>NC_092670.1:32454387-37454387 GCF_964355755.1 Antedon mediterranea | reverse complement strand
GTAACAAGCATGAGGCGAGCGCCTCGTCTGAAATGTTCAATTGTCACTACCACCCCAATTTCCCAGCACAGATCGTCATATTTTATCTTAATGATTACATTTAAAGCTTCTTCGCATTGTCTGTTTTTAACTTCTCGCTACGGCCTTGAAAGACCCCTTGCATTAAACAGCTCTCAAATTACCCAAATTACAGTCTGTATGTACACTGTCTATATCTTACAGTCTGTATGTACACTGTCTATATCTTACATGATGCTGACAAAAGACATTCCCTTCCAGTGGTATCTTTTTAAAGTCCAAATAAACACAGAATAGAGCTTCTTTATCTACGAATTACAGATCTGCATTTTAACAGTATTTAATAGACCTTTTTTCAATTTTGAGGTATTTTTCTTTGTTCTTAATTATAGCAAGCAAAACAAATTTACATTTTAAAGTGGACCAATACAAATCTTGAACTGATAGCTGGTTCCAGAAGTGGTCCATTAAGTGTTAACTAAACATTTCTAAAAATTTACCTCACTAGCCTTCAGTAAATGGAAATGACTGTTGTTCCACGCTTCATGATGGGGTTTATCCTTCTTAAGTTGTTCTTGTACTGACATTGCAGCAGCAGTGGCCATTCTGAAATAGAGTATGGTAGACATTTGTATGCAAGTAATACTTTAATATATCCAGAAGAAGTTGAAGTCTCTGGAGATTGCCTGTGAGTTTCCATGATTACCCTAAAATCTCCAGATATCCAGTCGCTGAGGGGTTGAGGCAGGGGCCGCAAACCGGTTCAGGACGATTGTTCTGGTGGTAAAGTTGTGGCATGTGTCATCCACACCTGTACGCAATTCAGCCCAGTAGGCTGCAAAGTCGCTGGTTACTTCCCATATACATTTACATAGTGCCTTGGAGTTTCAAGGATTGCCTTAAATAGTGTACAGATGTAGGAATATTCAATGCTTCTAAATGTATTTTTCAATTCGATTTACTTCCTAATATACACAACAAAGTACAAAATACCTATAAGCCCTGTGTTTATAGGCCTGAATGATGAAATTATTATTTAAGAAGTGCTCCAAGCTGGAGGCCTGGCTTCTGCTAGGCACCCTTTCACTCATATAAGAACATGCTCCGTGTAACTTCTCTCCATTACTAGCCCTGGTCATGCACTTCATCAAAAACCTAAAAGCAATTGAAGATCAATACTGACATTATATATTTGTATTTATAGACATTTAAATGAATAAAAACGAGCCACCTTTTCCCAGGCTAGACTAAACTGTATGCGATATCACAGAGAAAATGATGAAAATAATACCTTGCTGTCTGTAACATCATAACAGTGTTTTCACCTTCATATGTGCATGCTGGGACAGTGGTGGCATATAGCTCAGGAAAACCACTGGCTTGTGAGTAGCCATGTCCTCCACATGACATGCGTTGAATTTCTAGTCCCTCATTGGCTACCCAAGATGTAAATGCCTTTAGACCAGCAGATGTGGCATGCAACTAAACAAAAATGAACACCGTTTAATATCATCATTTATTACATACAGTATATGTAATTCTACATTGCTAAACTTATTTGACAAAAAGACCAAATAAAAAGACCTTTTACAAATGTCTCTCTAATAATCTGAAAAGCAACCTGTATGACAAACATCAAATTTCAGGTAAGATAGTGTAACTATTAATTATTATAACATACAATACAAACTTAGTTTTGGCAGTTCTATAATTACAGTAATATTACAGTATGTAATTACAGTAATATTACAATATGTAATTACAGTAATATTACAGTATGTAATTACAGTAATATTACAGTGTGTAATTACAGTAATATTACAGTATGTAATTACAGTAATAATACAATATGTAATTACAGTAATATTACAATATTTAATTACAGTAATATTACAATATGTTATTACAGTATATAGTGTAAACTAGCAGTTTTACATCAGACTGTTGGTCTTAGTTAAGACTAAATCTCTATATTCAATCCTATAATTACTTACCTCGGGCATTACACTAAAATCTCCTTCACTGATGGCATTAGAACTTTGAATGTATGTATCTTTCATCTTTTTTCCAGCGAAGATGAAGGCATAGGCTGTGGCTAGGTATGGAAGTAATTTCAACTGTTGACTCTGGAAGTCCAATACTTGAGGCTCCTGTGCTCTATAGACAAGAGGAAAATAATATAAGATGTAGTCACTGAAACAGGTACTGTATAACCACAGAGGCTCCACATTTGGAATAAATGTAGGTATAGACTAATAATACACTTTGGTCCTAAAGTATTCAATTTTGAAAACTCTTATTGCCGGAGAAAAACACCATAATTTACATTGTCTTACCCCAATTCCATTTCAGACTGCCTTCGAACTGCACTGTATCTTATACTGATGGTGGCGCCCTTTGCTAACTGAGCTCCCATGCTACCAACAATAAAGCTGCGTATCAATACCATACTGCCATACGTCAGTTTAGCACGAGGGGGTTTGACGTAAGTACCATCTCTCTGAACCTAAAATGCAATAAGCATATTATAACTAAATTGCTAAAAAAACTGATGTAAACTACTTTAGCAGGCTTTCTGAAATTAGGTAGTAAATGTATAGTATTATTAGAGAATTATACTGTAATAAGAAAAAAATTACCTTAGAATATTTCATAAACATATTATCATATGGAATGCGATAATTTTTTAATCGTAGAAATCCATTATCAATGTTGCTATACCCCAGTTTAGGTCCAATATCTCCAAGCTCAATACCTATTATTATTAAAAACAATGTAAAACTTGATTTAAGATTCAAGTTTACAGTTATATATTCACTTTATTTACTATGTTCAATGGAATATTGAGAGATACTACTGCAAATTTTAAACTATTATTATTTAAATATATACTTTTACCTGGTAGTGGCTGATGATCTTCCAGGCTTCTTAGTTGCACCATAAACATATGGACACCGTGGCATTTTCCTTGGCTGTACAACTGAGCTGCAACAGCTGCATGTGTCACTGTCTTTCCCACTAACAAAATTAAATAACAGCTGTAAGTTTTGGGAGGTGCAAAAAGTGTGAAAAGATTTTTTTCATTTACACAAGTTCGTTGCTGTACAGTGAAGAGACTTTTTTCAACGTGCATGTGAGTACTTGACAAACCATTTGATCTCCTTTGCTTTGCTTAGCATCCTGTTGATTTGAATCAACAAAGGCAACATGTACGAGGTGAGAAAAATTGCTTATTATTTTTATACAAAACATAGGTACTGTACTTACAATTTCCTGGCCACCACTTAATTGATGACAATGTTGGACTATGAAGCACAAATTCATTCGTTTTTGGGTCAAAGGTTGCAGTGGTTTCCAGACCACGAAGATGTGTACCTTTTTGGGAAAGTTTAATAAATATATACTTTAAAAAAATATATAGTAGACAGTATATAAAAAAAATGTTTTTCAACCAAGATCAAAAGTAGCGTGATGTTACAGTAACATTAATAAGAGCAAACGCATTTAAAACTTTTCACACAGTTTTTAATAGGATAATTCAACATGGATAAAAAGAAAATATAATAATTTATTTAAGTATGTTATGGTAAATTGTTAATGTGCAGTATAATGAACAAGGTGTGCATGTCAAAAAAAAAATAACAAAGGATGCTTAGAAAACTATCCAACAGAAATAAAATAACTTTTAAAAAAAATGCACAATTTTACTGAATTGTTAAAACAAAGTAAATTAATAAGGAACAATGAACACCACAAACATATAGATAGATCTAATAACATACCATGTCCCATTTCTGTTTGCGCATAGGTTCCTATTATTGTATAACCAAAGGTTTGTTCTGACCACTTAGCCTGTTGGTCTGTATCCATTTGGTTTATAATTGCGTGCAAGAACATACTGGCGTGGAGCGTAAGAGAGGGATCCTCGGAACGATTGGCTGCACTGCAGGATATAATTATGGGATGGTGTCAAATTATTTTTGTACAGTTAAACCGAAATTAAGCAGAATTATTATTAACAAAAAATTGAGCAACTTTTACAACAAACAAGATCATACTCACTAAATATTATTTAAAATGTACAAAAACTGAGAAAAATGATATCTTTACAGATTATCATCAAAACAAATTAATTCATATTTATGCAGTATTTATTTTTGTAAATTGTATATTTTACAAAACATTAGTAACAGTAAATTAGTAATTTATAAGGCGACATTTGAACACAAGTCAAGTAAAGTAAAATTGACTTAATCTCATTACTTAAGTAGTACACAGACAAAAATTAAATTTATACACGACAGTATCTTATCAAATAATACAATAATTGTTATCAGGTCATGGGTATGTTTGTTAGGATGACTTGGTAATTTGTAGTTGATTATTATGACCTGCAGTACCTACCGGTATCTTAAAAGTGTAACCATATTTTTTGTTACAATTTCTATTAAACCAATGTTAAATAAGTTGTGGTACACAGTAATTGGTTCTATAGTATTTATCTTAACGATTTATCTAATCGCAACTCCTAAACACCCCAATAACCTACTCATTTATGAATTGTAATTAACACTAGTATAAGTTAGGAACATCACATGATGTAAATCAATGTAAGAATATCACTAACAAATTAAAAATATATTTCCAGCAAGATTTCCAGTGAAGAACCAACCAAAACATGCAACAATAATGACTGACTACACACTCCTGTTCTTTTGTTCAAATGGATAACCTTTGTAGAAAAGTGTTGATTTACTGTAAAATGATCTTTTGTATCTGTATTGTGTTATGAATTTTATTGTAATTTGTACTGTAGAAAAGTATAGAAAAAACATTTATTCATTGGCAGTGGATTTATGAAATTTATACTTTATAACTGCATCATCAGTCACTTTTGACCTTAGTTCTTGTATTTCGAAAACATTGGCAGTATTTCAACTCAACAGGATGACTACGATTAGAATGGGATTTACAGCAGCATAAAAAATGAACAATTGTGGCTCCGACATTGAAAGAAGTTCACAGGTACCTTCAGGTATCTCATGCTTTTGTGAGCAATACTTACTTCTTGGCGACATTCGTATTCAATTGGATTTGATGTATAGCTAGATTTCTGTCTCTGATGTTGTATATAACAACAAAGACAGAATACCACTCAAAAATGAACATGCCTACCATGGCCTAACTCTGTTTGAGCATAGGTACCAATCATCTGAGCGTTAGAACAAGGTGGAAGCCATTTTGAAAGCTGATCTACGTTCATCTGTTCTTTTATAGTGGTAAGAAACATACTGTAGTGAAGGCCCAAATTGATAGTTTCAGACTGCCTCACTGTACTGCAACAAAATATATTAAAACTTTTCTGTTGGCATTAGTGTTGTATTAAGTATAAACCTGAAGTCGCCTAACTTGGTATTTTGATTACAGTAATTTCACTAGTTTTTGATAATATTAATAACAATTGTTTCATGAGCAAGGTTGGTGTAATGGTGCTGAAAGGGATTGGAAATGGTTGGTAGAGAGGATATCTAAGTTTTAGTGATTAGCTAAGTTTATTTTCTATGAGTACTGTATTATTGATCATGATAATATATTTGTAAATTAATTATATATATGTAAAAAAAAGAAATACTGTCTGTAGGTGGGTAGTATTTATAGACTTTTATCTATACAGCCAAGATATAATCAATTCAATGGAGTCAAAGGTTAGTCAAATTTAATTATCTCGTATCTCTCAACATTTTGACATTAGACACACAATACTGCACAAGTAAAAGCAAATATTGTAGATGGATCTACCAACACTATTGCACAATAATAGAACAACCTAAAAAATTGTCTTTAGGGGACAGTTGCAGATATCAGGGCCGTAGCCGCTAGTATGATAAGGTTTCAACCTGACCACTTTTTTAACAGAGGCTTGAACAGAGATTGTTTCTTTGAAAACCCCACCTCCTTATTTCTTGTGGCTACATCTGCACTGGATGAGAGGATTAGTTGAAAGAGAGGATTAGTTGAAAGAGAGGATTAGTTGAAAGAGTGGTAGAAAATGATGATGAGAATGGAAAGGGTGAGGATGATTAATATATAGCTAACAAATGGTACAGTTTAACAAATCCCACATAAATGAAAATATACTGTATTTAATTACTGTACAGTACTGTACCATCATAAATAATGAAAACTGCATTATTAATACAACCTGCAAATCACACGTTCTGCAAATGATACAGTAGGATATAGAAAGTGTTTTTATTTTTAATGCCACTAATAAAAACTTGCTTTTTGGTGTTGCTGCACTTTAACATCCACATGCTTTAGAATTGGGTCAAATTTGCAGATGCTAAACAGTGGCTGGATGATGTGCTGGATGTAACCATTCATTATTCAGCATATTTTAAAAATAGGTCATGTTCAGGCCGTTCGGCTTAGTTACCTCGTGATTGGCCCAACAAAGTGCCTTAGTACTAATGGTGCCATTTGGATTATTGATTCCAGACTAAACACTACTTAATACTAGTATTATTCCTACCCTTTGTAGATTTCCATTTCCCATGGATCATTCAGTCCCAGTGCATCCATTTTTTTAACTGCAAGAATTGCTTTGCGAATGCTGTTTGAGTAGCGTTCTTCTCTAGTCATGAATGCAAGTGGTTTGTGTTGAAAATCTGGATCATTTTCTACCAGTGATTCTGTAATAATATATTAATTATAACAATTATTTGTTTAATTATATAAACAAAGCAGGCAAAGAACATTAATTCTCTACCGCCCACTGAAATTTAATTAATTAATTTAATTATATATATATATATATATGTTTCAAATTAATTAATTAAATTTCAGTATATCACCGGGCGGTTTAGAATTAATGTTCATTGCCTGATGTGTTTATATATATATATAAACACAACAGGCATAGAAATAAATTCCAAACCGCCCGGTGATACACTGAAAATTATTTAATTAATTTTTGCAAACGATAAAGATGAGGAAATCTGGGAGAATGAGAAAAAGTCGCCCCAACCGAGACTCGAACTCGGACCGTCTGCTTGATATGCAGTTGCCCTAACCATTAGACCACTCTGGGGCTTTCATGGTATTGTTCTTTAACTCGATCGTTTATATACAGAAAAGCAGTGAGTACTGTACGTGACGACAATAGATTAGGCCTAGTATAAAAAAGCGCAAATACACACTCCGATTTATTTATATATACAATTTTGTTATGAAAATATTTAAATGGATAAAATATATTCTTTTGTAGCAGCTAAAGTAATAAATAAAGTTCTACTACCTACTCGTTCTATTATAACTAAGCATTTATTACTACAGTAGGCATAATACTTTTGTACACTGTACTACAATTGTAGTTGGTATAGATAGTAGGCTAGTAGTACGTACGGCACATTACCTTCTAACTGTATCTATTATTAGCCTACACAGACAGAGTGAGTGAGTGTGACAGTGTCAACTTACGGATGTACCTCCTTCTTTCTGTTTTTTCTTTACTTCCGTCAATTAAATAGGTCAAGTTAATGTAATCAAATGTAGCTTTGTTCCTTTCATTTTGAATATCTGGATTCATTTTGGCGTTATAACTCGAGGATAAAGTTAGATTTGAAGCCATTCTGGGTGGTGGGCTAGCTAGGCCTATTCAACAAAAATTGGATGATAGTGATGATACGCTCGAATGGTTAAACAACGAGGTCAGTCTCGTACGTCACGGTTGAATGGTCCTTGTCCACCGCATGGCGGCGTGCTCGTGTACACGTCACACGTCTTTAATTATTAACTACACGTCGTCGCTCTGCAGCAGTCGAGAAGTAAAGTTTTTAATTATGGACGTGACAAAAATCTTGTTTCTTTCAATTTCTCTTAGCCTAGCAAGTCTTATAAGTGCTGATCATGGATCTACAGATTGCCTTTATAATACGGAAAAATTTAATGAAGTAGTTTCTCTTAAGCCACACTTTATAATGTTTTTTGCTCCGTGGTAAGTTGGTTCGCTCCAGCCGAAGAGCAGAGCCTCTTTTTCTTTCTGCAGTAACTAACCAAATTGATAAGTAAGAGCCTAGCTAGCCCTCTACTTACTACTAGGAGGCTTACCTTAGAGTCTGAGTAACTAGGCCTAGGTAATGTAAGCTAGCTGTGACTCTGAGGGACCATCTCTTTAGATTAAAACAAATATATATATTTTGTTGAGACCAGGAGAACAGGCCTACCAAACTAAAGCAAAGGGTTTACGATGAAATCGGTCGCGTTTGAAATCGGTCGCGATAAAATCAACTTCCGGTATTTTGTATGGCGCGCCGATAGAGCTATCCTTTTGATGATATCGGTCGCGTTTGAAATCGGTCGCGCTACTTTGTATGGATCGAGTGGGATGCATGCTAGAGCGGGATATACATTTTTTGTTTATATAGATTTAATTAATATTTTTTAGGAACTGTATTATTTATGTGGATATTTTTGAATTGGTTAATAAATATTTATTATCAATCATTAAAGCCCCATTCCCTACGTTTTTTAGATCTAATTTAAGATCACAAACTATATTTAATGTAAAAATAATACTATATGGTCCTATTGCGATAACTTTTTTCGTCTTTAAACGGTTAAAAATGTGAAAAATAAATCGATTCTAATAATTATAGCGTCCCGCTATAAATCCCAAAATGCATTGCGCGCGGATTGATATTTTTGTTTTTCACCTGTAATTCGCCCACTTTTCGATCGATCGTGATCGTGAAGCCAAAACAAATGGAAGACTCCTAACTTTTCAGCGAAAATACCGGGTTTTCCCCAATTTGTATCAACGGAGTCTGGTAAAAATAGAAAGACAATTAATGCAGCAACTATACAACGTCAGGCTAGGTATATAGCTAGCGTACGATGTTCGTACGTTATCGATGTTTACCAGCTAGGCCTACAAAACTAAGCCTAGCTAGGCTAGGCCTAAGACCGTCCACGAGAGGTCGATCGCCGCGAGCTACTTAGGTAGTGCATTGTTTCTCACTTTTTATCATAATTTACCATAAAACGTACATTTACCGGTAAGACAAGGAATGACATGGTTTAATGTTTTTAAAGTGATATATATGTATTATTTTCCAAAAAACGTCCAAAATTGCAGGGAAGGGGTCTTTAAATTATTTTTTTTTTGTATTTCACAGGTCTCGGAGAAGGACTGTGTCTTTCCAAAATGGCCATTTCTAAACACGTTTACATATTATATTAGGCATAATGTTATATTAGGCATATAATAATTTACCTCTATTTATATGTACTGTAATTAATATATTATATAGAGAATATGCGTCTGTTGTGTCTTTTATTATGCAAACAATTAGACCTACGTAAAAGAGAACAATTTATTTAAAAACAATAATTTTTACAATCCATTTTTATACTTATGCATACTGTGGCAGATTATATCATATCCATGTCGTTAACAACATACTATTCAATCACCTTATTTTTATTTCTATTTGATTTCTATCCGTTATGTAGGATAATATTAAATGATTATAGGTCTTTTGTTATTTAAACTTTGACCCTTGGCTTGTGTTATTTAATTAGTTGTTTTTTTTAATTTTATTCATTGGACTTGAAAATGACCCCATGATGGAGTCGAAACGTCGTTCTTTTTTAAGCGTTATTTTTCTATTATGTATTTATAATGATTATTGTTGAGGCAAATCACGTGTATATTTTTATTTCTAATGTTTAAAATAGTTTTTAGTAAAATGATCATATAATGCGGATGGTTAAAAGGCGAGTTACTGAAATAAACCCCCGAATAAACCATATTGTGGAGATGCGCCTTCTATGATCGTGTAGCTGTTTCCCCTAACAATACGTTATTTTGCTGACGGGGTTTCCCCTTTTTAAAAAACACGCACTTTTGTTAGTGTGTCAAATCATGGACAAAACACGTACGATCGTTGTCCATAGCAGCAAGGTAATGATGACGTCTATTACTAATAACCATACGTTTGAAACGTCTATAGGCCTCCTGCACGTGTATTTGTGAAACGATCCAATGAGCTATAGATGCTCGACGCAATTATGAGATCATGTTCATTCATTCATTCATTCTTTATTTAGCCTTTAAAATCGAAATACATTTAAAACATAGGTAACAAAATCAAGACACGTGGAAATCTAAGGAGGCAAGGATAAGCAAAAGCAATTAAAGTCGCTGTAGCTCACAGGCTTGCTTATCCATAATAATTCCGAATAAAGCACTGTTTCTATAATTTGACAGTATGATTTATATATGATTTACCTATATACGTCGGCGATACTATAGATTTTAATTTGAATATCTTTTATTTCTTCATTTATAATAATCATTTAACGTAAATAATTAAGTAAGTGCAACTCAGTGTCTCACATTCATACGCCGTTCGTAAATCTAAATGTTTAAATATCAGTGCAGAATACCTCTTTTGAGAATCTTGTCCGTGGACCTTTATTATCCATACATTCTCACATCTATCATTGTACATCATAGTCCTACTGTAGGCCGGTAGATTGATTTATAACGGCATATTATCTATATATTTTATTAAGATCCTAAAACCATACGTAATTGTTTGCATAATAAAATACACGACAGACGTTTATTCTCTATAGAATATATTAATTACAGTACATATAGAGGTAAATTATTATATGCCTAATATAACAATATGCCTAATATAATATTTAAACGTGTTTACAAATGTGTTTAGAAATGGCCATTTTTAAAAGACACAGTCCTTCTCTGAGACCTGTGAAATACAAAAAAAAAATTAATTTAATGATTGATAATAAATATTTATTAAGCAAGTAAAAAATATCCACATAAATAATATAGTTCCTAAAAAATATCAATTAAATCTATATAAA
Organism: Antedon mediterranea; assembly: GCF_964355755.1. NCBI lineage: Eukaryota > Metazoa > Echinodermata > Crinoidea > Comatulida > Antedonidae > Antedon > Antedon mediterranea. The sequence goes on along the minus strand of NC_092670.1, from coordinate 37,443,473 downwards.
CAAAAAATGTATATCCCGCTCTAGCATGCATCCCGCTCGATCCATACAAAGTAGCGCGACCGATTTCAAACGCAACCGATATCATCAAAAGTATAGCTCTAGCGGCGCGCCATACAAAATACCGGAAGTTGATTTTATCGCGACCGATTTCAAACGCCACCGATTTCAGACGCGACCGATTTCATCTGACACCAACTAAAGTGATATTAATTATATTATAGACCTATTACAGTAGGAGGACTGCATGGTAATTATTTTGTACATTTTATTAATGTGTGCTGATTGATTGATTTTAGGTGCGGCCACTGTAAAAGACTTGCACCAACATGGGATGAGTTAGCAGAAAAATACAATGAAGATGAAAATTCCAAAGTTAGCATTGCAAAGGTTCGTAACTGACGCTAAACAAATGTTAAATATCTATTGTATATCTATCGATTCTTCACTGCCTTCTTCTTTACATCACTTTGCTGTTGTCCAAGTATAGTTTCTCTTTAAGAATAACAAATCACAACTCATTTCTTACAGTGTGGAATACCCTGCATATCTCTGTGTTTTTACTTTTTTTCTCCAATTTTACCATTTCTCTCTAGGTTGATTGTACAGTTGAAACACAACTATGTGCCGATAATGGGGTCAAAGGTTATCCAACTCTAAAGTTCTTCAGTCCTAATGCTGATGAAGCATTATTGTTTAAAGGCAAAAGAGACATTGATAACCTTGAGTCTTTTATACGTGAACAGCTACAGGTAATTATAATATATCCCAGTAGATAGTGTCTTCCCCAGGATATAGTAAAACAACATGGTTCACAGGAACGGGGCTAAAAAGGCATAAAGGCTAATATTTAACAGCCATGTCTTTTTAAAATAAAATAATTTTCTACAACCCAAAAAAAAATTTGGCCCCCACCAATGCTGAGAAAGCGTCCTAATCCACACTGGTGCTATAATGCTTGTTCGAGCTATTGAATGAATTATCCAATCACCATTACTTATAATAATCAATTAAACATCACACTTTTTTGTCAAACTAGTTTAGAAAAAGCTACTCCACAATACAAACAGCATGATGATAGTATGCCAAACTTGATTATTAAAAGTAATGGTGATTGGAAAATTCATTCAATAGCTCGAACAAGCATTATAGCACCAGTGTGGATTAGGACGCTTTCTCAGCATTGGTGGGGGCTAAATTTTTTGTTGGGTTGCAGAAAATTATTTTATTTTAAAAAGACATGGCTGTTAAATATTAGCCTTTATGCCTTTTTTTTAAAGTTTGATAGTGTAGACAGAGCTTTATCTTAAATTTATCTTATATTTCAGGAGCCAGAGGCACCTAAACCACCAGAGCCAAAGCATGGTTTGTATGAGCTTACTAAGAAAGATTTTAAAGATCATATAACTAGTGGAAATCATTTCATTAAGTTCTATGCACCTTGGTGTGGTCACTGTAAACGACTGGCACCTGTCTGGGATGAACTTGCAACAGGATTTGAACACCTTGATGATGTCACTATTGCTAAGGTAAAGGATAATGTGTTTATTTAAATTATATTTTGAATACAGGTGGATTAGATTCAGCTTTTCAAAAAATAGGTAGAATTCTAGTATACAACTTGTTTTTTATTTGCTTACAGGTTGATTGTACTACAGATAAAGAGGTATGTGATCAATTTGATGTACGTGGATACCCAACGCTGTTGTTTTTCAAGAAGGGTGAAATGGTAATTCTCTTTATAATTTATTGATAATAAAATGAATAACTGCAAGCATGAGTATGAAAAAATATGCTGTATTTGTGGATTTTATTACTTTTTTAAGCTCTGTTCACACTATCAAACATTATGTGACAAAAAAATGTGATGTGCCCATATACTGTATGGACATGATGATGTCATATTACTACCATATTTGAGCATATCACTACCATATTTGAGCATATCACTACCATATTTGAGGACATCACACTATTTATTTTCATTTTTTTAGGCCAATGATTATCTGTCATAGAGGTTTTTATTTTAATATTTTAGTTCTCAATTCTCTATTTTAGGTTGAAAAGTATCAAGGTGGTAGAGATCATATTGCTTTGAAAAATTACGTCATGAAAATGGTCGGTAAAGAAACAAAAACTGAAACACCACCACCACCAAAAGCACAAGAAAAGCCTAAGAAAGAAGAACCAGTGGAAACAGAGTCCAGTGTAAGTTAAAACAAAAGTTGAAACTTGTACGAGAAGATTCAAAAGAGTAGCATGGGAAAGTTTGTGTTTTTTAAAAACAATATTTCTCATTGGTTGTTACAAGGGGTGTTGAGGTTTTTTTGTATCAACAGTATTTCCTTGTCCAGGCTATTACTACTAAGATTTTACTTCTTACATCTCTTGTGTCATTGATCAATACACTGCACTCAGGAGTATGAATGGATACTACTGTATTAATGGTTGATACTAACCCCAATAAATTGCGCAAATTGTAATGCAAAATGCTTTTTATTTCACCATTTTTAGGCCCTGGCACACCCCCCCCCCCCTATATCAAAATCCTGGATCTGCCACTGCAAATACTTTGTTATAGAAAGTAGATTTCAAACTGCTTAGCTGTACAAAAAAACAAAATTCTTATTTAGCAGCAAAAGCTGGTTAGTGTGCACTTGTTTATAAATATTGAATCTTTTTTATAGGTTGATGTCCTTACTGATGACACATTTAAAGACAGTGTAGCAAAAGATTTAACATTAGTTAAATTCTATGCACCATGGTATGTTAACATTAATAATTTTTAATACTACTCTATCTATTTGCTTATTTTGAGTTTTTGTGTAAGAGTTGTCTATGCATTTATAAGACATTTTCCCCGTCATCAATCACACTATATTATATATATATAATGCGACATTTATATAGCATTATTTTGTAAAGATCAGATCGCTTTGGGTGTTAGTTGATTATTAAAATTATCTAGACTCTGAACAGGAAATAGGCTAACCTAAGACAACCTGTTAATGACAATAAAAAAAAAATAAAACAACGAAGATGATGATGAACACCACCACACTGTCCCCCTGAATACACAATACCCAACTCAGTACTAGTGTTTGTTATAAGATAAAATAAGGTATGACCTAAAAAAACTTAAAATTAATTGCATGTTTTTATATTAAAGGTGTGGACACTGTAAACGATTAGCGCCAACCTGGGATACCTTAGCTGAAAAGTTTGATGATAATGATAAGGTTAGCATTGCAAAGATCGACTGTACTGTACATAAGTCAACTTGTCAGCAATATGAGGTAAGTTTATCTTCAGTACTATCTTCAACTTCTGAAACAGTTCTTATTTTATGTTGCCATTTAAGTTATTGTAATTAATGGGTGCTGTTTTTATTTCATGAACTGTTTCTAAATAAATGTTGTTCTTGTTCAACCCTCCTCTGCAGATAATGATAGTCATAATTAGTGCAGGAGAAAAGAATCTTAAAAACCAGAACTTAAAGATTGACCTATGTTCAAATGGAGCAATTTGTATCAAACTTGTTAGTTTGACGTATAGCCCAAGATGGTAACCTTTAGCAATTTAGTGACTAGAATATATAATTGTGATTTTTGCTTTGATTACAGGTACGTGGTTATCCTACCCTTATTCTGTTCAAGAACGGTAAGAATGTAGAAAAGTACAGTAAATCTCGTGAACTGGACTCGCTGTTTTCATTTATGAATGATCACCTCAATCAAGCTAAAGATGAACTGTAAAGGTCACTAAATTCACACTACTAGAAACACATTTTACATTATAGACTTTCTATGATGTGTCACATTTGGCGTATTCACTTCGGAAATCATTGCGAAAACTATTTACATTTAAATAATAAATGTTAACTAACGTTAACTTAACGCAAGCTTGTTCGTTGCGTACGAAATACTCAACGGAAATACTATTATTCAACGGTAAAGTCCCAATTGAGTATGCCAAATGTTTTCGCACTTCTTCGTTACAATTCATCAATAAAGCGATAAGGCTTGTGTACTTTGAATTTGTTGGCAAATTGTATTGCTAATTTCATGAAAAAACACACACCATGTAATTTTTTGTAACTTATCTTTGCGTATTCATGGGTTGTGTTGTTTCATAGAACGCTGTACACAGCAGTGTGCCTTATTGATGAATTGTTAATTCATTGGTTGTAGGGGGTGTTTTTATTTTTCGATTGGGCTCTGCACCTTTTTAGTGTTTGAATTTAGTAATTATTTTGTTGGTTATTTAAAAATTGCTTTTTTGTTGTTAGGAAAATGTGCTTTGCCATATTTGAGACACCGACATTTTAGATTTATTTAGTATAAAACTGCCTTTTTATTACTGTTGCTTTAGTTTCTTTGATATTTTTATTTCGATTTATTGGACAAATAATACTATATATGGACAAATAACAAATTATGTTTTCAAAATACAAATTATAGATATTATATGATATATTTTAATACAATATTTTGTGTTTATATTTTGTTAAACTGAACTTTTATTACTAATCAATATTTAAAATATAACACCGAAAATGAAAATTTATAGAAGAATATGTAATGTTGTAAGCACAAGTTTGATGATTTTATAGCAGTTACTGCAGTAATTTTAACCTAATACTGCAGTTAAAATGGTGGGTTGAATAGCCTTCAAACAGACTGCAGTAATAGGTTAATCAAGTTTGTATATACAGTACTAACAGGAAGTGCTGCAGTAATTTTAACCTAATACTGCAGTTAAAGTGGTGGGTTGAATAGCCTTCAAACAGACTGCAGTAATAGGTTAATCAAGTATGTATATACTAACAGGAAGTGCTGCAGTAATGTGTTTTTGTCGTGCAGCTAATATTGCAGTTATGTAAGTGAAACAGCTGATAGTTTGATATGGCCTTGAAAATACTGCAACATTATTTTTACTGCCTTTATATTCTTATGTATTAAGCAATAATTTAAACACGTTGTAGCTTTTGTTATAATTTTATTATAGCATTTTTTAGTTGTTTGTACCAACGTATTACATTACAAGTTGTACATTATCACATTCCATTTGACACCTTAGAAGTATTATAATTTTGCATTAAAACATTTATCCTCGACACGTTTTGTTTTATATTTTTTTCTTTGCACGTCGTGATTTGCTGGTAGACAGTGAACTAGTTTTAGCTTACGTAAATGTAAAACTTAAGTACTTACTTGAATGTTCATGACTATTACTACTGTATGTAGAGTAGAGAAAGTAGTTATTTTTATTGGAATCTATCATTATCAGTTTCCATATAAGAACAGTACAAATTTGAAAGTTGTTCGCTTTAAATTTTTGGCTTGTGTTAAAAATGGAACTGTTTACGATCTGTGTTAATTTACACCTCTCTGGTTTATTTGTATGCCAGAAAGAAAAAGTAGTAGTGGGCTGCAATTTCATAACATGCCCACTAGCCTAAAAAAGTCCAGCAGCCTACTTTACTACAGTTTGTCACTGGAAAATTTTACTAACATAACAATTATCTTAAACTGTTACTGTCATTTTGCCAACCTGCAGATTCACTACAGAGTAGTAGGCTACGTCACAGCAAGGAATGATTTTAATTGGCGATTTCACGAATTTCAGCAAATACTGGTTTGTCAAGAAGGTTTAAAGTCTGCATATATTATTATTTACAGTCTATCTTATAAAGTTGTGCTGTTTTCCATTTTTCAAGCTTTTTTTCTCTATAAAAATGGTTGTCTGTAACTTCCTCCATTCGACGGGTTCAAAGCAAAAGCCTTTTTTGCCATCGCAGGTGGAACCTTTTCCGTCGGCGTATCACCTGGCGTATCTATATATACTTGTAAGTCCTGAAATGAAGCAGAAATTAAGTTATTGTAAGTTTGGCTTTTCTCGTACTCTTGGTAATAGAAAGTTATTTGCTATTTATATAGCGATGGTAGCTGATTACAGAGTACTTCATGTTGGAAAGAAATAATACCTCAGGGTGTCTATATAACCTTTCCAAACCTTTTCTAAACAAAGTTTCATGAGGTTGCTCTGCATATTATGCTTGGTCCTACAAGCTATGACATGGGAAGTTTGTTACATTCGAGATAATTTGATGAAGATACTGACAAGATTCGCGAAAAGAACCATATTTCTAATTGTATACATTAATCATATTATTATTGTTCTTTCCATATGTTGTTAATCACAATTTTTAGTAAAACAAAAATAGTATAGTCACCGGTAGTAACATTTGCGATAGAGTTCCCTTTCCCATTATGAACGATATAATTACTGCAGTTACTGCTGTAGTTGTTTCTACCGAACTGAATGAGAGTAGAGAAGAAGAGTACGCAACACATTCGAATGTCTGTAAGAAATGTACCAATTATCAATGATGACACTGAATTTCAATGAATTGAGAGAGAGAGAGAGAGAGACCTTTTTGATCGCATGAACGACTGTCAGATAACAAATCCTCTCAATAAGTAATGGAATGAGGGCTAAAAATAATTCTCACAGTAAGTTGTGTTTAAAAGCTGTAAATCTACATATGCAGCAGCATATTACTAGAAAGTTACTCTATTATATGTTGTTCCAAGTGAACGCGCCTCTGAACATTACTGTATGGATACTGGCGCTATATAAGATTGATTGAAGCATGATTTTTTTAGTGACACCATATTTAATGATCCAGCAATTGCAGATCTTAAGGGATCCTCAGAGGTTCACAAGACAAACAATACTCAAGATGCTCTACAAAGTCTTATTACAAGTCTTTGGGAGGTGAGTTGTAATTAATTTCTCTATATTACATTATCCTATTTTAAATGGGAGCTTTATAATCTATCGACTTCAATACTGTAAAAAAAAACTAAACTTACAATTCCATCCACCATCGTCTGTGTTAGACGCTGCCCCTCCAGACACAACGCAGTTATAGCAATTGATAGCGACATAACGGACGCTACCAAATAACACATAACCTAACGGTAAAATAAAGATAACGCCATAATTATTTATCTATCAATTTCTTTAGAATTTAGTATCGGCAACAATGTTATAATTCATTAATAAAATACTCACAACAGTGTAATCGGTTTTTCCTGCTGCGGCTAAGCCCACTATACCGCAAAGCAAATACTATAAGAAGTTTAAATATCAAAAACAATCAAATTATAACTATTTTCTTCTTAACAAATAATTTTTAACAAATATTGTTGACCATTTTAATGTCATACAATAGCTCACTTTGACTAAAAATTGGATCGAAAAAAAACCACCTGAATTGAAAACTGAAAAACCGTAATTTAAATTTGGCAAATTGAATAACTTTGTTAAAAACTGGACCTACAAGTTTTGTTTATCTATATTTTCATGTTCTCGACAATACTAGGCCTACGTCTTTAATAGGATTTTGTTTGTTTAATATAAATATAAAATTGACTGACCATTACTCCTGACCAAATTCCAATACGCATGTCTGGTTGTTCACATCTGACCAACGTCAGTACTCCAAGAGTTATACAGCTAAATCCTAAAAGCATTTGACTCGATGCGGACAAGTAGATTATTTTCCCAGAGCTAGAACCAATTTGTTTAAAAGCTCCCTCGGTACGTTGCTGGTATATTCTTAAATCCTGGTAGTTAACGTAGACTAAACCCTGTCGTGGTCCCATCTTTCTTACTTCAATTGAAATGTCCTACTGCCAGAATAATAATACAACTTTAATTAATCACGGTAACACTTGTTCACCTCAATAGTGTTTTTCCAGAAAGCGTTCCACAAGAATGCTTCGCAAGAGTTCTTGGCAAGTTATATTTTCAAAAATAAGCCTCTAATATAACTGGTAATTAACAGACCGAAAAGTAAAAATTCGATGTTAAACACCTGAGACACAATATTGTGTTAATTAGTGTTAATTAGTTTAATCAGTAAGTATAGGTAAGTTGTATGTTATGAAACACCTGGTTGTAACAATAATGTGTTATGTTTTTTATTATTATAATTAAGAAATTGGGGTAAGTAGACCGAATATACTGTTATTATAAGCTATACAAGTTCTACTTAGATACCCCCTGGTTCTAAAAACGTGACGTTGCGGTTGTATTTGATCCCTGCCCATGGCAAATTCATGCCCTACTACGGCACATGGAAAAACGTGTTTAATTATATAATTCATATTTTCTTTGTTATTAATTAAATATTATTTTATAAAAACACCGGGAAAATAAAGGATGAATAAAATGTATTATTGATTGATTGACGATATCCTAAAAATCTGACAAATACTGAATACTGAAAAGCTTTATTTGCCCATTAACATACAAAATAATGATAGAAATTCTTCTTAAAAAAGATAGTGCATACCGTATGCAAATTTGAGTCCAGTCAATGTATAAGTAGGCCTATGTTTGCCATCCTCTAATTCATTCTTGATGCACACTGCTTCTGCTTTAAGGTCTAGTTTTTACGAAAGAATCGTTAAGTTTTGTGTATGATATGAATCTGAAGAATACGGCAATTTAATACTGTAATCAACAGATCATTATCTGATTCCACAAATACAAGTACGCCCACTTTCAATACTGATGGGTACAGGGGTCATGGTGTAAACGTAAATATTGGGGTAATTGCTATTATTATCTTGTCTAATAACAGTGAGGAAATAAACAAACTTAAAACATACACTTTGCAACAATTTACAAACTTGAGCACATTCTGAATTTGGCAATTATATAACGTAAACATTATATGAATTAACAAGACCAGAGACGAAACGAGAAGATAGACTGGTGTTGTGAAGATAATTTGGGTCCATTTGAGACAAGACTTTATCTGAGCTTATATGGGTCATCCTCTTGTTCTCATATTTTGTAATCATTGTTTATATTCTATAGGCCTATGGTCATTTTTTTACTGTTATACATTTTTGAAATAGTAAGCAATGAATAGAAACAAACAAACAAACAAACAAACAAACAATAGTTGTAACATTTTCCCCAACGAGATGTGACATAGATGTCAAATATTGCAAAATATAATTCATTATAACACAGGGACGAGTAAAAAATCACTCAGCCGATTCTCGGTAGGGCCTAATGCCGGGCCTAATATATCTATTTTATTTGTTAAGTAACGGAATATTTGGTAAATTATACAACATCACCCGTGTTTCACGTGTAGGCCTATATCTATAACTCAGTAACGTACATAACCCTTAAACTTTCGTGATACAGGCACCACATGTGGTATAAATGAGATGCTGTATATTACCAAATATTCATATACGGAAATAGATAGTATGTGGAGTTATACTGCACTGGGAATCGGGTGCAAATAAATGCATAACGTTCATTCAATAGCAGTGGTGGAAAAAGTGGGAACACCAAATTACCTTTGCGTTAACCCACAAAAAAAACAACCCAAATGCCACAATAATTAAAGGAGAATTAAGCCGAAACAATCCATTGAACAATTCTAGATTGTTGTGTAGAAATAAACCATCGTAAGCACTGTATGACAAAGCAACGTAAATCCTTATCCAATGGTGTGTGAACTTTGAATTTGCATCACAAATACTTATATAGTTGTTCACATTGAATTTAATTCATATCAAAAATAGTACGCACTGAAGCACAGACGGTGTCGAAACGAGGCTAACATCCAAAGACAGACCCAATAAAGTCTACGATTGTCCATTGACAGGTATGTTGATTAGGCCCAGTTTTACTGTAATTTTTATGTATATAAATTAGATTACACGTGGTGATTTAGGTTATTATAATGTTTAGTGAATGCTTTACCTGTGCCGCAAGTATAAGGCACACTTAGGCCTTTCCTCGTTGCTAGAAGTTAGGCTCATATAAAATCTTTTAATGATTTCATTTTTTAATGAGTTAATGTACATTAAAGAACACCAGCATTACCAAGTATTGTAAAACACGGGTAAACTACGAATTGACACAGCCATGTTTGTTGTTTGTCTGTATAACTGTTGTGTCAATACAATGTCGAGTTTTGAAAATGTTCTCAGTATCAATTATGTGTGAGTCATGGCCGACCGCTTGATATTGTATTATGAAGAAGAATACGTATTGTTAACCTTACACATTATACTATCCTGAATCTAGAAAACCTGTTAAATGTACTGTTAGTAAGTAAACACTCTAGGAAAATGGTTATGAGTATATGTTAAAAAAGTTTTATTTGAAGGTAAGAGAATTAAGCTATTATGCAATGTTTGTCACTATCAAACTTTATGTGACAAATAATGTGATGTTCCCATGTGTTGACATAATGGTGTTAATCACCATATCATATGTGAGCATCACTACCATAACTAGTTTGATAGTGTAGACAGAGCTTAAGAAAGATTCGTTCAATGTGATAGTGTAGTGTTTTCTTTTATGGTTTATGGCCCTCTCTCCACCCGTTGGCTAATAATAAACTCCAATCATTTGTATTTTCATTTTATAGATTGTAGAAAGGAGTCATGGATTTTCGGAGAGTGAAATGGTCGAAAAAGCATTATTCACTGAAAAAGATGCTTAAAGAATGCAAACTGCCACTTATCATAAGAGTAGTACATGGATGTTCTACGGAGAATAGTAACATGGAAATCTCGAAAGATGAGGTAAATATTCAGCATATAAAACGCCAAAAAGGGTGTGACTGTGTGTACATATATGGTAGTGATACGGTATGCTTAAATATGGTAGTGATATGACATCATCATCTCCATATATAAGCACATCATATTTGTTTTGTCACTTTGATAGTGTAGACATAGCTTAAAGAATCAATCTGCGAAACTAAGGGAAAGTCTATCATGAGTTATACCTCTGCAGAGTACCGTATCTAATTATGTGCCCATATATGGATATGATGATGTCATATCACTACCATATTTGGGCATATCCCTACCATACTTTTTGTCAAACTAGTTTGATAATGTAGACAGGGCTTAAGTATGAAAAAATAACATATTTTATATTTGTAGGTTTTCCGTTTGCAATCAACAATACAGGAACGGAGGGTCGTAGCATATACAAACCATCGGGAATATAGCATGCCGATTCACTATGGCAAAAAAGTAAAAGTTATCCCAAAGAAAGGAGTATCAGGTAAAGCATTCAACGAAAATACATTGAAAAGTTGATGATATTTATTCCATTTCTTTCCGCTAACGTCATCACCAGAATCGTCATAATTTCAGCATCATCATCATCGCCGCCGCCATCACCACCAGTGATCTTATTCCACTAAAGTTTGGTTCCCACTAGAACGCAACGTAAACGTAAGGACGTAAACGCAACGTAAGCAAGTTGACCAATCACAAGTTTTGGATTATTCGAACTTTCGCTTATCTCTGGTCAACACGCTTGTGTTGCGTTACGTCTACGTTTTGTCTCCAGTGGGAACCACGCCTAAATTTTATTTCCAACAACAACATTATTTATAGACGTAGGGTCCAGTTAGGCCTCACCCTGTTGAAATTGAAGCATGATGTACTAACTTGAAGACTTAACTTACTTTTCAAAGATTCTGCTCCTACTTATCTTACGGACTTGTTTGAAGACGGAAAGAAAGTAAAACTCCCATTAACGGTAGAGTTTGTTAGAATGCCTCCAGTACTCGATGACCCCGGTGTAAAACCTATCATCGAAGGACCATTTAGTTTAAAAGAAGTTGTAAAGAAGGATTACCTACTATGTAGTCGAGTAAGTTCTGGTAAGTGCATTCATTTATGACATATAAAAACACAGGTGAAAATTGTCTAAATGACCCGGGATAGAAATAGAAAATCACACGTGCTTGCTTACCAAACCAAGGCATAGATTAAAATCTATTTCGATTCTTGCATTTAAGGCTGTCCTACACATTATCAAACAAGAAATGTGCCCATATATGGACATGATGATGTCATATCACTGGGCACATCACACTGTTTTTGTCAAACTAGCTTGATAGTGTAGACAGAGCTTTAAACCTATGTCACATCTGCGCTTAAAATTTACCCATTCTTCATATACTTCTGAATAATAATAAAAAGACTTTTCGTATTTTTGTTTAGAATCTATTGAAACAGATGTTGTAATATTACCAGTAGACACTGATACTGAAATTAGAATCGCCGAAGGTTTACTGAATGGTAATAAATCAGAATGGGCCAATATAATGCAAGATATCAACTCAATAACGGAAAAGGTCAACTTCAACATGTATCGTGGAATAAAAGGTAACTTTATAATCATTGAAGGTCCATGATTAGACCATCCTAATATGATCATTGTTATCGGATTTCTATCCCTACTGTGTATCATATTTCATTTTGACCTTATGCTGTTTACCCAACTTTCTTATCCACAGATGTTATAATAAAACCACTGTATAAAAAGCCAAGGCATTATAGTGAACGATCAAGACCACTTCGAGTTCAAGAACGAACCCATCCAGGGAGAAGATTGAGTGCACCAGAACATGCGTCAACGTTGCCTTCATACAGTCAGACTCAGCATCAAAGAGAAATTCACAGCAGCCACTTAAGTAATCTCAACTATGGAGACATGTCTCAGACCAACCAAAGACAACGCAGTCCAAGCCAACCTGTAGTAAGCCCTCGAGATTACAGGGGAATAGATAGGAACCAGGTTCAGCTAAGACATCACACAGACATTCATGGAAACCATCCAGTAGGTTTAAATGTCCCACAGGCTCAACCAAGATATGGAATAAGTCAAGAGATATCTGAAGGACCATATGGACCACCGCCACCGTACAGTCCATCTAGTCCTACAGGGCAATATCCGGGGCAACGCCTAGATCGAAACAGCAACGAACAACAAACAGTCCCAAAACAAACAGTCCCAAAACCGAACAAGTGGAGTAGTCTTCCGGATAGACTAGAGGATTTCACAGTCGCTGACGTTTGCAAGTCGCTACAATTACTGGACATTCACACTTACTACACTATATTTAAAGAGGAAAACATTGATGGGGTTAAACTTAAAACTTACGACTTGGATAGAATGACAAAAGAATTGAAGATGAGACCACGAGACGCCTTGACATTAGATAAGCTAATAGAAAGAGGAAAACCGAGCGATTAATACGTCCGTGCACGATTTTATAATTTAATTTTATGAATGAGAAATCTGTGCTGAAAAAGTTGTAATAAGGTTGCAGGGGTAAATTGGCCAACAGTACACATCGTAGGCACGTGCCAAGTAAAAACGGCAAAAAAACAATAATAATAATTATAAAATTATATATTGTTTGAAGATTTGCATAGCGAAATCAAATGTTGATATAAAGTTTGCGGTATACCACATATATTAGTTCTGAAAAGAACTGTTGAGTTTCTAGACGTTTCAATCAAAATTCTTTGATGAGAATGTTCTCGCTCCTGAGGACGATCAAAGCATATTGATTGAAACGTCGAGAAACTCAACAGTTCTTTTCAGAACTAATATACGTGGTGTACCGCAAACTTCAATTATAAAATTCATTGTGAAATGTAGCGAACTGGAGTAGTATTGTGCTCATGTTGACTATAAAAGTGGTGAACCTGTACGTTTGTAACAGCTGGCTTCTTGATATTACAAGTAATTACATGCGTCTTCAATAAAGCTTGGCAATTTAAACAGGACACTGAGCTCGCCTTGACAACTTTTAACATTCTGTTGATCTTGTGTTCTGGCTGCGACAAATATGAATATTACGGTATGTACGTATACTCCGCGGCGCGAGGTTTCTGTTAAGGGGCTTGGAACTGATTGTGTCGCAGCCACAGATAAACCCTTTGATCTCCAGAGCTCACTAGAATGGTATTACACTCATGTCGATTAAACCAGTGGCAAACCTGTACGTTTGCGACAGCTAGGCTTCTTAATTACATGTGGTATGTTATAAATATGCGTCTACACGTATCTTCCAAAACTAGAACGAACCATCGATAATGCCTTTTCTCATTTGTGGCTGCCAATTCAGGTTTTGTGGTAATCTTTCAAATCAGATGAAGTCATTTCAACATGAATTCTTTAATTTAAAACCATTGTAATTTTACAGTATTAGCGTTTTGACACAGAAATATTACGAGTTATTAGAAAAAATGTTAATTGTAATTCTATCACCCTATTTGAAAAATAAACACAAACTCACTCCTTATAGTAGCTTAACATGTCCTTAATTCAGTTTTCCTATCAATATTTTAATTTTTGCTAAAAATCATATTTTGTTCACATGAATTATGCCTACTGTAATTTTAAAAATAAACTTTACCTACTAATGTCCATAGGGGTGCCATCTTAGAATATTTACCTTGGTTAGTTGGCAGAGTTCTTCTAACCAACTTTCCCAGGTAAGTAACTGAACAGGCCCATAAACAAATATAAAATTTTACATTGTAAAATATACTTTTAAGATAATGATTATAAATTATATTAAAAACAAAGCTGCTAAAATGTACAAATGCCTCATTTACACTTTTTAATTAGGCTGCCATTGTATTATTTCATGATCATTCCAAAAACAATAATTCCAAAATTATTTAAATTATGTGCCACTTAATTTGCAAAATTTAAAAAAACATAGTGGTTATTAAACATTATGATTTATCAATGGTCATTTAATATGACCGATCTGAGTATTATGCAAAATTAAAAAGACATAGTCATTAAACATTATGATTTATCAATGGTCATTTAATATGACCAATGTGATTATGATGCAAAATTAAAATAAAAATAGTCATTAAACATTATGATTTATCAATGGTCATTTAATATGACCAATGTGATTATGATGCGAAATTAAAAAGACATAGTCATTAACATTATGATTTATCCATTGTCCGATCTGAGTATGATGCAAAATGTCAAGGCTTTAGGCACAGGATGTATGCAACTTCAACAAGTGAAGAGAACACACAATTACCCTTGTCATAGTCCGTAGGCATCAAAGAGGTCGGTGATTCCTTCATCCTCGCCAAGTGTAAAGAGGTAATCTTCAACCATAGGTGGTGAGAGAGGGACAAAATCATCCATGTCACCAGAGTTCTGGTCATCAGTCTGAAGGAGTAGGCTCTTTTGGAGAGAATCTAGTTCATCATCGTCGATGCCTCCTGATTTGAAATGTTCTGTTCCTGTTTCAAAAGAAAGTAATTACGTTTCATATCTAATATCCAGTTCTACTTGATGGTTTTTCCACCAATGTTCTGGCACACACCTATAGCACCACTTCATAACTGAATATTCTGGGTTCAAATCCAGGTTGAATCACGATAAATAAAAAAAAAAGGCAACTTACCTAGACTACTATTTGAGGATGTATTACTATAGTCTGACAATGGTATGTTTGCCTCCTGACTTTCTTCTGGGCACAGAAAAACCTCGATCTGACCTTTGGTACTCTTCAACCATATTTGCACACCCTACAGAAAAAAGTACATCAGTGAATACCATACACAACAATCACAAACTGTTCCTATGATCACTGTTATTGTTACACATGAGATAGAAACTTCTGGATAAATAAATAAAAAGCCTACCTCTTTTGGGTCTGGAACTTCAAGCCTAGTCTCTGGTGGTGCCTTGATTGCTATCACGGTCTGATCGTTGAAACTTTGTATATTACGAATATCGTGATATGTTACATATGCAAACGTGAATGCAGAAGTCAAGGAATTTAATATATTATTGTTTTATGCATTATAAATGAAGTTAGCTGAAATCAGTAGCTTATGGCTATGAGCGCTCACAGGTTAACCCAAGGGTCACAGGTTAACCCAAGGGTCACAGGTTAACCCAAAGGTCCCAGAGCATGAGCATTCCTTTATAAAGCGCTATTTACTGATGTCTCACAAGACCAACAAGAATTATTGAAAAAGGTGAGATTTTAGAAGTGACTTGAATTGCTTCAGAGATTTACATTAACGGATATGGAGTGGAAGCTGGTTCCAAATAAGTGACGCTTGTGCAAAAAAACCCTTGCGGTAAGATTGAATGTGTTTTTGGAGTAGATAATGCAACTATGCAGCGTTGGAGGGCTCCTTACAAGGGCCTTTGCCCACTGTGTTATGCACAAAGTAAAACAGCTTACATAATTGGGAACATATAATGTGGTTTCCACGAACATTTGTATGTTTTTATTTTAACAAAAGGATATCTTTGGTTTTCTCTATCTTCTGTTAACATTTTGAGTTGCAAAGTTGCATTTCGGATTAATTCATCTAGCCTTTTTTCACGTACTTCTAAATCTGAAATATCTGATCATAAAAAAGCAAATTTATAATTCAAACAAAATAAATAAAAAAGCTCGACCATTAGGTCTTACTTTGAACTGTAAACGTTATAATAGCTTTTGTAACATAGTTATTCTGTGCATTTACAAAGGGTTGAGTTGAGTGGTTGATTGCTGCCAACATTAAATCCTGCAAAGCCATAATAATGAGAACTGTGCGTGTTTGTGAACCTTAGATTGATGATAAATGGAAGCAGTGATGTGGGTTTGATTGGTAGGCTTTTATTCTGTTTTTTCGCAATTTTTTTGTTGTTTTTAGTTTCAAGGTTTGTATTTTTCATGATTTTCACAAACGTCTTGAGCACTTTGTGGATATGTGCGCTTCGTAAATCTTATTATTATTATTGTATTGGCATTTCTTAAACTGGAGGTCCAGTGTACACATCTGGCTTGTGTGCACATGAGGAATCCAATGAATATTTGTAGGGGTTATCTCTGTATTCTTGAACCTTGTTGAAAAGAGTGGCAACCTTTGACATTACAAGCATTGACAAGATGATCGAGATATTCACGGATGTGTCTGCTTATATTCAATCTTTTAGGCTACACAGTTACCTACCTGTATGTAGGTTGACAGACTCCGCACTAATAGGCACACCTTCTGTTCCATCTTTCCGCACGGCAACAGAACTGCAAGCTCCCCTAGAAAAAAGAGGACGAACAAAACAATAATAGTGACTATAAATATTTTTTTAAATTTATTTTCTTACTCGTCCTTATAGATTATGCTTATGTATCTTTTCTGGTAGGTAAGCTTTAAAGTTCTCTATTTGCCACACATCTCTCTTATATATATATGATGTTTATTGTAACTTAATTATATTAATAATTATGTGTGGAAATCAATAAAAACAAACAAAAAACAAACAAACAAACTGTGAGTGGAAAAAGTAATTCAACCAATTATAATATAACAAAAAAAGTAGCTTAATTTAAAACACAATACAATACTGTTGACTGAATCCACTTACTTCCACTGGATATTATTTTTAAATTTCTTCTGAATCAGTTTAATTCCCTCCAGAACATTTGTTATGTCATAAATACGCCTCTTCTGCACATTTAATATCTCGGCTGCATTATTCAGGTCTAATACTCCCTCTGGAGCTCCTCGTAGAAGTGACACAAAACGTTTGGTGAGTAGGCCCAGAGAAGTGTCGTATCTAGTTTTCTCCACAGGTGATTTTACTAACAAAATGAAAAATAAAATTGGTATTCACTTTGAACTTTTTTGTTTTTTAAATATTAGTATATTAAATAAATGTAAGATTAGTATGAATAGAAAATGTTTCTTTCCTTGAAAATATTGAAGTTAATTAATAAATTATACAGTACCTTTGGAAGCTGATCCTTTTGGAGTAACCGCTGCTTTTTTCCTTGCCATTTTAGGACTTGGCGTTTTAAATCCTTGTTGGAAATTTGGACTTGTTGTCTCTAAACTTGTTGAGTCTAATTCTAATTTTCTTTTTGCCTACAAATTTAAAAAACAACAGATATTATTAGGATAGAATAAGTCTAGGCCCTAAGCCCCCATAACATAGGCCTAGAAAGAAAATAATAAAATCTAGAAAAATATTAAGTTTCTGAATTTGTATTCTTTTTGGAAATAAAATTAACCCAACTTCTATTCTTTCTATTCTAATGAAGGCTAAAAATTGCCAAATCAGCATTAGGCCTAAATATTGAATCTTTCATTCCCACCTATTTCATTTGTTTGGAACTGGAGGCTAGACCTATCCCATTTCATTAAAAAGGGCGTACACTGCAAATTTTACTTACCGGTGGTCTGCCGAGCTGAGGACGCGTCCCGTAAACCTGACTGCCTTTCAGGCCTGGAGTTGGTGTGTAGCCGACAACATCAACAAGATCATCATCCATTCCTAGGCCTAAATCCGAACTCTGAATTTGTGATAAGTTCTGAAGTTGAAAAAGTTTAGACGGAGAAAATGTTTCCATTTTCAAAATATTAATAAATTAAAAGTTTTAAAATAACGACGACAAAAAGTATTGAATGTTGTCTCCACCACCACCAAACGACAGCAAACTAAAGTGTACAACAATGACAGGATATTGATCAGCGGCCTAGCACGGCGTTCTTCCCTTTGATTAAATTTCAAGTAAAGTAGTACACCGGTAAGGTAAAGAAAATACCCCTTTTTTTCTAACAAAATAAATATTGTAAGTAAAAAGTAATGGTGCACAATCGGTATTGCAAATAATATATTTAAAATACAGAAATCTGCGAAGAAAGTCTTTCTTGTGGTTCAACTGAATAGGCCTACGAAAACAGTGTATCGGCTTGTAATCAACGAAGCCCGCGAAATTGTATTTCGCGCGAACGCCATCATCACGTGTAGTAGCATGCTCAGTTGGGGCACCTCAGTAGAGGGCGGCCCCTACTAGGTATATTATATACAGTATATGACACATATCGTGATAACACATCGTCCATAGAAAGATACATACTGAGATACTGGCACTTTTTTTACAAAATAATTTAAGCGTATTTTTTTAGAATAAGTACTGTACACGTGCACGCATAATATGTTTCGTTCAAATTGCTCCGCATAATAAAACACACACACATTTGCTTTCAAGAAACATTCGGCCAACATACAACAATACATTACTATAAATACTATAGATAGGCAAGGCTAGTTCTAAATATAATAATAATATGATTTTTTTTGTTGCAAATTCGGATTAGTTTGGCTTTTGTTTTATTAAAATTTTTTTTCAATTGAAATATTGTATTTGTACTGGGCGACCTCTTCAGTCAAAGACTGGTCTCACCTTTCCAGCCATAGATAGGGTCAGATGAAGTTAGAATAGAATCCTCGTTAGAAGAAGATCATCAAAATTTAACTGAATTTGTTTTAGTTAACTGCTGGTTTAAAATTGACTTTCAAGACTTTTTTTTAAAGAAAGCACCAAGAAGGCACACCAAAACTGCACACCACCACCACCACTCCCAAACAAACACATATCGAACCCGCATTCATTGGGCGTGGTTTATAGAGTATACGGGAGACCAATCAGAAACGATCATTTCCGAACTTTACAATTCATTTGAATAATTATCTTGTGATTGTGTGTGTGTATAGAGAGTGTCGTGTGTGTGGTAACCGCTCCTCCATGCTTGATTTCACTAGTTGATTATTGGAAGATTATGAATTACGGACGAAAATGGTGCTCGAGATCCCATTTTTGAAGGAAATTTCTGTGAAATATAAACTTAGATATGTTGAGGTAAGTTGGATATATATTACGAATAGTTAAAGTTTAGTAGTAGTTAAGTATTTATATTGTCATTAATGCAACCTTCTTGGACTTCGACCGCCATCATCCAGGCGTAAGCTAAATAAAGGTTCAGATTTATAAGATCGTTGTTGTCGGGAAGAAATGCGTTGAGCCTCGCGACGGCAGTTGTCGACACATGGTGGCCTAAACTTTATGCCCCGCCCAATTGTTATAATTCTATCAAGAATCTAGATACTTGCACTGAAATTAAAAAGATATTTACTTTTCATTCTAAAACAACATGGATTACATTTTCCTGGAATCTTTATTGATTGAAATATTTATTATTAATATTTATATTATAAAACAAAACAGATTGATTTAGGCCTAGCCTATTATTGTTGGTGGTGTGATTATGTATGGAGATACCTCCAATTCATGGTTTGATTGAATTGATTCTTTGAACGCCGTGGTTAGGATTCCGGCACCGGAACTCAACTGCCCAGCGTTAGGGAATCCGACACGCTATTGCGCATGCCCAGAGCGAGGTAATTGGCGACTCTATACTTATCATCAACAGCGATGGGTCATTTCATAGCTGCGCACGGTGCAGCGAAGAACTATAGCCTAGCCTAGATGCCTACTGATACGGGATCCACTAATAGTAAATACTAGGCTAGGCCTACCAGTTAGACGTGACCAGTGGGCCTATTTATTTTGTAATTAAAAAGTGATCGCTTCATTCATATTTATAAACTTCATATATTTATGAATTATATAATTACATGACTAGTTTTATGATTTTTCAAGTACAAAATAAAAGATTTCATATAACGCATTATACTGTACATAACATGCAATCACAAGTTGATTTGTTGACGGCAGCCACCGCGTGGATGTGAAAAAACTGTTCGGGAAGTCGGGGTCGCAACGCTAAAAACAGCATTGTGATTCTTAGATAGATACTGATACTTATTAATATCATAATAATATTTTAACGTGTGGCGTAGTCCTATTTTAATTATTAATTCATGTATGGCCTAGCTAGGCCAAGTTTCATCCATCGCTCGCGCAACGACTAACTAGGCTACAGTAAATCTCGATAACACTCCGACTCTCGGTGCTGTGGTGTGTGGCACTATAAGCTATAATTCACTTCCCAGAGCTCTGGGCATGCGCAATAGCGTGTCGGATTCCCTAACGGTGGGCAGTTGAGTTCCGGTGCCGGAATCCTAACCACGGCGTTCTTTGAATGATGCAGTATGATTGATTGATTGAACTAAACATGGTGTTTGGTAATTCACAATAGAAATGAACATATTTTGTTGTTTGGTATTTATTTATTGAAAGGCGGGCATGCTTGTTTTTATAACTTAACTTTAACCCTACTGTAACTGACCTCATCTCTTTTTTAGGTTAATTTTATATTTTGTCAACTATTAGCCTTAGCATTCTCATACTTCTTTCGATGGGTTCTACATCCCCGGAGAACCAGTGCTACCACAAGGCATTTGGCACAGATAATCGTTGGAACTATAGTGGCGTTTATAGCATTTGGATGGTAAGTATAAGATAGACGCACTACAATCACTTTTAATTGAAAACCTACGCAGGCTCCAGTAGCTATAAGTACTACTTACGTAGGTATTTTTTCTCTATTATTCTGATTTACTCTGTCTTTACTTTTATGTTTGTTTTGACATTGCACTAGTACTGACAAAAGTGCCTGCAGAATAAAGAAAGAATAAATAAATTAAATAGTAATAATTAAATAAAAGTGTCAGATTTCAGAGAAAAAATGTTATTATTAATGACATCCCCACACATCAGCCTATATTTACACACATTGTGTTGCATAATAAATATATTAGTTATCTTTGAATTAGTAGTAGTAGTACAAGTGATTTTGCTTTGTAAATTTTGTGTGATGTACCTAAATATGGTAGTGATATGGCCAATTATGGTAGTGATATGACATCATCATGTCCATATATGGGCACATCACATTTTTTTGTCACATGAAGTTTGATAGTGTTGTAGATAGAGATTTAGTTCTATTGTCTGAGAGTAGAGTTGATTTCATTTGAATAAAGAGCGTAGAAATAGCTGTGCAACCAGACAGAGATAATACATGTGTTTTGCGTGAACAACTGTCTATTCTTATGTAAAAATAATGATAGACAAATATTATAGTAGAGCTCTTATTATACCAGTATAACTACTGTAATCATTCATTCCCGTATAGGGTTTAATTATAATTTTTATGTCATTAAAATATTATATAAGTCGAAAACTATCACTGATAGCTTGGTTGAGCTTCTGCAGAGATTGTACTATCAAAGTTATATGAGTAGATCTTTATTTATTTGTTTAACAATCAGTGTACTGTTAATCATACAGTATTCATATGTACAGTACATCTTTTTAAATTTGTTTTGTGTGTGTACCATAAAATAGTGGACTAGATAGAATTAAGTGGACACCTACAAAAGCCAACAAAGTGCTCCCTTAAAGGGGGATTCTGGGTTTAAAATTGCTTTTAAATATCGTTTATTTATTAAATAAAAAAAAATATAACAATATAGACATGTCAGAATAAATAAGTAATAACGAGAAATTAAAAAAATTAAATTTCATATACATTTTAGGGTAAATTCATGGAAAGTCTGTTTTTCAGCAGCTTAGGGAAGCTCATTAATATTCATGAGATATTCACAAAATCACGTCACCAGTGGATTCCAAACTCGCGACGTCATGTACGTTGCGTTTGTCAACTAGGCCTAATTTACATCTCTCTTCCCTGTCAAACGACGACCACCCGATCATTGTAAAATACATTTTTTGTAGATTTTCTAAGCTAGGCCTAAAGTGTAATAATAACAGTAGTAGCATATATTTATTTGACATTTAATGAAATACAAAATTTAGTACAGATTACGGAGTCATAAAGTATACTATTTTTATACCTCTATAGTACAGATCGTATTATCGGCTTCACGTACAATACTACTCTAGGCCTAGCCTAATGGGCGAAAGCCATTCTGACTATAGGGATTCCATGCCACGATGGCTACGTTAAAACAATGGGGCCCATGGGCCTAGCTAGCCTACTACTACTAGACGATTGGCCCATAAATAACAAAACCCATCCTATCAACCAAAACTCCTAAACAATCTAAACCTAAAACGTTCTACAAAATCGGCTGTAAATATTGAAGCAAAACAAGGTCCGATCGCCGTCCACATGTATGGTGTCCCGATCGTCTAAGTAGGCCTAAAATAGGCTTAGTTTACTCTCCAAAAAAAGCGGATACTCATGCATCAAGCAAGTAGACCAGGTAGTAGGAAGGAGACCTAGCTGATCCGGCCCAGTTAAAAATTGAGCTAGCTATAGTGTAGTAGACCCTATGCGAATTGATACTACCAGGCCTTTTACTATAGGCTGCACTACACAAATATTCCAACTCTCTCATTCGAGCTATATTATCTATACCATTCCGGTACTGTAGGTCGAGTCGACCTTCAATCAAATACTGTACATCGTTCATGCGTATCCGGATATTCACCCCCTGGACATTTACCCCCCGGAAAACTACCCCCCGGACAACCACCACCTGGACCACTACCCCCTTAGGACAACTACCCCTTTAGGACAACTACCCCCCGGACAAATACCCCCCGGACAACTACCCCCTTAGGACAACTACCCCCTTAGGACAACTACCCCCCTGGACAACTACCCCCCGGACAATTACCCCCTAGGAACAATTACCCCCCGGACAATTACCCCCCCGGACAATTACCCCCCCCCCCCCCTCGGACAATTACCCCCCCGGACAATTACCCCCTCCTCCCCGGGTAATTACCCCGCGGACAACTACCTCTGACACAATACTCCCCGTAGGACAACTACTTCCTGGACAATACTCCGAGGGCAAATAATCTTTTAGGACAACTACCTCCGTAGGACAACTAACCCCTGGACAACATTTCATTTGTTTGTTTTCATTTTACAACCCGGATTATACAATATATTTATATACATGATAAAAAAAAACAATAATAGCTCAGTACCACCAGTAACCCGTATCACTGTAATTCCTTTTTGGTTAATCGTATCAAATTAGAAATTATATTATCATAATCTTATTACCCCGCGGACAACTGCCTCTGACACAATACTCCCCGTAGGACAACTACCTCCTGGACCTGGACAATACTCCGAGGGCAAATAATCTTTTAGGACAACTTCCTCCGTAGGACAACTAACCCCTGGACAACTACCACCCAGAAAACTATCCCTTTAGAACAACTACCCCCCGGACGGACAACTAACACCCAGACCATTCAACAACCTGACCTCTGCAACAGCGTATAATAGGAATTAATAACTATATTTTAATTCGTTACTTTGACAAATTACTATTCATTATTGTAAACAAAAGTAAAAGATTGAACATAAATATAGCCTGGTATAAACTGAAGATTGTCACATGATCATAGGATAGTCGAACGTATTATATAGTACTCCCTGTATTTACTGTAAAAACTGGGTTCGCTAATAATAATAATAATTTTTGCGTCAGGACAATGCTTCGATAACCACTGGTCTTAAAAGAATTAATTTTTGTCTCAAATTTGTCATTTGTATTTTTGTACACTTGAAGAATAATATCACTTTTGATATTTGACCTCAATGTTCACTCACCGAATAAACGGCGATCTTTAAATAAATTCCCCTCAAATAAACGGTGACCATGTCACTCTCATGACACATCATATGGAATAATCGGCGTCTATTTCCATTAGATTATACCCCCTCCCATTGAATAAACAACTTTCTTCCAATAAATGTCCACCTAAAAACCACCTAAACAATAAACAGCCCAGGCCGTTTTTTTCAATAAATACGGTACTTTAAATCTAGCAAATCTAGGGCCTAGCGTGCTGTTAAACAGAATAATCGGTTAAAAACGGGTGTTTCGAAACTAGAGACCCGAGACCAGAGACCATGAGACCCGAGACCCAATACGAAAAGGGAGACCTAAATATACGAAAAGGGAGACCCACGTACGAAAAGGGAGACCCCACTATACGAAAAGGGAGACCCCACTATACGAAAAGGGAGACCCTAATATACGAAAAGGGAGACCTAAATATACGAAAAGGGAGACCAAATATACGAAAAGGGAGACCCAAATATACGAAATGGGAGACCCAAATATACGAAAAAAGAGACCAGAACGAAAAGGGAGACCCTAATATACGAAAAGGGAGACCCAAATATAGGTCTCCCTTTTCGTATTGGGTCGTGTCAGGTCTCTGGTCTCGGGTCTCTAGTTTCGAAACACCCGTTAAAACCAGATGATTTCATTTTTACAGAAACCGGTCCTATATATTTGTCTACTTTTAGATTGGGGGGGGGGGGGTAGTTGACCGGGGGGTAGTTGACCGGGGGGTAGTTGACCGGGGGGTAGTTGTCCTAAGGGGGTAGTTGTCCTAAGGGGGTAGTTGTCCGGGGGGTAGTTGTCCGGGGGGTTGTTATCCTAAGGGGGTAGTTGTCCTAAGGGGGTAGTTGTCCGGGGGGTAATTGTCCGGGGGGTAGTTGTCCTAAGGGGGTAGTTGTCCGGGTGGTAAACATCCGGGGGGTAACTGTCTAGGGGGTAGGTGTCCTAGAACCCGTTCATGTTGTGATTATAGACGGGGTATACTCGACCCGACCAGTTTGGTATTGTATATTGTATCTGCTTATCACGTGACGATGCCAGGCATGGTGGGCAGCAGAGAGAGCACGTGTATCGTCGTCTCGCTCGATCGATCCTCAGCAGGAGGAATGTACAGTATACGTTACGCTTCATTGATTTTGATTTTTCCCTAAGTCGGTGCGAAAATCGGCAAACGTAAAGTGCAAACATATCTAATTTTTCACTGTTTTGATGAATTTTCATAAAAAATTGACTTTATAAATGGGAAGACCGACTAAAATTACATCAGATAAGTATAATTTTACAAAAGTAATTGATATGGTTAATGATAACGAGTCGTCGGAAGATGGACCATTTCACGAATTTCCTATTTTGTAACCACAGTGTGATTTTGCCGTAGCTGCACTTGTAATCTGGCCTGATTTCACAGCCTTCGTTCTGCTTCACTGGGCGCTTATATAAATTGAAACTTTTACCGTTCAAGAGACAAACAAATATATTTTACATTTTTAACTATTCATTTTAAACCCGGAACCCCCCTTTAATAGGAATGTCCCTTGAATGGAAGTTGGCCAAAGTGTTCAAACATTGGCTTACATGTTTCACAGGAAAATGCCCCCTTAATAGAGGTGTATTGCAAAGATGGGTTTT
Source organism: Antedon mediterranea (assembly GCF_964355755.1). Lineage (NCBI taxonomy): Eukaryota > Metazoa > Echinodermata > Crinoidea > Comatulida > Antedonidae > Antedon > Antedon mediterranea. Next base: position 37,417,583 of record NC_092670.1, on the reverse strand, counting down.
AGTATTGCTGTAGCTAGTATTAACAATTAAATAATTAATTTTCAAATGACTGTTGAAGTCGTATTAATTATGCAAATGTATGGCGGCTGTACAGTTTGCTTACTTATTGGCCTTTATGTATACCTTTGGACTTTGCATGGTGAGATCATGATAATTTTAAATGAAAAAGGTTGGTATATTAATAAATTTCAGATACTGTTTGAAGTATCTGATTTATTAAAAATTCTAGCTGCTAGAGGTGTTTGAGGTATGAACCCAACAGTTAATTTGAAGACGGCTCCAATTGTTTTGTGGAAAACGAATCTGGTTTTGTTAGTAAAATTCTGATCATGATCCTGAGTTAAAATAAAATGGAAATGTTTACATGATGCATTTTGGGTATCAAACTAATTAATTCCAAACCAACTCTAATTCTGAATTGTAATACTAAATATTAGTTTTAATAGTAAATAGAAGTGTTATTTCATTATCTTTTTGGATGGAATGCCAAGTCTCAATCTGACTTAGTATAAGCTGGATCATAGTAATTAGGTAGTTTATGCTAGAAATATTTTCATGCTCAGCATTAAGATTTACAATCAGATTCTAATACCATCAATGCTAACCTATTTTGGTCATGTACTGTATATGGTACTCATAAAATTGCTCACTGCAGTCTGTCAATAAATCCATCAATCACAGAAATATCAATAAGACTTGAATATTTAATACCTTGTTTGTTACACAGTGTATGTGAAATACAGTATTTCCTACTAAAAAATTTAAATACATTACTGAACTTTGCATTAATGTTATTACTTGATGCATATGACTTGAATATCATAACCACCAGGATCAGTACAGGAATTGACAATTATTACAGTAACTGTAACTAACAGTAGGACTAGGTGGATACAAAAGACTGAGGAGGAGTGTGAAGGATTGGGGGTGGTGGAAGCCAGAGAAAATTAGAGTAAATTCCATGTCAAATCACCCCAAATAGACATTTTGAACCTTTTTCTTAAAATTTTGTTTAAAAAATGGTTAATTTTAGCGTCATACGATGAATGGTTTGCGTTTAATGTTTAGGCACAGGGCCCCTCTATTTCACAATCCTGGATTCACCACTGATTAGCTACAGTATATGTCTTTAGGTCATTGACAATGAGGGTGGTCCATCCAGCCGAAACAGATCATTAGACAAAAATAAAGACAAATATACAAAACAATAAAAATCAGATAAAAATAAAATAAATACTGTAGAATTAATAAAAATAACAAATATTAAATAAATTCTCTTAATTACTGTTAACTGATTCAATTGGTTGAGAGTTAGTTGATTTCCATGTAGGTGTATGTATAAACAGTACAGTGTATCTGTATCATTGTCTGTATACTATAATGTATAAATAAATATTAATATTCAATGCCCATATTTGAGAGAGTTGATGGTACAACTAAAGCTCTGTCTACACTATCAAACTAGTTTGACAAAAAAGTGTGGTGTGCTCAAATAAGGTAGTGATGATACGCTTAAATTAAATATGGTAGTGGTATGACATCATCATGTCCATATACATCAACATCACCAGGCCTTGTCTTTTGAAACAATTATAGGTGTGCTACAAATTGCACTCCAAAATACATTCAGGGATGCTGTAGGTGTGCTATTTGTATTTTGGTGTGTAGAAGTTTGCCAAATTTAAGTGTTTTGTAAATTACACTCCTCAAGGGCAGTTTAGGAGTGTGTTACTGTAGGTGAGTGATTGCACTCACCTACAAGGCCTGCATCACATTTTTTTGTTACATAAAGTTTGATAGTGTAGACAGAGCTTTATCAAATATTCATTCATGAACTAGTTTTTTTTACTAACAACGGTTTTGCCTCTTTCTTGTCTTTTCTTTTCTTTCAGGAGTGGTTTAATACACATGCTGCTTGATGCATCAATATGTTACATTATGATGTTAACGATATCACCAACCATTGTACAGCGTTATGTCTTTGTTGTCTCTATGGTGTACATGTCGGGGGTGCATCTTTATCACCAATTACAGAATTTTGGTGTTTTTAATCTTGATTATATTGGGTGGGTTATACTCTTCTATATGCATATAAATTTCCATAAATACTGTAACTATCAAAGAAAGTAAGCTACAGTATATAAAATTTGATTAAATAATGTACAAAAATGTGAAATCACAACAAAAAACATTTGATAGGTTGTTAAGCGGATGATAAGAATAGATAATTTCACCAAAAACTAAAAAAAAAGAATAATATTAATAATCTGAAGTGAATAAAAAACACCAAAAACACGTTTAAAAAAAGATTTATATAATTTGATTTTTTTTAACTGTTATTTTATAGAAAAGAAATAAATGTTATGAATATGAAAAGGAAAAACCTTTGTGTACAAATAGGGATATTGTAATTGTTAACTTGAACAGCTACTGTATACCCTCACTGTGATAAGAATTTTAAAAAGATATGTGAAACAAAGCAAAATATATATACTGAAAATATAGATACTGTAGTATTGATAATTATTGGAATTCATGATATGCAGTAATTAGTTATGTGTGTCGAGATTGCCAGATTATAATTTGATTAGATCTTGTAATGTATTCAGTGTGATTAGTTTATGCAAATTTAAACCATACAAACTAGAAATTTGTTTTGTTAAAGATATATTGTCCAACTAAACAATTTTTTTTCAATTTTTTTAATATGCCATTTTAATGTCACGTAATTAGTTATTTACTTTGACCAAAAACTGGATCGAAAAACACAACTTTTTACTTGAAAAAAATGTAATTTAAAGCAAATAATACTTAAATTGTCTGTCACAAAATGGTTTTTGGTTAAAATTAAACGTTTCTTTTGTCTTTTTATAAGTGAAATAATTATTTTTTTTTACAGAAGTGAATAACTTTATTATTTACTATTTCTGTCTGATTTTATTTATTAATCTTCATTTTTCATGTTTTTGGGGGACAATACATCTTTAATTTTACTATGTCAACATCTGAACTACATTGAGAGGATTAAATATTTTTGAATTTCTTTACAATTTGTACCTAATTTCTTCTTTTTTTTAGACCACTAATGATGTTGACAATGAAGCTAGGAAGTTTAGGTTATAGCATACACGATGGTAAGGACTAACATTGATTATACTACCTTTATAAAATAGCTACTACATACCAAATTAAATTTACTTACAAAAGCATGAAGCTAGGCTTTTTTAATGACATCAATTTTTTTTTTCATTAGGTTTTATTTTTAAATAACATCTAAAGTTCTGTCTGCACTATCAAACTTTATGTTGTGACAAAACAATGTGATGTGCCCATATATGGACATGCTGATATCATATCACTACCATATTTGGGCATATCACTACCATAGTTGGGCACATCACACTTTATTTGTCAAACTAGTTTCATAGTGTAGACAGAGCTTAATGCATGCTGATAATTTCATAGTTGTTGCAAACTATTTTATGTGCTTTATGAGACTACTCAAAGGTTTTTTCTTATTACTGTGTCAAATGTTGTCTAGATTTTGTATAAATGCTTGCATAATAATTATTAACCAAGAATGTCCTAAAAAGCAATGATCATTAAATGTACTATGTGGTTATTAAGAGGCTTCATAATATGTGTGTAAAGCTTTGTCTACACTATCAAACTACTCTGATGTGCCCAAATATGGGCTGGTTATTCCGAGAATGAATCTCAAAATAATATAACTTAAAAATATTCAAAATCATTAAAAAATACAATATGGTCTATCAGATGTTTACAAGTTTAAAACAAATTTTACAATGATTCCATTGTATTTTTCATCCATTGAGGGATATATATTGATCTCTTAACAATTACTATTAATAATTAAAACAAGAATTTTAAATAATTTACTTTGTTTTGTAAAACTTTTTTAAAATATGTATACTGTGTAATATTATATAAAACACATTTTACTTCTAAAACCTATAGCCTATAATAATATAGAGTACATATATTTCTTTTATTAACCTTTTAAGGTCAAATAAAACGAATGCTAAAATAATAATAAAGAAACCTTCCACAAACCACACATGTTTTTATTATTTTGCTTTATGAGTAAATTACCATAAATTGAGGAAATTCGATTTACTTGTTTTTCAAGTTCAACTTATTTGACCTTGATCTTTGTATTTTAATGTTTTTTTATTCTGTTATCAGTTCTTTCTTTTTTCATTATAAAGGTATGACAAAAGATGAAGAACAGCTTAATGATATTCAAAAGAAAATGCTTACAAAGTGAGTATTGTAATTGACTTAAGCTCAATATGACCTGACCTACGACCTATGACCCTTAAATTCAATTGTTGAACTTGCTTATTGCAGATTTCACTCCCACATTATCAGGTGGGTAGAAAATAAACATCCCTAGAATATCGTAGGTTAACTACCAGTTCAACCACAGGAACATGCACAGAGTACTTATATTTCACTATATATAGGGCCTGGTATCAATGTCATTAATTTTCTAAAACTGTCTACAATAAAATCAGCAGTTTCAATGTGTAAAATAAACTCTTATGATATATAAACTTTTTGGAGTAAAAATGTATTACAGTTATATATCTATAATAATGTTGCCCGAAAGCTCTGCTAATTTTTCTGGCTGTTTTACTTTATTATCGATTTACCTTTTTATGTGTTATATACAGTATACGTTTTTTTTCAGGCAAGTTCCTACACCAATAGAATTCTACAGTTATATATTCTGTATGTCGGGTATTCTGGCAGGGCCAGTGTGTTTTTTCACAGAGTACATTCATTTTATTGAGGGTTCAAATTTCCGCAAAGTTATTCGGGACGAGAAGGGTGAAATCACAGTGATATACGATGATCCGTCATCGAAGGTACGTGTTGTCTTTTTCTCTTATTACCTTTAAACCATTGAATGAATTTTACATTTCTTTTCTTTTTTTAAAATTTTACTATATATGCTACAGTATGTACATGTATATTAAAATAATGATGTCATCGGAAGCTTGGGGTTCTAAATTCATGGATTGATAAATTTGTGCAATAAGCAGTACATACATAATAACACCTAAATAAATTCCTGTCTTTTGATTAGACGAATGTGGGTCACATGGCATGCAGTAGTACGCACTATTAAACGATTGTTGTTCCTATTATACAATTCATTATTTGTATAATTTTAAATAGACTTGAAATTTAAGAATTTACAGTATTAATACAGTGCATTTTATAGTGAAAATTACGTCTTTTACGGGCCACTGAGATACTTACAGTAACTCCTATTTAGCGGAAAATTTGGTTATTTCAGGAAATTCTCCTCTGAATAGAGATATTGTCTGAATAGGGGTGTTCAAAAGGAGGAGATACTAATAGTGTATTTAATGGGTGCATGGAGTAATCTATATTATTACTCCATGATGAGTCTGTCAGTGTTTAATTGTAAATAAATGTTGTCATAGCAGTGAAGGGGTTATCTGGTGTTCAAATATTGCACCTCGTTAATAATTTTATAGTAAAGTGTCAATTTGAATAGGGATATCCCCTGAATAGTGGTATTCTATTAACAGTGATTACTAACACTGTGTTGGTGTGATAATTTGTTAATAAATAACGAAAACAAACAAAGTTTGGGTTTTAAATTGCTATTATTTAATGTAAATTTACATTAAATGTTGGCTTTAGAATGATCCCAAGCAGCTTATCTTAAGTAAAAAGAAGCTCCATACAGTAGGTCATAGGTCAATGAATAAAAAAGAAATTACTTAGCAATGTAGTAGTATAGAGAAGAACGAACGAGTTTAATTAGCCTAAGCTCATTGAGATTAACATAAAATCTGTTAGTAGCTGCTTATGATTTCAAATGGGCTTCTTTATAATTCAAACAATTTGTACAGCTCTTTATAATTACTGTACCTAGATGCCTTAGAATTCATACTGATGATTATTTTCTTTAGAATTTTCATCTTAATTTGTGCTAAATAAAACAAGATAAAGTGCTGTGTGTAACTTAACATTTAATCATAGATTGTCAAACTAGTTTCAAACTGTTTGATATTGTAGACAGACCTTTACAATCAATTGACGTTTAGTTTATTAAAACAATTGTTAATATACTTTTTTTTTACTCCACATTTACACACAAAACATGTTTTAATTGATCATGCATGATCCCCAGACATTGTTGATTGTGTGAACCCACTTCTTTGTGGTTTATTATGTTTAGGTCATACAAAATTGTTAATATACTTGCATAGTACATTTGTTTTTACCCCGCATTTACACACAAAATATTTTAAAAGTTGATCATGCATGATGTGCCCTGACATTGTTGATTGTGTGAACGAACTTTGTGGTTTATTTTATGGTATGATTATCTATTACAATGTCACATGCAATTCATTCCTATCACCATTGATTGTATTACAAATGAAGCTGCCATGCGATTGTTGTTCAGATTGTTCTTTTGGATTTGGCTTAAATCGCTTCACTGAATCAGTTGTCCCTTGTCTGTTGCTTATTCTACTACAGGTGGGAACAACCTGTCTATTCTTTTATTTATTTATTTCGGTATAAAAAAACAATATACAAAAAGCAGCAGAAGCTGAAAAAGTATTGCATTATACATCAAATTAGTATAAAAAGTACACAAAAACATCAAAACATTAAAATAGAAAAATATCAATACATTTAGTAATACAGAGAATCATAATTAGTTATTACAAATGGTTAAAATTAGTTTGTTGTTTGTGGAGAATGGAGGACTTATTATTTCAATTCCCTTTTCAGGGATTTTATTCGAACATACAGCCTCAGGTCCTTATATTTTTACAACTAAAGAGCTAATTAATCTACATGTGCTGCATAATACTTTTTTCGTGGGCCATAAAAATGAAATTTGCTACCTCTTGTGTGATGTTTTTATTATTAATTAATAGTTTGAGCTTAACTTTATAAGGAAGTTAAACAATAACTCTTCAAGATGTATTTGGTTCTGAGATTTCTAGAAAAGACAAATTAACATAAAAGGAACTTCTTCTATTAATCTTAAATTACATTATATTACTAAATCCTGCGTGTTTATACGTAGCTTGGTTTTTTTATTTATTTTTTTATTCCATCAGATAGTTTTTTTGTCCATATTACAGGCCTTGTCTTTTCAAAATTGTAGGTGTGGTTCAAATTGCAATCCTCAATACATTCAGGGATGAGTGATCAATCTCGCTCGCCTTAAAAGACAAGGCCTGATATTACTGTATGATGATATTACTGTATGATGATATTACTGTATGATGATATTACTGTATGATGATATTACTGTATGATGATATTACTGTATGATGATATTACTGTATGATATTACTGTATGATGATATTACTGTATGATGATATTACTGTATGATGATATTACTGTATGATGATATTACTGTATGATGATATTACTGTATGATGATATTACAATAAAGCCAGCATAACAATACAATATATTAGAAGAAAAAAGTAAATTACACTGCAGTAGACAGGCAGTCAGTAACTGTAATTAATATGTATAGCAAATTATAATGTATTGATACTACTGTACGTGTATGAGTCAAGTAGCTGTAATTAATATACAGTCATTGTACATTAACATTATGATTTTTGATTTAATATCAGTAGCATTTTTTTTTTAATTATTTATTTATATTCAATATAGATAATTGATATACATTGCATGGTAAGCAAACCAGGGTAAGCAGTTTAGAACAAACTCAATATTTAAGAACACAGTGTCTTTGATAGAATGTACACTGCTATATACAGTACAGTACTACAGTAGGTACTCGGCCATGTCTTGCTGGTTTAATAGTAAAAACACTCTTTTGGGACACTCCTATTTTAAGGAAACCCTAAAGCTTGAGTTGCGTGCAACGCAGGAAATTTAAATTTTTGTTTGTTTCTCATGTTGCATGTACTGTAGATACAGTGCTTTGTTAGGGAAATCCTGGGACCCCCACTGTTTTAAGGCTCTGTGTACAATATCAAACTAGTTTGACAAAAAAAGTGTGATGTGTCCAAATATGGTAGTGATATGACATCACCATTGGCATATATGGGCACATCACATATTGAGTTTGATAGTATCTATAGACAGAGCTTTAGAATGATGTAATAAAGAAGCATGTTATTGTTACAATGTTTTTAATAACCTGATATTCATAACATACAAGTGTATGACCTGAAACTAGATTTTACAGATCCTCAATTTTATGTAAATGACAATGATTTATCCAAGTCAATATGCATTGTTTGTACTGTGTCTCCAGCTATCTGCACAGAATGTACTACGAACTGGTTGTTTGTTTAGTGCCTTGCATACAAAAGAGATATATCTATTTGTAGAGTAAATAATAATTTTTTTTTCTGATTTTCATCTAAGTGTAATTATAAATGTTGTGAATAATTTAAAAGCAGCTGCTGCTGTTATCTCCAGTGTACATTGTGGGTGTACAAATGAGTACATGATTTATAAATGTTCTACATATTATCTAAGTTCACATTCAAAATTTAATTTGATCTTTGCTAACATGATCTTCTATGTGAACACTGCATGAAGACAAATTAAAATTATTATTAATTTTAAGTTTAAAGATGTATTGTCCTCCATAAACATGAAAAATTAAATCAGACTTTTAATAGGTTATTTTGTAATTTTAATAAAGATAATCACTTCCATAGAAAAAAATAGAAAAAAATAATGTTTTTACTTATAAAATGACAAAAATTAAACCAAAACCCCATTGACTATTTTTGCTTTAAATTACAGTTTTTTGGGGTAAATACATTTTTTTTCGATCCAATTTGTGGTCAATGTGGATAACTATTATGTGACATTAAAATGGCATATTAAAAAAAAATGTTAAAAAAATTATGGGAAAATACATCTTTAATTCAATCGTATGTATACAGTATATTCAGTATTCAATTGGAAAATATTATACTGCAATTAAATTCAGCTTTTTACGTTCAATATTCAGTCAACCCCAAATGGTATCCAACTCAAGGATTCTGCTTATTCTTCCTAGAATGCAGGAATTAATCAAACTAATTCTTCTATAATCCTAACTACCAACTAAAAGTTCAATTTAATAGAAATTCATCAAATTTATTGTGTTTTTTTCCCATCTCTTTTCTGTGGGCTGTAATTAGCAAACCATTTTCTACCAACTGAGTTCAATTTAATATAACATTTGTTCAAACTGATTTATTGTTTTTTTATTTTCATCTTTCAGTGGGCAGTAATTAGCAAGCTATTTATAACTGTTTTGTCTGCTCTAGTCCTTGTGGTATTAGTTCCAAAGATTCCCATTTGGGGAAATGTGGGTAAGTGAATTTAATATTGTTATTTTAAAGACACTTTGTCTTACAATTACATGAAATGTAAAAAAATAATTGTTATACTTGGATGAAAGCCCTCTCTTCTCCACCTCCACCCCCCCCCCCCCTCTTCTGCCAGCAAAAGACAGAACATTAGTTTAAGTTCAAAGTTCAGCATTAGGTGCTGTTCCAACAGCCCTATCCCCTCCCTACTGCCAAATCCTTTACCTGCTTGCTACTGATTCAGAAATTGCCAGTTCATACAAGTTTACTACCAGCTATACAAGATATACATGTAGGTGGAGCCCTCTCTTCTCACAACCCCCTGCCAGAAAATGACAGAATATTAGTTTAAGTTCAAAGTTTAGCATTAGGTGCTGTTCCAACATCCCATCCCCCTCCCTATTTCAAAATCCTACTACTGATTTAAAAATTGCCAGTTCATACAAGTTTTCTACCAGCTAAATTTGTTTAGCTGTTATTTTATTGGCACATGTGTTTCTATTGAATTGAAACTGTAATTAGTACAGTAATTTGATCAATTCAAGTGTTTAGCAAGGACAGTTTGGGAACTCTTCTACTTCAAATATTGTATTTTACTTTATGGAAATCTAAAGCTCTGTCTACACTACTGTATCATATCAAACTAGTTTGACAAAAAAAGTGTGATGTAGTCAAATATGGTACTTGGTAGTGATATGCCCAAATATGGTAGTTATATGACATAATCATGTCCATATATGGGCACATTGTATTTTGTTGTCACATAAATGTGACAGTGTGGACAGAGCTTAAGTAAATACTCAACAAACAAACTTGCATATAATTACGTTTACCTTTAAAATAGAAAATGTACTGTATATATTTTCTGTTCACTAACAAATGGCAAATGTGTATTTAGAAACATTTCTGTCATATTCACAATGATAAGGTCAGTTGGTGATATTGAGATATAATCATCATGGGAAGGAAGTCATCTCTATCTAGACTGAATTAAAAAAAAAAACTTCTGTGTGGTTTGTTAGAGTATTATTTGTTAGCCAATCAATGCGCTAACATTTAATTTAAAAGATCAACATGAAAATGCAATCCGAATCTGCTTTGTAATGGTAGTTCTTTTTTCTGTTTTAAAATTATATTAAATCTTGTGTATGTTTGTATTTTCAACGGGATTGCCACCTTTAAGGGAGGATAGTAAATGAATTCGCTCATGGTTATCATTACCAATTTGCCTAAATATTAAAAACTAAAATTAAAGTATACAAGAAATACATACATCAACCATTGATTGTGCTAAAATCACATTTAGTTTAAAAAAAAAAAAAATGTTTTCCATCAAAATACATCAAGTTTTTTCTATTTCCTGCATTTGACAAGGATGTTAAGCTCTATCTACACTATCAAACTTTATGTGATGTGCCCATATATGGATACGATGATGTCATATCAGTACCATATTTGGGCATATCACTACCATATTTGGGCAAATCACAATTTTTTGTCACACTATGATAATGTAGACAGAGCTTTACATAGCAAAAATGTGTAAACTATGAGGTTTGAAAAATGTCTAAAAAGATTGTAAAAGTTATAGAAACTGTATTAATTTGTAAACTTGTTTTTTTTTTTGTACAGATCCTGTCCACATGAATAATAGTTCATTCTTATACAAGATTGGCTATTTATTACTTTCAATCGAAATTGCAAAGTCTAAATATTTTCTTGGTTGGGTATTTGGTGAGTAATAACTAATGATTTTGATTTTTTTATTTTCTTTAAATCCAGTTCTTCATAAAAATGTTTTATTATAATATATATGTATCTCATAAGCCCTGACAAATAGTGTTTTTCAAAAGCTTGATTCTAAATAGAGTTGCAATGAATTAAATTAAATAACACAATAATAATAATAGTTATGTTGTCTTTTCAGCTGATGCCATTAACAACGCAGCTGGAATAGGTTTCTCTGGTTACGATAAAAAGGGACGAGCAGTATGGGACGGTATATCAAACGTCAAGATCGTTGAGTTTGAAGTAAATATACTTTTTTTAGTTTTGCTGTATATATGAACACAATAGGCATAGAAGATTAATTCTAAACCGCCTGGTGATATACTGAAATTTAATTAATTAATTTGAAACGATAAGATGAGGAAATCTGTGAGAGATATTTGAACCCGGAACCTTCTACTTGATATGCAGATATAGTTGATTTATTTTTGTTTCTCATTAGTTTTATTATGAATTTGAGCCCATTGTACTGTATATAATGTTATATATTTAAGCTGGGACTTTTGGCTACGAGCTATAGAACTTCATCGACTATTTAGAAGCCCCAGGCTTTTTTGTTGAAACAAATATATTAAATGAAGCCTGTGAGCAGTCTTACTATTAATTTTGGGTTGCCCAAACTGACATAACATTAAAAACTGCACACTTAAGCTCTGTCTACACCATCAAACTTTAAGTGACAACAAAATGTGCACAAATTTGGTAGTGATATGCTTAAATATGGTAGTGACATGACATCATCATGTCCATATATGGGCACATCACATTTTTTGTCACATAAAGTTTGATAGTGTAGACAGAGCTTTAAAGTAGAATCCGTTTAAAAATTTAAAATATTTTTCTCACGTTTTTGCAGACTGCAACTAGTTTGAAGACACTAATTGAAAACTGGAACATTACTGGTTCAATATGGTTACGCCATTGCTGTTATGACCGAGTTCCCTTTCAAAAGCGTCTCTTCACCTTTATCTTGTCAGCGCTCTGGCATGGCTTCTATCCTGGCTATTTTATTACATTCCTATCTGCTGCCTTCTTCAGTGCTGCAGGGTCAAAGGTGAGTCATGATTGGCTTCTATAGATCTAACTGTATCTTTCTGTCACCGTATAGAATATTGGTTTGAAGAGGTAAAGTTTACTGTAGATTCTGTATTGAATTAATTAATGAATTAAATTAATACCAGAGTAATTTTAACAGAGCTCATTTGTACCTTTGATAATAATTCAGAGGTTCCCAACAGTGTGGGCCGAAGTGGCAGATAGAATGAATCACACACCAAGCCCCCCATTGCCGGAAATGGTACTCTTGCATGAAAATTCATAAATGGCACCTTTAGTTAGCCAGAAATGACACTCTCATAGTGTGTTAGCAATTGGCAAAATGATTGTAGCCTACTTTTTAAACACTTTTTTTTTTTATTAAATTTATCGAATTTTCTTGGAATATATATACACCTTTCACAATTTAAGAGATAATTCTTTGCAGACCAACTGCTGTTTGTACCCAATAGTAATGTAGTGTCTGAAAACATGGTTTATTTATATATGAGAGCCACATGTTTTCAGCCATCATAATGAAAGGTTAAAATTACCAATAGCATTACTTAAGGGCGGAGAAGTGCTGCTGACACTATATTTTTAGGCCCAAGGCTTACCTTAGAAAAATGACAATACTTAAAGTAAACTCTATTCAATTTCAACAAAATGGGAAACCCCACATTAATGATCCAGGGATCATCTTAAAAAGTTTTATTTATGTTTAAATCGTTGAATCAAATAATAGATAAATGTTTATTAAAAATACTGTAAATAATTTCAATGTTTTAAGCGTTACTATAATGTTGGAAAATAAGTATATATCAATATTTATAGTACCTGCATCTTATATAGTGACAATCTGATGATGAACTGTAAGGGATTATCTTTATAAATCATTCAATTCAGGGATTGTCTTGAAAAGTGAATGTAGGCCTATTTATTCACAGGCTAATAAATTTAGGCTGGCAAATAGCGTGAGCGATGCATGATGGGAGGACGGAATTGCTCCCAATTCCTTCCCATAATGAATCGCTCACTCTATTTGCAATAAACCATATTTAGCATAAAAATAAGTGTCTTGCAGGTGGTATGTTATTATTAATATTTTATAATTATTAATTTTTTGTACTCAAATATGAATTTAAAACATAAAAATATTCTTATTTTGCAGGTTCGATATTCAGTTCGTCCATACTTTTTGAAGTCTGTGAGGATGAAGCAGTTTTATGACGTCATAACATGGTTTTTTACCCATCTTACGCTTGCTTATTTCATTGCACCATTCACCTTCCTTAGGTTACAACCTACAATAGATTACTTTAAGTAAGTACTTTATTCTTAGTTCGCAAAGCTGCTGTCGGCCAATCAGATAAGCCAGTTTGCAGCTATTCATCTCTACGCTTGCATTTGCAGCATGTCGAGTATATCAAAGCGAGAATGCACTTTTAAGCCTTGTCTACACTATCAAACTTATGTGACAAAAAAATGTGATGTGCCCATATATAGACATGATGATGATATCACTACCATATTTGGGCACTTCACACCTTTTTGTCAAACTAGTTCGATACAGTAGACAACTTTATACAATGGTCATATGGACAAGAATGAATAATTTTATTGCCATTCACAATGTTTGAGGTTATTTTTATATACTAATTAATAACTTTTAACAGATTTTTGAGAAGCCCTTGTTCGCAAAACGTTAATAGGGAGGTTTCGCAACCTTACGAATACGATAACGAAAACGGATACGTCATACATTTGTGAAACTTTTGAGCTGATCCCCATTTCATATTCGTAAAGCGTATTCGTGTTGACGAATATCACCATTCATATTCCTAACTACAAAACGAGTATAGTTTTTGATCTATTTTTGCACATTTTGCATTTGAATCAGGAATGATTCATGATTATTATATAATTATAGATTTATTGAAATTAATTTACTAAAGTAATTTACTAAATGCCAAGTCAATTTTGATAAATAGCAGTTTTTAAAGTCCTCACTCGCTTTGATGTTACGCTAGGCCTAGGCAGCCAAGCACCAAGCAACACGTACCTGCGCTTCGCTCAAATTTACCGCAGTCATATTTTGGACGCGCCTCAATATTTCGTTGCCATGCGAAACAGATTTTTACTGGCTTACGAAAAAACGAATACGTGTGCGTGACGTATCCGTTTTCGTTATCGTATTCGTAAGATTGCGAAACCTCTCTAATGTCATCTGGTTGACTAGTTAATTTAATAGTGTCTTTAAGAATTTCATTTAAAGTTATTTCTACAATCAATCAATTTCTATCATCAACTGTGGGATATGGTATAATTACTGACAAAATTATATACATTTTTTCACTAATAAAAAATCTTACTGTATTTTTGCATTTTAAATAAGCATACCTGCTTTTTTTTTTAGCTCTTTCTACACTATCAAACTTGATGTGACCATATGTGGGCACGATGATGTCATATAACTACTATATTTAGGCATACCACTAACACATTAGTGTGATAGTGTAGACAGAGCTTAATTGAATATTTTATCTGTTTTTCAGTTCAATGTACTGGTTTTTACATATTGCCGCATTAATGGTCATTGTAGTATTACCCACACCAAAGCGAAGAACAAAGGTGACTGAGGAGAAGCTAGAGAAAAATCACAACACGAATGCACTCAACGGTTCTGCTCACACACATGTTGCCAGTGATATGATGAAACTAGCGGTCAACGGTGAAGATAAGAAACATAGGTAGAGGGCGCTAATCATGATATCTATGAAAAATTGTTTTTAAATCTTCTCGTAGGAAGGTTATTGTTATAATGCAAAATGATCAGTTTTTGGTGAAAGGGCAGAAATGTCATCTTTGGGACCAGTTCCGATTGATTTTTGTCATGTTGAATGGTTTTAGAATTCGAGTGAGAAAATAAAACATGTCTTGGTATTAAAATAATGTACTAACACTTCTTTCCACACTTCCCCACAGAATGTGTCAAAAAACTTAACTTTGAAGTTGAAAATTTAAATTGCAATTGTTTTACAGAAAGTAAACTGAACCTATTGCTACTTTTTTATTACCTAATATATGACCTATGACCTTTAATTTTGAAGACAAGATCCACTTGTGTTTATTTTAGTTAGCTTGTGTGTGATTATTTATTACAATAATTAATCACTAATTCACCTTGTACAATGTTTGTCACCACGTCAGCACCATCGCAACTTATTTTGTTTTATATGTTACACAGAAAAACATAGTATTAATTAATTTTAATTTTAAGAATGTTTTTTACACATTCATTAGCATTCCATTGTTTGTTTTTGCCCTGTAATACAGTATCTGAAATCTTAAAAGCTACTAGTGTTATGCGTAACCACCAGGGAATGTTAAAGATGTCATTGTGATTTCACTCTGTACACATTTGACAGGCATAGAGAACCACCAACTGACATTCTGGATCTAAGCAAACAATGAGTTTAGATGAGGAAATTATTCTGTAAGAATTAGAAAAAGCTTCCATAACTGAGATTCGACCTGGCATCTTCTGCTTGATATGCAGCAGGCATCCTACATTTAATTTATTTACATTGAATTTGAAGTGAAGATCATTATTTTGTAAAAAAGTGTATTGCTTTCCTGTGGGAATTCCCAGTGTATTGCTTTCTGGTGGGGATTCCCAATGTATTGCTTTCCTGTGTGGATTCCCAGTGTATTGCTTTCCTGTGGGGATTCCCAGTGTATTGCTTTCCTGTGGGGATTCCCAGTGTATTGCTTTCCGGTGGGGATTCCCAGTGTATTGCTTTCCGGTGGGGATTCCCAAACTGTAATTCTATATTAGGTAAAAGTAAGATGTCCAGCGGTCTAATCTCACCAGCCACACTATATTATTTTAGGCCTTTTGAGTTTTAACAACTTTCATAGCACGTTCGGTTTTTTTGGAACCATATGTTTCAAGTTTTTTATCTTTTTTGGTATAGAAATATAATGTAATATACAGTTAGTATTTGATAATAAGAATTAGGGAGCTGTTAATAAATTGAGAGAGGAGTTAAGGAACTAAGATCAAGACATCGTCTAAGATAATGAAGAATTTTATTAAGACTTTAAAATTAGATTCTGAATGCATGATGATGTCACAGATTTTAGTGTCCAATGCGATTGATGCAATGATATGTATATTTTTTATTTATCAATTATGATTTATATTAATAGGAAGATGATTATAGTTTGTTTGTTTTTAGATTCTGTATGTGTGTATGTAAGTCTATTTTTAGATTCTTTCATTCATGTTTTGTTAAAAATAATAGCTTTTTAGGGTATCATAATTGTTAGTGACATGCTTCTTCAAGGCCTTTATAGAGTAGTAGTAATATGAATTGTTTAACCATATACTATAAGTATAACATTTATATTACACTGAGGAAGGGCTACTGTATTTATTCCTAGCTGTTTTTTGATTTAGCTTTCTGGTTGTTTTATTTGTATCTCCATTGGGCTCCAGCCACTGATACCCACAGCATCGTAATCTTTCAGTAATATGCCTTTTATATATACATATCATTTGCACTGATGAAGGGCTAGTGTTGCCCGAAAGCTCTGCTAACTTTTCTGGCTGTTTTACTTCTCGTTTTGATTTAGCTTTACGCTTTTATTTTGTATCTCCATTGAGATCCAGTCACTGACACCCACAGCATAATTTTTGCCTTTGGATAAACATATATTTATTATGTGATCAAGCTTTACAATGTGAACTGTTTGACCCTTAACTGATCAGTCTCTAATTAATTAATTAATTAATTAGGGAGAGTGCTTTAATGTTTTTTTAGTTTTGTTTTAATTAGTAAAAGTACAGTATTCTTGTCTGTATCAGTATACTACCTGTATTTCAAATCAGTAATTATCAACTGCAATTTACAAATAAAAATCATTTATATAAATTGTAAATAATTAAATTTAAGTTTATTTCCCACCAAAGTCTTCACCGACTTTTTTGGTGCGAGCTAAGCTACAAGCCAGATCTAAACACTCCCACCTCTATTCGATTATTATTGGGTGTTTTTTGAGGGGGACTGAGGTGAAGAGGATTCTGAGAGGACTAAGGTGGTGGTGGGGGCTTTGGTGGAAGAGATTCTACAGTATGGGCGTTATTGAGGAGGTAATGAGTATGGTCAGTGGTGTAAAACAGAGGTTCGATTCATAGACCCTAAGTGGCCCTGTAAGCTGGAGGCCTTCGATTTTTCAGCCTTTTTTTTTCCAATGTATTTTCTCTGCTCTGCTCATGGGCCTCTGTAAGATCCTGAACCCCTGGGTTTTAGCCAGTTAACGCTCATGGCTTGTAAAATGTTTATAAATATGCAATAGTAAAGGTTTTGCATACAATTTGGTATTTGCTATTTTTTAAATAAAATCATGAATAGAATTGCTCTGATGGTTTTGCTTGTTGACAAAAGATGTAATTTATATATAGTAAATTTGTTAATACATATTTATTATTTAATTACAGGTTGATTGTATATTTGTGCGGTGTATAATTTTTTTCTTCAATTTTGTAAACAATTTACAATCATATCAAACTCAGCTTCCAAAAATATAAAGGTGGATTCACACTAAATTCCTTCCTTTTATTTACCATGTATGCTTTAATTAAAAATGTGTGTATTTGTCATTACTGGTATTGATATTATAAAAAAAAACATATATTTTTTGTATGTATATATATCGTGATAAAAAATCGCATTGATGGACATGACATTGTGGGAAACAACATTTTGAAATTAATATGCTGAAATATTGTTGACCCTCTTCAATTTTGTTGGTAGTTATGCCGTTTCTTTTGAAATAGAGGTAAAAATCCAACACTTCCTAATGCTGTGTTCACACATTACACTTGAGTTAAGCTGATCATATTCAAGTTACAAGTATCTTCCCACCAGATTGGATGATTAAGATGAATAATTGGTGTGTTTTTGTGTTTGAACCAGAACAAGTTTAACCACAATGCAATAGACTGCAATTTAACTTCAGTAAAAGAGAATATGTAAACATAGCTTGTGCAAATTGACTTATCCAGTTAAAATATTATAATTCTTAATTAGATATGTTGTTTGTGAGTAAGCTTGTTCATTTCCAACAACTAGTACAACTTATCCAACAGCAGAAAAGCTTTTCTTTTTGGAATACGGTTTATATGAATTGTTTTTGCATTTTTGAGAGATAATGAAACATCAACAATATTCCATTACAATTTGTCACAGTTGAAGCATCAATGTTGATTAAAAAAAATTATCAAAACTTATGATGTTGTGAAAGTTTACCTCACAACAGAGGTTTAGGTAAATAATGTTGTTTATTGGCTAGTTCCGGTAAAAGTAATTTAAACAGCCACAGCATGATCAAAATAAGAATACGTATTAACAGCTTTTTGTGGATTAATTTATTTATTGCTGGAGCAATTCCTTTAAGCATTGAAAACCTCAAATAGTTGTTCATTTGATGTTTTCTTTGTTTAGTTGCTAATGTACGTAGTATTTGTTTTTAATAACAGGAAATGTATGCTATTTTTGTATGATGAAAAATGATAAGAAATTTGTTTTTTGAAAAAAAAAAAGATTTTTAACAATGTAAATAAAAAACATGCACTAATTGGTGAAAAGTAACTCTTTATGTGTACTTTTGTTTTATAATAATTCAATAATGATTTTTGATTAAGAATAAAAATCCAAGACTTTATAAACCACAGAGGGTGCTATTAAATATCTGGCATCCGCATTCATTGTAAATAGTGGGTTTGCCAGGCAATGTGGCATATGCTGATGTGCACTGATTCTTATGGCGACACATTTTACACCCTTCGGCCTAGTAGTAGCATTATCAGGTGTTTTTGTTGTACCATGGTTGTACAGTATATCCAATCAACATTAACAATCTGGAGAAATTGCAACTTTCGCAGGAGGAAGGAGATTATCGGGAGAAAGATCGGCCTTTGTGTTCCTATATGGTTCCTATCCATATAGTTTAATATGTCCTTGCCAAGTAAAATGTATGTTATTATTGATATCACTGTCACTCCTGAGCACAACATATATCACTGCTGCATATGGGTAAATTCATTTTCTTTTTACCTACCAAGGGAAACAAATACAGTAATATTCAGTAGAGAATAGATGAAGAATGTGTTACATTTATACAGTATACACTTATCAAACTTTACGAAAAAAAAATGTGATGTGCCCATATATGGACATGATGATATCACATCACTACCATATTCGTGCACATCACTACCATATTTGGGCACATCACACTTTTTTTTGTAAAACTAGTTTTGATAGTGTAGACAGAGCTTAACACAGTATTCATAGTTGCCCTATACTTACTGCTGCTTGGAAACATTTATAAAATGTTTGAAATTCATTTGCACACAAATTCTTGGAAACTGTGTCTTTACTAGAAACGCACTTTGCATATGCTGATGCCTGAAAAACAACCTTGACTGATGATGAGGAAAGTAATGTAAGAGCTGTAGGCTGAATATTACAGTATATCTATTAAGTTCTATTACTAACTAACATTGCACATTTGTAGTACAGCTTACTTATAGACCTTGTTTAGGCCTAAAATAGTGGACATTTTTTGGACACCACCCCTCCAAGGTTAGATGATGAAGATGGGCACAAAAGACACACAATTTGGTTGTTTTTTTTTGGAGTTGATTGCACAAGAGTATGTTTTAAAGAATACAATTATCAACGAATGAATTTGACTGAGGAGCCCTGTTTGAAAGAGTTGACGGTATGCTGGTTGTAGAATAAACAGACAACTATTGGTAACCTCTCATCACCTACCTGCTGCGAACATTGAGACAATGCAATAGGAAATCTAACCAATTTATTTCGAGCTTGTTGAAGACTTGTTGCTGGCTTCATAGTTGATCTAAACTGATTTAAAATAAAACTGAATGTCATAAAAAACAAAACAATTATTAATCTACAGGTAGAATGTGCAAAAAAAGTAATGTCAGTGTCTACCAGTACCAGTTTAGCCCAGCCTAATCTTGTTGTTGTAAACAACTCCCTGGTAATACAGAGATATAATCATAGAGATATTATAGTATATATCTCAATGATATAATATATTTTCACTATCAATATCTTTCCTGTTTGGTACAACCTGAAAGAAACTGTACACTGTCATTAGCTAATATTGGGCCTAAAGTATTTAGCCTTACCTAAGCCTACCTAGTAGGCTACTAGCTATGGTATGCCTGTCTTCCCTGGTGGTAAAGTGACACTGACTGACTGATAACTACTAGGCCTACTCTAGCTAGCCAGGTCGGAAGAATTAATGAATCAATGATGAGCTTTTATTATAGTTTGGCTAATCTATATAAGCTCATTGCCTAGAGGGATCCGACTAGAGGACTAAAATAGTATTAATATTAATACTATTGTATTGTCTAGGTATACCAAACAATAACTCGCTTGATGCTGCCTGCCACGTGGTGGTGGCTTTTCGTAAATGCGATTTGTGCGGGAAAACTAGACGATACCATTTTTACGAGGGGAGAGTTATTGATAATTCTGCTATCCATCCAACTGTATCAATACCTATTTATATATTTAATTTCTCGAACAAATTGATGTAAATAAATATTGAGCTATAATAAACATTGAATTTGCGCTTTTTTTCGGGGCTTCCCCTAGATGTACGTTTGCATTGAACTTGAACGCAACGCAATCAAAACTAAAAAATGAGTGAATAAAATCGGCAACAAAATGTTATATCGTCCTGTAATTAGTCACGTGTGTTTATTGGAGGGAAGAAGTATGATCGTTTTGCTCATTGGTAGCATGCTACATATGAGAGTGTATTTTCCTCCAAATTAGAGGTGCCATTTATCATGAATTTTTATGTGCAAGATTGTACCATTGCGTCATTTAACAAAGTTCGCTTCGCCACAGTTCCTGTCGACGGCCCCGGAAAAGCACCTTTTCCCGCCGATTTGCGCGAAACGCCCTGTTGTGACGCTTACTCAAAATAGGCCTATAGAGAAAATGTCACCCTTTAATAGGCTAATACCTCAGTTTTCATATCTAAAATATCAATTTTTAATACATTTATACAAACTTGGTGTTTTGGCCATTTTTCGAAAAATTTCATCCGTTTTATTTTTCGACAAAACTAGTTGCTATGGCTCTATAAGATGATACAAAGCAATATATAGCCATATTATCGCATAATAAATTATTTTAAAAGGGCGATATTTGCGCAAAACGCCCTGTTGTGACGCTTTTACTCAAAATAGGCCTATAGAAAATATGTCACCCTTTAATAGGCTAATACCTCAGTTTTCATATCTAAAACATTTATACAAACGTGAGAGTGCCATTTCCGACCATCTAAAGGTTTTACATTTTCAAAATCGTCTCAACTCAGCCCCAACCATAGTGGCGCTCACTTGATGTGGACTCTCTACAGTTGCGCCCGCCCCCCCCCCCCCCCCACTTCACAAAAATCCTGGATCCACCCCTGTACAGACACTGCGCGCTGCGGAGAATGCGTAGTAGTAGGCCTAAAAACACATTCAAAATAATCATTCTGATAACTAAATACAACTAAATATAAATATACAAATATTTCTGCGATGTACGTATTTTGCATTCTAATAGTTATATCTCTGTAATTGTACAATACGACTACAGTAATAGTATGGTTATCCTAATAATAGTGACGTAACAAATTCCATGTACACATGCGCGATATCCATCATGAGAGAACAAAAGAACGGTTCATCTATCACCCGGGTTCAACGGCTCAACGAGTAAAACGTCATCGTGCAGCAGAGACACACCGAGACAACAAACAAGGTAAGTGGTTCGATTCCTTCACTAACCATTGTAATTAAGTTCTTATTTCAGCAAAAATAAAAACGCGAAAAACTCCGTCTCGAAAAACACCGCGCAAAACTAAACGCGAAAAAAACCCTGCACACATAAACAAAAAACAAACTAAAAAAAAAAACTTCAAAAATCTTTTTTTTGCTTTTGAAATGTATTATCGTTCAACATCAAAAGATCACCTTCATTCGATAAAATAAAACAAAAACATATATAGCAATAATATCGCCTAATAATTGAATTAAAAAAACTTGGTGTTTTGGCCATTTTTCGAAAAATTTCATCCGTTTTATTTTTCGACAAAACTAGTTGCTATGGCTCTATAAGATGATACAAAGCAATATATAGCCATATTATCGCATAATAAATTATTTTAAAAGGGCGATATTTTGGGCATTTTTCGAAAAAATTCCTGTAGGCCTACTATAGTACAGGGATTTCTTTTCCAAAAATGGCAAAATGTCAACCCTTTTATTTTTCGACAAAACTAGTTACTATGGCCCTATAAGATGATACAAAGCAATATATAGCCATATTATCGCATAATAATTGAATTTTGAAAAGGTGATATTTTGGGTATTTAAAAAAAAAATCCCTGTACTATATAGCACATTGTTCTTTTCAAAAAATTGCAAAATTTCAACTCTTTTATTTTTCGACAAAACTAGTTACTATGGCTCTATAGGATAATATATAGCCATATTATCGCATAATAATTGAATTTTAAAAAGGTAATATTTTGGGCATTTTTCGAAAAAATCCCTGTACTATTTTTATTTATTTATTTATTTATTTTAATTTATTTATTAGGTATAACACTCAAAATGCAACAAAAGTTGAAAATCTTATGAGTTTACAAAAGGTACAACAAAAAAACCGAGATAAAGATATAAAACAATAGGCCTATACTAAAATTGACATAAAAACAAAACCAATTAAAACATCATACAAAAATATAATATGCACAAATTTAAAATTAATGATTATTATTAGATCTAATTAATAGAAATTCAGAAATATATACAAGTTTAAAATTATTCATTATTCAGTATTTATAAAGTCCTCTTAAAATTTAAATTAAAAAATGTCATTAATTCCAAGGATCAATACAATTACTGTATTATTATTTACTTAAAATTCTTATTGCACTAGGAAGAGTTGAATTCCCATAACGGTTAGTTCTACATCTAGGTACACAGTACTTGTTGAAGGAACGTAAAGTCCTCTCGGGCTTGATGTTCTCGGGTATCCACGAAGTGAAACGCCCAGATGTCACCAGACTGCTTCCAAATTTGGCAAGTACACCTAACCGTCTGTCTTGTAAAGATGTTATATTCAAGATTTCTAAAGTGTCTTGGTACCCCGTGTAGTTGTTATATCCGATATGATGATCTTAAAGGCTCTTTTTTGAACAAATTCCAACTGGGTGCATTGCTGTTTAGTGATTGCTGAATGCCATAGAGGACTAGCATACTCCAGTAAGGGCCTGATGTACGTTATATAGGTAAAGACAAGATCATCCCGAGGTGCACCATATCGTTTTAAAATATATAACATAAACAAACGACGAGAGGACTTGGATATCATTTCATTAACTTGATAATCCCATTTCATGTTCTTTTGTAATAAGACACCCAGTAACTTAACAACAGACTTCTCTTCTAACATTGTCTCCAATTGTTAACGGTACAAAATTGGGTTCATTCCTCATAAAATGAACATGCATTACATTGCATTTAGCAGGGTTAGGTTGCATATCATTCTCATCACACCAGGTCTGAAGTGCATCGAGATAACTCTGAAGAGAATGACTAACCAAAGTAGTATCACCACCTACCTCGAGGTACACGATTAATTTCACCGATCGTCAAATCGTCCACGAACTTCCATCTCTCAGGAACGTGCTCTAACAGGTCATTTACCATCACCGTGAAAAGTATAGGCCCTAATTTGGTTCCCTGGGGCACTCCACATGTGACTGGTTTGAAGGATGATAAACTTCCATTAAACCTAACACATTGTGACCTACCAGCTAAAAAGCTACAAACGGTTGGGATCACAGATGGACAGATGTTGTATTTAATTAATTTTTTGATTAAGGTAGTGTGATTAATTCGGTCGAATGCCTTACTAAAATCAACTGTACAGTATAGGGATTTTTTCAAAAAATTGCAAAATTTCAATCCTTTTATTTTTCGACAAAACTAGTTACTATGGCTCTATTAGATGATACAAAGCAATATATAGCCATATTACAGCATAATAATTGAATTTTAAAAAGGTGATATTTTGGGCATTTTTCCAAAAATGGCAAATTTTGACCCTTTTATTTTTCGACAAAACTTGTTACTTTAGCTCTATAAGAGAAGTTTCGAGAAATGACGAGTAGATCCGAGTAGTTCCGAGAAGTTTCGAGTAGTGCCGAGCAGTTCAGAGTATTGACGAGTAGTTCCGAGTAGTTCCGAGAAGTTCCGAGTAGTGACGAGTATTTCTGAGTAGTTCCGAGAAGTTCCGAGAAATTCCGAGTACTTCCGAGTACTTCTGAGTAGTTTTGAGTAGTTCCGAGTAGTTCCGAGAAGTTCCGAGAAGTTCCGAGTACTTCCGAGTACTTCCGAGTAGTTTCGAGTATTGACGAGTAGTTCCGAGTAGTGATGAGAAGTTGCGAGTAGTTCCGAGTAGTTCCGAGTAGTTACGAGTAGATCCGAGTAGTTCCGAGTGGTTTCGAGTGGTTTTGAGTAGTTTCGAGTAGTAACGAGTAGGGATGAGTAGTGATGAGAAGTTCCGAGTAGTTCCGAGTAGTTCCGAGTAGATCCGAGTAGTTCAGAGTGGTTTCGCGTGGTTTCGAGTAGTTTCGAGTAGTGACGAGTAGGGATGAGTAGTTCCGAGTAGTTTCGAGTAGATCCGAATAGTTCCGAGTAGTTCCGAGTAGGTACAATTAGTTCTGAGTAGTTTCGAGTAGTTTCGAGCAGTTCAGAGCAGTTCAGAGTAGTTCCGAGTAGTTCCGAGTAGTGACGTTTAGTTCCGAGTAATCCCGAGTAGTCCAAGTAGTACTCAGTAGTTTCGAGTAAGTTCCGAGTTGTTCCAAGAATAAGAAGGTGATATTTTACGCAATTTTCGAAAAAAAATTCAACTCTTTTATTTTTAGACAAAACTAGTTACTATGGCTCTATAAGATGATACAAAGCAATACATAGCCATATTATCGCATAATAATTGAATTTTGAAAAGGTGAAATTTTCGACCTTTTTATTTTTAGATAAAACTGGTTACTATAGCACAATTAACATGCGCAGAACCATTAGTCGCCTCTGCGCATGTTTATTATGCTATAGTAACCATTTATGTCAAAACTGGTTACTATAGCACAATTGACATGCGCAGAACCCATTATTCGTTTCTGCGCATGTTTATTATGCAATAGTAACTATTTATGTCAAAAAATAAAAGGGTAAAAAATCGGCCATTTTTTGAAAATTTCCCTGTACTATAGTACAGGGATTTTTTTCCAAAAAATGGCAATTTTTCGACCTTTTTATTTTTCGATAAAACTGGTTACTATAGCACAATTAACATGCGTAGAACCCATTAGTCGCCTCTGCGCATGTTTATTGCTATAGTAACCATTTATGTCAAAAAATAAAAGGGTCGGAAATCGGCAATTTTTCGAAAATTTTCCTGTACTATAGTACAGGGATTTTTTCCAAAAAATGGCCATTTTTCAACCTTTTTTTTTCTCGATAAAACTGGTTACTATAGCACAATTAACATGCGCAGAACCCATTAGTCGCCTCTGCGCATGTTTTTTATGCTATAGTAACCATTTATGTCAAAACTGGTTACTATAGCACAATTGACATGTGCAGAACCCATTATTCGTCTCTGCGCATGTTTATTATGCAATAGTAACTATTTATGTCAAAAAATAAAAGGGTCGAAAATCGGCAATTTTTCGGAAATTTCCCTGTACTATAGTACAGGGATTTTTTCAAAAAATGGCAATTTTTCAACCATTTTATTTTTCGATAAAACTGGTTACTATAGCACAATTAACATGCGCAGAACCCATTAGTCGCCTCTGCGCATGTTTTTTATGCTATAGTAACCATTTATGTCAAAACTGGTTACTATAGCACAATTAACATGCGTAGAACCCATTAGTCGCCTCTGCGCATGTTTATTATGCAATAGTAACTATTTATGTCAAAAAATAAAAGGGTCGGAAATCGGCAATTTTTCGAAAATTTTCCTGTACTATAGTACAGGGATTTTTTCAAAAAAATGGCAAATTTTCGACCTTTTTATTTTTCGATAAAACTGGTTACTATAGCACAATTAACATGCGCAGAACCCATTAGTCGCCTCTGCGCATTTTTTTATGCTATAGTAACCATTTATGTCAAAACTGGTTACTATAGCACAATTGACATGCGCAAAACCCATTATTCGTCTCTGCGCATGTTTATTATGCAATAGTAACTATTTATGTCAAAAAATAAAAGGGTCGAAAATCGGCCATTTTTCGAAAATTTCCCTGTACTATAGTACAGGGATTTTTAAAAAAAAATGGCCATTTTTCGACCTTTTTTTTTTCGATAAAACTGGTTACTATAGCACAATTAACATGCGCAGAACCCATTAGTCGCCTCTGCGCATGTTTTTCATGCTATAGTAACCATTTATGTCAAAACTGGTTACTATAGCACAATTGACATGTGCAGAACCCATTAGTCGCCTCTGCGCATGTTTTTTATGCTATAGTAACCATTTATGTCAAAACTGGTTACTATAGCACAATTGACATGTGCAGAACCCATTAGTCGCCTCTGCGCATGTTTTTTATGCTATAGTAACCATTTATGTCAAAAAATAAAAGGGTCGGAAATCGGCAATTTTTCGAAAATTTTCCTGTACTATAGTACAGGGATTTTTTCCAAAAAATGGCCATTTTTCGACCTTTTTATTTTTCGATAAAACTGGTTACTATAGCACAATTAACATGCGCAGAACCATTAGTCGCCTCTGCGCATGTTTATTATGCTATAGTAACCATTTATGTCAAAACTGGTTACTATAGCACAATTAACATGCGTAGAACCCATTAGTCGCCTCTGCGCATGTTTATTATGCAATAGTAACTATTTATGTCAAAAAATAAAAGGGTCGGAAATCGGCAATTTTTCGAAAATTTTCCTGTACTATAGTACAGGGATTTTTTCAAAAAAATGGCAAATTTTCGACCTTTTTATTTTTCGATAAAACTGGTTACTATAGCACAATTAACATGCGCAGAACCCATTAGTCGCCTCTGCGCATGTTTTTTATGCTATAGTAACTATTTATGTCAAAAAATAAAAGGGTCGGAAATCGGCAATTTTTCGAAAATTTCCCTGTACTATAGTACAGGGATTTGTTCCAAAAAATGGCAATTTTTCGACCTTTTTATTTTTCGCTAAAACTGGTTACTATAGCACAATTAACATGCGTAGAACCCATTAGTCGCCTCTGCGCATGTTTATTATGCAATAGTAACTATTTATGTCAAAAAATAAAAGGGTCGGAAATCGGCAATTTTTCGAAAATTTTCCTGTACTATAGTACAGGGATTTTTTCAAAAAAATGGCAAATTTTCGACCTTTTTATTTTTCGATAAAACTGGTTACTATAGCACAATTAACATGCGCAGAACCCATTAGTCGCCTCTGCGCATTTTTTTATGCTATAGTAACCATTTATGTCAAAACTGGTTACTATAGCACAATTGACATGCGCAAAACCCATTATTCGTCTCTGCGCATGTTTATTATGCAATAGTAACTATTTATGTCAAAAAATAAAAGGGTCGAAAATCGGCCATTTTTCGAAAATTTCCCTGTACTATAGTACAGGGATTTTTAAAAAAAAATGGCCATTTTTCGACCTTTTTTTTTTCGATAAAACTGGTTACTATAGCACAATTAACATGCGCAGAACCCATTAGTCGCCTCTGCGCATGTTTTTCATGCTATAGTAACCATTTATGTCAAAACTGGTTACTATAGCACAATTGACATGTGCAGAACCCATTAGTCGCCTCTGCGCATGTTTTTTATGCTATAGTAACCATTTATGTCAAAACTGGTTACTATAGCACAATTGACATGTGCAGAACCCATTAGTCGCCTCTGCGCATGTTTTTTATGCTATAGTAACCATTTATGTCAAAAAATAAAAGGGTCGGAAATCGGCAATTTTTCGAAAATTTTCCTGTACTATAGTACAGGGATTTTTTCCAAAAAATGGCCATTTTTCGACCTTTTTATTTTTCGATAAAACTGGTTACTATAGCACAATTAACATGCGCAGAACCATTAGTCGCCTCTGCGCATGTTTATTATGCTATAGTAACCATTTATGTCAAAACTGGTTACTATAGCACAATTAACATGCGTAGAACCCATTAGTCGCCTCTGCGCATGTTTATTATGCAATAGTAACTATTTATGTCAAAAAATAAAAGGGTCGGAAATCGGCAATTTTTCGAAAATTTTCCTGTACTATAGTACAGGGATTTTTTCAAAAAAATGGCAAATTTTCGACCTTTTTATTTTTCGATAAAACTGGTTACTATAGCACAATTAACATGCGCAGAACCCATTAGTCGCCTCTGCGCATGTTTTTTATGCTATAGTAACCATTTATGTCAAAACTGGTTACTATAGCACAATTGACATGCGTAGAACCCATTAGTCGCCTCTGCGCATGTTCATTATGCAATAGTAACTATTTATGTCAAAAAATAAAAGGGTCGGAAATCGGCAATTTTTCGAAAATTTTCCTGTACAGGGATTTTTTCCAAAAAATGGCCATTTTTCGACCTTTTTATTTTTCGATAAAACTGGTTACTATAGCACAATTAACATGCGCAGAACCATTAGTCGCCTCTGCGCATGTTTATTATGCTATAGTAACCATTTATGTCAAAACTGGTTACCATAGCACAATTGACATGCGCAGAACCCATTATTCGTCTCTGCGCAGATT
Organism: Antedon mediterranea; assembly: GCF_964355755.1. Taxonomy (NCBI): domain Eukaryota; kingdom Metazoa; phylum Echinodermata; class Crinoidea; order Comatulida; family Antedonidae; genus Antedon; species Antedon mediterranea. The sequence continues at coordinate 37,388,469 of NC_092670.1, read as the reverse complement.
TATTATGCAATAGTAACTATTTATGTCAAAAAATAAAAGGGTCGGAAATCGGCAATTTTTCGAAAATTTCCCTGTACTATAGTACAGGGATTTGTTCCAAAAAATGGCAATTTTTCGACCTTTTTATTTTTCGCTAAAACTGGTTACTATAGCACAATTAACATGCGTAGAACCCATTAGTCGCCTCTGCGCATGTTTATTGCTATAGTAACCATTTATGTCAAAAAATAAAAGGGTCGGAAGTCGGCCATTTTTCGGAAATTTCCCTGTACTATAGTACAGGGATTTTTTCAAAAAAATGGCAATTTTTCAACCTTTTTTTTTCTCGATAAAACTGGTTACTATAGCACAATTAACATGCGCAGAACCCATTAGTCGGCTCTGCGCATGTTTTTTATGCTATAGTAACCATTTATGTCAAAACTGGTTACTATAGCACAATTGACATGCGCAGAACCCATTATTCGTCTCTGCGCATGTTTATTATGCAATAGTAACTATTTATGTCAAAAAATAAAAGAGTCGAAAATCGGCCATTTTTACGAAATTTTTCTATACTATAGTACATAGGTTTTTTTAAAAAATTGCAAAATTTCAACTCTTTTATTTTTTGACAAAACTAGTTACTATGGCTCTATAAGATAATATATAGCCAAATTATCGCATAATAATTGAATTTTAAAAAGGTGATATTTTAGGCATTTTTCGAAAAAATCCCTGTACTATAGTATAGGGATTTTTTCAAAAAATTGCAAAATTTCAACCCTTTTATTTTCGACAAAACTTGTTACTTTAGCTCTATAAGATGATACAAAGCAATATATAGCCATATTATCGCATAATAATTGAATTTTAAAAACTATAAGAGTAGTTTCGAGAAGTGACGAGTAGTTCCGAGTAGATCCGATAAGTGCCGAGTAGTACCGAGCAGTTCCGAGTAGTTCCGAGTAGTGACGTGAAGTTCCGAGCATTTCTGAGTAGTTCCGAGTAGATCTGAGTAGATCCGAATACTGACAAGTAGTTCCGAGTAGTTTCAAGTAGTTCCGAGTAGTGCCGAGCAGTTCCGAGTAGTTCCGATAAGTTCCGAGTACTTCCTAGTAGTTTCGAGTAGGTCCGAGTAGTTCCGAGTGGTTTCGAGTAGTTTCAAGTAGGGATGAGTGGTGACGAGTAGTTTCGAGAAATTCAGAGTAGATCAGAGTAGTGACGATTAGTTCTGAGTAGTTTCGAGTAGTTCCGAGAAGTGCCGAGCAGTTCTGAGTACTGTTGAGTAGTTCCGAGTAGTGACGTTTAGTTCCGAGTAATCCCGAGTAGTTCCGAGTAACCCCAAGTAGTTCCAGAGTAGTGCCGAGTATTTCCGAATAGTTCCAAGTAGTACTCAGTAGTTTCGAGTAAGTTCCAAGTTGTTCTAAGAATAGTACAGAGATTTTTTTCAACCCTTTTATTTTTCAACAAAACTAGTTACTATGGCTCTATAAGATGATTCAAAGCAATATAATTGAATTAAAAAAACTTGGTGTTTTGGCTATTTTTTACTATACTAAAGTACTATAGTAAAATCTCTGTACTATATAGAGAATCAGCTGCATATGTTGATAGTAGGAATACTAGTAATGGCGTACGAAAAAGTTATACGTCTGTATAAACAAAATGAAACAGTGCTATAATTGCATTTGTACCGAGAGAATTTTATTATTTGTAAATATTCAACATTTTTATGCTTACAAAAATTAATAATAACATTTTTTGAAATTGCATTATTGAACTCATCCATTAATAATCAATTATTTTGCAATAACAGATTAACTTCTGGCATTTGTGCAACAAGTAATGACTTAGTAATTCTTGATAATCTTTCTTGTTCCAATTCAGAAATAACACGAGACCGTTCTGAAAAGATTAAATGTATAATGACTTTGTAAATGCAGGATAAAACTGTCTCCTGTATAAAGTTTTAAAAGATTTATAGATGGAATAAAAAGTACATTTCATTCAATTTTATGAATGTAATGTTGTTCGATTTATCAAGAGATCAAAAGATTGTCCCAAATCGCTGAGAGAAAAAACAGAAAAGAAATTACAAAGAAAAAAGATGGGTTTTTAAGAGTGTTTTGAAAACTATGATAGAGGATGCTGCAAACAACAGACACAAATAAAAAAAAAGTACAAGAAAAAAAATAAATATTAACTGAATGAACTGAGGATAACCCAAGAAAGTTTAATAAAAAACTTATTTTTCAAGGGTGAAATTTTAGATGCTCAGTCTACACGCATGCTTCACAAGTCTTTATTATGTCATAAAAACATTTGATTTGATTTGATTTGAACCTTTTTATTTATTTTGTTTTGCCTCATGTCACCGCTGTGTCGGTTTTGTTTTTCTTTTGCATATGTATACTGAATAAAAAAAAAAAAAAAAAGATTTGAACCTAGCTAGCCTAGCTTCCAAAGCACTAAGCTTATTTATTTATTGACCATGTACCTTTGAATCAGTGACACTCACAAAATAGAACATATTGAAAAATAAACTAAATCATAAAACTATAAAACAAATAAACTTTAACTAAATTAAAACAAAAAACTATATACAAGCAACAATAATACTTACTGTGCAGCTTAATCACTTTGATATGACTCGGGTGGCTTTTATCAAGGGAAGACATCATCTGTATTTCTAGGCCTGGAAAGTCTGTCAATGACAAACAGCAGAAATCATACGAGTTGCTCGAGCTGATCTCATTCACTAAATAATCTGACAAATGGGTCTGAAAAAGATTAATAAAAACGTGAGGTATTTTCCTGATCGTGAAATCAGGATGGTACTGGGTATGATCAGATAGCATTTCTGCTCATTCATTCATAGAAGTACTTTGCTGATAAAGAAGGTATATAATTATAGTGGTTTCTAAAATCACTGAGTAAAACACAAGTACAGTATTATGTGTGTTAATATTGCTACTCTATTTATACATATATTGCATTATCACCATGTTATTGTGTCATAGGCCAAAGTTACATAAAAAGTTGGATAGATGCATAAAAAATTATAAGTATTCAAAAGCACCCTGAGCTTATAAATGTAAAAATGTTTGCTTGCTGCACCAACAATTATAAATAAGTATTCAAATGCGCCTTGACCTTATTATTACCTGCAGGTTTTTAACAAACTGTCGACGACAAACAAACGCCCTCAACATGTTCATTACAGTCTGCGCAAACGTACGTAGACCATCAGCCAAATGTTGTTCTGCGATTTTGATCACCGGTATGAAATGTGGTAGAGAGTGATTTCCCACGGAGAGCTCATTATATCCTTTGACCTCAATATAGTAAGACTCAAAAAATTGACCATTACTGAAAGTGTCAAAGGTCAACCGCACAACATTCCTTTTGATCTCTTTTATTGATATTCCTTAAAGAATTAAAATAGAAAGTAATAAATTAGGTTTAAAAACACTAAATTCTCAATCATAGCTTTTACTGAACATTGATACAGTGTTAAAATATATTTTATTACATAAAGTATTATCGGAAATTGTAGTAGCTTTTAGGGAAAATTTAAGGTAAAATATCAAATATTAATCAAAGCAGTTAGAATATTTCTATAACATTGTTTCAGATTGTATTCCTGGCTAATTTGTAATTTGTTGTTCACAATATGAAAAAGTCATAACACAGGGTAATGGTATTATCATCAATGTGGTTACAGATGTAAATTAATATTGTTTAATTTCAGTTTTATACCATTTTAACCATTTTTTTCCTTGTTGTTTTGTATACATGTTGACAATGATTTTAACTAAATAAAATGAATGAATGAACTAAAAATAGTATTGAAATATGCATACCTGTAAGCCTATATAAATTATGAATTTGTTGTAGTTTTTGGTTCCTAGCATTGCTGACTGCATCGCAGGACACTTGGTAAACATCTGATGATGCTAGATCCGACATATTCTCATTTTTGTCTCCAGTCAACAATTTGTGTATTATCTAAAAATAAAAAATCACGGCAGGAAGGTAAATAAAGACAGCACAAGAGTTTATTAAAGATGTATTGTCCCTTGACACACAAAAAATGAAGATCAAAATATTCTAAATTTAAATTGGTCATATCAAAGTAATATTAAAGTTATTCACTGTAAGTCGAAAATTCGAGCAAAATACAGCAAGTTTACGTAATTAACAGGTAAATTAGTTTTATTACATTCGTCTGGAAAATCGCGAGCGAAAGTAAACAAAGATTTCAAACCATGAGTATGCGTTATGCATGATATGCTAAGGATTGTTTACAACTTGTCACGGTTGAGAAGGTGTTTTCACATAGATCGCGAGGAAGTTTTATGATTATGCATACAGAGTAGCCAAACAAGCGCATTGCATTATGAGATATGTTTTGATCAAAAACTTTGACTGGAAGTCAAAGTTATTTTTTGAACAAAAAACACATCTGTATTTCAGTTAAATGATTTTTTTTTCAACTAATTTTTGGTGAAAGTTAATAACTATTATGATACTGTACTTCAAAATGACCCACTTTTTTTCTAAATCTTTTATTTTTTTGGAATTAGTCAAAGGGACAATACATCTTTAAGTTCTTTCTACACTATCAAACTTTATGTGAAAAAAAAGTGTGATGTACCCAAATATGGTAGTGATATGCTTAAATATGGTAGGGCTATGACATCATCATGTCTATGGGTACATCACATTAATTTTGTCACATAAAGTTTGATAGTGTAGACAGAGCTTTAGGAATGTACAGTGTTTGATAAAGGAATGTACAGTGTTTGGTAAAGGAATGTACAGTGTTTGGTAAAGGAATGTACAGTGTTTGATAAAGGAATGTACAGTGTTTGATAAAATATTTAATATAACAGTATCCCACCCCAGTTGGCATACTGTATAGTTATTATACAGCAGAAGGTGAATCCATAGATTTTCTAATACTATGTTTAAATGCATTTGAAAAAAAGTGTATAAAACCCTATGGTTTGGTATTGATTTTTAACACTACTGGCAAACTTTGTGATGTGCCCATTTATGGACACGATGATGTCATATCACTACCATATTTGGGACACTTTTTTTGTTAAACTAGTTTGATAGTGTAGACAGCGCTACTAGTACAGTACAGTTTTATTTTCTAGCAGACATTACCTTTTCATATGCCATTTCTAGTCTCCATTTCAACTGATGTCGTCTGCTAGATAGACTCTGGATCTCATTTTCCAGTTTTTTTAGTTGCTGCATCTTAGAACTACTAGTACCATTTGAATCCTCAGCCTCTTCTAGTCGCTGAAGATCATGCAGTGGACCTACAAGCATTGAATACAAGTTTTATTCAACAGTGTGAGATGTTTTCCAGAATGATCGCATGATCAAAACAGTACTGGGTATGATAAACCACTGTAGCGTTAATTTTCCCAACTACTGTAATCATAGTACTGATGAAGAAGTCAATCTGTGGCGACGACTATAGGATGGACCCGAGACCTGACTTTTAAATAGAAAGTTTTGAATAGTTTTTTAATTATAGAAATGCATGAGGTATATGTTGTTATGTTTAAAGTTTTATAAATAAATAAATCCCAAAAGAAAAAATTTATAGAACTGTAGAATGAAAGAGATATTATATATACTGGAATTTGATTAATTTTTAAACAGTTAAGATAAAGAAACACAGTACTAATACTATGCCTTGCTATTAAAATTATCATCTCACACCCATTCACAATTCAATCAATTTGCATGTAAAGTAGTAGAAATTGATATTATTATTATATTATTATATTATGGTAGTTGATGAAGTAAAATAATTATTTACATACCTGAATGGTATCTAAATTTCTCCATATTTGTATATTCATCCAGTCTATGGCCAATTAAATAGAGTCTTTCTCTCACTCCCTTCACTCCACTTTATTATTTAGTGAAAGTCTGGATGTTTACTATAAATACTTTGATGAAAACGGTCTGTTGTTACTGAAATTGATGATTAAACTTTACTTAAGTAATTATTCATTGGTAGATAAAGAATTATCTTATAAATATATATTTATTATTCTCAATCAAGTATATGCTAACATTATATAATGTTATTGTGATATACAGTATAATTGTATGTTTTATACATTTTTAATGTGAAAAAATACTGATTAGGTTTATTCCGAAACTGAAGACCGCTCTCTGTGTGTTAAAAGCGATTTTCAACGCCAATGAATGAAATGTTTAATCATGGAGATATAAAAAATTGTATAGCTCCATGGTTAAATTAACTTCTTTCTGGAAAGAAAATATATATAAGTTAAATTTATCATGTTAATAACATGTAGTTAATATAATTTTATATCATACAACTCTGCCGGGCGATACAGTTACAGGGCGTAGATTATAATGACCGCTCCTGTGGGATGAAACGACTACTACCTGGCGCGCTAGTACTACTAGTATACGATCGAGGCCGCCGCCTAGCTAGCTTACTCTCCTTTCAATTTAGTATACAGTCCAAGCCTGGATAATTGATTCCATGTCTAAAATATACCTCATCGACAAATATTACCCAGATTTTTTAAGCAGTTCTAATGTATTAATCACTATAATAACAAGATCTATATTTACATACATTTGTTAATACTCACAATTTGTATTTTATAACACAAACCATACGTACCACCTCCATGCACAAACCTTTCACGTACTTTTGTTTGTTTTTAGCGCTTTTTACATTTGTAAATTGAGGGCGCTACATACTGTTGATTTTTGGAGAGAAACGAAAAAGACACATAATTATTTGTTGGGCCTTCAGGCGGCATAGGCCTACTTATGTTTATTTACTAATTCATAACAATAATGGCATCGTTAGTGCAATATGTTGTTGTACGTAGCGATCTCCTAAGAAATCTAAAATGGCCAACTGGTGCAGTTATAGCTCAGGTATGAAATTGATTAATTTACAAGGTATTTTGGAAGCACATTCGGTCGTCCAGCCCGAAAAGTCACGTCTATCACTCAGAAGCAAGCGGCTAAAAAGAGCTTGTGCCCCAAATAGTCATTCCTGGGCCTATCTCCTGTGGGCCTAGCTAGAAGATGTCTTTTTTTTAAATGAAATGTTGATAATTTCTTCAATTTAGGCCTGTCATGCATGTACTGCTGTTATACACCAATTTAATGGAGACTCAAACGTGACACAGTATTTATCAGACTTAGATAATATGCATAAAGTTGTTCTCGAGGTAAAACACTCAATGTTGTACATAGAAAATTGTCAATTCTTAGTAAAAATGCTATTCCTAATCATCATGGCTGTATTGCGTAATATTGATTTATAGAACAAACTTTAATATCAAAAATGTTGATGCAGTAAAACAATAATTTAAACGTCGCACAGATTGTATATTTACCTTTCTTTTTCAATTATTAGGCAAAAGATGAAACCGAACTACGAACAATATCAGAGAAGCTGTCTTCGAAGAATATTCACTATAAATTATGGATAGAACAACCAGAAAATTATGCGACGTGCCTAGCTGTGAAACCTTACCCAAGAGATGAGATTAAGCCATATTTTAAGGGCCTAAAACTGTATAAATGACACGCTGATATAGCATATAAGTGACTGAATAATTTGTGATGGTGCTTATTAAATTTTAGCTACGTCGTAGCCTAGATATAAGAAGAGAGCATTCTCATATTATGAAGCCAGCCTACTTTAATGCTGTACATAAAATATCAGTGCATGCAATATGGCGTCATCTTGGGCTACTAATACTTATTAGAGTATATACTATGGCGTCAAACAACTTGGGTTACTAATGATTAATTTATTTATGATCCTAGACAAAATGCAGACACATATTGCCAATAATAAAAGCAAAAAAAGTATACAGTATAAAAATATACAAAAACTTGTTTCATGATTACAAATTTATGGAATAAAAATATTTTCTTCCAGTAATACAGATATTACATTGTAGTCAATTTTTAACTGTCGTCCAATAAATAATAATAATAATACAAAAACATGACAGACATTTAATTTTGAAATAAATTTAATTTATGCAAATAAATTCAGTAAGCCCCAGCTGCTAAACGGTCCCATTCATTTTATGCATACAGTAATTTGAATATTAAACAGGATATTATTAATGTTACCGATATAATATTGGATTTATTATTACGATGTGTGGTATCGTACGTTAGTAAAGCGTGGTTCCCACTAGCGACGCAACGCAAGGACGTAACGCAACGCAAGTGAATTGACCAATCACAAGCGATGGCTTATTCGCTTGTGATTGCTAACTGTCTATAACTTCGCTTGTCATTGGTTAAAACGCTTGCGTTGCGTTTACGTCCTTGCGTTACGTTCTAGTGGGAACCAAGCTTAAGTAAGCACATTACCTCCCATAAAACGTAGATAAGGTAACAAGTATGCCTTTATTGTATATTGTGATGGGTATAATTTATTGGCATTGTACTGCACCTTTTTTTTTTATCAGTGGCACTGAAGGTGCGTCCAAAGAAAAAAAAAATTGGGATGTACATTCCTACTAAAAAAAACAATAACAAAAGACTACAATAAACCAATATCACAAGAAGTTACAACTAATAAATAAATTTATAAACAATAAATAAAAATAGCCATTGCATCACAATAACGTTTGTAGGATATAATTTAAATGTCACGAAACTGTACTATTTTCTCTTACTACTGTATAAAACAAATCCATTCATCACGTAGGCCTACTATACTATACTATACACGTGTAATCATCTAATTGTCTACCATATCCAAATGTCATTGATTTGATTGGATGTCGGTTTTTACATTGTTTATCGAGTTATAGATATTTAAAATTCCCCTATGATTAATAATGGATGCATCCATATCGATTTATTCGCCACGAAACTCATACAGCTGGGGTCCAGAAGATGAACGGTAGACAGATAATCTTCTATAGTTGTGTTGTTGCACCCGCTAAGCAAACAACTCCACTCCATACAAACTTATCGTATTTCATACTTTCTACCAATACGACACCGAATCACTGCAGTTATTTCTATATACACTTTTACGAGGTGAGTTGATACTAAGTTAGCTAGTAAAACTTTTGTTATAGATTTATATACATATTAAATGAGTTTAAATGCTGGATTTTTAAACAATAGACGTTAGAATGGTTATGAGAGAAAGTTACCAATCAAACACCTGTTGCGCGTATTAATTGTGATAATGATTTTATATATAAAAGCTGTTAAATGATCCGATTGGACTTTGTAATCTCAAACGACTGTATGCGTAAAACATACGAGGCATCAATTAGGCCTAAATATATAATTTCTAACTTTATTATATACAACAATTACATTCATTATCTTGGTGTAATGTTAATAATAATCGTACATATGATTTATGATGTAATTCCATTCGATATGCGTAGTAATAACAATTGTGAAATGAATAGAATTGCAATGAGTAAACGCATGATGTGCACTTTGCGCCACGGACAATAACAAATATGACTCGCAAAATGTGTATAGGCATAATAAATACACCCGGTATTTGATTTAGAACAACAAGTATTATTCATGTCAGTAATAAGTGTGCTTTATGTTTATAATATAATGTTAAAAGCATGATTCATAAAGAAATTAGTTTAAATATCTATCTAATACTAATACAATTAATGATTCGGACTATTTGGATAGTATAGGCTAATTGCTATCCATATGGCAACGGAGCCATTTCTCGCCACCTACAGGAAGCAGGCGCAGTATCCTGTTTGGCGCTCTATGTATAACTGAATGATGATGAATGAATACCTAATTACAACTCCATTACGAATGGGAAAATATAGAAACTTGTTGTATACCTGTACACGCATAGAATCCGCTCCAATCAGCCTTCTCCCAATTTGGTCCCAATAATTAGTAGGCCTCTCCAGAACCGGCATTTAGAAAAATATCTACCCTAGTTCGCTACTCTATTGAATTGGCTAATATTCAAATGAAACATATAACAATATGACACCTGAGTTGATACTTCGTTCCTATTTAATTCGCACCCAAATTGGCGTACGCGAAACGCAAGTAATTTAGCCAATTAGAAACGACGGTTAAACCAAATTGCGGTTTATGATTGGTCAATATTGCGCGTACATCGTTGTGTTGTATCCGTTGTGAAATATTCATACTGTGATACTAATAGGTTAATGAACTCTTTTTAAACATTTAGATTGATAGTGATGTTATCAACTTTTACGCACTGAGCAAACAAGAAGATAACAAGGTTAGTCGACCCGTAGTTTAGAACAATGGCTCTGGAGGCATTAGAAGGAGCCAATTTGATGGATTTAACCAAAGTGTCTGCATCTCTATCTGATCAAAACTCTAATACTGAGAACTGTATGAACAAATGCGACGAAGATACTACTAATATTGACAACGATTCCATTGAACCTTCATCGCCACGTGGAGAGGGAGACGGTGGTGTGACGACTAACATCGACGATTTAATGGAGGTTGCAGAACTACCAACCTCAAGTGACATTCTAAATGACGATGACATACCAGTGGAAAAGACGTCCGACACAGACGTTGAGCCGAAAGTATTTGAGGATACCGAAGTCATAGAAGGTGAGGTCGTTAGTTGCTCACCAGTTCCAAATAACACCGCTGTCGCGTCTGGTGATATCAAACCCAGTGATATTCTGGTGAATGACGAAACTCCGAAATCACCAATTCTTGCTACTCCGCCGTCACCAGTATCTCCTCCACCAGAGGTACCACAGTCGCCAGTCAAGACTACGACAGACGAGACGATAAATAACGCTGAAAAGGCACCAGCAATTGATTCATCTGTTGACAGTTTGTCTATCGTAACCAATCCATCTGAAACTAGTGAAGACAGTAAGTCACAGATGTCCACAGAGAGTGAAGATAAAACTTACAGACTGATGAATGGTATGATCCTTACATTCTGAAACTTTGAGATTAACAATCTACCTTATTCACTACTGGACTCTTGTGATATCTATGGTGTATGATTCCAATTCTTCATCTTTATTTCGAACTTGCTTCAACATCACTATAATCTGTAATAAAGTGACAGCCATGATAAGTTCAAGATATGGCAAAGCCTTGTTTACACTATCAAACTTTATGTGACAACAAAATGTGATGTTCCCATATATGGACATGATGATGTCATATCACTACCATATTTGGGAATATCTACCATATTTGGGCACATCGCACTTTTTTGTCACACTTGTTTGATACTGTAGACAGAGAGCTCAAACAGTCTTTACCTCCTTCTTTGTAATTGTTATACGTACGTTTCTTTTATTTTATAGGTGTTCCAGAAAAGGTAAAAGAACAGAAAGTAACCAAAACCAATAGTGGTCATCAACGGGCACCGAGATCCAACAAATCGTCATTACTACGTTCAACACCAAAACCTCCTCCTGAAAATAAGCTTACGAGACTTGCTAAAGTTAAAACAACTACTCCAAAGAAACGGCCAGTATCTACTCAAAGGACGAGTGGTAGTGGGGACGAGTCAGAGAGGCTTAATTCAAATAAAGCAGTCTTAACTGCAGCAGATCCTATACCAGACTCCCAAAGCGACTTTAAACCAGGGCAGTTCTGGGAGGCAAAGAAAGCGATTTCTCAAGTAAAAGCCAAAAAGACATTGGATGCTAGGAAAGACTTCGCAAAATCTAACAAACTGTTTGGTGTTAAACCAATGCCACACGACCCTTCCCCTCCTCCTATGAGAAGAGCAACGAGTAAGGCCAGCATGGCAGGAGGTGAGAAGACCCACACTAAGGTTGAGCCAAATCCTTATGGTGGGCCGGGTGAAAAGTACCTAACACCACTGCAACAAAGAGACAAACAAGTAAAAGATTTACATCATTACGTAGCGTCGTTGGAAGGTGTGATAGAAGAAAAAGACTTGCTGATAGAAAGTTTTGAGCAGCAGAAAATTGATAGCGTCAAAGCAATGGAGGCTAAGAAGACCGAAGAAAAGCAAGTTGTCGAACAAACTTTAAAGGTCAGATAATCATGTTTAACTTTTTTTTTTAAATGATCAGTAAGAAAATCAGAATGGTAATGGAGTAAGAAAATCAGAATGGTAATGTTTATTGTGTCATATCCAAAAGAAATTCTTAATATTAACATTTAAACATGGTCTTAAAAAAATTAAAATCCTGACAAAAATAACTTAATAATAATAACAAATGTGCATAGTGATTAGTAAAAACATAAACCTGATAATGATGACAATAAAACAATTTCACAATATGAAATAAAGTCATATTTTTAGTGTACACCTGCAATTTGATACCAGTTGACTATATGTATTATCAGTATCGATTTATTTACATTTACAACATCTGTTGTTTTATTTATAAATTTGCATAATTTTATGACATATATACATAATTAAACTACCGTATGTAAGAACCTTTATGATAACATATTTTTCAAATGATTTGGATGTTATCTTTATGATATATTCATAAATGAACTTCTGTAAATCATACTATTATTACAATTCTTCAGTTCTTGAGAACATGTCTCTACCACGTGATTGTTGGTAAGACATTCATAAATGTCGTGAGTGACTCCTTCTATTCCTTTTTATTTTACTAATTTAAGTCCACATTATGGTAATCTATCATAAAAAGATAATATTTGCATTTTTAAAAAATAATATCAATTTTTCATTATAGAAATCTCAAGAAGAAACTGCAGAAGTTCGGCAGAAATTAGAAGAAACCGAGAGAACATTAAGTAAACGAGAGGAGAAAATCAATCGTCTAGAGAAAGTGATAGTCAACATGGAACAAGAGTACGAAGAACGTGAGGGAGTTCACCAGGAGAGATATCTGGAGATGTATCAAAAAGGTATGGCAGCAATGACAATAGAACATGATGAGGAATTAGTAGCTGGTGCACAAGCAGATCCCAAGAGTGCCAACATAAAGCAGCTGCTGAAGAAACTGGAAAAGACCGAAATGGAGTTGGCAAAGGTTAGAGAGACCAAACGGTTGGAGGTTTACGAGGGAGCTATTCCATTAGAAAGCGATTCTGAAGCCAGAGTAGAGCTTTTAAAAAGTGCTGTATATTACTTTTTAACGGACAAAGAACCGGACAATAACTTGAAAACAATGCTCTCTATGTTGAATTATAGTGAAGTACAGAAAACTAACATCAGATCACACATCAAGAAAAAGAAAAAGAAGTAAGATTTTATCAAAATGATACGTGAAAATACCAGTTTATTTAAGGTGTTGGTAAGATTAGTTTAATACAATTATTATTATGTCAAATTGAATAAATAAATGGGAAAACTGTACTGAAACAGTACTGTATTAAAAATATTTGGACCATGTATGGTGGTATATAGAATCCATCCATGTTTGGACCACACAGACCTAAATATTTTATATTTGAACGTTATGCACCAAAGACCTTGAAGAAACGTAGCTCATTTTGTCGAATGCCATCCAATTTTAAGAATTACATTGTGTGTGGTTTTGCCTATTTAAAGGAATCATCATTTTCTACTTTGAACATTGTAGTAATAATACATATTGAATTATAATCTAATAATAATATAATCCATGATTACTGTTGATTGCATTTTATGTTAACAATTAAAGCTTGGTTCCCACTAGTGACGCAACGTAACGCAGGCTACGCAACGTAAGACAATGCTCTTCCAATCAGTGTGTTTGCCCCCGCCTGCGTGAAATCAAACTTACGATGTTTGCAGCACTATTGCGTCGTCGGTTTCCACTTGTGATTACGCAACACAGCACTTTGGGTCTATACGTACGTACGTCGGTGCGTTGCGTTCTAGTGGGAACCACGCTTAAGAAAGTTTTGTACGTTTGCATACAAGCGCAGCTGTACACTATCACACGATTGGTTGTTACGTGTACATCATTAAAGCTTGGTTCCCACTAGAACGTAACGCAAGGACGTAAACGCAACGCAAGCGTTTTAACCAATGACAAGCGAAGTTATAGACAGTTTGCAATCACAAGCGAATAAGCCATCGCTTGTGATTGGTCAATTCACTTGCGTTGCGTTACGTCCTTGTGTTGCGTCGCTAGTGGGAACCACGCTTTATAGATCCACGCATAATACATGTACGTAATCTAATGTCATCATTGTCAACCACCTAACGCAAGCGCACATGATATAAACAGGCATTAATGTTGTCGATATTAACATACAAAATAATAATTAGTTAGTTTAGAATAGCATAGGTTGCACACCTTTTATTTTGCCGGAACTTTTGCGAACCGTAAACAGGCTACTATGATTCCCATCCTCATCCCGCCCCCTTTGTGTGTCCAATTAAACGGTTCTTCATTGACTTAACAGCTTAATAAATTGTGGGTAATTGACCATTAAACGAATAATAGGTCTCTCTGTTAATAAGCTTATTTTGCGTTTTGTTTTATACCAAACAAAAATTGATCAATATTTTCTGACAGCTTGAAATGCAGCTATATTGAATGTATAATATCGTGAGTGATGCTATGCACATATAATTTCCTTTTACTTGCTTTTAATTGCCATTAACGTTGTTGCAATTGTTATATTATTTGTATAGATTTACCTTTTCACCAAAATCAGAGCATTTAAATGTTAAATCCACTTTTTCATCATTGTAAGTTCTATAATTGTGTTTACATTCATCCGATGCACAATTTTAAATAAATTGTCTTCGAAGTGTTTTCTTTTTTTATAGAAACACTGAGGATGAAGGTCAGGATAGTCGTGCAAATAATTATTCGATAATTCGAAGTTTATCGTTCATTTTCTAAATAGTTAGTTATTACTAAGAATTTATTGTACACAGTAGAGCTCCTATTAATACAATAACTTTGGGACCTGAAATGTCTCCTTGGTATGAGATGGCGTCACCTGACAAGATGTTCCATCAATGTGTAAACAGTAAAACTCGTATTAAGACATTGGGACCTAAAATGTCTCCTTGTTATGAGATGTTCCATCCATATATTAAGACAATAACTTTGGGACCTAAAATTTCTCCCTGTTATGAGATGTTCCATCCATATTAAGACAATAACTTTGGGACCTAAAATGTCTCCCTGTTATGAGATGTTCCATCCATATTAAGACAATAACTTTGGGACCTAAAATGTCTTCTTGGTATGAGATGGCGTCATCTGTAGTCACATGATTAGGCGTTCCAAAGAAGGGGTTCTATTGTAATTGAAATTTAGATGGTATTCTTTATATTATATACATTTTCGATTTTTATCTTGTAAACCTGAATTTATAAATTAAAAATATTAGTACAGTACAATACTGTCTGTTTATACAATTGCATTACTTTAAAAATTAATGATGTTTTTACAAAGTAGATTTGATTTAGGGTACAGGCTAAATGGTGGTGTTTGATGTGAATAAAAAAAAGACAAAACAACGATTGCTGTATCCTGTAGTTTATTACAATACTAAAATTACAATTTGTTTTCCCATACGCATCCAAAATTATTACATTACATTACAGGATGGATTTTATAAGTTATCGTGCTTATAAACGAAGTCTCATTTGAGGCTTGGGGAGTGGAGCAACCCTTGCAGCTACTACGTTTACTGGTTATTACCGCAGTTTACTGCAAACACAAAAATCATACGCTACCCGTTATTCTCAATAATATAGGGGATGTGTGCGACGGGGGATACCGTAAATCTTCTAATTGTAACCATGGGTTATTATTCTTTAAGGGTGGGTTACTATTAGAAGGGGAGGGGGTTGTTATTAGAGTAGTGGGTTACTATTAAAAGATTTACAGTAGTCAATTTTATTGGTAGGCCTATTACTTTTTTTTTGTAAAGAGCGCGTAGCGGAATTATGTACTAGGCGATACATAATAAGTATTGTTGTCAAAACGATAAGTCAATTTTGAATTGTCAAAAATAAAACAGTAAAACAGTTTAGGCCTAATCAACGATTGCCAAAAAAGCACACAGTGTTTAACAAGTGAAATTTTGATTGAATATTGATTTGTTACACATTCAAGCTTTGTGATATTATACTCGCCACAAATAAAGCTTTTGTGGACAGTGTGTAACTTCATTTACGGATAATGGTTTGTGGTATTCAAACCGGATTAATTTTCAGCCTAAAATTACTGGATTAAAACCTATAAAACGGGCCTGGGAAAAATTGGTGTCAAACAAGTCATGGTGACTCCATTTTGGACTACTTCATTCTGATTTTGGGGGGGATGAGCTGCGAGGGGATACACGGTTAATTTGTCGATTTATTGAACGCAAACGAATCAAAACAAACGAAATAAATAAATGAAACTTCAATACCGTGCAGTCGTAATTGGTAAAAAGATAAATATTTTGGCACACATGGCGTGTCATATGTATACATGAACTGGATAAAAACGTAATGATCTGGTGGTGGCGATCGTAAATAAATAATTGGGAGTGAAAAATATAATTGTGGTTTTACCCAAAAATATTAATTTACAGTACAAACGCATTACACAAACGTTTTTCTATCTTTATTAATGTTTTTCTATTAATGTACAAAGCTTTATAAACACGCAATACAGCATTAACTTGAGATTAATGGCTTTTTTTTCTGTTATTTTGTTTTATATTACGGCAAGTGTTACTACACAAGCCTTGGTTTAAAAAATGGGGTTCTCATTCTTGGCGAGTCATGTATTTGCTATTTGATGGTATGAAAAAGTTAAAAATTGTTTTTTTATCTACACAAAGTTGCTAAAACATTGTTAGCATCACTGGGTGGTTTAAAGTCTCTATTTTTGCATTCAACTTTTATATACTGATATTTATGATAATATAAATGTCTGTTAGCATCATACAGTATAAGCCCAAAGTGCACAGACCTTCATCTATGCGAGTATGGCATTTTCATTCAAGAAATGGTACATTAGGATGTTTAGTCTTCTATACACTTAGGTATTTTTCTTTGCTTCTGTTTCCCTGATGGCACACAACATTTTTGTTTTTTAACTTTAAGTGCTTTTTATAGCTGGTTTGACCTCGTTATCCACGTTAAAGTCAAGTGATACCAGCATTTCGCATAGCCATCATTGTGTTGATATCCCATATTATGGTTCGTATCTGTTCCATCATCAGTTTTAACTTTCGATTTTTTGCTTCAATATTCTACAACAAATCACAAAAAAAAATTGCGTTTCTTCGTCTTCATAAGTTATCAACAAATTTATTATTACAAAACTAGGCCTACTTTTTAAGTGTGTGACAGTGGCTGTGTGAAGTAGTACACCGGGGTGCAACCTCCTACTCGTCTTGAAAGATGTACTAGGTTCTTTAAAGTGCATATAAGCATTTTGTGTACACTGGACATACGGTGCATAGTCCTCATCATCCGAGAAGACTTGTTCTACCACCAGAACCATGGAGTGAGTGAGTCTCGAAACCTTGCCGATATTATGGCTATGTATTATGGTTCCACTGTCTTAACCGTTTGGCCACTTACTCACTCGCGCTTGAACACGGCTTCCAATTAGTTAAGCCTTTATTTATAAAAGCATGTTTTCTATGCAATCATTTTTGCTTCACTCAATTTACTTGGGATTCATTTATTAGAATATAATTGTATTTGTATATTTCTTTTATGCACTACTTAAGAAAGAAGTATTATAATTTAAAATAGATTATAAATATACAAATTTAAAAAATGTTTAGGAATGCAATTTAATCAAAAATACAATTATAATACCTGAATTGTTTCAGCCATCCTCTGTTGTCGTTCAGGAATTGGTTTCTCTTGGTTTTGTTCATTAGCCCATGGAATTTGCGATGCCTAAAATGGAAGTAATTAATTAATGAAGGGCTACATCGTTAGTAGGAGAAGATTTCATTTTGCTACAACCAGGATGTTATAAGCCTTGTTCGCACTGGATTTGGCCAAATTAACCGAGTCGCCAGCTAAATTGACCAAGAAAAAACTAATCCGAACACACAAATTTACAGTACCTTGGTTAAATTTACCAAGGCAATAAAAACAAAAAAAACTTTACCATTGGCGTGGATGAAAGTTCTAGTGCATTACAATTTTCTTTACACTTCTCATAGACAATCTTTAGTTGACGAAACAAGACAGTAATACTGTGCAGTTGTTCATCAATTTTTTTCTTGCGGTCTTGATGGTTTGCATATCGAAAATGAACGCCGTTTGGTAGCTAATAATATTTTATAAAAAGATATAAGTTTCCTTATGATATGGAGAGCTTTCAGTTTAGAAGAAACAATTGTCTAAGAATACAAATAACTATTATTACATTAGAGAGTTTAGAGCGAATACAATTTTCAGTATAATGGGAAGTTCTAATATATATGGATGAAATTAATGAAGGATGGGATTAGACAAGGGTGGGATTAGACAAGGGCGGGATTAGACAAGGGTGGGATTAGACAAGGATGGGATTAGACAAGGATGGGATTAGACAAGGTGGGGTTAGACAAGAGTGGGGTTAGACAAGGGCGGGATTAGACAAGGGCGGGATTAGACAAGGATGGGATTATACAAGGGTGGGGTTAGATAAGGGCGGGATTAGACAAGAGTGGGGTTAGACAAGGGAGGGATTAGACAAGGGTGGGAGATTAGACAAGGGTGGGATTAGACAAGGGTGCGATTATACAAGGGTGGGATTAGACAAGGATGAGATTAGACAAGGATGGGGTTAGACAATGGGTTATAAAATAATGGGAATATACATATTGTATTGTCATACCTGTGTTGTTTTGAGTAAATTAAACAATTCCATTGTTTTCATCACAAGCTCCTGCACAGTCTCTTGCCCCATCTGGCATAGAGCCGTTGGATTCAGCGCTGACTCTCTATTGGCCATCACATAAATGAATAATCACACAATGAGCCTGTAAGTGTAAAGAATATAAACCAGTGTCTGTCTGTAATCATGGCCTATTCGGCTTGCCATGCATGATGATACCATTACTAACCACCAGAGATACTCATTTGTTTGTGGTATTGCCAGCCAGAGCAGCACAGGCAGTGCGGTGTGGGACCAAAGCGCAGACTTCTAGTCTACTAACTAATATGGTACTAATTATATAGTAATAATACTGTCTAAACTTGGCCTTGATTGAGTAGGGGGCTAGTTAGCTTACTCTAGCTAGACTATAGTGGACAACCTCGACTAAGTCCGTCAAAGCCTCTAAACTAGTAGACCTAGACCTAAATTTACGTTTAGGACAGGTCCTGACTGAGACTAGCCTCTAGGCCTAGGCTAGTCTTACCAAACAATCGTTCGTACCGTACCTGCTGTGGAGTCGCGGCTAGCCTAGGATAGGCCTAGCTAGTTTAATTATATCTACAAATTAAGCCTAGCTCAAAGAAGCCACTCTCGTTTATAATTAACTTCAATGCATAAAATGGAAAACAATGTATTTATTTACTTACACACGTTATTTATTTCAGGATTTTGTCTTGTTTTTTCGTGTGTTGTGTTTTGTTCGTGTGTCGAACGTTACGAGCCTCAAGTGCGCCACCATAAATTAACAATGACACTAGGAACTATGGAACGTGAAAGATGCATTTACATATTTTTGAATAAAATAAAAGATGGATATCTCAGAAGAATGCAGTTTTCTATTATAAAGTGTGTGAGTAATGATAATAACTCCGTTGAGATCCAGCCACTGATATCTACAGCAGTGTTTTTTTAAAATTAATTTGCCTTTTGATTAATACAAGTAACCACACATTTAACAATATTCCAACACATATAGTACGTTTTTCTAAATTATTTATTTCACATAATATTGTATCCATAAAAACTTAAATATATATATTCATTTACAAGTTATATAGTTAGGTAAATATTTGTAATAATAAATACTTTTATTCTACGTCCTTATATTTAACAACTTTATACAATACACACAGGTATTAGGCGAAGCCCTATTAATATGAAACAAGCACTTGTATGCCTTCTGCTGGTAGCTAGCTGTGAGCAGCAGCATAAAGGCTGCATAAATTACACAGTTCATTTCATTTCGCGCGCACCCATATACTTTTTATGTACCCGTAGTTTTATCAAAATGTAATATGCACCCAGAAAAATGTAGATGTGTTATTCGGTTTTTATACGCTTGAAAAAAAAGTCCCCTTCCTGCATTTTGCTTACGTGACGCTTCACCATATATACCCAGCGCCCGAGCTCTATTTGACTTTTTGGTCATGCGCAAATCTTTCGATATGGTTATTGAAACGATTCTTGTTTTCTTTGGCTTGAGAGTAACTTGTTACACTGTTCATCGTCTGACATGATATTTCCATCCGTCATCCGTTTTGTGGTGCTGTTATTATTCTTTGGTGGCGAAAACTTGATTGAAGTCTTTTTTGACCTTTGACTTGTTTTCAACTTGAAATTATTACTTGAGCGATGGTGTTCTGAAAATTAAAATTCAAATTAACGTTATATCTGGAAAAATTCCTTGTTTGGAAGAAACAATCACAGCATGGTCAGAAATACTTTTGAATTTCCCGCTATTTGTATAACTTATGTAAAAATTGTTTTTCTGCATAGAAATCTGAACTGTATACGCTATGTGTGCCTATAGCTCTGTCCACACTATCAAAATAGTTTGACAAAATGTGATGTGCCCAATTATGGTAGCGATATGACATCATCATGTCCATATATGGGCACATTTTTGTCACATAAAGCTTGATAGACAGAGCTTTACTTTAGTTCTGGGATCTGAATTTCTAATACCACTTTCTGCCATCAACCTTTATAATCAACGCTTCCATCAAACATTTGTATTTTTTCCAATTATGTGACTTCAAAAGAATGGTTATTAAAGGCCAATTTACACAGTGGTAACGATAAGCTTGTCATCTCATCAATTGGCATATCTAGTGAGCGGAAACCGCTCGTCCGCTCCACGTTGTGTGTAAATGGTCAACAGGAATAACAGAGATTCTATAGTTTTTTAAATTACCGTTACCGCTCGTCTGTGTGTAAATTGACCTTAACAAGGTAACGCAATCAAATACCTGTGACACTCGTGTGCCTCGTATCAGTGTAATACGTAGACAGCGAGCGTAATGACGGCCTGGCCTTCTTCAGGAATCGACGAACGTACGGAGAGGTCCACAGCGTGTAAAGTAAAGGGTTAACAGACGCGTTGAGTGGAAGAACAAACACTGCTATCCATGCGTAAACCTAGTATTTGAAAAGAGAATAAGAAATTCAACCATGAGAAGTGTAGGCCTGCTGTATAGTATATCTCCTACATAAACATAATATGTTTACATTGAGACCGAAATCCGGTCCGGTGACCGGTTAGAAATAGGATGTAGTGTTTAAGGAACCGTTCACATCAATGTTTTATGGATTCTGTACAAAACGTACTTTTCGTTTCCGATCGGAAAGCTGGTGACAATGTTTTTCTTTCACTGCTCCGCGGACCTGGAACGCGCTACCTGTCGATTTGAGAGGTGCAAATTCGGCACCTCTATCTAAACGTCAACTTAAAACTTTTCCTTTTAATTAATAATACTAGTAGTATTTGTAGGCGCTCTGTAATAGAATGTAACGAAGCCCGAATTCTTCTCGCGGTCACAGGACCAAATCCAGACTCAGTGTGAACGTACCCTTAAAGGACAGAAGCGATATAAGACCCTAAAATATAGATACCTTTGGTGAGATTGGTGCACCGAGTAACGATGAAATTCCAAGAAATATTATAGGTATCCAACAACAGAAGTCAGTCATGACAATCACGGTCATGCGCATTGCCATACTGTCGTTGTGATTCTGTGGTCGAACAGCTCTCTGCGTGCGACGTGCCACAACAAACATCACCACATACGATACGATTATAATAATAAACGAAACAAAGTTGATTGCAAGAAATATGAAAACTGAATACTCCCACCCAGATGTCTTTTCACCCGTTATGTGTAACGCCAGACAGACACCCGATCTTCCGTAGAAATTACCGAAGTATTCAATTCCGCATAGAGGTAGAACGGCAAGGAATATTGCGAGCAGCCACGTGGCTACCATCATCTTCATTGCCCAGCCTAGCTCCATGTTCTTAGAGCGGAACGGGAAAAGAATCGATGTCAACCTTTGCAATGTTATTATCGTCAGACTAAACACAGAGAGCTCGCTAGAGAAGGTTGATAAGAAACCTGCAAAATGGCACCATAAACTGCTCCGCCACTGCTTGTCGTGGATGATGTACTCGCCACGGTATATCAGGTCCACGATGGCTATGATTAGAAGATAAACTCCCATGCAGAAGTCCCCAGCCGCTAAATTTGTAATCAGGAACGAGTGTACCTAGAGAAAAAATATCAAATATAATTGTTCTCTCAGCTGCTGCTCAGTTAAGTTGTCTAAATCTAGTCAAACTGTGGTGCCGTTGCATGTCCACACTAGTTACGGTATTGAGGCATTTTCCCATTCTTTTTTACTTACAAAGACTGCAATTGATTCTTTCTGCATTGATAAACCTCGGCAAAAATGTTATCAAAAATTGTTTTTTTCTGAAACCTTTTCTTAGATTGCCAAAGTTTCTTAACTTTGTCTGCCTTGCCAACTTTGTCTTGCCAAACTTGGGATTTTCATGAGCTGGCAAACTCAAGGATTTCTAGTGTAGTGACTAGGCTTTAAGGTTTCGAATTTCAAAATCATAAAGATCTTCAAATCCCAAATCTTAATTAATACATCAAATTATTTTAACAAGATAGATTTGCAGCATACCTAACCTAACAGTTCACTTAGGCCGGCCTAAATAATGACCAGTCTGTCCGATGTAACCTTCAAAACAACGACAACAAATCAAAATTACCTTATTATCTCGACTGTGTGTCACCCGCCATATTATGACAACTAGGTTCCCAAGAAATGCTGTTGCGCCTAAAACCCATATGCTTATCCGAAGAACATAATTTGACATCAGATCGTCACACGATGAGAACGCGTCAGGCTCAGGAAAACAGTTTGGAACGCCGTTTGAAACGCAACAAAAACGATATTCATCTGTGTACCTAGAAAGATTTCAAAAGTTGTAGGTGCAGATTCATGATAATATGAAAAGAGGGTTAACTTCCCACTCTTCAACTTGCTTAAGGAGTCACAGCCGAATAATAAGTTCGTTCTTAATCCGCCTATGCAAAGTATAGGCTTTTGAACTTGCGGTGTACTCAAATACTTGTGTATGTTTTAATCAATGTTTAAGAAAGAACAAGTATACTTACAAGGTTTGTAAGGATGGTAAACCATTGAACGCTCTTTTGTCCACTGTGTTAATTTTGTTTTCAGTAATATCCCTAAAATAAAAATCAGTCAGTATACCGTACGAGAGTGATGTGACACTTTGTAATTGTTCTGGTTTTTCATTTTTATATATCTCAGAGCAAACATAATATATATGTATATTTTATATGCAAATGACAATAAATGGAAGTAATTTTCCACTGATGAATGAATAAAACACAGTCGCAATTGAGTTACAGTATTGCGATTACAGAATCATAATTTTTTTTTTAACGGCTTATGAAATGTTTCGCTTCCTCCATTTTTATCCCCTCAAAGAGATATTTGATATTAATTTTTTCACTTTTTTTTAATACTCTTTCACTTCTTTATTTTAATATAAACACATGTTGTGCCACATCAGAGTGACAAACATCCGCTTCTAATTGCAATTACAATAATATAAATTATCAAAACTTACAACGATCGTAAATTTGAAAGCCCGCTAAATGTTCCAGCAACTATGAATTGGAGATGGTTTCCACGTAGATTTCTATAAAATACAATTACGAATACAAAAATATACATTAAAAACTATTGTTGTTCTTTTAACATTAGGAATTATATTTTTAAGGAATTGATATCGGTGTCTGCATTTGCAATTTTCTAACGTTCCAAACGTCTGTTTTCACTTATAAAATAACATAATAAATGGTTTTAAAAAATCCATTGGCTAGCAGCCAATTTGAACTTTTATTTTTGCTATAAATTACATTTTTTCAGGTAAATACATTTGTTTTAATCTATTTTTGGTGAAAGTGGATAACTATTATGTGACATTAAAATGGCATATTTAACAACAAAAATATACTAACAATTATTTTTCATGGGACAATACATCTTTAATAAATTATTTTTATTTAGTAGAGCTACGTTATTTTAAGCACTAAAAGCCGTGTATGTATGTTTTGAAATTAAGTTAAGCTTTTAATTTGCACTTACAAACTTCTTAGTCGGCGTAATCCATGAAAAGCGTTTATTGGCAGTTTCTTTATATTTTGGTAACTTAAGTCTCTGAAGAAAACGATATATAATAAATTACATCATAATAATAGATAGACTATATACCGTAATTTAATACATAATATAATGGTACAAATAAGCTTTATATGGTATTTTACATTAAAAAAATTATTAGACAAGACAATCTTTTGAAGACCAGTTCATTAACCAACATTTTTAAGGTACGTTTTTACTCACAATGTTGTTAGTGAATCCAGTCCAAAAAAAGCATCGGCTTCAATTTCCTCAATGATATTTCCCGTCAGATTTCTAAATATATATATAAATTAAAAATTGTAAATAATTTGAGTAAAACATTCAAGACACTAGAAATTGCAAAGTGCAAGCGAGTACTGCGAACATATCTATGACGTATTATGTCTAGCATAATGTAGTTTTGATGAGCAGGTTCCTCCTAAAGACACACACCGAATGTCTATATTAGATCGCTTCTCATTGGATAACAAAATACCTCCCGCGCAGACTATGCAGTGTACAATCATTGCCGCCTGCTATAATGTATTTCAACCACAGCGAGGAAGCCGTAAACTTAGCCTAGGTCGTCTTAGGCCAATGCTTTGTAGACAAACTATGAACTTTGATTTGACAAACAGTTTAATGAACTTTTTTACTTACAAATGTCGAAGGTTAGATAAACCTCTAAATCCTCCCGCTTTTAACCTCTTGATTTTATTGTCTGACAATATTCTACAAAGAATAATGTTATATTAAATTAAGGCTTAATAGGCTACTTACTGTTCTACGACACTAATAATGTTATAGTTATAAACATTGGTTAGTCACTTAGTTAGGCCCTATAGATTTATAAGGGACGCGTGTCTATATCACTCTTGATGTTCTACCATGGAGAATCCTAACGTATTTCTCCATGGTAACTACAATAATACACAGCTATTAGTAGGCGTAGCTACCAAGTATTACCACCTCGCAGTTAAAAGCAAAATGGTGGTTGATGAGTATCTATCGATTAGACCCTTTCCGCCGGGTAATAATACTTGCAAACTAACGATGATCTAATTTTCGGCCAACACAAAGAAAACACCTACAGGTTTTGCAGAAGAAACATGTCTTTAAAATATCCCTCTCCGACGCTTACTATGTTGTTTCGACTTAGGTCTCTGTTTAAAAGAAAAAACAAATTATCTATGTTATAAGAAAGCTAATTGCTATCGTAAATTCATTATAGTAAGGGATACAAATAAATTAGTTAGAATACTTACAGCACTGTTGCCCACGTCACGTTAATAAATGTTTCTTCCGTTAATTCGATTTCTGTTCCAGAAAATTTCCTAAATAAATTAACAATTATAAACACTTTTAATAACAATGGATGTAGAAAAAAAAAACAATGGATGTTAAACAACAACTATTCTACTGCAGTTGTGTACGTCAGTTAATACAAGCTATTAGAAATGGTATAGGCCTACTTCGATATACAAATAATGATTTTTTATGAGTACGATGTTACAAATAATTATTTGTACCATCGAACGAATATAAAAACATTCATTATTTGTTTTATATAACAAAAGCGTAAGCAAAAACAATTTAAAGCAAATACGTACAGTATATTCATATGTTTTAATTCAGAAAAGTTGACTGTCTTTGAAACATTAGGCCTACCATTACAATCGATGGTTTTATCATTGCAAATGCAATCAGGAACTGAATAATACGTAAAATCTTCTTTGCATCGTCCAGCTAAAAAAATATAGAATTATTTGAATTTTAATAATATGAAGATAAGCATTGAAATAATCTCAGAAATGAAATGTCAAACTGTATGCTTAAGCTCTGTCTACACTATCAAACTAGTTTGACAAAAAAGTGTGATGTGCCCAAATATGACATATGATATCATCATATCCATATATGGACATATCACTTTTTTTTGTCACATAAAGCTTTATAGTGTAGACAGAGCTTTAAACTGCATTCGCACTTTGAAGACAGCGCTGTTCTCACTACTTTTAATTTTCCATTAATTTACGAGTACAGTATTTCATGTAATGTAGCTTTATTAGACCATAACTTCAATATAAATAATGTGTTCCTTGAATGTATTTAAATGAAAACTGCAACATTGACAACTCGATTTTTACTATTCATTCTAAACTTAATTTGCTGCACACCATTGTCGGACCATGGAGCAACACTCATCTCAATGAACGGACTTAGTCGCCTCTGATCGGACACATTAATATCCACACTACTACTACTACTACTAATAGCCAGAATATTTGTCCAATCACAGACTACTATGTCCGACCATGGAAAAGCAATTTTCTTACAAATCACTGATTAAAATACAGTTCCTATTCTTCTTATTAAAGTGCTTGTTTGCCGCAACGTATAACTTACGCATTGGGCGCTAACTGGCTAAACCCAGGGGCCTCGGATCTTACGTGGGCACCTGTCCAAAGGAAAGAGCAAGCATTAAAATATGTCGAAAAAGGCTAAAAACACCCGAGGCCTCCAGCGTTGGAGGGTCACTTAGGGTTCCCAAGCCAGTATTACGCCACTGAACTTACGGCAATTAACTTCATCATCCCAAAAGAGATTACATTCCACATATCCATTACAACGTCCTTTGTCTGGTATACAATAAGAGTTCTGACATTTGTAATAGCCTACTGGACATTCGAAATCATCTGAAAGTAAATCATTTTAAAAGACATCTGAAAATAATTTAATAGTATCTATACTTGAAAGAGAGCAGGCCTAAATTGATATTCTTTTAAGCTCTGTCTACACTATTTGTTGTCACATGAAGTTTGATAGTGTAGACAAGGCTTTACACATACAATGTATATGACGATAATTCAGAACAAATGGCATGGCAAATAGAACGGTCCGAACCATTTTGGAAGAAGCTCTGTGAATGCATTTAACGCCGTTGCAAAGAGGTTGTAAAAACCCGTTGTATGTAGGAAGAGTACGTGTTTTAAAGTATTTATTTACAATTTAACCACTCATAAAGAACATACCACATTCAAGTAAATGAGATTTGTCTCGACACTGCGGCAAGTACGAATCGTTAATACAAACGCTACCACTGTCAATGCAAACGCCGCTGTCACATTGAAATTCAGTTTCCACACAATCTTCAAAATCTATAAAATAGTTATCAAGAAGTCCACTAAGTATTAATGACAAAGACATTAGTTAAGTTAAGGTTGTGTCCACACTGGATACATTCTTACTGAGATCGAGATAATACGATTCAGGACGACTGAACCAGAGCGACTGAAAAGGTTATGTTAATAATTGTTGTTTTTAGACTAGGCCTAAGCATCATCACACAATTGTCGTCATCACTGTCTCCTGTTTCGTATACTGACTATTGTCCTATTATAAGTTTTTTAAATTAATTTTATAAAATAAAATAACATGATTTATTCCAATTCACAATTTAACATTTTACAACAACAACACCCATCAGTACACCAAAAAGTGAGTGGTTGTCAGTTTGGTGACTATTATTTAAATGCATCTACATGTACATACATACAACAACAATTATGTACAACAACAAAAGTAAAAAACATTGGTCGCTCACGACCGCTCATCACCTCTGCTGCACTCCCCTGTGGGGGTTCGGGGAAAATTTCCCTCTGCTTTAATAGTAGTTACCACCATTCAAAGTGACCACCACAGGTGAGGTATAAAATAATCCTGTTTGTCCCCCGGAAGCACTATGCCGATCGTGAGCGAAGTAGGCCTGTAACAAAAACAATGATCTTACTACAATTTTCTTCGTCTGAACCATCACGGTATGGCCCGAAGTTGGCGCAGTCTACAAAGGTGTCACATCGCTTTCTGACGTCAATACAGTGCCCGGATGTACATTGCCACATACCCTCCTCACATTGATGCGATTCTGTGAATTTCATTTTGATTATTACAATTTCAATTAATGAAGTCACGTAAATTATATTATAATCAACGAAGTGGAGCTGTGGCTTGGTGGTTATGATGCTTGGCTACCAATCTAAGGGTCCTGGGTTCAAGTCCTGTCATATGTCAGGGTTTTTTTCTCATGACAATTTACAACTCTACTCCCAAAGACTTAATAATAAGTCTTTGTTTATGTAGAGCATCGTGTATATGTTTGTCTTGTGAAATTATTAAATAGTTTATCCATCCTGTAATTGGCGGGTTAATCGCTGTTGGATGAGTATGAAAAAAAAAAAAAAAAAAAATATAGCAGTGGTGGCAAGCGTCGTGACAAGACAAGAATAGTATTAATAATAACGATGATGATGATAAAGAATTGTGATAAAAATAATCAGACTGATTACTTACCGCAATTAAGTTCATCACTGTGATCCAGACAGTCAGAATATATATCGCACCTGAAGGAACCTTTTATACACATACCGTTTGCGCATGTGTATTCATTGGAAGAACATACAGCTTCAAAGAGAAAAAAAAATGTTTTTTAAACTCGCCATTTGTCAACCTAAACATATTCGACTCCTCCTTTTTAGCAGATCCTTAAAACTTCAAAATATAGCAGAAATTTCATCAAATATCAAATTATTCGCTGACTCGATTTACTAGGCCTACAGTGCACAGAATGTGGGCTGCACGAATCATGTCAGTATATTTGGCCTACGAAAATATTGCTTGCTAAAAATGAAAGTAAAATGCTAGCCTACTACAAAACGGCATACAAATCTTAAATTATTGTAGGCCCATTTCATATATGCATACAGTCAATTTTACAGTTGATTACAGTAAATATGCCATACCATACCATTTTCTTTACAATAGCTTCGATCAGAATCTCCTTGGCACTGGGGATGATGATCACAATAATAGTTCGTTGGGTAACAATACGGCTTGTTGCCTATATGGCACATATTCTCTCTCTCATTCTCGGACTTGCATTCATAGCCATCTTTACTTTGATAGAGACTGCCTAAAAACAAGTAATAAATTAATGGTACCTTTAATACAAATTCTTTGAAACCAATCATAGGTGTAAAATACTAAATGAGTATGGAAAAGAAAAGTTAAAGTAAAACACTAAATATTTATTTTAAAAGAAACTTCATCGGATCATACGCAGTACTTCATTGTATTTACAAATAAGCGTGATAATAACAACAATGTCGTCCTGAATAAAAATTGATTGTTTTTATACTTGTGTATAAAGTAAGCTTATTCAAATACTTGGCCTTATCATCCAATAACTTAAAAGTCTCTCTAAAGTTCTGTATATAATGTATTAAAAAACATTTCCATAAACCGTACTGCATAATTCATCGTCTTTATTTTCACAGTCATTAGTGCTATCACATAAAAACTCCGCGTCCAAACAACGAAACGATTGTGAACAGAAATAGTCTTCTCCCGGTACACAGACAGAGGAACCTGCAGGTGAAGTTTTACGTATAATTAAAATCACGTCAATTTAGGATATTGTTTTCAAAACATGCACATATTTAGAAAATTTGACTTCCCTTCTAATGTAGGTGACATTACTAAATTACAATTTTGATTTTACTGAAGAAATTACGGTTTTCACAAATTGTTTATATCTTATATGGGCATGAATTCAGTAAAATGAGTTATTGAAAAAATTGGAAAGCAACTTGTCCACCCAATTTGAAAACTCAAATGTTTACTATGATAAGACAACAACAAAGGAATGTAAATATACTATTCAATTCAATTCAATTTCTTTTATTTCGGAAATTTCGTCCACATCAACAAACGTACAAACAGAAAATGAAAAAAAGAAAATTCGCAAACTCTAAGCTTAAATATATAGGATACTCCTCCATCTACAATACATTTTTGAGTTATGGAGCATATCTTTGCAAACACAAGCAACAAGAATATTACAACTATTCAACATATGTTGCATGAATTATTATTAATAAATATACAATTATTACATAATTACCGCAATTATCTTCATCTTCACAAGACCCTAGGCAGTCACATTTTCCGTCGCATAACCGAGATCTTTTAAAACATCTGCCAGTGCTGCACATAAACGCCTCAGTTGGATCACATGGACAATCTTGTTTTTCATCTTTTTCAGAAAGGGAGCATTCGGCGTAGAAATCACAAAAATGCTCACGGAATATCCGACGACCATCACACACTACGACTGTATGAAAAACAATGTTTTGATGGATAATTCAACTTTTTAAATGGAATATTGCTTAAACAGCTCTTAAAAAAAATTTGGCCTCTCTGCCAACATTGCTGTTCGGTTGGATTCAGCCGTTTGATCCCTCCTTTTGTATCTCAAATGAGATTAGACTACCTGCTATCCCCAAGATGATTTCACCCTGTAATTTATCAATGTCATGTGATGTGTTGGGAAGACACATTGCGAATAATTGAAAACAACCTTGAAAAGGACGAATGTAGGCCTATACATTGTACATTAATTTGATTATACTATAAAGTAATAAAGACAATTTTCTCTACTAATGTTATTTGAAGAATTTCATTTTGTTATTAATAAATGAAGTGGAGAACAGTACAAATTTAAAGAAAATACAATTCAAGATTATTTTCAGTGGAGTAATTTCAATTAAAAAAAACGTTCACGATTTGGATCGTCCAGATTAAAAGAAGCCAATAGTAAGTTTTTGAAATAGCGTCAACATTGTTAGAGGAAACAATATAACTTACCTTCAGAGCAATTCTCTTCGTCACTCTTGTCATCTCCACGGCAGTTAACTTCACCATTACATCTATATCCTGGTTTCAAACATTCGCCGTTGGCACATCGGAATTCTAGGTTGTAACACGATCGATGCTCTGCAATAATAAATGTTCAATGATCTTTGATAGGTAAAGGAATCGATCTGTGATATACAAATTAAGTGCACTGTCCACTTTATTAAAGGTTGAAGGTTAGTCATTATTTCAGAATATTTTAGACTAATGAAACAAAGCGTGGAATCTCTCTATCCTTTTTGCTGATTTACAATACTTTTTATTTTAGCCTTTTGTTTTATTACTGTAGGATGGAGAAATTTCAACAAAAATGTGTTGAAAAAAAAAATCGGAAAGCAGAAGATGGAAAAGGTGGAAAGAGGCGCCAATCTACTGATGAACAAAGAAGATGGACAAAGTGGAAAGAGGCAACCTACTGGTGAATGCAGAAGATGGAAAATGTGGAAAGAGGCAATCTACTCGTGAATGCAGAGGATGAAAAAAAGTGGAAAAAGGCAATCTACTAGTAAACAAAGAAGATAGAAAGTGTGAAAAGAGGCAACCTACTGGTGAACGAAGAAGATGGAAAAAGTGGAAAGAGGCAATCCACTGGTGAACGAAAAAGAGAGAAAAAGTGGAAAGAGGCAATCTACTGGTGAACGCAGATGGAACAAGTGGAAAGAGGCAATCTTTTGACGAACGCAGAAGATGGAAAATGTGGAAAAAGGCAATCTACTGGTGAAGGAAGAAGATAGAAAAAGTGGAAAGAGGCAATCTATTGGTGAACGCATAACATGGAAAAAGTGGAAAAAAGGCAATCTACTGGTAACCGCAAAAGATGGAAGAAAGTGGAAAGAGGTAATCTACTGGTGAATGCAAAAGATGGATATTTAATGGGGGAAGCATGAGAAGATGTAAGCAAGAATGTGGACACAGAAATTAGAAAAAGCACTACTGGAGGAAGTAAAACAGAACAAAGTGGAAAAGGACAATCTATTGGTGGTAGTAGAGACGATAGGACTGATCATCATATAATCATCATATAATGATTGATGAGACCCCTCTTACCGCAATTCTCGTCCGAGCCATCGCCACAGTCGTCATTAAAATCACACTGCAGAGCTAGGTGAATGCATACATGTGTAGTGGCGCACTTCATGTGAGTACTTGGGCACGGGTACTGGTCTAGAAAAAGAGAAATCAATCAGTAAAAATATCAGTAATAGTAATACAACTAAACAATTTCACGCTATTATTATGATTTCTACAGGAAATAATACCACAGATATTGTTTGTAGAACCTACCACAGTCATCTTCATCTTCACATGAAACCCCACAATCACAAATTCCATCACATCGTCGGTATATACTAATACAAGAATTAGAGCACATAAACTCAGCAGGTAGACAGCCTAAATAATATAATAATGTAAGCAAGATGAAATTAGTGATAATCCTGTACAAAAATGTCTTTCATAAACCCATGTTGGTATAAAATAACCTCTATCATCAAACTATAACTATATATTTATACAGCCATTTAAAAAATAATAATTTGTTTCAATAGTTTTGTCAAGATAATTTTTTATGTCATGATCTATATTAAAAAAAAAAAATATGATTCTAGAAAAGTAATTTCACGGTAAAGATCATTGTAATAATGTTATTTTTTCTGAATAAATGTTACCTTGAAATGAATTGAACATCATATGTTAACTATATCTAGCTATGTGATTTTTGACATTCATTGTAACATTTGTTTCAAGGAATGTTCGTTACACCCCTGACCTCTAACTACCGGCAAATGTTACACACCTATAATATAACTATTCTGAGCTTTAGATCGTGTAATGATCTATTAAATGTTAATTTTTATACGTGATTCCATTTCTACTAACCGATCCCCAAGGTTCAAATTTTGTAATCCGTTAAACATTAACCACGGATAGATAATAAAGAGTAAAGTGCGTTGTTATGTGATTCAACGGTTTGATTTTTAGCTCTTTCATGATTGGTATACGCACCACAAACGCGAGGGCTTTCGTCGGATCCGTCGGGGCAGTCACTGATTGAGTTGCAGGTCGAGTTCAGGGCAACGCATCCGCCCGCGTCACACTTTACTTCTGTTGTGGGGTTGCAGTCGACCACTGAACCATGAGACTCACAACTGCTTGCCACTAAAAACGCTAGCCACACTATTGATGTAGCTGAAATGTAAAACAAAAGACATTTAACAAACAAGGAAAAGAGATTTTCAAAATGAATCAAATCAATCTTACATTTATATAGTACCAATTCCAAAAAGATGATAAAAATAATTCTTGCAATCCAAGTGCAATGGCCTAATACAATACAACTGTGGGCTTTCTTTCTTACAAAGCGTCCAATATAAACATTAAAAAGCTAAATGCACATAAATAGACAGATGATTTAGATACCATGAAGTAATTAACGTCAAGTTGTAAAAAGTCAATTTTTAATGGAATTCACAAAATACATAAATCATAACTTTTGTTTAAAAGCTATCAATACAATACAGTGGAGACGAGCACACTGCTGATTGTGACATATTGAAATGATAATGCAATGTCATAGGAAGTAGAGCTGTCCAGGGTTCAATCGTGACCTGTTTCAGGATTCAATCCTGACCTATTCCAGGGTTCAATCTTGACCTGTTCCAGGGTTCAATCTTGACCTGTTCCAGGGTTCAATCCTGACCTGTTCCAGGGTTCAATTCTGACCTGTTCCAGGGTTCAATCCTGACCTGTGCCGGGTTCAATTCTGACCTTTTCAATGGTTCAATCCTGACCTGTGCCGGGGTTCAATCCTAACCTGTGCCGGGGTTCAATCCTAACCTGTGCCGGGGTTCAATCCTAACCTGTGCCCGGGTTCAATCCTGAACCTGTGTCGGGGCAATTTGACGAGAGTTAGATTCGAACCAACGTCCAACACACCGCTACTTTCCAAACTGTCGAACCGGTCCCCGAGTAGAGGTATAATAAAACGGAGAGACTATATTCTTTTTTCACACAAATGATTTCATCATTTAGGCATTACGTGAATGAATTAATTCTTTGATCGCTTAACACAGTAGTCAACGATATATGACATTTGGTCATGTTTTGTAGGTAGGGTAATTGGGTATGACACGCAGTCCCATTATGGGAATAAACTCAAGCCAATCATTTTACAACAGAACAACGCTAATATTCTGGAAAATTAAAACAAGAAATTCGAATACTAGCTCATGATGACACGGATTTCCACGTACATTTGTTGAAAATAGTTCGTAATAGCTTACTATAAAATTACAAATACAGTGTATTCTTTTTAGTCTGAGGAGGAGAGACTAACATCAAAATATCGATGTGAGAGTTAAACCCACTAAACCGATCAGCAAAATAACGGCCGCAGGAATAACGTTCTGTCTCGTCAAAACTGTCCATAAAGGCAAAGTTTCTTAAGCTCTGTCTATAACTATCAAACTAGTTTCACAAAAAAAGTGTGATGTGCCCAAATATGGTAGTGATATGATGTCATTATGTCCATATATAGGCACATCACATGTTTTTGTCACATAAAGTTTTATAGTGTAGACGGAGCTTACAAATGTCAGATAGGCGTGAACACATAGCAACGAGCTTGTTACAGCGAATCCTAGGAAATTCAAACAACTTGTCAGGAAAATCTCATGGTTAAAAATGCCAATAGAAAGGGCTAGAGAGTAGAGTAAAAGTATGTAAAAGGTATATGAGTAGATTATTTCGATTAAGTCACAGCGAAAGAGATGCACAACCCGGGCGTTCATACATTGATCATGGACCTATAATTGATGCTCTGGCAAGGCCTAACACACACGTCAACTTCTTTCTAAAGCTTGGTTCCCACTAGGACGCAACGCAAGGACGTAAACGCACCGCAAGCGTGTTGACCAATGACAAGCCACAGTTAATAATCCATCGTTTGTGATTGGTCAACTCACTTAAGCTTGGTTCACACTAGGACGTAACGCAAGGGAATTGACCAATCACACGCGACAGTTCGAATAATCCATTGCTTTTGATTGGTCAATTCGCCTGCGTTGCGTCTTAGTCCTAGCGTTGTGTCCTAGTGGAGACCAAGCTTTACGTTGCGTTACGTCCTTGTGCTGTGTCTCTAGTGGTAACCAAGCATTAATGTCATTGATAAACTACATTATTTAAGATACTTGGCACTAAATGTGACTTATAGACTTAACTTTTCATAACAAGAAAAACACGATACGGAATTAAACATCAACGAGATATCAGAACCCGTTTCGTCAATTTCCATTGACATTTCAACTTATCAACACCTAATAATAAAATACGTTTAATTATAATTGCAATACATCAACAACTTAATTACAGATGGTTGAAGAATATAGATGACTGTTATCAATTTCATGAAGTAATTTACTTCGATATTTCAATTTGTAATGGCTCGCCATAACAGTCAATCTTACCAATTTAAATGAAGGAACAAACCAGCGATTATTTAGCTATTATGCACACCACAGATAGTTATACCTATTAGAATTAAATACTTTCTGTGTGTGTTCACATTGAATTAAACGATAGTTATCGTTAGCTAAGGTGTGTTTACACACCACAGAGAGTTACCATATAGTACAATCAAATTACACCTATATCTCTGAATTATGTTAGAACCAAACAGTCGTTCCGACAATCAATATTCTATAATGTGCTCTAGGCCTAATCGTTACGATTGGTTTCCACTGGAGTTAATGCATCTCCACACTAGCTAACGGCTCAGAATACTTAATTATCAATGCATACGTACCTAACTTACTAATGATTACGATTTGTAACTTAACATCTACATATTTTGTCGATGAAAAACAAATAAATCTTTAAAATTAAATTTGACATTTTAAAGTAACGTGAGAGAAATTATTATCTATTGAACACGAACATTTTATAATATCTAAAAGAAAAGCCTTTACATTATATGCATTTATTATTATTATTAAGATAACTTTTTGCGGTGGGGAGGGGGGGGGGGGGTGGGGGGTGGGGGAGATTTTAAAGCTACCGTAAATAGAAATTTGTCAATAGTATGATGTCGAAAATAAAGCAATTACGCCGTGTCTACACTATCAAACTTTATGTGACAAAATAGTGTGATGTGCTCATGTATGGTAGTGGTATGCCCAAAGAAATCATCATGTCCATATATGGGCATATAATAAAGTTTTATAGTGTAGACAAGGCTTTAGAAACCAATTTTCAAGAGAATATAGAGGGAGGCTAATTAACAAGACCATATACATAGCTGCAGTCGCGTGCTCAAATTTGAGTTAGTGTTTACCGACCAACCGACCGACCAACCAACCGACCGACATAGTGAGCTGTAGAGTCGCGAGCGTGCGACTAAAAATATTAAAGTATGTATAGCCTACTGTACACATACTAAATCTTGAGGTATGACACCGGTTGATGTCAGTGCGCGAGCCAATTCTCGTTTCTAATATCGGAAACGCCATGATTTGCATTTTCCAGTCACTCAGATTAAGTTAAACCGGGTGGCGCTTAGATCCAATAAGCTGAACTCAATTGTACAATACGATGACAAACTTTCCTAAATTATTCACAAGTGTACAGAGTTGTATGTTGTATACACATTGCATGGCACACCACTTGAACTATAGGAAAACAAAACATAAAGATTGCATAACCATAAATCGCCCATGACATACTTTCCAATGGTGCCGTAATGTGATGTTGGGCCTATTAGCTCTGACCAACGACGTTGGAACTAATTAAATTATGCATTACACCGCCTAGGAATATCGGCGCTTAGTTTGGCAATTGCTGGCTTGGTTTCTACAAATTAATATTTTTAAATATCAAGGTTATATCTACAAATTAAACGAATGGAAAAATCACACCTTTAACGCATTTGCTCATTTTATAGGACGTTCCATTAACCTTTCTGGTTCGATCCAAATAACAGATGGTATGAAAAAAGCGGGAAAAGGCTAAAACTTCTGACTACTCTCGTCGTGCGTGCG
This sequence comes from Antedon mediterranea, assembly GCF_964355755.1. NCBI lineage: Eukaryota > Metazoa > Echinodermata > Crinoidea > Comatulida > Antedonidae > Antedon > Antedon mediterranea. The sequence goes on along the minus strand of NC_092670.1, from coordinate 37,351,355 downwards.
TCCGACAAATTATCGTGTTGTACGCGTGAATAAATCTCCCATAATGCAACTCGCTCTAAACCAACTATATAAAGCTAGCACTATCAAACTTTATCAAACCATATATGGACATGATGATGTCATATCACTACCATATTTGGGCATATCACTACCATGTTTTGATACATCACGCTATTTTTGTCAAAGTTTGACACTGTAAACAGGGCTTAAGGCAGTGACTATCGTAATTTACAGGCGGCCTGACAAAGGCAAGTGGTCCGAAATCAGGTGGGCACTGGACGAGAGAAGCCCTTGATCAATATTAGGATCAATCAAGGTGCTTTAAACAGTCCTGGCTTTGTTTGTATCAAACCTGTTAGTAGCGGTAATTGTCGCTGTTGGTTTCGATTGAATAAAAAATTACTTTAATCTTGCGACGGCCTGTAACAAATGTCGTATTTATTACAACCACGGAGGAGTGAAATTGTGTACTTTATCTCTTTGGTGTTTAAACTTCTTATACAGTGGGTACATTATGTCGCATTCCAGTACTTTGATTAAATGCAATACATCTACTAAAAAGTACATTATCAAGCGGAGGATGAGACAATGATACCTATATCTTCCAACTAATTAAAATCATTATGTTGCTTATATAAAACAATGCGAGTTTTATTGGATAAACGGCTACAATTATGACTTTCTTTTCTTCTTCTATAGTGGGATGTGAATTGACATTAATGATACTTCAAACTAATTAAAATTATTATGTTGCTTATATAAAACAATGCGAGTGTTATTGGATAAACGGCAACAATCATGATTTTCTACGAAACATGAGTTACAACTGAATCAAATCCGCTTTCCTCTTATAAACATTAAATTATCAATTTAACGTTTTAAATCAGTAGCTGGCGCAATAATGCTAATAAAAATAACGAGTGTGTTCATAAACCAGTTTATGACGAGTAATACGGGTCTCTGCCTTATTTCCTAATAGTTTATAGTTTAATGATAAACTATATAGACGGTTACGGACAATTAAACATGATACTATACTGCTTTCGTTTACAATGTAATTACCTCTTTTACAAAAAGGCAGAATAATCAATAGACCTGTACAAACGCGATCGTAATTATATACATTGCTGCGAAATACCCAAACGTCATTTTATATATCTCTCTCGTCGTTCATACGAATCATGTGTGCTATTATTTTATTTTACCGGTTTTTTATGTTTTTAAATTTTTAAATGTATATTGATAAATAATTCCATGTAGTTAAATTCGTCTGGGGCTCCAAGATATATCATGTTATGGTGACTCTGTTGCTTTTGGGGTACAAGGAAATTTTTGATGTCGAATATATAAATGAAATGAATGAATGAATAATTTTTGCACTAAAGGGACAAACAACAATTTTTCTAACAACAACGTCCAATGTTCACAACGAGACACACATTTTACAATCAGTGACAGGAACATGTTTTAACCAATGGCTATCAAACAAATTGTGTCTTGAATTATTGTTGGCAGCCAATTTGACTATTTTTTTGCTTTAAATTTTTAGTAATATGGAATAACTATTAGGCCTATGTAACATTAAAATTGCATATTCAACAAAAAATGTAAAAAAAAATTAATTTTTTTTTCAGTGGGACAATACATCTTTAAATCAAAGCTCCGGTAGCTATATGCCTAGACCAGTTATTGTTTTATTAAGTATTTTGTGATATTAATTATTTTGTGATCATTGCCGATTTACACTGTGTACTTTTAACTTTAGATTGATTCCCACCCTTAAACTATCATATAAATTACAGTGTATTTATTTCCGACATTTTAAATCCTAAACTCATAAAGGGGAAATCAGTTTATTTTACCAACTGATAATATTGCATTAATTTAGGTCAATTACGTTTCTATTAAATCCTTTAATCCGGGTAAAAACTAGTCATAAAGTTAAAAAAAAAATCATTTGAAAAAAATGATAAACAAAAGTCACTGACACCTCAGAGGAAAACAATTTTACGCGCGCGTTTAAAATCTGATGACTTTTTGTACATATTTTCAGTGTCACGGATGAGTATACACTACAAAACTAAAACTTTATGTGACAACAATATGCAATATTTGGGCATATTACTACCATCATGGGCACGTCATCACGTTTTTTTTGTCAAACTAGTTTGATTAGTGTAGACAGAGCTTTACTGATTATAGACGTCATTTTGTTTTGTAATGTCAACATGTTTATTTTATAATGTACAAATCTTCGTGATATTTTTTTATGACGTCACTTGCACTGCGTGCGCGCAATTGTGTTGTGTCCTAAGTAAGGTTTTGAGTGGGTTTTGAGATTCCAATCTGAGATGTGTTTCAGTCAACTGCACTGTGAGTACGAATTGTATGGCAGAGTATATAATCTGCACTGTGCGTACGAATTGTATGGCAGAGTATATAATCTGCACTGTGAGTACGAATTGTATGGCAGAGTATATAATCTGCACTGTGAGTACGAATTGTATGGCAGAGTATATAATCTGCACTGTGAGTACGAATTGTATGGCAGAGTATATAATAATCAAATATAAACATATCATAGTGGGAATTAAAATGTTTCTCTTTCATGAGTTGCGTTAAAGATGTATTGTCCCCCAAAACATAAAAAATAGAATAGAATAGATTATTTTGTAGTTTTAATAAAGTTAATAACTTTCGTAGAAAGAAAAACGGAAAAAAGTAATGTTTTCGCTTATAAAATGACAAAATAAATGTTTAAATTCAACCAAAAACCAACTTGGCCGTTGTTTGCTTAAAATTACATTTTTTTAGGTAAACTATTATGTGACATTAAAATGGCATATTCAACAAAAAAATTATATTTTTAGTACAATACATCTTTAATCGTTTAAATATCCAATTAAAAAACACGCAGTTTTATCAGCTGTAGATATCGCAACACTTGATAACCGGACGCACAATATGCTTGTCATCATCGTTATAACTGCTTCATTAATCCAACAGTATGTTCACGTGATTAAAACGGACATATTTCTCCATCGATCAATATTTAAATAATTACTCAATTTTAATTGACTTGATCGAGAATTGTTTTTATCTGTTTTTAACGCAATGAAATATTGGAAGATTAGCTGGAAACGCGGGAAAAAATTGTATCACTATTTTGAAGAAAAAAAAAGTTTATTTATTTTTGATAAAGCGTGTGGCGTAGCTTTTGATTTTCGACTACTTAAAAGGACCTTACGCATATTGTGTTATGATTGGACCTAATCCACCAAAATTGTGTCGAGGAATCGACCGAAAAAGGATACGTACCAATGTTCGCGCATGCGCAAATTGAATTAACATCACGTACTAGGTATGTATCACCAAATAGAGAAATGGTTAGGTTATAATGTTATTTCATATTCCCATATCTCTTTAAACACACCGCGACGCATTACATATTACCATACGATGATCGACAGCGACTTAAGTGACATCATATCTTCGTTTCTAACGTATCCGTCGCCGTGCAAATAGTCTTAATGTAATTCTGCATAACTAAATACACGGAACACTCCGGAACACTTGAATATGAATATATAGCTATTGCTGTTACCCCGCAATAAGGAAGTGTAGACTGTGTTATAAGTGGCTCTAATTAATTAATGTTGTTCATCTATACTTAAATTTCATTACAAACTTCAGTAGTGTCTAGGACCAAAGACCATCACAGACATTAATCATCAGCTAGACGGGAGCGCGAATGTAAAACATGATGATTAAACGTGCAAGTGGGTTCCGCTTCTATATCCGCCACTCTACACAAACCTATATACCAATATATTATGGCAAGTCAAAAAAGGCAAAAAAGTCAAAAGTCAAAAAAGGCAAGCGTTCAAAAAGTGGAGGGGTAGGAATAAAAAAGTTGTAAGAACGTTATCAATAAAATCAAATCAATCAAACTAGAAAAAAAAATGTTGATGTGCCCAAATATGGTAGTGATATGCTTAAATATGGTATTGATATGACATCATCATGGCCATATATGGGCACATCACATTATTGTCACATAAAGTGATAGTGATAGTGTAGACAGATCTTTAAACCAAATTATCAATCTTCATTTAAGTGATGTATATAAAAGTAATGCAATGCTCTCACACAGGTGACTGTTATCTTTATAACACAAATTGAACAAAAACAAAAACCCGCGTAAATTGATTTCTCCGAATTTCTTTGTGGTCAAACCGACGATAAATGGCCAACAAACCTCTACATACACACTGTGATTATCTATATTAATAATTAAAAGTTGTCTTGATGGTTTTGTGAAGAATAAACAAACTGATTGTTGATCTTCTGACTTTGTTTGTTTGCCGATTCATTCCGAGAAAGTTCATATAGTACTTAACCATTAATTTCACTTAGGCCTAAAATATGAAAGTAGTGCCTGTTTTAATATTTTTATTGTCAGCCTTAAATTGAGAATGTCGATTTATTCAATAGATTTTAGCTAAAGTTACATTATAATATATTTCAATGATTCTAAATCGTCTGGACATAAATCATCTATTGCTTCGAATTGGTTTATAGGTATATTAGCCGATTGTAATCCAACGAAGCTTTCTCAGCGGCAGATTATGGAAAGGGGCCTGCAGCATTGAATCCATATCTCTCTACATCGATAAATAGCATGAGGTTGTATAACATTTATAACATCGAATGGATGGATACATTTAACGAATAATTATCCCCATTTTGTAGGCCTAATCAGTATATTATATATACCATACAGTATTTATACTATTCCATGGCTACAGTATATTTTCGACATTCCGCATAAGAGTTAAATATACCTATTTTATATAACTATTATGCAATATAGCCTATACAGTATAGGCTTATTTTCACTATTCCAAGTAGTGATTGGATGATACGGATTAAATTTTCTGCCAAAATAACAAATAAAATGAATAATACACATTAATGTTATAGATGTATTGTTCCCCAAACACATGAAAAATGAAAATTAATAAAATCAAATGCCATTTTGTAGTTTTAACAAAGTTAGGCCTAATCACTTCCGTAGAAAAAAATACTTCGAAAAAATAATGTTTTCACTGCTGGCCGGCAGCCAATTTGACTATTGTTTGCTTTAAATTAGTTAGGTAAATTTGTTTTCCCCGATCCAATTTTTGATCAAAATAAATAACCTAAATTTTGTGACATTAAAATGACATATTCCCAAAAAAATAAATCAGGGGGACAATAAAGCTGTAATAAAAAGAATCTTGGTATGGAAAATGGAAAGAAAATGCTATAAATAATCAACTATAAATGAATTTCCAAAAACTACAAAGTATGGAAAACAGAATCTAGAATACATTATAGCAGCTATTGGGTTGAACATTGATCATGCCAACCTGTTCCCTGCAGTGAGAAACATAATAATATACATATAACATTAGAAAGTTCGTAATCAACATGATCAAAATAGCAACGCATTAAATTAACTTAGCGAGTGGTTATAACTTACCGAGTTGCAAGCGGAAAAGGAGCCAGCGATGTTCCATGTTAAAGGTGTCCAACGACGAACCGAGTCAATTAAACCTTTCACGTAAATCAATGGATGTTCATGAAGTAAGAGTAGTAAAAATAAGTTCTAATAATAATATGAGAGACTATTAAACACTTGCCGATGAAGAGAAACAGAATGTTTTCCAATATTATATCATTAGAGACTATTAACGCTCGGTGATTATAAACAGTAATGTTTTCGCATAGTGTAAAGGTATTATGTAAGTATAGGTTGAGTGCTTCGTCGGCGGCTTCAACAGTGTGCAAATTGGTGGTACTTTTCGTAAAATGTTCCGATACTTGGAAATTAAAAAAAAATTAATGAGAAACTGAGTCAATCGTCTGCTGAATAAAGATACATATTCATTATCATAACATTCATTCAACAATTTAAATGCATTTTTATAATTTACCGTATGTTACTGAGATTAGAAAGATAAAAATACTGCTTTTGTGAGCGTTACGACCGATTCCTTATAACAAAATAGTTGGATTGAACTGTCTAAATAATCCTTAATCAAATTATGACATTTGTGATAATGTCACTTGATGATATACCGTAACGGTTGTGGTGACAATTATTGATGATATACCGTAATGATTGTGGTGACAATTGTTGATATAATGATTTTGGTGACATTTGATGATATAATGGTTGAGGTGACAATTGATGATATAATGGTTGTGGTGACAATTGTTGATATAATGGTTTCGGTGACAATTGATGATATAATGGTTTCGGTGACAATTGATGATATAATGGTTGTGGTGACAATTGATGATATAATGGTTGTGGTGACAATTGATGATATAATGGTTTCGGTGACAATTGTTGATATAATGGTTGTGGTGACAATTGTTGATATAACGGTTGTGGTAACAAGTGATGATAATGGTTGTGGTGACAATTGACAGGGTTATAGTGTTAATTGTGGTTGATAATCATAGTTGTAATGACAATTGGTGATGGTTGTGGTGACAATTGATGATACTCAGAATGGTTGTGGTGACAATTGATGATTGGGGTTATGGCGACAAATGATGATTTAATGGTTTTAGTGACAATTGATGATGGTTCTGGTGACAATTAATGATGGTTTTGGTGACAATTGATGATGGTTTTGGTGACAATTGATGATGGTTGTGGTGACAATGTTGATTAGGGTTATGGTGACAATTGTTGTTGATCATAGTTGTGGTAACAATATATGGTGGTTATGGTGACAATGTATGATGTTTGTGGTGAATTGTGGTGACAAATGCTGATTTGATGGTGGCTGTGGTGGCGATGATGGTTAAAATACTGACAACCAATGTGGTACAGGGAAAATGGAAGGGCGATGGTGATAATAAGGAAATTATAATGGTAAAATCATAAAGTCGATGTTATCAACTGATTATGATGAAGATGATAATGTTAAAATGATATATTATTGATAAGGTAATGATTATAACATTGTGATTACTGATGGGGATAATGGTAACATTATATAATATTTATGTAGAATGATGGCAACATAACAATGTTGATGTTTGTGATGTTATCATTGTAAGGATGACCACGATAAAATGATATATATGACATGTTTTAGATTTTATCAATTGATTATGATAGGGTTGATATTAGTAAATGATATAATATTGATGACAGATTATGTTTGTTCGATGTTTGTTATGTTATCAATTGATTATGATGGGGATGAATGGTAAAAAGATATAATTGACGAACAATGATGATAATATTATTATGATGGTTATGATAATGACGATACTATAGTCATAACAACAAAGAATATACCAATACATTTATATTATTATTATTGTTATATTATTACATAAATAGCTTACCTTTAAGCAATGCGTACCAGTTCGTACCTCCTCGGTAAACAAAACGGTATTTTTAGAAGAAAAAAAACCGATTTCTTTGATGAAAAGCTATGATTTTAAAGATCGAGGAATTATATTTCAGGATGAAATCAGCATTCGTCCTAACACAACATTCTTAGTGCAAATCCAACAGATTAGCTTTAAGAGTAAAAGTGATGACATTACATTTTTGTTCGGATCAAGTGAGACCCATGCAGTCACGTTAAAACACTCAACTTACTTAATATCGAACGTGATTGGTTGGACGTGCACTCGTTCACTAGCGATTAGCCAATCAGAATAACGGAACTTGAAAACCGAGAGTTGTGAATGAATCCCATCATTGGCTCTTTGATTAAAAATGACAGAATCGGAATTGCGCAAAATGAAATTGTTTAAAGCTCTGTCTACACTATCAAAGTTTATGTTACATGTGATGTTCCCATAGCCCTATATGGACATGATGATGTCATATCACTACCATACTTAAGCATATCACTACCATATTTAAGCATATCAATAACATATTTGGGCACATGACATTATTTTTGTCACATAAGAGTTTGATAGTGCAGACAAGGCTTTATACAATGTAACGAGTTCGTTCCAAAGATATTTAATGATGATATTAATTAATAAAGATATTTTAATAAACAATGATACTTACGTTAGCATGAATATTAGCTGTTAATGATGATACTAATGTGTATTAAAAATGACAGCAAGAAAGAACATCTTATTATGCAAAATATATATACTCATTAATCCTAGGTCGACGTCCACCTGCACATACTGCACTGGATGACGTTGATACTTCCTTGCACACGTCACCAAGTCATCCCGCCCTATTTACGATGCTTTCCTCGGATCGTCAGTAAATGAAAACACTATATACTTTTCACATTAGCTAGTATAGATCTAAAATTGCAATGTTGAGATTATGTTGCTTAATTTTTAATTAGAAACTTGTATACGTTTCCGGGCGGGGGGCGAACGCCATTTTAGTCATCAACAGCAGTATACGACACCTAAACCCTTGAAAACTAGGTTAGAGCTCACGGTGAAGATGATTTCCTCCGGGGAGAAACTATCATTCGAGATGTATGTGAATAATTACTATTGCAACATGGACACATTTAAGTGCAATCCCATGATAATTCCAGTTTGCCGATGTTCACTGACGATCGCCGCCAACTTACTTATGCCCGTCCTTGGCGCGAAAGCACATAGGAATTCAATGCTGTAGAATGGGTATACAGCTTATCAGAATGTATACAACATGCTTAGGGGTTTAATGTCCATTTTATTTTATAATCTCTGGTGATATATTTTGCTGTATTTAACAGAAAGGTGACTGACATAATATATAACAATATTTATCATAAAAATGGTATATTTATAATTTATTTCTGCATGGTTATCGTAATTAATGCTGCTATGGCTCCCAAACGCTAAATGTTATAACAAAAAGTATAAAAAAGTACCGAAATAATTTCTTATAGGCCTAAAGTATTATATATTCCTCATTAAAATTTAGCGCCTATTTAGCCCATGCTGCCCGATAACTACTTTTGAAGCGACACTGGTGGTGGTATCGGTACCCACAACAATTAATTAGGTCTACTAAAGAACAAGATAATTATCACGTCTAAATATAGAAATAAAAGAATAGGTACAAAAGAAAAAGATTTATTAAAAACAAAAAAATACAAAAAAATAATATTCGTTAACTCAAGTAAGTTAAAAAAAATCGCAAACTACATCTATCAACGGTCGGCATATTGTCAACTCTATAAACTGAACGTATTTAAAATGTTAAACGTGTTAGTGTAAGTTGTGTTGCCAGAGCCCAAACAATCAATTTCTGTGGTCCGATGTATCATTTTTGTACACGGACAAACATGATGTACGATTTAATAGAAATTAACAGCAAACGATCAACTATAGATTTTTTCTCTATCATATCATGTAAATTGATGTAAAACAGGATTGCCATCTTTAGTGAGAAGGATAGTGAATGAATTCACTTGTGATTATCCTTTGCAATTTGCCTAAAGTGGGAATAAAATAATGTCGTTTTATTGAGTTAATGTTTCCATAGGAGCGCAATATTTATACGCGCGCGTACAGATACTGTTAAATATTAATTGCGTCTCTTCGTGTCATGTAATTGATAAAACAATTTTGACGCATCGACACGAAATATGAACAACCGGCCGGGAAAAAAACTTAAAATTTCGAGTAAATTTGCAAGTGAAAATTGGTGTGGTACGACTTTGTATGGTGCGCTAAACGCGTCAAATATGTACGTACCATCACCATAATTATTGAAATTATCGATACTTTTATGTAACGACCAGTCAATGTGCTTTAAACAGTCCTAGATTTGTTTGTATCAAACCTGTTAGTGGCGGTAATTATCGTTGTTGGTTTCGATTAAATAAAATAAAAATAAAATAGTATCGGTATCTATATATACATAAAAAAGGACAAAATGAAGATGTCGTAATAATAGATTTGTGTGACATTGAATTACATTAGAAGTTATTTAATTGGATTTCACGTCTAATATTGTTAGCTTTCCGGCGAGTAATTAAATCGCATGTTATGTGATTGAATGTCTTGTTATGTTAGTTTATTAGAGATGATTTTGAGAATATTTTAAAATAAAATGTTAATTTAGATGACAAAACCGAAACAAAACGATGACGATAAAGCGTTGATGACGATGATGATAACATGAATTACAACCACGAGGACGAAGATACTAATTAGGCAACTGTACATAAAATGTACTTTGACTTTTACGTAATACGAAAGGCTACCTATTAACGATAATACAGCCTATATACTGATACCCTGATACACACTACCCTACTTTGTTGATCGCGTGTTAAGACCGCGTGTTAAAACGCGCACATAAAAAAAAACACGTATAATAAAAACAAAATACGGAATCAAAATCTTTAAAATCGAATTTCTTCGCGGCTTTTTAACGTATTCGATGCGTCTTTATAATACAAAGTAGTTTTAACTCAACGCACCACTTTTGTTTACGACTCATTTATCTGCCTAAAACCATTAGGAAACAGTCGGATTTGACAACGCACGTGGGTCAGTGTCAAACTCAAAACTATGTAATCCGCTAAATGCTATAGTTGCTACCGAATACCCTTGTTGTTAACACATAAAGTCTCATTATTACGTTTCAATTAATGGACAATGAGTCTAAAGTCGTTAGAAAAAGTGACCTTAATTTCAGGCATTAATACCGAGTCGGTAATACCATGGTCCTTGTTCTAAAATACTATGTTATAATAGTTCATCTGTGTTAGTATTAAAACGAAGAAACCACACTTTGACACGAGCATTCAAAAGTTGATAACAATATAAGGCTTTTGTACGCGCGCGTCAACTTCGTGGTGTGTTAATAAAAAAAAATCTGGCATGGAATGAACCATCAGCCATCTGCAGGAACATGTTATTGGGACGTAAATAATATTTGTATGTATTTCTATTTATATATTTTGTTATTGCGTCACACAATAACATGGCCGAGAATTAATGATAAACAACATAAAACAAAATACGTTGAACCAACAGTATCGTAACGTTCAAAAGTCGTTATTATTTTTTATTTTTAGATATGATCTTCTTTCGACTAAATAAAAATGCATTATTGTGTTATTATGTGCAACTATTGTCAACGCGCGCGTACAAAAGTGGCTACTATATTATTGTCAACGTTTGAACGCGCACGTACAAAAGCTGCTTTATGCTTTATCATCAACATTTTAACGCAAAAGAGTATATATAATCTGTGTGGTGTCACTGATGAATAGTAAACTTTACTTCAGTGCCCTTCTTTATGTTCTAACACCTAAGGTAAACAACATTGCAATCAATATCATAGCAATCCGCAATGTACCTCTCACGTTATGTTATCTCTCTATATCAATTAGAACACTCCTCGCAAAGTGTCTTAGAATTATACTGATTGACAATCAGGATCGCTTGAACGACTTAACTATGTGAAACTCTATATGCCTGCTAATAATTCCATTCCGTAGAACTAATCGATTCATTAACTTCCTAATCGGTTTGATTTTTTTTCCTATGTTAGAATATTTTTCTATTCCTTTTAGCAAAATTGAAGCAACAAATGTTTCGTGCGTTTTAGTTTAATGAGTATTAGTAAACAAGAATTTGCCAGTGCGTTTTGTGCTTACGTAAAAGCGAGCCTTCGAAATTTACCTGTTTCGTATCCTTTTTTAAACCCGTGCCATGAGCTACGATCAGAGGTTATCCATTCACTTGACATATCCAGTAAGAAGACCCCGGATTCTGAGAACACTGGACATATGATAATCGCATCGACGCTAGAGTTTCAAATATGGTGTGTAATTTACGTGCTTTTAATGGAAAAAGTTTACGAAAAGTTTTGATTTTCTTTTCTTTCATGTTATTTATTTATTTATTTATTTTTATTTATTTATTCGACTTCTCACTAACTCAGTTAGTGAAGGATCTGGACCAACAGGTGGTAAACACCTCTAAAACGGTTCAGTCCCAATTTGCACAGTGGCAGTGTATGATGTAAATCACGCGCGACGCGAGTAGTGTGCGAGGTATTTTGGCAGCTACATCATTGCAGTGATCCGAGTTATGTGTCGCCTAGTCAGGATTAAATAACGAAATATTTTGATTTAACATACCATTATACGGTCAAAACACAACTTGGTGACAGAATCATAAATTGTAGGATAATGTTATACACTGTAATAATTGCATACCCGTGTTGCATTGCGTTAAAGCCTGATAGATAGATTCGCCCTATTGACCAGACTACAGGCAATAACGATGTGTAAAACATACGGTACAATGTTTTTAATTGTAAATATAGAATAATTCTTAAAACTATAAGAAAGAAGTATTTAGTAAGTTTTTAGTCGCGACTCTACAGCTCACTATGTCGGTCGGTTGGTCGGTAAACGCTAACTTGAAACGCGGACTTTTAATGCGCCGCTGCGCCAACAGGTCACTAACCCTGGATCGACATAAGAATTTGCTAGCAGCCATTTTGTTTATAATTTATTAGAATCGATGCCAGGTGAATAATTTGTTTAATTATGAAGACTATTAGTAGGAATTCAATCAATCGTCTGAAGTAATTGATCGATGGAGCGTTGTAAAATGATCAGTTATAATATCTGGTAATTCAACCTGGCTCAAGTGCGTTTCGAAGCTTTTAAGATGACGCGTTAAAACGATACAGAAACCCGTCATCTATCAATCACTATACATAACAGTAGAACAAACTGTGTAGGATAATGATGTTTGAATAGAAACGTTGCCACGACCTCTAGCCTAGGGACCAGAATCCACCAACTGTGTCGGGGAATAGGGCTAGAGCGATGGAGTGGAAATGTTGTCGCAAAACGAAAGCTCCCTATGTGCCATAGTTTCAGTGGCGTAACGCAGAGGCCCTGGTTTAGGCCCTCCAACGACATATTTTCCTCCGGGCACTGCTGCTCAGCCCCCCCCCCCCCATAAGCTCCGGGGTCCCTGGGTTTAGCCAGTGAGCGCCCACGGCCGTTACGTTACTGCATAGTTTAAGTTCCACCACCAGAGAAGAGAAAAATTTCGCTCTTTCTGGTCCCACTGAACTGTATAGACGAGTATATTATGACACGAGTTACAACGCAGAATTCTTAGCTCACGCACAGTACTATACAAAATGTATACTGTAACATGTTTAGAAAGCATAAAAATCGTAGACCAAACCCTAATACCATATGTTTTCCTTTCAATAAGGTCCACTGCCGATCAGATCAACGGTTGTGGACTGTCCGGAGACTAGGCCTGTGTGGTCTACCTTTTTGGGTATCTATCATTCTAATTAAAAGTGATTATAATAAAGAATAAGCCAAAACAACCAATGCATACTTTCAATTTTATCAGTCATCTACTAAATTTGGAGATCTGGCTCAGTAATTTAGTGGTCGACAAATTTCCATGGTTTTATCACCAAACATTCCCAACAACACGATTATGTTATAATTCCTATATAAATTGCCGATTTCCTCGGAGAGGTTTCCTTAATCCGTATTATGTAAACATTGTAATTCTGTTGAGTTGACGTTTCATATCGGAGCATTTTCGATTTGAACTTCGTCTTTCCTCTTTCCAAATCAAATTAAAAGAGACACGCGGTGTAAATACATAGGCCTACATACATGTGGTTTTGCTTTAATCTTACAGAAACAGAAGTAACTGATGTCAGGTGACTGTGTGCGAGTCAGAAATCTCACGGGTTCTAAAACGAGGTAGTACAAGTAACAAGAAATGAACCGTTTAATTCTAGTTGACTTTAAATTTCCAATACAAACAATTTCTGTTTATATTTTTTGTTATTTGTTCTTTATACTGGGTAGCCTCTTCAGTCAAAGACTGTTCTCCCAGAGGGTCTAGTGTGATGAGTTTGTGACAGTGGCTGTGTGTGAACTAACCTCCTACTCGTCTCGAAAGATGTACTAGGTTCATGAACCAGATGTGTACACTGGAACTACGGTTTATAATCCTTATCCGAGAATACCATGAAGCGAGTGAGCTTCGAACTGTTGCCGATGTATGGCAAGGTATTACGGTTTCACTGTTTTAAGCACTGGGCCACTCATTCGCTTTATTTGCTTGATATTAAAACGTCTGTGATCGATAATGGTTAAATGGTATAGAAACTAGTATTTGCAGCATTTAGGCTATATCCTGTGTTGGCCTAGTTTTCAGAAGGCAAAGAAATATACACGACGAAAGATATGGCCACATTACACTGATTATTTACTTTCATTTAAAACCTCTTGCATAACATTAATCACGGCGGAAAACCGTAATAAACTTTGAAACAATTACGGCTAAATGGATGATCGACCCAAATATGTAATTTAAATAACAATTAATGGATAACTTGACATCCAAGGATTTACTAATTAAATTTGTTCGTTAATTACCTGAAGAACATCATTACAAAGTTAGCATGGTATAGTTATGGAAGAGGCAATAATAAATATTTAGAAACAAACACAAAGTGAAATGGCATACATAGTTGTCACGTACGGCATAATTTAAATAAATCGCGCTCGATTTGAAAGCCTTTGGAGCACATACTATTTTGACAACAGAGCATTATAGTAGACGTAGACTCTGTGATTTTGCCGTTTACATTATAATAAACTGTAGAATGATTGATTAGATGAACGCAATAAATCGCACTCGGTTTGAAAGCCTTTGGAGCACATATAATTTGAAAACAGAGCATTACAGTAGACGTATGATGTAAGAATCTGTGATTTTGTCGTTTACATAATAAACTGTAGAATAATTGATTGATAGATTGATTGATTAGATGATGAACGATGATGACAAAATTAATCGATTAAGAAGCATGTAGATGGTTTGGAATAAAGCTATGTCCACACACAAGCTTCATCTAGTTAGTCGTAAGGTGTACACTGTAGTTGAGTATGTATACAGCTTTAAGCTGGTGTAACCATGCTTTAATCATAAATCAAAATTATTTACATGTACTTTTTCTTTCTACTCAGCTAAGAGTAGATAAGATAGTTAATATTGAGAACACAAAACCGATCAGCTTTTTAACGAAAACGTGCAGTTTATCTTAATGGTACTTTATTTAGCGACATTTCGTTTCACGACGCACCATGCGACTGTCGAGTCGAATAGTCATTCTGTGCCATTGTGGTATTACAGGCCATCTAAAATACCTTAATATTAAGTGCACTATATCATGCGCAGAATATTTTCTAAGTGACTTATGTAAATTAGTAACAGCATGTTGTTTTTTTAGTATTTTCAATTTTGGAAACGAATTGTTATATAATTGAACCATCAAGATAACTAAATGTTGAAAAGAAAATATTTCAATTCAATTTGAAAAAGATTCAATTTGCCTTATGACATTGCACGATCGACGACAAAACTACGTCATGTTAGTACATTGTACGCATGCGAGTCCTTGCTCCTCACCTCGACACAGGTTTAATGGTGACCGACGTCCAAACTAATAGTCATGTTAGTACATTGTTGTACGGATGCGTGTCCTTGTTCCTCACCTCGACACAGGTTTAATGGTTTCTGGGGACAGGTGACCGACGACACATCGATTGACCTGACCTGACCTATGTTGGTCGTCGGTCTTCAGTCGTCGTCGCAAATCGACAGCGCTTTCTATCAAACTTCTTCTCCATTGATTAAATTTAATTTTAACCGTTCACCAATTAATCCATCAATCAATTAGTTCGGATACGCTGTAGGCATATCCATAAAATGTACATGAATGTGTAATTCAAATTAAGTAGGCGTTTTACCTGAAATGTTTGATGTTAAAGTTTACAACGAATAACAAACGATTTGTATTTTAATTAAATTAGTGTTTATATACCAAGTGAAACCATGTTATGGCTCTTTCATTTGAGATGTCCTAGTAAATAATACGAACTAAAGCTCTGTCTACACTATCAAACTTTTGACAAAAAAATTCGCTGTGCCCATTGACATGATGATGTCATATCACTACCATATTCGGCCATATTACTACCATATTTGCAAACATCTTTTTTTTGTCCACTAGTTTGATAGTGTAGCCAGAGCCTAAACGATAACACATTAGTTTAGTCAGGTTGGTGAACTGATTGCTAATGATACACTATACGTACTAAACAATTCCAGGTGATGTTTAGCTGTAACAAGGATGTGACTCAATCGAAGCTGTACATTTCAAATGCATTTTAGATGTAACGTGTCACTCTAGGCTATGCGTTTATGCTGGAAGACTTGACACCTACACCGTATGATTGAACAAGCGACGCGGCATTCATTGCAAATTATGACGCGGTATTCATTTAAAATTGTGACGCGGCATTCATTGTAAATTGCGAAGCGGCATTCATTTCAAATTGCGATGTGACATTCAATTCAAATACCGGCGCTTTTATTATTTTGTTCAAAAAAGATGTTTGATGCCTTTGAAAACCATTGTTGGAATTGTTCAAATCAAATTAAAAAATAACTTGGTTTTTCTTGAATTTATTATTTACAATATTTATTCAAGACCGCATAGATTCGAAAGTGGTGCTAATTCGTTCATTTACCGTACTATCATTATTTATGTGCGCGAACAATCGATATTTCGGTCATTTTACCTTTATTCAGATATTCGATATACAGATTTGATGATGAGAGAAGTCATCGAAACAAAACATCGTTTTATGAGCGAGA
Organism: Antedon mediterranea; assembly: GCF_964355755.1. Taxonomy (NCBI): domain Eukaryota; kingdom Metazoa; phylum Echinodermata; class Crinoidea; order Comatulida; family Antedonidae; genus Antedon; species Antedon mediterranea. Next base: position 37,334,630 of record NC_092670.1, on the reverse strand, counting down.
AGTTCGACCTCAAGATGCGTCATTTTACCACAACCATGGCATGTTGTGTCACAACGCAGGGGAAAGGATGGGTTCAGAACGCCGGGTGGGGATATGGTGAGAACGCAGGGGAGGGGAAGGGGTGAGGACGTAGGCCTACAAGTCGGAGACCTTTTTTTTAAGTATCATACCACAAACAACGGTATTCTATAAAGCTTGGTTCCTACTATCGACGTAACGTAATATACGCAACGTAAGCAAATGCCATTCTAATAATTGTGTTTTCCCCCGCCTGCGTGAAATCAAAACTGCGATGTTTGTAGCACTATTGCGTCGTCGATTCCCACTTGTGATTACGAAATACAGCACTTTGCATCGATACGTCGTAGCGTTGCGTTCTAGTGGGAACCACGCTTTAAGTAAAATCAACTTTCTAGGTCTCTAAAACACACCAATGAATACAGTTCAGTGTATAACCCCTTGCAGGGTATACACGCCCTATTTAACAGAGGTGTATAATGGAAAACCTAAATATTGATTTTTATGTGAGGTTAATCACACAAAATACGAATCTAATACTTCGGATAAACCCTCGCTGATAGTAATTCAACATCTTAACTCCTTCAGAGCCTTCCCTAGCCGTCGGCTGTTTAAATTATTTCTATTGATTGCATGCCATCAACCACTGTACTAATTGATATTTAATATGAAGGGAGGCCAGCTCATATGTCAATAATGTTATTATCAGTGTATTATCCAGTTCTCAATGATGTAAGTTAAACACATTTGCGTTAAGCTCTGTCCATATTATCAAACGATATTTGACAACAAAAAAAGTATGATGTGCCCAAATACGATAGTGATATTCCCAAATATGGTAGTGATGCGACATCATCATGTCCATTATATGGGCACATCACATTTTTTGTCACATAAAATGTGATAGTGTAGACAGAGCTTTAAGCTCAGCTTGTTGTTAAATTGAGTTTTTATAATATTATTTAAAACAAATACATTTTTCGTTTTTATTTATTTATTTTTGGTTTAATCATCTTCCAATACAAATACTATACGAAATAATAATAATAATACGTCAATATTATATAGCGGCGAGCGCTTACTGCACAAAGCTTCAAAGCCTGTTACATTATAACCCCGGTCATGTTTGGATCAAACACGTAACATATCTTGCCTAAGGATATTAGTAATGCGACATGAGCTTTGGATTCGAACTCACGATCAATAGTTCCCAACACACTGGTCCTCACAAAATATAATATATAGAAATGTCTATTTATATAACTGGAGAGATCAGAAACCATCATAGCAAACATAATAATCATACACAGTAGGCTTACACCTATATTTACAGGTTTTGTTTTATCATATATACTACAATGCAAAGCTCTGTCTACACTATCAGTGTAAATAACTAGTTTGACAAAAAAGTGTGATGTGCCCAAATATGGTAGTGGTATGACATCATCATATCCATATATGGGCACATTTGTTGTCACATAACCTTTGATAGTGTAGACAGAGCTTTATGACTAAATGTCACATCAAATGGATAAACCTATACTATACTATTGCCCACAGCGATGTTTTAAAATTGAAATAAATACACTGTTGATCAAAGATTATAAAGATTGTAGTGTTCGGTTTACACTTAACTTCAAATAAGTCGTGTAGTTCATTCAACCTGTGCTACATTCAATGTATGAGGGCGCTGACACGTTTGATTACAGATGCATTATTAAATACCTAAACCTACACTATCAAAGTTTATGTGACAAGAAATGTGATGTGCCCATATACTGTATATGGACATGATGATGTCATACCACTACCATATTTAGGCATATCACTACCACATTTGGGCACATCACACATTTTTTTGTTGTCAAACTAGTTTGATAGTGTAGATAGAGCTTTAGGTTTGATAACACATTTAAACAGATGTATTGTATTATTACAATCTGATTAGCACTGTGTCCTTATCAATAAAAAATCAACTATGCCGACATTTATTTAATTTAAAGTTTATTTTAAAACCGAAAATGCTGTTAACAAAACAACTCTCTCTTTTCTGAGGGATCATGTCTGTGCTGAATCGGTGTTAGTACTCCACAGTTAGTAAGATAATTAAATCCAACTCACAACTTAGCATCCATTTTGTCTTTTAATCTCAGATACTAAAGAGAGGGAGCAAGAGAGAAAAATAATAAATCAACATTACGATACTTATTCTTAATTAACTATGAAAATTGCACTATTATATAAAAGATGCACAAAAAAAGTACATTTTGCATTTTCCTTACATTTTTGCGACTTATAATGGCTTGCTGGACCCATAGCATCTCCATAGCAACGTTATTCCTAAGCTCTTTTAATTTTTCTGGATCAGATGGGTAAATCTTGTTGGCTACAATGATAATAATAATACTGTACAATAATTAAAGCAAAGGATGTAACGAAAGGATGTAGATGCAACGCAAGATGACCAATGGCAGGCGACAGTTCGATTATCCATCGCATTGTTATTGGTGAAATAACTTACGTTACGTCCTAGTGGGAACCAAGCTTTAGGGATGAAACATTTAAACTAACCTGATTGAACATTGAATGATAACTCAGAACCCCAGATTGATGTTTCATTATGAATTCCAAGTTTTGTTTGTTTTTCTTGATCAGTTTTAAAATTGTTTATAACAACTTGCACAGCATCTTTAACACTACCTTCCTTGTCTTTGTCATCTAATTGTTCAAAACTATAAGAGGGGGTAGGACCAGAATGTGTAACAGCTGATTGCAGACTATCATCAGCAAAACCTGGCATAGTATCAGACTTTGGAATGGTAGAAGATATATTGTCATTACCGTGAGAAATAACATCAGATACTACAGATGTTGGACTTTCATAACCAGAAGGAACACAATCGGACTTTTGATGGTCAGTGTAGACAATACTTTTATCCTCTTCAACTGACATTTTACTGACATGAGAGGTCAGGGAAGCACCGCTAGCAGCAGACGTGTCACTATAAATATCAGAGACAGCCGTGTCTGCATCATCAGCGCTCATAGGTGAAATGTCTATTGAGTGTCTGTCCGGTGGTGGCTCTTTATCATTTTTCATATTTTGATTTCCACTATCCTTCTCATTCAGGCTTCCTCTGTCTGCACTATCCCTGACAGGAAGAACATCAATTTCTCCGACAATATCTACAGAGCCAACAGAGTCTGAAACACCTGAAGCTGGATCATTGACATCTGAAGTAATTCCATCAGTCTGTATAGATGGTTCATTGACAACACATTCTTTGTTCTTTGATACAGTTCCTTCTCTTTCTGGAATTATAAAACCCTTCCCTTCATCTTGTAATCTTTCATCTATTTTATTTTGTTCTCCAACTCCAGCATCGAAATCTTTTTTACATTCTGTTGATTTGCTTCCTTTCACAGCCTTCCTAATATGGTATTTCTGAAACAACAATAATATTAAAATTTCAAAATATGATCAACAATCAGTAATGAATACAACATACAGTACTGTACTGTTTATATATAAATTCGGTTTTAAGATGTTAGAAAAAAAGTTTAATAAATTTTCACCTTTATATAATGACGTGGCCTGCAAGGCTGGTGTAAATGCCATTCTACGACAGTTTCATTACTATACTGCATCTCCAGTCTAAATGTCAATTCTTCATATTCTTTTCTTAATCTTGCTAGTTGTCTACGTACAATGAAGCCTCTAACAGCTGCCTAGAAAACAACAATGAGTCAATGTGTGTGTGAAATATAGTATTAATTATACACAAGTGTCTAGAGTATTTAGAGTTTAAGATATGAAAGGCTACTACTAGGCTAGGCCTACACTGCTAAAATTAGCCCTGGCCCTTGCTGGCTGGATGGTAGTAGTAGAGACTAGGCTAGTAGAGGGACTAAATAATCCTTTAGCCGGCCTCTAGTATGGCCAGCCTACCATCTAGGAGTACTGTAGTAGGTAGGCTCAGTATGTAAGTAGGCCCAATTATTTTGGTACGAGTTGGCATGATGGTACTGGTAGGGGTCATCAGACACCATATGGATGGTACGTACAGTAGGTACGGGCTAGGCCTAGCTAGCTAGAGTAGGCCTACCTAGGCCTAGGCCTAGACTAGAGGCTAGGTAGACCTCTCTCTAGGCTAATCTATAAGGCCTAACTAGCTAGGTACGCCTAGCATCATATAGGATAGTTAGTTAATAACCTAGTATAATTACAAAAACGTATTTTACCTGCAATATAGACAGTTTCGCTGAATCATGATTATTTAGAGTAAGACACTTTGAATATTCCGCCGCCATCCTACGCTACACCACACTATAGGCAACATATTACTGCTGCCATCAACGACGAGCCGATAGACGAGACGGTGTTTATTAGTTTTTTTCGCGCCATCAGTAGTTGCATGATATATTCAAAAAAGTGTTCTGATGTTTTACGTACTACGGCTAAAAAAATGGGTAATTGGAAACTTGGACTGGGCATGCGCAAAACCCAACGGACGTCTGGGAGAAGAGAGTCTATGACATGCAGGCAGTTGTCTGTGTAAAGACCTGTTCAATAAAAATAAATTATGTTTTCGTTTTGCCTGTCAATATCATTGTCAAAACAATCCTTATTTTATGGTAAATATTTTTGGCGAATAATGTGAAGAATTGTTTGATTAGTGTACTACGTTTGTCAGCAGCTGGGAAATTATAATTTTGTTTTACTTGATGGAAGCTTGGGGTATGTGGGTTCCGCTGTGAAATTAGAATGTTTGTTTACTGGAATGGAACGAATATATTTAGGGAGAACAAAATAAGATTTCAAGAACTGAATAATATAAAAAACGAATTACTACTTCGAGACAAGGAATGATGATGATGATGATGATGATGATCGAGAGAACGAAATAATTTCGAGGGAAATTATTTCGTTCTCTCGCGAAGTAGTAATTCGAATTTCGAATGAAATAATATTTCGAGATAACGAAATAGGTAGGCCCTATGCCTATATGATTTAGTGATATTCATTCCCTCGAAATAATAATACAGTAGGCTATATATTTTTCAAGTTGTCGATTTACTTCAAATTGACAACAGGTTGTATATACTCAATCAAAAACAAACAATTTAATTTGATTAGACTATATGTCTCCAGATATAATAATAGTAATATTTATTTCAATCCACTTGATATTTTGCGATTCAAGTTGGTATTCTAAGGAATTATAATTACCCTAACGGGAGTTGGTGAACGTCCAGTGCCCTAGTTTTTACGGGGTTAATATGATGTCGATGTCTCGATGGTCCTACTTTTTTATCGATGAAAGCTGCCCGGGTGGTTGCGGCCATTTTCAACAGCTAGTATTACAATATTCAATGCTGAAAATTGTCCAGTGGACACTTTCAAACACCGGACAGATTTAAATCTTACACCGGCCTTTGGAGTAATGCCTACCCCGGAATATGTAGGCCTACAGTACCACATAGGACTTAAAATTAGGACTATATTTATGTAAGACAACCTTTTTATTACTGATTGGTAAACAAAAATAATTGACAATAAATCATTATCTCTTCAATAATTTAATTATTTAAGATAGAACAATATTTAAAACTGTTACGTCGAGCAGCATTTTTTTGAAGAAATATTTCTTGCTAAAATATGAAACACATGGACCAACTCTTCGAGTTTTAAAAAAGTACTTAAAATTCTGTATTATATTTCTTTTACGCTTTAAACGTAAGTAAATTATTTGTCTATATGAGTATTAGCTTTGTATTTATACTAAAATAATAAAATATGTTAATCTGCTATAGACATTTTACCACCAATATAACGTACAGTAGGCCTACATATCGTTGAACGGTCCAAACAATCCGACACTTCCGACAAGTGAAAGAAATAGAAGGCTCATCAGCGTGTTCAGTGATCTTTCAGAAGCATTTAGTAACTCAGAAGATAAAGTCTTCCCATGAAAAAAAAATATCCCTCCATGGTTCTCCAAACTGGCAAATAATAAAAGTTTAACTTTTGTCATTTGTCAAGAAAGTTTTTCCAAAATTTGCTAATGTAGTCCAGTTAACAATAATCACAAAACAGACAAAAGTTTTTTAAAGGCTTAATCTACACTATCAAACCTATACACAATTTTGTGTTTGAAAACTCGGAGTTTGCTCGATATTATTCTAGTTTGCACTGCTAAAGTTCCTTGTGTAGACTTCTGCAAACCTGTTTTGTAAACTGGTCTACACTAGCAACAACTTTAACCTAACAACTTTACCACACTTTAAGAGTTTGCCAGAAAGTTGACTGGAGTGTTACTTCTGCAAAATGACGTAACTCACCGCAGGGTGGCGGTTTGTGATTGGTTTGGTGTGGAAGAGACGACGGTTTTTCACTACTGGTGCTGAAGATTTTCAGTAATAAATTTGTATTCTTTGTTTTGTTTTCGCCCTGATTTCAAAATAACAACACCAAACGAAATTGTACAAACAAAGAAAAGCCCACTGCATATGCATAGCCCACTGTATAGCGCCGTGTCGTACGATCCAGTTAGATCGTACAAATTATCTAAAGAATGAAAGAATAATGATATTAATTTTGATTTATGAATCATTTTGAACTTAGTTTAGCTCCAGAATTCATTACACTCGGGTACAATATTAAACGATGACTGTTTTTATGGCTGAAATGAAATCAAGATCTATACAGATTATTATATTACTATTATAGTTAGTAAAAGAACTATTTTAAAAGAATTACTTTTGTTTTAATATTACGGGGTATATTTGCGTAAAATTAAATTGGTAGAAGGAAAAATAAAACGTCTAGCCTAGGTCAACTACTCACCTGTTACAACTTGGCTAACTAATGATCCTATACCAAAGAAACAGTAAGCAACAGACACAGCCTCGGTTGATATACGTTTCCCAAATAACTCTACGCAAACGGGCAGCGGAAGTACCATGCACAGAGCCCTCGGTATACTGAGACCTGAAATTATTTATTTGACATTATTTCACACATCGCCATCAACTGTTGTCACAGATAAGTGAGCTGACGCGCGGACGGTGAATGCTTGACGACGCGCCAGCATTACGTTCTGGTTATAGTGGAAAACAAGACTAGCAGCAACGTATCTTTATAAAACTTACCTATAAATAACAGAATAACAAATGTGTTGGAAATGTCAAAGGTCAGCACAATTGAAATAACACAGAGAAGAAGATTCGAAATCGAAAGAATGAATGTTATCGAAACTGGCAGACAACTTGCGATGACCACGAAAACTACGCGCGTAATCAGACTACCAAATCCCATGAAACTCAATGTCCGCGCAATTTCTTCTGAAGATATACTTTTCTCATCCATAAAGTTCGCCTGTAAGAACAAAACAATAATCAAAACACTGTCATTTAGATTATAAAACAAATGTTCATTTGAAATAAGTAGATTACAAATAAACCTTTGACATAATATTATTGGCAATCTCCATGTTGTATAATTCCCACTAGATACATCATTCAGGTTTTCCTTTTAAAGTAATTGTATACCGTTGTATTCGCTGTAAATATCTATAGAACTATAATTATGTAATAAGCCTACTTACCGCACTCACAAAGCTGAATGTGATTCCAATTGAATAAAGAAGAAACATCGGCTGACATATCCAAAAATTAGAACTCCTTAACATTGTCTTTACCAAGATTATTTTGCTAATCTTTTCTTCGCTGAATGTTTCTATATCTTTAATTATATTTTCATCATTAAAATCATTATTTTCTTGTTTTGCTTTTAACTCTATCGGCACTGAATGTTTCATTTCATTAGTTATCTCCTGGTGATCTTTGGTGTTTGATATTGAACCATTGCAATTTTGTTTCAATATTGGCTTTTCCATCTCTAATTCCTGTAACAAGATTTTTTTGCTAGTTTTCTCTTCGCAGAATGGTAATTCTTTATCTTTAGGCTTATTGGTCTCTGTTCTCTCATCTTTGATATCGTTACTTTCTTGTTTTGCTTTCAACTCTGCTGATACTGGATTGTTTATTAACATTAACCTTAAATCATTCACCTGGTCGTTTTTGGTGTTTGGGATTGGACTGATTGCAGGTCTTAGTTTGTGTCAATGTTGGCTTTCCCATTGCTAATGATGCCGTCAATCCGATGCATATTGTGCATGCACCGTACATTCGTAAAGTGTAGAAAAATCCGTAAACTGAAAAGCATTTTTCCAGTAAAGGCGAAGTTATAGCAACACCTGGTAAAAGATGAAAATAATCAAGTCATTAGATATACGTAAAATGTCTAAATACATGAACATGAAGAGAACAACGTTACACATGCTCTGAAAATATTGATTCCGTATACATGTGGGAAAGTATATTATGTCATCCTGCATGCCGCTACTGTTACTGTTATCCCAGCACATTTTATGGTTGCTTCTGGATTCGAACATAATACATTCAGAATTTCACTCTTTCCTGCTGCATTCTATTACTTACCTGCTCCTAGTCCTGTGAGAACAGCAACGCATGCTCGGTTGTAACGCTTGCCAGAGAAGTAGAAGACCAGTAGATAGAGTGGAGGAATGTGTACAAAGCTTGATCCTACGCCAAACAATACTCCGTAGGAGAAAATCAACATCTTGACCTTGATCTAGACACGATGAGACTTGATCCGCACATGATGACTCCGGCGATGACGACGTCGTGGGCTACACACTTGACAGAGAAACGTTGTGAGTGGAGAAGCAAAATTCAAAAGTCCAACAGCAACTCCACCAGCAGTACCTGCAAAATAAGTTTCAGACAGGCACGTCATCACTCGTTAATTTATTATGGATCAGGTGTAGTATATTAGGCCCATGATTGTGTTTGCACAGACGATTGTAATAGTATTATAAATACAAACATTAATGTAGGTCTACTCTATTACCTAATAGATTACATAACACAGATCTATCTAGATTGGCTTACAACAATGTTTGTGTATAATCATGGAGTTATATTCTTTACTCCATGGTATAATATTATATATCTCAGATTTTTCGGCAATTCTACCTAGGCAGCGAGCAGGCTAATTTTGTTTATCTTATAGGGCCAGCAGGCATAGGAAATACCTTTATAATATTTTCTTAAGTCCTCGCTTGCAATCCCTTTACTTCTGTTGAAAAAAAACCCACACTTTTTGGGGGATTCAGTAAGGAAACAAACACGGGGCACTGATGTTTTTAGAAACGGAAGCGGGGAAGTGCCAATTATAGGTTAGAAGTACAATATGAACCCCTCCTTTGGTTGGGCCTTACACATACATGCATTGCAGTAAGGCGATATTCACCCGAAGAAAATCCCGTGAAGAGAAAAACAGGGGAGATCTACAAAAAAAAAATTAAGATGATTTATATGAAGATAAATTAATCACAGTGTGGATGATGTGGACTAGAATAACTAATAAGAACTTCCGATATACAGTAAACAAAACAGATGTCAGGGTTTCAGTGTATATAGCTAATTCTATTGTACGGTCACCTAAAGAAGCATGTGTCAATGTCAATAAACAAAGTAATTAACATACGATATATATTAAATTAAAGCAGGGAGTTGTGCAACTCCCTGTATGCACTACTGTTTTCTGTAGGTAGGCATAACTAATAAGTACGTACCAATCTCACTAGCCGTTGCATTAAATTGTTCTTGCAGCTTCAGATGAAAAATGTTGTAATTTAATGCGATTCCTAGAACCGACAAATTTAGAGAGAATCCAGCAACAACCAAAGCTAAACCTCTATGGAAATTTGTAAACATCGTGTTCATGGATCATGGAGTTATAAACAAGGATCATCCGCTGCTTTTTATTACTGTATCTGTCTAGCCTATATTTGTTCAATCATATCTACGGGCATTTATCAGTCGAGATAGCCAACCAGAGTCAAGTAAACATAACCAAAGAATTATATTCTTTGACATAACTCATCAAACCAGAAACCTCTTATATTTAGTTCGCGTTCGTATATTTCTGAGTGAATTCTGATCCCGAAAGGAATCTCAGGATCAGGTTGACCAGATAGATCATGGGACCTAAAACCATGCCTAGACCGATTTTCCGACTAGGCGAATTTGTTAGCGCGAATCAAATGCGTCAGCTTATACGCATGCGTAGAGAAGGATTTTGAAGATGGAAACATGAATACGAGACGCAACACATGCTTATATAGCGATTTCGATTCTTGCGAACAAATTCGCCTAAGTGGAAATTAAGCGGACCATGTGCGGACTGCAAATCTGATGAACCAGTTCTAATTGCAACTGGTGCTGCTGCATCCTTGATATCAGCACCAAGACTAATCTAGTAGGCTACAGTTTCTCAAAGCACCCTACAGATGGTAGGGTACAATACAGGACAGAATTATTATTTTCTCTTTAAAAGCCGAAGGGTTCCTTTTACTATATTCATTCGATATTTTCCATTTTTCTTTTGTTCCTCTCCAACGTCCTTTGGTTTATATTACAATTCGACCATTGATCTGTAAACTACCGAGTTACCAGATTTATTTTAAACAAGGCCATATACATGGCTTCAGTTGCGTGCTCAAATTTGAGTTAGTATTTACCGACCGACCGACCAACCATCATAGGTGCTGTAGAGATCGATAGAATGCCAAACAGATACAATCAATCAAGTCTTCTCAATCAATTTAAAACAGAAACATTACTGCACCATCATTTTAGCACAATTGTTTAAAATGTTCCATGTTTATTTTAAAACAATAATTTCATAGCACAAAGAAAATAAAAAGAAACTATTCGAATTTGCACTGCTAAAGTTTGTTTTGGTCTACACTAGCAAACTTAGCCTAACCGAGTAAACTTAGCCTAACCTAACAAACTCTATCACACTTTTAGAGTTAATTTGTCTCTGCCAGAAAGTTTACTGGATCATGCTTTCTTGTGTTTCTTCTGCAAAATGACGTTACTCAACGCAGGGTGGCGGTTTGTAATTGGTTTGGTGTAGAGGAGAAGACGGTTTGTCCACTACTGGTGCTGAAGATATTTAGAATAACATGATTTGTATTCTTTGTTTTGTTTTCGGCTTGATTTCAAAATAACAACACCAAATGAAAGTGTACACACAAAGAAAAGAACACTGCACGTGTATAACGCCGTATCGTACGATCCAGTTAGATCGTACAAATTATCTAAAATGAGAAAAAGAGAAGAATTGTACGAATAATTTTGAAAACCCCAAATCATTTATTTATGTGCTGGGTTTGAGTCAGGATTTATTTACACTCGGGTAGGTCTACTATCTTAAACAAATATTCTATCTATGACCGAAATGGAATCAAGATATACAGTGTTATTATTATTTGTATTGCGCTTATTTGCGTAAATTTTAAATGGGAAGATAAAAACAAAACGTCTACTACTCACCTGTTACAGCTTGGCTAACTAATGATCCCATACCAAAGAAACAGTAAGCAACCGACATAGCCTCCGTCGATATACGTTTCCCAAACAACTCTACGCAAACGGGCAGCGAAAGTACCAGGCACAGCGCCCTCGGTATACTGAGACCTGAAATGATATATTTGACAATAATTATGTTACACATCGCCATCAACTGTTGTCACAGATGAGTGAGCTGACGCGCGGACGGCGAATGCTTGACGACGCTCAAACATTACGTTTTTGGTTAGAACGTAAGAGTGAACACTCTTCCCTGATAAAACTTACCTATAAATAACACAGTCACGCACGTGTTCGAAATGTCAAAGGTCAGCAAAATTGAAAGAACACAGAGAAGAAGATTCGAAATCGAAATAATGAATGTGACCGAAACTGGCAGACAACTTGCGATGACTACGAAAACTACTCGCGTAATCAGACTACCAATTCCCATGAAACTCAATGTGCGTGCAATTTCTTCTGACGACATACTTTTCTCATCCATAAAGTTCGCCTGTAAGAACAAAACAAAAACCCAAAACACTGTTTCATTTAGATTTATCCCACAATTGTTTATTTGAAATAGGCCTAAGCATAGGCTACAGATCAACTCAATGTTTGCTGTAGGCTACATTGTAGATAGCCTAGTACACCATGTTAAGTAAGGTTTTATTTTGAAGTACTGTTTGTATTCGCTGTAAATATCTATAGCCTATAATTATGTAATAAGCCTACTTACCGCACTCACAAAGGTGAATGTGATTCCAATTGAAAAAAGAAAAAACATCGGTTGACATATCCAAAAATTAGAACTCTGTAACATAGCCTTTAACAAGATTATTTTGCTAATCTTTTCTTCGCTTAATATTAATTCTTTAATTTTGTTTTCATCATTGAAATCATTATTTTCTTGTTTTGCTTTTAACTCTATCGGCACTGAATGTTTCATTTCATTAGTTATCTCCTTGTCGTATTTGGTGTTTGATATTGAACCATTGCAATTTTTTTTCAATGTTGCCTCTTCTATCTCTAATTCCTGTAACAAGATTATTTTGCAAATTTTCTCCTTGCAGAATGGTAATTCTTTATCTTTAGTCTCTGTTTTCTCACCTTTGAAGTCGTTACTTCTTTGTTTTGCTTTCAACTCTGCTGATACTGGATGGTTTATTAAATTTAACCTTAAATCATTAACCTGGTCGTTTTTGGAGTTTGCGATTGGACCGTACTTACAAGTCTTAGTTTTTGTCAATCTTGGCTTTCCCATTGCTAATGACGCCGTCAATCCGATGCATATTGTGCATGCACCGTACATTCGTAAAGTGTAGAAAAATCCGTAAACCGAAAAGCATTTTTCCAGTAAAGGCGAAGTTATAGCAACACCTGATAAAAGTTAAAAGGAATCAAATCGTTAGATACATACAGTTAAATGTCAAAATAGACGAACACGAAAAAAACACGCTCTGAAATATTGATTATAGGCTAGGTCTGGGCATAGACTTGCCCCAAGTCTGTATTGTTTTTTTTTTTAGTTAGTCCACCATTCGACGTTTCGATATTTGTCTGAAAATACAAGGAGTTTACTAGTTCAAGTAGTATATGTATGAAACGGCATATGTGCCGAAGTATTTATATTTCTAAAATTTTACTAATATATTAAGTCAAAACTCCTTCTGGAACCCAGACTAGCATGGGCGGGCAGTACTTTTTATCTTGTTCGACGCGCTACCACTGCCTGATCGAGCTACACATTTTATGGTTGCGTCTTGACAAACATAATACAAACTTAAAATGAAACTACATGCTATTACTTACCTGCTCCTATTCCCGTGAGAATAGCAACGCATGCTCGGTTGTAACGCTTGCCAGAGAAGTAGAAGACCAGTAGATAGAGTGGAGGAATGTGTACAAAGCTTGATCCTACGCCAAACAATACTCCGTAAGAGAAAATCAAATGGCTAAACTGTGATAAAAAAGTGGATACGACGAGACTTGAACCGCACATTATGGCTCCGACGATGACGACATGTCGGGGGCTACACGCTTGACAGAGAAACGTTGTAAGTGGGGAGGCAATATTGAAAAGTCCAACAGCAACTCCACCAACGATACCTGCAAAATATTGTCAAGCACGTCATCACTCGTTAATTATTGATTTTCCAGGTACTGTACTAGTTATTTAGGCATATCATATGGCGCGCCCAGCTTGCCGCGCCATAATACTATCATGTGCGTTCGAATTTCGTACAAATATTACAAACATTCATTTTAATAATGCGGGCCTATTAACACATATAACACAGATCTAGCTTTGCTGCCGGGGGGTGGGGTGTAGGACTGATCTTCTGATCTGTAAGAACATTTTGTAAAATAGAGCTGCTAGGTCTCCGGATATTGCACTTATACATTGATGTATAAACGAAAAGTCTACCCGCGGACTTATTATAGTTACTCTCGAAATATGAAACCAAATATGTCTCCAGGGATGACCAGCCCTACCATGGTTGGGATGGACCTAAGAAAATGTGAAAAATAGAGTTCAAATACAGGTTCACAAGACAAACATATACACAATATGCTCTACATAGGCCTAAACAAAGTCTTATTACACGTCTTTGGGAATGGATTATAATTTTGTCCTTAGAAAAAATCCTGACATGTGACGGGATTTGAACCTTTGAAACTTGAAACTTGGACCCTTGGAGTGGTAGCCAAGCATCATAACCACCAAGCCACAACTCCACCGTTCGCGCACCCCCCCCCCCCCCACCAACCCAATTTTTTGGTATTCAGATTACGTAGAGATACAATTGACAGTCAGTCAAACTACTACACTACATATTCTGTCTACTAAAAAAATGGCTTTGTTTGTAAAAGATAAAATAATGTTGCCTTGTATGACAGAATAGTATGTGTCAGACGGGGCCCCGTAGGGGAAGTGACGATAGATTAGCCAGCTTTCCGAAAAGAATTTTCAAATTAGGCCTTTGGTTTGTTTGTACAAGTGTTGTTCAATGCAAAAGTAATTTAAGCCTATGAAAAAATATAACCCCTCTCTTCCTGAGACACCCTTTTTTTAAAAGGATTTTTTAAGAGAACAAATTATAAATCGTGAACAAACAAGTAAAGGAGATCATGTTTTAACACACAATGTAATGTCAACCCCAGGCCAAGGATTTCTACTTCTACTATATTTTAGAAAAAATATATATTTAAGATGAATTATTTATCACTTTGTGAATGATGTGGACTAGAATAACAATGGGGCCTCCAGGACACGATGACCTGATCTCAACAACAACAAAAAAAACAAAAAATTAATGTCCAAGGTCAGGTTTTAAGTATAACACGATCGTTGTGTCAATCAATATATGCGAACACTGTACAAACATACGATAAAGTTACTACAGTACTGTGTACTTACCGGTCTCACTGGCCGTTGCATTAAATTGTTCTTGCAGCTTCAGATGGAGAATGTTGTAATTTAATGTGATTCCTAGCACCGACAAATTTAGAGAGAACCCAGCAACAACCAAAGCTAAACCTCTATTTGAATGTGTAAACATTGTCACTTGTCTAAATGTTCAAGGAACATTCTCCATACTCCTACATCCAATCCAGGACTTTTACGCATGCCTAAATATACTACGTCATCATAATGGACTTTGTCCAACCAGTAACATCGCATGAGGGAGCTGTTTGTTTACAGAAATATCTGAACCCGATAAAACTAAAGCAAAAACACTTTCTCTATTTTCTGCAGGCCTTGAAAGGAAATCATTAATCAAACCAGACACCTCTTACCGTATATTAGTCCGATTTTCGTATATTTCTGCTGAATGCAGAGCGTAGTACCAACTCCATTTTTCTTGTGTTCCTCTTCAACCACCACGTCAAAATAAATAATTCATAAAACAAGAATTCGAATCGAAAATAGGTTCATAAATAATATAGGACAGGTTAATAGTACCTGTATTTAAAACATATACTGTGATTATTGCTATATTTTAGCTACTTCGGTATATATTGACTCTATCATGCTTATGTCCGTCTAAAAGCTATAGTAAGTTATGTTTGAGGCTCATCTTCGCATTTTTTCTGAAACGTTTACAATACGACATATATGGCCTGTATACCAGGTACATGACTGAATTATAAGAGTGACCAGATTTATTTAAAAATTTCGTATAGAATGCCAAATGGATACAATCAATCAAGTCTTCTCAATCAATTTAAACAGGAAAATGACTGCATCATCATCAGTGATTTAATGTTTATAATGGGGTTCTTTCTTTTATAGCACAATGATTAACAATTTTACCATTAAAAAAAAAAATCATTTCATCGCACAAAGAAAATAAAAGAAGTTGTCATTGTCTTTACAATACAGTTGTTAGCAAATACACTGGTTTAATATATACGGCTCGTGAGTCAAGCAGCGGCTCGTGAGTCCAGCAGCGGCTCGTGAGCCCAGCAGCGGCAAGTGAGTCCAGCAGCGGTTCTTGAGTCCAGCAGCGGCTCGTAAGTCAAAGCAGCAGCTCGTGAGTCAAGCAGCGGCTCGTGAGTCCAACAGCGGCTCATGAGTCCAGCAGCGGCTCGTGAGTCCAGCAGCGGCTCGTTCACTGAGTTTGCAACATCAGGAGACGGCTGGTACGCATGTCATTTTACCCAATGCGACGCGATGGATCGTCCGAACTGCCACCACTTGTGTGATTGGCCAATTGCGACTCGTGGGACTTTCAGTCAAGCTCTTCTAGTCTAGTCAATTGTAACTATGGCTACAAACATGTCTGTTGAAATATATTAAGCTTAAAAAAGTATAAAATTCTGTTTTTTATTTATATCTAAACGTAGGTAAATTGTCTATGAGGTAGTTTTGTATTTATATATCCTTGCTTTAAAATAATAAAATCTATTATTATCCCTTGTATTGTATTGTCAAAAGCACAAACAGTCCACACAATCAGTTCCGACAAGTGAAAGAATATGAGGCTATTCAGCAGCGTGTTCAGTGATCATGTGATCTTGCAGAAGACTTTAGTAACACAGAAGATAAGGTAAGTCCCTTCCACGGAGAAAAAAACCCATTTTCCCTCCATGGTCCTTCAAACAGGAGTAAAATATATAGTTTAAATTTGGCACGTACGTCAAGACTGGCCAACTCGAGCAAACACCCAAGTTTTTTAAAAGTTTACTAGTGTAGTGGAGATCAGTTTAAAAACACGTTTTCTAAAAGCCTAGTCTACTCAAAGTTTGCTCAATATCATTGTGTAGACTAAACAATTAGTGTGCTTAGTCTACACTAGTAAACTAGCCTAACCTAGTAAACTAGTCTAACCTAGTAAACTAGACTAACCTAGTAAACTAGACTAACCTAATAAACTTTACCAAACTGTTAGAGTTTCTCTCTGTCAGAGTTTACTGAACCATAATTATGTTGTCTATCTTTGTGTTCTTCTGAAAAATGACGTAACTAATTGGTGCTGCAGCAGTTCGGTAACGGTGTGTGTATTGGTTTGGTGTAGAGGAGACGACGGATTGTCCACTGCTGGTGCTGAAGACTTTTAGTATCGTTATCCTTAGTTTTGTTTTTGCCTCGATTTCAAAATAACAACACCAAACGAAATTGTACACACAATGAAGAGCCCACTGCACGTGTATAGCGCCGTATCGTACGATCCAGTTAGATCGTACAAATTATCTAAAATGAGAAAGAGAATTAATTTCATGAATCATTTAGAAAACATCAAGTGGTTCACTAATGTGCTGGGTTTGAGTCAGGATTCATTTACAATCGGGTAGGCCTACTATCTTTAAACAATCTATCTATGGGAAATGGAATCAGATATAGAGTGTTAATTATCAATATTGTTATATACTGTAGGTCTACTTTTGTTTTATTTTTATTTAAAATGTCTACTATATTCACCTGTTACAGCTTGGCTAACTAATGATCCAATACCAAAGAAACAGTAAGCAACCGACACAGCCTCCGTTGATATACGTTTCCCAAATAACTCTACGCAAACGGGCAGCGGAAGTACCATGCACAGAGCCCTCGGTATACTGAGACCTGAAATGATATATTTGACAAAATTTCACACATCGCCATCAACTGTAATTGTCACAGATGAGTGAGCTGACGCGCGTTCTGGTTATAGTGGAAAACAAGACTAGCAGCAACGTATCTTTATAAAACTTACCTATAAATAACAGAATAACAAATGAGTTGGAAATGTCAAAGGTCAGCACAATTAAAATGACACAGAGAAGAAGATTCGAAATCGAAATAATGAATTTTATCGAAACGGGCAGACAACTTGCGATGACAACGAAACCTACGCGCGTAATCAGACTACCAAATCCCATGAAACTCAATGTACGCGCAATTTCTTCTGACGATATACCCTTCTCATCCATAAAGTTCGCCTGTAAGAACAATCAACAAAATTCAAAACACTGTCATTTAGATTATAAATAAGGTTACAAATCAACCTTTGACATAATTGGCAATCTCCATGTATGCTGTATAATGCCCACTAGATAGTACACATATTTGAAGTAATTATTGTATACTGCTGTATTCGCTGTAAATATATATATATATATATATATATATATAATCAAATCAGGCAAAGAACAGTAATTTTAAACCGCCCGGTGATATACTGAAAATTGAATTAATTAATTTGAAACGATAAAGATGAGGAAATCTGTGACAATGAGAAAAAAGTCGCCCCAATCGAGACTCGAACTCGGACCGCCTGCTTGATATGCAGTTGTCCTAACCATTAGACCACTGGGGCTTTCATGGTACATATATATATATAAAAATCCAAAGGCAAATTACTGAAAAAAATGACAATGCTGTGGGTATCAGTGGCTGGATCTCAATGAAGATACAAAATAAAAGCGAAAAGCTAAATCAAAACGAGAAGTAAAACAGCCAGAAAAGTTAGCAGAGCTTTCGGGCAACACTAGCCCTTCATTCATATATTATATATATATAATTATGTAATAAGCCTATCTTACCGCACTCACAAAGCTGAATGTGATTCCAATTGAATAAAGAAAAAACATCGGTTGACATATCCAAAAATTAGAACTCTTTAACATAGCCTTTAACAAGATTATTTTGCTAATCTTGTCTTCCCTGAATTCTATATCTTTAATTATATTTTCATCATTAAAATCATTATTTTCTTGTTTTGCTTTTAACTCTATCGGCACTGAATGTTTAATTTCATTAGTTATCTCCTGGTGATCTTTGGTGTTTGATATTGAACCGTTGCAATTTTGTTTCAATATTGGCTTTTCCATCTCTAATTCCTGTAACAAGATTTTTTTGCTAGTTTTCTCTTCGCAGAATGGTAATTCTTTATCTTTAGGCCTATTGGTCTCTGTTCTCTCATCTTTGAAATCGTTACTATCTTGTTTTTCTCTTAACTCTGCTGATACTGAATGGTTTATTAACTTTAAACTTAAATCATTAACGTGGTCGTTTTTTGCGTTTCCGATTGGGCCGTACTTGCAAGTCTTAGTTCGTGTCAATCTTGGCTTTCCCATTGCTAATGACGCCGTCAATCCGATGCATATTGTACATGCACCGTACATTCGTAAAGTGTAGAAAAATCCGTAAACCGAAAAGCATCTTTCCAGTAAAGGCGAAGTTATAGCAACACCTGATAAAAGTAATTAAATCGTTAGATACATGTAGGCCTACTTGTATACATGAAATGTCAAAATAGACGAACACGAAAAAACATCGGTAACACAAGCTCTGAAATATTGATTAGGGCCGGACCGAATTTTGTCTGAAAATACAAGGCGTTTACAAGTAGTATACGTATGAAACGCCATATGTGCCAAATATTTATCTTTTTACTAATATATCAAGTCAAAACTCCGTTTGGAACCCAGACTAGCCTGGACAGTACTGTTTATCTTGGTCGACGTGCTGCCACTGCCGGAATGTGTGCAGCGGGATTATAAATAATGATGATCGTGTTACTGATAGCCTACATCCAGGCCATTCCAGCACATGGTTGCGTCTTGACGAAAATAATACAACTCCAAATAAAACTACATTGAATTACTTACCTGCTCCTATTCCCACGAGAATAGCAACGCATGCTCGGTTGTAACGCTTTCCAGAGAAGTAGAAGACCAGTAGATAGAGTGGAGCAATGTGTACAAAGCTTGATCCTACGCCAAACAATACTCCGTAAGAGAAAATCAAATAGCTAAACTGTGATAAAAGAGTGGATACGACGAGACTTGAACCGCACATAACGACTCCGGCGATAACGACAAGTCGGGGGCTACACACTTGGCAGAGGAACGTTGAGAGTGGGGAGGCAATACTCCAAAGTCCAACAGCAACTCCACCAACTATACCTGCAAAATTTGTTTTTAAATAGTAGTGAGGCAAGACAAGCACGTCATCACTAATTATTGATTTTTCAGGTACTGACGTAGTATTTGGGTATATCATATAGGCCCAGCTTGGCGCGCCATACTATCAGGTGCGTTCGAATTGCACCGACGATCGTTATATTACTAAGTAGAATGTGCCATGGATTGTGTTTATTACAAATACAAACATTCATCTTAATAATGCGGGCCTATTACCCAGTACACATAATATAACACAGATATATAGCTTGGCTAAAAAATGCATGTAATATTTTTGTGCGGCAGCCAGCAGCCAAATTATTTTGTTCGCTATGATCACAGCCCCTTTTTGTTGAAAAGAGGCAAACATAGGTACGGTGTAGGCTGGTTGCTGTCTGGCGAAAATTGTAAATGCGGGACTGATCTGTAAGAAAATTTTGAAAAATAAAGCTGCACTTATAAATTGATATATGAAACGATATTATAAGTCTACAGAATCAGCCCACCATGGTTGGGATGGACATAAGAACATTTTGAAAAATATAGTTGCTAGATCCCCGGAAATTGGATTATAGGCCTATACTTGGATATAATATGAATCAACATATGAGACGGTCTTCGAGACCAGCCGTATTAACTATTATGTTTGGGGCTTAGCTATTTTGAAAAAAATAGGGCTGATGGGTCCCCGGAAATTGCAGTACATTAAAATATGAAACGAAATTAGGTTTACATGACCAGCTCTTAAAGTTAGGCTGAGCTAGAACACTTAGAGCTGCAGGTCTTCATAAATTGCAATTATACTTTGAAAATGTCAGGCCTAGAGGCCTAAAAAATGAACCTTTTGCTCTTCCCACATCCCCCATTTGCGATTCAGATTTGTAGGGATACAATGACAGTCAGTCAAACACGAGGGGCCCTGATTTTTAGAAGAGGAGAAGGGGATGCCGGGCGACGTCTGACACACTACATATTCTGTCCTTCAAAACCCATGGTTTGTAAAAGATAAAATTAATGTTGGTTTTTGTAAGACAGAATAGGTTTGTGTGTCGGACGGCGCCCCGTAGGGGAAGTGACGATATATTAGCCAGCTTTTCCGAAAAGAATTTTCAAATTAAACTGCTTGATTTATTGGTACAAATGTAATTTAAGCCTGTAAAAAGTATTATTAATATAATATAAAACACCTAAATAAATTCCTCGTTGCAATATAACCTTTCATCATTCACTTCATGATGCCATTGTATACAATAGAATAGAACCCTCCCTCGAGACACCCTTTTAAAAGGACTTAATTATACCGACACAATCAACCCTCAAACAAGCGAGGCGATCATGTTTTACCATGTAATGTCAACCACATGGCAGGGGATCCCTACTACTTCGACTATTTTTTTGAAACAAATATATTTAACATAACATAGCAAATGTTCAGGTCAGGTTGTCAGTATGCATCAACATAACAAGTGCGAGGTCAACTTGACATAGTTTTTATGTCCGTCCTGGCGTGCCATACATGTGACAATCAGGGATGTATTTTTACCTCCCTGGACAAGACAACATACCATACTTACCGGTCTCACTGGCCGTTGCATTAAATTGTTCCTGCAGCTTCAGATGGAGAATGTTGTAATTTAATGTGATTCCTAGCACTGACAAATTTAGAGAGAAACCAGCAACAACCAAAGCTAAACCTCTATGTGAATTTGTAAACATCGTGTTCATGAATCATTCGTGCTTCAGTATTACATAATTTACATTGTCGCTTTGTCTATTGTTCAAGGTGGTATACCTCCAACCCAGGACTTCTTCTACGCATGCCTAAATACATACTACGTCATCATAATGAATTTTGTTCAACCAGTAACTATCTGTTTTTTTCATCATCCCACAACAACAGTGGTCGAAAGTAGATACGCGCCACTGATTGTATACATCGCATGAGGGAGCTGTTTAAAAATCTGAAAGCAACAGTATTGAATTTTCTAGGATAGGTTAAAGTGGTGCTCCATCCAGAAAATGTCTCTTTTTCATACATTTCAATCATCCCTCATACCTCATATTTGTTTATATTTGTTTTCAATATGTACGATTTTCTAGCCTTTTCGCGACTTGTAATTTCCTATTCTTTTACATGCAAAAGAAGGGGTAAATTTGAATAGGCCTAATCCTAAACTAACAATTTCAATTTCTTCACAAAAACAAATCTTTGTATGTAATTTTTCCATACCTTTCTATTTCTGGTATTTTATTGAGTATACATTTTTTTACTCGGGGTACCCGAGTCTAGGACTCTTTTTCTCCTCCTCCATCTGGACACTATTGAGTAAAAAGTGCGATTTATAAAGTACTACTCCTCCCTTATTCGTTGTAGTATTGAGCTGGGATTTGGCATGAATATACTACAGGGACGTCCTCAAAGCTATAGAGCCGGATTTTTTAATTTCAAACCGGATGCAGCCATATGACGTCTCGAAGCTGGTACCATATAGCCGTATTTGGTAGTGAGGTTATTTATGTGTATGTGACGTTACATCCGGTCTTATGGCGTCATTACAGCTTCTATTGCTGTACGCCGAGTATCGCACATTCGTGCTTGTTTTTTTAAAGAATAAAGAACTTTTCAGTTTTAAAAATATATAAAATCGTTATTTCTGTCTTTGCTTCATTTTCCTCAACTTCAAAACAGTAACACCAAACGAAAGTCCACATACAAAGTAGAGTACACCATATGCATATAGGGCCGTATCGTACGACCCAGTTAGATTGTACAAGGCATCTAAAAAGAGAAGATGAAAGGTAAATATAATTAATTTTGGTTTGCTGCACAAATCAATATAATTAATGGTATCAAGTTCAAAGTACAACCACGTAATAGGTCTCTGGACTGTTGAGTTTTTAAACTTTTTGATCAGTATGCTATGATCGTCCTTAGGAGGTTCAGCAGTTATTTTCGAAGAATATTTTTAAAAACCCCCAAATGCCTAATAAGGTATATCAGTTTTTGTAATATTCAATTTTATTTTCATAAGATGCATCATTGTGTAATAACATGAGATTTTTGTTTAAAAAAGAATGGACTTATGCTGGAGAAACTTAAATAAGCCCATAGGGCTTTAATGCTAGTTCCATCAGAAAAAAATAATTCAAAAAGTATATATAATAAATGTTATAACATGATATGTATACATAATAATAAATAAGGAGTAGGGCATACTGTAAATTTATTTACCTGTTAGACCTTGGCTCACAAATGCCCCTACACCAAAGAAACAGTAAGCCACCGAATAAGCCTCCATCGATATATTTTTCCCAAACAATTCGACGCAGATGGGCAGTACAAGTACCAAGCAGAGATCCCTCGGTACACTGAGACCTGCAGACAGAATTGACAACACGGGCATCAAATGAGATTCATAGTTTTCGCTCTACCAGTAACAAAACGTAATTACTGTAATTTTGTAATTCTTTTTTCTTGTTCATGCATTTTGATTGTATTTTGTTAAATTCTATACTTTTGATATTGATTTTGATGTTTTTATAATTACTGTTAGGATGCACTACCGATTGGTTTGTGCCGCTATTGCAAAAGCGTCAATCCAAATAAAGTTATTATTATTATTATCTTTAAAATGTTTATGTCACACTTTGGTTATTGTCATTATAATCTGTCACTAGAATATTTAACTTTGGCTGATAGATTTCTAATATGAGACTGTTCCAATACCACCGGGTCTAACCACCCAATCTAAAATGGGCAAGTTGTATGAACTACTTTAATTTGCTGTTGATAAATTGTTTTCTATATTAAAACTGTTAAAATACGTAATTCTGATAAGCCCTGGGTTACCCACGCCTTGATGCGATCGAGAGATCTCATTGACAAGAGACAAGTTACCTTCAATAAAGTTGAATGGAAGAGGCTTAGTTAGAAATGCGATTAAGAGGGAAATACAGTAGTTAAGCATAAATCTATTATTTTATTTTAGTACAGTAATCGTGTTAAAAAATTCAACGGTATTCACAGCCACGAGTGTGGGCATTCGCAGATTATAAGTCAATTGCTAATTCTGTTAATAATAAATCAATGTAATGTTCATATATTTAAGACCTTTTTCAAACTATCGGTATTGCCAATTTTATATAAATCATAAATTCTCCACCATTAAC
The DNA here is from genome assembly GCF_964355755.1 of Antedon mediterranea. Classification (NCBI taxonomy): domain Eukaryota; kingdom Metazoa; phylum Echinodermata; class Crinoidea; order Comatulida; family Antedonidae; genus Antedon; species Antedon mediterranea. Next base: position 37,310,606 of record NC_092670.1, on the reverse strand, counting down.
TGTCAGCTCCCTTTCTTAGATTTAGAAAAGCTCCCGGCTTATCTTCGTGTCAGCGATTCTTTTGTTTTTTTTTTCGCAATATTAAATTTTAGAGATTATGACTGTGTTTTAGTGAGATTTTGTGTATATTTGTAGAATTACTTACAATTTGGCCTCTGGCCACGATATGTTAATCATTTTATATGGATTATTATATTATAATAGAGTGAATATATAGGCCTATACATGTCATTACCACCACTAGTCGTCGTCAACTTAATTATTGCCATAAAATAGTCATTTTTCGTCGACATCACGTTCATCTTCTGTTCGTTTCATGTCATGTCATGTCATGTAACCTATATAAATTTACCTATAAATAACACAGTCACACACGTGTTCGAAATGTCAAGGGTCAGAAAAATTGAAAGAACACAGAGAAGAAGATTCGAAATCGAAATAATGAATGTGATCGAAACTGGCAGACAACTTGCGATGACCACGAAAACTACGCGCGTAATCAGACTCCCAAATCCCATGAAACTCAATGTGCGCGCAATTTCTTCTGAAGATATACCTTTCTCATCCATAAAGTTCGCCTGTAAGAACAAAAAAAAAACATATAGGGCGCTAGGACCTATGTATGTTTAATTTACTTACGTACCGGTAATAGCAGTGACAATACTTACCGCACCCACAAAACTGAATGTGATTCCAATTGAATAAAGAAGAAACATCGGCTGACATATCCAAAAATTAGAACTCCTTAACATTGTCTTTAACAAGATTATTTTGCTAGTTTTCTCTATGCTGAAATTCAATTCGTCATCTTTATTAATTTCAGCATCATTATTTGCTTGTATTGCTTCCAGCAACTCTGTTGACACTGGATGGTTAATTTCGTTATTTCTAACCTGGTCGTCGTTGGTGTTTGAGATTGAAACGTTGCAATTTTGTTTCAATGATGGCTTTCCCGTCTCTAACAAGATTAGTTTGCAAGTTTTCTCCTCGCAGAATGTTAATTCTTTATATTTACATGTTTCTGTTTTCTGATCTTGTTTCGACTTCAACTCTGTTGACACTGAGCAGTTTATTTCGTTAGATATAGCTGGCCTAACCTGATCATCTTTAGTGTTTGATTGCACCTTTGTATATTGTGTCAATGTTGGTTTTGCCATTGCTAATGACGCCGCCAATCCGATGAATATTGTGCATGCACCGTACACTCGTAAAGTGTTGAACATTCCATAAATCGAAAAGCATTTTTCCAGTAAAGGCGAAGTTATAGCAACACCTGATAAATGAATAAAATGAAAAGATTTCTATTTAAATAAACAAATTTCAAATATTTCAGAATAATGTCCGGATGTAGTTACCTGCTCCTATTCCTGTGACAACAGCAACGCATGCTCGGTTGTAACGCTTTCCAGAGAAGTAGAAGACCAGTAGATAGAGTGGAGGAATGTGTACAAAACTTGATCCTAAACCAAACAATACTCCGTAGGAGAAAATCAAAATTTTGGCCTGCGACAAAAAGGTAGACACGATGAGACTTGATCCGCACATGACGACTCCGACGATTACGACATGCCGAGGGCTACACACTTGACAGAGAAACGTTGTGAGTGGGGAGGCAATATTGAAAAGACCAACAGCAACTCCACCAGCAGTACCTGCAATATAAGTTTCGTATTTATATGTTTTAAAGAGTTTGATTTAGGTGGGAACCAATTTAAAATTAAGAAGTGACAAATAATCAAATTATTAAATATCAAATTAATATTCTATTTGATTTAATTTGATATTTAATAATTTGATTAACGGTGGTGATTATAAATCTTCCCCTCTCTGTTGCACGATTGATTTGGTTCCTACATTCTAGCCGAGAGTTTGTCTGATGTTGATTGGTAGTTTGTGCAATAATAATATTATTATATTATTTCTTATGCAAGTTGGTGTTAAGCTTTGAGTAGTTTCCTTTAGCTATATTTTATCACCTTTTGTCAATGATATGTTTATGTTGTTTGTTGGCAATAAATCAGTTATAATACACCATTCCAATCTATGCCTCTACTGCAGTCCCCCACACTTTAAGTATGCCTAACTAGTTTGTTATGATAATGGTAAATTATCAGTTAGTTATTATTTATTAATATTCCAGAGTGGAACAACAATTCTTCGTTTCAGTAATTGCTTCTGAGAATTTTTTAGGTTTCGAGAATCAACAACCAGAAAAATATTATTCACATTTTTTTCGGATTTTAAATGGAGAAGAGCCCTGGTTTATATGCGTCACTAAACAAATATATTACTTCTTTCCATTTTTTCTTTCCTCAAAAGATCGACAAAGCATAAAATCAATAAACCGAGGAGCAGCAAAGTTGATAAAGTTCTTTTGAATGAAGAAAAAATCATGAAGGCTAAAAATAACAATGAATAAAATAATACAGTACCAATCTCACTAGCCGTTGCATTAAATTGTTCTTGCAGCCTCAGATGAAGAATGTTGTAATTTAATGCGATTCCTAGCGCACACAAATTTAGAAAGAAACCGGCTACAACCAAAGCTAAACCTCGATGTGAATTTGTATACATTATAATTCAACAAGATCCACCACTTTACTGTCTGTCTGTCTGTCTGTCAATTGTCTGCTCTCTTGATTTATCATTTTAGCAATAGGCGGTGGTGAAGAGATAGCGTCACTGATTATTTAATACATTGAGGGAGCTGTTTATTTAAAAAATCTGACATTTTTTGGTAAATTGAGTATGATCTTTTTTAGATATTAACAGATTAATTTATTAATTAGTTCATGTCTGAAATTGTTTACATTTCCAATTTGAACTCTACAGGATACTATTAATATACTATCATATTTAAGCAGAGACAAACTGTCTCCTCTCTGTATGCCTATGTAGAACGATAATAATACAGTATTGTGCTATTATTATTAAGTTTCTTTCTTAAATTAAAATTTCCATTAATTTCTTGTAATCATTATCTTTTGCTGTTTTTTTTTGTTCGTCCATATATCTTGCTTAAATCAGTCTCAATTTATTTTATTTCATCCTCAGTAAAAAGGAAAATATAATATATTTTACACTTGAATATTATTCAAGTGTAATTTCATAGAATATAAAAATATATAAAACATTAGGTTAAAACACATTTTACTAAAATATAAAACATCAAAATGGTATATACAGACAACATTATACGTCCAAATCTGATGGAATACGACGGTACAAATGAATACAAATATCTCTTTGTCAGACTATTGCATGGTCTCAGCAAGTTAAGTCATTTTTTGATCTCATTTTATATAGTATAGGCCCCATATAATATAAAGGATCATTTAAATCTTCACATATTTTCGTGGCCTTAGTACGGTAACTATAAGTTTGTTACATAGGTTAACCATGGAGCTATTAAATAGCTCCATGGGTTAACTAAATAAGTGATCCGGCCCGCTATAGTATATACATTTGTAATCTGGTTTTCGCTCATTTCGCCAGTGAAGTGAAGTTCTTTCGAAAATCAATTATTTCTTTGCTTTTCTTTTCATTTAGCAGAGGTAATTTACCTTAGACCTACACCAATTGCATTAATCTCATAATGATATTCTGTTTCACACTCTACTCTTTAATAGGCCAACTCATGGCGGTGTCATCGGCATATTATTTTAAGTGTTAAGTGTTAATATGTTATTAATTATCGACTTACAGTGATTGGTGGAGAGTATAAATAAGGGGGGGGGGGGGGGGGGTGTTAAACACATCCTGGTGGTGATCCAATGTTAGTACAGATCATACGATTTATAAAGATACCTTCGTTTCCTAAATGATTTGTATTCGATATGTTATAATTAAATTATAAATAATTCATAATTCATAACAATATTAATTCCAACGCAATTTGGCTTTAAAATAGCCTGTTTATTCAATATAAATGGTTATAGTATGTAGATTACAAATAAACATCTGATTAAGAATTGCTAACGGATATTTATTGTTTTAAATTACAGTTTAGATAAATACATTCCAATTATGTGACATTAAAATGGAACATATTGCCTCACAAAAAATGTAGAAAAAAATATAATTTTCAAGGCGACAACATATCGTTGTTTTTCAACGTAAATTGTGAAGATTGTTGTCCTGTCGCTCACCCGGATAAAAAACATGACTAGATAATCTATGACCTTGACATATATCTCACCCAATATGTGAGCAAGGGAGGCCGCTGGGTAGGCCTATATAAGGTGCACATGGGGTGAACACATAAGCAAGCTTCTCTCAGGGGCGGTCCAGTTAGGCCTACTTGTTCATAACAAAAATTTCAGTGAAGCAGAAATCAGGTGTTTGACGGGATTTTCCTTTGTCTTAGCGCTGTGAAATTAAATTGAGGCGCCAACAGGATTGTTCAGGAATGTTTTTAACGCCAATAGGCGTGGTTTCAGGCTTCATTGAGATGCAACGCAAGGGATAAAAAAATAAATAATATCTAGATTTATAAATCACAATCCCAGGTCTCCTGGCAGTAGACGTGGTAAAAATGACCGCTTTTAGTAGTTCGGTTAATTTATCTTGAAATGACGTTTTTATCATGCCTTTTTAATTCTTTAAAGATCCAAATTAAAATGAAATTAAGATCAATTTTATATTACCTGTTTACTCTTTATTTTATGTAAAATAAGAACGGAAATGTTACTTTGTTGTCTTGTCTATATACAATAAATATACTGTACTGCAACTGTGTAATTTGCCGGTAGCATTTGCAGTTACAACTATTGGAACATCTGCTTCACACGAAAAGTTAGGCTACACAAATTTCAAATGGCACCTCTGTCGTCCCATAGTTGTAAAACTATTCATACATTGCAAAATGTTGTGAAACAGCGTGCGCGACAGAAATAATTAAATAACTTTTGTTTCTTGACATGTATTTATTTACTTGAAGGAGGGCAGATAAGTATGGCAGGCGTTGCAGAACCACTGGGTTCAAATGTGAATAAACTAGAAAAATCGGAACAATATCCAAAACGCAAATATGAATGTGAGTATGTTAGCCTAGGCCTAGCCCTCCCTTTTGTGTTCTCTTTACTAGGCCGCGCGCCGCCCGAGCCGGGACGATTCGGGCAGGTGAGACGATTCGGCCCAAATAAACATAATTGTATCGATATTGCCAATGTTGATATAATATATAAAATAAATTACAAAAAATGTAATTTTATATGCAATTATTTTTTGAAAACTTAGTTTTTTCGTGAATTCTCCAAACGGCCAACAGATTTGATTGTTTACAAATATTTTATTGCATAACCGATTTATCATATTCATAGAGTCATAAAACTCATAGTCTCTCTGAAGACAAGGTTTGGGAAAAAAAGTCTGCTTATAAAAATCAAAGCCGATAAAATATAAATGGGGTAGCCTAGGTCATAGATAGGCTGTTTCAGACAATGTAGCGAAACAAACCAGCCGCAGCTGAAGATTACTGAATCGGAATCATTCATTATTTAAATTAATTAAGTTACAGAATCATACAAAATTAACACTTTTAACATTTTTTGTTTATAGATTTAGATCACACAGCAGATGTCCAGTAAGTAAACAAAAAAACTCATTTTGTCATGGCTGCCCACAGCAGAACAAATAGCCTACCGACACTACAGTACTACTAACTAGCGCCATTAGGCCTAGATTAATAAATAAAAACAGGCCTAGTTATGCCGCCTAGTATTTTATTGTTTTTGATCAACCTAATTTTAATTTTCTTACAGACTACACTCGTGTATCCTTTTTAAAGCAGACACTTCATTGGATTACAGCTATGGAAACAGGGTTTAACCATGGAGGTATAAAATAATACCTCCATGGTTTAACAGTGTTCTATATTTGAGAAAATCAATAGAGGGGGCTATCGATTTGCGATGACCTGGTCGTTGCTTAGACCTAGTAGTCAATGAATCTATATGTATGCAATGTACTGAACTATATTCCTAGGTCATCGCAAATGGAAAGCTCTCTTTCATCTGATAAATGTGCGATATAAAATTTAAAAATAAAATACTAAATGCCTGAAAATTGCTGAGCAAAAATTAGATAATGAAAAAGTATGTAAAGTTATAAACTTAACCCATAACATATAGGGGGAGATTCACTTGAAGAATCCTTTGAACAGGTAAATCTTTTCACATTGGTATAATGAACATTTTATTAGAAATATCGAACTGCTTCCTAAATATAACTTAACCTAACCCTCTAAATAATCTCTCTCACTATAAAGTAAAAAGAAGTGACTCATGGGATTCGAACCCAATACTGTACATCTACATGCAATTTACACTTATGGTAGACCAGACCCCTAACTATGGAAAGCACACAGTTACAGACAAGCGGAAAACATTCCTGGAAACTAATACTTTGGTATAATGTCCTATACAAATATAATCACAGTTCATTGTAACAAATGTTAAGATTTGTTTTAGGTTGCAATGGCAATGTTCGGATACATGACGGAGATTGATACAGTAGAGGTTAAGCAGAGCAAGTCCATTGAGGCAGAAGGTACAATTCTCTCAAATTATTGACAGACATGATGCATCAAAGACACAGCCAAATAAGTAGATCTTTAAGTCTTGTTAAACCTAAACATTATAAATACAATTGTATAATATATATTGCATTTAATATTTTTAAACTGTAGCTGCACTGACGAGATCTAATAAGATGAAAACAGTAATGGATAATTGGACATTACACTGTATATTTATATTTTAATTATTTATAAAAATAGAAATTGTTTCTTAAGTCTACACTATCAAACTAGTTTGACAAAAAAAAGTGTGATGTGCCCAAATACGGTTGTGACATGCCAAAATATGGTAGTGATATGACATCATCATGTCCATATATGGTAGTGTCAATACATTATATCAGTATATACATTTGATAGTGTAGACAGAGCTTTATTAATAATTGAATTCTTTTACAGGGTATGATTTGTTATCTTTGCTTTTCCATTTTCTGGATGAGTTTTTGTTCTTATTCTCCGCCGATCCTTTTTTTATACCAAGGGTAAGTAATCCATTTCAATTAAAATAATTTAAGGGATATATAATACAACACATCTCATGGATGGAGTGAATATATACATTGGCAAACAGAGAAACTTAAAGCCCCATTCCCTACGTTTTTTAGATCTAATTTAAGATCACAAACTATATTTAATGTAAAAATAATACTATATGGTCCTATTGCGATAACTTTTTTCGTCTTTAAACGGTTAAAAATGTGAAAAATAAATCGATTTTAATAATTATAGCGGCCCGCTATAAATCCCAAAATGCATTGCGCGCGGATTGATATTGTTGTTTTTCACCTGTAATTCGCCCACTTTTCGATCGATCGTGAAGCCAAAACAAATGGAAGACTCCTAACTTTTCAGCGAAAATACCGGGTTTTCCCCAATTTGTATCAACGGAGTCTGGCAAAAATAGAAAGACAATTAATGCAGCAACTATACAACGTCAGGCTAGCAGGCTAGGTATATAGCTAGCGTACGATGTTCGTACGTTACCGATGTTTACCAGCTAGGCCTACAAAACTAAGCCTAGCTAGGCTAGGCCTGAGACCGTCCACGAGAGGTCGATCGCCGCGAGCTACTTAGGTAGTGCATTGTTTCTCACTTTTTATCATAATTTACCATAAAACGTACATTTAAGACAAGGAATGACATGGTTTAATGTTTTTAAAGTGATATATATGTATTATTTTCCAAAAAACGTCCAAAATTGCAGGGAAGGGGTCTTTAAGCGCTGTAATCAAGTACTGTACTGTATAAACAGGGAAAATTCTGAGAATATACATACTTAAATCGTTTTATTTACATTTTGTTTTTGCAGAAAGTACAAATAGTGGAGTTTGACAAGACAAATTTCAAGATACAAGCAATAGGGTATAATTATGACTTAAATGTTTCAAATAGCCACAAAACAATACCAGTTTATTTGAACCAGTTATTGTTAGATATATCACTTTCATTGATAAGAATGGAAAACCTGCTGAGCAAGGACGGATTTGATTACAGCATTTGATATTTTTATCTTTTCAGGTTTGGTGAAACCTTTGACCTTAGCAAACACCCTCAGGTAGGTATTTAAAAACCCTCTAAATATAATGGACTAAGCGATAAGGTCATATTAAGGTCAAGAAAACAATGGGAGACTTCACTATAATACTTTATCGTTGTTATGGTGTCCACCATTATTTTACTAGCCAATCCATTAAGTTGGCTAGTATAATATGCAACAATGGCAGCCCTTAGAATGTACTGAAATCGTCACTATACAATGATACTGTACTACTTATTATTATTTTAGTCGGAGACCTAAACTTTTACAACTAGGTTTTTCCATAGTTTCTGCCTGCAGCTCTGTCACAAACTCTTTTACAATTCTTTCAGGGAACAGAAGTGAAGGCAATAACTTATTCGAATATGCAAATTCATACTGATCGAACGACCAATGATATACATGTCATCATTGATATTTAATGACATTTGAAATGTAGTGAACAATTATGAGGTGTAAAAACCAGGTGGCTGGTACAGGTGGTGTAGCTGCTGAGCATAGGGAGAATGTCTGTTAAATCCAATACCCTTTTTACATCTGCAACAAGTTATCAAAGTTGCGCAGTGTGATGGAAATTTTGTGGAAATCTCCAGAGAATTCAAAGAAAAACATTGTACATTATGCAAATAAGAATTAAATTTTGCATGTATGAAAATTTAATTGAAGACATCAAAATATGTTACAATTTATGCAGTGTGAAAAGGGTACAAGTGTCATTAGAAGTACATACAGTACAATATATATATATGAGTATTAGTCATTAGAAACAAACTACCAATAAGACAGTTTCAAATTGAAAACAAATTGAAATTGTGCAATAGTTTACTTAAAACAAGTTATGTGTGCTCAATTGTTGACACCTTTTTACAAAAAAATATTTATATACTGTAATAAAATTCTTTGGCTATAAACATGGTTATGAGTGCCTTCATTATCAACTTGTACTTTTCAATAATGAAATACAAACACAGCATATAACTAGACATGAAACTCGTCACTTAGACGAGTTAGTTATCCGCACGACAAACGCCACGTGCACGTCATACGTTGGAATATTGCACACAGAAAAAGATTATGGCATTATGACCTGAACTGAAGAATATGATATGTTTTAATGCGTCATATAGTACTGTATACACAATCAATCGTTCGATTTATATAGCGCCATTCCAACATTCATTGCTCATGGCGCTGTAGACAAAATCAGAAAAGGCGAGTTTTGAGTAGTGACTTAAAGTGACTCAATAATGATGTGTGTTTAATGTTCAAGGGTAGGTGAAATAGAATAATCTGTATACATATCACATACAGTATAGAATAGGTGAAATTATGGGACTCGCTATTTATTCCAATTTTTAACACGTCAACTGTTTCAAAATGAAAAGCAAAGGTAGCAATTTCGGAAGGAAATTATCTCAGCAAAAAAACATTAACGTGTAGAAGAAATTTGAATACGTGAAATATCAATGCACGATCTTTTAAATGTAAATGAACTATGACGCAAAAGATAAAAATACGACTTTTTAAAGTCAAGTGGCCATATGACGTCACATCATCCGATTGGCAATATGTTCACATGAATTTGTATCTACAATCCAATAGCTTCCAGAAAATGTTTTAATCATGATGATCACATTTTATTCTTACGAGCTATTACAGAGCAGTGTAAGCCATGCTAGACTGGGATCCAGACTGAGTTTTGATATCAGTAAAAAGATAAATATTGTGGCACATATGGCGTTTCATATGTATACTACTTGAGCTTGTATTTTTTTATAAAAAAGAAAGATAAAGCATATAAAGTTTTGTAGCGGTTTTTAGGCATTTACTTTACCTTTCTAGACCACTTTCCTGAAAAAGAATCTCTCATTTTACTAGAATTTTTTTCTTAAACAATTAACTTAAATTTCTTTTTTCTTCGCTTTAGACAAAAATGTTTTCATGGTAAAAAAATTAGGACGATACAAACAAACATGAAAAAAGTGAACTGAAAAACTAGTTACACAACACAAAGAAAGAAAAAAATTCTTATTTGAATTCCAGTGAATGGAATTAATTTATTGTGTTCAAAAAAGAAACATTCCTTTTATTAATACAGTGGTGTTATTAAAAAAACATTTCGATCAATACGAGAAGGAGGAGGTGGGGCACCAATTAATATTTGTGCAAATTATTTATAACATTGCACCGGTTTGTACCTGAAATCTTATACCACTGTACCATGAGTAAGAATCCGTGTTAGTTAGACAAAATTAGTTAAAATCTTTTCTACAAAAATTACATATTTAACATGTTTTTACGCTTTTAATTTTCGCGTTGAGAAAACAGAATACGCTAACGGCGAAGGTAATATAAACCCGACATTTAGTAGTAAAACACTGTTGTTATTTTACTATAAATGAGAATGTGGTTCGACGCATTCAATTTAAAGCACAATACACTAGATAACGACGATTGTTGTGAACTATTTAATTTATAATTTTAGAATAAGTACCATTTTTATTTCATTGCTTGTTGTACTGTATAGTACATGCAATGCAAAATAAATACAATTTTACCAGATGTTTGTTAAAACGTCTATATTTTATTAATTTTTTCTTCATTTATAAATAATTTTGCTGGTAAGATAATAATTAATTATTCGGAAGATAACTGCAAAAGTACTTTAAAATCTCACAAAAATGGCCGACATGACAAATGGAAACCTATGTTTTATTTGTTACTTTGGCAATAGCTAAAGCTAATAAACAATGCATAGTGTCGTCAATATCTGGCGTCGTGTCTGCCGCTTTCACAAGCTGTTTGTAAGCATTCTGTAGTTGTCACCTAGCCGCTTGCGTATTCCATCCGGGTATGTTCTCCGAATGGTTCTCCTCTAGTCACCTACTCAAGCTATGTGTGTCTCGGTTGTTGGAGTGTAGACGCTGACATGGGGGTAAAGCCTCAAAGTAAGGATGTCGGATCGCCTCATCCAGAGTGATTCTTTTCTCGGGGTCGTACGTTAACATTTTTTCCAGCAGGTCAAAGAAGTTGATGTGGTCGACGTCATCTTGTGTTCTGTAACGGTTCAGCGGTTTACAGTTGTCCTTTACGTAACGTCCTGAAGAACTATTCTCATCCCAGTCCACTCTTCCATGGTAGAAATACTTAGTTTTTCTAAAAACAAGAAAAATATTAGTTATTCCAGATTGGCTTCTTCCTAATTTATGCTTAATTTAATCACCAATTATAGCGCGAGAAGCAAGCTCTATTCTGTGATGCTTAGCATACATTTAAGTTATTTTTACCTTGTTTTCTTTATCATCCATGCAGGCATTGGCCCAAGAATCACTTCCATCATAGATAGATGTTCCCTATTATCGTGCGTCTGAAATTTTTTTTTAGAAAAATGGCATAATTAAAACGTTTTTATAAGCACTTCAACACTGGACACTGGAAATAGGAATTTTTTAAATACCTGGAAGAGAGTAAAACCTGTATACAGCTCAAACATGATACAGCCGATACTCCATACATCACATGGCTGCGCCCAACCAAGCTCTGAAAAGTAAAAAAATATATTAATTTAATTTAAAGGACAAAATGCACACAATGGAGGATGGGTGTCCATTGGGCGTGCATTTGTTGGTGGAAGACATTGTTTAGGTGGCCTGTCTATCTATTCACTATAGCGTCCAACAACTAAAAACAAAGCACCATAGAGTAGATCTAAAATGTTTCCAGTTAGGTCTTCCAGAATGCATTTTACATGTAATTTGGGATTTGGGACACTTTGAATTTGCTAATTAGAAGAGTCCATGATATACTGATCAAAAAAGATTATATTAATCAAATTAACAAGGTATCAAATAACATTGACCAATGATGTTACTTTGCTTGGGTTTGTTTGATAATTAAAAAAAAAAGGCTTACCAAGTATAACTTCCAATGCCCTGTAATGTCTGGTTGATACAATGCTACTGTGATGTTCATGGTCAAAGGTCGCTGAACCAAAATCAATTAGCTTAATATCTGCCATCTTTACCACCTTGTCCTCTGAATACTGTTCAATTGAAAAAACAAATGTTGAAAAAATAACAAAAGCTCTGTCTTCACTATCAAACTAGTTTGCCAAACAAAATGTGATGTGCCCAAATATGCTAGCATTACCTAGGCCCAAATAGGTCATCATGTTCATGTATGGGCACATGACATTTTTTTGTCACATAAAGTTTGATAGTGTAGACAGAGCTTAACTGAAATAAACAATACCAAGAAATATACATTATATGACACGCAAAGAAGGACAAATTCTTACCTTTAGTCTGTTCATCCTGTAATCCGAATTCACAAATAAAACATTTTCAGGCTTCAAGTCAGTATGAGTTAATTTCATATCATGCATAACTGAAAAAATAAAATAAGAAATTATACCAGATGAGTTTGACGTCAGAGCTAACCAACATGAAAACAGATACCAATTTGCTATGGAAGACGGGGAGCATTAAATGATCATGATGACATGGGCAACAACGAAAGAGATGGAAAGAAAAATGGTAAATCTATCAATACGAGACAGAGTAAAGCATAGTGAGATACGGAAAAGAACAAAAGTCAAAGACATCATGGTAAAGATCAAAGAATTGAAATGGACATGGGCAGGACACATAGCCAGAAGAGACAACAGATGGACGAAGAGATTGAATGAATGGTAGCCGAGGACAGGGAGAAGAAGAAGAGGACGGCAAAAAAAAAAGATGGCGTGACGACATAACAACGTACATGGGAATGGCAACTTGGGAAAGATTGGCAAGAAACAGAACTGGAGGAGGCCTTCACACAGCAGTGGGTGAAATAGGCTATGAGATGCTTTAACTAACACTATCAAACTTTATGTGACAAAATAATGTGATTGCACATATATGGACATGATAATGTCATACCCTACCATATTTAAGCATATCACTACCATATTTGGGCACATCACACTTTTTTGTCAAACTAGTTTGGGAGTGTAGACAGAGCTTAAGATTCATTGCTGTCTTTTGATAAGAAACTTAACTAGTCTATGTTAATTGTTATATTTGCTTTAATGCTTCTTCTTCATTTATCTCCAAAATGGCATTTGATATCTAGCCTGTTATTTGCGATTTACTGCTAAAATGAATCTACAGCTTTAGTTTTACACTTAGTAGGGAAGTCCCAATGTTCTACTGTATCTACAAATACAAATCATCACTTTTAAAAAAGTCACTTATTGGTTAGCTAATAAACACGGAAACAGGAAGTAACTGTTTCAAGATATATTCATGCATCATTAAATTTTGTTGGCCAACTGTACTGTGAAAATATAGAGCAATAAAAATAAATATTCTGATCTATAATTCACTGAAACCGAACAGATATTAAAATGTATGAGGACGATGTCATGCCTGGGAGATTTGTATATGTACCATTTTGAGGTGTGTCCATATTGTGAATTTAATTGGATTGTAGACATGTCTTAACAGGTAGGTAAATAGACACAAACAGATATAAAAATGTAAAATACACCTAAGTTATCGAAAGACAACTTTATAAGACAAATTCACGCCATAAGCAACTTATTTGTACGATGTTTAATTAAGCAAACGTATTCATCAGCCTAATGTCTCTCTCTTTAATGGCTCTACTGTATATGTTGCTTTTTTCAATTCCCTGAGGGAATGCTAAGATACTGTAATTTAAAAAACAAAAAAAAAACAACTTACATTTCACTGCATAGGATAGTTGATAGGATATATGGCATATTTGGTCCATTGGATAAGGCGAATAATTATTATCTTTCTGTGAAGTCAATTAAAAAACATTAAATTTCAACCTTTTGAATAATATATGAAGATACATAAGTAGTATGTATATCAAAGATATAAACATAACACACAAGAGACAAAAGCCAAAATGATTGTACTATAGTGTATTACTTTTTATTAAGGTGCAAATATAAAAGCTATTTTTGTATACAGTCACATAAGAAGCTACGGCGCCACACAGTCATATGCAGGCAGAAGAAAACCAAGGACTGGCCTACGCCGTTATATGCAGGCACAAGAAACCCATGGACTGACCCACCCCTGTCATATGCAGGCACAAGAAACCCATGGACTGGCCCACGCCGTTATATGCAGGCACAAGAAACCCATGGACTGGCCCACCCCTGTAATATGCAGGCACAAGAAACACATGAACTGGCCCACGCCGTTATATGCAGGCACAAGAAACACATGGACTGGCCCACCCCTGTCATATGCAGGCACAAGAACAACATGGACTGGTCCACCCCTGTCATATTCAGGCACAAGAAACACATGGACTGGCCCACCCCTGTCATATACAGGCACAAGAAACCCATGGACTGGCCCACCCCTGTCATATGCAGGCACAAGAAACACATGGACTGGCCCACCCCTGTCATATTCAGGCACAAGAAACACATGGACTGGCCCATGCTGTCATATACAGTAACTATTCTGGTATTAGGAGAGTCTATTTCACAGAATGAAAACAAAATGAATTGATTATACAATGTATGACTTACCAGAAAATCAAATATACTTTTTCCAAGCATTTCAAATGCAAGGCACATATGGCCATGATAGTCAAACCAATCAATCATCTTCACACATAGGCTAGAAGAAGAGAACACAAACTGTCAGGTTAGCACTTGTTAGCATCCATAATGAAGCAGGTCATTGCTTACACTCAAGTGACTCGATTGCATACCACAGTCAGTGATTCATAATTAATGAGGGTACAGAAAAGGCAATTCAGGATTACATAGAATTAATAGTACATTCTGCTTAAGACTAATGAAAAAATGTCTACACTATCAAACTTTAAAATATGATGTGCCCATATATGGACATGATGATGTCATAGCACTACTATATTTGGGCATATCACTACTATATTTGGGCATATCACTACTATATTTGGGCATATCACTACCATATTTAAGCATATCACTACCATAGTTTGGTACATCACACTTTTTTTGTCAAACAAGTTTGATAATGTAGACAGAGCTTTGGATGTGTATGTGCAAGTCATATCCGTTGGAGTAAGCAGCTGAGTAAACTAATTAAATCAAGACAATTGTTTAATAGTAGATTAACAATAATTACTATGAACCAATGTTTTTTGGTTTACTATCAAAGAACTACTTATATTATTATACGAATCGAAACCAGAAGAAATGTTTTCATTAATTACTATGAAGCCCATTTTACTTGGGACGCAACAAAATAAACTTAAAATTATATTTCAATGTGTGTGATTTTTTTTTCTTTTGCAAAAACAACTCTGGTTATTGTGGTGTTCTTACTTCATTTTTTAAAACATTGGGAATAAACATACAAATCCTTAGAAATGAATGATTAGCTATCTAGGCGTCATTTACTTTTAGTACCTGTAGCATTAATTCTGAATTTATTCAATGTACAGTAAATGCCAACTGCATACGAATTGGAAATGCAGGCAAAATGGAACTTTATTAGTCTAATGAAAGCTTGCCTTTAAACACTATTAAAAGATTTATTCTTTCCATACATGCTAATGACAGACGCAGCCTACTGTAAATGATATGTACTCACTGTAGTAATAAATGAATACATATAGGGTAGTGGTGATGAGTTTTGTTATTTTTGTACCAATATTAAATTGAAATTTCTGAACATTGATGGCAATAATATCAATTATACAATAGTAACAATAACAGTAAGTTAATAAAAAACAGCTGTGGTCAAGTAGAAGTCATATGATTTCAAATGAGAATTACATTAAAAATCAACTTGCTCTCACGATCTTGTAGTAATACAACAAACAAGATAAATTGCAGTGTTAGTATCAAATTATTTTACCATATGCTGTTGTAAGAGATACCATTATTACCAGTATTAATATTAAAATGTGTGTACTACTTTAAACAGTATGGAAGCAACTGGAAGAATCACTATACTGTAGTATAAATTGACGAAATAATAACCTATACTTTTGGAACATCCTTTATTTGTATAGATATATATACAAGTTGTATTAAAGTAGATTGTTAATTTAAATTAATGTACCAATAAAAAAAACTGTTGTTTTTCAATAGCTACTAAATAAAAATGCCAAAACATTTTTTTTCTTCATCTTTTTATGTATTTTATATATTGGTGTTTTTTTAATATGTTTACGAGTCTGTATTAAAACATAACATGCAATCTGGCCATAACTAGTACTGCACATTACTGTATATAATCATACAATATTAAAAATAATTTAGAGTGGAATATTATCTTCATAAAATAAGTGACTTACTGTTTGCCAGCTGGATCTCTTTCATTTAATTTTTCTAGTACATTGATCTCCAACTTGGCTGCTTCTCTGTATTTGTCAATGTTCTTAATTATCTTCAAAGCTATTCTCTCCCCTCTAAACACAATCAGATAATTTTTTTAATGAGAATTGACTTTCTGAATTAAAGATGTATTGTCCCCTGAAAAATTAATTCTTATAACATTTATTGTTAAATATGCGGCCATTAAAATGGCATTGCTATCATTTTAATGTCACCAAATAGTTATCCACTTTGACCAAAAATTGCATCGAAAAAAAAAAGTATTTACCTAAAAAAATGTAATTTAAAGCAAAAAATAGTCAAATTGGCTGCCAGCCAATGAGTTTTTGGTTGAATTTAACCATTTATTTTGTAATTTTATAAGTAAAAACAATAATTTTTTCCAGTTTTCTTTTCTACAGAAATAATTAATTTTATTAAAGCTACAAAATAATCTATTCAAAGTCTGATTTTATTAATCTTTATTTTTCATGCATGTGGGAGACAATACTGTACATCTTAAAGTGCCTGCTATCATAATTGATGCTAGATAGAGAAAGACATACTGTACAATTTTCAGTTACTGAAACTAGTAATATGACTACAGTAGTATAGGATTTTGGCATCATTTAAATTTTTAACTGATAATATAAGTATCTAATGTCAATTTAAGTTTGATCTAATCAGTAATTCAATATATTTAAATCAAGGAATACTTGACTGTTATCTGGTTAGCTTTGGGCATATGTAGGGTAGTGAAATTTTACATGTAAAAGTAAGTGTATATTCATATAAAGCTCTGTCTACACTATCAAACTTTATGTGACAAAAAATGTGATGTGCACATATGGACATGATGTCATATCACTACCACCATATTTGGGCACATCACGCTTTGTTTGATAGTGTAGACAGAGCTTAAGTTAAGACTCATTATCGTACCTTTGAGTGTCTTTGCATTCTACAACTTTCCCAAACGTTCCTTCACCTAAAGTACTTTTTACTTCATCTGCAAACAAATTATACATACGAGCGTGAGCACCCTTTGTAATCATTATTGAAAACAAGGGGAGACTGACTACAGGATCTGCCGCAAAGTACCGGGTTGTTAGGGGAGAGGAATGGGATGTGGCACTTCTCACACACACACACACACACACACACACACACCATGCAAACTCAGCATACTGTACTCCCGCATTGAAAGATAATCGGGAAAATTCTCATAACACTCAATTTCTATTAAGCGCAAAGCGTGGTTAAAAAATATAAATAAAATATCAAAACAATAAAAATCTACAAAGGATTAACTGCCGACTAATTCTAGGCAGGGTGGAATCTTACTATTGTATAATTTGTTAAATATATCTGAGAAATCAGACGGGGACATATGGAATTGTTTAAGTACTATATGAAGTATACTATATAGTATAACTGTATGTACTAGGAAACATTGCAAAGAATATAAACAATATCTGTAACTACTTTAATTGAAACAGAAGGCTGTATTTATGATTTTTTTGGTTTGTGTTTGAAAATATGTGGGCAATAGTCGACATTCCTAAATGGTAAAACGTTACGGAATATTTGTATGTACATCTTGCTTGTAACCAGTCTCCCGGTCTGTAGATCAGGTGCCCGTCTTCATCGTCGAGCACGACAGTACTGCGTTTTTCGTCTTTACAACTCCTCTACGATTGTTCAATTCGTTGCGAGCAGCACAACAGGATTCGCATCGACAGTCAGGTTGGTTTGGTAACAGCACGATGATCAGCGATGATAAGGATGACGTTGCGGTGTTGCGGTACATTTGGTATCAGTAGTTTTCACACAGCGGATGACGAGGTACGGATATCAAGCCAAGACACGGAATCCCACATAATAGCAGAAGGATCAAACGGCAATGAAATATCATTGACAAACACTTCCTTACAAAATACATGGTAATTTACAAGGGAAAACCATTCTACTTCTCAACAACAATCTCACACTCAAAAACTATGGTACAAATTTTCATGCATGTTACGAAAGATTGTTACCCTTATTGGATCAACAACTCCCCACTACTTACCTCAAAATTTGTTTGGAAAATGTTCACAAACAAAGTTTTATCAACAATTTAAATTTATGCAATTATTTACATTAAAAATATTGCAATGTTATTAGTATAGAACAACTATTAGTGCATTAAATTATGTATTTTTAATAATAATCTCCAATAATGATTTTAAATGGGTTTTTTTCTCTCCAGATTTTAAGTAAATAATTTTTATGAGAATTTTTAAATCCTGTGCAAACACACAAATATTCTACATCACAACTCGCAACAAAAATAAACAACTTAAAAATAACATTTAATTTTCACAAAAAATATTACGTTTTACTTGGTAAATCTATGTAAAAAGGATAAACTATGTGAAAAATGCACAATGCCAGAGCATCACAAAGGAACTAAGCGTGGCTTTTTAAGTTTAAACCTGGCTCTTCTAATGAGATTCTTTGATTTCAAATAGCAGTCAACTAATTTATTGATTTGGCAAGTAAGGTTTATGATGAAGTATTTGTTTAATAAGGATTTCTCATTCTTGGGTAAAAAATAAAAAGGCCATTTGATCATGTATGAATCTATAGTCAGTACACTCTGTATAATTTGTTTTTAAAACGTAAATACCACAAAACAAAAAGTTATTTTATTAGGTTTGTCATTTTAACTTGCCAAATTTTGTTCTGCAATTTAAAATCAAAATGAATAGCTAAAATTTACATCATGGTGTTCTAAATGAAGTAAAGTGACAAAAATGCTTTAGAAATACTCACCGATGATGTCCTACTACGCCGATCAGCGTAACGATGGGCAGTACGTTTTTTGTGATGCCGCCGGCTGTCTTCACGCATGTGTTGGGGGTAATAGTGATCTTTGTGAACCGGTGAATCAAACCTCATTGCACCTCTGCAATGGTACTTGTCGACACGTTCTGAGGAATATGTATGCTCTCGTCGATAATCTTGACTGAAATTTTAAATAAAAAGTAGTTTAAGGTACTGTAAAGGTAAGGGTATTCATTCTTAATATAAGGGAATGAGCTGTTGGGAGCTCATTGTACTAAAGCTCTGTCTAGTACACTATCAAACTTTATGCGACAAAAAAGGTGATATGCCCATATATGGACATGATGTCATAACTTCTATATTTGGGCATATTACTTCTATATATGGGCATATTAGTATTTGTTAGTATATTTTTTTGATTGGTCAATGAATGATCCAAGAAATAATACCTTCTAGATCTGTAACGGTAGCCGGAAAAATCATCATAACCATGATCTCTACTCGAAGACCTTTTGCGTTTTTTATACCGATGATGACTAGAGTGTCTACTGGGCGAATGGCGTCTATCGCATCTATGATGTGATCGTGGCATCTGTAAACAATATAAAAATATATTACAAAATTGTGGTGGTTACTGCTGTAATGAAATATCACCATTTGCCACTTGCCTTTAAAATGTCAGCATTGAAAATAGATAAATAAATCAATCATTAAATCAAGTAATTAATAATATAATGAAGACAGTACACTACTATTAGTATTAGATTCAATCATAATAATGGAAGTGGAGGGGCAGGCCTACACACTAACTAGTAATATTTCTGATGATGGAAGTGGAGGTACTGTAGGCCTACACGTACTAGTAATATTTCCGATTTCCTACCTCTATTATGAATGGATTACGGTCGAAGCGGCCGCCAACCAAAGCGGCCGCTAGTTCAATAACGGTAATTTGTATGGAAAGCCGTGTGCGCTTTGATTGTCGTTGTTTTGTAATTTTTGATTGTCATTGTTTCGATCGACAGGTTTTCTTTTCCTCGGACGTAAATAACAACCTACATTATTAATATATTATGTAATTTATTCTCTTTTTTTACAGATTGAATGTCATACGTTCTTTTAAACGAAATGGCGAATCGATGATTACTTACTTTAACTGTTAAATAATAAAGTCAATAAAATACATTGTGGTGTTTGTATTGTATAATATATAATAAGCCAATTATTAAGAATATATTTTTTCAATAAAGTATATCAAAATATATATATTTGTTATTGTACTGTATATTGCAAGTGTCTGTACGGTACGGTAATTAATTACACAAATTTCTGCTAATAACTCGACTGGCGGCCGGCCAGGAATAGTGCTGTAGAAGGTCGCGTTTTCGTCTTTACGTTGCTTTATTGAAAACACAAACAATGTATTACAATGGGATAACAGTTAAATATATAACAGTTAACACACCCTATTACTAATCAATAAAAACAAGATTCGATATTACAGTGTAAACGAGATATAAAAATTCAGCAATACCGTACGTAAATTATTATTGCAATACTGTATAAAGATTCAATGTAAATGAGATATAAAGATTCGGCAATACCGTACGTACTGTAAATTATTAATGCAATACTGTATAAAGATTCGATAGTATGTAAATGAGATATAAATATTCGGCAATACCGTACGTAAATTATTAATGCAATACTGTAAAAAGATTCGATAGTATGTAAATGGGATATAAACATTCGGCAATACCATACGTAAATTATTAATGCAATACTGTATGAAGATTCGATAGTATGTAAATGAGATATAAAAATTTGACAATACCGTACGTAAATTATTAATGCAATACTGTATGAAGATTCGATAGTATGTAAACGAGAGATAAAGATTCGGCAATACAGTACGTAAATTATTAATGCAATACTGTATGAAGATTCGATAGTAACTGTATGTAAATGAGATATAAAGATTCGGCAATACCGTACGTACATTTTTTGATGCAATACTGTATGAAAATTCGATAGTATGTAAATGAATATATTTATATATATTTTTATATTAGATGGTTGTGTAATTTTGCTCGTTTTTGATATATATCTTTGTAAATTTGTAATTGTATATTCTTTATTTTTTTTTTAAAGCATTTTGTATATAAATTATAATTTATATATTTTTATATTGGATGTTTGTGTAAATCTTGCTCGTTTTTGATATATTTTTTATGTTTATGTTACTGGACGCAATTCAGTTTTGTACTGCCATGTCTTAGTTTTTAATAAACCAGAATAAATAAAAAAAAAAATGAGATATAAAAATTCGACAATACCGTACGTAAATTAAATTAATGCAATACTGTATGAATATTCGATAGTATGTAAATGAGATATAAATATTCGGCAATACCGTACGTAAATTATTAATGCAATAATACTGTATAAAGGTTCGATAGGAGAGTGCTCAAGAAACGTCGGGTCAGTTCAACGTTATTTTTTCCCTTCACTGCCAATGTATTTAAAAAAAAAGAAGATATAAATAAACAAATAAATAGTACATAAATGAGACATAAAGGTTCAATAGTATGTAGATTATGATGCAAACGTAAATTATTAATGATTCGATAGTATATGTAAATATATTTAGTTAGTTAATATTAAAATACAAATAAAATATACATTGATTTATCGGCAGGCAAAATTAATTATTATAGAAATATAAAGATTCGATAGTACATGAGTGAGTGAGTGGCCGAGCGGTTAAGACAGTGGAACCGTAATTACGTAGCCATAACATCGGCAGGGGTTCGAGGCTCACTCACTCCATGATTCTGGTGGTAGAACGAGTCTTCTCGGATAAGGACTATAAACCGTAGGTCCAGTGTACACATCTAGCTCGTGTGCACTTTAAAGAACCTAGTACATCTTTCGAGACGAGTAGGGGGTTACCCCGGTGTATTAGTACATCATAGCCACTGATCACCAACTGGGCCCTCTGGGAGACCAGTCTTTGACTGAAGAGGTTACCCAGTATAAATATATATATTTCAATCAATCAATCATGATTTGGCTTATATTTATTGGTTTGATCATACATACAGCTGTAACTCAACTCGCCATAGGCCATGGCGTTGACAACGACAATAAAATATTAAAGCGCACATGGCGTTCCATACAAATGACGATATTAAACTGGCGGCCGCTTCGACCATACTCCGCTTAATGATTAAATAAATCAAGCAGGGAGTACTAAAAGCCCTCTCAATAAATTATCCTAAAAAACATAACATAACAGTAACTTAACACAATTCAGTTGGTAGGCCTAGCCTAGCCTACTAGGCCTAGCCCTAGGCTAGTTAGGCTATATATAAAATAATAAACAATAAAGGCGGATATCCATAAAGGCTACTCTAATCATAGAATAACAGTGACTAAATTTATATAAAATAGCCTAGCAAGGCCTAGAGCCTAGTCCCATTGCAATCTATAGATAGTACTAGGCCTATATGTTTTATTGTAGGCTAGATCCACTGTTCCGATGAGCCCGACACAATGCATGATGGCGCACCCTTTTTTAACTGTAGGTAGTAGTAGTTGGTCGATGGCTAAGCCCGATATGGTATCGAAATACCACAATCCGCTAAATGATGTACCTTAGCAAATCACAATTTTACGTCTTCTAAAACCCACTTGCTCTGTCAGAAACTAGCTCGATACTACATATAATACCTAAACTCACCGTTCTATCAATTGTATTACAAATAATGGACAGCAACAAATTTGTTTTATTAAATCTTGTTAGGAGTTGTTCTTCAGTAAAAACACCGCCACCGTAAAATCAACGCTGCTCAAACGACAAAAGCGTGATATTTTCATCAGCCCAAGTAGTTTTGCATAGCGAGTATTTGATTGGACAAAAATGAAATTTTGAGGCAGTCACTTGATTAAGAACAAATAGAAATGGTCGTTTATTTCAACATAAGTGGTCATCTTCCCCAGTAAATCAATTAATGTTTTCATTATTTCTTTTTTAGTAAATAATGCTATAATCATGAAGTGCACTATTCAAATTTAATATTACAATTATTAATAGTATATGATAAAATATAGAAGAACAGGCTTTTATATTCTGACTTAAGAAACAAAAAATTTCTCAATATAAAGGGAGTTAGTTAACTAAATGGAATAGCAATCAATGGAATGCAATTCTAATATGGAAGGCATAGGGCGCAAAATTGATGTACAGTATTATGTAAACTAATTTTAGTCTGAGACCACAATACATAAAATCGTTTGTCTCAGTTTAAGTATACCATTAAAAATATCAATTAATAATATTACCATTAATTACCTTTTTTGTATAATTATTTGAAAGTAATTGTTAAACTATTAAATGTCTTTTACTGTAGAGCATTTTCTCCTCTTAATTGAATTATATGCATCGTTGCTGAGTGAGAGATGTGTCACCATGCATAGAGTTATTCAAAAACAAGTTTGAAATAAAAAATATTTTTCAGGGGGACAATATATCTTTAAAACTGTTACGTCTGATACGTCAACAAGCGAGTGGCGTTTTCTGTAAGAAATATTTCTTGTTAAGATTGTATTTTTATTAAGTATATTCATTTTATGCTCATTTTCCGTACCATAACACAAGACCGATCGCGATAATGACGAGATGATCGACGCGACGATCGACTTTTTTAGAAATAGAAATGAGTGCAATTTAAATACAATTAAAATAAATTAAAATATTATATTTTGATAATGGTGCGTTCTATAATAGTAAAAGGGGCCACTCTTAAGTATGTAAAATCAATCCGTGTACATTTTTCTCCATGGCAGAATAATGTGCATTCAGCTAGGTAGGTGAAACATGCTGTCTATCTTTTTTCATTACCTCAGCACAAACTAGGCCTAGGCCTAGGCATTGCTAGAGTGCCTATCAGCCATTGTCTGAGACTATACTGGCTGATGAATTAGTCGTTTCGCCCCGACAGCTACAATGTACAGGGGATGAGCATAAACAAACTCCGAATGTCCTAGATATTAATCTAATAAACGTTGAGCATGCATATAGGTGAAGCTAACAAAATAATACACTTCTTTTCTTTTTTACAGGTTATTTTTGATGTACGTATCTTCCAAGTCGATGGCCGAGTCAAATCCAAATTGCTTAGTTAGTGGGGTTGTTAAGCACAACACATCCGCACCGATTGTACATATTGGATTTGGTAGGTAAAAAGTGAATAACTCATTGAAATGTAGTATACATTGCTATAATTTCTCAATTATTAATTTTTTTAATATATATTTGCAGAGGATGGCAAGCAATTATTGTTCAAAAGTTCCAATTTAACTTTACATGAGATGTTACAGAAGTTTGTTTCCTGGACAGATAAAAGAACGAAAAGCACCGAAGAGGCCTCCTGATACCAGTTATTTCTATAGATATAGAGATCAGTATTCTTTCGGATAAAGAGTTACTCAGGGACACTGTTTTACACTAAAATACAAGCAAAATGAAGTGTTTATAGACACAACAGCTTCACTTTAAAGTCACTTTAAATGACCAGTGAATGAGAAGAGAATGATAAAAACCTGGTGGTGTAATTTCCTGAAAAGATTAAAAAAAGTCAAAAAAGATCATCGTGATAGAGAAATTGATTGAAATAGAAAAAATTTATCATATCAACTGAAGTCAAATATTAAACATGCATTTATAAATGTAATTTGTAAAAAGAAATAAATATGGAATACAGTACAGATAATAAACTGTGAGTTTGTTGTGACGTGTTTGATTTTGTTGTGAGTTAAAGATCAAGATAGAGTAATTACTTTGATTGAACCACCTCAGCTGTATTAATTAATACTACAGTAATTTCTTTATGGAATGATGGTTCTTTATAAATGATTAAATAAGGTGGTATATGGCATGTTGTGCAGGTTGGGGAGGTCAGACCATGTAGAATTCTTTACTCCATGGTCAGACAATATTGTCACAAAATGTATTCATGAATTAACTCTTCCTTCATCCAATCTACATGGTAAATGGATGAAGCTATTGTTGTAAAACCATGTATATGGAGAAACATTTTTTTTTCCTGAAATAAAAGATGAATGAATACATAATAGGTATATAGGCTGTAGTATGGGTGAGATTAATTGCTGTAAACACTAAATAAATGTACATATTGCTTTGTATTCGTGAAGTATTTTACGAATAAATGTAGAGAGGTTTTGATTTGAATACAAGATATTGTGAAAATCTGAAATAAACAGTATATGAAGCACCCAAAGAATATCTGTCTGCCGCCATCTATAGAGGGCGCTAAACTATTTTGTCAACAAATTATTGCTTTGCGTGGTCTCCTTGGTAACAATAATCAATGTTGTGTTTATTTTGAGGCCGTACACGTACATATAGTAGAAGAGTGTTGATCAAGTCGTCTTCATATTCTTCTTAAATATTACTATTAGGCAATATAAATAATAATAAAATGGCGCTGCCATTTCTTCCTGGAAACACTTTTAATGACCCAACAGTAAGTACCAATTTTAGATGTTTGTTTGCCTATTCTAGCTAGCCTCTAACCGCAGATTTTATTTTCTCTCCCTGTCTGTACGTGTGTCTTCTTCTGGTAGAGAGCACATAAAAGGACAACTAAGAAGGAGGGCCTGGCTATATATAGGCTATATAGGCCTCTAGGCAAAGATTGGTCTAGGCTAGTAGGCCTAGGCTAGGTAAAGGACGTAGGATGGCTTGGTTACTGCATAATAAGATTATAAAATTAAAGACCGTAACATTTAACATTGAACAATCAATACATTTATAATATAATAAACTGAATAATACAGTAACTTTATTTTAAATAAATGACATTTTTTTTTCTTTTAGAAAAGAAAATATCACCTTTCACAAAGTTTAGGATACAAGAATGGGTATGCTGTACCAGCCAGACCACAGGTTGGTATTGGAGGTGAACCACTTGAGGTGAACCAACTCAGTCTTGCAGAATTAGATGAACTAAACAACAAGAGACCAACGTTAACGTACGGACAAGCCAAACAACCACCACCAGAAGACTTTGTCCCTGCTCATGTTGCATTTGACAAAAAGGTAAATTTTGAATTGTTCGAAGTAAGCGCCTCACTAGAAAAAAAAAAACATTTGACAGACATGAGACAAGTCTTTACAAACAAAATATTAGACTGGAAAACCTTATCTTATGTATGTAACAAACATTGAAACAGTGATATATCTCATGTGATAGATTTGGTAAGCACACTTGAGACATCACAGTAATTTATGACACCAGCCGAGTGCTGAGCGCTAGCAGCGATGTCGTAATTGTTCTGAAATCATATGGTTCTTGGCAAAGTTGTCCTTAAATGTTAAGTGTGTATAGAAATATTAAAGCCATATTTATTATTAAACAATATTCTTAACTTAGTTAAAAATTCAAAATAGTTCAAATCCATTCATGCATGACAATTTATTGTTGATTTGTTAAATTTTCTCACAGGTCTTGAAATTTGATGCCTTTTTTCGCCAAACAGTTCACGAGTCTCCTAACGAGTATTACCGTGTGCGACCAGTTTGTATCTTTTACTATTTAGAGGATGACAGTATTTCCGTGATCGAGCCTCACGTTGAGAACAGCGGGATGCCACAGGGAAAACTTATCAAGCGTATGCGTTTACCAAAGAACGATCAAGGAGATTTTTGGCACTGGAAGGACCTTAACATAGACATGAATGTGAACTTCTATGGAAAAGCTTTTCATATCACCAATTGTGACAAATGGACCTCGGTATGTTAAACCTACCCTAGAGTAAGCCCACGAGGAATTATGTATAAACCCACGCTGGGATATAAGGTTCCACTATCAAACTTTATGTGACAAAAAATGTGATGATGTCATATCACTACCATATTTGGGTACATCATACTTTTTTTTTACAACTAGTTTGATAGTGTAGACAGAGCTGTAAGCTATATTAAGCCATAATACAAAAGTATGGACATAAGAATAGAAGTGCCATGTCTGATCTTTTCTATGCTAATTTTCAAAAGAAATTCAGAAGGTAGTCATTATAAAATACATTTTCTTACAGGAATTTATGGCAAGCGAAGGTATTGAGTTAAACCCTCCTACTCCTGTGCCAAGTGATCCCTACAATGAATCAAGAAAAGAGTCTGCTGCCCTCAGAACATTCAAAACACCTTCAAACTTTGACAAACTTCGACAGTTTATTGAACTTGACAGGAAGGTATGTAACAAACAAAGCCAAAAATTAACAAAGTAGTGCGAAAGAATCGTGTTTAGAAGAATCAAATTATTACTGCTGTCATTTTCCTGGTTATAATCACAATTTTTTCCATTGTTGTCATTAAAGGTATTACGTTTCTACTGTGTTTGGGACGACAGAGGGAGTATGTTTGGTGAAATGCGACCAAACATCATTCATTATTACTTAGTTGATGACACAGTAGAGGTACGCGAGGTCCATGAACCTAACGATGGTCGTGATCCATTTCCTGTCTTACTCTCCAGACAAAAGTTGCCAAAGGATAGAGACAATATTGAAGGTAGATACACCCTTTCTGAAGCTTTAAAGACTGTTCCTAAATCTAATTATACTATTTCTACCATAAAAAATTATTTTTACATGATTATCATATAGATCTGTCATTTCTCTCCAGCATCTTTTCCATCTGTTGTCATGGAATTCTCAGAGCATGAAATCAAAGAATGGTACAAACCGAGTGACTTTAAAATCGGCCAAACTATCTACGTATTCAACCGTCCCTTCCTCATCTATGACTGTGATGAGTTCACTAAAGACTACTTGTTCAAGAAGTATGGTGTCAGGGATTTCACACCAGTCGAGGTCAAAGGGCGTGCTCGTGATGTACCGCAGATGGTAAATAATATTTTTTTATAAATTTAAATTGACAGTAACTTAAAAAACATACGATAGGTAGTTAAAGCTGATGATGTTACCATATCTGGTGAGTACCCAGAAATTGAAAAAAACTGATATTAATAATCTGAAAAGTTATTATAAAAAAAAACAAAATTAAAAGTTTATTCATTCACCATAATAAAACATTTATTATGAGGTGATGTCCTAAAATAATAATACTCTGTATAA
The DNA here is from genome assembly GCF_964355755.1 of Antedon mediterranea. Classification (NCBI taxonomy): domain Eukaryota; kingdom Metazoa; phylum Echinodermata; class Crinoidea; order Comatulida; family Antedonidae; genus Antedon; species Antedon mediterranea. The sequence goes on along the minus strand of NC_092670.1, from coordinate 37,282,163 downwards.
AAATATTTTTGAGAACTGTAGCCCGGAGAGGTAAAAATGTTAACTCATATTTTATTGTAGGACTTACCACCTTACAATGGCTTTGGATCTTTGGAGGATTCCTTGCGGTCATGTCTGTCACTGGTACCTCAACCTCCGAAAAAGGATTTCATCAAGATGCTGGAAAACGACCACAAAGTGCTTAGGTTTGAAGCTGTAATGGTGAGTTGTTTTTATTGTCAGTACCATCTTTTACATCTAATGTATCCAAAAGAAAACACATTATTAGGAAATTCGCAAAAATGAATTTGGTTAACATGTTTATTATAGATAAGTTTGCGGTGATAGAATTTGGTAATGCGCACTAATAGGTTTGAAAAGCTACAGTTAACTGTAGTGAACTTGTACCACTGAGATCTCTCATTGACTTATTTAATGAAATCTATTTGTTTTTTATTTACAGGATTCCGTCAAACCAGAAGACAAAGGACGGCGCTTCATAATCAGCTACCGTCTAGCCGATGACATGATGACCATCTTTGAACCTCCAGTTCGCAACTCCGGCATCATAAGCGGCAAATTCCTTGAAAGAACGCGAGTAACTAAACCAGGTTCTCAGCCAGACAGACCAGAATTTTACGAACCTCAAGATCTGTATATCGGAGCAACCGTTCAGGTCTTTAACCATAGGTTCATCATTACGGATGCCGACGATTACGTACGTTCGTATTTAGAATCGCACCAGGAGGACTTTCCGGGTGTTCAAAAAACTATTCATTCCCTTGCTACGAAACGTGACAATAAGCAAGCACCAAAGTCAATGAAGGCTGCCCCTATGAAAGTTAAAAGAAGGTGAGAAGATTCACTTTACTTATTCAATATCAAGACATAAATACAGTATATAACTCGTCCATATACTGTCTACTAAAAAAGTATATTATATTAAATTGCACTGATAAAGGTAAAGGTATTCATATTTGTCTACGCAGGCAATATTTGTATATTATATTAAATTATGTTATATTGTTGTTTCTCTATAGTCCTGGTGATGTGGCATATTTGTTAGGAGAAGTTAAATCACAGCTAAAGAAACACAATTATACAAACTTCAACTCGTTGACGCATGCGTTCCTGCAGTACGACAGAGATCGGTCTGGCAAGATTGACATCAACGAGGTCAAGAGGATATGCCATCGACAAAATCTACCAATTGACGATGACCTTATGAATGCTGTAAGTTTATACTAATTTTAGAAACAATTTGAATATACACAGATGAGTGGTAACAGTAATAAAAATATAAAATCTATGTTATTTACACAAAACGTGGAGTGGACGAGTGATTTCCGCTGAGGATAGATACAGATTCTACATGGGACAAGCTATGCGGTTTTCAGGTTACTGTTACCGCTCGTCTGTGTAAATTGGCCTTTAGGCTAAGTAAAGACTTATCTAAATGAATACCACATTTAACGGTAAATGAATATGACCCCTGCAAGTTGGCAGGAGACATTTTATTATTACTAATAAATAATACTAATTATTACCAAAATATCTGCAACATTAGTTTTTCATACTGTATTCATTTAGCTTTTTAAGTAAATAAATCCGATTTTAACAATTTTTAACCATTTTTTTCCAGCTTGTTTCCGAACTGGATATCAACAAAGATGGATTGATTGATCATGCTGAATTCATGAAGTTTATAACCTGCGACTGATTTCAAACGATTCAATTTATATTTAATACAAAACAAATATTGTAAAGAAACATTGTAAATATGAACATTACTATTGTGCATTAAAAGAACAACAAGTGATAAGGAATTTCTAAAAATATATTTAGTGTATTTTGTTGCTATAGTTAGGTATAATAATTTGTGGTTTCCCGAAAGATCGTAAAATCAAAACGGTACTGGGTATGACCAACTAGCGTTATTGTCACCAACTAGCCATCCATGTTGCAGCCTAAATGTGTATAGCAACTAAAGAATGAATCATACTTCTATGAATGGACGGCTAGTTGGTGACAATATCGCTAGTTGGTCATACCCAGTACCGTTTTTAATTTTACATTTATTCGGGAAACCACCTCACCACCCTTGCTATAGTTAGGTAAAATAATTCAACAATTTTTGTGTAAATATACATACCTGAATCTGCATATGAAGAATTGATTTATTAATAGAATACCAAACTACTGTACTACACTGTAAAGACATAATATAGAAACAGGTCTTCGTAATTGTAATTGTAATTTGCGTGTCATAGTCACTCTGTATCTAGTGTATATTTAAGCACTGTACTTCAAACGTAAATAAAAACCGATCGTTCAAAATGTAATAAAAACTGTGTATACATTTTTTTTATTTAATTTTTTAAATTTGTTTTTTATAATGTCATTCTAGGTCTGGATGAGGGTGCACCTGTAAATAACAAATTCACTTCTACTTGCGATGTAGATCGACGATTATTAAACTGATATTTGTATGTTTGCAAATTGCTTTAAAAAGCAAATTGTAAACAGCATTCTTCACTATTTACCAAAATAGTATTAATTCATTCTCTTGCACATTATTACTTGTCATTTTTTGGATCATACATAATAGTGCAGCTAGTAATCAGCGCAAAGTTGTGTCTTGATCTAACCGGGTTCCCATTTATACACCTGGGTGGAGAGAGGCAAATGTAAGTAAAGTGTCTTGCCTAAGGATACAAGCAATGCGGCGGCGAGAGTTGGATTCGAACCACAATCAGTAATCCAACGTCCAACACAAAACACACAAATGTAATACAGTACTGTTATATCAATTTTCGCCATTACACTAAAACCTTTTTACAGCCCAACCGACAATAAAAACAAACAATCGTGTACATTGACAATTCAATTTTATTAACAATAACTTTAGTTATTCGATAATAATACAGAAGATGATAGGCAAAAACAATAAAGTTATACACAATATTGACTACTATATATAATATCCCATCACACTTCCAACCCAACCATTAGAGGTCAAAGGTCAAATAATAATAAAATAATACTTTTAATTACCATGACGCACATGTAAATAATATAGCAAGCATTTTTTTATGTTTTTGTTTTCTTTACAACAACACATTACGTAGGAAGACTACCGACATGGTACTCCAAACATTGGTCAACAGTTTGCTGGGATTTTTATCACCTAATTAATTCATAATTAAATTCAATTTTCCTATTGTTTTATCGATTCTATATAAAAACAATCTTTAGATACAAAATATACAGAAGGGTCCTACGCTAGTCAGATTTGAATAAACAAACATTTAAAATTCATCTTCAAAATTGGCACATTCCACACCAAAACAAAGGCTACACTGAATCAAAAGCCTCGACCTTTGACACCCTGTATATTTAAATGAATCCTCCATTTTTACAATCTGATTGGATTATTCAATATGAATACTAATTCTAGTATTGCAAATTCTCTCGTTTCAGCCTCAACCAATAACATTTTGACGAACCAAACCAATAGGCTTAATTAACAAAGCTCTGTACACTTCTACATTTTTTTTAAACAGAAAGCTTTCCCATAATGAAACATTAGCTTTTTAAAATTTAGTTTAAAACGATTAAATTCCTAGAAAATAAAAATACCAGTGTTTGGTAAGAGTAAATCACACATTTATATTAATTTAAAAAAAATTTTGTTACACCCTAGAAACATTATTCTGTATTAATTAAATTATAAAATTGTTTTTTTTTTTATGATTGTGTAAAAACTATAATTGATACTCCAAGTAGCTATGAAATCAAGACACTTTATTTCTATCATTTAATTATGTAATGTTTGTCTTTCTTCTACTACTTGAAATATTAACCACATTTTCAAACTCAAAAGTAAACTGATAATAGACTCCATTTTCACACACATTTAACATAATCGCTGGTGGCTATTTCTGCCTGTATAATATCTTGCAGCAGTATTTTGAGATAAGCATCCAGTTGTGTGGCCATTTATAAAAATGTGTAAACCTCTTTCACTATTAAAATGTATGCATTTTAAGTAATTGCTACTGTACTTCTCCTGTACATTAATTATCAAAAGAATTATTGACTTACTGGCGGTGAGTTTATATTAAGTATATAATATATTTTGATTTATCAAATTATCTTTAAAGTAAAAAGTTTCACATATCACACCTTTTAAGGGGAACGCTTCAGGACCCAACAAAGGGTATCTTAAAAGTGGCGTTACCTGAATAGGGGTTGGCTGTAGTGTTAATATACTGTATATATATATATATATATATGTATTTGCTTAGAAATTTCACAGTGGTAAAATCAAAGCTAAGCTCTGTCTATACTAATTTGACAAAAAAGTGTGATGTGCCCAAATATGGTAGTGATACGACATTATCATATATGGGCATGATCACATTTTGTTGTTACATAAAGTTTGATAGTGTAGACAGAGCTTTACATCATGACAATTGGTCTCACATTTGATAAAGAATTTCATTTTGTATGGCATTTTCTGTTTATCAAAAAACACTAATAACCTTTGCCATGTGAAAACACACCATATTATAAACTCTGGCATGTAAACACGTACCATATAAAGTCTACTTTGTGAACACACACTACACACAACTTGAACTCTGCTGTTTTCAAGACACACAACATAACTGGTTCATGTGAACACACAATATTAACTTGTTCATGTGAACACACAACATAACTGTAACATGTGAACACGCAATATAACCTTGGTCATGTGAACACACAATATTAAATTGGTCATGTGAACACACAATACTAAAATCTTCCATGAGAACGCAAGTTATACAAATGGATTATTGTTGAATACAAGTTAAACCCTTATTAACAATACCTACAATTAAAAAATGAATGAAAAGTTAAATTTTATCAATATTATTAGCTAATTCAGATTTTGTCAACAATGTAATAAAGTATAATCACAAATTTATTGGGGATATATATTTATCAAGCATGAATTAATTTTGCTGTAAACATTAGTTATTAAGAATTAAGATAACTTCATCCAAAATATAATTCCTATTTTCCAAAAATATATATATTTTTTCAGTAGTATGTGTCGACAGGTACTGATTTCTGCTCACATTTGCGACCTTCCCACAATACATTTCACAACGCACTGTAGTTCTGCCGGTTGCGAGCTCTTCAAATTTTTACAATAGTTTGACTATACAAACATAAACAAAAGGAGTTCTCAATACAATTATTTACAGTTGCTTGGTCTCAGATGTACAAGGAACAGATTATACACAACTTGCCCACCCTCTTCCCAACTTAACCCTACTCACTTACCCCCTAAAACCAAAATGATAAACAGAACCCAACACGCAGCTAAAAATGGCAACAATAGTAAAGATTATTAAGTTATAACGGCAGAAAATTGAATAAGAATAACCACAATACTCATAATTTAGTAGTTGTTGCACTACTAATATGAGAGTCTGGTTAAGTGAGAGAAAATTACTAATTCCAATACTCTGGTGAAAGCTTAGCCCAGTTGAACGTAACACCCGGGGGCTGGGCTTACACCACCAGAGGACTGACCAACATAGATCAGTCTGCACGACACTTACTCCAAATTCTATTTATGTATGCGTTACATACATTTCGTATTTCAACTGGCCTGTTTGCATATATGATTAAAATAATATAACTAGTATCATTGATCATCCAATAATTTATCAATATTAAAACTGCCCATTGAATTAATTCTACTATTCTACACTCTTCATAATATTCACATTATCTACACACACCTTCACGCATCACACATCTGCCATATCCACACCATCATAAATCACAATTTTCAGAATTATACAATCTTTTTGTTACAAACAAACGTTGGCACAATACAAACAGCATTCTCTAGTTTGTAATTTCCCCAAACTGAATACAGTACCCTGCTTGGTAAATTCTACATATCATCTAACATTCAACAAAATTAAAATTATTAGTAAACTTCTTCGGATGTCAATGACATTGCGTCAGAAACAACGTGAAGATGTCAAAGGTCATAACTACTGACAATAGTTGACATTTAAATCTAAGTAATAAAATGGTTTATACTTTTTCTTCACTAGGAATTTATTTTCCTTTGAATTCAACTTATTCACATATTATCCTCATGAAGAATTCTAAATAATACAGTATACTTAAATACCATGGTTTTGTAAAATGTATGCTGAGGAATAAAATGCCCCTTCCTTCCTACAACCACAGTACCATGTACAAGATGCCTGTAACTGTACATGCCAAGCCTAGCCTAGCCTATGCCAAGCTACAACGATGACTCTATCATCCCTTCTCTGAGGTAGGTAGGTTTGTTACAGTATGCCGTGTCAAAATTAAATTTTTAATACCATCATTTTTAATACCATTTGGATGTAAATCTATTTATGGAGTGCCAAACTGTAGCGACTTAAACACAACCAAAATATTAAGTATTCAAAGAAAAACGTTTATGACTGAGCATGCAAACTTGTTCGATTCATTTTAGATAATCTTTGGAAACAAAACCGTATTTTATTAACGTGCCATTCGAATCCACTGTGAGGTCATTAGCAATGATCCCACAGCATGAAAACTAAGAAACAACATAACCAATCAGAAGTGAGCTTCCATAAGAATATACCAAATTTGGAAATAATTGTAGTTTGTACACACCACGAGATTCTACAAGCTGATTTGATATGCCTTGTTGTTTGTCGTGGTAGTAGTATAATCTAAGAAATACATTGTAAAGATAGTTAAAGAAAAAATAAAACCATTAAAAACCGAACAATTAAAAACGTAACTGTGATAACATAAAAAGTCACTTGTCAATTTCAGTGTGATTTCTGATTTGATATTTTTCATCATTTCCTTATTAGGAATTTGTCTATACTGTAGTTTCTATTTCTCTTCAAATACAAAAAAATAATAAACGTTTTAAAATAATACAATGATAGTTTGACGATACGTTTATGGTTGTATGAAATAAACAATGAATTAAAATAATAATATATTTACAGCAGCCTGTATCTCATATATCTTAAATACTCCTTTTTAAATAAAATCTGCAAAATCTTGGTTTGCCAAAAACTTTCCTTTCCTAAGACACATAAACTTCATAGAATCTCGCACTGAGGGCAGCATCGACATCTATGTCACCTCTGAGGGCAGCATCGACATCTATGATGTCACCACTGAGGGCAGCATCGACATCTATGATGTCACCACTGAGTGCAACATCGACATCTATGTCACCACTGAGGGTAGCATCAACATCTATGTCACTACTGAGGGCAGCATCAACATCTGCCACCTCTGAGGGCAGCATCGACATCTATGATGTCACCACTGAGGGCAGCATACGATTCCACTGCTCTGTTTCAGATGTCTTTTCCAGTGCAACTGCCATGCTACAATCCTTTACTACTTGTTGAGTATTTAGGCAGGACATGGCATTTCAGTAAGGGTTAGCCTGTTTCTTGTAATAATTTCTGTAGTAAACTGTTATTCCCTGTGGATTCATGTGAATCATTTTGTGATTGCTAAAAAAATAAAAGAAAAATAAAATATATTAATTAGACAAAAATATGGATACAATAGTTGCTTAGAAAGATGTATTTGTCCCCCAAAAACATGAAAAATGAAGATAAAAAATGTTGATCCACTTTTTGGTCAAATCATGTGACATTAAAATGGCATATCCAAAACAAAGTTTGAAAAAAAAAAAAAAAAATTGTAAGGGACAATATATCTTTAAGGTCTGTCTACACTATCAAAATAGTTTGAAAAAAAAAGTGTGATGTGCCCAAATCTACCTTACCTGTCTTTCAATAGAAGACTGATGAGAACTCTGAAGGCTTTGCAATTGACTCTCAGGTCGTATTCCCTGTAATTGATTTTTAAATAAATTTGTAACTCTCGTTTTTGCATCCGGTGCCTGCCCTGCATCTGCCATATTATAAAAATTGTAATATCGTTGTTTTGCTTCCTCGCGGCACTGACTTTCAAGAGCGACCGCTACCGGCTCATTACCAGGAGGGGCGGCAGCAGCTGTACTGCCCTGTTTTACATTTCCAGTCTGTTGAATTTCTGTGACAAAAATATTTGTATATAAATTATAGTGCAAATTTTCTGGCTGTTTTACTATATTGTTTTGATTAAGCTGTTTGCTTATATTATTTTATACCTCTATTGAGATCCATCCACTGATTTTTTCAGTAATTTGTCTTGTATATAAATTATAGTGTAAACTGCTTTATTTCTATTAAGGTAAATCAAGAAAATGTATGTATTTTATTTATGCTAATTAAACATACCTTGCTGTAGAAAGTTGATAGTCATATTTAAATCATCATCCATCGGTGTTGACGGTGTACCTCCCATATTAAAGTTTGACGCATTTGGATTCTTATTCTGATTCATAGAATTCATAAGGGCACCCCCTACTTGCGTCATCTGTAAAAATAAAGCAATTGATTATTTTCTAGGGCTTGCGATATTAATTGCGTTTTAAATGCAACAAGTTAGTTTGATGTACAATATAAAGTTAAACACTTGATTTAGAGTCAAGCAATGTAAATTAATCTAAATGCCAATTTTATGTCAATGGATACCCGATGTATGTAGAAAGTTAGCTGAACCAGTATCAGTAGTAATGTCATGGCTACTTAACTGTAAAATTGTAACACTTTAGTAGAAGACAAATGGCACTAAAAGAGACTAGTTTAAATGTAAAATGTACCTGAGGGTTTAGAGAGTCGGTACTGTTCCTTCGAGGGTGCATTCTATTCATAACTCCTGCATTCATGCCACCATACATATCTGCAGACGATGGCTGCTGTGAAGACATTGGACCAGAGAACATGTTTGCCTGAATTTGACCTCCTGCCTGCTGATTCCAACGCATTTGATTCATTGCACCACCCATACCAGCGGCACCGCCCATACCAGCGGCACCGCCCATACTAGCGGCACCACCCATACCTCCAGCACCACCCATCTGACTTTGTACACGCATAGCATTTTGATTTTGTGGGACCATTGAGTTCGGGTTTCCGCGGAAGTTAGAAAAGTTCGAGTTTGTGTTCATGTATTGATTTGATGCCATACTGGCATTTGCCATTCCTGATATTCCAGGATTCACACCTGGATTTTGTCCCATAGTAGAAGGTGGAATGTTATGGTTCAAACCCGACGTCGGGGCCATGGGCACCCCGGATTGCATGCTTCCACCCGGCTGTTGCATTCCACCTTGTGTTTGGATACCTCCTGGTGTAGCCATACCACCAGGCGTTTGTATTCCACCTGGAGTCTGCATCCCACCTGGAGTCATTCCTCCTGAATTAGGCATTCCACCTGGAGTTTGCATATTAGAGTTTGGCATACTGCCAGCATTAGGCATTCCTGCAGGATTCTGCATTCCAGCTGGATTTTGCATCCCAGCATGTTGTGGATTCTGCATGCCACCCATCATATTAGGGTTTCCTTGCATGCGATTGTTCATAGAATTTCCGTAAGGCATATTGACTTGCATTGGATCCTGGAACGGGAATGAATTTGGATTAGGTCCCATATTGCCTCCATATTGGTTTGAATTCATCATCTGGTTAAATGGCGGTAATCCATATTCTCCCGTTCGGTTATTTTGCGCAAACATTTGATTGGTCATGCCTGCTTGACCTCTAACACCCATCTGTCCACCCATCTGTCCACCTGGAATCATTTGATTCATTTGATTGGCTCCGGACATTGGTCTTCCTGGCATTGCTGGACTACCAAATCCAGATTTCTGTAACACAATAAACTCACTTGTTACAAATAACATTCTTTTTGTCCATAGGTTCCCAGATCAACTTAATTGTGCCCGTCAACCAAATTGCCAATATAGCTCCTCAACAATGCTTAAAAATGTTTGACATGTTTGTGTAAAGCTCTGTCTACACTATCAAATTGTGACAAAAATGTGATGTGCCCATATATGGACATGATGATGTCATATCACTACCATATTTGGGCATATCACTACCATGGGCTCATCACACTTTTCGTCACACTAGTTTGATAGTGTAGATAGAACTTTTTCAAAAGGTCACTTGGTCGGGTTAAAATCAAGTTGATCTGGTACTTATTCAAAATTGTAGAAAAATTTGTGTTTTGTTTGTGAAATTCTTTTATGTTTTAATTTATTACTAAATTATAAATAAACCTTATGACACGTGATAGTGAGAGATTGTTTATGCGGACGAACAGTACAGTATGTTTATGTATGCAGATGTATAATGTGAAGATGTGTATACATGTAATGTGTACATGCTTCTCAGGGCATTTATTTTAGATGTGATCCATTCATAAGGTTTATCGCAAATATTGTGCGCGATGAATGATGGGAAGAGTTTGTGAGGAAACGTCACGACACGTACGTACGTGATTTGTTATTTGTACATACACGTTGTGACGTTTGCTCCCAAACCCTTCCCATCATGCATTGTGCAATGATGTTCCTTGTGAAATCAAGCTATTTGTGATAAACTTTATTGGAACGGATCACGATTGTTTATGGTCAGTTTTGTTAGTATGGTTATAAGACATCTTACGACTCCATCGACGGTTAGTTTCTGGTTAGTGATTGCCCCTACTAAACATGTGGATATACCTGAATGCTAACATTAGGAGCACTTGCCGAAGGACTGAGCATGTCTCCGAGTTTTTCCGGGAAGTTGTGAGTGTCCATTCCTTGAAACATTCCATCCGTCTACGAAAACAAAATACGCATAAATGTTTAGTTTGAAGGTTTTCATGACGAAATAAAATGTTGATATAAAATTTGCGATACACTACGTATATTAATTCTGAAAAGAAATTTTGAGTTTCTAAACATTTCTATGAATCCCTCCCGCTGTGATCTTGCTATGGTTTTTAACTTTCACACCAGTCCCATTTCACACTATTCCGCTCATATTCCCAGTTTCCATGGACTTTCTGCATTCTCACTCAAAGCATATTGATTGAAATGTCAAGAAACTCAACAGTTCGTTTAAGAACATATATACGTGGAGTACTACAAACTTCATATCAATATAAATGTTTACTAACGACAGTCAAGATATAATAATTGTGACATTTGGAAGTCAAATTTGTCAAAATGGAGTAAATTTGAAGTCAATTAAAGTTCATATGTTAACTATTATGTTCACCATTAATAACATTTGCAAGTCAGATTTTGTAAAAGAAATTTTTTAAACCACTTTCAGTGAATAAATGAAACAAAAAAAGAAGAATTAATGGATGTAGGCATGTCAACTTGGGTACTCGACCACAATTAAACTGCCAACTAAATCACACTACATATTTTGAATGTTAAAAGGAAAACTGTAGGTAGTTTTATAATTAAGATCCAAGATGTGTATTAAAATATTACTGTATTAGTAATGTAGTATAATGAACATTTGTTGTTGGCTACACTGTAGTATGGTTAACTCTCTCAATACCGGACTTGGAAAACTGGAAAAGCTCTCCCAATTTCCAGAAAACCAGACTACTCCTGTAGGCCAACCCATGGGGTGTCCGGTATTGGCAGAGTTGACTCTATACATACTTGACTTATATACACATAGGACAATAAGTGTTTATTATTTATATAAACAATTTAAATTATGGGATTGATTCTGATAATATATAGAGCTTGGCACCAATAAACATGGATTAGGAACAGGGACGGAGAAATAGCATTCAATAAAAGGAATCACAAACTATAAAATCACTACAATACGTAAATTGTTAAAGGCACTGGTTTCACATTTACTTGCAAAGGTGTGCAAAGCACTGAACTCATGATAGTAAACAACTAGGCGTACGTTGACCTTTGAGGTCATTGTTACTCAGTACACAAACAGTGTTTTGCCACAGGGAAACAAAGCTATTCTTAAGACGTCTACACAACAGGGTTTCACTTGCTACAGTACAAGTCACTAAACAGATTACAATACAACTGAACTACAGATAGTAGTCAATAATAAAGTAAAAGAAAGCTTTATATTTGATGGTGTATACCAGCAGATAAAATAGACATAAGTGCCTTAACAAAAACTATACTACACCACATTCTAAAGATGTTTAAAATTGTAAACATGCTTACCAGGCATGTTAACATGCACTTAAATAGAATTAAAATAATACAAGTTTGCACATGTATGGATATATGCAGTCTACGTTTTATATCTTTATTTTATGTTGAAATATTTAATATGGAAGCTCTATTAAGGGGACACACCATTGGAACCCATCAAAGTGCAATAAGGGTATCTCCTAAATCCCGAATGTTCCTCTCGAATATAGATGCCCGTACAAATATATCAACTTATTTTTATATTTAGTAAACCTCAGGCCAATCGAAAATCATCTATTTATGGTTGTGTTTATACCTGAGGAACTGTAAACCTCTGATAAGATTGTTGGTGGTGCAACATCTGTAACTTCTGTTGTTGTGCAAGACGCTGCTGGTGCGGTGTCATTCCTTGCATCTGCTGCTGCTGCCTCATCAGTTGCTGCTGCCGCACCCAATCCCGTTGTTGCTGCTGTTGCTGCTGTTGTTGATGCTGCTGCTGCTGCTGCTGCTGTTGTTGTTGCTGCTGTTGGGTCTTTTTGCGTAGAAGATTTTGTCGTATTTGCGGTTTACTGTTATACATGTCGCCCGCAGCAGCGCGCATTCCGTTGCCGGTGGCCGGTAATGACATTTGTTTTTGCAAGGTTGGTCTTTGTTGCATTACATTCATATTCATCATCTTTTGAAGAAAAAAAATTGTTACAAATAATAATACATTAGTATTGTTTGTTTGTTTGTTTGTTTTATCTTTATACTGGGTAACCTCTTCAGTCAAAGACTGATCTCCCAGAGGGCCCAGTTGGTGATCAGTGGCTGTGATGTACTAATACACCGGGGTAACCCCCTACTCATCTCGAAAGATGTACTAGGTTCTTTAAAGTGCACACGAGCAAGTTGTGTACACTGGACCTACGGTTTATAGTCCTTATCCGAGAAGACTCGTTCTACCACCAGAACCATGGAGTGAGTGAGCCTCGAACCCCTGCCGATGTTATGGCTACGTGATTACGGTTCCACTGTCTTAATTTTAACAAACTGTAAATATAGAGAAGTTCTTTTGAATATAATTTGATATAATTATAATATTTAAGAACTCTTATAATATTAGTAGTAACAGGTAATAAAAACTAAAAAAAACTAAAAACCAGGACCTCTGGATTTAATTGTAACTGTGTAGGCTAATTACAAAATTACAACATCCCTCTGAGATTATGACTATACATGCTACTGCAGATACCAGTGCAATAACGTTTGATTTTAGTTTGGTTCAACATAGCGGTTTAAAAAACAGAATGCAGAGGAAAATGACTATTAAATTATTTTACTGTACAAATTTATGATAGTGTGAATTGTTTGTATACACCATACAAAGTCAACTGATGATATAATTGTTTTTTTTTGTTTATAAATGGTTACTAAACTGACAAGCACCCGCTTCTTTTGATATGCTACTAATGAATATTGTAAATGTAATTGTGAATAAAATAAGCAATGTTTTAATAAGAAAACAAATTTAGTACAGATATAACGAGAGTGGTAAACAGCTCAAGATTACCGAAAAAGTATTAAAGTATTGTGTCAGCGATGAGGGCAGGAAGTATTGTATGTTGGATGGGAATGAGATGGGAAAATGGAGGCAGTGTCAAGGCTGAAAAGCAATTAGCCCAGTCCTTCACAAACAGGATGCGTGACACATCTACAACTTCTTAATGATTTCCTAAGATCTTGTTTTTGATATTACCACCATTAACAAGCCAACACGGCATTACTACACGACTCGGTTTGCGCACGCCAATTAGAAAGCCGACTCATAGGTAATCGTTTGTGAACGAAGAGCTAATTTCATCAAGATTCGACTACTGTAGGCTTCAGAATGTAACGTAAGCCGGGGCAACTGATTAACGCGTTATCTGACATGGTCATTGAGCGGCAAGTGACAATCCAGGATATGTTCCAATATGAACTCAGCACTTTAAAATATATAGGGCATTAAAATTGTACTTATCCAAAAGTACAGTAATGATACAATAACAAGACATTTCGGCAGTTCATATTTGCTGTAGTTAAGCGCTACCAGTACCATGCAGTTGATTTTTAAAAAAAAACATTGCATAAATCTTTTTTTGCCAAATTTTAAAATGTGGGAAATGAAGCAAGTATTATTATTATTTATTAAATTTATTTCTTTATTGTTAATCTTATAATGTAAACTTTGGAAATTGGTAAGAGTTTGCGTGTATTTTAGTTCTACTAACTCAATTATGATTGAACAAAACAATCAGATTCAATATCGACAGATAACGTAACAAGCAAAGAACGGCTTATCTGACACAATCTATTGATTGTCCATTACGCTGGTTTTGTAAGCAAAAATGTACGATGTATGCTAAGTAAGAACATGTGACACAACAGTATCAGCATGTCAGGTGCTTCATTCGAGAAAAAGGATTTAAGTAATTTCCTTGCTTCTCAGTCTTATTGTTCTATTATAGATACACGACTGTCTTTGTGGTTTTTATGAAATTTACAATTTGTAGAAAAGAAGATTCTTTTGAAGTCTTCAAACAGCAGGTGGATTATTATCTTTTTTGAAATTTGAACATTCAAATAAACAGGGCATGATCTAAATTAATTTAAATAATGAGATTGCAACAATTGAAGAACAAACAGTTCTCTAACTGTAAATATATCGACTATTATTATACTGTGAGTCAACTCTCCCAATACCGGACACCCTTGGGCTGGACAAATTTGTCTGGTTTTCTGGAAAGTCTGGTAAATTCAGAATGTGTTTTTAATGGTAAAAAAGAATTTTGGACCTTTTGGACCTAAAGAAAGTCTGGTTTAGGAAGAGTTTGTGGTTTACAGAGTCTGGTATTTGGGGGAGTTGATTGCATCTATTATTTTTAAGGTGTAAATTGTGGTAATTAAATATTAACTAGTTATTTGCATACAGTAGAAACAGGCCCTTATTTGAAAGTGTAAAGCTCTGTCTACACTATCAAACTAGTGCGACAAAAAAGTGTGATGTGTCCAAATATGGTAGTAATATTCCAAAATATGGTAGTGACCACATCACATTTGTTTGTCACATAAAGTTTGATAGTGTGGACAGAGCTTAAAAGTAAAGTAACATACTTGTGATGGTTGAGAAGTTGGAAATCTTGATTGCATCATGTGAACATTAGTTTGCGGAGACAACATACTCCCCATTTGCTGTTGACCCTGCTGATGACCTTGCTGCGATTGCTGCACACCGCCGTAACCCATATTATTGCTGTGCACGCCATTGTTCGGTGTCTGCGTCACCTGTGGTCCCGTTTGATCGGCAGGATTGAAGATTGAGCTAAGCAAGTCACCCTCATTTGGTTGCGAGTTGACTATGTTATCTAGACGTAGGGCAGGAGACATCTCTTCGTTGAATGGCATGTCGGAACCCATTATCCTCTCAAGCTGTTGCATAAAGACATCATCATCCGGCAATGTGTTACTACTACCAGAGTTATTCTGCGACATTCCCATGTTCTGAAGAAAAAAAAAGAAAAAATCATTATTGGATTAAGACTCAGGGCTAAAGATTCACCTGCTTACCATTCATCTATCACATGATCTTTTAATTAGAAAAATAATAGCGTTTGGTCAACAGGTTTGACAACAGTGCATTAGTGTACGACATGTACTTGTTATTAAACCATTTTCATTGAAATGTATCTAACAATGTGCAGTCAACTATCGCACACTTGCAAGCCTAAATTGTTTTGTTGTATTAGAATGGCAGACTATATTCGTAATCACATCTCACTGTTCTTATCTACTACATACAGTAGAACAACAATTAAGTTATCTTAATTAATATCAATTAAATCATTTGGTCAAATTTTTATAATAGTCAATTATCGGAAACTGGAAAAAAAACAAGAGAAAAACTGCTGTACAAATCCTTGACCAGTAAACAACGTGTAAACATATTCTCTTTTGAGTTCTATTGTACCCATGTATGTAGTAATGAATATGGATCATGTGATAACTGTTAAGGAATAGATGACACTGACTAATATTTCTCAACTGAATATCTACGGCAGGTAGACATTTATCTTATTAATGGCACGTACTGCAGCAAGTAGCCAACAGCGAAACAAATTTATGTTTCTATAGCAAACAAAAATGATTAAAATTTAAATTAAGCCTATAGTATACAGTATCACATAAATAATGTTACCAGACAATTCCTAAGCCTAATAAAATAAATAGTCTTATGCTCTGTCCACACATTTAAACTATTTTGACAAAAAGTGTGATGTGCCCAAAATACGGTAGTGCCCATTATTGGTAGTGATATGACATCATCATGTCCATATATGGGCACATCACTTTTTTTTTCACACTCTATGATGCCACATTCAAATCTCTTTTCGCTAAAAAATATGTAGTACCATATATGACATAAATGTACCGCAAAAGCCATTTACAGTTGAATCTGCTCATCATCTCATGGGCAACCATAGTTACAGAATTAATGGGAGAGTAAGGTAATATTATCTTTATTGAGACAAATGGACGATATTCAGAAGATGGTCAAATCAAACGATTAGCAATTACGTCCAATAATAAAATGGTCGCCTAAAAATCAGTATAGAAAATTAAAGAGAATGTTTACGTTTAAATTATGGTTTTATCAGGTAGATTTGTTTTATTTAATCTGGGGGACATCATATCTTTAAAGATTTATTGTCAAAAACATGAAAAATGAAGATTAATAAAATTAAACTTTAAAATAAGTCATTTTGCTGTTTTATTAAAGTTATTAAAAAAAAATTATTTTACTTAAAAAAGACAAAAGAAACCGTTAATTTTAACCAAAAGTTTGAAAGTCAATTAAAAAATGGCTTATTCAACAATTTTTTAAGAATTATTTTTTTCAGTGGGCCAATGTATCTTTAATATCAAAGCATTTATGATTGTCATTGTTTTAGTTTTTGAAATAGCATACACACTTGGTTAAGCCGAACAATTGGCAAGTCTAGTTTGTTAATTACCTGAAGAAATATGAAATCATTTAAGTTTTTATGTTAGACTACACAGATCTACACCACAGTTTAATCTATTAACAAGTTATATTGTGTAAGTGCTTAAACTTTATCTTTCTGGCTTGAGAAATTTATATTTATCATTTTCTTTAACTGGTACCACTATTTTGTCTTATATCAAATTAGTATGCTTGGTAGCCATAATGAGTATTCTTCTACTATTTATACTATAGTACAAAAAGTAACTAGGTTACCAAAGCCATGTTAAAAATGGAAATTACAAATTTACCATCTGATAAATATATAGAAATAAAAACCCTGCCTGACATTTATATACACTACAGAGTTAGGTTTGCAGTAGAATTGTATGACTATTACAGTATATGATCTACTAATGATGATCTCTTAAATTACAAAGCATTTTGATACAATTTGTACTGTATTTTAATACTTCTTGACATTGTGATTGCAATTTAAATATTTTGATTTACCATCATTAATTAAAGATATATTGTTCAAGAACATTTTTTTTTTTCAAATTTGTTTTTAATATGCCATTTTAATAATGTCACAATAATTTGATGAAATACTTCCCCGAAAATTTTTTTTATTTACAACAAAAAGTACTTTGTCTATTAGACAATGGTTTTGGGTTAAAATTAAACATTTTTTTTCTTTTTTTTATAAGTGAAATAATTATTTTTGGGGGTTTTTTTTTAAACAGAAGATAATAACTTTATTAACACTGCAAAATGGCCTTTTTAAAGACTAATATTATTCTTCATTTTCATGATTTTTTTGGAACAATACATCTATAAGTTAGTATCAATAGATAAAACATAACAATATATTATAAATATTTGATTTTAATAATTTTAATTTTACTACAGTAAAAATTCATAAAGAATTTCAATACATATTTGTCGAATTCATCCAATTTATCAATAAGGTTGACTTCTATCTACACCATACATAACTTTTTATAACCGCTGTTTTCTTTTCATAATAACCTTTTATTGTTATACAACAATGGTTAATAAAACTTGATTAAGATCGAATAGTACGATTGAATTGTTCAATTTTCAACTTACTTATTTTATTTTAAAAATATTCTTATGTTTATTATATAATTTTTGATCTGGTAAAAAACTGATCAATCGATATGTTACTAAACCATTCTGTTTTCCCCTGAAGAATAAAAAAAAAAAACTCCTACAAACTTGCACCTCACATACAATCAAATCAGCCCTAGTGGAATTGACTGAAAAATAGGTTTGTACATTATTTAATTTAAGCTTAAGTCAAATTCCACTCAGATTTAGCATAGAATAATTTACCTAAAGTCTGATGTTACCGTCGAGTAACTTTATTTTACTAGAAATCTGTGCATTCTCAATCTTGTAGAGGTGGGTGCAAACATGAAACTGTAGTTGTGGAGCTCACATTACTTGAAAATGTACAAATCTAGGGCACTAAAGATGGCGGTCAATTGCTGAGTTGTCATTTGACAGGTTGCAGCCAAGGGTGACTTAAGTTAGGTGTTAAAGGGGATATATTGCCATTAGTCTGGGAAAAGCAATGTGGTTCTTAGGAATGTTGTAGTATGAAATATAATGTCATAGTTTACATGTAGATGTCTGTCAACACTTAAGGATTATATCACCACACCACTTCAAAGTACTCAGTACTTTATCAGCAGACTATAGTAAACAAGGATTAATTCACATTGACACACTTAAGGGCAGGATTAATATACACCATCCTATTGTACATTTAGTTTAGAGATGTTGTAAAATAATCATTGTTTTACATCTTCCTGATTAGTAGTAGGGACCTACAGTAATTCAATGGTTTTATATAAAATCTAAATAAATTCCTATCATTTGATTGGACGATTGTGGGTCACATGGCGTGCAATAGTACTCACTATTAAATGATTGTTTAATAGAACTTTTTAAACATTTGTATAATATTGCATACCAAATCATTTGTGTCCAGCAATTTTTAGAGGCAATAGAAAATAATAGTTCTTTATTTAACCTTTGGTGGTAAAAGATGATTGATGACTTTGGTCTTTATGCATTAGAAACACTACCCTTACTTATTTTAAACAGTCTTCAAATACTGGTTGAATTTACAACATTTCAAGCTCCCTTAACATGTCTTTAATTTGCAGAGTATACACAAGTCAACAAATTTACTGTTATCTGTGTGACGTTTGCTTTTTGTAAATTGCAGACTTCGGTTTGAAGAAGTTATGGTTCTCTGGTATATTCCGCATTAAAACATTTTTGTAAACACAGTCATTAGTTTTTAGGTATTTGCCTGTTATTTTCATAATAGTCCCCATGAAAAAAAAAACAAACTTTTTTTTAATATGTCATTTTAATGTCACATAATTATTTTTAAGGCAAGAAGTAGACAAATTGTTTCAGTCGGATTGGTTAAATATAACCATTTATTTTGCCTTTTAATAAGTGGCATTATTGTTGTTGTTGTTGTTTGTTTGTTTTCTATTGAAGTAAATTACTTTATTAAAACTGAAAAAGGGCCGAATCAAAAGTCTTATTTTATTAATCTTTAATGTTCATGGACAATATATCTATAAATAAATTATTGTGTTTAATAAAAGAAAGGATAACAAAGCAAATATAATTCAACCTATGACCATTGCTTTCAAAGCAGGCAATAAATGTACGCATTGCCTAAAGACATAAAATAAATAAATAAAATAAATAAAATAAAGATTATGTTATTTTCAAGTCTGTAAAAGTGTAAAGCCGCAGAGAATTTAAATAGAAATGGTTAGTCGTCAACTCCAATAAAACATATCATCTGATTAGTTCCCTTAAACGCATTAAACTATACAAAGTAGATATACGGAAATTATGCATGTAAACTGCAACAAGATTTGTTGCCACATAATTGTCGTGGCAAATCAAAAAATAGGCTCCAATATAATTAAGCTTGAGTTAATGAAAGAATAGGAATAAAAATAGGCCTAAAGGATTTTAGAGATTTTTAAGAACCAGGGTTGGCATTTAACTAGCTTTGTGCTTAAGTCTAGATAGTTAATAAGTGCTTAAGTAAAAAAACTTGAGGCTTTATCTATCAAAACATACGGAATGAACTTTGTCATCGAAGATTTAATTTTATTTATATTCTATTGATTATTTTGCAAAACTTAATTTTAGCCAAAAACTTCAAACAAAGTTAAAATCTGAACCCTAAAAAGTAACATTTTTTTTCTGACTATTTTGTATCATAATAGAATATTACATTTCTATTTCTAAAAGGTTGGTTCCTTAACATTAGTTTCTGTTAGTAATTTCTGTTAAGATCTGTCTACACTCAAACTAGTTTGACAAAAAAAGTGTGATGTGCCCAAATATGGTAGTGATATACCCAAATATGGCAGTGATATGACATCATAGTGACCATGAGCACATCACATTTTTTGTGTAGTGTAGAGAGAGTTTAGTTGTCAAATAATAATTTTAATTCTATCACATTCGTGATCTGTATCTCCAATCAATAGGTTTAATGTTAATAAATTATGATGATTTTTGTCTATTACAAACGTCCATTCATGGTTATGTACTCAATACTTGTGCCAACATGACATTCCTTGGGGGATAGATGTGTTATCATGCAGGTTTATCTGAGGTTTTATACCTGGCTATGTGTATCAGTATTTTTGTCAAGTAGTGCATCAATGCATGATTACCAATTGTTGATGCTACTATCGTATCTGATCTGAAATATAATCTTCTATTCTATAAAATGTAATAAAACTATATTATTTCTTCTTTAAATAGCTGTATAAACTATATTTTTAATGTTTAAAAAAATAGATTAAATTGTAATATTTTCTGAATAGATTTGTCTCTTTATAATAATATTTTAATGTCTTTTCTTGCACAGACTAGTAAACATAGCAATGTTATTTCCATGAATAATTTCAACACGGATAAGTATGATGAGTTATTCTTTTCTTAGAATGGTAATAAAAAGACAATTTCAAGAACTTTGTACACATTAAATCTTTCGTGGTACTAAAACCTACCTACAGTAATTGAATATTCTTAAACAAAACAAAAATGTAAAATAATAATAGTACCACATCTAAATAGTTAACATTATTTGTTTCGTAATTTGATATTTATTTACCTAAAACATTAATTAATTGCTTGTCAGAGAACTGGTTTTTAGTTAAATTTAACTGTTTATTTTATATTTTTATTAAGTTAAACCATGTTTTTTTATTTTTTTTTTAATATTGAAATGAATTACAAAACTACAAAATTGTTTGTTTTATTTTTATCTTAATTTTTTTACGTTTGGGAACAATACATCTTTAAATTATTATTAATTATAACCTAATTAGTAATAAATATCAAATAAAAATACATTTTAAATTTAAAATTAATTAAAACATATTTAATCATATTTAATATTTTATTATCCTTTGTTGATGCTTTTGGATAATAAGCATAATCATTGATCATTTTAAGATGTTTGTCTCTGCATGTGTCTGTCATTCACGCATCCAACACTACCATCTGTGCTACTATTTACATATTTGTATCAATATTACAGTATCACATACAAGCAGAGTAGTAAATTCCTATAACTAGAATATGTACAGTACATCATGTGATGTTAGTGAAGTGACCAGAAGAGTAACACAATATTGAAAAAAAAAGACATGGAGAGTCATTGAAGATGCAAATAATTATTTTATAAATGTAGTTTTATTGAGCGATAATAAGATGACAAAGTAGATTAGAAATAATGTACTATGAACACAACATCATTGAGTGAATGACAAGTCATTTCTTTGATTTTAATAATTCAAACATTGCTAGTAGTAGGGCAGCGGTGACAAGTCAGAATTTTTAAATATGAAGGTTCTTTAAAGAAAAAAAAAATCAGTAACCTATGGAACACGTCAAATTTACTACAGAAATTCAGCGGAATACGGATTACGAAAATGGAGATAAAACTACGATAAACACAACTACGGAAAATTACAATTTTGTCTAAAATTATGGAAAATTCCCAGAAAACACAATAATTATGGAAAAATTATCAACCCACAGTCACACTACAAAAAGTCCTACTTCCAGGGTTTTCTCTAATCGTACTACTGTAGCTTCATTATCATGAGCTAGCCTAGTGACTATCTTCTGATCTCTATTTTGAAAGGGGACAGCAAAAAGGGGCTTCATTCCACCCTTGAAGCTTTCCTGGCTACAGGCTAGGGTGACAATAAAGTAATGGTGCTTTAATACAGTACTACCATTTAGCATTTTTTCAGCCGCCATATTAAATCAACTACACTGTAATTCTGTCCAATAAATTAAAAGGCTTTTAAAATATATAATAATGTGAAAATGGTAAACTGCTTTATGGTATTTAGTTATGCACCAAACAACTGATGAATACTTCTACTTATGTAGACTTAGTGAGACATACTTTAAAAATTTTTTAAAGAAAATACATTACTTTTCTTTTTAATAAAAAGATTTTGAACATTGAAAACTGGTAAATAAAAAGGTCTGTCATTGTACTGTATGGCACACACCTATTACAGCTGTGTATTTTTGGTAGAGCACCAATAAACCAGTATTTCACAGCCTCCCCAGGGAGCCTACCAAGCAGGCTTTTGGAATGTACTGCAAACTCCTATGATTGGTTACCTTGAAAATCTCAGGAGGCAACATCCAAGTTCTCATAAATTACCAGCTTGAAAACTGGCATAAAATGTAAGGATATGCAGGAAAGATGGATGATACATTTGAAATCTTTAGCAGTAATGATTAGTTAATAGTATTTCACCAGACTTTTAAACTGCAGTTGAACTTTTAAAATATAATTTCGCATTTCAAGAAATGGGTTAAATAACAAAAGTCGTTCGAAAGTTAAAACAAAAGTATTCAATAGATCTTTCCATATATAAAAAGGGTTTTACTATGCTAAAATAGTAATACCAATAATACATTTAGTTGGAAAATTCTATATATCATAATAGCTTCAGGGAAAAATTTCATTTGGAAATTTTGTTTAGCAATCAAACTGATTTTTTGGTAAAGAAACATAGTTTTGTATTGTATTTTTTGCTACACAATTGTAGAAATGTGTAGCAAAAAGGTTGTTTTGTATAGCTTTTTGCTATGCTACACTGGCGAAATTATTCCCTGAGCTTTAGCAAAAAACATTTAATTTAAATATAAAGACTGCCAAACTATTATATGGGCTAGGTGGAAAACTGTCAAAAAGGCTGTCGAACTATACAGCTAGGTGGAAGACTGTCAAACTATAGGGCTTGGTGGATTGAAGACTGTCGAACTATAGGGCTTGGTGGATTGAAGACTGTCGAACTATAGGGCTTGGTGAGTGGAAGACTGTCGAACTATAGGGCTTGGTGGATTGAAAACTGTCAAACTATAGGGCTTGGTGGATTGAAGACTGTCAAACTATAGGGCTTGGTGGATTGAAGACTGTCGAACTATAGGGCTTGGTGAGTGGAAGACTGTCGAACTATAGGGCTTGGTGGATTGAAGACTGTCAAACTATAGGGCTTGGTGGATTGAAGACTGTCGAACTATAGGGCTTGGTGAGTGGAAGACTGTCGAACTATAGGGCTTGGTGGATTGAAGACTGTCAAACTATAGGGCTTGGTGAGTGGAAGACTGTCAAACTATAGGGCTTGGTGGATTGAAGACTGTTGAACTATAGGGCTTGATGGATTGAAGACTGTCAAACTATAGGGCTTGGTGGATTGAAGACTGTCGAACTATAGGGCTTGGTGAGTGGAAGACTGTCAAACTATAGGGCTTGGTGGGGGTGTCACGAAAGCTCAGACCACGAAAGCTCAGACCCCCTAAGACCTAAGATCACGAAAGCTAAGACCCAACACCTAAGATTACAAATATTTATCTTTCGCACCTGCCTTGTATTTTAACTCCCAACATTTATTCTGAATACCACACCTTAGAATTGGCACTTTCATGAAAAAGAATCACATAAAAATTAACAAATACATTTTTAAATTGATGATTTTACAGACGTTTTTCTCGCACACAAAATGATTAGCCTACAGTACTACAGTAGGCCTACCCCATGTTCAATGTTTTTGTTTCTATGGAACGTCAAAAGAGCAAAAATTATATAGAGGGCTGAAAACTCTGTGGAGTCCATCTACAGTGTGGATGGAACAATGTAAAATTAAAATTGTAATGATAATAGTATAATCATGCAAGTACGAAGAAATAAATACTGGCAAATAAATTTTAATTTAAAAATCATGATAAGTTTTTTTGTTTCGTTTTCTTTCTGTTTTTATGCTTGTACTATTATTGTTGCTCTTTTGGCGCTCCATGGAAACAAAAACATTGAGCATGGTGGGAGCTCGAGGAGTTACATTACAGTATACAAAGAAACACATATGTAAAATCATCAATTTAAAGGATTTATTTATTTGTTATTATGTGTTTCTCCTTCTGAAAGTACTTATAAGTCCTAATTTTAAAGTGTGGTGTTCAGGATAAAGTTAGTCAACAAATTTGGAGTCAAAATACAAGAAAGGCAGGTGCGTAAGAAAAACATCCTCTGAACCAACACAATGGAGTAAATATATAGCAACAAACAACCCGTCAAGTTTGTTTGTTGTAAAGAAAAAATATACATTTACTCAACGGGCGAAAATAATGTGAGTTTATCTATGTTTTGCGGTAGTATTAAATTATATTTATGGTAATAAATGAAACCTACTGTGTTTAAAATTATGTATGGATTAACAAGTATTGTTTTTAATCTGTAGTATATCTTAGTATTTGTAATCTTAGGTGTTGGGTCTTAGCTTTCGTGATCTTAGGTCTTAGGGGGTCTGAGCTTTCGTGGTCTGAGCTTTCGTGACACCCGGCTTGGTGGATTGAAGACTGTCAAACTATACAGGTAGGTGGAAGACTGTCAACTAATAGGACTAGGGGAGAGACAAAATACATATATATTGTCTTGTGATGCATTTTTTAATTTACAAATAAACGATGCAACAAATTCTAAACTTCATTGAGAATAACACAGGAAGGAACAGGAGGTTAAAAACCTGTACGTTCTAATAAGAAACGCAGTAATTAGGTTAGTGTGACAACAACCCACCCTTCAAAGTAACTTTCATTTTTGATACATTAATCCTCTTGACCCTCCCAAATTGAATCAGGGCAAACAGTTACAATGTAACCATTAAAATGGTACCTACTACTCTAGGTGAGCAAAGCTCTGTCTACACTATCAAACTAGTTGGAAAAATATCACTACCATATTTTGGCACATCACACTTGTTTGATAGTGTAGACAGAGCTTTAGGTTTGTGGTACACCAATGTGTTTCCAAAAAGGAAATAAAGATAATTAATATACAATTGTTTCTGAGGTAATGTTATGTAACGTCATACTTGTCAGTTAAATGTTCTAGTCCTTTTAATATTGCTACCTTTTTATATTCCTTTTGTACACATTGTTATATTTACCATTTTGAAGTGAATATCTTCGTAAAAATAAAAAGGCTAGGCCGACTGCTTTAATTCTCATTGCAGTGTTAACAACAAATATGCTTTATTTTCTAAATTATGACACATACTGTATGTGTGCTTATGCACAGACCAGACACCGCAAAGATTCCTACGGTATGCTTAAAATAGGATAGGAACTGAGTGAATAAAATAAAGATATAGCGTACAGTAGTAGCAGTGATGAACAAGGTGATAACTAATGACTGGATATGCCATTAATAATGCATTATGGTAAGACATGTTGACATTTAAAACTGTAAAATAACAACATCTTAGGAAGGTAGGTAGAAAGTTTAAGATTATGGGAAGAAGAAGCAAATTGAAAATGAAGAAAAAGAAAATAGAAAAACTTGAGATGAAAGAGTCATGAAGAAAAACAAAGAAAAAGAAAGAAAAGAAGAAAAAAAAAGAAAATGAGAAGGAACGAGAAAATGAGAAGGAAAGAAGAAAAAATGAAAAGAAAAGAAGAAAAAATGAAAAGAAAAGAAGAAAAAATGAAAAGAAAAGAAGAAAAAATGAGAAGGAAAGAAGAAAAAATGAGAAGGAAAGAAGAAAAAATGAAAAGAAAAGAAGAAAAAATGAAAAGAAAAGAAGAAAAAATGAGAAGAAAAGAAGAGAAAATGAAAGGAAAGAAGAAAAAATGAAAGGAAAGAAGAAAAAATGAAAGGAAAGAAGAAAAAATTAGCTAAGGAAAAGGGGAAAATGTAAAAAAATAAAAAGGAAAATGAGAAGAAAAGAGGATAAAAGAATTCAAAGGAAATTCACTAAGGAACGGATAATTACTGTAGAGGTTAAAATTAAAATTAGTTAGATTGGAAAAAATGAGACAACCACTGACAAAATTCTGATAGATAACATCATAATTCCCATAGATAGGTTGAAAAAATGTACTCTGAAACTAGAAAACTGCAGAGAAACTAATTTTAGCAAGTTGACTATCCTATCATATTTCCCCCCACCTGCTGTACTAAGAACTATGCTTCAATGCCAAACCACAACAACACTTTCACTAGCACATATACTTGGGTATTACAGAATGGATTGTGTCAATAGATGGGTCTTCTGTGATGAAAAAAAAAAAAAACACAAAAAAACTCAAGTTGAATATCGGCATTTAAATCATGTATGTATGGCTATTCAGCAGCAAAAACTAACCATGTCAAATAACCCTTCCAAAAATAATAGTTTTGAATTTATTGAGATTAATTAACTGGTATTTGTGGTTCAGTAATTTAACTCACTTCATAGTGTACTACAAAAGTACAAGACATAACTCACATATTCTATAAACAATGATGTACTTTGTGTACAGTTAAGAATATAAGTTAAATAGTATCTAAAGGTTGAAGTTGTAAGTTAAATAGTTGGCAGAGGGTGGAGTAATAACAAATAGTATGTACAGGTAATGGTGGAGGTTTGAACTATAACTTCTACAGTTGGCAGAGGGTGGAGTTGTAAGTTAAATAGTTGGCAGAGGGTGGAGTAATAACAAATAGTATGTACAGGTAATGGTGGAGGTTTGAACTATAACTTCTACAGTTGGCAGAGGGTGGAGTTGTAAGTTAAATAGTTCCTAGAGGTTGGGGCATTGTCCTATGCTCACACTAAGTTAAAGACACAATCCCTAGAGTCCTATATATTAATAACAAGGGCCATTGTACTACTGGTGATTGTGTGCCTATACACATTGAAGACTTGCCATTGCACTGGTGTTGTGCCCATATATGGACATGATGATGTTGTATCACTACCATATTGGGGTATATCACTACCATATTTGGGTATATCACTACCATATTTGGGTATATCACTATCATATTTGGGCACATCACACGTTTTTTTTGTCAAACTAGCTTTATGGTACTGAAACCGAACTAATGTGCTTAAACTTTCAAATTAAAAACAATCATTTACAAATGAAATCAGCTCTGAAATTTTCAAAATTTGTAGGACATTTTCTTAAATAAAAATGTTCTATTTTGAAAATAAAATGCTTGAATATTTATATAATAATATGCAATAAAATATACACATTGCTCTACCTATACCATAGTATATAATGTAATTATGTCACAAGAAATAGTATTATTACATCCTCTACACTGCTGGCGGCACATATTTAATCACAATATTAAAACAATATATAAACATGTACAGTACAAAATGGAAAATAATACATAGCCACTTACTCAAGAGGTAATAATCCAACATTTAGATCCTTGTACAACAATTATAAATCCAACAATGTATAAAAACCTATAGGTTTATTGACACCATAATGCTATAGGAGAACAATAACTGTTTATTGTTCATAATGCAATGATGCAGTGAGTGTGTTGCTAGCTGCTCAATAGACTATCCTTGTACAGTAGGTTTAACTAACGACGACGACTACTACAACAACACAAAGCAAGGAATTGACTCATTTTATTCATTGTAGTAGGCAGCAGCATCAACCACAAAACATGCAAAACAAGCTATATCACACACATTAACTGATAAATGTCTGGGGCAATTTATTTTTCAAGGCAGTTAATATTCGCAGTGTGGAATAAAGAGATCAACTAGTTTTAATATCATGGCTTTGAAAATAGAAAAAAAAACGCAGTCTGACATTTGGATTTTGTATGTTGTTTTAAAGGTTTAAATGTCATGATAATTCTAACCTTGGGGTTTAGTATATTTTGATGAAAATTTACTAATTTTAAATCTATTAAAAACAAAAACTGAATATTATAGTATCGCTCTTGGTTATAATCCACCTAATTTGAATCAATTGTAATCCTGTGATTTAAAGAATTATATAAACATTATATGTTTTATTAACATTTCTATGTTTATTATTAATTAATTACAAAAAATATAATTAAAATTAATATTTATTTATCAAGCTAATCATAATGAGGTTTCTAAATATTTTTAATGTGTTGCTAGAAACACGCAAACTTGATGTGTATTAACTTGCACATAATTATGTCTCAGAAGCACGCATCACGTGTACATATACTGTATACGTGTGTAGAATCAACATAATTTAATATGAATCGGCCAAAGATGTTTGGTCAGTGTATAACATTTTATTTGCTAAATATATATACAGTATGATATAAATAATAATAAAAGTAATTCTGTTTATCAGAAAAAAATATTACAACTAAGAATATTGAACGATTATTATTTTCATTCAAATTTTTTTACAATTTATTTATATACAGTACTTAATATTTTTTTAACATTTTTATGAATTTTTTGTACTGTATATGTTTCCACAAATGTTACAAAAGAAATGAGTAATGTAACTGATGATAGACAATAGTCCTTTGAAAACCAAATATATAAAAAAAAAAAATATATATATATATATATATATGAAGGGCTAGTGTTGACTGAAAGCTCTGCTAACTTTTCTGGCTGTTTTACTTATCGTTTTGATTTAGCTTTTCGCTTTTTTTTTTGTATCTCCATTGAGATCCAGCCACTGATACCCACACCATTGTCATGTTTTCAGTAATTTGCCTTTGGATTTATAAATAAAGAAAAAAAAAACCAATAAATTTATTAAATACGTTTGAATTACATACAGCACACATTTATCTAACTGGGTGATCGCTAATATAGACTCCAATAGCATTCTGAAATCAAACTTTTTCTTTTTCTTTGTACTATTATATAAATATATTACATCACGTTAGAGGACAAACCTGCCTGCAAACAATACAATATACAAAGGCTTTTGTTTGCAATTGTTAATAATAAGCATAATAATGATAATAATTGGAATTTTTAACGCTACAGGCTATGAACTGAATGGACATATGTTACAAAGTAGGCAAAACTATAAAAGGATACACTTAATTGTGTGGAGTCTGTTGGGAGTATAGGCACAGGTTTTCAATCAGCGTAGATCTATTTATGTTTATTTTGTATTCACTGTAGGTTCTTAGCTTTTGAACTATTGTCATAGGTTCTCAAGAAGTGATTGTAAAGAATGATGAAAATAAGTATCATAGTAACTGACATAGGTATAAATCATACCAACTTGAAGACGTAATTGTGTCATGTTTGGGCTGATGCACAATGACACAAATGTACCTTAAAGCTCAGGTACAGGCATGAATTTTAAATTTAATATTTGGTTAATTGTACATAAATCAAATATTTGTAACAGAAATCGAGACGAAAAAACATGAATTTCACTTAATATGGTCAAATACAAAATTTGGCAAAATTCTTCCATAAAAACCAGGGAGACTTTTTTTCAGTAGTTAGGTAGTTAACCTAATGTAATAACATATCTGGTGACTCCCTAGACGGTGAAAAAAGATGGTGGATATGCGGTGGATAATTTTTGCTATAGCATGAAAATAAAAATCTGAAGTTGAATAAAAATATCAGAAATGTAATATTCAAGTTATATTACCTATATTTAGTCATCTGATAACATTTTTTACCACACCGTTTATTTTTCATAGCTTTTTAAAATGCCTCTCTATTTACAAAATGTGTGTACAAACGAATAGAGATTTTACTGTGTAATTTGAACTATCCCCCCACTGATAAGAAAGTGCTTATTTTCAACAAACTCGTGTAACACAAATAAAATCCCAAAAATTATGAAACATAGGGGAAACTATAGATCGATAATTATTGGAATGTATGATCAATAGAAATTTTTTGCTCGCACCTGGCCTTTACATGAATATATTATTTTTACTGGGAAACTATTCTTTTTACCATGTAATTAGTGTGTTCTAGATGACCTTTCAGCACGGTTCCGGCGCCGAAAAATCAAATTGAACGTCAATGTTTAGGTTTTACACAGCTACGCGCATATCGATTGGCGTGGAGCGTTGTGAAAATGAAACATTATTGACGTTTGATTTGATTTGGCAGAACTGGTGAAAGACTCTTACAACTTTAGAATGAAGATACACGATTTACTCTTACAACAGAAACTTATATATGAAAGGTTCATTTACAGTAATTTTTTTTCCATTTCTACTGTATAATTGTGAAAATGTTAAATGATTCGTAGATTAGCACTATTACAAGCTATCAGTTTCACAAACTGCGATATCCATTTCAAAATGAAAGAGTTGCTGACAGGAGCGAGAACCTTCCTACGTCCAGGATGTTGAACTTGCCAATTTGGCTCTGCGTTACGACTTTGTTGGCAATAGATAGCCTCACTTTTAAAATATCACACACCAATATAAAAATGGGCATTACTGCAGTAATTAGGGCAAAATAAATAAATAAATAAATAAAAACAAAAGTATCACATTCACACACATAAATATGGGGAGTCATTAGAGCCAAAATATATCGAACCCAATATATCACATTCACACTCATAAATATGGGAAGTCACTAGAGCCAAAATATATCACACACATAAATATGGGGAGTCATTAGAGCCAAAATATCACACACATAAATATGGGGAGTCATTAGAGCCAAAATATATCAGTCATAAATATGGGAAGTCATTAGAGCCAAAATATATCACACACATAAATATGGGAAGTCATAAGGACCAAACAAAGCATTAAATATAACTATGGGAAGCCAAATAACCAAATATCTGTAACTCCAAATCCAACATACACAAAATATAAAACTGCACAAATATCAATCAAACTTGTTATTATTATCATTATTATGAAGAATCCTTTTCTATCACTAGGCTCAGAACAGAACACTGCTCAGGCATTGTGTCTCTGTATAAAAGCAGAAATTCTATTCATGACCTGTGCTAGACCTAAGAACAAATAAGTCCGTTCATATTTTATAGATTTCCTAGTTACTTTTTAACTTGTGCAACTGCATATTAAAATATTAGTACAAATATGATTGAAATAAAAAATATCTTAACTGAAGTTACTTAAAAACAAAACATTATTAAAGGAAATCTATTAATGAAATATTGTCGTTATTTTATTAAGAATATTTTAACTTGTGTTACAGCATATCATTACTTAACAAGAAAACATTAAGGAAATCTATTAATGAAATACATTCATTATTTTATTTGGAATATTTTAATTTTTTCGACAAGATATATAAAAAAAAAAAGAGGTAACTCATTTTTTAAAAATAGTATTGCTACAGATTTAATGATTGTAGTTTATCATTCATTTTGACCATTAAATTGCAAGACAATCTGATAAACATGTGGCATTCATGTATTCTGGTGGATTATGATTTATACTAAAAATTATAAAGTCAAATAAAACAAAATCGAGAGGGAAATATTCAAAAGCACTTTGGAAAATCAGAGAATCTCAGTTTCGACTCTTATATCACATCAATGAATTATAAAGTATTAAATTTGAATGTTGGCAAGCTGCCAAATTAAAATCTTTGCTAAGCTTTAGGATACAATGTTACACGCACAATGTTTACTGCAGCTAGAAATCACGCTTTTTATCATTCAAAGTCATTTCCGTAAATGCTTGCAACGCTAAAGACTTTTCCATAATATTAGCCCGTAATAACTATGGCGATGAATCTTGGGGGTCAATTATGTGATCATGTAATCCTCTCAAATGACCTTTGACACTGTGCTTCAACAGAAATTTCTATCCAATCATAATGAGTTCCTTAAGCCTGGCCTTGAAGTCATTAAATATGCAGAACTAGTCTTCAATGCTCCAGGCATTTATGCAAGCATTCAGAATTTTATAGAGCCTAATTTTTTTGTTATGCAACTTGATACTGGATATTTCAGTCTACTTTTTATATCAAGTATTTAATTTTTATATAGTTTAAATATGCAACATTCTTTTCTAAAATCAATTTATGTAGCTTAAATTATGGGTAAAATTTGTAAATCATTTTTTAAAAATAAAGATTCAAAATATTTTATGAATTTATTACTTATTTTATACAGATATTCTAGTCTTTTTTAAAAATAATGTTGAAGAATACATACAAAATGTATTCAAGTGAAACCAATACACGCATTTGTTATTGTTGAATAAACAGTGAAAACATGAGGTATGAATAATTTAAGATATGCTACAATATAAAAATACTTTTTAAATGAAAAACAAATTTGATGTGCCCATATGGACATGATGATGTCATATCACCACCATATTTGGGCATATCACTACCATATATGGGCACATCAAACTGTTTTTGTCAAACTAGTTTGATAGTGTAGACTGAGCCTTACTACTATTAGCAATTGTTCTACTAAACATTTACATTCCTGTACTCGTCAATAAGCACACACTAGACAATCTGACCAATTGAATGACAGTGTACTTAGCTAATGACCAATTACATAACACACTGTTCAATTTTCAACTGGACAATATTTAATGGTCATTGGACTTGACCTGCAGCTATATTTGGATTACTTCTGACCTCATACAAAACTTGACCAATTAGTAAATTAAACCATCAGAAGTTAAACGATTGTACAAGACAAGGTATATCATAAACGACCAATCACTGATGGCTAATCTGTCCAATTAATTAATCTATAATCAACTAACATTAACAAAGTCTACATCATGAAGGCCCAATCACTGATGGACAATGACCAATCAATCAATTCATAATTAACTAACAAACACTAACAGCTTCTGTTCAATTGGAAAATAAACTTGTTGACCCTTGACTGACCAATGAAAATGTACGATTGTAACAATGACAATCAATTGTTGACTCTGATTCACACATTTTAATAATTAGCTGTCAAAGTTAATTTACACACAGTTGAGAGTTCCTCCACACAAAGAATAATTTAGATTCCAACGAGTGTGTGATTTGATATTTTTCACAGTTACTACTATTCAAATACATTTATTTATTTGGATTTACACCTTTAGATCGGGGGTACACATATAGTACAAAGGTGCATCCTTTAAAATAACAATATATAATATATAACATATAAAAAACATTAGAAAACAAAAATAAATAAAAAATAATATAATACATAACCCATACAAATAAATATATGTTTACAATTAACCAACGCTAATACAATAAAATTTACTTGTTTATTTAAGTATATAATGTACTGTTGTTAATTGTTTACATTGATACTTTGTGATTTAATTTAAGTTAACTAATTCAGTCTGTAAAAAAGTATTTTAAATTTAATTTTCTGGTCTACATTTGGAATAAATTTACTGATTAATATTTTACTAATGTATTAACATTTTGTTTTTTTTCTTTACATTTTGATGAGAATACAACAAGCTAGCTTAAGGTGACCAGGATTAACCCTGTCCAAGCTAAACCACAATCTTCAGATTGACCACTATAAGCAATAACAGCTTATAAGTCACCATACAACAGCTAAAGTTCACATTAAATAATTTGTTCAAGTTGGTTGTCAAAATGTAACAAGATTGTTTCTATATCTGGTGTACCAGGAAGGATGCCAGGAAATATCAATTGAGATTTCCTCACCAGGTGTAGAGGATCGAACCAGACTACCCACCCGGCTACAATGCCACCCCAATTTACGTAAGTACACGTACGACAGCAAGTTCAAACAAGATAATTGGTTCAAGTTGGTTGTCAAAACGCAAGTAATAAGACGGTTTCACTAGTGGTAGGATGTTAGATTTTGCAATTCAAATTTCCTCACCAGGAAGGAGTCGGTCGACACAGGTTTTCTCAGACAGTGACAGAAACTGCACTTTCCAAATAAGGACATAAAAAGGGGTGCAAAATAGAATGCTAATCTATTTAATTTCAACTATCACATATGCATGAAAATGGAGGATTTCAATCGTCAAGATGCGCCCAATCAATACAATCTACATAGTAGATGGATGAAGCTATTGTTCTAACCACGTGACTATGTAGCGTAGGTTTTTTTTATTTTTTTATATATCTACATATATATGTATTTGTTATATGTGTATTTGTTATATTTGCAATAATGTACACTAATTTGTTACTGAACTATGGAGAATTTTTTTTTTTTCCCAAAATAAAGGATGACTGAATGAATGAATACAACATATTTGTTTCATTAAATTTAAAGCTCTGTATACACTATCAAACTAGTTTGACAAAAAATGTGTGCCTAAATACGGTAGTGATATGCCCAAATATGGGCACATCACATTTTTGTCACACATAAAGTTTGATAGTGTAGATATTAATCAATGAATTAATGCTATTCACCCATTTACTTATTAATTTTAACAATACTTTTTTTTTAAATTAATTTCTTTTTAAAACATTATTAAATACAATATGTACCAAACTGTTATACTTTCTACAATAAGTTAATTTAGATTTTATTTTTAAATCAAATTTAAAGTTTAATTTAAAGAATATTAAATTTGGCTACTGTACATTTATTTCAATTTATATTATTTCAATTTTCAAAACATTCGCAAAGCAACTTTGTTACAAATCTCAATTTCCAAAAAGTAAATCCTCAAATAAAATTGTCAGAGTATATTAAATCATATATGTGTCTGTAAGTGTAACACGTATAATTAATTAATTCCAGTAGCATTATATGTACATTAATTAATAGAGTAACTCACTAGGACAAGCTATAACTTATCCAAATGCCAATTAAATTGTCATCAAGTGTACTTGTACAACCTGTGAAGTACCTAGTACCATTTAGTTCGGCATTGACACAAAAATCCTCTATACTTAGTACAGTACTGTATTCAGTACAGAAACCTTGATGTTAAAACCTGAAAAGGTCACAAACATAAAGCACAGATTTTAAATAAACAAAATATAAATTCCTAATGACTGACAAATTACAATGTTTTATAAATAAATAGTTGCAAAAGAACGTTTATCATACATTGTTTGTATTGAGTGCAGCAAGGAGTGTGCTACTTTTGTAAGCTATTACCTCGATCTGTTTATTATACTATTTTGGAAACTTGAACCTGTAGGTATGCACTTTTGAAATAATAGCCTTCCTGAACGACTACAACATTTCCTCAATTGGAATTTTGAAACATGAAATTAATTTTCAAAGATTAGAAAATATATTTTAAATACACACACACAGTATTTAAAATGTATAATTTTTTTTTGAAAAAGATACCAAGAAAGGAATAACTTGCCTTACTATGAAGAACTCATCCGAGCATTTTCTGATCATCCAGTCGACATTCTCCAAATACAAACTTTCCTTTCTCAAGCATGCTTCACAATTCACTGAACTGCGTCAAGGTCGTACACAACTCCCTAGCACAGTTTCATGACATGACTCCCTAACTTAGTGTAACTTACGCTCTCACTCACAGAGACATTAATATCTTGGATGTCTTCAAATAGATTGAATTTCTTGCCCTACTTTTGTTGCATATGAAAAGCTGTAAGAATATTATTATCTAGCTGTGTATGTACAGTGTGTATGAATATTATATCATTTTGTTGAACATCAGTCCACAGTTAGCTAACACCTTATTTGACCTCTCGAAGGTCACGTTAACATCTGGGTTAAATAAATTGAATGTCATGAAATTTTACTTGTAAGTGTACTTTTACAAATGCATAGTTACATTACATTTAACTAACAAAACTACCAAAGAAAAAATTGAAAATAATAATATGATAATAATAATTTTTTGTTCTTTAATATTTTATAAGATTCTATACTTTCAAAAATGGTATTAAAACTTGGGTAGTTGTTTTATTGTACTTCTGTTTATAATACAACTGAAATACTTTTATTATTTTTTGTAATTTCCAATTAATATTAATTAATATTCCTTAATCAAACAAAAACTGAAATAAAATTCACCAGATATATTTTTACTTAGAATTTAAAAAAACAGTCTACCGTACCAACTTTTCTGAAGATATTGTGTAAATGTAAAAATGAATAAATTAAAAGCTAAAATAGTGGAAAAATATTTGTGGACTACAAGATAAAGTTTAAGAGGAAATGGCGAGAATAATTGCTATTCAACATACCCCAGTGGTAATTGTAAGGTGTAATACAAATTTAATACATTCAACACAATTGCTATTTTTAACAACATTTGTACAAAACAATTTCTACACTAAAACGGTCTTTCCACATCAAAATTAAATTAATCGTCTCTTGTACGTAAGAAAAGGTTGTAATATCATTAACAACATACAGTACATGGAACTAGCTAAAAGAAACTAGACAATCTTGTGAAAACTGAAATTAGGAAATTGTATCATACAAGAAAAAGGAGACTGGCTGAGATGATATTATTCCAAATATTTTCCATTTATTACCAAATACATAGCAAGAAATTACCATTAAATGGAAATGACAAACTATAGAGGGAGACAATTAAAATATTGCACTTTGCAAACTTCCCATATAAATGTAAAGAATATTGTGAAACACAAATGATGTACAATACATAAACACAAATGATATACATTTTTAATAATACAGTAATAGAAACAAACAGTTAGTTTCAATCAGTTTGGATTTGTTTGAATCACATTTTTCCTCATTAATTGCAAGTAAGGTAAAGGTGAGTCCCATGTCCTCTGAACGTAGGGGAATGAGCTGTTAGGAGCTCATTGTACTAAGCCTCGGCATTATGTGGTAGGGTGGCCAGTTCCTTTCCACGCCGCCTTTTTTCTCCCTAGTATTTTCAACCAGGTACTCATTTTACAGCTGAGTGAACTGGGAGTTGTCGGGCATTGAACCCGGGTCTATCTGTACGACAGTCAAGTGTCCTAACCACTCGGCTATCCAACTCCTAATTGCAAGTACGAAATTAAAAAGAAATATTTTAAAGACCCCTTCCCTGCAATTTTGGACGTTTTTTGGAAAATAATACATATATATCACTTTAAAAACATTAAACCATGTCATTCCTTGTCTTAAATGTACGTTTTATGGTAAATTATGATAAAAAGTGAGAAACAATGCACTACCTAAGTAGCTCGCGGCGATCGACCTCTCATGGACGGTCTTAGGCCTAGCCTAGCTAGGCTTAGTTTTGTAGGCCTAGCTGGTAAACATCGGTAACGTACGAACATCGTACGCGAGCTATATACCTATCCTGACGTTGTATAGTTGCTGCATGAATTGTCTTTCTATTTTTGCCAGACTCCGTTGATACAAATTGGGGAAAACCCGGTATTTTCGCTGAAAAGTTAGGAGTCTTCCATTTGTTTTGGCCTCACGATCGGGGTGTCACGAAAGCTCAGACCACGAAAGCTCAGACCCCCTAAGACCTAAGATCACGAAAGCTAAGACCCAACACCTAAGATTACAAATATTTATCTTTCGCACCTGCCTTGTATTTTAACTCCCAACATTTATTCTGAATACCACACCTTAGAATTGGCACTTTCATGAAAAAGAATCACATAAAAAGTAACAAATACATTTTTAAATTGATGATTTTACAGACGTTTTTCTCGCACACAAAATGACTAGCCTACAGTACAGTAGGCCTACCCCATGGGCCATGTTCGGAATGTTTTTGTTTCTATGGAACGTAAAAAGAGCAAAAATTATATAGAGGGCTGAAAACTCTGTGGAGTCCATCTACAGTGTGGATGGAACAATGTAAAATTAAAATTGTAATGATAATAGTATAATCATGCAAGTACAAAGAAATAAATACTGGCAAATAAATTTTAATTTAAAAATCATGATAAGTTTTTTTGTTTCGTTTTCTTTCTGTTTTTATACTTGTACTATTATTGTTGCTCTTTTGGCGCTCTATAGAAACAAAAACATTGAGCATGGGGGGGAGCTCGAGGAGTTACATTGTCATTACAGTATACAAAGAAACACATCTGTAAAATCATCAATTTAAAGGATTTATTTATTTGTTATTATGTGTTTCTCCTTCTGAAAGTACTTATAAGTCCTAATTTTAAAGTGTGGTGTTCAGGATAAAGTTAGTCAACAAATTTGGAGTCAAAATACAAGAAAGGCAGGTGCGTAAGAAAAACATCCTCTGAAGCAACACAATGGAGTAAATATATACCAACAAACAACCCGTCAAGTTTGTTTGTTGTAAAGAAAAAATATACATTTACTCAACGGGCGAAAATAATGTGAGTTTATCTATGTTTTGCGGTAGTATTAAATTATATTTATGGTAATAAATGAAACCTACTGTGTTTAAAATTATGTATGGATAAACAAGTATTGTTTTTAAGCTGTAGTATATCTTAGTATTTGTAATCTTAGGTGTTGGGTCTTAGCTTTCGTGATCTTAGGTCTTAGGGGGTCTGAGCTTTCGTGGTCTGAGCTTTCGTGACACCCCTCACGATCGATCGAAAAGTGGGCGAATTACAGGTGAAAAACAAAAATATCAATCCGCGCGCAATGCATTTTGGGATTTATAGCGGGCCGCTATAATTATTAGAATCGGCTTATTTTTCACATTTTTAACCGTTTAAAGACGAAAAAAGTTATCGCAATAGGACCATATAGTATTATTTTTACATTAAATATAGTTTGTGATCTTAAATTAGATCTAAAAAACGTAGGGAATGGGGCTTTAAAATATACTGTACAGTTTGGGTTTTAATGGGCTGAACTACATCTCTACATCAACGCTACTGCAGTTTCGCACCTAAAACTGGGCATAAGACTTCACGGTCACTCACCATCAATGCCGCGCAACGGGTGAATCTTTAAATTGGGTAAGTGAGCGAGAGAGAGAGTGTGGTGAAAAAGTGCATTATCACCCCTTCTTCTAATTTGCTATTGAAATATTTGCTTGCAGAATCTTGAAATGCAATTCATATAAAGAATTAAAATAATTTTTTTTTCTTATATAAATACAGAATTATATATTATGAATCTCATAAATAAATGGGACAAATCATATTTCAGTTAAAACACAAAGCAATAAACATTAACAATTTTGTTTAACATTTCAGAATCTTGAGGGCAGTGTTGAAAAAAAAAAAATTGACTTACCGGACCCATGTTGTTATAAGTGGAGCTTGGTTGCATTGGTTCTCGTAAAGGAGCAACTTGATTAGGTGGCACGCCACCGACACCTTGTGACGCTATGTTATTATTGCCACCGCCCATATTAGGCGGCCATTGATTCATACTTGACGACGATGAAGATCTGTTCCCGCGACCCGTCTTTTTTATAGTTGGTGACTTCATACCGCTTGCTTTCTTATCTGCTTTTTGTTTTTGACTAGAACTCGGAAGTCTTGTTTGACCATTGTCCGTTTTTTTGGGCTGAGATGGCCCACGGGTTATTTGAGTTTGTGGCGGCATTCCGCCTTGAAATTGCACCTGAGTTTTGATATTCATATTAGGAACTGGTATTGTACTGTCTGCTGACGGTAAAAGGTCCCCGTCGCTAATTTCTTTAAGAACATCGCCTAATAGATTAGAATGGTTATAGATAAGATCATTTGAAAGACTACTAGCTGCCTCTATTAATTTTTGAACTATCATGTGTTGTTCCGCTTCATCGGTCGGCGTTGAGATAAAATCTAAATCAAATGGTTGTTGAACTTGCCCAGACGATGTAGTCGTGGATACAGTTGGACTGGTCGTTGAGTTTTCTTTATTCCCATTGTCTGTACTATTGTTTTGAACATCAGTTTCCATAAGAAGTCTTTGTAAAAGAACATTTTTCTTTTTCTGTGATTTAGTATTTTCTTCCGTATCTGATGAATCGCTTTTAGTGCGTTCAATAACAGAACTCGATGTAGACACAATACTACTGGCTACAAATCCAGTTTGTTCGATCGGCAGCTTCCCACTACCGAAAAACTTTGTACGGTCTCCGTCCAACAATTTTGCTAAAAGTTTATGTTTTTCCGCATCTCTGGCCGATGTTACACTATCATTTTCATCACCTTCATTGACTTTCGTTCTATTACGGCTAACTGACATTCCAGGTGATTTACTATTAGAATCTGTTGAAATATCATCTAAAAAAAGAAATTGAGAAAGTATATAATAGTATTAATGGAGGAAAATGAAGAGAGATACCTTTAATCTCTGTTTTTCCAGAGGGTAAACAAATTGTTTTCTCAACATTTCAAGGCAAGAACATGAATAAAGCATGACATTAATCATGGCACAAATCAAGACCTTATAGAGGGGGCTATAACGGTTTTATGCAAGCTAGTTCTGTGACTGAATGGTGGTTCAGCTTATGATGTTCCATATTATTGGTTCTAGTACTTGAGGGAGATCATTGAGGGTTGGTTTAGTTATATTTAGGAAATAAAAAGATATCTTTAACATAGAAAATAATTATGCTCATGCATTATGCATGATTTCTGTTGTTGGGTAAAAATTAATGCCGCAGAAAGAAAGACTTAATTGAAGAGTGTTTCTTTAACTAAAAGGAGAGGTAATAATATAATTATTACAATAAATATCATAATCCACATATCTATATATAATCATTGCCTCATATTTACGGAATGTAGATTTTCTTTTTGTTATGAATTGTTTAGAAAATCGATATATGGCCTGATGTGTAGACTCAATTCAAGTGAAATGTTTTAGTCTCAACGATTATAGGCAACGTCTTATATAAGTCAAAGATGCTCTCCAGGTGGAATGCCATCCCGAGATGGGTAGTAATAATCAGTACAGTATTGTTTATTTTTAATTCATTTATGTTATGTTTATATTCTATGAACCAGAGATTCCGAAATAAATGGTTGAATGAATAAATGAATATAAAGTTGGCAGCACACCACTTATATTTAAAATAACTGTTGAGTTTCTTGACGTTTTAATAAATATAGTTTGATCGTCTTTAGGAGTGAGATTTCATACCTGCTGTAACATCATCTTGTAACAGCTTATGCAAGAGGGCATGCTTCTGATTGCTTTCGCACACATTAGTATCCGGACTTGCATTTGAACTGTCTCCACTAGTTCCAGTATTTCTTGCCTGGGAGTTTTCCATAGGTTTATCCGTGTCCTTGCCTTGAAAGCCGTTTGCTGACTCGTGGAACACCGGGTAGGCCTGGTTGTCCTCTCTGTGTATGCCAGAGTTAAGCAGTGATGAGAGTGCTGTCTTTGGTTCATTCCAGTTCATCTTATTGGGAACAGGTGTTCCTGATAACGCTAGCTTGCTGTTTTCACCATCTCCATTCCTTTAAAAATGAAAAAAAAAAATAATTAAAAATAAAATACATTTTGGAAATACGCCGAATGTTTTACAATTTTTTAAGTAGTTTATATCAGCCTCTGGTTTTACGGATTTCTTTAAAAATGAAAAAAAAAAAATAATGAAATAAAATACATTTTGGAAATACGCCGAATGTTTTACAATGTTTTATTAAGTAGTTTATATCAGCCTCTGCTTTTACAGATTTTTTCGAGAGCTTTTCCAACTTTGGTAAGTCCTTGATTGACAAGGAATGCACAAACGGTTTTTATTAAACTGAAGTTTATTTTAATTTTGTTATGCTGTCCGAAGTTCGGTAACATTATTCACAATATCACCTTAAACACTTCGGTGTCAATCAAGGACTTACAAAAGTTGGAAAAGCTCTCGAAAAAATCCGTAAAAGCAGAGGCTGATATAAACTACAATAAAATACAATTAAAAAGTCACTATCAATGATGTAAAAAAATACAACAATTTGCCATAGTTGGTATACAGATTTATAAACAGTATCACTGTTTCACAGTGTTTAAAGCAACCATTTAAACTTTACAACTTAATTTAATAAATAAACTGTTCGTACCTCATAATATTATGCTTTGAAAATATATAATCAATTTCTCCAGGGTTTTTCTTTCGTATTAGTTTGCTCGTTGACCAAAGACATACAAAGGAATTACTATGAATAGAGTATCGATACATCTTACTTTCACTTGTTCCTTGCTTATAAGCTGCAACGAAAAAAAAAATTAAAATTACATTACAATTTATAATAACCCAGTTTCATACACAGCCATACAGCGTTGAAACACCAGTTCTCGTTAGATCACCGAAGTTAAGCAATGTTGGGTCCAGTTGCATTCTGGATGGGAGACGGCGGGTGCTGTGTATACCGGAGAGTGATGGTGTAATGATAATATCGGACTAGCATGTGATAGGCACCGTGGGTTTGTGGAGGGCTTAATCCGAATTTCCTCAGTTTCCAATTAAGCTTGAGGACAAATATAAATACCTTATACCTATCCAGGTCTATTTTTATTTAAATTGTCTCTGAAATTATGAAGTTCATTTGAAATTCATTGTATATGTTAGCTAGGCAAGTCTAGGGATGGGTTTAATCTAAGATTAGGCGCTGGGAAAACCCAGTACTTCCAGAGTTGTCTAAGGTGGATGCTGTTTTAAAATTTAGGTTTGGTGGAAGCACATCCATTCTAACAGTCAAATTCATCTGTTATTACGTTGTATATGGAAATAATGACAATGAATATGAATGTTGTAACTTTAGATGGTTGCATGAAGATGGCCCTCTATCATATTTCAGAAATATATGCAATATAAAAATGGGTGTACCTTCGTCAAAATGATTTCTAACAAGCTCTCGGTCGGCCATTAGACAAAGGTCAAAGAAGTTTTTGCCGACCAGTTGATCCTTGGTATAATGCGGCGGTTGGAGCCCCTCGACATCCGCCATTAAAATGTTCCCACTTAAATCGTGATTTGTTGTAAACATTTCGTTGCTAGGCCGTACAGTGTTCATTTCATCCATTGTCATCCTTCTTGCTATGCAAAATAAATGCGATGGTTGATCTGTAGGAATAAACAAGAAACACTATACAGAATAGGAAGCTTTAAATAAGTATTAGCTAAGATATAAATACTCTTTACACATTGAGTATATCAATGCCATATTGGCTGCATAATGTATAAAGCAGGTCCCGTTCCACAGCACCATGTTGACATGGAATCCAATCAAACGTAAATCCAACATGAAACCCATGCAAACAGACAGTCATGTGAAGTCCCCAGGGTCCAGATTAGACTTTGAATATTTGTTGTTCAATATCAACTACACAATATTAACAGAATGGTTTAAACACGATATCATATCAATAATAAACACAAGTAAATTGTGTTTGTTTACACAGATGTATAGTACAAGATTTGGATTTTATCAATCTTTTTGATTAAAGGTAAAAGATTAATAGACAAACTATATTTAGATTTAGAAAACCAGTTATTTTATTTTTAAAATTTGGTTTTGTCATGAAATAACATATTATGTTAGAAAAAGCAATACACAGTCTTTGGGACACTAATATTCAAGGGACCCCCTTCTTTGGAACACTATTATTCAGGGGACCCCTTCTTTGGGACACTAATATTCAAGGGGCCTCCTTCTTTGGGACACTAATATTCTAGGGGACGCCTTTCTTTGGGACACTAATATTCTAGGGGACGCCCTTCTTTGGGACATTATTATTCAGGGGACCCCCTTCTTTGGGACACTAATATTCTAGGGGACCCCTTCTTTGGGACACTAATATTCAAGGGACCCCTTCTTTGGGACACTAATATTCAAGGGACCCCTTCTTTGGAACACTATTATTCAGAGGACCCCTTCTTTGGGACACTAATATTCTAGGGGACCCGCTTCTTTGGGACACTAATATTCAAGGGACCCCTTCTTTGGGACACTAATATTCAAGGGACCCCTTCTTTGGGACACTAATATTCAAGGGACTGCTTCTGTGGGACACTAATATTCAAGGGACCCCTTCTTTGGAACACTAATATTCAGGGGACCCCCGCCTTTGGGACACTAATATTCAAGGAACTGCTTCTGTGGGACACT
This sequence comes from Antedon mediterranea, assembly GCF_964355755.1. Taxonomy (NCBI): domain Eukaryota; kingdom Metazoa; phylum Echinodermata; class Crinoidea; order Comatulida; family Antedonidae; genus Antedon; species Antedon mediterranea. The sequence continues at coordinate 37,237,750 of NC_092670.1, read as the reverse complement.
CGTATTAAAAGAGGGACACTTTCCTGTGAAACAAATACAGGGAGAAATGTATGTTCTTATCACTATTGCAACCCTCTATTAAAAGAAAATCCGTTTTATGTACTTCACCTATGAGCAATTTCATTAGTAATATGGTGTATTAATATTTATTATATATTTTCACTGCACCTGTGTTGGACGATCCAGTGTCATCGTTCTTCAATGAGGTCCTGACCATAGCTGAACACTTCATTTTGATATACCTTGCCTCATGTATATCAGTCTCATCTGCTGATTTTGTTTTCATACGCAGCTCAAAGGATGTATGGTTTCTCTTGTTACCCATCCATGAGCTGTAATTCGCTGTAAAGTAAAAAAAAAAGATTATTTCAGTACATATGTTGAGCTAAAGCTTTGTCTAAACTATCAAACTTTATGTGACAAAAAATGTGATGTGCCCATATATGGACATGATGATGTCATATCACTACCATATTTGGGTATATAACACTAGTTTGATAGTGTAGACAGAACTTAAGTGTTTGAGGGGTGAAGGAGACACAAGATAAGGCATTTCAGTACTCGTCAAATTCCCATCAGATTCTCGGTAATGTATCTAAGTGGAGTCTTAAACTTGACAATCAGGGCTCAAAATTTAACCTAGAAAACTAGCAAGATTATTTATAATTTTATTCATTTAGTTAATTTAAAGATGTTTGCTAGTTGCAATTTTGAAAAAATAGTCACTTTATAATCATACCAAAAGTGTGCAAGGCTTAGATTGCTCATTTTAACAACTAGCGAAAATTTGCTAAATAGGAAAAAAAAGTACATTTTTAGCCCAATTGACAATATAATCCTTATTAAATTAACTTCTGTAAACTACAAAATACATATTAAAAATAAAATTAAATATAAGGGACGCAACGTTAAAAAGCTGAATTTGTTTCTTTGTTGTTAATCAACATTGCATAGCAATAACAATTTGGTTAAAATAAAAATAAATCAAAATATGCAGCGAAAGAATAGGTTTATGTTGATACGCAAGACCGAGCATTTCACAATGAGATTGTAAAACACAAAGTTATCTAGGGAGTTCAAATTTGCTGCTAATCATCCCTAAGAGTCAACACCAACACAATCATAGCCTTAAAAAGCATTCTACCATGGAAAAAATGCCACCTATATGACTACATCCGGCAATCCGAAATGCCAGTTTGAAGTCAAGCCCAGTAATTAGTCACGGATGGAAAAGGATTCCGAGGTGTGTAAACGGGGACTGGACACTTTAGACAAACGTCTGAATGTTGGTACATCACAGCATTAACCTTTTTATTTATTTAACAATTTTGCCATTTCCTGTTTTGTTATATACACTACTAAGATATATTGTCTCCTTAAATTTTTTTTTTTTTCACATTTTTTGTTGAATATGCCATTTTAATGTCACGTATAGTTATTCATTTTGACCAAAAACTGGATTGAAAAAAATTACCTGAAAAAATGTGGTTTTTGGTTAAAATTAACCGTTGGCCTATTAAAAGTCTGATTTTATTAATCTTCATTTTTCATATTTTTGGGAGACAATACATCTTTAACTAACCTCTTTTTTTTGGCCTAAAAGATAAATAATGTGCTACTTACTGAGTGGTAAAAGACTTCTGAAATGCTGGTGATCTGATTGAGCAATCAAACTGAATACATTTATTCCCATTAAATCATCCTTCAAATAAGCAAAAAATATATGATTAAACAACTAATATATCAATTAATTGGTCAGATGTCTTGCCTTATTGTAATGTATATTCAGTACAACAATGAGAAGACAGCAGTTCTTAGTGGAACCTTTTTATATTACTTTTTAAGCATTCGTGTACCTTGGCATACCCGAAATCGAGGACTTTTTAATCCTCCTTTTGGTCGTATCAATGTAACCAACAGAGGATTATTCAAGAGCTTGTGCTATTCCTATAATAAATTATCTGTTTTCTTTCAATATTTTCAAGTCTACAATTGTGAACACGTTTTAAATATTTTGCCATTTTTGTATCATGTTTTATCACATTTTTAGTGGAGGTTTTTATCTCTGTGTCTATGTAAAACCAATTTAAATACTAAACAGTTATTCTTATGAATTTTTACAATTTAATTTTCATAATTTTATGATTAATTCTAATGAACATTAAATATTATAATAATATCGCATCAGATCTATCGGAAATCTAATTTAGCCATATGGTTGTGTTGTTGCATTCTCATCAGCATGTCATATTTTACCCTTATAAATCTAATTCATCAGCCACTTCACAGACGACAACGAAGATTCTATTCCCGGCAAGGCAATTAACTGGATGGACAGAACATCCCCAATGTATCAGGTATTAATAGTACTATGCCTATAATGCATACTGTGGAATAGTGTTAAGAATCCACTGAAATTGAATTATTACCGACTCTGGGGAAATACTGAGCTAGCAGCAGAGATGATTAGGACTTGTAAGTTGTACAAAAGCTGTTGTAAGCAAACAATACTATGTGTGAACATAAACATTATGATAAGAATTAACAATTACTGCATATTATAATAATTATTAATAATACTGTGTTAAATATCTTCATATCTTCAAAAAGATTATATAACTCTAAATCAAGTTTTGATTAAATAATAAAATATGATATGAAAAATAAGAATTAAATTAACATTTAAATTATAATATCTTTAATTACAAAGTAAAAACAGCAAAACTATAAAATTAAAACACATATTTTGGGCTGATAATATGTGAGGTGATTTCGCGATTGATTGTAAAATCAAAACGTTATTAATTCTAACAAAAAATTTAAATAGTAAAATAAAGCCATAGTGTAGTCATGTCTTAGAACCATTTTACAGTTTTCACTAGATAAACTTTTTCATCAGTGTTTCTATGAATGGATGTTCTGCTGAAGCGGGAACACTAGTTAATCATACCCAGTACCGTTTTTTATTTTACGATAAATCGGGAAACACACTGACAGAACTTCGCACCACATCTTTGCTAAAGTAAGAGGCCAGATTAATAGAAGACTACTCTGTGATGCATCAATGATTTTCAGCTCCAGCCAACATCGAAAAGAGAGAAAGACAGTGTGCGGTACTGACCAACACACTGACAGAACTTCCGTTTTATAAGTATCTAATCATTGAGTTTGAACAGCTTGACTTAAAGCCCTGGATTACAGGACACCTTGCTTTAAAAAAACTTTCATACGCATCTAACAGTGAGCACAAACGCCAATTACAGGATGGATATTATATATAACTATTTTATAATTTATCGTGTTTATAAATTAGGTCTCATTTGAGGCTTAGGGAGTGGAGTTGAAAGAGTCGTGAGTTACAACCCTGACACAGGGACAGGATTGAACCCCGGACCTTGGGATTGGAAGGCAAGCACGTTAACCACCAAGCTACAACTCCACTACTACCTTGTCTCTAAACTACATTATTTATAACTATTGGTTTCTGATTAAATGTAAACTAGTGTGACCTTTAAAGATAGCAGCTCACCTGAGTTGATGTCAAATATGAGGAGACATTTTCCGTGATGAAGTCGACCTTTCCTTGGCTATTGACAACGAACAGAAAACCATCCAGTGCCTATGTAATAAACAACGTTGTTAGATAAGGATTTAAAAACTTGCCAACGAATACTCACTTACTGTAGATAACATTATTTATATTCCTTTTTGTGAAATAAAAGCGGCTTGCTGCATTTACAAATGTTTGGAAATCAACACCAGATATAGTATGCGAGTGAGCACTAGTAGGCTAATTAACTGTAAATGGCAAATTAACTGTACATGGCTAATTTACTGTACATGGCTTATTAACTGTACATGGCTAATAACTGTATCAGCACAGTGGTTTAATTTATTTACTGGTTACTATAATTGGTCAGTAACTGTGACGTAATTTGTACTTTATAAAAAGTAATTGAAAATAATTCTCGTGTGGGACTCACAACCTCCAGATCACTAGCCTGGCGTTCTTACCTCTGGACAACTGATCTTGCGCTGAAGGCTACAGATTAGATTCAAGCCCAAGTAAGCAGCAGTTACTGCACCAATAGGTACTTGGGAATTTGTTTACACGTATTCTCAATGTTCTTATTATATACAAATTATGTCAGATTATGGCAAACATCTGACCAGTTACTCAACACCCTGACACAAAGCTACTCCACAATTATGGTGGTTACTATAGTTTTACAGGAACTCTTACTTTTGGGGGACATATATAGCATATATGGGGGAAAGACCCCTATTTGTTAGGAGACCCCTATTTGGGGGAACACCCTATTCGGGGGGATACCAGGCAATATATTTTTAACACTGCCATCAACCACATTCTGGGACATGCCTATTAAGGTGTCCAGAAGGTGTCCCTTTAAATAGTGGTACTGAATTTGGCGATGGGTTGTACCTCTTACCTCTAATAAAACTGGTCCAAGTTTGTCTTTAGCTATTACACCTGGATTACTTGAGGATACATGATCATGTTGAATGCCTACTGAAGGATCTGAAGCTACAAGAAACAATCGTTTAGTACTGTGAAAGTGTCAGTTGAAACATGGAGGTTTACCTTCATGGTTTTAGAAGAATGGATATATTTATTTTATTTTTATATCATAAAGCAAAGATGTAAAAAGATAACAATATAAACAAAACCACAGCAGATGAGACAGGAAAGATAAACTTCCTTGTAGAGTATGTAACTACAATTTATTTCAGGTCTCTGTTAGGTCTAAAGGTCTCTCATTTATTATTATGTAAAGTCTTTCTTTAGTCTAACATTAACCTCTGATAACCTAACAATGTTTGAAAATACTACTAAAGTTATACCTTTTTGAAAATTTAAACTAGCGCTTACTACAGTATATACACCTTTTTGAAGATTTAACCAAGCTTTTAAATTAATTATGAATGTATTGAAACCTAAAGTGATTCTATTTTAAGAGTAAAGTACAGTAAGCAGTATCATTAAAAAAGTTTAGAAAACTTCGTCTTTTTCTGAATCATTGTTTTCTTCGGAGATATAATATTTTTTTTGCAATATACATTGCCGTAAGCACCTATAGTTACAAATCCGTCAGTCATAGCCATCACGTTTGGCTGCTTTTAAAATAATACCTCTAGTGACATCGAGCTGTCCAGTCAACGACACGATTTATGTATAATGTCGTTACCCAATCAGATTTACACAGCTAACTATAACAATGTGGACTCGAATAATTCCTAACACCAATGATGTATTACCTTACGTTAACATCTTTTTCCTATCCAATTCTTAATTCTCTACTAAGCATTACCTGTGGTGGGTACAAATAGGACACTGACCAATGAGAAGGTGTCGTTCACTAGAGTTGTATTCCCTACCATTACGCATGGGAATCCATGTTTTACTATTAGCCTTTACAAAGTTTATTGGCCGGTTTCCTGATTGAGTTTACGTTGACTCATGTGGGTGGCAATGCTTAGGATGATGTTGGTCATAGGGACCGAAGTGGGTATAGGAGCTTTGTGATTGGTGCAGATCTATAGCTTATCATAAACCAAGGCCTAAGGATTACAATACCTGGATGCGTAAATTACGGGTTAAAAAAGGGAAATCGGACTTAATGAAAATGAGCAGGGTAGCCTACTGCAGATCAAAATCACAGGCTATTTACTAAATTAATTCAAAGATTGATTTTTTCTATTATAACTCTTTCAGTTTTACTTTAAATCTTGATCTCCTTTATTTGTTTGTATTCATATGTTTACATCATTTTTACAAAATAAATGTCCAGTAGAAGGTTGGTTTGTAAAATTGTAAATGGCCTTGTAGAAGAACACCTTTGTGGTGTTAAAATAAAGTATCTATTATTATTAAAGAGTGCTTGAAGGTTTTTTGTGATCAATGGGGTTTTTGATATTGGACTTCCGATTAAAAGAGCAACCTTTTCCAAATTTGGCATACTGTAGTAGTCATAGAAATGTGTGATAATTGCATATTTGGTTGAAATAGGTATAAACTGATAACAGTATTTGGCATTGTATAACGGTTATTTGAAAACTCTCTAGGTTGAATGGTCTTAAGCTGTTAACAATCAAACTTTATGTGACAAAAACATGTGATGTGAGCATATATGGACATGATGATGTCATATCACTACTATATTTAGGCATATCAGTACCATATTTGTGTATATCACTTGTATATATTTGGACACATCACACTTTTCTGTAAAACTATTTTGATAGTGTAGACAGAGCTTTAAGCTGTCTAACAATCAACTGCTACTGAGCAACACAATATCCCAGAATGCAATACCTTGTTGCTTCTTCTGTTGTTTAATGCCTTTGACAACCTCCTCAACTTTTGCTCGTTCTTCGGGCCTAACATTCCATGAATCAAGGTTAGAATTATTTGAAGAAATCAAGTCCGCCAACTCCTCAATATACGCACTCTCCTGTTCCCGTCGGCGTTTATTACCTAGTGGTTTACTAAAAAAGATAAAAATATAAACAGTACTGTAGAATTAGCCTGAATTAATATTTCAAACACATTTCATTTTCCTTTGAACATTATTCTGCCATAATTATTAAACTCATTATCTACAGTATGACATCATTTACATTATATTTGGTATTTCCATCATAATCATCTTTCTAATATTACTAATTATATCTTTAGATAGTATATCTAATTAACAATTACTGAGGTTCATTCATTCATTTTTTTATTAGCCATAAAAATACAAAAATACATAGTCCACATGGCATGGAATGACCTGTTTAAAATAAAACTTTGACCGGTCAATCCTTCTCAGAAGATGATAAAAAAAATGTAAATATGTAACAAAATAAAAATAAAGTGGAACATTTTAAATTAGGTCAAGACTACTGGATATAATTATGTAATATTAAAATTGATTAAGATTATTAAATGGTAAATTGTAGAAAATATGTTTTTTTTTTCTATTTACAAGTTGTTAATTAAATGGAAAATTAATTATTGAATACATAAATCTATTGCACGGACAAGGTATATTAGTAGTTGTTAATTCTTACTTTTGTACTTTTTCTGGCCATTTTCTCTTGCCTGCCATTGCTGGGCTAGGCCTACCAGTACTCATACTAGTAACTCACAATGATGAGCCGTCAAACATAACAAATTATCTGCAAAGAACAAAAAAAAAAAAACAATTAAATAAATACATGTTTATCAAATGTTTAATTAAATATTTAATCCCCCTTCTGGTCTAATCCCCTTCTGGTCTAATCCCACACCCTACTTTATGTCTGATATCATATCCTTGGGTATAGTGACTTTTGGTGTGGATGTACTGTGGGCCTCTCTCTCTAGCCAGTTCAGATGCGTTTTTACAACAAATGTTTACCAATAATTTGTTTTCCTGAACCAGGCTTTCTCCGGATATAGTCCGAACCCCACCTGGCGCAATTTCATGTTCTAGGGGTGTGATTATTATAGAATATATACGGTAATATAATTTATCTTTTATTAATACAGTAAAACCAATATGAAGGGGACATCTTTAGGCCCTAACAAAGTATCCACTTCTCCTTAATAGGAGTGTCTCTGCTCTTTTTTCATTTCACAAGAAAGTGGTCATAATATGTGTACCCCAAAAAAGAGGTTCTTTTGTATAAGCATAGATAAACGTTAACATTTGTATTGTGTACTGTACTGCACACTTTACTTTCGTAAATGACTTTAAATAGTTTGTAGCATTTATTTTTAAATATTACTGTACAGGATACAGTACAGTTGTTTTTCTTATTAACCAATAAAAAGTTACTTTTTTCTATCATAGAAGGTCCATTAAAACCAATGCTTTTAAGCAAAATTACATATTTAAAAATTGAAACGAGGTAGAATTATCTTTAAAAAGTTTGTACAAAAATATACGACATGTAAAAGTACATATAAGGGAAGAAGTCTTTCTGGTTTCGTTAGTTTTCAAAAAGATTTTAAAACGACAAAGGTCAAGGATAGTATACTTCCTCTACAGATAATCACCTAGAGCAAAGAAACATATTACAGCATATATTATTCAACATGACAAAGATGACCTCATTATGAGTACTACTGTAGTACACTAATAGTACACTTATGCATAAATTTGGTTAATACAAATAAAAGACATAAAATGGCTATATAAAATGTTTTTTATTTAAATATCTTTGCGCATAACTGTTAATTAGGTTTATATTTTTTATTACATTTATTTTTGCGTGTGAACATTTATATTTGTTTTTGTTCTGTGTTTATGCATACATTTGGTTAATAAAAATAAAATTTATAAAATGGCTATATCAAATGCTTTTTACTTATACTGTATGTGTGAAAAATATATGGATGGATAAACTACTGGACAGTATATTATGCTTTAATATAACTCATGTTTCATGAGCTTAGGGAGTGAAGTAACACATTTCATGAGGTCTCATGTTCCATGAGCTTAGGGAGTGAAGTAACACATTTCATGAGGTCTCATGTTCCATGGGCTTAGGGAGTGAAGTAACACATTTCATGAGGTCTCATGTTCCATGAGCTTAGGGAGTGAAGTAACACATTTCATGAGGTCTCATGTTCCATGAGCTTAGGGAGTGAAGTAACATATTTCATGAGGTATAAACTATGGCACTAGGTCAGGATTCAACCATGGAATTTGGGATTTTTAAAAAAAAAGCATCTTTACCTCCAAACTACAGTACAGCTCCATTCCATTTTATAAAATCAAAAACAAAATAGAATTTTGAGATTTTCAATTTTTCAATTTATTTTTGTAAAAAATTAATAGATAGAAAATATAAGCATTATAATATGGTATCATAAAAGACTATTTTAAATATAATTTTATCAGGCTGCAGACAGACAGATGGACGGAGAAGAGAGAAGTTACTCAACTGGTTCTTTTACACACAGTATTGTATCCCAAGTTACAGTAATATTCAAAGTACTTGATGTATACTGTACCATCTACTCATTTCAGCCTGTTGTTTCATGAACAGTATAAACAATATATAATTTAATAGCACCCAGTTCATCTAATAATGATTTTACACAAAGATAATTTGGTAGTAACATTTTATGAATTGTAAACTTAAAACTTACAAAAGGTTTTCTTGCTACAAAAACACTACAAAATGGTAATTAAAACTTAAAATGAACATATGTTTCGTTCTAATAACCAGGAAAATAAAATTACAAGGTGCTGTATAGACATGTAAAACTATATTATAATGTAGGCTTTATTAGTTATCCGCATTCAGCGGATAACTCCTTGTAACTGTCCTGTTACTTTTTTTTTTTTTTCTTTCTTTCTCCTCTATTTTTGTGTCTCGCGTATCTCAAAAACGTGTAAACATAACATGTTATAACTTTGTCAGCATGAGGGCATTCAGGTGAAGTTGTGCACCTCCTATTTTTGAATGACGTCAGAGTTGCGCAACATGACTTACGCGCGTTTTTACGAATTTCGCATTTTTAACATAGATTGAAAACCATATAGCAATTTAAATTGAAACTTAACGAAAGTTTAATTGATATCTTGCGCTAACAGAATGTGAAAAAAAATTGGCATGTTTCACAGGAAGTTACGCGCGCACGCGCGTTTAAAATTTCAAAATGCGAAAAATCAATTTCTAATCAACTTTCTACGCGTTTCATGTCATTTTGAGCATGTAAAAAATTCCCACGTACGCGCATTTTTTTACGCGTGCGGTGCGCACGTAGCGTTGAAAACCATTTTTTTCGCGTGATTTATGTTTTTCCAGCCTTTTCTAGTAATTTTACCAACTTTTGAACAATTTCGACTTAAAATTACGTCATACGGGCACGTCGAATTGGATAATTTACGTGCATTTTTGATGAAAAAGTTCAAAAAGTCGTCAAAATTTGTCAAAATTATGCCCTTTTTTAAACAGTTATAGTTCCTAAACTAAACGGTGAAAGTTATTTTTATTGCATATTCTGAAAGTTGATGAATTGTAGATTTTGAATCATGCATTAATATGGCTAACCGGACATTGTGACGTCACCGTATGCCCACGCGAATATAAAATATAGGATTTTTGTATCTTTAATCATAGCGCATGACATTTAATAGAGCGCATTTCCAATTATCTGTTTTCCATTTTTACCCCGATTTTTATATTATCTAGGTCAATCAACTATCTTTCGTATGAGTTAAAAATATTTTAATATTTATGACGTCATCATGTCTAAAAATGTAAATAACGTGGGTCACTTATTTTCGTCCTTACAGTAAATTTCAATCTGTTATAGCTCGTCAGAATAAAACGTGATAATCATGATTAAAACGTTTTCTGGAAGCTATTGGATTGTAGATACGAATTCATTTAAACATTTTGCCAATCGGATGTTGTGACGTCATCATATGACCAGTTAAATAAAAAAAGTCGTATTTTCATCTTTTGCGTAATAATTTATTACATTTAAAAGAGCGCGCATCAATATTTTACGTATTCGAATTTCTTCTACACGTTAATATGTTGTTACTGAGATAATTTTCTCCCGAAATTGCTATCTTAGTGTTTCATCTTGATACCGTCGCCATGTTAAAAATAGGAATAAACGGGGGGTCTCGTAATTTCACCTATTCTACACTGTATGTAATATGTATACAGATTATATTGTATATACTATATGACACAAAATAACAGAATTCAGCAATAACAACATATCATATTCTTCAGTTCAGGTCATAATGCCATAATCTTTTTCTGTGTGCAATATTCTAACGTATCACGTGCACGTGGCGTTTGTCGTGCGGATAACTAACTCGTCAGAGTGACGAGTTACATGTCTAGTATAGATCTATTACTGTATATTGTGCATTTCATAAACTGATCCTTCTTCTATACTTTCTACATATGGGTGATCCTATCTTGATCAATGTCTCTGAACACTGGCTCATGTCATCTTAATTTTTTTTTTTTGAGTCACCTATTTTTATTTTATTACGCACACATTGTGTATAAAGTTACTTGCAAAGAATTACATTGTTTACAACAATACAATAATATTACACCTGGAATGGATGGCTGGAAAACAAAGCAAATCATACTGTATAACAAATTCTTTTCTTATCATTTTTATTTATTATTTATTTCCTTTTATTGCATCAAGTAAACAATTTATCAACCAAACATAACACAAACCAAACAAAGTTACTAAAATATATCATAGTCCACAAATCAGTCTTTCAATGGTCATCATAGTACATCCAGTAACACAAACCAAAAGGGCTTCACAATTTGCTTATCATAACTCAGTTCCTGATCATTCACCAATCATTGAAAACTCTGTGGAAAGTAATGAAGTTTTTTGTGCGTTGTGGTCTGACCTTTGGGAAGGGTGAACGATCTAATGCATCGGACCTGATGGTTGTACTGTATGTGGGAGGTTTAGGTAAGAAAGAGTCAAAAAGTCAAAAAGTGACCCCCGCTCTACTAAAAAATAGGTGGATATGTCCTCCTCGTCCCCCACCAGGATCAGTGCTGTTGTTTATGTCTAGTAAGTAGGCCAGTCTATTATTAACTAACTATTATTATAGTATTATTATTAGCTAACATAGCCAGTTTTTAAAATCGAATTTTTTCAGTTTATTGTTTTTTCATCACCAGATGAGATTGAATTGATTGTACTGCATGTTTGTACAGTAGCATTAGCAATTTTTACTTTATAGTTTTCAAAATGATCATATTCTGTACAGTGCTTGTTTTGACAAAACTTATTGTGTAATTACTTTGTAAATCCACAAATATTATTATTATTATTAAAATAGAAAGAGCACAACTTTGCTCATAAAAGTTAAGTGTCATGTAAAGTGATATCATATTTACCAATTGTGTTACTTATTACAGTGAACGATAAAAAACATCCCGACGTCTCAATGTCTGACACGCTGTCAAAAGCACATTAAACTGATGTCATGTTCCTTTGGATTAACTAACATGATAAATAATACTTTAGTCTTCTTTTATATTAAGAAATATGAATGCATTATCAATGTTTTTCACTGGGTAATTGTTACTAAATGAATGCGACAAAAGCGGTTTCAATATGGATTAATTAAGCTTTGGCGTATCTGAAAAATTAATACTTGTAGCCTAGGAGCTACTGGCTACGGTCACACTACAGCCTGGCGCGACTCCCCATGATCGAGATTTCAAGCCAAGCTTGAGTTTATTGGGCAGTCACACTATTCAAATTGGTTGGGTTGAACTCTAGGTCCAGGTCACGACAGTGTCAATCTGGGTAGCTTGGTTGGGTTGTCCCCCGGATCCAGGTCACAACAGTGTCAATCCGGGGTCAATGTGGGTAGCTTGCCTGGGTTGAGTTGCCTGGATTGAGATGGATTTCAAGGCAGGCGCAAGTCGATCCACGTTGGGTCACACTACGAAAATCTTGATTGCAGTGAGTCGCGCCAGACTTGATGCAGTAGTGTGACCGTAGCCATTGTACAGTTGATCAACTTTTGCTGAACTTTGAGAATCACAATTCAATTAGTTTTTTATGTTGTCAATTGTTTTGGCTTAGTTTAATGTACACATTTTGAAAAGCGTTTTACTGTATTTCCTACAATCCTTTCTTGAAAGCATAAATATTTCTTCAAAATTAAGATACTATAAAATGTTCAATAGATTAGTAGATGGATACTTACTACAGACCCAGCCTTGATACTAGATATAAGCGAGCTTTAAGTCAACTAAGACTGGGCACACTTCAACTATAGAGGTAGAAAGGGGAAGATGGAAAAGAATAGAGCGCAGCAATAGGTTATGTAAAATATGTAATATAAATGAAGTTGAAGATGAATATCATTTTGTTACAGTTTGCTCTCGTTACAAGGAAATCAAGAAAGAAATTTATACCTTCTTTATTTTTTGAAAATCCAAATACTTTTAAATTCTGCCGTTTAATGTTATCACAGGATCCAATAATTATTGATAATCTATCTAAATATATTTATCATGCTTATAAGTTAAGATATATGTTTTGCTTAGAGAACGAAATTAATTAATTCATTTATCTTGTGACCATAAATTGCTTTATTTTTCAATGTAATTATTATTTTGTTAATTACTAGGGGCCAGAGGCCTAAAGTAAATAAAGTCAGGCGATAAGCCTGAATGAATGAATGTATTTAATGTAAAATGATCTCATTATGAATATGACCTGTACTCTTCCCTGTTAGTTATGTTGTCAATCATTTTGGCTTAGTTAAATGTACACATTTTGAAAAGCGTTTTTAATGTATTCAATTGTACTGTATTGGTCTCATTATGAATATGACCTGTACTCTTCCCTGTTAGTTAGTTTAGTTAGTTAATTTTTATGATATAACATTTTGCAGATATTGTAACTAACAATATATAATATTGGATTTAACAAAAGTACAATATACTGTAGAGATGGTTAATTGTGTATTAAGACAGGTGTTTTGTCTGTATTCATTCATCTACTGTTCTGTACGTTGATATCTTAAAAGAGCTACAGTATTGTTTAAGTAATATTCCAAAGATAAAGTGCAGACTAATCAATACATATTCACTAGAAGAAATCCACAGACAATTCATTTCCGTTCACCTGTACAACCTAATTAGCATAATGTATTCATTTTCTGTAATTATTTTAATTGGACTACATGATTACTACCAACTATGTTAACATAATGTAATGTTGTTCGATTTATAAAGTGCTTATACAAAATCAAAAGATTTTCCCGAAGCGCTGAGAGAAAAATCAGAAAGAAATTACAAAGAAAAAAGTTGGGGTTTTAAGAGTGTTTTGAAAACTATGATAGAGGATGCATTTTTAATAGGATCAGGATTGTTCCACAGTGTACAGTTGGAGCTGCAACTGCAAAAGCTCGATCATATACAACATACATAATATGACAGGAATGAATTTTTATTTTAATAAAAGCTTTGTAAACTGTAAAATGTATTTAAATTCATATTCATAGCATTAATTTTTTTTTTATATTTTAAAAGTATTTTATTAAGCTCTGATTAAATGTACAGTAAATGTCTCAACATTTAACGACAATCAATAATTAATTTGTTTTTCCTTTATTATACTGTACAAATGATAACAAGCCATTATTTCTTACACCACTGGATTTTTATTCATAATTTATTCATATCAAAGTTCAAATTTGCCAAACTGGCCCTGGCTATGATTTTTTGTTGACTTTAGTTGAAAATGTATCTGCCTACACCTGGACATGCTAATTATCATAATTTATTCATATCAAACTGGCCAAACGACACTCAACTATGTAATGTATTTGTTGTTTGCAGATGAAAATGAATGTGCCTATTTACCTGGACATGCTAATTATCATAATGCATTCATATCTTGTAACATTCATCCAGCTTATACAAAAGTCATGTGACAAAACCATATTTGGATTACCAGTGGATAATTTAGCATTGCGAGAGCTGAACTGATCACTGTACAGTAAGTCTTATGTGACATGGGAGAGCTAATGAAATTTCAGAACATAAGCATATTAACAGACATTCAAATTAAATTATTTTAGAATCTGGGTTAGTGGCACGGACAGGAGAATTGGTGTCACACTGTATATTTCATAGACCCCATTCTGGGTTGTGGAATGCATTGTAAAATTCGCTGGCATGTACTATGCATTAATAATGAAATAACATGTTTTTTATTTCCGTACAGAGCTTGTTGTTAATTTTAATGGATGATTTAACACACTATTGATAAATACTATAGTAATGTAATATCTTGTTTACTAATTGCCATACACAGAGTGATAATTTAATATTTTAAAGGTATACTGTACACTGTTGATAATATTGTTTTTATTGTAACATATTTTCTATAAAAAAATGAACATTTTTCATTTATTTTCAATTATTTTCCACTAGTCTAGATATGATATTTTGTATAGTCTCAAGCAAACTAATACTGTACACATGAATTTCAAAATGTGTATGTTTGACAGAAATAGTCTCAAAATGACATACCTGATGATAAATTCCAAAATAATACCTATATATAAAGTATAGATCAAAGGATTGCTTTATTCCTCTATCAAATCATTATCACAAAAGTGTAACAGGGCATTATTTATGATAAAACTATTGACAAAGTCCAGTGAACTACTATATTTGCTTTTTAATTTGAGTGAACATACCTATTTAGAACGCCATTTGTTGTCGGCAGTGAGATATTTTGTTAGATAGCTTTGCTACACAGTAAGGTGCTATGTACAACAGCGGCATGTACATTTTTGTGTGTACTTTTACGTTGACCTTCAAACAATTTGCAGCTTGAAACATTGCCATGGAGATCAAAGAGATAGGATGGCATGAATCAGATGTTATTATTACACATCAGCCGATAGTCTGATTAAAAGCTTTGCCGTTTTAAGATTTGGCCAGGACCAGGGGAGCCACCCCCTTCCTTTTCAAGAAATCTAATCTTGTGAAAAAAAGAACCAAAATCAACCATTTTATTATTTTACTGCGGAAAATATTTTACAAAATGCTGGTCAGACGCACTGCATTACTGTACCGATCAATTTGTTCCATCCAGTCAGAGTGTATTTGACCAAGTTGCCTACAGTAGTCTTATCTATGTCCTTCAAAACAAGAATATTTACGAACGTTATAAAGAACGCTTTGGGAATGGGAATGGGGATGGGGAAGGGAGGGGTACCAAGAATGTGAAAAAAATGGTTTCTCACAGTAGGCATACTCTAAAAATGTATGACCTGCGCCAGCAACCAATAACTATTTAACATTGCATACAAGTTGTATTGATGTAGGCTATAGTACATCCCATAAAACCATAGATAATTAAAAGCATTGCCATTTCAAAAGTCTTAGAGTATATTTTTTAATGTTTACAATTCTGAAAGTTGGCACAATATTGAGAATAACCTGGCAACCACCCAAATATAATGTATAAAATATGATAATCTACCCCATGTGGTGATGTTATATGATGGGTGTCGCGCATTCTCAAGGTTCTTGGTTCAATTCCAGCATGGATTATATTCTCAACTGGTTGAGTATTTATCGCATAGTGGTGCAAACGCGGGATTTCTAATAACTTATAGCGAAATGAAAACAACTAGAATTTTATATTATATGTTGATTAACAATTTTTCATTAAGAGGCAGACGCAGGGTTTTGAAATAGTGGAGGAATACCCAGGACCTATAGTACATGAAGTGGTGAAATTAACTATACTGACCATCTCTTGGGAGAGGGGAGAGGGGGGAGGGGGGGAGAGGGGGGAGGGGGTGGGGCAGGTTGGTAACAAGTACTGTACTGTATGCCTTCTCCTTCCCATATTGTATGCCGTTAGGGAAATTTAGTATCCGGCCAGTTTAAAGATATCAATACAATACAAAAAAAGAGCATTACTGTACATTAATAAAACATTAAGAATTACTGAGAATGGCAAGGTCAAAATTAAAACAGTGAGTCACTATAGCTAAGTTATTCATCTTTCTGCTACTACAGTACTACAGGAACAAATGAAAATAACCTTCACAAGCTTAGCTGTGCAAACAAAAAAATGAAGTATAATAATACCGACACAAAAGTCTTAAATTTTTACACTAAAGTCTTTTATATTCAACTTATAGTAAATAAAGAACCTCAGAATTGATTTAATTCTGTACACTACTGTGTATTGTGCTGGTTGGACCATTGGACCATTGGACCAAATAGTAATACACGTTACAACACAAAAGTTTTATTTAAAACATTTTTTTTAATTTTTAATGGTAATGAAAAAATTATGGGAAGCATACAGTAGCTAGTCTTAGTGCTATATAATTCATAATTAAGTATGCTACCTGCTCTAAATCATGGAGGTGTGCCTAAAAAAATGTATGTTTTTAGAATTGGTGAAATCTTTTTTGCAGAGTGTTTTCAATATTAATCTGTTCCCATTTATTTTTTTTATATTACATTAAAAATTATAATTAACAACATTTCTTAAATATAAAATGTTATTATTTAATTTTTTCTATTAACTTTTTAGCAATATTTTTCTTTGTAATGTAATTGCATTTAATAAAATATAAGATTACGTTTTGCAAATTGATATCCTAACTGCTTTACTCAGCTCGCCTAATTTCTTTATGTTATGCACAGTATTATGTAAATTAATCTAGCTAAATTATTAACATGGCACCAGTGTTCTAGCGAATACCTATATCCATCAATTATTTTATTCATTACTGTAACAATGACGGTACTGAATGTTTAATCATATGCTGTTGCCGAGCGAGTGCATGTTGCCGGTTCAGGAGTAAACGCGTGTATATCTCGCATTATGTTTTTATCGATTTAATGGCACCCGCAAGACCAAACTGAAAGCGATATGAAAATGCACTTTTTAATTGTTGATTGGATTTGCTTATCGGTGCTTCATTCAGATACTATCATTATTTCTCATTAATTTCTTTTCCTGTTAATTGAATAGTGTAAAAAATATAGTATTGATAAAAAATTATTTTCATGAATTGAATTGATGGCATTGCACTCATATAGTGATAAAATTGAGTTATGATTTTTCTCAATGTAATACGAGACACAATGACTGAACATGTAGTGCTCATCATTTAGTACTCTAACCCCAGCCAAATGCAGCAGACCTATATATGATGGTAGTGAACTAGAACATCCAGTCATGTTTTCCACAGGGATAAAGCCCTGCCTGCCAGCCAGCGCATTATTTAAGCTAGGCTGGCATACGGTGAGATCAATCACTGTGAAACAAATGTACCTTTTATTAACGACTGATAGTGCACAACAGAAGGCATGGCCTCATTCTGTAAAGCGTTACGGAAACATGAACGCAACATACATCACTGCCCATCAAAAACCACGCATTCTGATTGGTGATTTATGGTATAGCGGTAATGCTAGTGCTAATTTACTTGACAAAATAAATATATTAAATTATAATTACCGACTGGTATAATCTTACCCCCTAGAACACAAAATTGGGCTGACTTGGAGGATGGGACTGATATCAGGTGAAAGTCTAGTTCAGGAAAAAAAATGATTGGTATGGTAAGCATTTCTTTAAAAAACTCATCTGAACTGACTAGAGAGACCCTACAGTACATCCAGACCAAAAGTCAATACTGGGACCTGGGACTATACCCGGGGATATGCCTGTTTGTAGGCATACAATAGGGGGTGGGATTAGACCCGAAGACAGTGGGATTAAGCTGTACCCGAGAATACTGTATACCGTAAATGTTTGTTCCTGGACTATGTCTAAAATATACTATTTGTATAACACATACTCGTACTACTGTAAATTCATTTAACATGAATAAAATTAATAGAATAACTAAAGTAAGAGTTGATTAATAAATTCTGAAAAAAATTGTTCACTCAAAATTTAATCTCCACAAATCACAAAACAGAGAGGTTCCCTGTTTAAAAGTGTAAAGAAACTTTACACGCTTGCAGGCTGAAAAGGGTCATGTTTATGGTACGATTCTTCTGCTTAAATGAGCCTTATTAAAAACACAATAAAAGTATTCAATGAATGTTACAAAAACACGGAAACAAAGGCAAAGAAATCTTATACTTGACAAAGATCACAATTTCTCTTCTGCACTTGAAATCTAATTAATTGTGAAGTGTAAATTCAGATTTGGAAAGATATCTCTAATAACTGTAAAAGATATTTCAAATCCAGTGCCCTGGAAAATGAGTACTAAAAGTATACACAAAAACTAATACCGTAGACGCACTGATATGTTTTATTAAACATAGTATTTAACTCCGAATGAGAGAGAAGCTCGATGCATGATGATGAGATATTTTTCCAATTAAATTAAAAATGATAATATTCATTCATTCATATGGTAGATTCATTAAAATCATTTTCACAGTAAAACTGAATTGTGATAGATTTTTACATGATAACATTTGTAACAATGTACTTTATAAGAATATATAATAAATATATTTAATTTGTGCAGCTACATTAATATGAAAATGCAAGTTCAGAGGACATACTGTAAATTAAATACTTTAAAGTGTAATAATTAGGTTAACCATGTATTTAGTAATGATTCTCGCTAAACATTCCAAATAAACAACCTTTTAGTAGTAGTTTATCAAAAGTGGTACTGTAAAGCTCTGTCTACACTATCAAACTTTAAAAATAAAAAAAATGTGATGTGCCCATAATGGATATGATGATGTCATATCACCTACGCTCACGCTAAGGTCAAATTTTCTTTTGCAAAATTTGCAAAAGGTCGCCGATTTTTTTTTGCAAAATTGAAAATTCTTTAGCAAATTTTAAAACTATGAAAATGGCTAAATTTTTTGGTAGATACATCAAATAAATATATAGATTGTTGTCTTGTATTGTTTTTATCTTTATTCATTCAAAATTTGTGATTAAAATACAAATAAAACATGACCGCATTAAAATATGTTAGGCCTATCTACTGCAGCCTCACCGGCCTGACGCGATACCAGTCGCCACGGCCATAGCCTATAGGAGGCCTATTCAACGGTTGACTATGCCACAGCCGAGTCATGTATTATCGGCGTCAGGCCTCTATCAATTATCGGCAATGCAGCCTGCCTGGATAAAGTTTTTCATCACAAACAATATAAAATAATAAATAGTTTTCGTTTGTGTTTTATATGCTTCTTATTCACTCGCGAAAACATCGTAACACACCACAAACGAACTACGACGCGGAATGTCCATGCAGCATGTTTGTATTGCGCGATGTTTTCATCTATACACATGCGCAGTTTGTTTGTTTGTTCGTAATTACAATTACTGCGCATGTCTATTCATAAAATAAATTCTCCTTAGTCGGCCGCGTGTACATTTACAGATAACGCGATTAAAAACTACTCGCCTGTACAATATAATAAGCCTCCTAACGGAAAACTCGTTTTAATTTGTTCGAGTGACGCGAAAAAAACGTCACTGATAGCAAGTAACGCTACATCGCTGTCACGTATTATTGGCTGGCGGCGGCGGCGAAGTCGTGGTTTACATAAAACTTTAGAATTTGAAGCCTAAACTAAGCGGACAAAGTTTGAGTTTTTAAGGAAAAATTATTTTCGCAAGTTTTGCGAATGCTATAATTTTTTTTTCTCGAAAATTGACAACTCCAATCGCAATTTGCGAAAACGCGAATGGGTAGCGTGAGCATAGATCACTACTATATTTGGGCATATCACTACTATATTTGGGCATATCATTACCATGTTTTTGTCAAACTAGTTTGATAGTGTAGACAGAGTTTAAGTTTTAGATATTTAAACCAAAAGTTGATATTCTACTAAGTGGATAATTGTTGTACACTATTCCACCAATTACTTTCATTTTCTCACATGTATACAAGTATCTAATTTTAACATATTATTAGTTTCTATCTAAAATCGATTGAAATTCATTTAATCTATTTATAACCTGGTCCAGTCAAATTATTTTTATAGCATTATATTTCTGTTAACAGTTACATTTTTCAAGATGATCCCTGTGGATAATGGAAATGACATTTTTACATACAGTATGTTACCTAATTCTATCTTTCTTTTGGGTTTTTTAATTGCATGTTTATTTCATCTTATATTGTAATACAAGTTTGATATTTCAAGTAGCATACAGCAAAGTGGAAGGCATGTGGAAGCACGCCCTTATAAAAGAAGGAGTACTTTCAGCAACATTTCCAAAATTATATTTCATGGTAAAGGTTTGTAATAGACAATTTTCATAAAGTTTTATTAACAGTTAACTACAGTAATAATTGATTAGAAGTAAAAGACAAGTACTGTAATTTTGCACTACATTTTTCCTAGTCATGTTTTTTATGAAATATGAAGCAAAGGTAGTTTTGTGTGCATTTTACGATCTTTAAATTTAATACCATGTACTTTTCTCTTTTTTTACTACTATGCGCCTTTAATTTAATCAAATCAAACAATTTAAAGGAAATGAAAGTATCATGAGGTAGAAATATAACCGAGTGTGACCATTTTGCAGATGAAATTTACAGACTTAAAAAAAACGAATTAATTGAAAGACGAAGAATTTTTTGGGAAATTCAAAGTTTAAATGAGCTTCACAGATGAAAACTGATAAAAACATTTTTCAGATTACAGTATCTGAAATTTGGTTGTCCCCCATGAATTGTCTTATTAATATTAATAGGAGGGGGGAAGGGGGGGGGGGTTTCTGAATAAGGGTCAACTGTATAGTGTAATTTCTCCTGATTCGTTTTCACAGGAAAACATCAACTTAATAGGTGTCCCAAATGAGGGAGGGGTTTCTACTCTATTTTGAGACACTTATGAATAAAACCAAATATATTATCTGTATATAATTCATACGTACATGTGCGACGTTTCGACTTGTTTTCAACAAAAACCAAACAAACTAACAAAATAAAACTAGTATTCAAATATCATTATAAATTATCTGCAAAAGTACTATGAAACTTGATCGTGCAACAGGAAATAAAAGCCATGTAGCGATAATGAAATACCGATAGATCTGCTTCGGTTCTTATCACGCAATCGCATGAAAGCGCATCAATCTGTCCTTAACACTTGCTACACATTTCAATTTGACATAAAAGTAATTTTATTTTCAATCTTATGTTTAGGGTTATGACCTCAAGGCAAATGAAGGTCTATCAGTAATAGAGCTGTCACTGTTGTTATGATGTGTTGAAATGTTTTATTTGGTTAGAGTATGTCCAATAGATTGTACCTTCTGCTAATGCTACAATACAATACTCCTTCATTCATTCATTCATTCATTCATTCACTCAAGTACTGATGGGCTTTATTCCTTCCCATGTCCGTATTTTTTCAGCAGTGTACTGTAGCAATTATACTGTAGCAATATATCTTGTTTGTAGCAAGCAAATGGATACATGTCATCGCCTGTCTTCAATTGATCTTCGGTCTTGATAATCAAAGTTAGAATCTTGCTAATTGAAACTTAATAGTGTTCTCACTTTCAGCATTAAAGTTGGCACTTACTTATTTTGGGTCGTACATCCACGATTAAAACTTAACTTTTTTTACAAAGAATCCATATTTTCTCTCAAACACAGTATGTGTTGGAGATGCATACAGTGTGTACAGTACGGGATAACCATTTTAATATCATTTCCTACAGTATCATCAGAAATACATGTAGTGTAGTGGAGAGCTGTACTGTAGCTTGGTGGTTACAGTAGTAATAGTATTGGGCTGTAGTTTGGTGGAACATGCTTTCCTTCAAGTCCCAACGTCCAGGGTTCACTCCCAACCCAGTGCCAGGGTTGTACTGTAACACACGACTCTTTTAACTCCACTCCCTAAGCTCCAAATGAGACTTATTTTATAAGCACGATAAATTATGAATAGTTTATCCATCCTGTAATTGGCGAGCTACTCGCTGGCTGGATGCGTATAAAAAAAATTACAATATTTCATAAAATTGCCGATACAGTATCAATTGAAATCAGTTCTTGGCCCACAATCAAATGTACCTGTGTAATAAGCAAAGTACAGTAACTTCAAATATCAGTGTTTAAAGCTTTGTCTACCTTATCAAACTAGTTAGACAAAAAAACGTGTGGTGTGCCGAAATATGGTAAGATATGCCCAAATATCGTAGTGATTTGACATCACCATGTCCATACAGTATGGGCATTTTTTTGTTACATACAGTACAGTAGTACAGACAGAGCTTTAACAATGCAGGACTATCAAAACCAAGACAACTACAATTCACTCTATAACAAAACATGTCAGTCAATTTACCTTTCAAACACAAAAGTAATCAATCGAAAATATAAATCAGTGATAAAGAAAGATACGATGATTTATCTCAAGATGAAATCAAACGTTTGTAAAATATGAAATGTAGGAACTAATGACATTATCAATCTCATTTTTAGGAGTCTGTTTACATTGTAACGAATCATCATAGAACACTACAAACCATTTACTGAAGATAAATTTTATATTGAAGTCTAAATGACAGATTAGAGTAATATTAAAAATGCTCTGTGCGAAATTATAATTTTCAATGCATACAGTATTACATTGGTTATATAAAGAATTGTGGAAGATTAACATTTAAAAAATAGCGTAGGTTGAAAAATAATGGCCGTTATCTATTGGACTTTCTACAGTAATATTAGAATTTGCTTATTTCATTTTTCTTGGATTTAACACACAAAAAATGATTAAATGAAAATAAGCATCAAATGCATAATTTCACATATTGTTATACAATACAACATAACTGGATAGCTTTTTTCTTTTTTATCCACTGGCTGAAATTGTTAAATATACCAATAATTTACAGAATGGACAACTGTGAATGAGGTACTGTAACTAGAAAAAAGTTGAATACTGTTACAGAAATTGTCAGATCAAACTCAAGTACAGTATCTTTGCTACGTACTGTTAACAGACTAAACAATATTCAAAAAATACAACCAGCAAACTTTAACTAGTTTTGAAATGTTTAACTAGCATTAGCAATTAATAAAGAACTTACAGTATTTAAATGTGCTTGTTTGCTACTGTAGGGTAAATTTCACGCATTGCATAATATTAATATTCAGGAGCGGAATTAAACAGGGGAATGCTATTGCTAACATAGTATTAATGTCCACACAATAGTAATTTACAAATTGCAATACCTTTTGTCCAAGGACAATAATCAATAAACACAGTGGTGACATAACCACAATTGACTGAAAATGTTATTTTAAGTTTTAACTGCAACAACAGTCACAGATATTTATCTCCCAGGTCCTTTTTATATTGCATCATTTGGTAGAGGGGTGTGTCCATTGTTTTGAATTGTGGCGTGCCTCGTGTTAGTCTATATAAAGTTATAACAGTGTAATCTGGTGTAAGCAATTATCTCTCTGAACTTAAAAAAAATTTAAAAATAACTTCTTCACTTGGAATCACTGGCAAATCATCTGTTTCTTTTCCAGGTACTTGTCCATTATAAAGTTATTAAATAGTGTAATCTGGTGTAAGCAATTATCTCTCTGCTAAACTTTAAAAAAAAATAAAAAAATAACTGCTCATTTGGAATCACTAATAAATCCGATATTTATTTCCCAGGTCCCTTTTTTATATTGCATCATTTGGTAGAATAGAGGGGTGTGTCCATTGTTTGAATTAGAGTGTTACCTGGCTCTATTGCTCTAAAGTCAATATAAAGTTAATAATTGTGTTTGGTGTAATCTGTTTATCTCTGCCTATTCGAAGCAACTGCGGCAAAGTTATGAAAAAGCTGGCAACATTGATTCAATAAACGAAACCTACAGGAAACTCTATTAGGGGACACTTTTCCATGAAATGAACAAGGATCAATATGTTTTGAAAATACAGCCAACTACATTAACATTGCTTACATTATGGGACATCTCTCTATTAAGGGGACACTTCTTAATAGGGATTCTACCTATAAATGAAAAAAATGTTAGCACCAATGTGAACATTCTACTGTACTGATCAAAAATGGCTTTAGGAATCTCTCTAAAGTAATCAATAACAAATTGACTTCTATTGAGAACACATTAGGCCTACCATATACAGTACCTCTGTTAATGGACCAATGTTCAAAATGCACAGCAAGTACAGACACCACTCAAATAATGATACATTAGGCCTAGGTACTGTAACTGTATACAGTACCTCTAAAGCCTGGTTTCCATAAAATCGCTACACGACAGAGCATAGCGATTCTATGGAAACGCTAGAATTTATCGGGGATCTAGTACGCGAGCGCTAAATATTCTTTGGTACGTGTATACGATTCATCGCCGACACAATCGGCAAAGTTGAACATGGTTGAACTTTGCCGATTTGACTGCAATGAATCGGGGAGCCTTCCCGATTGCGTCGGCGACATCTGCGCGTGTAGCGATTTTAATGGAAACGCTGTAGCGATTTTAATGGAAACCAGGCTTGAAGTAAAACATACAAAACGTACATATAAAACATGATGCAAATATTTTATTCAACATTATCTTCCGTGCAGAGTATCTATTCTTACTGTGTCTTTTATTGGTGGACCTTCCTTCATTCTTTACAAAGTATCTAGTTCTTGTTGAGACAGAGAACATTAATAACATTACCAGTGATAATTGGGGTCAGGGTTCATGATATAAACCCAGACACCAATTACCTATTTTAAATCCAAACATATCCAGCTTAAACATCAAAAACCTCAACATGACTTTGAACAAGAATTCACAGGAAATATGGCACCTAATAGGAACATTATAGTAAAATAGAAATACCATGCAGTATTGTTTGCATTTAAATAAAAATAATAATGAAAATCCTAAGGTTTATAATAGTGCTTAGAAAGTGGAAATAATTATTTCATTTTATACCTCCAGAAAATACACATTGTTAACAGAAGACAAATTTCTAAATAAAATAAATGCTAGTATAGCATAGTATATTCTAGTTGAGGGTAGGGCAGTTGGAGAACCAACATACCCCACTATTGTCATGATTAAAAAACACAAGCACAGCCAAATATTTAAAACGATGACTTACATTATGAAGGTGTATTACTGCTGCTCTTTAGTTTAGTATTATAATCCATGTATACATATAAAACAAAGCAATGAAAAAAACACTGCATGCTGTACAGACTACAGATTATTATATAAATATGGAACCCATACATGTACACTAGACTGCTAATACAAACTACGGTAGCTCCCATAATAAAGTCCACAGTTGATGTGTCGTCACACTTCAGCGAACACGTACAAAAATACTTCATGCATGAATAAGCGCAGCACTTCACAAGCTACATGTAGAGACATTGAGAAAATCTACCACTTTACAACGAAACAAACGAAGCAGATGATCTTTGTATGACATGATGCTGAATAAAACAACTGATCTTTATGATGCAGTTACGTTTATGAATAAATATCTTATTGTCATAAAAAATGTGTTTCATTCATACAAGAGAATTTCTGTCTGCAATTTTGAAAACAAAATGAACCATAAATGAATTTGTTTTATTTTAAAAGATATTTTAAACACGTAGAAAATCTATTGGTTCGGACTGTACAGTTCACTTAATATTTACATTGACTAAATTACAAGCTACTGTAGCCTAGGCTGGCCTACGTATAAGCTGACCTATAGTACTGTTATACAAGCTGGCCTACGTACAGTACACGCTAGTACTGTATGCATACAAGACAGGAGGGTGTGTGGCAAAGTATGTTGGACGTTCGACTACTTATCGTGAGATCAAGGTTCGTATCCAATTCTCGCCGCATTTCTTATATCCTTATGCAAGATACTTTACTTACATTTGCTTCTCTCCACCCAGGTGTATAAATGGGAACCCGGTTAGAAGAAACACAACTTTGCGCTGATTACTAGCTGCATTATGGGAGTACGTGTTTGATTTAAAAAAATGACTGGGGCAATAGTGTTTCACAACATTAGGCGTTACATAAATCCATTATTATCTTATTATATCATTATGCACAATTTAATTTACCACGCATAGTAAACTATAGTCTATAGTTCCCACTGGTTGTCGAACTAAAGAGGTGGTGAGGTGGTTTTAATACAGGAATGGCCGTCGAGAGTGTCAAAAAGTGACAAGACTTCTTAGGGAGGATATTTGCTTTAATTTTGGCCTACACCAAACAACCATACAGTACTATAGTCTATACAGTATGCCAACACTACACTATAGTACTGTATGTTGTTGTGATACACAATGTGTTCATATTCACCTGTTTTTGGGGAAATTTTAGCAACATTGTTATACAATAACAAATCCATTATAATTCTATATTCATCATAAAAATAATAATGGACAATTGAAAGTTGTTTAGCTCTTTAATAATAGTTAATGGCTTTGCAATGATTACACTGATATTTCAATACTAGTACCACCTTTAAATGTAAAATTAATACGCAAAGATAAAATCAGCATCATGATAATTACGCACTCATATCCGATTGAATACTGTAGGATAATATAGTATTTTGGATGAAATAAATAAAAGCTTTTAAAAATAATATTGACCTTTATGATATATACTGTAATGTAATGCATATTTATAAGGAATTAATATGATATGAATTACTATACTGACATTTTAACCTTGGTAGCTACTTACTCAGTAAAATGTTATTCCATGAATGGTACATGCAATATTCCTTAGTGTAAAATTATGTTCCAGATTTGAAGAGTTTGTATATCTTCAGGCTTGGAGAAAGGAACGAAGTATTTATGTTGATAACGCAGGCAGGATACAAGATTGGTATGCCTCGGCCTTTGCAGTTACACAGCTCTGAATGTTATGTTATGCAACACACACACAAGACAACCTACAACAGCCAATAACCTTGACCTGAAAACAAATGGAAGCAGATTCCTGGTGAGGTCATAGGGCTTATCAATAGCTAGCTTGCATACCACTGTACTGTAGATGGTCTGAGTGGCTCAGTCAATATTATACTTTAGGTCTTGTGCTTAGCTACAGTAGCTCAGTCAATAAGAAGTCTGTAGCTTAGTCATAATGTTTGGTCACAACACTGGGAAGGTAAACTTGGGTTCCATTTTATATTTTGTCTGATTTACCCACACTGTAGACCTGTACAGTAAGAAAGCCGAAGGCTAGATCGTTAACTCCATATGTGGGAAAGCTACTTCTTTCTAATATGGCAGCCGTAAATCAACCAATCAGACACGGCAATATCACCACGCTGCGCATTGATTCTTCGGAGCACCGGGGTGCTACTGTAAGAGCCGAGAAAGCGTAATCACCACGGACATGTATTGAGGAAATCTGTGAGAATGAGAAAAAGTTGGCCCACCCGAGACTCAAACCCGGAACCTTTTGCTTGATATGCAGATGTCCTAACCATTAGACCACTGGGGCTTTCATGGTATTGTTAACATTCGATTGGATAACATTCTCAGCGTGGTACAGCGGAACATCTAAAATATATATATATTATACATTTAAACTAAATATTTGTCTTGTGTTTTTGCATATTTTGTACAAAATAGTATTAAATGTTATAAACTGTTAAAACATTGTCGAACAAGCCTGGCGGCCATCTTGTACCAAACTAGCATCTAACTAGCAAAATATCAGTTGATAAAAATATGGTACCACCAGCAGATATCATCATAAATTCCTAGTTTAAAATATTCACAGCATAAATAAATAAATTGTGAAACAAAAAGTTGTGTAAGTAACTGTAATAGGAATACAAACCAAAATAAATACTTATATAAAACAAATTTTCCTGAAAATGTTACTATCCAATGTCGATGATAATAAATTGCATCGCAGAGATAATGTTTTTATAGCCCATTTATACATGCAAGCAACAGAAAAATCAAGAATTTCATACAAATTTACAATAATGTAAATTTTATTTGACATTTCTTATTAGATTGAATTTGAAATGCTCTGGAACAGTTCATATAATCTGGAGATTTTATGACAAGGAACAACTCAACTTATGATTTAGGGCTTGTATGTATGGAAGACACAATGATAGGGTTAAGCTTAGGAATTGAAAGTGCATTTATGTCATCTAGTAATCTAAAAAATACCCACTGCACAGAATAAAGATTTATTTCAATACTTCACAAATGAAATTGATAGTATAGATGGAACTGAACAAATGTTTCTATTTTAATACTTCTTGCTATAATCTGAACATTAGACTAGGTATTGTAATGAGGAGTTTTAACCAGCTGATTTATGTTCACTAGGATGTTAGAAGAATCTACTTTTTGAATGACCTTTGAAAATGCCGAAATTGGTATCTTTTATAGATTAAAAAAACAATTTCTGATTTGGAGATTTTTTCCTGGGTTTTCAAGATGTTCAGTTTCATGACAGTGGACTATATATTACTGTTAAGATACTTTGTATTCAAATTTTTCTCTATATATATGTCATGCACTGTATTTTATTAAATATTAAATTAATTGCACACTAATAATACTATTATTATATTGTTGATGAAAACAATATACAAGATTTAAAAATGACAATCGTTACTGTTCAGTACTTTAAATAGTAATAGCAATATATTTATCCATTAGACAAAGGTTGGTATTTACCATCAAATGGCAAAGGTAACCAAACAGGATATTTAATATGCTGGAAAAATAAGAATCTCAGGAGATTTCAAACAGGGAAGATAATGCAGTTCACACTGAGAAGCAGTGTGCTTGCAAAAACTAGGCTGGACTATGTGAGTGGATGTACAGGTGTTTTCACACTATATCTGGTATGATATGAAATTAAAATTAATAATAGATAAGAAGTAAGGTGAATAACATGCAATGAAGTTAAGGATAATGATGTTGGGTTCAGTCTTCATCCATACTGGTAAAATTTGAATGAAAAAAAGGATGTCACTATTAAGTAGTCTAGACTCATTTCACCAGGCTTTCTTGTGTTCAAAGCTTCACAAAGTCTGTCTTAAATTGATTGATTGATTGAAATTTATATTTATACTGGGTAACCTCTTCAGTCAAAGACTGGTCTCCCAGAGGGCCCAGTTGGTGATCAGTGGCTGTGATGTACTAATACACCGGGGTAACCCCCTACTCGTCTCGAAAGATGTACTAGGTTCTTTAAAGTGCACA
Organism: Antedon mediterranea; assembly: GCF_964355755.1. NCBI lineage: Eukaryota > Metazoa > Echinodermata > Crinoidea > Comatulida > Antedonidae > Antedon > Antedon mediterranea. Next base: position 37,208,019 of record NC_092670.1, on the reverse strand, counting down.
CGAGCTAAATGTGTACACTGGACCTACGGTTTATAGTCCTTATCCGAGAAGACTCGTTCTACCACCAGAACCAGAACCATGGAGTGAGTGAGACTATTTGCGATACAATGTGATCACAAAATCTTCTTTTAGTTCCTGTAAATATTGTGAATAATGAATAATGCGATAGAGTTGTTGGGTTCAGTCTTTGTCCATGCTGGTAAAATTTAAATGAAAAAAAGGATGTCACTAAGTAGTCTAGACTCGTTTTACCAGGCTTTCGTGAAAGGAATAATGCAATGGACTTGAGTAGCTCGAGGATATTTTGGGTTCAGTTTTCGTTCATGATCTGCTAAAACATTTGAAAGAAAAAAAGCCAGGGAATGTCACAGAATTTCTAGTAGTCAGGACTCGTATTACCAGGCTTTCTTGTGTTAAAATGTTGAGAAAGTCTGTCTGAAAGAATATCTAAGATATAACGTGGTCCTAAATGAAATGTTCCTATAGTTCCTGTAAATATTGAAGACTTGTCGATCTAATTTGAATTTAAACCTACTGTACCTCTATGAGCATGAAATTAAGCCAAGTTTAATGGGGCTGAAAATGGGAAAGAAATAGACCTGAATTTCCTTATAAATTAATTCAAACACACAGTAGTAGACCTTTTAGAGAATTAGTGTGATAGTTCATACAGTAATTAAAAATAAATTGTCATATGTAATTTACTGTACACACCTTTCAAGTAAAGCTCTGTCTACACTATCAAACTTTATGTGACAAAAAAATGTGATGCGCCCATATACATGATGATGGCATATCACTACCATATTTAATCATGTCACTACCATAGACAGAGCTTAACAGTGTTTTCCATAAGATTAGTGTGCTAGATTTGTGTTCTACATTAGTCTCCTATTGAGATGTCATAAGGGTAGCATCTTACTGTTATAACAGAAGTACACTGTAGTTGAAACATGAAACTATCATTTCACATACCACAACAAATTGATCAGAAATATTGCAAAACAATTATTGATATTGATGAAATTTACTTAGGACCTGTTCAGACTCATGGCGTTAGACCGTTTTAGTGTACGATGCTAAAAGAATGAAGCATGCTTTATTTTCGAAACACAAGAGCCTGGGGAAAATGTTTTTTATTACAACATAAAAATAATAGAAACAGAAATTTGGCTTTACTATATTTTTCTTAAATAAATGCTGAGGTATGTTTTATTTACGGCAAAATTTGTCATAATTGTAGGGCTGAGATTTATTTATTTATTTCGTTTTCTTTTAGAAGGGTTGCCCTCTCAGTAATCTAGGCCTATATACAGTGGAAATAATGATGAAAACATGTGGGTAAAGAGCACATGAATATGCAACCAGAAACAACTTGAATGACGCACTTCCGTTGTAACGATAATCGTACGCTATGGGTCTGAACACCTCATTTTCTTCTCTGCGGATTGTAATGTGACCTTGCTAGTAACGTTGTACGCTAAAACGGTCAACGCCATGTGTCTGAACGTAGCCTTACACTGTATTCTTAATATGGTGTCAAACTAATCCTATCAACAACCCACCCCCCTTTCCCACATATTTTTGATAGGAAAATCTCTTTCTTTTTTAAGTAGAAATATTCTGAAAACGAAATGTGAATTGTAAACTAGTGTACAGTCGCTCTTTGATTGCTATTCTAAGCTAATTAAAATCAACTGGTAAAATAGAGCAACCTGTATAGCACAAACCACATAAAGTTGATAATTGTGAAACCTTTGCTCCCAAAGAATAACGACGCTTGCTTGTGTAAGCTTCACACTATAAAAAAGCATTGCAACAATGTTTTTTATTGTTCAAAACAATTTAATAAACAACATATACATTTAAATTAAAACTGACGTGTTAACTGTTAGTATAGAAACTAAAGTTATAGAAACTTGTTTTTTAGGGCCACCTTTGCCCCCGATATATTGGAAACATCTCTGCGGCTTTTAAGGGCGCTACAGTAATAAGAAATTAGTGCCCACACATGTGTATAGTAACAGCACTATTGCTGATAATATATAAGATTGAGAGCATTTATAATAACGCATTGCCGAAGCCCCCTTCTTCCTGACAACTTGAATTGAATAGTGCATTACTGATGTAGTTTATCACATTCCATGGGGAATGGTAGGGTGTTGATCTGAAGCACTGATAACCTACTTACATCACCTACGAATCAACCAAACTTGCCAACTGAGTATTTTGATCCAGGAGTGACTAATGTTAAAACCATATAACTAAGTTTCTGGGGGCCATATACTGTACCACATTCAGATATGGTTGTAATGTCATCACAGCGTGTGATTAGGAGTGCTAGTAATGTGAATTGTTAGACCTCTTAAAACATGTCACCTGATTCACAATTGCTTCATTTAGCCAGAATGGTACCTTCCACTTCTGGCAGTACTGTATTGAAGATTGCACCGAATTATCTAAACTGTAGAGTGTCACAAAGTCAAGTATTTTGCTTTCAGTCCATTTTCAAAATAACCTAAGCAACTTAAACAACTAGCCAATGAAAGATCCGATTGGAAGAAACTGGTAAAAAAGAGATACACGGAGCAGCCCAAGCGGAAATGCCGGCAGACTTTTCAGCGGAGAGGCAGTAATCATCATCATCAATAGATTTTTAGATTAAATCTTTCTTAAATGTTTGATGTTTATTCTATTATTTTTAAGATTAAAAAGAACTGGTTTGATAAAATAAAGTTTTCCACTTAAACCATGGAGGAATAGCTAACAGATAAATTCCAGCCAAGGTGAAGTACATGTACAGTACTGTACATCTATCACATTTCATTCCAAGCCTATATTTTAACACCTCTGATATAGCGGATACCAATCAAAATGACACAGTACAGGTGTGTTAATTATTTTCACTACTTCTTGTGTTCATTAATACATGGTTGATTAGCCTTGAGCCAGTACAAAACAATTTAAGAATAGAGTAATAAGTTAGATTTAGTGCTTGCACCACATACAATGTTCTTTTCTTTTTAACAAAAATTACAAACGATGAAAATTATAGGTGAAATATACTGTAAATAGTTATTTTTATTGTTTATATATGTCGAGTATGTTTTTTTTTGTAATGTAATTTTAATTGTTATTTTGTAATTTAATGGAATTTCCAGAAATGGATAAGAATACAGTTTGAATCTTGAATCTTGACAAACTGCTTTGAGGTAATTCCAAATTCATATCTTCCTTATTTCAAGTGTGATGACAAATAATCTAGGCACATTTCACCACATGGTCAACTCATAGTTGGTATGTCAAATCAAATATGTTTATTGTAACTAATGCAGTTTCAATTGTTGTTCTGTAATTTTTAATGCAAGCAATGGAATTTCCAGAAACGGATGAGAATAAAATTTTCTTTGAATATTTTGTAAGTGCAGTTTTGTTCGGACTAGCAAAGTTACAGTTGGCTTACAGTAAGTCCATAATAGTCAGGGAGTTCAAAGGTATATATTATATAACACCACATGGTCAACTCCAGTCCTGGTTGATCAAATTTTGTAATTTTGTTCGGGCTAAGTTTGCTCCTAAATGGAAGAAGAAGAAGTGCTCTTTTCATTCAAACTGGAGACCAGCAGTAAAAGCGATGGTAAAGTAGGTATAATTAGCCTAGCTCATGGAAGATGTTTGTCCTTTTGTGGAAAAAACAACCCTTGTAAAAATCCTGGCTATGGGCTTGTGGGTTAGAATGATGCAGCGACTAGTTAACAAAATTAATCAACCTCAGGATAGGCTAAGCTGATTATAAAATATCAAATCAACTAGACTTAATAGAACAACATCTCTGGATAAACTATACATTGACTCTATCCAATTCTACTGTAGTATTATGACCTACAAATTCTTATTCAGCTTCAGTTGAACAAACTCATACAGAGTTCATACAAGGGCATAGAGTACTATTTTGGAATTATTCTGTATGACTGTATTGAAAAGTGTGTTTAGTAGTTTATACCAGTAGGGATGGTCAAGTGACCATATTCCCCATTAATACTTTTTGTTAAGGAAACACCTTTAACATTAAAACAAGTACAATACAAACAAACGATTCCTCTATACAAATAAATAATGATAAACTCTTTTACAAAGTAATGAAAAAACTAAAGTTTTTAGTGAAACATATAACTTTTTAAGGGTTTTGCATAATTTTACCTACTTTGTTAGTTTTACTAGTTCAAGTTACTGAAGAATACAATAACGACTATTATAAAGTCAAGCAAATTAATTATTTGAAAAAGATTACAAGGAAACTGATTCAGCAGTCAATATTCTTTCTCAGTCTTGCAAAATTGACCTCTCATGGGCAAAACGCATACTAGTACTCTATACTCTTTCATTGCCAAGTTTAGCTACCTCACATAATATTATTCTGCTTAGGGAAGACTGGCAACCTACAGTCTGTCAAGTAGAGACCTTTAAAATCTGAAGCTCTGTCTCCACTATCAAACTTTATATGACAACAAATGTGATGTGCCCATAAATGGATGTCATATCACTATCATATTTGTGCATATCACTACCATATTTGGGCACATCACACTAGTTTGATAGTGTAGACAGTGCAACGTCGTATGATTGCCACGGTCAGGTTTCTGCTTCATAATGGAAGACTGTGATCTTGCAATGTGTTAATAACAGTTTGCCACAGCTTGTCAAAAGCCTATGACTGTACTCTGAAACGCGGTAGAATGGCATCCTGCATGTCAACAATATTCAAGCTGATTTGTTCTTTCTTTAAGCTCTGTCTACAATATCAAACTAGTTAATATGCCCAAATATGGTAGTGATGTTCAAATATGGTAGTGATGTGACATCATCACATTTTTGTGTTGCATAAAATGTGATAATGTAGACAGAGCTTTATAAAGAGCAAATAGGATCCAACAAGTAAACTAAATTAATAAACTAAAACAACTGTCATTAACATTTAATATTTTCTATACTGCAATGGAAATATTGTTATCATATTATACAGTGACAAATCGATGAATAATCCTCTCAAGAGGATAAGGTCTAATGTAAGTTTATCCAGGTAAGTTGTCACAATCTTAGCACAGCCAATATCAATATCTAATCAGTGAATCTCAGTTTGTTTTACAAATTATTGCATTTTATATCACAAATCATTTAAATATCAATTTGTTTTTTACAATATTCAATAAAGCAAACATTTGAAAAAGGCAAACGTTTTAAAACCTTTTATTTAACAAACAATCCTCAATGTTATTGCTATGGTGATATTTGGTGATGGTATTTTTTGCAATAAGGTTTATCACAAATGCATGATGGAAAAGAACTGGGAGAAATAGTGCCACCGCCAGTATATAAAGTTGTTATTATACTGGTGGCGCTATTTCTCCCAATTCACTCCCATCATGCATCGCTCATGCTAATTGTGATATATATTATACTAGCAATTATACCCGCCCCAGGGCGGGTTTCAAAATTAGTTTACAGCCTTCTCAGTACATAACACCCGACGCCAGTATCTGTCTATACTCGCCAACCTCCACCCCTCTTCAATAACACCCCATACTCTTTCTTAAAAACAAATTCTTCCCAGTGATGGACAAAATTCAATTCAACCTAAGCTTCGAATTGAGAGGCGTATGCATAGCTACGATGGGTTTAATAATGGTTGAAGTACGTTGTAAATTGTGTAAATGAAGAGGTGTCATATTGGCTGATAATTAAAATATGTAATTTAGATACTGCGGTCCCCCAGCCTTTTTTCTCCTTTCACCACCCCAGCCACCATCAACAAACCTTAACTCCTCCCCTGGACAGTTCAAATTGAGTACTCCCCTGGACAGTTCAAATTGAGTAACTTTTCCTAGTACAATCCAATCATATAGGCTACTTCATTACGCTAGTATTTTCGCTCCTCCTCCCCCTACTACACTACACCCCAGTACAAATTATGTTGTTATCACTCCCAACCCATAATCCCTCAGTGGCAGTTTTTAAATGTAGTTTAAAACATTCCAAATACAGTTTCGGTCATGGTGATAGGCCTACATTCCCACCCCAAACTCCCAGCCGCTTCCCAGGAATAATTAAATACTTTAACATTTTTCAAACACAATTCTGGTGTAAGCAAAATCCCCACTATCCCCTGAACCACAACTCCCAACCCCACTCTCTCACAATGGACGTTTTTTCCTTGGAGGCATCGTGATGTAGTTGAACACAGTAACGGTAAACAGCGTGTGTATGTTCACACAGGAATGGATGTCTGTAATGAGACAATCCAAGAGACCGATACATAGCTGGATATGGTTAAAGTACTTTGCTAAATGTGTAATTGAATAGGTGTCATATTGGTTAATGAATAAAATATGTATATCTATATCTATATTTCCCCAAACGCCTTGCTGAGGATAATTCAAATACTGTCAAACTTTTGTAGTATATATTTTACAATGCGATAGCCTACAACCCTGAGCCCTAGCAAAAATGTGACATCACAAACCACCCCCCGCCCCCACCTCTCCCACAAAAACCCCAGGAGTCGGGGGAATTTTTTTTAATGTAGTTTAAAACCTTCCGGGTACAATTGCCATCATTTTGATACCCCATACGTATGGTTACGTGCAGAAACAGAAATTTGTATAACGAACAAACATCGAAAGTGGGGGTTTTGACCACATTTTGGTCCCTAACTTGGATCCTAGGTGGCGGATGATGTTGAAATATAGCTTAGAACATCCCCGGTACAATAGCGGTCATTTTGATACCCCATATGTAAGATTATGTGCAGTAACAAAATTTTGTATAACGAACAAACAGACAAACAGACAAACACTCTCACTTATAATATAGATTTAAAATCTTCAAGTATTGATTGGTCTCATTTACAAACTTTCTCATTTACAAATTTCTTTCACACCAAGGACTATATTTTTTTGTTTCAAAATAAAATTAATCTGACCACTCACCTGTTGGTCCAGTATTTGCAATTCATGGAATACAAAATGAGTCACTACTTACCTTTACTATTCATTACTCTTGTTTTAATATTTTTTATTCCTTTGTGACAACTTTGGTCATTCATATTGGACACACCTGGTTAAAAACCACATCCAGGGTACTAGGTCAAATACTGTAGACCTTACATACTCCCAATTATTAGTGATCACATAACATCATTTAAAGATCTAATAACTGTAATTCTAAAAATACTGCACTGGTAAAAAATAGAACTTAATGTACAGTACATGATCCAAGAAATACCGTTGGAAACTTATACTGTATGAAACTTAATGCACAGTACATTCAATAAATACTGTTGGAAACTTATACTGTATGAAACTTAATGCACAGTACATCAAAGAAATACTGTTGGAAACTTATACTGTATGAAACTTAATGCACAGTACATCAAAGAAATACTGTTGGAAACTTATACTGTATGAAACTTAATGCACAGACAGTACATCAAAGAAATACTGTTGGAAACTTATACTGTATGAAACTTAATGCACAGTACATCAAAGAAATACTGTTGGAAACTTATACTGTATAAAACTTAATGCACAGTACATCAAAGAAATACTGTTGGAAACTTATACTGTATGAAACTTAATGCACAGTACATTCAATAAATACTGTTGGAAACTTATACTGTATGAAACTTAATGCACAGTACATCAAAGAAATACTGTTGGAAACTGTTACTGTATGAAACTTAATGCACAGACAGTACATCAAAGAAATACTGTTGGAAACTTATACTGTATGAAACTTAATGCACAGTACATCAAAGAAATACTGTTGGAAACTTATACTGTATGAAACTTAATGCACAGTACATCAAAAGAAATACTGTTGGAAACTTATACTGTATGAAACTTAATGCACAGTACATCAAAGAAATACTGTTGGAAACTTATACTGTATGAAACTTAATGCACAGTACATCAAAGAAATACTGTTGGAAACTTATACTGTATGAAACTTAATGCACAGACAGTACATCCAAGAAATACTGTTGGAAACTTATACTGTATGAAACTTAATGCACAGACAGTACATCAAAGAAATACTGTTGGAAACTTATACTGTATGAAACTTAATGCACAGTACATCAAAGAAATACTGTTGGAAACTTATACTGTATGAAACTTAATGCACAGTACATCAAAGAAATACTGTTGGAAACTTATACTGTATGAAACTTAATGCACAGTACATCAAAGAAATACTGTTGGAAACTTATACTGTATGAAACTTAATGCACAGTACATCAAAGAAATACTGTTGGAAACTGTTACTGTATGAAACTTAATGCACAGTACATCAAAGAAATACTGTTGGAAACTGTTACTGTATGAAACTTAATGCACAGTACATCAAAGAAATACTGTTGGAAACTTATACTGTATGAAACTTAATGCACAGTACATCAAAGAAATACTGTTGGAAACTTATACTGTATGAAACTTAATGCACAGTACATTCAATAAATACTGTTGGAAACTTATACTGTATGGAATTTAATGCACAGTACTGTACATCCCAGATATACTGGTGAAAAATTATATTGTATGGATGTTATTACACTTGTACATCTTCAACGAAATACTGGTGAAAATTGATAGTGTATGTAATTTAAACACTGGATTTTAATTTTCTAAGAAATTAATTTTGATGAATTTCAGTTCTAGTGATCTGTGATATAAATAGATTGATGATTGTAATATAAGTGTTAATGTTAAACTTCCTATGGACAGTGAAGAATCTTATTGTAGAATAAGAGCCCAAGGCAAGGTGTGAAAGAGGATAAACATCACGCACTTCAATATCAGCGATTTCCTTCCGAAGAAGAAATCATAGAGTTAAGCTGGACTAGGGTGGGCTGTTGTATTTCCCAGCTGCTACTCACGGCACAGCTGGACAGGGACATCCCCTGGATGATGTGCAGTAGACAAAAAGGGAAATGGGACAAAAGAAAAGAAAATATACAGATGTAGTAAAATGTAGACAAAAGCATGGATAAAACTAGTAAAGTCCACTTTTAATGCATAACATTTATCTAGCTGGACAGGGACATCCCCTGGATAATGTGCAGTAGACAAAAAGGGAAATATGACAAAAGAAAAGAAAATAAAATGTAGACAAAAGCATGGATAAAACTAGTAAAGTCCACTTTTAATGCATAACATTTATCTAGCTGGACAGGGACATCCCCTGGATAATGTGCAGTAGACAAAAAGGGAAATATGACAAAAGAAAAGAAAATATAATGTAGACAAAAGCATGGATAAAACTAGTAAAGTCCACTTTTAATGCATAACATTTATCTAGCTGGACAGGGTCATCCCCTGGATAATGTGCAGTAGACAAAAAGGGAAATATGACAAAAAGGGAAATATGACAAAAGAAAAGAAAATAAAATGTAGACAAAAGCATGGATAAAACTAGGAAAGTCCTAGGAAATACTTAACATTTTATTCCAGGTGGACGGGGACATCCCCTGATGATGTACAGTAGAAAATATGCGAAAATAGGACAAAAGAAGAAAAAAGAACAACAAACTGTAAACTAGAGTAAAGCATGGATAGTACTAGGAAAATCCACTCAACAAAATTAAGAATGCAAAAAAAAAATATTAAAATTGTGGACAAGAGCAGACCTTATGTATAAGTTCACTTAAAACATTTAGAATGAGAACTCAAAAGTTATAAAGTTATGTTGTTTTGGGTTTCAATATTGTATTACATTCTATCTAGGTCATTATAAAATAAGAATTACTCCACTGTGTACGCAACCAAACAATTCAAAAGTATAATAGATTGTCTCATTGAGAAATTGAGATAGGCTTATGTTGGGTAATAAAAACATTTTATGATGGCAATTAATATGCCTTCTTATGGTGTAGTACCTTGTATTTCCAGACACAGCCATTGTACTGTATTATTAGCGTACTTAAGCCCAGTCATTTTCACAACATAACCACAATAAACAACTAAATATTTTAGGTGTAAAGCGCCCAGCCATCCTCAATATAAATTTATGAACAATGTTGGCCTATATAAACAGCGTTTACAATGAATGACAGGCTTGTAAAACTTAGATTTTGGCCAGTAATATCGCATGTAAACAAATAATGGAATGAGATACAATATTTAACAAGAATTGTGTTAAAGATATTGCTAGTAAAATTTAATTTGGGGCCAGTACGAAAATGTATATCTATTGGCCGATAAGTCAGTTAAAAATAGCTTTAACCATTGATCAGTAAATAAATAGTTGATAGACAATATTAGATTTTGTCTTTGTTCTAACTTTGTGTTCTTATTAATTGTGTTTTAATATTTTTTTAATGTACTACTATTATTCAAATGTGTATGCAACGACTTTCAACAAAGCAGCAGCAGTTAGTCGTACGCCCCATTACACATCTAGCAGATTCAACGGTCCCTGCCCGCTGTAAACCTATAAAAAAAGGCCTGATTTAGTTGAGTAAGCTAACTTTCTTACAACTCGGGAAGCAGCTTCGGGGCAAGTCTGTAGAGTAAAAGCAGGTCGATGACCTGATATGAGTCAATGAGTAAAGTTTGGTTGTACTCTGATAAGTGAACTGATATGTGTCAAAGAATTTCTAGGCTTCAAATCTATGCATAGGAACAAGAATGTCAAAAATCCAAAGAAAACGATTTAATATCTAGAAAAATATCATTCTATGGCCATGGCCAGAAATTATTACACAAGCATTGCTACTACATTCTTTGTTTTATAATTTAATGAACATATTCTATTTTTTTTTATAAAGACAATGCTTTTTAAAGTTTGAGTTTTATTTATTAATCAATTATTAAAAAACAATTGAAAAAAGAGAACAAAACAACATGGCTTGATTTCAAGGAATGCCAAGTTAAAAACTTATTTACACTTGAATACAACAATCCTGAAATTTCAATTAAAACCTTCTGAGCAAAAACGACCTTCAATCTATATCATAGTGTCTAGTAATATTTTATATATACATACTTTTAATTTACATGCATGTTTCATGAAATTTATTTTAAAGGTATATTGTCCCCCTAAAAAAATTAATTAAATAAATAATAAATATAAACAAAAATATTCCATTTGTAATCATTTTTATATATTTTGTTTTCTTAGTTACAGTGTTAATATTGAACATTTTTAAAGCGTAGTAAATAAAATGTTTGATTTGAATAGTGAAATAATTTGTGCTTATAGAACTCGAATAATACAGGCTTTCTAAAGCTGGATAAAGCTTCTGATTTAATAGTTGGTTAGTTTTACATATCAATAACCTTTTGTAAAGTTTAAATTCTTTTAACTATTCATTTTTCAACACACATTCTTTTAAATTCTTTAGATTTCAATATGATTGAAGGTTTGCTGGGTTGGGGAGTGCAGCATCTTCACAACGATCTTTACAAGATATGTTACTATATTTGTGATTGTGACACTAGTTTTTGATAATAACCCTAAAACTAGTCACATCCAGTTTTAATGTATTTTGAATTTGTTTAAAATCATTTCCACATGACAAAGACAAATTATTAGAGAAAAACTCTAAAGCTCTGTCTACACTATCAAACTGGATGCTAACTGACAAAAATATGATGTGCCCATATGGACATGATGATGTCATATTACTACCATATTTGGGCATATCACTACCATATTTAGGCACACAGGTAAAAACTGGATGCTAACTGACAAAAAAATGTTTAGTAATAGAGGCTACTGTAAATAAAAGACGTTAGTGAATATAACTAAGGTAAGCTTTTCGGAAATAATCAATTCCTTAGTGAGTGTAAAAGCCAAAATAATAATTGATTATGTATACTAATAATAGCACTGAAAATACAAATGATGGGTCAAAAAGTGATCTCATTGAATCACATGTAACTTTGATCAATTGTCTAATTTGTCCTTGCATCTACTCATTGACCTTTGTGAAGATACCAGCCTTGACCATCAGCATATCTGCAGCTTGCCACTGGACATACAGTATTCATGCTTGGTTGGACACAGATAATAACAAGACTTAAAATGGCTTGAGGACAATGAAGTTTCCAAAAGTAGACACAGATCATACAGTCGACTCTATACCAATCAGAAACTGGCCCAATTACTAGACTTTTCATGAGTTTCAAAAGGACCGAAATTCATTTTATCATAAAAATACATTCTGAATACCGCACTTTCCGGAAATTCAGACATATTAGGCCAATCTATTAGGTTTCTGGTATTGGGAGAGTTGACTGTATCAGGTGGGAAAAACTGTTCAATTTTCAAGAAATTCTAGTTTTCAAATTTATAATTTTTCATATCACTATCAGAAAGAATTTGGGACCATTTGAACATGAGATCATGAGATGAATTCAACAATGAAAAAACTTGATGAGCATTTTCAAACACGATAAAAGGACTGGTTGATGATAATTAATTAACGTTACTAATTTCTATACAGTATACCTAAATGATCATGGATGAGAAATTAGTATCACGCTCTATTTTAAGTCTAGATCTGGTGGTTTCATGAAATGTCTTGGTCGTTTTCTCCAACTAAAAAACTGTAAAACATTCATTGATTATCCAAAATTATTAGTAAAATTAACAATCTATAACATTAATTTATACTTTATCAATTTATGTCAATTATTATATTATACTTTTTCTTCTTTTAAACATTAACATTAATTGTCTGTAATGTTTAGTTATTAGCGCAACAGTGGTTCTACACTGTACTTATTGACTGGTTTGTAAAACTCTTTGTTAGTTAATTAGCAGTATACACACACCAAACAATGTTTTTAAACATTAGCATTGTATGATATTACACGTACTCTTATACAGTAATCAAAGCATATTCATTTCACACTCCACCTTTGTAAGTTAACAAAATTCACACAGTGACACAGCATACAGTACATGATCTAATAATAATACGGCAACAGTAACACACATGTACAATACTGTAAATTACTACTAACTACTACTACTACAATTCTGGTGCATCTCATTAAACACAAGAGAAAAAGTGGAGAATATATAGCATTTTTATGAGACTATTATCAGGCTGCAGCATGTCGACTTTGACTACATTAGACATGGATAAAAACAAATGGTACACATATTCCTGGGGCATTTCCTTTGTATTGTGGATAATGTAGATTTATTATAACCTGCATGTTTGTTTAATATGGATTCTCAAGTCCGCATCTTTCTCATCTTTGGCATATGCTCTAGGCATATAGGTATTATCTTTGCTAATATTCTTAAACAGAAATTATGTAAATTATATTTTTTGCATTATATCATATTTATCTCTATTTGAACAAATAGTTGCTTTCTTATACAATACTGTAATTTGTTTAGGGCGTGTCATATTTATTATTTTAGAAATACAGTAAATATTCCTTTTTGTTCAATTGGGCTTGCCACATTTATATTAATATAAATCAAAATAATATTTCTTTTGGTTCAATTGGGCTTGCCATATTTATTTTTGTGTTATAACGCAATAAATATTCTTTTTTGCTCAGTTGGGCTTTCCATAATGTATCAAGATGTGAGTGATTCTGATTGTGCTTTAAAAAAAACAATAACAAAAGTTTTGTAATTTAATTTAAAGTTTTTACCACTGATACATGCTATATATTACGAAATAACAGATCAGTGGTCAAGTCTTTACAAATTCATAACCCCTTTGTTTCTACCTATTATTGTACTGTATGCTATTCTTATTGTTAATGTTATAGTTAATTGTCAAAATACTGTATGTGTTTTGCTCTGTTTAATTTTTTATACACAAGTACAGAACCGAATGGTTATTAGAACGTTGTATGAATGGCTGTACCGACTATAACATGATACGCAAGAACACAGTTCATTCAAAATATACTGTAAATTTGACAGATTTCAAAATTTAATTGTTTTTGGCAACATATTTATTTTGGATACCTAGAAAGAAATCAGTATTTTTTAGTAGACACAAACTGTTTTAAAAGACACCTATATATTCAATCAATAGGTTTTGTTTTATACTCTGCCTAATATTGGCAACAACACCTTTACTAACATGACTGAAAATTAACTTTAATTAACGCAAGGGTTGATGGATATAAATGTGCAGACGAAGTACATATCTTACATGACATTGACATAATGAATACCAGTATCATTAAAACAACTTCTAGCTCTGGTATGTTCTGCTGTTGTCTTGATACAACACTAATGATCAAGAAGACCTCCTCTAACGTCAACCTCTCACTCATGTAGAGAGGTTAATCTGAAAGTGCTAGGCCTCAACGAAGCACACCTGTCTGGTTTCTCTGCCCTTTGACAGGCATTGTCAGCCCCAACTTAGGCAGTCTATGCCGGTAGTTTTTGAAAACACCGGAGCCTAGGATTGTGGTATTTCGGTGGAAATCTACAACCTGCCTTATAAGGGACTGTGAAAGGTGGCAATGTTGACCTTTGACATGCTGTACTGTAGAAAAGCTTAAGATCTAATGATAATAATAAAGACAATACTTGGGACAGTTGAAGGACAGGCTTTACTGATATAATTACATTATTACAGGAATTAGGTTCATGTTGAAAATTATTACTAAAACAGCTGCCTTGCATTATTCATAATATAGTTACTGCAATAAGTATATACTGTAGTATTAACAGTATTTTGTCTTTACGTCTTTTATGTGTAAACTGACTTTGGGGTTGGGTCAACCAGCTCAGCTACAGTGATTTAGACCCCATTTACACTTACGTTTGGGTCCAGGGCCGGTCCTGGGCCGGTTGCAAATATTTACCTTTTAGGCCGGCCCCAGAGCGTTTACACTAGCGACGCAGATTACTGGTCGTAAATAATTTTATCGGAAGTACCATTGCATGCTGGGATACGAAGTACAGTTTGTTTACATTTTTCTCTTTCTCGATCGTCAATTCAACTCTCAGCGCGAACCGACCATTTTATATTTATACTGTATTGTTGTTTTTTGTCCCATTAAAAACAAAATGAACCCCACTGTTTTATATATAATATGGCTGTATTTTATGTATATGCGAAACAAGCGGAGGAATACTTTATTGAAAGAAGATGTCTAAAAATAAATTTAACTACCGGTATATAAATGATGAAGAAAACAAATTGTCGCCCGAAAAAAGGAGGAAGGTATGTACTGAGAATGTCGGATAGTCATAACAACCACCTCATAAAAAGGTCAAACGTTGTTCACGGTTCACTGCGTAAGCCGGCCCAAACGTAAAAGCCGCTCCTAAACCTACCTGGAGAGGTGGCCCAGATCTGCGTCCGGCCCAGGGCCGGCCTAACTTTTTGGAGTATTTACACTTATCAATTGCCGACCCAGGGCCGGCCTAAATCGTAAGTGTAAATGGGGTCTAAGTTCACTTAGGTTGACCCTGGTCTCCCCAATTTTATTTTTTGTTGTTTTGTATTTACTTAAATAGACCAAATAAATAATGAAATGAAATGAAATCAGTTGATATGACAGTTTCGGGTAATATAAAATCCGCATACTGTAGCTGGTACAGTATGGTCATACAGCAATGTGTAGTTAAATGAGGATCCCAATTATACAAAATATTTAATAAAACTAAGTATAGTATCTTAAGCTCTGTCTACACTATCAAACTTTATGTGACAACAAAATGTGATGTGCCCATGGACATGATGATGTCATATCACTACCATATTTAAGCATATCACTACCATATTTGGGCACATCACACTTTTTTTTGCAAAAAGTTTGATAGTGTAGACAGAGCTAAAGAATTGAATACACAGCAGATTGAACAACAAAAAATCGTTGGTTTTATTTATGGCTACTTGATGTCTTGCAGTTCTCTGACAACTTGGCTCCCGCAGGAAAGAGGGAATTCAGACCAAAGACCATCCTGCGGGAATATTCACTGCCAATGACGAAACGAGTCATCGTATCCTTTACAAAGGATACCAGGATAGTAAACGATCAATTGAGCATCCAGTAGAATTAGTGTTGTAGTCAAATATAAAAATAAATAAGAGCTCAGAAATAAGTGCTATCAATGTATCAGTATATTGTTGTATAAGCGCTACAGTTACATAAGCGCTACAGTTGAATAAACGAAACAACCCAAAAGCGATACAGAAAATACAGTAACTGATAAGCGCTACTGTTGGCTGGGCACCATACAGTAGTTACATAAGCGCTACAGTTAACTGGGCACTATAGTTGCATAAGCGCTACAGTTGACTGGCACCATACAGTAGTTACATAAGCGCTACAGTTAACTGGGCACTATAGTTGCATAAGCGCTACAGTTGACTGGGCACCATACAGTAGTTACATAAGCGCTACAGTTAACTGGGCACTATAGTTGCATAAGCGCTATAGTTGACTGGGCACCATACATTAGTTACATAAGCGCTACAGTTAACTGGGCATTATAGTTGCATAAGCGCTACAGTTGACTGGGCACCATACAGTAGTTACATAAGCGCTACAGTTAACTGGGCACTATAGTTGCATAAGCGCTACAGTTGACTGGGCAGTTGACTGGGCACGATAAACTCTTTTAAGATTGACCGTACTATTTTACAACTTTTTTATACTTCTATCTTAAACAGTGTACTTAGTTTTTGCCTAATATGTTATTATGGTAATTCACGTTTTAAAGATAGACTTTTACTTAATAAAATAGTTAAACAAGGCAGTAGAATAGTAGGCTCTGAACAAATTCAACCTGAAGTTTTATATAAGGAATTAGTAATTAAAAAATTGAAAATTATTTTAAAAGACCACGCTCATCCTCTGCACTATAAATTTAACAAAAGTCAACGTTGTGACAGACTCCTTCAAAGAAAAATTAAAACAAATAGATATGGCAATTCATTCGTCCCTGCCGCTATACGATTATATAATGAATGATAATATCATTCATTATATAATCGTATAATCGTATTTTATGCGATAGTTTTATTTTTTGTAGTATTTTAAATCGACTTTTTAGGATTTTATATGTATATTTTGTATGGCTTTTTTTTTATCGTATTTTATATTTTATGTACTGTATCCATTTTATATTTGTATGTACTGTACTTTTGAAAAGGCCAACAGAGTTTCCCCATGGGGATAATAAAGTTTTAATTGAATTGAATTGAATTACAGTAGTTACATAAGCGCTACAGTTAACTGGGCACTATAGTTGCATAAGCGCTACAGTTGACTGGGCACCATACAGTAGTTACATAAGCGCTACAGTTAACTGGGCACTATAGTTGCATAAGCGCTACAGTTGACTGGGCACCATACAGTAGTTACATAAGCGCTACAGTTAACTGGGCACTATAGTTGCATAAGCGCTACAGTTGACTGGGCACCATACAGTAGTTACATAAGCGCTACAGTTAACTGGGCACTATAGTTGCATAAGCGCTACAGTTGACTGGGCACCATACAGTAGTTACATAAGCGCTACAGTTAACTGGGCACTATAGTTGCATAAGCGCTACAGTTGACTGGGCACCATACAGTAGTTACATAAGCGCTACAGTTAACTGGGCACTATAGTTGCATAAGTGCTACAGTTAAGTAAGTGCTACAGTAGTTGAATAAGCGCTAAACAGTCAAGAGATACCATCAAATACAGTACGTGATAGACAAATAAGTGATAGTCAAGTAAGTGATACAGTCATGTTCCATAAGCAATAGTCAAATAAGTGATAATATAGTCAAATAAGCAATACAGTCTACAGTCAAAAAATCAGTCTAATAAGCGCTACGTCTGTTTAAAGCGTGGTTCCCACTAAAAGTAAAACGCAACGCAGCGACGTATCAACGCAAAGTACTGTATTGCATAATCACAAGTGAGAACCGACGACGCAATAGTGCTGCAAACATCGTTTGATTTCACGTAGGTGGGGCAAACACAATTATTAGAAGGGCATTTGTTACGTCGCTAGTGGGAACCACGCTTCATAATCATGTTTTCCCCCGCCTGCGTGAAATCAAACCGCACTTTTGCATCGTAGGTTCCCACTTGTGATTACGCAATACAGCACTTTGCGTCTATACGTCACTGCGTTCCATACTAGTAGGAACCACGCTTTAGCGATATGGTTACTGTTGAATAATATACAATATAATCAGTCATATTATAAGCTGAAATACTACGATTACAATTTGAATTCTACATGAATACCACACACAGTCAAGCGGTGGTATTTACCGTATATTTCGGTGTATAAGTCGCACTTTTGACACGCAAATTTGACCTCTAAATTAAGGGTGCGTCTTATACACCAAACATAAATGCCTCACCACACAGATTGTACATAGGCCTAGGCTAGGCCTAGGCTATCGTCTCCTCGTTTGCTAGGCCTTAGTAGGCTAGGCCTAGGCTGGCAACAATAACTAACTAACGTAACGGCAACCTGCTTCTGCCTAGTTTTCAAGGCATTTTAGCATGATGTTATACTAAATATGATGAAAAGATTTGTTCATTATGGCGATAAAATTTCATTTGTAAACGTTTACGTACGATTGGAATAGTATTTATTTATACAGTAGTTATACGCACGATCGCCGTACCCCCAGTGCAAGCCCTCTTGGCGGCCACATGATGTACGGTATTTGACTAGTACTGTATATTCTCCAGGTGATTATAGCATGGACCTAGCGTACACACTTCAATTCTCGGATACATACATAGATACTAATCGAATACGATTGTCCGTGAAAACGTGCGCCCTCTCGAAATGATCGAGCGAGGCTAGCCCACACGTACATGTTACACACACGGTCATGCACTCGATGTTGCGGCTGTTGAGGTTGGGCGCGGCCGAGCCTAGGTAAGAAAAAACCTAAATAAAGGACGCCGTTGCAGATATAAAAAAATATATTATTACAATAATATTGATTACAATTTAAAAAAAACATTGTTTTGATGAAATATAAGGTGCGTCTTATACACCGACGATATAAAAAATACCGATATTTTACTCTCAGTTAGGGGGTGCGTCTTATACACAGGTGCGACTTATACACCGAAATATACGTTAAACGTCAAAAAAATTAAAATATAACTTAAAAATTACCTTGTTAATTTGTTAGATTGTAAAGTTGATTATCCAAAGCACTATAAGATAAAAACAGATAATCAGGTAATTGTCTTGAAAAAAAGAAATAACTACAGTACAGTGTATGTGTAAAGGGAAAACAAATTGTTTGTTTCCATAACTTTTTAACAAAAAACAAGAAAGCTATACATTGCAAAGAAATAAAATCATTGACATTATAGTTTGGATTCATTGTTACAGTATACTTAGTATAGCAGCAATCTAAATATTACCTACTTTACTGTATGTTGCATATTGTATGTTTAATCATATCTTGTATTTTATACAAGATATATCATGATGAGACTGTTCCATTTATAAATAGGGAGTTTAGAAAACTTAGATTTATAAAGGGTAGCAGCAAATAGGGCATTTCTGCTGAATAACATTAAATTAACCAGTTTTATTTTATAATAATTTTATTTCTGCTTGTGATTATGGTCAGAAATGTTAATTTAACAAAGACAAATTTTGGATTAAAGGGTTAACCGTTTGAGTTAAATTTGCACGGCAATAACTGGTTAATATAGCATTCTATTTTGAGATAGCCATTCAAATAGTGATTTGAAATCTGTCCTTAGATTTCTGCAAATAAATGGACGTAATTTTCTCACATAATTTTTTCCCCTCGCAGCATAAATAGGTCCGTATTTATTGAAGGTCACCATCTGGTCAAATTTCAATGTTTTGGTTTCTATACACTTCACCTACTTTCTTCAATCACTGATAACCACAAACTTGATCAACCCACAATAACCATCAACACTATTATTAGACCAACCACAGGCTACCCACAATGTAAAAAGGGTGGAAAAACTATTCAATTCAAGGTTAACTACTGTATAGTAGTGATACCTGATGACCACATAAAACGAGTATGGTTCTGCTGCAGATACTGTAAATAACCCTGTGAATAAATTAACCCAAATTTCTGGGGAGCAGAAACAGAACAAATTTTCAATAACAGTTATTAATGGCAGCCTGAAAACAATGGTTAAAAACACCAAATTGATTTGGTGTTAGAATGTCATTTAACCAGTTACCTTTACTTTTAGCTTCAACCAATGAATAATTTCGCCAGTGTAGCATAGCAAAAACCTATACAAAACAACCTTATTTTTGAGTTGAGAAACATAGTTTTTACACGTGTAGCAAAAAATACAATAAAAAACTATGTTTCTCAACTAAAAAATCAGTTTGATTAGCAATATTGCTAAACAAAATGTTGAAATGAAATTTATCCCGGTTCAACGAAAAGTAACGGTTATTTGACAGCCGCTGACCTTGCGCCAACTACACTGCAGTAATCTTTGAATTGACCGCCAGCAGTGCCCATTGCATTTTGGGTACTGCTAAAGATTTCCGTCGACGACCATCCACTGATTTAACACATTGACTGCCAAGGCATTTTCCGTAATTTCTGTCCCAGTGCCAAGTCCCGTTTACAGTACATATTAAATTACAGTTTGAAAGTGTAACATCTGGTCACAGACTATCATGATGTCATTCAAAATACGATGGCGGGAAAAACCGTTGAGACGTATAAATACGTCACTGGCAATGGTCCAACAATTTTATTGACTTTGCCAGGAACGTAAATATACGTCGGGAATTTTCCGCGCTAAAATCGGTCAAACTGTTCATATACGTCATTGTCCACGCTCATACGTCATTGTCCACGTGCATGCGGTACATCAGTGCCCACATTGCTTTTCACAATGGCGGGAAACATTAGTGCTGACCAAGCTATAGCTATACTTATGGCAGACGATGAAGATGATGTAGATAAAGTATTTATTTCCAATGACGTCACAAGCTGGGGTCAATATCTGACCCCCATCCTCTGACCCACCCTATCATCGAGAGATAAAAACAGTAAACCACACTGAATCATTTCATCCTTTATTATTTTTATTTACTATTAGCGCAATTTATGACATGTTTGAGATGATTATATTGAGTGTGAGGGCGCCATTGTATCAACCATATTCAATGCATGAGGGAATAAACACAAACAAACATATGACATTTATTTTTAGATTATCGTTTACGTACATCATTCATAAACTGCCATGCGATAATTCCTGTTCCAATCACCACTGCCAGCGATTCTACATACAATACAAAAGTGCTACGATTTTGACGTAGTATTACGTCTTGGCAAGTAGCGACACGCAATTTTTGACGTATAAATACGCCGTGGCAGTGAACGTGTTAAATGGTTATTTAAAAATTGAGCAGAAATACAGTCTTATTAAAATTATATTTTTAATATATTTTGAAATAAACACTGTATTCGACGTTATGCAGCAGAAACAGATCCTTAGAAACTGTTCACCAATTAAGCCTGTTGTACTTTGGAGCCATGGAGGTACAAAACATGTTTCCAAACAATAACTTCTTTTCTTTCTAATAATTCATTCGTTTTTATTTCACAATGCATCAGACAAATTAATATAACTTATTATTTTAAATTAATAAGATGCAAAGTCAGGAAGAAAAAAGCTCAAGAGAGCTTTAAGCCTGGTCTCATCAGAACAAACTTACTAACAAAGCAATGATTTAATGTCAAATAATAAATGAAAAAATATAATAGTTTATATACTGTATAACATTCAACTGCAAATATTGTCAACATTAATTTAAATGAATGATCTATTACTATTTTTTGACAGCCAGTGAGTTTAACAATTGAGCATTCATCATTCATTAAGCATTGAACATGTCTGCCTCTTAACAGCACTTACAATTTCCTTGGGAACGCCATGGTAACAGCATGCTCTACTACTGTACAATGGATTTCAGACAGTGGCATCATGCCAAATATCACACCCCATGGCAAAGCCATTTGTAACAGAACAAGAAAATGAACTTTTAATATAATACAGTAATAATAATGTGTACCCACAAATAAAGGCACACGACTAATATACAGTATTACAACTACAGTATAATGACAAGGCTCAACACAATATTTTTCCTTTACAAGAATTACTATCCTGTGTACAGTATGCAGAGAAGAACTAACATTTTTAAAACAAATTTGTTGTCAACATATAGTTTTTATGCTTGCCAGTCCAATTATATTCGACATACTGTACTGTACAGTAGGTATTGTACAGTACAGTCTTTTGAGTTTAAAACAATTGATAAAACACTATTATTGTTTATTAAGCCTCCTTAAAGCTCTGTCTACACTATCAAAGTTTATGCAACAACAAAAAATATATGGACATGATGAAGTCATATCACCACCATATTTAGGCATATCACCACCATATTTAGGCATATCACCACCATATTTAGGCATATCACCACCATATTTAGGCATATCACTACCATATTTAGGCATATCACCACCATATTTAGGCATATCACTACCATATTTAGGCATATCACCACCATATTTAGGCATATCACTACCATATTTAGGCATATCACCACCATATTTAGGCATATCACTACCATATTTCCGAACATTTTTTGTCAAAATACTGTAGTTTGATAGTGTAGACAATGCTTAATAAAACTAGAATTTAATTCGTCACTTTGACGAATTATAGGTGATCATTTTTATCATTTTAATGAAATTAACATTTTTTTAAACATGCACGTACGATCGTAAAAAGTTGATGTACGCCATCCTATGACATGATGCATATACACTTATAGTGCTGAGTGGTACCTATTATGTGTCATATACAATATGTACAGTATATACTGTATATCTATATACAGTGTAGCATAGGTGAAATTACGGGACCCACATCGTGTTCTAAATTTTTGGTAATGATGGAATTATCAAAATAAACTCGAAGATGACAATTTCGAAAGATAATGAATTGAGCAAATAAATATAAGGATTGGAAGAAAATTTGACACGTAGAAGGGCAATGCGCGCTCTTTGAAATTTGTATAACTTCGACTAAAGAAATTTAAAAACTACTTTTTAACTTCAACTGGCCATGTGATAACGTCACAACATCCGATAGGCTTAATTTGTATATGAATTCATATCTACATTTCATCAGCTTTCATAATAAGTTATAATCTTCAAGGTCACCTTTAATTCTGAAGAGCTATAAGATATTCAAATGTATGGTTTAGCCAAAATTACACGACCTAGGTTATTCAAGGTTTTACGCGTGATGACGTCATCAAAATGAAAATGTTGACAACTCATTAGAAGAATAATTAATTGAGCAAGCACATACTAAAAGTTGTGCAAAAATTGGGCACAAATAACGGAGATGCGCTCTATTGAATGTGATAACCCACACAAAAAGAAAAAAATTCCTAATTTTTAAATTCAAGTGGCCATTTGATGACGTCATACCATTTTGTACGTCTAATGTGTATACATTTGTATCTACAACTTATTGGCTTCCATAATAAGTTAAAAAAATTGGGGGTCATCTGCCATTCTGAAGAGTTATATTCATTTTAAAAAGTCCTTATTTTTTACCATTTTTAGCACTTTTGTACAATTAGTGTGCGCATTTTGTCATTTTTAACGTGCTCGTATAGCGTTATTTTAAGTCGGAATGGACTCAAAATTGGTGAATGTACTAAGGATTGTGAGTAGAATGTGATTTATACATCAAATTTTATTTTTTTACGCATTTTAAGAATCGTGCGCACAAAAACGCATTTTTGCGCAGTAATTTTTTGAAATGCGCAAATGGCCTAATTCATGCTCTAAATTGATCAAAACCTAATTTTGCGCGTTTTAAATTTTTTACGCGCGATTTCACGTGCATGACCTTGAAACGCGCAACTTTTTATTTGCTAATATTTTTACCCTTGACCTGAAGTTTATCTGTAGTGAATTTCATTAATATGTCATAATGAATTATGGAGATATGATTGATAATGTGATTTCACAAAATGGCGTATAAATGACGTCACAGATGAGTGATCACGCTGGAAAGCTCATTAGGATTAAGTTATATTATTTGAAAGATATTCTGAAATTTTGGTAATCATTGATATTAAACTTTTTGAGATAATTGTTACACAAAATAGTGTACAGAAACAATAAAAAGAAAAAAAAAAAGAAAAATAATAATAAAGATTTCATACAATAACAATAGGTGATCATTTTATTCTAAATGATCACCTAATAATTGGCTAAAAAAACTATAGTACCAATAGGAAATATCTGCCCAGCACAAATACTCTCAAACAATTATAAAAGATTGTTAAAATGCTACAATCATGTATAAAATTAAATAGTATATTACTACTAAGTTAAATAATAGCGGTAGTAAAAATGAGGTATTACATAATAGTAATAGATAGTATACGGACATAAATAGATTCTGCTGGTATTACTGCATAAACTAATTTATATACTGAGTAAATTTACTTTATTGGGTATTTACAGTTATGTCTGCTCATTTCAAGCAGGCAGTTTCAAAAAGGGGGAAAGACCATTAGTTCAGCACTTCATTTCAACATTTTGTGACCATTAGGCGTGGTTCTCACTAGCGATGCAACGTAACGTTTGGACGCAAAGTGCTGTATTGCATAAACCAAGCTTTACAGTACACATCTCCACTGCCAACTTTACTACAGTAATGTCTGATAAAATAAATAAGGTCCACATGTACAGTATCTCTAATACTATACTAAACAATCAATTACTTAAATATAGCTATCCAGCCAGTGAGCCAATGTGTTTTGACCAGCTTAAATTACAGTATTTTTAAAGCCTTTCCACCACCTTTATTCAAACCTATATTACAGTCGCATCGCTACCTTTGGCACCCGTATATATAGTAGTATGTAAATACTGTGCACTCTAAAGTCCATTCACACAACTGTGTTATTTGTATACTGTAGAGATTCCAGGTCCATTTAATGATGATAAACAGTCCCTGGGGAAACCATATCACTCATGCTAAATCACATGAATGTTAGCATAGATATTGTCTGCATAGATATTCAAGTGTTTGCACTGAGCAAACAGAAACAAAATTACTATAAAAGGTTAAATCGTAGAGTTTTTCTCCATGGTAAAATTGTATACAGTTAGGTAGAAAGCTACCAACCAAGAGCCAGTGCTGGTGGACTAAAATATCAGTATGATGTCCCAGACACAATAAAGTTAATATACAGTTCCAGGTCTACAATAAACTAATGTCTATGATGAAAATACGGTAGAGAGAAGAAACATTTACTTTCACTTGATAGCTACAAAATATCAAGGTATTTAATATCATTAGCCATGCTGGTGGATTAAAATATTAATACAGAATGATGTCCCAGACAAAATAAAGTTATAATGTTACATTTACTATTGTCTACAGTAAGCTATTATGTCTATGCACAATATTGCTAGATGATGACAATATGGTAGAGAAATATTACTTTCACTTGATAGCTACAAAATATCAAGGTATTTAATATCATTAGCCATGCTGGTGGATTAAAATATTAATACAGAATGATGTCCCAGACAAAATAAAGTTATAATGTTACATTTACTATTGTCTACAGTAAGCTATTATGTCTATGCACAATATTGCTAGATGATGACAATATGGTAGAGAAATATTACTTTCACTTGATAGCTACAAAATGTCACGATATTATTTTTAACATAATAAAAACCAAAAACATTATTTTAGTAAAATAGAGATGAAATAATTATGAAAAAAAAAAGTTATTTTTAAAGGAGGACTTTTAACCAAGTACTGTATGCCGAAAAACAGAAAATGCCCATAAGGCTAACAATGTACAGATTGGACTGCAGATCATGTTTTACAAGAAGCCTCAGGACACTCATGTCATGTTATCAAATACACAATTACGGTCACAAAAAAAAACCAATATGACCTATTTGCTATTTCTTGTTTCATGACACATTAAAATTTATACAGTATTTGAACAAAATATGATTTTGAAATCTGGATTGTAAATTGATAAATAGAATAATTAATATGAAACGGCAAGAGTACGAATTGGGAGGCCATTGGCCTAGTGAGTATAAGTCCAGATTAACATGCCTGCAACATAACATACTAGGCCTAGATTGATTAGTGGTGACAGCTCCTTCCCTATTCAGGCTGCTATATTATGTCATACAGAGGTGGAATGCTATTCTTACTAGGCCTGCCACTTTGAACCGCTAGTACTCTACTACTACTACAGTATCTAGACATATTGCCTTTGCGATAGAAAAAAGTAAACTATGAACAATATCACTATTTTAAAATGAGCATGTCCTGTGATAACTACAGTATATTGTCATTTTCGGTGTTATTACTCAACTTAAATCAATTTTTTTGAGCAATTGTATATGAATTCAATGAATTTTTTTGGCCTGGTGGAGAAATAAAATGTACTGTACTGTATAACAGCAGTACATAAATAAACAAATAAATGATGAAGCTAACAAAATTGAGTAATATTTAAGTTTCAATAATACCCTATAGTATGAACAATTAAAATTTTGTTGAATACGAAGTTTAAAAGTACATGAAAAAGTTGATAATTAATTGCTTTTTTGTTTGAATTTCAATATTGATTTTGACATACAGTACTAGAAGCACTAACTGTAAATAATAATACAATCAATAGTACATTATAGTAGATTGTTGCATTTAAGTATTATTCAGTTTATTTCCATACATACTATACTGTAGTAGTACAGTGCAATTCTGAAAACAAGTCATATATTTGTCATTGCTATAGTAACATCATCATGACATTGTCATTATCACTGTGTACGCTCGTCAATTTTACACCAAGTGAATGTTATAGTGACAAACGAGTGAAAAGCGTGACATACTCTCATTTACCTCACCTCACAAAAATAAAACACTTTATATCGATCATCATTACCACAGTAATAAGGAATGTACTGAACCAAAAAAAAAAAGGAATTAAACATTTATATTTTCCTCCTTTGCAGCTGTATCCACTGAGCGGATGTACAGTGCAGTGCAGGTTCGCCCCGGCATAGGGGATAATTAGACCAGAAGCAAGTATACTGTATTCTTCAGTTAGCTAGGGGCCACCAAGGAAGTCTTCATTGACTGTAGACGCTAGACCTTTCTTCCACCAGCTAGCACCACCACCACTGTACAGTACAAGACACAAGGTCAGTGGCATAATGGCTATGAGCGCTCACTGGCTAAACCCAGGGGCCCCGGAGCTTAAAAAGGCCCCAGAGCATCTTCTTAGACTTGGATTCTAAAGCTCTGTCTACATTATCAAACTTTATGGGACAAAACAAAATGTGATGATGGTGATGATGACATGATATCATTACCACATTTGGGGCACATCACTACCATATTTAGGGCCCATTACACTTTTATGTCAAACTAGTTTCATAGTACTGTATACACAGAGCTTTAGTTTGATTGAGTTCAAACCAATAACTGTGTTAAAACATTGTTGAGGCCTGTCATTACACGCTGTCACTGCAAAACGTATTGTAATGTTTTTTTACTGAAGTTACTGCAGTAGGACAACATGTCATATAGACCCCATTTACACTTCATCAACAATTTATTAATTTGCCTAGACTAGGATCAAAATTGCGCCGGCTCGGTTGTTCCCAGAGTGTTTACACTTGTACACTGTTGGCTCGGAGCCGGCGTCGGGCTCGCTAAAAGCTAAAGTGTAAATGGAGTCATAGTCTGTAATATTAGAGACAACAATACATCCATTGCAAAATCAATACTTATTAATACAGTAAGAAAGCACAGGAAACAGTGTTAAGATGTACATGCAACATCCCAGCCAGGTGGCTGCATACAACACAGGAAATGCAGATGAATACGACATACACACAGTGCATGAAAGGTCAGGCATGTTATCACGCATCATTGGAGATGTGCAGGTTATGTTTGTGTCCAAGATCTTGCGTTCAATCCAGTCATCTTTGACAATGATTATGTTGTAATGCATTGGATAAAACTTAATTATAGTGCTTCAGAACAAATATTACATTTTATGTTAAAAATATTGAAATTTGGTGTACCAGGTGAAAACAATTACCGTACAAATCCTGCTTCACGTGCTCTTGAATCTTTTCTAAATACTATGCTCACGCTTACCATTCGTGTTTTCACAAAATGCGATTGGACTTGGAAAAAAAAATTATATCATTCGCAAAACTTGCAAAATAATTTTTCCTTAAAAATTTCAACTTCGTTCGCTTAGGCTTCAAATATTAAAGTTTTATGTAAATCACAACGACTTCGCCACCGTCGCCAGCCTATAATAAGTGCCAGCGGTGTAGCGTTCCTTGCCATCAATGACGTTTTTTTCACGTCACTTGAATAAATTAAAACAAGTTTTCCGTTAGGAGGCTTATTAATTGTACAGGCGTTTTTGTAAATCGCCATATCTGTAAATGTACATGCGGCCGACTAAGGGGAATTTATTTTATGAATGCGCAGTAATTGTAATTACGAACAAACAAACTGCGCATGTGTATAGATGAAAATATCGCGCAATAACAAACATGCTGCATGGACATTCCGACATTGTAGTTCGTTTGTGGTGGTGTGTGTTACGATGTTTTCGCGAGTGAATAAGAAGCATATATAACACAAACGAAAACTACTGTATTTATTATTTATATTGTTTGTGATAAAAAAACAGGCTGCATATGCTGATAATTGATAGATGCCCGAGGCCGATCATACATGACTCGGCTATGGCACAGTCAACCATTGAATAGGCCTCCTATAGGCTATGGCCGTGACGACTGGTATCGCATCAGGCCGGTGAGGCTGCACTAGATAGGCCTAACATATTTTAATGCGGTCATGTTTTATTTGTATTTTAATCACAAATTTTGAATGAATAAAGATAAAAACAATACAAGACAACAACCTATATATATTGATGTATCTAGGCAAAAAATTTAGCCATTTTCATGGTTTTTTTAATTTGCTAAAAAATTTTCAATTTTGCGAGAAATAAAATCGGAGACCTTTCGCAAATTTTGCGAAAGAAAATTTGACCTTAGCGTGAGCGTACTAATGAGACTTCTATTAACGCTGCTCAGTTTTGCTTGCATCTTCACTCAATGAGTTTTAAACTATGCTCACTCTCGCATATTCCCTCAATGAAACTTCTTACTCTGGTCACTCTTGCTTGCTTGCATCTTCCCTTAATGAAACTTCTTACTCTGGTCACTCTTGCTTGCTTCTTCCTAATAATGAAACTTCTTACTCTGGTCACTCTTGCTTGCATCTTCCATTACTGAAACTTCTTACTCTGGTCACTCTTGCTTGCATCTTCCCTTAATGAAACTTCTTTACTCTGGTCACTCTTGCTTGCATCTTCCCTTAATGAAACTTCTTACTCTGGTCACTATTGCTTGCATCTTCCCTTAATAAAACTTCTTACTCTGGTCACTCTTGCTTGCATCTTCCCTTAATGAAACTTCTTACTCTGGTCACTCTTGCTTGCATCTTCCCTTAATAAAACTTCTTACTCTGGTCACTCTTGCTTGCATCATCCCATAATGAAACTTTTTACTCTGGTCACTCTTGCTTGCATCTTCCCTTAATGAAACTTCTTTACTCTGGTCACTCTTGCTTGCATCTTCCCTTAATGAAACTTCTTACTCTGGTCACTATTGCTTGCATCTTCCCTTAATAAAACTTCTTACTCTGGTCACTCTTGCTTGCATCATCCCTTAATGAAACTTCTTACTCTGGTCACTCTTGCTTGCATCATCCCTTAATGAAACTTTTTACTCTGGTCCCTCTTGCATCTTGATTTGATGAGACTTCTTATTATTAGCCCTGGTCCCTCTTGCTTATTGTCCATCAATATACCTTCTTAGCTTTCCTCACTCTTGTATTAATTCCGTCAATGAGACATAAACTCGGCTCACTCCTACTTATCCTCACTAAGTAAATGAGACTTTAGAATTTTACTTGCTCTTTTTTATCTTCCCTCAATGCGACTTCTTATGATGTCTCTGCTCACTTTTGCTTATCTCCCTCAATGCACCTTCTTAGCTTTGCTCACTCATTATATTATCATAAGATCATCAATGACTTCTTAAATGCAGCTCACTCTTGCTTATCTAAGACCATCAATGAGACTTCATACTGGCTTACATGAGAGCTAATAAATAATGTTGACTCCAAAACCTTTCTAGAATTCAACAATGTGCATCGGGTTTTTTTCTGGATTAAATTTAAATGATTATTATAAATGAACTATTTTCCATTTATTTACAACAAATCGTAATTTTTTGTAGTTTGTATGTATTTCCGTAGTATCTACAATTCCGTACATCCATAAAATGTGACAACCCATTTTTGTAGTAATTGCAAAAGTGCAGTAGCACAATGTATAACCAGTAGTAGTAGAGCTAGTTAGGCCAGGCCCCTATTTTTTTTTATACTAACTAAAAATAGAAAGATAAAACTAGCTCTGGTCATAATCTAGGCTTAGCCCACCTACCTCTACAAGAAGCTAACTACTAGCCAGCAAGGCCTATATTATTAAACTACTAACTAGGCAGGCATAGCCTCTACAGTATTACACTATTGCAGAGCTCTAGTAGGCCTAGCCCTTAACTTAGTATTAGTAGGCCAAAAAAGGGCATTTATTTAAATCAATTTTATATTAAAAAGTCCATTTTCAAATCCCTCTACAATATGAAGCTAGCCAGTGGCCTAGGTAGCTTTAAAACTACTGCCCTGGGCCCAGATAGGCTTATTTACAAGTCGAACGTCGTCTGCTAGCTAGCTCACAACTAAAAAAAAAATTACACGACGAACGGGACGGCGCGGCCGCGGGCACACAATACACAGCTCTCTCATAAAATACAAACCAAACACACACTTGAAAGAAGGGTCGCACACAGTAGAGACTCAAACTAAGTTGTTTTATAGGCCTATGGCTCTTTGGTTGATAATAAACATTAGAAAATAATCATTTAAATTTTTCATTGTTAACTTACCTGATGAAAAAGTAGTTTTCCGAGAAGAAAACGTCAATTATCCTGTATTTTCAATCCTAAAACCAGTCGCCATGTTTATAATGCTGACGGAGAGTAGTTCGCGATCTCTCAGCTAGCTAGCTCCTCTTGCATTTTGCTGCTAGCTGCACACACGAAAAATTGAAAATGTTCCCACAATGCACCTAACATTATTGCAACAAATATGGGGGAGGCTACTCCTCTCATCACTCTCAAATTATGTATTTCAAGATATTTATACGGTAAAACCGATATTTGAATCATGTATCATATGGAATGGACATAATTTACTAGATTAATGTTAAATTCAAGTAGGCTCTATTCTAACAAAACGGGCCTCAACAAAATTAGTAACATTACGTTCAGCATGCAGGAGAGGACTGACCTTGGAAAAAGTCACATGATTTTTAATTCAAGGTTGGTCGTTGTACTTAGTCCGTACTCTACACCAAGTTGAATGTCACAGTATATATAGCCTAAAGTGAACATTTATTAATTACAGTTTAATGTCTCATTGCTATAAACATAAATAATTAGACAACAAGCCATAGACAATTAATTAATACATAAACAGGACCGGTATATCGTTATAATACACCCTGTTATCGTTTTTCATGGTACAATGGCATAAGTCATATATTATTATTAATACAGTATATTTAAATTATTAAAATAGATGAGCATATTTGATATCAATAGGTGTAGAAATCATGGCATTGTCATCAACATGATTTTAACAGTTTTACTGATTTCATGTTACGAGACCCGTCATAATGTTCTTGCGGGTATTATACGGTATATTTTTAAACCCACGATTTACACATTGATAACTATGTATGGTAAGTGATGCATGACCAAGACCAAATGGACAAAATGAATACATGATGGAAAAGTGAGGGTAGGCTACACTATATTTATTTATAAAGTTCCCGTCTCAACATACAGGTGCACTAAAGATACTCGTCGACATCGCGTAAAATTCGGGATCAATTTAGAGAGTGACACGGCGACGATTTCGACAAAATACGAATGCATGATACCGTAATTTATACAATTCTTGGTCGTAGGTCATATCGCAAAGCTCCCTATAGGCCTAAAGTCAATTTACTTTTGACAATAAATGGAGCTTTCCCCCCTGCTGTCAGTAATAACATTTCTATTCTTTTCGACAGCCGGTATCGTTCCTGTCCCCAGAGGATTATGATTCGCAAAATTATATCTCTTGACAATATATCAAAATACGTCTCAAACTTGTCAATTCAAAGATAAATTTGATCAAATCTGCTGTTTGATAGAGCCGATCCCACTTGAAAAAAATATTTGTGTAATTTCGACAAACAATTTGTATGCGTTCAACATAATATTTTTGACAGTGCGCTTACGTACATAATAACGCCTTAATACCAACGGTATTGCGTCGTGATGTATTCAATTACGTTTCGCTTACGTCTGGTAATGAGGTGGGGTGGGGGTGGGGAATATAGAACATAGGCCTATACATAGCTAACAAATATAATTATTACAGTGACGTTGATATAATTAAATATTGTTAAATCAAAGCGTATCCATTTTCCACCCTAATCTGCAAAATGTCTTTGCAGCTGTTTATTTGCGTAAATTCATCAACAATTTTGGTTGAAATCAATGTCAAACGAGAAATTTTCTACTGCCACTATTGACTTCAGCCTCCGGGGGATACGCAATCCCAACTACAGCACTGCAGCGACCTTGACGGAGTTCGATCGATACGAGTCTATGTACACAGACATCATGAGATACAAGCGCATAATGACGTCATCAAGCGACGAACGTCAAACGCGACGATTACTTGACGACCCCAGGGTGTTATCTGTGACCTTGAAAATTTACCAGGTAGGCCGACAACGTGAGGACTTTTGATTAAATTATAAAAAATAAATAAAATAAAAAATGAATTCATAACATGACATTTAAAAGTAAAATCCCGTGCATTTACACGTAATATTCGTATTTTAATAACTTATTTAATATTTAATAAATGCATAACGATTCCTTTATGTGATTAGTAACATAATAGGCATTATTGGTTCATGGAGATACCTCCATGATTGGTTAATCAATATTTCAAACCCTTTTTTGTTATATCCGCGTAATTAATGGTTAAATGTTTAGAAATGAGTATTATATTATATCAAGGATTCCTACAATAATATCGTAGATAAAATCCACCCTGGTAGAGTAAAATGCAGGAGATGATCCCTATGACGTTTGACCGTCTGCGAGTCGTGTGATGGCGCTAGATAACTTACGTCGTTATTTGGCTGAAATTATGCATTTTGTTCATCTATATATAAATTATGGTTAATTCTGACATAGGCGAGCACAATGCAAAAACTTCTCTACAAATCTCCGCCTTGGATACCTACCTTATCTATCCGAGATGTACCGCGAAACGTAGATTTGATAACATTAGTGTGCACGCCGACGCTATTGTTCCATATTTATATCTTAGGAAGATATTTTAAAGAGTTTTTTAACAACATTTATGATTTCAACATTGGATTTTCCTCTCAATTTCAATTCTTCCCGGTCAAAGTAATTTCCGGGTTTAAGATAAGTTCACCTTAGTTTCAAATATTTTCTTTCATTTATACACAAGGGAGCAGTTAAAATAATAGATTTGACCCTAAAGGTGACTGGAAACAGGCACTTTCCATCAATCAATACAGTGTCCCTTTGGAAGACGAAAAAAAAATTGGCCATTAATCATAACCATTTCAGTTTTTTGTTTATTTTAAAACATACCACACGTGTGTGAAGGTACAGTAGTTAAATAATAGGAATTATACTGCAAATTAATAAAGATCAAATTAAATATACGCCATAAAGAATCAGAATATATTGTGGGGAATAGTATTATAAAATTACATAGGGAGATTTGATAAGACATTTTTCGAGTGAAATCCCGATAGCTGAGTTTTATTGAGTAAGCTTGCAGGAATAACTGTAGGCTATCTTCCTGTGTCCCGTTAGGACCGAGATGTCTGCCCATGTTGCAAGCCGTAATGTCTTCTTTCTTGGGCCCACTCTGTCACGGCAGTTAGTTTCAAAAGATGATTAAATTAAATAATGTATTAATAATTATTAGGATGGTATTCATTTGAATAAACGCCTCTCCAATAAAACATCACTTTGAATAATAACCCCCCCCCACAACCCAACTATCTAATAAACGTCCATCCACATATTTATAATAACACAATTATACTATTTGTAGTAGAATTCACCGCACTGTTATCTGCAATTTACCAAGCATTTGTTATTCTTTTTTACCACTTTTCATATCTATGAGAGGATTTCATTTGATTATAAATGTTACCATATTATATTAGAACTAAAAAATTTAACATATATCCCTCGAATAAGCACCTCCCTCAAATGACCTCCGCCTCCCCAAAGGGCCCTACCAAACAATAAAAACTATACTTTAAAATGTTATTAATCATCTAAAACACTGTGAAACAAAGTAGTTCAGTTTTACGAATGTCAAGCATTTTCAATAATGGTAACCGACAGAAAATGTATAAGGAGAACATTATCATTCCGAGAACCATCGTCTACACTTCCTAGAGGGGGAGCGAGCGAAGCGAGCTCACCCTCTAGTATTTTAAAATGTTGTATTGTAATATAGGCCTATGTATTGTTAAGGATGCACTGTTATTAAAATGTGTGCAGCTGTTTTCCTAATAAATATCGTTTTTATTATACCATGGACCTATAAAGTGTTTATGAAAAATAAACGTTACAGATAATTTGACAAAAACGATCCCAAACGGAAATAGGCTAAAGGATCCCAGCGGAAATAAGCTAATAAGCTTTTTGGGCTATCCGGCCTGGAAAATATTTTATAAATGTATTTATTTGTAATGTCAGGTAATGTACTAACTTTGTAAGTATTTTTTTATAATGATTTTCCTAATAAAATCAAATAAATGCATCAAATCAAAATAAACCTGGACATACATTCAAAATTACATTTATTGCAAAACAAACGTTCATTGTGACGAGTTGTGTAAAAATACTCAATAAACTTACATATAAAAAACGAAATAACCCTTACTGACATGAAGCGACTGTGCAATATAAACGGGTCAAAATGTCTACTATCAACATTAATATTCAACAATGAATACACGCCATCGTTATAAGATTCAATATTTAAAGATATATTGTCCCCTCAAAACATGAAAAATGAAGATTAATAAAATCAGATCATTTTGCAGTTTTAATAAAGTTATTCAGTTCTGTAAAAAAAAAATACCCAAAACAATAATTATTTCAATTATAAAAAGACAAAATAAACATTTAATTTTAACTAAAACCATTGTCTGACAGACTAGTATTTTTTGCTTTAAATTACATTTTTTAGGTAAATATTTTTTTTGGCGATCCAGTTTTTGGTCAAAGTGAATAACTATTATGTGACATTAAAATGATAATTTTTTGGGGGACAATAATATCTTCAAACATCACGAATTATTCAATAATATAACGTATAAACAACAAGTTAATACTGTAGTAGAATGCTGTAGGCCGATGGAATAACGTTAGTGAACGTGTTGTAGTTATTCATTTCGAGGGTTTTCTTTCTGTACTGTATTTATCTCATGCCAGATTCTTCTAACACGACAGTTTGTACGGTATAACCGACTTCATTTCTGAAACAAGAATAAAAGAAAAATACTATATTAACTATAACTGTTATGTTAAATGGTAACATACGTTGTAGCCTATAAAATTATCATCAACACGTTTAGTTAAGGCATGAAGACAGCGTCTTACGACGAGGCCCGACGAAACGGCGGTACTGTCCGAGTTGAATCCCGACGAGATGAGTCGTCTTGAGATCGTTTTTAGGTTGTCGGGAGAACTGTAAACATGTTTAATCTTCTTCCGACGTCGGATTTGGCTATTATACAGTCACAATATCAGATCCCTCGGGTTCGATAAACTGGTCATTAAGCGGGATTTTCAAATGGAGAATTGGCATTGCATATATCTACAAACGGCGCAGATGTTCTTTGGAAAGGAGGAGGTGTTTGAAAAGTGGTGTTTGATAAGTGGTGTTTGATGCGTGGCGTTTGATGAGTGGCGTTCGATTAGTGGCGTTTGATGAGTGGTGTTTGATGAGTGGTGTTTGACGAGTGGCGTTTGATGAGAGGTGTTTGACGAGTGGTGTCGGAGTAGTTTATAAGAAGTGGTGTATGATGAGTGGTCGGAGTGATGTTTGATAAGTGATGTTTGAGAAGTGGTGTCGGGGGAGTAAGCCTAAGCAGTGGTGATTGGCCACGTGGTATACGAATTTACCTGCTTCATAATAGTCGTATACAGTTATCATTCCAGGCTTAGGATTCTTCACAACAAGTTCTTGGTCTACGTCGAATTCAAAGCTTATAGCCTCAGCAGTAAACTGAAAAATACAGTAATTGATAAAATGAATAGGAATACAAAAATTACTTAATATACATACACAATCATTAAAGTTTACAATCAGTAAATCATCTCTAGACTTGCCCAAATTTTCGTTTATGTTCAAGTTCACCAGTAGACGTTTCGATTTTTGTCTCAAGAGCTCAAGTAGGGCTTATTATAAGTATGAAACGTCGTGTGACCCAAAATATTTATTTTTTTAGCAATTTTAAGTTGAAATTCAGTATAGAACCTAGACTAAGCGAAGCAATCTAACAACAGGACACTGAGTTCGCCTTGGAAAGATAGGAACTCGTAACAGTTCTTTGATCTTATGCATGGCTGCGACAAATACCAACAGAACTATACTATGAACATGGATTTGAACTGATCGTGTCGCAGCCGCAGATCAACACATTCGGATCTCCGGAGCTAAGCATTCTGTTGGTACATTGCCTTTGACTAGTAAAGCCCTGTCAACGTGTGCCACTGTTACTCAAGTGATTCCATTAAATTGTATTGTATTGTATTGTACTCTATCGAGTGATGTGCCCATATATGGACATGATGATGTCATATCACTACCATATTTGTGCATATCACTACCATATTTGTGCACATCACACTTTTTTGTCAAACTAGTTTGATAGTGTAGACAGAGCTTTACAATTATTTCATTATAGATAAACATCGGTTGGTACCTCATCAAAATAAAAGTCGACGATATTATTATTGATTTCATATCGTTTGAATCCAAGTTTTCTTAGTGTTTGGTCCTTGCTTAGTTTACGCAGAGATAACTTGTCGGCGTAGTATCCCGATATCAGTTTGACCTCAACAATAGCCATGCTGGACGCTCCATCATCGCCGTTATATCTAAAAATTAAACATAATTTTACATCACGTTAAAGATGTATTTTCCTCCAACAACATGAAAAATTATATATATAAAATCAGACCTTGGATATATTATTTTGTAGTTTTAATTAAGTTAATCACTTCCGTAGAAAAAATGTTTTCACTTTTTTCATAAAATGACAAATTAAATGGTTAAATTCAACCAAAAACCTTTAAAAAACATTAAAATGGCATATATTCAACAAAACAAATTTCAAAAATTATTTTTCAGGGGGACAATACATCTTTAATTAAAAATGTATTTTAATCAACTGAACTAAAAGAAAAGCAATTTAGTTAAAAATAGAAACAAGGAAGGAAAAAAAGAATTCAGTTTCAAAACTTGAATGAATTATTGAGTGAAATTACATTGTAATTTCACTCTTCCCTGATTAAATTCAATCAATCAACTTACGATACAGTAATTTTCATTGTCTGCTTGGCACACCCAAGCTTCTCAATTGGAGACCAAGACTCAACGTCGATGGTGAATGGTTCTTTTGCCACGGTTGGCTTTTCATAGATGTTGTACAGCGACTGAATCTACAAAACAATAAATAATACGTCAGTGTAGTAGCATGTCATGTAATGCTCCGTCTACACTATCAAACTAGTTTGAAAAAAAAACTGTTAAGTGCCCATGGTAGTTGTATGCTTAAATGGTAGTGATAAGTTTGAGCAGAGACAGAGCTTTATATTTTCGTATGTATGGAACGTCACATTTGTAGTTTGATACAAAGCACTATTACATTGTAATATCTTTGGTAGCAAAAGTAGGCCTACCTGTACAAGAGCGCATCCACTTCCAGTAGCTTCAATCTCAACCGTTGTTGGTGCTTTTTCGATGTCCATTCTTTGAAGTAGCAGACGATTTGAGGCATCAATCTGGAAAACTTGTTCTTCGCCACCAGCCAATGACGAGGCTTTTATCGTCATCTCAGTTGTCTCACCTCCATAAAGTACCTCGGCAAAATATGAAAGTGCTTTCAAGGCAATTACTGTATCCTGCAACGAGATGATTTTTTTTAAATAAAAAAACGCCTTATGTATCAAACGCAATGAAGTACATTGCAATTTATCAGAGCCACTGTCACAAACTCATCATAGTACTATACACTGTCTTTGAATGAAGAGGCTAACCAGTATAATAAAAATAAATATGCACAAGTTTCTAACCTGAGTAGACGAATATCCACCGTATGCGTTCTGTTGTTGAGCCAGCCATCTGGCGATCTTCAAGCCTTCCACAACATTGTCATCAACACTCAAATCAAGAGCAAGGAGTCCGTAAGCTGTCATCTCTACTTCTGCTGAAGGTGCTCGACAGTAGAAACACTCATCTTTGTTTACTTTGCTGTCAGGACGCTCCCAGTGTTTTAGACCATCTAATTATAAATAAAGTACGGTGTCAAAGTATTGCATAAAACTACAAAGGCCGCGTTTAGAATGTCGGAGGACATTTTTTCCCAAATACTAAAGCTCTGTCTACACTATCAAAATTTATGTGACAACAAATGTGATGTGCCCATATATATTGTCATATCACTACTATGTTTGGGCATATCACTACCATATTTGTGCACATCACTCTTCTTTTGTCAAACTGGTTTGATAGTGTAGACAGAGCTTTACAGTCTGTACTATGTGCATTTTCAGTGGCGTGCAGTGTCTTTTATGGGGCGTGGAACTGATCGTGTCGCAGCCACAAATAAACACTTTGATCTCCGGAGCTCAGCATCCTTTTGTTAGATTGCCTTAGTGGTAGGAATCAACTTACCAGGGTTAAAAACTAAGCCAAAGTAACGCTCTATTTGCTGACTTACCTTCATCGATTGCAAGCTGATCTAACTGGTCAAGTACTTCATTGTATAAGGTATGACCGGACAGTTTGAAAGCATATGCCAGCAATGCTACTGAATATACATCATCTCGTATGCCAGATCCAACGTCATTCCATCGATCGACAAGACAATTGCTTGTATCCTCAATGAATTTTTCCTAAAAAAACGTTTAATATCTTAAATTGAGTTTTTATGTTTTTTCGACACACGTTTCAATAAAACATTTAGCCTACATTTTAAAAAAAGTGATAGAAGGAGTACAAAACTCATCATTCTTAAGCTCTGTCTACACTATCAAACTAGTTTGACAAAAAAGTGTTATGTGCTCAAATATGGTAGTGATATGCCCAAATATGGTAGTGATATGACATCATCATGTCCATTATGGGCACATCAAATTTTCTGTCAAATAAATTTTGATAGCGTAGACAGAGCCTTACTTACAGAAGATTGTCCGCCAGCCTCTAGGAGGGTTATCAAAGTATATGCAGTCAGTGTTATCTCATCGGAAACGCCACCCTAATTTGAAATAGGAAGAAAACATCAAATATATTATTTTCCGTAACTGCTATTAGTAGGCCTACATAGACCATCATGTACAAACTCTTGATTTACTAGGCCTACTACACGGTTTGAACCGTATAGTTATTTTGCAGTAGGCCTATGCATTGAATTAAATTACAGAAAAATAGGCATGCTGGTTATAACTAATATTGTATAATAAACACAAAATGTATATGAACCTTCATAGCCTTGTGCAGGACACGTCCTCTGGATATCATACAACCTGTTGTGATGTTCCTGCTGAGCTCCAGCCAGCGAAGGCTCTCCTCCATGAGTTCACTATCAATTCTAATGAACTGTGCTGATTCTGCAAACGTTCTTAGCACAAATGCAGTTAACCTATAAAAACGGAGATGACAAATTATAAACACGCTCTTCAAGTGGATGTGGGTGTTCCAAACTC
The DNA here is from genome assembly GCF_964355755.1 of Antedon mediterranea. Lineage (NCBI taxonomy): Eukaryota > Metazoa > Echinodermata > Crinoidea > Comatulida > Antedonidae > Antedon > Antedon mediterranea. The sequence continues at coordinate 37,167,748 of NC_092670.1, read as the reverse complement.
TGAACTGAACCTCCCTTAGACCACCAAGGCAATTTAATAACAGGATGCTGAGCTCTGGAGATCAAACGGTTTATCTGTGACTGCGACAAGATCAGTTCCACGTTCCTTAAACAGACACCGCGCGCTGCGGAGAATATGTATACGGTACAGTAGGCCTACTGTTGATATTTGTCGCAGCCAGACATAAGAACAAAGGATTCTTACGAGTCTTGGGAAGGCGGACCCAGTGTCCTGTTGTTAGATTGCGTATATGAAACTTGCAAAGAAAAATAATGTTAGGCCTACTCTATCTAGACCGCGAACTTACCAAGTACTGCCTTCTTCGTCGCTCTCTCCAAAAGCACTATACGACCCTCCTCTTCTACGGTAGTTCAATTCTCGTTGGTAACCTATAATAAAAATAAGTTTAAACAATTTAAAATATATATTTGTATGGTTTCCATGGATAAATAAGAATACATAACCAATTGGCCAAGTTGCAAGACTCCACGACAGTAGATGGACAAATAGGGATACAGTTTGGCAACAAACAAGGATAGGGTAAAGAAAAAGAGGAAAATCCAAAATGAGGTGTAGAGATGACCTGCGATAATATAAAAACAACTGGTTGCAAAATAGAGAAGTAAATGGAGAGCTTTGGGTGAAGAATATGTCATGCAGTGTACTGCCAAATCCTTAAAGCGTGATTCTCACTAGCACGCAACGCAACGACGTATTGACGCAAAGTGCTGTAGGCCTATTGCGTAATCACAAGTGGGAACCGCGACGACGCAATAATGATGCAAAACATGGCAGGTTTGTCACGCAGGCGGGGGCAAACACAATTATCTGAAGGGCATTTTCTTACGTTGCGTCGCTAGTGGGAACCAAACTTAAAGCTTGGTTCCCACTAGCAACGCAACGTAACGCAATCTACGCAACGTAAGCAAATGCCCTTCAGATAATTGTGTTTGACCCCGCCTGCGTGAAATAAAACCTGCCATGTTTGCAGCACTATTGCGTCGTCGATTCCCACTTGTGATTACGCAATACAACACTTTGCGTCGATACGTCACTGCGTTGCGTTCTAGTGGGAACCACGCTTAAAGCATGGTTCCCACTAGCGACGCAACGCAAGGACGTAACGCAACGCGAGTGAATTGACCAATCACAAGCGATGGCTTATTCGCTTGTGATTGCTAACTGTCCATAACTTCGCTTGTCATTGGTTAAAACGCTTGCGTTGCGTTTACGTCCTTGCGTTGCGTCGCTAGTGGGAACCAAGCTTTTGAAAGAAAGAAAGAACCACACTAAAACAACGTTTATAAGCGCAGAAAAGAGTGTTTCTGCTGAAACTTACCTGGTTCTATACCGATATTGAATAGACTATTAAGCTCTGTTTACACTATTAAACTAGTTTGACAAGAAATGATGTGATATGATGTGGCCAAATATGGTAGTTTTATGACATCATCCTGTCCATATATGGGCACTTCACATTTTTTTGTCACATAAAGGTTGATAGTGTACCTTTATGCGCTTTTGTTTATAAGCGTAGACTAGAAATGAATTCATTAACCTTCTGCAACTTACCTGATTCTATATTGAAAACTACGCGCTTTTTCGTTTGGTCATCAGCCTGACCAGTGTTTATAAGGTAAGTTAACACATATACATTTGGAGCCATGCCGACGATATTTTGTTCACCACACCCTGTAGGCAATCTGATCAAACGATCTAAGTTGTTGAGTGCTGGTCCCATGATGTCTCCTAAAGGAACACACAATTATTAAGAAAAGATTAATTTCAATAAACTTTAAAAAATAAAAACAAAAGAAGAAAACAAAAAATAAATATCTTGTTGAGAACCAATTTGTGTTTGTTTTTGTCTTGTTGCCACAAACTTTAAAAATGGTTTTGTAAAAATACCATACAAAGGCCTAGGGCCTACATACATTTCACATGCCTATAAAATAGTAACAGTATCATCATAATAACAGTTTATGGCTCATTGGGAAACAAATATTATTTGTTTTTTTATGTTGTCTTGTCATTGCTATATACGGTACAGTATTAATATTGTTTTAATTTGAATATTCAATAAATCAATCAATATATTATATTAATTTTACGATACGGTCATCTTTACGATAATCATTACATTTTTTTGACCAGCCATTATGACCTAAATATATGGTCACCACAGTTTTGTCTTTACGACAACATTTTCTATATTTAATCCTAATACTGCCCATAAATGTTCCAGTACGGTAGTAGGCCTATATATTCAATTACTATATAAATCGTACCGATTATTTGCAATTTCACTCTGGCTGAGTCTGGTACAGTATTGTCAGGAAAGGTTATCTCGTAACTGGACTTGTCGTCTTCGCCGTCAGTTAAGCACACAATAGATGACTGCGTTACATCTTTCTCTATTCCTTCCGGCTACAACAGAAAACATTTTTATCAAATTATATATAATACAATATAAGTTTTGTTGTAATGAAGGAAACGCAAAGACGTAAGTTAAGCTCTGTCTACACTATCAAACTTTAAGTGTAAACAAAAAAATGTGATGTGTCCATATATGGACATGATGATGTCATGTCACTGCCATATATAGGCATATCACATTTTTGGACACATACAGTTTGATAATGTAGACAAGGCTTAAGTCATTTCAGCAATCACGAAGCGGTGGCTCATCAGAACCTGAGAATAAATCAGTAAAAACTACTTGTGTCCATGTGGGAATCAAGCGTAAATACCAGGAACACAAAAATTTCAAAGGAAATCAAAAATGTAAAGCTCTGTCTACACTTATCAAACTAGTTTTTACAAATTCCAAATATGGTAGTGGAATGCTTTAATATGGCAGTGATATGACATCATCATGTCCATTATATATGGGCACATAACATTTTTTTTGTCACATAAGGTTTGATAATGCAGAGAGAGCTTTACAGAAAAAACAAATACACGTGACATAAAATAACGGTTGTTTATATAGTCAGCGCCTTCTACATTCTTAGAATTACAGAATATTCGAACATCTGTTTTGACAATCATGTGGCGATCTTGATTTCACCATTTTGTGCAGGATTAAAAATTAATGTTACTATAACGCTTAGCCTTTCCGTTCAGAACATTAAAATCGAAAAGTCTGCGCAAAGTCAGCACTGGTCGACAAACGTAGTGCCCTTCCCAAGACAAACGGTTCTAGCTAACCTCGACAAGAAGATTTCGCTGCACGCCATCCGACAAACCAACATACTTCCTGTCTGCGGCCTCTGGGCTGCCATCACACATTCTTTTGCTCACACCAGAATTGAATCCCTTGGTTACCGCAGTTACTGAAGTAATAAATACATTGGGTTTATCAAATATGATTTAAAAATATTTTTATTGTTTATTAGGCCTATGTTAGTAAAAAATGTTATTGATGTTAGCCTATTCTAGCAAGAATTAACCTTAATCTTAAATCTAACATTACACCAGCAGAGTGGCGCAGCTGAATCGTGCCGGTCCCATAACCCAGAGGTCCGAGATCCGAGGATCGAGATCCGAGGATCGAAACCAGTTTTTTAATTTACACGTATTTCGAATTTCCTTGAAATTTATTTATTTTCAACTCTTTCTAATTTTCATCCAGCAGAGTGGCGCAGCGGAAGCCTGCTGGGCCCATAACCCAGAGGTCCGAGGATCGAAACCTCGCTCTGCTATTTTTTAAAAATTCACACGTACTTGGAATTTTCCATTGATTATTTCTCTTTAAATCTTTATAATACTCAACAAGCAGAGTGGCGCAGCGGAAGCGTGCTGGGCCCATAACCCAGAGGTCCGAGGATCGAAACCTCGCTCTGCTAATTTCGTTTTGCTTTTTAATTTACACGTATTTCGAATTTACAAGAAACTTATTTCTCTTTAACTCTTTCTTTATACTCAACCAGCAGAGTGGCGCAGCGGATGCGTGCTGGGCCCATAACCCAGAGGTCCGAGGATCGAAATCTTGCTCTGCTAATCTCGTTTTGTTTTTTTAATTTACACGTATTTTGAATTTGCTAGCAAACTATTTCTCTTTAACTCTTTCTATAAAACTCAACCAGCAGAGTGGCGCAGCGGAAGCGTGCTGGGCCCATAACCCAGAGGTCCGAGGATCGAAACCTCGCTCTGCTAATTTCGTTATTTTTATTTCACACATATTTCGAATTTGGCAGAAAACTATTTATTTTCAACTCTTTCTAATTTTCATCCAGCAGAGTGGCGCAGCGGAAGCGTGCTGGGCCCATAACCCAGAGGTCCGAGGATCGAAACCTCGCTCTGCTAATTTTGTTTTGTTTTTTAATTTACACGTATTTTGAATTTACAAGAAACTTATTTCTCTTTAACTCTTTCTTTATACTCAACCAGCAGAGTGGCGCAGCGGATGCGTGCTGGGCCCATAACCCAGAGATCCGAGGAACGAAACCTCGCTCTGCTATTTTTTGTTAAATTCACACGTACTTGGAATTTTCCATTGATTATTTCTCTTTAAATCTTTATAATACTCAACATGCAGAGTGGCGCAGCGGAAGCGTGCTGGGCCCATATCCCAGAGGTCCGAGGATCGAAACCTCGCTCTGCTAATTTCGTTTTTTTTTTTATTTCACACATATTTCGAATTTGGCAGAAAGTTATTTCGTTTCAACTCTTTCTAATTTTCATCCAGCAGAGTGGCGCAGCGGAAGCGTGCTGGGCCCATAACCCAGAGGAGGTCCGAGGATCGAAACCTCGCTCTGCTAATTTCGTTTTGTTTTTTAATTTACACGTATTTCGAATTTCCTTGAAACTTATTTATTTTCAACTCTTGCTGGGCCCATAACCCAGAGGTCCGAGGATCGAAACCTCGCTCTGCTAATTTCGTTTTTTTTTTATTTCACACATCTTTCAAATTTTCAACTCTTTCAAATTTTCATCCAGCAGAGTGGCGCAGCGGAAGCGTGCTGGGCCCATAACCCAGAGGTCCGAGGATCAAAACCTCGCTCTGCTAATTTCGTTTTGTTTTTTAATTTACACGTATTTCGAATTTCCTTGAAACTTATTTATTTTCAACTCGTGCTGGGCCCATAACCCAGAGGTCCGACGATCGAAACCTCGCTCTGCTAATTTCGTTTTGTTTTTTTAATTTACACGTATTTCGAATTTGCTAGCAAAGTATTTCTCTTTAACTCTTTCTATAAAACTCAACCAGCAGAGTGGCGCAGCGGATGCGTGCTGGGCCCATAACCCAGAGGTCCGAGGATCGAAACCTTGCTCTGCTAATTTCGTTATTTTTATTTCACACATATTTCGAATTTGGCAGAAAGTTATTTCGTTTCAACTCTTTCTAATTTTCATCCAGCAGAGTGGCGCAGCGGAAGCGTGCTGGGCCCATAACCCAGAGGTCCGAGGATCGAAACCTCGCTCTGCTATTTTTTTTAAAAATTCACACGTACTTGGAATTTTCCATAAATTATTTCTCTTTAAATCTTTATAATACTCAACAAGCAGAGTGGCGCCGCGGAAGCGTGCTGGGCCCATAACCCAGAGGTCCGAGGATCGAAACCTCGCTCTGCTAATTTTGTTTTTTAAAATTCTCACGCATTTCAAATTGGCAAGAAATTATTTCTCTTTAACTCTTTCTAATATCCAACTAGCAGAGTGGCGCAGCGGAAGCGTGCTGGGCCCATAACCCAGATGTCCGAGGATCGAAACCTAGCTCTGTTAATTTCGTTTAGTTTTTTAATTCACACGTATTTCGAATTTGGAAGAAATTATTTCTTTTCAACTCTTTCTAATACTCTATCAGCAGAGTGGCGCAGCGGGAGCGTGCTGGGCGCATAACCCAGAGGTCCAAGGATCGAAACCTCGCTCTGCTAATTTTTTTTTTAGTTTTTTAATTCAAACGTATTTCGAATTTGGCAGAAAATTATTTCTCTTTAAATCTTAATAATACTCAACCAGCAGAGTGGCGCAGCGGAAGCGTGCTGGGCCCATAACCCAGAGGTCCGAGGATCGAAATCTTGCTCTGCTAATTTCGTTATTTTTATTTCACACATATTTCGAATTTGGCAGAAAACTATTTATTTTCAACTCTTTCTAATTTTCATCCAGCAGAGTGGCGCAGCGGAAGCGTGCTGGGCCCATAACCCAGAGGTCCGAGGATCGAAACCTCGCTCTGCTAATTTTGTTTTGTTTTTTAATTTACACGTATTTTGAATTTACAAGAAACTTATTTCTCTTTAACTCTTTCTTTATACTCAACCAGCAGAGTGGCGCAGCGGATGCGTGCTGGGCCCATAACCCAGAGATCCGAGGAACGAAACCTCGCTCTGCTATTTTTTGTTAAATTCACACGTACTTGGAATTTTCCATTGATTATTTCTCTTTAAATCTTTATAATACTCAACATGCAGAGTGGCGCAGCGGAAGCGTGCTGGGCCCATAACCCAGAGGTCCGAGGATCGAAACCTCGCTCTGCTAATTTCGTTTTTTTTTTATTTCACACATATTTCAAATTTTCAACTCTTTCTAATTTTCATCCAGCAGAGTGGCGCAGCGGAAGCGTGCTGGGCCCATAACCCAGAGGTCCGAGGATCAAAACCTCGCTCTGCTAATTTCGTTTTATTTTTTAATTTACACGTATTTCGAATTTCCTTGAAACTTATTTATTTTCAACTCGTGCTGGGCCCATAACCCAGAGGTCCGACGATCGAAACCTCGCTCTGCTAATTTCGTTTTGTTTTTTTAATTTACACGTATTTCGAATTTGCTAGCAAAGTATTTCTCTTTAACTCTTTCTATAAAACTCCACCAGCAGAGTGGCGCAGCGGATGCGTGCTGGGCCCATAACCCAGAGGTCCGAGGATCGAAACCTTGCTCTGCTAATTTCGTTATTTTTATTTCACACATATTTCGAATTTGGCAGAAAGTTATTTCGTTTCAACTCTTTCTAATTTTCATCCAGCAGAGTGGCGCAGCGGAAGCGTGCTGGGCCCATAACCCAGAGGTCCGAGGATCGAAACCTCGCTCTGCTATTTTTTTAAAAATTCACACGTACTTGGAATTTTCCATAAATTATTTCTCTTTAAATCTTTATAATACTCAACAAGCAGAGTGGCGCAGCGGAAGCGTGCTGGGCCCATAACCCAGAGGTCCGAGGATCGAAACCTCGCTCTGCTAATTCCGTTTTTTTAAATTCTCACGCATTTAAAATTGGCAAGAAATTATTTCTCTTTAACTCTTTCTAATATCCAACTAGCAGAGTGGCGCAGCGGAAGCGTGCTGGGCCCATAACCCAGAGGTCCGAGGATCGAGACCTCGCTCTGCTAATTTTTTATTTTTTTAAATTTCACACGTATTTCAAATTTGCCAGAAATTAGTTTTTCTTTAACTCTTTTTTTAATGCTCAACTAGCAGAGTGGCGCAGCGGAAGCGTGCTGGGCCCATAACCCAGAGGTCCGAGGATCGAAACCTCGCTCTGCTAATTCCGTTTATTTTTAAATTCACACGTATTTCAAATTTGCCAGAAATTATTACTCTTTAGGCCTAACTCTTTATAATACGCAACTAGCAGAGTAGCGTGCTTGACCCATAACCCAAAGGTCCGATGATCGAAACTTCGCTCTGCTAATTTTTTCTAAAAATTAACACGTAGGCCTGTTTCAAATTTGCAAGAAATTATTTCTGTTTAACTCTTTGTAATATTCAACTAGCAGAGTGGCGCAGCGGGAGCGTGCTGGGCCCATAACCCAGATGTCCGAGGATCGAAACCTAGCTCTGTTAATTTCGTTTAGTTTTTTAATTCACACGTATTTCGAATTTGGAAGAAATTATTTCTTTTCAACTCTTTCTAATACTCTATCAGCAGAGTGGCGCAGCGGGAGCGTGCTGGGCGCATAACCCAGAGGTCCAAGGATCGAAACCTCGCTCTGCTAATTTTTTTTTTAGTTTTTTAATTCAAACGTATTTCGAATTTGGCAGAAAATTATTTCTCTTTAAATCTTAATAATACTCAACCAGCAGAGTGGCGCAGCGGAAGCGTGCTGGGCCCATAACCCAGAGGTCCGCGAATCGAAACCTCGCTCTGCTAATTTCGTTTTTTTTTTTATTTCACACATATTTCGAATTTGCCAGGAAATTATTTCTTTTTAACTCTTTCTAATACTCAACCAGCAGAGTGGCGCAGCGGAAGCGTTCTGGGCACATAAACCTTTAATTCACACGTAATACCATACCTTTAGACCTAGATATATGTGTAGATTAGGTTAGTCTAGACGGAGTTTTGACTTAATATTAGTAAAAAGATAATATTTTGGCGTTTCATACGTATACTACTTGATGTTGTATCTTCAGACACAAATCGAAACGTGGACTGGTGGACTAACATATAAAAGACAATAAATACTTGGGGAAGTCTAAGTCTAGGCATACCTGTAATTGGAACTTCTCCAAGTTTGTGTGGGACGATTCTGAATTGTACAGTCTTGGATCTTCCACCACATACGCACACTTTACGAGTAAAGTCATTACCGAGTGTGGTAAAGCCCGCGTTATTCTTTAGTACAACCTTAACCTAAAAATAAAGCAATTAAGTAAAAACAGTAAAGGAATTTTAGTAAGAAGTGCTGCGAATTTTAAAAAGTGGATTTCAAATAAAATGTAATGTCGTAGTATTTTTAAACAGAATACTGTTGTAACAAGTCGAAAGAATCGACGACAGCCAAGTACAGAGATGTAGAGAGTGCTGATCAAAACTTTTCTTCCTTATATCTTTTTTACATAATATTATTTTTACTAACACTCATTACTGTTTATATGCCTAATGTAATATGTTTTTACATCTTTAACATAATTTCATAAACATCTTCATGTCGTACAACTACTCGTAACAATTTTTCTCAACTTTCTATCATCTAAAAGTTGTAGTTAGTCATGCCTCGGGTCACATTCTACTACTTTAGTACTTCTATGAATGGATGACTAGCCGGTGACAAAAACGCTAGTTGGTCATACCCAGTACCGTTTTGATTTTACGATCTTTCGGGAAACCACCTCACGACGATCAAAACTCTAATTGGGTGTTTGTTATAAAGACATATTTCGGAAAACCGCGTAGCTTGTCTCACATTGAATTTGTATCTATCCTGAACGGAAACCGTCCGTCCGCTCCGCGTTTTGGGGTCATAGAAATACTATTCACCGTTACCGCTCGTCTGTGTAAAGTGGCCTTTAGAGGAAAATGAAAGTGTATTCTAGCGGTTAAAAGTAAGCAATTTATTGCACATCATCACTACAATCAGGTACATTGTGTAAGAAGGGTGTGTGTAAGACCAGTAGTATTTTGGAATCCTACATTCGTATCGTGGGGATGTTATTTTTCGAAACAGTATTCCAAATATGTATTTGAATCATGAACTTACCATAAGGCATTTATCAGACAGGTAGTTGAACACTGTTATCTTCAATGGAATGGTCTCATTACGAATGACGGAATATGGAAGAGTTAAGGAGACGAAGAATGGCTTGAAAGCACGTAATGTGGCCGTCTCTGAAATACCAATATTGCTATCGGGTGAGATACAGAAGCCGTTTGCTTTCCAGTCGGTTATAGTATCAGGAACGTTTAAATCAAACTCTGCAGTTCCGTCTGTTTGGCTGAAATAATATTCATATTTAATTAGTTATCGGGTACATTACATAGTCTAGGTTCCTGACAGAGTTTTGACTTAATATAGTAAAAAGATAGATATTTTGGCACATATGGCGTTTCATACGTATACTACTTTAGCTTGAAACTCAGACAAACATCGAAACGCCTCGAAATAACTACAACTTTAAAAAAAATAATTTATATCCAAAGGGTTTTTTTTTTGCCCAAAAACATTGGTTTGGCCGGAACTTGTTTTCCATCCACATCCGCTGTCAAAGTCAAACTTGTAAGCAATTCAAGTCACTTCTAAAATCTCGCCTGTTTCATTTTTTGGCGCTGCGGTAAACAGCACATTATAAATTTATAAATAAGTTTATTCTTACTACAGTATTAGTTTTATGCACAACGCAAACCTAAATAGGATATATACAGTATAAGTGCCACGTGGATACAGTATTGTTTTTCCTTGCTTGTTGCCATTTTATTGTGTACTGTGCAATCGTAAGTCCATTTAACTGGCGAGTTCATGGTTTCTGTAAGCAAATGGTTTCATTTCGACGTCGCCTGCGAAAGATCGTGTAGTGTTTAAAAACAAGACTTAATTTCCTTACTGAGTTCGTTTTATCTGCCATAACAAAGTTTCGGGAAAGTATGTTCGTATCTTGACAGGCGGTTCTGGTTCTACTGCACCTGCTCCAACTCGACCTCTTCCAGCGTTTCCACCATCGTCGGTCTCTTCAGCTACGTCAAATTGCTTTGCAACTGGGCCTGCTTGTGGGCCTGCTATACCACTAATACCACCTCGAGGACTGTAGTAGTATGGATAATCACGTCGCCAGTAATAATCTTTAAGGAAAAAAAACATCATTTTTAAATATCTGGGCCTATATCAAATTTTTTAATCATAGTTTTTTCTTCTATTATGGCAGTGAATGTACGGAAATCATGTAACGTTATGTTATCAATTTGATTATTGTACTGTTCTAGTATGTATTTGTGCCTTGTCTACACTATCAAACTTTATGTGACAAAAAAATGTGATGTGCCCATATGATGATGTCATATCACTACCATAATTGGGCATTTCACTACCATATTTATATACATATAAATATAAATTATAAACAAAAGAAGAAATGATAGCGCGCCGTCGCTAAAGAACATTGCTCAGTGTTATTGTATAGTCAGAGAAAATGCGCGCTTCTCTCTATGTTTTGGTAAAACAAAACAAATAGAATTCTGTTCACGTCCCATAAAGATCTAAGACTTGAGAATTAACGTACTTTTGATTTGATAACATGGTCTTGTTTCTACATCTAAACTTGTTGCAAAAGCGACGCCTGCATTCTGTGGAAACAAACAAGATTTGTCACAAATAATGTATCTTTATGACAATAAATGTAGGCCTAAATGTTGGTTATCTGCTGTTACAATAATAGTAAGGTCGGCATTCGACCCGAAATACGTATCCTTTTCACCTACAATTGTATAAGTTTCATCAAAAGGTTTAGGCCTACGTAGAGTTACTAATTATTACAGATAAAATCGAACTCAGTACTTTGGATTTGAATAGGCCACCCACTAAAAACAACGATCCCACTAAAATGGACCTTTTTTTAAAAAACCATTATTGTTACAGACACAATCGAACCCAGTCCTTTGGATATGAAATAGGCCACCCACTAAAGCTAAGATCCCATTAAAATTGACCTTTTTAAAAAAAACATATTGTTACAGACAAAATCGAACCCAGTCCTTTGGATTTTAAGTAGGCCATCCACTAAATCTATGATCTCACTAAAAACCTTTTTAAACCATATAATATTTTTATTGCAGTAAAAAAATAATAACATAGACCAACCGTGAATACTGTAACGGAATCGGCGTGTTTTGTTGTTGTGTACTTGCTAGTTGTAAGGGTGTAACCCTTCCTGGTGGTAGGCACTGTTGGTGGAGGTTCATCTGTGTCTTCATCTTCGGGAAACAGGCTCCGTTTACATGTAGTCAATGGATAGTAAAAGTAGCCGTACGAATAGCGAGAAAGAGATTGGAATACCTAGGTTGAAAAGAAAGTATCGATTATATAACGAGTCAAACTTTATGTGACAAAAAAATGTGATGTGCCAAATATAGACATGATGTCACTACCATATTTGGGCACATCGCACTTTTATTTTGTCAAACTACTTTGATAGTGTAGACAGAGCTTTAAGCAAAGGAATATTCTGTATCATGTTGTCGCAAAGAAATTACATGACTCACACACGTGATCCAATGATTGATCTTTGTTCAGCAGGTTTCTAATAAATAACTATATATAATAATTATACTATCTTAACACTCTAGGACGCAACGCAAGTACGTTCACATGCAACGCAACATCCACGCAACGCAACAAATAATACGATTTATATATATATATACTCTTCGGAGATCCCGCCTCGTGAAAAAAATACTGAAAGATGAGGTCGTATCAATTTGATCTCTGTTGCGCGTGCGTACAACTGAGGACTAGTGCTGTTCCGCCGTACCACGCCGAGAATGTTAAAGAGTCGCTATCCAATCGAGTTTGAACAACACCATGAAAGTCCCAGTGGTCTAATGGTTAGGGCAACTGCATATCAAGCAGACGGTCCGAGTTCGAGTCTCGGTTGGGGCGACTTTTTCTCATTCTCACAGATTTCCTCATCTTTATCGTTTCAAATTAATTAATTAAATTGCAGTATATCACCGGACGGTTTAGAATTAATGTTTTTTGCTAATGTGTTTATATATATTTAAATTTATACATGCAGTACTGTATTAATTTTATTCGAAGAGGAGAGAGTGGGGAGAGAAATGTTGCAGTGATATTGTTTGTATTTTGTAGAAACCCTACCAAACAACAAAGTGATTACCTTTTCGTTGGTGAGTTGGTTGGTTGTTCCTAAAAGTTCAACACTTTTATCAACAATTCCCACAGCACATAGAGAGTTAGCTTCGGATTGAACTGTGAGCGTTGTCGTCTCTCCTGGTCGTGTCTCCTCATGTTCAAATTCTAGAGCAACCTATAAAATATATATATATTTCTATTTTATATATAACAATATTTTATTCATTTCATGATTCTAATTGTGAAATAAGTACCACATTGGACCAAGTTTATAAAAAGCATTCGGTAGGAATTCACCACACAGATAATAAAGTCACATGACAAAGAAAGAAAGAAATAAAGGAAGAAAGAAAGAAATGAAGAAAGGAAGAAAGAAAGGAAGAATGAAAGAAAGGAAGGAAGAAAGGAAGAAAGAAAGAAAGGAAGAATGAAAGAAAGGAAGGAAGAAAGGAAGAAAGGAAGGAAGAAAGAAAGGAAGGAAGAATGAAAGAAAGGAAGGAAGAAAGGAAGAAAGAAAGGAAGGAAGAATGAAAGAAAGGAAGGAAGAAAGGAAGAAAGAAAGGAAGGAAGAATGAAAGAAAGGAAGGAAGAAAGGAAGAATGAAAGAAAGTAAGGAAGAAAGGAAGGAAGAAAGGAAGAATGAAAGAAAGGAAGGAAGAAAGGAAGAATGAAAGAAAGGAAGGAAGAAAGGAAGAATGAAAGAAAGGAAGGAAGAAAGGAAGAAAGAAAGGAAGAATGAAAGAAAGGAAGGAAGAAAGGAAGAATGAAAGAAAGGAAGGAAGAAAGGAAGACTGAAAGAAAGGAAGGAAGAAAGGAAGAAAGAAAGGAAGAATGAAAGAAAGGAAGGAAGACAGGAAGAAAGAAAGGAAGGAAGAATGAAAGAAAGGAAGAAAGAAAGGAAGAATGAAAGAAAGGAAGGAAGGAAGAATGAAAGAAAGGAAGAAAGAAAGAAAGGAAGGAAGAATGAAAGAAAGGAAGGAAGAAAAGAAGAATGAAAGAAAGGAAGGAAGGAAGAAAGGAAGAAAGAAAGGAAGAAAATGAAGAAAGAAAGAAAGAAATGAAGAAAGGGAGAGAGAAAGGAAGAAAATGAAGAAAAAAAGGAAGAATGAAAGAAATGAAGAAAGGAAGAAAGAAAGGAAGAATGAAAGAAAGAAAATGAAGAAAGAAAGGAAGAATGAAAGAAAGGAAGGGCGAGAGAAATGAAGAAATGAAGAAATGAAGAAAATGAAGAAAGGAAGAAAATGAAGAAAAAAAGGAAGAATGAAAGAAAGGAAGGGAGAGAGAAAGGAAGAAAATGAAGAAAGGAAGAAAGAAATGAAGAAAATAATGAAAAGAAGAAAGGATGAAAGTTAAAAAAGAAAGGAAGAAAGTGAAAAAGAAAGGAAGAAAAAAAGAAAGAAAGAAAGAAAGAAAGAAAGGAAGGAGATAGAAAGTTCGTTTAAATGCTCGTATTTATTATCAAGTAAATAGTAATTTAATGTATGTATGATTTATAACAAGTTTTGAAAGTTACCGGAGTTGAGAGTCCTTTGGTTACTTGGAAGCTAAGAGAGTCTGCGATCACTTCATCATCTTTGCGAGCGTAGTAGATAAGCAGCTTGGCATCTGGTGACATCTCCGGCTTAATTTCAATTGGTAGACTGAACGAGAACCGACAATTCAAAGGAAGTGGTTCTAATCCTATGACTGTATGATAGAGCAAAACGACTCTTAAACGTTCGTAATAGCAGAGTTACATTGTTTTTTATAATATTATGAATGACTTTTATTTACGTTACGACGCGCCACTAGATTACGCGTCAAAAATCATTATGCGCACAATCAGAAACACGTGAGTATGCACAAAATGTCTTTTATACCCGACAGCTGTCACGAGTAACGCATCGGATAAAATATATATTTGAAAAAAATGTATTAATTACGAAAATATAAAGCTCTGCCTACACTATCAAACTGTATGTGACAAATAAATGTGATGTGCCCATATGTGGACATGGTGATGTCATATCACTACCATATTTGGGAATATCACTACCATTTGGGCACATCAAACTAGTTTGATAGTGTAGACAGAGCTTAATGTATTAATTACGATTACGACGAGTAATTTTATGATGTACTTTTTTAATCATTGTGTATTTTTATATTGTTATTCTACATTTTATACTTTATTTTTATACGATATTTTTATACGATATTTTTATGTGATAAGTGAGCAAATGCAATTTCCAGTTTATTTGGACAATAAAAGTTATCTGTATCTGTATCTGTATCTGTATCTGTAGAAATCATTTTCTTACCTAATTCTTCTTGGTCTGGCATGTCTGGTAGGTCGTATTCGTAATCGATAATACCAATGATAGGAGGGGAGCTTCGTTTTCCTTTACGGGTGCAGGATGGTGCATTCACGTCCATTTTACCAGAACTTATTACACTGGATCTTGCCATTACCTAGTTGAAAAATATTTCATTATAAAAAAAATCATTAAAAAAAAAATTTAAAAAAAAACATTACTCTTTAGGCTTACTTGTTTTGAAGAACTACCGGTAACCAGTTTGGCAAACAAAAACAAGAGAGAGAGAGAGTTACTTGTTAAATAGAAAAGTAAATTTCTTATAATAAATGTAATAAAAAACCAATAAAAGATATATTTTATTACAGACATGTTTTAAGTAAAGCATTTTAAAATCCATACAAATTGGTAAAACTCTAAGTTTAGAATATTTATACCGATGGCGCATGCATTCAATTAGGCCTACTATTGAGAAGAAAATGGCAGGAGGTTTGTCAATGGCCGGATTTTAACCCGACACGAACATAAAGTTCGATAGTGTAGACAGAACTTTACGTCATACGAGGCCTACACTTTCACTAAACACACTCATACATTTTCGAGATCCAACAAGTAGTCAACTTACAATATACTTTAACTGAATGATTTGACTATCACCGGCTGGGACAGTGTAGTCGATGTTAAAAGTGTGTTCACTTCCAAAGTTAAGCACATTTTGTACTGGATTGATCATCAAGAAGCTTCCACTCGGTGAATAGAATGCCTGTAGCTGTTTTGTGCCCGATGGATTGTAACGGATTCTATAATATCCATAGAAATCATCGAATGTACTATCCGTTTCGTAGCCTTCGGCGGTCACCTATATTATTTCAAATTAAAATAATTTATATGTATTGTGTAAATTAACAGAACACTGTTTTTATTGTAATTGAGCAATAGACGATGAAGTAAAGCTTGGTTCCCACTAGGACGCAACGATGAGTTGACCAATCATGAGCTTTGGATTATTCGAACTTTCGCTTGTCATTGGTCAACACACTTGCGTTGCGTTACGTCCTTGCGTTTTGTCTCCCGTGGGAACCAAGCTTTAGACAGCGTGTAGGCCTACATGCGCGCATGCCTAACTAAACGTCAATCTGATTTGCATCCCACGGAAAACAGAGATATATTTACCTTGATATACAACGAAGAAATAGCAGTATCGATAGGAGCATCGAAGCTGAACTTAGCGACTCCATTTTCCGTGAAATAATTGAAAAAATGGATGTTTTCAACCGAGTTATATTTCTCTCTAACAGCTATGGTTAGGTTTATACCATCAGCTGAGCTACCATCAACATTCGTTACAACAACCTAAAGATAGATAATACATGAAGTTTAGTCATTGCAGAGATGTATTTCTATAACTCACTTGAAATGGTACCGTATAGGCAACATTAAATATATTTTGAAACCAGCATACTAAGCATGGTACAGTATATATAATTATTTAGGCCTAAGCTTTGACATGATATTAGGCCTACTGTTTATATGATTAGCAATGCAGAACAAGAATTTGAACGGTTATATTATTTCAATTCTTTCTTGAGCATGTTGTTTAAACTTACCTTTCCGTGATACTCAAAACCAGGCTTAAAGTTGTCAAGCCCTTCAAGTTGTATGCTGACAGCTGTATTCTTAATAGTAGTAGAAAGTGATGAGCCACTCAAAGTAATGTCTGAAAACGAAAAGGAAGCATTGTAAACTGAGCATGTACGTTCAGTGCAAGTTGGTTCCGTGTCGGAGATGTTTTGCTTTAAGCGTGGTTCCCACTTGCGACGCAACGTAACGCAACGCTACGACGTATTGACGCAAAGTGCTGTATTGCGTTGCGTCGGCAGTGGAAACCATGCTTTGGCATTCTCTCATGCTTTGACTTGAAGTTACAGAGTTTAATTATATATTAGCAATACAGTACTGTATATGCATACACAGAATATAATACCTGTTCCCTCCTCCGTGAAGTTCGCGTTGACTGATAGTTGTCGTCCGCCATAATAATACTGTGAAATATCCCATTTCAGTTCTTCTGAAGTTACTTCAAATTCACTACATCCATCCACTCCAGTATCCTATAATCATAGATATTATTAAGTAGTATAAAAACATTTTAGGTCCAACGGTTTGATAAACATTACTCAATTGCCGAATTAATTATTTACAAAAGGCAGGCAGAAAATAGAATAACGGTAAATATGTGTTTAGGCCTACTACTAAATCTTGGCTCCCACTAGGACTTAACGAAGGACTTAAGCGCAACGCAAATGAGTTTACCAAATTAAGCGAAGTTTGGATAATCCATCACGTGTGATTGGTCAACTAGATTGTCGCGTCTACGTCGTTGTGACACTAGTAGGAGCAAACTTTACTTTTGATTCAACAAAATAATTGTATTGCTTTCTTTTGTACTGATTCCAAAAAACACACATAAGTAGGCCTATCACACGAGAAATTTAGCAGAACTATTTTACAGAACATTGTTGAAAACTAATAAAGGCTGCCCTCTGTTCTCACAATATGTCGGTCTTCGGACTGGAAGATATAAATATAGGGCCTCCCAGTACCTTGTTTTTAGTCGCGTGGAAGCGACTCTATAGTTCACTATGTCGGTCGGTCGGTCTGTCTGTCTGTCTGTCGGTCTGTCTGTCGGTCTGTCTGTCTGTCTGTCTGTCGGTCCGGTATCACTATGCGTTTTATCGCTTTATGACCTTATCTTGATATCAGTTTAATCTAGCTAAGTCAATTTTTCACAGAATATTCCTTATGGCCAGGAATCGATGTGGTTATGTTTTCACGGTGCGCAATAAAAAATTACGCGGTCTACGCACGATTTAACGAAATCACGTTTGTAATCATATCTTAACAACCATGAATCACAATTAAATAAAATTTGGTACTCATAAATTTCAGGGCATAAATCATCATATGGCAATACAATTACGTGCGTAGCGCATGTAACGCATGCGTACGCGCGCTTAAAATTTTCAAAATTTATTTTCGATGAAAAAAGAGTACCTTTCAGGAAATTTTAAGCGTTTACAAAATTGCCATGAGTGCGCAGATTTTTGCGCGCGCACTGCGCGTTAAATGTTATTACGCACTCTTTTTGCCCGATTTCTGTTTTCTTGACTTACTTTTCAACTCGAAATTACGTTATACGAGCACGTCGAAAGTGACAGGCTACGCACGTGTAAATTAAAAAAATATAAATGTTTTTTAACATTTCAACATTTTTAAACATGTTCAGTAATTTCGGTCAGTATAGTTCACTCTGTCGGTCGGTCCGTCTGTCTGTCTGTCTGTCTGTGGTCTGTTTGTCTGTCGGTCTGTTTGTCTGTCGGTCCGGTATCACTATGCATTGTAGCACGCGACTTAATGGCTGTTGGCCTTGTTCTATCGTTACTTACTTCAGAATACTTAACGACAGTTGTTTCTGGAACGCAATCCCTCCACGAATATTTAAAACACAGTGTCGCATTAACAGAACCCCTTACTGGCTGTCCATATGTGTATCTGAATAATAGAAATAGCACTTCATATTATACTATTTAATCTTATACTATTGTAAGTCCGGATGGGGATATTTAAAGTAAATATGTGATTGAGAATGATACCAGATAGATTCAAAAAGTTATGTATTAATGAAATCGGGGAGCAGGAAAAAAAGTAGGCATATTATACTGTCCCAACTCTAATCAATCTGTTGAAAGTAGGCTATACAAATTAACCAAGGTACAGGGACATTTACAAACTAAACTAAAAGTTAACCTTTATTTATTTGACATTTACACAGTTTTTTTTCAATAGTCACTGTACCAAGATACAGTAGATACGTTAATAATACACATGTAGGCATAATACTTACACTCCACAGACTTTCATTTTAAATGATTTGTCACGAATGTAAATAGCAGATGGCGTCTCTGTTAACACTTCGAATTTCGGTAAAACTGATGAGAAAGAAATAAACTATTTTTGCAGAAATCTGGATAGAGTCATAAGTGTAACTTCATGGTAAATACATGGAGTAGACTCAATTTACATTAGATTAACTATTAATAGACACAATAACTTTTAAATGTATAATTATGAATTACTAATAATAGTTTCTAGGTCTATAATATATCTCTTTTATTGTAGGCCTAGTATCTTTTGAAATATAATATTATATTTTCTTTGAAATGTGAATAAAACTGAGATGACTCGACAATGACCTTTTAATATTTTCGATAAAAGAAGGCAGCCTTTCGACGAAGAAGACCAAAAACTAAGAAACATATTTCGGTTGCAGGTACATAAGTTTTCATCAGTGTTATCGTAATCTAGATCTAACGGTACTGATACCGCAATGTAATACTCTCTCTCTCTCTCTCTCTCTGTGAAAAGGTTTAATATTTTAATTAACAATTATTATTACCATATTCTTCAACCTCGAATGATTGAATCACAGGTCTGTTGCCAACTCTTGCCGTGATTTTCCATCTTCCTAGCATGGGTTCATCTGATAGCTGAAACTGTAAGTCTACAAGACCTTCGTCTGCTTTTACATTATCCCATTGCATGATACGAAGTCCATTTGGAGACTCCACAATAACACTTGGTATCTATATTTAAATTAAAAAATAATATAAATAATTAATTCTTCATTATCTATCTATGGTTGAATATGCTTTAAAATCTATTATATAACAAAAAGTTTGTGCGAGTATTTGTACTACTTCGTACATAGTCTGGTTCTAGACCGCAATTAAAATATTAGTAAAAGAAAAATATAATATTGGCACACATGGCCTTTCTTAACTGAATTCCCCATCTAGTTTACACACAAAAATCGAAACGGCGACAACAGCATAAAAAGGAAAATAATTGTCCTTGTGACTGAGAAAATTTCAGTGTATAATTGATAAACAGTTTCATCTTCGGATACAATTTCGCGACCCCAATTTTGCGACGAACTGAACGGCGATTTAGAAGTGTACAAGTTAATATTCATAATTAACCAATGACCTAATGTCGGTACTATATTAATTATATTTCAAATTATATTACTTACGGTTTGTTTCACTACTTTCATTGAAGGTGATTTAATTGACAGCATTCGGAATTTTACTTTAAAAAAAAAGAAAAAACAGAAGCTTGATATACAGTAATTTTGTGGAAATAAAAGAAAATGTATCTTTGTAGTGTCGGTACATTATGTAGCGTCTTAATGTTAGACCCTGTGGACCTATGAATTAGGTTCATGTTTAAACTAAATTAACAACACTGGTTGATTGATTGAACACAATGACAATTTACATATATCTATTAATATTATTATATATAAATCCAAAGCCAAATTACTGAAAAAAATGACAATGCTGTGGGTATCAGTGGCTGGATCTCAATGGAGATACAAAATAAAAGCGAAAAGCTAAATCAAAATGAGAAGTAAAACAGCCAGAAAAGTTAGCAGAGCTTTCGGGCAACACTAGCCCTTCATCAGTGCAAGTGGTGATATTATATATTAATATAAATGACTTGGAGCATGGACCTATAGATAAGAATAATCAAGAATTTATCAATTAGAATACATTAATATAGAATGACTTGGAGCATGGACCTATAAATTAAAATAATAAATCATTTATAGGTCCATGCTTGGAGGATCAAACTTTGGTTGACAGCAGAGAAGATAATTTACTTCCTGATTGACAGTTTGTTTCCAATGCATTGCAGCGTAAACTGCCAATCAATGAAAAGTAAACAGTAAAAGTTTAGATAAACAACACTCAATTAAGTGGAATAAACAACATTTTAAAACAAACGGAACAACTGCTTTAAACATTTAAACAGTGTAATTAACTTGTGTATTACTTCAGTGAGCATGTTGGTTAATTCCGATAAGGTATGAGCATGGAGAAATAAGATTTAACTTATTTCTCTATGGTATGAGATATTAGGTCTAATTAAAAACATGTTTGATAATTAAACTAGAAAGCTAAAGCCTATTACAGTAATTATGTTCCCACTTGGACGCGCATGCGTGATTGGTCGACGTGTTTGCTTTGCGCCCAACGGTGGGGCATTCAAGCTTTAAGAATGAGCTGATTTACAAAACATTTTCGTTATTCACAAATTGTATGCCGCCCTATAAAATAAAAAAGGCCCTATAATAATACAATACGGTAGGCCCTACTATTAGGCCTATGTATTTACCTTCTTGCCCTGGCTTGTACTTCGGTTTGTCAGTCTGGATGTATGTTTCCAGCTGCTCACCGTATATTGTTATTCGGATTTCTTTCCTGAATCTTCTTCCTTCTGTCTCAAAGTTGACAATCATGTTTGCCGATGTACTATAACGTATTTCTATATCTGGAACCTAATTTATGAAGCAAATATAACTAAAACAATACAACACAAGCATTGCTTCTAGGTGCAACGATAATTTAACAAGAATAAAATGTCAGCTTGATTTCCATCCTACTTTAATTAAGGTAGCGTCAACGTCAAACACCAAAGCAGCGCGCGATATTTAAACGTAGAGAGACAAGCATACCGCTAAAACTCGTTGCAAAGAGCAACACAACACTAAAAGAGTACAAACGTCGGCGTCGAAATAAAAACTGTTTATACACAACTTAGCTTTACAAACATTAAAACGACAGTATGCATTTTAGGGCCTACCTGAATGTCAAAACAGCGACTGCCACCTTCGGGAAAACTTTCATTTTTCGACAGACTAAAGGCAGTAGTCCAGCTATAGTAGTTACGAACTGTGATCGCGAGTTTTGTTGGACCTTCAAGATAACTCACACACACAGTTTCACGTGTGTTAGATACCCATAGTGGAGAAGTTGTAATAAGAACATCTCTATAAGAAAACGAATAAAGATTTAATTTATTATTGAAAATTATCCATAAATGTCTAGGCCTACAGAATGAGTTCTAGACAATGCTTGATTTCCCTCAAACAGTGGTGGAAAGAACATTATTAATAGGCTACTGTAAGTAAAAAATTGAATTCAATTTATTTTGATGCACCGCAATAAACTGGCAGATTCAGAAAGTTTTCTTGGGGGAAATACAGTAAATATTATTTAAAACTTAAATACTAAAGATTCAGGATTGAATAAACTCTGTGTAAATAAATGTAATTATTGATCGAACTTTTAAGGTAGGCCTACAGTACGGCCTATGTTAAAAATAATTTAGTGAGGAGGGCGGGATCCTAACGTTTGCTTGGGGGAATACAGTAGATAATATTTAAAACTTTAAATAGGAACAGCAACATTCAGAATAAACTATGTAAAAATTATTGATATTTATCAAACTTTTATGGTACATTATGTTTTAAAATGGAGGGTGGTGAATAAGTGGTGAAAACCAAATAAGTCGACTGTAAGTAGTAGTTAGGCCGGTTAGGCCTACTACAATCGTACGAATCCATCATAGCATAACATACTCGATGCATTAGGCTTATATCTGATGAGCAGAAAACAACATTTCAATACAGTACTTACGGAACATCTACAGGCTCTGGTTTCTCCCATTCAGGAATAATGGGAGGTAATATTGCGATAATTTCATCATCTTCTCCTAATAAGGGTTCCTTTGTTACGGCAGTAACATTTTCAGCATTCAACGATGAGATTTCAATTTCGAACGCTGAACATTGTATAATAAAACAAACTAAAACGATGGCTAAGTACGAACGAATCATGATAGAGAGACTCAATAGGCTCAAGTCGCTCCGGCGAAGTATCTGTATGAAATGACTTACGACTGCTCGCGCTTCCTTTTATACGTTAGTTTCTTAGACAGTATTTCTTTGCAACACGGATTTGGAAGGACAATAACGTCAGGGCGGCTTATCTGTTCTACTTGATTCCAGGTCCGCTTACCGGATGTGATTAAGGTTAGCATGGTACACAATTGCCAAATTGCTAAATATTCCATATCTTTATGTCAGTGGTTTATGGTTATGTTAGGAAGTGTATGCGATCTTCTCGAACCACAATCATGAGGGTATTCATCATAAACCTGGAACTTTCGAGTCGTTTTAGAACTTCAAGTAGATTCAAATATTTTTGGCTGAACAACCTATGGAGTTATTGTATGTGCACTTAAAAACCAGAAAAAGTGATGTAATGCATGTACTATGACGGAATCCAGAACATCATGCCTGCAATTTGTACATGATCAGACCAAGGAGTTGTTAATAACTCAGACTCTTTTATTTTTAATACAATTTAATAATTAATAACAAATATGTTATTAAATCAACAATAAAGATTTTTTATAGCTGTAGAAGAAATGCAAGTGGCATTACTTTGAGATGCCCGGGGTAAATGTTCTCTTTTCCCATTAAAATCCACCCACTGAAAGGTACACTTAATCATCAATTGGAATTTCAATACAGCAGGCCTATTTTATGGTTAGACCTTATTCGTAAAATACACAAATATAAACTACTAACACTTCAACAAAAAAAGACTTTTTGTTTCTCATAAATACTATTTAATATTTAACGTTTCTCATAATTTAAGTTGAAACACCAAACTGAAAGGCTATATCATTTAAAATGTTTATATAAATACCGAAAACTATGAATTGCGATTTAAATCAGCACATCGGAGTTTGTACAATTTATTAGCCCACGCATCTGAGATTATAGACCTGCATAGAAATATGTACCTTGAAAACGACGTGTTAGGCCCGTGACAGAGAAAACGGGCACAATACCTACGGTGAACCACCCAAGACATCAAGCAGTTGTATAACAAACAAACAATACGGTACTTCATTATAAAAATGGGGTGGGAGAGAAAACTGTTGGGTGTGTTCTGCTTAATCTCACACTACTATACAACTACAAAAGAATTCTATTATACGCCATTAATGGAATTGGAATGACTAAAATCGGAGAAAGATTAACCTGCGGAGGAGTGTTAATCAACCAACGAATGATCTCTCCATCGTATGTCAGTGCACTTGACACAAACAAAGCATTATTTAAAACCATGGAAGTAAGTTATTCAGTTGTTGGTGATGATATGATGTGTTGAATTTTATTTGCGATGTCATTGTTCAACTCCTCATCATCATCGTCTGAAAACAATTGTTGTTGAGAGCAAACAGACACCTTAGAAATAAAAAGAAAACAACATCAAAAGGTTACAGATCACAGCCTGGGAACACCCAGAAGGTAGAATTAGGGAAAAGTTTTAAGACACACAGATAGCCTACATTTCTTACAAATGATGATCAAAATATGCTATCATTTATCAACCTTATTCCCGAAGTACATGAATAAAATCGAATCCCTACTACAGATGACATACACAGGGAATAGTAAATGATAATTGAGTTCCCAAATAATCAGGAAAACGTATGATAATGTAAAATAATAATAGGCCTATAGGTCATAAAAAACACGAAAAAACAGCCCTGTCTTTCTTCAATGGCCGTGCTCTGATACGAATTACTTCCTACAATTATGGGTTGTGGAAATCGGGTGTGGTTAACACAGACATTATTACGCAAATATTTATTTTTTTAACTTCACGAATCGTATTTGGAGTTTATCACCGGCAGGTTTTAGCCAACTCAATCTTCACATCTGACGCAGATGATGTTTATGTAGAAGGTTTATATGGTTCAATAAATCCGACAACTTCCCAATAGGTCACTGTAGTTATGGATACAGCGCGATATGGATATCTATTTTAATGGTATTACTTCCTGTCGGCTTGTATAATAAGGTGTTTATCAAATTTAATTAACAGAATTTAAAATGTGATGGAAATCTACCATCCATATCAACGACGTCATACGATTTCGACAAGGAATTTCCGATGGATAGAAATAAAGAAGTTCCAATGCCGTTTGGGTTAAATTAAAATTACGTAGGCGTATGATAGGCTTACTGTTACTTCGGTATCAGTGCACATAGTGGTACCCAAAACTAGCCTAATGAAGGTTGGCTTTATTTACTGAGGATTAATTTTTTTTAATTGAACTATAAAATTAAACCCATGAATTCAAATACCAGGGCCATTGGCCACATTTTGGACCAAATATGGGAGAAATGATGTATTTAGTTGGTCGTTTCCATTAAGTAGGTATGATACTCTCTGCTTCTCTTAGAGCCTAAGTGTGAGATAAGGCGATGGCGAATAACAGTGGGGCCAATGCATATATTTTATTATTGACTTAGGCTAATGTTTTAAATAAATGATTTTGCCACAAAAATAAATGTACCTGTTGTGTCGAGATCATTCTTAAGTTGCTTTCATCTGCAACAACAATCGGTTGTAGTTTTACTTTCTTCTCTTCTATTGGAAAATCTACTGGAAAAGTGTTGATTCGCTTAAGATCAACTATTTGACAAGTCTGTTGATGCTGATTCTGAGTTATTTTCTGCGAATCTTTTCCCTGACTATGTTTAGATATCTCTTCTTGTAAAGCAATTCCTTGGTTTACCGCGGTGGACAAGTGCGTCTGTGACTCCTTTTCTTCTTCATACGACTGGTTTGTTGGAGTGTAATTGTTTCCATCTTTGTCATCAAACGGTGTTCGCTGATTACATTGTTTCTGGGATTGCTTTTCTTCTTCCCATTGCTGACTAATATGTTCAAGATCACTTCTAGCAATCTTACAGCTGAAAACCAAATCTGTCTTAAGTTCACATTCAGAAGTCTGCACCGTCTGAATTTTGTCTAGCGCCTGTATTTTACTCTTTATCGAATGATTGGAAAATAGTTTCCTTTTGAAGGTTGTATCGGTAGGTCTACACTGACTAATGACCATTTGTCTTCGAACCTTCTCATCACCACTAGGTATATTGCTTTTAGTTGGTAGCTTGGGAGAACCAGATAATGATGTTTCAGTCACATGACATCGTATTTCTTTATCAAGATCAGA
Organism: Antedon mediterranea; assembly: GCF_964355755.1. Taxonomy (NCBI): domain Eukaryota; kingdom Metazoa; phylum Echinodermata; class Crinoidea; order Comatulida; family Antedonidae; genus Antedon; species Antedon mediterranea. Next base: position 37,141,986 of record NC_092670.1, on the reverse strand, counting down.
AACACTTCTATGGCTACTTCCAACCACACGTGGTATCACGGGACTTTTCTGCAATCCTCCAAGCGTGCACGTCTCTGTTAATATTGTGCTAGCAGAATTTAGATCACTTTTCTGACCGCTTTCACTAGTATATGTCACGGGACTTGTTTGCAATGTTTTAAGCCTGTGCGTCTCTGGCAGTCGTATTGTATTAGCTGAATCCAGAACACTTGTCTGATTGATTTTACCGGCATTTGGTATGCCTACTACAGGATTTGCTTGAAATTGCATGTAGGGCTCTGGTTGTAGTAGGCCTGTAGTACTAGCAGAATCTGGAACACTTCTATGGCTAGTACGGTTACTGATAATATTTGGTACGTCAATGGGTTTAATTATTGTTTGTAATGTTTTAGGTTTGTACGGTTTTAGCAGTAGGCTTACATCATTAGTTGATGGATCATTGAGAGTTAACTTAGTCATATAGTTACCAATATCTTTAGAGACTTCAAATTCTGGGGACATTTCTGATAAACTGGCCACTTCATCTGTCTCAAAGGGTTCTGTTATGGAAATAGCTGGTTGAGAGTGTTGATCTTTGTTTTTATCATTTTCCTTAGAGATAGTTTTATCAAGTGTTAAAGTTTCAATATTTTGCTCGTTTTGACAAAAGTCAACAGGTTTAGTTGTAGGCCTAACATTTTCTTTCATTTTACAACTACCAAGATCGACAATATCTTCAGCTTTGGCTGATACCATAACTTTGACACTCGACTCACTGTTGTCATCAATTGTAGAATTGTAGTAAGATGCAAGATTTGGATTTTTATTTTGAATTCTGTCGATCAGGCAAGGAATATCACTTAGGCTCTTCATATTCACTTGTTTAATTCCACTGTCAGACTCACTTTGAACATTTTTAATTTGTTCTGCATTTTCTGCATCCTTATTTTGATGAAAGTCATCAAAAACATCAACAGATGCCTCAAACTCATGTGTTTGAGTTGTCTGTGATGTAGTTGATAGCATAACATTTGAACAAGTATTACTTTTAGTAATAGATTCCTGTGAATGAAATTGCAATACATAAAAACAACAACTCTCACAACAGTAAAAACTAAATAGGCCTAATATATAAACACAGGCTTTAATCTGTGTATAATGAAAACAGAAACGAATACTAAGAAAATAAAGAAACTGTAAATGGTACTTACAGTAAGCACCATTGTTAAGGAAGTAGGCTTACTTAGTGTGTTTTTTATTACTAATACCTGAAGTGTGTGAGAGTTTAATTGGGAATCTTCGTACATCCTGCAATAATACTCTTTAAGCTCTTCAAGTTTATCGGACGATTTTGTTAAATCATCACACTTTTTCTGATAAGTTGATAGAGTGTCTGTAAGTTCTTCTTTCTGGAAACAAAGGAAGACAAAAGATTAAGTTTCAGAGTTCATGTAAACCCCATTTAATGTCAAGATCATCATACCTCTGAGGCTATTATGTGAAGTATGTGATTTCCGGTTCAGAAACCACACTTTTAACAACATGCTGTTCTTAGCTAAATGACATTAGCCTACGAAGAACAAGAATACATTGAAACATTAGCTAATAAATCAAAGAAGATTGACCTTCTTTAACCAATGTGTTTCCTTTTCTTCGAATAATTGCTGAAGAGATTGGCACAGTTTATTCTTTTCTTCCCAGCTGTCTTTGAGAACCTCGTGGTCATTCAGAAGATGTTGGTATTTCACCTCTACTACATCATTTACCTCTTTTTCTTTGACATAGTGATCGATCAAGGAATGAGCCTCAGATAGCGAAGACAAAGTTTTCTATAATATAAATGATACTGACATAACGTTATTTGCATTTTCGTTCTTTCGCACAAATAGGCCTACTGTATACATGGAAGTGTACTTCCTACATGTTATAACTTGGGCTACTATTTAATACCATATTATAAATACTGGCACAAGAAAACTTTGGAAAGCTTTACTTAAAAGCTTACTATCAAACTTTTTTGTGATAAAAAATGACAGATGTGCCCATATATGTACATGATGATGTCATATCACTACCATATTTGGGAATATCACTACCATATTTGGGCACATCACACGTTTCCTCCCAAATTTTATAGTGTGGAGGACAGAGCTTAAGGTTTACAAGTGAGAATAATAAGAATTGGTTTTAAGTGGATACTTCTGGAAATTCAATTGACTTTTCCTTTAATAAGATATACCAGAGGGAAGTGAATAGGTACTGGAGTACTACACACAAAATAAGAATGGTGATGATTACCGTGCGGTCCATTCGGATTTCTTCAACATGTTTCAAGAGTTGATCGCATAATTTATCTTTCTGGAAAATAATTTGTGTAATAGTACAGTATCATTTTTATATCATCCTTAAATGTATCAAATTATTGAGTAGCAAAATGAGAAGGTAAATAGAAAAAAAGTGAACAATTAAAAGCCTACTGCCTGTAGTTCCTTGTGAAATATGTCCTCTTGGGTTTTCAAATGGCTCAGCTCTGTACCTGGACTAGGCCTAGCTTCAAGCTTAGCTCTAGCCTCCATCAAGTCATCATGCTGCTGTTCAAGCTTTGACTGCAACTCATTGACCTGACACTGCCGATGATTACTGATGTATTCAAGTTTTCTGTTAAACTCACACGCACTTTTAACTATTTAGAAACATGTTTTAAGAAACATCAAAATGTTAAAATCCCAACAAGAAATGTATATATAGTAGGCCCATGATTGAAATTGATTCTCAATCATTGGTAAATATAGACAAATAATACTTTAAATATATTAGTATCCTACCATTCTTTTGGAATTGCTCAAACATGTCTTCTAAGGCTGATCTTTGCACATTAATTTGTTTACACTTGTGTTCGAGATCTACTAATTGACTGTTGTGATCAGTACGGGCAGTGTCTTGATAGTTGATCGCCCTCTCCAGTTCTTGTACACGCTTTTCCAGTGAATACTTGTTTAACTACATAATTATTATAAAGAAACATGATGCAAACCAGTAAATGTATCTATGAGAATTTAATCGAGTCATCCAATTACCAAAACTCTCCCAAAACTGGATAACTAAAAGTATTTTAGTTTTGAGCTCTGGTAGATTGCTTAGACAGTACACTCATTCAAACAATTCAAATACCGTACAGTTCAATTTGACAAAAATTCTAAATAATTTACAAACCATTCATAGTTTTAAAGATCTTAACTCGAAGTTCTGGAACATTAGAACTCACCAGCATTGCACGGATCTCATCTCTTAGTTTCAGAACTTCCTTTTCAGCTGTTCCAGCCAACTGCACATGTTTTTCCTTTATTTTATTATGAAGGCAAGTCGATTATTGAATATTCACATTAAATAATAGAATGAATACACTAATACTGTATATGTATAAAAAAGATTTAAAAAAAATCCCTAGCTCTTAATTACATAGTCAGATAAAAGGGTCTTACCAAAGTTATGACATTATTAGGTGCAGTTTAGCACTTTGTTTTGATTTTTTTACTCCCCCATCCCTACTTCAAAATCCTGGATCTACCACTGAATTAGTTCTGCTCCTCAATTAATCTAGTTTCTTTCCTGTTTTAATACATGCATCTTAATATCTGACATCACTTAAATCCTACTAAAATCAGTGAGATAACGTATTAATACCTTGTCTTCCTTTATAGACAAGAGTTCATCATTGAAAATCTTTTTTAGGTCAGTCAGCTGTAGGTTATGAGTATCAACCTGAATCAAGTTTAACTTCTTCTCGGCATCCTTTTAAAAACAATTAACAAATTTATAAAAATAAACTTAAATGTTAGTAATAGTGGAATAGGCAATATATGCTAGCTCTGCGAAAATCTCAAGGAACTCAGGAAGTTGAGCTTATGAGCTATACCCGCTTGCACCAAGGGCACTAGGATTGGTGGGCAACATGTCAATGTCATCCTAAGCCCTAGTAGATTTACTATTATTTATTAGGTGTTTACAAAATCAAGGTCAAATCATTTCACAAGATAATATGATGGAACAAATAACAATTCAGATTGGCATATGAGAAGACACCTGTACAACTTGATTACTCTACTGCATAGTATTTCATACTATACTGTATTGTTACGTATACTGTACTGTGTATGACACAATGTCATACTTCTTATCTTATTAATAGCAATGAGCAATACAAAACCAATCATTACCACCATCTTTTGAAGGTTTAGATTTGCTTGAAGAAGTTGTTGAACCTTTTCTTCAGCTTCAGCGTGCATTTCCTAAAAAAAAATTAGATATTAAGCTCTGTCTACACTATCAAACTTTATGTGACAAACAAATGTGATGTTCCCATAGTATGTGGACATGATGATGTCATATATCACTACCATATTTTGCCAAACTAGTTAGATAGTGTAGACAAAGCTTAAGTGCCCTAAAAATCTAATTATTTATATTTAAATTTAAAAAAGCATTGTTAATGAAAAGAAAATATGTTAATGGACTATTATAAAAATAAAAGTTAGAATATATGTAAACATATTTGAAAATATTAATGTCATTGTCAATAGAAAAAGTTAAAAAAATCCATATAATATAAGACAAAAAAATCCCCTAAAACAAGGCCATATACATGGTTGCAATCGAGTGCTCAACTTAGTGTTTACCGACCAACCGACCAACATAGTGAGCTGTAGAGTCGCGTTGCACACGACTAAAAAAAAAAAATTTAATTCAGTGTCTCAAAGTCAGGCCTAAATTGAACTATTTTGTGTGTATTGTATACTATTTATATTCTTATTCAATTATTCTAATTAGTAATTCATAAACCGCAAAAATGGCATGGGGAATTTATTTTTAGGACCAAACATATAACACCTTTTTTCAGTTACAGTAGTGTAATACTGTAACACTATGGCATGCCAAGTCTGCCAAAATACTAAATTCAAATTGTAAAAACTTGCTTAGTTAGAATTTATGAGAACTTAAATAGTGCATAAGGTACTTTTATACTAACATAACATGACAATAATTAATATGAATTATAATTACAAAAAATTATCATCATTATATTGAACGATAATCTATTTTTTTAATCAAAGGAATCTATTTCTATTAGTCTGTTTATTATCCTGCTGAACTCTAACAATAACATGCAACACTTAGATATAATTGGCTAGAAACCAAGTTCCTACATTTATACAGTGAGGTACAGTACTTATTATAATTACAATTTTGGTAATCTATTTAAATCAATTTGGAAATAAGATCATGGAAAAGACAGAGGAAGAACAGGATCAGAACGGATGTACGGTTAAGTTAGTTAATAAATGATATAGGTGTGGAAAGTCATGCATGGAATCACAAAATCCGATAATCAGTTATAAGGAACTAAGACCACTTAGATATATATATTTTTTATAATGATGGGATAGTGTATAGTCAACATACTATAATTATCTATTATCTATCATAATTTCCACTTGTGGATAAATAAAGCTATTTTATCTTATCTTAATAAGCCTGTTTAAAACAAATATAATTGGTTTTATTTTTATAAAAATTGTAATTCAAAGGAAAATAACATTACTGTTCAGTCATTTCTTTATATAGCTAGTTTAAAATTTCCTCAAGATCCTAATTTGTTGGTGTCAAATTTCATAAGTACAACACAGTACAAATCAGGTAGCAATTTTTTTTTTCACCGAGTAGAATATAATTTTCGGTGTGGTAGGTATATTAATACATTTATGCAGATGCTAAAGTGATCGAATACAGAAATGAGATCAAAAGTAATAAACACCGTATTAAAAGATATTTATTTTAAAAGCTACATTCAAATCTAAGCACCTGAACATTCATAAGGTCCTATTTTTTTGGCGAAACTGTAAAATCGACAGCATCTTGTTATCACTAATATTATTTAAATCAATAATAAATATTATTAACATTAAGTATCTCCAACCCAAAATAAATGTAAGAATTACATTAAATTTAAAGATTAATTATTGCTACATATCCAAATACAGATATGTAATAGAACACAAATAATTATTATGAATCATCATTATAAACATTCGATATTTTATGTGATAGTATTTACCCGTCTCATCTTCAATTCTTCGATAGCCTCAAAGATCTTTGTTTTCAAACAAAAGTTTTCAGCTTGACTGTAAACATGAGGCTTTTCTGTTGGAAGTGAATGTTCAGCTTCAAAGACATTCTCTAAGAAAAATAATATTTTTTAAGACATTAAATTTAAATAATTATTTAACGAATATGTTTATTTATTAACAATACATATTCATATTTTAAAATATTATGTATGATACCACCAAACTTTCGAGTTAAAATATTACTTTTTAAAAATAATATTAATCATGATATATAATTTACCTCCGCCAAGGAGGTACTGTATGTAATCGGTCGCATGTGTTTGTTTGTTTGTTAGCAGGATTACTCAAAAAGTAATTACAAGATTTTTACCAAAATGAATAGGCCTATACAGATAGATATGTGGTCAAGGACCATTCCATTAAATTTTGGGACCATTTAGGACCATGGTCCCAATTCTGGACCACTTTTTAGTATACTTTTCTGACCTGCTAGTGTTAAAAGATAGGACAGATTTTTTCAAAAGTCGGTGAGCAGTCTTACGCCCGTATTCTTAAACCGGACTTTAGTCGTAGTTCGAAGTTCGACTTGGAAAAGTCGTAGTTCGAGCTATTACTTCAAATTCGATTCAAAAACGAAGTAGTCGAAGTTTGCAGTTCGACTTAATGAAGTCGAGCTTTTAGTCGAGTTTCACACGTCTGGGTACTAAAGGCTATACATTGGCCAATGACAAGAGAGTATTTGTGGAGCAGACGAAATTTTGCGCATTGATATCACTTTCCATTTCTTACAACACTTTTTACGCATCAGGACTATACACAAGAAAAATAATTTTAATCGTTAATTATTAGAACAATATCAGTATAATTTAACAGTGAAGTATATTTGATTAACAACAAATAAAATCTACAAAATATATTTAGGAACCATGGCGGTACGGTAACTTTTATATTTTCTAGACCCCCAACAAAGTATGATCGCGACGAATCACGCACTTCATAGCGTGCCAAGAAAGCGCTAGGCCCCCTAAACATTCTATCGCGTGGTGAATTGCCGCATCTCCCATTGTCGCTATGGCGTCACGTAGTTTAAGTCGGACTTGCGCGAAGAAAATAATGTAATTTGTATACAGTTGTAAATAAAGATGATTTTCATTATTATAACTTATACCAATGTATATTTAATTAAGCTAATATAAATTTTATTACATTCTTCAATATCTTGCCAATATAACAACTCAATGACTGTTACGTTTTTTATAAACATCGTTTAAAAACCATTTAGTCGACCATTTAGTCTTCCCCCTCCAGGACTAAAAAAATTGATCAAAATCCGTCTTGATTTCGTCGAGGTTGGCCTGATTTAGTCGGTGATTTAGTTGAAGTTCGGTTTATGAATTAAAATGACTGATAACTGATAACTGATAACTTTATTTCGTCCACATAGGAAAATATTTTGAGTGCTTTTCACAAAATTGTACAAAAATTTATAAAAACGTTTCATATAAAAAAAATTAATTACAATATTTAAAAACACTATATATTATTTAACAATGTACAAGTATGAACATAAGACTACAATTAACTAAATAAAAAATAAAAAGCTGCAATACATCAAAAATTATGCAAAATCATTTAACAGTCTAATAGAATACGGAACAAAAGAATTAAAATATCGCATAACCCTACTATTGCACGATCTCAGCACATTTAGTCTTTTTGATCTCATTTTAACATAATGTTTATTTAAAGGGTGGTTTGAGTCGTCGCATATTTTCATAGCCTTATTTCTTATGATTTTGTTGCAAAGGTCATCCAAATTATGTCTAGATCCTGTGATCCTACCTACTTTATTTAATATTCGTTGTAATCTGGTTTTTTCTTCTGTTCTACATCCACAAAACCAGGCAACACAACAGAAAGTGAGCACACTCTCAACAATCGAAGAGTAAAATAAATTTAATACAGTTCTATCTACCCCATAATTTCTCAGTTTTCTGAGAAAGAACAGTCGTGTATTTCCTTTTTTTATAGTATTTTTACAGTGTTTCTCCCAGCTAAATTTGTTATCAACAGTCACACCTAGGTATTTGTAGCTTTCAACAGATTCAATTTCCTGATTATTAATTTTTAGGGGAGCCAGAGCAGTACATTTTTTTCGAAAATCAATTATTACTTCTTTGGTTTTCTTTTCGTTTAGTAAGAGGCAATTTGCCTTACACCAATTCGAAAAAGCAACGATTTCATCATGATATTCAGTTTCACTAGCTCTGTTTTTTAATAGGCCAACAATGGCGGTGTCATCCGCGTATTTTAAGTAATGTATGCTACTAGAAGTTGACTTACAGTCATTGGTATATAAAATAAATAGGAGGGGGCTTAACACACATCCTTGGGGTGATCCTATATTTGTGTTGATCACACTCGACTTATAGTTACCAAGAGATACCTTCTGTGTTCGATTGCATAAGAAACTTTCAATCCATTTAATTATGGATGGGTTCACCTCTAGCTTAATCAACTTATCTATTAAGATGGCAGGATTAAGGGTATTAAATGCTGAGGAGAAGTCAGCAAAGGTAACTCTCGCATAACAACTTAAGTTATTTGTATGCTGGTTAAGCAGTTGGGTAAGAGTTAGTATCGCATCATCGACAGATCTGCATGATTGGTATGCAAACTGATATGGATCAATTAAATGGGATAAGGGAGTAATAACGTCATTTTTTTAGTTTTAGCTCGAACTACGACTAAAGTCCGGTTTAAGAATACGGGCGTTAAAGTAACAAGTAAACTGAAATTGCATTTTCTCAAGAACTACAAGAGGCAAGAGTTATAATTTGTGATTTGTTATTTTTAAAACATAATTTGACTGTTTAATGTGCACCTTTTTTGAAAAACCTATTTCTTTTCAAACTCACTCGTTTGATTTTCGCGTTGCTGTTCTATTGTTAGTCAACTGAAGCTATTATTAATTGAAAGGCTTGTTACATATAACCATTACGCCAAACTCGCATACACATGCTTATAGTGAAATTAGCCTAAATCACAAACAGCATTAAGACACACAGACATCTTATGTAGCAGAATTTTACAGTAGGCGGAGATATGCACTCTCGGAGTGGCTTTCTAGTTTATAGTGTAAAATATCACAGATTAATTTACATAATTATAAGACTTTAAAATTTGCAACTATGATAGACATCAAATTGAAATAATAATTCAATCATATTCATATTTTTAAATATTGCTTTTTAAAAACAATATTAATCATAATATATAAATTTATGATGTAAAATGTCACACAGTAATTCACATATAATCATGAAATTAGACTTGATTTGCATCTATGATAGACATCAAATTAAAATAATAATTCAATCATATTCATATTTTTAAATATTGTTTTTTAAAAACAATATTAATCCTAATATATAAATTTATAGTGGAAAAATGTCACACATTAATTCACATATAATCATGAAATTAGACTTAATTTGTATCTATGATAGACATCAAATTAAAATAATAATTCAATCATATTCATATTTTTAAATATTGCTTTTTAAAAACAATATTAATCATAATATATAAATTTATGATGTAAAATGTCACACAGTAATTCACATATAATCATGAAATTAGACTTAATTTGCATCTATGATAGACATCAAATTAAAATAATAATTCAATCATATTCATATTTTTAAATATTGTTTTTTAAAAACAATATTAATCCTAATATATAAATTTATAGTGGAAAAATGTCACACATTAATTCACATATAATCATGAAATTAGACTTAATTTGTATCTATGATAGACATCAAATTAAAATAATAATTCAATCATATTCATATTTTTAAATATTGCTTTTTAAAAACAATATTAATCATAATATATAAATTTATGATGTAAAATGTCACACATTAATTCACATATAATCATGACATTAGTCTTAATTCACATCTATAAAGATAGCCTTTGATCGCAGACATATCAAGGGTATTGATTTTTATTGAGGTGTAATAAGTTGCAATAGCCATGAACCCTGGACTAATCAGGAAGGTATTATGCTAATTTCGGTTATGCGTTTCCCTATTCATGCAAAAAGCTGACAAGTCATGGGGTATTGGAAGTTCCCATTACACCTGCAAAAATGGTATTTTTAAAACTACCAATTCAAAATAACTTGTGTCCTCATATGAGATCATGCATTTTATTGACCAACAGACCAACCAAAGTTGAATTAAGTACAGTACACAAAGTGGCTAATTCAATATTGTTATAAAAAAAAAATAATAATAATTTTAAAGTACAACTTTAAAACTGCCTACCTGCAATACACTTGGTTTGAGAAAGTGATTTCTGCTCATCTACTTTGATAGATGACATGTTAGACTAAAATAAAAAATATGATAAAATGAAATCATAAAAAAAAAAAAGAATTGCATAAAATCAATGAATACAAAAATATAGATATATTTGATCTAAATTGAAGTGTCATAGTGACTGAAATTTAAATCAAATAATAAAACTGTTTTTTGTTTTTTTTGTTGGTATTTTGACATGTTTTTATTGCTTTGTGAAGGTCTATTACTGTAAGAAATATCTTCCTAATAATAGGTTTTATTGTTCAATTTTCTGATTGTAAATTCAAGGATATTTTATTTGTTTTAAACATGAATTAGTCACAAGGCTTAATTTGATTAGAAAAAAAAAAATCACACACATTGTTTGAACTGAAACTTAATGCATCTAACATACATGTTTATGTGGGAAAATCAAATTTAGATCATTATAATCCAACCTTGAATAGGGAAAACAAACACATACTATATTGTACTCAAAAGTACTAGTTACTAATTTTTTCTTGTGAGGTCGCAAAGTTTAATTCACATTTAACAGGAAATATTTATCGCAGCTTGCATTTTTAAAGCCTTATAATTTAAACGATAAGTTACAGAAAATAGTGCATTCCCATGGGCTTGTTTGTTGGGTGCAAAATTGTGAGTGGGATTACTCTTGAATATTTAATATTATATTTGGTTAGAGTTGAATAATATATTTGTAGATGTCTTGGCCTAGTGCTATGTAGTAAGAAGGAGTTTAGTCATATCTGCTAGCTAGGCTTACTCTTAAATCTCAAAGCTACTAGGCCTACTATATCTAGTACTAGACCTACCTAGAATAAATCTAACACTCTACTATCAAATTATTTTATTCTCTCTACCTACTACTCTAATAGCCAGCTAGTAAATGTGGTAAACTAATATATTAATAAGGCTGGATACTCTAGCTAGGCTAGAAGGCCCTCTCTAGCTAGTAGTAAGTAGGCTAGTAGAAGACTAGCCTATATCTATTAAAATTATTGATAAGCCTACTAGGCCTACTACATAACTAGTAGGCCAGGCCTATAGTATAGTTTTAGTTAGGAGCCGGCAAAGTCTAAGCTAGGCCTAGCTTAATAATATGTTATTGAATATGATGATATCATAATTATGTGTACAGAAAACAAATTTCTGATATTTTATAATATATTGGACAAATTGAAATTAATGCTGTCGAAAGCAGCACATGCATTCATAGCCTAGCCTACACACTAGGCCTTATTATTAGGCTTCAATGCCTAGCCTTCCCAAACAGCTAGGTTAGACCACTAGGCCTGGGCCTACTTACTACACTCACTAGGCCTAGCCTAGCTAGAGGCCTATAGGCCTAGCTAGGGTTAGGCCTAGCTAGTAGGCCTAATTAATATATAGGCCTAGCCTAGCTAGAGGGCAAGAGAGAGCCTGCTGAGGCCTAGGCCTAGCGGTCCTATCTAGGCCTATCCTAGCTACCCTTTACTTAACCAGAATGTACAAACTTTTTACAAAAAGAAATATAAATTATGTTAGAATTTAGATTTAAAAAAAGAGAGATCGAGGAAACACCACCACCACACACACCATGCCAGAAAAAAAGTTTAAAACGTTAAAAGCTATTGGTGGCGCTAAATATCGATCTTTGGTGGCGCTATACAATTTAACAGTTGCTCACTTTCTGCTCCTGGATGCGCCGGCGCACAAATCATCCAGCTGTGCTATTATTTCACTATTGTTAAAATCGATATAATTTTTTGCGCATATTGAATGATAAAAAATAGGCGTTACAAAATTTCGTGTTATAAATTGATTGATCTATTGTAGTATAATTGAAATTGGTATCGGGTCCTCCCATCGGAATCATGGCCGCAGATGATTAAATTACAGTAGGCCTATAATCATAACGTTGATATATTACATGCATCTATATGATCTGTAAGTTTGTTTTATTATGTGTAAGTTACGAAATGTTTTATTCATATTTTCTTTTTATTAAAATGTATGGGGCTTTTTCATAAAGTAGGAACTGCATAACGGTTCGTAAATTAAATTTAGTGTGTATGGTAGGCCTACACAGATGGGGTGTATACAAATGATCTGGTTGGTGTACCACGAACTATTTGTTACGATATTCAAATCTCTACGCTAAGTAGGAAAAAATCCTATTTACCTTGATTTTCCGGTTTTGTATTATTTATTGTTGTACAGTATATATGGAATATTTATTCTGAAATGAAGTGATTAAATCAAAAATTATAGGGTAATTGGCGATAACTACAACATTGACGTACGATGGTGACGTCAAACAATATACACGAATGTCAGTTTAGTAGCTGTATGGAAATGACAACTCTAAAAGTGGGATGATGATTGTTATTAAACCTTCTTGTTTTGTATACATTTCGCAAGCTTTATATTCTAATTTACAGCCTATAACTTTAATGCGAGGCCGACATGGCACGATAGGCGAGGATATCCACCTGCCCCCTTTCCATATCGAGATGCACCTCGTCCGATACCAAGTTCAACCCTATCCAGTAACAACAACACAACGCCGCAATACCAGGAACCTGTATATCCATCACAACAGAGAGACGATATCAAAAACATAAGACCAAACAAGCACATTAATAAAAACAATCGCTCTATACAATCTAATAAAGGCAAACTAAAGATACAGAAAACGAAGCATGTCCTACAGCGGAGACACGCAGCTACGCCAATGCTTAGCGGGAGGACCATCCTAATTACACACTCTCTACTGATGGCCTTATTTTGGATAACATTAGCTGGTCTAATTGCATTTGGTTTATACATGTATGTATACGGTAAGACGATTTTTTCTAATATATAGAACTGGCCACTTGTTTGAACGACTTACACAATATATCTACTATGTGGAACGAATAGGTCATTCCTCCTGCTACACTTATAACAATCATAATTTTAGCTGGAATAATGTGTTATATTTACTAATCAACACTCCTACATTTTAAACATTTGACATCCAAACCATTTTCATTACAGTTTTTGATTTTGATGACTCAACCACCGGTGACCAAACACCTACCGAAGTTGAACAGTTAGGTATGTTTTATAACTATCAAGATTGTAAATCAAGAATTTCCTATAAGCCCATTTATTTACAGGTTACAGCACAAAATCAGAGGTCACACTGACAAATTAACTTCTACTAATATTAACAGTAACTAACTTATGTCTAACTATATATTAATTATAAAACTCATCTCATATAGTAACACACCACGAATACTAGTACAGTACAAGTACAACAGTAACAGTATCGTATAAAAAGAAATAGTAAGAAAGTAGGCCAACTCTTACAGCCGTATCAATATTATTCAAATGTTATTTTTAATTAGTTTCTAGAAACTTTGACGGTTCATTTTCACTTCTGACAATAAATGGATCTATAGCAAATTTTCAACAGGTCTTTAATGATCCAAATTCAGAGGAATTCCGGGAGTTAGCAAACGATATTGAAGCCTCAGTGAGTAAATCTGATTTTAGTTACTCTTTTGAAATATTGAAAAAAAAGAAGAAAAAACATAAAAAAAAATTTTTTTATAAACTAGTTACTCTATACTGATACTACCGCAGTAAATATTTCCGTAAAAATTGTGTTATAATCATCATAATCATATTTATTGTTATATCTTTCAAGTTAAACTTTTCCATTATATTTAATAAGGTTACGTAATCTTTTCACGATTTTCCCCATAGCTTGATGAAGTTTACATGTCACTTGAAAATGTGACATATGTTGGATCGTCTGTCACCGAATTTCGGTATGTTACTAGTTTTGTAAATAGTAAAATATAAAAATTAAGAAAAACATTTGTTTAATATCCAGATTCCGAACGAATTACAAAATGATGTTTATTGGGCCTAAATACAAAATGACAAAGTTAAAAAATCTGTGTCTTATTGTATATTTATATTTGATATGGGCGTGTGCATGACCATTTTTTTATTACAGTATTGTTTGTGTTTACATTTATGCACATGCTGCAATGAAATGCGTGTTTACTGATTCAAGTCTTTAATCATGAGCGTGAATTCATTAATCATATTTCTAGTGGTGGAAGCATCGTAGCAAACTTCATTTTGACGTTCAATACGCCCAAGAACTATAGGACAGACTTTGAAAATGAACTGAAGACAAGTCTGATTGATGCAATAGAAGGAACTGGTTCAACTGATAACGACTTTCTACGTGGTGGAGATAGGGATACGGTTGTCATTTCTGAAGGTAGGCCTATGGCATATCTGTCGGGTTTGGTTAGATTTAATGTAGGCCTCCTATGGCATAGCCTATCTGTCGGGTTTGGTTAGATTTAATGTAGGCCTATGGCATAGCCTATCTGTCGGGTTTGGTTAGATTTAATGTAGGCATATGGCATAGCCTATCTGTCAGGTTTGGTTAGATTTAATGTAGGCCTATGGCATAGCCTATCTGTCGGGTTTGGTTAGATTTAATGTAGGCCTACACTGTTTGGAAATGCACTCTTCCACACTATTCTTTAACTGTTTAAAGAAATGTTCAATAAAGAAACAAACAATTTCTGGATGTCTGTGGGTACTTACTTTCTAACTTCAAAGCAATAGTTTAGAATAGATGTCTATATTCAAGAAAGCTCATAAACACAAGTCACTCATATGCCTGGATTTTTAGACTTTATATTGTTTTAATTTTACCTATAAAATTATGTAATTTACTACGAAGATATTAAGTAACACACCTTTTTTAGTAATTGGAACATATACACCGCCGCCTATGCAAGAAACAACATCAATGACGATACAGCAACCAACAGCAACTGCAGAGGAATATGGTAAGATCTGTTTTATCAATATGAATTTTAACATTATAGTGTGTTAAGTTAACCATAGTTTATAGAAAAACGTAGGGTACGTCTTATTGTTTTTTTTTATAGGGAAAACCATCCTAAACGATTTATCCTAGAAGATGTACGTTTGCTTCATATCTCTTTTCCAGACTATAATATCCTTAACAGAAAAAATTCTGTGGAAAATATTAACGATTTAAGTTTTCTTATCTCAAACCAAGTCTGCTGAGTAACCATTTTGCTTTTAAAGAGTATTAATCAATGTATCTGTTTCACCTAAAACAGATCCTTACTGTGGAAACCTAAATATAAAATTGGATTCAGAAAATCCAAGTTTTCAACTTCGATCATACAATTACCCAGATCTTAACAACAACGTCAATTGTACTTGGTTGATAACATCTCCACAGTATACTACAATTTATATTGAATTTAACGACTTTGGTACATTGAACGAGACAGAGTTCATACGTATAGCTGACAGTAGCAATAGTTCTATTCTTCAAAGTGTAATATTTGAATATAGTGGTGACCAAATTCCTGCAGGATTATTTAAGTCATCGGAAAATGTAATTTGGATTGAATTTAAGGGAAATGTTGGTTCTAGAGGATTCAGTATGGATATCCATTACAGTAAGTACCCATTTAAATTCAACTTTGATTCGTCTTTTACTGAAAAGCAGATTAATACATTCTGTGAATTGCTAAACATCAACGCTTTATATAATATACTTACTTAGTGCATACTTAATACCTATGCTTAATGCCGTTCCTCCACCGTTCCTAAAATCATAAGATTGCTACGGTAAAAAACATTTGCTGTAGCCAACAATAATAAGAGTGTTTTTATTTTCAATTCTATATTTCTAATTAGACATAGGTTGTGGGAGTAACGTCATATTAAGTACAATTTATGAGCCAGTAAGTATTACGTCACTCGGATACCCGGATGGTCTTGCCGTACCATTTCATTGTGCATGGTCAGTAATTTCACCGCATGAAACAAAAATAACAGTAGCCATTCACGATTTTGATGTCATCTTTCCAACGGACTGGGTTCAAATCGGTAACGGACTCAATCGATCAAATTCAGACAACGTCATATTTGAGCACAGTGGTCAAGGAGTTGAATTGAGAAAATATGTGTCTGATTCCAATGCATTGTGGGTATCATATGTGTCACCTGAAGGTACTGGTCAGAGGGGATTTAACATCACTGTTGAATATGGGCCATTGCATGGTATAGTACAACTCTATCTTAATAAAAAGAAATCTATTTGTACTCAAATACCTTCCACTGTTATTAACTCCTTAAAGAGAAACTTTAGATACAGATGTAGGCCTATGATTAAGAAGATCAACCTAAACCTTACAGTTAAATACCAGTAAATGTTATTTTGTTAGAATGTGGAGCGACGTCAATGACAGATAGTTCAGACTTTCACTGGCCATGGGTAGTTGCATTGGGGGCTGATGAAGATGTTTTACCGAGCTACACGTGCATGGCCGTGCTTACCGATAAACGATGGCTACTCACAACTTCCGAATGTCTTGAAAATATGTAGGTACATTCACACTAGGTAGTGAAAATGAAGACGAGAATTTACTGAAATTTGAAATTTTTCTGACGATGACAAGGTGATGATAACATTGATAATAGAATGTGATGGCTTGGATATTCCATTCTGTAAATGGCTTCCCACTGTTGAGTGTGGATTGAAAAAAAAGCGACAGAATAGCGATACAGAACAACATTAAATAATGTAATTATATTGATTCCTTTATCTGAAATAGATTGTCTGAGAAATTTCTAACAGCGACAATAAATGGCAGTACGAATGGGATCGAAGTTGTAGTTGATGACTTCGCCTTTTATCCCGACTCCAACTCTACCTTTAACGATGATCTAGCCATAATTCGTTTAGAGCAAAACGTATCATTTTCTGAACAAGTTAGACACATCTGCTACCCGACGCCTAACACAGTATATGAACGTTGTCTAATTGTCGGTTCGAATGACTCAATAGGTACGTTGTTTGTTTAAATTGTTATTTCTGTGTCTGGTCTACATAAAATGTACCGGTATGTGTACATTGTATAGTTTAGAAATTGTTCGGTTCCAGTAGTCAGTCTGATATGGCCAAGATTTTGTTTTCTCTTTTGTGGCGTTTATTAATTTCATCTTCAACAGATCAATACAAAAATGTAATAATAATAACTATTCCATTGTTATTCTATTTTGTTTGTTTGGGGTTTTTTTTGCTTATATTTTCTTCAATTTAATCAATGTTATGTTCTTAGAATCTGTACGTTAATATTTCTTTTCTGTTATATCCACCATTTTTCATAATTTTCTAATATTTTGTTGTTCTATAATGATATGGCCAAGAGTTTATAGATTCAAAGGACGTCATCGCTGTGGCCACAGGCTTGACTGTTACACTATTTTTATCTAATATAGAAAGACACGTTATTGTGAATTAGTTTTCGTTTTTATTGGTAGAAATTGATCCGGATTCCGTCGAAGAATGTTCAGATGTCTATTCGACTGACTTATGTATTGTAATTCCTGAAAGCCTTGATACAACTTGTCAGGTATAGATATTATAATGACTATAGAAGCTATGTCACATAAAAAAATAATCGGCAATACTTATAAAACAATCTGTTTTTACAGGAACTCAACGGAACACAGTTGATTTGTAGCGATGAAGATGGATATTGGGGTATTGTCGGTATTGCAGGCAACGGATCTAGATGTTCACAAATAAGTGATCAGATCTTAAAATTCACAAACGTGTCTTTGTATATGGAATGGGTCCATAGTGCTACAAGAAACTGGGACCAATACGACACTATAAGTACGTATACATTTTCTTTGGTGTTTTTTTAGCATGTTCTATCTGATACACAGATTACGCCAAGAACAATTGCACCCGATAAACCACTTTGCAAAACTATAAATATTTTTATGCTCTAACTGAACCATACTCTCTCTAACATCAACAATCGAGTAACGGTCAGAAGTCGTTCAAAGTTGTATACAAGCTAGACTAGAAGTATCTAGTACTCTAATACAAGCCAGAAACGTTATCAAGTTTTGCTTCTTTTATAAAACATAAAAAAAAAAAATCAAAAACATCTGTTATGGCACAATTTGAAAGAGTACCATTGTTTATAGTATACTGTATGAAATTAAAGGTTACCAAAATACATTTTTTTATAATTTACTTTAGAAGTGAAGTGTGGAAAACCTGTCTACGAACTTGACATTACTGAACAAATATTATCATCTCCAAATTATCCCTCCAATTATCCCCTGTACTTCTCTTGTGATTGGACAGTATTAGCACCAGAAAACTACCGCGTGCTGCTACGCATAACTGATTTGATGACGCAATTTTGCTGTGATCACGTGACGTTGTTTGATAGTGATTCTTCTAATATTGTATTATCTGGTGATATTGATAGTAAAACTTTAGTTTCTAGCGGAAATCACGTGACGATTACGTTTCACACTAATAAGCACGTGACCGAAAGGGGGTTTTCAATGAGTATGGTGGCAATAGCTGATAACGATGCAACAGAGTATGATGGTTTCTAACAAAATAACATTATTTATATTGAAGAAAATGTTTGATCAGATCAGATCGTAATAGGCCTATATGTGTACGAATAATGGACAGTGACTACATTTTATGCTTCCTAAAAACACCGTACACGGGGATTTTGTTTAAAGCTTTATGTACTTTTGCATTCATTGCTAAACTTTGCAATAAAAGTAAAATAAATAAGTAAATGTGTTTGTTGTATACATTTTTACTAAATTTATTACAAAGAAATGTCAACAAACAAGTAAAATCCTAGATAATAGATAATAATGTGCAGTATATCCAGTTGGTGCAGAACCGTACACTGCTTCTTATAATACTTAATCTTTCACGTGTTACATCGAATAGGTCTACGCTGCTTCTCATAGAATACCTGGTCCTCGCATGTTACACGCGATGGCAGATAGTATAAAGATGAGTTACATATAGTATATAGAGTTGGTTTATTTTTATAATACTTGCAGGTCCTTGCTTGTTACATGCGATGGAAGATGATATTTTAAATATAAGAGCTATACATGCAGTATATCGAGTAGGTCTACACTGTTCTTGTTAAAACACAGATAGTCCTCGCGTGTTGCATGCGATGGAAGATAGTATGAAATATAGAGCTACATATGCATGCATTATCGGGATGGTACACTGCTTCTTTTTATAATACCTGATCCTCTCTTGTTACACGCGATGTAATAAAGGACATTGAAGACATCAATAAGCTATATAAATATTCGGTATATTGAGAGGTCTATATTGCTTATGTCCTGGTCCTCGCGTGTAATACAATGGAACGGGTTAGTAACACCACGGTGGTGGGTCCATTTATAGGCAAAGTCAAAAATCAAATATATTTTATGCCTTAGCCATCATGATACGATATTTTTAGAATTAACGTATTGTATTTTCCGATTAATCTTTTACAGAAACAAAAAAATCCAATGTAAATCGACTTTTTCTATTGAAAGTAATCGACCCAGTATTGACTAACAGGAATGTTTCAAAATAACAGAACACTATGTATAATACAATTAATTGATTTCAATATATTTGATTGGGTATCTCGATCGTTATAATTATTTTTGTACCATATGGATAGTTGAACCCTTAGATACAATGCAGATTAGGCCCACTGAGGATTTTTGCTGAACCATTGGTCAAAGAGGTGTCGGTTATAATGATTATACAAAAATGGACGTGCTTAGAAGCGGATTAAAAATCATTCGTTCTGATATTTGCTTACTTACTCCGGGATGCTTTGGCAGCGAGTTTGTGTAAGTATAACGAATATCCTTACAGTACCAAGGTAAGAGCACACTTTCTATTTTCCTTGGCAATACTTGTATAAGTGTCTTTCATCTAGCGTTACTTAGTTTCGGATACTTTTGGCTATGTTTTATATTGTATAAAGATATTTCCATAAATTGCATAACATATGTACACAAGTAACAAAATGAGAATGAAAGTTTAACATTAACAGAAAAAAAACCAGCTCCAATATTATAATAAGTAGAAGCTGAGGTAAAATCTCTCTCTGCAAAAATACTTCTTACAAAGTGTCTCACAAAATCGAGATAATTACACATTTTTACAGAATTACATTTCGTTTTACTTAACTATTTTATAGCTTTAAAAAAGTAGCATGTCGGGAGGAACACGCCAGGATACTCATGGCTATCCACCACGACCTTTCCCGTACCGGGAATCACCCCCACGCGGGAAAACACGAAAGTCAAAAGTTCCTGCTTCTGCAGGTCACGTTGAGTTAGCAGCGATGTCATCCAACTCGTCTACTAGTGTGTATGTTGTGGACGGAACTAAGAGAAACTCCAAAAGAACAAATTTGAATGGGAAAGGAAAAGACAAAGAACAATCATCAAATTCTTGCACACTTGTTAAAATCTTACTATTGATTTTATTTTGGATGGCGGTGGCATCAATTATTTTCGCTATCATTTACTTTATATGTGAGTATTATTCAAAGAAGTAGTACATGTACTTTTATCGATTAATATTTCTTATCTGCTTTTTCTATAGATTTAGAAAGTTGTAAGTAGGCCTATGCCAAACAATACACGAAATGACACGACATGACATGAATCGTCCAATCACAATATATGTTTATTTTATTTATATTTATTTTATTGACGTTACAGTGACAGAGATAAATAATGATCAGGAGCAGGAAACAGCAGATTCTCAAGGTACGTACCGTTAATTATTATAGGGCCTACCGAATGGATGTAAAAATAAATCGATATTTGCCTCTACCTATATATTATATTTATTAATTTTTTTTTTTACCATATTTAATGCGGGTGATCCATCCAGCAATTGCTGATCATTAGGGACCCTTATAGGTTCACAAGACAAACATATACACAAGATGCTCCCCATAAACAAAGTCTTATTATAAGTCTTTGGGAGTGGATTTGTAATTTTGTCCTTAGAAAAAATACTGACATGTGACGGGACTTGAACGTAGGACCCTTGGAGTGGTACGGTAGCTCAGCATCATAACCACAAAGCCAAAACTCTACTGTATTCACTTTATAAGTACAATAACATAAATATACAACGAAGAGTCATAACTATATTATGTCTTTCATGGAACCGTTATTGACGATACTTGGTTTTCAACATTGTAACGGTTATTTTTTTAGATCTTCAAGTCTTTTCTGGATCTTTTACATTTCCTCAGTTAGAATTCGATACCGCCCTCAACGATAGATCCTCAAGCGAATACCAACAGCTATCAAATGACGTCACTCAATCTGTAAGATTTTATATAATCAAATTTAGATGAAGAATCTTACTTATTAAGAACCCGATAAACTGCAAAATTTGAGAGTAGGCCTACCTATCGAACAAATGAAAACACTTGTAAACTTACAAAAGTTCGTTCACACAACCACAAAAATTTCTTTTGAGGTCAAATGTCATATGAATAATCCGAGCCATCTTTTGTATGTTTCAATGGGTTCTTTTAAAACTTTACAACTATCTTTGCAGCTTGATAATTTATACTCGGATAGTTCGTTATCTAGCAACTACATAGGGTCAGAAGTGATTGCATTTAGGTGAGTTCTAACGACGTTATTACTTAAAAAGCGTCAGCTAAAATATACACCACATTGAAAGCAGTTGGTGTAGTAATACCCATCTCAGTTACCGGGAAATAAAAACAAATAAAATATCTTTAAAGCTTTCTTATTTTATTAGCTTTCTTGTATATTAACTATTTAGTTCCATTTTTTTTTAGTCAAGGAAGTATTATAGTTGATTACATTTTACACTTCCGTGCCCAACTTTCTGTTGCTGAAGACGGGACAACATTTTCCGAAGGTGACGTCAGAGAGATTCTTCAAAACGAGGCCGAAGAAGGGGAAACTTCATTTTTGTCTGACGTAGATCCAGAAAGTATAGTAATCGTAGAAGGTGATTCGACAACAATAATATTTAAACAACGCGCTAGATACCATCAGATGCATACTAGCATTGATTGCATTTTTAGTAAGTTTGAATTAAACTGATTTTGTATATAACAATGTTTCTGTTTTCTTTCCATTATTATTTTAGGAGAAACAACACCACAAACTATAACAACTGATGCTAATACATTTACTGAACGACAAACTACAACTACCGAAACAACAACTACCGAAAGACCAGCTACAACTGTCGAAACAACAACTACCGAAAGACCAGCTACAACTGTCGAAACAACAACTACCAACAGACCAACTACAACTGTCGAAACAACAACTACCAACAGACCAATTACAACTGTCGAAACGACAACTACCAACAGACCAACTACAACTACCGCAACAACAACAACTACCAACAGACCAACTACAACTACCGCAACAACAACAACTACCAACAGACCAACTACAACTACCGCAACAACAACTACCAAAATACCAACTACAACTGTCGAAACAACAACTACCAACAGACCAACTACAACTGTCGAAACAACAACTACCAACAGACCAATTACAACTGTCGAAACAACAACTACCAAAAGACCAACTACAACTATCAAAACAACAACAACTAAGGAAACCACAACTACCAAAAGACCAAAGACAACTGCCGAAACAACTACAGTAATGCCAACTACAACTACCGATAGACCAACTACAAATACCGATAGACCAACTACAAATACCGATAGACCAATTGCAGGTATATAACATCCAATTGCAACTTTTGTTTGGCTTTGAAAGGCATCATATCATTAGTTCGGGTGCTCATTTGTGCACACTTGCAACACCATTCGAAATCGTCCACATTCAGGCACACTTTGAATTTGATGGTATTATTTTACTCGATGTCTTTCCTCAGTGTTTAGGCCTAATTAGATAAAATATACATTTTCAACACACAGTAAAAGGACCATCTTACACGTCTACGTCTACAATAATAATATTATACAAATAAAACAAATTAACTATAAAAAAAAAATAGGTTGTGGACAAACAAGTGTATCAAATCAGAAAATTCAACGTATCGTCGGAGGAGTTGTGGCAGAGAGGGGTGATTGGCCATGGCTGGTTTCATTACAGAAAAACGGTGCACAATTTTGTGGAGCGGCAATCATAGATAACTATTGGATATTAACAGCTGCTCACTGCTTATATGAAATGTAAGTACTAATAAATATGTAATCCAGTATTTAAAGTAAAGTTGTTCACTTTTTGTCAGTACTATCATATTAACTTACTTACTTGTAGCCGAAAAAAAGCAAAGTAGAATTCCGTGATAAAAGCTATGCAAAGCTTGTAAGCCTCTCTTGCGTAAAATCTTCATCTCTCGTGTAGGGTTTGAATTTTAGTGGGTGGCTGCTCAGTGCATGTTTGAGCCTTGTTTGAAATTTAATTGATTTTAATGAAACAACTGATTCCGGTAAAGAGTTCGACAGTATAAGGGCCTTGGTCATAACCTGTACTTGTCTCTGCTTCTTACAGCGACTACAGACAAATCAGAGTGTATGCCAATTCTACAGAGTTAAATCATTCAGATGGCTACACCATCCAAATTGCTGGCGTCTACTTGCATCCTGACTATAATGATGATATAACCGATTATGATCTTGCATTAATGAGACTGCGTACTAACTTGGTTTATTCTGAAACCGTTGCTCCTATTTGCCTGGAGACTTTCCAACTTGCCGACTTATATCTTGAAGACTGCGTTATAGCTGGTTGGGGTTATGTTGAGCCAAGTGGTAAGTCATAACGCTTCCAATGTTATTTAGATGTTGGCCTAGTAGTAGTTTTTCTGGCATAGGCATAATAATGTCATTAACACAGAGTCAGAAACAGACCAACCCGGACAACATAACATTTTTGTGGCCCTTATTTCTTCTCTGTAGTGTTTATATTATGTATCTCAGTATCCTTATTTCACTTTCATAAAAACTTTAAAACCAATTCACTAAGGCAAATCAAAATCCGTAGCGGTCAAAAAGCTGGATTGAGGAATTTTTTTATAAAAGAACTTTAATTTAAAACATCAAATAAAATAATTTCATACAAATAATCAAAAAAAAAAATTAGCAAATTGAAAACGTTCGCAACTAGCGTCGGAGGTGAAAATCCAAGAGAATCAAAAGATGGGAGACTTGGAAATTATAAGAATTTAGCAGACTAGTAAAATATGGAAGTGGTCTATTCTTATATCTTGATGATGTGACACAAAAATGTCCATATTTTGTTGGACATAAGGCTTTCCATGTATCAAGATATATCGTTTCAGGTTTTATTGCAGTGTTCTTTTAATAGATTTATTTTTTGAGATGTTTCTGTTATTGAATTACAAAGGTGAAATAAGTCCCCAGTTGCTTGAGGCTCGAGTACCAGTGATCCCATCTCATGTGTGTGCCGCATATTATGCTACAAGTAACTACTACACAGAGAGAATGTTGTGTGCCGGATATGAAGAAGGAGGCATTGACAGTTGTAATGTAAGTACCAATCAATCCAGTTAGAGCTTTGTGCACTTTCTTCATCCCCTGAAGAATAACTTTTTCCTGAATAACATGTGCACTTTCTAAATCTTGTCCAAGCTAGATTAGGCCAATCTAGAGCATAATCTATAATAGACTAGTACCATACTTCATAAGGGCGCGTGGCGCATTGTGTTGGACATTCGACTACTGATCGAGATCGAGTTTCGAATCCAACTCTCTCCGCATTGCTTGTATCCTTAAAGCTTGGTTCTCACTTGCGACGTAACGTAACGCAATCTACGCAACGTAAGAAAATGCCCTTCCAATCATTGTGTTTGCACCCACCTGCGTTAGATCAAACCTGCGATTTTTACAGCAATGGTGCGTCGTCGGTTCCCACTTGCGATTACGTAATGCATCACTTTGCGTCGATACGTCGTTGCGTTACGTTGTGTTGCGTTCTAGTGGGAACCACGCTTAAACAAGATACTTTACTTACGTTTGCCTCTCTCCACCCAGGTGAATAAATGGGAACCTAGTTAGATCAAGACACAACTTTGCATTATGCGAGTATGTTTCCGTACGTGTTTGATCCAAAAAAATTACTAGCGTAGTAATGTTCAGCGCTTAGAGGTTTCACAACATTAGGCGCTATATAAATCCAGGATATTATTATTATTATCAATGAAATATTCAAAACAAGTTAATGTTTTCTATTTTAGGGTGACAGTGGTGGACCGTTAATGTGTCCTTCTATTTATGGAATTTGGCAGGTTGTTGGCGTTACAAGTTGGGGTATAGGCTGCGCAGAACCTGAATACCCCGGTGTGTATGCAAATATATCCACTATGTCGTCATTTATTTATGAAACGATAAACAATTTCTGACGTCACGTATACGTTCGTATTGTGAGTGTAATGCAAAACATCTTTTCTGAACTGAGGAGGCTTGTTCCTCAAATCAGGGAAGATTTCAATTTTATCTTCCCTGTTCGAATCAATATAGTGTAAATGCTTTGAGAGGAAAAAGAAGTTTAGGTTGATATAGTTTTTTTAAATATGTTATCTTTTAATCATGTTAATTTAAGCGTAGTTCCCACTAGCGACACAATGTAACGCAGCGATGTTTTAACGCAAAGTGCTGTATTGCGTAATCACAAGTGGGAACCGACGACGCTTACAGTGCTGCAAACATGTAGATTTGATTTCAGGTACGGATAAACACAATTATCGGAAGGGCATTTTTTTACGTTGCGTAGGTTGCATTACGTTGCGTCGCTAGTGGGAACCAAGCTTGAAGTACGTAAACCCGTGCATCTTTAAACCACGGAGGAAATAATTTCCTCTATGCTTAAACCTCAAGCACACTTAGTATTTTAATAATATTTTATTATTTAAAAATACACTCAACAACATTTAAGCATTATGCCCTCAAAGTCAGCATTAATATAAAGCTAATACATCATGCTTATAGAAGCCCATATAAAATGAGCTTAATTAAAATTCATTATTAGCAATGGTTGTGGGTAATAAAAGCTTTATATCGTTTTAATGTTAAAAAACTGTATAAACGACTAAAGCCCTGATGTTTGGTTCCCACAAGCGACGCAACATATACGCAGCCTACGCAACGTAAGGAAATGCCCTTCCAATAATTGTGTTTGCCCCCGGCTGCGTGAATTCAAACCTGATATGTTTGCAGCATTGTTGGGTTGTCGGTTCCCACTTGTGATATTTTGCAATACAGCACTTTGCGTCGATACGTCGTTGCGTTGCGTCCTGGGTGGGAACTTTAAGCTTAAGTGAAAACATACGAGGGCAAAAAATCGCCACACGGCTGAAACCGATTTTACAAGCATAATTACATGATCTCTCTAAAAAATGGAGTTGAAAGAAAATATAACATTCAGGAACATTCAGAAGCTGTATAATTTGGATTGATAAAGTACAATTTGACTTCAATTTGTATTTAGATTAGATATATCTTACTGTATAATATAGCCTATATAGCCGGTACCATATGCGAAATTGATTTCTAACATTGAAGAGAACACTAAATTTGACTCAAATGGTAACGAGAACAATGGTAAGCTCACGCCGGCGATATTTTTTTTCGTACATGAGTTGGGATCCCCTCATGAAACGTCACCAAACAAACGCTTTTCACCGATCGCCGTCTGTTTAGTCTAATGGTATAGACTATGAATTTTGCGGTGTCGATGTCGATTTCCATGAGCAACTTTTACTTTATAGTAAGATAGAGATTAATTAGAGGGTTAGGTTAAGTTATATTTAGAAAGTAGGTCGGCTACCTTTCACATAAAGAAGTTCCCTTATATTATGTACGAAATCAAAATCGTATCCGCCTTATTTCCAAACACAATGCTTGATAAAATATCAAAAACAACATTTTCTAACAATGAACAGATATTTTAGCAAGTAGAAGTATTGTGAATAAATTGTATTTTGAGTACAACTATGTGTATATTATTTTTTATTAAAAAAGGTACAGTTAATTTCAAAATAATAAAATACAGACATTAAAATAATAGTCTGTTTAGGCGGCGTTTGCAGCACTGTTTTATTCTATTTCAATTGACGTTCGGTATAATAAAGTAAACGCTAATAGAACACACGATCAATCAATATATTTGTGTTGGACGAAATTATATTTTTCTGATGACATTGAAATAATCTAGTTAAATTAATTCTAAAATGGATTTCTTCAAAAGACCGTTTATGTAACATTACGTCATATATACTTATACTGTATTATCGATTGCACGCAATTGAAAGAAGCAACGATAATCTGCGCATGCTTGTTTCCGAGGCATTTGTTGTATACAGCACTAATGTATAGGCCTAACTATTTCTATTGACCTTCGAATACAAAGAAAAATTTAATATAGTACATGAGCACTTGTAATCAATACATTTCTGTTGCAAGACATTATATTTATTTTTCTGGGGACATTTAGGCTAAATAATCGAATTCAATTAGGCCTAATGCTAAAAATTGATTTGTTTAAAATACCGTTTATATATTCAATTCAATTCAATTTCTTTTTTTTTCTGAAACAATTCATCCATATCAACATGGACAAACAGAAAAAAGAAAATTCGCAAAATCTAAGCTTAAATATATAGGATACTTCTACATCTACAGTACAATTTTTAGTTATAAAGCATATGTTTGCAAACACACAAGCAACAATAATATTACAACTATTCAACATGAAACCATTTTCGCATATATACTCATTAAAAGATGGAACACCATGCTCAATACACATCATACTGGCACTACTGCCAGTTTGTTTGTTTCATTTATTTATTTTCAACACATTGAACAAAAAAGAACAGATACTTATACTTTAGAAAAAAAAAGAAGACAGTGTTTAAAGATGTATTGTCCCCTTGAGAAAAAAAATTGTTGAATATGCCATTTTAATATCATATAATAGTTATCCACTTTGATCAAAAATGGATCGAAAAAAAAATTATTTAACTGAAAAATTTAAAGCAAAATATAGTCAAATTGGCTGCCAGCCAATGTATTTTTGGTTGAATTTAACCATTTATTTTGTTTTTTTCAGGGTTTTTTCTACGCAAGTGATTAACTTGATTAAAACTACAAAATAACTTATTCAAAGTCTGATTAATTAATTAATCTTCATTTTTCATGTTTTTGCTTAAAATTACTTTAAGCATTGACCACCTGAAGGCAGTTGTCGACATGAGAGCTATCGTAAATGCGATTGGTAAGGAATAATAATAATACAGTACCGTATTAAAGAACAATGATCGCTTTTCATTCGAAAAGAGAAATTTATATTAAGTGTTTCCAATAGCATTGATGAAAGAAGTCGGTCTCAACCTTAACGATATTGTATTGCTATTTCGATTTGATAAATCACAAATGTATTGTGGGTTTATAAATTGAGGAGCACCTAATTTATCTCGTGAGGACAAACTAATTTGTATAATTATGAAATATCACGAAGAGCATATGCAGCCAGAAATATCTACAGTATTATCAATAAATGTACAGGCTAAAGATCCAAAAATAAAAGTCATGCTTTTATTCCTCATACGTTACAGTTAATTTCTATAATATGTAGCATTATAGGCCTACAATTGTAAATTGCAGTCAATTTGTTTGGCAACGATTCCTATACACTAGAATTTATATCAGAAAAATCAGTTTCTATGTGTACACGAGACTGTGATTATCGGACAAAAAGCTTGTGATTATCGGACAACAAGCTTGTGATTATCGGACAACAAGCTTGCTGTATCTCCACATACTATCTATTTATTTTAAGTATCATAGAAATATTTGGTAATACAGCATCTCATTTATATCACATGTGGTTCCTGTATCATGTAAGGTTAGTTTAAGGGTTAGGTTACTTCTAGAACATGTGAAATACATGTGATGTTGTATTAATATATATTTCTATGATATAATATTCCTATGAACAGTATACAGTACAGTCACATCGACCTTTATTGTACTTAGTAATAGCTATATATTATATTTATTTCAATCATGTTCACATTGTAAGCAAGTATAAACTACAATTAATGCATAATCGATATGTTTTGTTATAAGGCAATTCATTTTTCTTTAGCGAGGCCATATATTCTAGTTTGTAATTAAATTGACTCCTAAACGTATAAAGATATCTATTACCGTCTTCAAGTTTAACTGAAAACCGAGGAAATTCGAATTAGGCCCTCCGTGGCCCCACGGCAGCAGTGTAGCGCACATTGGGAGAGGTGAGGATCTTAAGGTGCACTATACTTAGGCCTACACGAGACCAACGGACTTACGTCCCACCTGAAGGACGAGGCAATAAAAATGGATCAACCTAAGGATGCAATCAGTATTGTCTCAGGTAGGCTCGAACCTATGCCTACCAAATGCTAGCCAGATATTATCATTATACCATCATTCTCCGATATCTACAGTAACACAACGCGGTATTCCCAGAGGGTCTCCCATCCAGAATGCAACCGGTCCAACGTTACTAAAGCCTGTTTTCCTGTCGATGTTATTCGACGCTATCGTCGTTGATCGTTAACAGTTCAACGACGATCGTTTGAAAACGATCAAGTTGAAATGATAACAATAGCGAGTACCTTTTCCTGTAAATCGTTAACATTACAATGTTTACGAGAAGATCGCCGATTATTGTTAACGATAGCGTCGAAACAGGAAAACAGACTTTATCATCATTTTTTTTTTTAATTTGACGTAGGTGATTTCTTGGGTTGTATGTGTGTGTACATAATATGCTAGTCTGGGCTCCAGACGGAGTTTTTTTAATATTAGTAAAAATAAAAATATTTTTGTACATATGGCGTTTCATACGTGTATTACTTGAAATAAAAACAAATAAATAAAAAAAAAAACAATACAGACTTGGGGCAAGTCTAATAATATGCTTACAACAACACGAACTAAGTTATTAATGGTGTATATTTCAATTCAATTTATCTTTATTTTTACAATCAGAAAATCGTTTTTATGCACTTAAGTGTAAAAAATACATAATAAAATTGTAAAAACATTAAAATACAATAATAATAATTTTGAAAAATTATGTTTCATATATTTTTGCTGTCTATTGGTATTGCGAAGTTTAAGAACAATTGAGATGAATAATTATAACAATAGACAATTCAGATGGTTGATTAAATAAACGGTTTGTCAATCTTTAATTAACTATTCGAGCGCAGCCCAATCAAAAGAGATCACACAGTGCGCATGCGTACACAACGATCAACTACTCAAGTTTTTTCTACATTATTAGTGCCCGATGGTAAAAGATATCACAGTTTGTGCGCTATATACTTCTCTATACTGACCATACAAGAAACAGACACTGCAACTACATTAACATTATTTACTTTACAATTGATTTGTTTTACGTAATTTCCTGCATCAGTAATTACAATATTACAGAAGACAATTTGAGACATTATCGTGAATTGTCTCAATCTCAAGTACTAACGATTTTATTATTACGATTTTGATTTAAATTATGAGTATTGTTATTTTATAACTGGATGAATGGTTATTGCCGCTATCGGGATTATATAAATCGGCGCTGTAGCCTGCTAATGAAAGAAACAAGTCTATCAACTTGATATAAGTGGAATTCAATTTAGATTTATATCAGTATGGACTATACATGTCTGTAGGCTACGTTGTTTTTCTTCAGGATTTTGTTTGTTTAAGGTATGTTTACCCTGTTTTTAAAACCTAAATTTAAATTTAGGTTTAGGCCTAGGCCTATATTCTTTTCGTTGGTGGTATAACAGTAATCACTAATGGGCGGTAATGTAGGTTTTATTTATTAAAATACTTTTCTTTTCAAAAATGTTCACCAAAGTTACCAATAAATAATAATAATAACAATAATAATAATAATAATAGTAATAATAATTTGAATTTGTAATGCGCAAATTTTAAGCAGTAAGTGATCAAAGGCGCAGTGTATATGAGAGAGCTCAATTTGAAAGAAAAAGATGAGTTAAAGGCCAGGTGCGGGCAAAAAATTTCTATTGATCATACATTCCAATAATTATCGATCTATAGTTTCCCCTATGTTTCATAATTTTTGGGATTTAATTTGTGTTACACGAGCTTGTTGAAAATAAGCACTTTCTTATCAGTGGGGGGATAGTTCAAATTACACAGTAAAATCTCTATTCTTTTGTACACAAATTTTGTAAATAGAGAGGCATTTTAAAAAGCTATGAAAAATAAACAGTGTGGAAAAAAATGTTATCAGATGACTAAATATAGGTAATATAACTTGAATATTACATTTCTGGTATTTTTATTCAACTTCAGATTTGTATTTTCATGCTATAGCAAAAATTATCCACTGTATATCCACCATCTTTTTTCACCTTCTAGGGAGTCACCAGACATGTTATTACATTAGGTTAACTACCTAACTACTGAAAAAAAGTCTTCCTGGTTTTTATGGAAGAATTTTGCCAAATTTTGTATTTGACCATATTAAGGAAAATTCATGTTTTTTCGTCTTAATTTCTGTTACAAATATTTGATTTATGTACAATTAACCAAATATTATATTTAAAATTCATGCCTGTACCTGAGCTTTAAGGCAGATTTAAAGGCGAAAGTAGAAGACTATGACCTAATGGAGGCGGGTATGTCATTCCATAAGCAAGAGGCAGCAGAAGTAAAGGTGCTTAGGCCATACGTTTTAGTATTAAAGTCGGAAGTAAATAAATTACTCGAAAATTACAGTAACAGTAACATTAAATTATTTATACTGAAATTAACCGAAAGTGATACATTGCAGTATTGGGCAGGATTAAGAGTAATTAGTGCAGATCCATGAAACAGTATCGAAATCGCCACGTGTTACAACGCTGTACTGTACCATTGGAATAGGTAGTATATGATAGTAGTATACAGATCCGAAAAGAAAAAGAGGAACAGAAAAACAGACGTGTTTCGAGAAACATGCGTTAATGGCGTGATTATGTTTAACTGTTTTATTTTACTGTTTAACAGAAGTAATGGATTTATGGAAGAACACACCGAATTTCATCTGTGTATTGCTTGTAATCACAGACCATGGAGCTACTGGTACTAGTAGTGGCAAGTATTGTATCCTTAATTTAATCAATATTCACTAAGAATCAATTCAAGGTGTTGCTGATCAGTCCGGTAAACAGTAGGCCTGATTGATTTTCCATTTTAGTCGACGCTAACAGATACCCAGGACTACACAATATACATTATGAATGAAGACCTAAATGTACAGAAATTATTATTTGATGTTGGTTTTACGTATCTTAAGCGTGGTTCCCACTAATAGACCAATGACAAGCAACAGTTTGACTAATATATTGCTTGTGATTGGTCAAAACACTACGCTGAGATTGGGATCCAATCAGTACGTATCCGTTATTAAACTTGCGGTACTACAATTAAATTGCTTACTAACACAAAACAATTACCTCTATGCATTCATTTGATTTATATTGGCAAATGAAGAACTTTACACTCGGAATTAAGAACACGAATCAACTTACCAATATTGTACCGAGTGTATTTAATGTTTGTAGCGAACAAATCATTAAAGTCAATAATGATTTGGAGTTAATATTAACCTTTCTTGCTAAACTCGTTTTGTAGGTCCGACCTGTTATACGTGTGGAAGTTCAAATAGCAATGACCAATGTAACTTGCAAGGCACCACCAGTCAATGTCAAAGTAATGAGGCAAGTTCATATATTGAAATTGCATTTCAGTAAAGTAAATATAATTCTTAAGTTCTGTCTAACATCATATCAAACTAGTTTGACAAAAGGTGTGATTTTCCAAAATATGGTAGTGATATGCCAAAATATGCTAGTGATATGACATCATCATGTCCATTATGGGCAC
The DNA here is from genome assembly GCF_964355755.1 of Antedon mediterranea. NCBI lineage: Eukaryota > Metazoa > Echinodermata > Crinoidea > Comatulida > Antedonidae > Antedon > Antedon mediterranea. The sequence continues at coordinate 37,108,647 of NC_092670.1, read as the reverse complement.
ATTACATTTTGTTGTCACACAAAGTTCGATAGTGTAGACATAGCTTTAATAGTATACAAATAATGAATGTTTATGAGTGCAATGGTACAAATAATGGCACGAGGTGAATGATGAAAGGTTATATCAACGAGGCAAAGCCGAGTTGATATAACCTTTCATCATTCACCAAGTGCCATTATTTGTACCATTACACGAATACAAAACATTCATTATTTGTTTTATATAACATCTAGACGTTTTTTTTTCGTACACAAAAATGTTTCAAAAAGTACTATTTAACGATCGTTGAATAGTGCGTACTATTGCACGCCATGTGACCCACATTCGTCCAATCAAATGACAGGAATTTATATAGGTGTTATATAATATAGGCTAATGCACAATGATGCTAAACATTATTATTATTATGACATATGAAAGATAATTGTATGAGCAAGAACATACTTTGATTAATTATGATATACTTATGAACTACTGTATGACGAAAGAGAATCCAATAGGCCAACATTGTACATAAATTCATATCTATTCATAATAAGTTTTAAAATGGGATCATCTTTCATTCCGAGGAGCTATAATAGATTCAAAATAGATGTGCTTTTTTAGAATTACGAAAGAATATGGAGAAAGCAACAGGTTTTCTAATAACAATAAAAGTGCTAACTTAATTAGACTTTCCACACAATCAATATAAACTAATAACAAATAAGTCATTTAACTGCTCCATTCGTGAGAAGTATAACATATGCTTTTAGAGAAGAATATTAATAAATGGTAATATAACTATTCAATGGCTTAATGAATTTTGGAAAATTAGCAAAGAGAGGAAAGACATAAACGGTAATTTAGACCTAAACCATCATTTAGGCTAGAATATTGCTTTACTAATGCAACATTATTAATTGGAATTTATTAAACTGATATGAAAATAAGTTTACAAGTGACAAAATACAGGTGGTGGAAAAAGGCCAGGTGGTGGCAATTAAGAGGGTGGACAGTGGTTGGCGGAAGGGATGAGGTGTCAAAAAATGCCGGGTGGCAAAAAGCCAGGGGGTTGAAACCCACGAATGTCTTGAAACTTGAATTAATTTGGTAAGAAAATAAATGTGCTCAAAGAACTGTAATTATAATTCAGTTCTGTACGGTACACATTATTGTCATTAAGAACAATTAACAAGACCTTGGTTACCATAGTAGTATGTAAACTAAATTGTAACAACCTAAATGTTGTCTGGAGCAAAGCATGAATTTCACCATTTTTTGCCGGTTCAGTGAAACGCTATAATTGTTTGTGTTTTCCTGTTAGATATGAGGTAACAAGACGTAATTATGAGTATTGGTTCATAATAAACCGTTAAATGTGCTAATGTTCTGCAATTATTGAGTTTTTGTTTAATAATGTCCTTCCGTGCGTAATTTTGCTTTCTCCTCCCGTTTAGATTTGTAGCAACGTAGTCCGTAATGACAACAATCAATATAGAATAGAGAAAGGATGTAAACAAGATATGGCATGCGAGAACGAAGCAAAACAGAACCTTGCCGGCTGTTCTTCAGATGGCGGTGAAGATATATGCCGTTATTGTTGTAGTACTGACAATTGTAACTTGGCTGCCAATCCGTCGTCTGCCAATCCGTCGACTGCCAATCCGTCGACGGCCAATCCGTCGACTGCCAAGCCGTCGACTGTCAATCCGTCGACTGCCAAGTCGTCGACTGCCAATCCGTCGACTGCCAAGCCGTCGACTGTCAATCCGTCGACTGCCAATCTGTCGACTACCAAGCTATCGACTGCCAATCCGTCGATTGCCAATCCATCAACTGCCAAGCCGTCCACAACGAGTAAGCAGATAAAATATTTTCGAACATTCTTTTAAATAGGCATCACATCTTTACCTAGACAAAGTTGACGCCTTCAATCTACACTATCAAACTTTATGTGCCCATATATGGACACCCTTTTTTTTGTCAAAATAGTTTGATAATGTAGACAGCGCTTTAGAGGTACAAACCCCCCATGTATAAAATGAATTACAAAAAAGTATTCGAACTGGCGAGTATAAAGTGTTATAGAGTCCCACTCTCTATGTAAAAAAGTAGGCATTGTATTCAATTAAATATATTATTGTAATTTATAATGAAGTTCTATGACTTTTTTTCAGAATATTACTTTCTACAACCATGCATGGTGACAGAATTGTTATACTCTAGTCGTATTTGAATATACAATACTTAAAATGCTATAATTGGTAATAATACTGACAATTGAATTAATGTTGTTATCGTGCAAATAATTATTTTCTCTGTTCAATAAATTCATTTACTTTACAATTTAGAATCAACTTGGATTGATACACGTCACGAGCAGAACTGTCTTCTGTCGGATATGATGGTTTATAACGAGAAAGTTGACACTCATTTACGAATTGCTCGTGTTGTTAATTCTCGGTCTGCTATTCGATGCACCGCCTTCTGCATTCTAGATCCAGCCTGCACGTCTATTCGTTTTGATAGAAAGAGTACGTGTGAGATGTACAGCATCATCGGCGACGGTAGAGATACCGGTAATGAAGACTCAAGCAAGAAGTACTACGAAATTAGCAAAAGTTATCGTCAGGTAGCACTGTTTGATTGGTCTATTCACCATCACTGTACACACACAACCTTACTATATTAAAACATATTACTGAATTAAAAATATATGTATAGTTGTTATTTTTGTTATGTAATATTGTTATTCTTTTTATTTAGGTCACTATCCATGAATATCTTGGTTGTAATGAAAATCAGGAGGTTGGGTACTCGTGCCAACAAGGAGACGTCTGTTGCAACATTGTCGAAGATGTTAACGGGGTTCGTGAATGCGAAAATCTTAGTAAGTAGTATAACAGTATATTATATATCATCGTCTGTAAAACCAAGGCAATCAAGCAACAAACAGGACACTGAGCTCATCTTGCCAAGATAGGAACTCGTAACAGTCCTTGATCTAATGTCTGGATGCGAAACCAAACAGTTCGGTACATATTCTCCGAGGCGCGCGGTGTCTGTTCAACTGATCGTGTCGCAACCACAGATAAACCCTTTGATCAGCTTAGATCAGCTTAGATTGCCTTGGTAGACCTAAAACGAATATGACTGGACATGATCTAAGTTCTCAGGTACAGAAACCGTGCCATTTCTAGTATAAAGACACACCCATCAATCTCTTGGGTGAGTAGGTTAACATTTTTAGATTCCAGGGAAGAAAATATTGGTACGTTGCCACAAACATTGTGTTGTACTGTACATGCGCGTACCACCTCGTAATTTCACGGACGATATGATACACATTATCGAATAACATAATTAGTGATTTTTTAAAATCTTATTTAATTACTGCTTCATTGAAAGCTAGATATCGATCTAATTTTTTTCCACAAAACTAAACATATTCCCACCGATTTTTTTCGTATTCAAGACAGGGTCACAATGTAAAACATATTTTCTTTTACCTGATTGTGTATAAAAATGTTGTTAAAACAAAAATGAAATAAATACAAATATTACTGTATTATTTTATTCAGTTTGCAATAAATATATTACATCAGCCACAGACTACAATTACCAGTTTGATTACCAACTCCTTGAAGGAATGACGAGAATAGAATTCAGCGTCATTGCATACAACGATGCTCATGTCGTGTTAACTTCAAGTCCACGAGCCATGGAGAACATGTATACGATTGCCATAGGTGGTTGGTCGAATGCTAAATCCGTCATCCGTCGATGTCGGCACTGTAATGATGAAGCAATACACAATGCATCAGGACTCGTATCTCCGTACGAGTTTACCAAGTTCTGGATATCGTTTGAAAACGGATTAATCAGTGTTGGCCGGGTGGGGGAGGATTCATTCATGGAATGGCAAGATCCACATCCACTGCAAGTGAACTACATTGGATTCACAACTGGGTATGGAAGCGGAGGAATATTTAAATTTTGTCATTGAACGTTTCTATACTTTGTGTGTCCTGTGATCCACTGTGCTGAGAAACTTGGGTTTTAAGAAAGAAAGATTTTGATTTATTTTAGGTGGTAATAAATCATTAGACCACTGAGAATGTAATGGTATTGTTCAAACTCGATTGGATAGCGACTCTTTAACACTCTTGGCGTGGTATGGCGGAACAGCACCATTCCCTCAATATTGTAGGCCTACGCACGATTTTAATTTATTTCAAACGCAGCTCTCCCGATGATTACCAGCACAACGTGCCTTATCTTATCATGTTTAAAATAACTAACTGTATAACTTATATACCCGAAACAATAATTTGCCTATAAACAGCATATATAATATTATCCTAGTTACTATTATCAATTAAATCGTTTTACAACTTTTTTTATCTTATAATTATTGTATTTTATAATTGTATATAATATAATATAAATTGTAATTGTATTTTGTATTTAAAAATTGATAGTGATTTTAATATTTTAAATGATTGTTAATATTATTAAATATACGATGGTTGTAATTCAGTTTTTAACTGAACAATTAGAAATAAATACCCTTGATAACCTTTCATAACTAGAGCTCTGTCTACACAAACTAGTTTGACAAAAAGAGTGAGATGTGCCCAAATATGGCAGTGATGCGCTTAAATATGGTACTGATATGACATCATGTCCATATATATAGGCACTTCAGATTTATTTTTTCACATAAAGTTTGATAGTGTAGACAGAGCTTTAGTCAGATAGTTCTGGAAAGAACAAACTCATCCAAAAATATCAGCTTTTGCTATAGCCCTACAGTTACCAGTACTGCACCAAAGTAAGAAATGAGCCTCTTTAATTAAGTACAGTCAATTGTCTACACATTAAACTTTATGTGACAAAAATGTGCCCGTATATGAAAATGATGATATCATATCACTACCATATTTGGGGATATCACTACCAAATTTGGGCACATCACACCCAACTAGTTTGATAGTGTAGACAGAGCTTAAGAAGAGAGTTAGAAGATCAATTTGAAAGCAGACAAGAAGACGATTCTTGTATGATATGACGTAATTATGTCCATATATGGGCACATCACAGTTTTTGTCACAAAGTTTGATAATGTGGACATGCTAGTACTAGAAAGTAATGATAAAGTTAATAAGTTTTAATGTATTTTAATAATTCTCTTCTAGCACTTTCTCAATCTTAGTGTGTATTTTATTAAAAGTCAGGAGGAAGGCCTACCTTCAATAAATAAAATAACATTTTCATTTTTCATGTCAAGAAAATGTTTTAATTTCAATAAATGAGACTAGAAAGAAACAAAACTCGTTGGATATGTCGTCATGCTTCTACTAAAATAAAATTAAATTCATATGTTGAGTATATAATTTGCTGGATGTTCATCAAACTGATTCAAGCAAGCAATATAGATCATCTTCCTATTGTTTTTCATGTAAAAATGGTTGTTTTACAGAAATTTCCTCCGTATGCATGTCGTCTGAGCTCTAGAAAGACGTAGGAGATTTATAGTCTCTGACTGCGCTAATAGTTTAATGCTTTAAATTGTTATTATAAAAATACAATTTGAACTTACTATAAGGTAAGATGTATTAGGGGCTTTAGAAAAGGCCGAGTCTCGTTTAAGCTCTGTCTACACTATCAAACTAGTGTGAAAAAAAAGTGTGATGTACCCAAATATGGTAGTGATATTCCCAAATATGATATGACGTCATTATGTCCATATATGGGCACATCACATAAAGTTTAATGTGGACAATGCTTTATATGGATATATGCACACATGATAATTTGCTAAAAAAGGTTGAAGATGGAGCAGCGGAAACGCTCAATCACACGACTGGTAGCGTGGTTTTTAACTATAGAGTTTCAGAAGAAATATGTACACAAATAAATAATAGTTCACGCAGAGCAGTTCCTTTCTGTGTAATGTTTCTGCGTAGGAGGATTAGGGACATATATGGTGAGTAGAAAGAATGTATTTTGCATGAAAAAAGTTTTTAAGCGAGAGAGGGCGGAATTTTAAAATGGGTATGTTTCCGCCCTCAAACGATCCGGCACATGTGGTGTTTTTCGTAAATGTGTGTTTTTGATGTTCATTTATTAATGTTCTTTTTTTAATCAAATAAACACAGTAGCGTAATACAAGTAGAGTGTGAATATCCATTGCTTATCTAGCTAGCTAAGTAGGCCATCTAGCTAGTCTAATCTAGTAGGCCCTCCTCTACTCTAGGCTAGGCCTAGGCCAAAAAATAAATGTAGGCCTAGCTAGCCTGCTAGTAGCGACCGCAATTTGCTACCGCGCATCGTTTCTGCGCATCAATATACTCGGTTCAGTTCGCTGTGCAAAATCTTGGTTTTAGTTGACGCCGCCAGCGGTTGTTTACCTTGTACCGTTCAAACGGTTTTTATGGTGCATTGTGGGTGTATATGTCACCTTTTTAATCGTTTACCTTCGCCATCTTTTTTTTCCGATCGGTTTAAAAAAAAAATTATCAAGATCCGTTTATTATAAGCAAAGTTATTGATTTCAGAATAGGTAAGTAATATTGAGTGATAAAAAAATGATTTTTAACCTAATTTTTCGAATATAACGGTTATAGACCCATTAAAAACAATATGAAAAACGGAAAGAACAGGTTGTCTTTGACTTGAATGCAATAATTTCAAGCAGATTAAATGCGACGCTTCCCGACGCCAACGACTTTCTTAGGCCAAGTCTAGGTCATTTGAAGGTCACTTGGCCTAGCTTTTTGTTAATCAATAAAACCATAATAAAATCATTTAGTATATTAATAAATAATGTTTGCTGACATTGTAAATTTAATTGTTGATGTATATTTAATGTTTTCTAGAATTTTGAGTTATTTAAATACCGTAAATTAAATAATATTACTGTATTGATATTTTTAATTACAGAGGGTGTTAGCCTAGTTGTTAACACCACCGTGTGCAGTCCCTTGATTATTAAGTTTGCTGTTCTATCTGGTAGGTTTACTCCTTCTATTATATACTGTTTTTTGTTAATTATATGTTTTGTTGATTATTTGTTGTTTTTATTGTTCAATATTGTCTTCTAATGAAAATATTTTATTTTAACGTTAATTTTGTTATTTATATATAAAATTATTAATATCGATACTAATTGTTTTTTTTTATTTTTCTAATTTCAGATTCAATATAAATACCCGCACCAGTTACCAATCTGATATTTTAACCAATAAGAAATATATAAATTCCACAAATCATAGTTTAATTAGTAGTTTATCATACTATATAGTATAATTTAATTATGAAAATGAATTTGAGCTATACTAATCAAGACAAACATAAGAATATTACATATAAACCATGTATAAACACACATTTATTAAAATCTGCTATACTGTAGACTACATTAACTCGCTTACTTTTAAATAAATGTGTTGCAAACAAAAAATAAATGAATGTATTTTTTGTATTACTGTTGACTGCTTTGGTTTTATTACTGCTGGTGATTTGATGATGTGTTGAAGATGCAGTAAAAATTACGTTTACAAGTACGAAAAAACAAAATGATCATTAGTGTTGGACGCCCAATTTTTTGTTTACATTAATTCTGGTTGCCATGGTAACTTATTAGTAACATACACAATCATTTTTTTCTTCAAAAATGTTGTTGTTGAGACTTGGTAAGTACCTACAGTATTAGTGAAAAAACAATGAAGAAATTAAGTTTTATATTCTACACTTGTTTACCTTTTTAAAGCAACATCTTTTTGCGCATCATAATATATATTGTATATAAATTATTAGTAAACAAATTAATGTTTGTTGCTATGGTAACTGTTCGTCTTAAAAAAGTTAAAAATTATATAGTTTGCTGACAATTAAAACTAAGAGAATAACTTTGTTTTTGTATGCAAACACTCCTAAATATCGAGTTAAATCCAATTGTTTATTTTCTTGTTTACATAAATGCTGGTTGCCATGGTAACTTATTTCTACCACATAATCATATTTGTTTTAATGTGGTTGTTGTCACTTGGTATTAATAGTACCTATTGGTGAAAAAACAAGTTTTATATATATTCTGTACACTTGTTTACCTTTTTATAGGTTGACATCTTTTTGCGCATCACATTCAAATTATTAGTAAACAAATTAAAGTCTTGTTGCTATGGTAACTTTTCATCTTATGAAATTAAAAATTATTTAGTTTGTTGACAATTTATTGAAACTAACATAATAACTTTGTTTTAATAATAAAATATGCTTAAACATTGAGTTAAATCCATTTGTTTATTTTCTTGTTTACACAAACTCTGGTTGTCATGGTAACATATTCGCAATGTCGAATATAATAAAAATTTTGCCAAAATGGGGTCGTTGAGACTTGAGGTACCTATAGGTGAAAAAACATGAAGAAACTATGTTTCATATAGATTTTACATTTGTTTAAAGTTGTTTACCTTTTTATGAATATTTAATTAGCTTGATAACTACCTGTATATACATCTGTTTTGACCAATATTCCTCATATATAAGATTAACGAAAAATCATGATTTTTCAAATTTTCAAATTGCGATAACTCTGGAACCCAATGTCCAAATTGACTAAGGGAGGTGGCAAATAAAAGCTATAATCCTACCCTTTCTTACTATGCTAAAATAAAGTGAATTCAATGCCTTTAAATTTTTGATGAAATGTTGCTACTGCTAGGCTTCTATCTAGGCCTAGGCCTAGTATTAATTAAGGGCTGTAGACTAGTATGTTTATCATGTAAGGGCTGCATGCTAGAGACTTAAGTTAGGCCTAAATTCTTCACTTAGTAGGCCTACTAGCTAGGGCCAGGCCTAGGTAGGTCTATCCCAGGGCTGTCGAAGCTACAGTAGGCAGGCCATGCTACCTATATTTCAGCTGGTTGTAAACAGAGAGGCCATTAGTATTACATTAAAAATATATATAGGCCTCAGTAAATGTATCATAATATTCCTCCATCATGGTCAGCAGAGAAAGATTAATTTAAAGATTAAGAAAAGATAATCTATTCTAGGTAGGGGGGTGGCCTAGCTATAAACTGTGTATGATATTGATAGGTATGATTATTATTGCCATTTAGTATAGATAGGCCAGACACTATAGTAATACTAGTATTTTCACCCACCACAGCCAATGAATTGGCCATTGTTTGTTTTTATTTTATAGAACACATTAAGATGAGCAAAGCTAGTGAATCAAATGAATTATGTGACACGCATGGTTTATCTGACACTAACGATAAAGAGAAGACTACAATGGAAGAGGTGTCAACAAGTGCAGTGGAACCCCCAGTTGAAAAAATCAGAGAAGAAGTAACAGATGAAATGAAACAAGCAGTTCTTAAGAAAATGCATAGTCAAGCTGGAACAGCAGCAGTTAAGCTTGAGTTAGTGTCAAAGTTCATCATTTCAAAGTCTCTCTAACAGTCTTCATTTCTTCTCAGACAGTTTCAAATTATCTTATTCTTTTGAGATGTACATTAATCAATCAGGCAGATAAATCTTCTTTATATTTTTATTCCCTCTTTTAATACTTAATTTAATGCTTTGCTTTTCTCATAATTTAGTAAAAATGATGTATTGGGAAAAAATAATTATTGTTGAATATTTCATTTTAATGTCACATAATATTAATATCCATTTTGACCAATTAGATGATAAAAAAAATCAAAAGCAAATTATTAATATTTTGTCATTTTTAAATGAAAACATTAATTTATTTCAGTTTTTTTGCCACGGAAGTGATTAACTTTATATAAACTACAAAATAACCTATTCAAAATCTGATTTAATTAATCTTTATTTTTCATGATTACGTCTTGTGTATATTTGAGAAATGTGAGGAATTTCCACTTTTATTCCAGGTTCATGGATTTTACAAAAGTAGGTAATACTTTTGTAAAGAAATGTCAACCAACAAATGAAGCTACTGACATTGTTGAGCCTCCCTCAAAACGATCAAAGAAAAATAGAGGGCGCAACAAACACCGGCCTCGTGATGAACGTCCAAATCCGAAGGAGAATATATGCCAGTTTATCGCTACTAACAGAGACTGTAAATTCGCAGAGAAATGTACGTTTACTCATGACGTAAAAGTGTACTTCGCAAACAAACTGCCAGATATCGCGAAAAAATGTTACAATTTTGAGACCTATGGCAAATGTCCATTTGGCCTTGCTTGCCGCTTTAGCGGACAACACACGAGAGAGGATTATTCAACCATCGTTGATGAAGAAAAATTTAACAGAGAATCAAAGAATCTTACGCTAAGTGTTTTAAACCCAGAGGTCAAATCGAAACTGCGAAAGAAAATGTACAAATTTCCAAATGCCGACTCTTATTTAGATATTCTGAACAAGTCAAAGATGGACCATGAACGTAAATACCAGTTATCAAGTCCAAAAAAGGGCACGTTGCAAAGAAGCAAAGAATCCAAAGGCGTGGCATTTATTGGAAGTGAGGCTGCTTTAGATGCTGCAAGTACTGCTGCCACTGACCTAGCACCAGTAAAACTAGAGGACGGAGTCACTCCTTTGCAAAGAAGTGAAGAATTCAAAGGCGTGGCACTTATTGGAAGTGAGGCTGCTCTAGATGCTGCAAGCACTGCTGCCACTGAACCAGTATCAGTAAAACTAGAGGAAGGAGTCACTCCTGTCCCAGTATTGAAAAAAACTGTGAAGTTCAACGACAAGTTATATTTGGCTCCTCTTACAACTGTAAGCAAATAGCCATGTTTTTTGTTTTTACGATCTTAACAAATTTACAGGCCCATTTGCAGGATGTGTATTCTTTACATATTCATGATTCAGATTAATTCAACATTTATTGACCATTCACATTTCAGAAAAGCCTACCCTATTTAAGCTCTCTCTACACTATCAAACTTTATGTGATGTGCCCATATATGGACATGATGATGTCATATCACTACCATATTTAAGAATCACTACCATATTTGGAAACATCACACAATTTTTTTGTCAGACTAGTTTGATTTGAGCATGTTTTTTCATGAAAAATGTGTTATATAAATGTGGTGTATTATTATTATTATAGTGTAGAGCTAAAGCCAATGCTTTTTTATTGTCTTGTAATATATTAAAAGCTACGTTAAAACCTTTTTTAAAAACTTTCCTCCAGGTTGGGAATTTACCATTTCGTAGGGTATGCAAAGGTCTTGGTGCGGACATCACATGTGGTGAGATGGCTATGTGTACAAACCTCTTACAAGGACATCCGTCAGAATGGGCATTACTTAAACGCCATGTCTCTGAAGATGTTTTTGGTGTTCAGGTTGGCAGAATTTCTTTGTATATTTATCTCAAATTTATATGCAGTCATTGAAAAACGAAACAAATCTCTAAATGAATACCTGTACAATAGAACGTATAATCTAAAACACCTTCAGTGCACAATTAAGTGTCCCCTGAATAGAGGTTGTCTTGTTCGTTTCACTTAAAACTGCCCCCTTATTAGTGAGTATTAGTATTTTCTGAGACAGTAAGACCGACCTGAGGGTCAAAGTTTAACTGTGGTCATTCTCAGACTATGTATTTTTTTATGGCTAATACAGAAATGAAATGAACTCGATAATAAACAAATAATTTTTTCGCTGATTAATAGACAAAAGAATCAAATTTTAAATAACCAAATACCATCTTACAGACAATTTATATATTTTTTTTTTCTTTAAATTAAATTTTTTTCAGGAAAATATTTTTTTTTTTCGACCCAGTTCCAGGTCAAAGTGAAAAACTATTATTAAAATGGCACATTCAACAACAACAATTTTTTGTTAGGGAACAATATATCTATTTTTGTTTGATGATTTCAGATTTGTGGCTCCTTTCCAGACACCATGGCGAAATGCACTGAATTGATTAACAACGAAGTTAATGTTGACTTCATTGATATTAATGTTGGATGTCCGATTGATCTTGTATTTAAGAAGGTAAAGCCTGACAATACTCCTTGTCTAACACCACAGTGGAACTATAGCTCAATTCTAGAAGACTGGGTTTGAATCCTTTCTCAGCTCCTTAATCATCTAGTTGAGATTAGCATTTCAAAAAATAATTATTGTGCTAGTTTAGTAGTCGTAACTACCACAATATATTTATCTCATATTTGCTGCTGGTTTTTGTAGTTTATGATTTTTTGATACTTTTGTGTGTGGATATTTTCTGATATATTTATTGAAATGCTATATTTATGTGCTACTTGGTTAGAGGATTCACAGGCTCTTGTCACAGGGATTTATTTCCCTTTCGTGTTTCCTGCCACTGACTTTGTAGTTTTGTTCGTTGTTGTTTTTTATAATTGGCATTAAAGAATAAGAAATGAAGAATAAGAAATTTCATTTGTAACTGTTCACAATTTCAGTGATAAATTCACAATTTACTGTTTTTTCTTTATAGGGTGCAGGTTCAGCATTGATGTGTAGATTGTCTAAATTTGAAGAGATAGTTCGTGGAATGGTTGAGGTACAGTATGCCGTAATTTGTATATATTCTGAACACTATGTTGATTCTGTAATTATTAATCCAAAGTTTTTTTATCCTAATCATAGAGTTTTTGAGGCACACAGTTAGAATTTACTGCAGTAACTCATATATATTTTAATTCTTAGGTATCTGATGTACCTATTACAGTAAAGATGAGGGCAGGTGTTGATGATAGAGTGTTTACTGCACATAAAATAATTCCAAAGGTGTTGGATTGGGGTGCATCCCTTGTTACGGTAAGCAGTTGTAACTATTTTTATCGAGTCTGTCAGTTTCTCATTAAAGATGTATTGTCCCCCAAAAACAGGACAAATGAAGATTAATTAAATCAGACTTTGAATAGGTTATTTTTAGTTTCAATAAAGTTAATCACTTCAGTAGAAAAAAATACTAAAAACAATTTTTCCACTTTTAAAACAACATAATAAACACTTAAATTTAATCAAAAATGCAGAAAATGTATCTGTTTTTTTACTTTAAATTACAGTTTTTTCAGGTAAATCATTTTTTTTGCCGATCCAATTTTGGGTCAAAATGAATAACTATTATGTTACATTAAAATGGCATATTCAACAACAAAAATGTTTTAAATTATATTTCATGTGTGTAGATTTCATTATTCTTTAATTATTGAATTCTGATTTTTATTAGTAAGCTTTCAAATTTTTATTTCAGGTTCACGGCAGAACAAGGGAGCAACGATACACGAGGGCAGCAGACTGGGATTATTTAGAACAGTGTGCTTCACTGTGCGGCCCAAAACCATTTCTTGGTAAATTAATAGATTATAATTATATTATCAATTGATGCAAACTTAATCTATGGCTGTGGCCATTACATAATACATATTGTTTTCAACAACTTTTAATGTATTATTTGTCGTTACTTTATTATATTTGCGATGACCTGTGACCTATGCATATTGTGTTGTTAGTCGCCTGACCTAGAATCCAACATAAGTGAATTAAGAATTTGTGTAAGGAAGCCAGTCCCAATGTCCATACAAGCACAAAATAGAATTTACGTAACTAATTAGAAAGCTTCCAAATATGCTTGCGAGTCTCATGTAGTATTATATTAATCATTGTATGTGAAATAGGAAATGGTGATATTTTCTCATTTGAGGACCTTAACATGCAGAAAGCACGAACAGGTATGTCAAGTGTCATGATAGCACGGGGCGCCCTCATCAAACCCTGGATTTTTACGGAGATTAAGGAACAAAGGTATACATGATTTTGAACTATCATGCTTTGATTTTATTGCATATGTTGAATTGTTCTACAGTATATAGATAAGCAATATTTGTATTTGATACCAATTATTAATAAATAGAAATAATAAAGTAGAAGTAAATTGTTGTTATAGACACTGGGATATTTCTTCAAGTGAACGTTTTAGTATCCTTCAAGATTTCACCAACTTTGGTTTAGAACACTGGGGCTCTGACCAACAGGTAAGTTACTCAATTTTAAATTGAAAACTATGAGGCTCCCTAAGCCAGTGGAAATACTTTATATGGTTCTCATTTAAGATCTTTTAGGCTTGCTGCACTTTTAGATTAGCAAGCCATGCTTTGTGAACATTTATAAATAGAAAAGAATAAAAATCTCACAAAATGTTCATTTTTTATTGTCAATAAAGATGAATAATCACCAGGAAACCTCTCCCATCATCAATAACAACCAATAGCAGAAAAAGAGCCCCACCCCTCTCTCCCACCATCAATAACAACCAATAGCGGAAAAAGATCCCCAGCCCCCTCTCCCACCATCAATAACAACCAATAGCGGAAAAAGATCCCCACCCCACTATCCCACCATCAATAACAACCAATAGCGGAAAAAGATCCCCACCCCACTATCCCACCATCAATAACAACCAATAGCGGAAAACGATCTCCACCCCACTATCCCACCATCAATAACAACCAATAGCGGAAAAAGATCCCCACCCCCCTCTCCCACCATCAATAACAACCAATAGCGGAAAAAGATCCCCACCCCTCTCTCCCACCATCAATAACAACCAATAGCGGAAAAAGATCCCCACTCCCCTATCCCACCATCAATAACAACCAATAGCGGAAAAAGATCCCCACCCCTCTCTCCCACCATCAATAACAACCAATAGCGGAAAAAGATCCCCACCTCCCCCTCCCACCATCAATAACAACCAATAGCAGAAAAAGATCCCCACCCCCCTCTCCCACCATCAATAACAACCAATAGCGGAAAAAGATCCCCACTCCCCTCTCCCACCATCAATAACAACCAATAGCAGAAAAAGAGCCCCACCCCACTATCCCACCATCAATAACAACCAATAGCAGAAAAAGAGCCCCACCCCTCTCTCCCACCATCAATAACAACCAATAGCAGAAAAAGATCCCCACCCCCCTCTCCCACCATCAATAACAACCAATAGCGGAAAAAGATCCCCACTCCACTATCCCACCATCAATAACAACCAATAGCAGAAAAAGAGCCCCACCCCCCTCTCCCACCATCAATAACAACCAATAGCAGAAAAAGAGCCCCACCCCCCTCTCCCACCATCAATAACAACCAATAGCGGAAAAAGATCCCACTCCCCTCTCCCACCATCAATAACAACCAATAGCAGAAAAAGATCCCCACTCCCCTCTCCCACCATCAATAACAACCAATAGCGGAAAAAGATCCCACTCCCCTCTCCCACCATCAATAACAACCAATAGCAGAAAAAGATCCCCACTCCCCTATCCCACCATCAATAACAACCAATAGCGGAAAAAGATCCCACTCCCCTCTCCCACCATCAATAACAACCAATAGCAGAAAAAGATCCCCACTCCCCTCTCCCACCATCAATAACAACCAATAGCAGAAAAAGATCTCCACCCCCCTCTCCCACCATCAATAACAACCAATAGCGGAAAAAGATCCCCACTGCCCTCTCCCACCATCAATAACAACCAATAGCGGAAAAAGATCCCCACTACCCTCTCCCACCATCAATAACAACCAATAGCGGAAAAAGATCCCCACTCCCCTCTCCCACCATCAATAACAACCAATAGCGGAAAAAGATCCCCACTCCCCTCTCCCACCATCAATAACAACCAATAGCGGAAAAAGATCCCCACCCCCCTCTCCCACCATCAATAACAACCAATAGTGGAAAAAGAGCCCCACCCCCTCTCCCACCATCAATAACAACCAATAGCGGAAAAAGAGCCCCACCCCCCTCTCCCACCATCAATAACAACCAATAGCAGAAATGCATGATCTTTGTACTGCTTTACAGATCTAACCTCTCACATACTTGTACTATCAATGTATTTGTCTGTATATATAAATTTAATATATTGCACACAAAGTTCACTATGCATGTTTGTGAAAATAAATTAAAATTAAAAACAAATGCACACTTTTATTTCCAGGGTGTTGATAAAACTAGAAGATTCATGTTGGAGTGGTTATCGTTTCTTTACCGTTACATACCGGTGGGAGTTCTTGAGAGGGTTCCACAGCGTATCAATGAACGGCCACCTCACTATCTGGGACGAGATGATCTTGAGACACTGATGGCCAGTCCAGATTGCAGAGATTGGGTCAAAATAAGGTAATTATTAACCCTAAATTTTAAGATTTCAGAATTATTTTCATTTAGATTCAATTGATTTTTTAAAAAATGAACCTGAAATGGATTTTCGATTTTTTTTTCATTTTAAAATGATGTTCTGGCAGCTACTAGGTGTTGCTAGAAAGTATATTGTTACAAAATATAAATTCTACCTTTTGAAAATCCAAAACATTCGCGGGTGACGTCACTTTGCGAATATATTCCTATCCCTCCTTTTTTTGGCTATAACTTTTGAAATCTATGGAGTTTAAAAAAATGCTTGTGCTTTTGCAGAAACGTATTCAGCATTTTTTAGAGATAAATTATTACTGTATAAACGGTTATTCATTGAGTGAATGACGATTTAAAATCATCAATCCAACAGGTTTTTTCCTGGCAATATAGATGCTCCCGACGGCCGAATATTGTAATAGCAGGAGTAATTTTTGCTTATTTACCATGGTATCTTATTTCGGCTTTTTTGTCAAAAATATATTTCAGGTCAATTTTAAAGGAAAAAACTAAAAGAAACGCAAAAGTAAAATGTGTTTATTTTTCTAATAGTTCTCTAGGCTAGTATTTCACAAGTCATTTTACTAGCAATCTTTTACATTAAAAAATTCTACTACATTTCACTACACACTAAATTACAACGTTCTTTTCAGTGAGATGTTACTTGGACCGGTACCAAGCAGCTTTCAATTCTTACCAAAGCACAAAGCCAACTCATACAGTTAGTAAGATTGTAAATGGATTCACTTAAGTGAATTAGTTACTAAAATTCACTTAACTTGCTAAGTATATTATGGATCAACTTTAAAGTATGTCGTACTGAAATGACAAAAACATAATAAAATACTGCATCAAATTTATTTTTCTGTATTGCGTTACTGAGAAATAAACACACTAAAGTGGGTACTGTACTTCTCAATCCACCCAACTCCAATAATTTAAAAACGTCCTAGTGACAATTCACATGTAGTTTGAAACCTCATTACAGTACAATCCTAATCATTACTAAAAAAAAATTACTAAAACTAAAAACAAAAATATGAAAAACATACCATTTTACTTATAGACTAGTCCAGATTTGAGAAAAATGAAATGATGTAGGCATTTCGTGTTAAAAGCGAATAAACATGTGTTTTAGGGTAATTTTGGGGTGCTGAATTCAAATTTGCTGTTTACCCGGCTCAATTTTTAGATCTTCACCCTTAAAATGTGAAAAACAAAATGGCCGCCATTTCAGACTTATATTAGAAGAACATCTTTTATTTAAAATGGACCTTATATATGGAATAACTTACCGCTCAATCTAAAATTATATTTGTCAATTAGACGAAAGAAAGAAGTGTTTTTTTTTCACTTAAATTAAATAATCCTATAAATTTATTTATCTGGAGGACCAAACTCAAAGACTTGGCTTAACGCGTCCTCACACAATTATATTTACTAATTTATCAAATGTTCTGTATATTGTGTGAAACAATAAACTTTACTTGAATCCCCATCTCTCCTTCCTTTTTTGGTCATTTAAAGATGTATTGTCTCCCAAACCATTAAGAATGAAGATTAATTAAATCAGACTATCAATATGTTATTTTGTAGTTTTAATAAAGTTAATCACTTCCGTAGAAAATAAAACGAAAAAAAATAATGTTTTCACTTATAAAAAAATGACAAATTAAATAGTTAATTTTAACCAGAAATGAAATCCATTGGCTGGCATGTATGTTACATTTAAAAAAAAAAAAATTGTAAGAATTATTTTTTCAGGGAACAATACATCTTTAAATGTTGTTGAAAACCTTCTCGGTACAATTCTGGTGATTTATATACACAACTACCCCATAACCATAATGTTGTTTTTCATTGAATACTATACCTTATTAGGCCTATATTGAATTCAATCAACGTCGAATTTATTAAAAAGAGAATTTTATGAAAATCCTAAGACATAATGCAAATCATGCATAGATGGATAAAATAAATAATATTTTAATCAATTTGTTCTTCTTGAAATATTGTAGCAGCATCAATAAAATATTTTATCAGCGTTTGGTTTAGTTTCATATTCATCATATTCATATCTTTATTAATATTAGCTTTTCTAGGCTGTGAAAGTGATACTGCATAAACAAATTAATGTTTATTATTAATAATTGTTGGCAGATAAATCAGCTATAGAATGATGCTAATAATATTAGCTGTGTATATTTAATTTAATAAACTACGGTACCGTAACAAGTCACCTAGTTTTGTAATATCATAAACGACCATTCATCTTTTGTTCTGAATCTATTAAGGCTACGTTTTATGAAACGGAAGACGGCCGTTCAATTCTGAAATATGATATGACGTCCATAATTACTACGAAAATTCGGTCTAATATTACAAACGTATGAGGGTAAATAGGGTAGACCTAGCATACACGGAAATACCAAAACTATTTGGATTATGATTTTGGCCTTAAATTATGGAAAAACCCCGGCAAAAAAAATAATTATGGTCAAATTGACGACCCATATGACGGGTTTTCCCGAACACAGACGGTGTGACTTGGTGGTGCCGTGGCATCGTGTTGAGCTGTGAAATGTGCAAACAATTACAATCACATTTGTGCAAACAACCACTGCAAACGTGTTGCCCTCAAATTTGCAGACAACCAAATTTGATGATACATGCCGGCACCCTAAAAATATGTGAAAATCTGTAAAAATGTATAATCCACTATGTGCAAACATCACGCCGCCGAAATTCTACAAATCTGCAAATCATTTTTTTTTAGCCAAAATCGTTTACTAAATATGATAACCTAATTCTAAACAGGCACGGGGTTTTCTAACAATGATTTCAAGATGTAGCCACATATTTATGTGTAGTAAATACAAGCTGAAAATAATCTGTTTGAAAAAAAAAAAAGAAGCCAAACCACCACTTACATGTACCATACTCATCCATATACCTAATTCATCTATATTATTTTCCTGTTAATTGATTAATTTGTTTAAATAAAATTATTTGTAGAATTTCATTTGCACATTAAAAACTGATTCGTTCGCGAAATTTACATTTCTGTACGTCTGCATTATTCATGATTTCTGCCTCAGACGTCCTGTTCAGGTTGCGCCCCGTATTTTCCCAGGTAAGTTGGTTTCATGTGCACATTGGTGGGTAGAAGTACATTCACACTTCACGGAACAAAAAGACGGCGCCGTGTTAAAAATTATATCTGTGTAAATGTAGCTTAAATGTACGGTCCCACCATTCTATAAAAGACAACTAACTGAATAAACATTAAAATGGAAAATATTGTTTCATCATTTTTCATTTCTTGATTGTATAGATTCATCAACAAAATGTATTCAAAATTAAGATACATTCTGTTATGAATGTATAATGAAGCATTTGATGCTTTAAAGACTCAACGTATGGTGAACAATAATTTAATTACAATAATATGAAAGCACGGCGCAGATGGTGAAAATGTATGTGCATAAATTGAATGCATTAGCAGAACCATACATTATCACGCTAGAATGTAATAGACAAGTACAAAATGACGAAAAGTACAAAATAACGACAATCAGCTAAAATTCATTCCACCTTTTGTTTACAACATTCCTGGCGTGTTGCCGTACTCGCAGTGAACCACGAGTACAAATTATGTCCCTAGTTATACACGTTTATGCATTACGTCATTCATGAATTACTCACGCGTAACGGATTGTAACTAGCGCAATCACACATCAATGAAATGAATAATTTGAAACATTAATCGCGTATGTGAACGTGCGTCCCGGATTTGCCAGCGCACGTCGTCGATTGTCTCTCGATGCAACGTCTTACCATTGTACCTCTCAATCGTGGAATATTGTAAAAATGAAATTAAAATATACCAGACGGGTAATTGTTAAGCGTGGTTCCCACTAACGACGCAACGTAACGCAATCTGGGCAACGTAAGAAAATGCCCTTCCAATCATTGTGTTTGCCCCCGCCTCCGTGAAATCAAACCGGCGATGTTTGCAGCGGCACTGTTGCGTTGTCGGTTCCCACTTGTGATTACGCAATACACAGCACTTCGCGTCGCTACGGCGCTGCGTCACGTTGCGTTGCGTTCTAGAGTGGGAACCACGCTTAAACATGATAATCGCCGAAGAATCATTATTTTCTTGAAACTAAGTTAATACTATTTACAAACTATAACAAATATACGGAGTAGGTTGACATTAGGAAAGTATCACCTTGTCTTGCCCAAATATTTATATACATTATTAATAAACCTTATCCGTTTCGCCGAGACATATTGGAATAATGCGACACTTGATTTCCTAAAGAGTGTGTTGACTTTTTATTCTTTAACTGTCTTCGAAGGGTATTAGTCTCAATAAGATATTGCTGTTTACATTGGCCGTAGACAAGTGCTGTAAACAGGCGTAAATTTAGATTTTAATTAGATTTTTACAATGTGAAAGAAAGTTTATATATAATAATCATACTGTAATGCTTGGTGCACACTAAAGCGTTGTTCTCTAAAGGTCCATTTATACTAGGACGATAACAATAACTAGATAAAGATAAAACAAAATAAATTGGAAAGGTTTTCATCCTAGAACTATTTAGGATAATCATTTTGTAATTACTTTAACGACGTCACATACACAATCATTATTACATTATGTTTTCAAGCACTGGTGTATCTTACATTAACCCGTCGTAAACGGATTATAATTGCCGGTTAATAAAAACATCAAGTCGGATATTTAACATCAAATTACAATAGTTTCAAATTTCAGTAGTTTAGTAAACAATGATACGGAGAAACCTGTGTTATGCTATGTCTGTGTCTGAATTATAAAATGTATACAGTACGTCGACACACTGTCTTTACTGAGATATTAAATCATAAAAATAATTAAAAAATACTATTTCTACGGCTAATAAATTTAAGGTTATCTATCGATAATAAATATTTAATATAGTAAGGCACTTCGTAGGTCTACTAATTAATTATAATACCTTTTTTAATATCAAAATGAAAATGTTTTTTGTGATTTTTTTTGTATTTGGAAGCCTTGTATCTTCAAGCTACTATGATTTTGTGAACATTACAGTTTTTCTATTGGCGCAATAATTGAGAAACGTGTGTTATTCATTTGTGATCGTCACGTGAGAGCACTGCTGATATCAATTCAATTCAGTATCTATAATCTTTTGCGCGCGCGTGATACAATAAATTTTGGTTCCCACTAGTTTGACAAAATTTGTGATGTGCCCAGATATGGTAGTGATATGCCCAAAAATATGGTAGTGAATCGATATGACATCATCATATCCATATACGGGCACATCACATTTTTCATGAAGTTTGATAGCGTAGACAAAGAATTAGGTATTTCATTTACTGGATATTCAAGGCATTTAACTACCGCCAGCCAAAATAGCGAGAGGTATGTGGTCGATCGCGTGTGTTGTGTGTCCGTGTTTCTTTCTTTCTTTATATTGTTAGTTAACAGGATTACTCAAAAAATTATTGCCTGATTTTCATAAGATGTTAAAGGATGGTTTCAAAACTTTATGGGAACACATCATACATGTTCATACGACGCAACGCAGCGAAGTATAATTGACTGCTGTATTGCGTAATCACATAACGCAACCTACTCGACGTAAGAAAAATGCCCTTCCTATAATTGTGATTGCCCCCGCCTGCGTGAAATCAAACCGTCGGTTCCCACTTGTGCTTTCGCAATACAGTACTTTTCTAGCTCAAGAATTGACGTAGTCGCGAAAGCTTCAAAGGCAGTATAATAAATGCAGATGTACTTTCGGAACCGGAACCGCGTTTGGTCGTAGAATTCTTACAAGCCACACATGAGATGAAATATAATTTAAAATAATGTTTATAATCTGAATTTAATATCCCGCGGCATCAACTCTAATTGATGTCCTAATTGTTGACCGACTCACTGTTAAATTGAATTGATTGAACCTCTGTCTTGAAATATGCATATTATTATTATTTCTTGTCCGGTCAAACACTACAATATACCAGCAAATAAAATACTTGGTATTTAAGTATGAACTTAAACTTTATGTTCCAAGTACACAGCCAAACTCTATAGCTGTCCCCCAAAAACATAAAAAATTAATATTGGCCTAATTAAATAAGATTTAAATAGGTTATTTTGTAGCTTTATTAAAGTTAATCAACTTCCGTATGAAAAAAAAATGGAAAACAAATTATGTTTAACTTATAAAATGACAAAATAAATTAAATAAATCCCCATGGCTGACAGCCAATTTGACGATTGTTTGCTTTGAAAGTAAAAATACATTGTTTTTCGATCCAATTTTTGGTCAAAGAACACAACAGCTTAAGTCTAATATGAATTCCAAGGGAAAATACACAAAAAAAAGAGCGGACATTGTTGGACGTGTGTCCACGAGATTTTTTTCATTCGAATTTCTATGTTTATATTAGAACTTATTAGTTATTTCATCGCAAATATTCTTGAGATACACAAGGATCCATTATGTGTATTATGAAACATGACAATACATAATGCTGTTCTCGAAAATGTATCGTTCGCTCGCAAAACTACACGTGAACTGTTTTATAGCAGCTGAGTATGAAATTGTGAAACCAATTCAGTGCGTGTTAAATTGCTGATGATATTATTAATATACGTTTTTTCTATATTATGTAACTCTATACTATATGAAATGATTGCTATTCATGTAAATAATTAGGTTATATTAAAATGTATCAATTTCCCCAAAACGCAAGTTCTGTCTTGATTGCCTCATATTAGCGTCACCACCAATATCAATGTTAAATACCTTTTATGAATAGGTATACTTTATTAAGCAATTACCTAAAAAACACTATATATGCAAATATGTATTCAAAGAATAACGTTCGTTTTATCACAGTGAAGTAATGCTTTCGTTTGCCTGATGTGTTAGAATATAACGTACTAGGCCTACTTATATAAATCTTCATAATCGAATGTTAATAGCAAAGATCGCAGTACAGCCGTACTGTTAAATGCCGGCGGTGCACGCTTAACAATTTACACGAGAAGCGGCGCGCGTCAAGCGTCAAATCGAACCGTAATTTTGACGCGACGAACGATTTCAGTGTGAACATCAAAGCGAATGTGACGTGTAGGTGTCAGTCGATTTTCTTAAACGCGTTGTGTTACCTAGTTGCTCCATTATAGGCAACTTTTTCAAGCTTCGTGCAACTAACTCGGTGCAATAATGTGTGACGGTTGCCCCGTGTCGCTTCCGTGTAAATGTTCAGTCTGTCCCAGTCCTTAGTGTGATTAATAGCTGTTGGTAGTAGTAGTAGTCCTATAGTAAGAATATTGTAGCATGTAGATATAAAATACAACATATGATGATTGAAGATATAAATTATTCTAAGGTGTGCTCAGAGGACTGGTGACATCATTTTCAGACATCCCATGATTAATGGCGTGCAAATAACGTCCGTAAGAAATTCAGTGTCGTCTTAACCTAGAATTAGATAGGTGATCTGCGTGCTTACATTAGTAATTCGCGGTTCACTGTGGACTTTTGTGCTGCATTATAATGTTCCGTTCATTTGAACACATAATAGTTCAAAGCTCTCATTAAAACTAGATTTATATTATATAAAAAATGAACCAAAACTTGAACAGTATCTACTTGATAAAATTGACTTTGAAGGAGCATCGTTAAAATTTAAGCTGCGATCAAACACCCTTCCCCTTGAAAGAAAAACATCTAAATGGTCAAATGACCCTAATGCTAATGGTTGTTGTAAATTGTGCAACAGAAATGAAGAAGAAACCATTATGCACTTTCTCCTAACATGTACCACTCTAGAAGAAGAGAAAAAAAAACAAATTGCTAAATTCAAACAAGAACTTTTGGAATGTAATCTTTTTTATCTCTTTGACTATTTTCAGAATTTAGATTTATTCAACAAAACCCTTCTTATTCTAGGCAATGACCATGATTTATTTGATAATATTATTAAGTCTTTAATCGACAAATTCTGTAAATCATTGGCTAAATCTTTATGGAAGAAACGTTGTGCTCTTTTAAACTGCTTTTCAACTTTTGTGTGTCATTTTGATTTCTGTTTCGTAATCTTTGTGTTTTTATTTTATTTATTATGCCTTAGTGTTGAGTATTACACACACCGTTATACTCTTTATTTTGATTCATACCATGACATTAATTTTATTATTTATTTTGTGTGTATCTAAACATTTTTATTTATTTTGATTCCTCTTAAGTTTGTTTTATTTATTTATTTTGATTTAAAGTATTTAATTATTATTTTTTTTTGGTAAGAATTATGTTTTGTATTTCACTCATTCATTTTGATTTATTTTTAATATAATAATTATATTTATTCTTGTATGTTATTTTTTGGACGCACCTTTATCATCAAATTGTGCCACTGTTGTAAAAGTTAAGTTTCTAATAAATTATTATTATTATTAACGAGCGAGGAATCAGACAATGTGTATACTCAATTTCATTGGTTGAAAAATCATAAGCTATTAAGCAAGTCAACCAATAAACGTATCTCAACGATTGACTTCGTTTTATTCGAGAAGTTCACTGTTGGACAAGTAGTTGAAATAAAAGGATACACGGTCAGCATGTCGAGCGAGGATAGCGTATACGCTGAAAATATAACTAGCGAGTTTGAATTACCCCATGAAGGATGGGTGGCATTCATAGGGCTGTGGATCGCGGCTTTATTTACCATTATTGGCAATGTAATGGTGATCGCATCGTTTATCATATATCGGGATATTAGGAACAAAGTTTCTCATCTTTTTCTTCTGAATCTAGCTATTAGTGATCTGATAGTGGGATTGATGAGTCTACCGTTAGATAATTTATGGAGGTGGCATGATCGCTGGCCGTACGGTAAAATTCCTTGTATCTTCTGGACATTTGTTGATTACACTGTAACGACACAGTCTGCGTACTGTATTGTATTGATATCAACCGATCGTTATCTTCTCATCAAGAAAGGACTCAGCTACACATCATATCAGACTAAGACAAGAGCTCTTTGGCAAATATCCGTTTCTTGGTTAATATCTATTGGCTTTCATCTCATCGCGGTGATTTTGTTTGAAGTAATAACAATAGATGTCGTCGATTTTGACGAAGAGTGTGAACTAAACGCAGTGCAGCATCTACCATACACAATTACTGCGTTGTTTGTTGAATTTCTTATTCCGCTTGGAATAGTAATTGTGTTGTACATTAAAATTTATGCCAATATTCGGGAACGTACAGCCGGTCTTGTGACGACAAATAAGCAAACAAAACCGAATAAGAAAAAGCCACCCGCGGAATCTAAAGATTCCGGCTTAGCTTCAGAGGTAGGCCCCTCGTCTGGAGTACTTACGGACAGTAAATCGCTCGATGAAGTTGAAACGATCACGGATGACGCTGTTACAAACACAACTTTATCACCCGATGATATCGCCTTAAAAATATCGACAAGAACAAACGCAGGTCTAAAAACAATCTCATCCGCACCAAAGAATTCACCGACCACTTTACCGCAGAAATCGGAATCACCAAGTCGACGAAAGAGCTCAGATTCAAGGGGCAAACACATACAAGCGGCCAAGATGCTTTCTATCCTAGTTGGGGTTTTTATTATATGCTGGTTGCCGTATAACATCGCTCTGATTGTAGATGTTGTGTATAGAGATCATGATATTATATCCGTTCTAGTTTGGGATATTGCTAACTATCTCCTGTGGCTGAATTCGGCTGTCAATCCTCTTCTGTATGCGTACACTAATGTGTACTTTCGCCGAAGTTTTTACAACATGTTCAGGTGGTTTGTATCGCCTTGTTGTACACACTAAAACGACGTTTTTAAGAAAACATTTATAGGCCTACTATAAAACTATACTATCCTTTACGTACGAAAAAATACCGGGTGATGCAGTCGACATTGCTATTTCGTATATAGGAAACGCCTTTATTTTACCAGGTTATTTATTAGCTTTTTTTCTTCTGAACATGAACTATTGGAGTAATTATATCGATAAGAAACGGATTCCGTAACAATAAACGTAAACGTGCTAAACGTTCCAACTGATATTGGTAACGCTTCTGTATATAGGTCTACTGCATCTCTTAAGGCCAACTCAGACAACATCGTACGATGAGAAAATTAAACATGTTTAAAGTTCTCCCGACGAGGCTAAAAACTATACGGTACCCGACAACGATCGACTCTTGTCGGGATTCAACTCGACGGGCCTCGTCATACGATCCTGTCTAAGTTGGCCTTTACCACCCTGCGTACCGCTCTGATGAATTTTATGACTATATTAACACATTTATAAATAACGCATATTAACACGGTACTATAATGTTATTATAGTATGCGTTTTGTATTTTGACACTTTGATAGATATTCGTTACTACAACCTGTTGACCCGTTGATGTATTTATTTCAGTAGGCCTTTTCAAATTTCAGCTCGAGTAATTTTTTATAAATTATTTATGGTTTATAAAACCTGGTTGTATAGTGTTCACTAATAAATAATCATCTTTTCATCAAGAAAGTTAAAATCCTTGTCTAGAATCATATGATTTACCGTAACGAAACCAAAATATATCGCAATTGTCGCTCTTGGATTACTGAAGATACTTTTGATAGGATAGTTTCTATGTGTGGTAGACACTGAATTAGCTATGCATAAAAAACGGAATCTTTTTATGTTATTAATATTATATCCAATTTATGAATATAATATTTTTTAATATTTATTCTATACCGTTTATACTGAATAATTACAAAAACCTGATCTTGATAAGTATGGCTTACCCATGTGGTAGGACTAATATTTTCAAGAAAAAGATGTGGTTCCATTTACGAATAAAACCCATCAGTATTTTTATAGTAATTAGGTTAAGAAAATTTCTATGTGGACTGTCATTTTATTTAAAAATGTCATAAATGTAACTTGTCAATAAAATAGTACAAGTGATCAGTGAAGACCAATTGTGTTTTAATTAATTCATCTTCACAACTGAACCAGGAAAACGCCTATCGTTAGGTGGCTCACTGTTATACCATGGAAAACGTGTTATACCATGTAGAACGTGTTATATTATACCACAGAGAACGTGTTATACCATGTAGAACGTGTTATATTATACCATAGAGAACGTGTTATATCATGTAGAACGTGTTATATTATACAAATAATGAATGTTTATGAGTGTAATGGTACAAATAATGGCACGAGGTGAATGATGAAAGGTTATATCAACGAGGCAACGCCGAGTTGATATAACCTTTCATCATTCACCAAGTGCCATTATTTGTACCATTACACGAATACAAAACATTCATTATTTGTTTTATATAAACATCTAAATAAATTCTAGTTATTTGAATCAAATAAAAGGTAGCCCTAGCCAAAGCTTACTACATTTCCTTCACACACATTGATTAAAAACAGTAACATTTGGTTTTTAATAATTTTATATTAAATGTTATATTTATATGGATTTCGTAAACACACCTACTTTTGTGTTAATTATGTCAACAAACGACCAAACAATCCTAGGCCTAGCAAGGCTAAAACGCCTAGGCTAGGCCTAGCCTAATACTAGCATGACCTAGGCTAGACCTAGGCCTAGTACTAGCTTGGCTGAAAGGCAAAACTTCGACAGACAATTGGAACTTATCTAAGCTAATTATGTGTTTTCCAACAATTCCACGTCTTGTAGGGATGTCCCCATTAATTAATCAAAATCCTAAAAACGATCTAAAGCTAATTTAAATGCTTTTTTGAATGAAATTAGTACATAATGTCCAAATCGTACACAAATATCTGCTGCTGTTGCATATCTCGCGGTGGTGTTTACAAATGAAACTGAGACCAGACGACAGGTGGTGCTGTTGTATTTCACAGTACAGAGCCATATCATAGGATAATTTGTGTACTAGATTTTTTTTCATCCGCGAGACGTTTTTTTTTTCGTACACAAAAATGTTTCAAAAAGTACTATTAAACGATCGTTTAATAGTGCGTACTATTGCACGCCATGTGACCCACAATCGTCCAATCAAATGACAGGAATTTATTTAGGTGTTATATAATATACCATAGAGAACGTGTTATATTATACCACAGAGAACGTGTTATACCATGTAGAACGTGTTATATTATACCACAGAGAACGTGTTATACCATGTAGAACGTGTTATATTATACCATAGAGAACGTGTTATATCATGTAGAACGTGTTATATTATACCATAGAGAACGTGTTATACCATGTAGAACGTGTTATATTATACCACAGAGAACGTGTTATATTATACCACAGAGAACGTGTTATACCATGTAGAACGTGTTATATTATACCACAGAGAACGTGTTATACCATGTAGAACGTGTTATATTATACCACAGAGAACGTGTTATACCATGTAGAACGTGTTATATTATACCACAGAGAACGTGTTATACCATGTAGAACGTGTTATATTATACCACAGAGAACGTGTTATACCATGTAGAACGTGTTATATTATACCACAGAGAACGTGTTATACCATGTAGAACGTGTTATATTATACCACAGAGAACGTGTTATACCATGTAGAACGTGTTATATTATACCACAGAGAACGTGTTATACCATGTAGAACGTATTATATTATACCACAGAGAACGTGTTATACCATGTAGAACGTGTTATATTATACCATAGAGAACGTGTTATACCATGGAGCACGTGTTACAGGCCTACCATGGAGAATATGTTATACCGTGGAGAACGTGTTATTCCATGGAGAACGTATTTATCCATGATTCTCTACTATACAGACTGCACCGTACCATAACATTGAAAACCTGTCTATTTGTTAGTTTGATTTGCTTGGCCTCTGGTCCACGAGTAGACCGATAACATAACTAGGTTTCTTCGACAATTAAACAAAAAATAACATCAAGATATTACAGTTTGTAAAACATTTTTCAATATTAAATAATTTAATTTTGTTTTATAATACAATTGGCAACATTAATTACATTACAAAGATTTAAAAATAAAATAACATTTTATTTCGTATTAAGGCCCATTTACACTAGGGCGATAACGATCGAAGATAAATTGATAAACATACATTTTTTTCGTTCTAGAACTATAGGATAATCATGATGCTGTATTTGATAAAAAATAATATTTTTGAAAATCCAATCACATGGCGGACGTCATGATCAATAAACAAAATAAAATCGTTGTATTGTAACGATATTTTTGCTCTTACTAATCATGACGTAATTTGATTGAACGTGTGGAAATATTATTTTCATCAAAGGCAGCATGATAATCCTTTAGTTTTAGGATGAAAAATTTTTAAAATTCTTTTGTTTTAGGTATGATTATGTTTATCTATTTATCGTCAATCGTTATAGTGTAAACGGACATTTAGCCTTAGATCTAATGGATTTACCAGAAAATAAATAATACATATAATTGTATCATAAAATTCTTCTTTTTTTTATATTTAAAAAAGCTTATCTCTCAGCTTTTTCCTTGGGCCTATAGGTGTTAGGAAAGTTGTTTTTAACAATAAGAGTTTAATCGAGGATAACATATATTTACTTATTATTTGTAGATTGTAAATGGGACGGTAACGCATTTAATGAGGTAGATAACAGCATATAAAATATCTAGTACTGTCTAAAATATCTTTGACAATCTTAAAGCAGTCGATACATGTTTAACGAAATAGTACTAAATGGAAAAATCAAGCTCTTCAACTGATTCGGTTGCCTTGGGCTAGATGAGTTGTCTCTTTTTTACCTAGGTGTGGTAGTTCACACTCCCACCCACATTTACACCCGTCCCTTTTAATACGGTACCGTAGGCCTACTAGATTAAAAACTCCACCCCAGATCATCCACATGCTTGTTATACTTCCTATGGAATTAGCAATAATTTGTATAATGAACTTCCTTATAATGGAAAAGTTATGTACAGGTCTGATCTAATGAATCGCTATTTTATTAGCATTTATTGATATAATATTTCTGTGTGTTTAACTGAAATAAAAAGATATTGTTGACCTTGTTAAGGAAAGTATATTCAGCTCTGTGACAGTTTTTGTCTTAACCATAGCCGGCTTAATCTACATTCATAAAGTATGAGTTTTCTTTTTATAACCATCCTTCCCTTTACTTGGTAAGCTTTCCTTTTCTTTTTCCTCTCCCTTTCCATACTTTTCCTTTTTAATTTTGGAACCTTTAGATTTCTTTTTCTTCTGTAAACCAAAACTAAAATTCTCTTCGAATACTGGATCTAACTCCAAGAACCGTTTTGCCCAAGATTCGTTAGAGTATGGCCCGGTGGTGCCGTCGTAGTCAGATGGTAGGATATCTGCGGGTATATATTCATGAAGACTGGAGTAAGTCCGACCGTGGCATTGAACCTTGAACATAAAAATATAGAAACGAATAAAAATAGGCATATATACGTGGTAAAGTAGTATGGGTTCCAGACGTAGTTATGAATTAATATTAGTAAAAAGATGAATATGTTGGCACCTATGGCGTTTCATACGTATACTACTTGAGCTTGTAAACTGTATTTTTCAGACAAAAATCGAAACGTCGACTGGTGGACTAACATAAAAAAGACAATAAATACAGACTTGAGGCAAGTCTAGTTTTAAAGCTCATGATCCGATGTTGAATGTTTTGCACATAGGTCAACACGTATGTTTTTATTTTCAAAATGACATACACATTTATGAATATTTATATATGATTAATAGCTCTCCGTTGATACATAGATTAGAACGAACTCACTCGGACTATGGTAAAACTCAAAAGAGCAAACAGAGGAATCATACTTATGCAAACTGTACAGCCAAAGCCTAAGAGCCTTTTGGACTCAACGTTTTAGAGAACCGTGCGTTATTAATATAAAGCTCTGTTTACACTATCAAACTTTATGTGACAACACAAATGTGATGTGCCCATGAACATGATGATATAATATCACTACCATATTTAAGCATATCACTACCATAGTTGGGCACATCACACTTTTTTGTCAAACTAGTTTGATAGTGTAGACAGAGCTTTAAACGTTTATCACATTTGGTTTATCACCTGATGGTATGACATTGAAGATAATACTGTTTATTTAGATTATGATGTATATTTTTAGCAATGTGGCATTTCTTGTGAGTCATGTGAATACAAAACATTGCTATCAATTGGTGGCTATATAAATTATGTAGTGAAAAGTTCATCTATGGCAATATAAATTATGTAGTGAAAAGTTCATCTATGGCAATATAAATTATATAGTGAAAAGTTCATCTATGGCAATATAAATTATATAGTGAAAAGTTCGTCTATGGCAATATAAATTATATAGTGAAAAGTTCATCTATGGCAATACAAATTATATTGTGAAAAGTTCATCTATGGCAATATAAATTATATTGTGAAAAGTTCATCTATGGCAATATAAATTATATAGTGAAAAGTTCGTCTATGGCAATATAAATTATGTAGTGAAAAGTTCATCTATGGCAATATAAATTATGTAGTGAAAAGTTCATCTATGGCAATATAAATTATGTAGTGAAAAGTTCATCTATGGCAATATAAATTATGTAGTGAGAAGTTCATCTATGTTAATATAAATTATGTAGTGAGAAGTTCATCTATGTTAATATAAATTATGTAGTGAGAAGTTCATCTATGGCAATATAAATTATGTAATGAGAAGTTCATCTATGGCAATATAACTTATGTAGTGAAAAGTTCATCTATGACAATATAAATTATGTAGTGAAATGTTCGTCTATGCCAATATAAATTCTATATATTTGAGTAAATGTGCCTTTATTACGGTGTGCCGTTTGACACATCTACTGTTCTACACAAAGTCTGGTTTGCAAAAGACCATTGTTTGTAAAAAGAAAAACAGGGGAAAAACAGTATGGTTTGCCTTTTGATTGAAAGAACAAACCATGTTTTTTCTTTAGAAACTATGGTTTGTAAAAGACAAATCACGGTTTGTAAATGACAGACGATTGTTTGAGAAAGACAAAAATGGTTTGTGTTTTTATTAACAAGACAAGACAAACTATGGTTTATAAAAGACAAACCAAGGGCTGTAAATGACAGACCATTTATTAACAAGACAGACTATGGTTTTTAAAAGACAAACCAAGGGCTGTAAATGACAGACTATTTATTAACAAGACAGACTATGGTTTGTAAAAGACAAACCAAGGGCTGTAAATGACAGACTATTTATTAACAAGACAAACAATGGTTTGTGAAAGAAAAACCACAAATTGTAAAGAACAAACCATGGTTTTTTTTTCTTAGAAACTGGGTTTTAAAAGACAAACCAAAGGTTGACGATAGACCATTGTTTGAAAGACAAACAATGGTTCGTGTTTTATTAACAAGACAAACCATTATCTGTAAAAGACAACTATACTGTTGGTTTGCAAAGATAAACTATTTTGTAAAAAGAAATATTCTTTGTAGAACGTTGTGTTTCTGCCCTGTGTTTATTTACAAGTAATCCAAGTCTCATACCCGTTTCTTTATCTTGTCTTGCATAAATGGCTTCAGTATGTGGTAGACGCCTGAAAATACAACCGGCTCATTAACGAAATGAATTCCCTGGAGACGAACGGGTACACAGTTCTGGAAATAAAAAGGATAAGCAGTAATTAGTAGTAATTATACTGCACAGATTGGTGTCAATATATGTAGGCATCTTCCAGACTATTTGATGATAATTTAACTACTATGACGTAATTTTGTCCCATAAAGATTTAAGAGGTAGTGGTCAGACGTTTCGCCCAACTATGACCTTTTCCACTATGACGTTGGCACCCACTAATCACATCGTAAGAATATTTAACTCTTTCACCACACACATAATCACATGATTGTCAATTCTAGTAAAAACTATAAGTAGGCCTACCTGAAAAATTGCGGTGACTTTCCTAGCGAATCCTGGGCTAAGCTGCATAGCATGTGATAGGCCGATTCCTTCTAAGTCTGCCAACAGTATAACTCCATTAATCTGGTTCTTTTCACTCTCTATTAACATCTCCATTGCCATGAACACTGCTTTTGCGATGTCAATAATGTTATAGTCACTTGCGTTCCATTTGGCTGCAAAGCAACATGCATTTTTTAGTAGAATATTATGTAATTATATGAGAGTAAAGTTTATAAATATAAAGAGCTTTATATGTTTACACTGTATAAAAGGTCATCAACAATTATATACTCGTAAAGTATAATATAAAGTAGGAGTAATTGATGTCATTTATGTTTCAATCCAAACAAAACAAGAACATAAAAAGTATCGGATGTCAACTAACCGGAATTGTCATACGCACGCGCGTTGAAATAAGCAAGTAAGTTGACCAATCACAAGCGACAGTTCAGACGATACATCATGACGTCGTGATTGGTCAAATTACTTGCAGTACGCTTATACGTCATTGCGTTACGTCCAAGTGGAATCCAAGCTTTCATTCAAAACGTGACATACACAGTGTAGATTTCACAAGAAAGCTACATTTCAGTAACGAAAGTTCAGCCATGTGGTAAAACCATTCCCTCTATTTTAAATTAACACTATAGAGAGGCTACCTCATAAAAATAATGATACCCGAAATGGGTACTAATGACAGCATGATGTAATTGTACATTCCTTTACGCGTTATGTAAACGACTGATTATTAAAAATTGTGAAAGCAATCACGATAATATTGGTGATAATATGAGTGATAAATAAACATACGATACTTGTGATTAGACTTACCTACTGACCCCAGCGTCACAGTGTGAACACACGTCATCCTCGTGTGAACGTAAACAATGAATGATCACTTTACATGAACTGATAAATGAAACAAAAAATGTATGAAAAGTGATATTTTTCAAGCAGCTATTTAAGATGATTTAGACTACAATAAAGTAATATTATATTGTTTGAAGGTGTGCATGGCGAAATCAAATGTTGATATAAAGTTTGCGGTACACCACCACGTATTAGTTCTGAAAAGAACTGTTGAGCTTCTCTTATTCCAAGTTTACTGGTCTTTCTGCATTCTCATTCCCGAGGACGATTAAAGCATTTTGATCGAAACGTTGAGAAACTCAACAGTGCTCTTCAGAACTACAATAAAGTACCCAATGAAAAATAAGCTTTAAGCTTTTTCTATATCCTGGAAAATTATTTATTTTTGGTAATGATATATTTTTCTAAAATGTCAGATTTTAAGTATAGGTTTTGATTTTGTTTGTATTTTTAAACGATTTTAATATAATAAATTCAAATCAAATCAGCAATTGAATATTTTTTGAATAATTACGTATCATTAACAACATACATAATAAAATCGACCTACAATGATTATTATTCTCTATTTTTAGGATATTATAATAACCAGTTCATTCAAAATGTGTAATAAACATACATTGACTCATCAATGTTATTACCGTTTATAGACCATCTACTAATACTGTATAGCTATATAATTGGGTTATTTATCAACGGTATAGCCCTTCTGCTTGTAAATAATTAAAGTTCTATTTTCTCTTTATGAGCATGATGAATGTATAATTATGATATCGTCAAAGGCCGTCATAAAAAAGTACATTTGATTTAAGCTAGTTCAGAGTTTTATACACAATTCTTTATTACGTAACAATAATGGAATATGTTATAGTGGGATTATACACAGTAATATTTCCGGATATGACATTTATGATGAATCTTGAACAAATATTTTGGTCATTAGAAGATAACCACAGCAAATTAAGCAAGTGGCTAAATACAAATGTAAGTTGTGATATGAAAAAAGGAACTTACAAGTCGTAGCAAGCAGAAGCATAACGAAACAAGATATATATATATATATATATATATATATATATACAGCCTATATATTGTGCCAGTTCTGCGGTACATTTCATTTCGAAACCTGAGCTGCACTGACGAGATCTAATAAGATCGAAACAGTACTGTCTGCAGATTGGATATATATATATATATATATATATATATATATATATATGTTAAAGAGTCGCTATCCAATCGAGTTCGAACAATACCATGAAAGCCCCAGTGGTCTAATGGTTAGGACATCTGCATATCAAGCAGGCGGTCCGAGTTCGAGTCTCGGTTGGTGCGAATTTTTCTCATTCTCAAAGATTTCCTCATCTTTATCGTTTCAAATTAATTAATTAAATTTCAGTATATCACCGGGCGGTTTAGAATTAATGTTCTTTGCCTGTTGTGTTCATATATATATATATATATATAAACACAAGAGGCAAAGAACATTAATTCTAAACCGCCCGGTGATATACTGAAATTTAATTAATTAATTTGAAACGATAAAGATAAGGAAATCTGTGAGAATGAGAAAAAGTCGCCCCAACCGAGACTCGAACTCGGACCATATATATATAGACAAACTTCCGACGAATGTAATACTTACACACTTTAAGAGCCAATACTGGTCTTCCTTCGTTGTCTACGTTATCAAAAACAACTGGAAAGCCATCTTCAAGAACATGCAAAACAGACGAAGGTTTGTATTCGTTAAAGAAATCTGGATGTTTCTCTTTCAGTTCGTAATACTTTACCAAACTTTTGAAAGCCCGGTCGACGTCAAATTTCTTTGCCCGTAAAAACCGTAAAATGAATTTGTCGTCTTTGCGAAAACTAATATCAGTTCGTTCCTTCATCTTTAACTTGATCTTAGCAAAAGCAGCGTCACGAACACGTGGAGTTTCTCCCAGTTCCTTTTCAGCTTTTGATGCTAGGTCTCGGCCTAAAGTCCATTTGTAAGGTGTATTCACGTTGGCCATTTTCAATAAAGAGTTCTAAAATGAGAAAGATGTTCTATTGCTTTTTTTACATTCAAAACTGATTTTGTCTCATACACTAGATTTGTCTTCATACTGCTTAACCATGTACATGCCACTTTCTAAATTAATATATTGGTGATTTTAGCTCATTGTTTATGATAATTAATTACAACTTACCTACAACCTTTATTGAATAATGAGATCGTCAGTCAATGTTAAATTAATGTCTGGTGCTGTAGGACAAAGTGAGATGTGTTCGTTCCCGATATGCTATATTCCGCAATAGGCTTAAAGGTCTACTTAGCCTAATATCGATCAATGCTGTATTGTTTCTGTATCTGGAGTATTCTTGGACGATTCCATTAAATTTTAGAGTCGTATACTTACGTATCAATTTTTCCTATTTGTTTTTTTAGGAAGCCTGTTGAAACAGAAACTTAAGTTTAAAAAAAAATTGCCACATTTAAACTTATATTAAGGAGCTTAGGTAATATAGTTATTACTTTTTATTAATATAATGAAAGATAAATCTCCCTATAAGATATTATTCAAAACACTGCAGTATTACAGAAGTAATCGGGAGCAAAGTCCATTTGCATACTGATATCATGGTTAGGCTATTAAGTGTTTCATGATAAAACCCATGCTTTAAATTGTCATGGAGATACCAACGTGAATGACATTATTGACTGAACAAAAGGATTCTTACCACAAATCATTCACCCTGAAACACCACAAAAAATGAAATGTTGTTGAACTAATTGGTATAACTTATAAAAACTACTTCAAACATTTACAAATCATTCTTTATCATTCTAAAATCCTCCGTAAATAATTTGATTATTATAGGAAATAATAGAAGGAATTATTATCACAATACGGCTGGAAACATTTATATTTTAAGTCATCCTTTTTCATTTGATATCATATAAATAGACAACTGAAATCACTTAGAAAACCCACTTTTCTTTGACATTATAAAAGGAAAGGTATTAAAGAGACGTTGCTAGAGGGTGCTGTTTAGTTAACACGCTCGACTTTCTCTCGGTCTTTCAAACGTGGCGATATATACCGGTACATTTTGTTAATTAATATCCTACAAAATGGCACCACAAGCAAGAGCAAAGCCACTTAGTCAATTAGT
Organism: Antedon mediterranea; assembly: GCF_964355755.1. NCBI lineage: Eukaryota > Metazoa > Echinodermata > Crinoidea > Comatulida > Antedonidae > Antedon > Antedon mediterranea. The sequence goes on along the minus strand of NC_092670.1, from coordinate 37,071,427 downwards.
TAACGAGAAGGGGATAAAGGCAGTGCTTTTAGGCCCTCCTGGAGCAGGTAAAGGAACACAGGTAAGTCATATTTGGAGGCTTCTTCCGGTAATTTTAGGCATTGCTTGTTGACCTTGCCTGTGCTGTGTGTGGTGTGCAGCAGGGTCGGTCCATGACATGGCCCATGATGGGGTCCTCCTCAGAGAAACGACTACTGCTGCTGAGTGGTTTCTGGTTGGGAGTTTCAGTGCCCGGAAAGCCTAGGCCTAAGCCTACATTAGGTGACTCTCAACATTAACAACATGAGAGCAGATTATATTTTCACTTGGAAATTGCATTTAAAAAAGGAGGAAAAGCTTTAAAAAAAAAGTAAAAAAAAAACGTTGAGTGGGGACTGGGGTGGGGGATGAAGGGTATTCTACTACTAGGGTGGGGGAAGCAAGCGATGAATGAGGATGATGTCTTTAATAATTTAATAAATTCAAGCGCAGCTAAGCTCTATACTAGGCCCAATTTCTAATAGAGATCAGTTATTTAGCAGCATTTTTGATAAAAATTGCATCCCTCAAACAACCCAACCACCACCCTGCCACCATCCCCTACCCTGCCACCACCCCTCTCAACATACTAATAATTAATTTAATTAATTTATTATTTAATATCATCATCTAAATAAACACATTTTGCTCATCATTTTTCACCCCCTAAAAAAAGTGGAATGTTCTGAAATGAATGCTAATAAATATTCATTGGAAATATTACTGACATCAATGTACACATTATCAATACCAATCTATATAACATCTCGTATAGCTGTGATAAGATTCCAGGAATTCTTTGAAGTCCAAAGCCTTTAAAGCTATATTAGCCCCTCCGAGGCTGTCATTGCGAGACAGGAGCAGCAGAGAATTACTACAGTGGAGCTTGGATATTGACAATTTGTATAGCATATTGTGTTCTATGACTTGCAAATCTATATTTTGGTTGCATGCGTGACTGAGTCTTTTTTGGATTGTGTTTATTGAACACTGGTAGCTAATTGTGCTAGCTTATTGTATCAATAGCAATGGCTGTTGCAGTTCCTGATTCTACAGCCCCTGTAGCTGATGAAGAAGAATCGCCATTTAACATTAAGGTTGTACTGCTTGGCCCCCCTGGGGCAGGAAAGGGTGTACAGGTAACCAAACAGGAGTGCAATACAGTATTTGTTATTTATACAACCCATCTATTCAGGGGACACCCTTAGTGTTGAGGACACCTTTTATCGTAAATTTGAACACTACGGCCAGCCCCATTTCCTGGTTGAAATTGAGTGAAATATTTTACTGTATCTACAATATCAAACTTTATGTGACAAACAAAATGTAATGTGCCCATATATGGACACTATGATGTCATATCACTACTGTACCATATTTGGACATATCACTACCATATATAATATGGGCACATCACATTTGTCAAACTAGTTTGATAGTGTAGACGGAGCTTTAAGGTTTGGGGTTAGTAATTTTATCTCATCATTCGATTAATAAGTTTTAAATATTTTTATTATTTATATTTTGTAGGCACCAAAGCTAGCATCCAGGTTCTGCCTATGTCACCTTGCAACCGGAGATATGTTACGCGCTGTAGTAGCTTCTGGGTCAGATTTGGGTCAAAAGGTCAAGAAGGTGATGGATAGTGGCGCCCTTGTTAGCGATGAATTGGTCGTTGAGATGATCGACAGCAAGCTTGACCAACCAGAGTGCAGAAATGGATTTCTTCTTGATGGTTTTCCGAGAACTGTTGTTCAAGCTGAAAAGGTATTTTCATATTTTTTTCTTTTTTATCAAACTGGTTTGACTAAAAAAGTTTGATGTGCCTAAATATGGTAGTGATATTCTCAAGTATGGTATTGCTATGACATCATTATGTCCATATATGAGCACATCACATTTTTTTGTCGCATAAAGTTTGACAAAAAAAGTGAGATGTGCCCAAATATGGTAGTGATATTCTCAAGTATGGTAGGTAGTGCTATGACATCATCATGTCCATATATGGGCACATCACATAAAGTTTGATAGTGTAGACAGAGCTTAACTCACTTCCTTATCTATCCTGTTAGCTTGACAACCTTCTGGCAAAGAGAATGACAGAACTAGATGCAGTGGTGGAGTTTTCGGTTGATGACCATCTTCTTGTTAAGAGAATCACCGGTCGTTTGATCCATCGTGCCAGCGGTCGTAGCTACCACGAAGAATTTAGCCCGCCTAAAGTGCCAATGAAAGATGACGTAAGTTTGATTATTATATTTGAGATCTAAAACAATTTGTTTGTTTATTATTTGTTTAAAATTTGTTTATTGTATTATTATTATTTGTTTATTATTATATTTGAGATCTAAACAATATATTCTCACTACATTTCCATGAGTTGAGCGGTGGGTTTTCCACATAATATTTACATTTATTATTAATGCACAATCATTTTTTAATATTTATTTATTAATTATATTATTTTGTTATGCTTCTTCACAAGTGTAATAAATTAGAAATCTTGGTTCCCACTAGAACTTAGTGCAATGCAGTGTAACCGCCAAAACATAGGCCTATGAGAAAACAAATCTGCTTACGTCAATGCTACCCCGCGTGGTCTTGACTACGCACTGTACTACGTCTTATTTGCGTTTGCCTTATGTTGTCTCGCTAGTGAGAACCAAGCTTTAATAAATAAATAAAATATTCCTTTTAAACAGATTACTGGTGGACCTTTGATGAGGCGTTCAGATGACAATGCCGAGACATTGGGTAAGCGGCTACAAGCTTACCACTCTCAAACTGCACCACTAGTTGACTACTACAAAAAACGAGGTATACACTATGCTATAGACGCCTCAAAGAAACCGGACGAGGTTTTTACAAGTATTCTGGCAGTTTTTGCAAAAGCGTCGAGTAAAGATCAAGTGATGTTCCAATGAAATAATTGTATCAATTCCATTAGTAGAATATATATATAAATTAGAGTAACTGATAAAATTTTTGGGTACAGTAGAGTAATAAAGAGATAAAGAGAAATCGAGCTGTAGCTTGGTGGTTAACTTAAGTGCTTGCCTTCCAATCCAAAGTTCAATCCTGACGACGTAGTATAATTCCTGCAAAATGACATTAAATTTTTATTTTTTTATTTTTAAATGGCCACAATATAAACTTAAAATATATATTGAGTTAACATGCGCATAAAATATTATGTGAATCTGCGCACGTCACATTATGATATAGTAACCAGTTAAGTAAAAAAATAAAAGGGTCAACATTTGGCCATTTTTCGAAAATTTCCCTGTACAGAGATTTTTCAAAAAGTGGCCAAAATATTAACTTCTTAAAATATGTATCGAGGTAACATGTGCAGAACACATTATGCGATTCTGCGCATGTCAGATTATGTTAACAAGTTATATGTCAGGAAATAAAGGTTCGAAATTTTGCCATATTTTAAAAATTTCCCTGTACAGGGATTTTTTTTTCAAAAATCACTTTTTTAGTTTTTTTGGGGGCTATTTAAGGAATGATAAACCTTGTGGTATATTCAGATATTCAAAATTTTAACTAGAAATATGAAATTTAAAAATCAAAATACCACTCAATTATTATTATTGTCACCAAAGACTAATTCAACTACAAATGCCATGAAAGACTCACTCAATTGACATATTAACACCTATTATGTCATAGGAAACCCATTCAAGTGCACAACAATGGCGTTAATTGCACAGCAAGCTGTGTAATGTTGTTGTTTTAAACATAAAATAATTTGGTACTGCCCTACGAATAATTGTCAATAATTATTTTATTCAATACTCACTTAAACTTGTTTAGTTATTATTAGAGTATTAATTTTATTTCTGGAATATTTAGAATTAAATACCCCGGAGAGACTATGTGAACACCGTAATGATATTATTATTGAATATTCTCCCCCTCTTAAATTAATACTTAAAACTAAAGTAAAAATACAAGAAACATGAACAACATTTTTCAAAAATTTCCCTGTACTATAGTACACGGATATTTTCAAAAAAATGGCCAATTTTCGACCTTTTTATTTTTCGATAAAACTGGTTACTATAGCACAATTAACATGCGCAGAAACCATTAGTCGACTCTGCGCATGTTTATTATGCTATAGTAACCATTTATGTCAAAACTGGTTACTATAGCACAATTGACATGCACAGAACCCATTATTCGTCTCTGCGCATGTTTATTATGCTATAGTAACCATTTATGTCAAAAAATAAAAGGGTCGAAAATCGGCCATTTTTCGAAAATTTCCCTGTGCAGGAATTTTTTCCAAAAATGGCAAATTTTCGACCTTTTTATTTTTCGATAAAACTGGTTACTATAGCATAATTAACATGTGCAGAACCCATTAGTCGACTCTGCGCATGTTTATTATGCTATAGTAACCATTTATGTCAAAACTGGTTATTATAGCACAATTGACATGCGCAGAACCCAGTATTCGTCTCTGCGCATGTTTATTATGCAATAGTAACCATTTATGTCAAAAAATAAAAGGGTCGAAAATCGGCCATTTTTCGAAAATTTTCCTGTACTATAGTACAGGGATTTTTTCAAAAAAATGGCTAATTTTCGTCATTTTATTTTTCGATAAAACTGGTTACTATAGCACAATTAACATGCGCAGAAACCATTAGTCGACTCTGCGCATGTTTATTATGCTATAGTAACCATTTATGTCAAAACTGGTTATTATAGCACAATTGACATGCGCAGAACCCAGTATTCGTCTCTGCGCATGTTTATTATGCAATAGTAACCATTTATGTCAAAAAATAAAAGGGTCGAAAATCGGCCATTTTTCGAAAATTTTCCTGTACTATAGTACAGGGATTTTTTCAAAAAAATTGCCAATTTTCGTCCTTTTTATTTTTCGATAAAACTGCTTACTATAGCACAATTAACATGCGCAGAACCCATTAGTCGACTCTGCGCATGTTTATTATGCTATAGTAACCATTTATGTCAAAACTGGTTACTATAGCACAATTGACATGCGCAGAACCCATTATTCGTCTCTGCGCATGTTTATTATGCAATAGTAACCATTTATGTCAAAAAATAAAAGGATCGAAAATCGGCCATTTTCCAAAAATTTCCCTGTACTATAGGCCTGGTACAGGGATTTTTTCACAAAAATTGCCAATTTTCGTCCTTTTTATTTTTTGATAAAACTGGTTACTATAGCACAATTAACATGCGCAGAACCCATTAGTCGACTCTGCGCATGTTTATTATGCTATAGTAACCATTTATGTCAAAACTGGTTACTATAGCACAATTGACATGCGCAGAACCCAGTATTCGTCTCTGCGCATGTTGTTTATTATGCAATAGTAACCATTTATGTCAATAAATAAATGGGTCGAAAATCGGCCATTTCTCTAAAATTTCTCTGTACAATAGTACAGGAATTTTTTCAAAAATTGTCAATTTTCGACCTTTTTATTTTTCGATAAAACTGGTTACTATAGCACAATTAAAATGCGCAGACACCACTAGTCGACTCTGCGCATGTTTATTATGCTATAGTAACCATTTATGTCAAAACTGGTTACTATAGCACAATTGACATGCGCAGAAGCCATTATTCGTCTTTGCGCATGTGTATTATGCAATAGTAACCATTTATGTCAAAAAATAAAAGGGTCGAAAATCGGCCATTTTTCAAAAATTTCTCTGTACAGGAATTTTTTCCAAAAAAGGCAAATTTTCGACCTTTTTATTTTTCGATAAAACTGGTTACTATAGCATAATTAACATGCGCAGAACCCATTAGTCGACTCTGCGCATGTTTATTATGCTATAGCAACCATTTATGTCAAAAGTAAATGGCAAATTTTCGACCTTTTTATCGAAAAATAAAAGGGTCGAAAATCGGCCATAAGTTTCAAAAATTTCCCTTTACTATAAGTACAGGGATTTTTTTAAAAAATTGTCAATTTTCAACCTTTTTATTTTTCGATAAAACTGGTTACTATAGCACAATTAACATGCGCATAACCCATTAGTCGACTCTGCGCATGTTTATTATGCTATAGTAACCATTTATGTCAAAAGTAAAATGGCAAATTTTCGACCTTTTTATTTTTCGATAAAACTGGTTACTATAGCACAATTAACATGCGCAGAAACCATTAGTCGACTCTGCGCATGTTTATTATGCTATAGTAACCATTTATGTCAAAACTGGTTATTATAGCACAATTGACATGCGCAGAACCCAGTATTCGTCTCTCCGCATGTTTATTATGCTATAGTAACCATTTATGTCAAAAGTAAAATGGCAAATTTTCGACCTTTTTATTTTTCGATAAAACTGGTTACTATAGCACAATTGACATGCGCAGAACCCATTATTCGCCTCTGCGCATGTTTATTATGCTAATCAAAATAATATTATCTACACACGTGAAGAGCTAAAACAAGAACACGTTTTGTTTATTATCTCAAAACTTTGCTTTATGCAGTTGAGTCGTTCTTTCATGACGGGGCAGAGTACAGAGATTTTTTCCAAAGGCGGCCAAAATATCCACTTTTTAAAATTAAATTATTATGCGATAATATTGCTACATATTGCGTTATCATCTTCTTATAGAGTGTTTGTAACCAGTTATCATGTCGAAAAATAAAAGGGTCAAAATTTTGTCATTTTTCGAAAAAATCCCTGTGCTATATATAGTACAGGAATTTTTCCAAAAATGGCCAAAATATCCACTTTTTAAAATTCAACTATTATGCGATAATATTGCTACAGTATATATGTGCATTTATATAACACCTATATAAATTCCTGTCATTTGATTGGACGAATGTGGGTCACATGGCGTGCAATAGTACGCACTATTCAACGATCGTTAAATAGTACTTTTTGAAACATTTTTGTGTACGAAAAAAAAACGTCTAGATGTTATATAAAACAAATAATGAATGTTTTGTATTCGTGTAATGGTACAAATAATGGCACTTGGTGAATGATGAAAGGTTATATCAACTCGGCTTTGCCTCGTTGATATAACCTTTCATCATTCACCTCGTGCCATTATTTGTACCATTGCACTCATAAACATTCATTATTTGTATAATATTGCATTATCATCATCTTATAGAGTGTTTGTAACCAGTTATCTCGAAAACTAAAAGGGTCGAAATTTTGTCATTTTTCGAAAAAATCCCTGTGCTATATATAGTACAGGAATTTTTACAAAAATGGCCAAAATATCCACTTTTTAAAATTCAATTATTATGCGATAATATTGCTACAGTATATATGTGCATATATTGCATTATCATCACTTATAGAGTATTTGTAACCAGTTATCTCGAAAAATAAAAGGGTCGAAATTTTGTCATTTTTCTATAGTACATGGATTTTCCAAAAAGGCCAAAATATCCACTATTCGACTTAAAATGTGATTAGACACCACATTTACTCCCCATTTGTTTATAGGATTAACCATTTATAATCTTTTGGTCATTGGTATCTGTTTCGGCCATCAATCAATTAGCTTTAATTCCTCCACTAATTAAGTGTATTTTCTTTGTTTTGATAATGATTAAAACTTAATGCAAATGGTTTGGAAAACCATTCGCAGTCAGAGCCTTAAGTGAGCAACACTAATAAAGAAATTTCTTACACGTCTATATTTTGTACCTGTGTTTGAGTCTTTTGTGTTTTGCACGTTGTGTAATAGTAAAGGTCACACATACAGTACATACACATGCTTAGATTTGAAGTCAGTACCTTACTTTCTCTATTTATTCATACACTAATTATCATAATTTGGCTGTTCCATTTAATGTCATTTATCCTTCCACTGCACTTTTCATACGTAGCACAACTGGTACAGAAGTACATGGCACCATGCCTATCTCGGTAATCACTATATCAACAAAATCAGGTGGGGTGACGTCATATATTAGATTAAGTAGAGTCAAAGAGTCTATATTACGCCAATCACTTAGATATTTTTTTGGTTTCTCTGCATTTGTCAAGTCTTCAGGGTCACCTGGAAAAAATATTACATTTTTGTAAAAAATAATGTTTTAATAATCAGGAAATATGTAAAATTATGTAGCAAAAAAGATCGGAATACCTTACCCACAAAACACAACAATAGAGATTGAAACAACAATTAATACACCTACCAATTTCGTTTGCAACAAAGCTATCAGTTTGAGCATGCTCATAGAATATGTGGAATTATGTAGCAGAATAGTTGTATAAGAAACATTCAAAGTTAATAGTGTGCGATCAGAATACTGTACCTTACCCCAACACACAACAATACATGCTAGAGATTGAAACAGCAACACATACACCTACCAAGTTCGTTTGCAACAAAGCTATCCGTCTGAGCACGCTCACAGAATTTATACGTCTCACAGCAAACCAACACAGGAACATTATAGCTTTTAGCGACCATAGCTACATGAGATGAACCGACACGTGACATCACATAGCCATTGGCAAGAAGGGCGTGGGCTCCTAAGAACACCTTTGTAACCTATGGAATAAAAAAAATATATTGTTTGAAGGTTTGCATGGCGAAATCAAATGTTGATATAAAGTTTGCGGTACACCACGTGTATTAGTTCTGAAAAGAACTGTGAGTTTCTCAACATTTCTCTCCGCATTGCTTGTATCATTAGGCAAGACACTTTATTTAAATTTTCCTCTCTCCAGGTGTATAAAATGGGTACCGGTTAGATCACCTTTGCGATGATTACTAGCTGCACCATTATGGTAGTATGTTTCCATACGTGTTTGATCCAAAAATGACCTGGGTAATTGAGAGCTTGCTTATGTGTGCAATATAAGAATGAACTATTATACGACATCACCGTGTTCATATATGGGCACATGCTTTGTCAAATAAATTTTGATTGATGATGGGCTGGGTTCACTTGAGCCTGGTGTTTACACCTCATCTGATAAGACTTGTACCACCAGAACTACGATCTAAAGAGTGCCCTGGTTATGGTTGGGGCTTGCAGTGCTTCTGTATCAACAACTCTCAGCTTTTGTTACCACTCAGAGCTGACGACCCTCTTATCTTCCTTAATTGTTTCTGAATTTGATCAAAAAATAAGTCTCACCTCAGGCATCATATAAGATAAAGCATTAATAAGGATATAGCTGCAACAAATGCCATGGTTGACTAGTCTTCGTAAGCCTTCACGGCCTTCCATTTTTGGTCGACTATCAACGACAACTACTCTGAACTTCTTGTCTGAATTATGGGCATCACAAAGAACTTTTCGTAGCAAAGACGAGCTGTAGAAAGAGAAGAAATATTATATTGGGTTTTTAAGTGATAAGGATAATACTAAATTCTTAAGCTCTGTCTACACTATCAAACTAGTTGGACAAAAAAGTATGATGTTCCCAAATATGGTGGTGATATGCCTAAATATGGTAGTGCACATTTTTTTGTAACATTAAGTTTGATAGTGTAGACAGAACTTTACAATCATGATGTTCTTATATTTATCTTTCTTATTCCTATATGCTTCCAATTATCTATAACCAGTTGATATTTGATGAAATATTTATTGAAATAAGCAACACTTCTCTAACAAATTATATTTTACAAAGTTGGTGTAAGATCTCAACTGCATAATTCATATCTCTGACAAACTGAAAGATGTGAATTTAGGCAGTTTATAAAACCCTCTTACTTATGGTAAATGAAAAAATCCATCTCTCCCTTTTTGAACGCAGTTGCGTAATGCAGAGCCCTAAGTGGCCCTCCAACGCTGGGGGACTGGGGTGTTTTTTTTATAAATATTTTAATACTTGTTTTTCCCTTTGGGCACAGCTCAGGGGCCCCATAAGATTCAGGTTTTCTTGGGTTTAGCAAGTGAGCGCTTGTATTCGTTACACCACTGCTCATACGCAACAAAGCCCCACTTACCAGCCATAAACTAGAATAACATCTCCATCTTTGATCTTAGTGATGGCATAATTCTTGATCACCTCTCCAGCTAGGAAGATTTTCTCATTTAGATATTTATCTATAAATGTATACAGTTCTTCCTTTGCCTGTAAAAATAACAGTTTTTATTGGTTTTTCTACTAGGATGGTATATTCCTTATTCTTATGCATAAAAAACATTGTTAGAATTTATATCTGTTCATTACCTTTGTATCCGACATGTCAGATGGTATGTGTGTGATCTGCATTTTTAGGTTTTTTATGGCGTTACCCATACTCACTGACTTTGGCCGACATTGATTGAGGAAGCTGAAAAAATAATTTAACAGGTATTTTATTATTTCCTCTTTAAGTCGTATATGTTTCATTTTGTGATGTAATGTGTTGTAAAACCCTATGTGGTTCTAATCATGTTATGCTAACATTTTTTAGTCATTGTATTTTTTGTTTAAAGCTCTGTCTACACTATAAAATTATGTGCCAAAAAACTGTGATATGCCCATATATGGACAGGATGATGCCACTACCTTATATGGGCACATCACACTTTTTTTGTCAAACTAGTTTGATAGTGTAGACAGAGCTTTTAAAGCTCCAATTGTAGTGGAATTTTGCTATTGAGGCCATATTTCTATGCATACTTCTCTCCGTAAAGATGTCCGAGGAACACAGTTAGTTTAATCAAACTACATCTGCTAATATTGGAAAATACAGTAATAAAAATATAGAATCTATAGAGTATCACGGTGTGACGTCACAACGATAGAGGGCGCTGCATGGTTGCTAGCTAACCAAAAAATGCATTCAACGCTACTATGTTAATAACTGTAAAGATCTGTATTTCTATCAAATTATGAATCTTAGCTTGATTTTTTAAAACTTAAACTGTAGTTGAAGAATAAATAGATTATTAAAAACAAATATTTAGCGATCTTTTGAAATTTTAGTTTGTTTTTATTGAAAATTATTAAGTTTTAAAATGACTTTAATAATCCTATTCCAAACCATTGGTGACCTTGGAGTCACTCAGGCAGGTTAAACGCATTTTTGGTTGCGCTAGCAACCACGTAGAGCCACCTACCATCGTGACGTCAGCACCATGATACTCTATGTTATTTCTTATAACAATTTACAAAAAACGCAGTAGCAAAACAAACCAGACAAGAAGTGTACCTTATGTATGGCTTAATTCTGCTTTCTAGGTCTCTAGATAATTCTTTATCATCTGGTGTGCTGTAGTCTTGAATGACTCTCTTAAATGTGTTCATTAATGCAATACATCTGAAATAAAAAAGGTAAAATTATACCATGTTTTTGGTGTGATAATCCTCTATTGCAGCTCAAATAAAGCTATGTCAGAATTCATTCATTCATTAACTTATTTCCCCCCCCCCCAACCCACACTCAACAAATAATGAAAACATTTAGAGACTTAGTGAAGTACTTGGCAAAATATTGACACAGAGGGTGCATGTCATGTTGATATTTCAGCCTATGTTAAAAGAATACAAATTTTTCTTTTTGAAGTTATTAATGAGTTTGAATTTCAATATGCATGTTCCTAAGTATATACCTATTTATCTATATATATGGACCATATATGGGCATTTCACTACCATATATGGGCATTTCACTACCATATATGGGCATTTCACTACCATATATGGGCATTTCACTACCATATATGGGCATTTCACTACCATATATGGGCATTTCACTAACATATATGGGCATTTCACTACCATATATGGGCATTTCACTACCATATATGGGCATTTCACTACCATATATGGGCATTTCACTACCATATATGGGCATTTCACTAACATATTTGGGCACATCACACTTTTTTTGTTAAACTAGTTACAGTGTAGACAGGATTAAGATTACCTTGCATTTGAACCACAGATTATGCCTTCAGCATACTGCAAGCCAAGCTTGATGATAGCAGGGTGAATTTCACAAGATCCGAAGCCAAGAGCTTTTGTTAATGGCATCTGCCGCTCATATTGATCCAGGTGTGAAAACAGGCTTACTTTCTTCTGATGCTCAACACGTTGAGGAATCTGAAATGTTATTTCTCAAGTTAGAAGTAGGTCAACATTTCACTAATTATTTCAAAGTGTGATGTGCCCAAATATAGTAGTGATATGACATCATCGTGTCCATATATGGGCACATCACATTAAATTTGATAGTGTAGACAGAGCTTAATAGAAAATGGCAAACTTCTACACATGCTCATCGAAATAACACAAATTAGTTTGTGATATCTTTATTGCATAATCAATATATATTATGCATACAATTGTATAAATTAGGTTTTAGCAAAGAATATATATCACAAGAATGAGTAATCTGCGATTTTCCCTGTAACAGTAATATTGTCAATGTGGTAGGGCGCCGCCATAAGTGTGGATGTATCTGGGATGTATACAACTTTTTGTGAAGGTTTCACTAATCAAATGCTGGACCACCGGAGTATTTTCCGATGATAAAAATGTTATCAACTACATGCCAACATCATGTTAAATACTATTTGAATATTTAATTGTTCGTTTTATGCAATTTATTTAGTAAAAACTGCCGTATAAACAGTTTGATTTATCAACCGGGCGCTACGATAGCTTGACCGGGCGTGTTGGTGTTTACGCGTTTTCACGAAGGATAGTTTAATAATATTCCTATATTTAACTTGTTTCTGGTAAAACAAATAAATGTTAATGACATTTAACATTTTCTCCTATTAATAACATGTGTTTTATACTAATTTATATCATAAAAACAATATTTAATTTACCGGGCGTACAGTAGTACACGGCAATGGTAAAGAATAGGCCGTGCTGAGTAATATTCGTTGATTTTTGGTGTTGCTGTGTTAGGCCTTTTTTGTAAACTAACTTAGCATGTTAGTAAATAATTGTCTGTAAAAGTGAATAAACACTAGTTTGTTAATAAATATGTATTATAAAATAGTTTACAATTGCAAAAACTATTATCATAATTCTATTTAATGTGACATTTATCATGTCTATTAAATCAAGTCTTATTTAGTATGTATACATCCGCCCTTATGAGGGCGGGCATCACTCTCTGGAGCTCTCTGTTACAAATTTCTCATGCAAAAATCGCGGAATACTCATTCTTGTGAGATATATTCTTTGGTTTTAGACAAAAAGCTTTCGCTTCTCTAGATATACAATAGTCATATAAGTATAGTACATTAAGACAAGGCACTACCAATTAAATAGAGCATAAATATTTACAACAAAACAAAATGTTTATGGGCCAATTGGGGCTAAAGCTCTGTCTACACAAGTGGTAGTGATATGCACAGATATAGTAGTGATATGACATCATCATGTCCATATATGAGCACATCACATTTTTAGTGTAGACAGAGCTTATTAAGGTGAGTTACAGGGCATATCTTCCCATTACTTGATTTGTTACTTGCAAACATTAATTCTACCAACCTTTTGCTTCTCAAACCTCTTGTTTCTTCTCTTCAATACTTTAGGGTCATCTAATTGGTGATCCGCTGACACTCTAGGTGGCGCTTTTTGAGAAACTCCTACAAACACATTAATATTTATTATTATATTAAATTTAACATATTCAAATTCAACCAACTTTCACAGCCAATTTACACAGACGAGCGGTAACGGTAAGCAGAAAACCATGTAGCTTGTCCCATGTAGAATCTGTATCTACTGTATCCTGAGAGGAAACAGCCCGTCCGCTCCACGTTGTGTGTAAATAAATGGATAACATAGATTCTATATTTTTATTACCGTTACTGCTCGTCTGTGTAAATTGGCCTAAACACTATCTTTTCCCCAAAGTTAGTATTTGAAAAAAAAAAACTGTTAACCATGACTTGTGTTATGTAAAATAATGAAAAATCCTTCATGAATAATAGTATGCGAATACAGTACCGTCCTGTAGTACCATAGATAAGTCTTCAGTTTTAGTAAACTGAAACTCTATAAAATAATAACAACAGAAAAAGTGAAGGTAAAGATTTAAAAAGATAAAAGAAAGTTTAGATTTTAATTATGATTCATCACAGGTAAATAATTGTGTCACATAAAGTTTGATAGTGTAGACAGGGCTTAACACAGTCGACCGAGCAGTAATAAAGTGATGTTAAATTTACCTTCAGGTGGTGTTTTGGTTGTGCTGCCTTCACCGGCTTTCTTTGCTTTAGCTGCTCTTTGGGCCTCCTGGAAATTGAAATTAATCAGTACAACTTCAATACTTCAACATAAAATAAAGTAGTTTGTTACAGTCTGTAGCACATGTTTACAATTAATGAATTACTAATTTAATAGTGTACACCACCCATTAGAGCAGTATGGTATAATGGTAAGGGATATCAGACTAGCATGTGAGAGGCATGGGTTCGAGACCTGTCTGTGGCATATTGGTTGTATCCTTGGCCAAGTAACTTCCACTTGCATTGCCTCTCTTTTCAGATGGGACGTACAACCATTGGTCTTGTGTACATAAGTTACAAATGTTCATGATAGAGAAGTTGGGGGTTGATTTCTTTAAATGCTATGCTTACAGGATGTTGTAGACAGTAATGAGTAGGTTGGATGAAGTAGTGAAACAATTTTGAGTAATTTTAAGGGGTGGGTACGAAACACTTAGTGTCGGTTGGTATACTATTTAAAAAGAGTAGGGGATCATCTTCTTGTATGCTGATCATGGGCCAATAAGACACTTGAGAACTGTCTTGTACTGAATAGGACTCCCGGTATAAAGAAATCAAACGATCATAGCTCATAGCATTATACCTGTTTAGCTCTTCTCTCAGCTTTCAGCTCAGATTTGCTCTTCTGTGGAACTTCACTTTCCCCCTCTGCTGCTGGTGCAGCTGACGTTGTCTTGGGTTCATGAGGTACATTATGCTTATCTTTAGGCTTTTTTTCTTTTTTCGACTTCTTACTTTTCTTTTCACTGGTTGAGGTGTGCTTAGGTTTTTCTGCTACATCAGCCATTGTATATTTTCATTCTTGGTCTACAGATACAGAAATATATTTAAATAAATCAAGAATTTATTACATCCATTCTTTTTTAGCTTCAATGCCATGTCCTCGGCATAACTGGGTTTAGTTATTTTCACCATGGTCCATGGATCCAGTTTCCATTATTATTGCAGTTTTGCAATAGGGGTCTAGACATGTTTATTGTCACAGTAGGCCATTATTTTGTGTTGGACGTTCGACTACTAATTGTGAGATCGCATTTGCTTAGGCAAGATACTTTACTAACTTATGTTTTGCCTCTCTCCACCCAGGTGTATAAATGTGAACCCGGTAAGATCAAGACACAACTTTGCGTTGATTACTAGCTGCATTTATTGGAGTATGTTTCCAAAAGTGTTTGATCCAAAAAAATTACCGGGCTGGGGTAATAATGTTCAGTGCTTAAAATCCAGGATATTATTATAATTAACAGACAGTAGCCGTTAGTACTAGCTAGTTAGTAAGTAGAATTAGGGGCCAACCCTACTAGTAGAACCAGCCTGGCTAGCTGGGACCTAGACTAGGCCTAGTCCCTCCTCTCTAGCTAGATAAAGCCTGGGAGGAGGGCCCTGGCCTGGCTGGTTATACGGCGGCCTCTCTGACTAAACTAGCTAGGCCTAGCTTTATTATTAGCCTACTACTACTACTACTACTAGGCTTAGTTAATTTAGCTAGCTTCACCTAGTTTAAATTACAAAAATTTACCTATTAACCCAAACAATATTGTAAATATCGTCAATCACAAATCAGTATTAAATATGGACAATTTAAAATGTTTTCAACTTGCATCATCACCCATCATCATCGTATCGCACACACAAAACCAAAACACATCAACCGTGCAAAGTTGACCCTTGACATTCTCTGACCCAAATATGGGGGACGGGCTAACCCATTTATACAATGAGCGTGTACTTAACAAATCAAATTAGTATTATAAATAAGTATTAAGCCACTATCGATATCAATAATTTAATTTATAACGTATTAATAGTTATCACAATATTTAAACAAACGTAACGGACGAAATTTAAAAAAGATAACAACATCCCCATCCCCAAATGTAGGATTCCAAAATGCTACTGGTCTTACACACACGCTTCTTACAAAATTTACCTGATTGTAGTGATGATGCGCAATAAATACAATAATAAATTACAAAACAATCAATAACGGTATTCAATTGGAAATTTTACATAAGAAAATTAAAATGATAACACTTGTACTGTACTATTAATTTTTGGAATTCAGTAGGCCTAACTGGAGTTGGGCCAAGCTAAACAAATCGCAAGGTAGGTTCTGGATTAATTGGCTATATTTATTTATTTATTTATCTATTTATTTATTTATTTATTTATTTATTGTTTTTATTACTTTTTGTTTTCAATTGATTAGGGTAGACTGAGTTATTAACAGACCCACTTTTAGTACGTTCAGTCTACTATTGTTATATTTAATATGAAAAATAACTATAGGTTATTATTGATACTGAAATACTGAGATATATATATATATAATAGTATATCAAAACTGTCTACATTTAACTCTTAATATTAAGTAACTATACTGTACATGCGTACTACCAAAAATACGTCACAGTAGGTGCCTATTGCCCGTCAAACCAAATTTCGGATATCAATTTTTGTTTATTTAAATTCATTTAAAATAAATTAATGACAAATATATTTACATGAATTTAGGATTATAATTAAATAAACACAAATCAACCGACAGCGGAAACAAAATTGTGGGTTAATTAAAAAAATATTCATGGGGGTATTATACAAATCCGATTATGGTTGGGCGGGGTGAATTAATGGTTTGACAGCTTTCTTCGCCTAAGTAATTAGAGCTACTCTATTCAGCAATAGCTGGTTTAGGAGGATCGAACATTAATTTTTCTTCTTGGTCGCCTGAGTGTACTAAGAATAGAACTGTATTAAAACCACAATGGTGTATTTAATTTGACAATCATCTCAGTGAACAC
Source organism: Antedon mediterranea (assembly GCF_964355755.1). NCBI lineage: Eukaryota > Metazoa > Echinodermata > Crinoidea > Comatulida > Antedonidae > Antedon > Antedon mediterranea. The sequence goes on along the minus strand of NC_092670.1, from coordinate 37,054,424 downwards.
GCTATGGTATATTATACATTTCAATATTGAATTTATTGATTATGTCAACCTATATTAAATATGAGATTGGTTGACAACAAGTGCTTTATTTATCACATAATGTTATTATTAGAGTTATTATTATTATCATGGACGAAATATTTCCTCAGTGTTAATATTTATAAGGTTATTACATGAATATAAAATGACAACGCCAAAAAATATGGTGGTGATATGCCCAAATATGGTTATATATATTTATTTTTTTGGTTTTCTTTATTAGAGCACCACTAGTTGTAAAAGCTATTTTGCTTGTTTTGTGGTTGTCCCTGTTTTATTTCTTTGTTTTACAATGTTACAATTTTACTTTCGTGTGTCGTGCTTGAAATTAAATGAATATAAATATCAATATGACATCATCATGTCCATAGATGGGCACATCAACTGTTTTGTCACAGTTTGATAGCGTTAACAGAGCTTAATACAATACGTTGAAAAGTAAGTAATGTCAATATTACTATTTCATAGTCTAAAAATATTGTGTATAGTAAGTCTAGATAATAGTATGGTTGAACCATTATAAATAGAGAAATATTGTCAGCGAATTTCTTTTTCTTCTTTTCAAAGGAAAACAGTCAGGCGTGACTTCTTTTATATCTAAACCAACGAAACGAAACGGAGTTATTATGCTGGCCACATACGGTGTCTATACGGTTGATGAAATGGACAACATAGCCTGGTCGAAGAGAGCCTATACGCTCAACGAATTGCTTAATTCGTATAAGTTTCCCCTTATCGTACAGGTAGTGAGGGGACACTATGGATCTGAAGATACTGACTCGCTTGGAATGGGACAGGTTAGCAAGTTTTGTTTATTAGGGTAATGATAATGGTTAAATCGTAGAAATGGGTTTGCCTTCAATTATTTAAGCCTGTCAGACCGCTATTCAGGGTTTTTAAGGCCGGTGGCTCACCAATTGGAAAAATAGACCTGTAACTATATACTATTTCTGTTAACATCCCTGACGAAAACCAATATTTCTATATGTATCTATAGTAATTGCTCTGTAAACATAATAACAATAGTTCTTTTCAACGTCTGAATTGTTTGTTCTGTACTAGAGACTTCGTAGGCCTACGTACCAACAAGGAAACACTTTCAACTTCCTGATACCAACATCACGGAGAAGCCATGCAAACATTTACAAACATTTTTTGTTGTTGGTGATTATGGGACACATATATTTCCAACAGCGATTGCGATGTTATTTAAATATTAAAAAATTATCTACATGAAACATTCCTACATATGGATATTAATAACCATTTCTAGATCATACTGATTGTTTTATTTTGTATAAAATGTTTTATAGATTGTACGGATACATAGAAAACAAACTCAAAAAAGAGTAATAGCAGTTGAAGAACGAAGAGGTCGACGTATAAGTATACCACGTGATTACAGCATCCCGTTTGAACTCGTACCTGTCAGACGAGGTATGGATATTGATAATGGCAATAAAGTCTCTGTCTAAACAATCAAACCTAATGTGATGTGCCCATTATATTAACTCATGTCAGTACCATATTTGGGCAAATCAAAACCGTATTTAGGCACATCACATCTTTTTTTTGTGTCAAAATAATTTTAAAGTGTAGACAGAGCTTAAGAAGATGATGACGATTAGTATGATTAGGGAAATTGAAAGATGCTCAAAACCATAAAAAAAAAAAGACAGTATAAGATGATATACAATGATAACAATTAATACAAATATTTCTACGTCATGCAGAAACTAGACCACGCACACTAGACGAAATATTATGTGATCATGTACTCCCGGTCAAAGTTCAGTTTTCCAGACACATGAAGTTAGAATATCATGTTGACAATCAGGTAATGATCGATGAAGATTTTGGAACAATGGTAATTGAGGAAATCTACGACGAACCATATCTACAAGGAAATGCTATTAACTTCAGTAAGTTGATGTAAATTACTAACAAATAATTATAACAAATTTGTTTATTTCTTGTTCTGAAGACAACAAGCTAACAAACAACATTGGCAGCACAGTTTCAATCTTATTACATCATCCAAAACAATCCATCGAATAATAGCTACTACTAATGTTCAATAATCTTAAAATAAACCTCTAAGTTTACCTACAATTGACAGATTACAGATTATTACAAGCCTTTAGTTTGGTTATCAACCAAAGTTAAAACATCTCAACAAAGACTTTAATATTTCATTATAATATTATAACTATGCTTTTTCCCATAGGTGTTCTTGACAATGATATAATAGACATTACAGCGTATCTTAGATTAGAGTTCACTATTGCAGAGGGTCTGTTAGGAGATGACACACGGAACTTGTTCAAAACGATGTGTGATGATCTTGACTCCGTTGTTGAGGAAAAAATCGATTATAATCAAGATACAGGAAATCAACGTAAGTTTAATTGAGAGCAGACTGATGTCATCGGTAATTATATCAAATAGTTTTATTAGGATTATTTCATTTCATTTATTTCTTCAAAGAAAGATAAACAAATGCATAATACTGAAAGAACGTAAAAAAAGAGTCTAAACATTCGTATGACGGGTTCACTAAAACGCGAAACGAATCACTGGCAAGTGGCACACCAAAGCGGAATACAGTATTTTGTCAAACTAAAATGTAATGTAACTCTCAGAACCAATAAATAAAACAAGTCTATCAAAACTCTGAGTTTGACAAGAAAGGTTTTCCTAAAGTTGATTCAAATTGAGAAAGTTTGCAGAAATATAGAGTATCTACCACTTCATTTTGCAAGAACAAACCCGAGGTTACAAATAGAAGTTTGGTTCGCTAGTGTATACTAGGCATTTGAAAGAAAAATATCATTCTTTTCTAGTTGAAATTCCATGAATGAACTTTGAACTTAGTAACTTACTAAAGAAATGTAAATGGTAACGCTGTTTCGTTTTTATGTTCTTTCAGATATCGCAGTGTATTACCAAAGAAAAGACACCAAAAACTTTAACGTCAGAAGTACAATACCTGATAGGACATTGACAATCCACGTTTGTGACCCCAACTCTGTCGAAACATTCGCCGACGTTCACTCTCCAGAAATCAGAAGAGAAATTCCACATTTAGAAACAATTATTGATGGTACTTGGTCACAGAATCATGGAAATGATGAATTTAAATTCCGTGAATATATTCCAAAACATTTTACCAGCCCTAGACCTTCTTATATGCAAGATAACATTGTGTTCATGTCTGAATCAAAGTTGCAATCAGGCAACTTTGAAAGTAAACCGTGGAATGGCAGTTCTGGTTCTGCATCTGTTGTTTCTACAACATCATCTGCGTCATCGGTGGCTTCAACATCTAACATTGACAAAGTTTCTTACAAGAAGTCTGGCAAACGAAATAGCATACCAAGCAGTTTCAGAGCTCATTGTAAAGAAGATGTGGCAGAAGATGTTGATTCTCCAAGCTTAGGAAATATCAATACTGATTTTGAACGCCAAATGGAAGACGATAAATATCCAGGTCTTTTTAGAAGCTCAAATTTAATGAAAGTTAGTACAGGAGCTTTTCGAGTGGATACAAGAAGCAAAGAAAGGAATGAAGGTGTTTTCACACCCGGTATTGAATATGACGTCAATGAAAAGGGGAAGAAAGTGAAAATTAAAAAGAAGAAAGACAAAATCAAAAAAGACAAGAAAGAAAAACGAATATCGAAAATCCAGGACATTCCACGATCGTTAGAGGCGTTAAATGTAAACCAAGTTATTGATATGCTGACGCTTATCAAATTAGGCTCATATTCACCAACCGTCGCTATCGAAGGAATCGATGGAGCAAAACTGAAGACTATGAAAGTGGCTGAATACGAGACTAAGCTTGGTATGAGCCCTCAAGATGCAAATAGATTGGCAACTTTCTGTCTCAACACATTTTGAATTTCAACAACATATATTACTTAGGCCTATGTCAAGGTGTAACCAACATTGTGTTATTGTTTCTCAGGAATTTTTGAACGAAACTGATTTTTTTATATCATTAATCAGTGATGCCCTCTATATAATAAATATTTTAAATAGACTGTTGTGTGTCCAGCCTTAAAAACGAATAATGTACTTGCTTAAACTATGGAGAAATGAACTTGCCATGCTTAAAACATACTTTACCAACGTTATTATTTGACAAAATAAGCGGTATTATGCACGTAGGCCTATAGCCAAATTTGCCTTGCAGTATTTTCAATGTTTTATATATTATTGTAATTATAGTTATAGAATATGCTAATTTATCTAATAAAAACTGTATTTATATATCAATAAAATAATTGCTTTAATGTTAATTTTTTTTAAAGTTCTACTCAACAGTTTGAAATTTACTGATTCATCCTATGTTCAGCACCATGCAAGATGATAGAAACCACGTGACTTGGTCAAATGAAAACATGTTGACTATTATTTTAAGTGTTACAATCACAGCAGAAATGCATTTCCCATGATCTCTTCATGGCTATTATTATTTATTTCTTTATTGATAACTGGGGATAACAGTGTCCAACATGGCACACAATAGTAGGCGATACAAGCATAATAGCAATAACAAACGTTGATAATATTTTCACTAACTAAAAGAACTTCGAAAAATAATGTGTTTGAACAAAAATGACGTTTTTTAAAGCGCCCCCTCTTAAACTCTCGGATCCAATCGAAAAGTCGATTTACGTCAAATTTTCAAACTAATTATGAGGGCTTGGTCCAGAAAGAATCTAAAGTTACAGAATGCCATGTCTTCTCAAATTACGAATTTAAAATCCATAAATTTCCCGTAGAAAGAGTTTCACTCATAATCTACGTTGTCCTGAAATATCGTAATAAAAATATAGACCCATTATTCGTTATTCCTCAGTTCCAGATTTGAAACTTTCTGTGTAACTTAGTGATGATGTTCTGAGTTGTTTATATTTTCCTAGTGCTTTTATTCTGCATGCGTTCGTTCAGCCATGATATCCAGTGCATTTAGTTTAAACATACTTGATCCTAATAGACGAAACCCTTTTGAGCTGGTTGATAGCACCTGCATTGTCCAACGTCCCACTCGACTGCACCCTAAAAGACCCGCGAACAATACACTTAAGATTTGCATAAGAAATAATTGCTAGCCATATTGTTCCAGTGAGTCACACGAAAGAAGGTGACAGTCGCCCATTTTATGACCCGTGTTATGGATATTATACCCGGAATTATGTTCGTAAAAAACTGACATCTAGGCCTACAAAAAATGAATTTTGTGTCCGGAGTTTGCTGAGCATTATAATTATTTCCAAAATTTAAGGTAAGATACTTTTATATATAATTATATTTTGTAAAATAAAACTACGTATGAATAACAGGACTACGAAGTTTTGTATAATACAGAAAAGTATATTAAACAATAACCACCATTATAATACTGCTAAGCCTTCATTGAAGTTTGTATAGACAAACCGCAATGATTCAAATGCATTTCAGATGGCCAAAGATACTGTAAGTTTATAGCACCTGAATTATTTTGTTTTGGGTTTCAGACTAATTAATAACATATCCAAAATATTTCCTAAACGAATTTCTTCTTCATGGAAGTCGTCCATGTAATAATATAAAAGAACAGATTGGACACATTAGTTTCAACAGCAGAACTTTTTTGTTTATAATGTTACCAGGGAAGACAATTTCACTCTTCTGACTGTTACAAAGAGAACCTGGGTTAAGTATAAGAGAAGTTAAACTTAAAGGCCTACTACTGAAACGGTTTAATGATAGCTCACATCTTTAATATGTTTTACTTCTCTGTTGTCCAATCAATTATTTATTATGGTATAATTATTTGGTTCTCTCATATCTTTATTATCATAACAGCAAAAGTAAAATTCATAAAATATTGTATATCTAAATAAGGCCAGCAGAGTCATCGGTGAAATATCTAGATGATGTTTAAAAAATTTACACTTTAGAAATTAGACTCAATTATGCAAGGCTCACCCCATTAGGCCTACATACACTATAGTAGCTTACATCCGACACAGCAACACATATCCACAAACCGTTTTAGATTCTCAACACAAAATTAATGTTGACAATAACTTGTCTATTAGTTTTTGGTCAAATTGAATAACTATTATGTGTCATTAAAATGGTATATTCAACAACAACAATATTTGTTTAATGTATCTTTAAATGTAAGCCCTAACAGGGGCTAGTCAAGCACATCACAGGATGACAGTTTTATTACTTTTGGTTTTCCGCTACTCCCCTGCTATACTTATATGTCTTTTTTTTTGTTATGTAGAAAGATTGAAAATAAAAACCAATGAAATTCTAAAATAAACTTACAACCTAGTGTGTTCGTATCCCTTACAATATTTAGCCCTAACAATATATAGCCCTAACAGGGGCTAGTCAAGCACATCACAGGATGACAGTTTTATTACTTTTGGTTTTCCGCTACTCCCCTGCTATACTTATATGTCTTTTTTTTTGTTATGTAGAAAGATTGAAAATAAAAACCAATGAAATTCTAAAATAAACTTACAACCTAGTGTGTTCGTATCCCTTACAATATTTTTAAATTTAATCCACGGGTTTTTACTAATCTAGTTTGTGTTTACAATGAAATACAGTACGTGATTGTGAGAGTGATTCTGCTACTGTACATCTTCCTGTCATTTTAGGGATGAGCATTTTAAGTTTCATTATTATCATATTACTGTAGGCCAACTTTCGAGTTAAATTCAAAATTGTAAGCCATTTGATGAATAAGCAAACTACCTTCAAATACCGTGATATTCTCATCATTTTAACTCAAACTTATTATAAATGAGTATTTTGTTTATGAGTTAGCCAATATGACACTTTGTCATGGTTGATTTGCATGTATAAATTGGCCAGATGTTTTGCCCTACTCTGACGAAATTTGTACTTTAATAAGTCATTCTCGGGTGGGATTCTACTCCACAGTAGTTAAATATAATAACAACCATGTAGCCTATACATTGTTATGAAATATTTATCTTCTAAAAAACGACACGCCTATGAACATAGTGGTGCACCGTAATACAATACTAATAATATCCAAAGAACCGTAGAACAATAACATTAATTGCAGACAATACATACGTCATCATATGTAGGTTTTAGAAAACAATTCATCGTTCTTCCCTCGCCTTTCAGTTTACCCTTGGATGTCTTACGTCAGATTGTTCATTAGTCACCTGTGTTTTTGCGGTTAATTAGGTAATACCACCAAAGATACAGTAATAGGCCTATAGGAAGAGTAACTATTGTCATATTTTTTCAAGAATAATAGTTTGTTCTAGTTTATAAAATATTATTATGTGATAGGCCTAATAACGTAAATAAATGCAAAGCAGGAAAGATGAACAAATCTTCAAGATACTAGCATATTCGGTGGTCTGACGAGTGGTTTAAGGCCTGGTCCAGATTTACAATCATACACATTCAATTTCATCATCATCGACATCGATTTTGGATTTTTGCTTCTGTGTTGATAAATGGTAGGGAGTCACCTGATGTGGTAACATCGGTATTGATTTTTTTTCATTGTGTTTTTTATTTTTTTATCTTTAATCTTAAGAGCTTTGTCTGTGTACAAACAACAAGTTTTAAATATTTTTATATATTTCACAATAAATGCAAGCAGCTCATTCATTAAAACTACTAAAAAAGATAAATGGTGTTTATAACAGAATTTTGTCAATTTTTTTTTATGTAACCATTTTAAGAGAAATTCATTTTTTTTCGTCGTGATTTCTGTTACACATTTTAAAATTTATGTACATTTAACCAAATACTATATATCTAAAATTCATGCCCGTAACCATGGTAGATATTATAATATCTTTAAGCTGAAGTTAATCTTTTAAAATATTCTTACATTGTTAATTAATTATTTTTAGATGAGTACGCCTGTTGTAGCTACAGAATACATTACCTTATCTCTTTGTTTAAGATAGAACATCATAGTACAGTACATCCTGTTAAAAAACACATTAAACTGCAGCATAATAATAATGAGACGGCGATAATTTTGTAATTAAGTTTTAAATGTTGATACCGATGACGTAAATCCCTCTCTGTAATCAAATACTGTCTGTCAAATACTCAGGTTTTTATGGGAAGATGAGTATTTCAACCATTCTGTCTGCATTTGGGCCTATTAATTAGGGCCTATCGGTTAGGACCGTTGATTGTAAATACAGTAGGAGGTAAGTTTAAGCCTGTTTTCCTGTCGACGTTATTCGACGCTATCGTTAATAATAATCAGCGATCTTCTACGTAAACATTGAAATGTTAACGATTTACAGGAAAAGGTACTCGCTATCGTTATCATTTCAACTTGATCGTTTTCAAACGATCGTCGTTGAACTGTTAACGATCAACGACGATAGCGTCGAATAACGTCGACAGGAAAACAGGCTTTAAAAACAAATATATAGAAAGTAATACAGTATTGTAGTTAGACCTTTAGAGACCCTAAACTATTTTCAATGTGGTTGATTTAACAGAATGGGAAATGTTTATGTGAAGTACTGTAGAAGTGACTGTACTGTAGCCTACCAGTCAGTGACGTAACGTAGAGGCCCGATGTCCCACACATTTTAATGAGTTTTTTTTCATCTGGGCATTGCTTAGGGACCCCTGGGTTTAGCCAGTGAGCGCTCATAGCTGTTACGACACTGTACTGTAGGTGTATAAACGAATTTGATTAGAGTTGAGTAAATTGGTGGTTAGGACGCGTGGGTTTGCAATCAAGAATCAACAAATGGAATTCCGCTGGCATTTACTGTAACTCCAACAATTGTGATAGTATAGTGAGTGAGTGAGTGGCCGAGTGGAACCGTACGTAGCCATAACATCGGCAGGGGTTCGAGGCTCACTCACTCCATGGTTAGGGTTAGGTCTTCTCGGATAAGGACTATAAACCGTAGGTCCAATGTACACATCTAGCTCGTGTGCACTTTAAAGAACCTAGTACATCTTTCGAGACGAGTAGGGGGTTACCCCGGTGCATTAGTACATCACAGCCACTGACCACCAACTGGGCCCTCTGGGAGACCAGTCTTTGACTGAAGAGGTTACCCAGTATAAATATATATTTCAAATATATATTTCAATAACATTGTTAACATACAGTAGCATTTTGGCGCGAATATCACACACAACCACATATTTTCCGCAAAGACCAAATACATGATACGGTATAACAATCAGTGACTATTCACAGTGCTTAACTACTTGGTACAGTATACCACCTTCAGTAAAATCTTCAATAGATTCTTTAATATTGAGCTATTTTCGTCGTTATACTTATATTTAGAGATTCAATTCATTTTTATGGAAATTGTAGGCCTACTGCTTAGTAGTCTCACTGCTGTAGTTTCTTACTACGCTAAAATAAGCCTAAATGACCAGCATTCGTCACAATTCTAAATGAAGAAATAATATTTTCTTCATACTATACCATACACGTACTAACACTACACTACCAGTACATAATATATACTATAGGCCATGTTTATATTGCTCAGCACCGTACTTAAATACGGAACCTTAGACACACATAGGGCCTTACTACTGTTAAACCCATGTTTGTTTTGCTAGTAAAGATGGTAGATTTGTACAAAGAGTCATTGTAAATTTCGCAGTGGCTAACCTGGTCAATAGGTAATTTGTCCAGTAATTATATCTTACATTACTATTTCAATAAATTATTTAAAAATGCAGTAGTTAAAGGTGAATTATGATAATAATCTTGTTTATGACATTAACTGGATGATTTAAATGATAATTTAAATACAAAAAATGACAATAATGAAAAAAGGCATAAATAGCAAACAAGTATTGCGCATGTGTATTTTAAGTTGAAATGTGTTCTTAAATTCTAAAAAGTAGACAAGTGAAAAAAACTTAATTACTACAGTAATCATCAAAATCAGGTACAATTGTATGTTATTTGATTTGTTCATTCACTCGAAAACATTGACCAAATTCTTGTATGAAACGGTACCATTGTGACGGTACTTTAATTTTTTAAACCTATTTGAAAACACGAAATAAGTGAGGTACAACTTTCTATAGCATAATTCAGTAAAACAATGAATTGTTTGCACTTTGAACAATGTAATGTAAAAACTTAACAGATTACTTTAGTTGACCTCTCCTTCTTTACAATTTCCTTTATTCGTTAGTAGGCCTACTCCTATACAAATAAGCTACTGTATTATACTTATACATATTTTATTTAAAAAAATAGATGAATTAATATTGATTAGCAATATTTAGTGTGGTTTACGGAGAGTTGAAGATTATGGTCAAAGGAGTATTGTAGTACTTGTCGGAAACACAGTTTAACAAATACTGTAGTATACATACTGACAGTACGTACAGATGTACCGAGAGAAATATTGTGTTGTTATAAGTTAGGCCTATATCAATGCTCATAAACATTAATAAAATTAATACAGTGCATTTGGAGTGTAAATTAAATATCTTATTCTATTCAGTAAGTGAAGTGAAGCACTGAAGAGTGATGACATTTAAGGGCGTGTCTCTCAATTACTAGAACTGTACAAATGTATAAAATATGTACAAAATAAATACTACCTGTAAAGAAGTAAAAATAAATAAGTGATGTTGTTACGGTCATAGCCGTTATCAAAATGATTACTGTTTTTCCTGTACAAAATAAGTAAATATAGGTAAATGTTATGGGTCCAAATGTTATGGCCAATATGTAATATAAAGTAATTAAACTATATTATACTTATTTAAAATTATAGAAATAACTTCTATTTTAGCATTCACCTAATTAATGGCAGCCCAGATAATATTAATATTTATAGTATTTATTGGAAAATCCCATGACTTAAGACCGTCAGGAATTCTCACGAATAAACTTTAACTCCATCTTTCTTTCTTTTGTCATATTCGGAAGGTCTAACCTTAAACCACAGTGTTTGTTGTATTCTAATCACAATGCGAACAAATGTTAATGCCGGGTACCTTGTATACAATACTACCTTTTCATTAAATAGGGCATTCTGTCTTTTTACAGTACAAACAATACTGTACGTTCACTCGTTAGTTTGACAGTAGCATATATTATACAAGGTAAGAATGAAATGTCCCTGATTATACGACGAATAGGAAGCGAAAATAAACGAATTCAGTCAGGTGAAACAAAATATATAAATAGGTATTTGAAAAACTGTCACTGTACAAACATAAATTATGAACTTAAGATACATTGTCAATTATCCTAAATTATAGTTACTTCTATTTGAATTTACGGAAATATGAGAAAGTTATTATTCTGTCTTGTTAAACGCAATTATTCATAGAAATAATATTACTGAAATTGTTGCAAAATATAAACTTACTCGCTCCACGAATAACAAAAAATACAAAAAACTACCACACGTTTTAATAATTAAGCGGAGTGAAAAACTGTACAGTTGGCAAATGTAGGGACAGAGTTAATATTTCTGCCCATATTGAAAAATAACTCGAGATTTTATTAAAATTTGTGACGTCACCAATATATCGATTATTCTGAAAATTAATAGGCATGGTCTGTTAATGTAAAAGTTCTGCAGGTTATTGAGCAAAGAAACATTGACATAGAAAGCAATTCTACTTTGCAATATGTGGCAATCACAACTCACAGAGAAGAACGTACCCGTACAGTTACTTTAAAGTACGGTACTTACTAGAAAGTAGTAAATAGGCCTACTGTACATTACATTTCTACTCCCTAAATTGATGAAACAGCTCTTAGGTTTGTCTCTATTTATATATTACGATATTTACTTTAAATAAGGCAGTCTGCGTTTCATCGAGTTTTAACTTAATATCAGTAAAAGGAAAAATATTTTGGCACATATGGCGTTTCATATGTATTTCTATAATTGTATTTTCGGACAAAAATCGAAACGTCGACTGGTGGACTAACATAAAAAAAAGTCTATAACAAGGTTGTAGATTGGTTGCCTTGCTTTAAAACAAGGCAAACAACTGGGGTTACAGTAGTTTCAGGGGTAAACCCATACACCAGTGGATCTACTGTAATCCCATGCGTATTATAAAAATATACCAAAATCCATATACCAGTGGATCTAATCTCATGCGTATTATAAAAATATACCAAAACCCATATACCAGTGGATCTAATCCCATGCGTATTATAAAAATATACCAAAACCCACATACCAGTGGATGTAATCCCATGCGTATTATAAAAATATACCAAAACCCATACACCAGTGGATCTAATCCCATGCGTATTATAAAAATATACCAAAACCCATATACCAGTGGATCTAATCCCATGCGTATTATAAAAATATACCAAAACCCATACACCAGTGGATCTAATCCCATGCGTATTATAAAAATATACCAAAACCCATATACCAGTGGATCTAATCCCATGCGTATTATAAAAATATACCAAAACCCATACACCAGTGGATCTAATCCCATGCGTATTATAAAAATATACCAAAACCCATATACCAGTGGATCTAATCCCATGCGTATTATAAAAATATACCAAAACCCATACACCAGTGGATCTAATCCCATGCGTATTATAAAAATATACCAAAACCCATACACCAGTGGATCTAATCCCATGCGTATTATAAAAAAATACCAAAACCCATATACCAGTGGATCTAATCCCATGCGTATTATAAAAATATACCAAAACCCATACACCAGTGGATCTAATCCCATGCGTATTATAAAAAATACCAAAACCCATATACCAGCGGATCTAATCCCCTGCGTATTATAAAAATATACCAAAACCCATATACCAGCGGATCTAATCCCATGCGTATTATAAAAATATACCAAAACCCATATACCAGTGAATCTAATCCCATGCGTATTATAAAAATATACCAAAACCCATATACCAGTGGATCTAATCCCATGTGTATTATAAAAATATACCAAAACCCATACACCAGTGGATCTAATCCCATGCGTATTATAAAAATATACCAAAACCCATATACCAGTGGATCTAATCCCATGCGTATTATAAAAATATACCAAAACCCATATACCAGTGGATCTAATCATATGCGTATTATAAAAATATACCAAAACCCATATACCAGTGGATCTAATCCCATGCGTATTATAAAAATATACCAAAACCCATATACCAGTGAATCTAATCCCATGCGTATTATAAAAATATACCAAAACCACGCTTCATTTTGAACTTGCTAAATTTATATTTGGATACTACCGTATACTGCAGCTTAATGAGTATTCAGACATTTCATTATGGTTGTACACAATTGCATATCTATTTACCATCCCTTATTATATTTCATTAGGCCTATACACAGATTATAATGGAACCATCTGTCATGATCGCAATTGATATTGGTCTATTGTATTGATTAAAATTAAAAGTTGTAATTTATATTAAAAAGCTGAATTATAATGTCCTAGACCAGTATTCGTGTTGATTGGGATCTCATAATTTCATACTAATGCCTTGTCATTATCAAACTTTATGTGTCAAAAAATGTGATGTGCCCACATATAAACATGATGATGTCATATCACTACCATATTTGAGCATACTGTAGCACTACCATATATGGGCACATCAAACTTTTTTGACACATACAGTTTGATAGTATAGACAGAGCTTAATATAACGTACAAAGTACAAGCCACAGCGTTTTATTTATTCGTAACATAGATATAAACTGCGTTACACGTAACCTGCTTCAAGCTTGGTTCCCACTAGAACGTAAAGCAAGGACGTAAACGCAACGCAAGCGTTTTAGCCAATGACAAGCGAAGTTATAGACAGTTAGCAATCACAAGCAAATAAGCCATTGCTTGTGATTGGTCAATTCACTTGCGTTGCGTTACGTCGTTGTGTTGCGTCGCTAGTGGGAACCAAGCATTAGACGTACAGTAAAGCATGTCAACCATAAACTGCATCAAACATTAACTGCACGCAACTTAAACTGCACTCCGCACTGCACTAGAACGCAACACAACGTAAGTGAGTTGACCAATCACAATCGATAGATTATTTGAACTGTCACGTGTCATTGGTCAACACGATTGTGTTGCGTTTACCTCCTTGCGTTACGTCCTAGTGGGAACCAAGCTCTAGATGTAAACTGCGTTAGACGTCCACAAAGCTTGGTTACCACTAGCGACGCAACGTAAGAAAATGCCATTCCAATAATTGTGTTTGCCCCGCCTGCGTGAAATCATCTTTGCAGCAATGTTACGCCGTCGTGTTTACGCAATATCATCACTTTGCATCAATACGTCACTGCATTGCGTTCTAGTGAGAACCACGCTTAAAGGGTGGTTCCCACTAGCGACGCAACGCAAGGACGTAACGCAACGCAAGTGAATTGACCAATCACAAGCGATGGCTTATTCGCTTGTGATTGCTAACTGTCTATAACTTCGCTTGTCATTGGTCAACACGCTTACGTTGCGTTTACGTCATTGCGTTACGTTCTAGTGAGAACCAAGCTTAAACTGCTTTAAACGCAAACTGCACGCAACGTAGACCGCACACGACGTAAACTACGCCAAACGTAAACGGCACCCGGCGTACGTAAATTGCGCCTGTTAAGACAAACGTGCTTCTTATAATTTAACTTAGTTTACTGTAGCATGAACCGAACTGCGTTTGCCCTTTAAATCCAATAGTTGATGTAATACACGAGCAATCGTGATTTCTCCCTTTTCACTATTTGCTGAGCAGTTTCAATGATAATGCTGGTTGGGGTGTTTGAGCAATGACAATAGAAGTGGTATATTGCTTGATCGGATGAATGATTACGATAAATGTGGCGTAAAGTAATGCAAATACTTCGGACCATATTCTCACGTCATAAGTGTGTACACCCGATCAACAGGTTAAGCTAGTATAACTGTAGTTCTCTGGATTATCTTTGTTACTGTATTAATCACTGTATTTAAATTATTTACTGACGTTTCGTTTTTTTTTGGAAACATTAGGATGTGAAATAATCTAATTACGATACAGGTCAGTAAACTATAGTGTATTTTAGACGTAATATATGTTGTTAACGTTTCAATAACAATGTAAGAAAAACGACCATACATACTGTCTCGATACTTGAATCCAAGGGTCCTGGGTTCAAGTCCTGTCATATGTCAGGATTTTTTCTAATGACAATTTACAACTCCACTCCCAAAGACTTGTAATAAAGACTTTGTTTATGTAGAGCATTGTGTGTATATGTTTGTCTCGTGAACGGATTGCCACCTTTAAGAAGGATAGTGATTGAATTTGCTTATGGTTATCCTTGGCAATTTGCCTAAATATATAAAAAAAAAAAAAAAAAAAAAAAAAAAAAAAAAAAAAAAAAAAAAAAAAATACCTCACATTGATTTCATTGGCTTAGTTTGAGCAAACATTCACTAAACTAGTCTGTGCTAATATTGTAACAGTGATTTACTACTGTATAAAATGTGTTACTGTTAACAATAATATGTACGGTGTAATGTTTGTACTGTAGGCCTACAATATGGTGGAATTGTACGGTATATATGAAACAGAAAGGATTCATCATGAAAGAGTTTTTTTTGCTTAGATTGGAGCCCAACTAACCTTTACCCATGGAGGAAATATCCTCCATGCCCTACATAACCTTAAATAAATATGAAATAACATTAACATTCAATTAATTTATAAACGGTGAAGAAGATGATGAAGACATTTGAGAAAACCGAGATTCGAACCAGGAATCTACAGGCATCCGACTATTAGACCACTGAGGCTTTCATGGTGTAGCTCAAACTAGGTCGACTAGATAGACTCTTTAAAAACCTCGTGTAAAGTGGAGACGACACTACTGTACAGTATATCACCAAAGAGATGCTTTTTTTTAAATACTTTTATCACCAAAGAGGTGCTGTTTTATACTGTTATCACCAAAGAGATGTTTTTTATAGTGTTATCACCAAAGACATGCTTTTTTATACTGTATAAATTATTTTAGGTGAGACCTGTTACCGTTCGGCATAAACTATGTCTAAAGTGGAAGACATAAAGTGGTCTAGGCAAACTCACAGTCTCAAAGATGTTCTCCGGAAGTACACCTTCCCACAAATCCTCAAGGTCACCGCTGGTACATACTCACCAGATGAGAATGAAAGTTTTTCAGCGGGAAAGGTAGGGTATAGAAAAACATCTTTCATGATCCATAACTATAGGCCTAAGTACTATATGTCTCCTGGTTGTTTACTTTTTGTACAAATCTAACTTTAACATAGATAACTGATAACTGCACTGTACACTAGACAAATTTTGAAAAGCGGACTGAAAATTTACTATATTTAGCATACATAACCATGACAACCAAACATCATAACATAATAATGATAATAACAAATTATTATCTACAGTTGTTAAGATCAAAGTAATGTTTAATAATATATTTTTACTTTGCTTAATTGTTTGTTATGGTAGTGGTACTATGTTTTTAGTCGAACTAGACTCAACATAGGCTTATAACTAAATACTTTTTAATATGCCTACCGAATCGAAAATTAACACTTAACCCTTAAATAAATATCTGCTCACTATGCGTGTCGAATTTATTTGAAGCGCATCGCTTCAAATAATAATAATAATAATAATGGTACAAATTCCTTTTCAACAATTCAATACTGAATGTAGTTTATTCAATGTATTAATTTCTTTGTACTGTACTTAAAATATACCACCAGCCACACGGTAACTTATATTATTGAAATCTATAATGTTGATACTATTATTTTCTATTTCTATTTGACAAGATCGCCTTAAATTTATAATTTAAAACTACGATACTTAGTATTGTATATTAAGGAATATCCGCTCCATAGTATATTTGCTTTTCTTCCTTATATCTTATTAACTCAAAATTATTTATACTAACAAACATTACTATTAATATGCCTAGTGTGTAATTTCATCAAACATCCACATACAGTACAACTAACAAAATTTGTTAAATCTTCTATCAACTAAAAGTCGTAGTTAGTCATGTCTCGGGTCACATTCTATGGTCACCGTACAGATAGGCTACTACATCAGTACTTCTATGAATGGATGACTAGTTGGTGACAAGAACGCTAGTTGGTCATACCCAGTACCGTTTTGATTTTACGATCATTCGGGAAACCACCTCACGACTGCATTCTTAGAAATATATATTTTAACATTACTACAGGTAACTGTAACTGCAGTATTGATTTCCAAAGGTTTCTTTTCATAAACTGTTAGCACAGTTTAAACACTAACTGAACTAAATTTACAATGATATTATTGGTGCCAAATGAAAATATAAAGCAGAAAAAAAGTCATGAAGACCATATAATTGCTATTACAGTTAGAGGAAAATTGGAAAAATCAGCACTGTGATCATGTTACAAGGGTTTTCAAAAACTATAGATTATCTAATAAAAATCCTAGAAAGTAGGAAACCGTTGCCTTTGTTTCCCGCGTTTAAGTCATCCAAATGTTTGATTGTTTGAAAAGCCTGTTTTCCACTTGGCAAATTGACTATTCCTAATCAATGATTCTTTGCGCAGTTTTTCAATTCAATTCAATAAACTTTATTGTCCAAACTCATGAATGGGTTAAAACTTTGGCTGAAAGTACACACATTAAAATCGTCTAAAAACATTGTCGCACAAACAGTAAAAAAGAATAAAATCACATAAAACTGAGAACAAGATGTCATATAAAAAGTTAAAAGAGGGCACAACAAATACAAATTGAGTTAAAAATACAGCTAAGATACTTATTGCGTTTGTCTTTTCCACATTACATTAAAATGCCTCATAGCAGATGGGAGAAAGGATCTACGTAGGCGTTCAGTGTTCCAGCGAGGATATGTAATGCGCCCAGACCGGCTTAACGTCACAAAGTAGGCCTACATGGAAATATTGAATACTGACGCTTTCAATAACAATAAATTCTCCTCGTGGGAATTCTACCTTAGCTCAATAATAATGTGAGATTATTTTTAGGTGATGCGAATTCATCAGCTTTGTCGACAGACGAGAGTTCTTGCCAGTGATCGGAGGGGAAACCACATTAGTATACCAATACGATATGGAAACGCACGGTTTGAAATTATTAATAGTAAAGGAAAAAGTAAGTAACACAATTAATATATGGCCGGACTGATTGTATAACATAAAAAGAAAGCAGCGAAACCGGACAGTATTTTCCATTTTCAAGATTTTTAAATATTCTTGTATAAACTACAGACATAATTTAGTTCTGTACTGAAAATTGTCTATTTTATGTATCTGTTTAAAATTGAGATTGACTTAACTCCAATGTTCATTTTTGTTAAATCTTTGTTTGAAATTTAATTAAATCCTCTGTTTTTAGAAAGAAACAGTGGAGAGATTATGTCTAACAGGATAACTCTGTAACCCACACGCTGTAAACACAATCGTTGCGTATATTACTGTACCCAGTATTAATTAAACATATTTTTTCCGCTGGAATTTCTAAATCTCTATATATCATAGATAATTTTACAGTTATTAACACAATGCATTTACTTGTATGTACAGACTCAAAGCCGATGTACCTACGGGAGATTATCGACAGATGTCTATTGCCACGAGAGGTCCGATTTGCTGTAGACGATGACCCTAAATTCCGACTACAGTTCGCAAACACGTTAGCCACTGAAGAAAAGTTCAGCACATTATTACTAAAGACAATGTATGAGGAGAGTTTCATACAAGGAAATGCAATTAATCAAAGTAGGCTCAAACTAGGTCGACTAGATAGACTCTTTAAAAACCTATTTGTATGCCTAGTGTGTAAACATTATTGACATAATTTCATAAACATCTTCATGTCGTACAACTACTCGTAACATTTTTTCTCAACTTCCTATCATCTAAAGTCGTAGTTAGTCATGCCTCGGGTCACATTCTATGGTCTCCGTACAGGTAGGCTACTACATCAGTACTTCTATGAATGGATGACTAGCCGGTGACAATAACGCTAGTTGGTCATACACAGTACCGTTTTTGATTTTACGATCATTCGGGAAACCACCTCACGACTTATGGGTTGAATAGAAGAATATTTACATGAGTTGAAACATTTGTAGTTCTATTTCAACGAAATATTCTCCGCATTTAAAGAACAAAACACATTATTTATTTATTTATTTATTTATTCATTTCCCAACCAACAGTGAGCTCATGGTTCACCACTTACATTATTAGTACAGTTAGGGGGAAATGGCAAAATCAGTTCTGTGGTCACGTTACAAGAGTTGTCAAAACAATACAGATTATCTGACAAAACTCCTAGAAAGTAGGAAGCCTTTGCCATTTCCCCCTGACTGTGAATTCTTGCATACCTAACCTACTGTTCTAAAATAAACCTATATTCAATTAATCTATTGCTTCTATCTTTATCAATTTTATTTCTTCCTAATAGATTTATTAGATACAATGGTGATAAACTTACCAGTTCACGCAAAACTAGAGGTCGCTGTTGCAGAATGTTTTAGAGACAGTCCCGTTGCAAATTGGGATAAATATACAAATCTCCTGGAAAGGCTAGTCAACAAACACGTAACGTTTAAGCTAAATGCGGGAAACAATCGTAAGTCACAACTTTATAATAGCAATGATATTCATCATCTCATTAAACAATCTGATAAATAGTATCTAGTCAAAAGGGGCATTAAGCTCTGTCTACACTATTAAACTTTATGTGACAAAAAATGATATGCCCATATATGGACATGATGATGTCATATCACTATTATATTTGAGCATATCACAATTGTTTGTAAAAACAAGTTTCGATAGTGTAAAAGAGCTTTAGTAACAAGATAATAGATTACGAACACCCTAGATTCATTCATTCATTCATTTTGTTTGGTCAAAATCATTGTCAACGACCAAAAAAAAGTACACATAAAATAGAGTTAAAATGGTATAAAACTGCGATAAAACAATAAAAAACCATGATATAATTAAATTCTGTCCCCATCTCTACACGTTAGACGTGTCAGACTGTATCCCAAACATAATAGTGAGAAAGTCTATGGTATTTTGTAACAGAAACATCATATTTGTTCGATTCCATACAGTATACCTTGAACACACTTAGAGCTGATTTATATGTAAAAATGCATTTCGTACGACAATTACTCTTCAGCATAAATACATACAATATTCACAAATATTTATGCGTGCCAATTTGTAACAGAACACCATATTTAATCTGTATGAGAGTCGTTTGCCGTCGGCAATTTATTCCATGAAGGATGAAGAATACTACAAACATAGAAATTGTGTATGACAAGCAAAGCGATTATACTGACATGTTGATACATCATCTTCTTTCAAACCTGCTAAATCTTGTAATATTTATTATTTTAAAGAAGTCTAGAGAAATTAAGAAATATCTAAGCCTGAATACACTCATGTGGAGAAATAACTAAAATATGATACCAATAATACTAAAATGATAATAATAAAACATCTTAATTTCTGTGTTAATTATACATTAGTTTATGGGAAAAGAACAATGCTGATTTTAATCATATTTTCTAATTTACAAATACGTTTTTTTTTGTCTTTTAGAAATCACATTCTTCTCGGACAAACGACTTGAAAAGAGTTCCACGCAAACAGACATTGAGCACGCTGTCCCAGCTGCTGTCCTATATGTAGAAACAAAACAAAAACGGAGGCCACCTTCCGGTAGTAGCAGCCCAGCGTCAAAAACTGTCGGCCCAGTACGTACACGTTCAAAATCAGTCGATCAATTAGCAGAAAAACCCAGAAGTCTGGGAGCACGCGGTTCAAAAACGTATGTGAACGCAATGGAACGCGAGGAACGTTTGAAAAAAGCTGTCTCGACAGGTGACATTTTAAAAGACACCAAAAATAAAAAGAATAAGAATGGTTCAGAGAAAGGATCTTTTTCTGGTTGGCTGTTCGGAACATTGACTGGTCGTAGAAAAAAGAAACGGCCCACAGTTATCGAAAGTAACTCAGAAAATGACAAAAAGACAAATAATGATGCTGGTAATAAACCAAATCTAGAAACCCAAACTGAAAGAAAGGAAGCAACTCCCGTTGTACAGAATGGTAGAGGAAGAAAAGTGGCAAAGTCTGCCGAAAAGTCTGCAGAAAAAAGGTCAAAATCACAACCAGCCAGACAAAAGCAAAAGGCTCCTAAGAAAGAAAATGGAAAAGTTGAACAATCAGCTTCTAAAGGTGAAGGACAATCAAAGAAATCCAACAAGAAAGCTGGTAATAATTCGTCTTCGCAGACTAAAGAAGTACCTAACAAGGTAAAAGAAACTGAAAAGAGTGACGTTAACAACAAGACACAAGTTAAAGAGAATAAAACACCAGTGAAAGCTAAGGCACCGTCAGCCCCAAAAGCTCAGGCGTCTTCAACACCCAAATCCCAGGCACCTCCTTCGCCAACAAATGATGTCACTCAAAAAAGCTCTCCAAAATCTGATCAGTCAACGCCAACATCAGTTAAGAAAAATAATCAAACAAATTCAAAAACAAAATTACCAAAACAGGTAAAAGATTCTAAACAGCAGACTGAGAAAACACCAAAAGAGAAACGAGACAATTCGACGTCAACCACGCCTCGGTCAATCCTAAAGAAAGGAAACACACCTTCAGTTTCTTCTTTCTCATCAAATTCCTCACTAGATGGTCGAATGGATGCATCCCGTCCTGAACGACGAAATGGATCAGTAATCACCGACCTTCACAGAGATACTCAACAAGATCGTCTTGCTGAGGGCCCTGAATTTTACGCAACACTAAGGAAGAACATGCCAGTAGATATTCCTGTTCCAGACTACAAGAAACAAGAGATGGAACACCAGAGAGCTTTGTCTGCTTATGCCACAACACCAAGATCATCCAGAGGTCATAATAACCAAATGATAAACAACAACTGGAGACATCAGTCAGACATCATCAACGTTTCTCCTAACCAACATATAGTGGATGCTGTCATACATCGTTATCCAGAAGATGAAACAGACTACATGAACGCAGAAGTGGAAATGTTCCCACATCATATTTACGCAAACAATACAATGAATGGTACTGTTCCACCTTCGCCACCCCCACCACCTGCTTTCCAAGATCCAGTTTCGCAACAACCAGCGGCGCCATTGCCACCACCACTCCCACCGGTTTTCAATTCTCAACGTGCTGATTTCACACGGTCAGTATCAGAAGAACCCTATAATGAATTCGCAAGTCAGTTAGCAAAGCTTAGACCTGTACAGCAACAAAGTCCCAGGCCTAAGCCACAGAACCAGACAGTCGACCTAATGACCGAACTAAAGATGGCAACAGAACGACGGAAATCGCAATCAGATCTGGTAGACGGGCTAACCAACCAAACTTTCAATAATGGATATGCCCCACGTAGAGAAAGCGACGCATACCCATTCAAACAGCAGAAACTTACAAACGGCGGTACATTGCCCCCACCAACGAAACGTCAGTTTTCAAGCCCGGCGATACACTATACCCCTAGAACTGGTCCACAGACACAACCCAAGCCGTTCCGGAATCGCATCAGTAGTAACAACAATGAAATACGTTCGATGGCTGATGTACCAAGAAATCTTAAAGGAGTTAATGTTGCCCAAATAAGTGAATGCATGCGATTGCTAAACTTGGAGAAGTACATAGAAACTTTTAAAACTCACAAAATTGATGGTGACATGCTGGTTGATTTAAATAAGGAAATGTTAAAATCAGATTTAGGAATGTCGGAGATTGATGCTGCGAAGATTATGAAATTTGCGACTGGTTGGCGACCGCAATGATAATTAGTTTAGAAGCTTAATACAGTAAATAACTAAACATATAGTAATATTGTTTTTCTAATTGTTAATCTATTTAGACCTAGACATTGTAAATTGATAATATGTAAACTACTTTAAACTTTAATTACATAAAGAACAATAAATATGTATTTTAAACTTTCTATTGTACATAAAAAAAGTAATTAAAATATAATACATGCTATTTATTCGGTTAAATTACGAACATGTTTAAAGGTGTCAAACAAAAATGCGTTTAGGATTCGAGTTTAAATTCTAAAAACGCGTTTAGAGTATCAGTAACTTTAAAATCTGAAACGCATTTGTTTGATCGTGAACTGCGCCAATACAGCTATAATGTTATGTGAAATATATCTACGATAGAAATGATGTCTCAGGTTTATAAATGTGTTTTTACCAGTATTTTATGAAAAAGTAGAATTCTGTATGGAAAAACATTGTATCTTATTGTCTTATTGTAAATATAGAAAACAGACGCTGATAGCGTTGGCTCTGTGAATTAGGTTGTATGGATTATTATATCATATTTTTATATTCATGTATTATTGTTATACTTAACCCGCATAGCTGTATCAATCTTATAGCCCTTAATAAAGGTTAGGCCTAATCTATACGTGCGTTGAACATTATTTTGTATTGGGTTAAAAGAGGCCTATTGGTTCTTGGTTGTCTATCAGACCACACCCACTAACATATATGAACTGCTATCGGTTTGTGACGACCTATGATCTATGCTAGAGTCTATGTTCTAGACCAAAATTAGTAAAAAGAACAATATTTTAGTGATGATGATTTAGTGATGGATTATTCAAACTCGCTTCTAAACTTGGTTTTCACTAGGATGTAACGCAAGGACGTAAACGCAACGCAAACGTGTTGACCAGTGAGTGAGTGGCCGAGCGGTTAAGACAGTGGAACCGTAATTACGTAACCATAACATCGGCAGGGGTTCGAGGCTCACTCACTCCATGGTTCTGGTGATAGAACGAGTCTTCTCGGATAAGGACTATAAACCGTAGGTCCAGTGTACACAACTAGCTCGTGTGCACTTTAAATAACCTAGTACATCTTTCGAGACGAGTAGGGGGTTACCCCGGTGTATTAGTACATCACAGCCAATGATCACCAACCGGGCCCTCTGGGAGACCAGTCTTTGACTGAAGAGGTAACCCAGTATAAAAATAAACTAACAAACAAACCAATCAATGACAAGCGACCGTTCGAATAATTCATCGCTTGTGATTGGTCAACTCACTTACGTTGCGTTGCGTTACGTTCTTGTCTTGCCTCTCAATTGGAAACCAAGCATTAAGCTTGGTTCCCACTAGAACGTGACGCAAGGACGTAAACGCAACGCAAGCGTTTTAACCAATGACAAGCGAAGTTATAGACAGTTAGCAATCACAAGCGAATAAGCCATCGCTTGTGATTGGTCAATTCACTTGCGTTGCGTTACGTCCTTGTGTTGTGTCGCTAGTGGGAACCAAGCATTATGCTTGGTTCCCACTATTACGCAACGCAAAGACGTAAACACAACGTCACAAGTGACAGTTCGAATGAACCATTGCTTGTGATTTGTCAATTTACTTGGGTTGCGCTTACGTCATTACGTTGCGTCCTAGTGGAAACCAAGTTTAATGGTAAACTCGCTTGCGTTTCTCCATACGTCCTTGTCCTACGTCTCTAGTGGGAACCATGACGTTTGAATTTGTGTAAAAATGACAAACGCCACCAATATAATTTCTCTTTTTACCTTTGACACTGAGGATGAGGATGCAGCTACACAGCGACAGCTCTGCAACAATGCTACAATTATGATGATTAGAGAGACATTTCAATAGTACTGGTCGAACAGTGATAACAACGTTTGACGGCTGTTCATAGTACACAGCACACTCGAAAACAATTAAGTGGAATATTAAATACTTTGGATTACCATCACAAACGTAAGTAGGACATTTCCTATATTATTGTTAACATTTTTTAACAGAAAGTCATAATTTCCAGCCAAGCCACACAGCCGAGAAAGAGAATGCTTATTTTAAAAAAAGAGAGAGTTGTGACTGATTTTACAAAATCAACCTCAATATTATTTCCTTTACACCGATACCGGTATAATTAGTGTAAACCTACAAATTATAATCTCTGCATGATTTTTAATATATTCTTTGCTTAAGCAATTTAATTGACAGAATTCTATTACTATGATTTTGCATGCATCGATTTTGATTGATTGATCGTCATAGCAACTGGCAGTTAATTTCCATCTGCTCTGCCTATTTTTTTTATTAGACCACCTATTCTAAATACGTGGACTAAAACTGATTTTGTTTATGGTAGTTTCAATACTTTGTTACTGTATAACAGCAGTACAGGCCTAGTGAACACATTCTAAGCCAGAAACATCGTGTGGACTAATGTTTAATGACCAATATAGAAATCTAAATCTGATTTCCTCGTTTCACACGAATGGTAAAACAATGATACTAAAAAGTGTTTTTGCCTATTATACTGACTGGCGATGTATTCTTATTTTCTTGTTGTTTGTGTTTGCAAACATATACTCCATAACTCAAAACATGTATTGTAGATGGAGAATTATCCTATATATTTAAGCTTTTAGTTGGCGAATTTTCTTTTTTCTTTTTTCTGTTTGTACGTTTGTCGATATGGATGACATTTTCGAAATAAAATTGAATTGATGTGCCATAATGAGGCGCTCTGTTAATATTGAGCACGAGACGTTATGAACGTCTGTATGTTTGTTTACCCTTTAGATGTATAGAACATGAGAAAATCTTCTAGAATGCAGTCGACTGTCAGTAAATTATCCCACTGACGTGCGCGGTCCCTGGAAGATTAAATCACGGATTATACGACTAAGCTCCTTAGAGCTAAATATTATGAATATATATAAAAAGGAATGGATCTAAATGTTGGCATTAAACAAGCACCAATAATATAAACTAAACTGAATTAAAACAATAGTAGCTCTATCATTGTCGTTGCAAAAAAATATATGTTTTATAAATCCAAAGGCAAATTACTGACAAATTGACAACTCTATGGGTATCAGTGGCTGGATCTCAATGGAGATACAAAATAAAATAAGCAAAAAGCTAAATAAGAGGAGCTTTCGGGCAACACTAGCCCTTCATCAGTGCAAGTACTTGGACAAAATTGAGAATAGAATTTAAGCCTATAAACAAACAGCAAATGCTTGATAATGTGCCAAGAACTCACAGAAGTCTTCTTCTGTTCCCGAATAGGTAAGCCAAAAAGGCCGAATATTGTACAAATAAAATCTTTGTGTAATTTTTTAAATGTAGGACCAACTTTGATTACAATAAATAAACAACATGAATCCAATCATATCTACAGGAGGCCTTCCATAGTCTATAAGTCTAGCATGGCCTAATTTTTGTCTGTTTTATAGTAGGCCTAGATGTTTAAAAGTAATTATTGATACACATTTGAAATTAACCAATACTGTACTGTAATCTATTAAATGTAAATACCTTCTTGTAGATACTTTTGTATTGTATTTTAATACCGTAGTCCACCTAGGAATCTTATCTGAACCAAAATTAAGACGAATAGCGTAACATTATGATGGAAATAATAAAATAAATAATAAATAAGATAATACATTTTTTAGCAAACCACATTTGTCAAATTGTTCAAACTTAATTAAAATTCATGTTTTGGTATTATCAAATAAAAATGCCTATCACTTGAATTTAATAGGCCTACGATAATGATAAACATAGTTAAATTATTACAGTTGTCAACACATAAAGTAATAATAATTAATGTTGTTCTTGCCGTGTAAATTACTCTTATTTCCATTGAGGCTGAAAAAAAAAATCAATGTTACGTAATGTAAAAAAACAAATTTACATCGTGACGTCACTCTACGCATCAGTTGTATTAGTCTAATGATCAAATAATGAGCCAATTATCTGAATTGGATTTCAGTTCCTAAGAGAAACAGCGGTTGGACCATCAACTCATTAAAACACTAACCCTATATTAATTACAACCAAAACACAGGTATCATGGAATTGTTCTAATGGGAAATCTAGTAATATCATCGTCAACTCTTGGGAATTGTTACACAGTCAATACTCTTTATTTTCTTCTTAAAGCTCAGGTACAGGCATGAATTTTAAATATAATATCTGGTATTGTACATTTCATCAAATATTTGTAATAGAAATCAAGACGAAAAAACATGAATTTCTCTTAAAATGGTCAAATACAAAACTTGGCAAAAAAAGAGACTTTTTTCAGTAGTTAGGTAGTTTAACCCAATGTAATAATGTCTGGTGACTCCCTAGAAGGTGAAAAAGATGGTGGTTATACGGTGGATAATTTTTGCTATAGCATGAAAATAAAACTCTGAAATTGAATAAAAATACCAGAAACTTAAAATTAAAGTTAGGCCTATATTACCTATAATTAGTCATCTGATAACATTTTTTTACCACACCGTTTATTTTGCCTCTCTACAACATAGAATTATAGAGATTTTACTGTGTAATTTGAACTATCCCCCACTGATAAGAAAGTGCTTATTTTCAACAAGCTTGTGTAACACAAATAAAATCCCAAAAATTATGAAACATGGGGAAACTATAGATCGATAATTATTGCAATGTATGATCAATAGCATTTTTTGCACGCACCTGGCCTTTAATGTTTATTGAGCACAATGATTGGTATAGCTATTTCCCCAAACACCACGGTACTCTGAATGCGTGTATTATGTGGATTGATAATTAATCGAGAACTCTCAATGACGTCGTCTTGAATTCAGCTGCAAAATGATTGTCCATTGTTTGTTTGTTTGTCACACATGTTACACAGGCAAGTGTACATAAATATTAACACTGTATTATAATATACATAGATCGAAAGCAACCATTTTCATACATTTTGAGCGAAAACCGATGCACGAAAACGTACGGAAACATATGCGCTCTAGTATGGCAAGCCAAGTCCGCCAAATCTTCCTTAGCCACTATGAATTGCTTGTTAATTAAACTCGTCCTTTATAATGAACCTCATATATTATTCATGGAAGAAGAAGGTCAACGAAGTACACCTGTGTTTTTGTTATTGTTCATTGCATTTCCTCCAGTGTTTAAGCTGTGACAGAAATTATGTTTTGAGTGAAATGAATAGCATCATCACGTGATGTAAAGAGATCCATATTATACTAAAGCTTGGTTGCCACTAGAACGTAACGCAAGGACGTAAACGCAACGCAAGCGTTTTAACCAATGACAAGCGAAGTTATAGACAGTTAGCAATCACAAGCGAATAAGCCATCGCTTGTGATTGGTCAATTCACTTGCGTTGCGTTACGTCCTTTGCGTCGCTAGTGGGAACCACGCTTTATGCTAACTAGTTTTTACGTCATTTGACGAAGTCTTTCATGGAAATAACCTGTTAGGTATTGAATTGCCGTGGTTTACTCTTTACAATCAACAGTATGCCAATCACGAATTATTTATACCGGGTACCACGTCTGTTGATTAAAATAATTAAAATATTAAATGTAATTGTAACTAATCGATTATTTACCATTTACATGTTTTCGAGTTGCCTTTGGGGTTGTCATAACAATCACTGACAGTTTAAAACAACTTGCAATCTCCCCTCTAATCTACGGCACGCGAATCTACACCAAATACCCAGTATAACACAATGAACGTAAAACCAAACCGAATTGGCAACTTCTCCTTCACTCTCACCGTATCGATGCACGTGAATCTACATCCAATACCTTAACATTGATCGTCAAGTTTTGGATGATGAACGTAAACACAAACTGAATTGGCAACTTCCCCTCCCAACGGATCGATTCACGCGAATCTACATCCAATGTCAATGTTGATTGTCAAGTTTCGGATGATGACCGTAAAATCAAACCGAACTGGCAACTTCCCTTCCCTCCCAACGGATCGATGCACGAGATTCTA
Organism: Antedon mediterranea; assembly: GCF_964355755.1. Classification (NCBI taxonomy): domain Eukaryota; kingdom Metazoa; phylum Echinodermata; class Crinoidea; order Comatulida; family Antedonidae; genus Antedon; species Antedon mediterranea. Next base: position 37,025,485 of record NC_092670.1, on the reverse strand, counting down.
CATCCAATACGTTAACATTGATCGTCAAGTGTAGATGATAAACGTAAAACAAACCGAATCAAATACCAACGTTGATTGTCAAGTTTCGAATGGTGAACGTTTAAACAAACCGAAATTGCAACTTCTCCTCTCCTCTAAAAGAAATGTTCTTGTTTTTTCCTGATGAAAGTGCAAGTGAAACGTGATCCCTCGCATTCCATCGGCTTGTATAATCAGTTAATAATGTTTGTCCACATTGAATATTTAATATGATTTGAGAATATAACATATTGTATGATTGCTGGGAGTATTGCGGCGAACCGTGCAAATAACGCTGTTAATAATGTGCACACAGTCGAGTCGCCAGCAACACAAGTATGGCGGGCCGTACTGTTTAAAAATCGCATACATTTAGCTTGATAGAGACGAGGTCTTTTGTAGCCACTGCTAGCTACAGTCATAGGAATTCATTCACATTCACATTCATTCATAATTGTATATATTCAATAAAAACAAAATAGTATATAACATATACAAAATGGCAGCCCGGAGGCTGAATTGCGAATTATATTTACAAACAAATGTAGGCCTGTATACCTTTTCTGTTTTTTTGGAGAGAATACTGGTTAATGTGAACATATATATATATATATATATATAAATCATACTGTAAATTATAGAAACAGTGCTCATATTCGGAACATGATCTCATAATCGCGTCGAGCATAGCTCATTGGCGAAAGTTCCGTATTTTTTTAGTTGTATGAAAAAATGTCTCTGGCGGGATTCGAACCTGCATATTTCCTCCATGCATGATGTGAAGGAGCTAGAATGAATAAGCTTATTTAATCATTCATTTTTAGTTTTGGTTTATAAAACATGGTTTATATTGAAAATATTATAATACATTTTGCTCAAAATCATAATCATTGAGGAATACTTCCGCGATTAAATTATTTGAAAAAATGTTAAATAATCCGTGAGAAGATTAACTCACATGGAATTCATTATGCTATACAGGTAGTAACTGACTAAGCGGCACAAGACAAATCTACGCATGTGTACAATCGAATCTACGTTGTGATGGCTTCCTAGACCACGTACAATGAAAAAGCGGAAACTTCACAGAGCCGCCGACACATTCTAATGATTTGTGTGTCTTCATATTCATCTCTCGTATCGGTATAATTCATATTCACCGTTACACCCGATCGCATGCACATATTCACACAACACCGAAGGGCTTCGATTTAGATTTTTTCTCCCTCACATTATTTGACAAGTGTAGGCCTATAGTATATATAATAGAGCGTACTATTGCACGCCATTTGACCCACAATCGTCCAATCAAATGACAGGAATTAGGTGTTATATATAAATAATGAATGTTTATGAGTGTAATGATACAAATCATGGCATGAGGTGAATGATAAAAGGTTATGTTTCAATATTGGTAAATATACCAAACAAAAAACATATTGCGTACTATTGCACGCTAGTGACCTACAATCGTCCAATCAAATGACAGGAATCTATTTAGGTGTTATATAATATTATCTATTTCAGTGTTATCGCTGAGCAATTCAGAGCTCGTCTCATTCCATTAAACTTCATTCTTAAGTCTGTGTATAATGGGTTTATCAGCAAAAGCAATTATGTTTTTGTTTTGTTGTACATTACCATGGATACTAACCAGAACATATCCTATTTAATTAGACTAATGTAGCCTTTATGTTAATTATAGATATCTATTCCTTTTTAAATGAATATTGCTGGCATACGTTTAAATAAATAATTCCTGTACTGTTGCATTATAATTTTTTTTTTCTTCATTTAAGCCACATTTTTGGAAACAACCTTCCTTTGAATGGCAATCCAACGAACAGCGATTTTCCCGATTATGTTTCTAAATAACGATCGCAAAAATAAATGTATAACTTAACGATGAAAAAACATGAACAATGAAGATTACTTAAATCAGACTTTGAATATGTTATTTTGTAGTTTTAATAAAGTTAGGCCTAATCACATCCGTAGAAAAAAACCCCAAAATAATGCTTTCACTTATAAAATAACAAAATAAATGGTAAAATTCAACCAAAAATCCATTGTCTGGCAGCCAATTTGACAATGTTTTGAGTTAAATTACAGTATTTTTCAGGTAAATAAAAAACATATAAAAATTATTTTTCAAGGGGACAATACATATTTAAAGTTATATATATAGGATTTAGCAGGATAAGCATTATGCAATGCAAAAGTTTTCAGTAAATTGTTTCTTCCTAAAAATTAACACGTTCGATGGCAAATCCGCGGTTACATAAGCATCATAATACAGTATCAGCGTAACTCATCATGTAAAACAACTTTACAAGTGTTTTTTTTCATATTAAACGCGTTACACAAGAGTTCCAAACACAGTGTACAAACACAGTGTACAAACACCTATAATGCGTCACACACCTAAGTAACTGTGACGATCTAATTTTGGATTCCTATAGGAATTGAATTTTAACTACCAATCGTGATTTAATTTCTTTAAAAAAAATCGATGTTGAACGTCTTTGTTTTGTTTGTACACTCATTCAATGAATTTCTATGAAATTGCGGTTTGCAGTAACCAATTAATGTACGGAATAATGAAAAATTTGGCATTGGTAATAGCAAATAAAATGAATACGTAATTAACTCTATACCGCACACTCGTGAGTCGTGAGCCTCATTATTCAGGTCTCGTCTGATAAAGCCGAACCGTCGCGTGGATATTATTTGTATTGCGAAGCTAGCCATCAATCATAATATAAAATGGCTGCCGTATTTATTTTCGGAAGCAGTTCAGGACAAGTGTGAATAGGCATTCTACGTCAGCAATAATGTTCATGGCCATTTTTATTAGAAACTTAATTATCATTATTGGTTGCATGTTGTTCAGTTTTAATATTCTGAAGAAGAAAAAAAATGTTGTGATTATTAGAGGAAGCTAAAGGCTCGTAATTATGCAAATAAATTGCAAATTACGAAGTTAGTCTGTTACGGAAAGAGTTATGTTAAAATGGACTACGTGCATCAGACTAAAACTCTCTACACTATCAAACTTCATGTGCCCACATATGGACATGATGATGTCATATCACTACCGTATTTATGCATATCACTACCATGGACATGATGATGTCATATTACTACTATATTTAAACATATCACTACCATATTTGGGTACATCACACTTTTGTCACATGAAGTTTGATAATGTAGACAGGGGTTTAGGGAGACGTATAATTTTATTTCGTACAGGGAAACATCAAAACCAATTAAAACATTTTTCAAATTACATCGAATCCTCGTCGTAGATATGTATATAGCTTAATTAACGTTTTAAAACATACATACAAAACGATTCGATCTAAATTTTGACAATGGGATGTTATATAAAAATATAATAATGATTAATGATGTCATGATTATATTAACATTGACATTATTGTCATTTAGTCAAATTATAGGGTCAACTGAGACAAGTTTATGCTGTGTATTATCATTATGGCATTTGATGAAATACATGTTTGCTGAATTGAATTAACAAATTCTCATTATCTCAATAATCAAAATTAATTATGTCAAATAAGTTTTATCGTAAAGTATTTTATTATTTAATTTGAAATGCATGATATCCAGATAAATCAAAGCCAAACAGAAGGAACAGAATAATATATTAACCTGACATACCAGGTCAAAGGTTACATTCCGTTTAGTTTATGCCATTAACTTTCAGCCGCCTAAATAATTAGTGACGTCTTATTGCTAATTAATATTCAAACACTTGGTGGTTAGTGATACACAGAGACAATGCAATCATTTAAATTATCATCCTCAACTATTCTTCGTGCGTGTCTTCCAATCCCAAGGTCCGGGTTACAGTAGTAACATCATTATCGTCATCATTATCATCATCGTCATTACCATCCTCATCATCGTCATCATAATTATTATCATCATCATCATGATCATCGTCATCATAATCATTATCATGCTCATCATCGTCATCATACTCAGTATCATCCTCATAATCTCCATCATAATCATCATCCTCATCATCGTCATCATAATCGTTATCATCCTCCTCATCGTCATCATAATCATTATCATCCTCCTCATCGTCATCATAATCATTATCATCATCCTCCTCGTTATCATATTCTGAATCACCATCTGCTTTCTCAGCAGCAATACAAACATCTATTATTACATAATCATTCTCACATCACAAAACCGCCCAATCCTTAACCAAATACAAAGCCATTACTTCGCATATCGACATCACTCCCATAATGTATTTTTAAAATGTAGAACACAAGACTTATAATGTCAGCTATCCTCGACGTACGACTGTCGGAATTAAGTAGTAAAATCCTCGACTGCATATTGTTACATGTTAATTCACAATTTAACCGCACACCTGATGTATCTAAATTTACACAGAAGTTTGCATAATTTCACAATTGTATAGTTTCTCGTACATTTAATACTTAGCAATGGAATTAAAGATGAATCATCATGGTAATTCGTCTATTGGGTGGTTATTGCCAGATAAAACGCCGCAGACATTAACGGTATAGGAAGTTAGCAGATGATTTGAGCGTATAAAAATATTCTATAAAAAAAAGGACGGTAAACTCATGAGCAAACATTTCAAACTGTGCAAAAAAAAAATTAGAGATTGCTGCGCTTCACCAGTAGGGCTACATGTAAATTCTTAATTTGTTAGTATTTTTTAAGAACAAAAAGTAGTACACTTACAATTAAGAGCTGCTAAATAATAAAATAAAACCATTAAAACAGGATTACTGCGCTCCAGATCAACCAATATATATATATTTTTCTTTTTTTTAAATCAAGGCAATAGCATTAATGTTAAAACATGGCGTCAACAACCCATTCATATTTTTATTTTTTTGAAATCAAGGCGCGCGTACGAACATCTCATCAATTTAAATCATAACTTCACAGCTGCTACGCGGCCACAAAATGTCATGATACAATTTTTTAAATAATCAATTAACAAATTACTAATTAATTACTGCATTGATTATTTCATTATACGCTTTACAATAGTCATTATTCTTAATAACATTGACAACATTAATATTGTTTGCGTCAGTTGTATATTGATCATAGCCATATAACACGTCCCTAGGGTGACACAGGTCTGCCAGAGCATGTTATATGCTGATTTAATTGAACGTTAACTTGCTTTTCTTCACATATTTTTATTGGATTATTGAGAGTGCGTTTTCATAATTTTAATGTTTGTGATAATATGTCAACGAATGCATACTAAAGCTTGGTTCCCACTAGAACGTAACGCAAGGATGTAAACGCAATGCAAGCGTTTTAACCAATGACAAGCGAAGTTATAGACAGTTAGCAATCACAAGCGAATAAGCCATCGCTTGTGATTGGTCAATTCACTTGCGTTGCGTTACGTCCTTGTGTTGCGTCGCTAGTGGGAACCACGCTTTAAAGATATATTGTCCCCATAAAAAATATTTGTACAAATTTGTTGTTGAATATGGCATTTTAACACATAACATTCATTCACTTTCACCAAACACTGGATCTAAAAAAAAAGTACCTAAAAAAATGTAATTTAAAGCAAAATATACTTAAATTTTCTGCCAGACAATGGTGTTTGGTTCAAATTAACCGTTTCTTTTGTCTTTTCATAAGTGAAATATCTATCTTATCTTATTTCATTTATGTTTCTGGGGGACAATAGATCTTTTAAAATAGTGTGTGTGCGTTGATAGTAAAAATAACGAACACGACGACAAAAATGCAGGTCATCAATGACGTCATGACAGTGACGACGCTAATAATACAAATGATAAATATCCGATCACTACATATCACTACCATATTTGGGCATATCACACTTTTTTTTGGCAAAATAGTTTGATAGTGTAGACAGAGCTGTAAGCTTGGTTCCCACTATAACGTAACGCAAGGACGTAAACGCAACGCAAGCGTTTTAACCAATGACAAGCGAAGTTATAGACAGTTAGCAATCACAAGCGAATAAGCCATCGCTTGTGATTGGTCAATTCACTTGCGTTGCGTTACGTCCTTGTGTTGCGTCGCTAGTGGGAACCACGCTTTACTGACTGCCGTAAGTGATCTATAAACGAGTCTGGCTGTATTAGATACTTTTAATATACGATATCTTATAGATAACTTGCGATAAATATGACCTGAAATTTATGAGTACTAATTTTTATTTAATTGTGATTCATGCTTGTGAAGATATAATTACAAACGTGATTTCGTTAATTCGTGCGTAGACCGCGTAATTTTTTATTACGCATTGTGAAAACATAACCTCATCGATTCCTGGCCATAAGGAATACACTGTACAAAATTGACTTAGCTAGATGAAACTGATATCAAGACAAGGCCATATAAAGTTAGTGTTTACCGACCAGCCGACCGACAGATAGGCCATTTAAAAGACCAGACGACGGTGACCAAAGCAGTATATTATCTAACAGCACAATAATGCGCTAAAATTCCACTAAACGAACACCAGTATGCAACGTCATATCATAATCAAAATACAGGCAGACGATTTCTCTAAACAGATAGCCATAACAAGCATGCGCAGTGGCATACACATAACAATTGATAGCAGAAATAATGCGCAGTCGTAAGTATAGTCCGCAGACAGTAAAACGATGAAATAATAATCTAAATAAAGGATAGAAAATGTGTATTCCCGCACTATTAAAGTAGAGGGGAATTTCTCCTTTTCCCCACAGAGGGGAGTACCCCACCGGAGGTGATGACCGGTCGTCAGCGACCCATGATGTTTTTTTAATACATAATTGTTGTTGAACGTTGCCTGGCATGTATGTACCGTACATTTAAATGCATTTAAATGGATACCAAACTGACAAGCACTCGTTTCTTTTGGTTTACTATTAAATTTTGTAAATGTTTTTTTTTTTTGTGGATTGTGGATTGTGAATGAATGTGTAGATGCAGACAAACATGGTTAGTTTGTTATTTCACAAATGCACATGAATTAAACGTAAATACAATAAAATACGGAAAGATTGAAACTGCTATTATGTTTCATGTGTCTCAACTTTAATTCTGCTGACGTACTTCATATTTAAAAACTAATCAAGAATACAGTATAGTATAACCATGGCAACAGTTTCAAAAGTATATTTTATCAATAATAGATTGAAATAAAATCATCGGTCAACGATCTTTGGTATTAGAGGGACTTGGTTTTCTATTATTTTACGAAATGTTATGCTCGGCTTAAGGCGAGGTTCCCACTAGAACGCAACGCAGCGACGTTCCGACGCAAAGTGCTCTATTGCGTAATCAAAGTGGGAACAGACGACACAACCGTCCTGCAAACATCGCAGGGTTGATTTCACGCAGGCGGGGGAAAACACAATTATTGGAAGGGCGTTTTCTTATACTGCGTAGATTGCGTTACGTTGCGTCGCTAGTGAGAACCACGACTAAATATAGCGTTACACCACGAGCATCGCACATTTGACGCGTTCAAACGCCTTGAACATTAATTGTAACATTCTACCTTCAATAACGTTGGATGCAAACGTCGTGTTATGGACTAAAAATAATCGGAAATGCTCTGATAAAGATATAATATGGTCCTCGCATTCCACTCGAATATATTAACATAATCGAGTGGAATGTCAAACAGTACATGATTGTGTTCTATTATCGTTATTGTATTGTATTGTACTCACTTCTAATCTTGATCTTAATAAAACCATTAAAAAGATTCATTCGGTTGGAATTACAAATAAAATGTAATAGTTAATTATATCTCAACCGCAGATTATAATAGCAAATAACGATTATTTACCTGACGTTTCAAACGCCCACTATCAGTTGGCTTTCTCAAAGTGTAGTGACACTCGTTATTTATTTAATCGTTATTTACCATTATAACCTACTATTACATTTTATTAATGATACCATACTATCATTGAATAAATGTTATTAAGGATAGAAGATTAAAACAAATTAGATCATGTTTATAACAAAACGACAGTACCATATGCAAATTATGAAGAAATGACCAACCGAACAACAGTTAGAGCTAATGAGATGCACCAAGAACTCTATAGCAATTAATGTAATTTTAATAATAAGGAGAACGAATTAGTTTAAAACATTTTGCTTTGGGTGTCGATCTAAATCCGCTTGCAAATAGTCTACGGGAAACCTCCAGAGAAATTCGATATCATTCTGGTTATCGATTATTGATTTTTGGCTACAAGCAAAATGATGAGTCAACACGAAACGGAACAGAATAATTATTAGACAAACATTGTGTTGGGAAAGAGTTTCTGGGCGATGCTAACATATAACAATTAGTATTACTGTGATAGTCACACAATAGTAATATAAGCATATGGAATGTGCCGTGCTTGTATTGGGGTAAAGCGTGGTTCCCACTAGGACGCAACGCAACGACGTATCGACGCAAAGTGCTGTATTGCGTAATCACAACATCGCAGATTTGATTTCACGCTCCATTATTGGAAGGGCATTTTCTTACGTTGCGTCGTTTGCGTTACGTTGCGTCGCTAGTGTTAAGCGTGGTTCCCACTAGGACGCAACGCAACGACGTATTGACGCAAAGTGCTGTATTGCGTAATCACAAGTGGGAACCAACGATGCAAAAATGCTGCAAACATCGCCGGTTTGATTTTACGCAGGCGGGGGCAAACACAATGATTGGAAGTGCATTTTTAACGTTGCGTAGTTTTGCTTTACGACGTTTCGTCGCTAGTGGGAACCACGCTTTATGATGTGTAGGTTGATGTGCTCATAAATATTTTTAATTACATGACTGTAATTAACTAAACTCTTAATTGACTAAAGATAGAAAACTGTGATCTCAATTACTATCAAAAGCTTTCTGGTAGTCAATATACAATCACTATCAAAAGCTTTCTGGTAGTCAATATACAATCACTATCTAAATCTTTCTTCAGCATCTACCTACAATCTATAGACAATACCATTTTCATATCCAGTATTCCTTTCATTTTTTGCTTAGTAAAGCGTGGTTCCCACTAGCGACGCAACGCAGGGACGTAACGCAACGCAAGTGAATTGACCAATCACAAGCGATGGCTTATTCGCTTGTGATTGCTAACTGTCTATAACTTCGCTTGTCATTGGTTAAAACGCTTGCGTTGCGTTTACGTTCTTGCGTTACGTTCTAGTGGGAACCAAGCTTCCTTAACCTCATACAATCACAGTACAGTTATTTTATAGTTTGTTTATACTACTTGAAGTCAAAAATACGCAAAAATAAATAAAAAGAACAATTTAACGATCGTAAAGCGTGGGTCCCACTAGAACGTGACGCAGTGACGTATCGACCCAAAGGGCTGTATTGCGTAATCACAAGTGGGAACCGACGACGCAATAGTGCTGCAAAAATCTCAGGTTTGATTTTACGCAGGCGGAGGCAAACACAATTATTGGAACGGCATTTTGTTACGTTGCATCGGTTGCGTTACGTTGCGTCGCTAGTGGGAACCACGCTTTAAATAGTGCGTACTATAATTGCCAACCCACAGTAGTCCAATCAAATGGCAACACAAAACAGATACGCACGAATTTACTTCAATTGTTCGCACAAGGTACGCAAACAATACAATTGGGTGTCAAGTGCTGTTCCACCGTACCACGCCGAGCATGGTTCCCACTAGAGCGCAACGTAACGTAACGCAGCGACGTATCAACGCAAAGTGTTGTATTGCGTAATCACAAGTGGGAACCGACGGTGCACCAGTGCTGCAAACATTGCGGGTTTGATTTCAAGCAGGCGGGGGCAAACACAATTATTGGAAGGGAATTTTCTTACGTTGCGTAGGTTGCGTTACTTTGCGTTGCTAGTGGGAACCAAGCTTAAGAGTCGCTATCCAATCGGGTTATGAATACCATGAAAGCCTCAGTGGTCTAATGGTTAGGACATCTGCATATCAAGCAGACGGTTCCGGGTTCGAATCTATATCGAATCGAATATATATACAATCCATATAAACTAAGATACAGATACAAATGAGTGTCTTAAAATAAGAATGTTTTCAAGGTAGGTCGCTATAATAATGTCACTGAAAATCAAACCAGCTTTAACAAATATCTAGGCATACATATCTAAATTGAAATAAGTCGCAACAAATAAATTATTGATCAACATAAAAATTCTGCATGTAAGTAGCAGTATGTCATAATATTTTATATTTATTATGACAGACAACGCTCTGGAAAACCAAAAGTTATGACAAAATATAAAATGTATGAAATAAACATTCTATATTTCCAGTTTAAGGTTAAAGAGAAAGACCTAAATCTAAAGCTCTGTGTACACTATCAAACTAGTTCGACAAAAAAGTGTCCAACCAAATATGGTAGTGATATGACATCATCATGTCCATATATGGACATTTTTTGTCACATAAAGTTTGATAGTGTGTAGACAGAGCTTAAGAAATAGATGACGTATTTGCAGCCAGGGTGAAATCGTACTCTTGATTTGATTGATAAAAATGTTCAACTTTAATTTAACGCCGTAATTATGGTCGTTATGAATATCTATAATTAATTAGATCTACGTCTAGATTCTCGTACCATACCATGTTTAGCGACATCAAACAGACTGTAATAGTCCCGTGTCTGCTCGACTGCTGCCCAACCTTTCTCCCACATGTTTATCACTCATGACATAATTTTGAGGATTAAAAATGCATATTTTTCTATTTATCGCCGATCGTTATTTTTTTAACGTCCTAGCGTAAATGGACCTTAGAGTAATTCTCCATGTGTTCGATAGTAGTGCAATGTTCTATCTCCAAACTTTCCAAACAATATAGTGGCTTATGCATTTAAGCTTATTTCCCACTAGCGACGCAACGTAATGCAGTCTACACAACGTTAGCAAATGACCTTCTAATAATTGTGCTTCTGTCATTAATCAGAGACAAAACATGACGTACCATATTATACTAGCCTTTAGTGCACAGCAGGGTTTTTGACATTTATCACAGTGCATTATAGTATGGTACAATAAAATCAAGTGGTTTAATTATGTATATAAAATTAAAATAAAAAATGAAAGCGTATACAAACATTGGTATGGGCGTGTTTACAGTGCATTTAGGTTCGCACGTTGCCAACGCTTAAGTTTGGTTCCCACTATATAACGTAACGCAAGGACGTAAACGCAACGCAAGCGTTTTAACCAATGACAAGGGAAGTTATAGACAGTTAGCAATCAATCACAAGCGAATAAGCCATCGCTTGTGATTGGTCAATTCACTTGCGTTGCGTTACGTCCTTGTATTGCGTCGCTAGTGGGAACCACGCTTTAAAATCGTTACTAGAAAGTGTTAGCTTAGCCTATATGTGTTCACCGAGTCGAGAACAACATTTTAGCAGATGACGAAATTAATTAACTAAAAGGAAAATCAAACACATTTATTACAAGGCTTATATACATAATTTATTGTATAATATTATTAATATAAGATGAAACGCCTTAAGCGATTTATGATAATACCGATATATAAATACCATGTCCTATATTCAGGATTGAAATTGATACCCTACACGGTATCCGGCACTAAAATGGCAATAACCATAAAAGTTCGTTGTAAAACAAAATACAAGAGCATAAATCCACTAAAACGTCTTTAAAAATAAATTAATTTCAAACCTGAGGAATTATGGGATGTTTGAATAAATTATGACTGTGTGCTAGACAGTAGGTCTGAATCTTAGTGCTATTAGATAAATATTGTATAGGTTCAGTCTAATAGTCAGAAGATTACGTAATGATAGTGAATTGATATTATTTCAATAAAACAAGAATTGACGTGAAGAAATTTGATTGACCAGAACGCAACATCAAAGATACGCCTCGTTATTTCATCAGTAGTGCAATGCGATCTGATAAGAGAGATACCTGTACCATACGGTTAACACACGAACAGAAGCCATGTTGAACGCGCGAGTCAACGTAGCAACGATTGACGCAAAGTGGTGTATTGCGTAATCACAAGTGGGAACCGACGATGCAATAGTGCTGCAAACATCGCGGGTTTGATTACACGCGGGCGGGTCAAACACAATTATTGGAAGTCGCTAGTGGGAACCAAGCTATAAGCTTGGTTCCCACTAGAACGTAACGCAAGGACGTAAACGCAACGCAAGCATTTTAACCAATGACAAGTTAGCAATCACAAGCGAATAAGCCATCGCTTGTGATTGGTCAATTCACTTGCGTTGCGTTACGTCCTTGTGTTGCGTCGCTAGTGGGAACCACGCGTTAGCGTGGTCACGCAACGCAAGGACGTAAGCACGCCAAGTTTTAAGCAGCTTTTCAACCTGCCGTTCAAGACAGAGCTGTTTTCAATAACAACACTAAATTTATAGCGTATCAACATGATCATCATTCAAACTTCCAATTACCCATAATTCACCTCCTCCTTCAAATTCGATCGTGACATTATAACTAGACCAAATAGTAACAATTTAGTACAGTATAAATATATACAACTAAAATACTCTCATCTCAATTTGAAATACAGTACAGATAATGTTCTCTTGTATGATTGTCTTCTATTTATACATTATAAACGAAGAGACGACACGGGAACAAAGTAGTCGATGCACGTTTTACCGTTTAGTGCTTCGAGAGTTTTGAATATATTATAAGCATTTAATTTATGTACCAAGCGGATACAATGTTTTATCATTTTCGAGGACATAGTAGTGGAATGGTTATAGCTTCATTAATCCGCATTAGCATTACAATATTGTATAACATCATTGCGACAATATAGATCATGTCTTTTTTTATAATAATAGTCTGATCTTAGTGCAGTGGTCTCTCTTATTTTAAACAACATTTCTAGGACCTCTTATTCCACATTATGTTAATAGCCTTCAAATATTAAACACATTTTTTATTCGTAAAGTTCAGTTAAAATATTTACAGAATAACTGCTCTTACTCTGATTCGATATATGTTTCTTTAATATCATCATTGCTCCAATTTTAGAAATACCCGTATTATTATTAATAATTTAATTTTTCTTCAGAATTCCTAGTCAACCTATGACCTCAACCCCCAGGAATGGGCTAAATCAGAATATGAAAGCTATGGACACGACCTGGATTCGTTTCTGTGTTTTAGCAATGATGACGTCAGTTGTATACTCCGCAAAGCACAAGACAGGTACAAAATACTAATTTTAAACATTTACAAACAGGTTTGTTTATTGAAAGAAATACTCGCTTGCAAAACTATAAATCTGTTGTTTATATTGGTATAAGCATGCAAACTAAAGTATACATATTAAGTGAGTATGGGGAATACAAATAACCTACATTTAAATATAATTATAATATTGAGACAGAAAATGTATTTTCTTAATAGAGGCCATCGTTGTATAGTATTCTCATTAAAAACTCGGTGCTTACATTGCAAATTTTTTCTTTATATTTCAGACAACGATTATCAACAGTTATTATCTAAGGTATGTCTAGTGTATTAATGTTGGTCCATTATAAGATTTTACGAGAAAATACATGTAATGGCAGAAAAATAACTAGGAAGAAAGAGAACGGAAAAGAGTGAGAAAAAAGATTGTGTAATGAAAACAAAAGGGTAAAGAAATGGAACATAAAAGATAAACAACGTTGTATAAAGAGATTAAGGAAGTAAAAGAAAATAAAATGGAGACACAGAAAAGAAGAGATAAAGAGAATAGAAAATAGCTAGAAAAGGCAAAGAAATAGATGGAAAATGAAGAAAGAGAGGGATAGAAAAGAGGAAGAAATAGATAAGAGGAAGAGATAGAAAATAAAAAGAAAGGCGAAAGTGGAATAGAGAGAACAAGGAAGAAAGAGAAATAAAAATGTGAAAATAAGAGATAGAAAAAATAATATATTGAAAAGAGAAAGAAAGATATTGAAAAGAGGAAGAATTTATGAAATAGAAAAAAAAATTGAACAGAAAGAAAATAAAATAAACAGAAAGATAAACAAAAGAAGATAAAGAGATAGAAAATAGAGAGAAGGGTATGGAAAAGAGACAAATGAGAGAAAGAAATAGATTAACAAAAAGAAAGGAAGATAAATAAAAGAGAAGGAAAAGAAGAATGCATTGATAGAAAAGATAAAGAAATATCAACATTTCCAAAATAACCCAATATTTTTTCAAAAGAATGTATCGAGATAAAAGACACAATGACCATTTACAAAAGATAATTATCGCCAAACTGACTGCAAATTTGAAAACTTTTTGCTTGAATTACCTCAATTAAGCATCCACAACGTTTAATTGTAGTTTTAGACAACACGTGCTAAAGTAGATAGAGAAATTGAGATCTTTATTCTGTAATATAATCGAAAAGTGAGCCATTTGGGAATCCTAAAATAATGAAATGTGGATATAAGATGAAGCCGGAGAACAACTGTCCTCTGGGTAAAACGTTCGACCTTATTATTTTACAACTTAAAATGTTTGCAATTTGAGGAAGTATCGCGTGTTTGATTGGTTAACTAACACTGATCACTGAATAACTGTCAAATCAAATCACTCGACAGTGGTTTGCTTATTTGACGATCTTGCCATTTAATTTATCTATGGCTATTTTTTGTATAAACAGAGATATGAAAGCAACAACAGCTTACTTAAAAAGTTGAAAATTGCTGACAAAAATTAGAAAGATAATTAGAAGCACGTACGCGCATTTTAAAATGACGAGGAGCAATCTGTATTTTGAGTGATGTCGTTTAGTGAAGAACTATGACTCCAGTAATGTATATTTTGGTTATATAAAATATATGGAGAAACATATGTCATTTCATAGGAAAGCTGTATTGACTCAAATGATAGACCCACCATATTCGTCAGTTATAGAAAAAAGGGATGCATTTTAACGCGAAAAATTATTAAAAAGATTGTACACGGGCTTCACTTATATACACTATCTCATCATTTTGATTACCGACAATTTACATTTAAAGTGAAGTTTACAGCACTACTAATGTTCATCAGATATATGATAATTATTCAAGTTAAATAGTCTGCAAAATCGCATTAGCCTGTTTAATAAATCAGCTATAAGCTATACATCCTTTCAACACACCTTTACTGAAATCTAGCAGTACTATTCGAGGTGGCAAACGTCACCAAAAATTACGATTTTGAAAATAATTTATTTACAGCGCAAATTTTAGGAAAATGATCTAGCAAAACCACTTTAAACCAAGGCAATCTAACACCTGGAGATCAAATTGTTTATCTGTGTGGCTGCGACACGATCAGTTCTATGCCCCTTAACACACGGCACAGAATATGTACATAGTACAGTACTGTTGGTGGTATTTTTGCAGCCAGACATACGATCAAAAGACTGCTACGAGTTCCTATCTTTACAAGCCGAGCTCAGTGCCCTGTTGTTAGATTGCCTTGGTTGAGCTAATAATGTGTATAACACTTTATTGGCTTGGATGTCATCGTACTAGAGTATCCACTGCATTCAAGCCCAGATTGTTGATCAGCACTTAATTAACGTCCAAAAGCCTTATACGTAATTGCTTCGACCAAATTGAATCTTCCGATTTATAAGACCTGGCTAGGCGAGGCTTGATTGATAGAGCTAATAGCATTTTCAGAATCACAGAAAATTACAGCTACACTGTACCAGCTTAGCTGGGATTGTTAATCTTTAGAGTTTCGACATCAAGTATTTTAATCACATGCCTAGATTTATGCGCATTCTGAAAAAGTCTACATTTTTATTCACTGCCTACGTTAATTTTACACAGATCTTATATGGTCGTCGACGCATATCAATGTATTGTATCACAAGCCTCCCATTCTAATACAGTACATCAGTACTGACAGTGAAAGATTATACAATACAGATATAGTAATATTTATCGTGCAAGCAAAGATTTTGATCTCTGGCACCCTTAAAGCTCAGGTACAGGCATACATTTTAAATATAATATCTGGTTAATTATACATAAATC
This sequence comes from Antedon mediterranea, assembly GCF_964355755.1. Taxonomy (NCBI): domain Eukaryota; kingdom Metazoa; phylum Echinodermata; class Crinoidea; order Comatulida; family Antedonidae; genus Antedon; species Antedon mediterranea. Next base: position 37,009,402 of record NC_092670.1, on the reverse strand, counting down.
AAACATTTGTAACAGAAATCAAGACAAAAAACATGAATTTCCCTTAAAATGGTCAAATACAAAATTTGGCAAAATTCTGCTTTAAAAGCATGAAGACTTTTTTCAATAGATAGGTAGTTTTACCTAGTGTAACAGCATGTCTAGTGACTCCCAAGAAGGTGAAAAAAGATGGCGGATATACGGTGGCTACTTTTTGCTATAGCATGAAAATAAAACTCTGAAGTTGAATAAAAATACTAGAAACGTAAAATTCAAGTCATATTACTTATATTTAGTCATCTGATAACATTTTTTACCACACCGTTTATTTTTCATAGTTTTTTAAAAATGCCTCTCTAAGAATAGAGATTTTACTGTGTAATTTGAATGTTCCCCTCACTGATAAGAAAGTGCTTATTTTTAACAAGCTAGTGTAACACAAATAAAATCATAAAAAGTATGAAACATAGGGGAAAATATAGATCGATATTTATTGGAATGTATGATCAATAGAAATGTTTTGTCCGCACCTGGCCTTTAACTTAAAATATAAATTTAGAAATAAAAAATGTTTTCAAATTATAAATTATTAAGTAAAAATGCTTCTTCAACTCTAAAAAGTAGATTTGTACTTTCTACTCGAAAAACATACTCGCGAGTATCTAGCACAAATTATGGTAAAGGCTTTTTCAACAGCGCTAGTGCGTGTGGAAAGCTACCATGGCATCGCAGTTTATTGACATTTAACATTGATTAAACGTTGAAAGGCTATTAATTATTTATAACTTCAATTTAAAAGGTATAGTACTTTGTTGATAACATTACAAATTTACTCCGTATAGACAATATTAACAACAATTTATGTCAGATTATTTTCAATAGGTTACTTCAAAAAAAGAAACATTAGGCCTACTGAAAATGTTAAAGTTGTTCAGTAGCCTATGTATAAGTTATTATTATTATAGAGAAAATAAATTCCTATTTTTGGTTTGGTTTTCTTCATCCAAAAACGGAAAAAGCACTATTACCCGTTTAAAATCAATTTTACGAAATAGGTAGCCTTTTTTTGCAGTGGGTCAATATGCCAAAAAATGCAATAAGGTTTGACTGTAATAAACACATAGAGTACATCACCAAAAACTACGCGTCCGTACAAGAACTTTTATTTAAAAAAAAATGTTTTAACAATTTTTTAATTTACTTTTTTCGAATTCACATTTACATCCAACAGCCAAATGCCATTAACAGGATATCTTAAAATACACGATATAAATATATATTTTTAGTCGCGTGCAACGCGACTCTACAGCTCACTATGTCGGTCGGTTAGTCGGCCAGTCGGTAGACACTAACTCAATTTTGTGGACGCGACTGATGTATATGGCCTTGTTAAACAAGAAGACAGAAAAAAAAACTTTTCTTTTTGTTTTTACATTGCCTTATAAACGTGTGCCGCTGATACAAAAGCGTTTGTTCAATAAATGTATCATTATCATTACCATTTGAACGCAAGCTACATTTAGTTTTACATTACATAACAAATAACCAATGCTATTTCAATCTACATTTAATTTCAGTTATCAAGTCAAAGCGACAATGTTTCAAGATACATCGATCTCTCAGTCTTCTTGGTGAGTTGTTGCTACCTGTTCCCATCAACCAACAATGCGTCTATCCCATATGTTATCAACTCGTGAAAGATACAAATTATCGAGGAGTTAATTGCTTTTCTAATGAAATAAATTACCTGTTGTTGCACTCTATACAATTTAAGTATATTACTCAATTTTGATTAAGTCTGGAACGCAATAAATCAAAGATCCTAAGAGAATTAGCATCTCTGTCTTGATGATATCAATTGATTCTTTGCGAATAATAATAATTCGTTTAGAATTGTTGCCAAGGGTGCAATACAGCTTTCAAATAACCACAGAGTCTAAAAAGTAATTGAATATTACGACTCTGCTCACAAGGGTGCTTAGCTGCTTGCTCTAACTGCAGATGAACCTAATGCTATCATTATTATTTTATTTGCATTGAATTTAAACTACCTCAATGTGAGACTTAATATTTCATGTTTTAATTGCAAGTCATCGATTGATGTTTGACATGTATATATATTTATCTACATAATAAATTTATCAAAGGATACAACTGTATATATATATATATATATATATATATATAACTAACTAACGAAACGGGTTAAATTTATAACGATTCTGATTGATGCACTAAATTCGATCTTTTAGCGGGGTTCCCACTAGAACGCAACGCAGCGACGTATCGACGCAATAGTGCTGCAAACATCGCAGGTTTGATTTCACGTAGGTGGGGGCAAACACAATTATTAAAAGGACATTTACTTACGTTGCGTAGATTGCGTTAAGTTGCGTCGCAAGTGGGAACTACGCTTTAGACAGTGGTGGAAAATGTTCCGATTGCAAAAAGTTAATTCTGTGATTACTATATTCGATTATTTTTCGATTGTATCAATGCATTTATTTCCGATGAACACCCCTGGTCTAGAAGAACTAAATTCTGCAGTAACTGATACCAATACAACCTAAAAACAGGATACTGAGCCCAGAAGATCAAAGAGTTTATCTATCTGGATGTGACCCGATCAGTTTTACGCCCTGTAACGGCGCGGAGACTTTTACATAGTGCAGTATACTGTTGGTATTTGTCGCAACCAGACATAAGATCAAAGGAATGTCACGAGTTTCTATTTTGGCAAGACGAGCTTAGTGTCTTGTTGTTAGATTGCCTTCCTGATACTACACTAACGTGACAGACAAAATACTAAAATAGCCCTTATTACAATACAACACACGATGGAATGTATTTTGACAAACGATACTTTGAATTTGTTCTGTCACTCATTTTCCTGATTTTCTATCGGGTTTTTGATCAGTTATTAATCAAAGTTAACCAAAGCGATGTTTTGAAAGTCTCCTAGTTGAAAGGCAATGACTGCTGTGTTATTATTCTGACGTCTTCATAACCTAAATAAATCAATCTAATCCAATCAAATCATACAACGATATTAAAGCGAATGTATTGGATATTTTGCTGCGGGCAAAATACAATAATTTATGTCTATTTAAAAAGAAATTGTGCTTCTTAGATACGCATGTACCATAAGGCTAATATTGTAATGTTAATGATATAGATTGTCTGACTAAGATTTGTAAGATCATTTAACTTGTATAGACAATACACATGATCAAATAACTTATAACACAAGAATCTCCTGTTCGTCCGAAGCGCGTAACAATCTCGAAAGGCATTGTGGGATAGAATAGAGCTATGGGTGGCGCCATTGTGAGCCATGGAGCCCACCCGCATCAAATGAAAAAGTCAAAATCATAGAGGGGATCTGCTAATACTCTAGGGGGGTAGAGTAATTGACTGAGGAGTAGGGCGCCCACATCAAATTAGAAAGTCAAAATCATAGAGGGGTTCTGCTAATACTCTGGGGGTAGAGTAATTGACTTCCTAGTTTGGAGGGGGCGCTGCTCCATGCTGTGAAATGGCGTCGCCCAGTTTGACCTTTTAACCCTGTACTTCCGATACTGTGTTTTGAATGCAAATTGAAGAACAGGAGATTCTTGTGTTATAAGTTCTTTGACATGATCTATTTAAAGTCAATCAGTAATTCATGAATCAAGAATAAGAATATCATTTTTTTATAGCTTGGACAAAATTTTAGCGAACACAAGCAGTTTATTATAGAAGCTATTAAGCATGTTGATCAAGTAAGTATACAGAGCAATGTTTCTAATAGGCCTACACATTATTAATTATTATTAATAAATAATACCTAATGACATTTAGATTAGTCTGCTTGATCCAGTTTTTCTTAATATTAGTCTCCTTGATCCAGTAATGTTTTTGTAATCAACGCAAAATTCAATTCAATTTTATTTCCATAAGATACATCATTGTGTAATTGAAAGTTTTTTTAGAAACTAGAATGTAACTGTAGCCATGATAACAAATAGACTTACGTGGACATACTTATTGATTCTGATAACAAATTAATGAATTAATTAACAATTACAATCTACTCTGTTAAAATACTAACATTAGGCCTACTATTTTGGGAGTTACTTCTAAAGATACATAGTAGTTGTGATTTCTGTATAATTTAAAGTTAAAATCAAATTTCTTAATAATTTACAGGTCTTTCAGGAACAACTAAATACTAGTGTTATTCTGTCTAACCTTCAACTTATTCCAGTGCCAGCATCATCTCTAGAATCCAATTCTAATACTGATACACTTCGAGAATTAGAACAATTAAATAAAATATCAAAGAGTGATTCAACGTTTTTAATTCGGTAGGTTATCATACACTGTATCTTCAATTATTGTATATTACTATGTGTTTCTTGAATATTATAGCAAAGCATTTTATTACCCAAATTTACTCTTGTTAAAGATGTATTGCCCCCAAAAACATGAAAATGAAGATTATTTGAATCAGACTTTGGATAGGTTATTTTGTACTTTTAATAAAGTTAATCAATTTCGTAGAAAAAAAAAATATTTCACTTATAAAATCGACCAAAATCAAACATACTGGTTGGAAGCAAATTTGACTATTTTTTGCATTAAATTAAAATGTCATCAGGTAAATACATTTTTTTCTATCCAATATTTTTCAAAATGGATAACTATTATGTGACAATAAAATGGCATATTAAAATTTTTTTTAAAGAACTATTTTTTAGAGGGACAATACAACTTTAACTTATATAAAGAATTTAAATTAGAACATTAACAATGTATGGCAACGTACACTATTCAACTAATTACTAAAATTCTAAAGTTAGTGTATTTGCATAATGAAAGATATAGAACAACGAATGTAAATGAGATTTTTATACTCTTCACCTGAAACAACATAACACTATACTTTTATATCTATTTCAGGTTTTCATCTATTGCTTCTGTTGAATCAACATTCAATACTATGTGTACTAGTTCTTTTACAGGTGGAGTTATTAATGTAAGTATGTTAAAGTAACATGAGCTGACGCTATCGAAAAGTGTAATATAGCATGAAAGATACCAATTCCTTCGTGAATTGAAACTTAGGAAGTTTAATCAACGAATTTCCATAACATTTCCATAAAATAATGTATCGTATAATTGTATTAGTAATTGTAATAGTATTATCATAGAGGCAAAGGTAAACATACTAAGACTGCGTAGAAAAGCTCCAGTGTTTCTATTTGATGGAGAATTGAATTATTGAAAGCCAAAGAGTGCTTTCTATAATTGATATAGTACTATTAATAGCTCAACAATGAACACATTTCGTTTCTATTTAGATAAATAATAAATTACCTCAAAACCCAGTGCATTCTAAGTCTAATTATATATAAACATTCTAAAATAAGAAATACTAGAAATGTCTTTTAAATTCTAAAGAAGAAGAATTCAATCATAAGGATACACTATTCCAAAAAGTAATAAACGGTTGGAAAACTTCTTGTTTATTTCTCTAAGAAGGAAGTTAGTGAACAGTAGTGAATTTCATCAGGAAGCAGGGAAGATTCCCTGATTTCCTAATCATGTTGATCCTAATAACAACATCTAACAAAATAGCATTTGGAACTAATTAAATATATTATGCGTCAGACATAAGAAAATATTCATGTCTTACTTATCTAATACAGTAATATTTAATGTCAACACATGTATTACTATGCAGACACTAGTCTTCCGCTGTTCTCTATCTCACTCGGCATCAGTTTTTAAGACCATTCATCTAACGTGAATTTTGACTTTTTTAACCACGCGCATTAATCTTAATTACGCGATGACGTAATCTATAATAACTATGATATTTCATATCATTATCATCTTGTATTCTGAGTGTGCATTATAATAGATGTTACAAGTCAAACTCAAAAGAGTTTTCAAAAATAATCTCCTTTATTTTAGTTAGGTTATTTGGTAAATTGCGATATATTGATATTATACTTTAATTAATAATTATATTATCATTTTGCCTAGGCAATCTATCTATACTGTATAATTTAAATTAACGTAGGGCCTAGTAATAAGTAATTATGATATATTCTGGGCTTATGATATCTACATAATAATTGTTATGTTATTCTTAATCTTATGTTGTATAGATTGAAGACGTGGGAACTATAGCTAGACAGGTTATGTATGGACTGGGTAGAAATTTAGGTTTCACAGACACAAACAACTTATCCGGTAAGTTATAATAAAGAATAAGTATCAGAGCATCTATTTATATTCTTAAATTTTCTGTTATAGCCTTGAAAAAGTATGCCCTCTACATTCGTCTCATAATATAAACTATAGGGGGCTACCTAATATTTTAACAGACGACATACAGTCTGTTATGGCGAGATATATGATGAATTTCGGTGAAATAAAAATAGCAATTAATATAAAAATAATTTAATTACAGAGTCGTGCAAGTGCGGTGCTCAGGAGCAATGTTTAATGGATGATTTATTTAGTAATTTTTCAAGGTTAGAAATTATCAATTTCTGAAAGAACAATCGTTACTGATGTTTTGTAAAAACTACAATAGAGAGAACACTATCTTCATACATCGTTAGTTGAACGGTACACAAATGACTAACAGAAAAAAATCTCCAGCTGCATAAGCAGAACTTTTTGATCATATTTAATAAAAATTGTGGCCATTTTAAAATGGCTGCCGACCCAATATTGCATGAAAACACTTGATTTGTTCGCTTCTAGGGTCTGTCGACAACGTATTACATTTTAATAAACATTTCAAGCTACAATTCGTACTCTCCTACGGAAAAAATGTATTTCAAATATTTTAAAGTTTTTATTTCTTTGTATGTATTTGTATAATATGTATTTCTTTTTTTTCACAGCTCCGATAACCAAACAACAGTATCTAATTGCAATATAGAAGCATTTAAGCATCTTCAAAATTCGTGTTTAATTGATCAACCAACATGGGTAAGAATCTATATAACAATGATTCATTATTACATAAACACTCCCCACTACTATATTTGACTCTTAAAAATGTACAAGTTATGGCGAATTTACACAGACGAGTGGGAACGGCAAGCGGAAACTCGCGTGCTTTTCTCGCCGTAGAATCTATATATATCCTTAAGCTTGGTTCCCACTAGCGACGCAACACAAGGACGTAACGCAACGCAAGTGAATTGACCTATCACAAGCGATGGCTTATTCGCTTGTGATTGCTAACTGTCTATGACTTCGCTTGTCATTGGTTAAAACGCTTGCGTTGCGTTTACGTCCTCGTGTTGCGTCGCTAGTGGGAACCACTCTTTAGCGGAAACCATCCGTCCGCTCCGCCGCGCTTTGTGTAAATGGTCATAATGAATAACATCGATTCCATTATTTTTATTACCGTTACCGCTCGTCTGTGTAAATTGGCCTTTATAATTCAGTACACGATGGCGGCGCTTTGAACTCTTATGCATTGAAGAATCTCGCCGACTAATATTTCTTGTCCCAAATGTGGTTTTTAATTAGAAAATTATTGGTATTGGATAGATACTTTTGGTGGCTGACAGACCATGTCTCAACATCGATAGTTGCAACGTTCTGGACTGATAATAGCTTTAATTTGAGGCATCTTACAATTTCTGTCCTAAATGTGCTTCTTAAAGCTTGGTTCCCACTAGAACGTAACGCAAGGACGTAAACGCAACGTAAGCGTTTTAACCAATGACAAGCGAAGTTATAGACATTTAGGAATCACAAGCGAATAAGCCATCGTTTGTGATTGGTCAATTCACTTGCGTTGCGTTACGTCCTTGTGTTGCGTGTTTGCGTCGCTAGTGGGAACCACGCTTAATGAGAGAGAGAGATATTGGTATATGTTAGGATGGATACTTCTATTGACTTATTGGTGGCAAAAGAAAAAAACTTTTCAAACGCATCAACTTAATTGAACTGTTAATTCAGCAGCCATTTCGTTGTATTTAAGAGATATTTTAACTAAAACATTACGCGATATTTTTTTCTTTTTTATGAGAGTTGTCTGATAAAGCTACTTGTGGAAATGGATTTATAGAAACTGGTGAACAATGCGATTGTCACAAGGGCGACTTAGTAAGTATAAAGTCATAATTCAGGTCCTTAGCCAGAATGCATCAGAGGGGGGTTTTCTTGACACCAAGTATTTTGCGAGCGCAGCGAGCAACTGTAGGCTGGGGGCCAGGGGGCCGCCTAGGGCCCCCGGTCGGGGTCCAGGGGGCGAAGGCCCCTGGAAGCTTTGGCTCTCAGAGCATTTTCGGTTGTTTTAATAAGCTTACAGAGACATTTTTTACCTACTAAAATCTGAGTTATGCAGAGAAATTATATAGTACAGTATTATGGAAGTTAGTAGTACTGATCATGAAATACAGCTTTATTGTTGCAAAAAAGTATATTATATTAGGCCCTTAAATAATTTCTTATCCTATAAACATAAAAAACAAATAGTACCGTATATTTCGGTGTACAAGTCGCACCTGTGTATAAGACGCACCCATAACGGAGACTGAAATATTAGTATTTTTTATGTAGTCGATGCATAAGACGCACTTATTTCTAGGCCGAAATTTAAACATTTTACAATCAAAACAATGGTATTTTAATAATAAAACAACGATATTTGAGACATATTTATTAGAATCAAATGATATAATTTTGTTTTAATTGCCTTTATTACATCGTAATCAGTCTCTACTTCAACTGAACGTTCAATGAAAAGGGAAATCCCCATATTGTTTCAGTTACGATGCACTGTGTGGGTAGGGCTAGCCTATGTCTATTTAAGTAACTTTAATTTCATATTATTTAAATATATACCTTCTTATTGTGTGTATGACCATTATAAAATCAATCCAAATGATGTTCAGTTTTTTGGTCTGATAATGAACCAGGAATATCATGTTGGGTAGGCCTATATGAAAATCTTTCCTATTTCCATGCATGCATTACAGCAATATGAGGAGAGGAGAGCACTAACCATGTGCTCCTTGCCTGGTGGCCAGCACTGTTGGCCATATACACTATGAGATTAGGGGAAGCTACTTAACACAATAACAACACACTCTTTTAGATATCGCTTGACATACGAACTATTGCCTACATGATTATAAAAATTATGTGATTGTTGACATAGAGATGTAATAAAAATAAACCACCGTGATCAAGGGAAATAGTTATTGTGTAATTAAAATGTGACACCACCGTCATTAATGGACTCTTCCATAAATGTGTTGCGCTGTGATGCTGCATGCTGCTAGAATACACACCCGCGAGTTCAGAGAGTATTACTAGGCCTGGGTAGAATATCTAATGCGTACTGTAATATTAATTAATACAGTCGAGGATGACAATTTACCTTAACTAAAAATTCAATAAACATGTTACCACACTGTGGTTAGACAGGAGTGAGTAACTAGCTAGGCCTACATTGCAGAGTAGTACACTATTTTTAATTAATTTAAGTATTAATAGGTAATTAAATTAATTAATTAAGGTAACAGTTAGAGGTCAAATTTGCGTGTCAAAAGTGCGTCTTATACACCGAAATATACGGTAGGCCTACGTACACGTACCAATTTAACTCAGCACCATTTTTATTCAAGTTTACACACAGTGAAATTCTTTGGTTTAATGAAAAATATTTCCAGGAAAAAAAATAAAAATCCCCAAAAAGATTGAACTGAACTGAACGTGATCTTGTGCGTTCCGAAAAGCCCGACCGAAGCACGCGATTGGTCAGTCCATTTTTCTGTCATATTTATAACCATCATCTCTCAACAATTCTCTCGATCTCACGCTCAGCAGTGACTTTGACATCGGACAATCTGTATATTCGATCGATTTAAACATAGTCAATAGAAGTAAAATGACCAAAAAATCTGCTATAATTGATAATTAATTGCACGATTTTGGAAGTGGGGCCTTTGTTTTTCAAGGGGGGGTTCGCTGGTAAAAGGGGGGTTCGCGCAAAAGGGGGGGTTCGCCCGAACCCCAAAAAACCTCCCTGGCTACGGGCCTGTAATTATTTGGCCGATTTCCCTCCATGAATCATATTGAAACCCAACGTAACACAAAAGCTTGGTTCCCACTAGAGAACGCAATTCAGCGACGTATCTACGCAAAGTGCTGTATTGCGTAATCACATATGGGAACCGACGACGCAATAGTGCTGCAAACATTCCAGGTTTGATTTCACGCAGGCGGAGGCAAACACAATTATTAGAAGGGCATTTGCTTACGTTGCGTAGATTGCGTTACGTTGCGTCGCTAGTGGGAACCACGCGTTAGGAAGGAATCTATAATTTGTTTATTTTTATGTCGTCTGTGAACATAACATTGTAGATAAAGCAACATAACATCTGCGCATCACAACATTTAAGCTCAGTTTTCTGGTGGGAAAGGGCGTAAGCGCACCGCATGTATTTATTTCTAATCACGACGTGATGGAGGATCAGAAGAAATTTGGTCAACTCACTTAAGCTTTGTTCCCGCCCACAAGAGATAACGCAACATAAGTGATTTGACCAATCACAAGAGATTATTCGAACAATCGCTTGTGATTGGTCAACTTGCCTGCGTTGGGCTTACGTCGTTGTGTTGTGTCAAAGTGGGATGTCAGTTTTAGTTACATGCGTCTATTCAAATACAATCAGGAATATACTTATTCATTAATCAAAACTTCTTTTCTGAACGCGGATGTTCAAAAACTCGTTTCATAAATTAAACATGTGCAAATGGTAATATTCATCTTTGTGTTTGGCTAATGATGTTGCAAAGTGTTGCCGACAACAGTATGATCGATGCCACTCCTTGATGAGTTTTTCAAATCAACAAAGAAAAAAAATCATTTATGTGAATAAACTGAATTTCTGTAAAATAATGAATGATTCTGGAACTATTTAATCTAAGTGTAGACAATAACTTATTGTAATTACAAGAAGTTATTAGGAATGTTCAAACTATTAAGACAAATTATCAATGTATATAAATAATAATAAATCATTTGGAACTTTTGATTGTCTTTTGTATAAAATCGGCTCCCTGAAAAAAATAATTATTTTGTTTAATATGTAATCACTCTAATTTCGCATAATACTGTAGTTATTCACATTGACAACAAATGGATAACAACATTACTTACCTGCCTGAACACCGTAGAAGAATGTAATTGTCTGTACTATTTTATTCTGTCTTTTTATAAGTTAAAATATTATTTTCAATAATGTTTTCTTCTGCGGTATTGAATAACGGTTAATTAGTTAAACGCTAAGGCTTGTTTCAAATGGGGCGCAAATGACGTAACGCTTGTTTCCCATTATAGGACACAATGACGAGTTCAAAGCAATCTTATAGTTACCAATGACAAGCTACACTTGAGAATAATCTATCGTGATTGTAAGTGCAACGCAAGTAATTTGGTTGATGGATCATAATTTATTGCGTCCTAGTGGGAACCAAGCTTTACAGACATTTTGTTTGTCTTTAATCGAAACACAGTACATTTTTCAGCAATATTCACGTCCATCTTCTCTTAGTAAACCTTGGTTTCCACTAGAGACGCAACATAATGACGTATTCGAACTGTCGCTTGTCATTGGTAAACTCGCTTACGTTCTTGCGTTGCGTCTGTAGTGGGAACCAAGCTTTACGGAACAACATATAAATAATTTTTAGTATAAACTAATATCGATACAAGCATTATTAACTTTCATATTGCATCTACGTATTTCTTCTTCTCTTGGTAAAGCTTGGTTCCCACTAGAGACGCAACATAATGACGTATTCGAACTGTCGCTTGTCATTGGTCAAATCGCTTGTGTTGCGTCTGTAGTGGGAACCAAGCTTTACGGAACAACATATAGATAAAATTTGTAGTATAAACTAATACCGACCCAAGCTTTATTAACTTTCATATTGCATCTACGTACATGCAACGTTTATATGCGTAATTCAATATGTGTGTGTGTAGTCTGCGTGGTGATCTAAATCCAAATACATAATTTGATTCTGTTTACGTCTAGGAATGTAACGAATGTTTAAGGCAGTCGTGCGATGTATGTTCAAGTCTTCGATGCTGTCAAGATTGCAACGTAAGTTTCATACACGTCACAAATGAGCCTATTTAGGACGGGACTCTTTGCTAATCTAGTAATGTGCGAGCAAGTGCTATCGAATGAAACATTATATATCATTATATTACCCGGTACTCCGTATTATTATTCTCTCGATATGGCAATAACACAACTCACGCTTTCTAATTTGTATGGTTTTATTGAAGTTTTATATTATTTTAACTCAATTTTAACTCAATTTTTCTTGTTGTCTTGTATACGTATAATTGTTGACAATGTTTTCGACCAAATCAAATAAATTAAATGAATAAACAAAACCTTAATTATTACTTACTCCCAGCTGTCAAAATTACACATCTTTGTCATTATTTTACGTAAAATATAATTATTGTTAATTGTATTTATTATTATCATCATCAATTGCCACAAAACTTACAGTTTACAAATCGTTCGCGTTGTTTGATGTTAAAATGTGTAAAAACTGGCTAAAATATCAACTTCATCTTGATTAAGTGTTCAAACAGGCGTACTGAACCAAAGCTCGTATCATCTGTTAGACGAGATAACCCTCTTACATTTAATCACTTCCGGCATCGCTTTCTTAAATTCAGGATGTTTTAAAGCATAATTGAGTGGATTTAAGAAACAGTTGAACATAAATAACACAGCAGTATATGATATAATACGTTCAGTGCCCGGTATAATTATTGCCAAACTGTATGGTAAACCACAGAAGACAAAAATACAGAATACGCAGAATAAGTTCTTCGTTACCGACAAATTTCGCTTTGTAATATTGCGTGTAGCTTGACCGGCATTGGCTGGCTGAACGGCGTTCGTTGTACGTTTACACACAATGCCCAGTATTGAAGAGTAAGAGAAAATGATACATAGAAATGTGATTGGATAGAATGCAGATCCTAGAATAATATTGTACAAATACCTAGGTGATATCCAAGTACATGAGTGGTATTTTCCATTGTAGCCGAATGTTCCTAAATCTGGTATTAGCAATGGAGAAACGGTAAAACACGTTGAGATAATCCAAGCGATGAGAGAAATTATTGCAGAGTATTTCATAGTCAATAGGCTTTTATATTTAAAGTTAGTAACATACACAAACCGAACTAACGCGATACATGCCAGCGTATACACACTGGATCCCGCGCACACGATCGTGATGACTGCACTCATGGCGCATACACACTCATTCAATGGTTGATCGTTTTCGGATGTAAGCGCAAAAATGGTTACTGGTAAATTCAAACATGTGACCAGGTCACTGATTGCTAAGTTAGCGACGAAAACGTTGGTAGTGTTTCGTAGCTTACGTTTCAAAATGATTGCAAGAAGTACAAGGCAGTTTCCAATAATTCCAGACAGGCAGACGAAACACAATACAATTGCTTGAACAAGTCTGTTGGTTTTTGAATATAACTCATCCTCAGTAAAAGTTTTATTATCCATTTTAGAAGTAAACAAATTGCTACGTTTCTAAATTTACAATAGGCAGAGCACATTTTTCCAGCGTTAAAGTAGCATCAATAATAGCAAGCGTAGTTAATTACAAATACGCATGCGCATTACTTACCAATATTTATAATTGCACACTCAACGCGTCAATTTGTTTAAAAGAATATCTCTATTTATTTATGCATATCCTTTTATAATGCATATATCATTACCAATACTATCTTGGCTTAATTGAAGGACACAGTTGCAAAGGTATTAGACGTGCGGATGGGACTGTTTGTCGTTACCAATGTCACTCCTACACTAATGTAATTAGTTTTTAGCAATGGCAAGAAATAATACATTTATTTGATTAATTTCTTCATGATTAAAGTTCCTTTTAAGACAGCACATTACTCTAATTTCCTGAATATCAATACACTTTCGGTCGTTTTTTTTTTCAGTTTGTCCGTAAATGTAATTCACGAGATTGCATTTGTAAGAGTGCAATGGGAGCAGGTAATGCAGTTATTGTGGTTATATTCACAGTGCATAGATATTATATTTTATATTGCTAGTACACTGTGCATAGATATTATATTTTATATTCCTAGTACACAGTGCATAGATATTATATTTTATATTCCTAGTACACAGTGCATAGATATTATATTTTATATTCCTAGTACACAGTGCATATATATTATATTTTATATTCCTAGTACACTGTGCATAGATATTACATTTTATATTCTTAGTACACAGTGCATAGATATTATATTTTATATTCCTAGTACACAGTGCATAAATATTATATTTTATATTCCTAGTACACAGTGCATAGATATTATATTTTATATTCCTAGTACACTGTGCATAGATATTATATTTTATATTCCTAGTACACAGTGCATAGATATTATATTTTATATTCCTAGTACACAGTGCATAGATATTATATTTTATATTCCTAGTAAACAGTGCATAGATATTATATTTTATATTCCTAGTACACAGTGCATAGATATTATATTTTATATTCCTAGTACACAGTGCATATATATTATATTTTATATTCTTAGTACACTGTGCATATTATATTTTATATTCCTAGTACACGGTGCATAGATATTATATTTTATATTCCTAGTACACAGTGCATAGATATTATATTTTATATTCCTAGTACACTGTGCATAGATATTATATTTTATATTCCTAGTACACAGTGCATAGATATTATATTTTATATTCCTAGTACACAGTGCATAGATATTATATTTTATATTTCTAGTACACTGTACATATATATTATATTTTATATTCCTAGTACACAGTGCATAGATATTATATTTTATATTCCTAGTACACAGTGCATATATATTATATTTTATATTCCTAGTACACAGTGCATAGATATTATATTTTATATTCCTAGTACACAGTGCATAGATATTATATTTTATATTCCTAGTACACTGTGCATAGATATTATATTTTATATTCCTAGTACACAGTGCATAGATATTATATTTTATATTCCTAGTACACAGTGCATAGATATTATATTTTATATTCTTAGTACACTGTGCATAGATATTATATTTTATATTCCTAGTACACAGTGCATAGATATTATATTTTATATTCCTAGTACACAGTGCATAGATATTATATTTTATATTTCTAGTACACTGTACATAGATATTATATTTTATATTCCTAGTACACAGTGCATAGATATTATATTTTATATTCCTAGTACACAGTGCATAGATAATATATTTTATATTCCTAGTACACAGTGCATAGATATTATATTTTATATTCCTAGTACACAGTGCATAGATATTATATTTTATATTCCTAGTACACAGTGCATAGATATTATATTTTATATTCCTAGTACACAGTGCATAGATATTATATTTTATATTCCTAGTACACAGTGCATATATATTATATTTTATATTATATTCATAGTACACAGTGCATATATATTATATTTTATATTCTTAGTACACTGTGCATATTATATTTTATATTCCTAGTACACAGTGCATAGATATTATATTTTATATTCCTAGTACACTGTGCATAGATTTTATATTTTATATTCCTAGTACACTGTGCATAGATATTATATTTTATATTCCTAGTACACTGTGCATAGATATTATATTTTATATTCTCAGTACACAGTGCATAGATATTATATTTTATATTCCGAGTACACAGTGCATAGATATTATATTTTATATTCCTAGTACACTGTGCATAGATATTATATTTTATATTCCTAGTACACAGTGCATAGATATTATATTTTATATTCCTAGTACACAGTGCATATATATTATATTTTATATTATATTCATAGTACACAGTGCATATATATTATATTTTATATTCTTAGTACACTGTGCATATTATATTTTATATTCCTAGTACACAGTGCATAGATATTATATTTTATATTCCTAGTACACTGTGCATAGATATTATATTTTATATTCCTAGTACACTGTGCATAGATATTATATTTTATATTCCTAGTACACTGTGCATAGATATTATATTTTATATTCTTAGTACACAGTGCATAGATATTATATTTTATATTCCGAGTACACAGTGCATAGATATTATATTTTATATTCCTAGTACACTGTGCATAGATATTATATTTTATATTCCGAGTACACAGTGCATAGATATTATATTTTATATTCCTAGTACACTGTGCATAGATATTATATTTTATATTCCGAGTACACAGTGCATAGATATTATATTTTATATTCCTAGTACACTGTGCATAGATATTATATTTTATATTCCTAGTACACAGTCGGCTTATTTTTATGTCTTTTCATTAGACCCATCCAAAAGCTTCCTCAAAATAAAATTTTCATTTCGATATCCGATGATTTAAAAAAAAATTGTATATAGGCCTTAAAGCAAATAAATTTCAAGCAGTACTAGAAGTGGGAGTTAACGGGTATAAACCTTCTATTAAGCAGAAGCAACTTGATACCAAAGATTAACAAGTTTTTAGAAGAACTGACAAAGAAAAGGAAGAGTTTGACGACCAGGATAGTATATCCCAAAACAAATTAAACAGGTTTAATTCTATAAAAAAAATCTTAATGTTCGTCCGACTTCATCATAAGGGGGACCCTATTTGTTCTATTGTACCAAAAGTCAACAAATCATAAAAACCCTATTTATCTTGACAGTTTGTATTTAATATCTATTCCTTAGCGGCAGTGGCAGCTCCTTCTGCATGTTTTGATCAATCTGATTCCTCTAGTGCCTTTTGTGGAACAACTCAAAATTGTTCCTTGTAAGTATTAATTGTTTACAATAATAATGAAGATTAAGGAAAATATATTCTTTCTCATTATTAAATAAAATATTTTCGGGTAAAAATTAATTATGATAATTAACAAACATTTTGATACACATTCACTTGCTGAAGACACTTTTTGGTCATGGTTATGTGAGAAAGTTTGCAAATTAAAAAAAAATATATATTTTTTTTATTTATGGTTAGATTTACAATTTTTTTAAAAAGAATAGCAATGCATTTTTAATTTCACAATATAATAAACTTATGTTGTTTTAATAATTATTGTGGTTAAAACTTAAATAGAAATATTTAAACGATTACTTTCATGTGTCTATTATAGGAATACTGAATGTGAAATTGTATTGTGTCAAGTCGAGGATGCAACATATGATTCAGAGTCATTCATAGTTAAAAATGTGTCCAGTACAGGATTAAAGTGCAGGTAGGTATTGCGACAAAAAATGTGATGTGCATATATGAACGTGATGATGTCATATCATTACTACATTTGCGCATATCACTAGTACCATATTTGGGCACATAACACTGTTTTCAAACTAGACAGATCTTAAGATATGTTGGTTTTCCTCGAAGAAGTGCTATTGAAGCCTATCTTACAACGATCAACAAAAGCTCTGTCTACACTATCAAACTAGTTTGACAAAAAAGTGTGATGTACTAAATATGGTAGTGATATGACATCATCGTGTCCATATATGGGCACATCACATTTTTTTTGTCACAAAAAGTTTGATAGTGTAGACGCAGACAGAGTTTAAGACTGCCTGAAGTAAGTAAAAGGTAGAATCAGAATTAGTTACAAAATTAAACCCCTCCGTTGGGACGTGAAACCCCGAATTAAATGGAACACATTCTCGTGAAACTAAAGGCAATAAATGCCTTTGAAAACTAACGGCCAACACTAAGGTAACACTTGTTGGGTTCTAGGCCAACTGTATAACAATCACGGCTGATATATACTTTGATAGTGGCTGGCGCTAACTTGCTAATCAAGCGTTAACATGCATATCATTGGCATTAGAGTCTTAGCAAAAATACTTTTAAGCAAAATGAGATTAATGTCAAGGGTATTACTAACATCTCGGTAAGCTTCGAAATATACACAATTAACCAATCATTGGTTCTGTCTTTCATCTGGTTCTTAACATAATTAACGAACGAACGAACGAAATTCCTTCTTATCAATTATTTTTAAACGACAACATCGTGTACGTAATAGTGTAGTGAAGCTGTGTGGTTAAAGTGCTTTGTTTCTAATCCAAAGGTCCAGGTTTCAATTCCAACCTAGTATCACAGGGTTATAACTCGACAGAATCGACTCTGTACTCAAATGAGACTTAAAGAGAGGAGTGAAAAACTCGCCTATTACAAGATAGATAAACTATAATTTGTCCGGTTTGTGTCTAAAAAACGACATTCTATAACAATATAACTGTTTCTTCTGAATACAATTTTTCTAGCAATCTGTACGCGGTAAAAAGTGTAAACGACGAGTTTTTTACTGACAACATTGCTTGCAAAGACAACGGAGTCTGCAAGTCTGGCAAGTGCGACACAGATTCTTGTTACGACAGAAATGGAAAAGTGTGTTCAAACAATGGAGTGAGTAGCAATTGACCGTTAAACGTGGTTCCCACTAGAGACGCAAAGCAAGGACGTAGAAGCAACGACCAATGACAAGCGTCTGTTCGAATAATCTATCACTTGTGATTGGTAAAATCACTTAAGCTTGGTTCTCACTAGAACGTAACGCAAGGACGTAAACGCAACGCAAGCGTTTTAACCAATGACAAGCGAAGTTATAGACAGTTAGCAATCACAAGCGAATAAGCCATCGCTTGTGATTGGTCAATTCACTTGCGTTGCGTTACGTCCTTGTGTTGCGTCACTAGTGGGAACCACACTTTATGTTGCGTTACGTCCTTGCGTTGCGTCACTAGTGCGAACAAAGCTTGGAATATTTAGTACGGCATTCCTCACATGAACATGTCTTCACATGTTCGTCAGCATCATGCTATTTATCATGCTATGGGTCAACTATTTAAAAAAAACATGCCTAAAACACCTATCCTATCAATATGTTTACTGCCAGAGGAAACACAGTTTTATGGTAGTGAAACTTCATGAATGTAAACATGTAGAAATAAAGCATTTTTTATTTAAATTAGAATTGTGGCGTTGGATTTAAAGTTTAATTACCGTTAGGCCTATCGCTAATCACTTCCCGTCCTGATGCGAGTCCAAGGATAACCCCTCTTTCTATTAATAAAAAATACTGTAGGCCTACGATAACTTTGTATTTCTAAACCCTAAACAGGTATGCAGTGAAACAACAAAAAAGTGCCTTTGTGAATGCAACTGGACCGGGCGTTTATGTAATAAACCGACAAGGAGAAATAATTGCCATATTATAGTGCAACATGAAGCTACCAAACCTCCTCCGATGAGGCCCACGGGCGTTCAGACAACACATATCATCGCTGGCTTTTTAGGCATTCTCTTCGCTGCAGCTGTTATTTCCGGAGCTACGTCTTTTGGTTACAAGTAGGCACTGCTCTTATTATGTTATTTCATTTTACCATTATGTTGATGTTGACGTTACAGTATTGATGACAACTTGAGTTACTAACTGACCTATATATAACACAGGTGTACGTATTCGTGCATTTAATATAGGCCTACGTGTGATGACGTATTACACATTACCTATTAGCGAGTATGTATATATAATGCCGATATGGCTCCCTTTTACACAATAACTGATAAACGAATATTTATCTGTGATTTTTTTAGATCATCCATTTTTAACATATGGAATTAGACCATAGAAAAGTACTGTAATGCACACTTATTCAAATATTAAGTACAAAGTTAATACGCCACCTATCAGCACTTGAGTGTATTATGCTGATAGGGGGCTCACTTTTACACGGTGTAGACATTCAGATACATTCTTTAAAATCAAGTCTGTATGTTTATTTATGATTTCTGATGTAGTAACAGTGATAACAACATTTATAAAGGTCGCCTCTATTTTTTAATGCAATTAAACAACAGAATAGTATACTTAACACATTTTAAAATATAAATGATTTATATTTTTAATATTAATACAAAGTTAATACGCCACCTAACAGCAAGTGAGTATATATGATGATAGGGGGCTCACTTTTACTCGTGAAAAGTTTATCGTAGAATTACAGATACATATTTAAATCATCTCCATCTCTATAATTTTCTGATGTAATAACAGTGAGAATAAAATGTATACAGATCGCCTCTATTTTGTAGTTGAGTGATTTCCATAAACGCGAGCTTAATTATCATCAGCGCACGTTTTTGTATTAATTTACAGTACATTATTTAACTAACATTATTTAACAAAGCACGTTATTTTTTAAAAACTTTTCAGACGACTACAAAAAAGAAACAGACTTCAGTAAGTAACTGTTTTTAAAGCTCTAAACATCACCTAAATAAACCTGCTTTTAACATACCTAGTAGGCCTACCATTCTGAAGAAATAACTCCAGATTTCGAATAGAATTACAACCGTACTTACCCAGCTGGATTCCGTTGTTGACAAGATCCAAACGTAATGCTGCATTTTTGTGTAGCGTTGTAATTGAGCCTCAAATTACAGTCGAAAACGTCCTTGTTTTGTAATACAAAATAGGTTGACTCACAATATAATTATGAAGAAATAAATAAGTTTTTCCATGGTATATAATATTCATGCTAAGATTCAGTAAATCTATCAGAATTCCTTACTGTTACGTACATATTCAAACGGGTAATGAAATGACGGTAGTAAGACGTTGCGCATGCGCTAATTTTAACTTTCAATTGTTTCCTTTCTTTCGTAGGACCAAGCATGAAAGGAATATGTTGAGGTAAGACAAAAACAAGTGGGAATACTCCCGAACATAAATGATCGATAACTGTAATAATTATCTATTTACCAAACTTGGATTTACGAAGTACGAAAAGCACCAATATCTCCTTTAAAAAGAGACCATTAAACTATAACATTTCATGTTTTAATAATGAGCTAAAGTTTTAGTAAATCTCGTTATTATGTTTAAACTTATATAGACACGCATAGGGGGATTACCACCTATCTGATAGGACACTCATTAATTTAATTGGTAATCTTTGGCCACATTGCCTAAAGACATTAAATAATAAGTAAATAAATAAATCCGGAGATACAAGCGAGGCCTAGACGCAAATAACAATACCGCATAGGATTAAATCTATTTAAATCTGTTTTTTTACAAGTCGAAATGTAATGGTACATGAGTTAATAACGTACGTTTATGGGTGTTTATTTCTAGTTTATTTGAACCAACGAGAGAGCAGAAGATACGGTTGGCGCGAAAATTTAATAAACGGACAGCAGACCATGATTTTCAATACCACGAGAGGTGAGGGCGTCTTTGTCAGTATTTTTTTAAATCAAAGTATCGCAAATCCTCAATGACGTCATCTACAGCTTGGTTCCCACTACGACATATAAACGTTATTACGTCCTATAAGTGAGAACCAAGCTTTAAAAGACGTGAAGAGACACACATTTTGATGCCCGTTCAAACGTTTCTTTTCGTAATCAAACTGCTTGAAACATGGATTAATCCATGCTTGAAATCACAATCATGATGAACTTTGATGATAACGTCATATTTATAGCGATTTTACAATTTTGATTACGTCACTTATATAATTATGATAATGATTATATTTATTGCCTAGATACAGAATACCGACAGACTCGAATGTTGAACAGCGGCTAATGGACGAGGGAATGCCGCCCCCAATACTGTGCACAGCTGTAAAGGTATTATTTTTAAATATTTTATTTAGTTTTATAGTCTCCATGAGAAATTATCGCGCACACACGGTAGTTCATTCTGCATTGTCTTTTATTGTCAATAATATATTTTATAGTATACAAATAATACAATAGGTTACGGTATCAATCGTTTTATGGGCGAAATTATCGCCGTTGGTTGATATAATAGAAAAATATAATGAAAAACAGATGAATATAAAACGTATGATTGTAGTTTAAAAAAAAAAATGTAATATCTTTCTATTAAATTTGAAAAAAAATAATGTTTATTGTCATTGAAAAATATAAAGTGGACTAATAAATCATAATGATAGATATCGTTTTGGATATTAAGTTAGCTAAATCCTGGTAGATGTCTAATTGAACCAAAAGTTACTAAGGTAAATGTAAGGGTGTGTGTCGCAGTGAGTTCGACTACTGATCGTGAGATCGTGGTTTTAATCCTCTCGCTGCATTGCCTGTATCCTTAGGCAAGATACTTTACAGACGTTTGCTTCTCTCCACCCATGGTGTATAAATGGGAACCCAGTTAGATCAAGACACACAACTTTGCGCTGATTACTAGCTGCATTATGGGAGTATGTTTCCCTACGTGTTTGATCAGGAAAAAATGACTGGGGTAATAATGTTCAGGGCTTAGAGGTTTCACAACATTAGCCGCTATATAAATCCAGGATATTATTATTATTAATATTGATATTTATTATTGTCCTCAAGCTTACCTTGAATCTAAAGACTAGTTGATATTATTTTTATTCTTTACAATTGTGTTTCGAAATCTCAAGGAAACAATTGTAAATGTAATTGTTTTTTTATTATTACCGGTGGTTTTTGTCATGATTTGTTTATCCAGGTAAAATCTTCTTCTTCAACGAATTCAATGACAGGTTTTGTATCAGACAGAGACACAACGAACTGCTGGAGAATTCCATAATAGGACGATAGTCGTTATTTAATGACAGCACTATAATTATGCACTCAACATATATTATAAACCGAACCTTACATCTTGCTAGACGTGGACAACACTGCTGCCTAAAATCATTATTTTTTTTTTCAAATGCGACATCGAAATTGATTAATATGAATTCAATGGCAGATGAAATTATTTGTAATAAAGCTAAAACTTACTATAATATTAGCACATTTTGCACCAAAATAAGTTGTATAATTTCAATCGAATAAAAATCATCATTAGTTTTCTCAAATGCGACACCGAAATTGATTAATATGAATAATGCCAGATAAAATTATTTGTAAATAAGTTACGCTAAAACATACTATAATATTAGTACATTTTTCACCAAAATAAGTGGTGTTAAGTATTCAATCGATTCAAATTGCTTTGTCAGCTTTGCCGGCGAATTTAACCCCTGGCACATCCACTGGGAAGCAACGTTTTCCTGGAAATCCCACTCATTCCACGTTTAATTTAACTATTTTTTTTTTCAGTTGGTCATTATTTTCTAACGGTGTAATAATTATTTGTTTTTAACCCATTTTTTACCTTTCTGATTTATCCATATTTTTTTTTTCATTTCTAGCATTCATCCAGAGACGTGTCCGTCATATAAAGATCGTCCGCATGATTTATCGTAGGCCTACCTTCACGCTAAATGATCGAAGGAATAAAGCACCGCGAGGCAATTCTTCCCCTTCCCCCACAGCTTATAGAGTCAGTTCATTCCTGCCTGAAAGTTATGTTTATGGATTAATCACCATTATACTTATTTTTTAAATCATTTATCCCCCAAAAGAGAACATTCGCAATCTAGTGAATATAACCCTACACCGTCTGTTTTGTTCGATAACATGTAATTATTGTTTGCTACTTCAAGGCATATATCTATACATATTTTATTTATTTTTATTTTTTTTCTATATACCAATGAAACATTCGCATCGTCATAACCAAGTCATTGCGCTAGATATGTAGGCCCAATGCGCAATTACCTTGACGCATATGACGTCATTACAGGCAGTGTCGCTTTTTTTTCCCTCGGTATGATTGCGAATTTTCTTAATGTCACCTGTCTTGTTCCATCCACTTACATTACCCGATGTATTTATATTTATTATTTTAAAGCGTGCTTTCCGACGCATTTTACACGATTGCGCAATTATAAATAATAATGTTTCCACTTGTTTATAACCTTTTAAAAGCATATTTACTATAATAACTTATCCTTAGCTAATTATAATCATCAGCTTAAAACATTTATAAATGTTTATGAATTATAACCGTTACAGGTTATGATAATTAAAAATATTCAAACTTTTTGGTACAAACAAATGTTTTAAAATATATATTTAATATTCATAAAACATAGATTTGATAAAGGTCATATTTTTTGTATTTACAGTTTTAGCAAATATTTTATAGCCATAGTGTTAGATTTGATAAGGATTGATTCATAGTAGAAACTATACTGAAATTGTTTTTTTGTTGTGTGTATTTCTGTACAAATTTTGTCTCGTTTATAGCATCAAACATTACTAGTGTTTACATAAACTTTTAAAGTCTGTATATTTGTGTGATATGTTATATTTAAGGGATTTTTAAATAATTTACGTATTTAAGTGTTAAAAGCATTATAATTCAACGAACGAATACTATTACTATACTGTACTATCAAAGAAAGGTAAAAAATATTCATCATCTATTGAGAGAAACCGTTTTAAATGTTTTATAGCGGTGTTTTTTCCTTTCCTAAATTAAGTTACAGGTCCAGCTAATCTCATTATCATATATTGTTAACGAATTACTATGCTGTTAGTTACAATAACATGTGGAAGATAAATTGAAATGGTTAAAATCAAATTTAGAACAGTTGTATAGGCTTGGGTAAGTATAATAGGCTATAGCTACTAGTACTAGAATTCCTCTTAAATTAAAAGACCTTACTAAAACATGTAATGTGGTTACTACTGTACGCTGTTCTTGGTATCCTTATAAATTCTACTGGAAAAAAATTAAACATATCCATGCCAATATCTCGTAAGGCTTGGTTTCCCACTTATACGCAACGTAAACGCACCGCTAGTAATTTGACCAATCACGACGCGACGGATCTTCCGAACTGTCAATTGGTCAAATCACTTGGATTGCGTCCTATAGTGAAAACCACGGGAAATGACGTCTAAAACTACCCAACGAACACATGTGCAACCAGGCTTCCGGGACTGACCTAAGAAAATACAGATAATAATTGAAGTTGCTTTAAAACTATGTATATTGCTCCATTCACTGCTATCCAACCCAAATTATCAATGTCCACTTGTTAGCACAATTTAGTAAGTTATTCTAGGTTGACGTGCAAATGTTTGTTCTTTTAAAGTACAGTCAGCAGTTTAATTGGAGGTTATTACGTAAATGTACAGATTTTTAAAGGAAAATAGTCATTCCATGAATTGAATAAATGATTGAAATATTATGGTTGTTTTGTGTTTTTTTTAAGCAAAAAGAATTATTATGTATATAAGTAGCGTATAGTTTATATCCGCTGACGACTAACACGAACACATATAATTTAAACATACAGTTTACCTTCGCCAATATATTTATTAATAAGGTGATTATTATTAACAAAAATTTTATACACAAAAGAGTTTAACAATACGGTACGATTTATGTTGTTGAACAATATGAAACAGGTTTCGTTCATACAAACCGATTGACAAATGATATGTATCCATATCTATTAATTTACATTTCATATTACTTGCATTTTGCTTTCAATATTGACAACAAACAAGAAGTGCACGATAACAAACTTGGTGTATAAGGTTTTAATCAAATGATGAACAATAGCGTGTATCATTACCTGCACTATCATTAATTGTGTGTAGGATGGCTCTAAGAAAACACAACAATAGATCTGTATGATGTTCTTTACCATTGTGTCATTATCTAAACCTGTTTTTGTAATTAAACACGTCTTCATTTCGTCGGTAACATCACGAAGATCACGAAAATGTTCGTTCAAAACCTAATGAAAATAGTCTTTTATATTATTCACACCTGAGTGTAAATTTACTATTTGATTTATTTCGTGCCATTCAATATTAGATCTATTGCACGTTTAAAACCTAAAATATTCATTTATATTACTGGCACCTGAGTGTAAACTTACCATTTTGATTAATTTTGTGCCATTCAATATTAGATCTATTGCACGTTCAAAACCTAATAAAATATTCATTTTATTACTCACACCTCAGTGTAAACTTGTTACTTGATTAATTTTGTGTCATGCAATATTAGATCTATTGCACGTAGTATACGATCAAAGGATAGGGAAAGTATAATATTATTTGACTTCCTTGTATTTAGATTAGTTACATCTTAGTGTATCAAAAATTCGGTATTCTGCTTTTGTAGAAAAAAATCCGTGCCAAAATATTTATCTTTTTACTAATATTAAGTCAAAACTTTGTCTGGAACTCAGACTAAAAGACTAGTAACCACGTCTGTCATCGTTCCAACCATTTCATAATTACGAGAAAAGACAAACAGTTCGATTTTCATCTAGAGTTTCATCCGTTGCGCAAATGTCTCTTTTCTGTAATTAGTTTACATCCTTACAAAGGGACAGGTTTAGATACAATGGTTTATAACTACGGTAATGTTCAATCTATAATTTATATCTTATACATTGTCTCGTTATTGTTCGAAGGATAAGATTTACAATCGATAAGATTAATCAACATTTTTTTTAGTATAGAGTGTTATTCTTGGAGATGTTACCATAGAAATAGCAAAAGATTACATAATCCGGTTGGCTTATTACGAACACAATTATATTTAAGAAATTGAAACATGTCTTGTCCATGTAACACATAAAAAAAGATGAAATGTTTATCATATTGAACTTTATTGATGCTGGTGCTACGAAAAATAAAATAACTATAAATTATTGTGAAATACACCAAAAGGTAATCAGTACAATGCAATAAAAAAAAAATCACCAAATAGGCCTATTTCTGGTGCAAACATTTTTCTTTCAATATAATATCTTTCAAAATTCGTATGCAATTAAAATTCTTTAAACAATTTAAACTGTATTTCTTAATTTATAAGTTTTCTCAGCTACACGAGATATCGTGAACTGTATTTACTTTAAAACCGAACATTTTGCTAATGACGCGTCGATATTCTGGAAACTTTCTAGCGTATATCAAAGGATTTATACATCCCGAGCAATTGAATATAATCGCAGTGTAGGGTATGATAGCTGCTGTACCGGGTATGATTATGGCTAAACTGTGAGGTATTGAGCATATTACAAACGCCAGAACAACAATAAAAAGATTTTTAGTCACGTCTATGTTTCGTTTGCGCACGTTAGAAATAGAAACACCGTTCTGCAGCTGACACGGCGGCGTCGTCAAATGCAACGTTGACCGCTGCGTGTTGATCTTTTCCGCTTCTTTTCTAATGAATAGAAAAATTGCCAAGTAATAATACGTCATACTAAATAGAGGTACCGGGATTAAGACCATTGCGAAGATACAAGAAAAAACGATATGGCCTGGCGAGTTCGTGTCCCAAAGGCATATGTGATACTTACTATCGAATCCAAGCTCAACGATTTCAAAAACAATCGGCGAAAGTGCCGTTGCTAACGACATTAACCACGTTGATGTTATAAGTATCATTGTTATTTTACTATTTACAAATTTATCAATTTTTCCTGATGGTTTTGTAACGACAATGTATCGGACGTACGCAACGGATGCTAAAGAGTATACACTGGCGATGGTACATGTTATTAGTACCAGTGACGACATCAGGCAGATGGCACTCGGCAGAGGCCAATGATCTACGGACAATACAGCAACGATGTTCCACGGTAATGTTAAACAATTGATCATGTCTGAAACGGCTAGGCTGCCTATGAAGATGTTGGTGCAGTTCCGAAGTTTGGCGGTTCTACTCATTGCAACCAATACAATGCCATTCCCGAGGCTACCACCGATAGAAATGATCGATAAGAGAAATGCTTGGATATGGGCGGCCGTTGTAGCATCGCTGCCGGACGAACTCATGTTACTCGTCATGGTTAGATATCAAAAAGCCTGCGAATGGAAAAGAACAGTTAGAAAAGATTGGTTCTATTACGTTTTCTTTTTAATCTATCTAAAAATTACGGTGGTAGTACAATTTGATGGTAGATATCTCAATTATCACTGCTTGGTGGAATCTATAAAAAAAACTAGACTTATGACCATTTACATACAACGAGGAGCGGATGGGCGGTTTCCGCTCAGGATAGATTCTACGTGGGACACGCTACGCAGTTTTCTGCTTACTCTTACCGCTCGTCTGTGAAAATTGGCCTTACTAATACTACAGTCCACCCTGTTCAAGTGGACACTTTGTGCAATCCAAAATATGTCTAATCATGGATTAAATAAGTCAATTCACAGCTCCATGGTTAATAGAGTGTCTACTTTAATATAATTATATTAATTATTATTATCTCGTAAAAATAACATACCTGAATTTGTAAGACAATGTGTGCATCCTTCATCATCATTATGTAACTTGTCTATCGCTGTATAAGATGTTATAACCTGGTGGTGTAACTTAGGGGTTGTAATGTAATTATGGTATACAGAATAGTAAATCCTTGAAATATCATTCGTTGTCTAGTAATAATACATTATTTACAGTACGCTTCCAAACACGATACTCTAATATGATGTAGTCACTTCGAACGGAAATTAACAATAAAAATGTCTTGAAAAGAGAAGACAAGAATCAATACACTTAAGACAGCGTCCAGTGTAAACTTACACGATGTATAGTTTGTTTAAGAAAAGATTTTGAATTATATAAAACGGTCACGTGCTGTGCCATCTTAATTATGATTTGAGCACCTCGAATGTTGCCATGGATACATGATGCATTTCACAATGTCGACTAATCAAGGCACCGATATTTTATATGTATATTGTAGTTTGGTGCTAGTGCTACATAGCTACAATACATTGAAACAAATAGGGAAATCCCGGCTTAAGGCCCATTTACAATAGGACGATAACGATCAATCGTTTTTTACATAAAACAAAAGAAATTAGAATGGTTTTCGTTCTAGAACTATAGGATAATCATTTATGCCGTCTTTGATAAAAATAATATTTTTTAAATTCCAATCGACGTCATTTGATTGGACGTGTGAAAATATAATTTTCATCAAAGACAGCATAAATGATTATCCTATAGTTTTTATATTTCGTTTGTTTTATGTATAAAAAATATTTGTCAATTTATCGTCGATCGTTGTCGTCCTAGTGTAAATGGGCCTTTAGGCGATTAAATAGTGGTACTGATGATATTGCTATTGTATTGTTATATTATTATTATTATAACTATGATGGTTGCAATGCAGTTGCAATAAAAACCAATAGAGTCGAAGGGTTGCAAACTGAGGGCTCCAGATTCATAAAGCTAACATTTATTAGCCAAAGAACTGGCATAACCTATTTAATCTATGTGACTGTCTATGTCTGTATTATTATGCATATTCATAAGGGGATCCCTAAGGAGCCACATCCAATGCCCGCTTACAATTTTGAGACAATAGACCAATTACAGCTGTTACTGTAACTTCTTGGAAAAACACATTTGCTGGCATTCAATTTTTGACTTTTTACAGCTTTTTCAGGTTAATTATTTTTGGTCAAAGTAATCTCTATTACATGGAACAACTATTATTACCATATTCAATTAAAAATGTTACAAAAATATATCTGTAAATACAGTTTAGAACCAAGTAAAATACGGGTACTGAAAGATTCTTGGAGGGCATAAAATGTTGTTAAAAGGGGAGATTTGTGGGTTCAGCATTCATACGACAAAATTAATCATCGTCGTGCCCAGATAACAAGGGACAGTTACCCGCCTTTTACAATTCAATTCACAGCAAAGGTAAAAACAAGAAGAGAAAGAAAAAGTATTTCTATGCTTGATAAATTAAAAAATAAAAATACATATTCGGAACTAAAAGAAGAAGCACTAAAGTATGGAGAAAGAAGACTGTCACGGACCTGCCAAATGGCAGATGATAAGGTACAGTAGGTGTAGTCAATATTCGAGTGTACCGACCGTTGAGTAGTTTTTCCGTTGAGTACTTCTTTAACGGAGTATTTTGAGCGTTGAGATTGTTCTTAACGAAAAAGCTTTCGTTGTCAACGTTTTCTATTCGAATGACTTTCTGTTGAGCACAAATTTACAATTCGAATACAAAAAGTACTCAACGAATCTTTACATTGACAACGAAAGTTCCCAATCGAATACGACAAATGTAGGTAGTCGTAATCCAGAGTCATTTTTTTCAAGTATGTCGCCCCCTATAAACAATACACAGTAGATTTATACTAAAAACGAAATAAAATTCCACAATTAGCGCTGTCCCGGAAACTATAGAGTTGAATTTGGTTAAATTCTATTCGTTAATCCATGGTTAAATTTATATTATTTTTTTTTATCAATTCCTTCCCTGCGCAATGTTTTGTGATTTACGGTCGGCAAGATTAAAAAAAAAATAATGTATTCGTGTGTTTTATTTCTTATTTAGTTTTTTATATGTATATATGGCGCTTAACTTTCTAAGATTGGTTCCCAATCACAAGCGACGGATCATCAAACACTCAGTTGTGATTGGTCAAATTACTTGCGTTGCGCGTACGTCCTTGCGTTGCATCATAGTGGAAACTAACTCTTTTTTTTTTGGATTGTAATGTTTTTAAATATATATATATATATATATATATAAACGCAGGGGTGAATTGAAGTTTTAACTGCACATAATAATTAAAACTAACATTT
The DNA here is from genome assembly GCF_964355755.1 of Antedon mediterranea. Classification (NCBI taxonomy): domain Eukaryota; kingdom Metazoa; phylum Echinodermata; class Crinoidea; order Comatulida; family Antedonidae; genus Antedon; species Antedon mediterranea. Next base: position 36,978,798 of record NC_092670.1, on the reverse strand, counting down.
ATTTACATAAATTTTATTAAAAATATTCATATACCGTGTAGTACTTTGATTTTTAGTTAAACTTGAGAAAAAATACCTTTAAAGTTAGAAAACCTATCGACTTATTTACTAATTTTGTGTTTGCCTATAAACATTATTAATTTTACTTTATAGGCCTAATGCTGAATAAGGATATATTAGCCTGTATCTTACATTCTTCTGCATGTTTTAACATTTTTTAAAGCTCTGTCTACACTATCAAACCTTATGTGATGTGTCCATATATAGACATGATGATGTCATATCATTACCATATTTATGCATATCACTACCATATTTGGGCACACTTTTGTTTTGTTGTTTTGTAGTTTAATAGTGTAAACAGAACTTAACATATAAAGAATATCCTTGTGGTGACCATCTGTAAACAATAAATGGAACATTCAGTTATACTTATCCCATTACCATTTTGTACAATGTTATACTGTATGGTTGGTTATACAAAAAATTGTCTTTCTTACAGTATATAACCACCACCGAAAAAGTTATTGTTATACCAAACATTTTTTACCTCAGAACAATTTCTTAAAACTACCACAAGTCCTCACTTTAGGCTTGGTACTAAAACTTGACATAATAAAACATAAAATTATACCATTCAATTATTGACAACTTTAGAATAAATCACTCCTGAGTATATATTTCAAATACTTATCTATCAAAAATAAAATTATTCTCAGAATATAACTTTGCCTTACTATTCTAAAATATTCAGTAACTGTGTGTGAAGGAGATTTCCATGTAGGATTTCTAAGTTATAAAGAATGGGTTGAAAACAGAAAAGTAGTGCGAGATTACAAAAGTACAAAAGTACGCCTATAACCGTGATAGTAGAATTCTTACTATAGAAGAACTTGAGAGAAAAAAAAGCATTTATTAATTCTATTTCGTCTATAGATAATTTTAATTTTTTATGGCTGTATCAAAATGTTAAATAAATGAAATACCAATCTGCATATAAGTATAGTAAGCATTATTTTTTTCTTTGGTCTTTTTTTTAAGGAGTTCAAAACATGATGAAACATTTCAAAGTTGAGGGTGTTTTTATCAATTCTTTCAGATCAGAAATTCAAACAAACTAATAATTGGTTATGTCAACGTCGAAGTTGGTTACTTTATGCTTACTCTTGCCTTTATCATTAAATATTTCTTATCCTCTCAAGTTAAATGATGCATAGCAAGCTAGCAAGTGCAATCCTACCACCAACACTGTGCAAAAGTCAACAAGCAAGGATGATGATTTACTCTGCACCTGTTCCTACACCAAGCCAAATCCCTATAGGGAATGATCATAACATGATGATGACCACCACATTTAAACAAGGTAATCTAACAACGGGGCACTGAGCTCGCTTGCCAAGATAGGAACTCGTAACAGTCCTTTAATCTTATGTCTGGCTGCGACATACATACAGTACTGTATATCATGTAAATATTCTCACAAGTGCGGTGTCTGTTAGTGGGCGTGGAACTGTTTGTGTCGCAGCCACAGATAAACCTTTTAATATACGAAGCTCAGCATTCTGTTAGATTGCCTTGATGTAACGATCACGGCGTCCCCAACACCTTGAGCATCCTGTTCCGTCAGTCATTATATAATCTTCCAATTTAGACCACGATAGAGGTAATTTGAATTATCTTTGTGTGTTTGACCTATCTTTTGCAATTATTTCAGAATGTATTGTAAAAAATACAAATTTCTTTTGCAATTATTTCAGAATGTATTGTACAAAACACAAATGTCTAATGCAATTATTTCAGAATGTATTGTACAAAATACAAATTTCTATTTTCAGGGTTTTAGGGCGTCACTTTTTTCTAATAGTCAAACTAATTTCTAATTTAATATTTTCTGGACAATAAATGCTGTGCAAACAGTGCATTCATTAATTCATAAAATCAATTATCAATCGAACCTTGCCTCAGAAAACAAAGCACTCACAAAGCACACAAGTATGCATTTCCTATTGTATAATATATTGTTAATATGTCATTATAGGCAATGTAAAATATTAGTGTTTATTTGGAGAATTATGTGCCTTTAGCAAAATTTGGAAAATGTTAAAATCATTAGCGATACATTATAAAGTTTTCTTTTTTTTTTGTTTTTGTGTGCAACACTTATTCGGATAATAATCCAGATACTGTATTATTGACTATTTTTATTATCGGCTATATTGTCTCTCTATCTATCAAATCTAAATGTCCCTCTTAAAGAATCTAATTATGCCTTCGTCGTGTAGCTTCTTCCATAACTCTCGTTCGTTATCCACGTCGTGTAACGCTGTGGATTTGTCCGTGTGGCCGACAAATTGCGTATCGTAATAATGCATGGTGAACCGTGAGTCGTATCCGAAGCCGTATATGTTAACCTCGTCGCAGACTTGGAGAGCAAGGATGACGACAAGTGCGCCTAATGCGAAAGCAGAGCGAAAAAAGGTGAAGCTTAATGATAAAGATAAACACACACAAAAATGGTTGTTAGTAATTTTATGTACTGTGTACAATACTGATTAAAGATGTATTGTCCCCCAAAAACATGAAAAATAAAGATTAATAAAATCAGACTTTGAATATATTATTTTGTAGTTTTTCCGTAGGAAAAAAACGGAAAAAATTAATGTTTTCACTTATAAAATGACAAAATAAATGGTTAAATTCAACTAAAAGCCCATTAGCTGGCAGCCAATTTGACTATTTTTTGCTTTCAATTACAGTTTTTTGGGTAAATGCATTTTTTTTCGTTTAAATTTTTGGTAATAATGGAACTATGAGGTCACATTAAAATGGCATATTCAACAAAAAAATAACAAGAATTTTTTTTTAGGGGGACAATACATCTTTAAAGGATAGGTAGAGCATGAACTTCCTGACTATAACAAATATAATGGGTGTGCCAATGGTTTGGCAAAAGAACTTCTCACATAAAAATGTGTTGTTGCATTGCACAGTTAAGAAATGCTAAATGTGAATCTCATAATCACATTCCATAATACTAGGCCGGTAAAATTGATAAACCCACTACCTTATAATTGAAATAAAGCAGCGGAGACCCAGGTCATAGGTTGTTGGCGGTGGGGTACGGGAAGGGTGTAAGATATAAGGTCAAAAAGTAATGAAGGTCAGGAATCTAAGAATCAGACATAAATAAAATGGTAAAAAAAATAACTAAATACAAAAATTAACTTTATTTGCATCTACAACTACTGATACAGAAAAATAAAATACATATAAACAGGAGAAGCTAAAAATATTTACAGTATTGCAGAAAGAAAAACAAGAAAAAGATAAAGTATTAGGGTTAGAGGTTAAAGGGAAAATGTCAATTTTTAAATTTAAATTTTTTTAATTAATATTATTGTGATTTTTTTTAAAAATGATTAGACAGTGAATCACTATAATACCAACACAGAAACTACAATAAAGTGAGGTGATGTATGAATAAATATTAAAAATTATAATTCTAAAGCAAATATTAAAATCAAGTTGTAAGGTGGGGTAAAATGATACAGTCAACAACTCCAAAAACTGAATATCTTTCATTGCAGTGTTCTCAAGCTGAAGCCAAGTTTATCAGCAAATATTTCAGAAGAAACTGCTTGTAACAAGCTATTGTTGCAATAAATAATATAACATAACATAAGATAAATACTTTTATAGTAGTAGGGTGTGTTGAGAAATACAACAATTTGACATTTTGGTATCTAGATTTGATACAATCGTACGTTTAAGATTTGGTACCTGGCTTATCAACTTTTTTGTGGAGGCTACCGTTTTTACCTTTGTCAGTAGACTTAGAATAAAATAAATAAATTGTCCGGGATTTTTTTCTATATTTCGAGAACACTGCATTTGACTTGTCCATAATGTATTCTGGAAAGTCCAGGTGTTCAAAATACAGTTTATGAAATAGTGTCTGGTTTCTAAGGTGAGCAGTTTGGGAGAGCTGACTGTATGATTTCTACGTTGAAATGATATTTGTTAGTTTTGTTAAAATTCTATTTTACATATCTCGTTTAAAAAATCTAAGAACACCCTCTTCATGCAGTTTCTTCCAAAGAACGCGTTCATTGTCTATGTCATGTGAGGCCGTGGATCTATCGGTGTGAACAACAAATTTCTTGTCGTAGTAATGCATGGTGAATCTAGGATCATACCCATATCCGTAAATATCAACTTCATCGCATAACTGAAGGGCTAAAATCACGATAAGAGCACCTACCATGATGTAAATGATAAAAATTATATTATTTGTTAAGATAATCAAAGTAAGTACAGTAATGTATAAAAAAAAAAAATTATGTCTTGTAGTTGAAAGTGCATCTTATCTTATGTGCAAAAAATATAAATTTCAATGCATAACTGAAGGGCTAAAATCACGATTGGAGCACCTACCATGATGTAAATGATAAAAATTATATTATTTGTTAAGATAATCAAAGTAAGTACAGTAATGTATAAAAAAAAAAATTTATGTCTTGTAGTTGAAAGTGCATCTTATCTTATGTGCAAAAAATATCAATTTCAATGCATAACTGAAGAGCTAAAATCACAATAAGAGCACCTACCATGATGTAAATGATAAAAATTATATTATTTGTTAAGATAATCAAAGTAAGTACCGGTAATGTGTAAAAAAAAAATGATGTCTTGTAGTTGAAAGTGCATCTTATCTTATGTGCAAAAAATATCAATTTCAATGCATAACTGAAGGGCTAAAATCACGATTGGAGTCTCTATAGTATTATAGAAAGGACCAAATATTGGTAATCAAATAAGTAAAACAATATTTACTAGGAACTTGTTCACATCAACCCACTCAATAAGGAATAGGATATCATGAATATTTGAGTCGGGTTGGTGAACATCAGTCCAAAATACGCAGAATTTTTTCCAAAATACGTCAAGTTGAGGGCGCTATACTAATCCAAAATACGCGAGTCTTTCCAAAATACGTCGACTTGAGGGCGCTTTTCATTTTCCAAAATACGTGATTGTCCAAAATACGTCAAATTGAGGGCGCTATTCATTTTCCAAAATACGCGATTTGTCCAAAATACGTCAATTTGAGACTGCTAGTAATTTTCCAAAATACGTCAACTTTCTTCCAAAATACCATATCATATTGAGAGTTTAATGTATTAAAAAAAAGTTTCTTAGACTAAAACAAACAAGGACATTTTAGTTATAAATGAAATTATTGGAAGGCAGATTTTTTTGTAAATAAAATGCCATAGAGTAGCCAATTATTATTTATTACTGAATAAAAACAAATATGTGCCAACATCAGTCAATAGACAGTGCCTATAATATACATTAATAATGTCTGAACGATGTACGATTTCATTGCCAGACGTAGCTTGTTTAAATGAGGCATAAACCGGCTACAAAAACAGCATGTACAAGTATAGTCATAGGTATGTGTTATATATTTGGTGATCTACAAAATTGATATTTTTCCCGAGCTCGACAGACCAACATCGCTTTCAATTTAATGTACTTATGGTCTAATACAAGTTACCTAATCTGAAAACTTAACATAATAGTTATTTCATATTTTATATAATTAAAAAGCATATGGTATTGTAATTAAAATAATATCAATAATTGGTTGGAAAAAGTAAAGTAATTATTTTTTACACGAAAACGTCGGCAAAATACCCATAGTTAAATCCTCAAACTGAACTATAATATCATCTTCAATCCTTATGAAAAGTAAGTAATAATTAAAAACCATTATTGTTAAAACTTTTCAAATAATATTAATATTTGGTTATATAAGTAGTAAGTAATTGTTTTTTACGCAAAAACGGCAATATATATATATATATATATATATGTATATTATATACATATGATTACATTTACTTTAGGGTGTTTTATTGTTAAAAAATACCTGAAATGAAATGATTAATACGAGAAGGGGAAAAATGAGGTGACTAGTTTGGAGTTATTTTTCGAAATAAATATATATATATATATATATATATATATATATATAATTATATATATAAGATGAGGGCGTATCAATTTGATCCTGGTGCGCGTGCGTACAATTAAGGGACTAGTGCTTTTCCGCCGTACAACGCCGATAATATAAAGAGTCGCTATCCAATCGGGTTTGAACTAATCCAATGAAAGCCCCAGTGGTCTAATGACTTTTTCTCATTCTCACAGATTTCCTCATCGTTATCGTTTCAGATTAATTAATTAAATTTCAGTATATCACCGGGCGGTTTTGAGTTATTCTATGCCTGTGATGCTAAAATGTAACATTATTATGATACTCAAATAGAACTATAATAATTATCTTAAATTTTTATGAAAAGTAAACGCTCTAAATTGGCCCGACACAATGTCTAAACATTCTTTTTACCTAGATAATACTACTTGAGGATGTTTTTGCTTTAGCTACCTTGTCTTTAAAAATGAATAGCGCCCTCAAGTTGACGTATTTTGGACAATTCGCGTATTTTGGAAAATGAAAAGCGCCCTCAACTTGACGTATTTTGGAAAGACTCGCGTATTTTGGATTAGTATAGCGCCCTCAACTTGACGTATTTTGGAAAAAATTCTGCGTATTTTGGACTGATGTTCACCAACCCTATTGGAATATTTTACTGTAAGTCTTTTATAAATAATGTAAAATCTGTCTGATACAACAAATTTTTATTGGATTATTCAACAGTAATGTTAAAGATGTATTGTCCCTTGAAACACGAAAAAATGAAGGTCAAAATATTCTAAATTTAAAGTGGCCATATCAAAGTAATATTAAAGTTATTCACTTTAAGTCGAAAATTTGAGCCAAAAACAACAAGTTTACGTAATTAACAGGTAAATTAGCTTGATTACATTTCATCTGGAAAATCGTCACGAGCGAAAGTAAACAAAGATTTCAAACCATGAGTACGCATTATGCATATGCTAAATTAGGATTGTTTACAACTCGTCACGGTTAAGAAGGTATTTTCACACAGATCATGAGGAAGTTTTATGATTATGCATACAGAGTAGCCAAACAAGCGCGTTTCATTATGGGATATGTTTTGATTGAAAACTTTGACTGGAAGTCAAAGTTATTTTTTTAACAAAAAATTGTCTGTATTTCAGTTAATTTTTTTTTTTTCCCGAAAAATTTTTGGTGATAGTTAATAACTATTATGATACTTCAAAATGACCCACCTTTTTTCGAAATCTAATATTTTTAATTTTTTTGGAATTAGTCAAAGGGACAATACATCTTTAAATATTGGCACTCGAATAATTTTGTAAAAAATTACTAAAATCTCAATGACTGACTGAAGGTGGTGAATGGGATACTAAAGATATGAATACTTGTCATACAGTGTAATGGTAGCTTTGTATTGAAATGGGGTGAATATGTGCGTACAGTAAAAGGAATAGATGATGGATTATTTGCTGAAAAGACATATCATAAGCCTTCAATAGCTGGGATTCTAATCCAGTCTAGCATTACTAATACAGTAGTGTATGTATATCATATACTCTTTTTGTTCTTTCTGTCAATTGGGTATTAACATGCTATAGTTAATATAAATAAACTGTTCTACTGGAGTAAGCAATTTGGTTATAGTCTATGTTAGTTCCTTTATGACTATGTTGTATGTACAGTACCTTAATATTTATTAAATTTATTTCACTGTAGGTACTGTACATTTCTATTAAATCTCAAACTGTGTTTTTGGTACAGCAACCATTGCTTTTGCAGTATTTGCAAATTACTGCAGTATTTATAGATTGTCTTACCTGTAGTTGGTCGGTGTGATTTTTCGTCTAGGTATCGTGTGAAAGTGTAACGAAAGAAGTCAGGATGTATCAATTTCAGCCGGTCAATACTGATACCAGCTGGCCGTCTTATCTTGCTGAAATGAAATAAATTGATCGCAGCATTAAACTTACATTTCTTCAAACTTGTTTGTTAGAAAAATGGCAATTGGGCTAATAAAATGGCAATTTGGCTACTAAAATGGCAATTGGGACACTGAAATGGCAATTGGGCTACTAAAATGGTAATTGGGATACTAAAATGGCAATGGGCTAGTAAAATGGCAATTGGGCTACTAAAATGACAATTGGGACACTAAAATGGCAATTGGGCTAGTAAAATGGCAATTGGGCTACTAAAATGGCAATTGGGCTACTAAAATGACAATTGGGCTACTAAAATGGCAATTGGGCTAGTAAAATGGCAATTGGGCTAGTAAAATGGCAATTGGGCTACTAAAATGGCAATTGGGACACTAAAATGGCAATTGGTATATTTAAATGGTAATTGGGATACTAAAATGGCAATTGGGCTACTCAAATGGTAATTGGGCTACGAAAATGGCATTTCGGCTACTAAAATGGAAATTGGGTTACTAAAATAGTATTTTATCTACTTAAATAAAATCGGGCTTCAAAATAACATGTGGTCTAGTAAAAGACACATGGGCTACTGCAATATGGCTGGCTGGATAAATAACACATTTTGCGAAGTAGTCCTTTGGGCTACCAAAAAACAAGAGATTCGAGAGTGACGAATGTAGAGTTTTAGATTGCAAACAAGATCAAATGTCAATCTTGTTACAGTAGATGGATAATTTATTGGCAAATTGTGAATAATTGACACAGTCTCACTTTCATTCAACACCTAATGTACGCTGGGAATAGAAAGATAATCAGGCTAACATATCTACAAGTTCTACTAAGCTATGGGCTATTTCTTCTGCAATACTTGCTTTAGAGTACAAATGTACTGTATTCTCAAATAGAGTTTTCAGTGTACATGAATCCCTTCATATCTAATCTATAAAGCTCTGTCTACACTATCAAACTAGTTTGACAAAAATTGTGCCCAAATATGATAGTGATATGCCTAAATATGGTAGTGATATCATCATGTCCATTTATGGGCACATCACATTTTTAATCACGTGCAAACGCAGCTCACTATGTCGGTCAATTGGTCGGTAAACACCAACTCAAATTTGAGCACGACTGCAGTCATGTATATGGCCTTGTTTTTTGTCAAATAAACTTTGATAGTGTAGACATAGCTTTAAGCAAAATATGTGTACAATTTGTATTATGACACTTACTATGACTTCCCCTTTGATAGAAAAGGAGGTGGAGCTTCACTGTTGATGATGTTTGCAATGTAATTAAAATCATAAGATTTGAAAGTAGCATACATTATAGATACATCCTATAGAAAAGAAAAACATTGATATTTCAAGGTATAACACAATAACACATATAATTAGTATACAAATATGACAAATGCTATTACAATAGATTCATTCAAGTCCCGTCACATGTCAGGATTTTTTCTAAGGACAATATTATATATAATATATACAAGCCCTATATTTTCATATTTTGACCCGACTATAAGGTGAAAAGTCATCTTAAAGACCACAACCTCTGCAAATTACAACCATACTTTCACACTACTCAATAAGGTTGCAAATTACACCAGTAAGTCTACTGAGAATCAGTTTCTGACTTAGTGCTATATCATAGGCAAATTCCGTAATACAACATATCATGTGTATCCTATTGTACTGCCTGTATCATGGAAGGTTAAGGGTTATCCTGATACAGGATAAACACATGAGATGCTGTATCACAGAATTGACTTATGGTATTGGCCACATTTAGATACAGTGCCAAGAATCAGGTTATTGTGAATACAGACGGTCGACTCTACCAATATACTCTCTGAAAACTGGAAACTCTCCCAATACCAGACTTTTCTCAAGTTCCAAACAATCACAAATTTCTTTTTACCATTGAAACACATTCCGAATACCAGACTTTCAGGAAAACCAGACATATTTGGCTAGCCCAAAGGTGTCCGGTATTGGGAGAGTTGACTGTATAGCAAAAATTTGAAAGGAGAGGGTCAGTTGCATGTTAAATTTAACCCCTTTCTACCTTCCCTGTCAACATGGTAGACAAATTATGTCATCAGTACGGGCCATAACGAGAATAAAATATACTGTTGCTATCAACAACACAGATCGTTAATCTTTTATCAGATCAATTTATAGCATATATAATATTCACTTTAAAACGACAAAGCGTGTACGTATAATTGATTTTTTACATGACAGCATCATAACATGTTGTAATCAATACTAATAAGTAATATAACATGTGTCATTAACATAATGGAAAATGATGAAAAAAAAATAAAAACTGTGATGAATAAAAGAAAAGAATTTGAAAATAGACAAGGTAAAGGATTAAAAGAGAAAGAAAATATTATAAAATTAATACAATTTTCTGTTTCTTATTTTTCGTTTCTTAGAATAAACAGGAAAGGATCTAAAAATAATGTAAGTTTTTTATTGTTATTGTTATTTAAAAAAATGCAGTAAATTTGCTAAAAATGTATACGCATGACTACCAAGACATTTCAATGTGGAATTACAGTAATTTCAACAAAAGACAAAAGTCTCATGACAATAATAATAATACTGAACACACACTATTAGTAAAGTAATAGAAGTCAATATAAACGTATTTAAATGTAGTTTTTGTAAAATTTACAAAATTCCACTATTTAAAAAAAAATTTAAAAAATCAATGTAAGTACATGCCATTCATATGTATTAACATTCAATCTTTCAATTCGTGAAATATTCTCTCCATTTAACATCATTCATTAATTGTATAATCTGATCATAAAAATCAGTTTATTCAACGCAGTTAAAAAAACAAAACTTGTAATATACAGTAGTACAATCAAATTAAGATAAAGAATTAAGCTCTGTCTACACTATCAAATTAGTTTGATGTGCCTAAATAAGGTAGTATTAATTATTATGCCCAAATATTGTAGTGATATGACATTATCATGTCCATATATGGGCACATCACATTTTTTTTTGTCACATCAAGTTTGATAGTGTAGACAGAGCTTTACTGTAGATTCCATTGGAGTACTTAACATAGAGGACAATGGGGGCATTCTATAATTTTACTTGTTGTAAGTACATCTATTGTTGTAGGAGAGAAAAGACAATTTCTAACCAGACTGTTAGTATTTTTACTATTATACTATAGAAATGTGATACATTCATAGCAACCAGTCTTTGCAATTACTTTCTTATAGTAATCAAAATCAACATATTTAAACAGTTTTTTTTTCAGATGGTATTTCAAGACTTGACAAACCGAGAAATTAAATTTGAAATAGATCTACAATCTCGCCAATTAATTTGATTGAATTTTGACAGTTATTACTCTTGCGCAAGTGACAAATAAAACACCATGTTGAAATTAATCAGTTCACCAATACCGAGTACTGCCTAGCTCTGAAATACTTTATTCGTTAAAAGCAGTGTCACTAAGCAATGCCGCATTAAGCAATAAAGCTTTTAAAATATAACGGATATTGCCTGTACATGTTGTGGTTAATACAAACAATACATAAATACTGTACTATTACTATAGTAACAATTATTAAAATATAAACTCAGTGTTCTGATTATCAAAATATGTAATCATTATTCTTTTACTATTATTAATTTTTTTGTGTTTATTAATAACAGCCTTGATTACCAACTAATAGTCTATGACGTCAAACATAGATAAACAAATGCATAGTGCAGTTGTAACTTGTCATTTCAAAACAAATTTTTTTAAATTTATTTATTTAAATTTCATTAAGCCTTGTCTACACTATCAAACTATAATTTAACCAAAAAAAAGTGTTATGTGGCCAAATATGGTAGTGATATGCCCAAATACGGTAGTGGTCATCATGTCCATATATGGGAACATCACATGCTTTTTTGTCACATAACATTTGATAGTGTAGACAGAGCTTTACACTTGCAGTATAAATCTGGATACTTGGGACATTAATGCATAATTTTAGTATCGTAATAAAAAAGTGTAAATAAATGCAACCTGGGTTATTGGATGAATCAGATGTGAAAAGAAAATTGATCAAGCCATGAAATGGATTTGTTTTTTTCGTGCCGCTTCTTTAGGCAGTTATATTCAAGAGAACGGAATCATTAGGAAACGGTTACCATGCGGTAGCTTATTGTTTACTATGGTTAAAAAATGGGTATTTGGAAACTCGGACTGGGCATGCTCAAACCCCAAATCCAATCAAAAACCTGATCCTAAAAACAATTATATATTTAATACTTGATAGTCCCTGCTTAATAATAAAATAGAGAATGTTATACTATATCTTACACCCTGGGAGTTGTAAACCTATTTGATGAAGTAATATAGAATTTTGAAAAATAATATTGTAATATGGACATGATGATATCATATCACTACCATATTTGGGCATATCACTACCATATTTGAGCATATCAATACTATAATTCACACTTTTTTTTGTCAGACTAGTTGGATAGTGTTGTACAGAGCTTTACTCAAGTTCAACAACTAATATTTACTTTAGAATTTGGTTTTTTGAGATCATCAATCACAACAATAAATTCTCATGAGCATTGAATACTGTATATTCTTTAACAATGTATGCAGTGCATGGTATATCATGCATATAAATGCATTATTATAGCATAATATAGTAATTGTTAAACCTAGACACTGGTTAACGTATACAATGGATCATGTAGCAAATCTCACAATGGATAGTCCCATTACTGATGGGCATGCTATAAAATGCTTGTGACCTAAAATGCCAGAGAGAGTTATATAAATCATTAGAATTAGACCACATGTACATTACCTGTGGGCTTCATGGTTAAACAAGTTCAAATAGGTTACATTCATAATTTAGTAAACCATTGCTGAAGTCTTCTAAGCTCTGTCTACACTATCAATCTTTATGCGACAAAAAAAATATGATGCGCCAATATATGGACATGATGAGGTCATATCACTACCATATTTAAGCATGTCACTACCATATTTGAGCACCCCACACTTCTTTGTCAAACTAGTTTGGTAGTGTAGACAGAGTACTGCAGAAATGTTAATACATGTTTCCAGAAACCATGTCATATACTAGAATACAACCTATATATATTCTATACAACCAATGCAGTAACTTAAAACTCATGCTATTAAACTCAAAATCACATCACTATAATGCATTTCAATTCCAATCGGAACAAAAATAAAGTAATTAATAATAATAATTAATAACCGCATGCTTTAATTTAACCTAGATACCATAGATACAACTTTAAGCATGTACATTATGTGATAGGCCACCGAGCATCACCATCTTCAGCACACATGCATCATTCAGTAAATATACCTTTTAAATAATATGATACTAGTGAAGCACACGTCGACATCCTTTAGAATTAGTGCGTTGATTTCTCATTATTAAGTGCAACTACTACATGTACAGACACTAGATGGACAACAAAATAAATATACAGTACTATGACGAGATAATAAATTTATACGGAATCTCATCTCTGTGCAGTGGCATAACGCATGAGGCAAGGGCCCTCCAATGCAAGGTAGTTGCATTGGGGCTGCTCATACTCTGGGACTCCCTTAAGCTCTGAGGATCCTGGGGTTAGTCAGTGAGCGCTCATAGCCACTTTCTCTGTGGTGGACGAAAAAAGGAACAAATTTCTATTGAATATATGGTACAAAGACGGAGGGTGAGGTAGTGTTGATTATCACATCATGATAAAGCTTTATGCATGTAATTAGTATACTGTACTAATAAAAAAAAAAGAAAAAGAAATTTAAAAAAAAAAAGAAAAAAAAAAGAATTAGTATACTGCTGCTAATGATCTAAAAAGTCAACATTTTAAAATTCAATATACAGCTACAAGTAACAACATAAAAACAGCGCCACCGGTCACACCAGTAATTATTCTACTCGATTATCACTAACTACGAAATGGCTTTATTGCGCATTCAGACTGAGGGTCTGAGCGGTTATGATATTTATTTATTTATTTATTTATTCGGTATATAAATATATATTACAAAACGATAGTCAAGGACTGAAATGAAATATATTACAAATGACTAAAAATTAGTTAAAATTGCTATAAAAATATATCGGCAATAGTTTAAGAATCACTGGCTCCATAGTTCTGATGTTAGAACTCTTTGATGAGGAGTAGTATTTAATCTTACTCCGGTGTAGTTCACACAGTAAATTCGATAAAACTAGAATAGCGTAATATTAATTTTTAATTTCAGGATTTGACACCAAATCAAAATTCTTAACCTATGATTTATTCAAGATGTATTGTCCCCGAAAAACATGAAAAATGAAGATTAGTTAAATCAGACTTTGAAAAGGTAATTTTGTAGTTTTAATGAAGTTAATCACTTTTGTAGAAAAAAAAAAGTAAAAAAAGTTTTCCCTTATAAAATGACAAAATAAATAGTTAAATTCAACCAAAAATCCATTGGCTGGCAGCCAATTTAACTATATTTTGCTTTAAATTACAATTTTTTCAGGTAAATCATTTTTTTTTTCGATCTAATTTTTGGTCAAAATGCATAATTATGTGAAATTAAAATGTCATATTCAACAACAAAAATTTAAATAACTATTTTTTCAGGGGGACCATACATCTTTAATTAGCCTGTGATTTAATCAATCTTGTGAATGACCCATCAGTCGAAACAGCACATAATGAATTAAAGTTTAATGAAAGTACAAATCAATATTATTTCAAAATCAAAATCAAAATCATGCACAGATGAAATTTCACATTGAACTAATAAAGAAATGAGGTATATAGAGCATGACAAGCATCTGTCCATGCTTATATCATTCAGGTTTTGGACGTTTCGTAATTTAGGAACCGGTACCAGATTGTATAAAGGCCAACTCAGACGGTGTAGTACAACGAGGCCCGATGTACGAGTCGTCTCGCCGGGAAAAAAACTAAACATGTTTAAAGTTCTTCCGGCAACCTAAACTTATGGCCGACACTATTTCAAAACAACTCGTCGGGATTCAACTCAGACAGCGCCGACAAGTCAGGACTTTTCATTGGGCCTTGTCGTACAATGTTGTCTGAATTGGCCTTAAGGTTATCTCTGAAGTTTATTACGCTCTTATTTTTGTCGGTAATTGCAATAATTTTGTTAAGTACCTTATCCTCAACATCGGCTATATGTTGAGATTCTGGAAAGAAGGTGTAAAAAGTGGTTTTTCTGCCAACATCTTTAGCGAAACGTCCACTTGATTTAGCTCGATTAAGTCTAAAATCAAAGACAAATTGTAACATGTGATCAAAAACATAGATCTGCATATATTAAGCAAAATATTCGGAATTTCAATCTATTTCAATTACATTGAATTTTGTTTTTTTTCAATTTGCATTTCAATAAGGATAAGTAACAAAAAATAAAATTATTATTAATACAATAAAATTCTGTCATTAAATATCGTCTATTTTTTGTGAAGAGTAATAAAATCTGACTGTTTTTGTGAAGTGAATGCTTAAACATAAATTATCATACCAAATTTTGAATTAAAAAATGTATGAATTATTATCTTATCATACACTGGAAATTGTTTATGGTTTGAATATGCGGGTTAAAGAATTGGAAATTAGAATTCCTGACTTCAGAGAGGACTTGGACCCACGACTCTGGGTCGCCGTCATATTAATGAATCTACTGTTTAGTGCCATTCACTTCTTCACCAACTAGGGCCATTTTTTGAAAACGGTGGTGGTGCTGGGTGTGCTGTTTGTATCTTACTGTAGTGTGTAGATAGAAGTTAATTAAATTTAACTGTGTTGTAAATCACACATCTCAGGGTAATTTTATTACTGTTACTGTTAAGTGAGTGATCACACTCACACATAGTACATCTTCGAGATGTGTAGGGGATTATCCCGGTGTACTACAGCCACTGATCATGACTGGGCCTTTTGGGAGACCAGTCTTTGTCTGAAGGGGTTACCCAGTAAAAAATAACAATAAAATAACACGCCTCCAGAGACAAGGCATGTACAACAAAGTGTTTTTACAATCATGTTGAAGAATATAAAGAAATGTATTGTGGATTTTTGGGTGCGTCATCAGTTTTACTAATCACTACACTTTTTTACCTGAACACAACATCATGACTGTCGATCTCCGCACCTGCTTTCGAGCCATTTAGTATTCCACCACACCCGACGACGGCACAACTTACACACTTCTGCGTGCTATCTCGTAGTTGTAACAATGGATTGGTGAAATTTGGATTGTTTAGAATATTTCCGAGAACTGCAAGAGATAGTGATTATTAAATTCATTTATTTATTCTTTATTTCGTAATCAAATGTACAGATACAAAGTACTTTAACTAATATACATAATAATACAATACAATAAAAATACAATAGCCCATGGACCACAAACTGGTAATTAAATTAAAAATCTCTTGGAGTAAAAATCCTCAGTTTGTATCCATTGATGAGACATAAAAGGCCTTTCTCATAATGCACATAACCAGGATATTATTAAATGAAACGGTCTTGACAAAAATGCAATCAATTTAGTTTATTAGATTACAACCAAAATTGTGATAATTTGTTTTCTCGTCAACAACTGGCATGTATGGATGGGCTAGTATATAGGAATTATTTCTTTATTTATTTAGGTATATAAAAAACATTACAAAAAGCAGAACAAGTCTGAAATTATTGTAGTACATATAATAAAAAATTTAAACATTACAGAGAAAAAAATACAGAAAAATTGACAATATGCATAAAAAAAAAAAATAAGCTGTACATTAATTATTAAAATTTATCCAATAGAACAATATTGCAATGTCATAAAAAATAGATCATTTCTTCATTCATTTTATCAGAACAAAGTATCATTAATTAGGTCACTAGTATTTTAAATATATTTATCAAGGTTTTAATTTATTTTATTTTTAGCATTATAATATACACAATAGTATTAATTTAAATGTATTTATTTATTTACTTATAAGAATCCTATATAACATGCAGAATGTCTATCAAGAAAAACAAATAAAAAAGGTTGCTCCATCAAAAAGAAAATATTACACTAGTGAATAATGATTGAGGACTTATAGCACATCACAATATATAACTGTCATTATTCTCATGTCATACTTGTATGGGTTCAACTTGAATAATTATCTGTACATGATAACATAAGTACAAAGATTAACATTGATAATAGTACTGTATACTAATTAAAAATGTTGATACTGAAAAATCAATTTAGATTTACAAAGTGTAAAACGTGTTTAGGAACATGTCATTAAAGTACGTCAATGACCATAAGGGATTACATTGATTATGATGTTTATTAATATTATATAGTTAAAAACAACATAACATCTCGCCATCACTGGCATAACGGCTATGAATGCTCACTGGCTAAACTCAGGGGCCCTAGATTATGAGCAGCCCAATCCAATTACCTACTGTAGCATTGGCGCACCCCTTAAGCTTGGTTCCCACTAGCGACGCAACGCAAGGACGTAATGCAACGACCAATTACAAGGGATGAATTATTCGAACAGTGGCTTGTCATTTGTCAACTCGCTTGCGTTTACGCGTACGTCCTTGCACTGCGTCTCTCGTTGGAACCACGCTTTAGAAGAGTTAAACAAAGGGGACTTTGCTCCCTGTGTTACGTCACTGCTCGTCATTCTGGTAAAGATTGAAAAAATGCAAACCTTGTGAGGTAATTTCCCACATGATCGTAATCAAAAACGGTACTGGGTTTGGTCTACTAGCGTTCCTGCTCCCAACCAGTACATCCATTCATAGAAGCCTTGATGAAGTAAGCCTACCTGGTGGTGGCCATACAACGGTCCCGAGATAACGACTATACTAACGCTAGTAGACTAAGCACAGTACCGTTTTGATTACGATCAATCGGGAAATTACCTAACGACGAAAAATACAAACCTTCTCTCGTAACAGACCGAAACCCAAATGGAGAACGATAATGCGCCAACTTGTAAAAGTTAGTGAAGTCATTCACGTCCTCTGCATCCATAAACAGTTTTATGTCCGGAATAAACCGATCCCGAAACCAACTGGAATATTTTGTAATTTGTAAGACCGTTTTAGGACAAGTCTAAGCAAAAAAAAACAAAAACATATTAATTATTTTAAAAGTTATATTATTTATTATAGGTCCCCCTCTTAAAAAAAGAGTTTGTTAAATATTTTTGTTGAATAATATGCTATTTTAATGTCATTGTCACATAGAAGTTATTCACTTTGATGGGCAAACAAATTTTTACCTGAAAAAACTAAACTTTTAAGCAAAAAAATTCCATATTGGCTGTCAGAATTTTGGTTTAAATTTAACTGTTTATTTTGCTTTTGAAATATTGGAAATTAAATCATATTTTTTTTTTGGTTTTTTTTTTCTATGGAAGTCATTAATTTCATTAAAATTGGAGAATTTATTTAAAGTCTGATTATAATATTTTTTTTCATGATTTTGGGGGACAATACTGTACTTCTTTAAAATAAATAAAATTATAAAAATTTATATAAATAATTGTTGTGTATAATAAAATAATAATAATCACATGTAGTCACAATTATGCCTATATTAGTGATTATCCAATATTTGAAAATCAATTATGATGAACTGAATGTTTTAATACTGTATACATTGAGATTGATAAAAAGAAACAGGGTAAGGATTACTGTGCTTTCTTATAAAAGATTCTGAAAAGCAAAAATCTTGTGTCAACAATGAATAAGGAAACAATAATATTGGCTGAAAGAATGAGAATGTACAAGAAGACAGCAACTTGAAAGAAAATCAATATCAAACAATAATTTGAGATACTGAATGGAAACTGCAGCAGGCGATATTGATTTTAGCTAATTCATTTCGTCTTCAAACCCATGTTATAAGCAGTAAACACATTTAATTGAAATGTACTGCAATTAAAGGACAGTTGACACAGAACATAATATAATTTTGCTATGTGATTTATGCTAATTTATTGCATATCCAAACCTATGTTATACTGTAAGAAGTAAACACATCTAATTATAAGTAAGTAAATACAGTTGACACAGAATATAATATAATTTTTATATTATTATTATTATGACATTTCAAATGACATTCCATTTAAATTAATATAATAAAACTGTGAAATCTACCTAATCATAGAATTCCCGTTCACTTGACTTTCCCATGAAAAAAGTTCTTATTTTTAACTCTATGCATTTTCCCATGAAACGAACACTAATTTCCTTTTCACATCTGTATAAATTGTTACTTGTATTAAAGAAGTTGTAACCAGGTTTGATCTCTCGACTTATTCTGTTTTCACACACGTTTGCAAACCTTGTGAAATCTCGGGAGGAACGAATTAGTTGCACGCTATTTGATTACTATGATTGGCCAGTTAATACCAGGGCAATACACGGGCGTGCAGTAAGAACTCGCAACAAAAACACTGTCCTCTTGTTTTACTTGTTTATAGCACTATGCAAACATGGTTACAACTTGTTACAAGGGTATCAGAGTTAAAATATTTCTTTTAAAACACTATGGCCAACCTAATCTGTATATGGATATTTTATAGGGTTTCAAAAGTGTCGCCTGTATTCAATTACTGATAAACAAAACGTTACTTACCGATGGAATATAGTTTTTATCTTTTAAAAATGGAAGGAACGAAGCATTCACTTTTGCATACGGTGGTGGTTTGTCCTTAGGCTCTTCTAAAAGTGTTTTGAGATCAGGTGGCAATTTTTTAATTTCTTTAACTTTGTTTGATGCGAAAATGTTAAATTTCTTTACAGTCTTAACAGCTGTATTATTATTATCATTAATTGGCCTATTATTAGATATTTGCGATTGATTATAAAGATCTTGTATATTTAATCTTTCGTTAATTTTTGCTAAAAGTATGGAGATTTCATTCAGCTGCCCGTCTTGATTCTGATTATTTTTTCTGTATAAAATGTTGGCTTTTTCTGCTTTGTTTGAATGATGTCCAATGGGGAACATTGCAGTCCAATTATTACTTATTAAATTTACAAAAACATATAGAATTATAAAAAATAAAATAATCGCTGGTATCCGTGTCCGAGATCTTGTCAGCATTCGAGAAAACATCTTTAAAAATTAGTTTGTCTTCAATTCTTGGAAAACTCATCAACAAAAACTGGAATTCATTATTGCAACTTCTGAAATGACAAAAATCAACAAAATGGATCATCACTTTCTATGTCATGACTAAACTGATTACAAAAGTCAATCTCTTGCACCACCAGTCCATTGCACAGACAGAGGTTTCACAGAATCACACTTAAAAGTTGTAGCCTAGCTAGCTAGGAGAATAATTTTCTAATATTAATAAATTAAACATGAGGTCAATAATTATCATATCAATCAATCAAGAAAATTCAAATCCCTTTCCTTTACTTTTTATTCCAGAAGTAACTACTAGGCTTACTATTAGGATTCTAGCCCCAACCAGGGTCAAGCCTATGCCATGACTAGGCCTAGTCCCTTCCTACTGTACCCTCTAGCCTAATTAGTGCACGGGTACTGGTGGAATGTAGGCCTAGCTACCTAGTAAGTAGGCCTAGGTAGGCCTAGGCCTGGTCTGGGCATGTGCATGAGTCGTGAAAGGTTTAACACAAGAAGTTGTAAAACATTTCCACATACAATTAACAGGAAATAAAGAGAACAATATTATTATATTAATTAATATATTTTATAAACAAACAATTATTAGAAAACAAGAAAACTTACAAGAAAACAACAAAATCTTCGAGTTGTTGTGTTGCGACGACGTGTATGCGATAGAAAAAGTGTATTAAAAATTTTACGAATTGCTCCCTCTACCGTCAAAACTATGCAAAAAAGTTTTATTAAATCGAGTAGCGAGCAGCAGTTAGTAGGCCTACGCATTTATTCGAATAAACGCCCGGGGGATTTTATTGTTCTGAGTGGAGCAGGGTGTTTAGGGAGGCGGGAGTTTATTCGAAGGGGAGGCGTTTCTTTTTTTTTAGTGTATATGGTAACAGTATAACCAAAAATGAATACCCCAAGTTTAAAAAATACAGTGGGCCTAACAATGTTATCACCGTTTCTTGTTTGTATTTGTATTGTAGTAGAAATCATGTAAATCAATAAATTCTACTACAAATAGAAATGTTGTAGGACTAATAATTACGTTTATTCAAAGTAGGCGTTTATTCATAGCGGGGCGTTTAAATATTCGAATACTAAAAACGGTAATCTAAGATACTGTACGAGGTTTTACCAATAGCGGCGCTATACAATCTTAATTGTTTTTACCGTACCTCCTGTAGCCTATTACGTACACTAACAATTAAAATAACTATGAAAAACCTTATTATTATAATATAATTACCAATTCCAACTTTTTTATACCACACAACGTGATATGTTTTGTTCATAAAAATTGAATTGTCAATTTTGTCGATACATTACTTTATTAGTTTCGAACATATATTGGATAACCAGCTGTTGTCATCATAATTATCATCAATAGAATCATTTTATAAGCAAAAACTTATTTATTAACGCGACAAGTGTAAAATTATTATGTGTTGATCACGTGTTGATAATTTACACCGTAAAACAAAATAATATCGATTAATCGTTATTGTGTTTGATAGTTTGCACCGTAAAACAGAATATATAATTAATTAAGTAAATTCTATAAACCGTACTACCACAAGCCAGTTGGATTATCCGCGGCGAGGTCGCTTCTTCACAAACTGTGATTTATAATACTACAGTACTGATAATTCCGCCCAGCCAAGATGCCAATAACCATAGAGATATTAAAGTGTTCACTATAATATCTCTATGCAATAACCGGCCTTCATCCCGGCATTATGTGCCAATAATCAATCGGCAGAGGTGGTATCCGTCGTGCTGTTTAGGTCAATTACTAATTTGTTTTATTCCTTTTTGTATTTTCAATTCTTTTATCGTAAATGTACATAGGCCTAATATATCCTGTCCACTCAGGCAGCGCTTAGCTGATATATCTATATATCTTGTCCAAGTACTTTCACTTGCACTGATGAAGGGCTGGTGTTGCCAGAAAGCTCTGCTAACTTTTCTGGCTGTTTTACTTTATCGTTTTGATTTGGCTTTTCGCTTATTTTGTATCTCCATTGAGATCCAGCCACTGATACACCCACAGAGCATTGTCATTTTTTCAATGCTTATTTTATTTTGTATCTCCATTGAGATCCAGCCACTGATACCCACAGCATTGTGTCATTTTTTCAGTGCTTATTTTATATCTCCATTGAGATCTAGCCACTGATACCCACAGAGCATTGTCATTTTTTCAATGCTTATTTTATTTTGTATCTCCATTGAGATCCAACCACTGATACCCACAGCATTGTCATTTTAGTATTTTTCCTTTAGATTTATATATATTTCTTTTTGTATTGTTAATAAAGAATGTGTATGCATGTTATTAAACTTTTATTTTCTATAAACAGGACCATATGTAAAACGGTGCTACATCTATATCTGACGTTTCGATCTTCAAAGCTCACTTGAAGACTCACTTTGACGTCGTTCTGTGTGACGGTGAATTTATTATATGCATTATATTTTATTCATTTTATTGTTGTCATTATTTCATCATTATGACACTTGTGACTAATAAATAGCTAGCTTGTCTTGACAAGTTAGTGAAATAGTGTGGTGATCTGAGACTCTGTTTTCGGACTTTTTTTCTGTTGTCTTGGTCATCAATTTGTTCGGTTTATTAGGATTAGTTTTCCTTGTTTATTTAACAATAACACTTTCTTTCATTTTACACTTAAACAGCGCATAGAGACTATTTTTGTTTTGCGCTATACAAATTCAAACCATTACAATAATATTGATTAAGGAAGAGGACAGATCATCGAGGTCGAATAACGTTTTCCTTGTACAGCGTTTATCTCCATCGTGTCAATTATAACCTCCTGCCCCGACCCGCCTTATATATGAATCCATCAATTTTTGTTATCAATTGATAATTTATTAAAGAGAGAGGACAGTTTTGTACACCGTTTATCTCCGTCCTCGCACTCCCAATGGCCGTTACGCCGCTAAAGGTTAAACGATCGAACAAACAACGGATACAATGAATGTCATGATTTCTGCATCGCATACGTACCTACGACGTCGGCAAAAAATACGCCGCGTGATTTTGACGATCAAGACGTTCCCCCAGTGGATGGCGTAACGCAGAGGCATGAGGCCCTAGACTGGTTTAGGAACCCTAAGTGGCCCTCCAACGCTGGAGGCCTCTGGCCCTTTTCGACATATTTTAATTTCTTTTTCCGCTGGGCACTGCCCCAGCTCCGGGGCCCCTGGGTTTAGCCAGTAAGCACTCATAGTCGTTACTCCACTGTGTCCCCCAATTTGAGAATGTATTAGGCCTACAATATACTGACACACCTTTAAGCTATTCGTTATAAAATTTATTAAATAAAGAAATTAATTATTTATTAATATAATTCTATTACAATTTTGGAATGTAAAATCGGAAAACTTGTTATAATTAAAGTACTGTTAAGTTATCAATTTAATTTATCAAAGTCAAAATAATTAGGCCTAAGTGCTAAAGTGAAAGTGACGAAAGTCTTTTGATTAGATTAGATTAGATACGTCGTCTAAGATCAAAGAAAAAAAAGTAAAAAAGGTTATTTTAAAAACTGCCTTAAGTAACAATATTGACTTAAAACAAAGATGATTTTTAATCTTAAGTATGTTTGATAAATTTGACCTGTTGTTTTAATAAATAAAAAAAGGTTAAGTAATGTGGAAAAACATGTTAACTACCGTACATTTAATTGTACATGATAATATGATTAAAATGTTCCCTAGAAATCTTCACAATATATTATACATACACTTATTGCACTAATTTGATTGATTAATTAAAATATAATTAAAAAGTTTACATTATTTTTTTAAGTTACCCATATTCCAAAATAATTAGTCATAACTAAATACCTGGAAAACAAGTAACAATAATTAACTATAAAAACGATAAATAAAACTCTGTGCTGCTTACATTATTTACTCAAGCAGAAATCATGAGATAAATTAGAGCAATATTTAGGACATTTTCTGCAAGTCAGTTTCCCAGTGGTATAATATTTAAAGATGTATTTTCCTCCAAAAACATAAAAAATGAAGATTATTTAAATCAGATTTTGAACAGGTTATTTTGTAGTTTTAATAAAGTTAATCACTTCCGTGGAACAAAAAATGAAAAAAAACCCCAACGTTTTCACTTATAAAATAACATAATAAATGGTTAAATTCAACCAAAAATCTATTGGCTGGCAGTTTTTTTTTTTAAGTTTTTTCAGGTAAATAGATTTTGTTTAGATTCAATTTCAAGTGGATAACTATTATGTGACATTAAAATGGCATAAAAAACAAAACTAATTTCAAAAATTATTTTTCAGGGGGACAATACATCTTTAAGGTTGTGGATTTGAAGGGTTGATTCTTCAATTTCTATTATAATAAGAGACTATTTAGAGGGGTATGTTCTATTATATCTTAACAATAGTTTACCTCTCTTTTAATCTTTTAACATAGAAAATATTTAGGCTCATGCATTAAGTATTCATGATTTCTGCTATACGTGCTATACTTATACACTGAATATTTTTTTATAAATCAATAAAATGGTAATATAAATTAATAATATCAAAATTAAATTAATTGATCAGAAATCTGCATGGCCTTTTTTAAGATTTGAACCTGCGGCTCATTCACATGATGAGAATCTTAACCACTGGACCATAAAAGACCTTGATGAAATTCAAAAGTAATATAAGATTTAAATGTGTCCATATAGATGTGTACATGTGTTTATATAGATGTGTAAATGAGTTTATATGGATGTGTACATGTGTTTTTATAGACCAGTACATTTGTCTATATAGACGTGTTTATGTGTCTATATAATTGGTACATGTGTCTATATAGACGTGTACATGTGTCTATATAGACGTGTACATGTGTCTATATAGACGTGTACATGTGTCTATATAGACGTGTACATGTGTCTATATAGATGTGTACATGTGTCTATATAGACGTGTACATGTGTCTATATAGACGTGTACATGTGTCTATATAGACGTGTACATGTGTCTATATAGATGTGTACATGTGTCTATATAGAAGTGTATGTATATGTGTTCCTATATGGATGTTCTATTAAAAAGAGAAATTAAGCCTTCCTCATGTAGTTTCCTCCAAAGAACGCGTTCATTGTCGACGTCGTGGGCACTCATCATAGCATCTGTATGTTTAACGAAACCTGTGTCATAGTAATGCAATGTGAATCGTTTATCGTAGCCAAAACCATAGATATTGACTTCATCGCATAAATGCATCGCAAGGAAGACAACCAGAGCACCTAAAATAACAAAAGCCATTCATTTTTAAGAGGAATAATATGACTATAACGTTCAGATTATGTATTATAGAACAATAATATACAAAAAAAGTGTACAGTAATGAGTCTATATAATATCCCATCTTACCTGTTGTAGGCCTAGCAGATTTTGCATCCAGGTAGTGTGTGAATGCATACCTCAAAAAGTCTGGATGGAGAATACGAAGCTGTTCAACTTTGACCTTTGGCGTAGGTGGTTGCCTAGTAGAAGAGCAGAAATAACATTATAGAAAGATATTATTCTTTTTACCAAAAGTATTGCAATGTGAAAAACCAATGTATAAGATATGATACTTTGACCATCAGGAATGAAATGTATCATAACATAGTATAAAAGACTGATTAGGCCTTAGTAAAAACAATTGTTATATTTCCAAACACAGAGACAGTCTGGTTATTAAAAAAATTGAAAAAATCTTCTTTTAGCTACATTTTGTTTTCTATTTTTGACATATTAATTATTAGAAATCCCACTGTTAAAAAATCCTGAAGGAAAATGTTCAATTGGGTCCGCCCAAAACCGTAGTCTTTGGTCTCTAATTGGAGGTATCAGCTAATTATACAAGATAGGCAGCAGCCTTTAACTGGAGGGAAACTTTAATGTAAGGGGTTTTTAATTGGAGGGCAACTTTCATTTACATTGGTACCCAATTTATGATTAACAATCAGAATAAATGTTAAGCTTTGCCTACACTATCAAACTAGTTTGACAAAAAAAGTGTGATGTGCCCAAATATGGTACTGATATGACATTATCGTGTCCATATATAGCACATGACATTTTTTGTTTACATGGGGTTTGATGGTGTAGACAGAGCTCATAGTGTATCCAAGCAACGGATAAGTTAATTTATGAATGGTCGTAGGACAATAAGAGTGGATTGAGAATTGTAATGAAACAGATGGAAAAAACTGGACACAACAAAAAACCATTGAAACATTTCAATCTGTCTCTAAGCAAAGAAAATAAATTAGGGATCAGGTCAAAATTAATCTACTTCAGTTACTGCAATATTTATATTCTTTTACTGCATTAACGTATGATTTTTGTTTCAATGTAGAAGTTTATGAGAGTAGTCACTGAAACCAACAGTATGCGCGACAACCCAAGAAAAATTTGCTAAATAATTGTATACTGTAGATACTGTACAGTAAATATTTCGTGAGTGTTCAAGAGTAAGCAAAATTTAGTTACTGCAGTAACTGCAGTAGAATAATTTTGACATGATCGCTTTACTATTCTACAGTAATTCAAATATTGAAGAAATAGTTAAATATATATATATATAAACACAGCAAGAATCATAATATCGATAAAATGGTGTTGGTACAGTAAATGATGCAAATGCAGTGCTGTAATGTGTACTCATGCAAAAACCATGAAAAAAAAAATTACAAATATCCTTTCATTTTTGGGAATTAATTTACAATTATCTAATTATTCAGTAATAACAATAATAGAAAGTGTAATAGGTAATAATTAATAATAAAAATGTGATTTGAATAACTACTGCTAAATAGGATCGGTTATTAAAGTTATTTATAAAGTACATATTATGAGAAATTGTTAAAAAGTAATTATTTGGTAGGATTTGAAGCCACAATCTCCGGATCACTAGCATCTAGTTCTAGTTCTTTAATTCTCCATATTAAATATCACCCAACAATGCATAATTGACTTACTGTCTACAGACAGTGTAAATCAATAATTTGAACAGCTGTTGTATAAATGCCTGTAAACATACATTACAATGTACATAGCATTGCAACATGAACTAGGCAAAATAATAAATAAATAATAATAATATTCATTTTTTATATAGCGCTTATTGCACAATGCTTCTATTAAGCGCTTCACATTATTCCCCCAGGCCTTTTTTTCAGACCAAACACAATAGAAACATACACTGTACTCCTATAATGCAGCTAGTATTCAGTGCAAAGTTGTGTCTTGATCTAACTGGGTAGTATGTAGTACGTCTTCGGTCTCATGGTTGGAGTGGTTATATGGAGAATTAAAGTGTTTTATTTTGTGATAAACATTAAATTCATGAAAGAAATGTATCTGTCTACACTAGTTTGACAAAAAAAGTGTGATGTGCACAAATATGATAGTGATATGCCCAAATATGGTTGTGATATGACATTATCATGTCCATATATGGGCACATCACATAAAGTTTGATAGTGTAGACAGATCTTTAGCTATGTTTAACTTTTAAGAAACCCTCACCAACATTTAAATACCTGATTTAAAAGACGGGGCACAAAACCGCTTTCCGTAACAAAAATAGGTTATTCAACCGTTTACCGTATCACCCTTATGAATGTATGATAAAATCCAGAAGCAGTGAAGCAAATGTAAAATTTGCGCCAATTTATTGGTAAATATACAAACCAGTATGACGTGCGTGTCTTCATTCTAGGTGGTTTCTGTAAACCTAACATTGCTTTACCATACTCAACATCAAACTTCTTAAACATAGAAAATGTGTACCACAAATTCTAGATCATCACAGTGAACCAAAATAAAAATAATTATTATGATGGTAACAGTACAGTACCTTTAATTTTTGAATTGATATACCTGTTTTAATGCTAAAAAGTGGGACCTTTTAAAGGGTAGTTGCGAGTTTAAAATTTGTAATTCTTTATTATAAAAAGATAAAACTTTATAAACAACATTGAACCCAACTTATTTTTGACAACGGAGCTACACTTTAATTGTTAGGAAATGCTATATTTGCAATTTGATAAATTTTTCATTGATTTTTATGGTTTTCATTTTAAAATGATATTTTGATCACAAATATGTCATATAAATTTGGCAGGTAATGTTTTAAAATTCCTATTATTGTAGTAGTAGCAATTCACAAAATTTACAGCATTCGTTTTGAAAAGGAGCCCCTGTGATACTTTGCAAAAGTAGTCTCGAAAAGAAGCCCATCTTGAAAAGAAACCCATTTCGAAAAGAAGCTCATTTAAAAAAGAAGCCCATTTTGAAAAGAAGCCCACACAAGAGTACTAAAAAAGAATGGCCACGGTGTCGTGTTTCATGCCGGATGACAAAATGAAAATTAAAGAAGAAAAAAACATGCAAATAAATTCATTTTGCGGATTTATTTTAAATACTGACCGAGGGTCTCGGTGTGATGATTTATAGAGGGGCGGTGGAATTTCATTCAGAATGTTTCTGCTAAACGCTGTATCATAACTCTTAAACATTGCGTAAAAAAAATCTACAGTCTTTAGGAGAAAAATTGTACATTATTCAAAATATATAATGATTATATAATAGAATTCTTTCCTTATAATTTAGCATATTTTATTTGTATTGCCCCCCCCCCTTTTTTTTTGGTTAGCATGAATTATAGATAACATAAATTAAATAAAACATTCATTTCAGAACTTATATATGCGACACAAACATAATCAAACAGAACAAGTAAATACTGTATGAAATTACTGGAATAAGCACATTTTTTTCATTTTTTTCATTTCATTTTATTGCATATCAAAATCGCAGCCAATGGCTGAATTACATGATACTTACAAATATAAAAACATTTAAAACAGGCATAAAACAGTATATAAAGTTCACATAGAAATCAAAGAACAAATAAAAGTGGAATCAAACATATTGCACAAGAAAAATACATAAAAATACAAATTTAGCTAAAATTTATCTACAAATTTAAAAATTTAATTAAATAAGGGAAATATGGAAATTGATTATTTATTTACAAGATTATGAAATTTGATAAAATTTGAAAATGTGAAAATTATGGAGTTATTAAGTTATTTACAGTAGTATTATATTTATTTGTACATATTCACATATTATGTTTAATTTATTTATACGTCTTCAAAAATGTCTTTAGTTTTACTGAGTTAAAATCTATCTCTCATTAAGGAGGCGTGTAAGATAAAGCTTAGGGCTATTATAATATCGGTTTGTTTTACATAGGGGCTCAACAAATTCTTTTCTTTTCCTAAGTCTAACAGAAAGCTCAGGATTTCTAATAAACCAATCCTTGAATTTATTAGATGTAATACAATCTGTAGCAAATTTACGACATATATTTTCGCGGCGTTCATCTAGTCGTTTAATATTCAAAATGTTAAGGGAAGTGTTGTAGTCTTGGTAATCTTTACCCAAAATTATCTTACATGCACGTTTTTGCATGGACTCTATGGCATTTGTCTGCGCAACAGTAAGACTAGAGTGCCATACTGGTATTGCATACTCAAAAATTGGTCTAACATATGTGGTGTAAACTTGGGCAAGGTCTTCAAAAGGAATCCCAAACTGTTTTAAAAGGCTAAGCATGTGTAGACGTCTTCCTCCATTACTAAGGATATGGTCAACCTGGACATCAAATTTTAAATCATCCTGGATGAAAACCCCGAGTATTTTTGCATAGTTAACTGTTTCTAATTCACAGCCATTTATGTTGATAGGTGTCATATAGGGTGGCGACTTCATGAAACAAAATTTAAGTTGTTTGCATTTTGATGGGTTCAATTGAAATTTGTTCATGGTTGCCCATTCGACCAAATCATCAACATCATGTTGTAGTGTAGACGTTGCATTAGAGTTAACTACCTCGCCCAGTGAAAGATCATCAACGAACTTCCACTTTTCACAGATTGCTTCTTTCACAGCATCATTGATGGCAGCACGAAACACAATTTCTCCAAGCTTAGTACCTTGTGGCACACCACAGGATAAGGTTTCCCAGTCTGACCATGGATTAAAGAATAGAAGGATATGCATCGACGTGAGATCAAGGGTTCCTTGACTCTCGCCGACAGACCGCGGACCGCCCACAATGTTACAGTTTAATTAACCGCATGGTAACAACGAAACGGTCGCGTGCCTAATATATTGTTTACTGCACATGTGCAACGACATTTAACCGTGTTGACTACGCTTCTTTCGCGCGTTCTTTGTTGCACTGTATGTATTCATACATATTTGAACAGTATAATCAGTGGCGTAACGGATATGTGCGCTCACTGGCTAAACCGAAGCTTGGGGCCCATGAGCAGTGCCCAGAGGAACAGGCATAAAATATGTCGAAAATGCTAAAAACGTCCGAGGCCTCGATCTTTGAAACTTTTGGAGGGCCACTTAGGTTTCCTAAACAAGTGGCTTCAGGCCTCTGCCTCACGCCATTGAAAACAGTTATTAAATTACATTTTATGTTATTGTGAAGACCTTAGTGTAGGCCTACTTCATCAATATACCAGATAAAAACAATACTATATTGTTATTGGCTTAGAATTGTAGATGCTATAATTGTAATTAGTATAGGTTTCTGTCGCGATTGATCTACGCTAATGTTTTTAGGCCTATGACATTAAAGTAGCATTTTATGACCTGCAGTAGCCCTACATCTGAGACAATAACTATTTATTTGTTGTCTCAGCCTACATGTAAAATTACAAAATCAGCAATACTAGGCCTAGGCTTACTAGTAAACCATATGATTTGCCGACATTGATACTGCCTAGGTAGGCCTAGGCTAATCTGCGTCGCTAGTGGGAACACGAATCGCAACTATACATAGCCAGCCAATCCCGGATCAGGGATCGCTGTTTTCATTCAATTAGACCCGGTGATTGGATGTGATGTGGATGACATAACCACTAGCCAATCACCAGGCACTACAATTTAAATATAATCACATCGATAAATAAGGAGATTTATGAAGAAACCACTGCTTAGCCATATATATAAAACACGATTGTTGTATGGGTGAACACCGGCCACGCTAACAACATACATGGTCAAATGCATAATTTAATATTCTATAGATTAACGCAATTTTTAATGACAGAAGATGGCAGGCAAATAATGATAATTCAAATATAAAAATTGCATATTTTATTAATATTACCAACTACTTAAAATTACCAGTCGTAAGAAAGTGAACTTTTCGTAGTCCGATTGTGATGAAACTAAAACAGAATTATTCAGCAATATATTTTTGTTGTCAATTAATCATCGACGCAGACATGTCAATAGAACATTCAGACTGCGCATACGATTTCTACATGCTTACGTTTTGGTCTCAAAAAATGTAACAGTTGATTCGAAGCGTTTTACAGAGGGCCGCGGTTAGAGACACGGAGTTCAATGAGCGTGTTTGTTTGATTGGCAGCAGTGCTTTAGTATAGGCAAGCGCGTTGTAAAATCGTTTGATGTCACCGTCGATGCATATCCTTCTATTCTTTAATCCATGGTCTGACAAAGTCGATTGGTACTTGACTCTTTGACGCCTTCCAGAGAAAAAGTTACATATCCAATCGACAATCCAGGATTTGGCACCAAGTGCAATGAGATTACTTGCTGCAACTGTATGGTCAACGCCATCAAATGCTTTAGCGAAATCTGTTATAACCAAGCGTCCTGTTTTGCGCGGCTTGTCAGTTCCTTTATAAAGAAGATTGAGCATGTCGATCAGATAATGTGATGTAGAGCATCCTTTCATACACCCATACTGGCTAGTGTCCATATTCGGTCCAATATCGTTTAACAAGAGGTCGTATACAATTCCTTCTGCTACTTTGGCAAATTGTGAAGTCAAAGAAACTGGTCTTAGTTTATCGTGTTTAATCGGGTACTCTTTTGGAATGGGACACACTATGGCGTCTTTCCATTGCCGAGGTACACAAGATTGCCTAAAGGAAGCATTTACAATGTTTGTTAATGGGAAACTCAATTCACATGCAAACATTTTGATAATCTTGTTGGGCACATTATCAGGTCCAGCAGATTTTGAAACTTTAACTTTTTTTAGGTGGTAGAACATTTCCCATTCCTCCAGTTGGGGTGGATTTTCAGCTGGTAAGAAACTTGGAAGACTTTGACGCACCAAAGATTTCTTACTTTGCGAGACCTTGGAGAAAGAAACATTGATATCTTGAGCTATAGCAAGATCATTGTTAGGGGCAATGTTGGGTATTTGAATAATAGGTGGGGGTTTTAGTTTGTTTGCCATAAGCTGGATACCGTGATGCCATTTCACTGGGTTAGTTGATTTGAGGCTTTTAAGTCTTTCGTTATAGAAGTTAGACTTTGCACGTTTAATTTCAAGTTGGACACGGTTTCGATAGAGTTTCCATTGATTAGACTTTCCCTCATTAGCAAAACATGTTTGTCGTTTTAAAATAAGGTCTTTCACTACCCTATTCATCCAGGGCTTGTCGCTTGAGTGAAGTCTAAATGATTTCAATGGAAAAAACTTGTTGATTTTTACATCTAAGATACTATAAAAAGCATTTGCTTTCTCTTGGAGATTAGACATGTTAACAACTTCGGTCCATGGGTACTGGGTAATCCATTCACCAAATTGCTGGATTGCATGGGCAGGCATCAAACGATTGGTCTTTTTCAAGGTTCTATGTATCTTGTGTTGGTAATATTTGGGCAACCAAACAACAACATTGTGATCGCTCAGACCAATTGGTGATTGTATCACAGGATTATTGTAGTATTTACTTAGGTTGGTTATTATTAAGTCCAAAATGGCATCATTCCTGGTTGGTTTATTTACAACTTGTTTGAGAGCGTGTGTCTTGCAGATGATATTAATTTTAGATCGGTTAAAGTCTCCTAGTATAATATAACCAGCATTAGGGTATTTCTGTTTTAACTTATCGACAGATTCTGTAAGGTAGTTCATAATCTCATTCTTAGGACCATCAGGTGGAACATACACTCCACAAACAACAATGCCAGATATATCTCGGGGTAATCTTCTAGGGCGAATGTGAACCCAAACGCACTCGTATTCGCAGTTGGTATTTGGAACAGTGTCAATGATCCTGGAGTAAAATGTATCCTTAACGTATACCGCAACGCCTCCTCCACGTTTATGGGCTCGGTGGTAAGTATAAATTTGGTAGTTCTCAACAGCAATCGAGTCGTTACTTATTTGCTTTGTTTGCCAAGTTTCAGTAAGAACAGCAATATCAGACGAGTTAACATTAAGCAATGACTGCAGTTCATCAATACGGTACACAATAGACCTTGCATTACAAAGAAAAATGTTCGGAAAATCAACTTTAATGCTATGCATGTTTTGGTCAGGTCCCTGCTGCCGGCGTGGAGTACGAGGGCATATTTTAATCAGATTAGAATAACAAACACGATGAAATTTCAAGGTATGCTGTGACTTCGTAGATTGACGTATCATTATCAATGTTCTAATTTGTCTTACTTTGTTTCGGCCACCGCGACACCCTCTTGCTTTTGTTCGGGCTACACCAAGTTTATTAGCCACACTAAAAAAATCTTTTGGTGGCTTAAAATCTAACCGGCAAAGATCAAAGAGTTTTTGTCTTGAATACCTCATGGTCATGTAAGCTAGGCTGGTAAACAAAAAGGGCTCCAGAGGCGGTCTGCCAGTAGGCACAGGGGCACAGGCACAAGCACATGCTCATATATGATCCCAGCGGGCTTAAAAAGAACATGCTTGATTTCTCAGTACATTTTTAGTTCATTTTGTTATCATGCAAATTAATTTGTTTCCTTGGATTTATAAATAAAGGTTGTATATAAATTTTTTTTTAAAAAATAATATAGGGATTTTTTAAAATATCCCTAGCTACTTTTTTAAAATGTCTTAAAAAAAAATGTTTTAAATAAATGTATTCATATATATATTTTTAATTAACCACCATAACATTTGTATGAAATTACTGTAATAAGCACATGCTCATTGCTACTACTACAATAATAGGAATTTTAAAACATTACCTACCAAATTTATATGACATTTTTGTGATTAAAATATCATTTTAAAATGAATATATAATATAACCACCATTTAAGCTGTTTTTTAGTCTCATTCCAAAATTGTTTATATCTCTACCAAGCTACATTCCTTGTTTTCTACTTTTATTCAGACTCCACCCTGGCTCCCTTTGTTATATTTTTTTTATTCATGTCCACCCAGGCAGCACTTGCCAGCTTTATACTATGAAGTTATCCAAATTCCTTCACTTGCACTGATGAAGGGCTAGTGTTGCCTGAAAGCTCTGCTAACTTTTCTGGCTGTTTTACTTCTCGTTTTGATTTAGCTTTTCGCTTTTATTTTGTATCTCCATTGAGATTCAGCCACTGATACCCACAGCATTGTCATTTTTTCAGTAATTTGCCTTTGGATTTATATATATTTTTAATGAAATGTTATTACTATTTTCTATTTTTAACACAATAAATTTAATCTTAAATATTGTTTAAATATGAAATTTGGCTAAGAAGAAATTATTGATTAGCTATTAACCAGCTTTGACCCTTAAATAGTTCACTTTCAGTTATAAGATGATGAGAAACAAAATATATCTTTTTAATGAAAAATGTAATTATTTTATTTACTATTTTCCATTTGTAACATCAGAAAAAATAAATTTAATCTTGAATATTATTTAAAATCAACTGAGAAATTTGACTAAGTAGAAATTTATCAGATATTAACCAGCTTTGAGCCTTAAAGATGTATTGTCCCTTGAAACACAAAAAATGAAAAAAAAAATATTCTAAATTTAAATTGGCCATATCAAAGTAATATTAAAGTCGAAAATTCGAGCCAAAAACAACAGTTTACGTAATTAACAGGTAAATTAATTAGATTACATTTCGTCTGAGAAATCGTCGCAAGCGAAAGTAAACAAAGATTTCAAACCATGAGTATGCATTATGCATGATGCTAATTAGGATTGTTTACAACTCATCACGGTTGAGAAGGTGTTTTCACACAGATCGCGAGGAAGTTTTATGATTATGCATATAGAGTAGCCAAACAAGCGCATTGCATTATGGGATATGTTTTGATTGAAAACTTTGACTGGAAGTCAAAGTTATTTTTTGAACAAAAAAACATCTGTATTTCGGTTAAATTTTTTTTTTTTGACTAATTTTTGGTGAAAGTTAATAACTATTATGATACTTCAAAATGACCCACTTTTTTTTTAAATTAAAAAAAAAATTTTTTTTGGGAATTAGTCAAAGGGACAATACATCTTGAAATAATTCATGTTAAGTTATTAGATGAATGACGAAAAACAAAAGATTAAATACAATACCTCAGTATCTTCTATCTCTCGTGTGTAATCAGACTCTGGAAAAAAGGTGTAAAAACTTGTTCTTTTTCCAACATCATTAGCAAGATGACCCTTGGTGATTGCCCTATTTACTCTAAAAAAATGAAAGTTTGAAACGTGGTACGCTAGACACTTGACATATTAAAAATATATTGTCCCCCTAAAAGATTTTTTTTTTTTTACATTTTTTGTTGAATATGCCATTTTAATTCCACGTTATAGTTATTCACTTTGACCAAAAACTGCATTTGAAAACAAAATTTACCTGAAAGTAAATTAAAGCAAAAAATACTTTTAAAAATTTACTGTCAGACAATGGTTAAATTGGTAAAAATTAACCGTTTCTTTTGTCTTTTTCGTGAAAGTGAAATAATAATTTTTTTTAATTTTTATGTTTATTAAAATTCAAAATGATGTTCTATGAGGGGTGTTTTTCGAGGGAGGCATTTATTCAAAGCGGAGTGTTTATTCGATAAATTAAAACATAATCTGAAAAATCAATGTTACCTGAAAACGTGGTCATGTGCGTCAATTTCAGGGCCCTTTCCAGACCCCTTTAACACGCCTCCGCAGCCAACCACAGCACAGCGAGTACATTGCTTATTTGACAATGTCCCATATGCTGAAGTGGATTTGTAGTTTGGGTGGTTTAACACTTCAGCAATTACTATAAAGCAAATGATAGAATATGTGTTTTTCTTTAAAAAAAATCGCTAAATACTAATATACCAGTAAGCAGTATATACCTGATTTACATTGGACAATGGGTTATGCGAAGTTTAAAAGATGGAAAGAAACATTTGAAACGTATCTAGAAGTTTATCTAGGTAGGGTCTTTGGGAAAGTTTATTACTAAAGGAGCTTTCAATATGTGACCGCCGAGGAACAAGTTAGGGTGATGTTAATTCATTGTGTGCATATGAGGGGTTGAGTTGAGATTTGCATACTTCTTGCTTTGTTTTGGTGGTTTATGCGACGATCGACGACACATCAATCCTACGACCTACTGTTACAGACCTCAATGCCTCAACTGCCAGCTAGTTAAATGGGAAATGGTCACCTACAGTGGGTAGCATTAAATCAAGCCCTACTTACATGTTCTATTTTCTCTTGCAAATCCAAACGGCAACCCATAATGTGACAGCTTGTGGTAGGTGCTGAACACATTTACATCTTCTTTGGAGAGAAACATTTTGACATTTGGAATGTAGCGTTCTCTCAACCATGATGAATGCGCTGCTTTCTGGGCATATGAATTCGGACATTGCTGAATGAAGAGGAAGAAGAACTAAATATAAGTGCTGGGCATGAAACACACACTACTGTATTCGCATCAATTGTTGTTAAAACTAAAATTACAATACTTTTGACATATAGCCAAACAGGATGGAGGCAGACTGGGAGAAAATGATGATGCTTAAAAAAGTTGAGGCTACAGTGATTGTGGACATTTCATCAGAATGAAATGACTAGAACAACATTAGTAAGACAGAAAGCAGAGGAAAAATTTAACATATTTTAATGTGTTGTAGTTATGCTTGGTTCCCACTAGAACGTAACGCAAGGGCGTAAACGCAACGCAAGCGTTTTAACCAATGACGAGCGAAGTTATAGACAGTTAGCAATCACAAGCGAATAAGCCATCGCTTGTGATTGGTCAATTCACTTGCGTTGCGTTACGTCCTTGCGTTGCGTCGCTAGTGGGAACCACGCTTTAGGCGTATTAGATACCTTACAATTACATGCGCATACGTGCTAAATGAGAAATATTAATGCAAGATACTGTAATCAGATACAGCTTTGTATGGGTTAATCATTGATACAGTGGAGTAATGGCTATGAGCTCTCACTGGCTAAATCCAAAGCTTATGAGCAGTGCTCAGAGGAAAAAACATTCATTAAACTTTTAAAAGTATGTCGAAAAAGGCTAAAAAAGCCCTAAGCCTCTAATGTTGGATGGCCAATTTAGGGTTCCTAGACCAGGGGCCTGGTTAAACATTAATTGTATCTCTGACACTCTCTGTTATGATAATAGTTTTGCTGGTTGTGAGCTCTGAGTCATCAACTCAAATAACTACGTTGTTTTCAAACATTCTCAAACATAAGGAGTTGATTAGTCGAGTGGTTAGGACACTTGACTATTATACAGAGAGACCTGGGTCCAATTCAATTCAACTTCCATTCTACTGGGAAGCTGTAAAAGAGTACCTGGTTGAAAATACTAGAGAGGATAAGGCACATGGAAAGGGATAAGGCACATGGAAAGGAATAGGCCACATAATGCTGAGGATAAGTAAAGTGAGCTCATTACCCTATGTTTAGAATTTAATATGGACCTTTACCTTCTCAAAACAATATACATTTTACGCATAAAAAAAAACAAAGATACAGTACATGAACTGAATGAACTCACAGAAGGTTTGTAACTATCATCTCTTATGTATGGTAAATCGTTTGGTTTTACACGTTCAATCTTCGGTGGGTTAGGTGGCGGACGTTCCAGTAGTTCGTTAATACTAAGCACCCGTATCTCAGCAGCGTGTTCTTGCACCTTCTGCGTTGTCAAATTACTGGATGGCTCAACAACGCGTGAGTTATTTATGAATAAAAGTTTCATAATATTATTTAATATCTTTTCTGCAGGAATATCATTAGCTCCTAAATAGTCGTTTATTATCTCTTGAATTCCCTCGAGTTGTTTTCCAGGCAGTTGGTTGGCATGGTGAATAAAGTTGCTCGGTAAGCCTAATATTGATTGGATTTTTTTTATTTTGTCTTTTTCATCAAATTGCAAGTTGCTTTGTTTATTAGATGATTCTGTTAGTAAATTGTTTTGCCTATTCGCATTGTCAATTTCAGCTTTTCTTTCTATATATCTGTGAGAAAAAATATGACACAAAAGTTTAATGTTGATCTAAAGCTCTGTCTACAACTATCAAACTAGTTTGACAAAAAAAGTGTGATGTGGGCAAATATGGTAGTAACATGGTCAAATATGGTAGTGATATGACATCATCATGTCCATTTGTGGGCATATATTATTTGTTGTCACATAAAGCTTGATAGTGTAGACAAGGTTTTTTAATTGTATCGTCCTATTCATCTTCTGTATTTATACATACATTACATGTACCTTGAATGTTATTGTTAGTTATATAAAAGAAGATAATCTTACAAAGACTACATTTCCTTGTTAAAAATAGAACCTTCAAATGTCATTCTTTTGATTCATTTTCATTGTAATGTGCTTATTAAACCAAGAAGGAAAGGTTGAAAGGTAGAAAATAAACTGAAGAATAACCATAAGCAAATTCATTCACTATCCTTCTTAAAGGTGGCAATCCTAACGTTCACAAGACAAACATACACAAGATGCTCTACATAAACAAAGTCTTCTTACAAGTCTTTGGGAATGGAGTTGTAATTTGTCATTAGAAAAAATCCTGACATATATGACTTGAACCCAGGACCCTAGGATTTGTAGCCAAGCATCTTAACAACAAGTCACACCTCCCTATACAGAAATGGTTCTGAGAGATTTTACTACCTGTAAACTTTTTTTTGTATCACAGTTACATTTCCACTATTTCATGGAAGAAATTTACAAATACAATAATAAAAAAGACATTTCTTACAAAAATCTTGGTGAGTTAGTACTTCCAAATAATTTTACAGACAAAATGATCATAAAAAAGCAGACAAATATCATTAAAAATGAAACAAGTCGGTTGACGCTAACACGAAACATGGTGGAGAATTGGCAAACGTCTTATTAACCTGCAAAAAAGAAAATTTATTATAATTACAAACACTTTTATTTTAAAGATATATTATCCACCTACAAAAAATTGTTCTAGACTACTGTACATATTTTTCTTAAATATGCTATTTTAATATCACATAATATTTCTTCACTTTGACCAAAAACTGGATCAAAAAAAAATAAAAAGTTTTCCCTGAAAAATGGGATTTAAAAAAAATAACTAAATTGTCTTGTCAGCAATGGTTTTTGGTTAAAATTAGCCGTTTTTTTTGTCTTTTTATAAATGAAATCATTATTTTTGTTGATTTTTTTCTACAGAAGTGAATAACTTTATTAAAACTGCAAATGGCCAATTCAAAGTCTGATTTTATTAATCTTTATTTTTCAGGTTTTTAAAGGACAAAATACATCTTAAGGAAATGTATTGCAAAATATATTAGTTAACTATCCAAAGGGCATCAACATGTTGTAGGGCAGAATGTTGGACTTATTAAAATCCTTCCATCTGTTGACAAATTGACAGATTTCCAGAGACTAAATTAAAAGCTTGGAAATGAAACGACCATCAATACAACACACATTGGTAATTGTTCTCTTTGGTAACATATGGTGACTTATAATAGACATACAGTAAAGAACTTCAATATTTGCCTTCTAGAATGACAAATTATACCAATCAATAATGAATAATACTGTTTAAACTGATACTACAAAAGGGCAGTAATGGTTCATGATTTTTCCACATGGCATTTGTCATAATCGATTGGGAACTTTCGTTGTCAACGTAAAGATTCGTTGAGTACTTTTTGTATTCGAATTGTAAATTTGTGCTCAACAGAAAGTCATGCGAATAGAAAACGTTGACAACAAAAGCTTTTTCGTTAAGAACAATCTCAACTCTCAAAATACTCCGTTAAAGAAGTACTCAACGGAAAAACTGTACTCAACGGTGAAAGTCTAAATTGAATACGACAAATATGATGCATAACTGTAGAATTTTTATAAAATCACTGTGCAATTTGAAATTGTGTCCGCATTGCTCATTATTTGTATAGCACAATAGAAATAATTTGACATGAATAATTATTAACATAAATATATACAAACTAAAATGTCCATTTTGTTTTAGCTTTACATATCAATAGGAATTAATTGCTAATAGCAGCAGAGTATTAAAGGGAAATTGGTTTTAAGGCAAGCTTGTTGATACGCAACCTAACTCATTCATTTTGATCGGCTTCAACTGTTTTCTGTGTTTTATGTGTAAACTGACTTTGGGGTTGGGTCAACCGGCTTAGCTACAGTGATTAAGTTCACTTAGTAGGTTGACCCTGGTCTCCCCAATTTCATATTTTTTTGTTATGTATATATTGAAATAGACCGAATAAATAATGAAATGATATGAAAGCAGTTTTTGTGTGTCTGTCTCAGTGGCTCGGAGTGCTTATGATGTCAACACAGGCACAAAAGGCTACTGTGTACGCAGGTGTATTCGCATTAACCCATGCTATTTCGACTAATTTAAAATTTAGTATAAAATTTTAAGTACCGCGTACCTAAGTACTATCAACCTACAGGCCCAGTATAGTAATATTTATGGGTCATTCTTCAGTAAGTGTCTAAAATCATGTCCCGATACTTTGGTGGGATAGATACTGAAAATTCATCATTAAAAAATCGAAATTCTTGGCTTATATCATAATCAACATTATTGTAAATATAATTACTGTACATAAACCAAAGATAATAACATTGATATTGTTAATTTTTAAAAAAATGTTTCAGGCAACCCCCTAAAACCTCATGTCCCGATTGTACCTCTTCAATTTTATGATCGCCGTATATATTTGATAGCAGGACTTTTGTTAATTGAGAATATTGTAAAAAGTTAGTTAATCATGATTTCATGCGATTTTATTAGAACTTCAAAATATATCTCTACATACATTAAATCTAAATGTTTGGAAAAAGCTTGTCCCGCAGTTTTGTGTCATATCCGTCACATAATTTAAATGTGCCGTCTACAGTTTATTGAACGACGGGGAAAAAAATTGATTGTGCGTTGTAAACATGCAAAGATATTGAAATAAAACTAGCCACACATCATTTTCAATAAAAGAGGAAAAAAGCCAATAAAACGAGGTTTTAGAAGAATTACAGTTGCGTACCTTTATTGA
Source organism: Antedon mediterranea (assembly GCF_964355755.1). Classification (NCBI taxonomy): domain Eukaryota; kingdom Metazoa; phylum Echinodermata; class Crinoidea; order Comatulida; family Antedonidae; genus Antedon; species Antedon mediterranea. The sequence continues at coordinate 36,937,283 of NC_092670.1, read as the reverse complement.
ATGTCATATCTGAACGGTATAGAACTCATTAAATAATTATAATTTCTTGTTTTTTTTTCAACTGGAAGTACAATTTATTCACGGTATCTAGAAGTATGTACTCCGTCTCCGCTGTCAGACATTACTACGGGGTGATCCTGGACTGTCCTAAGCTAAATACATCATCCGTCACGGTCAGCTCCGTCACATTTCCCAATGTTTCATTGTGACGGAGATGACGGCCAGTGACGGATATGACTTTTTGTTATTGCCAGGGCCTTTTTTTGTTGTACATTTTGTTTATCTTTATTATGTTATTACATTATTATATATGTGACTCTGGTCAATAAACATATTCAAATCATATCTTAAAAGTCGTTTCCGTCACATGATTTTTGAGGTTCAACATATCCGTCACGGTTTCATCTCCGTCACATGGATATTTTATCCTTTTAAATCCTAAATTATTTCAGTAATTAACGCAATTATGTGGTATAATTGAAATATAAACCATATTCTTCTACTATGTCAATGGTTAGTAATATTAAAATAGAATTTTGTAAAACATCACTGGACAGTCATACTATTTTCTGAAATTTATTATTTTTTGGAATAGTAAATGGTTTTGAACGTATAACATCATACTAATAAATGTTAAAACAATCATTTTTTTTATTAATCGAGAAAAAAATACTGTATAGTATCGCAACGAATTAATAATGGAAATAATTTTATAATTCCTAACCGGTTATTTTTTCTATCTTTGTATATCCCATTAATGTGACGGATATGACAGCAACATGGAACCATGTATTTATAACTGCGAATAAAATACGAAATATATAATAAAGATTGCGCCAAACATACGCTTGCCATGTAATACATGTTCATTTATCTGAATACACTTTTAAAATTTAAAAAATGCAAGTTTTAAAATGATTTTTTATAAACCTGAAATTAGACACTTACTGAAGAATGACCCTTTATGCAACCAATTTGATCTACTTATAGGTAATTAGGACATATAAGTAGTAAATTATTCTTATTTACTCCATGATTAGGATCTATATTCTGGTTTATATGAAAAGTTAAACATTTATACTAAAAGACTAGGACTATATATAAATCATATGACACTTTTAACAACAATATTTAATATTTGAAGTGGATCCGGTACGAATTTGCCAAAGTGGGTACGAGTCGACCAAATATTAGGGTAGGGATGACCAGCACCTAAGAAGGGCAAGGCGAATACCTCTAGCTATCTAGACTACTACTAATTGACGGGAGTAGTTAGGCCTAGTTAGCCTTAGTTAGGCTATCGACCGTATGTACTTAACTAAATTTAATTGACGACGAGGCCTCCTCTTAGGACTCCTATAGAGATAAACGGTAAACCCAAACAGTAATCAAAATAACTTTTCTTAGATAAAATAATAAACATACATCACCTACATCATGAAATAAAACACTTCTTTTATCTTTTTTTGTCCAAATATATTTTAACGTGACTGCCGCGTTGTCAGCTAGCTAACTTTTAGTACGTTCACACACCACAAGATTCAATAAGACTTTTAGCTTCTAGTATAGGTTAGACCTATTTACTATAAGGGGTATATTAGTACACCAACAATAATTTTGTCAACAAAATTTGCATTTCAAATCTATTTTTTCCATATTTTTAACCATTATGTACTAATTATAACCGTGCTAGTTATATACTTATTTTCAATTACACAAGTAAATCATTGAATTGAAATTTAATAATTATAATAAAACCTCCTATTCAGAAAATAGAATATTCCAGCTCTCATCAAATTAATATATAACAAAAAATCCACCCCGTCAAATAACTCGGCGCTGTGGCTTAGTTGGTTAAAGCGCCTGTCTAGTAAACAGGAGATCCCCGGTTCAAATCCGGGCAGTGCCTCTTTTTTTTTCCCTTTTATTTTTTTATGTGCTTTTTTTGCCATTTTAGTTTAAAATAAAATATGTGTTGTTCTCTAAAATTCGGATAAGCAACATTATTTTAGAATTCTTCATCGTAAGTGCATTGTTCATATTTGGTTTTCAGAAATGCAAAATAATTATACAATGCCTAAACTTATATTAGGTATGATATTGAAGAACCTTTACAGTAAAGGAGTAACTAAAATGAAAAGATGTATCTTGTATCTTGTTGGCGGAGGGGACGGGGTGAGGCAGTGGAGGAGACAAATTCAAACACAACAATATACAAATGATTTGTTTTATTCTCTTATTAAAAAATGTACAAATTATTGTTGTTGACCAGTGCAATAAGAATATCATTTCAATGGAATGTCAGTCTAAATTAAAGACAAAACATGATCACATCACAAGGTTTGGCTATGCTACACTGGCACCAGAGTTTCTTTACATTTTAGAACCCCTATTCAGACGGGTTGTATTAGAACAAACATGTGCTGATTTCCAATAGTTTCAACATTGTATGTGATGTGATAATATTGATTTTTTGTAAATACAGTATATGAGCCATTCTAAAGATATACAGTATTGTATTAAATCTAAATCATTATTGACACATGGCCTTTATGAGTGTGTTTATTTAAGCAGAACAAACTATTAATTTGTGAAATTTCACACATACTGAGCATTGTAAATTGGTGATGATGTTAGAACTGTCTGAACAGGATTTAATTTGGATTGCTCTGTCTGGCACTAATGAATAATAATGTATCACGAAAATTTGATAACTTGTTTTCACATTGGATAATTGAGACCAACATCTTGTCGTGCCAACTCCAACAACATAGGGTCATCAAAGAACTTGTTGATGCTAACGTCCTCGCTCAAACCCTTTCTTCGTCTCGTTTTGATCATAAATTCGCGGGCTAAATGGGTCGCAGGTTGGGGTTCAAGAGGTCGGATAATAATATTCTTGTCCAATGGATCGCCAGGAACAATCTTAAAAAGTAAAAAAAATTTAGTCATAAACTGTTATTTATATTTTTTTTCATTTAAAGTTCTAAAGCTCTGTTTACACTATCAAACTTTATGTGACAACAAAATGTGATGTGTAAAGCTCTGTTTACACTATCAAACTTTATGTGACAACAAAATGTGATGTGTAAAGCTCTGTTTACACTATCAAACTTTATGTGACAACAAAATGTGATGTGTAAAGCTCTGTCTACACTATCAAACGTTATGTGACAACAACATGTGATGTGTAAAGCTCTGTCTACACTATCAAACTTTATGTGACAACAAAATGTGATGTGTAAAGCTTTGTCTACACTATCAAACTTTATGTGACAACAAAATGTGATGTGTAAAGCTCTGTTTACACTATCAAACTTTATGTAAAAAAAAATGTGATGTGTAAAGCTCTGTTTACACTATCAAACTTTATGTGAAAAAAAATGTGATGTGTAAAGCTTTGTCTACACTATCAAACTTTATGTGACAAAAAAATGTGATGTGTAAAGCTCTGTCTACACTATCAAACTTTATGTGACAAAAAAATGTGATGTGGTCATATCACTTTTATATTTGGGCATATCACTTTTATATTTGGGCACATCACATTTTTTTTTGACAAACTAGTTTGATAGTGTAGACAGAGCTTTATGTTGTACAGTAGTATATCCCAGACTTCCTATCTTTTGGATTTATAATCTTTTAGAAAATGATGAAATTTTTTATCAAACAAATGATATTTATTTGTTGTTTATGAAAGAAAAAATTAAAAATGAAATGCACTGATGAAGGGCTAGTGTTGCCCGAAAGCTCTGCTAACTTTTCCGACTGTTTTACTTTATCGTTTTGATTTAGCTTTTCCATTTTTTTGTATCTCCATTGAGATCCAGCCACTGATACCCACAGCATTGTCATTTTTTCAGTATTTTGCCTTTAGATTTATAAATGTAGAAAGACAACATAGCTATGAAATTACCTGCCAATGATGGAAAACTGTTAAACAGAATGCCTGTCCTTGTGTGTGCGTTCTTAAGTCAGTCTCAAAGCCAAATGAATCAATCGCAGGAATGAATGCTTTGATGGTGTACAGTGGAGAACCAGGTACAGGTGCATCTTGGGTAACATGACCTCTGTAAAAAACAATAAGAATAAACAATTGTAATAGAATTCCTTTTAAGGGTGTAAAATTGAGTCCCTGAGCTACTAATCTTAGGCTCTGTCTACACTATCAAACTAGTTTGACAAAAAAGGTGTGATGTGGCCAAATATGGTAGTGATATGACATCATGTCTATATATGGGCACATCACATTTATTTGTCACATACAGTTTGATAGTTTAGACAGAGCTTTAACAAAAATGTTTGTGTATATCATAATATATTTGTTGTTGGCCTACCTTCTCCTTGCGAGTACGGTGTACACTGCCGAGACACAATCAGCTGGGGCCTGTACCTCTACAAAGTTGTACGGCTCCATCAGCCTTGGAGTGGCCTAAAAATTAAACATATTTTTGTTGATGCTTTAACTTATAAATAGTTAGAGACTGTCAAATGTACTAATTACTATTATATTAACAAAAAAACGAAGAAAGATATTAATTATGCGATCAAACAGTTGGTATTGTAGGAAATGGTGACCCTTGGACCTATATTTTGCATAATTACCATAAGAAAAGCCGAGTAAGCTACACGTCTCGCTGTTGGAATAATTTGTCCTCCTCCTCTGCTGATTGGCTCGGAGGCAATAACAGCATCAAGGATCTTGAACTTTACATTACGAATTGCTATTTAAAGATAGAAATTAATGAGTAAATAAGTCTGCTATTCTTAAAGCTCTGTCTACACTATCAAACTTTGTGTGACAAAAAAATGTGATGTGTAAAGCTCTGTCTACACTATCAAACTTTATTTTTTATTTTTATTTGAACCATATTTAATGAGGGTGATCCATCCAGCAATTTCTGATCATCAAAATATGTGAAAAATAAATGTGATATGCCCATATATGGACACGATGACATTACTACCATATTTGGGCATATTACTACTATATTTGGGCACATCACACTTTCTTTGTCAAACTAGTTTGATAGTGTAGACAGAGCTTAAGAAAAAAAAAAAAATATATCAATATACTCCATGAAAAAGTTAACCATTAAATAGGTTCAGAATCATGATCATTTAAACAATTTAACATTCCTTCTTCCTTACAATAGAAAACATTTTCAATGAAAAGGAATATTTACGTTCATCACAGAGTGGTCCTTCTCTGGTCCCCCATTGGAAACCTTGCACGATGCTGTCTTTTACGGAATTCAAAAGCCCTTTATCAACCTAAACAAAATATTAAATATATCATACAAATATGTTATATAGTTAGTTAATATATAGTTTGCATTCAATGTTAAGTACATTTTCAATTATTTTTCTTTATTTTTTAAAGAAAAAAACAAAAACATGAAAAATGAAAATAATTAATTCAGACTTTGAATATGTTATTTTGTAGTTTTTATAAAGTTAATCACTTCCATAGGGAAAAAAAATGTTTTCACTTATAAAATGACAAAATAAATGGTGAAATCCAACCAAAAATCCATTGGCTGGCAGCCAATTTGAGAAATTTTTGCTTTAAATTACATTTTTTTCAGGTAAACACATTTTTTTTTCAATCCAATTTTTGGTCTAAGTGGATAACTATTATGTTCCATTAAAATGGCATATTCAACAAAAATTTTTGTAAGAATTATTTTTTCAGGGGGACAATACATCTTTAATGAATCTTTCAATTTTATTATGGGTAAATATACACAATATATACATTTTCTCATTTTATTTACAATGACAAAATATATAATTTTAGTACTAAATTTACATGAATAAATACAATAATAATAATAATAATATTTATTCGGTCATCAATGTAAAAATAACCAGGAAAGAAAGCCAATACAATTATTATAATATTTAATAAAACCATGTGTTACATGTTAACCTACATCTGTTTCCTTTAATTATTGTAAAAACATGTAATAAATGGTGTACTATTTCTCAAATATGGTAAATTATTGATTTCAAGTTTTCTAATGTAAATAAATCTGTATTTAAAATATCAAAAACATATGTATAAAATAAAACTTTTACAGTCATATGATAATTTCAAAACGATAAAAAAAAATTAAATATCGAATCAATATTTTTTTTTACCCACAATTGTGGAATTATTATAAAATATTTAATAAAACCTACACCTGTTTCTTTATTGTAAAAACATGATAACATGACAAAATAAATGGTGTCCTATTTCTGAAATATGGTAAATTATTGATTTCAAGTTTTAAATATTAAAAACATAATTGTATATAATAAAAGTTTTACAGCCATATGATAACTTTCAAGTCAATATTTATTTTCCTACAATTGTGGGACTTCAAATTGGACACGCACGCTCGCCCTACGGCTATTGCTGTCATGTATGCATAGCAAAATCTACCTTAGTGATAGGTACCGTCACTTCAATTGCTAATTTGACTTGTATAGTCTTTGAAAAAATATTTAGTCTGTTATTTAAAGAAACACTTCAATATACAGATAAGAAAAAGAAACAATAAAAAAGTCAACATTTCTATTTTTTTACGATTTATTTAAAAAGTATGTTTAATCGTAAATCACGCAATTGTATGAAAATAATAAATATTGTTCTCGGTAAAGTTGTCCTTTAATTTTGATAGATTAAAATATCATTTGATGTTTAGGAAAGGATTTATTTAATGTGCCTTATATTTATACAGTATTTGTATAAAGAAAATAAATAAAAATAATTTTCAGTATATCGTTTTGAAATTTATCATATGCCTTTCAAATGTTTATGTTATATACATATGTTGTTGATATTCTTAAAATAGATTTAGTTACTTTCGAAAACATGAAACCAATAAATTACCATATTCAAAATATGGTCGTTTAGTAATAAACACAACCTCATATTACCTCAGATGGCAGAGTATCATCCACTAGAATGTTGGGTCCGGTAGTGTCTGGTCCAAATGCCCATATAGAACGGGCAGCCAACAAATCCCAGTCATACTTGGTCTGGAAGAACTCTCCCAACCTCTTCCTGAAGGAATTAAAAACAAATAAATAGGCCTATTGTTAAATAATTTTTTTTTTCTTTAACTTTTATTTTACTTACTCTGGACACACCTTCATTCAAGAAGTGTGCCACTGTTTCAAAAGTGTAGCTTCCAAATAAATCATTATTTTAAAAATTCATCCTCAGTTTCTTTTTAAGGAATCTCTTATTGTTGCAAAATTACCTGGAATCGGTGACCTGCTTATTTTAATATAATGTTCTTATATAGCGCTTATTGCACAGCAATTCTAAGCGCTTCACATTATTACCGCGGTCATTGGATCAAACACGTATGGACAGATTTTTCCATAATGCAGCTAGTAATCAGCGCAGTTTTGTTTTGATCTAAACCAGGTACACATTTATACACCTGGGTGGAGAGAGGCAAACGAAGAAAAGTGTATATCCTAAGGATACAAGCAATGTGGCGAGAGTTGGATTCGAACACATGATCTGAAGACCAGTAGTCCAATGTCTACCACACTGCGTCACATGACTAGTAGTACCAACCAACCAAAGAAAGATGTATACTACATACCTATTCCATCCTATCTGAACTACTTCACTCTCAATATCCTCCGCAAGGCCTTTCTCCAGGGGCTCTGCTATCATCGTAAGTTTGTTCCTAAAAAAAGTATATTGGATTTAATACCATTGATTGTTTATTACAACTACACATGATGCACAACAGATTACTTAGATCTCTAATCAAACATTGTATATTTATTCAGTATTTCATTATTCAACTTCTGTATTTTTAAAATTTTTCAATACTATCAAACGTGTTATTTTTCATTGTTAATTGGCGATACTTATAAATAATTACTATATAATATTATTATTATTATTATATCATATTGTAAATAATCACTGTTAATAATCAAATTCACATTTAAATATAAATATTTACATTGTTACAGAGATCTTACAGGAATAGCCGCTCCATAGTCTCTTTGATTTTCTTAACTTTCTTAACTCAAAATTATTTACACTACATACATTACTGCTTATATGCCTAGTGTGTTATCATTTTTGACATAATTTCATTTAACATCCACAGTACAACTCTTCTAAACAAATTTTTTTCAATCTTCTATCGACTAAAAGTCGTAGTTAGTCATGTCTCCGGTCACATTCTATGGTCACCGTACAGATAGGCTACTACATCAGTACTTCTATGAATGGATGACTAGTTGGTGACAAGAACGCTAGTTGGTCATACCCAGTACCGTTTTGATTTTACGATCTTTCGAGAAACCACCTCACGACGTTAAAAAAAATATAATCACAAAGAAAAAAACCTAATTTTAATTCAAGTTAAAATCCTTTATTTTACATGAAATGGGAATACAAGAAAATAACCAAGTTATATAAGATTCTTACTTCTTATTTGGTGTTTCAGCAAAACATTTGAGTGACGATGTTTCGACAACAGTCTCACAAAATGACACCACAGGATCAGCTACTTTGATATCTACAATTAAAAAAATAAATATTTCAATATAGAAATTAACAAAAGAGGACAAATCGCCTAATTATTTTTGTATTATAGTCAGTGTAGTACTATGCGTAAATTTATATTTTCTTTATTAAGTTTCTGGTTATTAGGAGAGTGTAGTTTTCTAAGAATTCCACAAACATGGAATAAACTTGATAACAGTTTAAAAAATGCTATATTATTAATATTTATTTTTTGGAAAAATTGAAAAGGGTTTTAATTTTAAATTATTAATAACACTTATACTTTAGAATAAGTTGTAAGCACATTTTTCTGACATGTTGATTTGTTGTTGTCTTATTGAGATCCTAAAGGTGATGTTTTTTATAGGATCCCCAATAATAGTCTTTGAAATATCTTAATTATATAATATGTATTGTTATTTTTCCATTGTTCTTGAAATGAAAATGAAATTAAATCAGTATATGGTTTTGAGAAAGCTAAGTGTGCAATCACAAAAATTAAATTTTTCTTTATTTATTTACACTCAAATAAGCACTAAAAGATGAATTACACAAGTTATTAATATTTATATAAAAATAAAAAAAAAACAAAAAAAAAGGCAAAATATGGTCATGCAAAAATTACAATTATAAAAAAAAATTACAAAAAAAGTGATTGATTGAAAAATCATTAAAAAATAACATAAATACAGCATTTTTACCTATCTCTGAGTACATCTTGCGGAGATCATGCATGACACAGTCCAAGTAAAGCTCACCAGTACCCATGACCACATGCTCACCAGACTCCTCCACTTTAGTTGTGATCAAGGGGTAGCTCTTGTTGATCTTGCGCAGACCATCCAACATCTTGGGCAACTCTGACGGGTTGACCGGCTCCACCGCAATCTTGATCACTGAGCTGGTGTTGAATTTTAACGGTCGGAAAATATGAGCCTGTGATTGGTAACAAAAACGGTTGTTTTTTATACTGTTTGTACAGTAACTACTGCGAATTATTGTAGCTTTGCGTCAGTGTGTTGAGTAATTGGTCAGATGTTTGCCCTACTCTGACTTAATTTTTACTTTATACCAAGTACATTGAAAATACTTGTGAAAATATTTGGGTGGGACTCGAACCCACAACCTCCAGATCACTAGCCTGCCGTTCATACCTCTAGACCACAGAGTTTGTGCTGATGGCTAGGAGTTTCGAGCCCAAGTAAGCAGCAGATTTAATTGTTTATATAACTACTGTAGAGTTGGTTTGTCAGGGATCTTTTCATGGTACATGGTATATATTAGAGGTAACTGGGTAAAGGCCCTCAACTAAGCTTTATCATAGGTAAAATTCACACAATTAAAATAAATTCACAGCAATTAAGTTATGTTAAGTTCACCCAAGTCAGTTCATTTATTCAATCAAATATTTAAAATGTCTCACCTCTTCCACACCTTTACATTCAGTAATTGTCGAGGTTTTCACGATCGGTTCATCCACCCCCTCTATTAATACCCAATTACCAGCTGGTACACGATTCACTTCGATTTTATACCTGAAAACAACATGAAAGTGACTTCAATGTTTACACTGTAACTAATAGTGGATTTTAGAAGAAAATAATAAAGGGCACACAGTTTTTGATCCCCAAATCTCTGTTTCCACTATCGAATTAGTTTGACAAAAAAAGTGTGATATGCCCAAATGTGGTAGTGATATGCCCAAACATGGTAGTGATATGACATCATCATGTCCATATATGGGCACATCACATTTTTTATTTCACAAAGTTTGATAGTATAGACAAGGTTTAAGAATCTGTAAGTTTACACAACTAACCCCCACCTCATCCACCCTCCTAAAAAATAATATATTCAATTAAATACCTCGCTTCCGCAATCCAGAGACGTCCTACCAACGTAATACGCGAATCCTCCTCGTCATCCAATGAATAATTCTCGCCAAGTACTTTTACCTCCTGGTTAGAATGGACTGTTCCACTCATCACTCGCCCAAACGTATGAAAGTTGACACCATCTTCGGTACTATACATCTTGGTTGTGTGCAACATTAATGGTCCCTTTAAAAACAAAAATATTTTGCTTTATTTTTGGATCGAAAGCTTGTATTTGTAAAGATATTTTTTTTTTTAGTTTAAAATCCATAATATGAAAAAATATATGTTTTAGGTTGAAACTATAGGGCTTCGGTGACTTCAAAATAATACTACTTCAATTTTTATTGTCTTTTTACTTATATATTTTAGACAAAAAAGAGTATATTTGTATTTTTATCCATGGCTGATAAGATACTCACCTCTGCGTCACAATCAATCATGGCCTCTGCCAGATCAGAATCAGTTGGTCCTGTATACACATGTTCTACCTTGCTTTTAGCTGCCTCTACTGGGGATGGGATATGCTCAACACACATGTCAACAAATCCTGTAAGAAATAGGTAGAGGGGGAAATAATTAAAAGGTAGGTACAGGGGAAATAATTAAAAGATAGGTACAGGAGAAATAATTAAAAGATAGGTACAGGGGAAATAATTAAAAGATAGGTACAGGAGAAATAATTAAAAGATAGGTACAGGAGAAATAATTAAAAGGTAGGTACAGGGGAAATAATTAAAAGGTAGGTACAGGGGAAATAATTAAAAGATAGGTACAGGAGAAATAATTAAAAGGTAGGTACAGGGGAAATAATTAAAAGATAGGTACAGGGGAAATAATTAAAAGATAGGTACAGGGGAAATAATTAAAAGATAGGTACAGGGGAAATAATTAAAAGATAGGTACAGGGGAAATAATTAAAAGATAGGTACAGGAGAAATAATTAAAAGGTAGGTACAGGGGAAATAATTAAAAGATAGGTACAGGGGAAATAATTAAAAGGTAGGTACAGGGGAAATAATTAAAAGATAGGTACAGGGGAAATAATTAAAAGATAGGTACAGGGGAAATAATTAAAAGATAGGTACAGGGGAAATAATTAAAAGATAGGTACAGGAGAAATAATTAAAAGATAGGTACAGGGGAAATAATTGAAAGGTAGGTACAGGGGAAATAATTAAAAGATAGGTACAGGGGAAATAATTAAAAGGTAGGTACAGGGGAAATAATTAAAAGATAGGTACAGGGGAAATAATTAAAAGATAGGTACAGGGGAAATAATTAAAAGATAGGTACAGGGGAAATAATTAAAAGGTATGTACAGGAGAAATAATTAAAAGATAGGTACAGGGGAAATAATTAAAAGATAGGTACAGGGGAAATAATTAAAAGATAGGTACAGGGGAAATAATTAAAAGATAGGTACAGGAGAAATAATTGAAAGGTAGGTACAGGGGAAATAATTAAAAGATAGGTACAGGAGAAATAATTAAAAGATAGGTACAGGGGAAATAATTAAAAGATAGGTACAGGAGAAATAATTAAAAGATAGGTACAGGAGAAATAATTAAAAGATAGGTACAGGGGAAATAATTAAAAGATAGGTACAGGGGAAATAATTAAAAGATAGGTACAGGGGAAATAATTGAAAGGTAGGTACAGGGGAAATAATTAAAAGATAGGTACAGGAGAAATAATTAAAAGATAGGTACAGGGGAAATAATTAAAAGATAGGTACAGGGGAAATAATTGAAAGGTAGGTACAGGAGAAATAATTAAAAGATAGGTACAGGGGAAATAATTAAAAGATAGGTACAGGGGAAATAATTAAAAGATAGGTACAGGGGAAATAATTAAAAGATAGGTACAGGAGAAATAATTAAAAGATAGGTACAGGGGAAATAATTAAAAGATAGGTACAGGGGAAATAATTAAAAGATAGGTACAGGGGAAATAATTAAAAGATAGGTACAGGAGAAATAATTAAAAGATAGGTACAGGAGAAATAATTAAAAGATAGGTACAGGGGAAATAATTAAAAGATAGGTACAGGGGAAATAATTGAAAGGTAGGTACAGGGGAAATAATTAAAAGATAGGTACAGGGGAAATAATTGAAAGACATTGGTTTGAGTTAGATTCCTTATTAACAATCTTGGTAATAACTTGATAGCAAAATATTGTCCACTAATGCACAGTATCAGTGACTGTACGTATACCTGTGGTTAGCAATTTCTCTTTAAAAAATTAGGCATTGTCGATTCTACTATCATTTAGATGTGTTTATTCATAAATTTTTGCCGCTTTAATTTATTGATCCAGGCTGAATAATTTGAATTGGGAGATCTGAATTCATAAAAATGGAATTTTAAAAAAGTCAGGTTTTATGGGCAGTCAGTATTGGGACTTCCACTATACTTGCATAAAGAAAAATAATAATAATAAAAAGATTTTCGTTTTTCTTCCACTATTGCGTAATATTAATCAAAGCACTTTTTAAAACAATGCAGAATAAAGTGAATTTGGTGAGGAAAAAATCAACCCATTTTACATAAAATTTCTTAATTATAAGTCTGTGATTATATTGTGTGTTAGTTACCTACCTGTAAAATCACCAAAGAATTTTGAGCAGATGAGTTTTAAGATAGGTCTGATGTTAAGTTTCATTTCATCCTTGGTTAGATGGATACCAAGTTCATCTAACACACTTGGTAATGTAGTGTCAACATCACCAACCACCTGTGGTAACATGCAAATAATCAGTATTAAAACATTATTTTAAAAATTTTCAGAATCTACTCCATTTTTAAAAGGAAAAAAAAAATGATTTAAAATAGAAAAAGGAAAACCATATTCCGTAAACGGATTTTAATGTGTATTTAAAGTTTCATTTTAATCAATTACAGTGTCTGAGACTTTAGTAGGCAAATATTTTGCATTATAGTTAAAACTACATGGCTGTTATACAAACCTGAGCAAATAATTTGTACATTGGTTCCAAGATAAACTCAACGAAGCTACGTTGAGACGTACTCGCTGCTGGACGTTTTGTAAACTTGCGTCTAAAGTGGGAAAAAATAAACAATAAATGAGTTTTGCCATGACTACACCTAATAATTCTCTAACGGACACACCCAAAATGTGATGTGCCCATATATGGACATGGTATCATATTTGGGCATATCACTACCATATTTGGGTACATCACACTTTTTTTGTCAAACTAGTTTGATAGTGTAGACAGGCCTTTAGAATATTTGCTGTTTTTAGAATTAAATATAGAAAGATAGGGACCATGGAACCCAATATTAAGAAATTACTCACGTTTTTGGGTTAAAATACATATCTCCCCATAGATGGCGAGCAAATGGTTTATAATCTATTTCATCGCCGTAACTTTCCGAGTAGATTTTCGCAAAAGACGCCAATGTGAAGCAGATTCCGTACTTGGCACTGGCAAAGCAAACGTTTCCAAGTAACGGAGAAACCCGCAAGTCTTTCTCCGAGTCATCTGAATACATACTGATAAAAGAACAAAAAAATATTAATAAACAATAAGAATTTGACATTTATATTGTAATGGATAATTGAAAATGAATTTTTTTTGTGGTTTTAAACGAAGCAAACACAGTTATAGTTCATTAAGCAAGCTGTCAATGTGCTGCACATTATTGCCCCGGTCATTTTTTTGATCAAACACGTATGGAAACATACTCCCATAATAATGCAGCTAGTAATCAGAGCAAAGTTGTGTCTTAACCGGTATCCATCTATAAAAATGTGGTGGAGAGAGGCAAATGTATGTAAAGTGTCTTGCATAAGGATACAAGCAATGCGGTGAGAGTTGGATTTGAACCACAATCAGTAATTCAGCTTTCAACACACTGTGCTACACGCCCTCACGACATTATTATTACATTGTTAACTTTTGTGACTGGCTTGACTAGTATAATAAATAAATTACTATTGAATTATTAGGGAGCTTTGCAATTTGCGACAACCAAAGCATGTCATGTTAATCCATTATATGCATCAAAGAATATTGTGACATGTGTCCTCACCCCCCACCTAAACATACTTTGATGGTTTCTCGGTTCGGGTGACGATCTAAGACTCAGTGATTGACCTGACCTAATTAGGTCATCGCAAATCAAAAGCTCTCTATTATAAACAACAAACCACCTTAATATTCCATTAACTTCATCTATGATATTTCTCAGCTTGTAATACCCATCTGTAGGGGGTAATTTCAATTCAAGGATCAGTCTGTCAATTTTATTGATACAAATTGTAAGTGCCAGATTTTCTTGTATAGCGTGCTTGATGAGTCTTTCAGTATTTAACATCACCCCCTCTGCTGCGTCAACGAATATGACAACACCATCGGATACCCTGTAGGCGGCTGTTACTTCATCAGAGAAATTCACATGCCCTTAAAAAAGATTGCACCATAAATAAAATTTGATAACTGAATTGGAAAATATGAAACATTTTAATTATAGTTCCTTTAAAGAAATAGTGATATGATCACATCATATTTTTTTTGTCACATAAAGTTTGATAGTGTAGACAGATCTTAAAAAGAGTACATTTATTCCATCATCAAAAGGTTCATGCAGAACCCAGGATTTGTTTTGTTTATATAATTAGGTAAATTCATTCACTATTCTTCTTAAAGTAGGAATCCTAAATCTGTAAAAGTTTATCTACCTGGCGTATCCATAACGTTCATTAAATAATTCTTTCCCTTTATGTCCGGGGTCAACAAGGTCACTGGTTGACATTTGATGCTCACACCACGCTGTAACAAAAATAAATATCAATGTTATATATGACATCACAATATTTTCATATAATTACTGGATTGGATCGGGAAAAAAAACTAAATTATTTACCTGAAAAAACTGTACTTTAAAGCAAAAAATAGTCAAATTGGCTTCCAGGTTTCGTTTAAAATTAACTGTTTATTTTGCCTTTTTATAAGTGAAATGATTTTTTTTTATTTTCTACAGAAGTGAATAACTTTATTGAAACTGCTAAATGGCCTACTAAAAGTCTGATTTTATCAATCTTCATTTTTCATGTTTTTGAGGGAAAAAAACATCTTTATAAAAAATTTTTTTTTATCATTTTCCCAATACAATGATAATTTAACAATTAATTTTACCTCTAGTTCAGTCAACAACGTATCTGTATACCTCAACTGCAAAATAAATAAGAAATAAATAAAAATAATTTGCTTTCCACTATTTTATGCCATTTTATTGTTATATGGTAGTGGTATGTCAAAATTTAGTAGTGATTAGACATCATCATGTCCATATATGGGCACATCACATTGTTTTTGTCACACACAGTTTGATAGTTTAGAAAAGGCTTAATTAATCTGACCGTAGGTACACGGTATACCTAACAGTGAAAATACAATTTATTTTTGCTCAAGGCAGTTACTGGTAAACTTATAAAATGAATTATGGTAAAAAGAACTCAGACTTACGTCTTTATCTTCATATGATAGCAGATCAGGATGAGTTTGTTCCATCATACAATCAACAAATGTTGTCTATAAAAAAAAAAGTTGGCCATATTGGTTTACCATGTTTACTGTTTCAAGGTTGGGGGTGAGGGGTGGATAAATAACTAAAAATCACACAGGGAAAAATTTCATCTTAAAATTTTGTTTAGCAATATTGCTAATAAAACTGATTTTTGAGTCGAGAAACATAGTTTTCTATAGTATATTTTGCTACACAATTGTAGAAATGTGTAGCAAGAAGGTTGTTTTGTATAGCTTTTTGCTATGCTACACTGGCGAAATTATTCCCTGTCACATGTATGTTTTGTAAGGAAACTTGAACTAGTCAGTGCTCTATTTTTATAATCTATATGTATCCAACAGCGAGAAAAAATAGCCAATTATAGGATGGACAAATTTTTATATAATTTATCATGCTTATAAACTAAGTCTCATTTGAGGCTTAAAAAGTGGAGTTGAAAGAGTCGTGTACAACCCTGGCACTAGGTCAGGATTGAACCCTGGAAATTGGTCAGGATTGAACCCTGGATCCTGGGATTTGAAGGCAAGCATGTTAACCACCAAGCTACAGCTCCACTACAGTAACTTTTTTTCTTTCGTCCTTAACC
Source organism: Antedon mediterranea (assembly GCF_964355755.1). Lineage (NCBI taxonomy): Eukaryota > Metazoa > Echinodermata > Crinoidea > Comatulida > Antedonidae > Antedon > Antedon mediterranea. Next base: position 36,920,736 of record NC_092670.1, on the reverse strand, counting down.
ACTGAACTGAAATCATTGTACATATTTCTTTACTCCACATTATAAGATAGTGCATATATCCAACAAGTAGCATTTGGGATATATATATATATATATATATATATAAAGCCTCATTTTTTCAGTAATTTGCCTTTGGATTTATATAAAGCCTACACGATGCATACATGTATAATATGCATTAAGTTCACTTGATTATCTGAACATTTGAAATGTAGCCTTCTGTTGAGTAAACTGTTTTATGACCTACGAACCTTGCCATGATGAAGATGACCTGCTAAGGTCACATTCCTAATCAATTCAGGGTTATCCATCATATCTGCTAAATATCTAAAGAAAAAAAAATTAAAATTATAAATAACAAAACTGAAAGTTAAACCTTAAGGCCAATTTACACAGACGTGTGGCAACGATAATAAAAAATCTATGTTATTACTTATGACCATTTACATACAACTCAGAGCGGTCAAGATAGACACAGATTCTACTTTGGACAAGCTACACGGTTGTCGCTTACTGCTACTGAGTTTGACAAAAAAAGTTTTTCCCAGTTTGCTAGTGTAGACCAGTTGAAAAACTGCAGACAACTAGTTTGCAGAAGTCTAAACTGACAAACAAGAATAAATTTGTTCTTTTGTTTTTATATATTTAGGCAAATTGCCAAGGATAACCATAAACGAATTCATTAACTTCTGGAAGGTGGCAATCCCGTTCACACGACAAAAATGTACACAAGATGATCTACATAACAAAGTCTTATTACAAGTCTTTGGGAGTGAAGTTGTAATTTGTCATTAGAAAAAATCCTGACATGACATGAAAACCCAGGACCCTGGGTGGCAAGCATCATAAACACCAAGCCACAACTCCACTCTGTTAGTGTATACTATGCTTTATATTTATGCTTTAAAGAACATTTTATTCTAGACTGTATATTTTACTTACTCCATATTGTAAACAGTGGAGGGAAGTTCCTGTTCAGTCATGGTGAACTTTTTCTTTAACACTGGAGCGACAATTGGTTCTGTATACAAATAAAAATAAGTTATTATGATAAGCTATAGATTTTATCTATTTTTAAAGATATTTAATAATGTTTGTATGGAAGAAACTTGGTAAAACTAGAGTAGAGATGTAGCTATAAAAAGGTTAATTAGTGTGTCCCAAATTTAAGGCTCTGTCTACACTATCAAACTAGTTTGACAAAAAAAGTTTGATGTGCCCAAATATGGTAGTGATATGACATCATCGTGTCCATATATGGGCACACCACATTTTTTTGTCACATAAAGTTTGATAGTGTAGACAAGGCTTTAAAGATACACAGAAAAATATACAGAACACCAATTAAGATGACACCTCTGAGACCCAACAAAGTGTCCTCTTAATAGAAATGTCCCAAATGAGAGGTTCTACCATATTTTTACCCGTGAGAGGTTGAGCATCCTCTTCATGTATGAGTGTCTCCACATCAGGTCCGTAAACTTCTTCTGCCGTAGGGTAATACTTCTTGTCCTCGTGTAAAACTACTGCCTGTGTTGGCGCTATTGGCCCTTGGTCCATTTGATCTGCTTCGTCATCCTACAAAAAAATATTACAATAAATGCTACTCCAAAAACTAACAAACTCAGTTATGAGATTTTAGTGAGTGGAGGTATGTTTATCGTTTAGTGCAGAAAAATCTACAAAGTTAACAAAACTTTAAGAAGTTCATTTCAATCCATCAATAATAGTATGAAGTCTTTAGGGCACAAACTTTTTGAGAACTAAGCATTATATTATAGTACACCCTTTAAAGGTTCTGCTACATAATTTATTTTATATGCAATTAATCTAAATAAATGACTTCTTACTTCATCCATATCATGGTCTGGGAAGGCTTGTTCAATTTCATCATCCTCTTCTGAATCACTTTCTAGTTCAGGCCCAATATAGTTACCAAATTCATCGTACAGATCGGCATCCATTTTTGTTACTTATTTTGTTTCTGGTTTGGTGAAAGTTTAGGCTTTTAGCAATGCATGATCTATGTAGGCCTATATAATAACAAAAGTAGCATACACATTCAAATTATTATAGTCACTAGATCCGTCACAACCAACGATGGTTCTACTCTTCTTGTTTAGCTCATGTCAAGCAAGGGGAGTTGGAATGCTCTCTAGACTCTGCTGGTACTAGTAGCAGTGGTAGCGGTACCGGGATGCGTCTTTCTCGTGCGGTAACACAGAATAGTCTTATTTTATTGGAATACTAAAAACTGTGCATGTTTTTAATTCGTCTTTACTTTAAATTGGATGCACAGTTGACAGTCTGTCTGTACGTGTCAGTGCCAAAACAATAATAGGAATAACTGTAAGTGGACTGTTACCTACCACCTACTGTAGTATATACTAATATAGCCTAGGCCGAGAGAGGGCGGTCCAAGTCCTAGCAGGGGAGCAAAGGCGGTCTACTCATCCTCCCCTACTAGCTAGCCTATCTACCGTCCTAGCTTTTAGCTAGGCCTACTAGCCTAGGCCTAGACTCTAAATCTAAGGCCTGGCCGTCTTTCTCTAATTTTTAGCCTAGCCCTATATCTATATTTTAATACTGTTTATCGTTCGTATAAATTGTGACTAGACCTATTGAGATTTATTGCATTACTCTTACACAGAGTTGAATTATTTCTCTTTCTATCGATTCTCTAGGCCTCCTTCACACGTCTCCGCGGTTAACAAGCGCAAAAATCGTTTCACATGCGTTTTTTTGTTCTAGAGTATCAACAGAGGGTGCTTCACTTTTTTCGCTCGAGTTACGATGCATGATAACGCATGCGTCGCGCTGCGCCTCAGAAATACAATGCGAATGCTAAATTTAGCGATCGTTTGTCGTGTTTTTTTGGTTGGTTTGATTGTCTAACTATTAGAGTTACGAACGTACGTTATGCAAATATTTCGTTTAATTATCAGTACGCCTATATACTAATAGGCTAGGCCTAACCCTCTAGCTATTTACTTTGCAATTATGGGATCCGCAATTATAGTAACAACCATTTTTGTATAGGCTAGGCTAGGCATAGGTCCTAGCTAGGCCAGTATTCAGAAACTCCAGGACCAGGGCAGGCCTAGCCAAAGTAGGTGGCCTAAATAAAGGGAGGAGGGAAGCGGGTGCTTTGCCCTCTGGAGCTAGCTAGTGTCACCCTACGCCTAACTAGCTAAATATAGAGTCAGACAAGACAGGCTACTCAGGTAGTCTGTACAGTGTATGGCTACTCAGGTAGTCTGTATGAAGGGAATGTAATGTGTATTGTCTTTACTAATACTGTAGTTACTACAGCTCCTATTTTTATAAACTATGTAGGCCTACAGCAAATCTAAAACATTTTTTGTTAGAATAAAAGTAAACACTTTAAAAAAAATTATATTTCAGGCTAATGAGTGTGATGCTGTTCAATATATTACAAGTTCATTATCAAATGAAAGTCCTGAAATTACTTCAATAAAGAAACAAACAATGGAAACGGAAGGCAGTGTCAAACAAACAGACAGCAGAAAGACTTTTCATTGTGAAAAATGTAATAAATCATTTAAACAACCATACCTTCTAAAACGTCACTCAGTCGTACACACTGGTGAAAGGAAGTTTGCTTGTTCAGTCTGCAATAAAACATTCAAATTGCAAAGCACTCTGAATCATCACAACGCCACTCACAAAGAAGAAAAACTGTTTTCTTGCAGTCTTTGCCGACAACAGTTCTCGCGAGCATCATCATTGAGAACCCACATGGCGATCCATGCAAAAACTAAGAACTTCAAATGTAATATATGCGGTAGAGATTTTGTTCAAAAGGGAAACCTGACGAGCCATATGAATGTTCATTCAAACACACGGCCGTATAAATGTAATGTTTGCGGCTATGGCTTCAATCAAGGGTCTAATTTAAAAATACACATGTTGAAATGTCACTCGGAAAAAACTAATTCTGATACAAAAAAATCATTGAATAAAAGAACAATTAAGCACTTTAATTGTGACAAATATTTGGCCCTGGAAAAGTCAAGTTCGAAAATTGATTCACAGATAGGTGGTACTAATCCGTCCGGGGAGATTAGACAAATGATTGCGGAGTCTGAAAATGATCTGCAAGATAAGGATCAAAACACAACGTTAACAGATGGACCATCAGCTTTACAAACTTTAAACAACCCTACATTACCGGTTTTAAATGAAGATACATCGCAATCTGGTTCACTGAGACTGATTCAGTCTAACACCACATCAGGTTTACTGTTCCTTGTCGATGACGTCACTGGTGAAATCACTTTACCTGTAATTCAACGCGGTCAATTTTTACAGTTGATGATCAACACGGGAGATTTGGATGCTTTACCAGACCCAACAAATGATAGTACCTGTAGTTCTACAATATCTAATCTTTCCTTGGATGAAATATTTGATCCAAGAACTATACAGAGCGGCGAGCCATCTTTAATGTTTAATGAGAGCTTAGAAGAGACTCTTAAATGGTATAACAATATTTGTACTGATTGAAAAAACAATAATTAATAATAATTTATTTTTTTAAACTTTAATAACTAACAATTCCAAATAAATACATGATTGTGTTTCTCATTACTCTGTCTTTGTTTCTGTAAAAATCATTACTGTGTACAGGACAAATCTGTTTAAAAAGTTCTATCTATATGACATCATCATGTCCATTTATGGGCTCATCACATTTTTTGTCACATAAAGTTTGATTTGCTTAAGATAAGCAGATGCCATAAAAAAAATATACAGTTATGAAATTATACTATAATGCACATTTTTATCAAAAGCTTTGTGGCCAAAAGGCTTTAAAGACCGTGTCACAAAATTATGCATATAATCTACTCTTAATGACGTTACGGTTGGGTACTTTTCGCTCATGATTCAGAAATAAGATATGAAGGTGAGAAAAAAAAATACGCACGCACTGGGAAATTCCCATGTATGTAGGCCTACTGTACTAGAGATTTACGTGGTGCATAGTTATTTCCGTTTAATGATTAAATTGGCTTCCTCTAATGTTTCAACTAAAAACTAAGAAATTGTTAACTTCATAACCTGAAAAATCATAAATTTGTAGAAAATTAAGAATTGGTCTTAATAAAATAATCGACATTTATAATTGTTTAAAATAGCAATGATTATTTTTTTAAACGTTTATTATATTAGGCATATGGATATTGTAAAATGACCGTTTGATTTGGTCCATAAACCTCATAAAAATAAGCATCGTTTGGTAAAATAACTTTTTACAGGCCTATTTAATCTCCCATGACGTGTTGTGTTTGAACTATGATTAGTCGACCGAAACCACTGTGTGCGTCCGTATCTGCGTTTAGTCGTACGTCAACGCAATGGAGATGTAACATAGAGATGACGTGACGGTGCCCATGGATTGCATGACAGAGAACCTGAAGGTAGGTTTGATAACAAAATCTGTGACCAAATAAATAAAAATTGTTCAGTAATGACATAGTTTCATGCCAGCAAGCATGATCATTAAAAAAATATGTTTATTGAATGCAACTTCATGCCGGAAACAGCCATCTTAAGCTTGTATTTACAGCTCACATCCATTTGGTTAGATACCTACTATATATTGTACACAATTAGTTTTGGATGGAATTTTAAGTAAATTATTGACCTCAACCCTGGACTAATCCCAGGGTAAGCTTTGAAAATAACTTTCTGTAAAAACCCACATACTTTAGGCCTAGGTTTTAGGTGTGACTAATTTTAAAATCATTTTTTTTTAAACCCATACCGTAATATAATTTATATATATGTTCCATGAATTACTCAATCTTTAAAATTACATAGGCCTATTTATAATCATGGTGTAATTTCCAAGTTATTTTGAACGCTAACAATTCTACCAAAATCATATATAGATCTGTGACGTCATGGGGAAAATCCCCGGTAGGACTCGTCCATTAATTTCTACCTGCTTACGTTTTTTGTGGCAAATTATGTTTTCAGAGTTTATAACCTTTTAGAAAAATTATATTAATAAAAATAAATAAACAATATTAATAATCGTAACCTTACATTCTATTTATTTTGCCCTGAGGATCATCTTAATCAGCTTAAAGATTGTCCCCCAAAAAACATGAAAATCAGACTTTGAAATAGGTTATTTTGTAGTTTAATAAAGTTAATCACTTCCGTAAAAAAAAACCACGGAAAACAAATTAACAAAAATAAAATAAAAAACTCTTTTAAATTAAACTGGTATATTTTTTGGCTTTAAATTATAGTTTTTTCAGGTAAATCGATCCAACTTTTGGTCAAAAAGAAGCATATATTCAACAACAAAAATTGAATCATTTTCAGGTGGACAATATTATTATTATCTTTACCCAGATACTAAGAATTGCTAAAAAAGGACCATTTTGGTGACTGTTGTAGTCGGACCTTGAAAACTGGATCAGGGCTGCGGGCATGGCAATATCAACATAATAATGTAAACAAATATGGGAGAAAAATTGAATCTACAAAGAACACAAATGATGTGTTTTTAAAAGGCTTTAATAACCCTTACATAAACTAAATATAACAAGAATAGTTAATAGAGAAGTTTGTAATGAGTAGGACTATGCCTCGGGTCTGATATGAGGATTTCGCCATCCGCGATATCGATTCAAGCATGCACAGAACATCTTTTGTCTAATTTTTTGAACTTACATTCTATCTCATTTGGAGTCCACAGATAAAAGCTTTGTTCCGCTGACGCAACGCAGTTCAACGCGGTAGCCTAAAGCGCACAGTTTGGTAGTCCATCGTTTTGTGAGTCAAATTTACGTGCCCTTCATCTCGCGGGTTGTATGGAGCAAAGAAAAAACAAACTTTAGCGACTATGTTATTATTTATCTTGGTTCCCACTCGGACGCAACATTACGTAGCGTGCTATAAAAGTACAGGTTGTGTGTGCCAATCACGACTCGATGAGATCAACCGAACTGTCGTTTGTGATCAACTCACTTGCGTTGCGCCTCGTAAGTTACGTTGCGTCCAAGCGCTAAAAAAAAGAAGAAAACTTGTTTTCTATGCGACTTGCTTACTCAATTTTTTTTATATTTTTGTAGACTTATCTTCAACCAGCATTTGCTATGATAGTCGTTGATTTGATAATTGCGTACATCGGGTTGAAGTTGTTAAAGTTAAACTATCAAGGTTACAACATATTGACCATTAGAGTTATGACGTCAGCTGCAGAAGAAAATGTTGAAGCTTCCATTCGAGTCACACTACTACTACTTCTAGATTGTTCCTCCTGTCAATCATATCAACGCGTACAACGCACGTTACCATGTCAACACACAGTGTGCAACAAATGCATCGAGAGGAGTCGGCGTACTGGGGTTCTCACTTGCGCTGATTGTGGTACGCTGCATAAGATACCAAAAGAATGGACTCGTCTGTTTCCTGTTAACCTGCAACTTAAGGAAATTGCTGTGTGTGCGGATACGTATTACATGCCCCAGTCGGCAAGTCCGAAAGTGGACGAGACGGCAGTCTTTTATGGTGGTAGGCCTACAAGTGCTGATGGTGACGATGAAGTTATTAATGAAGATGCTGTTATGGCAATGCTTGTTGAGCAGCTTAACATTCTTGAGACCTCCGAAGAAATATACCATGATATTCTGAGTAGAATCGAGGGGGATATTCAAAATTTAGTTAAAAGTGGTAGAAGGGTAAAATTAAGTATCACGGAAAGAATGGAAGAGTTACTTTCCTTAGTTAGAAATAGGCAGGAAAATCTGTTTGAACAAATAGATACGTTAGAACGTAGCGAGATAGAAATTCTAAACACACAGTTCCGCGAGAGTCAGAAAGAAATTGAACAAATCAAAGCGTTTTGTATAGAGGCTAGAAATGTTCTTTCTGAAAGAAATACAGAAGAAAATATGTCAAAAATGGAAAGATTCATTTCTACGTCGTCTGATTTTATAGAAATGTTTCGAAGAGCGAAAACTTCAAGATCAAGGGTTCCAAAAGTTATTGTGTTTATTGATAGATCCGCTCCTAAGAAAAGGTTAAAGGCTAATATAAATACGTATGGTAAAATCATTGTAGAGCCCGCTAGTACGACAAGTACAGATATTGCGGAAGAGGTCGTATCTGAAGATGTCATACCGTCAGTACCAGAAGTTATTGTGACGTCAGAACCAGCAGAGCAAATGGTAAATGTTCGTACGAATAGAATATTATCACATGTTCCTGCTAATATACACGTACACAATATTTCTAATCTAAGAGTCGAGGGAATTAACTACTTACGACGTCACCCTTCAAGTGATAGTGCTTTGAGTGACAGTGGGGCTAGTGATAGTGGCATTTCCGGGACTTCACTCGACAGTCTAGTGGATTCAAAGGAGCCTGCTCAATCTGGTGCTATTAGGAAAACTAGATCATCAATTCATAGAGACCACCTTATACAATCCTCATTGTCTTATTCTAATGCAGACCTAAAATTGAGAATTGGGACGCTAGGAAAAGGACGGGATGATTTCAATGTACCAAAAGGTGTTACAGCCGTAAAAGACGACATATTTGCCGTAGCAGACTGTGGTAATAACGCAGTTAAATTATTTCAATCGTTCGATGGCAGTGCTTTGGAATGCATCAACTGTGAAAAATATATGAAGTTCCCCCTGCCATCTGTCGTTGACGTGTGCACATTTGGAGGTACTAGTCTGTTGATCAGCATTTCTAGAAAGGGTCAACTGATGCACTATACAACTAGAGGAAAATATTTAGGCGTACTTGACGTAACCGGGAAGCAGACATTCTCCGATATCTGGGGAATAACCACAGATATTAAAAAGAATATTTACATATGTGATCGTGCTAATGGGTGTGTTGTGATGTTCGATAAAACAATAATCAAGAAACAGGAATTCCGTTCTGACATTAAAAATTCACGTCCGTTCTACGTAACTATAGGGCCTCATAATTGCATTTATACAACTGATAGTATGTCAAATTCTATACTTGTTTATACACCTGAAGGTAAAAAAATACAAGAGGTAACAGGAGAGAATCCGGTAAAGCGATTTGAGGAACTTGCAGGGCTAACGTTTGATTCTACTGGAAATCTTCTGGTTGTCGATAGAGGTCAGAGAAAAATTATAGTTATGGAACCAAGAATGGAACATAGATACATATTTGGCAATGATGTTGAAGCTAGTATCGGTACTCCAGAAGATATCGCAGTGCTCGCAAATGGAAATGTTGTCGTTTCAGATACTCTGCATCACCAGACGTTAATTTTCTAAAACGTACAAGATTGCCAACATATTCGCGTCAGTTTTCGTTAACGTACAGAAGATTGCCAACATATTCGCGTCAATTTTCTCTAACGTACAGAAGATTACCGACATATTCGCGTCAGTTTTCTTTAACGTACAGAAAGATTGCCAACATATTCGCGTCAATTTTCATTAACGTACAGAAGATTGCCGACATATTCGTGTCAGTTTTATAAAACGTGCAAAAGATTGCCGACATAATTGGGTTTGAACAAATAATATTCTTTTCTAAACACTATATATCTAAATAATTCACACAATATTGTGTTAAGTGAATATTATTATTATACAGAACTGTCAAGTTGAAATGTTTAATTTCCATAAGATCGGCTTTTTTTGGGAGACTGTACGTAGATGTGCAGCTTACAGAAGATTGCGTAGGCGCGAGACTTTTGGAAATTTTACACGAGACTTGACAAAGCTGTGTGATTTAATATTACTTATAAGCTGGTGAATTTAATTGATTAATTTAGTGTTTATTAATCGCCTTGTGTAATGATTGAATTTATTGTTTTATAACTGCATGGAATTTACTTTTAAAAACATTAGACCTAGATGTTTGATCTATATAGACAAATGGAATTTCTCCTTTACTTCCGCTAAATCGCGAGTGTAGATTTTTAAAGATGAAGGTGTGTGTTTTTTTTTAAATATCTTAATAATTGTTTTTCTTATCTTTTAATTGATTAACTTAGTGTTTATTAATTGCCTATGTGTACTGATTGAATGTATTGTTTTATAACTGCATGGAACTTACTTTTAAAAACCTTTAGATTTAGATTAGCTAGATGTTTGGTCTATTAGACAAGTGGACTTTCTCCTTTACTTCCGCTAAATCGCGACTGTAGATTTTTAAATATAGATGAAGCTTTTTTTAAAATAAATAGCTTAATAATTGTTCACATTTTTTCTTATCTTTTATTAAGTAGTTGTGTAGTTACCGTATCGATTAAAAAACCAGTTATGGTCAACAAATTGTGATGGTCAACAAATAGTGATGGTCAACAAATAGTGATGGTCAACAAATTGATTAGATTCCTTACTCGCACTTGTCCTAATTATAATGTTTCTCTTATTCCTCTTCGAGTTGTTTTTGATATGTTTTTTTTTATACAATTCTTTCAATTCTGTTTATGATTGTCCTCTTGTTGCTTTGTTTAAGTTGAATATACCAACTCGTACTCGCAGCAAGTGTTTGCTTCACGTTCCTTGTGGTCGTGTTGAATGCACAATACAAGGAATTTTTCAGCGGTTACCGTACCTAACACATTTAATAGTGTACTTGTTACTTGTTTGGATATACTGATTTATTTCATGATAGTTTAAATGTATTTAAGTGTAAAATGTTTAAATCTCTGTTAATGTTCCAATCTAAGTTTATGTTATTATTGCTAATATGAATATATTATTATAGTTTATTATGTTTAGATTCAACCTGTTAATGACGGTTTCATCGCTGTTTGTTGTCAACTGAATACAAAATAAAATAACCGAGATCAAAGTTTTTAATATTCGATTAAACACCGGATATAATAAAACATATCATTAAGTATAATTGGCTTATCTTATTAGTTACAGACAATAAAAACATAAAATTATACCATGTACTATTGATTAACCTTCAGTATACCATTTATTAAGGTTTTAATGTTGGAAATTGTTATATACTAATTATACGTATGTATCTTTAATTCGTTAGGCTAACCTTTTCAACCTATCTTGTTCACTTTACTTTTGATTGTATTGACGTAATATGTATTAAAAAGATATTACCGATTGGCCTAATGTTTGTTAAGCATTGTTAATGTTTAGTGGGTTTTTTTGCTTAAGCTTGGTTCCCAGTAGAACGTAACGCAAGGACGTAAACGCAACGCAAGCGTTTTAACCAATGACAAGCGAAGTTATAGACAGTTAGCAATCACAAGCGAATAAGCCATCGCTTGTGATTGGTCAATTCATTTGCGTTGCGTTACGTCCTTGCGTTGCGTCGCTAGTGGGAACCACGCTTTATAGTATTTGATTAAACTAAGTCGTAATTTGCCAAAAAGCACATAGTAAAGTTTTACAAAGTTCTAAAACCATGAAACATCTGCAACTAAATTGATTAAAACAATAAAACAATTCTCTTACTTTTTGTATACTACCGTATTTATGTTTATATTTTTCTAAATCATTAAAACTTCCAAAAATTCAACAACACTTTTGCAGAATAAAAAATGTAAGAGCGTGCAAAACAATTATAATAAATAATTAAAAACATTTTTTTTCATAAAGCTGTTATAATTTCTGCAGTATTTTCAATTATCTGTCAGTACAATTTAAAAAATAAAATGTAATGTAGGCCTATATTTCACACATTATATACTATTTTAAAATTTTAATACGGTTCTTCTATATCTTCATCTTATATGCCAAAAATGTAACTTAGAATGATATCTTATGAACATTATACATCGGTTTAAATTGATTGTATTAAAAACTTTCATAAATACCTAGTTATGTCATGTTAATGAAAATGATAAGAAACTACAATAAAGGTGGCTGATTCCCATGAAAGATAAAAAAAAAATAATAAAAATAAGATAAATTATTAACTATAAATAAATATAATCATATAAGAAATGTAATATACCATTAAAAAAATCACCTTTGTTTGAATAGGATGTCATGAAGTTACACGTAGTTTTACATTATTTTTATTATGATTGAAATTTGCTATTATACTGTAGCTTTCAAAATGTAGAAGGAAATAAAATAATGAAAAATGTATTATTGGTAATATTTTGTTCAAAATATGGATTTAGAAAATTGAAGGTACCTTAATGAATCGTTGACATACGCAATTTACGAATTAATATTGAAATTCAATAGTTATAACTGTATTATAAATCTACAACGTCAGTTCATTGTATTGCACAATGCGAATTATTCGGAAAAGACTCTATTGCGTTTTTAGCGAATAAAACGCGTTTTAATCAAATCTATACGTATAGTTAGTGTCACTTCGACGCGTCAGATCGAAGACCACTTTCAAACTTTATGTGACAAAAAAAGTGATTTGCCCATATATGGACATAATAACGTCATATCACTACAATATTTAATCATATCACTATCATAGATTTGGGTACATCACACTTATTTGTCACAAACAGTTTGATAGTGACGTAGACAGAGCTACGCCGCCAGTCTCGTCCACGCGTGCTACGATATACAGTATAATATTTTACAACATTTATATTCAAAAATTATACTCAATCAATTACAGATCAGTTAATCAAACATTCAAATTCTCTGTTTCCATTGGTAAACCTTTCCAGTGATCGACGGATCAACTATTGCACTTTGATAGTGTGAACATGTCCATGTGCTGCTGTTGTGGTGAAAAACAAAACAACTTAGATTGTAGCGGCATCGGATGGCACACATAGTGACGGTTGGACTTGAAGAGATGTGTATAGGACGGTCTTCAACATTTTTAGTTTGTGGTGTGACTTCTTGGAATAAACCCTCGCATTTTTCAATCTCTGAAAAATAAAATACCGTATCTGTGCTAATACAATTTAAGACTCATAAGCCATTTTAGGTTCCCACTGAGACAAGGAAGTGCGCGTCAACGTAAACAATTCTACCAGTCATAAGCGGCGAAATTGGATAACTGTCCTATCACTAAAGCTTGGTTCCCACTGAGACAATGAGGTGCGCGTCGATGTAAATATTTGACCAATTACAAGCGACGAAATTGGATAACTGTCGTATCACTAAAGCTTGGTTCCCACAGAGACAAGAATGTGCGCGTTAACGTAAATAATTGTACCAATCATAAGCAGCGAAATTGGATAACTGTCGTATTACTAAAGCTTGGTTCCCACTGAGACAGGGAGGTGCGCGTCGATGTAAATAATTTGACAAATTACAAGCGACGAAATTGGATAACTGTCGTATCACTAAAGCTTGTTCCCACTGAGACAAGGAGGTGCGCGTGCGCGTCAACGTAAATAATTGTACCAATCATAAGCGGCAAAATTGGATAACTGTCGTATCACTAAAGCTTGGTTCTCACTGAGACAGGGAAGTGCGCGTGCGCGTCAACGTAAATAATTGCATGTCCGTCTCTGTGGGAACCAAGCTTTGCTTTATATAATATAACTTTATGTACGTTTGTTTTTCGCTGCCTTTACCTCCGCTTCATTTAAAACTCGACCATACATTTGTAACCAGCTTACGTGCGCTACTACTCCATCAAAACTGTTGTCGAACAATCCAAACTGAATGTCGTCAAAGTCCATATCTATACTTGTAAACGCAGTGTTTGCAATTCTTGCAATTTCCCCGTCTCGCCAAACCGTCAGAAGCTTATGCTGACCATCAAACGTTATAGCCAGAAACGTCCAAGTCTCTGGAAGCAGGACATTCGTTCGAAGAACGTCAGAGTTCCCGTATGATACTATTATATCTGAATTATACATGTTATATGCACCGTTGGGGATTACCTGCACAATGGTGAACCTTGTATTGTCTGTGTTACCAAATGTTAGTATTGGTCCGTTTGAGTGTCTGTAAGGGAAAATGTAAAAGGCCAGTGTGAAACTATTCGAACAGGTATCGAATCGTCTGCCATTCGGTATGCTGGCTATGATGTTCGATGGTACGTTAATTTCGATTGGCTGTTCCGAAGCGCCATAAACTCCTGAAGCAAACTTTGAATCGTCATGCATCAACCAATGAGAAACCCCGTTGCAAATGTTTAAAGGTTGTAAATTATCTTCATATTTGTCTAAAAACATGAATAAGAAACATCTAGCCTAATTTAAAGAAAAAACACACAACAACAAATAAATTGTAAACGCATCAATATAATGATAATAGTATTTGGAGCATAATGTTTGTGTAGGATTTTCAACTTCTTTAAATGAACAGGTTATAAAATAATGTTTGTTCTTGAAACAGAAGTATCAACAATTGGGGAATATTATAATAAATAAGAAAAGTTACATAATTTATGGTAGGTTATGCTTGTTGTATGCTCTGTCTACAATATCAAACTTTATGTGCCAAAAAATGTACGTGCCCATATATAAACACGATGATGTCATATCACTACCATATTTGGGCATATCACTACCATATTTGGGCACATCACACTTTTTATAGTCAAACTACAGTAGATTGATAGTGTAGACAGAGCTTTAGTCTCAGTCTTACCACGTGGACATGTGCTACCGGTTTCTGGGATGTCACACCTTCGATACCTGACCGCTGGATCTATTGTATAACACCAAGCCGTATCCCAATCTGAATTACGGCAAAGATTATAATCTCCAAACCGGTACCAGGAGATATGAGGCCAAACTGCGGTCCATTTTTGGCAGATTATACCACTGCTTGTAACATCGACAATTCCTCTATAATCTCGAGCATGGGGATCCGAAGTGCATTCACCTGAAAATCAACATTTGTTATTTTTTCATTTTAATTTCATTTTTCACTCACATCAAAATTCTATATATAAAAATGTAATCATGCCTCACTCAGTGATGTTTTAATAAAATTACAATATTTAGTCACTAACTCTTTTCAATTTCATCACTGTAGACGCGGATTTCACAAATGTGAACGAACTGAAGAAATCCTCCAAATTGTATCCTCACATGCTGACCAGTCACAGGCGGGTTACAGATGACGTCAACGATGGCACTTTCGTTGACCATGCTTTCATTTATAACAGGACCACAAAGAGTATTCGATACTTCAACTTGACTACCAATCAAACCTCTTCTGTATTCTATGACAAATCAGAAAACCATTGTTAGGATTATATAAATAGGTACACGTCATAATGCACAATTAGAGTGTACCAAGGCAATCTAACAACAAGATACTGAACTCGCCTTGCCAAGATACTGAACTCGCCTTGCCAAGATACATAGGCACTCATAACAGTCCTTTGATCTTATGTCTGGCTGCGACAAATACCAGTACTGTACGA
The DNA here is from genome assembly GCF_964355755.1 of Antedon mediterranea. NCBI lineage: Eukaryota > Metazoa > Echinodermata > Crinoidea > Comatulida > Antedonidae > Antedon > Antedon mediterranea. Next base: position 36,905,412 of record NC_092670.1, on the reverse strand, counting down.
TGTAATTACAGCGCGCGGTGTCTGATCGTGTCGCAGCCAGAGATACCCCTTTTGATACATCATGTTGTTAGGTTGCTAACTGACCGATTCATGATATATCTCCATCTATGACAAAATCATAGGCATATTCCCTATAATACAGCATCTCATAAGTCTCAAATGTGATGCCAGTATCATCATGGAAGGTTGGGTAATTATGTTAATGTATGTGTTTCACATGTGATGGTGTATCACAGAATATGTGTATGATACAGACACATTAAATAGTACGAGAATCAGCTCTAACAATACACATGTAACAACAGGAGCAAACCTGACGCTAAACCAGCTAACATTTTTAAAGTATTTCATGTACGACGCTTGCCATAATGGCAATAATTTTCGTTAAAAAAATTAATAAAAATATATTTACCACCAATATGATTTATAATTGTCACCAATGAAATACTGTATGACCTTTCCATATCAATTTGCAGTGACAAATCTTATGCATAGAAAAAGAAAAAAAAAACAATATTTTTTTAGATAGATGCACGACACGTTTTCCGAGTAGCCTCGTAATTCTAAACGTAAAGGGGAGTTGGGAACTGAAATACATCGCGCTTAGAGGTTTCACAACATTAAGCGCTCAGTATATAAATCCATGATAATATTATTGTTAGTATAAACTGTAAAAAATAATTGTGGTTTAACGCCACCATTGGGTTAAAAATAAAGCAAAAATCCTCACTAACTTCCGTCTATCCGTCTACACTATCAAACTTTAAGGTGACAAAAAGTGTGATGTGCCCATTATATGGACATGATGATGTCATTATCACTACCATATTTGGGCATATTACACTTTTTTTTATCACAGAAATGAATGATCGCATATTACACTTCACAGAAATGAATGATCGCATATTACACTTCACAGAAATGAATGATTCGCTGAAGGAAATATGTCATAAATGTATTAAATCTAAAACCTAATATTCAGAAAGCTAAAACGTAAAACACCCGTTATATAGTAATTATCATAAAATGCGCTCTGAGAGAAATGATCTGTTTGGTAGATCTATTAGATGTAGAACCGAGAGATATAAATTATCCTTTGTTCCTTACTCGATCAGGTTGTATAACTCTGAATAATCTAAATTGAATCAATTAGGCCTAAACATAGTAAAGTCAGCATTTTCATTTTTACTTTTTTTGTAGTCAGTTTTATTGCATATTTTAACTAATTATTGAACCTGTATAATGATTGTAATGTTTACAATATTTTTTATGTTCTTATAATGTTGCTTTTAAAAATTTGTATCCCTGTAGTATTCATGTACTGTTTTTAATATATTGATTGGTTTCCATAATATAAATATTGTATATTGTTAATAATTTTATTAATATACATTTTAAAATTTTGAAAATGTACTCATATTATTTACATTTTAATTGGCAAAATGAAATTGAATCTTGAATATTGAAAGGATTGATAATGTTCTTGAGTAATATTCTTGAAAAATGTAAGAACCATATTTACCTAACATGCAAAATTAATTTTAAGACCTATCATTTTAAGAATAAGAATTAATATACCGTATCAGTATGTAAAAAAGAACCACCTATCACACCCCCCCCCCCCACCTCCCACAAAAAAAACTTCTTAGACCTACCGGTTTGTAAACACACGTCATCACTGCCGTCTGTAACTGCGTCAGCACTTGGTGGAAAGAACAAGTTGGAACTTGTTAACAGTTCAGCTTCCTTCTTGTACGATACGTAGGCTATCATAAATGAAAATATTATATGAAATGAGTTGTTAAAAAAACAGGGAGTATAAGAGCCAACTTTTAGAAATTCAAATACAAGTTTGTGTTCGGTTTTTCCCAAGTTCACCTTCTCCCTCAACCTAGGCAATCTAACAAGAGGATGCTAAACTCCAGAGATCAAAGGGTTTATCTGTGGCTGTGTAACGACCCTAATGAGTCACCACGCGCCACGGAGTTTATGATGTTCATATTACAGTACTGCATTTGTCGCAGCCAGACATACGATAAAGTGTTACGAGTTCCTATCTTGACAAGGCGAGCTCGCTCAGTGTCCTGTTGCAACCGACCACCTGTACGTCTCTGCTGGCTGACCGGCGTGAAACTTTGTTTTACCCATACATTCTTTTTTATTTGGAAAGCCTTGTCTATCAAACTGACAAAAAATGTGATGTGCCAATGTATGGACATGATGATGTCATATCACCATATTTGAGAATATCATTACCATATTTGGGCATGATCACACATTTTTTGTCAAACTAGTTTGATAGTGTAGACAGAGCTTAAGGCCATAATGTTCCATTTAATTGTTTGTTACTTACAACAACTGCACGACTGAAACAGCATACTGGATGATAGAAATATCTTCAGAACTATCTGGTGATGTGAATTATTCAAACGCATCATGATGGACCAGTGATCTTCTGCCGAAACAACCGAAATAATGAACACTATAAATTACTTTATACTGTATCACGCTTACATCAAGGAAAGAATAAAAATGGGAGAAACCAATGAAAAAAAGAAGTATGAGTGAACGAATGATGGACCGAAAGTTTCGGACCCATTCAATAAATTAAAAAATAAGGATGAATATATAAAATATTTATAATATGTATTGCACATACCTTGTATTGCTGAGTTTGCAATGTAAAAGTGACGGCGTTTGGTTCAACCAAGAATTTTAAACAGAGATGACGACTAGATCAAGTAACCATAACAACATTAATCAATATATTTGATTGGTTAATAACACTGTTATATCGCTGAAAGTAAACATTGTACCCGACAATTACCGTATATAGCCATTTTCAGTCATTTTTTACACGCGTATCTTGCGTGTATAGGCGTAATGGTAATGAATGATGATGAATGACAACGAGTAATTGCCCTCTTCAAAAAGTGATTATTATATATTATCAATAAAATACTATGATTTTTTTTTTCATTATGATTAAAATTGTTAAAATGTCATATAAATTGTAATTTGTTCGTTTTACAGCAAATGTATTTTGAACTTTATCTGCCTTCAACAATTTGTGAACGGCTTTGTGTAGTAAAAGTGATAATAGGAAACAACTGTAAAAAGATTATGAACATTATTTGTAGCTTTTGGTAAAAGGAAGGAAAATTACTATAATGACTCCTTAGTGGACCCATTGGTCATAGATCACATTGAATTTAAATTTAAACATAAAAAATAGGTGATAAATTTAGGGTGGAAGGACAGTTACGGCGGCGCGCTGATTCGTGGAGGTGGAGATCTATCTATCAGTCTGGGGAAAAATTGCAAAGGTTTCCCTACATATTAGGATTGTTATCAAATAATCTCTATTGTTTTTTTGACAACTCTTTTTAAATGACCACAGTGTTCTCATTTTGCCATTTTCCTCAATTCTGTAAAAGTCCTATAAACTAACAACACGATAGGAATCTTGCCAGAGAGATAGGCTACAGTTAAATGGTGGAATTGTCATTACTAAACATGATGACTGACAGGCCTAGCCTGCACAGAAGTTTAGTTTGTTAGTAGCATCTAGACTTATTTTCTTGATCACCATACAAATTAGTCTAGGCCTATATATACCCCAACCCCTTACTCTTTTTTTTTTTAAATATGCAAATTAGTTTTTAGAGACGGAGGAAAGTGTAGACCACGGAGGAATTAAATCCTCTGTGATTGGACAATGGGACTCATGAATATTGATTATTATTTTTACCCTTAAATTAATTGTTTTCCTTAGACAAGTTTAAAACTTTCTTAATTTTTGTTTATTTTAGATTTATGCTTATAACTTTTATTTGTTGTTTATTCCCGCCAAGACATAAGTATCCCATTTTGATCATCGATCAGTTTGCAATATTTATTATTTTGAGACAAGTTTTTAATTAAGGTGGATTGCGCCCTCTATTCATTCATGCGTTCGGTAAACACCAACAAACACTTGAAAATAGGAGGATCAGAGAGAACAAAACAAGGGAAAATGGAAACTTCTACTGAATTTTTATCTTCATCAGAAGTTCCAAATGGTGTCGTACAGCCATTATTGACAGACCTTTATCAAATAACAATGGCATACGCGTACTGGAAGTGTGAGAAACGCACTTCCAACGCAGTCTTTGATCTGTATTTTCGAAGAAGCCCATTCGGTGGGGAATTTACCATTTTCGCTGGCCTGGGAGATTGCCTAAAATTCCTGAAGAAATTTAAGTTCTCCGATTCAGGTAGGCTTAGGATATATAGCCTTAGCCTAGGCCTAGGCTATATACCATGTATACCTTTGAGTGTGCACAATTTGTTTTTGTTAGTGCATCCAGTCATGAAAACTATGTATAAACAGACACAAACAATCTAAATATTATTATTAATTATTATTAATTAATATAATAGTAGGCCTATTATTATAAATACAGCACAGTATTAATAATTTAATATATTAAATTGTTTTCAAATTTTTTTCTCGATCGATAGCCTCCTTCTCTAGCTAGTGCTTACATGTTCTTCTTTGCCTCCAGATATTACATATCTAAAATCAGTGTTGCCTGCGACGACTGAACCTGAGTTCTTTGACTACCTCCACAACTTAGATGCCTCCAAGATCACGCTGTATGCTATCCCAGAAGGCACCGTTGTATTCCCAAGAATACCGTTATTGCGTGTCGAAGGACCTTTACCCGTGGCTCAGCTCCTAGAGACCACGCTGTTAACGCTGATCAACTATGCCAGGTTGGATGAAAAATTGTAACTTATTATTGTGTAGAATCAAACAAAACATTTGAATAAAGTTAACATTCAAAGGATAGAAGAAAGATGGATTGAAAATTTAAAATCAGAAGACATCCAGCTGCAACAACCCCTTGAAAACTAAGCATCTTTTAATATAAATCATACTTTAATTTATTTTCAGTCTTGTAGCTACAAATGCAGCTCGATTTAAGCTGGCTGCAGGGGAAAAGAAGTCCCTTCTTGAGTTTGGGTTGCGAAGAGCACAGGGACCAGATGGGGGTTTGACTGCTTCTAAGTATTGTTACATGGGAGGTAATATTATGTAGAATAGAATATGGAATAAGAAATCAAATTGCAATTACAGTATAGAGTAAAGCTGAGAAGTACTGTATGTAAGTAATAATAATATCCTGGATTTATATAGCGCCTAATGTTGTGAAACCTCTAAGCGCCGAACATTATTACCCCAGTCATTTTGTTTGGGATCAAACTCGTATGAAAATATACTCCCATAATGCAGCTAGTAATCAGCGCAAAGTTGTGTCTTGATCTAACTGGGTTCCCATTTATACACCTTGGTGGAGAGAGGCAAACGTAAGTAAAGTATCTTGCCTAAGGATACAAGCAATGCGCCAAGAGTTGGATTCGAACCTCGATCTCACGATCGGTAGTCGAACGTCCAACACAATGCGCCACACGCCTTTACATCCACCACAAGCCCTTAAGTAGAGAATTGTCGTTCATAAACAAACACAAACATTGATTAATTGATAGATTGATTAATAGACTAAAAATAAATTACTGCAAAACTACAGAGTGATGACAAAGCATTTTTGTTCACATTGAGACCATTGTACCAGCACAATGAATGCAGTCAAAACCTGTTTTGTCTTCCAATGAAATATTGAATTTAAACAAAGTAATGATTATAAAAGCCTTACTAAAGCTCTGTCTACACTATGTATCAAACTAGTTTGACAAAAAAGTGTGGTGTGCCCAAATATGGTAGTGATATTCCCAAATATGGTAGAGATATGACATCATCATGTCCATATATGGGCACATCACATTTTTTGTCACATAAAGTTTGATAGTGTAGACAGGAGCTTCAATTGTGATTTTAATGCATTTTAGGTACCTTCTCTGTGTCTTTCTACATTTATAGGTTTTGATGGATCCAGTAATGTATTGGCTGGCAAACTCTATGGTATACCAGTTCGTGGGACTCACGCTCATGCATTTGTTTCGTCATTTACAAGCTTCGAAGAACTTTCAGGCATTGTATGTTAAATATATTTAAAGCTATGACTACACTATTAAACTAGTTTGACAAAAATAATGTGATGTGCCCAAATATGGTAGTGTTATACTTAAATATGATAGTGATATGACATCATCGTGTTCCATATAATCACATTATTTTGTCACATAACGTTTGATAGTGTAGACAGAGCTTTAGTGTATTGTTTTAAATCAGTGTTACATAGATATATCTATTGAGATCCACAGAAAGCCATAACACTGTAGTACTGTAGTAGTATACGGTTGTAATCATTTCAAATTATGGTGCAAAATCAACATACAATGTTTTCTACTCCAATTTTTCATCACTACTCGTACTGTAGGCACTCTATAGTAATAACCCATTCACCCCTGTTAGTGTTGTCCAACTTACTGTAGTATCAAAACCCGACCTGGGCCCCTGCCCCTCTCGTCGGAGAGGATTAACCCTGTCTGGAAATTGTTGAAATAAACTAAAAAATGTATTTTAAAGGATATAAAACCAGCAAATGGAAGCGCAGAAAAGAAGAATTTTAAAGAGCTATGCAAACAGTGGTTGTCAAAGGTTTCCAAACATCTTGAGATTGTTGAAGAGCAAACCAAATCCAGTGAACTGGCAGCGTTTATATCATATGCATCGGCGTTCCCAACTGGTTTTTTAGCTTTAGTAGATACCTATGATGTATTCAAGTTAGTGTCATTTCATTTAACATTTTTTTCTTTAAAGATATATTGTCCTCCAAAAAAAATAATTGTTTAAACATTTTTTTTTTAATGCCATTTTAATATCGCATGATAGTTATTCACTTTGACCAAAAACTGGATTGAAAATTATTTACCTGAAAAAAAATGTAATTCAAAGCAAAAAATACTTAAATTGTCTGTCAGACAATGGTTTTTGATTAAAATTTCTTTTGTCTTTTGAAAGTGAAATAATTATTTTTTTGTTTTGTTTTTGTTTTTTTTTCAGAAGTGAATAACTTTATTAAAACTGCAAATGGCCTATTTAAAGTCTGATTTTATTAATCTTTATTTTTCATGATTTTATGGGACAATACATATTTTTTTCATTCAAATGTGAATGGAAAAAAGGCCTAGTCATTAATTTGGAATTTCTTCTCATGTATCCAGTTGTGTTTTGTAATGAGAATATCAAAGGATTTGGACCCAGAATCCTGGCATCTTAACCACCAAACTCCACTTCAATATAAAATCTTTAAATTGAATATTCTTTTGTTCTAGGAGTGGTATTCCTAATTTTTGTACAGTCGCCCTCGCATTGAATGACCTTGGCTACCGTTCAATCGGTATACGTTTAGATAGTGGGGATTTAGCCTACCAATCAAAACGTATTCGATCTATATTTCAAAGCATTGGTAAAACGTAAGTAGACTAATATTTTACTAGGTTTTGAATTCGCACTTTAAGTTGTGAGGTCTGTGTATTCTTATCTCATAATATTTATATTTCCTAATATGTATACTCAAAGATAATAAAAGGAGAAGATACAACAGTTCCGTTGGCGGTGTAAACCACATCATCCGGGTTACTATTTGCCTACGCCTGAAGGTGGCGCATTTCCTTTTCACTAGAAGAAGTGCGCCACCTTCAGGCGTGGGTAAGGTAAAACTTTTATTGTAAATATCTATAAAAATGCAAACGATGATTATTTATCAAAATGATTATCAAAATATTAATAATATCAAAATTAGTAGAGCACAGACGCGAGAACACATCAGATCATCACGATCCATCGAAACGTGGGATTAGACGGGAACCATATCTAGAGCCCGCCGTCGTTCGGCTGCTGGATTCTTACGTGTCCATGAATAAGCGTCCGCGTTTCCTATCCTTCTATGTATAACAGCGCGTACTGTTGATTCTTTACCTATTTATATTCTTTGGTATACTGTACAAGCAAAGTTCATATAGCCAGTGATTAGATACTAATTGATGGTAAAGATAAACTCTGTTTCTTTTAAATTTAAGTTGTTTTACTATGGAATATAATCTCATTATAAAAAATGTTTACAATAAAGTTAAACATTATTTACCATCCAAATATTGTTTTAGGCTATTTTTACTATTTATTATGTCGATTGCTAAGCTATTTCAGTTTATTTTTATTTATTTTTTATTTTATGTGAACAAATTATTATTATTTGTATTTTTTTTTATATGCTATATTCATTTAATAACTATCTAGCGTCTGTTAAATAATTACTTTATATTCACAAGGCCAAATCCAGACAAGCAAAAGCTTTTTATTCGGTCTTTTTGTCAAATAAGTTGAGCAATGCAATTATTATTCTTATTTTACATTTTGACAATAAAGAGATATGTAATGTAAATATATTTTTTGTAGTTTCAACGTGCCATGGTTTGAAGAATTAACTATAGTAGCTAGTAATGATATTAATGAAGACACTCTACATTCCCTCAATGAACAGGTACAGTATTATCATTGTTTACTACTGAATAAAAAATATAATTATTATTTTTATCTTCAAACAATACCATTGTTATGATTATTAACTCCATTAAAGATGTATTGTCCTGAAAAATAATTTTTTACATTTTTTTTTGTTGTTGAATATGCAAAATTGGATAAAAAAAACTGTATTTTAAACCAAGAAATTGCCAAAGTGGCTGTAAGTGGTTGGATGTAACTATTTATTTTGTCTTTTTAATAATGAAAACAAATTATTTTTCCCGTTTTTTTTCTACAAAAGTCATTAATTTTAAGCTTCCGATTTTATTAATCTTTCATATTCCTTGTTTTTGGGCGACAATACATCTTTAATATTTGTTATACAAAAAAAAATATATCATTTTTATTAATATTTTGTATATAATTAGGTTCATCAAATTGACAGTTTTGGTATTGGTACTCACCTAGTGACTTGTCAAAAACAGCCTGCACTTGGATGTGTTTATAAGGTAATATTGGTTCATGATTACTGCAGTTTACTCCAGTAAAACTAAGAAACATTTCCTCCCTGTAGTGTAAGTGTTGTCTACATCTATAGATAGCATAGTACTTTTAATGCACAACTATGCAGTAGTGTACACATAATGCACAAGTCAGAGTGCGTTAGTGGAGATGCGGCGCACGCAAGGGTATTTACAATGTTGCGACATGCAAGAGGTCGTAGCCGAGTGCATGTTGCACGACATCATGAATACCCGAGAGTGTATTATATTAATTCAATTGTAATGTTAATTAAAATGTTATTGAACTTTCATTATTTAAAAAAACAAATATTTTACCATTACTATTCAAACTATTATATCATAAAATTTTATACCATATTCAAATAACATATTGTTAATTGTGTTTTGTTAATAATTTAGCTTGTAAATACTGTAGGTAATAAATATGTCTAAATACACTTATATTCAATTGTAATGTTAAAAACATTTTTATGGGATTTTAACTATTTTTTTTTCTCTTTTGTGGGGCCAACCCACTTTTATTTCATTCTTCATATTACACATTGTAGTTATATATAGAAATTGTATAAAATGTCATTAAAATAATGTTTTAAATATATATATATAAATAAAAATTAAAATAATAATGAAACAATTAAAAATTAATAAATGTAATTTTAAGAAATACAAGTTAATAATTTTTTTTTTACGTTACCCCATTTCTTTTTTGCCTTGTTTATGTTACAAGCATATTGATTTTAACTATTAAAAAAAAGTATTATACCATATTCAAATGTCTATATTTGTGTAGTGCAATACAATAAATAATATAAAACAATTATTACTGCAGTAATACCAAGACTGCAGTAACCCAAACATTATTATTTCTGGACTAAATGTTATTATTTGTGATCGCCGTATATGTATATATGTTTTATAGGTTTGTTTATATAGTGAATTCATTCACTAGCCTTAAAGGTGGCAATCCCACAAGACAAATATACACAAGATGCTCTACATAAACAAAGTCTTATTACAAGTCTTTTGGAGTGGAGTTGTAAATTGTCATTAGAAAAAATCTTGACATATGGCAGGACTTGAACCCTTGGATTGGTAACATCTTAACCACCAAGCCACAACTCAACTCTGCAGTAAATGTTTTATCTTATCAATATGATTTGTGTTTTTTTTAAAGCTTGTGGAGGTGGATGGGAAACCCAGGATTAAGCTGAGTCATGAGGTGGAAAAGGTGACAATACCAGGAAGGAAACAGGTCTTTCGGCTCTACAGTCACGATGGTAGGTATTACACAAGAAATGGAAATAATTTAATGCATACTTAATTTTATGACCCATTGCCGACAATTGTTGATGTTTTGTAAAAACAATGCATAGATTATATTACTTTAAAAACATTAAACCAGGTCATTCCTTGTCTTAAATGTACATTTTATGGTAAATTATGATAAAAAGAGAGAAACAATGCACCACCTAAGTAGGCTTACTAGTTTTGTAGGCCTATAAAAGCGGTAACGTATGAACATAGCATGCTAGCTATAGGCCTAGCCTGACATTGTCTAGTTGCTGCATTAATTGTCTTTCTGTTTTTTCACAAAAATATATATACTGGATGGGAGACCCATTTTGGACTTCATATTGGATCCAAGATGGAAGCTAATTTTTAAATGTAGTGTAGAACATTTCCAGTACAATTCCGGCCATTTTAAACCCAATGTGTATGGATGAGTTCAATAGCAAATAATTTGTACACACAAATTACAAACACTTTCTAAAGCTCTGTCTATACTATCAAACTAGTTTGACAAAACAAGTGTGATGTGCCCAAATATGGTAGTGATATGCCCATATATGGTAGCGATATGCCCAAATATGATAGTGATATGACATCATGTCCATATTATGGGCACATCATAAAAGATTAGAATTATTCTATTTTGGCCACCTTTAAATTGATATTGAGAACAAGAGAATTGAACCAGTAACTCTTGAACAAGAGGCAAGTTATACACCAACAGTGCCACTGTTTGGATAATAGTTGATTTTTCTTTATAGGAAAAGCACTGATTGACCTCTTGCAACATGTAACTGCAGAGGCAGAACCAGAGCCAAACAAAAGGGTACTGTGCAGGCACCCTTTTAGTGTAAGTTACAGTTATTATTATAATTAATATATCAAAGTTCTAAAATAACTTACCTAAAGCTCCGTCTACACTATTAAACTTTATGTGACAAAAAATGTGATGCTCAAATATGGACATGATGATGTCATATCGCTACTACTGGATACATTACACTTTTTTTTTGTCAAACTTGATAGTGTAGACAGAACTTTAAAATAGATAAATCCTAAACATATGTATATTATAATATGAGGTAAGTAGGATCAAAATCTAGTTGAAGGTGAACAAACACAACTAAAGTAGTGTTTTCTAAGGCAACAACAGCCAACTCTGCTGAGTAGCAAAGAACACAGTTGAAGAAAAAGAGGTTACTAAGCAAAGCTACTGTACATACTGTTATATATTTGTCTGCAATAAAAAAAGAAATGAAAAGAACGTTTTCTAGTCTCTTAGGCTCTGTCTACATTATCAAACTAGTTTGACAAAAAAGTGTGATGTTTAATATTGTTTATGTTTGTCATGATAGTGACAAATAAAGTATTTACACAAATATGGTGGTGATATACCCAAATATGGTGGTGATACACACAAATATGGTGGTGATATACACAAATATGGTGGTGATATACACAAATATGGTAGTGATATACACAAATATGGTGGTGATATACCCAAATATGGTAGTGGTATGACATCATCATGTCCATATATGGGCACATCACACTTTGATTGTAGGCAAACGGATGTGAAATAATAATATTTGGTTTTTCAGGAATCAAAACGAGCTTATGTCAATCCATCAAGAGTAGAAAAATTACATGTCATATTTTGGAAAGATGGTAAAGTAAGTAAACAACTCATACCAATATGTAGTGATGTCACTCTCTTGAATTTGTTATTTATTTATGCTGGGTAACCTCTTCAGTCAAAGACTGGTCTCCCAGAGGGCCCAGTTATGTATAGCGGCTGTGTGTACTACAGTAGTACTCTGGGGTAACACCCACTCGCCTTGAAAGATGTGCTAAGGTCTTTAAAGTGCACATGAGCTAGATGTGTACACTGGACCTACTGCTGTATGGTTTATAGTCCTTATCCGAGAAGACTTGTTCTGTCACCAGAACCATGGAGCGAGTGAGCCTCGACTAACCCATTATGGTTTCACTGTCTTGACCTCTAAACCACTCACTCACTCTCCATGTCCTGGTCAGTCCGTTTCTGTCTGGCCCAAGGCTGTCCTTAGTAGCTATTGACCAGAATAAATGTCCAGTTAAACCCTTATTTTCAGATCGCCAGGCCTTTGAGGTCACTGCAAGAAGTGCGTGCAGACACCATTGCATCAATCAAGTCCCTGCGAGATGATCACAAGAGAGCACTGAACCCAACACCATATAAAGTAAGTGCTTGGCAACAATTCTGAACATTTAATTAACCCTGGATGTGACATTTAGCACACCTGGATGACACAGAATGAAAGCCTTGTGTCAAAGGTTAACAGAAACACCTTTTTACCTTTTCTACTATCTACAGTATTATTACTACTATACTACACTACAATAAGCAATTAATTGAAATTGTACAATTTTAAGTTACCAACAACAACATTTTCTTTTTTAACAGGTATCTGTGACAGATGATTTATATCGCTTCCTGCACAAGCTATGGTTGGAAAGCGCCCCCATTGGAGAACTCTCTTAAAAGCGCCAAAGAAAGCAAATGAAAGATTAGTATGTAGAAAATGTTCATTAATTATTTTAATCAAGTACGCTAGGGAGTCAATTTAGATTTTTAAAAATCTAGGGAGTCAATGTACAGTTTAAGAAGCTATTGAACCGTGACATCAGGCAACTTGAAGCCATGTACTACATGCTATAGAACTTGTAAAAAATAACATTTATAGACTAAAGCTCTGTCTACACTATCAAACTTTATGAAACAGAAAAATGTGATGTGCCCATATATGGACATGATGATGTCTGAAGTTTGATAGTGTAGACATTTACAATTGCACCCATGTCTCGATTCATAATATAAAGTGGGTATGGGTATACTTTAGTCATGGGAGGTGGTTGTGAAACAAATTCTAGGATAAATGTGTAATTTGTTTATTATTGCATGATTAAGCAGGGGTTTAGCAAGGCACATACCCCTCCCCCACCCTTCCATAATTCAAATATGTCAACTTTTGAGCCCTAACACAACAATTTCTATTTGACCTTACCATCCATTCCACAAATTGTTCCGCACTATATATACTGTACTTGTTTTGTTTCTTTGTTTTCTAAATTTTAATCCGCCCTAGTAAATTACAAATGCCAAAAGCATGTTGCTGAAAACATAACTATTGAATTAAAATTTTTGTAAAGTACTGTATCTGTATTCAATGTTTTGTAAAGTCCGTAGAAATTTTATTAGAATATTATAATTATTTTTGTGAAAACAATACAGTGCCTTTAAGCGTTTCATTCTGAAATATTTTATATAATTTAATTTGTAATTTTAATTTTTTTTTTTAATTTAAAAAAAATTGTATAGTTATAAATTCTATGAAGATAAATATGAACCAAACGTATTTCATTATAATTTGATTTCAACTGTGCAATATTATTGATTTTAAATCGAAATGAACGGTGCGTTTTGTGTTAAAATTTTGGTTAGAATAGAATATTTTACCATTGCTTGAATCAAGACCTCTGTATAGCAGGGTTAAACTAAAAATTACTGGTAGACTGTGTCTGGATAATAACCAAACCATGAGAAAATATTATACAAAGTAATTTTTTTTAATTTTCATTCTCTGTCCACACTATCAAACTAGTTTGACAAAAAAAGTGTGATGTGCTCAAATACGGTGGTGATCTGCCCAAATATGGTAGTGATATGACATCATCATGTCCATATATGGGCACAGCACATTTTTTTTGTCACATAAAGTTTAATAGTGTAGACAGGGCTTTAAACTATAGCAATATTGATGATGTATAATGATATGCCAATATGCATATTCTAAATATAAGCGTAGATATAAGTAATAATTTCTTGTATGCAACAGTAACAGTTTGTGATGTAATTATTCAAGTAATAAATTGAACAATAAATATTTGCTCATCATAAAGATATAATATAATATTTTGATTCATAATTTTTTGATTGTGTATTGAATTGGACACACACACCAGTAATTCGAGAAACAGTAAAACGTTACTACTTTAGAAATATTTTTTTAGGTTTAATGATCGAAAAAAGGCAGGTAGGCAAATCGTACTGGGATCTCTACCAAAATTTCGCAATTCATAATAAAAAAGAGATTTGGTTCAGTTCAGTACCCACTATTTAAAAATGTTGGGTCCGCAAATGGTCAGTCTCCACCATGCGCAGGCATAAGCAAGAATACAGGGCAGGGTGTTTGTGCACATAAAAAAACAGGTAGTGGCTGTACTTGCTGCACTGTATATAATTAGACTTACTCCAAGTCTGTTTTTATTGCATTTTTTATGTTAGTCCACCAGTCGACGTTTTGAATTTTTGTCTGTTTGTCAAATAATATACGTATGAAACGCCATATGTGCAAAAATATTTATCTTTTAATAATAATCAAAACTCTGCCTGGAACCCCAGACTATGTATATAATCTTTGCCCTCGATAGTGTTTTGAATTGCAAAATTAAATTTTAATTAATAACTTTAAAAAAAACACATTAAAACAGTCACGTACATATCAAACACATTAGTTTATTCGATCATTTAAATTTCAACCATAAAAAGAAGTAATGAAATACTGCATTTTTACAAGTGCATAGATAGTTCTTGCATTCAAGTACAAAAGAGAAGCAGAAAATAAAGTTATGATCAAGCCTTTGGTTAAAATTTAAATTGGTGTAAAATATGAAATTAAACATTTCAATGTATAAAAAAAAGCACCAAATATGTATCTTTGGAATGGGAGTAGGATTAAGAATGATAATTTATTCTACCTACAGAAATGAATACAAAATTTATTTTTAATAGATCGCCATTACTTATACAGTACAATAAAATAACTACCTACCTAGAAAAGTGTATATAATTTGTGCGTAAATGTTCTATACTACAGTGCTTCAATTCCTATAATAAATAGTGCTACAATGACTGTATATTAGTCTTTATTTGAATTTTTAAACCATAATGTTACAGCGTATGATCCAGTTTTTGGATTGGATAGTTTTAAAATAAATGTTTCATTCGTTAAAATATATTGCGCATAGTTCCTGTACAGCACGTTTATCTAGATTAAAACTTCTTCTGCCGAACCTTTCGTGGAATGGGCATGCAAAGTTCAGATATACGTGGCGTTGCACGTGCGTTTCGTGCTGAAGAAGACACTCTATAAGGATCAAAATTATCTAGTTTTCCTCGACTTTTTGGTCGTGCTAGCTGTTGTAGTCGTAGCGTCGCGATTGCCTTGAGAGCGGGATCTTCCACGTGCCATTCAACCGAACGAGCATACTGGTAGGAAGGGTGCGTTTGCCGTGACTCTGCAAGCCGTTCAACCCAAGCACTGGCTTGCGCTTTCTTTGCTCCTTTAGAGATTTCTGGATCCCATTGGTAACAGTCAAACTCCCAACTTTCTTTTATCTTCAGAGGTAAATAATTTTTTTCTCGTGCAAGTTGTTCTATCCGTGCACTAGGCTCTGCCTTCTGTGCAGCTGATGTCACTCGTGTCATTACTGCTCGCTCTGGCACGTAATCTCGGTGAACCGATTTGGGAAAACTTAGTTTTTCAATTCTACCTGTCGCTTCATACTGCTTCGCAGATTCCTTTACTGGCCATATTGGGTAAGACCTAAAAAAAAAACAGATTTTTTAATAACAGTACAATAATTTTTTTTAAATATTTTTTTATTCATTTGTGATTTCATACAATTTAGTGAATGCTAGTGAATATAAAAAAGTATAGTCTACCTATCAAACTGGTAGCCTGGGTTCGCAACTTTATGTCCACACAGTTGCTCTTGTCGAGGAGTAAGTACTGTTTAGAAAAAAAAAAAGAGTCGACTCTAAATAACACAGTTCAAATCTATGATACTACTGTGTATACAGTTAGGGGAAAATGGCAAAATCAGCACTGTGGTCATGTAAACAAGAGTTATCAAAACAAAATAGATTATCTGATAACTCGATCCTAGAAAGTAGGAAGCCTCTTGCCATAAAAATAAACGAGTGAGTGGGTGGATCGCATGATAGTGCATCGCAATCTTTGTGACCTTAATGCAGTTTTCCTGATCATTATCATTATTAATGTTATGCATCGATGACAGATCATGCCACAGTTTTAATGCTGATTATTTTAAAGCCCCATTCCCTACGTTTTTTAGATCTAATTTAAGATCACAAACTATATTTAATGTAAAAATAATACTATATGGTCCTATTGCGATAACTTTTTTCGTCTTTAAACGGTTAAAAATGTGAAAAATAAATCGATTTTAATAATTATAGCGGCCCGCTATAAATCCCAAAATGCATTGCGCGCGGATTGATATTGTTGTTTTTCACCTGTAATTCGCCCACTTTTCGATCGATCGTGAAGCCAAAACAAATGGAAGACTCCTAACTTTTCAGCGAAAATACCGGGTTTTCCCCAATTTGTATCAACGGAGTCTGGCAAAAATAGAAAGACAATTAATGCAGCAACTATACAACGTCAGGCTAGGTATATAGCTAGCGTACGATGTTCGTACGTTACCGATGTTTACCAGCTAGGCCTACAAAACTAAGCCTAGCTAGGCTAGGCCTGAGACCGTCCACGAGAGGTCGATCGCCGCGAGCTACTTAGGTAGTGCATTGTTTCTCACTTTTTATCATAATTTACCATAAAACGTACATTTAAGACAAGGAATGACATGGTTTAATGTTTTTAAAGTGATATATATGTATTATTTTCCAAAAAACGTCCAAAATTGCAGGGAAGGGGTCTTTAAGAATTTATTTGCAACTTACACAGCAAAGAATATACTACAGATACAGAAAAAACACGTTTCATTATTATTGTTGTTTTATACTTGTGATCAAATAAACTCTTGCAAACGACTGCAATTGTTTGTGTTTTACTGCTTTATCAGTAAAGTATTTTTTAGAAAAAATAAGTTTAAGCAAAATGGAAATTACCAAAAACTGTACTTCCATCAGGTCCAGGCTTTAGTGGCAAACTATCACGCCAGTAAACAGAGCGTCTGTGATAAAATAAATAATGAATTGCTCAATGTACACAGTAGGTCCTAGGCCTATATGTCAATTCAATGTCATCAAGCTTTATATTCTCAGTGTTAAAAATGTGTGGTTTGTGGACCAATGCCAGAGGATAAAACATTTAGGCCTGTGCAAGAGTATTTTATAGCCAATAACACTGAACACTAGCTGTACACTGACTAGAGCTTCCTTTTGTTTGTCTGACGAGACTTATTATGTATTTAGAATAAAAAGAGTGGGCATAGATTTTTTTCAGAATAATGACTAAAATATGATAAAATAAAAATTAAATAAAATTTACAGTGCAGTATTAAAAAAAAAGATAAATAAAAACGAAAATTTGTATTTTACTTTATAGTTAGTAATTACCTGTCTTCCTGATAAGTTACTGGAAGCTGCTTTGGTCTGGAAAGAACATCAGTTCTTCTTTCTGTGTGAGTGATGAAAAAAGGATAAAATGTTACACAGTACCAGGTCTACTCTACCTCTAGGCTAGGCTTAAAGTAAAACACTTTTCAGCCACCCCATAGGCTGGGACAGGTCTGGTCATACTTATAAGTAATTATAACTTTTGTTTTTGGTTTGTTTTTAATTCGGATTCTCAATAATTCCTACTGATTTCTAAGTCTGTTTATTTTTTCATTTCATTCTCCAGTATGCTTAAATATTTTAGCAAAAACAAACAAATTATACAAACCTCTGGCTACTGTCGCCATGTATCCTTTTCTTAAATCTTTGTACTTAACCTTGCACAATTCATTATCCACATGCAGTAGTAGCAGCAGCTGGCCATTCAATGTTTACACTCGTCGCACGTTGCGATGCACTTGAATGAATGGTTGCTAAGAACGCGCAATACCTACTTCCGCATTTAATAGTCTCATTGTGAACAGCGCCCTCAATATTTTATTAATCTTGAACTTTGAGTTTGTGGTTTTCAAAAGATATTTTGATTGTCATTTATATTTCATTGTTTAATTAACTTTCCGGATGTCAATATTGCGATCTGCCTTATTTACATCAAGTATGAAAGGAGTACATCATTAGAGTTTCTAACGTCGGTACTTAGAGAACAACATATTTTTCCAAGCTAAAATTAAGCAATGACTCTGCAATGGGCTTGGAACAGCCCAGAGAGAGCAGAAGACGCTCACATCTGGTTTTGTATTTACATTGTGATTGGTATTAGCGGCATCTTAACTAACATTTTAGTTCTTATTGTTTTCTTTCATGTTAAAACTAATACAAACGATCGAAATAGTATAACAACTTCTCTGATAATACACCAGTCAGTTATAGACCTAACGTCCAGTGCTTTGTTCATGTTTTTTTACGCCATTCCCGAAGGATGGCTTATCATCACAGGTGGTACAATATTTTGCAAAATTCGTTGTACTTTTTGGATACTTGCCGGAGCTTCAACCGTGAACATTGTTTTCATTGCTCTTGAGCGGTACTTCGCCATCGTGCATCCAATTAAATACCACGTACGTTTTAAAGGGAAACAAACTGTTTACCTCGTATTGCCCCTGGCTTACATCTATGGAATCGTGAACCTCGGACACATCGGATTCATTGCCGATATCAATGAACATTACTATTGCGATTACTACTGGAACGGGGACGTCATACAGATGGTTTGTGGGATACAAGTGTTTCTGACCCTCATGGTAATACCGACAATAATCATCATATTTACGTATGGTAGTAGGCCTATTATTCATACATTTTACAGAAGAAAAGAGAGGTTTCCCAGGTGTTATAACAATCACCGGTATGCTGTCCAGAAAAACATTATAGTAACATTTGTCATCGTTTCCATCGCATATTTCATCTGCTGGTTCCCGGATTTAACCGTTTACCTGATTCACAATGTGACTGGGGGTGAAAAGCCCAGTATGACAAATGGTAATTTACATAGGTTCACTGTGCTCCTATGCGCTAGTAATATGCTCATAAATCCGTTCATATACGCGGCAAAGTGCAGGCAATTTAGGGAAGGTTTCGTGCGTATTTATAAAAAACACATGGGAAAAAGTAGGCCTAGGTCTGCAAATGGAAGCATTGAATCGGGAATAATCTCAACTAAGATGTGAAGAGAAAGCAGTGGCCAAGGGGACACGATCAGCAGACGTAAAAATACTACTGCCAGCAGACGTAAACATACTACTGACAACAACAGCCGTAAAAATACGAACCATATTTTGCATCATCATCAAAAACAAAATTATCGGGCGTTTTGAATGGTGCGCCCTAGTGGTGGTACTGTATCTGCAAACAAAGTTTTGGTACTAACGACGTGAATGTGGGAGATTAATTGAATACGTTTATCAATTTGTCATAAGTGGAATAGGGCTATTAGGCACACGTATTAATTAATAAAATTAGCATGGACTTTAATCAGCGGGTTGTTGATATTTGCATTTCAATCTCTACAAACACTTTCTGCGATTACGTGTACACAACAACTGCCGAGTAGCAAAAATAAAGTTTGAAAATCAGTTAATAAAACTGGGCATGCATGAGCAATTTTCAATTGACCAATAAATTGCGTTCATTCTGCCGAAACAATATACACGGCGATACAATTTCAGGCCTTGCTATATATCTGGTTAAATGCAACTAGAATTATAATAATGTAAGGCATAGTTTGGAAATAAAACATAAAAATAACACAGTGGTCAAGAGATATGTAAGTATAATTAGTAAATAGTAATATTAGTAAAGTCTTGTTAGCATAATAATAGTGAATGAATCATATACCATAGCCATACAAGAAATGTACACCTGCATAATTATGCAAATTACTTAAAATGAAACACAGTTAATTCGAATCCTAATTATAGTACCTTGAATGCGTGTATATCTCAGCCGCGCCCGGGTTTAGTAACTTCAATATAACACTTAGAAGAAATAAATGTGTGACACCTGCATAATTATGCAAATCATCTCAAATGAGATACGGTTTACTCGAATCCTAACCATAAATGCGTATATATCTCAGCCGGTCCGTGTTTATTAATTTCAATATAACATTATGTGACAAATGCACACCTGCATAATTATGCAAACCCTAAAATGAATCCTAACCATAGTATCATGGAATGCGTGTAAATATCAACCAGTCTTTACTAACTTCAACATAATACAAAGAAATGCGTGACAAATGCACACCTGTATATTACCTAAAATTACCTAAAATGAGACACGGTTTACTCGAATCATATAGTACTGTACATGGAATGCGTGTAAAACGCAAAATTATACTATTTTCTGTGTTGGTAATTTCAGTAGATCTGAGGGTGAGATTCCTCCCGATGTCTCGATCAACATTAAAGATGTAGCCTACTGTTCTCTTTACAATTTTGTTGTTGTTGAATATGTCATTTTAATGATACATAATTGTTATCCACTTTGACCAAAAATTGGATGTATTAAAACAAAATTTATTTTTTAATTTAAAACAAAAATGGTCGAATTGGCCGCCAGCCAGCCAATAGATTTTTGGTTGAATTTAACAATTTTATTATGTTGGTTTATAAGTAAGAACATCATTTTGTTTTTTGTTTAAATTTTGCGGAAGTGATTAACTTAATTAAACTAAAAAATAACCTATTCAAAGTCTGATTTAATTAATCTTCATTTTGCATGTTTTTGGGGGACAATACATATTTAATACCTACCGATTAGAAGCAGTCTGTATCTCCGGGTTGTTAACCGATATATTGAATAAACATTGTTATTTATCAAATCAATAATTGACACCGAATACATAACTTCTGAAGTACAAACGAAAATCCAATTATCTCTCAGCAGGCCTCTTTCCGTATCCATGATTTTGCTTTTACATTAGGCCTACTATACTCTTTCCCTTCTTACTTACAGTTTTAATGAAGTTATTCGCTTGCATAGACACATAAAAAAAATCAAGGAAAAAAACGATTTCACTTATAAAAATACCAAATAACATATAATAAAATTTTACCAAAAACAGTACCCGTTGACTCAATTTGACTATTTTTTTGCTTTAAATTACGGGTTTTCAGGTATATTTTTTCTTCGATCCAATTTTTGGTCAAATTGAATAACTTTTATGTGGCATAAAAATGGTATATTCGACAATTATTTTTCTAGGGACAATATATCTAAAGAAGAAAGAAAAACATTCGCACATTAGAAAACAGGAGAAAATAAATGCCTATCACATGGGACGATAGTTGATGTCAGAAGACGCAATACTATTATTTTATTGTTTATTGTCGCAAGACATGATACCGCCAGTGTATCGGGTACCCCGGTTTGCTTGTATACATTCCTCCACGATATATTTAAATAAGTGGAATTGCGTCGAGATTCGCGTTACAAACTGTGATCGCGTCGAGATTCGCGTTACAAGCTGTGATCGCGTCGAGATTCGCGTCTCAAGCTTTGATCGCGTCGAGATTCGCATCACAAGCTGTGATCGTGTCGAGATTCGCGTCACAAGCTGTGATCGTGTCGAGATTCGCGTCACAAGCTGTGATCGCGTTGAGATCCATGTCACAAGCTGAACATTAATAATGATACCATTATCTTCTGTCAATACTCTCTTAAAAGAGATTTGATATCTATTTTCAATTACATAAAGATCCAATACATATTTAAAATGACATACACTGTTTAATCACATTTATATATAAGAATTTGGAAAAAACGTAAAATGAATGGAAAAAATACTATCATCCAAATATAGTATAATATACATGCTACGGTAGGTTTAACTTAACTAGGCCTACTTACAATATCATGAAATAACAAAGTCTAAAATAAGATTTGTTAACCAAGCATGATTACATTTTTTAGAAAAATGGTACAGTAGATATACCAGGACGTATGGCTGCATGCTGTAACTTTTTCAAAAAATCGAATAATGACATCGAAAATGACACTAATTGCTTGGGTAACTTATCATTGGCCTAAAAAACATCAAAGTTCTTTAATATTAATATACTTCCCTGATTAAACAATTTTGGTTTTTTTTTCGCCTTTATTTTTTCCATCCTTTAAACAAACAACATTATAAATCAACATATTTTATTTTTAAAGGCAAGAAAAAGATTCGTTCATTTGTACATGGTATAAAATTAAAACATTTTCTCTCCATTCATTGATTTTATTATAAAATAAAGGCTAAAAGATAAAAAAAACTTCTTTTTAACACGAAACTAAGCTATTTAAATAAGGTACAGACAAGACAGTTAAAGATTGAATATTGGTGCTTTAACAAGTGCGAACATGGCCAGCTTTCTTTGGCACCGGCAATACCTCTTCACATCATATGACATAATGCATAAGGCTAGTTGAACTATACAGATATAAACGTCATGGAGTTATAGAAAATAAAAAAACAATTTAAAATGTAAATTATTCTTTAAAATATGTGTATATTTATTTGTAACAAAATGTGTGTCTTAAAGATGTATTGTCCTCCTGAAAAAATAATTGTTTAAAATATTTTTCTTGAATATGCCATTTTAATGTCACATAATAGTTATTCACTTTGACAAAAAATTGGGTCGGAAACAAAAATTATTTACTTGAAAAAACTGCAAAAAATAGTCAAATTGGCTGGCAGCCAATGGGTATTTGGTTGAAATTAATCGTTTATTTTGTCATTTTATAAGTCAAAACATTATTAAAAGTTCTGATTTTATTCATTTTTCATGTTTTTGGGGGACAATACATCTTTAAGCTTGTCGGCTTAATTATCAATCATCATACACATAATCATGAACAATCTCACTTAAAACCGACGACACAGATAAGATGATGTTGTTTTAGTATATTGCCACTCCGTACAACCGTGTCCTTACGTAAGTTGGTTGAGTAGATTCACTACTTCGGATTTCTTCCCAATTTTCAGTTCCTGTAAAAAAGGTAAGTGGGTGTATTTGTCAACATTAGGGACTTTTAGATTTTCACTTCGACATAGTCGACCCTTCTACCCTATTACGTCATTTTTATGATATGTCCACTGGCAAATTTTAGTGTTTGTTGAGTGGCATTTTGACGTTCACTCTATGACATGTGTACCAGTGGACGTATGACGTCAAATAAATGTGATGTGCTCATATAAAAACATGACGACATCATATCACTACTATATTTAAGCATATCACCGCATATTTGGGCAAATCAAACTAGCTTGATAGTGTAGACAGAGCTTTAGTTTAGAGATGAAGATTTACCTCCTCTTCTGTCAGTTCTTTGCCATCTTCTTTTTTCTTTTCAAGATTTTGTATCTAAAATACACACATAATATATAACACATAAATTATTATTAATAGGAAAACACAATCAGGATATTTTGATTTTTTGTTTTTTTTCAGACGCATCCAAAAGCGAGTATACACTCCAATTACAGGATGAATAAACTAATTTGAGGCTTAGGGAAGAGTTGAAGAGTTGCGAGTTACAACCCTGGCACTAAGTCAGGATTGAACCCTTGGGATTGTAAGGCAAGCATGTTAAACATCAAGCTATAGCTCTACTACTTGGACCTTGACTGGTCCTAGTACAAAGTTTAATAGATACTACATATTATTGGTTTCGTCTCTACATCCTGGTGGTTCATTAAAATTATAATAATGACTGGTGTATCTTCAAAGCATTCTTCAGTTAATACTTTGAATCAACAAAATAAAAACAGAAAAAAACAATATTCTCAGTCTGTACGCATACTTATTAAGGTGATTGTAATGCCATAAAAGCTCAGAAATAAGCCAATGAGCATCTTTTTTTGGACCCTTGTGTAGGATTCTTTTTCAGTACAGTATTTTTTGCTAATTTCAACAAAATAGCTTTGCCATACTCCAATATAATTGTACTGTATATAACAATGACTTGGTGCTGTACACAATGCATACTACGGCTCGATGGTCTAGATGTATGAACGCCAGGCTGGAGGTCATGGGTTCGAGTCCTACTCAAGAATTTAATGTCAAATACTTTACTTACCCCATTAAGTTTCTTTGTTAGCTTCCTTATCAACTTTTTCCTGATAACATCTTCTGATTCCTGTATAGGAAAATAATTTGCTATGTTAAAAAGGTATTGATTGATTGATTGATTTACACTATGCCTAAGAAACCATTGGCGCAATTGACATAATCAGCAGAACCTATAATAATATATATATACGAATTTGTAGAGCACCAATTCCAGCAACAAGTGATCAAAGGTGGTGTTTCAACAACATTCTTCTCCCCTAAGGGTCCCATCGTGTCACGACAGTGTGTGTGTATGAATTAATACACCAGGGTAACCCCCTACTCGTCTCGAAAGATGTACTAGGTTCTTTAAAGTGCACATGAGCCAGATGGACACTGGACCTATGGTTTATAGTCCTTATCCGAGAAGACTTGTTCTACCACCAGAACCATTGAGCTAGTGAGCCTTGAACCCTTGCCGATGTTATGGCTGTGGATTACGGTTTTACTGTCTTAACCGCTAGGCCACACTTTAAAATGCAAACAGGGAGAGTAAGTCACTGGGAGGTGTTTGAGAATGACCAGTTGTATATGCCTATAAATTGAAAAAAAGTATTTTCGCATATCTTTATTTGGAGGAACCGGTTTAAAATAATAATTTTGCATTTTTTTTTATTTCTATTTAATGAAAAGTAATAGCAAATTAACTCACATCTTGAGAGGAGTCGTCAATGGACAGTGGTTGGCTGACCTTTTCTTCTTTTTCTGTTTTAATATTTTCTTTTTCTGTTTTAATAAAATATAAATTAAATTGGTATATTTATTCGAAAATGTAAAACAATGTAGCATAATGCAATAACATCCTATACCACATTGCACAATAATCTTAAAAAATGTTACAATTTGTTACGAATTTGTGAAAGCATTTCCGTGTTGCATCAATGTAAAATCTGTAATGATGTAAAGCTTTGTCTTACACTATCAAACTAGTTTGACAAAAAAAGTGTGATTTGCCTAAATATACTTAATATGGTAGTGATATGACATCATCAAAGTTAAAAAAAACATTTATTTGTTCAACAATGGCATTATACAGTATAATATAGGTGTGTACATAAATGAAAACATAGTAATAAGCCATCATTTGGGGTCTTCTCTAGAAGAAATCATGTCCATATATATGGGCACACCACATTTTGTAATCACATAAAGTTAGATAGTGTAGACAGAGCTTAACACACCATGCTCCATAAAAATATGTGCATACAAGCATATCTATCCAATGAATATTTTACATACCAATTACGTTTACAATGTGACAGTCCAACAAACAATACAGTATAATTCAAAAGCACACTTACTAATAACCTTTTCACTTTTTCTTGTTGATTCTGGTATACAGACAGCATCACCATTTTGTGCATGTTGATCAGCTAGGCCCCCTACAGATGGAACCGCGTTCTTATTTCGCAACTGTGGTGTGCCTCCTCGCCCTCGGCCAACCATTCTAATATACATTTTGGCCTAGAAAAATTGTCAAAACATTTTTCTTATTCCCAAGAATTTGATAGGAATAGGGTAAATCTTGTCACATTTATATGACCTGTAAAATTGTCTTTTTTTTTTCAAAGATGACCTCAACTTTATTTACCTGAGGTCGGCTGTGGATTAGATATATTCTGAAATCTATTTAAATACAGAGATAACCTACCTCTGAAGCATCTGTTTTGCCATTTGTCTGATTTGATGCGTTGCCAAAATTTGCTGCCATGCCACGACCAAAACCTAAATAAAGTTTAGAAAGCGTTTCAGTTT
The DNA here is from genome assembly GCF_964355755.1 of Antedon mediterranea. NCBI lineage: Eukaryota > Metazoa > Echinodermata > Crinoidea > Comatulida > Antedonidae > Antedon > Antedon mediterranea. The sequence goes on along the minus strand of NC_092670.1, from coordinate 36,879,291 downwards.
TGCAATAAAACTAGGTAAAATACAATAAATGAAGATGGTTGTAACAAAAATATAGAAAAAGAAATGGAAATAAATAAGAAATTTCAGATAGAAACAAACAAGTGACCCAACACAAGAAGCTCTAGTTCCTTAAGATCAATATTTTTTAATTTATACTAACAAATATCTTTTTTATTAATATAATAATAATAATATATCAAAAATGTATTAAATAATATTCATCGCATAATATGCAATCTACGATAATTTAATTAATTGATATAACAAATTTATTAAATACATAACATCATTGGAATAAAAAGAACAAATCACATATCTACACATAATCATAACATCGTATACTCTATCTCTAACAATTTATTCAATCTTCTATCGACTAAAGCCGAAGTATAGTCGTTATCTCGGGACCGTTCTATGGCCACCACCAGGTAGGCTTACTTCATTAAGGCTTCTATGAATGGATGTACTGGTTGGGAGCAGGAACGCTAGTAGACCAAACCCAGTACCGTTTTGTATTACGATCAATCGGGAAATTACCTCATGACGATATAAGAAACTTTATTGTCTTCGTAAAAAACAAAGAAATGTCGGTTATCAACAAATCCGATTAAAAGATATATTATTATTATTATTATTTATTGCCAAAAACCAGTTACAAATAAACAAAACACAGAAACTAAGGGAGTAGGCAGGAACCTAAAAGTGAACCTAATCACTATAACAAGAGTTCAGGTTCCGTACTCCCAAAGTAACAACAATGATATAAAATAAACTATATACAAATATTTAAAAAACAAAAAGACGAATCAACAGTGTCAATATAAAATAAACGGATAAAATACATAATAGTCGATTCAACAAAGTCAATATAAAACATGTGATTTAAGTGAATTTAAAAATATTTGAAAACTGTCTAAAATTAAAGAATTTTTAATCATTTCCGGTAATTCTTCCCACAACCTAGGGAATATATTAATAGTTAGCGGAATGATGAAGACAATTGGTTCGAGCATAGTGATGAATGAACTTAAGTGTATCAAGGTGACGGCCATTAACAACTATAGATTGACGAACACTACTACAATCAACCGTTCCAATAAGTGATTTACAAACAAAGGATAACAGAAGATAATTTCTTCGATTAGATAGTGTAGGCCAATTTAGCTTAGTGAGACGTTCCTCATATATATATATATATATATATATATACATAAAGCGGACAAAAAAATGACAAGAAATGTAAAAATATAAAATAGTAAAATTAAGAATCTTTAAAATGTTAAAAACATCTAGTTACAAATTACATTCTAGAAACACCAGTGTTAAAAGTATGAATAGAGTTTGCCACAAAAGAATTTCTGAAAGACGTCACACATATGGTGGATAAAGTCTAATACCAAACCTATTTATTTTATTTGTTTATTTCGTTTTATTCATTTATTTTTTTTATTTATTCAAGTTTCTGACATATACAATACAAAGAGGAGCAAACAAATATAAAAGGCAAGGAAAGACCAAACAGGTGCTAAACACCTTTTGTAGGTTATAACAACAATGTAATAGTTCATTAATTTTACTTGCTTGGTAGATTGTGTGTATGTGTATTGTGTTTACCTTGAGGAGATGGTGACCGCTTGCCATCCTTCCTTGCTTCCTCAGCTTGAATCTGGCTTACCATCTTTATCTGTTTGTTCATTAGCATTCCTCTACCAAGACCAATTAGACCAAGTTGCTGGCCACCTTCAAAAGACAAAAATAACTGTTTAAATAATCACTTATGTTCACGTTGATACGATATAATGAACTCTTGTGACCTCAGTGTAAAGTGATTCCTCATGTGAACAGGATAAAACTAAAGAGGTGGACAAATTTCTTAACTCTGTCCACATTGATACGATATGATGAACCCTCAAGAGTGGTGACATCACTGTACAGTGATTCTTGTGATCTTTGTGTGAACAGGACTGTTTTGCATGGTAAATTTGGTATTACATCATTCAGAGTTTAATTACTTAATAAAAGAGTCAATTTTAAATCATTCAACATAACTAAAGAGGCGGACACATTTCTTACCAATAGCAGTTTGACTAACTTGTTGGTATGTCTTTGGGGGTTCTCGAGGCAACCTCAAAGGACCTTGCTTTGAAGACGGTATTAATGCTGGTGGTTTGGAGTCATGGCTAAACCTCTCTGGCTCTGGTGGTCTTAAGGAATATAAAAATATACATAAAAATACATTTAAATATACTATAATCATAAATCAATACAAAAAAATAATTTCAGTTTATAATGAAACCAAAAAAAAATGTCATGACAGGCACAACAATTGGAATACATATTAAAAATAATAGTAGGGCTAGTGTTGCTCGAATACTCTGATAATTTTTCTGGATGTTTTAATTATCGTTTTGATTTAGCTTTTTGCTTATTTTATTTTGTATCTCCGCTGAGATACAGCCAATTATACCCACAGCATTGTCATTATTTTTAATAATTTGCCATGGATTTCATAATATAGTACATGCATTATGTTGCTAATAATCAATCACAGTTTTTTCAGAATCAAGCATTATACTGTAATTACTATTTAAAGTGAATTATTATTATTATAAATTCATTGACTTACAATCCCAATTTTCTTCGTTCTTCTTGTCGAATCAGGTATTCTTTGTGGGCACGCTTTTCAGAAGGAGTCATTCTATTGGTACAGTAGGTAGAAAAATGACAAATCAATAAATATGCATTTATGAACTGTTTTACCTGACCGGTTTAAACCACTCCTATTTAGGGGACACCTCTAATAATGGGACACTTTACCATGAAATGAACAAGGGAGATACTCTATATGTTAACACTAAAAATCCCTGCTACTAAATGGACACAACTATTATGATCAGTGGCGTAACGCAGAGGCTCAAGGTTAAAGGAAACCCAAGTGGCCCACCAAATATCATAACTGGAGGCCTCGGGCGTTTTTGGCATTTTTCGGCGTACTTTAATGCCTGTTTTTTCCTCTGGGCACTGCTCATGGGCCCCAATAAGCTCCGGGGTCCCCGAGTTTAGCTAGTGAGCGCTCAGAGCCGTTATGCCACTGATTAGGACGGGGATTAGGAGACACTTTTAAATCTGTTAAATCCTTTACTGTATTACACCGAATAACACAGCTTACAAAGTAGAGTAGCAGAGTACAGTAAAAGAACCACTAAACAAAAAAGTGTGATGTGCCCAAATATGGTAGTGATATGCTTAAATATGGTAGTGATATGCTTAAATATGGTAGTGACATAACATCATCATGTCCAAATATAGGCGCATCGCATTTTTTGTTTGTCACATAAAGTTTGATAGTGTAGAGAGAGCTGTAAGCTAAAAAATTTAAAAACTTACCCACTTGTGTTGCGATAGATTTGAGACAAACGTTCCGGAGGATCGTAATCAAACGTGCGTTCATTTTGTACATCTGTAGGGAAAATAAACATTAATTAGATGGAGCAAGGAATTGAAGCTGTTTTAGTTTATGAATTATGCATAGAGATATTGTACTGGATTTATTGATCTGGGCTGTGTTTCTGTTTTAATATACCAAATACAGTCTGGTGACCTATTCTGCTGACAGTACTGTACTATTATAAGGATGGTCCTGGTAAAATGTTCTCTGTATTAACTAAAAACTTTTTTTTAATCAAAAGTTATGACAAAGAGAATTCTACACCTCATGATTTAGAATGACCAAATTGACCTCATACTGTATCAATGGTAAAAAAAATATGCAGATATTTGCATTAAATATGAAATATACATTATTACATAACAAATACTGAACGGTCAGTCTAATTACCGAAAACAACCCTAAACAACCGAAAACAACCATAAACAACCGAAAACAAACCGAAAACAAAATAAAATAATCTAAATACCGAAAACAAATTTGTATAATATTTTTTAAATGTCGCCCTCTATTGATGGGTGTTTCTAAATCTAAGACCATAACAGAGAGAAAATCGTGTGCGCAAAAGCCAAGGAAGACCCTACGATGGTAGTGTGCATAAAATACAACTAAAAATCATGCAATCAATCAATGATAACATCGCATTTACTTACAGAATCTATAAAAATATTTTAATTTTAGTCTTTCGATTTTTGATCCAGAAACCAGCGCATTACTCCTTACAATAATTAGAAAGTAAATTGACTATGGTTAATCATGATCGATTTAATTATAGATTTTCAAAGATAATTATACAAAGATACTAGGGACTATAAAGTATACTTAAAACAAGCTCACTATAAAGGATTCACAATAAAATCTATTCAGTAAAATTACTGTAGTCGAGTAAATAACGTTTTTATCCTTAATCGCTTCAGTATTCACTTAATAAGTGACGAAAACCGGGGACGAAAAAACGCAAAGTTAGATAAAATCATGCTTTTTTTTTTAAAAGACTAAAAACGAAATGGGTTTATAGATTTTGTAAGTAAATGTAATCTATTTCATTGAATTTGTACGATTTTAAGTTGTATTTTGTGCACACTACCATTTCTTAGGGTCTTCCATGACTTTTGCGCCTCTGTATGGTCTTAGCTTTAGAAACACCCATCAATAGAGGGCGACATTAAAAAAAATATTATACAAAATTTGTTTTCGGTATTTAGATTTTTTAAATTTTGTTTTCGGTTTGTTTTCGGTAATTAGACTGACCCATACTGAAGAAGGGCTTGTGTTCCCCAAAAGCTCTGCAATTGTTTCTGACTGTTTCACTTTATTGTTTTGTAATAGCTTTTTGCTTATTTTATTTTGAGATCCAGTCACTACCACCGACAGCATTGCCAGTTTTTCAGTGCTTATTTTTTTTGTACTGTACTCAGAGCATTGTCATTATTGCAGTAATTTACCTTTGGATTTTACATACAAATAATATACACTATAGTTACCTTCTTCCCAGTTCTCAGAGCATGGCGGTGGTTGGTAAGTATTGGTATAGGACGGTACATCTGTACACCCTTTATAATTGGATGCATCACCCTTTTGTTTCAGGGAGTCTTAACAAAAAATACAAATTAACATCCATTAAAATAAATTTCAATTCATATTTCTGGATTATTAGAAACCATCTATTAAAGATGTATTTTCCCTCAAAAATTCGAAAAATAAAGATTAATTAAATCAGACTTTAAATAGGCCATTTTGTAGTTTTAACAAAGTTAATCACTTCCATATAAAAAAACAAAAAAAAATAATGTTTTAACTTATAATGACAAAAAAAACAGTTAAATTCAACCAAAAACCCATTGTCTGGCAGCCAATTTGACTATTTTTTGCTTTAAATTACAGTTTTTTCAAGTAAATCATTTTTTTCCCCCGATCCAATTTTTAGTCAAAGTGAATAAATATCATGTGACATTATGACATGTTCAACAAAAAAATTAAAAAAAATATTTTTTCAAAGGGACAATACATCTTTAAGGTGACATCAAAAAATATGTCTGACTCATAATAGGGTGTCTCCAGAACAGGGTTGTTGGATACTGTTTTTACATATTTGGGTCTTGGAAGTGTCGCCTTATACTGTACCAACTAGTCAATATATAATGTGTACACACAACATTACCATACAACATGTCTTGTTCAATAATTCGCCTATCAGGGCAAACTGTTACATGGTAGTTTAATTTCGGACGTGGAAACATATGGCGTTCATTAAATGGACATGTAGCCAAATCTACCGTTGGGTGATTCTGAAATGAAATAAGAAACATTTAAATACTTATAGAAATATTCAAAGCTGCTAGTATAACATTTTAAAGATCCATTTTCTATGTTTTTTTTAGTTTTAATTTAAGGTAACGAACTAAAAAAAACAAACTATATATTGTCCTTTAAATTGGTAAAATTTGAAAATTAAGTAGATTCTAATAAGTTAAGCAGCCCAACATGCATCGCGCATGGATTGATATTTTTGTTTTTCCTCTGTGATTCACCCAACTTTCGATCAAATCATGAGAGCCAAAACAAATGGAAGTAATGTAACCAGGTTTTCCCAATTTGTATTAACAGATTCTGGCAAAAACAGAAAGACAACTATTGCAGCAACAATGTCAGGCAAGGCCTATAGCTTGGGTACAATGTTTATATGTTACTGCTGTTTACCAGGTAGGCCTAAAAAACTAAGCCTGCTAGGCTAGGCCTAAAGACCTTAGGTACTTCATTGTTTTTCTCTTTTTATCAATTGACAATAAAACAAGGAATGACCTGGTTTAATATTTTTAAAGTAATACATATGCATTACTGTGTTTATAAAAAAACTGAAGGGAATGATTCTTTAAAGCACTAATATAGTATTATATTATACCTTGCGACAGATACTGATATGATATGGAAAGCGCATCGCTGATATTTTGTGATTTTTATCATACGGACATGTCAGTAGTGCTTTTGAATCATTGTTTGTTGAGCTTGGAGTTCTGTATGCATTTGGTTTACTCATGGTGCTACTTTACTGGAAAAAAACAAAACACATAAATTGTTATGAGCAATTTGAATGATTGCGCAACAAAAAAAGAAAATCCCTGCTGTCTAATTTATCGTTTTCCTTATAAAAACATAGGCCTAGTACTAGGTAGGCCAATCGTTTATTTTATATTTATAATAATTTATTCTCTTACGTTATTAATAAATAATTATTATTACTTGCATTATTTATCAATGTTAGTCTAGGATATTAAATTATTAAGATTATTGGGCTTTGCTTTTATCAAATAATAATACTGAAAAATATTATGCAATGTAATTATGTATTTTCATTCAAATTGTTCCTAGCTAGGCTTACTATACTAGGCCTAGTAGATTTACTAAAAATTAAAAATTGTTGAGTATATGATGTTGTTATTAATAACAATGTCAACGATTATTGTGGTACACTTAATTTAATTTATTATACTATCTAGGCCTTATGTGTACTCAGGACTACAAAATCTGTTGAAATATCACAGTTGACGCAAATATCTTCTTTTTTCATTGAGGCGCAACATCCAATTTCGGCCTAGGCCTAGCCTCTTATCCATATTGTGATTGGCTTAGTCTTCCTAGACAACCTGAACCAGGTCTCTCTAGTAATAATATATAAAAATAGGCCTAGGGCCTAGCCTATACACTATATATACACTAGGAGGCGCTAGTTCCGTTTCGCACCTGTCATTTATTTCGACTCAAAATGTGTTAAGAAACTTTTCGTGAGTACCACACCTTAGAAGTAGGCCTCAAAAATACTTTTACGAAGGAGATCACACAAAAAATGACAAATAAATGCTTTAAATTGATGAATTTATACAGACGCGTTTCTCGCACATCGGTTCGTCAATTTTGCATACGCCATGTTCAATGTTGTTGTTTCTATGGAGCGCCAAAAAAGCAATTATAATAGAGGGCTAAAAACTCAATATAATGCGTATATTTAATGCATTTATTGGTGAAAATTACGTTCAATTTTAATATATTTTGCCAATGTCAATGCAACAAAAATGTTACTGTTGATACCCTACATGGTTTTCGCAGTTTTCGTTAACTTTTAAGAATGAAAATCGACAAATTCATCATCCATATACATGCATGTACTGTAGTTTTTATACCTCATGATCTAAATAATATTCCTCTTAGTCTTAGGCCTAGGCTAGGTAGTGATGCTGATTTAGGCCTAAACTACGTTTAATATATTTTGTCAATGTCAATGCAACAAAACCCTAGGCCTAAATCAGCATCACTACCTAGCCTAGGCCTAAGACTAAGAGGGCGAATATTATTTAGATCATTGAGGTATAAAAACTACATACAGTACATGCATGTATATGGATTATGAATTTGTCGATTTTCATTCTTAAAAGTTAACGAAAACTGCGAAAACCATGTAGGGTATCAACAGTAACATTTTCGTTGCATTGACATTGGCAAAATATATTAAAATTGAACGTAATTTTCACCAATAAATGCATTAAATATACGCATTATATTGAGTTTTTAGCCCTCTATTATAATTGCTCTTTTGGCGCTCCATAGAAACAACAACATTGAACATGGCGTATGCGAAATTGACGAACCGATGTGCGAGAAACTAAATTCATCAATTTAAAGCATTTATTTGTCACTTTTTGTGTGATCTCCTTCGTAAAAGTATTTTTGAGGCCTAATTCTAAGGTGTGGTACTCACGATAAAGTTTCTTAACACATTTTGAGTCGAAATAAATGACAGGTGCGAAACGGAACTAGCGCCAATAAATGCCCTCTCAGTTCAGCAGCAGTAAGTAGCCTGTCTCTCCTCTCCTCGGTTAGGCTAGGGCCTAGGCCTAGGCTACCTACCATTCCGTGCGCGTGGGAAATGACGTTTTAGTAGTAGAGCGGACGGAACAGGCCTAGCCTAGATATATTTCTATTATATAAACACGTTTTTGATTAATCGGCGCTACTGTAAATTTCAATTTAAATAAAGCTGTCAGAACGTTACATTTACTACACATTTACTTACTCTTTTCAATATCGGACGCTGATTTCTTGTGCATCATGCGCTTCCTGCGTATTTGAGAGGTGTGTTAAGTTGTGACGTACGTATGCGCCTCCCTCTCCCGGCTTCTAACTACTGAGCATGCTCGAACAACAACGACGTGTGACCATAGTCAATTTCTATTATTGACTATCTTATTTTACTTAGATAATAGAAATACAAAACAAGTACTGTATTTACACAAAAAATATACTGTTCAAATACAGTTATTAGAAATTTTATTATACAAGCTACAATACGGGGCGCCGTTTGGGACATTGCTAATTTTGTCGAAATATTACAATTTTGTCTACACATAATTAATTTTGTCAATACAAAATTCATTTTGTCAACACAAAATTCATTTTGTATTGCAAAATTCATTTTTTGTTGACAAAATTTATTCTGTGTGGACAAAATTCATTTTGTCTCGACAAAATTCATTCTGTGTAGACAAAATTAATTCTGTGTTGACAAAATTAATTCTGTGTAGACAAAATTCATTTTGTGGCGACAAAATTAATTCTGTGTAGACAAAATTCATTTTGTGTAGACAAAATTAATTCTGTGTGGACAAAATTAATTCTGTGTGGACAAAATTAATTCTGTGAAGACAAAATTCATTCTGTAACGACAAAATTCATTCTGTAACGACAAAATTAATTCTGTGTGGACAAAATTAATTCTGTGTAGACAAAATTCATTCTGCGCCAACTTGGTAATAATATAGACAATACTCACACAGATAATACAACTGAATAACCGATACTTGAGGTATAACAATAATGTAACTTTATTAACAAAGCAAACAGTAAACATTCGTATGTAAAACAACAACAACGAGGGGGCTCACATGGAGCGCCGTACGTGACATAACAGCCAAACTGGCGTGACTACCTTTTTTTTTTTTTTTTTTTTCCTTTTCTCAAAAAAAACAAAGTCAACAAAAACGGCAAATCGGAACAAACTGTGAATCATATATAAAAAATTGAAAAACGAGCTTTCATCGGGTAGACTGCCCTCCAGCTTGGGGATTATTCTGCCCCACAATACTTATCAGGAATCACTTGTCAAGTACAAAATCGTTAAGATGAGTGGGTAAGCGATGACTGCGAGTAGATCGTCTGGGTTCTATCACTGGTGGTGGAATAACGACTTTATGAAGGTCGGTGAGAGGGCGGACATCATCAGAAGCAGCAGGAGTTAAGAACTCTGAGTCGGTACCAGCAGGCAATGGATCAACCTGGTAAGCGTGATCGGCTGGGGTTGACAGCTCAATAGGTATTTCTGTATGCGGTGGCTCAGGAATTTGATAAGCATCATCGCTGTTCGAGTCCTCTTGGTAATAATGTTGCGATCGAGGAGATGGTGACGAGGGAACCTTGTAGCATTCCGTACGCTTGACTTTGTACGCCGTACTACGTAACTGAGAACCGATAAATTTGCGGATATTGCACCAAGTGTTATCAACCGACGTTACGAGATAGCGATGACGGGCCTTTGACTTGTTGCGATCGGCTAAGACGTACACAAGATCACCAACATCAATATCGGAGCTTGCTGGAAAACGGCCCGTTGGAGCCTTTGATCTTTCACTATGTGCATGATTGGCTAAACGACGTTTGTGCTGTGAGATAATTAATTGACTGTCAGACAGAGGAATTTGGTCGTTAGTAAACTGGTCGCGTTGTGTCCACATCTCCCTAGAAGAGAGACCACATGAGCGTAGTCGAGAGTTTAAGCAAGCCATAGTAATTTTGAGCATAGTTGGGGTGACTAATCCACCAGTGGGTTCTTGTGTAAGAAGTTCGTCTTCTACTTCACGTACGGCCTTTTCGGCGATTGGATTCTTATTTGGGTTTTTGGTTCTTCCTAGCTCAATCATTATTCTGTGGTGCGCTAACAACTTATCGCTGACCAACGAAGCAAATCCAGGAGCAGGGTCGGTGCGAATTACAGCGTGTGGGCCGTCAAGAGGCCTGAGCTCAATACAAAGGCGGATTAAACCGTCTCGTAGACTGTCGTGACGTTCGCTGTCGATAATGCACGCGACTGTAAATGATGTTACACACTCTCGCATCACTAGAATAAGTTGTCGTTCACGCTTAATTACATCAGCAGCGAAGGTGGTACCAACTGCATCGGGTGGGTCTCCGGTGGACTGCGGGATAACGGTATGTGGAATAGAGCGAAGGGCAGCGCAGTGGTGACATCTTGCTGAGATACGCTCCACAGAGGCATCCATGTCGAGAGCGAAGAAATATCTACGAACGATCGTTTTAAGCTGATGGCACGAAGGGTGGTCAAAACGCAGATGAAGTGCTGTGAGAAGGCCCTCGAGGACATCACGAGGAACAACAATACATTCGCGTACGGGTGCGAGTGGCTCATCCCTACGAACGACCAAAAGACCATCCTTGGCTATGGTAGAAAATCGTAGAAGGCGCTTGACATCTTTAATGTTTGTGATTTTTTTGTGGGGGCGAGTACCCTGAGAAAGGTGAGCGTGAGTGCGTCGTAGGACCGGACATTCAGACTGGATGGCCAGCCAGGCAGGACGACTAGTGAAAGGTAGCTTTGTGGAGCCAGATATAACGTCTTTAATGTTCACTTGGAAAACAACAGAGTCTTCGGTTTGTTGGACAAAAGAGCAGATTTGGCAAGAAGGAGCGTCACAAGGTTGTGCGTTCCTGCTCCCGAAGTCGGACGGCATATTTGCGGAACCTGCGAGGTGGTGAACAGATGCGTGATAGCGGCTAACAGTGGATAAGAAGGTTGAAACCCGAGGACTCACAGAGAATTCACCTCTGCACAACTTTTCGTAGGCTTGGACACATGGCTTACTGTCTGTCAAAATGTGTGCCTGATGTGCGGATTGTATGATAAATGGACTAAAGTGTTTTGTGGATGCGGCAATTGAAAGAGCTTCGACTTCACATGGTAACCAGGTCATTTGTCGTCCGCGTAGTTTAGCGCTATAAAAACCAGCGAGTAATGGTTTGCTGTCACGGGAGACATACAAGGTGGAAGCTATGCCATATTTCTTGACGGCGCCATCAGTTACAATCCACAATTGGTCACTTGCTCGTGGGATGGCAATCGTGTGTGGTGAGTTGAGGATAGATTGCGCACTTGCGAAACTAGCGAGCAATTCGTCAGACCAGTCTATCTTCTCTTGGGATTGTCGTCCAGCGACAGCAGCTTCAAGAGGTGACAAAATAGGTGCACATCGCGGGAGAACGCGAGATAGCATCTTAAATGCGCCAATGAACGATCGTAATCCGGTCACGGTGACTGGTCTCGGGCAGCTAGATAATGTTGAGATGCGATGAGAGCTAGCTCGGAGTGTCCCTTGGCTCCATATCCACCCAAGAATGTTAGTAGTCTTAGGACAGATAACGGTTTTGGTAGCGGATAAATGTAGTCCTGAGTTGGATAGTGCATGAAGGATTCTTCTCCATACGTTCAAGACCTCTTCAACTGTATTACCGCCGCAGTAAAGATCATCAGCGAGTTTTGTAGCTGAACCTTCTTCTAAAAAATCACCCACTACTCTGCTTAGAAGTTCTTCCAATGCGGTTTCTGACCCCGGCATGCCCATTGCGCAACGGGTATATACCCTGACACCGTGAAATGGAGTGACGATTCCGCAATATTTCATAGACGGTTTTGAAAGTGGAATTTGGTAGAAAGCGTTGGTAAGATCCGTTGTTATAATGTATTTCCACTGTCCGATTTTAAGAAGAGTGGAGTCGACGTCAGGCATGAGTGACGGTTGTGGTTTGCTGTACCTGCCGACATCGGCAAAGGATGTCACTAATCTGGAACCGCCGTTGGGTTTCTTCACGAGGAATGACGGATTGAGATATTCTACAGCAACTCCAACATCTTCTGGACGGGCAAAAACTCCAAGTGTTTCGAGTTCGTCGAACTTGTGTTGTAGTTCGAGGAGCTTGTCTCTTGCATACTGAGGAAGGCGACCTTTGCGTTGTGGGGGTTGGACTGGTCCCATATTTACGGTGGCAACAAACGGGCCTACAGCACCATTATAACCTTTAAAGGAAGGGTTGAAAATGTCATCATACTCCTTGTGGAGGCTAGTAAATTGTTCGAGTATGTTGCGAGGTAGAATGCTATCCGGATCCAGCTTAATGCTATCAGAGAAGCAAGTGTGAACTGTTGTAGTGCTAAGCTTTGGTGGTTTAATCGGGGATGATGAAGTGTCAGGTAGGTTAGGTGTAAACACAGGGCTAGCTTGGCAAAACTGTTCATTGCGTGAAAGCACTTTGGGTTCGTCTGACAGGTTAGGAATGCGAATTCGTCCGGCAACGCACGATATGATACGTGGTTCAGGCCAAACATGAGATGGCAAAGATGTTTTCGAGATTGGTGCATCAACGCGAGGTTCAATAGCAACAGTGTCTATGTCGGTGAGGTCATTTGGGAGTGAAAGTTCAATGTAACTACCTGGCCATATCACAGTGCGTGTTGAGGGAGCACGGAGAACATGAGCGCGTCTGATCGAGTGGCATTCGGACAAAGTGGTAGGCAAGGAGCCATAGATGTATGTTGTGCCATCGGCCATAACTACTTGACGCTTAGCGGGGCGGATAGAAATATCATTCTGTTCCATAAACGGTGTACCAGCGAGTAGCTCAACGTCGAGGTCCTTAACGACGAGGCCATTGAAAGTCAAGTCTTTATTGTCACGTGTAAAGGTGACGTTTGTCTCGCCCATAACCTGTAACTGCGAAGATCCATCGGCTTGGTGTGCTGATTGACTACTGGGCTTAATCTGAACGCCAAGTAAACGTGCAGTTGATTCACGGATCATGTTGCCAGTAGCACCGCTGTCTATAGTAATATGTACGGTATTATAGCCGTGAAAGGCTTCGAGATATGGCGACTGACGTACCTGTATTCGAAGAGCTGAGGATGAACCAGATGGTGGGTCGTTGGGATCCTCGACACGGGTGGAATCCTGTTCATAGCAGTAACTGTCGTCATCGTCGAAGATGTTTGCGGCCCGGGCACGTGCCATGTAGCGGCGGTCGCGTTCCGGAAGGAACTTGCACTCACTGAGAAAGTGGCGGTCTGGTCGTCCACCTTGTTTGCAAAATGGGCAGCATTTATTTGGTTTGTTATTGTATGTCTGAGTATTGAATGTCTTAGGTGGGTAGCGGGAACGCGGTGGTTGAGAAGGAAGAGAAGCTGGTCTTTGAAACGGTAAAATCGCTGAACGCATGACTCTTGTGTCATCGGAAGTTTTGATTTCTTCTAATAGGGAAGTCATAGCTTGTGAAATTTCAGGCTTGATGGACGCCAGTGTACGTGAGCGAAGCTCTGTGCCATACCTCTGTTTGACGAGTTGGGGAAGTGAAGGGTGAACTAAGCGTAGCCATGTCAGTGTGAGTAGGTTTTCAAGTGAAGGGGTGAGTTCTTCGTCTTCCGTAATAGGTTGATTGTGGTGAGTTATAACACTGTCTGCTTGAAGAAGATTGTCATCAATGAAAGCTAGCAAACGTTGGTATAGATCCTCTGGGCGTTCATCTGGGCCCAGACTAATGTTAGCAAACTCTAAGAAATGAGCCCCACTAGATTGGAACCCGTAATGTAATCGTATGCATTGCCAGATGCAAGGTAGTGATGTGGATGATTTTACGATAGTGTTTCTTGAGATTACAGGGCAATAGTTAGCAATTTGACCTAACATTAGTTCCAACATGGTTACTTTCTGTTGTGCAGATAAAGCATTAGCTACGTTGTCTTCAAAACCATTGTCATCAGTGAACCCTCGGAGTGGGGAAGCTCTGGTTTTCTTGCCCCACGAGAAACCTTCCACCAGGAAATTGGCGAATTTAGTGTCTAATGTTAACGTGTACATGAGGTTTTGACGCCAATTCTCAAATGTGTTTATTGTTTCGTTTTTACCTAAGCACCATTGCTTGGGGGCACGATTGGATGCAGCCATTGTTGTGGTGTTTATACAAAGTGTACTGAATGAAACGTTATTCCTCTATTGACGAACGGAGAATTACAGCGACTGCAGTATGCGCCGGTCAGTTGCTCGCCTGTGGATGTGCGATAACGGCAGTATAAGTACTATAGTTATAGGGCTAGGCCTAGGTCTGCCTCCTGTGTAGACGGTAAGTCGATATTCTTGTGGGCAGTAAAATGTGTTGCGTAGGATTTTCGTTTCCCGACGCTGCCACCACGCCAACTTGGTAATAATATAGACAATACTCACACAGATAATACAACTGAATAACCGATACTTGAGGTATAACAATAATGTAACTTTATTAACAAAGCAAACAGTAAACATTCGTATGTAAAACAACAACAACGAGGGGGCTCACATGGAGCGCCGTACGTGACATAACAGCCAAACTGGCGCTGTGTAGACAAATGAATTTTGTTGAGACAAAATAAATTTTGTCGCGACAAAATAAATTTTGTTAGCCGAGCCTACTCAAGCGTGGGACAAAACGTTTTTTAAAACATTTTGTCCCACGCTTGAGTAGGCTCCGTTTTAATATTTAAATTAGAAGGCGGAGTTTAAACGTGAAAAGGGCAAGACAGGGTGAAGCTATCTTTGACATTTGTTATTGGTTAAGTTATTATGGCTGAGCATGCCTCCGTCTCTATTGCTATCATATTAATCTATTTTATAATATCAGGGAACCCCCGAAAATATCAGATATGATCAGTATTCATACTTTGACAATTTAATATCTACGTCGTCAGTAATAATTATTATTATAATGTATTCTATATTAAAAAATCGGAAAATGGTTTTCATTAGAGCCCTGCTTATTACTTAAGTAAAATTGTAGTAATGGGGCTATTTAATATTTTGTCGTTTAAAATATTATTTATTAATCTTATAAAATGTATATACTTTATTTTAAAATTAAAGATGTATTGTCTCCCAAAATCATGAAAAATAAAGAATAGGCCATTATGCAGTTTTAATGAAGTTGTTCACTTCCATAAGAAAAAAGAATGGGGAAAAAAATTATTTCAACTATAAAAAGACAAAATAAACAGTTAAATTACCCAAAAACTCATTGGCTTCCAGACAATTTGACAATTTTTTGCTTTAAATTACAGTTTTTTCAGATAAATAATTTTTTTTCAGACCCAATTTTTTGTGAAAGTGAATAACTATTATGTGACATTAAAATAACATATTCAACAAAAAGATTAAAACATTTTTTTCAGGGGACAATATATCTTTAAGATAATAATAATCATTGCAGAAATAATGATGCTGAAAGCTGTCCGTTATTTGAAAAAAAAAACATTTAAAGAACTGACTACAAAAGATTGCTCATGTTAGTTTTATTATAACAGTCATCCACCCTGCGAAACCTAATAACCTTTAACCTACAGTAGTAAGTAGGCCAGGTAGCCACGTTGGCTAGGTTCAGGACTGATTGCCCATAAAACATTCGATGTATAAATATCAACACCCCAGACAGTGTAATAATGACCTTTCCAGACCGAAAACCATTCTGCCCGAAATTACAATACTTTCTTGATACAACTCCATATTTTATTAGTGGAAAATGCATTTTTATTTAACATCAATCTTATCAAGCCAGGCAAAGACTGAATACGTACATTAAAAGTACAAAGAACAATGTAAACCTATAAACAATTATTTGCAATTACCAATGTATAATAAATAAAATCAATCATGGAGAAGGTGGAAAGATTATATACACTGCCATGGGAATGGATACTTGAGTGGCGCCATATGTCAGTTGTGTGAACACCCATATAACTATTTGGTCAAAGTTGAATTATATCTTTCGAGGGTGTAAATATATAATAATATGCAACCGAGAGTAAAATTAATAGTTAAACGTAAATTTGAAATTAAATTTAACTTTTTAACGACAATTTGCAATATCATAATCTATGGCGTACCAAACTGTCATTTATTTAGGCAACTAAAATATCTTAGTTTTTAATAGATGTAGTTAGTTTACAATATAGATCTTAGGTTCCAATAGAGATATATCCCTGTTATAACCAAGATATCTTTTCAATAAAGATATCTCTATTATTCCAATTAGAGACAATTAATATATGTCTTAAGAGATATATCATAGTTTTGTTCCCTTGAGTTAGGCCTATTAGCAATTTAGTATTCCTATCAAATAAACTTGGTAGGCCTATATAGACGATGCAATTCCCATAAGAATAAATAGGCCTATACTAACTATTATATTAAAATAAATGTATTAACTAAAATCATTTCATTACTACTCAACTTATCAGATGTTATCGTAAATAGTGTTGTCATTTTCTTTATCAATATTATCGGTATCGATATAAATCTTCAACCATCTTTAATATTTATTACCAAAATTGGTAGGCATATAGGGCTACCCGGGAGGGCTACGTGTTCCGTTTTGCTGAATCGGAATTAATTTTAAGTATACAATGATATTGTTATACGTCAGTATAAACTGTACTTATACTCGACGCAAAGTATTCAAGTTCACCAGTGTAGAGGAGGTCGTAAAATGATATTCGCGAGCTGTTTGATCGTAGGCCTATAACTGTCAATCTTCGAGTTTCCAATAACAACCCCGCCTTCTAATTTAAATGTTAAAACGTTTTGTCCCACGCTTGAGTAGGCTCGGCTAACAAAATTTATTTTGTCGCGACAAAATAAATTTTGTTGCAACAAAATGAATTTTGTCTACACAGAATGAATTTTGTCTATACACAGAATGAATTTTGTCTACACAGAATAAATTTTGTCTACACAGAATACATTTTGTCGCCACAAAATAAATTTTGTCCACACAGAATTAATTTTGTCTACACAGAATTAATTTTGTCCACACAGAATTAATTTTGTCTACACAAAATGAATTTTGTCGTTACAGAATGAATTTTGTCGCCACAAAATGAATTTTGTCGTTACAGAATGAATTTTGTCTACACAGAATTCATTTTGTCAACACAAAATTAATTTTGTCTACACAGAATGAATTTTGTTTACACAGAATTAATTTTGTCGAGACAAAATGAATTTTGTCAAGACAAATTTAATTTTGTCCACACAGAATAAATTTTGTCAACACAAAATGAATTTTGTCAATACAAAATGAATTTTCCAATAACAACCCCGCCTTCTTCAAAATGAATTTTGTCAATACAAAATGAATTTTGTGTTGACAAAATGAATTTTTTATTGACAAAATTAATTATGTGTAGACAAAATTGTAATATTTCGACAAAATTAGCATTGTCCCATACGGCACCCCATACTAAAAAGGTTTTTAACATTTAAGTATACTGATTATAATGACCATCTACAAAAAGGGATATTGTTATTGATAAGAAAAATGTACTTTTACAATTACAATCAATTGTTTGATTGATCAGTCTAATTTGTATTATTTTAAGGCCCACTAAATCAAATTCCTGGATCAACCGCTGTTATCCTTCTTCAGTAGCTTTACATACTTATGATGCAAATCCTGTCTTGCAGTTTAATTTAAAATTAATTAAAGTTCTATAGACTGTTCTTCATCAGAAGCTTGGCAGTGATTTGATTAAAATATCCCTTAGTTTCCGCCTCAGTGCTTCGTTGCCTTCACTTACAATGTGCGTGGAACTTTCTTCTAATTGTATAATAGTATCTTCTTCTTGCTAAAAAAAAAGTTTATAATTGTATTGTACGCCGTGAGGTGGTTTCCCGAATGATCGTAAAATCAAAACGGTACTGGGTATGACCAACTTGTCACCAACTTAGTCATCCATTCAGAGAAGTACTGATGTAGTAGCCTATCTGTACGGTGACCATAGAATGTGACCCGAGACATGACTAACTACGACTTTTAGTTGATAGAAGATTGAAAAATTTGTTTACAACTCTTAACAAATTTTTCAATCTTCTATCAACTAAAAGTCGTAGTTAGTCATGTCTCGGGTCACATTCTATGGTCACCGTACAGATAGGCTACTACATCAGTACTTCTCTGAATGGATGACTAAGTTGGTGACAAGTTGGTCATACCCAGTACCGTTTTGATTTTACGATCATTCGGGAAACCACTGTATGTGGATGTTTAATGAAATTATGTCAATAATGTTTACACACTAGGCATATAAATAGTAATGTTTGTTATCGTGAACTGGTACTGTATAAGGTAAGCTGCTGTTTAAATTTAATGAATGAATTCATTCTCATCCAACAGCGAGCACAAACTCGCCAAATGCACAGTTTATTGTGCTTATAAACTTATAAGTCTCATTTGAGGCTTAGGGAGTGGCATTGAAAGAGTTGTACTGAGTTACAATCCTGGCACTAAGTCAGGGATTGAACCCTGAACCTTGGGATTGGAAGGCAAGCATTTTAACCACCAACCAACAGCTCCACTATAATATTTACCAAATGAATAATATGACCTCTTGGTGATTCTTCAACTTTGACATCGGAAATACCAGCCTATTTAAAAGAAATATTACAGTGCTGTACATGAAACTACTAAAGCTATTACTTAAATTAAAGATAAAAATTCATCATCAACTCGATGAGCATTCCCTTATTCATTTATTTATAATGGGTAACCTCTTCAGTCAAAGACTGGTCTCCCAGAGGGCCCAGTTATGATCAGTGGCTGTGTGTGTACTAGTATAGTACACCGAGGTAACCCCACTACTCATCTCGAAAGATGTACTAGGTTCTTTAAAGTGCACATATGCTAGATGTGTACACTGGATCTACGGTTTATTTGAGAAGACTTGTTCTACCAACAGAACCATGGAGTGATGCTTGCCAATGTTATGGCTACATAATTACGGTTCCACTGTCTTAATAATAATGTGCTAGTAAGACAAAGGCAGCAATTATAAAGATTGGTTCTCACATAGGATGCAACACAAGGACTTAAACGCAACACAAAGACGTAAACAAGTTGACCAATCACAAGCTACAGTTTGAATAATCTATTGCTTGTGATTGGCCAAATAACTTGCATTGCGCTTATGTCCTTATGTTGTGTCATAGTGTGCACTAATCTTTAAAGATGAATTGTCCCCTAAAAACATGAAAAATGAAGATTAATAAAATCAGACTTCAAATAGGCCATTTTGCAGTTTTAATATAGTTATTCACTTACAAAAAAACCCCAAAAACAATGAATTCAAAAGGAAAACAAAACGTTTAAATTTTAACCAAAAACCATTGTCTGACAGAAGATTTAAGTACTGAATTTTTGCATTAAATTACATTTTTTTTTAATGTCACATAATAATTCACTTTGACCAAAAACTGGATTAAAAAAAATGTTATCTTTAAGCATTGTTTCAGATGCAATTTTTATACCATACCTTATCCAAACTTTGGACAAATTCATCAACATTGATGCATCCATAAATATAATGTTTTGGTTTTTTTGGTACTTCTTCTTCTCTTCTCCTTTTTCTTGATACTTGAATATCAACTGGAGGGTTTGAAGGTGGCACATTCTGAAAAAAAAAAATTCCTTTTTATTGATTTATTAGTGAAGCCTTTAATAATTTGAAGAAATTGTAATCATCAATAATGGATAGCAGTTAATTTAGCACAGTCTGAGCAAGTTGCAGACTTTCAAAGTTTCCAGATATTTTAAGTGATCTCCCGAGGGCGTTTATTCGGGGGGGGGGGGGGGGGGAGCATTTATTTTTTGGGTGTAATATAGTAACATGTATAATCAAATAAATACCTCCTAGATTTGAAAAAAAATACAAGACAATTAATATCAAGAAGTGATAAAATACAGTAAAAATTGTATCGAAATGCTTGGTAAATTGTAGATCATGCCAATCAATGCATTCTACTACAAATAGAAATGTGTTGTAATACAATGTTCTGTATATATGCATGTTTATTCTAGGAAATAAATAAAGGCCTCGGGATGTTTATTCGAGGGGGTGGGGGAGGGTGTTTATTCAAAATGATGTTCTATGGTGGCGTTTATTTGAGGTTGGCGTTTATTCAAAGCAGGGCGTTTATTCAAATAAATACGGTATTAGCATGTTCTCACTTGTAATACGTATTGATTGTCTTTCACCACCAGAACACCTGTAACAGCAGACACCAGCACACCTGGGCGCACTTCAGTTGGCGTAAGATCATCAGAAATCTAAAACAAGTACCATTTATACATCAGTCACTTATACGCTGCATTTAGACTTAATGATATATTTATAAAAACAATAGAAGTAACAGTATATTGGAAATATTCTTTTTTCCAAACCAATAATTAGTAAAACTAACCTTGAATAGGCCCTCTAGAGGTCAGTCTGTTTGATGATAGATCATCATTATTTCTGAAGAAGCTGTCCGATCAGGACAGCGAAACTGTCAAGGTTAGTTTTACTAATTATTGGTTTGGAAAAAAGAATATTTCCAATATACTTATACCTTCAAACCAGATGAACATTTTCAATCAATAGAAGTAACATATGCAGATGAACTAAAGTGTCCATATAAAGTTCAACAACATAAATAAAATTATAATAATTAAAAACTTATAAAAGTTTTGTTACTTGTACAAAGTCATAAGAAATCTTAACCATTATATTAATTGTTTTTTAAAGAAGATGGTATATTAAGGAGAGTATTATTATTGAGGAGTATTAATATTAAGAGTATCACCTGTTCAGATATTTCAATCTTCTCAAATTTTCGTTTGACTGGAACGTTTAGAATTTCTCCTCGTGTAAAAGTTACAGGCGATGGGTCCTACATGTTTAAAGAAACGTATTGAAAATAGACGGTAGTATCAATCAATGGCACACTAAGCACACTAAACAAAACATGAAACATAACCTTGAAAGTAGTAGGTAGCTTTCATAATAATGATACTGTATATTTATGTAGATTTAGATTGATCCAATGCATATGTTGCTGAATGTTAAAAGGCTTTCTAGTATTTGTTACCAGCTGAGTAGTTTAAAAACTTAATTGCAGAGATTTATAAATTACTGTATAAAAATATTGTAACCAATAAATGAACTCAACAGAACTCATCCGTAACAGAAGTACTTAGCTTAGTTAAATAATATTTTGGGTCTGAATTTATCGTCTGTCATGACGGGATTGGGCCATATATACAGTATATATAACTAACAATAACAGTACTTTACCGATTCAATCTGGAGATCTGTCTTGTGCGGTAAGGATGCCGGTGGACGAGAGTAGCCTGCAGGTATGATCAAATGACCAGGCTAAAAATACAAAACAATGAGTGTTAAAGCTCTATCTACACTATCAAACCAGTTTTACAAAAGTGTGATGTGCCCAAATTTGGTAGTGATATGACATCATTATGTCCATATATGGGCACATCACATTTTTTTTGTCACATGAAGTTTGATAGTGTAGACAGAGTTAGTTGGCCTACCCAACACATGTTGGTTGCAAAAAAAATTGCCTACAGATTTTTAAATATGTATTACATAATATAGGCTTTGCACATAAACTTTGACAGTGTAGGCAGAGCTTTAGATACCTTAAGGTCTTTAATCATTTTGTTGGCCTGGGAAAATCCCATAGCGGGATCAATGGGGCAATAACATGCCTTCATTGATAGAGGTTGAAAAGGTGCCAGGGCGTCCAAGTATGGAAAATCCGGCTCTACAAAAAAAAAATTGAAAAAAGGTAGTTACATTAATACAATCTGAAGCTATTGAAATTTTGAACAGCAAGACATCATTTTTTGATTAATTGAATGAAAAATTTACCTGTAAATAGAACAGTGTTAAGACTTGATTTTCCCCACATCTCCATAAAATGTACAGCATCGCCGAACCTCAATGATGGATGGCCGGTGAAAACCACACAAGGTGTCTTGAACTGATTGCTAAATTCACCTGAAAATTACCATAATAAAAAAAAACCTGTAAAGCTCAGTCTACACTATCAAACTAGTTCGACAAAAACAGTGTGAGGTACCCAAATATGGTAGTGATATTCCTAAATATGGTATGTAATTGACAGTACAAAGAAAATATCAAAATCTTTATCACTGAAAAAGCTTATTTAATACTGTAGGAACATACATTTAAATAAACACATTTTTGTTATGGCTTTTTAATAAATTTTAACATTTTGCACATTTTATAATTTTAACATTTTTAATCTGTTTGAGATTTTAAATTTATGAATCCTCTTGTAGTATTATGTTTGAATGCCATCTGTATATGTTTGTATTGTTGTTAAGAGGGCCTCTTCAAGTAAGCTGTAGTAGTACAGATGTTAAGGGCTACCCTAGTAAAATAAAGTTGAATAAATAATAAATGTGTTTTCTACTGCTGTTACTGCAGTAGAGTAGGTTAATACTGCAGTAAAGAATGGTTGCTTACCATGAATTGATGAATAGTGTTTAAGCCTATTGTTCTTGATAAGATCAGCATGTGGAAAAGGTGGTTCAGGAAGGTATACCTTTGAATGTTTAGCGCTACACAGCCTGTAAAACAAAGAAAATACTCAAGTACTCACATTCTAGAGACAATTTATTTTTTGTTTTTATATTTAATACCTAATTGTTCTCAACTCAGATTCTCCTTTCCAAAACATAGAGGAATAATTTTGTAGAGAGTGATATTATTTTTATTTTGTTTACAAACTAAAAGTAAACAAGATCCGTATTTATTACAAACATATTTCACAAGTTTTTTATCATTTGCGAAATAATTCAATTAAACGTTTTTGCCAGACTTACCATTCTGAAAATATTTGTGAGTATGCAAGAGAACAGTCTGCAACCGGAGAGATGAAGTAAATAGGAATCTGGGATAATCCCATATTATCCATGTAGCCCCACAAACATTCAAACAGGTCAAATAGGACACCAGACGGATAACATGGCACTAAAACATTACCACCATTCTTGACTGTAACAGCTGAAATGAGAAATTCTTTAAAATGTCAGTCATGTCCAAACTTTTAAATTCAAATTCAACATTTATTTGTTTTAATTACATAGCATAATCCCGAATACATATAATACCAATAATAGCTATAGTAGTTTACACCGTCTTTTTGGTGAAAAAATCTGATATTTAAAAAAATTTATAGAGCTATTACAAAACTAGAGGGTCAACTCCAACACAATCAAGCTCAAAAAGCAATCTACCAGTAGCATGTTTAATTCACCAACCTGAGCATATTCTTATAAATATGTAAATATTATTATATTATAAATCCAAAGGCAAATTACTGAAAAAAATGACAATGCTGTGGGTATCAGTGGCTGGATCTCAATGGAGATACAAAAAAAAAAGCGAAAAGCTAAATCAAAACGATAAAGTAAACAGCCAGAAAAGTTAGCAGAGCTTTCGGGCAACACTAGCAAGTGAGGGAATTTGGATAAAGTCATATCATATGAGTTGGCAAGTGCTGCCTGGGTAGACAGGAATAAAAGAAATATAACAATAGAAACAGCATGTTGAATAGTGGGTGGAGACTGAATAAGAGTAGAGAACAAAGAAGGTGATGTCATATCACTACCATATTTGTGCATATCACCACCGTATTTGGGCACATCATACTTTTTTTGTCAAACTAGTTTGATAGTGTAGACAGAGCTTTCTGTGAGGTAATAGAAAATGATTAGTGAGTACTGACCTAGATTACTGCAAAACTCGCCCAACATGGTGTCTGGGTTGTGTCCAGGAGTTTGCGTTACCCCTGTAATGATCATGACATCACTATCTTTCATTGGCTGTTGATTGATAGGTGCAGCATGAGTGGTGAGAAAGGATGAGCCAGCAACATAAGATATCTGTAAAAATAACAATAAGGACTTTTAGACTGAGTGAACGTGCACACGACGCATGGGTCATAGTTGACTGTTCTCGGCAGTAGCACAATATTTTAAGTCAAGACAACAGTAGAGATAGTATAGCAGAAACAGATTACTGCTTTCATGTGACTTCTCATATGTAAACAATATAAATATCACCCCATCATGTTTCAGTACCACAAAAACTGAAGGACCTACCAAAACTACCATAATATTATACCACTAACACTTCCAACACCACAATTAGAGCTACCAATACCACTACCAAAAACCTGAAGCTGTAGCTTGGTGGTTAACATGCTTGCCTTTCTATCCCAAGCTCCGGGGTTCAATCCTGACCTAGTGCCAGGGATGCAACTCATGACTCTTTCAACTCCACTCCCTAAGCCTCAAATGAGAATTAGTTTATAAGCACGGTAAATTATAAAATAGTTTATCCATCCTGTAATTGGTGAGTTACTCGCTGTTGGATGCGTAGGATAAAAAAAATGCAAATCCAAATAATAATATCACCACCAAAACTACAAATACTGGTACCACATGCACACCCAGAGCTACCAATACCAACACCACAACATCACTACCACATAGCTGGCATATTGATCTACATATTATACATATTACCTTTTCAAAATCAGATTGAATCATCCAATTGCATCCACCAAGACAGTAACCTGAACTTAGTGGCACAACGGTTACAGCACCAAATAGATTCTACATTGAGATGAAAATAATTTATTGTATATAAACTGTAATAAAGGTTAAAATGCATTCGTAAATTTAATAAATAAACAAATGTACAGTAATTTGTAATGTATAATAGGTAACACATTTAACTCTCATTTACTTGTGTTGGACTAAGAGATGGGACTAGGAGATGGGACAGTTTGTTACACTTGGATATTAAATAAATAAAAAAAGAATACATTTTTTCAATATCCAATCACTTTTCAGTCAGGAGTCCTCCCTCTAGCCAATCTATAATACCTCGATGGTAAAAACTTACCGTTTTTTCAGCAAATGACACTAATTTGACCTTTGCTAATGCGCTGTTTACATCTTGCTGTGTATAACAATTTCTCCATGATGGTATGTTGAGGGCAGACTTTAATGGTGCTGGTAATTTCTTTAAAATATCCGGCTGCTTCCAACGACTGGCTACGATCCTTTTACCAACTCGTCCCATGAACTCCACTAATTCATCCATATACAATCTGGGTGTAAATGTTACTGTAGTAGTGAATTACCTTTATACTGCAGTATTATGGTTATACTGCAGTATTATGGTTATACTGCAGTATTATGGTTATACTGCAGTAATACATTTATGATCCAAAAAATGACCGGGGTAAAAATGTGCAGCGCATTGATTATACTGCAGTATTAAGATTATACTGCATTATTACGATTATACTGCAGTAATACATTTATGATAAAAAAAAATGACCGGGGTAATAATGTGCAGCGCATTGAGAGCTTGCTTATAAAATGTGCTATATAAGAATGAACAATTATTATTATCATTATATTTCTGTCTCTTTATCTTTAAAGCTTGGTTTCCACTAGCGATGTAACAAAACACAACATGCGCAACGCAAGAAAATGCCCTTCCAATAATTATGCCTGCATGAAAGAAAACCTGCGATGTTTGCAGCACTGTTGCGTCGTCGGTTTCCACTTGTGATTACGCAATACATCACTTTCCGTCAATACGTTGCTGCATTGTATTCTAGTGGGAACCATGCTTTAGATGCCTTTGAAACATCAAAATTGCATTACCAATTCTCAGTCACTATTGACTTATAACAATAGTATTTCGCTGGAGCATAGAAATATTATAAATATCTCTATGGTTGGAGGTACACACCTAATTGGTGACAGTGGCTTACTGCTTTTGTGCTTTCCTGGCAGCTACAGACAATTATATATTATCTCCTTACGTTGTATTTGTTTAATAATAATAATAATACAAAATGACTTACTTTCCAAATTGCACTGTGGGTTCTGTTGCATATATTGTTCCTTTGAAACCAGCATACTAAAAATAAACAAAACTAATCATGTAAAACAGGAGAGACTCTAGCTCTCTGCATTTTTTGCTATACCATCCATCATACTTTTTCTGTGCTGTACTGGCAAAAATGTGCCCTGTAATATGTATAAAACCAAAAATAAACATGACTCACCTCGGTTATAAATGGAAGTGCCAACATGCAGTGATAATTTGAGATAAGAATGGCATCAATGTTAGATATATTAAACATATCAAACTACAGCAGAAAATAGTAATTATTAACATATATTATATAAATTTCTCAACAAATGAATTATGTTTGTATAAAGCTCTGTCTACACTATAAAACTAGTTATGTCGATAGGCACATCACATTTTTTGTCACATAAAGTTTGATAGTGTAGACAGAGCTTAAGGACTTCTATGTAAACTTATAATGAGCTATAATTTATGCAGTAATTTACTTATCAGTTATAAATAAATCCAATTTATTACAAAGTTTCTAAACTAAAAAAATAAATAAAAAATGTGATGTAGACATATATGGACATGATATCAAATCGCTACTATATTTGGGCATATCACTACCATACAGTATTTGGACACTTCACATTTTTTTGTCAAACTAGTTTGATAGTGAATCAGAGCTTTAAAATATCAACTGACCTCTGGTAGGCAGACTTCAGGACAACTATCAATAAGGACTCTTCCACCACATTCCTTAAGCTCCTGTGCAAAGAATGAGAAAAATGATTTGTTAGACATTGAACGTCTCTAGACAACTGGATAGTTGTCAGTCCAGAATGCAATCTAAACTCCATGGTAGTTTTCGTAGGACCATAAATGTATAATATATTGAATAATAATTGAGCTGTACTTTAGATTGGTGGTTAACATGCTTGCCTTACAATCACAAGGTCCAGGGTTCAATCCTGACCTAGTGCCAGGGGTGTAACTTACAACTCTTTCAACTCCCTAAGCCTCAAATGAGACTTAGTTTTTAAGCATGATATATTGATTATTAAATAGTTTTTATCCATCCTGTAATTGGCGAGTTTGTGCTTGCTGGTCGATGCATATGAAATTTTTTGTTTAAATAAATAAAAAAAATGCAAGATAAAAAGTAAATTAATCTATTTTGTGTCAATGTCAATTTTGTAATGTAAGTATAATCCTTATTTTTTTTTTATTATATTGTTTTGATAGATCAACTTACATTACACTGATCTTTTTCTCCATTACATTTCCATGTTGATAGTTTAGCAAGTCGTGTGCTAAAAATTATTGAACAATTTCAAAATTAAAATATACAAATACGCACAAAGTTAACATAGAAACATATTCAATGCAAAAGCATTAATTACATACAATATAGAATTTCGTTTTTGATACAGATTACAGTACAAAATTAGGTTGATGTTTGAAATTTTATACCCATCAGGGTTTTTATTATCAAGATAAAGGAGATGTAGAAATAGACGATTAAAAAATCCTCGAGTCTACACTCTAAAAATAGGAAAAACACCTCAGAAAGTCTCCCATTACACTCACAGTACTTTGGGACCTAAATATTTGTCCGTTTTAAAATTGGTTGGAATGTATTTAATTCAAGGAATAATATATACAAGGAAAAAATGTATAAACTCACCTGGGAACTAGCGTAAGCGGAATGAAATGCTGTAGTGACTGGAGATCAAGACTGCAGTCCAACATCAGGGTTGTACCCTTGAATGTTACAACTATGCAGGGGGCATTTGGCTTTTCAGACAGGCAATACTGAGAAAAATAAAGTACAAATTCATTATTGCATGCATTTACATAGAAATTATTATCAAATAAGATTCCCACTAACTGAATGGAAATGCTTAATAATTAAGAGTTGACTGCAGTGTATATGGTTTTCTATCAACGACAAGGTTGCTGTGCCGACAGAATTTTTTAATCACTTTAATTTAAGTTAAATTTTGGGTTGTATGTCACAATTGATAATTATTTGATTTGAATTGTTTCTTTCTTTCAGATTTTCAATTGTGTGCAAATTGCTAGTAGTAGCACCAACAAAAGAGAATAGGGGTCGGGCCTATGTACATATAGGGCTACACATATTTTGCCTACCTAGGTAGGATATGCCAATATGGTACAAATACGACAACGCAACAGCTGCGCTGCCATTAGAAATTACTCAGAGCATAAATACCCCCTCACTGTCATGGCAGAGAATAATTTCGCCAGTGTAGCATAGCAAATAGCTATACAAAACAACCTTATTGCTACACATTTCTAAAATTGTGTAGCAAAAAATACAATACAAAACTATCTTTCTCGACTAAAAAATCAGTTTGATTAGCAATAATTGCTAAACAAAATTTTAAAATGAAATTTTTCCCTGCATGGCCTAGCTAGCTAGAGGAGCAGTAGTAGTACTACTACTAGCTAGAGTAGTAAGTAGCCATAGCCTAGCCTCTACTACTAACTAGCCTAGCTAGTCTAGTAAGTAAGCCTATATAGGCCTACTAGGCTAGTTTAGTTAGGCCTATTTTATAGGCCCTACCTAGCTAGTTCTAGTAGTAGTAGGCTAGTAGGCCTAGCTAGCCTAGACTAGTAATAATAAAGTTTAAATGTTACATACCAATTTCATTTTTATAAATTACAATTCAGAAGCAAACAGAAAATGTTCAGAAAATACTAGTGATCCTCATAACATATGATTAACATAAATATTATGAACACAAATATAAAGTACAGTAGGCCTAGGCCTGGCCCTAGCTAGGCAATCCTACAATTCGTCGATCAACAACAACAATACAACTCAACATCCATGTGTTTTCATTTGATGGACGAGTTCATTTATAATTTGGGGTTTAAAACATATCTTTGCAGCTATTACAGTGAATAAAAATATGTCCATATACTCTTGTTGAATACATTTATAATTTAATCAAATAACATAACAAATTCACATCTATATTTTTATATACACGGCTATTTTTAAAATTGTAAAGTTGTACATATATAATTAAATGAGTTGTTTCTTTAATAAATGGAACAAACTCCATTTACTGGAAACTTAAATTTCAAACAAACACATCTGAAAAATCTGAAAAGTCATCCCAGAAAAATAGATAAAGTAAGTAAAGATTAAAAATTAAAAGTTTATATTATAGTTTTAGATAGACTATTCGTGGTATTTAGTTTATACCACAGAAGTAATTACTTAATTAAGTCCTAGTAATATCATCAAGAGCTAGCCTAGCTAACCAGAAAAGTAAGGTAAAAGCTAGGGATGAGCTAGCTAGTAGTAGTGTGTAGGCTAGCTAGGCCTACTACTAGACCAGACCGGTCGGTGTGCTTCATGATAAGTGATGGCGGGACTGACCACAGGTCGGTAGCCTACTAGGCCTAGGTGCGTCGCGGAGTGAGTGTAGGCCTAGGCTATAGAAGTATTAATAATTATTGTTCACTAGGCCTAGTTAGGCCTAGACTGGTCCATGAAAAATTATTTTCCATAACTACTCAATCTCAAATTGTTTAATACACAACAGTTCAGTAGTAGAGAGTAGGCCTATTAGTATATGCTAGTTTAGTTAGTATAGGCCTAGCTAGTACAGTAGTGTTGTTTCACACAATTGAGTGAAATATTTGTTGAGCAAAATAGTATTTTAATTTGCAGACATGGATCGTTTACTTCGTCTTGGTGGAGGAATGTCTGGCCTAGGAGGTGGTGCCACAACAAGTGATGCTCCAATGGTGGATACTGCGGAGCAGGTATACATATCATCACTGGCCCTCCTAAAGGTACACAGTTACAAAGTTATTGTAGTCATCTAAAGAAAGTGAATCATACGTAAACCTACATACAGTGCATAATTTAAATTTTTTATTATTTTATTTATTTTCTTGCACAAAATTAGTAGCATTAATAATGTACAGTCTCTTGCGGTAACTGTACATAATACTAAGACTTACCTAGTCTTAAAAAAAGCACTATAAATAGTGATCGAATGTACAGCATGATGCAAAATGTGTTCTCCTTAGCCTGAAACATTAAAATCTATATATAATTGTAGTATTTTCATTTGTATAGATGTTGAAACATGGCCGTGCAGGTGTTCCAATGGAAGTCATGGGCTTGATGCTGGGTGAATTTGTTGATGACTACACTGTTCGTGTTATTGATGTTTTTGCCATGCCACAATCGGGAACAGTAAGTTTGAAATATTAATGGTTTAGTACAGTATATAATGAATGCAGTTGCTGCAGAATATTAGAATAAACTCTTTGCCAGTACTAACATTGATCTCCATTTTTTAATATGTTTTTTTTATCAACTTAATAGGGTGTGAGTGTTGAGGCCGTGGATCCTGTTTTTCAAGCCAAGATGTTGGATATGTTAAGACAAACTGGACGGTAAGGAACAGCAGAGCAAACATATCACTGATTCTAAATTATAGCAATGCTATTTGGCATAAACTGTTGATGAAAGAACTATGTAGGGAAAAACTTAATAGAGAATAGAGTTTCATTTTTGTTTGCTGTTACGAAATATCCATTGCAATAATTTGTTTTTTTCTCTTTATCCTAGGCCAGAAATGGTAGTAGGATGGTACCATTCTCATCCTGGCTTTGGCTGTTGGCTGTCAGGTGTGGACATTAACACGCAGCAGAGTTTCGAAGCACTGTCTGATAGGGCAGTAGCCGTAGTCGTCGACCCTATTCAAAGTGTTAAAGGAAAAGTAAGATTTGAATTTTTTTTTTCATTAATTTTTATCAAAAATGTTACTGTACCTTACTAATTAATGTAGTTAATGTAAGATTTCCAAACTGTGGCAAATTACCCCAGAATGGGTTTTGAGAATTTGACCTTGACGACCCAACGAATGCAAACTGCACCCACCCAAGTTTGTAGGCCGTGCAAACCTCTAGTCTCTGAATAAAGCAGGACAGACATGTAAAGATTTGGTGAATTATAGGTCATGTTTCCACAGCCAACAATTAACCGATATAAATTAACCGATAAACTGTTTAACCTATTCCACTATAGAAAAATTACCGATCATTATCTCATTCAAATCAGATAATTATCGGATAAATGTGATAATTATTAACCTTTGACCTGAAAGACTCCCTAATGTTTGTAAGAATGTTTTGTGCGAAATTTACATCCACAGCATGTAAAACCGTATTATATATCCTGTACATACCATTTTGTTGATATAATTTAGAAGGTGTCCTTTACATCACAACTTTAAGTTGTTTCTTGTTTATTTGACAGGTAGTGATTGATGCTTTCAGGCTGATCAATCCTAACATGATGGTGCTAGGTCAGGAACCACGACAGACAACTTCTAACTTGGGTCATCTCCACAAACCATCAATACAAGCCCTTATTCATGGACTCAATAGGCATTATTATTCTATAGCAATCAATTACAGGAAAAATGAGCTTGAACAAAAGGTATGAACAGGGTTCTAACAAACAGTTGTGCTGGAAGGTAGGGGTGTTATAGATAAAGGGACCATGTGGTAAGGGGTGGTCTTCTCTTAATTTGTGAAAAAACGCCAAGGATAAGTACTTCAATTTCCAATTTTAGATCTGGCAATGCGTTGGATGTAATAACTCTAAATTTGGTCAAATCACAATGGATCTAAATCTTGTCATATTTTTCATGTTATGTTTCAGATGTTGTTAAATTTACATAAAAAGAGTTGGACTGATGGTTTGATGTTGACAGACTACAGTGAGCATTGTAGTGTAAATGAGAAAACAGTAAAGGAAATGCTGGAACTCGCCAAAAACTATAATAAGGTATGAATCATCATGTATAATTATAAGGGAGTATTTTTTTTAAAATCATAAATGTAATATATCCTGCCTTATAAGGAAATAATTATTTTTTTAAACAAATGTACAATATATTCTGCCTTATAAGGAAATATTTCCTTATTTAAAACATGTACAATGCCTTATAGGGAAATTATCTTTTTTAATCATAATGTACAGTATATTGTGCCTTATGAGGAAATAATGTAAAGTCTTAATTGTTCAACATGGTACCAGACAGCTACAGTACAGTGTTTTGTTTGTTAAAATTTACGTATCAACGCTTTGCTATGAAAAAGGCAAAACCATTATTAGATCTTAAAATGATAAATTCATTTATTTATTTGCACTTCCATTGCACTGCATTTTACTACATGTTCGAAAGCAGCCATTGTACCATGTATTTTTAATAAGCAAAACACATCATTGGATATCTAATATTGAATTATGAATTGTGTTAAGTTAATGCATTTCTTTTTGTGTATTAGTCGGTTGAAGAAGAAGATACGATGACAGCAGAACAATTGGCGGTGAAAAACGTTGGCAAACTGGATCCAAAGCGACATTTAGAAGAGCATGTTGAAGTACTGATGACCGCAAATATTGTACAATGCTTAGGGTCTATGTTAAATACTGTAGTCTTCAAATAAACCATTAAATGTAGCTATTAACATTCAATAACTTATAATTAAACTATATGGAACTAACTGTACAAATGAGCACACAATTCAACTAAGTTTTACGTTTTCATGTCGTTTTGTTTTTATGGTATAAACAAAGCATTATGTCTTCAAAAACTTAGTTTTGCTAGACTATAACTCAGCTTTTGTGAAACCTCTATTCATGTGACACCCATTAAGGGGACACTTTATCATAAAACCAACGAGGGTTACTATAATAGGTTTAATACTAAAGCCAAGCCCTATTCTCTGAAGAGTTTTAGTTTTACTGTATGTAAAGTAAAAGTTATGCTGAAAACGATGATTTTCATTTTTCGATTAGTTCATTAAAACTGTATTATTTTATATCTAATTGATGGAGATAACAAACAACAATCATGTCATTCTGTGGAACACTGTGTTCTGTAACGCGTGGCACGTATCGACAGAAAGTGTATTGCGTAATCACAAGTGGGAACCGACGACGCAACAATACTGCAAACATCGCCGGTGTGATTTCACGCAGGCGGGGGCAAACACAATTATTGAAAGGACATTTTCGTACGTTGCGTTGAACCAAGCTTGAACTACACAATGTACCAGTATGAATGGGACCATCCATTTATTGTTTAGACCACCAACATAGGCTATTTTACAGTATCAAAGGTTTATTCACAATGAATGTAAATCTATTTGAGTTTATAAAACAAAACCCAACATTTTCTTGCGTTACGTCGCCAGTGGCAACCAAGCTTTAAAGATGATTGATCAAAAAACGCCGCGCACTAAAGTTGAATTTGAAAACTAAGCGTCGCTATCGAGTACATGTGACGACTAGGCCCCTGAATTAGGAACCCAAAGTAGCCCTCCTCGAGCGTTTTAGCCTTGTTTTTTTCTCTGGGCACTGCTCAGGGACCCCCTATAAGCTCCGGGGCCCATGGGTTTAGCCAGTGAGCGCTCATAGCCGTACCGCCACATATAATGTATGACCTTGACTATTTTGTTTAGGCTTTAGTTTTCTTTGACGCGTATATCGGGACAATCCTAGTGCCATCACTGAAACAAACTTTTAGACTCAAGAAATGTCGAGGTTCCAATGCCGTCCCTTCCATCCTACTGACAAGGACTACAAAACACACACATGCTATGCATATTTATTTATTAGGCTACTTTGTTAAAATTAATTAATAATAAGTGATATATAGCATTAACTATTGTCTTGTTAGAGTGGTGTAACTGTGGGTCTACACATTTTAAAAGTATCAATCAATTAATAATACTCACAAAATCTTGAACCATAAATGATGATATACCTGCATTTTGTTAGTAGGTCAAAGGCAATAATGTTAGATTGCCTTGGTAAGCCTAAGCCTAATTTTAAAATTAATAAATTAGGCTTGCATGAATAATCTGCACGCACATGTTAATTGTAAATGTTATAACTTTATGAAAAAGAAAGCCATCTTTAATTCCTATAATTTGTCAAAATCAAAAGTTCTAAAATCTATGATGTTAATAAGCCTATTTTAAATTTTACTGTGAAACTTTGCAAACATAACCATGGCGGAATGAACATGGGATATCGTTCCACTTCTCCTGGGAATTATTTTTGTCCCATACTGATACACAGTCTTCTCTGCCTTTGTAGTTGTTTGGTTCACCACTATCCCAGTTTGTATAAGTTGGAAGACTGTTGCCGTCACTCCATAAAAATCTACCCTCGTGTGTTGAGTCAGTCAAACCGATCCAGTAGCTGGTAACTGAATCGGTGGTTGTCAATCCATGAGTTGCTGTATTCCAAAGTCTTGAAACAAAATGGTTTTCATCCGTGTTCCGGATGGACACGAGATGTGCGTGAGGAGCCCTTTGATTAATAAATAAAAAAAAGTATATTTTTAAGTTTTGGGATTTGTATCCAGAGGCCTAGAAATGAGTACAAATGTAGAGGGTTTCTATTATGCCCCTACCATTATTATAAATGTTGAGACCTAATGACTGTTGAAGTTAAAAACAAATAAATTGAGAGTGCAGAAATGACACGGTGCAATTTCATTTTCAATGCCAGATCCCCAAAATGTGGCCCTAAACAGCGCCACCAACGGTTGTATGTCTAATAAACGTTTGTAAAACCCCAACTGACACAAAATAGGGCCTAAATTGTATCCCTATGTCGTTCAAAAATTGTATTTTTAGTTTTGTGAGTAATAACTAATAATTCTAAAAATATCTGGGGTGCGAAAATGGTAATTGCAAATGACACAAACACCAACCCACGAACCATTCTCCCCCCCCCCCCACCCCCCCAAAAAAACCTGTTACAGCCATGGAAATTTAGAATTTTTGAGCTGAAATATGAGAGCTGCTCGATCTTTGCACTTAATTTCAAATATGAAAGGATCTTAGCCCACCATAATTAGAAAATGGCAATTATAATTTAAAATAGGAAATAAAAATATATATTAATTAGTGTCTCCAGGACCTCAGCCCCACCATGGTTGATTGAAGAAAATTTTGAAAAATGCTGATGGCCGGAAATGCCACTTAATTTAAAATATGAAATAAAAATATATTTATTAGTGTCTCCAGGATCTTAGCCCACCATAGTTCGAAAATGGCAATTCATCTATAATTGAAAATAGGAAATCAAAATATATATTAAGTGTCTCCAGGACCTCGAGCGGGGTTGGTGAAATCTGTCCATAATAGGTTACTTTTCTGTCCATAATAGGTTACTTTCTGTCCATAATAGGGACTAGAGGGCGCTGTTGTTTGTCCATAATAGGTGACTTTCATAATTGGCTGTCCAAAATAGGTGACTTTTTGTCCACAATAGGCGAGTTTATTGGAGTAGTGCGCCATCCATTGTGTTGTCCATAATAGGTGATTTTGTTGGCGTACTCGTACGTAGTTTATTTCGCGAGTAGAAGTAATACTAATTTGCTTTCTGTTCAGACTTCGAGGCTACCTAGGAGGCCTAATTAGTATAAATATTTAAGTCTTTCTAGCCTAGGCCTAGCTAGGCTAGTCCTGTTAGTTAGGCTACCTCTATAGGCCTACTAGTACTACTAGCCTAGGCCTAGTCCATTTGTTATTGTCCACTAATAATAATGAAATGTGAAATTTATTCAGCAACAAATAATTTAATTTGAACTTCATTTTAGGTTTGATAGTACGGACAGACATTACGCAACTTACCATACTATTGCAAGTTTAAATAATTCACCAAACCCACACGTTCTTTTACAAAAATAAAAAATACCCCATAATACTCTAATAATAATATTGATAAAGTTTTATTTTTTTAAGATAATGAAAATGTAAACTGTTATTTTTATAAATGCATTGGTGTTTCAATGTAATTGTTGTATTTTTTTTTTCTTTGGACTTATTTTGTTTTGTTAACAGTAATAATAAAAATCAATTTAATATTGAAAAAGACATCACAGTTCAGCACATCATTTAGGTCCTCCCCTATTTCAAAATTCTGGATCCACATAGCTCAATGACAAACCATCCCAGTCTAAAGTGGATCAACAGCAGCACATCTCATCCATTTATTATATTGTTTAATTAAATGAATCAATTTTAATGTTTAATAATAAGAAATACGACAATAAATCAAGTTTACATACACGCAGTGTACAATCAACACCTTTGTTCTGTATTCAGAACAGTTTATTCAAAATCTAAATCACATTTAAAAAATACTGAATTATATTAATTTTAAAAGTGTAAAAACATGGTTAAACTACAATTTAAAAAATAGCAAGGATAAATAAAATGCACCATAATTATTATGTTTATTACTATAATTATTGATCGATGATTATGATCAAAAATAATAATATGTTGAAGTGATGTACTTTTTCATTTCAGCAGCATACTGTATATGAGCAGAATATCAAACATCTGTATGCCTATAATAAAAAAAGGAAGCATTTAAATACTATAATAATCTTTAAGTATTGTCATAGAGATATCTATAATATCTCTATGGTATTGTATAATGCAAGTAACTTCAATCTTAGTAATGCTGAGACAAATTTTCATGTTGTATGGTGGGAAACAGTTATGTTTAAATATTTTATTGCATTTAAAAAAAGATATGTAGGATTGTTTTACTAAATTTAAGTTTATACCAGTTGTTAGAGTCAATTATTACCATACTCACTATATGAAAACTGATATTAAATGTTTTAAAGACAAATGCTTTATTGAATGAATGCTTTAATAATATAACATTCAATTAAATTTTGAAATATTTTCTGCATGAATTTATTAGTGGATTTATCTATTCTTTGTACTGTGATTGTAATGTTTATAATGAATGGAAATAAAAAAAAAAATATCTCCTTTTAATTTCTTAGCAATTCAAATGAATAGAATATTTCAAATCAAATGTTAAAAATTAATTTTCATGTATTGTCAGTTTTTCTACTACGCTACTGATAAAATTCAGTTTGTCTCTCTAAAAATGTTTGACTAAATTGTATCCTTCTTTTCCGAAGATTACTTTTGCAAACAAATACTTTTTCTAAATAGGCTTTTTCTTGGGATTTTATTGAAAAATGTCCTAAAAGATGTAGGCCTAGTGGGTTGTATGTAAAGTATTTTTCTTCAATTGTAGGTTGGGCCTATCTGTTACTTACCCTAGTTAATAGAAATGTCCATGCTACTGTACTATAACATTGATCAGAAGATACACTGTACACAATCTTTGATACATGCAAAAAATATGGGAAAAATTGAGATTTAAATAGATGACATAATTAATAACATACAGTAACAATAGCTCTGGCTCTACTATACTGCCAACCTACTAACTGTCCGAACTGTCTGGATAAGACTCATTCATTCAAAAAATAATTAAAAAAAACAAAAATTTGAATAGGTCAATCTAGCAATCTAGATGTCTGATTTGAAGACAAACTACCAATAGGTCTAGTAGACTAGGCTAGTAGTAGCTGATTTCGGTCTTCAAAGTATAGTAGTGGGCGGTGGTGGCAGTGGTAGTAAAAGACTGTATAGTGACTATAGTCCGCCAGACCTGACCTGCAGTTAGGCAGTATAGTATATTCTGTAAAATATTCATATTAAAATAATAAAAAAACAGATAATGAGGATAGGCCTAGTTGTTTGTAGTAGGAAACCTATCTACCTAATATGAGCCCATGTCATTTGTATTCCTACTGTAGCAGGGAGGTACCCCCTGCTGTAAGGTAGGCCTAGAAAAAAAAAAGCTCACATTTCATTAGTGGACAATAACAAATGGACTCCAGCTAGGCCAAAGCTAGTACAGTAGTAGTACAGTACTATTTTATGCCTGAGGTAGCCTAACTAAAACAGGACTAGCCTAGGCTAGGCCTATTATAGGCCCTACTAGAGGCTAGAGAGACTTAAATAATTATACTAATTAGGCCTCCTACTAGTACCCTACTAGCTAGGCCTAGGTAGCCTCGAAGTCTGAAGAGAAAGCAAATTAGTATTAACTAATAATAGTTATTACTTCTACTCGCGAAATAAACTACGTACGTACGAGTACGCCAACAAAATCACCTATTATGGACAACACAATGGATGGCGCACTACTCCAATAAACTCGCCTATTGTGGACAAAAAGTCGCCTATTTTGGACAGCCAATTATGAAAGTTACCTATTATGGACAAACAACAGCGCCCTATAGTCCCTATTATGGACAGAAAGTAACCTATTATGGACAGAAAAGTAACCTATTATGGACAGATTTCACCAACCCTATTGAGGACCTCAGCCCCACCATGGTTGGGACTGAGGTACAAACATTTGGAAAATAGAGCTGCTCGATGAACGGAAATGGCACTTAATTTCAGATATGGAATAAAAATATATTTATTAGTACCTCCAGGATCTTAGCCCACCATAGTTCGAAAATGGCAATTATAATTTAAAATAAGAAATAAAAATATATATTAAGTGTCTCCAGGACCTCAGCTTCACCATGGCTGGTGCTGAGGTGAGAAAATTTGGAAAAATAGAGCTGCTCAATGGGCGGAAATGGCACTTAATTTCAAATATGAAATAAAAATATATTTATTAGTACCTCCAGGATCTTAGCCCATCATAGTTTTGAAAATGGCAATTATAATTTAAAATAGGAAATAAAAATATATATTAAGTGTCTCCATGACCTATGGTTGGGGCTGAGGAAAAAAAAAATGGAAAAATAGAGCTGCTCGATGGGCGGAAATGGCACTTAATTTTAAATAAAAATTACCTCGCCCACATCGTCACTACTGGGGCTGAGAGGTGAAGAACATTTGGAAAAATAGGGTTGCTACGACCATGGAAATGGAACATAATTTGAAATATGGAAAACAAATTCTCCTAGAATTCTTTTTAAAATTAGAGCTTCTAATTAGTTACTGGAAATTGCCATTTCAAGGGTTGGGGTAGGGGTGCGGCCACTTATAATTATGAACTGAAACAACAAAACCCCTTTCATAATGTTTTCGTTCAATTGTCTCTATATCTGGGGATCCAATAATCTGCATGGTCTCTGAAATAGAGCAACATAATTGGCCAATAGCTAGCCTCTTCGGATTTGTTGTGCTGCCTATATCGCACACACGGTAGTTTTCGAGCAGCCTTCCTATCCGAAGAGTCTATTTAAGTCCGAAACAAAAAGATGGAAGAACTATTGTACGGAAAACCCGAACAGATAGTTTGATTACATTTCATCTGGAAAATCGTCACGAGCGAAAGTAAACAAAGATTTCAAACCATGAGTACGCATTATGCATATGCTAAATTAGGATTGTTTACAACTCGTCACGGTTAAGAAGGTATTTTCACACAGATCATCATAAGGAAGTTTTATGATTATGCATACAGAGTAGCCAAACAAGCGCGTTTTATTATGGGATATGTTTTGATTGAAAACTTTGACTGGAAGTCAATGTTATTTTTTTAACAAAAAAACGTCTGTATTTCAGTATTATGATACTTCAAAGTAACCCACCTTTTTTCGAAATCTTTTATTTTTTTTTTGGATAGTCAAAGGGACAATACATCTTTAAACAAAATATTTTATTTTTGTTCTGTGGTATATTATTTTTTTGGTTGTTCAAAAAACACAAAATTATGCCAGATTATGCTAAAAACGGCTAAATAATGCCGCGGCATTATGCCAGATGCCGTGGGCCTCTAAATAATGCCAGAAAGCATAATAATGCCAGAAATGGCAACTATGAATTTCAAACCTCTTTTCTTTGTAAAAAGTTATTTTATTTTAATTTCCCAACCAACAGTAAACTCAAGGTTCACTACTTACAGAAGGAAACACATACACAAATCTTACATAAAATACATAAATATTCTACTAGAGTAATGTTACGAAATGTACGAACATTATTGAAAAACTCCAGGTTTGATCGTAAAGGATTGGTTTCCATTGGTTTTTCACAGGCGCCTTGAGCACTTTGGTGGGTAAGCGTCTAACAAATATTATTGGTTCTCACTTTTATCCCCATTGCAATCAGAACATAGTAGTTCACCTAGTATCAAGAAACCCAGTGAATAGATATTAATCTGGAACCCATGCCCATGATTTTCTAAACACTAGCATGTGCACCAAAATAGTATATTCATTGCTATCATTAAATATGTTCTACATTAATGAGATTTCTCTTCCAGACACTATTCTGTGAAGATTTTTGTCATTAGCTAGTTCTACAAAAGAATTTTGATTATATTTATACGTGACCACCAGGATTTGACCACCATGATTGATTCCTGATTTCTCTTTAGAAAAAAGGAAGAGACATTGACAGTGAACACAATCATTCAAAGCATTGATTATTTTTATATTAGTTGGCATTGACTTGGTTCTATTAGTCTCTGACCCTTGCCACTGCTGATAATGATTTTTGATGTCTCATTCATTTTATACTTCAGTCTATTGTTTTCTAATATTATGTTATGTTTTATTATGAATAGGTTCCAATTGTAATGAGAATATTTATGTGTTTACGTTCGTTAGATAGACGCAAAAGAAGAGAATCAGATGAGGTAATTCTCGTGTATATATGCAGCCGTTGGAAAGATGGAGATTATTATAAACAGGTTTTGTACAGTATATGCACAGGAAAATGTTTTTAAGAAGATAATATCAATTAATTGTACAGAAAAACTATCAGCGGCTAGCAACCATAACGATATGCCCTTGATCAAAATTGTGGTCTGTCTGTGTAGTGAATTTTGGGTTCCAGTTTTATTAGCCAATGAAAGTAAAAACCTAAAGCATTATTGACTAAGATTATAGATCTAAGTCTATTTGTCGTCAACTAGGGAAACAGACACCATTCTCTTAAGCATGGTTGCCACTAGAACGCAACGCAGCGACGTATCGACGCAAAGTTATGTATTGCGTAATCACAAGTGGGAACCGACGACGCAATAGTGCTGCAAACATCGTAGGTTTGATTTCACGCAGGCGGGGGCAAACACAATGATTGGAAGGGCATTTTCTTACGTTGCGTAGATTGCGTTACGTTGCGTCGCTAGTGAGAACCAAGCTATTTTCAAAAGGGAATGCAATCCTGGTGGTGGTCCCTTATGAAAGGTAATCAAAACATTTGAAACATACAGTATTTGAAAAATACAACGAAAAAATCATTGCGTTTGTCCCCTCTACGGTTGACCTTTAATTGCAAAGGATTTTTTTTTATAAGGTGATATTTATAATACATTGTTGTAATGGATGGCAATTTGAGTGGTGATTCCCCCGTCCCCGTCATCGGCAAAAAGCATAAAGCATCTTGAGTGGGTAAAAATGATGGGAATATCATTTACAAAGATTGTGTCGACCAAATTTCAAACACCGTTGTTTTACTTGTGCATCCTACTCTACTTTTATAGAATTCAGAGTTCTAACAGTAACAAACACATAAATACCCACCAGTTTCGGCATTTGCTCTCGGCTGTACCCCAAGTTACTTTTTCAGCAAAGATTCGGTAGCAATTGTTTAAGTAAGGAACCCAGTATTTAGGACAACCACAAGTCGCCTGCAAAGTAGGCACTATTAGTGCTGCGATAAACACAATATACAGCATCATCTTCATTATGAGTGTCGATAAGTATGCCTATAAAATTCACAATATTTACGATAAATTATAGAAAGTGTTTGCTTCTCTATAAATGAGGATACCTGTACTTACTTTAAACTGTATAGATACATCACCGTGTATTTAAATTTAGATTTTTCTCATCCTATCCGCAAGTGAAACGAAATAAGAGACCTCAACTGAAAATGATGAAAGCGGTTTATAAAGGGGTCTCAGAGACCCAATCATACATTGTCAAAATGACGAAAAAATAATAATTTAAGTTATTGTTTACCGAAATTTAGTGTTTACCGACCGACCGACATAGTGAGCTATAGAGTCTAAAAATGTGGATTATATGTCATAGAAATGGATTAAACAAATAAGGTGAAGATGTTGGATTAAATTATAATGTATTAGTGTCCCAAGTTCTGTATATGAAGCACGTTCGGGTCGCGATATTTCTGTTCAGACCCGTCATGAAACGTCACAAAATAAACATTCATATCCATAAGGTGTGACGTAAGAATTGAGCTAACTACAATTCGCTAAATGCAAACGATTTCTGTCGAGCCGTGTGTGTAGTTGAGTGATAAGACTATGGCCTTTACATGTCGATATGAGGTTCGACTCCAATAAGCTACTTCTTTTACTTTATAGTGAGAGAGATTATTTTGAGGGTTAGGGTAAAATATAAAAAAATATAAAAAATGATTGCAATTAAAGAATACTCACTGCTTCTTTAAAGAAAATGTTGCTGATGAGTTGAGCTAATTCAAGTGTTGTGTGTCACAGCCAAAATTGACGGGTATTTAAAGTTAAACGCAAAGGGTAATTTGCATAGAACTAGTCAGGTGTATTACCGTATAAAAGAATTGCGGAGGAATGTAGTAATTACACCTCACATCAACCTTGTAGAGAAGGGAGGTGTCACACCTCAGCAATAATACAGATTGACCATTGTAAGTAAGATACTCATTTATTGTAATACTATATACTTGTAATACTATATACTTGTAATACTATATACTTGTAATACTATATACTTGTAATACTATATACTTGTAATACTATATACTTGTAATACTATATACTTGTAATACTATATACTTGTAATACTATATACTTGTAATACTATATACTTGTAATACTATATACTTGTAATACTATATACTTGTAATACTATATACTTGTAATACTATATACTTGTAATACTATATACTTGTAATACTATATACTTGTAATACTATATACTTGTAATACTATATACTTGTAATACTATATACTTGTAATACTATATACTTGTAATACTATATACTTGTAATACTATATACTTGTAATACTATATATACTTGTAATACTATATATACTTGTAATACTATATATACTTGTAATACTATATACTTGTAATACTATATACTTGTAATACTATATACTTGTAATACTATATACTTGTAATACTATATACTTGTAATACTATATACTTGTAATACTATATACTTGTAATACTATATACTTGTAATACTATATACTTGTAATACTATATACTTGTAATACTATATACTTGTAATACTATATACTTGTAATACTATATACTTGTAATACTATATACTTGTAATACTATATACTTGTAATACTATATACTTGTAATACTATATACTTGTGAAATATGTATAGACATTTTTAAAAATAATTAAAATTAATACATAAAACAAACAAAAAGATCATAATTAAATAATCTATATATAAATTTACGTAAGGGCAAAATTCGGTAAATCGCGCGTTATTTCTAGAATGTTTACTCGATGGTATATAAAGTTGGTTCGTACTTTCGGTACTGATTTTAACCGCCTGATGTAACCCTGTTTACTAATTAAATTGAGTTCGATAATTAGTTATTGACGATTAAAACGAATTTAGGTTTAACGATTTGCCCCAAATAGGGGTGTTTTTCGATCGTGGTATACACTGTCTAATGGATGTCCGTCTTGTAAAATACCCGCAGACGATAATACGAGGATGCTTCGCATTTTCCTATCTCCTCCTACGATAATTGTTTTTAATGGCTGAA
This sequence comes from Antedon mediterranea, assembly GCF_964355755.1. NCBI lineage: Eukaryota > Metazoa > Echinodermata > Crinoidea > Comatulida > Antedonidae > Antedon > Antedon mediterranea. Next base: position 36,835,295 of record NC_092670.1, on the reverse strand, counting down.
AACCGGTTGAACAGCTCGAGTACAGCATCATAATGTTGAAGACGGGCCGATTTTCTTTAAAAAATACTATTTTGATAGATTTAATATACGTTTATATAAATGTATTGATTTGCGATCTCTGTTACACAAGTGTCTATTCCCTCAGGCGTCGTAAAGGCAAGTACTGTATACTCATAACAGAAATTCGATCCATTTTCTTTTCCAATCTGTACTGCAGAGGTTGGATATAATTTTTTTTAAACGGATAATGAGCTAGCGTTTTCAGTCACCGTATATTATGTACAAATCTTTAAACCACCAACATCATCACCCTTCCCTCACTGGCATGAGTAGCGTTATAAAGCCAGTAGAGGATAAGCCTATACGGTGCACCACATGCCCTAAACGCAGAACAAATTTGGTGGGTAGGGTAGGAACCAACTTAATTATGAATTGGCTCTAAGAAACAATTGAAAACCATTAGGCCTATTAATTAAGTTGAGTTAGATAATTTAATATTTATTGACGATTAAATCGAATTTATGATTTTCCCCGAATAGAGGTGGTTTTCACAAATTGTTTAACATTATATATAAACATACGTCGTAGTGTACCGTTACATGTACTGTACTATTTCAATCGACTACGACGGTGATAGTTTCAACAAAGTATTACATCGCAATGTTTTACCAGGGAAGAGTTAAATTAACTCTTCCCTGGTTTTACTGTGTTTAGTGGTATATTATTTGTAAAACATGAACACAATTAATATTTCGTTACAAAATAAAGAATATAATTAAGAATTGTTCCTCTTTGCACCCATCCTCTTCCCCATCCCTCAACCATAATGTTACATACAAAACATGTACACAAAATAAGTTAGTTTAAATCTGACTTTTAAAACAATTGGTCTCATTTTGTGACAAGTTTCTCTTTCGGAAGTAATTCCCAGGGTGCTAATTTTAGTTGAGTACATAAATCACAGTGTCTATTTATTCGTTCCTGTAAACGACATGTATTATTGTCCTGCATTATTGTACATTTGAAATCGCCAGTTTTTTAACGCTGAAATCATTATGTATTCGAGAACCATCTGTGGGCACGACCTAGATGGTACGCGAGCGAAGCGAGCGTACCATCTAGTAATAATAATTCATAATTGCATATGACACCATAACTAACTGTTTTAGAGTGTTTTAATGTAAATTTAAAGCCAAAAATGGTTGGACCACTTACCCCAATACCCACTGGACCACTTACCCCAATACCCACTGGACCACTTACCCCAATACCCACTGGACCACTTACCCCAATAATTTTAACATTATTAAAATATGACATTACAAATTTAATTTTTGGTATATAAACTAAAAATGTATTTTCTATAGATGACTAACATACATATTTTAGTAATTATTCATAATTAAACCTATTTAACTAATTAGATGGCAAGAATGACCGTTTTTATAGTTTGGCCTATATGTTTTAATAGACTGGCAGCCATTTTTGAAATTCACGCTTTAGGGGTACATTAAACAGGGTACAAATCAAGCCTAAAATATGGAATTTTTAATACCAATTAAATCAACAAGATCCACTCATATTAATTCTAACTAATTTATATTTTCTATTTCTATAAAAATATTAACAATAGAACAACAAAAGGCCATTTAAGCAATATTAATAATGCCTATTGCACATAGATGCTGTTTTTGTACTGCCAGTTTTAAAAAATGAGGTCGTAAAAAAAATGATTCTGAACTATTTGGTCCAGTCACTTAATTAAACAAAGCGCCATTGATACCGGCACAACGCACACTGTCAGCTTTCATTTTTTTCAAGCTACAAAATGTACTAGGCCTAGGATGATTTTTTTAATCTTTAAAGTAGTTAAAAATCACTTTAAACTTACCTTCTTGAAACAATCCTTCTAAGAGTGTATTTTTCAATAGATAACTGATAGACGAAAGTTGAAAAATTGCGATTTTGATAGGTAAACTAATGAGACAGCGTGCTAATTCATGTATAAAACAATAGAGAAGTAATTTATGTCAAAGTTCATAATAAAAAATAAGGTCTATAGCAGCAATTGAAGAAAAACTTAGCAATTGGACCAGTTACCCCATGGACCACTTACCCCATCCTCCCCTACTTATAAAATAACTTAGCCCCGGAAACGGCAAAGTAGGTCTATGACTTATGGTACCAAGAAATCGAATTTAGCAAGAATACGTTCTTAACATTACTGTAGACATTTGGCCTCTTTTATTTTATTTGAGTTTGTTGAAGAAGAACATTTGGCGATGAAAAACGTTTACAAACTGGATCCCAAGCCACATTTAGAAGAGCATGTTGAAGTACATACGACCGAAAATAATATTGTACAATGCGTAGTGTCTATGTAGATAACACGCCATAACTATATGGAACTAACTGTACAAATGAGCACACCATTCCAGTAAGCTTCATATTTCATGTTTTTGTTTTATGGTAGAATAAAATCATTTCTCCCAAAAAAATGTTTTACTACACCTACAACTCAAATGTTGGAAAGAAAGGGTAGCGCATTTTATTATAGGCCTATATGTCATTAATTGATGCTATTCCAAAAAACTGCAAAGCTATTAGTAGTTGAGAAACGTAAACCCGATTGTTTTATATATTTTTTTTGTTTTATTTTTTTTTTTTGTATTTAAAAGGTGGCATTTTTAAATTTTAACCTGCTGCATGAAATTATACCCACCATTTATAAATGTTCATCAAATTTGAGTTTTTAATAAACAAACAAAAGGCACAAAAATTGAGGTTGCAGATATGGACCCTACAAGTATAGAATTGATGTTGGAGGTATTTAGTTTAAATATAATGCAACCAACTATTGTTAAAAGATTGAAATATTTCTTTGGGTAAAAGGAAGGCATGCTAGAAAAACGATGATTTACTACAGGTGAACTGTATCTTCTCTTTTTCATTTTTCAATTAGTTCATTTAAATTATTTATATCTACTCGATGGAGACGGTAATCATAAAGTATGTTATACTGTAGAGCACTACGTTATGTAAATACCCAACGCATCAGTATGAATATTTCTTTTTCATACTTTACATTATCAAAGGTTACTTACTAACAACAAATGTAAAATTTATTGACTTCAATCATCAAGAATAAAGTTTATAAACAAAACTAAAAATTTAAAATAATATTTCTTCAAAACCACGTAAGTTGTCAGAATGTTGCATGGTCAATGCTGTTATGAACGTAACACCGGAATTATGCCTGAATAATAAAAAAAATATACACACACAAATAAGCACCAATCAAATAGGTGCTGTGCTGTACTCGAGTTTGCGCACTTTGCTTTTGAGTGGAAAATATAAAATTGCAAAAGGCTTTCCCACATTGTTTGTTAAATTCAGTTTATTCGGGATTGCACTCACAAGTGAAGAGTACAAACAACGGAACAACGATATAATAACAGATAATAATCTTGCTTAAGGATACAAGCAATGAACCTCGATCTCACGATAATTAGTATAAACGCTGGATACCATGGTGAATCTGATCCTATAATATAAAAAAATTTTAGTTATAGATCTTTGATGTAATTATCTGAGTTTCTATGTGTTTTGATTCAAATCTTAAGTCATGTATTGATTCATTCAATATTTAGTTTCAAAGTTTCTGATCTATAGAATGTAAAATTATACATAAATCACATCAGGCCACATATCGATTTTCTTAAATATTCATAAAAAGAAGGAATTCTACATTCCGTAAACATGAGGCTGGTACTACAATGTTCTTTGTAACAGCTTTCTTTGCCCATTATTGTTACTGAAGAGATTGTAAGGTACCCTGATTAAAGTTGCACCATAATGTAGCACAATACATATTATATTTTTTTTAAAATAAAACACATTCCACATCGAAAGAACACATGCTATATTTCCTGACCAATGAGTTGGCTCTGATACACAAATATCTGTATTGCCAGTTCATATCTAAATCATCAACTTTTTATTTGAATTGCCTCGTGTGGGATGATTAAAGAATTTAGAATTGAATCACCTAGATCCAAAGAGATAACATGACCAGACATTGGTTGAATCAAGCTGTTGCCATTGGATGGTAATAAAAGCTTTCAATTGAATCCTACGTGACTTAGGGCAGACTATCATACAAGATGATTTCTTAGCATTGTAGACTCATCTCATTTTGGCTTCAAAGCATTTAGAAATATCAAACCTGATGCTGAAGGTGCTGTATACGAAAGTTAATAACATTGACATTTGTAATATTATTTCTATTATACAAACATTGATTTAACCTATAACCAAGGACAAAAACACAAAGAAACATTTATCATTCTATCGTATCCATTTATTGTTTAACCTATTCAACTAGAGAAAAATTACCGATCATTATCTGATTTGAATGAGATAATTATCGGGATTTTTTTTTATCGATAAATGCGATAATTATTAACCTTTAACGTGAAAGACTCCCTAATGTTTGTAGGATTGTGGTGTAAGAAATTTACATTTATAGCATGTAAAATTATTTATACTTATACCATTTTGTTGATATAATTTAGTTGTTCATTTTTTATTTTGACAGGTAGTGATTGATGCTTTCAGACTAATCAATCCTAACATGAGGAGTGGAGCTGTGGCTTGGTGGTTATGATGCTTGGCTACCAAACTTGGATCTAGCCATATATATATATATAAACACAACAGGTGATACACTGAAAATTATTTAATTAATTTTTGAAACGATAAAGATGAGGAAATCTGGGAGAATGAGAAAAAGTCGCCCCAACCGAGACTCGAACTCGGACCGTCTGCTTGATATGCAGTTGCCCTAACCATTAAACCACTGGGGCTTTCATGGTATTGTTCTTTAACTCGATCGGATAACGACCCTTTAACATTCTCGGCGTGGTACGGTTGGAACACAACTAGTCCTCAGGCAAAGAACAGTAATTCTAAACCACCCGGTGATATACTGAAATTTAATTAATTATTATATATATGTACTAAAAACATACCGTACAGTCAAGCATTACGTATCAGATGTATCTGTTCTTCAGATTTAGATTTTTAGAATCGTACCGAAGAACTAACCGGACATCGAATAGATATTCCTCGATGTCAAACACTGACGTACAAACCACGTCCGCCAAATTCGACCAGAGTGCCATTGGTCACAACCTATCACCATAGGTTGCCTCCATTACGGGCTATTATTGAGAAACGTATGGCCATTCTACAGTCTACAGAACGTCTCAAGACTGTTTTACCAGAACCACCCATTGCATTTCGTAGACCTCCCAACCTTCGTGATATATTAGTCAGATCCAAATTTAAGAGTGAAATCAACTCTCATAACAGCCAAAATTTGGACAGTCACCTTTGCGGCAAATTTTGTTAATTGGCTGATTCTACTGAAAAATTTAGGAGTAACCAAACTGGCTGAATTTTTCGGATAAGACAATCAATTAATTGTCTAACCAAAAATGTCATTTGTCTCATATACTGTAATATTTGTGGCAAACAGTACGTCGGGGAAACAAACAAATTCTCCGTATGAGAATGACACAACACAGATCAGCTATCAAAACGTAGCCGAACATTTTAATTCAGCTGGTCACTCGATTGCAAATTTCATAGTTATTGCAATAGACCATGATGTCAAATGGAGGGAAAAAACACTGGGAATTACAACTTAAACCACAAAACCTTTTGAACTTAACATTAGGAACATACTCCCAGATTGGTAAAATTATTCTATTGACTACCAAAATTTAAGTTTTAATATTAACCACCATTTAAGCAGTTTTTTTAGTTTCATTCCAAAATTGTTTATATCTCTACCAAGCTACCTTCTTTGTTTTCTACTCTTATTCAGACTCCACCCATCACACCCTCCTTTTGTTGTATTTCTTTTATTCCTGTCCACCCAGGCAGCACTTGCCAGTTCTTATACTATGACGTTATCTAAATTCCTTCACTTGCACTGATGAAGATCTAGTGTTGCCCGAAAGCTTTGCTAACTTTTCTGGCTGTTTTACTTTATCGTTTTGATTTGGCTTTTCTCTTTTTTTTTGTATCTCCATTGAGATCCAGCCACTGATACCCACAGCATTGTCATTTATTCAGTATTTTGCCTTTGGATTTATATATATATTTCATGTTATGTTACAGATGTTGTTAAATTTACATAAAAAGAGTTGGACTGATGGTTTGATGTTGACAGACAACAGTGAGCATTGTAGTGTAAATGAGAAAACAGTAAAGGAAATGCTGGAACTTGCCAAAAACTATAATAAGGTATGAATCATCATGTATAGTTTTAAGGGAGTACTTTAAAAAAATATATATCCTGCATTATAAGGAAAATAATTATTTTTTAAAGCAATATGTGCAATATATTCTGCCTTATAATGAAATCAATACATTTGTATAATCGTATATTAAATCTATCAAAATAGTATTTTTTAAAGAAAATCGGCCTGTCTTCAACATTATGATGCTGTACTCCAGCTGTTCAACCGGTTTTCAGCTATTAAAAACAATTATCGTAGGAGGAGATAGGAAAATGCGAAGCCTCCTCGCATTTTTGTGGCGGGTATTTTTCAAGATGGACATCCATTAGACAGTGTATACCACGATCGGAAAACACCCCTATCTGGGGCAAATCGTTGAACTTAAATTCGTTTTAATCGTCAATAACTAATTATCTAACTTAATTTAATAATTAGTAAACAGGGTTACATCAGGTGGTTAAAATCATTACCGAAAGTACGAACCAACTTTACATACCATCGAGTAAAAATTCTAAATGTAAGGCGCGATTTACCGAATTTTGCCCTTACGTAAATATATATACAGATACTGAATCCTAATAATCTCAGAAAGAAAGTCTTGACGAATCTGAATAAAGGTAAAAAAAAATGACCTTTACAGTAGTGTTATCTTAAACCTGTTTACGTAACTAATGATATTTAAAAAAAAATTAAATATGGAGTTTTCATGAAAAAAAAAAATTTTACATATTGAGGTCAAATGACATCAACATTTTATCTATAGGCCTAGTGTATTGTAGCAACTGTTTCTATACGTAACTAAGTACAATATTTTTAATATGGGGTTTCATGACTACAAACAATTGATTACATAGCTTTACTACCTTTTCCCAAATTTACTTATCTACTGAATCCCAGAAAATGTCTGACCTTGTGAAAGGGTCATTTGTTGGGTCAAGTTATGTCAAAATGTATTATTTATGTTATCTTAGAACCTGTTTCTATGCATAACTAAGGATAATTGTTTTTTTAAATACAGTTGAACCTCCCGTAAGTGGCCACCCTCGGGACCTGGAAAAGTGGCCGCTTACGGGCGGTGACCCCTTACGGGAGGTTCTGCCGATAAAGGGCCAAAATCACTTATTATGGCTATATACGATATTCTTAACGAAACGAGCCTCTCAATTTTCCAGCTAATTGTAGGCCTATTATTATTTATAATCAGGTGGTTTAGTATTTTTTAGCATTTTCAGACAAATTTTAAAAACTTTTATCATATGAAAAATGGTCGGTCAAAATCTGTGTAGTTTTCTCATCTCTTCACAGTAATGTTTTTAAAACCTCTTCAAAATAAAGCTAATATATAAAGAAATACAATAAACATGCACCTCTAATTCATAGGTCCATGCAATAAGTATCACATTTTTCGATTGGCCGCATACAAAAAATCTCATTTTTAGTATAAAAAGGTGCCCGCAGCTGCTTACGGTAAGCACCAAATGCACTAATTAGATAGGAAGAACAAACAGGCTTTTCAAAGTGCGTCCGTTAAGGGAGGTGGCCGCTGTAAATAAAATATGGGGTTTTCATGAATAAAAATATTCACAGAAGAAATTAAGCGCTTACGAATATGACCTTGTGAAACGGTAATTTGAAAATGCAAATAAGGCATGCCTGCTAATAATCTACAAATTTAAATTTGTATGAGATAAATATGCAAAATCTAAAGAATATCTCATTTTTAGTTACCATAGTAACTGTTGCTATGCATAACTAAGGGAAATTAAATAATTATCAGATAATTATTAATTAATAATTAATACTGAATCCAACCATCACAGTAAAAAAAATATAGAATTTAAAACCAATATTTAATAATAAAGTGTGATATTTTACATGCTGACCTTAAATGAAATGAAATTTCAAATCAGGGCTTCAATATTTGTTATGTAGCATTAACATACCTGAGTATATCATTGACTTTTGATTGGTTCTATTTTGGGGAGGGGAAAGTGGTGGATCCAGGACTTTTAAATAGTTAGGGGGTTGAAGGCGAGGGTCTAAAAACTTAACTTTATGTCCTATCTTTTGCATTGCAATTTTTAACTTGGGGTGGGTGGGGGCTTGGAGAAAGGGGGAGGGGGTGGGATGGAATAGTTTGAATCCGTCTAATCATTGGGGCGATAGTAGCGGCAGTGTGGGTGGTGGTTGAATGCATGCATTTGACACTCTATAGTGGATGATCGACCAAAGTGTTGCAGTTTATCTTTTTATGGTGATAGTCGGGGTTGGGAGGGGGGGGGGGGAGGCGTCGTAGTCGAAAGTGGTGGTGGATAGGCATGTGGGATCTGCTTAGGTTAGCAAATAAAAGAAGTAAACAAATGAAAGAGGAGCTTCAAAATAAGAGAGGAGTAATCTGTTGCAAAAATTAAAATTCACAACGATCTGATAATTTATTCAAATTTCCAGAGGATATAACCTATAAAATGACATTAAAACTGGGAATTACAGAATCTATAATTAAAAATATTTTTTTTTTCTCACAACACAACTAGAACTATATAAAACATTAGGAATTTTTCTGACCAATGAGTTTCAAATCAAATAATCAAAGAAAATAAAATGTTTATACTAATATACCATGTTTTTTTTTTTTTTTAAATACCTATGTTTCTCGCAATACTGCTTGTAGATTTTAAATTTACCCCAGTATTTTATTTTAGAAATCAATTATTAAACATTAGAACTACCTATTTGTAATAAATCAGCTAAAAAAATACACCACTTTGGGCGTTAAGGTGAAGTAAAGTTTAGTTGCATTGAACAATTTAAATAAATGGTATCTCCCAAAGTATGAAATAAAAAAAATAAAAAAATTTGAAACAGGTACACAATGCATTGTTATTATGCATAGGCCTACACTAATTAGTTTTTATAATTAAATGAACAAAACAAAAATATCGTTCATCAAAGTAGTACCAATATCCATTTTAAAAAACATTAAAAAAGGACAAAATTTGTCAAAAACACAAATTTGGCCGTTGCCATGGAAATATACGTGTGAAATAAAAAATAATTCATATTTGATTTCTCTCAACACATATATAGCCATGTGCAAAATTTGAAAGAAATCCATTTTTTTTAGTCTGCCACTCTTTTTGATATTTCTTTGATTCTTACAGACAATGGCTCTTAATTGTTCAACGTGGTACCAGACAGCTACAGTACAGTTTTTTGTTTTTAACAATTTACGCATCAACTCTTTGCTGTGAAAAATGCAAAACCATTATTTGATCCTAAAATGATAATTTCATTATTTATTTGCACTTCCTTTGCATTTTACTACATGTTCGAAAGCTATATCTAGTATTTAATTATAAATTGTGTTAAGTTTATGCATTTATTTTTCTGTATTAGTCCATTGAAGAAGAAGATACGATGACAGCAGAACAATTGGCAGTGAAAAACGTTGGCAAACCGGATCCAAAGCGACACTTAGAAGAACACGTTGAAGTACTGATGACCGCAAATATTGTACAATGATAAGGGTCTATGTTAAATACTGTAGTCTTCAAATAAACCATTAAATGTAGCTGTAACATTCAATAACTTATAATTAAACTATATGGAACTAACTGTACAAATAAGCACACAATTCAACTACTGTAAGCTTCACGTTTTCATGTCGTTTTGTTTTTATGGTAGAAATAAAGCATTATGTCTCCAAAAACTTAGATTTGCTAGATTATAACTCAGCTTCTGTGAAACCTCTATTCATGTGACACCCATTAAGAGGAAACTTTATCATAAAACAAACGAGGGTTACTATAATAGGTTTAATACTAAAGCCAAGCCCTATTCTCTGAAGAGTTTTAGTGTTACTGTATGTAAAGTGAAAGCTATGCTGACAAAAGATGAATTACGTTAGACGAGCCGTAACCGTATTGTCTGTTTCATTTTTCGATTAGTTCATTAAAAATGTATTATTTTATATCTAATTGATAGCGATAAAAAACAGCAATCATGAAATATGTCATTCTGTGGAACACTGTGTTCTGTAACGCGTGGCACCCGCTAGAACGTAACGTAACGCAGCGACGTATCGACACAAAGTGTATTGCGTAATCACAAGTGGGAACCGACGACGCAACAATACTGAAAACATCGCCGGTGTGATTTCACGCAGGCGGGGGAAAACACAATTATTGAAAGGACATTTTCTTACGTTGCGTTGAACCAAGCTTAAACTACACAATGTACCAGTATGAATGGGACCATCCATTTATTGTTTAGACCAACATAGGCTATTTTACAGTATCAAAGGTTTATTCACAATGAATGTAAATCTATTTGAGTTTATAAAACAAAACCCAAATATATGACATTTTCTTGCATTACGTCGCCAGTGGCAACCAAGCTTTAAAGATGATTGATCAAAAAACGCCGCGCACTAAAGTTGAATTTGAAAACTAAGCGTCGCTATCGAGTACCGTACATATGACGACTAGGCCCCTGAATTAGGAACCCTACGTAGCCCTCCTCGAGCGTTTTAGCCTTGTTTTTTCCTCTGGGCACTGCTCAGGGACCCCCTATAAGCTCCGGGGCCCATGGGTTTAGCCAGTGAGCGCTCATAGCCGTACCGCCACATATAATGTATGACCTTGACTATTGTTTAGGCTTTAGTTTTCTTTGACGCGTATATCGGGACAATCCTAGTGCCATCACTGAAACCAAATTTTAGACTCAAGAAATGTCGAGGTTCCAATGCCGTCCCTTCCATCCTACTGACAAGGACTACAAAACACACACATGCTATGCATATTTATTTATTAGGCTACTTCGTTAGTAAATCAAAGAGAATGTATTAATAGAGCCCCTTTCTCACAGATGTGCCTGCAATATACCGGTACAGTGCTGGCGTCGTGCCGGTATCGTTACCGGCATATACCCATTCTCATCGGACTATCGTGCCGGAAATATAACCGGTATATACCGGCTTTCTGTGAGAAAGGAGTCGGGCATATTCGGCCAATAAAAAGTCTCTGACAAAATAATTATTGAGGGCGTCCTTTATTGTCATGTTATTATTTTTGTCTAGCGATGATATGGCGGCGAATGTTAAGTTACAGATTATTATCTTCCTTTATAGCATATTTATGCAATACATGCTATGTACAGTATATTGTGCATATATTATACAGGTATAGCAATTAATTTGCCGTCATCAGCAATCTGTAAAACACCTTAGAAGGCTGTAGGCCTACAATTTACAAGCAAGGCGACGAAAGGTCAGGCACCAACAAACAAAGAGCTAATTAATGGCCTAGCCTAAGTAAAGCGGCCTATATAGATTATGCTACAAATTTCTTCTTGTCCCCTTATTTTAAGCAGCTCTCTTATCTCATTATCCCTCCAGTTCGACATTATTATTGTTAATTGAATTGAATAGGCGCCAAAGTGATACACTTGACTGCGCAAGGTGTCAAAGCCTCGACGGGGAACCCCGGAATATAACGGCGATACGTTCTCACAGAATGCCCGTCTGGCATTGCGGGGAATATCCCTAGAATATTACTAGGTCTAAAGCAGGTCATGTCGATGCCGGCATGGTGCCGGCACGATGCCAAGACGACCCGTTCTCACAGAAAACCATACCGGCATGGTAATGGTATATTCCCGCAATATTCCTGGCACACAACTCTGTGAGAAAGGGGCTTAGGTGATATATAGCATTAACTATTGTCTTGTTAGAGTTGTGTAACTGTGGGTCTACACATTTTAAAAGTATCAATCAATTAATAATACTCACAAAATCTTGAACCATAAATGATAAATGATGATATACCTGCATTTTGTTAGTAGGCCAAAGGCAATGATGTTAGATTGCCTTGGTAGGCCTAAGCCTAATTTTAAAATAAATAAATTAGGCTTGCATGAATAATCTGCACGCACATGGTAATTGTAAAAGTGTTATAACTTTATGAAAAAGAAAACCATCTTTAATTCCTATAATTTGTCAAAATCAAAAGATCTAAAATCTATGATGTTAAGCCTATTTAAAATTTTACTGTGAAACTTTGCAAACATAACCATGGCGGAATGAACATGGGATATCGTTCCACTTCTCCTTGGAATTATTTTTGTCCCATACTGATGCACAGTCTTCTCTGCCTTTGTAGTTGTTTGGTTCACCACTATCCCAGTTTATATAAGTTGGAAACCTGTTGCCATCACTCCATAAAAATCTACCCTCGTGTGTTGAGTCGGTCAAACCGATCCAGTAGCTGGTAACTGAATCGGTGGTTGTCAATCCATGAGTTGCTGTATTCCAAAGTCTTGAAACAAACTGGTTTTCATCATTGTTCCAGATGGACACGAGATGTGCGTTACGAGCCCTTTGATTAATAAAAAAAAAGTATATTTTATAGTTTTGTGATTTGTATCTAGAGGCCTAGAAATGAGTACAAATGTAGAGGGTTTCTATTATGCCCCTACCATTATTATAAATGTTGAGACCTAATGACTGTTGAAGTTAAAAACAAATAAATTGAGAGTGCAGAAATGACACGGTACAATTTCAAACCTCTTTTCTTTGTAAAAAGTTATTTTATTTAAATTTCCCAACCAACAGTAAACTCAAGGTTCACTACTTACAGAAGGAAACACAGACAAAAATCTTACATAAAATACATAAATATTCTACTAGAGTAATGTTACGAAATGTACGAACATTATTGAAAAACTCCAGGTTTGATCGTAAAGGATTAGTTTCCATTGGTTTTTCACAGGCGCCTTGAGCACTTTGGTGGATAAGCGTCTAACAAATCTTATTATTGGTTATCACTTTTGTTTATCCCCATTGCAATCAGAACATAGTAGTTAAACTAGTATCAAGAATATGTACATACCAACCAACCCACTGAATAGATATTAATCTGGAACCCATGACCATGATTTTCTAAACACTAGCATGTGCACCAAAATAGTATATTCATTGCTATCATTAAATATATTCTACATTAATGAGATTTATCTTCCAGACACTATTCTGTGAAGATTTTTGTCATTAGCTAGTTCTACAAAAGAATTTTGATTATCTCTATACGTGACCACCAGGATTTGACCACCATGATTGATTCCTGATTTCTCATTAGAAAAAAGGAAGAGACATTGACAGTAGACACAATCATCCAAAGCATTGATTATTTTTATATTAGTTGGCATTGACTTGGTTCTATTAGTCTCTGACCCTTGCCGCTGCTAATAATGATTTTTGATGTCCCATTCATTTTATACTTCAGTCTATTGTTTTCTAATATTATGTTATGTTTTATTATGAATAGGTTCCAATTGTAATGAGAATATTTATGTGTTTACGTTCGTTAGTTAGACGCACAAAGAAGAGAATCAGTTGAGCTAATTCTCGTGTATATATGCAGCCGTTGGAAAGATGGAGATTATTATAAACAGGTTTTTTACTACAGTATATGCACAGGAAAATATTTTTAAGAAGATAATATCAATTAGTTGTACAGAAAAACTATCACCGGCTAGCAACCATATTGAGGCTCATACTAACGATATGCCCTTGATCAAAATTGTGGTCTGTCTGTGTAGTGAGTTTTGAGTTCCAGTTTTATTAGCCAATGAAAGTAAAAACCTAAAGCATTATTGACTAAGATTATAGATCTAAGTATATTTGTCGTCAACTAGGGAAACAGACAACATTCTCTTAAGCATGGTTCCCACTAGAACGCAACGCAGCGACGTATCGACGCAAAGTGATGTATTGCGTAATCACAAGTGGGAACCGACGACGTAATAGTTCTGCAAACATCGTAGGTTTGATTTCACGCAGGCGGGGGCAAACACAATGATTTGAAGAGAATTTTCTTACGTTGCGTAGATTGCGTTACGTTGCGTCGCTAGTGAGAACCAAGCTATTTTCAAAAGGGAATGCAATCCTGGTGGTCCCTTATGAAAGGTAATCAAAACATTTGAAACATACAGTATTTGAAAAATGTTACAACAAAAAAAACATTGCGTTTGTCCCCTCTACGGTTGACCTTTAATTGCAAAGGATTTTTTTTTATAAGGTGATATTTATAATACATTGTTATAATGGATGGCAATTTGAGTGGTGATTCTCCCGTCCCCGTCATCGGCAAAAAGCATAAAGCATCTGGAGTGGGTAAAAATGATGGGAATATTATTTACAAAGATTGTGTCGACCAAATTTCAAACACCGTTGTTTTACTTGTGCATCCTAATCTACTTTTATAGAATTCAGAGTTCTAACAGTAACAAACACATAAATACCCACCAGTTTCGGCATTTTCTTTCGGCTGTACCCCAAGTTACTTTTTCAGCAAAGATTCGGTAGCAATTGTTTAAGTAAGGAACCCAGTATTTAGGACAACCACAAGTCGCCTGCATAGTAGGCACTATTAGTGCTGCGATAAACACAATATACAGCATCATCTTCATTATGAGTGTCGATAAGTATGCCTATAAAATTCACAATATTTACGATAAATTATAGAAAAGTGTTTGCTTCTCTATAAATGAGGATACCTGTACTTACTTTAAACTGTATAGATACATCACCGTGTATTTAAATTTAGATTTTTCTCATCCTATCCGCAAGTGAAACGAAAGCAGATAACTCGACATAAGAGACCTCAACTGAAAATGGTGAAAGCGGTTTATAAAGGGGTCTCAGAGACCCAATCATACATTCTGAACAGCACCTTTTTAATGTATATAATTTCTACATTTTAGCGGGAGTAGTCTCTGTTTCGGGTTTCGAAAACAGAAAACGTATATTATGAACCTGAACAACTTAAATTGTGTTAAAAACCAATTAAATTTTGTCAGTGTTTTTATTTAAAAAAAAGGATTCAGGCTTGATTAAAATCTATGACCTAATCAACTTTAACAAATTGAAAACTTCTAATAACGGTGTGCAAAAACTCTTTGATACTATATTGATTATTGACAAGCATTGACAAGCATTTAAGAAAAAAAAAATACGATGAAGATGTTAGATTAAATTATAACTTACTAGTGGTTCTGTATACGAAGCCCGTTTGGGTCAATTGTGAACTACAATTTAAAGGTAATAAGTGAAAAAACTGTAGAAAATCATACAAGAATTGAACCATGAACTTTCGAATGTATAGGTCCATGATTATGTTACGTCAGTACAAAATAGTACGGTAAAAGTAAAATACATGTTTAAAATAATCGGTAAAATTAAAAACAATGAAAAATGATTGCATTTATAGAATACTCACTGCTTCTTCAAAGAAAATGTTGCTGATGAGTTTAAATGTTTTTAATAATATTAATCATTAATGAATTACTTATATATCTTATCATTGGAGGTCATTGTTAATCTCTTCAGGGGTGAGGTGTGCATAATATTCCTGTTTTGATTCATGTATTAGCCGCATGTCCGGGTGCACATTACATTAATAATGGATTAGCACTGTATTGCATGTAATAATTTAGTTCAAGTGTTGTGTACTGATAAAATATAAAATAACCTAGCCCCGGAAAAGGCAAAGTAGGTCTATGACTTATGGTACCAAGAAATCGAATTTAGCAAGAATACATTCTTAACATTACTGTAGACATTTGGCCTCTTTTTAAAATTTGAGTTGTTGAAGAAGAAGAACAATTGGCGGTGAAAAACATTTACAAACTGGATCCAAAGCGACATTTAGAAGAGCATGTTGAAGTACATACGACCGAAAATAAAGTATAGAATTGATGTAAAAAAATATATATATCTTTTAAACATTATATACAAAGGCTAAGATTTTTTTGATGTAAAAAAGAAACCACATTTACATTCATTTACATTTTAAAAAAATACAATTAGTTAAAATATATAGATGGTAATAAAATGACGACAAAAAATTGATTTAAAAAAAACCTACTCATGAAAAAGTGGTCATTGTTGTTTTATTCTGTACGTGTCCGTGTCTGGGGTAGAGAGGCTATAAACTCAGGGGAGGAATATAAAGTATCTTCCCTTTTCACCACCAAGACCAAAATTGATGAGATGAAAACGAAGAATGTAAAAACTTGAAAAAAAGTGTGTTTAGAATGGATAGAAGGGAATAATATATATATATTATATATATATATATATATATATATAATGAAAACCGTAAGGTTAGAGTCTATACAAAGTGCAAGTCCAAGGGAATATTTTGACTCTGTGTGTATGTCAGACGCTTCATACCCGCGTGACATCTTAAACGTAATATAGTCACTAGGTATATATATTATGTATTTAAGAGATACAAATAGCATTTTGTTATTTCATTAACTTAAGGAGATTTTCCTTTATATCTCCCAATTTACCTTGAGCGTTAAAGTAGTAGCACATAAACTCATTTTCAATTAAGTGCTTTACTTCAGTAATAAAAAGATTCCAGATCTTTTTTTCATAGTTGTTTTCTCTTTTTTTCAGGTTTTGTTAATATATGCAACTTATATAAAGAGAATACAAATAAAGAAATCAATTCATTTACAATTATGTTATTTGATCCAGTAATAATTGTAGACAAAGTTATTGGGCCTTCGTTTGAGAAGCTCTTAGCTATGACATTTTTAAATTTAAGCCCTGTCCATTGAATTACACTGCATTTATATAACATGTGTTTTTTCAGTTTCAACCTTGCTTATACATTTATCACATAAATCATTACATGCTAATTTCCAGATTTTCAATCGTTTTTTACATGGTAGTATTTAAACTATTTATATCTATTCGATGGCGACAGTAATCATGAAGTATGTTATGTAATACCCAACGCATCAGTATGACTATTTCTTTTTCATACTTTACATTATCAAAGGTTACTTACTAACAACAAATGTAAAATTTATTTACTTCAATCATCGAGAATAAAGTTTATAAACAAAACTAAAAATCTAAAATGTCTGTGTTTTAAAATAATATTTCTTCAAAACTACGTAAGTTGTCAGAATGTTGCCTGGTCAATGCTGTTATGAACTTAACACCGGAATTATGCCTGAATAATAAAAAAAAATACACACTCAAATAAGCACCAATCAAATAGGTGCTGTGCTGTACTCGAGTTTGCGCACTTTGCTTTTGAGTGGAAAATATAAAATTGCAAAAGGCTTTCCCACATTGTTTGTTAAATTCAGTTTATTCGGGATTGCACTCACAAGTGAAGAGTACAAACAACGGAACAACGATATAATAACAGATAATAATCTTGCTTAAGGATACAAGCAATGCGGCGGGAGTTGGATTCGAACCTCGATCTCACGATAATTAGTATAAACGCTGGATACCATGGTGAATCTGATCCTATAATATAAAAGAATTTTAGTTATAGATCTTTGATGTAATTATCTGAGTTTCTATGTGTTTTGATTCAAATCGTAATTCATGTATTGATTCATTCAGAGTTTCTGATCTATAGAATGTAAAATTATACATAAATCACATCAGGCCACATATCGATTTTCTTAAATATTCATAAAAAGAAGGAATTCTACATTCCGTAAACATGAGGCTGGTACTACAATGTTCTTTGTAACAGCTTCCTTTGTAGGCTAGTCAATCTAGCATTTTGAGTGAAACAAATTGCAAACAGAGATTTTTTTTTTTTAAATGGTTACATATGATAAGGTAATTATTTTTTGAGCATCACACCTCTGACACTCATCCCGAAGGTATGCAAATTAGCTTAAATATGCAAATTAGGGTGAAATTACAGGGTTACCATATCTTAAAAACTACTAATCGTAGAGAGTTCATTTTTGCACAGTCGGGTTCAGAATATATATATTTATATTTGCTCTAATGAGACAGTTTACATAAAAATGTCCGGAAGTACCAAATTTTGACCCTTGACCCCATTTCTCAATATTTACATAAATATGTGATTAAAATGTCTGTAGAGACTTTATTTTGGACTCAATGACTTGGATATTGTGTTTCAATACTCACCATAGAACTGTATTATAATTCCTAAAATCACAACTTCGTCACGCACCTCGAAAGTATGCAAATTAGTAGTACAAGTAATATTAAATATGCAAATTAGGGAGTGAAATTACACCGTTGCCATATCTCGAAAACCGCTAATGCTAGAGTGTTGATTTTTTCACTAAAATATTTAAAATGTATATATTTATATTTGCTGTAATGAGACATTTTACAAAAAAATGCCCGGAACTATAACATTTGACCCTCGACCCCATTTCTCAATATTGCATATATAATGAAAACTAAAATGTCTGTAGAGACTTTGTTTTGCCCTCAAATGACTCGGATACAGGTTTCTAATAGCCAACATAGGAATGTTTAGTAAATCTCAAAATCACACCTGTATCACTCACCTTCAAAGTATGCAAATTATTAGTACAAGTTACATGAAATATGCAAATTAGGGGGTGAAATTACAGGTTCCTATATGTATCGAAAACCGCTAAGGTAGAGAGTTGATTTTTTCAAAAACTTGTTCAGAATGTACATATTTATATTTGCTCCAATGAAACATTTTACGAAAAAATGACCGGAAATACAACAATTGACCCTTGACCCTATTTATCAATGTTTGCATACATAATGCGACTAAAATGTCTGTAGATAATTTTTTTGGACTCAAATGACTCGGATACAGTTTTCCTATTGTCAGCATAGGACCTCTTTGTAATTCCCAAAATCACATCTTTGTCACATACCTTGAAAGTATGCAAATTATTAGTACAAGTTACATGAAATATGCAAATTAGGGGTGAAATTACAGTCTTCCCATATCTCGAAAACCATTAATGCTAGAGAGTTGATTTGAATTCAGAGTTGATTCAGAATGTACATATTTATATTCGCTGTAATGAAACATTTTATGCAAAAATTGTCTCGATTGAATTATGACATTTGACCGTTGACCCTATTTCTCAATATTTTCATATAATTCAACTAAAATATCTGTACAGACTGTTTTGGCCTCAAATGACTCAGATACAGGTTTTCTATAGCCAACATAGAACTGTAGTAATTCTCAAAATCACACATTTGTTACTTCCCTAGAAAATATGCAAATTAGTAGTACAAGAGGTGAAAGTTGCCATATCTCTATCGGTTATTAGCGTTTTTCGAGATACATAAGGCTGTAATTTGCATATTTCATATAACTTGTACTAATAATTTGCATACTTTCGAGTTGCTTGACTTTTGGAATTACTAAACGATCCTATACTGGCTATATAAAACCTGTATCCAAGTCATTTGAGGCCAAAACAAAGTATGTACATACATTTTAGTTGCATTATATGCAAATATTGAGAAATAGGTTCGAGGGTCAAATGTCATACTTTCGATAATTTTTTTTTTTCAATAATGACCCAGATACAGGTTTTCTATAGCCAGCATAGAACTGTTTAGTAATTCTCAAAATCACACCTCTGTTACTTCGCTTGAAAGTATGCAAATCAGTAGTACAAGAAAGTTGCCATATCTCTCTCTCTCGGTCATTAACGTTTTCGAGATACATAAGGCAATTCACTGTAATTTGCATATTTCATATAGCTTGTACTACTAATTTGCATACTTTCGAGGTGCTTGACTTATACTGGCTATATAAAACCTGTATCCGAGTCATTTGAGGCCAAAACAAAGTCTGTACATACATTTTAGTTGCATTATATGCAAATATTGAGAAATAATAATAATAATATCCTGGATTTATATAGCGCCTAATGTTGTGTAACCTCTAAGCGCTGTACATAAACTAATACGAAAAAAGGGAATTCCAACCATGCCAAAACGAAGGCGTGATTTTGGGAATTACAAAGCGGTCCTATGCTGACTATAGGAAACATGTATCCGAGTTATTTGAGTCCAAAACAAAGTCTCTACAGACATTTTAGTCGCATTATGTATGCAAACATTAATAAATGGGGTTGAGGGTCAATTGTTGTATTTCCGGTCATTTTATCGTAAAATGTTTCATTAGAGTAAATATAAATATGTACATTCTGAACAAGTTATTGAAAAAATCAACTCTCTAGCCTTAGTGGTTTTCGATATATAGGAACCTTTAATTTCACCCTCTAATTTGCATATTTCATGTAACTTGTACTAATAATTTGCATACTTTGGAGGTGAGTGATACAGGTGTGATTTTGAGATCTACTAAACAGTCCTATGTTGGCTATTAGAAACCTGTATCGGAGTCATTTGAGGGCAAAACAAAGTCTCTACAGACATTTTAGTTTCATTTATATATGCAATATTGAGAAATGGGGTCGAGGGTCAAATGTCATATTTCCGGTAAATTTTTTGTAAAATGTTTCATTGGAGCAAATAGAAATATGTACATTTTGAATACGGCTGTGAAAAAATCAGCTCTCTAGCATTAGTGGTTTTCGAGATATAGGAAAACTGTAATTTTTTCCCCTTATTTGCATATTTTATTTAAATTGTACTACTAATTTGCATACTTTCGAGGTGTGTGACAAAGGTGTGATTTTGGGAATTACAAAGTGATCCTATGCTGGCTATTAGGAACCTATGTCTGGGTCATTTGAGGGCAAAATAAAGTCTCTACAGACATTTTAGTCACATTGTATATGCAAACATTGAGAAATGGGGTCGAAGGTCAAATGTTGTACTTCCGGTCATTTTTTCGTAAAATGTTTCATTAGAGTAAATATAAATATATACATTTTGAATAGATCAGTGAAAAAATCAACTCTCTCGGACTAGTCGTTTTTGAGATATGGTAACGTTGTAATTTCACCCTAATTTGCATATTTAAGCTAATTTTCATATCATCGGGATGAGTGACAGAGGTGTGATGCTCAAATTTTGATCTCCTCATCATATATGACCATTTAAAAAAGAAAAATCTCTGTTTGCAATTTGTTTCACTTTGGGCTGTTTTTTTTGCTAGATTGACTAGCCTATTGCCCATTATTGTTACTGAAGAGATTGTAAGGTACCCTGATTAAAGTTGCACCATAATGTAGCACAATACATATTATATTTTTTTTAAAATAAAACACATTCCACATCGAAAGAACACATGCTATATTTCCTGACCAATGAGTTGGCTCTGATGCACAAATATCTGTATTGCCAGTTCATATCTAAATCATCAACTTTTTATTTGAATTGCCTCGTGTGGGATGATTAAAGAGTTTAGAATTGAATCATCTAGATCCAAAGAGATAACATGACCAGACATTGGTTGAATCAAGCTGTTGCCATTGGCTGGTAATAAAAGCTTTCAATTGAATCCTACGTGACTTAGGGCAGACTATCATACAAGATGATTTCTTAGCATTGTAGACTCATCTCATTTTGGCTTCAAAGCATTTAGAAATATCAATGTTGCAAACCTGATGCTGAAGGTGCTGTATACGAAAGTTAATAACATTGACATTTGTAATATTATTTCTATTATACAAACATTGATTTAACCTATAACCAAGGACAAAAACACAAAAAACAGTTATCATTCTATCGTATCCATTTATTGTGAAATATAGGCCTATAAATAGGTGAAATGCACTAACTATTTTTAGTAAGTAACTTTTATTTATAATAAATCAACATTTTAGTATTTATTCTGTGGAAGTTTGAACACATATCTGCGCCCTGGCAATTGCCATCGTCCCATTTCGTCTGTAAACCATTTAGGTTCCACTGTAGCACAGTCTGGTTACCACCTGCATTGTCAGTTTGATTTTTATCCCAGTTTGTATAAGTTGCCAACTGATTGGTGTCGCTCCATCTCCATTTACCCTCGTCTTTTGCATCAGTTAAACCAATCCAGTAGGTAGCCGATCCACGAGTTACCAATCCGTCAGTAGCTGAATTCCAAAGTCTTGAAACAAATTCGTTTTCTTCCTCCTCACTCCGGATGGACACCAGATGTCCTTTTGCAATCCTTTGATTAAAAAGGTACTTTGCTGTAGTTTTATACATTAATAAACATTCTAATAGATGTACTCATTTTGTATATAAAACTAAACTTGATTTATAATATCGAAACGTTGATGACTACAATCTCTTTATTGAGTAAGTTTTAGAGTAATTATTATTCATAAGTTGCCTTTCTCCCCATTCAAATTTAAGAAAAGAAATAATTAAGTTAAGTAACCATGTCTTCACATACGATCTAATGATAGTGATATCGTGTATTAAAAGTACTTAATACAGTCAGATAGGTCTCTGGTAGACTGTCGGCAGTCTTCCACACTGAGCGTAGGCCTACTAACAGCTACAGAATCGGGTGGGCGAGGCATAATTGTAGCCCTAGTTTTACCGATTATAAATAAATTATTTATACAAACCAGGTTGTGTATTTTTGGCATTTGTTCTAAGCTTCTGACCAAGTTAATGTTTCCGCAAATATTCGGTAACAATTGCCTTGGTATCGAACCCAAAATATAGGACATGGTTGACACGACTCTACAGTAGATAGTGTAGCGATAAGCACGAACAAAACAATCATTTCCTTCATTTTCCGGTTGTAGAAGTCTATATAGAAAACACCCACAAAAGGATTTTGAAAAATTCAATATAATATTGTGTTTACTAAAACATATATAATCGCAATTTATTTGTTTTTTTCCTGTAATGTGCACATAACGACTTTAATTTTCTTTAGGTTGACACTTAATCTCCACATGAAGTACAGCAAAGTTGCGGCAATATTATTTACACAGTAATTTAGTTCTGTTATTTAAGTCTGTAGTTTAAATAAACCTGATCATCTAACGACAGACACATTTGCTACAGCGATAACCACGGTTTACTTTACGGATTAAAAGCGTGTTAGGCCTACTACACGAATCATTCAATTGTAAAGTAACTTATGTGATTTTGTATGTCATGCAAATGGAATTGTATGACCCGAACCATCATTGTTATCTTTTTTTTCTGTATTAATTAGTGGAGTGGAGTTGTGGCTTGGTGGTTATGATGCTTGGCTACCAATCCAAGGGTACTGGTTTCAAGTCCTGTCATATTTCAGGATTTTTTGTCATGACAATTTGCAACTCCACTCCCATAGACTTGTAATTAAGTCTTTGTGTATGTAGAGCATCTTGTGTATATGTTTGTCTTGTGAACAAGATTGCCACCTTTGAGAGAAGGATAGTGATTAAGTTCACTTGCGGTTATCCTTGGCAATTTGCCTAAAAAATGAACAAAAAAAAAACACAAAAGATTTACACCGGTCTGCATCACGCCTAACATAAAGCCCACGTGATACTTTTATTCAAAAATCACAATTATTACAAAAAAAGATTCATTATTCAAATTTCTGTCTAGTTTAGAACCCCAAAACATTACAAATAAAACCAGATCACTTGCGTTATGCCTATGTCAATATGCTGCGTGGAAACAAAGCTTCAATAAGACTTCTATGTAAATGCATTCTGAAACCAGAAGTGTGGGCCAGCCCAAAAGGGTATCTACTTTTAGGTGTATTTGTAAAACTTCCATTTTATTTTACACAGTTTATTTGTTTATATCTACATCGATGGAGATAACTTACAATAATCAGGCTATGCTGCGGAATACTGGTAGGCCTATTATTGTTACTATTATATCAATATTTATAAAGCGTCAATTAAAAAACCGAGGTACAAAATCAAAGGCGCTGGGCATGTTAGTGGTCGAAAAAATGAGTTTTGAGCAATTTTTTGAATAAGGCAACAGAAAAGCAGTGTTTAATTTGTGGGGGGAGTGAATTCCAGAGTTTGGGTGCTGAACAAGAAAACGATCTATGACCAAAGGTTTTAGTGGCTATGCGTGGAACAGAGAATAAAACATCATCAGATGATCTAAGAGTCCGTCCAAGAACATAAAAGGTGATTAATTGACGGATGTAAGTAGATTGGTTGAAAAAAAGTGCTTTAAAAGTCAACACAATGCTAGACTTGTCCCATGTCCGTAGTTATTTCGAGACTTTTCGATGTTTGTCTGTTATCTATAATTAATAAATTATATTATTATAATTATATAAATTTAAGTTATTGACAATTAAAACGAATTGAGGTTTCTATATATAAATTTACGTAAGTGCAAAATTCGGTAAATCACGCGTTACTTCAAGAATGTTTACTCGATGGTATATAAAGTTGGTTCGTACTTTCGGTACAGATTTTAACCACCTAATGTAACCCTGTTTAATAATTAAATTGAGTTGGATAATTAGTTAGATAGTTAGTTAGATAATCACTACCATATATGGGAATATCACCGTATTTGGGCAAAATGTGTTTTGGTTCAAATGGTACAAACATGCCTTTTTAACCAATAACCAATACTAGTTACATATTCACGCAACATCAATCCACCCCCCTTAAACAAAAAATATATCATAGCACAGTTATCTTGAAATCGTATCCATTTATTACTTGTTGTGAAATTCACGCAATATTTGTCAATAT
Source organism: Antedon mediterranea (assembly GCF_964355755.1). NCBI lineage: Eukaryota > Metazoa > Echinodermata > Crinoidea > Comatulida > Antedonidae > Antedon > Antedon mediterranea. The sequence continues at coordinate 36,810,549 of NC_092670.1, read as the reverse complement.
CCTGAACTAAAATCTAATTCTATATTAATATTTTAATAATTATTCTGTGGAAGCTTGCATACACTTCCGTGTTCATACGTGCATTGTACATCGTCCCATTTCGTCTGCAAACCATTTCGGTTCCATACTGTAACACAGTCTTGGTTGCCGTTGTTGTTTGGTTCCTTCTTATCCCAGTTTGTATAAGTTGCCAACGTATTGGTGTCGCTCCATCTCCATTTACCCTCGTCTTTTGCATCGGTCAAACCAATCCAGTAGGTGACCCCCGAATTACGAGTTACTAATCCGTCTGTAGCTGAATTCCAAAGTTTTGAAACAAATTCGTTTTCTTCCTCACTCCGGATGGACACCAGATGTCCCTTTGCAATCCTTTGATTGAAAAGATATTTTGCTTTAGTTGTATTTAGACATTAATACACATTAACCAATAGATGTATTAATTTTGTAAACAGGAAAGTCGAATGATCGAAACATTGAATGACTTAGCTCTCATTATTGAGAAAGTTTTAAAATAATTATTATTCACAAGTTGTCTTCTTTCCCATTAAAAAATCAAATTCGAGGAAAGAAGGAATTAAGTAATATTGTTGAAAAATAAACGAACATTAAGAGATTAAGAGACCAAGGGCCTGATTTATCAAACTTGCTTAGCAAAAATTTGTCTTAACTTTGCCTTAAGTCCTTAATTTTGCTTAAATCAGATTTATTAATGTATCTAAGCAAAACTCCACGGACGCTAAATAATGATGTCGATCTTCCAGTAAGATGTCCTAGAAATTGAACGAACAAACTAATATTTCGGGATAGGTATAAGGACCATTTGACTAACCCGCATTTTCTTTTAGCAATCTGTATAAGCTGCCAAGGGTAGCGGTCATTGATAAAAATAAATAAATGTTGATTTGATTTAAGCTGAGCGAATGATTTTTGTATGTGTTTTTTTTATGCTCTTTCTCTATTTCAAGTAATAAAAAAATTAGTAACCAGAATGTGCCCTTTCTTGTTGGGAGAGATTAATGCGGAGAGAAAATGTTATAGCGCCGCCATGGCGCTAAGAGAAAAAAGCTAATATGCAGGCGTAAGACAATTCTTCTTCTAAGACGGTTTGATAAATTAAGCACTTCTTAAATATTTCAGCTTAAGCAAAAATATACGCAAATATCTTATAAATGCCAACCCTGTATTAAGGTTTAATAGCAAATTTAATATTGTTTTCATTCTGCTCTTACAATTATCATTAGCAATTAACTACTTCTTCTAAGTATTCTCTACCTGCCTTCTCATGGGCTACACACATCGATACCAGACCAATCCCAAACCGGGAACAGCGATTTTTTCCATAAAGTCCCACCTTATACATATGACTAATGAATTATTCATGTTTATTTTGTGATGTTTCATGAGGGATCCCCACTTATGTACGAACAAATATCGACAATCGGGAATAGGTCCGACGGTAGCACACTTTGGAATTTGTCCGGTAGGTATCGGAGTCTAATCTATAAAGTCTTGGCAAATTTTTTAAAATGTTTTAGTTTCAGCAATCGGGAATGAGCCGGTGGGTGCACTCGGGAGTACGTTTAGTGGATATTAGATCTGAAGATGTCACCTAAAATATGCATTCAAGGTATCGCTGATTTTAACTCCGGACTGAAGTCTTTTTGGGCGAGGCATAATTGTAGGCATTTATTTACAGATAATTATTAATTGTACAAACCAGGTTGTGTCAGTTTGGCATTTGTTCTCAGCTTCTGACCAAGTTAATTTGTCCGCAAAGATTCAGTAACAATTGCATTGGTAAGGAACCCAAAAGATAGGACATGGATGACACGACTCTGAAGTAGGCGAGTGTTGCTGCGATGAACACGAACATAACAATCACTTTCATTTTGAATTTGTAAAGATCTATATAGAAAAACAAAGACATTCAATAATATAATGTTGTACACATTTTACTAAAATAAAGAGTAAATATATATAATAGAAATTTTGTTTTTTTGTGGATACAGATTGATTATCATTTTGATAGATATTCGAAATCGGCAAAAAAATCTATAAAATCATTATACATTATTGTGTACGCTAAACCTACGATCCGTTAAAAAATTAAAATTGTTTCCAGGTGGTATCTCTTGTACCAAGAAAGAGCCAACTTTGTAAAAGAGACAGCCAACCTCGGAGCATACTATTTCTGTTAATGTTTCTTGTGAACTTTATTCAATCATAATAATTGTTTCAAGTCATAATACTGATAACCATAATAATGTGTAATACAGTGATTTGTTTCGAGAAAAACAATTATAAGATACAGTGATTATTACAATAATGATAAAAAAATATAGAATGCAAATACTCATTCAGTTTCTTCGACGAAATTTACCAGTTTGGTTTCAGCAAAACCTTGTCAATAAAATTGAATGAATGAATGATAGATGATGTTGTTTTACACGTACCTTTATACTGCTCTTAGTACAACGTTCATTGATATTCTCTTTAGTTTAAAATAATCTTTTTCCTGTAATGTGTACATAGCAACTTACATTTTCCTTAGGTTGACACTTAATCTCCACATGAAGTACAGCAAAATGGCTTCAATATTATTTACACCGACAGACACATTTGCTACAGCAATAACCAAGGTTTACGTTACGGATTAAAAAGTATATTAGGCCTACACGAATCATTTAATTGTAAAGTAACTTATGTGATTGTGTATGTCATGCAAATGGAATTGTATTAATCGACTATCATTGTTATCTTTCCTTTTTTTTAACTATGCCACTTACACAAGTTTTGTCGTGTAAGTCTGTAGTCTAAATACACCTGATCATCTAACGACAGACACATTTGCTACAGCGATAAAACCACGGTTTACTTTACGGATTAAAAGCGTGTTAGGCCTACTACACGAATCATTGAATTGTAAAGTAACTTATGTGATATGTCATGCAAACGGAATTGTATGACTCGAACCATCATTGTTATCTTTTCTTTTATTTTCTGTATTACTTATGGCACTTTACACAAAATATTTACACAGGTTCTGTCATGTAATTTTGCAGTCTAATTAAACCTAACGACAGACACATTTGCTATAGCAAAAACAACGGTTTACTTTACGGATTAAAATTACGTTAGGCCTACACGAATCATTCAATTGTAAAGTAACTTACGTAATTGTGTATGTCATACAAATGAAATAATTGGTGTAAATCATCAAATTGGTTTTTTTGTATTGGAATCTATTTTTGCTACATCACTAATAGAAAGTACTTAGAAATGTTTGTAACATTTTTATCATATTTAACATAATAAAAATCCGCATATTCATCAAAATCATAATTAGCAAAAAGACAAATGGTTTACAATTAACAATAATTATACAAACAGAGGTTATTACAGCAAGTCTATTTGGATTCTTTAACACATTTGGTGGTAGCCTACTTCTGCACAAGTTTAGATGCTGTTATTCAAATTATGTTAATATTTATTCTGTGGAAGTTTGCACACATACCCTAATGCATTACAACATTTGAGATCGTTCCATGTGGTTTGTAGGCCAAAACAATGTCGGTTGTTCCAAAAAGATACGCAGGTTTGGTTGCCTTTCCAATTGTTTGGTTGATCAGAATCCCAGTTTGTATAGTTTGTCAACATATTGGTGTCGCTCCATCTCCATTTACGCTCTTCGTTTTTATCGGTCAAACCAATCCAGTAGGTGTGGTATTCTCTCATGGTTACCAATCCGTCAGTAGCTGAATTCCAAAGTCTTGAAACAAACTCGTTTTCTTCCTCACTTCGAATGGACACAAGGTGCCCATTTGCATTCCTTTGATTATTAGAAAATAGTTTTGTGGTAAAAATATTTAACCAAAACATCTATTCAGAGACTTTAAAAGGAATAAATGATGTAGATGCAGCACCTGAAAGGGTATATCATGCCTCGTATCACCTTAAGGGAAAGTCCCAGCTTTTGGAAAATAATTATTGTAAATAAATTTAAACCATTCGATAAAGAGTTCGAGTTCTTAGAAAAATCTGTGAATTTAAATAAAAAACATTGTATTTAACAGTTTTGGTTAGGTTAGGTGGTATAATTTTTTCTGTCTTGACGAAAAATATACCTTAGGATCAGATTTCAGCCCGGATCAAATAGTAGACTTGCTGTGCCAATTATGCATTATATTATCATAGCCTACTAACCTGGTTGTGTAGCATCCGTCTCTCATGAAAGTTACCCTATAAAGGGTGGAGGGGGGGGGGAGGAGGGTGATCCAAAGGTGGAGTCTACTGTAGTATGTTCACTATAAAAGCGAATAACTTTTCATATCTTGTTTTTCTAGCTTGTTTATTGTTTTTATTTCGAATCTATAGGCCTACTGTACAAACAAAATACAAAATAAAGAAAAAATAACACTGTCGAAACAAATTGTTATCGAAATGTGGTTTTCCGAATACCGTTGGCGTTCGATCGTATGTGTAGATTGTGGTATATTGTGGTAATTGTTGTAAACGTGCGTCTGATGTATCGGCATCATAGGCCCGACTGCGATATTTCTTTTCGTACAAATAAGTTGGGGACTCCCGTTAAACGTCACAAAATAAACATGAATATTCATTACTCATACTGACGTAAGAATTTAGCTAAATACAATTCGCTAATGCAAATGATTTCTGTCGAGCCGTCTGTGTAGTCGAGTGGATAAGACTATGGCCTTTACATGTCGATGTATGGGTTTGACTACTTCTTTTACTTTATAGTGAGAGAAAAATTATTTAGAGGGTTAGGTTTAGTTATATTTAGGAAGTAGTTCGGCTATCTTTCACATGGGGTCTCCAACTTATGTATGAAAAAAAAGTCGGGGCCCGGCTGGCATTATTTTTATTCTATGAGGCTAAGGCAAAAATCATTAATAATTCATGAGATTAATCATAACATGAAAGGGGTCACTATATATTTGCATAGACAGAGATCAAATACTTGATGTGTAAACCGGATTTGCAATGTCAAACAGTAGGTCAATAGGGATAGGCTCTGGGGTTGGATGCTCATCCGTACTTTTTTTTATTAGTTGAGAGAGGTTATTTAGAGGGTTATTTAGTCTTTATCATATAAATAAGTAGGTTCATGAATTATTCATGATTTCTGCCTTAACCTAATGGGAAAAAAAATAATGCAGCCCGCTGTCCTGTTCATATTGTAGTCTGCTCCCAGCAGCATTATTGTTGTCGTATCATGTTAATTAAGGCAGACGTAATAAAACATTCACGAGATTGATTATGGAATAAATTAGGACATTATAAAAACGACATTTAGAACGTTTTAAAGTTTATATGACCGCAATGCAATATTTTTCAATAATCATCGTTATGAATAGAATTTTTTTTTTTAAATGTTTGTTTCTGCTCACCAATTATCGAGTACGTACGATGATAATAAAAATGATGTACTTATTTGGTTGTAATCTGTGGAGTAGCTTTGCGTCAGGGAGTTGAGTAATTGGTCATATGTTTTGCCCCCACTCTGACGTAATTTGTGTGAAGTATAAAGTACAAATAACGTCACTGTAGGGCAAAACATCTGACCGATGTACTAATTGTTATGATTTAAAAATCAATGACGGAAATTTATTACGGAAAGAAAACAGTGTTCAAAAATGTAAATTGTAACTATTGACAACACGATCAAAATAACCATGGATGCACCTTGGCATTGATTCCGATCATCCAATATAACTTGCTTACACAAAAATGTTATGATCAGACACAGTTATCATATTATTTATATTCTTTATTAGCCTACTCTATGCAAAATGTATTTTGATATAACCCTAGTAATCAAATCTAATATGTAATAATAATAAGAGAAAATCTTCTTTATTTACCTCATATTTATTTATCTGTATACAGGATTACACAATCAGGTAAAGAAAAACCTGTTTTACATTGTGGGTCATGCCCTGAATACAAAGAAATCAGAGAAAAAAGGTTTAGTTTTGTGTAAAAAAAGAGATATCAACTTATAGGCCTGTCTAGAACTAATTTTAGTTTCCATTATTTTATTTTAATCATACTGCTGAAATGAGATTTTGCAAACATAACCTTGTTGATCGTAACAAGATGTATCGTCCCATTTTGTCTGTAAACCATCTCGATTCCACACTGTTGCGCAGTTTTGGAAACCACCGTAATTGTCGGGTTGATTTACATCCCAGTTTGTATAGTTGGCCTCTTCATTGTTGTCGCTCCACAACCATCCATTACTTTCTGTATTGGTCAATCCAATCCAGTAGGTTGCCAATGACCCACGGGTTACCAATCCGTCAGTAGCCGAATTCCAAAGTACCGAAACAAACTCGTTTTCTTCCTGACTTCGGATGGACACGAGATGTCCAATTGCACTCCTTTAATTGAATAAAGTATATTTACGTAAGTGTTAGAGTAATAAGTATTAATAGAAATGACATGTAATGGTATTCTTATTTATTCTAGTTGGCAATTAAGTATAAGAACTTAGAAATTTAAAACTACAAAATGGTATTATTTAATGTTATTATTAATATTTTACTGCGGTCCGTAAATAAAACACTTTAAAAGAGAATAACGCAATGATATATTCACTAAAAAACATTTTAATTACATTAGGCCTATAGATATTTTATAAAAATTCAACATCTCTCCATAATGTTAACTTTTCCACAGCAATTTGGTAGCAAGGAGCACACGACTGTAGGGCATGGTTGAGACTGTTGGACTATAGGCTACGGTGAAAACAAACATGAGAGTCTAATATTCTCCCACTCTAGGCCTCACAACCATATAATATACTCTTCAATGGTAGGATCGTCTTTGACAAATACTGAGAAAGTAGCCTAACAGAGACATCTTAATTGTGGCTCCTAAATTGAAAGGTAATGCAGTTGGTTATAACTTGATAGCGGCCAAAAGATCGTCCGATGTGGGTTTCGAGTCCTGATTAGCGAGGCCTAATAAGTCACTAACAATTATGTATCTTACGAACCTGGCTGTGTAGTTTTTGCATTTGATTTCGGCTTCTGACCAAGTTAATCTGTCAGCAAAGATTCGGTAGCAATTGCCTTCGTAAGATACCCAAAATGTAGGACATGGTTGACACGACTCTGCAGAAGCTGCTGCGATGAGCACGAACATAACAAAAATCACCTCCATTTATGTAGGCCTACAATTCAAAACACAGACATTTATGGAAAATATATTTTTGTATAGTCTACTTTAGATGAAGTGAAATGTTTAGGGCTCATAAAACAAAGTGAATGATACATAGTAAAATAAACAAGAACGAACATAAACAAATTAATTATTTACATGGTACCAGTCATCTACAAACCAGTTAATGACTGAGATAATGTTTATGAACACAAATTAATTGACTGCACATCAATTTATTTTTATCGACATAGAAAATAGTACACAGAAATAGGCGTATGTTTTTTCCTCGAGACTTTAACAAAACGTTTTTATAAGAATTATATATATAGAGAGTTCTCTCGCTTCGCTCGCGCACCCTCTAGTGGGTGTGCCCGAATGATTCTCGGAAACATGGCCAATGCCTCTGGAAAATGAGGCCCTGGTGACATCTATGCATATGTCTGATGAGTAATGCATGATTATTTTGTGATGTTTCATGGGGGTCCTTAAATTATGTATGCAAAAAATATCGCTTCCAGGGTAATATTAGTTAAATTACTAAAACAAATTGTAGTTCACGTAAAGTAAAGGCCTTTAATCAATAGGTATATAATTGATTAGTTGAATATCTAAAACAAATAAATTGTAGTTCACGATTCAGTTGAATCACTAAAATCACATTGTAGTTCAAGTAAAAGTAAAAGCCTTCAATAATAGTTAGATTAATAAAACAAATTGTAGTTCACGTAAAGTAATAGCCTTTAATCAATATAATTCATTATTTGAATATCTAAAACAAATAAATTGTAGTTCACGATTCAGTTGAATGACTAAAATCGTAGTTAAATTAAATAAATAATTAGTTACTAACTAAAATCAAATAGTAATTAGGACGTAAAATAAAAGCCTGTCATTTCAGCCCCGCATTATGTCCTGCAACTCCCTATTTCATATATAATTAATATCAATGAATTATTCATTGCAATCATTCATTGTGCCGTGTATCCGTATTTTAAATGAATAATTTGTAATAATTTATTTTATGCATTGTGAAATAAAACGAACGAACAACAAAATCGGTAAGTAAAAAAAAAATAGCATTTGAAAATACTCACTGATTCTCCAAGGAAAATTACAAAACCAAATTTTATTGTTATCTGTTGACAGAAGGATTGGTAGACAAATAACTTTCTTCTAAACTGTAAAAAAAGAAGTGACATTTTCTTTTTCCTGTTTTGTGTGATGTTATACTTCAGTAGTTTATCAAGGTAATGGATTCCACTCCCTGTTGAACCCATATGTAATCCTCTTCTGTCCTACCTTAGTTCTCTTACTAGAACAATTTCTGTATTAGGTAGGCCTGTATAGATTATTATTGTGTGGAAGAAGTTATCAAATATAATACGAAATACAAAGTGCATTTCATTTCAATTATAAATCAATTTTATAAATATTATTTTAAATAAACATTCTTTAAATAAAAAGTATAATTCTGTGAGACTTGCTTTGGAGTAAAAAAATACTACTATTACTGAACATTTTTGAAAAGTTTCATCTGGATTTCTATATAGTATTCATAACGTTTTTCTTTTGGATCATTCAAAGAAAAAAAATATGAATTCGAGTTAATGTATGGCCAAAAATAATAATAGTACCACACCATATGTCTCTCGAGTCTGTATTTTGTAGTATTTGTAGTTTCCGAGCGCTTGATTTATTACGTCATTTATTCGGTCATTAGTTTATGTTTTTGTTCTAAAAGGAGGGTATTCATTTGCTTTCTTCTCTTTGAACCTTTGCACAGGTATAAGCGTGGAGAATTATAGTTATGAATTATTGTCCATGATAGACGGAAGGAAAGACAAGGTGCGTCTGATTTGTGTGTACGCAAAATAATCTATATCTTCCCGGATAAGGAAGCAATAGGCTTACCAAACTCAAACAATTGAAGATAAGTGCTTTTTGGTTTTTTTTAATCATTTATTTTGTTAAAGTTTATTGGCCTATTTATTTTTGAAATACAAAAAGGATAGTCATATTTATGATTTTTTTTTTTTATTCATTTTTTAGGCAGATTGCCAAGGATAACCACAAGTGAACTTAATCACTATCCTTCTCTCAAAAGACAAACATAATATAGATGCTCTACATAAACAAAGACTTAATTACAAGTCTTTGGGAGTGGAGTTGCAAATTGTCCTGACATATGACAGGACTTGAACCCAGGACCCTTGGATTGGTAGCCAAGCATCATAACCACCAAGCCACAACTCCACTTCAATTTAATATTTAATATAGATGAAACGTTGTGTTTTATTTGTGTGCAGTAGTCGTATCAAAAAGTTTATTAGAATCTGTAGCACGCTGCTTTAGGACATTTTGCAGATGGTCAATTTCTTATGTTTTTATTATTTATTTATTTTAAATTTATCAGTTTTAAGGGGCTTTGCGTCTAAAGCATTAGCTTACAGCTTAACCCCATTCACACCTTCAATTAATTTTGTATGTACTTTATATTTATCTGATATTGTGAATAATTTATATATAAGTAATCGATCCGTCTGTTTTGGGTTGACCAACTATTACCTTTTGGTCTTATCTTGCCTTTTAGGTATATAGGCTATTTGTTTGCTTTGTATTTGGCATAAATTTGAATAAAATAATTTAAAATAATAAAAACAAAGTACATGATTCATCCCTAAAGACCAATATTGCATTTAACACTGATCTATACTTTAATAAGGTGTGTGTTATTTTTACCGCACATCCGGTAAAACGCTTAACCATTTAAGCCTACTTTTAATCCAGGCCACATTATTGGACGGTAGAACAGAGTTTGTGATCTCACATAATCTTTTTTCATTTTTAAAACTGTGTTAAAAGAAGTTCATATGTTTATGTTTAACCATAGTCCTATTTTAACCATCTATTACAAATTTGCAGTAAATATGACTTGGATTGTAGTCTGCCCGATAACTTTCGGGAATACTTCAGATACTTCTAGTTCATTAGTTATTGAGTCGTCAAATTCACAACCCTCCGAACCAATAACTCGCTGAGGTGACGCCATTAAATGTTAGTTTTGTTATTATTCGTTCTTCATGTCTAATTATTATCCGCATCTTTTTGCACACTGTCCTTTCAGTTTGTAACGATCGTTTTATTTATTTATTTATTTATTTATTTATTTTTATTTATTCGGTATATAAAATATATTACAAAACGACAGTCAAGGACTGAAATGAATTGTATTACAAATGCCTAAAAATTAGTTAAAATTGCTATAAAAATAGAAACATCTTATTAAAATTAGATATCGTACCATAAAATTAAAAACATAGATGAATAAAAAACCTTAAAACATTCACTTAGGCCTATTACATATCTAAAAAAGAGCTAGTGGTAATACCCTTTTTTGCCCTATTGACTACTACCTTAATCTCTCAGCGGTAATCGATGGCTTGTTATTTGTATAAAGCTTTACTCTCTTCGTTTGGATGGCCAGTTCGATGCAGAAGTTTGATTTACACTGACAGATTTGGTAAGCTTAACTATATTTGCTTCACTGTCAATAAAAGACTCCGATTAGTGGCTTTCAAACAGCGTGGGACAACCGTTTAGTGGTACTTTGTCTGGGTTTTGTTTCTCGGGACTAAGGGGTCTGCATTTTGGGAACATTAACACTAAATTGGTTGATACGCCCTTAGATGGTAGTATTTAATAGTAACCCTGCAATTATGTCTTAAAATAGTTTTATTTGCATTTTAGTATTATAGTAGAGAATTTTTCTTCTTTGTTGATCCAATCGATTGAAAAGTACTCAAAATGGTACTTCAACAACGTTTCGCAAACAGTTTGCTTTCTCTAGTAGACTGTTGATCTTGAAAAAACTACACATACAATAAACAGGGTTAACGATGGACATAACCTCTCACATAATATAGGATGACATCATTCAGACCCAGGGAAACAATCGGGAGACTAACATCATTGTCACAAAACACAGCGCCCTAAAAAACAACGAGGTGACGTATTGACCAGACTGTAGCCACCAGTCTACTTGAGAAAGCAAACTGAATATTTGCGAAACGTTGTTGTAAGTACCATTTTCAGTACTCTTCAAATACGGTAATGTAATATATGTGAAACCGCGTAAAACAAGCCCTTTGTTAAGACAAGTTGAGCTTGACTTTGCACCCGGCCATTTGACCACCAGGATTTTCATGGTATATTCAAATCTAAATAGATCGCAGGTTTTACATTTGAATTTATGCGTTTGATTGATAATAATTTATTTGCTTTTTTCTTACAGAAAATTGAAAAATGAAGATAGTTATTGTGTTTGCGCTCATCGCAGTAGCACTGTCTACAAGCGAGTCATGTCAATTATGTCCTGCGTTTTGGGTTCCTTTTCAAAGTAACTGCTATCGCATATTTGGGTTGAAGTTAACCTGGTCACAAGCAGAGGAGAGCTGCAATAGTCACTTTAATGGGTTCGTTAGTTTTGATTTTGAATTACAGTACCGTTACATTTTTATATAATCCAACGGCCGGTTACTGATTACGCTAGTTCTAGACTGTATTTCGACTAAACATTGGTCGTTACTTCAGCATGAAACACAATCAAAACGCCGACTGGTTGACTAAAATAAATAAGAAAATAACTACAGACTTGAGGCAAGTCTGTAACAAAAACTTATCTTAGTCATAAACTGTTGAAAGTTGTCGCCAAGATTTGATGAGTGGTGGAGTCACATAGATAGGCCTACTAAACACCAAATGTACAAATAACACTAATACTAAAACATTTTATTAGGCATAGGATTTAATAAATTGTATAGAAAGTAAAAGAAATGGAATTATATCGTGGTAGGATAAAAATAAGTTAAAATAATAAGAACAAATCCGCCATTCTAGTGACAAGTGAAACCTCAATTAAAGATCTGTATATGATTTTGTTATTTTTTATTTAGAGTTGCGATGGGGCATTTGGTGTCCATTCGGTCGGAGGATGAAAACCGATTTGTCTCTAGGCTTTGGAATTCAGCTACGGGAGGTATGGCAGCCGTTTCAGATTACACATATTGGATTGGATTGACCGATAGCGAGACGGAAGCTACTTGGTTATGGTCCGACAACAATCGTCCGGCAGTTTACACAAACTGGCATAGCAGCCAACCTGATAACGCCGGTAATGAAGACTGTGTTCACCTGTGGAACCGGGATACCGCAAACGTGACATGGAACGATCTCCCTTGTTTCATGAAACTCTTTTATGCATGTGAACTACCTCAGAATATATAGCAAAATTGGAAATATTGAGCAGCATACTGCATGGTAAATCAATGTACTATTCTCTTTTTTTATATGCTTGTCATCTATATAATGTACATTTTTCAAAATAATTAGTTAAGGTATTGCGTTTTTATATTGTGTTTCAAATGTATTGTATCTTTTGTTTCCAAGCTCAGGAAAAAATGTATGTAATATTATGTGACAATAAATTGAATCTTGAATCTATTCAGAATTCATTTGTACGGATACAGGCGTGGTAAACACGTCATGGTGCATTATCTTTTATTGATAATTCGAAACACAACTTTTACTCAAACTCTGTGGCATCACAGGTCCTCCTTATTTAGTTTGTTTGAAAATTATCTTGACTGTAGAGCGCTGTCGTCGATAGTACAACATCAAATCCTCTACTGGATCACTCTGGCGTACCTTAAGGTTCCATTCGCGCACCCTTAATTATTATTTAATTTCTTTGTAAACGAAATTACTAATATTTTTCAAATGTCCAACTTCCTTATGTTCGATAATGACCTATAATATTAGTGAGTATAAGATTATTACCAATATCGAGGATTCACATTTGGAAAAACATTGCTCGTCAAACATAAATATGACGCGCATACTCGCAATCAGTTATCTGTTACATCATTACATCAATTGAAAACATTAATTGGATACGAGTTCTCTAATCAAACTAGTTGGACAAAAAAGTGTGATGTGTCCAAATTTGGTAGTGATATGCCAGTATGTCCATATATGGGCACATCAATTTTGATGGTCACATAAAGTTTGATAGTGTAGACAGAGTATAATTGAGAGAAGGTGTGGAGGTCATTTCCCACTCCGTTATTACCGGTATTCTAAAAATAATGGTAAAAAAATATATCTCTTTTAAAGAAAGAATAATTGTTTGCTTTGATTGGTTAACTTTATACAGATACACGTTCCTTTTATTATCCAATATAATGGAAATTACAGTGCTCAAATCTTGGCTTGCCTTGAAAAATATAAAGAAAAAAGAACTGTTGTACAAATACATGCACGTATGATAAACCAAAGATCAAAAGGATCTAGGAAAGAAGCTAATCTAAGCCTACATCCTGTTGAAATTAACATTACGAACGGTACATTATTCTAAAGTTAACAGTGCTTTAACAACAACAAACACTATAATAAAAATGCCAAAAATAAAATAAATACAAAATGTGGCATTACTCATATATACTGCGATAACAGTAGCTCTATATACCACCACTAGTCAACATCTAAACAGACAAATGTTAATTTTAATCGATTATTGTTCAATTCAAGCATCAACTTTATTGTATTTTCCATTTTACTATCCTCTTTTCTCCTTAAAATATAATATAAAAATATGGCCTACGTTTTTCCATTAGTTTCTATTTGCTGATCTGTTGACAATATGTTTGTAAAGGGTAAGGGCGTGTGGCGCAGTGTGTTGGACGTTGGACTACCGATCGTCAGACCTAGGTTCGAATCCAACTCTCACCGCATTGCTTGTATCCGTAGGCCAGATACTTTACTTACGTTGCCTCTCTCCACCCAGGTGTATAAATGGGTACCTAGTTAGATCTAGACACAACTTTGCGCTGGTTACCGGCTGCATTATGGGAGTATGTTTCCATACGTGTTTGATCCCAAAAAATACTGGGGTAATAATGCTTGTAAAGCGCCTTTGAGCATGATTACTCATGAAAAGGGCGCTATATAAATGTGGTATTATTATTATTATTAAAAGAGAAACAAATAATCCATTGTTAGTTATTTGTTCATTGTTTTTGTAAGATAACATCAATGAAGGAAAAATAATGTGGGGTACGGTTGCACACCTTCTTACATAATTATAAATGCACTCGTTGTACTAAGAACAGTATAACACATTTTGTGTTGTACATCATAGTATCATTTAGAAGAACAAGGCCAACAGCCATAAGTTGCGTGTTTAAACGCATAGTGATACCGGAGAGACCGACAGACCGACAGACCGACAGACATAGTGAACTATAGAGTCGCGTCCACGCGACTAAAAACGTTTTGCTGAAACCCGCATTGGCAGTTTTCTTCGACGAATCCGTGAGTTATATTTTCAATAATCTAATAATTTGTTTATGTAAAAATCCGAATGAAGAACGTTCTTTATAAAAGCTGAATTTGGTTTTATTATTTTTACATTCTTCCTTGCCATTGATGTTTTATTGCAGTAACTTTTGATTTGATGGTTTGAGTTTTCGTGCTTCTCTTCTCTAGCCTCTTGCTCTTTATTCATTTCTCCAGAGCCTCTTTGGAATTTCTGCCACTTTCATTCAATTTCTTCGATTCAAATCTTAGGGCAGGAGGCGCCTGAGTCCGGGATGACCGGGCCCATCAATAAACATCAGTGTGCCAAATGTGAGCATGTACCTTTCAGTGGTTTTGGAGGAGATACGTCAAATACGCGAAAAATACGCGTTCATCATAATAATTAAATATTTCTCACATAATACACTTATTTTCTTTATTATTATCTAATGATACTCAACAATTATAACAAGAAAAAGTAAAAATGCATATAATATTGTTTACAGTATAGTATGTTATACATTGGTATATATATAAAATATATGTACATATAAGTATATGTAAAATATTTTAGGCCTAACTGTCTTTGCTTTTTAGAAACACCAACATGAAGATAGTCATCGTGGTTGCGCTCATCGCAGTAGCACTGTCTACAAGCGAGTCATGTCAATTATGTCCTGCATTTTGGGTTCCTTTTCAAAGTAACTGCTATCGCATATTTGGGTTCAAGTTAACCTGGTCACAAGCAGAGGAAAGATGCAATACTTACTTTAATGGGTTCGTTAGTTTTACTTTTTTATTTCAATTAGTACCACCAAATAATTACGAAAAAAAATAATTAAGAAACCGGATGAATATATTTTAATAATTACGTCACTACTGTTTAAAACAAGGCCATATACATGGCTGCAGTCGCGTGCTCAAGTTAGTTTTTACCGACCAACCGACCGACGGACCGACCGACATAGTGAGCTGTAGAGTCGCGTTGGACGCGACTAAAAATAGCTTTATGTTTAGATTTGTAATCGACATAATTTAACGGGTTACTGACTACGCTAGTAACAAAACGCTTATCTTATTTTTGAAAATAATAATAATAATTATAACATTTATTTCCACATAGAGCTAAATACAGAGTAACAAAATAAACATACAACATGATAGGATAGCGGAGGTGGGTTAAGAAGGTTTAGGTATAAAAACCAAATACTGTATTATACATAACACATTCACTAACATAATTACTTCAAAGAACATTTATTATTCAGAATGTAATCAATTGTGTGGAAAGTTTATAGTTTATAGTAGGATAAAAACAATTTAAAAGATTGTTTTCATTTTCAATCAAAGGTTTGCGATGGGGCATTTGGTGTCCATTCGGTCGGAGGATGAAAACCGATTTGTCTCCAAGCTTTGGAATTCAGCTACGGGTGGTATGGTAGCTGTTTCAGATTACACCTATTGGATTGGATTGACGGATGGCGAGACCGAAGGTACTTGGCTATGGTCTGACGATGATCGGGTAGATTATACAATCTGGCATGCCGGCCAACCTGACAACGCCGGCACTACCCTTAACGAAGACTGTGTTCACCTGTGGAACCGGGCTACTGCGAACGTGACATGGAACGATCTTTCTTGTTCCCGGAAACTCTTTTATGTATGTGAACTACCTCAGAATAGACAGTGAAATAGAAAAGGTAGAGCAGGATTATACCTGCTAATCAATGCATATCTACGTTCTTTAAAAAATGTAGGTGGTTGGTAAAGTACGCGAGTACTGATTGAGATGAAATATATATTTACTGAAAGTATAATTATATTTTAAACAACATAAATGTTCATAATTCAAAAGTACCGGTGCAGAAAGGGAGAGGGGGGGGGGGGGATAGATAAGTCAAGGTGTGAAAAAATGTATATTAGCAATCATTGGTTTGGACTAAAGTGAGACGTTTTGGCCCACAAAGTGGGATGTTTCGGTCTAAAAGTGGGCAGAATCGTCTCAGGGCCGAATCGTCCCAGGTTTGTAGTTAACACCTACCCTACTCCAAACCTTTCAAAGCCCATCTGTATCGTAGTACACTTAAAGACCCTTTCCCTACAATTTGTGACGCTTTGTTTTTGTCTGGTTATTAATAAGACATTTTTATTACAACTGTGCGTATTATAATAGGTAGTACATAGGCCTACTATAGTATTATTTTTGCATATAATAAAATATACATACAGTATCAATTAAAATTTGTGTCTATTTGCATTTAATTGGATGACTAAAATGGACGATGTTTCAGCTTTAGACGACAGAAAGCACAGATACAAAGATGAGTTGTGTTTATTATACATCGTTGTCCTGGGAGCATTTACAATATGAGATACATTCAACAACGACCACTTAGGACGACAGGCAGAAAAATATGGACATAAATTGAGCTGTTGAATTGCGCGCATCAGCAGAGAAACCACCAGGCTAGGCTACGCCAAAGTTTGTAGGTTGACTGTACCGTAAATCTTTGAATAGTAACTCATAGGGGGGGGGGGGGGGTTACTATTAGAATCACAAAAACTATTGACAAAATGATTGGTCGAGATAATATCGGTTGATCTAGAGAGTGGGGGAAGATTGAGTGTTTTTGAGTTTATAAAATAAAGTTAGTGTTCAACCAAATTTGTTTATTCTTACTGTTTTATTATTTTGCTGAGTTGCTGACCGGAAAAGTTGGGGTGGCTTACTATTTTCAGGTGCCTAATTTAAGATTAGTAATATTAACCCACTACTCTAATAGTAACACCCCCTTCTAATAGTAACCCACCCTAAAAAAACAACAACCCAGGGTTACAATTAGAAGATTTACGGTATATGTAAATAGTCAATGAGCAGAAATGACAACCCTCTTGAAAAGGTATTACCAAATGATATGTAATTTGAAGTCACTGTTGCAGCAGAATACAAATTGTTTCAATCTTTGTCTACACTATCAAACTAGTTGGACAAAAAAAAGTGTGATATGCCCAAATATGGTAGTGATATGACGTCATCGTGTCCATAGTCACATCACAATTTGTTATGTGTAGCCTAGACGTTCAGTTACGTTAATGAAAACCCACTCAAAATCTTAAGTCTACAGTGCTCCATGTATGTAAATTTGAGGCGAGACATTATTGGATCAGCATCCAAAAGTCCGTATTGAATAATAGTGCTGCTATTTGGTATATTTAATGAAAATCCACTTATTAAGCCTACAGCAAATCATAGAAATAGTCCAAGCCTTGACCAATCTCCCAGATAGAAATACCAGTGCCAAGATCTTCTGCTAACTCAAGACGCATTTTGATTGACTGTAATAAAAATTATAAAATACTTTATCCATCCTGTAATTGGCGAGTTCTAAATTAAAGATGTATTGTCCCCCAGAAACATGAAAAATAAAGATGAATTAAATCAGACTTTGAAAAGGTTATTTTGTAGTTTTAATCAAGTTAATCACTTCTTTAGAAAAAAAAACGAAAAATAACAAATGTTTTCACTTAGAAAAAGACAAAATAAATGGTTGAATTCAACCAAAAACAAATTGGCTGGCCAATTTGACTATTTTTTTGCTTTAAATTACATTTTTTTCAGGTAAATACATTTGTTTTCAATTTTTTTGTCCAAAATGGATAACTATTATGGGAAAAATGGTAACAATTTTAAGAATTATTTTTTCAGGGGGACATCTTTAATTGAATGAACTACATGCAGTATGTCTCAGCAAATGTAGTGTATACAAGTGAAAAATCCAGCATGTACTAGACAAGCAACAATATATAAGAAATGTTTGCAAAATAGATATTACCTTAAGTGTAGGGTAAAACACCTGATGGACTCTAGAATTTTCCCTAAAAATGAATGGAAACAAGCATGTGTATAAAAAAAAATTAGCTTCATATTATACAAACATAACATGACATGATTCTATTTTTTTAAACATCCATTGATTTCGCTATGTTTAGTGTTAATAATAATCCATGGCCCATGGCTACATTTTTATTTAAATAACTATTATACATAGTTACTAAAGTGGTGTACAGTTTTGAACCTTTTGTATTTTTTGATTGTACTTTTTTTTCGTGAATGTATTCTGTATGTACCACGTTTATCAGCGATTAAATTTTTTTTAAATATTTTTTTATTATACTTTTACTATTGACTGTAATCATGTTAATGTAAATCTTTATTGTAAATCAGCTTCAGTGGCGAAGATATGGAACCACCCCCCTCCCCTTCATCAAGAGAGCAGATGAACATGAATAGAAATGTAGTACAAAGTGGTCTCAAGGAGTTTTCTAGAACAGCTTTTTATAAAAATTCATTCAGTCAGTCATTCCAAATCAGTAATAGATATTTGGTAATGGAAATACTTTTACCTAATGTTTAGCACAATGTAGGGGGCAGTAGACCCAAAAAAATGAGAATTTCATTGCCAAAAAAGAGAAGAAAAAACACATAAAACCAAACTAATGAGGGCACTTTTACAAAAAAAATTAGACATTTTAGGCAGGAAGGGCGAAAAATGGGTACAGATTTTTGCGTATAGGTAACAAATGCCTTGTATTTTATTTATTTATTTTCAATATTTCTACATAACAAACAAAAAAGTAAACAGGGGAGTAGCGGAAAAGCAAAAGTAATAAAACTGTAATTATAATAGAGACTAAGAAACAATACATACATTATCGGAATTTTTTTTGTTTCATTATACCAATCGGGGAAATTGTACCTTAGCAGGAAACAGGAGCCTGGCTCAAAATATTTGCTAATATGTTTTACTTACTTGTATTCAAATACATGCTCTCCTGCATCTGAAAGCCATTTCAATTTCTGTTTTTTGAGTAATTGAATATATCTAAAAAAAATGAAATTAATATTGTTTTCAAAATTTAGTAGTTGAATTAAAATAGATTTTGTTATACAGAGGATTTACTCGGTTAAAATCTGTTTCGAATGGTTTGTTTGTTTGTTTTACTGATTTTCCTCACACACAAATAAATACAATCACATGATAATATAATAGTATACGATAACTGAGATAACAAAATTAGAATAAGGTGGGTGTGGATGGAGGCCAAAATAAGTTTGTTAAACAAACTTTAATCCATGGTCACCGGTTAAAATTAAAATCCAAATAAGTTTAAATGGGTCATTAGGGTCATTACTGGATTCGAAACCTTCTACAAGTCTTGCTGACATCTTATGACGTTGAAGCAATAAAACCATAAAACAGGACTTGAACAAAGCATTTACTAACCTGTGCCCTACTACTGGTTCTGCTCCGGTTGCCGTTCCATACATGTATCCATAAAAATTAAGGCCCAGTAAAATTTTCTTGCGACGAGAATCTTTTTCTGGTGATATTGCTTGTACACACTTTTTGATCCAATCTATGGGGGAGTTTGGACCAGGTCTAATTGATGAGAAAATATAAATGAACATATTTAGTCATTCACAGTAGGACCGCTATTGAAGGACACCTTCAGAATAGGGGTGTCTACTGAATAAGAGATATCGTCAGAATAGGAGTGTCTTAGGGGATAACTTCACAATAGGGGTGTCTACTGAATAGTTGATACCTTCAAAATAGAAGATAGCTTCAAATAGGGGTGTCCCCTGAATAGGAGTGTTTACTGAATAGAGGATACCTTCACAATAGGGGTGTCTACTGAATAGGGGATACCTTCAAAATAGAAGATAGCTTCAAATAGGGTTGTCCCCTGAATAGAGGCATCTACTGAATAGGGGATACCTTCAGTATAGGAGTGTCTACTGAATTATATTATACACCTAAATTGTACCCTACTAAAAAGAGGTGTCCTAAATACAAAGGGTAATGCTGATGTACATTTAAAATTGTCTAATAGTGACTATATACAATTTTGAATAGAAGAAAAAAAACAATGGTGGACTTGATACGGGGAATTTTAAAAAAAAAAGATTAAAATGATCTAGTAAAAAGACGTGGGAATTTAGAAGTTAAAGGATGAAGGGAAAAGGGATTGAGAAAGGACAGTTGAAGAAAGAAATAGAAAATTGGAAAGAAAAGTGAAGTGGATATCTAATGTAATTGTCACAGTAACCTGACAAGTTAAATCTGGCTAAGTACTAATGATACAAGCATGCTATGTTGTTCTACCCCCTCCAATGAAACATAATCTTGTACTTAATGAGAGATAAAGTTATCCTATCTTGGGAGTTTTTTAACAACATGATCCAAATGTGATATCATAAACATACATTGTTCATAATCATGAATCTCGGATGATTGACGGGGGAAAATTTTGCAAAAATACAGCAACCATCTGTTTATCAATTTGAAAATAACAGTATAATTAAACTAAAATCTGACACCAAAATATACTAGCGAGTTGAATACATGACTACTAGGCGACAGAAATCTAAACTTAACATTTCATGTCAAGGAAGGGTCAACATATTTGCATACAATAGAAAGCTTGATTCTAAATTTAAACTAGAACGCCACTTTTCTGAAAGTGCATACCTCCGTCTACTGTAAAATTCTCCTACATAAGATTTCATCCGAAAAAATATTTTTTTATTTTTATGCCTTACTGCTGTGTGCGATTAGGAAAATTATACTACCAACCATGTAATGTGTATGAGGATTTGGTGTACTGGTTATGTAACAAGTAGCAATAGTTTAAGTTGACTAACGATAGAACAGCAACACCAAAAAAAGATTTGAAAAGAAATAGGATTTTTAAACTACTCCTACCAAAAAACCTGTACATTAAATCAAATTATGTTTTAAAATTACAAATCACAAATTATAACTCTCACCTCTTGAAGTAGTTCTCGAGTAAAATACAATTTTAATAAATGTTTACTTTGAAAATCTCTCCTATCTTTTAAAACTAGCAGGTCTGAAAATAATTAGGACTGTGGTTGACCACATATCTATCTGTATTTTCATTTTGGTAAAGATCTTGCAATTACTTTTTGAGTAATCCTGCTAACAAACAGACAAACGTAAGGTAAAAAAGGCAGATATCACACATTCACTTTAACTTGTAAACAAGAGTGAATAATATTATGCAGCCAAATATCTCAACAGAATTGATAATAAAAGAAAAAAAACAACAGAATTGATCAAAACCAATCTAATTATAGTATTAGAGTGGAGCTGTATAGTCTTGTAGGTATGGCGAGATTTTGGAAGAAAACGTGAACGAATGAAATACCTTCCACCATTGGCGTAGTCATACGTCATGAGGCTGAAACCGTCAACGACCGGTTCAAGAGCTTCAAAGTCATCCTTGCTAAACATACTGCTTCCCTGTGGCATGATAGGGGGCGGTATAACAAGGATGCATTTCAGTTGCTGCTTGTGGAATGTTTCGCATATATGCACAATTACATGTGCGAGGTCACTATAAGTATGAATACAAGAATAAATACCATCAGTGATAATAATATAGATCATAGAACAGATTGTGATGTCACAATGATGATGACATCGTGATGATGCTGATGATGACATTAATGACAAAACTTATACTAGTTGGAAATTATAACATTAAAGACAGTTATATGACAAAAAGAATGTGATGTTCCAATATATGGACATGATGATGTCATGTTACTACCATGTTTGGGCATATCACTACCATATTTGGAAACATCACACTTTTTTGGTCAAACTACATTGATAGTGTAGACAGAGCTTTAGAAATCATGATAATGCTAATTACGATTTAATAACCTTCGTCTCTGTCCACCCAGCTGTGACCAAACTTCTAGAACGACACCATCAAACTTGTATTTCTAAAAAAAGGAAAGATGTAGTAACTGTAAATACTGCTGTAAACATACGGAATGTTCTCTATTTGTCTTGATTTTAAATTTCATTTTATCGTTAAAACTATAATCTGTGTATAAAAAATGATATTAACAAACCTGATAAAAATCTAATATAGTTCTTGAAAGCTTCTGTATAGCATTTTCATTGCTAAAAATATATTGATAGTCTCTGCCAGCCCAGCCATCAAATAATAACC
The DNA here is from genome assembly GCF_964355755.1 of Antedon mediterranea. Lineage (NCBI taxonomy): Eukaryota > Metazoa > Echinodermata > Crinoidea > Comatulida > Antedonidae > Antedon > Antedon mediterranea. The sequence goes on along the minus strand of NC_092670.1, from coordinate 36,787,959 downwards.
GTGGCACTAAAAAAACAAAAAGAGAAGAAAACTAGAGAGCTACTCCGAGAGTGCATACCTCCGCCTACTGTAAAATTCTTCTACATAAGATTTCTTCGGGAAAATATATAGTGTGTGTCTTAATTCTGTTTGTGATTTAGGCTAATTTCATTACAAGCATGTGTATGCGAGTTTGGTGTAACTTTGGTGTCTGCTAACAAAAAACACACACGCGATCGATTACATATACCTCATTGGCGGAGGTAATAACTGTTTGAAGAAGTAGACGAACTTTGAAATAAATAACACAATGTATGTTGCAGTACTGTATATACAATTGTTTCTATTACCATTAGTCAAACAGAATCTCATGTGAACAACATGTGATGGCTGTATCATATCATCAACATAACCTTTTATGATACAGGCACCATTGTGAGTGAGTGATACATATGTGAAACTGTATTACAGAATTTGCCTATGATCATACTGCACATAACATATGTGGAGTGATTATAGTTGGAATGTATTATTTTTTGCAGAGAATCATGATATTAACATCCCCTCAAATTGAATAGTTACTTACTTAATTTTACTTTTCGTTGTTGTTTTTTGACATCGTTCATCCAGCCTAATTTTTTTTTTAAATAAATAAATGAAATTGATTATTACTCAATTATATTATTCAATTTTGTTTATGATTTACATTTTAATTTTTCAGAATATGTCTTCAACTAACCTTTATCAATATCATGGCCACCTTCCACTCTGAAGCCATCTCCGCTTCTTTTCATTTGAAGCCAGACAGGTGACACCATTGAAAATTTTCCACCAAAAAGTTTAGCAACATCATATCCATGGCTATTCCACTAAGAAATTGAATAATCAATGATACAAACATACTGCAATAAACATACATAATGTACATGTAATTTTATGAGAAATCGCAAATAATGGCATTTTAAATTGTAAATTATAAAAATGAACTTAATACAACTTAGATTTATATTATTATACCAACTAAAATAAATTAAATTACAGTACTGCATAATCAAATAAGAATTTTAAGTACAGTTCATTCCTCAATTGGAATACAGCAACTTAACATTAACACATATAATAATACAATTAAAAAAAAAACATATTTTTACCGGTGTTACATAGCCCAAAATCTCACCACGAAAATTCTGCTCCTCAGTTTTGAAGCAGTAATTCTGGTGTTCCTTGATAATGGTTTTGCTTTTAGGGGTTTCTTCTACTAACCCTCTATCAATGACATTTAAGTCTGATAATTTCACTTCTGGTACCTAGAAAAAGCACGTTTTAGTTAGTTTGCCTAGGCTAGGCTAGGCCTAGAGCTCACTAACTTAGAGAAGATCGGAAGGATTGTATGTTTTGTAAACACAAATACTACACTCTAGTAGTAGGCTACTATTAGTACCATAGTTGGGCGCGCAGGGGAGTACATTAAGCATCTCCTTGGTATAATCTATTTGGTTTTAGAACATAAAATACGTAGCGCTAGCCTAGGCCCTAGGTAGCCCACCTTAGTTTCCCCTTTTTTGTCACTTGTTTGGCTCTTGGACTTTGTTTTCTTTGGTGGCCCAGCAGCGTCAGCCACCATCGGCACCGCAGTTAAACATAGGCTGAAAATAATACACACAGCCAAAAACACGCAACAGAATGTCATCGAAAAATTCATGTTGTACACTCATTGGGTATAATTAAACTCATAACAAATTAAAACTGATCTGGAAAAGTAATATTTTAAGCCTTTTAGCGAGTTTGCTAGGGCTGGTAGTTTCATCTGATGGAGGCTGCCATTACAAAATGCCAATAAAATGAATGAAAAGCACCCTAAGAACCAAACGTATCTACAGCTGTTGAACGGTTCACAAAACATGACAAATAGCTAGATCCAATAAATCATAGACCATTTTGTAAAAAAAAATTGAAAAGAAAATCATAAATCAACAAATATTATATAAAAGATGTATTGTCTCCCAAAAACATTAAATAATGAAGATTAATAAAATCAGGCTTTGAAGGGTCATTTTGTAGTTTTAACAAGTAATATCATGTAGAAAAAAACCAAAATAATGTTATCATTTTCAAAATGATAAAAACGGTTAAATTTAACCAAAACCCCAATTTGACAGTATCTTTTGCTTTAGGCCTATATTACAGTTTTTCAGATAAACATTTTATTTTCATCCAATTTTTGCTCGAGAATATAAAAAATATGTGACAATAAAATGGCATATTCATTATATTTTTATTTTTTAGGGTGGAAAATATTATATTAACCGAAACAGCTGCCGACATACTGTAAAGAAAATCATCATCTGTGTGTAACAAGGTTCTAATAGTGGATTATGTTATATTGTCTGGAAAATAAGTTAGCTAGTATCAGATAATATGTTCCCCTCCTATGTGTGTATGTGTGATATCCGAGGGTTTGGTTGAAATAGGCCCTGTAAAAGTGTGTTTAATAACTTAACGAAAGAATTAGGTTCGTGTCAAACAAATTGTAGGCCTGTACTCTCTGGAAGACCAGCTGATCGGTTTTGGAAATGAGATCAATAACTTAAATCGCATTCTTCATTGTCAGTGTCATTTTCAAATTCAAGGTACCAGGAGAGTACTTTTCGTCTTGCAAAAGGTAAATCCAAACAAGGTAGGTGTGCTCGCATTAGTTTAATAGTTAAATCATTAAAATAAACTTATTCAGATGTTTTAACACATAGCCTAAAAACCAAAAAGTGATATTATATAAATGATTGAAAAAATAAGGAATAGAAGAAAAGGCGATTGAAGAAAATTGTACAAACCATATATAACTTTTGGAATTGTTTTTAAGGAAAACTCCGAAAAATTAAACTTGTTAGCCTTCTTTCTTGTTTATTTTGCCAAGGGAGACATACATACGCTGACTGCTGATTCCTAATTGGAATTATGTATAAAGTTGTCCTGTTTTTTTCTTCATAGGTTTAAATTTCTGTATTTGTTTTACCTTAAAAAATGTATTCTATTACGTGCGTCACAATATTTCCAAATCGTTTAGGATTGAAAATGGCCCAAGTCGAAGAGGAAACGATCAAAGGACACATCAACCAAGTGGATTATATTAGGCAACCTGGTATTAATGAGGAGGTAAGAGTTAGGCCTAGCTGTATTAAAGTAATGCATCCTTGATCTCGAACAGTCGGTAGAAAATGGAGAAATTATAAAGAATAATATGAATTATTGGGAAATAAATACATGCACGAGGACTGAGGAGGAGCACATCTGATCATACAACATTAGATTCAAGCTTTTTGCAGAGCTGTCTACACAATCAAACTTAGTTCGACAATATGTGATGTGCCCAAATATGGTAGTGATATGACATCATCATGTCTATATTAGGCCTATAGGAACATCAATTTTTTTTGTCACATAAAGTTCCTGTTTAACACGATTTTGCAGTCATTATTCTAATACCCGTTCTATCAGAAAGTATAGTAATCTCAACCTCCATCATTTAATTACATTTTGAACAGAGCAGTGATGTAATCTTTGTTAGACCCGGATACAGTATTAATTCTACGTCATTGTCAGCTTCATCCGTTTCAAAAAAGTACAACAGACGAAGAAAGTTTATTTACCTTTTTGGCGGGTTTGCTGTGTCCACGTGCTGTGCTGCTGTTGCGTTCGCTGTTCTATGGATGGTTGTTGGTAAGTTTCAAATTAAAAACACTTTTAGTTTTTGTTTGTTTTTGAATCAATATTTTTTTTTTACTATTACAGTGTTGAAAGATGACTAAAAACAATACATGGGCGAGTATAAACTTACGTCGATATTTTATTCTTATGTTTTCTTTTCTGTTAGTGCTCAAAAAACCTGCCGTTGCAACAGTTGACGTTTTAGCCGGTAAGTCATGGATGTATTGCTAACATTATTTTATGAAATCTTAAACATATTATTCTATATTAATTGAGAAAAGAAGAAAAACAGTCTATAACTTTAGAGCATGATGTTAATTTCATTGAAGATTTATGAAATAGAAGATAGAAAATCCATTTCATGTTCTTTGAGAAAAATTTCAACTGAGGTAGAATTCTAATCTTCCTTCAAGAGTGATGGTGTAACTAGCCACCATTTATTCTATTTCTATCTGTCGTATGATTTCACCTGTATTTAATCATCATAGTTAATGACATAACCGTTTAATTGTTTTACCAGAACCAGGGAGCTTCGACAAATTTCATCATGAATTGGCTAGCCACAGTAGGAATAAAATGAAAGATATGAGTTGTATCGATGCATTATCCCATCGTGCAAGTACTCGAGCTAAGTACGCAGCTATCCAGAACTTTAATGAACAAGTTGAAAAGAAGCTAACACCAGGTTAGATGACATATTTATTAAAATGGAGGACTTCTCGTGTGTTACACGTTTAGGCCATTTGTTTGAACACATTTTGGACAAAGCAGTAGAAACGTATGCATCGGTTGCTATACATGTACACGAGAATATATAGCTCACTTGTAACTTACTAAAATATACTATAGTGTTTATCTTGATCAAAACCATTCCTCCTCTATTGTTTTCGTTCTTAGCCATGTTTGCCATCAGTGTAAGATATTGTAGTTTATCGGAATGTTAATACTATACACGAGGCTTGTTAATAATAATAAGATTGTTTAATTTTATGTAGCCTATGCCTGTCTTGTAATAGATTGTTATTAGTGAAATTATCTATTATAACTGATTTTTACCATGTGACTGGGCCTCCTATATTTTTATTCATTAATTTGTTTTGTTTTTACCTGAATGCGTTTGTTTGACATTGTGTTTTCGTAAATGATGTGATATTGACAATTTGATGTATAATTATTATTTCTGCAAGTCAGCTCTTTGGGCTGCAATATTCTAAATATTTGTTTTATTTAATTATGATATGTTAAATGAAACATACGGAAATATTTTAAACCATAGTCAATAACTAACTATCTTGTTTTTATTTATGTACAGTGTGCTGTGTGGATATTCCAAAAGACAAGTGTGACGGCATCCTTCCTTACGTAAAAACGTTCTTTCCAAATAAGGTAGTTAGTTCTCTTGAAAGTGCCCAAACATATCTGGAGAGTGTTAAGAACTTTATGGACTGTGATAAACATGCCATTTACGTATTTTGTGCAATGGTGTACCCACCGTGCATTAAAGACACTCGACAAGTTATGCCCTGTAAAACAGTATGTGAGGGCGTGTTAAACGGTTGTCAAAATGTTAATTCAAGTATTTCTCTTGATTCCAAACTGTCATGTGATCATTACCCAGTCGGAGAAGATGACGAAATAGTTTGTCGAAGTAAGTAAAATAAATTCACAACGATTGTCTTTACTGCTACTAATTCTGCCACAACTGCACTCAAAACAATTTTTCTATAAAATATACTAAATAAACCGTAAGTAAAATTGTATTTGACGTTATCCATTTACATTGTTCTAGGTACTTCATATGCAATCAATTTGGATGTTGGTGAAGAATTTGAGTTTTCATCTCCAAACTATCCCAACGAGTTTCCAGAAAATTCCAGCGTTGTTTGGTCGATAACATCGCCAGAACACTCCAGAATCCAGATTGAAATTACAGATGTAAATATCGAGAAGGAACTGAATCAGGAGCTTACACTAAAATTTGGTCAGAATCCATATGGCAGTACCTTATACAGCCAGCGCATTACGAAAGATCGAGTGGTGCTTACGCATATCAATTTTGCTTCAGTGACATTCCAAAGTAAAGAAATAACAAATGGTAACTCTGGATTTACAGCGACGGCTACCGTAGTACGCGCAAAAGGTAACTAAACCAATGAAATTTCACTCTTCCCTTACTAAACTAATATTGTAAATGGAACATCATCATCACTATGATCATCACTATCACAACATTATCATACATCGTCACTGACGTCATTCAGATATTTTACGACAACCAGGATAAGCAATTACGTCATTATAGTTTTCGAACATTTTTTGTTGCTTGCTTGATATCATATAATTTGTAAAACATGCTCTGATCGTCACAAACCATACATCTTTCGTTTATGAACGCCATCATCGTAATCAATATTTCATTCTTAAGCCCTGTCTACAATATCAAACTAGAAAAATGCGATGTGCCCATATGGACATGATGATGTCATATCACTACCATATTTGGGCATCTCAGTACCATATTTTGCCACATCACACTTTTTTGTCAAACTAGTTTGATAGTGTAGACAGAGCTTTACTCTATCATGATTTCAATCCTTATTTAGACACATTGATATGCGAGACTAGTGCAAAGCCTATACAAGAAGAAGACCTTTGTGATGGTGTCTACGACTGCGTTGAATGTGACGGAGAAGCTGAGTGCACAGTCTGTAATGGAGTCACCGAATGTTTTGATGAAGCCAAATGCCGTAAGTGTCTAAAGCACTCTCACTCACGCTTAAGTTTTGGTCAAACCAGATACGCAACGCAAAGACGTAGAAGCTGACCAACGACAAGCAACAGTTCGATAATCCATCGCTTGTAATTGGTTGAATCACTTACGTTGCGTTACTTTTCTATGTTGCGTCTCTAGTGGAAACCAAGCATTACATTATAGCGTATCTGCAGTGTTTGTCTGCTTGTCATTCCATCAACAGATATAATGTAATATTAATTTTCTGCCGTAGGCCTACATTGCAGATTTACAAACACTAATACAAACATTTCTGGAGACATTAACATATGTCATTCTTAAGCTATGTCTACACTATCACACTTTATGACAAACAAATGTGATGTGCCTATAATTATATTGACATGATGGTGTCGTATCACTACCATATTTTAGTATATCACTGCCATATTTGGGTACATCGCACTATTTTTGTCAAACTAGTTCGATAGTGTAGACAGAGCTTAAATTCATGCAGACAATTATGTCAGATATAGATCCTTCAGTTGGCAAGACAAATGGTTATTTACCCGAGTAAATTGGGTTCATCATAGAACCATGAATCGCTTAGTGGATAGGTTACCGACTTAGCTGGTAAACTAAGCACGTGTCTCTTAGAAACCTCGTTATATTATTACCTTTACGCGTTTACCATTTCTTCCAGGACCTTCGTGCGGATACCACATCCTTATGGCTACAGAAAAGGCTAGTGAGGTGCTATCATCTCCGCCATATTCTGGACATTATGAAGACTGTATAATCAGTTTCGAAGCACCCAAAAGGTTTAGAGTCAGAGTCGAATTCCTTGATCACACTGGACTTGTCAGTGGCTGTAACTTCAAATACGGTTATGGTCAAAATCCGTTTAACGAAGATAGCGAATATAACGGTGTTCCTGAGATATCAAAACCGATAGATTTTCCTAATGAACAAGGATGGATTTGGCTTGCGTCAAGCTCACCAAATACTACCTTCACAATCCAGCTCAGTGCTTTTTTAGGTAGGGTATACAAAGGTATAATTCATCACAGTTTGATAATATATAACAATAGTAAAACGTACTATACGATAAAATTTTGTGTTGTTAAATTTGTAAATTATTTTTAGTGTATTCTAACATATTTTAGATGTTTATAATATATCTCTTAGATTGTAAGTTATGCTTTTTGTAACATTATTGATAGGCCTATTTGTCTACCACGACAAAACGAATGTCACAGCAGTGTGGTATATAATAAAGTTTTATTGAATTGATACGATTTACAAGTAATGAAAGACCTCCTCCCCCCCCCCCACCCCTGGAAACAAGTCTACGCACTTAGTGGTCTATCATTTAGTGTGTAACACCAACAAAAACAACAATTTAATATGGTTTTGTTCATTTTGAATTGTGTTGTGTTTTCAGATGATCTAGTCATAAACGTAGGCGCCGACGAGACATTCACCTTAAATACAACAAGCATGTCCACAGAGGTTGCCAACGCACTTGAACGAGGTTCTATAACGTTCAAAGCCCCGCCTGGATACCACTTTAACTTTAGTTGCATCGAAGACATCTTTGACATTCGACTAAACAACATGTTTGTCGGTATTGGAAATGAGCCTATGGTGAATAACGCTTATGATTTATACGGGTATTTCGATGATGTTCTTGAGTTCTTTACCGACGCAATGTGGATAAAGATGTATGGAAAAGGACCGTATGTGCTTGGTTTCTTGGTATCAGCCGTTCCGTCAGTAAGAGGTAACAGGATTTTAGACAAATATTTTTCCCAAAAACTTTCTCTGAAAATCCGAGAGAGGGCGTCCCATTTTATTGAGCATTATTATGAATATTATGTTTCATCTGCTCTGCGCTCGTCCTCTGAATGAACTTTTTAATACGCTTTCCGTTGAGCTGTGCCACTCGGTAAAGCGAATCCTCCTAAATGTTTTACTGCGAAACTAACCGTAACACCCCATAACCGGATCAGTGTTGTTGTATTCTACTATTATATTTATACTTACAACTTATAATTTGAAGTTACATTTATCTGGAGACAACAAATCTAAACGTTAAGTCATCCAGTAGGCATACAATCAGAAATGAAGGAGTTATGTGGTCGTTTATTTTGCATAATGTTTAAGAGTTAGTTTGCTTTGTTAATTCCAGGTGAACGACACAGTGTTCTTGTAGACGAAACAGCAATGATATTGTTTCCTCATCCAAAACTGCACTCTCCAGAAGATTGTGTTGAAAATGGGGTTGTTGAAATCGGTAAAAAAAAATAAAAAATTTACCTAAATATTAAAATACAAGTATGATCAACAAACAAGTATTCATGTGATTGGAAGACTGTAATTTATAAAGAGAATACAGTGAAAACGCTATAACTTTTTTTCAGATAAGGAAATGAATGACGTCATGACAACCACGGACATTGTTGAGAATGGTAACGAAGAAGCGGCAGACGATGACGAAGCTGGACCCAATGTCATCTCGCATACATGGATAGTGACATCTGTACGTCACTCAGCTATTGGTGTAAAATTCCTCTATTTTAACTCGTCCTCTACAAAATTTAACTTCATCACAATTGGGCATGGACTTAACCCAGACGACTCGTCAACAATTCTGTTTAGTGAGGTAGTGACAAATTTCAAGAAGAAGGTACCAGACGATTTTATAGTGAAATATTCTACGTTCTGGGTTCGACACACATCGTTTAGTGACGCGACTGATACTATGCTCTCTGTGGAATTAAATGGAGTCGTAAATATTGGTATGAATACATAATTTTCTGATGAACTATTGATGATGTCAATTCCATAAATAAGAAATAGGCCTAGATGTATTTATGTGTATGTTATGTGTATTTATGTGTATGTTATGTGTATGTTATGTGTATGCTATGTGGATGTTATGTGTATGCTATGTGTATGTTATGTGTATGTTATGACATTCGTGGGCTATTCTTGACTACTTTTTGGACCTTACAAATGTGCGCGAAAACCGGTAACGGTAAAGAATGTTTTAACACTTGTGCTTTTTATAAAATAATAATAATAATTTATTTGGAGTTTACACTTTTGCAACCGTGGTACTCGACCAAATGGAAGGTGCATCAGTAAGAAAGGACAACAAAATAATTGTACAAAAAAAACATGATATAGTAAACAAAAATAAAAAGTAGATGTAGGTCTACACATGGTTTCTAGGGATCATGTCAAAACAATTCGACTATAGTAACTGCAATGCCATTGATAATTAACACTACTGCAGCAATACATCCACTGACACCTACATATACAAAACTCCAAGAAATAAACATATAGAAAAGGTTAGATACTGAACAATATGAAATGAATTGGGCAACAACAATGTAGACCTAACACTATAATGCGATAGGTATCAATCATTTGGATAATTGATATGAACATTACTCGCCTAGAACAACACATCTGTGTGCCCATGTTCTTTTGCTTTATCGTTTCGTTAATAGTATGCATATTTTGTTTAGATGATCTGGTGTGCCCCTTGAAATTCGGCGTAACCAAAGAGGATATTTGTGATGACGAATATGACTGTCCAGATTTCAGTGATGAGGCAAACTGTGGAGACATTTGTTAGTTGGTTTTACACCATTCTGCGGCTGCTGTCGCTAGATACTATCTAACTGACTATCTAAAGTTAGTTAGATACAAGTCCAAGTGTATCAAATCCGTTTAATACATGTTATCTAACCGACTTCCGATAGTCAGTTGGATAGTATCCAGTTAGTGATAGCTACAGGAACGGACGTGGCTTGTGTGTTTACATTTACCTCAATTAATATTATTACGCATGTGCACTCTTTGTTACGCACGTTGAAATAAAACGAGTACAACTGGATATCATCAACAGTTGCTGTATTACAATTATACCACTAAAACCAGAAGGCTTAATAGTGAAGTCATACAATTTGACTTCATATTATCTACGATACATGATTTAACTTTCCCGAATTAATTTACATCGGACATAAAAATTTTATTTCTATAGTTGAATGCGGAAAAAGACCTTTGTATCAGAATCGACAGAAGCGAGTAATAGGTGGGGACGAGGCTAAGCTCGGGCAGTACCCATGGTATGGACTGATGATGGTAGGCGGGTATTCCCACTGTGGCTCCACATTGCTGACAAATGAGTTTGCTATAACAGCTTCTCATTGCCTTATGTATGTATGAACAAATTACAGCATAGTACACAATAACTATATGCTATTACTACTATACTAAACTAACTATAGGACTACTACATAACAGTACAATAATACGATAATTGATATAGATAAAAAATGGAGGCATTATACAGGACTTTTAAAATGTTATAGAATTTTAAATTCATAAAAAAAAAAAATTGCTTATTGCACGACATTTACCGCTGACGTGTTAAGGTGTTCACAGATGTCGTCATATATCTCTACCATATTTAGACACATTTTTGGATAGTGTAGACAGAACTTTAAATACCTTTTTTTCTCTTTGAATACTTAGACAACATACAAACAGTGTAACGAAATTGGAGATACTGTTCGCCAGTATATCCAATAAAGTGTTTTCAGAGAAGCATCTGGTCGTGGAAGTATCTGTACTCTTTTTATTTCCACAAGACGACAGTTTGGCAAATCCATTGGACCATGATATTGCTCTCGTCAAGTTGAAAAAACCGATTCCTTTTACTAATTATGTTCGACCCGCTTGCCTCCTTATTAATGAGACGCAGTTTCAGCCTGGTCATACTTGTTACATATCTGGCTTTGGTAGACAAGGTTCGTAGGCGTACTAAGTTTTAGCGCAAATAGCTTGTGACGCATGATGCGAAGGAAATAAGGGCACACGTCACGTACGCACGCACACCACAGAGCCATATATTATTACATTGCTCTGATCAAGGCAACCTAAAGCTTCGTTCCCACTAGCGACGCGACGTAACGCAATCTACGCAACGAAAGAAAATGCCCTTTCGATAATTGTGTTTGACCCCGCCTGCGTGAAATCAAACCTGCGATGTGTTCAGCACTTTGTGTCAATACGTCGTAGCGTTATGTTGCGTCTATAGTGGGAACCACGCATAACACAAGGATGCTGAGCTCCGGAGATCAAAGGGTATATCTCTGGTTGCACAAATGTGTTCTTTATGATTTTTTTTAATAACATTTTATTTAATTACATACACTTGTATTAAGTTATTCAGACTTGCCCCAAGTCTGTTGTTATTGTATATTTGATGTTAGACCACCAGTCGACGTTTCGATTAGTATGAAACGCCATATCTTTTTACTAATATTAAGTCAAAACTCTATGAACTTATTATAGACTATACAAGTTATTATGCATCTTTTTCAGTTATATATCAACTAGCAGAAAAATTACATGGCGTGTCAATGACTTTATATAGCAATGAAAAATGCATGGATTTCCAGTCTAGCATGTTTCAAATCACGGATAACATAGTGTGTGCAGGCGAACGAGATGGTGGTCACGGAACGTGTTACGTACGTATACACTGTTAGGCCATGGAGGGGGAAAAATGGTTAGGCCTATAGCTAGCTTAGTTCCCACTAGAGACGCAAAGCAAGAATTAACGCAAGGGAGTTGACGAATCACAAGCGACAGTTCGGATAATCCATCGCGTGTGATTGGTCAAATCATCTTGTTACACTTACATTCTTGCGTTGCGTTTCTATAGGAATGATTAAGCATTAATTATTATTGTGCGTATCGTTAATTTTCACGGATCGCCTAACTTTATGGTCAAATCAGATCATTATCAAATAATACGATCATTTTTAACCTTTGACAAATTGTTGTGATGTGATTGGGCATCTGTTTCTGCATTCATGTTTCCATCTACCGAATCCTTCTCTACGCATGCGTATAAGCTGACGCTTTCAATTCGCGTGAATTCGCCTTGTGGAAAATCGGCTTTACTCTAAAATCCTCCTGTTGTACTGTAATGTAGAACGCCACAAGTGTTCTTGCTTGCTCCAAGTCTGTATTCATTGTCTCTTTTTTTTATTTATTTCGATTTTTGTCTGAAAATATCCAAACTCAAGTAGTATACGTATGAAACGCCATGTGTGCCAAAATATTTATCTTTTTAATAATATTAAAACAAAACACCGTCTGGAACCCAGACTAACCACAAATACTAGTTCATGTAAAATCTAAATCATTTACAGGGTGACAGTGGAGGACCTCTTGTCTGCCCTGATGACGATAATACCTTTTATCTGAGGGGCCTCACGAGCTTTGGATACACATGCGCAAACAGGTACAGGCCTGGGGGATTCACGAGGATTGGTCGATATTCAGAATTCATTGATATGGTTATGGATTCAGGTACACTTTTGTCATTGTCATTAATATTTCAATTATATTGTGGTGACGAAAAATACAGACTGAAGTCTTTTCAACACTTAGACGCTTTGGCTAACCTCCTTTCTTTTCTTCTTTCAGTGAAAACTCACCACTAAAGTGTACTATGGATATTTCATTACGTATTGGTGTGCAAATGTAGCAGTATGCATGAACAATAGAGCGGTTATAAAAATTCGTTTTTACTAGAATAATACTGTAATAAGTAAATGAATTCGACTGATTATTACTGAAAGGATAAACCATAGAACGATATAATGTATAGAAGTCAGTATAAAGCTCTGTCTACACTATATCAACAAGTTTCACTAAAAAGGTGCGATGTTCCCAAATATGGTAGCGATATAGCCAAATATGGTAGCGATATAGCAAAATATGTTAGCGATATGACATCATCATGTCCATTTTATATGGGCACACATTTTTGTTCACATCAAGTTTGATCAGGGAGTTGTACAACTTCCTTGTTTGATAGTGTAGACAGAGCTTGTGTGACGTAATGTGATAAGAAAAATTAAATATTCTACAAAAATAATAGTGGATTTTTATGATTATTCTGGTATTTCGTTGCAAGCAGTTGTACTAATCCTCGCACAAATCTGATAAATTATTATCTATTGATAATTTATTGGCACTGCAATTGTTTTATCAGTAGCACATTTCAACTTGTGAAGGTGCGTCCAAAGAAAAATACAAAAATGGGAATATACATTTACTATTGTTGATGGCGCTCTTTGACCAAAGAAGATATGTGTGAACATTCTGTAAATAGAAGAATTTTGAATCTAAATTTAGAATTGCGCAAAAAGACGATAGCAATGAAATCAGAACGACAGACCGCCGACTTACAAACAAGGGTTGGAATAGGAAACAAATTCTAAATAAATATGACTAAAATGCATAATATCGTCTGAATTTTACAGAAGATCATTACAATCGATGCACGGGCTTTCTAACCAATTACAACTGTTTAAAACACACTATAACGGCCAATTTTACACAGCAAGCGGTAACGGTAAAGCGTGGTTCCCACTAGCGACGCAACGCAAGGACGTAACGCAACGCAAGTGAATTGACCAATCACAAGCGATGGTTTATTCGCTTGTGATTGCTAACTGTCTATAACTTCGCTTGTCATTGGTTAAAACGCTTGCGTTGCGTTTACGTCCTTGCGTTACGTTTTAGTGGGAACCACGCTTAAGCGGAGACCGCGTAGCTTGTCCCACGTAGAATTATTTGTATCAATCCTGGCGCAAACCGCACATCCGCTCCACGGTGTGTGTAAACGGTCATAAAGAATAACATAAGATTCTATATTTTTATTACTGTTACCGCTAGTCTGTGTAAATTGGCCTTAAGAAGATCGCGCTATAATTTCAACAGCGAAGCTAGGGTAATTGATATACGTTGTCAATCCGTTTACTATTTAATTACTCTACAGTAGATAATCCCTTATATAAAAATGATGATATTAAAAAAGTAATATGTACAATTATTATGTATAATTATATTCTAATATAAACATGCAATTCCTAACTACCACAATTCCAATTCACTAAATGATTGAATTATTATTTTGAGATACGGATGTTAAACAAACGAATGGGAAGTAACGAATATAATCGATAAAACAGTTATGTGTATGTTTGATTACGTAAATATTACGGATATTGCTATATTACTTTTACTTCGTAAAACAATTAATCGATTTCAAATGCATAAGGAATAAAAAGATACAAATGTTTCTGTTACCTCCCGATTCAGCTTTCATAGAGGTTTTTAGATGACTTGCTATAGTCAGTTAGGCTCTATCAAAATGACAGCCGCATAATCAGGTGCTGCTACATACTGTACATAAGCTTGATAAGATGAATTATAGTTTCTGACATACAGTATTGGTTTTCTAAAATTATGGGCGCAATCGGTTTGCACAATATGAATCAGAGTTGCGTTAATTCTGTGCAATCAATAAGTAAATATTAATAGAAAAGTGTCACGTAACTATTTATTTCTTCCCAAATAAAATGTTAAAAAGAGAATATGCGCAGAGAGAAAGTAAAGCGTCTTAAAAGGCTATACAACGCTTACAGTCTCAGCGTGAACCCTGCCATAACAGTGTGCTGTTGCTTCTATTTGTTTAAAGACTTTGAAATCATCAAACCTTCCTAAGCGCTAGGCCTATATTTTATTTAGTTTCTAACCATTTGTTTAAAACGAAGTGTGCTAAACAACATGTCCGTTAACTTTTTGTCTAATTATAGCTAGTGCCATTAACAAATAAATAATAAATAAATATAATAATGATAACTCTTCTCTAAAGAATAACAAAAACATTTTTGAGATATTTATTTCGAAGGCTCCAACCTGGTATCAAATACACATGTTTAGTCGCTACAGCTCACTATGTCGGTCGGTTAGTCGGTCGGTTGGTCGGTCAGGTGGTCGGTAAACACTAACTTGAGCACGCAACTATACAGCCATGTATACGGCCTTTTTAGAACTAGTATCTGTATGTAGATCATATATTTGTTTCAAGAGATAACATTAGAATATTAGAAATAATATTAAACATTTTCAAGAAAATTACAAACATTTTGTTTTTAAATTTGAGAAATTAAATCTGTAAATTTAGCTTAAAATAGAAATGTTATGAAAGACCCCATGCCGGTAGTGTAAATTACAGGGATTTTTAACATGGAACGTGTATCACTGGTTATGAGTTTTACATTTATTTTGCATTTTAAACAGCATGTCTATTTAAAAAACAGACTTTATTCCCTTGGTTGTGATTCAACATCAAATTAGATCAAAAGGTTAGATGAAACATGCAATAACATGTCTTGAACTTATCGACTTACCGTCACGGCAGGCCGACATACAGAAATAAGTATTGGCAAAGGTCAAAGATCAAGACATAAAAAGACCAGAAATAGTTTATTTTCTACTAAACGAAACAAACTCATAATTGATTTAGCACATCAATAGGCCTAATATTATTTTAACAGTTTCATTCATTTACTACTGCGTTTTGAAATTAGTCAACGCAAGCTTTAATCAACTAAATAGTGCCGGTAAGTAGTTTTTAACGGTTTCTTTTACTAATATAAAGAGTAAATTTCGGCTTATAGTGTATTAGATTAGATTACATACAAAAATACACTCTAGGCCGCCCAGTGATAAATTGGAAATTAATAAATTTAATTAATTTAAAAAACGCAAAGATGAAGAATTTGTGATATTAAAATATATTATTAATTCGTTATTGAAACCACACAGTAACTTCGACGCTATAGTATACAATAATTGTCATATTATAATATTATACAATACTAGATACATTCGTAGAATCGTACTTCACAGGTTTATTTTGGAAACGTACCGTAAGCTAAAGATGGCGAAGCCAATACAACTAAATGGATTAGACAACATGGGCAACACAGTTAATAAGGTAAACCTCTTTTTAGAATTATTTAAAACAGTAATTCAGGAAATTGATATACAGGAGAAAATACAAATATTGATATAAAACTAAAAAATGGATGATTATGAGTAAGGAGGAGATTGTATGTGTTTAAAGATTGACATTCAACTCATAAACATTCATTATATGTTTTAAAGCACACCTACTGAAAATAATTTCAATGACATTGGCCTAGGCCTACAAATGTTGTGTGTGGACGGCAGGCTTCTTACTGGAAAAAATCGCGAAAGAAATTGATCTATATTGATAACGCCTTTCGAGTTTATATTCAACATGAGAATAAATTCGGCCTGTGGTATATTTATTTTTACAAAAAGATGAACGTTCCTTAAGGCGGTTCATCATCAACATTAAAAATACCAATGTTCCGCGCACGTAATGCGTAATAACCAATCAGGATCCACTCAGGTGTGTTATAACATACACATAATGGATGCTGAGTAGAATAAATGAATATTTCATGAGTTGACGATAGTACGTGCTGACTGTATGTGTTGATTATTTTCAATTATACCTTTAGAATGATGGTACGTCTTCTGAAAAGTCGTCAGTGATTGATGACGTTTCTGGCAGGATCTCAGGAAGTAGAGATGTTTTACAAACTACATTATCTACTTTATCTAATAACCATAGCGTAAGGCAGCGAAGTCGATTCACTTATTTAGTGATGATAATAACAATAGCATCGTGTGTAGCTTTTATTCTATCTGCTGCAATCATCCTGTATGTAGGTGAGTATACATGTAATTATAATATTCAGTAGGCGAATAATTATATCTAAATCGTGGTTCCCACTAGAAGAACGTAACGCAGCGACGTATCGACGCAAAGTGCTGTATTGCGTAATCACAAGTGGGAACCGACGACGCAATAGTGATGCAAACATCGCAGGTTTGATTTCACGCAGGCGGGGGCAAACGCAATGAGTGGAAGGGCATTTGCTTACGTTGCGTAGATTGCGTTACGTTGCGTAAGTTTGGTTCTTAAGCTTGGTTCTCACTAGAACGTAACGCAAGGACGTAAACGCAACGCAAGCGTTTTAACCAATGACAAGCGAAGTTATAGACAGTTAGCAAACACGAATAATCGCTTGTGATTGGTCAATTCACTTGCGTTGCGTTACGTCCTTGTGTTGCGTTGCTAGTGGGATCCACGCTTCATTAGCAACCCAACGTAACGCAATCTACGCAACGTAACAGAATGCCCTTCCAACCATTGTGTTTGCCCCCGCCTGCATGAAATCAAACCTGCGATTTTTGCAGCACTGTTTGCGTCGTCGGTTCCCACTTGTGATTACGAAATACAGCACGTGACTTGGCGTTGCGTTCTAGTGGGAACCACGCTTAATATAACAATTAGATTCACGAATTGAGTTTACAGCAATGAGTTTAGCTTCGAGGAAAGGTGAGGCGCGTTCTCTGTGAACACACCCTCTCAACGAAGCAAACTGTTGAATGGATGCATCGTGATGTGTAACCATACGGTGAAGTAATTTACTCGAGATTCAGTATAATATATAATAATGTTTAATAGATTAAGATCCACTAAACAAATTTAAAGCCACATGAAGAAATCGTATTTCCACAAAAACAGCATAGGAATTTAAATGTGGCATTACGTCACAACCAGCTGTGAAGTTGTTAAGATTGTCGTACAGCAGTCTCTGTGTCAGAGTCTAACTAATGTAACACCAATTAAAAATAATTGAGTAGCATATGCCGCATTAAATGCAAGAGGCATAATCGTTAATATTTTCTGCCAAATTTGTGTAGTACACTATTAAGCCTAAGTTGTGTATACTAAAATAATTTACGGAATGCATGCGTAGGCCACGTTACGGTATTCAAGGTCAAAGTTTAATTATGTTTTCTTAACGATCTTTTTTAAAAATTCAAATAGTATGTTACAGTTTTTTTAGATTTGTTACCGTGTTTCTTGTTTGTTAATTTTCAGTGTTAAATACGGATAGCACGAAACGTGAAGGTAAGAGTAATTTTCTCGCTTGCGAAATCTTTATGTCTTGACGTCTCAGTCAGAAATGAATAATACACGGTGCATTGTAACAATTTAAGCTTGATTCTGACTACTAGGACACCAACGGCGTAAGTGCTACGTAATTCTGACCAAGCTACACAAGCAATTGGTATATAACGATGAGAACAGAAGGAGTCAAATTAGAGAGGCCTCCCTTGCAGTGGCTGGAAATGGCTAGCAATGGTGGTGAAGATGATCAGTAGGCGATATACAACTTCGTTATGACTTCCACCCTGTTTCACTCTCACACAACCATAATGATTGTTCTGTATAATTTTCAAAATCATTTTTCTGTTGTATAGACACTGAGATACCAACCGGTTTAAGGTGTACAAATAATTCGCTATTACGAGTGAGAGCAAGAGAAAAGCTGCTTACATCTTTCGAAAACGATATGATAGGCAGCCACATACAACATGGTAAGGCAGTTTTATTTATTCATCTGAAGTAAAAATAGAAGTAACATTAGGATATAAAACTGTACCGTACAAAAGTAAATAATACTATTCCACCGAAATTAGCCTAGCTTCTTCCTCCACAGTTCCGGTACCAGAATATCCGCCTGAATATCTGTCTGGTTTTAATTTTCAACTTGTTTCCCTCTCCAGCATGTTGTGTTGATGTACCAACGTACGGTAAATGTGAAAATATCTTGCCTTACATAAAAACTTTCTTTCCAAACCAATATTTTCCTTCGATGAAGCTTGCAGAACATTACATGGAAAAAATTCCCAGTTCGTTAGATTGTGATAAAAATGCGCTGTATGTCATATGCTCTACGCTTTTCCCACAATGCATCACTGACGATAATCAGGTAAGTAAAGCTCTGTCTACACTATCAAAATAGTTTAACAAAAACAGAGTGACGTGTCGAAATATAGTTGTTATATGGTTTAAATATGGTAGTGATATGACATCATCATGATTATGGGCACATCACATTTATTGTCACATAAAGTTTGATAGTGCAGACAGAGCCGAAGGACATTTATAAGATGACATGAATTTCCACAGCTATTGATCCACAAAATTAGCAACATAAAATCAATATGACAACACAAAAGGACACACACAATTAAAACAAGGAATTTTAGAAAATATACTCATATATACATTCACATTTGTTCCGTTTCACTGAACGGAAGGCGGCGCCGGGAGGAGTTGGATAACCGAGTGGTTAGGACAGTTGACTGTCGTACAGATAGACCGGGGTTCAATGCCCGACAACTCCCAGTCCACTCAGCTGTAAAATGAGTACCTGGTTGAAAATACTAGGGAGAAAAAAGGCGGCGTGGAAAGGAACTGGCCACCCTACCACATAATGCCGAGGCTTAGTACAATGAGCTCCTAACAGCTCATTCCCCTACGTTCAGAGAACACGGGACTCACCTTTACCTTATCGTCTTCCGTTTTGTTATTGTGAACGTAGCTTAATGTTGGCACCACATTATTAGAAATAACTATTTTACTATACAGGTACAGCCTTGTAAAAGTGTTTGTGAGGGCGTTGAGAATAACTGCCAGGATACTCTTGGAAGCATAATAACTGACATTGCA
Source organism: Antedon mediterranea (assembly GCF_964355755.1). Taxonomy (NCBI): domain Eukaryota; kingdom Metazoa; phylum Echinodermata; class Crinoidea; order Comatulida; family Antedonidae; genus Antedon; species Antedon mediterranea. The sequence goes on along the minus strand of NC_092670.1, from coordinate 36,768,034 downwards.
TCGAAGATTTGTGAACACTTTCCAATAGGAACGGCGACTGAAGTAGTTTGCAAAAGTATGTAGCCTACATGCAAAAAGTACGGTAATTCAATGAAATTGGTACATGCGAATCGAACAAAACTCGGTAAAAAGATTGGACAACGGTGTAATTCATAAGAGGACGAGTTTTTTATTTTCCTTTTTATCAATTTGATCACAATGCTTACAGATTAATTTTGCTCCTCAAACTTTACAATTTTGTTTTGATTAAATACCATTTAATGTCAATAGTATTATTCACTTTGGCCAAAAATTGGATAAGAAAAATTATCTGATAAAAGAGTAATTTAAATATTTTTAAGTCTTTAAAAATACCTTTAATTTCTTTGATTATTTAATTTAAAACCATTTAATTTCTCTTTTTATAAGCGAAATCATTATTTTGGGGATTTTCGGGTTTATTTTTCAGTTTATATATCTTAGAATGTTTTCACATCAATGAAGATTCAATACCTCCACTATTGCTGGCTACTTGTTATTATTCACAGGTTGTTCACATATCGTAGAATTGAGCACCGGTAATGTTATCCAAATAAAGCCTTCCAATAGTCTGATGCATCAACAGACACCATGCGTCTGGTTATTGACATCTCCGCCGGGGACACGAATCAAAATAAACTTCACCACCGTCAACATAGATGCAGAATATAACCAGACTCTCATGGTGAGTTTTACTCAGAACCCGTATTCCCAACCACATTCTCAGCTACAATTCTACTTCAAGGGCGTTCCTTCAAACATCCTGACAGACCAAACGATTGTTACGTTAAAAAATATGGCAACTGTGGTCTTTGACAGAGGAAGTGGTGGAATTAGCAGTGGATTCGTGGCAGAAGTATCAGCAATCAAGAAAGAAGGTGAGTTTATAGTTAAGGAACCGTTTAGAATATATAACGTTTGATATAATCTATTACATTTTTCTCTGTTCTTTTCCTTGCTATTCTTTTATAATGTTTCACTTTTCTATCTTTTTTATTTCTGTCCTTGTTTTCTTGTTTCTCATTTTTTTTGTGTCTGTAGTCCTTATTTTATCTTCTTCTCCGCCCCTCCCACCCCCAAACAAGTATCGTTTGCAAAAAAACTATAAAAATAACTAATGAGTGAGTTTGCTTCATTGTTTAGATGCTCTATCTTGTCGATATCACTTCAAAGGTATACGCGAAGAAGATATATGCGATGGTAAGGAGGACTGTTTATGGAAAAAAGATGAAACTATGTGCCGTAAGTAGGCCTATGCCATCCTCGATAATCATGTAAAATTGCTAAAGCTTGGTGGTTCCCATTAGACACGCAACACAAGAACGTACACTCAACGCAAGAGAGTTGACCAATCACAAGCGACCGTTCGAATAATCGATCGCTTATGATTGGTCAAATCACTTTCATTGCGCTTACGTCCTTGCGAACACCAACGACGTACCGTACACTTGGCAACCTTGTGCTTTTCATTAATTTGATTAATATTTAGCAAGTAATTTAAACTTTACAATATTGTAAGTTGATGAGATTGATTCTACCCAATTCACTCCTTTACTTCTTAAAAATATGTATTCTGTATGATCTTCCAATGGCGCCAATGAACGATTTATTTTGACACTCAAATACAAATTATACCCGACAAAATTCTGCTAAAACGAGTTATGAGTTGGTTAATTTGTTGGGTAGCAAGTTCCTAACATAATATTGTTTTTCAGGAACCAACTGCGGCTACAGTGTGACGTTAGTTCATGAAAACAAAGTAGAGATTGTGTATTCTCTCCCTGTTGAAATCCTGTCGGATGACTGCATATACACGTTCACAGGGCCGTCGCGAACACGATTAAGGCTACAATTCATAAGTTTATCCGGTGTAATTGAAGGATGCAACTTTAAAATGGGTGCTGGCACAAATCCGTTGAACAGCTCCAGTGAATTACCAAACGTTCCTCAGATTTTAACTGAAATCGACTTCCCCGATAACACGGCTTGGATATGGTTTGTACAAAACTTACAGAATTCAAGCTTTGCAGTTCAAATGAGTTGTTTTTCAGGTAATAGTTGATTGCACTACTTCGCTCTTTAGATACGTTCACATGATGACATACTTTTTCACAGTGAAGGCATACTTTTTCACAGTGAAGGCATGATTACGTTCGTTTGAAGTGACCATACCTTAAGCTCTGTCTACACTATCTAACTGGTTTGACAAAGCTTAAAATAGCCTACTGCCGTATTAATATAATACCATATTGTTGCCATTATCATGTATAAGTATTATACTTAGAAAACTGATAACGAAATCACGTACCAGTAAAACAAATTATTATTAGTATATGTAAATCAAATAACTGTTTTACATAGAGCATCATGCAAAACAGTACCCGGGAAATATCTACTCCAAAAAAAAAGGCCTGCGTTATTGAAATAGGAATTCTAACAGTAGGCCATTTTTTCTTCACAGATAAAAAGGTAGTTGAGCTTAAACAAAATGAGTCATTCGTAATACAAACTGCAGACAATAAAAACTCAATTACTTCATGGCTTGAACATGGTAGTTTAGTTTTTACATCTCCGCATGGATACTATATCAATCTAACGTCACTGAAAAATACCATGTCTCTCAAATTGAACAACTTAGCGGTTGGTCTAGGATCAGATCCATCGAAGTATCATGTATTGTTGTTTGATGATCATCAGGACGATATTCCTAATACGGCAACTTTTTACACTGATAAGGTCTGGTTGAAATTAAATGGAATGGGTGATTATAATATATCAGGCCTTACTGTTTCTACAGTGGAAAAAAAAGATGATGGTAAGTTGTGGACTGATAGAAATGAAACGTTTAGGACATAAATTCGTTTTGTTACAATGTAATGTAAATAATATTTTGAAATCACCAGATAAGGGAAATAATAGATAAGTGTTCGTATAATTAATGTTTGTAAGATATGACAAATTGTGGTAAGAAGTCTGTTGCGTGGCATCAACCGTTTCATTCCACTCTTCTTCATCAAGAAAATACGGGTTGACGTACGTTATGATTTCGTTAAAAACTGTGATTGTTCTGTCTCTAAAAAACAATGTTTAATTTCTTGCAGATGCTAGAATCGTTACACTCGTTGAAGACGTTGCAACAATATCATTCAACTCTTCTGAAAACAGAAATTACGACGGTAGCTCAGAAGATGTCATCACCACCTTATGGATAGCCGCGTCTACAACACATTCGGCGGTGGCGGTACAATTTCTTTCTTTCTGGTCTGAACAAAATAAATTAAATTTTCTGTCTATTGGCCATGGTGTTGATGCCACGGATTCATCTAGTATAGTGTATAGAGGTCTTGCTGCAGATTTTAAAAGAACTCTTCCTAATGACGTCATTGTACCTGAGTTGACTTTCTGGATCCGACATACCTCATACAGCAAAGGATCGACTCAGTTTACGCTAATGCTTAAAGGTATCAGAAATACAGGTAAATTATTCTTGTTGTTTATATAACATTCAGTAGGCCCAAGCATCCGATTTAATTTACTATAGAAGAAAATGCTAGACTAGAAAATTAATCCAAAAGAAGGCCTCCGGTTTCCGGTTTGATTGCTGATAAGTATACTTACCAAATTGGTAAAATCACGTACTGTTGTGCATTGCGTTTTAGTTGGAACCAAACTTGAAGATAAAATAAATTTTAATGTTTTATACTTTTAGCTAATTTGAGATGTCAAAGTTCACCACATGTTACTGAAGAGGACATATGTGATGATGAGTTTGACTGTTCTGACCTCAGTGACGAGATGGGTTGCTATGATTCAAAAGGTAATTCAAAAGCATTTGAGACTTAAATGTAGTATTGTAATTCTATTTCCATACAGTAGGTATCTTCTGTAGGTAGGTAGGCATCCAAGCAATATACTGTTATCTTCTTTCAAGTTCAAATAAGTAGCCTACAATAACTATGAACGCCAGGCTATACCTACCTATAATGTTCTCAATATGTACTTTGTATCAAGTAAAAATTACGTCAGTGGGGCAAACCTCTGACCAATGTCTTAACTTTCTGACGCAAAGCTACTCCATGGTAGATATAAACTTACAACCGTGATATTATAACAACACAAAGACAAATGGCTCCCATTGCCTGTTTGAACATTTAGTAATAATGGTATATAATAATAATACTGTAGACCTAAAACCTATAAATTCCTAAAGTGAATTTGTTTTGTATGAATACTATTCCAATAATGGCTACTCTTCAAAGATTGTTTTCAGCAACCTTGATCTTTTCTTTTTAAAGCTATTCCATGTGGCAGACCTCTTCACCCAGAAAAGCCGCAACGTGCCAAACGTGTAATCGGTGGTTCTGAGCCTCTTCCTGGTAGCTGGCCCTGGCAAGGTCTGATTATGAAAAATGGTGAAGGAGATTGCGGTTGCACCCTAATTAACGACCAGTGGGCAATATCAGCTTCACATTGCATTTCGTATCTGTAAGTTAGGTCTATAAGACTTAACGGCCCATTTACACTAAGACGATAACGATCGACGATAAATATATAAGCATGCATTTTGTTTACATTTCAGAAACTAGAAATGTTCTGTTCTAGAACTATAGGATAATCATTTATGCTGTCTTTGATAAAAATAATATTTTAAAAATTCCAATCAAATGACGTCATGATAAATAAAAACATCTTTGTATTTTCACGATATTATTACTCTTGCTAATCATAACGTCATTTGATTGGACGTGTGAAAATGTCGTTTGCATCAAAGAAAGCATAGATGGTTATTCTATAGTTCTAGAATGAAAGTTTTTATATTTCTTTTGTTTTATGTATGAAAAATGCACATTTGTCTATTTGTCGTCGATTGTTATTGTCCTAGCCTTTAGCTCCTATTTTTATAAAACATTCGCAAGTACAGCAACATCAACTTATGTACAATTACCAGATTTACATGGACCTATAGTAATAGAAATACCTTGTCTATGTGTTATACTGTATTTCGGATTCATACATACATTTTGAAGCCAAGTTAGCTAGGTTAAATTTAGAAGAATAGTATAGCCTACTTTAGTCGTGATCTAATCAATTCCCCCGATTTACTGGAAGAATCGTAGAGTATATTGTAAATTTCCCGAATACTGATCTGGAGACTATACGTTCAAAGGCAACTCAGAAAAATCTTTCCGTGCATATTAATTTAGGCCTACTCCGCACATTACTGACAATTAAATAACACTTTTTGTCTGCTATTCTAATTCCTGGTGCTCTGTTTCTTTAGACAAATCGACCATCCGTCTCCGCACACCTTCAACGGTGTTCAGGATTTGAGTATTATGTTTGGAAGCAACACCAATCAAAAGTTTTCTGCAAATCACGTCGTCGTACCAGTGTCATTGATTTTTCTTCACCCAGAGTCTACAGACGTGAGCAATGTAGACGACCATGATTTCATGCTGATGAAACTAGCTAGGCCAATACCATTTACGAAATACATTCGTCCAGCATGTATTTCAAACAGTTATAATCAGTTTTCTAGCAACGATTTATGCTATGTTACCGGATATGGTGCACAAAGTAGGTATAATATTTTACACAATATAAAGAGTCCGTCAAATCAACTATACTTAGAAAATCATAACGTTTTACATATTATACATTGCTTTTTTAAATGTTACTAAACTAGGAAAAATAAGTTAAGCAAAGTTGTAAGTGTATACCTATTCATGTTTGTTTTTTTTACATTTACACCAAGACATCGTGAATCGTACAACCGATGTAATGCACGAGGCTCCTGTAACGGTCTATAGCAACACAAAATGTCGGGAATTTCAAAGAACACATGCTATAATTACAGATAATCAAATATGTGCTGGAGAACTAGAGGGTGGAGTGGACACTTGTCAGGTAAGTTTTATTTTGTCTTCATCATCAATTTCTCTATATTCATTTCATAAACAAACACAACACATAACTAAAAAGGAGTAAAACACATTTTAAAAAGATGAATGGAACCTCCCGGAAAGCCCAAGGGGCTTGTGATAGGAGCCCACTAACAACTAGTTAAATTAACCGTAAAAAACGTTCTGGGCTTTGTGAATTTTCATACGATATCGAATTTAGCGGCAATAAACGTCATGGAGTCTCAAGTCTGCTGACGGCAACATGTGTATACGTACTATATAGCACCTCAATCCACAAATTAGTGAATAACTGTCAATAGTGACCCTTTTTCTTCTACCCTATTACCTATTACCCTATTACGACTGGCAAATGTGAGCACTTGTTCAGTGACATTTGACGTTCGCTCTCTAACATGAGTATGACTTTCAACCCTGTTAATGGTGATGATGAAATAAAATAAAAAAATAATAAAACAAATAAAATAAAACAAATATTATTATCTGAGTGCCATGAATCATATTTAAAAATGTACAATATTTCCATTCCTATATATATGTTATAATGTAGTCAATACTAATTTTATTTTTTTTTTCCTTTAAAGGGAGATAGTGGTGGGCCACTTGTTTGTCTCGGCTCAGACGATAAGTGGTATTTAGTCGGAGCTACAAGCTTTGGCTACGGATGTGCCATCAGGTTTCGACCTGGAATTTACACTAGAGTTTTTCCATACAAGAAGTTTGTTAATAACATTGTGGAAGGTGGAAGATGAGCCTATTTAAGTGCCTTATTTGTGAACACATTCTTTAATGCTCGATCCATCTGAAATATGACGCAAACGCGTATGGATTGTAAATTCATATTTAGATATATTTTTTAATTTTCAAATTGTACATACCTTATTAACACTGTGTCATTATTATTATTATTATTATTAAGGAACAATATTTTTTAAAGCAGAATAAGCATTTATTATTAAATAATCTGCGTTGGTCCTAAAAAATAATAAAGTATACTATAAATTATACAATTCCTGTAATAAATTGTTATTTTTTTATTTTATTGATTTATTTATTTGGCAGCCAGTGCATGTGAAATATGACGCAAACGCGTATGGATTGTAAATTCATATTTAGATATATTTTTTAATTTTCAAATTGTACATACCTTATTAACACTGTGTCATTATTATTATTATTAAGGAACAATATTTTTTAAAGCAGAATAAGCATTTATTATTAAATAATCTGCGTTGGTCCTAAAAAATAATAAAGTATACTATAAATTATACAATTCCTGTAATAAATTGTTATTTTTTTATTTTATTGATTTATTTATTTGGCAGCCAGTGCGTGTGACGTCATTCAATTGCTTTTTATAGTAATAGAAATATTTATATAGTATATGAAATGAAAAAAAAACAAACATATTATTGTTTTATATTATGGTCAAAATAAATTTAAAATGATAACTAATTAAAATATTAAATGTGTTGAATGAATAAATATTTTTTGGTAGCAAAAAAAAATCAATTTTGTCCTCATGGGCGGTAACGGAGAGAGAGAGGCTCGTTAAACTCGCCACATACCAACGGGTACCAATGTGAAGTATCAGTTATCAGGGAGCACGACACGAATAAATTGTGTATGACATTGTTATTATTATAGAAAAATTATAAGAAGCGTTTGTAACAGCAGCCGATGTCGGGATAAAATCTGTTCCTCATGGTGTATCTAAATACAAGTTTTAGGTTACTGCGAACAAATCATCCGACACAGTCGCAATAATATTGTAGGGCCTAGGTGTAAACTTCGTACCGTTAGATGATTTCGATTTTTATTTGTTTTCACTGGTAGCAAACTATGGGTTAACACTTCCGTATATTGATGAAAGATTTGGAGTATTGTGGTGTACTAGGCCTTGGTTTCTTAGTAGGCCTACTATTACTGGACGCAATTGTAACCAAAAATATCGTCAGCCTGTCTGGGTGGAGGTTTTGATACTTACATGTATCTGTAGGCCTATATAATTTTACGTCCGTGAAGCGACCCGACTTCGTGGTTTTATCCTACTGTCTGAACGGAATTTTAAACTGATTTACACCGACGGAAATATTGTTTTCAATACACTAAAAACACAGGTAAGAACATATTTGAGTTTGGTTTTAAATACTTAATAAGTATAAGTAAGTAATAAATAATACGTTTTTAGAATATTAACGTCCCAATAGAAGGACAAAAACAATGTGACTATATCTAATGAATAGGTCTAAAAAAACAAAAACAAAAAACAGTTCGGTAACATTTTAGCTTGAGTAAGTGAGATTGATTAATGCTGTATTACCTGTACTGTTCAATTTTTTCGTTCATGGCTTCTGTTTTAACATGATATTACACATAGATAAAGATGTTTTGCTTTCTTTCGTTGCTTCCTCTTTTGATATAATTGAATGGATGGTTATCAAATGACAAAGCAATAGGGTGACGTGTCCGAAACATTGATATACAATACATTATTATTATTAGAGATATATTTTTTATCTACCTACAATTTTTTTTAAATTTTCATAATGAATTTTGTTAAACTTTAATTTTAAATTTTTTATTTGAGATTGCAATAAACTTTCCTCGTATCGTTTTATTACATGTTATTCAAGATTAAAGATTCAATTTATTAACACTTAATATTACATACATGAAATTTGTTTACATGAGCTTAGAAACATAGATACAATATGATATTATTATTATCATATACTCAGTTGCCTAGTGGGAAAATAGTTTTTTTCATTAAAAAATATCTTTTTATTTTATATCTGTAGCAAAAGATGATAATGGAAGATACAATTGAAAAAGATAACCATGGATATTCTATTGAAGTAAGTATTTAGTTGCATAATTTGGTTCCTACTGGGACGCGCCGCGAGTAATGTTGACCAATAATCACGACGCGGTGCTGTGCCTCGAACTGTCATTTGTAAATCGGTCAACTCACTTGCATTGCGATTACGTCAGTCTTGGACCAAGCTTAAACTGTTTTACATGAACTGTCCGTCGGAACCTACGGAATATATTTCATAAACATATACCATGAATACATACATTAGTAGTTTAGCTAAATTCTATTTGAGCTATTAGATAGATAAATGCACGTACTAAGTGTATTCAGCAATTCTAGCCCTCGAAATTAAATCAAAATACGCAAATATTTAGGGTGTTACTTACTTGCTGTGTAAGATACATTAAATTACTATATTATTTTTTATCCACAAGGTTATTGAAATGTTATTAACATCATCTGATGTTACCAATGTTTCTGAAATTGATAGAGAAACGACATCCGTGGATACCTTTCATGAAGACCCTAAATACACTTCTGTGAATAGTAAGCCAATCAAAAAGCACAGATGGAGTTGCCTAATAATCGCAGTTACGACTTTGTTGTTCTTGATTGTATTCAGTTTACCTGTTGGAGGTTAGGATAAATATTTATTTTATTAAACAACAAATTAACTTTTTTAAAGAATAAAAAACAAATAATCATAAATTGTAATAACTAGATGGTACGTTCGCTTCGCTCGCGTACCATCTAGGTCGTGCCCACAGATGGTTCTCGAATACATAATAATTTCAGCGTTAAAAAATTGGCGATTTCAAATGCACGTACCGCAGGACAATAATACATGTCGTTTACAGGAACGAATAAATAGACACTGTGATTTATGTACTGAACTAAAATTAGCACCCTGGGAATTACTTCCGAAAGAGAAACTTGTCACAAAATGAGACCAATTGTTTAAGTCAAATTTAAACAAACTTAATTTGTGTTTTGTATGCAACATTAGGGTTGAGGGATGGGAAAGAGGATGGGTGAAAGAGGAACAATTTTTAAATATATTCTTTATCCATGTAGTAACGAAATATTAATTGTTTTCATATAATATACCACTAAACACAGTAAAACATTGCGATGTAATACTTTGTTGAAACTATCACCGTCCTAGTCGATTGAAATAGTATAGTACATGTAACGATACATCACTACGACGTGTATAATATGTTTATATAATGTAAAACAATTTGTGAAAACCACCCCTATTCGTGGCAAACCATAAATTCGATTTAATCGTCAATAAATATTAAATCATCTAACTCAACTTAATTAGTAGGCCTAATGGTTTTCAATAACAATTGAGAGCCAATTCATACTTAAGTTGGTTCCTAACCCTACCCACCTAAGTTGTTCTGCGTTTAGGGCATGTGATGTACCGAAGGCCTATCCTCTACTGGCTTTACAACGCTACTCAAGCCAGTGAGGGAAGGGTGATGATGTCACGTCGGTGGTTTAACTGCAATAATAAAGATTTGTACATAATATACGGCGAATGAAAACGCTAGCTCATTATCCGTTAAAAAAAATCTATATCCAACCTCTGCAGCACAGATTGAAAAAAAATGGATCGAATTTCTGTTATGAGTATACAGTACTTGCCTTTACGACGCCTGAGGGAATAGACACTTGTGGAACAGAGATTGGAATGTTCCATTCATTTCAAAACAATACATTTGCATAAACGTATATTAAATCTATCAAAATAGTATTTTTTTAAGAAAATCGGCCTGTCTTCAACATTATGATACTGTACTCGAGCTGTTCAACCGGTTTTCAGCCATTATAAACAATTATCGTAGGATGAGATAGGAAAATGCGAAGCATCCTCGTATTATTGTCTGCGGGTATTTTTCAAGACGGACATCCATTAGACAGTGTATACCACGATCGAAAAACACCCCTATTTGGGGCAAATCGTTGAACCTAAATTCGTTTTAATCGTCAATAACTAATTATCGAACTCAATTTAATTAGTAAACAGGGTTACATCTGGTGGTTAAAATCAGTACCGAAAGTACGAACCAACTTTATATACCATCGAGTAAACATTCTAGAAATAACGTGCGATTTACCAAATTTTGCCTTTACGTAAATTTATATATAGATATAGAAGATCCACTGACTAATTTCAGATAAAATAATGCCAATATGTAACTCAAAACAAACATAATGTAGAGAATTAAAATGTGTTCTGTTTCTTTATTTGAAGGAGAACACTAATTTTTATTCTTTTTGATTTCAGTTTTCTTTTTAAACCAATCAGTTCCGGTAATTCATGGTAAGTTAGTACAGTTTGTATTAAATCCGATTCAAGTAAAAAATTATTATTTTTTTATTTTTTTTTTATTTTTCTTATTGTCTTTCGCTTACGTCTTCATTTTCTTTTGCTTCATTCTCTTCTTTTTATTGTCATTACTTAATTTTACTTAGAAACCATTCACAATACAATTAATGTGTGTTTTTTTTATCAAACTGAATTTATTTTAATTTTATTATGCTACTGTCGGAAGTTCGGCGACATTATTCACGATATAACATTAAACACTTCGGTGTCAATCAAGGACTTATGAAGGTTGGAAAACCTCTCGAAAAAAAATCCATAAAAGCAGAGGTTACATTCGGCGTATTTTCAACATGTATAATGTTTACATTGTGTTTACATTTACAGTAGAACATGAGGCCAAACCAGTCGATCCCAGAAGTTCAGCAAATTCTTCCTTAGGACCAACAATTGCTGGAAATGTTGGGCGAGAACAAAGCGTCAACAATTTTACAAGGTTACCAACTGAACGTGGATCAAGACCAAAGATCAAAAATAGTTTTCGATTCTCTGATGACAATCACAATTCAGGTTCGTTGCAGTAGTTGCATAACATGTGTTACTACTTGAAATACAACATAATATATACATATATAGTTACATAAATTCGAATTAAAATGTTTCCCTAGACACATAGTTAATATATCCTACTCAACTATTAGTTTAAAATTTATCTACGCAGACATTTTAACTATAGAGGGCGCTATAACAGTAATCAAACCGTAGAGGGTGCTATATAACTTACAAAGCGTATTGAATATGTCAGGCATGTGTAGAAATTGCAGTGCCAACATATTATTTTAATTATTAAACAACGAATGAAGTGATTATAAACCGATATTAATATCTTATCTATATCTAGAGTTGTTGAAACTACACATTTGTGCATATCGAGATATTTTTTATATTCAAAACATTAGGGAGATTGCATTTTAGTGGGAGAACAGGAAAAATGACTCGAAATTTCGGGAGACCCCTTGGAAGGTCTGTTCTAGGTCAAAACGACCAATGACACAAACATTCGTCCTGATGGTCTAAGGTCGTCAAATCTCTGTCTACACTATCAAACTTTATGTGACAAAGAAAATGCCCATATATGTTTTCAAACTGGTTTGATAATGTAGACAGAGCTCAATGTTTCAATATTTGGTTTCAGATTGCTATGAGGCTGTGTCTCTCGTTTCAAACGATTTCCGTGTGCTGATGTCACCAAATTATCCGAATGACTATGCAGCAAATTCCGATTGTCTCTGGCAATTTACATCACCTCCATCCACCACAATATTAATCGAAGTCATCGATCTAGCCATCGAAACATATATAGATACGCTTGAAATTGGTTTTGGAGATTCTTCGGATTCTGAAACCTCAATTTCTTTAAATGCTTTACATATAAACGAAAGCATTATGACCGTAGCGAATAAACTTTGGGTGCACTTTTCATCTGATAATTCGATTCAATACAGAGGGTTTAACATGCACATTAGAGTTGTGGAACGTAAGCATGGTCAATTATTTATTTCTTGAATAAAAACGTCTTTCAGTCTGTTTTGACTAGACAGATTCAGTCACATAGAGTTAAAGGACGCAACGCAAGTACGTAGACGCAACGCAAGCGAGTTGACCAATCACACGCGACTGTTCGAATAATCCATCGCTTGAGATTGGTCAAATCACTTTGCGTTGCGTTACGTCCTGGCGTTGCATTCTAGTGGGAACCAAGCTTTAATCACTGATTTTCATTTCCATTGCGTGTCGGCTGAGCTATTTGAGTGTGACAAATCATTTATTGAGCACTGATTGGTTGCGAAATGTTGATTACTTTACAAAAAGAAAAGCTAACAGAACAGGGAATAGTGATTTACTGTTTTCCGAGCTTCTTATTTTGCTGAAGTCATAACGCCAAAAAAATAAATAGATAAATAAATTAAAAAAAATTAAAAAAATTAGAATTCTTAGAGATATACATAATATGTATGTGCGTGATGCTACTAATTCACAGCAGGGGTGGCGCCAGGATCTTCCCGACGCGGGGGCTACATTCCCCGACGAGGGGGCTATGCGAGCGAAGCGAGCATCACTAGGCTGAGGGCCAGGGGCCGCCAAGGGCCCCTGGTGGGGGTCCAGGGGGCGAAGCCCCCGGAAGCAACGCATTCTAGCGTCATTCGAGGTCTTTTTAATCAGATTTAGGGTAGCCATTTTTTCCATTTTTTATAATGCATAAATAAAATACTGCGTGCAAAAAAACGATGCGCGATGACTGTTTCAATCCATATTTTTCAATTTAAAAAATAAAAGTTCAAAGAAAATTTAGAAAAATAGAGTTGGAGGTCCCGGAAATTGGACTTATTATACTTCAAAACATGAAAAAAAATATATAAGTCCCTATCATGGGTTGTGACTGAGCTAAGAAATGTTTGAAAAATAGAGATGTTAGGTCCCGGAAAATGTACTTATTGTTCTTCGAAATATGACCAGCTTTATTGTTGGGGCTGAGCTAAGAAAATGTTTAAAACTAGAGCTGCAGGTCTTCAAAAAATTGCATTTTATACTTTGGAAACATCAGGCCTAGAGGCTTAAAAAACGCAATCGTAGACCTTTTTCAGTCGGGGAAAAAAGTTTATTCCTCCCAGGTGTATGCATGCGTACCATCTGGACTTCCGAGTGGTGAGAAATTCATGACATACAGGATATTGAAAATGTAATAACTATAGCTATAATGTTGGCTAAGCGAAAATGGCATGTTTTTTTGTTTAGTAATGGATGAAAAATTTATTTTAGGTGGCCCACGGTACAGAAGGTTACTTGTAAATTAAAAAATTGGTGAACAAACGAACAATTAACATAATTCGTTTTTGCTGTAGTGTAGCGTACGTCGACGCAGTACACGACGTAACCGCCGGTAAACTTCGCCTGGAAAATAACATATTACACATTTTGGTCCCTGGATGAAACTTGATATCACGCGTCTCGACCCAACGTTGAACGATTCGTACAAAGGGATACCGACAGACAAGTGCGAACCTAGCTATTTTTAGTAGTAAGTTAGATCGCTGGCAATAATGAATGCATATAAAGTGCATAATATCACTCTGACGTACTCTCACGGTCAATGAAACGTCGCGGTTTTCTAGGCGCTGAAGCTAGCTACGAAGTGAACGCGAACGCTTTTTACTGTATATTATATTCCCCGACAAAAAGTACCCGTGTTCCCTTCGGTAACCGCCGGTAAACTTCGCCTGGAAAATAACTACATTACACATTTTGGTCCCTGGATGGAACTTGATATCACGCGTAAGCGTGTCGACCCAACGTTGAACGATTCGTACAAAGGGATACCGCCAGACAAGTGCGTACCTAGCTAATGTTTAGTAGTAAGTTAGATCGCTGGCAATAAATGAATGCATAAAAGTGCATAATAGCCCTCTGACGTACTCTCACGGTCAATGGAACGTCGTGGTTTTCTAGGCGCTGAAGCTATATGAAGTGAACGCGAACATTTTTTACTGTATATTATATTCCCCGACAAAAAGTACCCGTGTTCCCCGACGGGGGGGCTAGGCTCCCCGACGAGGGGGCTAGAGCCCCCGTAGCCCCCCGCTGGCGCCACCACTGATTCACAGAAAGAAATTTAACAGAGTGGGAAACAGGCTTTCACTCAATCAAGTAAAGTACGTCTGAAACAACAAATGTTTCTCCCTTTAAAGAAACGATTGAATTTTTTATTAGATAAATTATAACTTTATGTTAATGATAAAATGTGATTTTACCACTATCATTTGTTGTTATATAGCTCCAGAATGCGTTGTCCGTATGTACACCTCGCTTGGTCAGAGTGGAAAACTGTCATCACTGAATTGCTCAACCGATTATCAATATTGTATTTACCTTTTTACAACTCCACTGTTCACAACAGCACGATTAGAATTTAAACAGTTTTATAATCCGTATGGCTATTACTTCAAATTTGGGATTGGTTCTAATCCGTTTTCTAAAAAATCAACAATAAACAGCATCCCAGCATCAGGTGATGTGTTTAATCTTGAGTCGAATGAAGGGTGGATGCTGTTCACAGCAGACAATACAGTCAGCAGCGGAAGTTTTACTGTACAAATCTCGCAAATTACAGGTATTTGATAAACAAAATATGAAATATAAACAATTTCATTTTAACATTTTTGTTGCCTAGTACAGCTAAACTATTGGGGTTGTCAATAGTCTTCTTTTTTTTAAACTTCTACACAATTTAACCCTAACTCTTATTAATCTTAATTGTGCCGGCTTAGCGCACCTGCCGCCGTAAAGCGTGGCTCATTTGAATAGTATTTTAGCACACGAATGACTCGTTAGGTATACATAGTTCTAGTGGACGAATCACTATACATTTGTCATATCATGCAAGGGATTGTATCGTGCGATGCTGGTGCATTTACAGTTGTTGTAAGTAGCTAAGTTTATAATAATGTATTACGATATACCGACTTAACTTAACCTAAAATTGATCTTGATAGATTACTACTGTACGTTGTTACCTTACATATAGGCCTATTATTTATGATAGCTTTCTCCCCGGCATTGGCTGGTGTGGTACTGTTTGTAGGTAACACTTCACATAGCCGGGATTTGCGTATTGTGTGCCCGATGGGCTTGGCTTCCCCCGTGCTCTATTATTGTTATTGTTATTGTTTCAGTTACCATATAACCCGCTTTACATATTAAATTGTACGGATCCAAAGTGCTGTGTTCGTGTTGTATTGTAACCGGTGTGGTTATCTGTCTGGATAGCGGGCAGCCGGTATCCGTGAGGCCAGAACATTAATAATTAAACCAATCATATTAATAATTGACAATCGACAATTTGAGATCTTCCACATTCTTTGTTCCATTTTCTTCACTCCGTGTTTAATGTACATACCAGTAAATCAGAATTTACCATTAACCTATACATAATCTTTTAAATTATTTAGAAACCATATTTGTTGAGCTAGATGAATATACGAGCTACAGTTTAGATTCAAGAAACGAAGACGCTCTAAAAGTAAATGGTATTATTTCTGCCAATGCGGAAATGACGTGGGAGTTTTCAACATCTCCCAGAATGCAATTCAATATAACATTTCCGGATGGATTTGAAAACTTAATATCCAATAACATTGAAATCGGCATCGGAAACAGCCCATCTAGAGATTCGACTAAACTGTTCACGTTCAGCTGGAAGTCCAATGTTCCCAAATCGATTTTGGTCGCTGATCATTTTATGTGGATAAAGTATAAAGGTGAAATAGGTCAAGATTTTATGAGCTTTCAGATGATAATATCAACAGTTGAAAAAATAAATGGTAGGCATAAACGTTTCTATTATAGTTGACAGTTTTAGTTGTTTGTTTTAATTAGTTAGGTAGTAACGCGTATTAAAGTTTACGTTTAAGTTGTTTCGAACAATTGCATGTGATTTTTTTTCGCTTTGAAGCTTCTTTCTTGATCTGAATCGTTTTTTGCTTAATGGCTTTAAAACTGGATTTAAGTACATTTGTACCCTTGTTTTCAAAAGAGGCCTATTCCAGAAACAATTAACACGATTATAGATAGTAATTCTTAAGACAAATTATCTTTAAAGTATAGATATTTATGATTTAAATCTTTGGATTTATTAATTTCAGAAATTTTGGACGTAGTAACCCTAGTAGATTTAGATGAAATTCACACCGTTACAAACATTGTCACGCAAACAGAAAACACAAATAACATCTGGATTGTTGGAAGTGATTCTTTAGATGGCCAAACTACTACGTCTGTTGACTGTTTGTCAATTTCGAAACTATTAGGAAATCATATTGCGAACCAGCCCGGTGACGATATTCAAATACCTTCGAGTTATTTGCTTATTGGGAGTGGCCAGGATCCTTCAGATTCATCGACGATTGAAAAAGTACTGCGACCATCGTCTCCGAATGCTGATTGTCCGAATGACTTCATTGTCTTTGATGCATATGTTTGGATAAAGTTAATAGAAAGCGAGAAAGGAGTGACTGAGTTTTCTTTAGCTGTTAGATCTGTTTATTATCAAGGTTAGTATATATTTTCCTGGGCAGTATCATAATATATTGCCTTTTTCAATATCGTAATATATTGCCCTGGCTAATAATATATTGCACTTGGTAGTATGAATATATCTTTAGGAACGAGAATAGTCATATGATTCCGAGTGTTACTGCTAGTTTGAAGCTCAATCGCTCGGTAATGACGTCATTATGGTTACTTCACAGATTTGACTTGCAGTACAAAAGCAAGTGTGACGTCAGAGGATGTCTGTAATAACAAAATTGATTGTCCTGACTTCACTGATGAGGTGGGATGTACGGATTCAGGTTAGCTTGAGTACCAGCCATGTACCATTACTATATCAGTATTACTTTGTAGGCCCTACATTTGTACGCAAACGTATTATATTTTCCTGCACAAATGTACATCCAAAATGTATTTCTTCTGTAGAAGCAAGCTTATGTGGTACCCGCCCAGCAATGCGTCCAGCAGCCCGTATTGTAGGTGGATCGTCTGCTGCACCAGGCAGCTCGCCATGGATGGGATCATTACAATTTTCTTCAGGAGATCACAGATGTGGCTGCTCATTGATTGATAAGTATTGGGCTATAACAGCTGCACACTGTACGTAAGTTATTAATTCCTGCAGTTCTGCATTGATAAGTATTGAGCTATAACAGCTGAACACTGTACGTAAGTTATTAAATCCTGCAGTCCAAGTAGCCAGAAGAATGAATGTTAAACTCAATATTATGTGTGTATGAATCCATGGTTGCAGACCCGACTCAGTGTATTTGGTGAATTCTATGAAAAACATTTTTGGATCTCTGAGTCCGACAGTCAATATCTTACTGTGATGTTCAGATTAAACATTTTCCACGTATGTTGCATTGATTTCAATGTAAAACGTTGTTCCCACTAGAACGCAACGTAACGCAGCGACGTATCGACGCAAAGTGCATTATGGCGTAATCACAAGTGGGAACTAACGAAGCAGTGTTGGAAACATCGAAGGTTTGATTTCACGTAGGCGGGGGAAAACACAATTATTGGAAGGAAATTTCTTACGTTGCGTAGGTTGCGCTACGCTGCGTCGCTAGTGGGAACCAAGCTTTAATACTAATCACAATTTGTTTTTTTTTCAGTCTTAGGCATCTGCAAAATGACCTTCAAATATTGTTTGGAAGTAATTCTGTAAAGAGTACATCAGATTATAGTCAGACCGTAAAAGTGTCAATGGTTTTTACTCACCCAGACTATTCCGATTTAACAATGGACAACGACATCGCGTTATTGAGACTTGAACAAGCTGTAGTTTTTACAGATTACGTCAGACCAGTCTGTCTGTCAGACGAACCTCCGTATCAAGAAGGTCAACGGTGCTATATATCTGGGTGGGGATTTGACGGAACAGGTAGGTTCATTTTCGTTACAATGTGGCAGCTAAAGTGATCGTAACATTTGTATTCTGTTTTGACTCAAACCGGGACTCAAACACACATTAAAGCTTAATTCCCACTTGCGACGCAACGTAACGCAACCTACGCAACGTAAGACAATGCCCTTCCAATAATTGTCTTTGCCTCCGTCTGCGTGAAATCAAACCTGCGATGTTTGCAGCACAGTTGCGTCGTCGGTTATCACTTGTGGTTACGCAATACATCGTAGCGTTGCGTTACGTTTCGTTCTAGTGACCTAGGTCTTGTAAATATCTGTTTAACTTTGTTTTCTGTGTTTTTAATATGCATAATATTGATAACAGAGTATAAGAAGGATGACTTACAGGAAGCAGTCGTACCTATCATGTCCAATGAAAACTGCAATGAACTTCTGGGATCTGTACACAACGTTACTAATAATAAGTTATGCGCAGGATATCCCGAGGGTGGCGTGGACGCCTGCCAGGTATGTGCTGTATAACTGACCACCGATAAACTGACAAGCATGGTTCAGGTATCTCTTTATATATGAAACATATTATGCAGAATGGATATTTTTAAGAAATATGTGACGGAGAAGCAATTAGGCAAGGAGCACTGACAAAGAAAGAGCAAAAAAAACATAGATTTTGAACTTACATTTGCTCATCAACAGCACTGTACAATTATTTCTACAAGCACAGATAACAAGATTTCTAAGTTCATTTTTGTATATTTATAATGTGTTAAATGAATTTGTTGAATAGAATCCATTTTTGTCTTATTAAGGGTGATAGTGGAGGTCCACTGGTTTGTTTAGATGAAGCTGGGAAATGGCAACTCATGGGTATCACAAGTTACGGCTTTGGGTGTGCTCTGGAATCTAGGCCAGGGGTATACACTAGGGTATCAACATTCACGGACTTCATTGATATAATCACAGGTTTATGTAAGTGTTTTGTTATAGTTAATAAAATTATAATCAAATTTCAGTAGGCCTATTAACTGATTTTCTTATATTATATCGCCCGTTATATCGACTTCAGAATGTATTCATAGTAGGCCTATTAACTGATTTTCTTATATTATATCGCCCGTTATATCGACTTCAGAATGTATTCATAGTAGGCCTATTAACTGATTTTCTTATATTATATCGCCCGTTATATCGACTTCAGAATGTATTCATAGTAGGCCTATTAACTGATTTTCTTATATTATATCACCCGTTATATCGACTTCAGAATGTATTCATAGTAGGCCTATTAACTGATTTTCTTATATTATATCGCCCGTTATATCGACTTCAGAATGTATTCATAGTAGGCCTATTAACTGATTTTCTTATATTATATCGCCCGTTATATCGACTTCAGAATGTATTCATAGTAGGCCTATTAACTGATTTTCTTATATTATATCGCCCGTTATATCGACTTCAGAATGTATTCATAGTAGGCCTATTAACTGATTTTCTTATATTATATCGCCCGTTATATCGACTTCAGAATGTATTCATAGTAGGCCTATTAACTGATTTTCTTATATTATATCGCCGGGCCCGTTATATCGACTTCAGAATGTATTCATAGTAGGCCTATTAACTGATTTTCTTATATTATATCGCCCGTTATATCGACTTCAGAATGTATTCATAGTAGGCCTATTCAGTATTTGTATAATATTCAAACTCATATAAATTAGGAAATGAGCAATACGTTTTAACTTACAATCGACATTATTAAACATTTTATAGTTTCCCGGCGAAACGTTTTTCAATGCCCGAGTGGTTTTTGTTTAATACGGGACTATGTATGTGATGGTGAGAGTGATTGTTTTGATGGTGAAGACGAAGAAGGTTGTGATGGGGTACCAATCACCACTGAGTCTTACACTGAAGAAGGTACCGTGATACATTTATTGCAAAGTTGATTGTTCTATACCTTAAGTAGCGCTGATCTGGTAAAGCAAAACATATCAAGTTGTGTAGGGAAGGCTTAACGGAGAGTTTCGTTACCGAGTCACACAAGTCACGTTGAAACACCCGGTTCTTGTCAGATTACCGAGGTTAAGCAACGTTGGGCCTGGTTAGAGCCTGGATGGCAGACGATCTGGGAATAGGCATTTGAAATCAGCACTGCTGACTCTTATGGCAGCCCCTGCATCTAGCAGCTGCTGCAGACGTATTGGCCATTGCCTTTTCTCTGGTGAATGCGGGCCGGCACTAGATGAGAGAAGCCCTTGATCAATGTTAGGATCAATCAAGGTGCTTTAATCTGTCCTGGCTTAGTCATCATTCAGATTAACGTAAGACTAAAGTGACACTGTCGTTCGCGACAGACGTCATATACATAGTCTATTAAGACTGACGCAGGCCAAAAAAGGACCAATTTGGTTTTTTTCTACACCTTTAAATTGTTCTGTTCCATAATGTTCCGTATGTCAGACTGGTATCTTTTCCAAAAGATAAAATGGTGCTGTACTAACCCCCAACAACGCATAGTTCAATTCTCATTCTGAATTATTTGATAGTTCATATTAACAACTACTGTATATGTTATATAATATTTGTTTGCCCGAATAGCATGTACATCAAATCAATTTGACTGTGGCGGTAGTTGCATAAGCATAAATTACCAATGTGACGGTTACGATGACTGTATAGATGGTATCGATGAATTACAATGCTGTAAGTTACCACAATCGCATTTATGTTTTGTTCAAAACCATTAAAACAACTATTGTATAATGTGATGTGCCCATATATGGACATGATGCTGTCATATCACTACATAGAGTTGCCTAAGTCTGAACTCATTGTCTTTTTTTTTATTTATTTATTTGTTTTTATTTCGATTTTTGTCTGAAAATACAGTATCCAAGCTCAAGCAATATACGTATTAAACGCCATATGTGCCAAAATATTTATCTTTTTACTAACAGACTAATCACTACCGTATTTGGTAATATCACTACATATTTGGACACATCAAACTTTTTTTTGTCAAACTAGTTTGATAGTGTAGACAGAGCTTTAAAAAAGAAAACTTTGAAAGCATATGATTATTTTGTATTTCATTCAATATTTTCTGATTTTAAAGCTTGTAAAAATTGGGAGACAGAGTGTACCGATGGATCATGTATAGGGTATTGGCAGGAATGTGATGGTATACCGGATTGCAGTGATGGGTCTGATGAACAGAACTGCGTAGACAGTAAGTGGGTTTAAACTGTCACGTGTCTATACGTATTAAAGCGTGGTTCCCACTAGCGACGCAACGTAACGCAACGCAACGCTACGACATATTGACGCACAATGCTGTATTGCGTAATCACAATAGGAACCGACGACGGAACAGTGCTGCAAACTTAGGTTTGATTTCACGCAGGCGAGGGAAAGCACGATTATTGCAAGGGCATTTTCTAACGGTGCGTCGCTAGTGTGAACCAAGCCAAGAGAATTGTCTATCAACATTCGGGTTTCTGAAATACATTCAATGAATTCCACAGCTTGTGTTGGATGTAAATTATGCAGATGTCTATGAATTTCGGAAGATGTGTAATGTGATTATATTATGAACAAAGCTAAAAATAAGAGTTTACATTGCATACAAAAAAGATATTAATACTGTGAAATGTGTTTTACTGCTTTCAATAGGCTGCACATCCGAAACTGAACGATTATTTACATGTTCCAACGGCGCATGTCTCTCTGAGACCGTTCAATGCAACCAATTCAGTGAGTGTGGTGATAATAGTGACGAGATAGGTTGTGCACCAGAATATGGTAGGCACTTTATAACACAGATTATCAATTAAAGGCCCATTTACACTAGGGCGATAACGATCGACGATAAATAGATAAATATATTTTTCATACCTAGAACTATAACCATCTATTCTCCCTTTGATGAAAGTGATGTAGGCTATACGTCCAATCAAATGACGTCATAATTAGTAAGTGCAATACTATGGTGACAATACAACGATTTTGTTTTCAAAGACAGCATAAATGATTATCCTATATATATATAGTATAACGAAAACGAAACATTTCTTTTTTCATGTAAAAAAAAATGCATGCTTATAATATTAATATCGTCGATCGTTATCGTCCTAGTGTAAATGGGCCCTTAAGGCGGAGAAGTTAGTAACATGAATATGAGTTAATTAGATATTGTGAATTCATTGTCTGCAGATAATGTTATTTTTACTGGTCCCGTAACTGTGTGTTGTCATGGTCGCTTCGCAATTGAACATTTTATCAGATGCCATCTGCAGCGGTGTGTCTTAAACATTTTATTTTGTCAGGAGCAATTTAGTCACAGCATACTTAAACAAAACCTTGCGCATGCGTAACCGATGCTTATGATGGTATTCATGTTTAAGCTACTTTCACGTCATGCCCGGATCCGGTCCGGGGCCCTGAGAAAAAATTTGCGAGCCTTAATTGAGCGTGCTTTCACATCAACCACAAGTTCGGTTATCCATTGTCAGCGTCATTATCATCGCTGATTGACGAAAGAAAAAAAATGGTTTCCTGATCCATCGCTACGAATTTCGTATGTACCACTGTAACCCATTTTCCACGATATTATTCTCAGGGACCGAATCCGAGTGCGATGTGAAAGCAGCTTTACATGTGTAAGCCCATCTAATCTAGTTTATGCGATGTTATTGCTGAAAATACCATAACAACTATACCATTCATTCATTTCTTTTCTCAGATTTATCGAAACTACGGCTCGTTGGTCCAAATACATCACATTCTGTTGTAGAAGTATTTTCGTTTGGTAAATGGCAGCACGTACACATCACAAATATCAAGATCGCGAACGTTGTCTGCCGTCAATTGGGTTTTGCCGGTGCGTCGTCCTTTTTGGAGAATTTCAGCAATCATGATTTCTCGGATAATTGTTTGTGCACGAGGGTTTTTTTGGACTGTCGTGGCGATGAACAGAGTCTCACTCAATGCCTACTAAATTTGTTGTACCAAAATTGCGAAAGCATGACGTCAGTACTCTGCTCAAATGGTAAGATGTAATAAACATAATAATATTTCAGAACATCTTAATTACTGCTAATTTTGTATACTGTGAATTCGAAAAAAGTCTAAAGCCTTGTCTACACTATCAAATTTTATGTGACAAAAAAATGTGATGTGCCTATATGGATGATGTCTTATTACTACCATCTTTGGGCATACCACTACCATATTTGAACACATCACACTTTGTTGTCACATAACGTTTAATACTGTAGACAGGGCATTATACACCAAATAAATAGAAAAGAAACAATTAAGATTGGTTCCCACTATGACGTAACAGACATGACCTAAGCGCAACGCAAGTAATTGGATTACATATACAAGCAATGGATTATTATAACTGTCGCGTTGTCAACTCGCTTATGCTTGGTTCCCACTAGAGACGCAACACAAAGACGTAACACAATGTAAGGGATTTGACCAATCACAAGCGATGGATTTATTCGACTGTCGCTTGTCATTGGTCAACTCGTTTGCGTTGCGTCTACGTCCTTGCGTTGCGTCCTAGTGGGAACCAAGCTTTACGTTGCGATTAACGTATTTGCGTTGCGTCCTAGTTTTGACTGTAGACACCGTGATTACATTTTGTAATTGTGTAACAAATAAGAACCATAGGCTCCTTATAGAGGGATTTGAACTACCAAATAATGCATTTGAACTATTAAATAAGGCATTTGAACTACCAAATAAGGCATTTGAACTACCAAATAAGGCATTTGAACTACCAAATAAGGCATTTGAACTACCAAATAAGGAATGTTTTCATCTTACACCTGCAGCTTAGCTTTGTTTACCTTTCCAGAATGTAGTGAAGACAACATTAACTGCGAAGGTAAAACGTCTCCCTACCAGTGCATACATAACAACTCAGTTTGTGATGGAGTTACAGATTGTAATGCTGAAGACGAATTCACAGATGAAAGCGGATGTTGTAAGTTTCATAATCTTTAAATAACGGTAGTTAAACTCTGCTTATTAAGCAATAACCGTTGACGGGACTAACGTTTTCGCATGCGTTTCAGTACCTAACCTTACACCTTCTTTTATAGTCTTGGTTCCGGACGGATTTGTGACTTAATTAATAAAAAGATAAATGTTTTGGCACACATGGCGTTTCATACGTATACTTTTCATACAAAAATCGAAACGTCGACTGGCGGTGGACTAACATACAAAAAGAATGTAACATGTTGTTAATTCATGGCCAACGAACTAAAGAATGTGGGTACTTTTTCGTCAAAAGAGGTAGCTCTAAGCTAATAGACTTGGGATATATTTTGAATAATAAGTCAATTAATGTTCTTTTATTGTAGTCGATGTCAACCACAATTCTGACATCGTCATCGTATTAAAAAATGAAGTTTGGTCCAAAATCTGCGTACAGTCAAATCTTTGGAAACCAATTTATAACAAAAACATCTGTTATCAACTTCACAAAGGGTATGTTAAAGAAAATACTTACAAAAAAAATCATTATTATAAAAGTTCTATATCTATTATTATAACATGAAACTGCGCGAGATATGTAAATTGACCTAGACTGTTTTTTTTTTACAGAACACCAACCGCATCCGAGTTTGTAAGCGATGACGGCACTGGTGATTCTTATGTGATATTACAAGCAGATAGCCTAAATAGTTTTGTATATGAGCAAGACTACAAGCGAGTAAATGTACTGAGCATTTTTCAGCATAGGTAAATGCAGTAGTAGGGCTTACCTCTCAAATAAATCACACTGAGAGTTCGTGGTATTTGGTAGTGTTTTTGAGAAACACTCCTAGTTCGATCCTATTTTGAACTTAATGCTAACTTTTAAAGAGCAAGGAGATGAATCCACTTATCTGTATAAGAGACATATGTACGTGTATCCGAGCATGCTCACTAACAAGTATGCGTTGTGATACTTCGTATGTTTTTGAGTTAACTGTATTTGCATTTACTTTCTATTTTTTTATTACCAGTACAACTTGTGATTCTGGTCAAATTCTTCGATTAATATGCTCCGATCAAGAATTCGAAAATGAAATTCAAGGTAAAAAACATTAAAGCAACATTAACAATATTATGATACCGAATAATGTGTATGTGTAAATATACCTTATAGAATATACCTAATATAACAAAATATATTTCAAACTACAGAATATATAACATATGTATATTTACAAATATCTTAAAATGTTCAGGATTAGATAAAGGTTCCAGCATAATAATATATTTATTTTCCTCCAAAAATATAAATAAATAATGCATATCAAATGAATATCAGGAGGAGAGCTAAAAAACTGAGGAAGAAGTTCCTATAACCTTAAAGGTTTTGACTGCCCTCAGAAAAGATGAATTTAGAAATTAAATTAAACTTTAAAGTTTATCAATTTAATTTTTATTTACCGTAGTTGCTGAAAGAAATGTATAAATTGTTGTTTTTATTTTAACCAGATTGTGGAGTTTCTACAGAACCGGTAGCACGTATTGTTGGTGGAGACGAGGCATATATCGGGAGATGGCCGTGGCAGGTGTCATTGCAGTATCTCGGAGAACATTGGTGTGGCGGATCTCTTATAAACCATCAATGGGTGGTCACAGCAGCGCATTGTGTGTAAGTCAAATATACGTGTGTGTCCATCAATTGGAGTGAGAACCATAAATGACTTTTCTTACTATCTTAATACGTTTTAATCAAATGTTTTAAATATTTTTTATATTCTACTATAAAATACACTCAGAATATGTTTTTATTTGAGGACGAAATAAAGTGAAATTGTGACTATTTCTATATATTACATTATTATTACAAGAAAACTTAAATTATCTTTAAATATTATACAGTATTACTTTTTTTGTTATAGTTCAGGTTTAAGGAAGTCGGACTTTGAAATATGGCTTGGTTCGATTAACTCTGTCACTATCAACTCGGATACAGTGAGACGTAATATAAGTAAAATAATCGTCCATCCCAATTATGAATTCATACTAAGCGATTTCGCTCTTATGAAGTTGAGTGAAAAAGTGACATTTTCGAACGTCATCAAACCGGTTTGTTTACCAACCTCTAGCATGAAGTTTGAACCAGGTTCATATGGCTATACAACAGGATGGGGAACACTTGAAATGTATGGTAAGGGTTGCCGTCGTTCAGTGTAAAGCTCTGTCAACACTATCAAACTAGTTAAAAAAAAGTGTGATGTACCAAAATATGGTAGTGATATACCTATATATGGTAGTGATGACATCATCATGTCCATATATGGGCACATCACATTTGTTGTCACATTTTGATAGTGTAGACAGAGCTTAACGCTTCAAATGTGTTTTTGAAGTCTAAAAGAATCGAGGTCAAAGGCCACATAACATGCCACTTTCTAGCAAGCCTCGTTAAATTGTGTTTTTGGTGACCATGACATTGGTTTACGATGTGGTTAAAATATAATAAAAATGCAATTCTTAAAGAATTGAGTCTTGATGTCGGTTGGTGTCATGTCTAACTTACAATATATCAATACTGCCATTGGGTGATCATTTACTCCTGAAGCTTTAAGTTGTATACAGAACAATCATAATCCAATCCAATCCTTGATAACAATTAGCATGATCTGCACATTTTCCCTAATGCCAAGAAACATAAACCACTTTAGAAATCTTTATTGCTCATTTGGTCTAATGTTTACAACCTGATCATTGATGAGTCATTCGATTCAATGACCACATGACAGTATCACTTCCTAGCAAGCCTCGTTGAGACATCTTAGTTTATTGGCGACTATGACATTGGTTTACTATGTGGTGGTTAAAAAATATTAAAAATTAGTCTGAATGTTGGTGTCATGTCAACTTAGAATATCAATACTGCCATTGGGTGATCATTTACTCCTGAAGCTTTACGTTGTATACATAACAATCATAACCCAATCCTTAAAAACAATTAACATGATCTGCACATTTTCCCTAATGCCAAGAAACATAAACCACTTTAGAAATCTTTATTGCTTATTTGGTCTAATGTTTACAACCTGATCATTGATGAGTCATTCGATTCAATGACCACGTGACAGTATCATTTCCTAGCAAGCCTCGTTGAGACATCTTAGTTTATTGGCGACTATGACATTGGTTTACTATGTGGTGGTTAAAAAATATTAAAAATTCGTCTGGATGTTGGTGTCATGTCTAACTTAGAATATCAATACTGCCATTGGGTGATCATTTACTCCTGAAGCTTTAAGTTTTATACAGAACAATCATAACCAAATCCTTGATAACAATTCTCAATGATCTGCACATTTTCCTTGATGCCAAGCAACATGGACCCCATTAGAAAGAACGCATCATATTTATTGTTCATCTAGTCTGATACCCTGATCATTGATGAGTCATCTGATTTCTTTCACAAATGTTGCTTTGTAGGTGACAGTCCAGCTCTACTACAAGAAGTCCGGGTACCAATGGTTAGCCTTGAATACTGTCGTCGTCATGTTCATTTTCATTGGATTTCAGATGCTATGATATGTTTAAAAACAAAACTAGGAGGACAAGGCAGCTGCCACGTAAGTATCAAGAATATATCCATGCCATCTAACAAAAATAAACCGTACTGACTAAGGCTGTGTTTCCGCAACCAAAACTCACCAGGTGGAATCTTTGACTTTATTTATATGATATCTTTGACAATTATTGAATTAATTATGAATGAGAATGATCGTCCTAAAAATTAAATCGAAAATACAAGTGAGTATTTTATGTGCTATAAGATTGCATTAATTTATTAATTGTCTTGAAAATAATCAATTAGATGATGGAAACGTCGAACGCATGTATATTCGATTTTACGTGATCCGCACAATCGGGATTCATCATTATCATCATCATCGATTATGATCTTTAGTATTTGTACAAATGTCTGATAAATCGTGGCAATGTATTCAATGCATGGAAGTCAGTGAATAATTTCCAGTGTAGATGTATGGTAGTTCATCTTGTGTTTATCTCTCAACAGGGAGACAGCGGTGGTCCATTTGTTTTAAATCGTGATGGGCGATGGTACCTTGTAGGGATCGTGAATGCCGGGCAGTCTTGTGGTGGAATAGACGACCCTACAGTATACGCTCGTGTCTCAAGCTTTCTTGATTTTATTTACTATACAATGTGGCAAAATACTGAAAGCTATGCAGTGGCGGATTAAATTTAAGCAATAATATTAGTAACCATTATATTGCTGTCAAAGTTCAATTACTGATCCTAGATATAGATGCTTAACATAATATACAATCGATAAATAGTTGATTTATTTGTCGCCTTGAGATTTTCCTTAGGACTTACATATTACTAGTATCTTTTAATAACCGAAAATATCATTCAGACTTGAGGATACAAAATTTCAAATTATAGTACAGTAGTAACAAATAAATCAAATCGATTTAGAATGCAAGAAATACAATTGTTTGTTCACACTGGCTATCTTTATACTTACTCAAATTAAACAACTTTAAATTTAAGTATTCGCCAATCAATGAATTACAATTATAACAATTTCCTTAATATTCTTTTGTAAGCAATACTTATTTATCTTACGTACAATTTAATAATTAGATATTTTAACTTTGTTGTTATCGATCACTGCAACTCTGCGTGGATAATATGATAAGAGCGCTAAGCCCGGTGTATTTGTTAAGTCGCTGTTTTTACTAATTTCTTTAATTAATCTTTCATTGTAACTATTAATTAGCTCTAGTTTATAATTTCTAGCTATAACGATATGGTCAGCATCATCAGCTTCTATTCCACTTGCTGCAGTGAGAAAATAACTATGACGACGACCGAATTTTGTTTCTAAGATTTCCCCCTCATAAAATATTGTTGAAATAAAATAAAATATTACATACATATACTTCAGAGCCTCCAAGTAGAAGTATATATTTTTGTTTTCGGCTAAAACGGGTAAGACACAGATCGGTGATCGTGACTGCATTTTTAGTGTCAACATATACTTCTGAAATGGTTTTGCCACTATTAACATCAAACATAACCAAATGCCGGTCATTACATACATACACAATATTTGTTTCTTCATCCACAAGGATACCACATGGATTAGTCACCTTGTTCTCACCAACTGATTTAACGATGTCACCACCCATCGTGCATATCTTAATGCTCTTAGTTTTACCACAGTCGGTGAATGCTATGTTACCATTCTTCATTTTAAACATTCTGTTAACTTTCACATCGCTTGGTAGTGTAACCTTATTAACATAATCTCCTGATTGCTTGAATCTATGAAGTATATTACTTTGACATGAAACAAGCATGCAATCATCATCATCTTCTTTGACTAAATCTACGAAATCTCCATCTACTGGCATTCGTACAGTTTTAATCAACCCTGCTTCTTCTACTTTGACAGCCATTGGTGACTTCTTAATGGAGATACCATCGACACTAACATCAACTTGGCAAACTCCCACACCTGATCTACTTATAAAGTAGTTTTTTCCAAATCTGTTATAATGTTTTTTTTTCGACATTAATGTTACCCGAGGGCATTGTCCAAGTTGCTTCCAAATCTCTTACAATCGATAGATCATCACATTCGGCAATTTTTATGATTTTAACTTCGATTACTTGATCTGTTGTCACACACTCTGGTACATCTAATTCAAGGGACACTGCTGCTTCCGATATTTGTATTATCATTCCAATATCCTCTTGCAATGAAGCCTTCTCCTGTTTGCTTTCAACAAAGTTAATTTCTGAATTAAAACCATTAGGCATTGGTTTTGGTTGGTTTTTTATTCTATTCTCCAGTGCTCTGATTATACGCTGACCAGATGATAAAGCTTTTGCTCTGTTGCTCTCTCCTAGGTCATGCAGTGAACAAATATCTGTATTTATATCAGATAATGCTGTTTTCAGTTCCGTATTTGTAAATCTATTACTTCCTTTTTAGTAGTAAATATTGTCCTTACTTCCTTTTTAAGTGTTTCTTCACTTTCTTTTATTCTTACTACCTTTTTTTCTACATTATTTTCGATGTCCTTCAAACTCTTTTCCTTCTTTTCTTCTAATTTTGTATAAAGGTCCAAAAGTTCTTGAAGATCAGCTTTCATTTTATTTGCTAAGTCGGTTGCTAATTTTTCCAGTTCCGCCGATCTTTCCTTCAGGGTTTTCAATTCATCTGATAAGTTTACTAATGGTGTGTGTTTTTCAATTCCTTCCCATTCTTTGTGGTTCGTAATTGAACAGTGAATGCAAATGGGAATGGTACATATTTTGCAAAATGAACTTAAAGGTTCATTGTGGATAGAACACAGAGGTGGATACGTTACAATGATGTCTTTTACACTCATACATCTGACATCTTCCACTGGATGCAGCTTGTGATTCTCGAATGTTCTAATGTTCTTATGATGACCACTGCAGTGCAGGCACAGAAACTGTCTGCAATCCTGGCAGTAGTTTTCAGATTCACCTTCTTTTCCACAAGTCACACATTTCATCTGATCTGCATTTGTGAATTGTTCAATTGTTTCCAACAAATTAGCCAACTGTTTGGCGGTAGCCCACGTAGACCCTCTTCTGGAATCGAACAAGATTTGAAGCAAGTTGGGCAGGATAATAATTCACCATTTCTGTTCACCCAGTCTTCGAGACATTTTAAACAAAACGTATGATGACAGCTAAGGTATTTAGGATTGTTAAGTCTTCCTTCGCATATGGCGCACTCAAGAACCTTCTCATCAATAATAGGGCTACTAGTATGCTCAATATCATCTACGAGAAGCGTATCAAGCTGTTCCGAAGCCATTTTCTATGTTCTGTGAATAGTAATCAATACTAATTTAATGAAAGGTTTTTCTTGCATTATTGGGACTATCTAGTCATGAGTAAGCTAGCCACAAGGGCAACCGCAGGCTTACCTTTAGCCATATAGGCCTATACAAATATGCCACACCTACGACATTTATAATAGCTTTAGCTTTAGCTTTACTTATTATTATACACTCTAGACCTACTACACTATACACACACAACTCATCCTAGCTATTAGTTCCTCTTCTTAAACGTATGTACTTGTGTGCGTAGAACAATGAACAACATAAATTAATATAACGACAGGTATTATATTTTACTCGCGGAAAAATATATAATAGTGTGGAAATTACATGTAGTTTATCTATTTTATTTATTTGAGACGTTTCACCTTTGGAACGTTGCACTCGTGATGCTGTCTACAAAAACAACCCAATAACATTAGACAATGTTTGGACATTGGACCTCGAAAGGAACGCTGTTTTATTATTGCTCGGATACTGTTTTAGATTTCAGACCACTGTATATAAAATAAAGGCGCTTTACTTTTATTGATATGCTTATAAAAAACTGTAGGCCTATTTTATATGTACTGGCATTTATTGGCGTTAGGTATCATAGTGCTTCCTCAAACGCGTTTTTAATATTATAGTACAGGCCTAATGTAGAGGTTTATCTGTGTATAAAGTAATAAGGCACGATATTATGAGGTTTACCATGTAGAAGTGGTTTAAGGTCCACCCTTTTTTACCAGGCTTAATGTTACACGTATACCAACTTGTAGACTATATCAAAATTATGGAATGATTACCAATAATATTTGCAAATCACAGCATTACATCACCCTGTTTAATTGTCTTGCTTGGTACATCTGTGGGCGACATGGACTGCTGATGTTTCGCCGTTTTTAGTCGCGTGCAACGCGATACTACAGCTTACTATGTCGGTCGGTTGGTCGGTCGATTGATCGGTAAACACTAACTTGATCACGCGATTGCAGCCATGTATATGGCATTGTTGTCTGTCCCTTGTTTGCTGTTTTAATGGATTTTTGATGTACAATATTTTGTAAGTATCAAAGCACTTTATATATAAAAAGAAAATAATTTTCGATACAGTGTATGCATGAGCATGTGCAGTACTATAGATTAACAAACGTTCCTACTAGTTCTCTGAATCATAACAAAATGTAACTACAGTACGTATGTGTTTGTTATATATTTTATTCACTACTGTATAAACATAAACCATGGTAGATAATTTAACTTAACGGTCCTAAAATGTAAATTAAACACAATCAACAGACGTTGACGTTTGAGACAATGGGAGACCAACTGGCTCATTGTTTTGTTACTATTTGGTTACATTAGGAGGAGAGTTCACCGTATAAAAAAAAGATGGAAGCTACGTTATCTACGAAAATAGCAATATTTTCACTAAATAATACAGAAAACGTCATCACTTAAGTCTGGTGAAATTACACCTCCACATTCATCTTTAACAATACAATAGAAAGCATTTAGTATTAACATTATTATACCTAATTACAAAAAAATTAAAAACATAATCAAGAAATGTTACTCGAGTTACCTTATAAAACCCAAAATTGTCACAAGTCTTGTGTCTCAGACCTTTACTTAAAAGAACGAATTAAAATTTAAAATGTCCATTAATTATATTATTACAGTACTAATATAGGCCTATTACAAAAAAAAAACACATCAACGTTGAAAATAATACTATACATCAAAGTTGAAAATAATACTAGTAAAGTCCAGAAAACCAATGATAAATCATTGAAAACTTACAAAAGAGCAATAGATCGTCCATTTTAAGAGAATACGTTTATGATAAAAGAATACATAAAGCAAATAGATTTAAAAACACTACTACTGTACTACTACTACCTCAGTTTACAACACCAACTTATATATGTATCTCCTTTTCTAGCAAACAAATCCTTATACAAGTCATAATACAGTAGTTACAATTTACACTAATATTTTAAATACGATTGTAGGAGCTTCTCTTTGACCATGGAGGAATAAAATAATATGCCTTATATTTCATACATTATGCTTTGACTAATGGATGTTTATTATTGTTTACAGGAATTTGACATTGAAATTCTTCACAATATATTAACTACAGTATTCTAATACAAATATAGGCCTAATAATAATGCTTTTATGCAATATTAAAAAATTATGAAGTTTTTAATCTACAAGTGTTATTTGTAGTTTATCCTGAAATACGTTTACCTCATCAATAATTAAATATTTGAACTGTATTGCCATTTAACAGTGCAACTCTCCGTGGATAACTTGATATGATGGATAATCCACGTGGCTGACTGCACTGACTGACTACTAAAACCTGAGCTATGCCTGAGATAGGCCTACTTCCTCCAAAACTACTAATTTTAGGATATACTGGCTGCTTTTCAAAGAATTCTAAATTATTATCGATTCTTTTAATAAATTCTCCAGATTTACTGAATAGCTGTAGTTTATTTTTACTAGCAACTATGATATTGTCATTATCATCAACCTCTACTCCATTTAGATTCTTCACCTCACTATCACCAGAACCAGCACCGATATTGACTTTACTAGTCTGCTCCTTATCATTAAGTAGTTGTATGCCGTTGTTATTCAACAAAAGAATATGTTTTTTTCTTGTAAGAGCAAGATCACAACCACTAATTTGTTGTTCTGAAATGGTCTGGCCACTTTCAATATTAAACATGATCATACATTTGCCATTACATACATACACGATATTTGTATCTTCATCCACATGAATACCACATGGATCATTCACCTTGTTCTCACCAACTGATTTAACGATCTCACCATCCATCGTGAATATTTTAATGCTCTTAGTTTGACCACAGTCGGTGAATGCTATGTTACCATTCTTCATTTTAAACATTCTGTTAACTTTCACATGTCCTGGTAATACAATTGTACCAGCATACCCTCCTGATTGCTTGTATTTATGAATTGTATTGCTACGGCATGACAGAAGCAAGCAATCATTATTATCTTTGACTAAATCTGTGAAAGTAATAACACTATTTCCAGGCATTTGTACTGTTTGGATCAATCCTGATTTCTCTACTTTGATGGTCATTGGTGACTTCTTAATGGGTTTACCATCAACCCTAGCATCGATTTGACAAATTCCTGCACTTTTACATTTTCTTCTCACAATCCAATGATCTCCTTTGTCCTCTTCTATTTGATCAGTGTTAATTTCGCCCGAGGGTAGTGTCCAAGTTACTTCCAGATCATTTTCATTTAGATGACATTCAGCAGTTTTAATGATTTTAACCTCAATTACTTGATCTGTTGTCACACACTCTGGTACATCTAACTCAAGGGATACTGCTTCTTCTGATGTTTGTATTACCATTCCAATATCTTCCTGCAATGATACAATTTGTTTTTTGTTTTTAACAAAGGTGATTTCTACATTATTGTCTTCTGGCGTTGTTGTTGGTGCCTCTTTGATTGTATTACCAAGTGCTCTGATTATACTCTGACCAGTTGATATGGCTGCTGCTCCGTCACTCTCTTTTAGGTGATGAAGCAAACAAATGTACGTATTGATATCTGAAAACGCTGCTGTTCGTTCCACTATTTGGAAATCTTTCATTTTCTTGTTGTATATTTTCTCTACTTCCCTTTTAAATGTTTCTCCATTTTCTTTTATTCTTACTGTCAATTCTTCTACATGATTGTCAATGTCCTTCAAACTTTTTGCCTTATTTTCTTCTAATTTCTTATAGAGATCTAAAACCACTTTATCCTTCATTTTTTCTATACATTGATTGGCAAGTATTTCCAGTTCTGCTGATGTTTCTTTGAGGGCTTTAAACTCATCTGATAAGTTTACTAACGGTGTGTGTTTTTCAATTCCTTCCCATTCTTTGTGGTTCGTGATTGAACAGTGAAAGCAAATGGGAATGTTACATATTTTGCAAAATGAACTTAAAGGTTCATTGTGGATAGAACACAGAGGTGGATACGTTGCAATGATGTCTTTTACACTCATGGATTGGACATCTTCCATTGATTGCAGCTTGTGATTCTCGAATGTTCTAATGTTCTTATGATGACCACTGCAGTGGAGGCACAGAAACTGTCTGCAATCCTGGCAGTAGTTTTCAGAGTTGGCTTCTTTGCCGCAAACACATTTCATCTGATCTGCATTTGTGAATTGTTCAATTGTTTCCAACAAATTAGCCAACGAAGTGTTTGGCGGTAGCCCCTGTAGACCCTCTTCTGGAATCGAACACGATTTGGAACAAGTTGGGCAGGATAATAACTCACCATTTCTTTTCACCCAGTCATCGAGACATTTTAAACAGAACGTATGATGACAGCTAAGGTATTTAGGATTGTTAAGTCTTCCTTCGCATATGGCACACTCAAGAACCTTCTCATCAATAATAGGGCTACTAGTATGCTCAATATCATCTTCGAGAAATGTATCCAGCTGTTCTGAAGCCATTTTAAAACAGTGTTCTGTGAATAATAAATTTAATCAATAATAGAGGGCTAAAATCTTGGTGGAATGCGTCTACTTTTAATCATCACTTCCTACCTTCATAAAGGCGACCTGAGGGGATATATATGATGAATTTGTTGATGTTATTCTTAAATTTAACGAAACCATCTGAATATACATAGGAAAAACAAAGAAACAGTATGGTACAGAATTATAAATATAAAAAAATGTTTCAGAAAATGAATGCAAAAGCCCTGAAAGATGTTGGGAAACATCTTGAGTTAGGCGATCCTTAACAGGAAAAAAAAACACAAATAAAAAAGAAAAGAAATGCATTGAAGAAAATAATAATAAATTTCATAATATGAATAACAAAAAAAAAACTGTTGGTACTGCAGAACGAGACATGACCGATTACATAGAGTTTGCATGAAAAAACGTCTGTAAAATGAATCTTATTTATAATTTGTTATTTTATTGATTCTTTCTTCATAAAAGTAATAATTCTAAGGTGTGGTGTTCGGGATAAAGTTGGCTAACACACTTAGAGTTAAAATACAAGGCTGGTGCGAAAGGGAACTATTGACAATCTAAGGTTTTGGGTCTTAGGTTTTGTGATCTTAGTTAGGTCTTAGCGGGTCTTAGGGAATCTGAGGTTTCGTGACACCCTGTGCCACACCTATACGCCACCAGGAAGTTATACTAAATAATGTTTCACTTGAGGCCAAGTAGGCCTACACACTTATACTTGTGTTATTGCTTTTTTATTAATCTAGCATTAACACAACAATATGTTATTATCATTATTATTATTATTATAAAAAATATTTTAGTTATTTATAACTAGTATTAAATACGAAATCAACATAGGCCTACCGTGGTTTAAACAGTTTTATTCGACACAACTGAAAAGAAGATATGACAATTATGACAATAAAAATATTTATAAAGGTTTTGGAAATTCCAATATAGGCTTAGTTTGTTTGTGATTTAATTTGGTGCTTAAACATGATTCCAACGTAAGCGGCGTATGTGATTTGCACGAGCGAAAATTAATGTTCCGTATCATTGAATGGATAGAATTTCATTCGATAAAATTGACTGCTAGGCCTATATATTTAATTAAACTAGGCTGGCTCCAGCCCACCTCGTTAAATAAAGCAGCAGTCAATCTGTCAACCCATGAACTATTCTTTCGTATCCGTCCGGATATTCACCCCCTGGACATTTACCCCCCCCCCCCCGGAAAACTACCCACCGGACAACCACCACCTGGACCACTACCCCCTTAGGACAACTACCCCTTTAGGACAACTACCCCCCGGACAAATACCCCCCGGACAAATACCCCCGGACAACTACCCCCTTAGGACAACAACCCCTTAGGACAACGACCCCCTGGACAACTACCCCCCGGACAATTACCCCTAGGAACAATTACCCCCCGGACAATTACCTCCCCCCCCCTACCCGGGTAATTACCCCGCGGACAACTACCTCTGACACAATACTCCCCGTAGGACAACTACTTCCTGGACAATACTCCGAGGACAAATAATCTTTTAGGACAACTACCTCCGTAGGACAACTAACCCCTGGACAACTACCCCCCGGACAATTACCCCCTAGGAACAATTACCCCCTGACAATTACCCTCCGGAGAATTACCCCCCCCCCCCCCCGGGTAATTACCCCGCGGACAACTACCTCTGACACAATACTCCCCGTAGGACAGCTAACTCCCACCTGGACAATACTCCGAGGGCAAATAATCTTTTAGGACAACTACCTCCGTAGGAAAACTAACCCCTGGACAACTACCACCCAGAAAACTATCCCTTTAGAACAACTACCCCCCGGACGGACAACTACCACCCAGACCATTCAACAACCTGACTCTGCAACAGTGTATACTAGGAATTAATAACTATATTTTAATTCGTTACTTTGACGAATTACTATTCATTATTGTAAACAAAAGTAAAAGATTGAACATAAATATAGCCTGGTATAAACTGAAGATTGTCACACATGATCATAGGATAGTCGAACGTATTATATAGTACAGTACTTCCTGTATTTACTGTAAAGACTGGGTTTGCTAATAATAATAATAATTTTTGCGTCAGGACAATGCTTCGATAACCACTGGTCTTAAAAGAATTAATTTTTCTCTCAAATTTTTCATATATGTATTTTTGTACACTTGAAGAATAATATCACTTTTGATATTTGACCTCAATGTTCACTCACCGAATAAACGGCGATCTTTAAATAAATTCCCCTCAAATAAACGGTGACCATGTCACTCCCATGAAACATCATATGGAATAATCGGCGTCTATTTCCATTAGATTATACCCCCTCCCATTGAATAAACAACTTTCTTCCAATAAATGTCCACCTAAAAACCACCTAAACAATAAACAGCCCAGGCCGTTTTTTCAATAAATACGGTACTTTAAATCTAGCACATCTAGGGTCTAGCGTGCTGTTAAACAGAATAATCGGTTAAAAACGGGTGTTTCAAACTAGAGACCCGAGACCAGAGACCAGAGACCCGAGACCCAATACGAAAAGGGAGACCCACGTACGAAAAGGGAGACCCCACTATACGAAAAGAGAGACCCCACTATACGACGAAAAGGGAGACCCTAATATACGAAAAGGGAGACCTAAATATACGAAAAGGGAGACCCAATTATACGAAAAGGGAGACCCAAATATACAAAATGGGAGACCCAAATATACGAAAAGGGAGACCCACTATAAGAAAAGGGAGACCCCACTATAAGAAAAGGGAGACCAAACTATACGAAAAGGGAGACCCTAATATACGAAAAGGGAGACCCAAATATAGGTCTCCCTTTTCGTATTGGGTCTCGTGTCAGGTCTCTGGTCTCGGGTCTCTAGTTTCGAAACACCCGTTAAAAACAGATGATTTCCTTTTTACAGAAACCGGTCCTATATATTTGTCTACTTTTGGATTGGGGGTGGGGGGAGGGGTAGTTGACCGGGGGGGGGGGGTAGTTGACCGGGGGGTAGTTGACCGGGGGTAGTTGACCGGGGGGTAGTTGACCGGGGGGTAGTTATCCTAAGGGGGTAGTTGTCCTAAGGGGGTGGTTGTCCGGGGGGTAGTTGTCCGGGGGTTGTTATCCTAAGGGGGTAGTTGTCCTAAGGGGGTAGTTGTCTGGGGGGTAGTTGT
This sequence comes from Antedon mediterranea, assembly GCF_964355755.1. Classification (NCBI taxonomy): domain Eukaryota; kingdom Metazoa; phylum Echinodermata; class Crinoidea; order Comatulida; family Antedonidae; genus Antedon; species Antedon mediterranea. The sequence continues at coordinate 36,728,867 of NC_092670.1, read as the reverse complement.
CCGGGGGGTAGTTGTCCGGGGAGTAGATGTCCTAAGGGGGTAGTTGTCCGGGTGGTAAACATCCGGGGGATAACTGTATAGGGGGTATGTGTCCTAGAACCATTCTCACCATCCAACTCATACACATTCGATTATTTGTATACGAATGTATCCTTATCATTGTAAGCCATTTTGAATTCTTTTTGTTAAAATGATGATAATAATAATAAATTAATTATATAAGTCTATATCATTATGAAATTGAATAGTTCGATGCATTATCCACCATTTGCCAACTGGTAGTAGGTAAAAAATGTGTCTATTAAACTAGATAAACTAGCTGAAGACATTTTGCTTACTTTCCTACTCACAAATTCATCTCTAATATATAGTTTATAACCATGGTAAGTTGACTGCCGCTACATGTACTGAAATGCCACCACCATACACATTTTCTATTTGCGTATTTATGCTGATTAAAACATCTTTTGCATAAGATTGAACATTTGAACATTTGGCTTTGTCGAATACGAGCAGAGCTGTTGACCTTAACGCAGTTAGGTACCATCTCTGATGTACTTGCTCAAATTGTGATGCATTCACACTCTACTACAGCTCACTATGTCAGTCGGTTGGTCGGTAAACACTTTATAGACCGTCATTTTTAATTTAACTTTTTACACATGGGATTTACAACGGTTTTAAAATTGTTTAATATAACGTTCTTAAATTGAGCTCCTAATCATTTTTTTTAAATATTTACTTCAATAATTTGCAATACTCTGCAATACGCCTATTCTTTCCTCAACACAATACATCAGTTTTAGTTTAAGTTACGTGTGCTCTTTTATTTTTTTGTTGTAAAAAGTATTGTGTGAATGATGTTCAGTATAACTCTATATAATTTTATAATTGTTATGTATGTATGTATCAAACGACACATTTCCAATTGTATGTATTGTATATGAAATTGGACAATAACAGTTTTTTTATTTATTTTTTTAAATTATTTTTTGAATTTTGAACTGAGCACGCGAATGTAGCCATGTATATGGCCTTGTTTTTTATTTGTGTTTTATGCTGGATTTAAGCTTTGAATGAAAACACTCACTTAGGCCCTACAATCTTTAAAATGTTTTTATATTAACTCTATAGAAAAAAAAGTGGGTTTGTCATCATCGCTACCAGAGCAGCTGGTAATTGAATGTGGTTGTCTAAAAATGGTCAATGAGTTATGTTTCAATGAAATCTATGTAACAGCTAAATAACATTTTATGTAATGAGAAGTTGGGATACTATGGATTGATCAGTATGACACGCACAAACACTCGCCCCCCCCCCCCCCCAAAAAAATCGAATTGAAAAAACAGAAATCAACCAAATGTAGGCGTAGAAGGTTGTTCGCTTATTTTATTAGATTAACTTTTCTATCAAAATAAACCAAACCTTATTTTATTTCTATATATTAAAAAACACACTAAATACAACAGGCTCAACAACTGACATAACAGACTGTTATGGTGTGCCTAAATATGATAGTGATATTACATCATCATGTCCATATATGGGCATATCACATGTTTTTGTCACATAAAGTTTGATAGTGTAGACAGAGCTTACGACTTTGAAGACCGTACAGAAGGTCGATATCTACTACTACACCCATAGGCCTACTATAAACCAAAATAATGGAAATTAATGGCCATTGTACTTTTGTACCATCGTGCACTGTACTACTGTAGAATAAGTTATTTATTTAAAGGTTAAAAAATATTCAACTAAATTTAACAATTGCGTCAATTTTCTTGCGCCGCATACGAGTATACCATGATTAACATGTGGCGCCAATCATCCATCTACTGCTTCGGCGCATATTATGTATTAATCATGTTCATTATAAATCATGTTTATTTTAACACTTAATATTAGCATCCGTTTTTATATGTTAGTACAGTATATATTACATTTATCCTACATCAAACAATTTTAAACCTGTACACCATTCAAAGAACGCATTGTATAGTTCACAAATCTATTATATTAAATTAGTAATACATTAGTAGTTTACAATAAAACATAAAGTTGAAATGCTACTTTAGAAATAGAAAAAAACAGAAATTGAGGAATAAGTAAAAACAATAGGTAAATAGACATCATTGTGCTTTTTAGTTCATCTAACCAAATATTTTATATTATACATTAATGTTCAAGATTTGTACAAAGGAATGATTAACCAATATTAACTATTATTTATAGTAAATCGATGTTTACATTCATTTACTTTTTTGGTGAGTCTTTAAAGTGAGCTTGGTTGCTATACTTCTCTTTCCCCTTAAATTTGATAGTATGGTTATTTAATTGTCGTTTAAAAGAAACCACAATATACAGTATTACAATGTAAACGGGTTATTAGACGTTAAAAGAATCTCTTTGACGATAAGCTTTCAACAGTATTAAAAGAATAAATACATTATTGTGGTATAACATAACTTTATTCAGCAATTAGGAAAGCTGGTATGTTTATATTATAATTTAAGACAGACAATGTTGGTAGCATTTATTTTAATAATTGAATATTTTTACCGTGTGTCCACTTACCACTGCAACTCTTCGTGGATAATAAGATATGATGGACAATCCCGTTGGATTATCTAGTTCATCTTCTTCATTGTCTTCGTCATCAATTCTTTTAATGAATTCCCCAGAGTTGCTGAAGAGCTGTAGTTTATGATTACTAGCTACTATGATATTGTCATCATCATCAACTTTTATTCCTCTTGGGCACATCACCTGACCATCATCATCACCCTCATCAATAATGACTTTCGAACCTCTTGTTATTTGTTTTATGCAGTCATTCTGTGATGATACAAGAATGTTTTGTCTTGTAAGAACAACGTCGTATGCCCACTTTCCATTATATACTTCTTTGATGGTCTGACCGCTTTCAATATTAAACTTGATTACACTATAAAAATTACAGACGTGCACAGTATTCCTTACTTCATTTACATGTATACCTTCTGGATTATTCAGCTTACTCTCACCAACTGATTTGACAACTTCACCATCCATCGTGCATATTTTAATGCTCTTAGTTTTACCATAGTCACTGAATGCTACGTTACCATTCTTCATTTTAAACATTCTGTTCACTTTCACATCGCTTGGTAGTGTAATCTTATTAACGTATTCTCCTGACTGCTTATATCTATTAATTGCATTACTTTTATATGAAACAAGTAAGCAATCATCTCCATCTTCGACTACATCTACAGGTTTAAAATCACCATTACTATCTGCCGGAATTCGTACTGTTTGCATCAACCCCACTTCTTCTACTTTGACAGTCATTGGGGACTTCTTAATATGTTTACCATCAACACTAACATCGATCTGACAAACTCCTGCAATTTTACATTTTCTTCTCACAATATAGTAATCTCCATTGTCCTCTTCTATTTGATCGATGTTAATTTCGCCCGAAGGTTGTTTCCAAGTTGCTTCTAGATCATTTACATCTAGATCACATTCGGCAATTTTAGTTATTTTAACATCGATTACTTGATCTGTTGTCACACATGCTGGTACATCTAATTCAAGAGACACTGCTGCTTCTGATGTTTGTATTACCATTCCAATATCCTCTTGCAATGAAGCATTCTGTTTTTTGTTTTTAACAAAATTTATGTCTAAATCATCATCGGGTATTGTTTTTGGTGCTTCTTTGATCCTATTATCCAGTGATCTGCTTATTCTATTACCAGATGATATGGTTGTTGCTCCATCACCACTCTTTCCTAGGTGATGAAGCAAACACATGTCTGTATTTATGTCTGATATTGCTGTTGTCAGTTCTGTTATCTGGAAATCAGTTATTGTCTTTTTCTTGTTGTATATTGTCCTTACTTCTCTTTTAAGTGTTTCTCCACTTTCTTTTATTCTTGCTACCATTTTCTCTACATGGTTGTCAATATCCTGCAAACTCCTTTCTTTATTTTCTTCTAATTTCTTATCAATATCCAAAATGACTTTAAGATCTTCATTCAATTTACTTGTACACTGATTAGCAGCTTTTTCCAGTTCCACTGATGTTTCCTTTAGTGTTTTCAATTCATCTGATGATAGGCCTACATGAAGCATGTGTTTATCCTTTCCTTCCCATTGCTTATGATTCGTGATTGAACAATGAATGCAAATGGGAATATTACATATTTTGCAAAATGAACTTAAAGGTTCATTGTGGATAGAACACAGAGGTGGATACGTTGCAATGATGTCTTTTACACTCATAGATCGGACATCTTCCACTGATTGCAGCTTGTGATTCTCGAATGTTCTAATGTTCTTATGATGACCACTGCAATGGAGGCACAGAAACTGTCTGCAATTCTGGCAGTAGTTTTCAGAGTTGCCTTCTTTGCCGCAAACACATTTCATCTGATCTGCATTTGTGAATTGTTCAATTGTTTCCAACAAATTAGCCAACGAAGTGTTTGGTGGTAGCCCCTGTAGACCCTCTTCTGGAATCGAACACGATTTGGAACAAGTTGGGCAGGATAATAACTCACCATTTCTTTTCACCCAGTCATCGAGACATTTTAAACAGAACGTATGATGACAGCTAAGGTATTTAGGATTGTTAAGTCTTCCTTCGCAGATGGCACACTCAAGAACCTTCTCATCAATAATAGGGCTACTAGTATGCTCAATATCATCTTCGAGAAATGTATCCAGTTGTTCTGAAGCCATTTTAAATCAGTGTTCTGTGAATAATAAATTTAATCAATAATATAGAGGGCTAAAATCTTGGTGGAATGGGTCTACTTTTAATCATCACTTCCTACCATCATAAAGGCGACCTGAGGGGGATATGATGAATTTGTCGATGTTATTCTTAAATTTAACGAAACCATCTGAATAGTATAGGAAAAACAAAGAAACAGTATGGTACAGAATTATAAATATAAAAAAATGTTTCAGAAAATGAAGACAAAAGCCATGAAATGAAGGCAAAAGCCATGACATGAAGGCAAAAGCCATGAAATGAAGGCAAAAGCCATGAAATGAAGGCAAAAGCCCTGAAATGAAGGCAAAAGCCCTGAAAGATGTTAGGAAACATCTTGAGTTAGGCGAGCCTCAACAGGAAAAAAAAACACAAATAAAAAAGAAAAGAAATGCATTGAATTGAAGAAAATAATAATAAATTTCATAATCTAAAATATGAATAACAAGAAAAAAAAATCTGTTGGTACTGCAGAACGAGACAATGAATCTTATTTATAATTTGTTATTTTATTGATTCTTTCTTCATAAAAGTAGTAATTCTCTAAGCAGGGAATAATTTCGCCAGTGTAGCATAGCAAAAAGCTATAAAGCAATCTTATTGCTACACATTTCTAAAATTGTGTAGCAAAAAAGACAATACAAAACTATGTATATCGACTAAAAAAACAGTTTGATTTAGCAATAATTGCTAAACAAAATTTTAAAATGAAATTTTTCCCTGCTAAGGTGTGGTGTTCGGGATAAAGTTGGCCAACACACTTAGAGCTGGTGCGAAAGGGAACTATTGGCAATCTAAGGTTTTGGGTCTTAGGTTTTGTGATCTTATTTAGGTCTTAGGGGGTCTTAGGGAATCTGAGGTTTCGTGACACCCTGTGCCACACCTATACGCCACCAGGAAGTTATACTAAATAATGTTTCACTTGAGGCCAAGTAGGCCTACACACTTATACAGTGTGTTATTGCTTTTTTATTAATCTTAGCATTAGCACAACAATATATTATTATTATTATTATTATTATTATTATAAAAATAGTTTAGTAATAACTAGTATTAAATACGAAATCAACATAGGCCTACCGTGGTTTAAACAGTTTTATTCGACACAACTGAAAAGAAGAATTATGACAATAAAAATGTTTATAAAGGTTTTGGAAATTCCAATAAAGGCTTAGTTTGTTTGTGATTTAATTTGGTGCTTAAACATGATTCCAACGTAAGCGGCGTATGTGATTTGCACGAGCGAAAATTAATGTTCCGTATCATTGAATGGATAGAATTTAATTCGATAAAATTGACTGTTAGGCCTAAATAAGTTAATTAAACTAGGCTGGCCCCAGCCCACCTCGTTAAATAAAGCAGCAGTCAATCTGTCAACCAATAAATAAATAAATAAAATTATTTTTATACGAATGTATCCTTGTAAGCCATTTTGAATTCTTTTTGTTAAAATGATGATAATAATAATAAATTAATTATATAGGTCTATATCATTATGAAATTTAATATGATGCATTATCCACCATTTGCCAACTGGTAGTAGGTAAAAAATGTGTCTATTAAACTAGATAAACTAGCTGAAGACATTTTGCTTACTTTCCTACTCACAAATTCATCTCTAATATATAGTTTATAACCATGGTAAGTTGACTGCCGCTACATGTACTGAAATGCCACCACCATATAAATTTTCTATTTGCGTATTTATGCTGATTAAAACATCTTTTGCATAAGATTGAACATTTGAACATTTGGCTTTGTCGAATACGTGCAGAGCTGTTGACCTTAACGCAGTTAGGTACCATCTCTGATGTACTTGCTCAAATCGTGATGCATTCCGACTCTACAGCTCACTATGTCAGTCGGTTGGTCGGTAAAAACTTTTTACACATGGGATTTACAACGGTTTTAAAATTGTTTAATATAACGTTCTTAAATTGAGCTCCTAATCATTTAAAAAAAAATTTACTTCAATAATTTGCAATACTCTGCCATACGCCTATTCTTTCCTCAACACAATACATCAGTTTTAGTTTAAGTTACGTGTGCTCTTTTTATTTTTTCGTTGTAACAAGTTTTGCGTGAATGATGTACAGTATAACTCTATATAATGGTTATGTATGTAGTGTATCAAACGACACATTTCCAATTGTATGTATTGTATATGAAATTGGACAATAACAGTTTTTTTATTTTTTTATTTTTTTAAAATTATTTTTTGAATTTTGAACTGAGCACGCGAATGTAGCCATGTATATGGCCTTGTTTTTTATTTGTGTTTTATGCTGGATTTAAGCTTTGAATGAAAACACTCACTTAGGCCCTACAATCTTTAAAATGTTTTTATATTCTCTGAAGAAAAAAAAGTGGGTTTGTCATCATCGCTACCAGAGCAGCTGGTAATTGAATGTGGTTGTCTAAAAATGGTCAATGAGTTATGTTTCAATGAAATCTATGTAACAGCTAAATAACATTTTATGTAATGAGAAGTTGGGATACTATGGATTGATCAGTATGACACGCACAAACACTCGCCTCCCCCAAAAAAAATCGAATTGAAAAAACAGAAATCAACCAAATGTACACGTAGAAGGTTGTTCGCTTATTTTATTAGATTAACTTTTCTATCAAAATAAACCAAACCTTATTTTATTTCTATATTAAAAAACACACTAAATACAACAGGCTCAACAACTGACATAACAGACTGTTATGGTGTGCCCAAATATGATAGTGATATTACATCATCATGTCCATATATGGGCACATCACATGTTTTTGTCACATAAAGTTTGATAGTGTAGACAGAGCTTACGACTTTGAAGACCGTTACAGAAGGTCGATATCTACTAATACACCCATACTATAAACCAAAATAATGGAAATTAACGGCCATCGTACAATGTACCACTGTAGAATAATTTATTTATTTAAAGGTTAAAAAATATTCAACTAAATTTAACAAATGCGTCAATTTTCTTGCGCCGCATACGAGTATACCATGATTAATATGTGGCACCAATCATCCATCTACTGCTTCGGCGCATATGTATTAATCATGTTCATTATAAATCATGTTTATTTTAACACTTAATATTAGCATCCGTTTTTATATGTTAGTACAGTATATATTACATTTATCCAACATTTAAATAAAACCTGTACACCATTGAAAGAACGCATTGTATAGTTCACAAATCTATTATATTAAATTAGTAATACATTAGTAGTTTACAATAAAACATAAAGTTGAAATGCTACTTTAGAAATAGAAAAAAAACAGAAATTGAGGAATAAGTAAAAACAATAGGTAAATAGACATCATTGTGCTTTTTAGTTCATCTAACCAAATATTTTATATTATACATTAATGTTCAAGATTTGTACAAAGGAATGATTAACCAATATTTTATGACGTCAATGATAAAAAATATACATATTATAGTAAATCGATGTTTACATTCATTTACTTTTTTGGTGAGTCTTTAAAGTGAGCTTGGTTGCTATACTTCTCTTTCTCCTTACATTTTGATAGTATGGTTATTTAATTGTCGTTTTAAAAGAAACCACAATATACAGTATTACAATGTAAACGGTATTTATTAGACGTTAAAAGAATCTCTTTGACGATAAGCTTCCAACAGTATTAAAAGAATAAATACATTATTGTGGTATAACATAACTTTATTCAGCAATTAGGAAAGCTGGTATGTTTGTATTATAATTTAAGACAGACAATGTTGGTAGCATTTATTTTAATAATTGAATATTTTTACCGTGTGTCCACTTACCACTGCCACTTTTCGTGGATAATAAGATATGATTGACAATCCCGTTGGATTATCTAGTTCATCTTCTTCATTGTCTTTGTCATCAATTCTTTTAATGAATGCCCAAGAGTTGTTGAAGAGCTGTAGTTTATGGCGACTAGCTACTATGATATTGTCATCATCATCAACTTCTATTCCTCTTGGGAACATCACCTGACCATCTTCATTACCCTGATTAATAATGACTTTACGACCTCTTGTTATGCAGTGATTTTGTGATGATACAAGAATGTTTTGTCTTGTAAGGGCAACATCGTGTGACCGATTTCCACTAGATACTTCTTTGATGGTCTGACCGCTTTCAATATTAAACTTGATTACACTATAAAAATTACAGACGTGCACAGTATTCCTTACTTCATTTACATGTATACCTTCTGGATTATTCAGCTTACTCTCACCAACTGATTTGACAACTTCACCATCCATCGTGCATATCTTAATGCTCTTAGTTTTACCATAGTCACTGAATGCTACGTTACCATTCTTCATTTTAAACATTCTGTTCACTTTCACATCGCTTGGTAGTGTAATCTTATTAACGTATTCTCCTGATTGCTTATATCTATTAATTGTATTACTTTTATATGAAACAAGTAAGCAATCATCTCCATCTTCTACTACATCTACGGGTTTAAAATCTCGATTACTATCTGCCGGAATTCGTACTGTTTGCATCAACCCCACTTGTTCTACTTTGACAGTCATTGAGGACTTCTTAATATGTTTACCATCAACACTAACATCGATCTGACAAACTCCTGCAATTTTGCATTTTCTTCTCCCAATATAGTAATCTCCATTGTCCTATTCTATTTGATCGATGTTAATTTCTCCTGAAGGTTGTGTCCAAGTTGCTTCTAGATCATTCACAACTAAATCACATGCGGCAGTTTTAGTTATTTTAATATCGATTACGTGATCTGTTGTCACACACTCTGGTACATCTAACTCAAGGGATACTGCTGCTTCCGATGTTTGTACTGTATTACCATTCCAATATCTTCTTGCAATGAAGCTTTCTGTTGGTACTAAACGTACCATTTATTTAATTGTATCAACAGAATTATATACAGTATTTCTTTTACAAGTATATTTCTATAAGATTACTCTAAATCAAAATGAACGGAAAACGTATTTGATACAAAACGGGTATGCAATGAGCCGACGCTCTTAAACTCATTACCCTATAATACCGTATCTAATTAGCAAATAAAACAATAAAAGTAAACATAGAAAAAGTGAACTTTACATGAGTGAGTCTTTATTTATTATTAGTTGATGTATTTAATTTCTAAATTTTCCAATTTTAGTTTCACACTTTATGTTTTCAGGCAAATGGTTCCAAATATTTGCCCCTCTATAGGCAATACTTCTCTGTCCTATTATTTGTTCTTTTTAGAGCAATACGGCAATCACTCTTCTTCCGCGTACCATACTCATGTACAGATTCCATTTTTGTAAAACAAGGCCAACAGCCATAAGTCGCGTGCTCTCAGAAAAAAATGGACTTTCAAAAAGTAATGTACTTTAAAACTTTTCTGTACATCAAAACAGTTCAAAAAGTACAGAAAAGCGATAAAACGCATAGTGATACCGGACCGACAGACAGACCGACATAGTGAACTATTGAGTCGCGTCCACGCGACTAAAAAGAGTTAAATGAAACTGGTAATTAAATTGCCCATACGGAGTTAATATTAATATGATATAATAATTATAAATACAGCAGTGTACTTCTCATACAAGTCAAAAATATTCAATAGGCTTTTGTTATAAAATAAATTTGCTGATGGATGCTGATAATGCACTTTACATGTAATTCTGATGGCTCGTTTTTAGTCGCGTGGAAGCGACTCTATAGTTCACTATGTCGGTCGGTCGGTCTGTCTGTCGGTCTGTCTGTCGGTCTGTCTGTCTGTCGGTCCGGTATCACTATGCGTTTTATCGCTTTCTGACCTTATCTTGATATCAGTTTAATCTAGCTAGGTCAATTTTTCACAGTATATTCCTTATGGCCAAGAATCAATGTGGTTATGTTTTCACGGTGCGCAATAAAAAATTACGCGGTCTACGCACGATTTAACGAAATCACGTTTGTAATCATATCTTCACAACCATGAATCACAATTAAATAAAATTTGGTACTCATAAATTTCAGGGCATAAATCATCATATGGCAATACAATTACGTGCGTAGCGCATGTAACGCATGCGTACGCGCGCTTAAAATTTTCAAAATTTATTTTCGATGAAATAAGAGTACATTTCAGGCAATTTTAAGCGTTTACAAAATTGCCATGAGTGCGCATATTTTTGCGCGCGCACTGCGCGTTAAATGTTATTACGCACTCTTTTTGCCCGATTTCTGTTTTCTTGACTTACTTTTCAACTCGAAATTACGTTATACGAGCACGTCGAAAGTGACAGGCTACGCACGTGTAAATTAAAAAAATATAAATGTTTTTAAACATTTCAACATTTTTAAACATGTTTAGTAATTTCGGTCAGTATAGTTCACTATGTCGGTTGGTCTGTCTGTCTGTCGGTCTGTCTGTCGGTCTATCGGTCTGTATGTCGGTCCGGTATCACTATGCATTGTAGCACGCGACTTAATGGCTGTTGGCCTTGTTTAAGTTAAGTATATGTATTTTCTGTAGCTTCGTTGCCTCCGCAAATACTAGTACAGTAAATCTTTTAATCACCGACAATATCATTTAGACTTGAGGATACAAAATGCCAAATTATAGTAACAAATAAATCAAATCCGTTCAGAATGCAAGGAATACAATTGTTTGTTCATATTGGCTATCTTTATACTCAATATTGTACCCCGTTTATTTGAATTAAAAACTGAAGGAAAAATTAAGTATTCACTATTCATTATATACAATTTTCCTTATTATTTAATAGTTAGAATAGTTAGTTTAATAGTAGTTATCCTACATAAGATAATCTAATAATTAAATATTTTAACTTTGTTGTCATCGATCACTGCAACTCTGCGTGGATAATATGATAAAAGCGCTAAGCCCTGTGCATTTGTTAATTCTCTAGATTTACCAATACTTTTTATGGATCTTCCACTGTAACGCTTGAATACCTCAACTTCATACCCACTAGCTATTAGTAAATTGTCATCATCATCAACTTCTATTCCGCGTAGGGTGGACCGTGACGAAAACTCTTTATATTTGGAGACTTTCCCCTCATAATCACAACAATATATGCAAGAGTCTCCCAGTAGAAGAATATTTCTTTCGGTAAGACACAGATCGGTGACAACTTTTTTGTCAATAAAGACTTCTGAAATGGTCTTGCCACTTTTAATATCAAACAAAACCAAATGTCGACCATTACATACATACACAATATTGGTTCTTTCATTCACATAAAGACCATGTGGGCTAATTACCTTGCTCTCACCAATTGATTTAACAACCTCACCATCAATAGTACATATTTTAATGCTCTTAGTTTCACCACAGTCGCTGAATGCAATATTACCATTCCTCATTTTAAACATTCTGTTAACTTTTACATCGATTGGTAGTGTAACCTTACTAACATAATCTCCCGATTGCTTGTATCTATGAATTATATTACTACGACATGAAACAAGCATGCAATCATTTACATCTCTGACTACATCTACCGGGACGTTATCATTATCTGCCGAAATTCTTACTTCTTTTATCAAACCTACTTTCTCTACTTTGATTGTTATTGGTGATTTCTTAATGTAGTTACCATCAACACTAACATCGACTTGGCAAATTCCTGCACTTATTGATCTACCTTTAAACGTATTATTACTGGTAATGTACCTGCAGCTACACTGTTTTGTGTCAACCTCAATTTTACCTGACGGCTTTCTCCAAGTTGCTTCCAAATACTTTTCATGTAGATCACATTCAGCAGTTTTAATTATTTTAACCTCAATTACTTGATCTGTTGTCACACACTCAGGCCCGTTTAATTCAAGGGATATTGCTGTTTCTGATGTTTGTATTACACTACCGATATCCTCTTGCAATGAAGCATTTTGCTGTTTGTTTTTAACAAAGTTAATTTGTACATTATCATCAGGTATTGTTTTTGGTGCTTCTTTGATTCTCATTTCCAGTGCTCTGATAATACTATTACCAGATGATATGGCCATTGCTCCGTCACTCTCTTTTAGGTGATGAAGCAAACAAATGTTTGTATTTATATCTGATATCGCTGTTGTCAGTTCTGCTATCTGGAAATCAGTTACTGTCTTTTTCTGGTTGTATATTGTCTTTACTTCCTTTTTAAGCGTTTCTCCACTTTCTTTTATTCTTGCTACCATTTCCTCTACATGGTTGTCAATATCCTGCAAACTCCTTTCTTTATTTTCTTCTAATTTCTTATCAATATCCAAAATAACTTCAAGATTTTCATTCAATTTACTTGTACACTTATTAGCAGCTTTTTCCAGTTCCACTGATGTTTCTTTGAGGGTTTTTAACTCATCTGATGATAGTCCTACATGAAGCATGTGTTTATCCTTTTCTTCCCATTGCTTATGATTCGTGATTGAACAATGAATGCAAATGGGAATATTACATATTTTGCAAAATGAACTTAAAGATTCATTGTGGATAGAACACAGAGGTGGATACGTTGCAATGATGTCTTTTACACTCATAGATCGGACATCTTCCACCGATTGCAGCTTGTGATTTTTACAGGCTCGAATGTTCTTATGATGACCACTACAATTGAGGCACAGAAATTCTCTGCAATCTTGGCAGTAACTCTCAGGATGACCTTCTTTTCCACAAGTAACACATCTCATCTGATCTGCATTTGTGAATTGTTCAATTGTTTCCAATAATTCGGTCACAGAGGTGTTTGGCGGTAGCCTCTGCAGACCCTCTTCTGGAATCGAACAAGATTTGGAGCAAGTTGGGCAGGATAATAATTCACCATTTCTATTCACCCAATCTTCGAGACATTTTAAACAGAACGTATGATGACAGCTAAGGTATTTAGGATTGTTAAGTCTTCCTTCGCATATGGCACACTCAAGAACCTTCTCATCAATATTAGGCCTGCTACTAGTATGCTCAATATCATCTTCGAGAAACGTAGCCAGCTGTTCTGAAGCCATTTAAATTTCTTGTTCTGTAAATAAATAAATGTAATCAACAATAATTGAATGAAACGTTAAGGTGTGTTTTTTTTAGCATTGAGGCCATCCGTCAAACAGGCCTTTAAAAAACTCATCAGACTTAGTTCCTTTTGGTTACCTGCTCTGCTCCTCTAGTAGGTTAGCCAAAAAGGGCATCTGGATAGATATGATACAGGCTCAGTATCATGCCACTCACTAGTAGGCTACGAAACTTTCTTATAATTAATACTATTGCTGATTTCTTCTTCTACAATAAGAAAAGAGTATACTATTATATACAAATACCTTATTATTATTATTATTATTACATACGTTACATAATAATAATTATATATATATTATAGGCTTACCGTGCTTAGTTTAATCACTTATTATTCGACAAAACTGAGAAAATAAGGTTTTGGGAAATTCCCACGTATGCATTAGTTGGTTTGTTATTTAATTTGGTACTAAACATGATTTCAACGTAAGCGGCGTATGTGATGCACGAGCGAGAAACATTGGAAACAGTTCATCATTAATGGCGTCCAAAACAACGATTGAAATGGACGCGGGAGAAAATGAAACGGCGACGGTATTTGTTTTTGATCGCAGAAGAGGAAATGCACCTGAAAAGAAGATACAACTGGCTGGACTTTTTAATTATGAAGCATTTAAACTGAGGATCATCAAGGTATACCGTTTTTTGTACGCACATCAGGCAGGGGGGCTACCTAGTTTAGGCCTAGGCCTAGGCCTAGGTACGGCCTAGGCCTCCCTAGGCTAGTAGTAGCCTAGAGGCCTACTATATAATAATAGTACTACTAGCCTAGGCCTACCCACCAGTCAGTCCATAATAGATGTAGGCTAGGGTCTAGGAACTGGAAGGCTAGACCTAGATAGTAATAATGGTAGGCCATTTACGAGTAGGGCAGGCTTGCTACTAGCCTAGCCTACTACTAGAGAGCGGCAACCATAAATAATGTGACGTGAATTAAGATTTTAAAAATTTTCTTTTAGGAGTTCAATTTAACAGAGAAAGACCATTTTGTAATTGTTACAACAACACGGCAAGAAGTGACAAATGAGACATATGGTAAAGCAAAGTTCCAACTTTATCAATGTTTTCACATGGATGGATTGTATTGTAAACAATCATTTTCATTAAAGATGTATTGTCCCTTTGACTAATTCCCAACAAAATTTTTTTTTTTAATTTCGAAAAAAAGTGGGTCATTTTTAAGTATCATAATAGTTATTAACTTTCGCCAAAAATTAGTCCAAAAAAAATAATTTAACCGAAATACAGATGTTTTTTTGTTCAAAAAATAACTTTGACTTCCAGTCAAAGTTTTCAATCAAAACATATCCCATAATGCAATGCGCTTGTTTGGCTACTATGTATGCATAATCATAAAACTTCCTCACGACCTGTGTGAAAACACCTTCTCAACCGTGATGAGTTGTAAACAATCCTAATTAGCATCTTGCATAATGCATACTGATGGTTTGAAATCTTTGTTTACTTTTGCTTGCGACGATTTCTCAGACGAAATGTAATCTAATTAATTTACCTGTTAATTACGTAAACTGTTGTTTTTGGCTCGAATTTTCGACTTAAAGTGAATAACTTTAATATTACTTTGATATGGCCAATTTAAATTTAGAATATTTTTTTTTTTCATTTTTTGTGTTTCAAGGGACAATACATCTTTAATGTTCAAAATCATATCATTCATCATATTATTCCACTTCCCCATGTTAGAACTTTGATGTTCTTTGGGTTCGCATTGAACACACGGCCAAGCATGTTCAATTAGCAACCCAACCTTCCTCCCCATTAAATGACATTTTTCGTAATTAATTAACACTACAGATACAGTGTTAAGATTATGATAAGACTTGTAATAAGGCCCCAGAAAAACAATTCACCCTCCCTCTACAACATTCATTTTCCTAACCTCCGACTCTCTGAAACAGGTTCTTTCAAAACTAGAATTTTTCTAAGGCCCTAAAGTCTTTCATGACTTCCATATATATAAAATTCATTTGGGAAACCAGATATTTTTGCGCCATTAAGCGTGGTTCCCACTAGAACGCAACGCAGCGACGTATTGACACAAAGTGCTGTATTGCCTAATCATAAGTGGGAACTGGCGATGCAAACATTGCAGGTTTGATTTCACGCAGGCGGGGGAAAACACAATTAATCGAAGGGCATTTTCGTAGGTTGCATTACGGTGCGTCGCTAGTGTGAACCGAGCTTAAGAATCTTTTTCTTGCAGATACTTTGGTTGAGGACAAGGATACATTGTACCTCTTATTCAATGTCAAGCAAGAACTGTCTGCACCAGCCCAGGAGAGAGTTGACTATCAGCCGCACTATGACACACTGGTTAAAAGTGGCATGTATGAATACTATGCCAGTGAAGGTCAAAACCCATTGCGTAAGTACACCACTAATGCAGTTTAAGCTAATAAAAAATGTGTACAATACCTTTAAAATCGCAAACAGAAGCCCATCTTGAAAAGCAGCCTCCCTTGCCCCAAGCCCCCCACCTCCTCTCCTCTTTGGTCTGCAAATGTAATCTCAAAATGAAGCCCATCTCAAAATCAAGCCCACTGGGATTCTTTTCACGATAGTACAGGCTTCTTTTTTGCCATTCTTCTATATGACATGAGCAAAATATAAAACTATCACTTAGAAGCCATTGAAAGGATGTCAACTCTTTAATTTTTTATTTATTTTAAAAACAAATAATATGTATCTTTTCTGCAGCTTTTGCTTTTGCTGAGTTGATTGACAATTCTTTGGCTGCTACTAGTAACAATGTGGGAACAAGGAGAATAGAACTGAAATTGGTAACAAGTTCTAAAACCTTTTTATTAGATGATGCTAATAGTAATACTGTAGTTTCAATGTGATAAGAAAGTATGGTGGGTCACCCAACATTGGTGGGTCACCCAACATTGGTGGGTCACCCAACATTGGTGGGTCACCCAACATTGGTGGGTCACCCAACATTGGTGGGTCACCCAACATTGGTGGGTTACCCAACATTGCTTCCATCCACCAAGGCTGTCACAGTTTATTTAATCACACCTATTTATCATCTATGAACCACCAAACCAACCCAACAAGCCTCTTTTTAACCTACTAGTACTATGGTAATCTTGCCACCCATTTAGTTGACGCCAAAGCTACTGTATGTGTGGTGAGTCACATAACATTGCTTGCACTATGCACAGTTTATATCAATAACTCATACCCATTTGTCTTCTATGAACCTTCCCAGCCAACCCAACAAGCCCCTTTTAAACCTACTAGTACTATAGTATACTATTTTGTTGACACCAAAGCTATGTAATTTATAAATAGGTGTGGTGGGTCACATAACATTGCTTGCACTATGCACAGTTTATATCAATAACTCATACCCATTTTTCTTCTATGAACCTTCCCAGCCGACCCAACAAGCCCCATTTAAACCTACTACTAGTACAAGAGTAATCTTCCCGCCCACTATTTTGTTGAAACAAAAGCTATGTAATTTAGGTATGGTGTGTCACCCAACATTGCTTGAAATAATGCTGTCTAAGTTTATATCAATAGCTCATACCAATTTTTTGTGTATGAACCTTCCCAGCCGATTTTTTGTTACTACTATTAGTATTGTCGCATGCTATTGTATACTAATTTTGTCACCCACCTTAGTTGACACCCATACTCAACTTTAAATCTATATAATTTGTGGCTAGTCATTGGTGTATCTATAATATAGGAATATTGGCTTTTATACAACTACATTCAACATGGTACATAAAACTTACCATAGCTTTACTGTACTAATAACTCTTATATTCAATTAAATGCATATTTATCTGACAGTTCTTTGATGATTCTATGGGTAAGAACATGATAGTTGTTTGTGACAATGGACAAGGAATGACCTCAAAGGCCTTACAAAACTGGGCTGTCTACAGGCTGTCAAAGTTCATACGAAGAGATAGAACTGCAGAGAAAAACATGTGAGATTATACTTTATATGTTACATATGATAAGTAGATGTAAGCTGAGCTAAATTCTGTCACCTCAGCCCCAACATGTTTGGCTGAAGAACATGTTTATTTTTATTTAAATGTCTTTAGGCAATGTGGCCAAGGATTACCAATAGTAAATTTATCACTGTCCTATCAGGTGGTAATCCCCCTGATACAGGGGCCTTTTGTGAACCAGTTCACCGGGGTGCCCCCTTACTCTTCTCGGATAATGAACTGGGTTCTTTAAGTGCATACAGGTTATAACTGTATACACTGGACCTACGGTTTATAGTCCTTATTTTAAAAGACTTTTTCCTCCACCAGAACTAGGGGCGAGTCGGCCTCGAACCCTTGCCGATGTTGTTGGTTCTTTAGGTACGGTAAACGGCGCCCCTCCCTTAGCACATAGTTTGCGTAACATTGGCTTAGACCACGCTGATACAAGAAGCTTGGTTTCAATATTTTAGTCAATAACAATTTAATTGCAATACAAAAATAACATTTTTTCTTTTTAGGGATGGTGAAAGCAGTAATCAAGTTATAATGCCACGCTCCCTCAATAGCGACATATCATATTTTGGAGTAGGGGGAAAACAGGCTGCTTTTTTTATTGGATGCTCAACAGTGGTAAGTTTAGTAATATTGCCGTTCAAGAATGACAAAGCAAATGTCTATATCTAAACTATTTTATTCTAGCTTATTCCCTGCCTTTTCTTTAGTGATAGTCTCCTTTCTTTATAGAGGGATAGCTGGCTCATAGAGTTGTGGCTTAGTGGTTGATGCTTTGCTACCAATCCAAGGGTCCTGGGTTCAAGTCCTGTCATATGTCAGGATTTTTTCTAATGACAATTTACAACTCCAAATACTTTTAATAATACTATGTTTATGTAGAGCATGTTGTGTATATGTTTGTTTTGTGAACGGGATTGCCACCTTTAAGAAGGATAGTAAATGATTTCACTTATGATTATCCTTGGCAATTTGCCTAATTATATAAAAAACAAACAAATACATACTTGAAGCGAACAAGTACGTTAGCATAAGTGTTCCCAAAACTACGCTGTTTGCAAATGTTGATGTCATCCGTTAAGTTGCGAAATCGGCATATTTGTTATTAATATGAGCTGGTTTAATAATAAACAAAACAAATTGATCTGTTATATTTATTTTTTGGGTGTTTACTTAGATGATCTCAAAGCCGAAAGGTTCAAAAGATGTTCATGAGTTGACTGTATCCAAAGAAGAGTTTGAAAGAAGGGAAAGAATGAGGGAGTCTATTTACAGTGGATACATACATAACAGAAAGGTATACTAAGTATAACTGCAGTGCTAATACAGTAGTACTACTACTTTGTTTTATTACAAAATTGCAATGTGAGAATCAAACTTTTCTAACTAAAAGTCCCATAGTTTATAGGTTATAAAACTATTTCAGCTGAAAACAAAGTTTCCAATAGGCTAGGCCTAGATACGTCTACAAGAGAAATTTCGGCGCAAGCTACTTAAAGGCAGTGCATTGTTTTTTCTCTTTTAACTATAATACATTGACTTATTTTTTATACTACCACTTGTTTATCTCTAGCCCGGTGACATTAGCCATGTTCCTCCTGAAAGTAAGCACATGCAGAACCTAATAAAAGAGGAGCTAGGCCAAGAAAGCTTCACAAATATAGCTATATCTGGGATAGAGAATAGGCACATTCAATATCTCAAGATGGATTTCAAAGGATGGTGTAAACAGCTTGCGTGAGTAGGCTGTATTGCTTATATAACTGTTTACTGTGCAATAACCAATGTTCTGATCCATATATTATACACTGTATATGTATGTTTGTTTAAATGCATTTAAATGAGTGGAAATTAAACCGAAACTGCCTAGTGTTCTTTTCCAATATAGTTTATGCAAGTAGTTGACCCTATTTCAGGAAATATCTACGTATATTTGTGTGTACACTTACTGTATAGTTGTGCCATTTTTATGGTTTTCTTTTCTATGTATACATATGTTAGATCATTCCTTAATATTCAATTATCTTTTGTCTATTTCTAGGCATATATACCACTACTATATTCATGGTCCTAAAGGCAACGAAGAACGCTCCTTAAGCAGTCATCAAAGAGCACCTTCTCCATTCAAGAACCTAGACATTGATATTACACTTTACGAGAAGGGTAAACCCCCAAAAGAGCAGAACCTGCGAGACATCGACACCGATCAGCAAACGCAGTTTATTCGATCGTCACCAGAGAGTTTTGAGTTTCGGGCAAAAGTCGAAGGTACCGGGATTGTGGAAGGAATCTTGCGGTACCATCCGTTTCTGTATGACAAAGAAACGTACCCTTCAAGCACATCATACAGAAGTGGTGAGTTTTCTGTAGAACCAACAAAAATCTCTGTAATAGTTGACTTGATGATGGTACGGCTCTGTCTACACTATCAAAGTTTATGTGACAAAAGTTTATTCCTTGACACATTCTAGGTCCTATGATAAATCTTTTTGCAATCGAAATGTTTTTCATTTAAAGATATATTGTCCCCCTGAAAAAATAAATAAATGTTATTGTCACATAATAGTTTCATGATAGTAATCACTTTGACCAAAAATTGGATAAACAAAATTATTTCCTGACAAAATTCGATTTATGATACAAAAAATAGTTAAACACTATTTCGGCAACACGTTTAACAGTAGAAATATTTCCTATAAATCCTCACAAATATTCACAATCTGGGAAAAAAGTATAAAATAATAATAGAGGGACTGCTCCAAACAAGTCATTCATACAGTACCTTTACCTTTACAATTCACAAGTCTCCTAAAATTCAGGTATATTTAAAACAAAAAAACAATGCCACAAATACCAGACTGCTGAAACAGTAACATTTTACAATTTCAAAAGAATTTATAAGAACATATGTACAATATTTTAAAAATATAATTTTATTTCTCAGCTTTTCAATTTGGTACTGAAGGTAATCTATAATTTGTCATCTTGTTTTTGTATCTGTGCAACTTCACTGTATTTATTTATTTATTTCATACGCATCCAACAGCAAGCACAAACTCGCCAATTACAGGATGTATAAACTATTTAATAATTTATTGTGCTTATAAACTATTAAGTCTCATTTGAGGCTAGGGAGTGCAGTTGAATGCGTCATGAGTTACAACCCTGGTACTAGGACAGGACTAAACCCTGGTACTAGGACAGGATTAAACCCTGGTACTAGGACAGGATTAAACCCCGGATCTTGGGATTGGGAGGCAAGCACGTTACCAGCAAGCTACTGCTTCACTTCATTTGTTTCTTTCAGCACTTTTTTGTAAATAAATGTGTGAGATTTGTGTTTATGTTATACATCCATTCATGTATCAAGTGAAGTTCTAAGCAATTCTAAAACAGTGTCCAAAGAAATATATATACAGTAGTGTATCATTTCTTGAATTCTCACCTTAAGCTCTGTTTACACTATCAAACTTTATGTGACAAAAAAATGTGATGTGCCCATACAGTATATGGACAGGATGATGTCATATCACTACCATATTTTGGCACTTCACTACCATATTTTGGTATCACACTTTTTTTTTGTCAAACTAGTTTGATAGTGTAGTTTGATAGCTTTAGTTAGTTGTATTGGTGAAATAATCAAGAAACTTTAGAACAATCTGCATAGAACACAATTTAATAATAATAAACAATTATAATTAAATGTATTGTATAATAATTTAATTCTTTTTTTTTGTAATTTGTCATAATACATGGAACTAATAATTTACACTATAAATAACAGGTTTCACCAACATTTGTTGGTTCAGTAAAATCCAATTTTGTAAAGTTATATCTTAATGGTTCATTGCCCAGGGCTAGGATAGCCACCGAAGGTCTTGGTTGAAGGTGGGTTTTAATAGGTACGGGTAGGAGGTTTTTCAGCAAAATGTTCTAAATGGGGGGGTTTTATCAATCAATCAACAACAACAACATTTATTTAGAAAACAGTTTATGAAATAAAAACAGCATACATTAATTACAATAACTTAAAATTGTAACATTACATAGGAACTGTTTCAAGGATCAGTAAAAGAACTTGTCAAATACCAACACCTAAACAAAAACAACAAAATAGCAACTGCATGACAAATCATTAGCTAATAATAATAGATCTATAAATTATAATCCTGCAACATTTATGAGTGGTTTATTTTTGTCATTTAACAAAAATAAAAAATCTAATTACGGCACATTATTTGTATTTGGAAACCAATGATTTTTTAATGGTTTTGTTAAATATTTTAAGGTTTTTAAAGCAAGTCGTTTCTAAAGACAGTTCGTTCCATAACTTAGGACCATATACTGAGAGCCCCAATTCATTTCAGACATTACTAGCATGATATAACAATGTATTTTTGTATTTAGTTGACAATGAAGAAACATCCTTAGATGAAGAGCTCGAGTTCTACATACAAGACAGACCAGCTAGGGGTAATAGACCGATATTTGAATGCTTCTGGAATGGCCGTTTGATACCTTATACATTTGTGCAAGAGTAGGTGCTTGTTTTGTTGAAAAATAAAATTTGAGTGAGGAGTGAGAATGCAGGATGAGAGCAATCTCAAAGTGTATTTATCGAAACATAGAAAAACTTAACAGTTTATTTCAGAAATATATATATGCGGTGTACCGCAAACTTTATATCAATATATTGATTTCAACATGCAAACCTTCAAACAATATTTAAAAAATTGATCTATACTTTTTAAAATATTGTCATGCATAATTTCATTGTTTACATGACTTTGTTTAATTTTTTGGTTATCCGCACTTGGCGGATAACCCCTTGTTATTGTCAGGATCTTTTTTTTTTTTTTTTTTTTTTTTTTTTTCTATGTTCTTCTTTCTTTCCACGAATTTTGTCCGCAGCATATCTCTATCTTCTGGCTAACATAAGATTGAGTAACTTTGTCATAAGATTGACCTATTGCTGTAGATGTGCAGCCAAGCTTTTGGACGATTTCGGAGATGCGCAGCGTAAGTTACGTGCGATTTTAAGAATTTCAATGATTGATCATAGATTAAAAACTAAAAGTCATTTTCTATTGAAACTTGGTGCAAATTTAAGTCATATCATGCGCTAACTTTCTATGGAGAGAAAATGGCATGTTTTACAGAAAGTTACGCGCGCACGTGCGTTTAAAATTTCAAAATACGAAAAATCAATTTCTAATCAACTTTCTACGCGTTTCATGTCATTTTGAGCATTTCAAAAATTCCCACGCGTGCGCAATTTTGTTACGCGCGCGTGCGCACGTAGCGCAAAAACATCTTTTTTTTGCTTGTTTTTTGTTTTTTCAGCCTTTTCTAGTCAATTTATCAATTTTCAATCAATTTCGACTTAAAATCACGTCACACGAGCACGTAGAATTGGATAATTTGCGCCCGTTTTTGATGAAAAACTTCAAAAATTTGTCAAAATTAGACCTTTTTTTAAACAGTCATAAATTCTAAACTACGTGGTGAACTTTTTTAAAATTACACATTCTGGAAGTAGATGAGTTTTTTTTCTTGAATCATGCATCGATATGGCTAACCGGACATTGTGACGTCATCGTTTGGCCACTCGAATATGAAATATAGGATTTTTGTCTCTTTCGTCATAGCTCGTCACATTTAATAGAGCGCATCTCCACTTATGCGTATTCCATTTCCCTCAAATTTTTTATTTTGTCTAGGTCAATCAATTATCTTTCGCATGATTTATAATTTTTTTAATTGTTATTACGTCATCATGTTCAAAAGCGTCAATAACTTTGGTCACTTCTTTTCACCTATTCTGCACTGTATGTAGTACGTATACAGTATATAGTGTATACCGTATACACTTAGACGTGACGCAAAGTAGAGAACGCACTAACATTTTTTCAATGGCGTAATCGTTTTTCTGCGCGCAATATTCTAACGTATGACGTGCACGTGGCTTTTGCGCTGCGGATAACCTAACTCGTCCGAAGTGACGAGTTCAAATCTAGTTTAATGTTTTTATTGTAGTTTTGATTGGTGTGCACCACCAAAAAAGCGTGGCCCGATTCCAGTGGAGTGCTTCAACCGGCTGTCAGGCGTGCTGTGGACAAATGACATGTTCCAAGTTAGCACAAACAAACTGACCTTTAGTGATTTGGAGGTGCGACTACGGGATAATAATACCATTTTTGAAAAGGTTATTGCCGGACTGGTGAGTACATAAAAGATCTACAATTAGTGGATATACAGATGTATTGTTTGTATTATAACAAGTTATATTTAGCATTGAGTTTCAAATTTATAATCAACAGCAGTTTTCCTTTATTTCAATGCTTTTATTCCTATCATTAAATCAAAATTTAACCCAATGATAATATTTATATTTTTGTATTTCAGAGATTAATATGCATAATAATAATATAATAATATCCTGGATTTATATAGCGCCTAATGTTGTGAAACCTCTAAGCGCTGAACATTATTACCCCAGTCATTTTTTTGTTATCAAACACGTATGGAAACATACTCCCATAATGCAGCTAGTAATCAGCACAAGATTGTGTCTTGATCTAAACTGAATACCCATTTACACACCTGGGTGTAAAGTAAAGTATCTTGCGGATACAAGCAATGTGGCGAGAGTTGGATTTGAACCTAGATCTCATGATCAGTAGTCCACACGCCCTCACCCTTATCTTGTATCTTATATTTTTTAGCCTCAACGTGCAAACATCGATAAAGAGTTCACAGAGTGGCTAAAGGAGTGTCATCGTAAACTAGATAAACAAATTAAATTCAGCGGATATAGTGGTAAAACAACCAGGAAGGACCTACCTCTTAAAAGGCAATCACCATGGGCTGTGTATAAGAACATAGAGTGGGATGGCAAAGTATTTAAACAGGGACAACTGGTTAGTGTTAAAAAGACCTAATTTATTAAAGGAAAACTTTAC
The DNA here is from genome assembly GCF_964355755.1 of Antedon mediterranea. Taxonomy (NCBI): domain Eukaryota; kingdom Metazoa; phylum Echinodermata; class Crinoidea; order Comatulida; family Antedonidae; genus Antedon; species Antedon mediterranea. Next base: position 36,704,120 of record NC_092670.1, on the reverse strand, counting down.
CGAGAACCATATTTTAAGTCCATCTCATCATGAGAAAGTGAAAAAACCCTATTTTAAAAAAAAATTATTTAAAAAAGTAAACTAGACGTATTTAGGAAGTACATGATTTCAGAACAATTGTGAGATTTACAATTTTGCACCGTCACCATAAATTGCCGAGTTTTCACTTTAACATACAAGAGATGGTACCCATCATTTCAATTGCTCATGGGATCTTCAAGTTAAACTCCTCTCCATTTTGACATCTTTAATTTTTCATTTAATAATGTCCAAGCCAGGAGGGCATTCAAAGGTTCAAATAAACCCCTCTTTAGTGCACTTTTCAGCTTGAGACCAGCAGTGGAAGTAATGTAAACTATGACTAGCTAACCTAGTTTGTCACGATGTTTGCTCCTTTTGTGGATAAAAAGTAACCTCCCTGGCTAGAGGCTTGATTTTAGAAATCATTTATAGATTTTAACACTAACATTTTACTGTGTAAAAATACTTTCAATTTGAAAATTTACAAAATAAGGGTAAAGATCATAATTCATTTGTGTCCAAACTAAATCACTAAAAATCAATTTTGTTTTTAGATGCGGACGACTCGAACGAATCCAATAATTTATGGTAGTATTCAACGATTCATGTTGTTTGGTGACTATAACGAAGATGTGTTCGCAACTGGTGGAGATGTTGAGGTCCGCCAAGTATGTAAAACATTTTAGTTTTTTCTGATTAATCAACAAATAATGATGATAGATTAATCAACGACTTTTGAATTGTTGAATATTTATGATTAATTAATCAAAAATTAATAACCAATTAAGAATTGGTCTAGGTTCTTTAAAGAGCACATGAGCTAGATGTGTCGATTGGACATGAGTCCTTATTCGAGAAGACTTGTTTTACCACCAGAACCATGGAGCCGATGTTATGGCTGCGTAATTACAGTTCCACTGTTTTAACCGCTCGGCGACTCACTCCAGTTAACCTTACTGAAATAAAATTGTTCCACTTTATTTGTTATAGGAACCTGCAATGCTGTATGACATGGTGAAGTCATTTCCTTTGAGTAAATTGGACCGGGTTATACCAGATAGACAGTGCAAAAAATTCATAGATGATGAAAGTGGAAAGTAAGCCTTTGAATTATTACCTACCCATCTGAATACAAGAAAAGCTTCCTGGAACACACCCTTTCCTTTTATATTGAACAATTTTAACCAATGGTTATTGCTAATGAATACAAAGTTTCAAGTGGTCTTCAATTAGAGGCAGATCGCTAGAGATCTTTCATGTTTTCTTGCAGGCTTCCTGAAAGGCTAATGGTCTCCTGGCCAGAAGGATTTGATGTCCAACCTAACGAGAAACGACCGGCAGGTAAAAAGATTGGTAAGTGGAATACAATTGATGGGCTTGATTCCAGCCTAGTAATCTGGAATTTGAGGCAAAGTAATACAACCATTATAGACCTGTGACAATCATAAGATTGATGGGCTTGATTCCAGCCTAGTAATCTGGAATTTGAGGCAAAATGATACAACCAATATAGACCTGTGACAATCATAAGATGGTCTTGATTCCAGAGTACTAACCTGGAATTTGAGGCAAATTTAAACAACCAGTATAGACCTGTCTAGCCAAAGAAATGGAGACTTGAAAAACATGTTGTGAGACCTTATAAGTAGTGGAGATAATTTATGGCATTAATTTTTAAAAAGATATAAAGTTATAAATGTATTTATATAATGCTGCGTGAGCTAGTACACCGGGGGAACGCCCTACTTGTCTTGAACGACATACTAGGTACACTGGACCTACGGTTTATAGTCCTTAGCCGAGAAGACTTGTTCTACCACCACAACCATGTAGCGAGTAAGCCTCAAACACTTGCCATAAGGCTATAGACTACGATTCCACTGTCTTAACCGCTCGGCCAATCACTCCCTATGGTTAAATGCTTTCTCTGTTTTACAGGCGCAATACAAATAGAGATACTGAACCGCAATGGTGATGCAATTTCCAAACTACCAGGATCACAGCACTCTTCTAAACGTCTGCTTGTTGAATTGAAAATCATCTTACATGGTATTTTACTTTAAGTCTTGTCTACACTATCAAACTTTATGTGACAACAAAATGTGATGTGCCCATATATGGACATGATGATGTCATATCACTACCATATTTGGGCATATCACTACCGTATTTGAAGATATCACACTTTTTTGTCAAATTAGTTTGATAGTGTAGACAGAGCTTTAATGCATTTCTATTGTAATCTTGGTTCAGTCCATTTTTACAATAAATAAACCCACTATAGGCATTCAAAGTTACCGTTTATATTAGTATCTTGAACTCATTTCTTCATTGAGGGTTGAATGACATCATGCATATCTAGATTATCCTGCATCTAAGATGTGATGGAGAAACCTTTCCCTACACAATTCATCCTCACTCATTAAAAATCATGTATTGTAATGCAATGTACAAAACAGTATACTGATTCCATTTCCTTTAAAGTCCTCACAACATTTATTTATTTTTTAGCTTCCACAAGAGATGAAGAAATTGTGTCTTATATTAGCCAGTATGGTAAGAAATGGACATCGTATTGGTTTAGAAAAATGGGTAAGTTGAACAAAATTTATTTTTCATGAATCTTTACTTGTAAAGGTGATATATACAGCAGAACCCCTATTAGAGGATACCTTTAAAGTGCCCCCCTAATAGGGGTTTTCGCCCTAAATAAAGGTTGGCTGTAGTTTTAAAACATACATTACACTTGTTCATTTTATGTAAAAGTATCCTTTTAATAGGGTTATACCTTGAATAGCGGTGTCCCCTAAAAAGAGGTGGGCAGTAGTTTTAAAACATACATTTTCCGTATTCATTTTATGAAAAGTGTCCCTTTAATAGAGGTAAACCTTGAATAGGGCTGTCCCAAGAAAGACTTCTGTACAAATTTATGGTTTGTTTCAGAGAACATAAAAGCACTTGGTAACTATACGCTGAAGCTACAGTGTGTTATGAATGAAAGTAATGCTGAGTCGTTTGGTGGCAAGCCACTCCCCTCACACAAGATTAAATTTGCAGTTGTTGGTAAGGGATTTAATTTTAATCTATTAGTATTTTTAACAAAAAATCTTTATTCTGTGGAACAATATTGCTTTAAAGTATGCATAAAAATACTAATCCTCTGTCTACACCATCAAACTAGTTTGACAAAAAATCTGATGTGCCCAAATTTGGTAGTGATATGCTTAAATATGGTAGTGATATGACATCATCATGTCCATATATGGGCACATCACATAAAGTTTGATAGTGTAGACAGAGCTTAAGACTGCTGTGGCTTTAGTTAGCCGACTTTAAAAAGATTTTTTACACTCAGTAGCTAAACTTAATATTGGTTCCCACTAGGATACAATGCAATTTCTAAGTAATTTGACCAATCACAAGCTATATTTTATTCCAACTTTCACTTGCCATTGATCAACTCACTTGTATTTATGCTTGCGTCGTTGCATTCCATCCTAGTCTTTTATCTTTTGATAACCAACCTCCATGGACTACAAGTTCCAAGTAGCATTAGCGTTTAGCCCCAATGTTGCTTTCAATTAACAATCTAATATCACACACTATTTTGATTTCTCTTCCTTTTTTCAGAGGGTCCGCCTACTAAGTTTAGCGTAGGGATGCTAGAGCCGCCTTTCCGTGTCGGTGTACCGTTTAACATTCCATTAAAAGTTCATGATAAATTTGGTAATCAAACCAAACCAACTTCTGATCTGACACCTGTACTTGAAGCAAGGTATTGTTGAAACCATTACTATTTATAAAGATGTGTTTTTAACTTTGCAAGTGAATAGCATATACAATGTATTTAATGGCTTCCAGTTTAATTTGAAACTAAGCAAATTCCACGATCCCACATAGTGTGGTCGGTTATGTCGGATAACTAGTTCCAGCTCGATATTTGTGCCAAAATATTTTTTTTTGCTAACTTATTGCTAAAATATTCTTGAGTTGAGCTGAATTAAAAAAAGTGCAATTGTCCACTTACTCTTTTCAAATAATGCTTGTTCTTTATCTTGCTAATATGCATTGGAGTTTTTAACCATTTTTTATTAAGACACAAACATTGCAGCCCAAACTCACATGCCAGCTCAATTTCATAATGCCTTCTTGCTCTCAAGGCTTACTGTTTCCCCATCTTTATGTGCATGTAGAATAACCTGTTGTTTATCCATAATAATGTCAAATTCAATAAATCGATGGTGTTTCTTGTAGTGGTATCACCGTGGAATACGATACTACCGTGGTAAAAGGTACCACACTCTTAATTAAGGATGTCAAAGCCATTGCGTGTGTGGACAGCCCCTTAGGAAAGGACTACAGCTTCAACATTACTCTGCCAAGTTTGGTGGACAGCCCATGTGAAACCATGAAATTTAGGCTTCTCCCAGGTAAAGAAATTGTATTTGTATTTTTTTTTTATTTTTTTTTTTTCTTTCACATCCAACAGTGTATATACCAATTACAGTATGAAAATATAATATAAAAATACACATATAAAAATAAAAGCCTAATAGTTAATCTAATCTATAGATTGGCAGCAGTGTTAACTAATTCATGTACAATATAGTTAAACTTAGAAACGGTACAATAAAAGATATCTAATTCAGGATTTTGTAAAACACCGTTGTTAAAACTAACAAAATTCTACAAAAAATACCATTCTTACAGACACTAACATGGGAAAATTGAACATTCATTTTGAACGAAGTCTACGAATTGGGTTATTGAAATTATAAACAAAATTACAAGTATGTCTGTTATATGTATTTATTTCATTGAAGGGTGGCCATCTTTGATACACGTATCCAACCGGCAAGACGAAGAGATTGAGCTTGAGAATGGTAAACCAGTGTTGTTTAATGTTGAGATACACGACGCTGCTGGAAATATAACAGTACAACCTAAACTGAATGTTGTTTGTAAGGTAAGTGTTTCAGTGGTCGATTGCAAGGATCTATTTTCATACACATTTACATGTTAAAAATGTTAAATATTAAATTTATTATTCTGGTCCTCAAGCTTAACTGGAAACTGAGGAAATTCGGATTCGGACCGATGGCAGTGCCTACTACATCAGTACACCAGGAGATGATCTCCTACTCTTTTCGAATAGTGTACCAAGTTCTGGCCAAAACTTGCTAATTACAGGATGGATAAACAATTTATAGTGCTTATAAACTAAGTCGCATTTAAGGCTTAAGGAGTGGTTAGAACCACACTAGGTCAGGAATGAACCCTGAGCTTTGGTATTGGAAGGCAAGCATGTTAACCACCAAGCTACAGCTCCAGTCTATTACCTAGCCTATACTTAAAGATGTTTATTGTCCCTTGAAACAAAAAAATTGAATGTCAAAATATTTTAAATTTAAATTGGCCATATCGAAAATTTGACCCAAAAACAACAAGTTTACGTGATTAACAGGTAAATTAGTTTGATTACAGTTCATCTGGAAACTTGTCGCGAGCGAGCGAAAGTAAACAAAGATTTCAAACCACGAGTATGCATTATGCATGATATGTTAATTAGCATTGTTTACAACTCGTCAGAGTTGAGAAGGTGTTTTCACACAGATCGCGAAGAAGTTTTATGATTATGCATACACAGATTAGCCAAACAAGCGCTTTGCATTATGAGATATGTTTTGATCGAAAACTTTGACTGGAGGTCAAAGTTATTTTTTGAACAAAAAAACATCTGTATTTCAGTTTTAAATTATTTTTTTTTGACTAATTTTTGGTGAAAGTTAATAACTATTATGATACTTCAAAATGACCCACTTTTTTCTGCCATATACATTACAAAGAAGACAAAAATAAAAAAGGCAAAGAAAGACCAAACAGGTGCTAAACACCTATGCTAGTTGGTCAACCCAGAAGGGAGCACAGCAAGAAACCAAAACAGACTACAAAATTACGTTCTACAATTAAAGCATCTACAACAACTACACACATTTTCAATATCAACATTATTTTAAAAATAAATATTGAAATAATTTAATAATTATTAAATTATGCATTATGTCATTATTCACTCAAATCTATATATATCTTTTTAGATGACTGTGCGCCAAAAATGTTGAAATACTTTAATATTTGAATCTTTTCTTGACAGTTTCTTGGTGCAGGATCGTTGCCAACATACAATGCTGATTGTAGTAATACGGGTAAAGGCACATTGTCAGGAAATATTCTATTTATTAAAAACATCAAAAAACCACAGAAGATCACTGCAAGAATTGAACTAAGTGTAAGTTATTGTCTGTTATGTACTAATTAAAGATGTATTTATTAATTAAGATTGATTAAAATTGACTTTGAATAGGTTATTTGTAGTTTTTATAAATGTAATCCCTTCTGTTTTCTCATATAAATAAATGGTCAAATTCAACCAAAAACCCATTGGCTGGCAGCCAGTTTGACAATTTTTTGCAGTTTTTTCGATTAAAATGGCATTTAACAAAAAAAAATACATTTTTAATAATAGACTATTTAGAAAATATATTTATTTTTAAAGAGATATATATAATGTACAAGTTTTGACTGGATTTTTTGTTGTTGAATTGTTTGCTGGGGACAATATACTCATTGGGATAGAGAGCGAACTGGCATATATCTAAATTCATTGATAGATGTGATGTAGTCATAACCTGTGTTCTACCACATTTTTTAGCTGTTACTATAGACTTTAATTATTAACTCAAGAACCGTTGTACAGTACTTGATCTGTGTTAGGTAGATGTAGCTTACTTAAAAAACAATAAAATGGTGGATAGGCCTATAGTTATGAACCGAAGTTAAGCAATGTCGGATGCTGTATACGGAGCATTAGGCATTTTAAATCAGCACTACTGACTTTTATGACAGCCCCTGCATCTAGTATCGGGCTCAGACGTATTGGCCCATGCCTTTCCCCTGGTTAAAGTGGGCACTGGATGAGAGAAGCCCTTGATCAATGATAGGACCAATCAAGGTGCTTTAAACAGTCCTGACTTAGTTTCATCCATCATTCAGATGAATGTAAAACTATTGACATTGTCAATAGCCATAGCCATAAAGAAGTTTGGTAGTCTAGACAGAGCTTCACATATATTTGCCAATATGCAAATTTACTTAATATATTTTAGAATTTTAAAAATGTGCCAGCATTTGAGCAATCAATCACCATCATACCTAGCTGTCAGCCCTGTTTCCTTGATGTCTTCTTCACAAAACCAGATGGTAAACTGGAGAAGTTATTACCTCTGCAAGAGCTCAACAGAACTGCTGGAGAGCACATCACAGACCTTAGTAAGATTGTTTATTTCTTTTTTATAATGTTGACACTATCACTGTCACAGGCAGTGTTGAAAGCAAAGGCCTCGAACCCTTGCTGATATTTTTGGCTCTTTAGGTACGGTAAACGGCGTCCCTAACCTAACTGCTCCACCATTTGTTACCAATTACTCCCATCTTCACCAAAATGTACACAATTTCCCACAGTGTTTGCATTGTTCGATGAGGGAAAGCGCCACCTTACGATGACGAAAGAACTAGCGGATAAGATCAAAGTAAGTTGGTTACCAAGATTTAACAAGGACCTGCTTTTGGAAGGACGTCTACCAAACTTGAAAGTTCCTGATTCCATCTTAGACCCAAAATACTGCGAAGTAAGCCTGAGCGATGGTTCTGGTGTTGAGTTCTCTTTTACAGTAAAGTAAGTATGGAGGTTTGTTGAAGCCTTTCCCTAATGCTTGGTTTGACCAATCACAAGCGATGGGTTATCCGAGCTTCACTTCTGATTGGTTGCGTCTCTAGTAGGAACCGTGCTTTAATGATCTGTTATTTTTCCTAATCAAACCAACGGAGGCAGTTAGCCGTAGTTAGCTGGCCCGAGCCCGAGTTAACTAGACCTATCTGTTGTATTTTAAAACATGGTACACTTCCATGTATGGTTAATGAAGAGACTGGCCTAAAAAAGCCATTAACACAGACTGTTGGAGCCTGGCACCCTTGTCCCAATTTTAAATATATTTCACGTAGGTATTCTACTAAGTATCTATGACTAATGTTTCCCATAACTGCTTATTCGAGCAGTTAAGGGTGATATAATCTTACAACACCATATGAGTGCTGCCTACACATAGATGCACCAGAAATTGTAAGTTTTAAACTGCTTAACACTCTTATTTTGTTTTTAGGCCTAATGCTGGGGAAGCGGCATTGTTAAAAGCCACTGCCAAGGGGCCTAAAAGTGTACGTTTAGGTGAAGTTTGGGAAGGTGAAATCATAGTTAGTGTCACTGACCAACATTCAAATCCAATTAAGAAGGTAGGAATAACTTTTTACTTACAGTATAAAGCAAATATGAAAAAATATAGTATATTATAAATTCATTAAAAATGAAACCTCACAACCTACCCCAAAACATAGCCTTATACTGTACCTTGGAACAATGATACAACAACAATGATACAATATTGGGTCATATATTTGTGTATGGTAAAGTTATTTCTATGTTGGTAAGCTTATTCCTAGGCCGGTAAACTTATTCCTAGGCTGGTAAACTTATTCCTAAGGCTGGTAAACTTTTTCTAGGCTGGTAAACCTATTTCTGGGCTGGTAAACGTATTCCTAGGCCGGTAAACTTATTCCTAGGCCGATAAACTTATTCCTAGGATGCTAAACTTATTCCTAGGCCGGTAAACTTATTCCTAAGATGGTAAACTTATTCCCTTCAGTAAATGAATTCATCAATACAGGCTTTGTTCACCATATTCTTTCTGGTATTCTGTGTTCATTCAACTTTATTTTAACTCACAGTTACCTCATGGAGCTCTGAGCCAGTTGGAAGTCACTTCAGAGAACCTTAACCCAAGACAACTCCAGAGGGCTCTTTTGCAGAATGTCGGCTTTGTGTTAAAGAACATTCGATTTACAGGAGACACGCTTGGACAACGTGAGATTACGCTGACTTACTGTGGCTTAACTGACTATGTCAAGCTTACAATTGATCCTGGTCTCCCAAGCAAGCTTAAATTTGTCCACTTTACTCCAGCTGAAGTAAGTATATTCATGCTTTCCATCATAAATTGTTTGAAAGCCTTTAGGGCCATACATTAGGAACTGAGTATTACAGTGGCTCCTAAACAGTATGTTTCTTTAACCCATTGCATAGTTTAATAGTCTATGTATTTAAGTAATGATAATCTTAATGCTAGTATGTTTTGTCAGACCAATATCAATTAATGGCAAAGAATTAATTATATTTTCGTTTCAGCCAATTATTCTTCACTCGGAATCATGGTTCGGAAAACCAATCTCGCTTCAACTTACTGATGAATCTGGCAATCCGCCATCATACATTAACGTGAAAGCGAGTCTTAATCCCTCATCTGGCCTTCAGGTAAATCTAGATGTTCAGTAATCCATTTACAAGACGCATACAAACAAGATGCTACTGATTTGATCTTAACTTGATATTTTGTAATACTGGTATCTGAAAGGATTTGAATCCAAAATTAGAAAAGCAAAAAAAAAAAAACAATGGATTGTAATTGAAACTTTGTCTACACTATCAAACTAGTTTGACAAAAAAAGTGTGATGTGGCTATTAATGTCATGATGATGTCATATCACTACCATCTACCATATTTGGGCACATCAAACTATTTTTGTCAAACTAGTTTGAAAGTGTAGACAGAGCTTTAAGATTCTCGTTCACATTTATAATTTGGAGGGATCCAATCTATCAAAATGTCCATTTATCTTATTTTTTCATGCTTTTTATCGTAATCTAGCTGGGTTCGTCTGCAAAGCCAAATGTTGCTTGTGACAAAAATGGAATCATTGACTTCGGAGATTACAAAGTTATGTCGGGCATGTAAGTAGTCTTTTATGGTTTTTTTTCTCAAATCAGGTTTTTTGATTGTTATTAGGTCCCACCCTAAATTTGCATATTATTTTGAGGCAAAACTTATCATCTAAAGCTCTGTCTATACTATTAAAAAAGTTTAATGTCCCCAAATATGGTAGTTATATGCCCAAATATGGTAGTTACATGACATCATCATGTCCATATATGAGCACATCCTATTTTTGTATATAAAGTTTGATAGTGTTAGACAGAGCTGAAGTCAACATATGTCATATTGATACTCATATATACGCACCTATAAGCTGATGACTTCAGTCAATACAACAATTATCATTTTCATTCAAATAAATAACATACACATTTCAGTATTAAAATATTGCCTTTTTGTTGCAAATTTATTAGTTTATTTAAAAATTATTATTAAACATACAGTTCAATTTTTTTTGTTTTGATTTTAAAAATGTTTTTAGTGGGACGTACAAGCTGTCCGTTAAAGTTTTGATTGGAAAGACAAATATTGTTAGTCCAACACTCACTGTGAAAGTCTTGCCAGATCCAATGAGACCTGTGAGCCTAGACGTAACATATACTGAAAAGAAGATTTTAGCAGGCGGAATCCTACCAGGTAAGGAAAATAGATGTTGTGCATGTATGGTATTGACTGATTTAAATCCATTGTAATAGCACCCAAGTCAAGTAAAAGAGCAATATATAAAGAGTGAAAATATGAAATTGAAGTAATTAACAGGTGAGAGGCATAGGTTCAACACCTTTCTGTGTCATCTTGTATATTTTAAGCCAATGCTTTAATCTCATTGCCTCATCCTTTGGATAGGACGTAAAGCTTTTGATCCTGTGTAAATATATTGTACTCGTGTACAATAAAGAACTTTATCCTCTATTCAAAATGATTGTGGTGTTTTTATTTTGGCATTACACTGTGTTTATGGGTTCGTAGAGGTCCTGATCCAAATTTCCTCAACTAAGAATAATATTAAAGAATTTATATCATACATTGCAAGATGTTATGTTGTTTACCCACTAATTATGTTTTGTTGCTCACTACTTGATTTGAGCATGTACAGATGTATCTGACACTTGAATAATTTTACACTTCCTTTTTTTTATAGATTTCTGTGTGACAGTGTTAACAGAAGATAAAGGAAACCTTCAAAACGTAAACGTCAAAAGTTTCACAATGGTAATACGTCATGCGCAGTGTCTTAGTGGCGTGTGCTACAGCAGCGATCCTAGGAAGGCGGCAGATGAAAATAGATTTGCATACTTCAGGTATGTCTTCCATCTTAATACATTGTCTGATTGCATGAAAATACATAACTCTCTCAAAAGTTTATGAATTTTGAATGGTTTTCTTAATTGATTTTTCTTATATCAATTCTGAATTTGTCCCCTTTATAATGTCATTTTATAATAATTTATATCATAATGTGTTGTAAATATACTGTAATTGGCTACTATGTTTTTTATGATACAACTGTCTTCGGTTATAAAAAAGTCTACATATACACTATTTTTCAATTCAACTTTAGGTGAACAGTTTTCAATAAATACAATGTTGCGTTGTTGTTTCAAAAACATTATATATTTTTGAAAAACTGAGACATTTTTATTTACATTTTTTACAGGAATCGAAAAGCACCAGAAGCTAGTGGACCATGTAAAATTACATTTCAATATTCCAGTAAATACAACAACCAGAATGTTGTTATCAGCTCACAAGAGGTTTGTACGATACTGACTTGGTTATAAACCAAAGGCATATATACTGACTTGGTTATAAGCCCAAAGCCTAAATACTGACTTGATTATAAGCCCAGGCCTATATACTTACTCGGTAATAAGCCCAAGGCCTATATACTGACTCGGTTATAATCCCACGGTCAATATTTTTCCTTGACCACAATTAAAATAACATGCTAGAAATGCACACAGCTACTATTTTAACTATTTTATATTTAAAACCATTAATTGTTTTTTTGCTTTGATATGTTTTAGTTGAAGTTTACAGTTATTGCAGGCCCGCCTGCAAAGCTAGTAACCAATGCCTCTCAATTAACACCCACCGTATCGAACAGTCCTCGTGCAGACAGACGAGTTCTTGTCAGTAGCCTTCAGTTGAATTTACAGGTAAGGATCAGTTTGATAATAATTTGGTGAATCATCCTTATCATTATCGAATCATCAGCAATATTATCATCATCAATATTATCATCATCAATATTATCTTCCAATCTTAAGTAAGTAAGTATTATGGACTTTCCATGTACGACTAAATTTGGCCCAGTTACAAAATGCACGAAAATGAAGATAAATACTATAAAAATACATACAAAATACACCTGACCTTAATTTATGGGAAACCCCCAGCAGATTGAAAATTAACGACCCACACAACAAACAGACCAGCTTTTTCTGGTTTTCCTCGGTTGTACAAGCTTTAAAACACATCATTGTCAATTTTTTATTTCATGTTTCATGACGTACCAAGTCACTACATGCAGTCAGAAAACAGTACTGCACATGTTCAGAAACATGTGTGAATGTGCAGAATAAATCACGCAATACGTAATAAAATACCTAAATGTTCTATTTAATACGGAAATTTGTTATCAAAACTACCAAAATTGATTTTAGCAACTTGAGATCTCATCACTATAATCACATCACATTTGGTTCATTCCATGCCAAATCAACCAGTGGCTGACAGTAACCATCTCTGATTTTGCTAAAAATTGAATTACATGTACCTTTTTTGGTTTAATGAAAATTCACAAAAATTCAGTTCAAAATTTGCATTACTTCAAAAGTTACAGCTGTTTAAAAATGTGCCACGCCCACCTTCTTTTTTTTTTTTGGTCGCTAAATATTTGAGTGTTTTTATTAAGCAATAATTATAAATATAAATATCTGACAAGTCTGAAAATTGCTGGACCCTGTACATTTCTGCTAAATTGATTGCTTTGGCATTCAGAACATAATTTATTAAATTCTTTTTTTTTTGTAACTTTTACCTTCAGGATGAATTCAACAACCCTGCAGGTGAGGACATCAATGGCAAAGTTTCTGTGACAGTGTGTAGTTCTGTGAGTGACACAGATGAGGGTGATGACAGCGAGATGCCATGTCTTGATCAATCTGCCAGTAACATGACTTTTACCATGACCAAGGGCAGAGCGTTGATTGAAGTAAGATAAAAAATAAATAGTTTAACAAAAATTCCTTTCTTTGACCACTCATTCCTAAATAAACAATTTTTTCCTCTTGTTTTGTTAGAATATTATGGCCCAATTACATTCACATTCAACTTTATTTACATATTATAATAAGGTACATACAGTACTACTATATGTGAAAAGGAGCCAAAAAATAATTTTCACTAGTTTGACCCCTGTCACAAAAATAAATTGGTCAAAAAGCATTTGATCATTCTAACAACAATAATATGGTAATAATTCAATAAGAAGAAACTACAACTATATAATAGAGAGTAAGGGCTAAAATTAATGCTTTTGTAATAGTAAACATTTAACTTCTTTTATGAATTTAAATCTTGAAGAGGTACATTTTATAGTTAATGGTAATTTATTCCAAAGTTGAGCTCCATTAAATAAAAATTCTAAATTTTCTAGCATCTGTGCGAGCTTTCAGAATTGATTACTAAATCTGGTACTAGCATTATGTGTAATTAAATAAAAGTATTCCACAGTTCTATTGAGCAAGAGAATACAGATTTAAATAGTGTACTGTATCTTGAAGAAATGGTATTTTCTTGCCAACAGAAATGTCTACATAATAAGAACCAATTTTAGATACGGTTTTAAAAACGCCAATTGAACTTGATCGCCAAATACCGGGTTTAAAAATGTTTTCTGAAAGTAACACGCACCCATAATTTCATGTCTGACATAAGGTTGCTAAATATAACTATATACACAATTTGGCAACAGTCTACCTATCTAAACTTGTGCATATTTACCAGCCTACTAGATCTCTTAGATCAGGTGGCTAATGTCTGCTAGAAGCTTCTAAAACTAAAACCTTGTAGGTTTATAACATTAATAATAATTAACGAATTAGTATTTACCACTTGCTTTGGTTTATCTGGGTCTTTTGGCTTTTTAAAGAATTTTAACGGCTTTTTAATTATCTGATTTACTGTGTACTTGTATATATTATATTGTTGTTAGAGTCTTTTAAATTTTTACTTTGTACGTTGTTTGCAGAACCTTTCAGCCGTTGGGCTGCCTTCTGAATAAATACCTATAGTAGTTCCTAAGACTAGACTAGGACATTCTACATATGGTGGTAGAGCTTTGCTGTGGCAGCTTCAACTCCAAATTCCCTACCAATTTCAATCAGTGTACTACTATAAACTCTTTCAAGACCTAGTTGAAGTCTTTCCTTTTCAACCAAGCTTTTTATTAATTTAAATTAATGTCATCATCTATTTTATTTATGTACAGCACAGCGCAACTTTAATAACGAACCCTTTTCTTCAGTATGTTTAAAGTAACTTGTTATTCACTTTTAGAATGTAACAGTGGAGGCTAACACTCCAGGGAAAGATGGGGTAGAATATGTTGTTAAGATGGCCGTGACATCATCTAAACTCTCCAATAAAGTGAAGCCATTTTGTCAGCCTTTTTTATTCTATAATGGTAGGCATTTGTTTTGTGTTTTTTTTTTAAATAACATAATTTAAAGATGCATTGTCTCCCCCCCCCCCCCAAAAAAAAAAAAAACATGAAAAATGAATATTATAAATCAGACTTTGAATAGGCCATGTTGCAGTTTTAATAAAGATCACTTCTGTTGAGAAAAAAAAACACAAAAAAGTAATAATGTTTTCACTTGTATAAAGACAACTCATTTTTTCTTTAAATTTCATTTTTTCTTGCCATTTTTTTTTTCAAATTGAAGTTGCATTAAAATGTCATATACAATAATTAATAATTAATATTAATAATACTATTTGAGAAATATATCTTTAAAGTTCAGAAGTTGTTGGTATCATGTAGTTAGTACGCTCTACAACTTTGTTTTTCTTTTTTAGATGCTCGTAAGCAAAGTCGAATGGCAGCACTTAGCAGAGATCGTGATGACCTGATATCACACATTAAGGCGTACAAAGAACTTTTTGATACTATTGACCAATTAGTAAAAGAGATGAAAAGTAAGTGCATTATAATATTAGAGAAAACTTGGATTACTTTTTCCTTTTTTTTAGTACAAGATTCATATGGGTGATTGAATACCTGCCAAAACGTGGTGGTTTTGGATGAGTTTCTGTTTGTCAGGGCACCTATAGTATTGAAAAAGTTGACTGTACTCCAGGATTTATTAAGTTTTCTAAAGCTCTGTCTACACTATCAAACTGTATGTGACAACAAAAATGTGATACACCCATATATTCAGATTCAGATTCAGATTCAGATAATATTTATTTAGATAATAATGAATGAATATATACAAAATAGAAAAAAGATATTAAAGTGAACATAGATAAAGCAGTAATTGGTAGTCATTATTATCATGGATCCCTTCTAGAAGTTAAAAACTTGTCTCGTAGGGACCCATAACGAAACACATTACTAAAAAAATAAAAATAACCTAGAATATATAATTATATAATTTAGGATAAAAAATTACAGTATAATAACATAACTAACATCTTCTTTATACAAATTATTTAAATTATATTTCAATAGTTTCATGATAATTATAAATGAAATAACTACCGATATTGGTAAATGAAAAAAAAAAAAAATATGTATACATAAATTATAATTCCAGTATATATATAGTATATACTATATATACATTATATATAGTATAGATTAAAGATTGCAATAATAAACAACAACTAATATTTTGTGTAAGACATAAATAGTGAGTATAAATAATGATAATAAGCATATTAACTAAGCAGTATAATATTTAGATATATAATGATTCTTTAACTTTTTTCGGAAAGTAAATAATGATATTGACGTTTTGATATTTGGTGGGATATGATTCCACAAATTAGGACCTGATATAGTTATAAAAAATTTAGTTTTTGTAAGTCTAGCAAAAGGAATGTTTAAATGAGAAGTTCTTGTAATTGTAATTGTGAAATTTGGTACGTTTACAGAGCATATCAATCATAGAAATAGGAAGTTGGTTTTTAAAATAATTAAACATAAAACTGGCAACTTGAACATTGTGGATATCCGTTAATTTTAATATACCAAGACGTTTAAAAAGGGGTTCAGATGCGGTTCTATATGGTGAAAAAGTAATAATTCTAGCTGCACGTTTTTGTAATTTAGTTAATCTAGCAATATTAGAAGAGTAATCTGCAGCCCAAATAATGTTACAATACTGGAAATAAGGAAGTACAAGTGTGTTATAAAGAGAAATTAAAATATTTAGAGGGAAGAAGTGCTTAAGTCTGTTAATAATACTAATAGATCTTGATATTTTTTTCGAAACGTAATTTTGATGACTGGTCCATTTGAGGTTTTCATGAATATATACACCTAAAAAAAGTGTTTCAGTTTTGCGTTCAATTTGAATTCCGCCAAGAAGTATATTTAGGTCATCAACTTTTAGTTTACGTTGAGAATTGTGAAAAATTAAATAATTTGTTTTAAGAGTATTAATAAGTAATTTGTTTGAAATAAACCAGTCACAAAATTTTGTTAATTCATCATTGAATGTAGTAAATAATACATCAATTTTGGAATTGGAGTAAAATAAGGTGGTGTCGTCGGCGAAGGATATTACTTGCAATTTGTTACTGACATTAGCCAGATCATTAACATAAATAAGGAAGAGCAATGGCCCAAGCACAGATCCCTGTGGCACTCCGCAAGTAATATCCATCGTCGACGATGTACAAGATCCTAATGCAACATATTGTTTTCTATCTTTCAAATAACTATTAAACCAATTCAATGAAATACCTCTAATTCCATAGCACTCAAGTTTTTTAATTAAATTATCGTGATTAATAACATCGAAGGCCTTTGAAAGATCAATAAATAAACTTAATACATTTTCTTTTGATTCAAATGAATTTGTAATATTATTAATAAGATCTAAAACGGCATGGGATGTAGAGTGATTTTTTCGAAAACCATATTGGCGTTTATTAAGTATATCAAATTTTGTGAGATAATCAGAAAGTTTAGAATACATGAGTTTTTCAATAATTTTGGAAAACACTGAAAGTAGTGATATTGGCCGGTAATTAGATAATTGACTTCGTTCACCTTTCTTGAAAATGGGCACAACTTAAGCTAGTTTTAAGTGTGTTGGAAAAGTGCCAGATAAAAAAGATGAATTTATACAATGGGTAAGTTGGTGGATGATTAAGGGAGATACAGATTTTAAGACACGAGCAGTAATACCGTCAGATCCAGACCCTTTATTAGAATTTAGATTGTATATAGTTAGGTTAACATCATCAATTGAAACTGGACATGATGATGTCATATCACTACCATATATCACTACCATATTTAAGCATATCACTACCATATTTGGGCACATCACACATTTTTGATAAACTACTGTAGTTTGATAGTGTAGACAGAGATTTAGAAATTTACAATTTAAAAACAGGTGATTTTTTTATTGGACACTATTTAATGTAAATTATTTATAATTTAATATTATTTATTATTTTTATCTACATAATGTAGTAAATTTCAATAAATATTTTAAATCTGTTGTGTTTTGTGTAGATGCTAATGCCGAGGCTGTTGAAGTGGAGACGCAAACAAAAAGAGAGTTGCAGAAGATGGGTCTTTCAGCGCAACAAATTAGATCTGTAAGATTCCAGACTTGGACTAATAATAATTAAGTCTAAACTTTCAAAAATCTATTTCAAATGAACATTCTATAATGTTTTCCGATTTGGATCCAGAATTTGTTTAATCATGGAAGGACAACATATTCTTAATAGTATATATGATATAAGATCTGCCCCTCGTTTTTTTTACTAACCTAATGTAATTTTCATTTTATTTTATTTTTATTTTGTATTATTGTAACATACCCTGGGCCTCTACTGATATGAGGAAAATAGTTCACTGAAATTACTTAACTAGAAGTTACTAGAAAATCTTGTGAATTTCAGGACGTTAGCATAACAAGACTGATAAGCGATTTAACCAAGAAGAAAGACAGTTTTCTTAAAAAACCGAGGAGAAAATGTGGATTGGAAAATGTGGTAATTGGGGATTCCATGACAATAGGCAAGGTAAGGTTTGAACTATTTTAAATGTTTAACTTCTGTTATATATAATTCCAGCATTACATTACAGTACAGTACATTATAACATAATCATTTTGAATTGAGTTGTGGCTCGGTGGTTATGATGCACAGCTACCAATCCAAGGGTTATGGGTTCAAGTCTTGTCATGTCAGAATTTTTATTTCTAATTACAATTTACAACCCCAATCCCAAAAAGTTGTAATAAGACTTTGTTTATGCAGAGCATCTGTGTATGTTTGTCTTGTGAATAGGATTGCCACCTTTAAGGATAGTGAATGAATTGGCTTATGGTTACCCTTGGCAATTTTCCTAAATATGTAAGGGAGAGAGAAGAAAGTGTGCGGCCAAAAACATTTTTTAACATACACACATTCATTCCAATAATCGTCAACCTAAATGTAATACACAGATCGGACATCTGGCAGAAGTTGAAGATAATGATATTGCACGTATTCTGTCATGGCACCTTGGTGGTGACATGGATTGTGTCATCACCAAGACAACGACCCGAGCCAAAGAGATCTATGATAAGTCAAACGGGTCCCAGCAAGTCCTCCCTCTGGATTCAATCTTTAAGAGGAATCTTCCAGATTGGAACAAGTAAGCATACACTAACATCTAAAAAAACTCTAGCTTAGCCTTGTAATGTAGTGTTCCATGGAGATTAATGTAGTGTTCCATGGAGATTAATGTAGTGTTCCATGGAGATTAATGTAGTGTTCCATGGAGATTAATGTAGTGTTCCATGTAGATTAATGTAGTTTTCCATGGAGATTAATGTAGTGTTCCATGGAGATTAATGTAGTGTTCCATGTAGATTAATGTAATGTTCTATGGAGATTAATGTAGTGTTGCATGGAGATTAATGTAGTGTTCCATGTAGATTAATGTAGTGTTCCATGGAGATTAATGTAGTGTTCCATGGAGATTAATGTAGTGTTCCATGTAGATTAATGTAGTGTTCCATGGAGATTAATGTAGTGTTCCATGGAGATTAATGCAGTGTTCCATGGAGATTTATGTAGTGCTCCATG
Organism: Antedon mediterranea; assembly: GCF_964355755.1. Lineage (NCBI taxonomy): Eukaryota > Metazoa > Echinodermata > Crinoidea > Comatulida > Antedonidae > Antedon > Antedon mediterranea. Next base: position 36,684,885 of record NC_092670.1, on the reverse strand, counting down.
AAGATTAATGCAGTGTTCCATGAAGATTAATGTAGTGCTTGATGAAGATTAATGTAGTGTTCCATGGAGATTAATGTAGTGCTCGATGAAGATTAATGTAGTGTTTCATGGAGATTAATGTAGTGTTCCATTAAGATTAATGTAGTGTTCCATGGAGATTAAGTTAACCTGTTTTTTAAGGGAGTTCTTTGTCATTTACAAACTAAAATTAGGAATTGTGCCCAAATTTGATTGCTTGTGTTTATACACTGGGTAATAATATGTTTTTGTATATTGTTAAGACTCTTTACTTTACCTTTTTAACAATTTATGTTAAACCTACTACATTTTCTGTTTTTCTAGGCCACTCCCACATGTTAAGTTTAAGATAAGTAACAACCCACCTGGTAATCCAATATATGCTCGCCATTTGCTGAAGTTTCCAGGCAGTGAAGAAGAGTGCAAGCTAGGTAAAGTGCTTTCATTCAGTATATCAATAATTGATAGAATGTATCACTGTACACTTTAAAATTTAAAAAGAACTATTAAAGTCATAATGCATCGTCATAAATTATTAAATAGTTTATCCATTCTGTAATTGGCAAGTTACTCCCTTTTGGAATAATAATGAAATAAAAAAAAAAGCTTCCAGCCTAGAAAACCTACACATTATAGATTTGCATTGCTTAAAAATGAATGCTAATCGCTATAAAAATACACCAATTAAAATCAAGATTTTTAGATAGAAAATCTGAATAATAAATTTGGACCCTGTATTATTGTTTTTTAATCATATGGTAATCTTTACTAATTAATTTTTTTTTTTTTTTTTGTGTTGTATTTATTTTATTTCAGTTTTTCTGATGTTATTGGGTAACACAATAGTTTTGGACAGTTTAAACGATGCGAACAAATACAGGATGGAGGTAGGTGTCTAATATATATAATACTATTTAATTCAAATGTTTATAAACAGTAAACCCTTCAAAGATTAATTTTCATGGAGTTCTTCTTTCACAAGAAATTTTAAAATTCAATTATACATTTAAATTTAGCATAATTCTAGCACTGGATATGTTCCATTCTTGTAATGTTGCACTTGTTTTTTTCCATTCATAAACAAAAAATTGCATAAATTGATATTTTAGTTGATAAAATATGCGCATTGTCCAACGTTATTAACAAGAGATGGAAGTCGAGTACAGAGCAATGGGAAATTTGGCGGTAATCAAAACAGAGCGCTCCCATTAGAAAGAATGCGTGGAGCAGTGTTTGGTGCTCCAGTATCACAGGAGTACCAAAATATATGCAATCAAATTGGTAAGTTCTAGTTTTATCCCTACTAATTCATTTTTCTTTTAAATCTTATCGGACTGTGTCAAAGTGACTCTATTTATTGTGCTGCAGTATGTTCACTTTTTTACTGCAGTAGCACACAATTGGTTTGGTAAATTCTGGTGGTAAATGTTACTGGAGTAAAAAGGTGAAGTTACTACAAAAAAATATAAGAAGAATATATTTGAGACACTTTTTTTAATATATACCTAAAGGAATTAGATTAGCTTTATTATTTCCCGTAAAATAATTTTCATTAAATAACAGAGTAAGATTAATTCAATTTCAGAGAAACTTACCTTTCTGAAAGCCGCTGTTGCAAAGCGATCAGAAACGCAACTTGAGTTAAAAGAAGCAGAGGCTAGGCGAAACGACTCGGACGTGAAGACTCAGATGCGTGAATGTCAAGAAGCCGAAGAACAACTTGTCACAATAGAAGAAAAATTAGGTATATAATTTATTTATTATTTAACCAACTTCTTGCCAGACACAAAACCGGCCAATTCTTTTTTAGCATTATATTTATTATAATCAGTTTAAAAAACATAAAAACATCAAAAGACAACCATTACAATCTTTATTCTGGCTTATGAGTGAACTATAATATAATCAGTAAAAATAATATATAAAAACAAAATTTAAATCTTAAACACAAATTAAAAATCAAGCACCATACTCAACATCATTTTTTAAGGTGTATGCCATCAGATCATGTAGCTAGTATTGGTGTTTCTAGTAAAAAAAAAAACAGTACTTTTAGGTCGCTTATACTGTATGTCCCTTGGGTAGGTTCTGGCGGGAAAGACTTGTTGTAGCTTTAGGGTAGGTAGTCTCCAACCTGATAGTGAGTGAGAGGCCGAGCGGTTAAGACAGTGGAACCGTAATTACGTAGCCATAACATCGGCAGGGGTTCGAGGCTCATTCACTCTATGGTTCTGTTGGTAGAACGAGTCTTCTCGGATAAGGACTATAAACCGTAGGTCCAGTGTACACATCTAGCTCGTGTGCACTTTAAAGAACCTAGTACATCTTTCGAGACGAGTAGGGGGTCACCCCGGTGTATTAGTACATCACAGCCACTGATCATAACTGGGCCCTCTGGGAGACCAGTCTTTGACTGAAGAGGTTACCCAGTATAAATATAAATTTTCAATTCAATTCAATTTTTCAATTCAATTCAATACTGTTCTGTAGTATTTTATTATTATGTTCAACTTATTTATTCTATAATAATAAATAAATGTAATGTAAATGGTCAACTTTCTGGTTTTTTTTTAGGAATGACATCATCATCGACAATAACAACAAATGGCCGCGGACGACCGGCACCAAAGGGTCCTTCAGAAACTACCAACCAACAGGATCCGCTTCGAAGACGTCTTAATAATACCTCATCACCTAGCCTCAGAACATCCAGTCGTCGGTCAGCAGGAGGACCTTCGGGAGCGTCGCCAGAAACAAAGCGTCGTAGGTGAAATGTCGAAACATGATTTATAATGTAATTATTGGTTATAAGGGATTTAGTCTGACATTAAAATTAATTGAATTCTACATAATGTTCTGTACAATGAAATGTGTTAATGTTAACTTGTATACACAGGTGTTTTCTATTAACCATAGATTATTCCAATTTTTAAAAGTGTGTTGTATTTCAATATTCAAATGGAATTAGTTGTTTTTTATCTAGGTCAGTATAGGCAATGTGTTTAGATATGTAGAGTTTTGTTGAATCACTGTTGATGACATCATTCTATTCGAGTTGTGAGTGAGCCTATATATGTATTGTATCCTTGTTTATGGTAAATGAGGTTTGATTATCCAACTGTGTTTAATTATTTAGGTGGTTTATAAACATACGTAAAAAATAAGTCATTAAGCTTGAGGAATATCAATGTTTAAGTGTGGCGTATGGTGTGGACAGTGTGCATAAATATTAGAGAAATTATTACAGCTTAACTAATGAGCAATCGGGCTAATTTATGCACACTTGCCACACCATACACTACACACCACAAACCAATAGAGAATTTACAGCGTTGCGATGGCTTCTGTAACTATTCCTGCTTATGGTGTAATTTGATGGAATTAATATAGGCCTATACTCTAATAACAAGCTAGTGAAATTGTTATTCGGAGGTCTTTTTCCTGCAAACTTTATTTTAAAACACAATTATAAATGTGATATTAATAAGCATGTAGCATAATTACAATTTCACCGTTTTTTTAAATTTTTAGTGAATGAAATTGTTTTTATCTATTGTGAATCTAACCCCAGTATAATTAATTGTTTTTTAATGTAGGTTAATGAATTCAGTGAATTTAATTAATTACATGTAGATGCATCTAGAATTTAAAACGTAGAGTATGTTTCTATGTTGGTTGTATAATTTCCAATCGTTTTCTAAATCCCAAAATAACGTTGCTTTACTTCGTGCTGGATTCATTAAGGAGATCAATCGTCGCCATAAATTGCACTCAATTAATCTATTAACCGACCCACGATTCAACAGTAATTAACCACCTACTTTTTGATACAGAGGTAACATGAAAAATGAAGATTGATAAAATCAGACTTGAATAGGCCATTTTGTAGTTTTAACAAACTTTATCACGTCCGTAAAAAAAACCCGGAAAAATAATATTTTCACTAATAAAATGACAAAATGAATGATTAAATTCAACCAAAAGCCCATTGGCTGCCAGCCAATTTGGCTATTTTTTGCTTTAAATTACAGTTTTTTCGGGTGAAATTTTTTTTTTTCGATCCAATTTTTGGTAAAAGTAAAAAACTATTATGTGACATTAAAATGGCATATTTAAAAAAAAAAATTTTAATTGTTTTTTCAGGGGGACAATTACTTTAAGATTTATCAGGGCTAGACCTGACGAGTTTGTATAGTAGAATAGGTCATATCGACAGGGTTTATTATCAGTTCATTTAGGCCTAACGAAATTAGTTTATAAGTTCAACTCTCCTCGGAGGGAAGACTTTAATATTTTTATTATAAATTTCGATTATTCCACTGCCAATGTATTGTTAGAAAACCTAACATTTTAGAATTTTTATTTGTATAAAACTTTAGATGTTGAATTGTTTTTATTTTTATTTTAAATCAATTTGAATCTAATAATATCGATGTTTAATTTACTAATACCAACGACAAAACAATGCACATTGAAATGTAACAATGTCTATCTTTTATCGGTAGAATACATACATTGTTTTAATACTATACAACGAAACCCATGATTAGTTTCTATTAACCCAGCCATTAAAGCATGGTTCCCACTAGAACGCAACGCAGCGACGTATCGACGAAAGTGCTGTATTGCGTAATCACAAGTGGGAACCGACGTTGCAATAGTGCTGCAAACATCGTAGGTTTGATTCCACGCAGGCGGGGGCAAACACAATTATTGGAAGGGCATTTTCTTCCGTTGCGTGTTGTATTAGCGATATGATTTATGAAGTAAGAATAATCAATGTTTAGTAGGCCTACATTGGTTTGTTATTTCACCATGGTAGGTAGTAGGTATACGATGTGTCCGTATTAAATGAATTATTCGATTTGCTGAAACCTCCTGCGGTATCACGTCAAATTATTGTGTGAATACGCTTGTTTTAATTTTTACCATAGATATATTATAGTGAACTATTTATATCACCATGGTTTGACAATTTGTTTCAAATCCTCGCTTGTTGTCGTACCCAATTTATGTCAGTTCTTGGTCCAGGTTTCAAGCCTATATTCTGTATCCCACCCAAACACGGACATTTCAACACATTATTTTGGTTGTCAAAAAATCGAAATCAATTTTAGTAAACGACTTCGAACAAAAACACACAAGTCCTACTCGTCGGAAATGGAAAGCTCGGAAATGGAAAGCTCGGAGATGAATTTTTAAATCGCGTTGATGAAAAAGTTATAACGAATTAATATTGATAAATAAATAATTCATAATTTCATTTTTATTCTCCAACCATGACTGCATTTTAAGTAATTTGTCCCATGCGTTGTACATACTGTAGATCAGTCTTGTAAAATCTCATTAATTTTGGATGAAGAGACGAGAAAGTAATGATAAATAGATTAATTAAAATTGATTAATAATACAATTAATTATTTTTTATTCTGAAGCGATAATACTCAATTCTAAGTTGGACATTAAATATTTTTTACAAAGCCCAGCCTTGTACAACTTTAATAATATAGTTTTGGGGACACACAAAAAAAACCAAAGTTATTATACAAAACAATCCATTATTATTATTTTAACTATGACTCAATTCTAAGAGAACCATCCAATATGTTTTACAAATCTTAACATAATTCTGGATAAAAAGACAAAAGATATGAATAATAAATTTACATTGATTATTAATAATACGATTAATTAATTTGTAATTTGTTAGTCCATACCGATTTTAAATGAGAACTTTCATTGTGTTTTTCCATATCCAAGCCTTGAACAGATCTATTAACACAATGTAGATACCAAGTGATGTACTGCGGTAAATACGAAAAAAAAAATAAAAGGCTTGGTTCCCATTATATTAGGACACAGCGCAATGCTGTAGATGCAACGCAAGCGAGTTGACCACCAACGAATAATCCATCGCTTGTGATTGGTCTGATCACTTGCGTTGCTCTAAAGCTCTGCCTATACTACCTCAAACGTTATGTGCTTATTGTACACGATGATGTCATATCTCTACAGTACCATATCTGGGCATATCACTACCATATTTGATCACATAAAAAAAGACAGAGTTATATTCGTCGCATCCGAATGGGACACAAGCTTTAAAGCGAAGTGTAGATTTTTCTCTGAGCCAATCCGTTGTATATATTGTTAACCATCTGTTTTAGTGTTTATTCATGATAGTACTAGGCCTACTAAAAATAAAACGAAATAAGAAAAATTTGCGTTCTTTTGATCTCTTATCTTTTTATTGCGTATGATGCTATAAAACTATATGTATGTAGAACGACTTATTGGAGGGTAGGTTACAAATGGATTCTGACAGAAATATATTGCACAATATAACAAATCAAATATAACGTTATCAAACTATTTTTTTGTAGGCCAGGAAAACCCTTAGGCTAAGCAAATACGACACAGTATAAATGTAGGTGAAATATTTTCTCTTAGAAAAATCTTTATCATAATATAAGTTATTAAGTGTACCGTGTATATAATGCAAGTTAGATGCTTATCTTGAAGTCTAATTTATAGCCGTATAAAAAGCTCGTTTTATAACTAAACCTCTTTTTTCACTTAGCACTATATTGAATAGATTAAAACGATTGATGTCAGCCCAGACATTTAAACACAAACAAATGTTATGTGCCCATATAGACACGATGATGTCATATCACTACCATATTTGGCCACATCACACTTTTTTGATAGTGTAGACAGAGCTTTAGAGAAGCAAACTGGTAATCCGTGAAAAACAACCTTTCACATTGACACCAAGAAACTAGCCTTTTCACACACTATTCACACTAATCGTAAATATTGTATTTCTATATATTAAATATGTACAGTACATTTAAATGCAGTTTTCTACGGGTTTTTAAAAGGCAATACCTATACACACAGTAATAAATTATCCTGTATCAGTGTGAATACAAAGTATGCAGTATATATATATACTCTTATTAATCTTTTAACACTTTATTCAAAACGACAGAACACTCAACGTTTCTTGAGCCCAATTTCTCTCACTTTTCTAAAATATATTGCAAACAAAAATAGCATTGCAATTTTGTAATCGATCAACTGTATTAATAGACCTTTAGTTATAATAGACCCGATTTATACGCATAACGGAGACGTTAGTTTACTCATTGTACAATTAATTTCTATTTGAATTCATTAGCAGTAATATTATTCAGGACATTGTATCGTGTAAGCTTAATTTATAACCAACAAAATGTCTCCGTGAATTATGCATACGTTTTATAAACATGATTTGCTGTTTCTTTCTCCCACAAACTTCAGAATAAAAATTATACGACAGACGTCTTAAATTATAATACACACTGTCTTCCTTCAAAATAATCATATATTTTTAAAAATTGATCAATTGTATATAATTGTGTGGAAAATATTCGTATCCGTTTAACAATTTTCTAAACGCACTTCAATTCGATTTTGTTGGTCAAATCAAGAAATGTTTACCTAATAAGCTATCAAATAAATTTTATTTGTACATTATATCCTACGTTTATTATTATTATTTTTTTGGTTTTTATATATTTATTTTTTTTTACAAAATTTAACAGTGCACAAATATTGCAGTGTTTAAAACAACAATTGCGACAGCTTAAAAATTGCCAGCAATGTTATACCTGATTAGAGCCAACTTGGATCAACATGTCAGAAAACAACATTATTACATGAATTATGAATTCCTCCATTTATATTTAAATGTATTTAAGCATCATCGCCATTCACAGCATAACGTAATTAAATGCATACCTAGTTACGTATAACAAAAGCTACATAGTAGGCCTACGTTTAAAATTGTTATAGAAAAACATCATTTTTCAGCCAATCACAAAATCTATGATACCCTCAATTCACTACTCTTTAATGCATATTCTTTACTGATCATAAATCCAAGAGGGAAAACCTGGTGAAACACCTAGGCCTAATCGTAATAGGAATCTAATATTATGCTGTTTATGAAATGTAACAATTGCGGTACACATGAATTTATGTTGATAATAAAGTTTGTTATACAAAGAAATGTTTAGTCACTCGACGTTTCGATCAATAAACTTTGGTCGTCCTCAAGACCACGTGATTGAAGGTATTTTCTCACTCATGAGGACGATCAAATTTATAATCAATCGAAACGTCAAGAAACTCAACAGTTCTTTGTACAACAAACTTTATTATGAACATATATTCATCTTATTTCAGTAAATGTGTTACATCCATCGTGTGCTTTGATCTACGACAAATGTAGGCTAAATAAATCGATCATAAAAATAATATCTTCAATCAATGCTTCCATCTTCTCGTGCAACTAATGCTTGGTTACCACTAGGACGCAACGCAAGGACGTAAGCGCAACGCAAGTAAGTTGACCAATGACAAGTAAATGTTCGAATTATCCATCGATTGTGAATCACCTTGCGTTGCGTCTCTAGTGGGAAACAAGTATTAACCATAGGTTGCATCCTTTTCATAAATATCTTCCTCCGTAGGCCTACCTCTCGCGACCAAATACTGTACCGAAAAATGCGTTCTAGTCGGTTACGTTGCAAATTTCACTGCCCAAATTTTCTTCGAATAAAAATCAGTAAACCTTTGCGAACAGTGTCCTGTATATTCCAATGTAGGCTACAGTATGCCAGTTAACTTTTACGGACATTCTTTTGATAGATATGTGGGCCAGTATAGTAAGTTAAATATTACAAATAGGAGAGGAAATACTATTCTAGCGGAGTAATCTAAATTTCTAGCAGTAATGTGACGCATCCATCGGAAGCGTAAGTGTGGCTCGTTGATTTCGGTTTTGCTGCTCTTTGGTTCTTGGTTGTTGCTTATGGTTTGCTGACATGACTGAAGTTCGAAACTATTGGTGTTACCTTCTAGCATGCTGCCATTCTTGTTGAGATTTGTCTATAAAATTTTAATACAGAATATTATTTGAAGATATGTGTTGTGTTGTAGTTTAAGAAATTTCTTTACGAGATTTGAAACTTTGCGCATTTTTTTTTTATCCTGTGATACCCTCTAATCTATTTTAAACAAACCCCAAATGTTCTATGTTCCATCCATACGAGTGACTATTGTTTGGCGGCTGTATTGAATACCATGCCTATTGGCTCTTTACGAATTCTAATAACAACAACAAACGTGATATTCTTTATCATTTAAATCTTTATTTCATGCATTATATTTTTATTAAATGAAGAATAACACATTTATAATATTTACTGAAAACTGCCTTGCGCTGTTTCAACTTTTGGGTTAACATTTGGGTTAAAATCGCGCGGATAGTGCGAATCGTGTATAACATACAACTCCTATAGAGTAGGCCTACTACTCTCCTAGAGAAGTAACCAAACACCTGTTTGGTTCATGCATTTGGGATTCCGTAAATAATCGTAGGCATCCTATGAAATAGCCTATTATGGGTCTAATAGATTAACCATCGTGAGGATATAGTGAGGATGATTGACAATGATGAACATAGTCGACCACATTTTAAATCACGAAGGACCAGAACAATACGCATGCGTGGTTGGACAATGTGATGTGTGCAATGTGGTGTGTGATGTGCAATGGTCTTTCTCGAGTGCTTCTCTTAGAGACACTTACAGTGTACGTTTCCATAGGCACCTTTGTGTGAATAGACATTAATATTATATATTGTCAGTTTTTATTTACTTGCATATTTACCATCACGACTAGTTCTTCGTCGGGTTTCTCGTCTCGCTTGATTTCCTGTCATGATTTTAGTAATACGCAAATTTAATTCGGAATTTTCAATGGATTAAGTGTTTAATATCAAATGTGTATAGGCCTGGGCCTATCTAAGTCTAAGTAATATTAGGTAAAAGTTCAGTCATTTCACCACAAACGATTTTTATATTTGTTTTAACTCGCAGAATGACGATGTATGCGGTTTTAGTTTGTTTTCAGTTGGTAGTGGCGTGATAGTAAAGTGTCATATCTTTGTGCTCAATTGTTATATTATAATTATATTAATTAATATTTTATAAAATAAAGTAGTGAGGTAGATTATATATAACAACTTCAGCAAACTGTACTGTAACTAGTATTAAGAGCAGATTAAGTAACCAAGTCAAAGTAGACTAAACTCTAATAGCTGTAAAAATGAGTTGCAATTTGAGGCATCACTGGTTTTAAACAACTACAGGCCTAACAATTGTGTTAAAAAAATATCAATATATCTATGTGTACTAACGAAGTAGTAGTATATGAACGATTTACACTCTTCTTGTTGTAGTAACACAGTGTTAGTAGCAGTGTACTTAGTATGTAGTAGCAAAATCGCAGCAAACTATCAGCCTTAAGCCGATTTTCCACTTTGTTGGTCGAAAAGCTATTAGGCCTATACTATGGAATTCGTTACCGGAGGATGTAGTATCTTCAAGATCAACAAATCAATTTTAATCAGTTCTCGAACAGGCATGATCCAATTACCCTCTAAAATTTGCGCCATATTCGAGAGTTGATGTTATTTTCAAGAGTGGCTTATAGGCATAGCCTAGCCTGGAATCCGGACCCAGCAAATGCTGAGCTCCAAAACCAAGTAAGTGAACAAGTTAGCGCGATTCGAAAGCGCCAGCTTGTAGTTTTGTACACACATTCATGTTTCTATCTTCCAAATCACTCTTTACGCTTTCGATTTGCGAGAACAAAGTCGAAAATCGGCTTTTAGTGTAATGATTTAACTAGCATTTACGAGATGCCGTATATAATAATTAGTTACCGAATAAAAAAAATAATGAAAATGTTAAAAAAATTATATATAAAATCATCATATAATAAATCATAAATCATTTCATTCATCTGGATAATTATACATTCGTTTGCTTAATTAGATAATTATACAAAATTATTTGAATCAGTTATAGATAAGAAGATAGTTCTAATAGAACATTAGCTTCACAGACACATCCATCATTGTAGTTTAGAAAGCATTCGAATGATATCATTAATTTTATTAAAGTTTAGGATGTGTTTTTGAAACCCTAAGGAGGTGTAATAGATAATATAGATCGCCAGCATCCAGCTACCGATAGACAAATTATTTCAAACGAGATGCATAATGATGGAAAACCACGTCTGAATAATAATTATTTAAAAGAAAAAACAAGTCAGTTACACAGTTTGTCAATAACAGACAGAAAGTTGACGCATCGTTTCTCGTGCAAGCAAATCACATAGAAAAATTGACGTATCTTTTCGTGTAATTACAGGGAAATGATTTATGAATGATATTTTGTCTGTTATCACAAATATTGTTCAATGTTAAAGTTCATTGATCAATCCTCCTTTAAAATAATACATACTTTAAATCATGATTTTTTGCGTTTGTAGTATAAATTCCAATTCTTACCTCAACTACCAGAAAATAGTTTGCAAGTGCATATTCAAATAAGCAAAGGAAGACGAAGCATAAACACATTGCCATCCATATATCGATAGCCTGGAAAATAAACAAATGTTTTAATTTCAACATGAGGATGTTAGAGTTAGAGTACCATGAAAGCCTATTGTGGTATAATGGTTAGGACATCTACATATCAAGCAGATAGTTCGAATCTCGGTGGGAAAGCTTTTTCTTTAGCTTTCTTCCCACTTGGACGCAACGTAACAACGTACGCGCAACCGCAAGTGAGTTGACCAATTACAAGCGACAGTTTGAATGATCCATCGCGTCGTGATTGGTCAATTTACTTGCGATGCGGTTACGTCCTTGCGTTGCGTCCAAGTGGGAACCAATCCTTATTTTCACAGTTTAAACATTTTTTTACGCTTTTTTAAATTAATTCATTTTCATTATAATATTACCGTGCGCTTTAAAACGTTTGTGCCTGTAATTAAAATTACACTGCAGTAGACGCGTCACTATTACTGCACATTAGTTTGCTGCAGTGGTTACCACTAGAAACGTAACACAACGACGCAACGTAAGGGATTTGACCAATCACAAGCGATGAATTATTCGAACTGTCGCTTGTCATTGGTCAACTCGCTTGCGTTGCGTTTTTGTCCTAGTAGGAACCAAGCTTTGCAGCTGCAAGTAATAAACAAAAGAGTACTACGGTATTTGTCACATGTTTTCAAAATAAGTTACGTACCTTAGCGTACGTAACAGCGGGCAATGTCTCTTGTATACCAGCTGTCATCGTCGTAACGGTTAGTACCGTCGTGATGCCTAGTGCGACACGCGCTGGTGCGGCTCGGGCGTCTATCCAAAACGACAACCAGGATATTACCACAAGTAGCACACTGGGTATATATACTTGAAGCACGTATGACTGCATTTGACGACTGAGGTAAAAGTGTACTTTTGCGCAGCTAAAATTACCTACAGAAATAAAAGTGAGTATGATTATTGGCTTATAGAATTATACCATATAATATAACAATCAGTGGCTGGTTTAGAATTTAAAGGGTGGGGACGGGTATTCAATTCAGAGTTATTTTTAAATAGGTCTAATTTAATAGTAGGTCTATTTTGTAATCTTACCCTTCCGTCCCTGTCTAACAGTCCGATAAAAACTGTAGTTAGCCCGTTAAAGTTGTAGTTATGTTAATATTTTAGATTGTTTAAATTTTATTTTACGATCAGTCGAAATATTTAAAAAAATATATTAATAATATTTGAAGTACGTTTATTGTATATTTTTATTTTTACAGCATATGCTGTTAGCTATTTGCATATTCACCTGTTATAAATGTTTTGATACAGGAGTCATTTGTGGTTGCATTGTCTAGAATAAATCTAGGTATTGCCATGTTCGGCTCCATGTTAAGCGGATTGTCCTTTCTCCATCTAAACATAAGCTCTTTGGTGTTATAACCATCTGGAGAATAATAGTAATCGAATTGTAATGTTATGAATATCTAGGTCTTTGAAAGATTATATAATTAGTTGTTATTTGCCGCGTCGCCATTTTGTTTTTATGTCACCCGCATAATTTGAGAGAAATGAGTTACAAAGAGAGCAACATACGATACTTGGTCTTGATTCAATTGTTCATAAAACTAGATTAGTTTGAAAATAAAAAGTGTGATGTACTCAAATAGAGTAGGCCTAATGATATGCTTATTAAGGTAGTGGTATAACATCATCATGTTCATTATGGGCACATCACATTTTTTTTTTTCAAATCAAGTTGGTGTAGACTGAACTTAAGAAATGCAAATGTTGACGGAAAAAATGAAACGAAAGTACATAGACGTAACGCAAGCGTTTTTACAAATGACAGTTCGACTAATCCATCACCTGTGATTGGTTAAAGCACTTGCGTTGCGATTACGTCTTTGCATTGCGCACTTGTAGGAACCAAGCCTATACTTCAACACATAGATACTGATTTAGTAAATAAGGCCCACATATTTACCCAAATCTCTGCTGTATCCCATATAGCATTATACTAAGTATCATTATAATAATGCTGTAATACAGTGTTTCATGTGGCATACGTATCATATTAAGGTTAGGTCCTACAGTAGGCATCACATGTGATACTATATCAAAATATGCCTAAATGTATTAAATAGAATTGGCTTCACTATGAAAATGTATTGTTGCATTTTCAATTTCAATAGCTTGCGACTGCAGATGTTTTTAATGACAAGGTAATAAGAAATCATTTATTTAGCAGCATGTATTTAAATAAAGTAATTATTTTTAATGAATTGACAAAATGAGTTTTTTACGGTGGGCTATCGGTTTAAGTATACAAAAACACAAATTATAAGCGGTTTGGTATTGATGATCAAAGAGCAATATATAGATTGGGATTAATATCCTAATTTCATTTCGACCCTCTAAATAGAAATTAAAAACCCACATGATAAGACATCTGCCTAGATAACTATTGCGAAGCTTCATCTAATTATTAATTAAAATAATGAATGAACGAGGTTCATTTAGCACCCGATTCTCTGTCCGTATCCCGTATTCCCTAGGCCTAGACTAATTGTGTAATGCACTGTTTCATTATGTACCACATGTGGCGCATGTATGCTAGGTTACGGTATAGGCCTATGGCACAGGCGTCACATGCGATACATATGTGACAATGTATCACATAATGTCCCTATGATACTGTATACATAATAATATATTACTGATAATTGAAACACAACCCTAACTTTAGGTTATATTTTAAGCGCAAACTTTAAAACCGAACCATCAAAATAGTTTATTGACCGTCTGTCTTGAATTGATTATATCAAGATGTACTTTAGCTGAAATGTGATTACATTTGCGGAAATTAAAAAAAATCCAAGTTACTCCTAGACGATTATTTTGTATAGACTTTGTAGTGCCGCACTGAGCAGATGTTTGTAGAATAACAATTGGCATTAATGTATATTCATTTAATAGAATGAATAGCTTAGGCCTAATAATAGTAATAGATAAAAGTTTAATTGATGGGAACTACGTCAGATTTGTAATTTAAATCGATTTGAACGAATAATTGTGCACATTTTCCAAGTATCATATAGGCAATTTCTATAATAAATTATCACATATGTGTCACATATGATGTCTGTATCATGCATGGTCTATAATACTTGTCTCACATGTGATAAATATGTGTTATTGTATTACAGATTTTTCCTCTTTTGTTACTGAACAATTATAGGTACAGTAGGCTAACGTTACTGTGATTACCTTGGAAACATAACCAAAATAGATTTAATTTGAAAGGAAATCAACTCTATAAACAACCCCTTAAAATATAGTGAACCTCTCAGCGACGAGGTTGTAAAGTAAGTATCTGTATTATGGGCTTAAACGTACATAACAGACAGGCAGTATATAATAATAATTATGTTTAAACGAAAGTTATATGATTTTACTTGAAATCAGACCCGAGGCAAATGGCCGAGCGGTTAAGGCAGGGGTGCCGTTTACCGTAGGCCTACCTAAAGAGCCAACAACATCGGCAAAGGGTTCGAGCCCGACTCTCGCCTAGTTCTGGTGGTGGAACAAGTCTAACAGATAAGGACTATGAGCCGTAGATCCAGTGTACACATCTATTCATTATTCGAGAAGAGTAGGGGTTACCCCGATGAACTGTGGTTAAATAGCCTCTTTATTAGGGGGATTACCACCTATCTGATAGGACAGTGATTAATTTACTATTGGTAATCCTTGGCCACATTGCTTAAAGACATAAAATTAAAAAAAATTATAAATATAAACAATTATAACATGTATGTTTCCATTTTACATTTTTCACTTGATAGTGATTCATTTCGCTTCTTGGTTAACAAGAATCATTTGGATTTCGACATTTTATTTTGTATTTTGTTAGGCTTTTGTTCTTTTCTGACGAAATAAATGAAATCAAATCTTTATTGCACTCGGTGTTTATTGTGCTTTATTAATTGAAATAGATATTGGCTGACAAAGCTTTTTGTTAAAATTTGCGTTTTGCAGCAAAATAATTGCAATCGTAACCATTAACAAATTGTGCTCGTATAATCAATTTAATTGAAAACAGCAGTTAGAATTACGAATAATGAAATTGATATTTTTAAAATGAATTACCATCGATGGGACGTATTATTGTTGTTATACTAGACTGACCGCCGTTAGTTATTATTGTATATTTATCGTCGCTGTTTACAGGTGATATTAATGTAGCTGTGCTGCTGTATGCATATATAAAGACACGTTATTGATTGTGGCCAGAGGGAGGGACGTTATCTGCAACATTGTTAACATTAACAGAGAAACAGAAACACGATACAAATAATTAAGTCGAGCGGAGTGCACCGTTGCAAAACTTCTTATTTACATAGTATTTATTTACGTGGTTTATTGATTGTAACGTTGTTGTTCAACTTTATGTTACTATGACCTCTAAATCATTTAAAATGAAATAGGGGAGCTTTCGTTTTCCGACGACCGGTTACCAAAATACGTCATGTTAGTTCATTGTGCGCATGTCGGGATGTGTGTCTGCGCTCCTCACCTCGACACAGGGTTGATAGTTTCTAGGTCCAGGCGACGACCGGTGACGACACGTCGATTGACCTGATCTAGTTTGGTTGTCGATCATCGTAAATCGAAAGATTCCTATTATACCTATGCCTTCAACCTTTATAAATTATATTCCTCCATTTCATCGTTGTTGGCATCACCACCACCATCATCATCATCATCATCATCATCATTATTGTCGTCGTCGTCATCACCATCTTCATCATTATCATCATCATCATCATCATCATCGTCTTCGTCGTCACCATCTTTATCATCTTCTCTTATTATCGTTGTCATCATCATCATCATCGTCATCATCATCATCATCGTCGTCGTCGTCACCATCTTTATCATTCTCTTACTATCGTTGTCATCATCATCATCATCATCATCGTCGTCGTCGTCGTCGTCGTCGTCACCATCTTTATCATCATTCTCTTATTATCGTTGTTATCGTCATCGTCATCGTCATCGTCATCATCATCATCATTATCTATTATCGTCGTCAACACCATCATCGTTATTTTCATTAATAATGATAAATATAATACTCGATCTCTGTGTAAAATAGATGGTAATTGTACTTACAACTT
Organism: Antedon mediterranea; assembly: GCF_964355755.1. NCBI lineage: Eukaryota > Metazoa > Echinodermata > Crinoidea > Comatulida > Antedonidae > Antedon > Antedon mediterranea. The sequence continues at coordinate 36,668,250 of NC_092670.1, read as the reverse complement.
TCTATATTCAACGAACATATTTGACAGTCCATGGGAAAGTGTTGTAACTCCATATCACATGCTAACGTCAGTGAAATCCTTCAAAATAATTTAATTTGTTGTCAAAATGTTTAAAAAATCAGGGATTTTGAATAAATTACAATGTTGCTGAATATCATTACAGTTAATAAGGTTTCAACCTGACCATTTCTTCACTTTTTATTTATTGATTAATTAGGCTACTAGGTTAATCTTCCTATCACATCAATGAATATTTACGAGATCTTAACAACGGATTCTGACAATGTTAAGGGTTGGGATATATATATAAACCTAACAAGACAAAAATATCGTCTTATGCACGATTGAATAAATAAGCACGTATGCATGTATACATATCTTTTTTTTCTTGTGACTAAAGCATTAGTAAACTATGTCACGTTTAAATTCTCTATCGTGGTAAAAGGCTTTATTCTCGGGCATTGTGCATTCAATTGTAGATGCCTTTTCCAATTTTGGAAACTAGACAATGAGGAAAACCGGAAAAGTGTAGTAAAATAATGAACGGTAATGAACGTAAGTGTCGCATTTTAGATACTTGGGCTCTCTGATGATAGAGCAGAAAGAGAGAGAGAAAAATATTTGGAGATAAAATTAGTATCAGAAAGATAGATAATTTGAGATGGATATTACGATGATAAATGACACAAAGAAAAATACATATTAGACATATTTTTTTGGAAGATAGGAGGAACTCTTGTTCAATAAGGGAAAAGGGGAATTTTGATATTGTTCACTAGAGTTCACTATTCTCTGACAATGGGAGAAAAAGATTAGCCACATTTAAATAACTTGGATGAATGGGCAGGTTGAACAAGAAGATATGCAAATTACTATTAAAGAGTGAGTAGCATCCCAGTATTTTCTACTTAATCACTTATCCCTCGCCCCGTGGGCCAAGGCAATAGGTATATATATTTTCTATTTTGCCGTGATCCGTGCTCACAGGACTTTTCAGAATAATTATTTATCCAAATCATTATATCATCTATATTTGTGTTTCATTCCCAGTCTCTCACACACACATAGAGCAAGTCTGACTGCAAAATAAGTATAAAAAAAGTATCGCATTACGTAAAGTAATGCACTCGATAAAAATGAAAAATAGTAATTTTGATGGTTGCAAAAAAGGATTGAAAGCTAACTCTATGCCAGCATGAATATTATACAAAATGCGATATAAATAATTATAGGTTAACGTTTTGAAACTGCCAGAAGGCAGAAAAGATGTTAAATTATTACGAAAGCAAATCGACCTGAAAAAATATTAGTATTCATTTTAAGGCATATTGCCAAGGATTGCAAATAGTGAATCGAATCACTTTCGTTATGGTGATGCAGTTGCGACAACAATCCAAGTTAGTTATTCAGAACCTTTGGATTGATACATATTAACCATCAAGTTCAAATATTAGTCCATTCAACATTGTCAATTCCATTGACAGCATTAGTTTACAATCTATAACCAAAACAACATAATAACATTTCAGTGAACCACTCCTCTCGCTGACAATTTTTACCGAATAACCATTTTGGCAAATATTGTACAGATCCGCTTAATTCAAGTTAAAGTATCTTATTGACGGAATTTATATGTCGGATGGAACCGAATATACATAGATACAACTTGAATTTTATTGTTTCTTATTTTTAGATCTGATGTTTCGCCAATAAATCATTCTTATTAATCCCTGGAGTATTTTTTAGTAGATCATCCTTAAGAGAACCACTTTCGGTAGTTTCACAAAGAAAGATGGAATTAACTTAAACTCTACGGATTGGAATGTTGTCGCTAAAATATAGAAATGTATAATAATGATATTTTATAATTTACATTAGCAATTAGTGCCGATTTACTGATGGTACTTTGGAGTAAACAACTTTTTTTTCTAAAGAAAATGGATTGCTCCAATTTAGCACGATTCCACAGTTTGACCAACGAAAGATTAAGTAAGATGTAGATTTCTTTTAAAGCCCCAATCTATATCAAAACTATGTTCTAACCATTGTACCCTAATATAGTGTGAATAGGATAAGAGTGTTGCCATAAACATGATGTATAATTTATGATATTGTATGTCTAATAATTCTACCGCGGTAGCGACTTTCATTAGGAGGGTTGCGTTAATATTAACACTTAGAACTTAGTACATCTTTCGAGACGAGTAGAGGGTTACCCCGGTGTATTAGTACACCACAGCCACTGATCGCCAACTGGGCCCTCTGGGAGACCAGTCTTTGACTGAAGAGGTAACCCAGTATAAAAATAAACTAACAAACAAACAAAACTGAAACATAATTAAATTCAAATTCTCAGATTGAAAGATAACTTTCAACTTATTTTTCAAAAGTTGTTTCTTATATTGTTTAAATTAAAAAAAAAACATTTTATACAACACCAAATGCAATACAAATACAACATTAAGTTGTTCTCAACTTTATTTAATTTTATTATCATTTTAGGAAGGAGGAAAAGTATATTATCGACATAATATTTTATATTTTCTTCTTTTAATTTCAATCTTGACGATGTGTGCTACAGAACTATATTTTTAAATAGAAGTTGAAGGTCAGTAAATAGTATCGTTTCTTCTAATATAAGTGGTTTGAAAAATACGAAATTAGACGAAATTAGTGCGTGATACAACATTCTCTGCGGGGTGTCGTAAACTCAGTATTTGTTTCTGAAAGAGCTTCTCTGGAGAGAAAAAATCAATCTAGTCAATAAGTTCAGCAAAGGACACATTTATGGAACCTTGTAATGCCAATGCAAATCATTTCGTTCTCTCGGTTGGTCTTTCAAAAACAATAATACGATTCCAATTATTGCAAAATGAAGATTCATTAGGCCAACAATTATTTTGAATGTCAGTTGCGTGCGAATAGTTTCTATGGATGCAGCCTAAGTACATGTTTGAGTAATCTAAATAAGTATGTAATGAGAGAAAAAAAAATGAATGTATATATATATATATATAATCATGATGATAATGATCATGTATAAGAAAATTAATATGTTACAACGATGTTTGGAAACAAAAAGGTTATTTAGCCCAAACGTCTTTGTATTCACTTTTTAAACTTCTTCTGTAAGTGTATTATAGAAAAATATAAAAAAATTAATGAAAAAGAAAGGTAAAACGGAATACCAATTTTAAAAAATGTTACTGAAGAAGTTTAACAAATTTGAATGACATTAGGAATTAACAAAAATGTGATGAATAATATGATTTTATGTGATGACATGAAAGATAATATGAATGTGAATAAAAGTGGTGTTTCCGCCACAAAAGAGAAAAAAAGTATGGAATAATCATCAATATGCATTAATGGATGAGTTATATTCAGAAAAAAATCATCATCATCATCATCATTATCAGAATATTAATACAACGCAAAATGTTATTACTTTCGTCAAACTTGTATAGTATATTTAGATGTTTTTCTTTTTTACCCCTGCACCGAAAATTTAAAACAATTTTTCAATTTATTCACAATTCACAAATTCAATTTACAATTTACAACAACACCCAACAGTACACCAAAAAAGAAGCGAGTTCTTGTCAGTTTGGTGACTATTATTTAAAGACATCTACATATACATACATACAACATAAAACAAAAATTATGTAAAAAAAAAAAACATTGGTCGCCCACGACCGGTCAGCACCTCCGGTGGGGTACTATCATGTTGGGAGACGGGGAAAATGTTCCTCTACTTTAATAGTGACCACCCCAGGTGAGGTATAAAAGGACAAAAAACAGGATGAACCCTGTTTGTCCCCCGGAAGCACTATGCCGATCGTGAGCGACTCAGTAGGCATATAATAGACCTAATGTTTTTGTTTATTTTCTCCTCCTTTTTTAGACTTTTTTTAGTCTTTTATTATTCTTTTTTTTTATTCATATCTGTGTGCTATTAGTATGCGTTGATTGGTGGTGGTTTAAGATATGATAATAATTCAATTCAATTCAATCTTTTATTTCGGAAACTCTGGTACATAGAAAGTAAAAAATTAGGCCTACATATAAATGAAATAAAATAAACAAGACTAATTACTACTACTCATCTCAGGATGACATTCCACCTGGAGAGCATCTTCCACTTAACTAAGACGTTGCTTATAATCGTTGAGATTAAAATATTTTTGCTTGCATTAAATCTACACATCAGGCCATATAGGCCTATTGATTTTCTTAACAATTCATAAAAAGAAGGAATTCTACATTCCGTAAACATGAGGCTGGCACTGCAATGTCGAGGCCTTTGCAACAACATTCTTAAACCATTATTGTAGCATACATGGAGAGATCGCAAGGTACCTTGATTATAGTTGCACCATAATGTAGCACAATACATATTTACACAATATGTTCTAAATAAAACACATTTCACATTGAAAGAACATATACTAACTTTTCTGACCAAGGAGTTAATCAACTTAGTGGTACAGAAAGCGACGATCTAGGTCCACGCATATATTTGGTTGGTCGCCTGAATCTGTGAGAAAGCAAATCCCAGTGTACCCGTGAATTAACGTGACGTAACTATAGTTTCTGGGAGATAGATAGTCGAAAATCGAAGTTGTGGAATAGTAATTGAAGGAGAATAAATAACGTTTAGGCCTACCTCATACTAAGCATAACGTGTCCAGTCGGCTTAATCCAAATGACTCTATTCGAGATTGTTGCATCGTGTAATCGAGAGTTCTTCTCGCGTGGAAAGAAAACGTCCGGTACCCACACCTTAGACGCATCATCTCCCTTCATTGTAATCTCATCTGTATCGTTAAACTCCAGCCTAGGATCATGCCATTCTTGCCGAAAGAACATTGTTATTACGTAATCCTTCAAGTAATAATAAACATTTTTTATTTGAAGCTAATTCTTATGTTTTCTCTAACTGTTTGGGCGATTTAGTCGTCTCCTAAAATGTTGTGCATAGGATGGGATGTTAAGAACAAGTTTATGTATCACTATCATAAAGGTTTTAATATGTCCCTTTTTTAACCATGTGTCACGGTTATTACCTCTATGGTACATACCCATAATGTTATGTTTCTGAGCGTGCCCAGTACGACTTTTCGAATCGACGGCTACGTATAGTTGAGGGGCGCGTCGTGAGAACTGTAGTTAATTGCTTTTATAGAATACGCATAACCAAAATGTTAATACGGAGTGTTCCCAAAACAATTAAGTATATACACATTGCTGGTCATCGCATATCACACGAATAATACACGCGGTTTTCACACGAATACTACACGTTTAAAGCCTATGTATTATTATACATATTGAAATTAGGGTAAATATTGAACGATATAATTCACCAAATTATTTATAACAAGAAGAATCCCGTTAACATTTACTATAATTTGATTCATTCCGAAAAATGTAATTTTCAATATTATTAAAGAAATTATAAAAATGAATTATGTATGAAAGTAAAATGCCCAGATTAAATGAATTGTAAATCATTCATGTGATTTTAACGATGGGTACTTAAATATTAATTTATTAAACATTCATAAACGGATTATAATCGGAATAGAAATAATCTCATTCTAACGCCGTTAGCCATAATGAATGATTTATGTTATTAGATACATACATTAAAAACTAATTTTCTAAATATTTTATTGCTCAACCATTTGATTTAATATGAAACATAATTGTTTTTTAAGCTTACCATTGTCGATTCTTTTATTGAGCTTAAACTCTCGACATGCGCACTGAGTGTTACAGTAATCGGTGGTCCTGAAAGAAATTAATTTAATTACCGTATTATTATTTTCAATAAGAATTCTATTAATAAATACAAACATCACGTGCGTGCAAATCATTTATTATTTTTATTAATACAATAATAATAAAATGTTACCGTGTGCGTGGAAATATTCATTCATTCATTCATTTATTTATTTACACAAAGCAAAATTCAAAATATGTTAACAAAATATGAATCAAACTAATAGTTAATGCCTTGTATCTGGAGAAACTCGTATAATAAGCTCAGAGAGCTTTAAGACAGGTTCCACCAGGAAAAAAGTTTTTATAAAAAATTCGGATCAAATGTTCATAGACAGAGACAAACAGGGTAACAGACGGTACATACACAACGCAAGAGACTAAGTATGGACGAAGACAAGACAAACAAATAAATAAGGGTAAAAGAGGTGTTTGAAATAGGTCAAATTTGGGTGAAATATTAAGTTGGTTTGTATTTTGATGTTAGGTATTTGTTGTATTTTGATTTAAATGTGATGAAACTATGATCAAATAAAGACTTGTTAAGGGAGTTCCATAGTAAGGGGCCTGTGATTGATATCATGATGTACCGTGATATTCACTTCGCACTAGAGACGCAACGCAAGGACGTACGCGCAACGCATGCGAGTTGACCAATAACAAGCCACTTTTTGAATAATCCATGAAATGATTGGTCAAATCACTTACGTTGCGTTACGTCCTTGCGTTGCGTCGCTAGTGGGAACCAAGCTTTATATGTACGTGCGCGTTACATTCTTATATAATAACACATCTATGTAAGCGCGCGGCAACATTCTGATATCATTATAAACTGCATGTTATCTCTGTGGGTGTCTGAGAAAATAACCATCATATCAATGTATTAATGACGTAGGTCTTCTCTCCACACTTACAATGATAAGAATATATTTAATAGAAAATATTGTACTATTTCATTAATAAAACCGCTTCATTTGATGGAGATATTGTGTTACGCTCACAAGGGATCAATTGTACTCCACGTCGCCGTGGTAAACTATAATATCATAATTAAATCTTATTCACTGTCTATAAGGCGAAATTGATAACGAACTCGTTCTAGAAGCTGTAATCAGTTTTCTCTCTTCTGCAAATTCCTTAAGCGTCTTCATATTATTATATTTTAAATTGTAAAAAGTGTGTTTGTTTGTTTTTATTTCGAATCCATACATCATACACATATCATACATAACAACAGTCAAATAACAAGGAATAAAGGAGAAACATATGATGATGAATCAGGACAACCAAATTAATTAATCTGGTGTTAGAACAAGTTTTCATATTATTATATTTTAAATTGTAAAAAGTGTGTTTGTTTGTTTTTATTTCGAATACATACATCATACACATATCATACATAACAACAGTCAAATGACAAGGAATAAAGGAGAAACATATGATGATGAATTCAGGACAACCAAATTAATTAATCTGGTGTTAGAACAAGTTTTCATATTATTATATTTTAAATTGTAAAAAGTGTGTTTGTTTGTTTTTATTTCGAATCCATACATCATACACATATCATACATAACAACAGTCAAATGACAAGGAATAAAGGAGAAACATATGATGATGAATTCAGGACAACCAAATTAATTAATCTGGTGTTAGAACAAGTCTTCTTTGATAAGGACTATAAACTGTAGGTTCAGTGTACACATCTAACTCAATGTGTACTTTAAAGAACCTAGTACATCGTTCGAGACGAGTAGGGGGTACCCCGGTGTACTAGTACATCACAGGCACTGGGCTCTCTGGGAGGTTACTCAGTATAAATAAATAACAATTTCCAATTTAAATCTTTAAAAACGAATTAGATTCCAGTAAGGTCGTATTGTCCGAGCATACGAACTTACATTGTCCGAGTTGACCGACGTGGTTCAGTATTTTACTTTTTACAATACTTACCTTTTATATAAGGCCTAAGTCGAGCGTCGTGATTTTCCAATAAATCGTCTAATATATCAGATGTTGCACTAGTTAAATTATTTGCGATGGATCTGCAGAAGACAAAAATATTTTCGAAAAATAGATCATCCGAGCTTGTGATTACTCAACTCACATGAACTGTCGTTTGTGATTGGTCAACTCATTTAAACTGTCGCTTGTGATTGGTCAACTCACTTGTGTGAGAACCAAGTTTTACGTTACATTAATAGTAATCATAAGACGTTATAAATGTCGTGCATACTACGTGTAAAATTGATCTTAAGGACATTTTCCCACATAAATATGACCCTATATTACTTCTAAAAGCGACACTATGTAGAAATATTGTATTGTATAGTATAAAACTAAAATTATTTTGCAGTGATTTATCGTATAAATAAAAGTGAAACTAAAGATTTTGAAAGGTCATAGAAATATTTAAAAAGTGTATTATATTTGAATATTAGTAGAAATTTATTACATTTTAAAGCTGAAATAAGAAACATTATAATTAAATTCTAAATAATTAAGATGAAGATATTATATAGAAATAGTTTCTCAGAATAGAATAAATAAACAGATTTAGGGTAATTATTTTAATAATTACCCTAAATCTGGTAAAGGCGGGAATGGCATCTCATACCAACCAAAGTTGGTATGAGATGCCATTCCCGCCTTTAGTGAAAGTACAGGTGGATTTTATATTATAACAATCTATGTTAATCATAACAAACTAGTTTGGTTATGTCCTGGTGGTATTATAGTATGTGCAATAGTCAACAGAAACTAAAGGCAAATTACCGTAGATTTATTTGATAATTAAGATAATTGCAAGGTAATCACTTTCTAGAAATGCAATAAATGGCCAGATTGATTCCACTCACCAAACTAGTGAACGTAAGTCCAGGTAGATTTAATAGTATGTTTATTTATGTTAATCATGTTAGTTTGGTTATGTCCTGGTGGTATCAGAAAACTAAGATAGGTAATCACTTTCTCAAGATATACAGAGCCAGATCAAGAGTAAGTATTGATGTTAGTGAAAGTCCAGTTAGATTTAATATTATGCAAAATATGCTAATCCTGTTGACCTAGTTTGAATATTTCCTGGCGGTATTATAAGTTACAATAGTATGATAGTCATCATCAAAGACTAAATGAGAAGAAGAATACAAATTAGTTTTATATTTAATTAATTGAAATATAACCAGGTAATCACTTTTTCAAAATGTGTCTATCTATAGTGCTAGTATGGGACGCCATTTCCGCCACTAGTGATAGTTTAGTTACAATGTCAGGATAGAATAACCAGATTGAGGGTAGTCAATAAGTTAGTATGAGATTGCTATTTACGCCATTGGTGAAAGTAAGTCGAAGTGGATTTTGATATGCAAATATATGTTAATTTTGTTGACCTAGAATTACTAATTTATGTATCTAAACAATTTTCGTTTGGCATCATTGAAAATTAAAACAAATGTTTTATCTTTAAATAAACAGTATATAACTACACGCATGCTTGCTGTAACAAAATTGCAATTCACACCAAATGAACGCCGGTTTGTATCCAAAGTGGCTGTACTGTTTTACCCTGATCTTATAAATATTAACCTTTAAAATATTGTTTATGATAAAATTGTGACAAACAGATGTATCACATGCATTTACTTTATAAAGCTTGTTTCCCACTAGCGACGCAATGTGACGTAACCTACGCAACGTAAGAACATTCCCTTCTATTGTGTTTGCCCCCGCCTGCGTGAAATCAAACTTGCGATGATTGGAAGGGCATTTGCTTACGTTGCGTAGATTGCGTTACGTTGCGTCGCTAGTGGGAACTACGCTTTAATAGTACGATCCGTACGAATCAATTGCAACTTCACAAAAAGATTTCGCACAGAAAATACATTTCTATAGGCTAGTTTGTATTTCAACACACTCTCGTCTCTCATCTCATACCGTGGCATATGTTTCCTTTATTATTCATAAACTTTGTAATATAGCATATTGGAATATTTAATTAAAAATTCCGTAATAAAAAAATATGTAAACATAATAAAAACAGTTCAAGGCCAAATGTTCATGTTATTAATATTTGTCAGCTGTTCCATATAAAATAGAATTTCAATCATAGTTAATTGTAAAGTGGAAGGAGCACCGTATTCTACTGATATTGTTATCAGTGCCAGTGTCAAGTACCTTATCAAAGCTCTCTTAAGCTTGGTTCCCACAAGCGACGCAACGTTAACGCAGCCTACGCAACGTAAAGCGTGGTTCCCACTAGCGACGTAACACAAGGACGTAACGCAACGCAAGTGAATTGACCAATCACAAGCGATGGCTTATTCGCTTGTGATTACTAACTGTCTATAACTTCGCTTGTCGTTGGTTAAAACGCTTGCGTTGCGTTTACGTCCTTGCGTTGCGTCCAAGTGGAAACCAAGCTTTAAGAAAATGCCCTTCCGATAATTGAGTTTGCCCCCGCCTTCGTGAAATCAAACCTTGTGATTAGGCAATACAGAACTTTGCGTCGACATGTCGCTCTGCGTTTCGTTGCGCCGCTAGTGGGAACCACGCTTTATCAAAGTTCTCTTAATAGTAACTACTTAAATTGTTTTAATTAATTCCATTTTGTCAATGTCTGGTCTATTGGTCAATTCCCTTGATGATGCTGTATGTATTGGGTTGACCAACTGTGTTTAGACCATGCCTGTCTTTCCATGCCTTTTTTTAAAAATCTGTTTAAATAAGTACAAATAACTAGCGTTTGTGAGAACTTATATCTGTGTTTAAGTAGACAAGTAATAGACCTACATAACGTGTCAGTTATTCATAGTTTTGATAGATTTTTATTCTTAGTAGGTTTTTTCATTTGCGTTTTTTGTTATTAATGAATAAGGCTATAAATAAGAGCTTGTCAATTTATTAGAGATAATTTGATTATTTTAATGACAAATTTCATTAGTACGCTCCTGAAACCAAATAAAAAAAGTGTTACTTTCACGTCTGGGATTTGAATTTTTATGAGGACTTTACCATAGTATTAGTTAGGCATAGGCATAGTAGGTTATTGCAACGTTGCCATTATTTAAATGTCCAGTTGGCGTACGTTTACACACACCTCGGAATGCTTGATGAATTCGAATATGATTCTTTTATGAGTTTGATTCTGCAAGAATCCATGCTGTCAAGATGCGTCAGCTTTTGTGCGTGAGGATAAAGGGCTAAGCATTGTTTACTCCAGCAAACTTTTGTTACAAACTCTGCTACGGTTTTTAGACGGTTGTGCCTATAGACGCTATCCATTATGTACCAAAAACATAGTTTTCATTATGTAAGGCGTCGTTCTGTTGTTCATGGCGGCCCTAATTATTTTATGGAACAAACTCTCGGATAATCTTAAAAGCATATAAACAAGATAAATCTCCGCTGTTGATGAAAGTTCTACTACACACTAGTAACGCAACCTTCTCCGTTATAAGAGATCTCAACAATTACAGGTTAAAATGTAGTATTCATCTAATGAGCACCTGTCATGTGCACACCAAATGGACAGCATTCTACTAGTAGCAAAACCTCCTCCCAAAAGAGGCAAATAAAAGGCATGATGGAATAATGTTTGGTTGAGTAATGCGTGGTTCCCACTGGCGACGCAACACAAGGACGTAACGCAACGCAAGTGAATTGACCAATCACAAGCGATGGCTTATTCGCTTGTGATTGCTAACTGCCTATAACTTGTCATTGGTTAAAACGCTTGCGTTACGTTTACGTCCTTGCGTTACGTTCTAGTGGGAACCAAGCTTTACACAGGTTACTGCGCAGTTTTACCCGTTATAAGCAGAGTCACGTTGCGAATACAGTTTTCTATACGTTCTACAAAACCAGGTCGACGGGCATAGCTTAATGTTTCTAACTTTCACTAACATTATTTAAAATTCAGAGCGTATTACAAGAATTGATTTTATAAACCAATTCAGCATGATTTTATAAAGTAGAGTAAATTAGTTGACTATTTACAATGCAATAGTCAAGATTTATTTCTTTGCATTATCCTTAAAGTTGTATATCAAACATGGATGGATACGGTAGGCCGTTGACTTCTGTCAAAGTGAATAACTAAAGTTAAAATGGTCAATTCAACAACCATTTTTGTCTATTCAACAACCATTTTGGTATATTTAACAACCATTTTCGTCTATTCAACAACAAGTTGGTCTATTCCACAACCGTTTAATTTTTTTTCAAAACAGGTATCTTAAAAAAAGGAGAGTAACATCAGTAATTCGTGACATATCTGTTCTATGTTTTGAGCATTTAACATCTCTTTTATATTATCCAAAATATACTACCCAAATGTTAGTTTCCAACATTAAAATGTAATCAAGTAAGTTTTTAGTGAAAACGTTTTTAATCACCTAAATTTGTCAAACTTCTATTTTTAATTAATAATTGTGCTTTAAACAAAACAAAAATGACCACATTAGTTTTAATCATTTTTTTAAAATACATTATAATTTATATGGTAGTTTCATACTCTCTAAATTATACTTTTCATCCAATTAAAAGTAAAACTTTTTTTAATTCAATAAAAGTGCGTACAGTCACAAATGTACAACTAATTTGCAGTCTGTCAATCAATATTTTTTTTTACGTCGTCCTTCTTTATTTCTTTTTTTTTTTATTATAAAATGGTTTTCCTATCTATCAATCAATATTCTTTTTACATATCGTCCTTTTTTTAATTATAAAATGGTTTTCTTATTAATGTGTGATGACAAAAACTGAGTTTTAATTACATTTTAATGAGAAAAAAATGACATTATTTCGTGCAAATGTCGTGAGAACATTACACCTGGTAACCAAATAATAATAGGCCTAATAATGCGTAACTGTTGAGTTAGATCAAGCATCAGCATTTCGTTTGAATTGAGTTTCCCAAAGTCTCCAGTTTGTTGGCTTTGCTTATAATAATTATATTTTGTTCGGTATATTCGTATGACACGCTATGTGTGTCAAAATGTGTATTACATTTCCAATGTTAAGGCGAATCACCGTTTAACTTATAAGAAAGAATGTTCCATTGCGACACATAGGTTTATCCTAGCGTTATGTTATCTATCTAAATCTATCCAAGGTTATTAATACGTGTCATTGTGATAAAAATGTATTTCATGTATGCGATGATGTTTTATTCATTCACGCCACGCATCAATACCCAATAATGTATCCACAGAATGTTTTTTGGTGGGGGTGGTGGTTGTGGTGGTGGTACTGCAGGCCTTTGTCAGTAAAAACCGTTTAGAACTTAGAATTTAGAATAAAATGAGGAAACGCTTCTTTAATAGGTCATTCTTTTATATAATTAGCTATACTACTGTGATGTAAACACAAACATGAGAACGATAATTTAAAATTTCCAGTCGGCGTCCTAACGCCATATCATAGAATTTCGATGGAAATAATGTAATGATTCTTTTAATTTTTTTCTTTTGTGAACAGCTATAAACATTGAACAAAGATTATGCAGCTCCAAATTATGATGAGGGAAGGGACGTGAAACTAACAATTTTGGTCGTATAGTAGTTGTTTGATCGTGGCTTAAGCTTGGTTCACACAAGCGACGCAACGTAACTCAATCTACGCAATGAAAGAAAATGCCCTTCCGATAATTGTGTTTGCCCCCGACTGCGTGAAATCAAACCTTTTCAGCACGATGCGACGTCGGTTCCCACTTGTGATTGCGCAATACGTCGTAGCGTTGCGTTACGTTGCGTCTCTAGTGGATGAAACCACGCTTTAATGAAGAAATGTTATAACTGCACAGAATAGGTCTATATTGCTGTTTTAATTCCATTTAGTTTTAACCTTTGAAATTAACATTTTAATTTCCGCATATCGTATAGTAATTTCCTCTCCTTTCTTTTAACCCAAAAAAATAACATCCGGAAATATTGTCATCTGTTTTGTTCGAAATGTATGCCAGTTTATTATATTTAAAAAAATGAGCTTCTGCTTAGTTTGAACAGGAAGTATTTACTCTTCCCTGGTTGTATTTGTTTATGGTTTACCATTTAATACTTTAGGCCTAACTCTTCAATTCCTGGTTGGATTTATTTATGGTTTACACTTACTTTAGGCCTACTCTTCCAAGGTTGGATTTGTTTATGTTTACCCTTACTTTAGGCCTTCTTATACCTGGTTGTGTTTGTTGATGGTATACTCTTACGTTAGGCCTAACTCTTCAATTCCCTGGTTTATTTGTTTATAGTATACCCTTACTTAGGCCTACTACGCCTTAATTCCCTGGTTGGATTTTTATATTTTACCCTTACTTTTAGGCCTACGCTTCCCTAGTTGTATTTGTTGATCGTATACCCTTACCATTAGGCGCAGGAGCCCCGGATAGCGTTACGAAGTCGTTAACTCTGTCAGCCCATGGTCAACCCAACTAATGTGTTTTTCCCAAGGACAACTTATCAATAACTAAACTTTGTCACCACCCATAAGTGTGCTGTTCATTTCCTATTGACCAATGAACACCAATGTAACTGGACCTGAGTTTCTTGCTATTCGACCTTGGGTGCAAATTATACAATTAATTGATGTTAAGGCCACTGACTACTCTTTTCTGTATAGAAACACTGAATTGACTGAATAATAAGAAAACCCTACAATAATTTCTACTACTACTTGATATGGTGTTATACAAGAACTATATTAAAAGAATTGAATGTATGGAGAATGAAAAGTTAAACGTTATAACTTATATGTAAAACATCACTTAGATGATATCTATCAGATATATCATTTTCTAAAAATTGTTTCATTAGTTAGAATAGATCACGGAATACCAATACTGATCTGGACTCGGAAATTCAAAATGTAGCAGGCAACGTTTCACCAATGAAAACTTTCAAGACAAACAAAGTATCATAATTATCATGATATCCATTTTTATTTAATAACGATAAATGGATATAAATATTTCGTCTTTTTTTGTTATTTTGCGATGGAAAATATATTGAGTGAACATTGGCACTGAGCTTAAATGTTTTCGTCCCCTTAATGTCCGCTTTATAGGAGTGTCCCCTCAGTAAGGATTTGCTGTTTTGCCCCTTAATAATAAATTATGATGTCCATCTTATCCTCTCAATTTTAATGTGCTACACCCGATAATAGAATACACATCTAGCTCATGTGTACTTTAAAGAACCTAGTACATCTTTCGAGACGAGTGGGGGGTTACCCCGGTGTATTATCACAGCCACTGATCACTAACTGGGCCCTCTGGGAGACCAGTCTTTGACTGAAGAGGTTACCCATTATAAATATATATTTCAATTCAATAGAATAACTGTACAGTAGGCTCCCATTTGATGCAATGTGTTACCCAATGTGCTCAATTTGATTGTGCTACCCAAAATCCATGCTATCCATTTGAAATAATTTGCTATCCATTTGAAAGAATGTGCTACCCGATAATCCGTATAGAATAATGTACAGTACAATTACATATATCCATTTGATTGTGCTACCTAATGTGCTATCCATTTGAAATAATGTGCTATCCATTTGAAAGAATGTGCTATCCATTTGAAATAATGTGCTACCCGATAATCCGTATAGAATAATGTACAGTACAGTACTATATCCATTTGATTGTGCTACCCAATGTGCTATCCATTTGAAAGAATGTGCTCCATTTGAAAGAATGTGCTACCCGATAATCCGTATAGAATAATGTACAGTACTATATCCATTTGATTGTGCTACCTAATGTGCTATCCATTTGAAAGAATGTGCTATCCATTTGAAAGAATGTGCTATCCATTTGAAATAGGCCTAATGTGCTATCCATTTGAAAGAATGTGCTACCCGATAATCCTTATAGAATAATGTACAGTACTATATCCATTTGACTGTGCTACCTAATGTGCTATCCATTTGAAAGAATGTGCTACCCGATAATCCGTAGGCTATAGAATAATGTACAGTACAATTATATCCATTTGATTGTGCTACCTAATGTGCTATCCATTTGAAATAATGTGCTACCCGATAATCCTTATAGAATAATGTACAGTACTATATCCATTTGATTGTGCTACCCAATGTGCTATCCATTTGAAATAATGTGCTATCCATTTGAAATAATGTGCTATTTGAAAGAATGTGCTACCCGATAATCCGTATAGAATAATGTACAGTACAATTACATATATCCATTTGATTGTGCTACCTAATGTGCTATCCATTTGAAATAATGTGCTATCCATTTGAAAGAATGTGCTATCCATTTGAAAGAATGTGCTACCCGATAATCCGTATAGAATAATGTACAGTACAGTACTATATCCATTTGATTGTGCTACCCAATGTGCTATCCATTTGAAAGAATGTGCTATCCATTTGAAAGAATGTGCTACCCGATAATCCGTATAGAATAATGTACAGTACTATATCCATTTGATTGTGCTACCTAATGTGCTATCCATTTGAAAGAATGTGCTATCCATTTGAAAGAATGTGCTACCCGATAATCCTTATAGAATAATGTACAGTACTATATCCATTTGACTGTGCTACCTAATGTGCTATCCATTTGAAAGAATGTGCTACCCGATAATCCTTATATAATAATGTACAGTACTATATCTATTTGATTGTGCTACCCAATGTGCTATCCATTTGAAATAATGTGCTATCCATTTGAAATAATGTGCTATCCATTTGAAAGAATGTGCTATCCATTTGAAATAGGCCTAATGTGCTATCCATTTGAAAGAATGTGCTACCCGATAATCATAGAATAATGTACAGTACTATATCCATTTGATTGTGCTACCTAATGTGCTATCCATTTGAAATAATGTGCTATCCATTTGAAAGAATGTGCTATCCATTTGAAAGAATGTGCTACCCGATAATCCGTATAGAATGCACAGTACAGTTATATCATAGTTATATCCATTTGATTGAGCTATCTATTGTGCTATCCGTTTGAACTAATGTGCTGTCTGTTTGAAATAATTCAGGGTTTTTTTTTAAAATATGTTTTGCTATCCATTTTAAACGTGCTAAACAAGTTACATATTTGTTGATATAAATTTGCGGTACACCACGTAGGCCTATATTAGTTCTGAAAAGAACTGTTGAGTTGCTTGACGTTTCGATTTAGGCCTACTCCAAAGTCAAAGTCTCCAAAGCTATTCCATCATGTCGTATTCGGGGAATCGCCCACAAGTGTTTTCTCAGAGAAGGGTATGTTCTGTATGGGGTTCTGTATGCTATTTTTTAATAATGTACAAAAAATGAAATGAAAAATCATATTAATTATCGGTATGTACGGAGGAAGCTCGAACAAGACGAAGCGCGAAACAAATAAAAGCGCAGCGCGAAACATCTGAAATGATATACAATTTCCCAAAACATGAAAACACAGAATATATTATATTAATATAACTTTTTAATATTTCCAAAGGCTCGGACAAGGAAGAAGGGCCTTAAAAAACTGAATTGCTATATGTTAGACCACATTTCCATAACTTTTCAAAACTCATCGAACCCTCTGCTAGTAGGCCTAATTAATATAGGAGCGTATCGCCAAATCATTAGAGAAAAAAAAACATGGCATGAAGATGTAATTAATCAAACAACGGCCAAAGAATACCAACAATTTTAATTTAGGTTTCGATTCGTAATTACTAATGTGGTGGACTAAGCCTAGTTTGAAACTATAGTGACCATTTATTTTAGAAAGAAAGATAGACAAATTTGTTTCCATCTCCATGTTATTGTTAATACCAAGGCACTTTTCAATTAAAAATTCTGGCCTAGTATTCTTGCAAGGTCGTCACAGCTCCAGTTACAAAGGTCGTCACAGCTCCAGTTACAAACGGTGATACAAAGTGTCAATCATTTGACCAGTGAACAGCCCACTGGTAGGATAGTCCTTGAAACCGTCCGTAAAACACATTAATCACTCACATCAGTCATGCCGCTAATGGTTGAAAACCTCACTTTTTGGGGTTTTCAAACGTAACGCTATCCGGGGCTCCTGCGCCTAATGCTTTAGGCCTATATTCTTCAATTTCCTGGTTGGATTTTTATGTTATACCCTGATGATTAAGTTTAGGATGTTAACCTTTGAATCTATTTAGAACTAAGTATTTTAGCATATTGCTGGATAGCCTATTGATACTTTGCATTTACGTTTTACAATCCGTAGTGCGTGAAAATGATGGCTAAGCAGCCAGATAGCAAACACCGGTAAAACATGCTCCCATGGGTAAATGATTCTCTTTCTATGCCACAAGAATAAATTATCTTAAAAGCACAGGATATGTAGCGGATATATTGCGAGATCTGTTACAGTCCATGCAATTGAGAAATTCGTTTGTAATATAGTATAGTGTTTTCTCCATACGAAATAGACGCAGGTATCTATATAATTGTATGATAAATTGACTAGGCGTATTACTCTAGTTAATAAAAACATGTTCTAAATGTGTATACCCTTTGTTAGTATTTGAACAAAAAGCTACTATATTCAACATCCAATCAATTGACATTCATCAGTTAACAGATAGCATACTGTAGATTTATGTATACAGTCATTGTATCGTTTCGACGATGACTGTGTCCTAACATTCGGTTAGTATTATTCAGTTAATATACTATTCTCAAACGAGGTAGTGCACCACAAGGCTACCAAGCCATTAATACGTTTAAATACATCTTTCTCTGAGATCTCGTCACTTTATCGTGAAATATCTCTACAGCCACGATAGTGTTAAAACTAATACTTGGTCATCATACTTCACTAATAATTACTCATTAAAATGTTAATAATTACAACCATAATCTATTATATTGTAAGTGTACAGACTGTAAATGTAACCTTAAATTACACAAGAGACCAACGGCTTAACGGCTTAGCATAGGACGAGGTTTAAAATTAACTTATGCAGTCATTAATGACATCGTGTCAATTTCGTAGCTTTAGGCCTAGAACTTTAGTATAGTAGTTTTACAAATGATGAGTTAGTGGTCGAAATGTGTGGTGCCTATGTCTATTAACAATAATAATAAAAACAACGATTAAAACTCACCCTTTACTTAGAGTCAAGACTGCCATATAGACAAACCATTTTGCTGAAAACATCTGCATAGCGATGAAATTTAGCAGGGTAGGCGGTACAAAACTGTAGAAAATAACGAAATAAATATTACTCCTTAGGCCTAACGAATATTATGACGTTAAACATAAATTTTTCTAGCATGTCTCTACAGTATGTCATCCCAATAGTTTTTAAAATCAGGGAACCATCCAAGTAATGCCAGTTATCAATAATCTTTAATTTCAGCATAGAAAATACATAATATACAAGAAAACAAAAGCATCAGTAACACTCAAAAAATTAAAACACAATGCTTTCAGTATTATCATCTGTGTACAATAAAATACAAAAATCTTAGATTAAAGATACAGACAATTGGACAATGCAAAAGCATTAGTAAAGTTCAAAAACTTAAAACACAAATGCTCTCAGTTATAAAAAAAAACCAATTCGATCGTCTCCAATGTTTGTAGAAGCACGGTACATGGCAAAACTGAAAACAAAATGAAAGAAAAAAAGCACATTCCCAAAGGTAGTACATAATCTCACATCGTGTTGTAAACGGACTGTGTCCTAAACATTCGGTTAGTATTATTCAGTTAATATACTATTCTCTAACGACCCAGTGCACCACCACAAGGCTACCAAGCCATTAATACGTTTAACTATGCGTTTCAAAAGTAATGAAACGTTTGTTGTATTTTTTTTACAATAATGCAAAGTAACAGTTTCCGATTACAACAGCATAATAGTTTTAGCAAAATGTAACAATCACTAATGTAACGGTAATGGTACTCATAAAATGGTGACAAAAAGTAGTCACACATTTGGCAAAGATAAATTGAACTCGGTGGATCATGATTAATAAATCATGCGTACAGTATAAGGTGAATCGGCTTCATCTTGGTAATGTATTCCTCCTCAAATGGTAGTACAATATCACCACGTTGTCGTCACCTTCCTCACTGTCAGGTATTCCCGTAAGTTTCGTCGGTTTTAAACTTTCCTAAGTAGAAGTCATGTTGCCGTCTGGTGATTGTACTAAGACAGATATCCATTCGTCGAAAGCTTTGGTTTCACCTTTATCGAGGGAGGACTGTAATTAGAATCGCTGTATTGATATTAATAACGTGATAAACATACGCTTGTATCTATACCATCGCTAATTGGTTAGTAAAAAGTCGGAACGTGTCTGCGCATGACGATAGCACCTCAATACGTGATTGGTTGAGCGACGTTCTTCCCGTTAACACTGTATCGAAAAATATGAACGATATGAACACTAAGTCGCGTCAAACTGATCATTTGACAAAGGGGGCTTGTGAAAGTAATAAAATGTAATAGTCGTTGATTAATGATTTTGGCAATATTAAATCAATATTATTTATTTAATTATAGCATTACAACTTCTTGTCTTAATGCACTATAAATGGGTTACGGGAATTTTATAAATTAAAGGTGGCGCTGTACCAGGGATATTACATTATCATGCAAATTTCAATTCCTATAGCCTTAACCAATTATGTGAACTCAACATATTATTTTGAACTATAATTGTTTATTATTTTTCAAAAACCATCATCATCGTCTTCATCGTCACTATCATCATCATCATCACTATCACCATCATCGTCACTATTACCACGGTCATCATCATCATCACTATCACCATCATCTTCATCATCGTCACTATCATCTCCATCATCATCGTCACTATCACCATCATCATTATAATCTTTGCAATCATCATCATCACTATCACCATCATATTCATCATCATCATCGTCACATCACCATCATCATCTTCATCATCGTCACTATCATATTCATCATCATCATCACTATCATATTCATCATCATCATCATCACTATCATCCTCATCATCATCATCACTATCATCCTCATCATCATCACCATCATCATCATCATCTTTATAATCATCATCATCATCACCACCATCATCTTCATCCTCATCATCGTCACAATCATTGTAATCGCTGTCGCTCACTCGATACTTGTCCATTATAACAGGCAATATTCAACCATCACGATCAATATTGTCACCATTAATGTGTCAACATAACCAATGTTACTCCATCACGATCAACATTTCATGTCATCATCATTAAAAGCTTTACCATCTACGTATACAATACGTCATCTTCATCATACAAGCTATTATCATTTTTCGGCTTTTTTTTCGTCAAACACCACTATAATCGATGGATTTTAACAACCAACATCATCAGTTATATTAATCATTTACCTAAATCGATCTCAGCTAACTATTTCTTTTTCTGTAATTAAAGGAGTCATACAATGTCGACCATGAAAATGTATTAAAGATTATTGTTAATTTTCTCGAGATGTTTAACCATGAAAAGAAGTCACAAACACATTAATATATTAACTTCACTTAGATATGGATATTATATAACAACAAAAGTTAATAACATTCTCTCATAAGAAAGTGTCCATTTATACACTGATATCGGCAGAATGAATTAAAAGGTTTTTTGATGACATGGAAAAATTGTTATTGTTTATTACAATCAGTTAAGCTTGGTTCCCACTAGAACGTAACGCAAGGACGTTTAAAACGCAACGCAAGCGTTTTAACCAATAACAAGCGAAGTTATAGACAGTTAGCAATCACAAGCGAATAAGCCATCGCTTGTGATTGGTCAATTCATTTGCGTTGCGTTACGTCCTTGCGTTGCGTCTCTAGTGGGAACCACGCTTACGTTAGTAGGTACTATCTGTATAAACGTCTTTACGTTATACGAATACGTGTACATCTAGTCATTGCTAAAATAAGATTTGTTGAGAACAAGTTGAAACGTCGCACACGTACGTATTCATGAATGGTTTAACGTAAAGAATGATTATACAGATAGTTAGGCCTAATATAGAAAACCAGATGAAAACATTTTCGAAGAAACATATACTGGCCCGTTAAGGTTTAGTTATTTACCAGGTAAAGTTGGTTCCTATCATCTATAGTTTTTTTTTTTTTTCTCTTTTGTGGCGTTAACCACTATTTATTCATTTCATTTCATCAACAGATTAATACAATTATTTCTAATAATAATAATAACTATTCATTGTTATTCTTACTTTTGTTTGGTTTGGTGTATTTATATATATATATATTTTTTTTTTTTTTTTTTTTTTTATTTTATCAACGTTACTGTTCTTGGAATCAGAGCATTATTTCTTTTCTGTTATCCACCTTTTTTCATAATTTTCTAGTATTTTTTTTGTTCTATAATTCTCAACATCTAACATTGTGAACACTTAACTAATAAATGTACTGTAGGAGATACATTTACTAATGTTGTATAGTTATTTTCGGTAGTATTTTTGACATACAATTCATTTATACCCTATATACAGATTATATACATTATTTTAAAATACGAATAAAAAAACAAAAACAAAAATATTAAAAATGCTTTTCTTACTCCTGTGTCTAGTTTTATGTCTCATGGTTATATTTGTTTGCTTATCTTCTCGTGCGTTACTTATGTTGCGTTACGTTTCTTTTTTGTTTTCAATATTAATTTATACAATTTTTTTTTTTTATTTATATTTCATATAAGATAAATGAAACTGCCTATGTGTATTATACAACATTATTATGTAATATATTTTAAATAATCAGATTCACATCAATATAAATTATAATAGGTGGTTAAGGTAAGATCTTTTGTTTTTTTCCGCCATAAAAAGACGAGACAATGATCCGGTCCATTTGTTTACATTTTTCAAAGTATGTGCCTTGTAAACGCTGAAGCATCCAATAGAGAACATGTGGTCTACATATTTGTTTCCTGTACCTAGTACAATGTTTCGATAATTTGCCTCGATCCCAAATTTGTGCATGGTGTAAACGTTAATATATTCCCATAAGGGTTTTACTTCAGTGCATTCATAAAAGAAATGGGCATCATCCTCTACTACGTTGCATTGTAGGCAAGTATCTGTGTTGCTTACTTTCCATTTTAACAGCCTTCTTTTGGTAGGTGTTATACAATGCAATAGTTTGATGTTCAACTGTTTAAGTTTATTATCTTTAATATCTTTAATTTTTCTTTTCCATGTTACAGACCAATCGTTCTCCATGTTAAAATATGTTTCCCATTTTGTTTTACTTTTGGATGGTTCTAGACATTTTTCCTTAATAAAGAAAGAACATATTTGTTTGCTACTCATATTCAAACATCGAACGTGTGTTGTTTTTGAGTGCTTTTGGTTTTTATCCCTTAAAAAGATTTTCTCTTTCCATTCTTTTGGAATTGCGTTTAATACAATTTGCCATTCAGCAATCCAGTTTGATTTATACCTAAGCATATCTAGTAATTCATTTGCGTTAATGAACCTATTCTCAATTACAATATCCTTAATATTTCGCACACCTGACCTTATCCAGTTTCTAAAAAATATTGACATGTCATTGTATAAAATCATTTTGTTATACCAGAGTTGTTGATGCAATATATCATCATAACATAATTGACGTTTAGTCATACCACTATTAAGTTTGACTAAAATACATAGTATAGATTTATAGAAATCGGGTATGGCTTTAAAAATAGCATTTTTCTTATCAATATATGATATGTTATCAATAATGTCTTTTGGGCCTATTCTATTAAAATATGTGTTTGGCAGACATTTCCACTTTGAATCCTCATTGTTATACAATCTTTTAAGCCAAGATATTTTTAAAGATTTAACCTGTGACCTGAAATCAGGCGCTTTAACACCACCACTTTCATATTCGTTTATAAGAACTACTCTTTTAACCTTTTCTCTTTTTCCATCCCACAAAAAGTCAAAAATTATGTTATCAACACGTTTTAGAACACTTTCAGGCGTGTCTATAATACTTGCAACATAAACAAGTTTTGACAGGCCCAGCGTCTTTAAGATAATTATTTTTCCAAAAATGGTCAGATTTCTTTTTCGCCACGATCTAAGTGTGTTTTGTAACGAATAGATTTTTTCGGACCAATTTTTGGCAAAACAAAATTCTTTATCATGGCCAATATAAACACCTAAAACTTTAAAACCGTCAGAAATCCAATTAATGTCCAATATGTTGTCCTTTTTCTTCCATTTTCCAAGCCACATGGCATTTGTTTTTTCTTTGTTAAGTCTTAACCCAGACACATTACCAAATTTGATGACAACATCAATACACTTTTTTATGCTGTTCTCATCTTTCATAAATAAGACCGTGTCGTCTGCAAGTTGTGCAATTTTGACCTCGACAACTGGGTTTGGTAAAAGTATACCTTTAATAAGTTTATCCTGTTTTATCTTTAACGCCATAATTTCAGCGACCAAGATGAACAGAAGTGCGGATAAAGGACAACCCATTTTAAAGCTTTTTGAGCACCATCCATTGTTTAAAATAATACATTCTGTTTCAGCATATAGAACTCTGACCCATGCAATAAAAGACGGTCCAAAATTGAAATGGTACAAAGTGTTAACAAGAAAAGTTCTGTCTACTGTGTCAAAAGCTTTTCTAAAGTCTAAACTTAATAATGCCCCTGATAACTTGCAATTACATCTTCGATCAATCTGATGTTTTCACCACCAAAACGGCCTCTAATGTACCCTTTTTGATCATTACTCACAATTGTTTTAATAACATTTTGTAGCCTTTTTGTTAAAACAAAGGCGGCAATTTTATAGTCAGTGTTTAAGAGAGTTATGGGTCTCCAATTGTTTAGGTCTTCGAGATCCCCTTTTTTAAATATTAAGTTTATTACTCCCCTTTTTTGCGTATTTGATAGTGCTCCATTTTTTAAACATAGATTGAGAGCATTGCAGACTAATACGCCAATCTTGGGCCATAATGTCTGATAGAATGCTACCGTGAGACCATCGGTACCTATAGTTATAGTTAGCGACAAAGTTGCTATAAAATTAAACTAAATTGACTTAAATTAGGCTAAGTACTTAAGTCTAATGGACCCATGAGTGCTTGTTACACCCGTACGTACCAGCAAAGATATAGTTCTTTTCCTAGAACGTTCAGGTGAGTAAAGCACGTAGTAACAGCATTTTGTCGTTTATGTATATACACACACGTTGGTAAAACCTAATTATGTACTGTGAAAGCGAAAATATTAAGCGACATACATAAATAATTGATTGTAAAATGATCTTTCAAAAATCGTGATGAATAATAATATACATACACTTTACCTTATTTTACGTTACTTTTAATACATGAGATTTACTTTGAGAAGAGTGCGTGTCAATACATACGTTGTCATAACAATTTATTTTGTGCTTTAAGGAATTACCGTATACAAAAGCATTGAGTAGAGTATTCGATCTAAGAATATTCATATAAGTGTACTATAAGTTACCGTTGTTTTACATTAAATATATACTTTTTGACAAATGTCTATGAATTATTAAATTAAAGGTAAAAAGCTTACTTCTTGAGAATAATTGAATATTGATAAATTAAACCGGTTACTTTGAATGTTGATTTAATTTCTGTAACATCATATGTTATTAAATTATGATACTATGTCCTTTGGCATATTGAAAAGTACGTTACGCTAGTCATTTTTTTTTTCTCTTTCGTGGGTGTTAGCCCACTTTTATTCATTAATCCATTCCATGACAAAGATATACAAAGATTAATCTAAACAAAAACGTGTTAAAAACATGTGTTTATAACATGTATGTACAATAATATGGTTTTAAAAGATATCTTTTTAAAACATACCATAATTGGATATTTGTTTAAAACATAACGTAATTGGTTATATTGGCATATAGTCATAAGTTAATTAATTAAGTTAGTTAATTTATGTAAAAGACAGTAGATGGAAAATGGTGAACAAACGTCGAACACAATTGTCGAATTGGGTATAAATTCAACATGCGCATTCACAAAGATCGGTACTGTAGAAATGGTGTCAAATAAATTCCACGTCAGTTTTCTTAAAATCTAACTGGATTTTTACTGAAAGTTCAAAACGACGATCTGGAAAAGACAGGTTATTCTCCAGGCTACAAAACAGATAATGTACGGACTTGTCGTGCAGCATAGAACATAGTGCTATTCATTCCGCTTAAAGTTAAAATTAAGTAGACCGTCATGAGTCTTTATCCATAGCTGTAGGGCTATAATAGTATTACTCGATTCTTCATTCAGAAACAGACCTACTATTACAAATTGTTGTTGTTAAACAAATTAGTATCACCGTACGTACATATTATGTGGCCTATATAAATGATACAACTGAACACATGTTGACATAATTTGAGAATCGACGCGTGGTCATTCAACTAATACAATAAAGATATGCTAATTCTCACGAGATCAAGTAATAACTCGACTAAAATCTTTCTAATTACAATGATTTTGCCGACAAATTTAAGTAAGACTTATAAACATTTGTTTTCCATTTTGTAAAAATGACACCATCTCACCGATAGGGGAGAAATCTCACCGATAGGGGGCGGCATGACATGTCCTTTACTCATTTATTTTTAATTCAATTTTGTAGAAACCAGTTAAATTAAAAACACGGGAATCAAATTAAAAACATAACATTCAATATGATACTGATATCTATTAAGCTACAGTATTACAATACAGTAAAACAAGAATTAAATTCCTTATAAAGTTCAATTGTTTCTCTATAATTATTTTATCCAAATACTACCCGATGCAGATCATTACATCTTTGTATATAATTTAATTAATTAAAATGTATTAATATAAAATTCTAGGAGATTAAATTATGAAAGCAAATCTTTAAGGCATATTATGAATCAATCAAACTTATAGAATGATATTAGGGTAAAGGGTATTGAAACACATATAAATAAAGACGAGAAGAAAACTGTTTTACAAATGGTGCAAATATGTGGCCTCAATAACAAACAAAAAATGTATTAAAAGTATTTCTATTTTTAAAATATCTATTTCATTGCTTTTTTAATATTGTCCCTCTGAAAAATAATTTTAAACAATTTTTTTGTTGAATATGCTATTTTAACACATAATAGTTATCCACTTTGACCAAAAATTGGATAAAAAATGTATATATTTGCCTGAAAAAACTGTAATAATTTAAATAAAAAAATATTTAAATTGGCTGGCAGCTAATGGATTTTGGTTGAATGTAACCATTTATTTTGTCATTTTAATAAGTGAAAAATTGACTTAATTGATTAACTTTATTATACTAAAAAATAACCAATCTGAAGTCTCATTTAATTAATCTTCATTTTCATGTTTCTGGAAGCAATACATATTTAAAAGTATATTTATAATGATACGTTTGTTCGTTATTAATATTAACTTTATTGCACATTGTTCGTTTTTGTTGATGTGATAAATAAAGAAAATTTAAATAAATAGAAAAAAAAACTATGTATTTAATTTCAAACATGTATTGTTTATTATAATCGGGAAGAGAGTGCTGCTCCGCAAAGTAAATGATTTGTAATATGTATTTTAACTTGACATACAGTATTTCAAACATGTATTGTTTATTATAATCGGGGAAGAGAGTGCTGCTCCGCAAAGTAAACGCGATTTGTAGTATGTATTTTAACTTGACATACAGTACCATGCTTATTTATTTCAGCGCTTCAGAGCAGCATTAGTTTCTGCCACTGTTCCATTTATGTATAAACTCAACTGACCCAATGTGTTACGTAAACTCCCAATTCATTCACATTGCTATAAAGTTTATTCAAATGATAATAACCTTGTATCTCTGTTTAAAGGATAAAAAGTAGTAAAAGTACATTGTGATAATCACATTGCATTAGCGCATGATCCGAAATGTTGGGAATGTTAAGTGATAAATCATATCATTTTCACCTGGCAATGATATACGATTATGATTTTATGCGTGATTATGGTACTATAAATAAATATTATATCTCTAATAAGTGGTGTCATCCATCAGCCACAGTAGTCCCTTAAAGATATTTTGTCACCCTAAAAAAAATTTTTCAATGTTTCTGTTGAATATGCCATTTTGTCACATAATAGTTATTCACTTTGACCAAGAACTAGATCGAAAACAAAATTATTTTCATGAAAAAAAGTAATTTAAAGCAAAAAATACCTAAATGTCAGTCAGACAATGGTTTTTGGTTAAAATTAACCGTTTCGTTTGTCTTTATATAAGTGAATTTTTGTTTTCTACAGAAGTGAAGAACTTTATTAAAACTGCAAAATGGCCTATTCAAAGTCTGATTGTATTAATCTTTATTTTTAAAGCTCACTATGTCGGTCGGTTAGTCGGTCGGTTGGTCGGTGAACACTAACTTGAGCACGCGATTGCAGCAATGTACATGGTCTTGTTTATGTTTTTTGGTGGAGAATACATCTTTAACTTTAGACATCAGAAACGAAACGAGTGACAATAATACGACGTCGTAAAACTACGGCCAACTTGTATTAGGATCTCAAAGACAGTTAAAATAAATCTAATTAATAAGAGCTGTACAATTACCTTTTTGATAATGCCCGTCTTTGCGAGCCAAAGTTATACTCGACTCATTCCAGTAAATAGTAAAGTAGATTACATTACACAAGCACATTCAGTAAATAAATATACCTAATCACCAACATCTGTTTGTGTTTACTTACATATTTTGTGAAATCCTTTCCATTTTCATGTGCACAGAAATAATTAGACTATAGTGCCGTAGATAACTGTAACATCAGCTGCTGCTTGGTAGTAATAGAACTATACAGTAGCAGCATTATGCTTACGTATACAATGTTCAGTCATTTTCATTGGTACGTATGTCATAGGAATCGAACTTTGAACTCGTGGTATTGCGCAAGAAGTAACCGTATCGTTAATGCTTGCTTTTGTACCGTACTGATAAAATCGAAAAGATGCTGGTGTTGGGGTGGGAGGGGGATGGGTGATCGACATACTGGTGATAACAGTTCTGTTTCAATGTACCAAATGATATATTTAGATAGGCCCGGCACACACGAATGTTACACTACATTTCCATTTAGGCCTATCGCCAGATTGCTTCAGAAAACATGCTTAAATATTGTCCGGATACAAACGTATGAAGATAGTAATTAGCCTAGGTAAAACTTTATTTGTTGAATAATTCATGAATTTCAAAGTTAATCTCAAAACTATATACTAACTACTACCATTTCAAGCAATTTGAATTACGATTTTGAGTGCACTCGACATTTATTTGAGGAATACCTTAAAAGTATCGTTCATTACGTTGTTTTTGTCATGAACAAAATTTAAATATTTTGCTGTGTGTATAGATATGTTAAGTAGGCCTAAATATTTGGCTCATGTTTTTGGTGATCCAACTTGTTTTTGTATTATTTTGCCGATTCTTCTACCGAGATTTAATTCAATGCCGTGATAAAAACCTATCATAGACGAAACGTTACCTTTGACCTGTTCTTTTATGATACAGGCATCACATGTGAAACACATGATATGCTGTATCACGGAATTTCCAATGATACTGTACTCATATTGTCATATGAAGTTTTCATATCTAAATGATTTTAAATAGTGCAATAACACTATAATTATCTGGATGGGAATCTCAACATTGTTGTGCGATTTTAAACTATATTTATCTAATTTTATAGTATCCTTTCTGTGTTTTCTTTATTGAAATGAACTCGTTCGTACTTTTAATTGGCAATCCTTTTCAGTCGATGTAGCACTAGCGTGTACTGTATTACTACCCATATCAAAATACAAGTAGAAATCGTTCGTTTGGCCAAAACAGTTGCCAAAACAATTATTTAAAGATGTATTGTCCCCCCAAAAACATGAAAAAATTAAGAATAATTAAATCAGACTTTGAATATGTTATTTTGTAGTTTTAATAAAGTTAATTACTTCCATCAAAAATAAGGTTTTTACTGATACAATAAACAATGACAAAATAAATGATTAAATTCAACCAAAACCCCATTGGCTGGCAGCCAAGTTGGCCATTTTGTCTTAAATTACAGTTTTTCTAGATAAATAAATTTTTTTGGATCTAATTTTTGGTCAAAGTGGATAACTATCATGTTACATTAAAATGTCATATTCAACAAAAATGTTTGTAAGAATGATTTTTTCAAGGAAAAATACATCTTTAAAGGGCAATTACATGAAAAGGAAACGCAATACACATTGAATGGAAAAAATTATACAATAAATTAAGAATTATTATAATTATAAACTTCCACCCGATCCTGTGGCTGTCACGAGAGTCTCTCAGTTAAGACTGTTGCCAGTCCACCAGATACATATCTGACTGTATTAAGTAATTTAAATACACAATATCTCTGTCATTAGGCAACTACATACAAGTGAAACCAGAGATGTCCACCGCAAGTGTACCGCTGGATCATTTTGAACTTATTCGAGAAGACAGGTTGACCGTGTAAAACTGCACTACATTATAGTAACAACGAGAAACCCATAAAATGTGTTAATCAATAGATATTCAATCAAAGCTTGTATTTTGATAGCCTATCTATATTAATCAAAGTACATCGTTTCGGAATTCAACACATCTTAAACAGTATGGGTTTTACTATCAACGCGGTTGGAAATGTTAATTTAATTAACGATAGTACATATAAGTGCACGGATTTGGAACTGAACATAATCTGTTGCTATAATTGAAAAGCATCGTTATATCTCGTAAATGAAAAATGTGTGAAATTGTTTTCACCGTGTAGAATAATTACAATGATCACAAGATGACCAGTTAACTTAAAAAGACAATATAAAAATATTATTATATAATATTATTCAATCAAAAACAAAAGACAAGAAAACACAATATCACAGGGCTGGTTGGGTTTCAAATCTAAATCGATTTTTTTGTTTGTTTTGTTTTTTTGCAATAACTTTGAAAATAATATTCTTTAGAACGCAAATGCATGTTTGGTTCAGTTGAAGGCAACGCAATGACGTAAGCTCACCGCAAGTAATTTGACCAATCACGACGCAACGGATCATGCGAACTGTTGCCGCTTGCGTATTTTTTTTTTCCAGGACGAACGTGGGCAGAAATCATGAATAATTCATTACCTTAATTATTTTCTATATAAAGAATTGCAAGATAGCTGATCTACTTCCTAAATATACTAAACCTAACCCTCTAAATAATCTCTCTCAACTATTAAAAAAAACATGTTCATGAAAGACCTCGAACCGAGGGCTCCAGCGTAATAGGCTTTTACCACTAGACCAAACATTTCGGTTGGCAAACGCTGTTTACACTAATTATTTAATATCTCTGCATACTTATATAGCGCCCTCTATAATTTTCCCTATTATGTCATAATTATTCATGAATTATTCATGAATTCTGCCCACGTTCGTCCTGGAAAAAAAAAATTATGCTCGCCGCTTGTGTGCTTGGTCAACTCACGTTGTGCCTAGCGTTGTCGCGTTGCGTCAAAGTGGGAAATTGCGAAAATTGTCACAAGAGGCAACCTAAAGTAGAGTGAGGCGCAAGAGGTGTACCAATTGATTGAATGTCAAACGAATATATAACCTATAACAGAACATAATCAAGATCCTAAAATAAATGGGTGGTATCTTGTTTATCGCAACTAAACGTTGTTTTTTTTTCAATGTTTGAAGATACAAATCTTCTTTCTCTATGGGCTAGATCACAAATTAATGCGAGTTTAGTGCGCAAAATATCACCAGTCACCATACGGAGGACCACATGTTTCACTTATCAATTAGTTTTATCGCTTATTAGCATTGTCCCGAACGGCGCCCCGTACGTTTATGTCGAAGATTTCCGCAGTCTCGACAGATTGACACGCGCGCATTGCTCATATATTATTTTAGTTTCGTTCAGGTCTATCTGTTAATTCACAATTCTTAATTTGCAATCTCCATTAAGATATAAAATGTCTAAAGCTCTGTCTACACTATCAAACGTTGTGTGACAAAAATATGATGTGCCCCTATACGGAAATGATGATGTCATATCACTACCATCACTACCATTTAAGCATATCACCATACTTTGTTGTCACATAAGGTTTGATAGTGTAGTAGACAGAGCTCAAGAGAACTTTATCAATTTTAATATGAGTGTGTAGATAATTTTAATATAAACGTAATGTAATCATAAACATAATATTCATTTAAAATGTAAAACGTGAGTTTGCTTTACGATGTTTGCTAGAGATTTAAAAATAACATGTGTTGACGATCAGACATGAGTTTAATTACGGTAAACAATTTTTTGAAAAAGAACAACAAATACGGTAAATGTGTCGTCGTAAAAATGGTTTTATTAAAACATGTGTTTGATAGAAAACCAATCGTAGCAATAACAGAATTTATGTTAAATGTTAAATATAATTTTTTTAATGAATGAACAAAATCATTTTAAATAGAAGAGAATAGAAAGAATGTATACGTCCAGATGTACTGTATGTGAAAAGAAAGGTGGTGATAGGCCTAAAATAGGACTTACATTTAGTTAAAGATATATTGTCCCCCCTGAACAAAAATATTTTTTTCAATTTGTTTTTATATGTAATTTGAATGTCACATAATAATTATTATTAAAATTTGGTCCCAAAAAAATTATTTACCTGAAAAAATTAAAAGCAAAAGTAGTCAAATTGTCTGTTAGACAATGGATTTTTTAAATTTAATTCTGTTTATTTTGTTTCTGTATAAACATTCTTTTTGTTCGTTTTTACCCTATGGAGTCTGATTAATAATGCAGATTGTAGAAATAAGATAAAAAAAAAGAAATCTTTTTTTAATGATTTCGAGGGACAATACTATCTTTAATATACGACTTAATAACAATACACTAAACTAAATACAACTTAGACAACGTATTTTACCCTGATTTAAATCTTTTACTTCAATTAACCACCAACTTCGTTGAGTTTGATTAATTGTTTGGACAGTACTGCGTTCGTGGTAGGCTGCTGAAGACAGCTTGTAGATTATGTTATGCCTCAACCAACACACGTCAAGACCCAATTTATCAACATCTATATGTTAGTTTTGTTCAGTGGCGTAACGCAGAGGCCTGATGCCCCTGGTTTAGGTACCCTAAGTGGCCTTTTGATGCTGGAGGCCTCAGGCGTTGTTGTATGGGCACTGCTCATGGGCCCCCTTAAGCTCCAATGACCGTATTGACCTATCACACTTAAGTGAGATATTTCCCTATATGAAGTATTTCCCTTAAATTGTATTCACTTAGATAGGAGACTTTCTTAACTTTAAGAGTAAATGTTTCCTTTAGCCTAAGAGGGATTGCTGAATGTAGGTTTTGTCAGTGAGCACTCATTTCCTTTACGTCACTGGTTTAGGATGTATTCGTTAATTTACTGTACAATTCATCCATTAACTATACAAGTTAAAGTACTTAAAAAGGAATTTTAAACCGGAAAAGAAATCAAATGAAACTTACTTAAAAATTCAGTTAAACAACACTGCAAACAATACAGTATATTTAATAAAGAATCCTTCGCTTGTGATTGGTCAAAACAGGTTTATTTCAGTCATATAGTCCCGAATTGATTAATGAACTCGAAAAATACTAATCTCAACATGTTAACACACTGCTGTTACTTTTAACACAACATCTAATATGATATACATAACTAACTGACATTTTGACATTTTTGACGACTCCATAATAACGTAGCACCTATCATCACGCACGTTTATCTAACCTAAAGTCCGTTCTAACTCCTAAGGTGAAACAACAAACCGTGAAACAGAATGGCGTAAGATAAATTATGAAACCAATATTAATCCATACTGATCACTACCGAATGACATGCTGTGTAAATTAATAAGACATAAAAGTATTCGAGTTATGACGCTGCGGAATGTTGGCCTACTGAAGCATTCGTTCTTTACATATGTCTTTCCCGCGTAATACGTGTGTTAGGCCTTGTGTGCAACACAATGTAATTTGTTTTTGCTTTGAAAACGCGTGTGTACTGTGAATTGTGTTTCAATCGATACACTAAGTTATGGTAATCTATATATAAATTTACGAAGGGCAAAATTCGGTAAATCGCGCGTTATTTCTATAATGTTTACTCGATGGTATAATATAAAGTTGGTTCGTACTTTCGATACTGATTTTAACCACCTGATGTAACCCTGTTTACTAATTAAATTGAGTTCGATAATTAGTTATTGACAAATTTAGGTTCAACGATTTGCCCCAAATAGGGGTGTTTTCCGATCTTGGTATACACTGTCTAATGTCCATCTTGAAAAATACCCACATACAATAATACGAGGATGATTTGCATTTTCCTATCTCCTCCTACGATAATTGTTTTTAGTGGCTGAAAACCGGTTGAACAGCTCGAGTACAGTATCATAATGTTGAAAACAGGCCGATTTTCTTTTAAAAAAAAAACTATTTTGATATACGTTTATACAAATATATTGATTTGCAATGAATGGAACATTCTAAATTATTTGGTTTAACCATGCTTGCATACCTCCATGGCTTAACACAAGTAGGTAAATTTATGGGCCCTTGGAGAATAAACATAAATAGTATTGTAATGCTATACAATACTGTAAATACTTTTGATCGCCATTTGAATCGCAAATTTCTTATTGTGTGTGTTGGTACTGTTAGATATAATATAAACAAATATACTAATAAACTTTATTACTGTAAGTGTGGGTAGCCCCTACTTTTAGATTATAAACACATAATAATATAATACTTTATTACTGATAGTTGCTTCTCAACGTTTGTATTAAATAATAATTACAAAAAATATAAACGTCGTAGTGGTGTATCGTTACATGTACTTTACTATTTCAATCGACTATGACAGTGACAATTTTAACAAATTTATTAAATCGGAAATGTGTTACTCTATTTAGTGGTATATTATTTATAGGCCTATAAAAAAAAACTTTCGTTACTTAGTGGATAATAAAGAAATATAAAGAATAATTTCATATAAAGAATATATTTAAAAATTGTTCCTCTTTGTACCTATCCTCATCCCCAACCCTCAACACTAATGTTAGATACCAAACACAAATTGGATTTGTTTAAATGAGTCCAAATCAAACATT
This sequence comes from Antedon mediterranea, assembly GCF_964355755.1. Classification (NCBI taxonomy): domain Eukaryota; kingdom Metazoa; phylum Echinodermata; class Crinoidea; order Comatulida; family Antedonidae; genus Antedon; species Antedon mediterranea. The sequence goes on along the minus strand of NC_092670.1, from coordinate 36,633,257 downwards.
TGGACTCATTTTGTGACAAGTTTTTCTTTTGGAAGTAATTCCCATGGTGCTAATTTTGGTTGACTACATAAATCATTGTGTCTATTTATTTGTTTCTGTAAACGACAATGTTTTATAGTCATGCGGTACGTACATTTGAAATCGCCATTTTTTTTACGCTGAAATTACTATGTATTCGAGAACCATCTGTAGGCACGACCTAGATGGTACGCGAGCGAAGCGATCGTACCATCTAGTATCAGTAATGACAACAGTGAACACCACATTTTACTTTAGTCAGGCTGATATAAAAACCAAGAATAGTACAGTATTAGCTTAGGCGCGCCTATATTGTCTATTTTAGAAACGCGAACGCCATTGTATACAATACCGTACAGTAATATAATATATTATGCTGCTGTTAGTCATTCAGAATATAATATTATCCATAGATTTAATTAAATAATTAATATGAATTGTATAATTCAAACAAATCTGTATTAAATTATGCAAAATTAATCCATTGGAATCGTGTATTCAATCTGTAATGTATTCATATCATGTCAGAATGTTTTTAATCCATACGTAGCCTTCCCACGAGTCTCGTGTGTGTAAATGCAACGTCTCGATGATGAGCGCAATTATAACGCATGTCTTCTGTGACGACATGATCTGTATCGATTATGTATTCAATTGATCGTTGACATTGTAGATAGCTTAAATTGAAACATATGGAGTATTTTATTGTCAATTTTGAGATATGTATTGTACCCTAGTAGATCATTAAATAATACAAAAGTGATAAATGTTTAAATACATGACTATTATCTTTTAAAGTTTTGATTAAATACATTCATGCCATGTACAGTGTTGAAAATCTGAAATGGTTTGTGGAAATTGTTTGCTGTGTCAATCTAGCCCTTCCTGATCTGCTAATAATAATATATGAGTGTAATGGATGGGTTGAGTCTTGTATATACTTGAATTAATTTTATGTTTATTAACTTTTTAAACATATGATCTATAGAATTTTTACTTCGACACCGATAACTTTGCTGGCCTTATTTACAATTCTTTGAATTTGACTTTTGCTGTTAACATTGATCAGAGGAACCCAACGTTTTCATCAATTCCGTCTTGTCATCAAGTTGTAATAATATAATCGCATCGCACCATAAACAAACTGATTTGGGCTTGATAATGTGAACACACCTTAATGTAGAAAGTACATTCCCCGTGTAATTCATGACACGTGTGAACGTCCTAATTCGACAAGTAATGTATTTTTAAAAGCTTATAGTGAATCCTGGCAAACAACCATCACATTATCTCGGAGTAATCAAATGACAAAAGTGCCAAATATGGTAGAGATGACGTAATCGTGACCATATATGGGCACATCACATTTTTTTTTGTCGCAAAGGTTTACTGATAATATGATTCATGCGACAATAAGTCTGCCTTATGAGTGTTATTATCAATACTATAATAATAATAAGAGCACAGGGCGTAACGTTTTTATTTCAAACTATTTATAGAACGTACCGTACTATATACTGCTACAGTATATTTCAAACGAGAAGATAAAGAACAGCATATCAAAGTCTTCCCTGCATGATTTTTTCCAGCATTAACTATAGCACTGACTGACAATGTTAGTGGAAGACTGCCCCAAGTATCTAGTTATGTCATATTGCTATACGTATGACACGCCAAATGTAACAAAATCTTTTTGACCAATATTAAACTGGATCGCCATCTTTGAACCTGGACTCCAGTTTACATACTCTTTCGACAAGAATCTTTAAGCAATCTGCATTATTTGTAGTGTTTACAATTACTTATAGACCTAACGTAATATTTTCTTTCTAAGTAGGCTATCAGTTAGCATAGGAAAGCATATTCCGATGTAACTTTATATGTATAATAAAATATAATTATATACTTATGATATGGTTGGTATCAATGTTGTGTAAAATAATTTGATCATACCATGTATATTGACACTGGCTCTTTACACCGTCTGTGATGGTTCAATTGAATTAGCAGACCACTATCTGTTTTATAGAATTAATTAGCCTATGGTATACATATCAACTCAACATAAACATAGTACAATCAGTATACAAAATGGACAGCTGTGTTGATAGAAATGTAGCATAATGCATAAACATACTTAGTGGTACAGTTACCGTCATAATTTGACCAATCACAAGCGATGGATATTAGAACTGTCTGGTGAACATGATTGCGTTGCGTCTACGTCTACGTTCTAGTGGGAACCAAGCTTAAGCGTGGTTCCCACTAGCGACGCAACACAAGGACGTAACGCAACGCAAGTGAATTGACCAATCACAAGCGATGGCTTATTCGCTTGTGATTGCTAACTGTCTATAACTTCGCTTTCCATTGGTTAAAACGCTTGCGTTGCGTTTACGTCCTTTCGTTACCTTCTAGTGGGAACCACGCTTAACTGTCTATAACTTCGCTTGTCATTGGTTAAAACGCTTGCGTTGCGTTTACGTCCTTGCGTTACGTTCTAGTGGGAACCAAGCTTAACCAAGAAACATCCGAATGTGTCCTCCTATTATATCATTATCACTTCCGTATCATATTGATTGTATCTACGGTACAGTTTTCCGTTTCGATACAAACATCATGTTTTGTATAAGGCGCAATCGACGAAAGAAGGAAAGAAAATCTTGTTTTTAACTGCGGTATTATCTGCAGCACGACACGTCCATACAGTGATACAGATCAATTAAGGAATAAGAATTTCCAGAATGTATACGACTGTGTTTATTAAGTAACCATTTGAGACGAAGATGAAAGGCAGATAAAAAACACAACAACTAAAAAACAACATTTAAATTAAAAAAACGAATAAAATTCAGTGTTTCCGTCATGAAATCAGTTTCTGTCGATGTTACGACATGTTACACAACACAATCCTTTGCGCCACATAATTATAGTCGATGGAAAAAAGTCTGAAAAGATTTTATCCTACAATATAAATGTAAAGTGCTTTGTCAACTATTAATTGTACCCGGACATATCGCTGTTAGCATGAGATATGCGACGATGCTGAAAAGTATCATGCATAGTTTTATAACATTAGACACATTCGACTGCGCCTCTTTTAGGTGAGAAAACTAATACTCCGAAGTATGAAGTTTAAATGATCTATCGGATTCCCAGTTTTGCTCTCGAAATGCACTACGAATTCATTTGCATAATTGTGACTACTACCTTGTCAGATTTACTGTTGAAACAAAAATTACAAACTCATTTGCATATCGCGACTATCTGTGATCTGTGAAGGAGACACGGCAGTATGTACGAGCAAGGGAGATTGCTTGGTACACCAGGCGTAATCTGCGAAGCACTAGTGTTCTTCTTTCATTAACTTTACGTTGGGTATCTACCATTACAAATGTCTGATAAGGTTGAGAGCTTGTTTTTTTTTTCATAATATACTACTTCTTGATAATTTAAAGTTGGCAAACCACAATGTGGCTTTAATGCCAATACAAATTCTGACTTTCGAAAGTTTATCAAAGATCCAATGGCGTAAAGCCCAGTCACACTTTTTGTAACAACAAAATGTGATATGCCCATATGGATATGATGATGTCATATCATTACCATATCTGGGCATATCACTACTATATTATTTGGGCACATCAAACTTAGACAGAGCTTAAAAGTGTATTTTCTTGTTTTTGTACACACTCATTCTCTTTAATGCATCTCAACATACGATATTCCATGGTAAAAGTGAATAACTATTATTTGACATTAAAATGGTATAAAAGCCTATTAAAAAACAACAAATTTGAAAAATACATCTATTTATTTGTTGTTAGCCGAAACCGTTTAAATTCACTTTAATATCTTTTTTCTATTTTGTATATGTTCATTCATTATTATCTAAATAAATGTTATCTAAATCTGAATCTGAATGAAAATGTTTTTTATGTATTTACTAATGACAATAAAAATGTATATCAGGAATATAAATAATGGTTCATTAATTTGAAAAATTATTTTTCTAAAGAGATATTGTATCTTTTTTATTAATTATTTTGTCAATATATCCTATTAAAAAATCTACCAATGTAGGTAATCAGTCGTTGATACTAAATCCTATCATGGACAATAAGGTGTTATGCTGGTCTATACAAAGACATTGAATACCGTGTTTAGTATTACCTTGGCGGTATCAAATCACACATTACCATAACAAAGATAATTTTCTCAAAGGTCTAGTTTATTTACAATTTAATTATTTTAGTTATTATTTTGAAACTTTTGTATATTATATTTAATTTTTTGTATAAAAGTAGCCTAATTAGTGTTGATGTAATATTTCAAAAAATACATTATGTATAAGTGGAAGTGGATTGTACGGAAGTCAAAACAAATATAAAGTGACATACTTGTGACGTCACCAGATCTTCATCAGGAACTGACTGATGGTTTACGTTACAACTACGTATTGATTTTTTTTTGGTCTTACGTACACTTAACTGCAGCTTATTAGACTGCAGAAGCCAGATGAAATTATTTCAACAAATAAATTACAGATTTAGCATCTTTAAGAAAACAACCAATGATTCCTTCCCATCAGACATAATTATTATATAAGATATAAGAATATTATTCTTTTTTTATCAAATGTTTCATTATTTTCATTGCACGATGCTTAGCAGAATAAACTTGACAGTTATTTAAAGATTCAATACCGTAGTTAAGTAGTTATATATACATTTTTGACGTATTATGACAGTTCAAATTATGACAGTTCATTAAAACATCTACAATTAATTCAATATAAAGTATTTTATTTTGATATAAAATCGATAGATCTCAATAATCATTATGTAAACAATCTCATTAAAATTCAACATTTATTATTGCAATCGATTTAACATAAACTGACCGGCCAGTAGCTATCATCCGAAATCAATTAAATACAACGACGACAGTTATTTTAAAATAAATCAATCTGTGAAATTATGATGAATATAATTCATAATAATAAACAATTTCAAGGATATATATTATTTACTGTATTTATTTATGGTTTACGCAGGTAATTACAGTGATGTTGCTTTTGATGCTACCGATTGAGAAGAGTTAAGAACTTAAACTGTTCACCGTTAGACTACTTATACATTAACATGTCCAATTACATAATTTGTGTTTCCAGTCTAGGAGTTTTATAATTGACTATTGTACATATTTTAGTTAAAACTTTTTAGTAAGAATTTAAGAGCTATACTGCTGTATTTGATAAGTCACTAAAAGTGCCTATAATACCGAAGTGTATCGCTGTTTTAAAGTGTAGTTTCTGTTGATATGTGAACGCATTATTTTATAGTGTACTAAGACAATGAATAATATGCGAGGAAAATTGACGTCAGATCACATTAACATTTTTCGCTGACACTACTAGGACACTATAGGCCTAACATATATAATTTTTAAATTATTAAAATAACTTTAATTAGGCTCGTTTCAAATCAATGCATATTTTTCCTGGTTTAGTTTTTCTATCATTTCTAGCATTAGCACATTTGACGAAGACGTCGATTCGAATAAATTATTTAAATCAATGAAAAATAAAATATTCAATCAAGCATATGCATTATAACACATGTACATAATTATGATCAAGGTGAAACATAGAATTACTCACAAGTAGTAAAATATTATTTCCATTTCATAGCTTCAGTTTAAGGTAACCCAACCTGTTTTTACCATGGAGGAAAAAATAATACTATTTATTTGTTTTTACTGAGTTAGTAGATTTTGCTAATATTTCTTATGAACAAAAAAAGTGTTAAACTAGAAATACTAATTATTTGTTTTTACTGAGTTAGATTTTGCAAATATTTCTTATGAACAAAAAAAATGTTACACTAGAAATACTAATTATTTGTTTTTACTGAGTTAGATTTTGCAAATATTTCTTATGAACAAAAAAGTGTTACACTAGCGCCTCCCCTTTACAATAGAGCCTCTCCTTTAGGACAGCCTTATTCAGGGAACACCAGTATAGAGGAAACTTTCTCGTAAAGTAACGTAGAAGAATACGTTTTAACACTACACCAACCCCTATTCAGGGGACACCAGTCCTCTAGAGGACATTTTCTCGTGAAAGGAACGTAAGAATATACGTTTTAACACTACACCAACCCCTATTCGGGTGGGAGGGGGGGGGGGGGGGCACTCCATAATTAAGGCGAAACTTCGTTTGATCCCGAATGTGTCCTCTTAAGAGGTGTTCTTACGTAGGCCACTGTATTAGCCACTCAAGGTTGTGCGATATTAAGTGACTTATGTTCACGATAATAAATTTACAAATTCGCTAATTAGGTTCGAACATCCGAGCATCGTCCTAATACGGAAGCAGCGATAACAGCGTAATTGATTAATACAATAAACTGTCTCCTTTTGATGTTTGGTAACATGTGTAATAATCACAGTGTCATTCCTAACACAGATAACTTATCGTGCATATATACAATTATTTGATTTCAATTTATTCAAATAACTATGGAAAAATAAAATATGTGTAGGCTCTACTCTTACCTTTGTATCGTGGACTTATACAACTTAGTGTAATACTGTAATTTTCTTTCGTGAAGTGACTGCCTCGTTTTCTATATGTGTGTATGCATTATATCTTCTATCAGCAATAGGCTGTAATGTATTTTGACGTTCGTTATTTGTAATGAAACTTCGCTGTGGTTCGTTGACTCGTTCGACTTATGAGCAGTGATGCGTGACCAGCGCGTGTGACGTTACAGTCCCGTGATTTTCGTTTGCTGTTTCTTCAACACATACTCTGTATGTGTGATTTATGTCAAATTAATTATGCTGTTAATGTGTTATGTAAACTGATGGTAGTTTGACAGCATTAATGTATTAGCTTTCTGCAGTGCTTTAATTCGCTAGTAGGCCTAACGCCCAGGACAAGCACGCGTGTATATCAAACCGAACCATAAGCGTACTTAAAGCCGATTTTCCACTAGGCGAATTTGTTCGCGCGAATCCAACGTTTCGAAGATAAAAAAAATCGCCTACTCTTTTTCCACTACATGAGCGAATAGCTGCGACGTTCATGTTCCTCGCGTGGTTGCTGAGCATTTCGATTCGCATGAGTGCTCATGAAAGCGTCATAGTTCATTTCCTGATCTCCGATTGGTTGCGCAATATTTCGCTTCGCAAAAAGGAGAAAAAATTCGAACTAGTAAATTTCGCTGAAGCGAAAAATCAAAGGAACTAGAATTCGTCGAAGAAGGGAGTATGACAGACAGAAACTCGAATACGCATGCGCATAGCATGACGCTTTCGATTCGCGCGAACAAATTCGCCTAGTGGAAAACCGGTTTAAACGCGCACGTTAATTTTTTTTTTTTTTATTGTACCCGCGAATATTCTAAATGCGGGAAAACCACTGCTATAGAGCTGTTGCCTGGAAATTGCACTTATACATTGATATATGAAGCGAAATTATAAATCTCCAGCAGAACCAACCCTACCGTGGTTGTTGCTAAGCTAAGACAAAAGCTGAGCTATTTGAAAAATACAGCTGCTAGGACTGATCCCTAGAAATTGCAGTTTAGATTGAAAGAAAATGATATAATTCTACAGGACTAGCCCACCATGGTTGGGGTGGAGCTAAGAACATTTTGAAAAAATAGTGTTGCTAGGTCCGGAAATTTGACTTATTAAATTTCGAAATATGAACAAAATGTATAAGTCGATCGCCAAAACCAGCCCTCCAGTCTCCTGTCTGGCTGAGGGGTAAGACAATTTTGAAAAAAAAGAGCTGTTCGGTCGTCCTCGAAAAATGCACTTATTATACTTCGAAATATGAAACCAAATGTATATCAAGGACCAACACTATGGTTGGGGCTGAACTGAGCTGAGCTAAAAACATTTTGAAAACTAGAGCTGCAGGTCGTCATAATACTTGGGGAGGGGGTTGGTGAATCCGCAGTCATCTATCATCACCTGAAATAATCGATTTCAACAGCAGAGAACGAAAGCCGTAAAGTTAGCCTAGTTATCTTAGGCCAATGCTTTGCAGACAAACAATGAACTTTCGGATCTGAGAAGCAATGAAGCGTAACGGGAGGTTAAATGACTGTCCATAATTTTAAAAGCTGCTAAAATAACACAGCAATAATTCTTTTTTTTTATTTGTCAATACTTATTTAAAAAATATATTTTTTTTAATTTAATTCTTGTGAAAAACATAGTTTGAAAATTTTACGCAAAAATCATTTCTGTAGCAAATACATGTCACTAATACCTACATTTATAGATGTTAATAAATTTGTATAGATTTGTTCCTGGTAAGCGTTCTTGCATTTAAAAGCAGAACCATTAAAATACATAGCTTTAGGCTAATTACATTTACTAATGAATATATATATGAATACGAAATAAGAAAAACAAATCAAACTAGGATATCCAGGCTAGTATAGATGACATGCCATGCTGGGTAACGACCCATAGCGTTTGCTTTTGGGTATCGCCCACTTTTCCTATAATTGCCTCCGCCTATGTTTTTACCATTTTATTGTCCTTTTGACTAGCATAGTAATAGTAGGAACCTTAGTTTTTCATTATAGCCACAGTGGTCTATAATATTATTACTATTACTATTTGACAACAAAATTAATATCCATGGAGTTTGATTTTGATGGGATCATCTTACATTATTCTCTTTAATTCCAAAAAAAGAAAGAAAAATACTGAGCACCTTTACATCTCGTTGCCAAATGGCCCAATTGCAAGTAAACATATTGCATGAAAATGTATACGAATTAAGGTAAAAAAGCAAAAGCAGTGGAAAGTAAAAAATGGATTAAAATTTAATAATTCGATGTAGAATAATATTGGACTATTAGCAAATCTAGCTGTTTTAGTGACTAGTTTGGTAATTTTGTTTTTATTTCTTAAATTCCTACCATGACAACTAAATCTAGTCGGTGGAATAAGATCAGCATTCTGTTTCATTTTGGAAAGACAAGGCTCTTACCCTTCACAGAATAAAAAGTAACAATTACTTAAAATAATTCGTCAAGCCCACTTTTCCACATTTTCAATACATTCACTTAATCTACTGGCCAAGCCAGAATGCTATACTACATCAGCATACTCCATAACTGACCTAATAATAATAAGTACATAAGTAGGCGCCTTAAGAGGAAAGTGTGTAAATGCTGACCTTAAGGGGAAAATAAGGAAAACAACCGTTTTAAACCAAAATATCGGCTAAATATATTCTTTTTGGCGTTTCAACATATATGTTTTAACATATATATTAATAATAATAATAATAATAATAATAATATTAAATCCACACATCATTTTAGCTCTACATTGTTAAAACTAAATAGTTTAATGACATAAGAGAAAAAGTTTCCTAGTAGCTTTAGCTTTTAACTTTTTGGTGACGAGGATTTTGCGTATGATATTAATGAAATCGTAACTTAAGCTTGGTTCTCACTATGACGCAACGCAAATGACGACGTAAGCGCAACGCAAGCTTGTTGACCAATGATAAGTGAATGTCGAATAAATCCCTCGCTTGTGATTGGTCAAATCCCATACGTTGCGTTACGTCCTTGCGTGGCCGGGAACCAAGCATTAATATTGCTGTTGATATGATGATTAAAATTTATAACATTAACATGTATATACAATTTATGTTTAAATATTATGTATATTTGTTAGAATAGTTAATATTGAGTAATGCATGCTTCGTGAATCAGATTAATAGAAATCGATAAACGATAAAGAACTTACTACACATATATATATTTCTAAAATAAAATCACTTAGTAATATCATATTGAATTTTTTATTAGGACAGTATTGATATATAAAACAAATGTTATCACGGTTAGATTTAATATTTAATACAGTACTTAATTGTAAAATTAAAAAATTCGTTGAATGTATGCCAACCACGTTTTTTTATTATTCAGTCACACACGTTAAAAGTATTTTCATTTACATTTTTAAGATAGAGCATACTTGGAATATAGCATGGGAATAATGAGAGGGAAGGTTTGTAAAATCTAACATTTACCGTACAATGTATCTTGCCGCTGCCAATGCACAGACCGCGTCTAAAACCGCCTTCTAAAAACCAACTCAGACACCGTCGTACGACGAGGCCCGACGAGTCGTCTTGTCGGGAGAAAATTAAACATGTTTAAATTTCTCCCGACGACCTTAAAACTACGCCCGACGCTATCTCAAGACGACTCGTCTCGTCGGGACAGCACCGCGCGATCAGATTGAGCATACGATATTGCCTCCAGTTCCCGCTCCAGTTGATTCGCAACTTCCTATAGAGTTCCGCGGCAAGAAACATTGTGTTCAAAGAGCGTGATTGACAGCAGTTCTCATTCAATTGTTTTTTGTAATGCCATCGCCGCTACAAATCCTACTCTCATTTAACCATGGTTATAATATATGCACTTCCTACAGTTACTCTGCACGCGATGTGTAACAAAATGACCGGTTAAGCTTGATTTCCACTAGGAGGCAACGGAAAGACGTAGGACGTAAGTAATTTGACCAGTCTCAGGCGATGGATTATCAAACCGTCGTGTAGTCAACTCGCTTGCGTTGCGTCCCAGTGAGAACCAAGCTGTATGGGAAGGTTCTAAACTGTATTACGTCATCTTGGATCCAATATGGTGTTTATACAATTAGTTTTCTATTGCATGTATCCATAAACAAGGTGGGATGGCGGATGGAGATAATGGGTTCAACTACTGGTCCGGGTGGTATCGTTACTGTACAATGATATAGACCGGTATACGCGTTGAAGGGTTTATCATTATTATATTCCTAGATACAGATCCCATTTCTTTTCATAACATTTAACTTCCAGTTTTTGTTATTTTTTGTTGCTATTATTATTAATTGTAATTGTATAAGATTTAAATTTGTATCCGTTTTTGTCGACAGGACCACAGTGCAAAACAAGTTTATTTCTACTTGATTGTGTATTATTCTGTATAAATATGTTGTTAAATAAATAAATGAATAAATAAAAAATCCTTTTTTTCATACACCTTAAATAAAAACATAGTTGGCGCGCGGCGCGTACACAAAACCACTACTAATTAACTTGGATCGTGATCGTAATGCCTAGAAATATCTGTGATTAAATGTGAATTTGCAATATCATTGTTTGCAATCAAAATAAAATAGTTGTTATAATGTATTTATACAGCTAGTTATTGTATTTTATTATCGATTTATACTGTAGCATTGTATATGAATACATTCTATCACAATATACGGTAGTGCATGGTAATATAATGATATTGGTACATGTGACTAAAGACACGTCGAAATGCTATTCGCAATTATTGTGTTTATGAAATCCAAGTAACTTACAATTCACTCCTCCTGTGTCTCATAATTAGAAATACTACTTTTTAACCAAATCCAACTTGTTATGTACTGTATTTTACCTTTGACTGAACTCATTCTAAGTTAAACTATAGGTTTGTTACGAGTCTGTTTATTATATACCCTGACAGTGCGTATGAGATCCAGCAGAGAGAAGGTGTGTGTGCGGGGGGGGGGGGGGGGTGCGTAGATGAAGGTAGGTGACATGATATACATCCAGCCCCATATGAAATTAAACAATGTGCTACAATTTCAGACTTTAAAGCCCAACTCATCAAACATTTGATCTCAAAATATTAAGTTGTACTGTAATTGTTTATATTACATAGCCTATGTAAATACGCGAACGTGATTGGTTGAAACTGCATCACATGACTACTGCTGCGAGGATCGTAAATCGTATATATCCTCGAGAACGATGATATTGACTGTGTAATTTTCGCGTAATAATCGTGTCCCCTGTCATTAATCATATAAATTCTCGAGTACGATGATATTGACTGTGTAATTTTCGTGTGCAACACTCGAGTTTGCCGATAAATAAACAAAAGTCATCTACTCGATCTTGAACTCGGGTGGAATTGTCACTCCATCGCAAGACAACGTTTCATCCGCTGGGCCACGGAATTTGCTTGAAGAAATTAATCTTCTAAACTATTTAAGCTATGCATACATAGCGCCCTCATTTGTTATAAGTCCACCCTAAATGTGATGAAACACCGTTTGTGATTGGTCAATACTCACGGTAGTAACCTAGTAACTAGTACGCGCTGAACATCCGGTGATTCGGCTCCTCGAAGATCGAGAGAAGACGAATTGTTTATTCGGCCTACCTGATTATAATATTATTATTAATAGGCTTATTGATGGAAATTCTTCTGTTAATTTAAACGACCTAGGCCTAAGTGAATATTTTATTGCCAAGGAATCATCAATTAGTAATTATCTGTATATTATTCTTCGCAAGGTAAGGTGTCTAGGCAGGCTTGTTTTAAATACAATACAAATACTATAGGAGGCCTAGCCTAGCTTCACCCAACCCAGCAGACTTGTTCTTGGCTATATAATATAACAGATATTGCCTTTTATATCGGTTAAATATAAGATTTGACATCCCCTAGGGAATGATATTAAGTTCTCGGGGAATATATATTTCCCTCAGCTGGCGCTTCGGGAAATATATATTCCCTCGAACTTAATATCATTCCCTCGGGGATGTCAAATCTTATATTTAACCTCTAAGCAGTCAATATCTGTATAATATTGTTTATTCAATGCAGCTTATTTTTAATTGGTGTATCTCATTATAACTTTGTTTTGTTTTGTTTTATTTTGACTTAATTTGTGCTACTTAGTTTTGTTATTTTTGTATTTTATAAGTAATGATGGAGTAAGAGCAGTTTTCTGTTTGGGCTCATGCCTATTACTTGCTCCTGGCAAGATGAATTGTAAAATGTACTTTATGAACTTTTGCCGAATAAATATTATTATTATTATTATTATTATTATATATGTAGCTAAATACAATACAAAATATAGAACAGTAGGATATATTCTGCTCTTTCAAGCCCTTTGCCTCCTTTTAAAATGACATTCAACCTTCCACACAGTAACAAACTATACGGCATTTTAAATCGATAACTTCCACATTATTCACATTGTAAGTATACTATACATAAAGTATATCGAATAACATATAAATAAGAAACCTTACCTTTATTTTATGATCAGGTTTAATATACCAGGCGTATTTAGCTTATGCGCTAAATATGATCCATAAACCGATTAGTGCCTGCCGTGACAGTCGGTGCTTAGATAAATAGCATTTGATAATAGCTTGATCTTTATATTTTGTCTCTACTTAAGCTACAAATTTCTTCTCAATAACTTAATTTTCCACGGTTCATTGAACACGGATAGTTGGTTTTGTATAAATATTATATATCAGTGCTTTTTTTTTTTTTTAACATGTTATTTATCTGTCAATTCGGTTTTACAGTTAATATCAATGTCGCCGTAATGTTAACTTGACCTGTTTATAATTATGTATCTCGTAATCTTCGTCCATTAGTCGATTTTAAATGCGTACAAATTTGAAGCTGCAGCTCGGGGAGAAAGCATGGTGTTTTATTCCTAAAATTAAGAGACCTACATCTTGGTTCCCACTTGGAGATAACGCAATAAACGTAGTTGACCAATCAACATGCGTTGCACTTACATCTAATCCTTCCTAGTGTGAACGAAGCTTAATGATCGCAGGAAGCCTGCCTCTCAGTTGTTTACTTTCATTTAATTTGCCTCTCGTCTTTATAATATCAAAATCAAAAACAGAAGAAAAAATACACGTTTTCATTAACATATTTTTTCATGTATAGGCCTACTAATCAACGTTATATTAAAGGCGTAACACTTTGTTCCCATGCTTGACACAGCGCAATTACATACGCGCACCAACGCAGGTATGTTGACCAAGCGACAGTTTATTGATCTACCACGTCACGATTGGTCAAAGGTCAAATTACATGCGTTACGCTCACGGCGTTTCGTTCAATTGGAAAACTGTCTTAAGTAACAGTTATAACGTATCGAGTGATTTATTAACAAATGTATGCAAAATTGTCATCTTTCCGGACTCTTTATTAATGTATTTTATTTAGAATGTTTTTCTTGTATGGAATGTTTTAAAAAGTATGTCATAATTTATAAAATAAACGAGAAGAGTGAACACAAGAGGTTGAATCATACAAACGAGAAAACTGAAGACATTGTATATCCAATAAATGTGGAGATTTATTCTTTTTATACCAAGTCTTTCCTTAGCTGTCTGAGTTAATCCTAGTTAATGTATAGGCAAGACAAGGTAAACACTACTGACCATACACATATTTATCATTACCAAACCTTTCTACTCTACAATAACATGAAATCGATAAATATATTCTCGTATACATATTTTAGTAATTTTATATTTAAGTTTTATTGCAATATATTTCCAATCCAATAACTAATAGGTTGTGGCATTTATGGTGTCAAATGTACGTATGTGTCTGTCGTTCATCTTCTGTTTGCTTGAACATCAACACAATTTCCTATCGACTTAAGGGGCATTGGTTTTACTTTAAAAATGTAGAGCAAAGGGTAATTTGAAAGCATGTTTATGCCATTTGTTACAACACCGATTACCGACCTAGTTTTTAGATAAATTGCATAATTTGGTTTGTCATAGATTCTTAACTCAAAAATAAGTTTTTTTGATAAATTGTGATAATTTGTTGTTTTTTTTTTCGTTATAACATTTTAAGCTATATATTCAGTGATAATATTTATGCTTACAGTTGATCTCTAGAGTTATAGCGTTTTTAGATAAGCCATTAAAAATTACATTAAAAAATGTTGCTTGCTTTAGAAACTTAGTCATTGGAGACTCTGATTGCAGCACGATATATACGATACTAACGCGTTCGAACCGATATAGCGTAACCAGCATACACATGCGTAAAACAACTTAAGTTATGAAATCTTCCCAAGACTACCATAGTTTCCGAATTTAGAGTCAGCAGTCGTTGAAGTTTGCTATTAACGTTAGAGAAGTAACACCGGTTTTTGTTTCTCACTTGTAGATCGGGGAAATTGAGGGTGCTATTATTATTATTACTCACATGAGTCTCTATATGCTGCTATATTTTATGGATATTTTGTAAATTTTGTTGTTTCATTTTTCTTAAATAAAGATAATATACCAGTCAATATAATAATAATAAGTTAAACATTCACACATGCGCACTAATCATCTTATTGGAATTGCGCCAAGTATGAATCACCAATGCTACATGCGTAACTTTTTTTTCAACAGAACAATGTATTTTGCTACAATAAGTTTGTCATGATTCGTCAATTTCTTCAGTTTCTTCATGAACAATCCTTATGGCAGTTTCTTTGATATTATTTGCATATTCGAGATCATTTTCATTATGATCATTAACTCCATTCGTCAAGACAGACTGTTCAACACCGAATAGCCATTCTATAATCCTACTGTCGTTCTCAGCACTGTCAACATCACTGTCCGAATGGGAACATTCAATGTCATGAAGCATTTGTACAGTAAGATTTGAATCAGAAGTTATTGCTGATTGGCATCTGTCAGGAGCTTTGCCATTATTTGTTATTTTATAAATCTTTGAACCCTTATTTAAACTGTCTTGTTTACAACCTGATTTATGCTTCTCTAACTGCATCCTAGAGTTTGCTTCGTATTTTAGAGGTAGGGGTGTATCAGAATATCTGCGCCTGTATAAACGCGGATTTTTTTCTGTAGGTTTTGATTCATTATTTCTTTGTTTTAGCAATTCTGTGGGTATACTAGATAGTCCTGTAAGTGAATTTGACCTGTTTTTACGACCAGTTGGAAACGTCCCACTTTTGCCAACAGTTGAATTATTCAACGATGTACTGGACGAATTCCGTGATAATCTGAGCTTGGAAAAACTATTATTTGATGTTCTTGGAGATGTCTTTGACAATGATATTCCTTCTGTGTTACCACTATCATAAGCGGATTCCAACCCTGATTCAAAAGGTATAGGTGAAAGCAATGGATGTCTTGGGCTAGCTGATCGGTTTGTCTTTTTATCATCAATCGGCGGTAATAGAAATTTACCCAATTCTGGCGCGCTTCCTCTTCTGAATCTTGCAGACGATGCACGAAAGAGGTCAAGTTTGTCGTCAGACATTTCATGAACATCGCCTGATTTACTCCGCATCTTATTATTGGTCGAAAAATAGTGAGTCTGAGTCATGTTGTATTTTCTGTCTGAAAGAAATGATAACAGAACATTACGTTTACTCAAGTGTAGTGCCTACATGAGTAAATACAAGAAAAGTATTGTCTGAATTAAATGATTGTCTTATATCGATGCGTAACCCGGATACATCTCGATATCAAATATGCATTGAGTGCAATGGTCAGACAGGTCACACAATCAATTATGCTCAAGTATTAAAGATAACTCAATTTATAGTATAGTTCTTGAATGGTAAAATTGAAAACTTAAAAAATAAAAATTGTAGTTGACAGATTCATTCTGAAATGTCAAAGATTGTTGATTGATTATACTTGCGTTACCTTTTGATTATATATTCATAATGTATAGAAAAGCATTGCAGTAAATTTTTGTTTGCAAAGACGAACAAACTAGTAGTTCCTTTAGGCCTATATACCATGAGATTCTCAAACAATTTTGCCTATTACCATATATGAAAATTAGTCAACTTCTTCACTGAGAAACTTTATAAAACTTTGCTCGTATTTACAAAATGAAGTTTGCTAGTGTAAAAGCCAGTCATTGTTGCCCTGCCAAGAGTAAGGTTTTAAAAAATATAATCTGTTTACAACTAGAAGGAACTTCCATAATTCACACTTGCCAACTAATTAGCAAACACACGTTTGATGACAATTCAATTGCATTTTGAATTACAATAATACTTATATGATAAATAGTTAATCAATTGTTGATCAGAATTTGTCAAGGTCTCAAATTGAATGGACACAAACAGTTATTGTTAGTTAATCCTACAAAAGTAGTTAATTATTCATTGTGTTATTTTGTCCATTGGCTTTTGATCTACCTGTGTTTTTGAACATGATCGGTATTCGTAGCGTGCCAACACGTTCTCAATTTCGTTAAAGCTCTGTCTACACTATCAAATTTTATGTTTCAAAAATATGCCCATATATTTGATTTCATTTATTT
Organism: Antedon mediterranea; assembly: GCF_964355755.1. Lineage (NCBI taxonomy): Eukaryota > Metazoa > Echinodermata > Crinoidea > Comatulida > Antedonidae > Antedon > Antedon mediterranea. The sequence continues at coordinate 36,616,071 of NC_092670.1, read as the reverse complement.
TTTCTCCATAAAAATACAATATATAATAAAGTATACATAAAGTTAGATAGTGTAGACAGAGCTTTAAAAAGGGTTTGAATTGAAAATATGTTCATAGAATAGGACTTGGAGATAATATTGTCAATTGCTGTCCATTTCTATTCCTTCTGCTTGATGTTTCGTCTGGCGAATGTATCTAATGCCAGTATGTTTAAATATTACGATGTTTAACGATCATGTTAACTGTTGCATTTGCGTTTTATCTTCGTTTTATTACCACCATACTGTCAGTATTTCACACATTTATGATGCTAGGTCATGTGATGTTTATACAATTTATCGTTTATGCTGTTTTATACATGTGAAAACAAAGGAAACGAAACGAATGTTTTACCAAATAAATTGAATTGAAAAAGAAAAACATTTTTATAGGCACTGACAAAGTTTGTGCCAACATCCTCATTGGCTAAACATGCACGATAGAGGCCCCTAAAGAGGTTGCACCTTGACACAAACAAACCTTTTGTTAGGCCTAATTATCAGTTAAGAATACATGTAATTATTCTCTTTCGGGTGAATATATTTAGTATATTAACTCCCTTAGTCAATATTATCCATGATTGTTACCCTAGCTCCAAGGTTAGCTGCTACATATCTATGGATCATAACAGTATCTTTATTATTTAAAGTAATTTGCCATGTTTGGTATAGAATGAATTATAATTAACGAAAGTCAACGTCCACTGCGTTTATATTCTTCGATTTCCTCAGTGTTAGATTTATTATTATTTTTAGACCCGATTCTCAAAGTGTTATGCAAATTGTGTTGTAATTTATACGTACCTAAAGCTATCGCTTGGCGCTTGATTTAATTACAGCCATTAAGCTATCTAGCCGACTGTTTGAAATTAAAGTCTTTAAAAGTTCTAAATTAATGGTGACAATTAAAGCTTAAGTTAGGTACAAAATTGTTTTATGAACGGATGATGAACTTGCACTTAACGTTCTGTTTGAATTGCGAACAAATTAAGAACAGAATGAGAAAGATGGTTTTGTTTTCAAATAACTGAGTAATTCATAAATAGAAACAGCAACAAGTTCCCATTATTAAAATGTGCGTATTACCTGAATTTGCATTGAGCACTTTGTGGATGTGTGCGCTTTATAAATCTTATTATCTTTTATCTATCTTATCTGAATTGAACAAAGAGAATAAGATCAATAATGATATTACATACTGGTAATGAATTTGGTGAAAGTTCTCAAAAACAATGTTTATGTATTAACATTTTATGTGTGAAAACATCTCATTTATGTTTCTAGGCCTATTATATAAACAGACTTTTTTTTTTACTTAACTTGCATAAGTTGTAAATGCAACCAGGGAAGAGTTAAATTACAACTAGGCATAACCAGGAAAGAGTTCCCTGACAAAACATAATTACGTTTTACTGTAAAAGAAACACAATTTGTGTCAATTATATATAAATATAATGTATTGACCTAATAGAACAAAAGTAGCAGAGAAATGTAACTCATTTCTCTAAAATTACAATTTAATTGTACGAATTAGGAAACAATGTATAAAATAAAAACTCATATTTTACTAACCTAGCTCAAAGGTATTTTGAAAAATTGTAGAATTTTAACAGTCTTTTCTGATTCGTTGAGCCGTCTCCATCTCATTTAAGATCGTCGTATGAATCTTCTATTACAGTGTTATTTTATCAGAAAGAATTATACAGTCCATTACCGCTATTTGATATAGTCGAGATTTAACGAATACAATGCTTGTTGTTTTAATTCAAGAAGTCCTGCTTACGGTGCATGTCTGGTTAGTGGTGAATACATTAAGAACAGTACGGCACTATACTGGTTACTTGAAATAGTCTTGGTTAGTTCCAGAGTCACGTTAAACTGTTTATACTAGGTTACCGGTACCCGTTATGGTGTAAACCATCCACATTTTTAAAAAGTAAAATAAATCAATGTCTTCATTATCAGGTATTTCCGTAATGGGTCCAATGAGACAATCATGGAGAAATAAGTAAAACATACATTTATCTCTCCGTGGTACAATGATCGGTGTCTGACTGTATAACCAGGCTAACCATGGTTGTTGGTATAATTGAAGAACTTATATTAGTACGGTAACGGACCTGGAAGTCCGTTCTACACACAATGATTAACAACACTAGGCTTAGTTACGAAGTATTGATTAGCCAGGCCCGAGTATTATTTAGGCGTACGGCGTGTCTATTTTTATCTCTAGGCCCTTTTCATCGCTCGAGCGGTTTGTTGGTCGTTCTATTCACAAGAGACGTGAAATAATAGTTATGCGATACGATACTGTATAAACAAAGCGGAACACAATTGACCACATCTCTAATAAAATACTAGGAAAATGTTTCATTCGTGTTATCAGCAACCATTCTATTGTCAGAGGTACTGGAGACGATTCAGGTTTGAATGAGATTAATCAAATTTTGACATTCCCGCAGGACACTGTTATTTTTAGTAAGGCAAATTTTCTAACATTACGAATAATGATAAACAAAATGAGTACATCTACATTACGTGAAGATTAATCCGTCGAACTTTGCTCGCATATTGTAAATAGTTTTTGGTCATATTCTCTTACAGAATATCTTAATTATACTTATAAATACTTTCACTTTTCGAATTTTATGGATACATTTATTTTCCATTATGTTGCGTTCTATCTATTGTCAGAGCTAAAAGGCTTTCAAAATTGTTCTTTGAAATTACATTTAAGGAGTTCAATCTATCATATGCAATTCGGTGTATTTTTGCATTTCATTTAGCAAATGTACGCAGAGCAACATTGAAAATATTGTTTTTATCATAATTTGTCAATATGGAGCTTTTGATTTTTGAAAGAAAAGTTGGTGATCTTGACATTTGATGACATATGTGTGCATGTGGGGACAATGGGTATCTTCAACTCGACTCCTCGACATAGTTTTGGTTAGATCGACAAAATATATGAGGCTCCTAGCAAATTGTAATCTTCATGATGATGCATGTGATGCTACGCACACACACGTTCAAAAGCTTACATAAGGATTTAAACACATGCGTAAAATCACGTGTTTAGATACAGATTAACGCGTTAAAAAAAAGTGCACTAACATCGTAAGAGATAGAAAATGAAAGGTCATGATGTCTTATTAGATAACGATTACCTTACTTTGCGTTCATTAACCGACTTAAGCCGTTTATGCAAAATACAAAATATTGAACTTAGATTTGATTGAATCTTATACATATTATATTCAAGACCAATAAAAAAAAATAGTGTGGTCACACTGAAATGTAAGTTCCCAAGGACGCAACGCAGGGACGTAAGCGCAACTTAAGTGATTTGACCAATCACAAGCGATGGATTATTCGAACGTTTATTTGTCATTGGTCAACTCGCTTGCGTATCGTCTACGTCCTGAGTGAGTACAGTATAAATAACCGAAGTGTTTTAAGTAAATGTCTTAAGTGTGTTTTTAATCTTATTTCTCTGGTCAGTAGAAAATATACATAATTAGTAATAAATTCGCATGGTTATAAATTACATATACAGAGTTATGTGCGAACTGTTTGTCTTTTTATTCAATGTAAACTGTTAAACCATGTTCGATTTTATTTATTCAGAAAGTCAATAAGTACTTAGTTGTCGTTATGTATTCAGTCTTAGTTTACTAAAGGTTACAAGGGTCGCGTACGGTAGCTGATGAACGTTCATTTGCAAAACGATTTAGGCCTACAATGTAATAATAATAATAATAACAGGATTTTTATAGCGTATATTAGTATATGTAAACTATGTATGTAGATACCTATCGGATGAAGGCCTACTCTTTCTACATGCATTGTTTCTTCATAAAAGATTAAATTGTCCAAATTGTAAAGATAATATAATGAGATAAAAGATTTTTTTTTAAAGGCAAAAACTGGAGTGAAAAAAACAAAGACCAAAGCTCGGTTTATGGCTTTAAAAGTTTATCGTCGCCGTAACGTACTCTATTAAAGTATAATATTGTGCTCGGAATTCTGAATTTCCAGTCAAAAATCGAAACCTTGACTGATGGACTAACATAAAAAAAAGACAATAAATACGGACGTGTAACAAGTTTAGTCGTTGCCGTATGAATAGACCAAGATTTTAAACTATAAAGGGACCAAAACGGACGCGACAATGGGAGTATAAGGCATCTTGCCTAATATATCCATTACCACTATAATTGCATATTGCTCTCTAATCTTGCGTGTTTATTACTTATTTGCAATGGACATTGTCAATGTCATTCACCAACGATTTTTTGTTCGCAGTAAGCCTATAGTAAAATATATAAATAATAAAATATACTCAATTTGGTTCTAGTCAGATATAGGCTTTGTACTCAATTCAATGTGTTGACTCACAAGCAACAGAATTTCTGATATATGAGATATTAATGAATTCTACATCTATTAATTTAAGCAATCTATTTCCTGACAAACAGACTCGCAGTTTACGTTGATTAAATTCCAAGCTACAGATTTAACAAATTTAAGAAAACAAAATGTAAAAGGACTTGTCAGATGTAGTTTGTCATTTGATTTCTTTTAGAATTTTCTTTCCTATTTCCTAATTATTTGAGGTTTTTTCTATAGTGGTGCATTTCTTTTCCAACAAATGACGATGGAAATAGAATGAGTTTCCAATATAAAACGCAGCGAAGGGCGTAATAACGCAAATCATTGGATCAATATTATGCTTGGTTACCACTTTAGACGCAATGTAACGCAACCTACGCAACGTAAGAAAATGCCCTTCCAATAATTGTGTTTTCCCCCTCCTGCGTGAAATCAAACTTTGATCTTTGCAGCACTGTTGCGTCGACGGTTCCCACTTGTAATTACACAATACAGAACTTTGCGTCAATACGTCATTGTGTTGCGTTACCCTGCGTCGCTAGTGGGAACCACGCTTTAGTGAGTTGACCAATCACAAGCCATGGATTATTCGAACGGTCGCTTGTCATTGGTCAACACGTTTGCGTTGCGTTTACGTCCTTGCGTTACGTCCTAGTGAAAACCAAGCTTTACAAGCGATGGCGCTCTCATCACCAAACCAACCAACCGTCGTCTGGCATTTTCTTTTCTTTTGTTTAGTTTGCGTTTAAATTATCGTGTGACTAGTAGTCGGTAACTAGGCATTCAATAAATAATATTATTTTAGAAAAAGTCTTCGTTGATACAGTTGTTTGCATATTGTAGTAATTGTATTAACGTCCTATGAAACAACATACAATATCGAACAAAAGTGTTTACAACATCGAGTTAACACATTATGCTCTAAGCACGAGCAATTACTGATAACATAACATAGAATGCTCCACTAGACTCATATTATTCAAAGCAAACTAAAATCGTTCCATTCATTTAGGAATTGATTCGGTATTACCTTTCGTTTACCAACTCTAAAACAGCCAACGGCTATTAACGTACTTGATTTTGAAATGTATACCTTGAATTTAACGATAGTGTAAATAGATGCACAGTTGTCTATTGATACGAAAGAGTTGTCTGTTTGTTTGTTACTTCTTGCATTTCATAACACACTGAAATACAATCTACCAATGTTTACTTGTTTCTACAATTAGAGAAGTGCCATTTTTAAACCTTTTAAAATAAAGTAAATTATGGTAAATCATTCTCAATGTTTAGATACAATATTAAAGCGTAACTAGAGGCTTATTAGACAGTTTTAGCAAAATTCGTGTACTACGTCACACATTCCGTGTAGCGTGGCATAGTACGTGATACCGATTTTCGATGCGTTTCGACGTGCGGATTTCATTTTATACACGTTTAAGATTTATTCGTAAATTAAGTTTTTTAACGCGGAAAAGATCACATTTACCAGCAAAACTTTAAAAGAATATTCAGTATAAAAATGTTTCAAGAAAATGCAAAGATCAATATTTTCCTTTTTTTAAATTATGTTTATGACTTAATTTCAAATAAATAATTAGTTAAAATTGGTTCAATCTAAATAATCTTTGGATATAAATACAACTACGGTAATTACCTTCTTTTTAACTACTATAAATTCTATTATTAAAATTAATGATAATATTTCCACAATTACAATATAAGATTTGCCAAAACTACAATTTTATCCGAAAAGCATACATTTCATTTAATGAGAAGAAAATCTATTTTTTAAATGGCCCACAATTATGGAATTGTTAAGCATTTTATTTAAATCTCTTTCTAAATCTTCCTTCGTTCAAATATAATCTAATTATAGTTTCTGGCTACGTCTTATGATAAATAAATTTCCTGCTATTGTTCTTGTAATTTGGGCTACTGTACCTTCAATATTGTATTTATTTGTTTTTATTTGATAGAGTTAAAAGTTTCTCTCCAAACTTATTCAGGCCTCCTTTTGCACACTTTTTAACTAGTGTAATTTTGTTGTTTAATTAACAAACTTGAAAAAGAAGTAACAAGAACAAAAAATGTTGGCCTAGATAGGCATAGGCTAGGCCTACCACTTACTAGATAGCCCTAGCTCTAACGGCAGTAAAATGATTTTGCACAAATGGAAAAAGCTACGAGTTATGACACGCACATGTAGGCGTAAACGTGAGTTTGCACAAACCCTCTATTACTGCTCGATTGTTAGTGTCTTGTCTGTCTGTTGCCAACTGCCCAACCGCCCTGTTATTATAATAAATTACTATTTATTGTATTCTCTTTTGCAGCATAGGAGGCAAAATTCTTTACAGATGTGCAAACAAATAAAAGTACATACAAGTTGTTTAAAAACATACATAATAATAATTAACATAAATAGTTAACAAGTTATGAAATTGTAAGTAAATAAGGAGAAATAATTATATAGACAAACGAATTTTCCATAGAATGTGGTTTTTTTTATTGGTAAAAGAGGGCGTGATCACGCAGTAAACGTTTTGAAATTCATTACGAAAAGTTTATTTCATAAAAAAATTAATTGAGTGTATGATACTGGAAGGCGATAATAGTTTTTCAACGATAAATAATTGAACTTAAATTAATTACACATCATCAATAAACATCAATGAGTATACAGACACCACCCTGTCTGGCTTTACATCAGAAAAATTGAATTCCTTCATGGTGAACAATCCTGTTCGATTGGCGAAACATCGTATTCTGATCATAGTCAGAGTTAAGATCAACAAGCCTTTTAGTGTCTATATCTAATCAACTATATTCCAATTTCAGTTGTTGACAGTTATGGCATTGAATGACCAGGCCTACTAGCCGAGGATGATACGAGGGCGCGAGTATGAAAGTGAGGACAGGGCCATAATATAAATACTGTATAATTATATAAGTTTATATGGCTGAAGAGGAAGTTTAAAATGATAGAGGGAAGCATTCAACAAATTGCCGCCTTATTTTCCACAGCAGCAGCAGTAGACTTGCCCCAAGTCTGTATTATCTTTTTTTTAAATTTATTGGTTTTTATTTCGACCGCGATTTTTGTCTGAAAATACAGACTTGTGAAACACGTATAGAAATCGATTTGCAGACCGCAAACATACGATAAGAATGACGTAGGTTATCATACCGTATTTGGCTATAAGGGGCGGGCGGTATGTAAATATGGATTTCGAATCAACAATGATCATTTTGTTTCAAAATGAAAGAGATCGAGTACGTAGGCCTACCAGTGCTTAATGTACGATCGAGACTGTTTTGAAATATAAAATAGTAATGCCAAGTTGTTTTGTTTATTAATTGTTTAGTCCTTGGCCTAGGCCTCTTTCGTAGGTCATACTCAACTCGCACGTATGACCTGCCAAATAAAACGCCAATGAAGTAGGCCTACATACCACCGGCACACAACAGGGCTACACCACCACACAGAACAGGACAGGGTCTGGGTGGGAATTAAATCAAAATTATCTCCGCGTAATAAATGATCCATTCAATGTTTGATTTGCGGAGAAGCTATAGCCTATCATATCAAGACGAGTTTCATGTTCTTGGGAAAAAATGCCATCAAATGTTTACCAGACTACTAGGTATATAAAATAATTTCTAGCCTTCAGAAACTTTCATAAATGTACCCAAGTACACATTGTCTAAACGTAACATAGCGCATGCGCATCATCTTAGTTGTTGATCGAGTCTTTGAAATTCTGAAATATGAATATTAAAACGGTGTACGAGTGAGTAGCCAATCGCATGCAGCTGAAACTAGTCAACCGGATAATCGTATGCACCAAGAATTGGTGTCAAACCACGTGACTTGTGCGTGTTTCCCCAGACGGAGTATCCAAAATCAAGTAGTATACGTATGAAACGCCATATGTGCCAAAATATTTATCTTTTTACTAATATTAAGACAAAACTCCGTCTGGAACCCAGACTACAGCAGCAGTAGAAAAACATCTATTTTTTGTTTGTCCGTGGAGAGGGCGTATATCACAATTAAAAAAAGTGGGAGATATGAACGATCGCGCTGTGATCGCAAAAGAGAAAAATACCGAAAAAAAATCACGCTCTGTCCTAAAAATAGAGACGCTATGCCAATAAATGGTATATCTAAACGTAGATTGTAAAGTAACGGGTAAGTAACTTTAGTAAGAATTTAGATTTGGTGGACTAGGCCCGACTGTCAAAACTTTGTTGTGGTACGATGCACCTGGGAATGAATCACTGAGTCGGCGGTTTCCTCCAATATGAGTCGTTTCGCCCCAACCAATAAACAATTAAATAAGAAGCAATTACAGAGTCAGAGTATAATAGTTAGACTTGGAATCTTTCATTGCTCCATAAATATAATAAGGTAGCTACACTTTGAATAATAAATAGTATAAAGCAGATAATATTACAATACAGTACAATTAAACTGTTTATAAGCTATAACATGAGACCGTAATAGTATTGTAGTATACGTCTATCTGTCCATATGAAGACAAAAAAATTCTATATAAATTAATAATATAATAATAATGATATACATATAGGCCTATTTACAGTAGAGTACTCAAACATCAATTCTGATGAACATCATATCTCGCATAGCGCCCTCGTATAAAATAACTGATCTGTGTAGTAAGAGGATGCAAGTCTAATTATGAATGATGGTAGAAGAAGGTCAAGATAGAATATTATGAATTTACGGATGTAAATGAGTGGGGTCACGAAGTTGCGAAAGAAAAACATGATTATTGATAGTGATAAGTGAAATGGTGGCAAGACAATTTGGAACAAGAAAACGCAACGAAGAACAATTGTTAAAATATGTGAGTTGCAATTTAAGTTTATTTTAATTAGTTTGTTGTTTGCACACCGTATGTATGTCACGTGTTTTGTAGTTGCACCATGGTATATTTTCAAGCGTTTTGCCCCTTTTTCTAATGGGCCCCCAGTATCACAAATATTTCCTACTTGTTGTAAGCATAGGCCCTCGCAAGCTCAAAATAGACATTTGCCGTAGGCATAGTTTTTTTTAATCCAGTAAATCTTAATTTTGAAAGCTATTAATAAAATGTGTCACTCATTGTAATAATACATCATTTAATGTTAGGTCTGTATGAACTCAATTTGGTATTAGCAGTTTATTAAAACGATACAACAACAAAAAAAATAATTTAATATGATGTAATCTTTACAAAAATAGATTTTAATGTCCATGCATGCTTACTACAGTTCAATCATTTATTATTATAAGATTATGCAAAAATCACTAATATAAAAGTGAAGAGTGCATAAATAATAAGGCGTGTTTATAAATAACTCTCATAAAACCAAGCCTAGCATGTACATCATAGTGTCAGCCCAGTAATGTGTTCATTGAGCTAAATAGTAGAGTTGGTTAAAAACACATGCCATTCATTCAAAAATACCCTCTATTTTTTTATTTTTTTACGTTTAAAGATGAAATGTGTGTTAACAAAATTATTTTATGCGTTAATCAAAAGATGGAAGTGTTGCAAGTTGCCGAAGAAACCTCGATTTTCTTGGTAAAGTGTGAGCGTTTTATTTTCAGTATAACCTCTATGATGTTGCTAGTGCTACCGAAGGATGGTTGATGAGCGTTAATTCGTTTCTATGGTTACATTGACGTCAAACTATCCCTGTAAAAATTAATACAATTCCCTCTCTGTTCAGATGATGTGGGCCCCTGTATTCGTACGTGCATTAATTGGAAACGGTATGCATAATTAGGTGCAATCGCCGAGGGATTTTTTCGAGTGTGATAAAGTCGATTTTTTCGACGTTTTCAAGATATTATTTTATATACTATACAAATTATTAGTATTATTTTACATTAAATACAGATGTAAAAAATAACGGATTTCTTTGAAAATCCTGTTGACGCGTATAAGCAATCAGTTGTGTTCTGCATGTAAATTACATAATGATCGTACGGACTGAATGACACGGCTTATCGACTGATTTTACATTTTCATTCAACTAATAAAATATGACTAAAAACGAGATAGTAATATTAAACAATAGTCATACACTCAGTTTTCTAAATCCGAGGATGTATTTCATATCTTCACATCGCAAAGCGTGTCGTCACAATACATAAATGATTGCAAAGTAATTATTAATTAGTTTAAATCTTGATTAGTGACTAAGTACTGCATCTCAACAAGGATTATAATTTACTGAAGTATAAACAATGTATCAGAATACACATTAGTGCTATTTACAGCCAGTGAGGTAGGCCTGAAAATGTTATAGGGGGAGAGGTCCTTGGCTTATAATAAAAATAAACACAATTGTCATTAAAATGTTAGCGATAATATAATTGTTATTGTTGCAGCATCGATTACCCTAAGATGTTACAGCTGGTGGGTGCGTATAACGATTTTGGTGGGGGTTGAAATATTGATCTCAAAAACTGAAATTTGGGAGATAATGATGAATATGATAAATATCATTATTCACATGATGAGATATGATTTTGGTAACACGTTGAACGACAGTATTGTAATTATTTTGATAACAATGTCTGTTGATGATTATAATGTTAATATAATGGTTTGGATGAGTATGATTTTGGACATAAGGATGATAACTTTAGTGATAATGATATAGTGATTGTGCTGAAGATGATGTGATAATACTGATAATGAATGATAGTGATTATGTTGAAATGATGATAAGGTGATAATGACGAGGAATGATAATGATGACGAATGATAATGATGACGAATGATATGTGATTGTGATGAAGATAATGGAATGATAATAATAATTAATGATATTGATTGAGATGAAGATGAGGTATGATGATTGGATGATATTGATGAATGATAAGTGAGATTGATAAATATAATGGAATGGTAATAAATGATATTAATTTTAATTAAGATGATTTGATGATAATGATGAATTATTGTGATGATGATGATGGGATAATGATAATGGATGATAGTGATTCTGGGGAAGATGATAAGATGATGATAATGGATGATAGTGATTGTGATGAAGATGTGGTGATAATGACAAGGAATGACAATGATGAGGATGATTTAGAGATGAGGATGTCGGTGATAATGATAAGCAAATAGATGCATAATGAGTGTCGTCACGATTATTTTAGTGATAAAGTTTAATGCTTGGGAAGGTAAAGATAATGATGAATATGGTGATTATATCTGATAATGCGGATGGTAGATTACGATGACATGAATGATGATGCTGATAATGATGACGATGACAATAATGATGAAAATGGTAATCTGATAATGCGGATGGTAGTGGATGAAGATGACATGAATGATGATGACGACGACGATATTAATTCAGTAAGTAATTATTAATAGTAATATTAGCCAGCGTTGATTGGTTTATGGAATAATACATGGCCTAAAATACATACTGTTGGTTGTCGGACCGCGGACGAAACAAGGCGGAAAGTAGCTGAATATTAATATACAATAAATGATCTTTTCTATTATACATGCCATAGTATTTGAATGACAAATGAACTTGTTTATCCATTGTTGTTCGACCGACAAAGCAAACCGGTTTTGTCTTAGTTCAATTAACTTCCCTCGCAACGAATAAATTGCTTCTAATGTTTGGTCGGGCTCTCTATGCATTTGTAGGCCAGACTTTTCTAGACCAAAAATAGCTTTCTTAAAACGTCTTTTAAATTACATTACACTGTACAATAAGATCGGCACTTTATCACACTTTTTAATAGGTTATTGACATAACGATTTCTTTATTAATTCAGGCTTTCGAGTTGCATTATTTCTTGAATATCAAATGCAATTTCTATAATACATTGTCAAAGTATGGTTAGGGTTATTTTTTTTCTTATGACCTATGATAAAGTAGTCACATGTGATACACATGTGTCACAGTATTACAGAACGTTTCTATAACACTGAACAATTTTAGATACAGCAACGAGAAACTATTGTATAATACCACTGAGTGTATTCTGTTGATTTTGTTTTTACTAAAGACAATGATCATCAGTGAATCACAATTCATTATTTAACCTACAGTAATATATAACGTTACTTGAGAAAATTAGTAATAAAAAACTGGTGTAGAATTTTTCTTTAGATATTTTCTAGTTAGAACGATGGAAGAAAAGCAGTCATATCAATTTCTGAAAAATGAAGTAAACGTAACATATTTTTGTAATAGCGCCAGCTATTGGTTTTATACTAAAAATGTTACAGGATTAGATTCATTCAATTCGTCGTTAGCTGCATTGTCGACACGCAGTAACGTACAGTACGCAAAAATCGTCGTGTTAATAAAGCGTGGTTCCCACTAGAACGACTCTATAGTTCACTATGTCGGTCGGTCTGTCGGTCTGTCGGTCTGTCTGTCGGTCCGGTATCACTATGCGTTTTATCGCTTTCTGACCTTATCTTGATATCAGTTTAATATAGCTAAGTCAATTTTTCACAGTATATTCCTTATGGCCAGGAATCGATGTGGTTATGTTTTCACGGTGCGCAATAAAAAATTACGCGGTCTACGCACGATTTAACGAAATCACGTTTGTAATCATATCTTCACAACCATGAATCACAATTAAATAAAATTTGGTACTCATAAATTTCAGGGCATAAATCATCATATGGCAATACAATTACGTGCGTAGCGCATGTAACGCATGCGTACGCGCGCCTTAAATTTTCAAAATTTATTTTCGACGAAATAGGAGTACGTTTCAGGCAATTTTAAGCGTTTACAAAATTGCCATGAGTGCGCAGATTTTTGCGCGCGCACTGCGCGTTAAATGTTGTTGTGCACTCTTTTTGCCCGATTTCTGTTTTCTTGACTTACTTTTCAACTCGAAATTACGTTATACGAGCACGTCAAAAGTGACAGGCTACGCACGTGTAAATTAAAAAAATATAACTGTTTTTAAACATTTCAACATTTTTAAACATGTTCAGTAATTTCGGTCAGTTGGTAGGTTGGTCGGTCGGTCGGTAAACACTAAGCACGCGACTGCAGCCATCTATATGGCCTTGTTTACTTTAAAGATGTATTCTCCCCCAAAAACATGAAAAATGAAGATTAATTAAATAAGACTTTGAATATGTGATTTTGTAGTTTTAGTAAAGTTAATCACTTCCATAGTAAAAAAAATCGAAAAAAATAATGTTTTCACTTGTAAAATGACAAAATAAATGGTTAAATTCAACCGAAAATCCATTGGCTGGCAGCCAATTTAACAATTTTTTGCTTTAAATTACATTTTTTCAGGTAAATACATTTTTTTTTTCGATCCAATTTTTGGTCAAAGGGGATAACTATTATTTTACATTAAATGGAATATTCAACAACAAAAATTTTAAGAATTATTTTTTCAGGGGGACAATACATCTATTTTTTCCTATAATTATAGAATACATAATTTTCATGTAATACATGAAATATGAATATATGATAAAATAAAAAATGAAATACATATAACGTTTACATTTACCATAACATAACATTTTTTTTCTCAAGTTTGAAATTTCTATTTGTCCACATACTAGTCTTTAAGTAGTCTTGGTCACTCGATCCTGGGCCGCGCTCCTTGACCACTCGATCCTGGGCCGCGCTCCTTGACCACTCGATCCTGGGCCGCGCTCCTTGGCCACTCCTGGGTTGCTTCTTAGCCACCCCTGGGTTGCTCCTTGGCCAATCCTGGGTTGCTCCTTGGCCACCCCTGGGTTGCTCCTTGGCTACTCATAGGTTGCTCCTTGGCTACTCCTAAGTTGCTCCTTGGCCACTCCTGGGTTGCTCATTGGCTACTCCTAGGCTGCTTTTTGGCCACTCCTGTACCGCTTCTTGGCCACTCCTGAGTGACCCCTTGGCCACCCTGGGTTGCTCCTTGCATGGCTACTCCTGGGTTGCTCCTTGGCCACTCCTGTACCGCTCCTTGGCCACTCCTAAGTTGCTTCTTGGCCACTCATGGGTTGCTCCTTGGCCACTCCTGTACCGCCCCTTGGCCACTCTTGTGTTGTTCCTTGGCATCTCCTGTGTTGCTTTTTTTCACCATAAATATCAAGTTATACTTCCAGATTAGTCAACTTGACTTTACATAATTTAAATTACACCGAATATCTATCCATGTCGATTACTGTAAATTATGTTTGTTTTTCATCAAGCTAAGAATGGTGCAATTGCCACGAATCAAAATGCTTCTTACCAAAAATAACTTTAAAATGTGTTAAAAAATCATGCTTAATTCTCGTTAAAGAGTTGGCGAATTAGCATCTTCCTATTCGCCTGGTGATAAGCCACGCTTAATACAAATTTTGCGCGACTTCTGAGTTTCTCTCTGCCGATTTTGGTTCATAACGACGCCATTTTCTATCTCCCTGTAGATCGTGTAATCGCAGCGCTTCTTAAAGCCCTGACATTTCGTCCTCGGGCACGCGTTAAAAGTGACACATGTCGTATTTGTGGTAAAGCAATTTTTACTTGAAAAGTGGAATTGTAGTATGTATTTATCAAGATTTGACTTTCAATGCCAAGTTTCTTAAGAAATTTGATTTTTTTTGCCACTATAGGCCTAAGCAACACAGCTTAAATTAGTGAAGAAAAGCCTCAACTTTGAATACTTTGTTTTTTGCCATACTTGTTTTTTGTATCAATTTTATCCAAAGCTAGGCGTGTACAGATTTTTTTTTTAATCATACCCCTTTTAAATCGCCTAGCAAACTAAATAAAACACAGGTGTAAACTCCGGAGTTTGCTTAGGAGATGTGAAGTGCTATAAGGACAAAACCAGTTCAAGAAAAAAGACCGCGAAAGGTATATATTTCGATTTTTGTTCTTCGAACCGTATAAAAAATGTAGTCCTATGGCTACTCCCACTCAGGCTTGCCTTTTGGAATGGCTACATTCTATTTTGCTTCTTTACTTAAACTGTAATTTTAATCTATTAAGTTATAAGTTTGTAAATCACTTAGAAAACCTATTTACTAAAGGTAATGCAAATGATATATTTGAATATATTCGTAAAAACAAAGAAATTGTTAATTCACATTGGGTGTGCCCTCTTAAACAATCTCTCTTTGATTTATCAATTGCTAATTGGAGCCAAAAGTTAAATACAAAATCATCACTCAACGAATACAAATCTTTAAAAAAAAACCTTGTCTTGAAACTTACCTTCTGGACAAAACAGATTTTGAAGGGGTAAGCATCAAATTTAAGCTGCGCACAGATACTCTGCCATTAGAAGGTAGAAAATGCAATTGGCTACCTGAAAGTGATGGTTTATGTAGTCTTTGCAATATGAAAACGTATAGAAAACGTAACACATTTCCTATTTGAATGTCCTGCTTACGACGACATTAGAAAAGAAGAAAACATGAAATTAAAACTACAATTGCAATCTTCTAACCTTAATCATATTTGGCACTTATTCATAAACTCTAATACTGATGTTAAAATACACCTAACACTTGGAAGTGACTACCATGTGTTCAGTAAAGAAACCCATCTAATACTTGATAAATTTTGCAAAATATATGCCAAAAGAGCATGGAAAAAGCGCTCCGCAATTATCAATTAATAGATCTAGAGATTGTACCAGATTTCCGTTCTGTATTGCAGAGTAAGACTTGCATAGTGTAAATTTATGTTGTTTTTTTTTACTGTATCAGTTGATTTTAAAATGCCTTGTCATTCATTTATTTCTTATGTTTAACTTTTTAATGTAATTTGTTAATTTTGCAAATGTAATTTCTGTTCATTTTAGGCCTATATCTGTATTTTGTATCATCATTGTAAACAACACTTAACTGCTGCATGGAGACTTTAAATTTATATTTACAAAACTTTAAAAACACAATTAAATCAGGATTATAATTTGAGGTATAATGGTTAATAAAACACTAAAAATAAGATTAAATATTAAAATTAGGAAAATCGAAATAATAATAAAAATAATACTACTTTAACTAAATAACAAATAAAGATCATAACTCATAACATAATTAAATGATATACAGTATTAACAAGAACATAAATAATAAAATAATAATAAACAATATAATATTTAAATTAAATGACATTTTTA
This sequence comes from Antedon mediterranea, assembly GCF_964355755.1. Taxonomy (NCBI): domain Eukaryota; kingdom Metazoa; phylum Echinodermata; class Crinoidea; order Comatulida; family Antedonidae; genus Antedon; species Antedon mediterranea. The sequence continues at coordinate 36,599,519 of NC_092670.1, read as the reverse complement.
ATAATAGGTCTAATAATATTTTCTTTAAAAATAACATATTAAAAACATTGATAATAATAATAATAATAAATAATAACACTCCATCAAAGTTAAGTATTGTACTTTTTGCTCTTTAGTTTATTTTTGTACAATCCGTTTTCTTTCATTTAAATGTTTTTTTTTTCTTTTATTTTCTCTTTATACTTTTATTTAACCTTCAGGCTGACATAATGTATGTAATATAATATGTAAGAACGCACCGTCCAGAAGAACGTGTGCCGCCGATTTAAAGGCGTATGTTCAATATAGTTATTATTATTTTTATACTAAATTGTTTATGAATTAATGTAACAATTTAAATTCTTTTAATATATTTTAAGAATGAAATCAATTTAACGTAATTATACACTTTCTTGTCAATTGTTCTTTATCTGCCTTTTAAAACCTTTTTATTACGTTTCTATGATTTTATATAATTATTTTATTATTATGTTTTTAATAGAAAGAAATGCTTATTTTGACTTTATCTGAAAAAAAAACCCGTAAAATTCAAATTCAAATATTCTTTATTCATCTTTAGTCATGAAAATATACAACAACAATATATGAGAACATAAAAAAGATGAAAAGGAAACACATAAAAACTCAAAAGAGCTTGATTAGTTGTGTCCCCCTACGTCCCTAACTAGCCTAAAAAAACTAAAACATAAATAATAAAAAGCTAAATCCTGCAAGTATTATTTTTAAAATTATTTGTAAAATGATAATAAAACGTATCCGAATTTTATTCGGGACTGAGCTCCAGTGGACATATTCACTATTCACATTTATCGTTAAATTTAAATGCTTATTTTGTCTTTTTATAAGCGAAATCATTATTTTGTTTCATTTTTTTTTCTATTGAAATGAATAACTTAAAACTTAACTTAAAATTGCAAAATAGCCTAATAACAATTGTATAGATCTTTTTTCATGATTTTGAGGGACAATACGTTAATTGAGTTAAGTAAAATATTTATGGAAAATATGACGTGGGGAATACGTGGTATAACATCAACGACTACTGTAAGTACTAAGTATTATTTATACAATATCGACCACATGTGTAAAGATAAATGATACAATTATAATAGGTGTATACCTTATTATTCGTTAATTTCGTGTTCGCCTCGTCATAAAACAAGGCCTACTTTACTAACATAATCATAAAGTATATTAAATAATAAAAATTCAATATATCTCATTAGTTTCATTATAAAACTGTCATTATCAATGATAATTAACATTAATATTTAATTCAAATTTCTGCGATGAAGATGTATATATTGCGAATACTTTATTGCAAAATATAAACAGCTTGTCTTCTAACTTGTACTTCTGTACCCTTTATGTTATGTTTTTTTGTTTACCATATTTAATTAGGGTGATCTATCCAGCAATTTCTGATCATTTGGGACCCTCAGAGGTTCAAAAGACAAACATATACACAAGATGCTCTACATAAACAAAGTCTTATTACAAGTCTTTGGGAGTGGAGATGTAATTTTGTCCTTATAAAAAATCCTGACATGTGACGGGACTTAATACATATTATATGTAGCATTCAGAGCCGAGCACAGTATTGTATTGCATTACAACGGTCCAGTTAGCGTCTTTTAGTATTTATTTATATCATGGAGGGGTTCCTCCATGTTTATATTACAGATTTATGCTGTAAAATAGATTACAAATATAACGTACAGTCACATATCGTTAAGAAGACATTTAAAGATGCTATTTACGAGATATAGATACACTTTACTAGACAAACAAGAGTCAAAATATCAAATCATGTGAAAGACAATATACCAGCAGACCTAAATTAAGATTTGTCTACATTAAACATTCTAACAAGTACAGAGGTTATTTACGCCTCCGCTTAGTTTTACACCTTGGTTTATCACGAATTCGTGTATGAGAGTTACGATAAGTCGTGTGCACCAAAATTAAAGATATATGCATATTTTTTATTTTAAACAAAATGTTTTAATTAAATTCCGCTGAATAGTCTGGCCTACAATTATATTGATTTTTAATTATTTATGATGATTTTCGATAAAGCTTTTGTTGAAAATCAGATTTTTCTTATAGTCTGTAGGCTTCCTAATATTAAGACAATCTTATTTCAAATGTTATTCAGAAGAATATTAAGCAATAATAAACAATGATATGTTATATATATAAACATATTCCCTTTATGTTGATTTATATATATATAAACACAAAATGACCATACTGTTTAACATACCATACTGTTAGTGTTTTTATTTCTTTTCCAACTTTATGAAAAAGATATTTTTCCGAATGGTGAGACTGTATAAACAGTGCATTCGCGTGTAATATTTGTGCGGCATGTATGCAAGCATCCTATAGCAAAAGATGAGACTGATATATTAAAGGCATCAAATGTGTGACGTGGATGAGAGCTTAGTGTAGTTAATTTTTTATGACCATATACTGTTTAACAAGTTTTTCTGTCAGTATTTTTATTTCTTTCTCAACTTTATGAAAAAGATAAAGCGTCCTACTATGATTATTGGCCATGGCACAACTGTAGCGATAACGTAATGATATGATACGACACTTACGTCACAGTTTCGTAAAACATCTTGCATACACTTAATGATTACCTGGCGAACAAATAATTAATTCGTAGTAATTACTGTTAAAATAGTATATGTTATAATAGACAACGATAATAATTGATGCAGTATGCATAATATAAAAATAGTTCTATTCTTATAAAAGGCATAAAATATAAATTTTAATATTGATTATCAATTTTCATTTTATTGTCAGCATTAACAATTGAAATAGGAGATTTAGAGTCGAGAACATCATTATCATGAACTCGCATATTGATGATGCGACTAACATTCAACAGCTTATCGCCAGCTTGCGCGTTGCAGACTACATGACTATGCGATCGAAAGAGCGGGTTAACTTTCCACCATTTTCATTAAATGTGTTAACTTGTTACTTATTATTGAATATTTATAATGTATTAATTATTAATTAACGCCAGATGGAAAACTTGGTGGTAGTTAAAATGTCTTCTCAATTTCAAAAGACCGAGGTTGCCACGCCTTTTTCATTTTGTTCTATTTTCTAATCCTAATCTTTTTCACTGTAAGTTTAGAAACGTAGGAAGAAATGCGCCATTTTGTAGGCCTATATAAATAATGAATGTGTATTGAGTTGGATGGTGTTGGAATAATTCATGAGCTAGATATCTTAACGACGCTGATTCATAAGAATAAACAATACGTTTTAGAACTCGTTTTCCTAAATGTTAATATTGGATTAATTATCAATCAGAACATTCCAACTAATATCGGTCCGTATTTTTTTTGTTATTATTTATTTCTTTTTCATTTTAAACTAAATTTTACAAAAATCCTGAATTTATATTTAACTATAATCAATAACGAATATTTTGATAAATCTGTTGTATTTTGTGTGTTCACATTTTTTATTTGTATTGCCCCCAAAACATAAAAAATTGAATAGACCATTTTCCCGTTTTAATAAAGCCAATCAATTCTGTAGAAAATAAAATAAGAAACAAATGTTTTCACTTACAAAAAGACCAAAAAAAATAATAAACGGTTAAATTAAACCAAAAATCCATTGACTTCCAGTAAATTTGACTATTTGTTTGTTTTTTGAATTTCATTTTTTTAGGTTTTTTTTAAAAATCCAATTTTGGTCTAAAACGACGACACGTCAACTGAACTGATGGTCGTCGATTGCCGCAAATCGAGATCTCTCTATAGTTCAATTCGGAATAATTTCGCGTGTAAAGCTATTATTAAAATGTAAATATTATGTGTAATATCATGGTAATCATCCTGATGACATTTAAGATGGGATGTTAATTTTAAATATGAGATTGAGAAAGAAGATGAAGTATATACATAATCAGAGAAGGTTGAGATTAACTCTCTTTCCGAACATTATTATAATTGTCTCTTTAGCTGTGTAGCTCAAAATTTAGTTTTTAATTAAAGTTTTTTCACTCCATAATTTGTTTTGTAATACTTAATGCAATTTAGATTTGAGAACGCTTTACAGAAACTTGGATTCTCAAATCAACATGCACATTGTTTTTTTTGTTTTACCAAAGCTCTACACTATCAAACTAGTTTGACAAAAAAGTGTGACGTGCCCAAACATGGTAGTGATATTCCCAAATATAGTAGAGATATGAAATCATCATGTCCATATATGGGCACATCACATTTGTAGTCCCATATAGTTTGATAGTGCAAACAGAGCTTTAAACGCAAACATGCTTGAGGTGATACTGTATCTCCTTCTTGTTGGAAAAGGACTTTCCATGTTCACACCAGAATACTGTCTTTTTCGTGCGATAGTGATGTGAATAGGTTTGTCAGGCATGTGTTTTAATTTGTTGAGACCTTTCAAAACAAATAGTGTAATGAGTATTTACTGGGCGTGTCATGCATTTCTTGAGGTAGAATAAACTTTGACTCTTTTAACATATTATATTTAGTTAATGTGAGGACATTGGTCTTAGCATGAGAACTAATATTAAATCAGTAATAATCAAGTACTCATGTAATTCAATTAGTAGGGTACCGAAAAACATAAAGTAAATGCTTGGTGTAAATAAATTCTTTTATGAAATAGTTATCGGTATCAATAAATATTATTTTTTAAATTGTTATATTAATATTTCCATATTAATACAACATTGAAATATATAAATATAGTAGTGTTATGCCTTCTATATATAATCTAAAAGACAGGTATAATTATAGTAACTAATAAATTATTATTTATCACATACTGGAAAATATGGTGAAGGCCTAACAGTGTAAATAAATCTTCATAAAAATTTAAATTATTTATTGAATATTAAAATCAATTACCCTAAATAGTAAGTGTTATTTCGTTTGCTAGTTTTCCTGTATACATTATACTCTCAATAAGTAATAACAACATAATAGCAAAGAACTTATAACACAAGAATCTCCTGTTCTTCAATTTGCATTCAAAACACAGTATCGGAAGTACAGGGTTAAAAGGTCAAACTGGGCGACGCCATTTCACAGCATGGAGCAGCGCCCCCTCCAAACTAGGAAGTCAATTACTCTACCCCCCCTAGAGTATTAGCAGATCCCCTCTATGATTTTGACTTTCTAATTTGATGCGGGCGCCCTACTCCTCAGTCAATTACTCTACTCCCCCTAGAGCATTAGCAGATCCCCTCTATGATTTTGACTTTCTAATTTGAAGCGGGCGCCCTACTCCATTGCTCACAATGGCGCCACCCATAGCTCTATTCTATCCCACAATGCCTTTCGAAATTGTTACGCGCTTCGGACGAACAGGAGATTCTTGTGTTATAAGTTCTTTGATAATAGGTACTCTGAAATATATTTTGTTTTTTGTTTCAATAACTGGTTTCTTCTTATACATCTCTTTATCTGAATTGCGACATGTACAGCCACAAAAGAAGATATGTTAAAAACCACTCTACCTTTATTTTGCTTCTATTTATTTATTTAATTAATTATTTTACAGTTACCGTAACCTCATTGTAAATGTTTTTTTTTTATATATTTTGTTAATGGTGGTCTTTGCTTAAAGTCTATTTCTGGATTTATATTGCCCACCATCCGCATTATATAATATAGACCTACTTAATGATTTATAAAGAAACGTATGTTTGTGGAAAATCAATCAACAACAACAACAGTAATTTAGTACAATTATTTAATTAATAATGTTTTAATAATAATAATAGTCACTTTGTGTGTTGTTATGTTCATCTTGTCTGTCTTTTGTATTTTCATAGACGGATTAAATATCGGATAGGACATAAGCAGTTTGGCTGTTCAGGTTAAAAACATTCTGGACTGAAAATGTTTGGGAATTGAAGTGTGACCAATCACAAACCTTGCATGAATAATGAACATATACATTATGTTATATTAGCCAGGTCTTTATGATAAATAGAAGGTAAGACAAGTGAATGTTGTAATAAATATATTTATATTTTACTTATAGAAATATAATAACCATATTGTTATGTGTTCATCGCAATGTCGTGACAGGTAATTACCAATGAAGGTATATTGTCAATGTTTACCTATTATTTAATTAATTTAATTATTTTGAAAAAATGTATTCAAATTTATTTTTAAAAATTTCGATTAAAAAGATATAAATAAGAAACACTACCGTACTTTGAAACACTGCTATAGCTTTGGAATTGACAAAATTAAACAAAAACAAAAATAGGAGACTAAAAACAATTTAAAGTTTGTTAACTTGTGTTTACACTGGTGACTTACACTGGTTGCCTGTTGATCAGCGCATTCGTTTTAAAATCCTGTTGCTGACATATAAGGCCATCAACGGATGTGCTCCAGCCTACATATGTGACATCATTACTCCGTCAACCAACTCTTCGCTTCGTTCATCCAGCAGACTTCTTCTAAAACCTGGACCCCGTTCCAGAACTCGGTTTTACGGTGATCGTGCTTTCGCTGTCGCAGCCCCAAAACTCTGGAACACTCTACCACTCGAAATACGCTCATCAAAATCTGTTATCACATTTAAAACTAAACTCAAAACTCATCTCTTCAGAGAAGCATAATCGCACGCTACTACTTGCACTGATCTTGGAAAACACAGCGCTTTGAAACCTTTGTCTCTTGCGCTTTATAAATGTTATTTATTATTATTATTATTATTTTATTGTTGAATACGTACGTGCTTTTATCTTCTTTTTTTTTTTCGATTATGTCATCATTTTAAGTGTAAGGTATGTTTCAGTGGTTATTATCTTTACATTTTAACGAACAAAATATTTTCTATTAATAGTTACAAACTTTTATTCATGTTTTCCGATGTTTTTCAATTTACTTTTTGTTGTTAGGCCTAGTGTTTAATATTATTATATTCGTATAGAATAAAAGACTAAGATGATACAAGCAAGGAGTGAATACAACGGGTGATGGTTTACAACATTCTATATCATTCTATCATCCAATAGGTCGAAAAACAATGTATAGCCTACGTATCAGTTGTCTTAAAAACTCTTTCCTATTCTGTATCTAGTTATTTAGTGCCACATGAATTACATGCGGCGTTTGTATTTTAAGGAAGTAAGGCATATGATACATGTGATACTTTCTGTATCACCGACTACCTATGATATATTGCACCCATTATGATAATTATTCGAGTAATGTACTGGAGAATGTGTGGCCATGACACTTGGCCCTCTATCATCTCAGATTCCTCTCGTGGCATCTTTCTAATTAACTGGTGATTACTGTTGTATTTTAAGAATACGAAACAAAAAAATGAGGGCAGAAATAATGATTGAATTCCTTACCAGTCATACATTGTCAATCAACATTAAGGCCATTTCTATCAGGGCACTGTGTCAACATGCGCCTATTCTTCATTTACGCTGCAACATTTACAGTGTGGAGGTGTCAATTAGGAACTGTATACGTCAACTTGTGACACGTCTTATTTAGTGATAGAGTAGGCTAGTACACGCGAGTCTGTTTACTGAACACAATTTAGCTATTTATTTACAAAGCCGTACGTAAATATCTTTATTGGACCACAGACCTATATAGCATTTGCTAAATCATGTAACAGTGCAAAAAATTGACTTGCCCCAAGTCGGTATTCATTGCTTTTTTATAATTTGTTTTATTTCGATTTTTGTCCGAAAATCCAAACTCAAGTAGTATACGTATGAAACGCCATATGTGCCAAAATATTTATCTTTTTACTAATATTAAAAAAAAAACTCTGTCTGGAACCCAGACTATGCAATAATACGTACTGCAGTAAATTCGGTTAACTTTGGCTTCATGATACATGTCAACTATTATTATATTAACGTGTTTGTTATGAATATCGTGTGTAAATGATCAAATAAACATGTTTTAATATGTTTATTTAAAAATACATGACGTGGAAGATATGGTACTACTGAAACGTAACAAAATATCGATAACTGAAATTACTGAAAATGGTTTGTTTTCAGAAACTGCTCGTGTAGCCTTTTGGTTGAGCGTATTGCATGAAAGTTATGAAAACCCAAACTATAACACGTTTCAAAGTGCGTAGCTAAAATTGTATATCCGTGGATATGTATTTGCCATATGTCACTAATAATGTTTCGTAATGAAAGTTTTAAAAGACGAGATAAACTAAACTCGAGACTTTAACAGTATATGCAGTACAGATTTTTTTTACAATTAATTAAAAAACATTTTCCCAATGGACACGTATTACATAAAATATTTAATAAGAACAATGTTAAAGTAAGCTATAGTTGTATGCCATGTGTAAAAAATGTAATTAACAAGCATAACCAGAATGTACTGAACCCCCATACAGAACGAGAAAGTGCGTGCAATTGCCGCAACAAACCCGAATGCCCCCTAAATGGTTCATGCCTCGCATCTGAAATTGTCTACTACGCCGACGTCATAACCAATAACGAAACTAAGACATATATTGGTATGACGGGTGGGCAGTTTAAAACTAGGTTTAACAATCACAAGAAATCTTTCAAAAAAGAAACGTACAGTAAAGAATCCGAGCTCTCAAAGTACGTATGGTCTTTGAAAAGTAATGACGTAATGTTTACAATTAAATGGAAAATAATTAAATATTCCTCCACTAAGAACGCCGCTTATGGGCGTTGTAGTCTTTGTTTAGATGAAAAGCTATGTATTCTAAATGCAAACAAAACAAATTTGTTAAAAAAAAGGTCTGAACTGATTTCCAAATGTCGTCATAACAAGAAAATTTACATACCACCTGACTAAAGCCTTATAACACCTCGAGATACGGTATTGTTCAGTCTATCTGAAGATCGTTTAACTTATTTGATCTTGATTTTTTCTATATCCTGCATATGCAGCTCTTTGATTATATATATAAATCCAAAGGCAAATTACTGAAAAAAATGACAATGCTGTGGGTATCAGTGGCTGGATCTCAATGGAGATACAAAAATAAAAAGCGAAAAGCTAAATCAAAACGATAAATATATATATATATATATAAACAAATCAGGCAAAGAACAGTAATTCTAAACCGCACGGTGATATACTGAAATTATATATATATATATATATATATATATATATATATATATATATCATCTCTCATATGAGAGAATGTATCTGGTGGGTGAAAATCTGTGATAATACCATACATGGCTCTGTGGTCTAGTGGTATGATACTCGCCCTGTAAGCGAGAGGTTGCAGGTTCGAATCCAGCCAGAGACATTTTTTCATACAACTAAAAAATATGGAACTTTCGCCAATGAGCTATGCTCGACGCGATTATGAGATCATGTTCCGAATATGAGCACTGTTTCTATAATTTACAGTATGATTTATATATATATATATATATATATATATATATATATGGATATCAACCTGTGCCACTTCTGTATTTATTTCTTTTATTTCACTCCAGCGCTTGTCTGCTTCATGTTCTCTATTTTATCCAAGTACCTTCACTTGCACTGATGAAGGGCTAGTGTTGCCCGAAAGCTCTGCTAACTTGTCTGGCAGTTTTACTTTATCGTTTTGATTTAGCTTTTTGCCTATTTTATTTTTTATCTCCATTTCCATTGATACCCACAACATTGTCGTTTTGTCAGTGCCTTTGGATTTATATATATTATTGTTATTCTTTCTTACTTTATACTTGGCGAACTCTTCATTACCCAATACACAAACAAGCAAATCTATATTGTCAATATGTAATATATACCAGTCTACCCAGCAAGCACATTCATTTATTGACAAATATTCTCTCTTCACCAACGTTTAAAGACTTCGTAATCAAATAATAGGCCTACGTATATTACAGAATATCATATTTAAATTAGCTAATGGTAGTATTGCCACTAAATCTAATTTTCGCTCAGCTAAAGAAAACAAAACTCACTCTAGATTCCGTGTAATACTGATGAAATGGTTAATGTTTTGATTTTCTATTAATATGATCTGCTGAATCTTCATTGTAATTGTGTTTGTTGAATTCATTATTTGAAAGTTCGTTTTTCGTCCGTTTATATAATATTTAGGTTTTTGTTGATATTTTTTTCTAGTAATTTGCTTTTAATTCTCACTGATTTCCTTTTTTTAATCGTTTTTAAATTTTTAGTTCCTGTTTTTCTGTTAATACGAAAAAAAAAGCTATCGTATTTTTGTTGTTGTAAATAATTATCTTATCTCTTAATTAGTGGTCATTTCCCCTCGGTGTATTTTGTTATATAATCTAGGCCTGTATTTGTTTAAAAACGAATTTTAATTCCATTAGTTATAGTCTGGGGTTCATACAAAAGTTTCTTTCTCTAGAAAATGCAATAACAATCTTAGCTGGTGTGTTTTCATTTAATTGAAGGATATGACTATACCATATCACCCTTCTTTTTTTTACATCCTTACTCCACTCAATCTCTCCTATTCTTTATACAAATCTTCATTTTCTGTTTTCTCGGGCCACCTGATACCTATTATTCTCTCTAAGAAGTTAAGTGCCCATATGGACACGATGAAGTCATATAGTACCTTATTCGGGTACCGTATCACTACCATGTTTGGGCATATCACTACAATATTTGGGCATATCACACGTTTTTTTTTGTCAAACTAGTTTGATAGTGTAGACTGAGCTTAATAGACTATTGACCTCGAACCCGCGTATTTTAGTATTCATAAACATAATAAAATAAACGTACAACCTTGAACAGACATCTCAGTCCTGATGACCACCGTAGGTTTATTATAATAAAAAGATAATAACGTTTCTTAAAATTATTTATGGATGATAATAAATAGAAGATTGTGTGCCTATAAATTGAAAATATGTAACACAATAGCAAATACACAATACCCGCACCTAACGACTTCTTTTAAAGCTTAAAATTATAATATTGTGGCGGAAAATCAATTGGCGGTGTTGTTAAAAATCTGTTTTTATGAATCATGATAGGCATTAACACAGACATTTTGTATAGCGATGCAATAGGTATAGAAAGATTATCAATAAAAGAGCGACGACATGTTGTTAATGTACATCAGATCCGCTCAAACAATACAACAATATAGGACGTACATTTTTAAAGATAAATGACAGTAATACTCGAATATTCTGTAAAGCCGGAGAGTGGGAAGATTATTGCAGCATATGTTGTTGTACTGCAGGTCTCTGATATATTGCTATGCTATAATCAACTTAAGTCAGAAATGATAGGCCTACTCTGTGAGGCTAGCTATTCCTTCGCGGTTACCATGATGCTTGCTTTCCAGGCAGACTATTGATCATCATTCTAAATGCAAATTTACAAAGTGAATACCTACTTATAGTCTAGGTTCTAGACCGAAATTAGTAAAAAGGTAAATATTTTGGCACATATGTCGTTTCATACGTATAATACTTCTCATTTTCGTAGTATTTTTCAGACAAAAATCGAAACGCCTACTGGTGAACTAACATAGCTAAATAACTACATACTTTGGGCAAGTCTCTAGGCTACTTAAGAGGGATCCTTACAAAATATGTTTATTTAAGTGATCAATACTTATAGTCAAAATGGTTTGTAAAAAATCTAATCACTAGATTCAATCGAAAACCATGTTTAAAATAATAATTCGGTAACTTGTTATGTTGTATATCACGTGGACATGAATGTGACCAATAACAAGCGACAGTTCGGATGATACATCGCGTCGAATTGTGATTGGATGAAATTGTTTGCGGTGCGGTTGTCATCATCCCTGCGTTTCGACCAAATGGGAACCAAGTCCCGCCAAATTCAGTTACGCGCCAATTCTTCTAAAGTGCAAGCGCAAATCACGTTGGAATTCCCCTGCCATGTTTAGTAATTTAATATATCTATATTATATTTAAATGTGTAGGCCTGCGAGATTGTGCTGTGAATTTAAGATGTTATGATACACTAGCCGGCGCATGAAAACCCTAATGTTTCAAATGAACTGGAGTTTGTCATTCACTACCGGCTAATGAAGTGCTAATCAGCGATGGATAAAAGTACACACTGCAGGTTAACAGGAATTTCTTGTTTACTACGTCTGCTTGGCTCCAGATCAAAAATGTGATCGATCACACTTCTTACGTTACAAAATGGTCGATGCATTCATGAATTCTACGCAGTTGCCTTTAAGCTACGCAAGCTAAAGCTGTTGTTATGATGTCACGCATTATGGTGACGTCACACCTGTCAACCGTTCAAACTCTGGTCGTTCCACTCTCTTTGACTCGTCACAACCTGATAATGGAAAGTTCAAATACGTCATTGATGGTCGAGAAAAGATAAATAGACCTTAGGGGGATACGGTCGCAATTGTCGTAAGCATTTTCATTCATGAATTTAGACGAATTTCTAGTTGAGAGTTTACGTAATTTGTCCACTTCGGAGAAGACGATGTAGGCCACTAGATCAAGGTTAGAGATGTTTGTCCAGATTGTAATAAGGAAATCAATTCATTGTAATCGAAAATATGAACAGCTGAATCATTTTATCAACTTATTTACTCTTGAAAATGTAACGATGTACTTAAATGTGATTGGCTGCGTGGTATACAGTATTGTCGTAACACCTTGTTATATATCAGTTTTATCTAATAACGCTTTGTGAATTTTAATTTGCTAAGTATTCAACACTCTTGTTTTTAAGCATACTTTTTAACTATGTTATCGTTTTCTTTTATGTATAGTTGCTAAGGAAAGTCAAATTTCCAGTTTATGGACGAATAAATAATCTATAATAATTCTTGAATATATTACATGTGTTAAAATTAATTATTCAAATAGTCCAATTTACTTTAACTGTTTTAATCGTGAGTGACGTAACATTCGTATAACAGCGCCCTCCATAGTTGTAATGATATCTCCATTTCGAACTTTCAGATTATAATACAAACTATTATATCGCTGTAAATTGTGACATAAATCAGTACTACCACATAAACTATCTTGAATACAGTATGTTTGTTAACCATAGGCCCGGCATAGTAACATTTAAATTCAGTTACGCCAGCCCATAATGCGTTTACATCGCGAGTGACGTACAGCGCACTCAATTGTGTGACTCCAGCCAATTTTGATTTTCGCACGTTCATGAGCCTGAAGTTGTAACGCACGTTCATGAGGTTGAAGTTGTAAATGATTATATCGCCACATATATTGTGTTAAAACAGATAAATCGCTATGATTATTGATAGTGTACCAAGAATCCAGTAATATATTTTTATTAAACCAAGGCGGGTTGTAAAGTTTAAATAGAATCTCAATCAGTACCAGTGAATTTAGTTTGTTTATTCCTTTCCCACTCGATTACTGTACTTTATCAGTAAAAAAAACGCATGTTGTAACCAGTTTCATCGCCTTCATCTAAGTTTTAAAACGTAGGCCCACTTCAGTTAGTAAACCGTAGGCGGAGAGAGCCAATACGGGTCCCACGCATTGTTGTAATTAATTCAAAAACCTTTGATACTATATTTATAATAAACAAACAATATTATAATATTATTATAATATTGTTTGGAGTTTTGTATGCATGTTGCATTTTTTTATGTATAGGTGGGAGACGTTTTGGCTTACCCGATACAAGTTTCAGATGTTTGCCTCTTTCAAGTACAACCTGATTTTACAACATTATCATTCATTTAAAAGAGATGGAAAAAATGTTGATTGAAATGAAAATCTAAACCCACTTCTCAAATTCAATGATTATGCTTACTTCGATTTATAAGTATCCGTGTTAATAACTCCAAATAGTTAAATGGTATCTTTGTTGTTTTGTTGCTGCATTCCATATTTGATGTACCTAACTTAGCTTTTGGAAGCCTACAAACTATACATTTAAACACGTCTACTTTTGCTCTTTTCAAAGGATTATGGAGTATACCTGGTCAACAAGACTTAATTTTAACTTTAAGTTCACTGACCAGGAGACGATCCTCTCGTACCGAATACAATTAGATATTTCAATTGATATTTCTTTGTAACATTTGCAGCGGCTATGTTTGTATTCAATTCATTATTTTGAAATCGATTTCAAAATTTCTGGTCAATTAGCATTATTTTTATGTAATAATCTTTTCGACTTCGTATCAATTGGCACCTTTTCTTATTAGGCTCTGCATGCATTTGTGATTTCTTATTATATCTTTCTCATTGTTCATTAATATGTTATTTTCAATCAGCAGAGAGCTCTTTTATATGGAACTGTATCATTGTCAATCTCTAGAGTGATTCTGTTATGAGCAGAATGAGAACATTGTCAGGTTAAGCTCCATTTGTTCCCTTTACTTGTGAAGTGATGAAACTCTTGCTCATAAAAAATGCTAAACAAGATTGTGGAATTTGTAAATGCATTGAGACGAGATAATAATAATTTGCGGTTGAATCTTTATTCTAGATTCTGATATTATATTATTAATATTGTTATTGTGCTAAAGAATTTATATCTATTTATAGGCCTTGCATTCTATGTATACGGTACACAAATAAAGAAAGATTCTATACGTAAAATATAAATAGATTGTTGTTTCTAAATGATAGATGAATAACATGTTTGGTGAACTTCATTTTTGGTGAACTTAGGAGACCTTCCTTTCTTTCTGTTTACAACTTCGTGAACAACTCGATTCTCAGTGTTGTATCTCCACATACACAAATATTTTCCCAGCATCAAAGGAATATTTGATAAACAGATACAGCATGTCATTTGCATCAAATGTATAACAGTGCTTGTATCGTTGTTCGAACAATTTAATTTCTTGATCGAGTAATGTTCGTAGACGAAGTATTATTTTGTCTGTCATGAGGTTTTTGAAACTTTAATCCAGTTCCCATATATAATATTATGATGAAGATTTGACGTTGATTGTACGTCACAAAGATACAATATTATAACAACTACAAATCTAGCTTGTTAGGCTTAATATTTGTTTTGTCGGCATCATAATCTCAATAATTTCTCAACACGTGAACGATGTTTCTGCTTGCTTGCTGCTGAAGGCCACAGAATACGATTAATAATAATTTGACAGCTATTAATTTGTTTTTAAATGTCATATTTGAAGAAAAAAAATATAATGACATATTTTTATGTTTTAATTACTGTACAGAACATCTAAAGATTTTTTTAAAATAATCACTGCCTTGTTGAGTAATTGTTCTGGTTGTGATTGCCGCTCTTTCCGTTCTCTCGTAAACTGGTTTTGTTTTGTGTGCTGTTTTTTTTATACGTTTTTGTTATTCTGTAAATCAATAAAATTAATGGAAACGAAAGAATAGCATGTCATAATTCCAATATCATTTGATTACAAATCTTCTGACATTAAATGGAGCTTCTTTTTGTGTGTCTGTATAACTTGCAGAGCGCCCTCAAACAAATTACGCAAATTATTTTTGTATGTCGACATTGACTTGTTGTAATTCTGACAACTTATTTTTATTTAGAGATGAAAATATCATGAACAAAATGTGATTTTTTTCCGGTAATGCGCAATTAACAAGCAATGAACTAACTATAGCATAACATACACTCATGGCATATAATATAGTAGATCGAGGTTCGAATCCAATTCTCGCAGCCGCATTGCTTGTATCCAGGCAAGATACTTACGTTTTCCTCTCTCCACCCAGGTGTATAAATGGGTACCCGGTTAGATCAAGACACAACTTTGCGCTGATTACTAGCTGCAATATGGGAGTATGTTTCCATACGTGTTTGATCAGAAAAATGACTGGGGTAATAATGTTCAGCGCTTAGAGGTTTCACAACATTAGGCGCTAAATAAATCCAGGATACTATTATATAGAAAGGTATAAGACAATAATGAACAGGGGAGTAGTATGAGAAAGGAATTTTACAAATATTGAAATTATTAAATGTAGGCTAAAACATTATTAATTATTTATCAAACTGAAAAGAGTAATAAATAAAGGGATAACATTTGAAGATGTGATGATTTTTATATGTGAATAAAAATGGTGTGCACACCAAACAAAAAGAAAAAAATACATACATTCAGTAAATAAATTACTGGATATTATTTTTTGTTCGTTAATATTTAGGAAGAGTAAAGCTATAAAGCCGATTTTTCATTAGGCGAATTTGTTCGCGCGAATCCAATGTTTCGAAGAGAGAAAAAATCGCCTACTCTCTTTCCACTACATAAGCGAATAGCTGCGACGTTCATGTTCCTCGCGTGGTTGCTGAGCATTTCGATTCGCATGAGTGCTCATGAAAGCGTCATAGCTCATTTCCTGAGCTCTGATTGGTTGCGCAATATTTCTCTTCGCAAAAAGTAGAAACAATTCGAACTAGTAAATTTCGGTGAAGCGAAAAATCAAAGGAACAAGAATTCGTCGCAGAAGGGAGTATGACAGACAGAAACTTGAATACGCATGCGCATATCATGACGCTTTCGATTCGCGCGAACAAATTCGCCTAGTGGAAAATCGGCTTTAGAGAAGACAAAACAATTGTTCACCTAAGAGTTCTTCCGTGATTTTAGACTTACAAATGTGAGTACGTACATGCAAATGCGAGTTATTATGAACTGTAGTCTAAGCGCTCGCCAAATTATGTATATCTAGGCTATGTGGTAGAACTATTGACGAGGTTTTTTTTTTTGTGCGCAGACATATTTAGCAAGAACCTTAACTAACAGCGTAAACGACTTAAGTTTAGGCATACAGCTTGACCACTATTAGTAAAAATGTAACATGTCTTTAACCTTGAGAGAGGAGCATATCAGACTTGATTTTAAGTGTGTATTCAAAAATGTAATTCCATTGTTGCTTCCATCTGCTTTTGTTAACGGAAAACAAGTTTTCAACGAGCAACCTTGGTAAAGAATCGATATAAGCTCATCTATCGGATGGCCTAAATGCATGTGTTTCAATGGGCAGTTTATATGAGTATTATATAGTATTTAATCCTATGTTGACAGTTACAGCTCAGCATACATTACCTGCGTACGCAGGTTGCTGTAGACTTGCCCCAAGTCTGTAGTTTTCGAGGCTTTTCGATGTTGTCTGAAACAAGCTCAGTTTACGTATGAAACGCAAAATGTGCCAAAATATTTTTCTTTTTACTAATATTCAAGTCAAAACTCCATCTGGAACCCAGACTAAGGTCGCCGTAGAATGCAGATATATACCTTTAGTAAAGCTTAGCATCCCTTCCTGTACTGAACCAAGATGTAAATCTGTCAACCACACTATGTATACTTCTTGGGCTAAGGTAAGCTTAAAGTTAAAATGTAAAAAAATAAAGCTCTATCTACATTATCAAACTTTATGTGACAACAAAATGTCCATATATGGATATGATGATGTCATATCAGTACCATATTTGGGCACATCGCACTTTGTTGTCACATACAGTTTGATAGTGTAGACAGAGCCAAAGAATACAACTTTGATAGATCCTTACATTTTATAAGAGAAATATTATGACAATCCGGTCAGTATATGATTCGGCAACAGAATTAAAAAGTGACCTGCGTCAACTATGTTTTCTGAGAAAAATTCAACGTGAAAATAGTTTAAATCACGATATATATAATTAAGAATTACATGCAGCAAGGAATAGTCGGGCGCATGTTAAGCACTCGAGAGAGGTATTACGACAGTACCTTTGGTACCGTCGTAAGCGTTTGATAACAAGTTGTTATGATGAGTCTAGTGTAGTTCAACATACTGTACATATTAGCATATCATGCTAATTATAACATACATTTTATATCAGCTATATTACAGTTTATTGTAGTTAATCATCTTGCCCTGAAATCATTATTAGTATACATAAATAATGTATTGATTGTAATGTTCAGACGTGAATGAAATCAATATAAGTTAATTCGATCAATCGTTCTGTTGTGTGGAAGTCGTTGATGTAGGCCACCTTAATAATAGTTCACTGGTCGCTTGATTTTGAATGCAGGGCCTATTCATTTGTTGACATACATGATTTCCATGTAGAACCCCTGATATTTATTTAGGCCTACAGTGTTAATGTATTATTTGAAGTTTGCGATTTTTTATCTTGTCAACACTTATGCCTACATTGATCATTTTCAAATTTAGTTGTTGGCATTATCCGTAAAACAAGATTCATTCCAACTGGGGAAATCTGTCCGATCTCTGATCTCATGATTTCCATGTAGAACCCCTGATATTTATTTAGGCCTACAGTGTTAATGTATTATTTGAAGTTTGCGATTTTTTATCTTGTCAACACTTATGCCTACATTGATCATTTTCAAATTTAGTTGTTGGCATTATCCGTAAAACAAGATTCATTCCAACTGGGGAAATCTGTCCGATCTCTTTTTTTTTTTTTTTTGGCTGCATCTTGGACCCCAAAACGTTTGGAGTACAAAACTGGCAGTAACTCCAGTTTACACCATGCACAAACATAATCCTCACCCTACTGTGTAACATTGGCTAGCCATGTTTATTTTGATTGTTAATAAAACTGTATGAAACAAGTTTCCAAAATATAATTCGATTCTAAGAGCAAGCGCGCTACTTCATTGTACAACTTTCTGCTAACCCTTCTTTCAGCAGCAAAACAATATTGCTATTCAATGATGAAATCTTAATGGTCGGAATTCCAGCGAATTATACAAACTGTTCCGCAACTGGGGTTGACATGAGATAATTGAAAAACTGGACATGGGTTCTTAAGACCATTATGAAGCGCTATACAACTAATATTACAGAGAATGTCTGCTAGCAAAAATAAAATGATGGAGATCCTGAGGATGATCTGATACCGGTGTCTTTTTTGTGTGTGTGTTTGCCTTTTTTATTTAAACTTGTTGTTTTTTCTTATGTGGTGCAATTTTTTATGTAACTATGGACGTACGTATCCAAAATAAAAGTAAACTGAATGTATGAAGACGGAAGTAAATGCAGAAACCTTTAAGCTTTTCGAAGACGAGGATGTATTTTACGATTTTTAAAAATGTATAATTGATATGTCCTTTATATCAAGTGACCAACATCACTAGTCAAAACAATAATAACAAAGGGGGTTTTGTAAAGTTATTTCAGCCTGTGGACCATTCGCATGTCATACTATGTCAGAGGAATATTGGGCAATCGAACTGTACACAGCAACTAGATATTTGAAAATGAAACGTTATATGCATAATTTACCAACATGGCTCGTACCCAGGTTAAGTTGATTTAATCAATTAATTCGATAGGTTCCTTTATTTAATTATTCAAACGTTTGTCACTAGCATGAACAACAAACTGTAGGCTTTGAGTAAATAATGTCATGATACCAATCGACTTGGGAATAGCTGAAAATAGAGATTAATTAATGTTCAAGAGAAAAGACAGACTAATGCCTTCTGTTTGTAGTTTGCAACCTTTCGGGAACTCCAAGCAATAATCAACCAAATAGCACTAACGTTTCGTGAAATCTCCAGCAATGATGTAATAGCACTAACATCTCGTGAAATCACCAGCAATGATGTGATAGCACTAACGTTTCGTGAAATCTCCAGCTATGATGATCGAAATAGTCCTAACATTTTGTGAAAACTCCAGCAATGATGTAATAGCACTAACATTTCGTGAAAACTCCAGCAATGATGAACGAAATAGTACTAAAATATCGTGAAATCACCAGAAATGATCAACGAATCTCCAGCAGTGATCAACAATATACCACTAACATTTCATGAAATCTCCAGCAATGATGAACAAAATAGGACAAACATCTCGTAAAATCACCAGCAATTATCAAAGAAATGGCACTAACATTTCGTGAAATTTTCAGCAATGATCAATGAAATCTTCAGCAATGATCAACGAAATACCACTAACATCTCGTGAAATCAACAGAAATTATCAACGAAATAGCGCTAACATTTCGTGAAATTTTCAGCAATGATCAATGGAATCTTCAGCAAAGATCAACGAAATAGCATTAACATCTCGTGAAATCAACAGAAATTATCAACGAAATAGCACTAACATTTCATGAAATCTTCAGCAATGATCAACGAAATAGCACTAACATCTCGTGAAATCAACAGAAATTATCAACGAAAGCATTGAAACCAATAACATTTTCTATGTAGAAAAGAATTACCGATAAAGTATACATATCCGTATGAGAGAATAGAGTACAAACATTAGAAAAGAGACACATTTCGATTTTGGCTCTATCTTATGTGCTAACCTTTAGGTTTTCTGTACAGAACCACCGTGTTTCTTCTGTATACAGAATATTAATTTTAAGGACTGATTCAGTAGAAAAAAAGGAATTTGTCAGTTTTAGTTATAGGCCTATGACAAGTTAGTCAATGGAATTCATAAATGAGAAACATTATTGAAACAGGGCTACAGATTATCAGAGCGAACTGTGAACCCGCCCATCGTTAATATCGTGCTATGGCATCCCTTGTGTTGTAATGATCTCAAACTGTTATTATTGACATGGTTAATACCAGTGACAGCACTCGTCAGATGGTGTCCAATGTTAGGATGGGAGCAGACAACCTAAGTTGCACTGTTGGTATCATGTTTTATTACGTCATGTCATGTCACCTGTCGTGGAATCACAACCTCTGGTTGTCAGTCTCTACTAGATAATAAATTGATAGAATCTCAGTTAGTATGTTCCAACAATGTCTATGAGTCAGAGAACCCGCGTATTCGGCGTGAGAATTGCAACCGACCATTTCTATGTTTTCTGGTAATATACGTGTGCTTTGATGATGTAGGCTAGAGACGACACACAGAAGTCCCCGGCAAACCAACTAAACATTTCTTAATACCTTTCAACATAACAACAAAACTAGGAACTAACAAAGGCATGGAGAGCACAGCTAAGTTGTGATAAGATTTAGAGCTTAAGTCAGCCCGTACGTGTGCTCTACTTACATTCCGATAGACACTTCGCTTTGGAGTAGGCCTAGGCCTACACGCATAAAGGTGGAAACTGCAGCTATTTCAAACTAGTATCGCTAAATATAGGAGCATCTTATTAATTTACTTACATTTATGTGTTGCCCTTTTGTATTTCGAACAATATTTATTTTGCTCTTCAAGCAAGATGTGGCGGGACTTCCGAAGCAACAATTATAATTGTCCTTTCTTTATTTTGTATACGATTCTAGCTGTTAACTATTGTAAAAAATTACTTTTGTCATTGTACAATAAACTAGATTGGTGACCAGCCAGACGCAAACTACTTACTGCGCCGCGTGACCAGACGCAACTTTTCTCTGCCAAGAAAAACACATTTTACAAACTTTTAACAAACACACACAGGCCTAGTTTAGTTTTGTTTTCGTTGAATGAATTTCAATGATTGACAGTAACGGGTGAGTTGGGCTAGTTAAACCCAATATGCTGCAGATGTTTTAAATACCATGTGATCCCAGGATTACATTACAAGAACACATTAACAGATACAATATTATGAAATTGTTCACATATCTGTTGACCTTTACTTATGCACGCCAGCAGTCGAATACCAATTGCAACGTGCCATGAGAAAAATGGCATAATATTGTGTTAAAATTAAATGATTATGGACTGAGGTCACACTGTTTATTTCTCAGGCAAAAACTGACTGCAGCTACTAGTAACTGTTGTTGTTTTTTTTAGTATGCTAAAGTTTGATCTTTTCTACCAAGTTACGTCACGTTACGTCACATTATGTCACATCTATTATTCCAGCATTTCCCTCTCAAGTGTCCTTTTAAGTTGCTCCGTTGCCCTAAACGATACCACCCACCTAAGGTGGACCTCCCCAGTAAACACTACCGTACAACTCGTGTAAGGCCCAGGCACATGGTGTGAGCGTATGCAGGCCTACGGAAATGAGGCATTTTCTTTTAGAATAACAATACTTGGTAGGGATGTTTTAAATTCAGGTAATACCCGATGCCAGTTTATATTTTCATCACTAAACTTACATGATTCAAGTAATATGATATATTACTCAAATGTAATATTTAAGAATTCATGTATTAAGAACATCTCAGACGTGTCTCGGCATTTAAATTCAAGATTTGTTGACGTCATAGGAATTATCAGAAGCATGCAGACGTGCCCCGACGCATAACTTATAAGGAGTTCGCGCCAAAATACACTGCTAGTTAAATACTCGATCAAATAACGTCGTATTTAATTCTGGATTACATTATTTACAATTAACCTAGCGGAAAATTCACAAAGTATGTGTCATTATTATTCATACCTTCAATAATATATACGCTAACTAGAATATCGTTATATCTTTTTTTAATTTACATCCACACAATTATTAATAATAACCGATAGAGGTGATATAACTATAACCATTATTCAATATCATTAATGTTAATATAGATGCGGGGATAATTTCATATACAACCGGCGAACACAAAGGCTACCGTTTTCCATTTGCCAAAATTAATTTTTCAAACTGATTTTACTAACTGGCCAAAGGCATACGAGAGAAAATTGTTGAATATTCCCCACAGAACTACCTAAAGACATTTAATATACGTCATTGTACTTTTAACCAATCAGAAACCGTCATGAGATCGGGCTGTATGAACGCGCGCCGCAGCTATGATTGTCGTCTGGTAACTAATACAACAAGTACAACATAGCGACAACTGTGTACGTTATTGATACTTTATTACTGGTATGTATTACCTCGGTATTCACAATCAACAACCGTATACCACCAGCTTCATCAGCTCTGCATTGATAATTTTAATCTTGATGTATTGATAATACTGGCGTCATATGTCACATATATGATGCTGTATCTTGGCTTTTACTTATGATACTGGACAAATTTAGATACACAATACCGAGAATAACGCCCGTATTCTTAAACCGGACTTTAGTCGTAGTTCGAGCTAAAACTAAAAAAATGACGTCATTTTAATTCATAAACCGAACTTCAACTAAATCACCGACTAAATCAGGCCAACCTCGACTAAATGGAGACGGATTTTGATCGATTTTTTTAGTCCTGGAGGGGGCAGACTAAATGGTCGACTAAATGGTTTTTAAACGATGTTTATAAAAAACGTAACAGTCATTGAGTTGTTATATTGGCCAGATATTGAAGAATGAAATATCTATATTTATATTAGCTTAATTAAATATACATTGGTATAAATTATAATAATGAAAATCATCTTTATTTACAACTGTATACAAATTACATTATTTTCTTCGCGCAAGTCCGACTTGAGCTACGTCACGCCATAGCGACAATGGGAGATGCGGCAATTCACCACGCGATGGAATGTTTAGGGGGCCTAGCGCTTTCTTGTCACGCTATGAAGTGCGTGGTTCGTGGCGATCATACTTTGTTGGGGTCCTAGAAAATATAAAAGTTACCGTACCGCCATGGTTCCTAAATATATTTTTAAGATTTTATTTGTTGTTAATCAAATATACTTCACTGTTAAATTAATACTGATATTGTTCTAATAATTAACGATTAAAATTATTTTTCATGTATATAGTCCTGATGCGTAAAAAGTGTTGTAAGAAATGGAAAGTGATATCAATGCGCAAAATTTCGTCTGCTCCTCAAATACTCTCTTGTCATTGGCCAATGTATAGCCTTTGTTACCCAGACGTGTGCAACTCGACTAAAAGCTCGACTTCATTAAGTCGAACTGCAAACTTCGACTACTTCGTTTTTGAATCGAATTTGAAGTAATAGCTCGAACTACGACTTTTCCAAGTCGAACTTCGAACTACGACTAAAGTCCGGTTTAAGAATACGGGCGTAAGACATTATACAGAAACGCATATAATTTTTGTGAACGCACGCAAATTCGTATTTGAATATAAACAAAAATACCTTTGTCGTATATCATACTAAACTCCTTTCTTCAGATAATCCGAGAAAATATGCAATATATAAACATTATGACTTAATACGAAAAGATCCATTAATTTCAGAAATATTCAACCTCAGAAGTAAACTCATTTCGATATATGAACATATTTAAAATATAATACTATTATATAATAGTTATACCTTCAGTCCCCATAGCAATTTATAATCTTAAAATACATTTTTAGACGAGCTTTTTTGTGCAACCGTTTGATAAATGCGTGTCTGTTAACTTCCCCTCATACTTCTCTAATAAATCCTTCCTATAATGTTAAATAATGTTCACTGAAGAATCCCGCTGTCTCTTAACATTAACTATATTATTTAATATTCGCTATATTTAACAAACATCATTCTCTGTATCGTTTTGTTAGGTTTCGTCGATGAAAATGTAAATCAAGATTATATATAAATCAAAAGTCAAATTAATGAACAAAAAGGTAATGGGTATCAGTGGCTGAATCTCAATGGAGAAAAATAAGCAAAAGACTAGATTAAAACGATCAAGTAAAATAGTCAGAAAGAATGTATAGAGCTTTCGGGCAATGAGTTAGCTCCTTCTCGGTGCAAGAGTTCGTATATATTATATTTATCGCTTGTGAATTTACAAATTTGCCCGCATTGAGTCTCTTTTAAATTTGAATGTCAACATTTATATTGTATAAATGAATGAAAGTATTCAAAATTTAAAAAATCAGAAGTATGTAGGTGGCAGGCAATTTTCTATGGCATGATCGGGGTTGGTTATATCTTTGTATAAATTACTGTAGTCAGTCGTCCATAGTTGTTAGGAACTTGTTCTTAATGTTTTCACCCGAGTCCAAGTGCTATATCTCTATACTACCTATTTCCGAAGTACCATAAGAATATTTGGTAATACAGCATCACATGTGTTTCACGTGTATCTTCCTATGATACTTCGGGAATAGATACAGTACCGAGAATCGGCTGATGTTTTGAAACTTTTTAAATTGTAGTAAAGTAGTATTATTATTTATGTGTAAATTATTAGTATTATATTCAATATTGATATTACATTGTGAAAATGAATGAGATATTGCAATACATGCTTATCCTTTTCCTGTTGGATGATTCCTGCTTAAATATTTTGAATTTAAGAAAAGAATAACAACAGTTCAACGGCAACACAAAGAGTAATATATGCATTTGTTTTATTTAGTAATTTAACTTTGGCATGTGGTTGTTTAGATTTATGCCACCTCGAGACACGTTCTGTACGCGAGAACTACAATAATGTGTATAACCATGAAATGATGACTACTCGAGAATTTAAGTTGACAAATAGGCGATTAGTGTTATGAAATTGTTCACATTATTGCATAGCACATTTCTATTAATATTATTATGTTTTATTTTGTATATTTTAGATTCTAAATATGTATTGTCCCCCAAAAGCATTAAAAATGAAGATTAATTAAATCAGACTTTAAATAGGTTATTTTGTAGATTTAATCAAGTTAATCACTTCCATGGAAAAACTCCCCCCCCCCCCCCCCCCCACAAATAATGTTTTCACCTTAAAAATAACATAATAAATGGCTAAATTCAACCAAAAATCCATTGGCCAATTTGAAAATTTGTTGCTTTAAATTACATTTTTTCATGTAAATAAATTTTCTTTAGATCCAATTTTTGGTCAAAGTGGATAACTATATGTGACATTAAAATGGCATATTCAACAAATAAAATTTTAAAAATTATTTTTTAGAGGGACAATACATCTTTAAATATTGATAATAAAATATCTGTACATACTGCAATATTCCTTATTGTTAATTTATTCGTGGTACATTAGGCTGTTTGTCACTGAAACGTGGGAGTAATCCCTGAAACACGATCGCAACACTTGTATTCTGTCGTCATTTTGTATTTGTTTTGAGTATTTTTTTGTGCTTGACGGAACTACTTGAAGCATGACTGATCCAAAATGTTGCGTCCGCAAAAATAATTATTTCGAACTAATCCGCGCTCAAGTCAGCCTAACAACTACTTACATAAGAACCGTATTGTGTTCTTCGACCTACTTTAAATTGATATTCAGTAACATTATTTTTCAGACCTAATTTTGCAGAAGTAATGAAAATAATTATATTCGATTAAATGAGAATGTATGAAATTTATCAAGATTTACATTTTTATTTGACAGTAATACGGGTATCAAAAGACTGAATTCGCAATTCGAACTCGCGGTAATGTATCTTTAATACAATCAATACTAGTTCAGTATTTTATTCACTATGACATAGAAACAAAGAATAAGAGAAACGGTAAAACATTTTTGAATATTTTATCTTACTTATTAACTTAAATTCCCCAAAGAACATAAACAATTAAAATGTATAAAATCAAACTTTGAATAGGTCATTTTGTATTTTTAATAAAGTCAATCACTTCCGTAGAAAAGCAAACCAAAAAAAAGAACATTTTCACTATAAAAGGACAAAATGAACGGTTAAATTCAACAGAAACCCCAATTTGACTCTATTTTTTCTTTAAATTACAGTTTTTCCAGGTAAATATAATTTTTCGATACAATTTTTGGTCAAAGTGAATAACTATATGTATGAAAATGGCATATTCAACAAAAACATGTTTAAAAAAATATTTTGTCTTCTGGAAAATCTTCAATGTTTACTAGAAAAACAATCGTGGCATTAGAAAGAATTTGAACCAATGAACCTGTTTATTGTTCAACATTTACATTTCTTGTTATTCGCAATCTAACAATACATTATCTACAAAAAGTTATTAAATTTGAAAAACGCTTCTGGTTAGGAATTTGTACTGTATTAAGTTACTAAACAATCGAGACATTGCAAATATTGCCTTTTAATAATACACTGTCCATTTCCTAAAAAAAGAAATGCTACTGTCGCTCGATTACAACATTATATCACTTATTATTAGTTTGTGTATATAAAATTATTTTTCTGTTTAGACGAGTTGTATGCGTCAGTTTCTTCTTGATATAATCAGATTACCAATATAAAATTATCCTGTCAGACGTTATTTGCCTCTTTTTCATCCCAAATTAAAGTTATTTGAATGAAAACTCTTTTCTGCATACCGGCAAATTCAAACATTTCAAGTTTCACACTGACTTCAATTAAATCGATTTTATTTATTTGTTTTTTCATTATGTTGATCAAGTGAACCAAACAAGGATAAAAACACAGACAAGTACAAAAAAGCAACATATTTCCACTGTGGTCCCTATGTTGTGTTTATACCAGTTACTGTATTCGTGACCGTATGAATGGGTTTTAAAAGTCGAATCATTCATTCCGTTGTCCCTTTGAAGATGTTTCAACCCGAGTGTGAACACGACTTTGGCCAAAAATCGCTGTACAACTTTTAATTTATTGTCTTTGATCGGTCAAGATTGTTTCCAGAAAAAAAACATAATTCCTAGAATTTCGATTTAAATATTTTTTTTTTCTTTTACTTTCAGACTACACACAATTATCAGATGATCAATTAATAACGAGGTAATTGCATTGAACTGGCTAATTAATTAATAGTCTTCGAACAAATCCGACAATTAGGAAACCATGCAAAACGTCAGTTAATTTAGTCATTCAATCAACAAACCATTTATTAATTTCTTTTCTAACAAACCAATGTAGTAAATCAATTATTCGATCAATCTTTGGTCAGTCTTTCAGTCATATTTTATTTTCTACCTTCTCTTTAAACGTGGTTTCCACAAAAATGCAACACAGGGACGTCGTCAGCGTATGTATTTTGACCAATCACGACTCGATTGGTCATTCGAATTGTCGACTGTGATTGGATTGGTCACTTCCAATGCATATACGCCCTAACTTTGCAGTTGCGTTGCCGTATAATTTTTTTAATGTATTTATTTTTATTACCTCCGCCAAGGAGGTTATGTTTTCACCCCTGTATGTTTGTTTGTGTGTGTGTTTGTGTGTGTGTGTGTTTGTGTGTTTGTGTGTGTGTCTGTGAACAGCCTGGAGGCCACAGTTTTTATCCGATTCTAACCAAATTTGGACACAATGATCTATGGCCAAAAAGCTCGGATGAGTTCGAATTTGAGGGGGAAAGGTCATAGGTCAAGGTCACAACTAACAAAAAACTATTTTACTGCCTAGAGACCACAGTTTTGATCCGATTCTCACCAAACTTAGCCACAATGATCAATGACACATCATATAATTGTGGTTAAATTTTGAAGGGTCAGGGTCAAAGATCAAGGTCCAAAAAAAAAAAAAAAAAAAAATAAAAAAAAAACCCTCAGTGGGACTTGAACCAGCGATCTCAACTGTGAGAGGCTGGACACATAACCATTACACCACACTGTCATCCACAACTTTGTAGTGTGCAGTTAACATATTTACACTTAGAACTAATAAAAAAAAATGTAAAAAAAATATATTCAGGGGGAATTATATGTAGGGGAATTTTACAGTAGGCGGAGGTTTGTACTCTCGGAGTACCCTCTAGTTTATTTATATTTTTCAAATAAAAACGTGGTGGATGCTGTAACGCCTTTATCATAGGCTTATAACTTAAATTCTTACCAACCTTCCATGATAAAGGCACCACATATGATGCACATAATATCCTGTATTACATAATTTGCCTATGATTCGATACTGCCCAAATATTATCATATGTGGAGATACAGCACTGACAATCGTCATCAATATGCGAATATACCCAACGTCAATATACAGTAGTCAGTAATGTATAAATTCAATTCAATTTCTTTTTATTTCGGAAACATCATCCATATTAATAAATTTATAAACAGAAAAAGAAAAATCGTAAACTCTAATCTTAAGTATATAGAATGCTTCTCCATCTACAATACGTTATGGAGCATATGTTTGAAAACACAAGCAATAAGTATGTTACCACTATTCAACATAGTGTTTCATGAAACCATAAAGAGCATACGCGGACGTATGTTAGGTCTACTCTTTTTTTTCGTAGGGACCACTTCTCATAAAGTGCATAGCATACGTGCTGAACGCCGGTATTGTCACTCATTTTGCGTGGTTTTGTAATGTTGTAATTTTCTCTTAATGCAACGAAATATAATGACCATACACTGATTGGATGCTAACTCCCACCTTTTAATCTCCATAATTGTATATCCCCTACACAGCATCAAGGTTTCAAAATGCTTTTTACTGTTAAATTCAGAAGGTCATTTGATAATCGTATTAGGTAATAGGCCATCAGCGTAGTCTATCTTCAATTTCTTGATTGTTTTGTAATGTAAATTACGACAACACTCCTCTGTGTAATGGTAACCCTCCTTTCTATTTTTATTCAAAATATCATTACTACATTATAGCTATCAGAGTTGTGTATAGATTGCCGTGTTGGCTTCAGCGCAGAATTCAGAGTGAATATAATGTATTTCATTCATCATTTGAAATACTGTCTCATTCGTGGAGTCTAAGAGGCCCAGCGGCAGTTGCCTGACAAAGTACGGTATTATTGCAAATTAAAAGAACTTTTTGATGTATTTATTAGAAGCTCGGGGGTTTTAGTGCGTGTAAACCGACAATATTTAAACATGAGAAAAATGCGTGCTGTTTAAGACGCCATTCTTTGTCATATTTTACATGACATTTGTAAATGGCGTTTCATAGTTCCAGGTATATAAAACTTAATTGTTCGATTGATTGTGTGAATCATTATCTTACTAAAAATGTATACAACTTTGGAGGCAAGTAATGCGATGGTTATTTAACGAAGTTGCGGGTTAGTTTCAGTCAAAGCATTTCCTAAATACAATACATAGGCCTACTATTTATGCTGCTTATCTAAATACTAGATGGTCGATACGTTATCTTTAGGCCTATATAATCAAATTGTCATTCCTAAAAGCTAAACAAAAAATATATTAGGCCTATTCACTTATCATACAGTAGGCCTACTCCTACAAACCAATAATAACATGTATAAAGGCCCATTTACACGACGATAACGATCCACGATAAATATATAAGCATGCATTTTTTTACATCAAAAAAAGAAATTAGTTCTAGAATTATAGGATAATCATTTATGCTGTCTTTGATAAAAATAATATGATGAAATGACGTCATGATAAATAAAAATAATAAAATCGTTGTATTGTCATGATATTATTGCTCTTACTAACCATGACGTTATTTGATTGGACGCATGAAAATATAATTGTCATCAAAGGAAGCATAGATGGTTATTCTATAGTTCTAAAATGAAAAGTTTTTGTATTTCTTTTGTCTTATGTATGAAAATGTATATTTGTCTATTTATCATCGATCCTTATCGTCCTAGTGTAAATAGGTCTTAAGTGTTAATTGTCGTCATTATAACTATTTTATCAGTCACACCAATAGAAGACAACGTACGCGTACAAAAGCATATAAAGTTGCTGTTTTTATCATTATCAATTTAGTTTTTTAATATACACTTTTATTTCTGAAGCTTAATCTCACTAAACTCATGGATATCAGACTGGCATATTTTAGAATAAGTTTGCATTAGTGGATATTTGATGTGAGATTATACTATTAAAAATAAAGGAGACAAAAACCATGCTAACATTTCTGTTTTATTAAAGCCGAAGATATTTTATTAAGAACTGGATACTCATGTTAATGTAGGCCTACAGTTTATTGGCAGGTCGGCCCGCCAATGTTTGAAAACACGATATACCAGGCAGGTGTTTGTAACCCCTGGGCGTGCTAAAGTTTCAACTAGGCTTAGATATAATATGAATATTTCCCGTTCAATACTTACTTTAATCAAGATAATATAGTTGTCTAAGGAATTGTGAATGTTAAAGTTTATCGACTGACATGAATTCGGGATAGCGGCCCGGTAAGACATTTATATTACTCGACGTGTCATACAGAAATCATAAATAATTCATGAATAATTTAATCAAAGCTGTACTTCAGTAATTCATCTCACCGTTAGAAAGCCATTTGAGCACAAACATTTAAAACCCGAGCAATTTAGTTTGATACTCCTTGATGTTTCTTATTACTAGAAACATATATGCTAGATTGAAGTCACTCAACCTACATCTCACCTAACAGTAACAAAATAATCAACGAAGAGAATTATTTATTCTGTAGTTGCTAAGCACTAACACATTATTTCAATGGACATCAATTATTTAAATAGTCCTAGTTATCTTCGTTTGTTAAGTCAATGCTCCTAATAGCAAGGCAAACATGCTAATGGATAGTTTTAAAAAAACTTTAAGAAGTATATTAGATCTATATAAACGGATATTGCTGTCGCAAATAATCGTTGGCATGTATATTAATTCGCGCCTTTTTTTCAATACGAACAGCATTCACTGTCGAATTACGATAAAGATTGTGGCTATTTTTTATATTAAAGATGTATTGTTCCCCAAATACATGAACAATGAAGATTGATTAAAACAGACTTTGGTTAGATTATTTTAAAGTTAATCACTTCCATAGAAAAAAAAACACCCAAAAAATCATGTTTTCACTTATAAAACATAACATAATAGGCCTAAATGATTAAATGCAACAAAAAAATTCATTGAAAGGCAGCAAATTTGAAATAAATAATTTTGTTTAGATCCAACAACTTTTGGTTTTACCAATACAACCGATTGTATATAAAGATTATTCGCATGCGAACTAATCATCTTTTTTTTGTCTTGTGTGGGTTCGTCCCACTTTTATTATAGTTCTCTGTTATAAATATAAAAATATATATATATGCACATTTATATATTTCTCTTATTTATAAGGTACATTGCTAAAAATATACATATCTTTTAAACAGTATATACATAGGCTAAGATTATTTTGATGTTAAAAAAGAAGCCACATTTACATTTTTTTAAATACAATTAGTTAAAGTATAATAATAGATGGCAATAAAATTGATTAAAAAAACGTACTTATAAAAAAGTGGTTATTGTTGTTTTATTTTGTTTGTACTATAATCATCTTAATAATAATAATGTTCACTACTGGTGTGATACTAAAGGTTAAAAGTATAAATGATATTAATAAGGGGAAAAACAGAAAAAATTTAAAAAGGGTAGAACATTTTTAGAAATTATGTAATGAAACATTTAATGAATAAAGGTGATAATGAACCACAAAAAATATTTTTTTAAATATAATCATCTATGACGTCACTTTAAAATCAGGGTGTGATAGATTACACAAAAAAATCAATAATAAAAAAATCTCTCTGAAAAGTGCATCGTGTGTGTAATATATATTAATATAATTTTAATAATAATTAATTCGATACGAACAGATTGCCATTACAATGTATTTTATAAGTCAGATAGTTGGAAAAAATAATTGGATATAGATTGACTAATTAGTTATGACGAAACATGAAGCTAATTATAAAGATATATACTGTATATACATATGAGGTCATGTTGTTTTTTACAACGACAAGGCGACTCAGTGTTTGTAGTAACAAATTTATTTATTAAAAAATCGATATGCTTGCGTAGCAGGTGGCTAAATATGAACATATTTAGATTAAATGGAATTTTTTGTGTAAATGTCTGTCAGTGAAATCTATTTTATTTTATTATTTTATGGGCTCGTCCTATTTTATTTTGCTGTATATATTATTAAAATAGTTTTCCAAAAACATCACAAGCACAGAATAATATTCTCTTGTATTTTGTAATTGTCTTGTAAAAAAATAACTGCAGAGCTGATACTCTTAAAGCTCTGTCTACACTATCAAACTTTATGTGACGTGCCCTTATATGGACTTGATGATGTCATATCACTAGCATATTTGGGCACATCACACTTGTTTTGTCTAGTTTAAATAGTGTAGAAAGAGCTCTAGGCTTTACCAATGTGTCCAGATTATTGATTTAAATTTTAAACATAAAAGAATTTGACTTCTATATTTATTCTCTGACAATTTTAAGATTGTAACTGCAATATTTTATATTTTTTCAGGTACATTTGAAATGCGTGATGCACAAAGAAATGGCCATGCTCAGTTTCAATATGATGATGTAAGTGTTTAAAAGTATAATTATTTTAAGTATTAGTAGGTGCCTTAGGCTCTGTCTACACTATCAAACTGTTATGTGACAAACAAATGTGACGTGCTCATATATAGACATGATGATGTTATATCACTACCATATTTAAGCATACCACTACCATATTTGGGCACACCACGCTTTTTTGCCAAACTAGTTTGATAGTGTACACAGAGCTTTACGGACGGGTATCTTTGAATGAGCCACGATAACTGAGTTGGCCGTTTCAAAAAACACATTTTTTTTATAAATCGTAAACATCGTCTTCGTTTTGTATCAGCGCCATCTCTGTCGTTTTTATTCTGCATCAGTATTTAGTAGAGTATGGTTATCTTATTATGGTTTTAAATTTCATAAAGTGATTATTTTTTTTATTCATTTCTTTCATTTCTTTGCGGTTTCAAAGATGTAAACTTACTCAGTTAAAAGCATACCTTTGCCATCATAGTATAATCCCTCCTCTTTTTGAAATTATAAATCTCCATTGACATCTTTCTGATTTATGAAATATTAAAATGACATTAACAATATCTTGTCATCAATATTATAATTTTGATCATTACCATTTACAGTAAGATAAACTGAAGCCGTTTGTCTCTAATGGCAATATCTCTATTGTTCGCACTTGCATTGATATTATAACATATAATAGATGTTTATGTATTAAACGGGGAAGATTTTTGTTAAGCTTTTGACTCTCAACATTCATTGTTTGTTTTATAACCCTCCTATTACCTTCAAATAATTTCTTATTAAAATACGGAAATCATTTATCGATCATGTGAAAGAAAAGTATATTTTTAGGTGACTGAATAGAACCATTGCATATCATCTTACCGTTGAATTGAACTGAATTTTATGTAACGCACTTTTTTCTTATTGGTTATCGCATAAATGACCCGTCCTCCCAGAATTGGTTTTTTTTTTCAACAGAAATGATTAAAGATAATTATATTGTCCTCCGGTTTTGGGGTTTTTTTTTGTGTCTTTTTATAAGTAAAATGATTATCTTGTGATTAACTTCATTAAAACTGCAAAATGGCCTATTAAAAGTCTGATTTTATTGACCATTTTTTAAATTTGTTAAACCAAAATTAACATTTTATCTTTCAAAACTGTAATCTTATTTTGTTTCACAAAATGAAAGGCTATATTGTAACGATTTTCTTAAGACTTGTATTCTAGTGTAGTGCGCATGAGTATGGGTATGAATTAAGAAATAATATAGTTTAATACGATACAGCAGGCAGTCACTGACGACTAAACTCAATCAGTGCAACGCGATATGTGACGTCATAGCCTAAATAGCTCTTCACAAATAATTACCTTTTTTATAAAATAGAGAAATATGTAGTGAAATATCATTTCTCTTCAAAACTATTTTTGTATGCAAATTTTGAATTTCGGTTTGTTGCTGCTCATATGCCTGTTGAATGACACGGAGTCGAATATGTATCGTTATTTTGCTAACGTTGTCGAAGATAATGATCCTCTCACGTTGTAATTATATACTGAAGTAGGATCGTTATTCCGGGCAATCTCGAATGCTTAGTACACGAATCGCCAATAATGAAGTCTAGGATGCAATACACGATTCCGTGTGACGTCATTGAGTACTACAGACTACATTTATTGAAATATTATGCTTTTTGAAGTAGATGTATTTACAGAAGACTACGCCGAATCAGACATTTGATTGATTCCTCCTCGAACTATCACATCCAGCAAAATCCACAACGCGGGATGTAATCGCGCGTATGAGGCGTTTTTTGTGACAAAATGCCATAAAATGAAATGCAATTGTCTGAAAGTAAATTCACTATCTCTCAGCACAAACTTAACATAACATAACACGCGTAAAGCATAGGAAACCCTTAAAACGTTAGGACATACATTTTGGAAGCCTACAGTACAATTATCCTGCAGTAACCCATACCAGTCGTTCTGTTTAACATTAGTTTTTATATCCAAGTTACGAGAACTTAATGAGTTGTATCTCAGAAATATTTTTTTTTCTGTCATAATTAAATTACATAATTACACAGCAAAATTCTGATTCTTGTTTTAAGAAAAAAAAAACTTGTTTCAAGCAAAATATTTCTTGAAACAAGTAAATTTTGACTTGTCCGTATTTCAATACTTTTTGGCTTACCAAGAATCGTAAAATTCTTAACAAGAATCACACAAATTCTTATCAAGAAAATTATTCTTACCAAGAAATAATACTTTAAGAACAATATTCTTACCAAGAATTTAATTGCTTTTTTCATTCTTGTTTTAAGCAGTATCTGCCTTAAAATAAGTAACAATTTATCGATTTTTTTAAATAGAATTCTTGTTTCAAGCAATATTTTTCTTAAAATAAGTAAGAATATTCCGATTTGTATTTTTTTGAATTCTTGTTTCAAGCAATATATTTCTTAAAATAAGTAAGAATATTCCGATTTGTATTTTATAGAATTCTTGTTTCAAGCAATATATTTCTTAAAATAAGTAAGAATATTCCGATTTGTATTTTTTGAATTCTTGTTTCAAGCAAGATATTTCTTAAAATAAGTAAGAATATTTCGATTTGTATTTTTTGAATTCTTGTTTCAAGCAATATATTTCTTAAAATAAGTAAGAATATTCCGATTTGTATTTTTTTGAATTCTTGTTTCAAGCAAGATATTTCTTAAAATAAGTAAGAATATTCCGATTTTTATTTTTTTGAATTCTTGTTTCAAGCAAGATATTTCTTAAAATAAGTAAGAATAATCCGATTTGTATTTTATAGAATTCTTGTTTCAAGCAATATATTTCTTAAAATAAGTAAGAATATTCCGATTTGTATTTTTTTGAATTCTTGTTTCAAGCAAGATATTTCTTAAAATAAGTAAGAATATTCCGATTTTTATTTTTTGAATTCTTGTTTCAAGCAATATTTGTCTTAAAATAAGTAAGAATATTCCGATTTGTATTTTTTGAATTCTTGTTTCAAGCAATATTTTTCTTAAAATAAGTAAGAATATTCCGATTTGTATTTTTTGAATTCTTGTTTCAAGCAATTTTTTTCTTAAAATAAGTAAGAATATTCCGATTTGTATTTTTTGAATTCTTGTTTCAAGCAAAATATTTCTTAAAATAAGTAAGAATATTCCGATTTTTATTTGTAGAATTCTTGTTTCAAGCAATATTTTTCTTAAAATAAGTAAGAATATTCCGATTTGTATTTTTTAGAATTCTTGTTTTAAGCAATATTTTTCTTAAAATAAGTAAGAATATTCCGATTTTTAATTTTAATATTCTTGTTTCAAGCAATATATTTCTTAAAATAAGTAAGAATATTCCGATTTGTATTTTTTGAATTCTTGTTTCAAGCAATATTTTTCTTAAAATAAGTAAGAATATTCCGATTTGTATTTTTTGAATTCTTGTTTCAAGCAATATTTTTCTTAAAATAAGTAAGAATATTCCGATTTGTATTTTTTGAATTCTTGTTTCAAGCAATATATTTCTTAAAATAAGTAAGAATATTCCGATTTTTATTTGTAGAATTCTTGTTTCAAGCAATATTTTTCTTAAAATAAGTAAGAATATTCCGGTTTGTATTTTTTAGAATTCTTGTTTCAAGCAATATTTTTCTTAAAATAAGTAAGAATGTTCCGATTTATATTTTTAGTTTTCTTGTTTCAAGCAATATATTTCTTAAAATAAGTAAGAATATTCCGATTTTTATTTGTAGAATTCTTGTTTCAAGCAAAACTTTTTTTAAAATAAGTAAACAAGAAGTCTATCAAATAAAAACCAGTAAATGTTTACTTATTTTAAGAAAAGTATTGCTTGAAACAAGAATTCTATCAAATTAAAATTCGTAAATTCTTACTTATATTGGGAAAAAAATTGCTTGAAACAAGAATTCTATAAAATATAAATCACTAAAAATTTATTTTAAGAACGATAAATGAATACTCATTTTAAGTAATATTTTACTTAAACAAATAAATTTAAGAATGTTATAAAACATAATATTAACAATACTGTTATTTTCATTAAGAACTACAATTTACATGACATTAGGTACAATAATATATACAACTTCTTTAAAACAAACTTGTTTTTATTAATAATAAAATGCCATCAAAAGAAAACTTAAAAACATTAAAATGGTAAAATACAAATTTCGTAAAATTCTTCTCCCGCACCTGGGCTTTAAACTATTAGGTGTCTTTAAATTTATTAATGTATACTAAAGATGATTCAACAGCCTTTGTCAAGTGTACAGGTGTGTTTTCATCACAAATCACTAACTGTTAAAGGATAGTGAGGCCTACTTCTTTTCATTTTGGATAATCGAAATCCAGAAGGTAAAAAGTGGAGAGGAGAGTAACTAGAGCCTCATCTAATTTTGCTTTCTTTGTAGTTAGAATTGTTTGCTAAACTTTAATGTAGGCCATTTCTGTGTCCAAAAGCAATACCGGCATATTACCTGATCGGCGTGAAGACCAGGATTCTGGATCTTTATTCATGTTCCTAAAAATGAAAAGAGATTAATATAGTTTTAGTTATTACTGTATTTAAAATATGTGTAACATCATCAACTAATTGGGTACGGTGTGGTTTTAGAGTCCTATATCTGGGGCGGTAAACACAAAAACATGACGCAATATTAGAACGGTGGTAAGAATAATTTTACATTATAAGACATAAGGGTGGGTGGAATATGCATTTGAACTTTTTAATCACAAACTTTGCCCTGTTTATACCGATCCCAAAGACAGGCCTGGCTGTATCTATTATTTTTAGTTAAATTATTAGGGTCTAAATTTATTTTTAATATTACTATTTAGGAAGACAATACGCAAAACGGTGCTCAATCCTGATTGATGTTTTTATTCTGTATCAATGTTTATAATAACAATCATACAATTAAATGTAAATTTGGTTTAATTGTTTGATTTTAATAAATTATTGTAAACATAGTATATACCTCGAATTTTAAGCTAAGATAAATTTGATTTTAAAAAAACACTTTAAGATATTTTTTTTTAATGTACATAATGTTACTTGTATTTTAAATTTTAAAAAACACTAAATACCTTCAAGGTCGGCAGACTTTTTTTGATGAGTTTTTCCCAACAAATATGTTTGACAGATTTGACAACATATGGGTTATCTTTGAACCTAACCAAAAATAACAAATTGAAAACATTATATTATATAAATTTATTTAAATGAGTGGAATAATGTATGGACATAAACTTGATATACTGTAGCTCAAATTTTTAATAATGTAGCCTACAGTTTTGTAGGTGGTCAATGTAAAAGGAAGGGGAAAGGGTGGGCTGGCCAGGAGAACATTAATATGTCAAAAATTAATATTCATAAGTCATTTATTTAATTTTAGTTGTCAAAGGGAGGAGTGCATGACACTAGCTTGAGTCGAACCAAGCTGTTAAAAATACGTACACAATATGTACTACACGTATTTTCCTCACTACCATTGGTCCATTATAAAAATATTTATGAATAGATAAAAGTACAAAAACATACACTGTACTTACCAGATGGAGGACTGGTGTTTCTCTTTAAAATACCAAAATAAACTATATTATTCTCTTCTTTGGAAAAATTTGCTAAGCACTTTTTTAAAAAGCTTTCTTTTGTATTTCATTCCTCTTTGCCTAGTAATAATTAGTATCCTTCGAACTTCTTCAATTACCTAACAAATAATTTAAGATATTGTAAATAACACAGTTTTTTAAAAAGAAATTTAATATAACAATTTTAGTTATGCAGTACGTATGTTTTTTGTTTGTTTTTTTAGTATGTTTTTTTAAAAATTTAGAGTTAAAAACATTAAGTTTCAATATCGATGTGATCACTTCGGGGATTACTTAGTGTGTACAATTAATTAAATATAAAGAAGTGTTTTTAAATGTCATTATATTTTTCATTGGAATATGTGTATATAATATAATCCTTCGTAGATATTTCATGGCTACATTGCAAAATAACTGTTACATTATAATTGTATTATCTATTATTAGGCCTTCCTTATACCTAGCTGAAATAGGTCCGACAATATTTGTCCCCTCTGTCAATGTCTGAACTAAAATGCTAAGCTAAACCTATACACCTGTCCGTCAGTACAGGCATAGTAGGCTAGCCTAGACCTACTAGTTCCAGGCCTACAGTATTACTAACTAGGAAGGAGCCTAGGCTAGGCCTAGACTGCTGGCAGATTAAAATATAATTATTAGGCCTACGAACCTGTTAAAATGTTGGCCACTTCTTCATCTATTTCTCGGATCTTCAACAAAGCGTCTTCCTTCGACATTATATTAGACTAATCTTACTAGGCCTATTGAAGCATTTAATATATAAATTGCGATGAAAGGTGTCTTTTACTTACAAACTCTAGATTTTGAATGATTACTTTAAAAAACCGTTGGCCATGATCCCGCCGGGAGCTAGGTCATCGACCACACACAGTGTTGTTTTTCAACTATAACCAAAAATTTATCGCTGGCCTTTTACCCAGAATGTATACGGTCATTCAGCGGGTCATTATACTGCTCAACGTTAAAGCATGGAGGTATAAACCTCCAAGGTGGTTAAAGCAAATCTATAAAACGTCTGGACCAACAGTAATAGGTAATACGACAGACAATAATAATGACACATGTTTGTTGCAGTCCGAAAAAAAGCGATAAGTTGGTGCCAGTAAACTGAAGTAGGTACAGTATTTGCTACCCTATTTGCTAAGGCACTATAATTCAATTCATGGAAATACTCCGAATTTTCGAGTAACATGTGGAATTGGTGGTTCGCTGCCCGGCAAGCTTTGGAATTTACAATTCGTTTTACAAGCATGTCATAAGACGCCATTTTAAGGACGAGTATAACAATCGGCAACCTCCTGCAGTTGACGATGGAAACATCAGTATATAAGTATGCCTGGAGAAAACGAGGATGCCAATTGAGGATGAAGTAGAACTAGGCCTAGACTAGGAGACTGACGAAGTTAATGAAGAAAAAAACTATTATAACGGGGATGATTTATCAACTGACGATAGTAGTAGTGATAATTCTAGTATTGTTATACTGTTAATGATTGTTTAATATTAATTATCTTGTTGATGCTCAGCAAGAAGGCCTACTAACTAGAGGATGAACAAGCAGATAATAGTATAAAAAATGCTGATTTCTTTCTACTAAAATTAAAGGAGAGAAACAAGATTCCACAGGTAAGCCATTTTGCTTTAAAATTACAACAATTATGCATTTTAAACTATTCTTTTATTAGAGAAATACGTCTATTTCCTAGGCCTTGCTGGTACTGTTATTATACAGGACTATTAGCTATAGTAACTATAGGACTTGGGTACTAGGCCTAGGCATTATACACTCTAAGTTTATGTTGCATTTTTTTGTGACCAATTTCATTGTTACAAATAACATTTTTTTTGTTAGGCTGCATAGCTCCCCAACTAAAGCACAACTTAGTTTTTAAACATATTAAAACTTGAATATAAAAAATATTAAATCAATATTATTTTCTTTAGGTTGCAGTGCAATCGATTATTCAAAGCACAAACAGTTTGATTACCCAGATTCTTTCATCAGTTGAAACTGAAGTGCTAACTGCTCTACCGTTGTGTGAATATAAGGATGACAATCTATTTTAAGTAAAACATTTCTCAAAATAAGTATTTTTCAGAATATTAAAATAGAATTGACTTCAATTCAAGCAAAAATAGTCTTGATAGGATATAGTATGATATTGACTTCTTATCTTAAGTAAAACATTTCTCAAAATAAGTATTTTTAAAAATATTGCGAATCTCAATTTAAGCAAAAATAGTCTTGATAAGATAGTATGATATTGACTTCTTATTTTAAGTAAAACATTTCTCAAAATAAGTATTTTAAAGAATATTGCGAATCTTGATTCAAGTAAAAATAGTCTTGATAAGATAGTATGATATTGACTTCTTATTTTAAGTAAAACATTTCTCAAAATCAGAATATTGCGAATCTGAATTCAAGCAAAAATAGTCTTGATAGGATAGTATGATATTGACTTCTTATTTTAAGTAAAACATTTTTCAAAATAAGTATTTTTTTAAATATTGCGAATCTCAATTTAAGCAAAAATAGTCTTGATAAGATAGTATGATATTGACTTCTTATTTTAAGTAAAACATTTCTCGAAATAAGTATTTTTAAGAATATTGCGAATCTCAATTTAAGCAAAAATAGTCTTGATAAGATAATATGATATTGACTTCTTATTTTAAGTAAAACATTTCTCAAAATAAGTATTTTAAGAATATTGCGAAACCTAATTTAAGAAACTTTGTCTTACCTAGAAAAATATTTATTGTTTTAAGTAATTTTTAGAATTCATCAATCTTGATTTAAGAAAAATTATTCTTGATAGGGATAAATATAATATTGATTTCTTATTTTAAGTAAAATACTTTTCAAATTAAGTATTTTCAAATCTTTTTTTAAGCAAAACTATTCTTAATAAGAAGAGAATGATATTGACTTCTTATTTTAAGTAAAATATTTCTTGTAATAAGCATTTTCAAGAATATTGCGAATCTTGATTCAAGTAAAAATAATCTTGATAAGGGTAGTGTGAAATTGACTTCTTATTTTAAGTAAAATATTTCTCAAAACAAGTATTTTCAAGACTATTGCGAAACCTAATTTAAGAAACTTTGTCTTACCTAGAAAAATATTGATTGTTTTAAGTAATTTTTATAATTCATCAATCTTGATTTAAGAAAAATTATTCTTGATAGGGATAAATATAATATAGATTTCTTATTTTAAGTAAAATACTTTTCAAATTAAGTATTTTCAAATCTTGTTTTAAGCAAAACTATTCTTAATAAGAAGAGAATGATATTGACTTCTTATTTTAAGTAAAATATTTCTTGTAATAAGCATTTTCAAGAATATTGCAAAACTTAATTTAAGAAAATGTGTCTTTTCTAGAAAATTATTTCTTGTTTTAAGTAATTTTAAATCTTGACAAGAAAAAAAATACTTATTTTAAGAATTTTTTCTTAAAACAAGATTTTTTTTTCTTGCTTAGAATTTCAAATTTTGCTGTGTAGAAAAATTGCATATCAAAATGTATTGCCGCCAACCAGATATTAATATTCAAAATATACCGATTAACGAAATACATAGATTATTATTGGAAAATCAATCATAATTATCGCTGCCAATATCGAAGTGCCAATTTTGTATTATAATTTGTGCTGCCGTTGATACTGTTAGAGATTCATAAAGACTTATCTCATCGAAGCTTAGGAACTGCGATTTATCGTAGTACCATCCTGGATCTATCAGTCATCGCCTCTCTTGACAATTTTACTCCTACAATTGTATACGACGATGTTTGACAGAGCAATTTACAAAATAAAGCAGTGTAAACAATGATTTAAAATGAAATAGCCTATACAGTCGTATAAGGTAATGTTAAACAATGTTCTTCTCATTCTATACCCATTTCTAGAAAGGAATGATCCCATAAACCACATAGCACCGTGTTAAACATAGTCATAAACTACTCAAACGCTTTCGCTCTATGAAAACATACCAAGCAGAGATTCAGTCACAGCTACAGTCTTTATTGATTTTCATTAAACAAATCGTAAAGTCTTCGACGCATTGCTAATTTAACTATCTCATATTATTACGAACTATTATCGTATCAATACCCACAGACCCGTGAATTCATGTGTAAGTATTTGTATCAACTTAAAACATCAACATACTTCAGCCTGTCGTCTGCTACTTACGCGATGACGTATACTAACCATCTGGAGTAAAATGTCTCAACACATTGGCAACGTTGCACTATGGGTCAAATTAACTACAGCGTAATTAACATGATTTGTAGACATTGTAAATTATCTTGAAATTTTAATATCTTTGTATTAGCAAAGTCTATGTACTTTAGTTTTAATTAAATATTGATAGGCTCGTTTTGGATGATGTTTTAAATCCGTTAAATGAGCTTGCATCGACCTTCTCTAAAGCTTGGTTCTCACTTGCGACACAACGTAACGCAATCTACGCAACGTAAGCAAATGGGCCATGTGTTTTCCCCTGCCTTCGTGAAATCAAACCTCGGTTCCCACTTGTTGATACGTCGCTGCGTTGCGTTCTAGTGGGAACCAAGCTTAAATCTGAATTTACGTACGGACAAAATTCAGTAAATTGCGCGTAATTTTAGAATTTGTACTCAATGGTATTGCAAGTTGGTATATACATATCTTTCGGGATTAAAAGCTAACACCTGTAATGAAAACCAATACAGTAATTAAGTTATAAATTAGTTT
Organism: Antedon mediterranea; assembly: GCF_964355755.1. NCBI lineage: Eukaryota > Metazoa > Echinodermata > Crinoidea > Comatulida > Antedonidae > Antedon > Antedon mediterranea. The sequence continues at coordinate 36,556,143 of NC_092670.1, read as the reverse complement.
TTGACGAATAAAACAAAATTAGGTTAAACGATTTTAGCCCGAATATAGTGTTTCCCGAACGTGGTACACATCGTGTGCTAGTTTGGAATAATTTTCTTAGATTCTACTTCAGTTGAAGAAAATATGCCATAGTAAATAACAGTCCAAATCGAGCTTCTGCTACGTCACATGATCAAATCGATCGCCTGTTATTGTGAGTTTCTTTCTCTAAAAGCGTACGACATGCGAAGCTAACGCCATTGCAATGTACAGGTCATGCTTGGCTGATCCGTCAGGTTTTATCAATGTCGCGGGTGGCGTATGCACAGGATCATAATTCATAATTTATTCATAACTACCTCTAAAAATATCGACAGCAACAAGACATTCTATGTAAAGAAAAAAAAATAATAATAACAATACATCATTTTCAAAGTAATCATTGGTACTCAATCCGGGTTTGGGGATCTTTATTTTTCTAGTACATTGAAGTGGGAAATCAATAATGATACTATAATGACTATGCTTTATTATTGTATTATTATATCATAATTAGATACCAAATACATTGGAGCTATATCAGTGCATCATTTACATAATAAAAACACCGGCTATTATTCGTTGGACACGATGTTGTATAATGTATTTATGAAAATCGGTTGGAAATTATATAGGATAAAGGTTAACATGAACGCATTGCAAAAATATCAACCTAATATTGGATGAATGATTTTAAAAGGATACTTCCTTATTTGCTTATAATATTTGAAGGGGTATTTTCCTTCCCAACATTTTTTTCTTTGTTGTTGAATATGCATTTTAATGTAAATAGACATCTGGTAACTACAGAAGCCCGTTCGGGCCACAAGTTAACTGTATTTTAAAAGCTGTTATCTGGCGGCCGCCACTTAATTATCTGGCGGCCGCCACTTAATAATTAGTACATGTCCCGTCACGTGACATGTACGTGCATTGGATCAGAGGCGATGTTGCATATGGAACGCCATCGCTGCCTCCGGCAGCAAACTTGAATTCTATTCGGCTCTTTTAGCATTCGGCGCATTTCTATTCGGCCCATTTACCATTACGTTCGGCTCTTTCAGTATTCGGCGCATTTCTATTTGCCCCATTTACCATTACGTTCGGCTCTTTCACCATTCGGCTCTTTTTTATTCGGCCCATTTACCATAATACGTTCGGCTCTTTCAGTATTCGGCTCTTTTTTATTCGGCGCATTTACCATTACGTTCGGCTCTTTTTGATTTGGCCCTTTTTATACGGCGCAATTAAATTCTAACCTTTTACATGGGGGTCAAATGGAAGAATCAACGGCTGGAAATGAGTTTATGAAAAGTTTACAAAACATATAGATGCAGCATGGTAGAGTGTTTGGTTGGTTGAATTAAATGAATTTGAAGGCTATTTCAATATGACTAATCATTTTATTGACATGATTAATGTGTTAGAGAACTTGCAATTGTCCCACCTTATTGACCATTTTGAGAGAGACAAGGTTTGATTTATGGCCTAGGCTAGCTAGGCCTAGCCTAGTGTCAGCCTAACATTTAATAATAATAATAATTTACCCTTTCTCTCTCAAAATTTTGATAAAGATGAATTAATTTTAGGTTATTCAACACATCTTTAATCGGTTGGCTACTCATGGTTGGCGCCATGAGGATAAAATGTTTGTAAACTTTTCATAGACCCATTTCCAGTCGTTGATTTTCTTCCATTTGACCCCATGTCAAAGGTTAGATTTTAATTGCGCCATATAAAAAAATGCCAATTTTAAAAGAGCCCAACGTAATGCAGAAAGAACCGAATAAAAAAGGGCCGAATCATAAAGAGCCAAACGTAATGGTAAATGGGCCGAATAAAAAAGAGCCGAATGCTAAAAGAGCCGAACGTAATGGTAAATGGGCCGAATAAAAAAGAGACGAATGCTGAAAGAGCCGAACGTAATGGTAAATGGGCCAAATAGAAATGCGCCGAATGCTGAAAGAGCCGAACGTAATGGTAAATGGGCCGAATAGAAATGCGCCGAATGCTAAAAGAGCCGAACGTATACGTTACCATTATAATGGTAAAAGAGCCGAATAGAATTAAAGTGGCGTTCCATATGCAACATCGCCTCGGACCCAATGCACGTACATGTCACGTAACGGGACATGTACTAATAATTAAGTGGCGGCCGCCAGATAATTAAGTGGCGGCCGCCAGATAATTAAGTGGCGGCCGCCAGATAATTAAGTGGCGGCCGCCAGATAACAGCTTTTAAAATATAGTTAACTTGTGGCCCGAACGGGCTTCCGTAGGTAACCATTGACATCAAGTTGGCATTTAGATTAATACTACTTTTAAGTGTACACAACATTTGTTTTTCTTTTTTATTCTTTTTTTTTAGAGTGACATACCACAGACATTGCAATAAATTACACAAAGTAGTCAGTAATATACTAGATCGGAACTGATAGACTCCTGGTAAAGCTGGCCCTGATGTAGTTCCATCTAGCAAGTTGACTTGTTTGTACAACTCTAACAAGTACTGATGTTATCCTCCGACCTCATTGTTCATTCGGTGTTGTGTAGAAAGTAAGTATTTTTGTATAGGATCGTCATTTTCTTTTCTAATGTCGTGTCCAATCCAGTTGAGTTGTTGTTGGTCAATATAATCTGTATTTAAAGGTCTTTAATTAGAGGTAATAATAATATACACACCACGTAATCAGATTTTAAGATGTATTGTTTTGTTCTTGTCAATCTTTTAAAGAAAAACAGAGGTGGCTATATAGTGTTTGATAAGAATTACTTAGTCTTATTGAATTTAATTTAAATCTGCTTTTATAAAATAAAAAATAAAAATAAAAATAAAAAAAATAAAATAAATAAATAATTACTATATAGTCTTATAAACTATTAAAACCTGTGTTTCTTACTCCTTATCTTCCATGATACATAGTACTAAAACATGTAATATAAACGTAAATGTTACTGATTATGCAGTTAAAACATCAAAGATAAAATTTTCAAATAAATATTGTGATTCTAATGACTTCGTTTGTTTCTTATTCATTGCTTATCGACGACCCAAGCCTGAATGAGAAACATCATAGAGTGAGCTTCATTACCATTCATTATCTCATCAATTCCATTACGGTGTAATTCAAAATTTGTATGACGACCCTGAACAAGAATGATATACTCTTTAATTGGAAAATGTAACTTGCATAATATTTCATGTAAACAATGTTCTACTGTATTACACCAAATCAATCTTCTCTGATTATTTTTTCTTAATAAACGACTTAAAATGAGCAAGTTTTCACCTTATTATTTCGAGTTGTTAGGGCCTCTAACGCTCGTTAGAGCTTGTGCACTCTATGTGTTCATAATCGGTGTACCATGTCCCGCATACCTGGGTCAGCCTATATTGTCGACCTTTTTATTTTTCGATAAAACTGGTTACTATAGCACAATTAAAATGCGCAGAACCCATTAGTCGCCTCTGCGCATGTTTATTATGCTATAGTAACCATTTATGTCAAAACTGGTTACTATAGCACAATTGACATGCGCAGAACCCATTATTCCTTTCTGCGCATGCTTATTATGCAATAGTAACCATTTATGTCAAAAAATAAAAGGGTAGAAAATCGGCCAATTTTCGAAAATTTCCCTGTACTATAATAAGTACAAGGATTTTTTCAAAAAAATGGCCAATTTTCGACCTTTTTTTTCGATAAAACTGGTTACTATACCACAATTAACATGCGCAGAACCCATTAGTTGCATCTGCGCATGTTTATTATGCAATAGTAACCATTTATGTCAAAAAATAAAAGGGTCGAAAATCGGCCATTTTTCGGAAATTTCCCTGTACTATATAGTACAGTGATTTTTAAAAAAAAATGGCCAATTTTCGACCTTTTCATTTTTCGATAAAACCGGTTACTATAGCACAATTAACATGCGCAGAACCCATTAGTCGACTCTGCGCATGTTTATTATGCTATAGTAACCATTTATGTCAAAACTGGTTACTATAGCACAATTGACATGCGCAGAACCATTTATTCCTTTCTGCGCATATTTATTATGCAATAGTAACCATTTATGTCAAAAAATAAAAGGGTCGAAAATCGGCCTTTTTTCGAAAATTTCCCTGTACTATAGTACAGGGATTTTTTCAAAAAAATGGCCAATTTTCGACCTTTTCATTTTTCGATAAAACTGGTTACTATAGCACAATTAACATGCGCAGAACCCATTAGTCGACTCTGCGCATGTTTATTATGCTATAGTAACCATTTATGTCAAAACTGGTTACTATAGCAAAAGTGACATGCGCAGAACCCATTATTTCTTTCTGCGCATGTTTATTATGCAATAGTAACCATTTATGTCAAAAAATAAAAGGGTCGAAAATCGGCCATTTTTCGAAAATTTCCCTGTACTATAGTACAGGGATTTTTTCTAAAAAATGGCAAATTTTTGACCTTTTTATTTTTTCGATAAAACTGGTTACTATAGCACAATTAACATGCGCAGAACCCATTATTCCTTTCTGCGCATGTTTATTATGCAATAGTAACCATTTATGTCAAAAAATAAAAGGGTCGAAAATCGGCCATTTTTCGGAAATTTCTCTGTACTATAGTACAGGGATTTTTTCAAAAAATTGTCAATTTTCGACCTTTTCATTTTTCGATAAAACTGGTTACTATAGCACAATTAACATGCGTAGAACCCATTATTCCTTTCTGCGCATGTTTATTATCCAATAGTAACCATTCATGTCAAAAAATAAAAGGGTCGAAAATCGGCCTTTTTTCGATTTCCCTGTACTATAGTACAGAGATTTTTTCAAAAAAATTTCCAATTTTCGACCTTTTTATTTTTCGATAAAATTGGTTACTATAGCACAATTAACATGCGCAGAACCCATTATTCGACTCTGCGCATGTTTATTATGCTATAGTAACCATTTATGTCAAAACTGGTTACTATGGCACAATTGACATGCGCAGAACCCATTATTCCTTTCTGCGCATGTTTATTATGCAATAGTAACCATTTATGTCAAAAAATAAAAGGGTCGAAAATCGGCCATTTTTCGGAAATTTCTCTGTACTATAGTACAGGGATTTTTTCAAAAAAAATGGCCAATTTTCGACCTTTTCATTTTTCGATAAAACTGGTTACTATAGCACAATTAACATGCGCAGAACCCATTAGTCGACTCTGCGCATGTTTATTATGCTATAGTAACCATTTATGTCAAAACTGGTTACTATAGCACAATTGACATGCGCAGAACCCATTATTCCTTTCTGCGCATATTTATTATGCAATAGTAACCATTTATGTCAAAAAATAAAAGGGTCGAAAATCGACCATTTTTCGGAAATTTCTCTGTACTATAGTAAAGGGATTTTTTCCAAAAAATGGCCAATTTTCGACCTTTTCATTTTTCGATAAAACTGGTTACTATAGCACAATTAACATGCGCAGAACCCATTAGTCGACTCTGCGCATGTTTATTATGCTATAGTAACCATTTATGTCAAAACTGGTTACTATAGCACAATTGACATGCGCAGAACCCATTATTCCTTTCTGCGCATGTTTATTATGCAATAGTAACCATTTATGTCAAAAAATAAAAGGGTCGAAAATCGACCATTTTTCGGAAATTTCTCTGTACTATAGTACAGGGATTTTTTCAAAAAAATGGCCAATTTTCGACCTCTTCATTTTTCGATAAAACTGGTTACTATAGCACAATTAACATGCGCAGAACCCATTAGTCGACTCTGCGCATGTTTATTATGCTATGGTAACCATTTATGTCAAAACTGGTTACTATAGCACAATTGACATGCGCAGAACCCATTATTGCTTTCTGCGCATGTTTATTATGCAATAGTAACCATTTATGTCAAAAAATAAAAAGGTCGAAAATCGGCCATTTTTCGAAAATTTCCCTGTACTATAATAAGTACAGGGATTTTTTCAAAAAATTGCCAATTTTCGACCTTTTTTTTTTCTCGATAAAACTGGTTACTATAGCACAATTAACATGCGCAGAACCCATTAGTTGCCTCTGCGCATGTTTATTATGCAATAGTAACCATTTATGTCAAAAAATAAAAGGGTCGAAAATCGGTCAATTTTCGAAAATTTCCCTGTACTATAGTACAGGGATTTTTTCTAAAAAATGGCAAATTTTCGACCTTTTTATTTTTCGATAAAACTGGTTACTATAGCACAATTTACATGCGGAGAACCCATTAGTCGCCTCTGCGCATGTTTATTATGCTATAGTAACTATTTATGTCAAAACTGGTAACTATAGCACAATTAAAATGCGCAGAACCCATTATTTGTCTCTGCGCATGTTTATTATGCAATAGTAACCATTTATGTCAAAAAATAAAAGGGTCGAAAATCGGCCATTTTTCGAAAATTTCCCTGGTTTTTTTTCAAAAAATGGCCAAATTTCGACCTTTTTATTTGAGACATGGTTACTAATCGTCTATAAGATGATGATAACGCTATATGAGCATATATAGGAATATTATTGCATAATAATAGTATTTTGAAAAGTGTATATTTTGGCAATTTTTTGAAAAATTCTCTGTACTATATCGACCCTTGTATGTGTTACATAACTGGTTACTCTATTATAATTGATAAAAACAGAAACACATGTCTTCTGCGCATGTTACCTCAACATTTTTAGCTATTAAAAAAAAAAATATCACGAGATAATTTTCTGTGCTTTGTTTCCTGTACTTTTGAGTAAGTTAAACATTATCAAATGTCTAAATTGTGAGTGAAAAAAAACCAATATTTTAAAGTATTATTTATATTTTTATTATATTTTTTGATTTGATTAGAATACAGGATATGAGTTACTCATCATATATGACTTAGTACAGTAGTAATAAAATGTCCTTATAATTAAAGTAAAATGATAATTTTTAAACTGAAAGACTAAAATCTCACTCTCACGAAAGTTAATCGTTAGCGATTGAACGAATAATGTTATTAGTACTCTTTAAGATCTACTTCACACTAAATTTAAGACTGTTTTAATCTTTAAGTTTAAAAAATTATAAGTGAAAAAAATGCGTAGTTGGGTGCCCAACAAGTGTACGCGAAGTTTGAGAAAATTAATATTGAGGTTCTGCTATTTTCGTCATTTATCGGAAACGTTCTAATAAAACGTGTTAATTGAAAAAAGGAATTAAGAATCCCAACCCATAATATCGATCTTGTTGGAATCTAACCATTATACAAGATCATATGCGATATAAAAATATTCTACAATTTCGAAAAGATATTAAAAGTAAACTTCAAGTTAATTTTGTTGTTTTCAATAGGTGAAGTGAATATGTATTTTGGAACCGTCAAGGATATCCCTCTAAGTTAAATCAAACTCATTCCTGTTCAGTTCAAGTAAAGTTACCTCTTTACTAACAATAGCGAAACGTCATGCGACTACCCAGCTGTCAAGGAAAAGGTCATTTTACGCACGCTCAGAAACATTAGCCCACCCAGAATGACTATTAGACTCAACAGCTCCGTAATCACGTGGCGCGTTGGTAAAACGAAATTCGCTAATATTAACCCAAAAAAAATAAATCTACAAAAGAATTGTATATGAGATAACCTATATTGAAAACAATAGTTAGTTTGATATAAATCCAATCTATAATATTATTTGTACAAATATCATTATTATTTACAAACTGTTTTTAATTTTTGCCTCTAATTTCCCTCGAGAATAATGGTGCTAACGTACAATAAAAATATACAAAATTGATATTCATCTATTGTACGAAAGACGATTAGGATTCCAACAGCATAATAACAGTAATTGAGATGCATTACTATTAAATACCCGGCATTTAGTCAAAATAACATCATTAGACAATCCCAGTCGGATCAATAGAAATTACAAATAAATTACTGACTATATCAACGACCAACGAGGTATTATGGGTAAGAATCATAAAACGAGAAATAACTATTGTAAAAAAATAACAATTAGACCTAAGACGATACAAACACGAAAGAAGAAGTTTCTAGCATCATACTATTGAACGCAATCACCGCCAAAAATATGGTAGACACTTTTCAATTTGAGTAAACGTGCACGAAATGTACGTAGTGCACGGATATACGCTCCGATAAAGTGGATTCACGTTGACGTGTCATCAGTGAACATATAATGTAATTACCCTTTAATAGTAGTGCACTGCTGGGCCGATGGTAGTAATCGTAATCAATCGGCATAGATGTGCAAATCGAATATTTTTGGCGGCGATTGCTTTCCATACTAACACTACGTTACTAACAAAAATGAAAAACTAATTAACTTAGGATTATGAGCACACACAGCTAACATCACTCAAATTAGAGGCACAGTTACCACCAGTGTCACTGACAAAATGCATTATCTTGACGCGCGCGTACCGTACTATAATATCATTGCTTGTGCGTGCGTTTTACGTCATAAAGAAATACATACTCATATTTGCATAAAATGATCGGAAACTAGCAAAGATTAGAATTTTTTATCTAAATACAAAAATCATAAATTCTTGTCATGATGTTTGAGGAAGTTAAATGGTTATTACATAACATTAACTATGTATTAGTTTCTGGAAAATGCAATCGTTTTTGTAATAGTTCCATCATGTCTTATTTCCGTTTTACGTAGTACTAGCTGACCGAGAATGAATTTACTTAACAGTCGATGCATTGCAATTAATTTAGAGAATTTCGAACGTTTATTAAATAAGGTAGATTTACTGTAGTTGAAAATGGTATAATGGCGACGCAAAACCGTCTTAACTACATTCAATTCCTGTGATTCGCATGATCACGCAATGAATGATGAACAAATGACGCCTCACAGGCCACGAATATCAAGGTCAGTGACACCATTATACCAAGGCAATAAAACCCATTGATCGGCATAAAAAAGGAGCACAAAAAATGCATAATCAACATTTGCACGCGAGCGTCAACATAGACACGCGCGCGTAAACATAGGCACGCGTGCGCCAATGTAGGAACGCGCGCGTCAGTGTAGGTACGCGCGCGTCAATATAGTCAGGCGTGCGTCAACACATGTACGCGCGTGTTACGCATCTATCTAACGAATTAACGGTGTTTTTGATACAATGTCGTTATTGTTCTTAATGTTACAATAGTCCTACATTTCATTTTATTATTCGGTTGGATTCCATGAACATCATAATTGGAAATTGTTATGGTAATGGTAATTTCTTTTTTATTGCTTGTTCAAGATAAAAAAGGCTCATGAAAGTCGTTTTGTATAGCTTAGATCGCTTAAAAACGCTAGGCCTTTATTACTGTCACGAATACGTAACACATACTGTATTATAAACAATTATTGTAGAAATTTAAGATATCATAGAAGAATCGTATTTTCTGGTAGAAGAAATATAATCGATACAGTAGAATAATGATGCAATTCACTCCGTATTTGTTGAAAACAATATATTCACGATTTAAATAGCAATGATATATTTTTAAAGTAGACCGCTTTAGGAGATACAGTCCCATGTGCTTTAAATCATAGAATAATACGCGAAAGACATAAAAGCTTCATACCTCGGCTTATCAGCAGTGTAATATTAAAATGCAAATGGTAGGCCTAGTTTAGTACAAACACAAGAAAATGCTCAATGAAAACATGTTGATGCTCGAGTACGGACGGTACAGAATATTTATAACCAAATACACGCAGTTATGTACACGCGCGCGTGCGTAGAAACTGGTGTTGTTGTTTCATTGTGACGATGTACTGGTGGTACCTAACCAAATTGTTATAAAATTGCTATACATGACAATTTAACAGCACTGATATGGTTTCATTTGGCGCCAAATCTTCAAAAGCCATACTTATTGCACGTAATAATAATTTGCATTATAGGCTATTTTATCATTATCATTCTTTTTAAAAAAGAAATATTATGAATACGATGATATTAAACAATAATTAAAATTCGATTTTTAAATTAAAACATATTTTAAATTACGAGCGTATAAAAATGTAGAACGCTTAAAAAAGTTTCACATGTTTTACCGTCACAGCAAATTAATAAAGACATTACGTCAACAATTGCAAGAAATATTTAAATACTGTAAATGGTATGTCAAGTTTCACTAACAAAAGTAAAATGTATTAGAAGTATATTTAGTAATTTAAAAGCGATTATAATATTAAATACCCACAAAACAGCAATGACTCACGCTAGCAATCCTAACCAATAATTAGCGCTTAAGAAAAAAAAAATATGTTGGTAACAACAAACGTCTTATTAACATACATAATTAGATGTGTATTATTCTCAATTTCTAAGCACTGTATGACGTAATACGCGGCAGACGATATAGGCGAAATGCGTGTCTGCTGACAGTAGTGTCTTTCTGTATAAGGCAGTTTGACGTTGTATATCAAAATAGCACCTGATAGCAAGTACGGTATATGTTCCATTATGTATGATCATATTCCTTGTTAATTGGCGTCTTCTGGAGATTGTAAACTTAAAATTGAGCTACAGGCGAATGTTCTCATATCATAATTAAACCGTCATTCTCCATTTTCGTTTCCTTGGCGTAATTAAAATGACTAAAGACTATTTTCTACATTTAAGGCGTGTTCTTGTATGTGCATTAATGATGGATACGTGCTACTAAATGCGAGAACAACGCCGTTACAAATGCATATACATTAAGTATAGAATAATAGTAAATATGAACCCGCGGGAATATAAGACAAATAAAGCGTACCATCAATGCTCCACAAATAAACATCGTTATGCAAATTGTAAGCGTAAGCCTACTACTGGTGAGTGCTAAATATGAATACAGGCTTTAATGGTAGCAGAAGAACCTCATTTAGAAGGGGAGTCACTTAGGTCTAGGCCTACTACTGGTGATAAATATGAATACAGGCTTTGATAGCAGCAGAAGAACCTAATTTAAAAGGGGAGTCACTTAGGTCTAGGCCTACTACTGGTGATGAATATGAATACAGGCTTTGATAGCAGCAGAAGAACCTCATTTAAAAGGGGAGTTACTTAGATCAAAGAGTTCCATATTTATATTTATCGTTTGATTTTGGCCATACTTGCAATCTTTTCCAATTCCAATAAGCGTTGCAATGAGATAAAAGAAAATTGTATTTGAAAATGTTTAAAGGAATGAATGTTATTGGTTCACACACACGCGGACGTCAAATTGACCAGTTCCAGATACCAAGCGAGAGACACGCGTACAATTCAACACAAGAAGTGACGCCAGTTTTCAAACGTTTATCATACGCCGTGTCAACCGTACATCGGTTAATATTCGCGTGTGAAAACCGTTAACGCTTTTTGCACGTATACGCACTTCTTTCAGGATGTTCGGTACGCGAAGCGGATATTTTTCCTACGCGCGCGCTATTTAACATAGGCCAACAATAGAAGTTTAAAAATGCATTATAGAATAGTTTGATTCACTTCTGTAACCGATATTCTATAAATCTTTATGTACAGATAAAAAAATAGGACCATGCTAATAATATATTAAATTAAAATAACGTTGTCGGTACCTCTCATCACTGCTTCTAATATTAGGATTGTGCGTTGTGATACCAATACAAAATTCACACCAAATACGTACAAATAACCTGTTAAATTGCAATTCATACTCACCACCCCCCCCCCCCCCCACCCGACTCTATCACACATTCACTCAGCATCTATCATTACCGTTTCTTCATTTTTAACTGGATTGCGACATGCTAGCGATAGAAAAATGTATGAAAGACCTACAAAAATACCAATTGATGCTATTAACATAATAATCAGTGGATATTAATTCAAATCTATATCCAAAATGAGTAAGAGATACTCTCAAGATCTTGAACGTTCCATTCGGGTAAATAGCCAAGTAGAATGTCTCCTATGCATACACGGTTAAATAGACGCTCGATTCGATGATCTTCCCGACTCACGAAATTGCACGAGCATCTCATCGTCGTCATTGAAATGGTTGTACTCAGAATGACGTAACGGGAGTGAGTTAGGTATGGCATTTTGGTGAAGATATTTGACACAATTGCCAGTAGTTCGTGTATTGTGTGAAGACTTCTTTAGGCAAGAGCATGTGCAGAAGGACCGGAAATCCTTCTCAGTACTATATACTGTCCTGTTAAAATTATTCCTATGTGAATTGCAATCGACGAAAGTTCTTTCTAAGTCATTATCATGTAGATGGTTCATTTCATAGCTATGGTTTCTTTGCTGTAACTGATTCTCCTCTTGTTCCCGGCGTTCATCCTCTGTATTTAACGTCAACAAACGCAAAACTAGTAAATTCATCACAGACGCTACAATCACAAGAGCAATGAGAATGTACAAAATACTGAAAGCAACGTAACTAGGTTTTTCCTGTAAGGCATTTTCTTTCTGAAGGGCTACGTAATCGCCGAATCCTACTGTGGTTAGCGTAATAAACACATAGTAATACGCGTCTACAAAGGGCCAATTTTCAAAATTCGCAAATGCTAACGCTCCAAGGAAGGTTGCCAGTATACTCATGAATCCGCCGAGCATTACAAGCTCTGTATGGGATACATCGTCAATGTGAAAGCCAAGTAGTCGTTTTATCCGTTTGACAACAAACGCCATGAACACATTGAGACGCTCTCCAACACTCTGAAACATGACCAAGTTCAAAGGAATTCCACAGAGTGCGTAAAGCATACAAAATAACTTTCCCAATGTCGTTCGAGGTGCTGAATGTCCGTATCCTGCGAATAAAAATGAAACATGATCAAATTTAAATCATAAAGCATGTAATTTAAAACAGTAATAATATAAATTATTGATTGTTCTGATATCATCAGTAAAGCTTGGTTCCCACTAGGACGTAACGCAAGGACGTAGACGCATCGCAAGTGAGTTAACCAATCACACGCGACTGTTGGAATAATCAATCACTTGAAATTGGTCAAATAACTTTGCGTTGCATTACGTTCTTGCGTTGCGTCCTCTAGTAGTGGGAACCAATCTTAAGCATAAAGAAGAGTATACACGTGCGTTCACACTGAAATATCAATGACATGGTCTTTGTACTCTCGTGTTAATTTAGTGAACCGTTAGTGTCATACTGTCACTGACGTCATTGCTGTGACAAAAAAACATCAATTAAACTCAAATTTAATAGGATTGGTCAAACGACGAAATCGAACATGACTGATATTAGGTAATTACAAAACAAACACTTGATCTCTACGTTGCATTGATCTTCCGGAATATTATATATTGCATGTATATATGTTTTGTCTTATCTGAGAATAAATACGGCCTTAGCACGTTGAAACACCAGTTCTCGTCAGATCACCGACGTTAAACAACGTTGGGCCCGGTTAGAGCTTGGATAGATGCTGTATGTAGCTGGGGTATCATTGGGCATTTGAAATCAGCACTGCTGACCCCTATGGTAGCCCCTGCATATAGTACCAGCCTCTGACGTATTGACTTATGCCTCCCCTCTGGTTAAGGTGTGCACTGGACGAGAGAAGCCCTTGGTCAATGATAGGACCCGCCAAAGGTGCTTTAAACAATTCTGGCTTAATAATCATTCAGATAAATGTAAGACTAATTGACATTGACGATTACGACAGAAGTCGGCCATAAAAATATCCGAGGTTATATTTCGGTTAGCAATGTGTGCACCAAAATGCTTTTCTTGTCTTAAACAAATTAATGTATGCAACTAATCAGATGTACTTTTAGGTTTGCGCAAACCCAGTCTGAGTTTCCATTTTGTTCAGCCGTAGTAACCTATGAGCTACCGCATAGTAACTGTTTCCTAATGCTTCTGTTCTTTTGAATATAACTGCCTAAAATAGCGGCGCGAAAATCTATAAAAGTTCATGAGATTGAAGATAGGGGACTCACTAATGCCGAAACGCTGTTTCATTGCACAAGAGGTCTATTAATTGTATTATTTTGTGCAAGGCAAACTCTGATAGCTTAATCAAACATCTTCGCATAGCCAAGTATATCGTTTGGCAATCAGCATTCTAGCAGCGGCTATGGCAAAGTATTAGTAATAGATAATGCAGTCATCGATTTGGTTTAACTGTCAAATATGCTAGTAGCGTTTTGCTGTTTATAATTATGCAAAGAGATTATAACTGCCATCATTTCTAATTCGGTTTGATGGATCTTAGGTGATTTGTCGATTAAGAAACGCTCGATACGCCGTCGGAGAAGAGAGAGTGCCTTTTGGGCGTGCATGCAGAATGTAGGCCTAAAGCGTGAGACCTACACTAGAGACGCAACGCAAGGACGTACGCGCAACGCAAGCGAGTTAATCAATGACAAGCCACTGTTCGAATAATCCATCGCTTATTGGTCAAATCACTTACATTGCGTTCCTTGCGCTGCGTGGGAACCAAGCTTGACGACGCGATTTATGTGTGATATACGATACGAAATTAATACATTTCGGGATGAGTGTCCCCCACCCCCCATCCCTTTTTTTAAATGATAGAACATTTCTATTAAACATAAGACTATCGATATTTTGTTTTGACAGTTTGGACATTTTTAGACCTACAGTTCTTAAAGCTATTTAATGTTTCCATTTTGTGTATGTTTCCTATTGTATTTTTCTGTGTTTTTATGTATATATTTTTATCTAAATATTTTTTAGGAATCCTATAATTGGCGAATTTTCGCTGTTGGATGTGGGTAAAAATAAAATAAAGATGATAGGAATGATAATGACGTTGTAAGTGAGTATGATGTTTAATGATATGAATGGTGATCATAAATTATGTTACATGTGATAATGACGTAACTATTAGGGATGATTATGACGATGAAAGTTAATATGAAACTATAACATAACCATTCTAATATATTTCCACCTTACATTAGGCCTACATTTATATAAATGCAACCTGCTGTCTAACCGCAAATTAATATAATATAATTTTAATATAAAGATGAGATAAGATAAGATGTTTATGAAAAATTGAAAATTATATTGAATCTAATTTTCATATTTTGGATTATAAAATAATGTTGTGATGAAATAGTGAATTCTAGATTGTTTCTTATAGCCTATATAATCAACGAGTCAGGAGTCATAAAACGTCTGCAGCACACACAATAATGAGATCGATACAGCTGTTGCACTAATTAAGTAAAATAATTAACAATAACTTATTTAAAAGGGCTTTTTAATGTTGGTGAGTGAAAGAGGTCAGAGTTCACTCTAAACAAGTCAATCAGTCAGTGTTATATTATTTTAAAAACTATTCAATATAATAGAGTCTTGTACAAACAAAAAACATATTAATACAGCGTGTGATAGGCCCAAATATGGTAGTGATATGCTTTAATATGGTAGTGATATGACATCATCATGTCCATATATGGGCACATTAAATATTTTTGTCACACAAAATGTGAGTGTAGACAGAGCTTAACGGACAATACAAGAATTAATTTTTGTCGCCACAACCATGCACCCAAATACGCATAATATTTATGCTACAGAATCAACTAAACTGGGTCCGACTTGACGAAAATTACCAAACCCATGAACAATACATTAACATGATGGCATATGTCCATGTCTTTGCACTGTAGCAAGCGGGTTGGGAGGGAGTGTGTGTGTGGGGCGGGGGGGGGGGGGGAATAGGTGTCGTGGGTAATAATAATGAGAAAAAAAATGTATTGTTTTAACTATCGTTCTTCTCGTTATGAATTTTATATTATATTATTTATTAAGTTGTATATTATGAAGGAAATAAATGTTACTATGAAATAAAATGAAAACGTAAGCGACCATTTTGTTCAAACGAAACATCTTCCACACAAGGCCACATTATTAATTTTAAAACAGCAGGTGACACATACATGTATAATGAGCCTGTAAACACTTTGCTGTTTTTTAATTTACAAAATATACACTTTGGTGATTTGTATATTATATGCGATTACCAGCTACAACACGTGACATTACGTGCAAACCTGCGTCACACGAATATAAATAAGCTATGAGTTCGTCGTAAAATTGTGTTTTCTGTTAATGAAAGTGACTGATCAATTTTCAGGAAATATTAATATTTTATCGTGGTGTTTTTAACTTCTAAAATGATAAAGAGCCATATATCATACGTTGTACACACAGTGTAGACGGAATACATTAGCAAGTACTGCGAATTTTAATATACCCTACAACAACAAAGTATGTGGTACAAAGCTTTTTATATTTAGACCAGCATGCCGCAGATCTGTCACACTAGAAAGTTTTATCATTTCTATGAAATGTTTAATGTATGATAAATGAATAGGCCTACACCACGGGGTTAACATCCGCAGTGAAATTCATAACATATTGACGCCAAGCGTCTAAAAACCAATCCTAACTGAAGGTATAAATGAATACCGCATAACAATATACAATTAACGAATAGGACAACTAAACAAAACACATCACAACGTAAATTAGACTAAATCTGAACTCGTGTTAACCTCTATATGTCCTATTTAAAGGACGAGGTAAAACGCTGTATGCGGATGCTCTCCTACTCATTAAAATCAATTCTGACATCATTTCGCGGTTTTTTTTCAAACTAAACTGATAGAAAATATAATTGAATACCGCTTAATAATATACAATCAACGAATAGGATAACTAAACAAAACACAACACAATGTAAATTAGACTTATAAATATCAAAAATATTTCCTAGTTGAATCTGAACTCGTGTTAACCTCTATATGTTCTATTTGACGGACGACGTATAACATGGTATGCGGATGCTATGACGTCATTTCGCGGTTTTTTTAAAGTTCAAAACATGAAATATTACTAGCAGTTGTCACACCACAACTCCCATGCTACGACCATCCGGGTTAATGTCTTGTTTGAATGAGGTGAACCGAGGTTGTGACATTTATTTTTTTTCTCTTAATAGATGTATTGTCCCCCAAAAACATTAAAAATGAAGATTAATAGAATCACTTATTCACTTCTGTAAAAAAAAAAATTATTATTTCACTTATAAGAAAAAAAAAACCGGTTAATTTGAACCAAAAATCATTGTCTGAGAGACAATTTAAATTACAATTTTTCAATCCAGCTTTTGGTCAAAGTGAATAACTATTACGTGACATTATTCATGGCATGACATATTCAACAAAGATATTTTTAAAACATATTTTTTCAGGGGGACAATACATCTTTAACTAAAACTTATTATTTAGTGATTAATAATTTAGTGATTAATACGCGTATTAAGTCTTTGAACAAGAAACTAACCAACAAAAAGTTAACTTTAATTTATTTAAGACGCTCGATAGTGATTATTTCATACAAAACATAGGCACCCTAATGTTCGGCAAATAGGCCTACTCCAATCAATATCACAAAACATTAATATTAGATTACTTATTATCAGTTCACATTCTCCACTATTAATAATATTATTCAAATATATGAATATAATCATCATATAGAATTTTGGAAAAAATAATCAACGTTTATGAGTCCATCTTGAATTGAATGTCAGAGGGTTAGGCCATGGAAAACAGCCGGCACATAGATTTTGACGGCGGAGCGGAGCAGCATTACACGACACACTCACATATTGATTTCGGTGTTATCTGCTAATCGCGTATCACAAACATCTTCATGTTTCAAACAATCTTGGCGTTACTATTAGTACCATTCAATAGTACAATTAAATGACTTTAATATATAAACAAAATAAATAACGCCTAGTGAATACAAAATCAACCATACGCTACGAACACAACGAAACACAAAATGTCTGAACATATTTTACATGATATATATTCTTCGTGATCATTAGCTTGTGTCTTTGATCGATGATGTTTGAATAAAGTGTTAACTTGTTTATCCATGATTACATATTTAACATTCTGCTACGGTGAAAATGTGTACGGGCTGCTGGTAAGCTGTAATAAACAAACTCTAGGCCTACGTTCTCGATTTAATCAAATTGTACAGTCGTAGATTCACACTACAGTACATAAGTATTATTAAATACCGCGTACTAAGGTCTGCTTGTTGATTGTTTGTTATATAGGCCAGTCGCTTTGTTAAAACAATACGTCAATGGTTATAAACATATCATGTTGATATATTAATTGTGCTTACACTCAGGAGTTTGGAGGTCCCCCTCGTTTCCAATTCATTTTCATAAAGCATCCACCCACAAAAATCTCGCACACCGTACGTAAACTTATTAAGCTAAATCCATGAATTTCCCCCAAAACACCCCCCCCCCCCCTCCTTGCCACCACCGCAATAGCTTAACGTACGCTGTGTCATAATACTAACTTTTAAAACTATACGTATAAACAAGTCTAAAGATAATGTAATACTTATTTAAACGCGATTGGCGTTTCATATACATTTAACAATAAGCATTTATATATAGAAACTGCATACACATTGCAATTAGTAATTTTGTGTCATTAACATAGCAGGAAGATTAACCATTGTCATTCAATGCAACATTGAATGAATCAATTCCGGGAATCACGTGGTATCATGAAGC
Source organism: Antedon mediterranea (assembly GCF_964355755.1). Lineage (NCBI taxonomy): Eukaryota > Metazoa > Echinodermata > Crinoidea > Comatulida > Antedonidae > Antedon > Antedon mediterranea. Next base: position 36,537,524 of record NC_092670.1, on the reverse strand, counting down.
GACCAATCATTCTCAACATATCTAGCGTACGCAATTATCAATACACAAAATTAGTCTTTTTTTCGGCCGAGCAAGCAGGCTGACACATGATGTTTATATATTATGTATATATGTCAAAATCAATTACTGAATTCATTCAAACGATATATGAAAATTAAAATTCATATTAACAGACGAGAGCTGCCAATCTATTAGGTACAGCAGATCTATCATTGGATCCGGTAGACTGATATCAATGTATGTCTTCTTAATCTACACTGATAGTTAATGTTTTACTTATTTTTACGGGCATGCACTCTGTACTTGCCTAAAGAAGAAAAGATATATCATATTTCGCAGGGCCTCTCTCAGAGATTGGGAGGGGATTTCTAAAATAACATAGTATTATTTAATATTATTATTTTCTTTATTTATACGGTTTTAGTTTTACGGTTTCTTTAGGCACATGTGGACAAGGATTACCGGCCAATAGTAAATCATTCACTGTTCTATCAACAGTATAGGTGGTAATCACCATGAAACAGGAGCTATATGTGAACCAGTTCAAGATCACCGGGGTAACCCCCCACTCGTCTCAAATAATGAACTGGGTTCTTTAAAAGTGCACACCGGTAAACTGTGTACACTCTGGACCTACGGTTTATAGTCCTTTTACGAGAAAACTTGTTCCACCAACAGAAATATAGGAGCAAGTTTGCCTCGAACCCTTGCCGATATTGTTTGCTCTCTTTAGGTACGGTAAACGCGCCCCGTGTGTGTTTTTCCATCATCGTTTGAAATGCGCATTTTTAACATTAATAAATTTTCATCATTTTGTTTACGCCCGCGTACAATAAGTGGTATCATTTTCATCATCATTTAAACGCGCGTGCCTCTTCCTGTCGACATGATAGAAAGTTGCATCGCATTGTTTCTTTAATTATCAATACCAGCCAAAAAACACTATTAAATTTTATGTACTCGCAACAACAACAAAAGTCGACTATTTTGGCTCATTGGTTATAGCTGTGTTTCAGTACATGTTCTTTGCCTGATTTGTTTATATTATATATATATATATATAATATTAATAGTTTATGTAAATTTCGCCTGTTGTTAACGTTTTAGTCTTTACGGGGGTGTGATCTAGAAACTAGCATTCCATGATGTTCTACAGTATAATGTGCGCGCATAATTGCATAGCAAAACATTGCAAATGCGAATGTGCATTTTATACCGTGGATTTTGAAACTGTAAATGCCAGAACAGGGAAGCGGAGATGTATAAATAAAGACAACTTAAGTAGTACCGGTAGTTTACCGAAATATATTGCGGTTGGGATAAAACTTGAAGTAAAACTCTAGGTAATTACAAGGGCATGGATAACAATCCATTTATTTAACAACATCTTTATACAAGATTACACAATCAGGTAAAAGAAAACCTGTTTGCATTGCGGTCCTGTCTTGAATACAAAATTTAACTCCGTCCAGGTCCTAATTGGATAAATTGTTATACTTACAATAAGTATATATTTCAACACAAACAATAAATAAAAATATATATAAAATTAAATAATTAAATATTGTAACACATTCACAGTCAAAATTTTAAACGAACAACAATATGTTTTAAAAAAATAATGCAAATTTATAAAAACAAAAAATTAACAAAACCAAAATGTTTATTTATTTGTTTTTAGTATTTATAGGCCTATGCCATTTTTAATGTCTCTGCCTGATTTCGTGTGTAGTTTTTTTGTTTGTCCACGTTTTTATATTGTATTTTATGGAGACAAAATAAATGAAATTAAATGAAAAAATGCTTGCTTTCATAGAGAGCTCTAATACACAAATATAAATATTCAAATTGTGTAACGTTATGCATCATAATAATCCCAATTGCATTTGAAATAAGCAGGTGTGTCGACGTCGCGGTAATTATCACTACGGGAAAACCGTTACCACAATCTATACATAGGATTCTGTTGGATCAGCAGAAATTAATACAAAACTAAAATGTTAAACCTCGAGAAAAGGGAAAATTGTAATAACTGATATGCTTGACGTCACCCTGTAAAAATGTCACTGGGGTTCTTCTCTAGTCAGGTCAGAGTAAAATTTGAAATGTCGAAGATGCTGAACATATTTTACATGATATATTCTTCGTAATAATTAGCTTGTGTCTTTGATCGATGATGTTTGAATAAAGTGATAACTGTTTAGTCATGATTACATATTAACATTCTACTGCTGTTTCGCACCTAAACCTGGCCATAAAACTTCATGGTCACTCACCATCACCGCCGCGCAGTGGGTGAATGTTTTTAAATTGGGTAAGCTCGAGAGTAGTGGTGCGAAAGTACAGTAGCACCGTAAATGCAAGCATATCTACAGTATGTTGCATTTACTCAAACATTCTCTATCATTCCATTTATTTGGAATGGAGTTATTCCGCGAATGTATTACATATTTTAGAGACAAAAAAACCATAGAAGTGTTACAAAACAACCAATGTCTCAATGTATATATTTTAAGTCCCGCCAATGTAGGCCTACTTTATCTCACATCTGAGTGTTTTCTTAGATGACATGATAAATCAGACATATTATGTTATTACATTACGCTTAAGACAACCCAGTTGAAGAAGACAACTCCACGACGTAAAATGTGGAAAACATAATAAGTTAAACCCTAAAAACGTAATACAAACTCAAACAACGTAATACAAACTCAAACAACGTAATACAAACTCAAACAACGTAATACAAACCCAAACAACGTAATACAAACTCAAACAACGTAATACAAACTCAAACAACGTAATACAAACTCAAACAACGTAATACAAACTCAAACAACGTAATACAAACTCAAACAACGTAATGCAAACTCAAACAACGTACAGACAAACTCAAACAACGTAATACAAACTCAAACAACGTAATACAAACTCAAACAACGTACAGACAAACTCAAACAACGTAATACAAACTCAAACAAGGTAATAAAAACTCAAACAACGTAATACAAACTCAAACAACGTAATACAAACTCAAACAACGTAATACAAACTCAAACAACGTACAGACAAACTCAAACGTTATAACAACAAGTCGAACGACGTAAAAAACTAAAATAACGTCTAGAAAAACTTAATTTACGTGAAGAAAAACTCGAAGAACGTAAAACAACCTCAAACAGGTAAAAACAACCTCAAACATGTTAAGACAACCTCAAACATGTAAAGAAAACCCTCAAAAGACGTAAAGAAAAACTCAAACAGCGTAAAAAGAACCTAAAACTCACACACGTAAACGCAACATCAAACACGTAAACAAAAACTGACTCACGTAAAGGCAACATCAAACACGTAAACAAAAACTCAAACACGTAAAGGCAACATAAAACACGTAAACAAAAACTCACACACGTAAAGGCAACATCAAACACGTAAACAAAACTCAAACACATAAAGACAAAATCAGACGCCGTAAAGAGTGATTCAGACAACCACACCATGTAAAGAAAACTCAAACAATGTAAGAAAACACCACAACGTAAACAATAACTCAAATAAAGCAAAGAAAAACTCAACGTATTAATATGTAACTCAATCATCGTATCCGAGGTAAAGAAAACCTTGAACAGAAGTTCAGACATGAGAAGAAGATAAACGTCAACGTCGAAACTAGATATAATCCACCTCGAACGTAAGACAATAAAACTACAGACTTGGGGCAAGTCTATAGTAAGACGTGTTAAATGTGTATATGCAGGTCCTCAATGTGCATACTATCAGTAATTTTACGCGTAGGTGTCACTGACAGTCAAGATATTAATTAATAATCACAAATGCGACTGCAAATGATTCAGTAATGTTCTGAGCAGGCAGTAACAGCTTAATACGCGCGGAGCATCAGAATGTCTTTTGAGATGTATCATGCACAAACTGATGCGCAGGTCTTAAGAAAGATGAACGAGAAAGAATATCACATAAGGCATTTTAATGCACCGGACGTACCGTTTCAACAATTCGTTCATGTTGACAAAACGTTAAGTTGCGACGGGCCTGATGGATGGGAAATAAAGCTCCTGGTTGTAGCACATATTATACTAAAATTTTTGAGAGGCATTACAAAACAGCGTACATTCGTCTTTGAAAAAAAAAGTCCGTAGGCTTATACTTGTACGTCGAAATATATGTAGAAGAGTAGAATTCAGAAAATACACTATTGTAACCCATAGGTTACGAATAAAGCGTATAATTCCACAGTATGCTCGAGCAAATACTCTTCAAGAGTAGCCTATAACTAAGACGAAAAATATAGAGGATTTGTCTGTATATCTGCAGTATGTGTGCAAATAAAATTCCGCGCCTTTTCCTGTTTTCTGTAAAAATGGCGCCATACATTTTGAGCAATGTCTGACTACAAAACTAGTTTATTACAAGGATAAAGGTTTGCATTCAAATGACCCACGGCTTATGAAACGTTAAAGAGAGCAAGGCAAAATGTATACGACGAATAAGAAATGACATTCATCCTCCATTAGGCTAGGCTGTAATCGTAAAAGCGAATCCCACACACATTTATACTCGCAACCTACCCGGGGGCATTGTACCATTCTGACAGCTCTAATAAAGATATTAGAAGACATTTCACGGTACATGAAACATCTTCTTAATATATATTTCTGTTGCTAAAGATGTTAGCTTAAAAATCTTGAATTCTCGCTTAATAAGCCCAGTAGTAATGACCGATTTGGTAAATTACTCTTACAAATTCATCATGCGAATATTCACAACGAACTAAAACTATATAGTAATTTATCACGTAACATTCAAATGTAATCTAATAATGTAGTTCACTCAAAAGCATACGAACAATCTGGAGACAATAAGAAACACAATTATACGCGACCGTTTGAATGTTTATGAAAATATACGCGCGCGTTTAAAGGCTGATGAATAGGTACGCTTGCTTTCAAAGGATGATGAAAACGCATGCGCGCGTTCAAAGGATGATGAAAACGTACGCGTGCGTCCAAAGAATGATAAAAACGTATGCGCGCGTTCAAAGGATGATAAAAACGTACGCGCGCATTTATGTATTGATGATCAGGCGACCGTTCACATGCTTACGAGAATGTAGGCCTACGCGCGCGTTTCTTCGTGTCATATACCTGCATAATTAAATGTTCAAAATAATAATAATTTGTTGTTAACATTTCTGTATCTTAAATGCGGAAAAATGCTATCATCTTTCATTCCATTAACAAGTAAACTGAGTTCGTGATAATTCTGTAGAATAACCAAAACATAACACTATCACATTTTACGTCAATTTAATACATTTAAAGTAGATTTACGATTTCATGGTATATATTTTCTTGAATGAAGTTCACCCGGAATTTATACTCGCCGTTTTAAATTACAATGGCATATTACAAGATTGTAAATTTCTTTAAATATTTAAGAACTGTCAAGCTATAACCCCCATAAATAACGTCGTTCAAATAATTGAAGTCTATGCGAAGAGTGACATAACAAACAGGGAGTGGCTTATTGCAAAATTTATTATGCTATAGCATGTATTTTGGAATCTCTTCGTCGTCATTGTGAGTTTGCGTAAAGCATGATTCAATGAATTATGTAGTTTATACTTAATGGGTCCCCCTCTCCACCCCCATTCAAGTAATTACACTATACATTACTACTACATTATTTATAATAAATATGACACGCAAACGCGGACAAATAACATTACAGTTTTGATTAAAGTAAATGATTCGAGACTGAATGCATATATTTAGGTGAATTATTGAGTTTAAACTTAATGGATCAAATCCCCCCCCCCCCACCAGCACATCCACTCTTCACCTCCATTTAAGTATTTACAGTACTGAGAATACATTATTTATAATAAATATGACACGCAAACGCGGACAAATAGTATTACAGGAGTTTTGTTACATTATACGAGACTGAATGCATCTTTATCTATCTGTTCATAATACATATGACACGCAAACGCGGACAAATAGTATTACAGTTTTGGTTAAAATTAAATTATACGAGAGTGAAAGCACCTTTATGTGCCACTAATTATTCCAACATATTCTATTTTTCTTATGTACGCGTTAAATAATATTCCAGTAAGGTTTTGTAATAAGAATCCATCAATAAGCATCATTACCCTGCATAATTGAGGACAGTTGATATCGACCTGTCGTCTAAAAAAATTGCCAAAAAAAATGCAAAAGCATGTTTAAGTCAGAAGCAATTTTGTTAATTGATAACGTTTCTTCTGTCGGACTGCGTGCATAACATATAAATACAATGATACACAACACAATATCTCAACTTACTAACAGAAAGACAAATCGTCTTCCGTTTAATTTAATCACAAACTGATCATAATGTACGATGCTGTTGAGTTGCAGCATATTTTATGGCATATGAGGGTGTTACGTTATGCTTTGGATTGGGTATTATTATGGAAGGAGGTCAGCGAAACAGTAGGGGCCTAGGTTTTTTTTCTCCTGACTTGCCCCAAGTTTGTAGTTATTATATACTAATGTATATTATTAATAATAAGTAGGCCTACGTTTTGTTATAAGTATGAAACGCCATGTGTGCCAAAGTATTTATCTTTTACCAATATTACCCCCAATCTCAAACCAAAACCTTGACAAAAGATGCAACGCAAAACCGATATCATTAGATGTGTTACAAGCTAGATGAGTATTATTTGGACATATTAAAGAAAAATCAGTCTTCCCTGGAAAAAATAAACAAACACCTAAATATAGCAGTCGACTTATACTTCAGTAACTAAGATTAAAATCAGAGGGAAACCAACTACCACACTTTACCAACAACATTCCAAACTGCAACGGACCTTCAGACAAAAAGGAACATAGCCGCTGACAATACTTTGGAGAAACTTCACAGTACAAATAGACAGAGCGGCTGAGGTGGAAGAGTCGGCGGAACGGTGTTAAGCAAGTAGTATACCGACGCAACATAACGCAACGCTACGACGTATTGACGCAAATTGCTGTATTAAATTGCGTAATCACAAGTGGGAACCGACGACGCAACAATGCTGCAAACATCGCAGGTTTGATTTCACGCAGGCAGGGGGAAAAACACAATTATTAGAAGGGCATTTCCATACGTTGCATAGATTGCGTTACGTTGCGTCGCTAATGGGAACCAAGCTGAAGTCAAAATGCAGCGTAGAACCTAAAGCGTGGTTCCCATTAGAACGCAACGCAGCGACGTATCCACGCAAAGTGCAGTATTGCGTAATCACGAGTGGAAACCGACGACGCAACAATGCTGCAAACATCGCAGGTTTGATTTCACGCAGGCGGGGGAAAACACAATTATTAGAAGGGCATTTGCTTACGTTACGTAGATTGCGTTACATTGCGTCGCTAGTGGGAACCAAGCTTTATTAACAAACACAGTAGTGTGTAAAGTTGTTTACTAATTATTTTGGCGTCGATAGCCTGTCCTAATATATATTAAGGTAACACATTCTTTTCTCCATTACTCCCACGTTAAATGAAAACATTTGACATTAGCACAATAATTTCACGAAGTAATCCAAGAATTAACGAAATGGCAATATTCGATGCATTAAAATGTTAGCACTATCCTCGTGTTTAGTCCTCTATAAGCACATTCAATTAACCTCTAAAATAAATTATGAAAAATGTCAAAAATAATCACGAAAATTAAATAATGTTGTAGGCCTATTAAATAACTGGTGACAGGTTTGGAATGTGTGGGAAATGCGTTTTGAAACAGACCAAAGTGGGCGGCATTATTACCGTATGGTGTGTAGGTAGGGTTTGATATGAATCAAATGATGATAATGACGATGATGATAACGATGATGATGATTATGATGATGATGATGATGATTATTATTATTATTATTATTATTATTATTATTATGATTATGATGATGATGATGATGATGATGATTATTATTATTATTATTATGATGATGATGATGATGATTATGATGATTAGAATGATTATGATGATTATAATTATGATGATTATAATTATGATGATAATGATAATAATGATGATGATGATGATGATGATAATGATAATGATAATGATGATGATGATAATGATAATAATGATGATGATGACGATGATGATGATGATGATGATGATGATGGTGATGATGATGATGACGACGATGATGATGACGATGATGGTGATGATGATTACGATGATGACTACAACTATCACGACGATAACGATGATGATGATGATGATAATGATGATGATTATAATGGTGATTCAGCACCTTAAAACAAAGATATATGCAGTCATCATCATAGTTGTCCTTGTCCTCAGAATATTTATAAATAGGAATACAATATTAATATTGTAATGAAATCATATTCAAGAGACTGTACTTAATAATTAATTCGGCACTGGCGCCCGAAATAAATGTAAAACCCACGTAAACATAGAGCATGCGCAGATGTGTTAACATTAATGTTGACGCTATCTCATCTATCAGCAGAATTAAGCGATCACTATTCTATGTCATTGATGTTTCAATCCATTGATTATGTTTCACAAATAATTAATTGTTCAACATACCGCTGTCGGGCGTCGACGTTCGACGAAAAAGTTGTGTTGCAAGTTTAGGTAATTCACCAAAGTTTAACTAGCCTTGCATGGTAAAGGCAACTGAGACAGCATTGTTCGACGAGGCTCGAAGAAACGTCTTGACTCGTCGGTGCTGTCTGAGTTAAATCCCAACGAGACGAGTCGTCTTGCGATAGAATCGGTCGTCGGGAGAACTTTAAACATTTTTAAAAACAAGTTTAATTTTCTCCCGACGAGACAACTCGATCGTACGTCGGGCCCTGTCGTCTGACGCTGTCTGAGTTGGTCTTTACAGACTTGGTTCTGGGCGGGAAAGGAAAGGAGATCAGGCTATCAAATGCAATAACTATTTTCATCAGGATTATAATAGGCTTATAAATTTATTGAGAACAATATACCACGACATTATTAGTCTTATCTAGGCTAATTCGTCACTTATGACAAGAACACAAAACCAGCGCGTAACAGTTCGTCTAAACATAATATCAAACTGACCAATCAATCAAACGTTCATGATTACATCATCATTTATTAGCATGAAGCCCCTTGTATACGTAATGACGAATGCAAATTCCCATAAAGCCATACATCTAATCGCATTACTAATTTATCTATTAACGCTTATTGGTGTTGGCTTCGGTGTAATTATACTTTTAAGTGAGTGCAAGAAACATTATTGACATTTTTATGCATGTGGAGTGCATATTAATCGGTGTAGCATAGCGTGTTTGTTCAAACGTGGTGTTTCACGACGCGCGCCATTATCTTGTTTCATCACCGACAAGATATCTTCCAATTAAATAGTTACTACAAATTTATATATTTTATTCAATCGAAACCGGCGGCGTGCTTTTCCAACCCGAATCCTCGACTCAGTATGCGGATCCCACCGATATAATAAACACGAGGGCCTAGCAAGGCAATGTCGTCATGGTCTCGGGCATACCTCCATGGTCTCGGGTCATCGCAAATCGAAAGCCAACTGATAAATTAAAATTAAAGACAATGTTTACAAAACATAATTTCGTGGTGACGAGTTTGTATTTAGTTAATAATAATAATAATAATAATAATAATTTGTTTATGAATAAACTCATCAGATTGGATGGTTTGAATTTTGTACGAATGAATTATTGGTGGACGGTATGTATTATGTATTTTTTGACGGGTTTGGCTTTCCATACTATACACATGTCAAAGTTCGTATCCAACTATCTCGGCTATATGCTGTTGGTCTTTTGCTATGTCCATTCATTGTCTATTGTCATTGCAAATATATTTCCGATTGAAATTAGAATGCCATACCAATCAATTATTGCTAATGCTGCTTTTGCCCAAGGCGAAACACAAACACTATATAGTTATTATAATAACTAATGTAACGAACACTGGTGCCATAGTAAAAGGAAATAAGTCATGAAGCGTATCATTTCAATAAGAGTTCACATTACTTGTTTGTTCTATAGAGCCTACTTGAGAATAATATTCCTCGAATTTCACTCGAAATATACACTCGAGTATCCGCGTGTTATTACACTTACAATCTGAGGCATTGGTCAACTCACTTACGTTGCGTTACGTCCTTGTTTTGCGTCTCTAGGGGGAACCAAGCTTAATGCTTGGTTCCCACTTGAACGTAACGCAAGGACGTAAACGCAACGCAAGCGTTTTAACCAATGACAAGCGAAGTTATAGACAGTTAGCAATCACAAGCGAATAAGCCATCGCTTGTGATTGGTCAATTCACTTGCGTTGCGTTTACGTCCTTGCGTTACATTCTAGTGGGAACCAAGCTTGAGAGTTGATGGATGATTTTCAAATAAAATATTTGGTTATACGGTTTAGCATCGTAAAGCTTGGTTCCCTCTATCGACGCAATGCAACCGACGCAAACACGTAGATATAGACATTTGGTTCCATGCGCATACGTGTATTATGCAATAAAATACACGTACACGTCATACATAAATACTGCGTGGCCATCATCCTGTTCAATATTAATTATCACCATGTCTAGATTATCAGCTTGAGCGACTGTAATCGTCTGTGTCATGAACATAAATAGTAGCTCGATACACTCGCTGAAAAAATGATTAAAATTGCAATGACCTTCACGACTCATACAGCTTGAAGAAGAAAGTTATTATGACATCTTAGAAGATGGAAACAGATGCATTATGAAAATGCGAAATTATATTAGCACATAATATAATGGGAGAAATACAATCTTTCAAGCGAAATTGACGTTTCGGGTGGGTAGCCTAAAGCGTGGTTCCCACTAGAACGCAACGCAACGACGTATTGACGCAAAGGGCTGTATTGCGTTATCACAAGAAGTGAGAACCGACGACGCAACAGTGCTGCAAACATCGCAGGTTTGATTTCACGCAGGCGGGGGCAAACAACATTATTGGAAGGGCATTTGTTTACGTTGCGTAGGTTGCGTTACGTTGCGTCGCAAGTGGGAACCACGCTTAAACGCTATGATGACGTGTTCATGAGCACACGCGATTATATAGATTTCCTCTACTGTGGGCCTACACCGTGAAAGATTGACATGTTTCCTCCTGTACCATACGACGTTGTATACGCGTTTAGAATGTTGAAGTGTCCGTCGCACTTTCTGAACGAAAAGCTCTGTCTACACTATCAAACTAGTTTGACAAAAAAGGGCGATATGCCTAAATACGGTGGTGATATACCCAGATATGGTAGTGATATGATATCATCTTGTCAATATATGGACACGTCACATGTTTTTGTCACATAAAGTTTTACAGTATAAAGACAATGCTTAGTTACACATTCATTTATGAATGAATTCAAGATTAGAAATGTGTATGCGTTTATGTGCAGCACAGCGTACAAGCCATTTTGCATTTTGTACATAAAGTTCATGTTTAACGTGACTACCCACCCATGTGAAACGCGTAATTACGTCACGTTTGCACGCACAAAATCAGACCATTATTATGACACGGCACGTGGAGAGACTGGAATTTCTTGCGTTATGCCCTATTTAGAACCATCAGACTTCGTGTTGGGTTACAAACCATCGCGAGACTTTTGATAGTTGACACGCCGAACAGGTTATGATGACGTCTCTACACACGGCACGTGCACGGGGCAATTCCAAAGTAATTATAGTTCCATATAGGTCTTTTATTTATGTACGACATGTTTCGAGGTGACGTGCCGAATGACCATCAGTTATATTTAGCATGAATGGCCGTGAATCAATAGACCTAGCACAATTTCAGTCGTTTGATTTAATTACAATTTATAAACTATTGTCTCAATTATGTTTATGAAAAATATAAATTCGGCAGGTGACTATTAAGCACTGTCTACACTATCAAACTTTGTGGCAAACAAATGTGATGTGCCCATGTGGACATGATGATGTCATATCACTACCATATATTTGGGCGCATCACACATTTTTTGTCAAACTAGGGCTTTTTCATTCATCAAGCCATTTAGGATATTGAAATTATATAACACATTTTGATAAATAAAGAAACTTTCAATTTACATTTAAAATAGTATTACATTATATACATTATTGTAACAACAAACCCATTTAGGCCTATAGCGTTCGAAAAGGTCTCTCTGTTAACTTGTTATAGGCACGACATGTTTCGAGGTGACGTGCCGGTTATATTTAGCATGAATGGCCGTGAATTAGGCCTAATAGGGCCAGCACATTCTTAGTTTGATTCAATTACAATTCATAAAATATTGCCTCAATTATGTTTTTGAAAAATATTAATTCGGCAGCTGACATTAAAAATTATATAACACATTGTGTATATAAAAATTACAATTTACTTTTAAAATAGTTAGTAGCATTATTAGGCAGGCCTACAATGCATTTATTTAACGTACCGTACTCCATGTCATTGAAACATGTGAATTGTATAAACTCATTTTGGCCTATGTGTATATAATATTACAATGCGTTTGTATACCTCATGTCATGGGAGTATGTTAGTCACTTGCTTTAGGGAATCACATGATTTTTTGTTCAATTATTTGTGTAAAAATATTAGGCCTACACTATGGAAAGAGTGAAAAGTGTAATTTCACTCCTCCCTTGAACTATAACTGATTAGCTTCGTATAAATTGAACACATTGATATTATAATAATATATAATATTCCATGGTCTTTTGGGTTGATACGAGAAGGAAATGTAAAAAGACGATACTTTGGCTACATACGCAAGCGAGTTGACCAATGACAAGCCACTGTTCGAATAATCCATCGCTTGTGATTGGTCAAATCAGACATTGCGTTACGTCCTTGCGTTGCGTTCTAGTGGGAACCAAGCTTTACCGTTACGTTACGTTGATACGTACGTTTTCGTGAAATTCTCGCTTGTACTCGCTTTTAGGGAATAAGAAGTACACATATACATGCGTAAAGATAAACGTGTTGAGCAAGCACGTTGCTGGCGATAGTGTTTCGTGTCCGTGTAAATATGCGTCTAATAATAATGTTATGGTTATTTTTAACCATTTATTATTCGTGAACTTAAACGTGTTTGTCTGGTATGGTTCGCTCAAGCATTAAGCACTAATTAATCACAGAGTATTGATTTCTAACGAATTGTGGGCCTATTTCTATATATTGTACTATACGTTTTCACACACTTCATCGCGGTATGTTTAATCAGGTTTATTCAATTTTGATAATAGATGAACTGTTTAATAATGGGTATTTTGTCATTGACGCTACAAAAAGATACAATTAATTTGAAGGCAAGAGCACAGTTTTGAAGACTTTGAGGTAAATATATCGGCGCTTAGGAAAACCAAGTTCCCATACTTAAATTTATTTTAAAGGTTCTAGAAACATGTCAACATATTACCTTTCGTCATCACTCTTTCAACGCATTCTTTTAAAGTCGCATAAACTCAACATTTTCTACATTACGTGAGATAATGAGTATAACGTTTGGTTTCCACTATAATGAATACAATACGCATGCACAACAACACAAACTAATTTTACCAATCCCATGCTCATGGAAACCAACCTTAAGAGTTCATATTGATAAGTTACAGATCTATAGGCAATAAGGATAATCATTTACCAATATCATTTAAATTATGACGAAATCGTCATCATTTGCTTACGTCATCATTTACATATTTGATAGCAGTCGTTTCGGCTGCTAAGCAACCAATTACGCTGACCTCCGACGTCCCCGCAGGGGACAAAGGTCATCCAGAGACCATGTGTTAGGATAGTAATAGGATGTTCAACAGTACTCAGAATGGATACTGAAAATGATGCCCCGCAGAAAAGCATATTATTGACACTCCTACGCTTTTGTGTAAAGCTTTATACTACAAAATGTAACGGCTTACATTGTTTTCAGAAGCTGTGTGAAGGATTCTACACATTTGTAATAGTCTGGATTAATACGTACCTACTACTTTTACTAAGCAAAACTCATCGAAGCGTGTATTCATTCTTTATTTCAATTCTTAATATATTACAACATTATTTCGTTGTCACAATTTATCAATATGACTCGATATACATTAAAATAAACAATTCATATTGAGTGCTCGTGTAAAATACTAATTTGCATCGAATATGTCTTATTGCAACATAGCAGCAGCTATTAATGTGTTGGTAAGCGAATCCATCGAACAAAATTAGTCAAACTCGTAAAGCGTTTTACTCTATAATGATCAAACACAAAGAAGTCGTTAACGCAATCCTCCTGTACCATGACTAAAGTAAACAAAAGCAGGTTTTAGCATAGAAAACAACAGCACAGCCTCTCACCGTTGTGTATACATCATGGATATAATAGCCTTACTTAATCGTCTATATGCTGTTAATAGTATGTATTTGTCGGTGATTTAAACTGGAATCTTCGTCATGTTATGTTTACACTCGTTTAACGCTTGTCGAAACGCGTAAAACGCGATACATAAATAATGTGCGTGATACACAGTAAAACCCGACCTATAAGGGGGAACCTTCGGGACTAAATTAATAGAGTCTCTCTTGATAGCGGTTTACCCTGATGATGGGTTCATACTGCTGCTGGTAAACATTTACTTTCGGGAGTGTCCTTTAATAAGGGGGCATGTCCCAAAAGAGGGGTTCTCGTTCGCGTTATGCAACGTATAGATATAATATTATAATATCACATTTATAGCGCCCTTTTCATGAGTAATCATGCCCAAGGGCGCTTTACATTGAATTATAACCCCGGTCATTTTTTGGATCAAACACGTATGGAAACATACTCCCATAATGCAGCTAGTAACAGCGCTAAGTTGTGTCTTGATCTACTGTTATACACCTTGGTGGGGAGAGGAAAATGTAAGTAAAGTGCCTTGCCTAAGGATATATACAAGTAATGCGGCGAGTGTTGGATTCGAACCACGACCTCCTCACGATCGGTAATCCAGCGTCAAACACACTGTGCCACACGCCCTTGTTTGTGAATGTTTAACGCTTATTACTGTACTAGCTTTCAAGATACACTACATTTGCATGTTTTTGTGATATTTTCGATACATGTTCATCAACAGCAGTGGCTGTAAATTGCACGTTTGTCTCGCTCTCGACAGCTGGAACACGATGATACTCTCACCTTCGCAACAATTATATCCTCTCCCTGGTGGTTTTCGACAAGCCATTAACAATGAACGCCAAGTCATTCAGAATACCGTGGCCAAACAAACGCATCCCCATGCTTAATATTAACAAGTGTATAGGCCTAGTTTAAATAATAAATAACCATGAGAGTACCAGCAAACCAATGTATAATTGTCAAACTCATGAGATTAATAATATTTAATGCAAATATATGCAGAATATACCACCGTACAATAAATATTCCAGATGTTCAGAATAAAATATTGGCCTTATTAAAAATGCGGATCTGTTTTTAATACGGTACAATCTCAGACCTATATCATTGGCCAATGTATTCATATGACGTGACAGTATCTGTTATATATTATTAAATAATAACAGTCTTACATAATAATTAAAATGGAATATCATATTGCTATATTAATTATATTGAATATTTGTATTTCTAATTTTACCATATGTTAGTTATTGTACATTGTAATATCATGTAGCCTAGTATTAAAATGTAGGCCTAAAGAGTCTCAAGTATACAGTTGAAAAAAAAACTACACAATATTCAGTGGACGTTCGACATTTGTTCTGTTTTGATCAAATCAGACTAAGCCACTAAATTCATTAATAGTCATCACCACAACCCTGCTATCAATATCTCTATTCAATGATATAAAATTCAAAATACTGTAGTACTAATGTAAAAATAATCAAAATTACATACTGCCATGTTACCATAACAATTATTCCGAAAAACACATTTTTCATTCACTCGGATTAATAATAATTTCATGGGTTACGTTCTGTCGTCGGCAATCATATGTTAAACTACAGTTTAAATGCATTCTCCATTCGGTATTACGAAATGAGCGAATTTTAGTAGACGATTTTAATTATATCAGGACACGGTTAGAGCGTAAATCCATGGCAACTATGGTATTATCTACCCAAGAGTGAATTACTTGTTCGAAGATATCAATCTACCGTCACTGGCAGCGTAATATTAATTGTAAACATCAATGAAAATTGTGAATGTTATTAAATAGATGAGTCGTGGAAGAACGTGGAAAATGGATCCCAAGAGACGCTCGACATTATAATACAACGTGTACTATATCAATATATCATACTAGACTAAATAATATGTATTTACGTGTATATTGTTTCTGCCTTTCAATTTAACAACAGTGGATTACCTACAGCAAAAAGGTACAAAACATTCCAAGAAAAACAACATTTAACAATTAGAATGGTATAGAGTAAAAGAGGAGAGAATTTGTTGTATTTATTTTATATATGTTTTGGCTTTATATATTTATTAATTTACTATAACATAGGATTCCATAGTAGATGATACAGGGAAGAATAAACTTGTATTTAAATGGCCTTTCGAAGAATACTTTAAACTGATAAATTTACATATATACACATCCCGGTATAATTCTGTTATAGGCCTGCTACACATAGATAATATTCACCCTGCAAAGCAGTATGGGAAAATAAAATTTAGATATCTTAAAATAATATGAAAACTGGATAAATTGTCTTTGAGGAGAATACACTGAGAATCGGGTGATTTTATAGGCCTACAACTATTTTATTGCATATCAATACAAATTCAAAAACCTCCTATTAAATGTAGTATAAATATTGTATTATATTAACTCAGACACTGAGTAACATAATATATTACAATAATAAATATCACTACTGCTCCTCCTATTTTATGAGATAAACGCGTTTTTTGGCTCAATAACATGAGATAAACGCGTTTCTTGTCTCAATAACAGTTCTCCATTTACGACAATATCGTAATATTGATGTAATGTCCAAATACGGTAATAAGTAATGATATGAATGGTATTAATCCAGGTTATTAGCTTACGTTCACACGGAAATTGAGAAGGCACTAAAACGAGATAATAAGTGCAGCTAATTAGTTAATTTGTCTCCAAATATGACTAAGATACCTCGAGCATTTCTCGCATAACCTACTTTAATTAAAGTTACTGTATCAAGGCATAAGACACAGAATCTGTAATACACATATAATTAAGCTAGCCGCTGTGACATTATAATTGTACGTGGGTCTAACATTTCTAATACATAATGCTGAACCCTAAGTGAACTATGGTCTTTCTGTGAGTAAACTAAATGTACAATACATATTTCGGTTGTACTGTAGGCCTACCATCTACAGTATCAGTAAGTGATAAAAAGGACAAAATAATGGCCTAAGACATGTCACCACGATATTATTGTCCGCCTTAAAACCTATAGTAGTTTTCAAGGAGTACTGATGTCTGAACTATCACTATGCACCCCACCCTTCCCCCCCCCCCTTCCCACTCCCACACCCTTTATCAAGTTCTTATTATATGAGCCAGCACAGCTAATGGATACGTCTTTTGGACCATGATTACAAACCTATTTGATTTATTATGTCTTTACGACGTAGTGGTGAATAAATGACTATAATATTATGGATAACTGTCAAAGTGTATGTTTAAGAAAATGTACGGGTAGAATGTCGTTGACATTGTATTAATTATGATATTCTATTGGCTGATCCAATTTGATATTATTTATTAATATGCATATTTAAACGTATAGCCTACATTGTCTCATATTAAAATAATACATTAATGTAGTGTAGTAGAGGAATAGCTGTTGCATTCTAGGCCCATATACGTCTATGTGTTTGAATAGAACTAAAATAAATCCGCTATTGTTGCTATTTCAGTAGGACTAATTAGCCTATTGGATCAAGTATCAAGTGCCAAATCCAATGCAATACTCGACCGTCTTATGGTGACTTACCTATTGTTGTAATAACTGTCATACAGAAATAAAAAGATCCAGCAAATTTCCATTGCACTCCAGCCTTATGAGGCTTCAACTGCAAGATTGTCATATTCAACTCCTTCATGTGCTCATCACTTATATTATATATTTCTTGAATTTCTGATTCCTTTGCAATCAAACTGTCTTTATTCTTTTCCTCGGTCTTAGCTTCCAAAGCGTCGAAGACGGCGGCACCAAATAGTAAATACATGAACGTAGCGATAATCAAAAAAAGCGTCCTGAAATTTTGCTTTTTCATTTTTCTGGTCTGCCCACCAGCAGCATGTTGAACACTCTAGCTAAACACGTATACTATTTTCCATTGGATTGGTCAAACCGGGGTAACATATCCATCATGATAAAAATCCTTATCTATGAAAATCCGATTCACTGATCTATATGAAGCAATTATCACTATGCAACTGAACGACTGCCGTACAATGCCCAAGCAGAGAAAGGACGAACGAACAACAGCGCATGCGTATTTCTTATGCAAATCAGCTCAATTATACGGCAATCCTAAAAAGTAGTGTAAATAATGCGGATGTCGCTTATCGCACAAAATCATCATTTTGCTAGTACCGGTATATCTACACTAAACGTATTATATTCAAGATGTTCGATATTGCATTGTTACTTCGCACAATAAAGCAGCTTATTATTAAATTGCAAAAGCAAATTCGTTTGATCAACACGCGAGGAAACCATACGAGGGAGGCAGACATGCCTTTTGTTGGCGTCTTCGGGATTGGGCCTAAATGGTCACAATTGGTGTTGAAACTATTATTTGTCAATGCCTTGCGGTGAACTGAGAACAAGTTAATTGCATGTAGAAAATGATGACAATTGACGTAAATAAATTTACAATTGTAAATGAAAAAAAAAAATGGAAATTTAAATTATTTTGAATAAATGAGTTATGCAATAATGTCAATTGCTATTTAAACAATTATGATATCCTACACCATATCTATACAAGATTGCTAAATATATCTCAATAGCTAAACTAGCCTATTATATGATAATATTTTAACCTAAAATATAGGAAAATAAGATCATTCACAGAATGTCTGCTCGCGTGCGATATTCGTGCATGGAAATCAAGCATAGGCCTAACATTTAAAATGAATGTTAACCCATTACACACGCAAAATATAATATTTGAAGAAAATAAATGAATATGAAAATACACGCATCGTACACTTACATTTGGATATAAAATATTTCAGCTAATATAATAAAACATGAAAGAGTAGTTAATGCGTGATTGATCATTTCCAGACTAAAATTCACTTTTCTTCTTTTACAACCTCTCCGGTCTATATCTTCTAAGTAAAATTAACGACAAAGATGAAGAAACTGCAAAAGAAAAAAAGCACACTGCACATTCCATCTGTGAAATCTTTGTCATTCATTTGGCTTATAAGCTCTTGCCAAACCGTCTCTGTAAAGCTAAGTTTGAAGCCTCCTTACAACTATGATTTATCTTCATTCCAACCTTTGCAGAATTAGAGATTTTTGCAACATTTTATACAATTTGCCAAAATTTCAATTTCACATAAACAGTTGACTGATGACGTCAGACAGTTTAACCCAATAAAACCGATTAAATGGTTTCTTCAATTAAAATTCCGCCAACAATATACGGCGGAACAGCACTAGTCCTCAGTTGCACGCGCACCAGAGATCAAATATATATATATATATATATAAATCCAAAGGCAAATTACTGAAAAAAATGACAATGCTGTGGGTATCAGTGGCTGGATCTCAATGGAGATACAAAAATAAAAAGCGAAAAGCTAAATCAAAACGATAAATTAAACAGCCAGAAAAGTTAGCAGAGCTTTCGGGCAATACTAGCCCTGCAAGTGAAGGAATTTGGATAACGTCATAGTATAAAGCTGGCAAGTGCTGCAAAGAAGAGGCAAAGAACATTAATTCTAAACCGCCCGGTGATATACTGAAATTTAATTAATTATTTTGAAACGATAAAGATGAGGAAATCTGTGAGAATGAGAAAAAGTCGCCCCAACCGAGACTCGAACTCGGACCGCCTGCTTGATATGCAGATGTCCTAACCATGGTATTGTTCGAACTCGATTGGATAACGACAAATTGATACGTCCTCATCTTTCAGAATTTTTATTCACGAGGCGGGATCTCCGAAGAGATACTTTTATATATATAAACACAAGAGGCAAAGAACATTAATTCTAAACCGCCCGGTGATATACTGAAATTTTATTGAGGACTTATCATTTTGATCTCTGTTGCGCGTGCGTACAACTGAGGACTAGTGCTGTTCCGCCGTACCACGCCGAGAATGTTAAAGAGTCGTTATCCAATCGAGTTCGAACAATACCATGAAAGCCCCAGTGGTCTAATGGTTAGGACATCTGCATATCAAGCAGGCGGTCCGAGTTCGAGTCTCGGTTGGGGCGACTTTTTCTCATTCTCACAGATTTCCTCATCTTTATCGTTTTAAATTAAAAAATATATATATATATATATATATATGCTAACTTTTCTGGCTGTTTACTTTATCGTTTTGATTTAGCTTTTCGCTTTTTATTTTTGTATCTCCATTGAGATCCAGCCACTGATACCCACAGCATTGTCATTTTTTTCAGTAATTTGCCTTTGGATGGATATATATATATATATATATATATTGGTACTAAGGAAAAATTAAATTTCAGTAGGCCTATTCTAAACCCGAGTAATTAAAATTCTATGGACACTTAACGTACTAGAACCAGAACAATGATGTATTTGCTGAAATATTAGTTCTAATGATTGATAAAGGAGGAAATATCTTACGTGTACGTTTTGCACGACAGACCCGTTGCCCTGGGCCACGAAAGCCCATTCCCCTTGTACATTTGTCGATTTACGTTTTACGTGCCGATTCTCAATACTGTATTAAGATAACATTTATGTTTTTATTTTTTATTGTTACAAGATTAGTTTCTTCTTCTGTTGAAGTGGTTTTGATTCTACTACAGTAGTGGTGATCTTTCGACGACCAGAGTACCGTGGTTTCGCGTTTCTGCATAAATGCCATTCCTTTCCATGCTGATTGAACGACTCGGCTATTTCTAACATCGAAAATACCACCGTTATGATTGGCTCGTGCAATCTGTAAATACTGAATTTGTATTTTGCCGGGCCGATATATCACTTATTCAAACACATTAATGACCAAGACATGACTTAGATAACTCTCTAGTTGTAATAACTAACTCTATAAACTTAATCTCAAAAACTATAATGCAATAATAGAAAAAGTAAATAAACGTTACAATGCCTAAACGTACGAAATAAAACAATGTGAGTATACCCTGAGGCAACAATCTCACAACAATCATTAAAACAATAATTATGTAGTACAACATTTACAACAAACAAAAATATTTTATGACGATATCAACAATACGTTCTAAAAATAGATAATGCTTTGTTTAGATGTTTATTTTTAGTAAAACACTATTACCACCACTAAAAGTTTAATTTGCAAGCAGTATGTTACACTAATTAGTGACGTCAATAGCAGACAGATACAAAGTTTACGCGAGCGTGACACCGTGACGTCATTTCACTATCATAAATCTCATAAAAGAGAGCAAAACAAATAACAAGCGAAACGTCTAAACATAAATAATACGATTCTGGATTAGGTACGGCGTGACGTCAGAGTAATGTTAATGGCATACGCATACGTTTCTTTAAATATACTACTAATGTAGCGTAGTAGATCAAGAACTATTTATAAAGTGAGAAAACAAACGTAGAAGTTTAAATATAAATATATGTATTTGTAATCTGCTGTTAAACCTTAAATTCCTACTGGCTGAATGATTAGCTTGAGTCTTATGACGTTCGCGAGCCTTGCAAATATCCTTATTAATAGGCTACACAAGGTTAAAACGGTTTAAGACGTCTGGAAATAACGGTAATTTAACTAATGCTTTTCAACAAACATCGCGCGTTAAATTTACCAACGCCATTCATTCAGTACGCGACGGCACCCAGTATGGCACCGTAGGAGGTTGAATTTACTTAGGACCGACTTACCGCTAACCCAATGACATCATGACCAGTTAGAGTGCACAACAACTATAATTGTAATCGTACAACCCCGTAAATGTGAGTCCCGTGTTCATTCTGAACGTAGGGAAATGATCTGTTGGGAGCTCATTGTACTAAGCCTCGGCATTATGTGGTAGGGTGGCCAGTTCCTTTCAACAATACCTTTTTCTCTCTAGTATTTTCAACCATGAGGTACACAACATTTACATCTGAGTGAACTGGGAGTTGTCGTGAAGTGAACCCGGTCTCTCTGTTTGACATTCAAGTGTCCTAACCACTCGGCTACCCAACTCCGAAATTGTACAACCACAATTATCCAAATTCGCGTAGTCGCGGAAGCGCGCTATCACAATTTTGATTCGTTTGTGACCCTTTACATTTTGTACATCATATTGCATTATTCCATTTGGTGTAAAACGACGGGAAGTATATACATCATTGAAACCAAAAAGGGCTCTCGCGTCACGTCGTATCTTCTCGCTCGTAACGATGCTAGAGGATGCAATAGAATCAGCTGGTAGAGATATTTTTAAACTGTCGTTAAATCGTTAGCATAATCCGATATCTGAGGTTAAATCACCCGTATCTAAGCCAAAAATGACAATTCTAAATTACTAATGACGTCAGCTTTCACCAGAAGCTGTGTATAGGCCTACTATTTATACTTATCATAAATATTCATATAGGAAACAACCTATAATTTGCTTAACGATCGTTTAAACTTAGAAGACTCAAGCTTGCCTTCAGGTGGGCTTACTCGAAGATCGTACGTTGATTCTGAAAAAGAGGTATGATACTGTATTCAGCTGACATGAACTGAACTAAGTTCAGACGGAAAAAAGAAAAGGACCGAATACTGTAACTGTGACTGAAATTAAAATAAACAAGAAATATTTCTTATTTCTTTCTTACAAAAAACGCCGCTCGACTTTTTGACGTAACAGTTTTAATTATTGTTCTAATATTTTTCCAGGCGTTTAAATTTTTCTCTGAGAAAAAATGTGAGCAAGTATGTAAATATGAAACGCCATATGAGCCAAAATATTTATCTCTTACTAATAAAATGTCGAAACATGCAGTCTAGAAACTAAACTACTCAAATCCGGTGAGTATTTGTATTTGCAACCTCCAACACACAATTATTCACTATAGGTTTTTACTTAAAGCAGATAATACACACAAAAATGATAATTTGATGAAGATGAAGTAGCAATATATTCAATATTTTACAAACAGCCTATTTACTTCGTTGTACACCTCGAAGCGTGATCAATTATTTACTTAAAAGGCACATTACTGATATATTGAGGTGTGTATAATGGCAGGTATGGTTCACCCTCGGGTGAAACTAGCTCCGTTAAAACAAAAAAGATCAATGGATAGAATCTTATATGTATGTTAGATAATTACTAAAGTGGTTCTACTGCTTCTACTGCCTGTTGAGGGAAAATTACTGGATTCTACGTCATGCGCGCGCCGTCGAGAGAGAGAGAGAGAGAGAGAGATTTTTATGTTGATGCACAGAAATTCTGGTTTACACAAAGTTAAACAGAAACTAAGACTTATACTAATTTGAATGTTGAAATTAATAAAGAAATAGTTATCGATTCAGTGTGGTTTTTTTTCTTTATCGCAAATATTAATAAATTGCGATTGAATTTGGCATATTTTGGGTGCTAAGCCCCAACCACAATTTCTTTTTTCTGAGTTTGAGGCCTATGGCATCTCCACTTTGTTTCACCAAGGTTTATAATTTGTTTGCGACGATAACTTCAATGCGCGTGTGAGTTCAATAGTTGATGAGTACGATGTTGTATACGCGCACGCGGTAACTTATTGCCTTTTTCAATGCCGCTTGAAATAGGTACACGCGTCACATGTAAATACGATAGAACAATCCGATGTAAAGCTCTGTCTACATACACTTTATGTGACAAAAAAGTGTGATGTGCCCATCATGTCCATATATGGGCACATCACACTTTTTTCTCACATAAAGTTTGCTGTTTGTAGACTGATTTTAGTTTAGTTTTTTAAACCGCTTGAACTAATATGTGCAAGGCACTTGCTGCTGCCGATGCAAGGAAACAGATTCTTTGGTCTTTTTCCAGAGAGGTTAATATTTTCTATAGAAATTCTACAATTTTCTCTCTATTGAAAGGATGACACGAAAAGTATTCGCTTACGCCAAATAGATTCTAGATATATCGTTGAATCATCTACTTTCATGCATACTTGACACAAACAGGAAAAAACACGGTAATAACATGAGAATCATTAATGAAGAGTATATATTTCACGAAAGTTCGGTCAAAACGCGCGTAACACTTTCATAATACTGTATAAAGGCGCGCGACTGTATGATTTATTGTCTGCCGAAAAGTACAACACACATTTTTTGTTGTTATCGATATTACCATTTTGAAAATTATTAGAACAAAATTCATACAGAAATATTGAAGTTAACGGTGATGTTTTTGTCATATGGTAAATTTTGAAACGTGTAGCGCCGAAATGAGGTAATAAATTACCGTGACGTCATAACTGCAGGCGATAATATTAAACTGTTACAAGATACAAGATGTGTAGTGTCATGGCCTATTGCGTGCTCATAATTTGTCACGTCGTAAAAGCATAATACAGTTGAACATTCATACCCGGTTTATTATACTACTTTCCCACTTGACATCTTGTTCTAATTTTATCGATCTTTAAAACATGCTTTCTGCTGAATAAATAATATACGGATAAAATATATATATATATTTTTTATTTCGTCTGTAGGCATGTAGAGTAGGTCTACATCCTAGACTTTCCCAAGTCTGTATGTATTGTCTTAAGTAGTATACGTATGAAACGCAATATGTGCCAAAATATTTATCTTTTAATATTGTTTATACGTCCATACTATTAGGTCAAACCTCTGTCTGGAACCCAGACAAGTCTACCTACATCTACTAGTAATGCAATGTCTACACTATCAAACTAGTTTGAAAAAAATATAATGTGCCCAAATATGGTAGTACTGTAATATGCTTAAACTAGTGGTATGACATCATCATGTATGGGCACATCACATTTTTTGTCACTGCTCGTTGTAAATGCATACTCAGCGATTTTTTTTTTCAAGCCAAGAATGGTTACCAATTGAATTTGGACGATTTGTTTACATACTGGTTGTTGTATTGATCGTGGACAATACTCGCGTAAACGATCGATTAGCGGGCGCAGGTTAATATGATGTCACTATTTAAATCGTACCCGTATGTAATATTACAATGACGTGCTGGCAGGTCTACTTCTGATTGTTGATTCAACATAATTAGATGTACGTACTTGTAGTAGAAAATTACATTATCATTAATCAGTCTCTTGTTTGTTTTGATGCAATTTAACAATTTGAGTTAGTATATTGATGGACGTGACATTCTCTGGGATCACAATTATTGTTTAAATTGGCCATGGTCACTAAAGCTTGGTTCCCACTAGGACGCAACGAACGCAACCTACGCAACGTAAGAAAACTTTCTTCCAATTGTGTTTGCCCCCACCTGCGTGAAATCAAACCTGCAGTTTTTGCAGCACTGTTGCGTCGTCGGTTGAATCCCACTTGTGATTACATCACTTTGCGTCAATACGTCGCTGCATTGCGTTCTAGTGGGAACCACGCTTTAGTGACCATGGCCAATTTACACATACGACGAACGGTAACGGTAATAGGCCTTAAAGCTTGGTTCCCACTAGAACGTAACGCAAGGACGTAAACGCAACGCAGGCGTTTTAACCAATGACGAGCGAAGTTATAGACAGTTAGCCATCGCTTGTGATTGGTCAATTCACTTGCGTTGCGTTACGTCCTTGTGTTGCGTCGCTAGTGGGAACCACGCTTTAGAATATATGTTATTCCTTATGACCATATTTACACACAGCGCGGAGGGAACGGGCGAGTGGTTTCCGCTCTGCAGAGATTCACATTCTACGGTTTCCGCTTAGGCCCACACCGTTACCGTGTTGTACTCAAACTTGGTTCCAAACGCAAGTGATTTGACCAATCACAAGCGATGAAATATTCAAGCTGTCGCTTGTCATCGATAAACTCTCTTGCAGCAATTGCGTCTACGTTCTTGCATTGTGTCTACGTTTTTGCGTCTCTGTAGTGGGAACCAAGCTTTATGGTCGCTACGTGCGTCCAATTGGCAACTAAGCTTAGATCTTTTCAACGAGTAAAGTTGATTGAACTATCGTTCACATACGTTCCGAGATCTCGCGTACAAGCTTATTGATATTGACTGGAATTGAAAAGCACACAAAAACACGACCATTGTAAAAAAGGTTAATAAGTCTTGCTTTTGTTATAGTTGACAAATCGTGTCCATACGATATTATATCTTTATTTACATTATAGCAATTGATCGATTAAACACACGGAGAAAAAGTACATAGCATCGTTAGCGCATGCGCATGAGAAGGACCGCTGCAATAATGAATAACTGTACTTGATTTAACAAACGATTGTTTAGTTTAAAAACACATTAATCACCATTATTATTATAATCAGTAAGCTTCACTTTATACATATAATATATTGAATACATTTGGTTTCAATGCCATGAGAAGAAACTAATATGCAATGTATGATGTACATTTTTTAGTTTAAACTTATTAACACATAGGCCTATAAATAACTTACTGTTTATTTGTATTCATTTGTAGCATGTAGTATTAAAGATTAAAATTATTACAAGGATAAAGATTAATGATGTAACGAACTAGATGAATAATTTAAAGCGCTAATCAAAAATCCTTTACCAATCATTCACAATTGAGACATGTGAGTGATACGCGTGTAATGACCGAGCGACATACGAGAAAGAATTAATTATTTTGTGAAAATTAGGCATGAGCAATAACCGGAATTTTACTCGAAAAATACATGCGAGTGATACGCGTGTAATGCCCGAGCGACATACGAGAACCAATAACTTATTTTGTGAAAATTAGGCAGCAATAACCGGAATTTTACTCGAAAAATACATGCGAGTGATACGCGTGTATTGACGAGCGACATACGAGAACCATTTATTTATTTTTGTGCGAATTAAACATTAGGGAGCAATAATCGGGATTTTTACCCGAAAAATACATGCGTGTGATACGCGTGTAATGACCGAGCGCCATTTAAGAAAACAGCTATTTATTTTTTGTGTGCATAAATGAAACTCCAGCAATAGTAAGGCTCACTCTCAAGCAAATACATGCGAGTAATACGCATGTCTGTATTTATTGGTAAAGGTTTTTTGAATACGTGTATACTGTATATCCCAGTAAGATAAAATAACAAGAAATGAATTAATTAATTAATAAATAATACCGTAACGTTGATAAAACTAATTATTAATGAATATAATATAAAATTCTAATATATGTATATAGATGTTCACATTTATTTTGGCATGTATATATTTTCAGCAGCGAATTAATATATAATGTACAGTTTATCATTACTTTTTATTACTTTGAAAATTTAATTTACATACACTATATTTGACCTTTAACCTAACGAATGACGTCAAACTATCCTAATTAAGTAGTAATATAGTACCGATGCAGTTCAGCATAGGTACACATCACAACAACCTGTTGTTTCCGACAAGAAATTTGATTAGGAACATCGTATAAAAAAAGTACTGCGTATTTCTTCAGCCAGTTAAAAGAAATAATACCTCCCCCTCCCTAACACCCAGCCCCTAACCCTTTCTTACACATCCCCCACCCAACAAAAATAACTGAAATTGATCAAATAATTGGATTTTTTTTGTACCAAAAAAGAGTTAATATATAGATTATCCATGTTGGCTGATTAAATCCCATTGTTGGCCTGGATCCCTGTAAGGGCAGAAGCGCATTAAAAAATGGACCGATGGTCCAAAAAGACTCATTAAATTACAAATAAATCATAAAACAAAATAAAACAAATAAATATAATATATATTATATATTTCGATACTATTATTTTTAAAAGTATTTTCTTTAATTGAATTTAATAATAAGAGGTATATTCCATAAGCTCCTAACATAATAGTAATACTGTTATATGCAGCACCACATAGAGATAAAGATTTTTAAAAATATATAGAAATGTTATGCTGTGACGTTGCATAAAAATAGTAACTCCCTAATAATAAGTACTAATCATACCAAATAAGGTAATATATAATAAAATTAAATCAATTTAATGTACTTATGTGTTTTTTTTTACTTTTAGTCTCCAGTGTTTATGAATTACGCTGGATCACACATAGCTTGTTATTATTTGATCATGATCAGTAGAAGCATGATTAACAGTGAATGCTGATTGGTTGATTCTATTTATGAATTATTAGCTAATCTAACAGGTTCCGCTTGATCAGACATAGATTGTTATTTGATCATTTAAAGGTCACATGACTTGCTTGATCATGATCAGTAGAAGCATGATTAACAGTGAATGCTGATTGGTTGATTCTATTTATGAATTAATTAGCTAATCTAACAGGTTCCGCTTGATCAGACATAGCTTGTTATTTGATCATTTAAAGGTCACATAACTTGCTTGATCATGATCAGTAGAAGCATGATTAACAGTGAATGCTGATTGGTTGATTCTATTTATAATTAATTAGCTAATCTAACAGGTTCCGCTTGATCAGACATAGCTTGTTATTTGATCATTTAAAGGTCACATGACTTGCTTGATCATGATCAGTAGAAGCATGACTAACAGTGAATGCTGATTGGTTGATTCTATTTATGAATTA
Source organism: Antedon mediterranea (assembly GCF_964355755.1). Taxonomy (NCBI): domain Eukaryota; kingdom Metazoa; phylum Echinodermata; class Crinoidea; order Comatulida; family Antedonidae; genus Antedon; species Antedon mediterranea. Next base: position 36,508,549 of record NC_092670.1, on the reverse strand, counting down.
ATTAGCTAATCTAACAGGTTCCGCTTGATCACACAGAGCATGTTATTTGATCATTTAAAGGTCACATGACTTGCTTGATCATGATCAGTAGAAGCATGATTAACAGTGAATGCTGATTGGTTGATTCTATTTATGAATTAATTAGCTAATCTAACAGGTTCCGCTTGATCACACAGAGCATGTTATTTGATCATTTAAAGGTCACATAACTTGCTTGATCATGATCAGTAGAAGCATGATTAACAGTGAATGCTGATTGGTTGATTCTATTTATGAATTAATTAGCTAATCTAACAGGTTCCGCTTGATCACACAGAGCATGTTATTTGATCATTTAAAGGTCACATAACTTGCTTGATCATGATCAGTAGAAGCATGATTAACAGTGAATGCCGATTGGTTGATTCTATTTATGAATTATTAGCTAATCTAACAGGTTCCGCTTGATCAGACATAGATTGTTATTTGATCATTTAAAGGTCACATAACTTGCTTGATCATGATCAGTAGAGGGATGATTAACAGTGAATGCCGATTGGTTGATTCTATTTATGAATTAATTAGCTAATCTAACAGGTTCCGCTTGATGAGACATAGCTTGTTATTTGATCATTTAAAGGTCACATAACTTGCTTGATCATGATCAGTAGAAGCATGATTAACAGTGAATGCCGATTGGTTGATTCTATTTATGAATTAATTAGCTAATCTAACAGGTTCCGCTTGATGAGACATAGCTTGTTATTTGATCATTTAAAGGTCACATAACTTGCTTGATCATGATCAGTAGAGGGATGATTAACAGTGAATGTGAGCCTAAGTTGTGATTAAAATGTGACGAATATAAGTTGTATATTTCAAACATTATAAATATTAATTTAAAATGATATATATATATTAGATTTCAATGATCTAATAATTCCTAATATGGTGAATGATATTTTATCTCAAAACAAATATTTCTTCCTAGTGATTTAAAATAAACTTTTTTTGTTTTAAATTTTTTTTAAAGAATACATTTCTATTTGAATTGAAAAAAAAGAAAAAAAAAGAAAGAAAGCCCCTCTGGGTTTTTCAGCCTGTGACCAGCACACACTAAATAAAATATTTAAAAACAGTAAATCACTAGTTATCTATTTCCGAGAACTATTAATATTTCTTATTCTCTGGGTACTGATTGTCAAGGGACCCATTACCCATCATTTCAAGGAAATTTTTCATAAAAATAATGAACTCCGCAGACTAAATAATAATTACTTTGTATTACTAAATATTAATAATTACGTTTGTTGATATTAAAAGAAAGTAATTACAGATTTTTAATTTCCATGCTAAGACTATTTTGAAGACTTTAGATTGTCTATACTATTCTATTTTAGAGATGGTAAGGGTGGTCCAACTGTGACATTTATTTGACATTATAGATATATGACCATTTCTTCAAATGATGTATGCTCTACATATAAAAGAACAAGTGTCGGAGAGGAGAATGTTGTTCATAAAGATGAGATGATGAGAGATGGGAAGGAATTTAAAGTTATCCTGGTTTTCCAGAACAAACCTCCACAACATGATTTTAATCAGGTGTGGACAAGATTGAATAGGTATGGCATGCAAACCAGTTGCCAGGATATTTACTTGGGAATGCTTTTTTTCCCCCACAAAATCGTATATTTTTAACCAAAAAAAGAAAAAAATCATCATAAGCTAACCTAAAGCATATTATCACTTTTATTGCCGGTCACACTTCAGGAAGAAAGGGGTTCGACTGAAACTTTGAATGTTCCCTAGCTACGGGCTGGATGATGCATGCAAATGTGGATAGCTAAATTTCTCATTCTCTCAAGATAGGATGCCCTTGTATTCATTAACAGTGATCAATGTTAGTTCCATTGTTGCCTATAAGTGAATCTGAATTTACAAAAGCATGCAGTTAACATCTGTTGTGGAGACAACTACATAGGCATAAAACGGTCTACAGACTGCGTTTTACTACAGTAAAATATCTTGCATTATAATTTGTTTAAGGTTGATGACATTATAAAGGGGAATATAGACATAAATCATCATGCTACCGTAACAGCAGACGATAATTTTAAAATGTTACAAGATGTGCAGTGTTACGCCTTATTGCGTGCAGGAACTCGTCACCTCATAAAGATTTGAATGGGGGTCTACAAAATCTTGAGACTATGATGAGAAAATATTTTCTACCTTCCAGATTTCATCACAGAAATTTCAACATGCAGAGAAGTGCTTACCAGAAAAACTCATTTATAGGCTAGGAATTTCACCCCTCCCCTACTACTAGCACTTCTATCGGAGGCCTGTACTTCCACACTGTTAGGCTGGTTTGTGCCTTTCCTTTAAACTTGGGTGTCGTAACAGGCTTGCTAGGCTGGCTGATGCGTGGCATCTGAAGGCTAAGCCTTTCTGGTTGAGGAGTTGCCTCCGGAGAGTCTTTGCTGCTGAAGCGTGGACGTTTCTCCCTGCATTGCATACTGAACTTGAAAAGGCCGGGCTGGAAGAAGACGTACTGGCATGTATGCGTTAAGGACAATCCTGCCCCAAGCTAAATAAAGGGGAAATGATATTTTTACTGGATCATAGAGCTATATACTTTCAAACACCATCATCATTAAGGATTCAAAACATGAAAAAAAAAAACCAAAGTAAAACCAGCTGCATGCGGGAATCGACTTATTTGTGTTTGCAACATGTTGTTCTCTATTATTATTGGTTGATTGGTTGGGCGGCTTTTGGCAAAAAAAAACAAAACACAGACAACATTGGGTTGATTTTAAAGAATCATACAAAATGTTGGCTTTTAAAACAATTCCTTGTAATATACATAGTCATAGTCATAGTCAGTGTCATATATACTTTATTGTCCATTTAAAAAACAGAAATGTGATTTGAAAACTGGCAAAATACAAAAATATCATACATACTGTATGTTCTCTGTGTTTTTACTGTTTTACTAAATTATACTTACTGATTCATCTATAACCTTATTGCAACCCATACATGCCACATGTTCATCGAAGTGCGCAAGCTTCACACCATTCTGTTGATCTTGAAACGGTTCAACCACAATACTCAAATCATCCAACAACTCCTCCATGTTGTTCGTCAGATTGACCCGGAGGTCAACGATTTCACCAACCTTCACCTTTAAAGGATCCTCCTGGTGTTCATGCTGCATCTCATTAATGGTGACACTCCACTGGATGGGACATAGTCGGATGTTGTCTATCATTGCATCAGATAGGGAAATGTACTCTACTGATACTGTACCGGATCTTTTCTCTGCAGCCTAATAACTTAGTTAAGGAATACTCTACATCCTGTCATAATATTTATTTTTAAAGTAAAGTACACTTGTACTACAAACAAATTAACAACGTGGCATTCCTGATGAACTGGCAAGGGACGATCATTAACGGTATTTAGTACACATAGGTGACAAACAAACACATCTGTGAAACATTCGTAACAATATTCATGATTTGTACCGCACACAAACAACTGTATAATATTGGCATAGATGAGCTCTTAAATTACGTTTACAAACATGCACAAAGTCTTTTTAAATTACTGAATTAGATATAAGCGTATCAAGGGAACATCACAAGCACTATCACTTACCAAGTCAAGACAAATCTTGTGCTTGGGGAAATTAATGCAATCAATCATCTTTGTAATTATTATCAAAATAAATATGGTACCATACTGAATTCTGCTTGTGTTTGAATACAAAGTAAAAGTTTTAAACTTGCACTTTATCGCCATTCAAATTTTAGTTGGGAGATGACATCATAAAGTGATATCCAAGGAATTGGAAAATGCAGGAGGAGGGTTACATCCAGCAGTGGTGGTGATGATGATCATGGTGATCATGGTGATGCTGATGAAGAAGATGAAGAACAACAAGATAATGATGATGGTATTATTAATAATGATGATGATGGTGATGACGATGGTGGTGATGGTTATGACGGTGATGATCGTGATGGTTGTGGTGATGATGATGGTGATGACGATGAAGGTGGTGGTGGTTATGACGGTGATGATCGTGATGGTTGTGGTGATGACGATGGTGATGACGATGAAGGTGGTGGTGATGTTGATGTCGATGATGACGATGGCAGTTATAGTGATGATCGTGATGATGATGATCGTGATGGTGATGATGATGACGATGGTGATGTTGATGGCGATGATCATTATGGCGGTGATGGTGATGATCGTGATGGTGGTGATGATAACGACGATGACAATGGGGATGGTGATGATTATGGTGGTGATGGAGAAGATGATAATAATATACTCATTCTTATATAACACTTATTGCACATTGCTTCTAAGCGCTTCACATTATAACTCCTGTCAACTTTTGGATTAAACACTTATGGAAACATACTCCTATTATGCAGCTAGTAATCAGAGCAATTATGTTTTGACCTTACTAGGTCTGAGTGCAGATGATGATGATGATAGTATGCCTAATTTTAAAATGTTAGGTTTACTGAAATTTACAATTTTGTGATAAAAATATAAAATTCATAAGAATTTTAATATATGGTTTATGCTGAAAAACAATTTTATTTATTTCATAACAACTTGTTTTAAGCTTCTATTGGTACTCCTACTGGTAACTTGCCTATATTAATTATTCTTGTATTATTAAGAATATCATTACAATAGGATTGTCAAAATAAAGCGTGGTTCCCACTAGAACGTAACGCAAGGACTTAAACGCAACGGAAGCGTTTTAACCAATGACAAGCGAAGTTATAAACAGTTAGCAATCACAAGCGAATAAGCCATCGCTTGAGATTGGTCAATTCACTTGCGTTGTGTTACGTCCTTGCGTTGCGTCGCTAGTGGGAACCACGCTTTAACTGAAAGAAGAGATTAAAAGATTATATCAAGGGGCCTACTAATTAATATTTTCCGAGGTTTCAGTTTACAATTTAATTTAATGACTGTAATAATATTGAATTGGTTAAATACATAATGCATATAAATTTATCAAACTTGTAGAATATGCTGGTATTTGGTCACGCGAACATGATAACGGCAATTAAATTGCATGATTCATTACTAGTACAGTATTTGTTAAAGACGAATATAATTTTAAACTCTACAACTTGAAAAACAGATTTCATTTACAAAGCAGAGCTGTACATTTTATTAATTTTAAATAATAAGAGGTAGTGGAAAAATTATTTAATTAATTATTAATTTTTCTTCAGTGTAAAAAAAAAAAATTGGCAGGTCATAAATATACTATCGGACACATCCTAGAAACTTTTTACCATTTTTATTTTGTGTTTGTAGAAGAAGAAGACACCTTAATTATTATTTGTTTTTGGATTTTGTTTTAATGACAGCAAATTCAGAGGTGTGTTAAAAAGTTTGAGCGTCTATCGGCCTAATAAATAGATATCTCCGATAGACTGACACTTTACCGGGTGTCCGCTTAGATCAAATACATTAATTTTTCACATTTTCAGAATGTTATACTTGTAATCGCATTTAGCTAATTTTTTTTTATCAAAATTAAACCTACATAAAGCTAGTTTTATTTTCCCCCATTTTTCAATTTATTTGTTGTATTTACTATTAATTAATATAGCATTTTTCAACACGAATGGACACTCTTTCAAAACTATTGAAATTGAACAATTTCATATCATTCTACAGTGTAGTACTCTATGGCCATTAATTTCATCACACATTGTGAAATACATTACAATATATCACGCATAAGGAATTCACACTGAATGATATTTCCCACGAAGAATCTGGAAAACTTTTCACACATAATCATCATATTTGATGAACCATGTGTTACAAAACGACAACCTGCATGAAGCTCAACTTTCACATACATGATGATAACTTGTATTTTATGCAGTGCCAATGTAAATGTCACCGTTTGAATAATAAAATGTTTGATGTCTTTACTAAAGTGAAGCTGAGAGCCGTGCTTGATATGTTTATTTTAAAAACAAATTTTGCATTGCGTTAATAATCACTGTAATTCGACTCATTCGATACTCATTACCTTTTTGGGGCCACTAATAAGCGTCCAAGTTCTGGACAGCCTTACTAAGATTCAACGGTCTTGTTTCTATAAACGGTTATTAACCAGTTATGAAACGTGTGAATAAATTAACGACAATTTCTTCGCAGCAGAAACAGGACAAATTTTCGGTAACCTGTTATATCGCAGCCTGAAAATAACGGTTAAAAATACCTAATCAATTCAGTGTTAGAACGCCATATAACCGGTTATTGCTGTGCAACTTAGTTAGAATGCAAAATAATGGTTATACGTATATTGACAGCCGCTGACCGTGAGTCAACGATTTCCGATAGCCATCAGCGTCAAAAGTACTGTATAGGGTAAAACATCTGGATATTACAGAAAGCTATAAATTATAGTAGTAACAATAGACGTGCATTGTAGTATTCTAAACTTTGACACAAAAAGATAATACACCTACTGACTTTAGAAGTTCACGCCCCTTCAAATTAACGATTTCCCTAAAACATCATGCTTAATATAAACGTTTATGTAAATTATTTCAATTAAAAAAACTGGGTCATGCATGCATCAATAAAAATTGAATGCTAAAATCTGATATTTAGTGGATAAATCATAATTTAATATTAACAAAGGATATTATAGACCATGTGATATTGGTAAGCATGGCAAGCTGCTGAGCATATAATACATCAAGCTTCACCTGCTCCTGAAGTACAGGCACACAGCCTGGTTTAGGTGTGACCGGAGAAGCTGGCTTAGGCTGTATTATTGTAAATCTATCTAGTAAGATTGCTATCCTGTTGACAAATGGGAAATTAACCAACGATGCAAAAAAGTGCATTTATTTTAAAACATAATTTCATTTATTCATGGTCAAACACAGTAAAATATGGTATTTTGAAATTATTGTTGTTTGTTCAAAGTTAAAAATTCACATAACAATATAAAAATTAGTTAAAAAGGTTAAAATTTGAAGATAAAATACATCGTTTAAAATACAAAATACAAGCAAGATTGGTGTGTGTGTAAAGGTATAGCATAAAATGATCAACGTTTCCATTGAATTGCCTCATTGCAGTAGGGAGAAACAAGTTTCTCATCCTGTATTGTGAAACAAACACGAAATAGAAAAGTTTGAAGAGAGTGAATACAAGGCAATTTATAAATCATACACGCAAACCACACCGCTGTTAGTCAACTGATTTTTATTCTTTTTCATACCACCTTACCATGGTGATTTCGCTACCGCTTTTTAAAAATACCTTGCGATTTTTGTGTCCACGCAAAAATGAAAAAATATATTTCACGCTTTGTCTTATATTGTGACTTATTAGAACAAGGAGGCTGAAAATCAAATTCTTTCAAAAACACACCCTACTCATTTTTTTATTTGTAAGTGTTTGCAGGCATTCTTTGTTGAATTTCTTCTTTTTGTTCATACCTGCATTTGATATGCATGCATTTTCATTTCCTACCAAAATGTTCTTCAGCACAGGTATATTTCTAACACTTTGAGCTATTTGTGACTGCATATGGAGGTAAAAAATTTAACTTAAACCATCATTTTCTTTTATTTTTCCAACCTTGATCAATTACAGGTTTTAGAAAAGTTTGCAGTGGAGCAATTTTTAAATGCAACACGATCTTTTTATAAAACCGACTTCAATGTTTAGAAACAGGCTCATAGACACCCATTTGTCATTTGTAAAGCTCTGTCTACACTATCAAACTTTATGTGACAACAAAAATATCCATATACAGTATGGACATGATGGTGTCATATCACTATCATATTAGGGATATCACTACCATATTTTGGCACATCACACTTTTGTTGTGAAACTAGTTTGATAGTGTTTGACAGAGCTTAATTTGAATAAATTACAGTAAAAATGATTAAATTTTGATGAAATTGATTATCCTACCTTTTACTCTGTTTGTGGGTTAATATCATACTTTGATTACTGCCATATTGCACATGTACTTCATTGCATGTTCCATTTAAAAAATCTAACACCAAGTAAAATTGCTGTGGACTGAAATAAAAAAAAATAGCTCATAAAGAAATAGGGGAAAATGGAAAAGAGGAAAAAGAAAGAAAAAGAGAGAAACACAGGTAAGGAAAGAAATAAAACGGAAAAAAAAATGGCTGAAAAAAATAACAAGAACAAGGGAAAAATTAGACAAAAAGAAAAGAACAATAAAAATATAAGATTAAAGATAAACAGCTAAAATAAATTGGGAAAACAAATAATTAAAAGGGAAACAAAAAAAGAAAAAGTAAAAGAAAAAAAAAGAAAAAATACAAAAAAAAGGAGAAATTATAAAAAGGAAAAAAGGATAAAAGTACATAAGAATGTTAAACAAATATAAGAAAAAATAAAAAAAGAAATAAAAGAAAAAGGGGAAAAAGTACAAAAAAAGAAAAAAAAAGAAATAAAAAGGGGAAAAGTATAAGAAAAAGCTACAAAAAAGAAACAGAACAAGGAAAGGAAAACATTTATATTACATATTTTGTACCTTGTTGCTGGTATCGTCGTCCAGTTCGTGATCATCAGCGATGGTTTCTTGTGAAGTTTTATTAATATATTTGTCTCACGATAGTAACAATCTTTCAGCCCTTCACCACCTGAATACGTCAGCTTCAACATACCTTCAATTGTCTAAAATAAAGAAATGAAAGTGTTGAAAGTGTACTTTATTTTATTTTATTTATTTATTTTATTCAATCGAAACCAACAGCGATAATTACCGCCACTAACACATTTGACACAAACAAAGCCAGGACTGTTTAAAGCACCTTAATCGGTCCTAACATTGATCAAGGGCTCCTCTCGTCCAGTGCCCACCTTGACCAGAGGAAAGGCATAACCCAATACGTCTGAGGCAGATACTTGATGCAGGGGCTGCCATTAGAGTCAACAGTGCTGATTTCAAATGCCTAACGGGAGCCCCAGCTCCATATACAGCACCCGATATTCCCAGATGGTCTCCCATCCAAGCTTTTACCGGGCTTAACTTCGGTAATCTGACGAGAACCGGTGTTTCGACGTGGTAAAGAATCAGAGGAGAGAATCGTTATTTTAGGGATTAATAAAGAGAATATTTATAATACACTGTACTGACACAGGTAAAAGGTATTAGTACACCATACATTTGGTTAGTTTTGCTGCAAAATATTACCCATTACATATTGGGTGACTTTAGGCAAGATTCTTTGAAATGCTCATAGCCTAATCTTTAGACATTGGACAATAACCTGTCATTTAATTGAAGACAAAACAAAAGTTGTTTAGTAAACCTATTTTTGTTTTAAGATCATGCATAGCATATTCAGTCTGACAGTCCGGGGTCAACATATTGTAATACATGACCATGAATAGCCAACATACCTTAACTATACTGTCTACTTTATCTTGTATCCTCGATGGTTTACTAGCTTCTATAAATGCTGTTGATACCGAACGATTTGGAGTACTACGAGCCGGGCTATTGAAATAACTACTCACTGTTGGCGTCTCTGGCATTTCTGTAAAACATTGAATCGTTTTTTGTTGTTACTGCAGTAATTGAAATGGTAGTGGCTGGTATAAATGATGGGTAAAGCTCTTTGAGAATAAAAATGAAAATGTTATGTTATGGGTCAAATAAAAAGTGGATAAATGAAAGGACAGTAAAGAACAATCAAATTCATTTATTGAAAAATAATATCATATTTTAACTGTTCAAAAATCATCTATTTCTCCAAAAAGAGGTTTACTCAATTATTGCTGCTGAAATGCTAATCAAATGATCATCAATATACATAAATATGGCTGAAAATGTTTACATTTAATAATGAATAATTTAAACATTAACTCACCATCATTTTGTATTGCACTTTTTAAAAGGAAATCGCCAATAGCTTTGATGTATATTGTAAAGAGTAACTTGCCACCGGTTGCCAGTGGCAACTGCGTTTCTATATTTTCTTCACTCCAAGTAAAGCAATCTTTAGGTACTGAATCTGCAACAACAATTACTCAAGTAAATACAACATATAAGCAAAGGGGGTAGGCTAGGCGGTGAACTGGGTTCATGTGCACCCTTCCATTGAGGCACAATCGAGTGAGTGGCCGAGCGGTTAAGACAGTGGAACCGTAATTACGTAGCCATAACATCGGCAAGGGTTCGAGGCTCACTCACTCCATGGTTCTGGTGGTAGAACGAGTCTTCTCGGATAAGGACTATAAACCGTAGGTCCAGTGTATACAACTAGCTCGTGTGCACTTTAAAGAACCTAGTACATCTTTCGAGACGAGTAGGGGGTTACCCCGGTGTATTAGTACATCACAGCCACTGATCACCAACTGGAAAACGAAATCCAGTTTTTTAACTTTAATTCCACATCATTTACCTCCGCCAAGGAGGTATATGTAATCAGTAGCGTGTGTTTGTTTGTTTGTTAGCAGGATTATTCAAAAAGTAATTACAAGATCTTTACCAAAATAAATAGACAGATAGATATGTGGTCAAGGACCATTCCATTAAATTTTGGGACCATTTGGGACCACAGTCCCAATTCTGGACCACTTTTTAGTATACTTTTTTAGACCTGCTAGTGTTAAAAGATAGGACAGAATTTTTCAAAAGCCGGCGAGCAGTCTTAAAGTAACAAGTAAACTGAAATTGCATTTTCTCGAGAACAACTTGTCCAAAAAACTTCATTTTTTAACAAGAGGCAAGAGTGATTTGTAATTTTGAAACATAATTTGATTTAATGTGCACGTTTTTTGATGCGAGTAGTTTAAAAAACCTATTTGTTTTCAAATTCATTCGTTTGATTTTCGCGTTGCTGTTCTATTGTTAGTCAACTGAAGCTATTGTTAATTGAAAGGCTTGTTACATAACCATTGCACCAAACTCGCATACACATGCTTGTAATGAAATTAGCCTAAATCACAAACAGCATTAAGACACACACAAATATATATATATATTTTTTTTTTACCGGAGAAATCTTATGTAGGAGAATTTTACAGTAGGCGGAGGTATGCACTCTCGGAGTGGCTTTCTAGTTGAAGATGTGCACCTCCCCAGGTTAGAGTAAAGTAACATGCAAAAAACCAACTTCAGAATTTGGTAGTGTTTGATCGATATCGAACAGTTACCAAATTAATTTATCTGCATTATTATGCTTCTTACCTAAATTCATAAGTTCTAATGTGGCCGTCTCTACTGGTGCCTTTCCTGTATTGCTTAGTGTTACTTGGCATGACAAGCTGAAATGAGATCAATGCAATATGTATATGATATTACAGCATTCAGTACACAATAAACAAATTGCAGTGCAGTATGTTGCAGTATCATTTATATCTAAGAATATCAAACATCTTTATAACTACTGCAGTTCTTATTTCAGATAACAACTTGCCAATTACAGGATGGATGAAATAAACAATGCTTTGACGCTGAGTGAATGCTTTAAAGCTATTTCTTTATTTTGTTATATCTTAATGTCTAGTTTTATGTGGGCCTCCTATCACAGGACCCTTAAGGCCCATTTACACTAGGGCGATAACGATCGACAATAAAAAGATAAATATGCATTTTCCATACCTAAAACAAAAGAATTTAAAAAAGTTTTCATCCTAGAACTATAGGATTATCATCTATGCTGCCTTAAATGAAAATAATATTTTCACACGTCCAATCAAATGACGTCATGATTAGTAAGAGCAATAATATCGTTACAATACAATGATTTTATGGTTTTACTGATCATGACGTCATTTGATTGAATTTTCAAAAATATTATTTTTATCAAATACAGCATACATGATTATCCTATAGTTATAGAACGAAAAATGTTCTAATTTCTTTCGTTTTATCCAAGAAAAATGCATGTTTATCTATTTATCGTCGATCGTTATCGCCATAATGTAAATGGGCCTTTAAGGTTTCCTAGAGGTTACTGTCATCTTATTTAAATCTAATTTACTCCTTTTTTGTTATGTGTATTAAGATGAATAAAAGAGATTGATTGAGTAGGAACAGTAGTGAGTTAAAACTCTGTCAAATGATCAGGATTAAATCCCGGACCTTGGGATTGGAAAGCAAGCATATTAACCACAAATCTACATATGTACAATTGACTTTACATTACCTTTCTCCTTCTAATAGGCTCACAGATGATGCTACAGAAACCTTCTTTGTTTCTGGTTTTAGACTAAGTGTACTTGCTGCTTTTGGTAATGATGTTGTGACCTTTAACCTCGGAAGTGACGGAACTACTTCAACCTCATAATATGGCTCTTTGATACTTGGTATTAATGGTAACCTGCAATTACTTTTTACACCCATTACATGTGTGGTATATCCTAAAATAAAAACAAAAAATTGAGGTTATATTAAACGGTTATTTATTCAAAATAAATAGGGTTAGGTAAACTTGTCTAAAGCTCTGTCAAACTTGACAAAAAAAGTGTAATGTGCCCAAAAATGGTAGTGATATAACATCATGATATTTATATATGGGCACATCACATTTTTAGTCGCGTGCAACGCAACTCTACAGCTCACTATATCGGTCGGTCAATTGGTTGGTTGGTCGGTCGGTAAACACTAACTTGAGTTTGATAGTGTAGACAGAGCTTAACTTTGTATAACAAGCAAATGTACACATTTCTTTACCTGTTATCTTCAATGTGCCCATCTTCTTTGGTGTCCCCATTATGGAGACAAGATGAGGACCAGATTCAGCCGGTAAGACAATAGCTGCTGGTGTGGGGTCAAACTCAACCCCTTCAGCAAGGAAGCCCTATGATAAAATATTGTAACTAGTATTAAGTGTTAAACAGGAAAGAAACTTTAATATAAAACAGAAAAGGGAGTGAATGGCCAAGCGGTTAAAACAGTGGAACGGAAATTACGTCAAGGGTTCATGGCCCAGTTGCTTCATGGTTCTGGTGGTAGAACAAGTCTTCTCGGATAAGGACTATAAACTGTAGATCCAGTGTACACATCAAGCTCAGGTGCACTTTAAAAAGACGAGTAGGGGGTTACCCCGGTGTACTAGTACACACACACAGCCACGGTGACTAATGTACATTTTAGTGAGAAGTTGTGAAATGAACACAACAATCGGTGAATTCTTAATATACTTCACTAAACCCATTTCATACCGACTAAGATTAAAGTTAGTATCACAGTTATATTCTGACTACACTATAGAACCCAAAGTATTAAGTAAGAGCAGATAATAATTATAAAATAATTTTTTTTAAAGTAAATGTTCTTACCAAATTGGCAACACGGAGTTCAAATGGTAATGGATTATAGAACTTTAATTCAACCTCACACATTTCTTCAGCAACCCATTTAAAAGCTATTATTAAAGAAAAACATAAATTAACAGTGATCATTGCAAGGCTCTAAGACAAGAACAATAGACCACTTATTTAGTAAAAGACACTAGACCTACAGGTTTTTTTGTACCTAATTTAAGGTCACATACTACATTTTATGTAAAAAGAAATACTATGTGGACCTATTGCAATAATTTTGTTCTTCTTTAAACGGTAAAAAAAAAGTGAAGCGAGTTACTTAGGTAATGCAGTGTTTTTCTCGTTTTATCATAATTTACCTTAGAACGCACAAGAAATGACCCGGTTTAATGTTTTTAAAGTTATATATATCCATTATTTTCACAAAACTTTAAAAATTACAGGTCTTTAAGCAACAGTGTATACGATACTTACCAACTTTGGTTGGTGGTAGTTTTTTATTTCTGTTCATTGATTGTAGAGGTGAATAGATGAATGGACTCTTGAAAACTGGTGACTTACAACTAGGACTTTCTACTAAAATATGCACAGGGTCTAGATGAGGGGACAAACGTACTAATTTAAAAGACCTGTAAGAAAGTAAAGAAAAAGATTGCATTTAAATTTGTTCTATACAGATCAAGGTATGTACATACATATTTGTGTTGGGATCAATGCAGTATCTACATTTTCATTCATTTATTCTGATTTATTTTTAAATCGACATTGCTCAATAGAAAAATACAAATATGATTATGAAATAGAAAAAAAATGTACAAATATAGAATCAAGCCAAATTGCAACATAAAATATAAAAAAATATAAAATTCATTAAAAAAATAAATTATATAACATTATGAGGAAAATCAACAGCTATATCTACAGTATCTATATCCTAGGCCGATTTATAAAAGCTATTGCATAAAAAAAGAAAAATCAAATGTCTGGGCACAAGGAACAACAATATGTATGTATGTTATAATATTGTGGAAATAAAATTGATTTGATTTGATTTGATAATCGGAGATATCAATAACAGACATTCATTATTGCATAAGGTTATTATTAACTAGGAATGGAAGTGTGAATTTTTTTAATCTTTTTGTATAAAACATGTTGGCTGCTAGCGTACATGTACAGTATATGTTCAATCCAGGGGCTGTGATATATACACTCATCTAATAGATATAATATGTGAAATATGAATACAGTCTGATACTCAGGTATGGCCAGGAAAAATGTAGGTAATTTGTGGTAAAACAAATCTTAAATACTAACCTAAGAGATGGAAATTTTGTGAATGGTACCGGAGGTAAAAGAAGACCATTGTCAAGTGAGATACTGTCAGTTGGACTTGGTACTTTTGATGTGTAGCTCTCTAGCATTGCAGCTAACTCACGCTTCTCTAATGTTGTCAAGTGATCCGAGAGACAATGAAGAATAAAACACATATACCTAAAAAAAAAATAAATAAATTATGGTCAATACTACAACAAATTATAATCATTAAACTTGTTTACAGGAGTACATACTTAATAATAAGGATATAATTAAATTAATATATTTAAAATAAAGTATAGTTTGAGCTATTAATTGCAGGTTGAGTGAGTGAGTGGCCGAGCGGTTAAGACAGTGGAACCGTAATTACGTAGCCATAACATCGGCAGGGTTTCGAGGCTCACTCACTCCATGGTTCTGGTGGTAGAACGAGTCTTCCCGGATAAGGACTATAAACCGTAGGTCCAGTGTACACATCTAGCTCGTGTACATCTTTCGCGACGAGTAGGGGGTTACCCCGGTGTATTAGTACATCACAGCCACTGATCACCAACTGGGCCCTCCGGGAGACCAGTCTTTGACTGAAGAGGTTACCCAGTATAAATATAAATTTCAATTCAATGGTAGAGGCTAGCATTTTGGTGCTTAGGATTTATTATAACCTATAATCTCTTAAACTAAATTTCAAATTGGGTGGGCATAACACAGTTTCATTTTAGATTTGCCCTAAGTCCATAGTTATTTTTTTTTATAGTAATTGTCGTTTTTATGTTAGTCCACCAAGTCAACGTTTTTTGTAATTGTGAATATTATATCATAGGTATAAAACGCCATATGTGCCAAAATATTTAACTTCATTAATTACAGAGTTAGCAGAAAATTAGCTGAAATTACAAATACCTTATGGCTATTTCAGCTTTCCCCATTTTCCTAGCAGTGAACACTAGCTCTTGCATTATCCTCTGCTGAAGGTCTGGCCAACCATTTGTTTTGTTTGACATGAACTCTCGGGGTTCAAGGGTTATTCTGAAACCTTTCAAAGTTTCTAATAGCATTGAGTGGCACTGAAAATAAATAAACATTTTTTTAAATCATCTAATGTAAAAGATGTATAATAAAATTAAATCCATCAATAAGTCATGTCATGTCATGTCAGGTCAAGCATCCATACATGTCGGGTCAAGTGGTCAAGTGGTTAAAGCCGGGACTCGGTAGATCGTAGTCATAAATAGGCACAGTTTGAAACCTTTCCTTGACCATTAGTTCTGGAGGTAGAACAGGACGTATAACTGAAGGCGGAGTGTGCACACCTAACTCATGTATCTTTAGGAAGAGTAGGGGTTAACCCCAGTGTATTGGTCTATCTCAATTCCTCACATAGACAGAAGAATGAGCACAGGTAAAGGCCAACTCAGACATTATCGTACAACATTTCGGTGCTGTCTAAATTGAATCATGAAGAGCCATCTGGAGATAGCATCGGGCGTTGTTTTTGGGTCGTCATGATACGTCTCGCTGTCCGAGTTGGACACACACAAGAGCTCTTTTTAATACACATTTAAAACTGGCTTTTGTTACTTACATGTCCCCAGGCAGGAGATGGGTTATTTGGCGACACACACTGCATTGCTGCAACACGCTTAAAGAAAGATGCTTTACGCTTAAAGCCAATCTCTGAGAATAAGTGTGAGAGGGCGCTGTAGCGTTCAACTTTTTCGCTGTCAGACAGATTCAAGTTGATGTACACAACGTTTTGTAGAAACTCTGCAGCCTCAAGTTTTTTCTACATAAAACAAAAAATTTAGGAAAACGCAAATAACAAAAATGATTAAAGGTGTTTACGAAGAACTTTAAATGGTACAAGAAGGTAAAAATGACTTCTTATTGTATATAATAAGTTATAGTTATATAATTATAGTTGAATGAAATTAGACTAGACTTTCTGAATTTTAATTTTATGCTATTGTAATCTACAAACATACACCATCATTTAGCTGTTGTATCAATTGGTATCCCTAATTCTTAAAACTAGCCCAACATCAATAAAATCTATTTATATGTTCACAGCTAATACTATAATGATTTTATCAACAAAATTAAAACATGCATAGACATTTAGATTTTAATGTACTCAAAATAAATACATTTTTTAATTTATAAAATTTCATTTTCAATGTGTAAATAAATGAATTGTGACAACACATATCTATCATATGAAAATACTGATGGGAAATATGAAATTTAACATTAACATTTTGACCTGTGGTGTTAAATATTAAATAATAATTAAATAAATTAATAAACCGCTTTCTTAGGATTCTAAATCAAAATCATGCCATCAAACTTCAGGATCACAACTAAAATATTTCATGCAATGAACTTAATGTACAGTTAATAAATACTGGTTTATTCATTTACATATGCAAATTTTCTGGGTTTTTTTTCTTTGTTTTCTAATTAGAAATCCATAATATAAAATAAAATCACTTTACAATTAAGACTAACAGTGAGAAACAAAGTATATCCTTAGAAAATTACTGTACACAACAAAAAAATTACTGAAATATTACACAAAATCTTGTTTTAATTAGTATGAAAAAAGGGTAAATACTTCATAAAGTAATTACTAAACTAAACTTAAGCTCTGTTTACACTATCAAACTACTTCTGACAAAAAAGTGTAATGTGCCCAAATATGCTAGTGATATGACATCATCATGTCCATATATGGGCACATAAAGTTTGATAGTGTAAACAGAGCTTTATATGAAACTGATATCAATACCTTATCATTATCGATGCCGGATTTATTCTGCAGCACCGCACAAAGTGGGATAACAAGTGAATATAACTTAATAATTATTATGGGATAGAGAATTTTTTTTTAATAAAAACTAAACACTATTGATAATAAATGTCTTTACTTGCTAGCTTGGTTCTTTTTTTGCTAGTTAGATTTGTACAACTAGCAAACATTTGCTAGTGGAAAAAAATATAAATAATATTGTTGCAAAGGTTATTTTTAATTTTCTTATTTTCTTATATTTCTTCTAATTTGTTTATTTCTGATCTCTGTTACAGAGCTTGCAAAAGTTGCCAAACAGGCTATAGCAATCTATCTTTAAGAAGGCATCTAAAGGCCTATTTACACAGACGAGCAGTAACGGTTGGCAGACACCGTGTAGCTTGAATGTCCCACATAGAATCTGTATCTATCTTGAGTGGGTTTTGCGCTCAACCACCCATCCACTCCGCGTTTTGTGTAACTGGTCATAAGAAACATAGATTCTATTTTTATGTTTACCGCTTACTGTACCTTTAACATTCGTCTGTGTAAATTGGCCTTAACAGTAGAAGCAACAATTTAATACAGTATACAACTCACTTACCTGTTGCATAATAATCACTTGTGTAGCCTTGATGCTGGCTTCCATCTCTACAATGCCTGCATGCTTATACTATTAATAGAATCAAACATACATAATGATAAAGAAAATCTGTCAGTTATTTGAATAACATAAGTATAAACAGTGCTAACTATACTATAGAGGGCGCATTATTTTCAAGACGATATAGAGGGCGGTTTTTTTTGCTGGAAAAAAATGTTAATGACTTGCAAAAATATTCAAGTTCATCGAAAAAATATAGAGGTTGCTATATATTATAGGCAACTAATATGTTTTGCCCATACCCGGTATTACCGTGTATACGTATTTCAACGACGTCTATATGTCTAGTACCGGGTATACGCAGAGAAGGGGTTAAAGCATTTCATTTATAATAGTTTATTATTTAGATTTTAACTATATCATTATGATTTCTAAATGTTTTATTAAGAATTTTAATGAATTTTAATATAATTTGTATACTCTTTTTAATTTCTATTTTGGTGAGCCACTGACAGTGATTCATTTTGCTTTTTGGTTAACCAGTATTTTGGATTTTTAACTTTTTTGTTTTATATATTCTTGTTCTTTTCTGACACAATGAAATGGAAAGAAAATAGATAAAGTGATGCAAGATTCACACACCTTACTATAATGCATAATTGCCTCTTTGTACTTCTCTACTATATCATCTGCAGGATAGCATATCTTCTGCCTCTCATCTGACATGTCTTCCTTCAGGCCATTTGATGGTAACGTAGATGCTGCAAAGAGTAAACAAATTGTGGTCACTAAAGCTCTTCTGCACTATCAAACTGTATGTGAATGTGATGTGCCCATATATGGACATAATGATATCATATCACTACCATACTTGACCATATCACTACCATATTTGGGCACATCAAACTTTTTTTGTCAAACTAGTTTGATAGTGTAGACAGAGCTTAAAACGTAATTAAAAGTGCATTCCACTCTTGTTCACATTATGTCACAGACCTCTCAATAATCACAGGAGGTTGCCAATATTTTTTAGTTTACTGTTAAAGTTACAATTCTCCAGATTATTTTAGATATACAAAAAACATCGGACAGTAATCAAATGAACACTTTTGCAACTACAGTAGGCTCTAGGTGTAAAGCTTTGTCTACACTATAAAACTGTATGTGACAAAAAAATATGATGTGCTCATATATGGACACAGTGACCTCATTTCACTACCAAATTTCGGCACATCACACTTTTTTTTTCCACTAGTTTTGATAGTGTACACAGAGCTTTAAGTTTGCTAGTGTGGACAGAGCTTAATAATTACAGTACATACACAACTATTGTTACCTTTATTATTAATCTTGACATGGTCATGCTTCAGTGACATTCCACCAGTGAAGGATGAGTTGCGAGGAAGGTTCACTTTTCTTAATGTTGAAGGATACAGCATGATAACAGATGCAGCACACATACCTTCAATAGTTGCTAGAACAAAGTATACATTTCATTATAACAGAGCACTACAGCAGTACAACTGACTAGAAGAGGCAATATAAAAATACACAGACGACATTCAAACATAAAGATGAAAAACAAAATATTTACGAGAAAAAACTGTAATTTAAGAACAAAATAGTAAAATTGACTGCCAGTCAATGTGTTTTGGTTGAATTTAATTTAACCATTTGTTTTGTCTTTTTATAAGTGAAAACTATTTTTTTCCATTTTTTCCTGCGGAAGTCATTAACTTTATTAAAATTACAAAATAGCCTATTTAAAATCTGATTTTAATAATCTTCATTTTTCATGTTTTTGGGGGACAATACATCTTTAATGTTTGTAAAATTTACCTGCCATCCACAGCCAATCATTAGCATTCTTTAGAATTTCAAAAGCTACTTGGTAATGACTGAAGGCTTCTTGTACTAAACCAGCCATCAAGCTAAGATCTGCTAGATGCTTGCGCATTCGTCCAACGACTCTTCTCCTAAATGCTCTGAAAATTTATAACACAAAAAAACAAATGTTTTAAACCCGGTAAAAATACAGTAAAATTTTGGTTTTAAAAAACCTGTGTTGGTACAGTATACTCTTTTATTTCAATTTTAATTAACTGGTGACCGGTGTCTTGTCATAGAATGACTGATTGGTCCGTTATGGCTGTTCCAAGTTACCCCTTGGGGTGAAATATTACCAGTGTAGTGAATGATAGTCAACTAAATCTCACTTTTCAACTTACTGAAAGTATTTTTTCTTAGATGTTTAACAATATCTTCCATTTGTATGATGTAAGGAAATTTAATTTCATGTTGACAACATTAATTTAAAATTGGCAAAACTTTAAATACACTATACTTGTAAGTTTCACTCTGGTCAGAGGGAGTAAGTATGTCATATTCAACCATCCCTGACCCAACAGAATAGCTAATTCTATTTACTGTACCTGGTTTCAGTGTCGATTCCAACCATGTCCTTACGTTCAAAAGGAGCAATTAACAATGGAAGTTTATCGTTCCGATCGTTCAGTCTCTCAAGCCTCTTAGATTCCAAGACCCAGAACAGTGAGCAAGCAAAGTCGTTTACACAGTCTTCCAATGTCTGCGATTCTTCAAAACTTGGGAAGTACACTACATCTGGTTTTTCACCAGACACAGACTCCATTGCTGTCTCTGCCGTCATTCCGAAAACAAAGCAACGAGAGTCAAACAATGTTGATTTGTACCCATCTTTCATCGTGTCAAAATTAGCATAAATACTTGCTAATTCTATTTCCGTTGTTGCTTTTCCTACGCACATCAACCCAGCAACACGGCGATGCGCTTGAAAGTCACCCCACGCATTGTTCTCAAGACGAACAACTCGTTTAAAGCGCAGCCAGACATGTCGCTTTGATTCTGGGACTAACGTGTGGTTTACCAGAAAGATGCGATCAATGATCTTGTGGAACAGGTTACTCTTGTGAGGACCAACTTGCTTGACCAGAACAAGCATGCATTGGT
The DNA here is from genome assembly GCF_964355755.1 of Antedon mediterranea. Taxonomy (NCBI): domain Eukaryota; kingdom Metazoa; phylum Echinodermata; class Crinoidea; order Comatulida; family Antedonidae; genus Antedon; species Antedon mediterranea. The sequence goes on along the minus strand of NC_092670.1, from coordinate 36,487,532 downwards.
GGTCCTCCGCTCTTTGGCTATAATCAGCAAAGCTCATCCTACCTAGCTGTTAAAATTAAATGTTAATAGTTTATTATTAATATACATAGCCTAGGCCTATACAATAATTATGAAATGAAAACATAATTAAAATTTTAACATTCTATATTTTTGGAAAAAAATACAAATTGGCTAATAAAAAAATGTTTTGCTGAAAGAAACTGTTTGATAGGGTCAGTATCCTGAGTATATAACCGGCAACAGCCAACTAGAGCCCGCCTAGGCTTACTAGCTTACTCTAAAAAAAATAAAAAATCCATGGTGGCTCAGGGCTGCCTGCCTACACTACTGCCACTGGCTGGGCTCGTCGTCGGTTTTGGTGGGGCCTGCCGCTGGCCCAGCGCCTCTAATTAATAAATAATAAAAGTATAATAATAATGGCATAATGCCTGAATTTAAAATCAAACGTATACAAATTTATTCTTTGTTTAGGCATAGTACCTGATAACCTTAGACAGGAAGCCGGGCAGGATATTAACATTAATATTGCCAGCTCACTCTTTCTGCGCTGAATTTATTTTGCTGCTCTCAGCTCGAGTCATCCTCCATGTTTTCCTGTCCTTTGACCTTAACTCAAGAGGAGCTTACATGCAATTAATTTTTTACAAATAAACCTACAAAAAAATATAAAACATAAATTCTTTTTTAAATAAATGCTTCGAGTATTAAAAATAATTATTTAATCAATTTAAGTAAAGGATACGCCTAGGCCTGGTTAAATTAAAAATATTACACGTATAACAGTTTTGGATGATTATGATGGGGGAGGTGGGGAGGGGGAAGAAAAACGCCCTCTGTTGTTTGATCTAATCTGTTAACCATTTTGGAACTTTTTTAATGTTCCTTTTTTGTTGATACATATGGAACGCGTAGAACATTATCCAATGTACTGAACTTATTTTGTTAGAAACGAAACTGATATTAAATTAACGACTTTTTCACAAGAAAAAAATATATAGTTCATAGTTCATTTTATTTGTCCAAAAGGAAATTCATGTTGACATACAATTCGGAGCCCTGACATTACTCAACATTAGTTGAAGGTTAGTAATAATAACTTCATATACAGAAAAAGACAAAAATATTTGAAAAATACAACAGAGAGCGTACAAAAATATTACTCTGATAACAATAAAATTAACCAAGTTGATTAAAAGCCTGATCGATCTGTGGAAATAAAAGATAAGGAAGCGTTTTGTTTTACCTCGAGCAGTCCTCAATCGCCTTCCAGAACTGAATAGTGACTATGGAATGGATGGGCCAATTGTCTTTATTATGCTACTAACGTTATCATAAACTTTAACAGTAAACATTATCGATTAGAATTGTCTGATTAATAATTTGACACGCCTCATTTTATTACTAAACATCAACATTGTTTAAGTCTGATTTACTTAGGCTGAACCACACCAAACAGAATATATCAAAACACTAATTTCCATGTTAAAGTTTATGATAAATTTGGTATCATAATGAGAGCCAAGCCCATCCACTCCATTATAATTGTAATGTTTGTTGTGACCTTAAATTATCGAAAAATTCAAGGAAGTGTTTGATCTTTAATGTTTGTTTGTGGACTCATGACCTTTAACTTTTCCGGTATTGTAATTAATTCTTAGGATTCCTATCGATTTTTTCTAATAATCTCACAAACTTTTTCGCTCAGATTTTGCCCCTCTACTTTTTTGTATACACTTCGTGTTAATTATTGATTATCATATAAGATAAGAAACGTAAATTGATTAGTGATAATATCTCCATCCTGTGGTTAATTATAAACGAAAACAATACAAAACTGTTGTTGGTTAAATTGTAGGCCTACTTAAAATGACCGTTTTCGCGTTCCACAGTTAATAGTAAAAAGGGAACATTCACAAGTTCCAAAACGGATACCTGAACTTACCTGGAGACCATGTGGTTCGAAAGCCTTTTTTAAAGTCGTGTGTTGTCGAGTCGTAGTTTGGAGATTCCGGTGGTATTGTAATCGCTTAAAAATGCCAAAATTAACCCCTGGGGCAAAAAATAGATTATTAAGTGTAATGAGAGCAGCTAAATTAACCTTTCATTTCGGCTTTATTCCATTTATTTTGTATCTTGGTAAGTTAATAATGTCACAAATCATCACCTATTTCAATTCAATTCTACCTAGGCCTAGCCTATATAGATAGATAGCTAGGCCTAACCGTACCGCTAGTCTAGTAGTATAGATAAGCGACATAAACACCACGAGCGAAGTTCCTGTTTTTTGTGGCAAATTTTAAAGCATGAATGGAAAATTATACCTCCAAGTTACATTTGAATCTATTAATTCATAAATTGAGTGAATCATGCTTGAAATGTTTTGTTTTTTATAATTCTATTATTATGTTTAAACCTAGGATTCAAGAAAGGTGGTGAACCAGGGATGCCAGAGCCAACTCTAGCCAGCCTAATGTGGGCTTAACTTTGATATAGACATTTTATGTATACTGTACAATTAAAAAGGTAGAAAAGTTATTACAATCAGTATGTTTTGATTATGAGTATGAATGAGAGAGAATGAGAAGTATAAAGCACATCTATTGTATATATACAATAACACGACAAGATGCCTTCTTTTTTTTAGGTTGTTGAATCTGTATTAATCTACCAGCCATGAAGATTTTATTAGCATGTGATTTTGACCACACGATTATAGATGATAATTCTGACACATGGATTGTGCAGTTGTGTCCAGACAAAACAGTTCCCAGTGATATCAAATCACGATATCAACTTCATCAAAGCTGGACAGACTACATGGATGAAATCTTCAAATTTATGCACTCCAAAGATGTGAAACCAGAAAAGATCCTGCGCCACATGAAAAAAATTCCGTATGTTGGAGGAATGAAGGAGCTCCTGCAGTTTCAAGGAAAGACATCATCAATAGATTGTGTTATAGTTTCAGATTCTAATAAAATATTTATAGATTGTATCCTGGAAGATGCAGGTTTATTGGGTTCCATCGATGCTGTGTATACCAATCCAGCCGAATTCCACAACGGACGTCTTTCCGTCAAGCACTACCACGAGCATAAGTGTCAGAGATGCCCTGCCAACCTCTGCAAGAACCAAGTTCTGAAAGATCATCTGGAGCGATGTATAGAAGTCGGCAAGCTGTATGATGTTGTGGTTGTTGTTGGTGACGGTGGGAACGATTTCTGTCCATGTACTGGTTTGAGAGAAGAGGACATGGTGTTTGCGAGGAAGGGGTATAGGCTGGAGAAGACCATAAACAAGTATATTGCAGATAAACAGGGCACATTAAAACCTACCATAAAAATATGGAAACATGGTCAAGAAATACAAACTTACTAGAAACATTGCTATCAAAATAATCATACAGAAATGTACAGTAGATGCAGCATGTGCAAGTAAAATAATAGTACTAAAATTTAGCATGGAAACAACTTAATATTTTTATTGTTTATTCAGTTCAAATACTACATTAGTAATAATAAAGAAATTAATGGAGAAAGTTGTTTGATGTCTTTCTATTGTATGTACGTAGCATTTTAATACCTGGGTCATCCATCCATTTATTGTACTGTATATCAATTGAATTTAATGCTTAGGAAATAAAATTTATTTCAGTAACAGTACACAATAATAGAGAATACAAGATTACAAAGAAAATTGGTGGCGCAAGATAAATAAGGAAATGTAAAGTTCCGGCTACACTATCAAACCTTATGCGACAAAAAAATGTGCCCGTAACAAATGGACATGATCATATCACTACCATATTTGGGAACATCACACTTTTTTTTGTCAAACTAGTTTGATAGTGTGGACAGAGCTTAACACACCTAGTGAATCCTTGCTATTTGATTGGCTGATTTTGTATCACTTGATGAGCATTTATTTTTTCATATTTCAACAATTAAAAGTCACTACTTTTATATGGTCAACCAGCCTCTAGTAAGGAAATGGTTGGCTCACATATATTGTGATGATACAGGGAGAAGAAGAACCCACCCTGCAACACTGATTAAATGCTATGAAAATCGGCCTTTATTCTATGGCCTAGCATTCAACATTTGATGGATTTGAATAAATGTTTCCTCAAAAATTGTATAAAGCTCTGTCTACACAATAAAATGTGATGTGCCCATATATGGACATGATGATGTCATATCACTACCATATTTGAGCATATCACTACCATATTTATGCACATCACACTTTTTTTTGTCAAACTAGTTTGATAGTGTAGACAGAGCTTAAAGATGAATAAATAATGTTTTTATTTGTTGAATCATAGCCCTGGTTGAATGAAGAGAATATTTTCATTAAGATAGAATAGAACAATTCTTTCATGAAAATATTCTTTCCATTCAACCCCCCAAAAACATTCTTATTTGTAAACTAAATTGACTCAACGATTTGTCACTTAATCTTATTTCTACTTCTCCACTATCCCAACAGAATATCTTGATAGATATAATGATTACTTAATAAAAGATTATAAAAAAGCAATATTTTTTTAGTGCATAATGAACAAAACTGTGCAATTTAATAACTAAAAAATTGATATAAAATTATCCAATCACTAGTAGGCCACCGACCTACATTTCTTTCGAAGCTTAAGTCCCACAAGGAAGCATTGCAACACACTAAACTAATTTTTACAAGTTACAGATTGGTTGATCCATCTTGTATCATCATTGGTATAATTGTAACACTGTGTGTAGACATGCGCCAAGTCTGTATTTATTGTCTTTTTTATGTTAGTCAACCAGTCGACGTTTCCATTTTTTGTAGTAGTATAGTAGTATACATATGAAACGCCATATGTGCCAAACTATTTTATATTTTTACCAGATTAATCCTTGTGTTGCGTCCTAGTGGAAAACCAACCTTAACACCTCACTACTATATAGTACTACTATACTGTCTATTAAAGCCTGGTTTCCATAAAATCGCTACACGACATGACAGAGCGTAGCGATTCTATGGAAACGCTAGAATTTATCGGGGATCTAGTACGCGAGCGCTAAATATTCTTTGGTACGCGTATACGATTCATCGCCGACAAAATCGGCAAAGTTGAACATGGTTGAACTTTGCAGATTTGACTGCGATGAATCAGGGAGCCTTCCCGATTGCGCCGGCGACATCTGCGCGTGTAGCGATTTTAATGGAAACGCTGTAGCGATTTTAATGGAAACCAGGCTTAAAGATGTATTTTTCCCACAAAACATGAAAAATGAAGATTAATTAAATCAGACTTTGAATAGGCAATTTTGTAGTTTTTTAAGAAGTTAATCACTTCTGCAGAAAAAAAATAATTTTTTTAACTTATAAAAAGACAAAACAAACTGTTAAATTCAACCAAAAACACATTGGCTGGTAGCCAGTTTGAATATTTTTTGCTTTAAATTACACTTTTTCAGGTAAATAATGTTTCTTTTTTTTCGATCCAATTTTTGGTCAAAGTGAATTTAACTATTACGGAACATAAAAATGGCATATTAAACAAACAAATTTGAAAAATCTATTTTTTCAGGGGGCAATACATCTTTAATATTTTTGAAGACAAAATAATTATTAAAAAGATTCAAACCATGAACGTCAAAGTTTTGTGATAACCATTTTTTTTACCAACATATTTATAATTTGTTTCTTGCACAAATGGCAATCAAATTCTTCTTACACAACAGTATACTCCTCCAGGGAGTTGAATAACCCAACAGTGCAAGTTTTAGCCATGTGTATCTGTGCTTACTACAATGTTAACATGGACTACTATGGTTATATATATGTGTAGTAGCGTAACGGCTATGAGCACTCACTGGCTCAACCCAGGGGCTACAGAACTCAAGGGGCTACAGAACTCAAGGGGATCCAGAGCAGTACAAACTACGAAGTGTTGGAGGGCCCCTTAGGAGTGCTAAACAAGAGCCTTTTCCCCCTGCATTACATCACTGTATACTTGTGGTATTATTTGACTAATATTCTACACTGGATAAAATTTATTTAGGAAACATGTAAACAATTTTCTACTGCAGTAATTTTGCATCAATTTCTAAATTCTTAGTTTAGTAGGCTATTTATGGTTGGTAGTACTGGTTACTGCAGTACTGTAAACCCTGCAAAAAATGAATACTGTCTGATACCGAAATTAAACAAATATTTACTGCCTACTGTAAAGCTCTGTCTACACTATCAAACTTTATGTGACAAAAAAATGTGATGTGCCCATATATGGACATGATGATGTCATACCACTACCATATTTGGGCATATCACTACCATATTTGGGCACATCACACTAGTATGATAGTGTAGACAGAGCTTGAAAGGTTTGAAATACGTTTCCATAAATAATATACTTTTTAACTTAACTATGATTTACTTAATCACATTGAGAATATTTACAAGTTTGTGACCTCTGACCTGTCAGTTGTGCACAATAGTCTTTGTACAACCCTTATCTACACACATCCAACCGCTGTATGTTCTCACAATCCATACGATAACCATTTTTATATTGCAAGAGGCACATTAATGTTGTAATGTTGCTGTTTGCATACGGTACGCTCCATGGACGCTTTTTTGAAGAATTGAAAGATTCAGTCCATCAAAAAACCTTACAGAATTAACATTCAGGACATCATACTTCTTTCAGCAGTTTTTTAATTTATGCATTTTGATCTTGTCGATTAATACTTGTTGATTCCGAATATTCTAACACGATGGAAAACCGGAAACTTGGGTAAGACTGACATAGTTGTGAACACGCTGTTGTACATGAAATGTGTCGGATCACATTTTGTGTAGAAACTCGCAGCAAAAAATCTATAAACACAGGATATGAAAGCAACTTAATATTAATATCAACATGAGAATTTGCCAAAGAAATTAAAAATATCCATTGGGGTATAGGCTAGAGAAAACAATAAACAAGTATATTGCAGATAAACAGGGCACATTAAAACAATTTATTATTAATATCAACATGAGAATTTGCCTTAATCAACAATGTCCATTTTACTGTACATTGAGGTTAGTTTATTTTGAAAAACCTATCACTATAAAATTATATGTTATTTAAAAACAGATACTACTATTTTACCATAAAACCAGAACAGTAAAAACAAAGTCAAGCATTTTACCCACAAAGAAAGAGAGAGGAGGGGAAAGAGGGAGAGGAGGGGAAAGAGGGAGAGGAGGGGAAGGAAGGGAGAGATGGGGAAGGAAGGAAGAGGAAGAATGGAGGGATGGGAAAAAGGAATTGAGAAGGAGAGAATATGGAGAGAACATGGAAGAGGGATAGGAGGGGAAAGAGAAAGGGAAAAGAGGAAGAGGGGAAAGAGGAATAGGAGAGGAAGGAAGTGAGGGATGGGAAAAGTAAGAGGGAAGGAGAGAATATGGAGAAGAGGGAGAGGAGGAGAAAGAGGAAGGGAAATAGGAAGTGGAAGAAAAAAGGTGAGGGGATGGAAAAAGGAAGCGCCTAATCCCAGCCCTTTTTAGTTTCTATGAAGCCTTCAAAATTTTACATCTACTTACAAAACAATTGGTACAATAGTGAAAAACTTTCTTGTAGCAGTGAACTGCTCCTCCCCATCTATCTGTTCCCACATGGTCAGGTATCGTGACTTGCCTTGATCTTCAAATAAGATTGAGCCTTTGAAATAGTGCATACAGATATAGTTGAGCTGCAAAAAACAATTATTTATAAAAGTTGGTTGCTTTATCATTAAAGAACGCAATATTTTAAATAAATAAAGATACCCACCTATGACCTCAGGGCCGTAGCCACTAGTACGGTTGGTAAGGTTTCAACCTGGCCACTTTTTTGGCTTGAACAGAGATTGTTCCCTTTTCTTGCGAAAAACCAGACCACTTTATTTCCTGTGGCTACATCACTGGATCTATTGTGTCAAATCCATAACATGAAAAATTACAAATACAGTCTGTTTATACTTACCACTGCATGGACAGCAACTGTCAGTGTCCACGCTGTCCCCGAACTAAGAAACGGCATAATGAGAAACACTAGGTGCAAAACATACACTGCAACAGCGTACGAAAACCACAGTCCACGATTGTTTAGCCAATCCATACTAGGCTTCTGTGTTATATCCTGGCCTGCCATATAAAATGATTCTGCTTTTTTCGGAGACAATAATTGATATTACCTTGTCTGCACATTTTAGAAAAGAAAATTATTATTAATATTTAATATTACAGATTCATTTAAATTCAGAAAATTAATAATATGCCTAGGCCTACATTTTCAGGACAGCAGAAAGTAGAACACGACAACAGTCTATTCTAAAAAAAATATAATATTATATAGCTGTGATGAGAGGATTAAAATTTTCTTTTTACAAATCTAGACTAGAGCCTCGGGATCACGGGCATTTTATGTACCGGGCTTTTTTAGGGTTATTCCATTCGAAAAAATAGGGGTGCATTGTGTATTAAATAGTGGATTGTATTTGACCAACGGTTGACCCAGAACAGACTGGGGACGTTTCGAATGTTCCACTTTAGCTACGTGGGAGGTAAATTAGTGTACAGTGTATTACACAACACACAATTAATTGATACTAACGACAATGTTATTTTTATTCTCTTCTACAGGTCATTTCACATTTCTTTTACCACAGTTGTTTTGATGTATGGTTAAAGTGAATTATTTATTTAGGTAAATATAGAACTTAAACTTAGCTTCGTAAAAAATCAAAAACAATAACAGTTAAAGTATTCAAAATTGTTTTATTCTCAAAATAATTAAGTAAATTTAAACAGGGAGTTGTAAAAAACTCCCTGATTTAAATAAGTAAACGTAAAATATAAATGTTTATTCTCAATCGTTTAACTAACTTTATAAATGTTTTTGTTCCTAAATTCTTCAAATAATTAGAAAAGTAAATTTGAAACTTTAACTTAAAATATAAATTTTATTCTGAATCTTTTAACTATTAACAATTTTGTTATTTATTTTTTATGCTTAAACTAAAACTTAGGCCTGGGGATACATTTCAGCGATATGCGCTAATATATTGTCAAATGCGGTCTCTAAATTCTTGCCGTGTTCCTCTCGCCACATAAACTCATCCAGATATTCGCCTAGCCATTCTCGTTTCACTGCTCTCATATTCTTGAACTTCGATTTCGCTTTACACCAGTATGATTCGATCATTTGGGTGTGTGTCCCATCTACTATGGGGTTGACGAAGTGGCGGGAGTGGTTGACGAAGTGGTGACTCTCTTATGCTATTTAAATTGTGTCTTATCTATAAACATATCATATTAATTGAGGTGTGCATTAATCTTGAACCGGATTGTCATATAGCTAGGCCCTACAGTACTCTATCTAGGCCTAGCTCTCTACTAGAGATAGCCTTACCATACCTCCCACGCAGGTGGTTAGTCAGGCACTTCCGCAAGTCTTCGAACTTTTAGTTAGGCCTACAAATAATAGGCTTATACTAGGTGTAAAACAAATCAGCAATACTACTCGATAACTAATAATTTAACCTAAAACTTAATCGGTATTTACATAAAGAAGTAGCCAACGTGTACGCACTTACCTGGGAAACGTTATCTTGGACTTATTTACATCCCATATGATAATAAAATCTCAATCAATAACAGGACCTCACCACCACACATTCAGAACTGAGAATGTCGTGCTTGTTGTTTCGATCGATGACGTTGGTGTCGCTATTTCGTTTCATACTAATTTTGCCTGGTTTTTCACCGATAACCAAATATTTTCTATATTATATAAATTTACGTAAGGTATGGAACGCCGTTTACGCAACATTTCGATGATATGAATTTTATGACGCGATATGTGAATGAAATGCATCGATATGAATTGAATGGCGTGATATATGAATGAAATGTTTTGAATTGAATGCTTTGAATTGAATGTTTTGAATGAAATGTTTTGAATGAAATGTTTTGAATGAAATGTTTTGAATGAAATGTTTTGAATGAAATGTTTTGAATGAAATGTTTTGAATTAAATGTTTTGAATGAAATGTTTGAATTGAATTGAAAAGTCAAACTATTGGCGGCGTATGTCATTCCCGCTCGCGATTTTTTTTCAACCTCTTAATAGGCCTAAGCATGGGTACCCTCATCTCCTTTCAACGCTGTCATCAATATGAATCCTTTACAGAGACTCTCTAACAGACCTGAAACATTGGAATACATATTTCCGAACCCAGGTCTGTTAGGATTCTCTGTAAAGGCAGCGTGGAAGAAAGGAGATGAGGGTACCCAGGCTTAGGCCTAAGAGGTTGAGAAAATAATCGCGAGCGAGAATGACATACGCCACCAATAGTTTGACTTTTCAATTCAATTCAAACATTTCATTCAAAACATTTCATTCAAAACATTTCATTCAAAACATTTCATTCAAAACATTTCATTCAAAACATTTCATTCAAAATATTCAATTCAAAGCATTCAATTCAAAACATTTCATTCATATATCGCACCATTTAATTCATATCGATGCATTTCATTCACGTATCGCGTCATAAGATTCATATCATCAAAATGTTGCGTAAACGGCGTTCCATAGTAAGGGCAAAATTCGGTAAATCGCGCCTTACTTTTAGAATTTGTACTCGATGGTATATAAAGTTGGTTCGTACTTTCGGTATTGATTTTAACCACCTGATGTAACCCTGTTTACTAATTAAATTAAGTTAGATTAGTTATTGACGATTAAAACGAATTTAGGTTCGTCGATTTGCCCCAAATAGGGGTGTTTTCCGATCGTGGTATACACTGTCTAATGGATGTCCATCTTGAAAAATACCCGCCACAAAAATGCGAGGAGGCTTCGCATTTTCCTATCTCCTCCTACGATAATTGTTTTTAATGGCTGAAAACCGGTTGAACAGCTAGAGTACAGCATCATAATGTTGAAGACAGGCCGATTTTCTTTAAAAAATACTATTTTGATAGATTTAATATACGTTTATACAAATGTATTGATTTGCGATGAATGGAACATCCCACAATCTCTCAGTCTGCCAGAGTTTGGTTTAACACAAGTAGGTAAATTTATGAGCCCTTGGTTTAACACATGCGGTAGGTAAATATGGGCCCTTTGAGAATAAACTTGCAATACTTTGACAATACTGTAAATACCTATTAACTATTGTTGGTCCTCATTTGAATCGAACATTAGATTGTATAAAAATATATACAAATAAACTTTATTACTGAGATTGTGGATAGGCTCTACTGTTAAATATATAAACACATTATTATATACAAATAAACTTTATACTGACAGTTCTTTTTCAACGTTTGTATTAATTAATAATTACCAAAATATAAACGTCGTAGTGGTGTATCGTGACACGTACTTTAATATTTCAATCGATTATGACAGTGACAGTTTTAACAAAGTATTATTTATTAAATCGCAAATGTTTTACTGTATTTACAGGTATAGTATTTATAGGCCTATAAAACATGAAAAAAATATTTCGTTACAGAGTGGATAAAGAATATATTTAAAAAGTGTTCCTCTTTGTACCTTTCCGCTTTCCCATCCTTCAACCTTAATGTTACATACAAAACACAAAATTGGGTTTCTTTAAATGAGTCCAAATCAAAAATTTGAACTCATTTTGATAAGTTTCTCCTTCGGAAGTAATTCCCAGGGTGCTAATTTTAGTTGAGTACATAAATCATCGTGTCTATTTATTCGTTTCTGTAAACGACAATGTATTATAGTCCTGCGGTACGTACATTTGAAATCGCCAGTTTTGCTACGCTGAAATTACTGTGTATTCGAGAACCATCTGTGGGCACGACCTAGATGGTACGCGAGCGAAGCGAGCGTGCCATCTAGTTTTGTTAATTCATCTGCAGTGTATTTTTTTATAAAGTAGGTCTATAACTGTAGTAGGCCCTACATGTATAAATTACAATGCATAAATGTTATTATCATAATTTAAAAACACAAAAAAAATTAAAACCACCATTGTTTATATTCAACAGAAGGCCTATCATGACAGTCGACATACAATATTACAGTAGTTTCGTTTTCATAATTATCCGGGCGGTAGCTGATTTTGCTTCGCAGGGCCTAAACCTTTCCTCTAAATGTACATTAATTAATCAAAAGAAAGAATAAATAAATAATTAATAACCTTCAAACTCATTTATTCGATGAAAAAAATAAAGCATGAAAACAGTTATTTGATAGAAAGTCGCGGACTTAGAAGTGTAATCTTGATTTCGAAAGGTTAAAAGTAATCAGATTTAAACGCTTCCTTTTCAAACATCAACATTATGACACTCGTCATTTACTTCATATTAATTAGGCCTATCGCCGACGACAGAACGCTAACATTTCAGTTATATATAATACTATTATAATTAGGCCTATTTTTCACAATAAAACGGCAGTGTGGCGAGAATAATCAGTTTGAGTTCTATTCTCGGTGCCTCGTTCCAATCACCTCAGAGTAATAATTGCAACTAATTAAGCCTCACGCCTTGTCTACACTATCAAACTTTATGTGACAAAAAAAAGTGTGACTTGCTCATATAGGCCTATGGACATGATGATGTCATATCATTACTATTATATTTAAGCATATCACTACCATATTTGGGTACATCACACTTTTTTGTCACATAAAGTTTGATAGAGTGTAGACAGAACTGTAATTTAAATTGAAAATAAGGTTTACGAAGCACTAGATCAATATCTGCTATAGTAGACGATACTTTTTATTTTTAAAATGATATACTTGTAGCGGCCCTGTTGGCGTAATGGTCGCGGTTCCTTGATTGTGGCAGACACATTTTTTGTTGTTGAATAATCACTGAAGCTTTAGTTTTTAATGTCTCAATTTGCCAGGATGACTCGTCATTATGTTAGATAAGGCGGCATAATAGCAGTATTTCATTCAATCCCCTCTTTCCTTCGTATTCCCCAGTGACTTATACAATACTTAATATCGGTGTTTTTCCGATTGTTTGACCAGACGTCGTTCAGATAATATTAATGATTAGTTCGTGTTAAGTTGGATATCAACATTTTTTGCAGAGCACAAATTTATATTCTGAATATTAACAAGGCTTTAGGTTAATCTTTACTTAGTGTGGAAAACAATTATACGAATTTACCTCAGCATTGGTGGCGCATGCGGTCTGTGAGTCACATCACAGTTTTTGTTATTACGTAAGAGAGCTGCAGCTCTAGAGACACCATAAGCACAGAAGTCACCATTACAACATGCATATAAAAGCTGTGTCTACACTATCAAACTTTATGTGACAACAACAAATGCGATGTGCCCATATATGGACATGATGATGTCATATCATTACCATATTTGAGAATATAACTACAATATTTTGGCACATCACACTTTTTTTGTCAAACTAGTTTGATAGTGTAGATAAGGCTTTAGACGTTATCTAAAAACAGCGCACAACTCTGACAGTACATCATCTAAGTTTGATATACCACGTAAAACCACGAAAAAGAATTCAATGGATCTCCTCTTTATGGAATCTTGCGACGGCTTCTATTCGACATCGGCTTCTTTTTCGAGATTACTTTTTACAAAATGTAAACGAATATGTTACACCTATTACCCATCCATATCAAACCAGACAGAAGTTAGGGAAATCTATACCAGCCGCAAGCTTGGTTCCCACTAGAACGTAACGCAAGAACGTAAACGCAACGCAAGCGTGTTAACCAATGAAAAGAGAAGTTATAGACAGTTAGCAATCACAAGCGAATAAGCCATCGCTTGTGATTGGTCAATTCACTTGCGTTGCGTTACGTCCTTGCGTTGCGTCGCTAGTGGGAACCACGCTTAAGGCAGATACTACATAGTCATTTTTCCATTAGCTGTATCGGCACAAAAATATGGAACGTAATTCCAATGAATGTTCGATAAATAAATTGTGGAAAACCTTTTAAAACTAAAGTCAAAACAATTTTGCTAGATATGTGACGGTAACTCTTATCAACTTTTAAATGTTACCTTACTTTGTATTATATAAACTATACCTATGTACTTTGACATAATTTGCTTGATATCTTATGTAAGAATTGTAAGCTGAGAGATCGATAGGCATGTAGTTGCCTTTTCTCTCCTTCCTTTTGTCCATATTATTTCACACTCTGTTACTCTGTTATATTGATGTTTTTATGCTTTTTTACTATATTTTCTTATGGATGAAAAAAATAAACTTATGTTTCTCTAAAGAATGAACCAGAGGATTCTTTTCGAAATGAATTCTGAGCTCGATTATAGGCATGTAGTTTCCTTTTCTCTCCTTCCCTTTCGTCCATATTTCACTGCGTTATATTGATGTTTTTATCCTTTTTACTAAATTTTCTTATGGATGAATAAAAGAAACTCATGACAAACTAAAAAGAGAATCAGGGACTTCTTTTCGAATTAAATGTTATATTGATGTTAATATGCTTTTTACTAAATTTGCATATGGATAAGTAAAATAAACTAAAAAACTAAGAGAGAATTAGGGTCTTCTTTTCGAAATGAATGTTGTACATGTGATACAGTAGTTTTACTTTCGACGTGTTTTTTTTCTCTAGCCACGCGCGAGAGTTAATTTTTCGAGCTTATTGCCGTTATTGTGATTGTTCTAACTATTAAAAAAGTGTACAAAGACCTTTTTCCTTAAAACATTTATTTTTTACTAAACTTTCTGTCTGCTGCGCTGAATTAACTAAATATATACATACAACTGCTTGACGCAGTATTATTCTATATCAAATTACTGATACTTATTAAATTAATTATAGCCTTTTACAGACGCATGACTATATATTAGCAATAATTTATTCAAATAACAATTTTTATACATCTTATAAAATAATTATTTTTGTTCAATTGTTGTTTTTATACCGTGTTTTACAAAATATAACTGTAAAAAACAGTTTAAAACTATCAACTCTATCCCTAGAATTCATTCCAAATTAGATGCCAAACAGTATTAATATTTATCTGTTTATAAATTTATTTTCAAGAATAATTCAACTCTATTAACGAATTAATAATTAATTTAGTACGATAGGTCTACAATAGGTATTATGTAGGTTTTTTGCATACCAAAAAAAGACGTGACAAAAATGGTAGTGATATGCCCAATATGGTAGTGATATGACAGCATTATGTCCATATATGGACATTATATACATCACATTTTTTGTCAAATAAAGTTTGATAGTGTAGACAGAGCTTAAAGTTCAAAGAGAGAAAATGGTGAGCAATAAATTATAATACTGTATAACTTTCAAAGAATTCGTCAAAACGAACAAACTTGTGTAAACAAACTAAATTAATCAATTATATTTTTATGACAAACTTGAACTTAGCGCAGACATCTGTTTCCTTGTGTTATTATTATAATTATGCCTATTGGGAATACGAATGTTGTCACGATGATTGTTGAAGCTTGAAATAATACGAATAAGAGAGTTTAAATGAGTGGAAAATGTAGACACGTTCCCTCCCACTTTCAAGATCTTTCCATATACCTCCTACAGCGTACATAATCCTTTGTGGTATTTAGACAAATCTGGCCTGTGTGGCCAATTTTTTAAATAATTTTAGACCATTCAATATAATACCTATTTCTTAAGTTCGAAGCTCAGAATGGTCAATTGGCATTATCTGTAAGCGAATGTCTTATTCTGCACTCTAGCAAACTTCCAGTTTGCAAGGTTTGTAAAGTGTAGACGGACTTTACTATGAAACTTTGTTAATTTTTTTTGCAAACTTTGCTGTACAATAAACATGAAGAAGAGTACCGTATTCAGCAAGTGCCAAACATTTTCCATCTCTGGTTTACTAAGCCCTGTCTACACTATCAAACTATTTTTGACAAATAAGTGTGATGCGCTCAAATATGGTAGTGATACCATCACATCACATTTTGGATGTTACTAGATAAGGCTTAATCAACATTGTTTCTGACATGTGTAAGATTTGAAATTTATAGTTCGTCTCAGTCAATGTTACTTATGTAGAAAATCCAAACGACCTAATATATACTTAATACCTATATTTGTTTAATGTTCAGAAATTGTGTTTCAGATGGAGTGATCAAGGAATTGTATAGTAGGCTGTACAGCAATGGACTTGAATTTCCTGAACTTGTATTTCTGTTGATCCTTTTGAACCACTTAAAGGAACAACAACAGCAGTAATAGTTCGAGCTCGATTTTGACAGGAGACGTTTGGAAGTATTGGTGAAGTCTTCTTAGAACAAACGTCCTCTAATACCCATTGTTTCTGATTGTTCGGCAGCTGGAAGAGATAAAAAAAACACGTAGTATTGTAAAAAAAATGTATGTTAAAATGTTTTTATTCTGAATCTTTCTAAATCTAAACCATCTTTAACATTTGTTCAATATTACCTCGTTAGATGGTAAATTAAAGAATAGAAGCAGAAAATGAACTGCTATCTACAGTTAAGATTGGTTTCCGCAAGGAGAGTAGTTTGACCAATCACAGGCGATTGGTTATTCGAATTGTCGCTTGGCATTGGTCAACTTCTTACATGCGTCCTTGTGAAAACCAAGACTAAGAAAGGATGCATACTTTTTTACGTAAACTACTGTAATAACTATCCATGAGAGATAACCCAACAACTTTAGTTTTGTTTTTTGTTTTTTTAATTACCTGAACGATCTGGACTAATTTCCCCTTTGCATTAAGAGCCAAGTTCAAATCTTGCCACGATTCTCTTCTCGGACACACTTCAATTTGTTTCGTGCTTGTGGCATCACGTCTTTTCCTCTTTCCAACAACGGTTTGAGTACGGTACTTCGAATTAGACGTTCCTGTGTAAGTGATAGGATGTGTCCTGGAAGAGTACGTGTAAGTCCAGCTGCGGTAGCTGCCCGGCTTCGGGGTTGGAATAGGGTTCCATAGCGGCGCCCGGTAACCGTCATCTCCTTCGTCGTTCTGTATTGGTTCTGTTTTTATATATGGCTGGTCACTTGAAGGCTTCGGTAATTTACGTGGCCTCTTATCTTTAAACAAATCTCCAAATCTGCAGAAAAATGATTTCAAATTTTGTAAACATCTGAAAATGTTATCAGGTTGTATTGTAAATAAAATCAATCACTTTTGTAGAAAATAGAGATTTTTAATTATACAAATTCAAGAATTATTATCAAGCATTTAATGATTTGGATTTGTTTGAAGGAATCGGAGCTCTGTCTATACTATCAAACTTTATGTGACAACAAAATGTGATGTGCCCATATATGGACACGGTGATGTCATATCACTACCATATTTGAGAACATCACTACCATATTTGAGAACATCACTACCTTATTTGAGAACATCACTACCATATTTGAGAACATCACTACCATATTTGGGCACATCACACTTTTTTTTGTCAAACTAGTTTGATAAGTGTTGACAGCTCTTTACCGGCGTACATAATCCAAATAGAACATATTACCTTTCTAGAATGCTATTAATTTGGTCACTGTCATCAAAAGTAACGACAGTGACATTTGGACGTTTTCCATTTAATAACTTCTTTCTGTACTGCTTATATTTAGGCTTAGCCAGTCGAACTTGGGCATTTTGTTTCTTGGTGAGTTCCACATTGACACTGGAACATGGCGGTGGTGTGTCATCTTCCATTTCAAGATGTTCAACCGGCAGACAGCAGGAGTTGCAGGAAGCTTGGCCATTTACTGAATACCAACTCTTCGATGATACTATATCGACGGCTGTACTGTGCAAAGTCACAATGAATATAATCGTATATAACAGCATTTCTGTCTGAAACAAAGAAGAACGAACTGCTACCTTAAAGACAAAACAATGCCAGTGACGTATTACACTGTTTAAGAGAGTGGTTTAAAAAGTGTCTGAAAATTATATATAAGTATATTTAAACTTTGTATTGAATGAAAATCGTTAACTAAGGGAGGATTTCACTCTTTTCAGAGTTCCTAATGAAAGAAAAACCTCAAGAGAGTGACCAATCTGTTTAGAGTAAAACAGTATTGTAGAATTATTTTCTGACTTTAGTGTAGGCCTAATTATTCAATTTTAATAAAACATATAACGGTATTTTATAGAATGATTTTTTTTCAAATTTTTTTTTTCGACCATTTAAGATTATTTCCTGGCATTTCTTTGTAAAACCACCTTAATCTGATGGAATTAATTATTGATTATTTATTAATAAATCAATAACTAACTTTAGTGTAACTAAATGATATTTAGTCAGCTTTAGTACAATTAAGATTGGGTTATGGAGTTACAATTATTGTGGCATGTTGTCGTAGTGAGATCACGAAGAGAACAACGTCGCGTCAAATGGTGTCTCTCTTTGTGGTATCAATATATTGTGGGTGTTGGTCGCTTTTTTGCGTCTGGTTGGAGTGGTATAAGGATGGGTTAGTCATGATACGGTGATAGATTGCTAATATTAGTGGTTGTTGCATACGTCATTCTATCCCAGTAACCAGGATACGTCTGTATTCTATATGCCTACTACTACGCATGTGCAACAGTTTATATAGTAAAAAGACAGGTCATGCCTCGGGTACCCGTTCGGAAGCCTATCAAGGTTAATAAGTTCAGCACACCTTACTGAATAATAATACTAAAATATACCAATTGACGATGTAGGATAAACCATATTAAGCTCTGTTTATACTATCAAACTAGTTTGACAACAAAAATGGTATAGTGATATGCCCAAATATGGTAGTGATATGACGTCATCATGTCCATATATGGTCAAATCACATATGTTTGTTACATACAGTTTGATAGTGTAGACAAGGCTTTAGATGCTCCATAAGTGCCCTTAGTTGCTAACTCTTTCAGGGTAAAGGGATAGATTTAGGCCAATGTTGGTGGGTATTCCGTCAATAAGACTGCTCAGTAAAGACATAGGTCTTATATATT
Source organism: Antedon mediterranea (assembly GCF_964355755.1). NCBI lineage: Eukaryota > Metazoa > Echinodermata > Crinoidea > Comatulida > Antedonidae > Antedon > Antedon mediterranea. Next base: position 36,468,543 of record NC_092670.1, on the reverse strand, counting down.
TGTCCAACAAATATTTACGTCTATGTATTCAAGCATTGGATCTCTTCCAAACTATTTGTCACATGGAAACGTGGATTTGTATAGTTATGCAATTAATAATAGTAGTATCTAGTTTATTTTTTTAATATTTTTCTTCTCTTAAACTAAATATATTATTTGTTTATATATTGTTCATAGTCAAGATGAGCTCGTTTATTTAGTTAATCTCCTGTTAGGTATTGTTTCCTTTTTTACCTGCCATTAAATTGAATAGATGTTTCTGAACGCAGGTATATTCTTTTAGGCCTACTTGTAAAGCTCTGGTATACTCTATATCAAACTAGTTTGACAAAAAAAGTGTGATGTGCCCAAATATGGTATAGTGATATGCCCAAATGGTAGTGATATAACATCTACATGTCCATATATGGGCACATCACATTTTTTAGTCACATAAATTTTATCATTACTTTATTTTAACTTATACAGACCTGAAATCTGTAGTTGCGGAAACTATCATTTCTTCGAAAATTGTTATTGATTACATTTTTCAAAAATTCAACAACTTGTGCAGATTTTATTTTTATTTCATATTTTGCTTGTCATTATGAATAAAATGACCTAATTATATATAATGAGATCGTTCTTGGCCTTAGGTCAATATGTTTGTCTTGCAGGCTTAAAGCCTATTGCTTGTTCTACATGGTAACACGCTCTTTTTCCTGTCAAAATAAAGTCTACAAAACAGACAGCTTGGATGTAACACAGATATAGTTACTCTATGTGTTAAAAAACATGTTGTTCTTGCTGCTGACAAGTTAATAAAGGATGCACTAGTAAATTATCTTTTAAATTATCTATTTAAATAAATTTCCCCTAATTTTGAAACTATCTGTTTAGAAGAAATCTATTCCTGGCAATGAATTAAAAACCTAGTTTGTCTGGCGACTTTTTTTCAATTTGTCAAAATGTGTCACTCTTTAAATTAGATTAAAAAAGAGAACGCTATACGACTCAATTATGTCGATAATGTTAAGTAATATTAATTGTTTGAGATTCAATGAGAGCCGAAATAGTATTAATACAAGTTTATAACGCTCTGATGAAACTTATATATGATTTGAAATTGTAAGAAATTCAAGAAAATCAAGATAGCTTCTTGTGATTTGAGAGTTGGTTAAAGATTCCATGGCAAATAAACAAACCTTCACTTTACGTTCAACAAGATATATGAATAATTGCTTTAATCAGGAATAATCACATTATCCACACGTATCATTTTGTTGAAAATTATTTTATATATACACGTCACCGCAGACAACATAATGCATTGTTATTCGTTATGGAGAATAACATTGGCTCTAAACTAGCTTGACAAAAAACTTACACAAAAACTAACGTAAAACATCAATCTTTTGACAAGTTTCAATGTTTAAAGGTACATATTACGAATGACAATCAATGGTATCAAAGATATATTCACTCTCTTACCTTAGTTGTGGTATAGTTCCTTTAAATCGTTATTTCTATAATTTGAACACGTCGCGCTGAGCGAACAAGCCCGCAAACAACCATCTACTCAACAACTGCTGACAGAAGTTAAGTTTAGAAAAAAACCTGCTCCAATGTGATTAATCCCGCACTCAAATCCTCGTGTCAAATAGTATATGTTTTAAACGTGACTTGTCAGCGTTACTAGTTATAATTTAACACTTTCATCAGCTATATACCGCCGGGACGATTAAAATAAACGCTTGTTCGCAAAGTACTTGGATTTAAAAATGGGAGCCTTCCAAACATCTATGAATGAGTGAGTGTGTAAATGTTAAAAATAACGAGCAATAGTAATCATCCTGTATGGCCTGCCCACTAACCACAACTCGAATATGGCATTATGTGCTAGACCGATTAAACTTGTATAAAGCCCCATCGGGTAGTAAATCTATTTTTGATAAAAATTAGAGCGTCGGTTTTACATCATAGCTGATGATGGCTTTCTATTATTTATCCTCTATTATTGGAGAATAAAAATAACTTAAACATGATATTGTTGTGTGTAAATCATAATGCCATTATCTAACGTAATGGAAGAGTGTAACTATATCCTATCAATCGAATGACACTATATAAGATAGGATAGATAATAATATATAATGAAAATGAGCTTTAGAGGATCAGAGACAGGTTTTAAAAAATGGCACCAGCCGAGTCTCAGAACCATTTATGCCCCTTCATACATTCAATTTATGTGCGTTTTTAATACCCTTCATCTCCTCAAATTCCCAGTCCCATGCATCTAACTTGCAAACGTGTATGTAGTACAGAAGCTTTAAAATGTATTGTCTCCCAAAAACATCACTTCCGTATAGAAAAAAAATGTTTCATTTATAAAACGATAAAATAAACGGGTAAATTCAATTACAACCCCCGACTTCCAGTCAATTTGAGTACTTTTGCGTTAAATTACAGTTTTTTCAGGTAAATATTTTTTTTTGATCCAATTTTTGGTCAAAGTGAAAATTCTATGATGTGACATTAAAATGGTATGTTACAAAAACATTAAACATTTTTTCAGAGAAAGAATACATCTTTAAATTTACAGTATTTTTACGTAAATAATTTATTTTTCGATTATGATGTGACATAAAATGGTATATTCAACTAAAACATTACACACATTTTTTTCAGGGGATAATATATCTTTAAAGAACTATTAATTATCATTGAAAGAGTAACTCGGAAAGTCACTTTAAGCTTCCATAAAGTTTTTATTTGTTTATGTATTGTCCTGTCTTTGTCCGTTTTATATGTAAAGAGTAGCTACAAAAACGAGCTTTGCCTTTGGTTTTTTCCTCCATTTGTGCTTTATCTAAACCACTCATCTCATCAAATTATCTTATAAATATGCAATTTGGAAAAATAAATTGGAACTAGAAACTTTGTTGACACGAGTATCAATTTACCTAATACGAATCAATAATGTATGGATTATATATATACAAAAAAATCCCAATTAGTTTAAAGATATTAATTTCTGATAATATTTTAGAATTATAATGACACTATCTTGCTTAAAGTTGCTTAATGTGCATGGTCATATGTTAGATTACTTATATATATAATATTACTTTTAGTAATTGCATGGAGAGTGATGTACTTGAAGTTAATGGATGATGTTGCTTACAGTATTCCCAAGTTGATGTGTATATAATTGCCATATTACTCGGTTTGAGTAAGGCCTAGGTGAATGACTATTTATTATGTCATTGTCCCCCATTCCATATCTCTGTAAAGGTTTGTCTACACTATCAAACTTTATGTGACAAAACAAAATGTGATGTGCCCCTAATGGACATGATAATATCATAGCACTACCATAGTTAAGCATATCACTACCATATTTGTGCACATCACACTTTTTTGTCAAAGTAGTTGCATATTGTAGATAGAGGTTTATGCCTAAGTAAAGTTAAATTCAGACTGTTTTAGACTTGCAAGACGCTCCTTCCCCATGCGTAACGACTATGATGAGCGCTCACTGGCTAAACCCAGGGGCCTCGGAGCTTATGGGGACCCTGAGCAGTGCCCATAGGAAAACAGGCATTAAAATATGTTGAAAAAATCTAACTCCAGCGTTGGAGGGCCACTTAGTGTTCCTCCTAAACTGGGGGCCTCAGGGGTCTACGTTACGCCACTGATTTTCCAAATATATTATACAGTGAAAAAATAAGGAAAATTCCTCATGATGGCAACACGGAGGCATATTATCTCCTGAAGTCATAAATTCAACGTGACCTAAATAAATATACACATTTTAACTTAATAATTAGAATAATTAGGTCAGGAGATTTCATTGATTTATTTCATTGCTAAAATTGCGAAACACTTTCAATAAATCCATCCGGATGTCTACAATCAGTTATAAATACTTTTCCTCCAATTAATTATCCTATTTATTTATTATTTTATTATGCTTTCCATCATAACTTAAACGAAATAAAAACTCATTAACTTGCATCGGAATCGGAATATTGCACATCAATGAGAGAATAAAATTTAACAGATTAATGATAATAGTAGATATAAAGGAACATTACGCAGATTTTAGTCTTTTTTATATTGTCCTATGATGGTAGTTCATTTTTTTTTTAAATTAAAAAATGATACACAGTTTAAACCTATTCGATATTACGCATCATGTATTGGTGGTGCAGGTATATTTTATAGCGCTAAAAGGTATGCTAAATAAACTTACCTATCTATCTGCTTAATTACAGAAGAAAAGTTCAAGTTTGCAGTGGTTTCTTCAATGCGACAGTCACCTTTTGTTGTACCGCGTCTCAGGTAGATATCGGCGAAAATACTAGTAAAGCTGAAATAAAATCCAATGTCTTTAATAGTGAAGCGAAGTGTCAGTCTGCGGAAATGCGGTATAATTGTTGTGGAAGACAAAACGTACCATCGCACCGCGTCGGTCATCAAAATGTCAATTCGCGGTAACTCGTTACGTCACGAGCAGACGTCCCTCCGTAAAACGTGAAAATAATAATCGGATGTCGGTAACAGATATTGTAATGTATTGTATTTTAGATTACAAAACAATGTATTGTCTAAAACTTACAGTTTCTTTGTGGTTTTTAAAACGAAACTTGTCTGGAATGAAGACTCACCATTCCATTGAAACCTTGAGGTCTGCCATCCTGACGAGTATTGTGATGATGATGATGATGATGAAAAGTCCCCCGAAAATGACCAGGTCACTGTCAAAAAATTACGATTGGCACAGTAAAGATAGATGAAGTATTCCACCAAAATGAAAGAAAATATATTTAATCTCCGCCCACATTTTTAAAGCATTATTATGCATTATATATCTATTTTAATCATAATCCCTTTAATCCCTTCGAAATCCCATAGGATGTACTTTTTCTCACACATAAATGAATTGATTTGGATTATAACACATGGGAATTTCCTATGTTGGCAATACAGACATATGGTTTCGTCTTTAATGTTTTACACTTAACAGAAGTTATAGACGTATTGTACGCGAATATAAAGGGAACACTGATAATTAACGTTCAATTAATGTTGTCCACGGCGCCATTTGATAACAATAAAGTTTGAATGTAGACTATGTTATTAATTGCGGATTATTGGGGATTAATTATGACGATGGCAATGTTCGAAATGAAAGTGGAAACGTTTGTTAGAAGGCAACAAACTATATTGAACATAGCCTAATTAAACAATCTATATATGCCTATGTACTGAGTTGAATTGTGAATTGTATGTATTCGCGAGTGCTGTATCATTCTCGTTTTGCTGCTATGTGTTTTAATGTTGTTTGTTGGTTCTCACGTCTACCGTTACCGCTCGTCTGTGTAAATTGGTCATTACGTCACAATTATATGGCAAAGCCTTAGATCCAGGGCAGAATAAGATTCCAAGATTCGAATTTCACTGATATCGAAGTCTATCTTCGATAGCAAAAAAATGATCGCACTTAATAAAGTAGGCCTACATTTAAAGATAAACATTAACAAATTTTCTTTCAAGCACACCACGCGATAAACTCGTAATTTCTATACCAAGTTTCGCTGTAATCTACTTGGCGTCAGAAAATCGTTTGATGTGACATGATTTGAACAGAAGACTCTGGAACAACAACTAAGTGACGGTGTACTAAGTCAGTACGATGCCACTAACGTTTACTACCGACTGACGCAATATTTCTGTCATAATATTTGTGTTATCATTTAAAAATTATAAATATAACGTAATAAATGTATAACTTCATAATTATACCGATGACGCTTATTTTCACAAAAATAAAATGCATTTTGATGTGAACGTTTTTGGTCTCGGTTAAGTCATCAATTCAACAATCTCTGAGAATATACAATAAGCGTATTGCACTTCTAATGATGGTGCTATCAATTAATAACCCATTAATAGATTATGGAACGCCCACATCTTTTACAAACTTTGTTCATCGATTGGTTACGTCACAAACCATTATTACGTCATTCTGTACCTTGTAACTATGAGGAAAAAAAACCTCGTAAAAAATGCTAAGTAATATAATAATACTGTTAATTGCTAATAAGTTGAAACGGATAATTGATGACCAGTGTTCGAAGACTTTTTTGACGTAAACGATCGTCACTAATGTTGAGCCATGTTTTCACACTTATATATTTAATAAATAATAATTTAAAGGTTACGGTATAATTTCCCGTGGTGTAAATATTTTGATAAATGGTTTCCAGTGAATAATAGTAGTAACATGAAGCTAAGACGTCAACAACCTAAATGCAAAGTTGAAAGATACAGAAAAGGTGCAATTCAACGTGAAGCTTGGTTCTCACTACAGCGTAACGCAAGGACGAACGCAACGCAAGCGTTTTAACCAATGACAAGCGAAGTTATAGACAGTTAGCAATCAAAAGCGAAAAAAGCCATTGCTTGTGGTTGGTCAATTAACTTGCGTTGCGTTACGTCCTTGCGTTGCGTCGCTAGTGGGAACCACGCTTAAAGATTGGTACTCACTAGCGACGCAACGTAACGCAATCTACGCAACGAAAGAAAATTTCCTTCTAATCATTGTGTTTGCCCTCGCCTCCTGCGTGAAATCAAACCTACGATGTTTGCAGCACTATTGCGTCGTCTGTTCTCACTTGTAATTACGCAATACATCACTTTACGTCAATACGTCACTGGGTTGCGTTCTAGTGGGAACCACGCTTAACGCAATCTACGCAACGAAAGAAAATGCCCTTCTTCTAATCATTGTGTTTGGCCCCGCCTGCGTGAAATCAAACTTAAAGCTTGGTTCCCACTAGAACGTAACGCAAGGACGTAAACGCAACGCAAGCGTTTTAACCAATGACAAGCGAAGTTATAGACAGTTAGCAATCACAAGCGAATAAGCCATCACTTGTGATTGGTCAATTCACTTGCGTTGCGTTACGTCCTTGCGTTGCGTCGCTGGAGTGGGAACCAAGCTTTTCGATGTTTGCAGCATTTTCGCGTCGTCGGTTCTCACTTGTGATTACGCAATACAGCACTTTGCGTCGATACGTTGCGTTCTAGTGCAGGAACCACGCTTTAATGAATGATTTGTTCTTTTATACCAGTATAACTTGATATCATGACTATACAGTTCAGTACAGTTTTAAACTCTGTTTTACCTCTGTATTTGTACTTTTTCTTCGTTTCTGTTTTTTTCGTTTGTTTCCTGGATGTTGTATAATTGTTACCGTTTTTAAATACTTTTATCGTTTTATACATTTTAATGTAAATACACAGTAATTCAGCTTCGGCTCCGACCGTGATATGAATAAAAGAAAGAAAGAAGGGAGAAAGAAAGATATTATTTACTACAAAGGATAAACCTTTGAGAAACAAAATTGATAACAATAATTAATGAATAACCAAACTTATTTTTCGACGGAAACAAGCCCCCTTTAATAGAAAGTGGTGCACAGGACAAATATACAGATTTTAATGACTTTCATTCGTTAACCGGGAATCATCAGGTTTGTAAGTCAAAGGTTTATATAATAAACACTGGTCATTTTAAACCCGGAGCTACCCTTAAAGGACGCGTTGGTCACTCCTCCTAAAGCCGATTAATTCGGGTTGCTAATTAAATAAAACATAATATCCTTAAAATAAACCGCAGGATTACAACCGTTAGCTTTGGTTTATGAATTTATCCGGTCATCCGATGACAACAACGGTCACTGGTCACAACTGTAGGGCCTACATCATCAACGAATCCTTGTGGGCCTGACGATCTCACACCAGCTAAGCGCCGCATCTCTTTTTCCGCGTTAAGGCAATGCCAATATATCCTAACCTTTATCGAACGTAAGCCTAATTATTTTGACAAAATCCATAAAGTACAGACGTGAATCAACATTATATATTCAATTCATGGAAATTTAACTTGGATGGAACCAATATTCACATTTGCTTTGATCACAAAGATCAATAGAAATGTCAAATTTATGATTAATTGCAGAAAAGTCTGCTGCCGACTAGACGCGTAACTAACAAGCATAATTCCATGAAAATTATTATTAAAAGTATGTTTTTTCAAAGGGCTAGACAAATTGTATGTTCAACGTTTTCAATCAAATTAACATTTGAATTTATTTTTTGTTGTAGGCTAGATTTTTCAGACTGCTACGGAAATCGCGCGCCAGAATCATAATGTTATTATTCGAATTTACATACATTTTTTGTGTGTGTTACCTTTGATTTTTACCGCTGTCTTATCACAGAGAAACGCTGTCGTCAAATTGTGTAACAACCAATTGACAGTAGGCCTAATATCGAAACTATGATAAACCTGGGAAAGGAGCCAGATTTTTCATTTTTAAAAAGGCCCGTTTTTTCTTCTTGTGGCGTGAACCACACCTTTTATTTCATATGAACAAAAGTTTAATACATCTTCATTTTCACTTTTCGATAATTACCTTCTCTTTTTTATTATTTCAGTTTATTTATCTCTTTTTCTTTATAAATAATTAATATTAATTCAATATAATGTTTGACATTTTTTTAAAGGCCTAATTTCCTAACCCATGTACAATAGCTATGAGCGCTCACTGGCTAAACCCAGGGGCCCTTATAGGGCCCCTGAGCAGTGCCCAGAGGAAAAGGCTAAAAACGCCAGAGGCCTCCAACGTTGGAGGACCACTTAGGGTTCCTACCAGAGGCCTCATGTCTTTCTACGTTACGCCACAGTTCATACAAACGCGATTGTGAACATATTTGAAAATACGAGATGAATTAAAGGGTCGAAGTGTGGGATATGGGGACGCGACGACCCCTTCACTCTCATGTGTCTATTCCACATCCTATAATAACATCATATGGAACACCTTTAAATTGTTAGTTGCAAATTACTACGTTCCGTGGGTGATGACAATCTGGATTGATGTCAGGGGGAATGTGGTATTTTTTTAACCACAAAATATCTGTTCCTTATAAGATTTTTAGACATACAGTTAAGATGAATTGAAATAGAAGTAGCTTGGGTAGGGTTAAAGGTTATCTCCGGGTTAAAAATGTCTAGGCCCGGTAGGGCCTATTCTTAAAAGGGGACTAACTTTTGTTCGGGGTTATCTTAGGGTTTAAGTCCTTGAATATCCATAATAATGTATTCTTGAGAGGGGTTAACTTTAGTCCTGGACTAAAGCTGGGCTAAATATAAAACAACATTGATGATGTCACCTAATTTTCCACAGAAATGCAGCCTAACGAGCGTCATGAAAAATAATATGTTCGATAAATGAGAAAAGTTTGGCGAACTTCTAAGATTAGAACATCAAGTATCTCACAGCGCTCTGCTTCATTGCTCTCGGTTAATAAGTGGTGTTGTGTTATGTTGCTACAAATGTTTAAACACCCGGAGCGATCCTTTAAGCGAAATATGGAATCTTGAAAGAAAGAGGCTCATAATATAAGATTATCTTCTGAAGCCTACACTATCAAACGAGTTTGACAAATATGGAAGTGATATGCTCAAATATGGTAGTAATATAACATCATCACGCCCATATATGGGAACATCACACTTTTTTTTGTTACATAGGCCTAAAGTTTGACAGCGTAGACAGAGCTTAAGACTAAAAATCAAGGAGGTCTCATTACTCTGATTCTCTGCTGTCGGGAGATAAATGGGATTATTATTATTATGTGGTTGCAATTGTTTATATTTTATAATACACAATACAATTTTAAGCCCGGAGCAACCCCTTAAGCAAAATATGGAATCCTGAAAGACACTCTTGATATCCCATCCACAATCGCCATTAGAGATTGTTATACTGTTCTATTTGTTTGCAATGTTTTACTTTATCATCAAAGATCTATTATTTATAATTTACTCATAGTTAATAATCGTCATGATACCCTCACTTTCAAGCATCTTCGCTCCAGTAATGATATGTCACAATTTTGCATCCCGACCAGATTCACTAGAACTTGGAATTTCATACCCAATGAGATTCGCGATATTTTTGTTAATGGTTCATTTATTAATTATAAATTATCTCTAAAGCAATATTTTAAATGTCGGAGAGAAACTTTTTAACTTTTTAAATCATTTTTTTTATCTTGTGAAATGTTGTTATTATAGTATATATTCTTGTTATTTGTAATTGTTGGGTTGGAGAGACACACCTTACCGGTGACAGCGTTTTGTTTAATGCTTTTGTCTCTCCTCGGCTTCGTGTCTTGTACTTCATATATATATATTTCTATGTTTTGTAATTATTATTTCATGTTTTGTTGCCGAAATGAATAAAACAAAATAAATAATAAAATATATTATTTTTCTAATGCCCGTTTTCCCCACTTGAGCGTATTTCTCGCGCGAATCGAAGAGTTGGTTAATGCGCATGCGTATTCATATTTTCTTCATCTACTTTTTAACAACAGACTGGAAGATCACCACCATGCATAAATTATTATCAAAATTAAAGCTTGACTGATTTTATCATTATACAGAATAAGATAATTCTTTTTATGCTGTTTTTTTAACACTATGAAACAATCATCACATCAACACTGTAATATATTATTTATTATATCAAGCATTGCTTTGTATTATAGGCGTACAATAATTAAAATAATTTGTAAATTTAAAGATTTCTGATGCAAATAAATTAAGAAATTCTTTTCAACTTAAATTAACATTTGTTTATGGTTAGTAAATAAATCGGTAAAATGAGTATAAAATCCCAAAGCCAGACAAGATTTTAAATGGATTTTTGAAGCCATTATTACAAAATATCAATAATATTAGATCTATTACTACAAATACACTGATTAAATTTTACAGTTTATATTGTCTTTTTTTATAAGCAAAACATTTTTTTAATGGAAATAAAAAAAGTTTATTTAGAAGGATAGTGAATGAATTCGCTAGTGGTTATCCTAGGCAGTTTGTCTAAATATATATTTTTTTTAAATATAAAAAAAATTAAATAGAATAAAATGGCCTTTCAACCTTTGATTTATTCATCTTTATTTTTCCTGTGTTGGAGGACAATACTTCTTTAATTGGTGTCATTGATCAAAATAATTAATCGATGGGTGTTTCCTATCAAAAGGTTTGAAACCTGATCAACTCCACTGGTGGCTATGGCTCTGTATTTTGTTTGTATGTAAACATTGTAATTAATATTAGAATCGTTCTTTCACTGGGCCTACATACATATCTGGTAAACATTGCAATTTAAGAAACTTTATTGGCTTTGCTGAATTTAACTTGAATTACCATAGCACTGACTAAGAATAGTTGTCCAAGAACTGACCAATGGCATTATCCACGTTCCAGTTGCAATCTGATAGTATTACTTGAGCTCTTTGTCTGTCCTGGCAGTGAGTAAAGTCTAGAAAGTCATCTAGTTTCTTTTTCTGGTTTTGATCAAGTGGCATCTGAAACAAGACAATTTCATATACATATATATGATTCTTCATTATTAATTACAGCTTTAGATTAATTAAACCTGCTCTGAAACCTTTTAAACTCTTTTTTTCTCTTTAGTTTTCATATTTTTTGCTTCTTTTGTTAAGTACATTGAGGCTTATATAGCGCATTTGTATAATGTGCTATATAAGCCCCATTTATTATTATTTATTAAGAAGAATTTAAAGAATAAAAACATGCGATGAGATACATTAATTATAGAATGATTTTTAAAAATTGCGAAAAATGTTGATAATGAATTAATTTCATCATACCAAAACTGTAGATTTGTCTATCTATTATTGGATATTTGGAAGAGTCGTAATGTGTCTTTGGTGTGTACAGCTTTTAAAAAGGAGGGGAAGGAGGGGACGTGTGGTTTACTAAGCTTGGCGACTCCCCAATAATTCCTTCCCAATACAGTGACTGTGCTTTAAAATTGAAATAAAATCACCTAGTCCAGTGATTCCTTTTTCTTTTTTTTCTTATCACGTAGAGCAGCCCGGGTCTTTTCTATTTTCTTGTTAAATTCTTCATCAGTGTAACCCCATGTCACAGGCTTAACACCAGAACTTGTTTTCTCCTGGTCAGTTTGTACTGTAGGCTGACATTTCTCTTTATTTGTTTCGTCGGATATGGTTTGAGATGGAAATTGATAAGGAAAAGTAGGCCTACTATTGCTTGGTGGGCTAAAACTTACTGGATCAGGGTCTAAAGCAGGATCTGGTGCAGTCCGCTCTACAAGGTGGGGCGGTGCTTTTTTAGGTTGAGGCCTACGCAATACATCTGGCTTTGTTCCGATTGTGACAATGTATTCTGGGAGGGCACGGGCGTTCGTGTATATTACATATTCTGCATATTTTGACACACGGCCCTGCAAAAAAAGTATAAAATATATAAACAAATCATGTCCATACTGCCGTTAATGTTTTGGTCATACTATATCATTTTCAGCATTCTTATACCAAAATTGGACGAGAAACTTGACTTGACCCTCCTGGCTATGGGCTTGACCCCTCCTGGCTACAGGCATGTCCCCTCCTGGCTACAGGATGACCCCTCCTGGCTACAGGCATGTCCCCTCCTGGCTACGGGATGACCCCTCCTGGCTACAGGTATAACCCCTCCTGGCTATAGGCGTGACCCCTCCGGGCTACAGGCATGACCCCTCCTGGCTACGGGCATGACCCCTCCTGGCTACGGGCTTGACCCCTCCTGGCTACGGGCTTGACCCCTCCTGTCTACAGGCGTCACCCACTTGGGTACAGGCGTGACCCCTCCTGGCTACAGGCGTGACCACTACTGGCTACATGCATGACCCCTTCTGGCTACGGGGATGACCCCTCCTGGCTACAGGCATAACCCCTCCTGGCTATAGATGTGACCCCTCCTGGCTACAGGCTTGACCCCTCCTGGCTACAGGCGTTACCACTACTGGCTGCGGCTATGACCCCTCCTGGCTACAGGCGTCACCCTCCTGGCTACGGGCATGACTCCTCCTGGATACGGGCTTGTCCTGGTCACTGGTAACCTTGTTCATACCAGTCTAGAGTGCCATTACTAATAACTAGAAAAAACACAATACAGGTTTACCTTTACTGTCCATACTGCCGTTAATGTTTTGGTCATACTATATCATTTTCAGCATTCTTATACCAAAATTGGACGAGAAACTTGACTTGACCCTCCTGGCTATGGGCTTGACCCCTCCTGGCTACAGGCATGTCCCCTCCTGGCTACGGGATGACCCCTCCTGGCTACAGGCATGTCCCCTCCTGGCTACGGGATGACCCCTCCTGGCTACAGGTATAACCCCTCCTGGCTATAGGCGTGACCCCTCCGGGCTACAGGCATGACCCCTCCTGGCTACGGGCATGACCCCTCCTGGCTACGGGCTTGACCCCTCCTGGCTACGGGCTTGACCCCTCCTGTCTACAGGCGTCACCCACTTGGGTACAGGCGTGACCCCTCCTGGCTACAGGCGTGACCACTACTGGCTACATGCATGACCCCTTCTGGCTACGGGGATGACCCCTCCTGGCTACAGGCATAACCCCTCCTGGCTATAGATGTGACCCCTCCTGGCTACAGGCTTGACCCCTCCTGGCTACAGGCGTTACCACTACTGGCTGCGGCTATGACCCCTCCTGGCTACAGGCGTCACCCTCCTGGCTACGGGCATGACTCCTCCTGGATACGGGCTTGTCCTGGTCACTGGTAACCTTGTTCATACCAGTCTAGAGTGCCATTACTAATAACTAGAAAAAACACAATACAGGTTTACCTTTACTGAGTCGTAGCGTTGTTTGCTGCCTACTTTTTCTGGCTCCCGCTTCAATTCTGTATCTTGTTTTCCATCAGGATATGTCTGTAATATGAAATGATTTATTAAAATTGTCATCATTTTTTTTTTTACTTTTGGGGTAACATGTTTCTTTTTTTTCACTTTTTTTTTGTAAATGCTGTTTTTGAGATTAGAAATAAAATAAAATATGTATAAAATATTCATTTAAAATGAACAACATTACCTTAACATCACCAAGTAAAACTCTGCACATGAGTATTAAACCAGTACGTTTTAAATATTTCATACATTTTCTTGGATCATCACTGTAACAAAAAAATTTAAAACATACAATTTGGGTTTGATTTTACAATGTTCTAAGTGGATGTCCTGTAAGTGGTACCACTCAAATAGTACAGTCTTTTATTACTAGATTGGTCAGTTTAATACCAGGGCGCGCACATGTGTGCAGTAACAACTCAGGACATCTTGGAACAAAAATACAGGCATTTCATTAGTGTGTTTTTTCTATAATAAAAATTGTCTTCACACTTTGAAAACCTGGTTACAAGTTGTTACATTTGCCGGTGTGAAAATGGTATTAGTTTCTGAGCGCTTTATTTTATTTTTTGAATTAAGGCCCATTTACACTAGGATGATAACGATTGATGATAAATATACAAAATATGCATTTTTCATACACAAAACAAAAGAAATCTAAAAAGTTTTCATTCTATAACTATAGAAAATAAACATCTATGCTTCCTTTGAGGAAAATGATATTTTCACACGTCCATCAAATGACGTTATGATTAGTAAGAGCAATAATATCGAGGCAATACAACGATTTTATTGTTTTTATTTATCATGACGTCATTTGATTTGAGTTTTAAAAATATTATTTTTATCAAAGACAGCATAAATGATTATCCTATAGTTCTAGAACGAAAACCTTACTAATTTCTTTTGTTTTATTAAAGAAAAATGCATGTTTATCTATTTATCGTCGATCTTTATCGGCCTAGTGTAAATGGGCCTTTATGCCCATACAATTTACTCTACAGACCTGAAATATATTCCATTTGTACCAAAGTGTCCGCGCCTTGCTAGTCTGTGATCAAGACCTTCCTCTGCCAAATCCATCTTCTCAGCACAGGTCCCATGAAACAAGTACACAATGTTCAAATCTATTACAGTATATAGAAAAATAATTATTATTCTCAAAACAGGTTTGCTTTGAACACATATATTTCAGAATTTGTAGAAAAATGTGTTTTTAAATATTTTCAAGCATAGTTGACATTTATAATCATGCCAGGTTTTTAGTAATTATCAAAGCAACAGAGGTCGCTATACAAATGTAAAAATGCATCATCCAAATATAGAGGGCGCTATTAAACTATATTAGGCCTCAGCATCTATAAATTTTTTTTATTTTAATCAATTATTATTGTTTTTCATAAATTGTGTATATATTTCCAAGTTGTGAAACAATCGATGAAGTGGTTTTTTAGTAGTTTTTTTAATGTTTTTTTTTTGTGGGGTGGGGGTGTTCTGCAAGGTTGGCGCAATTTAGCAATGCATATCTATACATTCAATACCAGTTATTATACAAAGAACATCTTGCCGACTAGTTTTTTACAGGCCGGACTCATCTCTATAATTACCTTTTTCAGAACATTTTCTACTCGACTGCATATGTTCAATCTCCAACTTAAATTTATCCAGAAGTCTTTTATTTTCAATTCTTTCAACGCTATGTACAGTAACATTAGCTTTTGTAATATTTGAACAAATTTGGTTGAATTCTGGATTGCCAGACTGTAGTTCAACAAGGTTGTGTGACTTGGAAAGAGAAGCATCTGTCCAATTTACTGGCAATCCGTTTATTCCAATTTGACTTGGTTCCATACCAATCATCAAATGTATAGACTGAGCAATGGAAATTGGTTCTCCAGGTCCGTATAAATCTTCCTCCTCTGGATTTTCTTGGTCACTATGTACAGGTGACATTGGGGGTGATATGCCATCTGATGCATCCGATAGATAGATAGGTCTACCATTGTAACTATTGTATGGTTGATCGTTAAACTTGTCATCGTCATCTATAGTTGGAGAATGACGCGGTGATCGATAAGAAGCACCTTGATGTCGTGGAAAACTTTTAACCGAGCCATCATCAGAATCGTATGCGTCACGCGTTGGTGATGAATACCGTTTCTGATGGTGGAATGAGTCATTAACTTCACAGCGGCGTGAAGATCGTCGACCTACAGGTTCCTGTGTTTCGCAGAGGTATTCAGTGGAATCATTGAGGGTTGATTGTGTGTTACACAAGCAATCATCATCACTCTCCTCAAGTGGTCCATCATACAGGCCTAAATCTTTTAATGTTTTGAACTGAGAATATACAAACTTGTTTTCATTTTCCATCATCCGTCTATGTCTTTTCCATCAAAGTGTTTCTTCCTGCAATGAATAACACATTCGCTTGAAAGAAAATACAAATGTCAAATCGAAGAACATAGTTGTGAACAAAAATGTTTAAAAATTATTTTTTGATTTCATTTATGATTTCACAAATATTATTATATAACAAAATAGTGAAATGAGATTTGTCATCCTGGTTATTTTAATAAATAAAATATTCCTGTGAGAGTCAATTCCAAGATTTTCTCAGTAAGTTATACAAAACAAGTAAAGTTGACATACTTATTACTTTAGGATAGGCTTAGTACGTATTAGTAGTTTACTTCAGTTCTTCCCTGGTAATTGTATGACTAGCCTATAATAAGCTAGTCAGTAGGCCTAGCGAGATACTAAACTAAAACTAAAGCCTAGCTGGCCCGGTCTAACTACTACTACTACTAGCTAGAGCTAGGCCTAGTAGTTAGTAGTAGTAGGCCCGGCTCTCTCTAGCTAGGCCTAGGTAGACTAGCTACCCTAAAGTAGGCTTATTAAAAATACGTTTAACATCATTTCCTCTAGCTCTAGTGTTAATTTAGAGGACAATAATAATAAGTATGACCGATACAATCAATACAAAAACCGTTTTTAAATAAAATGTAACGAAACGCTGCAGTCCAAAAGTGCAGGAACAATGGCTTGTTGGGGAATTCCCTTCCCCTAAACTAAACTAAGATATGGTGGCGCTATACTATTTCAGTTGTATCATCATCGTTTTGGATAAGTTTCTCGTATCTTTTTGTGGAAGTTTTATAATTAATGATCAATTAGAGACAAAATAATTGCATCGATGTGTCTACCACTATTATAAAACTATGTCGGATATTCTAAGCATTTGGAAAATGTTTATTTTGAAGAGTAATAGGTAGAGCCAATAGGCCCAACAAATCATGGAGCTAATTTTATAGCTCCATGAACAAATATTTACAAAATTAATATGAACGTAAAATTAGGAAATGCTTAAAATTTCTTTATTTGAAAGAAAGTTCCCTACTACCGCCGCAAATGATAAAAAAGGTGGAACATTTATCATTTATTGTATTTAATAGATACAATGAAAAAACGGAAAAAAACTCCTATATGTATATTCATAATTAACAGAGTAAAATAATATTAAATATTGTTTAGTATTAACATTATTTAGGGATCGTCAATGGTCAGCTTGTCTTCCTGGCAGTTAGTGGACCTTTTTTTTACATTTTTGTTTTTATTTTTGTTTATATTTTGTAAAAAATGCCTTATTGCCTGAATAATATAGAAATAATACAATCAATAATAATATTCTTAATAATAATGATGATGTACCACTAATGACTGGACTGGATGATGCAAATACAACACATTGTCTTGATAAGAAATGTTTAAAGAGAGAGGTAGGTTAAGAAATTGAAATATTAAATTGAAACAAATATATATAATAGAAATTTAGGTGACAATTACTTTTTTTACAATGCCACGGTGTCTTAAATTTGACCTTGAAACTCCGACAACTTCCGAAGATGACGTCACTTAATGCTTCGGTTTCATACATCAACATGGTCGCTACCACTTAATGATGATCCAGACATTTGATAACTTAAATTCTGAGCCTTTTTATGGGGTTACTACAGAACAGATTGTGCTTAAAATCCAAGGTATTGTTAAAAGTGATAGTGATTTAACTAAACATGATACTTTTAAGTGATATTTTATGAGGTAATTGTTGGTATTGTTTACACATGTTTACGAAATGTATCTTAACTTTTTTGCTTGTGTAGGCCCTGCATTACTGAATGTGACCGGGCTTGCCTAGTCAAAGGTGGTTCGTTAAAGTGTCATGGCGAGCGCGCGTCTGGTGGTGCCCTCCTTAAATGTAGTTCATCGTACTGAAAATGAAAGTAATTTATAAAATCGTAAAAGTGGTACTTATTACTCTATTTAGAATAAAGATAATGTGATGTTTGTTTAGATTATTTTGGTAAGTATACGTTGACATCCAACATCCATATTTTATGGTTCAGCAGAATCTTTAAAATAGCCAAACCATGGAGCAACAGCATTTTGTTGTTTGCCAAACCCACCCAGCCAGCTAGCCAACAATCAATGGAAACCTACAACAGACCATCAGTCAGGCTTGGCTGAAGCTGGAAGTATGCCTTGATAGAAAATCCAAATATAAGGCCTGCCTAGGTCTAGATTAATTATAAGTAACAAGATAAAGAAAAAGTAAATTAAAAAAATATGTTGTGTGTTTATTAAATAACTTGATTTGTTGTATTTTTTGCCATTTCTCTTATATATTTTGTTGGATAAAACTGTATTAAAAGGATAACGCATAAAAGTGTTTTATATAATGTAGAAATAACATTTCGTCAGCAGTGAAGTGATATGAATTTCAATGAATGAAAGAGTCATCCAATATATACAGTATCTTTGACTGCCGAGGAGCTTTCTATGGAGTTTTATTCTTTACTAGTCTATGGGCTATCGTAGTAAGATTTCAGTTCTCAAAGATTAGACTGACCTTTAACCCTTTTGTTAACATGTTCCTTTCACACATACTGTAGTTTATATTATAGGAAAGATAATTACCATCTCTAAAAATAATTGTAGTAGAGCTTTACATTGGTGGTTATTGTGCTTTCCTTCCAATCCCAAGGTCTTTGGTTCAATCCTGCCAGGGTTGTAATGCATGACTCTTTCAACTCCACTCCCTAAGCCTCAAATGAGCATGATAAATTATGAAATAGTTTATCCATCCTGTACTGTAATTTGTGAGTTATTCGCTGTTGGATGTCTATGAAATAAATACTATTAAAATAAATTTTAAAAAATTTTGTCTTTTTGCAGAATGGCAGATTTCAGTAAATTAGACCAGCAGAGGATAGAGCTGTTGGAAGCAAGGATGTCTGGTGGAATGAACACAAGCAGGCAGAGTATGCCTATCATAATCCAAGACGACTCTAATCAAAGCATTGGCAACAATAGCAGTAGAAGCTCATATGAAGATCGTGATATAGAGGTGCACAACCACATAATTTTCTTTGTTTCAGGTTTCGTCACAAATATTGATTGTTATTTGTATTCTGAATTAGTGTGGTAATCAGCAGCATTGATTTTAATCATCAATATTATCATTATAGTAAATATCACAGTGTAATATTTGGCTGGCCCTTCACCAGCTACAACTCCTTATAAGCAACCATTCAAGTATGTAACTATTCAGACCTACGGATTTATGCTTTCATATCGTACGCGGCGTACAACTCCATAAGCCTGAACCAGGAAAAGATTAGAGGAAACCACCTCTTATGATGCTGATCTTCCGTTTGTTACGACAGCTCAAGGTGATATAGAGGTGCACAACCACATAATTAGTGAACTCTGCTTACGATACGAAAGTCATGCAAAAAACGATTTTAACCTCTAACCAATTAAATTTACACACCTGTATACCAGATGTTCACTCAAATCGGTGACACTTCAGTTTAGCGAAAGCATTAGTTAAAACAATCTGAACACTTTGCTGTTACGACGCTAATTACATATGACATAATTTCAGGCCTTGTCTTTTAAGACAAGCGAGTGCGATCATTCGCCTAACACACTCCTAAACTGCCCATGAGGAGTGTGATTTACAATATGCTTAAATTTGGAAAACTTCTACACACCAAAATACAAACAGCACACCTACAGCATCCCTGAATGTATTGAGGAGTGCACACCTATAACTTTCAAAGACCAGGCCTACATTGCTTGCGATACGAAAGCATAACTCCATGGATTGTGAACACGCCCTATGTCTGTTTAAAGCTTTTAATTAATAGACATTCATCTTTTAGGTTATTCCATTATCAACACCAGACAAAAAAGACCATCGCTCCAAAAGAAAACGTAAGATGCAAGACAATCATCAAGATAGTCAGGGTAAGTTTGTGGGAGTCCCGGGTAGTCATGTACTTTGCCCTTTTCACTTGGTCAGTTTGTCTGTATGTTTATTTTTTTTTAAATTGTATTTTATTCCTATGGTCCTTGCACCACAAAAACAATACATCAAAAAACCCAATTCTAAAATTCAACAATATTATATTATTAAGGCCAACTTCTTTTGTGAATGAAAATTAGTATTACATTCATCTGAATAATGGGTAAAACTAAGCCATCCAAATTCCAGATAAGAAATATCCTGGATTTCTCTTTGAATTCAATACCAAGTTTGAATCGCATGATGCATATACATTTTAAAGTATATTTACTTCACTGCCAAGGTCCCATCATTGATCAAGGGCTTCTCTTGTCCAATGCCCACCTTGACCAGTGGAGAGACATAAGCCTATACGTCTGAGGCAGATACTACATGCAGGGGCTGCCAGAGTCAGCAGTGCTGATTTCAAATGCCTAATGGGACCTCAGGTCCATATACAACACCCGATATTCCCAGATGGTCTCTCATCCAAGCTCTAACCGGGTCCACCTTAACACTTCGGTGATCGGGAAAAGGAGGATATAAATATAAACATGATTTATTTTTCTTTTTCCTGTGTTTAAATCCTATTTATAACGTCATCCCACTTTTCTAAAAGGTCATGGTAAAATTCTGTACACATTGTGTGTACTGACCTGTTTTATAAATAGATTGATTGCCTGGCATACATTTACACAAGAAAAACATGTATGTTTAACAACTTACACATGATACAAAATACTTTCAATTTTATTCTTTCAGGTGTTAAGAAAATTAATGAATATTTCAGGGTAAGAAACAATTAATGAATAGCACATGAATAAACCCTTAAGCTCTGTCTACACTATCAAACTATATGTGACAAAAAAATGTGATGTGCCCATATATGGAAGTCATATCACTACCATATTTAAGCATAATCACTACCACTTATTGAGTGAGTGGTCGAGCGGTTAAGACAGTGGAACCACAATACGTTGTCATATTTAACATCGGCAAGGGTTCGAGACTCGCTCGCTCCATGGTTCTGGTGGTAGAACAAGTCTTCCCGGATAAGGACTATAAACCGTAGGTCCAGTGAACATATCTGGCTCATGTGCACTTTAAAGAACCTAGTACATCTTTCGGGACGAGTAGGGGGTTACCCCGGTGTACTAGTTCACACACACCCACTGTCACAAATTCATCATATATACTCTTTCCTTTAAGGCATCCTGCAATTGGCGATATCGCTGTTGGATGTATGTGAAATAAAATAAAAAATATTTGGGCACATCACACTTTTTTGGTCAAACTAGTTCGATAGTGTAGACAGTGTTTTACACAAAACAAAAACAACAGATAAAATATTTATTTTCTTTTATTGTGGTTAAGGCACAATTAATTTCTTGTTCTTTTTACAGACGTCTGCGACAGGAAGTCCTGGACGTAGCATAGGACCAATGATGAACCCACGGTCACCCTCCTCTCATGGTACAATGCAAATGGTAGGTCATGCTGCTTTTAACTAGATATGAATTGACGATTGTAATGACCTAGGTAGCAAGTTAGGTCATGGCCATTGTGTAAATACAGCGAAGTTGGGACTAATGCAATGTCTACACTATCAAAACAAACTTTATGTGACAAAAAAGTGTCATATATACAAAATTTGCCCATATATGGTTGTGATATCCCTAATTATCTAACACCTAAATAAATTCCTGTCATTTGATTGGACGATTGTGGGTCACATGGCGTGCAATAGTACGCACTATTAAACGATCGTTTAATAGTACTTTTTTTAACGTTTTTGTGTACGAAAAAAAAAACGTTTCGCGGATGAAAAAAATTCCCTATACAAAAATTACTGTGAAATACAACAGCGCCACCTGTCGTCCTGCCTCTGTTGTTTGTTGTAAACACCACAGCGAGATATGCAACAGCAGCAGATTTTATATATATATATATGTACTAATTTCATTCAAAAAGGCATTTAAATTAGCTTTAGATCGTTTTTAGGATTTTGATTAATTAATGGGGACATCCCTACAAGACGTGGAATCGTTGGAAAAACCATAATTAGCCTAGATAAGTTCCAATTTTCTGTCGAAGTTTTGCCTTTCAGCCAAGCTAGTACAGTACTACTACTAGTAACTACTAAGCTAGGCCTGTTAGGATTATGCTAGGCCTATCCTAGGCGTTTTAGCCTTGCTAGGCCTAGGATTGTTTAGTTGTTTGTTGACATAATTAACACTAAAGTAGTTTATAAAATCCATATAAATATAACATTTAATATAATATTAGAAACCAAATGTTACTGTTTTAATCAATGTTAATGAAATGTAGGCCTCTTGGCTAGGGCTACCTTTATTTCATTCAAATGACAGGAATCTATTTAGATGTTATATAAAACAAATAATGAATGTTTTATATTCGTGTAATGGTACAAATAATGGCATTTGGTGAATGATGAAAGGTTATATCAACTCGGCGTTGCCTCGTTGATATAACCTTTCATCATTCACCTCATGCCATTATTTGTACCATTACACTCATAAACATTCATTATTTGTATAATATAGTTGTGATATGACATTATCATGTACTGTATAGGCACATCGCATTTTTTTTTCACATAATGTTTGATAGTGTGAGACAGAGACACTCTATATTCCTTGACACACTTTTTGTGATTTCCTGATCCAGGTAACAACCAACAACATGTCAATGTCCTATCGACGCAAATTGAAAGCTCGCTATTATAAACAATTGACAAATTCCCATTAGTCCTGATTGTGCTCACCCACTAGACCACTCATTTTGATTCAAATCCTATTTGATTGAGTGGAGTGGTGGCTTGGTGGTTATGATGCTTGGCTACCAATCCAAGGGTCCTGGGTTCAAATCATGTCATATCAGGAATCTAATGAAAATCCCAAAGACTTGTAATAAGACTTTGTTTATGTAGATCATCTTGTGCATATGTTTGTCTTGTGAACAGAATTACCACCTTTAAGACGGATAGTGAATGAATTCACTTATGTTATTGTTGGCAATTTGTCTAACAAAACAATACTAAATAATATTTACAAAGCAGTAATCTAAAATAACATTTAACTATTCAAATATTACCTATTTTGGAACTAATTTCAGTTTGGATCCCCGACTGGTTCAAACAGCAACCATAACGATGGAAATAACTTAATTCACATGCAACAATACCAGCAACAGAAACAATTGATATCATTCAATGTGGAAATGTCAACCAAAGAGGTCCAAGTAAGTAGTCTTAACTAATTTGTACCATGATAAATTAATGTTATTTGGTTATACAGTCAACTCTCCCAATACCGAATGCCTTTGGACTGATCAAATATTTCTGGTTTTTCCGAAAAGTCTGGTATTCGGAATGTGTTTATATAATTGTAAAAATGAATTTGGAACTGTTTGGACTTCGAGAAAAGTCTGGTATTAGGAGAGTTGACTGTAGTATGTTGGCCATTCTATGTTGTTGATTTAATCAATATACAAAATATTAGTACACAAATAATGACTGTTTATGAGTTGAATAAGATGAATATTTTCATGAGTTGTTCACTACAGGTTGGTTTTCCACCATGCATCATTCACAAGGCTACTACGTCACACACAAAAATGTTTAAAATGTGAGCATGTAATAGTACATCATTGTGCAATATACAAATTGTGAATGTTTATGAGTTGAATAAGATGAATATTTTCATGAGTTGTTCACTACAGGTTGGTTTTCCACCATGCATCATTCACAAGGCTACTACGTCACACACAAAAATGTTTAAAATGTGAGCATGTAATAGTACATCATTGTGCAATATACAAATTGTGAATGTTTATGAGTTTGATGGCGAGAATCGCAAGCCGAGGTGAAAATAGAACAGTGGGGAAGCTAGGCCATTAAAATAACGATTCGGAGTAGAACACTTATAGATGGCGCACACAACATTTTGATTTCTGACTGCAATCAGTCAACAATCGTTGCAAAGATTTGCAAAATGATAAACGTGCATTAAACCGTTCATTATCACCATTAGATATCACTAATTCCAAATGACACATGATGACCAATCAAATTGCAAGAACACAATCAGGTGTGTTATAATATTACATCATTCCTCTTTAAATTTAACAGACTAGTCTTGGTATGGATGGAGTAGAAAAACTTGAAAAGAAGGCTACAAGTTGTATAGAAGAAAAAGATGTCATGATGGAAAGACTACAGAAGGTAATGTGACCTTTAACACTTTGATTGCCAGAGGTTTTTCCAGTTAGAAACTGCCACCGCCAGCGTTTTTAACCCAATTCGATGTTTTTATTGAAGCTGATTGAAACTATGTATTTGATCTGATTTATATGTAATTTATACTAAAATAATCATAAAGATTTTAGCTTTACAATGGTACCAAGAACGATTTTCAAATCGCAATATGTAAATCGTAATAGTAAAATAAAAGTAACCCACTTTTTTAGTTTTTCATAGTTTTGCGCAAGAAAGTCGAGATATTCGCGATTTTGTGCAAGGCCTCACAATATGAAAATATCGCCCAGGGAGATCAACAAACAACGAAAAAGTTACTTACACGGCACCGATAGGCCTATAAAACAAGTTATCACTATCGAAAAATGTATTAAATTTTATAAATCATAAATCTTGCATCAATGTTTCGCCAAAATGCACATGGTAAAGACACCAGGCCTAAAGTTGGTCCGGAACCGTTTTACGACTAGGCCTAGGCTAGCCTAGTACTACTAGCCTAGCTAGTAAACTGATGATAATATCCATACCATTTCTAAACAAGTTTGTTTCGTGAAACACCAAAACAATTAGGGTATGCATACAATAATAAAATTAAAGACTTCATATTGAAAATGACTCAATTATTTTTTATTCAGATAACAAACAAACATGCCAATCCACAAAAACCTTTGTAATGCTTCGGCGGCATAGCTAGCACGCGACCGATTTTGACGGTCGTTCGTAACCAGATTAGTTACTTTCAAATAGTAAAATATTGACGGTCCAGACCGAATATAGTGTCAATATTTATAGTATACCGGATTTCGTAAAAAAACGCGAAACACGAAGATCTTCGTGTTTGGCAGTCAAGCGTTTCCAAACACGAAGATCTGGTGGTCACAATACCACTTGGAAATTACCTCAGCATTCAATGATTTTTTCCTCCGGTCTGCAATGCAATGGTGAAAATTTATGCTAACAGGCATTGTATTTCATTTTCAACCGAATGTTAGTTAATTAGTTTTATAAAATAATGACGATTTGGAAGTAACGTGCCTCTTAACATAGAGATCCACCATTGAATCGCAGACCGGAAAAAGCTAATTGAACGCTTGGGCCGGAATTGTGACTTCAGTACTGTGCTATACACTATCAAACTTTTTCGAGTGTGATAATTTTATTTTCAATGTTTATAATTTCAGGAACTTAATGAAACCCAAAAACAGCTACAAAAACAGAATGATCATTTAACCAAATGTCTAGCAATGAACAAGAGCCTGCTATTAGAGAAATCACAACAAGAGAAAAAGCATGTACGTAAGGCTAGCATGGAAAATCGTTTGCGATTAGGACAGTTCAATACACAACGACAGGGCGCGCAGTTTGTTGAGAGTTGGAAAGACGGATATGCTTTTACGGATATTGTCAGGTATGAAATTTTAACGACTCCTTGTAACAACCTGTGCGTAAGAATTTGTCCCATAGATCATGGTAATTTGTCGGCATTAATTACAAAAAAAACAGACGCATCCAGCAGCGAGCACAAACTCGCCAATTACAGGAGGGATAAACCATTTTTATGGTTTATCGTGCTTATAAACTAAAGCTCTGTCTACACTGTAAAAGTTTATGTGACCAAAAAATGTGATATATCACTATCATATTTGGGCACATCACACTAGTTTGATAGTGTAGACAGAGCTTTAGTCCTATTTGAGGCTTAGTGGCAATAGGTCAGGATTGAACTCTGCCTTGGGATTGGAAGGCATGTTAACCACCAAGCTACAGCTCCACTATTATTTATATAAATTAATATTACACCCAATGCATGTGTAGCTTCAACTAAATGTCTTTTATTTTGAATATCCAGACAGCAAGAAAGACTAGCACAAGAGAGGGATGAAATTGACCGACAAAAAAAACTTTTAACCAAAAGGAAGCCCCACCTACAAGGGGCGCAGACTAACTCCAAATCCAACTCAGTACCGCAGCTTTCGGCCCAAGCTTACTATGAACAGGACGAGATACTGAAACTAAGACTACAAGTTCTAAAGAAAGTAGGTGGTTCAAGTAACTGTCTACATAGAGACATCTGGTAGCCATTGACATAAAGTTGGCATTTAGATTAATGCTACTTTTAAGTGTACACAGATTTTTTTTAGAGTGACATACAACAGACATTGCAATAAATTACACAAGGTAGTAAGTAATATACTAGGTCGTAGTTGCATCTAGCAAGTTGACTTGTTTGTACAACTATATCAAGTACTGATGGTATCTTGTCACCTCATTGTTTATTCGGTGTTGTGTGTGTGTGTGCATGCGTTCATTCTTATATAATGGTGAGATCCCGTTCATGTACAATATCTTGTTTATGTTTCTCGTTGTGATTGTTGCCTATCTATAGGTAATTGAAAATGGGTACTCTTTGCTTTATTGCTGATTATGAAAAAGAGTGGCACTAATATTACAAACAAGTCTAGCACAATCTGTACAACTATAAAGTGTAGGCCTACCTTTTAAGCACAATCTATAAAAGTATGGTGTAACCCCACCTTTTACGCCCAGTCTACACTAACAAACTTGAGCAAACTTCTCCAAAAAGTTGCAAACAAAAGTGAAGTGTAGACTAAGCCATAAATTCTTGGTTTGAATTGTGTTGTATAATTCTTTATTCTTAATAGTCCTTTTTGTTTTTTGAATTAATGCTATTTAAATTAACAAAATTGACAATTGTTTTTACAGGAGGAAGCCGATTTACAAGTAGAATTAGAAAAACTAGAGCGCAGTCGTAATTTGCATATACGTGAACTTAAACGAATACATAATGAGGACTTATCCCGCTTCAAAGACAACCCCGTGCTAAATAAACGATACCTACTATTGAAGTTGCTTGGAAAAGGAGGATTCAGTGAAGTTCACAAGGGCTTTGATCTAGATGAACAACGTTATGTAGCATGTAAAATACACCAATTGAATAAAGATTGGAAAGAAGATAAAAAGGCTAACTATATTAAGTAAGATATTTAACTTCTCTAATTCTAGTTATCCCATGACCTAGAGGATTGTAGGAGCGTAGCAGATGAGATACATTGAACGAAGTCCTTCCATATGTGGAAATTAGTAGTTGTACTCATCATGATACATTACACAGGCATAAGCTCCTCTCCGGGCTGAAATTTAATACTAATAGGTCATTCTTATTTTTTCGCATATATAGTAGAGTAGAACTAATGAAAAAAAGGGGCCAACCTCAAAAAAATTGCAACAAAAGGTTTTTCAACGGAATTTGGTAGTATTGATTCTACTAAACAACAGAAAAAAAGTCTCAAGAATTTCGACCCCCGGAAAGTGGTTTTTTTCAAGATGGCCGCCAAAATAGATAAAAAGTGAAAATGGCCATACCTCCTAAACTACTTGGTCTATTGATATAATTTTGGTACCAACATACTCAGAACATGCATATTTATATTCGCTATAATAGAACATTTTGGCCAAAATTGACCGGAAATACCATTTCTGACAATTTGACCTTTGACCTTGATATGTTGTATCTTGGTAATAACTGACCGTAGGGAAACAAATGATGGCTCAAATTGTTCAGAATGTACATATTTACATTTATTGTAATAAGACATTTCGTCAAAAAATGGTTGGAAGTAAAGGTTATTGACCTTTAACCTTTATCTATGTAGAATTTCCATATCTCGGCAACTATGTGTGGTAGAGATTTAAAATTGGGCTCTAAATACTGAGAATATACTTATTTATATTTACTCTAATGAAACAGTTTGACAAAAAATGACCAGAAACGACATTTTTTTTACCATTGACCTTGACATGCTATATTTCGATAATGACTGACTGAGATACACTATTTATGGCTCAATTTGTTCAGAATATAATTATTTTTATTTCGTAATGGTCTAATCTACCCATGGAATTAAGAGCTTTCCTGGGAATCAAGTAACTGTAATATTTTACATTTATTATATTATATTTAGAATATGAGTTCAAGTTCAAATTGTTCAGAACATACAGTACTGTATACATTCTTAATAATAATAGTGAATAAAAAACCGGAAAAGTAAACAAAAACGAATATAATAATAATTTTAAATTTCTAATTACGGTATAGCAGCAGTTGATTGGATATTGTGCATGTATTTAGTACGGCATCCTAAACAACTGTTTCAACTTCGTCATCATCGTCGTCAATCTCTCTAACTACGTTGTCGCATTCTTTTAGTTGACACACTCCACAAACTGAAGCACATGCCAATCCATAGCATCTACAACTGCAACATACAGTTTTACATCCAGTAGTACAGTTACAATGGATGATTTTCAAAAGTTCTTCTGAAGCAGCAGTTTCAATCGTCATTATTGGCACAAATGTTTTATTAAAAACTTCCCCAACTTGGCAGCATCCATGGTATTATCTTTCTTTATCCATTGCATGATTTGATAGTATACTCTAAGACTGTGACATTTTGTAGCAGATGAGGTTGGTGGTAGTAGTTGTTGAGGTTTGATAAATTATTTACCCTCAGCAACTTTCTTATTAAACAGCTTGCATCTGTAGCTATTTAGGAAATCCAGTGACTTGGCTCCAAAAAGAATAGACATGGCCTTTAATCCAAACTCCTCGATAGTTTGAAGTTTCTGATGCGGTTGAGTGAAAATATCGGCACACATCAGTGTCATATTCTAGGTTACTTTCTATCAATTTATTGGTTTATTTGCCTTCCTAAAGATGTCTTTGGCTTCGAAGAGTGAGGGTGGAAACGGACTTAGTTCATATTTCATTACATCGTCTAGAGAGATTTGTCCTAACTGAATTTGATGGAAAGAAAGAAGAATTCCTGTCAAGGCATGAGAACAAACACAAATTTATCAACATGCTTTCATATGAGCTACAGAAAAAAGAATGTCCTGTACGACATGCAGCCAACGAGTTATGGTTATGATGCTTGGCTACCACTCCAAGGGTCCTGAGTTCAAGTCCCGTCACATGTCAGGATTTTTTCTAAGGACCAAATTACTCCACTCCCAAAGACTTGTAATAAGACTTTGTTTTGTAGAGCATCTTGTGTATATGTTTGTCTTGTGAACCTCTGAGGGTCCCTAATGATCAGCAATAGCTGCGTGGATCACCCTCATTAAATATGGTTTTAAAAAAAACAAAAAAAAACAATGCCGATGCTGACATTGCTCTGTGGCAACAGTTGAAGTCTCTGAACATAATACAGTAACTTTGATTGGAGAAGACACGGACTTACTGGTACTTTTACTGTATCATGTAAATACAACAAACCGAGAAGTGTACTTCAGATTAGACAAAGGAAAAGATGGGCCTACTAGAGTGATTAATGTAACCAGATTGAAATCTGTTTTAGGATATAAAATGTGAAATGCATTACCCATAGTGCATGCATTCACTGGTTGTGATTCGACGTCTAGGATTTTCGGAATCGGCAAGAAAGCGGCATTTAATAAATTGATTGAAAGTAACCCAGAATATGACATGTGTGCCGATATTTTCACTCAACCGCATCAGAAACTTTAAACTATCGAGGAGTTTGGACTGAAGGACATGTCTATTCTTTTTGGAGCGAAGTCACTGGATTCCCTGAATAGCTACAGATGCAAGCTATTTAATAAAAAAGTTGTTGAGGGTAAATCATTTATCAAACCTAGCCTCAACAACTACCACCAACGTCATCTGCTACAGAACGTCAGTCAAATCATGCAATGGCTATAGAAAGATAATAGCATGGATGCTACCAAGTGGGGATGGAAAGTTTGTAATAAAACATTTGTGCCAATAATGACGATGGAAACTGCTGCTTCAGAAGAACTTTTGAAAATCATCCATTGTAACTGTACTACTGGATGTAAAACTGTATGTTGCAGTTGTAGATGCTATGGATTGGCATGTGCTTCAGTTTGTGGAGTGTGTCAACTAAAAGAATGCGACAACGTAGATAGAAAGATTGATGACGATGATGAAGACGAAGTTGGAACAGTTGTTTAAGATGCCGTACTAAATACATGCACAATATCTAATCAATTGCTGCTATACCGTAATTAGAAATTTAAAAGTTATAATTATATTCTGAACAAATTGAGCCATAAATGGTGTATCTCAGTCAGTCATTATCGAAATATAGCATATCAAGGTCAATGGTCAAACATGTCGTTTCTGGTCATTTTCTGTCATAACTGTTTCATTAGAGTAAATATAAATAAGTATATTCTCAGTATTTAGAGCCCAATTTTAAATCTCTACCACACATAGTTGCCGAGATATGGAAATTCTACATAGATAAAGGTTAAAGGTCAATAACCTTTACTTCTAACCATTTTTTGACAAAATGTCTCATTACAATAAATGTAAATATGTACATTCTGAACAATTTGAGCCATCATTTGTTTCCCTACGGTTAGTGGTTACCAAGATACAACATATCAAGGTCAAAGGTCAAATTGTCAGAAATGGTATTTCCGGTCAATTTTGGCCAAAATGTTCTATTATAGCGAATATAAATATGTATGTTCTGAGTATGTTAGTACCAAAATTATATCAATAGATCAAGTAGTTTAGGAGGTATGGCCATTTTCACTTTTTATCTATTTTGGCGGCCATCTTGAAAAAAACCACTTTCCGGGGGTCGAAATTCTTGAGACTTTTTTTCTGTTGTTTAGTACACCTAATACTACCAAAATCCGTTGAAATACCTTTTGTTGCAATTTTTTTGAGGTGAAACCTTATTTCTACTCTACTATATAAGCAAGCTCTCAATGCGCTTCACATTATTATTACCCCGGTCCTATAGTTGTACAAAGTTGTGTCTTGATCTAACCGGTATCCATTTTATACACCCGGGTGAAAAGAGGCAAATGTAAGGATACAAGCAATGTAGCGAGAGTTGGATTCTCACGACCAGTAATCCCAACGTCCAACACACTGCCCCACACGCCTCACTGTTTTTATTTAATTTAAATGGTTGAAATTAGAAAATACTATAATTAGATTATGATTTTTCTAATGAATGATTCACTTTTTTCTCAACAGGCACGCCTTGCGAGAATACGAAATTCACAAAAGCTTAGACCATAATAGAATTGTTAAACTATTTGATGTTTTTGAAATAGATAGCAACTCGTAAGTATTTGTTTTATTATTATACCATAAAAAAAAAAAGCACATTGATCGATACAGTATAAAGATTTGTAAATAGGATAGTTGCATGCACAAATGAGGGCTGTTTGTAAATTACATAATGTTGTATGATACTTTCTCAAGAATATTTAAAACTACCATTATGATTGAATTTAATCTCTTATGTGACAAAAAAAAGTGTAACATGCCCAAATATGGTAGTGATAATTATGACATCATAATGTCCATATATGGGCACATTTTTTGTCAAATAAAGATTGATAGTGAAGACAGAAGCTTTATATTCGGATTTTAATCTTTTTATTTCTAGATTCTGTACTGTATTAGAATACTGTGATGGTAAAGATTTAGATTTCTACTTGAAACAAACAAAACTTATTCCTGAAAAAGAGGCACGTTCAATCATGATGCAAACTGTGAGGGCGCTTCAATATTTGAATGAACGCAAACCGCCCATTATACATTACGATCTAAAACCTGGTATGTAACTTCCATGGATTATTTAATTTTATTTAGCAAGTGGAACTGAATATTAATATCAATTGAAATATTATTTTCATTAGCATGTAGATATATATTAATATCAATTGAAATATTATTTTCATTAGCATATAGATATATATTAATATCAATTGAAATATTATTTCAACATTTTCTTGATAGGTAACATTTTATTAAGTTCTGGAACGACTAGTGGAGAGATTAAAATAACTGATTTTGGTCTCTCAAAAATCATGGATGAAGAAAATTACGATCATAATGAAGGTGGAATGGACCTGACGTCACAGGGTGCTGGAACATATTGGTAAGGAAATCACCTATACATTAGAACAACCTCTAATAAGGTGACACCTTCGAGATTAAAAAAATCTTGGGTTGTCCCATGTAAAGACGGTGACATATATTTTGCATTGTTTGTTTCTTGAGAAAGTGCCCCTTAAAGATATATTGTCGCCCCTTAAAAATATATTGTCCCCCCTGAAAAATATTTTTGTCATAAATTTTTTGTTGAATATGTCATTTTAATGTCACATAATAGTTCATAATTTAAAGCAAAAAAATACTTAAATTGTCTGTCAGACAATGAGTTTTTGGTTAAAATTTATTTTGTCTTTTTGTAAGTGAAATAATAAATTGGGATTTTTTTTCTACAGAAGTAAATAACTTTATTAAAACTTCAAAATGGCCTATTAAATGTCTGATTTTTATTAATCTTCATTTTTCATGTATTTGGGGGACAATGCATCTTTAATAGGGATTTACTGAATAGGAGTGTCCCAAAGGGTTTCCACATTCATGTTTTATTTTGGCTCATGTGTGTATTTGTTCTCACATTAACAAAGCAATAAAAACACTCTGCATTATGTGTTCTTGTCTTTCACTGCAGGTATTTGCCTCCAGAGTGTTTTGTAGTCGGAAGAGGTCCACCAAAAATATCGTCCAAAGTAGATGTGTGGTCCATTGGAGTTATATTTTATCAATGTCTTTATGGTAAAAAGGTATGTCTGGATGAACAGAGTATTAAAAACAATTAAGAATATTTTAAATATTTGTTTTAGATTGCTTTGCTTTTAACCTCTGAGCAAGCAAATTCATTCACTTTTTGTTTTGTTTTTTTTGCAGCCATTTGGACACAATCTGTCTCAAGCGTCCATCTTGGAACAGAATACAATCTTAAAAGCAACTGTAGTGCAATTCCCAAATAAACCACCTGTGAGCCAAGAAGCAAAGGTAAATGATTTTTTATTAATTGGACGATGGAGATTTTTAGGGCAAGCTCACCAGGCAGGCAACAGTCTGTTAATGTATCTTAAAGGGGATTCTTTCACTTCAGCTTGATTCCCATTTGAACGAAATACACTGCAAGTAATTTGTATGGATTATCGGAACTGTTGCTTGTGATTGGTCAATGTTGATTGGCTTTGCGTCCAATGGAAAACTAATCTTTATTTTCAAGCCAGTACCAACCACACCCCCCCCCCCCCACACCACTATTAAACCACTAACAAACTTGATCGATTATTATGTATATCACACTGATCGAATAACCACAACCAATACCCTTATAACCTAATAGGGAGAAGTTAGATAAACGAAAAAAAAATGACCCATACAGAGAAATTTGTTGACATCAGGAAGAAAAATATAACAAAAGATTTGAGATTTTTCTTACTACATCTTGTGATTTCTATATAATGATAACAGGATACTGTGTATATATATAATATGCTAATGAAATTGTTATTTTTTAATTACAGGACTTTGTTCGTCGTTGTTTAGAATACAACAAAGACAATCGTTTAGATGTGCTACAATTGGCACGTGATCCGTACCTGATGCCTCCAACTCGCAAGGCCGCACCTACTAATTTGCACAATAATAGTCACACCATGATGCCGCCTCCTAGCAGCTCTGGTACATTTAGAAACATCACTGGTTCGTGATATACGACATGGAATGGAACGAAAGATAGCACAAGAACGGTTCGTTCGTTCGCCTGGTCATGTGAAATCCAGGCCATCGTCATAGAAACAGTAAACAAACATGTCTGGCTGCTAACTTCTTGTTGGATATTTATGTCAGTAGATGGATGTACTACATATGCAAATGTTAAAGAAAAAAAATAACATCATCATGCGAGAAAAGTGATGCATTGATGATTTAAATTTTTTTGATTTTATAGAAATTGTATAGGATGCTGTATTGTATGGGATGTGAAAGGGGAACAAGGAGGGTTAACTTTCTCACTATTGTTGACTGTACTTTGTCTAGTTATATACACCTGATCAATAAACTGTATTAATGTTAATAGATATATCCTATTGTTCTAGGAATCTATTCATATTTTGGTTATTAGGTACTTTTAAGATCCACAACTTTCACCTTTGACCCAGCATATTAACCCCTCCCCTATTATATTCAAACTCAAATGTGCACACATAGATATTCGTGTACAACTGAATTTGATTTTTAGAGACTCTGTATAAAGTCTGAGTAAATTATCAGAGCTTGTGAAATGACCGTCGTGGTATAACGTTTAAAGTTGTGGATAAAAAAGTACTTATTTAATGAGGAAGCCCCTCTTCCTGTAATTGTACTCATTTTCAAACTGTATCAGTTTATGTGAGTAGGCATTTGAATTGAAAATAATATAAAGCTAT
The DNA here is from genome assembly GCF_964355755.1 of Antedon mediterranea. Lineage (NCBI taxonomy): Eukaryota > Metazoa > Echinodermata > Crinoidea > Comatulida > Antedonidae > Antedon > Antedon mediterranea. The sequence continues at coordinate 36,433,781 of NC_092670.1, read as the reverse complement.
GTCTACAATATCAAACTAGATGTGCCCTAATATGGTGGTGATAAGCCCAAATATGGAAATGATATGACATCACCATGTCCATATATGGGCACATCACATTGCTTCGATTGATTTGATAGTGTAGATAGAGCTTTAGAAGTTGTATAAAAGATATCGGCTATACTAGAATCATTTCCCAATCGCTATCCTTAAGTGAAATTACTTCCAGATATTCAAATTGCAAATAAATCATTAAAAAGATAGTATGTTTCAATGTTGATCACCTGTGTTATAGACAGTAAACAGATGTATTGTCATTTGTAACTTTTAAGTATACAATACTGCAGATAAATGTGTAGGTATTTGCTTCAAGTTGTATTGTCTTGTGCTAAACTTCCATCCATTATTGAGCTGTTATTAATTTGTTTTTTTCTTGAATATTATTTTGATTATGGTCAACGTTTTCTAAACCTTTGATCAGTTTTACTTTTACAACTCAAATACTGCCAAGTTTAGAAGATGGGTCCAATGGGTGTTTTTTTAGTGCACCATTGGCGTAACATAGAGACCCGAGGCCCTGGTTTAGGAACCCTAAAGTGGCCCTCCAATGCCTCGGGCATTTTTAGCCTTTTCGACGTATTTGAATGTCTGTTTCTTTTTCTCTCTGGGCACAGCTCAGGGGCCCCCATAAGCTCCGGGCGTTTAGCTGTGGGTTCAGCCAGTGATCACTCATAGCCATATAAGCCACTGCAGGGCACGTATGGAAAATAATTGGTGTATGACAGATTCTTTAACTGATAAATGTTAGTGTTGTTGAGACAATGACATTCACTGTGATTAATGCAAAGAAGAATTAATGAAAATAATAGTTATATGGTTGTAGAGAGTAGGTTTTTGTAAGAAAATGCTAACATCAAGCCAGAAAGCCCTTATTTGGAGTGGCTATGGTACATATTATTGCAACAAAGCTGGGTTTTTTGGTTAATATCCGTATGCCATGCTTAATGCCTGCTTATACAAAGACGTTTGATTCATCTTCTTGTGATTGGCTGGTACCACTTTCATTTGCACAAGTTCTGCACACAAGTACTGTACAGATGTTTCATGAATATTTGCATCATTATTGTTTTTATGAGTTTGGTAAAATTATATAGAAACATTAACACACCTTTACCTACCAAACTTAAATGTTTAAGTTAAACCAAACTTGGCACGGCACCAAGTTCGGTTTATAAGCCTATGTTTAAGCAGCTAATTTTTGTATTACATCATATTGCCCGTTCTATTTCCTTAAAAATAAATGTATTTGCAAGTTGATACAATAAAAATAACTGACTATTGAATATTTTACTAAAGATATTTATTAATTGATACTGATAGTTTTTTAAATTTACAACTTTATGCAGACATTTTGGGTGAGCTTCACTTAATCCGTAAAACGTTTTCAAGTAAGACACACAAGAACTGTACACATGAAAGCAACTTATTAGTTTCTTTTACAATACCCGTAAAACAAAAATATAATATGTACTAGAATAGAAAGACTTTTGGTATGAAAAAACACCTTTCGAACTTTACTCCTTCTGTCTATCTTTGCCTCAAATAGTTCATCGTTAGTGATTTCCAGAAAAGAAAATTCAAATCATTTATAAAAAAAACACTCACTTCATCTTTACTGCCAGAAACATCTAACCTGTGGGAAAATAGTTATCCCGGAATCTAAATAAGAATTCCATAGTGCGAAAGGGACTTTAAATATAATAGCATTGATAATAGTAGTGTGTACAGGGACAATTGTCCTGGCTTAAACTATCTGGCAAAATACATCTAGCATGTATAAACACACAAAAGTACTATAATATAAAATTATACATGCACAAATTAAAAAATATACTATATAATAAATATTCATTACATATTCTACTGATGTATACAAATATTCTTTATAAATTATAATATTCATCTTCAGCTGAAAATATTTATAATCATAATATAAATGTCCATATTATACATGATTATGTAATTACTGCACTTTATAAAAACAATCATTCATTTCAGATACTAGTACGTTTTCTGCATTTAAGGACGGAACACTTTTGCTATTTATTGTCAATCTCTTTAAAAGTAATGTCTGCAGTTGATACTAAAGAGTTGATTAAACATCATTATGAATGGATTCTATATCTAGCTATTTTTATCATATATTGACACCTGACTGGGAAATGATAATCAAACCAGTATATTTAAAATTATTAGAATATGAGGGCATCCTCTTTGGTGTGTGGCGCAGAACGTTTTACAATTATTGATCGTGAGATCGTGGTTCGAATCCAACTCTCGCCGCATTGCTTGTATCATTAGGCAAGACAATTTACTTACATTTGCCTCTCTCCACCCAGGTGTATAAAATGGGTACCGGTTAGATCAAGACACAACTTTGCGCTGATTACTAGCTGCATTGTTATGGGAGTATGTTTCCATACGTGCATGATCTAAAAAATGGGGCAATAATGTGCAGCTCATTGAGAGCTTGTTTATATGCGCTAGATAAGAATGAACTATTATTATTATTACTTATTTTTGTGTATATTAAATTTAAATTATTATTATTATTATATTATTATTGATTAAATTTGAATCTTCTCAACATAATGTATGTACTATTTTTAAACCTATTTACAGGTGGATAAAATCTACCAGTAATTTTTTACCAGTTATCTGCAACATATTTTGTATTTTGAAACTTAACCAAAAATTGATTATTAGAGAGGTAACTGATTTCTCTCTGTGCTACTCTTCATTTCTTGTGAACATCTGTGAAATATGTTTAAAGATGATGTCAACAGTTTACATTGTACATGCTTAAAGGTCTGTCCACACTATCAAACTTAAAGTGACAACAAAAATGTGATGTTCCCATACATGTATATGGACACAATGATGTCATACCAACTACCATATGGGCACATCATATTTCTTTTAGTTTGATAGTCTATACAAGGCTTTACACTAACAACAAAACTGGTTGAAGGGGACACTACACTGCTGCCACAATACTACAGTACAGTACAGTACTGTAGCTCTTTTTGTAGGAACTGCATCAACGCTGCTGATTCTGTTGCTGTTCCTGTCTTGCGAGTCTCTGGTAGGCTGGCTCTTGCAGGACTCTCTTGAGACGTCCAGTCTGTGGATGGTCATCTCCAAACACTTGAATCTTGCTGGACAGACCATTCTTAAAATATGTGTATGCTTCATCGTAGTTGTTCATTTCCTCAAGAAGGATTGCGATATTTGTGAACATTCGACTGGACAGAACGCTGACCTCACCGTATGTCTGAATACAGATCACTTCAGCTTTCCTGTATATCTAAAAGAAAAATATCAAGTAATGGATAAAAATAATATATTTCTAGAGGTCATCACAGCACTAGTTTGATCTACCACAGACTTCAGTGGCATTTACTTGTTTTGTAGAAGACAAAAGTACTAGTAGGAGTGTACTTATTATTAGGTGATCATTTAGAATCTAAATGATCACCTATTGTTATTGTATGAAATCTTTATTTTTTTTCTTTTTATTGTTTCTGTACACTATTTTGTGTAACAATTATCTCAAAAAGTTTAATGTCAATGATTACCAAAATTTCAGAATATCTTTCAAATAATATAACTTAATCCTAATAAGCGTGATCACTCATCCGTGACGTCATTTATACGCCATTTTGCAAAATCACATTATCAATCATATCTCCATAATTCATTATCACATATTAATGAAATTCACTACACGTAAACTTCAGGTCAAGGGTAAAAATATTAGCAAATAAAAACGCACGCGCACATAGGGTCATGCGCGTGAAATCGCGCGTTAAAAATTTAAAACGCTCAAAATTAAGTTTTGATCAATTTAGAGCATGAATTAGGCCATTTGCGTGTTTCAAAAAATTACTGGGCAAAAAAAAAATTTGCGCGCGCGATACTTAAAAAGAGTAAAAAATATGAATTTTTTTTAAAAATCTCATTCTACTCACCATTCTTAGTACATTCACCAAATTTGAGTCAGTTCCGACTTAAAATAACGCTATACGAGCAAGTTCAAAATGACAAAATGCGCAAATTAATTGCATCAAAGTGATGAAAATGGTAAAAAATAAGGCCTTTTTAAAATGAATATAACTCTTCAGAATGGCAGGTGACTCCCAATTTTTTAAACTTATTATGGAAGCCAATAAGTTGTAGATACAAATGTATATACACATTAGACGTACAAAATGGTATGACGTCATTAAATGGCCACTTGAATTTAAAAATTAGGAATTTTTATCTTTTTGTGTGGGTTATCACATTCAATAGAGCGCATCTCCGTTATTTGAGCCCGATTTTCGCACAACTTTTAGTATGTGCTGGCTCAATTAATTATTCTTCTAATGAGTTGTCAACATTTTTATTTTGATGACGTCATCACGCGTAAAAACTTGAATAACCTAGGTCGTGTAATTTCAGCTACACCATACATTTGAATATCTTATAGCTCTTCAGAATTAAAGGTGACCTTGAAGATTATAACTTATTATGAAAGCTGATGAAATGTAGATTTGAATTCATATAAAAATTAAGCCTATTGGATGTTGTGATGTTATCATATGGCCAGTTGAAGTTAAAACGTTGTTTTTAAATTTCTTTAGTCGAAGTTATACAAATTTCAAAGAGCGCGCATTGCGCTTCTACGTGTCAAATTCTCTTCCAATCCTTATATTTATTTGCTCAATTCATTATCTTTCGAAATTGTCATCTTCGAGTTTATTTTGATAATTCCATCATACCAAAAAATTTGATCATGATGTGGGTCCCGTAATTTCACCTATGCTACACTGGATATAGATATACAGTATATACTGTACATATTGTATATGACACATAATAGGTACAACTCAGCACTATAAGTGTATATGCATCATGTCATAGGATGGCGTACATCAGCTTTTTACGATCGTATGTTAACGTACGTGCATGTTTAAAAAATGTTAATTTCATTAAAATGATAAAAATGATCACCTATAATTCGTCAAAGTGACGAATTAAATTCTAGTTGAATTATTGTTTTTATTATTATATAAATTGTTTTTTGTCCCTAAGACAAGCCATGATCTCTGCTATTTCTCTCTATAAAAAACAAAAACCACTAAAATACCTCCAATGCTCCCTCTTGGTCCACCTCTCCCAAAAGAAGTCCTTCGTTCATCATACACTCAGCAACATGACCTTTGTCTCCAAGCTTGAATAAATTAAAATAAAATTAGGGTCAAAGTTATATTCAAATGCTTTAATGTGTGTCAAAAAAGTGCACTAGGCCTGAAGCTTATATTATTTTCAAGCTCAAACTTGGTTTTATTCACTTACCTCCTCATAAAGCTCCTTAGCTTCTTTCAGGCTTTCTACACCAAGGTCAAAGCCCTCTTGGGCTGATAAGTTGTTGTCTCCTTTCAAGACAAACCACGTTTTCAGATTGAATGCCAACTTCATCAATGAAAATGCACGTTCATACTAAAATAGAGATAACAGTTTTTTAATTCTTCTTCTGCTATTCTTTAAAAAAAAAAAAAATACTTCTTGCTTATTGATTAACCAAGGTCCTGGGCTTATATCTGAAACACCCTCTTAAAGATCCATTCCCTACAATTTTTGACGTTTTGTAAACATAATGCATATATTACTTTGAAAACATTAAACCAGGTCATTCCTTGTCTTAAATGTACGTGTTATGGTAAATTATGATAAAAAGAGAGAAACAATGCACTACCTAAGTAGTTCGCGTCGAATGTCCTCTCATGGACAGTATAGCCTAGCTAACCTTAGGCCAGCAGTAACGTATGAACATCGTATGCTAGCTATAGGCCTAGTCTGACGTTGTCTAGTTGCTGCATTAATTGTCTTTCTGTTTTTGCCAGAATCCATTAATACAAATTGGGGAAAACCGGGTATTTTTGCTGAAAAGTTATGATTCTTCCATTTGTTTTGGGCCTTCACGATCGATCGATTAATTGAATTAGTATTAATAGCATTGTTAATAACATACTAACCTTGTATTTTTCTGATCGTTCTGTAAGCTGTTCACTTATTCTAATTGCTTTTCTCCTAAAACTAATACATTCTTTTAGGTCAGGCATCATAGCCTTGGTGATGAAGTCGTGAAGTGTTAATCTCTGTGAAGTAAATGAGCAATCATTCTGGTAATGAAATACTAAAAATTCAATACAGAAGGCCACTTTATAATTTCAACTATGAAAAAAATACATTTATTTTACTTCGTATGGAACGCAAAAACAAAATAAATTCCAATCAGAATATTTTGTTGTTAAACATTGACAAGATCCAGTAGATTAGTTTTAAAGATTAAACATAATATGGATTTTTCAACTTGGCTTTTAAAGGTGGCATTATCACATATGCAAATTAAGCTCCGCCCACTTACCTCATTATGCATGGTAGCAGCAACGTTGTAGAGTTGCATCATTCTCATTGGTTGAGCCCCTAATTCATCTTCCAAAGCCAATGCACTCTGGAGTAAGTTAAAACATCTATCCACATCTCCTGACTGCATGCTGTATTGATTTGAAACAATAACAACCAATCAGAATGGTCAAGCATGGTTAGGCAGAGGTGGAAGGTCACATTACAGTTGTTGGATGGAATGAAATTCAACTCTTGACATACAGTAGAACTCCTCCATTAGGACACCATATTTAGGGGACACTCCAATTTAGGGGAACATTTCGCAAGACACGAATGAACAGGGACGTACTGTATGTTTTAACACTACAGCCAACCTCTATTCAGGGACACCCTGTTGGGTCCTGAATGTATCCCCTAGTAGAAGTTCCACTCTATAGGCAACAAATACAGTAGCAACAACAATCTTTTGAGGTTGACATTAAATGTTATTTAAGTTTACCATAGTATTTTGTAAGACTTACACGAGTCTGGCAACCTTTTCATAGTGTAAGGAAATCCCTACAGTACAGTTTTGTATACATACGAGTCTGGCAACCTTTTCATAGTGTAAGGAAATCCCTACAGTACAGTTTTGTATACATACGAGTCTGGCAACCTTTTCATAGTGTAAGGAAATCCCTACAGTACAGTTTTGTATACTTACACAACCTTTTCATAGTGTAAGGAAATCCCTACAGTACAGTTTTGTATACATACGAGTCTGGCAACCTTTTCATAGTGTAAGGAAATCCCTACAGTACAGTTTTGTATACTTACACAACTCTGGCAACCTTTTCATAGTGTAAGGAAATCCCTACAGTACAGTTTTGTATACTTACACAACTCTGGCAACCTTTTCATAGTGTAAGGAAATCCCTACAGTACAGTTTTGTATACATACGAGTCTGGCAACCTTTTCATAGTGTAAGGAAATCCCTACAGTACAGTTTTGTATACATACGAGTCTGGCAACCTTTTCATAGTGTAAGGAAATCCCTACAGTACAGTTTTGTATACATACGAGTCTGGCAACCTTTTCATAGTGTAAGGAAATCCCTACAGTACAGTTTTGTATACATACGAGTCTGGCAACCTTTTCATAGTGTAAGGAAATCCCTACAGTACAGTTTTGTATACATACGAGTCTGGCAACCTATTCATAGTGTAAGGAAATCCCTACAGTACAGTTTTGTATACATACACAACTCTGGCAACCTTTTCATAGTGTAAGGAAATCCCTACAGTACAGTTTTGTATACTTACACAACTCTGGCAACCTTTTCATAGTGTAAGGAAATCCCTACAGTACAGTTTTGTATACATACACGAGTCTGGCAACCTTTTCATAGTGTAAGGAAATCCCTACAGTACAGTTTTGTATACTTACACAACTCTGGCAACCTTTTCATAGTGTAAGGAAATCTCTTCCTTGTCAACATTTGGGTTGTTATTCATGTTCTCCAAACTCTCTGTATAGCAATCAAACAATTCGCTCTTATCACCAACCTAACAAGAAAAGTGATTCCAATAAACTAAAGCTCTGTCTACACTATCTTTATGTGACTAAAGTGTGATGTACACAAATATGGTAGTGATATGACATCATAATGTCCATATGGGTGGAGTTAGACACAAACAGTTTGTCGTAAAAGCGGAACTATTCCAACCCCAGTGGAGTACCAGTGGAAATGATTTCACATTAGATTGCACATGTGTATACTTACAGTCCTCCAGAAGGCCAGTAGCTCTCCACTGAACTCTGGATGGTAAAAGTGATGGAATACTCTCCATTGTTTCAGGTACTCTCTTAGCTTTTCTTTATCGTCACATTTGGTGAGATGGTAGGGATACTCCTCACTCTGTCTGTCCATGTTCTCAATAGTCTCAAAGTACTTTGCCAACACCGTGTGCCACCATATGTTTTTCCATGAATCTTGTTTGAAATATCTGTTTAAAAAAAATGCATTATACAATTGCTCTTTCTACACTATCAAACTAGTCTGCAAGTCAATTTTCACTAGGAAAACTGCAGTGCTGGATTATCATCAGTTAGTTACAGACAACAATGTAACCTAATCATTTTTTTTTATGTTTTTATTTACCCTTATTTTGATGAGTTATATTATAGGCTATCACTATCTATAACATATCTAAAATCATCCATCACGCATAAAAAAAGGAATTAAAATATGGAAGATCTCATAAATGAAAGACTTACTTTGCACGAACAGCTTTACTTAGAGATCGATGATAAAAATCTAGTCGTCCTTCTCCACTGTCACCAAATGGACGTAAGAAAGGTTTGAGAACACGGTAAACTCTCGCCCAATTGGACGCAGCTAGTGGATTCTTGATTGTCTGATCTTTAAACAAATAAAAGCAGTTTAATTATTTAAGCTCTGTCCACACTATCAAACTAGTTTGGCAAAAAAGTATGATGTGCCCAAATATGGTAGTGATATGCTTAAATATGGTAGTGATATGACATCATCATGTCCATATATGGGCACATCACATTTGTTGTCACATAAAGTTTGATAGTGAGTAGACTTTACAGTTCAATACATGTAAATGTGAATGTATAAGAACAGCATAGAAACATAGAGGCTAGTAATACATTTAAAGTTCTGCCTGTATAAGTCGGAAGAGGATGCTGTAATGTTTGAGGGACAAATGAGCATAGTTCTCTAAGTCTTGAAGATTCAAGGTTAATTCAAGGTAAATACTGTATTAGCAATAACCACAAAAAAACTTACCACTTTTAATTTTTTTAACATCTTTAGAAGGAGTTATGTTCTTTGGGTTTCCTAGGATCATCAACAGCTCCCTCTCTAGAAGACCAGTCTTGGAACATTCCAGAAGACAGAGTGTGGCAACCACAAGCTGCCCGCCGCTTTCATCTTCAAATCTACTAAGTACACTCTCAAGCAGACTACAACATCAAAATGAAAAAAAACCTCATAATAATGATATTGATTAAAACAACATTACAGAAAATTTAAGCCAAAATCAGAAGTACAACCCTAATTAGCATCATGCATAATGTATACCCGTGGTTTGATTTTCCAGACGAAATGTAACCAAACTAATTTACCTGTTAATTACGTAAAATATGTACACATTTTTGTACATATCCTTAGTTTTATGGAATAAATTGAGTTTGGTTAATTGATTGATATGATGAGATAAATAATATTTGGAGGTATTTTAAATACCTTAGCAACCCATCAGGAAAACTCTTTATTTTTTTAGTGAGTTTCTCAAAGAGTCCATACACACGAAGCTCCTCGCAAGCAATTGACAACCACAAAGGATTCTGGGATGACTCTTTGCTCAAGAGACTCGTCATCTGTTCTTCGTCAAGTTTCTTGTTGTATTTTCCAAGACTCTCAACAACAATAGCCTAAAAGAACAATGTGATAATGTAAAATACATCTACTAATATAATAATTGCTTTATACTGGATGAGAATACAGAATTGTGTACTTTCCAGGAGCAGTAACGGATTCATAATTGAATTTCTTATTTATTTATACTGGGTAACCTCTTCAGTCAAAGACTGGTCTCCCACAGAGGGCCCATTTATGATCAGTGGCTGTGATGTACTAGTACACCGGGGTAACCCCGGTGTACTAGTACACCGGGGTAACCCCTTACTCATCTCAAAAGAAGTACTAGGTTCTTTAAAGTACACATGAGCTAGATGTGTACACTGGACCTACAGTTTATCGTCCTTATCTGAGAAGACTTGTTCTTCCACCAGAACCATGAAACGAGTGAGCCTTGAACCCTTACCGATGTAATGGCTAAGTCAGTACGGTTCAATTGTCTTAACCGCTCGGCCACTCACTCGCTAATATTATTCATACTATTTTATAAAATAGTAGAGCCTCTATTAAGGGACGCCTTTCCTTTAGGACACCTCTATTAAGGGGATGACAAGAAATGAACAAATTGCAATGTATGTTTTGACAGCCAACCTCAATTCAAGGAACATCCCTCTTTAATCCCAATGGTGTCCCCTTAATAGGGGTTTTACTGTAGCCTATATTAGATTACTTATTATATATTATTATTAATAATTATTATATTGTAAATAAACTCATACCTTTCTTGATTCCATATCGAGTGGTGTTACAAACAGCTCAACTGGTTTACTAGAACGACTTTTGAGCGTTTTGTGTTGCGGAGTATCATCGATCATCGAGAAAACACAGCGAACTTGCGGCGCTAACTTGACTGGTAACCAATTCAAAACGGTTGACTCCTTTGACTCATCAAACTAAGGAAAATGATTTTATCCTTTAGCTCTTTTATTATTATTATTATTATTAATTTTTTTTCCATACTCATCCAACAGCGAGTAACTCACCAATTACAGGATGAATAATCTATTTTATAATTTATTGTGCTCATAAACTAAGTCTCATTTGAGGTTTAGGCAGTGGAGTTGTAAGAGTTGTGAGTTACAACCCTGGCACAGGTCAGGATTGAACCCTAAGACCTTTCGATTGGAAGGCAAGCACGTTAACCACCAAGCTACATCTCCACTACTTTTTGTTACAATAGAATCTCTGTCCTAACAAAATTTTTTTATAACCAAAAGTTTGTACTTTCTCTGAAATACATTGGAAAAATATTTTGTAAATGTGAGGAATTAATCATTCATTTTTACCTGGTTTAGGGCGTCAATAATAATGATCACCGGTTTTGTGTTTGGATTTGACAAAGCACTGCAAGCAACTTGGCATGTTGTCTCCAAATCTTTCGGCATCTTGCTCTCCTGTTTGAAATTAAAAGCATTAAGTTCTGTCTACACTATCAAACTTTATGCGACTGATATGATGTGCCCTTTAGGACATGAGGTCATATCACTACCATGTTTGGGCATATCACTAAAAATTCAGTTATCTTTGTAATAAATTATAAAATAATAAATAAAAGTCTTTACATTGATGATGTTCAATTCTTTGAGAAGTCGTTTCAGGCAAGCTTCCAAATCAGGTGATCCTGGAATGGCGCCAACAAAATGGTAGAAGACATGCCAGCCTTGATCAGGTGATCTGTAAATATTAAGTTTTGAAAAGAAAGTCAACTATTACTCTGTAAGAAAAACACTATTCAATGCAAGTTTCTGTAGAACTAGGCTGAAATCCTTTGTTTATATCTAATATTGCTTTACTCTAGAACCCCTTCTAGAGATTATGATGTAGTACACGATAGAGCAACCCTATACCCTCTCTACTTCTTGGAGTTTCGAGATGACCAAACAATAGGGGTTACGATGTACCCTTAATAGAGGTTAGTATGATGTATTACACCATAGAGCAACCTTATATATTAAACATTTCGCTCTACCTAGGTGTTACCAGAACTTTTATTAGATGTCATGATGCATACATAGAACAACCCTAACATATCTCTCTACTTTATGGGAGTTTAAATAATTACCCTGGAATATCTCTTGATATTGCCTTTTCCACGGAGACGTCAGCTACTCTTGCCATAATGGATGACTTTCCTGTACCTGGTCCTCCAAGTAACAACAATGCCTTATCAACACCAACACTAACAATATGCTCCTTGATCTGCAAGTATAACATAGGAAAAATATGAAAAATGCAGTACCTAAAATTATAAAGGTATATCCATTATATAATTCTCATATTTTTCTATTTTTATTTAAATTCAAAGGCAAATTACTGAAAAATAACAATGCTGTGGGTATCAGTGGCTGGATCTCAATGGAGATACAAAATAAAATAAGCACTGAAAATATGACAATGCTGTGGGTATCAGTGGCTGGATCTCAATGGAGATACAAAATAAAATAAGCACTGAAAAAATGACAATGCTGTGGGTATCAGTGGCTGCATCTCAATGGAAATACAAAATAAAATAACCAAAAAGTTAAATCAAAACGATAAAGTAAAACAGCCAGAAAAATTAGCAGAGCTTTCGGGCAACACTAGTCCTTTATCAGTGCAATAATTAGTTCATTGGTACTTATTATTTAGGAAATTTACAGAGAATTATATATTACTTTTTTTATTATAAAAACTGTTGTAGAATATTAAATAAAAGTGTTATAACATATAAAAAAAATAAGTGTTGCTTACCTGCTCCAAAATATCATTCCTTCCAAGTACTGATGCACTTCTGTTCCGCATGAACGACTAACAAAAGAAAAAATTTATTTTTTTCACATATAATGGAAATATCTCATGTAAGTGATTGGTGAATATGATAAGAGAACTTTGGCATTTGTATTAAAGTGTATCTAGCACTAAGTTTTAGTGTGACAATCTATACCTCATGACTTTCCATGATTTGCCGATATGGATCTGTCGTCTTTTCTTCTAGAGGATACTGCTCTTCTATACGAGTCTTAAAAAACTGGAACACCTATTGAATGAGAAAAGCATATTTCATCATGTTGATGTGATGCAGCGTACGGTAAAGCCTCTACAATTTCCCCTGAATAAGGGTTGATGTTAAAGGTGTTGAACATATACAATGGAACCCCTGAACTTTGTATTTCTAAAAAGACTATTACACTACAGGTTACTTACAGTTTTTGAAAAGTCATCAAGGCCTTTTAACTCCACTTTGCCATCACTGTCTACACCATCGTACTGGCACTTGTAAAAGTTTACCTGATTTTCCTTAAAAAAAGAAGATATTTAGTTGATTCTCTGTACTGATTGTATCTATATCATTGATCCAGTCAAATTATGCATATATCATAGAAAATAAACCTAACCCTTAAACATAATACAGGAAGAACATGTGATACATATGTGACACTGTATTTTAGAATGTGTAGACTAGTTTAGAAGACTAGTTTAGAAGACTAGTTTAGAAGACTAGTTTAGAAGACTAGGTTAAAAGACTAGTTTAAAAGACTAGTTTAGAAGACTAGTTTAGAAGACTAGTTTAGAAGACTAGTTTAGAAGACTAGTTTAGAAGACTAGTTTAGAAGACTAGTTTAGAAGACTAGTTTAGAAGACTAGTTTAGAAGACTAGTTTAGAAGACTAGTTTAGAAGACTAGTTTCTACAAGTCACAGTATTGCTGTTTCGGGTTCTCATGCAAAAAATGCAAAATCCATTAATGTTTTTAAAAAATTGTATACTGTAAGTTGAATCTAATTAATAAGTACAAATCTTAATTTCTGCAGATGTCAATGTTACTTTATATATATATATTTTAATATATTGTATATTTCCTATTATAGTATTAGCTGTTTTATAGTTGTTTAGTTATTTTAGGTCTTCAACCCTGTACAAGTGTTTAGCTTTTTGTTGTTGATCCTATTCATCTTTTATGCATTTTATCTTTGACATGTTTTATAATTTTTTTATTTTTTTTGATGAATAAAATTAATGAAATGATAATAAAATATGTGGAGATACAATACAAATAATCAGATGAGACATTTTGAACTTAATAATATAACACTGTGGGCATTGAGCCTGGTTCTGTGTTGAGAGGTACAGTAGATCTCTAACTCAAGGTTTCAACTATAACCTTTAACCTTTAGCTGTCAGTTATTTAGAATAAGAGCGCATTCACTTACATGGAATCTATCTTTCAGCATCTGTTTCAAGACTCTGAGTTTCTCTGGAGCAATAGGATTGACATCAACCAGATCATCTTTAAGTTTTGCAGGAATGTTGTTGAGAAATGAAACGTCCCGCAACATGAACAAAGCTATAGTAAATATAAGAAAATAATAAATTAATATTAAAGAAAATTATATCTAATTGAACTATGAATATCAGATAATGTCTGCTCAAAGTGTATTATAAAATTTAATATACTCCGAGGGAAATATATTTTTATCTTGGCATTATATCTTTCTAAAAGGAAAGCTAGATCAATAATAAACAGAAAACGGAGAACCACAATTATAATAAAGGAAGCCCTGAAGTGTTTCCCTTAAGGCTCGGTCTACACTATCAAACTTTATGTGACCAAAAAATGTAATGTGCCCATAATGGACATGATTATGTCATATCACTACCATATTTAAGGATCCCTACCATATTTAAGCATATCACTACTATATATGGGCACATCAGATTTTTGTTGTCACATAAAGTTTGATAGTGTAGACAAAGCTTTAGTCTAAGTGTGAACAGTGATTACAACCACTGGTTCCGCATTCCGAAACTTACAGTTTAAGTTATCCTTCCTGTATGCTCCATGCATGATTTCCATTTCCGTAACTGACAGGCCCATTACCCAACGATACTCCTCAACAATTGAATCCGGTACTTCTAGTGGATTTGGTATCCATCCGCACCTCTCACTAAAACAAAATTTATCGTATATAATGATTATATGATGAGGATAAACTAAAACTAAGCTAAAGTTGGAAACAAGACTTTGAAAGTAGATTGTTATTGCAATTGTTGCTAAATTTCATACCTGGGTCATACTGTGTTGTAATAAATATTTAATAGAAAACTAGTTTCAAGTTTTCAAGTTTCAAACATTTATTTACTCTGACAGTAAAAAGATAATAAAATGCAATGCAATAATGATATAAGGTCAGAGTGTGAAGGCAGATGCCCTGAAAGATGAAGAAAAACATCTTGTGTTGGGCGAGGCTTAAAAAGGTAATATGGGTACTGAGATTTTAATCAAAAATTAAAACTGAGATTTTATATTTAATACAGTATATTAGCAACAATATGTCTACTGTATGTGTTGATCTAACAAACACTTAAACATTCTGTGTAATGTGATTGGTAAAAGCAAAAAGGATGAACCAATCATGACCATGTGAGATTATTTTGCCCAATGAAATATGGCGAATGTGTTTTGACACTGAGGTTTGCTTCTATTTTTAGATGGCACAAACGATGTAAAGCTCTGTCCACACTATCAAACTTTATGTGACAACAAAAATGTGATGTGCCCATATATGGACACGATGATGTAATACCACTACCATATTTGGGCATATCACTACCATATTTGGGCACATCACTACCATATTTGGGCACATCAAACATTTTTTGTAAAACTAGTTTGATAGTGTAGACAGCTTTATGAGATTTATTGACGTGTTGTTAATGATAATTATTGTTTATATAATCACATGCAAAGAAATTTTAAAAAAGTAATTTATATTATGAAGTGAATGTTAAAAACATAAGTTAGTTATAAAATAATGTACAGTAGTACAATTATAATATAGATTAAGATTGACTAAAAATTCAACAAGAATCCATAAAACTAAAGGCCAAAAATAAAATATTTAAAATAAAACTACAATATAAGAATTATTTTAATTAAAAATGTATTTGACATTCCTTGCTATGAAACTATTGGATGTTTATGTTATGTTATTCAAAATGCAGTTATTATTAATTTTAAAATTAAAAAACATTATCTGAATAATAATATAATGCCATATTGTAAGTAGAGCATGTGCTTTCAATTATATATTAGTCATTTGGAAGAAAAAAATATTACTTCATTTATTTATAAAAAATATAAGTGGCTTATCAAAGTACTAAAATAATATACAGCATGCAAGTTAATATTGTCTTTTAAAGATGAAAATAAAATCACCAGTTATTGTAAAAATATTGATTATTATTCAAATATAATTGATATAATTACAAATATTATTATATGTTCATTTAAAAAGTTTAACTTTTTCACATGTAGGAGGTTTAATCTCCTCCAAGACCGACCTTTTAAATCTGGATACACAAATAAATGAACTGGTCCTTGTTTTCACATAAAAATTATGTATTCTCGCTCAATGAAAATGCAATTAGCAATGGTTCTTCTTGTTGTACTAAGACAGTGTAATGAAGGTGTTATAAAGAATTTGTTTTAAATAAAAATTTTTAAAATAAATGTCTGTTAATGTTTAAAAACATGCACCCTGATGACAAGCAGAAAGTTTGATGTTTTACACTTACGACAGCAAATTCTGAATCATAGCAACACTGAAATATAGTTTGTTAAATTGAATAAATAAATTTTAAGTAAATTTCCTTTTGGATGATCCAAAGTCGAATAAAATTCGTAAACTTACGTTTTTTACTCTAGCTTTCGCTGGTCAACGACGCAGCTTAATCATGAGTGAGTCTCTGTGACTTGGACTTGTTACCATTAGATCTCGTATATGGTATAGCGCCATCTATAGATTGTTCAGGTTTTCCCAAATGGGATTGTCGGGGCCTCCTCTTTAGTAAGTTGTTGTACAAGTCACAGAGACTCACTCATGATTAAGCTGCGTCGTTGACCAGCGAAAGCTAGAGTAAAAAACGTAAGTTTACGAATTTTATTCGACTTTGGATCATCCAAAAGAAAATTTACTTAAAATACTATACAGTGATCCAGATGAACCTTTTTACTAATAAATAAATTGTAATAAATATTGTATGAATCTGTAAAAATGCCCTTAAACACTTATAAGTAGTTTAAATAAAATATAGTGTAATTTTATCCATGACTGAATGCAGTATGCTATCAAAGAGTCTGTAATAATAAAAAGGACAATTCATAAAGACGAGGCGGAATGATAAGCAGAAAACAAAATATAGAATCTACGTTATGTCTTACTTTCGTACACTAAGTATGACCAATAACACAGAACGCGGAGTGGAATTGCACGGTAATTTGGGATTCTGGCCAATCAACGATATGATTGATATGACGTCATCTATTAAAATATTTGTTGGCATGCATTTTTTGATTCAAAGATGTCTATTAATAGAGTATCACGGTGCTGACGTCACGACGGTAGTTGGCGCTGCCTTTAACCTGCCTGAGTGACTCCAAGGTCACCAATGGTTTGGAATAGGCTTATTGAAGTAGTCATTTTAAAACTTAATAATTTTCAATAAAAACAAACTAAAATTTCAAAAGATCACTACTATTTGTTTTTAATAATACATTTATTCTTCAACTACAGTTTAAGTTAAAATAAATCAAGCTAAGATACATAATTTGATAGAAATACAAATCTTTACTGTTTATCAACATAGCAGCGTTGAACGCATTTTTTGGTTGGCTAGCAACCATGCAGTGCCCTCTATCGTTGTGACGTTACACCGTGATACTCTATAATACAAGTGCCTTAGTAGGCCTAGGCCTAGCCTAGTTTCAGAACTTTCTATTATTCAGAAATCAGTCACAACAACGGTCGTGACTGATTGTTTGTATAAGGATGGCGTATAGAAAAGATACATTTGGGACATTATTACTACTGGCTGGTTCTCCGCTTACCGTTACCGCATGTCTGTGTAAATTGCCCTTGCTGCGTTACTGTATTCTCATAGATCTACAGACAACTTCAAAACTTGGCAAAAACAAGCACAAAGATATTGATCAATTAATTATTAAAGATTTTTAAAATGTTTACTATAACACTCTTACCTTGTAAGGTTCAGAAAAAAAGGCATGATGTTGTCTTGGTAACAACGATCAATTTCACCAAGACAGACCCTTAATGTTTCCTCAGTTGATGAATCGACTGGCACACCCTTTAAAAAGTGAAAATAATAAGGAATGAATTTTGAAGAAAAAAAATTGATTAATCTAGATGACAGAATTATTATTCATGCTAAAAGGATTATGGCAGAAGGCAGGATGGCAGAATGGCAGAAGGCAGGTCAGCAGAAGGCAGGTTGGCAGAAGGCAGGATGGCAGAAGGCAGGATGGCAGAAGGCAGGATGGCAGAAGGCAGGATGACAGAAGGCAGGATGACAGAAGGCAGGTTGGCTGAAGGCAGGATGGCAGAAGGCAGGATGGCAGAAGGCAGGTCGGCAGAAGGCAGGTTGGCAGAAGGCAGGATGGCAGAAGGCAGGATGACAGAAGGCAGGTTGGCTGAAGGCAGGATGGCAAAAGGCAGGTTGGAAAAAGGCAGGATGGCAGAAGGAAGGTTGGCTGAAGGCAGGATGGCAGAAGGCAGGATGGCAGAAGGCAGGTTGGCAGAAGGCAGGATGGCAGAAGGCAGGATGACAGAAGGCAGGTTGGCTGAAGGCAGGATGGCAGAAGGCAGGATGGCAAAAGGCAGGTTTGAAAAAGGCAGGATGGCAGAAGGAAGGTTGGCAGAAGGCAGGTTAGCTGAAGGCAGGATGGCAGAAGGCAGGTTAGCTGAAGGCAGGATGACAGAAGGCAGGTTGGCAGAAAGCAGGATGGCAAAAGGGAGGTTGACAGAAGGCAGGTTGGCAGAATGATCTAGATGGTAAAAAGAGAGAAGTGGCAAAATGACATGGAATTGTATATTGTATTAGAATATTTTGTTGTATGTATTCATTTTGTATTTTATTTCTCTTATATGCAAGCTTACCCATCTTAAATCGCAGTCAACAAGATGTAGCCTTCTACTCTCACACCACTGACGTAGGTCTGGGAAAACCTGGGGAAATAAAAAAGAATTTAATTACAATTATCAAAAGTGGGCTGTGACAAGATATTTCCAGTAAAAAGGTATCAAAACATTTCCTTGTAAAGAATCAATTAACAATACAAATTATACAATAACTATTTAGCCTTTAGACAAAAGGCAGTACCTCTTTAATCAGTGTTTCCCTTTCTGCGTGGAAATCTCTGAAGGTTGATGATACGAATATCCGAACGGTCTTCCATCCTGATCGTTTGACAACAAGTTTGTTGTTTGGTCGTTTGCGAACTTCGATTGTTCTCTCCACTTGATTCCATGTGTCACTTACTAGAATAGTGTAGCCACCAGTTGTGGCATTGGATGCTCCACATCCCATCCTTTACTGGTGGAGAACAACAAAAGAAAATTAGGCATAGTAGTTAGTTAGGCATCCTAGCCTATATATAATAATAATAGTATACAATTAATAATATATAATAATTATTATAGAATAGATTGATTTGTACTTTATATAATGGGGGAGCGGGCATAGCCTATATATAGGCCTACTAGCTCTTTAAACTTAATAAATAGGCTGGCCCGCCACAAGATTTGTATCTTCTTGGGCACTGCCTACTTCCTTTTATTGATATCTGTATACTTTTTTTTTATCATCAATTGACTTGTTATACTTTTTACTGGAATTTGTTATGTTTACCTCATTTTCTTGAAGGAAAAAATAAATGTTAAGTTGAATTGAATTGAATTAATAATAATCAAATATATAGGAGGTAAAGGCCTCTCTACTACTGTCTCCTCCTGTCTGTAGACTAGTCTAGGCCATAAAGGTATAAAGGGTGCTGGTCAACCCGTACCCAAACCAACCCGTACCCATGCCAACTCGTACCCAACTTGGCTAACCCGTACCCAAATAATTGGTCAACTCGTACCCACTTTGGCTAACCCGTACCCAAACCAACCCGTACCCATGCCAACTCGTACCTAAATATTTGGCTTACTCGTACCCAAGTATTTGGCTTACTCGTACATATTATTATACTTTTTAGGTCAATAGTTTTTGCCATTATAATATCGAACATATGATTGGTATCTAAAAATTTAATAAAACTGGGTTTAAATGTAATATAAATATACTTTAAATAGCATTAAACTTGGGTACGGGCTAGCCAATGATGGGTACGGGTCAGCCAATGATGGGTACGGGTCAGCCAAAATTTTGGGTACGAGTAAGCCAAAATTTGGGTACGAGTTGGTGGGTACGAGTTGGCATGGGTACGGGTTGACCTGTATTCTACTATACCTCCATGCCTAGGCCTACTAGGCTAGCCTTTAGACCTAGGACCTAGCTAGAGGGCCTACTACTAGTACTACTGCTGCTACAGTGCTAGGGCTAGGCCTATTCTACCTCCCATTCAATTCATTTTAATACCAGCAATATTTATTATATCACTGTTTTAGTGTAAATCTGTACTCACGTTATTTGTTATCTTTAAATTTAGGTAGATACAGTAGTACTAAGGTAGGCTTGGTCCTACTTCATACAAGAAGGATATTCAGTTCGTTTGTCATGATGGTCCTTTCTTCCTTAAATTGACAGATAAATTGACTTGAATGTGACGTGCGTGCTTCTTTCTTAATTGATTGGTGGTTTTGTTGTCATGGATCACAAAAATAAACAAACTTGAAAGGATCTTAAAAATGATCTTTAAAAGTGAAGAGATTTCTATCCTATTTAATAAAATGATTGAATGAAAATAATCTAAAAAATCATATTTTGGATACCAAATTTACAAAAGGAAGACAAATATGGCAAACAATAAACTTTTAAATGCTAGGCCCCTACAAGCTAGACCAAGGCAAAGATAAATAGTACTAACCAAAGATACTATAGCGCCACGAAGTGTACGATCTTTGGTGGTACTAACCATACGATCTCAGCATGCAGCAGGGCCGCGCGCCAGCAGCGGCATAGGATTGAGAGGGCGCTGTGTATATTATGACGACGCCATTTATTTCCTGGTGTGTAAAAGAGTAGAGTGTGTGATTGCGTTTGGCAACAAATCTGAATTCATCTTCTGAAATTGGTATATTTTTAACAATTCCTGGCTGCAATTTCACGTATTAGATATTTAATAATACATTAGTTGCTGTTTTGTATAATTTTAGTGCAAGATTATACTAATTCTCAGTTGTTAGCCTGTTACTTTTTTTACCGAATCCTTTTTACCGGTTGACTATTTTATATTATGGGCGCTTTCAAGATTTGGGTTGGACCAGAGAGAGAGATCATTTAACGATATACCTTGCCATCAGACCTGCTTGCCATGGTACTAGTAGTACTCTAGGCCTAGGCTTAAAGAGATTTGTGCGCCTTCAATGTTTATAATTATAGTTAGAAATTATGCATTTTTATCAGGCTAGCGACAGTTTTCCGTCGTCAAACAGGGTCAAACATACCACCTCGCAAAAAAAGCCAATCAAACCCGTCTACAATAGGCCCTAAAGTCACGTTCTCTGTCGAGCAAGCCGGCGGTGTCGGCTGATTCTCCCTTTTCAATGCAAAACAGCAAACCCTCAAAACGAGGCTTAATTTAAGCCAAGACGGCGACAGCAGTTTAAATCACAATGTGATAAATGAGCAAAGAAATAATATTAATATAATTATTAATTGTATAAAACTTTATTCTAGTAGGCCCTTCCTATGTGGTGGTGGTTTGAGTACAGTATAGGCCTACATTACTAGTACAAATGGTTTTGCTGAACATTAAATGTGACCACCCTCTCTTTTTTCACAGCTGCTTTCGTTTGATTGCGGGGACCACAAGATCTTGCAAATATTGCTAATTCTGCGTGCGCTCATATGCGAAGCTACTCCAGGTAAATAATGTATTATCAGAACGTCAACTGTTGCAAATATAGACCAATTGATACAGCTGTATCAATCTCTTTACTTTTTGTAAAGAAGGTATTCAAATACTAATAGAAAGCATCAAACACAAGTTTTAAACTACTATATTTGCGGCAGCGTATTTAACATTTTCTTTTCAATCCCAATGGTGTTTTCATGTATTTTTTTATCCATTTTTTTTACATTTCTGATCATTTCATTGTGAAAAACGCTACAAATTGTACAAAGCATTCGCATCAATCATCATGGATAGAATCTTCTATAAACAACATTTATTAGATTACCTCATAGTTTAAAACAAAATATTTTTTACCTTATATTCAAATGTAAATCAAGTTTATAAATGAGCTATTTTAAATCCTCTTTTATTCCTTTTCTACTGTATGTAATTGTATTTTGAAAAAAAAAAGACACCCCTGCTATTATTTTTTTTTATTGCTTTCCCAATAAAAATGAATTTTATATCTATTCATCATATCTTCAGCTGCGTATTTGTGTTCTGTTTTGCAGTTGCGCCAGCTAAGATCGTGCGTTAGCAAACACAGCATCGGCGTCACCGAGCAGAGCCAATTACCAAAGCAAGCTAGCGCTGAGCTGCCAATTATAGTACGCCTGTGGAATCCTTAAAACTCTGAGAATGGCTGACAATAATGACAACAGTGATGTTTGCCGCGACTACCTGCGCAATGTGTGCGCGCGCGGCAAAAACTGCAAATATAGGCATCCTGAGAACGACATTCCAACTGAGACTGTATCAGTGTTTTGTCACGATTACCAGAACAGAGAATGTAGACGCATGAATTGTAAGTTTATTCATTGCTCTAGAGAAGAGGAAGAATATTACCGTGAAACGGGAAAACTTCCTCCCGGCGTTGAAGATAACCGACATGGTAACACCTATGACCCTGATGAAATCCCAATCTGTCGAGATTATTTGAAAGGAGACTGTACTCGCGGAATGAAATGCAAGTACAGACACATAAGCCAAGGGGATTATGAATATGAGCAGCGAATGCGCCGTAGAATGAAAATGATGAATTCGTATGATCGCCCACCAAGCTACGACGAATACGAGTATGATCGCATGCGGCGTCGCTATTCAGGAGGTTACGATATGTATGGCTACGATAGAATAGGCGGCGGTGGTAGGGACAACAACACTCGTGAACTCGAAGACGAAAATTATGCTCTTCGCAAGCGCGTTGAAGAACTTAAAAAGAAAGTCACTGACTTAACTGCGGCAAATGAAGTTCTACTCGATCAAAACGCTTGTTTGAGGACGCAGCGAATGGGAGGGCAGGCTTCTGCTGTGAAAAGTCAAGCGCCTCATTCACTGAACAACTCGACGATTTTGTCTCATGCAACGCCCTCAACCCCTGCTATGATCATAGGTCAGACCACGGCCATCACACAGGATGCCACTGCTGTAGCACTAGCTGAGCAGAATCAACTGCTAGCACCTGCAGGCCTTACTAGTAGCTTGACCACTGGTCTGACCACAGTGTCAATGGGGTCTGCCATGGCACCTCAGGTCCAAGTGCCTCTTAGTGTTCCAACATCAATGGTATCTTACCCAATAGTGTCGCAGGGGATCCACAATGCCCTTACCCAAAGTTCTATGAGCAGATAAATTTAGACTGTACCATTAAAACTTGATTTTTCCCCTTTATTAGAAAATTGATTATGATGCTGTATTCTAGAAATTATCAATGGTGGGTTTAGTACTAACTACTGTACAATACTGATACAGTAGTTGATGACCGAGCTTATTTAATCTTTAATAATTATAAATTATGAAAAATGGGTTTTACTTTTGCATAGATAACTGATGCGTAGTAATTTTTAAAGACAATTTTACTTTTAGTTCCTTGTTTTGTACATTTATTGAAAATTCCCTAAATTTAGACCTTGTTATGTATTGTAAATTGGTGTACAGTAGCACACGTCATAATGTTGACTGTCGTTATGGATTGATTGAATGCTCTTTTCGTGTTATTGAAATAATGTATGTTTACTTTTGTATACTAATTTTATTTTGGATATGGTATTACTGTATTAAAAGAAGATAAATGTTGAGTTGAATGTTTTTTGCCTTAAAAAGGCATTTTAATTTGTTGTTTTTTTTATATTAATATCATCTGATATTAATTGCTTTACGTATGAAAGTAGTTTGGTTTGTAAATTTTTAAATTTTATGTAATTAGTTTTTTTCACGGAGGTTAAGTTGCCGTCAATAAGGACGAGAAATTTTGCACATTGCACATCTGATGTAGGAAATGCCATATTCCATATACAATATGTTCAGAGTTTGGGTATTCTTCGTTTCTACTACTATAATGCTAATAATAGCCATTGATTTTGCACACACATTGTTGTATTTTACTCTCCTATCTTAATGGCTTCAAATTAAAAGTTTTGGAGACAGTAAATAATACAGTATTTCATAATCAGTCCTAATATTGTGTATTTAACAAATTTGTGCGAGTTGACGCTAAGTAATCCACGGTGTACAGTAATGTTGGTTTTTAATTGTAAACTAAAAAAAATATGAAATTCAGCAAGATATTTGTCTAAAGTTCCAATAGAATTCCCAATACTTAATGTTCTCCAATAATTACAAATACTGTAAATGTTCATTAATAACTAATTTTCTTATATTGTATTGCGAATTACTATCTAAAACATGCTCAGCTTTTAATTATAATGTTGAGTAGATAAGGTAGTAGCCAATCTCAGCGCTACTGCAGTTTCGCACCTAAACTAGGCATAGACTTCACGGTCACTTACCATCACTGCCACGCAGCAGGTGAATGTTTTCAATTTGGTAAGCTCGAGAGATTGTGGTGCGAAAGTGCATTAGCACCCAAGCTATTAATACAGTAGATTGTTTGAAGATGTGTTGTTGCTGCATATTGGCTAAAAACTCAATAATTGCATTTATTAGAAATTGGTGTAAAAGGTTCAAAGTCATTTAAAATAAAACATTTAACATAATATCTTAAATAGAACAAATTTATGTAAAGGCCTAATCGATAATGATTATATAATTACTGTAATTTGTAAGCAAATTTGAGTGAATAACTTCTTTACACAATGTGATGATTTGAATAATATTGTTCTGGCCATGTTGTATGGTGTTGCTATGCTTTATATACATTAAAACATTGGAATTCTGTGTTTATACGAAATTTGTGTTGTTTTTTTAATTGAAGAAATCGAGCGTCGCCCTAAGATATGATGTACTGAACCAGGTCTACAATGTCACAACATAAAGCCTTGTCTACACTATCAAACTTTTTGCGACAAAAAAAACGATGTTCCATATATTTATATGGACATGATGATGTCTTATCACTACCATATTTGAGAAAATAACTACTGTGGTACCATATTTGGGTACGGTACTTCAAAATTTGTTTGTCACATAAAGTTTGATTTTGTCCAAACTAGTTTTATAGTGTAGACATAGCTTTGAGCCGTTTAATTTCGCATAATGTACGGGGCGCCGTAACGACCAGTCCGATTTGGTTGAAAGTTGGTGCATTATATATATCGGCAAGAGAGGCATGCCATTGTACGGTTCTGATCTCGGATTGATACTCATCCTCAACATTTTTAAAAAAATATATTGATCGTTGGGATTGGGATATTTCTGATACTCGCACTGATATATTATATACATATATTAATACAGTTGCACCTCATTACACAAGGCACTACTGCAGCCATGCAGCCGGCTGATCTAGGATCTCTGTGTACGTCTATCTTCTATGTTTGTGAAGAACTATATACCGTTATTCCAATTCGAAGGTAAGACAATTTTGAGCTCGCATTCAACTAGTATAGATATTGTAAGTACCGTAGTGTTTTTATTATTCGGTAGGGGGATTTATTCAAGGAATGAGTTTATTTTAGGGTGTAATATGATAGCATATAGGCCTATTTTAATGCATTCGTCATTACAACACAATTAATAAGATGTTAACTGTAATATTGAATCAAAATTTGGTAAATTGAAGTCTATGATACGATACAAATTATCTATAATACAGCATTGTGTATGCAGGTTGCGGGTCGGGAAAAATAATAATCGTTGGGGTCGTTTATTTGAGGTGTGAGGAGAAGAGCGAGGTTTATTCAAAGACACTTCCACAGATAAGCGGCAAATGGGAACTAAACCCGGTCCTTCCAAAACGTTATGAGGCCTATAGTTTATTCACGAACGCCTTTTATGCTACTTAGTTGAATAGTTTTTCGACAGTTCACGATGTAGAGAAGAAGATCATCCATTACGGCCGGGATTACGGCCCGTTAGATAGACACTTCATGCGTGTCGGCCTAATTAAAAAAACGAAATTATAATTTTAGGCAGAATGCAGTTATAAAAAAGAAATTCATTTAATAACGGAGATCAGAATGTCTTTTATTAGCAATAAAATATATTACAAGAAATATTGTATGAGCATTCACCAAGTTTTATGAATGAAACCTCCCTCCCTACTTGCCCGATAAGATAATCGGGATCGGATTCCTGATATTTCGCGTAATTTTCATCTCCTGCTAAAATGCAATTCTCTCCCGTATCCTGATCGATTTAAATAATTTCTACTTGCCCTTAGGTATCCAACATCGTAGTGCTGCGTTCTCGAATGGTTTAGATCTTGCCTCTCATTAATAGTAGGTGTTTTATATAACAAACAATTAATGTTTTTTATTTTTACAATGCCGAACAAATAATTTAATTCGAAAGGTCCTTGTGAAATGATTTTGCCGAATGAATTTAATTAGGAAATGTGCAAATTTGCGCCCCGTACCGTACCTGCTCCGATCGATTCAGGCTGCTGCACAGGTACGGTAGGAAGTGAAAGACTGGTGGAGAATTTGATCGGCATTTAAATTCAAATCTACTGATTGTATTCTAGATTATGGCATATCCAACTCAACCAGGAGCAGTAATTACATTTTTTGTTAAATACATTTATAAACAAATCCATAAAATCTAGCTAAGTCACAGCTATTTAGGACAGTAACTAGGGCGTAGGCTAGGCGGCGGGACGCGAGACGTCGTCTTATTCTTCTGTATCTCACTACACTGTACTCTAGCCACTGTACTTGTTGTGTAGATACGATAGGAAGCCTCGACATGCTGCAGGCCTAGCCTAGGATGATGTTTATTTTGAATATATAGGTTCAATAGATTAGATAATAGAGTGTGTTTTATAATCACAATTTTCACTCACCACTGCTGTAAACTGGTTAGGTTAGCTCAATAGGCAATCTAACAACAGGATGCTGAGCTCTGGAGATAAAAAAAGGGTTTAGCCTACACCAAACAGAACCAAATGGATAGGCCTACTGTGTAGGCCTAATATACTGTTGGTTGGTACTTGTCGGAGCCAGACAAAGATCGGGACTTTTTCCAGTTCCTATTGTATTGGCAAGGCGATCTCAGTTTCCTGGTTGTTAAATTGGCTTGATGACTTGGTTAGGTATAGATGACAGTACTTTATTTTAATAATGTTAATTATTTCTTTATGTTCCTTGTTCATTTTTTGTTTTCCATCCTTGGTTCCAGGGTTACCCGGGTGCTGCGCCAGCTGGATATCCAGGTGCTGCACCAGCTGGTTATCCGGGTGTGGCACCAGCTGGATATCCTGCTTACCCAGGAGCACCCCCTACGGTAAATTTTCCAACTTTTCTTAAATGTATTATGGCCTACAGTTTATATAACCAAACATGAACTTCAGTAGACCCTCTTTAAGAAGGAATTGCAATGTTCAATGTTCATCACTCACACAGTTCTATGAACATAATATAAATAAAAATAAAGTATTTAAATTCATCAATGTTTCGCATATAATATTATTTTAATTTGCATCTATATTTTTATTTTTTTATATTATAATTGTCGTTGATTGTTATAATAAAATAATATAAATTGTATTGCCTTCCCTATACAATTACTAATATCACATTTCTTTACTAATTTATGAATGCCTTCACTGATAATTAATATCAGATTTTAATTTTATTCTTTTTGCTCAGTGCATTGTTTATCAGAATAGATTAGAATCTATATTACTTTTTACTCTTATTACTTCTCTATGCCTACAGTAGGGCCCTATTTGTACAAATACATTAAATTATTTAATATAAAAAAAACTAAGGAATGGAATTTTAAATTAAAAAGGTGGGAATGAAAATATGTCTTTCTTTGTATTTAAAATTACACAAACCAACAGCAGTGTTGGTAGTCTATTAAAAGTGCCATTTACATATAGATAAACAAAATTTCCAATGTCCCTACTGACAAGTCAACTCAATAAATGATGATGGTATGTGGGTGGGATAGTTCCCCACTTGAATGCCTAGTTTATGGAGAATACCATAATCTGATGGGAGTGCTCAACAGAATGTCTTATAATTGTATCCTCTTTTCGAATAGAGGAAGCTATTGTCGGTTTATCCAGGTAAACTGGCACGAAATAGACTTAACAATTAACATATTGTTATTGTTGATAAATTATTAGTGAATTTAAAGCAAGGACATGTACCTGTAGCTGGTATCACAGCTACATTTTAAACTCTGTCTACACTATCAAACTAGTTTGACAAAAAAAGTGTAATGTACCCAAATATAAATATGGTAGATATTCCCAAAGAAAAGTCCATATTATATGGGCACATAACATTTTTTTGTCACATAAAGTTTGATAGTGTAGACAGAGCATTTGGTTTGCGACGACCAAAGTATGTCATGTTTATTTATTGTGGGCATATTAGGACGTGTTTCCTCGCTTCCCACCTCAACACAGGTTTGATGGTTTCTAGATCCTGATCCAGGTGACAGAAGACCACAAATCTGGTTGACCTGACCTAGGTAGAAGGCCATTGCTCATCTTCCTATTGTTGTACCATGAAGGTTATTTCCTTGATGCATATTCACACATTACATTTAAAGACTGTTAGTGTTAAGTATACATCACTAACAGAGTTATAATAATACAGTATCTGTAAGCCTGATCACAATGTCCTATAGAATTTGCTTTCTGTATGTTAAACTGGTAACATCCACACAAATAATTCAATATAATGGCTCACTGGCACCTCTTTCATCAATTTTCAAAAGTACAGTTTTACTACCTTGTAGGGTACATTTCCTCCATGGTCATACCATACCTTGCTGAATAAATTACTACGACTTTGGTATATCTATTTCTATTTCTATTTTTTTTTTATTTTATTTTTTTTTTAGTTATATCTTCAACTCTATTTATTT
The DNA here is from genome assembly GCF_964355755.1 of Antedon mediterranea. Lineage (NCBI taxonomy): Eukaryota > Metazoa > Echinodermata > Crinoidea > Comatulida > Antedonidae > Antedon > Antedon mediterranea. The sequence goes on along the minus strand of NC_092670.1, from coordinate 36,404,748 downwards.
AACAAATTTACTTTTAATAAATTCCTTGCATCATTTGAGCTTATTTATTACAGTGTGTGTGCAGTGGATTACCTAATTTCATAGAGAACCAATTTAGTTTAGCTTATATCTACACAACAATGTTAAGTCACATTTACACTACTTTTAATAATTCCCTTGTTTCTTTTCAGGTTGACCCACTGTGGGGATACTTTTCAGCTGTGGCCGGTGCTGTAAGTTATAATTATCAAATTACCTATTATAACATAGATTTCAATTAGCTTTCAATTGTTCTTTATTTTTCACATACAACACATTACATACATGTCAAATTCAAATTTATATCCTTTCTTTTTTTTAAATTCAAATAAAATTATAACAATAATAATATTTGTATTAACATAGAAAGAAGGAACTAGAAAAAAATTATTTATTTAAAAAAATTTAATAAATTTACTTATGGAGTCCGGCCCCTATAACATAACAATAGTTACAATATTGTAATAATAGAGCAATTTAAATGTTTTTTATAATATAAGTACATAGAGGATGCGTACAAAATACAAAAAAAAACTGTGTACATTAAAGATCAAGCTCAAAGTCAGGATTTTTTCAGGTGTTATATTTTTTTTTTTTTGTCTTGTGTGAGTTCTTCTCACGTTTATTTAAATTCTCATTGATGAATATATTATATACATATAAGTACATTTGTGACAATTAAAAGTAAGTGTTTAAAGTAGTTACAATACCGGTATATTTACATAATAAGATGCCAGAATTCATTATTAACCATATATTTTCTCATTTAAAATTTTAGATACGTTATATTTTTTAAATATTCAAATGCAAGCGTAAGCATATGCATCAAAGAGGAAGGTTACTGAGGAAAAAATATTTTTAGGCCTCATGTAGTATTAGATGAAATGTACCTTCTGGTCATACGTAGATAGGCCTATTTACTAGAACTTTTGCGGGTCTCTAGGCACTTACTAACCACCACCCTATGGGCTTGTAGAAATATACAGATGGAAGGTAATTTCTATAGGAACGGTCAATAATTAAATATGATATTATGCACAGCGTACAATTAAGGAACTAGTGCTGTTCCGCCATATCATACCGAGAGTTTGAACAATACTATGAAAGTCCTAGTGGTCTAATGGTTAGGACATCCGCATATGAAGCAGAAGGTTCCCGGTTAGATTCTCGGGGTGACTTTTTCCCATTCTCACAGATTTTCTCATCTTTGATCGTTTCAAATTAATTAATTCAATTTCAGTATATCACCGGGCGGTTTAGAATTCATGTTCTGTGCCTGATGTGTTTATATAATAAATATATATTATTTAATAAATTATATTTAATGTTTTTCAGGATCAGCAGATAGATGCTCATGAGCTCCAACGCTGCCTTACAGCGTCTGGTATTAGTGGAACTTATCAACGTAAGTTACAGTACAGTATACACTGTCTTATCCAACTCACAGAATGGATATTGCAGTATTACAATGAATGAGAGAATTCAATTTTCAATGTGAAAGTTTCTGGAAAAAATCTCTTAAAAATCGCAATGTTTTCTTACAAAATGAAGCTGTAAAAGTAATCTTATTTTTTCTTTTAGAATTTAGTCTGGAAACTGCTAGAATCATGATTGCAATGCTTGACGTATCCTTTGAAAAAAAATATATAATGATGTTTTCTATTCAATGTACTCATGTATAAGACCATGGGGCAGTGGAAAATCTACTGTAGTGTTTTGAAAAAAGAGGGGAAGGGGGAGGGAGAGCCTCAAGATTTTCAGGTAGTTCTTCACTTTGTCATTGGTGCTAACATTGCCCTACAAGGTACCCAAATAGGGTAGTGATATGTCCAAATATGATGGTGATATGCCCAAATATGATGGTGATATGCCCAAATATGGTAATGTTATGACATCATCATGTCCATATGGACACATCACATGTTGTTGTCACATACAGTTTCAATCTTAGGTTTCATTGAAGAATAATGATGTAATCTGTTATGTCTATGATTTTCCTAAACCACTTGTGCACAGCGTGACAGGTCAGGTCAAATGGGATTCAATGAATTTAAAGAATTGTGGTCCAGTCTGAACCAATGGAAGACCACCTTCATGCAATATGACCGGGACCGTTCCGGTACAGTGGAGCCACATGAGTTGCATGCTGCTATTGCAAGTTTTGGTAGGTCCACAGTATATCAATTATAGTGACTCCTATATCACCCTTTTACACAAAATGAATAATCATGCTGATGACTGAGCCCGGTGAATCATAAATGTGAATGCATCTAGTGTAGAAAATTGTACACAAGGAACTAATAATCATAATTCTGTCTGTAAACTGTAATGTCTTTTGGGCACAAATTGGTTGAGAACCCTGCATTATAATATTATATACTGGACACAATAACAATACTCTGTCTATTGTCATATTGCTCATATTGGGTATTATTATTATATGGCGTTTTCAAGAAAATAGTTGTCATGTTAATTCATTGTGTGCCTTTAGGAACATTGGGATGTGTGATTCTTCAACTCAGTTTTTTTTGCGAATTCTACGAGCGACCAATGATGGCACATTATTTTTACATTCTAAGAAATCAAAAGCTCGCTATTTATGGTGTCCTCAAAATAATAATAATAATTGTTCATTCTTATAAGTATGCTCTCAATGCGCTGCACATTATTACCCCTGTCATTTGTTTTTTTTTTTGGATCAAACATGTATGGAAACATACTCCCATAATAATGCAGCTAGTAATCAGCGCAAAGTTGTGTCTGGATCTAACTGGGTGATTTTATATTTATACAAGCAATGTGGCAAGAGTTGGACAAGGATTCCAACCATGATGTCACGATCAGTAGTCCAATGTCCAACACTCACTTCAGTTCATTTTGTGCAAGAGGTGTGTTTCGACATCATTGGGTGGGTGTATTCTGAATGTATTTTATTTGTGTTGCTAACATTTAAGTTATTCTTCTCATAGGCTATTCACTCAGTCCACAAGCACTAAGTGTCCTTGTCAAACGTTACTCAACCAACAGTCGCATCACCTTCGATGACTTTGTTTCGTGTGTAGTCCGTCTTCGTGCTCTCACAAGTAAGTTTAAACATTATTTATATTGAAGAATAATACATAACATTTTGCAAACAAATGCACAACACAGTATGATTTACAAAAATTTGATTTTTATTGTAATGTAAAATATAGAAAAGTCAAACACAATCAACAATGAAAACTTTATACTCTTAAGCTCTGTCTACACTATCAAACTTTATGTGATGTGCCCTTATATGGACTTGATGATGTCATATCACTAGCATATTTGGGCACATCACTTGTTTTGTCAAACTAGTTTAATAGTGTAGACAGAGCTCTAGGCTTTCCCAATGTGTCCAGATTATTGATGTAAATTTAAAATACAAAAGAGTTTGACTTCAATATTTATTCTCTGACAATTTTGAGATTGTAACTGCAATGTTTTATATTTTTTCAGGTGCATTTCAAATGCGTGATTCACAAAGAAATGGCCATGCTCAGTTCCAATATGATGATGTAAGTGTTTAAAATTACAATTATTTTAAGTATTAGTAGGTGCCTTAAGCTCTGTCTTCACATTCAAACTTTATGTGACAAAAAAATGTGATGTGCCCTTATATAGACTTGATGATGTCATATCACTACCATATTTGGGCATATCACTACCATATTTGGGCATATCACACATTTTTTTGTCAAACTAGTTTGATAGTGTAGACAGAGCTTTAATTTAAATGCTTTGTGGCATTTAACCTTTCAGTGTTGTTTGTTTATTGACAAAAATATTTGTTTCCTCCAGTTTATTCAGGTTGTAATGAGCGTTTAACTCAACTGCAATCACTTTGTGGCCTACGTGCAGCTTTGAAGGGGAGTTGATACCGTCTATTCATTTATTAATTGTGTGTGCGAGTCATATCATGTCTTTAAAACAAATTTAAATAGATTGTTCGGTTTATGAGAACTAAATATATATTTGCTTGATTAAAATGTAATATTTGATTTTTAATGTTTTTAGAATATATAGGTATCATATTTTCTGATGATAATGATAATTATGAAAGGTCATGGCATGTATAATACCACATATTTCAATGCTTGAATTATTATGCTATTGACCTCTCAACTCTCTAGAAAATCATGGCAGTCTCACAACTTTTTAGTTTTTCTACTATCCCATCAAAATTTCTCCAAATGTTTACATTTTTAAATATTATGTAATTGTTGGATATATTTAATGCAACCACCAAAGCCAGGGAGACGTTTGGAAACTTGAAGTCGAGATGCATTTATTTTAAGTGAGTGCTTTCATCAGGGTGTAAATTATGGTATAGCACATTTTACAGTATTGCACATTTATCATTCCAACAAAATGTATAGATTGTAGTATTTAGGAATAGTAAATGGGGCGTGTACAGGTGTAGAAGTCACAAGTGGCCACAACAAGGCGTGTCCCAAAAATGGAAAAAAGAGAGAGCATTTGTCCATTATACACATTGCTATTTGTACACATTCAGAAACATTAGGTATGAAAATGGCCTGTATGGTCATGGCTTGGGAAGCGTTTAACTTTATTTGAAAACTGTGTTGATACTTATTAATTACCGATTTGGGCGATCCATGCAAGCATCTGTACCTTGCTGACAAACTTTCTATGAAATTAGATCCTGTACATGTCCCTGGCTCTGTAGTTATCTCATATAAGGTGTTTCGTTAAAGTTCACACAGTGCCGGTTTGATGGCCGGATAAAAAATCGTGCAAACTGGGTGTGTTTAGGTCTAATAATATAAATGTTAACTCCTATTATTAAAACTGTTTCTAGCTTATTTTACACTTTTACAATGTATGATCACATCATTAATAAACATTTTATATTTACTGATGTATTACTGTATTCAATAATTGTTAGTAATTAAATGAAATTAATATTATTATAGACTTGGATACTGTGGTCCGGTTATAATAAACCATATTAAGATAATTTGCCTTATTAAGTGTAACAACTTTTTATATTTGGTTTCATAAATTTGCTAGAGTCCAATAGAGTGTAGCCATACATTAATTCTTTAAAAGCTCTGTCTACACTATCAACTAGTTTGACCAAAATGGTAGTGATAGGCCCAAATATGGTAGTGATATGCCCAAATATGGTAGTGATATGCCCAAATATGGTAGTGATATGCCCAAATATGGTAGTGATGTGATGCTGTCCATATGTGAGCACATCAAATTATGTTTTTCACATAAAGACAGAGCTTTAGAAAAAAAGAAAAATAATTTTTTTCTCGATTTTGATTCTCGAAAATACTACATTTTTCTCAAGGTAGCATAATAAGCACTAATTTGGTCAACAATGAGTTTGCTTGCTCGTGAAATTCTTATCAAATCAAAATCTACATTTTAATGATGAAAAGTAGTAGCGTCTTTATGAAACCAGTTTCAGTGTTTGTGGAGTAGAATCTTAATGTTTGAATACAGTGGATGCAACAGAGTTACATAGACCTTCGTTAGGCCTATAGAACATTATTTGTAGTTTTTAATATCATTGTTGTGCGCAGATTTCTATATTTATTAATGGTAAAATTATCGTTAACATTGTATTAGTAACTAATAAAATAAGTTAAGCACCATTTCATTTATTTCGTCTCGCAAACAATAGAGAGAGACAGGATTCCGAAAAGCGAACTAAATCAAACTATCAAGTGGGTCTCATGTCTTATGTATGTTTACATATTTCAGGGAAAAAACAAAGCAGTTTACACATACATTGAATAATACGAAAGCCCATTAATGCCATTTTAAGTATATGTTTTTCGAACGTAATCCGTTCTAACGAATTAGTAATTCGTTTGAACGGATTAATAATCTGTTCAAACGAATTAGTAATCCGTTCAAACGAATTGTAACATATACAACAAGTGCCATTTAAAGTATATGTTGTAATTCGTTTAAACGGATTACTAATCCGTTCAAACGAATTACTAATTTGTTTAAACGGATTACTAATTTGTTCAAACGAATTACTAATTCTTTCAAACGAATTACTAATTTGTTTAAACGGATTAGTAATTTGTTTAAACGAATTAATAATTTGTTTAAACGGATTACTAATTCGTTTGAACAGATTATTAATCCGTTCAAACGAATTACTAATTCGTTAGAACGGATTACGTTCGAAAAACATATACTTAAAATGGCATTAATGGGCTTTCGTAGTAATACATTACATGCACTGAAAATGTTCATATAGCATACCGTCAAACCTCTCGAAAAGAAACTCAATGGGCTTCTTTTTGAAGATTTATGGTATGGTAAAATTAAACTAAAATTAATTTAAAGGAAAATAAAATATTTAATTGTAGGCCTACAACACAATATACATCTGTTCCGACGCGGTTCCGGTCCGGTGAATTGAACGTCAATGTTTCGTTTTCACGCGGCTATGCGCCCATCGATATGCGCATACGTAACCGCGTGAAAACGAAACTGTGACATTTGATTTGGCAGCGCCGTGCCGGAACGGGTGCGAAAGACCCTTTATTTAATAATTTCTTATAATACGTAAATTAAATATCAGTAGTTTTACTGAAACAATATTGGTTTCACAAATCCGACATTTGACCCAAAATGGATCAGTTGGGTAAAATACAAATTGATGAAAAAGAATGCAGGACTTTACAACTACAATTCTCATGCTTTGTTCTTACCTTAAGCTCTGTCTACCCTATCAAACGGTATGTGACAACAAATGTGATGTGCCCATAATTATATGAACATGATTGTGTCATATCACTTCCATATTTGGACACATCACACTTTTTTTGTCAAACTAGTTTGATAGTGTAGCCTACACAGAGCTTAACGTTTCAATTATAATAATAAGCTTAAATATTAAAGTTGACGCAGACGATTCAAACACGTCGTGTGTGAACGTTAGTTAAATATGTACAGAATATGAGTGACCGTTCAAAATAGTTTTTAGATGAAAATAATACTGAACTATGGGAGTGAAGAAACTCTTTGATTACCATAGATACGTCGGTTGTGATAATGACGTGGTTGTTGGTTTAACACGAAAGTAGGACTACACAGAAGTGATTGACGAGAAGACGGCACAATTAAGTGCAAGACGGAGTCTAGTGCGAAAGGTATTTAAAGTAGCAACTTACGTTACAGAATATAGTAACTCTTAAATTCACAATTGATAAAACAAAATATTGAGTTGAATATTCTGATAAATGTTGTTTTCTCACAATTAAAAAACAATTAAAATCAAAAATTTTAAGCGATATTGCTCTGGTGACGTGAAACAATAATGAAACTACAGTACAATGTTATACAGTTTTTACTTATTTTTCATCTTTTCTCAATTATTAATGTACGATATTAAATCATACAATACGCTTAACTATAAAAGTATAAGCCTATCTGTGACTTAAGGGGGAAGTATAGACAAAATGTTAGGTTCGGGAACAAAAGAAGTCGCTCCTTATGGAGAAACAATTCTCTCCTTAGGGAGGGAGATAGGCCTATATACATCATTAAAAAAAAACACTTAATTCTAACATTTACGTGATGAATCAAGGATTGGGTAAAATGAAAATTGATAGGAAAAAACATATCTATATGTTTGGAAACTTCGGAAATTTACGAGTAAAATATTCTTTATATGACGTATTATGATTCAAACCCGTAAAAACATACTAAGAATTATCTTTCTAGATCAAAGAGAATCTGACAAACCAGTTAATGTAGTTGTATGATATTAATAATCGCTGAATTAATAAGGGAGTGAACAAAAGAAACACTGTACATACAACGTGTGACAATGACGTGACCGGTTGTTGTTGGTTTAACGTCGTAAGTACACAGAAGTAAAATGACAAACATAACATTACAGTAATAGTTAACACAACGCGGAGAGTCCAGCGAGCAAAGGTCATTAATCGGCCCAAATATATTAATTATTATCTTTGAAATATTTACACCAAGCCATTACAGATCATTTATTAACTCTCACATGTAATAACACTCAATGATAAGAAGGATGGAGTTGATTATTAGATCGCTGCTCTTTTCTTGCTTAATTGTTGCCGTTTTCTCACAAAATCCGCAAGTATCAACAACTTTAGGCGATGTTGCTGGTGAGACGATAAAATTTAAAGAAGATTCGTACTTAAAAGTTAATAAGACTATTGATGTATACAAAGGTATTCCATTCGCTGAACCACCAGTTGGTGAGTATCGGTTTGAGAAGCCACGACCCAAAGAACCTTGGAATGGAACATTGGATGCAACAGAGTATGCTTCTTGGTGTCTGCAGTCTCCTTCTCCATATGTAACTGTAGGAAAAGATGACTGTTTGTACTTGAACATATTTTCACCTCAAACAAAGGTATGCAATTAGTGTGTATGATAATAGTAAAAGACGATGTAGGCTTATGTAATATAGGCCTAATGCGTCAAAACCCATGACGTTTATGTAACTAAAGCGGCTATTCCACCAATCCTTTCCTGCTGTTGCCACCATCACTTCCCTTTAGAGGTTAATTTAATTATCTCTATATATGGAATTGAGATTACAAAATTGTCTCATGTATATTGGAACAAAACAATAGAAATCAGGCCTATAATGTTGGTTCTAAGTTTCAACCTAAAAGAATACATTTTATCTTATTATTAAGACATGCCTAATCTATTTCCTATGTATAATATGACGTGTATTGTTTTTTTTTGCTTTAGGCCTATATTTCTAAAAAAAAGTATTTGTTTTTCAAATCAGCCTCAGAATGCTGCAGTAATGGTATTCATCCACGGAGGTGGATTTACAACTGGTACTGCCTCTACTGAAGATTATTCTGGAGTGCCATTAGCAGCCACTGGTGACGTCATCGTCGTGACAATCAACTACAGACTAAACGTATACGGTTTTCTTACGACAGGTGAATTTTCAAGTCATGAATTCCTATTAATTTCATATCAAATAAACATATCACCGCATTCAATCGACAAACAAACTTTTCATGTAGAGTGGGTCACGAGCAGAGTATCCCCTGAATGCCTCTATCATCATATTGCTTTATCTTATAATAAGTAAGATAATTGAATGTCGAATTTACACGCAACTTATTCGACTGATTGTTACTGAAGTTCCTAATAGACTATTAATATAGATTATTATATTTTCAATTTTATATTTACGTCCCTCACAATGTGAAATACCTACTCGCTAACCCGTTTTGCATCATGTGTGTAAATGAGTAGTTATTTTTTTGGCATTGGCCAAATTTTTGCCTTTTGTAAACTACCGGTATGTACTTTAAAAAACTAGGATTACAATTTAAGTTCATTTAAAATAATGCCCCTTTTCATAGGTGATGCGGACTACCCAGGCAACATGGGACTATTCGATCAACAAGAAGCATTAAAATGGGTTAACGCGCATATCGAAGGTAAATATTTTATTGTCTTCATATTACATAGAAAATACCAAATATTAATGGTAGAAATATTGGATTGGACACATTTTAACATGTTTAAAAAAGACGATTTGGCCTAAATGACGCTTTGTGACAAGTAGTTAGGCATAGGCCTACAGCATTGTAACGATCTAAACATTTGTTTGCCAGCATTTGGAGGTGATCCATCTCGTGTTACCATATTTGGTGAAAGTGCGGGATCAGCAAGTGTAGACTACCATCTACTTTCAAAGGGAAGTTGGACATATTTCAGTCAAGCCATTTTAGAGGTAGGCCTTACATTTTAAAATATTTGTTGCTTTTATTTTAATAAAGAAAAAAACATTGACAACAAGCTGAAAAGTGATCACGACAAACTAATGAGGCTATAACAAATCTCTAAATAAACATAATTGGAAATAAAGAAAAACGTTTATTGTAATGTAGCGTATTAGGTCTAACTCTATGCATTGCTTGCATGCGAGATGCATAATATGTTTTAGTTCTGAAAATTACGTGTTATTAACTTTCTTTATCTCAACCAATCAATTACTTGCATAGTTGGTGCATAGATTAATGAATCTGCATTAACATGGCGTAAATTAACTACGCATACGTAATCGTATTTTCAAACAGACAGCGCGCAAAAAACTTGACCAATGAAAAACATTCATCCATCACAAACCGTGCATGATTCCTCCTGGCAGCTGCTGCACAGCCTACTACAACTTTATATTCCGTTTTGTAATTACAGAGTGGAGCTACGCTAAGTAGTTGGGCTTATACAGAAAAAGAAGATGCAAAAGAACAAGCAATAAACATTGGAAAGAAAGTTGGCTGTGAATATACTGAGAGCAAGGCGTTTGTAAGCTGTATGAAAGGCATAGACCCAGGGAAAATAGCAAATGCTTCAGTAGGGGTAAGATGACCTATACATTTTTTAATAAAATAAAATTCAATTCCAAATAAAGCATGAAATTAAGTATGGATATTATGGTTGATTTCTTTAATAACTTCTTTAATAAATGCTGGCTGCCGTGGGTCAGTGGAGGGCCTAATCCGAATTTCCTCACTGAGGACAAATAATAATACAAAAAATACAAAAAATATCGCTACCGTATTGGGCATATCACTACCATATTTGGGCACATCACACTTTTTGTCAAACTAGTTTGATAATGTAGAAAGGGCTTTAGATGTAGATTGCATGTACGGTACCATGATTGTACAAGCCTCAATATCAATTTTGCTTGGTCAATAAAGCTATAGGTTGTGGTAAAATAATGTCTACGGTAATACTTAATAGAGAAGTTGGTGTAATTCTTCAGTTTATTTCTTTTAAAAAGATGACGACCTTACCAGCACCAGTTGTGGATGGAGTGTTTATTGAAAATAGTCCAAAAGTACTGATTCAAAATGGAGAAATCAAACGAAATGCAACAATCATTGTGGGAACCAATGAGCACGAAGGAACACTTTTCTTTTTATACGCTCCAGTTTACTTCACTCCAGACCAACCAGAAGTTTCAAAATCTGAGTTTCTTCAATTTATCAAAGCTACAACGGAAGAAGCTGCAATGAATCCATTAATTACAGACGCAACTTACTTTGAATACACAGATTGGTCTTTAGCAGACAACCCAGATGCAGATTACTTTGATTCCGCAGTTGAACTGGCCACAGACTTCCATTTCTTATGTCCAAGTGATGTGGTACAACGTGCACATTCTACAGCAGGGAACAAGGTGTACGTTTATCTTATGACACATGTTCCGGAAGTTTCCGTATTCGGCCCTTATTTGCCCGGAATGGGTGTTGGGTTTGACTGGATCGGAGCTGGTCATGCCGAAGAACTTCAGTTTGTGTTTGGATTGCCGTTTTTGGCTAATTCTTCTATGTACCGTTCTGAACAACCAAGTGATGTTGATCGCAATGTATCAGTTGAATTTATGAGATATTGGACAAATTTTGCAAAAACTGGGTAAGACCAATTTAAGTTATTTCTGTAAAGATCAATTAGGCTTTTAGCATGAAAGAATATTTCATTATAATTAAAATGAAATTATAAGTGATTAGTGAGTGGAATTCAATAATTAATTTGAAAGATTGTATTGTTTTAAATTCTTTGTTTTAAACAACCAGCGATCCAAACTCCAGAGGAAGTGAAACACCAGATCCATCATTTGATAATAACCTCGTCAACTGGCCAAAGTACACCATTCCAGCACTGGAATATCTAGATATCAACAAGATGTCATTCTCTGATCGAGCTTATCGTGCTGACAAGTGTGCCTTCTGGAGTTCATATGAACCAAAACTTGTACAGTATACTGGTATGTTTCTTTAAGTAAAAATTTCAGTTGGGCCCAGTTAAAAATTGTAACTAGTTTGAAATTGGTTCAATGCTTTTTTAAGTGATCCAGTGAGATTTTAGCCTGGTCTAAGTACAGTAATTGGTGCATTTCTGGTGTTGAACTAGCTTTAACTGGTTTAACTGTTTACTGGTTTAACTTTAAACTGGTCCAGTAGCTTCTGAATTGATTTTAAATTGGAACTGAATGCCTTTTATCATGTCAACATTATATTTGTATCTATTTTTAGATGATCTTCCAGAAGAAGAGAGATCGTGGAGAAATGACTACTATAGTTGGAAGAATAATGACCTACCCGAGTGGCAGAGAGCATTCAATGACTACCAACAAAACAAAGTCTGCACTTAGGTGTCCACACAGTTTAATGATCAACTTTTTATGGTAACACAATGTACTATTGAAATACGAATGGTACTTACTGCATTGGCTGCTGGATGAAAACAATTTAAATCTGATGCTTATAAGACACAAGCAAATTAATATGATCAGTACAATTAAAAATATGAAATGAAAGAATACTTGATAAATTAAATGTTTGGAATTAAGAAAAACCAGCTATAGTTTACTGCTGTACCAAATAGATCAAATGAAATGTGTAGCACAACAAGATTACTAACGATATGGTATTAGAATAAAATTAGATAAAAGACCCATCAACCGATTGTTTCAATTATGTCTGGAGTTCTACAAAAAAGCACATCTCCACTACATTCTACTTACTTTCTTAGATTTATATTGTTAAAAAATGTTTAAAATATAAATGATCTATTTGGCAAAAAATAGGCTGTCTATATTTCATCAGAAATGCTACTGTACATTTGTGGTGTGCAGTGTTTTAAGGAAGGGCTTGTTATGTATACAACTCTTTACATTAGGAGGCAATGCCACACTCCTTTGCTCAATCATATCCATTATGTTATCATGCGTTGATCGATGTGGGCGATCTCGAGCCAATCGTACAGCTTCTGCCTATTAAAGAAATTTAAATTCAATAAACAACTATAATGGATAGGTATGATGACATACAGAAACTGTAAAAGATTGACATTGAGGTAATGTTTTTGCTAACCTTTAGTGTGTTTATTAAACTAGCTCAGACATATTTTCATAGAAAAAAAAAGTACCTGCAAATAGTGGACAAGTTTGACAGGTCTGGATTCTTTGAGACTAATACCATTAGTTGACGAGCCTATCGTATCAAGCAGTTCCGCAAGGTCAGCCAAACTATAACATGGAATATTGGTTGCCATGCCGGTGACTTGTAATCGGACATTACCTCCCTCAGAATCTAAAGAAAAAGACCTTTGTGCTCAATACATTTTGATAACCAACCAGAGGTATTAGCCCAACCCCAAATTTGCAGTAATTGTTTTTTATACCTTCAGTCTGTTTAACAACAAAGCCGTTTGCTACTAGCCTTTCATCAACAAATGTACGAGAGCCATCTACAGCTGATGTGGAACTCTTCAGCATCAGTAGAGTCTGCCAATTTACAGGCCCTCCTATCATACTACAAATTATAAAAATATAAAATAAAATTATTATCAGGCGCAGATTTGTGTGTGGGCTAAACAGGCTTTAGCACTCATAAAATAGAAGACATGCCCTTTTAACCTCTTTTTTAAACCCTTATTTAAAAATCCTTGATTCGCCCCTGATTATATCTATTTTCTGAAATTCTAGGCTTAAGTTGAACTTTAGTGGTATCATTTATACCTTGATAATAATGTAATTGGTGGTTGTAGCTGTTGGATTTGTAGTCTATGTTCGGAAAGCAGACGATGATACAGCAATGTCTCTTCTACTCTAAAATGGTTCAGAAGTTGTATTTGGTTAGCCTCCTTGCAAATCCAGAAACCATTCGGCAATTGGCCAATCAAGTGGAGCCTTTCAAGTGAATCCCTGTTTAAAAACAAATTTAGTAGTTGATAAAGATACTTCAATATAAATTTTTGCGTAATCTTTTTTTTTTTATTGTGGTGAAGATTCTCACTTCGAGACTAACTTCGGAGCTTTGCAAGGCTATATCACAATAGTGTACGTAATTTCTTTCTGCAAAAGCTTGAACAGTGTTTTTGATGTGTTGGTTTTGTAAGCATCAATCTCAAAAGTTGCAAATATTCAGTTTTAATTCTGCCCAAAATAAGTTATTCTTAATGAGATTGCTTGATAAAAGAAATAATCCGAAACGGAAGTATATTTGAATGTTGTTAACTACTGTATGTACTGAATCTCCATCCTTACCAATTCCTGTGCTGTTGATCATCTTTAAGTCCTGCACAAGAAAAATTCACATCTACCCTTTTAACAACTGGTGAAGTTGATGTTGGTCTTTTAGGTGAAGAAAATAGTTTATCTACCAACATCTGCTGTGGAGGCTAAAGGTGAAAGTAATATTACAAATATGCAGCTGACCAACCATGCCTAAACGGGCCAATCCTTAGCTTACTTACGATTTGAAAAAGAAATATATACCTGTTTAATGCATTTCTTTTTACGCACTGGTTCCTTCATAGTGCCATTCTTTTTTGCTTCCTGCACTTGCTCCTTGTACCTGGAATCAATTATGTTTAAGGCTAATACAGTAAAACACTGGGGATACCATCAAGGGGTTGGCTGCCCCTTATTCATGAACAGAACATTGTTTTCTTAACGTCAGTGTCTTAAAGGAGGAGTTATACTGTACTCCAACATCAGCAGTTGAAAGTATAGACTTTATCAAATATATTATTTTGTTGATTTTTCACATACCCATAATTGATACCAGGTGCATTATCTCAAACAGTACTCACCTCAAAACATCCTGTTTCATTAAATCTTCATATTTACACTTCTCCTCTTCAGTTAAAGCTCTCCATCTCTCTCCAGTGAGTTTAGAGATTGTTTGAAAGTCTGCTGTTGGATTGTCTTTAATAACTAGAAAACACATTAAAAAATCTCTTTAGGATCACTAAATACACTGCATTTAAATAAAGCCAGAAAGATATTAGAAAAAAAAAGCTACCTTGGGGTCGCACTTCCTTGCAAAAGAATATGTAAGCTGTTTGTGGTCGTTTGATTGGTGTCTTTCCAACCATGTTATAAAATGTGGCATCGCCCATCCTCTCCACTTGTTTTGGCTTCTTCTCACGGCAAGGTGTCAGCAAACTTTCTACTCCTGCATTTTTGCTCGGATTACCTTGTTTTGTAGGCACAAGTATCTTCCCAGGCTCAACAGGTCTTCCTAAATCATCCACCAACCCTTTTCCTTTACTCCATTCCGTTTGAGCAATCTTATTTACAGACTCATGCAAACCATCAATTGTTGACTCATTGAGGCTGGCCTCATGTTTTGTTTCAAGATAATCCATTAAAGCTGAATCAGATAATTCACTAGAAAAAATAAAGTCTGCATTTTCACTAAGACCTGATTCGTCTTTAACTTGTAGTGGCAGCACATCAGCAGTGGTGTTATTGTCAGAATCCGCTTCTATGCTAATTACTGTTTCTGATGTACAATTTGTTTTTATAATGTCTGAAGTTCTTACTAAATTAGAGTTTTTGCCACTATTTTCAGATGTTTCAACATTTTTGCAAAGTGTCTCTTGTATTTCATCACAAGGTTTTTGTAAATTCTGTAGTCTATTGTTATAATCACTTTTGTGAAGAAAAGACTGATCTGTAGCTTCCTCTGGTATTACTGAGCAATCTGAAGAAGAAAGTGCGGTTTGCGGAAACCGTTCACTTTGTAATACCACTTCACTACATTCTAACTCTACACTGCCGTTGGATTGAACTTCTCTTTGTAATCCATGTGATGTCTTTCTACTATTGCTCAACACCTTATTAACTGGGTATTTTGAAACATTTGGCACTGAAGGAAGGTTGGTGTGTGAGGATATCGGCTCTAACACTGTACAATTACTTTCACTCTCTACTACAATTCTATCACTTTCATTACTTAAGTTCTCTTGATCTTCTTTAGAAATAGGTTGATAAACTTCCTTTAATTTACATTCCATTGCTTCTAATATGCTTTCCTGAAATGAAGAAAAGAGAATAAAATAAATAAATTTATTTTTGACAGTTATTTATCTTACAGTAAGACTTTCACTTTGAGTTTTCAATTATTTACATATTGGTCATAGGTAATAGGTCAAGGTTTTATTTTTGTTAGTGCTAAAAAGTATTTACCTTCTCGTGTAAGAGGACTTTTGTCTTGTTTGGTTCCAAATTGACATCAATAGAATCAGGTGGAAGACTGATGCTGATAAATGCAAATGGATAACGACCACTTATTTGTGTTGGGTAGCTGTTGCTTATACAGTGCTTGGTTAACTAATCAAGTTGAAAAAAGTCAGTAATTTAGTGCTTGGTAAACAGAACAGTACAAACATTTTATAATATAAAAAATGAGCACAGTAAACATTGACATACATAAAATTTATAAAAAAATTCTCTATTCTCTACTTTCAATTAATTCTACAAAGTAAAAGCATTTATATAGGAAAATCAATGGGAGAAAAAACCTTTTCAATCTCTCTGTACGATACAGGGCGACCATTGACAAACACCCAGCAACGATCATTACTGCATCGGCTGATCAATTGTACATCAGCATCTGGTTTAGGAAGGAAACAATCCACCTATGAAAAAACATTTTAAAATCCATTTTCTTTAAATGACTTGTTAATTGCATAGGCCTTGAATGATGAACACTGTATGTTGGTATATCACTGCCATATTTGAGAACATCACACTTTTTTTTGTCAAACTAGTTTGATATCATAGACAGTGCTTAATAGTTTCTTATCAAAAAATTTGTGTTACCATACCCAAGCCATTAAATTTACAGTAGTTTATTACATTTAAAACTAGTTTGATAGTGTAGACAGAGCTTTACTATAATAATTGTTTGATTGGAAGTCTGTTTTAAAAGGGAATATATCAACTAAATTGATCTTTACCTTGGCATTCGCAACATCAAATGACAATTCCTGCATTGCACCAATAACATTCCTTCCCCAAACACTTGCCAACGCTGCTTTATGATTGGCCAATTTGTTTTTTTGCAACACAATTGTTTTATCATTGCGCAGCATGAAACGGGTTTGTGGCTTAATGGTAGCAAACTGCATAATAAGATCCTCAACTTTGCGTAGCTCGTCTTTTCTTCGTTTTGCATTACTGAAAAACTGCTTTCGAACTGGAGTGTTCTTAAAAAGGTTTATTGCCGTCACTGTGGTGCCTTAAAAAAATTTCATATTTAGGCAATGTATACAACTTAGTTAGGCTGGTAATATGGTGACAACATTAACAAAAAAAACGCATTGTACCAATAATGTCATTACCTCTGCCTAAGTGACAAGGTTTTGAAGCTGTCACTTTTCCTTGTTGGTCTAACGTATAAACCATACTTATTGGATCCTCGTCAGTTTTAGTTGCTATGGTAACTGATGCAACTGCACATAGTGATGCCAATGCTTCACCTCGAAATCCGTAGGTCAGCAGATGATGGAGGTCGTCCATTTGGGAAATCTTGGAAGTGAAGTGTTGCTGCGCCATGTATGGAACATTATCCAATGGGATTCCATCTCCATCATCACGGATTTCAATGCGGTCAAATCCATAGTTTTCCTACATAAATATAAGATAGAATTCTTATAGATTTAATTTTATATATAAAAAGAATCAGAAAAAAAAATTGTAAATCATTTCAGATATTAGGATATGGATATTGTCTTTCATCCTGGTAGTATTAAGTTTAGAAGGATAATCTATTCAACTGGACTGTTCTTGCTTTTTCACAACCTTTCCAGGTTGTATCATCAGGCCGAATGATGGAATTGTGGTGCTTGGTCAGTGACCTGTGACAGGGTCAAGCAGATAAAACATTACTGGAAGACATGGTTTAGTATTTAAATCTGGCTGTCTGCCTTTCTAGGTTCTTCAGGGTCAGTTAAGCTTTAAAAAACTCATTTTGAAATGAATCTGTTAATTATTTTCTCTTGGAAAAGAAGGCTACAAAAGGCTTACGTTGAAGCTCATAGCTTATGTATGATAAAATGTTTCTTTCTTCTTCTAGATACAATTGAAACAATTAAAACTTACAAGTTTAACTTCAATACTTGTTGCATTTGCATCTAATGAGTTTTCAACCAGCTCTTTAACAATGCTAAAGACAGATGTAATAACCTGTGAGCTGGTAATCAATCGAACAGTCTCCGCAGGTAATGCCTTCATTGAGCCTGTGAAAAAAACCTGTCAAAGTGTTAAAAGTCTTTAAAACCATTGTAAAAAGTTTCTCAAAGAAAGATTAGGATTTTAGTTAACACCACGTATTATATTGGTGGTGTAAACAAAAAAATTAGTTTTCTTTAATAAGTAAATTTAATAGTAATATTGTAGGAGAGTATAAGTTTACAATGCAGTATTTTACTAATATTCATTAATCAGAATTTTTACATAGTACACAACCATTTTTTTAATTAATTGCAGACCTTTAAATTTTAAATCTGTATGTAACTGTAACTTTAAAAAATTATAGAAACATCTTATAAAAGAAAATGATAGACGCTCTTGACTTGGATTGGGATGTCACACCTTGGTAATTACTGTACTGTATAAACAGCTTTTTTGTCAAAACAAAGGTTGCATAACAAACTATTTTGTTGATAACTACAAAGCAACTGACCTTTATTTTTATTCAACCTTTAGTAAATCCTCTTACCATAAGGTATGTGAAAAGCTCTGAACCTTGTTATTTAACAATAAGATGGCTCAGGAATTAATTACAAATAAGTAATAGCACAATGAGAAAGGTAAGGGTGTGAACTAATGATCAGTTACCACCAGACACAGTGAACAGTGTAGAAGCAAAATATGGAGTTCATAATTATCAAGTTGCTGCTTATTTCTTCTTTAACTGTTGTAGTTTTCTCACAATCTCCACAAGTATCAACAACTTTAGGGGTTATTACTGGTGAGACAATCAACTTTAAAGAAGATTCATACTTAAAAGTTGATAAGAATATTGATGTTTACAAAGGTATTCCATTCGCTGAACCACCAGTTGGTGAGTATCGGTTTGAGAAGCCACGACCCAAAGAACCTTGGGATGGAACATTGGATGCAACAAAATATGGTGCATCATGTCTGCAGTCTCTTTCTCCGTATGTAACTGAAGGCAAAGATGACTGTTTGTACTTGAATATATTTTCACCCCAAACAAAGGTAAGAATGACTTAACAATTTATGAAAATCATTGTAGCATGTCCAAATATTAACAAGATGGAACAGTTGTAATATCAACTGCAATAAAACTTTTATATATTTATATTATACAAAATTCGGAAAATAGTAACCATTTAGGCTTCTATTCTAATTGTTTAGTGAAGTATTGTCTAGTGTGTTGGACCAACCATAAATCTGTTTATTTAATGAAAATTTTCATTGGCACCATCCCTAAGAAACTTTATAATAGCATAACACATTTTCAGCCTGAGAATGCTGCAGTAATGGTGTTTATCCATGATGGTGGATTTACAATTGGCACTGCCTCTACAGACTATTATTCTGGAATGCCGTTAGCTGCCACTGGTGATGTCATCGTCGTGACTATCAACTACAGACTGAACTTTTTTGGCTTTCTTACAACTGGTACATTATTGTATATTATTTTATATGTATTGCCATACACATTGAAACTCACTTCAACAATATTAAATTAAAGCTTCAATAAATTTGATATGTGTAAACAATGTATCTACAGACAAAGGCAAAATTGTGTTTATAACTTTCAGATGATGAGTACTATCCAGGCAACATGGGATTATTTGATCAACAAGAAGCTTTAAAATGGGTGAACACACATATTGGAGGTAATATTATTCACCATATGTATGTTAATAGAAAACAATAAAGATATTGTGATATATATTGCAGTATCTTGTACTAATGACCATTGATATAGTAAATTGGCATCCAGGATTTAAGAAAGGAGCTAAATGTTCAAATGTCTTGCTGACCAATGTTATCTATTTACATCAAGATTTTAAAGCATGTAATTACTACAATAATACAGACAGGAAAATAATTATAACATAAAATAATGTAATCTGAATATGAACAACACATTTTAAATAAATACAAATATATATTAATTGTCAGCATTTGGAGGTGATCCATCACGTGTTACCATATTTGGTGACAGTGCAGGATCCGCAAGTGTAGACTATCATCTGCTTTCAAAGGGAAGTTGGACATATTTTAGTCAAGCTATTTTAGAGGTAATAAATATTTTTATTTTCATTTTATTATGTACTATACCAATCAGTAAATAATTATACATTCATTTTATAATTATTATTATTATACTTTATTGAATATTACAATATTTACAGAGTGGGACAGCCCAGAGTCCTTGGGCTAATATAGAAAGAGAAGTGGCAGCAGAAGTGACAATTGACATTGGAAAGAAAGTTGGCTGTGAATATACTGAGAGCAAGGCATTTGTAAGCTGTATGAAGGGCATCGATGCTGGTGCAATATTTAATGCTTCTGTCGGGGTAAGAGATTAATAACTTAATTCATCATACTCTATATCCTGGTTCTTTCTATTTGTTTTTTATGATTTAGCAATATAAAACTATTTTATACTAGTTTATAAAAATGTTTTCTTTTAAAAGATGACTGTTGTGCCAATACCAGCTGTTGATGGATTATTTCTGGAAGACAGTCCAGAGGTGTTGATAACAAATGGAGAGTTTAAAAGAAATGCAAATATCATTGTTGGGACCAATGAGGATGAAGGAACCTGGTTATTTTTATTAGATCCGGCTTATTTTTCTCCATATACTCCAACAATTACAAAATCAGGATTTCTTCAACTTACACTACAAATAGTGCCAAGAGCTACAAATCCAGTAATTGCAGATTCTATTTATTTTGAATACACTGATTGGTCTTCAGCAGATAACCCAGATGCAGATTACTTCTATTCCACTGTTCAAGTTGGTACAGATTCACAATTCTTGTGTCCAAGTGATGTAGTCGAGCGAGCACATTCTACAGCAGGAAACAATGTCTATGTTTATCTAATGACACATGTTCCAACAGTTTCACAATTCTCCTCTCTCTCTTATCCATATGGGTTTCAATTTGAATGGCTCGGAGCTAGTCATACAGAAGAAATTCAATTTGTGTTTGGATTGCCATTTGTTGCCAATGCCTCAGTTTACAGGGTTGAGCAACCAAGTGATGCTGACCGCAATGTGTCAGTTGAATTCATGAGATATTGGACAAACTTTGCAAAAACTGGGTAAGACAAATTTTATTTTTTTGTTAATTCTCCAAACATAAAGTAGGCTATTATATTGAGGTATAATATGTTGATGGGAGAAATATGGCCCTTAGGCTTTTTAATTTCAGTTTCAACTGGTGGTATTGATGGTTAAGAAAATACATGTTTTTTGTGTTTAAACCTCTAGTGATCCAAACTCTAGAGGAAGTGAGACATCATATCCATCATTTGACAACGACCTCGTCAACTGGCCAAAGTACACTATTCCAGAACTGCAATATCTAGATATCAACACAATATCATATTCTGATCGAGCTTATCGTGCTGACAAGTGTGCCTTCTGGAATTCATATCAACCAAAACTTGAACAATATTCAGGTAGTGTAGAGTCAGTAGTTTACCTCCTTATAAAATTGGGAGATGGCACAGGGAAAGAATGTTTAATCGTGAGAGTGAACTTTACCTCTTTACGATAATCATTACCACTTTATTTTAAATTTTCTCAGCTGATCTGCCTGAACAAGAGAAATCTTGGAGAGATGATTATTACAACTGGAAGAATAATGATCTACCTGAGTGGCAGAAGGCTTTTGATGACTACCAAAAAAACAAAGATTGCAAATAAAAAATAAAATTACAATATTAATGTTAATGGTAGCTGATAGTTAGTCTGGTAGCATGGGAGTAATATTTTACATTAGTTTACAGTATATACCCACAAAATGTAGAAGACCATAAGGTAATAAGGTAAGAGGTTGTAGGAAGCAAAGGGCAACACGATTTAAAGCTTTATTATATTCTGTGCAACTTTTAACTTTAACTTTTCTCAACTTAATCCATCTCATCACCTATTTTTGTGCGAAAAATCCTCCTATGTTTCTGTACTTATGTGGACATTCTTTTAAACTTTTGTTCCATCACATCTTTGGACAAATTTCCACTTTTTCCCCCAAATTCACCAACTTTCTATTCTTTTAAAATTAATTTAAAGACTTATTTGTTCATAAAAATAAATGATATACAGTACAATGCAACCTTAT
Organism: Antedon mediterranea; assembly: GCF_964355755.1. Taxonomy (NCBI): domain Eukaryota; kingdom Metazoa; phylum Echinodermata; class Crinoidea; order Comatulida; family Antedonidae; genus Antedon; species Antedon mediterranea. The sequence goes on along the minus strand of NC_092670.1, from coordinate 36,382,559 downwards.
TTGCTTTAAAAAAAATTAGTTCTATCCTCTCTTTGGACAAATTTCCATTTTCCCCCCAAATTGACCAACTTTCTATTCTTTTAAAATCAATTTAAAGACTTTAATTTGTTCATCAAAATAAAGGATACAGTAACAATGCAGGCTTATTTGTTTTTAAAAATAATTAACACAAGATTAATGTTTATCAAATTAATTAGATAAATGTAAAATCAATTTAAATATGATTATTCTGTGACAGCAAGAAAGTACAATTACTTTACTTTTAATATACTGCACCAATTTTGTAGAATGCATCTAACCAGGTTATTAATTGAAAAAAAATGTATGTAAAGGGACATTTTGGTTATTATATAATTTTATTTTCACTAGCTCACTTACTGTACCCTGCTTAAAAAAACTGTGAATTTCAGTAATATCTCTAGCAAATCAAATTGAGGCTTAGTTTATAAAGTATGTACTGTTAAACATATTCCTTTTCTCTTGTGTAATTAAAGCCAACTTACAAACTTTTACATTTAGATCATTTTTTAAGTGAAGTTAACATCATAATGATTGATATACAATACTAAGTATATATCAACTACATGAGTATAAACAAGTTCATATGCAAAAAAAAACATTCAGTTTTTATGTGTATCAAGAGATGAAAATAAACCCCTTCAATGAGAATGGTATAATCTTACTTTTCGAGATATCTTGCCTTACTTTTCTAGAACTTATTTTTCTAAATTGTAATATTGCATGGAATTTCAGTGGAAGTTCAAAACCATAATCATTTGTGCTTAACACATGTGAATTTTACAAACTAAACATTTTTTTTGGAAATGGGAGACCCTTAAATTTTAAAAATGTATGTAACCAGGGAGTTGTTAATAACAACTCCCTGATGTAACTATAAACTTGTATTATAAAAGAATAAAGGGAATCAAACACCATTGATAATTGATAATCTAGGTTCCACTGATTGTGAACAGAGGCTTTTGTCTACACAAAGGTGGCATATAACACACTATTTGTAAAAAGGACATGTTCACTGACTGTACATAATCAATTGCCCTTAGCATGTTTGAAGTTCATTTTTAACTCACCTTATTGTCCTGAGACAGATACTTAATAAATATCCAGGGTGCGAGAGATGCAACCACCTTTTGTGCAGTGGTACAAAAAGTTGAAAATATTTTAAATATTATTTTTAACAATTCAACAATAAAATGTCTCGCCTGAAATAAAAGTATCTCAACTTTTCAGTCACCTGTATTGTCCTGTGACATACAGTACTTTATGAAAACCACAATGCAAGATGCAACAGATTTGTGTGCAGTACAGAAAGTTGAATATATATCAATCAAACACTATTTTTAACAATTCAACAATAAAAGATATCGCCTAAAATAAAAGTATCTCAACTTTTCAGTCACCTGTATTGTCCTGTGGCTGGCAGTGACATATTTTATAAATATCCATGGTGCGAGATGCAACCAACTTTTGTACTGTACAGAAAATTCAATATATATCAAACACTATCTTTAACAATTCAACAAACAAGGTCTCGCCTGCAGGAAAGAAAGATTAAAGCATGAACCTAATAGTGCATAGTTCCATGATTAATATATCCATGGAGAATATTTATACAATAACTTATTTATCCATAATATATCAGATTGATGACATACCATTCCGATTTGAGAATATTATATTACCCACAAACCATAAAAGTTTATGAGAAATCTCTGAACCATTATTTATATAACAACAATGAGATTGTTTGGTTTAGAATTTAAGTACACAGCAAATGACATGGCACAATTATATAAAGTATAAGAAGGTGCACTCGACACCGTGGACAGTTATCAGCAGAAAAGTGAACAGTGTAGAAGTAAAATATGGAGTCCATAATTATCAAGTTGCTGCTTATTTCTTCTATAACTGTTGTAGTTTTCTCACAATCTCCACAAGTATCAACAACTTTAGGGGTTATTGCTGGTGAGACAATCAATTTTAAAGAAGATTTGTACTTAAAAGTTGATAAGAATATTGATGTATACAAAGGTATTCCATTTGCTGAACCACCAGTTGGTGAGTATCGGTTTGAGAAGCCACGACCCAAAGAACCTTGGGATGGAACATTAGATGCAACAGAATATGGTGCATCGTGTCTGCAGTCTCCTTTTCCATATGTAACTATAGGAAAAGATGATTGTTTATACTTGAATATCTTTTCACCTCAAACAAAGGTAAGAGTGACAATATACTTTAATGAATTTATAGGCAGGGGTGTAACATTAAACTGCTATTCTCATTAATTGTAATACTACGCACAGATCACCAGTAAAAACACACCAACCAAAAATCTGTTGGAGCCATATGCAGCGCTATTTTCATTAATCAATGTCAACTTCTTTACAGCCTAAACAAATCTTACTTTCAGCCCGAGAATGCTGCAGTAATGGTCTTTATCCACGGAGGTAGTTTTACATCTGGCACTGCCTCTACAGACGGTTTTTCTGGATTGCCATTATCTGCCACTGGTGATGTCATTGTCGTGACTATTAACTACAGATTAAACGTTTTTGGCTTTCTTACAACTGGTATTGTATTCTATTTTTATAGTGTTTATAAACTCATTTAAGTGGACACATTGCCGACATTAACACATTGGAATTTATACTAAAGTAAAAAGTGTAATGAAATCAATATACTTTACTTTTCAGATGATGAGGACTATCCAGGCAACATGGGATTATTTGATCAACAAGAAGCATTGAAATGGGTGAACTCGCATATTGGAGGTAAATATTATTCACCCTCTGTAGAAAAAATGAAAGACAGACGGCCATTTGATATAGTACAAATGTGATACAGTTGAGTAAATTGTCTTTTTGATCGGCATGAAAGCATGGAGAAATAATAATATACTTCAAATAAATTCTAAATACATTTTATAATTGTCAGCATTTGGAGGAGATCCATCACGTGTAACACTATTTGGTGAAAGTGCAGGTTCTGCAAGTGTTGACTATCATCTACTTTCAAAGGGAAGTTGGACATATTTTAGTCAAGTTATTTTACAGGTAATAAATATTTTTATATTCATGCAATTTATACATCAGTAAAATCATTATTATGAATTTGATTGAAACATTCAAATTTTGAAATTAGGTTGAGTTGGTTGACACTTTATCTAAACCAAATATTGAAAGTCACACACATTCCAAGTTACTCCACCAGTGTTTCAAGATTTGGGTGATTTATACTTTTTATTGAAATATCACAGAGTGGAACAACCTTGAGTCCTTGGGCTAACATAGAGAGAGAAGTGGCAGCAGAAGTGACAATTGAAATTGGAAAGAAAGTTGGCTGTGAATATACTGAGAGCAAGGCATTTGTAAACTGTCTGAAGGGCATTGATGCTGGTGCAATAGCCAACGCTTCTGTCGGGGTAAGATTATTAATATTGTTCCATAACTAACATTTACTGCCAGTGTGTACAAGTATCGTAAAACTAATACATCATACAGTACATCCTGGTTCATTCTATCTATGATCTACTCTATATCTTTAAGGAAAAGATTCATTCATTCATCATGTGAGTAATGTTATTATGATCTGAGCATGACCTCAAAGGCCTTATGTAGAAGCATTAAACAATGCAAAAAATATAAACAGTGTACTATAGTCTGTCAATTATTACTGTATACTCTAGTACTAATTAAATTTCTGATATTTTCATTTTTAAAAGATGTCTATCATCCCAATACCAGTGATAGATGGATTATTTCTGGAAGACCGTCCAGAGGTGTTGATAACAAATGGAGAGTTTAAAAGAAATGCAAATATCATTGTTGGGACCAATGAGGATGAAGGAACCTACTTATTTTTATTAGATCCTGCTTACTTTTCTCCATTTCCTCCAGAAGTTCAACAAGAAGGATTTCTTCAACTTACACTACAAATAGTGCCAAGAGCTACAAATCCACTAATTGCAGATTCTATTTATTTTGAATACACTGATTGGTCTTCAGCAGATAACCCAGATGCTGATTACTTCTATTCCACTGTTCAATTGGGTACAGATTCACAATTCTTGTGTCCAAGTGATGCAGTCCAGCGAGCACATTCTACAGCAGGAAACAATGTCTATGTTTATCTTATGACACATATTCCGGCAGTTTCTGCATTCTCCTCTCTCTCTTATCCATTTGGATTTCAATTTGAATGGCTCGGAGCTAGTCATGCAGAAGAACTTCAACTTGTGTTTGGATTGCCATTTCTTGAAAATGCTTCTATGTACCAAGTTGAGCAACCCAATGATGCTGACCGTGATGTGTCAATTGAATTTATGAGGTACTGGACAAACTTTGCAAAAACTGGGTAAGACCAACATTAGTTTTGTTTTTATTACACTACCATGTGAATGCATATTATGTTGGTGTGATAGAAAGATCACATTTTAGTTTCAGATTAAAGAGTTATGTTATGACAGAAATAAATGTTTTTAAACTTCCAGTGATCCAAACTCTAGAGGAAGTGAGACACCAGATCCATCATTTGACAACGACCTCGTCACCTGGCCAAAGTACACCATTCCAGAACTGCAATATCTAGATATCAATACAATGTCATATTCTGATCGAGCTTATCGTGCTGACAAGTGTGCCTTCTGGAATTCATATCAACCAAAACTTGAACAATATTCAGGTAGTGTAGAGTTGTTTACCTTCAGTTATCAATTAGTTAATTGTTATACTAGATTTCACACCAAGTAAGTGGATCACAACCTGCATGTAGTTTATTTGTGTGCTTTATAGGAAAGATTTTTACTGTGTATAAAAGGTTACAGTACATCATAGCAAAACTCCATCCTGCAACAAACAATACTGTATAGCAGGGGATTCTAATAAAAGTGAATATTCCTAGTCTTGTGAGTCAGAAGTTAAATCTTTGATATCACACAATTGTACTCAATTGTAACTCATCTACATCTTTTTTTCAGCTGATCTGCCTGAACAAGAGAAATCCTGGAGAGATGATTATTACAATTGGAAGAATAATGATCTACCTGAGTGGCAGAAGGCATTCGATGACTACCAACAAAACAAAGTTTGCAGTTAAAGTGCATATTTATTATATTAATTTTTATGGTAGCTGATAGCACATTTTGCAGCATAGAAAATTATGTAGCAATATTATTACCTAAAATTCATCATCTTCAACAAAACTGAAAAACAGAATTATTATTGTGATTTTTAATTGAAGTATATATTAGGTGTTACAGTTCGTACTGTATGACATGTGCCATTAAACATAAAATAGCATACTATGAAAGGAGACTTTCTAGAACAGTAGATTTTTTATTTATATATAGCCCACGCGGTGATACTCCATTATCACTCACATTTAAATTTTAGTAACACCAATTTAATTAGTATACATCACAGATAATTTTAGGCCATGTTGATTTTGTAACCATGTCGGAGGCTGAGAAGATTAGAAAATAAATAGAATAAGGTTTGGGACATATTTGTTTGTGTTTTATCTTAATTTTTGTTTTTTCACTACAGACTGACAACACGTTGACATATTACACATTCAAATATCTGTTACTAATATAATTCACCGTCTTTTACCATAGATTTAATATCTCTATGCTTTTACAATTTCTAATGTGTATACAGCCCTGTGTACTGTAAACTTATTTTTACAATTCAAAATAATAGAAAACATAAAGGAAATCTGACACCATCTATAATTGACATGCCACAATTATAATCGTGAACAGAAGCATTTGCCTAGACAAAGGTGTCATACACCACACTAAACCAATAGTAGTACTGTATTGTGCATGGATATACTGTACTGTATGTTCACTGACTGCACACGATGAAAAGAATACAAGAATCAGTTCTACAATTAGATAGTTTTTAGTTCAGAGTTTGGTTCTTGATTAAAAAGGCTAACTAAAGTTATGTTCGCACGTAAGGCATAAGGCTGGCGATGACGTGCATAGCGTACGCCTTTGCGGATGAACTAAGGAGGGGGGCTTTCGCACAAGCATGTAAACGTTAACTTTAACAGATGATGTTAACATTCTACTTATATGCATAACAGCGTAGTTAAATGAACAGTTGCATTACTGTACTTGCTCGTGTTGATTTTGTTCTTCGACAGCAAGTGTAGAACACAACGCATGTTTCATGCACGAAATATGCCGCTCGTATTAAAACAAATCGTTGAATACAGTACCTTGCAGGGAAAAATTTCATCTTAAAATTTCGTTTAGCAATATTGCTAATAAAACTGATGTCGAGAGTCGAGAAACATAGTTTTCTATAGTATATTTTGCTACACAATTGTAGAAATGTGTAGCAAGAAGGTTGTTTTGTATAGCTTTTGGCTATGCTACACTGGCGAAATTATTTCCTGCCTTGGGCCTAGGCATTTTTAATCATGAATATTGGGTGATAAATAGTAAATTGCGCTGGCAATAACTAAGATGGCCATATTTCTAGAAAAAACAATTAGACTCCAATCACAACTGTGTACTTATAAAAAGTACAAGATATTTGGATGTCTGTGTTTAACACCATTCATTAATATAACAAATAATATAAGTGTGAAAACCTAGGAATTTTAAGCCACGCCAGTCTTATGCCGCACCTGTGTACGTACCTAAATTTACCTACTAGATTTAATGTCATACCAACTCCCTGGTCATACTGTACCATTCCTGATATTTGAGAATCATATTATATTACTACCTCTGACTGACCACAATGTGTGCTCTGAACCATGTTATTCAACAATACAATGTTTGGTAAGCAAGTGATGTGAATCATACGAATAAGAAAAAAGGACAAGGCACAATTAGAAAGTGTAAGAAGGTCAAATCACCAAAAGTTATTTACACAACAGTGAACACTGTAGACGATATGGAGTCCATCATTTTCAAGTCGCTGATCTTTTCTTCTATAACTGTTGTAGTTTTCTCACAATCTCCACAAGTATCAACAACTTTAGGGGTTATTGCTGGTGAGACAATCAATTTCAAAGAAGATTCATACTTAAAAGTCAACAAGAATATTGATGTTTACAAAGGTATTCCATTCGCTGAACCACCAGTTGGTGAGTATCGGTTTGAGAAGCCACGCCCCAAAGAACCTTGGGATGGAACATTAGACGCAACAGAATATGGATCTTTGTGTCTGCAGTCTGCTTCTCAGTATGTAAATATAGGAAAAGATGACTGTTTGTATTTGAACATATTTTCACCTCAAACAAAGGTAAGAATGTCAAGAAAATCTATATAAATATTAGATTGAACAGTTACTATAATAATGAATTGCAAGAAAAACCCTATCTCTTAAGTATTTGATAATGTTAATTTGGAAACTAATGATAATCTAATTTGATAGTGTAGACAGAGCTTTAAGAAACATACTGTACATAACTTTACTGTACGCAATAATCTTAATATCAGCCTCAGAATGCGGCAGTAATGGTCTTTATCCATGGAGGTGGATTTACAACTGGCACTGCCTCTACAGACTATTATTCTGGAGTGTCGTTAGCTGCCACTGGTGACGTCATTGTTGTGACAATTAACTACAGACTGAATTTGTTCGGCTTTCTTACAACTGGTATTGTACACTATTTTTTACCATACATTTTAGCAATAGAAATAGAAGCTCTATGATATGTCAAAAGGACATTTTAGTTTCAACAAATTAATTAAAAGGTGTGATGTTCCAACAAATAATATTTTAATTTTCAGATGATGAGGACTATCCAGGCAACATAGGACTATTTGATCAACAAGAAGCTTTAAAATGGGTGAACACGCATATTGGAGGTATTTAAATATTATTTATCCTAATGTTAAACGAAAGCACATAAAAATTGTGATATTGTACTAGTCCAGGCTTTAGATGGTGATAAACTTTTTTTTTTAATCTATTATTGTACCAATGATCCTGAAAGGAGCTAGTGTTCCAATATTTCAATTCAATTTCAATTCATCGACATTTTTATTCCATAATCAAAATAAAAACATATACAAATACAATACAAATAATAAGATAATGGAATGGGATACAAAATAAGCACAAGTGCTTTAAGCATGTAACCCTAACAAAAAGATCAAACAATTAGTACAAACAAAAAGAACAAACCAAAATAACATAATGTGATTTACTTAACTTAAATATTTCTATTGTTATAATATTGCTTTAATCTCTGTTTAAACAAACTTAAAGTGGGGGATTGTTTTATATAGTCTGTTAAATTGTTCCAAATATGTGTTCCTTGGTAGGAAATACATTGCTGTCCGACTTTGGTGCGTTTTAGTTGTGGACAGTAGTTTGACCTGTTTCTAGTTGAGTAATTATGGAATGAGGCAGATGTACTAAATAAGTTATTAAATGATTCAGGTAATAGATTATGTTTATATTGATACATAAATATAGCAGTGTGTTTCGTATAAAGGTCAAAAATATTTAATGTTTGGGTTGAAATAAAAAGTGGATGAGAAGGATGCATAAAATGAACATGACAAATATTTCTAAGTGCTTTTTTCTGGAGAATATGTATACGGTTTAAGTTTGTAGCAGAAGTAGCACCCCATACTGTGATAGCATACGTTATTCTAGGTAATATAAGTGCATTGTATACCGTTAACAAGATTTTACTTGATAACATAGACTTCACTTTGTTTAAGACACCAATTATTCTAGAAATACTGTTTGCTACCTCATTTACATGATAATTAAACGATAAAGTTTCATCCAGAAATAAGCCTAGAAATTTAACTTCAGTAGCTTTTACTATACATTCATTTCCCATCCTCAATTCTAGTGAGGTAGTGTCAGCTGACTTATTTCTAGCCTTAAATATAACATATTTTGATTTGTTTACATTTAGCGTTAATTTGTTAGCAATAAACCAGTCCGAAAGTATAGATAACTCCTGGTTCATTGTATCAAAAGCTTGAGTAATATCATTGTGACTATAAAACACATTTGTGTCATCTGCATACATAATCATGTCTACATGGTTACATGCTAGACTAATATCATTAATGAATATAAGAAATAATAATGGACCCAATATGGATCCCTGAGGAACTCCAGTGTTTACTGTCATTTTACTAGATGCAGTATTAACAATAAATGTGTATTGTAGTCTTTTTTTAAGATAGTTTGAGAACCAGTTTAGCGGAACTCCTCTTATACCATAAAATCTTAACTTATCTAATAATATATCATGATCGATTGTATCAAACGCTTTTGATAAATCAAGGAAAACTCCTAGTGTGAACTCTTTATTCTCAATAGCGTTTGTGATTTTTTCAATCGATTGTATTAAAGCATGACTAGTTGAATGGTGTTGTCTAAATCCATACTGTGTTTTACTCAGTACGTTATATTTTGAGAGGTAACAAATCGTTTGATCATACACAATCCTCTCAAATATTTTGGAAAAAAAGGGTAAAATGGAAATAGGCCGATAATTATTTATATCGGAGATGTCACCATTCTTAAATACCGGGATAACTTTAGCAATTTTTATATCAGCCGGGACACAGCCCGATGATAATGACGTATTAATAATATGCAATAAAGGTTTTAAAATAAATGGGGAAGCAGATTTTATGAGTTGGGCACTTATACCATCATGGCCAGGAGAAGTATTCTTTGTGTTTTTAATATAGTGGTTAAGTTCATGTTCAGTAACAGGCTTAAAAAACATTGAAGAGGTAAAATTTCCCTTTAAGAAAGTTCTGTGGGTGATTTCTTCATTTTGAGATTCATGCCTAAATTTATTATTTAGTTTTTCTCCAATATTAATAAAAAAAGAGTTGAATGCATCAGCTTTCTCATCATTATCAGAGAAAGTCTCAGTACCCAATTTTATTTTTGTAGGCAAATTGGTAGTCTTTTTCCTACCCATTATATCATTTAGGATTGTCCACGTTTTTTTAATATCTTGTTTATTTCGTTCAAACTGGACCATATAATATTCTTTTTTCCGATTTCTAATAGTAGTGGTTAACTTGTTTCTAAAATGTATGTACGTACTTTTATTAGTAGTGGTGTTATTTTGTTTGTACTTTTTATATAATTTATGTTTTTGAGAGATAGCTCTGGCAATTTCAGCTGTGATCCAAGGAGATTTTAACTTGTTCGCCTTATTTCTAATTCGTTTTAAAGGGAAACAATTATCAATTGTTTTATTTAAAGTGTTTGTAAAATTTTGATAAGCAACATTCGCATTATTTGAGAATAGCACATCATTCCACTGATTACTTTGTAATTCTTGCAAAAAATACTCCGTTTGTTGAGGAGAGTATTGTCGTTTATATACAAATCGAGGATATTGCTTATTATGTTTTTCCAAAGTATCTACACAGAATATTGGGAAGTGATCAGAAATATCAGTAATAAGTATTCCACTTTTAAGGGACGTAGTAAAAGAATCGATGTTGCAATAAATGTTATCAATTATTGAAGCACAATTATCGGATATTCTAGTAGGACTTTTTATGATTGGCTGAAATGACTGAGAAAATATTTTATTTATTTATTTTATTTCAACAAAGTTTTACAAGGGTGGTACATCCAGCCGAAGCTGATCATTAGGGTACCTAAAAAAATACATCATGACAAGACATAAACATGTAACTTTTAAAAATTTAATTTAAAATAAATAAAATTTATAAAGATAAAACATATGCATACATCATTCATCAACAAAAACAAGCATTATACTAAAAATAATAAATTTACTATTTTGTCAGCATTTGGAGGAAATCCATCGCGTGTTACCATATTTGGTGAAAGTGCAGGTTCTGCTAGTGTAGATTACCATCTACTTTCAAAGGGAAGTTGGACCTATTTCAGTCAGGCTATTTTAGAGGTATTTCATTTTTTATTTATGCACCTTTCAATGTTACTCAGTCAATCTTCCAACCTTTCATGCCTAAAACCAGAAATTAATACAAACTAAAAACTTACCAAACCCCCAGTTTCTTTACTAACTATTTATATTTATTCTAAAAAATAGCCCAATTAATAGTTTAAGAGATTTTACTGTCTTGAATATTACAATAATATACAGAGTGGGACAGCCCAGAGTCCTTGGGCTAATATAGAGAGAGAAGTGGCAGCAGAAGTGACAATTGACATTGGAAAGAAAGTTGGCTGTGAATATACTGAGAGCAAGGCATTTGTAAGCTGTATGAAGGGCATCGATGCTGGTGCAATACTTAATGCTTCTGTCGGGGTAAGAGATTAATAGTAAAGAAACTTGTCATAGACTGAAATACCAACTAAATGTACACTATTGATACTACTGAGCAAATTAATTTTGTAAATCATAAATTTGAATTCATGAAATACTGTACAGTACATCCTGGTTCCTTATTTCCATGATCTTTATATAATGTTTAGCAAAATCACATTTTGGTGTTCGGTGTTGTGGTAACATTGGTCCAGAACATGACCACGGAGGCCCTAAGCATGGAGTACAGTAGCTCCATGCTCTATACGCATGCAATAATTCTGAACACAAAGTAACTAAATTATTAAGTAAACTATTACCATTATGTTTTTACAATCAAATAACTAAAACATTTTATTAATTTATTCCAAAAAAGATGACTAGTGTCCCACTACCTGTTGTGGATGGATTATTTCTGGAGGACAGTCCAGAAGTGTTGATAAAAAATGGAGAGTTTAAAAGAAACACAACTATCATCGTTGGAACCAATAAGGATGAAGGAACCTACTTATTGTTTTTTAATCCTGTTTACTTTACTCCATTTACTCCAACAATCACAAAAGCTGAGTTTCTTCAACTTATTCCAACAACAGTACTTGTAGAGCCTATGAATCCGCTAATTGTGGATTCTATTTACTTTGAATACACCAACTGGTCTTCAGCAGATAACCCAGATGCAGATTACTTTGATTCCGCTGTTCAATTGGGTACAGATGCACAATTCTTGTGTCCAAGTGATGTAGTAGAACGTACACATTCTACAGCAGGAAACAATGTCTACGTTTATCTTATGACACATGTTCCAACAGTTTCTGTGTTCTTTCCTTATGGATTTGACTGGCTCGGAGCTGGTCATGGTGAAGAACTTCAATTTGTGTTTGGATCCTCATTTGTTAATTCTTCAGTGTACCAGATTGAGCAACCAAGTGATGCTGATCGCCATGTGTCAGTTGAATTCTTGAGGTATTGGACGAACTTTGCAAAAACTGGGTAAATTGAGTTTTGTTTATTAAGTAGGCATTAAGTAGGTTATAGGGGAGGCCTTATGTTGATGCTATAGAAAGACCACCATAAATTATATGAAGAGATACTGTCCGAGTTATTGACAATTGCTAATGACCGTTTAACAGACATAATTCTAACAATATTTCAAAACTTTCAGTGATCCTAACTCCAGAGGAAGTGAGACACCAGATCCATCATTTGACAAAGACCTCGTCAACTGGCCAAAGTATACCATTCCAGAACTGCAATATCTAGATATCAACACAATGTCATATTCTGATCAAGCTTATCGTGCTGACAAGTGTGCCTTCTGGAATTCATATCAACCAAAACTTGAACAATATGCAGGTATATAGTAGTTTCCTCTCCACATAAGGGTGCAGTCTCTCAATTGTTCTAAATATTGTAAAAAAAACTTCCTAGTGGAATAATGTAAATATATTATTAATTAAGCTCTACTAAACCTTAGATTGATAACTAATATGTTTTTCCAACACTTTTGCCGCATCTGGAAAGTGCCTAGCACATCCATAGTAAAATGCAGATGCTTAAAATTGTAATAGCGCCCTCGATTTTATAATGACATATCTTGTTTGGCCGGTGCAATTCTCTTAAAATTCTCCAAGTCTAGATGAAAGTTTATTTGTTAATATTGCTTGTAGCTTTTTTGTGGAAGATTTTTCCTGTGTTTTAATATTCAAAATTTCAAAAAAGATATAATAATATTCAAAAAAGAGAGTACTTTACAGCAAGGTGATGGTAATACTGAACATTCTTGGTACTTTTGTAAAGTTATTTATTTATTTGTTCTTTATACTGGGTGACAGCATAATAAATTAAAATATAATACTAATGTTCTCAGTTATCATTTAGAAAACAATTTAAATACTTTTTTATCATTCATATTTAATGGCTTTTTATTTCTCAGCTGATCTGCCTGAACAAGAGAAATCTTGGAGAGATGATTATTACAACTGGAAGAATAATGACCTACCTGAGTGGCAGAAGGCATTCGATGACTACCAACAAAACAAAGTTTGCAACTAAAAAAGTACACATTACAATATTTAATGGTAGCAGGTTTTGTAGCTTATATTATTAAACATTGTTATATATTACATTAAAACAAAATGCATTTGATCTCCAAAAGAAATGCAACTTACAACTAACTTTGTTAATGATCACATGAACTTTGTTTGTTTGGAAAATAGTTTAATTGATGTACAAGTGTTCAATTACATGTATTGCAAAATAAAATACATACATTATAAAAAAAGATGATCTAATATATTACCTTTTTGTTGGTCCTTATAATTCCATTTTAATTTTTGTATACAGTATAAATAATTTTGTAATTTTATCAATATTTTCTTTTCTATTATGGATAAGTATAATAAATAAAACCATTTGAATAGTGAACCCAGTGGTGGTATGTGAGTAGACCATGCACCATTTAACATGAATGTATGTCAGAGGTCGAGTATATAAATAAATATATTTATGTGAGGGAAATATTCTTTTTGTGTGTTTTATTTTTACCTCCATGCTTTATTGATACTTTCATTTTTTTCATGAAAGCATAAATATTTCTTCAAAATTAAGATATTATAAAATGTTCAAAAACAATTTTGGAGTAGATGGATACTAATACTACAGACCCTTGATACTAGATATAAGCGAGCTTTAAGTCAACTAAGACTGGGCACACTTCAACTAGAGGTAGAAAAGGGAAGATGGAAAAGAATAGAGCGCAGCAATAGGTTATGTAAAATATGTAATATAAATGAAGTTGAAGATAAATATCATTTTGTTACGGTTTGCTCTCGTTACAAGGAAATCAAGAAAAAAATTGATACCTTCTTTATTTTTTGAAAATCCAAATGCTTTTAAATTCTGCCGTTTAATATCATCACAGGATCCAATAATTATTGATAATCTATCTAAATATATTTATCATGCTTATAAGTTAAGATATATGTTTTGCTTAGAGAACGAAATTAATTAATTCATTTATCTTGTGACCATAAATTGCTTTATTTTTCAATGTAATTATTATTTTGTTAATAACTAGGGGCCTAAAGTAAATAAAGTCAGGCGATAAGCCTGAATGAATGAATGAATGATACTTAATTGTCCCAGCACTCAACTATGTTGACATTTCTACTGCTTTTATTTACAAGTTCAATTTCAAATGTATTATTATCTTTTTAAGCTTGTATTGATGATTGTGAACAGCAGCTTTTGCCTAAAACACAAAGGTGGCACAACACGCTAGCATTAGAAATTTGTGAAAAGTGCATGTTCCCTCCACTGCACATTCACAATGCAACTGCATACTATACTTTTGTGGTGTCGAATGCATCCATTGTTAAGAAGAGGCCCTGAAAAATAAACACCCCTGAAACAAATTAAACTAGACATACAATATTTTCTATGGTGTTTTTAGAATATCCTCTGATCATGGAGGTCTAAATAATTCCTCTATGCTCTGACCATGAAATGTGGCAGAATGCTCTGACCCATATCAGGAAAAAATAAAATGGTCTGGTCTAGTTTACTTTTGAATGACAATGGCACAATAAAAAATTAATAGTTATTAACAGAACAGTGCACAGTGTAGAAGCAAAATATGGAGTTCATAATTTTCAAATCACTGCTCTTTTCTTCTATAACTGCTGTAGTTTTCTCACAACCTCCACAAGTATCCACAACTCTAGGCGTTATTACTGGTGAGACAATCAATTTCAAAGAAGATTCATACTTAAAAGTTGATAAGAATATTGATGTTTACAAAGGTATTCCATTCGCTGAACCACCAGTTGGTGAGTATCGATTTGAGAAGCCACGCCCCAAAGAACCTTGGGATGGAACATTGAACGCAACAGAATATGGTGCATCGTGTTTGCAGCCTCCGAAAGCTGCAGTTATGGTTTTTATCCATGGAGGTGGCTTTACAACAAGCACTGCCTCTACAGAAGATTATTCTGGAGTCTCGTTAGCTGCCACTGGTGATGTCATCATCGTAACTATCAACTACAGACTGAACTTTTTTGGCTTTCTTACAACTGGTATTGTACAGTATTATATATCTATTTAGCAATCTTTCAAATAACGTATGAAGACAAATAACATGTTTCCAGATATGGTGGTTTGGCATTAATAATAAAAGGAATTTTATTGCACATTAAACAGTATATCATGAATACTATACTTAGATGATGAGGACTATCCAGGCAACATGGGACTATTTGATCAACAAGAAGCACTAAAATGGGTGTACATGCATATTGGAGGTAAATATTAATGTTGTGTGAACCAATGATACAGTAAAATGGTAATAATTTGAGAGGAAGAGCTACAGTATATGTTAGACAAATTATCTGTTTAGAAGCATGAACAGTAACTTAATCATCAGGGCCGTAGCCAGGATCTGTCAAGGGGGGGTTCGGACACTAAATATTTGGGTCAACCCCCCCCCCCCCCCAGCCTGATGTGAAGCGAATTTTGTTAAATGACACCCCTAGATGGCCGGAAAAGACACTCTCGTGCAGCATGCTATATAACCAATGAGCAAAAAGATCGTACTTTTTTCCTCCTCCTCAAACACGTCGATAATTTAAATGACGATAACTATTTGTTGCCGTATGTTAGATGCGCGTGCTCTGTGCGGAACCGCCGATTGTTTGATCATTTACTCCGTATTTTGTTTTGCGTTCAAGTTCAATGCGAACGTATATCTAGGAGCAGCCCCGAAAAAAGCACACTGGGTGAAGGCAAATGCTATTTGCTAGCTCTATCTATAATATTTATTTACAGCAATTTGTTGAGGAATATAAATATGTAAATAGGTGATATTGATACATTTTAGTACGTATCGGCTGGTGGTCTAGAAAAAAATAATCGGATGCCATAATGTGAACTACAGTACTTGATACCATAGATATTATTATTATTATTATTATTTATTGCCAAAAACCAGTTACAAACAAACAAAACACAGAAACTAAGGGAGTAGGCAGGAACCTAAAAGTGAACCTAATCACTATAACAAGAGTTCAGGTTCCGTACTCCCAAAGTAACAACAATGATATAAAATAAACTATATAAAAATATTTAAAAAACAAATAGACGAATCAACAGTGTAAAATATTAATATTCACTATCCTCTATGATACATTATACTTCATAGTCGCACATAAATACTGATGTACGTCGGAAGGCTATACTTTATGCATGCTACCTGACTGCCAGTGATCTAAACAATAGGTACGCAGTTGTCTGGCGGTGTCCTTTGTACGAATCGTTCGTGCGCCAGCTCGCTATGAGACGCGTCAATATCATGTTACATGCAGGGACCAAACCAGGGGTGGCACCAGGATCTTCCCGACGCGGGGGCTACATTCCCCGACGAGGGGGCTATGCGAGCGAAGCGAGCATAACTAGGCTGGGGGCCAGGGGGCCGCCAAGGGCCCCCGGTGGGGGTCGAGGGGGGGCGAAGCCCCCGGAAGCAACGCGTTCTAGCGTCATTTGAGGTCATTTTAATCAGATTTAGGGTAGCCATTTTTTCCATTTTTTATAATGCATAAGGCCTAAATAAAATACTGCGTCCAAAAAAACGATGCGCGATGACCGTGTTTCAATCCATATTTTTCAATTTAAAAAATAAAAGTTGAAAGAAAATTTAGAAAAATAGAGTTGGGAGGTCCCGGAAATTGGACTTATTATACTTCAAAACATGAAACAAAATATCATGGTTGTGACTGAGCTAAGAAATGTTTGAAAAATAGAGATGTTAGGTCCCGGAAAATGCACTTCTTTTACTTCGAAATATGACTAGCTTTATTGTTGGGGCTGAGCTAAGAAAATTTTTAAAACTAGCGGGGCTAGGCTCCCCGACGAGAGGGCTAGAGCCCCCGTAGCCCCCCTGCTGGCGCCACCACTGGACCAAACATTTATTTTTCAGGTTAAAATCGGCAATTCATTTGCAGCTTTTAGAAATTTACAGACACGTATCACTAGTTGACGCTCATACAGAGAAGAAGGTTCACGAACAAGTTTACAAATTTTTCAATTTACAAACAACTTTTTGTACTGTGGGGCACGTATTTGGAGGATTTTTGGAGATGAGGGTGAGGTATTGGGCATGTCGGGGATGGGGGTTCGCAATTGGTTAAGGGGGGTTCGCTGTAAAGGGGGGGTTCGCCCGAACCATAAAAACCCCCCCTGGCTACGGGCCTGATCATGCAGACAGAAAAAGAAACTTGTAAAAACCTAAAATAATAATATAATTTAAAATTTATTTTGTCAGCATTTAGAGGTGATCCATATCGCGTTACAATATTTGGTGAAAGTGCAGGTTCTGCAAGTGTAGACAATCATCTACTTTCAAAGGGAAGTTGGACATATTTCAGTCAAGCTATTTTAGAGGTACTGCAGGCATATTTTAATCTTTATTCAATTCGTATTCATGAATCAATTGATCAATCAACTGACCTCTCACCTTATACCAGAAACTTACCTTTAGAAACCAAAAAAAGTCCCAAACACTAAAAAAACATCCCTCAGTTATTTGCTCTTTTTAAATGTATAGTCTAAAAATCAGTCGAAAGAGTTTTACAAGGAAGATTCTACTTATTATATTATTAATATTATACAATATTTACAGAGTGGAACAACCCTGAGTCCTTGGGCTAATATAGAAAGAGAAGTGGCAGCAGAAGTGACAATTGAAATTGGAAAGAAAGTTGGTTGTGAATATACTGAGAGCAAGGCATTTGTAAACTGTATGAAGTGGATCGATGCTGGTGCAATACTTAATGCTTCTGTTGGGGTATGAATAATGAATTTTACAATATAAAATATACACTGCTCAAAAAATTATTAAAAACATATGGAATAATTAACAATTTAAACTGTACATAATGGTTCTTGAACTACAGTTTATATTATGCCGTTTCTTAAAAAATATTGAATTATTCAATTTGTGTCTTGGGAGACTTTATAAAGTACAAAATCTGTCCATGACATCAATAAATTTAGACACATTGATATTTACAGTAGTATAATGTCACTTTACCCAGGGAAGAGTTAAACTCTTCCCTGCTTTACCATTATGTAAATTCCTAAAGTTTAACAAAGATATATTTTATTTTTAAAGACTACTAACATTCCAATACCAGTTGTGGATGGACTATTTCAGAGACAGTCCAGAGGTGTTGATAACAAATGGAGAGTTTAAAAGAAATGCAACTATCATCATTGGAACTAATAAGGACGAAGGAACCTACTTATTTTTATCAGATCCTATTTACTTTTCTCCAAATACTCCCATAGTTTCAAAAGCCAAGTTTCTTCAACTTATTCCTACAATATTAGTACCAGGAGTTATGAATCCATTAATTACTGATTCAATTGATTTTGAATACACTGATTGGTCTTCAGCAGATAATCCAGATGCAGATTACTTTGATTCTGGTGTTCAATTGGGTACAGATTCACAATTCTTGTGTCCAAGTGATGCAGTCCAGCGAGCACATTCTACAGCAGGAAACAATGTCTATGTTTATCTTATGACACATATTCCGGCAGTTTCTGCATTCTCCTCTCTCTCTTATCAATATGGGTTTAAATTTGAATGGATCGGAGCTGGTCATGTTGAAGAACTTCAATTTGTGTTCGGAACCCCATTTGTTGTTAATTCTTCAGTGTACCAAGTTGAACAGCCTAACGATGCTGATCGCAATGTGTCAGTTGAATTCATGAGGTATTGGACAAACTTTGCAAAAACTGGGTAAGACCAAATTGAATTTGATTATTTCTTTAAGCATTAAGTAGGCTTAGTAGTGGAGCTGAAGCTTGGTGTTTAACACACTTGCCTTGCAATCCCAAGGTCCATCCAAGGTTCAATCCAGACCCAGTGCCAGGGTTGTAACTCACGACTCTCTACTCCCTAACTCTCACATGAGACTTAGTTTATAAGCAGGATACATTATTGTAATTGGCGAGTTACTTGCTGTTGGATAATAAATAATAACATAGGAAAACCATATAATGTTTTGAGAATTTGGTAATGACCGTTTAACAGACATAATTTTAACAATATTTAAAAACCTTCAGTGATCCAAACTCAAGAGGAAGTGAGACACCAGATCCATCATTTGACAACGACCTGGTCAACTGGCAAAAGTACACCATTCCTGAACTGCAATATCTAGATATCAACATAATGTCACATTCTGATCGAGCTTATCGTGCTGACAAGTGTGCCTTCTGGAATTCATATGAACAAAAACTTGAACAATATTCAGGTAGTGTCGAGTTGTTTACCTTCAGTTATATTATACTTAACTGGTTTTTTTTTACAACTGCATGCCTGTAGTTTGTTTGTGTGCTTTGTAGGAAAGATTTTTAATGTGTATAAAAGGTAATACTGTACAGTACATCAATTTAAAAAAACAAGGCCATATACATGGCTGTAGTTGCGTGCTCAAGTTAGTGTTTACCGAACAACCGACCGACCAACAGACCAACCGACCGACCAACGGACTGAAATAGTGAGCTGTAGAAAATCCATTCTACAATGAAGAATACTGTACAAAAGGAATCATGTAAGAGTGAAAATTCCTGGTAATCTTGAGTCAGAAGTTGTATAACTACAGTATTTAAAAATTCATAACCTATAACTCACTTTACTTCTTCTCTTAATATTTATCTTTCATTTGATGGATGGTGTGTTTGTTTTCTCAGCTGATCTGCCTGAACAAGAAGTGAGTGAACTTTACCTCTTTACGATAATCATTACCACTTTATTTTTAATTTCTCTTAGCTGATCTGCCTGAACAAGAGAAATCATGGAGAGATGATTATTACAACTGGAAGAATAATGATCTACCTGAGTGGCAGAAGGCGTTCGATGACTACCAACAAAACAAAGATTGCAACTAAACTTACAAAAATGCAAAAAGATAACTTTTTCAATTGATCATGGGATTTTTAGTTAGTAGTGGTACAGTATGACATGCATCATAAAATAAAATAACATACTATAAAAGTGATGATATAGTCAAATACACAGTGTATATAGATACTGTAGATGGTATAGTTGGTATCAATGGTATTTTCACAGGACACACACCATTTAAAACAATTTAATGACACTAAGGAAGTATACATACATACATACATACATACATACATACATACATACATACAATTTAGGCCTTGCTGATTTTGTAACCATAGACAGCCATGAATGCATGTTAAGGATAAAAATATTTAAAAATAAATAAATTAAGATGAGGGACATATTTATTTGTGTTTTATTTTAATTTCTTTACTACATACAGAATATTGCCTAAAATATCTGTTAAATATCAATTTATACGTCTTTGATTTACAATTTTTGTACACAAGTGTGCATAGGCTTATGTAATTGTAAACTTGTTTTCAAAATAATACACAAAATAAAGCTTGAAATCCAGAACCATTTATAATTGAGATACCACAATTATGCTTGTGAACAGAAGCGTTTGGCTACACAAAGGTGTCATACTGACGTACATCACACTAAACCACTAAAGTATTTTACTTTTGAAAGTGCATTGGTAATGTTCACTGCTTCCTGTTCGCAGATCGCAATTTATTGTATCCAGTTATATACTGTAGAAATCTGTGTTAACCTCTGTTTTTATTTTATTTTATTCAATTTCCAGGTAACATACAAAAATCATAAACAAGGTACGGCATCATTCAACAAAACAGAACAAAAGTACTATCAGCACCTGCGGGTAACCAAAAGTGGATCAGTTCAAAAGAACTGCACTGTCGAGTGGCTTTCCCAACTAATAGTACGAAAAACGCAATAGACATAAAAACACAGTGATAGTCTAGATGAATTCGATATCAGTAATACATATCTGTCTGCACTATCAAACTTGTTTGACAAAAACGTGTTATGTGCCCAAATATGGTAGTTTTTTATGACATCATCATGTCCATATATGGACACATCACATACAGTTTGATAGTGTAGACACTTGAGCTTTATGGGGTGAAACCGATTTTTCTATTAGTATTAGTATCAAATATTAAACAATTCCACAAAAAGATTTAATTTTACTTCCAGGCCTTAATTAATCTTTGTTGGAGAATTACAGAGCACTAAAAAAAGTAAGCCTACAAGTTTTATAGATTTATGAAATACTATTCCTGATGATGTTACTAAAATAACCTATGATTGTAAAGTACAGTATGTGAACCATGCTATTCAACAATGAGATTGTTTGGTGTAGCATTCCAATTAGGCCTATGTAAATAAATACAATACATGGAAATGACAAAGCGCAATATAAAATGTAATCAGGTCAAAATCAGCAACAGCTACCATCAAAACAGGGTACAATCAACATGGAGTCCATAATCGTCAAGTCGCTGATCTTTTCTTCTATAACTGTTGTAGTTTTCTCACAATCTCCACAAGTATCAACAACTTTAGGGGTTATTGCTGGTGAGACAATCAATTTTAAAGAAGATTCGTACTTAAAAGTTGATAAGAATATTGATGTTTACAAAGGTATTCCATTCGCTGAACCACCAGTTGGTGAATATAGGTTTGAGAAGCCACGACCCAAAAAACCTTGGGATGGAACATTGGATGCAACAGAATATGGTGCATCATGCCTGAATTTTCCTTCTCCAGCGTATCTAGCTGGAGGAAAAGAAGACTGTTTGTACTTGAATATCTTTTCAGCTCAAACAAAGGTAGGAATGACTTGACATTTATTTTAAACATCAGGTGGAGTAGTCGTGCTATTCATAATACAACACACAGACAATTAGTTAATTATCAATTCGGAAACCAAACAAATTAAGATTCTATCTTGTTTAAAAAATATTAAATCGCACCCTTCTTTAAGAAATATCTTTAGATACTAAATGAAAAAAATAAATCTAAATTTCAGCCTGAGAATGCTGCAGTAATGGTCTTCATCCATGGAGGTGCATTTCTAACTGGTACTGCCTCTTTAGAGATTTATTCTGGAATGCCGTTAGCTGCCGCTGGTGATGTCATCATCATAACTATCAACTACAGACTGAACTTCTTTGGCTTTCTTACAACTGGTATTGTACACTTTTAGTTTCCTTTAATTTTGTGGACTTTTTTTTTGTTGGCAATAAATATTAGCAATTTTTCAAATGAAATATTTAACCTTTAAGGTGTATCAAAGGACTTTTAACAACTTAGTTTAATTTCAAGTTTTTTTTTTTATTCAAATCATACACCTCACTTTTCAGATGATGAGGACTATCCAGGCAACATGGGACTATTTGATCAACAAGAAGCTTTAAAATGGGTGAACTCACATATAGGAGGTATTAAATTAAATATTCTTCATCCTAAAACGTTTTTTATTCTTTAAATGGGGGTATTGTATTGTTTTGTAATCTAGGTTCTAGACAGTGTTTGGGCTTAATATTTGTAAAACATACATTTCTTAAACAAACTACTGTAATATAAAAAAAAAAAATTTTCAGCATTTGGAGGGGACCCATCACGTGTTACCATATTTGGTGAAAGTGCAGGATCAGCAAGTGTAGACTATCATCTACTTTCAAAGGGAAGTTGGACATATTTCAGTCAAGCTATTTTAGAGGTTTATATTTTTATTTCATTTTATTTATGCACTAAATTACACTTTATTATAGTCAACTCCCGACCCTGGGTGCTTAAAACTGGAAACTCTCCTAAAAATGTACCAAACATCCCCAGTTTCTTTGCTAACTATTTTTATGTATTCTAAAAACCAGCCTAATTAATAATAATAGCTTTTGAGATTTTACTGTCTTGAATATTTCAGAGTGGAACAACCTTGAGTCCTTGGGCTAGTATAGAAAGAGAAGTGGCAGCAGAAGTGACAATTGAAATTGGAAAGAAAGTTGGCTGTGAATATACTGAGAGCAAGGCGTTTGTAAGCTGTATGAAGTGGATCGATGCTGGTGCAATACTTAATGCTTCTGTCGGGGTAAGATTATTATAAACTATCAACTTTTTTACTATTTACTGTAACAATTTTAAATTTTAAATAATAATGAAATACTGTACTGTACATTTTGGTCTCTTCTATTATCATCTTTATGTTTAGCGAAATATTATTTGGTTGTTACATGACCCAAAATCTGACCATGGAGGTCTCAACAGCAGATAACACACACATGTACTGTACATACAGTGTCAAATATTATATAATTAGACTATAGTTACCATGTGTTGTAGAATCAATTAATTAATTACACATTTGATTATTTCTATTTTAAAAAGATGACTGTTGTGCCAATACCAGTTGTGGATGGACTATTTCTTGAAGACAGTCCAGAAGTGTTGATAACAAATGGAGAGATTAAACGAAATGCAACTATCATCGTTGGAACCAATGAGGATGAAGGAACATACTTATTTTTTTTCAATCCCGTTTACTCTTCTCCATATACTCCAAACCTTTCAAAGGCTGAGTTTCTTCAATTGATCCCAACATTATTACTTAAAGAGCCAGTAAATCCGCTAATTACGGATTCTATTGATTTTGAATACACTGATTGGTCGTCAGCAGACAACCCAGATGCAGATTACTTCAATTCCACTGTTCAACTGACCACAGATTCACAATTCTTGTGTCCAAGTGATGTAGTCCAGCGAGCACATTCTACAGCAGGAAACAATGTCTACGTTTATCTTATGACACATGTTCCAACAGTTTCTGTGTTCTCCCCTTATATTCCGATGGGTGTTGGATTTGACTGGCTCAGAGCTGGTCATGGCGAAGAACTTCAATTTGTGTTTGGATTGCCATTTTTGCCTAATGCTTCCATGTACCAGTTTGAGCAACCTAATGATGTTGATCGCAACGTGTCAGTTGAATTTGTGAGATATTGGACAAACTTTGCAAAAACTGGGTAAGCTTTGAGTATTGTTTAATTCTCTAAATAAAATAGATTATCACATGAAGGCATAGACAGCAATTTTAGTTAATTAAGAATTTTAGTTTTCAACTACTGGTATCTATTGTTGAGAAAGACAATTTGACAGACATATGCTACGTTTTTTAACCTAGTGATCCAAACTCCAGAGGAAGTGAGACACCAGATCCATCATTTGACATTGACCTCGTCAACTGGCCGAAGTACACCATTCCAGAACTGCAATATCTAGATATCAACACAATGTCATATTCTGATCGAGCTTATCGTGCTGACAAGTGTGCCTTCTGGAATTCATATGAACCAAAACTTGAACAATATTCAGGTAGTGTAGCGTTGTTTACCTTCAGTTATGAATTAGTTTTTTATAAATATAGAAATTGCACGCCAACTAATTGAATCATGACCGGACTGTAGTTTTTGTGCTTTATAAAATTATAGCAACAATTTTTGACTGTGTATATAAAAGGTAAAACATTGCCAACAAAGAAACAACAACAAAGAATGATTACAACATGGGATAATTTCTAGGGCCCTATTCATGAAAGGGGACTATCTTTAGTCTGTGACTGTGGTACTCTTAATAGTCATTTGACAAACTATTTCTTTATGGTCTTTCTAAGCTGATCGTTTGGTGTTGTTTTTTGTTTTCAGCTGATCTGCCTGAACAAGAGAAATTCTGGAGAGATGATTATTACAACTGGAAGAATAATGATCTACCTGAGTGGCGGAAGGCGTTTGATGACTACCAACAAAACAATGTTTGTAACTAAAAATTGAACTTCTATTAGAATATATGATATAACACTATAATGTTTTAGCTGATCTCTATAGTAGATCTTGTAGCATAGATCTAAATATTGTACTGTGGTGTTTTTTTATATAAATGTAAGTGATTATGTATCAAACAGTATTTAATAATAATACAGTATAAGTATAAGTATATTTGTAGTTGATCATGCGACTTTTAATTAAAAAGTTGGTGCAGTATGACATGAGATGCCACAGCTCAAAATCAACATACATTTCTTAAAGATTTGTTTCTGTTTTCAACTTTGCTGGTTAAATTTACTTTATAATTTTGTTAAAATTAATTTCCAAAAACACAAAAAACCTTCTCAAAATTTAACATTGTGCGAATAACAAGAAGGAGGTTGATAATTAATAATTTTAAAAATACTGTAGTGTAATAATAGCATAAGAAAATTATAATTATTTTTATATACCGTATATATATATATATCCAATCTGCAGACAGTACTGTTTCGATCTTATTAGATCTCGTCAGTGCAGCTCAGGTTTTCGAAATGAAATGTACCGCAGAACTGGCACAATATATAGGCTGAGCCATATTACAAAAAGGTGTTGATAATAGAGTATAGCCAATGAGCAGAGAATATAAACATAAAACTAGCAATGAAGTACAGTATAGTACTATTAGTAATATTTTAGACTTTGCTGTAGCCATACCTGTAGCCCTGAAGGCATGTCATAGGCAACTGGGTTCATTAAAAAAATTAATAAATATGGTGCTCTGGCCTACAGTAATTTTTATGTTTTATTACTGTATCAGCCTTTTTTAAATTTAAAGTTTCGGAAAGGACAACATCAAATTTGTTTTCATCATTGCTCTAAAAATTACCAAAAAAACAAAGTTAAATATCTCAAGATTTGTATCTAATTATCAGATTCAACCCGGTTAAAAAATTAAGCACCAAACAAAACTTGTTTGTTTGTTTGTTTGTTTGTTTTTATTGATTTTCCACACAAAATGAATATGATAATTAAGTAACAATAAACATATATATATATACAAGAAAGATGTGTGGCTGGTGGGCAAATAAGTTCAAAGAACTTTAAGGCTTACCCACCAGAAAAGATACAATAAACATTATCAAGTATAACGAGTAATTAATACATAGTAAGAATATAAAATAAGAAGTAAAAATACGTAAGTAAAATAAAAAATTTAAAAAGTAAATAAATAAGAAAAACAGAGTATAAGTTATTAAAATGAATCATAAAGTGTTTTAAACTTTAGCATTTGCACAAGTAATAATAAGTTAATAATAATAATAAATACGTAGTATTTAAGTACTAATAAATTATTTATTATATTCAGAGACTAAAAGCTTTTTGTAGTTGTATTTAAAACTAGAGACTGTACATTTTCTTTTTAACTCTTGTGAGATAACTCTCCAGAGCTTAGGTCCAACATAAAAAACAGAGTGACGACGGGGCTTATAAAACGACTTATCAGGAATAAAATTATTTATCGAACTTCTAGTGTTATGTGTATGACCTTCAGCAGTTTTTGAAAATACAGAACTTATATGAAAAGGCAAGATATTTTTAGATAAGCGGAACATAAATAGAGCTATCTGAAGCTTATTCAAATCATAAATGTTTAGAACGTTAAGCTTATAAAAAAGTAATTTCGAATGTGATCTATAAGATTGCCCTGCACAAATACGTAAAGCACGTTTTTGTAATTTGAACAAGCAGTCAATATGGGTAGTCTCATTACTAAGCCATGGGCACAATGTATCGAACTTATCTAAGGTAACGGCCCAACTTAAATTAATATATGAAAGATAAGGTAAAACTAAGACATTGTATAATGTGAGTAGGATTTGTTGAGGGAGTAGATGTTTAAGTTTGTTAATTATACCTATGTTTCTAGCGATCAAGCTACTGGTTGTATTAATATGTTGCTTCCATGTCAAATTTGAGTCAATAATGACACCAAGGAACTTGATTTCATGAACATGGTTAATTAGCATTTTATCAATGTATATATTTTTATCTGTTTTTGTTTTGGCTTTAGGTTTTGAAAAAATAATGTAATTGGTTTTGGATATGTTAAGAATTATTTTGTTGCATTTTAACCAGTTTGATATGTTACAAAGTTCATTGTTCATGATATTAAATAAAGTGTTAAGATTAGAATGTGAATAAAATATGTTAGTATCATCGGCAAAAAGAATAAATTTGAGTATTCTAGAGCTGGAGGGTATGTCGTTAACGAAAATAGAAAATAAAAGTGGGCCTAAGATTGAGCCTTGGGGAACTCCACATGTAATAAGTGAGTAACTAGAAGTAAAGGAATTGACAGAGGTAAATTGGTAACGATTAGATAGATAACTTGTAATGAGTTGGAGAGGAAGGCCTCTGACTCCATAATGTCTAAGTTTATATAGAAGGATATCATGGTTAATGGTGTCAAATGCCTTTGACAAGTCAAGGAAAAGTCCAATAGTGAATTTATCATTACTTAGGGCTTTAGTTATATTATCATAAATGTCTAATAAAGCAAGATCCGTTAAGAAGTTTTTCCTAAATCCATACTGATGTTCAAATAATATATTGTGCTTGTTAAAAAAGGACGAGAATCTAAACTTGATTTCCCAATAATACGAGAATAATTCAGAGTACGAATAAAACTTAATTGATGCAAAGTTATTCATTTTCTTCTTAAGCTCTGTCTGCACTATTAAACAAGTTTGACAGAAATATATGATGTGCCCAAATATGGTAGTGATATGACATCATTGTGTCTCTATATGGGCACATCACATTTTGTCACATAAAGTTTGATGGTGTAGAGAGAGCTTAAAGGCCAGGTGCGGGCAACAAATTTCTATTGATCATACATTCCAATAATTATCGATCTATACTTTCACCTGTGTTTCATAATTTTTGGGATTTTATTTGTGTTACACAAGTTTGTTGAAAATAAGCCCTTTCTTATCAGTGGGGGGATAGTTCAAATTACACAGTAAAATCTCTATTATTTTGTACACAAATTTTGTAAATAGAGAGGCATTTTAAAAGCTATGAAAAATAAATGGTGTGGTAAAAAATGTTATCAGACGACTAAATATAGGTAATATAACTTGAATTTTACATTTCTGGTATTTTTATTCAAATTCAGATTTTTATTTTCATGCTCTAGCAAAAGTTATCCACCGTATATCCACCTTCTTTCTTCACCTTCTAGGGAGTCACCAGACATGTTATTACATTGTTAAACTACCTAACTACTGAAAAGGACTTCCTGTTTTTTATGGAAGAATTTTGCCAAATTTTGACCATATTAAGGAAAATTCATGTTTTTTCGTCTTGATTCCTTTTACAAATACTTGATTTATGTACAATTAACCAGATATTATATTTAAAATTCATGCCTGTACCTGAGCTTTAAAGAAAAAATGTGTGATGTGCCCAAAAATGGTAGTGATATGCCCAAATATTGTAGTGTTATGACATCATCATATCCAATGGACACATCACATTTTTGTCACATAAAGTTTGACCGTGTAGACAGAGCTTTACAGACAGTACATAAAAAATTATCAGTACTTTTGAAAGCTCTTAAAAGTTCTACTATCGAAATGCAACATGATGTAAATTCTTTAACACGTTCACTGCCACGGCGTATTTATACGTCAAAAATTGTGTGTCGCTACTTGCCAAGACGTAATACTACGTCAAAATCGTAGCACTTTTGTATTGTATGTAGAATCGCTGGCAGTGGTGATTGGAACAGGAATTATCGCATGGCAGTTTATGAATGATGTACGTAAACGATAATCTAAAAATAAATGTCATATGTTTGTTTGTGTTTATTCCCTCATGCATTGAATATGGCGCCCTCACACTCAATATAATCATCTCAAACGGGACTTAGCACTGGGACAGAAATTACGGAAAATGCCTTGGCAGTCAATGTGTTAAAAACGATATACCATTACGATGGTGCTTTAATTTTCACAAAACACCACTCAAAATGCAGCTGCAAAGTAAAAAAGTAATTCTGCAGTAAAAATGAGTTTAAGTTGGCCTTTTGTCACTTGCCAACCATGTGGTCCTAAAAAAATTGGTCGCAACCGCACAACTTTAAAAATTGTGGCCACAGCCATAAACTGGTCAAAGAATCATTTACATTGTGCCGGCCACTAATAAATATAAATAAACCTCAGTATAGTAACATATGCTCGGAATCACATATAAAGACAGAAAAACAAATGAATGTGTGAGAAAACAAACACAAGTTCAAGACATTATAAGAACTATCAAATTAAGTAAGTGGAAGTGGGCTGGACATACTGTATCAGTAGGAGAACAGACAATAGATGTACTTCGCTAATGACATCATGGAGACCATGGATGGGAGCAGAAACAGAGGACGACAAAGAGTGAGATGGCGAGCTAGAGATCGTTCACTATGGCAGAAACATGCTGAGGCTTTCGTCCAGCAGTGAACCGACAACGGCTGATGATGATAGTAACATAAAAATGTAATATCATACTCGGGAAACAATATTATTACCGTTACGACCACTCTTCTGATCCTGTGAAAATACCTGCTGGCCGAGCTGTTTTACTTGATTGATGAATGTCGACTAGGATCCTATATAGACTTTAGAGTCCTAGTCTAGACCAGGCCAGGGCCTAGTAGCTGGCCTATATTATATAGCCTAACCTACTAAAAAGCCTATAAGCCTCCTCTCTCTAGTCCTTGCCTAGCTAGCCTACCTGGCATATAGGCGCGCCTACTTAACTTGCTAGTACTAGTAGGCCTTTTATTTAGTAGTGGCTAGTTAGGCTAGGCCCTACTAGTTCTAGTACTACTAGCCTAGCTAGGCCTAGCCTAGCTACCTCAATCAGGCATAGAGCCTATGTTAGGCCTAGCCTAGTAGGCCTACCTAGGCCTAGCCTGTCTGTGGGTAGTAGTAGTTAGTAGGCTAGCTAGGCTAGTAGTAGGCTAGGCCTACCTAAACCTAAAGCCTAGCCTAGGCATATATACAATAGACAGTGTACTACACTAAAATATGCACAATTTGTTTCTTACTTGTTGCGTAGTTGAATTAAACAGTATAATTGATTGACAAGAAGAACGTGAAACTGGATATTAATATCTGGCACCGATTTAAGTTCTTCGCGCGAAAACAATGTTTTGATGTGACTAGTGGAGTGACGTGCAGTGAACCGTGAAATATGGGACTTTTTAACTAAAAAAATCGTATAGCGCCACCTAGACATGGACATATGCACACACAAAAAAAACATGGCGAACTACACAGAAGAGTTTGAGAAAGCAGAGGCTTTATCGGCAACTGATAAACATGCTTCTATTGACATATTTCACAAATTAGGTTTGTATAATTGAAATATGATTGTTTATGTAAATGATGTTTACTTTGAATTATTGTTCGTGTTTTATTCTTTTACATATTTAAGCAAAACATTTGGGCAGGTGTCAGTGTGACTCTGCAAGTTTTGGCAGCCTAGAGGCTAGGCCTCCGATCCTATATGATGCTGACAGGCTAGCCAGTGTAGTAGTGGTAGACATAGCTGCGTAGTAGTAGCCTAGCTAAGGCCTAGCCTAATATAGAGATAGGCCTAAACCCAGCTAGTTTGTAGGTTAGCTAAACTAGGGTTCCTGTAATGCGAGGGTGCCAGTCAGAGTGGTTGTTACTTGAATCAATCATCATCCACCAAGATTGATGATTGATGATAAACTTGTATTTTGTAAAGAAAGGAAAATAAAATAGAATAGGCCTAGGTGGTGCTACTGCAGTTTCGCACCTAAAACCATGGAGATGGTAATGCTAAAACTGGGCATAAAACTTCACGGTCACTCACCATCTCCGCCGCGCTGTGGGTAAATTTTCTTAAATTGGATAAGCTTGAAAGAGAAAATGTGGTGCGAAAGTGCATTAACACTGGAAAATGGCCAGCAGAGACTCAGGGAGAGTGTAGAGAGTACTACAGTAACCGTAAATATAAAAAAATATTAAAACTAATTTTTCAAAATATTTGTTTTATAGTGAAACAGGATTTTGAACAAAGTGATGATGAGGGAAATAGAATCAAAGAGCAGAGTATACTCCAACTTGGTTCACTGTTGTCAAAAACTGGACAAGCAGAAGGTACATGTAGTAGTAGGCTTACATTAACATCAGTTTTGAAATCTTAACAAATAGCAACTGTTTTTTTTGTGTGTGTTTTAAATATGTGGAATTGTGATATATATTTTCTTGAATTTTGCTGTTGTACCTTTTTATATCTGTATTTTATTGTATTTTTATATCTGTACTTTTATATGAATTTGTATGTTTTCATGTATATTTTTATATAACCTTTTTAACTTTATTCTAAAAGGTTTTTTTTTTGCTTTGAGGAAGACAAATTTCAAACTATACTGTGTTTGTTGACAATAAAGTTATTTTGAATTTTGATATATATTTTAGCCAGCTATTTTAATTGTTATTAATTACATTACTGTATATTTAATGCATGGAATGCAATCAATGAATTATATAATTTAAAAGATATTAAGTACGGTAATTCTAGACACTCCACCGGGGCAAATTATGAAGACTGAACTGTAGGGTCTTGTGAGGAACTATATTATATTTAACACTGTAATCGAAATAAAACATGTGTACGTGTTTCATTTCAGAACTGGGAGGTTTGATTAAATTTACTCGACCTTTTCTAGCACTAGTGAGCAAAGCTAAAGCGGCCAAACTGGTTCGTGCTTTAGTTGACCTGTTTCTGGACATGGAGGCTAGCACTGGCAGTGAAGTAAGTCGTTGTCTGTTTGTATGACAATGTCATACAACCTTTCGTTCTTGTATAATTCATGTCTTTTACCTCCGCCAAGGAGGTATATGTAATCGGTAGCGTGTGTTTGTTTGTTTGTTAGCAGGATTACACAAAAAGTAATTACAAGATCTTCACCAAAATGAATAGACAGATAGATATGTGGTCAAGGACCATTCCATTAAATGTTGGGACCACAGTCCCAATTCTGGACCACTTTTTAGTATACTTTTTCAGACCTGCTAGTGTTAAAAGATAGGACAGAATTTTTCAAAAGCCGGCGAGCAGTCTTAAAGTAACAAGTAAACTGAAATTGCATTTTCTCGAGAACTACTTGTCCAAAAAAATTTATTTTTTAACAAGGGGCAAGAGTTATAATTTGTGATTTGTAATTTTAGAACATAATTTGATTTAATGTGCACGTTTTTTGATGCGAGTAGTTCACCGGTGAGTAGTTTAAAAAACCTATTTCTTTTCAAATTCACTCGTTTGATTTTCGCGTTGCTGTTCTATTGTTAGTCAACTGAAGCTATTCTTGTTAATTGAAAGGCTTGTTACATAACCATTACGCCAAACTCGCATACACATGCTTGTATGAAATTAGCCTAAATCACAAACATTAAGACACACACAAATATATATATTTTTTTTTTTACCGGAGAAATCTTAGGTAGGAGAATTTTACAGTTGGTGGAGGTATGCACTCTCGGAGTGGCTTTCTAGTTTATAAATATTTTTTTAGATATTTTTAACTGTAGCCTTTCACATTTTAAATGTATTTTGAAAGATACTATTATGTAAATGTTACAGTATCTATTTTAAAATAAAATTTTATGAATATGATCAACCTGTAATTGGTGCCTTGCACTGTTGGTTGAAGAATAAAGAATATTTAGCAATTATTAAAATAAAACATTATTTATATGTGTTTTTTTCTCGTTTATTTAGGTAACACTTTGCATGGAATGCATTGAATGGGCAAAACAAGAGAAAAGAACATTTTTGAGACAAGCTTTGGAAGCCAGGCTTATAGCCCTGTATTTTGATACCAAACAATACCAAGATGCCCTGTCTGTTGGTAAGTATAATAGATTGGCTCTCTAAGGCTCTGTCTACACTATGAAACTTTATTTTCAAGACAAAAAAAGGGGATATGCTCATATATGGACATGATGGTGTCATAATACTACCATATTTAAGCATGTCACTACCATATTTGGGCACATCATACCTTTTTTGTCAAACTAGTTTGATTGTCAGCAGACACTGTTTAGGGCCACCTTCTATAAATAAGGTTGAATTAAAGCAAAAATTAATAGTGTAGACAGAGCTTTACACAAAGATTAACTATAGGATTGGACTATACCCATGTTGGTGAAACATACTTTAAGAAACTTTTTATATCTAATAATATGTTTGTCATCTGTAGGTTCTAAGCTATTAAAAGAGCTAAAGAAACTTGACGACAAAGCTCTCTTAGTTGAGGTTCAGTTACTTGAAAGTAAAGTTTATCACGCACTCAGTAATCTACAAAAATCAAGGTAAAATTTACAATATACTTTGCTATAAAGCATTGTCTAAACTATCAAACTTTATGTGACAAAAAAATGTGATGTTCCCATATATGAACATGATGATGTCGTATCACTACCATCTTTGGACATACCACTACCATATTTGGACACATCACACTTTTTTGTCACATAAAATTTGATAGTGTAGACAGAGCTTTACAATTGTCAGTCAAATCCATCTAAAAATAAAAATTGTTCAGGGGCAGATCCAGTGATAGCGTTTCTCCCTTTTGAGAGCTAAAATGAAGATATAACTACTTTTTTATATCCATTTTAGACAGACTATTAACATTATCTAGTTTCCACGTTTAACAAGTCTTTTCTCCTCCCCTGATATTATCCACTAACAATAAGAAATTTTCATTCTAAGTTGTTATTCTCTTTCTCACTCATGAGGACGATCAAAGTATATTGATCGAAACATTGAAAAACCAGCAATTCTTTTCAGAACTATACCTTGTGTACTGCAAACTGTTATAACATATAAATCAATATATTATATTTAAATTGTATGTGTATCTTTATTTTATGTGGCATTTTATTGTCGTTTTAGAGCGGCTTTGACATCAGCCAGAACTACTGCAAATTCAATTTACAGTCCACCCAAGCTGCAGGCAGCACTAGATCTACAATCAGGTATTAAGGCTGATTTCTAGTTATCCTATTGAACTCCATGACTATATAGACTGTTCATACCCATTTTTTTTATGAAACCTATACTCCAGGAGTGCATACAGAATAACATTATTGGTAATTGTATCAACTAACATTAGAGAGGTTTCGCAATCTTACGAATACGATAACGAAAACGGATACGTCACGCACACGTATTCGTTTTCGTAAGCCATAAAAAAATCTGTTTCGCATGGCAACGAAATATTGAGGCGCGTCCAAAATATGACTGCGGTAAATTTGAGTGAAGCGCAGGTACGTGTTGCTTGGTGCTTGGCTGCCTAGGCCTAGCGTAACATCAAAGCGAGTGAGGACTTTAAAAACTGCTATTTATCTAAATTGACCTGGCATTTTAGTAAATTACTTTAGTAAATTACTTTCAATACATCTATAATTATATTATAATCATGAATCATTCCTAAATTCAAATGCAAAATAGATCAAAAACTATACTCGTTTTGTAGTTACGAATATGACTGGTGATATTCGTCATATTCGTCAACACGAATACGCTTTACGAATATGAAATGGGGATCAGCTCAAAAGTTTCACAAATTTATGACGTATCCGTTTTCATTATCGTATTCGTAAGGTTGCGAAACCTCCCTAATAGTTTCAATTGAACAATTATTAACTTTGAAAATTGTAAGAAAAAAAGTCAGAGGGGTGCGTGCGGTCTGTTCCCTATGGTATAATGGACAAATTGACAGAAATTTAGTGGGTGAATTAAAAAAAAATGGGTTTGTACTTGTATAAAAAACCTGTACATTAAATCAAATTATGTTTTTAAAAGTTTACTTGTTATGTTAAGACTGCTCAGTACCAGATCGTCGGCTTTTGAAAATTGTCTCCTATCCTTTAACACTAACACTAAGTCTAAAAATAATAATAAAAAGTGGTCTAAATTTGGGATCCTTGTCCGGATTGCTTCTAAAATTTAAAGGAGTGGTCATTGAACAGATATCTGTGGTTTCAATTTGGTAAAGATCTAGTAATAACTTTTTTAGTAATCCTGCTAACAAACAAACACGCGATCAACTACATAACCTCCTTAACGGAGGTAATAAACTATATCTCTTTTTTTATTCTCTGTAAGGTGTTCTTCATGCTGCCGATGAAAGAGATTTCAAAACGGCATACTCATATTTTTATGAAGCCTTTGAGGGCTATGACTCCATCGACAGCCCAAAAGCAATGGACGCCCTCAAATACATGTTGTTATCCAAGATTATGTTGAACTCGTAAGTCAGTTTGTTTTAGAATAATGAACATTATTATACGCTGATGTCGAGGTAAAGCAAAAGTTTAAAATACTGTCATCAAAAGATGTACTTAACCAAACCCAAAGATTTTTTTTAATGTATATTTAACACTGTTGTCATTGTCTTTCGAAGACTTTGTTTATTGTTTTCTTGAATTGTTTTAACCAATCAGATAATAATTTAAAAAATAAAGTGCGCATGTGCAGACATTACTGACCAACCAAGTACCCAAGCACAATGCAAACGATTTGTCCTTCAGGTCAAAGGTTAAACATCATTAATAATTATCTGATTTGAATGAGCTAATTATCAGTTAATTGTTCTTAAGCGGAATCAGTTAAATTCGATTCCACAGGAACTTTATCAGTTAATTTTTGGCTGCGGAAATACAGCCTAAAACCAAATAAACTGGTTCAGTAATTATTCCTTTTTATTCTGATGTAGGCCAGAAGATGTCCAGTCAATAGTAAGTGGTAAGCTAGCACTGCGGTATGCTGGATCAAATGTAGAAGCAATGAAAGCAATCGCCACAGCCAGTCAAAACAGATCCCTATTAGAATTCCAAAAGGTAATCAATTAGTAGATTATATTTTCTATTGTATTATTTCTTTATACTGGGTAACCTCTTCAGCCAAAGACTGTTCTCCTAGAGGGCCCAGTTATGATCAGTGGCTGTGATGTGCTAGAACACCGGGGTAACCCCCTACTCATCTAGGTTCTTTAAAAGTGCAAAATGAAAATGAAATGAAATGAAACAAAATTACTATTCAGGGGACGCCTCTATTAAGAGAACATCTTCTCATGAAACGAACAAAGAGGAAATATATGTGTACGGCCAACCTATATTCAGGAGGCACCTCTATTTAGGGGTCACTTATGTTGGGTTCCGAAGGGGTTTTACAGTACTGTATTTCAATCAATCAATCATTCCATTTTTAAAGCCCCATTCCAACCATCATGGCTCTTAGCGCTGTCAAAAAAAAATGGAGTTTCAGAAGTGACTTAAAAAAACTGTCCAAAGATATTGAGTCTCTGATATGTAAAGAGAGATTATACCATAGCCTAGGCCCAACAGTCCTGAAAACAAGTTTGCATGTGTACAGTGATTACCCTATTCCTATTGTGTCTTGCAATTCTAAAATGTTATAGACACAACTTACTGTAGGAGATATTAATCAAATGTCTATGGCATTTACGTGATCTAATATCAATGTTCTCAAACGTAAACTCATCTGTTTTGTTTTTTTCTCCTGCCCTTTGCGTGCACCCTCCTTTTTTTAATACTCTTATTTTGACATTTGCTAGAATTTCATTTTGTTAATGTTGTTAAACTTCAGAATTTCAATCGATATTTAAAGGTAACAGTTATATAAGCTAACCACAATTGTACATAAAACAAATTAACTTGTTTGTGCTTGTGGCCTTGTCTGGTACCAAATTGTAGCCAGAGTTCGGAAAAACATCTGACTATAGTTTTTACTGTATTAAGAATGTTTATTTATTAAGGATGTGATACATTATATTTTTATCCATTAGTTATTTTTTATCCTGTTATTATAATGATAATCTGGAATAACTACTTAGCTGTATTAGTTATTTTTAACTGACCCATTGACCAATGGTCAGTTAACCATGTGTGTTTACTTGGACAAATTTATCATTATTACTATCCTGCAATTTTAATCTTTTTTTAAAGAATCCTGTCATCGGTTTGTTAACCATTATTTTTATTAGTTTATTTTAAATTTGAACATGGCTGTCGAGGTAAAGCAAAAGTTAAAAAACTGTCATCAAAAGATGTACTTAACCAAACCCAAACCATTGTACTATCAATCAAACGCTGTAATCTAAAACTTAACGAAAACATAATGGATATTGTATGTGAATTTTTGTTTTTGTAGGCTCTAGAGAATTTCAAATGTGAGCTACAAGAAGACCCAATCATCCAGGCTCACCTAGAATCTCTCTACGACAACTTACTAGAACAGAATCTTTGCAGGATAATTGAGCCTTTCTCACGAGTACAGGTCCAGCATATAAGTACCATCATCAAACTACCATTGGTGAGTTATGCTTGTTTTACCATATAATAGTACTAGTAGTCCCATTAAGTGGACATTAGGGACCTGTCCCTAATGTGCAGGGGCGGGTCCAGCATTATAGATTAGGGTGGGGGGGGGGGGAAGGGCCTAAATATTTCATATGAGATATAGATATGAGAAACCACTTTTTTTCCCGTTTTTTCTACGGAAGGGATCAACTTTATTAAATTAACAAATTGAAAGTCTGTTTTAATTAATCTTCATTTTTCATGTTTCTGGGGGACAATACATCTTTAAACGTATGAACGTTTGTTAATGCTATTGAATATTACAGTAGTTAAATAATGAATACATTTGACTACAGTACAGTGTTTAAAGGTGAAGAAAACTAACTTTTGCAGGTGCATTTATTATATAGTTATATAATAATTCATCATTGTTCAATTTTTCGCATTAATCATCTCTCGTTCTTTTTGCTTGCAGCATCTCGTCGAACGGAAGTTGTCTCAAATGATACTTGATAAGAAATTTCACGGTAAGGATACATCAATTTATTTTCGTCTTATCTAGAGAATTGTACATCCCTACGGGTAACTGTAACATTTATTCGTGTTAACGATCACCTCTCTAGGTGATGTACTTAGCAATTAATTTAATGGGTTTGTCTAAGTATATGAAACATGAGACTCTCTGTCTCTTTATAGGTTCTTTTACACCTGACAAGCAAAGGGTGCTTGTCAGTGTATAATCTTTCACTGTCACTTCTTAGCTGTAAATCTTGATAAATAGCAATTACAATTTATCTTTTTTAAATTATGGATCTTCGTTCTTAACCTTCAATGTAAAAAACAAAACACACAATTAATTAGTTGAAAGAATAACATTCAAATTTTTTTCGCCGTCATTGTCAGCAAGTTAAAAAATTTGATGATATAGAAATCAACTTTTTTATTTTAATTTCATTTCATTATTTATTCGGTCTATTTCAGTATTATACAAAACAAAACGGAAATTTGGGTCAACCTAATTGAGCTTAATCACTTTAGCTGAGCCTGTTGACCAATCAATATGTATTGATTAAAAGTTGATACAATATTCAATTTAATTAATATTTAATTTATTTTTATAGCTATTTTTAATATGCTCTTTTTCTATCAGAGTTTAAGAACGTTAAAAATTACGGTATAATTTGTTCTGCATTCGAACGTGTGTGGTTTAAAGCTCTCTCTACACTATAAAACTTTATGTGACAAAAAATATGCTTAAAATTACATTCTATATCCTTAAAACCTATCATTGTTATAATATCGAAAGTACAAAGTTTTATTGGAGTTAAGTAATACAGAGTAGGTATCCGATCATGCGGTAACTCGTATATTTATTTATTTATTTATTTAACAACCTATTTATACAGGATAATACACAATCAAGTAGAAATAAACTTGTTTTGCATTGTGATTTTGTATCAGCTCTGTTCTATGCATGCTAAACACAAGTGTGTGACAACATAGCTAATGCATCGTTAATGACTAAGAAGTACTGCAACATTACACTTAATGGGTTGGTTTACATTGTGAAGGTTCATTATAGTGTAAATAAAATGAGAGGATACATTATCTCGTATACTCATTGATTTTCGTTAATTATTTTGATATTTTTATTTTAAGCTCTGTTAAAGCTCTGTCTACACTATCAATCTTTATGTGACAAAAAAATGTGATGTGCCCATGGACATGGTGGCAATATCACTACCTAACTAGGTAGAGCTAATATCGAATGATACGTAATGCGTAATTAACCGATCAAATTGCAAGAATTCAATCATGTGTGTTGTTATAATTAATAATGTATAATCGTTTTTATTTTTAATTGTGCTGCAGGTATATTGGACCAAGGCGAAGGTGTTCTAATTGTGTTTGATGAACCAGTAGTAGACCAGACGTATGAGATGGCTCTGGAGACCATACAGAGCATGGGCAAAGTGGTTGACTCTTTGTATAATAAAACCCACAAACTTCACTAGCAGTCTTCTTAACTCTTTGATATTACAGAAGAGGTACATCCTGGAATATTGGGGGTGAGTTGCAGCAGATGACACTCATTTCATGACTTAACCACGTTCCTCAGCACAATTAAAGTTTTTGAGATGTTATGCACTATTTACTGGAATGAAAAGGAGATGTTTTATTCCACAATTTCTTTTCATATGAAAGAATGCTAAAACAGGACATTTTCGCAGAAAAACTTACGGATGAAAGATAATTTATTTATATTGTGGTGGAATGGAAGGAAAAACAGAAGTTCAACAATACCGCCTGTTTCAAATAGCATAAAACAGTTTTGTTTTTGTTTTACTAACTACCATTATTCTTAAAACTCTGTCTACTTTATCAAACTTTATGTGACAGAAAATGTGATGTGCCCGCATATGGACACGGCAACATCTTGGCTACCATATTTGGGCATATCACTACCATTTTTGGCCACATCACACTTTTTTTTGTCCAACTAGTTTGATAGTGTACACAGAGCTTTAAACAAATGCAGATCTTTATTTATATCGGTTCAGTTATTAACTGCACTTAATTCTTCTGATTTTTCTAATCAAACCATCTATCTATCAATTGTAATATCAATCATTTTAATACACAAAGGATATTATGCTAACCATTAACTTTAAAAATGTGTTCTGATGATGAAATAATAATAATATCAGGAATTAATTATTTGATTTTAAAAAAATGGTGAAAATGCCAACGTTTTCTGAATATAGTGCCAGAATATCTCAACTCGGTGATACGCATCTCATTCAGCCCATGTCTAGATTGCCTACTAGACACAAATGTGTATCGCTTGTTTTTAGTATATAGCATTGTTTACCAAATTAATTTGAATAAATTCTGTAAAAGCCTATGTTTACATAATTGCACTGCATTTTATGTTTATATTTTATGCTTAATAATGCGAAATTTTATTACAAATGTGTGATAAAACCACTGTCATGGATAATAGTTAAAATAATGGAGAATTCTCCATAGTGAAAATGAGCACCAGTTCTCTCATTTAACAGAGCTAGTTGTCGGCTATTGAAAGCTAGTTTATCTAGTTGGGAATAAAAAGCCTGATATTTTACATGAAAATACTAAGATTGCAGACTGCGTTGAATTCAAAATCCTGCTGTTGAAACTTCCGACAGTGTTTGAATTTCCGACAGTGTTTGAATAATGCGTCCAGTGCGTCTGAATTTTCTAGTCGTTTTGGGAGAGCAAGATGCTACTATGATAAGATATTGTTCTGGTGGGTCCAATGTCTGTCGTCTTGTTCATATCTGAAAATACGTGGCTCATCGATTGGAAGTGTTACGTAGTGCTTCCTGAAGCTTGGTTCCCACTAGAACGTAACGCAAGGACGTAAACGCAACGCAAGCGTTTTAACCAATGACAAGCGACAGTTAGCAATCACAAACGAATAAGCCATCGCTTGTGATTGGTCAATTCACTTGCGTTGCGTTACGTCCTTGTGTTGCGTCGCCAGTGGGAACCACGCATTTAGCTTGGTTCCCACTAGAGACGCAACAAGGACGTAACGCAACGTAAGAGATTTGACCAATCACAAGCGATGAATTATTCGAACTGTCGCTTGTCTTTGGTAAACTCGCTTGCATTGCGTCTACGTGGAAAAGTCCTAGTGGGAACCAAGCTCTGTGGTGTAATGAGAAACGACGCAACAGTGCTGCAAACATCGCAGGTTTGATTTCTTGCAGGCGGAGGCAAACACAATTATTACGTTGCGTCGTTTGCGTTACGTTACGTCGCTAGTGGGAACCAGGCGTTTACTTTCTGTCGAAAGCCCTGACGGTGTTTGGATGCGTCTAGCCGTGCGTCAGATGGTTCGGTGGTAAGGGTATTGGACAAAACCTGTACCGTAATCTTTTTGTCTCAAAAGGTGTTTTTATTTTCGGTGATGCGTAGGCCTACACATGTACAGCAGATGCGCTGTAGTTACATTAACAAAGTTGCTGTGTAAACAAGGCCATATATATGGCTGGCCCAAACGTGTGCGCAAATTTGAGTGTATACCGGCCGACCGACATAGTGAGCTGTAGAGTCGCGTTTGCAAGCGACCCCTGACAGCGTTGGATGATGCATCCCGTGCGTCAGAGCAAGATAGTACGATGGCCAAGATTTGTTACTCTCATTGGCTTGCATGGAGGCGTTCAAACTGTCGGTGCAGCGAGCGTTACTACGGTATCTGCAGACTCCGGTGCAATTTCGAAAGTGGTCTCTCTACTATTGACATTTTCAACCGGTTTTGCTTATAATGACAACCACTGCATTGTTGTCGATATTTACCATGGTAAATGGCCAAAACGTGCGAAATCAGTTTTTCTGTCTCTATGCATGGTCATTAAGTTACAAAAATATACACGACTACCAGTGGCGAAAAGGCTATGAGTGCTCACTGGCTAAACCCAAGGGCTCTGGAGCTTATGGGGCGGGGGAGGGGTGGTAGGATCCCTGAGCAAGAAAAACAGGCATTAAATATGTCGAAAATGCTAAAAACGGCCGAGGCCAGCGTTAGAGGGTTCCTAAACCATAGGGCCTTAGGCGTCCGCGCTACGCCACTGACGACAACTACTAAACATTATTTTAAAGGATTTTATTTTAAAATAGAGTAATATTGATTCGAAGTCGCAGGAGTGTTTTAAGATGAATTATCGCAGTTGACAGCGACTATCTAACCATCACATGTTGCCTATAGTCGGTTAGAACAGACACATTACGTTGATAAGGCTATTAATCATTTTCTGCATTTGTATTCTATACACTACATACTGATACGGCAATTTTTTCCGAGTAACATCCACTATGTATAGTTTGATTGCTTCAATTCAAAATGAAAGTGATGCTGTTGAAATTACAAATCTTTCGATTTAGGAGGTTTGTGCTTATTTTGTTTAACATGTAAGGAGATTTATATGATGAATAAGAAATCTTAGGGAAAGGATTAAGGAAAATAATGAATCAAAAGAAGATATAAATGCATACCTTGCATTGATTAATCCAATAATGTCAAAACTTTCATACATACATTTCAGTAAACCAAGCTTAAGCTCTGTCTGCACTATCAAACTAGTTTGACACAAAGAAATGGTGCCCAGTTATGGTAGTGATATGGTTAAATATTGTAGTGATATGACATAATCATGTCCATATATGGGCACATCACTTTCTTCACATACAGTTGATAGCGTAGTAAGAGCTTTAAAGTGCAATATCAATTGCTGCGCGTACACGTAATGTTGTGTTTAATATTTTGAACAGAACTGACATTAAAATTATAATGTCTTTGCTCGTCGCAGCCAAGAGCATTTATGTCATCGTCCACAATCTATAACTTTTAATGATGTGTGGTTTTTTGTGACTTACACGTACGTCTAATATTGAATGACATTTCTTCTATGGCACTTTCTATGGTCTTTTTTCTGGTACAGTTCCTTAAGTCATTCTCCATTCACGTGTACTGACTTCTCGCATTGAAAATCTGAAAAGATTATCTTCTTAAAGCTAGTACGCATGCGCAAATATGTTCGATACTCTGCATAAAAACATGTGTCAAAGCCGGCTTCGGGACATAGATATGTAGAACTGAATTTTAGTAACACATTACATAATATGGTATAACCGTACTATAATATATGGAATAAAAGTAGGCCTAAGTCACTTTGTAATGCAAGTCACTGCAATAGTCTGCATTCCTAATTGTATATAAGCCGTGTTAATAATATTATTTACATACGATCTATAAGTCATTAGGCGAGAAATATTTCGTTACATATCAACCATAAGTCATGTCCGATACGCTATTACTGCCCCATAACTTAGATTGCTATATACATTTAAATTTAGGATTTATCATACACTGTTGGAAATACCGGAGGCTGATAAATGAACCTGCAGTCCGCATATTATATACCATTACAGCACATTGTATATAAACATACGTTTTTGGATGTTGTTTAAATCGAACTAAACTGAATACATCGAAAATGTTTGTAGGAAATAGAACACATGTCGAGTTCCATGACCTAGAGAGGATCGTAGGGGCGTTGCAGATGAGGCAAGTACTCATCATGATATGATACACAGGCATAAGCCATAATTATTTTTCCAGTGGTGCCTATCTCC
Organism: Antedon mediterranea; assembly: GCF_964355755.1. NCBI lineage: Eukaryota > Metazoa > Echinodermata > Crinoidea > Comatulida > Antedonidae > Antedon > Antedon mediterranea. The sequence continues at coordinate 36,338,958 of NC_092670.1, read as the reverse complement.
TCTCCGGGCTGAACAAATTTAGGATGTCGTAAATTAAAACACAAACAATATAGTCAAAAACAAAAACAATGTATATTTATTTATGTATTTATTTAACATCATATTTATCCAGGATTACACAATCTGGTAAAAGAAAAACCTGTTTTGCTTTGTGGTTCTGTCTTAAATACAAAATAAATTGGAGGAAAAACAATTTTGACAATTTGTTGGAAACTGTTTGTCTTCTCTACAGTATAGAAATGCATGTACAAATATAATCACCTTTGTTTAGTTCTACGATGCCAATATTATGATGAATCGTTAAATACAGTATTTATCGATGTTTTCTTGTCCTACTCCTACAGTTATATCATGATTATTCTTTTCTCAATACTTTAGTTTTCTCAATACGTTCAGCTTAATAACACCGCGTTGTTGAGTGTGCTTAAACACATTTCTGCTCTTAACTAACGATTTTAAAATTTAACAGTTGCATAACTTATACTGCCAGAGGTTTTATCGTTTCGATTGTGTGTTGTACATAATCATAAATTGATTTTTTTAACAAAAATAAACATTTACGATCGCGTTGAATTATGGGTCGCATAATAAAATAACCATTCGATAGCATAGCAATTATTTTACTACAATCGAATGTGACGATCGCTTTCCTGTTCCAAGCATACGATTAAACCATGTAATGCTATTCAGGGGCGCAGCCAGCAAAGAATTAAAGGGGGGTTCAACCAATATGTGAGTATTTTGCGAGCGAAGCGAGCAACAATGGGCTGGGGGCCAGGGGGCCGCCAAGCTTTGGCGGTCTAGGGCAATCTAGATCATTTGAATCGGTTTACGCACACACAAATATGACAATGTTAACACTAATAAACTGAAACAAAGAAAACAAAAAACAACTCTCATTTTCATTACAGAACATTTTTATATTCCTGGCTGCCACAGACAAACACTTTTTTTCTTGCTTGTTTGTTGATTTGTGTAGAGAGGCTGTAAACTCAGAGGAGGAATTATTTGAATTCCTCCCTTTTCACCAATACAAAAGTTGCATGAAATGAACGTAGAGATGCAAAAGTTTGAAAAAAGAAATTAGAATGATAGCATGGAGGGAGTGATGTTATTAAATGAGAACCGTAAGGTTGGAGTTCATACACTGTGCAAGTCCAAGAAGCTATCTTGGCTCCGTGTGTATGTGAGACGCTTATCATACCCAGTACATACAATATTTTGTTTAAAAATATACCTATTTTGTTCGAATGTATAGTATAGGTGATAGCTTATACATAATTGTAATAACTAACTTCTAAATTATTATCATACATTTTACGTTAGTTACTATAACGGCGCTCTTGACATCGCGTGATGCATCTTTAAACATAAGTTTGGAACATTCTTCTTGGCTTGGAGACAGAATTCGCGAATGACATTCTCTGTATTAATGTTCATGTTAAAGTGTATTTTCATGAGGCACAGTCCCGAAAGCTGCTCATAAGACATGTGATTTCCCAAACAGGTTTTCGTTCTCCATAAAGTCGAAAAACTCCACTCAGCTTCAGCAGACGTTACGGGCATAGGCCTACGCGATTAGAAGAAGTGCACGCACATTCGGGAACACATTTGGATCCGCTAATTTTACACAGTCGCTTCCATCACTGAAGCTCGGAATGAAGATGTTCGTGTCTTGGCAGATCATCGTACCAAATTCAAGTTACTTGAAGACTTCTTCAACATTACACTTCACTATAGACTCGGGTGCTACGCCAAATATTTTAAAGCATGGCCTGTTATCGGCAGAAAAACGGGTTTTTAACTCGGTTTGTAATCAAGAAGTTGATTTGGTAATACTGCTCGGTAGTAATCTTCCACAGTATCTCCAGGATGATTTGATCTGTATTGTTGTCTCATGTTTTTATTTATTTTTTTCTAAAAAAAAGGGGGGGTCAGGACCCCCGTGACCCCCCCACTGGCTGCGCCCCTGCTATTTTTATACTTGTATGATTAAACTCGACTGATCTATATCGATAGCTCCCTCTATGTAATTGACTCGGTTTCTCCAACCATTGTGACATTTTCACTGTTTTTTAAATGATCTATCCTTATTTGGTGATATCTTATTTTCGGTCTTTCTTTTTTTATGTTAAAGAAAAAATTCGGTATGCCATGAAAGCATAAACGTAACAAATGCGTTTCTGTATAAACATACTGTAGGCTACTCGGTACACTGTTTCGCCTTAAACCAAACGCGTTTCTGTAGAAACATACTATACTCGGTACACCGTTTCTCCTTAAACCAAACGCGTTTCAAACATTGTGTTAGTACGTGACTGTAATAAGCCCATTCATGAATTTGCTTATTGCGTTTAATAATAAGCAAACTCCGTTTAAATGTAGGCCTATACGTTAGCATATATTCGTTCTGTTTCAATGTTGACGCGTTGTTTTTCACAAGGTGTGCTCCATCTCACACAGGTACATTATATTAAACGCGTTTTAAACGCTTTGTGCGTTTTGTAACCAAACCCATTCGTTTGCTCACTGAACTTGACCCGTTATGGATATGACTAATGAATATTCATGTTTATTTTGTGATTTTTCATGAGAGGTCCCTAACTTATGTACGAAAAGAATATCGCGACCCGTTATACGCTTTTAAAATATGTTCACAAGCCTTAAAGAAAATATTCATGACGATAAAACGTATCCACATTAAGCTAGCGTACTTAGATGCAATCCAGCTTAAAACTCTGACCAAACTAAGTGATTTTTTAATGGCCCACCTACGCTTCTCACTTAACGAAAAAACATTTATTTTATTTATTATAGAGGCCTATGTTTAAAGTATTTACGCGTCAAAAAGCCGCCGTAAAGTTAAGTAATTGATCGTCATTCGTTCTGTAAAATGTAGTTTTATCATTCGCCATGTAAACACATTAAGTTGTCTTAGTCATGTTTGATTTGTCAAGTCTATGCTTAAGGACTAAATAGTAAGTAAAACGTAAGCACTAGAAACGCATCCATTTCGATATACATTCTATCTAACAAGGCACGTTAATGTAAAATATTGAAAATTTACAGTATAAACAGTAATTTTTACAATACGGATTTCCGCCTTATATGTTGACACTCCCATTTTACTTACAAATACAAATAAATGTATTCATCAAATCACAAATAAATAATAGGCCCTAGTATATACAATAGTACATATTTTCCATATAGACAACAATTGTAAATATGATATTAAATCATAGAGGATTCCTTATATAAGCGTATAAGTTGACGCTTTCGGTTCGCTCGAAAAAATTCGCCAAGTGGAAAATCGGCTTTATAACCACACACAAATAATGCACTTGTATAGTTTGTATTTATTCCATACAGCGATACACAAAACGAGTTCTAATAAACCAAGCCCAGCAATAAAATATCAACAAAAGTACAATATTTATTGACATGCAGATTACAATACCGACACTTATCGAATTATCATATTTTTCATTCATCATAAAAAATATATATTCCACCATAAATTACTTTCTTCCCGTTGTCATGACAATACGTCAATGTACTCCTCTTTTGATGGGATATTGTTATTACTGTATATCAGTTATAACGATTTTCAATCAGTGACTCATTGTTAGTTATGCAAGATGCGGAAATGAATCACATTAGCTAATGGTAGAGTGGAATGTGGTTGATGATGTAGATGTCTTTAACATTGGTCTACGTGGGATTAGATTAAATCCTTCCACAAGGGCTCTTTGATGACAATCATGGAAAAAAAGAAATTGTTTTTTTTTAAATGAACTGCGAAAACCAATGCGTTTTAGAAATTGTATTTCATAGTTAGCCTGTTTCACAATGATAAATTATGTTATGCCTATTGACATTATAGTAGTAGCGTTTTAGTTAATATTTAACCCTCATTAATGTTGTTTTTTCAGCAATTATGCCGTAATTATTTTGAACAAAACATCATATTACCAAAAGCACCCTTACAATAAGCCAAATATTAAATACAATTTTTTATTTATAATGACGTAATAATATAAAGATATGTTTCGGTTCAGTAAATCTAAATACAATGTTACATTTGTTGATGTACATTAGGCCTATTTATTATCATGCATTCAAACATCAAACAAATAGTGATCAAGCCCTACATTTGTAGAAACCTTCTTTCCGTTATCATTTTGACAGTACATTTATCTGTCCTTTTGATCTCGTCAAGCTTAATGTGCCCACTGCTCTTAGTAAGGTTAATTTTATTAAAACTGTCGATATACCTGCAATACAACGTCAAACTCAATCGACGTAATATCATTATGAATTTTTCTCAAGGAGTCAGCGCCGATATTGCATCAACCAATAAGATTCGAGAACCGAGCTTACATCGCGACAAGCCTTATGTTAAGAATACAGCTGTTTATGGAATGCAACATCGCGGAAACGGTTTAGACTGACAGACGGTGTTTCGGAGGAATAAGCGTACGAACAGTGTCGCTGGCTGCTACACAGCGAAGTGGCCTCAATGCAAGACCTCGGCAAGCTTCGCCGCCCCGAATTCTTGAACCCGCTTCCATCGGTAATTATCTGGGGATAATATTATTCGACGCTATCGTCTAAGCACCATCTGTATACACTGTTTTAATTATAGGCTGTCATCCATAGATACAGATCAGATCGTCACCATGGGCACAGTACTGTCACTCTCACCCCGTCAAAAGGATTGTGGATATTGTAGCGGGACAAGCAGCCTTACCATGAGCAACATCAACGCATTTTACAACTCGAAGAATTTTAATGTTAATTCTACGGATACTACGTCGATTTCCACCGGCTGCAGTACAACTAACACCGAAAAGAAATCTATGCGAAAGCATTCCATATTCATCAGTAACCTTGGTTGGAAAATGTTCAACCCTTCTGGAAAAAAGAAATCTTCTGGACATATACCTTTAACAAGTGTAAGTACAACTATTGCCAATAATCATACGAATACTAACATGGGATTGACAAATTCGGACAAGGCAAACAATAATGTTTTAAAACCAAAGACTACTAATAGGCCTATACCACGATCGAATTTAATTCCAATGAACACGCTAGATTCTAACGGGAATACGGAAGATCTAGATTCAAGTATAAAGAAATCGTTTTCATGTTTTAATCTGAACACAAGTTCAAATGCAAATTATACTGCTATAGCGAATTTATCAACAACATCTCAACCACCACCTAAACAGCCAGCTCCCCAGCACACCGTCAAGCCCATTAATTCCAGCGTCACTACGACCTCTTTCACGTATTCCAATGCCTCCTCTTTGAGAAAGTCCCAAAGTGGGCCTAACGTCCGCGCTGGAAGCGGGCTGATAACCAGCAGAAAGTTTGTGCAATCATCTACAAGTGAACTTCTAAAATGTTTAGCAAATTTTGTAAGATTTCACTGCCCGTACCTTAAGGATTTTGACACTGCGGATGCCATCGTCTGGCTTCGAGCCGTTGACCGCTCCTTGCTTATACAAGGGTGGCAGGATGTAAACTTTCTGTCATCACCAAACGTCGTCTTCGTATTCATGTTGGTGCGCGAACTTCTGACAAAATCAAGAGTCAGAAAGCCGCAAGAACTTCAAGGCATGCTACTTACTTGCTTATACCTTTCGTATAGTTACATGGGCAATGAAATCAGTTATCCTCTTAAACCATTTCTTGTGGATGAAAGTCGGGAAAAGTTCTGGGATCGATGTCTAAAGATTGTAAATGACTGCAGCGGCAAAATGCTGCGTATTAACCGTGATTCCAACTTCTTTACAAGTATGCTAGCCGATCTAAAATCATACGCTAAGGTCTAAAGAATATATTTTTTAAAACAAAACCACTATACGATGACTCTTCAGCAATCAATCGGTGGTCAGAAGAGTATATAATGAACAAATGAACACCACGGGTGCTCAACAGATTGTGAATTTTTAATTCCTAATTGTGCAATGAAGAATTATGTAGTCTGATATTTATTGTGAGTTGTGAAATAAACATCTGTAAACATAGTTTTATGAACAATTGTATAGTGTACCAATTTGGTACCATCTTTAACAAAAACAAGGAATGGAAATTATGTCAATGTAAATCAACAGGAATATATGAACAAGTTTTTTGACAAATACTTTAGGAATAATGTAATAGTAAACGTTGATATTGAAAAGTGAACACACTAAACCAAGATTGGCACTTTTCAAATGATTGTTCTACGATGAAAATGCCGACAACATTACGCTCCTGCTGTGTTTGATTTGTCCCGCTGCTGAAACATGATTCTCGTGGTGAACACAGAAGCAGACGGTGTCCAGATGCAAAATATTGGGCCTAGCCGTTTTATGAATAATTCAAAAACAGATATTCAGAAACTATCGTAAACCATCAGTTATTGTGATGTATAGTTTTAGTACGTGGTAAATTACCTACCCTGTAACTAATTAACATACGTATATGGACTACTGGAATTTGTATGATTGGATTTCTTAATGAACGAAGATGCAAATTGGAAATCAGAAAATATTTTTTCTAAAGTAAAGTATCAAATAATACTCATGGGGATTGAAGATTACTTTATTTACAGCCAATTATTTTTGAAGATAAAAACAATACATTGGACGAATAGTATCATCAAGCAATGCAGAGATATCTAGTTTTACAACATCCTCCCCAACGCGTCATTATGAAACGCCAATTACCAAGATTCGCTACATGAAAACAAACGCTCACACACAGAAAGCTAATTATGTATTCGTGGATGTGTAGTAAATTAAAGTGCGGATAAATATATCGTATCCTTTTTAGCTATAACCAGCGACGTTCTAAAAGGCTAATGCGTTTCAACGAAGAAGGATTCGACGTTGTTAATATGGCAATTTGTAAATGAGTATTATTATAACTGGGAAATGTTGAATTGTGTTTTATTAAGGCCTCTCCATCTTATCCAATTAAAACGTAGAACATAGGCTAGCATTTTTTAATACAATCCAATTTATATGAATATGGTATATGAATTATCAGATAGGTTTAATACTTTTACCGCCAAATTGTGTATGCTATTATAAATTGAGAAACTTATAGAAATAATGACATGCGGGAAAAGAAATATTCATAAAACGGCTCAATAATCGTGTTTAATGTATTTTGCTCCTAGCAACAGATATTTAAATTAAGACGGCTCTGTTGATGAAAAGTAATCCATCTCCTGTGTTTTCACTGCGCATGTCTGTCAAATAATAAGAAAAAACTACACATCCTTAATAAGCGGAAGTAACTACCGGCGTAAAAAAGAAATCATTACGCGCATTAATGGTGGTACGCGCTCGAATTGATTGACTCATCATTTTCGTGCTTTAAGCGGAAATGGTTTGTCATTACGTACATTAAACGGGAGTGAATATTAAGCGCATTCTGTCCACGTGCGTAAAGCGTGTATATTTGCGTGTTTATACATGCCACTGTTTAATTGTTTAAATATAATTTTGTAACGGGTTTTCGGCTGAAATCATTAAATTAGATAAATAAAAATGGCGACTATTCGATGTTAAACGTGCTTCTACTAGGAAATATTGTGGACACCCATATTGATTTTCTGAACAGCGACTAAATAAAACACGAATAGGTAATAACAAATTCTATAATCCAATATTATAAGTATAATAGCAAGTTTTATTGTCTCCGAGAGAATTGTTTTCTATTTAAATTATTTATGTTGTAAAAAGCGCAAGTAAATTCATAATTATTTATTATGGTAAATGCATTTTATGAAATTAATGTGTGTCAGTTCTATGCAGTTGTGTGTACGATTTTTATTAAGCATATTTTAAAAATAATTTATTTTCAATATCTAAGTATATTCTTTCCTTTCCAATTCCATTCGTGTGTTTTTTTTATGGAATTCTGTTTTTAAAATGTAGTATTTAAAATACCGAAAAGGATATCATTCCAATTGTATAACCATATTTTTTAATTTTTTATTACTGTTACCTTGTGATATTGTGATTTCTCTGAGTTATGTTTTATATGATTGTTCTGTAATACAGTTTTAAAGGTCACATATTTTATTCATCATTGAGTGCGCATGCTCTAATGTATTAACCGAGAGCGTTGCTAGAAATTGTTCATACTGTAGATAACTGAAAACATTGCATACAATATCATTATATACCAGGATAAAATTATCTGAACATCTTACGTTGAAGAAACATGCTTAAACCTTTTGGTTTAAATCATTTTCCTCTATTATTATTTATAATATTGGAAAAGGTTTAAAGATTGCTCGTTCCTTCATATTCATTTAAATTTGAATGGTAAAATGTCTTTAGGTATTTCGGAGACACACCATTTCGCTTCGTTGTTGTACGTACACTGTGTGCGTATAAATACGTAGTACGCGCAATATACAATACGGTAACGGGCAAATATAATATAGTTATATATTTATCAAAGAAATTCACATTAATATGACAGTATATTAATTACTTATTTCTAACTGGTGCATTTTAATGAACTGCTTCTGCAATACTATTTAATCTCGGAATTATAATGAAGCTGATACGTTTTGGCATAATTATTAAGCGTCATGTTCTCCAAGAAAATGTAGCGTAATTAAATTGGCTGTAGTTTTCAATTTACTCTATCTTCTTAATTATTAAATGCTTCAGTATGGAACGCACACGACGCATAATAATCCCTGCTTCCTGTATCATCGCTTCACGTTGGGATAACCAAGTAGGCACACCTCATCGCAACTATACCTTTACTAATTAAACGATGACATAACTGATATTCATAAAATAACATTTTAATATTATTAATAGATGAGTAAATAACCCTGCGTTGTTTATGTTAAAATGATTGCCGCGAAATCCCAATGGACTGACCTGGATGGAAAAGGTTAATGCAAATATGTTTGTATAGTTTGAAAAATATACATCTACATGCCCAATGCATTTGTAAATTCTTCCAAAATTTACTACGGTATAAATTTATTTACAGGTTTCAAAAATACTGTACATCCGAGTGGTGCTACGTAGGCCCTATGTATGTACTATAACCTTACCGCGTAATGTTCGCATCTACGTCATTATTATAATGTGCACGCGTGACCTCATGTGTGTAAATTAACATCAACGTCATGTTTGTGCAATGAATGACCTTTATTTTGAGCGTAAACAATCTTGATGTTTAAACCCACGTAATTAAATTGTATTTATACATGACCTCTGTGCTAAAACCATGTACATTTGTCATGATCGCTGTGCTCAGTTTTATTTATATTTATTTATCAGTTTTATTCAAATAGTGTTTTTTCATGAGCTTTGTAAATGATTATCTGATTATAAACATCTTAATGTAAAAATATCTGATCTTGAAAATATTTGCGATGACGTCTGAAATTTAAATATTATTACAATTTACCAATGCGCATGCGTAATAACGTACTACGGTACGTGTGTGTTTTCCAAAATACGTATGTTAATTCCACGTCTAATTTACTATGCACAAACGATTAATTGTAGTTTAATAATATGCTGATTATTCTAATGGTTTCTACAAAGTTCGGTAATTCCTGAATGATCTTTCGTATGAAAAACGTTACTCTGTGCATCTCTGGTTCCTATGACCGCTTACCCGCAACTAACGGTTTGGGCACGTCCGATTTGTCTGTTTTTATGATCCATATTGTAATATACTCATCAACATTAGAAATATTAAATCTCCGCTCCATCCATAATTTGGACATTTTGCACTATAACGTATTTTATAACAGAGAAGGTTTTAGAAGATAAATATCATTTTATTTAACATGTACATATATAAAAATTATAATGGTGGTTTTATAAACTGTGCGAATAATAAATGAACCGGAGATTTAAAAAATTGAATATTGATTTACTATAGATCCAATTTAACGCTGAATATTATGATTAACATTAAAATACTGACTCGCACATTGGTTCTTTTACGTAAGTAAATTAATATCGTTGACTTGTCTTATTCGATCAATAGTTATGCTTATAAAGTAAGGTGTGACTGTGATGTCATATAATGTTACCGTGTATAATGTCTAAAACACTATACACTGTATAATAGTGTTTAGATCTTAAACAGCTTTGTCCACACATTTAGTCTTAGATATAAACATGTTTGGTTTCTAAATACACTCTAAACATGTAGTCTGTATCCAACTCAACACATCAGTGACGTGTTGAGTGTTAAACATGTGGATCAAAGACATGCTTAGGTTTTAAACGTGTTTAATTTGCCATGTGTGGAGCTCATGTGTCGAGCTTTTTTTCCGCCACAGTAAAATCATATGCACGCAATGCTAAACACGTATCTAAACATGTTGACTGAACATAATAGTGACACGTTGACTGCTAAACGAGTTAAACATGTTAAATAAACACGTTTAGATTTTAAACACGCTAAACATGTAACTACGTGTTTAAAAGCTAAATGTGTGGAAAAGTTTATGATATTCTTTATGATCCATAATTTATAAGGGGTGTTGCAATATTAATCATTTTCTTCCCTAATATTCAAACACACATCGAGTTTGTATAGTTTATAAAGCACTGCCAATTCATAATAGTTCTCAATAACAACAATTGGACGTTTAACGTCAAGTGCAGCGAAATATTCCGCACGTTGTGCTTGTTTAATGCAACTGTACTTAATTTGTGTCTTGTCTAATAATAGTCAAAAACACATGTGTACAATTGTGTGTGACTACATTATGAAAGGTATATGACGTACGGTTATGGGCTTAGCTATTAAGACACTGTTAAAAAAATGAATCGGAAAATATCAAAGGTCATTTTAAGGCTTTACATTAAATTGAATGAATGTAAATCTTTATGATTCTGCACGATGTTATGAAGTACCGTACGCATTAAAAACCGTTTAATTATAGCGTATTGCAAAATATCTACTTGTGGCGGCGTCACGTAAATGACTTCAACTCACTTACCAATGGTAAATTGGCATACCGTGCAGTCATGTATTTTTGTTTGTCGGATATTATTTTGATAATTAAATAATGGCTATCTGTACTTAGATATAAGAAATAAGTTTAACGTTGATTCTCTACCCAAATTTCGGATGACTACAATTTTGAGTATGAAATCACTCGTTTGTTTTGAATGAGATTATGTTGGTTGTGTACATTCCAATTACTGGGATATAACAGGAGGCGTTAGAGGTAATACTTTCAAAGTGTCAAGAAAACCAGTGTGGTGGGTGTGGCATTATTTTTGGGAAGGGGTGGGGTGTGTCGTTAGTGTGAACTGGAAGAAAAATGTGTGTAAGCATAATATGTAATAAAACAACATTGTAGATAGAAAATTATATTAATAATAAGCAAGGCTGTACATAATCTATATTGGATAAAATACCCTGCATCGTTGCTACAATGTGTAACGTGACAACCATTAGATTCCAACGAATTAATATGTATTAAATAAATTATTATGGTGAACAGTATGTTGTAAAAAAAAATTGAAATGTTAGATTGCCGGTCCAGTTCTCCATTCAATTTGAAGTGTTTTGATATCCAATGTTTCACCAACCGTTGTGTGTATTCAGTTTCTTTCTCTTGTGAATAAATACATTGAAAGGACATGCGTCGACAAGAAATCGATCGTTGTTGTGTGTGTGTTTTTTTATTACTTGTTTAACATAATTTGTCGCTCAGTCATCGCGTCTCAAGTGTGTATAAGGTTTAAATATTAAATTGTATCTATGGTGAATATACGGTATAAACTTCATAACATTATGATCGCCGTATTGGTGTCATTCGTCAGCAAACTGCTGCCGTCATAATCATCTTTTTCGTGATATAATTTCTACTTCGTTATATGCATACATGGCATGGGAGAATACAGAATTCCCTTTGCCTCCCTTTTCACCCAATTTCCCCCAATTTTCAAAACGGGGCCGGATTCTGCTCGGCTCTCCTGAATCCGTATATTTTATAATGTCATAATCGGCCAATCAACATATCAACATCAACATATCATGGTCAACATCATCATTATCAACATATCAACATCAACATATGGTCAACATCATCATTATCAACATATCATGGTCAACATCACCATTATCAACATATCATGGTCAACATCATCATTATCAACATATCATGGTCAACATCATCATTATCAACATATCATGGTCAACATCATCATTATCAACATATCATGGTCAACATCATCATCGTCATCATCAACATCATCATCATTATCAACATATCATGGTCAACATCATCAACATCATCATCACTATATCACCATCAACATATGTCAACATCATCATCAAGTTATCATCAACAACATTTTATCATGATCAACATCATCAACATATTGTCAACATCATTAACATATCATCATCAACATATCTTCATCAACATCATCAACATATCATGGTCAACATCATCAAATTCATCACCACCAACATATCATCAACATCATCATCAACATATCATCAACATCATCATTTATTTATTATTTATTGATTTAACTTTATTTTACAAGGGTAGCTCTAAAAACTGTACTATCAACATCATGATCATCATCAACATCATCATGATCTTCGTCATCGTCATCATCATCCTTGTTGTCGTGTTGACAACATTATCAGGCTGCCATAAAAAAACATAGTTCATTTCCATTTGAATTGGATCGTCAATATTGTTATCAAGAAAAGAAATCATATGCCTCGTGGTATTGAGAAACCCATAGCATGTTGTTGATGGTACAAATATATACATGTTTTGTATTACATCCAGGCCTGTTCGTGTGCTTTATATTATTCTATTCGTCTTGACAACATATGTTTATGGAACACATACTGTGGTTTTAATGACTGTAAAGCGTGGTTCCCACTAGCGACGCAACACAAGGACGTAACGCAACGCAAGTGAATTGACCAATCACAAGCGATGGCTTATTCGCTTGTGATTGCTAACTGTAACTTCGCTTGTCATTGGTTAAAACGCTTGTGTTGCGTTTACGTCCTTGCGTTACGTTCTAGTGGGAACCAAGCTTTAATGTTAAGAGCTAGCTGTAGTCACTAATCATGACGTTTGAACCTACCACGTGTTAATGATCTATTTAATTTTAGAGCATAAAGCTTGGTTCCCACTAGGAAGTAAGCGCAAATTAAGTGATTTGACCAATCACAAGCGATGGATTATTCGAACTGTCGCTTGTCATTGGTCAACTCGCTTGCGTTGCAACTACGTCCTTGCGTTGAAAATTCATAAATTATATTTTAATTATTTGTTACAGCAGGCATTGCGTGGGAGTTTCAATTTTATGCGCTTCGCATAATCTTTAACAGATCGGTTGTTTTGGTTTTCTCGGTAAACCTGCTTATTGATTGATCTATATAATCTTCTTGAATCTAAATAATAATTATGTAATAATTATTCATAATTGTATTATTGAAAGTATGAATTCGTAGTAGAACTACATTATGGTCAACCGATTCTCGGTAATGTATTTATGGTAGTGTCCGTGACTTCTCGATCAACATCCTTATTGTTTATACTATAATGCTCGGTTCCAAATAAGCCATTTTTTTGTGACCAAAAGGTGTTTAAGCTAAATCGAACTGATTTAAAGCGAAAGTTGAATTATCATTGTCGATTGTTCGTTTTCATCGTTTATGATGGTCAGGTTTGTCTTTATAATCAGGTTCTAAAGGTAAAAGATTCGCTAAATCACTGTAGTCGTAGGCCAATCAATACAAAGGGAAATAGTGGCATTGAAGCGTGTGTGAGACAGCGTAGACGGAGAAAAATCGATCGCTAGGCCTTGGTGTCGATCAATATTTAACGCGGCGATAGTGTCGTACAGTATACAACCATGCGTCACTTGAGAACGAATATGATTATTGATATTAATTTGTACTTCGTATAATAAAAACGACTTATACGTATAGAGAAGCCATCCCTATTCGAGGAAACCTCAGGGATACCTGAAAATTGGACAAATGACAATATATTTTTCAACACTACGACCAACCCCAACACACCACCACCCCTTAGGTGTCCGCAGTGGTTCTACTGCAGAACCGGGTGTTCCTGTAGTGTAGGCCTAACACTAAATCCGCCTTGGGTCTAGGTCTACGTGGGCCTATAGTAAATCATGTCCATAATACGGTCTGGATTTAAAAAGCAGTGAACTTGTATATTATTCATTGATGATACGTGAAATCTTTCTAGGTCAACTATGAAATGGGCTATTAAAGTTAGCTCTGTCTACACTATCAAAAAATGTAATGTGCCCATATATGGCAATAAAGATGTCATATTACTACTACATTTGGTCATATCACTACCATATTTGGGCACATCACACTTTTTTTTTGTCAAACTAGTTTGATAGTGTACACAGAGCTTAAGGTCACCAATACTTCTTATGACATAATTAACAATGATCTGCCCGTAAAGTCTCAAATTTCAAATTCAATTTACTAACGATCGCATTACACCGTGTTCTAGATAGTAAGCAAATGTTATTTCATAATTAATTAACCAATATATAAGTCCGTAAAACTAAATTTGTTCATAACCGCTCACATTTTTACAAAACACCTGTTTTTTATTGTATCGATGTATTACGACAATTATTTATTTTACTAGATATTGCAAATTGTCTTAAATAAGTTTATGACCCTGTGCATTATTTGAAATGTCAAAAATAAAGAAGAACACGTTAGTTTGCAATATCTATCCAATAATTCTGCATCAAACAGCTGTTGAAGAAGAACGCTGTATCCCGATTACTAAATTAAAAAAAAGAGAACGTCCTACATAACAATAAAACATAATAATAATAATGATGATGATAATAATAATAATATTATCAAACAATTTAATTAACTAGCGAAGGTCTACTGAAAGCCATATCCTAAAGGACGGATAACTAATTTAATGAGAAAAATAAAAATTGATTATTTATTTATACAATATGCCTAATAGTATTACAAATAGGAAATTACTATTTTCTGCATAAACAATAACACGGTATTAAATGAAATGTCAGATGATAATAATGGGCCTATCGACCGTACCGTACTTCTGTTAGCCAATATCTTAAAGGTTACGAATAACTAATTATGATAATTAAAATATAAATTGTATATAAATCCTAGTAGATTTTTACAATGAAGCCTAATACTTATAAATACGAAAAGAAGGAAATTATTATTTTCTGTATAAACAATAATACTGTATTAAATTAAATGTCAGGTGATAATAAAACCGTGCCATCTTCCCACACATTAAGCTTGATTCCCACACAAGGACTTAAGCGCACCGCAAATATTTTGACCATTCACGACGCGATGGATAATTCTGACTTTCGCTTATGATTGGTCAACTAATTTAAGCTTGGTTCACACTAGAGACACAACGCAAGCACGTAGACGCAACGCAAGCGAGTTGGCCAACGACAAGCGGCTGTTCGAATAATCCATCGATTGTTATTGGTCAACTCATTTAAGCTAGGTTCACACAACGCAAGCACGTAGACGCAACGCAAGCGAGTTGACCAACGACAAGCGGCTGTTCGAATAATCCATCGATTGTGATTGGTCAAATAACTTACGTTGCGTTACGTCCCTGCGTTGCGTCTCTAGTGAGAACCAAGCTTTACGATTGGTCAACTCACTAGCGTTGCGCTTACGTCCCTGCGTTGCGTCTCTAGTGGGAACCAAGCTTTACGATTGGTCAACTCACTAGCGTTGCGCTTACGTCCCTGCGTTGCGTCTCTAGTGGGAACCAAGCTTTACGATTGGTCAACTCACTAGCGTTGCGCTTACGTCCCTGCGTTGCGTCTCTAGTGGGAACCAAGCTTTCTGGAAACTCGTAATCAGACATTTTACTGTACTTTTTTGTTTACGTTTAATAACGTTGATCAGATGTTTTGAACAATACTTGGATAGTGTTATAATTAAATAATGTAAACAATATTCATAATAATTATCTTAACAACGGACAAACATTAATTACCAAACATAAGCTAATATTGACAGCGGACAAACATCGTAAACGTAGGTATTTTTAACATGCGTTAATTATACAGAAACCGGACAACACAACTGATTAATACACATTCTATAAATAACAAGAAATATTTCTTACAAAAAACGCTGCTCGCTTATTGAAAAATATTTTTTATTTCAACTGTTTTTGAATGTGTCATTTAAATGTAATTTAAAGCAACAAATACTTAAATTGTCTGTCAGACAATGGTTTTTGGGTTTCTTTTCTTTTTTTATATGTGAATAAATATTATTTTTTTGTTACAGAAGTGAATACTCAATTTTATTGCTAAGGTCAAATCTGGGGGTCACTTCATCACCCTAGATATTTCAATTGTGAAGTATCCTATTACGTTTTTTGGGTCTACTGTAGCAGCTGAAATCAATAATCATAGTGGAGTTTCCATTTTCACAAAACTGTCTGTCCTTAGAACTATAACTGCTGCTTGCTTTAGCTTCTGATTGAGTAGTCCTAATGGGACGTAGCGGGCTAAAGCAGCAGCGTGAAAACAATTGTATATTACGTTATTGTTTACTTTTAATATTCTAAACCTCAATTGAGTACATTCTTCAATTTCTCATTGCATTTTTGGAGACTGTGATTCTCAATGACGTCATAAATGCGTGAAGATTATTACCGTAACGTCAGACATGGATGACCTCGTCCACACAGAGTTTAATTAAAAATCCAATACAAAACCAAGTATTTCTACGAATAAGACAGTATTGTAATAATTGTCAAAAATCTAAGAAAAATTTACTTGACTATTTAAATTGCAACTTTCAGTTTTGACCTTTTGTTTAATAATATTTTGCATTTTAGCATGTTTATGGTTATTAAGCATTTCTGTGGCCAACTGGTTTATATTAGGCCTACAATCGTGTAGTTCTACAGTCGTGTAGGCCTACAATCGTGTAGTTCTACAGTCGTGTAGGCCTACAATCGTGTAGTTCTACAGTCGTGTAGGCCTACAATCGTGTAGTTCTACAGTCGTGTAGGCCTACAATCGTGTAGTTCTACAGTCGTGTAGGCCTACAATCGTGTAGTCCTACTAGATTTAAAACCTGCCTTTAACCATGTAGGCCTAATCATTCAGCGAGAACACACTGATGGTAGTCTACTAGACTAGGTCTCTTGACTCACTCTATTGAGGCAACTAAAAAACAGTTCACCAACGGTTTATGGTTCACGAATCTAGTAAGCTATCACACTATCAAACTATATGTGACAACAATGTGATGTGCCTATATATGGACACGATGACGTCATATCACTACCATTTTTGGAAACATACTTCTTTGTTAAACTAGTTTGATACTGTAGACATATCTTTAGTTATTTCATTTGAACCCAAGATTAACGAATTAAGAAGACATTTATATGGCACTCTTTTCCCCTTCCCAAGCAATTACTTTTACGTTTACAAATCAAATTTGGACAGCACTTTAATACTTATCATTAATTTGTTAGAAATTCGTTCTAATGCAAATTGAAGAGATAATCAAATAGCGGAAATTACTGACAGACCAAAAATCAATACACTTAAAAGTTCGGCCGGTAAGGGATCTATTCAAAATATACGATTGAACGTGAATTTGGAAACTACTAGAATTGTAAAAGTTGGTTCCAGACAAATAAAATATTTTCTCAGTCTTGTTGCGTCAATCACACAATTCAAACATTATAATGCAACTGTGTGGACACACTAACTGTTAGTGTGTAAGCCAGCGTACAGTGGCGTAACGGCTATATGAGCGCTCACTGGCTAAACCAGAGGCTGCTCAGGAGCTTATGGGGCTCCTGAGCAGTATGGTTCCTAAACCAGGGGCCAGGCCTCTGTGTTACGCCACTGCCAGCGTATCATAACGTGCCAAAGCCCGTCCACCCACACCATAAGCTATGCAGTGCTAATCCGTGGAACATATTATGCCTACGCACCTGGGCGTTATTAGGTAGGAACGAAAGGTTATGTTAATTATAAATCGTCGAAGGAATAGAGGTACTATAGTACCGATAGGTAATTTTGTCATTGATTATAACGATGAGTGTACCTTAAGCTTGGTTCCCACTAGGACGCAACGCAAGGACGCAAGCGAGTTGACCAATCACAAGCAAAAATTCGGATAATCCATTGCTGTGATTGGTAAATTGCTAAAGCGTGGTTCCCACTAGAACGCAACGCAAGAACGTAAGACGCAATGCAAATGAACTGACCAATCACAAGCAACAGTTGAAATAATCCTCGATTTTGATTGGTCAATTCACTTGCCTGGCAACTTACGTTCTTGCGTTGCGTCCTAGTGGGAACCAAGCTTTACGTCGCGCTTGCGTCGTTGCGTTACGTCCTAGTGGGAACCAATCTTTACGGATGAACTTAAGGCAAATAGGCGCATATACCACGCACTTGATTTTCGCATGGCTCATCTACACCATATTCTCTTTGTACGTGCCCGTCTATTGATTGCTTGGTAACACGATATACACGCCTTGCCACCAGTAGTTGTTCGGGGTTAATTTTAACAATACGTTATGAATGTCCTGAACAATGTAATTATTTTCACAGATCATTTTCTAAATTTATTAATAACTTGGTTTTGTTTGTCGTCTGGTTGTATTATTGTATCGAATAGCTTATAATTAGGATATTGGTCCACGATACGCACGGTGTTGACAAATCGGCGTTTGTTTAATTGTCCTCCAAAAACATGAAAAATGAAGATTAATAAAATCATAATTTGAATAGATTTTTTTGTAGTTTTAATAAAGTTAATCGCTTTCGTAGAAATAAAAACGGAAAAAAATATGTTTTCACTTATAAAATGAAAAAAATAAATGGTTAAATTCAACCAAAAACTCAACATTGGCTGGTAGCCAATTTGACAATGTTTTGCTTTAAATTACATTTTTTTAGGTACATACATTTTTTTTCGATCCAATTTTTAGTCAAAGTGATAAACTATTAGGTGACATTAAAATGGCATATTCAACAAAAAATTGTTTAAGAATTATTATTATTTTTTTTATATATTCATCTTTAATATTCTACTTTTTATATTTACGGGTTTTGCTATCGGTGGAGTGTGCGGAGCAAAAAATGCCCTTTTTTTAAAGTTACGTCCGTGCACAATATTCGTACTATATGCTACGATGTATTTTTACTTTTAAGATAGACTAATATAGACAGCATAGGCTACAATTAACATCGGCGATACGGGAAATGATTTATTTTGAAAAACACGTAAATTAGAAAACATCTATATAGGCCTAAGCATAATAGTAAAGCTTGGTTCCCACTAGAACGTAACGCAAGGACGTAAACGCAACGCAAGCGTTTTAACCAATGACAAGCGAAGTTATAGACAGTTAGCAATCACAAGCTAATAAGCCATCGCTTGTGATTGGTCAATTCACTTGCGTTGCGTTACGTCCTTGCGTTGCGTTGCTAGTGGGAACCACGCTTAAAGAGTAGTTTTATGGCAACGGCCTAAGCCTACTATTATTAATAACGCCAATGTTTATGATATTGTTATTCATCATAATATTAATAATTAAATTTATGGACTACAGATAAACGGTTTTTTAAGCGCGTACAATAGAAAATATAAATATAAGCTTATAATAAAGAGAGTCTTATGACAAGGGCCTACAATTAATTACGCCAACGTTTAAGATACTGTTATTCATAATAATATTAATAATTAAATTATGGACTACATGTAAACGGTTTTTTGACGAAAACAAATGAATTTAATTTGTATCCTGTTTATCTTGTGAATTTAGACAGTTGTTTTTATAAACATCTTCAATTATTAAAGATAATGTCAATTTCAGGATGTAAACATGTTGTCATTTTACATGATGTTACGGGAGCCCAAAGGGATCCTCTACGTTTAGACTGAATATTACGCATGTCAGAATGACTTGACACTGCAAATACGATCACATTATGACGGGAATCTAAACTGTGAATGGTTCCCATTTGAACGAAACGCAGCATCGTAACCGCAGGCAATTTGACCAATCACGGCGCGATGGGTCATCCGGGCTGCCACTGTGATTGGTCAACCCACTTACGTTGCGCCTACGTCGTTGCGTTGCAAGTAACTTACGAAAGTGTAACAGTGACTGACTAAACGGCCAATATTTAGAATATGTATAGATTTAGCTACCTGTCGCATGTACGAATCATACACGATGCGTTACAAGACATAGGCTGGTTGCTGTCGGGGGTGGGGGGGGGGTGGGGTTTGGAGCTAAGAACATTTTTGAAAAATAGATTTGCTAGGTCCCGGAAATTTGACTTATTATACTTCGAAATATGAAACGAAATTTACAAGTAAACAGGACCAGCTCTATGGTTTGGGCTGAGCAGGTCTTCATACATTGCACTTGTATTTTGAAAGGTCTGTGGACCTTTTGCCTTGTTGGTGCCCCTGTCCCCTAATTGAATACTATGCCTACCTTTAACAAGCTACAAAAGAAAATAAGGTAGGCGCGGCCTACTCTATTCAATTTAAGAATTACCGATATTTCATGCATCATGAAATTTCGTATGAACATTGTTCATAAAATGTTGTTGAAAGGCATAGAAAATAGAGATCTACAAAAAATGTTCACTGTAAGCTTTTGTATAATTTTGCTCATTTTAACTCTTGACAATATACATTTTTTACGAGACACGTTAAGGCTGGTTTCCTGTCGACGTAAGAACATCACTTTTGTTGCGACTACGCCGATTTGTCGTAAGAAATGCGGATTTTACAGGAAACCGATTACGATCGAAAATTTACAAAATCGACGCAACGTAAGAAAAATGGTAACGACAAACGATTTTACAGGAAACCGATGACCTAACAATTGTTGCGTTACGACGTTTTCTTCCGATTTTACAGGAAACCGGGATTTTTTATCTTACGCTTGAATGAACGCCCTTGCGTCACGTTTCTTACGTCTCTTACGAAAGTTGACTTGAAGTCAACTTTCGCAAGAGACGTAAGCGCAATCGTAACAAGCAACCAATGAGCGACAAGAGTTATGACGTAATGTGTATTTCCTTATAGTGAAATAAAGCCGGACAATAACATTTGTATGTATTTACTACTATAATTTTAGCCCACTTTACGATGTTGTAGGCCTACATACTTTACAAATGCACAGTAGTTTCAATATAGGCATAATAATGTTCTAATCAGGGAGTTTATCGTTTAATTTTCATGTAAATGAGGTAGCAAACAGTATTTCTAGAATAATTGGTGTCTTAAACAAAGTGAAGTCTATGTTATCAAGTAACATCTTGTTAACGGTATACAATGCACTTATATTACCTAGAATAACGTATGCTATCACAGTATGGGGTGCTACTTCTGCTACAAATTTAAACCGTATACATATTCTCCAGAAAAAAGCACTTAGAAATATTTGTCATGTTCATTTTATGCATCCTTCTCATCCACTTTTTATTTCGACCCAAACATTAAATATTTTTGACCTTTATACGAAACACACTGCTATATTTATGTATCAATATAAACATAATCTATTACCTGAATCATTTAATAACTTATTTAGTACATCTGCCTCATTCCATAATTACTCAACTAGAAACAGGTCAAACTACTGTCCACAACTAAAACGCACCAAAGTCGGACAGCAATGTATTTCCTACCAAGGAACACATATTTGGAACAATTTAACAGACTATATAAAACAATCCCCCACTTTAAGTTTGTTTAAACAGAGATTAAAGCAATATTATAACAATAGAAATATTTAAGTTAAGTAAATCACATTATGTTATTTTGGTTTGTTCTTTTTGTTTGTACTAATTGTTTGATCTTTTTGTTAGGGTTACATGCTTAAAGCGCTTGTGCTTATTTTGTATCCCATTCCATTATCTTATTATTTGTATTGTATTTGTATATGTTTTTATATTGATTATGGAATAAAAATGTCGATGAATTGAATTGAATTGGTTTACAACTCATATCAAAATCTAATACTCTTATTTATGGACGTGCAATAAACAATCAGCATCGGTAGAAACGTCGCGAAAATGAACATTTGCAACAAGATAAGATATAGAAAGCCCCTTTGTAAGCAATATAATATTATTATGTAACTTTAAAAAAAAATTGTTTGCTTGATTTTGTATAATTTATATTGTTTTGTTAAATTTATTCTTATTATAGGCCTGTAAATAATGGGTATCTTACTGCGGTTAGTACTATATCATGCTCGATTAGATATGCTTATAGGGAGGCCCATAGGCCAATGCTTAGCCTAGGGCCTAGGTAGGTCTAATAATAATAGGCTAGGGGCCTAGGCTAGTTTAATTATTTGGTCAAATCCAATTCCTATTAGTACAGTATTAATTAAGTATTTTACTAATACTAGGGCCTAGCCTACTGAAAATAATATGTTGGTGTGCTGCACTGACACTGCTGCTGAGTAGCTACAGGTACAATAACATTCAACATTTCGCGCGAATAATGATAAAACCCGCTCTAAAAAGAAACACCAATCAGAGATGTTGTTTCAAATACGTCATAAATCCGACCGACGTAAGAAAAAATTTCAACTTTCGTAACAACACTAAAATCGACGTAAGCATACGACGTGTGTTTCACAGCCAAAATTTCAACTTTCGGGAGCAGCATAACTACAGATGTTTCTATGCGGCCCGACACGATCTTGACTAAGGTCAACGACGTCAAGTTTTTCTCAACTTTCGTAAGAGACGTAAGAAACGTATGAAACGCAAGAATCGTTGCAAAATTCGACTTCTTACGTCGACAGGAAACCAGCCTTTACGTCACATATGTATTTCAAATGTAAAGGTCACCTGTTCCGATTTGTGGAAATGACACTGACGCCATTTCACATAGTGGACATTTTCGCCTCGGGATTCGAAAGTTGTTGCAGCAATGATTACAAACATAAAACACGTTTTATTATTAATATTTCCAGGTCTTGTCTTATTTTACACAAACTAGAATAAGCCTACAATTCTTGTCTGTTTCAAGTGAATCTGTCAGTTGAATTTCAATTATGAAGTGTGATTTTTTTTAATTTATTTATTTCGGTATAAAAATATAATACAAAAACCAGCAAAACCTGAAAGTATTACCTGATTATTTATCTTCTTTATAATCTTTTGGAGTAAAAGGTGCACTGTTAATTAAACGTTGTTGTACGCATGCGTGAGATATAAGGTTTTACCAAAAGTATCTAAGGAATATTTGGTAATTACAGCTTAATATTACAGTAATTATCGTTTGATTTAGATTTTTTTGATAAAGAACAAACTAATATGGAACGCCGTTTACGCAACATTTCAATGATATGAATGTTATGACGCGATATGTGAATGAAATGCATCGATATGAATTGAATGGCGCGATATATGAATGAAATGTTTTGAATTGAATGCTTTGAATTGAATGTTTTGAATGAAATGTTTTGAATGAAATGTTTTGAATAAATTGTTTTGAATGCAATGTTTTGAATGAAATGTTTTGAATGAAATGTTTTGAATTAAATGTTTTAAATGAAATGTTTTGATTGAAATGTTTGAATTGAATTGAAAAGTCAAACTATTGGTGGCGTATGTCATTCCCGCTCGCGATTTTTTTTCTCAACCTCTTAGGCCTAAGCGTGGGTACCCTCATCTCCTTACTCCTTTCCACGCTGCCTTTACAGAGAATCCTAACAGACCTGTGTTCGGAAATATGTATTCCAATGTCAGGTCTGTTAGGATTCTCTGTAAAGGATCCATATTGATGACAGCGTGGAAAGGAGATGAGGGTACCCAGGCTTAGGCATAAGAGGTTAAAACTCGCGAGCGGGAATGACATACGCCGCCAATAGTTTGACTTTTCAATTCAATTCAAACATTTCATTCAAAACATTTCATTCAAAACATTTCATTCAAAACATTTCGTTCAAAACATTTTATTCAAAACATTCAATTCAAAACATTTCATTCAAAACATTTCATTCAAAACATTTCATTCAAAACATTCAATTCAAAGCATTCAATTCAAAACATTTCATTCATATATCGCGCCATTCAATTCATATCGATGCATTTCATTCACATATCGCGTCATAAAATTCATATCATCAAAATGTTGCGTAAACGGCGTTCCATAAACTAAGTAGATAATAACTACAGAAACATAAATTGTGTCGGATTACCCATCTCGATGTGTCGTTGGGATATTTATGATTTTGTTGAAAAAAATTTTTTTTTGTACTAAACATTCAGTCCCGCCTGGTTGATTGTTTGTAAAGCTTTGTCTACACTATCAAACTTTATTTGACAAAGAAATGTGATGTGCCCATATATGACCATGATGATATCATACCAATACCATATTTGGGCATATCACTACCATATTTGGGCACATCACACTTTTTTGTCAAACAAGTTTGATAGTTTACACAGAGCTTAAGGTAACCAATCAGAGCTTAAATCAACATTTTTTTAACTACTGTATAATGGATTGGGAGTGTGTTTTTTTTTTGGCCTAGGAATTTTTGGAAATTTTCTCTCTCTACAGTCTTCAACGGTGTTTGATGACCATTAAGCTTTGTTCCCATTTGGACGCAACGCATGGCCGTAACGTTAGCGTATAGCTTCCACCAATCACGATGCGATAGGTCATCCGAACTTGGCGCGTACGTCGTTGTGTTGTGTAGGAACCAAGCTTAGTGGCAGTGGCGTAACGCACATGGCAAAGGCCTCTGGTTTATTCCTAAGGGGCCCTCTAACGCTGAGTAGTTGCATTGGACTGCTCATGCTCTGAGGCCCCTTAAGCTCTGGGTGGGGCCCTTGGGTTTAGCCAGTGAGCGCACAGCCATTACGCCACTGCTTTATGCTCATCAAACATGTGACCTCATTGGTAATTTAACCTATATTACTGTAGGCCTACTCTACATTTGTAATAACCTATATTATTATTGGGTTGAATATTAAGGTAACATCTCACCTCCCCAGCGATGATACCACTGTGACACAGATCTAATAATAATGCGTCGCTGGGCTAACCCTAGGAAGTACTAAATAAATATGTCTAATAAATAAGACGGCTTCCAAGAGTGTTGAGTGAACATTTTAAAGGGAGACATCCTACCGTCTTTCCAGCTGTAGATACAGGTGTATGATACAACGAATGACAGTCGATGTGACCTGATACGAAAATAGCCTCATTGCTATCCCGCAATGGATCCACAAAAACATGTCTTGGATGGATGGATCCCAAGACAAGACATATTTCGACTTTAAAAAAAATGAATTAATTATTTTGACACCAAAATGGTAACGTTGTTGTAGAAAAAATGTTTCTACGTCGATTAAAACATGTATAATTTGAAGCAATTCAGGTCGTGAATAATATGATAGTACCATCAGGTCAACGAAAAATATTAATAGTATTATCTCTCGATCATAATTTTTCCCCCTTTTAAGAGACTTTATTCAATAATATTTTCTATTAATAATCCTTACATTACACAACATCCATTAACTTGTTGTTTTATGAATCGGTCATCTAATCTATTTTAGTTGTAACATGTATTGCATGGTTTGCGAATCTAACAGAGAAGAATAAGACTAGACTAAGGAGAGTGTGCAAAACAGCTTCTAGAATAATTGGTTCAATTGTTAAAGATGTTGATGGTGTTTATAAAAAACAAACGTTGAGTAAAGTCACAAAATTTATGGGAAACAGTTCTCACTCATTACACAATGAATTTACTGTAAATATATCAGGGAGAGTTAGACCACCACGATCAAATATAATTCACGTTTTAGACTATCTTTTTTTCCAAATGTTATTCATATTTTTAATTCACGATTTAAGAGAAGTTTGTAATTCCGATGCCTTCACTATTCATACCTGTGCAGTATATTATACATTTGTTGTGTAATTTGTTTTATAAGTATTTTAAATATGTTTTATATGGTCTTTTTATAATATAATAATATAATTTTATTTTTATGACGAATAACTATCTATCTATCTATCTATCTATCTATCTATCTAACTTTTGTTAACATATTAAAACAAATTACTTAGTCCAGACCACTTTCTATAGGCCTACATTTTTTCTTTCCCAGAAAAAAAAATTTCAAATTGTTGCAAACTTCTATAATATTCTTTAAACTCTCGATTGTGGTAGATATTATGTGAGTTATACACACACAATGTATTTAACATAGGCCAATATGGATATAGGGGATATAATATTTGTCTTGTTTTAGGATAGGTTTGGTTTTTGTTTGAATACAATAATCTCAGAACGCGAGGAAATGTTAATTTTTCTCGATCAATTAATTTTAATAGAGCAGTTCATTGTAATTTTAATAATATTCTAATTTACCACAACATATGTTGTAATGTTTATTGTAAGACAATAATCTCTTCCCACAGTAATAATCATAACAGTGAGATGCTAAACGATTAAGATAAATCCGATCTTAATCGTAAACTTCTCATTATTGATAAACATGTACCTGGATGGTAGTAAAATTGATTTAATAATGAGGCAGCTTCTTACTAGAATACTAATGTGTATATGTCCAATGGCTCACAAGAACAAACTCCACGTATCCCTGCAGCTTTTACATCTAATAGTGTGTTCAACTTTGGATTACATAAACTAAAGAATACTTGCTCATAGTTATCATTATATCAATTATATTGTGATAGTGAGTCAGGCCTGTGGCAGATTTGCACCTAGGGGACTGTATTAGAAAGTAGGCATAAAACATCTATCTAAGGTACCACAATATACCAAACGATGTAGGCCTCCACACATACGACCAATATTTTCACTTTTTTTTGTACATAATTTCTGTTGTATGTTGTATGCATGTTTATATATGTAGATGCATTTAAATAATAGTCACCAAACTGACAACCACTCGCTTCTTTTTGGTGTACTTTTTTTGGGTGTTGTTGACTTGTTGTTGGTGTAAAATCGTAATAATTGAAATTGTAATTGTGAATTGAATTGTGAATAAACATTCATACTTTGGCTGGTTTATTGAAAGACAAACACGTTAATATAGTCAACATAGTATTTTAAAACAGAGTTTACAGTTCAGACTGTGATTTCCTTTTCAAAACGAGAATGAACAGCAGGACTGACACAGTTGAACCAGCGTGGTATTAACATTTAAAAGGCTAGGCTAACCCACAACTTGGGATAGAGCACGGTCAGTTGCACGCAAGTGGTTACCATAATAATAATAACAGAGCGAAAGCCCTAATTCTGTTGGAGAATTACTGCATCCTTTCCTGAGTGATTTTTTGGGGTTTTTTGCAGTGGTTAGCCTACAATCTAAATTCATTGATAGGCCTATAGTTGAATCATCGACAATTTTTTTCTCTGTTTATGTTATGTCTATCAGAGTAGAAGAATGTATTTAATTCTAATCGTTACTTTCACCAAAAGTAATAATACATCATTATTATAGGCCTAGTCGTGGATAAAATCACGTGTGGTCGTCGTACAGTTCAAATTTACGCGCGTCCAACGCGAACCGAATTTATGTTCGCTGTGGGCCAATCGCAATGAGCTGAAGCCAAATAGCAACTCTCTGTGTATAGACACGTGTTCGACGCTTAATTCCACAAGTATATTGGCCGCAACTGCACGACTGTAACCGTTAGATAATAATATGAGAATAATGAGACAAATAAGCTAGATTATCTCGTTTTAGAACCTACGCCTCCGCATAGTTCTATCATTACCAATACCTATCAATTTCATTTCAGCTTTTGTGATTTACAACATTATTGAATGCAACAGAATCAGTATTTAAAATAAGGACAGGAAGTAGCGTGCGTCATAAGAAAATGTATTGTACCGTATGTGACCATCAGTAATATTTTTCCATATATTTTGTATTTTTGACATTTTCAACAATTGGTATTAATTGTTTTGGTTTCATCGTCCTTTTCTTATCGTCATCTTTATCTTCTTCATCATTATTATGATCAGATCATAATCACCTATTATGATCATTATCATTCGATAACATCATCACCAATACATCATCAAAATCATCATCACCTATCATCATCAACATTATCATCACCTATCATCATCAACATTATCATTATCATCACATATCATGGTCATTATTATTATCATCACCTATAATCATCACTTGTCATCACCTCATGGTCATTATTGTCATCATCATCACCTTTATAATCATCACTTGTCACTTACCCTCATCACCATCCTATAACATTATCATCACCAATCATCATCAACATTATCATCATCATCACAACTAATTGTCATCATCAATCATCATCATCGCCTATCCTAATCATTATTATTATCATCATCACCCCCTATAATCATCTATCGTCATCACCATCGATAACATTATCATCACCAATCATCATCATCTCCGTCATTAACAACAATATTACGTCATCATTTGGCAAATCTCATAATGAACTTTTGACACAAATCGAACGACTATGGATATGCACATTTACCAAGACAAACTCATGGTATAGATCGTTCCATTTACTCATTCCTCAACGTTATAACATGTCGATATATATTTTAAAGTGACAATCACCTGCATAGAGAGAGAAAGAGTTCCATATTACATTATCAACTTAAAGACTACTTTCAGTATACCATCGTAATTGAATAGCCTCTAAGCATTATATTCCAGGGAAACAACTCATTAT
Organism: Antedon mediterranea; assembly: GCF_964355755.1. Classification (NCBI taxonomy): domain Eukaryota; kingdom Metazoa; phylum Echinodermata; class Crinoidea; order Comatulida; family Antedonidae; genus Antedon; species Antedon mediterranea. The sequence goes on along the minus strand of NC_092670.1, from coordinate 36,310,155 downwards.
CAATATGAGTTTATGCTCAAAGGCATTGATGATGAAAGTGCAGAACTTGACCTCTTTATATCATGCGATCTCATAATCATTGTAACCATTCCATTGTGAACATCTTAAGCTCTGTCTACACCATCAAACTAGTGTAATAAACAAGTGTAATGTGTCCAAATATGGTAGTGATATACCCAAATATGGTAGTGGTATGCCCAAATATGGCAGTGATATGTCTACGTCATTGCGTTGCGTCCTAGTGGGAACTTTGAGCAATTTTAAATTTCAGTCCTTCCTCTAATCCTCATTCTTCCAAAATACCTAGATTTACCGGAAATCGAATATCCTTATCCCATGTTAATCCCCAAATATCCGAAACTAAATGTTACGGATTATCTGCATTTTTAATTTGGCACTTTAGATTACAATCTTTTATACCATGAACACTTGTCCTGTCGAAGTCACGAATTTTATTAAAACCTTCACGTCAAGCTGTAAAACTTAATCGAATCTAACGTCTAATCTCTGTTTCATTAGTTTTAAAAGCAGACATTTATATTCTGTAAAAAGAAATTTATATGCGAATTATTAAACAGCGCTGTGTATGATTTGTGTCTGTCGCTTCTCGCTTCCTCGTCATGAATTAACATATCATTATCGACATTATAGTCTTTAATTTCTAACGCTGAGATTTGCATAATAAATAAGCACTGCTATGTTAGAGGTAAAGATATAGAGAAGGTGGGGGTCCGGATTTGGGAGTGGGGGAGATTTAGAGAAAATATGTATGCGGTTCTCAGGGAAGGCTTACCGGTCAAAAATGTAATTCTGTCACATCATGTGTCCTATGCATTCATTCATCAGTGGAAAATTATTTCCATTTATTGTCATTTGCATATATAAAATAATCAATTCAAATTTATTCAAATTTATTCACCTCCCTTAAGACCAACATATGACAGCTGTACAGCAAAATAAAACAAAATGAAGATTCATAAAAATGTACATAGAAATTATGTATGCTCTGAGATATACAAAAACTACGGAAGCCCGTTCGGGCCACAAGTTAACTATATTTGAAAAGCTGTTAAAAAAAGCAGATAATTAACTGGCGGCCGCCACTTAATTATCTGGCGGCCGCCACTTAATTATCTGGCGGCCGCCACTTAATTATCTGGCGGCCGCCACTTAGTAGATCATTAAGTGACGGCCGCCAGATAATTAAGTGGCGGCCGCCAGATAACAGCTTTTAAAATATAGTTAACTTGTGGCCCGAACGGGCTTCCATAAAAAACGAAAACAATTACAAAGTTTTTCCATTGATTAGCCTAATATGTAAGTAACATCGGATGTTCCATATTCATTTATCTCAACATCTTGTTATATTGTCTGTTAAATTCAATGTCATTGAACTTCTGAATCATCATTATTCCAATTACCACTCATCAGTCGGCACTTTTATCCGCTCCACGTGGAAACATTTGTGTTTGATAGAACAAAGAGTTACTTTAAGCTTACCCCTCATTAAAATAAATAGGTGCGCAGCCTAGTTCTTGTGGTAAACCACACCCGATAGACCGAATTAATAGATTTGATTGTCATTACCATAGCGATTAATCATACGCGCTAGACTTCTATCCAGTCCATGGATGGAATAGTCATCTAGCCTTCGGCTTAATATCTCGATGATCTAATCACACAAATGTTTGAAACTGAATGTTTATTATTATTTTTTATTTTATTTTATTTTATTCAATCGAAACCAACAGCGATAATTACCGCCACTAACAGGTTTGATACAAACAAAGCCAGGACTGTTTAAAGCACCTTGATTGGTCCTAACATTGATCAAGGGCTTCTCTCTCAGTGCCCACCTTGACCAGAGGTCTGAGGCAAATACTAGATGCTGATTTCAAATGCCTAACGGGACCCCAGCTCCGTACACAGCACCCGCTATTCCCCAGATGGTCTCCCATCCAAGCTCTAATCAGGCCCAACGTCGCTAAACTTCAGTGATCTGACGAGAACCGGTGTTTCAACGTGGTAAAGCCGTATATTTATATTATATTATTTATAGCTATAGTAGTACTTATTAACCCAGACTATTACTGTATGTGAAAAACCGCACAGAGGGATGTACAATTAGTATATAGGAATCTTTCTCCATGATTTATTGTTACACCTGCAGGTGTATTCTCCTCGAGTGAAATTCGGTAGATACTTAATTATCCAGTCCGCCTACACGTTACCGGTACGGTACGGTTGCTGCATGATGAGGTTACACATAGTTAAATTATTTAAAAAAAATATACAATTATGATGATATTATTATGATCGACTTAACTGATATAATTGAGTGAGAATATAACAAATATATACGAATACTATTCGTACCGTAGGCGCGTATACTTATACATGCGCTCGCACGTGCCATTCGTCAGGCATGTTAAACATGACATTTATATCCTTGACTTAAGATGTACGTCTACACCATCAAACTTTATGTGAAAAAAAAAATGTGAAATGTGAAAATGTGCCCATATATAGACATGGTGATGCCATATCACTACCATAATAGTGCATAATCATCACTACCATATTTGTGCATATCACTACCATATTTGTGCATATCACTACCATATTTAGGCACATCACACTGTTTGTCAGTACTTTGATAGTAGACAGAGCTTTATACTGAACGTTATTTATTTTATTTTTTACAATTCGGAAATAATTGATGACATAAAAAGCAGGCTTAATAGGCTAATAACTTGAATTTATGCGTCGAGTGGAGGTGCAAGATTTACACCTCTGTTTCTTGTGAATAGTTATTTTTAGAGGTACATTAACACAGTTTCAAAACATTCAGAGCAGTTATAATCCCGTATCATCATGCTAGATAAAGAGTGGTCATACACTATATTGAAAACATATATAACGCACGAATAAGGGCTTATTATTCGAATTTTGATTTCAAATTAAGGCTAATCTAGTATAACTTTCAATTATTATAGTTATGTATATTTTTAATAGAAATCTGTTTTTAAACAATATGACGTCTGTTTCTAATTCTGATTAAAATGGTAATCGATCCCATATAGAATGTCGTTAAAAATATATCACGTAGAGACAATAAAGAGAATCTTATACCCTTTGAGTGATTATTTCGTTGAATTTGTGAATCCACAACAATCATATATCATTATAAACCTCTCTATCGCCAGATTATCGCTTGACACCGTATGACAATCGACTGAGTTGTTTTCTAGATATCGATTTATATGATTTCTTTCTATTCACTAGAAACCCAGATTCAAAATGTACGGTTGCCAGGCTCTTTATCTTGATTCTAAACCAAAGGCCTGATTAAGATCATAGGCCTAATTGTATTCGCATAATAGGCCAGTAGTGTTTTTCGTGGAAGTCATCAGTGTATAGCTTGCGATCCATTATCGGATCAATTCGTTATTCTAAATCCATAATATTTGATAAAAAGAAAATTATAACATAATCAATCAGTCTGTGTGCACTGAAGCATGACAGAGATGTTTTTTGAATTGAAGTAATTTATTACGATGCATCTCCTCCCAGGTTGATAAAAGAAAAATTAAATCGCTTCCGCAGACAGTAATAAATAAGATATTATTTTTATCTAGAAATCGGATTTGGTCTTTGATGAGATTTACGTGACTTTATAATTGCAGATCCATTCTTTCGTCGTCGTAGGGTCGTTTCACTTTTATTGTAGGCCTCTGTTTTTAAGTGTTTATTGCGCCGCGCCTTTAGGCAGTTAAATTCAAGAGGACGGTTAAGCATTAGGAAACTGTGTCACGCGAAAGCTCATAGTTTACTACGGCTGAAAAAAATGAGTATTTGGAAACTCGGACTGGGCATGCGCAAACCCCAAAGCACGTGTGAAGAGAGTCTGTGAGTCTCTTGTCCAGTTCTTAAAAAAGGCAGTCGTCAAATATATCCATTTGTGGAATTTAATCAAATTTAGAGAACATAGGCCTAAACATGCACTGCGCAGTCCACCTCACTCATTTATTTTGAATTATTATTATTATAAAATATTAAAACTATGAAAATTGTAATATTGAATAATGCAGTTATAAGTCAAACTTAAAGATTGGATCTTTTACTTTTAATATTGTCTTATATGAGAGGTGAAATTGTTAAAATGAATGCGAATGCCCAATGCAAGAACAAGGCTGTCAAACTTTGCCCAGCTAGGTAATTGGTGGTATTTTTTCAAAATCAGGTTATATTGGTAAATTTTACTTTGATCATTTATTTTCCCTTCAATAACATTAGTTAAGGTGATATACAATGTTAGAAATGTGATTATTGACACCCACCTTTTATAATGCCATGCTTCGCATGAATATTACACGCATGTAATAGTTATGACAGACCAACCACCAGATAGGTCTATAAAATAGCCGTAGATTTCCACACGAAACAACTACGAAACGTTAATAGTTTTTTTACGACCAGACTTTAATTTGGCATCTTGTCAAGTTTGATTCCAGTGGAGATTATGGATTATTTGATGATCAGGCTTATTATTACAAATGAAACTTATGATTTCCATTCAGATTATATTACGTAAATTTCAGGTTAATTGTAAACAATATAATTGTGTTTGATAGTCATTAATCCATAACAAACATTTATTTACGTGTAATAGGCGGCCTAATAAATTGCATTTTTTTGCAATATCATTCTCTGTGTTCCCCCGATTAATTTTCAGTCTTCAACTGAAAAAGAATCACTGTTCGTGAAGTGATATACATTAGTACAGATGCTCCAATGCTGAATCCTATTCACAATCAACATGGACATATGTTTAAATCTAAAGTAGAGAATGCTGAAATAATTATATAGGCCTATATAATTAATAATGGTAAACAAGGTCATTGATGTATGATTTCCGTCAATAATCTTGAAAGACAAGATAAAATAAGACAAGTTAAATTTAACAATCAGCTAAATTCATTCGTACTTTATTCACAAAACAACTGGCTTTTTACAATAGCATTATGTATACCGGTCTCCCGTACCCACAATGAACCCAGAGTACAATTCTTTCTCCGTATTTGCCGTAAGCTCTGTCTACATTATCAAACTTTATGTGTCCAAAAAATGTGATGTGCGCATATATAGACATGGTGATGTCATAATTATCACTACAGTATTTGAGTAAATCACACTTGTCAAACTAGCTCTAGTCTATAGACTGTGTTTCGATTATTAGTAAAAAAATCACACAAAAAATCGAAACATAAAAACTAACATATTAAAACAAACAATATTTACAGACACGTCTAATGCCGTTTATGCATTACGTCATTCTTAATTAACCATGCATAACGGACTGTAACTAGCGCCATCACAGATGAGTTTAATTCCTCAATAAATGACACACTATTCGTAGAAAAGATTAATGTTTTATAATTGTTAATATCATAAAATAGTAACCTTCAAATAATTTATATACTGTATATGACAGAAAATATACATGTCCTTCGTGTTTTTAAAAAAGTCATCATCATTCTTTCATGAATGAATTCTAGAGGTTGTGTTTATGCATTACGTCATTAATCATGGATAACGGAGTGTAACTAGCGCCATCACAGACTACGATACACCCAGCCCGAGAATGCATGTATCAGAGTTTAATAATTCAATAAATGAAACATTATTCGTAACAATTAGGCCTATTAATGTTTTATATTGCTAATATCATAAAATAGTAACCTTCAAATAATTTATATACTTGTATGACAGAAATATACAAGCTTCGTTAGTGTGTGATTAATATGTTTATATAAAAAATCATCATCTTTCATGAATGAATTCAGAGGTTTTGACGCCACAGTGCGTTTCGCGTGAATTTTTCTGATACCTGACAAATCAACAAATTAATGCCCACAATTCTCAATAATTGATTTTGGTAGTTTAAACTCCCAATAGGCCAGTAAATCAGTGGTTACAAGTTTGTAATATCCGTTTTGTATGAATAATATATGATCGCGTAGTACACGGAATTGAGCTAGCCCGTGGGAGATCGTGCGTGTACAAACACTGGCCATTAGTTCAGGGTTAATCAGGAAAAAAAAAGTTACATAATTAAATTATTAAGCGCGCCCCCGTTAAACCAGTAGGCTATACGCTAACGCATGTGCTTTGTGGTGAGTTCAGTGGTGGTACACATTACCGCTGACCACTTCCCGCCAATGGCACCCAATAATCATTTGCTACGCTAAAAAAGAATTATTGTACATCCAATATAATTAGGATTGTTAACGTAATGTGTAACATAATGCCGTTATAAGCCTAATAGTCGGGTCGCTTTTTTAGTGTAGGCCTACTTCGTGACAAAAGCACCAAACTTGGCAGAAACCTTCTTTATGACCTAACTAGCAATACTAGAAGGGGTGCCCAAAAATTCGAACAATTTAATGACGTCATTTTGACCACTTATTATTAAAATAATAATATCGAAAATCATTGGTGTTAAACTGGTGGCCCAATGCTCGCTAATTGATATATTAGCGTATGGCCAAAAATAAGACCTAAGCGACATGACTATAATAATAAGATGTAAGATGTATATCATAATATAACATTAGAAGTTTATCCTTCAAGAAGGAATGGAACAGTTAGTAATGAATATTGAGGATTTACGTAAGCCTATGCCCTAGGCCTACTTTTTGAATAACATTATCAAAAGTAGTAAACCGTCATAAAGGGTCGATCGATGTTTTCATAACCATTGAGGGTTGCGGATGGATAATGGCCAAACATAGGCCTACATGAACAACAATGATTACATATGTATTTATGTATTCCTGACTCATCGATAGAGAATACATTAGATATAATGATATATTAGCCTTCTTTAATGAAAGGATGACTCATTTACCGATAATAACAGTTAAAAATAAGCGTTCCCATTCAGTAATTAAGAAAATACAGCGAACAACATGAACACTGAGAATCCTGAATAAAATATAGGTCTAGTAATTGAAACATAGCAAAGAAAAATTATATACAATCTGAATGAAAACTTAATTTGGGTGGTACAAGAGAACAGAAACAGTCATAATTTTATATCTAAGCCATCGTGAGCATATTATCATAGAAAACATGGTGAAAAGAAATAGTGGCAAATTGACATGTGAAAACCCCACTCTACCATGCACCGGACGGAGAAGTAGATTGTCGAAATCACACTAAATTCAGAATTGTTTTAAGCCCGTCTCGTATTTGTCAATAATTTATTTTCCTCGGAATACCTGGTAGACCGTGTGGTTCTCAGTGCAATCAGTATGAACCCCAGGCACGGGAGCAGATTCTGGTTTACTGTAGGGCCTATTTATCAAAATGTTTGTACCAATGGATATAAGATAATCATCACAGTTGTACCATTAATTCAGTGTCTTTTAGATTCTAGTATAATTCTGTCTTCGCCGTGTTATCCAGTGGCGTAACGCAGAGGCTGAGGACCGTGGCTTAGGAACCCAAAGTGGCCTTTCAACGCTAGAGATCTCGGGCGTTGTTATCATTTTTCGACATATTTCAATGCCTGGACATTGCTCAGGGGACCCCCATAAGCTTAAGCTCGTAGCCGTTACGCCACTGGCCGTATCCCTAATTAAAAATGTTGATTTTCTAAAAAAAAAAATACTTCCGCAATAAAGAGACGAGCGTAGAATCTGTATCTAGCTATCCTGAGCGGGTTGGGTTCCGCTCAAACGCCCACCGCGTGCATGCAAAACATCGATTCTATTTTTGTTCTTATCGTCTGTTTTTTTTTTTTTTTGGCTAATGATGTAATGACCGACAAATTATATTTACTTTCTTACCAAGAAAGTGAAATATTTATTGATTTTGCATACTTAATTAGTATTCGAATTCCAAACTTCCAATTTTCTCTGTGTTTTGAAATCTGTTGAGCAGATGATTGACGTTTTCAGTTCGGTTTTACATCGACGCTTTAATAGCATCTTAACACTTTCACGGAACAACTTATCATACTAAATTTATAATTGATGAGATGTTACTAATTTGAGCATTGTGATAAATTTCGACAGTTTAATTTTATTTCCAGGCTGACAAAACATCTTTCAACAACACAGCAGTAAAGATACATAAAGCTCGGTGCAACATAGACGCAACGCAAAGACGTACTAGTAACTCTATAGGCACAACGCAAGTGAGTTGACCAATCACAAGCGACATTTCGGATGATCGACCTGTCGTGATTGGTCAAATTACTTTTTGCGTTCCATTAGGAACTGTATAATTCGCGCGTTTTCTGCTACGTCACATTATCTTCACTGAAAACTGTTGACCTGATTGACATTCATGTCTGTCATGCAACATAGTGTCATTAAAATATGTTATAAAACACAACCTGTAACCAACCCATAATCAAAACACGCTTCTAGGCATACACGTGTCTCAAGCGACATTCCTGTTAATCCTGTCACTCTCAATAATCGAATGAACAAAGGATGAGCTAGGCTCAATGAATAATTAACCACACTGCACGCATTAGAACGCCCGGGTCACGCGTAGCCGGACAGTAGAGACTGTAAATTGCGTCGAACGAGAGGGTGATTGATTAGTGTAGTGAGGGACAACACCTTATGAGATAACATTAATGGTGTGGAACGAAAGCAGATTGACGGGATGAGCTTGTATTCTACGCCTTTTGTAGAAAGATGAGAATTAATTATTAAATAATTGCAAATCTGATTCTGCCAGGGGACATAAGAGGCAGGGGGTAACATTTTGCCAAGTGTCACTCAACGGTGTCTCTCGATGGTTTGTTATCCACACACTCTCACATTATTCTGACTTGCTGTAGAAAGAAAAGTACTGGGCCTCGTAATCTATTCAATCATATAGGAGTTCACCTGGTAGTGAGTAAGTTAAGACAGTGGAACCGTAATTACGTAACCATATTACAACATGGGTAAGGGTTGGACTAGGCTCACTCGCATGGTGGTAGAACGAGACTTCTAGGACTGATAAACCGTAGGCTGGTCCAGTGTACACATCTAGCACATGTGCACTTTAAAGAACCTAGTACATCTTTCGAGACGAGTAGGCCTAGTGGGTTACCCCGGTGTACTACATCACAGCCACTGGTCATAACCGTGCCCTCTGGGAGACCAGTCTTTGATTGAAGAGGTCGGCTAGTATAAATCAAAAAAATATATATGGTAGTTTGCATGAGGATACAAGGGATGAATATGAACCTCAAGCACCGCAATGAGATCTTGTTATCATAATTTTCCCTTTCACATACATTGTGTAGCGTACCGTAATCTAGTACAGTATGCGTGTCGTGGACTAATGATATCTAAAAAGGAAATTGTTCTCTTTGTTCTGCAGTTTCCGATTTAGTTGATGAGCACGGAGTGTAAACGATGACGTCACGCATCCAGGTACTCATTATGTAAGACAGTTGCTAGGCAACAGTCTTGTAATTACTATCTATTTAATTAAAGTTACCTAATTTACTTTAATGATTGCAAACATGAGGTAAAATATGCAACATCGTAATTCATTAATTTAAATAAACAGTGAAAAGAAAATCCCAATCATAATTCACGTTTCTGGCAATAAATTTCAAAGGCTTTATCGGAAATGCGCAATGTATTGAGGAAATCAGGTTCTTTTTTTTTTGCCTACCTGGCCTTCAATAATTATTTCAACATATGGCATATTTCTTAATTATACTATTTCTTATGCAAGTTGGTGTTAAGCTTAGATTAGTTTCTTTTAACTAAACCTTATCACCTTTTGTCAATGATATGTTTATGATCAATGATGGTTATGGTTATAGATATGATGCGATCGCCTCCACCAAAACATCTTCAGGAATTAATTAATTTTGACGATCTATTGCACAGGTTAACCTGCTGTAAAACAACAAAAATGCCAATAATTATGATTATGGCAAATCGTCAGGTCTCTTACGTTTGCTGATATTTAAAGGTATTATGCCTAATTATGGGCACACTTTGTACTACTGTATTGTGAAAATATTCTCCGTATGAAACGCCGAATTGGTAAAAGATACATCCACGTGTAGGCTTACATTGCCAAGACTATCTAGAATTGTACATAACTAAACCATTTTATATTTATTAAAAATAATATAATCATTTTAATATTTTTAACCAGGACAATAATTTTTTTTTACGATACGGTTCTGAAAATTCTGGGCCATACATGTAGTCAGAATACTTTGTATATTATCTGGGTAGTCGAATATAGCTGTGACATCTCCCTGTGGACTGTTCTAGTTTTCGATTCTCGATCGATTTTGTGAGTGAAACCCAGCGTGTCTCGCGCTTCGGGTGTTCTAAACCCATCAAGCCGACGATACGACAAAAGACATCTACTACCTCACCTGGCGGCAAAACTGACACACTTCAAAGTTATCGCACACGCACATCCAATATTAGTCATCATCTACTATTTACTTTAATTTACCACTCAGCCTAAAGCAATATAATTAAGATGTTCTATACTTTTTTATTCTTGGTGTCTGGAGAAGCGTCTACGAATGATCATGAGAGTGGTGGATGTGTACTATACTTTTCTTGGTGTCTGGAGATGCGTCTACGATCGAATGATCATGATAGTGGTGGTGGTGCACATCATCATACATTATGTAAAATATGGTTGTGGTACACCACGTACTTGATTTGAATGTCTTGAAGTGAGACCTTCCAACTTCGAAAAATGAAAGGTCGGAAGGTTTATGAAACTATAGAGGGCGCTATACTACTACATCAAACTACAGAGGGCGCTATAAACCCAAACAATATTAGCATCTATTAAGTCCTGTCTACATAATCAAACTAGTTTGACAAAAAAAGTGCCCAAATATGCTTAAATATGGTAGTGATATGACACCATCATGTCGATATGTGCACATCACATAAAGTTTGATAGTGTAGACAGAGCTTTATTATTATATAATGCGTTCCAAAGGCGAAAGATACCTTTAACTCATTATTTCACTTAGTAAACAACGCATGAATGGATTATAAACATTATAAACGGACCGGTATTATTATGTTTTCTATTATCTTATCAATATCTAGAATATAGTAGAAATTATAAATATAGGCCTACATATCGGGAGATGTTTTGGTTTATTCAAATTATCGGGAAAATTGCATTTTATCAGGAGATCTCGAGGCATATTTTGGGTAATTATCATAAATTGGAAAGATCGGGTAACACAGCTTTAATGAAAATGACGAATGATCGATTGATGATGAAGATGCACTTTGAAAGATCGTGTGAATGAAGCATTTATGATACGCTAAAATTGTAAAATGAGACAGTCGCAGAATAAGGATGATAATAATAATAATGATAAAAAAACGTATTGATTATGATCATATCGATGATGATGATAAAGACGATTTAATGTAACAATGATAGTAATAATGATACCGACGACTATTATGACGATGCGACTAATAGATGATAGACAAAATGATGAAAATGGGGATTGTTGAATCATGGTGCGGAAGGAAGATAGAACGGACGTGTGTGGTGAAGATGATGATGATTTTGATTATGACAATAGGGATTTTTCGATGTGTCCGGACCGACGATCAAACTAGGTCAGGTCAAAATGTGTCGTCACCTGGGCTTAGAAAACATAACCTGTGTCGAGATGAGGAGTACACGTACACGCGTCCCAATATCTCCGCATGCGCACAATGAACTAACATAGTTTAAAACGTAATTTAGTTGTCGAAAATCGACAGATACCTATTGCTGGTGGATGACGATTATGATCATGCTTATCAGCCACTGCTGATTTTATTTTGATATAGTAGACCTGTCATAATGTAAGGATTATTTAGAATTTGTATTGAGAACATACAACGTTGATGAAAACAATGCAAAGGCCTAAGATATCCGATATCATTATGCAAAAACATAACCCACCAAATTTCATCCGTTGTTGATTATATAAAATAAGAATTCAAGAGATTAAAAAAAAATTAAGTCGAAACCATGAAATCGAATGTGTTTACCTTCCTATACTTACGGTAGTGACGTAGACGTACACGTCAATTGTAATAATACTTGTCAATGAAACTTGAAGCGATTGAAATGATGATCATTTAAATCCCTGAGTGATCAGGCTGACTAATGACATTCTTAGATTTATTTACGTCAAATTCGCGAATTCACACGTGCTGATTAATCTTAAGCTTAAGTTTCCCACTAGACGCAACGCAAAGCAGGACGTACGGTATCGCAACGCAGACAATTTGACCAATCACAAGCGCATTATTGATAGTAGACTAGACTATATCCGAGAGGTTGCTTGTGGTTGACGATTACTTAATGCGTCGTCCTCTCATTGCGTCCAAGCTCGCGGTTGCATCTGAACTATCCGATCCCTTACATTTCGTACACGCGTGTACGTATGGATGACTTTGCCTTGTGCTCTTAAACTTGGTTCCCAGGACGCAACGCAATCGACGTCGTAATCGCAACGCGAGTGATTTGACTAATCACAAGCGATGGATTATCCGAACTGTCGCATGTCATTGGTCAAATAGCTTGTGTTGCACTTACGTTGCGTCCCGTCCTAGTGTGAAGCCTAAAGCTTGGTTCCCACTAGAACGTAACGCAAGGACGTAAACGCAACGCAAGCGTTTTAACCAATGACAAGCGAAGTTATAGACAGTTAGCAATCACAAGCGAATAAGCCATCGCTTGTGATTGGTCAATTCACTTGCGTTGCGTTACGTCCTTGCGTTGCGTCGCTAGTGGGAACCACGCTTTATAGATAGTTACGTGCCAAGCATGGACTCGGCGTTTCTTCCATGTCAAGTGTAATGCTTGATTAGAGTCATAGAAGAAAAATGTATACGAAAAGGTCGAGATTAACGTTTGGAAAGTGCAAGAGAGAAACAAATATCTAGGCCCCCTCGCATTCGTATAAACAGCGAGAAGTCCAAAAAGCTGCTCTCCTCACCAGACTAAGTTTCATGTAGGCTAAATCGTAAACGATAGTAAAAAGTTATGGGCGTCCTAAAGGCCGTTCGAAGCGTTTATCATTTTTATCAATTATAGAACCGTATCTTAATTAATTAGACAATGATTGCTGATGATTTAAGCTGGAGACTTGAAGACCACAAAGACTACATTGAAGTAGACATATATCACCATCATTTACTCAGCTAATTGTTTATCTTTCTTCTGTTTTCTGCTAATGAAGCACGTTACGGTGATGGGTTTCAAATGCATTTAATTATTTCAATAGGTACGTGTATTGTCGATAATGGAAAAGCTCCATCATCGAAGATTCCGCAGTTGTTATTATGCTTGCAAATTATTAAAGCCAAAGTTGATTTATGTGCATGTTTATTAGAATGTCGGAACTCAGCAGTTATGATCGTGAATCTATTTGCAGTCGTAGCCACATAATGTGTAAAAGATATTCAGTAGAGGCTATATCATTAGTATTTTCCTAAGGCCTGGAATTGTTGTCAGAAAAATCAAGGAGTTATAACCCCGGTTATAACATCCCTGAGAAAAGTGAATACTGTATAGGCCAAAGTGAATTTTCGTAATCTGGGCCTACTAATATGCAATATTGTGCAATGCAATGGGCAACACAGTCATGTACTAAAACAAATAATATTTGTATTAAGGCAATGGCATTACTGTATTATAGTCGAGTCGACATATTATAATGTCTTTTTTTTTAGAACGATAAAAATGTAGGCCTATATTGTTTTAATAATTCATGCATAAGTTTTATTGTTTTTTTGTTCTTTATTAATAGTATTTTATTAGTAGTCAATGGGCAAAACAGTCATACTAAACAAATTCATAATTTTAATAGGCATTCTAACATTCTGTTAGGCGGAGCAATTGTCTTTTTTTAGAGAACGATAAAAATGTATATATTATTTATATATTATTTATTTATATTATGTATAATATTATTTTGATAATGCATGCATAAGTTGTATGATTTTTATTTTAAAAAGACAGACCGTTAAAATATAAATTCTCAATGTTGTATACAGTTTTAGATTAATTTAGATTGTAACTTTGGAAATTTCTTCAGCAGATCATGAATAGAAATGGTTCTGACTCGAATCTACGACTGGCGCCATTTCAAACGTGATTTCCTTACAAACTATAGCATCATGACAACATGCTTTGCAAACTGCATTGCGGTATTTAAATACCGCAACACATAAAACGTATAGTCTTCTTCATACAAGATTCACCGCAAGATTCCCATCGGTGTATTAACACACCTGGTGGTGTAGAGAAGTCACGGCGCGGCGTTTACCGGCACTAACTAATGTTGTTTTATGTTTTTCCCCAAGCTATTTAACGTAATATACTGCTAATGTATAAAAATGCTGTACACGCATATCATTTTGTATGTGGAAAATTGAAAACATACGTAGACCTACTGTAGGTCTAGACATGATACAAACTATAGGATGGTCAAATTTGATTAAGAAATTGGCATGGCCCGAGTGTCAACTCTTGTGGAATGTGCGTCCACATTGAACATAGACAATTCACTAACGGTTATAGGTAGCTTAGCCTACAATTTTCTCACAACACAATGAGGATCCCCTATTTCCTAAAGTGAAGACAAATATTTGATCATAAGATTTAGCACCTTCTTCTGTATTCTCTTCTTATGGTAAAATATTCATATCGGAAAATAGATTTACTAATAACAGTCTGGTTATACATTTCAAAATACAGCGCCGATGCATGCCATAAAGTGTTTTAAACGCAGAAATTATTATTTTACGATGCAAATTACATTATTATATATAGTAATAACAAATAATGCAATATATAAAATTGCTATCATAAAAAAAAAACAGAGAAAAAAACCCTAAGAATTATGCTTTAACTCATCTTTTTCCTTTCTCCTCCGCATGCCTGGAGTAAGTATGCAAATTAATATTTGTTTCTGTTTCTGTAGAATTGACAACTGAAGAGTCTTAATTGAGACAATTCATCCCCAAGATATTATTGTTAGGCTACATTTAGGAAGTCCCTTTGACAGCATTATTCGATATTTCATTTTGAAGTTGGCATCTCGAAGAATTTGTTGTTTTCTCGGGGTCGTCTCACTTTAAGCCTCATCTCAAGTGTGGGGAAGCCTTAGGGTGAAACACGAATGACTCATGATGTACGTTTACCTCACACCGTATTATCGTCATTGAGATCAATATTATAGACTTTGGCCAACACAGAGAAACGGACATCAAAATATCCCAATAACATTCGTGACGTATAATATGACGTAGTTCTTTTTGCTTGGACAGGTATAAACAAGGCATTTTTATATAAAACAGACGCTTTATGACGTCAATAATGGGCATAAAACTTTGGTCTGAAAGAAGATATTTAATCTTCGTTTAGTGAACGCAATAATTAGCAACAGTGTGTCAAAACATTTCCATAATTTTTATTCTTGGTATAGACTTCACCATTTGGTTATCATATTATATGTGTCTTCAGGGGCTCAACATGAGTATCCCAAGTAATTTGTTGTTGAATAGACTATCTAACACAAACAACAAAAAGTACACAGAAATCCCTCCTTTTCACATGGTATAACTGGTCTACCAGGACCATTACCTTGGTTTCAGCCATCGATGACAATACCGAACTCAAATTATAAATTTCTCTGACATTTTCATAGTTTGAAAACGTTCTAATTATACGGGATTATTAGGCCTTTTTTTGTTTCTCTGATTGTTGTGAATTTTCATTTTTCTTTTAGATTTTCTTTTTTATTTTAATTAATTTTTTTAATTTAGCAGGATAATAGAATTTAGAGCTACTCTAAAATCACAATCATGGTTGAAAATATACGTCCTACATAAAAATACAGATAATGTACCAAATTTTGAAGAAATCAAAGTGGGAAGAACCCATAAAAGACAAAATAAATAAATACAAAATAGAGGCCTATTTTACATGAAGAAGAAAATTAGCCCTAATAAATGAAATAATCAAATCTCAATTTATGCCGTGAAAGTGATATGAATTTTAGCAGTTTGGAATCTAACCAGACGGATTTTTTGCAACTGGACATAAACTGGTGATGAACGGATAGACCATGTGTGGAATTTTTTTATTTATTTGAACAATATTTGGTGAGGGTGATCCATCCAGCATAAGCTGATTATTAGGGACCCTCAAACATACAAACAGTAAATACAAAATAAACTATAAAAATACAAAATTAACAAAGATATAAAAAATAAATATATATATATATAAATGTTATCATGTTACTACATGATACTACTGTGTCTTGAACATGTTAAACTGTTCAATTAGTGTATGCAGTTGATTGAACCGGTAAATGCATGGTTTAACCATGTATCTATACGGTTTTAACTGGTTCAGTTCGCGCCCCATTCATATCTTACTCATAGTAATGAATAGACCAACAAATTCAATTAATCAGATTAGACATACGACTGACTTAATGACAAATTGAGATTTAACATTCATTCTCTGATGAGACACACTTTGAAACGGAGGTCAATTTGCATAATTTAATTTATTTCAGTTACCATGGAAACAGAACGCAATTTCCATTTTACATAGACGTTGGATGCTTTGGGTTATAATTGCAGATATGAGGGATCATGTTGAAAAGTTGAGACTGAGCCGTGTGTTGTGTATTAATTGTGAGGAGTAGAACAACAGATTCATGTATTAATCTTGGAATAATAATCATTAGGCAATATTTCATTTAATCTTTTATTTCGAAATTTCTGGTCCATAGAAAGTAAAATTACATATAAATTATTTAAAAAGACTGTATGATGTATCAATTACTACGACTCATCGCAAGATGGCATTCCACCTGGAGAGCATCTTTGACTTATATAAAGACGTTGCCTATAATCGTTGAGATTAAAACATTTTACTTGAATTGTCTACACATCAGGCCATATAGATTTTCTTAATAATTCATAAAAAGAAGGAATATACATTCCGTAAACATGAGGCTGGCACTATAATGCACGCTCAGCTTATACTCTATTTTAATTAATCTTATCCACGGATCTACTATCTTTATTTCGGATTCATTTTAACCCGACTGTGTACCAACTCGAAGTAAAGAAAAGAAATGCTCGTATAAATAAAATAATACGAATAAAAATATAGTAATAAGAATTACTGCAAATTTGAAATGACCAAACAATTACACTGGCCGTTAAAAGCACCAAACATAAAGAGGTGTATTGTCCATCCCTCAAAAACATGAAAAATGAAGATTAATTATAAATCAGAGTTTGAATAGGTTATTTTGTAGTTTTAAAGTTATGACTTTCGTCAAAAAAAAAATGTTTCACTTATAAAATGACAGTTTTTTTTCCAAAAATTGTAAAGTAATTGTTTTTTTCGATCCAATTTCAAAGTGAACAACTATTAGGCCTATGCGACATTAAAATGGCATATTTAACAAAAATCGTCCAAATTATTTTCAGGGTGACAATAGCTTTATTAATATTATTTAGCCATTAATTATATTCGATGCCAAATTAATGATAGTAAATCCACTTAATAGGCTATAAACATAACCATTTTGAATGTCTTAGCCTTGTTTGTAATTAACTCGCCTATATTCATCTATTGATATTATCACAATGATTTATTTGATCCTATTTTGCTCCCCATAACCGGTATGACACGGTTGAATACACAACATCAAAAGCGGAAGCAATTCGTACTTTGTGGATATACAATGTACAAGTATGATAAAAGTCGATCTGACAATAAGCAATCCTTGATAGTATAGTGGTGAGTATCTCCGCCTGTCACGCGGAAGACCGGGGTTCAATTCCCCGTCAGGGAGCTTATATTTTTTTTCCCACACACAAATATTTATATAGTACGTAATAGGCTATGGGGCATGAGCCAAAAAGAGGCCTAGAAAACGAATTTCGTGATCTCCTAACGGGGGGGAGGAAGATATTCACACAGTTTATAGTTAATAATTAGATTAACACAAATTCAGCCGGTCCCGCTTTCAAAAGTTACGCAATAAGTGTAATTTTAGGTGTAAAAAAATCGAATTTCTCAACATAAAGAAATACATAGAAATAGCGCCCTCTATTTTGTATATTTTCTGTTAGTGTTAGTACTGGATAAAATACAATCGTTCCATTGGAATAACTTATACTGTATCTTTCTTTCACATTTAACATGCAATATTTTTATCATAATTTTGAGATTAATATTGTAGTCCTTGTAAGAAATGTATCTGTTAGTAAACCTTAATTAATATTTATTTAAGCACACTGAAAAGAAGATGCATTTTCAATCTTTATAATTCATGACTATGCTGTCACAAAATATTTATTAATATTATCTCTCCTATATAATTGCAACTTTTTGTTTTCATTGGATGCATAACATAGAATTATAATCAATTAGTAATAAATCAAATGTTGCATTATTGTTTTCATTGTAGATGTATAACATAGAATTATAATCAATTAGTAACAAATAAATGAAATTATTACAGCAAAGTTTCTTATAATACTCCTGTTTCTTAATATTGTTTATCATCTCATGGGTTCTTTATTTTATACTTTCTCATGGTTCATCCGTTACGTTACAAAATAGTTAAGTTACAAAATAGTTTAATATAAATTTACATTTTATAGGCATATTAATGTATTGTAAGCATCAAAGTAGAAAGTTTCTTATAATACTCCTGTGTCTTAATATTGCTTATCATCTCATGGGTTCTTTATTTTATACTTTTTCTCATGGTTCATCCGTTACGTTACAAAATAGTTAAGTTACAAAATAGTTTAATATAAATTTACATTTTATAGGCATATTAATGTATTGTAAGCATCAAAGTAGAAAGTTTCTTATAATACTCCTGTGTCTTAATATTGCTTATCACCTCATGGGTTCTTTATTTATACTTTCTCATGGTTCATCCGTTACGTTACAAAATAGTTAAGTTACAAAATAGTTTAATATAAATTTACATATTATAGGCCTATTACATTAAAATCATGTAGACCAAGTAAAATGAACATTTGTAAACCATAAATTACACTTAAACTACACTAAAAAGTTCTTCCTGCTCAAACTCTTCCTCATCATCGCTATCATCTCCATCAATTTCAAACATCTGATGTATGAAGAAGATTGTTACAGTTTTTGCACGAGCATAATTCTGTACAAGAGAATCCTAAGGATACACAGCATTTTTCATTTGCAACCCCTTCATTGCATTTTGACTTTTTACATGACCAGGATGACAATTCGAGAATGCTGTGTAGAGCAGGTTGCTTCTCCATCCAGTCAATTACGAGTTTATTATCGGCCATTTTCCACCCATTTCCAACAGGAGATGGAGCATTTTGTTGTTGAATAAAACTAGCTTTGTGAATTGAAGCTTGAGAATTGGCATGCTGAATATGTTTATATACAGTATCTTTATTGTGTGGCATCATATTTTCAGCTCTTACATTCATTGAGAACATTGCATACCTTACTTCATTGACAGATTGGTTCTTGTGACAATACTGTACAGCCTACATACAAATGTTTCTAGATCACAAAGTAATTCATCTGAAAGTTTGCTGGTAGAATTGCCCAATGAAAAGAATGCATAAATTAGAGTTTTCCATTACGAGTTTCATTGCCTTCACTTTACCGTTCCCAAAAAAAGCTCTGACTGAATCGCATCCTGTGAAGCAATGTAGTCTAATTAATGCATTTGAAACATCATTTCCAATATGTTCCTGAATAGCCTGCAGATGAATTGTTCGGAGATTAGCATCTTTTCCAGTATTGAAATATAGGTGAGAGCCATGCAGACTTTTGCAAAATGCCAATCCAATAATAAAAAAATCATGAGTGTCAGGGCTGATTGTAACAATATCTTTACCACCATGGTGTGCAGCATACTTCGCATACACAAACATTCTGGTGTCTGCCTCTTCTTGATTAAAACTTTTCCATTTGATTCTGAAATAGAATGGCATAATAATGATGATGTTATGAATACATTTATTCCCTTGAGGTGATCTGCTTCACACATGCTTCATATTTGAAAGAAGAACTTGATTAGCAGATAAAAATGTTTTCAACTGTTCTGGAATTTGCTGTTCGGCTTTTGGTATTTTAATTGTTTGTGAGCCGATGGCTACTCTTCGACTTCGTTCAGCATTTTTTATGCAGTTTGTGTAATTGCTACATGTGATCGCAGAACTCTCCTTCGTTTAGTAACTCTTCTGTTGACTCTAATCCTTGAAATTCTTCTGTAAAAAAAAAGAATACTAATAATATTTATGATTCTAAATGTTTGTGTAATAAATATAATAATATAATCAGTTCAGTATCATCTATACACTATTTAATATTGCAGTACAAGAATTCAAATAATATGTCTCAAATAACAACATAAAGCATCAGGTTGGTCCATTCTGTCCTTGCCTGAGGCTACTTGCCAAGGTTTGCATGCATTACCACATTGAATAATAAAATGCAAGATGGAGGTACCATCAAACTAGGTCCACTACACAATAATACTGGGGCCACCCTAGCTAGGCCTAATTCATATTGTAATTATGGGTTCATTTTTTGTTGGCCCAGATATTTAAAAAAAATTATATACTAGGCCTAGCCTACTCTACGTAGGCTTAATACATATTAAAAAAATAAACTTTGTAGACTACCCACCGCCAACCTACCTAGCTAGGCTTTTTTTAGCAAGGCAGTATGATATGAACTAATTACTAGGCCTTAGGCTAAGTAGGGGCCTAGCCTAGGCTAGACCTATCATTAAAACAAATAGAATTTACCTTCTTCATTGTTGGATGAATTAACATCCTCTATTTCATATTTTACTGCTCGCCTTTCTTTGTTTGCTACAATCAGTGAAATATTGATAGCATCTTTTTATGACATCCAGCGTCGCCAGGAATTGGTAACAAGTATTGGTAAGCTCCTCTCAATATTTTCAAAAGGATTTGCGGCTACAAAACTCCTTTTGATTGCCGCTTAGATTGCACCAACTTTTTGTACACATTAAAAAAGTTTTCCATTTGGTTTCTGTGAATGTTAATATTGTCCCAGAATTAGATGTATTGTGTCAATAACAACGTTTTTGATCATCAGAAGATGACATCTTCCTGCTCCGCGCTCCAGAAGAACAACACATGTTTGTTTACGATCGTCTAGTAGCCGTATCCCGCTGTGTAAGGGAATCTGATTGGACAGTTACTGTTGCACAGCTCCATGAGTTAAAAGACAAATTTTTTGATTGGTCAATTGTGCGACCTGTACTGACCTACAAAAATCTTCTATATCGCAATAAAATACATATAAAAACAAACATATTTCGTTGACGCGTAAAATTTACAAGCGGGACCGGCCAGTTTAAGGTTATCTATATTTTTGTTATAATTGTCATAGCAATTTTATTCTCCCCCCCGATAGGGGATCACGAAATGAAACGATAGAAGGCCATGCCCCATAGCCTATAACATGTTATAATGATTTATCGTATAAACATTAAATACATTTGTTTCATTAAAAAAAATCTATACTGCATACACAGTGCAGTATACATATTATTATTAGGCCTACTTGGATACAAAAAACAGACTTGTTTCTTGTTATTGAATAGGTAGGAAGGCATATTAAATATGGTTGTATTGCCAACATTTTTCGGTTTTGTTTCAACCTTTCTTTCTTTATCAATGTTAAAATAAAAAAAAAGGATTTTTAAAATCAAAAGAATATTTTGATTTTTATAATTTTATATAAATTTTCATTGTCTTTTTCTGAAAAAAAAAAATGTTTTCTTATCAATAGACGATATAAAGATACTATACACTCATGACGATAATTTACAATAAAATAATTTATTGGGCCTAAAATAAGACTGAGTATTAAAAGGAGTGATTCAAATAACCATTTTATTAGGGGCGGAAGAGAAAGTCTTAGGCAACAAAAATAAAATGACTCGAAACTTGAATTTTACGTTGATGATTCTTCAGATTTATATTTTTGATAAACAAAAAAATATCCACCGTTATTATACCCATTTTGTAGATTTTTTTTCATTTTCTCCAGATGGCAGAGCTTGCACTCTACCTACCGTACTAAAAAAGTCTAGTGGTTTAAGGGGGTTTTATATCTGGTCTAATGGGAATTTAAGAAAGTATTAAGTAGCTCTCTTCTTCAGAGACATACTGGCCTTTTAAGCTTGGTTCCCACTAGAACGGAACGCAAGGACGTAAACGCAACGCAAGCGTTTTAACCAATGACAAGCGAAGTTATAGACAGTTAGCAATCACAAGCGAATAAGCCATCGCTTGTGATTGGTCAATTCACTTGCGTTGCGTTACGTCCTTGTGTTGCGTCGTTAGTTAGTGGATAAGCCATCGCTTGATTGGTCAATTCACTTGCGTTGCGTTACGTCCTTGTGTTGCGTCGCTAGTGGGAACCACGCTTTGGCGAGCGAGCGAGTCTCTCTTTTTGACACAGCGCCACCAATTTACCGAAGCCTAGAGAAAAAAGCAGACAAAAAAAAAAAGAAGAGAGGTTGGTAAAAAGATAAACAAAAGAAAACATTTGGACTACTAAAATGCTAAAGAGATAGATAGTCTACTGTAGTCGTACTACCTTCCGAAGTGTTTAAATAATAAGTGTGTATTTCCTTCCGAACGTCAAGTTTTTCCTTTAATCATTTCCGATTGAAGGCCTAACTAAGCTTTTGTAACTCTGGCCGATCAGAAGTCGAGGAGCCGCAGCGTATTGTATGCGTTTGTGGTCTCCTGTTGTTGTAGGCCTAAAATTAAACACCATTCATGCAAAATGGCTGGAAATTCGTGGAATAAAAAGGTGAGGAAAACAATTTGATTAATGTTATTTTCTAGGCCTAGGATAGACATAATTATAATTATTAAATTGTCATTATTTTATATTACCTGATAATAATTTAATTGGATTAAATGAAAGGGAAAAAAATGCGAAAAAAATATTGTCATGTCAGTATAATGTGTAGGCTAGGCCTATTTCTATGTGTATAAATAAATCAGAGATGTCCATTGTCTGGAAGTCGATGGTTTTTGGTTAAGTTTAAAGCAAAATCATTGTTTTTGTTAATTGTTTTGGGGTAAATATCAAATTATAAAGCATCATATTTTAGGATTGATTTTATAAATCTATATTTTTTATATTTTCAATACATACAATAATGTATGATTTTATTAAATTTTTTTCAGAATTATCTAGACGGAAGCAAAATGAAACAAGTGAAAAAGATTGGCGCTGTGACTCAGTTTGTTTCTAATGTCATTCATTTCAGTTCTCAATATGGACGTGAGAATTCTATTGGATACTCCATGACCAACCTGGTTGGAGAACCAAACTTATTAAACCAATATGGCGACTACACACAAGCAGCGGTGTTGGTACGTTTTAATAAGTGGAGCTGTAATTTGGTGGTTAACATGCTTGCCTTCCAATCCCAAGGTCCGGGGTTCAATCTTGACCTCTAGTGCCAGCAGAGTTGTACAGTAACTCACAATTCTTTCTTAAACTCCACTCCCAGAAGCCTCAAGTTAGTGCAATAAATTATAAATAGTATATCCATCCTGTAATTGGCGAGTTTGTGTTCACTGTTAGATGCGTACTTATTTATTTCAACAATAACAAATTTTTAAAATATGACACGTAGCAAATATAACTTTGCGCCTCATATTCTCGTTTTCAATAAAGTCCATATTGATAACCAAATTCATCTCAAATGTGTCTTTAAAGAAATGACTGTAGTAGCCCTTTGTGTAAAAAGATGACGGTACCTACTGTACTGTACCAGTATCTTTCTCATGTTTTTGTCATTCATTCCTAATGTTGTGTGTTTATGAATCCATTTATTAGTTATTTATTTATCATTATCATTTGTTTAAACCATGATTTAGATACTGTACTGCTTGGATAATGTACCTTGCCTACTGTAGTGTAAGTGAAAATTATCCTTATTAATGTAATAATAATAATTTATGATATCTATAGAGAACTTATGGGATTTGGTGGTTGACGGCCCCCTCTGCGCCCAAAGTAATTGACAGCCAAAGAACAAGTTATGCAGGACAGGACTTTGTTGGTGAGTTTTTGTGTGGTATCCCTTGAACTTATTAAATGAATTAAAAAATCAACATCGTTGACACATTTTTAACCATACTTTCCCGTTAATCCGTTGATAAACACAAATAGTGTTTATTTATTATTTCATTCTGTTGATCAAGTGGATCAAACAAGGATAAAAACACAGAAAAGTACAAAAAGCAATTTATTTCCACTGTGGTCACTAAACATTGCACTGTATTTGCAATGCAAATCTTTAATTGATATTAAAACCATTCAACTGACATTCTCAAAATGATGGTTAAGACAGTCATTCAATTGTGTATTAATTATACGATATGCTAGTACACAACTTTAGCCACAACATAGAATAACACTTATTAATATTTGATTGATCATCTTTGACGTTGAGTCAACCACTGTAGTATCTAATAATGTTTGGCTGTCTGAGCACATATCATTTTGAGTAAGGTTACAAATTTACCACCACCTTTTATTTAAACAATTTCTACAAATGATATAATTAATCTATTGTCAAATAACCGTTTATTCAGCATTGTGCAGAAGCATGATGCAGAAACAAACTCTAACATTTTTAGTTAAAGGATTTGCTGGCATTAAATCCAGTCAAGGTTTCCTTACTCACTATACAAACTCTACTCTCTTATCAGCATTTATGCAGTGTTGCTGTTGCTGTTGTAAACTCTTTATCAAGGGACAATATTGTTTTAACCCCTCCCCCCCCCCCCCCCCTCAATTTCCTGTGCTGCTACCTGCTATTCATTCTATAATAAAATTAAAAATTACCTTTTGTCTCATTACTGATCGTATCTGATATGGTCGTTGTTTTCATGTTCCGTAACTAGCTACCTTTATTATTCATTTGTCATCATATTTGCTATATGCCATACAGCTGTACTTTTTTCTGTTATTCATTTATTTCAACTTTTATCTACTGGTTTTATATATTTTTTTATAATTTCTTTATTGTTTAATTAATTTATTTTCTTTATTTATATTTTTTTTCTTCTCTTAATTAAAATTTGTAAAGGCAATCCTGTCACAAGATTATAATCTTTTTGGGATTTGCCTTCGTCCATTTTTTTGTATTATCACTTGCCTTTTGTTTTTGTTACTTTTGTCTTCTGGACGTTCATAAATGTGAATTGAATGAATTGAATATGGTACTGTATTCAAATAAAGCTCTGTCTACACTATCAAACTAGTTTGACAAAAACTGTGATGTGTCCAATTATGGTAGTGATATGTTTAAATATGGTAGAGATATGCTTAAATATGGTAGTGCTATGACATCATCATGTCTATATATGGGCACATCACATTGTTTTGTCACAGTATACAGTTTGATAGTGTAGACAAAGCTTAACAAGTAAATTTTTCTTGTTGTTGCAGATTTATGGTTTGAAACTCCTGTGTATCCTAGCAACATTGCCTTCTATGAGACGTACCACCCTGGGGCAGTTTATGAAGTCTATGCTTGTAATATAACCGATAAAGATACTAACGAGAAGGAGAATATTAGGTATGTTATTTTTTATTACAGTAGAGCACAGTGCTACTGGACATTCCAAGGAGCAAACATAGTTGGGGAGATCGGACTTTCAGTGTTGCTGGACCTAGGCTCTGGAACCACCTACCCTTGAACATTAAACACACATCATTATTGAGTCACTTTAAGTCACTACTCAAAACTCACCTTTTCTGATTTTTTACAGCGCCATGAGCAATGAATGTTGGAATGGCGCTATATAAATCGAACGATTGATTGATTGATTGAACACTCCCTTTTCAGGATATATGTTTTAACACTTCGGCCAACCCCTATTAATGGGACAACGCATATTGAAGACTTAAAACACTTTGGTTTGTTGTGTCCCGGGCCAAAGTTTTTCCCTTAAAAGTATTTTACTGTATTTTGGTAATAATTATTATTCATTTATACTTATTTTATTTTAAATCTCATAATTCAGAAATGTTTACAACTTTTCTTGTATAGGTGGGAATGCCTGTACAGCTGCTCTGAGATGTCAGCCATCAACCAATTCCGTATTTTCAAACAAAATTTAAAGAGCTGCTCTTTTCCAACAGCGTAAGTAAACTCTCTCCTAATACCGTAAATAAAAATAGAAACCGTCTCAAAATATACATTATTGAGGTCTTAATTATTTTCTAATCTATAAAATTAATTCTTTAAAAAAAAATCTGAAAATGGGATATTGTGAGATAGACCTAAAGGGTGTATATTTGTTTTTCCCAGAAACTGTACTGTACCATGTAATATTTTTAATTTGAAACAAACATCAATTCATTTTTATTAAAACTGTCACGGCATAGAGTAACAAGGTTAAATTCTAAACATTTTGTTAATAAAGCTCTATAAAGTTCTTTCTTCAAAAAGATAATACTATATGCTTTTAAACTTGACCTAAAGCTTGGTTCCCACTAGAACGTAACGCAAGGACGTAAACGCAACGCAAGCGTTTTAACCAATGACAAGCGAAGTTATAGACAGTTAGCAATCACAAGCGAATAAGACATCGCTTGTGATTGGCCAATTCACTTGCGTTGCGTTACGTCCTTGTGTTGCGTCGCTAGTGGGAACCACGCTTTACTTCTGTCCATTGTTTTATCTGGCTTTCTTTTATAACCATGAGTAATTGTCATTTTGTATCTTCACACTCTAAAAAATACAATTGTTTCAGGTTGCATACCATTGTCTCAACTTCCAAGAAGTACAATAGCCGTTGTTTTAATTTTTGAGATTTTATTGTTCTATTATACTGTACCTAATTTGGTACACCAGCTAATTTCTGAAATTTTGATCTGCAATCCAAAATCAATCTAGGTTGATATTACTAGATGTTGTACCGGCCTAGGGTTGAATAGCCATGTCTTTTATGCAAATAATACGATATTTATTATATACAGGCTATTACGTGTAGTTTTCAGACACAGACACTTAGACTATTACCCAGAGATTGATGCTATACAGTTAGTAGGCATCACATCAGACTCGCATGATGGAACAGGTAAGAAAACTTATTAAAAATATCCACTAATAATTCCTGTATTATAGGTCTTTCCCAACTGTTTTTGTCTGTTGCCGTCAAATCAAATCGAACGTCAATGTTTTATTTTCATGCGGCTCTGTGCATATCGGTTGGCACCTAGCCACGTGGAACGTTGTGAAAACGAAACACTGACGTTTGATTTTCCGCTGAAGTGTCATCCACACCTGGGCGCAATTCAGCCCGGTAGGCTGCAAGTCGCCGGTTATTCCCCCATTTACATTAATATATTTTAATGTCACTGGGGGAGTACTCTTCTTGAGTTTTGTTTATAAATTGTGTGAGCTTGTTTATAATTCCCATATAATAATCATTATATCATCATAATTTATTATACAGATATAGATGAACTATACAATGGCTTGCAGAAACTGGGAATTTCAAAGGCAGATGAAAAGCCATCAGATTTACAATCAATAAGTATAGAAGGGGCTGGCTTTAATGGTGGATTTGATATTCTACCGGTAAAATGTTCATTATTTAATCCTAATTATCTACATTCTGACCTAACAAATAAACAGTACATCCTTGGGGAGGGGAAATCCCCTAAATTTGAGGTTAATCAATTTTTTAGGGGGATGGTCATACTCAATTTTCAGGGCAAACCCCTAAAGCTATGTCTACACTATCAAATTAGTTTGACAAAGAAGTGTGATGTGCTAAAATATGATAGTGATGTGCTCAAATATGGTAGTGATATTACATCATCGTGTTCATATGGGCACATCACATTTATATATGGAAACGACATATATATATATATATATTTATTACATAGCCATGTAAATACGTGAAAGTGATTGATTGAAACTGCATCACATGACTACTGCTGCGAGGATCGTAAATCGTATATATCCTCGAGAACGATGACATTGACCGAGTAATTTTCGCGTAATTATCGTGTCCCTGTCATTAGTCATATAAATTATCGAGTACGATGATATTGACTGTGTAATTTTCGTGTGGCAACACCCGCGTTTGCCAATAAATAAACAAAAGTCATCTAGTGGGTCTTGAACTCCCGATGAAATTGTCACTCCATCACAAGACAACGCTTCATGCGCTGCGCCACGGAACTTGCTTGAAGAAATTACTCAACTAAACTATTTAAACTATGCATACATAGCGCCCTCATTTATTATTAGTCCTCCCTGGATGAAACACCGTTTGTGATTGGTTAATACTCACAGTAGTAACCGGTACGCGCGCGACGCACTAAACATCCGGTGATTCGGCTCAAAGAGAAGACAAATTATTATTATTTATTCGGCCTACCTGATAATATTATTATTATTGATGTAGGCTTATTGATGGAAATTCTTCTGTTATTATTTAAACGACCTAGGCTAGTGAATATTTAATTGCCAAGGAATCATTAATTAGTAATTATCTGTATATTATTCTTTGCAAGGTAAGGTGTCTATATACTAGGCAGCTTGTTTACAAACGATACAAATAGGAGGCCTAGCCTAGCTTCACCCGACCCAGCAGACTTGTTCCTTGACTATGTAATATAACAGATATCGCCTTTTATATCAGTAAAATATAAGATTTAACATCCCCTCGGGATGATATTATGTTCTCGGGGAATTATATATATCCCTCAGCTGCCGCTTTGGCAGGCAATATCTGTATAATATATATCACCTAGTCTAAAGCTCTGTCTACACTATCAAACTTTATGTGACAAATAAATGTGATGTGCCCATATACTGTATACACACAATGACATATCACTACCACATTGTGAACATTTGATAGTGTAGACAGAGCTTAACTGATCTCCATAATAGCCTACTGCTTCATATAATACAATTTCAGCACCACTGCCATGTGATATATATTTCTATTCAGCATAGTATTCATAAACCTAAACATAAATGTTTTTTTAGGCAGAAGTGATCCAGTTAATATTTCAGCATTTAACTGTTGTTGAGCTTTGTCAAGTTGCGTCTGTGTGTCACCTCTTCAAGAAGAATTGTTATGATTCCCTCCTGTATGGCCAGCTTAACATTCAACCATATTGGTCTAAAGTAAGTGTTAAATCATCTTTATCATAGTTGACTAATTAATTAAAAGACTAGTTAATTAATTAATGGTTATTAGTCTTCTTTCTCTCCAATATGTCTAGGCTCTATGAAGCGTCTATCAAACCTGCTTCAGTTCGGTTTTGGCAAATAAAATCAAACCTCAATTTTTTGTTTTCACAACACACCATGCGGCTATGGACATATCGATTGGCTCATAGCTGTATGGTGAAAATGAAATTTGCCAGAGCCGGACTAGAGCAGGTATGAAAATGAATAAGTCTGTACAGTATATGCATTTACACAGCGTTCATATAAGGCATTGAAAACCTGGAAAATCATGGAATTTTAATTATAATTTTTTGACTATTAAAAGTACATGGAATGAAATATAGAAACTATTTATACAAGTATTTCTCATGTAAAACTCATGGAATTTTGGCTAGAATACTGTAGTCAGGGAATTCAAGTTTTTGTTTTTATAATATAATTTTTGAAACTTGATTTGTTGAATTTTTTTGTAGTTCAACAATTCTGCCATGGACAGTTTTTCATCACGATGTAGACAACTGAAGCATCTGAGCCTAGCTTGGTGTGGTAACTGGGGGACGATAACTCCAGAAACATTTGATAGGTATTTAAAGTATATTTAAGGTGATTGCTCTACAGTATAAAAGTATATTTATTTATACGGTAGTATGATAATTGTATTTAAGTACTATGAAGTAGCTTTGCATCAGGGGGGGTGAGAGCGTAATTGGTAAGGTGATTGCTCTACAGTATAAAAGTATATTTATTTATACGGTAGTATGATAATTGTATTTAAGTACTATGAAGTAGCTTTGCATCAGGGGGGGGGGGGCGGGAGTGGGAGCGTAATTGGTAAGGTGATTGCTCTACATTATAAAAGTATATTTATTTATACTGTAGTATGATAATTGTATTTAAGTACTATGAAGTAGCTTTGCATCAGGGGGGGGGGGGGGGTGAGAGCGTAATTGGTAAGGTGATTGCTTTACTCTGACATAATCTTGTACTTCATTTTATTGTACACTATTGAAAACACTTGCAAGTATTTCTCAGGTGGGACTCGAACCCACGACCTCCAGATGAAAAAAGTGGTTGTAAAATGATTTTTGATTGGTGGGTTAGAAGCAATGGCAATTACAACCACCCAAAATCAACTAGTAACAAATGCAATTTACAGTAGATAGCTGTTTTTTATGAGAATTGTCATCACATAAACATACAGTACTGTATATTAAGCTCTTTCTACACAATCAAACTGTATGGGAAAAAAATGTGATGTTCTGATATATGGACACGATGACATCATATCACTACCATATTTGGGCATATCAATACCATAATTGCACACATCTTTTTGTCCAACTAGTTTGATAGTGTAGAAAGAGTTGTGTAAAAGATCAGAATAACATGCCCATACAGTTTCTTTTATTCATGTATTTTTTTTACAGTTTTTGTTTACCAGTTTTAAAGTTTAATATGTAAATTTATCCTTATTTTATACAATTTCTTGATTATATGCAAAGTTTTAAAATCTTCCTGTCCACAGATTCATTAAGAAGTGTGGAATGAATTTAGAACGTTTACAGCTAAACTGCTGTACGTTTCTTAGCGGTGAGAACTTGCAGACTATAGCAGACACATGTACACAGTTAACGGGTAACTATTCTTACAGATCAAGGGGGTAGCGCTCAGGGTGCATGCCCCCCTTTTGATAGCTAAAATAAAATTGTGAAATTTTTTTTGTTTACATTTTTGACAGACTATTAATATTATATGTTACCACTCCCCTTTAAAAAAAATCTTTGATCCACCCCTGCAAATGTATTTAGAGTATATTACTATAGACTTAAAATATTGACATCTAATTCATAAAACACAAGGAGTCATTCGATTTAAACCCGGTTATGTGGTTGTACAAGATAATAACTGATTAATATATATACATATTCAAATTAAGCAAACCCTATCCATTAAAATAATGTAATATTTAAAAATCTATGTTATGTAGTAGTAAATCTACCTATTTGTTTAGAAATAAGAGTACGAAAGTAGTACCTGTCTGTTTAAACATATAGCTTACATTAGGAATTATGTTTTTATAGTTCATTATACAGTATAAACATTGTCAGTTTCAAAAAACTTGTATGCGATTGTTGTTAAAATCTCCCACAACAATTTGCCGATCCTTCGTTATTGCCACGCCACTTGGCGAGAAGAATTCCCCGTCTCCCGCACCTTGTTCTCCAAAACATGTCACAGAGTTACCCATAGCATCAAGAATCTGTACACGATTATTTTTCCATTCCGTTACCGCTATAAAGCCAGTACGGTCAACTGCTATTCCCATTGGCTGATTAAATTCTCCCGGTCCACTTCCCTCTGTACCGTACGTACAGCAATACGTGCCTTGTTCATTGAAGATCTGTACGTTGTTGTTTTGAAAATCTGTCACTGCGAGTTTACCGTTTGGCATTATTGCGATACCGACAGGATCCGTGAATTCACCCGGATCTGTTCCTCGCTTACCAATATCTTTCATGTGTTTCCCATCGGCGGCGAATACCCGAATGCAAGCATTTTGCCTGTCGCAAACGTAGAAACAGGTAGAGCTGCAGGCCACGCCCCAAGGTTTGAAATTACATTTCGTGTCTAACATCACATCACGTTTGTGCTTACCATCGTTGGCTGTCATTACTTGCACCTGGTGCCCGTCTGTATAGCTACATACCAAGTTACCGATCGGGTCAGTAGTAACTGCTGTCACGCCATCGTCAACCATTAGATTGACGCTGTTCAGTTTATAAGACGCAGAGAATTCCCCATCAGGCGAAAAGATTTTGATTTCATTCGTCTTGCTGTTGGCGATTGCGATTTTGTCTTCCTTAGTGATACATAGTCCTAGCGGGTGGTGGAGAGATTCCTGTGTGAATCCTCTACGACCAAATACTAGAGTTGGTTTCCCCTTTTTGCTGTAGTCTGGAAGTGGTGAGTCAGCCATGGCCTTCTCACCTAAAATATAACATAACATTAGAACATTGTCTAAAATAAAACCTATTAAATGAATAGAATAATATATTCAATTTATTTTTAAGCTCTGTCTACACTATCAAACTTTATGTGTGAAAAAAATGTGATGTGTCTACTGTATATACTGTATGGACACAATAATGTCATATCACTACCATATTTGGGCACATCGCACTTTTTTGTCAAACTAGTTTGATAGTGTAGACAGAGTTTTAGTCTTTATTTGCTGATCACCATTACATATAAATCAAAATGTTTAAATATTACTAACAATAAATCAAATTTTGGTGATAGTTTCTTGTCAATTGTAAAAAAAAAAAATCCTCTTCTTTGTAAAGAAGAAAGTCACGTTAATCTATTGTTTTGCAAATTGCAGTTGTTTTTTTTGCTAATTAATTAGTATTATATTTCTGTAAGATTTTAATTTTAATTCAGAGGATTTTTAGGATAAGATTAGCCAGAAACCTGATACTTTGTAATTCTAAAAATGTCTTGTTGTTTGAGTTTGTCATCAAAGATTCTATTTTTCACATGAATAGATTTAGAAGTTGAATAGTTGATACGCCTCAACGATTTATATAAATGAATTGTGGCGATAACTTCGCTCAACTATTTATTTTATGGAAACTTTGGTATTTGGGACAAGATCCAAGTTTATTTGAAATTATTATTTGAAGATAAAGTAAGCAGTATTGTTACTGCAGTAAAATATAGTTTACTTCAGTAATAAATGTAAAAACAATCCAAATTACTCCGTAAGCTCTTTCTACACTATCAAACTAGTTTGTCAAAAAAAGTGTGATGTGCCCAATTATGGTAGTGGTATGCCCAAATATTGGTAGTGATATGACATTATCATGTCCATACAGTATATGGGGACATTACATTTGTTTGTCATATAAAGTTGATAGTGTAGACAGAGCTTTATTATGAACATGTAAAATGTTATCAAAGTTATTTTTCTTTGCAGTAAATAAATTAGTAAATGTATGATTAAAATCCAAATTCTCGCATATCTTTAATTTTACATTATTTCATTCTACAGTGTTTTCTATTTTGTCAATCTGATATTTTCCAATATTTATAATATTTTATGTATTTATTTATGATATCCTAGGATCCAAAAAATGCACATATCAAAGAATTGTGAGACCTTAAGCTCTGCTACACCATCAAACTTTATGTGACAAAAAATATGATGTGTCTATATATGATGTCATATCACTACCATATTCTGGCATCACTACCATGTTTGGGCACATCACACTTTTTTTTATAGGTGATAGTGTAGACAGAACCGGCCTACTCATATGGTGATGATATTTATAACATTGATATATCAAAATAAAAATTATTACTGTGAAAAATACAATCATTTAAATCTGTTACTGCATGGAAGAAAAATCACTTTTTTTCAAGCCATAAACCCATCCCCTTCTAACAGATGCCAATCTAAATGATACTACAGTACAGTATGTATATTTTAGACTAGCAAAACTAATGTTTTAAATTAAATACTAATTATAGGTCTAAAACCATCAAAATCGCAATTAGTTTTTGAATTAATGAAAGAAAATAATTGACTTACGGTACTTGGTATTTTGCTTCGTCGATGTTTATCACTAATGCGTATAGTACAATATTCTTGACTAAATGACCCCAGGCTTAGCTGCATTTGTTCTGTTTACAAAACCTGTCCAGGGTATTATAAATAGTGAATTGTATCCCATACAAACCAACATTCTTGGCACCCTGCCAACATTTATAATCAATAGATGGGACAGTTATTTATTGTAAAAAAATATATAAAATAAATTTTGTCCGTATTATGAAACATTTTTTCTTAAATGATATTTATATATAATTCTTTTTATTGTAGTAGTAGTACTTAATATTAATATTGTTTATTTGATATATATTTATTATTATTATAAAATTTTGCTTATTGACTATGTAAGAGTATATATTTAAATCACCTATTTTAGAAATGGTACAGTCCATTTAATACTATCCAGTGTATTTTTAATTTGTTTGCCAAACAATGCTGAATAATAGATAATATACAACACAAACAAAACAAAAAGGTTATCCAGAAATACTATTCATGAAAATTGCAACATCAATTTGCGTGACCTGTTTTTTTAAAAATTAATGATGACACTTGACCCCATAACTAGAGATAAGTTATTATTAAAGATAAAATAGGCACAAAGCTACACAGAATACAAAATGTGTGTGTGTTTAGGTTTATCATTAAAAACTAAAAGCAATTGACCAACGTTAGTATAGATAATATATTCAAACAAATAACTATGATTAAAGATAATACAAGTGTTCAACTGTACTTAAATGGTGCCTATTGTATGTTTGTTGTAAATTAGATGAGTGTCAATCTTTGGCATGAGTGGTCTGAGAAATCCAAACTTTGTAGATGTAAAATGATTATAAATAAGATAAAGGGACGGAAATGTATCTTCTAGCAATCTTCATTCATTCTCGGCAACTCTACTTGCATCTGTATGTTCTGTCTTCTGATTTATTCCCGCCTCTCCCTCCTTATCTTCCCTTCACTCTCCCATCCATTCCCTTCACTCTCCAATCCATTCCCCAGTGGGCAAAAATTGGTTGAATTAACGTTAATTCAACGTTATCTGCAAACGTTGAAATAACGTTGAAAAAGTGGTTGAAAATGAAAGTTTGCCTCAACGTAAATGTCAACGTTGAATCAACATAGAAATTATCAACGTTGAAACAACGTTAAAATAAGTAACGTTGAAATAACGTTGAAAAAATGGTTGAAAATGAAAGTTTGCCTCAACGTAAATGTCAACGTTGAATCAACATAGAAATTATCAACGTTGAAACAACGTTAAAATAAGTAACGTTGAAATAACGTTGAAAAAATGGTTGAAAATGAAAGTTTGCCTCAACTTAAATGTCAACGTTGAATCAACATAGAAATTATCAACGTTGAAACAACGTTAAAATAGGTAACGTTGAAATAACGTTGAAAAAATGGTTGAAAATGAAAGTTTGCCTCAACGTAAATGTCAACGTTGAATCAACATAGAAATTATCAACGTTGAAACAACGTTAAAATAGGTAACGTTGAAATAACGTTGAAAAAATGGTTGAAAATGAAAGTTTGCCTCAACGTAAATGTCAACGTTGAATCAACATAGAAATTATCAACGTTGAAACAACGTTAAAATAAGTAACGTTGAAATAACGTTGAAAAAATGGTTGAAAATGAAAGTTTGCCTCAACAAAAATGTCAACGT
Source organism: Antedon mediterranea (assembly GCF_964355755.1). Taxonomy (NCBI): domain Eukaryota; kingdom Metazoa; phylum Echinodermata; class Crinoidea; order Comatulida; family Antedonidae; genus Antedon; species Antedon mediterranea. Next base: position 36,274,524 of record NC_092670.1, on the reverse strand, counting down.
TGATTCAACATAGATTTTCAACGTTGAAACAACGTAAAAATGTCTACGTTGAAATTATCAATGTTGATTCAATGTTGAAATTATTAACGTTGAAACAACGTAATAATTAAGTTGAAATGAAAATTTGCATCAACGTAAATTTAAACATAGATTTAACGTTGAAATTTGATTTGTTGAATTACTATATCCAATTTGAATCAACGGTTTTAAAGTAGTTAGTAGTAAAGTTACTGTTACGTCGCAGAATCCATCAATAGAGACATTTTATAAATACTGTATATCTTACTAATCTTTAATTTCTATAAAAACATAAAATAACATTTAATCAGGTGTTATCAAATCATCAGGCAAAATCCAAGCAACAATCAAATAATGTACGTCCTCACTGACAGTTCTCAGGTACCAATGTTAAGTATAAAAAATATACTAATAACCAGTTTGTAATATGTTTGCCAACTAACATGATTGAATAACTATAAATATTCGCTGATTACAGTAAAACACAATAAATACAACACACGTCACAGGTGCCTTGTGCTAATGTTGCAGAAGTCCAAATGATGGCAATAACACAATACTGTAATTGCATTGTTCCGATTAGTCAATAAACAGTTGCCTCGATTCCTGTGTTGACATTGTCCTATGCTTTCCAAAAGTGTGGCAATATTATTTTTCCAAACCTGAAACAAATTCAATCAAGTTATTGTAGTTTTAAACAAAAATAATACAGTAAAAAATTAATTGTTGAAAGATTTATTGTCCCCAAAAAACATGAACAATGAAGATTAATACAATCATACTTTGAATACCTTGCCATTTTGCAATTTTAACAATTTAGATATTCACTTGCCGTAGAAAATAAACAAAAACAATAAAGATTTCACTTACCGTATTTTCCGGAGTATAGGTCGACCCCAAGTATAAGTCGACCCCCAACTTTGACCTAGAATATCGTTGATTTTGGTATGACCTGAATATAAGTCGACCCCCAAAATCGGCTAATAACACAACTTACTTTAAAGTTCAAAGAAGGCTAGAAATGTATGAAATGTGGTTGTTTGTTTATACAATTATTAAAGTGTATGCCTAATCAATATCGGACGGACGTAATCACAACGGCTTCGCCGCCGTCTTCGCCAGCCTACAATAAATGACAGCGATGTAGCGTTACAGTACTTGCCATCAGCAATGTTTTTTCGCGTCACTCGAATAAATTAAAACGAGTTTTTCGTTAGGAGGCTTATTATTGTACAGGCGAGTAGTTGTAAATCGCGTTATCTGTAAATGTACACGCGCCGGACTGAGGAGAATTTATTTTATGAATAGACATGCGCAGTAATTGTAATTACGAACAAACAAACAAACTGCGCATGTGTATAGATGAAAATATCGCGGAATAACAAACATGCTGCATGGACATTCCAACATCGTGTAGTTCGTTTTGTGGTGTGTGTTACGATGTTTTCGCGAGTGAATACGAAGCATATGAAACACAAACGAAAACTATTTATTCTTAATTATTTTAATAAAAGCGTAATATAAACATCAAAATTAATCTTTGTTATATATTAATAGTACTTGTACCAGTACTTGTTGGAGTTGTATTATTTTGTACAATGTAGGTATTATTAAATTGAAAACTCCTGTGAGTGATTGATGATAGGCCACTGACCTTGCTAGGCCTTGACAGCTGACGGCTTTTGAACGAATTTTTTCGGCTTGATTTTTTTCAAAAATCGCATGGTCGGAGTATAAGTCGACCCCCCGATTTTGCAATTAAAATTTTCCCACAAAGTCTCGACCTATACTCCGGAAAATACGGTAACAAAAATACAAAATAAACAGTACATTTAACCAAAAACCAATTGTTTGTTTAAATTGTCCCCCTTTTAAGGTACAAATGCATTTTTTTAAATCTAATTTTTGGTCAAAGTGAACAACTCTATAGTGACGGCATATTCAACAAAACATTTAAAAAAAAATTGTTCAGTTCAATTATATCTGTAACACATTGTTCAAAAATCATACTGTACATAAACAAAAATTCAATTCAGAACATCATTTCACACTTACACGTAAAATATGCAATCAATTCAATTTATATGTAAATAATATTGCAACACTGTATTAATATTTACGCCGTGGTTAGGACTCCGGCACCGAAACTCAACTGCCCAGCGTTAGGGAATCCGACACGCTATTGCGCATGCCCAGAGCAAGGTAATCGGCGATTCTATTTTTGTCTACAACAGACCAAAGCGTGGTTCCCACTAGCGACGCAACACAAGGACGTAACGCAACGCAAGTAAATTGACCAATCACAAGCGATGGCTTATTCGCTTGTGATTGCTAACTGTCTATAACTTCGCTTGTCATTGGTTAAAACGCTTGCGTTGCGTTTACGTCCTTGCGTTACGTTCTAGTGGGAACCAAGCTTTACAGCGATGGATCATTTTAATAGCTGCGCCACGGCGAACTAGCCGGCCTACATGCCTACTAATACTAGTAGGCCTACCAGCTAGATCTGACCATTGGGCCTATTTATTTCGTAATTAAATTTGCTTCATTCATATATAAACTTTATATATTTATGAATTATAATTGCATGACTAGTTTTATTTTTTATGATTTTTCAAGTACAAAATAAAAGATTTCATATAACGCATTTATACTGTACATAACATCATGCAATCGTATACAAGTTGATTTGTTGACAGCAGCCGCCGTGCGGATGTGAAAAAAAAACAGAACTGTTCGGGAGAAGTCGGTGTCGCAACGCTACGCTACTCATTTTCGTACATTTCTTGAAATACGCAAGCTGATTCTTATCAATATCATAATAATTATTTTAACGCGTGGCGTAATTATTAATTCATGTATGGCCTAGGCCAAGTTTCATCCATCGCTCTCTCCCCCGCGCGACGACTAACTAGGCCACAGCAAAGATATCTTTGGCTACACAGTACATCCCTAGTTAACACTCCGACTCTCGGGTAATGTGGTGCGCGGTCTGTGGCACTAGTGCAAGCTATAATTACTTCGCTCTGGGCATGGGCAATTTAGCGTGTCGGATTCCCTAACGATGGGAAGTTGAGTTGCGGTGCCGGAATCCTAACCACGGCATAATATTTATTCAATTCAATATTAAAGTTAAGAACTATAAATACCAACCTTTTGTATATAAAAATATTGATCATCCATTAGATTTTTCTCGTTTGATTCACATAGAAAAGATTATAGGCCTACATGTACTTCATTATTTTGTACTCTAGCTAGGCATAGGCCTAAGGGCCTTAGCTAGGCCTACAATCTGAAATAAAGAAAGCGAGTAAGTTTAACAAATAGCCGTCCTAGGCTAGCAGCATGTGTTTGTATATTAACACTAATAATAGCATTAGCAGCTACTGTAGACAGCCTAGCAGAAAGCTAGCTAGGCCAACTAATTATATATTATAATGTTATATTTATGTATACTTTTGGATATTAAATAAAGAAAGTATTGAACTAAAAGGCCTAAAATACATACCATTTTATAACCATAATAAGTACAGTACTGTAGTTATCCTTGGCAAGGCAAATGTTTGCCCTTTGACATGCATAATACTAAATGCTTCCACTAGGCCTAGTGAGTGAATTCAGTTCATCAGTTTGGCAGCCTGCCTAGCCTACCAGGCTATAGCCTAGCTAGCTATGCATGTGTGGCCTACTAGACCAGAGGCTATAAGCTATTGATAAGGGTGAAATAGTCAAGCTCAAAGCTTATAAATTAGTAGATTACAAATAAAAAAGATTGTTTTCCTACCTCAAAACATACTTATTTGACAATTTCAATGACGAGCCTTTTTTTTCTACACACCACTTAAACTACTGTAGGCCTAGCCTACGTCGAAGTAACTGAAATTACTGACACCAGTTTCAAAATTTTATCAATACGAAACTAACCAATGACAAGCTCGTATCTTATGAAATTTGATCTTGCATGAAAGGATCATTCAATTTTCAACACAACTTCTAGAACATTTTTGTATTTATACAGAGACAATAATATTTGCCAATCTAAAATTCCTAAATAACCAATAATCATTTGTTTTACAATAAAGGATGATAAAATAAACCGCCAACTGAAATCTAATGTTAATTTAACGTTGAAACTTCAATGGCAACGCACTTAGTATTAAAAAATTTAAGTATTAAATATAATTTATCTTTAATTTAACGTTGAAAAACAAAAATAATAATTGTTTGAAAAAACAACATAATTTCAAGAGTTTTTCAACATTGAAAACATGTCATTTGAAAATGGCAACTGGATTTCAACGTTAAAATAACGTTGGAATAACATTGAAAAACAAAAATAATAATTGTTTGAAAAAAATTATTAGTTAGAAATACAATGTTATTTCAACGTTGGATCAACATTGATTAATTAACGTCAATTACTAGTTAGAAAGACAATGTTATTTCAACGTTGGAGCAACATTGATAAATTAACGTAAATTTCTTGTTAAAAATACAATGTTATTTCAACGTTGGATCAACATTGATAAATTAACGTAAATTACTAGTTAGAAATACAATGTTATCGACATTGATAAATTAACGTAAATTTCTAGTTAAAAATACAATGTTATTGCAACGTTGGATCAACATTGATAAATTAATGTAAATTTCTTGTTAAAAATACAATGTTATTTCAACGTTGGATCAACATTGATAAATTAACGTAAATTTCTAGATATAAAGACAATGTTATTTCAACGTTGTATCAACATTGATAAATTAACGTAAATTACTAGTTAGAAAGACAATGTTATTTCAACGTTGGATCAACATTAATAAATTAACGTAAATTTCTAGTTAAAAATACAATGTTATTTCAACGTTGGATCAACATTGATAAATTAACGTAAATTACTAGTTAGAAATACAATGTTATTTCAACGTTGGATCAACATTGATAAATTAACGTAAATTACTAGTTAAAAATACAATGTTATTTCAACGTTGGATCAACATTGATAAATTAACGTAAATTTCTAGTTAAAAATACTATGTGATTTTAACGTTGGATCAAACATTGATAAATTAACGTAAATTACTAGTTAAAAATACAATGTGATTTCAACGTTGGATCAACATTGATAAATTAACGTAAATTACTAGTTAGAAAGACAATGTTATTTCAACGTTGGATCAACAATGATAAATTAACTTAAATTACTAGTTAAAAAGACAATGTTATTTCAACGTTGGATTAACATTAATAAATTAACGTAAATTTCTAGTTAAAAATACAATGTTATTTCAACGTTGGATCAACATTAATAAATTAACGTAAATTTCTAGTTAAAAATACATTGTTATTTCAACGTTGGATCAACATTGATAAATTAACGTAAATTACTAGTTAAAAATACAATGTTTATTTCAACGTTGGATCAACATTGATAAATTAACGTAAATTACTAGTTAAAAATACAATGTTATTTCAACGTTGGATCAACATTGATAAATTAACTTAAATTTCGAGTTAAAAATACAATATGATTTTAACGTTGGATCAACATTGATAAATTAAGGTAAATTACTAGTTAGAAAGACAATGTTATTTCAACGTTGGATCAACATTGATAAATTAACTTAAATTACTAGTTAGAAAGACAATGTTATTTCAAAGTTGGATCAACATTGATAATAAAACGAAAATTTCTAGTTAGAAATACAATGTTATTTCAACGTTGGATCAACATTGATAAATTAACGCAAATTTCTAGTTAGAAAGACAATGTTATTTCAACGTTAAATCAACATTGATAAATTAACGTAAATTACTAGTTAGAAAGACAATGTTATTTCAACGTTGGATCAACATTGATAATAACACGTAAATTTCTAGTTAGAAATACAATGTTATTTCAACGTTGGATCAACATTGATAAATTAACGTAAATTTCTAGTTAAAAATACAATGTTATTTCAACGTTGAATCAACATTGACAAATTAACGTAAAACATTTGTTTGAAAAACAATGTTATTTCAACGTTGGATCAACATTGATAAATTAACGTAAAACATTTGTTAGAAAGACAATGTTATTCCAACGTTAAATCAACATTTATTAATTAACCTAAATTACTAGTTAGAAAGACAATGTTATTTCAACGTTGATTCAATGTTTATTACTAAACGTAAAAAAAATAGTTAGGGAAAAAATGTTATTTCAACGTTGATTCAACGTTTGAAATACGCTGACAACATGATTTCAACAAATCAACTATATTTCAACGTTGATTCAACGTTGAAATTATGTTCTGTGCCCACTGGGTCCCTTCTCTCTCCCATCCATTCCCTTCACTCTCCCATCCATTCCCTTCACTCTCCCATCCATTCCCTTCACTCTCCCATCTATTCCCTTCTCTCTCCCATCCATTCCCTTCACTCTCCCATCCATTCCCTTCACTCTCCCATCCATTCCCTTCACTCTCCAATCCATTCCCTTCTCTCTCCCATCCATTCCCTTCACTCTCCAATCCATTCCCTTCTCTCTCCCATCCATTCCCTTCACTCTCCCATCCATTCCCTTCACTCTCCCATCCATTCCCTTCACTCTCCAATCCATTCCCTTCTCTCTCCCATCCATGCCCTTCACTCTCCCATCTATTCCCTTCACTCTCCCATCTATTCCCTTCACTCTCCCATCTATTCCCTTCACTCTCCCATCTATTCCCTTCACTCTCCCATCTATTCCCTTCACTCTCCCATCCATTCCCTTCACTCTCCCATCTATTCCCTTCACTCTCCCATCTATTCCCTTCACTCTCCCATCCATTCCCTTCACTCTCCTATCCATTCCCTTCACTCTCCCATCCATTCCCTTCACTCTCCCATCCATTCCCTTCACTCTCCCATCCATTCCCTTCACTCTCCCATCTATTCCCTTCTCTCTCCCATCCATTCCCTTCACTCTCCCATCCATTCCCTTCACTCTCCCATCCATTCCCTTCACTCTCCAATCCATTCCCTTCTCTCTCCCATCCATTCCCTTCACTCTCCAATCCATTCCCTTCTCTCTCCCATCCATTCCCTTCACTCTCCCATCCATTCCCTTCACTCTCCCATCCATTCCCTTCACTCTCCAATCCATTCCCTTCTCTCTCCCATCCATGCCCTTCACTCTCCCATCTATTCCCTTCACTCTCCCATCTATTCCCTTCACTCTCCCATCTATTCCCTTCACTCTCCCATCTATTCCCTTCACTCTCCCATCCATTCCCTTCACTCTCCAATCCATTCCCTTCACTCTCCAATCCATTCCCTTCACTCTCCTATCTATTCCCTTCACTCTCCCATCCATTCCCTTCACTCTCCCATCTATTCCCTTCACTCTCCCATCTATTCCCTTCACTCTCCCATCCATTCCCTTCACTCTCCCATCCATTCCCTTCACTCTCCCATCCATTCCCTTCACTCTCCCATCTATTCCCTTCACTCTCCCATCTATTCCCTTCACTCTCCCATCTATTCCCTTCACTCTCCCATCTATTCCCTTCACTCTCCCATCTATTCCCTTCACTCTCCCATCCATTCCCTTCACTCTCCCATCTATTCCCTTCACTCTCCCATCCATTCCCTTCACTCTCCCATCCATTCCCTTCACTCTCCCATCCATTCCCTTCACTCTCCAATCCATTCCCTTCTCTCTCCCATCCATTCCCTTCACTCTCCCATCCATTCCCTTCACTCTCCCATCCATTCCCTTCACTCTCCCATCCATTCCCTTCACTCTCCCATCTATTCCCTTCACTCTCCCATCTATTCCCTTCACTCTCCCATCCATTCCCTTCACTCTCCCATCCATTCTCTTCACTCTCCTATCCATTCTCTTCACTCTCCCATCCATTCCCTTCACCCTCCCATCCATTACCTTCTAAGGTTTCTCCGTGCCTCCTCTCTTCCTCTTTGTTTCTTCCTCTCCCCACCTCTGTGTCCCCTACATCACCCTTAACACATTTTCAACTTCTTGTTTCTGTATTTAATGATCTTAACCAGTACCCATTCTTTTTTCTAGAATTGGATTTCCAGGCTTGCACACAACTAACAGGTGTTAGTTTTGGTTGTTTATCATCCCTACATTGTCTACAACGGTTAAACCTGTACCGCACAAACCTCACAGACAATCAAGCTTGTTTCTTATTCAAGTGAGTTTCTAAATTAAAATATCCAACAAGTTAGAAATGAAATACAACAAGTAATGCTCTGTCTACACTATCAAACTTTATGTGACAAAAAAATGTGATGTGCCCTTATATGGACATGATGATGTCATATCACTACCTTGGATACATCACACTTAAAAAAAAATTTTCAGCTAAGCGATATTAAAATTAGTCTATCCTGAATAATAAGAATATGTTACTTTTTAAAATTTCATTTCTATGGTGCATTTAAAAAATCGCCTTATATCTAAAAAAATCAGATACCTTTTACAGCTTAAGTAAGAAAAAAATTCTTTTATTTTTACAGGAATTTTCCTGAGTTGGAACACCTGAATTTAGGGTCTGTATCAGGTATTCAGCACTTTGATGTTGTGATGGGGTCACTAGGTCATTATTGCAAGTGAGTAATAACCCAAAGATTTATGTTTTTATTTGTTTTCATCAGTCTAAGTCCTGACTTCTGTGGTCAGGTGGTCAGAGGCTTGCCTTCTGATCCTATATGACACTGGTTCGATTCTTTATTGAGTGAAGTAAGGCTACCATTTAGAATCCATGGATTTACTTATCCTGTAATTGTGAATACCTAATGTAAGATAAAAAAAAATACCGTATTTACTGTACTTGTTTTATTTTAATGCTTAGTAATGTTGTTCTTTCTCAGGAAATTAAAGAGTTTAGATCTTTGGAGAGCAAAGACGTTGACTAATATTGGACTAGGCTCCCTGGCTAATGGCTGTCCTGAGCTATTAGAACTTGACATAGGCTGGTGGTAAGTACTACATGCCTCAAGCAATGACGTTTAGCTTGTTCAGACCTAGCAGCCTATAGTAAGGATATCTTCACGTTATGAATCATATTATTACTGTAAAATGTATTTATATATTCTGTGTTCTAATGCTATAGAGTATCACGGTGCTGACGTCACGACGGTAGGTGGCGCTGCGTGGTTACTAGCGCAACCAAAGATGCGTTCAGCCTGCCTTAGTGACTCCAAGGTCACCAATGGTTTGAAATAGGCTTATTGAAGTAGTCATTTTAAAACTTAATAATTTTTATTAAAAACAAACTAAAATTTTAAAAGATCACTAAATATTTGTTTTTAATAATCTATTTATTCTTCAACTACAGTTTAAGTTTAAAAAAATCAAGCTAAGATGCATAATTTGATAGAAATACAGATCTTTACTGTTTATCAACATAGTAGCGCTGAACGCATTGTTTGGTTGGCTAGGAACCATGCAGCGCCCTCTATCGTTGTGACGTCACACCGTGATACTCTATGTCTACACTATCAAACTGTGACAAAAAAAACTTTGATGTGCCCAAATATGGTAGTGATATGACATCATCAGTTTGATAGAGTAGACAGAGCTTTAGTGCAAACAAGTTAAAAACAGATGCAGATGTAGACATTGAATATGAACATATTCGTTATATTTGAATATGCATAATGTTTTTGGTTATGTTTACATTACCACCACAATACACAGTTAACCAAAGAACTTATAACACAAGAATCTCTTGTTCTTCAATTTTCATTCAAAACACAGTATCGGAAGTACAGGGTTAAAAGGTCAAACTGGGCAACGCCATTTCACAGCATGGAGCAGCGCCCCCTCCAAACTAGGAAGTCAATTACTCTACCCCCCCTAGAGTATTAGCAGATCCCCTCTATGATTTTGACTTTCTAATTTGATGCGGGCGCCCTACTCCATGGCTCACAATGGCGCCACCCATAGCTCTATTCTATCCCACAATGCCTTTCGAAATTGTTACGCGCTTTGTTTTTTTTTTATTTACTATTACAGCTCTCAAGTAAATAGAATCGAGATCTTGGTGACAAAGTGTAGAAAACTTAAGAAATTATATCTAACTTCAAATAGGTACACTCCAATAATATTTATTTACTTATACTTACTGATATTTTAAAATGAATAAATTAATTAATTTTAGAATGAAACTTTATGATTTTATATGTATTATGAAAATTAAATGTAGGCCTATATGTATGATAACCTTTGCAGACAAAGGTAGTTCAGTGGGACCCACAATAACATATCCTGATTTTCATATATTGTATTAAAAAAAAATGGTTTTTTTTCTTTAGGACAATAACAGATAGAGATCTGGAAGCCATCGCTGCCAATTGTCAAGACCTAGAGCAATTAGACCTGTTAGGAATGAGGTATATTAGCCCTCATAGTCTGGAGAGGTACAGTATTTTTCTTTTTCCATGTTAGAATCTTGACCAAAAGGCTCACTTCTGTTGCTTGGTTATTTGCAGTATATAATATATTGAAAATGCATAGGAGAAAGCTTTAGAGAGGAGCATCACACAGACACCCCATCCCCTCCCCCTTATATTTCACTTTAAATTAAAAAAATTATTGCCTTCATCATGAAATGTGACCATAACCCATTCTCTTATACACAATATGCTGAATCCACCCAAGGGGGAATATGTGAAAATAGAACTATGTATCAACTACAATTATAATAATACCCATTATATAACACATGGTCTCAGATGATTTTTTTTTTTTTTTTTTGATTTCTTTCTTTATTCATCCAAAAAATACATAAACATAACATTATAATATAAAACATTAAAATAATTGGATAAAAAGGAAGAAGAGAAAAGGCAACTTCATGCCTATCTAGCTCTACTCCCTGGGTGAACCCCATGAAAGAAAAAATTAAACAATAAAGTGTAAAACCTTGTCATCATAATCCCTTCCAAATCATTAATGAAATGTGTTTTTTTCTCTAACAGAGTACTAATTAAGTGCAAACGGCTCATATTTGTTGATATATCATTTTGTGAGCAGATAACTAAGGCCGTCGTAAGCAATCTAGAATCACAGTATCAGAACGTAACTATCAAGAAAAGTTTCAGTCATCCATCCTGATCCTCTATCATTAGCTGTTGAATCCAGATGTGGAAGTACCTAGGCTAGAAAAGGCACTCAATTTTACCTCAGGGAAGCCTCTAGCCGTATTCACCAATCACACAATTCACATGTTCACTTCAATTTTAAATTGAACACCACTTAAGTGAAATCCATAAATATTTATTTACTTAAGTGAAATACTTAGTATTTAAAGGAAATCTCACTTAATTGTAATTGGTAAATATGTTTTCACCATTCAAACTTTGGCAAGGAAAGCAGCATTAAAATAAGAATTCTTCTATTAAGTGAATACCATGCTTAAATATTTATTGACTTAAGTGAAATACGTATTTAAGGAAAATTCTTCACTGAAGTGTGATTGGTGAATACAGCCACTGAACCATTTTACTGATAATGCCTTCTCATAAAATTGCCAGTTACAGAATTTACTGATACTTTAAAAAGTATGCAAAATTGTTCATGTGGGTAAGATAAACAAGTAAATGTAGATAAGTAAATTTAGTACTTTGGTACTGATGATGAATTTTAATAATACAATATTGATTGTGCAATTTTTTTTATGGCAAGGCAATTACCGGTGCTTGAATATGTTTTATGTTAATAAATTGTTTATATTGTTTTTTTTAAACTAACATTTTAATAAATACTATGCATTACTCATGGAGAGTATTGTGTGTGATTTTAAAGATATTGTAACGTTTCCATGCCTCGTTTCCATGCCTCGTTGTTAGCGGGTTCGGCGTCGGTGTTATTCCGACGACGATAAGTAAGTAATATGACGTACAGAAGCACAAACTACAATCTGTTACGAATTCAGGGGGTGCTTTATTCTTTTCACAACTGATGATACAGTACACAATAGAAATGGTATTCGTTTGCCCTACCTAATAATTGCGTGTAACTTCAGGTACAAAGTAATTCCTAGTATGGATTGGGTCAGATAATTTTTTAAGCCTATGACTCTTCCTGTTGGAGCTCCACTGCCTCACGTGGGTTTCTTCCTCCTTAGATTACAAATTCACCCACCAATCAGAAGCCTCCTAAGAGGACTAACCTCCACAGCAATAAGAGGGGTATCAAAATCGTTACAATATGTTTAGTTATACCACCAACACTACCTCTGTTTTACAAAGTTTTTGTTCATTTATTAATATTAATATTCCAGGCACAGTAAACGCACATTTTCTGAATTAGAAAATCATGGTTTTAAATTTTATAATAATTATATAAATGCTACACTTTCATATGACAATCATATTAACTGTTTTATATTTTTACTAACATATTCACTGTTTTAAAATGTTGTTCGTTGTGCAATTTGTTCAAATTGTTTTATAAGAAACTGTATTATTATATTTGGTGTACATGCCAATTTATAAATAAATAATAATTTTGGTAATGAAAGTATTTGTCATCTGTTGTTTGCTCCAGTTTCATATATTTTATATTTCTTCATTTTTTACTGGTTGGCGGAATAATTCAAAGTTTCTCTGAATAGTTGCAACATCATCATATTTTATGCAAACATTTTATTGAAAGTTTTGATGTATTTTACTAATTTTTCATCTACCTCAAACAATTTACTTGCAGAAATTATTTATTTTTACTAATGTATTATGAGAATAAGGTAATGGTAACAATTTCATAATTAACAATTTTTATTATGTATTTCACAATTTGTCAAAAATCATATTTTTTAAATTACTGTACTGTATTTCTAAACACATAATACAGTAATTTATAAATATATTTATTGTCCCCAAAAAACATGAAAAAAGATTATTAAAATAAGACTTTGAATAGGCTATTTTGTAGTTTTTACTTCTGTAGGAAAAAAATAAATGTTTTCACTTATAAAATCACAAAATAAAAATGATTAAATTCAACCAAAAACCCATTGGTTGGCAGCCAATTTGACTATTTCTTGGTTTAAATTACAGTTTTTTCAGGTAAATAATTTGTTGTTTTTTTATCAAATTTTTGGTCAAAGTGAATAACTATTGGCATATTCAACAACAGGGGGACAATAGTATCTTTAAAGAAACACATTTTGTTTTTATTTGACAGTTTTCCAATTCAGTTTTGTTGCATATTTAATAAATTAAATTTCTGTCACTTTACTGCACTTTATGTCAGAGTACACTATCATCTAAGCCAGTAACAATATGAGTGTCCGTTTTCAAGATAATTCCAAGTAGTTTCCATGCAGTTTTCCAGGCAGCCACTTTAGCACTGACACAGTCAACAACACTGTGAATATCACAGCCACAAGGACTGACTCCTGTTTGCACTGCTTTAGTGACCTGACTCATCCCCTGAGACCAGTCGTTGATTTCATTGCAATTGTAGGCTAACTGAAGAAGGTAGGACTCCCAGCCTGATTGGAGTGCTCTTGTTACGCTTTCTTTGTTGACCATATCAAATGAGTCCATTGCTGCAAGATGAACCATAAAAAAATGTAAGTACTGGTAACTCATTTTTTATAGCAAATGTTCTCTCATTTATACTTAAATACAGATTACATCTCAGAGTAGCGCCAGTCTAGCGCCCCCTATCGGGTAGACTTATATATCATGGCCGCTGGTTGTTATGTTATTGTTGTGATATTTGGTTTTGACGAATAAAGATCTTATTCTACTTGAGTCTTACGTGTCCGGTCGTCTTTATTGTGGTGTGCCTTTTGCCTTACTGGCGTAGGGCAAAACATCCGACCAATTACTTTAGCTCCTCGACACAAGGTTTTCTTGATCTCAAATCTCACCCTAGCCATCAGCACAATTGGTGATCGACTAGAGATATGAACGTCAGGTTACTGATCTGTATGTTGTGGACATTAGTGCAACCCAATTGTGTTTTCAAATGTACTTGGAGAATAATTGTAATCTTTTCAGATGTTTTGCAAATGAATAATTTAATACATGTAGTTAATAGTTCAAAATAAATAATACCCTTACCATCAATTTTATTAAGGTTGTGTATTGCCAGTATTTCAGCGTAGCCTGCACCAGGAATCAACTTCTCATCTAAAAGTGCTTGAGTAAGTCTGTGTACACATGACATTAACTGATCCTCTAACCCATCTAGTTGATACTGGCTTGGTGCACATAAAACAGCAGTCTGAAATAACAAGAACTAGCTGTAGCTATTTGGCCTCAGCTATTTGGCCTCCAGAAGTCTGCCATCCAATTAGTTACCCAACTGAAACTACTGTACCCAATTACTTACAGTGCTTGAGTTGACAACATTTTAACATAACTCCAGTTGTTTGTGTCCCAGAATGAATGTACAATATATATATATTATGATGTATCTGATCATTGTGTTTTGTTTAAAAATGTGTCAAAATATTTGATATATTCCTTTCTTGGTATTTAGTTTTTCATCATCATATTAATTTTATTATTATTATATTATTACTGGTTAACCTCTTCCGTCAAAGACTGGTCTCCCAGAGGGCCAAGTTATTATCATTGGCTGTGATGTACTACTACACCGGGGTAACCCCTTACTAAAGATGTACTAGGCTCTTTAAAGTGCACATGAGCTGTCTACACTATCAAATTAGTTTGACAAAAGAAGTGTGATGTGCCCAAATATGGTAGGCCTAGTGATATACCCAAATATGGTATTAATATGACATCACCATGTCCATATAATGGGCACATCACATTTCGGTGTCACATAAAGTTTGATAGTGTAGTTAGACAGAGATTAAGTATAAACATGGTATAAAGATCATCTTACTTGAAGATTTGCTTCGGTTTGTATACTCAGTAGATAGTTCTGAATGGATGGTTCTTTTGAACTTCGACCTTCACAGCGTCCTCCTTCTAATGATTTTAACAATGACACATGCCCTACATCTGTCTATTAAAAAAAAAGAAGCATGCATGGAAGCAGTGTTAAAGTGTTACCTGTTAGAATAGATAAATAACATTAATTCCATAATGGACATCTCTTGAATGATAAATGGAAGACTCCTAGTAAATTGAACATTTTTTTACAGAAGTGTATGCAATATTTATCACAATTTAATTTTAAGGGAGTCAAATCTGGGAATGAATTTAATTTTCGATATTCTATAGACTAGTTACCTCCTCAGCATCCATTAGATATGTTAAAACATTAGCCTCTGATCCAGCAGTAAGTAATTTCAGAACTGAAAACTTTACTCTCTCTACAACCAGAATACTTTCAGCCAAACAATCTGCGAAGAGACTAACATCCATTGTTCCTTTGGTAACTACTATGTCTATTTTTAGTTGCTTCAAGTGATCAAGAATTCTCTGTTTCCATTCTTTCTGGGAGCTTTGAGATGTTACAGAGCTCCCAATGGTGATGTCAGGTTTCAATGAGTCTTTGTAGCCAAGGTGATGGTAATTTAGTTGTACATCACCTGAAACAAGCTAAAGATATTTCAATAATTGTATTTTGTTTAATATTACTGTATATCTCTTCTACCTTATTTTTGCATGGAAAACATAAATTCTATCAAAACCACTCACCAGTAGCCTAGGCTTCGAATGTTTCAGTTGTGTGACTAAGGAAACCTGATGAATTGTTATTGGCAGTAAGATCCCTGCTTCAACTCTTGATTCAGAAGAAGTAGGACCTAGGATTCTGCAAATATGTAGCCACTTCATATTTATTCTAAACAAAAAATATTCAAGGTTACGATAGTGTTTTTAATCTTATTTTAATCTATTCTATGATAGAAGTACAGTAGATCAGAATGAATTTCAACTTACAGATCATTTTCAATTCTTGTTCTGTTCTTGAACATTTTCACTGCAATCTCCATCACTTGGTCTGAGCCATATGACAGAGCAGGTCTGCAAAAGTTTAAAAAGATATACTATTTTGTTAAACAAATTATGTATATTTTCAATGTGTTGAGTAGTAAGCTGTACCATACGTCTCTATTACAATAACTAGTTAAGTGATAAATAAAAATAAAAAACAGCCGTGCCTAGAAAATATACATGTTTTACTAGTTTGAGGGACATAGTATTCAAGTAGTAATTTACCTACCCAAGAAAATCCAACCTGTTTGTGATTTGTTTTGCAGAATCAATTTCCATCTCTTGATAAGATCTTGCTACTTTCATACTTGGACAGGTATTATTGTCATGGTTTTCCTCGAAATCATTATTTGAATTATTAGAACATTCATCAATGTTTGTTATTGTTCTAAAATGCCTGCTTTGTGATAGTCCTTTTGCTATTGATACCTGTGAGGATTTCTTCAACCTTTTCTCAATGAATGAACTAACATCTAACCTCTCAATGTCATTCTCTGCAAATAATGATTGTATATTTTGTCTAGAAGCACGTCCACAAACAAGATCATCTGTTAAAGGAATGTTGGATTCTATCTTTGGAGTAACACTTAAATTGCTGCCATCTTCTTGTAAATTGGGCAAATCTTGAACACAACCTGCAAACTCATTATCAGAATCATCATCTACATTAGCATTATTTATCCCAACATGTTTGATTGTTCGAAAATGTCTGCCTTGTGACATTCCTCTTATCAAACCTAACTTAGAAGATTCTTTCATCTTATGCCTAATTAAAGTATCAATATTTTCTATTTCTTTCTTTGCAGATTTTTCTAGCATAGATTCAGTGTTAATTTCTTTCAAACAACTAGACTGCTGGATTTTTTGTTGTTGTATCTCCTTATCAGATATATTGGGTAAATGTTCAAAACAACCTGCAAACTCATCATCACTGTCTGTCAAACTATCAATCACATTTGGTTCACTTTTCTGAAATGAATAATTTCTTCTTAGTTCTAAGTGATGTAAATCATTAAGTATTTCTAAAGATTTTTCATCAGTTTCTGATGAACCCTGAGAATCCACAAACGGAATTTGTAAACTGTCTGCAAATGGCTTTCCTATCTTGTATTTACACATATCATGGTTATATTCTATGCTACCAACATTTCTCATTGATTCCTGTTGCCCTTTAACCTTTGGTGATATAACTAAATAATCGTCAGTAAAATCAGGTTCTGAAAGTCCTAAGTCAATTTCATTATTTTCATTAAAAAACCATGACACATCTTCATCATCCAAGATTCCTTGATATGTGGACCACGTTTCTCTATCTGCTGGTTCCACATATTCAGCTCTTTCATCTTTTGAATTCCATGGTCTTCCAGAAGATAAAACAGCAGCCATCATTTCTTCTTTCCTCTTAGCAGGTCTATTATTTTCTTCCTTTTGATCCTCAGCTGATTTTATTTTTGTACTTGCTGTCTCTTTCCTACCATTTTCATGAGCAATGGTTTCTTCAATCTTTGGTTTTTTGCTGCCACAAGTTGCTAAACTCTGGTGATCGAGTTGTTGTAGCACCAACCATTGGTCCAAAGATGTTGATGAACTATGTACAGCATCGATAGATGAAGCAAGTAAATCATCACCAATAGCCAGCAATGGTCTTACTGCCAAACCCTAAATAAGCACAAAAGCAGTATTGTATCAGGCAGGAGGAGTAATCTAGAGTTTAACAAAAATTGAAAAGATGCACCAAACTGAACTGTTAGATTGACCAGGAATTGCCCTGGACTGACCTAATCATTTAACATACTGATGGATACATAACATAGTAGTGATGATTCACTTTCTGACAAATCTAACAGTATCAGATGCCATGGGGTTGTATCTTCATGCCAAGTCATGAACATTTTACTTATTGTTAAAGTTCAGTAACAGACAGACATTTACCTTGTTCAGTAGACTCTTGAACTCCAGACACCAGTGGCCCAGTAGAACAACCATGGTGGTAGAGTAGCAACCATAAACACTGTTGTGAGTCTGGATAGCAGATGCTATCATCTCTCCAATGGGGTGCTGCAACACAAATGCATGTTTTCATAGTATAGTAATAGTATAGTTCTTTGTTTACTCTAAAGCTTTTTATACACTAAAACTAGTTTGAACAAAAAAATGTGATGTGTCCAAATATCGTAGCTATTATGCTTAAATATGGTAGTGATATGACATCATCATGTCCATTTATGTGCATGCACATCACATTTTCTTGTCACATAAAGTTTGATAGTGTAGACAGAGCTTTAAACTATTTCAGATTAATTGCTTTTTAAAAGCAGTTCACACATGCTATACATAGAAAATATGAACAACTGTATCACTTCACAAACCTGCAAATCCAGTAACTGCAGCAGTTTTTCAGTACTGGTGACACAAACACTCTCAACACCATCTTGATCAACAAAGAACTTAACACTAAAAAGACAAATGAAAAATGCTTTTTATAGAAAGAAAAACACCACTACACAATCAATAATTTGGAGACCCACTTGATAGTTTGATTTAGTTCGCTTTTGGGAATCCTGTCTCTCTCTATTGTTTGTTTTTTTTTATATCTGAGACAAAATAAATGAAATGAAAATGAAATACACAGTATTTAAATTAATTGGCCTATATTTGGCTAACTTTTATTTTTTAAAAACAATCTTTGGAACTCAAATATCATTTTCAATGCAATTTCATATTGAACAAGGTTGGATTATTTATACTCGTCGTTCATACGCATCATCATTTGTTAGATTTATTAGCACTGGATTGTATTATGTTTAGGATTTTAAAACTTGAATTGGATTCATTATACAATATATGCCAATACACCTGCTTTGGTTGGGAGAAATTTTTTACTTGTCGCCATCTTTTTCACTCTGCTTAGTTTTCTGCAAATAAATTGCTGCAAAAAATTAAGCCATTGTATGACCATAGTTCGCTGTCATAATTGTTTCATTTTTTTTCTATGTAGGGGCCTAGAGAAACTCCTCCAAATACTGAATACCTTCCATTGTTTTCATGTATGTTTTATACAAACCTTTTTACTGGCCCAAGAAAATTCCTAAAGGTTGAACCTGAAAAATAGAAAATAAAATATTTTTGACAAACAGGTCACTGTAAGATTCGAATTGAAATAAAATAAATTTGCAATTTTTCTAGCAAGCTAATAATCAAAACTAAACCATTAATTGTCATCATGGATATGCTTCATAGTTAATTCTGCATGTAAAACTGTAATTTAATTTAAAATAGTGTACTGTTTATCCACGGTGAACCACTGTATATGTGGTTTAGTTTAGTATGTAAGTTATTGCTGTTACCGAGTACTGAGGCAACTTGAAGTCCAGACTGGTATTTTTCATTCATTGATAGCATATCATGAAACCTACAAAAAACAAGAAGATTTAATTTAAAATAGTGTACTGTTTATCCACGGTGAACCACTGTATGTAACTTAGTTTAGTATGCAAGTTATTGCTGTTACCGAGTACTGAGGCAACTTGAAGTCCAGACTGGTATTTTTCATTCATGAATAGCATATCATGAAACCTACAAAAAACACAGTACAGAATTACTGGACTGTAACTGTAGTAGAAAAAGACGTAGTTAATGATCATATTATATACAGAAGTCGTTCAAATCGCGCATAATTATTTATAACATACTTATGCAATTTGAAAAACAAGGACGAAACGACCCAGTCCTATAGACTCTAGTTTACTGTTGGCTTACGTTTCTTTTTCATCTAGCCTCCCTACCTAGCTACAGTCAGATAAATAATTGATGGTAGAATAATAATTAGCCTAAACTAACTACTACTCTAGGCCTACCCAGTGGGGATCTAGTATCGGAATCGCTGCAATACGGTTATTATTAATAATTAGGTTATAATGTGTATATTATTATAGGCCTACTATAACTAGGGGCCTATTAAAATTACAATCTTTTTTGTAGTATGTGTGTGATGTGTATGTCTATGTTGTGTCACGTGCATGTACTTGTGCGGTCAGGTGGAACACAACAAACAACACAGGCACGTGATGTAAAATCTCGGAAGTTTTTAGCCTTCTATTTCTGTCTAAAGCCTAGCCAGATAAATCAACAACTTGAATTTGATCTAAATATTATTATGTTGCTGTTTAATTTACTACAATTTCTAATCTTCAGTTTATTGTTCCCATGTTTTTATTGTAACTTATGCAAAGAGAGTCCACCTTCGACGTTTCTGTGTACTTTGCAGGATGGATCAAAAATCGACATCTCTTCGCTGGGAGATCGTAGCGGGAAATCGGCAAAGTAGGTCTACAACCGGCATTCCTACTTACCAGACCACCTCCTAAGGTTTGGCCTAGCCACTCTAAACTATCCTAGGTCTAGTGACTACCAAAAGTGACATTGTCATGCCGATGTGTGGTCCCCCTCCATGGTTTCACAGTGGTCATTTCACAATTGAATTTTATTGCGTTTTAATTTTGATGATTTGAAATTAATTAAATTGTGTGTATTTAAATTGTAGTGAATAATAATAGAAGAAAGATACACCAAGGAGTTGTAAATTATTTTACAACTCCCTGGATACACTAGAAGGAAACGAAAAGGATTTTTTTTTCATTATTCGATTGTACAGTCATCATTAATAGCAATGCACCTCCTTCCTCCACATTTACATATTAAAGATCACCATAACATTTGTCAAATATCTTTTATAAACATACCATGTACTACTATAATATATTTGTTTTTTCTACAGGTATAGTGCTGTATCCGGTGACTATAAATATACTTACAACCCGCGATACAGTTATACAGTTGGACAATCATCAGTATGTAAAGATGCTGCAGTGAGTACATTAGAGAATAGACATCATCCACTGGATTTTAACTACTAACAACTAAATAATCAATCTAACCCATAAATAATTACCATATTTATTTGTATAAACAGCATGGCCTTTTATTGTTCAGGAGGGTTTTTAGGGAGGCGTTTATTTGAGAATGGCATTTATTTTTTTGGGTGTAATATCGTAACAAGTATTATCAAATAAATACCTCCAAGATATGAAAAAATACAACATAAATTAATATCGAGAAATGATAAAATACAGTAAAAATGTTTAGTAAGTTGTAGCTCATTTCAATTAATAAATTATACTACAAATAGAAATGTGTTAATACAATATTGTGTATATATGCAGGTGGCGGCGTTTATTCATAATGATGTTCCGCGGGGGAGGGGGGTTATGATACTTTTATTGTCTTCCTGAACACCACCAAAATAAACACCATGGTGTGGAATAAATAATGCAGTATCTGCTATGAGGCTTTTTAATTTAATTTGGAAACGATAACCGCAATAAGTATCTTAGCTGTATTTTAAACTCGATTTGTACTTTTTGTGTCCGCTTTTAACATTTTTATATAACATCTTGTTCTCTGTTTTATGTGATTTTATTCTTTTTTACTGTTTGTGCGACAATGTTTTTAGACAATTTTAATGTGTGTACTTTCAGCCAAAGTTTCAAGCCATTCATGAGTTTGACAATAAAGTTTATTGAATTGAAATTGAATTAAAAAAGTACAATAAGCTTAAAGCCTCATTAAAATAAATAAATAAATAAATCAAATGGATTAGAGTTGTTGGGAAAGCAATGAAAAAGACCACACTACTTAAAAAACTGTGATCTTTGTAAAATAAAACTTCAAATTAATTTTTTTATTTATTTAATTAAGTTATATGCATTTAAACTATTGCTTCTGTCACAATCTTTATTTATATCTTTATTTATTCTTTCCTTAGCACTATTTTGTCCGTCAATTTTCTTGATATCAGTTTCATCTAGCTAAGTCAATTTTTTAGAGTATATTCCTTATGGCCAGGAATCGATGTGGTTATGTTTTCATGGTGCGCAATAAAAAATTACTGGAAGACTGATCTGCAGTGCAGTGCGGTCTACGCGCGCTTTAAACGAAATCACATTTGTAATTATATCTTCAAAAGCATGAATCACAATTAAACAAAATTTTGTACTCATAAATTTCAGGTCACATTTCATCATATGGCAATAGAATTACGTGCGTAGCGCATATAACGCATGCGTAAGCGCACTTAACATTTTCAAAATTGTCAACATTTATTTTCGATAAAATTAGAGTACGTTTTAGGCAATCTTAAGCGTTTAAATAATTGCCATCATAGTAAAAATTTTAATTCTTTGCGGTATGTAATAATCTATCTGCACTGAAGTGGCTACTGCATAGTAAATACACAGAGAAATCTTTCTACAAGTTTTAGTCAGTTGTATGGCTCGGTGGTCTGTGCTCGTGTCTATGGCATTCAAGGTACCGAGATCGAGCCTCACCTTGGGAAACGAAATGAAAAAAAGATTTTTTTTTATTATCCGTATTGTTTGTTCAATTTTATTTAGTGTATAGATTATACACATGATTTATAATGAAATCTAGATAAAAATAACTTATGTCTTTATTGTTATGTAATATCAAATGTGGTTTATGACATTATACGCAGAGGGATCTTTGATCGGATTCTGATACCGCTATTGTATTTGCGTTAGCAATACCCTATCATATATTATAAATAATTAAAGATTCTGAGAAAATCAATCAATCAATATATCTTTTAAAAATCAATTATCTTTATTTAAATCAATGTATGCATATAACCTATAATTCATCATAGTGACGAATTAAATCTAGTTAATTCTGTATTTTTAAGGCGTGTCAGACCGATAAAGACAATGATGCAGAATTTCTCATTGCTGAACAGAAGGTGGACTCCTGGAGCAGCTGCACTGCAGATCAGTCTTCCAGTAACTTTGTAATTTGTATCAACTATACACCAGTAATAGCACCTGGTGCCACAAGGTACTGAGACATATAATTACATATTGTCACCTATTTGTTATTTACCACAACCAAACATTTGTTAGGATGTGCTAAGCAATATTTATAAAACACATTTTACTAATTGAATTTAAATCAATTTGTTTATCATTACATTTTATTTAATTATTTTAATAATAAAAAATAAATAAATTAATAAAAATTAAAATAAATTACCGGTGACAAAATTAAAATAATTAAAATAATTTAAATTTTGTCACCGGTAATTTGTTTGCAATGTTTTTTCTGTATTGCTAATGCTAGTAAAACATTTCTATAACCTTGTGTTCTTTTTAAACTAAAACCTAAACATTGATTTTTTGAAAATCTCGTAATTGCCAATTTGAATATTTATGCTAATTTATTTTTTTTTTTATAGAAATGTAATTGTGAAACTACTTTGTAATAAAGATGGTAAATCATCATTTACAGCCACAGATAATGGAGCTACTACTTATGTAAGTAACAATTGAGATTGGTTTGCTTAAAATATAGTTACCAACTTAAGAGTTTTGAAATACATGACAGGCTACACCATTGTGGGGAAGGGTGGAGTGTGGACACAAAGTATTCAAGCTTTTTTTTTCGATAAAAATATTGTTCAATTGTATTTTTAATCTTTTGTTTGTTAATCCGTTATTATCATTCACTATTTTTATTATTTTATTAAAATTTGTTTTTTTGGATGGTCAAATTGAACTGATCCACTGACCAAAGGCATGGAAATTCAGGGCATCATTTATAAGGAGCGCCTGCGCGACCGCGCTCCTCCGCGCTCCTCAACAGGCTTCGAGGAGAGCAATTTATCGCGCTCCTTAATTTTCAAAATAGAGCCTAGCTTTTGACAGTGTTGATTTTTCTGTCAAGAGGCCTAAAAACACCTGGATTTTTTAAAGTTAAAACCAATCTAGGCCTAGGCTAATAATATATAAGCTAAGTTATAAAGCTACAAGCCTAATGGCAGTCCCTCGTTTTTAAGGATCGCGAGCGCGATCGCAATCAACAACCTTCGAAAAGGAGAGCAATTCATCGCGCTCCAGTGCGAGGTACCACCAACAAAGGGGATTCCCCTGCCTGCGCGCATTCAAGGGCGAGTTTACTTCATCGCCTCATAGTGCAACCAGTACGGTGTCATAGAAACACCTCCTTTACAGGAAGATCATGTCCCAACCAATAATTTTTCCCTTTATGTTTTTATGGAACGAGTTAATAAAATATATCTAATTTTAAAAGGAAACATTAATATAGGAGGCCTAAATATAATGTTTATTATTTAAAAAAGCTTAGCTGCTGGTTGCTTTAATTATATCATTTTGAAGATGGATTATTTCTTCGAAAGTTCTAACCAATTTTGGTCACTCAAATCCTCCTAAAAACATGTGCTGACGTGTGACGTCAGCATCTTCTAGAAGCTCTCTCAGCCCTCCCCTATTGTGCGTGCGCCCATGTGTGACACATGTAAACACGATCAAATATCTTTCTTAATTATTTTAAAATGACACTTTTGTAACTTATTATCAATATTTTAATGGCTGTTGCATATTAGAATTGTATAATTTATGAATTGCAGGTAAATACTTTTCAGGTGTTCTGTCTGATTTCTAGGCCAACAAGCTAGGCTAGAAAAGCTAGGCTAAAGGCATAGTTGGCCAGGACAGGATTCTCCAGGCTCCTGAAACCCAATCTACCCAGGCCATAAAAAAAAAATTGGCTTGAGTTTTTTTACTGTAGAATATTACGATCCCCACGGAAAATATTGTGTGAAGGTGGGTGTGGGGGATTTTAGGGGAGAGGTACAGTATACATTTGTTGTGCCCGGCGGGGGGGGGGGGGGGGGGTTATCCCCACCCCTGTTGGGAAAAAAAATGTGTACAAAAAATTAATAATTGTAATTTTTTTACATATTTACATAAACATTTGAGGAGAGCGATTTAAAATTTTTTCAAGGAGAGCGAATTGCTCTCCTCGGTGATTTGAGGAGAGCGATTTGTTGCTCTCCTGGGTTTTGCATACGTGATGCCCTGGAAATTCAGCGCAGCCCGGGTTTCTCTTTTTACTGTATAAACTTGTGCACACAACATCGTCACTGTGTCAGTCCATCGTATAACTGTTTTTGTTAATTTGAATGCATTTTCCTCTCAAATAGGGATAAAAAATGATCACACATTTAGCAATGACAAAAAAAGTGATCTTGCACATAAAAGTGCCGGCCCGTTCCGCACAATGCGAGACGGTTGGTAACTATGTTAAATAAAATGTGTCTAAAAGTTGTCACAATACCAAACACTCACAATTTAAGGCCTCTCTCTCCACTCACAAATACTTTTACGGTAATGTAAAATTTTACCTTACATCATACAAACTTGTTTTGCTCATTTTTTGTTCATTAGTCGTAGTCCATTAAAGGCCAGGTGCGGGCAAAAAATGTCTATTGATCATACATTCCAATAATTGTCGATCTATAGTTTCCCCTATGTTTCATATTTTTGGGATTTTATTTGTGTTACACGAGCTTGTTGAAAATAAGCACTTTCTTATCAGTGGGGGATAGTTCAAATTACACAGTAAAATCTCTATTCTTTTGTACCCAAATTTTGTAAAGTAGAGAGGCATTTTAAAAAGCTATGAAAAATAAACGGTGTGGTAAAAATGTTATCAGATGACTAAATATAGGTAATATAACTTGAATATTACATTTCTGATATTTTTATTGAACTTCAGATTTTTATTTTCATACTATAGCAAAAATAATCCACCGTATATCCACCATCTTTTTTCACCATCTAGGGAGTCACCAGACATGTTATTACATTAGGTTAACTACCTAACTACTGAAAAAAAGTCTTCCTGGTTTTTATGGAAGAATTTTTGCCAAATTTTTTATTTGACCATATTAAGGGAAATTAATTTTTTTTCGTCTTGATTTCTGTTACAAATATTTGATTTATGTACAATTAACCAAATATTATATTTAAAATTCATGCCTGTATCTGAGCTTTAATCTAATTTTGTGAAGAAATATCTCAAAAGGTGGAGTAAAAAAATCAGAAGGAAGGCATGTATATAAATTCAATTTCCCCCTCTGTTTGATAGTAAGTGTCGCTGACCACCCATAATCTTTGCTATGCAGTACACTGAAATGACTTCATACTATCATGCAGGTATTACAACTTTCTGAAGTAGTAACCCAGTAACTCTACAGTCTACTTTAAAACAATAGCATTACATTATTTTATCATGTTTTTCTATGTACATATTTAGACCACCTTAATATGCCTAATTGATTAAATAGTTAAACCGATTTTGAGTTGCATGCAACGCGACTCTACAGCTCACTATGTCGGTCGGTCGGTAAACACTAACTCAAATTTGAGCACACGACTGCAGCAATGTATATGGCCTTGTTAAATTTTCTTTTATTACTTTTTTTAGACATTCACATTGGAGGACAAAGAAGTTTGCCCAAAATTTGATAGTGGTTTAAGTGTAGGATCTATTCTTTGCATATTGTAAGTAACTAATTGTAATTGTACAATGCTCAACAAAATGTCAGCTTTGATGTTGTTTAACATCTTTTTAAATCCCATTCTAATTTAGTAAACGTAGTTTTGTATAAAATAAGCCATGGTTTGAGCAGTCAAATGATTAATGATTTTTATGCAATAAAAAAGATTACTTTTTGGGATCATCTGTATATTTAATTTTTCTTTTTAGGTTTACAGTTTTGTTAATTGTGTACTTGATAGCAGGAGTTCTTATAAACCGTTTTATCCGAGGTGCAGCGGGAAAAGAACTCTTCCCAAATTATCAGTTCTGGACAGGTTTCCCAAGCCTTGTTAAGGTAAGTAAAATTACTTGATCTTCATCATCATTAAATCATTTTAATTATTTTTTATCATGGTATTCATTAATGGCTGAAAAAAAATGGTTTTTCCCTGAGTCTGAGCATGATCTAAAACTGTGTTCTGGATCTAATAAAAAGTTTCAACTTTTAATTCTTCACTGCAGAAAAACTATACGAAAAAAAAACTGCAGCAAGTCTTAATATTTTTAAAGATATAGCTCCCTCTATCCAATTGTTACAGAGCCCTCTATTGTTTGGTCATGTTTTCATAAAATATTTCATATTTTATATTTTAAGTCTTCTAAGATAATGGATTACTTTTTGCACAATTAAAACTCTTAATTTGAAATGCTTATGTACTTCCTTTTTGCATGTAAAATAATTGGTGTATCATCTTTATGTTAAATGTATGTATTTTGAAAAACAATTGTGAATAATTCGATTTTTAGGATGGTGTATTGCTCTCAATTTCACCATGTAAAAAGGACTCTGAATATGACGCTATATAAAGTTGAATTCAGCATTTCATTTCACCGTAAGTTCATGGTAACAATGACCATAAACCCTTACAAAGTCAATATTTGAATATATAGTCCCACTTCTAAGTCCATATTTAAATATTGTCCCACCACTAAGTCAATATTTGAACATAGTCCCACCACCAAGGTCAATATTTTAATATAGTCCAACCACTAAGTCAATATTTTAATATAGTCCCACCACTAAATCAGTATTTGAATATAGTCCCACCACTAAGTCAGTATTTGAATATAGTCCCACCACTAAGTCAATATTTGAATATAGTCCCACCACTAAGTCAATATTTGAATATAGTCCCACCACTAAGTCAATATTTGAATATAGTCCCACCACTGAGTCAAAATTTGAATATAGTCCCACCACTAAGTCAATATTTGAATATAGTCCCACCACTAAGTCAATATTTGAAAATAATCCCACCACTAATTTGTACTATTATTTGAGGCCAATCCTTGTGAGATAATAATAATAAATCAATATTGGTAATACACAATAATTGTACATAAATATCATAATAGATTCAAATTTGTAGGGATTTTTAAAATGCCTGGTAAGTTGAAGACATCAGAAGCCGTGTCAACAGTTGAGTCCATATGTTCCCGCCATAATTATCCACAAACCTGGTTGGTAGGGGGTGGGTTAAACATCCAGTGGTTACCTAATATGTGAGGATTTATGGTACATTGCTCATTACATTATTTTCAATTGAATCATTCATTTTTACACACAAAACACCATATTTTTTTGTATTTTTGGAACATGTATATTTACATAACTGTTTTGGTTTTATTTGGTTCACTATTTATTATCATCCTGTTTCTTATTTATTACATGGTGGTTGGCAATTATGTACTTGCCCAATCTGGTTGGCAATTATGTACTGGCCCAATCTGGTTGGTAATACTGTATATACTGGCCCAATCTGGTTGGCAATACTCTATATACGGGCCCAATCTGGTTGGTAATACTGTATATACTTGCCCAATCTGGTTGGTTATACTGTATATACTGGCCCAATCTGGTTAGGAATACTGTATATACTGGCCCAATCTGGTTGGTAATACTGTATATACTGGCCCAATCTGGTTGGTAATACTGTATATACTGGCCCAATCTGGTTAGGAATACTGTATATACTGGCCCATTCTGGTTAGAAATACTGTATATACTGGCCCAATCTGGTTGGTAATACTGTATAATATACTGGCCCAATCTGGTTGGCAATTATGTACTGGCCCAATCTGGTTGTTAATACTGTATAATATACTGGCCCAATCTGGTTGGTAATACTCTATATACGGGCCCAATCTGGTTGGTAATACTGTATGATATACTGGCCCAATCTGGTTGTTAATACTGTATAATATACTGTCCCAATCTGGTTGGCAATTATGTACTGGCTGGCCCAATCTGGTTGGTAATACTGTATAATGTACTGGCCCAATCTGGTTGGTAATACTTTATAATATACTGGCCCAATCTGGTTGGCAATTATGTACTGGCCCAATCTGGTTGGTAATACTGTATAATATACTTGCCCAATCTGGTTGGCAATTATGTACTGGCCCAATCTGGTTGGTAATACTGTATATTACTGGCCCAATCTGGTTAGTAATACTGTATATACTGACCCAATCTTGTTTGTAATACTGTATATACTGGCTCAATCTGGTTGGTAATACTGTATATACTGGTCCGATCTTGTTGGTGATACTGTACATACTGGCCCGATCTTGTTGGTAATACTGTATTACTGGTCCAATCTGGTTGGTAATACTCTATATACTGGTCCGATCTGGTTGGTGATACTGTACATACTGGCCCGATCTTGTTGGTAATACTGTATTACTGGTCCAATCTGGTTGTTAATACTGTATATACTGGTCCGATCTGGTTGGTGATACTGTACATACTGGCCCGATCTTGTTGGTAATACTGTATTACTGGTCCAATCTGGTTGGTAATATATACTTGCCCAATCTGGCCCATAATCCTTTTGAAATTTGTACAATAAAAGTTTTTTTTTTCAATTTAAATTATTAGGCCGACCCACAATGAATTTGAAACTTGAACGCTTCTTAATAAACCAATTTTTTTTTGTTTTGTTTTTTTTTTCAGAAATGTTACAGGATTTCAACCAAGGCCTTCCATAGGTGTATTATATTTTTAAAATTAAAGAAAATATTTTTAATTAAAAATAGTTATAGAATATTTTATAAAATTTATATCTTCCAATAGATTTAGATTTTAAAGCTCTCTCTACTCAAGCTAGTTTTACAAAAAAGTGTGATATGCCCAAATATGGTAGTAATATGCTCAAATATGGTAGTGATATGACATCATGTCCATATAATTATGAGCATATCACATCTTTTTATCAAGTTTGATAGTTGTAGGGCTTTAAACTTTGACTTAAACTTTCTTAATCTTATGGTAAAGATTTTATAGGTGCATTTATATGAATATATACATATATTTTTTTTAAATCCTTTTTATGAATATGAATGTATGTGAATATGGTTGTCCAGTTTCCACATGAGGATTGTGGGAACTGATGAAGATGAAGTTAGTGTACAACCAATTTTTGTCAAACCATACTTCTTTAGGCCCTAAGTCTTCCACATTTGTAAAAAATATTTCATAGTATTCTTGCTTTTGATAGACTTATAATATAAAATTATTATTTTTAAATAGATATTTATGTCTTAAAAGTTTTAATACAATTTATTTTTTTATAGAAATGTCCTATTTTTTTGGGACATTTTATATCTATTTTTATAGTACAGTATAGTTATATACAAAATAAGAAAAGCATATTCCACACTTTTTAACAAATAGTCTTTATGTCTTATTTGTTTCGGACATTTTATAAAATTATCTATTTTTATAGTACATTATACACAGAATAAGAAAAACAAATTGCACAATTATAAAGCGTTTAAAACAATTTTGTAACTTTTATACTACCATATCACATTACCATATCATGTTATATATTACCATGAATACAAATATTTTTTTTTATAGAAATGACCTATTTCTTAAAAATAAAATTATGTTTGTTATACTATAGTACATTATACACAGAATAAGAAAATCATATTGCAAACATATAAAGCGTTTAAACAATTGTAACTTTTATACTACCATATCACATATTTCCCATATTACCATATATATTTTGATTGTTAAATAACGTAGAATTTAAGAAGATCTACATTAGGTAGAACCGTGGACCTTTATAGGACCATGATAGATCAAGTCATCAACCAGACATCGACTTACAATGCTGCAAACTCATATTTTAAATAGGGTACAGATGTAGGTGTAGGCCTACAGTACAAACCAAAGAGGCCTTGAACTAAATAGAACTTGTTTATATTCCACTTTTAGAAATCCGCCAATGCACAAACGCTTTGCAGAATAATGATAAAAATTAATACAAATGTCCGCATTACTTACAGCTGTATATTCAATGTACTTATATAGTTTATTAAAAAATACTGTAGTACTGAATAGATCATGTTATATTGAGCATTTCCTTGATAATTATCATTTAAAATAATTTTGCCTGTTATGCTATTTCTATTCAATGATAACAACGGTGTATTATAATTCACCGATAGTTTAATTGCTGTGTTCGATTGATTTTTTAAACATTCGACCCATTATTGAAACAAATTGTTGTCATATAGGCCTAGTTTCGTGTAGGCCAATATTGAAAACTTGATATAATTATCTTGGCTTCAAGATGAGTTGATACAATATTGTTGGAGTGGTCCCTTAAGCTTGGTTCCCACTAGAACGTAACGCAAGGACGTAAACGCAACGCAAGCGTTTTAACCAATGACAAGCGAAGTTATAGACAGTTAGCAATCACAAGCGAATAAGCCATCGCTTGTGATTGG
Source organism: Antedon mediterranea (assembly GCF_964355755.1). NCBI lineage: Eukaryota > Metazoa > Echinodermata > Crinoidea > Comatulida > Antedonidae > Antedon > Antedon mediterranea. The sequence continues at coordinate 36,243,374 of NC_092670.1, read as the reverse complement.
TCAATTCACTTGCGTTGCGTTACGTCCTTGCGTTGCGTCGCCAGTGGGAACCACGCTTTTAGGAAAGTCGGTCGCTTACGAAAGATCTTAGATATCCGATATATGCGGACGCTTCCGAAAGTCTATTTTTCTTTTTATACGGTACGCATCCAACAGTAACTTGCCAATTACAGGATGAATAAACTATATTATAATTGATCGTGCTTATAAACAAAGTCTCATTTGAGGGTTAGGGGGTGGAGTTGAAAGAGTCGTGAGTTACAACCCTGGCACTAAGTCAGGAACGAACCCTGGAACTTGGAATTATAAGGCAACCACGTTAACCACAAAGCTACAACAGCTCCACTCTTGTGGACGAAAGTCTTACCATACGGGTGCTTCCGAGAGTAGTGACTAAGGAAGGGGAAAGTATACGAATGGTGGTCCCATACGTGTGTGAGGTGGTCGGTTACTTCCAAGAGAGGAAGTAGGACTTTTTAAAAATGTGTACCCGGAAATATATTTTGGTATAATCTACTACCCAACCATGCGAACAATACATGTCTATTTGCTTTCTTCGTCAGTGATTGTATAGACACAAAGCATATTTTTAAAAGTTTAAAGATATTTCAGACCAATATTATTCTATAGGATGAATCTATACACTCGCACTCTATTGTATGCCAAAGCAGGCGGAAGGCATACGAATATACTATTCGTCAGAATCGATTTGTTTGATAGCAAGCATATTGGACAAAAACTTTTTCTCCGGTCGGAAAGTGCGGTAAGTGGAATTTCTTTCCTATTTCCGATAATGAACGAATATATAACTAATTGTAAATATTTGCTATTAAATCCTTCAAATAATAACCGTGCCTTTCTTTTATTACAGAGTATATTGTGAGAAGAGTTATACTTTTTAAGATTTCACAGGTAATTAGCATAATTATTTAAAAATTAAATTAGGGAAGTGTTTCAAGAAGACATTTTGAAAGATAAACACGTTTATACGAACTGCTTATTACACATTTCTAGGAAATTTAAATAAATGTTTTTATTACGCTTTTAACGTTCATGCAATGCTCATCATAAAAAGTTAAAAGTTGAATCGGTTCACAAATTGATGCAGTGTGGACAAAGCTCTTTATACGTCAAAAGTAGGATTATAGGACGTGTTTGCACTGTACTTTGACCAAGATTAAAAACCACGAATTAGGATACACAGAATAACACATAACACGTATTGGTTTACACGATAAATTAGTTTCTATGCTATTGAGACTTTCTGTATAATCACGCCTATTCATACATACATTAATGAACAAACACATATGCCAAATTTTTATAATGACCTTTTGAAATATAAACATTAAAAAACATTAAGCATTATTACTATACGGTAATGATCAACTTAACTTGAAGTAACGTCATTTTACTTAGAATTTAGTGAGACGAGTGGAGCTATTAAAAGATCTAGATAAATACTCACATATCTCAACGCTTTTTCACTAATTCATTTCCTCTGTATAATTTGAATGAATCACAGGGAGATACAGAAAGCCTCATGGAATCTTGGTGAATTTACACGGCAATTGATGCAATGTGAAAACGTAAACAGGATCATACAATTATAAACCACCAAGAACATGGCCACTGTCTGATAATTGTAAGTATACAGTAGATACAGTATAGAAAAGAATAATACAATAATGCAAAACAAATAGCATTCATTATTATGTAGCAATTGTGTAAGTGTAGGTTTCTCGTGGGGGTTGCAACGATATATTTTATTAACTACTTCTTTACTCCATGTCTTTGTAAATGCATGGTAGAATTTCTGGGGGTTAGATAGTACAATATAAATCAATCAATCAATCAATCAATCGTTCGATTTATATAGCCACTGTGTAATAATTGTAAAGTATGAAAGTACAGTATAGGCAAGAATAATATAATGCAAAACTAGTAGCATTAATTATTGTTGTAGCGATTGGTGATTGTAAGTTTCTCGTGGGGGGTTGCAATGATGGATTTTAGTAGCTATTTTGTAAATGCGTGTGTAGAATTTATGGGATTTACATAGTACCGTATAAAGTCTTGTTCATATAATAGATGAAAATAAAACAGTAGTACAGTATGCGGTTTTAGTTCCATTTAGGGGATTATAAACCTTTCCTCTTTGCGCTATAGTCCGAAATTCTTATAAGCTTTACGCAAACAGTGTATGAGAATCATCACGTAATATAAAACTGTGCATGTGAGTTTAAACTAAAGCACTGTCGGGTTTCCATTAATTATCAAACATTACGGTTCCATCTTTTCAAGCAGTTTGTTGTATTTTATAATAATTAATTTCCCTTTGCCATGTTAATGTTTTTATATAACACCTCATGAATAAATTCCTGTCATTCGATTGGACGATTGTGGGTCACATGGCGTGCAATATGTACGCACTATTAAACGATCGTTTAATAGTACTTTTTAAAACATTTTTGTATATTATGTGTATGTTAATATTGCTTTACTAACAGAAGTTTCAATTGGGACTTTTAATTGATTTTACTTTCTGGTATAGGCTAATTTGCATATAATTTATAATAATTTGATTGCCATGTTTACCATTTTGTGATTTGTATTTTGTATAATTTCATAAAAAATAGTGTGTGTTAACTTCAATTTTGATAGAAGAAAATAACCTATAAATATTTGATGTAATTGGAATGAACCCACATAGGCCTATAGAAAAATAACAATAGTTTAGTCATTTTACCATCCTTGATCCGATTAATAACTAACCACCTGAAGTATATCAGTTTCAATGAGAATATTGTATGCTAACAAGTTTAGTCTTTATATGGAATCATGACTCGATTTTTTAAACTTATTAATGGTGAATTGTACTTTCTTTTTTCCTTCATTGTGGTTGTGACGAACACATGAAACATATCCCATATACGTGTTGTGTATTCCGCCTTTTGGCAACTTTAAAATACCTATAATAAATAGTGGGGGATTTCCCAACAATCGCTGTTATTGTATGTGAATGAAATCCGGTTGTTTGGAGGATCTTGATTTCTCATTGTTGACAATATATAGGGTTAACCATTTCAGTCACGTCGCTTATGATACAAAGGAAATTATATTATACCTATAATTGGGCATTACTTCCGTGATTCGAGTACTTGTAAATTATAACTGCTGTAGGCCTACCTCAATCTAAATATAGGTGCCAATCGCATAGGACGTAGAGTATAAGATGTCTTCAGATTTTATATGTAAGAATATAGACCTAATTTGAACGTGTTTGAACATGTAATCAGATACTTTACTTGGATGTCCACCGGTTATAGGATTGAGATCATGGGCTAGGAAATGTGATGGTTTGTTTTTCCAGTAGGAGAACTGATTTCTAATTAGAGTCCGGTCCCCTCTCCTCAGTCTTGGTCATATTAGGTAAGAGGTTTGATTATAATGCTTGGTGATGTGTCATGATATTAAGTAGCTTGTGTGAGAATTTATTTGGATCCTCCGCCGGTAGTCGGTACGCCTCCGGTACTGTAATGTCAAATATCATAAAATGTCTAACAATCTGTATCCTGCATCCCATGTAAGAATATGATATGACTGTAGTCTAAGTCATTAGTTACATTAGAATTGTTGCTATATTATGATGAATAGAAAGAATAGAACCCTATAGGAAGGTAGGCCTAATGATAATAAATAGATAGATAATGTATTGTTTTTTCGTCCGCATCATCAACAGCGAGCAACTATCCAATTATAAGATGGATAAACTATTTGATAATGTATCGTGCTTATAAACTAAGACTCATTTGAGGTGAAAAAGCCGTGAGTTACAACCCTGGCACTGGGTGAGGATTGAACCCGTACCCTATGATTGGAAGGCAAGCACGTTAATCAACAAGCTACAGCTCCAATAAACTTTATTATCTTGTATTAAGAAAATGGGGCATATGCAACTTTAACCTTTTTTAATACACATTCCCAGGAGAACTCTGCTTCCGTTTGTAATTAGTACGTGCGTAATAAAGCCAAGCCTAGGATGTCCGGTTTGAGGGCATGCGCATATATTAAAAAGTGTAGCGTGAAATCGGTAAATTATTTATTTATTATACAAACATCATATTTAAGCAGTTTTAGTTATTTGTTGGTAGGCTTATAGAGGCATACTCGTTCTGTCAACGCCGAGTTTTGAATCTCCTAGAATTGTTGTTTTACACAACAAACAATTTGAACTAACTCGATATCGTGTTCCACATTTGTTTTTCGATTTCGATTATTGGATAGGCCTACATTGCAAGGCATGTTTTAGTAGAGGGATGGGACGAACATGGTTTTTAATGCATTGTAAAACATGTGTTATACCCAGATAGGTTAGGCGTACAGTATCAGAAACAACTGATTTTGAGAACTGAGAATTAAAAACTCGTGAAATTCATACTTTTTTGTAGGCCTACGTGGTTATCGTTGTAGTTTGGGTTGTAGTGGTTTCAAGGTTTGAAAAACATTATATTTCACAACTGACTAATAGCTCATATGGGGTATTTTATTCCATAATTGGCGAGTTTCCTCGTGGCCAGACAATCGTCCTTTATTACATTTGTTACGCAAGATTGGTTTCAATCTTTCTTTTGTATGTTTGAGGAAAAAACCTTCAGATTGCAAAAGTAGACCCTATTATTTATTAAAAATTTGTATGTAAATGGAAATTTGTTTCACTTTCCCCAGTTTTAGATATTTTATCCAGAGAGAGTAAAAATGTTTTTTAATAGTAACAGTCTGATCATTTCCTATTTAGATGTAGAATTATTATCTCTAAACATTTTCCATTTTCTTTGTAGGAAGAGGATTTTCTAGCAACGTTCAACATGAAAGATGATGTATGATATTGTAAACCTGGTTTGAAGGCACGAGAACTAAGAACTGCTGTTGATATTCCATATTGTGCTCGATTGACGCTTTGAATTTGACTATGGAGTCCCCACCAATACAGTGTTTCCCAGGCGGCGGCATGATGCCGTCATGTGTCTGCAAGATATGCTACAAGATGTTTGACGACAATGCAAACATTGCCACCGTAATACCAAAATGTGGACATACATTTTGCGAACAGTGTATAGACAAACTTACTGATGACGGCACGCGGACAGTTGACTGTCCTGATTGTGCCGCCAAGCGGCCGCAATCGCAATACGTTATGATGCAACCTGTTTGGAACGGGACAGACAACGACCCAGGGAAGGTTTGTGGATTGCATGGTGATATGCCAATTACTGAATATTGTAAAACATGTCGAGAAGGACTCTGCAAAATCTGCGCAGACAGTTTACACTCGAATGGTTCACATAGCGTCGAAAACTTACAAACGTTCGAAGAGCAGATACGATCAGAGACAAATATGCGATTAAATAGGATGCAAGTGGAGAAGGAACGGTTAATAAACGTACAACAGTCGGTTACGACAGCGCTGGAAACCGTTAAGAGTGCTACCGAAGCAGACATGAGAGCCATAAAGGACAAGTTTCGCGACTGTCGCAAATGGTTGAAAGACTACGAAGATCAGTTAGTTTCAGAAGTAAAATCTGCTTCCGCCTTACCTTTAGCAGAGCTTACGCATGCTCAGAAGGTATTAAAACTTCAAATCGATACTATAGAATGTCATGAGATAGACGCGGATGAAGCGTTTAAATCACAAACACAGTTTGTTCGTGCCAAGTTATGCCATTATCTAACAGAGTCAATGTCAGAGATTGAACAGAACTCTGGAACGCCACTTGAAGCTCCTGACGCAATGCCATACCGACAGTATTTCATACGAAAAAACTTGATGCAAAATATAAAATCTGCTAGCATGAATTCTACAGTTCAATTTGATACGAAGACCGCACCGAGTAGGTGTACAGTGCATATCGGTCCAGCGTTTGTTGAAGAGAAATGCATAATTTCAATACAAGCAACAGACTATATGGGAGAAAAGAATCTCACTGGTGGTGACATTATCAGGGCCACTCTGATCACACCTGACAAAACACCGACTGAAGCCATCGTAGCAGATATGGATAATGGTTGTTATCAGGTCACATTCAAGCCTTCGTGTGATGGCGAGTATATTATGCATTTGTATGTATTTGAAGAAGAACTACCGGAAAGTCCTTATACAATTTCTACGACCAAAATTGACATGGTCTCGAGAAGTCAGGCTTGGGTAGGAGGTCGCTGCAAAGTAAATATCAAGGCTTCGTGCACTGGTTCTAGTTTTCTCACTTTGAGAGACATCAGCGCCAAAATCCTAACACCAGACGGCGAATATGCCGATCTCAAGGTAGACGGCAACAACAATTCGTTCAATGTGACATTTTACACAAAGAAGAAAGGTAGACATAGAATTATTTTATCAGTACATGGCCAAAAAATTGAAAAACCATTTGACATATCAATTGCAGACCATCTTCAGATAGGCGGGGAAGACAGTCCGCCAGGGTCTTCATCGTTCTCTGATCTGGCGGTTACAGAGTCAGGAGAACTCCTTGTTACAGACACGGAGGAGAATAAAAGATTACAGAGGTTTAACCTGCATGGTAAATATCTCGGTGATATTGAAATCCCTGGCATTGATAGCGGCCCGACTCGAATCGCTTATGATCACTGCTTGAACCGCCTTGTCTTGCTGTTTTACGAAACCGGCCTCTTGCAGGTTCTACACATGAACGGACAGCTGTTAAAACGATTTAAGGTAAAACGTAGGGGATCATGTGACCCTCGTGGTCTTGCTACTTGCAGTAAAGGACGCATATACGTGAGTGATTATTCAAATCATGTAGTATACACGTTTAAAGGCAATGATGACGATTGCGGCACACCATACCCCGGTTCGGACGTTCTGATGAGTACAATCGGCGGTGAAGGATCGATACCCGGGAAATTCAAACACCCAACAGACATTAGAGTTGACGTTCGAGATACGCTTTTCGTTCTTGATGTCGGAAATAACAGAATTCAGCACCTTGATAAAGCGGGAAGAAGTCTACACTCAATACCCGTGGACAGACATGTACGCTGGGTATCAATCACTGTCCCGCTCGACGGTACGGTCATGGCACGTGGTCACAGCAGAGATGGATCAGGAATGGCCGATAGTCAACGCATTGTTCAGTTCCATGTAGAAGGTAAAAAGCAAACTAATGACAAGCTGATTTCAGCTCACCTTCCGCTTGACGCGCATGCGAACTTTGTCAGTGGCATCGCCTTAACGCACGAGGGATGTGTCTATGTTTTGGATCATTTGGGTAATTGTATTCGAAAATATCGTTACGATTGGATAAGTGTGTTTCAAAAATAGAACGAACACTGATTGTAAAACTAAACTTTTTTTTCTGAAATACCTATGTTATGGACCCGTATTCCAAACTGAAATTATATTAAATTGGTCATTTACAACTGCTGACCATTGGACATCTCGGTGATTCTGGATTCAGTCATTGGATTGGCAAGATCATTATTGAACATTTTTTTATTGCCCATAAATGCCATGATCATACATGGGCCTGATTTTGTTAATAGAAGTTGACTTCCAAATCCACAGGCGCCACCCCAACACCCGATTCCACATGTTATATATTTCCGAAGTACCATAGGAATATTTCGTAATACATACAGCATCTCATTCATATCACATGTGTTGGTTACAATGATCATGTAAGACCCATGTTAAGGATACGGTTACTACGTACTAGAGACATTGTGCACTGCAACATTGTATAACCAAAATATTCCTATGATGATAGGCCTACTTCGGAAATAGGTACAGTACCGAGATAATTGTACCGAACATGTATGTGATTTAAATATTTAAAGTCCATGTCGACATTATAGAGATGCAATATCGCACAAATCTGTTACAGGCAAGAACAGCTAAGATCAATTTGTAGTGAATTAGTATCCTGGTTGAAAAAATGACGTCACAAACGCTCTATACACTATTTCAGAGCACCGTTATAAATACGGAATTGTGGACTTTACGCAGATCTTCATTCAATGTGTAGTTTTGCCAGATTCGATTTAATGTAACATGCATTGACATTAACAAAAAATGATGTTTTTTGGTTGTTTTTTTTCCATTGGATATAATGAAACTGAATTTATAGACTAGAGCGTTTGCAATTTCTTCATTTATAGTACACAAACAAACACCTTTTTTTATAAAGCTATACAATGGAAACTAACTTGTTTCTGTTTCAATTTTAAACAACTGTACACGATGCCTTAATACTGTTCTATTAATAATATTATTATTAAAATAATGCATTCTCGTAACGCTTACTGTCTGTGTATATTTCATGAAGCTGTCAATGAAGAGTTATTTACCTCCGCCAAGGAGGTATTGGTAATCGATCGCATGTGTTTGTCTGTCTGTTTGTTTGTTAGCAGGATTACTAAAAAAGTAATTACAAGATCTTTACCAAAATGAATATACAGATAGATATGTGGTCAAGGACCATTCCATTAAATGACCATGGTCCCAATTCTGAACCACTTTTTAGTATACTTTTCAGACCTGCTAGTGTTAAAAGATAGGACAGAATTTTTCAAAAGCCGGCGAGCAGTCTTAAAGTATTAAGTAAACTGAAATTGCATTTTCTCGAGAACCACTTGTCCAAAAAACTTCATTTTTGTACAAGAGGCAAGACTTATAATTGGTGATTTGTAATTTAAAAACATGAATTGATTTAATGTGCACATTTTTTGATGCGAGTAGTTTAAAAAACCTATTTCTTTTCAAATTCATCAACGCAATGGTGATACTTGATGGGGAGTTAAATACAAGAGGTAGGCCTACATGAAAGTACCAATGGCACTGAGACCGATAGTACGTTGTAATCAACTCGGAACATATACGAGCTCCGGTACATTGCTGCTGCTCTTTTGTATAAGGTTCCCACTAGCGACGCGATCTACGCAACGTAAGAAAATGTCCTTCCAATTACTGTGTTCTCCACCGCCTGCGTGAAATCAAACCTACGATGTTGGAAGCACTTTTGCGTCGTCGGTTCCCACTTGTGATTACGCAATACAGCACTTTGCGTCGATACGCCGCTGCGTTGCGTTCTAGTGGGAACCACGCTTTAACAAGTAAATCAACGAATATTGTCGAACACAACACATTAAACAATCGAAAAAAGTGTTTTAATAATACCACATTTCTATATTCTAACATTTACATACAAATTCATTTCAGGTTAAGATATACAAGAAACCTAACAACTCCAACATATGAAATGCAATAGGAATATTACAACGAATTCCTGCCGATAAATATTTGGTATATATAAATTTCTACAGCTATTATCACTGACTACTTATACTGTAGTTGCTTTCTAGGCTACGTTTCATTAAGCCAGTTTTGGTGGCATATCCAAGATACTGTGGCATATGGTGGTGGCATATCCAAGATACTGTGGCATATGGCTTAAAGATGTATTTTTCTCCTGTAAAAAATAATTCTGAAAACATTTTTGGTTGAATACGGTATGCCATTTTGATGTCACATAATAAAAAAATGATTTACCTGAAAAAATGTAGTTTAAAGCAAAAAATAGTCTGCCAATTGGCTGCCAGCCAATGGATTTTTGGTTGAATTTAACCATTTTGTTTTATTTTATTTTCATTTTTTTCTATGAAAGTGATTAAATTGATTAAAACTACAAAATAACCTATTCAAAGTCTGATTAAATTAATCTTCATTTTTCATGTTTTTGGGGGTCATACATCTTTAAACCAAAATTCTTTGGTATAACAGCATGTTGCTTTTTCACCACCGAGCCACAATTCAATATAATTCAGTTTGTTCATTGTTTACGAAGGACTTTTGGATTGCAAGAAGACGAAGCAGTCGAGCCTAACAATATGCGCATGCGCACAGCCTACTCGGCTTTATAGTAGCTTATGCGATCACGCCAAGCTACCAGAACGCCGAATTGCCTGTATGCATGTTCATCTGTTCGCTTCGCTTGAATGTTTGAATGTTTTAACTAATTACCATTCATGCAATTAAAAGTACTAAAATCTGCATAACAGTTACCACCTGTCTTCAGGCTAGCAGATGTAAACTCGCACTAAATAATCATATTGACATCCGTCCTAATGACGAACGTTTAAAAAACATGGCCTTCAAATCACTATTTTAATATTTTTATTCGAAGTTTTATGAACTGATAGATATTATGAAGTAGAAAATATAACAATCACACAAGGATACCCTATCGTCCGGCTGACTTTAAAATCGCGTTCGAAAATGACGTACATCTTTAGTTGTCTTGGTGTTCAAAGAACATGAAGTCCTATAAGAAAACAAAACAAAAATTAGTCATTTTATATGATTTTCAAATGAGGTACACAACGACGAAGTTATAACGTTTGAAAACCGCGATTTTTTTTCCGTACATATGTTGGGGATCCCTTATGTGAAAGATAGCCGAACTACTTTCTAAATATAACTAAACCTAACCCTCTAAATAATCTCTCACTATGTAAAACGTCCATAGTCTGATCCACTTGACTACACAGACGGCTCGACAGAAAGCGTTTGCATTTAGCAGATTGTAATTAGCTAAATTCTTACGTCACACCTTATGGATATAACTGTTGAATATTCATGTTTATTTTGTGACGTTTCATGAAGTGGTCTCCATAGGAACTATCGCATAGAAAATATCGCATCCCGGCCGGCGTACATACTATTTTGAATAAGTCGTACGTTATGCAAAAACGATCAGCTTTTGTCTAATTTGCATACAACTTCCAGGTGGTGCGTATTTATTATACATTAAGAAGCAACCACATGGCAAGTTTGGTACTGTACGTAGTTGTCGTGCTTGAATCAAAATAAATGCGACCTTTATTGTAAGTAAACGTACTGATCTTATATTTCATTTAATACTATACAGTAGATATTCTTAATGTGTTGTTATACGATAACAGGTTATAATTGCTAGTCGATATACTGGTGCATATAATTGCCATTCATTGAGTTAATTTACTTTTGTTTACATAGTCTATGACGCGTAATTCTCGTTCGTTTTGAATTAGCAATTAAGCGTTAAATTTGTATTTGTTCTATATACGATATTACACAGGCAACGCAAAACATATTTGATTTGATTAAATTTTCGTTAATTCAGCTGTATCAAGTTTAGATACTCTAATCATTAGCCAATATAATGACACCTATTCATTTACACAGTTTACAGTACTTAACCCATAGGCCCTATCATATATCGCCCCTCATTACGAAGCTAAAGTTGCTGAATTGAAATTTGTGGCAAGGATTTATTTTATCAAGATCACCCGAGTGTGGGGTATGATTGAAGAGGGATGGAGGTTGGTGGGTGTACAGGGAGATTCTAGCGTCTGGGGTTATGAGACATATCAAAATAATCGGAACTGTACTGAAGGTTTTAAACTAAATTTAAAACCCACCCTGGGCGGGCGGATATAATTGCTAGTCGATATACTGGCGCATATAATTGACATTCATTGAGGTAATTTACTTGTGTTTACATAGGCTATGACGCGTAATTCTCGTTCGTTTTGAACGTCGTCCGGAACATTACAAATTCTGTCGACATAACACGCAATAGTACGGGGCGCCGCCCGGAACATTACAAATTCTGTCGACATAACACGCAATAGTACGGGGCGTCGTCCGGAACATTACAAATTCTGACATAATACACAATAGGTCTACTTACAATTAAGAAAGTTCCTCCAATGAGGGCAGCCTTTAATTTGACATCAAGGTCTCGTGGAACTAGAAAGGGGGAGAATAATAAAACGAATTGCCATTGTCAAGATTATATATAATACAACTTGCATTTATTTTTTTTAAACTATGCCTACTAACTAGTGCTTAAATATACACGGCTACAAATCATGTTACAACGTACAGTTCTAAAGCTCTGTCTGCACTATCAAACGTTATGTGACAACAACATGTGATGTGTAAAGCTCTGTTTACACTATCAAACGTTATGTGACAACAACATGTGATGTGTAAAGCTCTGTCTGCACTATCAAACGTTATGTGACAACAACATGTGATGTGTAAAGCTCTGTTTACACTATCAAACGTTATGTGACAACAACATGTGATGTGTAAAGCTCTGTCTGCACTATCAAACGTTATGTGACAACAACATGTGATGTGTAAAGCTCTGTCTACACTATCAAACGTTATGTGACAACAACATGTGATATGCCCATATATACCCATGATGATGTCATATCACTTAATATTGGGAATATCACACAAGTTTGATAGTTAAAACAGAGCTTTAGAACTCAATTCTGAGTTTACCCTAATCCAAATTGAAAATCAACCACAGGAGATCGCCATTGTGATCGTTATTTAAACATTCGTATGTTTAAAAGCTGCACGAATATTACACGCAAGCGAGACGATAACATAAATACTTACATTGAACGCTGAAGTTGTTTGCTTTGGAGCAAACCTCCTGAAACCATCCCGCCCATTGCTTCGCTAGAGTTCCTACTTTCTCATTCGTCTGACAACTTATGATCTGTAACAGAATAAAACATTTACTATTTTGTTGGGACACTGCTATTGAGAGGAACATCCCTATTAAAATACCCCCGGGGACACTTCCTTCTCAAAGTGAGGGGCGATATTGTAAGCCTACAGTCGCGGATATGACCGCTCACTGGCTTCCCAGGGGCCCCAGAGCTTACAGAGGCATTAAGATATGTTGAAAAAATGAAAACGCCTAAAGTTTCCGGTGTTGGAGTGTCAATTGCGGTTCCTAAACCAGGTTGCCAATTGCCTCTGTGTTACAGCCACTGAGGCCTAACACAACGGCCAGCCCAGGATGCACAATTTAAGGTTTGCTTCTCCCAATGCAACGCAACGACGTATGCACAACGAATTTGAATTGACCGATCACAAGCGACAGTTATGCTTGGTTTCCAGTAGGATGCATTGCAAGGACGTAGACGCAACGTAAGCGAGTTGACCAATGACAATTAACGACAGTTCGAATAATCAATCGCTTGTGATCAAATCCCTCAAGTTGCGTTACGTCGCTGTGTTGCGTTAAGCTTGGTTCCCACTAGAACGTAACGCAAGGACGTAAACGCAACGTAAGCGTTTTAACCAATGACAAGCGAAAGTCATCGTCGTTGTGTTGCGTTTCTTCCATGAGTTGCGTCCAAGATTGGGGAACCAAGTTTAAGGGAAAACTTTGTTGGGTCCAGAGGTCTCCCCCTTTTAGGGTTCTGTTTTAGATAAATACCTCAAACTGAACATCTTCGGTGCAGCAAATTGCTTGGCAAGGACAGCACGGACCTTGAACCTCAAAAATCGGGCTGCGGTTAGCGTCCAGCAACTGATAGAATGGTTTCCAGCAAGTTTTTCTAGAAAGACGCAAGAAAGATAAACATCACGTAAAGAAAATACAGGGGGATCTTTTGCAAGTGTAAAGCTTGGTTCCCACTAGGACACAACGCAAGGACGTAGACTCAAGCGAGTTGACCAATGTCAACCGACAGTTCGAGCAATACATCGCTTGTGATTGGTCAAATCCCTTAAAGTTGTGTTACGTCGTTGTTGCGTCTCTAGTGGGAATCGCGCATAATCCAAAGTGACGAAGTAATTACAGATATAATTGAGTAGAAGTCAACTTAATTCTTACCGCAAATTTAAGATGTACATCCGATTACCTGGCAGGTAGGAATTGGTTTTCCTACATGGTAATCCTGGTTAGGCCTCCACTTTCGGGCTTTCAGGTCATGGACATTTATGGCTTTGATTACGGGTTACACTCCTATAACTAGCATTCGATTTATGACGACCTAGGCCCTACGCATGTGACCCAAATCCCCGAAATTGCATCGAAGAATTGAGCGATATGCCGCACGTTTCAGACATATTTTGTCTTTTGCATGCGGGTGTGGGCTTTGTTCGGGCCAACTCAAACTGTAGGGGAAACATATTTTAAATTCGCCCCTGTCTGGAATAACAAAATATGACTTATTCCTCCACTAAACTACGCATCTGCCGCAGTATACTTACGATTGGCGCATGTAACCAACAGGTATGCCTGGAGGGGCTTCAATGGTGACTTCAAAGGCGCAACAATCCGCATTTGCGCACCAACAACAGCCGGCGCAACACTTGAACTCGCGGACAACGCGAATTACTTCCTGAAAGATATAATACAATTATAAAGCGTGGTTCCCACTAGAACGCAACGCAGCGACGTATCGAAGTGCTGTATTGCGTAATCACAAGTGGGAACCGACGACGCAATAGTGCTGCAAAAATCGCAGGTTTGATTTCACGCAGGCGGGGGCAGACACAATTATTAGAAGGGCATTTGCTTACGTTGCGTAGGCTACGTTGCGTCGCAAGTGGGAACCAAGCTTACAGACAAATTTCCTCGGAAAATACACACCGGCGGCATATGTGGTACCGTAAAGAATTTGTAGAGTGATTTGCTTTAATTTAATAAAGATATTAACTTTCTTATTTCCGCACATTAACAATTTAACCGTCTAACTTCTAGTTATTTTTTTTAATCGACATAGAGTGTCAGTGAGACTGGTTGAAGTACGGTAGCAAATATAGTTTAAGATATTTGTCACTTTTTGCTTTCCATACTGTATCGAGATAATTGTTTGTTATTGAATAGATCATGCATAAAAATCAATACAATGTGCCAACAATACGGTCGTTGAAAAGGAATTTGAATGCGACTATTATAATTATATAGCTTAACACAGGATATACAAAACAGACAATTACGATTTCGAAATATTCGATGCCTTTAAAATTCGCTGTAGGCCTAAGGCAATTAAAAGCAAAAATAAGCGACGCAAACATTACGCAGTTTTATATACTGTAATAGAAAACTATGTGTAATCAAAATGGTCGTGATAGTATACCCAATGCCAACAATGCTGTTGAACAGTTGCAATATTTGTAATATTCTTGTTGCTTGTGTTTGCAAATATATGCTTCATAACTCAAAAATATATTGTAGATGGAAAAGTACTGTATCTTATTATATATTTAAGCTTAGAGTTTGCGAATTCTCTTTTTTCTTTTTCTGTTTATACGTTTGTTGATATGGATGAATTTTTCAAAATAAAATAAATTGAATTAGGCCTATAAGCCTACATCATTATTAATGCAATTTGAAACGTAGAGAAAGTGCTCAGGGTGTTTATTGTCAATTTTGGGTGGGCATCCGACCTATGTCTATGCTTACCTGGCCAAAATTGTCAGTAAGATGCAAAATAAAGCCACGATCTTGGTGACAGCAATTTCGCATTAAACAACTTGACTCTATATATTAAATATAAACGAAAAACACATTAAGAAACTAATGCTCTATTGAGTTACGTAAGATAGTAGCGCAATACTTCGTTCTCTGTCGCTCGTATAGATTTTTACGGCAACCCAGTCAAAAATCGACTTGCTACAATCATAGGGGAATTTTAGATAATTCGTCAATTAAAACACAAGCATTGGCAGTCTGGGTTCCATACGGAGTTTTGACTTAATATTAGTAAAAAGATATGTTGGCACATATGCCGTTTTTTCATACGTATACCAGGGAGTTGTAACAACTCCCTGCGTATACTTGAGCTCGAAACAATCAGGCCCGATTTCAGGTTCAGACAAACATCAACAATTCTTTGAAATAACTACAGACTTGGGGCAAGTCTAATGCATTGGATACGTGGCGTACAAGGTAAATAGAAAGATGTAGCCTACCTTCCATAGCAAAGAACACTTGCTGTCCGAGGGAATTCTTCAATGCATAACGATTTTTTGTCTCGAATCCAGTTAGCACTGCAAAAAAACAAAGATCATTATTGTTGGTTATACGGACCGGACGGATACTTCTTTTCTTTGTTGTATTGTCACATACTGTCCTATATGTAGGCCTGCATGCTCAGGATGAAATTGATTTAGTGACCCCTCGTGTGATTATGTAATATTAATGAATTAAAGGGCAGTGAAACCATCATATAGCATGTTAAATGTATAGGCCACTCTTTGCAGGGCACCTCGACCTGCTATAGTCAGCTATTCAGCAGATAGCAAACGAACGGTAAAAAATATTGCCTATATCACAAAAGAATCTTAAAATGTATTATATGCCTAGATCCTCACCTTCAGCCAACTCAATAACTTGATGTACGAGTATTTGGTCCAACGATGCCAGGTACTCGAGTCCAGGAGGACATACAGTGGAAAACTGAGTCGGATCTGGCTTTGACATCCACTGAACGCCGGCCAGTCCTGGAGCTGGTGGAACCGGTGGCCCTGGTGGGGTACCTGGCTGCGCTACAACCTGTCAAAAAAACCAGGTTTTCTTACTTACTGTTTAAATAACCATCAAGTCACCAACATAATGCATAAAGGCTATGGATTACGGTTTTTTTTATTTCAATTTTCATTATAACAAGGCCATACATGGCTGCAGTCAAGTGCTCAAGTTAGTGTTTACCGACCGACCGACCGACATAGTGAGCTGTAGAATCGCGGTGGACGCGACTAAAAATACTTGAGTTCATTATAATAATTTATGCAGGCTTGTATTTTCGTGTTTGAACCATATGCTTTTGTACACAACATATGTAATTTAACGTAAAACGTACTCGAATAGAATGATATCAATAATTTATAACATAACATCATATGGTAATTCATTAATAAATTGTTTATAATATCGTAATTCAACAATATACATGCGGAAGCTGTAATTCGGTTAGATCAATATTATTAACAATGCAATATCGGGTTGTTGACAAAATATGTAGCTATAGGCTACAATGCAATATAGGCTATAGGCTACAATGCAATATCGGGTTGTTGACAAATATGTAGCTATAGGCTACACAGCTATATTGAACAAACGTAATTCAATGCTTTTTCTTTAGCGTATAAACTATAGGCCTACGGCAGAAATGAACATTTCGGAAACTAAAAAAAACATGGGACCCTGACGCGTTATAGCAGGGGTTTCATACTCTGAGTTTTAGCTTTTATTTAGTCTTTCACAATGAAGTCATTTGGTGCGCAGGAGAAATGAAATGAAATCTATACAGTTTTTCTTTATCCATCACTTGGATTCATTCTTTTGTTTACAGTAAAAGAATTCACAACTTGTGAATTCACATGTGAACAATCGATCCTTATCCTTACGATCAATACACTTAACAAGTACCTAATAATATACTCACAGGAGTGTTCGCCATATCAGATCAAATATTCGGATATCTGCAGAAAGTAAAAGAAAATAAATAAATAAATAAAAATCATTAATTAGACAGACTGAGCCTATGTTGGGCCTAGCAAGATTTCTGGATTTTACTCGAATTTATGACTTTTTTTACAGATCCTGTGCATAAAATTGTCAACGAAATTTAAATGAGTATAAAGCTCTGTCTACACTATCAAACTAGTTTGACAAAAAAAAGTGTGACATGCCCTAATATATGGGCACATCTAATCACACTTTTTGTCACATAAAGTTTGATAGTGTTGACAAAGCTTTATAGGCCTATATTAAAGATTTACAATATGGTGCGCACCCGTTCCAATGAAACTGCAAATTAGCAAAAATCTTAATTTCTTGATAATAATAACCCTAGTAGAATATTCGAGCACTTGGAGGGCTGCTGGTCCTGTTGTACAGTAATTGAATATTATATTAAATTCAATCAATCAACAGACTCGACTACTGCTGAGAATTAACCCTATAGCTTTTTTAGATATCTCGGGTGTCAAATAGTACCGTATTAATGATCGCGATCAGAAGCACTGCAATTTAAGCGTTCGCTCACTTATTGTGTGAGAAATAACAATGGAAAAGAAAGAAAGAAAACACACATATAATCACATGCATCTATTTTGATCCGGTTGCATGGTTATTTATAGAGATGATCGATTTTACAATATGAGCTAATTGTGGCATATATCATTTTTTATGGATGGAAGACGGTACCTTTCCTAATGGTGTAAACACGTTTTGTAGATAGACAGGCCTAGAGTTAGTAGTTTATTGTAGCCTATCATTGTCAATTTAATTAATCAATTTAATTAATTAGGCTACATCGAGTAAGTCTCAGTGACATACAACAAAACGTGGTTCTCCACTGCTGACACAATACATAATGAAATCAAATCAAATCAACATTTATTTCTTCCACATAAAATAAGATATCCTCACGATTGAAAATAATGAGTAATAAAAGCGATTATTTACTGTACATCGAAATACTACAACTAGCCCTATAAACATTAGCCACGTACACTGCATACATACGTGTTTTAACACGTATTATTGTGTATGCAAAAAGGAGGTGTTAAAACACCTCCTTTTTGCGCGGACAACAGACAGCAGTGGTACGTACGGTGTAGTGGAATACGACATCATACGGCTAATCGACATCTTTTTACAGGACTGGCCCAGGCCTTACAATTCGTCAAGGTCAACTTGTAAGAAGTACAATCACCTCACAACAAGCAATTTATGATTTCCGTCATATTACTGTTATGCTAATTAATATAATATTGTGTGGCCGCTCATTTGACACACGGATTAAAAAAAAACAACTAAAAAACGTTGACGACGTCGTTTGTTATATAAGTTACTGCATTACCACCGTAGTAGATATAGAGTAGGGGTTGCCTACCTTACCTAGGCTAGGCCTATATAATGAATCGCCATTTTCTACTCTAACTATAGAAACGACCCATGTTCCCTCGGCCGATAAACCATGACATAAATTGGATGAATTTTAAGGGCCTTACTTACCTCTGAGATGAAAGATAATGATCGAAACAGTTCAACTTCGACGATGTGCATAGGATGCGCGTAATTCAGGTAGCATACAAAAAGTACAGCAGTACACACACGTCACCGCGCCCACACACCAAAATGTAATGTGATTGGATAATAATTACTCGAGCATACAGGTCAGGTCAAAACATGTGCATTGAAGTGTAAAAATAATAATAAAAGCTGGATTAAAGGTGAGGCAAACTATTTTGTATTCAGTATTAACTATTATAGAGTGTGAACAGGGAGGGCTTATTTTATATCTCCCTGGTGTGAATCACCAATTGAATTTCACAAAAAAGATTTTCTGATTATATCGTCTTTTTCTCAACTTTTTTTTCTTAAAGATTGTTCTGTTTGAAACTACTTATGAAGGCTTTAAGTAGGTCTAACAAAAACTTGTCTAGGCCTTTGTATTGATGGAACTTTAACATTCTTACTAAATGAGACTTAATATAATCAGGGTAGAATTAAGAGTAATTTAACTCTTCCCTGATATAATCATCACAGCATACGTAGACCTGATCATGGACATTTAACGATGAACGTACAAAAAATACAAATATACATTGATATACTTTGTAAATTTATGACTAATTATGATTTATTGAAGTCCAAAAAAAAAAAATTAAAGAGGAGTTCTTTCAATTTAGGAGTTAGTTGTATGGAGTAGTCAAACAGATCAGACGTCGAAACATACGTAGACTGTACACTTTCGTTTTAAAATAAATGTAAATGCCGGTAAACCACCTGAATACCAAGTTGTGACTTTTTTACTCTGTACACATAGGCTATTGTATAGGGAAGGTTTACCTTTGAGACTCAAAAACATCACCACAGGTGGGTAGCATACAAGTTTTCTATTGAATTTCTAGTTGAACCTTTGAATGATTCTCAGGTCAGACACCCTTCCTTCAATATGTCTAGTATCGTCTTTCGCACTGTTTGCATTCTGCAATTGTCGCTCTAAGTTTAACTTTAAAGTTTGAGAAAAAGCATATAACTTTATTTGGTTCAGGACACGCATCATGCATTTGGTTTAATTTTGAATGCACTGATCGATTCAAAATTGCTTTAAGTTGACCCACTCTCACCAAAAATCTGGCAAAACATCCAAAATACTATAGGCACCAGGTACGTGCGGTATATAATGTTTACAACCTCGACATTGAGATTCTCTAGAGAGGCTACAAACTTGAAGATAAACACACATTTCAATGCTAAACAAGCACGCAGTTTTGTATGCTTATAACAACCGTTCCCTTTCACAATATTTATACTAAAAAGTTAGGTTATAGACTAGATAAACATCTCATCAGTTATGTTGTGTATTGTGACTATTAAATACAGCTGGATAAACGTGGTAGTAACACCACTCCACTCAAGGCAGCCCCTACGATACTACATAGGCCTACAATAAAGAAGTATAGACCTATACATTTGGTTGTTCAAAAGGCATCCGTCGCCATACATCCATATCGCGTGTAATTTCGAGTCCGACTCAATTCCTGACCATTGTTTAAGGTTAAGCATAGAGATATTATTACGAGTCGAGCGCCGAGCGGTAACGTTAAGCGAAAAATCGCGTAGCTTGACCCAAGCTCTGTTCCACATGAAAGACTTCTCCATAAAATGCATACATATGGTATTCGTGGTGAATTGTTGAAATGGATTAAACTATACTTGTCAAATCGTGTCCAGCGAGTGGTGGTAAATGGCGAAGTTTCGGATTGGATATCGGTCCAGAGTGGTATTCCTCAAGGGAGTGTATATGGTGTAATCTGCTTTACAATATTTATCAACGATCTGCCTCAATTAGTTAAGTCACCTCTTTTTTTTGTTTGCTGATGATTCAAAGACATACAAAGCTGTTGATTCAGACATAGATGCTCTTGATTTTCAGGCGGACATTGATAAGATGTATAAATGGTCAGTAAAGTGGCAGTTGCCCTTTAATATTAATAAATGTAAGGTTATGCATCTCGGTAAAAAATCCTTGAACACAACATACTTTATGGGAACAGATTCAGATAGAATTCAGTTAGGAGTTGTAACTCGACTCAGATGAGAGATCTTGGTGTTTTAGTTGATAATAAATTGAATTTTCATGATCATATCGTTGAAGTTGTTAAAAAGGCTAACTCTAGACTTGGTTTAATTAAGAGAACCTTTGAATATTTAGACAGTCATTTAGTGTCTATCCTTTATAAATCAATGGTTAGACCGATTTTAGAATATTCTAGTACGGCTTGTCTTCCTCAGTTTGTTGGTGATTCTATTCTCTTAGAAAAAGTTCAGCAAAGAGCCACAAAACTTGCTGTGGAAATTAAAACTCAACCATATAGTGACCGAATGAAATTTATGAAACTGCCATCATTAGCATTTCGAAGAAAGAGGTCTTGCTGCTTACAGATTTTTAGAATGATACAAAAGTATGATAATGTTAATCCGGGTGTCTTTTTTGAATTAGCACCATCTACTGTAACTAGAGGCCACAATTTTAAAATTAAAAAAGTTCATAGTAAATCGAAACACAGACAGAAATTCTTTTCAATATCTGCAGTAAATGATTGGAATAGTTTGCCATATCATATAGTAAATGCATCCTCTATAAATAATTTTAAAACCCATCTTGAAACACACTGGAAAACCCACAACCTAAAGTTTGAGCCAAGATGTTCAAAGAGGGACTCACAAACCTTAACAGGTTTATAGTCTAAAGGTCAAGGTAAAGTAGAATCTGTATCTACACTGCGGAAACCGCCCGTCCGCTCCGCGCTTTGTGTAAATGGTCATAAGGAAACATATAGATTCTTTATTTTTATTACCGTTACCGATCGTCTGGCTGTGTAAATAGGCCTTTAGATTGCCAATCAACTCTCTTTGTGGTAGTGTAAATGGAAATAACATATTCTGCTTTAAACAATGATTTTAAATGCATTTGATGCTAACTAAACATTGAAGAGGCACTCTAAGCATTTGACAAAAATATAATCCTAAGACTTAAGCTTGGTTCCCACTAGAACGTAACGCAAGGACGTAAACGCAACGCAAGCGTTTTAACCAATGACAAGCGAAGTTACAGACAGTTAGCAATCACAAGCGAATAAGCCATCGCTTGTGATTGGTCAATTCACTTGCGTTGCGTTACGTCCTTGCGTTGCGTCGCCAGTGGGAACCACGCTTAATTAAGAGGTTGGTTATTGTTCTATACCACCAATTTCAATTATGTTTGCCGGCCATCTCTATCTCTTTTTGTTTAGAATGTGATTAAATAAAGAAATATTAAGAATATTTAGATACTCTAGATGTTTTATATAGGCCTACGTCTGTACATAGTATAGCTACACAAATAATGCTTGGTTCCCACTAGCGACGCGTGCAACGTAACGCAATCTATGCAACGTAAGAGAATTCCCTTCCAATCATTGTGTTTCCCCCGTCTGCGTGAATCACAAGCGAATAAGCCATCGCTTGTGATTGGTCAATTCACTTGCGTTGCGTTACGTCCTTGTGTTGCGTCGCTAGTGGGAACCACGCTTTAGGGAAGATGATCTGCGTCCGTACGGAGGAGGAGTCGGACGTCGGGTTAGCGGAGAAGAGATGGCACTTCCCTAATCATATTTTGTCAACACATTATCGTTAATTTATGTCATTCAGTGAAATAATTGGAGCGTTCAACATTCGTGCGTCAAACCTTTACCTTTGATTAACGATGTATTAAAATGGGTTAAAAGATTTTCAAAGAAAGGATTTAGGCTTGAATTGTCTAGTTCCACTCACAGCAATAAGTAATACCACCATATCGTACTTAACACCATCTTCGTGTGTGTAACCACCCATACGATTATGGCATTGAAAAATGACAAAGGCAACGGGAAGTGAACGCCTACCTGGTGTCCTTCTTTACCAGTGTTTTTAACTCCAGTTCAGTGTTTAAACCTCAACTTTCACGCACGGGCAAACAACAAGTTCGGTAATACCGCAGTTGCCCAAGATCTGTGGCGGTGGTAGCAGGAATAAATTAAAGTAGGCCTACTGATTTCATTTTTTATAACATAGATAGGTCTACTGTACTGATCATAAATTAAATTATGCATAGTTGCATGCAGAATGGTGTTACCAGAGGATTTACAAACGGCGTTGCGAGCGGAGCGCATCCGTTCCATTACAATAGTGGGTCACATGAAGAAAGACATTTTGGAAGACAAGATACAAACGATTTAGTTAAAGTTACCGTTATAAATATCACGGCCAGAGAATCGACAGGTAAGAGTAATGCATTGCTACGTAAACTTGATTGTATTTAGGAACAGTTGTGCAGAGAAGTAATACTCTTTCCTCTTTGTGTCGTCACAGTTAACGTCGCCAGTTTATGTCATAACTTCGTTATTCCGACCCGCATTGTTACGTCACGGTCTGACGTAAACTTAGGAACAGTCAGTTATTTTAATAAACTTGCTACACAGAACCATTCCCTCTTTGTGTTGAAAGTTTAGTTACTGTCTCGTAACTCCATTGTTACTCAGGAGTATGTCCTCGTTAATTATTACGTTAGATTAGGTTAGATTTGCTTACTTTAATCTGCCGTGTAAATTGCAGCAAATACCGATAACTTTATATAGTTCAATAATAGTTATATGTCCAATAAAAAGCATTTAAGTGTAACTTTAATTGTATTGTTTCAGAACAAGGAAGTCCAAAATCATGGAGTCCCAGAAAGATATCTCAAAACTGTGAGCCTAGCATCTCAAAATCTGTAAGTTTTACAATTTCTCCAGAAGACTCCGTCCGAGCACTGAAATCGCAAATAATTAACGAAGCTCGCTGCGTTGGATGGCCTGATCGATGTGTTCTTTACTTCCGGGGTACACATCTCTGCGACGATGACATGCAACTGAAGAAGTACGGAATCGCCAACGGGGAAGCGACGCTACTTATGGTGTCACGTTTGGAGAATAAAACCAGAAAACCAATGCATACCAATGAAAATAATCAAATAGTAATCGAGCTTGCGAATAAAATCTCTTTCAAAATAGACGTCGATTGGGCTTCTGATATTATTGAAGATATAAAGAATAAAGTTGCAATTGTGCTAAGAGCTTCGGTCAATGGTTTTCAATTACGATACGAGGAAACATACATGAAAAACGGTGAGCCAATCACAAAGTATTTGACGCCGCGATCGTTACCAACAGTTCGAATGATTACAGATGACGACATCAGGGAAGCAGAGACTGGAAATTTAAAGGTTTTGATTGAACTTGAGTCAAACGGAGATTTAATCCCGATTGAAAGTATCCATGATACAATAGCTGGATTGAAACACCAGATTGAAATAAGAACGAGACTTCCGAGGACGTGTCAAAGGTTAATATTTGAGGGAAATGAACTGACAGACGATCGATCACTTCGTAGTTACAACTTGCAAAGAGGCAATGTAATTCTACTGAAGACTGAACAATTATAGAAATTATACAACATAGAGAATTTGCGACGACCGACCTAGAAGTTATTCATTGTGCGCATGTGCAGATAGTTTGGGCACGCTTCCTCTTCCTATTTTATTCTCGACAGTTTTTTCGTTTCTACCTACAAATGACACTGCGTAGGTCGTACAGTAGGTAGTGTCGCAAATCAACATTTTTTAATTATTAAATTACGCAATTAAAATTATTTGACCAATCACAAGAGACGAATAATCCGAACATGTGATTGGTCAAATTATTTGCATTTACATATTTGCGAGTACTCTGAGACAACCAATCGGAATGGGTATTGGATTCATTATGGAATGCAATGACGTGAAACTAAAACAATGTAGACGATTTGAAAGCAATTTTACATCAGTACTTATGAAATTTAAACATCATGTTTATTTTTAATTAAAATTTAATTAATTTGGTCTTCAGTTACAGATATATTGACGTGTGTATAAACTATATTGAATATAATTGTTTTTAAAGTAATATCTTTGTTATTAAATTATGAAATAGAATCTATAATTGTATGTTTACTGTTTTCTTGCATTCTCACCTTAAGCCTGTCCACACTATCAAACTTTATGACAAAAACAATGTGATGTGCGCATACAATGGACATCATGATGTCATATCACTACCATATATGGGCACATCACACATTTTTTGATAGTGTAGACAGAGATTTAGAGATCTTTTCTACAGCGATTTGTTATAAAATAATTATTTGTTTATAATATACAGTTTATGATAATATCTATAGAAAATGTATTAATATCAATATACATAATTATGGAAAGATTACGGTAAGTCTTGAATCCTCATGTGTGCGTTGCTTTCTCTAGACTCTTGGTGGCGTCTTTTAATTTGCCGACAAGATCCTATAAAGCAAGAAAAGTATAATTTATTAATTCAAGTGAAACAAAATTTCAGGATAGCAACAAACTCGCTAAAAATATACAGAAACGTTTGTGGAAATTATATATTCATTTTCATATTTACATAACATATTTGGTCAATAGCAACTTTGTGTAAATAAGTTTCTATTTGTTTGAACAGTACAACAAGGCACAAATATATACATCAGGGAAATCCCCTACTATTTTAGGAAGGTTTCTTATGTATAACTGTTAGTAATTTTTTTTTTATTCATTTACATATTATTAGACAATTTAAACCATATTATTAGACAATTTAAACTAAATTTGAAATAGTTATTGTACATACAGTAAGGTCAACAGCTCTAAAGCTCTGTCTACACTATCAAACTAGTTTGACAAAAAAATTGTGACATGCCCAAATATGGTTGTGACATGCCCAAATATGGTAGTGACATGATTAAATATGGTAGTGATATGATTAAATATGGTAGTGATATGACATCGTCACTACTGTCCATATATGGGCACATCACATTTTTTTTCACATGATAGTGTGGACAGAGCTTTAGTCTAGTTTTACAAGCAGACCAGTAAATGCAATGGTCCTTTTACCTGTTCACACACAAACATACACTGTTTATGCTACTAACCTGTAATTGTTCTAATGTGCAGCCAAATTGGACATCTTTTATTTCGTTACTTCCATTCTCTTCTGTCTTTAATGTTATTAAGTAAGTTGGTTTATTTACTTTATCTAGATAGTTATTCTGAGGGGAAAAATCATAAAAGATAAATTCCATAAACTTTAAACAAAAATGTATTTATTCAAATTGCCAAGGATAACCATTAGCGAATTCATTCACTATCCTTCTTAAAGGTGGCAATCCTGTTCACAAGACAAACATATACACAAGATGCTCTACATAAACAAAGTCTTATTACAAGTCTTTGGGAGTGGAGTTGTAAATCGACATTCGAACAAATCCTGACATGACAGGACTAGCATCATAACCATCACTCTGTTGGACATAATACAACATACAAAATATACATTTTACTTTATATTTTATGAGATGAGTATTTAATTAGAGTCTTGTTAACTCAGCTGGTAGATCTATGGTCTGTAGACCTGTTGAGGTAAGGCATTAGCTACAGCTACACACAATAGTGGAAAATGATGAGCCACATATACCTTCATGTAGTAATCTAGCCGCCAGTCTACATCAACAACGTGTGGGTGTGATGTTCCTATTCTGGATAGCATAGCTCGCAATGCTGGCTTTTTCTCTTTGAATAATGTGTTAACCATCTCTGTTCTATCGGCAGAAAATTTACAGTCTTCTAACAAAGAACTGAAATGAAAGTAAGATAAAAGTTTACTTTATAAGAGCACCCTCGCCTTTCTGTAGTGTAGGTAATTTAAACATAATAATATCCATTGTTAAATTGAGGTACAATTCCGTCTGACATAGGCCTAGTAGTTTTTGTAAAACTCAAATGAAAAAAAAAATTTACTCCATATAGACTCTAATTCGTGACAGAAGCTCCGATAAATAAACACTCATGCTATACTTTGCAAATGTATGTATTATGGTGTCTGATCTCTCGACCAGTCAGTATTAATTATTATGATTGCAATTGATTGATATGCAACATTACCATACCTGATATTGGAAGAAGTAGCATCATATTTTGCAGCCTCCAGGAAGAATGTAGCTAGAGACCCATAAGACTGTTTGTATATAGCTGGTTCAATGCCTTTTACAACATCACCTAATGTCAATGAAAAAATGTGGAGAAAAAAAATTATGTGTACGGCTGCCTCTGTCTTTGATATATATGAACAATTATTGTTTTTCATAAATCATGACGTATATTAAATCTAGGCCTAGTAGGCCTATAATGTATAATATAGGGCCTACCTAGAGCTTTGTTATTTTATTAATTTAAAAAAACACAACATTATAATTAGTCATTCATCAGTATTGAAAAGGAACATTTTTATTGAATAATTTAAATAGTAAATAATAAATTACGACGAGTAAAAAATAGCAAAAGAACCATTAATGACAATTAGGTTAACGTAGGCTATCTAACTAAGCCACGGACCCTCTGCTGTTAGTGTTAGCTCCGCGGGTTCACTGTGTCTGTACTGTATCATACACGTAACACACCCGCTAATCTAGGACTTCGGTAGGCCTAGTATAGGCTAGCTAGCTAGGCCTAGGCCTAGCCGACGTATTTTCAAGATTAATATGTTTTTATGTACCTGACTTATTGCCTAATACATCTTCAACAATATTATTTATTAAAGGTTTGAAAAATTCATCCCTAATATGAACTGAATCCCCACAAATCTGTAAACTTTGTGAAAGTTCTGCACTCAATTCCATTTTTTTTTTCGTAAGTGAATTTTGACACCACCACCCTCTCCTCGCCCTCTATAATGTTAGGTCAAAGTTCAATGTCAACCATGATGCTCGTCGAGATAGAGAGCGCGCTCTGTTCAAAATAGAGAAAAATGTGCAAGGAACGGAGGATCGAACGAGCAGAGGAAAACTGATGCTTATTTTTTTCTAATTGTTTGTCATTTAAGTGTGTAAGTAATTAGGTAAAATGTTAAGTCAGGCTAGCCCAGACTTATGCGCTTGTGTGTGTGTTATTTTTAAATGAAAATTCAAAATTATGAGTAGGCCCAGAGATATTATAGTGAACTATAATATCTCTATGTATGATGGTAGGTAGGCCTAGCTAGCTAGCTAGGCCTACTAGCTAGGCCTAGGCCTTTTATCAGTGTACTAACTACTATACTAGCCTATACTACTTATTTATAAACACGTCGTAGTCGTGCCTACTAGGTAGGCTAGTCCTAGAGTAATGTGATGAAAACCAAATCGGCACAGCTCGTCCAGGCGTACCTCACTCAATTGTGATTAAAAAATTAAAAAGCAATAATTGAAATATAAAAAAGTCGTTGACGTTTTCATATTTATTTGTAAGTACTATTTTAAAGAATGAGAAAGAGTTATTTTACAGAATAATCTACAGTAGCAAGTTAAACCTAACTAAAAGTTGATGCCGCTCATAAAAAACTAAAACTCTGTACGCAGTCTGACTTGAGATGTTTCAAATCAGTGAAGTTGATCCTGCGGACCTCAGCTTCGAGGATGAGGTAAGACAGTTGCTCTTAAAAACATTTTTGCATTTGTGTTTTATTAATTATTTAATTTTTTTTCAAAAATTGTGTATTGATTGTATTGATTATATTTCTGGACATTATTTTCTCACTCAGGACTTTCTAAATCTAGATGAAGAAACATTTCTAGTGAATTCGTCATCCAAATTTAAGCAAACAAATATCATCAACAAAACACCATTATGTAGTTCTCAACTCGCCCCAAAACGAACCTCTGGTCACCAACCATTGGGTGCTGTTAGCAAATTCAATTTTAAATTTAAACAAAGTTCTCCGCCGACTTCTGATGGTAGGCCAAAATATAATGCCACAACTACTACTGCTAGGACAGCATGCAGCACCACGTCTGATAGCCTAACAACATGCAACAGGACAACATCGGGTTCTACCACCCTGAAAGACTTGACTGATTCTACAGCAAGGCAACCAACACTTCCTGCTAAAGGTATCCTGGCCCCAAAAGATAATTTACTTGAAACCAACCAGCAGAAAACACCCAACAAGCAGGCATGTTATTCCAACATGTTAGCATCACCATCACAGCAGCTGCAGGCACCTAAATCTCAACGTTTTAGTTGGAACAAACCCAATAATGATATAGATAAAACACTTAGCAATGACAATAATACTAGACAACAACCATGTCAAAGGTCAGCTTTGCAGATTCTACAAAAGAACATGGGTAGTCATGGTAATAGATCAGGTCTGAATATCAAAACAGATCAGTCAAAAACAATAATCAATCAACCGAATGGAAAGGCATCAAGTTTAAGAACTTCTATTCAAATGAATAATAACTGCAATAAGGAAATTAATGGTAGGAATTTTCAACCATTAACTAATAATATCAACCAGTCTGGTGTAAAAGATATTGCTGTCAAGGATTTGCAGATGAGAAATAACTACAACAATAATCTATCCTACTCTGCTATGTCATCAAAATTGACCCACGGACAAGCTGATACTTGTAAATCAAACACCATGCTAAACCACCAGTACAAGACTAACTCTTATCATCATCACACAGAGTCTAGTATGTCTGTAGCTAATAAGCAAAGGGCAAACTTTCAGCAGCATTCACCATACACTCCAAGACCCAGAACTCCTTGCAATAGGCACACCTCACCAAGAGTCTTTCAGGGAGCTGGAACAAGTAGGATTGCCAGAACACCCGATCCACTTTTTTCGGCACCACAGACACCACATTTCACACCTAGAGTTGCAGAGCTGTGCAGAACACCTACTTCAGTGAGAAAGGTTGAAAAAACAAGGCTGAGGAAGTTTCCAGGGCCAGCTGGTATCCTACCAAAACTAATTTCAGTAAGTAAAATACAGTATGTCTAAGTAAGTCATATGTTCTGCCCTGATCTGAGGTAATTGTACTGAATGTATGGGTGTGGGTGGTACTTAACCATTGACTTTCAGATCACCTATCATCCATACCTCTAGACCACTGCATGGAACCTTAAGCTCTCTCTACACCATCAAACTTTATGTGACAAAAAATGTGATGTGCCCATATAGAGACACAATGATGTCATATCACTACCATATTTGGGCACATCATATATTTTTGTCAAACTTGTTTAATAGTGCAGACAGAGCTTAAGAAGAAAATGAATAGCTTTGCATCAATTAAGTTTTATTCGTACTCTGAATTATTCTCGTATTATTGGGAAATCAAGTTTTGTTTGGTGCTTAATTTTTTAATCTGATAATTAGACACACATCTTGAGATATTTAACTTTGTTTCTGTGGTAATTTTTAGAGCAATGATGAAAACAAATTTGATGTTGTCCTTTCCGAAACTGATGAAAATGAAGAAGAAAAGATGGTAGGTTTAACATTCCCATACTGTGATCAAGAAAGCAGAGTTAATAGGAATGTACTGGAGAACAACCTGTGACTCACAGCCTACTGGGCTTATGCTCTGTCTATCAAACATTATGTCACAAAAAAATGTGATGTGCCCATATATAGACACGATGAAGTCATGTCACTACCATATTTGGGCATATCACTACCATATTTGGGCATATCACTACCATATTTAGGAACATCCCACTTTTTTTGTCAAACTAGCTTGACAGAGCTTAAAGTGCCTTTGTGTTGTACAGCTGGCATCAAACGACTTACAATGACCGGGACTGAGGTAGACCAGAACACCAGGGTAACTCTCCTAAAACCCCTAGGATTAACTCAGCTGAATAAACTGGGATGTCACTTTTGAATGAAGACTATGCTAAATGAGCATTTCCATACATGTGTGAAATGTAACCACAGTAGACGGATACATAATATGTAATTTAATAGTGTAGATACATCATATTTATATTAAATTCATTTATTGTAGGACATACCAAGTTCACAATTCACACCTATTGTTGATGATTTCACAAGCGGTACATGGACAACTATGCTGCATGTTTTGGACATAGATGTTGAGGATCCTACATCAATTCTGACAAGAAACAACATAGCGCTGGTATTGCGAAAGGTACTGCACTGCAAAATAAATGTCTTTTATTGGACTTTTGCGATACTTATTCCGATATATACAAACATGCACTAACTGTTGCCCCATGGCTCCATGTTCAATATGCTTTGTTCATCAGCGCATATCTAAATCGAAATAAAAGTGTTTTAAATTGACATTTAACAACCTGTGCTTCCTTAGCAAAGAATATGTTCTGGAATTATGCTTTCATATCGCAAGCAATGTCATATTATAATTTGCGTCGTAAAAGCAAAGTGTTCAGACTCTCTTAACTATCGCCTTCGTTAGAAACTGAAGCGTCACTGATTTTGGCGAATATCTGGTATGCAGGAGTAAATTGGTTTGGTTGGAGGTCAAAATCGTTGATGCTTGATATTCGTATCGTAAGCGTCATTCATTAATCTTGTACCTTGAGTTGTCGTAAAGAATGACACATCAGTGTCGTAAGAGGTGGCTTCCACTAACCTTTTCCTGGTGTGCAATATAAAAGCATAACTCTGAACAGATAGGTTAGATAGTGCCTTTTTATTCCTTGAATAGCCTGCTGTATAGCCTTTGACATTAGAGACTTTACAAAACAGGACAGGAAGCCGCAGGACGGTGCTCATGATTAATTTATGCATGAGCTTAGCGTGAAATTCTGTCTGATGATAAAGTTGGAATTTATACGAGTTACAAAATAATAATTTTTTTCAGGCTTCGTTGAAACAGCTTCAGCAAAACAAAGTAGCGCATCTCTGTGTCTTATTAAAGACAATTCAATTCAATGGAACTGATGCCAGCAGTATCCTGAAGGATCCAACCGGAGAGATACAGGGAACCATCCATCGGAAGCTGATGGAAGATCTGAAGGACGAGTTAAAACCAGGATGTGTTCTGATTCTAAGACAGGTGAGGCACAGCTATACACCTTTTTCACGAAACTGAAGACATCTTCGATGGATGACAAACAATGCTGTGCAGGGAAGCAGAACCTACAGAAATAACAGAGCGCAGCGAGCATATTTTTGGAGGATTTGTAACTCCTTAACAGACAGTCATATGGACAAAATTTGTACTGTAAAATCTTCTTAAAAGATTAGCCTACCTAACTGTGGCCAATCTTTTAAAAACATTGTACAGTATTTTTTTTTCTCATACGATACTTCTTTCAAGAGTTACAATTTTTAACATGGTGTCCTAAAAATTCCCTGAAAATGCTGTTATTTCTGTTGGTTACGCTTCTCTGCACATCCTTGTTTGTCATTGATCGAAGATGTCTTCTGTTTCGTGAAAAAGGCATATTGTTGTAGCTTTTAAGTCTCTTTTCCATTAGCGAATATATTTACGTGAAACAAACATTCCTGACTTATGTATGATTGGTTGCGCATTGCGTCACAAAAAGGATTGGATAATATTAATTCATGCGCATTAGTGAATGATTTTGATTCGCCCAAATTAATTTATCTAGAGGAAAATCGGTTTTAATTATTTACTCAGGTGAGTTGATAAAGTTGAAGTATTTGTTTTTTATGTCAATAAAGTTGAAATAAGTATAGTAAATACCGACCAAATTTAGAAATAATTGGCCCATGAAACCAATTTTTCTGAGTAAGTAACTAAGCTTAAATGTGCACTATGTTAACAAAGAACATTTAATACCTGCCACAATTTTCTTTTACAATGCAACTAATTGTATTTTTTACAGGTTGGCGTATTGAGTCCGTCCCTTCGAAATCATTATCTGAACATCACACCTAGCAACTTAGTTCATTTATTCCCTGCTGAGGTTAAAGGTCAGAATCAACGCCGGGCAGTGTTGAATGAAAACCTATCCGAACCATCTACATACAGTCCCCGATTGAAAGAATTCATTATACAACTGGGTCATAAGAGGTCAAATTTAGTTCAGTCAAATACTACAAGGAAAACTCAATTTACAAAACACAAAAACACTTTTGTTGGGAGGCCTACAAAAACACAACATTTGATGAGAAGCCAAGAACAAAGTAAACGTGACTCACTGACTACAACTGAGCATGCTCCAAAAACAGGTAATATTACCGTAGACGATAACGTCAAGAGGGGGAGTGTGGGGGCGGATAAGTCGCCCAAGAGAGTATGTTTGGAAAGTTCAACTTCCGTCGGGAATCATGGAATTAATTCCGAGACAAACGCTGATTTGGGGGAAAACATTGATGAACTTTTAAAAGGGATTGAGCATGAGTTATTTGAAGATTTTTAACACGTTTGTAAACACTCAAGCTCTGTCTACACACTATGAAAATGTGCTGTGCCCATATATGGACATGATGATGTCATATCACTACCATATTTGGGCATATCACTACCATATTTGTAGACAGAGCTTAACAACATTTTTTATTCAGAAACTCATCATGCCTTGATTTTTTAACAATATAACCAAAAATTTTATAATTTTGAGTAGAGTGTAGAAATGTTATTTTTAATGCAAAATATATTATAAAATGTTGCAAAAGACCTTTTTTTATAGACTAGCTTTTACCTGAACACCCCCACCCACTATTTGACAAGACCTTTAAAGCTCTGTCTACACTATCAAAGGTGGTAGTGATATGGCCAAATATGGTAGTCATCATGTCCATATATGGGCACATCACATTTTGTTATCATCTTTTTTTTGTATGCATGACTTTCATATTGTAAGCGTCATTCACTAATCTTGTACCTTGAACAAACGAAAGATCAGTGTCCTAATTTTCTCCTGGTTTATGATATGAAAGCATAACTCTGTAGGTCTGAACAGGCCCAGCTTACAGTAGATAGTGCCTTTTTATTCCTTGAATAGCCTACTGTCTCACCTTTGTACTTTTACACATAAAGTTTGATAGTGTAGACAGAGCTTTAGTCTGTAATCGCACAATTTGCTGCAGTAATCAAACTTAAAATCATCCAGGTCTCATTGTTGAGAATGTACCTGTTCTATATCAGACAGTGAAGGTCAAAATGTGATACCTGGCTACTAATTATCGTAATTTCACAACATTATGACAGGCCACGTGGACAAAATTAGTTTCGTCTGCCATGGTAAACCTTACTGTTCCAATATCAATTTAAGTACCGATTTGGCAGGACGCCCGATTGTCGAGACTTTTGTCTGATTTTTATACAATCTACTTATTTTTTCTTCTTGAACACTCACATGACGTGTAAGTAGATTCCTTTTTTTTTAATTCAAGTGTTTTTAAGGAGTGGCTTACTCGGAACTGACTTAAAGTTGCTGTTTATTATTTAGACTTTTACAATTACTAAAAGGCATATAATATGAATTAAGATCATGATTTAGACTCCAACCCCTCCTCCTAACTTTTAAAATTACATTTTTTGGGTACTTTTCTAACAGCAAATCCTGTAGTATTAGCTAACTAGCAAGAACTAATGGTTTTTTTTTATTCGTTTTGTTTTATAGGTTTTATTAGATTAAATTATAATTTATATACTGCATGTAAAAAAATATGGTTGAATAAACTATCAACAGATTTTCAAATATATATTTTCCAATACTCCTTTCTAGGAGTAGCCTTGCTTTAATGAACGGTGTTTTTTTCTTTCTTTTTGAGAATGGAGTTGGCGGTAAAGAAACACTACACTACATAAAATAATTGTATTCCGTTTCATAATTTATTCTAAATTTCATATACATTTACACGTCAACATCTTAGTTATCTTCATTACATTTCATCTAAGAAAGTAATCTTTGCTTTGTATATCAGTACAATTAAATATTTTGTCTGCAAGTTTGTTTAATACATTAGGTAACATAAGCATTTAATTCTGAATGTTTTATTTCACACTGCATATTATTTTCAAACTAGTGGACGGATGAGAGTGCCATTTAAACAGACAAACAGACTTCCACCTGTATGATGCAAATTAAGTAAACTATCTGGCATAAGAGCATTCGAAGTTGTGTCTTTAGCAGATGGAAATGAAATGAACAGCAAAGGGATTTGGTATTTAATTATGAATGTTTTATTTCACACTAGTGGATGGGTGAGTGCCAGTTATTGTTAAAACAATAAATTATCCTTTTTCAGAATTATTGTTAGAAATCCATACCTGCTATTTATTTTATCATATAAAGCAGCTATTTCATACTTTTCTATTTATATACCGTAATTAATTAATATTGTAATTAGGTGTCGAGTTAGTTCACCATTATCCAATTTTTATGTTTTTTTTATTTATTTTCATTCAACCAGGTAGCAAAAACAATTAAAGTAGTAGTAGTATCAAAGTAAATAAGATCGGTTTAAAGGCTTTTATTTTTTTTTGCTGCTTGCTTTTTCAACGTTATAAGGTCAACAAAAAGATTTCGATCTAAAACAGCTCCTGCGCACATTAGCCCACCATACAGACCCCCAGCAAAGCCACAGGTCATAATGTCTTGACCTGTAAATGAAAACAAAAAAAAACATTAAAGAAAGATGTTGTTGCATTTCATAAAACAAAGTTACATTTTCTGTTCTGTTAAGGCCAACTCAGACATGCAACAACCTAAAATCTAAGCCTGATGCTACCTCAAGACAGCACCGACGATTCGCGCCTCGTCGTACGACACTGTCGAAAATGCAAAAAATTAAATTGAAACTTGCCTGTCAAGAAAAGTCCAGGTATGTTTGTTTCTGGCCGAAACTTTTCACAATTTTCTCTTTGAAAGCGTTCAAGGTTGTGGTCCATGCCATACATCTCTCCCTTCATGGCAGCAATGTAATGTCTGTTGCTAAGAGGGCTACCAATTGAGAAATACTCGACCTAAAAAAAAACCAAATACCATAAGCGTACATTGTATTCTTTTATATACAAAAACACATTTTGGAGAGAATTCATGTACATGCTCTATCTACACTATCAAACTAGTTTGACAAAAAAGTGTGATGTGCCCAAGTATGGTTGTGATATGACGTAATCGTGTCCATATATGGGCTATCTTTGATTTTTATGTATTGTTGGGACATCTTTTTAATAATTACTTTAATAATTAAATATATCTGAAGAAAGAACAATGATTTGTAAGAAATATTTCTTGTTTTTATTATGTTGTTATTATTGTTATTTTAATTGTATTTGAAATTTATGACTCAAAACATTGCAATTCAAAGCTGAAGATAATCCAACTTTAAAAATAGTATCAAAAAGGAAAACAGGATTTTAATTTTGATCCTTACTTAATTTTGCTAGAATTTTGTGAAAAATGATTATTATTATTATTAGTATAGTCAAAATACAATGAAGTAACAATACCAAAAAGCTGTAGTGCTATACCTAAAGCTTTGTATACTATACAGTTTGACAAAAAATGTGCCCAAATATGACATCATTTGTTTTTGTTACATAAAGTTTGATAGTGTAGAAAGGGCCTATTTTAGCTTGGTCAGGTTTGTGCATTTGGGCATTTGTTTTTAGGCCTGATTAAATATTTTATTGAAAACTTTGTACAAACCTTGTCCTTAAGATGGGGAAAGATTTCACACGTCTGTTCCCACATCAAGTTACCAATTGAATCTCTAATTGTTTCGTAATCTTCTCCACGCTTCATTACCCTCTCATCTTCCCATTTCTTGAACCAGTTGTAATTGGCCAGAGAAACTAATGTGCAGTTTGATTTTCCTGTTTAAAAAAATAATAAATTCATGTGGCTGAATATGCAAATAACTTCCACCTGTATGATTATGCAAAGTAATTAAACTACCTGGCATACGAGCACCCCATAACAAGCAAACACCTGTATGATTATGCAAATTAATTAAACTACCTGGCATACGAGCATCCCAAGTTGTGTCTTTAGCAGATGGGAATGAAATGAACAGCAAAGGGATTTGGTCTTTGGCTGCGTCCTTCTGCGCTCTTCCAAGGTACTCTTCCGCTAAATCATCCATCTCGCTACCAGTAAATGCCCATACTTGGCCTGCCTTAAGTTTCAATTCCTTTGATGTTCCTTTTAAACCGATGAACACCGACATTGCTCCTAAACCATGTCGTCCACCTTTGTACACGTCTTCCACACCTAGAAATTGAATTTTTAGTTTCAAAGTTATCATTTTTCTTTCCTTTCACTGCAGCTAAAAGTAATTTTTTATAAGGGTTTGTATAGAACAAAACCTAATAACAAAAACTAGATTGGTTTATTTATATAATTACATTTTATTGTCCTGTTACATACTGTATCGTTGTATCGTGGGAAAAAATATTTTATTAATTATTTCTCATCACAATGAAAAGTCAACTGTCAATATCAGTGTATTTACAGTTACAGTAGAACCTGTTTTACGTACCCTAATTTTACGTTCCCTGGATTTTACGTACGCTTATAATGACCGATGACGTCATCATTTTCTTATTATAACGCACAGGCTGTACATACTGTGTACTTTTCTAGTTAGGCCTCACATCTTCTCTTGCTAGGCCTGCTAGCCTGGCCTGAATAGTCTAGGCAAGGCCTAGCTAGTGACCACCTGCATGCTGTACAGTAAAGTAGGACTAGGCCTAGGCAAACACGGTAGCCTTTATAGCTACGATTTCTACGTATTTGGGGGTCAATTTAAGGTCAACCTAGATTTTACGAATCTCTTGTTTTACGTACGCCTTTCGGTCCCGTACTGTACGTAAAATGGAGGTTCTACTGTAGTTGTTATGATTTTTAAGCTCATTAATGTCATTGCAATTGTGTTATACAAAACATTGCCAAAATTTTGATATTCGTAATTGAATATTAAAAATATCTAGTACTTCAAGTTTGTGGTCAATTATTATCTTAAAGTATGGCTTTTGTGGATAATAATCTTGTCTAGACATATAACATTAATGTTTGTCTTTTTTTATCATAAATTATGATAAATTTTATTATGTAGGCATACTGTAGACTGACGTTCAGCACCTGATTAAAAGCATTTCCATTTTTTAACAAAATTATGTTGTTCGAGACAGAATAGAATAGAAGAAAAGGGAATAACCAATATCAGGGTGGGGTCAGTCTAAAAAATTAAGTGACTAAACCAATTATCACCTATAATGTTTTAAAAATTATGATACAGACATGACTGATTTTGAGGTATAGGCTTATTTACAACATCCATATGGGCAGAGCAGTTTTTTTTGTTAGTTAATTTTTTTTTTTCAAAATTTTAACAAAATGTTCTTTACAGAAATCTGGATAGTGTGTAAATATAAATACACTGTGTGCAGTATGTGTACTTGTTAAGCGTGGTTCCCACTAGCGATGCAACGCAAGGACATAACGCAACACAAGCGTTTTAACCAATGACAAGCGAAGTTATAGACAGTTAGCAATCACAAGCGAATAAGCCATCGCTTGTGATTGGTCAATTCACTTGCGTTGCGTTACGTCCTTGCGTTGCGTCGCTAGTGGGAACCACGCTTTAGTGGTTGACTTTGATTAATACAGTAATCAGAACATGGACCTAATTTATAAGGTCCATGTATTGTTTTGAACAATGGTGTGTTATTGTACAAATATTACATCGCTCTATATATGATAAGATAACAGAAAGTTTTTATCAAGGTTCAATGTCAAAGTCAAACACATGAAATCATATTTTGCTTAAATACTATAGTGAGTTTCTGTGGTTTTTAATACTTAAGATAGTTAGGACAGAAATAAGCTAGCAGGATACAAAAGGTTAAGTTGCTTACAATGATCATTCAGGGCAGCTCAAATTCAATAAAAAGGCTTAATAATGTAATCTACTTTTAACTACTAACAGTAGTATTAGTAGGCAAAGCTTATGATATAACAATTGAAATAGGGAAGATCAGTTATCTGAGCAATTGTGGATTTTACTTTTTAATGAAGGTAGTTTTATGGTGAATAACACAAAAAGGCCAGCTTTATTTCAAGTACTAATAGTTAAACATGTTCATGCAATTTTGTTCCCTAAATAACTAGTGTTTAGTGTTGTGGTAAAAAAAATTTAAATTATAAACTCTTATTTTGCAAAATTGAAGGAAATATTGCACTTGTGATAATACAGTCAATTTTACAAAGTCAATATTGGTTGTGTTTTTTTATGTATTAATTTATTAAATATTATTATTATAAGTATTGTATAAAAAAAGTGACATGACATACGTCCTACTGCTTTTGATGTTTCTGCTGGTATTAGCCGTTGAAAAGTGTTGTAAATACCAGCATTCGAAATAATCACAGGAGCTTTTATATCAATAGATCCGCTACTCTTTGCAACACGAACACCTAGAGAGAGAGAGAAAAAACAAGTATTAATAGTAATACTCAATATACAACAATAAGATTTTCAGATTTAAACAAGAAATATTTCTTACAAAAAAACGCTGCTCGCTTATTGACGTAACAGTTTTAAAGATATATTGTCCCTCTGAAAAATATTTTTTTATTTCAAATTTGTTTTTGAATGTGTCATTTTATTGTCACGTAATATTTATTTTACCTGAAAAAAATGTAATTACCAAATACTTCAATTGTCTGTCAGACAATGTGGTTTTTTTAGTTATAATTAAACGTTTCTTTTCTCTTTCTATAATGTGAATTTTGTTACAGAAGTGAATAACTTTGATATTAAACAGACTCAATTTAGTTTATTTTATTGCTAAGGTCAAGTCTGGGGGTCACTTCATCACACCTTAGATACTTCAAGTGTGAAGTATCATATTACAAACAAAAACTTTCATGGACTGTTTTGATAATAATTCAATGATCTGACAGTGAAATACAGTATTTTCATGGGACTCATAAATACCAGATATGCAGCTGCTACCTATAAATTATAGTGGAGTTTCCATTTTAACAAAAATTTCAAAGTGTAGTACTATAACTGCTGCTTGATTTCATCTAATTAATGAGTCATCTCATGTGACGTAGCGTGCTAGAGCAGCAGCGTGAAAAATATGAATTAGACCATTGAATATATTACGCAATATGGGCGTACTGTAGTGTTATAACATATATTGCCCATCTTTATTTCAAAACCATTTTCACTCAACAGCCAACCCCTATTGAGGGGACATGTTGTTGAGTCTTAAAGGTGTCCCTTAATGGACGTTCTACTGTATTCCAATACTTAAGCCCTGTCTACACTATCAAACTTTATGTGACAAAACAATGTGATGTGCCCATATATGGACATGATGATGTTATATCAGTACCGTATTTAACCATATCACTACCATATTTGACCATGTCAGTACCATATTTGTGCAAGTCAAACTAGTTTGATAGTGTAGACGGAGCTTAAGACTGTTAAAATATGCCATACTTACCACATGCTTTGCCATTTTCCATGATGATTTCCGACACTGGGGCTCTGACAAGCACACGCCCTCCTGCCTTTTCTATTGTTGGGATTATGGTCATAGCTATTTCACTAGCTCCCCCTCGGGGATAGAAACAGCCGTATATAAAGTGGTTAACAAGCATAGCGTGCATTACGAATGTTGATGCCTTTGGTACCGTACCTGTAAATGAAATAGAATTAATTTACAGCACTGTGGGTGTGTGGTAGCATGCTTGCTTGACAATCTCAGGGTTCTAGTTCAATCCAGGCTTTGGATGATTAACGTATAGTCTTTATGGTCAATACAGTGCTAAACCCACATAAGTACCGCATTAATTTAAGAACATGTAGGAAGCATTTAGGGTAGTGTAAAGCTCTGTCTATACTATCAAACTTTGTGACAAAAAAATTGTGATGTGCCCATATATGGACATGATGATGTCACATCACTACCATATTTAAGCATGTCACTACCATATTTAGGCACATCACACTTTGTTTGTCAAACTAGTGTAGACAGAGCTTTACTCACTATTAATAAGAGCATATTGCTTCTACATTTTGTTTTCATGCACTTTATACATATTTTATGTCCATTTATTCTCTTAATAATAGACCAGTATGCAAAATTAACCATGTTGACATAGGCCGACCCACTATGTTTTGACCTCTGGATTCCTCTCTCCACCCCCTTCTCTTTTGTAGACTTAGTCCAGTACCAAGGCTAATCCAGGATTAAAGATAGTCCCCTTTCATGTATACAAGCCTAAGAGATAAATTAGCTCTGGACTCTCTCTGGGATTTTGTCCAGGACTAAAGATAGTCCAGGATGAATGAATACAGGTCTAAGAGACAAATCACGCACCATAGTCTCCGTAACAATAACAGAATAGCGCCTTCAAGTCCTTGTTATCTGTTAACCCATCCAAGACCTCCTGTGTTGTCAATTTAGCATATTTGTCATACGATGAGAAAAGCAGTTTACTCAGACCAGTCATGTTCATCAATTTCAGCAAAGGTTTTGGTGCTATTTTTGGAAACATGAATCCAAGACTGGCATTTTTAATCTCCTAAAAATCAAAGACGATAAATTAAATGTTATTTTGTGTTTTGTTTTTTACCATGCATGTCAATAATTTTGTATGAATAAGAAAAATGGAAAACAAGAAATCAATTTTTTTTAAATATTATTTAATTATAAAAATCTTTAATATTTTTTTCATGCATGTATATAATTTTAATTTAATAGAAAAATGACAAATACGATTTTTTTTCAAATAATTAATATAATATTAAACCTTTAATAGTTTCATGTATTTGTCAATGGCTTTTTTCTCATCTGGGAAACATTTCAAAAGTCCTTGTCTGTAGATTTCTCTTGAACCACATTCAAGTTTGTAAGATCGTTGGTTTTCACCTTTTCCAAGAACCAATGTGTCGAAGTTTTGATCGATCTTCGTAAATTCTAACTTTCCATCAGTGATTTGGTCAACGTATATCTGTGTCAAGGTGTTATTCTCCATTTCGCCAACATAGTGAATTCCTTTGATTGTTTTAAAAAAGAAATTGAAGTATTGAAAAAGATTTATACTGGAAAAAAATGTTGTTAAACAACAAATTGTATGGAAAAATATTAGTCAAAAGATGTGTTGACATTAATGTATTGCTCATTGAATTTAAAACAAAACTTTCGTAGGTGAAATTATAAGCATTATAATACTGTAGTTTAGCACTACTGCACATTTAGCCACGAATGTTTAGCGTTGCCATCATCAACTCTCAAAATAATTTAAGTTGTTGCAAAAGTGCAGTAGTGCCATAAATCATGATACCCACCAACATCAAACTCGTATCCTTTATCGTGAAAAGAATGGCAGCATCCTCCGGCTTGGTCATGCTGCTCAAGAACCAGTACTTTCTTGCCAGCCTTGGACAGGACTGCTGCAGTGGACAGACCACCGATTCCACTGCCTATCACAATAGCATCAAGGTTCTCCGGAACTTTTTGTAATGTAAAACCTGATTTAAAAAAATACAATTTAATTTTTTTTTTTAATCAAATGGCCTTCTTAGTAGGTCTATAAAAAGTGACTTTAAAAAAAGGCATTTTATTTAATAAAGTCTTTTTATGTAGTATCACTACGGCGATGTGATGTTGAGTACTGGTGGCCAACCCCTGGTCACAACCCAACCAACCAGGCTGATGCACTTGCAGTCTAGGCCTTGGATAGTGCTCATTACCTTGTTTGATCACCTTATCTCGAGCTGCCTGATCGCTGATGTACGGTGCTGACTTGGTCTCGATCAACGTTTTGAAAGGATTTGGACCTACGTTGAAGGCATTAGCAAATTTACCAATGTTATACACTAGGAAAAGGACCACCGAACAACCTAACACAAGGAACGGATGACCAGCTATTAAACGAAGACCTTCTTCAACAAATGCCATTTTTTATAATAATAATTGATCAACTTTTGAAGAGGGATCCGCCTCCTTCGCAATCGTCGCTATCAAAAAGGACGTTTTTTCCCGAAAAAGAGACTGCATGCGATGAAGTTTCCTTGTATACCGCCCTCTATAATTATATGGCGCTCGGCCAACTTTTTTTTTATTAAACTTTCTTGAATTGAATTGTTTTTCAAATACAGTACAGATAAAAAGAAGAACGGCTTAAATAAAACCTATGTACTACCACTGATAACTTAATTGTGATCGAACTTTATTCGATAGTCGCGATTGTTCGCATAAAATCAGGTGACGATTTGAACTTCCGATCGACTTTAAATATGAGACATTGATGTCTCTGTTTAAATACTTTGCTCGATTCACTTTCGGTGTTTTTTTAAAGTTGTTTTATTTTCAGATGTAATAGTCACACTTCATTATAATTGCGTATAAGGAAAAAATAGATCAAGAACAACAACCTATATTACTCCAACCGTACTGTAGTAGTAATATAATTAATTTGTCCAATGTCTGAACAAAGCATTGGCACTGGGCATGCGCGGAACTACTAACCACAACTTTTTGAGGTCTTAACAAATCAAAACTTTCGGATTTAGTTAGTCGACGCTGTGGAAGCAACAAGTTGATAGGACTTATTCGAGCCGGCGTAATATTCATAAGGAGTCCGATATAGAAAACAGACAAACATGAATTACTGGCTAGGCTTGCTAGTAATTTGTGGAAGTGCTTTTTTACGGACCGCTTATTGTGGTAAGCGATATGAAGCCGTTGACGATGCAGCTGTCGATCCCGAGGCCAATTATGAGGACTTGTTACGGGCGAAAACGGAAGTTGTGCCGGAGAAGGTAAATAAAATGTCTGAATCGTGTAGTAAAGCTGAGTCGGAAAATAGCCCTACATTTATTTGCCAGCCACAGTTCAATATACCGGAGCATTTATCGTCAGGTGGAGCAAGTGCATGTTGTAATTGTACCTCTGGCTTGGCTGAGATGAAACAGATTTTGAAGAAAGTGGAGTCTAGAGTTAGAAACCTCGTCACAACAAAGAAAAGTTGTTTTGCCGGTGAGTAATAAGATTTAATATGTTTACACTCATATGGACTTGATATTCAGACATGGTTATATAAAAAAACAAATAAAATATTGGTGGTCAGTCCGTCAATTACAAAAAAAAAAAAAAACAATAGTAGAAATGTTTGTGTTACGCTGACCAATTTCCTATGATAGGAATATTAAAATATGACTTGTAATTTGATACCTTAATTATGTAATTACTGTACATCGTCCTCCTCTCTCCGTTTAGATATTAAAATCATATTTACATAACTTTTACCACTTTAAACGTAGACCGTCCTCCATGAGAACTAATTCATCTCACTCGTAAATTACAGACTCCCGGATCGATCCCACATGAGAGATACTTAGTTTAACAACCTGAATTATTTATAGTAGTAGGCCCTTCTAGTTCACTTTACCCACTTACATTACAGTATAGGCCTACCGTAGGCGGTTGGAATAACAACAAAGTACACCACAGAACATAAATATAAACCCCTCTAAAATTGATTTAATTTTTGCCCTGCACAAGATGGAACCTTAGTTTCATCATCCCTCATTTAATTATTTTTGGTAGACTTATTACTTTCCCCACTTAAACAGTAGGCGGTTGGAATAACATAAAAAATAACTTCTCTCCAATTAATTGGAAAAAAAACAAGCAAGAATTTACCCCGCAATAATACTGTTACATAACCACATCAGATAAAATAGTATATAACATTCCCTGCACTAAGCAACATGACCACATCGGATACGATTTTATAACATTTTTCCCCTGCTCCAATTCACATATCGGATACAAATTTATAACATGTTTTCTCTGCACTAAGCAACATGACCACATCGGATACGATTTTATATAATAATTCCCCCTGCACATATGACCACATCGGATACGATTTTATAACATTTTTCCCCTGCACTAATTCACATGACCACATCGGATTCAATTTTATAACATTTTTCCCCTGCACCAATTCACATGACTACATCGGATACGATTTTATAACATTTTCCCCCTGCATTATTTCACATAACCACATCAGATACGATTAATAACATTTTCCCCCTGCACCACCAATTTACATAACCACGTTGGATACGATTTTATAACATTTTTCCAATGC
The DNA here is from genome assembly GCF_964355755.1 of Antedon mediterranea. Classification (NCBI taxonomy): domain Eukaryota; kingdom Metazoa; phylum Echinodermata; class Crinoidea; order Comatulida; family Antedonidae; genus Antedon; species Antedon mediterranea. The sequence goes on along the minus strand of NC_092670.1, from coordinate 36,198,512 downwards.
ACCAATTTACATAACCACAACGGATAGATTTCTTAGCATTTTCCCCCTGCACTAATTCACATGACCACATCGGATACGATTTTATAAAATTTTTCTCCTGCACTAATTCACATAACCACATCGGATACGATTTTATACCATTGTCTCCTGCACTAATTCACATGACCACATCGGATACGATTTTATAAAATGTTTCCCCTGCACTAATTCACATGACCACATCGGATACGATTTTATAATATTTTTCTTTACTACAGTAATTATAGGTCCCTCAAAATTGTAATATATATTATTTCCTTTTTCATGCAAATAAAACCTACAGAGAATAAAACAAGTAGGTCTAATACCGTTAATTTCTACAGCGTTACTTGCACATTCCACACCGACCGAAAACCGAAGTAATCAAATTATATTTTTCCACTTTTGTTGTCTACTCATCATTGTAAAAATAATAACACTACTAAAATAAAGTAACGCGTATCTTTATGTGTTATGACATTTCTTCACGGTCACGTAATAAAAGAAAATCAAATGTAAAAATTAATTCAGAAACTCAATTGAACAATTATTATGCGTGGATTAATAACGAAAATGTCTACAAAAATAGCAGTATGGATATAATAGTCGACTTCTTATCAATTTGACAGGCAACGCATTTTTAACACGTTGATCTATTTTTGGCCAATTTTTATATCGTCTTTCTGGTACCATTATAAACATTTCCTTTTTTAAGAGTTATTTTCATAGAAGAAAAAATATAAAACATTCTAAATTATTGTTATTTATTATTAATTTGTTGTACCTTTACTGATAATAGCATTTCAATGTAAAAAAAACAATGATGAACGGTGATACAGTGACAGACATTACGATGTTACATTAATCATGATCTTATAAAACCATCCACCGGGAAAATTAGAAAAGAAACATATAAAACATCTTCTCCAAAAATGCTTGGGAAGAAAAATTTTGATTCATCCTGTCGCGACAAAAATGTGCTAACAATTATAAATGATCACATCACAATAGGGAACATTGTATTAAACTTATGAACTTTCGATTTGTCGTCATTTCTATCACGAGTAATATTAAAAATGTGGTTTATTTTTCTAAAATAGAATGTTCTCATGTCGCTATCCATGGGCTCCATTCTAAGATAAATAAAACTTTATACTCTATTTTTAATACTTTCTATAAAATATTGCATGTCCACTGGGTGTCAGAGTAGTTTATCATAATTTGAACATTCTATTACAGGAATAATATAAACATACACGTCACCGAATGCATAACAGTCAATTGTTGCCAATTATTTTCCACATTATCGCAGACCAAGGCACGGTATATTTTTCATCATTCCACACTAGGAAAGAAATAACATCCAAACTAAGTATGTTCGTAAAAATGATTGTTTGGAAACTAAAACAAGCGTCCATCATTTTATTATGGATCTGTGAAGGAAAAGTTACCCTTTTCGATGCCAAGTGTCATAAAGGTCAATCCTTCCTCAATAATATACAAACTCTACTGTATACGGTTATCTCCATACAACAGTCAACATTATAATATGATTAGTTTGTCCAATTGATTTTTAGACGTAAATTTTAATGGATTTTCAACCGATTCTGTAGCTGTCACCAGATTCTATGTGGAAGACTGTTGCAAGTCTCCCAGATACCCATCTTACTGCATTACATACTTTTAATATACATGATATCTCTGTCATCAGGTTCATATCTACAGACAATATATAACGTCATAATGTGATCCGAACCATCAAAACTCTCAAGCGTTTTTTAAGATTTAAAATCTCATATCAGCAAAATAAAATAATATTGACAGCGTTTTTTGTTTTGTTTTTTTACAAGAAGAGAGAAAGCCTCGATCTCACACATCTCCAAAAAGATTGAAAATATAAACACAAATTTAATGCATTTTAATACTAAATAATAATTGAATATCCTTTTTTTAGAGCCTCTTCCCAGAGATTGTTCAGAAGTATTAGCAAGTGGTTTTGGTACAAGTGGAAAATATGAAATTAAACCGACTGGCGATGGTAAACCATTCGACGTGTACTGTGATATGGATACAGCCGGTGGTGGATGGACCGTAAGTACAACATTTTAACTTTTTAAAAAAAAGAAATATAATTCAGAATAATGTTGAAGAAGTGTGAAAACAAAACATCCAATAGAATCAAATGTGATTAATTACAACAAACTTCAATTTGGTAAAACATTTTTTAGTGATCAACACTTCAATGCAAAAAGAAATGTTTTAAAAGCAGCTCAGCAAATCATTAAAGTTTGAAACTGAACAGTATTCTGTCCACTGCGGTGGCGTAATGGCTATGAGTGCTCACTGGCTAAACCCAGCGCCCAGAGCCTACGGGGGCCCCTGAGCAATGCCGAGAGGCATTAAAATATGTCGAAAAAGGCGGGAAAGGGGCTAAAAACGCCCGGCCTCCAGCGTGGAAAGGCCACTTAGGGTTCCTAAACCAGGGTCTCAGGTCTCTGCGTTCGCCACTGCTTTGGTCTATGATTGGTAGACATATGACGTAATACTGAAACTTGTACCATTTAATAGGTAGTTCAACGACGACAAGATGGACTGATCAACTTTTACCGAGGCTATGGTAGCTACCGTCGAGGTTTTGGCAATGTCGAGGAGGAGTTCTGGCTAGGAAATGAGAACCTTCATCGTCTGACATCCCAAGATGAGTACGAACTTCGGATAGATATGGAGGATTTCGAAGATAACGAAGTATTTGCCAATTATGGCAATTTCTATGTTGGCAACCATAAGGAAAATTTCCGTCTCAGACTGGGAGAATATATTGGTGGAAATGCAGGTAAGAACTTTAAAAAGCGGAGTTAAAATTGTTCAAATGATTTTACCAAACCTAATTTTGTCTACACTATCAAATTTAATGTGACAAAACAATGTAATGTGCTCATATATAATAATGGACACTATTATGTCAGTATCACTACCATACATACCACTACCATATTTGAGCATACCACTACCATATTTGAGCATACCACTACCATATTTGAGCATACCACTATCATATTTGGACACATCACATTTTTTTTTTGATAGTGACAGTTATAAAGGCCATTTGAGAATCGTGAATTATATGCTTATCCTTACATTGTAGTTTTCTAGTATAAAACGTCAATCTGAATGTTGTTGGAATTACCTTTACCTATAAACTTTTGCTTTTATAAAGCATTTACTAATTTTACACTAAAATTTGTAACGTTTTGAGCTTAAAATCCACAAGGGAACTTTAAAGAACCGCCAATATCCGAATAGTCTATGTCTTGTGAGGTAATTAGGATTACTTAGGGTAAATGTATAGGCCTGTTACGTCCCAGATATAGCGCGTAACGGAACAACTATGATTTGCCCAGGGACCGAACTAAATTGAAAGGGAACCTAAGATTTTTCGTCAGATTATTTCTATCTAATGAACTGTTAACGCATTATCCTATGAATGCTTTCATTTTTTTTTTGCATTTGTTTAAGTTAGAAAAAAAGAAGAGGATAAATACGTTTTTTTTTAGGATTTTAATTATGTTCAACAATCCGAATCAAAACAAAAGTTCCGGCAATAACAGTTCGATTTTCTAAAAAGAAAAGGTCTTGTTATCAAAAGCCTTTGTTTTTACCACTTCCAACCAATATATTGATCTGGTGGAACAACGATTACCCAACGAGTCCAATCCTTCAATCTTTGTGTGGGTGTGTGTAATAAAGTTACAGATATAAACTATTGTACTTTTTTTCTGTTTTTGTACAGGTGACTCATTTTCTTACCACGGTAACTGTGAATTTTCTGCAAAAGATCGTAACAATGGTGGCGGACGGAATTGTGCCGAAGAGAACGGCGGCGGATGGTGGTACAACCAGTGTGGAACGGCAAACCTTAACGGACGCTACCTTGGAGGACGAAATGAACAACCATATAAAGGAATTGTCTGGTACAAATGGAAAGGGGAGAATTATTCACTGAAGAAAGTCACTATGAAACTCCGACCAAGCTCATAATATGCTTAATGTTGTCCAGTTTGGTCATCATGTGGAGAGGAGGAACTCAGTGGCGTATTTAGGGAGGAATATAGTTTAATTACTGGAAGAAGGCACACTGTATGATAAGACCAAGGCAATCTAATAACAGGATGCTGAACTCCGGAGATCAAAGGGTTTATCTGTGGCTGCGACAGTTTAACAGTTTAACGTGCCGCCGCGGTGATTACGACTGTTTATATTTGTCGCAGCCAGACATAAGATCAAAGCACTGTTACGAATTCCTGTCTTGGCAAGGCGAGCTAGCCCAGTGTCCTGTTGTTAGATTGCCTTGATATTAGGATAAGCTTCATTATAAACACTAGCGTTGACAGACATTATTATCGTAAAATTAGCCAGTTATAAAACCAAAGGTAACCACGAGCAGCTGAAGCACGTACGCCCTTCCTTCTGAATACGCCACTTTGACTTTTGTTTACCAAATATGCCTACCTCAGACGTCTGCATAGACCAGGCATTATAACGCCTATTGTACTTTTGTTTAATTTCATTAAAGACCCCCCCCCCCCCTCCCGAGACAACGCAGATTTATAGACAAAGTCGATTATAAAGCTCTTTCTACTCGTTTGAAAACAAAAGTGTGATTTGCCCGGCCCAAATGGTAGTGATTCGTGTCCATATGGGCACATTTTTTTGTCACATAAAGTTTGATAGTGTGGCCAGAGCTTTAGTTAAAATAATTCTAATTGGAAGCCAATCTTACAATGGTGAGCTTTGATTGGATGCACAAACACAATATTGGTTTCGTCAAGAATGCTATTACATTGTATAAAGTCTATACTTTTTTTTTTATTTACAAAATTATAATTCAAAAAGTTACATCCTTAAGAAAATCTCCACTTGTTTTTGTGTCAGTTTAGCTATATATATATATTAGTTTCATTCCCATAGTGCATTGTAAATAGCTAAAATAAAAAGAAGTTAAAATTCAGAACATTCGCAATCAGTTAATTATACCATAAAATGTTTATTCAAAAGCTTGGTTCCCACTTCTTGGACGCAACACAAGGACGTAAACGCAACGCGGGCGAGTTGTCCATTGACAAGTCTCAGTCGGATAATCCATACAGCTTGGTTCCTACTTGGACGCAACGCAAGGACGTAATCTCAACGCAAGTGTGTTGACCAATCACAAGCGGCAGTTTGCTTTCGTTGCGTGCAAGTACGTGGGAACCAAGTTTATTCGCTTGTGATTGGTCATCACTTTCGTTGTACTTACGTCATTGCGTTGGATCCTAGTGGGAGGAACCAACCACAATGGCCCCACTAGGACGCATCGTAAGGCCAAATGTAAGCGCAATGTAAGTATGTTGACCATCACGACACGATAGGTCATTCAACTTGTCTCTTGTCATACTCGATTGCGTTGCGCTTAACGTCTCCGGCTTTGTTTACTAATGTGAACCAAGCTCTAAGCGCGCCACAATTGACCAATCACGATTCAATGGATCACCCCCGAACTGTCTAATTTGTTAACGACCCTCGTTGTGTTGCGCCCAAGCCAAACCGATTCGTTTATGTTGAGGTTACGTGAATGGGAACCCTTCCGATTGTTACAAAATGTATCTAAATTTCCAACTTATCTGTGATAATAACCAATTATTATTTAGGCGTACACTAAGTTATTTGTTTATGATGTATTGATTGGTACAGGAAGGTATTGGTGCTCCAGGGGGTCCGTTATAGGACCACAGTACAACATTATAAAAAAAAAAGTACCGACAAAAAGAAACGTCTTACCAGTTTTTTTTTGTGCGTTAAAGATATATTTCCTCCTGAAAAAAATAATTATTTAACATTTTTGTTGTTGCATATGTCATTTTAATTTCATATAATAATTATCAACTTTGACCAAAAATTAGATCGAAAAAAAAATTATTTACCTGAAAAAAACTAATTTAGGCCTAAAGCAAAAAAATAGTCAAATTGACTGCCAGCCAATTGATTTTTTTGTTGAATTTAACCATTTATTTTGTAATTTTATAAGAGAAAACATAATTTGTTTCCATTTTTTTCTACGAAAGTGATTAACTAAATTACAAAATAACCTATTCAAAGTCTGATTTAATTAATCTTATTTTTTCATGTTTTTGGGGGACAATACATCTTTAACAGTCGGGTTAAGCCGCGTGACTACCAGACTATTGGCTGGACCTCCAAAGCGTATAATCAAACTTAATTAAAATTATGATTTTTTTTTAAATAGTATGTGTGTTTTTGTACATTTGTTTGGTCATTTAATTAATATTAGTTTAAATATGACGTAATAAATTAAAACAAAATAAAAAACTATTGTACTGACTAATCTTTGTTGTACTTTTAATCGCCGGTGATCGTGGCGGATTTGTTCGTATTAGGTTGCCTTTAATTCCTCAACACATATTCAGCCTTTGTCCATCCAAAGACTTCTAAAATATGTTTACAGTGCTCATGAAATGAAAGTTACCACATGAGGCGTCTAGACGCAACGTCATAATTCTTATATTATTGTTGTCAATCTTTGGAATTTCCTATTGAGCCCCTGGACGAATCAACTAATTTCATTTTTTCCAAGTTTCTTTGTTTAAGCTTTGAATCACCTGTTGACATAGACGGTCAGGTGACATGAGAAACAAAGCTATGCATCAGCTTGGAATTCATGAAATTAAAATACAAATTGACATATTGATCACATTCTAAGAGCCCATAATATTATGATATATCCAAAAAAACAAAATAAGAATTTGAAAATCATTGGACTGGAATTTGTAGATTTGTTGGCAACAACTGCCCTGGTTGAGTAGTCACATGACATTATCAGGTGCTCTGGTATTTACAGGAAACAATTTAAAGACGACGGCGAAACGAAAGATGTCAAAGAAAACGCTTGTAAAATTAGTATTTGCCATCAATTTATTTGCATTACTTGTGGAATTTGGCAAGGTATAATTATATTCACTATGCTTTGTGTTATAATATTATTTATAATTATTTTATGCAATCTAGGCTAGTCAGCCGCAAAGCTAGGCCTGGCTGTGTTGTGTTTTTTTACAATAAACTATCTAATCCCCGTCTGTGTGAATAATGTAGATGCTTAGGCCCAGGTCGATGAAAATATGACAATTCCATTGTCAGGCATTATAAACAATTTGAATCCGAATGATTGCTTTGCAGGCAGGTATAATCAGATTTATGCCTATCTATATATCATAATGAAAACAATGTTAGTATTTTATTTAATTATTTAATTTTAATTATGCCTATCTATCCCAATTAAGAATTCGAGTGCAGCATGCATCATCCACCAGAGAGAGAAAATAAAAAAAAAGATAATAAAATTAGGTAGTCTAGATGTACAGTAAGCCCTAGTGCCACCATGCTCCACTTCAATCATCCCCCACTTAACCCCCGCACCGTTTTACCAAACCACCACACTTCACCATCCCCTCACTTCCCAATTCCCCCACTTCCACATCCCCCACTTCAACAACCCCCATTTCCACATCCTCCACCTCCACACACCCCAGTTCCACATCCCCCATTTTCCCTCACTTCCACATTCCCCCATTTTCCCTCACTTCCACATTCCCCCATTTTCCAATCCCCCATTTCCTCACTTCCCCATCCCCATCCCCTGTGACTTCCCCATCCCCTGTGACTTCCCCATCCCATGTGACTTCCCCATCCCCTGTGACTTCCCCATCCCCTGGGACTTCCCCATCCCCTGCTGTGACTTCCCCATCCCCTGTGACTTCCCCTTCCCCTGTGACTTTCCTATCCCATAACAATAAACACAATATTTTCTTTATTTTAAACAGTGTCAAAAACGTTCTTTTGTTGTCAATTATGATGATGATACATTCAGCAAAGATGGTAAACCATTCCGCTATATCTCCGGTAGTATTCACTACTCAAGAGTTCCAAAAGGCTACTGGGATGATCGACTTAAGAAGATGTATGCTGCTGGATTAAATGCAATTCAAGTGTAAGTACTTTACAGTACCAAGTACATGCTTGTCACAAACTAAAAACAAACATCTCTTTGTATTTTCTTTTTGTTTTCCTTAATTTTAAAATGATCATGGTCAGGTTCTATCTCTTCTGAACTCCCCAAACATATGTATGTTTATTTTTATCACTTAGCCTTGGCTTCCTTTTTTCCTAGCCTCTCTTTCTTTTGTCCTACAGTACTTAAGAGACAACATTACAGAAACTTCAGCAGTTGTCTGATGTCTCTTAGATAAGCCAAGTGGACAAAACAAATACTGTATTTTCTTGAAATCAAAACTGAAAACTTTTGTATAGAAGGAAGTGTTTTCATTCATTCATTTATTTGATCAAAATCACATACAACAAGTTCATGAATAAACAATATTAAAAAACAACATATAAAACAACTTGATAAAACCGTATAAAACTGTTTAACATATTTTCAAAATATTTAAAAACCATTAAAAACTCATAAAAGATATTTAAAAGAGCGAGTAAAAGTGATTTCAATCAGGATCGTCCAAGAAAACAGGTTTACAAATCTTTACGAAAGTGCTCTTTTTGATTTGTCAAATGAGAACAAAATTAAATTTCTAGTTATGAAATGTATGTTTTTAGTCAATATGTTTACTTGAGTAGTTACTCAATGACAAAACAAATTGCTTGCAGTTACTGTGGTTTTGAATGTTGTTGAATGGTTTCCATCTGCCAACAATATATTTTATACTACAAAACAAAACTGTCTGAATGTTTTTATTTTTGTCTATAGATTTAATTTAGATAGCGTGTTATAGCTCCCAAGTTTCCATGACGGCTCTGGAATGTTTCCAGGACTACTTCTTTATCGCCACAAAAATCTGGCATTTCCCGCAGGAAAAATTTTGTAAACTTTCCTTCTCCATAAATATTCCATTCCCAACTTACTGTACTACCATTGATTCCACTATTCCACAGTGCTAGTTAGTTGTTATACTAGCCAAAATTCACAATTACAAGTGACTACACAATACATTATCAATTATCAACTAATTTAGCTTAGAATTTGTTTAAAAACATGTTTTGGCGCATAAGGGTTGTCATACTGTAGTGTATTTTGTGCCTAGCTTACCTGGATAAACTGATAGCCCATGCTCTCCAGAAGGAGGACTTAGATACAAAAGTAAAAAATTCATAGAACAACTCTGTACCAGAATGGACTATACTATAGTATACTTGACCTGGGATTGGATAAAATCAACCAGGTGTAAACATTTGTATATAATGCTTGGATAAATTAAATACATTAAACAGTCTCTTCCTGTGAAATGAACTTCACATCTTTACTTGGAGCCTGAACACCTGATGATTGGAGAGTGATTCTTCATGGAACAGTCTGTGGTGTGCATCATTCATTTATTTATCTATTTGGCTCAGCTTTTTCATCAAGCACTTTCATTGGCATCAAGTCAAACACACAGATTATTACCGTATATCCTCTGGTATAATCCCACCCCCCTTGAACACGAAATTGGGCCAACTTTGGTGGGTGGGCCTATGCAGTACATGTGGAAAGCCTAGTTCAGAAAAAAAAAAGTTGTTAAGCATTTCTTGTAAACTAAAAAAAAACTCACAACTGGCTATAGAGATTATACCAGGGGATACAGGTATGCCTGTTTGTGAAATCAGACATACTGTAAAGTAGGGGTGTGATTAGACCTGAAGTGGGATTATACCTGAGGATATACGCTATACATTATATAAAGAAATTATCTATAGTAAAGACTACAGTAGGGGCATATTGACCATTTATGTCCCAATATTTTAAATGGCAAACCCACAAGTTGTTTTTTCTAGATTTTTCACAAGCTTTAACCAAATTTTGTCCTGATAACAAATGAGTTGACACTTTTGATTGGATTCTTCTAAGAATCGAATCAAGGGCGGTGCACTTTGAGATTAACCGACTACTGCTGTTGAGGGAAGTTTGTGTAATAACATTTCCTCCATTAAACATCACATTTTCTATATCAGACTATAATTAAAATTGAAGTGTGTTGAATGACTGGCAAGAAATGGCCTATCTGGGAGGGTGGGCTCTTTTATAACTTCCTTTAAACTGTAAGGATGATTCTTTCTAAAAAGGTTAATAAACGACTTAATTTTACAATGTCGTTTTAATGTCTAAATGTTTTTCCTGACATAAAATTTGGTATAGCAATATTATTGAGGTCAGGGCAATAACATGCATATTTATTTTCTTATTTTTAGCGTGTTCATGCTCAACACAAACATGTGATAGAGCCTTTAAATCTAAGAAATTAAAATTGCAAAAAATATAAATAATCGGATCAAAAAACTTATGAAAAACATAAATAATACCTTTTACAAAAAACAATTTTGAATTAAGTAGAAATAAAGAATTTAAAAGCACACTCATGGACGACAATATCCTTTAGGTTTAAATAAACAAACAGATTTAGTAAAGATAGTGCCTTTTAACTCTAAATAAAAGGATATCAAGCTAAAAAAACAAGGTTGGCTAACTCTGAATACATCTCGCTGTTTGATATGCAAAGGGGTACAAACAGAAAAACTGATTCAGAAAAACAACAAACAGAATGAATACCTAATACTAAAGATATACCTAATAACGATGCCTTCAGGGCATAAACAGAAACAATAACCAGAAAAATAAGTTGTAAAATGTTAATTTAGTGCAAAACAAATAGTAAGCAATGCGACTAAAGTAGTTACTGTAGTTTTAGACACGATTTTGAACAAGATAATAATTTAATATCATTGCCTCCAGCTTCTAGTTCTGGTATTTGAGGTTAAATACTTTGCAAAGTGGCATAATTCTATTTTGACCCACTTTTTGCATTTTTAAATTGTATATTTTGAATGAGAAAAAATCATACTAAACGTTCACTGTATTATTATATAAACACTACATTAGAAAAATAATTTAATTTCTGAATGACTGACTATCCCAGTATTTTTCTAAATTTTAAATCCGGGGTACTTAATCATTTGACCTAGTTCCAAAGTGACCTACTTTTAAAAGCAATATTTTGACCATGCTCTCTTGAAATAATTGCTGAAATAATAAAAAAATATGTATTTCTGAAGTGATTTGTACTACTTTCAAGATATTGTGTTTAAATAATTTACTGTTATGATATTCTGTCTACAGTATATGCCTAAAGGCACCATAACAGGTTTGAAGTATGTAGGTGAAATATCTAATAGGTTATTTAAATTAAATTTAAGAAGAGATTTAGGCTATTGGATTGGTGATCTATTTGATGCGCATTATACTAGACACCAAGAAGTGTTTGGATTTGGTAACAGATTTCAATAATCTTTCACATGTCATGTGATAAAAATAAAACACTAAAAAGAAAGAATAAAATCCTGAGAAATAAAGAATAGAATATAGTTTATTCATCATTACATAATGAAAATATTCAGACTTAGAACATAGTGAAGAGGAGGAACATCTTTGGAGTTTGATTGTTAGTATGTGGAGGCAGGATGACCAATTAGTTAGTCCAAGCTGTTCTTACCAATTCTGTTATTACACAATAAATTGTTATTTTATTTCAACAATAAACTGTCAAATTGATGAAGATTTACAGTATACAGTGGGTCATAGTTTACTAGGTTATTGCACCTACTAAAAAATGTAGCATAAAGTTTTTGCAACATTAATGATAGATTGTCCACCTGAAAAAATAATTTGTCACATTTGTTTTGGTTGAATATGTCATCTTAATCTTTGACCAAAAATTGGATCGAAAAAAAATATTTACCTGAAAAAACTTAAAACGTAAATAGTGAAATTTTCTGTCAGAAAACTCATTTTATGTTGAATTTAATACAGTAGTAATATTTTGTCTTTTTATAAGTGAAGAAAATTTAGTTTCTACTTAATTAACTACAAAATGGCCTAAATTCAAAGTTTGATTTTTTAAATTTTCATTTTTCATGTCTTTGGGGGACAATACATCTTTAAATATGAGGAAATTAATTTTGATTTATGTATTTAAAAAAAACAATTTGCCAAAAACCCAAGTGTGGTTTAAAATGTTACTGGGCTATTATAAACTCATCAAACAAAATTGTATGTGTAATGTACTTTTTACCTTAAGACATCTTGAGATATTGGTGGCTTTATCTCCATTTTTTTCATAAGAAGAAATATTGCCAAATAAATACATTATTAATAATAAAACAGATACTTAGCAAATGACTTTCAGTAAGAATTTGATTGATTGATTTCATAATTTATGTATTTTTAAATAGATAGGTTACATTTATTTGGCTCATTTTGATAAAATGTTAACCAATGCAGTGTGGTTCGATGCCAATTTAAGTTATTTTTGGTCCCTGTGTGTTCATGTTGGCAAAAACTCCCACATCAGCAATGATTTACAATACATTACAGAGTAGTAATTTTGTTTGGGAAAAATATTTGATACAGCTCATATTGAATTTAATGTGCTACTTTAAATAATATTACATCATAAATAAATATGATACAATAGTACATGTGGGATATACTGTAGGTCAATAGGCAATAGTTTAGCAATGTGGAACTTGGCAGATCCAGGATGTTGGGCGTTTGTGGGTAGTGGAGTCATCTCTCAGGCCCACTCTTTTTTTTCTTTTTCACCTTTCAAATGGGAAACTGAAGTTGGCTCAGGTTCTCTCTAAATTAACCTTTGTTAAAAGAAAACAAAACAATACAAAATAACTTGACCAAGATATCGAACAAATCCTGACGTCAAACGCATGATAAGCAACTATTGTAAATTGGTCACCAGGTTTGTTGATCACACAAAATGATTGGCTCGTGATAAACCAATGACTTGTATACATTACGCCAAGTAATAAGAAAATGCATTATAAATATATTTTCATTTGATTTGCTTATTTCCAACAATCTCTCCAATCAAGCAAACAACAGACAGTAGCAAGGTTGTTTAAAAATAAACAATAATTTCCACAATTTCCACATGTGCAGGTAATATAATAAATTGATTGTTGATCTTTCACTCATCAAAAATACTAGGTAATTTCTTTTAAACAATGGTTTGACACAAGCCAAGTTACTTTAGGAAAACAATTAATTTTGATTGGCTGATTTTTTATAGCCAAATAAACAAGTTTGTGTGAATTGTTTTGGCAATTGCTTCTCTTAGAAAGGTTAAAGAAGTTTGTTGGTCGTTCGTACCAATCTCTAAACTCACTATTCTATTACCAACAATTAGGCCTATTCATTGGCCAAATTACAAAAAAAAAATCATTAAAGTTAAATTCTTCCTGTGATGTTTAGTATTTCTTGGTACCATATACTGCCTATTACCTTAGTTTTGTGGTATCATCTAATTCGATGGAACTGCTGTATTGAATTTAAACAATGTTCAGCACATTAGTCATAGTAACAAAAAAAGGTATTGGACACTAAGTCTAAACTAATACAATTTCAAATCTTTGAAGTTTTTTTTGCTATGACAATTGTGATATTAATCATGTAAAGGCAACTGATTTCTGCAGCAGGGAGTCATTGCTACTGAAACTGTTCTTGTAGCCGTCTTCTTCTAAAGGCATGTGGCCGATAGGATGAGGACGGTGAATGCGCAGACGGACCGTTACAAGTACTCGTTCCACCCAGCTGGGATAAGGCATTATAAAAAAACATTTGTTAGATAGTCCCCGTTATATTTATATTTATTTTAGGCAAGCCAAGGTTTATGAGCACTGTAATTTCCATTATTATTTTGGACAATAAATGAATCTGTATCTGTATCTTAGTATCAGTTGACTTCACTGCTGGTGTACTAGAGATCTACGTTTATACCATGCTATACACTTTATTTTTATTTTTATTTCTGATTTATATAACATCAACTCTAATGTAATTTGTAGTTCTAGACCTCTCGCTTAATAGCTAACATTTTTCTGGTCCAATGGCAATGTTGTAGAAACATCTTTATACATAATATACTTTCTAATTACTTAATTATGCAAACTTTAAAAACTAGACTTTTTATATTTGTAGATATGTGCCATGGAACTTTCATGAAAGAACACCTGGCCGCTATACTTTCGAGGATGACGCCGATCTGGTTGGGTTTCTCCAGAAAGCTAATGATACTGGTCTTCTTGTAATTCTCAGACCTGGACCATACATTTGTGCTGACTGGGAAATGGTAAGATCATAATTAAAAAGTTTGCTAACTTTTACTACTAGTAAAGAGAAATTCGTTATTGATGAGAAGATGAGTATAGGAAACCAGACAGTGGGAATGGAAATGCCGTAATGTAGGGAATAATAAGAATAATAATAATGTTCAATTTATATAGTGCAAAATACATGGCGCCTATAAGCGCCGAACAAACAACAAAAAATTTAAAAAGCACTAATTAATTAATGTTTAAAAATGCAAATTAAAAAGGTGGGATTTGAGGAGTTGTTTTAATGTGGCAAGTGATTCAGCATTCCTGATTGAGTTTGGAGGGCGTTCTAAAGAGCAGCAGCTGACCAGTAAAACGTGTGTTGTCCATACAATTTTGTTGAGGTGAAACAAAAAAGCAGGTCTTTATTATAACCGTGAATCTATATCTTCACATTACATTGTTGAAGAGTTAGTTTGGAAGAGAGTTGCCAAAAAAAGACTGCAATAATAAAAATGAGAAGACTGAACATAGCAACATAGTTTGTCATTAACTTTTAGTTTTTTATTCACTTTTGTACATTTATTTATGACTATTGCTTCACCTTGCAAACCTTTAAATAGTTCAATTTAAACAAAAATATTATGACATTGTTTTAATTGCTTTGTTTGTAGGGGGGATTACCTTCTTGGCTATTGAAAGACGGAACCATAAAACTGAGGACAATGGATACTGGTAAGGTGCCAACAATTACTGATTACAATTTGGCAGCAAAAATTGCCAACAATTACCTTTTCTATTATTTGGCAGCAAACATTTACTAAACCAACCTTTGTATTGTATAGTAGCCTAAGGAGGATGGAAAAGAAATAGTGTTATACTGTATAGTGATATTTTATTAGGTTATATGCATTATCATGCAATATTACCTTAGTGTTTTTGTAGCTTGATTTTATATTCAAGATGGAAATCATTGAATTGTGCCAAAATAGAAATAATTGCTGAATATAAACAGGAATACATGGAAATGATGTATTTTTATGTTTTTGTCTAATGTAATGAGCTGCCCTTGATCTTTCCGTTATTAATTGCAGTAACTAAACGTGATGTAATTAATTGAAATCAAATTAGTACTTGATCCATTGTTTTCAAAACAGTTATTAATCTGATACCATTTCTTTGAACACCTCTATTAAGGGGACACTTTTCTATTTCAGAAGACACCTCTATTAAAGAGACACTTTCCTGTGAAACGAACGAGGGGCAATATCACTATTCAGGGGACACCTCTATTAAAGAGACACTTTCCTGTGAAATGAACGAGGGGCAATATCACTATTCAGGGGACACCTCTATTAAAGAGACACTTTCCTGTGAAATGAACGAGGGGCAATATCACTATTCAGGGGACACCTCTATTAAAGGGACACTTTCCTGTGAAACGAACGAGGGGCAATATCACTTTTCAGGGGACACCTCTATTAAAGGGACACTTTCCTGTGAAATTAACAACTGGACAATATCACTATTCAGGGGGAACCTCTATTAAAGGGACACTTCTTGTTTCTGGTTTCATCCTCTTAATAGTGGTTTACTATTACTGAACTAGTTATTTGAAAATAATAAATAATAATATAATAAATAAGAAAAGTGGAAGTGTAGGCACATCTCAAGGGGCAATTGCTGATCCTGGGAAAGAATAAACGCCCTATATATTATAAAGTATTAACAATATTTAATACAAAATGTCTATAAAAAACCTGCTGTAAGATGATAGTAATAGAAAGTCTTATATGAGGAAGCGGAAGGAGGAAATTAAATATTAAAGTGCCTGTCAATAATACATTATGTTTACATACATTGTGATATTTATAACATTACTAATCTGTAATTTTTCAATATTCCTTTCTTTATAACGGTAATATTTTGGAATTTTTGTTTCTGTAATAATATTCTATACTATTAACAATCCATACTCTCTTTAGAAGATTAATCATTTATAATTTTGTGTTATACGTAATTTTATTTTTGTTGTTGTTATATAAAATGAAGAAATAAAAATATAACAAAACGTTCTTAATTTTTAGCGTACATACAAGCTGTTGATAGGTGGATGGCTGTTCTTTTGCCCAAAATAAAGCCACTTTTATATTCTAATGGAGGACCGATTATTAGTGTCCAGGTGTGTAGTAAATCATCTTATTAATAAAATAATACCTTCATCTAAATTACCATTAACAATATCATCCACATATCACTATCCCAGGTTGTCATCATCAGCATTGTCAACTTAATTGTCATCATAAACTTTTTGTATCATAATCATTATTATCTGATCTCATTAGCAACATCATGATCATTATAAACATAGTCATCATTATCTACATATTCAGTGAGTGAGTGGCCAAGCGGTTAAGACAGCGGAACCGTAATACCCTGCCATATTATTATCGGCAAGAGTTCAAGCCTGACTCGCTCCATGGTTCTGGTGGTAGAACAAGTCTTCTCGGATAAGGACTATAAACCGTAGGTCCAGTGTACACTTCTGCAGTTTAAAGAACCTAGTACATCTTTCGAGATGAGTGGAGGTTACCCCGGCCGTTTACTAGTATTCACACAGCCTCTGTCACACACTTATCATAACTCATCATGAGGGTCCCTTGATTGTCAGCATACGATGTTTAGGATCACCCTCTATATAAGTTATCAACATACAATATTTAGTAACAACAACTTTACAATATTTAACATAATAATTTTATTAACTTCTTCATCTTTGTTGTCGTTTGTCACACCATCTTTATATCAATCAATATCAATCAATTAATCAGTATTATCATTATTGTCACATTTATGTCTACTTTTCAACAACTTAATTACTTCAACTAAGAGCTCACTTTCCTTAAATCCAATACGGTTTAGGTTGAAAATGAGTATGGAAGCTACGATGCCTGTGATCACGACTACATCAGATATTTAAAGAATCTGTTTGAGAATGCCTGGGGTGAGGATGCTGTGGTACTCTTTACAACTGATGGGCCTGGCAACAAGATGCTACAGTGTGGTTCATTACAAGGCCTATACACAACAGTAGACTTTGGTCCAGGTAGGCCTTTGCCCCAAGTCTGTAGCTGTGGCAGGGCCACAATGGAAATAAGTTTGACCTTTGGTTACTTTTTTGTGTTACCCTGAATTCATTCTTTGTATTTTTTTTTTTTTTTTATTTTGTGTTATTTTATGAATTCGAATAAAGAAATGAAAAAAATGAAAAAATTATTTTATATGTTAGTCCATAGTATAAGTATGAAACTCTGTATGTGCCAAAATATTTATCTTTTAATATTAAGTCAAAACTCCATCTATAACCCGGACTAGTAGGCCTTATGAAACACAAGTGTTAGTGTTAGTGCTATTAGCAGTGGCAATTTGCATTGTGTTAAACACACAATACAAATCGCCAATTCCAAATAATGTTTTATTTGTTAAATTATTTGTTCCCTGTAATACAATTTAATCATATGCTTTTTTTATTTATGTTTTTCAATTATTTTGTTACTAATGGATGTTTAATACAATAATCTATAATGCATGTTGTAATGTACAAATCAAGAACATTCAAATGTCTTGTATTTGACAATGTCTAAAGTTATTTAAAATTTGACAGAAAATAATTTAAATACGTTTTTGGTGTAAATTTTAGGTGGAGATGGTACAAGCCAGTTCAACTGGATGAGAAAATTTCAACCACATGGTCCACTGGTAGGTCAAAGGGCAACACATTTAAGTAGTTTCAAGAACCTAGCCATGTGATTTTGCTCTTGCATTTGTTGTTCTTTGCCACAAAAAATTTATGCAAGAGAGTTGACCAATGACAACCAACAGTTTGAATAATCCGCTGCTTGTGATTGGCCAAATTATTTGTGTTCCACATTTACATCCTTGCATTGCATCTTTATAGTATGAACCAAGTATTATATAACCTGGCCATGGATCTTAATAGACCCAACTGTCTGCCTGATATTTGTTGGTGGTGTTGGTTGGAGGGTCGAGTGACCTGGCCACTAAGACCATCCTGATATTTGTTGTCCATGAGCTCTTAATTAACCAAACCGTCTTCCTAATATTTGTAGTTGTTATCCTCTGCCATCATCACTGGAGGGTAAAATTAATCCATGGTTATAACCTGGCCATTGGCTCTTAAATAAACCAAACCGGTTGTGCTACAAACACTAGAGAGTCAAGTAATAAACATCTTGTTTTTAATATCTGTGTGTTTCTAATTGATCTTCAGGTGAATTCTGAATTCTACCCTGGCTGGTTTGATCATTGGGGGATGAACCACTCAAAGGTTGCTGCGGATAAAGTGACATTCACTCTTGACAAGATGCTGGCAGCAGGTGCTTCTGTAAACATGTGAGGGCTTTAGCATATCATTAACATTTAATTAGCTGATTTATTGATAAGTTGGTTTGTAATTTGTCTGTTGTGGCTTGAGAAGACACTACCTGTGTCCATTAAATTGATTATGTGTTTAAAAATGCACATGTGTGCAAAACAAAACTGTTCATTCATTCATAAAAATATAGGTAATAGTTAGCATAGTAAGCATATACTTAGGTGTTGCCCTGTTGATCTCCATGAGCTGGATAGAGAGCTTTTGCTTGCATTTATAAAAGTTTTAGTGTAGGTCTAGATACAGTAGTCTCATTTAAGATATAAATCTGACCCCATTTCCTCTGCCTTCTGCATGCTACTAAAAAACACAATATCTTTCATTTGATTTTGATTTCTCTAGGTACATGTTTGAGGGTGGAACAAATTTTGGTTATTGGAGTGGAGCAAACTCTGGATACAACCCACAAACAACTAGCTATGACTATGATGCTCCTCTGACAGAGGCAGGGGACCCAACTGATAAGCTTATGGCTATCAGAAGTGTAATAAAAAAGGTATAAAATAACAGTTTGCTCTTTTTTTATTTAATCACTGGCACTCACAATATATGGTGTGGTCCACGAAACAAAACAGAACATTTTGAGAAAGAAGAGAAACATCTATTTAAACTAAACTAAAACTATTTACAAGCAACAATACAACTGTCCATTTTTTAATTATTTTTATCTGTTTAAGCTCTGTCTACACTAGCAAACTAGTTTGACTAAAACAGTGTGATGTGCCCAAATATGGTGGTGATATGATAAAATATAGTAGTGATATGACATCATCATGTCCATATATGGGCACATCACATTTTGTTGTCACATAAAGTTTGATAGTGTAGACAGAGCTTTATTCTCTGCATATGGCTGCTCAATCTAAGTTTCCCCAGTTTCTATTCCAGTATATTAAACTAATATGCATTCATTTATATGTTTATTTAAATATTATTATTCTTATTGTTCTATTGGTAATAAGATACAGTACAAAGTCATAAAAAAAAACAAAAGAAAGATAATATATAGGGACACAAACACAAACCAAAATGCTATTTATATCATCTTATTTGAATATTATGTTCTGAAATATTTCAGCTAAATACTATATATAGTATGCCTGATTACACCATAATATATTTATCTTTTTTTTTAGTATGCTAAGGTTCCAGATATACCAATGCCACCTGCTACTCAGAAACTTGCTTATGGTCAAACACAACTGACCGCTTATGGCTCTCTCTATGATGTCCTAGATAAGTTAACCCCCTACGGACCAATCAAAACCGATTATCCCATCACTATGGAAGCCATGCAACAGGTCAGTGCAAATAACGTGTTTAAATAAGGTCATGATAAGCTTTGCTTGAGGGATATTGTATTGGAATTTATCTTAGTGTGGGTGAAATTAGCTATTTATTACTTTATGTATTAGTTACATAAAATAGGTTTTGCTGCCATACATCAGGGAGATGTAACTCCCTGCATACATTATGTTATTATTTTGTATAGCTCTACAATGGTGTTAGAATTTTATTGTTTTGCGGGAGATATCAGTTGTCTTCAGTCGACGAATTCTGTATGAATGTAGAAATAATGCACTATCATATTCGTCATCATTATCATAATTATCATAATGTTATCATTAATCAACACCATTATCAATGACATCATTATCATTACAATCAACCTCATTCTACCTATTCCAATTCTATTTGTATTTCTCAGAACTTTGGATATATGATGTATCGTACAACGATTGCAATAACGGTAAAAAATACAACTCTACTGGATATCCCAGGAATAAAAGATCAAGGGTACATCATAATCAACAAGGTATAGTATGGATAAACAAACTTTTGATTGAAGACAAATCATGAAATTGTGGCCTTTAATGGGTAGAACAAGCACGAATGTGCGACAATTGGGGTACAGCAAAAGAAGCTGTAATGACGTCATAAGACGGGATGACGTCACATACACATCAAAATCAGCTACCAAATACGGCTATACGGTACCATCTTCGAGACGTGATATGGCTGCATCCTGTTTGAAATTTAAATATCTATAGCTTTGAGGACATGTCCCTGTAGTATATTCATGCCAAATCCCAGCTCAATACTACAACGAATTAGGGAGGAGTAGTACTTTATACTCAATAGTGTCCAGATGGAGGAAATGGAAGAGGAGAAGATGAGAGAGTCTGACCAATAAATAAACTATATATATATATTTTTTTCTTTTGTGGTTAACCACCACCTTTATATTATTCATCATTCAATCTTTCATAAATGTATTATAATTTTTGTAGATACTCTCTTTTATATAAACTATATGGCTATAATTTAGCAATTTCTATTTAGCACTTTGATTGATGTTGATTTTTTTTTTCAGGTACCGATGGGGATTGTGAATCGTAACAAACCAACTGGACTGAATGTGACCGTGTCAAAGGGCGACATCCTGGATATCGTCGTTGGCAATCAGGGAAGGATCAACTATGGATCATTAATTGCAGATATGAAGGTAGGAAACAAGAAAATTTAACTGCCCCTCATTTTTCATTTTTTATATTTCTTGAATCCATGTTGCTACCGCTACCCAAGGAAAATCAGATTGACCCCTGATTGAACTTTTTCGAGTAAACATCACTGTTCACAAGAACTGGTTTTGTTCGTACAGTCAAAATTAACAAAAATATATCTCCAAACACTCTTCCAATTCATATGGCTGTGATAGTCAAATCAACATACTCATGCAAAGTGGTTTTTGACAATTATTCTAAAAGTTTAATTGTATTAGTTGTTTAACATGGGTGAGACGTTAAACTATTTAATTTAAACTAAGGGTCAAATTTAGTATTTTTGCTACATGTTAACATGTATGTTTAATTGATGCTGTGTTACTAGTTTCATTAAAGTC
Source organism: Antedon mediterranea (assembly GCF_964355755.1). Lineage (NCBI taxonomy): Eukaryota > Metazoa > Echinodermata > Crinoidea > Comatulida > Antedonidae > Antedon > Antedon mediterranea. The sequence continues at coordinate 36,176,934 of NC_092670.1, read as the reverse complement.
TCAAATCATGGATTTTGAAATAGTGAGGCCTAAAATTGAATGAAATGAAGGGCTGGGCTTAATTTGATGTCCTATCTGTTCCATACAATGTTTTTCTTAGTATCAACATATAATATAAATAGTCTTTAGATTAATTTATGAACTTAATTTAATCTACAGTATATTAATACATAGTTTCACTTTAACTGTCAAAAGAAGCAATGTGCACCTCAAGACCGAACCTCTGGGTCTACCTCTGTGAACTTCATTTTTTAGAAAATAGTTACTTACGTTTAAACAAATCTCTCTGTTTCCCATATAGGGAATAATTAGTAATGTAACGTTAGGAGGAACAATTTTAAAAGGATTAGAGATCTACTCTTTACAACTTGATGAGTTTGTATCCAATATCAAACCAAAATCTGTTCTGGGATTCGCAATAACGAGGCCTAGACATCAGGAACAGTTGAGTGTCCCAACACTGTACACGGGAACCATGCCTGACTTACCTCCCGATATCACACAGCCTAGAGACACATTTTTGAAGATGTCTGGTTGGACAAAGGTAAGCATTTATTTTCAATCTATGAATGACCATTGACATTATAGTGACTAGTAGATAGATGTTATATTGACCAGTAGATAGTTGTTATATTGACAGTAGATAGATGATTATATTGACCAGTAGATATATGATTATTTATTTTTTGTTTGTTATTGTAGTATAGTATAGTTGTTTACTTTGAACTCCACAACTACAAACAAAAGCACTAAACCGTTGTTTTTCCTCCTTTGTTTATTTTAGGGCCAGGCATTCATCAATGGTTTTAACCTAGGAAGATACTGGCCAGCAAGAGGCCCTCAAATTACCTTGTATGTTCCAGCAACCATCCTGAAACCTAAAGACAATGTTATCGTCTTGTTTGAGTTAGAGACTGCCCCATGCAATACCGCAAGCAGCTGTACAGTAGATTTTATTGATCGAGCTATTTTAAATGCGACAGTTCCAAGTAAACATTAGAGTGCCTTGGTTACAAGTACATCCAATAGGCCACGTTCAGGCTTATTTACCTGGGTAAAGTTGCCTTCATGGACAAGTTATCACTAACTTTGCTGGGTACTTCCCCAACTTAATAAATAATTAATCCTGAACACGGTGATATATCATTTTTATTAAAAACCAAAAATTTGACAGTTCCGAGTAAACATTAAAGTACTAACTCGGTTATAAGTACATCCAATAGGCCACGTTCAGGCTTATTTATTTTCCCTGGTAAAGTTGGCTTTATGGACAAATTATCCACTAACTTTGCTGGGTACTTCACCAATCTACCTGTATAAATAATTAAGCCTGAATGCGCCCATATATAATTTTTATTAAAAACCAAAAAATTGATTGTGCTTTTTAACCGTCTCACACTAGAAATAATTCTTTTACACATTTCTTTTTTTGACATTTCTATTTCCAAAAATATTTTTTATTTAGCGCATTTTCTATTAGGCCTTAATTATTCTATGCGATAAATGTTTGCGGTATAGTATTTAAATTAAAAGCAGCTGAGGTGTACACACATTTATATTTTTCATATGCAATGCAAGCAAAATAAAAGTGATATTTTTAAGGAAAAGAAGTTCCTCCATGTCAAGTCTGAGTACACGGGCGAAGTCAGTTTATACCAGCACTAATTTATTGTTTATAAAGGCTTTCCTTTGTGCGCGCCGTCAAAATTATGTATCAAGACAAGCAAGTTTCAGTATGAAACCATTGGTGTAATGTAGTACAGTAGATAAGAAATGGAGCAATAGGTTTATAAAAATAAATAAATCTTTAGTATGAAAACTGATATCTTCTCCGATGTATATATTGTTGTATTTTTATTCAACAAAAATAAAATATTGAAACACAGTGGTGTTAATTTTTTTTAGTAGATGTACTAATTTTGTTTCCAGATGACATGTATAGAATTTAATTTAATATAATATTAAAACGGAATTAAAAAACAACCATTAAAAAAAAACCAAGATCGACGTTTCGAAACCATCATATAACTATATGGAACAATAAAATAACTATTAATAATAAAAGTAAAAACACCATATCAATGTAATACTGTACTAAAATTAATATTGATTAACAATATTGTTACATTGATCGGCTATGAATAGGTATTTTCCCGTTTTCGAGTGTCCATACCAGCGGGAACTCCTCACAGATCGCTGATTGGCCGACTGCTATGTCTGGCATCATTGGCGGTGAAATCTCCCACTGTCGTTCCGCTATTACCGCGTCGTCGCCAAGCCATCGTGTCGATAGAATTCTTCTTGGTGCGGTAGTTGACAGATGCATTGGAGCTCCATGTAGTGTCTTCATGTGGAATATGACTGCATCACCGGGCTAAACAAAATTTGAATTTATGAAAATGATAAGTCATAGCTAGGCTTCAATTTCTCAATAGATTCTCACCCTCCCCTTCTCATGAGAACTAGTCTAGTTGTCTTTTAAAAAATTAAATAATAATAATAATATCCTGGATTTATATAGGGCCTAAGGGCCTAAGCGCTGTACATAAACTAATACGATAAAAGGGATTCCAACCATGCAAAAACAAAAAAACAAAACCCAAACCGAAGTAAGGGGATACGCCTTCGTCAATAACCAGGGATCAGTATAATTAAACCCTGGTCAGCACCAGTTGTGTCTCATATTACATTACATCTGTACATTATAATATCCACAAAAAAGGGAGAGGTAAAAAAAGGTTTACAACTTACTGTATAGGTCTACAATTTAAATATTCAAATAAGTAATAGCAAGCTTACGTATCACATAACATTATCAGTGTATTGGATTGTTTTATTATAGACGGATGTTTTACTTGTATCCATTTTGTAAAATTATAAAAAAATAATATGATCATTACAATTCTGATGAATTTCCCGTTTAATAATACCTTTGTAAACCGTTCATTTTCCTCCTTTCTAGTAGGTTTACGTTTAACCATTTGAAAATAGAACTTTTTTACTTGTTGAAGTGGCTATTAAAACACCAGGTTTACCTGCACTTCCCAACTCATAATCTCATAATCGCCACCGTCAATATCTGGCACATCTTCAAAAGCTTTCGTAGCATGTGCTTTACTTATATTATAATTCAGTGAAGTTGCAAATTTTCTTGGGTAAAACCACTTTCCCCAACGATGAGATCCTTTCACAAATTGTAGAGATGAAATAAGAGGAATGTTATCAACTGGCAACCAGATCGAACAAACCTACAAATACATAATGTACAGAAATAACTTTTCGATAGCAATATAATATACACTACACTATCAAAAAAGTGTGATATGCCCAAATATGGTAGTAATATGGTTAAAAATGGTAGTGATATGACACCATCATGTCCATAATGGGCACATCACATTTCTGTGATAGTGTAGTCAGAGCTTAAAGCGTGGTTCCCACTAGCGACGCAACACAAGGACGTAACGCAACGCAAGTGAATTGACCAATCACAAGCGATGGCTTATTCGCTTGTGATTTTGCTAACTGTCTATAACTTCGTTTGTCATTGGTTAAAACGCTTGCGTTACGTTTACGTCCTTGCGTTACTTTCTAGTGGGAACCAAGCTTTAGAGTAAGGGGTTGTGGTGAGCTTGAGATAAACTTGAGATTTAGTTAGAAAATCAGATAAGAAAGTTTTTTATTCAGTAAATCTGGCGCGGCAATGATGTTAAAAAGTGGTAAAGCAGAATAATTATTCATAAACTGTCCTATTATTTAATTACAGATGATTAAGTTCATCTATTGTTCTATTACCTTCATCCCTAAAAACATTTGCATATAAATAAAAAATCGGCTTTCATCTTCAGTAAATTTGGTACACGAGTTTTCCAGTAATTTTTTCTGAAATTGGTTAATCTAAGTTAGCTCAAATCTCTTGTCTGTTCCCTTCGTAGTTGATAGAATTTTGAGTAGTTAAATCAAGAGTTTTCTAGTCATTTTTGTCTGAAATTGTTTAATCTAAGTTAGTTGTCTGTTCCCATTGAAGTTGACTATTAACTTAAGTTGGTAGTCGGTGGAATTTTAAGTAGTAACATCAAGTGTTAAGAGAGTTGCTTATGATGGAAGCTGAATTATTTTATAGGAGTTGACTAATAGTTTGTCTCTATTAGAGAAAATACCTACCTTTTCGCCATCTATTGGATAGTACGACTGGTCCATGTGCCATGGAGTAACTTTGTACGTGTCCTGATCTTTGGTTAGAACATGCTCGTGGTAAAATCCAACTTTCTAAATAATTAACATTTTTATTTGAGAAAATTTAGTTTATGTATTTTGTCCTTTTGTATTGATTTTTTACCTGTTTTGTCTATGTATTTATTTATGCCAGTGCCACCGTTGTAAAGGTGTGGCTTCAATAAATATTACCTAGCATTGAGCCTTTTTATAGCCGTTATTGATGACTATTATATCTCTTAATGTATGCTACAATAATGCTCTGCGCCGTATACTGAATGTCTCTAGAAGCAGTAGTGCCGGTATGATGTTTATTGAACATGGTGTCCCTTCCTTTAATGAGTATATGCGAAAATCTATCTATGGTTTCATGCAACGTATGTTGAATAGTTGTAATATTCTTGTTGATTGTGTTTGCAAACATAATATGCTCCATAACTAAAAAATGTATTGTAGATGGAGAAGTATCCTATATATTTAAGCTTAGAGTTTGCGAATTTTTGTTTTTCTTTTTCTGTTTGCACGACGTTTGTTGATATGGATGAAATTTCCAAAATAAAAGAAATTGATTGATTTTTTAATTGATTGACCGAGTGGTAATACTGGTTAGGGCCCGTTGTATTTGTTTAGAGTAGGGTCAGCTACGGGTCAGTTCATTCAATAAATGGCATAACTAAGCATGTTATTATTGATATTCATATTCAATATTAACTTAAATACCTTTGTTTCTAAAAGCTCACCAACGATCTCTGCTGCTGGTGAATACAGTGCAAACTCTTCAAACTCCGAGATAGACCTCCAATTACAGTAATCGTTGAAATACTTCCCACTTCCTTCACTACCTCGTAGATTTTCTGAATACACGCCAGGATTTTCTTTATTCTTTTGTATTCCTATTTTAATCTTCTCAATCCAGTCTGAGGAAAATACGTTTCGAAGGCATATGCATCCATTTTGCTTATATGATTCTATGTCTGACGATGTTAAAGCCGCCATACTCACCTCCTACAGTATGTCACTGTTATAATTATGAATACGATTCTGGATTGATTATCCCAATATGTAGTTTTTCCAGATGACGATCCAATTATTGAGACATACCAAACAGATGGTCGATAATCTCATTTACATATCTATTACAGAGTTAGAGATGTTAATTGAAATAGTTTTTTCAATTTTAATTTTATCAAATTTGTTTTGATGTATTAAAGAATTTGAATATACGGTAAAGCCTGTCTATTTAAATTGTTTTTCTTTTTTGTTTGTTTGTATTTTTTTTTTATAGTTAGTTTATAAGATAAGTGGTCATTACCTTACTGCCGAGAGCTGAACTAACTACTCAAAAAAGGTCCCACGTTTTGTTACTATACTACGACGCATTCAGATACCAAACCTTCTGAAAACTGACATGCCTTACGTCTCAAAATGTTTGTTTTACAAAAAAACTGATTGTGTCTCACTATGCCCTTTCTATGAAATCTACAACCATTATTACCAATAAATAGAGAAATTACAAAATGTGACATTGAAATGCAGTACTTTATTTAAATATCACTTTTGTCTTACAACAAACATACATCCTCAATATTAATTGGGAATATTATAAATCGTTTATTGTCTAGATAGTAGTACAATTGTTTCGTAGCAATGTTGGAAATTATTTTGTACTGCAGTAATGGTAAACGTTTACGGTCTGTTTAGGAGCGGATGGTTCGTTCGTTCGTTATTCAAATAAATAGTAAAGTATATAAGGTTTTCGTTTTAATTAATTTATTAAGCATCTGAAAAATACAGTCATGTATGATAATATAATAATTGTACTAAAAAAAGCATACATAAACAATAAAAGCAACTAAAATTGCTAATTTTCAATCCATTTGATTAAGTTTTTTAATAACCGTTATTTTAGTCAGCCTACTAAAGATTGAAATGCTAGATTAATTCCGTTTTATTATTAAATATCTTGAGAATCTTTAATTATTTAAATATAATAACAGGCCTAATACCTGACGTAATATAGTATTAATTTACCAGCAATTATTTCTGTACAATATCACCTACAGTAGTGTTTCCTATTGGCTATAATCAGCTGCTTATAAAAACAATATAGTTCATTATATTAATTTACTAGCCCTATTTCAGTGCGAGTTATATCTGGTTGACTACCATCTGTTTTACGGCATGTACAAATTTGCCTGGAATAAACGTAGTCGCGTGACTGGCTAAATGATTTTTAAGCAATCCGATAGATATATCTTCTATTTCTTAAATGTTCTTTAGGGACAGATTCTCATTCGAAGATAGAAACTCATTTTGGCTTCTATATAGGACCTACACCTAAGGTGTTATTCGTGTTATATCATAATTAATAATTTATTTTTTTAATAATAATAATTTAACATATGTAAGCGGTGCTCTTTATATTGAGTTGGTGCCATCGTTTTAAAATAAACATGCTGTTACGTAACAATTTCAAATACGGTAGTAAATTGTATACTATTATTGAAAACTAATCTCTTCACAAAACATAGTACTCACATAACTACGAACACTTATTCGACACGATGATTGCACGTGACAACTATCGCCTAATCAGCAGCCGTTTAACCTTTCATATTTACATATTTCGAGAAATCTCCACAGCTGTTTACAATTTACAATAAAGCTTTATACCAATTTGTTAGAAATTCCCAGAAGTACGGGGATCTTTCTATTGTTAAAAATTATATCATTAGGTTTGACAATACAATATATACAGAAATTCACAAAATTTTAAGTGATTTGGTTTTTTTTAAACCAGTATATAAATTTATTATCATTTAAGCAGCAACTTTGTAGTTAGCATTTTCTGGACGAATGTACTACCTCTTGTTATACAAATGAAATCACGGAACAGAAGTGTTTTGCTTCAGTCAATGTATTTTAACCGACAGTTTCAGTTGTGCGACAGTCTGGAAAATCTTCGCTGACTTCAAAATATCTGGAGAAACAAGCAATATAACATTAATTAATGTATATTTTTATGTTGATGGATGGAAAATATATGGTTTAATACATCATGACAGTAATGTTTCTTTTATAAGTTGCATATTTGGCGTCCTTATTTTAAAAAGAAATGTATAAACCACTAATCAACACGTACTTTAGCTGGCGAGGACAGAAAGACATCAGCAGGCAGAAATAAACGATTGTTATTATATACAAGAAATTTGCTTAGAAAGAAGAAGAAGAAAAATCCGGAACATCAGCTAACGTAAACAATTGAACGGAAGGAACCTAGCGGAAAGCAGAGAATCATGTTTATAGAAAGGAATGTGCATTGAAATGCTGAAGAGGTTTCATAGTTTCCGAGGATCGGATGCGTTCAACGTTCTTGTAGGACATGGCATGTGACGAAAAAAAAAATGACTCCCCTTTTTCAAACGTGTTTCCGAAAACCTCACACTTGGAAAATGCGCTCGTAATTGTAATTGAAAAGAGTGATATATTTAAAGAATACGCTAACTTAACCCGAGACGTATATTGCGTTATGAATCTCCATAACGAAGTACCTTCATCTTTTGAATTAATGGTTCTAAAGACTCTCACCTACAACTTAAAGCTCCAGTGGTAATACCATTTCAGCAGAGATGTCACTGGCTGCTCGTTTACCTCTGACGTCACTAGAACAACCCTGGCTGCAGCGAGAGAATCGTTCGGTAGGGTCACAGATCAAAACTTGACAACTCAAGAATACCTGATGGAAAAGGAATCGAAAGAGAATGGTAATAATGGCAGGGTAATGTGAAGATTACAAAAAACATATTTAGGTTTAGTGTTTTCAAACCGTTTTGACAATTGTCTATACGAATTGTTGATCCTCTATACATATGTTTGCTCATGTTACAACGGAGCATGTCTAGACCTAAAGCTCTGTCTACACTATCAAACTTTATGTGACAAAAAATGTGATGTGCCTATGTAAGGACATGATGATGTCATATCACTACCATATTGAAGCATATCATTTCCATATTTTGGGCACATCACATAAAACTAGGTTGATAGTGTAGACAGTGCTTAAGCACCTACAGGTAAAGGACACAGGTTTACGGTTAGAACTTTATAAAGTAACTAGAGAAGTTTCACAACTTCTGACTTGTGTCACGTTTACTTATTGTAAACTGTGTTTATTCATACCTCTCCATGTAGTCCATGGAACATAAACGAGAATGATTCCATAGAGAATCTTTGCTCTGAGATTGATGGTGAATACTCTGTCTTCATCGTGCTGTCAACAAGGCAACTGTGAAAAAATGTATTTTATAATCATAAATTTAGAACGGCTGTACACTTGGTTTTATGTATGAGAAGAATAAAGAAGTTTGGAATTATGGAAGCACGTGAACGTAAGTAAATGATATAGTCAGTAGACCTACCCGTCTTTCACAAACTCAAAGAGTTGGTTGGCTCTGCTTCCTGGAACTGAAGTTGGTGTAGCTTTACAGGTTTCAATAAGAATTCTCTTTGAAGGATCTCTAGCTTTAGCAGAGAAATACATCCTCTGGCGCATGGCTACCTGAGCTGGGTACTCATTCAGGCTTACACGACGACTGTAATCTGGTGCGTCGAACATTTGGAAGGTGAAGTTGCTGCGGCCTTCGCTCTTTGCTACGTACGTCTTCTTGGCCATCTTTGGTAAGAAGTGGCCGTGCGTCAAACCTTCACTCTCCATCTCGCAGATTACTTTGATTTCAAGATGGCGGACGTCACGTGTGATCTTGCTTGCACCTTTCTCTGATCTTGGGCGGTCACGGATTGTGTTGCGATACATGGCGATGTTGTCAGATTTAGCCTGAACATTTAAAACAAAAATAGTTAAATAAAAATAGTTAAATAAAATAAATAACATTTTTTTAAATCTCTAAATAAAGCGATTTTTTGAATAAAATAAAGTGTAATATACGTACTCGGATGACCGTTCCGCATTCATTGTATCCAGTTTGAAGGATGACGTGTGTTTCGTTCAAATCTCTTCCTCGGCAGATGGGGTCATGCAAATGCAGACGACGTGAACTGACGTCAGCAAGGATACTTCGGTGGATGTAAACAGTCATGTGAGAATCATGGCACTCTACTACTGGTTCACGTGGAATAAGGGAAGAATCTATAAAGAATGGAAAGGGAAAATGAGGTCATATTCGTTCAACAGACGTTTTAATAACTGCTGTATCATAATATAGCCGATAATTCCCATTGTTGGTGCTTTAATTACAAACACTCCAGTTAGATTGAAACGAGTTTTCTGTGACCACCAAACTAATCACGTGTCTACCAAACTAATCACGTGTCTCTACGCAATTACATAATAGTTAACTCACTGGTACGAAACATCCAACCACTCTGTTGTGTATCTGTTCTAGCAGCACAAGGATCTGGGTTCCTGACTCGCGCAATTCCTGGATCAACTGAGATCATGTGGAGAGCGTTGTCCTTCAACAACATTCCTGGAGTCTTAAATGACAGAGATGTCTCGTTGAACGTCACTGATTCGGATGCGGCATCAATCCTGAAGATTGGTGGAACGGGTTTTGTTGGGTTGATAATCTCAATGTAGGTTGGTTCGTTTGGTCTTTTAATCTGTAAATGAAATATTTAATAAAACTGCAATAGTTATTTTTTCCAGTTGGCTGATAGTGGTCTAGTTATGGGAGTCGCAAACCATAGCCATAAAATAATAGCAAGTCTCCCTCGACTATTGTTGAACAAATTGAGATTACGTATACATGTGACTCAAGTGCATATTTTGGCAGCAGCTTAGCTGTTACTCCGGAATATTAATCCATTAGCCCCTGTCGTTCATCTTTGTAGGCTCTGCACTGATGGCTGTCGTGCCGTGGGTCCAAAGAGAGCCTGATCTGAAATCTTCGGTTTTCGCAAATCGAAAGCTTCCTATCATGAACAAACTTTCTTACCGGTTTGTCGAAACTGATGACCCATTCGTTGTTTTCGGGCACGACATGTTGCAACGGTGATGGGTATGATTTTCTGGGAACAATCTTTGGAGGCTGTGGTGCAATTCTGCTTGCTGGCGACGCTGTATCAATTCAATTATAAATAGTATGGTTAGCACGTAGTATTTTACAATTGTGTTGAATAGAACTTTTTAAAACAAGCTTGCTTTAAATTCAAATGTATATCTCTATGAAGATTTTTTATCTTTGCCAATTTACTCATTTAGTAACTAATTTGAGTTTGCTGTTTAAACTTACCAGCAACGATTAGTCTTAGACATCTCTGGTCACTTGTAACTCTAGAAAAAGGGAATTGACAAATTAAAATCAAATAATGTAATACCAACAAGTACTCGTCGTTTGTCTATGTGAGATAACAGTCTAAAGCTTGGTTCCCACTAGCGACGCAACGCAAGGACGTAACGCAACGCAAGTGAATTGACCAATCACAAGCGATAGCTTATTCGCTTGTGATTGCTAACTGTCTATAACTTCGCTTGTCATTGGTTAAAACGCTTGCGTTGCGTTTACGTCCTTGCGTTACGTTCTAGTGGGATCCAAGCTTTAATGTGAAGTATCTATTTGACTTACCCGTATGTATCTCGTGCGTATAGACAAACAAAGTGAATTCCTGTCTCGCGTGGAATCCAGCGAAGCGTGATTGCGTAGTCGTTCCTTGAGCGCGATACTCTCTTCACTGGTGATTTGGTCATACCGGCTGGCGATGCTGTTCCAATCTCAACAATGCTAAAATAAGTTAATATTAATAAAAAGTTGTTGTAAATCGTTTTAACACGAACTGCAATCACTCAACATTCCGTTGGTTGAAAATGAAAATCTGGATTTTGGATTGTGACATTAGTAACAGTAGTATACTTACCCAACACCTCGTCTGCCACTTCGCGCCTTAACGTCAATGCTCCACGGTTTGTTAGGCTTCAGGTAGAAGCAGGTACCAGGAGGCTCAAAGATTTCAGGTTGACGGCATGGCTCATCTGAAACAGAAGATAAACATTTAAAAGCATTTGGCCATTTAGAACGCGCTACCTGTCGATTTGAGAGGAGCGAATTCGGCACCTCTATTTAAACGTCAACTTAAAACTTTTCTTTTTAATTACTAAGTATTGTTAGGCTCTTAGGTTCTTTGTAGGGCGCCATATAAAAACCTGAATAGAATAGAATAGAACGAAACGGTTGAGGATATCTGTGTATTGACCCACATCAGGGCGTAGGTAACATTGTTACGCGTGTAGCTAGCTCTAATGATAGTGATACATTTCCTACTAGTAGCCAAGGCCTACATACTCATCATAACTCTGTTTTCCTAAATCGAGTTAACCTACCAAGTGGGAAAACCTTTATAAGAAATTGGAGAGGAATAGTGCTGAGAGCTTTCGTTGAAGTTGGAGTTGCAAAATCTTCGATCATCATTGAGACTGCATACCAACCAGGTTCGGCAGTTGCTGGGAAATATATCTCGCATTCGTCCTGTAACAGTAATCAGTTTAAGTTACATAAGTGTTAATGTTAGTAGTTTTGAATGTGTTAGTGAACTTTATAGGGATCATTGAATACAATTAGAGGCACGAACTTACAGAATCAAGTGTGCTCTCCTCTGTAAGGCTACCACACACAGAATGGTCGAACTGATTTGGTGGACATTCTCTTCTTTGTTCGTTTGTCCACCTGCATCTTACGGTATCATAGTCCGGATCCGAGACTGTGGAAAGAAGTTTATATTGTTAATACGTAATAAAAACAATTCTTTCAAATATACTGCTCGGAATTCATTGTATACAGAGCGCCCTCTCTATCGTCACACAATTCCGGTTGCTTCTTGTGAATTCTTAATGAGCGCGCTTTATTTGAGTGGAACACATGCATCGTGAAAACTACGATGATAGCCAATCAAGGTGCATGATCACTAGGTTTATGTTTTAAAGGATTTAGTTTTCAGTTTGATATGACGAATATAGATAGGTAAACAACAATAGAATATACCCTTCTGAACTCTTGCCAAAACACAATACACCTAGTTAAATCGTAGTAGTACATCAATAAATACTCACCCGGAATTCTGATTTTACTAGAACAGCCTTGCTGCACCCTGATGATTGGAATGACTGTGGTGTAGGGTGATGAATTTGGCAGTCGTGTGTCTGGTCGAGGTCGAAGGTCAATTGTTGAAATCATGTTCCAATAGTTGGCATCACCATAGTTTTGTAAATAAATCCAGTAACTAGTGGATTCTTCTTCATATCTTTAATTATGTAATATTCCACATGTTACATTTTGATAATTTTTAATTAGCCTTTATTAAAAACTATTAGGCCTACTATTACTGAGTCAGCGAAATGTAAATCTATAATATTTAACTTTGAATTCTCTCTTTGGCATAATTTAACTTAGGGCTCCATCTTTCGAAGATAAGTATCTTAGTATTCTATTTATAGGTCTTGGAAGTATTCCTTTTAAATAAACTGGTCAGTAAACATGGTAACGTTACCTAATTGTAAAGACCTCTCTGTCCGGGGTGTACAAGAAAGATCCAACGCCTGTGCTCCAGTCCTCAATATTATGATCGCTAAAATCAGTACAATTGAAATCTAGTTGTCTGTAAATTCTTCGGCGGCATTCTACGCACAAAATGTCGCCTTCTCCACCCAGATGTTGTCCTGGATACTCGCACCAAAAGTCATTGCGAGGGGCATACGACCGTCTCCATGATACACGCCATGAAATTTCAATCTAAAAAAACAACAATAAATATAGTTCTTATATTTATAGCCTTGTATTCCATACTTTTCCGCAAACCCCTAAACATCTAATTACGACGCGCTTTAAATTAGTTTTTTTGCCTGTGACCAGTCCGCAGTCAGTGATATGTACAGTACCGCTTACAGCAGTCATACGCGCAATTCTGTGTGGTCGCGTCAGTAGCAGACGACTTTACGGTATCATACAACTAATATGAAAATATTAGGTAGGTTATGATTGACAACCTGACCAACTGTAAACACATTCTAAAGGCCAGTCCTGTAAGCTAAGTAAACAACTTATAGTACGTCAGGTATTGTGAATGATCTGTGTTTGTATATTAATTTTTCTATTTTAAATATGTTTTATAAAAACCCTCGATTGTTTATCAAAAGTAAAACCAGCTGATAAGTTTCAAGCCTCTTGCTTTAGTTTAATGACTATATAAGTTTAGAACATCCTCAGAGCAACATTACTTACAACAATAGAATCGTAATGTAAATTAAAATCATCTCATTTGGAAATAAAATGCCTGTAAAACCTGGGAAGGCATTAATTAATCTCACTCTTCCCTGGTAAAACCACGTTTAAAGTTAACTAAAATATAAATATATTCTTTCCATATACTGTTTCAGATATCCAATAATATAACCATTTAGTATTATTTTATTTATTTTTAAGATTATATGTGTTTGTGATTTAAAAAAATCTTCGATACCTACTAATTGAAATTGTTTTACTATCGGTATAAATGTAATGATTTGTGTTTTTTTTATTGTGTTTAGAGATGTCACCATCTGTAAAGTTTACAGTACCAATAAACACTGTCTAGTTCTCATAGCATGATTCAGTTAACAAACACGTACGCAATTGCTTTGCAAACCAGAAATAGAAAGTTTCAGAACGGTTGTTTATTTATAAATCCTTTTAATTAAAAACAATAAACAAAAAAATCTTTCCTAGAAAAGATATAACCACATTGATATCGAAACTCAACCGCTGTTGAATCAGAGTGTTGCGTTTAGTTTTTTGCGCAATGAGCGCGGCATGACAGGAATTTAACATTTTATTAGTTAATACTTGATGAAATAGTTGATGGAATGTAAAGTCCCCTTGAAGTGGGGCCTAGGCCACATTCATTTCGAAATTCGATCATGCACCCTACCGCTATCGTCAACAGGCGCCCATGAACCTGAGCATGCTATAGGCTACACAATATTTTTCATTGCTAGAGCAACTCTTAAATGTTAACTCTAAAATAGTTAGATGTTCTTATAATTTACGTCACTTTTGAATCACCTTTTCTTATGGGCCTAAATTAACATCAGAAATTCTAAACCGGTCCGTCATACTGAATGTTAATTAATTTTAAACGAGAAAGATAAGGATATAATATCTAATGTTTGTGTTTCAATGAAAAAAAAGTAAATTTTTAGTGGTTATAATTTAAATTCGCTTTCTATAAAAATACATTGCCTTTCTTCACAACAAAACGGGGTTAGGGTTAAAAAACAAAATAGACAAATAGTAGTACACATTGATAGAAAACACAGATACAAATTAATGTTTCATTTATTATATTCAATAATTTTGACTGGATATTTATGTTCGTACATTCTCATGTTCACATTCTCATACTCTTGTGCAAGGACGGAGAATATTATTTCTTAGATTGGGTTTTCAGTCGTAGGACATGAAAGAATTATTTTATATGTTACTTCCTTCATGTAGGCAGGCGTTTACGTTAATTCTGATTAAAGATAATTTTCTTATTTGAAAAATATATTGGCCTGCCATTGAAGCTATGATCAGGTAAAAGAAAACCTGTTATGCTTTGTGACTTGTCTTAAATACTAAAAAAATCATGAAAAAAAAGTTTAGGTTTAATATGAAAAAAAATGAGATCGATATCTAGTTTTGAATGATGCAATTGTTGCGGAATATTTAATTTCAACTCAAGTTCGCTTTTAAATGTTTTAACTTGTACACTATAAATACTATTTTTACAAGTGTAGATTATCTTCTGTCACTTTAGAGAATGTTGCCTGAACGGGATAATTAATTAAATTAGTCAAGGTATCTCTCTACTAATTGTCAGTAGATTATAATCTGGTCTAAGTTAAAGAATAATGATAGATGGCGTGTACCTTTTGAATTAATTTAAATTCAACCAAGAGCCCGATGACGTATTTAAAATGACGTAAGTTATCAATTGAATAAAGTTTAATTGTGAATAAATAATTTCATTATTTGTATGTAAGTATCGGGATACAAGGTGTTTAGGATTTGATTCACCAACCACTGGTTTAAAACCATGTGCTCAACAGATAGTTTGTAAAAATAGAGACACGCATTAGAGTCCATACACGAAGTTAACTGTTCTCGAATTTGTAGAAATGTCCAGATGATTAAAGATAAAGCATCGGTGTTCTTTATTCATAGCGAGTGCTCTAAATTAAATTATTATATCAACGATTTGTAACGAGAAACGGACAGTGGTAGTTGGCTTACTCTGGCATAGTGTGTGAAATTGAATTAGTTCGATTTGCAACGAGAGAATGGACTGCGCGAGTAGCCTCAGTTGTTGATGGCGTTTCTCGGTGTCGCGGTTTTGGGTCACCCGCTGTTACTCCAGCAACGTAGGGGAGGAAATGCGATATTAAACGTATTCATAATAAAACCTTCAACTTATTGATGAATTTTAAAATCTATTTTTGCCGTTTTGGAAATTGTTTAGATGTTTCCAAGTTAACTATTTTTCGGAACGTGTTACTTGTGTAATTTTAAAATCATATTTACATTATTTATTCCAAATTTTAATAAGTAGTATTTAATCAGTTATTATTGGATAATAAGTTTGTGTGACATCTGTAATCGTTTTGTTTTTTTACTTCAGCAAAAGTACCGCTTTTTATGGCACAATTGGATATCGGGTAGAAATGCTAGTCACATATTCTAATTATT
This sequence comes from Antedon mediterranea, assembly GCF_964355755.1. Lineage (NCBI taxonomy): Eukaryota > Metazoa > Echinodermata > Crinoidea > Comatulida > Antedonidae > Antedon > Antedon mediterranea. The sequence goes on along the minus strand of NC_092670.1, from coordinate 36,161,005 downwards.
GTTATATGTATAAACAGAATTGAAAAAAAAAAACAAAAACAAATTACATTTATAACTTAACTGGAAGCTACCATATCTTTTAAAAACATCTCAATAAAATGATATATCATTGGAATTTAACGTATTTATTTAGCTGACCAATTTTCTGCTTTAGAATTCGACTTTACTCATACTAGGCCTACTTAAAGAGATATCATGCCTCAAGCTAGATATCAAAACAAGTTGAAAAAGTACTAAAATAAGGCGCCCAAGTGCGTATTTGTCTTCAAATGTATCTTAAATATTTTATTATCAGAAAATAGGTATAATTTAATTTAGGGCGTTTATTCCTGTACTGTATGGATTGGTAAAGTTGTAGAATATTAGTAAACATAATAGTTATGCGTGTGACGTCATTTTGGCGCGTTAGAATTGACATGAATATTCATGAAAAGGAGTTTGAAACTTTCCACCTGCCAAACAAATACTTAATTATTCATATGTGGAGGATTGCAGACAGTTTCTCGGAGATTGAATCACATAATAGCGTTGTAAACTATTAAAAATGAAAGTTGAAAATGAAAAAATTAATATCACAAACACAACATTAATCGAAATACCGCCGAAACTGTATGATATTCGTTAGATCTCCGTTGGACGCAAATTCAACCGTTTTCTAAAACTATAGGTAACGGTGGAAATAAATGTTTCAATTTCAGATATAATCATTATCCCGGTTATTCCGACAGATACAGTCCAAGGTTTTAATTCAATAATAGATAACATATGTACTTGACCTTTTTTGAGACGACGTAACTATCGTCCTGATAGATTTCTGTACAGATATCACTTATTTGGTTTAATGCCTGGTGCCGCCTTTTTGAAATGCAAAATGTCTAGTTTATTCTCCGAATGTTTTTTTTATTAACAATAACTTGTCAAATCTACAGGACCGATTTAACGTAAAAAGAGCAACCGTACAATTGTAAACGTGACTAGGCCTAAATTACGTTAGTTTCATTCAGTCGTTTATTTTGATATTTAACAAGCTCAATTTTTTAAGCGGTTTAATGATCGACTACTTGCTGAAAATGAAAGGTGATAAAATCAATTGCGTTCACACTGGTATTTAAGTTACGGAAATTAGCTCTCCGCATTATTGAATAAGTATAATAATTAAAACCCTAATTCTTTCTAAACGCATTAATAACAAATCAATGATGATTTATTTCCGTTCTACAGAAGTAGATTTAAATTGGGTGTCTAGGAAACCAAGATCTAGAAATCTAAGACCTATAAGATCTTAGATTTAATATCTAAAAGAAGAAATAATTCACGTCTTTGTGATTTTTTAGATCTTTTCTTTTTAAACAAAATATGTTTTAAAGAAAAATTCAATATCCTCAGAATACTGTATTTAATAATTATTATTAGGCCTACTATTCGATATTCGCATATTATATCACAAAATATCCATCATTACCTAAAAACATGCGGTAATAAAACAATATACCTGTCCTGTTTAGACAGATATAATGAAAACACAATAATTATGATATTAAATTTCGAATTAACGCATTGTGTTTTTTAATTAAAATTTAATTAATTTAAAATAACTTTAATGAGTTATTAGTATTACCTGTCCCCTCGTCCTCGATGGACGCCATCTAAAAGTTCCACCTCTAAAATGAGTTGCCTGAGAAAGACAGACGACAGCTAGAAGAAGTAATACTGTCCTTAGACCTGTCATCTTATAACCTATAAACAAAAACAAAAAATAAAAAATAGCATTGCATTTGAATAGGACTATATTGAGTATTTATTGTTATTTTTGTGGTGAGAAATGCAGTATTCGATTTTAGTTATTAATAGTTAGTATTAATTTTACATTGCATTATATTTTACATATGTACACATCTTTAAATAATATTTACATAGAAACAATTTTTAAAAAGTAAATACGTAATGGAACTAATTTCATTCATGTTCATTTCATTATTTCTTCGACATCATGTCACGTCCTGGGACCCCAAAAGCAACAGAGTCACCATAACATGATATGTCGTTGTCACCAGAAGAACTACACTTAACTACAATTATTTATCAATATACAGTACACAAAACTGTATTATAAATAAATATTAAAATATATAATGTATTATTAAATTATATCTAAGATTACAATGTTCATTTACATATCTAAGCTTGTTTACTAATTGCTAAATAATTTAAACGACTTCAAAATCAGAATCTTCATATCATAAATATAAATCAAGATTTCCAATTAGTTGGAAAAACGTTCAACAAAGACAGTCTGGAGTTTGTACATTGAATCCCAACAGGGAAGAAAGTACTAAGAAACTAACAACACGTAGAGTCACGATCTGAGTGCATTTCACGGTTTGAAGCAACTATCTTAGTGTGAACATTTCGATATTTCACTTCAATAATACATAACATGACAAGCCAATTATCGTGAAAAGTGACAAACAATTATTTTCTTGTGTAGGCCTATAGTTTTTTTTAATTCAAAATAAAATATAGAAAATGCATTTATGTTTTAGGGATATAATGTGAAGTAGTATGGTAGTCATAATTTAATACATTTATACAAGGTAGAATGGAATAAAGATACTGGTAGTTCAGAAAGACTTAGAACTAATAATACAATATGTAAGGAAATATTATTTTTCTTTAAAAAAACCTAATATTGTATAGTTTTTATTTTATTTAAAAAAATATATAATATAGAAACTTAATTTATGTATATATATGTATATATTGTGAAGTATACCAGTAAATAAATACAAGGTAAAATAGAATAAATATTGTTTAGCTGGTAAGTTTAGAAGATTAAGGGTAACATACAGTGCATCGATAGAAATTCGTATTCTTTTGTAAAAAAAAGTAAACAAATTGGTGCACATAGGAATACACATTATGTTAAATTTACTTTCATTATTTGAAATTATAAATATGTTTAGTTTCCAAATGTCTCTATGAATACAGTTTACAGTTTAAAATATTCTTTCGATTATTGCTGAAAATGGTTCTTTTTCAAAACTTTGATAAAAGTTTAATGATAAAAAAAGTTGATATACTTACTGATTTATAAAATGTAGGTACAGCAGACCCTATAATTGCGCAATCCAACTTTCCTCTTTGTTTGCGAAAACAATTCTAAAAGACAAGAAGAAGAAGAAACTGTGTTGTTTTTTATTTGCGTTAAGTCCGTGTTCTTCCGTTGTCTTCCAATCAATGTCGAAGTAAAAAATGTAGGAATTTCTTATATACTCGCATGGTGTTTATCTATTCGATATTTCGTGACGTAACAGAGACCTGCTGAGATGGTTGGAATTGGGCGACCGACGCATTGTAAGGTAGCACTTTCACCTAAATGATGCTTTAGTCAGCTCTCTGACACAGTCATTTCACGGCAGGTGGTGCTTTCTCGCTTATGAATATTTGGAATCTGTACCGTCTAAATTGTCAAGTGTTGTATAGCTGTCTACTCATTGTTTTTTATATTTTATATCATTATGCTTTTCGTTTTTGTAGATTATCTTAAAACCTCTACAATGTACATCTAATATTGTAGGAAGTCTTTTCTTATACACAATATAAAACGAGTGAATATTTTTACATCTTATTTTGGTGAGATAGGATAGACAGATGCCTTTTTCACTCGAGCTCATGTGAGCACAGTTCCGGCGAGCTCTCATATGAGAGCTTGAAAGTACCGGAGAACGGAGTGGTCTGAATGGTTCCTATGCTTTTCTTATTTTTCTTCGTTATCTATATTATGGATCATTTTGTGTGTGCATAGCGCTTACAAACATTGTACTAGGCGCTATAATAAGACTACATTTATTAGTATTACTACTTCTTAATGTATTTTTTTTCTTTCACGGGCTCATTCTTAAAGAATTTAGGGCCTATATTAGATACTCTGTGATAGGGTTAAGTTTAAAATATGTAGAGGTTTCTGTTCGCTATCCATCTGCATTAATTCTTACACCTTAGTATTCCTGGTCATCTCATTCCATCATTATTAACCCTTCCTTACATTCGATATTGATCATCCACAACTAGATTAAACACAATTTTTAAATGGATATTAAGTCACAATGTTGAATTGCCTGACACCATTTCCTCAGGCACAACAGAACTAGACATTCCGTATTATACCATCATCACCAGAACCGGATTTTCAATGTATTAAAATAGGTTCGTTGTTAACTGAGTCAGTGATAAAACTAATGAGTCAAGCCGCGGACGTATAATATTTCAACAAATACATTGTCACAATTGTTATTACAAATTTCTAAATTAAATCAATTGTATACAGTTTAAACAGATCTTGTTCATTTCATTTAGCCATCAACAAAATACAAAACACACAATGGCAAGGAATGACCATATAATAAATAGGCCGGTCACTCTGTCTCAGCTATATGCTATTTTTATAAATTGTACAATTTATAATAATATTGTAAGATTTTTCAAATTAATTACGTTCGTATCAGCTGGTTTAAAATAGGAGCTAATAGGCCTATCAGTTTTGTGTAAAAAATGGGGGCCATTTTGAAATCCAAGATGGCGGCCAAAATAGGATGGGAAAAATTGGCCCCCAGTTGCAATGAATTCTACTAGTCCTAAAGATTCCAAAACTGCCAAGAACTCAACTTGAGCATTAAAATTTCATGGAATTGATATTTGGAACATTGGTTCCCCACTATAGCCTACTTAAGAGAATTATCTGTACAAATGAGAATGCAAAAAGAAAATGTGGTTGTATGATCATGAATTGATATACAGTAATTACCATGGATTCCTTCATGGTATTGATATAACATAGAAAAAATAGATAAAAAACATGTCAAGTATATCCCTGCTATGTATTCTTTAAATAATATAATAAGATAAATATAAAAAGATTCCTTCATTCTTCATTCTTGCTCCAAAATATGACTGGAATGCCGTAGGTAAGTTCCTAATACAACCTATGTATTGTTTAAGCGTTTGCGAATACCACGACGTCACAAATATTCCAGCTTTGAGACGTGACAACCCCGGATGGAATTAAAGGGTCTATCTTCCATTTTCGGGTATTTTCACCCCGGGTGTTTGAGAACTGAAATGGACGATTAAATGACTGAAATACAATGTTCGATTGATTTTGAATGCTTGAGATGGTTTGTTTGGTTTAGCAATTTATAAAATTTGTTTTATTACTAAAACTTTCCTTTTTTTAAATCTTTTATATTGAGAACTCTATATGCATTGTTTATTATTATTGTTTTATTTTATTTTATTATAATTGAAAAGTGACTATTTAAAAACCATTTTTTGTCTCATAAAGTTTGATAGTGTAGAAAAAGTTTTTAAACAATCCATTATGAATCTTTTTTTTAGGAAATTCTTTTACTGCGTCCCTTTTTTCAGTTGAATAATTCAATTTCAATTCAATTCAATTTCTTTTCATTTCGGAAATATCATCCATGTTAATAAACTTATAAACAGAAAAATCGTATATAGAATGCTTCTCCATCAGCAATACATTTGGGAGTTATGGATCATATGTTTGCAAACACAAGCAACAAGGATGTTACCACTCTTCAACATACTTTGCATGAAACCATAAGTAGATGTACTACTCATTAATAATAATGAATAATTTAAAAATCGAAGAGTTTAGTAACAAACCAAATTAATTATTTTTACTAATTAAATTTACTCATTAAACTGACATTATTAGAAACTACAGTAAAATATTCCGCAATTGTTTCTTTATTTCTTAAAAATTGTTCATAGTTTTTAAATTGTTTACGCAGATGTTTTTTATTTGTGTTATTACATGTACACGCTCTTGTATAAGAGCTGCAGTAACTGCAGTAAAATAAAAAGTGCATTTTAGTTCCAGGTTCGTTTACAATCTAAGTGACCGGTCATTGATACATGCGTACATTAAATACATACGTCACTCATTAAACTGAATTAGTTAAATCTACATAGAAATATAGTTATATCTGCGAAAACCTAGCATGCAGTATTGTACAGAATTATTTTACTGACGTAAGTAACCGAATCATATCTCACAAAGTTAAAAATTGAATTTTATAAAGCAGTGTTCCTAGCGTGAAGAGCATTTAGGAGGCATTGGTGTGTTCCAAAAACAACGGAGGGTTTAGTTTGACACGGTAATGATATAACTACCGTGTTGTATATCGAAGTTGAATACGTCGGCCTGGGCTAGCTAAGTTCATGCTGTTTACTCTACCTCCACCGAGAAAGGCTTTAAGCATTACACTGTGCCGGGAATATTAAGTTTCTAAACCTCATAGCCAGTTCATAGCTATCCATAACTAATGTCTAAGTTCAGAGAAAGAAAATATGTGACCTGTTTGGTAAAGAGTCTTTCCGACTCATTATGATGTCGTTTTGTATTTAAACTAAGTCACATTTATTATCAGTTAACTTGTAAATTGTGTTATCTTTCAAATCATTGTTTCCGGTAACAAGATCTTTCTGATTAATTTATAATTTGTATTTAAAGATACTTTTTTATTACTAGGCTTTTCCTTTTTTTAATCTTAATTGAAGATTTAATAGTTATTGTTTTTTTATATAAGCACATAAAAACATATTGAATTATTTCTTTGAATGTCTCATAAAAATATATAAAATGTTTTGTGAGTTAATACTCATTTAGAGAATACATTCGCCAATATAACGGAAAAAATGTCATTAAATTATTTCAATTTGAATACTGTTATTCATACCTGTATATAAGAATAACACTTTTTTTTGTCTTATGTAAGATCGACCAACTTTTATTTCTTCATCAATAAAATGCTCGTTTACAATGCATTGCACATGAGTAATGTAATGATACAATACAATACAATATAACTGACATTCAATAACTTTCAGTACATCTGATATCTCACTCCTACCATTGCATTTTATATATAATAGTATAAGGAAAGAAAAAAAAAAAGAATATATAATTCTAGAATATAAGAATAACATTGTTAATTATTTCATAGTATAATCTGTGTTTATCCAATTAATTTAAAAAACTCTCTCTCTCTATACATTTATTGGAGATGAAGTCTTCCTATAAATACCTATAGTAGAACATTAAGAATGTAATATTTAAGAACAGTACAGAAAATGATAATTCACAACTTTTAGGCATCATGTTATTTTACAGAAATATCTAGAGTGTTCAATAGAAATGGAAGCACCGTAGAAAACTTTCATATAAAGTTTCTGTAAATTCATTTACAGAACAAATTACTGATTTGAAATATTTGGAATGAAACAATTAATCTATTGTTGCTATTGCTTCTTTTGAACTATCTCCTAGAAGGCTGTGTTGATTGTCCGTCGTTTTTTATCTTAATTTTTGTGGACAATTGCCAAAAACGTCCTTGGAAAATATCGCAACCAAAAATGGGATAGATTTGAAACAAATTGGTTCGTAATTGTCCATCGTTTTCTATTTTGCCAATGTTTTCAGAGTATTCATAGACAACGGGTAGAGATTTGGATCACACCTGTCGTTTAACCCTTGTTTAGCGGGAGTTCTTTTCATTGTGGTCGTAATAAATTGGATTGGTTGTCTACAAGGAGGACGTTCAACCATTGTTACGACATGTTGGTGCCCCAGCAATTTGTCTTTTGTATGACTACAGGATATCACGCAAACCCAAATGATTTTACTTATGATAAACAGAAAGAGCAGTCGATGAGAGGCTTTCACAGGGCTAGGCCTACGCGCAAATAACGAGGAATGATATCACAGCTAGCAATGACATGATAAAAACCTTCATGGAAATGCGAACCCCTAACCACAATAAATGCAAATGTTACGCAATTGTATTTATTTAGTAATCGTATTTATATTTCAACTGTTTACAGAATTATGACCAATTATAACGCGATATTTGATATGCATTCGATACGCGTTTGGTATATCGCCCGCAGTTTACTACGAATATTAGGAACGGTTCTGTGAATCAATGAGTCCATAAGGTACATCCATAAGGTACTTGTGAAAACAGCAGCTATAATGTCGGTTGAAGATATTTAACTTCATTGGTGACCACGATGTTTTTAAAGATGGCAGATTGTAATTAAATAATTTGTACAAAAGTATAGGTCATTATTCTTCTTCTTTCCCTTTTCAGGGAATTTATTCAATTCATGTATAGGCCTATAATGGGTCATTGACCCTAATACAAAACATGGACTAATAACTTAAGTTAATAATTTCTTCTTTCAAGAGCAAAGTAGACGTATCTATATATAAATTATGCTTAATTCTGACAAAGGCGAGCACAATGGAAAAACTTCGGGACAAATCTCCGCCTTTGATACCTACCTCATCTATCTCAAATGACACGAAACGTAGATTTGATAAGTAAAGTTTGTGTTTGAAAGGGATAAACATAACTTGTTAATAGAAGGATAAAGATGTATAAATCTTTTAATAAATTTGTTTCTTAAATCATTATAAAATGTACATTGTAAAATAAAATGAAATTCATCCAATGTTCTTTTATACATATCTCTTATATCTTTCTAAGCCTTCCCATCTCCCTTTTCAATTTTAAGCTCTAATATCCCTAAATGTAACATAGTCAATAATGATCGAGATTACTAGGCCTGCTACTATATGTTTACTTATTCAATCTGCATATAACATATAGCAAAAATGTGTTAACACTGTATTCTTTTCTTTAGATAACCCAATTAACATATCGAAGTAAGTCGCTGGCCGTGACGTGACTTTTTTTTCACCAAATCTGTAACATGAAATTTCAAAATTATATCATAAACGAGTCATTGACATTTGACCTAAGGTCCTTGTCTGGGGCAGGTGTCACATATCCCCAGAGGCCTACCAATAAATTTAATGAGTGCAATGGAGCCGAATTGTTTGGATAAAACCCTAATTTGTACATTATAAAATTCAAATTATTTCTTTTGCCTAGAATATTAATTAGCTACCTATGGTGCTGTCAAAGTCAATAAGAAATATTATATTACAATTTTAATAATTTTTATATAATCATAATAATTATCAGCGAAGGATTTAGATAATATTTATGTTGGCATACATTTCAAATTAAGTTGTATGATTAGTGATAATTAAAGGCATTATACAAATTGAGACCTTGGTAGGTAATATGCTGCGTAATGTAGACTTACAACGAATACAATAAAAACATAACAATACAAACTTATGTTTTAATGAACCTAATTTGTTCATAGAAATTATATAATTTACTATTGAAGACAACATTTTTTTTTAAATTGTTATTTTAAAACTTTATTTTAGTGATTATCAATATGATTATGAGAATAACACCCTGATAGGACGGTGACTTGTACTTCAAAGATGTTTTAAACATGAAAAAAAACCAAGATTAATAAAATCAGAATTTAAATAGGCCATTTTTCAGTTTTAATAAAGTTATTCACTTCTGTAAATAAAAGTGAATAACTATTACGTGACATTAAAATGACATATTCAACAACAAAAATGTGAAAAAACCCCAAAATGTTCGTGGACAATATATATTTAAAGTCGAAATGCAAAGATTAAATTAAAAAGACAATATTAGTTTGGGCTCCAGACGGAGTTTTGTCTTAATATTAGTAAAAATATAAATATTTTTGCACATATGGCGTTTCATACGTGTATTAGGGTTTGTATTTTCAGACAAAAATCAAAACGACGACGTGTGGAATGACATAAAAAAGACAATAAATACAGACTTGGAGCAAGCCTAAGACAATATCAGCAATAGTATACTTTTTGTAAGAAAAATTAAATAAATTGTAAATGGAAATATCCTTCGATCCAGGTGCCCCATTTGCGAATTCATTGGTTGATCCTTCTCCGTGGTTTGTATAATGTAAGTAAAGTACAGCATTCAATTATGGACCGTGCCATTGCTATTCGGTTACATAGAATGTTTTAACTTTAATCAGTGTGTGATATACAATGTCACATTCTAGCTACTCGATATTGATCTCTAACATATAAAGTGTCCCAACAGCATAACAATGACATTAAACTCCCTTAACTCACCTGTCGAAAAAAGCAAGGAACATGCATTGCGTGTTGTCATCAAAAGAGAACGATACGTTGCTGTGACATGTGATTCATGCCCCGAGAAAAATAGCTGTGTCCCAACGCGGACGCTAACAGTGGTCTAATAATGGAGCCTTTAAACTTCTCTTTCATGATAATTTGGCCTCATTTTATTTTATGAAGCTCAGAATTAAAACGCGTTTACCACTATCATGTGTCAACATGATGTTTCAAGTTATCGTGTTGGACGTGCCTTGTTATTGCATTCGTGTTGTCACTCAAACGTTTCTGACACAGTTACAAGCAGTAGCATCCCCTGTATGATATTTTTATATTTCATATCACTAGTATCTTGCATACATAATATTTTTTTCCCATTTTTTAATCATTTTGTTTTCGTGCGGTTCAACTCTGGTCCTTTAGGCCTTGTTCGTTAAAATCTTTGACTTGTTGAGATGTTAAAACGGACTGTTGCGTTTGGTGTTGTAGTCGTGGTTACAGCTGTGACTAGTGCACTGTATGTAGACGATGATTCCTGTTTCATTATTTTAGATCTGAGATATAAATGATGTCACTCCTGTATTAAACATTTTGTTTTGTTCTTTTGTGTAGTTTAGATGAGGACTTGTTTATAATCAGAGTTGTATTGATCTATCTACACTATCAAACTAGTTCGACAAAAAAGTGTGATGTTCCCATGGCCAACTATGGTAGTGATATGCTTAAATATGGTAGTGATATGACATCATCATGTCTATATACGGGCACATCATATTTTTTGGTAACATATAGTTTGATAGTGTAGACAGGGTTTAGGAATTGTTTTTACATATGTTTGAAATCGAGTATTACGCCAAAATCTACATAATAGGCATTCATGTTTTTTTGGTCAAAATAAAACAAATAAATACACAACAATAACAATAAAATAGACATTTAAAATAAGATAAACATAAAGGAAAAAACAAGTTTAGAAAAAAAAACAGAGCATTATGAAATAAAAATATGCAAATAATAATAGTAAACTTTTTTTTGAAAATGTTAAAAGAAAACCATTATAAATTATATAAACAATAAAATAAATATAAGTAAAAAATACACTAAATTATAACATTTTAAACTATTTTTTTATCTTTGGTTTTCTTTATTGCTTTCCTTTCGTACAAATACCACCGCAACATTCCTTCAGACGATGTACTAAAGAAAATAATTTGAAGAGATTGTATGTATCCCTAGGTTAAACATCACACATTAGATGTGAGCCTAGAGATCCTTGCAAAACATTATTTGATGTTAATCGACATCAACGTAGTGGCACAAGTCCAGTTAGACATATTTTCCAGCATTGGGCCTGAAACAACAAACAGTAGAACACTGTGTAATAATAATATGAATATTGCCCGACTACGCCTATTATATTGTTACATTCTAAAAATAACCGCTAAAAGGATTTAGTGATCTTTAGACACACATTTTTGGCGTCAGATCAACAAAGATATCAATTGTTTATAGAATATATTTATAGGTTTAGCGAATTTAAGCCGTTTTGCCTAAAGGTTCTTGGCATGATGGGTAATTCCATATGATGGCTGGATGATAGAAAGTCTGGAGCACTTTGGACAGTATTATTACATACGCCCGAAGCTTGATAGTGACTTATTGTAACATATTGAACCTGTGTATCATGTTGAAATAAATAAATATTATTTCTCGAGAACATTCAAGTTTATACTAAAAATGTCTTCTGTTTATTTGTTTCAGAATGGCATTTCTATATATAATCATTTTTTATAATCTTTATTCAAATTAAGTTTGAAAAAAACTTAATGTTATGTGTTTATCTTTTTAAAATAATATACTAATCGTGTATACAATTACGTTATTTTTCTAATATTTTCATCATAAATGGACTAACAAATAAATAGCCTTTAGCCCACTATATTGGTCGTTTGGTCAGATGGTAGGTTGGTCGGTCGGTAAACACTAACTCAAATTTGAGCTCACGACTGCAGCCATGTATATGTCTCATGTTTTATACTCTTGGTTAATCAAATTGTGCTAAAAATTGTATTTTTAAAATTATTGTAATATGTATTTTTGTAAATTTTATATTAATATTTCTTTTCTACCTATTTTTTATTAGCTGTATCTAAAACTTTTTTTTACAGTATAACCAAGTTATGCATAGAAACTTTATTGTAATAACATTGTACCTTCTAGATTTCAAATCACAATATAATCTAATAAATTGTCTTGATAGATAATATAATTATAGTTGCCGCATACCAATCAAATAAACTAATTAATATGTTTAGCCCTGCAATCCGTTCCATTAGTGTGCCCCGCCTACTAAGACATATCCTGTTGTGTCATCATGTATTTTTTTTATCGAATCTATTTATGCAATGTTATTACTAGTTATAATCTTTAACACAATCAAATTTAGAATATTTCATCTCAGCGCGCTACAGCCCTTCTAAGATAACAGATGTGTCCATGTTGAATTATAACGTGTTCATCTATCGATTCAATACAATTTGCCATTATTAAAGATTGTCAACTTGGCAGATGGTCTAGGCTATTGTTCACCCTGTATCCTTTCGCTGTCGTAGGTGGATCATTGTACCCCTGATTTCCGTTCTTTTCAAGTTCAGGTGTTTCATTTCCAGGGGTCTGGGTACAGCTGTGAGGAGGTGCTAGCCTGTAGAAACTTACCACCGCCATGCCTTAAACAAATCTCGTGATAACAACAGCACAGTTGCTAGAGAAACGTCTAAAACTCACGAAATGTTGTCGATAGCATAATACAAGTTGCAAGAGGTTGTATAATACTCAATATATAAAACAATCAATATAGTAGAATAATATGAATTCAATACAAAACAAAAATATTTTCGTCGTATGTAATTGCAAGCTCTTAAATTCGTTCTGTGATTTCCTCTTTTCTCACAGTTTCTCATCTGCTACAAACTATACTACGAAAAAGGCAATAATGTTGTTAAAGGAATACAATGCTATGTAATTTATAAGTGAAAGTGCTTATTTAGGTTCTTCTTTTATGGGTGTGGGTGTGGGTGGGGGAAGGGTAACGGGGGTGAGGGTGAGATCAATGTCAAACGTGAATAATAATATATTCCAAAGACTATAACAGATTGAACAGATTCGTGTCAGATACGGACCAAGGCTCACGATATTATTTATAGCATTCTGTACCAATTATCACAGTGTACCTAAACTAAAGGACTGAAACATAATATACACGCAAGCGACGTCGGGAAGAAGCAAATGGAGAACCACAGAACAGACAAAATATTGTTCGAGGTTGGTTATATAACACCGACACGGCATAGAGTTAAAATTTGTTAAACTAATAATACAATTGATGTGTTCTATACCGCCATACAAATATGGAATTATCACGTTTATTGATTATGACAGAAATCTATAGAGTTTTGATTTTTGTCTGCATTCCAAGTTTGTTTTTAGTCCTTACCCAGGGGTTATATATTTAACGATGTAAATCAAATCATATATATTTTATTTCTGTTTATTGTTTTTCAAAAAAATTGTGATCATTTTTGTGTACTTCTGTAGTAAGTACAGTACAACGGTTTGTTTAAATGTTTAATCTATATAACTATTTTGCGTTTGTGGTTAAAAGTGTATGGTGCCTCCCATAGTTTTAACCCAAAACTCTAAGTATTATTATATTTAGTGTTTAGTGAACCAATCTTTAGACGGTAAATGGTAGGCTTTATGATACATAATATACTAATATTTAGCATTATTACAACAAATGTTTATCTGTTATAAACTGGTTAACTCTGTTATTATATATTTTTATCACGATTTTTTACTTCCAAGTCTTAAAAATGAAACAACAAGGCCATATACATGGCTGCAGTCGCGTGCTCAAGTTAGTGTTTACCGACCGACCGACCAACCGACCGATCAATCGACCGACATAGTGAGCTGTAAAGTCGCGTTGCACGCGACTAAAAAACTACGTTAGAATACATAGCTGTTAATTTTGTTTTAGAAATAATTTGTTTCTAAATTTCTCCGTTACATTTGGATTATTTTCCACAGTTTTACTTTCAGTATCAATCATATTGTGTTTCACATACAAGCCATTTCTTTGTCTTTTTGGAATTTTACCAGTGGTATTCTGTTGTAATTCATTTCTCCTGACGTACCCTTAAGCTTATAAAAATGTTGAATGTATATACCTTGTTTTTCTTGCAACATAATTCGCAGTAATGAGGTAAACTTATTGAATTCAATAGGGGGCGCAATTTCATTGGACACCTTATGTGGGCCCCTTAAGTCGTCAAAATATTATTTTAACCTTCAAAATAAATGAAATTATGTTCAATCTGTTCTCCGAATTTGTATCAGCAACGACCTCCAACTACTAACGTCTGTGGTGATCGACTATTAATAATCATAATTATTGGCTACTTAATAACATCATAAGTTGACGATCATTTGCCATAGGCGAAGAATTACAATTTGAGAAATAAAGTTGTTTTTTTCGTTTGTACACGTCCTTAGTAATGTCCTAGGCCTAACATTTATAATGCTTCTGTATAATTTTTAAAAACATTTTTCCTACTAAATAATGCGTTGGGCTATAATACGGTGGGCCTATATCTTAGGCATTGCCAACTTCACTACTGTTTAAGAAGGTAAGGTCTGTATTGTAAACTGGTGCTTTAAATATGTATTTTCCCCTAAAAATATGAAAAATTAAGACATTTAAATCAGACTTTGAATAGGTATTTTTTGATTTAAATTACAGTTTTTTCAGGTAAATCATTTTTTTAGATCTAATTTTGGTGAAAGTGGATAACTATGTAAAATTATAATAGCATATTAAAACAAATCCAGCGAAGTTCGTTACACCTTTACATGAAAAAAACCTTAAGGATGACTAGGGTTTCCATGTCCACTTATGTTAATTCATCTTGCTTCTGAAAATGTTCAACTCAAATTTAATAACCAACGTTAATAATTCCAAACTCACATGAGACTAGGCCAAGTAGGCTTTTAGACAGGGTAAAAAATCACGGCGGCGACGCAGAGCCTCAAACCCTCAATTTTTTACTTAAAGGCCTATCTACTTTCCAAACCGTCGTAACTAGCGGCTAAAACGCCGTTGAAGAAAACTATCATATGTCATAACTTTGCACGCGATTTGTATACCACGTGATCGGGTACATATTTATTTCAACTTATAAGGGGATACTAATCATAAACTCTCTTAATGTTAGAGGTATCGTATTAATCATAACATTGTCGTTACGTAAATAATTGACATGATATTCTTTAAAATACATTAAACTTATTTAATTTACATTGAAGAAAATGGAACTTCTTTATCCAAGAAAAGAGTTCATTCTCTGATTACAAATGTTTAAATGTTAACTTCAAGAGCTTAACTCTTAAATTTAGTTTAGCAAAACTGGCAAGTTGTTTCTATTAAATCGATTATATTAGGCCTACTGTACATTTTTGATAATAACAGTATGTAACTACGGGGCACAGGAAAATTGTTTTGGTAAATGTGTCCAAAAACAGCGCATCGTAACAGACAGTGAAATAACGTCTAGCCTCTAGTTAGCCGCCCTCAATACTCGAAACTCGAGTAAACGAGTGATGAAAACATATTATCTTATGTACTTGTTTTAAATGTGTTAAGACTGACCAGACTGAGACTGACGCAGTTTGCTGTTTCTGATTCTATTTCTTTATTGATTGTCACAAAGTCTGTCGTTCCTGAGGGCGGTAAACATCATTACTCAAACTAAAGAGAACAAATCGTATTGAATTGTAAAGAAAGGTAAACACGCGTAACAATAATAAGTACAAATAATGATAATTAATATCCACTGATACCCATTATATAAAAATACAAAAATATTCACAGTAGGTTGGCAATCGACCTTTAGATAGGCCTACAATCGAAGAGCTAAAGCTTGATTCCTATTAGTCGTTTGTGATTGGTTAAATCAGGGAAGAGTGAATTTCACTCTCCATGGTTATATCACTTGCGTTGCGCTTACGTCCTTGCGTGGCGTCCCAAGTGAGACACAACGAAACGAAACAGCCTGTAGTTACGTATACATAACCTCAACAAACGTAAACAATTCCATATACATGGCTGCAGTCGCGTGCTCAAATTTGAGTTTACCGATCGACCAACCGACCGACCAACCATCCTGTGAGCTGTAGAATAAAAGTGTTCAATATAATAGTTGTAAATATTCTACAGTATACACTTGATCCTACTCAATGAATACAGGACAGTAGTTTCACCCGATTCGAGAATCGGGTGGTAGATTTTCCTGTGGATTGCTAATTCTTCGCTGATTTTCGTGTTTTCAACTGTTCTCCAATATTATCGGACACATCCAATTATTGCTAACTCCTAAACTATAAAAGGCTAATATAGGATTTCAAAATTAGACTAAATGGCGCTTACGTCTTAAATTGTCGTTAATATATAATAATTATAGTAATAATATGACATCTACGTATTAAAATGCTGACCCCTCGTGATTTCGGCCTATATGACTGTTAATATTAACTTTTTATTGACAACAACTAAATAATACCACTTAAACATATATTCTAAATTCCATTATGTTTGATGATGAGTTTAATACGTGTGGTAAAGTCGTATTAAATAATTGTCTGATGATTCATTACTCTTAAAACTCATTCACAATGATAGTGATGATATTTCCGTGTATCATTCTTTTATTACCATAGCCGCAACGCAAGCGTTTATTGTTCAGGAGGATTTCTAGTGTAGCGTTTATTCGAGAGAGACGTTTACTCTGGCGCGAGTAATATATGGTAACATGGACAAAAATAGTTAATATAGGGATAAAATACAGTAAAAATGGTATCAAAATTCTTGGTAAAAGATGATTTAAAAAAAATATTCTTACTATTATTGTAGTTAAAAATACAATAGTAGGAGATTTAATAATTATTAATATGTATTGAAAGTTAAATAATGTCAGTTGTATTTGCATTATACTATTACATTAATATCAAGTGCAATGCATTGTAAATAAATGAACATTTTTAACTGATGAGGAAATAAAAGTGGGTCGAACCTACTTAAGAAAAAAAAGGCTTGGTAAATTGTAGATCATATCAATAAATAATGTACAATGAAAATGTGTAGGCCTACAATAGTGCAATATCGTTTGTTCGAGGAAATGAATAAATGCCCCGGGTCGTTTATTCGTTTATTTCAAATGATGTTCTATGAGGGACGTATATTCAATAGGAAGTTTATTCAATACGGTATGTGTCAAAACTATATATGTATAACAGAAATGTTTTTATAATTCAAATTTAGCGATAACGTTAGGCCTATTCTGGTGCAGGGTGTTTTGACCAGGTGTTTCGTTTAGCTTAATACCCTCTTTTTCAAGCCACTGCCCTTGAAAACATATTACCTCGTGGAATATCATGTGATTGTTTTCAGCTACCTATGATACTCTATAATACTTCTACTACTTTCCAACATATTTTATGTCTCGTGCTTGATGGAGCCAATATGTTATATCTCATTTAGCAATTAAGGTAATCTCTTTCTCTCTCAATCATAATCATGTTTTGGTGTAAATGTACTTTACTTTTTTAATGTACTGTAAGGCACATCGGTTCATTGAGCCTAATGTGTACTTTTACCAGAATTACCTTTAAAATTATGAGAAAAGGTCTAGATCAAACAAACAATCATCTTAATTATTTGGGAATTACGAAATTATATGTAATTTGACTTATATATAAATATATACTGATGAAGGGCTAGTGTTGCCCGAAAGCTCTGCTAACTAACTGATACCCACAGCATTGTCATTTTTTTCAGTAATTTGCCTTTGGATTTATATATATATATATATATATATATATGAAAGATTGGGGCGTATCAATTTGATCTCTGGTGCGCGTGCGTACAACTGAGGACTAGTGCTGTTCCGCCGTACCACGTCGCCGAGAATGTTAAAGAGTCGCTATCCAAAAGAGTTTGAACAATACCATGAAAGCCCCAGTGGTCTAATGGTTAGGACATCTGCATATCAAGCCGGCGGTCCGAGTTCGAGTCTCGGTTGGGGCGACTTTTTCTCATTCTCACAGATTTCCTCATCTTTATCGTTTCAAATTAATTAATTAAATTTCAGTATATCACCGGACGGTTTAGAATTAATATTCATTGCTTGATGTGTTTATATAATTATATAAAAGTATCTCTTCGGAGATCCCGCCTCGTGAATAAAATACAGAAAGATGAAGGCGTATCAATTTGATCTCTGGTGCGCGTGCGTACAACTGAGGACTAGTGCTGTTCCACCGTACCACGCCGAGAATGTTAAAGAGTCGCTATCCAATCGAGTTTGAACAATACCATGAAAGCCCCAGTGGTCTAATGGTTAGGACATCTGCATATCAAGGAGGCGGTCCGAGTTCGAGTCTCGGTTGGGGCGACTTTTTCTCATTCTCACAGATTTCCTCATCTTTATCGTTTCAAATTAATTAATTAAATTTCAGTATATCACCGGACGGTTTAGAATTAATATTCATTGCCTGATGTGTTTATATATATATATATATATATATATATACTCCACCCTGTCGCCCTTTGTTATATTTCTTTTATTCCTGTCCACCCAGGCAGCACTTGCCAGCTTTATACTATGACGTTATCCAAATTCCTTCACTTGTACTGATGAAGGGCTAGTGTTGCCCGAAAGCTCTGCTAACTTTTCTGGCTGTTTTACTTCTCGTTTTGATTTAGCTTTTCGCTTTTATTTTGTATCTCCAATGAGATCCAGCCACTGATACCCACAGCATTGTCATTTTTTCAGTAATTTGCCTTTGGATTTATATATATACGTATATTTTAATACTATATTCTCTCAATATTATTTATTTATTCATATGGCAGCCATAATTTGATGATTAAATACATAAATGCATATATTATATACATTTTTAATGGCGGCCATCTTGGATTCCAATATGGTTGCCATATGCTATTATTATAAATTGTACCTTTGGACTGATTTATCATACTATTGTAAGCTTTGTCACACAAATTACGTTCGTACGTGGTTAAATAAGGAGCTAACTATCAGTTTTGAGTAAAAAATAAGTGCCATTTTGATATGAATTCTGTGAGTACTAAGGATTCCAAAACTGCCAAGAACTCAATTTGAGCATTAAAATCTCACGGAATTACATTAGGTTCCCCACTACAGTCTGTTTTCTTGACCTTGACCTTTAGGGACCATGTCAACATTATTCTACTGCAGTTACTGCATTAAATACATTTTGTTTTACGTTTTAGTTTATGCAATAATTAGCAAGCTTTTTGCTAAAATGATTAATGTTAAAAAATGAATATGTTTAAGAAAATGAATACTGTAAGAAATTAACACGCTAAGTAAATGTGTTAAGAACTTAACTTTTAAAGAGATGTACTGTATACGTTAAGTTATGAATATTATGAAATGAATATATTTTTAGTAATAAAAAAAAGCTTTTTCGGTAAAAGACTTTGTTTCATTACAAAAATGCAGTTACTGGAGTAACTGCAGTAAAATAATGTTGACATGATACCTTTGACTGTGTCAATTTTACTTTACTTGCTTTACCAACCTTGTTTTCTTTTAGAACAAACCTAACTTTACTAAACGTTTAATTTAATTTTTTATTACCAATCCTGTACTCTACCCGTTTAAACGACATTTTGATTGTAATACGAATGCAATAAATAAATAAATTATATTTTGAAGAATGTATGCATAGGCCTAAAGTTTCTTAAGTAAAATGCCAGAAAAAAAGGTTTAAAAAAATAGAATTTTTAATTCTTCCTTACCCTTAACAATTGGATAGCTGGATATGATGTTTGAGGTCCCGTAAAAAAACCCAACTGCAGTAGTGATTGTTAAATCAAGGAATAAACAATTTAACATTGTTTTTTTTTTAATTAAGGAAATAACCATACGGAAACTATTGTTTAATATTATCGTAACATTAGTTTTAACCATATTTACAGCAGAAATATCATCACGAAATACAATGGGTAATATAATTAAAAGTTTTAAGTCGACCATCTGTTTGGATTTAGGCCTATATTAAATTTTAAAACGTCAGCAAAACTGTTCTAGATAAAGTAAGGCAAGCGATTAAAAGTTCGTTATCAAATAACTTGTATATTAACGCAATAATGTAAAGTATATTCATTTTATATGAGCCGTATTAATATAATGCAATTTAATGAGAAATCCACATGTATTTTACAAAAATGTGCATCATTAACTGATGACGTAATGAAGTAAATGACAACCAAAAAGATATATAAACGCCTCTATTTGAAAGTTTCAGCATCAGATCGGCAGACGTACCATACGTCTGAAGTTTATCTAGCACAGGAGTTTAAACACAAGGTAGGAATTTTCAACTTGTTTTATATAGTAACGTGTATTACTGTAAGAAAAATATAGATAAAATACCAGTTATAGATTTTGAAATAAATATGTTTGAAACAACAAACTATTTAATTTTTTAGATAGTAGGCATACTAGTTATTTTTAGAAATAGTGATAACATATTAAGTATTATTTATATAGCTGGCTTTGTATATTCGTTGACAATATCAGAATGATTATATCTATATGCCTAATGTTTTTCAACGTACACTATAGATTTATTAAACGAAAGTTTTTTACCTAAACTTTCGTATACGTAAAGAAAAGTTCTCCTTGTGTATATAGTTTACAGTAGTATATTCAGTTGATTAGCATTTTTTTTAGAAAAATAAGTTTTGTTTTACTTCCACGAATTGTATCAGTTCCCTCAAAATGATTGCAGTTTCTCATTTGTAAGATTAGCAATAGTAACGACTCATAAAAACACACTTTCTATAGTTCCATATTTTGAATTTATATTTTCTAGAAATTTTAATTAGAATACTGTGAATAGTTTAGTTAGTTAACCTTATGTTTGATTTAATACCGTATAGAATGCAATGTTTAGATAAAAAAGCGTTATTATTAAAACACACGGAGCATAATTATCATTTAAAAAATAATCCTCTTGGCCTAGCTTTTCAAATAGTAAACGATCTTTATTAGTACGGTTTATGAAAAAGGTTTATGCAAAAAGTTTATGTAAAAACATCCAAAGAAGATTGCTAGGAGGAATATATTATTATTATTGTTTTTTTTTTCAAAGGCAATACAATTGGTAAATTACGTACTTTTCAAACTTGTTTAGTTAGATATATCGTTTTACTATTTTATTAACATGTTTTGTTTCGTTTATTTTAGCGAAAATGCAAGGTATTGTACTCTTCGCACTGGTGTTTGTTCTGGGGGCAGTAGAGGCCAGCCATTACCGTGGTGGTACCTTCAGCTATGAGAAGTTGGGTAAAAACCAAGTAAGTTTATTGCCTGCATGATTGTCTGGAGATGTGCAATGTGAACTAAAAACAATAACTGTTTTATTAGATTACAATTTTAATCTAAATCTGAATTAGAACAATCTCTATAGACATATTAATACAGTATGTTCGTATGTGCACTAAGAACGATAACATATAAATACATAGCAAACACAATGCCCCTAAAAAAACCTTTTTTTTCTTGTTGGCCAAAGGTCCTCTATTCAACATTCTTTTCAACATTACGCAATTCAGAATTATTCAATATCATCACTTACATTCTTTCTTTTGACTAATGTAACATTCTTATGTATGTTTTTTCCCCTTTTTACTCGAATCATTTAACCTCTCTCCTCATCAATTTGTCATCGAAAGGTCTGCAATTACACTTTCACCTTTTTAACTTTATCTAGATTAGAGTAAAGTGGAGGTTGGCTGCCAAAAGATCATGGGGTCTTGAGTACGAATGCAAGAACATTGGCCAAACAATGACTGGTGAATACAATGGTGTATTGAGATGTATTGACTGCGCCGGAGACAATAAGGTTGCAGGACCTTTGACCTATGATTGTGTTGGGTATAGTGAAACACAAGACTGGAGTGTTGTCGAAGGATACGCCGAATTTACCGCAGATAGACCACAATTTACACTTTTGTAAGTTCTACAGCTTTTTAAGTGTTTCATGGCGTTTATTTTATAATAATATATGATAATGATTTATTATAAATAAGCTAAGAAAAGAACACTAACCATAGACGCATATTGTTGGACATACAATGACTTAGGCGCAACGCGTGTTGACAAATCACAGCGACACGGATGATATATCACGTCGTGATCGGTCAAATCACTTGCGTTTTGCTCACGTCCTTGCGCTGCGTCCTAGTGATAACCAATCTTAATGTAAGGTATTTTGTAGAACAAACAGAAACCTTAGACGCGAAATGAATTCATTTTTTTTCAGTTATCAAGTAGAACCTGAATCCCAATGTAAAGCTGCCAGTAACTGGATTGACCTGGTAAACGCAGCCGGAAGAAGTTGCTGGAGATTGGTAACTAAAGTAGACTTAGTTAAGAAAAATCAACATTCACCCGTTGTCACTATGTTGCCTGTATTCACTGTTCGATCTGGCTGCAGAAGTGTTATTCCAATTGAAGGTAAGAACACAACATAAATTAATACTCAAATTTACCTTCATTATCCTGTTTAATTTGCATTACGTAACATTCTCTTTCATTCTTTTTTTTTATTTAGCTTCTCTTTCCGTTCCTTCATTTCACATTTTTCCATTCCCATTCCTTCACTCTCCACTTTCAATTACTCTTCCTTAATTTATTTCGCGTTTCATTCTATTACCTGTCCATTTATTTGCCTTCTTAAACCTTACATTTTCTTTCCATGCACATACATAATTATACATTCGTTTCTTGTCAAAGTTCTGAACTTACTTTGTATCAGTATATTGTATAAACAACAAATAATTACGTTGGCATTTTATTTTACTATAGCATCTGACCCAGATGGTGATATTGTACGATGTCGATGGGCGGTCGATGCCAAAAATGAATGTCCACCAAAATTCGGAAGTGACCAACATGTATGCGGAATGGCAACCGATTACGCAGTTCTTGATAAGGTAAAAACAATCCTGTAAAATTTCGTTTTTGTTTTCCTTTATTTCGGTAACACGATTTTTTTTTAGTTTTGTAGAATCCCACTCATTGGAGTGACCCTTTTTGCAACCATGAGTTTTCATGTTTAAGTTTATAATAATATAAATATAAATATAATTCGTTATGTTGGTTACTTTATTTGGATTTTGATTTTCCTCAGAACTTAAATTATATTTTTCTCAATAGGATCGATGTGAATTGGAATTCCCTAAGATGGGTATACCTGGCTGGTATGCTGCATCCATCATGGTGGAAGATTTTAAGAACAAGAAGTCAAATGAGCCACTGAGTACAATTCCATTCCAGTTCCTGTTAAACGTAACAGAACGTAAGTATTAATCAATACCAATCGATTATGATTATCAATCGATCATTGATATCCTGCCTTTGTCCTTCCCTCGAATATCAAAAACACTTTTCAATTTATAAATAAATCTACTTAATACGGGTTAGCAATAGTCAAATATAAGTTGGTATTACTGTACGTGGTCTAACGTTTCGGTTCCACAGCCATCACTAATATTAGGCGGTGAAGAATCCTCATTCTGTGCAAAGTTTATAAAGAGGCTTATCAAGTAAATGTAGTACAGTTGTATTCAGCTTGTTTTTCATTTTAAAATCTTGTTTTAATCTAATACTATACTAAGTTTAACCATACTATTAAACCATCTACACTTGCAGCCGGTAGCTGTGTAGGTCCATTGGTGCAAGGCCCAGCTTGTGATATCATCCGACCTGGTGAGAAATGGACAGGAATTGTAACAGCAAGAATTCTTCCAGCATCAGACGCCGAAACGTAAGTTTAGAAGTTTGCAAACACAAAACCAACTATTGTATTTCTATAGCGACCAATATCGTTGATATTTAAAAATGTTCTCAATTGTTTACAGTATCATTGCTATGCCAATGAGTCCCCCAGCAGGAATGAAGACTAAGATCACCACTAGCCTACCAAGAAGCGAGGCATCTATGGAACTTTCATACACAGCTGGCAGAAAAGAAGGAGTTGTCGGATTTTGCTACACCGCTCTCGATAACAACTGGTTAGTTTGTTTATCAAGACATAATTATTTTATCGCTTATAGACATTTTGGAATATATTGGTATTAGTATATCTAGGCCTATAAAATATGTTTATAATTAGATAATTAGATATAAAATCGTATGATAATATTTTTATTATTTGTTTTGTTCAGGGTACAAAGTGATCCGGTATGTGGCCGAATTATGATCTCAAGTACGTATAAATCTTTATCGAAACATATCTTTAATTCCAAATATTTTGTCATTTTGTCATATCACTACCATATTTAGGCACATCACACTTTTGTGTCAAACTAGTTTGATAGTTTAGACATAGATTTATTCGTAAACTTATTCACGCTGTATATTTTCATTATATTTCTACAGAGGATCTGCCCAAGGACAAAGAAGAAGCCGAACCCGCTCAGTTACTCATGGCTAAGTCAATTCCTAAACCAGGACAAGTCTATGGTAACAAGAAAGGAGAAACCCCAATGCCTAAGACATGGAGACTCGCTTTCAACAAGCCAGTAAGCATTATTATCTAACTATGCATGTAACTTGGGCTTGGTTCCCACTAGCGACGCAACGTAACGCAACTTAACAAAATGCCATTCCAATAATTGTATTTTCCCCCGCCTAGAAAACAAACCTGCGATGTTTGCAGCACTACCGCGTCGACGGTTCCCACTTGATTACGCAATACATCACTTTTTGCGTCAATACGTCGCTGCGTTGCGTTCTAGTGGGAACCACGTTTTAGGCTCGATTCTCAACATTAAACTGTCCGTACCATTCAGTTGGGTTTATAGTTTAAAACATTGGCTTGGTAATTGTAATAGTAATGTAATAATAGAGGCCTGTTATTTTCAGGTTGGTAGTAGTGCGCTTGTGTAATTCTTTCGGTCAGTAATTACCAAACAAGTATCTATAATAATAGTAATTCGTGTTGCATGATGGCAATGTGGGTGTGGAATTGCTAATCTATGTGTTTGTGGCTTTTATATTATTTTTCCATGAAGAATGAAGTTATGGGAAATTGTGGTTTCCTGAGGTGTGATAAAACAATCCTTCATCATCCTTAATCACCAAAGACACAAATAATTCCTCTGTTTCTCTGAAGTTCAAGGTCACTTGATTAACCAAATGTATATACTTTATATCCACTTTAATTTTAGGTCTAATAATGACGAAAACAATTTTAATTTATAGGTTGCTCGACCACGCAAACCAGCATACGCTCGACTTAAGTACCGAAAGGGAATGGACTTCAAAGAATTGGCCAAATTCAACTTTGCCGATCCTAATGAAATTAAATTTGTCGAAGGAACTGAGAGTTCAATAATTGAGTTCAAACCTCCACTAGAAAAATTCAAGGATGGTGTGCAATACTTCGTTGAGATTGACTCAGGTACAGCTATTGTCTACAAACCAGACCCATGTGGTAACGCTCCAGCAGAAAGTCCTAATCCAGGCTTGATGTACCCCTTCCAAACGGCTGAATGCAAGCCTAAACCACCACCAATGGCCATTCCAGAAGAATCTATTCCCTCACCAGATTTCGAAACCGCTAAGGAAAAAGTATGGAAAATCAAATTCAACAAAAAGGTACAGTAATAGGCCTACATTGGTTAAAATATTAATTGAACACGTCGTTGAAATACATTACATTCTTCATTCATTATTTATTTGTGCATTTACCTGCTAGTAATTTATTATTAACCGTCTTTTAGATTGTTCGACCAACCAACCGTGCATACATCTCAATTTTGGAACTTCCAAGCCAAAAGGTGTTGGCTAAATTTGACGCCTCTAAATCCAGTGATGTAGAATTCCCATCAGATGACCCAACCATCCTTCGATTCAACAAACCATCAGGCATTGAAGACGGCATGCTGTTTACTCTTCAACTGGACGGTGGCGTCGTAATGGCAGTCAATCCATCACCATGCAGAAGCGAAATGGGCTCAGCTCTTTCAGGCGGCGGAGGAGGAGGAAAGGGAGGAAAAGGAAAAGGTGGCAAAGGCGGCGGTGGCGGCGATGATCCAGGAAAGAAACCAAATCCACCAACAACATGGGGATTCAAATCACGTACGGTCTTCTAATTTGATTTACTGCATAAACTTTCGTTTTGTTTCCATCTTAATGTATCTATTTCCCTTATATTATACCATCTTTGTAATAAGTTCTGAAAACGTTTCTTCTTACAGCACCTCCACCAGAACCATACGTTGATTGTGGTGACTACAGCATGACGTTCCACGTTCCACACAAATACGTCGATGACATGGCACCAGAACTTCTCCACCTTCACGATCCAGAATGTACAGCCAAGAGCCGAAACTCTAAGTGGATGACAGTAACAACATTCTATGATGAATGCGGAACTAAATCCAAAGTAAGTGTTATCATTATGTAATATTTATTATTCTTTATTGACAACTGGGGATAACAGTGTCCAACATGGCACAAAAATAGTACAGGCGATACAAGCAAGAAAATAGCAATAACAAACTTAGATAATATTTTCACTAACTTTAAGAACTTCAAAAACAAATTTTGACAGTAATAAAGAAAGCTTCAATTGAAAATAAGACACAAGGTTATGGCAATGTATGCAGTAAATGGGCACTTCGCCGCATTTACAAAGACGTTCATCGGGTGGTGTTCACTCTTTAATAATATTTATAAACAAATCACCTGCTACTACTACAACAGTGCTATTCACCAATATTTACACTTTTTCTCTACAGCGTCTTAGTCAACAGAAGATGCGATACATCAATACCCTCAGAAGTGATCCAAAACCAATCTTCTCTGGTGCTCCCGCTACACGAAAACCACATAAGGTTGACCTTAAGTTCGTCTGTGACGTCACTGGTACTGGAGTAAACGACAACCAATTCAACTCCAACAACGGCGTTGACACCAAGAAGTTCACCAATTCTGGAGACATGCGCACCTACTTGTCCATCTACAGCGATAGGTCTTACTCCAGAGTCCTCACCAACAGATTCCCTAACGTTTCCTTCACAGATGTCTTGTACTTCGCTGGACATGCTGTCAACTCTGCCCACGAGCTTGAGATCGATAGCTGTCGCGCCTTCGCTAAAGATAAGACATGCACAAGATATGATGACCCATATGTCTTCATTGAAAATGGGTAAGTTATTTCTTTCAAAAAACTTTAACAATGATACACTAATTCCTTTGAAGATAGCGGAAATCCCATTGTAGAGTATACAGACTTGGTTTTACAGAAATATTTAAACAATGTGTGTATATGTAAATGACTGCAAGACAGGGACTTTTTAAATAAGGTACAAAGTTTTGACTTTTTACGGAAAATACGGATATGAGAAAGGTAGTTGCAACTGAAGTAGTATAGTTGCAAATTTACGCTTTATCCCAATACTCTTTAAGCAATTTCTTGAGGCTTTGATTAATAACTGATAAGAACAGACAATCAATTGTGTTTACCATTGTATATTTTGTACACATATCCATATCCATATTTTTTTTACAGTTGCCCCGTCGACCCTACCGTAAGAATCAGTGGATCCGGAAACGAGAAACGAATCAGCGTTACGTCATTTGGAATGATCCAGAAAGGATTGGACCACAATGTAAGTAATACCCTTTTACTAGATCCATATACTTTGAATACAAGTCGCCCTAATAAAATTTGCTCTTTTCAAAACTCACTCCAACATACAAGCATTTTCTTCTCACGTAATTTAATGTGTCGGTGAAATCTTTGTGTACTTTGCATGATTTAACGACGTCAGGGGGTAGGGAGCCGGCCCAGGGCTACTCTAAATTTCACAAATTGTTATGCAAAAGATAGGATATCAAATTAAGTTCATTACTTCACTTCAGTACTCCACTCCCTATTTCTAAATCCTGGATCCGCTACTGGACGTTACAGACTTGTGGTAAATGCATGCTGATTGTAGCCACTTGTTTGAGAGAGTGCTACCATACTACATTTTCCCACCTTACCACAGCGCATGATATGAACATTACATCAAACAAAATAATACTGTACTCTGGTTCCTTTGATAGGTAATTGTAAGATGTCGAATGGTCGCCTGTGATTCTAAGAACGCGGACGAATGTGCAGCAATCAAGGCCAAGGCCAGGAACTGTCCGTCAAGAAAGGGCTAGAAAAGGAGGGCTAGAAAAGAAGAGCAGACAGAGTTGATGTACCAACAAATTGATAGAAATATTATAACTTCATAATTAATAATTAACAATATCGCTATTACTATGTATTAATGATTACATTTACCGAGGAAAGACTCTGCTGACTTTGACCATGCAATATTTTAAACCGTTTAACAATTAATTTAGAAAAATATGATCTGATTTTAGACATCGGCCTAAGTGTTTGCTTAGTTGATAATTTTGAAATCAATAAATTCCGATGATATGCAAATTATGAAGATTGTATAGTATTTCTTTTATATGCGGTTGTAGTAGATAGGCAACGGATGCTCTTTACAAATAATATTACGAACCAACCCTGTGGACGTATTCACCAATCACATTTAAGGAAGGAAACATCTTTAAATTTAAACAGTCACTACCACTTTTTTGACTTGTGATTGGAGAATACGACCACTTGGACTAATATAATGTGCAATTCCTTTTGAACAATCTTCTTTAACCACTACAATAGAATAATACTAACAAGGTCATGGAGGAAATAATGGCTAAAAAACAAAAATTCTGAATATCTAGAAATGTCCCTGTAAAGTAATAGAACACCCCATGATTCGACATCATTTAACCACGCTCTTAATACAAGGGTTGATATCGTATCTTTAACTTTTGAAGGAGTGAGATAACTTATTGATCTAAATGTGACATGACAGTGTTATGCCGTGAATAATGTGAGTTGAGCCTTTAACTTTTTTAACAGTTTGCATTCAGTGTTATCAAACAAGCACCGCAATTACCTTGTAGGCTATACCATTTTTAAATGTTTTATTGCAGAGCTTATTGAAAGCGGTATTTATTCGATCTATTGCTACAGTATGCGAATAAATGTAGCTCTGCAGCTATTTTCTTTGGCTAAGTCTTAGGCCTAACGTACGCATTGTTTGCAGGTGCTAGAAGGAATGGGGTATTTGTTTATTAATACAGCGAGATCAGCTGCTACTAGTTGTTGACTGACTAACACCGTCTGTAAATGTGTTAGTACTGTTTTACAGCAAATTAACTTTCAGTCAGGATAGAATCCAGATAGGTGCAGTTTGTCTGATATCTTCGATTGAAAACCAAAGCAATATGCCTTCTTAATTCCTGTTGGTCAGAATCGTTTTGTCAGTTCTTTTCAACGATTATTGGTTTATAGACATGCGCAGAAGATATAAACACTTTATTGACTCTTTAAATACAGTTACAGACTAAAAAGACAGACAGATAAACCAATACTCAATATTGATACATCAACATTAATTTTATTTATTAGAACATGACATTTAATAATTAGGCACACTTTACAGTAAGATTATATGTTGACTAAGAAGTTGAAGATCTCGAAGAACATAATCTAAAACATGTAGATATCTAGGCTGACATACAAAAGCCCCTTCCCATACGCCTTTGAAGAAGAGGCTCTTGTATGTCATGAGAGGTTATTCAGTATCTAGCCTATATACATAACATGACATTTAGTAATTAGGCGACATTATACTTTACAGTAAGATTGGCCATAAGTAGTCCAAGAAGTTGAATATCTAAGAACATAGATATCTAAAACACGTAGATCTAGGCTGACATACAAAAGCCCCTTCCCGTACGCCTTTGAAGAAGAAGCTCTTGTATGTCATGAGAGGTTATTCAGTATCCTATATCCATAACATGACAATTAATAATTAGGTACCATTACACTAAGATTCGCCAGGAGTAGACCAAGAAGTTGAAGATCTCGAAGACCTTACAGTAATAACCTAAAACATGTAGATCTAACGTTTGTTTTAATTAATATCTAAATAATACAAAGTCACTTTTTAACCTCCTTTCTTAAGATTTGTTTGTCGATATCGTTCAATTGTTCTTGGTGCAAGCTGACGGCTTCACAGTTTATCCTTTAGCAGGTCCACATGAGCTTCTGGCTTCCTTGAGTCTATCACAGTCATCAGCGTTTCTTGCGTTACAAGCTACCATCCGACAACGTACAATTACCTGAATAGAAAAAAGAAATAGTTTTCAAACCAGTCATCAGAATCATACTGCATTGCCAACGACCGACAGAGAAGCTTTACACTAGCGAACTTCTGTTTGCAAACTCCGAGTTTGCAGCTGTTTCGACAAGGTTTTGTGATTGTCTATCACATAACTACTGTACAGTATAGTAGTTATTCTAATTTTCGAATGGACAGCGCCCAGTTAACACAACATTCTTTATACAGTGGACATCTTGGATAGGCCTATAGGTTGTGTAGACGAGGCCTAACAATATGGTAGGCCTACCATTATCAACCTAAGAATTCCCACAACCTAAACATTCAAGCAATTACTTTGTTAAACATCTATACTGAGTCCCATACTCCCTTTCCAACATGTTTAAGTTGTTCTCAATGTAATACTAAACTACTTACATCATGATCGAGCCCCTTTCCAATGATAGCAAACGCTGAGATACTGAATCGAAGTTCGGAATCAGTCGAGTCAAGGAACCTCACAGTTGAATCAACTGGACAGCTAAAATATATAAAAAAAATACTTACTAATACATCTAAGTGTTTAGCAGAAACAACAGTGTAATAATCTTACTATCAAACTTTATTTGATGTGAACGTGCCCATATATAGACATGATTACATCATATCACCACCATATTTGGGTACATCAAACTTGTTGATAGTGTAGACAGAGCTTTAGCTAGCTCTTAGTTCAGGTGGTATGTCAATTTGTCAAAGACTAGGACGTCTACCTATGTCAACTCCAGCGTTGTGGAATTATCAATCGAAATGTGTGTTACTTTGAAATCTTCAAAGAACCAACAAGCCTTTTCAGTTATCTTAAATGTTGCCATTTTCTGTTTTACGTAAATTATGTAGTACAGCGCATTGAGAGCCTGCTTATAATAATGCGCTATTATATGAGAATTAACTATTATTATTACCCCTTTTCAATGAAGACGTAGGGCTCATCGTCATCGGTACACGTTTTATCTTTAGCCACTGCCCGGCAGCTTTCAATCTCTAAACGGTTTGTAGAGTCGTCTGCGTTTGCACCAAAGTACAAAACATCACTGAAGCTTACATTAGGAAACTTTAATTCTGTCTTCTTCGAAAAGGTTTTGTCCGTGTACAATGCTAAGTAAGTTTTCATGTTGGTACTGCCTGAAAACTTTCTTCCCTCCACGCCATTGTTGGAGTTGTATCGTGGAGTGTTTACTCCGGTACCTTTAACGTCACAGATAAAACGTATATCGACTTCGTGGACTTTTCGTGTGGCTGACGCACCGGCGAAAACAGGTTCTGGTGTGCTGCGCAGAGTGTTCATATAACGCATGGAATTCGGTCCCAATCTCTGAAGAAAGCAACATACAATACAAGTTTATAGCGCTTAGACATCAGTAAAACATTGGATTTATTGGAAAGATTTATCTGAGATAGAATCAGAAGAAAGATACTATAGACAAACTTCCTCAGAAGATAAGGACGATTGAATAAAGTGGCGAAGAATACAAGATGAGTTCCATACGCCTTTGAAGAAGACTTTAGCGTATGTCAGGAGAGGACGAGGATATACAGTATCACATAATGTGATGAAGGTTGCTGTCAGGACGCATACTGCATGCTTGCATGATGCTTATCATTGCAAAATATTGATACCGCTTGTGTATTGGGTGGAATTACTGTGTAACTGTTCGGATTGGTTTATGGAGTTACTTATGGTTACTTTGCAAAAGATTAGTCTGAATAAAATGTATGGAGGCCTACCTTAGATTTGGTTGCACACTCATCGTAGAATGTTTTAACAATCAAATAATCTTTATCAAAGTTCTTGGCTGTACATCGTTTGTCATGTAGGTGGAGTAAGGTTGGTTCAATCTTACTAACATATTTGTGTGGTACAAAGAAAGTCATACTATTCTCATCGCAAGATGAAAACGGCTTCAGAGGAGGTGCTAGTAAATTAAAAATAATTTCAACAAGGATTATCAATAATGTTCATCAAACTACGCATTTGTAATTACATTTAGTAAAAGAATGTAAGCCTACAAGTAGTATTGCAATTTTTTAAAGTTTATTAGCGTTGAAACATTATTCTAAGTAAAGCATTGTCATCGAAAAAAAATTGAAGATCACAGTTAGCTCAGTACTTACGGGACAAGAAGTTATAATTCGCCATGACATTGTCATTGACTTTAGGATCGCCTTTGCAGTTTGATGTCTTAGCGGCCACTGCAATGCCTTTTCCAATAGAAAGCGAATACTGTTTATCATCCTCCATTTCAAAAGTTGGAGTGTAGCGCAGCACCGTTTGGTCATCATCAGGGAACACCACCTGGGATGGGTCACTTACGTCAAAACTAGCTGCCTCGACATTTCCATCTACCATTATGATCTTAATAAATGCAGGCTTTGATGGACGTTTTATCTGTAAGAAATGACCTTAACATTGAACGGATCGAACCGAACTGAAACAGTTCCACCTGGTTCTTAAAGGGATATGATACACCATAGCATTTAAAATTAGGTATCACTGAACAAATTAGATCCACTTTTAAAGTCAAAAAGTTTGTCAAATCATGAATTTAATTTATTTTTTAAAGCTATTCTTTTGGAAAGTAGTTTCAATCCTAAGTACAGTTTATTTATTCATTTTACTTTTTACTAAATAAAAAATGTACCAACAACAGTCTAAAGAAGACACTATATATAATTGCTATGGTGTGGTTTGGCTCAAGTATTTGTTGTTTTTATCTATATAGGCCGATTTAATTGATTTTTAATCGTGTAACTGCTCATTCACCTAAAACGTTGATTCAATGACAGTTCTATATAATGTATAGACAATATAAAAACTAAACCTTTTTGCTGAACTTGATTTGCCAAGGCTTCCCAGTGGCCATTGGCTGACCTTCAGCAGGTATAGACTCGGCTGGCAATATTTTCGGCGGAGGTATAGATTTACACTTCTCGGTTTCGAAGCCGTACATCGAAACCGGATTCTCATTTTCTGCAGGTGCGTTGCCGCAGAGATCTTTCTTATAGACAACAGCTGTACCAGCATCAACCTCGATCATAAAGTTTGCACCATCTTTGAGTTTGTTTAACGGTGGTTTAAACTCTAAAACAGCACTCTTTTCTCCGTCAACAAATGCAACTTCTTCTGGGTCAGCAACGTTGAATGTTGCAAGTTGTTGAAGGCCTTTTTTACCGGATGCTTTAATTCGAATAAATGCTTCTGTTTTTGGTCTATCAAACTGTATGGAAATTTAATTCATTAACAAAAGAAGAAGTTGTATACTGTATTATTAATGCTCAATCACTAAGCACACCATGACAGTTAATAAAAAGAGTAAAAAGTTTAGAATATTTTGGTTGTAATACTGCGATGGCGCTAGTTACATTCCGTTATGCGTGAGTAATTTATGAATGACGTAATGCATAAACGGGCATAAATAGAGAGGAAGATCTGTACACGTCATTTGTGAATACTGGGGAGTCTGGTAATAATCCAGATATGTTGTAAATAAAAGTACGAATGAAGTTAGCTGATTGTCGTTTGTTTTGTACTTGTCGTCAGAAGAGTATTGTCTGTGTGTTCTGTCGATGTGTTTTGTTTAGATATTGTGTAAATATATATTGTGTGCTACATTATGGTACAACTATAATCAGGATATCTTGCGATCTCTTCAGGTATTCTACAATAATGGGTTAAGAATGTTATTGCAATGGCCTCGACATTGTAGTGCAAGCCTCATGTTTACGGAATATAGAATTTCCTTCTTTTTATGATTTTTATAATTCAAGTAAGAATATAGAAAATAGACAACGTCTTATATAAATCAAAGATACTCTCTAGGTGTAATGCCATCCTGAGATGAGGTATAGTAATTAGTACAGTTTTAATTCTTTTTTTTTATTGATGTATACGTAGGCCTAATTTTATCTTTTATGGACCAGAGATTCCGAAATAAAAGATTGAATGAATAAATATCTGAGTTTAATAACCCAAAACATTTATAAACAAATTGATACTCTTACCGGTTTTGAGAAAGTCAATCGCCATGTCTTCGGGATTCCTTGGCCAGGTTTATTTGAGAATTTTGCACCTGGAGCTGGAATTGATAATGCGGGAACTAGAGCAGGAGGTTCATTATCGATTGGTTCTGTAGTCACTTCATCACCTAAAAAATACAATAAAAACAATTGAATTCGGACTGTTATTCAGTTAGTTACTATCAATTATTGTAAGACAAGAAAAGTTTCACTATCATCGAATAGTGAAATCGATTATAGGACCGAAAGAAAATTATTATCGATTAACACAATTGCATAAGACTTACTAGATATGAGTAACTTGCTGCATACTGGATCACCTTGAACCCTGCAAAGAGAAAAGATAATTGAACATACCAACAATGAATGTAGATCTTGAATTGTTTTTTTCTCTTGCAGGCCTAGTAATTTGCCCGGGTAAGTTGGTTATCTATCCACCAAAGTACAGAAAGCGGTAATTTGGTTCACGAAGCCAACTTCACGTGTCAATTAGCTAAGCCTAACTGAGCCACTTAGTATGTGCACGTTCACTCATTTTTAGACGCGGACAAGGCGACTCTACAGCTCACTATGTCGGTCGGTTGGTCGGATGTTCGGATGGTCGGTCGGTAAAAACTAACTTAAATTTGCAGGCATGTATATGGCATTGTTTTGCAAGAAACAAACATTTGGTTTAAACATTGACTCTCTACCAGTTGAATTTAGTTCTTATGTGTTATCTAGTTCTTTTTAGTTTAATGTAATTTATACCAGTTTAATCTAGTTCATACCAGTTTAACCTAACTACTGCCAGTTGAATTTAGTTCTTATGTGTTATCTAGTTCTTATTAGTTTAATCTAATTTATACCAGTTTAATCTAGTTCATACCAGTTTAACCTAACTACTGCCAGTTGAATTTAGTTCTTATGTGTTATCTAGTTCTTATTAGTTTAATCTAATGTATACCAGTTTAATCTAGTTCATACCAGTTTAACCTAACTACTGCCAGTTGAATTTAGTTCTTATGTGTTATCTAGTTCTTATTAGTTTAATCTAATTTATACCAGTTTAATCTAGTTCATACCAGTTTAACCTAACTACTGCCAGTTGAATTTAGTTCTTATGTGTTATCTAGTTCTTATTAGTTTAATCTAATTTATACCAGTTTAATCTAGTTCATACCAGTTTAACCTAACTACTGCCAGTTGAATTTAGTTCTTATTCTTACCAGTTGTTATCAAGAGCGGTATAGCAGAATGCTAAGACCCCGGATGCCTCTTCTGGTACAGTGTACGTCAATGTAGCAGACGCCGTAGGTGCTGGTAAAGTTGTCAGAACTTCAAATGTCATACCAGTTGGTGGACTCATCAGCAAAGCTATGATGCTGCCAAACAAACAAAAATAACATCATACGTATTATGTGGCATTGCCGGATTCACGGATTCATTCAGCTTCTGATGAGACGTTGGCAATGCGACGGATTTACTTATTTGCGCGCGTTTGTCGTTGCAACTTAATTGATAACTTACTTATGTGTGTGGGTCGATAGAACTTACTTAGTGGGATAGTTGCAACTTACTTAGTTCCTTCTGACTTTGAAGGAAGGCTAGCTGAAATGTCTCCGCTCCATTGCTGTCCAGGCTTTAAAACTTCACACTCAGGACCAATCAGAGAAGGGCCCACGCAGCTTCCAGCTACATGAATAAGAAAACAAAATGGAGTCGATGAATACATGTATAAGAACTATCAAAATTTCATATATTTTATGATACGATATGATATTTTGTGAATATATAATACAGAATTGTAAAAATGGAAGCAGAGGATATAGAAATAGTGGCATGAATTTGAATAAAAGAAGATCATTTTCAGTCTTTAAATCATCGTTTTTAAAATCTTCTAACATTACACCATTTTGTTTGAAATCTTTTCTTACGTACGTTCTGTTACGTTCAGGAGGAATTGAAATGGAATAGAGCTGAGAGGTTCGGTCAAGTCATCTTTCTTGAAATCTTCAACCATTATTGATGCGCCATACCAGCCTGGAGAATCTAAACTTGGGATTGTGAGCTCACATTTTTCCTAAACGTAAGTACAGAATTAAGCAATAACATATACTTATATATTGGCATACCATACGGCTCGACTTTATACTTTTTAAAATACGCACAAGTGTATTTTATGGCAAGTCTGAATGCCACTTAAGTCTGTAGTACGATACTGATTGCAATTGTCCTTCTGTAAAGCCTCATTCATATTGCATGGAATTGTTTCGGTCAAACTAACCGGCTACATGCTCTATCTAGTTTAACTTGACACCAGCCTTTTCGTCTCTGAATACCCAATATAAGGTTTTCATTAAGCCCTTGTCTGACTAACCTCATCCAGTAGAGTCTTGCTTGTAGCTTGACCACAAACGCTCTTACCGCCTACTGGAAGGGGACATTCGCCGTCCTCTAATCTAGCCCATCGACATCGAACAGTATCACCGTCTGCATCAGAGGCTAAACATCAACGCAAATAGACACATTATTATTAGCTTCAATGCGAAGACCAATTTAATTGGTACTTCCGTTGCACTGTAGCGGCCTACTGTATTTTTTGTATTTATTAATTTTTTTTATACCGTACTGGGAAGACAGTTCAGTAGTAAACTACGTTTCTCACACAGTGCCCAGTGTGTGTGAGTGACGTGACAGTGGCTGTGTGTACTAGTACTAGTAACCTCCTTCTCATTTCGAAAGATGTACTAGGCACTTTAACGTGCATATGAGCCAGATGTGTACACTGGACCTACGTGTTTTAGTCTATATCCGAGAAGACTCGTTCCACCACCAGAGCAATGGAGCGAGTAAGCCTCGAATCTTTGCCGATGTTATGGCTACGTAATTATTTTGGAACCAAGCTTTGCGTATGGTTCTTTCTATAATAGGTTCTTTAGTTTTAAAATTACCTTCAATAGGTATCACAGTTTTGCATCCAGCTCTTACTGTATAAACGGGCAACATGGTCACAACGGGTGAGTGCTTGTTGTCTTTTGTAAGATCTACTTTGGTAACAAGTCGCCAGCACAGTCTTCGTCCGTAGTTTACTAAATCAATCCAATTACTTGAATACTGACACTGTTTAATCGGCTCGATTTGATAGCTTAAAAAAGACATATATAGTATTGTATACACTATCAAACTAAATAATATGGTAGTGATATCCTTAAATATGGTAGTGATATGACATCATCAAATCCATATAATTATGCGCACATCACCCTTTTTGTCACCTAAAGTTTTATAGTGTAGACATGAAACCGTATGAATAGGATGCTAATGTCTAAAATCAATAAAAAGATACGTTGACGAACTAATAAGAGGCTATTATGAAGTTTGGAACATTCTGTGGTTTGCTATTATATTATTGGCTAATAGTTTAGTTACGTAACAATCTAACTGATCCTGATTGGTTGTTTACTTACGTAACAATCTAACTTGATCCTGATTGGTTTTTAGTCGCGTGGATGCGACTCTATAGTTCACTATGTCGGTCGGTCTGTCGGTCTGTCGGTCTGTCTGTCGGTCTGTCGGTCTGTCTGTCGGTCCGGTATCACTATGCGTTTTATCGCTTTCTGACCTTATCTTGATATCAGTTTAATCTAGCTAAGTCAATTTTTCACAGTATATTCCTTATGGCCAGGAATCGATGTGGTTATGTTTTCACGGTGCGCAATAAAAAATTACGCGGTCTACGCACGATTTAATGAAATCACGTTTGTAATCATATCTTCACAACCATGAATCACAATTAAATAAAATTTGGTACTCATAAATTTCAGGGCATAAATCATCATATGGCAATACAATTACGTGCGTAGCGCATGTAACGCATGCGTACGCGCACTTAAAATTTTCAAAATTTATTTTCGATGAAATAAGAGTACGTTTCAGGCAATTTTAAGCGTTTACAAAATTGCCATGAGTGCGCAGATTTTTGCGCGCGCACTGCGCGTTAAATGTTATTGCCAACTCTTTTTGCCCGATTTCTGTTTTCTTGACTTACTTTTCAACTCGAAATTACGTTATACGAGCACGTCAAAAGTGACAGGCTACGCACGTGTAAATTAAAAAAATATAACTGATTTTAAACATTTCAACATTTTTAAACATGTTCAGTAATTTCGGTCAGTTGGTAGGTTGGTCGGTCGGTAAACACTAAGCACGCGACTGCAGCCATCTATATGGCCTTGTTTATTTACGTAACAATCTTGGTTGTTTACTTACTTATCTAGCAATGTAACTGATCCTGATTGGTTGTTCACTTACATTAGTTTGAACTTTGAACGATCTGCGGTGTATGTCGTGGATCCTTCTACGATACTCCAGTTCTGATCTTCGCTGAAGCTTATACAATCATACTCGAGCGGGCCGTCGACTAACTGGTTAGCCTCGCAGTCGACACATCGTAACATGCCATTGTATTCGCCTTCAAGGTGTTCTCCGGCGTAGTTGCATTCGTACTCAGGACCCCATGAACGTTTTGCAGCAAGTCTCCATCGAACCATTAACTAATAATATAAAAATATAATTAATAACTGTATTAAAATATATTAGGATGACAATGTTTAAAATCAATAGAAGATACATTGACGAACTATGAGGCGATATATTTTGAACAATCTGGGGTTTATGTTATTGGCTAATAGTTTAGTTACGAATAACTGTATTAAAATTGTAGTGCGATATACGTCTGTAATTGTTCCAACTCTCGTAGGCATATTTTTGTAATGAAAGTCATTTTGGAAACTAAATCTTTGACCAACGATCGAGTGGTGAAAAGAGCAAAAAGACAGAACACCATTTTTTTTTAAATTATAAAAGCGAGGCGTTTATTCCAAATAAAATGTGTAAATAGACTGTAACACGTCTTTACAGCTTTTTACAGAAACTTGCTTTATGTGTTCCGCAGTAAATCAGAAACTAGCTTTCTGAGTTTCACAGTAAATCAGAAACTAGCTTTCTGTGTTCCACGTTAAATGAAAAACTAGCTTTCTGTGTTCCGCGGTAAATCAGAAACTTGCTTTCTGTGTTTCGCGGCAAATAAGAAACTTGATTTCTGTGTTCCGCGGTAAATCAGAAACTTCCTTTCTGTGTTTCGCGGCAAATCAGAAATTTGATTTCTGTGTTCCGCGGTAAATCTATTCTGGCAAAAAAAAGCATGAAAAAGGTGTATATTGTAATTTTATTGTTATTATAGGCTTAAATTGCTTAAAACCTGTGTTTCAGCAGACTATAAAAATATAATAAGTGGAGATTAAGTGTTATTTTGTTTTAATATTAAACTACTCACTTCTGATTCACTTATCTTTTCATAATTGAAGGATCCACCTCGGTAATGAGAGCCTGTGACTACTGCTACTAGCAGCGACAACAATATGAAAATACGCATTGTTTCTGAAGAAAAAATGACAATTGTTAGCCGTTGTTAGTGGCGTGCAACGCTTAAGTGTTGGTCAGTTGATCGGTGTTCGGTAAACACAACATGAGCACGCGACTGCAGCCATGTATATGGCCTTGTTTTATGTGCTCAAATAAAAATCAAAGAAATGCAAAATATGTTTATATGGCCTCTATTATATAAACATCTATTATTTGAAAATTAATAACGATAAAACATTGAAAGTACAGTAAGAAAGAGACGAGGTAATAAAAGCTCAGTACTTTTCCCTGCATCTCCACTACAATATTTTCCCAGTATCGTAGTCATATTTGGTAAAACAGCTTCTAATTTGCATCACATGTGATACATGTATCATTTAAGACTATGTTACGGGTTAGGTTATGGTATAATATGAAATTTAAGAGATACATTTAAACACGTGTGATGTTGTATTCCTATTATACTGGAGATAATCCAGATACAATACAGTACCTAGAATTGAATGAACCATGAAGGTAATTTTCGTTGTTTGTAGATCACATGTAAACTTTTATATTTTTTATCAGAAGTGGTATTTAAAAACATTACCATTATTCTGTATTTAACAACTAAAAGAATACTTACAGTTTGAATGATAACAGAAGATACACTTTACAAACTTTGTACTTACCGTTTAGCAGGAGTGCCCGCCAAAGATGACCATGTCAAGTGAAGGGGAGACGCGCATCATCCACTATTTATACCCCCATTCTTTGGCCTAAAGCGGCTTGATGATGGAAGTTTAACGATCACGTTATGCTCCTTTACAGGTAGATATAATGGATTAGTGTTATTACATTTTATTGGAAACGTACCTTTTAATATATCCAATGGACTTATGGGTATTCCCAGGTGTAATTGTTGGCTATTGTTTCTTGTGGATATTACCGACAAAAAAGCACAACTTGCATTTAATTTTGATTAACACATTTTAAAATACGTTGGATATTAGTTATTCTATTGTGGTTTTCATTATTAAACATATTTTTATTATTATTTTTTTAATATTATTATTTTGTTCTATAATTTCCAAAGTTAAAAAATTAATGTATATTTTTTTCAGGCAAGATAGTGAATGTAGTCTCACTCATCTTTGATAATAAATTATCGATATGTAGGGCCTAATGTTCAAAATGACGCGATGATTTTATTTTTTTTAATGTATTATTATTATATTTTTGTTTTGCTCATTATTATTATTATTATTATTATTATTATATCAAATACGATACTAATTATTTATGTTTTATTACGTACAATATTTCCAAAATTAAAATATTAATTTCTTGGAAGAGTGAGTCTCAACTCGATTGTATACGAAATGACACGATGATTTAATAATAAATTCATTTTATTTGTTTTGCTTTGCTTTAGTTGTTTTATTAATATGATACTAATTATTTATATTTCCAAATTAAGAAATTTATTTGTGTATATAAATTTCTCATGCGGAAAGGATAATTTTGACGTAGTTATTAGGCCTACATATTGTGGTTTGATTTTAAATTAGTAATAAACGTCGCTTATTTCACTTTAAAAGTTTGACGATATCGTTTCTTGGCTGGGATACTTAATTATTTCATTGTCGACAATCTGTTTAATGAATGAAAATTATTGAAAACTGACAATTGATTTTTGCAGTATTTTATTATATTATTGCATCGTTAACAGTGTGTTGTTTGTTTGATAATTTCTAAAAATATCTAAAAATATCATACATTTGCCGCCTATAATGAGAGCTACTTATTATTATATCAAGCATGTTGAAATGTAATTATTTTTGCACGTTGTCCTTGGTAGGCCCATTTCTGTAAATGACAGGATAAAGTATTGACTAGCATTTAATGATCAATGCTCGTAAAGTTATTGCTGAATAAGCATAACGCGATGATTCGTGTATCGGCTTAATGATGATAAATGTGTAGACCTATACTGTTAAATTGCGTTTAAATGCTTGAAATTTTAGAGCACACCCATTTCATAGTATTGAATCGCGTTTAAAACGCTGGAAATGTTAGTGTAGGCCTACACTGACCGTTTCGTAGTATTAAACCGCGTTTAAAACGCTTGAGATTTAAGAGTGAACCCGTTTATAGTAGGCCTATTGAATCGCGTTTAAAACGCTGG
Source organism: Antedon mediterranea (assembly GCF_964355755.1). Taxonomy (NCBI): domain Eukaryota; kingdom Metazoa; phylum Echinodermata; class Crinoidea; order Comatulida; family Antedonidae; genus Antedon; species Antedon mediterranea. The sequence goes on along the minus strand of NC_092670.1, from coordinate 36,118,933 downwards.
AAATTTTAGAGTACACCCGTTTCATAGTATTGAACCGCGTTTAAAACGCTTGAGACTTGAGAGTAAACCCGTTTCATAGTATTAAATCGCGTTTAAAACGCTTGAGACTTGAGAGTACACCCGTTTCGTAGTATTGAATCGCGTTTAAAACGCTTGAAACTTGAGAGTACACCCGTTTCATAGTATTGAATCACGTTTAAAACGCTCGAGACTTGAGAGTAAACCCGTTTCATAGTAAGCCTATTATATATTAGTGAATTAGAACCATAGTGTTATTTTACACAATTGTGATTTTTCATCAAAGATTCGTGAATTACAACCCTGGTGCTAGGTCAGGATTGAACCCAGGACCTGGGATTGGAAGGCAAGCATGCCACACCACCAAGCTACAGCTCCTCTCCAATATTCAAACCGTTCTCATTCCTTTATTATAAACTTCATTTACACATGACAATTAAATTCTGTTTAGGAATTTTTATTCGATTTATTGTTTATTCTCTATGAATTATAATGTCAATATCATCATTGGACGTGTGACATATTTAGGCGCGGCCTTCGGAATTATTCTTTATAATAATATGTGGCAATCGATTGGTCATAGATTTAAAAAAATGAGATGGCCTATTCGTCAATGACAATTGTAGGCTAATTTGAATACTTTAGGTCTATAAACCCACACCCTTTGGGACGAAGTGAAATTACCAGCATAATACGCTCGAATCGTACGTAGGCCTATATAGTATTGGACATTTAGTATTTATGCCTACACTAGTAAAAAAAAAAGCAGCATTGGAAGCACCTAATTGGCTCACTTTTATTAATGATGATTACTCAAATACTGTAGTAAAAATAAATAAATATAAATACATTTTTTGTGTTTTTTTTTTTTTCGCGTGATTCGTAGTTTTCGCGTTTTTTTTTATTGATCGACGATTGAAGGCATTTTCGCGGGTTTTTTTGCGTTTTTATTTTTTCTGAAAGAAGAACTTAATTACAATGGTTAATGAAGGAATTGAACCACTTACCTTGTTTGTTGTCACAGTCTGCTGCACGACGTTTTACTCGTTGAGCCGTTGAACCCGGGTGATGGATTAATGTCTTAGAATGTTCATATTTTATGCATTTAGGCCTAACCTTTGATTTCATTTATAGTGGTTATTTGAGACCATCGTGAATAATTGAGACATTGATTGATTCTAATGAAAATAATAATAAAGATCTGAACATTAATATTATAACATTAATATAATGATATTAATTACCTACCTATAGGCCTACCTTGTATGGGTCCAAATATTATTATTAGGTAGGTAATTATTATTATTATTATTAATACAGATCTTTATTTTATTTTCATTTGTTGAATTATATCACTTTTCTACAATCCGCTAGACTGGTAATGTATGTTTTGCATTTTATGTCTTTGTCGAAAATTAATGAATATAAACCGTATTACCATGGAGTTCTAATTTTTATAGCTCCATGGTATTACTATTACAGTATATGAATTTATTTTTTTAATAGCAGAAATTTTAATTAATATAGATTAGCGCCCTCTATAATGTCTAACAAGAAAACATGGAAAACAGTACTCACGAGGGCCTAGGCCTAGCCTGTTTGTTGTGAGACGAATGCTGCTTATAAACACACAATACACCATTGTATTCAGAATATTTTAAGGGTATGTTTTCTCATTAGAATACTAAGTATAACTAGGAAACTGTCTAATTGTATAATAATGTATGAAACATGCTCTTTCATTACTAAAACTGAGTATTATTAGTGGCTACCCCCAACCCATCCACCCTTCTTGTTGTGGTGTGCCACATTCCACAAGAAGGAGGCTGCACAGCCTCGGCGGTCCGGCGGTACATGCCCGTGTTATGTGATGTTGTTGGGCCCAGACAAAACGACAAGACAAATAGGGATGGTTGAGATAATATCTCAATCTATATAAATTAACAATGACAACTAGGCCTAGGCCTACTAGACTAGAGATAAAAAAACACCCCACCAGGCAACAATTTCGACTCTACTAGCTAGTAGGCCTACTTGGCCTATATTTTGTTTTAAGAATAAGGACTAGCTAGGCCTAGGCCTACCGACTAGTAAGTTACTAGTCATGGATAAATCTAAACAGGCCTAGGCTAGGCCTAACTAGATAGTAGGCCTAGTTAGGGTAGTAGGCTTAGAGTGGTTACAGTTACATAGTATTAGTAGAGAGACTAAATAATAGGTTTGCTGAATAAAAGCAGTAGAATTATTAGTAGACCTATGTTAAATGGTGCAGCAGAATATAGGGTCTATGTATGTAGGCCTAGTATTTTTATCAATAATAAATAAGAACTGCAAATTTCCACATATTTTTGATATTTTTTCTAATATTTTAATTTTATAGAAAATAACTTGATACAATGTACCGTGGAGGGGGATCAAGTGACTACTCAAGGGAGCCTAACTTGGGGAGTAGCTACAACAATGTTGGACCACCTGGGTATGCAGGCATGGAGCAGATTGAGAAGGCTACAAAACTAGTTAAAAGACACCGGTCTGAGCAAGAGTATGTTATTAATAATAAATACAGTCAACTCTCCCAATACCGGACTCTTAACACTTTGACTGCCAAACACGAAGATCTTCGTTTTTGGAAACACAACGCTTGACTGCCAAACACGAAAATCTTCGTTTTTCGCATTTTTTTACGCAATCCGGTAGATAGGTTAATTATTGGTATATACTATAAATATGCACACTATATTCGGTCTGGACCGTGAATAATTTACTTTTTTAAAGTAACTAATCTGGTTACGAACGATTGTCAAAATGGTACCTGTCGAAATAACATACACCGCGCATCACAGTAGCGCGTACAGCGATGGTTTGGCGCATTGTGTATCGGTCGCGCGCTAGCTATGCCGCCGAAGCATTACAAAGGTTTATGTGGATTGGCATGTTTGTTTGTTATCTGAATAAAAAATAATGGATGAATTTTCAATATGAAGTCTTTAATCTTATTATTGTATGTAGGCCTATACCCTAATTGTTTTGGTGTTTCACTGTAAGTGGCCGAGTTTCACGCAACAAACTTGTTTAGAAATGGTATAAATATTATCATCAGTTTACTAGCTAGGCTACTAGTACTAGGCTATAGCCTAGGCCTGTCGTAAAACGGTTCCGGACCAACTTTAGGCCTAGTTTACTAGGCCTGGTGTCTTTACTATGTGGATTTTGGCGAAACATTGATGTAAGATTTATGATTTATGAAATGTAATACATTTTTCGATAGTGATAACTTGTTTTTATAGGCCTACCGGTGCCGTGTAAGTAACTTTTTCGTTGTTTGTTTATCTCCCCGGGCGATATTTTCATATTGTGATGTCTTGCACAAAATCGCGAATATCTCGACTTTCTTGCGCGAAACTACGAAAAACTCAAAAAGTGAGTTACTTTCATTTTACTATTCCGATTTACATATAGCGATTTGAAAATCGTTCTTGGTACCATTGTAAAGCTAAAATCTTTATGATTATTTTAGTCTAAATTACATGGAAATCAGATCACATACATAGTTTCAATCAGCTTTAATAAAAACATTGAATTGGGCTATAAACGCTGGCGGTGGCAGTTTCTAACTGGAAAAACCTCTGGCAGTCAAAGTGTTAATAACTGAAAACCTTTTCTGTCTCAAATTCATTTTTACCATTAAAAATACATTCCGAATACTTTTTGGCCAGCTTAAAGGTGTCTTGTAATGTATTGGGAGAGTTGACTGTATATAGTTTCAACTATACACTAATAATTATTTTTATAAATGATATTTTAATACTTAATTTAGAGCATGTTTGTGATTAGTTAGCAGTTTGTCTACAGTAGCCTGACAAAACATTACAACTACAAAGTATATAAAATGAAGGTTCAAATATTCTGTTATTAGTCCACCAGAAAGAGCAAAAGGTGTACAGATTATATTTTGGCTATCCGACCAGGAAAGTTGGATAGCCGAGTGGTTAGGACATTTGATTGGTCATACAGAGAGACGTGGTTTCAATTCCCGACAACTCCCAGTCTACTCAGCTGTAAATAAGTAAAGGTTGAAAATGCAAGGGAGGATAAGGCGGCGTGGAAGGGAACTGGCCACCCTACCTCATAATACCTAGGCTTAAGTAAAGTTAGTTCCTAACAGCTCATTCCCCTACATTTAGAAATAAAATACAGGACTTATATTTACTAGAGGTTTTAGCCACTATGGGCCCTGATGGTGTTATTTTATCATACTATTTGTTTCTGATAATAGCAGCTTTAAAAAGCATAATCTGTAGTTTGAGTTTTAATAACATCTTCTTTATTTTTCAGTTATTTTGAGGACAGCGATCCGGAAGAGGGAATTGGAAATGCAGGGAATGAAAGTGATGAGGATGATCCATTGGATGTGTTCATGGCCGGGATTCAGGTAAGGTCAAAGGTTAAAGACAGCAGATTTTGTTCAAATTCAAATTCAAATTCAAATATTCTTTATTCATCCTCTATCATGAAAAAATACAACAACAATATATGAGAACATAAAAAAGATGAAAAGGAAACACATAAAAACTCAAAAGAGCTTGATTAGTTGTGTCCCCCTATGTCCCTAACTAGCTTAAAAAACTAAAACATAAATAATAAAAAAGCTAAATCCTGCAACAAGTATAATTTTTAAAATTATTTGTAAAATGATAATAAATGTTCTTTAAACAATGATTTAAATATATATATTGATTTGGTACTTTGTAGTTCGTAATTCAAGTCATTCCACAATTTGGGTCCCACACATGACACAGTAAAACTAGTAGAAGTACGATTACGTTTTCTGAGTCTCATTTTGTCTTTAGATCTTGTATTATAATTATGGTAAGAACCATTTTTAATAAAGAGCGATGAAAAACGCACGTCCTGATTAGTAGTAACATTATACATGAAAAGCCCAATTTGGTACTTATTGATATCCGCAATTTTAAGAAGTTTAAATTTATAGAATTTTTGTTGGTATCATTAGTACATTCCTCTTTCAGATAATTATGGTTTACGTTTTATAATTATTTTGCATGTTTTGTTAGTACTATTTATTCCTCCTTCAGATATGGTGTACCTTTTATAATTATTTTGCATGTTTTGTTAGTACTATTTATTCCTCATTCAGATATGGTGTACCTTTTATAATTATTTCTGCTTGTTTATTTAGGCTGAAATAAAGAGTGAAACCGAGAAACCAAAAGAGAAGTCAAAGAAGGCTAAAAGACAAGATATAGAAGACTTGGATGAAATGGTAACATTTTTATGATTTGTTTGTCATTGCAAATTATCATTGCAGTAAACTCTCACAAAATCAGACTTTTCTTGAGTTCCAAAACAAAAAAAATAAAGTCAAAATACCAGAATTTACAGTATCATGCGAGAGTTAACTATATTGAGTGTATAGAAATTCAACATTTGTTTCACAGCTGTTTTTTATTATGGATAATGTGAACATAAAACAGCACCTTAAGCTATTTAAAATTTATTTCTGAAAATACCCCTTATGTTGCTGTATATTAATAATTTTCAAATTGCAAAAGTTAATCATGGTTGTTAGCCACAATAACCACAATGAATAAGATATGATTATTTATATATATAAACAGATTTATATAAAAAGATTTATATATATAATTGTATAAAAAGATTAAGAAATATTAGTCCACTCAGGCTTGTCTGATTTATATTCTCAATTTTGTCCAAGTACTCTTGACTTGCACTGATGGTGATTTTATTTTGATTCAATTTTTTCTGGCTGTTTTTCATTTTGATTTAGCTTTTTGCTTATTTTATTTGTATCTCCATTTAGATACAGCCACTGATACCCACAGCATTGTCATTTTGTATCTCCATTTAGATACAGCCACTGATAACCACAGCATTGTCATTTTGTATGTCCATTTAGATACAGCCACTGATACCCACAGCATTGTCATTTTGTATCTCCATTTAGATACAGCCACTGATAACCACAGCATTGTCATTTTGTATGTCCATTTAGATACAGCCACTGATACCCACAGCATTGTCATTTTGTATCTCCATTTAGATACAGCCACTGATACCCACAGCATTGTCATTTTGTATCTCCATTTAGATACAGCCACTGATACCCACAGCATTGTCATTTTGTATCTCCATTTAGATACAGCCACTGATACCCACAGCATTGTCATTTTTAGTAATTTGGATTTATAAAAAAAGATTAATACAGTATAAATCAACATAATATTTATACAGAGTTTTACTTGTACTTGTCGTGTAAACAGGAAGAATATATGCAATATATGATTGACAACCCTAATGCAGGACTGAATGCCCCAATGGACGATGAAGATTACGTCGAATATGACGCTGATGGCAATCCCATAATTCCTGAGAAATCTAAAATAATTGACCCGTTGCCAGATGTTGACCATTCTGAGGTAAGTTTCAACAGTTGCCAAATACAATGCAAAAGATAAAACATTGAGTTTAACACTTTATTTTACTGCTTTTAAGCTCAAAGTTTTGATATACCTATATATGGACACGATGATGTTTCACTACCATATTTGAGCATATCACCACCATATTTGGGTACATCACACCTTTTTTTGTCAAACTAGTTTGATAGTGTAGACAAAGTTTTAGGCCCAGGGGCCCCCTATTTCAAAATTCTTGATGAGTGTACCAAATTTATTATTTTGTGGGTTATCCAGAAAAAAACCCATTATTTTTTCCCAATAATTCGAACTCTAGAATTTCTTGGTAGCTTATTAATAGAAAAATGCCAATAGTCCCAGCTTCATGCATAAAAAAATTCAATGTTGAGGGGACACCTTTTGGTTGGCCATAGTGTTGCATCATACATTTCCCCTGACTTGTTTCACTGAAAATAGTTTGAATAGGTTTTCCACTGTCATGATTAGTTATTATATTATAAATTATATTATTATATAAGATCATTATAAAGTTAATTAAAAACTCTTGATGAAATAACCACACGTCATTATGTACATTATATAATGCAATTTTAAAATACAGTATATATTGAAAATGTTTGTCATTACTGTGTTTATGAGTGACGAATGAATATTTATTTTTTTTTTAATTTAATGTTTTAGATTGAGTATGATAGTTTTAATAAGAATTTCTATGAAGAACATCAAGATATTGCTAAGCTGTCGTACCATGATGTAATAGATTTGAGAAAGAAGCTAGGAATTAAGGTACAGTGTACAACCATATATACCTTCATTATCATCATATACAATAATATTAATAATATTACATATTATTTTTTACCAGGTCCAGCAGTGACAAAGTACAGAAACTACGTTGACTATAGCTCAGTACTACTGTATTTACTTTTTTATAGGTGTCCGGTGCTGACGCGGCCAAACCAGTTTCCAGCTTTGGACATTTCGGTTTTGACGAACAGTTGATGCATTACATCCGTAAATCTGAGTTCTCTTCACCAACTCCGATTCAAGCTCAGGTAAGAATTTTAATATTATCTCTTTTGTAAAAGACCGTTCGTCTGTCCACAACGACAGGGGCTGAATGGACCAGTGTACCGGGGTAAACCCTACTCTTCCGAAAGATGTACTAGTGCACACGAGCAAGATTTGTACACTGGACCACCAGTTTTAAGTCCTTATCTGTGAAGACTTCTACCACCAGAACAATTGTGCCTGGAACTTATGCCGATTATATAGCTATGGTTTGCAGCACCCACTCGGTTGTGTATTAGCCAGAGCTAGTTCTAAAAAGTGTATTATTAGTGAGACCCAGAGCCTCAAGTAAAATGTGCAGTACAGTATTACTGTTGTATAGTTTGTAGAATTGACATTCTGACATCATTTCCATATTTTAACAGGGTGTTCCGATTGCAATGGGTGGTCGTGATATCATTGGTATTGCTAAGACAGGTAGTGGTAAAACGGCAGCATTCATCTGGCCTCTGCTCATACATATTATGGATCAGGTATGGCACGCACTTTATTATATATATCCTGGTATGGAATGCATTTGATAATATATTTATTATAGACAAGGTATGGCATGCATGTTATCTATTATTAACATATATATTAAATCCTTTTCCACTTCCAATTGTTGTACTTTCCATGGTTATATAACATGAATTTTTCTCTTTAAAATGTAGAAAGAGCTCCAGCCAGGAGACGGTCCCATAGGTTTGATTTGTGCGCCAACACGAGAGCTCTCTCAACAGGTATAAAATGTTTTGTCACCTTTAATTTTATCGAAGATTTAATATTAATTTTTTATAAAAGCATACTCTAACCAAGGCAATCTAACAACAGGACACTGAGCTCGCCTTGCCAAGATATGACCTTTGATCTTATGTGTGGCTGCGACGAATACCAACAGTACTGTACTATGTACACATTCTCTGCGACGTGCAGTGCCTGTTAAGAGGCATGAAACAGATCGTGTCGCAGCCACAGATAAACCCTTTGATCTCCGGAGCTTACCATCCTCCTGTTAGATTTCCTTGCTCAATAATTAAAATATTTTTCATAAATATATCTTCAACTACAGATTTATATAGAATGTAAAAAGTTTGGAAAAGCATACAATATGAAAGTCGTCTGTGCTTATGGTGGAGGAAATATGTGGGAACAAACTAAAGCATGTCAAGAAGGAGCAGAAATCATAGTGTGTACACCGGTAAGGAACGCTTTTGATTTTTCCATCCCTTCATCAAATCATATTTTTATTTCAGCTTTCCAGAACTACAATATATAGTTGAGTTGAGTGATTTAATTTAATTCTGTTCTTTTTACAGGGTCGTATGATTGACCTTATAAAGAAGAAAGCCACCAATTTTCAGCGTGTTACATTTCTTGTGTTTGATGAAGCTGATAGAATGTTTGACATGGGTTTTGGTAATTATTAATTATTATTATTATTATTATTAATATCTTCATAATTAGTATTATTAGTTATATTATTATTTGAAAAGATGCCAAGTATATTACTTTATTTGCTTTATGCTGATTTTTTATTAAATAAACCAACAGATCATGCTTTTTGATTTAACAACAAAAAAAGATACATTGAGATGATGTCACAAAAACTTGAGTTATCTGTATGGTTACTATGGGTCAAAAAATTCACTTGCTCTGCTAGTATTTCACTCAGTTCGCTTAATTTTTTATATAATTTCTTTACTTAGTCACCCAAAGCATTGGAAACTTATCATTTTTATTAATTTGTATTTTTTATATTGTTTCCTTTTCTACAGAGCCACAAGTTCGATCCATTGCAAATCATGTGAGACCTGATAGGCAAAGTGAGTCATTGTCATTGTTCATAAGAATAGTTAATAAGTTAAATCATCATTGGCAGTTGAATAATCCATTTTATTATTTTTTACCCAGCACTGTTATTTAGTGCAACATTTAGGAAAAGAATTGAGAGACTGGCTCGAGATATTCTGACAGACCCTGTGCGCGTTGTACAAGGTGATGTCGGTGAGGTAAGATTCCTATTTCTAGTTGTTTAGTGGAGTTTTATTACATTCCTTACTGGGTCAGGATTGTGTTGCTTTAGTCACACTATCTACCTCTAATAAACAAAGTATGTATACAGACATAAACATGTAAACGGTACAATTGAAATGTTTTCAGGCAAATCAAGATGTAGAACAAATTGTGAAGCTTCTCCAAGAAGATTATCAGAAATGGAAATGGCTGACATCAAGACTGGTGAGCTTCATGACAGTTGGCAGTGTCTTAATCTTTGTCACAAAAAAAGTCAATGCAGAAGAATTGGCGACAAATCTAGGAAAGCAGGATTTTATTGGTAAATTATGTGATATTGTATACATCTGAATGTCTTTTATATCTGTTTTCCAGTTTAACTTGACATAACTAACCTGTTTAATTTGGCTGACCTAGTTAACTGGGCTAACCTGGTTAACTTTACTGTCATGTTTAGCTTGCCTGACCTGATTAACTGGGCTAACCTGGTTATCTTTACTGATCTGTTTAACTTGTCTGACCTGTTTAACTTACCTGACCTGGTTAACTTAGTGACCGGGTTAATCAAGTGACAAGTTTATAAAGGGTTGGAATGTTTCATCCTCATTGTTGTACTGAAGCGTGGATTCAGAAATAACATTCTTGCTGTTTTAGATTCTATTTGTGTATTCCAAGAATGGAAATGAATTTACGTTGGAATTAGTTTTGTTATTTGTTGTGTTTAAAAATAAAGATTGAATTTTAATACATATTGTCTTTCATTTCAGTTGGCTTACTACATGGTGATATGGATCAAAGTAGTAGAAACAAAGTGATTACAGGTTTCAAACGTAAAGAGTTTGGAGTAATGGTGGCTACTGATGTTGCTGGTAAGGACAACTGGTAGTTGACAGAGATACCATAATAATAATAATAATCAAAACAAATCCTGTGCTGTTCTTTGCCTGTTTCCTTGACACATCATCACTCTTCACCAAGGTGCTTAAATGGGTACCTAAACATACACATCCATTTAGGTTCTGATGATACTGGTTGGTTTCTGCCTCATTTTTCTTTACCCAGGAATATAAATAGGTAACAGCCTAAATTATCCTTACAGCCCGTGGTTTGGATATACCATCCATCAAGACCGTTATAAACTATGATGTTGCTAGAGACATTGATACACATACTCACCGGATAGGTCGTACTGGCCGAGCAGGTAATGCCATTTTATTTTATTCTAGCATGAACTAAAAATTATTATTTTTATTAATATTATAATTATATCTTTACAAGAAAAATTTCTGAGGTATGTTTTCTTCTGTTTGTAATTTTAGGTGAAAAGGGCACAGCGTATACTCTGATGACCAATAAGGATGTGTACTTTGCAGGTGATCTTGTACGTAACTTAGAGGGCGCTAATCAGGAAGTACCCTCTGAAGTGATGGATCTAGCAATGCAGGTAGTATAGTGACCATATTCAATCTATGTTTTAGTGTTTTTAAGCTAAATTAAATTTTCCCTTTTTTACTAAAAAAAAAACCTTATTTCTACATAAATTACAGAACAATCGTTTCCGAAAATCACGATTTAAAGGTGGACGTGGAAAACGTCTCAATCAAGGTGGTGGCGGATTGGGTTATCGTGAGCGTCCCGGTCTTGGTAGTTCAGATGACAAAGAAGAGACAAAAGATGAACCAGAAGAGGTAGCATCGGCTGTGAAAACGAAAGCCACAGGACCACTTGGTGAGAGGTACGGTTGCTCCAACACAGAGGGACTTTACTCCAGTCGACTAGCTGCTATGAAGACATCTTTCTCAGTATGTATTGTAATTTCACATTCATCCGACATGATAGAGTATGTTAAATAGCCTCTTTAAACTGATTAAATTTGTGATATATTTTTGTATTTTATTCAATATATTCTTGTAGAAATGTATATAAATGTATATTTACATTATGAGATTTTTACTTGCTTAATATGCCTGGTCTGTTTAACTTGACTGACCTATTTAACTTGGCTTAACTGTTCAACTTGTCTGACCTGTAACTGGGCTGACCTGTTTAACTGGGCTGACCTGTTTAACTTTGCTGAACTGTTCAACTTGGCTGACCTGTTCAACTGGGCTAACCTGTTTAACTTGGCTGACCTGTTTAACTGGGCTGACCTGTTTAACTAGGCTAACCTGTTTAACTTGGCTGACCTGTTTAACTTAGCTGACCTGTTTAACTTGGCTAACCTTAAATAATTGTTTTACAGGCTCAATTCAAGTCTCAGTTCCAAGCAGCTAGTACTGGCACCAATACTCTTTGGACTAGCAAAAAGGGCACGGTTATTCCGCCTAAAATAGAACCTATCCTACTAAAACAAAATATAGCAACCATGCCTCCTCCCAGCTTTATACCACCTTCTAAAATTGGTGGATTTATTAGTAGTGTTAGAAACGAAACCTCAAGATCAGACAGTGATAGATATGATAGACGTGATAGAGATCGCAGAAGGGGTCGTGATGACGATCGATACGATGACCGACAAGAACGAAGACGTGGACAAGAAGATCGATATGACCACAGACGTGATGATGATTACAGGAGGGAAGATCGTAGCAGGCACGATAGGGGACGTGAACGTGGTGATCGAGATCGTAGTGATCGAGATCGCGGCGACCGTGATCGCGGCGACCGTGATCGCGGTGATCGTGATAGAAGAGATAATGACAGAGGAAGTAGCAACAGTAGATCATACAGCTATGATAATGATAAAAAACATGATGAAAGAAACAGCAGCAGAAGGAGTGATAATGGTAGAAGGCACAGCTCTGAAAACGAAAGCTCTATATCACCACCAGTATCGCCAACAGTACAGATGACATCACCAGTATTACCAACATCATCAACGACATCGCCGATCATAACTCCAAGCACCACTACTCCTGACATGGCACATGTGATGTATCCTATTCTCGGTATGAACCAGTTTGCAAGTCAAATGGTTGGGAAAACATCAAGATGGGATAGCACAGAAACGTCAACCAGTTCCCCAGGAAATGATGTCGGCAGTATGTTTGTGCCATCTGAAACTAGTATGCTGCCACCATCTGGAACAAGTATGCTGCCACCATCTGGAACCAGTATGCTGCCACCATCTGGAACCAGTATGCTGCCACCACTTCCACCATCTGGAACCAGTATGCTGCCACCACTTCCACCATCTGGAACCAGTATGCTGCCACCATCTGGAACCAGTATGCTGCCACCACTTCCACCATCTGGAACCAGTATGCTGCCACCACTTCCACCATCTGGAACAAGTATGCTACCACCATCTAGCAGTAGTATGCTTCCACCAACAGGAGTTCCTCCCCCTGTGAAGAAAGTTCGAAAGAGTCGTTGGGACACTTGAATGTAAGCAATATTATTTTTCGTTATGATTGTTCTAGAGTTCTGTATACACTAAAAACAAGGCCATATACATAGCTGCAGTCGCGTACTCAAGTTAGTGTTTACCAACTGACCGACACAGTGAGCTGTAGAGTCGCGTTGCACAAAATGTGATGTGCCCATATATGGACATGATGTCATCACTACCATATTTGGGCATATCACTACGATATTTGGGCACATCACACTTTTGTTGTAGACAGAGCTTAACACTACAACTAACACCTATTCAGACTGTTAGCTTTTTTGGTACTGAAAGTGTCAGCTTAGTAGATGTTCTACGTCATTCGTAAATATTTGATAAAAGCAGAATAAATTATATAATACACGATTTACCTTTCTGCACTTAGGATCACAGGACTGTGTGAGGATAATGAAAAGAACAGGCACTTCCTTCAGCCCTGGACAGAAGCTTGTATACAGGTATTGCCAATTATGCCTGTAGTAGTAACAGTCTCCCTGTGAATTCAAGCGTGAAGGTGCAAGTATGAACTAGAACAAACCGGATTAATCTCACTCTTACCGGTTTAAACCAAATCTAAAATAATTTATTGTGATTATGAAAATCAAAATGGAACTATAGCTTGTAAGATTCTTGATGTATATAAATGTATTAATTGGCATACAAACTGTATTTATATATTCACTTCAATATAATGTACAGTAGATCACAACTTTCTCTGTTTTTATCAATTGCACTAATTTGATATAGGATGTAATCCATAAACTTAAACAGGAAACGATATTTCTTTTTGTACACAAGTTGGGGTCCCCTCATGAAACATCACAAAATAAACATGAATATTCATTAGTCATTTCCATAAGTTGTGACGTAAGAATTGAGCTAACTATAATTCGCTAATGCAAACGCATATTTTCGAGCCGTCTGTGTAGTCGTGTGGATTAGACAATGGACAAACTTCTTTTTACTTTATAGTGTGAGAGATTATTTAGAGGGTTAGGTTTAGTTATTTTTAGGAAGTAGTTGCGGTATCTTTCGCATAAGACGTCCCCAACTTATGTACGAAAAAAAAATCGCCTCTGGGTATAAAGTTTTGATCTGATGTTTTCATTACAAAAAAATTCCTGTAGCAAAAAAAAATTGAAAGGCTTTATTCAATCAATGCTTTTGCAAACAATAGAAATGTTAAACCTGGGACTATTTTACCCTTTAAACATTAAAATAATACAGAAGGCATGGTATTTTAAAATATTTTTTCTTTATTTTATTAATTTTATTTTCATTACTATGAATGTTTAGGATTCTGTGGAAATGTTTTAGTTAATTAACTGATACAATATAGAGATAAACATCTTTCAATTTAACGTTCATCTTTTATATTATAAATGGTTAATTTTATGTAACCTTAAAGATGTAAACATGAAAAATGAAGATTAATAAAATCTTTGAATAGGGTATTTTGTAGTTTTAACAAAGTTATCACTTCTGTAAAAGAAAAACCGAAAATCAATTATAAAATGACAGAAACTCATTGGCTGGCAGCCAATTTGACTATTCTTTGCTTTAAGTTGCAGTTTTTTCAAGTAAATAATGTTGGTCCAATTTTTGGTCAAAGATTCTAAATATGTTATGAAAACAAACAATACTATATAACATTATGCATGTTTTACATTAAGAAATGCATTTACTCACTCGATCACTTATTGACACTAACATACCGGATTACTTTTTGTTGTTGAGGATATATTCTTTATCAATAAAGTTTCATTTTTAAAATTAGTGATAATTTTTATAAAGTTGAATACAATGCTTGATGTTATGTTTATTATTTCTATATTGGATGGTATGACTTAACTTCTATAGTAATCGGATTTTGTCGATATTTTATATTAACATGCGCAGAACCCATTAGTCGCCTCTACGCATGTATAGTACAGGGATTTTTCAAAAAATGAAAAATTTTCGATCTTTTTATTTTTCGATAAAACTGGTTACTATCGCACAATTGACATGCGCAGAACCCATTATTCGTCTCTGCGCATTTTTATTATGCAATAGTAACCATTTTTATCGAAAATAAAAGGTTCGAAAATCGGCAATTTTTCGAACATTTCCCTGTCGACTCTGCGCATGTTTATTATGCTTTAGTAACCATTTATGTCAAAACTGGTTACTATAGCACAATTGAAATGCGCAGAACCCATTATTCGCCTCTGCGCATGTTTATTATGCTATAATAACCATTTATGTCAAAACTGGTTACTGTAGCACAATTGACATGCGCAGAACCCATTAGTTGACTCTGCGCATGTTTATTATGCAATAGTAACCATTTACGTCAAAAAATAAAAGGGTCGAAAATCGGCCATTTTTCGAAAATGTCCCTGTACTATAGTACAGGAATTTTTCAAAAAATGGCAAATTTTCGAAATTTTTTTTTTTTTATAAAACTGGTTACTATAGCACAATTGACATGCGCAGAACCCATTATTCGCCTCTGCGCATGTTTATTATGCTATGGTAACCATTTATTTCAAAACTGGTTACTATAGCACAATTGACATGCGCAGAACCCATTATTCGCCTCTACGCATGTTTATTATGCAATAGTAACCATTTATGTCAAAAAATAAAAGGGTCGAAAATTGGCCATTTTTCAAAAATTTCCCTCTACTATAGTACGGGGATTTTTTCCAAAAAATTGCCAATTGTCGACCTTTTTATTTTTCGATAAAACAGGTTACTATAGCACAATTGACATGCGCAGAACCCATTAGTCGCCTCTGCGCATGTATATTATGCTATGGTAACCATTTATTTCAAAACTGGTTACTATAGCACAATTGACATGCGCAGAACCCATTATTCGCCTCTACGCATGTTTATTATGCAATAGTAATCATTTATGTCAAAAAATAAAAGGGTCGAAAATTGGCCATTTTTCAAAAATTTCCCTCTACTATAGTACAGGGATTTTTTCCAAAAAATTGCCAATTTTCGACCTTTTTATTTTTCGATAAAACTGGTTACTATAGCACAATTAACATGCACAGAACCCATTATCGACTCTGCGCATGTTTATTATGCTATAGTAACCATTTATGTCAAAACTGGTTACTGTCGCACAATTGACATGTGCAGAACCCATTATTCGTCTCTGCGCATGTTTATTATGCTATGGTAACCATTTATTTCAAAACTGGTTACTATAGCACAATTGACATGCGCAGAACCCATTATTCGCCTCTACGCATGTTTATTATGCAATAGTAACCATTTATGTCAAAAAATAAAAGGGTCGAAAATTGGCCATTTTTCAAAAATTTCCCTCTACTATAGTACGGGGATTTTTTCCAAAAAATTGCCAATTGTCGACCTTTTTATTTTTCGATAAAAATGGTTACTATAGCACAATTGACATGCGCAGAACCCATTAGTCGCCTCTGCGCATGTTTATTATGCTATAGTAACCATTTATGTCAAAACTGGTTACTGTCGCACAATTGACATGTGCAGAACCCATTATTCGTCTCTGCGCATGTTTATTATGCAATAGTAACCATTTATGTCAAAAATAAAAGGGTCGAAAATCGGCAATTTTTTTTGAAAATTTTCAAATTTTCGACCTTTTTATTTTTCGATAAAACAGGTTACTATAGCACAATTGACATGCGCAGAACCCATTATTCGCCTCTACGCATGTTTATTATGCAATAGTAACCATTTATGTCAACAAATAAAAGGGTCGAAAATTGGCCATTTTTCAAAAATTTCCCTCTACTATAGTACAGGGATTTTTTCCAAAAAATTGCCAATTTTCGACCTTTTTATTTTTCGATAAAAATGGTTACTATAGCACAATTGACATGCGCAGAACCCATTAGTCGCCTCTGCGCATGTTTATTATGCTATAGTAACCATTTATGTCAAAACTGGTTACTATAGCACAATTGACATGCGCAGAACCCATTATTCGTCTCTGCGCATGTGGTTACTATAGCAACAATTGACATGCGCAGAACCCATGATTCGCCTCTGAGCATGTTTATTATGCTAATCAAAATAATATTATCTACACATGTGAAGAGCTAAAACAAGAATACTTTGCTTTATGCAGTTGAGTCGTTCTTTCATGACGGGGCAGTATAGTACAGGGATTTTTTTCCAAAATGGCAAAATTTCGACGCTTTTATTTTTCGACAAAACTTGTTACTTTGGCTCTATAAGATGATACAAAGCAATATATAGCCATATTATCGCATAATAATTGAATTTTAAAAAGGTTATATTTTGGGCATTTTTGGAAAAAATAGCAAATTTTTTACCTTTTTATTTTTTACTAGTTACTATGGCTTTATAAAATGATGATAACACAATATATGCCCATATATGGCAATATTATCTCATAATTATTGAATTTTAAAAAGTGGATATTTTGGAAATTTAAAAAAAATGGCAAAATTTTGACCCTTTTATTTTTCAACATAAATGTATATCATAATTTGACATGCACAGACACATGTGTTTTATTAATAGTACAGGAATTTTTCAAAAAAATAGCTAAATTTCAACCCTTTTATTTTTCGCCATAACTGGTTACTATCATAATGTGACATGTGTTCTGCACACATTACTGGTTAGGCTTACTATCATAATTTGTCATGCGCAGATGCACATAATGTTTTCTGCGCACATTACTGGTTAGGCTTACTATCATAATTTGACATGCACAGACACATGTGTTTTATTAATAGTACAGGAATTTTTCAAAAAAATAGCTAAATTTCAACCCTTTTATTTTTCGCCATAACTGGTTACTATATCATAATGTGACATGTGTTCTGCACACATTACTGGTTAGGCTTACTATCATAATTTGTCATGCGCAGATGCACATAATGTTTTCTGCACACATTACTGGTTAGGCTTACTATCATAATTTGTCATGCGCAGATGCACATAATGTTTTCTGCACACATTACTGGTTAGGCTTACTATCATAATTTGTCATGCGCAGATGCACATAATGTGTTCTGCACACATTACTGGTTAGGCTTACTATCATAATTTGTCATGCGCAGATGCACATAATGTTTTCTGCACACATTACTGGTTAGGCTTACTATCATAATTTGTCATGCGCAGATGCACATAATGTTTTCTGCACACATTACTGGTTAGGCTTACTATCATAATTTGTCATGCGCAGATGCACATAATGTGTTCTGCACACATTACTGGTTAGGCTTACTATCATAATTTGTCATGCGCAGATGCACATAATGTTTTCTGCACACATTACTGGTTAGGCTTACTATCATAATTTGTCATGCGCAGATGCACATAATGTTTTCTGCGCACATTACTGGTTAGGCTTACTATCATAATTTGTCATGCGCAGATGCACATAATGTTTTCTGCACACATTACTGGTTAGGCTTACTATCATAATTTGTCATGCGCAGATGCACATAATGTTTTCTGCGCACATTACTGGTTAGGCTTACTATCATAATTTGTCATGCGCAGATGCACATAATGTTTTCTGCACACATTACTGGTTAGGCTTACTATCATAATTTGTCATGCGCAGATGCACATAATGTGTTCTGCGCACATTACTGGTTAGGCTTACTATCATAATTTGTCATGCGCAGATGCACATAATGTTTTCTACACACATTACCTCAATATCATATACATTTTATAAATTCGATATTTGGCTATTTTCTCAATTAGTACAGGGATTTTTAAAAAGAAACAGGAAAATGTTTACCCTTTTATCTTTCCACATAAACTGGTTACTATAATTATTATTTGAAACACAAAATGTATTCTGCACATATTTATTTATATTACCTCAATATTATTACATATTTCTAAATGTTGATATTTAGACAGTTTATTTTTTTATATAAATGGTTATTACGGGACTATAAAAGGGTGATAACACAGTATATGAGCAAATATATGGCAATATATTATTATCAGTATTAATTTTTGCCATTTAATAATTTTAAGAATCGCTGTAAATAGTACAAACCTCAGCTGATTAGTTAGCTCTGTCTACACTAGATCAAACTAGTATGACAAAAAAAGTGTGATGTGCCCAAATATGGTAGTGATATGCCTAAATATTGTAGTGATATGACATCATCTTCTGTCTGTTACTGATGGCAGAAGACTTAACTCATAGTTTAGTTCAACCCGCCATTGGCTCTCTTTTGGACATAGATGATGAATCTGAAAAAAAATATTTAAAAAGTATATTAATTTCATCTAACATCATTCGTCAGATATCTTAGAAAAATCTTATATACAGTGCGACAAATGTATCACATGTGGTGCTGTATCATGTTAAGGTTTAAAAGCTCTGTCTAGTTTGACAAAAAAGTATGATGTGCCCAAATATGGTAATAATATGACATCATCATGTCTATATATGAGCATGTCACATTTTTTGTCAAATCAAGTTTGATAGTGTGGACAAGGCTTAAGCCAGCACAGTGAAATGAGTAGGAAAACACTAACCTGTAAGTTGTTAGATATTCTCCGCAACAACAACGCGTCCCTAACTAGATAAATTGACAACGAAGATGTTTGCAGCAACCGTAACAAAACAATAGCAGTCTTGTAAATATCATCTTCTTGCGAAACATCTGATATATAGTAATAAACATTGAGACAATTGTTATACAGTTAAACCTCCCATAAGCGGTCACGCTTAGGACCGGGAAATATGGCCGCTTATGGGAGGTGGCCGCTTACGGAGGTTCAACTGTGGTGTGTAAAAATGAGTGTTCTGAATTACAATAACTTTCAAATTACTATATATTGTACTACGCCAACATTATTTAGTATAACAGCTACTGCAGTAACTATATATTTTATACTATTTAATCTGTTAATGCAATTATTTCGCAAGTTAGATTTTTGTTGGTAAATCATTGTAGGGACCAACTTAAAAATGTCTACATTGAAACAAAAATTGCAGTAAAAACAAAATATAACATTACATATGATCCCTAAATACACTTTTTTTAATTTTAGTTAGAGTAAAGGATTTAAAATACCCACAGTGAGATATATGATTCTATTATCAACTAACCAAAATTGTAGAGTCCAAATTATGCAGGTAATAACAGGTTATATATAAATTAATAATTTTACTTTGCGCCATGGGCTGTTCTACTTTCATTATGGGGGTGTTTATTCTGGAACAAAAGTTATTTCTATACAGTTAGGATCTTATGAAATACACTCTTTTATATTTACCTTGAATTCCACAATCCATCAACTCCAATGAAAGGTGCAACAAATCAGGAGTCTTCAGAAATATGTCCACACACAATGTCCAGAGATCAATGCTCCAATGGTCATCATTATACACTGCCTCGTAAAGAGGAACACTAGCCAAAATGGACGCCAAGCAGCAGTGAGCTAGATGTTGTGATAAGTTGGTTCCAATTTGAGTATTTTCAGAATTCAGGTGGTAGAATGTTCGTAGAATTGATTGGAGTGATTTGATTGGGAAGATTCTCTTGCTTGACTGAAATATGAAAAATCGAATACAGTGGACGCCCAACTAATGTATCAAATATTTTAGTCGATCATTAAACATGAGTGGCCAAAGTTAGTGAGTGACTGGTCAAACTAAGTGAGTGGGTGGTCAAACTAAGTGAGTGGGTGGCCGCGCAATAGAACCGTAACATAAACATAGCATAAATCATAAATCTTTATTCATCGCATAAAACAAACAAAAAAAAGCAAGCAATGAGTAAAACATATTTTTAACAATGAAAGGGACCTCCAAGAAACCCCAAGGGCCTTGTGATAGGAGGCCCACTAAAAACTAGTCACATTAATTAAGCTACCGTAAAAAGAATAAATAAATAAATTAATAAATAAATAAATAAAAGATAGACGAATAGAACATTAATTATAACAGGGGACGCGCATTGTTAGGGAATACCATTGCCAGGACAACAAAATACCAGATGAGGTTCAAAACAGAAGCAGAAATGTTAAATGTGCCCATATAGGCCAACAAACGGTACATTACATTATACTGTACATACACATGCATGCATGAAATCATGGCATAATATAGACATTAGCTTAGTATAAATCTATATATAAATTTACGTAAGGGCAAAATTCGGTAAATCGCGCCTTACTTCTAGAATTTTCACTCGATGGTATGTAAAGTTGGTTCGTACTTTCGGTACTTATTTTAACCGCCTGATGTAACCCTGTTTACTAATTAAATTGAGTTAGATAATTAGTTATTGACGATTAAAACGAATTTAGGTTCAAAGATTTGCCCCAAATAGGGGTGTTTTCCGATCGTGGTATACACTGTCTAATGGATGTCCATCTTGAAAAATACCCGCCAAAAAAATGCGAGGAGGCTTCGCATTTTTCTATCTCCTCCTACGATAATTGTTTTTAATAGCTGAAAACCGGTTGAACAGCTAGAGTACACCATCATAATGTTGAAGACAGGCCGATTTTCTTTAAAAAATACTATTTTGATAGATTTAATATACGATTATACAAATGTATTGATTTGCGATGAATGGAACATCCCAATCTCTCAGTCTGCCAGAGTTGGTTTAACACAAGTACTGTAGGTAAATTTATGAGCCCTTGGTTTAACACATACGGTAGGTAAATATATGGGCCCTTTGAGAATAAACTTGCAATACTTTGACAATACTGTAAATACCTATTAACTATTTTTCATTTGAATCGAACATTTCTTACTGTGAATGTTCGTACTGTTAGATGTAATATAAAAATATATACAAATAAACTTTATTACTGAGACTGTGGATAGGCTCTACTGTTAGATATACAAATAAACTTTATACTGACAGTTCCTTCTCAACGTTTGTATTAATTAATAATTACCAAAAATATAAACGTCGTAGTGGTGTATCGTGACATGTACTTTAATATTTCAATCGATTATGACAGTGACAATTTTAACAAAGTATTAAATCGCAAATGTTTTAGGCCTACTGTATTTAGAGGTATATTATTTATAGGCCTATAAAACATGAACAAAATATTTCGTTACTCAGTGGATAAAGAATATATTTAAAAATTGTTCCTCTTTGTACCTATCCGCTTTCCCATCCCTCAACCCTAATGTTACATAGCGAGGAGGCTTCGCATTTTCCTATCTCCTCCTACGATAATTGTTTTTAATAGCTGAAAACCGGTTGAACAGCTAGAGTACACCATCATAATGTTGAAGACAGGCCGATTTTCTTTAAAAAATACTATTTTGATAGATTTAATATACGATTATACAAATGTATTGATTTGCGATGAATGGAACATCCAGTAGTTTGGTTTAACACAAGTACTGTAGGTAAATTTATGAGCCCTTGGTTTAACACATACGGTAGGTAAATATATGGGCCCTTTGAGAATAAACTTGCAATAGGTTCGGAAAATGTTAAAAACCAATTTCTATTATTTGAATCGGTAAACAGTTTCCATTTATTATACATTGATAATGAAGCATGAAATATTCCTATTTATGTCCCTCGAGGTTCATTACAATTTATATTTAGTAGTCCCACGGACTTCATCTTAGCCACTCCCCCGAGTGCTAAGGCCAAATTTATGATACCCTACTTTCTATGTAGTTACAGTTAGTTCTTGACGATAATAATAATACAACGAATTTAGGTTACACCCTTCGGCCGCGAAAACGTTTCTGTACAAATATGATACCGATTGGCTTTATTTCATTCAACAGCGACCATAATCTCGGCAATTACAGGATAGATAAACTATTTTATTATTGATGTGCTTATAAATTAAGACTCATGTAAACAGCTTGATTACATCATTTTACAGACAAACGAAACTTTTTTAAACCTACTGTTTCAATAACTGAGTATAATACTGTATACGTTTTCATAAGTAAGTGCATATACATTTTCGTGTTTTCATTGACGAGATTGTAATAGTAACTTCAGTAACTATTACAGTACTTATTTATTATACGACACAAGACAATTGTATCTGACAGGTACGTACATTATTCTAAAAAATAAGTCTAGATAGATCCCTTAGGCGTCATAAATCACAGGCCAACAAATCAGTACTCATGACAGAAATTCGACCCAGTTTGGTTCACACAAATGTTTACAGGAAGTTCAACACCACAACCGATGATTTGCCCTAAATATTTAGGTAGACTACAGTTTAATTTTTCACTGAATAGGAGCTTGAATTTCCGATTTCCATTTCGCAGAATGTCTAGGTCTATTTATTTAGTTTGGTTCTTATAATATATAAATACAATCAACTTTATTACTGCGGTTCCATCACCACCACCACGTGCTGCCGCCCAATTCCCGTACATACATTTCCATTTCTCCCTAATTTCTTTAATCCACATAAATTAATTGTCCTTTATGGAATCCAGTATTGGTTTTGTTGTCTCTATTTCTGAATACCCCAATTAGGGGGACACTTCCGTTTTTGTTTAGTGTCCCAAAAAAGTCCCCGTCCGTGGATTCTACTGTATTCGAGAACCATCTGTGAGCACCCCTAGATGGTACGCGAGCGAAGCGAGCGTGCCATCTAGTTAATATAAATTAATAAAAGAAAGTTTGTATTTCTTCTTAAAACCGTAATTACGTAGCCATTACATCGGTAAGGGTTCAAGGCTCACCCGTTTCATGGTTCTGGTGGTAGAAAGAGTCTACTCGGATAAAGACTATAAACCTTAGGTCCAGTGTACCCATCTAGCTGATCTAGCTTAAAGAACCTAGTACATCTTTCAAGACGAGTAGGGGTCTCGGTGTAATAAACCAAATATTTTAGTCAATCAATAAATATAATGGAGGCAGAAAATAGACGATACTTACAAGTAGATTATATACAGCTAATTGATAACTTATCCACACACGTCCACTGATTTCAAGTTGTTTAAAGCAATCACAAATTATCTAAAAGAATATGGAAATCAAACAAACTGTGTCAACTAAAATCAGAAATACTGTACCAATTTTCTAACACTTAAATATACACACCTTACATATCCTGGTTTGTCGGAAATAATCTTTAGAGTCACATGACTGTAAAACTATGTAACAATAGGTCGGAGGTCGTATGAGTAACACATCATCGTTCTTTTCTTTCCCCGATGCTTCTAATTCAAGATTGTTTAGAACCTCCATTGTTAAACCTGCAGAGATATTTAAGTAATCATGAATAACGTTATAAAACATCAACTGTATATTTTGGTTGGTTTTTTTTTCCACAAGAATTTCAATCCAGTAGCTTACCTAAATTACTGGTTAAAAGGCAGCTTAATAGTTCATCAATTTCATGTGTTTCACAGCTTGAAAATCTAGTAATATAAAAACAAGAAGAGTAAAATAAACAAATTATTTATTTTTTCAATTTATTTTTTCCTTTATTTATCTTTAAGCAGAACAGGAGACGATCTTTTAAGTTTTTGTCCACATGTGTAACGTATGTACGGCTTTATTTCCAATTCAAAGGATGAGGCAATAAAAGCAAAGTATCTTACATTACCAAAAGGATATAAGCAATGGCTAGAGTTTACAGTTTACACACACACACAGATGGTGGTGCAACTCTTGAAATTGACTATTACAGTAAGTGAATAAGCTAATAGACAGGTCTCAAACCCATGCCTCCAAATAGATAGTCCAATATCTCCCCTTGCCGTTGCCGCTCTACCATAAATAAATTGTCAAAGGAAATACCAACGTTGCACTGGTGAGTTAAACTCACTTACAAAATCAAACCACAGAAAGGTAAAGTAAAGACTTACCGAATGGTTAATAACTGGAAAGCAAACGCTATATTATCACATGTTAGCCTCTCATCCATACTAGCAAAAGCAAGTTCCCTGAGCAGATCCTTACCAAGTATTGGTACCCAGTAGAGAAGTTGAACCAGCTCACGTTGTTCAAGAGCTGATACTTGCAAGAGAAGGCCATCCCGATGGTCTAATGGTAGAGATTTAGGTATCAATATTTTTTTTGTGATTTCTGATGGAATTTTTTGTGAGTTCACAGACAACCTTTAAAGAGTCTTTGCAGATATACAGTAGGTATACATTTTTTGTTTCAAGCTATTAACTATTTTAGGCACATACTATATTGCACTGTTATTTTCATTTTCCAAAAAGCCTCTGAAACCAATTAGTAGATTGAAATGACACTTTATACACACTGAGATCCATTAGGAACAGAGGATCTAATTTAATTTGTTGTCTGTCATACATAGGGCCCTACCACCACATGGCATGCACTATATAAGTTAAATATAAATTAATGAATACAGTGTACATTGAGCTGACATACCCATTAACTTCACTATATTGTCTTGAAATCCTTGCAGAACAGTTTGGTGACCTCTGGATGCAGCTTTTGATATCACTTGAATGATGTCACTAATGTCACATGATTTGACATTACTTCGGTCACACGACTTTCCAATGTTTAGTCTAAGGACTTCAGTAGGAAGGCTGCTTACCCATTCATTCACAGATTCAAAACTAGAAAAGTAAAATTGTTAATAGTAGTTTGCTATTGATTATATATTAAAATTGTACTTGTAAACAAAACAGGCACAGAACTAATTTGAAACGATAAATATGAGGAAATCTGTGAGAATGAGAAAAATCCGTCCCAACCGAGATTAAAACCTGGAACCTTCTGCCGAATATGCAGATGTCCTAACCATTAGACCACTGGGGCTTTCATGATAATTGATCATTGGATAGCGACTCTTTAACTTAACTCTTTACTTAATATATTTTCTGTTATTAAGCACAAAGGTATGCTATGTTATGTCACGCTCTATTGGTCACCAGGTCAAAAGCTTCAAGTATAACATTCTTACCCAGATTCCTTCATAGCTATGTCCGAGAGAAATCGAAGAAGGAATCCCCGAACTTGCGATTTCTGATGGAACTTTTTGTGGAGATCGCAGAGTACCTCTAGAAGAGTGTTTGCATCTGGAACAAAAAAGACATGCACGTTATTTATTATCAAAGTATGCTGTAACCACAGATACATAATTATATTATATAAATTGGGGTTGGTGCAGTAAGCTATCACAAGTCATTGAAATTTTAAAAATAACAATCCTATTAAAAGATAATAATACCAGATTTGTTAAGGACTCCAATTAGCCTCTTCACAATACTCAGCACAGCGGTCACATGATCAACAGTACAGTAATCAGAAAGATCATCAACAAAGTGATCATGTAGCCTCTGATACCATCCTTTTAAAGGTTTATCTTTGTTGATGAAGTATGTCATGATTTCAGCTAATGCCAGGTTAGACGTCTGGACACCCGATTGCTTTCCCTTCTTGCGTTTGTTTGAACCATGACTGTTTTCGATGAGTGGAAACGATGTAAACAATCGTTGGCTAAATTCTTTTTTATGTTGGGCAAGGAGTTTATCTAAAGGCTAAAGAAAAAAAACCACATTTTATAATCATGTTGGATTTTATGACAGCATTAATATTGACTGACAGGAAAGGCCTTTATAAATTCACCCAGTGATATACTGAAAATTTATAAAAGGCCAAGATGGCAAAATTATTTTGTTTCATGTATCAATTAGAAGGAATATAAATGTGAAATGATAAAAAAAAAAAATATAATAACCGTATATCGTCTGGTATAACCCCACCCCCTAGTGGGGAAAGCCTGGTTCAGGAAAAACAATTATTGGTAAGCATTTCTTGTAAAAACTCATCAGAACTGGCTAGAGAGGCCTATATCCAGATCAACAGTCAATACTGGGATTATACCCGGGGTATGTCTGTTTGTGAAATCAGACATAAAGTTGGGAGGTGGGATTATACCCGAGGATATACATTAATTATTAACTAATACCTTAAAATCATCTTTCTCCATACAAGTAACACGAACCCATTTCAACAACAGACACAACACGCCAAGAACAGCTTCTAACGTTTCCATAGCAACAGGTAACAGTCCGCTTTCTGTACTCATGAGAGACGGAGACACTTCCATCCATGATTGCATAAGAAGTGGAATCACTTTGTTTACAAATGAAACCACATCACCCACACTAGATAGTTGGTTGGTCTGTGAATTGGTGTCAGAGGTCAGTGACCTGAAAATAACAATACAGAGCTGATGATAAAAGGTAGATATTTAAGCAGGGGTATCAGGAAAACTGAAATGGGAGTGACAGTACGCTCATAGATATAAATGTAAAGGATATGGGTTACTTACATTAGAACCTCTATTAAGGGGACACCTCCTATAGGGTACAACAAATTGTCCCCTTAATAGGAGTCAGTAAGGGCGTGTGGCGCGTTGTGTTGGATTACTAATAGTGAGATCGTGGTTCGAATCGAACGCTCGTCGCATTGCTTGTATGCTTAAGCAAGACACTTACACTTGCCTCTCTCCTCTTAGGTATAGAAAATGGGTGCTGGTTAGATCAAGACACAACTTTGCACCGATTACTAGCTGCATTATTATGGGAGTATGTTTCCATACGCGTTTGCTAAAAAAAATTATCAAGGTAATAATGTGCTATGTAAAGCGCCTTTGAGCGTGATTATCCATGAAAAGGGCGCTATAGAAATGTGGTAATTAGTTAGCCCAAAGCGTTAAAACATACATTTCCCCATACTTTATCCGAAGTGTCCATTTAATAAAGAGTGTTCGGAACGATTGGTTCTACAGTACTATATGTAGTACATAAATAAGGATATAAATAACGTCGTGAGGTGGTTTCCCGAATGATCGTAAAATCAAAACGGTACTGGGTATGACCAACTAGCGTTCTTGTCACCAACTAGTCATCCATTCATAGAAGTACTGATGTAGTAGCCTATCTGTACGGTGACCATAGAATGTGACCCGAGACATGACTAACTACGACTTTTAGTTGATAGAAGATTGAAAAAATTGTTAAGAAGAGTTGTACTGTATACTTACAAATAGAATATTCAATAAATAAACTAACAATAAATGAAAATTCAACCAAAATATTGACTACTCTAACCTTAATGTAAAACCTTCTAAAAGAAACGGTTTAAAATGCAGATTATTTCCATTGGTTTCATCCCATCTGATAGCTGTTACCCCTGAGGTGTCGACAGCACTTACATCAACTTTCCTTGTCTCCAGCAATGACTGGAGAAATTTACGTAACCTTGCCAATACCTAGAAACGAAAGTGAATAAGAATGTAATGCACAGCACTATCTACTATCAATTTATAAATATACATCACACAATAGTCAAATATTGTAAAGCATACACTATCAAACTTTATGTGACAAAAAAATGTGATGATGATGTCATATCACTAGCATATTTACATTTTTTTTGCAAGCTAGTTTGATAGTGTAGACAGAGCTTAACAGGTGATTTAACTGCAATTACTAAAATGTATTCATGAATGATAATGACCTTTAACCTCCAAGATTGTGATGTCATTTTTCTATCAGGGTTCACAATTAGCTCAAGATCTGCATTTTCAAAGTCTGGTTTCATGCTTCGCTGCCTCGTAATCTGGCTGACAAAGTTCATCAAGAGTTCTTGACTGTGTGGCACGATCAAATTCGGATACGAGTCGAGGCAAAGGTCGAGGACAGACAACGAATCAAGTTGTACACTCTCGTCAATATGGGTCATTGCACTGCAGAGGTAAACCACAAGAATGGACATAAACGGAGACATATCATTCTCATGTGTGTTTGCGAACAGTAGGGCTAGCAGTGATATCGTTGCTTTTCTGACAGACGCCTGCTTGTCAGTGAATAATGTACAGAAGTTATCCACAAGGAGAGCCAAGTGTTCAGATATAAGTTCTGGGTGTTTGGTAAGAAGTTCTTTCATGCCCCAAAGAGAATCTTGTCGGACTTTGGAGTTATAGTGGTTTAACTGGCAAAGTAATTCCTAATAAAAAAGAAAAGAATTACATTTAAATATTCAAAATTTTAACATTCCAAATACAATCATAATGAGCCATAGTTAAATTTTTATTTGTTAAATGAAATATCTGAAACCATTAGTTTGCCATGCAGTTTTATTTTAACTTTTTTTTCCGATCCCAGAAACAGTTTCTTATTAATGTTACCATTTAAGTTATTGTAAATATGTACGAAAGCCCATTAATGCCATTTTAAGTATATGTTTTTCGAACGTAATCCGTTCTAACGAATTGGTAATTCGTTTGAACGGATTAATAATCTGTTCAAAAGAATTAGTAATCCGTTCAAACGAATTGCAACATATACGACAAGTGCCATTTAAAGTATATGTTGTAATTTGTTTAAACAAATTAATAATTTGTTTAAACAGATTAATAATCTGTTAAAACGAATTAGGAATCCGTTCAAACGGATTAGTAATTTGTTTAAACGGATTACTAATTTGTTCAAACGAATTAGTAATCCGTTTGAACAAATTATTAATTTGTTTAAACAAATTAATAATTTGTTTAAACAGATTAATAATCTGTTAAAACGAATTAGGAATCCGTTCAAACGGATTAGTAATTTGTTTAAACGGATTACTAATTCGTTCAAACGAATTAGTAATCCGTTTAAACGAATTAATAATTTGTTAATAGTAATTACTAATTTGTTTAAACAGATTAATAATCTGTCAATCTGTCAATCTTCAAACGGATTAGTAATTTGTTTAAACGGATTACTAATCCGTTCAAACGAATTACTAATTTGTTTAAACGGATTACTAATTCGTTCAAACGAATTACTAATTTGTTTAAACGGATTATTAATCCGTTTGAACAAATGTGTACCGCCAAACCAAAACCAGGCGTTTGTCGGCAGCAAGGGATTTCTGTAAAATGCTTCTGAATGTGTAAAACCTATATCTTGACCATTTTTAGTTTTTTAAATAATCTTACAGAAAATTTACCGTAGATTCCAAAAATCTATGTATTTTAAAGAAATTATAAGTATAAATCAATGAAAATAACATTTTAATGAGACCCCCTTTTTCGTCTTTGGGGAAAAAATCAAGTTCTATTCTGTAATTTGTGTCTAGTTCTAACCAACTTTTACCTCTTTGATTATGAGAAGACCCCTTAATGTGTGGTATTTTTAGAAAGCTCGTGAAAAAATCTTTCCAAAGATAAAGGTTGTAGGTCATGTAAAATAATAGTATAGCCAATCAAACACATTCTTTAATAACCTTTTGGTATAAGCAAACCAGTCTTGTTGCTACGGAATCCTGAAACAGGCAATTTGATTGGCTAACAGAGTGGCTCAAGTCATTGAAGCGTTAAATTTGCCTTTAACAGCTATTCAAAGTGGAAGGATCTAAATCTCCCTACTCCAATCCAGGAGTTCTTCTACGCATGTGTAGATATCTACTACGTCATCATATATATATCGTATTTTACTTGCGGTCCGGCCATGTAGTATTTTACTCGTACTTCGCTATTTTCTACCGTATTACTTAA
Source organism: Antedon mediterranea (assembly GCF_964355755.1). Taxonomy (NCBI): domain Eukaryota; kingdom Metazoa; phylum Echinodermata; class Crinoidea; order Comatulida; family Antedonidae; genus Antedon; species Antedon mediterranea. The sequence continues at coordinate 36,088,516 of NC_092670.1, read as the reverse complement.
ATATACAGTATATCGCTTTCCCAGACCATCCTCCTCAGCTATATAGGCTAATACACATGAAATTATGAAATTACATGACAGTTATTATTTGTCATCCTTCAGGGCAGGTATTGTATGATTCCACTGTACATAGCCGTATACCTGCCCTGACGTATGACAAATAAGACAACATTATTTTATTATTTGTCATCCTTCAGGGCAGGATTGTATGATTCCACTGTACATAGTCGTATACCTGCCCTGACGTATGACAAATAAGATATTGATTATTTGTCATCCTTCAGGGCAGGTATGGTATGGTTCCACTGTACATAGTCGTATACCTGCCCTGACGTATGACAAATAAGACATTTAATATTTGTCATCCTTCAGGACAGGTATTGTATGATTCCACTGTACATAGCCGTATACCTGCCCTGACGTATGACAAATAAGACATTTATTATTTGTCATCCTTCAGGGCAGGTTATTGTATGATTCCACTGTACATAGTCGTATACCTGCCCTGACGTATGACAAATAAGACATTTATTATTTGTCAGCCTTCAGGGCAGGTATTGTATGATTCCACTGTACATAGCCGTATACCTGCCCTGACGTATGACAAATAAGACATTTATTATTTGTCATCCTTCAGGGCAGGTATTGTATGATTTCACTGTACATAGTCGTATACCTGCCCTGACGTATGACAAATAAGATATTGATTATTTGTCATCCTTCAGGGCAGGTATTGTATGATTCCACTGTACATAGCCGTATACCTGCCCTGACGTATGACAAATAAGACATTTATTATTTAATATTTGTCATCCTTCGGGGCAGGTATTGTATGATTCCACTGTACATAGTCGTATACCTGCCCTGACGTATGACAAATAAGATATTTATTATTTGTCATCCTTCAGGGCAGGTATTGTATGATTCCACTGTACATAGCCGTATAACTGCCCTGACGTATGACAAATAAGACATTTATTATTTGTCATCCTTCAGGGCAGGTTATTGTATGATTCCACTGTACATAGTCGTATACCTGCCCTGACGTATGACAAATAAGACATTTATTATTTGTCAGCCTTCAGGGCAGGTATTGTATGATTCCACTGTACATAGCCGTATAACTGCCCTGACGTATGACAAATAAGACATTTATTATTTGTCATCCTTCAGGGCAGGATTGTATGATTCCACTGTACATAGTCGTATACCTGCCCTGACGTATGACAAATAAGATATTGATTATTTGTCATCCTTCAGGGCAGGTATGGTATGGTTCCACTGTACATAGTCGTATACCTGCCCTGACGTATGACAAATAAGACATTTATTATTTGTCATCCTTCAGGGCAGGTATTGTATGATTTCACTGTACATAGTTGTATACCTGCCCTGACGTATGACAAATAAGATATTGATTATTTGTCATCCTTCAGGGCAGGTATTGTATGATTCCACTGTACATAGCCGTATACCTGCCCTGACGTATGACAAATAAGACATTTATTATTTTTCATCCTTCAGGGCAGGTATTGTATGATTCCACTGTACATAGTCGTATACCTGCCCTGACGTATGACAAATAAGATATTTATTATTTGTCATCCTTCAGGGCAGGTATTGTATGATTCCACTGTACATAGTCGTATACCTGCCCTGACGTATGACAAATAAGATATTTATTATTTGTCATCCTTCAGGGCAGGTATTGTATGATTCCACTGTACATAGCCGTATAACTGCCCTGACGTATGACAAATAAGACATTTATTATTTGTCATCCTTCAGGGCAGGTTATTGTATGATTCCACTGTACATAGTCGTATACCTGCCCTGACGTATGACAAATAAGACATTTATTATTTGTCAGCCTTCAGGGCAGGTATTGTATGATTCCACTGTACATAGCCGTATAACTGCCCTGACGTATGACAAATAAGACATTTATTATTTGTCATCCTTCAGGGCAGGATTGTATGATTCCACTGTACATAGTCGTATACCTGCCCTGACGTATGACAAATAAGATATTGATTATTTGTCATCCTTCAGGGCAGGTATGGTATGGTTCCACTGTACATAGTCGTATACCTGCCCTGACGTATGACAAATAAAACATTTATTATTTGTCATCCTTCAGGGCAGGTATTGTATGATTTCACTGTACATAGTTGTATACCTGCCCTGACGTATGACAAATAAGATATTGATTATTTGTCATCCTTCAGGGCAGGTATTGTATGATTCCACTGTACATAGCCGTATACCTGCCCTGACGTATGACAAATAAGACATTTATTATTTTTCATCCTTCAGGGCAGGTATTGTATGATTCCACTGTACATAGTCGTATACCTGCCCTGACGTATGACAAATAAGATATTTATTATTTGTCATCCTTCAGGGCAGGTATTGTATGATTCCACTGTACATAGCCGTATAACTGCCCTGACGTATGACAAATAAGACATTTATTATTTGTCATCCTTCAGGGCAGGTATTGTATGATTCCACTGTACATAGCCGATACCTGCCCTGACGTATGACAAATAAGACATTTATTATTTGTCATCCTTCAGGGCAGGTATTGTATGATTTAACTGTACATAGTTGTATACCTGCCCTGACGTATGACAAATAAGACAACATTATTTGTCATCCTTCAGGGCAGGTATTGTATGATTCCACTGTACATAGCCGTATACCTGCCCTGACGTATGACATATAAGACATTTATTATTTGTCATCCTTCAGGGCAGGTATTGTATGATTCCACTGTACATAGTCGTATACCTGCCCTGACGTATGACAAATAAGATATTTATTATTTGTCATCCTTCAGGGCAGGTATTGTATGATTCCACTGTACGTAGCCGTATAACTGCCCTGACGTATGACAAATAAGACATTTATTATTTGTCATCCTTCAGGGCAGGTATTGTATGATTCCACTGTACATAGCCGTATACCTGCCCCGACGTATGACAAATAAGACATTTATTATTTGTCATCCTTCAGGGCAGGTATTTTATGATTCCACTGTACATAGTCGTATACCTGCCCTGACGTATGACAAATAAGATATTTATTATTTGTCATCCTTCAGGGCAGGTTGATTGTATGATTCCACTGTACATAGTGTCGTATACCTGCCCTGACGTATGACAAATAAGATATCGATAGTCTAATCTATACCTTACCAATTCTCTAAATGATTATGTTGAATTCGAACTATTATTTACTTTACTATTATGTTATGTTATGTTATGTTAAAAAATGTTGCAAATTTAGATTTTGTTGCCTTTTTTCATATATACATCACTAGTGTCTCGTGTGTAATTAAAACAATATTTAAATCGAGTTATAATAATTATGTACAATAATCGGTACCGGTGTCGATCACTATGAGTGTAATTATTTAGTTTATCTGAAAAATATTCTTAAATTATATTATTTTGATCGAAATAATGATTTTGATATAATATTGATTGTTCAAAATGTTACCCTAAAATACAAATCTGCTGTTGGTTATTTTAAGTGTTTTATTTATTATTCTAAAATAAAGATATATTATTTCAATTATAAAATAAAAGTCACTCGTTATCGTGAATGTGTTTGTATTATCAACATTGTTGATCACGAATGGAGCCTCGGGTATTTGAGCTGTTGGGTACGGTACCGAATAAAGTGAAGAAAAAAAACATTTTTTTTCAAAAATGATTACATACTTCATAGATAAACCCATTTTGGGTGAGTTCCTAAGAGTTTGATGTTTGATGATTTGGTACAGGAAACAACTGCTCTCTTTATTTATTGTTTTAGCATTCTACTCTGTATTTATTGTCAGTCCGAGTACGTATTTCTAACTCAGCTGAACGCCATAGGACGACATACGCGCCGAGTATATAGCCGAATAGGGGGAAACTGCGGACCTTTAGGGCTGCTGTCTGAGCTTATGTACAGGATAAAGTTGCTGTCATTGGTGTTTTTGTCATCCCCAATATGTACTGCTGCCATTAAAAAAAGATTCAACCTTGTATCGCTTCACATGAATAAACCCATTTGGGCGTGGCCCTAAAATGTTGCTGTTTGGCGCCCCGTACAGGATAAAGTTGCTGTCATTGGTGATGTAATCATTATTAGCCCACTACGAATGATATCCAACAAAGTTTATCCTTGTATCGCTTCACATGAATAAATGCATTTTTACCCCCCTATGTTATGATCCCCACAGGCCCAATGTACAGGCTGTGACCCGGCAGCAATGTCGAATATTGCATCTCGCCCTAATACGCACCTTACATCATCAAACCTTTTGTATCTTTTCACATGAATAAATCTTCCGGGCGCCCGGTCTAATACCATGTAGGCCTACCTAAATGAAGAATCAGCCAAACAGAAAATGTGATGTTCTAAATGAATGTATTATTACATACATTTTATTTTTAAAATACAAAACTGTAAATAAAAGAAAGTAAAAATATTCAATCTAATGTTGAAAAATAAGAATTTCTTTTTAATGAATAGGCCTATATTTGAATCAAATCGTCGTAAAACTTACGTTTTTACTAATCTATAGTGCATACATAGTATAGTCAATACAAGATTGCCATTAATATATATAGATAGACAAACAGTCTATGGTACTGGAAAAATATATATATAAATACGTACGAATGCTTTACTGCAGCAGGCCTCATATTTACAAACAGCGGGGAAAGTAGCCTACCAGATTGCAATTTGTTTCACTTTTTACTTCATTCACGTTCATTATACAATTTCATTGTAGGCCTACAATGTCTATATTAGGCCTATGTATTTTGAGGCATAATAGTATTGAAAAAACATTACTTTTTTTTCACCATCCAGGTGTGCATTGTGTGGGCCTGTGGGAAACGGCTATGTACAGTGGAATCATACAATACCTGCCCTGAAGGATGACAAATAATAAATGTTTTATTTGTCATACGTCAGGGCAGGTATACGGCTATGTACAGTGGAATCATACAATACCTGCCCTGAAGGATGACAAATAATAAATGTCTTATTTGTCATACGTCAGGGCAGGTATACGGCTATGTACAGTGGAATCATACAATACCTGCCCTGAAGGATGACAAATAATAAATGTCTTATTTGTCATACGTCAGGGCAGTTATACGGCTATGTATAACAGTGGAATCATACAATACCTGCCCTGAAGGATGACAAATAATAAATATCTTATTTGTCATACGTCAGGGCAGGTATACGACTATGTACAGTGGAATCTACAATACCTGCCCTGAAGGATGACAAATAATCAATATCTTATTTGTCATACGTCAGGGCAGGTATACGACTATGTACAGTGGAATCATACAATCCTGCCCTGAAGGATGACAAATAATAAAATAATGTTGTCTTATTTGTCATACGTCAGGGCAGGTATACGGCTATGTACAGTGGAATCATACAATACCTGCCCTGAAGGATGACAAATAATAAATGTCATATAATTTCATGTGTATTAGCCTATATAGCTGAGGAGGATGGTCTGGGAAAGCGATATATATTTAAGTAATACGGTAGAAAATAGCGAAGTACGAGTAAAATACTACATGTAATGGCCCGACCGCAAGTAAAATACGATATATATATGATGACGTAGTAGATATCTACACATGCGTAGAAGAACTCCTGGATTGGAGTAGGGAGATTTAGATCCTTCCATTCAAAGTACACTGAGGAAGCGGTAAGGTTTTAACAAAACTTTCTTACTGTAAAAAACATTCAATATTAATTCATACTTGCTATTTATGCATCCTAGCTAATAATAAAACAACATAGAATAGTTTAATGATTTATATAATATGAAAAGTAGAAATATTGGCTTCACTAGCGAATCATAAACAACAAGAGGTTAGAAAGTACGAAATGACTTTCTAGCGCGACACACTCAGTTTGGTGAACACAGAAACACTTTTGATCAAAATATTAGGCCTAGCCTAGGCATAAGATAAGAGATGAACTGTATGCCAGCTTAGTACTTCAAGTTAGCCTAGTAAAACCACCTAGCATACCTTGGTCTAGGCCTAGCCCAAAAAAAAATGATTTTTAAATGTGTTTAAAAAAGTTTAATTTAATTTTTCATTCTGTTTTCAGATCTTGATTGGTAATACTGTAATGTAATACCAATAGTTTTGACAGTGGTGGTGATGCTGTTGCTACTTTCTCTTCTCAAAGAACTCCAATAATGTTGATACGGTGCTTAATATAACTTTACAAAAATGACTTTGATTCTGATGATACATGACACATGTATTCTATTATGCAACGTAATTCTGAATAAAACCGTGAAATAATTGTATCGAAAAATATGTATGTATTTAAATGACCCGGCACAAAAGATGATAATACTGTTGTTGTAACACGCAGCCTAAAATGACCAAAATTTTATAATTTAAAGTGTACCAATTGTAAATAAATTTAAACACATCAAACACAATCAACTGTCTGTGTATCATTAATTTTGGTTCATTTCTATGTGTTGTATTTTTATTGTCACTTTATTAATAGTACTTATTTATAGTTATTACAAGCCTCACACATAACATAAGTTTAGTAAAAAAAAGTTTACTAACGTATGTTGTTATTTGAAGTCTCATTTGACAATGTTAATGTTACTGGATTTCTTTGAAAATTTCAATGATTATAGAAAAATGTATTAGTTACATTTGTGCTAAATTTCAAAGTCATAGGTATACTAGAAGTTAGCGTTGTCAAGGTGAACATAAGTCGATGTCTGCCAGCACATTTAAACTTCCTGTTTGAACTATTGTTTATCTTTGAATGCATTTTTCACTGCTAAATAAAAATGAATTCTTACTTGTATTTCTTTACTTATTGTATCATAACTCTAAAAATACTTGACCAAATTGAATAATTTTTTCAGTATTTTAAAGCAAATTATGTGTTCTGTACAAATATCTTGAAAACTCAAAATGTCACATTTACGACAAATGCCTGGTTTTGATTTGGCTGTACACAAATTATTAATTTGTTTAAACAAATTAATAATTTGTTAAAACGAATTACTAATTTGTTAAAACAGATTAGTAATCCGTTCAAACGAATTACTAATTTGTTAAAACAGATTAGTAATCCGTTTAAACAAATTATTAATTTGTTTAAACAAATTATTAATTCGTTTAAACGGATTACTATTAAACAAATTAATAATTTGTTTAAACGGATTACTAATCTGTTTTAACAAATTAGTAATTCGTTTGAACGAATTAGTAATCCGTTTGAACAAATTATTAATTTGTTTAAACAAATTAATAATTTGTTCAAACGGATTACTAATTCGTTTGAACAAATTAGTAATCCGTTTAAACAAATTACTAATCCGTTTGAACGGATTCCTAATTCGTTTTAACAGATTATTAATCTGTTTAAACAAATTATTAATTTGTTTAAACAAATTATTAATTCGTTTAAACAGATTACTAATTCGTTTGAACGAATTAGTAATTCGTTTGAACAAATTAGTAATTTGTTTGAACGGATTAGTAATCCGTTCAAACGAATTACAACATATACTTTAAATGGCACTTGTTGTATATGTTGCAATTCGTTTGAACGGATTACTAATTCGTTTGAACAGATTATTAATCCGTTCAAACGAATTACTAATTCGTTAGAACGGATTACGTTCGAAAAACATATACTTAAAATGGCATTAATGGGCTTTCGTAAATATGTGCTCCTTTTATCTCTTTAACTGTTTCGAAATAAATGTTGAATGAATGAATTTCATTTTTAAGAAAATATCATTTGTTGATGTGAAAACTGTTTGTAACAGACTGTAAATAAGATAACATAAGCATTAAACCTACATACAGAAACTTATAAAATTGTACAGTAAAAGCCACAATTTGTTACGTACGTGTATATTTTGTTTACGCTGTGTGGTGGGTTGTGATTCATCTTGTTTCAGTTGCTCTCGGATCAAGACTCCACCAGTTTTGAAAGTTGCTTTTGTGACATTGTTTGCAGCAGGTTTTGATTTTCCAACTTTTAATTTCACTTTTTGAAAGTCTTTTTTCTTCTCTTTGCTTTTTCTGCCACTTTTTCCCATCTTGATTGTTTAACAAACCTGAAATAAATTATAAACCATCCATCCATGTCAAAATTTTGTTTTTAAATTAAATATTTTACATAGATAAAAGACCTACATCTAAGGTCAGCCTAGCTAAGTCTTGCTAAGTATCTAGTCTCACTAATCTAGCCTAGAGACAAGTTACACTTCTGGGGCCTACTAGCTAGGCCATGACATGATGTGTGTCCGTTGCTGCTGTTGGGTGCGCCTGCTGGGATGACTGCTTTAGTAGTATAGTCTATTATATAGGTAGGCCTGGCCCTAACGTCCTAGGCCTAGCTAAATCTCGCTCACCACCGCCCAACCCGACTCTAAATATTTATTTTTAATGTTCGATAACTTTCTTTAACTTTTCTTATAACTGTTGGTTGCTTTAATTCAATTACTTAGCTAACTGAAACATAACAAAACTTACTTTTATTTAAAAACCTGATCTGATTTTAATTTACTGTACAACATGTGGGTAGAGGTCATAGGTTACGTTTATACGGATGAATGATTTACAAACAACACATGGTTAGTAAAGTCATACACATGCACAGTAGGTAGCTCGAGTAAAGGGCTAGCCTAAAAAATGGTTAGAACAGGTTTATTTTGCAATCTTGCAGCCTCAGCAACTGATGGTTTAAAGAAGGTCAGATTTATAAATATATTTTCTATCGTTATAGATGTTTTCCTTGCTAATCGCTTTTGAATTACGAATTAAATCGATGATTGATCAGTTCCTCTCCATCAGTCAGTCAGCTCACCAATTGAGCGAATGACCGTGAATGACATGTAGAGGATAACAGGCAGTGATCATCACGGCCTACACTAATATTACAAATACATTTTGTGATGTAAAAAGAAGAGACTGCTGTCGTTTATTTAGTTGAATATATATATATTGATAAATAATATATTATATAATTGATAAATAATAATATAAATTATATATATGAACTTAGTATTACCTTTTTTTCTTTTTATTTATTTTTATTATAGAGTATAAAACGCAGAATCAACTTCACGGATTCCCTCCGTATTTTTGTCAGTGGAGGATCTGGTGGGCAAGGGTATCCAGTCTATGGTGGCATCGGGGGAGATGGGGGAAATGTATATTTAAAACCATCCGAAAAACTGTCACTACAGAGGTTAAGGCAGAAATATCCGACTAAAAGATTCAAAGCAGAAACTGGGAGAAACAGCAGGAGGAATAGTCTACGTGGTTCCACTGGGAATGACTACGTCATTCCAGTACCTAATGGTGTTTGTGTTTACACAAATGACAACACATTGTTGGGTAAAATTAATTCAATATATTAAAAAAATGTGTATATGTTGTTCTGCAATGGTTACGTGCTTGTTCATTTTGAAATCTTATTTTTTTTAAAGGAGACTTAGTAAATGTGGAGGACAAGTTGCTTGTGGCAAAAGGTGGACAGGGAGGGTGTAACACCAATAACTGGAATGGCCAGAAAGGTCAAAAGCAAGTCTTATCGCTGGAGCTAAAGATATTAGCCGACGTTGGATTAGTGGGGTACGGGATAGATTTATTTTTTTTAAACAAAAACTAGTCAAAAATGATTTATTATATTACTGTTTATTTATTTATTCAACTTTATTTTACAAGGGTATCTCTAACAGCTGTACTACAGCAGTACAGCTGACTTGAAGAGGCTCTCTTAAACCATACAAACTCATCATTTAAGCCAATCTTCCACTGAAAGAGGTTACTGACTTTTTCCAGATCTCATCTTAACTTCTTCTCATCTTGCTAACTGTGGTCTTCCTTTTCTACCACAACTTCTAAAATTCCAAACTCTCTTCACCGATTCCCCTTTCACTTTATTTAGCTATCATAGTTACTGTACACATACATATTAACAAATGATAACAATTACAAAATAAAATATTTAAAAAGTTAAACCTCTGATAGCAAAGATTAGACCAAAAGGTTTCAAAGAAACATATTTTCATTGAGATCCTTTCTGCAAACTTACCCATCCATCAGCATTTATGATAATGATGTGATCAACTATTTTATCTATTCAAAGAAAGTACTGATACAAAAAATGGGCTCCTTCTAACAACTGTATTGTTTTCTTGAGAGATGTTCCTTCTTCTGTACAGCGATTCAAAAGATAATCTTTATATAATGTAAACTTTATTTTTTTTAATTTGTTTATGTCAGGTTTCCTAATGCAGGGAAGTCTACATTGTTGAGTAAAATTTCAAGGACAAAGCCTGAAATTGCTGAATATCCATGTAAGTGAAACATAAAAAGCAGAAAAATGTTATCAACCGATAAACAGCCCACATGTTTGTCAATTGACTGCCACATCAAAATTGAGATAATAATTTACCGTAATTAATTCTTTTTCATTTTAGTCACAACAATTAAACCTCAAGTTGGAACAATATTTTATCCAGATTTAAGGCAGATTACTGTCGCTGATCTACCAGGCCTGATAGAGGGCGCTCATTACAACGTTGGCATGGGGCATAAATTCTTACGGCATGTTGAACGAACGCATTTACTGCTGTTTGTTGTGGATGCAACCGGCTTTAGGCTTTCGCAAAGAAGCTTTTTTAGAAATGCTTATGAAACTGTTTTGCTTCTCAATAAGGTAAGGTTCAACTTTGGAAACAAGCCTCTTGGCTTACAGGGCCATCCCCTGCTTTCCATGCTTATTTTCTTGTCTAGTCTTGTATTTTTATATTTAATGTTTCTCTTTTTATTTCATTTACATTATACTGTTTTATTTATTTGTACTGTATTTGGAAAGCAATAAATATTACTTACTTACTTACTTACTTCCAAGTTCAAATGTTACAATCCCATCATGCAACAGGGATAGATCCAACATTTTTTTTAACAAGGGAGCACTATACCATATAATGATAGTCTGTCAAAATAGATTTCAACCAGGACAAACGTGAAAGAAAATGCATACCTCAAGCTCTGTCTACACTATCAAACTAGTTTGACAAAAAAAAATGTGATGTGCCCAAATATGGTAGTGATATGCACAAATATGGTAGTGATATGACATCATCATGTCCATATTTGGGCACATCACATTTTTTGTCGCATAAAGTGTGATAGTGTAGACCGAACTTAACACAAAAACATTCAACCATTATGTGATTATGATGGTCTAAAACCTTTAATAAATTAGTGGCACATTATTAAGTGTAACTGAGTGAAAATTGACCCTGGCTCTAAATAAAATAGTCTACTAATTTGGCAAAGATTCAAAGCCAACTGATGATAATTATAATTGTATTTCAATCTGTTCTATACATTCTTAGGAACTTGAATTATACATAGAACATTTATTAGATAAGCCGGCAGTGTTAGCTATAAACAAACTTGATTTGCCAGACACACAAACAGAATTTGAGGAAGTGAAATCTCGGCTACAACAAGGTAAACACTAGTGGGTTAATATTACTAATTAGTAGAATATTACTTGTATATATATATATATATATATATATATTATATATATAGAATATAATAATAGTAATAGAATATATCGGATTTAAAAGAAGTGAAACTGAAGTTTAAACAAAACAGCTGCAAATAGGTGCCAAAGTATACCAACTAGAGAGTGCTAAATAATTTAGCAAACTAAAGCTCTGTCTACACTATCAAAATAATTTGACAAAAAGTGTGATGTGCCCAAATATGGTGGTGATATGCCCAAATATAGTGGTCATTCGTATATGGGCACATCACATTTTGTTGTCACATAAAGTTTGATAGTGAAGAGAGAGCCAATTAACTTAAATATAACAATTAGTTTAATAATTGCTGTTATTGTATGAACATGGGACAGTGTTTTACACACTACAATGTAATCCGGGGCCGTGTGGACGCAGTGTTGTCCAGTCAACACATTTGATGTGTATTCAATGTAAAAAACCCAGACTCATGCTCATTTTATAGTATCTGTATGACAAGCCTATGTCCCCTGACAAAAACTTTTCATACCCTTTTTTCAGGTGATCTAACAGACATCCCGACTGAAATGCAACCAAAAACATTGATCAAGTTTTCAGATATCATTGGAATATCAGCAAAAAATAATGATGGTATTACAGAACTTGTGGACAGTGTTAGACACACAATCGATGTTAATTTACAAGAAAGGGAAAATGAGCGAATGTCGGCAAATCCCACCTGAACTCAGAATAATCTACAGTGCTAGAAACAAAGTATTATATTGACAATATTTAGAAAAATTTAAATAGTGAATATAAAACAAATGCATAACCAAAAGCTCTGTCCACACTATTAAACATTATGTGACAAAAACATGTGATGTGCCCATATATGGACATGATGATGTCATATCACTACTATATTTAGGCACATCACAATTTTGACAAACTAGTTTGATAGTGTAGACAGAGCTTAATAGTGGTTTGAAATATGGTGCAAGGCAGAACCTTATCTACAGAGGTATTGGGTCCAGATCTTTTTAGCCAAAAGAAAATGTAAGAAATGAATAAATAAATAAAACGTGTATCAAAACCATCACATTTTTCTTTGTAAAATAATTGTGGATGTACCTAAAAATAGAGAAAATTAAATCAAAACACTTTAATGTCAACGTAGGCCTATATTATATATAAACACCACAGGCACAGAACAAATTCTAAAACGCCCGGATACTGAAAATGTAATAATGTATTAATTAATTTGAAATGATAAAGATGAGAAAACCTGTGATAAGGATAAAACACACAACCGGGATTCGAACCTGGAACTTTCTGTTTGATATGCAGATGTTGTAACCATTAGAATAATATTAATTTTCAATGACAGACTACAGCCATTGTAGCATATATATACACTGTATATTAATTTGAAATAACTGTGTAACATTATTGTAGAAGCACAGTTTGGCCTTGACTTATATATTAATATTAAGGGTTGATTTAAAATAACATAATATTATTGGTTTCGTAGGGAAATCACTTTTGAAATTCAACGTCAATTATGAATATGATTCATAATTCTGCAAAAAAAGTTAAATAAATCGAATAACTGGAGGGAGAAACCTGTGTGTTTTTAACAGGGTTAAGGGTTTAGTTGATGGGTGGTGTCGTGACAAGTATTCTTAGACGGTCATACCAAGGAAATTGCCTTTTTGTTCATACTAATCTATGCCCGGTAGGGTTTTATGATACAAAATTATATCAAAAGTACATGCCAAACATCTAGGGATAAATTTAACTTCTTTCCAGAAGCAAATTAAAATCATTTACAATATTGACTTTTCATTCGTCACGCGCCAACAAAAACCACAAAACATAGACGTCCTAGTATTATTGTATTGTAGGCCTATAATAATATTGTCTACCAATATCTGTAAAATATTTCAAATTACATTGCTGATATTGAAATATGCATTAATTTAAATGTCTCTACATAATAATCATTATTTTACGACTGTGGGTCGCCAACCACAGGTTCTATTCCATTCTATTGTAAATATTGCATCGTAATTAATACATATTATTAATATATTCGGCCTTGGTTTTGGAAAATTTGCTGTCGCGTAACACATGCTGCAGATTAAAATCATATTGATTGTAAAGCTTATGCTAATTGTTTTAAATAAATTTGTGCTTCCCTGGTAAAATTGTTTTGATTCATAATTTATCATTGCATGTTGTAATTTATGGAATTGTCACATATATAAAAAATACAGTATTTACACGAATTTGAAATGGTCCTGCTTTTTTGCGCGGTTGTATACCAAGATCAATAATTAATGTGCAAAAATTGGACAATCCGTCTAAAAAAATGTGACGTCCACATAATGGACATGATATGTCATTTCACTACCATATGTTGGCATACCACGATCATATTTGGGCAATCACACTTTTTTTAAATTAAACTAGTTTGATATTGTAGACAGGGCTTTAACTAGGCCGAAGCAAGAGAAACCCGTATACTCACCATCCCTAATATAGACGGCTTTAAACGTCCTTTTTGAAGTAAGTGCTATTAGGCTAATATTGTCGTTTAAAAACGCGGTTTAGGCCCGGGTTTAGGATTGATAGGGTGTTGGCTCAGAATAGAAAGTGTTGAGGCCCTTATTAGTAATGACACGTGGACCAAAAAGAAAAACAAATGAAATCGTATTGTATACGAAGGTTTAGTATACGTTATACTTGCAAAAACTCGACAAACTGACAAAATTAATTTTCGGATCGGCAGATTTAATTTCAGAAAGAACGTGTAAAACAAATAACACTACAAAGCTAATTCTACTCTACCAAACAAAAAAACAAGTAACGTGTTTTGAATCGAGGCTTATTCATTATTGCAACATTGGTTAGACTATTGCAAATTAGCACACATGAGCTCGTAAGTAAAAATACGTTTTGTATGTGTGAGTTAAATATAAAGTATATTGATAAAGCATAATGCAATAAAGCATATTGATTTAAAGTGGTAATCCCTTATTGACGAAAGTGGGTAGAGGGATGGAGTGTGTGTGAAATGCAGAAATGCATGTCTGTATTTGTGTGTTAAAAGTTCAGTGCAACGAACGCAATTATTAGTGTGGCCATATTTACCATTCACACTTTAGCTAAGCACTCTTAAATTAAAACTCATATTTAAGTGAATACAATTTAAGGGAAATACTTATTCATTGAGTTAGAAAATATCTCACTTAAGTGTGATTGGTGGTGAATACGGCCACTGGATCCTCCACAAAATTATACATAACTGTATACACAAAACAGATATTGTGGTTTTAAGATATCTACAATTAATGTTTATACAACTAAAGATTTTCGGATAAATTACAGATATAATAAATTTTAGTAAGAAAACATTATTTTATTATTGCACAAGTATGATCTCTAATAATCTTCTTCTCCTGCATCCTCTTCCTCGAATGGTGACACTGTGTCCTCTGCTGTGGCATCTTGGTATTGCTGCAACTCTGACACAAGATCATTCATGTTACTCTCTGCTTCCGTAAATTCCATCTCATCCATGCCCTCTCCAGTATACCAATGAAGGAACGCCTTACGACGGAACATAGCCGTGAACTGCTCAGAAATTCGCTTAAACAACTCTTGAATGGCGGTATTGTTGCCGATGAAGGTAACGGACATCTTAAGGCCTCTGGGTGCGATGTCACAAGCCGCAGTTTTGACGTTGTTTGGAATCCATTCAACGAAGTAACTGGTGTTACGATTCTGAATGTTCATGACTTGTTCGTCTACCTCTTTCATTGACATGCGTCCTCTGAAAATGGCAGCCGCTGTCAGGTACCGACCATGTCTAGGATCGCATGCTGCCATCATGTTCTTGGAGTCAAACATCTGCTGCGTCAGTTCTGCAACTGTGAGAGCACGATACTGTTGACTGCCACGACTTGTCAGAGGTGCAAACCCTGGCATAAAGAAGTGCAGACGTGGGAATGGTACCATATTAACAGCCAATTTTCTTAGATCAGCATTAAGTTGGCCAGGGAATCTTAAGCAAGTCGTTACGCCACTCATTGTTGCAGACACAAGGTGATTCAAATCTCCATATGTTGGTGTTGCGAGCTTCAAAGTTCGAAAGCAGATGTCGTAAAGTGCCTCGTTGTCAATACAGTATGTCTGATCTGTATTCTCAAGAAGTTGATGTACAGACAACGTGGCATTGTAAGGTTCTACGACGGTATTTGATACCTTAGGTGATGGCACGACGCTGAACGTACTCATGATCCTATCTGGATATTCCTCTCTAATCTTATTGGTGAGGAGCGTTCCCATACCAGATCCAGTACCACCACCTAAAGAGTGCGTCAACTGAAAGCCTTGGATACAATCACAGTTCTCCGTTTCTTTTCTGACAACTTCAATGACGCCTTCAACCAATTCAGCTCCTTCTGTGTAATGACCTTTGGCCCAGTTGTTCCCAGCCCCACTTCTGCCAAACACAAAGTTGTCTGGTTTGAAATTGGCGCCCAAAGGACTCGACCGGACAGAGTCCATGGTGCCTGGTTCTAGATCAACAAGAACAGCTCTTGGAACGTACTTGCCACCAGTTCCTTCACTGTAATAGACGTCGATACGTTCAAGTTGAAGATCAGAGTCTCCATGATAGCTTCCATTTGGGTCAATTCCATGTTCATCAGAAACTACTTCCCAGAACTGAAAGAAATTTAAAATAAACTTTTACTGATCAATTGGAAATAGAAGGCATAGCTACAATCAGCAGTTTTTCGAATCGCTTTAGAAATACAAGGCAAGAACTAAAAAGGCTTGGAAGTAAGGCCAAGCAGATCGGATTGCAAAGAATTGAAGCAAAAAGGCCTAAAAGACTGACTATACACACAAGTAGTAGGCCTATAGTTACAAAAATTGTTATGCAATATAACTAGGCCTATATAACAAAAAAGTTAAATACTGTAACATAATATGCAATTACTATTGGGAAAAATATATATAATGCGTAATATGGTGAAAGTGCCTAGATAAAAAATGCTGGTACCGCAAAGAAAATTGGAAACCTAATATTACTGTATACACGAGTAATATTTTAACACTTTCCGTTTAGCAGAAATAATTTAATATATATCAGTTCTACCAAATCATTTCTTGTATATAAAATATTAGCCAGCGTATGGTAACTTATTCCTACTAATATAATATTAGGCTTAATATTTAAGTAAAATCGATCTCACCTTAGAACCAATTTGATTTCCGCATTGCCCAACTTGAATATGAACAATTTCACGCATTTTTAAATCGTTTTATAAATTAGGAAAAATATAAAATTACAAAAAGTCGGTGATACTACAAAAATAACAACCGCTCAGGAAAACAACCGGCTGGTATTGATTCTGTTGTAGATATACTCGGTTTGGAAGAACAGATTTCATCCAGGTACTTGCGCTAATCCGTTAATATACTCGGCTCGGTTCATAGCTACTGGTAGCTTCTTTTTTTTTTGTGTGTGATCCACGTCACACATTGTCACATGATGATGATGATTTGCGTTATAATTTCAGTTTGAGTTTGATCGCTTGTTTTTTATTTATGAAAAATTATTAACTGTTTTATTTGTTTATGTGGCGATGATGATTAATACCATTTATGACAATGGTTAAATATGATGATGATGACTGAACGAAATTATAAATATTGTTTAAATATATATTGTTTTTTTTATTTTTATTTTTACAGCACGTGTTTGCCCAGCAAAATAAATGTAAACATTTATTTTGTCATTTTATAAGTGAAAACTATTTTTTTAAATTTTGTTTTCTACGAAAGTGATTAACTTTATTAAAACTACAAATAGCTTCAAAATCAGATTTAAATAAACTTAATTGTTCATGTTTTTGGGTAAGAATACAACATTAAGCGGATATATTATATTTTTTAATTCTATTACAATAATTATGACATTATGAATTAAATAATATTCAGTTTTTACGGATGTGTTTGATAGAACCAAACATCTGTTATGTTTTTATCAATAATATAATAATGTGCATAAACCGCGGGGGCGTTTATACAGAAATCTTATTACATTTTGTTTATAGTAATGGTTTTTTTTTATTAACCAATATTTAAAGGAGTAGGAGCCAGTAACATAATTTAATACGATCGGACTAACTAAAGATAATATAAACACAAATAGTAAATTAATCATTTAGGCCTTACGAATACTATTGTTTTTTAAATTTCATATTTTTAACGTAAAATTTCTAAATATTATCCGTAATTTATTGTAAATAGCGCTTTTCATTGTACCAAAATTCAAAAGAGTGGGAGCCAGTAACGTAAGTTATAACGATCGGACTAACTACAGATAATAATAATAAAACAGTAAATTAATCACGACCTAATACTACTGTGTGTTTTTCAATTTAAATTCTTGAAATTTTAAAATTGTATAGGCCTAAACTGGTAATTGCATTTTATTGTAAATAGCGCTTTTCATAATTGTACGATATAAATATACTATGACGTTATCCAAATTCCTTCACTTGCACTGATGAAGGGCTAGTGTTGCCCGAAAGCTCTGCTAACTTTTCTGGCTGTTTACTTTTTTTGATTTAGCTTTTCGCTTTTTATTTTTGTATCTCCATTGAGATCCAGCCACTGATACCCACAGCATTGTCATTTTTTTTTCAGTAATTTGCCTTTGGATTTATATTTTTAGATTATATAGACTCATTCAGTCTAGTGACCTAGGCCTCTTTTGTTTTTCCTGTCATTTGTTTATTGTTTTTTGGTAAAATAAGTAAATGAAATGAAACCATCTCAATAAAATGGTCGGTATCCAATCAAGATATTATATTTTGATCATTCTTATTAAACAAACACGTAGATATCCTATCAACGATTTTATTTTAATGTATATCATTTGTAACGTTTATATATTTGATTTATGTACAATTCCACGTCCATTGCAGAGGGGGAGAATCAGTAATGATAATGGCCATTAATTGTTTTAATTTAATCATGTTAATGCATAGTTAATTAATTGTGGGTCTATTTCAATTACGATTTAACTATTGACATACAATAGTCACTTGTATACTGCATTGTTATTGTCAATGTAAAACAAACACGTCGGATTAAAGGATTAATTTTCGACATTTCATAATTAAATGCTCCAAACAACACAACAATTCACTTCTATTCTGAAACTGTAATCAATAAATTATCGATTCCTAAATCTACGCGTATATTATGCAGAAAGGAATGGTTTCAACAAAGCATATGCGTAAAGCCCACACACATACATGTATAGATGTATTGTCCCCTGAAAAAATATTTTTTATACATTTTTGTTGTTGCTGAATATGCCATTTTAATGTCGCATAAAAAAACGTATTTACCTGAAAACCAGTCAAATTGGCTGCCAGCCAATGGATTTTTTTTAATGAATTTGACCATTATGTTGTCCTTTTATATGAGAAAGCATTATTTTTATTCGTTTTTTTTACGGAAGGGATTTTTTAAAACAAAATAACCTATTATGGGGGTGGGGGAGGTGGGAGAATACTTCTTTAAGCATTAGGGGCATATGTGTGAAAGTACACGTAATTATGCAATAGAATATAGAAATGCAGTGTTATTTCTATAAACAAATTTAATTCAAATTAACAGACTAAACATAATATTTGGATTGCATTAATTTATTTTATTGGAATACAATTATTTCTTACTTCGTCAACATTAAACTATGTTACAGTTACACCTAACTCAAGTGTGACACGCCCCACTTTAATGCTTGGTTCCCACTAGAGACGCAACCCAAGGACGTACACGCAACGCAAGCGAGAATAATCCATCGCTTGTGATTGGTCAAATCATCCACGTTGCGCTTATGTCCTTGCGTTGCGTCTCTTGTGGGAACCAAGCTTTATTCACTAAAATCAGTACTCCATTCATAAACTATAGCCCACCATTTTAGTCTCCTCTGTGGTGGAAACACGTGCGCTTAATATATATATATATATATATATATAGCACTCTAATATAATTAAGTTAACCATGGAGGTATAAAAATTGTTATACAGGTACCTCCATGAGTTAACTATATATAATGTACTGTACTTTCACCCTTAAAGGACCACAGTATTACTCAATTGAATCTACATCCATGATTGGACAATGTAAACTATACTGTAACGTGCGGTTTTTAATTTGCGCAACACAATTTTTCAATTTACACAATGCAACTGATAATTTGGATGTACACTGTATAATCTATATTAAGGGGACACATTGGGGACGGCAACACATTTTCGCCTTAGGGCTGTCTTCAGAATTACCGCCACTCATTCTTTTCATGGGAAAGTTGGCCCTGAATATGGGTGCCCAAAGAAGGCTGATTCTACTGTACTACTATATAGGCCGGCGTTCACGAATTACCACAATATTACAGTCTTAAAGCTCTGTGTGAAAGGGGCTTATCTTTCCTATTTCTCTTTTAAATCAAGAATTATCTACTCTTCACTTGTGCCTTTCATACACAACCGCCACAATTTTTTTTTACAATCTATACAACGATAAGTTTTCAATTCCCATATATAATTTTTAAAACAAATTAATGCCGGTCAAGTGGTCAAATATAAAAATAAATTGAGAAAAAATCAATTGAATAAAAATCTAATATCTAAATAATATTTACAAATTCAAGTAGTATAAATTTGGCATTGGTATAAATTTGGTATTGGACCATGATTAAAATTAGAATGAAAATTTACCCAAAAAATTTCACTTGGGCAATGACGCGTTTAAATATTCAATCTAGTTTGACAAAAAAAAGTGTGATGCACCCAAATATGGTAGTGATATACCCAAATATGGTGGTGATATGCCCAAATATGGTAATGATATACCCAAATATGGTAGTGATATACCCAAATATGGTAGTGATATGCCCAAATATGGTAATGATATACCCAAATATGGTAATGATATACCTAAATATGGTAGTGATATGACATCATGTCCATATATGGGAACGTCTCATTAGGCATAAAAGCAAAACATTATCACATAAAGTTTGATAATGTAGACAGAGCTTTACATACCATGTTGTTCAGATACTATATACAGTACTGAGATATGATAGGAAGCATGTATTTTGTTGCTATTTGAAGACGAGTCACCAGTGTCAAATACCTCTTTGACACCAAAAGCAAAACTCCGGAGACAATCCGGACTTGACGCCCTTGTGTTTTGGTGTGAAAGATAAAATCAAGCAACTCTTGAGTTCAAAACAGCGTGGTTGAACAGCTGCAAATTCTCCGGAGAGCGAACTACAGGGACACACCAGTGTTTTGGTTTGAAAGGTACCAACATCAAACTTAATCAAATTTAAGTGGCAAACGTTGTGAAATAAAACGTCTAAAACCTTTAATATCAATTGTTATGCTCTATTGCTTTGTCTTCTTTTTGTGATGTCATAAATGATGTAATATAATCTCTTGTTTTTATAACAATTTAATGGAACTTTTTATTGAAGATATTTGAAATGGTATTAATAGACAAATGGCCGAACGGTTAAGGCAGGGGCATCATTTATCGTACCTAAAGAGCCAACAATATCGGCAACGGTCAGAGGCCGACTCGCTACATGGTTCTATAAACTGTCCAGTGTACAGTTATAACCTGTGCATACTTTAAAAAACCCAGTTTATCATTCGAGACGAGTAGGGGTTACCCAGGTGAACTGGTTTACAATATAGCCTCTGCATCAGGGGGATTACCACCTATCTGATAGGACAGTGATTCATTTACTATTGGTGATCCTTGCCCACAAATTAAAAAAAATAAAACATTTCTAATGTTACCCTTTCAACATCCAAGTTCTTTGAATTTTTATGCATGATAATTTTAACAAAACGATTTAGCTAGACAACTAAAACTAAGTTATCTGTTCCGCAATTGGGAAATCCAGAATTTTTTGGTCCCTTGAAAAATACTCAGATATTTCTTCTAGCGTTTTTCCTTTTGTTTCAGGAACGCAAACAACGACAAATATAACGCCAACTAAACAGACACCGCCATAAAACCAGAAAACTCCCGCACTTGTCATAGCACTCTGCGAAAAAGAAGATAATAAAATAACTTTGCAAGCACCCTTCTGTCAACCGAGAGAAAATAAAAACCAAAGTTAATATTAACCTTTAATCATTGCATGCACAATATAACTTTAGTAATATGTGATTTTGGTACGGCTGATTTACTTGTCATTTGAGGTTTGGTGTCATAGCATTTATGCAAATTATATGCAAAATATTAATACAATGGTATTGATAGAGAAGACATGCTGGCGCTGCACTTTGAAAGATTGCAATACCATAGAACATAGCGGCGATTACAACCATAAAATAGAGGGCACTGTAACATTTTATTTCAAATCCAAAGCATCGGTAAATGTATTTTGTTAAAGCAGTTTTTCTTTTTTCTGTTTGTAAGTAAGCTGTTCTAGAAAGAATGGGGAATAAAAATGGTCACTTTTTTATGACGGCTTTTGTATTTATAATATTTTTTCTCGATTTATTTGTTACAGCTACTGAACTAGGTGATATTCAATTTTTCTGTGAGAAGCGACTTCAGATAATAGGAAGCTCTTGACAACCTATGACCTCAAATTTTGTGTCATTGGTTGTCAAAAACTGTAAGCGAGGAAGCGATTGAGGAAGCACACATCTTAACGTTCCAAATATGTGCACAGTGAGTGAACATGTTGTAACCAGTTCCTAGGTCAAAAGGTCTCGTATTTTGCGTCATTGGTCATTGTCTGGATCTATCAAAACTGTATCGAGAAATCGATTGAAGAAGCATCAATCTAATGATCCCAATAGTGCATGAATGAATTAATTAACATGTTGTACCGTTTGTGGGTCATAGGTCACTAATGTATTTTGTCCAAAGGTCACTCACTCACTGGTTAAAATTTCATTAAAAAAACACACTTACTTCCATATCAAAGAACTCCTTTGTTACTATAAAAGCACAAGTCCAGTTGACAGCCGTAGCTATTGAACTCGCTGCTCCCCGTGCCCTGGTTGGAAAAATCTCAGACATGATCAGCCATGGTATTGCGCCCCAACCAAGGGAGAACGCTGTGATGTAGATGATCATACTCATCATGGACAGCCAAGTGAGATCTGGAGTATGCGAGTCTCCCAAGTCGGTATTTGTCAACGACACGTTGGCAGATGACGTACTGTTTTTGGTCAGATCATAATAAACACCAAATGTTGTTGAGCTTATGCACATTCCAATTCCTTCAAGTATAGTAAAGCAAACACCTATTTAGACAACTTGGCAGAATAAATTTTCTAGTAAAAAGCAGGACAAACGGCTAACTTTGTCACATCGCTACGCTACGTTAAGGTAGGGGCACTGCAAACCATAGATATACAATCGACACAGGCTCAGGTTATTTTATTCAATCTGCAATTGTCTTAAGCTACACTATCAAACTTTATGTGAAAAAAAAATGTGATAGTGTAGACAGACCTTGACATACTAAGATTTAATGGAATTCTAAAATGGCATTTTTTATTGGTGAAATGGCTCCAAATTTTATTTCATATAATTGTTAAAAAACACTAAAAATTTGCAGAAGTTTCAGACATACTTTCAAAACATGTCCTGTTAAAACAAAATATGACAAAACAATGAAAAACATGACAAAACAATGAAAAAAACGACAAACCTGCTAAAATTAAAAGTATTCGCCTTCCTGCCCTGTCCATTAAAATCACTGCGACTAATGTAGCCAAAACTTGAACAGCGGTAATGATGATAGAAGCGACATGCTCTTCAATCGACGGAGCTGCGCTCTGGAATATTGTGACGCCATAGAAAATGACAGCGTTTATGCCGCTGAACTGTTGAAACACCATCAGACACAGGCTAATTGTTAACGGTATGTACAAATAAGCATTGAAAAATTCTTTATATTGGAAATCATTCTGAAGAAAGAAAAACATAAATTGATTTGTATTAAGAAGGCCTAAACAATTATTTTACACAAGCAGTATCAATTTAAAAAACAGTGTCGGTCTTTTTTTAACATACGAATTAAATTAAGATTTTTTACTATTAATACCCAGCATTTCAAATAGACACCGATTTGGGCCAATCCACATACAGATAAAAAAAATTGTATTTATATATTGAATATCAAGCAAGGTTCCAGGTTTGAATCTCGATTGAGGTGACTTTTTCCAGTTCTCACAGATTTCCTCATCTTTATCGTTTCAAATTAATTACATTTTAGCATATCACCGGGGGGGGGGGGGGGGGGGGGGGGGGGGGGGGGGGGTTAGAATTCATGTTCTGTGCCCGACGTATTTATATATATATATATATTTCTAAAGGCAAAATACTGAAAAAATGACAATGCTGTGGGTATCAGTGCTTGGATCTCAATAAAGATACAAAATAAAAGCGAAAAGCTAAAACAAAACAATAGAGTAAAACAGTCAGAAAAGTTAGCAGAGCTTTCAGTAGCCCTTCATCAGTGCAAGTCATATATATTTATACATAAAAAAAGCCATACCTTCTTTAAATTAGTATTATCTTCAATCTCTCTACATTCGCGATCTGAATTATAGTTGGGACCTCGTAACCATACTAAAACAGAGAGTGCCCTATCACGTTGATGTTGCATAATATAGTATTGAGGCGTTTCAGGCATAATGAGCATGAGTACAACCAGTAACGCACACACTAGACACCCAACATTGGCCAACCAGACATAGGAAAGTGGAACTCCTAATTCAAAATAAAGAAACATACATTTAATCAATAGTACTAAATTTAGTAAGAGTAGCTGTCTTGGGGAGTAGCTGTCTTGGGGAGTAGCTGTCTTGGGGAGTAGCTGTCTTGGGGAGTAGCTGTCTTGGGGAGTAGTTGTCTTGGGGTAGCTGTCTTGGGGAGTAGTTGTCTTGGGGAGTAGCTGTCTTGAGAAGTATCTGTCTTTGGAAGCAGCTGCTGTCTTGGGGAGTAGTTGTCTTTGGGGTAGCTGTCTTGGGGAGTAGTTGTCTTGGGGAGTAGTTGTCTTGGGGAGTAGCTGTCTTGTGAAGTAGCTGTCTTTGGAAGCAGCTGCTGTCTTGGGGAGTAGTTGTCTTTGGGGTAGCTGTCTTGTGAAGTAGCTGTCTTGGGGAGTAGCTGTCTTGGGGAGTAGCTGTCTTGGGGAGTAGCTGTCTTGGGGAGTAGTTGTCTTGGGGTAGCTGTCTTGGGGAGTAGTTGTCTTGGGGAGTAGCTGTCTTGAGAAGTATCTGTCTTTGGAAGCAGCTGCTGTCTTGGGGAGTAGTTGTCTTTGGGGTAGCTGTCTTGGGGAGTAGTTGTCTTGGGGAGTAGTTGTCTTGGGGAGTAGCTGTCTTGTGAAGTAGCTGTCTTTGGAAGCAGCTGCTGTCTTGGGGAGTAGTTGTCTTTGGGGTAGCTGTCTTGGGGAGTAGTTGTCTTGGGGAGTAGCTGTCTTGTGAAGTAGTTGTCTTGGGGAGTAGCTGTCTTGTGAAGTAGTTGTCTTTGGGGTAGCTGTCTTGTGAAGTAGTTGTCTTGGGGAGTAGCTGTCTTGTGAAGTAGTTGTCTTTGGGGTAGCTGTCTTAGGGAGTAGTAGGGGTTGATTTTCTACTTACTCACACATACTTACCAAACACATTAACTATAAAAACACCTATTGTTACAGAAAGCTGGAAGCTTGCACCGAGAGCACCTCGTATATCTGGACTTGATACTTCCGCTATGTAAACCTTTGAAGCAGAAAAAAAACATTTGAAAACACCTTGCATTCATAGAATTCAACAATCCGTATGGTGTGCAAAACCACAATCCATATTTTTTATAAATATGTAGTATAAATAAATTGAAACTAATTGAAGGATTGAATTAATTGTAATATCTGAAATTCACAATGGAAATGAAAATAGTTTTTAGTTTTCATTGCACACATTAAGAATAATTGAAAACACCGACACAAATAAAAGACAAATTTTCAGTTACTGGACCAATAATGAATGTGTATGTGTACATATTTGTGTTTGTACTTATATATTGTTTTTGTGAGTTTGCCACAACCAAATGAATTCCCCACTTTTTTTAAAACTTGAATTAAAACGAACAATTAAAAACTTCACATACATAAACATACAGTACACCACACAATACAGTAATATTCATGATTTACAAATTAAACATTCATTTTCGTTCCTTTATAGTATCTATCTTTTTTTTATGAATCTTGCATGCCGGAGTTATTTGAATAAATAAATTGAAACCCAATATTGTTAAAAAAAACGTACAGGAGTTGCCAAAGATGTCATTCCAGCTCCCACACCCGTCAATATCCGTCCAACGTATAGAGCTGCTACACTATTCACCGATGCAATCATGGCATATCCGACTGCATATGGAAAGGCACATATCATCACGGAATACTTGCGACCTAACTTGTTTATAGACATACCGGCAATCGGGCCGCCAAAAATGGCACCAATAGCAACCATGGACTGAAATTTTAAATTATTAACAAAAATTGAATTAGAAAATGTATAATAAAAATATAGAATTATTAAAATCAATACAAAGGTTGTTTAATTTGTTCATACAGGAACTTTTTTAAAACGTTTTTAACAAAACAGAAGTAAAGATATCAACACATTCCTGCTAAAACATTTGTTCCAAATAACATGCATTGTGCTTAATATATTTTTGCGCTGCGCCCTAGTGGGAACCAATCCTTAAGGTCAAGTGCGGTATGGTCGTACCTTATACCCCACAATAAACTTGTTCAAATCAAACTCCCCCCTCCAACCTTCACCCCCTTTCACCTACACCCCCTCTCACCGCCCACATCCTAATGCAATACTTACTCCAAACCATGCTTGTTGGCCATCGGATGTAAGTATTTTATTATCAACAAGATCAGGTAATGCTGGTGATGAATAACCTAAAGTATAGCCCATGAGAATTGGTGCTAGAAGAACTACAAGCGTTGTTATGTACTGGTTCTTGTGTAATGGCGTCTGACTGAATGAAAGGCAATTTAAAATAAAATATTAAGAAATTATTTTTTTCTATGAAGCCTTTGTTGGCTAGGCTCGCCTACAGTACTAGAAAGGTCAAGGCTAGCCTCTCTCTCTAGCTATCCTTCTTAGTAGGCCCTCTACCTTAAACTCATAATAACGCTACAAACAAGGCCTAGGCCTAGTAGGCCTACTACTACTCTAGGCCTCTGGCCTACTGTACTAGGCCTAGCAATTAGGTTAGGCCCTCTCTAGGGATCTCTCTAGTAGGGCCTAGCTAGGTAGGCCATACTGGATTATCTTCATACCAACCTCTTTTGATTGATTGTCAAGAGTGCCTCATTCTCTTCAGCAACACTTAAAGTTGACATGATCCGACTAAGAGCCTAGACTAGTCACTAAAGAAGCTAGGCCCCGGCGGTAAAGTAAATAAATGCAGTCTCGTGAATTAGCTTGTGATAATTTATTATTCTTTTTGACTTGCTCCTCAGATCAATCGATCATGATCGATCGACGACGACGATCACACAAGGCTTAATTTTTAAAGAGGGCGCTCAACAAGTATGGAGCGCCAAAGTGCCAAAGTAAATTACTCCTCAATCGTATTTAATGTTTTAGTAGTATTTTACTGTATCTTTTATTTCAATGAAAAAATAGAATTTTCTTTCAATTCTATACATGCTATCTAGTACGCCTATTGCTACATACATTTTTAAAAACATCGTTTTCATTGATGATGATGATGATGATCTTATCATAATGATCATCTAATTTATATGTAAAGCATTAAATAAAAACAATGAATACTTAAATATCAACCATCGTCATCAGGAAATATTAACATTTAAAAGATTTAAAGCTGGGACTGATAGTGCATTGCATTGCTTACCTGTAAAGTTTTGTAGACTTTGGGATGGATTTAAGAAATGCCTTTATCTCATTAAAATGGAGTACATTTAAAAGTAACCTAAGGGAACATTACTTACCCGTTGATTAAGTTAATTAACAATTGGAATAAAATATGATAGTACTTTAAAAAAAATTATATTATTAAAATTTAAAACATAATTTAATGTAAATTAAAAATAATTTTATCTTATAGTTGTTTATTTATAATTTAATTTTACATATGTAAACTATGGCTTAATTTTGATTATTTTTTATTAGCATTACTAGTAACTGGTTGGAGGTACACCTTTAATTTTTCTTCTTGCGTCGTGTTTGTTTAATTTGTTGGCTTATAATTTGTAAAATGTTTCTTTTGCCTGAATAGACCTAAATAATAATAATAATAATCATCATTATTTAGGTCATAATTATCATCTTCTTTACCAAAGTTTTTGCCATAATTTAATAATTGTCAACATCGTAATTCCGTCACATCATTATGTAGTACAATCATAGCAAACTTTATATTTGCTGCCACGGTCAAACGTAGTTGATATTTCTTCTAACGACTTTCCTTTGGTTTCCGGCACACAAAACGTCACAAATATGACGCTTAGAAAACACATGCCTCCATAAAACCAGAAGACTCCAGCATCCGTCATAGCAGCCTAAAAGCGGTTTTTATAAAAGGGAAGACAAAAACAAAACAATATTTAAATTTGTGTGACGTGATAATGACTGCCTCTGATAATAATTGGCATGCTGGAGGTATGATAATGATAACGACCTAATATCGATTATGATAGATTAAATTATGATAAAATATATTATGATCATGACAATGTTAAGATATTTGTTTATACATACGACGATGTGACGATAGCGTTTCAGTTTAAAACCGTGCATATAATGGTGGTTCCTACTAGGACGATAACGATACGATTCTTGTCACATGAAACGTGACGACACGACGTAAAAAATCGTTTATATTATATCGTTATAGCCACTTTTTTGTAGTTAACTTACCGACATGTCAAAAAACTCCTTTGTTACTGTAAAGGCCGACAGCCAATTAAACATCGTCGCGACAGCACTAGCGGAAGCTCTTGCTCGTGTTGGTAAGATTTCAGACATAATCAGCCACGGTATAGAACCCCATGCCAACGCAAACGATGACGTAAACACAACCAGGCTGCTCAACGACAACCACGTCAAATCTAACGTTGATGGTGATGACGTGGTTGCCGTCGTTGAATATAAAAGTTCGTATGATACTGTGGACATGTTGACGTTGCCGTCGACAGACGGCGGAGCTGTCATCTCTAGGTTATTTAACGTGCCACTGTTTGTGGTGACTTCTGTCAATTTGTAGTACAAACCAAACGTTGTCGTACTTATACACATTCCAATCGCTGTATGGAGAATATACACATTATTTGGTTATTTAAAAAAAAAACTATTATAAAACCAACACTATATATTACGGAAGGTCGCCTTCTCTGATCAGACGATCTTAATGCGGCAACCATTGCGACGACCATAGGAACTTCAACATCTTTACGAAAAAAATTATGCGTAATGTTCGTCCGTCCCTTATTTAATTGTAACGTTTTGCCCATTCGTACTCTATAGTAGTTAGTTATAGTTTTTAGAAAACGTTTCAAACATAATGCTATCAAAAGCTTTGTCTACGCTATATCAAACTAGTTTGACAAAAAAAAGTGTCATTTGTGGTGAAGCGGTAGTTATCTTACGTCATCGGGTCCATATATTGGCACATCACATTATTTTGTCACATAAAGTTTGATAGTGTAGACAGAGCTTACCAATATGTATTTGTATCCCATAATGTTTTTCCGTAAAGTTTATATAATATTGATCTCAGCCTAAATTGTTAAAGGTGAGGAGTCTAAAGCTCTCTCTCTCTCTCTCTGTCAATTTATGTGAAAAAAAATGTTATGTGACCTTAATGAACATTATGATATGTCATATCACTACCTGCCATATTTGGGTATCACATCAATATTTGAACACATCACAATTGTTTTTTGTCAAACTAGTTTGATAGTGTAGACAGAGCTTTAGTAGGCCTAATAATACATACATAATACAATTACCTGCAACAATAAGAAGTATTTTCCGACCCGTCCTTTCAATGAGCAACATAGAAATAAATGTTGCCACGACTTGCACGGCGGCTATGATTATCGCCGCGACGTTGTCGTCTAAGGACGGTGATGCCGATTGGAAGATAGTGACAGAGTAGAACGTCACCGGGCCGATTCCACTGAACTGCTGGAATACCATCAACATGATACTGATTCCCAGTGGTATGTAGATGTTTGGTTGCAGGAACTCTATGTACTGAAACTCCTCCTATGAATATACATAATAATAATATTTGACAACGTATTAGGGATGTACATGCAATTGCAAGATTTATGATATCGGCCGCACGCGCTCGCCGTCGCCGTAAATCGCTGTGACGTCAAATGTGTTTAGCGAAATCTACTTCATGAGTTTTCCCTGTTGTTAACATACAAGAGATAGATAGGGCCTACCCGTCATTTCAATTGCTAATTAACCTGCATTGCACCCACCCCCTCCAAAGCGTAATGTACGTAACTGATCCCGTTACGCTCAACCACAAACCCCTCTCAGTATAATTTACACACTATTTCTCTTTTCCCGGACAGTTCAAATGTAGGTGAAAAACTCTTCACTATAGAGTTCTAGCCATGTTGAACTAAGAGTTATACTCATATCTCTGAAAACTCGTATCTACCACCAATGAGGTTATCAAATACAATATACTGGATGACTATCAACATGTGATATACGTCATATACGTAATACACCAAGAGTTATACCCGGTACCCATATCTCCAAAAATGCATATTTACGAACGAGGTCATCAAATACAATATGCTGTATGACCTCATTCATTTTATGAAAAATATCTGTGTTTCCCCTTTGTATCCGTAACAATAAGTGTATTCACAAATATGACTATTGGTCTTACTGAAAAACCGAATCACAACACAAACACAAGATAACACTGGGCCCGATCACCTGGCTATCATGAACAAATACTATATAAAAAGAGTTTAACATATTTTACAATCCATCTTCATTTGTTTTCTCTTCTTTGGGTCATTCAACTTTTATTTCATTTCAATATCATACGGTACATGTAAAATTATAATAACAATTTTTCTTGTCCATGTCCATGAGGATTTGTATATTGTAAAACAATCAATTAGACATCTTCATTGACTGTTTGGTTTTCAACACCAACAGTTATATTGACAGATTTTTAAAGTTTAATGTTTTAATTTTTCAAATATGTAAAAGAAACGGTTTTTTTTAAATTAATCATTAGGCCTACTCCACTGAAAACAATAAAGTATTACCATCTAGAGGCCTATCGACAGGGCGCTTCATGGACGACGCAAATAATAGCATTGGATACAAACCCATTCCCTCACCTCACCTACCTAATAGCATTACCCAACTTTAAGGATATTTATAAGTTGGGGATTTTTTTATGACGCTTTCTACTTTATAAGTGTTTGTTTCTTATCTGTTTATTTGTCTTTAAAATGTTTGTGCCCTCCGGATGTGCGACTGTAATCTGGTATCAATGTTCAAATCTTGTTGAATAATGATTATTTATGGCCTTTATATTTTCCCGAGACCATACGTATATAAGCGGTACCAAACAACTTAATATCATTTCTTCTTCTGAAGCTGCAGCATAACTATACAAGATGACTCGCTCAATGACGTTAGTGTTGCTTCTCTGTCTGACATACACTCTGCATACATCTGGAGCAGGTAAGCTTTTAACCGAATTGTCAAAACAAGTAGCCATGTAGGGCCTAAGATCATCACATTCGACTGGTCTGTTCTGGTCAGGTTTTAACGCAAACTTTGTGAGATATCCAACATCTCTCTAATTAGGCCTAGCTCAGATTTTTCGCCGATTAATACACACTTGATCGCTGTACTGTGCTCTCATATTAAGAACATTGGTGATTCAATTGGGAATAGTGATTTGATATTGTGAACTACAATCATAATAGCAAATGTTCTTCTTTCCGAATGTTTCCGACACATGATTTGTCGTGTCGTACAGAACAGTAAAATCAGGGAAGAGTGAATGTTTCACTCTTCGCTGGTATAATGTAAAATGTTGTTATTTACGGTTACTTATAATATCTTATTTCAGCGAGCGTGGCAAAGAACCCGGCCGAAAAAGACATTTCCACCAAAAAAGGTAAGGTAAACACATACGATCTTATAGAGTTATTTTGTATCCAAAAAATATTTAGGTCTACTTGCTGCTTTCCAATTGAAAAATTAGCAGAAGGGAACATTTTTTCTCATAACAAATCGTATTTGATTATTATACAACTATAC
This sequence comes from Antedon mediterranea, assembly GCF_964355755.1. Taxonomy (NCBI): domain Eukaryota; kingdom Metazoa; phylum Echinodermata; class Crinoidea; order Comatulida; family Antedonidae; genus Antedon; species Antedon mediterranea. Next base: position 36,056,542 of record NC_092670.1, on the reverse strand, counting down.
GTATTTAAAGAGTAGCTTTTTCTGTACATTTTTACCAATGGTTGGTTCCCACTAGAGACGCAACACAAAGACGTAACACAAGTGAGTTGACCACCCGGGTTGACCAATCACAAGCGATGGAATATTCGAACTGTCGCTTGTTATCGCTTGCGATGCGTTTACGTCCTTGCGTTACTTTAACGTCAGTCTAATTTCTTCTTAACGTAATTTGTCTTTGTTCTGTACCTGACATCTTGTCTCTGACGCCAAAAAAATTAGTACCCTATGGTTTGTCCGAATAATTTTTGTACCTTACTGTACCTAGAAAACAAAGTAACTTGTATTGCTCATTTTAAAGCCCTTACGGTGATATTACGAATGTAACTATTGTTACGTTACGGTTACGTTTATGGTTATTCTGGATAAATCATTGTTAGTATAAAAGCATTATTTATTAATTATTTAGATAGTGTGCCAGAACCGGATGAAAAAAGCGTTTCCACCAAAGCAGGTAATCAGATATTTTGTTTAACGGTATAGCTCTGTTTTGTACAATTGCTTTCGATTTTTGCTAAATACTTTTCCGTTTCAGGTAAACGTAAAACGGGTCTGTGGACATAAATTGTAGGTCTATTAATCTTAACAGTTTTGTTTCTCATGATTTGTATATAAAAAAATGTAACATTGTAAAAGTGTTCAGTGATGAATATTTTAGTTAAGCTCCATTTTTTGGTTATTTTAAAAGATTTTCTCGTTTCTTTTAAATTTGTGTTGTTATTAAGATGAATATGAAATAAACAAAAGGAAAAAAAACAGCAATTTCAGCGTGAGGCAGATTGCCGGTGCCTGTTAAGTCTTCCAATCAACAATCCAATCACCAACATGGTTGATATTATTATTCCACAATAACTATTTACATTATATCTATTTAGTTTCTACGAATGATGTATTCCTGGGTACAACCTTCACACTTGAGATGGGATTCTGCGTAGGAACCGAAAACATCCCGTATACGGGAGACTTCGATGGTGACGGTAATGAGGATCTGTTGTTTCACGACTCCAAGACTGGCTCAAAGCGGATTTACTATGCAAGGTAATAATATAAAACACTCCCGTAATCTTTCATAGAAATCGAAAGTAGTATTTCAATCGAGTGTATCATGAGATTTTCTAAGGGTTTTATTCTAATTAGAAGGTATTAAGGGACCATTCAAATAAATCCTAGCCGCAGACTAGCGACAGAGTACTAAACAATCGCCGCACTTAGGAACCTCAATTTACTGTATTTGAGTGCCGTTGATACTAAGCCCCAGTTCAAGCAGGTCTTGGCACAGTACCTTTTTACTAGACTTGCCCCAAGTCTGTAGTTATTTTATTTCGATGCTTTTAATTTTCGATGTTTGTCTACAAGCTCAACTAGTATAATATGTATGAAACGCCGTATGTGCCAACATATTTATCTTTTAACTAAGATTAAGTCAAACTCCGTACGTCTGGAACCCAGACTATACCTTTACAGAAAACCAAGATCAAAGCCATAAAACCATGACCTTTTGTGTGTAGCACTAACGGTAAATGGTGTAAATCCTGAATAAGAAGAAGCCGTCTACTTGCGAGACCATGAATATGAAATATAGGGCCTAAACATTTAACCTTTTTTCGGAATCCCTGTTGGTCTTTGTAAAAAAAAAACGTAATTAACAAAAATAATTTGTATTGACTAATTACAATAATAGCAGTGTTTGATGATAATCTGATATTATGTTTTAGTTGATGTTACATTCTTCTTTTTTTTTTTTAAAGTTGCGACGGCACATTTAATGGTGACCGGTCATGGCGAAGGGAAATGGCATTTTGCCACCAAAACGGATATGAACTGTTCATAGGCGACTTCAACGGCGATGGTCGATCCGATATGCTGTGCCATGTTCCTCAAACTGGCCAGAAGTGGGTAGCTAAGGCACAACCTGGGGGTGTATTCACTGTTACCCCTTGGTATTATAGTATGAACTGGTGTAAGGGGTCTACTGAAACACTCTATGTTGCCGACTTCAACGCGGACGGCCGAGATGATATACTGTGTCATACAGCCAGTACGGGTTACATAAAAATATCGTACGCCAGATATGATGGTACATTTTCTACCTCAGCGTGTTATACACGAAGCATGAGCTGGTGCAAGGGTACAAATCAGAGACTTTTTACTGGCGATTTCAACGGAGATCGAAGGGCTGATATGCTCTGCCACGACTACTCAAATGGTTACATATATGTAGCAGCAGCAACAGCAACTGGCGGATTTACCTCTATCACGTGGAGTAGAAGTCTTGGTTGGTGCAAGCATTCGAACTCTGAGCTCAGCGTCGGAGATTTCAATAAAGATAACCGCGACGACATCATGTGCAGTGATACCAATGGTCCATACTGGATAGCATTCTCTCTGTACAACGGTTCGTTCTCGTCAAAAGGTTGGACCCGTAAACAAAACTGGTGTACTTCCGGCAATAATGTGTTAGTTTCGGATGTGAATGGAGATGGTGGGGATGACTTGCTGTGCCATAATGAAGATGACGGCATCAAGTACATATCAATCAACCAAAAGGCTTAACATCCTAGGCTTATTGGCAACTCTTTTCCATCCATATTTTATTCTTATATTTTACTCATCCTCATCAATTAAAACTTAACGAAAAATGTTAAAATCAATTGAAAAAAGAATCGTAATAATAATAATTGTTCTTATTTTATATAATAATAAATCAATTTGAACCTTTAAGGGCTTCACATAAAAATACAAGTAATCCATGAAATAAATAAAATAAAAAAGAGCAATTAAAGGTGAGAGTGACAGGCCATAAAATATATGGATCTCAACTGAATTGAATAGGGTTTATCGAGGGTGAACATATTTGTTAAAAGGGTGAGTTTTTAAAAGCTGTTTAAATATTGGATTGTTTTGCTTTTACATTTATTTACAATCGCCGTTTAAATTGGTACAATAATAAATACATATTATTGATAACTTAAATGTAATCGAATGTCAACGTGTAATAATAAACACTTTTTATAATACGAATTCAACTTTCTTTTCATCAATGTTGTATTTTTCACCTTTTTACATGTTACGCTTACTGGATGCGTTAAGGCGGCTGACCTACTGTACACAATCAATTAACACTCCAGGACAGCCTTTAATTTCTGTAAACAGTAGCAGGTATAGACTAGGCTAGTCACTATCATAATACCCGCTTCATCATAATACCCGCTTCATCATAATACCCGCTTTATCATAATACCCGCTTTATCATAATACCCGCTTGCGCTCCTGCCAAGATGCTGGAATAGGTCCTACAGAGCTCCGCCACCATAATCACCACACTTTTTCCAAACAGTGGAGAAATCGGAATTTGTAAAAAGTTTGATAGTGTAGACCGAGGCAATCTAACAACATGAAACTGAGCTCGTCTTGCCAAGATAAGAACTTGTAACTTTGATCTTATGTCTGGCTGTGACAAATACCAACAGTACTGTTGCGGGATGTCTGTTAAGGGGCATGGAACTCATCGTGTTGCAGCCATAGATACCCTTAGATCTCCGGAACTTAACTCAGCATTCTGTTATTGTTATTGCTTTGTGTAGACTAAGCTTAAATTCACTATCACTGGGATAACCCGTTTTCGTTAACAATATAGTATTTGATTACAGAAAAGATAGAAAAAAATCCAGTATTGAAAATAAAATAGAAAATATAATTTTATGAGTAGTTTTGCCTGCCATTCAATTTGCTGCCACAAACAGAGCTCTTTTTGACAGACATTTATTGATTCCACTGACAGTGCTGCTTCATATACGCAAAACAAAAAAAATACAAACTGGAATTGTTTAGCCATGGAGGAGATTATTTTCCGCTATGGTTTGGCGGCTTATGTAAGAAAATCTTAGTAGTTGGGAAAGTAATCACAATACCGATTCTTAAATACAGGGATTTGTTACGCTCTGATTCGGTTCTGGTAAATATTTCATAGCCGCATTCTGCACACTGGAAGTTACAGTTCACTTCGAATTCACAATTCTACATAAAAAAATACCTATAACTTACCGAGTTCGACTTTGTAGCCTCAGCAATTTCTTTGTATTCTCTTTCGACGTCATATGCATCACCTCGTAACCACTTTAATGTGGACAAAGCCCGTGAACGGTCGTTTTTACCAATGCAGTAATGGGGCGTTTCTGGCATAAACAATAACAACATCAAAATAACAGTTGATAACGCACTGCCAACAACTGCTAGCCAAACATAAGACAGTGTAATACCTACGAAAAAATGTACAATGTTAATACGTAATGTATTGTTCCCGGATGTATACATGCAAAAAACCGTACGCAAAAGTACGCTTATATAATGAAAAATATACTGTTTCAGTTATGTATAGCTTGGTTCCCACTCAGACGCAACGCAAAGTACGTTAGCGCATGCACCGTGTTGCGTCCAAGTCGGAACCAAGCTTTAAAGCGTGGTTCCCACTAGCGACGCAACACAAGGACGTAACGCAACGCAAGTGAATTGACCAATCACAAGCGATGGCTTATTCGCTTGTGATTGCTAAAGCTTGGTTCCCACTAGAACGTAACGCAAGGACGTAAACGCAACGCAAGCGTTTTAACCAATGACAAGCGAAGTTAAAGACAGTTAGCAATCACAAGCGAATAAGCCATCGCTTGTGATTGGTCAATTCACTTGCGTTGCGTTACGTCCTTGCGTTGCGTCGCTAGTGGGAACCACGCTTAACTGTCTATAACTTTGCTTGTCATTGGTTAAAACGCTTGCGTTGCGTTTACGTCCTTGCGTTACGTTCTAGTGGGAACCAAGCTTTAGGATAAGACGACAGTACTTGCGCTGCACTAAGCTTAAAGCGCAAGCAATCCTGGTAAGAGAATTAGGCTACGCATATTCAGCAAGGGACTCAAGTGAACTTATAAACACGATACCCCAGCATGATTTGTAGTAGGCCCACCAAGGTAAGCTTAGGCCTAAAGTTCAAGCTACCGTAACCCTGGTAAAGCTTGGTTCCCACTAGAACGTAACGCAAGGACGTAAACGCAACACAAGCGTTTTAACCAATGACAAGCGAAGTTATAGACAGTTAGCAATCACAAGCGAATAAGCCATCGCTTGTGATTGGTCAATTCACTTTCGTTGCGTTACGTCCTTGCGTCGTGAGGTAGTGGGAACCATGCTTAAGAGAATCAGGCTACGCAGGGACTCAAGTTAATTTTTAACAGCTTTGTTGCACGGGATTTATCCCAGCATGGAAATTATCAAAAGAACAGTGACAGGTCAAACAAATCAATCGTTATCACGAGTCGTTTATTTTATTATGTAGGCATATATAGTTTCCGACTGTAAAACAATACAAGAACATCGTACCTAATGCATTTACAATAACCAAGCCAAATCCTAGAAACATCTGAACACCACCTACTAAAAACCCTCGAAGGTTAGGACTTGACAATTCTGATATATACACCTATGATGTTAAATAAAAAAAAGAATTACATAATACATAAATACAGCAAGGTAAATATTGAAGGATAATGGAGGAAACGACAAAAAAAAATGTATTCATTCATTTTGTAAGATATCAAAGTCATGAGATTTTCCTGGATGTGAGTACCAGCAAAATCAGCAATAGCAAAGCAAAACATAGCTTAGCAGTGAATAAAACAGCTTAAGTAGTGCTAAAAAAAGCACATAATAGCTGCGTTAAAGCTTAAGCAAAACATAAGCTATACAATAAGATGTAATTATACACTTAAATGTGCAAAATTAGCTAAAGATATAGAAGTGTGCTTATTATGCTTTTTGGTGTGATAGACCAATACTGCGCCTATCTTTTTGACTTAGGCGTTTGTTAACATGGAAATTATTATTTCTCCATTCGCCGCAAAATATAGAAACATTGAATAAAACTATGAAAAATGCATGAAGTATGTTATCAAGTAGTATTGGCTGTGTACACGTACCGGGGTCGAGAGAGAAAACATCCCGGTTCCGATGCCAGTCAGTATACGTCCAACATACAATGATGCTACATTATCAAGAGATGCTATAAGTCCATAGCCGAACGTAAGTGGTAAATTACAGAGCATCATCGTGAACTTGCGACCATAATGACTGAGGCAATAGCCAGCAACAGGACCACCAATGATTGCCCCTATGGCCATCAGTGACTAAAATCAAAGAAAGTGTGAGTTCAAAAAACAGACAAAGTTTTACCTTTTAAGAGCGTGAGTCTAAATGTTGATATAGGTCTATATTATGATAAATTTCGTTAAAGAATGTCCCCCTAAATTTTTTTTTGTTAATATGCCATTTTAATGTCACATAATAGTTATTCAGTTTGACCAAAACCTGGATCGAAAAAAAGTTATTTACCTGAAAATATTTTATTAATTCAGAGCAAAAAATACATAAATTGTCTGTCAGACAATGGATTTGGTTAAACTTAAACGTTTCTTTTGTCTTTTTATAAGTTTAACATTTTTTTAACAGAAGTGAAAAAAACTTTATTAAAACTTCAAAATAGCCTATTTAAAGTCTGATTAAATTAATCTTCATTTTTCATGTCCCTGGGGGACAATACATCATTAAAAAAAATGACAATAGACATTTTGTTAAATGTGTCGTTATCGAAATACCCGTTAGTAGTATTCAGCGACAAATGAATAGTCGATATCTACGCAAGGTTGTGGGATAGCCTTGATATCTACGGGTAGGGTAGTACGCTTACACTAAACCAGGAAATTTGAGTGTCCGTTGTAAGTACATTTCTGTTCTCCATATCAGGGACGGCCGGAGACGTAAATGCCAAAGTGAAACCGATCATAGTTGGGCCATTCAAAGCAATGAAGGCCACCAAGTAAAGATTCCTATGCCTTGGTTTTACACTATAAAAGAAAAATAAGAATCGCATATTATGGTAGGTCTACGGTACGAAGGAGTAATCATAATCATGGAGCTATAAATGATAGCTCCATATTTTATAACCTCTTCCGTTGATCATATTTTTATATGGCATTTAGATGATGTACGGGTAAACATAGAGATATTATGTCTCTATGGGTAACACGACTGAACAGCCATGTAAAGATCTGAGATTATCATTTGTTTTTATACTAAAATATAACATATTTCATAAAACTATGGTAGGCTACAGAAATAATATGAGGGTAGACACTGTCAGGTCATAGCAGGTGAAGGTCTTCAATATCGAGAACAAAGAACGTTGTTTGATAGCCTTGGTACCACCAATAATGTTGATTACAATACACATAATTTCTGAAAGATTTTATGGTAGGCCTAGTAAAAAGTATAGTTATTTATTAGGTGGCATAATTTCTTCGTTTATTCGTTTGGGTAAATTTTGGGTATAACATACATTAAGTAGAAACTACAAACATTTAGGCTAAACCATGGAAAAAAAACTTTTCTCAGAACATAGTTATTAACGCCGGCTTACCTTTTATATTCTGTGCCCAATGACTCCGCGTCTGGAGTCCCCAAAGTAGCCATAACGTATGTTGTCTATTGCAGCATAAATCTGAATACAGTAAACAAAAAATGGAAATACAGGAGATCTAATACGATGCGTTGAGATAATTATACTTAATAGAGACAGTGCTATTGATCCGCTCAAGCCTATTATGCAACACGTGATTGTGTTTTGAAGGCGGAGTGTTTATGGGTGACGGGACGGTCATGACACATCATACAATAGTCTGACGACACGACAATAATAGAGTGACTAATATAGAGGGTAGGCCTATATTATTTTACACTATTAAGACAAAAATGGAACCAAAACAATTGAATTGGAAAGCAAATAATTAACCCATTTAACCAACAACGAACTCTATTATAAATGATACATAAAATTGATAAATAAAAGTAAAATGGAAGGATGGTCTCGTCTGTCAAGAATATCGAACCCAGGAGAATTGATTGGAAGGCACTACAGCACCAACAAACATTTTGCCAAAAAAAAAAGAAGAAAAAAGAAGTGAAAATATGATTTTTGTATCACACAAATAATAGACAATAAAAAAGAAAATGATTTTATCATAAATGTCTACTCCGCCGTCGGTAAACTAAATTGCACAACAAACATAATATCTTTAATAGTGGATGGAAAATAAGGTTTAACCTAGAAATAATTGCGTACAAAGGTTTTTCAACGTTTTTGGATTCTACTCTATGTCATTAGTCACAGAAAAAAAGTCCCGAGAAATCGGACCCTCCGAAGGGGTCATTTGAGGTCAAATTAAGTGGAAATTAACATAAATTAATTAAAATATCTTAATATCAATCAATCTTAGGCAAACTTTGTGTATTTATCATATGACTAAAGTGAATTCCATTGATCATCTTATTTATCAATAATCATGTTACCATAGCAACCGTTGCTATGCGTAACTAAGGAAAATTAAAATAATTAATAAAAAATAGTTATATTGTGTTTGAAATGTTAAAACTGATGAATTATGTACTGAGAGATCCCCTTATATCAACACAACATATTGCCACTGGAATAGGAATGTGGTTGCCATGGTAACAATAACAAATAAATAAATAAAATTAAATAATTAATAAAATAAAATTTAATGTTTTCAGGTCTATCAATCTTATTCAAAATGTGCATGTGCATTGTTTGTTCATGTGCAATCATATTGATGATAATATTTTATAAATATGGCATTACCCTAGCAACCGTAACTAAGGAAAATACAAATAATGAATAAAATACTATAAATAATGTTTAACGATAGTATTTAACTATATAAGATTGTAATGACTTACTATAATAGTAACTGCTTTTGAAATGATAATTTACCATCACATGATGATGTTTTGATCAAAACCATTACAATCAAACAGCAGTATGGCAAGTGGCAGTGGTTACCATCCATTTATTAAAGCATTTTATTCCACATTTAAAATTGAAATTGTATCGCTCTCTTTAACACAGTGTACATTAAAATATAACAGATAATTGCATACATACTATTTGGAGAATTTACTTATCATCCTCTAACACCATCAGTTGGATACACTACTCGTCATCACTTTCATCATCATCAATGTCGCCTTCGATGTCAATTATTGGGCAATTTTCGCATCCTTCTAGCTGGCATGATCCACATGTAGATGTACACTGTAGGCCATATCGTCTGCAGCCACATCAAGGTGTACCACATCCAGTCTTACAATTGCAATGTATCATTTTGAGCAGATGAGGTGGTGCAGCATCCTCGGTTGTCATTTGTGGAACTAGGCGGTTGTCTTCTTCCTTCCATCCCCACTCCGATAACACCATATCTGTATCATTCATAGACCATGTCATAATCTGCAAATATACCCTTTGACTATGAAAATCGGTTGCACAATCAGTAGGTGGTAGTCTTTCAGGCCCAACAAATGATTTGGAACCAGCAACCTTCTTGTTAAAAATTTTCCTCCTCGAACTTAATAATGTTTCACTGCTACTTCCTCCAAAGAGAGCCACCATCGCTTTCCGACCATATTCTTCAATCTTTTTCTTAGTTTGACAATTGGATGTCAAGACTTTGGCACAAGAGCTTAGAACTTTATCATCACCAAGCAGCTTTTTAAAAGCTGCCTTCTTTCCAACGCCATATATTCTTGAGGTCGTATCGCATCCTGTAAGGGCATGACAAAACAGGAGCTTTGAACAAAGGTTAGATCCAAGTGCTTTCTTTAAGGGGATGATATCTGTCGCTTTTGTAGCTGATGCTTTGTCGGATCTAAAAATTATCCTATTCAAGCTTAGACGGGTATGATGCAAAAGGAGGATAAGAAGGTCTGTATCCTCTCCTATGAGTGTGACTGATTTATTCTTGGCAGCATTAATAGCAGTAGTTGCTATGAGAACATCAGCATCACCCGGTGCATGGATGACTTCTACACCTACTGACTCAAGCTCTTTTCCAAGCATGTTGATAAATCTGTGTTTGTTGTTGGTATTACTCAAAAATTTCTCTTTCTTTGTGTCAAATACTGTAGATTCGTCAAATTTGACATCTAAGTGGTCAGCTTTTCCACGCCTCAAGTGTGTAACATCTTTTGTTGTTGGTGTTCCATAGCCATCAAACACTACTATTGTGGATGCATACTTTCTAACTAGCTTGCAATAAGACGTAATAATTTCATGGTATAACTCGCCCTTCTTCCATGGCAGTCGGTGTATTAAAGAACCTCCATCGAAGACATAGATGTCAGTTTTGGGGACGGCATTTTGACATAGTAATATGTCTGACGATTTCTTTTGTCCTTGATCAATAATTGCGTGAAGCAATTGCGGCTTGTCTGCTTTCCGGAGCAAATTCTTTCCTTCAAACAATGATGGGGGAAAGGGACTCAGTTCAAACGTAAGCATTTCTTCCAAAGACAGGCTCCCAGTTTGTGACACAATGAGACATCTTTGAAATAAGAGTCCAGGATCTATAGATCTGTCAGGTGCAACAACAATGGCACTTCAGCTAGTGTCCTGGCTCTTTCCTTTCTTTTAAATTTATGTGAGAAGACTAACTGTTGCTTCATTTGAGAGATGACACTTTCAGCTACCATTTGATATTGAAGAACATTGACATCATCATTAGCTACCATACCATTTACGATATTACGAAGGGTTAGTTCCATTGAAAATGGTGAACATCCGTTGAGTTTAGCTAGCAATTTATCAGTATCAATTGTATCTCTGTGTATACTAGAAGGCGCAGCCTCTTTGTGTTGATCACTGGTTGCAAACGTTTTATTAGTAAATGACTGCATGGATTCATTGAATGCTGACATACATGGCCTTGTAAGAACCCACAACATTCTTGAATGTTCACTCATCTTACTGCCTCTGGTTAGACCTCCTGTGCTTTTTACCGACCGCATCAGGGTTTGCTCGATAGCGAGGTCACAACTTACACCAGCCCAGAATTTATTTGTTCGACGTACCACATTCAAGCCTTTGCAAAAGCGGTCATATACATCAGGATGATCGTCTTTGAGTCTGTTCATTTGTTGTAGATAGAAGTATGCAGATCTCAGGTAATTGACCAAATCATTATATCCATCACCTTCAGAAATGCAAATGTTATCCTGGTATCTCTCCCTTAGCCTATTCTTCATGTGTTTGTTGGTGTATGGTTCTGATTCATCATCTATGAACTCTTTCATTCTTTCTGTGAACAAATAGTAAAGAAATATTTAAAATAACATCTGTTTGCATATTGTATACAAGTGGAAGTCAGGTGGCACAGCGAGTAGGGAGACGGTCTCTTGATCGTGAGGTTGGGATTTGGCACTTGGGGTGTTTCCTTAAACAAGGAACTTTATCAACGTTTGTCCCTCTTCATCCAGGTGTATAAATGGACCAGCGCTTGCTAGGAAGGTAAACAGACTCTTTGTGCGGGAGGAGTTGCATTGTACAGTCTGGCCCAAACGTTAAAGAAAGAGAGATGGGCACTCCGGCTGCGGCAGCCACCTTTACCTTCCTTTTTTTACAATATATTAATAGTTAAACTCTAAGTAAGATTGTGAATATATGTTCATACCTTTTAAGTTTGATATCGTTAACTGTTCTTCATCATTACTTTCAAGGAAAGAACATACTTGAGAAAATGCTTGTGCTTGACCTTCATCTATTGGCCTTCCAGATCTTTTTCGCTTTGCCGGTTCTCCAGTAGATGATTGGAATCGAACAGGAATGGCCAGACCAGATTGAAAATTTCTATAGCATTGGCGATGGTAGATAGCATCAGCAGCATGAAGATCACTTCCATAAAATTCTATCCGAGCATTGACAGCCAATGACCATGTGTCAAATTTCCGAACATTTGTAATGATTTCTTTAATTGATTTAACAACTCCAGAAGTTTTCACATAGCTAAATTCAGATCTGTTGGCATCAACTCTAGTTCCACAGAATACACAGTCAGTACTACTAATAAAAGCACTACTATCCGCCCTACTTTTCCTCTTCTCGGCAGTCCTTGAAGGGCCTTCTTTCTTTGGGAGCTGTAATGTAATGGAGATTGTAGTATTCAGTAATCATTTACAAAATATGATTAAAAATGTTTATCTGTTTATCATAATAAGTTATTGCTATAAACTGTATTAAACAAAATATAATGTAAAACTTAAATCTTACTTCCGATGGATGAGTATATTTCTTTCTACAATCTTTGTGTATTTGTTGTCCTATGGTTACATGGATGCTATCCCCTCTGTTTTTACTCATGGTATTTATCGTGTCAACTCCTTTTTGTAATTTGATCGTTGCAACATTATTTTTGTCATGAAAATATCCACGACAAAATGGACATGTTGTCAAACCACTGGAACTCGCTTCCATAATGAGACTGAAAAAAAAGCATACAGTACATTTAGTAAACTGTAAAATGTTTTATATTTTTAACCACCTGGGTCAGTTCGTAGACAAGTCAAGTATATTAGGCCTATTTATAGTTTAAAATATTATATAAAGGAATACAGTAATCCATTTTAAACAGCCAGATAATAGTTTTACAGTACTGTAATTGTAATAGCAAATCATTAGTGACAAAGGTACAAGGCACCTACGTGTCACCGTACTTTAATGGACTAGGCTAGGCCTAGTTGAAAAAATGATTTAAATGTTTAATTTTCAAGTTAATGATTTATAAAGTATAATACCCTAATATCACTTTATATTTATATAAGCCTAGGTGAGTATTGAAGTAGGTCCCTTTTTAGTCAGACAAGACAAAGGCCTCAACCTAAGTCTACAGGCTCCTAGAACCCCTTACCCAGCCTAGGCTAGGCTTAGCTAGGTTAGGAGGCATCCCCTTCCTACCTGGCTTAGCTCAGCTAGACCTAGCACCCATCAGAGCCTAGGCCTAGTAATAGGTCTAATCATAGATATCTGGTAATAATTTCATTATTCAATTAATTATCTGTCTTATCTAAACATAATGAACATAAACACAAACCTGCAAAATAATGATAAAACTCTTGACAAAAACTTTTTCTGGCGGTGTAGTGATGCTGGTTCCAGGCTGCATAAAACTTACAGCCAATCAGAAAGCTCTATTTCAAGAAACATTAGGTATGGAAACCCAAAGGTTTATTCATACAAATACATTTATTTCAAATCACAAAGTTTTAAAAAGTGCTCAACTCCTCATTATTGAGGCTATGATTTTGAAAATTTCACTCTAGTGTCTTGGAGTCCTACAGATATTTTTAGGAAAACATTGAAACATTTTAAGCTTCCTAGTGAGCTATAAAATGTCATTGAATATTTTTTGAAAAACAATTTTTTGTAAAAAAGTGCATAAAAAATAGTTAATTAGCTTTAAATAAATATTAAAATGTACTAGTAATCAATAAAGTTTATGTCACTGAATTCCAAATTTAATAAGCTTTATTTTGACACCAATATCAAGGTAAAAACGATGTTGGAAAAATATTTTATGTCCAAAAACGTGATATTGTAACTTTTTGACCTCAAATGACCTTATAATGACCCAAAATGACCTTTCGCGGGCTCAGATTTTTCAGGACTTTTTTTCTCAGATCCAGTACATGATGAAGAAGTGAAATCCACTTAAAAACCTTTGTACGCAATTATTTCTAGGTTAGGCCCTTTTTTACATTATATTCCATCCACTATAAGTTAACTTTGTTTTTATTAAATGCTATGTTTCGTTCCATATATTACAGTGTATTAGATTGTTAAAAAACAGCATTTTAATGGAGAGAAAAATAAACGTTAACTCAACAATAAATAATATACAGTAGGCCTAAGCCCAATTAAACTGTACTGAAAACAATCATCTTGTTTATTTGATTCCCTTTATTATCGCCTGTATAAACAGCTAAGTTAAATTTAGTAATCTAAATTAAACTACAGTGTTTTCGGTACATAGTCATCACACGCCAATATTACTGTATTATAACTAGGTCACACATCTAAGTGTTGGCGATGTAACGATGATGATGATAACGACGACGATGATGTTGATGATGATGATATTCCATGACAAATTTGATGATTATGACGATAACCATGACGAATTTGATGATTATGATTATGACGACGACGATTTTGTTGACAATGATTATGACGATAACCATGACGAATTTGATTATTATGGTGATGATGATTATGACGACAATGTTGCTGATACGGAAGCAAGATAATGATATTGATATGAAAGATGATGATTATAGTGATGACAAGGATGAAGACAAATTCAACGATGATCAGATAAATAAGGCTATCAATATAGACAGGCCTATAAATGATAAATTAGATAGATATTTGTCCCCCTGAAAAAATTATTAACATTTTTGGTAAATATGGCATTTTAATGTCACATAATAGTTATTCACTTTGACCCCAAATTGGCTGTCTGCAGTCAATGTGTTTTAAAAACATTATTTATTTTCGTGTATGTACAATGTATAAGAGGCCATTTTAATGTTTAACCAAAAATTGGATCGAAACAGATATATATATTTTCCCGATAACACATCCGTTTAAAGAAAGAGTTCCTAGTTATGTTTATAACTATTCATTTTGTGTTTTATAAGCAAAATTATTATTTTTGTTTGGCAAAAGTGAATAAGTTTATCAAAACTATAAAATGGCCTATTCAAAGTTTGATTTTATTTTTCATGTTTTGGGAGACAATGTATCTTTATGATTGGAAGGCAATAATACATAGGCCAAACAAAACAACATCTAACAGTAAATATATTAACAGATTCTAAATACTTAAATAATGCTACTAAAATATTATTTATTTTTTTAAATTTTACACTATAATAGTAATTAAAAATGTCACTTTCATTCTTGTTTTTTCTCTATAAATATTTCATTCATTAATACTCTTTCATCCAAGACATACTTTTTTTATATAAAATCATTCTTCACAATACAATATTTCTTTTTCAAACAAAATAAAAATTAATTCTTGTAAAATTTAAATTTCATTCGTTAAGATCCCGAGATATTTCTTTCAAAACTAAAAAAAGGACTGGTTCATTCTAGTTCAATCTAGTTTGACCTTGATCGATATAGTTTTATCCAGTTCTAGCCATATAGCTCCATATTCGGTGAGATTTTTAATATAAGTTGTCCAATTAAAACAAACAAAAATGAAAAATAATTCTCACGAAAATTTAAACTTCATTATTTAACATCCCGTGATATTTCTTTCAAAACTAACAAAAAAATAACCAGTTCATTCTAGTTTGATCTTGTTCGATCTTGATCGATATTGTTTCATCTAGTTCGATCTAGTTTGTTGTGGACCGATATTGTTTCATCTAGTTCGATCTAGTTTGTTCTGGACCGATATGGTTCATTCTAGTTCTGTCTGGTTTGGGCTAGATCTTATTCTTCCATATAGCTCCTGTTTTCTGTGATATTTTTAATAGAAAATTGTCCAATTTTTGTCCAATATTATCAGTAATATCAACATATAAAAGTAAAGCATTGGTCTCGGTATTTTTACAAATCTCTCTGTATAGGATATGTTATGATCCTTCAATTATAGTTACATTAATTGTGAGATAATAAATATTTAATAATGTCCAATATATCTGTATTCATATCAAATATTAAATTAAATTGGTCCTAAAAAAGTACACTATTTATGTAATACTTTTGTAAATCAAAGTCCATTTGATGCTTCAATTAATGCATCTTGATGAAAAAACACTGTAACACAGATAAAAAACATGCGTGCAAGATAGATAACTCTTTCTTCCTCAGTGGGAAGGTACCCCCCCCAGCCTACGGTCTTGTAGTACTATACTATACTATGCAACCACTAGACTATAACTTACAGAAAATGATTTAAGAATAAACAAAAATATTAAATTTATCAATTATAAGATTATGTTAGAACAAAATACATTATTTTAACAAAGAAAACTTATCAATTAAATAGCTCCTAGAATGTTAGGATGATGTTAGAAAAACTGATTTTGCATTACAACTGTGCAGGTTATTAAAACTGTCTGTAGGATATCTTGGTTAGTCTATACCCTCTAACTGCTGGAGGGCTGCATGAACACGCACATTTAGACGATTCTCGAAATCAAAGTCCTTGTAGTTCTCCTGAAAGAGAAACAAAATTCAGTAAAATAAAAAAAATAGTAGTGGAGCTGTAGCTTGTTGGTTAACGTGCTGTAAAAATGAAAATATCCAAGTGCGAACGATGGTTAAATCTTCAAGACATTGGGTAAAGCTAATAGGGAAGTTTCGCAACCTTACGAATACGATAACGAAAACGGATACGTCATACATTTGTGAAACTTTTGAGCTGATCCCCATTTCATATTCGTAAAGCGTATTCGTGTTGACGAATATCACCAGTCATATTCGTAACTACAAAACGAGTATAGTTTTTGATCTATTTTGCACATTTTGCATTTGAATTAGGAATGATTCATGATTATAATATAATTATAGATTTATTGAAAGTAATTTACTAAAGTAATTTACTAAAATGGCAGGTCAATTTAGATAAATAGCAGTTTTTAAAGTCCTCACTCGCTTTAATGTTACGCTACGCCTAGGCAGCCAAGCACCAAGCAACACGTACCTGCGCTTCGCTCAAATTTACCGCAGTCATATTTTGGACGCGCCTCAATATTTCGTTGCCATGCGAAACAGATTTTTTTATGGCTTACGAAAACGAATACGTGTGCGTGACGTATCCATTTTCGTTATCGTATTCGTAAGATTGCGAAACCTCCCTATTGTGGTGAAATATACCATTTTTCAAATCAAGTGTGAACAAGGCTTAAGAGAGCAATTATAACACTAACCTTTGATTTTAGTATAAGTGATTTTCCCCTACTTGCAGTCTAAAAACAAAATTAGGGAAAGAACATGATGATGATACTTTAAATCTTTAAAAGGCATACAAACTACGGTAAATATGTTTAAATGGTGGCTAAAATCATATCACTTTCATAAAAATATATTTGGAATCCTCGATATCACAAACATAGGTATACTGCTGTAAACACCATTTTTAACCTGCTATGTTGCAAGTTATAAGCCAAAATATGTTTAAAATGGTTTTCGAAGTTTTAGAGTGAAGATCTAAAGAATGAGCCGAGTAGACAGCAGATTTTAATTCAGCACCCAAAAATTACCCTTTCAACATGAAAGTGGCTATAGCAGACTAGTCTATATAACCATACCACTTTGAGAGACAATCACACTGGACTGAACATACTGTACCATGTACTGTCTCATGACATTACTAACATAGGCTATATTAAACCACCAAATTATTTAATTAAGACTTATTTTAATTTAAAAAAAACTACATGGCATGGAAAGGCCAACAAACATAATTTCCAGATGGCGACATATAAGTTGTGAGAAACACAATGAAGCTCATTATGATTTGTATGAGTGAAACAAGCAACATTTCAAATTAAACAGTTAAAATCTATGAAGATTGAATAATTAGTGTTTGTTTTATATGTCTATACATTTTAATTAAGACTTAATTATCTAATTAAAAACATTATGTCTTGGCTACTGGCAAGGCCGACAAACATAGAATTTCCAGAGGGCGACATTCAACCATATACATAAGTTGTGAGAAACACAATGTAGATTGAATATAAATTAGTGTTTGTATCTACAGTATACATTTTAAGCTATAAAAATAAGGACATTTAAATAATAATAATAATACCACATTTATATAGCGCCCTTTTCATGAGTAATCATGCTCAAAGGCGCTTTACAAGCATTATTACCCCAGTATTTTTTGGGATCAAACACGTATGGAAACATACTCCCATAATGCAGCCGGTAACCAGCGCAAAGTTGTGTCTAGATCTAACTGGGTACCCATTTATACACCTGGGTGGAGAGAGGCAACGTAAGTAAAGTATCTTGCCTACGGATACAAGCAATGCGGCGAGAGTTGGATTCGAACCTAGGTCTGACAATCGGTAGTCCAACGTCCAACACACTGCGCCACACGCCCTTACAACCTGTTTAGGATACTTATACTGCTTGTTTTTAAGCTATAACAGAGCACACTTACAGCTGGTTTTTCAGTCAATAACAGTCCTAGTTCAAATGATGAATAAGGGGCTACGTAAGGATCTTCACATCCCTGTACAGCATATGCCATAGCATCCTCATAATTCTAGATTAAATGAGAAAAGGATAAAACATTGAAAAAACAGTTCTCGTAACCTTTACAGTAGTATACTCAAGTAGGTGATTTATAGATTGGGATTATAGTTGACAACATCAATAGTTTTTAGAAAGTTCACATGATAGAACGGAATATATTATAAAATGTAGTACCATACTACAATGTACAATTCTACAAAGATTTACAAACTAAAGGCTTTTAACTGCATAAATAACCGTGTTATTTTGTACCATTTGATGCTGTTAGGATTTTACTGGTGGTGTAACACGGAGGCATGAGGCCCCTGGTGTAGGGATGCTAAGTGGCCCTCCAACGCTGGAGTCTTTGGGTGTTTTTAGCCTTTTTTGACTTGTTTTAATGCCCTTTTATTCCTCCAGGCCCTGCTCAGGGGCCCCCATAAGCTTCAGGGCCCCTGGGTTTAGCCAGTGACTGCTCATAGTCGTCACGCCACTGGGACCCACAGGTATTACGCCATGTTAACTTATTGTTATTACATGACCCAATTTTCATTTATTCTAGGTCTATGTAAAGCTTGGTTCCCACTAGAACGTAACGCAAGGACGTAAACGCAACGCAAGCGTTTTAACCAATGACAAGCGAAGTTATAGACAGTTAGCAATCACAAGCGAATGAGCCATCGCTTGTGATTGGTCAATTCACTTGCGTTGCGTTACGTCCTTGCGTTTCGTCGCTAGTGGGAACCACGCTTTACAATCTTGGATCTGTTATTACAAACCTGCACATTTCAACCTTTTTTGGGTGTACAGTTGTTGTGGAAAAATTAAAATTGACTTGGGGAAAAATTACATAAAAGCTTAATACCTAGGTTCCAGTGGCCGTATTCACCAATCACACTTAAGTGAGATATTTCACTTAAATATTAAGTATTTCACTTTACTCAATAAATATTTAAGTATTTCCCTTAAATTGTATTCACTCAATTTTAAGGGTGTTTCTTTTTAGCCTAAGTATGAATGATGAAAACGGCCACCAATCTAAAGCTCTCTAACAATAATTACTAGGTAACATTTGCTTTAAAGAATTTCTGCAGAAAATAATAAAAATACTGCAGTAAATTACCTGCATGGCTGCTTCTTTGCTACCCATTTGTTGATGTAAGGCACCTTTCAACATTCTACACAATGCTTGCTCTTCCAACACAAGTGATGCATTGTCCAAAGCTGAAAAAATATGTAAAGGAATTTGTACGGTTACTTTCATTAACCATTTTTCTGATCTACAGCTGAGAGTGTATGATGATGCTTTGTCTACACTATCAAATTTTATGTGACAAAAAAATGTAATGTGCCCATATATGGACACGATGACATTATATCACTACCATATTTGTCATATCACTACCATATTTGGGCACATCACACTTTTTTTGTCAAACTAGTTTGGTAATGTAGACAGAGCTTTAGGTAAGGCATTATTTAATCTCTTGTATCTGTCTTCAGTCAAACTCTTAATTTCCTCATCCTTTAGATGGGTTGATAAGCTGTTGGTCGTGTGTACATGTACTGAAGAACTCAGTAACTTATTGGAAACAGTCAGAGATCATCTCTTGAATTGGCCATAGAGGGCCTAGTCAGAATGTTCTCAGTTTTCCCTTTATGATAACCATAAAATACATGCATAAACCACAAACAATAGTTTAATTGTATATAACCATTCGGATGCATAGTAACACATTGTTCCTGTTGAGTTTCCTTAAATACATTATACATCCTGTACATTTTACACTCACTTTCAAGCATGGTGTCTAGTGTTTCCCGAGAACAGGACGGAAGCGCTCGCCACAGATAAATGATCTCGATAACCATCAAGATGGCCGCTGATTTGGTTGGCTTCTTTTTCTTATACTTATTCGACTAAAAATTACAAATAAAAACATAATGAAGCATATTTCTCACACAACTATAGAGGGCCTAGTATTAGAGCATAATAGATACATTTATTGGAATGTTTTTTTCCCAATATCCAAATGAATCGGGAAAATTAATACCAGAGGATGAAAATCTTGTGATTTCATTATTTGTTTGACAAAAAAATGTCTGGGGCTTCTAAAGAGACACTGAACACTATAAGCTGTAAGCCAGAATTCCAAGATTATAATATGAGGAGAGGTCGATGAATGGAACAGCTAGTTATCCATTGTAATATACTATATTTCTCTTATAATGAATACCATATTTCCCATACAGACAATAGGAATAAATTAAACTATAAATTCTAATTTTAATAAAAATGAAATGAATAATTACAAGGTAGATATTATAAGGTCATACCTTGCGAATAACAAACGATTCAAGTTGATTGTTTTTCCTCTTGGAGAGCTTTGGCACTTCCTTGAACATTTCCTGAGCTGTTTCCAACTGTCCTAATGCTCCTTGACAAACTTAAAAAAAAACCAATAATATTAATAAATAAATAAAAATAAATAATAAAATTCCGTGTATGTATTCCTCCACTATATTTAATATGTTAAAATGTAATATGTTATGTCACATGGTCAACACCTATAGAGGATACCATGTTGGGTCCCAAAGATGTCCCCTTAATAGGAGTTGTGTATATAGTTACAGTATGGTCAACACCTAGGGGACACCCTTAATAGGGGATACATTGTTGGGCCCTTAAGGTGTCCCCTTAATAGGAGTTGGACATACAGAAGTAGATTCTAGAATCTAGTCTAAAAGATCAATACAGTCTATAGTTTATTTTATGGAGGTGCAGTACCAAGTTTCATTTTCATCTAGTTCCTATCACATTTTTTAGAAAGTATGTTTTTATTTAAAACCAAATATGTGAGATAGAAAGTATCTTTTTTTTTATATTTTTTTTAACCATATTTAATGAGGGTGATCCATCCAGCTATTGCTGATCATTAGGGACCCTCAGAGGTTCACAAGACAAACATATACACAAGATGCTCTACATAAAGAAAGTCTTATTACAAGTCTTTGGGAGTGGAGTAATTTGGTCCTAAATCCTGACATGTGACGGGACATGAACCCAGGACCCTTGGAGTGGTAGACAAGCATCATAACCACCAAGCCACAACTCCACTCCACTCCCTAATCATTAGGGAAAACAAATAGAAACTGAAGTATCTTATGGATAAAAAAGACCAATGAAATGTAGAAACCACTAGTTTTAGGTATTGCAGCATCTTGGAAATAACATTTTTTTTAAACTATATATAGTTTCCTGGAAATACCAGAGAGTTTATTGGATGACAGGAAATACTGCATGTCATGTGACAAATGAAGGGATCATGTATGTAGATTGAAACAGGGAAGTTAAGGAGATGCACTGTATTACTGGTGCTCAACTTTAACCTTTAGTATTTAATGTTCTTTCAATGTTTGCCTACTTTAGGCTTGTTTCAGACAATTTATTGAATAAAATAGAACCTCTCCTTTGGGAAAAACAGTTACAGTCCACCCTTATTGAAGGGACACTCCTATTAAGGGAACACTCCTATTAAGGGAAACTCCTATTAAGGGAACACTTTCCCATGAAACGAATAAGGAACAGGTTTAACATTACAGCCAACCCCTATTCCACTATGTTTTAACACTATGTCCACCCCTATTCAGGGGACACACATATTAGGAGAAACTTTCCCATGAAACAAGATGCACTAAGTGTTAACACTACAGCCAACTTCTATTTAGGGTATGCTCCTATAAAAGGGACACTTTGGGTTGGGTTTTGAAGGTGTGACCTTAAAAAAGAAATTCTACTAACCTGCTGTTAAATAGGCATAATAACTCTTGGACCATCTTGAATCTTCCTTAAGTCTAAAAAAAAACAAAACATTGGAAACAAAAATAAATAAATAAATCATAATCAAACATCAATAACCAATCAATCAATTACTGCAATCATTCTAAAGCAATCAATCAATAAATCAATTAAATTACATTCTATAAAAAAAAAAAAAATATAATCTATCAATATACAGAATTCCATTATTTATAAAAATCATATAATAATTATTGTATTAATTTAACTTAGTTTAGTTGGTGTACTTAGTACACCAAGTTTTTTTGTTAGGAAAAATAATTCAGAGGTGTATCTTTGCAAATTTATTGTGGTCATCCCCAAATACAAGATGGCATTCAAAATGGCTACCATTTCTGATAAGCCAGTGTTCATAACTCAATAACACTGTATGTATTTTATTACAAATTATATAAATGAATATAAAGATTATCTTTCCAATAAATATGAATTTTGTGTATTAATTGAATTGGCTGGAAAAGATAATGTTCTTACCTAGCAAACGCCAGAAGACCTTCTTCCCAATTCAACTTGATGATACTGCACCAGCCAATCTCATACAAACATATTAACTGGATTTCACGCTGCTCCACTGCTAAGTCATAGGCTTCGTTGTATGTCTTTAATGAATCGTCTAGTCGACACTGAAAGTAATTTAAACAAATATAGACAATGTTGGAATTAAATTAAATAGATAGGAAGGGAAATTAGGCTGTTGTTTAGCCTTAAACTCCCCACTCCTAATTGTCTTTCATTTTTTGAAAGAATCCGTTAATACAAATTGGGAAGACCTGGTGTTTTTGGTGAAAAGTATGTTACTTATTATTTGTTTACACTTTTACGCGATCGGTCGAAGTGGGTGCATCACATCACAATATGAAAATATAAATCCGCACCTGATGCATCATGGGATTTATAGTGGGATAAGATACACAAAATTATTAAATTCAACTTATTTTTCACAATTTTAACCCTTTAAAGACGAAAAAAATATCGCAATATGTCCATATAGTATATTTTTACATCAAATGTAGGTGTATTTAACTGCTTCCCATTTATGGTAAATATGTCACACATGATTGCTTTTCCTTTTATATACAATATACTGTCTTTTTTTACCTCTAATTTCTCAACTCGTCCTCTGTAGAACATGACCAGGGCAGACTGTGAATACTTTACTTCATTCACCTCTAAGATCTTCTTAGCTTCCATAATGCAGTACTCTGTGTTACTACCATCAACTCCAAAGAATGGCCTAACCACTGTGTGGTACCATAGTAGTGACAGCCTGAGGAGAAATGATACATGCTTGGAGTAAATTTTTTAGTTTAAAATATGAAAAGATACTAGGCCTAGGATGGGAAGAAGATTACTCCTGCGTAGTGACTTCACATAGTCAGTGGTGTAACGCATAAGGTAAAGACCCCTGATATAGCACTCCTCTAACGCTGGATAGTTGGGCTTAGCATTGGGGCTGCTAATGCCCCCTAAGTGACAATGAGCGCTCATACAGTCGTTACATGGCCACTGATAAGCAAACCTTGTTTGGTTAAAAAAGTTATGTCAAAAATGATTGTATTTTCATTGTTGTGTAAATAATGATGTTGACATATTGGACTGTAAGCCGTTTAATGTTATACAGTAGTGTAAAATAGTTTATAAAATACTGTATGATAATATAAACATCCTGATTTACTAGTAGAGAATGTAAATACTGAGGTATCAAACAAAAGTGAAACATTTAGTTGTAATTTTTATTACAATAAAATATTTTATTTTTTATTTTTATATAACACTAAATCTGTAAAATGGTTTTGTACAGTATTAACATTAAATGAGACTTAGATATATATGTAACAAATTCTAAAAGTAGAAAATGATGACATGTAGTTATTCAGTCAAGGTCAATAGGATGCCAGTATGTTGATCTTTATTGCAGATATTAGTATTATCAGGGAAGAGTGTAATTTTAATCTTCCCTGGTATTACAGTATGTTCCTGAATTTTTAGTTTTATGGTAATGATGTTTAAACACTAGCAATAAAATAAACAAGGGGATAGCAAATAAACATATTCATGATTAGTATTAGGAAAAATTTGGTTTATATCAAGTATATTTGATAACAGGGAAGGAAAGAGGTGATATGCTTGACTTCTTTAAAATAGAGTGCACTTTTTACCAAAAACGATTGTTAAATACGGGTTAAAAGTATATAGAAGGGTTCTACTGTGCAATTATTATATTATTGCATAATTACTATATTTCATAAAAGATTACATTAATTGAAACCTAATTAGGTCCATGATTTCAATACTTACATAGCTAACGGTGCTTTCATATCTGCACTGTTATTTGCGTCTTCTAAACATGACAACCCAAACTCCTTATCTCCATGAAATCCAAACATATTCACCAATTTTAACACATTAGGGGGCATCATTGATATACAGAGCTGCAAAAGTCCGAACCCAAATGCGACACCTCCTCTCAACCTACTTAAACTTTCTTCCGATATGTCGCTAATATCCATGTTTTCTAAATTGTCCTCGCCATCGTTCGAGTTGGTATCATCGTCATTCCCTCCCTCACCGTCCAGTAATTTTGTCTGGTACGGTCTTGTGATATCCTGTCCGAACCTGTCCTTGTACACAGCAGCTATTTCTTTATATGTCTTCTCATACAATTTGAATGCTTTTCGGATTAACCAACCGCCTTTCACGAAACCGGAGATCTCAAAACGAGAGAAAATGATCATGGCCATGTACAATTGGCAATCTGCCAAGATAATCAGACGTTGAAGTCGATCTTCTAGCGACATAGGTAACGCAACTTTCTTAGAGTTTGTGTTATTGCCAAATATTTTCACACGTAGAGACTTTTCAGATTTCTTGACCGTACACATTTTTTCAGTGTCCTTCAGGGCAGCCATGGCAGAATCCATTTTGTCATCTTCGAAAGACATTATTGCATTCTACGTAATATAAAAAAAATCATTTATTCAAACATTACTATTTTTTTAAACATAATTGTATGTACCTGTTATTGAAGAAGGCTTTCTTAGATAAATTCCTGTCAAGAAATGTTGCGAGAATACTATTCTCAAGATGTTTAAGTTTGAGAGATGATGTTAAAATTTTAAAAATTAAAAACCTAATTGGACACTGAAATTAGCACAACATTAACCATCATATTGCGCCCCTTTTCTACTGTACGATAAGCTCATAATCAGCGGCGTTTCATATACTGTTACAACATTCGTTAAAATAAAGTCTTTCAATGTTTTTTAAACTGATAATAAAGTCATTCCAATATTTAATGTACTGTAACAGGGCAACCCTGAAATTTAAACCCTTCCCAAATTATTTCAATTTGATTAACTTGTTTGCATTATTAGAAATATGAACAAGTTCAATGACTAGGGCAAGCATAGATAGATAGAACGCCAAGGGCAGTTATATGCTATAACAACCTATCTTGGTGCCTCATTTAATAATAAAACATTAAAATTTGATTGACTTTGCCTATCAAGCATGTTGGATACATTCACTAGGGAGGTACTCTTGTCTGGGATCAAATTCAATGTGGTTGTAAAAATGAGTGGAAAATATTGGAAACTAGATAATTGATATTAACAATAATCAGTATTGGTTGGTACATTTAATGTCATATAAGGACAAGATAATCTGTAGTATTAAGTATATAATTATTTCTTCACATGGATACACTATGGACATAAATTTAGAAATTAAGTAATTAGGTGATCATTTAGAATAAAATGATCACCTATTGTTATTGTATGAAATCTTTATTATTTTTCTTTCTGTACACTTTTTGTGTAACAATTATCTCAAAAAGTTGAATGTCAATGATTACCAAAATTTCACATTGTCTTTCAAGTACTTTAACTTAGCCATAATAAGCTTTTCAGCGTGATTACTCATCCGTGACGTCACGTATACGCCGTTTTGTGAAATCACATTATCAATCATATCTCCATAATTCATTATCACATATTAATGAAATTCACTACACGTAAACTTCACGTCAAGGTAAAAAATATCAGCAAATAAAAACTTGCGCGTTTCAAGGTCATGCGTGTGAAATCGCGCGTTGAAATTTTAAAAAGCTCAAAATTAAGTTTTGATCAATTTAGAGCATGAATTAGGCCATTTGCGTGTTTCAAAAAATTACTGCGCAAAAACACATTTTCTCTTCAGAATGGAAGGTGACCCCCAATTTTTTTAACTTAATATGGAAGCCAATAAGTTGTAGATATAAATGTATATACACATTAGACGTACAAAATGGTATTACATCATCAAATGGCCACTTGAATTTAAAAATTAGTAATTTTTATGTTTTTGTGTGGGTTATCACATTCAACAGAGCCCATCTCCGTTATTTGAGCCCGATTTTCGCACACATTTTAGGATGTGGTTGCTCAATTAATTATCTTTCTCATGAGTTGTCAACATTTTTGTTTTGATGACGGCATCATGCGTAAAAACTTGAATAACCTAGGTGGTGTATTTTCAGCTACACCATACATTTGAATATCTTACAGCTCTTCAGAATTAAAGGTGACCTTGAAGATTATAATTTATTATAAAAGCTGATGAAACTTAGATATGAATTCATATAAAAATTAGGCCTATCGGATGTTGTGACATTATGAAATGGTCAGTTTAAGTTAAAAGGTAGTTTTTTTCTGTCTTTCGTCAAATTTATACAAATTTCAAAGAGCGCGCATTGCGCTTCTACGTGTCAAATTCTCTTCCAATCCTTATATTTATTTGCTCAATTCATTATCTTTCGAAATTGTCATGTTCGAGTTTATTTTGATAATTCCATCATACCGAAAAATTTGAACATGATGTGGGTCCCGTAATTTCACCTATGCTACACTGTATATAGATATACAGTATATACTGTACATATTGTATATGGCATATAATAGGCACAACTCAGCGATATAAGTGTATGCATCATGTCATAGGATGGCGTACATCAACTTTTTACGATCGTATGTTAACGTACGTGCATGTTTAAAAAATGTTAATTTCATTAAAAGGATAAAAATGATCACCTATAATTCGTCAAAGTGACGAATTAAATTCTAGTTATAGTTAGTTTTATATTATATACTTTATTTAGACACGAGACTGATGTGCAGTACAACTCGTTCAATCAATATTGATTATTTTTACACAAGTTTGTGATACTGTATTACAAAAAAACCAACACCATATAAATACGACAAAAACGATTGAAAAAAAAAAATTGAAATTGAAAAAAAAACTAAATTACAGAAGGATCCCCTTCATCTGACACCTCTATTTAGGGTACACCATACCGGTACTTCCCGTGTAAACGGGAACCCTTATCGAACGAAGTGTATAATTCATGGGGATTTGTTATGAAATTACAGTAGAATGATTCTACTGTATACATAATAAATCTTTTTGTTATTTCATTATAGTGTAAAATTTTAATTTATTTTAGTGTGCCTAAGTCGATTAGCTGTACCGGTACAACAAACACATATCTGGACCTATTTGAATTGCCTTATTTAACATCATAATGACTCTATTTAGTTGTTTGATGACATTACTCTGCACATTATTTCTGAGATCAATCATATTTCAACCAGGTTCATTTGATTGTCTGGTTCGTCAACTCAGCTATCATAACGAAAATGTTCACTATAACATTCGTGTCGGTGAGTCATGTTCTCTTTTTTTGCATACATGTGCTAGCATTAATAACACCACAAGAAAACGATATACAAGTAGGCCTGTGAGATATTACGCCAATCATTATTCGACTTTTAACCTATGTTTGTTGGTTAGTGGCGACATTCATCCTCACCCAGGCCCAGAGCTGATGCATAGGAAAAAGAGCCAGCATATTGGAAACGGTAATAGTACGAAGAATACATGTGAATCTTGCGCTAAAACGGCGAGACGCAATCAAAAATGTCTGATTTGCTGTGAATGTCATCACATATTTCATATCAAGTGCATACCTATGAGCAGCGATAGTTATGTGTTTTATCAAGATAATCCATGGGCGTGTAACATCTGCTATCTACCACAACTATCGGACTCATTTTTTGACAACTCATTGAACAACAACAACAGTATATTGTCACTTGCATCCAGCAATACATCAACTGATTCTTCCATCTTTGAAACTAACCTTATTCAAGTTGCTTTATTTAACGCCAGAAGTGTGGTGAATAAGATCGAAGAATTCCATGCGCGTATCGCAATTGATGAATTGGATATCTTGATTGTCACAGAAACGTGGCTGGACTCCTCTATTGATAGTACGGAACTGTTTCCAGACTCATTCGTTGTGTACAGAAAAGACCGTTCAAGACACGGTGGTGGTGTTCTGTTAGCTTTGAAAAACGCATTTAAATCCTCTATTGTTGACTTTCCTACTAACATTGAGGTCAAAATTATTGAAATAACTGTAAATAACAATTTTAACGTTTTAATATGTGCTGTTTATAGGCCACAGAGTTCAAATGACGATTGGCTCAATCAATTCC
The DNA here is from genome assembly GCF_964355755.1 of Antedon mediterranea. Classification (NCBI taxonomy): domain Eukaryota; kingdom Metazoa; phylum Echinodermata; class Crinoidea; order Comatulida; family Antedonidae; genus Antedon; species Antedon mediterranea. The sequence continues at coordinate 36,027,960 of NC_092670.1, read as the reverse complement.
ACGATGTCGTTGATTTTATCCTTTCTATTTTACATAAGTACTGTGGTGTAATTTTAACTGGTGATTTTAATTATGATTACGGTGTTGATAGTCCCTTAGTTTATAAGAAATTTAAAGAAATTATTGCTCCACTTGATACTATACAATTTGTTGATTTTTTTACTCGTGTATCTAACACCAGAAGTAGCATTATTGATCTGGTCTTGTGCAATAACCCTGACATTGTATGTAATTTCAGAAGTCATCCCGGTCTCAGTACAAGTGACCACCTTGGGGTTTATTTTAATATTAACGCTAGATGCAGTAAAGTTAAACCTGTAGATAGATATTATTATCAATATAGTAAATGTGACCATGACGATCTTTTTACAACGTTGGGGGCGGTTCCTTGGGGACTGTGCCTGGAACAATCAGACTGTGAGGAAATGTGGGAAAATTTTAAAGACCTCTTTCTCGCCACTATCAACGATTGTATCCCTAAAGTCAAAAGTAAAAAAAGAAACAGGCCAGCTTGGATAACTCAAGAAATGGTTACCATGGCTCGTAAAAAGAAACGAATGCTAAAAGAGGCTCATCGTCATCCTCATAACCCAAATAAGATGGACAAATATAGAAAGTTTAGTAATAAATTAAGAAACCTAACAAAAAAAGCTCATTTACAATATATTAGGAAATTAAGTGTCGCCTGTGTAAATGGTGACTCCAAACGTTTTTTTAGTTATGTTAAGACAAGGCGTAAGACTGGACAAGTCAAAAACTTTGTTTTTAATGGTATACCCTTGGTTTCCGATATCGATGCGGTAAATGCATTTTCCACATTCTTTGCGTCAAACTTTAACGAACCTAATCGTAATTTCAATGTTAACCATGAGATCTGTAATTGTGTTCACCCAGATATTGTTCCCCTTAATAACATTAATATTACTGAAAAAACTATTTTCGAGGCTCTATTGTCATTGAAACCCAACAAATCCCCTGGACCAGACGGGATTACACCTAAAATGTTATCCATGTCAGCTCCAATTATTGCCCCAGTGTTGTGCAAAATGTTTAACAAGTTCTTAACGGATGGCTTTGTACCAAAAGATTGGAAACTCGCGAATGTCACTCCTATTTTTAAGTCAGGTAATCGTAACGATGTTAATAATTATCGACCCATATCGCTATGTTCTATTATAGGTAAGGTTTTTGAACGTATTATAGCAGATAACATTCTTTTTCATCTTCAATTTTTTGGACTTATAAGTCCCACGCAACACGGGTTTTATCCAGGTAGATCGTGTGTTACACAGGCCTCAGCGTTATATCATGATTGGTCACAAACAATGGATGTTAGACAACCTCCTGTAATTGATGCAATATTCCTTGATTGGGAGAAGGCCTTTGACCGTGTTCCCCATGATTTAGTAATCAAGAAACTGCACAACATGGGAGTATGTGGACCTCTCCTAAAGTGTCTTCACTCCTTTCTCAGTGACAGATTCCAACGTGTTGTTCTTAATAAGGAGCATTCTGATTGGGATAGAGTGGGCTCGGGTGTTCCTCAGGGATCAGTGTTAGGCCCGCTTCTATTTAATCTCTTTGTTTATGACCTACCTCTAAATACCTCTTCTGTTATGAAGCAGTATGCAGATGACACAGTAATTTATAAACCTGTATTCAGTCGTCATGATGCACTTACCTTACAACAGGATCTTTGTAAAATTTCCAAATGGTGTGAGGATAATAAAATGAAATTAAATGCAAAGAAGTGTAAAGTCATGCACATAACTAGGAAACGTAATTATATCCCTCATTTTATTTATACAATCGAATCCAATCCCCTTGAAGCTGTTAATTCACATAAATATCTTGGTATTAACTTCTCACGTGATTTAACATGGTCTGCTCACGTTAATGATGTATCGATGAAATCAATGAGAATGCTTGGGTTTATCAAACGGTTTGTAGGTTTCAATGACACCGAAATTTTACTACGACTTTTTAATGCACTATGTCGACCTGTTATTGAATATGGTGCTCCTGTGTGGGATCCACATCAAAAACAACATAATATAGCTATTAACAAGTCATTAAGACGGGTTACTAAATTGTGTGTTGAAGGCGATTTCACTGACAGGCTTAAGATACTAAATTTACCAGATATGGTTCAAAGAATGAAATTTCATAGTATAATTTTTGTAGTTAAGTGTTTGCATAATTTAATTGATTTTGATATATTTGAATACCTTACAATTAATTCTCGGTATCCAGAGTCGCTCACCTTTAAACACATGTATGCTAGAACTAATGCATTTAAATACTCCCTGTTTGTTAATTTTCCTCGAATATGGGAATGTATCCCGCATGAAGTTCGTAACAAAGTCCTGTTTAACTTTGGGGGGTTTAGAAGGGATTTGAAAAAATGTATTACTGATATCGAATTCATCTAGACTATCACTGTGTTTTTATGTCTTTTGCGTTTTTCGTACTATTAGTTGGGAAAGCCACTCGACAGTGCAGTTCTTTTGAACTGATCCACTTTTGGTTACCCGCAGGTGCTGATAGTACTTTGTTCTGTTTTGTTGAATGATGCCGTGCCTTGTTTATGATTTGTGTATGTTACCTGGAAATTGAATAAAATAAAATAAAATAAAATAAAATAAAAAGCCTGGTCTACACAACAAAACTTTGTGAAAAAATATATGATCTGCCTATTTATATAAATTATGATGTCATATCACTACCATATTTGGGAATATCACTACCATATTTGGGCACATCACATTTTTTTGTCAAATTAGTTTGATAGTGTAGACAGATATTAACACAAATGCTTGTAATTTTATGTAGTATCCTGTTGTCGTTTAACATCATATGAAATGAAATCAGTTTCGTTTCTATTTCCAAATGTCACATGAAAACAATTCAATAAACATGGGACAACAATAATAATACTGTATAATAATATTGAAATGGTCCTGTTTAATATGAGTTACTGTACATACAATGGAAAATCATAAGGTGTCAAATCTTACTGTTATTTATATTTTGTTGGGTGTGTAACAGGGTGCGTTTTCACTCACTGTGTTTGACATTTAACTCAAATCAAAAGATATTCTTTAATTTTAAATCTTAAAAAATAGAATTTCAGTTCATTTTATGATGAAAATATTCTTGGAAAAGTTTTATAGAAATTGAACGGACCAGTTCATTATTGCTCAGGGGATGTAAACACATTTGTTCGTGTTCTGAATTGCTTAATTTTCCATTATTAATATTATTAAAAGATGTTTAAACAGATTTTTTAGATTATCCTTATATTGCAAACAGACTTCTTACCAAAAAACAGACAAAGCTATAGCCACCACTCATCAAAGGACTGTAATTTCTGTAAAAAAAACAACAAAAAAACGAGGATGTTTATTATAATTATTATACTGTACTGTAGAGGGCAAACAATAGACAGTTACTTCAATAAACAATCTGTTTATCCAATATAAAATATTATAAACAAGGCTATATCTACTATAGATTTACAGTAGGCAAATAAGCTTATACTCATTAACGCATGATATATTGTATAACAAGAACAAATCTGTATGTATGTTATTCTGTCCTACAGTCAGGAAATTGTCAAAGCAATTCCCACTTTAAACTTATTTGATTCGGAACTTGACTTTGTTAGAGTTTTTAATTACTTGGGTCACACTTTGACACCCGATTTGAAAGATGATACGGATATCAAACGACAGTACAGGTCATTGTGCATTAGAGCTAATACACTATGTAGAACTTTCTCAAAATGCTCTAAAAACATAAAGTGTTTTTTGTTTAAAACATATTGTAGTAACTTTATACTGTGCTTCTTTGTGGGCAAATTTTAATGTAAAATCTATGGAAGCACTAAAGGTGTGCTTCAACAATGCCTTACCCCTGCTCTTTAATAAACCTACGGTAGGTCATGCAGTGCCAGCACCATGTTTGTAGAAAACCACATCTGCTCGTTCTACGAACTACAACGTAAGGTGGTTTTTGGCATGTTGTGCAGGTTAGGGAGGTCAGACAATATTGTCATAAAATGTATTCATGAATTTGCTTTTCTTTCATCCAATCTACATAGTAGATGGATGAAGCTATTGTTCTAACCACGTGACTATGTAGCGTAGGTTTTTTTTTTTTTTTATATATCTACATATATATAAATCCAAAGGCAAATTACTGAAAAAAATGACAATGCTATGGGTATCAGTGGCTGGATCTCAATGGAGATACAAAAATAAAAAGCGAAAATTTAATCAAAACGATAAAGTAAACAGCCAGAAAAGTTAGCAGAGCTTTTGGGCAACACTAGCCCTTCATCAGTGCAAGTCTATGATGCATCTGTTATATTTGCAATAATGTACACTAATTTGTTACTGAACTATGGAGAATTTTTTCTGAAATAAATAAAAGATGAATGAATGAAATGAGGTAGGTTTTTTTTTTATTGTGTCCTGGAGTAGGCTACATTACTGTACAATGTCAGCGTATCCGGATATTCACCCCCTGGACATTTACCCCCCGGACAACTACCCCCCGGACAACCACCACCTGGACCACTACCCCCTTAGGACAACTACCCTTTAGGACAACTACCCCTTTAGGACAACTACCCCTTTAGGACAACTACCCCTTTAGGACAACTACCCCTTTAGGACAACTACCCCTTTAGGACAACTACCCCTTTAGGACAACCACCCCTTTAGGACAACTACCCCTTTAGGACAACTACCCCCGGACAACTACCCCCTTAGGACAACAACCCCCTTAGGACAACTACTCCCCGGACAACTACCCACTAGGAACAATTACCCACTAGGAACAATTATCCCCGGACAATTACCCCCCGGACAATTACCACCCAGAAAACTATCCCTTTAGAACACCCTAACCACCCAGAGAGACCATTCAACAACCTGACTCTGCAACAGTGTATAATAGGAATTAATAACTATATTTTAATTCGTTACTTTGACGAATTACTATTCATTATTGTAAACAAAAGTAAAATATTGAACATAAATATAGCCTGGTATAAACTGAAGATTGTCACACATGATCATAGGATAGTCGAACGTATTATATAGTACTCCCTGTATTTACTGTAAAGACTGGGTTCGCTAATAATAATAATAATTTTTGCGTCAGGACAATGCTTCGATAACCACTGGTCTTAAAAGAATTAATTTTTGTCTCAAATTTGTCATATATGTATTTTTGTACACTTGAAGAATAATATCACTTTTGATATTTGACCTCAATGTTCACTCACCGAATAAACGTCGATCTTTAAATAAATTTCCCTCAAATAAACGGTTACCATGTCACTCCCATGAAACATCATATGGAATAATCGGCGTCTATTTCCATTAGATTATACCCCCTCCCATTGAATAAATAACTTTCTTCCAATAAATGTCCACCTAAAAACCACCTAAACAATAAACAGCCCAGGCCGTTTTTTCAATAAATACGGTACTTTAAATCTAGCACATCTAGGGTCTAGCGTGCTGTTAAACAGAATAATCTGTTAAAAACGGGTGTTTCGAAACTAGAGAACCGAGACCAGAGACCAGAGACCCGAGACCCAATACGAAAAGGGAGACCTAAATATACGAAAAGGGAGACCCACGTACAAAAAGGGAGACCCCACTATACGAAAAGGGAGACCCCACTATATGAAAAGGGAGACCCCACTATACAAAAAGGGAGACCCTAATATACGAAAAGGGAGACCTAAATATACGAAAAGGGAGACCCAATTATACAAAATGGGAGACCCAAATATACGAAAAGGGAGACCCACTATAAGAAAAGGGAGACCCACTATAAGAAAAGGGAGACCCCACTATACGAAAAGAGAGACCACACTATACGAAAAGGGAGACCCTAATATACGAAAAGGGAGACCCAAATATAGGTCTCCCTTTTCGTATTGGGTCTCGTGTCAGGTCTCTGGTCTCGGGTCTCTAGTTTCGAAATACCCGTTAAAAACAGATGATTTCATTTTTACAGAAACCGGTCCTATATATTTGTCTACTTTTGGATGGGGGGGGGGGGGGGGGGTAGTTGACCGGGGGGTAGTTGACCGGGGGCCGGGGGATAGTTACCCGGGGGGTAGTTACCCGGGGGGTAGTTATCCTAAGGGGGTAGTTTTCCTAAGGGGGTGGTTGTCCGGGGGTTAGTTGTCCGGGGGGTTGTTATCCTAAGGGGGTAGTTGTCCTAAGGGGGTAGTTGTCCTAAGGGGGTAGTTGTCCTAAGAGGGTAGTTGTCCGGGTGGTAAACATCCGGGGGGTAACTGTCTAGGGGGTAGGTGTCCTAGAACCCAATGTCAGACCTCGCAACTTGGAAAAATAAATTTTGGGAGGATTTTTAAAAGCATGTCTAACTTTGGTGAAAATTACCTTAAATTAAGGGTGAACTATTGGCATCTATAAATAGTAAACATGGGTAAAATATCGAGAATATTATATTTTAGCAGGAAATGATACAAAATATTGGGAAAAAATTTATTTTAGAGAGAGCTGGAGAGTCCCATCATATCGGGAGAGTTGGGAGGTGTGCATTATAAGGAACACCTGGTCTTGAAACAAAAAACATTTTAACAGTAACATATTGTTAAAGTACTGTGGAATTAATAACAGTGAAGTACAGTATTTTCTAGTATTCATTATCATAAATCAAACCTTTGTTCAGATTACACAAAGAGAAATAAAAAACAAATTTCAATAAATATTTATGATACTGTAAATTGTAATAAATACTGAAAATCAAGATTTTTACTGTTACGGTAGTATTATTAATAGACCATGGAGCTATAAAATTCCATGAATAGACTTTATTGGGGTGAATCCCTTTTGTTAATTAATGTGAGAGTTAATCACAAACAAAACTAATAATAACTCCAGAGTCGACTTTGTACATGTATTTGTTGTATTTATTTAAAGATGTATTGTCCCTTGAAACACAAAAAATGAAGATCAAAATATTCTAAATTTAATTTGGCCATATCAAAGTAATATTAAAATTATTCACTTTAAGTCGAAAATTCGGGCCAAAAACAACAAGTTTACGTAATTAACAGGTAAGTTAATTTGATTACTTTTCGTCTGGAAAATCGTGGCGAGCAAAAGTAAACAAAGATTTCAAATGACGAGTATGCATTATGCATGATGCTAATTAGTATTGTTTACAACTCGTCACAGTTGAGAAGGTGTTTTCACACAGATCGCGAGGAAGTTTTATGATTATGCATACAGAGTAGCCAAACAAGCGCATTGCATTATGAGATATGTTTTGATTGAAAACTTTGACTGGAAGTCAAAGTAATTTTTTTAACAAAAAAACGTCTGTATTTTAGTTAAATTATTTTTTTTTCTACAAATTTTTGGTGAAAGTTAATAACTATTATGATACTTCAAAATGACCCTCTTTTTTTCGAAATATTTTATTTTTTATTTTTTGGAAATTAGTCAAAGGGACAATACATCTTTAAGGTTGTATCAAGGAAATTAGTGACCAAAATTATCATTTGTGAGATAGATAAGATTATTAAGTTCTGTCTACACTATCAAACTTTATGCGACAAAAAATTGTGATGTGCACATGGAAACGAGGATAATGTCATATCACTACCATATTTTGGCATATCACTACCATATTTGGGCATATCACTACCATATCTGGGCACATCACACTTTTTTTTGTCAAACTTGTTTGATAACATAGACAGAGCTTTAGATTATTTGCACATTGTCAGTCAAAGCTACGAGTAGCATTTTTTTTTTAAACTGAATTTCAAACATTGTTGTAATAATAATGGTAAAAATTCATATTTATGAGACTGGAAAATTGCTCAAATGGCATGACATTGGTTATTACCTCATTAACATTAACTAGATCTATAACAAGCTTTCAAGTCAGAGAATTTGAAAATTATACCCACTGGAGAAATACAAAATAATATTCAAAATGTATTTTATTCAAAATGTAGTATACTTTATTTTGCTTTTTATGGATAAATTTATTTAAAGATGTATTGTCCCTTTGACTAATTCCAAAAAAATAAAAAATAACAGATTTCGAAAAAAGGTGGGTCATTTTGAAGTATCATAATAGTTATTAACTATCACCAAAAATTTGTCGAAAAAAAAATCATTTAACTGAAATACAGACGTTTTTTTGTTTAAAAAATAACTCTGACTTCCAGTCAAAGTTTTCGATCAAAACATACCCCATAATGAAACGCGCTTGTTTGGCTACTCTGTATGCATAATCATAAAACTTCCTCATGATCTGTGTGAAAATACCTTCTCTACCGTGACGAGTTGTAAACAATCCTAATTAGCATATGCATAATGCGTACTCGTGGTTTGAAATCTTTGTTTACTTTCGCTCGCGACGATTTTCCAGACGAAATGTAATCAAACTAATTTACCTGTTAATTACGTAAACTTGTTGCTTTTGGCTCGAATTTTCAACTTAAAGTGAATAACTTTAATATTACTTTGATATGGCCAATTTAAATTTAGAATATTTTGACCTTCATTTTTTTGTGTTTCAAGGGACAATACAAAAATAATAAAATAAAGGCCATACAGTATACATGTCTCTTGTCTTAGAAAATTGAGGCACTATTCTTTGATATATTATTTGATGTATTAATTCTAACAATAACAGTAGACAATGATATGGCATGCTTAAGATATAATAATTGAAAGGTAACTAGAAAAAGGTTAACTGTTTGAATGTTACACACAACAACGGAATTGGGAAATGTTTCAATCTGTTAGATCTTTGGCAAAAGATTAAATTGAAATTGTGAATTATACAGTACAAGTTTAAAGAAGTACTACTGTATAGTATTAATCATTATGTTTGCTGAGAACTACAAAATTAAATACTCTATTAAACATTTTATAATAAAAATAAAATGTTGTTTTTGTTAAATTGAAAGATTGTTCATTTTTTTACCATTACAAATGTTCAATATCTACTATACAGTAGGGAATGTAAACAATCATTATGATGTCAATAGAAATTGGTGACTTGTACTGTAAACTAAAGCAACAGTATTGTACTTTAGAAAAATAAAGGAGACCATTTCAGTACACACAATTTAAGAAAACCTCTATCCTAGGCCTAGACAAATCCAAAACAACAATGTAAAAGCATCTCTGCCTTAACAAAAACCCTGCCCCTAGGGCTTATGTTTTTGAATTTTTTTCGGAAGGAGAGTGCTGTGGATCAGGGACAACCTCTCTCAGGTTTTTTACTTCATTGTGTCTGTAAAGATGAATACAAAAGTCCTAATTATAAATTTTTACAAAATAAATGAGCAATTTTATGTATGCAGTAATCTCCATTTATTGATAATACAATTTACACTACACACTCCTCTGTTTGTTATGTGTACCAACCGACCAGAAAGATCACATTTTAATAATCACCTAAAAAGAAATTTCATCACCACACACGAAAAAGCAATTGGCTTTAAGTGTTTGATTGCCTACAAGTGGAATTCATCTACAAAGGGTTTTTGATTCTCTGCTTGGTTGACCTATTTACCTGCTCTTCTGCCAACTACAGGTACAACGCATAATATATAACTCTGAGCTTAGAATAATAATATCCTGGATTTATATATAGCGCTTAATGTTGTGAAACCTCCAAGCGCTAAACATTATTACCCCGGTAATTTTTTGCATCAAACATGTATGGAAAAATACTCCCATAATACAGCTAGTAATCAGCGCAAAGTTGTGTCTTGATCTAACCGGATACCCATTTATACTCCTGGGTGGAAAGAGGCAAACGTAAGTAAAGTATCTTGCCTATTAAAGGATACAAGCAATGCGGCAGAGTTGGATTCAAACCTCGATGTCACGATCAGTAGTCCAACGTCCAACACACTGCGCCACACGCCCTTTAGCATTATTAGTGGTAGGTATGACTACTGAGAGAAAGCAGAAATCGGCATACTGAAGGGTCTGTTTCTGCTGCATAGCGCCGAATAAACATTGCAAAATAGACTTAAAATGTAATTTTTATATTGACTTCATTTCTGCTCAATTATTGGTCCAACATAACCATTTAAATCAGTGGATGGTCGTTGACAAAAATTGTTAGAATTACTGGTCCTGCAATTAATTCAACATTACTGCAGTGTAGTTGACTAAGGTCAGCAGCTGTCAATCAAATAACTGGTAAAATTTTGTGTTGCAGCTAAAAGTTTCCCAAGGTTAAATGGCGTTAAAACACCAAATTGAATAGGTTTTTTTAACTCTTATTTTTGCACTACCATTCAACCGGTTATTAACAAAACTGTCCTGTTTCTGTTCCCAAGAAATTGGGGTTAATTTATTCACAACGTTTTTAACCTGTAGTCTGGAGTATAACCAAAAATATAGGCCTGGAAAAAAATGGTACAAAAGAAATGTTTACATCATTGGAAGGAAGCAGAATTTTAACCCCAAAATCGACAAAAATCCATCTTGCTATTATTTTTATGCAGCAGAAACAGGGTCTATGATCGAGTTTTCTTCCTTTTTTAGTAGGCAAAGAATGTGTACCGTAAAACAGAAGTCTGATAATTGTTTTCAATGTGGATAATTCTGTAGACTTGTGACATAACACATGGTACTGAGTAAAAGATAAACAAAGGGATAAACTTTGACAATTACCATGGCACCTGTACATGGATTGATAAGACCCACTTTAAATCATACCAGGCCTCTTGTTTTGTTCCAAGGTTTCCAAGTCCCATACAAAACAAACATAAAAAAGGGAATAAATTTAGCTATTCTGTATAATACTATAGTCTTCAATTTACAATTAACAATAGGCTGTGAATCTGATAAAACAGGAATCTGTTGATCTTTGTACAGGGGCCACTTAAATTGAACTTTGAATCATTATTTCTATAGATGACAAAAGCTTTCGTTCAAGGTTTGGAAAGGCAAGCAAAATAATATTAATAATTTATGAGATCTCATTATAATGAAAATAATTAAATCTGAATATTAATTTGATTGTTGATTGAAAAGGTTAAAGTGTAAATTAAATTTGAATAAGCATGGTGAAGTTTAAAATATTCTTTTGAGGCAGTACAGTAAAGCTGCAGTGATGAACCTTTAGAAATATAGGCCTGTATGTAATTGTAAAGTCAGTTTATTTTCCAAAAAAACTTAATTAATTTCACATTCCGGTTCTCTTAAACCAAACAACTACTGTAAGTAGTTGAGTCATTTTAAATAAAATAATGTATTGCATTATTATAAAAATTGATTTAATTTTATTTTACAGTACGTTTCATTAACACATATATAAACACAAGAGGCAAAGAACATTAATTCTAAACCGCCCGGTGATATACTGAAATTTAATTAATTAATTTGAAACGATAAAGATGAGGAAATCTGTGAGAATGAGAAAAAGTCGCCCCAACCGAGACTCGAACTCGGACCGCCTGCTTGATATGCAGATGTCCTAACCATTAGACCACTGGGGCTTTCATGGTATTGTTCGAACTCGATTGGATAACAACTCTTTAACATTCTCGGCGTGGTACGGCGGAACAGCACTAGTCCTCAATATATATGAAAAAATTAAGCTTGATGAAAAAAACATTTATGATATTGTTTAACAGTAACACAATATTTTTATATATTATTTATTTTAAAAATAAAAAGGACCCCAATGGAAATAAGCTACTGTATTGTACCTAATAATTTAAAGCTTTTGGGCATCCTCGGAAATATTCGCTGTACATCAGTTAGTGACTTTGTATGAAATAAACAATAAACAAAACAGTAAATTCAAAGTACTTACTTGTATTTCTGGAAAATACTTTCTGCTTCTCGAAAGCCATTGTTTAACATCAAATTAATTCCGGCCAATGAGAGTTGGACGTCATCGAATGCTACATCTTGGAATTCAGCCATTTTGGGATTTATTTTAAAAATCCAAGTTAAAGATTCGACTGCATTGCCTGGCTAAAAAATAAAAAAACAATATTTTATAGTAAGTGTATGAGTGTGTGTGAATTATTTTGTTATACTGGGTGACCTCTTCAGTCAAAGGCTGGTCTCCCAGAGGGCCCAGTTATAACCAGTGGCTGAGTACTAGTACACCGGGGCAACCCCCTACTCGTATCGAAAGATGTACTAGGTTCTTAAAAATGCACATGAGCTACTGTTGATGTGTACACAGGACCTACGGTTTATATAGTCCTTATCCGAGAAGACTTGTTCTTCTACCAGAACCATGGAGCGAGTGAGTCTCGAACCCTTGCCGATGTTATAAATTCAATTGATTACTCTTACACCCGTACAGTACCTTTCCCACCATTCTTGATTTAGGTCTTTGGGCAGACTTTGATTGATGTAATCAACATCACAGTTCCTCTCAATTATATGAATAACATACCATGCATACTAACTACTGTATAACTCAACTGCATAGAAGTCAAGTCCTAAATTCAGAGTTAATTTTCATGCAAAATAGTCAGGCTATCCAATATAAAAGTCCTCTTACAGGGCCGTAGCCACAGTAAAGTTGGTAAGGTTTTAACTTGACCACTTTTTCACAGAGGCCTTTGACGACCCAGTGGCTTGAACAGAGATCGTTCCCTCTTCTTGCGAAAATTGGACCACTTTATTTCTTGTGCTACATCACTGTCTTAAGTAAGCCCTACTAAATGTTTTTCTTCAATTATGTGTGTCATACAGTATCACATTAGATACTAAATATTGACAATAAAAATTAAAAATACTAAATTTTACCAATAATATGTCAACATTTATTCTCAGCCATCAAGTCATTAAACTTTGTTTTTTTTATAAGTTGTTTCTTTAATGTTCCATGATATTGCGTATTAAAGCTGGTGATATGATAATGTAATGAGAGATACTGTACGATTGAAATCGTGCAGCTTTGGATAGCAACTGATAGTAATTTTTAACCAAAAAGGCTAACTGTTAGTACACTATTGAAGATCACTCAGCCGGCACAGAACAGTAACACTATCAATTCTAGATTAGGGCTAAACATATACTGTACTGAAGTTGAAGGGCGTGGTCTAAATTGTAACTACAAACTGAACAGTACAGTATTTAATAATACAAATGATAATAAAACAATTAGTGTACAAAAAAATAACTGAATTTTTTTAAAAGGATGGGATTTATAAAGACTACAGTACTTCGGTTAATAACAACCACCGTCATCTGACAGAATTTAGTGAAGCTCAGTCTACAAACTCTATGTGACAACAAAATGTGATGTGCCCATATATGGACATAATGATGTCATATCACTACCATATTTGGTCATATCTCTACCATATTTGGGCACATCACACTTAGTTTTAGTGTGTAGACAAGGAGATTTACTGATACAACTTCACTTAAAGCACATTATAACAGTTTATGATACATGGTGCAATGCTTGTCATTGTGTGCATATTGCGCAATGATTTTGCACACAAAGAAACCCAGTTTTTGTTTTATTCTTCAATCAAATCTAGGATTGCCATAGATACAAACTATTAATTGCAGTCTTCTTAAAAACTAACTTTGATGTATTCATTATTTAAACATTTTCTGACAATTTGGATCAAACATTTTAATTTTTGGGTCAATACTGAGTTCTATCAACACATCTTGCCTTGGTATAGGGATTGTATAAATTTTCATCTTCTCAGTCTCACTCTGTTTATTTTAGAGTCTTTATATATATATATATAAAGCGTTTGATTATAATAATATTAATAGTGTGGGAATTCTTCCCTGAGAATGAGATTGAACTTAAACGTTATCCTTATTGAGAATAAGAAAAATTAAGGTAATTTGATTTGATTAGGAGGAAAACATTGGATTAAAAATTAAATGTAAATAATAAAGAATTCAATTAAAATGTATAACTATAACTTAAATACTTTAAAGTGTCAGGTATTCTTCCGTGTCAATAGTGCAAAGTTTTTTTTTATTTATTTATTCGGTATATAAAAATATATTACAAAACGACAGTCAAGGACTGAAATGAAATGTATTACAAATGACTAAAAATTAGTTAAAATTGCTATAAAAATAGAAACATCTTAATAAAATTAGATATCGTACCATACAATTAAAAACATACATGAATAAAAAACCTTAAAACATTCACTTATTACATATCTAAAAAAGAGCTAGTGGTGCCTATTAATTATATCCACCATGGTGGGAACTGGAGACGACCTAAGTCTGCTGGTTTTACAATGAGGTACTTCTAGAAAGCGGTTGACTCTGAGAGACCGAGCTGGCTTATGAAGAGGGGGAAGTATTTCTCTAAACAGCTCGGATTTTAATAAGCCTTCCCCGAAAGACAACACAAGTTTGTTTCTTCTCTCTACAAGAGTAGGTAAACCAGTAACAGACAATGCATGATCATAGCACAAATAGTTGTTACCTAGCATGATACGCAATGCTCTCTTTTGTACCTTTTCAATAGACTTGGACATGTCCTTAGTGATAGCGCCATGCCAAACAGGGGCAGCATATTCTAAAATAGGTCTTATATACGCCATATAAACAGTCAACAGATCATTAATTAAGATTCCTGCTTTCTTCAAAATGCACAAGGAAAATAAACGTCTAGAAGCTCTAGACACAATATTATTAGTGTTAAGTTCCCATTTCAGGTCATTTTGAATGATTACACCAAGAAGCGTCATGTGATCAACTACAGTACTTGTAAAATGGAACCACTCAGACTAAAAGAAGGCAATATAATATCATCCGACTTGTCCTTAAGAAAATTGACAACCAAGATATGGCATTTGGAGGGTTTGGGTATCATATTATTGGATGAACACCAAACACTCAGATCATCTAACAGGGATTGCATGGAAGGCAAATCACCTTTGCGAACGACCTCCCCAAGGGTGAGGTCATCCACATATTTCCATCATCTGCAGCAATCAACACAAGCATCGTTAATAAGTACTAGGAAAAGTACAGGGCCAAGCAATGTCCCCTGTGGGACACCACAAGTCAGTGACTTTGAAGATGACAAAATCCCAGCAAACTTGGTGTTGAGAGAACGGGAAGTGAGAAAGCTGCAGACGATGGGAATTATGGACGACCTCACACCCAGTTCAATCAACTTTATAATAATAACATTATGATCAACACGATCAAAAGCTTTAGTAAAGTCAGTGGCACATAGGTTAACATAACATTTACCCTTCTCAACATCTTTGAGTGTAGAGTCAATAAGACTAACAAGATAGTGAGTTGAGGAAGCCTTTTTCCTACTACCAAATTGACGAGAATCTAATTTACCCTTAATATCTTCAAGAATCCACTTAACAATAAAAGATTCAAATACCCTGGCAAGAACATAGGTAAGGGAAATAGGTCTAAGGTCAGAGACAGAACTAGCATTCACTGTTTTAGGAATGGGAACTGCAGTAGCCCTTTTCCAAAGGTCGGGGAAAACACCATCCTTCAATGCATGATTGAAGATATCCGCAACAGGTTCAGCAAGTTCAGGAGCAAAATCTCTATATAGTTTAATAGGTTTCGATCCAAGTCGGCCCTAAACCGTCTCGGCCAAAGTCAAGTCGGCCCCAAGTCAAGTCGGCCTCAAGTCAACTCGGCCGCAAGTCAACTCGGCCCATTAAAGTATGGAACGCAAAAAGTGCAAATAAAGGGGATTGATAAAATAATATTTCTTCACAATTTTTTAACTATGAATAATTCTGACTTTTAATGAATACTATTATTTAGACAATAATATATTTAGCAAAAAAAAATAGGAATGATTTCACCAACTTTCCTTTATTTACGTTTAATAAAATTTCGTAGCTGAGCCTCCCTGTGCGTTTGCCAGCTTTTTCGATATCTACAACTGCTACGTGTTTTCGCTGACCGGGGGATTCCCCTTTTTTTTAAACGCAAATCATGCACAAAAACGATGTACGATCATTTTTTCTATGGCCAAATGGTGGAACGTAGGCCTCCGTCTTCGATTTCCTAAAATACGGTACCTGCACGTGTTTTTTGTAACACGCGGGTACTTCTATTCATATCGGCAATGAGTTCATTTTTTTATATGATATTATATTTTTTATTTCTTCATTTTTTTTAAAACGTGGATAGTAAGAATCGTAATAATATTAAGCACTTTTTGCGTTCCATACTTTATTGTGGCCGAGTTGACCGATTAGTTATTGGCCGAGTTGACGTGAGGCCGAGTTGACTTGAGGCAGAGTTGACTTGAGGCCGAGTTGACTTGGGGCCGACTTGACGTGGGGCCGACTTGACTTTGGCCGGGACGGTTTGGGGCCGACTTGACCTGCACCCAGTTTAATAGGAGGTTCATCTGGATGGCCAGCTTTGTTAGGCTTAAGATTACAAAGGGCTTTTAGGACCTGACCAGCATATATTAAAGGTGGTGGCCCAGGGGCTGGGAGATAAGCAGGCAAATCGTTTAAATTAAGAGGAGGGATGGCATTACAAACACTAGAGAAATGGGCATTAATCTCAGAGGCAGTTTCAACTTTGGACAGCCCAGGCAAGGTGAAATTAGTATTTTTAGTCTTAAGATTACATAGTTGTTTAATACCTTTATGCCACATGGCAGGGTTGTTACGTTTAAGACTTAATAAGGAATTACAATAATATTTGTTTTTAGCCTTTCTAATACAATCTTGGACTAAGTTGCGAATTGAACGCCACCCATCCGTTCTACCAAACCTACGAAACAAATTTTGTCTAGAGTCAATTAATCTTCGAATCTTGTCGGACATCCAGGGCTTGTCAGCAGTGCGCTTGTTCCTACTCAGCACAGGAAATATCTTGTTAAAAGCACCATTCAAATTTGAAGAGAACATTTTGGTTTTTCGATTGACGTCCTCAATATTCAGCACATCATTCCACTCATGGGTTGTAACCCATTGACCAAAGGACAAAACAGAGGAGTCACGATATGGCTGAGAACGCACTGATAGACGCTTGTGCTGAGGTAATTCAATCAGTGGTTCCAATAGGATGGCATTATGGTCACTCCGACCCAGTGGCGCTAAGCGTTGCGGAAGATGGTAAAGATCAGCACGACTCAAAAATATCTTGTCCAACAGGGCATCCTTTCGTGTAGCGAAGTTAACAACTTGCGACAGTCCAACATT
Organism: Antedon mediterranea; assembly: GCF_964355755.1. NCBI lineage: Eukaryota > Metazoa > Echinodermata > Crinoidea > Comatulida > Antedonidae > Antedon > Antedon mediterranea. The sequence goes on along the minus strand of NC_092670.1, from coordinate 36,010,769 downwards.
CACTTCCAGCTCAGCTAGATCTAGGTCATTAAAGTCACCCAAAATAGCAATAGGAGCAGCGAAATCCATAGAACGAATGTTATCAATTGTATCAACAATGTGCTCAATCAACAAATCCGCATTAGCGGCAGACGGAGGATAATAAATAGCTCCAATATAAAAGTGACTACCTTGATTTGACTTGCCTGGAATAGTTGTCTTTATCCACTGCCTAATTAGAGGCCAAGTTGATGTGAGGCCGAGTTGATGCGGGCCGACTTGACGCGAGATGGTTTTAATAATAGGGCTGACTTGATCGGCACCGTATCCGCTAGAAGTAGGCCTAGTACTAGGCCTAGGGCCTACCTAGTATTATTAGGCCTAGGCCTAGTAATACATTACTAGGCCTACTGGCATCTAGCTTCTAGGCTGGGCCTAGCTAAGGCAGTCTGAGACTAGATATGCCCTCCTTTCCTCCTCTTTATCTAATCTAGGCTAGCCTAACCTAGGCTAACCTAATAGGCTATATAGCTAGATAGAGAGTCTAGTATAGTAGTAGCCTAGCTAGCTACTAGCCTAAACTATAGCTAGCCTACTAGTTAGGCCTGATGCATGCCATGCAAAAACACCTCTCCCTATTTCGTTATGTGTATTATTATATAGGCCTACTGCTTAGTAATCAGAAATGTCATGTTTTACTTACTGTTATTATATTAAAATAAATATAAAACTTATTACATCATCAAAGACAAAGAACAATGTCTGCTAAAATATTTTTTTTTCTACTTTTGTGTCAATCTCTTGTTTTATGTAAATAGTGTGAGGGCGCTACAATCAAAACAATGTTTTTTTTAACCCCAAAAAACAGAGGGCGACATTCTGTATGCTTGCACGTCGTCGTCCGTCTTTTTGTAAACAACATTTATTTTTCTTTTTCGCCGTATTAAAAAAATGTTAGTCATATATATATATATATATTATAGTATACAGTACTAGTTATATTACTAGACAAGACACACTTCTTGATAATTAGATTGATGCTAGGCCTGGGTCCTAGACCCAGTTCAGTTACTCTAGCTAGGCCCGGGCCTAGAAAGCTAGCCTGGTGTCGGTGACAGATGATCGGGTCCAAAAACTACATTACAGAGTAGACGCTAGGATATTTATAAATGCTGTAAGTATTGAAGTTTATCGGAAGTAAAATTGTTGAAGGTCATTAATTTAAATGATTATTTATGAATAATTACCGAAAATTGTTTTCACTCAGTAATTTATGCATGGAGGTATAAATTAATACCTCCATGATTTATGTTTTGATTTATAAAAGTTACTTTAAAGACCCCTTCCCTGCAATTTTGGACGTTTTTTGGAAAATAATACATATATATCACTTTAAAAACATTAAACCATGTCATTCCTTGTCTTAAATGTACGTTTTATGGTAAATTATGATAAAAAGTGAGAAACAATGCACTACCTAAGTAGCTCGCGGCGATCGACCTCTCGTGGACGGTCTTAGGCCTAGCCTAGCTAGGCTTAGTTTTGTAGGCCTAGCTGGTAAACATCGGTAACGTACGAACATCGTACGCTACCTATATACCTAGCCTGACGTTGTATAGTTGCTGCATTAATTGTCTTTCTATTTTTGCCAGACTCCGTTGATACAAATTGGGGAAAACCCGGTATTTTCGCTGAAAAGTTAGGAGTCTTCCATTTGTTTTGGCCTCACGATCGATCGAAAAGTGGGCGAATTACAGGTGAAAAACAAAAATATCAATCCGCGCGCAATGCATTTTGGGATTTATAGCGGGCCGCTATAATTATTAGAATCGACTTATTTTTCACATTTTTAACCGTTTAAAGACGAAAAAAGTTATCGCAATAGGATCATATAGTATTATTTTTACATTAAATATAGTTTGTGATCTTAAATTAGATCTAAAAAACGTAGGGAATGGGGCTTTAATACTTTCGGTTATAAGTATGTAATTGTATTAAATTACTGTAATGTACACACAATATGGACCTGATCGTCGAGTAATAAAAAGTTATATAACATAAACATAACATAAAACATAAATGTATTCATAAACAAGCACGAATGTGCAATACTCGGGGTACAGCGAAAGAAGCTGTATACAGACGTATACAGTTAGAAAGTTAAAGAAAAATAGGTTTCGCCAGGGCTCGAACCGGGACCTTCTGCGTGTTACGCAGACTTGACAACCACTACACTACGAAACCTCTTACATTAGAATTGTGGGTTACAGAAAGTTTTTTAATCCATTTAAATTACAAATAAATGGTAATAAGCACAAAGCAAAATAAACATGTGTAAAAGTGATAATTACCGATTACACAAATTAAGTATTTAAAAAAATAATAATAAAATATACTGTGTATAATTATCATATTGCGTATACAGTACTTTTCACCATAAAGTTTAAAAAAAAAGGTTTAGCCCGGGCTCGAACCAGGTACCTTCTGCGTGTTGAGCAAACGTGATAACCACTACGCCAAGAAGCCGCATATAACTACATAACGCTGTGTTGTGTGTCACACATTGTGGCTTCTTAATTAAACAAATTAATTAACAAAAAACCACGAATGTGCAATACTCGGGGTACAGCGAAAGAAGCTGTATACAGACGTATACAGTTATTTCACCATAAAGTAAAAGAAACCCGAGGTTTCGCCAGGGCTCGAACCGGGACCTTCTGCGTGTTAAGCAGACTCGACAACCACTACACTACGAAAACCACTTACACTAAAAATGTGGGTTACAGAAAGGTTTTTAATCCATTTAAATTACAAATAAATATGGTAATAAGCACAAAGAAAAATAAACATGTGTAAAAGTGATAATTACCGATTACACAAAATAAGTATTTAAAAAATAATAAAAATAAGATATACTGTGTATAATTATCATATAGAGTACTTTTCACCATAACGTTTAAAAAAAAGGTTTCGTCCGGGCTCGAACCAGGTACCTTCTGCGTGTTAAGCAAACGTGATAACCACTACGCCAAGAATCCGCATATAACCATATAACTACATAACGCTGTGGTGTGTGTCACACATTGTGGCTTCTTAATTAAACAAATTAATTAACAAAAAATTAAAAATCCGGCTCTATAGATTTGAGGACATGTCCCTGTAGTATATTCATGCCAAATCCCAGCTCAATACTACAACTAATAAGGGAGGAGTAGTACTTTAAAAATCGCACTTTTTACTCAAGTGTCCAGATGGAGGAAGAAGAGGAGAAAATGAGTAAGTCCTAGACTCGGGTACCCAGAGTAAAAATCTTTGTATTACAAAGTTCTGTTTAAATTTTGAACCGTAATTTTTGTTTAATTTAAAGACCAAGTGAATAATGGATCCTCCAGCTGCGATTGAAGAGCAAGACGGCAGATCATTTCTTCGTAGACGTTTTCTTGAAGTAATTGTTGGAATGAATAAGAAAAGTGTAGATTTCTCACTTCATGGAGGCACAGTTGTGTCCGGCGTGTTTAAGGGCAGTGACAAGGACATTTTAAACTTCCATGTGTCAGAATTGAAAACACCAATTGGTGTCCAATCAGAAGCCCTGTTAAGATGTACAGATATTGTATCTTGTGAATTTCAGATGGATAAACTTGATTGAACAGTCAGTTCCAGATGTTAAATGTAAATTCTCATATCTCCACATGTATTTGTGCAGTATCATGGCAAATTCCATAATACAGCATGTCATATTTATCACATATACATGTGTGCCTGTATTATGGAAGGTTACTTAGATACAGCACCAGGAACTGACTGAGTAGCCGTTTATTTTACAGAACAAGGCATAAATCTCAATACATTATAAAGGAAACCCAATGACTTACTGACGTAATCTGTAGATGTGTTTAAGCGATGTCAAGAAAAAGAAATCGCTTTGGTGTACCAAAGGAAAGACAAGAAGCTCATAATAACTGCTGTTTAATTGACATTGAACAATACTAAACAATAGTGTGTACAGTACTAGTACATTAGAATGATCTTTACAATCAATGTTTTTATGAATACTGTTGATGATAATAAGTTGAATAGCTTGTATTGTATGTCTTGTCTTATTCCAAAAGAAAAATAAATTGTATTGTATAGATCACAAAAAAATTCTTTAAACTTTCAATAACCACAATATAATATAACGCCTAAATAAATTTCTGTCATTTGATTGGATTATTGTGGGTCACATGGCGTGCAATAGTATGCACTATTTAACAAAATTCATCCCAGGCCTTTTCAGCATGATGTAGTACATATATAGTGCTATCTTTTTCCAATTAGTACACATTCCATCTGATCTATTATATTCCAATTCATTTAAACTACAATCAAGTAAACTAATCTAGCTAACTAGTATATCTGTCCTGACACACACATTATTGCCACATTCCAGTAATAATCATTCAGACTTGTTACATTTACATGCTAATTCTATGGCAATCATCGCTATACTAAATGAAACCTCTATGTTACACGCTATAGACTAAAGAGCGGTTCCCACTAGAACGCAGCGACGCAAGGTGTTGTATTGCGTAATCAAAAGTGGGAACTAACGACGTAACAGTCCTGCAAACATCGCTATGAGAAATCAAATCATGCAACGACGCAAGGCAAAAGAATACTAGAAAATATAGTACAGTGCGTATTTCAAAGATACGCAGGGTTAACCAGGTTAAAGTCTACGGCACATAGAACGTGAACTCGCAACAAGCAGGTTTGATTTCACGCAGGCAGGGGCAAACACAATTAAGGGCATTTGTAGCCTGTAGGTTGCATTACGTTGCGTCGCTAGTGGGAACCAAGCTTAAAGGGTGCAACAACCAGGTTAGTAGTGCTATAGTATTAGCACAATGCAGTTTGTAATGTCCATTCAATTGTACTGTATATTAATCTAAATATAACATGTTAAATGGTGGAGGTATCCTACATTTTGGTTTAAATCAATACTGTATTGTCAAAACGAATAGCACATTTTTTAACGAAAACATTGATTACAAAATTGATTATGGTCAACAATTTAGGCAAGTCTTTAATAAATACTAACTCCATAGAGCAATTCCCTCTCCAAAAGCAATTAATTCCCTCTCCAAAATTGCCATATTTTGAACTTGTTATATTTTTGATAAAATGTGATACTTTACATAGAAAATGTCATCGATTTCTCCTAAACTCAACAATTCCTCTTTGAAAGAATGCGTCTACAACTTCTGAAAATATTGTATGCCATAACGTTTTACCTCTAGGCCAAAAGCTGTTTAGAAAACCAAGGTGACCACCATAGTGTGTAACAACTAAGGCGACATTGTCTTGTTGTGCCGTAGCAGAAATTGGAAGGGCTAGAATGTAAAAAAAATCCACAAATTTAATACATTAAATTTATACTATAATACTGTAGTATAATCATGGACCTATAGTATAAATTATTTATTTATTAAAAATTATAAAATAAATATATGTAATACATTATTCTTCAGAGTAGCTCATCTTCTATTTTTTCTACATGGGAATTGTGAACTTGGTCATTTTAAGCAAGATCGTTATTTTATAAACAGCTCATGAAATGCCAATAAGATCTCAGTTTAAAATGGGCTTAAGCTTATACATCTCTAATCTGCACATTAAAATTTGATACAAAATATTGAGCTTTTAGCATGAAAAAAAATGGAGCCAGGAGCCTCTTTATGCTGGTTGAAATTCTGAGTGTCAGACAGGTCTGGCCAGAGTGCTGAGACTTTTAGATAAACCTACCATGCATAGGTGAGATAGGGTCATCACCAGCATTTAGACAGACGGTTGGGATCTTAACATCCTGGACCTTGTTGTGTAGACAAGCATCTTCGTAGTACTGGTTAACATTCTCATAGCCAAACACCTTGGTTGTAAATTTACTGTCAAACTCTCTTATCGTGTTAGCCTACAAAATCAAATAAACAGCCCTATCATTAACACACCATTGGAAGCCTTATTCTAGGAATTTGTTTTTATCCACATTCAGAAACAGGCTATCGGCATGGTCAGCTTGCAAATGAAAGTTTTATAGACAAAACTGACTGTGCTGATAGTACATGGCATGTGTGTCATGCGCCAAATTCATGGTTTTCTATCGGCAATGGTCAATTGTTTGTCTAAATTGTTTTTAATGTCGTCCATGCAGATAGAAAACTTTACACCAGACACACGATTGACCATGCCGATAGACAACTTTACACTAGACACATGATTGACCATGGCGATAGACAACCTTACACTAGACACATGATTGACCATGCCGATAGACAACTTCACACTAGAGACACGATTGAAACTGCCTATAGAAAACCTTTTTCAAAGTGCTCAACTTCAGCACCATTTAATACCATTCCCTTTGACAAGGTAAAATAATAAATAAATCATCATTACCTTTAATGCTAATGAAATTTCTGGATCATAATGTTTTTCAAACATTGTTATATGACTAGAAAAAAATAGTACAGATACAGTATTTAAATTACAATGCATTATCTACTTAAATTTTAGGAAAGCAGTCACAAAATTGTTAATTATATATCAACTGAAAATACATTAATTATAACTGTACTGTAGTGTTGTATACATAGTATATTATACAGTAATTGAAGAAACAAAGGATAAACCACTTACTCTTTCACCCCCTTGCGTAGATTACGTGCCAAGTGAGAGTTTAAAAGTATACGATTGATTGGTCGTTCGATATTTTTTGTAGATTCAAACACGTTCCAAGGTGTTGAGACGGTAAACGCAGCATTTAATTGTGTTTGTTCGCCGTGCTTGGCAAGGTAGTTGAATAAAATCATCCTAATTTAAAGAAAACAGTTATTTAAATGAGGAATAAATTAGAATAAAACAAGACCACTTTAAAAATAAGTAATGGTAGTAAAGCATACACACATATACAAATTAACAATTAAATATTCTAAAGGTCTGTCTGCACTATCAAACTAGTTTGACAAAAAAGTTTGATGTGCCCAAATATATGGTAGTGATATACCCAAATATGGTAGTGATATGACACCATTTTTTGTGACATAGTGTCTTATGATAACCAACTTTAGTAGTTACTGTCTGTAACATACAACGCTACCAGCAGGCATTTCATTTTTCCCTCCGAAACTATCCAGCTCAAGTATACTACTATAGTTATGACACGCCATGTGTGCCAAACTGTTTTTTTTTAAAGTGAATTGCATACCAAGTTTGGTGCATGTTTTAAGCTCTATCTACTGTACACTACAGTATTAAATGTGATGTGCCTATATATGGACATGATGATGTCATATCACTACCATATTTGAGCATATAACTACCATATTTGAGCATATCACTACCATATTTGGGCACATCATACTTTTTTGTCAAACTAGTTTGATAGCGTAGACAGAGCTTAAGAGGGTACAAACCAACTCGGTATACTTTACACATCTTTGAGATTGATTTAAAAAATGCATTCATGATACTAACCCTCCGAGTGATGTTCCAGCAGCCATCAGAGGTGCTTCGGGTAGATGTTCTTTCACACGTTTCACAGCTATATTGAAATCTTCCGTATACGCCGCAGAAAACGTATATGGCGTCTAAAGCAGACAACATAAACAGATGAAAAGCACTCAGAAAATGAGTGAAGTACTTGGCAAAATATATCAGAGAAAACTATATTTGGAGAGGGAGGGCTCACTACTTGATATTTCGGTTTATGTTAAAAGAATACAGAAGGCGTGCTATTTAATATCTCATGAAGAAACAGGTAATTCAGATTTTAATATAAATAAGCTTTTGTGACCTGAACAATATTAAATTTTCCTGAAAATCAATGTTTACTATTTTCATTATAGTACAGATTATGTGCTATAGAAAAATTAAAATCTGTGTTCCTATTAATCTAAATGTCTTACCTTTAATTTTGCACCACCTAAACCCCTATTATGAAATACAACAGCTCTATATCCAAGCTTAACGACCGAGTCCACCATATGTAAAACATACCCACATCGACTGTAGCCTAGCAATTCAACAGAAAACATAAATGTCATGCTAATATAAAATCAACAGGAATACATTGAGTTATGGGTAGGGGAGGAGACACAATGACTAAAAGACCAAATTAAACGAGTTGATGCATTCAAGCAATTTCATTTTTTTTAAATAAAATTGTAAATTGTCAACGATTGTAGCCTGGCAACAGAAAACAATTATATAAATGTTGTCTTAACAATAAACAGTAATACATTGATTTTTTTAAAGTTGGAGGTACTGTAGGGGAGGCAGACACAATGACCAAATTAAATAAGTTGATGCATTCAAGCAATTTAATTTAGCCTGTATAAAAGTATTTTTATTTGTTGAATCTTATTTAGAGGGTGACCCTAAAAACAGCATATGCTGACAATCAAGGGGCCCTCATGATGAGTTAGGATAACTGTCTACGTGTGACAGTGGCTGTGTGTATACTAGTAACCCCTATTTTTCTAAAAAAAATGTACTAGGTTCTTTAAAGTGCACATGAGCCAGATGTGTCCACTGGAACTACGGTTTATAGCCGTTATCGAGAAGACTCGTTCTACCACCAGAACCATGCAGCGAGTGAGGCTAGAACCCGTGCTGATGTTATGGCAAGGTATCACAGTTCCACTGTCTAACCGCTTTGACACTCACACTGGATCAATGCTCACTGAATTGAGCCAGTCTTTCCATAGGAACGTGAAATACCTGTTAGTCCTGGAAGAATAATGACGGTTGGTCTGGCTTTCTTGTGGTACTGATTACCATGTGCTTCATTGTCTACCCAGTGTAGGCTAAACTCGCCTCCATCTGGGGTTGGTACCAACTCTCTGCAAAAACAAACATTATTTATAAATTTTCACCATAAATGTTGACAATTAATTGCTGTGTAAATGTTTTTTTTAGTCTTTATTATTTCCACTCATTTTTCCCCTTTTTTTCATTACTTCTTACAAATAAGTTGACACTAATGTGTTAAAATGGTAAAAGTCTAAATTAATTTATAGAAATTTTATTCTAATTTTTGCAATGTGTAGCATATGAAAATACATATATAGGCTACTCTGAAATGATTTTAAATAATGCATTATTAAAATATACATGTTTTAGAGATAAAAAAATTTCTTCAACTGCTCCTTGATGCGGATTTCCTTTTTTATTTAAATACAGATAAAGTACCATAGCACTCATAAACTTACACTCTGTATGGCTGTTGTGGTCTTGACTGAAAAAGGACCCGTGCTATGGTTTGTAGACGACCTCCAACACACCATGCTGTTGGCCAATACTCCTTGTTCAAGCTTGAACAATGAGAAAGCAAGAACTGTCGAAATTGAGGGCTGGTATAAATTCCTGGTTTCTGAAATTCACAAAATTATTAATAATAATAATATTAATACAGTATTTTTGTTTCTAGAATTCATTACGATAGAGAGAGATAAGATGATAATGAATAAATTAACTGTGAATAATTTTAATAAAACATAATAACCCACATCCCTAAAGGCTATCATCTCATAGTAATGGTATAGGCCTATGCCTACTAGGCCCTCCTACGTACTAGCTAGGCCTAGCCTGTAGTCCTGAAAGGTTACTTAGGTGTAACCTGCCTGCCTGCCTGTTGTGTGCGGTGGGTCGGCGTGTGCTGCCATAATAACCCACATCCCTAAAGAAGGCTATCATAGTAATCTAATGGTATAACTATAAGCCTACTACTAGGCCCTCCTACGTACTAGGCCTAGCCTGTAGTCCAGAAAGGTTACTTAGGTGTAACCTGCCTGCCTGTTGTGTGCGGTGGGTCGGTGTGTGCTGCCTGTCTTGCCTGTGGCCGGGCCTAGCCGCCCGCGCCCTACCTCCTAGCTAGGCCCTGCTGGAGGCCTAGCTAGGGCTAGGCCTAGCCTAGATTGGTTTGAGACAAACTTACCTTCACTACTCTAAATTTATAATAAATTGCGTATCCACCACTTGATAAAATAGCTATTGATAAACATGTCCATTGTGCAATCCTTGAAAATGTTCCATTTTTATTACTAGAATCCATAACTTAGCAAAGTCTAGCCTAGGCTAGGGCCTAGAAAAAGCTAGCCAACAAGAAAATCTGTGTGTTGTCAGAAATAGAACTGAAAATACTATTCGCTGATTGGTTAAAAGATATAGTGAAAATTGTGAAACTTTCTGGCAACAAAATAAATCCGCGAAAAAACAAAAATGTTGTTTTGAATTTCCGAATCGACAGAGTACAAGACTTATACAAGTACAATTTAGTATTAATAATATAATAAAATGTCATATTAATATATAGTCAACATATGCTATTGTGATTTGATATTGTCAAGGAAAGTAGGAAGAATCCAAGCTCATTCATCCATAACTTTAAAGCTAGTTAGGCCTAGCATAGTAGTAGTTTAGGCCTATCCACCTAGCATAGCCTAATAATAATATAGGCTAATAATAGTTAGAGTAGACTCTACTACTAGTACTGCTTCTAGCAGGAAGAGATAGTGTACAGTAGTAGTATAGACCTAAAGTTTAGCCTACCCTAATTGGCCATGTACGAAGGTATACCTTCATCTTTCATGGACTAGACTAAAGTACACCTCCTCCTGAGCTGTTCCTCCACTCAAACCAAACAAAATTATTTTAAATATAAATAAATGAATTTATTGTAAATAAACTATTACTACCTAACTATTAATATTATTTTATCGATTTATTCATAGTATCAGGCCTTAGTGATCATGCCTCAAATTTTCCAAGCGGTTTGTTGCTATGACTGTCAAACATTTCAAGTCCAGCAGGTGAAGAAGAATCCAAAGTGGGCATGCAAGATGTGTGCCGCTAAGCAATCAATAAAGAAGGTACCGCGTGCACCTTGCAACATAGGTTGTGTTCGGACTTTAAACATAATTACGTGTCAACCTAAATTGCTCTTGGGACTACAAATAAATTTTCCCAGCAAGGTGACCTTAAAGGTCATATTACATGCATCTTTTTACACAAGTATTGTCAAATCTCTCTTTATCTTGTGGTAAATCAGTGTAATTGAAAAATCCACCTCTTGAGTGGGTTTTTACACCACACGCGACAATTCTGAAGGGCTAATACTGAAGTTTCCACTGTAGATATCGATGTGAAAGCAGCTCCCCACAGTATTTATTATTATTGAATTTTGATTACTATGACGTTTTATTTTTTAAGGTATATGGACGTGGTTCTGGTGCAGATTGCCGCAAGTTAGTCCAGAGTTTAAACATGCACAAAATGACTTTAGCAACTCCTATAGATACTGATGAACCACCAAATGAATTTGAACCCACCTGGATAGAACCCACAACAGAGCTGCCACTTGCATCATCTTCGGAGCCAGCATCCTCTAAGTGGAACCAGTTCTTAGAGGAGGATGATACTGATAGTTTAAATGTTGGTAGCAAAAATGATGATTTGAGGTTTACTACTGATAGAGATGTAATGTTGAGAGAAGAAAAAGAATCAAGAAAATTTAAAAGCCAAAAGTGGAAAGCTGAAAAAAGAAATAAAAATTGTAAATTTAAGGTGTGTGTGCATTATGGTATTTAATTTGTTTCGTAAAAAACACCCAACATTTTGAGCTAAATTCATGCGTGTATGTTTGCAATTTCCATAAACCTGTCCCTCAAGTGCCCCTAATTGTTTTTAAATGACTCCTTCCCACCTTCTATTCCATTTGAATATGACACCGACCCCTGAAACCCATCTCTAAGCCTGTGCACAAAAAAAACCCTCATGGTCCTTTAATGGTTGGTGAAGTACAGTATTTACACAATACAGAATAATTACACTACAGTATACACATTTTTTTGTATCAAATAATATATTTTTTTTCAGCCTTACCAAGTAAGAGATCAAGAAAAGCATAATTATTCAAAAACATTCAATTCAAATAACAAAAATAGCTCCTTCGGTGCCAAACAAGAATTTAATCATCAACATGTTTCGGCAGACACATCGCTGACTTCTGTACTTCCCAGCCAAGAGGCGATTGCCAAGCAGGAAGAATTGTTTGACAGTTACCAAACTGATGCGAACAATCACAATAAAATAATACAAAAGAGAAACATAGATTCTTCCAACAAAAATATGTCACAAAAAATAAACATATTTTCTATTTCTTCTAATAACAATCTGTCAGTGTCACAAAAACATTCCATGAATAATACTCCAAAAGCAACCAGCAGTAAGTGGTCACAATTTATGGACACCAACCAGAGCAACTTTGGCAATGTTTCTGATAGCTCTGACAATGATGATGATGGCTCTGATGAGGGTGTTACAAACACAGCTGAAGCATTAGGCTTAAATAAAATGGTTACTGAATCTGTTTACTCTAATCCAAACACAAGAAGTGATAAGGAGAATTATGTTACTAAGAATCAGAATTTTGATGTTAATATTAATATTGATGAAGTATTTGAAGATTGGTATTAAATAAATACAGTAATATTTTACTTTAATAATATTTTTATGTTCATGGGAAGCCATATTAAGGGAATACTTTGTTCAGTCCTGAAGTTGTCATTGTAGCTTGTTGTTCAAAATGATTGGTTACCAGTCTTGTGTTCAAATCCAACCAGATGTCCACATGCATTCCATCTCTATATTGTCACTTCTAGGATGGACCATGACTAGAACTCTCGTAATACTTAATAATGTATGTATAAATTAGATTTGAAAGATCTCCAGGATTAAATTGTTAATTTCTGAATTTTTTTCTGTCCTTTATTTTTAATTGTGACCGTGACTTCAAATTCGTCGTCCTCCTCCTCCTCCTCATCACTTGAAATTTCAATACATTCAATACTATTTCTTGGCTTCTTTGTCACAATTTTTTTACCACCATCCTTCTGTGCTTGCCTACCTTTCCTTTTTGATCTAGCTCTTGGTGTTCTCTTAGGCCACTCTTTGTATGTTGATATCCCAGTGCCCATCAATGTCATTATGATCTGGCTTTGTTTGGAAACATGTGCTGATCGGGGGCCTGGCTGGATGTAGCATAATGTGGTGTATGGCGTGAAACGGAATTTCATCTTTAAGTAGTCTTGCAAGATAAGATGTACTAGGACTTGCTCTTTTTGATTCTGGCTTAACATTGAACCTAATGAGAAACAAAGAAGTATTTAAAAAACTTAGTGTGGTTCCTACTAATGGATGTAAAGCTCTTTCTACACTATCAAACTTTATGTGACAAAAAAATGTCATGTGCCCATATATGGACATGACGATGTCATATCACTACCCTATCTGGGCATATCACTACCATATTATTTGGGTACATCACACTTTTTTTGTTGTCAAAGGTTGATAGTGTAGACAGAGCCTAAAGCAAGTATTGTGATCATTAACCCACACTGTAATAAGACCTGCTTTCTTGATTTCCCTTGATCAAGCGTCAAAACACAGAATGGTGTCCTTTCATTTTCAAGACGCTGTCGGAAAATTAATGGCGTCATGCATCCAAAACTACAGTACTAAAATTGTCTATTTACTGCAGACAGGTTTGAAATTAAACTATATATCAAATATTTTCTTAATTATAATATATGCATAGTAATCCTAATATAATTAAATTCACATACACAAATATGTAAACACACAATTTATAAAAAAAAAACCTTTGGTTCCTCGCCAGCTATCCATCAACTTATAAGCAGTCACTTGTGAGTCCTTCTTGTTAGCTTTCTCTATAATACCCAAGATGTCAGTTAAGTAGTTTACTACATTTTCCTGGGTTGAAGCTAAAATAATGAAATAAAAAATAACTTTATTTAAAAGAACATACAATGAAACAGTTACAGAGGGAGTTGGAGGGATGCAAAGTTTACCAACAATAAACATTTTGGTTGGTTTGGTTTCCTCTATTTCACTTACTACTTTGTCAGTTTACTTCTGAGCCATGAGGTGCATGAGGCAACTCCTCTATTTCATTTACAGTAATATTCCTTGTCAACTTATACAGTATATACACTATTTGGAAGCCAATGTACAGTATATAATGTGCAGTATTTATTTACAATCACTTCATAAGAAGCATAGGCGGGACCAACCGGTCGGCCTGGACCCCCCATCTTCCCACCCTAAATTTTGGCAAAAAAATATGTTCAGGACTTTCATCATTTACCAATCTAACTACAGTATATTCAAACTGCATGTGCTTTTGAATTGCACAAACACTACAGGCCTAAAGTGTCAGATAGTGACTTTACCTTAGATGTAATACTAGTTACTTACCCAGACTTTGGTTTGAGCAGATATCACATTGTGATTTGCATTCACTGTTATCCCGTGTCTCGGCAAAGTATTGTGCAATCAACTTTCTTCGGCATCTAAGGGAAAAAAGGAAAAGGTAGAAATTCAGAATTATATCTCTCTATTTCCACAACTTAATAGTTACTTTACCCATCTAGTTCTGAGCGTGTACCTACTTTGAAGCACCAAGACAATATGTCACCATCTGGAACAGTTTTTCTAGGCCTGTTTGATCTGTGAAAACCATGGTGCTTTGACGAATTATATCAGCAAATGAATAAAAAAGAATGCATGAAGCCGGCTGGCCATCACGACCTTTGATAGAAGAGATAAATAATTTTTAGAAAAATATTATTGGGCCTACTCTAGTGTATTTGAATATACGACTGCAAGAACTGGCATAGAATAGAAGGCAATCATTGTGCAGGATCTATCAAACGGTGTCTCTAATCAATTTAGCCTGAACTGAGCTCATTAATGTCAAGGCCTTTAGGCCAAAAATAACTATGTATTATTATTATTATAATTATGATGCAGTGATGTTTGTCAGAACCTCAAAGAAGACCACTATGCATTTGTATGTCAATACATAAAAAAAAACACTTGAGTTCCAATAACAATGTAAACACACGCACATAAACAAGAAATTCGCTGAAATTATGGTAACCAGTAAAACAATTAAGTATAGATTTTTCCATTATTTTTTCAGTATAATTTCCTATGATATCTTTACAGTACTGTACCTGCTCTTCCACTTTCCTGGTAGTAATTTTCCATGGATTTGCTCATGGAATGATGGATAACAAAGGCTACGTTTGGTTTGTCTATTCCCATTCCAAAGGCAATTGTGGCAACTACAACCTGTAACAAAATAGACAATTTTAGTTGCAATGGTAGATATTTTTTTGTATACGCTTGTGAATTGTTTGTTT
Source organism: Antedon mediterranea (assembly GCF_964355755.1). Lineage (NCBI taxonomy): Eukaryota > Metazoa > Echinodermata > Crinoidea > Comatulida > Antedonidae > Antedon > Antedon mediterranea. The sequence goes on along the minus strand of NC_092670.1, from coordinate 35,995,524 downwards.
TTTTGTTGCGATTATTTGGACTTCTGGCACATTAAAACAGAAATCAATAAATCAAAGGTCTAAAATGCCAGTAACTAGACACTGTAATATACTGTATGTCTATGCAGTAACATAGCATGCTTTGCTGACTAATAGGCAGACCTCCCAACTCTCCTGCTAATCATGGGAATCGCCAGATATTTCGTGTCATATCCCGCTATGGTGTAAAAAAACAGTCTGGAAAATCATGAGATATTCTCAACTTGACTTTTCCTTTTCGAGACAGTGTGTACTGTAAACCTTACTTTACTGTGTTTATTTGACGTGCAAATCTTTAAATAAGTTCATGTTACCTTAATTCTGTCTTGTTGCCATTTTTGATGTACATGTTTTCGTAAGTGTGAATCTAGCTGGCCATGATATGGAAGAGCTTTTACACCAGCTTTGCTTAATCCCTCTGCTAATTGCTCACATTCATAACACGAGAAACAGTAAATAATTCCTACAGTTCATGAATAGGTTAAGAAAAAAAGTCAAATTTGATTAACTTGACATCCATGTTTTATAGATTTTATTTTCATTATTAAAATGTAACAATTTAAAGAAAAAAAAAACGAATGATACAGTATGATGGTTTTGTTTATCGAAGATTAAAAAAATAATAATAAATAAAATTTAATTTTAAAAATTATTACTTCACTTTATCTTCAACATACAACAAACAAATGGCAAGGGCTCTAGCAAAAATAAAAGCAATTGCACAGAATAGAAGCGAATAGAGAATTCATGTGAGTTGTATTTCCAAGGCAGCCCAGGCAGAGAAGTACATGGACCTGTCGGTGATGAGGCTAAAGGGAAAGTAAGTATACAACAAGAAAAATAATTATAACCTGATTTTTCTTTAAATCTTGTATTAATTAAGCAAACTATTTCTGGAATACAATTTTCTTTATTAGGTTTTGGCTGAACCTAAAATAAAAAAACAAGATTTTAACTCAGGCTAATACTGCACATGAGATTCAACCACAGGAGGGCACGAATTGTGGTTTCGGAAAAGTTTCAATAAAGTCATTTGCATTGTTGCTCGTAATATAATGTCGCACTTTAAAATAGAAATAGACTAAAATGCCAGTAACCTGGTCTAAAATCAGCTGAAATGTTGATGGATCAGACTGCAACTAGTAACAGAACTGATTCCAGTTTCAACTGGTTCCATTTTTAACAGGTTTCTGTACAGGTTCAAGTTTGAACTGGGTTTAGTTTCAACTGTTTCTAGTGTGGTCTTTCATGTAAAGTAGACTAGTTGAAAGATCTACAAACCAGTTAACAGAAAAGTATGCCCAAATATGGTAGTGATTTGTCCATATATGGCACAATATATTTCCCACTATACCTCATAATACAGGTTGGGTCTGTTAAAGGAAGACTTGAAAACTGTAGCATTTTCAACTTGTAGGATTTTTTTGACATCACTAAGAACTGCCGGTGTTGCTGTCGCAGTTAATCCAAGAATTGGCACACCAGGAAATTGCCGCCTCAAAATGCCAAGGAATTTATAGCCTGTAAAGAAATAGCAGAGGTTAGTTTTTGTAAATTTCTGTCCAACTTGAGTATGTGTTCAGAAGGTCATAACATAACAATCAGATCTCATGTTTTTTTAACTCTCTTTATCATACTTTAACCTGTAATTATCTCAATTAAGGCAGAAAGAGTAATTACAGTATGAGTTTAATGCAGTACTGCTCTGGATCAATAAAATATCTCTTTACCTGGTCTAAAATCATGGCCCCAGATACTACAGCAATGAACCTCATCAATGGCAATCCTTGCAAGACATTTAGCCTTATGCAACTTCTCAAGAGCAGCCATGAATCTTTTACTCTTGGCCAACTTCTCAGGAGTGACATATAGAAGCTTGATGTCTGGTTTTCCAGATGTCATCTGTCTATGGACCCATTTTATTTCTTCTGTTGTGCTAGATGCTGTGAGACAGGCTACTGGAACCTCTAAGGCTTCCAATGCCATCACTTGGTCCTCCATTAAGGACACTAATGGTGATATGACAAGTGTTATACCTGTAAAATATATTTAAACTTTACTAAAATATGGAGTCGGGTTGGTGAACATCAGTCCAAAATACGCAGAATTTTTTTCCAAAATACATCAACTTGAGGGCGCTATACTAATCCAAAATATGTTAGTCTTTTCAAAATACGTCAACTTGAGGGCGCTATACTAATCCAAAATACGCAAGTCTTTTCAAAATATGTCAACTTGAGGGTGTTATTCATTTTCCAAAATAAGCGATTTCTCAAAAATACGTCAATTTGGGACCGCTAGTAATTTTCCAAAAATACGTCAACTTGAGGGCGGCAAACTTTTTCTAAAATACGAGAGCCTTTTCAAATGTATCATTAATATAATATTGAGATTGTAAGGTAAAATTACAGTTTAATGTATTAAAAAAAAGTTTCTTCGAGTAAAACACACAGGTACATTTTATTTAAAATTGAAATTTTTGGAAGGCAGAAGTTTTTTTGTAAATAAAATGCCATAGAGTAGCCAATTATAATTGTCAATGTAATCATTTATTAATGATTAAAAACAAATATGTGCTAACATCAGTCAATAGGCAGTACCTATAATATACATTAATAATGTCTGTACGATTGCATAAACCAGCTACAAAAACAGCATGTACAATTATAGTCATAGTTAAAGATAAGTTGTATTTTGGACTGAATTTCAACAACCCTGAAAATATGTGCACCCATAAATTTAGTGTCCAAGGTTTTTGTTTCCAAGAGTTTTTAATTTCAGCCTATGCTGTAAGCTCATTCATAAACGGTTTTCAAATGTACAAATTTAAGTTTTACCCAATTGAAATGAAACCGTGATGGAAATTCAGACTGCAACTGATTCCAGTTTCAACTTGTTCCACCTTCTGGTTCCAGTTTCAACTGGTTCCATTTATAATGGGTTTCTGGTTCAAGTTTTAACTTTGTTTAGTTTCACCTGGGTTTTTGCTTCAACTGGTTCCAGTTTTAAGTGTTTCCACTTTCAACTGGTTCCACTTTCAACTGGTTCCACTTCCCACTGGTTCAAGTTTCAAGTGGTTCCAGTTTCAACTGGTTCCAGTTTCAAGTGGTTCTAGTTTCCTAAGTTGTGGTCTTTCATGTAAATTAAACTAGTTGTATAAGTATATAAACAATATTTCTTAAGCTCTGTCTACACTATCAAACTAGTTTGACCAGAAAAGTGTGATGTGCCCAAATATAGTAGTGATATGATATGTTCATATATGGGCACATTATATTTTTTTGTCGCATAAACTTAAATAGACAGAGCTTAAAATTCAAATAGAAAACAATCAATATCTTACCAACTGAAATTAACGCCGGGATCTGAAAACAAAGGCTCTTTCCACCTCCTGTGGGCATGACCAAAAAACAATCTTCCTTGCATAAAGTCAAATTCATAGTTTCTAACTGTAGAGGTCGCAGTTTATCTACCTTAAATACAGACTTCATAAGCTCCTTAATCTGGACAGACCATTTAAACTCTGTTAGAGAAATGAAAACTTTCAAAAACAAATTTGAATCCTACTATAAAGTGTATACTTACATTACGTTAATTTAGATAGAACTTTTCTATACAAAGTTGTGGTGGTACTTCACAAAAAAATACAATTACATTGTTTTAAGATCTGTTTAAATAACTTAATTGTCAATTAAATCATTATTATAAATCACCATGCTGTATGGAAATGTTTTCATTTGTACAAAACAGGTTGTGTAGGTTCTGAGGGTTAAACAGCTCTCTTGTAACCATACATTTTGTATTTTTCATAATCTGTGTGTTATTCCCATGCAAATGAATTTGAAGTTTATGAATATTTACCAAGCCTGACTTTGCCACACCCAAATTAATATGTTCTTTTTATATAACTGTATTCAAATTGGAATGCCTTTTTAATATCTTTAAAGGGTAACAAACACTTTTTTGACTTTAAGATAAAACTTAAAAATCACTTCAGAAACTCCATCCCTTAATAATGGTCACATGTCATGTTTTGTTCTACTTTTTTCTCAAATTTGTCTATGACTTATTGTATGACTCCAAATGTAAACTAATTCTTCTGTAAAGGATTAAACTTGTCATGCTGAATTTTTGTACAGTAGATTCAACTAAAACAAGCAAACAATATTAGTACTGTACCTGTTTTTGAATAATTTTTACTCTTTACTTCTGTTGCTTTTTCATTCATAAATATATCAATCTTTTCTTGAAGCATTTGTTTTACCTTCAACAACCGCGATTCCTGTTCTAATACGCGTTGCTTGTCTCTTTGCACTTGCACTAAATCTTCCTCAACGGCCACCATATCTGCTAAACAACCTTCAAGAAAATTTGTATTGATTTTTAGTCAGTATTGTAAATGCTAGGGACTAGCAGTGAATGATACTTACATTAGAGAAGGTGGGTGTGTTGTTGGCCTACCACACTCATCTTTTTAGGCAGGCCACTCAAAGAAAAGACGGAATGGATAACCCGAAGATTCTTAAAATTACCCACAAAGTATAAATCATTTAATGACAATGAATGGAAACTTACTATTTAAATCTGTCATGTCTATTAGTTTTTTGTCAATGATTTTTATCACTTCTTTTCGCTTAACGATCCCTTTTTTTCTACCAAACTGTGTCTTGCAATTTGGACAACTTCTTTTTTCTGTAAAGTTGATTTTTATTTGTTCAATGTAACACTGAAGTAAATGCGCTCAGATTGCTCTTGCAGGTGCTGGAATCATTACAATTTACACTTTTACTCAACTGACACAGGTCCCTGGCTGTACTGGAAAATAATTATTAACTCAAATACAGTTAAATATATTTATGTTTATTCTAAATTCTAGGCCTATATTGTATCATGGAGGTATAAATACCTCCATGATTGTATGCTAACTTAAATTATAGTATTGTAGTTTGGACAGTAATAGCATATGCATATGTAGCCAACCAAGAGTAAGACATAATTTAATAATTAATAATAATTAATTAAACTAGTTTCTCCAATCTGATTCAGCTGTAGGCCTATGGGGAATGCGACTTAAGTATATCTATAATTGCTAGGCTCGAACCAACCATCCACCCACTAGTTCGAGAGCGACCAACAAGGCCTGCCTGGCTTGTTACCACGGCCTCTACCAGCCAGTCAGTCAGGATAGGTAGATAATAGTAGCCTTAGTTAGTCTATCTCTAGAATTAATATAGTAGCCTAGGTTAGCTCGGTTTACTAATCGGAAATCCTTCCCTAATACTTAATCCAGGACCAGGTATGGATAGATCTTTCTTTAGCTTACACTATTTTAGACAATGATTTGTTTATTAAAGGTAAATTTATGTAACAATAAAACATAATGTTAGGCCTTAATTGTTACAAGAAAAATCAGACCCCGAAAAAGTTACCGAGCGCAGTCACATATTGCTTAATCAACCGTGAAATCATAAACAAACAACACACGTGGTAAACATAAGACCACGCCCATAAGCCATTAAAAAAGATTGCCCGAAAAAGTTTATAACTAGAGGGTCATCCATGATTAAACCATGTATATGATATTATAAGAAGGCAGAAAAAAGAAATTGTGTGTGAATGTCAATGTATTTAATTTTGAGCTCAATTCCTGCTGTACGTGTGCAATTTTCGTAGACAACCAGTAGTGTGCACCCTTTTTAATACTTCTTCTTCCCACCTTCATTTGAATGTGACACCGACCCCTGAAACTCATCTCTAATCTTTAAAAATAAAAAAAACCTCATAAGAATTGTCTTTAGTGGTTGCTGAAGTATGTGACAGTAGTTACAGAATACAGAATAATTACACAGTACACAACATTTTTTTGTTAAATTAATGTATTATTATTTTCAGCCTTACCAAGTAAGAGATAAAGAAAAGCATTATTATTCAAAAACATTGAAATGGTTACTGAATCGAGTGTACTTTATAATCACTCAGGGAGGAATAAAAAATAATTACTATTAATTGTTATGCCTCCCTGCTTTAATTTAAACACAAGGAGTGATAAAGAGAATTCTTTTACTGTACTGTAAGATTTTGATCTTGATATTAATAATAATATATTGATGAAGTATTTGAAAATTGTTAATAATATTTTACACCACTGAATTACTGTTGAACCCCCTCTCATTTGTACACCCCTGTTTAAGGGACACCCTTATTGAGAGGACACATACTGTTAAAACAAAAGACTTAACATGCCTAACCCTGGCAAGGAAACACATTGAATGTTGGATCTTGGAGATGTCCCTTTCTACTGTACTTTGTCTATTGTAGATTTGTGGTTAAAATTCGTGGCTACCAATCTTAAAGGTTCTTCGTTCAAATCCAGCTTGATGTCCGCAACATACATGCCATCTCTCATGATCAAATTTCTTGTGTCTAGTGTAATTTTTTCTGACGTTTGTTTTTTATTTTGTCAACTTCAAATTCTTCCTCATCACTAATTTCAACAGTTTCAGTAATAGGCCTATTTCTTGGTTTCTTTGACAAAGTTTTTGTGCCACCATCCTTCTGTCCAACTTTTCTCTTTGATCCAGCTCTTTCTGCTTTCTTGGAACCTTCCTTGCTTGATTTATGATCACTCAGCAACGTCATTGTGATCTCGGTTTGTTTGGAAACATGTGCTGCTCGGGGGCCTGGCTGGATATAGCATATTGTGCTGTAAGGTGTGAAGTGAAATTTCATCTTTAAGTAGTTTCTTAAGATAAGATGTGCTATGACTTGCTCTTTTTGATTCTGGCTTAACATTGAACCTAATAAGAAACAAAAAAGTATTTGAAAAGCTTTGTTTCTACTATAGGATGAAAGTGATATCAACACCATAACGTGTATATTTAAATCACTGAGTTAATTATTGCATTGTAAATTACAATGTATAGTAATCCTAATACATACTGTATACTCAAGTATATATATACAGTAAGTACATACGATTCTGTCAAAGTACTTTACTTGCACTGATGAAAAGTTAGTGTTGGTCGAAAGCTCAGCAAATTTTTCTGACTGTTTTAATTTATCATTTTGATTTAGCTTTTGGCTAATTTTATTTTGTATCTCCATTGAAATCCAGCCACTAATACCCACAGCATTGTCATTTTTTCAGCAATTTGTACATATACTTACTGTATTAAAATGCATCAATTATACTGGCCTATACTACTTTAATACACATTACATATTTTATAGTTATATACACATACTTGAGTAATTATCATGAGACTCATCGGATTGGTAGAGTGTTTCAATGTAGTTTCCTTGTGGGAATTCAGAGGTAAATTTTCACAATTGAAGACTCAACAAACCCACCTCAGGACCTCTGCCTATAATTATTTTATTTTAGTAGAAAAATTAACCTTTGGATTTGGTTCCATGCCAGCTATCCATCACTTTATTTGCAGTCACTTGTGAGTCCTTCTTGTTAGCTTTCTCTATAATACCCAAGATGTCAGTAAAGTGGTTTACTACATTTTCCTGAGTGGAAACTAAAAGAATGAAATAAAAAATACTGTATTAAAAACATACAATAAAGGTCACACTCTCAGCATGTAGTATTTTTAAGGGTGATACAAGGTCAACCAGCAATTGACATTTTAGCAGGCTTCCCAATTTTAACTTAATAATACTTTACTTTGGAGCCTGCCCCATTTTTGTGACTATAGATTTAGTATCACTTTGGCCATTACATGCCATAGATGTTTCATAAGGGTCAAACATAAGGGTCAACACTAATTTTTGACAATACAAAAGATAGAACATTAGGTTGAGTTTTGGACAATTTTAAAGACCTGTGTCTTCGATCGAAAAATCCTGGAGCAGGCGCCACTGGCAATCCACACCACACCGACCAAATTACAGTATACAGTACTGTACAAATCAAACTTCAAGCATTTGTCAATGCATGAACAGGCCTAAACAACTTTACAATCTTGGTAAATGACATATACTGTAGTTACTTACCCAGACTTTGGTTTGAGCAGATATCACATTTTGAATTGCATTCACTGCTATCCCAAGCCTCCGCAAAATATTTGGCAATCAACTTCCTTCGACATCTATGAGAAAAAACTCAAAATTATACCACTATTTGTCAGTTATACTACAATTTCGAACCTACAGTACTTTAGAAACTAGCCTTATACCAATCTAGTTCTGAGCATGTACTTACTTTGAAGCACCAAGACAGTATGTCACCATCTGGAACAGTTTTTCTAGGCCTGTTTGTTCAGTGAAAACCATGGTGCTTTGACGAAATATATCAGCAAATGAATATAAAAGAATGCATGAAGCTGGCTGACCATCACGGCCTACAAGATACATACAGTAGGTATTTGTAACATTTAATAGAGCATATTAAATGGCTGCAAGAACTGGCACATAATAGGTAGAAAATCATTGTGCAACATCTATCAAATTTTAGTCCTGGACTATATCTGAATTTATCTTAGACTTTCATGGTATTCTTAAAAAAGGAATCTTGTCTAATGCAGCACTAACTAGTCAAGAGCTAAAATCAGTCTTCTTTCAAGAAAATGGGCTTTAAAGTTTACTAGTTGCATATAATACTTTATTTTTTAAATAAGAGCACTTTCCAAATTCAAGAGATTCTGTTCAAATAAGTTCCCCTACAGTACTTCCGAATGATGTTTTGTCAACAGTGCCCCAAAGAAAACCAGTCTTCGCTGCTGAGCCAGCAGAGTTAAATAATATCAGTAAAAAGTACAAAGTTTCTCATTGACTTAAGTATAATGATTTACTATACCTGCTCTTCCACTTTCCTGGTAGTAATTTTCCATGGATTTGCTCATGGAATGATGGATAACAAAGGCTACATTTGCTTTGTCTATTCCCATTCCAAAGGCAGTTGTGGCAACTACAACCTGTATCAAAACAGACAATTAATTTGGTAGGTAGTTATTTTTACAATTTCTTTACAGTTTACTTTAAACATGTTTTCCACTCAACATGAAGATACCAATACCAGTAGTATATTTTGATATTTAACAATTATGTCATACATCAGTGATGTCAAAGGTGAGATCCTACACATTAGATGATGTGAATAGCTGATTCAATTCAATTTTTTTTAATGTTTGTTGAAACTAAAAGTTTTATTTTTAATCAGAATCAAATGTTTCTGAGAAGTTTATTGTAAAATTAATTATTCACTAATAAGTCTGAGGTTTGCAGTACGTATGACGTGTTTCCAAAAGAAATGTGGTTCCAGAATTTCTTGACGTTTCATATACATATAGTACTTTACTACAAACCTAACTTAACTAGTGTTTGCTCATATTTATTTATCTATCTAAACTTCACTTTGAAATTATAAATTATAAATTATTAAATAGTTTATCCATCCTGTAATTGGCGAGTTACTCGCTGTTGGATGAGTATGAATAAAAAAAAAAAAAAAAAAAAAAAAAAGTGTTTCTCGCAAACTTTACTTTTAATAGTGTGTATTTAGCATGCAAACCTGAATACAGTGGTGGATTCAAGATTTTCAAATAGGGATAACTAACATATTATATTAACTGTCTGTCAAATTTAGATAATAAAAAGTAGTTCATTATTTAATTTAGCTGTTAAGGGGAAAGGGGAAAGGGTGTTAGAGAGTGCTCCACAAGTGAAACTCCTGGATCCACCCTTTAAATAAAAAGTTCATATCACCTTGATTTTGTCTTGTTGCCATTGTTGATGTACATGTGTTCGTAAGTGTGATTCTTGCTGGGCATGATAAGGAAGAGCCTTCACCCCAGCTTTTTTTAATCCCTCTGCTAATTGCTCACTTTCAAGACGTGAGAAACAGTAAATAATTCCTGCCAAGTTGGTAAAAAAATGATGTCAATTGTTGAAATGATACTCACTTTTTATAGATTTTATTTGTTTTAAAATTTATTGTAATGATTTTTACTGTGTTTACTCATTAGAATGGGTCTAAGTCTAATTGTTTATGCAAAATTATGAATAAATAAAATTTGATTGTAAAATACTTTTGTATACCTGATTTTTCCTTAAATCTTGTATTAATTAGGCAAACTATTTCTTGAATACAAGTTGCTTTGTTAGAAGATTTGGGTTGAACCTAAAAAAACAAAATTTTAACTCAAGCAAATACTGGACAAGAAAATTTACCAAAGAACTATGTTTGCCGAACTACAGTATGTTGATGTTATTTTCTGTCCTGTCTGACGTCACACTTTAAGTCAATTAGTTGGATCCACTATACCAATATACAATATAGTAGTACAGAAATTTACCACCTGAGGGCTCAAATTCTGGTTTTAGAAAATATTTCCAGTTTTCAGAGAGAGAGTTGAAAATTGGGTGGTGCTACTTAAAAAGAAACAACTGTTTTTACAGTTACCTCATAATACAAGTTGGGTCTGTTAAAAGTTGACTTATAAACTGTAGCATTTTCAACTTGTAGGATCTTTTTGACATCACTAAGAACTTCTGGTGTTGCCGTCGCTGTTAATCCAAGAATTGGCACTCCAGGAAATTGCCGCCTCAAAATGCCAAGGAACTTATAGTCTGTGAAGCAATAAGATTATTCTCAATGACCCACTAAATCTAGTAACATTGTTTAACATACATATAGATACTTTTTTATGCTATATTTATAAGAGCAGTGGTTGGGGTTGTGTGCTAAGAAGGTCCTTTTCATTAGAATCAGATTTCATCATTTTTTAAACTCTATATCATATTTGAACCTGAATTATCCCACTGAATTTAAAAAGAGTAATTACATATTTGGGGGTTGATTTGTTACAGCCTCTAAAACCAAGGCATACAATATGTATGACTCGAGTTTTAAACAGGAAAGTCCAATGTCACTATCTTTACCTGGCCTAAAATCATGACCCCAGACACTACAGCAATGAACCTCATCAATGGCAATCCTTGCAAGACATTTAGCCTTATGCAACTTCTCAAGAGCAGCCATGAATCTTTTGCTCTTGGCCAACTTCTCTGGAGTGACATATAGTAGCTTGATGTCTGGTTTTCCAGATGTCATCTGGCAATGGACCCATTTTGTTTTCTCTTTTGTGCTAGATGCTGTCAGACAAGCTACTGGAACCTCTAAGGCTTCCAATGCCATCACCTGGTCCTCCATTAAGGACACTAATGGTGATATGACAAGTGTTATACCTGTAAAACATATTTATATGGTTCAATCCCAGTTTAATTTTTAATTTAATCTAACCTCTGTAGGCTCCTACTTTGAAAAATGTTGGAAGAGGTAAGAATAAAAGTTTTAGCAGTTTAAACTGAGACAGAATTTACTGTAACAATTTGTTCCAGGTATTTTTTTGTTTTCATTCACATTTGTGTATCTTTCAACTTCCATTCAACCTGTTCTAGTTTCAACTGGTTCACACTTGATCTTACTGGTTTTTATGAATATTACAATATGACCATCCAAGCTCAATAAAGAAAATGTATTTCTTTATGGTATAGTAAACTAACATTATCTTACCAACTGAAATTAAAGCCGGAAGCTGAAAACAAAGGCTCTTTCCACCTCCTGTCGGCATGATCAAAAAACAATCTTCCTTGCATAAAGTCATGTTCATAGTCTCTAACTGTAGAGGTCGCAGTTTTTCTACCTTAAATACAGACTTCATAAGCTCCTTAATCTGGACAGACCATTCAAAATCTGTTTGGAGGTAAAAAAAATACCAGGAAGAGCGAAAATTACTAAATTACACTCTTCCCTGATACAACAAAGTTCAAACAAATTTGAATCCACCCAATATGATATAAAAGCTTTCAATGTTGGTAGAGACGTACCTGTTTTTGAATAATCTCTACTATTTACTTCAGATGCTCTTTTATCCATAAAAATATCAATCCTTTCTTGAAGTTTTTTTCTCCTCTCCAACAACCGAGATTGCCGTTCTAATACGCTATGCAGGTCACTTTCAACTTCAGATAACTCTTCGTTAAGCACTGCCATATCATCTATACAACCTTCAAGAAAATTGGTTTTGTTGTGGCTACTGTAGGGAGTAGACGAATGATACAGTACCTACAGGCTAGAAGGTGGGTGTGGTGGGCAGGGTTTTTCAGCAACTTTGCCTATTTTTGGGCAGGCCACTCAATAGCAAAAAAAAAGGCCGAATGGATAAACCCGAAACATCATCACCGACATTATGGCCATGCTTCGTTAAGTTAAGCATTCTTGGATGGGAGAACGTCTGGGAATAGTGAAGGGTCTGTAAAAACCAGAGAGTAATGGTGTAATGATAAGGGAATCGAGCTATCATGTGTTAGACATGGATTCGAGCCTATCCATACACTTACTGATTGTATCTTTATTAGCATCAGTTAAGATACTTTACTCGAATTGACCTAAAGCTGTTTGTCCCATGTACACATGTTAATTAGCTTACACTATTAAAAAGTAGCGTCGTGCTGATCTTGTAGGCGCTGTCAAGGATGATAATTACTAATTTTACCTTACCTACCTAAATACAAGTAGACCTACATTGTGACAATGGAACTCACTTTGTAAATCTGCCATGTTTGTTAGTTTTTTGTGAAGACTTTTCCCTGAATGATTTTTATCACTTCTTTTCGCTTGATCTCTGTTTTTCTACCAAACTGTGTGTTGCAATTTGGACAAATTCCTTTTTCCTTAGTAAAGTTGATTTTAATTCGTTCAATGTAACATTTAACAAGTTTTCCACGTCCTCCTGTAAATTTAAAATGTTAATAAATCATATTATAATACACAGTACAGTTTGAAATTTGTGCTCAAACTGACTGAAGTGACAGTCTATTATTCCATTTTTTTACAACATACATTGTACAACATAATTTTTTGCACACCTTTTTGGCAATGAAAGTTCCCAGATTGTAAACCATTTGAAAAAGAATGGCTTTCACCAAGAATTATATAATATCACCAGCACCACTATTAGTCTTATACCTATTACAATAAGGTGGGTTTGGTTCATCAAGGACGTAGCGAGAGGTTAGAGAGACGAGTCAAAGATGCTTTTAAAATATAATTATATAAAATATAAAATAAAATATAACGATCTCTGCTGGTTATTTGAGGTGGTTAGTGAAATTTGAAAGATGTTCATACTGTTATTATGTATATACAGTAACACCAGGGAAGAGTGAAATTACAATCTTCCCCCTCTTCCGTCTTACTTTACTCTTCCCTGCTATAACATTTTCTATTTATTTGGTCAACAAGTCTTACACAAAATTCAAGTGTATATTTACGGCTTCGGGATGCCGAATTAAAATCAAACTTTTATATTATTTTAATGAACCTTTGTAATACTTGAGCAATAAAAACTGACACTGAAGGCAATGCACTCTGATTACTCTTGCAGCTGCTGGAATCATTACAATCCACTGTCATGTACACCTAACCCAACAGCATGACACAACCCTGTCTGGAAATGAAATTATTAGTACTAATTATTATTATTAATATTAACTTAAATATAAGTTTATTTACTCTATGGTATGGTTTATCTAGTAGTAGGACTATATTTTATGCTACTGTAACTAATTGTATTATGTGTACCACTAGGTAGTAGCATATCATCGTATACAATACACATCACAATGCCAAGACATTATTAATAACAGGTTTCTCTCATCTGTAGTGTAGGTAGTACTAGGCCTAGCTATAGTAACTAGCAAGTAAGTAGTAACATCTCTCTATCTAGCTAAGCATCTAGTAGGCCTAGACGTCTAGCAGACTCTAAATTATTATAATAGAGGCCCTGGTTGGTAGATACTTTAGTAGTACTAGTAGTTTTATGACCGAAAATCCTCCACTAATATACTTAATCCAGGCATGGATATGTCTATATTATTACGCTTATAGTTTACAAAAGTTTAGACAATGATTTTTAAAGGTAAATTGTAACAATTCAAACATTACCTGGGCCGCCTTCTTTGCTTGCACGGGGAAAATCCAACACTGCAAAAAAGTACAGTACAATACTGTGCAATCACATATTGCTTAATCAACCGTAAAATCATAAACAGACAACACGTGGCGGTAACACAAGACCACGCCCATATTCATCATAAAAGATTGCCAGAACAAAAGTTTTTAACTGTATTAAACGATGGAGGAAAAATAAGATCACATTAATCTTGTTCTCATTATAAAATTAAATATACCTTACTTCAGATTTGTCAAAATTATGTTAGAAGATTAAAAAAACTCAAGATAAGAGTGTTATAAAGTAGTAGAGTACTACTGTTTATTATTATATGTAAACAGTACTGTAAAAATAAAGAATTAAATTCATTATCGATATTTCATAAAATATCCCATAAAGATATGTATGTAATAATTTTACAATTGATAATACGTACTAATCACACACAAAGCCTTTTTATTGAAATTGAAGTGAAGTTGTTCATAATATTATAACTAGTTAAAAACAAAACATTTTTAAGCTGCATTGAGTGGTCAAATCAGTGAATTATCATACTGACTTCCCAATACTTTATATATTGCACAATCATTTGCATTCAATCATACTATGCCTTCTTAAGCTCTTTCCACACTATCAAACTTTATGTGACAAAACAAATGTGATGTGCCCATATGGACATATGATGTCCCCATATGGACATATGATGATGATCACTACAATATTTGGGCATATCGCACCTTTTTGCCAAACTAGTTTTACAGTGTCGACAGAGCTTTCATGTCCACAGGATATCAAAAATGTCCTAAAAGTTCAAAATGAATTTTAAGCGACCTTTCTATTGCTTCAAAGTGAATCTTATCCGTAATGTCAGCTTTTAACTCCTTCAAAACTGCTACAAATTCTCTGTGTTCTTCCGCGATCCATGGCCGAGCCACATCATCAACCTGATATGGCGTGACATGGGCGTGGATTTTGATACCCGTATTTGCTAATACTTCTAGCGTTTCCCGATCCGTCACCCAAGTATTCTCTTCTCCCGAATGTCCGCCATCGAGCCAATAAATTGCAGAGATTCGCTTGACAAAGTTCTTTAGTTCTGTGGTTGATTCTAGCGATTGTTTCAACTCAAACACAATTTGATTTAAAACCACACAGCCTTTACTAAAACCTACAAGTTTTACTGGTAAAGTTGGATCTACTGATATATGCTTTTGATTTTCGTTTGCTAGTCTTTCATTACCATCCAGCACACAGGTTTCACCTTCATTGTTTTCCTCTTCACTTCGTTCATTTATAATATTCTCCAGACTTTTACAAGCATTCTGTAATAACAGCTGAAGATGTTCAGTGGCATTTCTGTATTCAAATTCAATCGGGGAACCAATAATGTTACAATCGACAAAATTTTCAAAACAACTGAAAACGAACTCGTGGACACGGTGCGGACGGACGACCCAGATCCATGAAGTAGGAAAGCGTTGTTGAAGAATTCTGGCGGTCTTTTCAAAGCTCCAATTCATCCACTTTTTACCAACTCTACGCAGAGACATTTCTTTCGTAAAGGTCTGTATAAAAAAAAGAATACAATTTTGGATAATAATTCGTTTTTTTTTAAATATTTGAATCAAATACATTTCCAATTTAGTAAATACTATTAATGTAATAAACATAGAAAAAACATAAATTTAAGACTAGCACAATAAAACGTGGACGATTATACAGTTTATATATAATATAAATGTCAAGTACCCTGATACCCACACACACTCTCAGGTGATAAAGTGAATTGAGGTTGATTGAATGAATAGAGTAACAAAGACACTACTATTAGTATTACTACTAGTACTACTACAAAATAACTGCACTCTCCATTCCTAGATTTACTTTGCAAAAAAAAATTAATTAAATAAAATTACTCAAACACATGATTGAGAATTTCTTCATGCAACCTCAATGTCTCCCAGGGGCCTTACGTGTTTTCACGTACCTGGACATCTCCTGGGAAATACACAACATGGCTTTCCCTATCTTGTTTTGTAAAGCTGGTAGAATTTGCATCATTCATCATTTGAACAGGCGATATCAATGTATTTTTGCGACCATGTAAACCTTCAATAAGTTCAATCCTTCTGCATTCAGGTTGTTCATCATTAGAAGCCATATTACTGGCATAAAATAGGCTAAAACCTACACCCATTGAGGCCAGAACTCCAGCTTTCACCAATCAATCCATCATCAAAGGATGTTGACAGGATATCCGAATTATTTAACTCTTTATTGAATGATTTGAAAATTATAATAACAAATGTTGCTTTATAAAGAAGTTTTACATTGTCTCGTGATATATTGATAATATTATACTGCTACCAATTTAGTAAAGTAAATGAATGTTGTAAAAATAATGCCATTTAATTAATAATTATTTTAAGTATAAATCTGGCAATTATAAAAAGGTCTTTTTCAAAACAAATATGTCTGCGCCCTCAACAAGACCGAATACAAGGTCGCGCAGAAATATTCAGCAAAATACACAAGAATCTAAAGTAATTCCAAGTCCTTCTCCATCCAAACGTCGACGAGGTACATCGGTAAGTGAACCAGAACATGGTATCATAAATTTAATCGATACAGTTTATTGTTTTATCCCAAAGCTAGGCTAGGCCTAGACGAAGTGGACCCGATTTTGACTCGAAGGACAGAAGTGTCGTAAAAAGAGAATTTCTTCCCTCCTTTCAAAATGCAAAGGAACAGGCCTAGGGCCTCCTACTCCTAGCTCGTACATTATAAGTACTACTAATAGACCTAGGTAGGAGAGTCAAACTAGACTAGGACTATTCCCACTCCTACTACTTTAGTATACTACAACTTAACTAGGATCGGAGGAGAGAGAAGTCTAGCTAGGCTTACATTACATTTACAACAGTACTTACATGGAATTACAATTTAGATAGACCCTATTATCTAGTACACAGCAGGTTATGATAGTAGATTAGGAAGGATGCGTGATAATTAAATAATTCATCACACATTTTTATTCAAAGACCTCTACTACACCAACTAAAAGTACAAACACAGTTACAAGTGTTTCTACAAAACAAGCACCATTACGAACTGTCGCTGAAGTGACCAAAACCTCTCCAAAGGTTCAACCAACAGAAGAACCAGTGATTACCGAAACAAAATCAAGCAGCGCTCAGAAAATTGAAGCACCGGCAAGCCTTCCAAAAGTATCAGTCAATCCAAAGCTCCCATTTAAAAATCCACAGTACTTGGTAGGTATTGTTGCCCTTTCTTCCTTAAAAAAAAGTTGTTTATACACAAAACACTAATATGTGTAAAGCTCTGTACATTTCAAACCAATTTGACAAAAAAAAAGTGCCCAGATATGGTAGTGATATGTTTAAAAATGGTGGTGATATGACATCATCATATCCATATATGGGCACATCATATTTGTTTGTCACATTAAATTTGATAGTATAGATAGAGCTTTATCCAGCATGTTGCAACTATCACACATTTTGTATCATGCAGTTTTAAAGATTATGATGGCACAAGAGAGAGAGAAAAGTTATTAGAATGACCAAGAAGTGTAAATTTATATTATATCATAATATATTATTTTGAATATAGTGTAAACTAATTATTTTCCAAAACACATGAGTTTGGTATTAAAATGCTATTTAAACAAAGTATTCAAATTTGATTTCTTCTTAGTTTGATAAAACTGTTGGAAGGAGGAAGAACAAAGGTTGGAAGAGCCTAAGGCAGATAGTATCAGCTGAAAGAGCTCCTGGAAACCAAAACCAGATTGCATGTAAGATCCTTATTGAGGACTTAAGCTCTGTTTACACTCAAACATTATGTGACAAAAAAATGTGTTATGTGGATGTCAAAAAAGCTTTCGACACTGTTAATCACCAGATACTAATAAAAAAACTACACAATTTTAATTTTGCTAATCATGTTATCAAATGGTTTGAAAATTATTTAACAAATCGTACACATATTACTAATATTAACAATGTTGATTCGGTAAAGTCTAATAGTGTTTGTGGAATCCCTCAGGGATCAATATTAGGGCCCCTTCTATTTATCATGTATATTAATGATCTACCTAACTCAGTTTCTCATGTAAATGTAAGCATGTACGCAGATGACACTGCGTTATATTATGCATCTAAAGACATACACGATATAATAAGCAAAGTAAATACTGATCTAAAACATGTACAACTATGGTTAGCAAGTAACAAATTAAGTCTAAACATTAAAAAGACTGAATATATGATTTTAGGAACACATCAAAAATTAAATAAATTGATTAACATGGATATTAATATTAATATAGACGGTACAAAACTTGAAAAGGTAAATAACTGTAAACATTAGGTGTTATTATCGATGAAAATTTAAAATGGCATAAACAAATAGATCAGGTGAAAAATAAAGTAATATCAGGTCTGTACTATCTAAAAAAATGCAGCAATATTTTCCCTCAAAATATTCAATCATTAATGTACAAATCTATCATAGCCCACCATTTTGACTACTGCAATGTAGTATGGGGTCGTTGTAACCAAACCCTCAAATATAAACTCCAAGTACTCCAAAATAGAGCGGCTAAAATAATTACACATACATCTAGGTATGACTCTAGCTCACAGGCGCTCAAAGATTTAAATTGGCCTAATTTAGAAGAAAAACAATATTACAACGAAGCAGTCACAATGTATAAAATAATGAATAACTTGACACCATCCTACTTAAGAAACAGATTCTATGAACGCAAACAAACATATAATACTAGATCAAAAGATATTCTAAGTTTACATAAGGCAAACACTGAGTATAAAAAGAAAAGTTTCTCGTATTCTGGCGCAAAGCTATGGAATAGTTTAAATGCTATAAACTCAAATGCAATTACAGCTCCTAATATACATATATTTAAAAAAATGATAAATGACCAAAGATAAAATATACTTGAAACTCTATATTTTTTCATGAAATCTTTTTTTTTTGTTGTTGTTGTTGTTGTTGTTGTTTTTGTACTGTAATTGATAACTTGTGTAATAGTATAAATAGTTTTGTAGTAAGTAACGGCCTTGTGAAAAACACCAATATGGTGATTCAAGTGTTGCATCCGTTTTTAAATAAAGTTGTTATTATGGATATTGTGATGATATCATATCACTACGTTATTTGGGCATATCACACTTTTTTTTGTCAAACTAGTTTAATAGTGTAGACAGAGCTTTACACATGTTTTTCGCTTTTAGTTTAATCATACTCATCAAATCAATCAAATCTTTAAATGTCTTTTTATACTGCTAAATATATTTCATTAAAAATTGTTTTATTAATATTAGACGGTAGTATTGATGCCCCACCAAGTTTTAAACCTGCGAAGAAATATTCAGACCTGTCAGGGTTAACAGTAAGTTGTCTATGTGATTTATTGAACTTTAATTGCTTAGTATGAGGCTTATTGTACTCGCGTAATTTGGCACAATCTACGACTTGTATCTGAGGCTGTCCTTATTTACGTAAACCTCTGATCAAATATAGAAACTATAGCTAGCAGCACATGTCATGTTTCATAATTATATGATAAAATAAAATATAAATAAACTACATAACTAGCTTTATGAGCGACTTTCCCAAGATTACACGAAAACGGTAATCCTAACTGTACTATTGAGGTCTATAGAATAACACAGTTTTATAAATGTATGTACAATACAATGTTACGCAATGGCTTTAATTTGCATTTTGTACTCTTAACATAGATTCTGTATTTTAACGTACTCCATTCCTGGATGCTTGCTTAAGGTTGCTTCCCACCAGAATAGGTTTTTCTGTTGGAACATTTGACTTTGGCCACTGTCCAATTTCCAAATAACCTATCGCTTGTGATTGGTCCAATAATTTCCGTTGCGTTACGTCCTTGCTCTGCACCACACCCTTAGGTCACGTCCTTGCTCTGCACCACGCCCTTAGGTCACGTTCTTGCTCTGCACCACGCCCTTAGGTCACGTCCTTGCTTTGTGACTGTGGAAACCATACATATTTTAGCAAAAGCAAATCATTTTAAACACAAAAATCGACAATAAATCTAATAATTAATCGAGACATATTCTCATGTATTTTATAATTCGTGTTTTTTTTTGTATTTTGTGTATTATTGTAATCTTTTTTATCTTACATTTCAGGCAAAATATACTGATCCACAAACAAAGCTAAGGTACAGCAACACTGACGAATATTCAAGAATACACTTGCTTCCAAGTGACATCGTAAACGGTTTGCTAAGTCTCCGAAAAGCAAACGTCGTTGTTGCCTGATAAAACTCTGTAAGAGACGAAATCTATGTTAACATATAAACATAAAACTTTAAGATTAATAAAAGTTTATTTCCTTCGAATTTAAAACAAGTATTAATAGAATATAAATTAATATGATATCTGCAAATACTTTACCTGGAGTAGCAAGGCTAGCAATCAGAACAGGAAACCATTTTAAACTCCAGACGTCTGGTGTATGCCAAGGCTACTACCAAGCCAATCTGACGATTCTACCTAGCAAATACGCGGTTGATTTCGAAAAGTTTTGCCAGGCAAACACAGGTGCTTTTCCGTTGCTATTTCAATCGAAACCTGGGCAGTGTGATGCGCCTGCTCTTTCTAAATCAGACTCTAACATTAGAACTGATATTCCTGCGTACTGCGTGTGGGAGAATGGGAAAAAGGTAGACGTAGTTGGTGATTTGATGAAGTATGCATTTAGTGATTTCTGTACGTCGTATCTGGGATGTAGCTTCACGTTTGATCAACGCCTTCTTGATGCTGGAGTGCCACTCAGAAACGTGGAACAAAACACGAACGTCAGTATGTACGTCACCAATATACCGTGTTATCCAGTTGGGCCTTTTGCGTGTAATTTAGTCGTTTCTCTTCGTCCAATACCTAAAAACTTGGTAGAAACAGCATTCAGGATCACCAGTCCGCTTGAAAAAGCTCACGGGGCTCCAATACACATTGGAAATCCCGCTCTTATTGGCATTAATGATATATCAAAGCCGGATTTCGGAGCTGTATTGCCGTTCAAAGAGAATGATGTGCCGGTGTTTTGGGCTTGCGGTGTAACAGGCCTAGAGGCCGTCAAGGCATTGAAACCTGACATGGCGTTTACACATAATCCAGGTTCTATGTATTTGTGCGATACTCCGCTAGATGATGGTACTGATACAAATCCGGATGATAGCCGTGTTATAGATTTAACGAGTAACCCATACTCTGCTAGTGTGGCTTCAGATTTAACAGTAAAGACGATCTCAAAGTTGGAGAAACTAATAGCGACAGATCCCGGTGATCGTGGAATTGGCAATCTCATTGTGGAAAATGATCTTCTAAAATCAGCATTATCTCTTTCACACGCCTCTTCAGTAGCCATCGTCACTGGGTTTCCGTGTATGGTGGATACTCCAAGTCTTTATGAAAACGATGGTCTTTCAGGGGCTGTTACTTTAGCAGTAATGCTGCAGTCATTAGGAAAGGAAGTTTCTTTTATAGCCGATGACGGTACTTTTGATTCAGTCATGAATTCGTTCGTAAACTCCTTGTTAGAGAAAGGAATTTTGACCAAACCAATCCCGGTTGTAACCTGTCCATCAGATATTGATAAGTCTAAAGCTTCTGAATTTCTGACTGGCAGTGAAGGCCCAAGATTTGACCACCTCGTTGCTATAGAGCGATCAGGTATAGCTGCCGATGGCGGTTTCTACACCATGAAAGGACGAGATATCTCCAAACATCTAGTCAACATTGACTTGTTATTCGAAGCTGCTAAATCAATACCGGGCGTATCAACCACCGGTGTAGGCGATGGCGGAAATGAACTCGGCATGGGCAAGGTGTTTGAGAAAGTACACAAACACATTCCGCTCGGGGAAAAGATTGCTTGTGTTACGAGTACTGATTATTTGGTGGCTACCGGTGTTTCAAACTGGGGAGGATACGGTCTTTCTGCAGCTGTAGCCTTGTTGAATTTGTGCCCCATTCACGATCGATACGTAAGGAGATCAAGCGGATTCCCGCGACAAAAACATGATATAGTTATGCATCTACCAACGGTTGAGAATGAGAAGCGGACTCTAGAGGTTCTTTTAGATATGGGAATATATGATGGTATTCTGGGTAAAAGATCACTGAGTGTGGATGGGTTACCTTTTGAAGGTGTTCACAGTAAAATGGTCCAAGATATTATAGCAATATTCTGAAATCTAGACCTATGTAGTAGTACAATGTAAAAAAATATTGTACGCGGGAATTCTTCCTAACTATCCTACTTAATATAGACTCTATGCAGATACAGTATGTTCTTTGATTATGATATGTCAATGTCTAGGCCCGGTAACTTATTGAAATACTAGACAACGGATTTCTTCCGAACTATAACTACTTAATAATTATGCAGATAATATTTTCTTTGGTTAAAAATAATGATAGCTCAATGCCTAGGCCCGGTAATGTATTGTATTACTATACAAGGGAATTCTTCCTAACTATACAGTAACTACTTAATAATTATGCAGATGTTTTCTTTGGTTAAATTAAAAGCCATTGGTTGATTTGAGGAAAACGTAATTATTATATTAATGTATGTAGGCCCTATTAAATAACGTCTAATATTTAATAAGACATCTCTTAATATCTTAAAGAATAGGCCGTCTACAATTATATGACCACCATAGTACGACGTATGCATGGACTGTATAATATATAGAAATAAAACATTAAGATAGGCCTATACAATCATGGTTGATATCATAATTAAAGAAATAATGATATGAAAAACGAGTGACGGTGTGATTCATCCGATTCTGGTATCTAGATTTCTCCAGTGTCATAGACAAATCACGTGTTTCACAGGAAGGCCCTAATGTCTAGTATCATACCCCTTATACTTGGCTTTGAAGGTCATGTACAGACAAACACATTTATATTGATCGATATTCCAATAATTATCTAAGATCTATCATATTTTCTTTGTGTTGTTACATGATTTTTTGTATTAAGCACTTTCATGACAGTGGATGAATAGTTAAAAATTACCTAGTAAAATCGATAATCTTTTGTACACAAAACGTAGAGAGACATAAAATAACTATGAAAAATAAAACGGTAATCATATTGGTAATACAACATTTATTTTACGTTGTTGGTATTTTATTCAACTTCAGATTTTTACTTTCGAGCTATCAAAATGATCCACTGTAGTAGGTACTACCACCAACTGAATCTGGCAACAACTAAGAGTCGAACTCAGGCCTATTAAAAAATAATAATAATGAAATAACGCTTGAAACGATTTCATTCTTCATAATATAATCTCGTTGCTCAAGCTCGCCCTCATCGACTCGTGCCCTAAATACAATTCTATTTAAGTTGTTTTAATTATAAAAAAGCACACAGCTATCAAAATATTACTCATGTCTTTGTAGGTCAAATTATCAATAAAAACGAAGTGCTGTTTCACACGACGAAATGACGACGACGTATCAAGCCAGGGTATGTTTGGGTGTAATAGGTAGTATTATTACCGCCTGCAGTTTACATCGTATTTTAAGATCGTGGACTGGTTTTGTTGTGTTGTGGTGGTACGATTTAGAGGACGGGTCGTCACTATTGCTGTTTTTTGAAGGCGAGTGGAGTATAATATCATTGTTTAGGAACAGGAACTTCATTATTATGTAAATCTGTTAATACCCAGTTCAGTTGTACAATACAGTAGTAGTATTAGGCTGTATCTGACTGTATCAATGTATTCACCATTTCAAAATAATAATATGAAAGGAAATGTGAATGTGAAATTACCTATATTGGTGTGGGTGACCATACGAGCAAAGCTGGTTTTCCAGTTACCCATGGTACTGAGACATTACAAGCAGGTTGAAATCAGGAAAATAAGTGCAATAAACGACATTATTCCTGAATGAATTGTTATAGTGGAAATGGAGGATTAGGTCTCTATACTTAGGTCAAGTTACAACTTCTAAGAATATACCTACTACCTGTACTTATATCAGGCCTAACTAAACAGGCATAATATGCCTTTGAGAACCATTCTTTATTATTTATTATAATATTATATTACTTTAATTTACATCTATGTTCCTAATTGCAGGAATCGTACTACTGCTTTGTACGGTCTTAGGCTTGGTTTTTGTCCACATTTCGTCACTGACATGGTCTGACCATCTAGATGCATCGTCTGTATATCTCATCTACCAGCTGAGCCTGATAACAAAGATTGTCTCTTTTTTCACGATTAAGTCATTTAAAAATCAGACAAAGAAATTCATGCAGACACAAGAAAAGTATATCCTGCACGGACTACGCTATAATCAAACTACCGTATATGGCAACGAGTTTCATCTTGGTGATATTCACAGTCTTGAGGAATTCAAAACTAGGCATCCGTTGACCACCTATAGTCACTATGAGAAATACGTTGATCGCATCTGCGCCGGAGAAACACACGTTATGACAAAGGATGACGTTGTTAGACTGGCACTGACATCAGGAACTACGGGAAAAGGGAAGAAAATACCGTACACAAATCAAACTGTTTGGGGTTTCGGGAAGCCTATCATTTTTCTTGCACCAAGTATTTCCAAGAAAACGCTCAGCCCTGGCAGCCCATTTCAACGCACTCTTAATTTTCACGTGCGTCCAAAGAGCCTACCATCTGAAAGCGGTATCTCTGTACAGGCTGGGTCAACCATTTCTCCATCCCATAAGAAGTATTTACTCATCTATTCTACACCAATTTCAGGTTTTGAAATTTCAAATGAGTTTGAAGCGTGTTATGTTCATTTGTTATTTGGTATTCGTGATAGATTTTTAAAATCGATGACTGTGCTGTTCACACCGCTACTAATAACTGCTTTTAAAATACTTGAAACACACTGGGAACAGATGCTAACGGACATCGAAAGAGGTTCATTATGGTCAAAGTTGAATATTCCTGTAGAAGTCCGTGCAGATCTAGAAGAGAAGTTAAAAGGTAAATGTAATCCGGATAGAGTGCAGTTCTTAAGAAGAGAATTTGAGAAAGGCTTCGACGGAATAGGCAAACGCATATGGCCTAAACTACGTATTTGGTTTGGAACAGATCTTAACAGATGTGCCGAGCGGATTGGCAATACATATATGAAAGGTATTGATGTTTGATGTATAGGTTTTTATACAGTTCAACTTTCCACGACTTTTCTTATTAGAAAATTCTGTAATAGGACGGGGAACTAGGCTGACAATGTTATCATAAGAGTCTAGCGTTCCTTTTTGTGGAATCATTTACCATAGGTCTACGTCATTTTCGGCTTCTAATGTTTTGATCTGCAGGCCTATCTCTGTGAAATCGATCCGACTGGTAACCATTGGGCACGTTCAGGCTTAAACGTATAGTTTTAGTGAACACTATAATATCTCTATGTTATAATTTATTAATTACGAGGTTATAATTGTTTTATTTTTGCAGGCGTAACATTTGCGTCCGAGCGGTATGTAGGGACTGAAGGATTCTACGGTGTTAATCTAACCATTCTTAGACCGCCACCTCATCGTTATACTTTGGTTCCAGATTCACTTTTGTTTGAGTTTATTCCAATTGAGGAAAGGTAAGCTGTCATAATTGCATGTTTTTATTGGGCCAGAAACTTTCTAAGTGGGCAATAGTTTAAACCAAATCAAGATATGGCGTAGGCTTACATTAATGTTTATTCGTACGTTCCACAAACGGTGTGTAACAATTTATCTCGGCTAACTAAATACGCTAAATTTTTCTATCAAATTTTTTATTCAGCGAAAAAAGTAATGCGAACGCATTTTTTGGAGACCAGGTCAAAGTTGGACAGACTTATGAACTTGTAGTCAGTAACTGGACATGCGGGTTATATAGATTTCGATTTGGTGACGTCATTAAAGTCGTCGACTTTTACAATGAAGCCCCGGTCGTTGAATTTCAGTACAGGTACGATATATTTCAAGCAATAACAAATTAACTAGTTTATATAGGCTAGCAAAAGTGTGCACACTTGAGATTAAAGCGAAAGTGTAATTTTAAAAGGAAAGCGGTTATCGTTTTTTTTAAAAACATCATAGATGTCACTTATTTTTTTATTCATTTCGGCAATAAACATGAAATAATAATTACAAATCATAGAAATATATATATATATATATATATGAAGTACAAGACACGAAGCCGAGGAGAGACAAAAGCATTAAACAAAACGCTGTCACCGGTAAGGTGTGTCTCTCCAACAACAAAATTACAAATAACAAGAATATATACTATAATAACATAGACATTTCACAAGATAAAAAAAAAATGATTTAAAAAGTTTCTCTCCGACATTTAAAATATTGCTTTAGAGATAGTTTAAAATTAATAAATGAACCATTAACAAAAATATCGTGTCATTTGCTTTTCTCTCCTTTAAGATACGGCCAACTGATGAACCTTCGTGGAGAGAAAGTTGATGAGGTTTGCATGCGTAAGGCTCTGGAGAACACATTCAAACAGTTTTCAGGGATTACACTTATTGAATATGCTTGTGCTGAAAGCCTACTGATGCCAGGTACATGTTATGTAAATCAATACATATAGTAAATCAGCCATCCCAACAATCAATAATCATTAATCAATCATTAATATATACAAGCCGATTGGTCAATCAATAAATCAATAATTATTCAATTAGTACACATGAGTCAATAAAGATATCAATAAGTTCCAATCACTTGGAAAATCAATAAATCTATCAAAATAATTAGTCAAAACGTGAAGCGATCAATCAATATCAGAGATTAGCCAATCACTATCAATTGATAATTAAAGCATATTGATCAGTTATCAAATTACGACTTGATTATACCAATAATCAATTACAAATCAATCAGCCTATAAGTCAAAGAATCAATATAAAAATCTAGCAAAAATAAAGATATCAATTCATGATCAAATCGATCAAAATAATGTATCAATCGATCAATAAAATAAATTGGTAGCGATCAACCAATCGATCAACTAACCTAATATTGTTTTCATACGCTGTAGATTCTGCCAAGCGGCAAGGTCCACATTACTATGTGGTGTTCGTGGAAGTTGAAGGAAATAAAGGTGACATCGGAGAACATATAAGTACACTAGTAAGTCGATTGGTGTTTGCACAAGTACAACTCAAAGAAATACATGAGTGAAGAGGAAAACGATAAAATACAGTGGCAAAAAAATAAAATAATATATCGTTTCTAAGGATAGAACTCGCAGATGAATACATTTGATCGAAAATGGATGAATTATGCAATATTTAAATAAACGTCTGTTTACACTGATATTGACAGTAGCTACAACATAGTATAATTATATTATAAAAAATATACATATTACAGTATATGCTTTGTATGTGACCATTATGACTTTATAAATTAAGTGATAATATTTAATTGTCTTTTCTCTTTAGCTGGATGCTGAACTTTGTGAGCACGGGGCCTTGTACAAAATGTGGCGTTCCCAAAATGGGATCGGTACGGCAGACGTCGTCTTTGTCAAACCAGGTGGATTTGCAAGACTGAAGAATTACATCGTTGACAATTCTACAGCTACTTTCAATCAGTTTAAACAACCACGAAAACTGAAAACAGAAGGCACCGTCGCGTTTATTTTAGGTCAGGCATCAGACTGAAGGACCTAGTTAAAAAGCATTTTGTACAAAATGTTAGTTTTCTCCTATTTTATTTAACCTATACTGGACCTTTTTGATTTTTAAATATTTTGGTGTTTTAGAATGTTTTGTACCTTTATTAAGTTTTCTATATATTTATGTGTGACTATATCCACACACATAACATCAGTAATGTGATACTGAAAGTGTTATCCCGTAAAACGACAGAAATAAATTTTATACAGCATTAGGCGTTGAGAATGGAAAAATGCAGAGAACAACAGAGGGCGTTCTATCTAACATTTTGATCCATATTGAATAACTGATAACTCTAGATTTTAATAAACATTTGTGACGTCACCAATTAATCGATTTTCCTGAAAATCAATAAACATGATCTGTAGCTAGTATATAGCTATTTGCACAAAAATAAACTACAAAAGTACTAAATACAATACTTTCTAAACTAAGACTGTGTTTGGCTATAAGAACATCATATTACTTTGCTAGATCCATAATTTGAGACTATGCTAGTGTCACTATTTAAAATTTTATTTTAATTTAGCTTTCGTTTATTCTCTGACGGAAAATGCACTAACAGTCAAATAGTGTACTGTAGTGTAAATGTCGACCTCTAATCTGTTATCTTACCAGGACCCCCAAATAACGTATTGCACTCGTGGTGGTCGAACGGGTTACTATTTCCTTGTCGCTGTCACCATCTTGAAAAAAGAAAATGGCGCAAGGTCCTCGTAAGGAACGTGTCATGCAAAATATGCAATAGTGGAGATATTGAAAATATCTATCATTTATTTTGTTTAATATGCCGTTTATAGACCAATAGAAGAGATCGATACCTTCCACACCATATCTCAAATATCCACAGACAAAAACACAATAGTATCACTTTCCAGATGTATTGTAACTTATAATACTTGTATTCTGGGACTGATAGCCTGTAAACTGATTAAAATGTCTAATTGGAGAGAACTCAAACAGAAATTGAGGGACAGTTTTCTATATAATGCATGCACCATCCTTATTTATTTCACTACCCCTTTAAATCCGAAATACTGCATCATAACATATTGTCTGAAAAATTGTGATGCGAACACACTAAGGATGATCTGACCACACAATCAAATATGAACAGATAATGTCACAAAAAAAGGGTTTCAAAATGCGCTCCATAATGTTTCAAATTCAATTATATTTTGTAATGATAAGTTTATGTTTATATACTCTATGTTTAAATAAATATCATTATAGGCCTTTTTTATCTTTTTTTCTCATTTCTGTATCGTCAGCTTTGTGCCGTTTTTAGTCACCCTCATTGACAAAATAATAAAATAATTACAAATAAGCTACAGTTTTATTATCATTAAATAAAATGTGTTCCGCACGGTCTTTCTCTGCCTTAATTATGTTGTTATTTCGCATGGGAAGAGTAGGCTAAGTATAATAAAAGCGCACTTTGATAAAAGATACTTATTAAGATATAAAAACAAATTTTTCCTAGAATAAAATTCGGAACTATTTACGGCCATTGATTTTGTTACACACTATCCCTTAACTTTGAAATATCTGTAAGCTAACAAATGAAAATAATACTGGATATGATACTTCATACTTTACTTTTAACTGTTCAGACTTTATGAAAATAAAAGAAGATATTATTTGTAATAAAGCGATATCGCATTAATGATAAAATAATGATTAATATGAACGGTATCATGTTGCTCATACATGGTGGTGTGATCGAATCTAATGTTAGATTTCAATCGTTGTGTAAATATTTGCCTATGTATGTTGCCCAACATTAATAAGAACTTGAGGGTTATTCCATTTCGATCCACTACGTTGAATGTCTAGTCATTACACAAAATGAGGGGCTTAAGAATTCTTCTTGGTACTCTTGGTAGTTTGGTTCTATTAGGTTGTGTATACCGCTTCATTGGAGTAGCTCTGAACTTAGGCCTACGAACTATCGAATCACCCGTGTTGCGTGTACTAGAAGGTATGGTTGATATTTTTAGATTTCCAGATGGGCGTCTAAGCCTACATCAGTAGTTACGTCTCTCGTTTTGCAACATGACGCTTTCCACTATTTTATGCCATTTTACTTTGTTATAGGCAGAATGGTTTCAGATTGTGTCTATATAAATTTAAATTTCCTTTTTAACTTCCGTGATTCATGTTGATTTGGTCTTATTACTTTTCCAAAAAAACTTAAGTGTTAGGCCTAATTACCAATATGGTTTACTTGAATCAGAATATAAATGTTGCATGATGGTTTTTGACTAAAAGTCTTTAGTAGGCCTACCTTTATTATGATTAAGTTTGCCTAAAGATCTTTTGCCTAACATACTGAATCGATGCAATAGTCTAAAACCCGTTTTATTTTGGGGATTTTTCCAGTATTTTCATACAAAAAAATGCAGTGCAATAGACTATAAGGTTCATAGTACACCTAACCAAAAAAAAATGAGAGGCCAGCTAGGTGATCGGTAATGAGAAGCCAGCTAGGTGATCGGTAATGAGAGGCCAGCTAGGTGATCGGTAATGAGAAGCAAGCTAGGTGATCGGTAATGAGAGGCCAGCTAGGTGATCGGTAATGAGAGGCCAGCTAGGTGATCGGTAATGAGAGGCCAGCTAGGTGATCGGTAATGAGAGGCCAGCTAGGTGATCGGTAATGAGAGGCCAGCTAGGTGATCGGTAATGAGAAGCCAGCTAGGTGATCGGTAATGAGAGGCCAGCTAGGTGATCGGTAATGAGAGGCCAGCTAGGTGATCGGTAATGAGAGGCCAGCTAGGTGATCGGTAATGAGAGGCCAGCTAGGTGATCGGTAATGAGAAGCCAGCTAGGTGATCGGTAATGAGAGGCCAGCTAGGTGATCGGTAATGAGAAGCCAGCTAGGTGATCGGTAATGAGAGGCCAGCTAGGTGATCGGTAATGAGAAGCCAGCTAGGTGATCGGTAATGAGAGGCCAGCTAGGTGATCGGTAATGAGAGGCCAGCTAGGTGATCGGTAATGAGAGGCCAGCTAGGTGATCGGTAATGAGAGGCCAGCTAGGTGATCGGTAATGAGAAGCCAGCTAGGTGATCGGTAATGAGAAGCCAGCTAGGTGATCGGTAATGAGAGGCCAGCTAGGTGATCGGTAATGAGAAGCCAGCTAGGTGATCGGTAATGAGAGGCCAGCTAGGTGATCGGTAATGAGAGGCCAGCTAGGTGATCGGTAATGAGAGGCCAGCTAGGTGATCGGTAATGAGAGGCCAGCTAGGTGATCGGTAATGAGAAGCCAGCTAGGTGATCGGTAATGAGAGGCCAGCTAGGTGATCGGTAATGAGAGGCCAGCTAGGTGATCGGTGGTAATGAGAGGCCAGCTAGGTGATCGGTGGTAATGAGAAGCCAGCTAGGTGATCGGTAATGAGAGGCCAGCTAGGTGATCGGTAATGAGAGGCCAGCTAGGTGATCGGTAATGAGAGGCCAGCTAGGTGATCGGTAATGAGAAGCCAGCTAGGTGATCGGTAATGAGAGGCCAGCTAGGTGATCGGTAATGAGAGGCCAGCTAGGTGATCGGTAATGAGAAGCCAGCTAGGTGATCGGTAATGAGAAGCCAGCCAGGTGATCGGTAATGAGAGGCCAGCTAGGTGATCGGTAATGAGAGGCCAGCTAGGTGATCGGTGGTAATGAGAGGCCAGCTAGGTGATCGGTGGTAATGAGAAGCCAGCTAGGTGATCGGTAATGAGAGGCCAGCTAGGTGATCGGTAATGAGAGGCCAGCTAGGTGATCGGTAATGAGAGGCCAGCTAGGTGATCGGTAATGAGAAGCCAGCTAGGTGATCGGTAATGAGAGGCCAGCTAGGTGATCGGTAATGAGAGGCCAGCTAGGTGATCGGTAATGAGAAGCCAGCTAGGTGATCGGTAATGAGAGGCCAGCTAGGTGATCGGTAATGAGAGGCCAGCTAGGTGATCGGTAATGAGAAGCCAGCTAGGTGATCGGTAATGAGAGGCCAGCTAGGTGATCGGTAATGAGAGGCCAGCTAGGTGATCGGTAATGAGAGGCCAGCTAGGTGATCGGTAATGAGAGGCCAGCTAGGTGATCGGTAATGAGAGGCCAGCTAGGTGATCGGTAATGAGAGGCCAGCTAGGTGATCGGTAATGAGAGGCCAGCTAGGTGATCGGTAATGAGAGGCCAGCTAGGTGATCGGTAATGAGAAGCCAGCTAGGTGATCGGTAATGAGAGGCCAGCTAGGTGATCGGTAATGAGAGGCCAGCTAGGTGATCGGTAATGAGAGGCCAGCTAGGTGATCGGTAATGAGAAGCCAGCTAGGTGATCGGTAATGAGAGGCCAGCTAGGTGATCGGTATATTTCTGCTGGTTGTGATTAAAATAACAATTTAGTACACTACTGTAACAAAACACTATTAATAATGTGGAAATCTTGATTGAAGTTTTTCTGGCAACTTTATACACTTCTCTATCATATAATTTTATTTTCACTTTATTTCAATAATGACAATATAAAAAATGCATATTAACATTTAAAGACCATTATTTAATCTTTTATTTGAAGAAAACAGTGTTTCTTTTCATATTATGCAAGATAAAAAAAGATAACTACAACATTCGCAATTCTA
Source organism: Antedon mediterranea (assembly GCF_964355755.1). Taxonomy (NCBI): domain Eukaryota; kingdom Metazoa; phylum Echinodermata; class Crinoidea; order Comatulida; family Antedonidae; genus Antedon; species Antedon mediterranea. The sequence continues at coordinate 35,963,177 of NC_092670.1, read as the reverse complement.
AATTAAAAACCTTAAAATAAATATGTTAGATAGAACTCATATGTAATCGAATTTTCGGCTGAACTCTGAAATAACAAAAAAGTTAGTGACTACCTGTGCTGTGGGCTACTTGAACTTTCGTACTGGGTTGATTTTGAATCTGGTTTGAAATATTAGATGGCTTTTAAATTTCGTAAACTTTTTATTTAGAAAACAAACAAAAGGGTTAAATAGTTGAGGATACAAAGATAAACACAAACTATTTAATTTGGGGACAAGTACATGTTTTATATAATTATTTGTTCAATTGTCATTTCTACTCGAAAAATCAATGTATAGCTTAGTAAAATATATAGTTGAAATGTGTTTATACACAATGCGGTAGATTGCCTAGAATCATTTTTTTTTCTAATTTTAGCTATTATACTCTTGTTTTGTACTGTTTTGGCAGTGTGTCTTGTACACATATCTTCACTGACATGGTCTGATCATCTAGATGCATCATCCCTATATCTACTCTATTGGAGAAACATAGTATTCCAAATTACGTCTTTTTTCGTGTTGAATTCGTTTGAGAGGCAAACAAAGAAATTCAGAGAGACACAAGAAAAATATATCATCAACGGGCTTCGATATAATACAAATACCGTATATGGCAAAGAGTTTCATCTTGGTGATATCAACAGTCTTGAGGAATTCAAGACGAGGCATCCGTTGACAACGTATAGTCACTATGAGAATTACGTTGATCGCATCTGCGCCGGAGAAACAAACGTTATGACAAAGGATGACGTTGTCAGACTGACACTGACATCGGGAACTACGGGAAAAGGAAAGAAAATACCATATACAGATGTAAGCTTTTGGTATTTTGCAAAGCCTGTCGCATTCATAGCACGTAGCACTTTATGCAATACATTTAGAGGAACAGTTAATCCATTGCAACGGAGAATTTATATTTTTGTTGCGCCAAGGGATTACCTTCTGAAAGCGGCATTCCTGTACAGCCTGGATCAGCGATGACTCCATCCTACAAGAAGTACTTACAAATCTATTCTACACCAATTTTAGGATTTGACATTTCAACTGAGTTTGAAGCGTGTTACGTTCACATGTTATTTGGTATTCGTGATAGATTTTTAAAGGAAATGAATGGTCTATTCACACCGATAATACTAACGGCTTTTAAAACACTCGAAACACACTGGGAACATATGCTAACAGACATCGAAAAAGGTTCATTATGGTCGAAGTTAGATATTCCTGTAGACGTTCGTGAAGATCTAGAAGAGAAATTAAAAGGTAAATTCAACCCGGATAGAGGCCATTTCTTGAGAAAAGAATTTCAAAAAAGCTTCGACGGAATAAGCAAAAGAATATGGCCTAAACTGTCTGTTCGTGTTGGAACAGATCTCAACAGATGTGCCGACCCGCTCCAGAATACCTACATGAAAGGTGATTTAATTTTATGGTAACAGAACAAAGTTAGGTATAAATACATATTGTGCTTTAGATAGATTCAATTTGTACTATTGGATTGAGTTTTGATCAATCACATAATATAGACCTAACTCTAGGCCTATCCGAGCATCAATATTCCATATGTCTCACATTTTTATTATCAGTAATACCATGGAAAAATGAACACATTGTCAATGGTACTATATAGACTTGCTCCAAGTCTGTATTTATTATTATTTATTTTTTGCTATGTTAATCCACCAGTCGACGTTTCCATTTTTGTCTGAAAATAAAGAGTTCACAAGCTCAAGCTCTACATATGAAACGCCATATGTGCCAAAATATTTATCTCTGTATTAATATCAAGTCAAAACTCCATCAGAAACCCAGACTAGGTACTATACTATAACTTTCGTTAAGTTAAACAATGTTCAGTAGCTATATGTTTATATACCTATCCGTACCGTACTAACCACAAATATCTTTTACTGTAGGCGTAGCTTTTATCTCGCCGCAATATTTAGGTACTGAAGGCTTATATGGTATTAATCTAACTATTCTTAGACCGCCACCTCATCGTTACACTTTGATTCCCGATGTAATTTTATTTGAGTTTATTCCGGTTGAACAATGGTAAGTCGTGCACATTGTTATCATTGCTTATATTTATATATATTTTTTAATATAGTTTTATTAATGATGCACGTTTCCTTAATGTCATATGTGTATCTCTGTCATGGACAGAAAATAATATTTTCCTATATTTTTTTATTCAGTGAAGAAAATAATCCAGACACATTTTTTGGAGACCAGGTAAAAGTTGGACAAATATATGAGCTTGTAGTCAGTAACTGTGTGGTGGAATATGTCGATTTCGATTTGGTGACGTCATCAAAGTAGTATATTTTTACAATGAGTCTCCTGTTGTTGAGTTTCAGTACAGGTATATCAAACAAGAAAACACAAATAATAATTTGATATAGCACCAGTGTAGACATTTTAAAGTCAAATAGTTATTTGACTTTAAAATGTCTACACTGGTGCGGTGAAGCTAGTTTTTGTAAATGGAAAATTAGTATCGCAAACATGTTGGCGCAGTTAACATTCATTGATTATAATTTTTGGTTTTTTTTCAATTTTTTGTTGTTTTTTTTCTACATCCAACAGCGAAAAATGCCTTTTTAGATATAAAAATATACGCTAAAACTGAATGAAACATACAAAAAGTAAAAATTAAAGCTTTAAGAACTTTAGATTTAAAAATTGACAAACTGTAAAAAAAATATCGATAGTCTTATTAATTTCTTAATTTTAGGAAAATTATAAATATATTATTACTGTATAAAAGTAAATGAATCATTTGCCAAATCTAATATTTCATATCATACATAGCAAGAGTTAAGTATACTATCGATATATTTGGTGTGGTCTTCTATCGATTGTTCACAGATGCGGCCAGTTGCTGAGCCTTCGTGGAGAGAAGGTTGATGAAGTGTCTATGCATAAGGCTCTGGAGAACACAGTGAAACAGTTTTCAGGAATTAAACTTATTGACTATGCTTGTGCTGAAAGCTTATTGATGCCAGGTACTGTACACGTTTCAGATTTAATGTTCTAATCGATAAAATCTGGTCAAATGCGATCAATAAATTAATATAGGCCTCGTCATGCATACAACCAACCATTATATTTCTATACCGCTGGCAATCGGTTCCAATCAATGAATGTATACATCGACCCTGCAGTTATTTATCAATACAAATGGTAATGATTGATAAATACAAATGGTAATGATCGATCAATACAAATGGTTATGATCGATAAATACAAATGGTAATGATCGATCAATACAAATAGTAATGATCGATAAATACAAACGGTAATGATCGATAAATACAAACGGTAATGATCGATCAAAACAAATGGTAATGATCGATCAATACAAATGGTAATGATCGATCAATACAAATGGTAATGATCGATTAATACAAAAGGTAATGATCGATCAATACAAATGGTAATGATCGATCATTATTAATGGTAATGTTCGGTCAATACAAATGGTAATGATCGATTAATACAAATGGTAATGATCGATAAATACAAATGGTAATGATCGATAAATACAAACGGTAATGATCGATAAATACAAATGGTAATGATCGATCAATACAAATGGTAATGATCGATCAATACAAATGGTAATGATCGATCAATACAAATGGTAATGATCGATCAATACAAATGGTAATGATCGATCAATACAAATGGTAATGATCGATAAATACAAATGGTAATGATCGATCAATACAAATGGTAATGATCGATCAATACAAATGGTAATGATCGATCAATACAAATGGTAATGATCGATCAATACAAATGGTAATGATCGATAAATACAAATGGTAATGATCGATGATCAATGCATGCAAAATAGGAAATATCTTTTTCATGTTCAGATTCTTGTAAGCGGCAAGGTCCATATTACTATGTAGTATTCGTCGAATTGGAAGCTACGGGAAACGCAGTTAAGAATATTGGAAACATAAGCACAATAGTAAGTTGAATTTCGTAATTTTTACAAATATTCGACGATTTTCATTCATAAATGCCGTCGCTGATCATTGGCCAAGTTATTTGCGCCTCTGCGACAAGTTTGGAATTGATTTGATTTGATTGGTTGATTTCATATCATGTTGCGTTGGTTTCAACTATTTACATTCGATATGGTTCTATTGAACTCTTATCAGAATGATGAGATAGGCCTATAGATATTATGAAAATGAAAACTAAACTGTAGAGTGCGCTGTATTTAATTGTTCCGCTACGGAGCAACAATCCGAACGCTGCCGGCCTCTTCCAGTTGCCATGTGATTTGCGCTCATAACAATAATATCATTAATTGTAATATATCCACATTTCTAAATTTCCTAGTTTGATGCTGAACTTTGCAAATTGGCGGCCCTCTACAAAGTGTGGCGTTCCCAAAACGGAATCGGAACAATGGAAGTCATTGTCGTGAAGCCAGGTGGATTTGCAAAAATGAGGAATTTCATCATTAGCAATTCTACAGCTACATTTAACCAGTTTAAGCAGCCACGAAAGCTAAAAACATCAGGCGCTGTTGCGTATATTTTAGATCAGAGAATATGCCTATAGAGAATGTATCTAAATGATCATAATGATATTTCTCAATATTGGGAAACTATAATATTCGTTAACTTGTGTGTATTAATAATTATTTTTAATCCAATTACTGTATTTCAAATGGAAATTCATATTGTGTATTATTAGTATTCAATTTGTATTAAGAAAGTTCGAAACCATCTATTTTTGTAGAGTTTTGTCAGAAACAACATCCCTGATGTCTGGAGTTGAAACATTAACCCTTATGTCTGGAGGTAAAACATTCTCTGACCTCTGGAGGTGATACCTTTCTTGATGTCTGGAGGTAAAACATTCCCTGACCTCTGGAGGTGATATCTTTCTTGATGTCTGAAGGTGATACCTTTATTGATATCTAAAGGTGACACCTTCCTGATGTCTAAAGATGACACCTTTCCTGATGTCTGGATGTGGCACCTTCCCAGATGTCTGGAGGTGAAACCTTTCCTGGTGTCTGGAGGTGAAACATTCCCTGACGTCTGGAGATGACACCTTTCCTGATGTCTGAAGGTGACACCTTCCCTAATGTCAGTAGGTGACACCTTCCCTGATGTCTGGATGTAACACCTTTTCTGATGTCTGGAGGTGACACCCTTCCTAATGTCTGAAGGTGAAACCTTCTCTGATGTCTGAAGGTGACACCGTCCCTGATGTCGGGAGGTGAAACCTTCCCTGTATTTTTTGGAGGCTGTGTGCCTATAGACACAACATATATGAAATGAAGAATCTCTTGTAAAATGGTTATAGAAAATAAAGTTTTAAATCGTCTATGATTTAAGAAACTTATTATTTGCTGCAATAAGAAAACAAAGTGCCCTTGACTTAGTGACTAAGCCGGAACTGGAAATGACGATATTGATGTTGCTATGTTTTATGATTGCAATAAAAGTGATTAAACTATCATTTTTCCTGTAATGACGACAAAAGACAACACACTGTAGGTTGTTTTTAATATCGCTAGACATGATACCGTATCAGGTGGTGTGACACTAACGATACTAGAGTTTGCAATCGTAGTTTCAATATTTGTGTTTGTTATCTTACTTGCCATTATCTTACATGCTTAATAAGAATGGTACATTGCTGATGTTCTTCTATTGCGATTGATCTATAGTCATTGTTTAATTGGCTAGTCAACACAAAATGAGAGGCCCGAAGATTATTATTGGTGCAGTCGGTAGTTTGGTTCTTGCCTGCTGTGTATACCGCTTCATTGGAATAGTTCTTAACGTAGGCCATCAGACTATCGAAGCACCCGTTTTGGTTGTTGTAGAAGGTAAGGTGTTTAAATTATTAAAATTTTGTTTGGACCGGAATACAAGCCCAAAAGCAAATATTATGACTACAAAGATAGGACATTTGTATATTCTTTTATTCTTTCCTCTAGAAGGTCACCAGTAGACAGTCATTGAACTATTAAAATGTTTCCAATTTCAGCTATTGTGCTCCTGTTTTGTACACTGTTAGGATTGAATCTTGTTCACATATCGTCACTGGAATGGTCTGACCATCTAGATGCATCATCTCTATATCTACTCTATCTGATCAACATAGTATGCCAAATTACGTCTTTTTTCGTGTTTAAGTCGTTTGAGAAGCTAACAAAGAAATTCAGAAAGACACAAGAAAAATATATCCTCAATGGGCTACGTCATAATCAAAATACCATATATGGCAAAGAGTTTCATCTTGGTGATATTCACAGTCTTGGGGAATTCAAGACGAGGCATCCGTTGACCACGTATAGTCACTATGAGAAATATGTTGATCGCATCTGCGCTGGAGAACTAAATGTTCTCACAAAAGATGAGGTTATTCAGTTGAGAATAACATCGGGAACTACTGGAAAAGGGAAGAAAATACCATATACAATTGACGCTGTTTGGAGGTTTTCGAAGCCTATCACTTTACTGGCACCGAAATGTGTTGCTAAAACGTTCAGCACGAGCAGCCCTTTGCGTCGCACGCTTTATATGTTCGTGTGCCCAGAGAGTTTACCACCCGAAAGCGGTATTGCTGTAGTTGCTGGGTCAGTAATTCCCAAATCCTACAAGAACTATTTACAAATCTATTCTACACCAATTTCAGGTTTTGACATTTCAACTGAGTTTGAAGCGTGTTATGTTCATTTGTTATTTGGTATTCGTGATAGATTTTTAAAATCAATTACTGTGCTGTTCACACCGCTACTAATAACTGCTTTTAAAACACTTGAAACACACTGGGAACAAATGCTAAAAGACATCGAAGGAGGTTCATTGTGGTCGAAGTTAAATATTCCTGTCGAAGTCCGTGCAGATCTAGAAGAGAAGTTAAAAGGTAAATGTAATCCGGATAGAGTGCAGTTCTTAAGAAGAGAATTTGAGAAAGGCTTCGACGGAATAGGCAAACGCATATGGCCTAAACTACGTGTTTGGCTTGGAACAGATCTTAACAGATGTGCCGACAAGCTTTGTAATACATATATGAAAGGTAACATTGCTGTACTTATTCTGTTACATATATTTTAAAGTTATAAAGCTCAATTTTCAACTTTATTTTAGTGTAAACAAATAGCTAACAGTAACTGAAACTAATATAGAATTGACAGCGGACATGATGGATCGATAACACTATTTCATAATTACATAATTACTACCGGGGTGATATATATTTTGTTATTTATAGGCGTAGCGTTTGCCTCGGAGCGGTATCTAGGGACTGAGGGCTTCTACGGTGTTAATTTAACCATGCTGAGACCTCCACCTCACCGTTATACCTTGGTTCCAGATTCAGTTTTGTTTGAGTTTATTCCAATTGATGAAAGGTAAGCTATTATAATAATGTTTGCCCCAATTTTTTTCAAACAAGGTGATGGATTTAGTTTGCAAATCAACATATGGCCTAGACAATCGATTGTTTCATCCTACTAAAATACTTCGCCATCTTATAGGATGAGCTTATCGCACCATATTGTCCTCCTAGGTATTTACGATTATCTACACTGTTTTATGGCAACGAATCATTTATCTTTTCATCTGCTCATGAATGATCTGGCACAAGCTATTGACGAGGCAACACATTACTTCTTATTTTGGTAGGATAAGATAGACAGATGCCTTTTCACTCTGTTTAAATAGGAGCTTTAAAATGCTGGAGAACGAAGCGATGTAGGCCTAAATGGTTTCTCTGTTTTACGTTTTTTGGCTATCTTGGAATATTTAATGGATTATTTTTCTGTGTGAAGTTCTTAGAAACATTGTATTAGGCGCTATATAAGACTACCATCATTATTATTATTAATGTTAATTTTATATGTTTAAAAGAAGTAAGCTTACAAAACAAACAAGTCAAAGACTATGAAAGATGAAAGTATGAAGATTAATAAATATAAGATTCAAATTAGATGTTAAAACTCATTAATCTTTAACTCATCTGTTTATTTTTAAAGATGACATTAAGTTTGGCTGGTGATACGTATGTACATTGCTACGCACTAGCGATATATTTTACATAAACTAGGCCTATACGCTAAACTATTTTATTTTATTTTTATTCAGCGAAGAAAATAATCCTAATACATATTTTGGTGACCAAGTAAAAGTTGGACAAATATATGAGCTTGTAGTCAGTAACTGGACATGTGGGTTATATCGATTTCGAATTGGTGACGTCATTAAAGTAGTCGACTTTTACAATGAATCTCCTGTTGTTGAGTTTCAGTACAGGTATTTAAAATAAATCAAATAGGATATCTATTGAATACATGAAAGATAAGTAAGAACATGATCTAACATTGAAAATGCAACAGCATTCACCTGTCATATGTTATGATCTTACACTAACATACAGTATAAAAACAAATACGTTTAAATAAATTCTATCTATGTATGTTTACTAAATCAAAGATACTTAAAACTAAAAAGCAACAACGCTACTATTACTACCATTAGAGAGTTATTAAAAGCTATTTTCTAATGGAAATTAAACCACAGAGCCTTACAATATCTACTTAATGGTATAAACTATAAGCAGTAGGGCTTAATGCACTGCTATACACTGTACCGTGAATGTGTTTTCCATCTTTAGGTACGGCCAGTTGCTAAGCATTCGTGGAGAGAAGGTTGATGAGGTTTGCATGCGTAAGGCTCTGGAGAATACATTCAGACAGTTTTCAGGGATTACACTTATTGAATATGCTTGTGCTGAAAGCTTTCTGATGCCAGGTACTGTAAACGTTTCACATCTAGTGTAGTCAATACAAATCAATAAATTGCCAATAAGCTTTCCATCAATCAACGGATCAATAATTAAAAATGAATTGTTGATAAAGTTATTAATCACTTTAAATCAATCAAAATCAATCAAATAAATTCTACAATCATAGATTAACCAATCATTATACTGTAATTGATAGGCCTAACTTAAGATAATTTAATCAGTAATTTATCAATAAGAATTTAATCAATCATCAAATCCAATCAATACCAAATCAATGTACTTAAATGGATCAATCAACCGAAGAATCAAGATAAATAAACAAAAAATGTACCAACCAATCAATGTTCCAGAAAAGTCTGAAGAATTAAGGCTATGAAGGAGAATCGGAAACATAATGTTTTTATTTCACGTAATATGATCCAAAAGAAAATTGTAATATTTCTACTACTGTTTAGATTCTGCCAAGCGGCAAGGTCCACATTACTATGTGGTGTTCGTGGAAGTGGAAGGAAATAAAGGTGACATCGGAGAACATATAAGTACACTAGTAAGTAAAAATCAAGTAAAGTAGTAAACCAAAATCCAGCAACACTTTCACATTCAATTAATCAGTGATCAACAACACATGTATGAAAAATAATATATTATAATGGTGAGCATGGATGTAGACGTGCGTTTAGCCTACATTGTGATTGTATGTAGGCCTACACAGATATACGGCTTAGGCCTATAATAATTAATAAATCAATCAAAAAAACATTTCATTCTCTTTCTTGTCATGTACAAATCATAACAATAAAATAATAAGTGATATGCCAGAATATATTTTAATTGTCTTTTTTGTTTAGCTGGATTCTGAACTTTGTGAGCACGCGGCCTTGTACAAAATGTGGCGTTCCCAAAACGGTATCGGTACGGCAGACGTCCTCTTTGTCAAACCAGGTGGATTTGCAAGACTGAAGAATTACATCGTTGACAATTCCACAGCTACTTTTAACCAGTTTAAACAGCCACGAAAACTCAAAACAGAAGGCACTGTCGCATTTATTTTAGATCAGACATCAGACTGAAGGACCTAGTAAAATGGTGGGTCATGTCGGAAGTAAAATCATATTTACGTGAACACCTTATATTGGAAACAATTGTTTATGTTAAAACATTAATGTTACGTTATGTTATTTATAATACTGGAAAATCATGATTCATCTGACATAAATATTAGTATACAAAACGAAAAGTCTCAGTACAATTTCTGATATTTATAAAGACAAGGAGAGATCATGATTGACTTTTGCTTTGGATATTCTAACAGTAATGAAGCACTGATGTATTTCCACTACGCATTTTGCACCCAACGCAATGCAAGTACGCAAGTGCAACGCAAGTAACTTGGCTTACGTCCTTGCTATTAGAACTAAGCTTACCTCAAAATAAATGTAATTACGAACTTTGAAAATGTCTTTTTAAAAAGAATATAATTGCCTTTGTTTATGCCTATGTATTAAAGTAAATGTTAATGTTGTTTTATAACGTAACACTAAGTTTTGGAGTTATAATGTTGTTTGGTCATTTGACAGCCGTAAAGCCACCTTTTCAATGCCGTGGTATTGATACTGGAAAATAAAATGTCAACTAGTATAATATGATGTAAAATAGGCCTAACTGTTTTGATTTAGTTCTCTGAATTTATTGACACATGATTTAAAAACTGCAAGTTCATAATGCCTACGTAAGCCGTTAGCAATTTTACCGGTAATCCACTGTATTATGCTGTACAATTTGAGTTTTACTTCAATAACTAAGTTATCGAAACAAGTAAAGTTAAACCAAGTTGAACTCGTGAAAGCAAGATGCTAACCTCTAAGCTATATACGGACTGTGATCGGATGTTTGTGATTATAGAAAATGCAAAACGTTTTAAGTCTGATATAATGATGAATATAAGTTGTGTTTCGATGTAATTTGAAAACCATGTACTCTGACTGTGACTTAATTCTAAACGATTAGGAAACATTTGGTAAACACATACTGCCATCTCTCAATTCAAACGGTTGTTTAAATATTTATTTTCGTATTGCAATCTCTTGTGAAATCCCGGGCAGTGTGTCAACGGCGATAATACGTTGTTATTTGGCGGTTAGCCATTCCAGTTGTGTATGACTATTACATTGTATACATAGAATTACTTTTTCAGCAAGCAAAATGAGAGGCACAAGGATTCTTCTTGGTGCAGTCGGTAGTTTGGTTCTTGCTGGCTGTGTATACCGCTGTGTTGGAGTAGCTCTGAACGTAGGCCTGCAGACTGTCGAATCACCTACATTGGCTGTTCTAGAAGGTAATGTTCTCACATTCCAAACTGTGTACTTTACAACATACCGGATCATACAAAACATAGTACGTGCAAGCGGTAACGGTGGGGTAATAGGGTAATACAAATATAGGATCTATGTTATTCTTTAGGACCATTTACACACACGCCGGAGCGGAACTTGGCGGTTTCCGCTCAGGATAGATACAGATTATACGTGAGACAAGCTACGCGGGTTTCCGCTTAACGTTACCGCCCGTCTGTGTAAATTTGCCTACCGCATATAATATTTAACCAGTTCTAATTTTATTTTGTCGAAAAATATTGATTGATTGATTGATCACTTTATTTTAAAATAACAAAATTCCATAACCAAAAAATAACAATATATAAAGAAAACTAAAATCAAACTAAACAAGAATTTTATGTTCTTGTGTTTGAAAATTAAAACTTCTTTCGGAAATTAGGTTTAATGAAGAAAGATAGATAGATACATCCTTTTTATCGTCGGTACAGAGTTCTGCAACGGTAAATACGTGCTTCTGAATCTTTCTGAAAGAAAATACTATTTTAACAAATTCGTTCAAAGAGCAGGCTGTAGACTAGGAAGCACTTCCTGTTGGTAGAAATGTCAATTTCTGTGCTGTTTATTTTATTATACTCTGTTTTTAGAAAACGAAAGGAGTATATTATAATATTAGACAGAGCACATCCAATGAATAGATTGGGCCATAAAATGACATGTGTGTGTTTTTACGCATGCGCTGCATGTACAAAATTGCATTTATTGTGAATATCCTTATTCTTTTTTTTCAGTGCTCTTGCTTACACTGTTATCTATAATTGGCATAATCTTCGTGCACATGTCGCTTGTCTTGTGGTCTGATCACCATGACGTATTTTCAATAGTCATATTATATTCACTAAATGTAACTATGCGATTACTTGCTAAATTATCGAGTCGGAGGTCATTTGAAAAACAAACCAAGTATTTCCGAAAGACACAGGAGAAGTTACTTTTAGACGGTCTCAAGAAAAATGGAAAGACTGCGTATGGCAAAGATTTTAAGTTCCACGAGATCCACAGTCTTGATGAATTTAAGGCGAAACATCCTCTGACAGAATACAGTCATTACATACAATACATAGATCGGATATGCAAGGGAGAAGGAAACGTCATGACGAAAGACAAAGTTGTCAGACTGACCCTGACATCGGGAACAACTGGTAAAAGTAAGAAAATACCATACACCAAACAATCATTAACTGCCATGAGACTAACAATTAATTCCCTGATATTACATATTATCATGGAAGACAAACGGTTTAAACTGCATAGTCCATTACAGCGCAGTTTACTAGTATATTGCCCTTCGACTCCTAGACCCGAAGAAGCAGGAATACCCGTTGGCCCTGTGTCAATGTTAGAAAAATCTCACAAGAAGATACTTGCTGCATTTACCACCACTCCATCAGCTGGCTACGACATTTTGACAGAGTTCGAATCAGGTTATGTACACATGCTATTTGGTATATGTGATCGATATATCGCAAGTATCGAGTCACCATTTACACCTTTGCTACTAAGCGCGTTTCAAGTTTTGGAGAAGCATTGGCCACAGATGTTGAATGACTTGGAGACCGGTTGTATCAGTTCAACTCTAAATATTCCCGATGACGTCCGCCTAGAAATAAACAAACAGATCACAGCCAGATTTGTACCACAGAGAATCCAGTTTTTAAGAAGAGAATTTGAAAAAGGATTTGTCGGAATCGCAAAAAGAATCTGGCCGACGTTAAAACACTTTACAGGTATTAATCTTGGGACAAGCAACGAGGAACTTGGCAGAACATACGCTAAAGGTACGGCCTGTCTAAATGTTATAAATGAACTATTTTTAGACAAGACTTTATAGTGAACATATAGTCCAACACAGTTGTTTTCCGTTCACGTAGTCGACAATCTACAGGAGTTCTGTCGTGAGACTATAGTCAGGCCTACTTCCATTAGCTGGCATGAGGTTTTGAACACCAAAAAGTATTCATTTTCGAAAGAAATCAGTTACTTCATAGCCTATGAAATAAAAACCTAATAATTGTTTTTTTTTTCTAATCCTGTTCAGGGCTTTTACAAGTAACCTCAGCTTACGGTGGCACTGAAGGATTGTTTGGAGTAAATCGTTCACTAACTCCTCCTTTGTGGTACACTCTAGTTCCTGCAGCACTCATTTATGAATTCATTCCTGTAGAACAAAGGTATGTATTCCTAATAAAGAAAATGGAGAACATGCGACGTCTTCGGTCGAGCTTGTTTTGAAATCTTAATACACCCTTGGAGGGGCTAATTTGTGTATTTGTAAACATTACGTTTCCTTAATGCCTCTGTTGTGAGGTTCTTCAGATCGCTCTATTACTTCTAGCTTTTTTTTTTAAAGCTTGCTTTAGTATCTCGACATTCTGAGCAAAGCAACGATAAACAAGCACAATCAGTAGATTGACTTCCAGTGACAAATAACATGTCAAAAGTTGCCTTTTGTAGATCATACTACAAATCTACAACCCATGCTTTTACTGAAACTAAATTTTTTATAAGGTACAATAATTCCTCTGGTAAATATACTGGCGAATGATTGATTTGAATGATCATTTTGCAAAAGTGGTGCCTTGCTATTAAAAAACACTGTTATAAACGATATTATATCTCTTATTTCTTCAAATCGATCTAATCGAATACACTTTAGAATTATGTTTTAATTTCCATTAATTAATTAAAACAAATACAATATTATCATATAAAGTTAAAAGGGACTGTACAATTCCCTTCTCAAACAAAAGAGTAAACAGTATGTTTTGTTTTTAGCGGAGACGCAAACCCAAAAATCATTTTTGGGGATTCTGTTAAAGTTGGAGAACAGTACGAAATGGTGGTAAGCAACCCGACATGTGGGTTATACAGATTTAGATTTGGTGACGTCATAAAAGTTGTGGACTTCTATAACACAACTCCAATGATTGAATTTCAGTACAGGTAAGAGAATGAGTTCACAACACGTCAAAATAAATTTTGAAAAATTGAAGAAAACATAAACTTTGAAAAATTGGAGAAAATACTTAATACCTAAACTTTGAATACATTGAAAAGTGCAACAGACAATTTCACCCAATTCCCAGTGCTGTATCTCTACATACTACCGATCTATTTGTGAGGTACCATAGGAATATTTGCACAGCCCATCTTTAACGTGTTTTTCAACAGATGCTGCATCAGTATTTTATTCTTTACGCATGTTTCCGGTTTTGTTTTATAGGTATGGTCAAATATTAAACCTACGTAGTGAAAAAGTGGACGAATCAGCAGTATACACGTCAATATTAAAATGCGTAAAAAAATGGCCTAGCCAACGGCTCGTTGATTTCACTTCCGCGGAGAGTGACCTTCTACCAGGTTCGTACTCTAGGCCTAATGCGTTGGTGGTAATTTTTAGGTTCCATTCTTTCCACAAATTATGCTTGTAAACAAGGAATATGCTAAAATTGTAAATAGTAGATTTTTATGTTTTTATTTCAGATGGTGAAAGAAATGCTGAACCTGGATATTACGTAATTTTCATTGAAATCAAAGGAAAAGATGGAGAATATGTGTTGACAGCCGACGAAAAATCAACGGTAAATCGTTAAGTATAATCTGGTTCAAAGTCAATCAAATCAAATTAATACACATGTATTTGTTAACTTCAATGAACCAAACAGCTATCTATGAATATTTTAAACAGTTTAGATAATTTAAATTTTCATTACTAAATCTCTTTCTATTCCAGATTGATTCTGCACTTTGTGATCAAGCATTTGCCTATAAGTCGTACCGGGACAAAGGCAGTATTGCCCCGATGGATGTACGTCAAGTTAAGCCAAATGGTTTTGCTGAATTTAAGAAGTACATACTAGACAATTCCACAGCATCGGTAACGCAATTTAAGCAACCAAGAAAACTGAAAACAACAGAAATGGTGGCCTTCCTATTACAACATACATTCGAGTGAATTGACAGATTAATAAGTCTATGTACCTACTAAAGAACTGAATATTAAATTAGCTTGACATGACCACCACTGAAAAAACAGACCTAATTCTCTCAGGAAGGAAAAGTAATTTTAAACATAAAAAAATATGGATTTTTAAATCATTATCTTTAAAGTGTCGTGGTACACTCAGATATTAATTGCGCAATGGTGTCATTTTCTCATTGCAAAATGTATGTATTGTTAGTTATTACGGCCTTCAGGCTCAATAGCTAAATTTGCTTTAAAAAAATAAACATTTGAGTTTTTATACTTAAATTGAATTGATTTATTTTTTTTGGCACAATGAAATCAATGTATTGAAAATAACTTTTAAATTGCGTATGACATTTATGTTTAGCGGTAATGGAAAACAAGTGCGACATAATTCTAGATCGGAACTGGTAATCACTGGTAATATAGCAAACACACTACGTGTATAGACCTACAAATATCTATCGAGTTCACATTGTTCATGCTTTCAATCACTGTTTAAACATTTGTATTGCAATATCAGCCTGGCAGTGCTTAAATAAGGACGTTTGCACAAATAGTTTGGGGTTCGCCCACTTCAGCTGTACTCATATTGCACTGTAGCCTATATGTTAGTCCTGCATCATAGCAAGTTACGAACAATGAGAGGCCTAAAGATTCTTCTTGGTGCAGTCGGTAGTCTGGTTCTTGCTGGCTGTGTATACCGCTTTGTTAGAGTAGCTATGAACATAGGCCTGCAACCTGTCGAGTCATCTGTGTTGGCTGTTCTAGAAGGTAGGCCAATTGTATCAAAGTCTAAACTGGTTATACAACATATACACTGATTTCACCCCATATGTATGTCACATAATATCAACACATTGAATAGGAATAATGTGAACAAAATGTTTTTTAAGTTTTTGTTTTCTTTTAGTGCTCTTTATTATGCTTTTGTCAGTAATTGGCATCATCTTCGTGCACATGTCGATTGTCTTGTGGTCTGATCACCATAGCCTATTTTCAATAATCATCTTATATTCAATCAATGTAACCACACAATTACTTGCTATATTCTCGAGTGGGAGGTCATTTGAAAAACAAACCAAGTATTTTCGAAAGACACAGGAGAAGCTACTTTTAGACGGTCTAAAGAAAAATGGAAAGACTGCGTATGGCAAAGATTTTAAGTTCCACGAGATCCACAGTCTTGATGAGTTTAAGGCAAAACATCCTCTGACAGAATACAGTCATTACAGACAATACGTAGATCGGATATGCAAGGGAGAAGAAAACGTCATGACAAAAGATAAAGTTGTCAGACTGACCCTGACATCGGGAACAACTGGTAAAAGTAAGAAAATACCATATACCAAAGAATCATTCACTGCCATGGAGTTATCGACCAATTGCCTGCTATCATACTTTATGAAAAAAGACAAAAGGTTTAAATTACAGAGTCCATTACAGCGCAGGTTATTTATATTTTGCACCCCGACTCCTGGGCCGACAGAAGCAGGAATACCGTCAGGCCCTGTTTTAATGTTGGATCAATCTAAGAAGAAGTTCCTCGCTGCTATTACAACCACTCCAATAGCAGGCTATGGTATTTTGACAGAGTTTGAATCCGGTTATGTAAACATGCTATTTGGTATATGTGATAGTTATATCGCAAGTATCGAGTCATCATTTACACCTTTGGTACTAAGCGCGTTTCAAGTTTTGGAGAAGCATTGGCGACAGATGTTGAATGACTTGGAGACCGGTTGTATCAGTTCAACTCTAAATATTCCAGATGACGTTCGCCTAGAAATAAACAAACAGATCACAGCCAGATTTGTACCACAGAGAATCCAGTTTTTAAGAAGAGAATTTGAAAAAGGATTTGTCGGAATCGCAAAAAGGATCTGGCCGACGTTACAGCACTTTACAGGTATTAATCTTGGGACAAGCAACAAAGAACTAGGCAGAACATACGCTAAAGGTACGGCCTATCTAAATGTTATAAGTGAAATATTTTTAGGCAAGGCTTTATAGTAAACACAAATAGTCCTACACAGTTGTTTTCACGTTGTCGACAATTTACATTCTGTCGTGAGACTATAGTCAGGCCTACTTCCATGAGCTAGCATGAGGTTTTTAGTATTCATTTTAGAAAGAAATCAGTTACTTTATAATCTTTCAAATTCTTTTCAGGGCTTTTACAAGTAACTTCAGCTTACGGTGGAACTGAAGGATTGTTTGGAATAAATCGTTCACTAACCCCTCCTTTATCGTTCACTTTACTTCCTTCGAAAATCTTTTACGAATTTATTCCTGTTGAACAAAGGTATGTAATACATAGAGGAAAATTGTGTAAAAGAGTTGGGTGAAAATCATAATTAATTGAGGGCGCTAATTTTTGTGGGATGTTTATGTTGCGCAGTTCACCATTTCTACTACAATAAATTAGCTGCTCTTTTTTCACAAATTCTGACATGTGAAAAGTAACGGAAAAAGCGGAAACATCAGTGGATAGATTTTCAGTGACAAATGACATATGTCCAAATTATTTAAACACATGTTCAAAACATGTTTTCACTGAAAATAAAAATGGTACAGTAAATCCACTGCTGATCAGGTCTACTACAGTACACCTTTTCTCATGATTTAATTTTGCGAAAAATGGTTTATTGCGATGGAAAAATAAGTTTTGCCAAAGACGTTTATTTAGTCTAATCGAATGCAATTTGCAAGTAGGCCTATATTGAAAATTAATTTATAAAAAATAATATTATACAACAATAAACGGAATAGCAATATCATTTCAAATAAAAGAGTACATAACCTAATTTATACGTGTTTTTAGCGGAGACGCAAATCCAGACGTCGTGTTTGGTGATTCTGTTAAAGTTGGAGAACAGTACGAAATGGTTGTGAGCAACCCAACGTGTGGGTTATACAGATTCAGATTTGGTGACGTCATCAAAGTTGTGGACTTCTATAATACAACTCCAAGGATTGAATTTCAGTACAGGTGAGAAAGGAGTTCCTTATAATGTTATCGTTTCAAATTAATTAATTAATTAATTAATTTTCAGTATATCAACGGATGGTTTAGAATGTATTCTGTATAATCATAATAATTATTTACTATTACAGTTTACGGTTGAGATATAATTAACTATTATATCTTATTCTGTGCCTGTTGATTTATATATGTATAAGTATCTCTTCGGAGATCCAGCTTCGTGAATTAATATACTGAAAAATAAGGGCGTATCAATTTGATCTTGTGCGTGCGTTCAATTGGAAACTACAGTTCCGTTGTACCACGCCAGCGGTGTTAAAGAATCGCTATCCAATCGAATTTGAACAATACCATGAAAGCCAAAGTTGTCTAATGGATTGGACATCTGCATATAATGCAGAAGGTTCCTGGTTCGAATTTTGCCGGGTTTGGGGACTTTTTCTCATTCTCGTGCACACATTTCTCTTTCTTTATCGTTTAGATGATTTATATTTTAATAGTTTGCAGTGACTGCTGAATTAGATGCATCTTTATTAATTTTCTTTTGTTTACGCATTTTTCCAAATCTGTTTTATAGGTATGGACAGATACTAAACCTACGTAGTGAAAAGGTGGACGAATCAACAGTATATACGTCAATATTGAAGTGTGTTAACACATGGCCTGGCCAACAACTTGTTGATTTCACTTCTGTGGAGAGCGACCTTTTACCAGGTATGTAGGGCTACATTGTGTTAGTATTGATTTTAGCGGTTCTTTTCTTCCACAAGTATGTTCGTGTAAACAAGAAATATACTAAACTTGTAAAATAGTAGATGATTTGAATGTGTTTTTTTTTCAGATTGTGAAAGAAATGCTGGACCTGAATATTACGTAATTTTCATAGAAATCAAAGGAAAAGATGGAGAATATGTGTTGACAGTTGACGAAAAATCAACGGTAAATCAACTTGCTTCAAAGTCCAATCAAATTAAATAAAAATGTTTAGTCTAGGCCTACAAGCACATGATGAATCTTCGATGGCTCCGAGGAAAAGCCATTACAGATTTCATTTTATGTTAAATCAAACAGCTAGCTATGAATATGTTAAACAGCTTAGATAAGGTAAATTTTAATTCATAAATATCTTCCTGTTCCAGATTGATTCTGCACTTTGTGATCAAGCATTTGCCTATAAGTCGTACCGAGACAAAGGCAGCATTGCCCCGATGGATGTACGTCAAGTTAAGCGAAATGGTTTTGCTGAATTTAAGAAGTACATACTAAACAATTCCACAGCATCGGTTACGCAATTTAAGCAACCAAGAAAACTGAAAACACCAGAAATGGTGGCCTTTCTATTACAAAATACATTCAAATGAAATGACAGATTAATAAGTATATGTACCTACTAAAAAACTGCATATTAAATTAGTTTTGACCTGACCACCATTTAAAAAATTGATGCAATTCTCTAAAAAGCAAAAGTAATTAAAAAACATGCCTAAATGATGAATTTCAAACCATTATATTGAAAGCGTCGTGGTATACTTGTAAGATATTAATTGCGCAATAGTGTTTTTAAACGACATCATTTTCCTTTTGTAAAAATGTTAATGTGTTATTAGTTATTACTGCCTTTAGGCTCATCAATAACTAAATTAGCTTTTTAAATATGAACATTTGAGTTTATATAGGCCTACTCTACTTAAATTGAATTCAATATTTACTAAACCAATTAATGTTTAACAAGGTTGGACTCGTAAATACAAGATGTTAAATATTTTCCACTAAATGATTAGTTTAGTTGGCACAATAAAATCGATATATGCGATTAATGAAAATAAAGTTTTAAATTGCGTATTCAACTTATGTTTAGCTGTAATGGAAATCAAGTGCGACATAATTCTAGATCGGAACTGGTAATCAGTCGAGTATAACAAACACATCACGTGCATAGACCTACTAACGCCTCGATTCACATGATTTCAATCATTGTTTAAATATTTGTATTATAATCTGTAATTGTGTAGTACTCTAGCCCGACAGTGCTAACTGGATCTTGGTACGAATTTTCCTTCTTATTGAACTGTATACATTGTGGTCATACACCCTGTATAGCTCCGAAAATGAGAGGCCTAAAGATCCTTGTTGGTGCCGTCGGTATATTGGTTCTTGCTGGCTGTGCATACCGCTTTGTCAGAGTAGCTGTCAACGTAGGCCTGCAGACTGTCGAATCACCTGCTTTGACTGTTCTAGAAGGTAGGCCTATTGTATCAAAGTCTACATTATACAAGCACATTTTAGTATGAATATAGCCTAGCAATTTTGAATCTATTGTATTGTGAAATTTCCTCATGTTATGTTTCTTTCCAGTGCTCTTTATTATGCTGTTGTCTGTAATTGGCATCATGTTCCTGCACATGTCGATTGTCTTGTGGTCTGATCACCATAGCTTATTTTCAATATTCATCTTATATTTACTAAATGTAACTTTGCGATTACTTGCTAAATTTTTAAGTATGAAATCATTTGATAAAAAAACAAAGCTATTTCGAACGACTCAGGAGAAGTTACTTTTAGACGCTCTAAGAAAAAACAAAAAAACTGCTTACGGCAAAGACCTCAAGTTCCACGAGATCCACAGTCTTGATGAGTTTAAGGCGAAACATCCTCTGACAGATTACAGTCATTACAAATCATACATAGATCGGATTTGCAAGGGAGAAGGAAACGTCATGACGAAAGACAAAGTTGTCAGACTGACCCTGACATCGGGAACAACTGGTAAAAGTAAGAAAATACCATATACACAACAAACATTAACTGTCCTTGAATTAACACTTGGTTCCCTTGTAATAAATATTGTGAATGCCGACAAACGATTTAAATTACAGAGTCCATTGCAACGTAATTTTATCATATTATGCCCATCCACTCCCGCGCCCAAAGAAGCAGGAATACCCGTAGGTCCTATTGCGATGATAGAGCAATCTCAGAAGAAATTCCTTGCTGCAGTTACCACCACTCCATCAGCCGGCTACGACATTTATACTGAATTTGAATCGGGTTATGTACACATGCTATTTGGTATATGTGATCGATATATTGGATGTCTCGAGTCAACATTTACACCTTTACTACTAAGCTCGTTTCAAGTTTTAGAGAAGCATTGGCAACAGATGTTAAATGACCTGGAGACCGGTTGTATCAGTTCAACTCTAAATATTCCCGCTGAAGTCCGCCTAGAAATAAACAAACAGATCAAAGCCAGATACGTACCAGAGAGAATCCAGTTTTTAAGAAGAGAATTTGAAAAAGGCTTTGTCGGAATTGCCACACGGATCTGGCCGACGTTACAATACTTTTCAGGTATAAATCTTGGCACCTGCAATGAAGAACTATGCAGGACATATACAAAAGGTAATCTATGAATGAAACAAACATACATAAGTCTACCTGAAATGAAAAAAAAGACCTTATGAAAATATGTACAGATAAATAACTTTATACAGTAACTGAAAAACTAACAGTTAATTTCGTGTACTTGTCTGGAGATCCTTTCCGTGAGCTCATTTCAGTTGACTTAACTGGTGTTCATTTCAGCTTACTGAACTGGTGTTCCTTTTTGTTGACTTAACTGGTGTTCCTTTCAGTGACTTAACTGGTGTTCCTTTCAGTTAACTTAACTGGTGTTCCCATCAGTTGATTTAACTGGTTCTTTTCAGTTGATTTAACTGGTTCCTTTCAGTTGACTTTATTGTAGTTCCTTTTAGTTAACCTACCTGATGTTCCTTTCAGTTGACTTTACTGTAGTTCCTTTCAGTTGACTTGAATCAACTTTCTTTCAGTTTAATGTAACTTGTTTCTTCTTCTGATCTTTATCAGGGCTATTAGAAGTATCTCCAGCTTACGCTGGAACCGAGGGATTGTTTGGAGTAAACCTTTCACTTACTCCACCTTTCTTGTACACTTTAGTGCCTTCAGCAGTAATATATGAATTTATCCCCGTTGAGCAAAGGTGTGTACAATTTAAACATATTGTGCGTATAATTTATGGGTTATGTATATCAATTTAACTATTGCTTTAAAATATCATTACAAAATTGAATAATATGTGTATGTGTTTTCAGTGAAGACCCAAATCCAGAAATCATGTTTGGTGATTCTGTTAAAGTTGGAGAACAGTACGAAATGGTCGTAAGCAATCCCACGTGTGGATTATACAGATTCAGATTTGGTGACGTCATCAAAGTTGTGGATTTTTGTAATGCCACTCCAACGATTGAGTTTCAGTACAGGTAGGCATGCGCATCATAATTATAAAAGTGCCAAATAGACCATTGGAGAAAGCCAATAGCTGAAGCTGACTGGGTAAATGCTGGTATGTTTGGTAAATGTACTGTTTTCAGTAAGTTCTTTCTGGCAACATTTTGAAATGCTACTAGCTGCAGACGAAAAATAGTTTAAAACTGTAATTTAATTAAATTAAATAATAAACTAATTATAAATATTACTAAAGATATTTTACGGTGGGATTTTGCTTCAAGAAGTTAGAAATAGCCGAGTGTAATGTTATTTTTCTTTTAACGCATGTTTTTAGTTGTTAATGTTTTAAAATTATTAGGTGTGGTCAGATATTGAATTTACGTGGTGAAAAAGTGGACGAATCTGCAGTATATGAGTCTATCTTAAAATGTGTTAAAAAATGGCCTAACCAACGACTCGTTGATTTTACTTCTGCAGAGAGCGAACTATTGCCAGGTAGGCATATTATGCTATTTGTAATTGAATCGACCAATACGAGGCTCGTTTCTTTATTATGTAATAAATATGATGATTTGTATGTTTTCAGATTCTGAAAGACAGACTGGACCTGGATATTACGTAATTTTCATTGAAATCGATGGAAAAGATGGAGAATATGTGTTGACAGCTGACGAAAAATCAACGGTAAATTACTATGTCCAATTGTCCTTTGCCATCCTAAATAATATCACTAGGACAATAATGTTTGACAGAATCTAAGATAGTTAATTCGAGACTAATGTAAATAAATATTGTTTGCCTGTCTTCTGGTAAACAGTTAAACTGTTGGTTTGCAAAAAAAAAAGCGTTGAAAATTTGGAAAAATGTTTGGCCTGCTGTTAAAATTAATAGCATACAGATTCAAACATATGGAAAAGTTGTCTAAAACGTTACTATTCTGTATCTTTCAAAACTATTCTGGTGACCCTGTCTGCTGCTATGATTAGCATATTTTAATATTTATTTTTCCAGATTGAATCTGCACTTTGTGAGCAAACACTTGCCTACAAGACGTGTCGGGAAAAAGTTGCTATTGCCCCGATGGATGTACGCCAAGTTAAGCCAGAGGGTTTTGCTGAATTTAAGAAATACATAGTAGACAATTCCACAGCATCGGTTACGCAATTTAAGCAACCAAGAAAACTGAAAACACCAGAAATGTTGGCCTTCCTATTACAAAATACATATGATATTGATAGTTCAGACTAATGATATTTTTATGCTACGGTATGGTAGCTCGATAACAATATTATACAATAATTATGTCACGAACTCCTCTTACGTATGTTTCCGAGCGGTTGAAAATACTTTAGGAACTCCCTTGTGACATAAAAGTATACACGAAAAATCCACAAAGTTGTAAAATAACTCAAAACAAAGCTTTAATTTCAATCAACTTCAACTTTCAACAATCCAGTAAGCACTTTAAACAACAGCTTCACAATAACTTTTACAATCGAATATCCAACAACCTTACAATAGTTTTACATCCCTTTATATACAAGATGTTCCTATCCTTCTAGATCGTTCTTCTTCTTATTCTATTGAATTACAGTTTCTATTAATAGCACTTTTGGAATGTTCCTGATTGTTCTTATTAATTATACATGGTTTCTTAAATCAAAACATCTTAATCTAGAATGTTCATATTAAGGAATGGTAATTTATTACAATTATATACTTTTGTTTTTTTATACATTTGCTTTTAAATTCAAGCAGATTTAGAATTATTTAAGCAGTAGGCCTAATGATAGATTCACGAAAGATTGAATATCGGAAAATATACAATAGTTTAAAAATTGAGAAATGAAAAGGAAAAAAAGAATATAACTTTAGAATGAAATATGTTTTCACTATTCTAGGCAATTGTAATATCAGTCAATAAATAAATAAATAAAATCGACAGTCAGTCACTAAAGATAACTATTTTTGACACACATGGCGTTCAGACCTATGCTAACTTAGTGTCCGGACAAAAATCGAAACCCTGACTGCTGGACTGTACAACATAAAAAGACAATAAATAGAGACGTGGAAAAGTTTGATTTGAGGTGCCTTGTAATAAACAGGTAAATTATAAGTGGAACACAAAGTTTGAAGGACAATAGCGGTTTTAACTTGAACAAATTACTGTTTCACACAAGGTATTAGGCTGGTCAGGACCTCTGACACAAAGTAACTATACAATTATCCAGAAAATATAAAAATAATATAGAAAAGGTTTAGTTTAGTCGGTCACCAGAGGGAAGGTCAACCCGTAATTGAAATGCATACCATTTCATTTTTAATTAAATTTTAACAAACCACCCATGTAAAACATTTTCATAGACGCCGCATACAAAACGCGATTAGCAAAGTTGTCATTTGAAGGAAATATTAGAAATATTAGAGCTAGTGACACTAATCCGATATTATTTCTATTATTTCTAATTCTTCTACGGCATACAGAAATAAAAATTGCACTACTTGATTCCACTTTGGGAATCCTGTCTCTCTATTGTTTGTTATTTTTTGTTATATGTGAGACGAAATAAATGAAATGAAATGAAAAACTTGGTCTTTCAATGAACTGGTAACTTGAATTACGATTACTTAGAAAGACGATCGGTAATGTCGGTTGTTCACCATGGTAAACCACCGATAATACCAAATATGGTAGTAGATAAATGTTGTTGTTTTTTGTTGTTGCATATTTTAATCAATTTAGCCCTCAATATTATGTAACATTATAGTTTTTAAAACATTTTGTTTATTAAAATCAAACAAATTTTTAAACGAAGTATCATTCTTTGTTAAATTCTTATTAAAATCATATTACCTCATAATGCATAAGTATAAATGAGGAACAAAGCAACACGGTAATTAAGATTTGATGTATTGCCCCCCCCCCCCCCCCCCACCAACTAACACATTTTTTTTTTTTTTTTTTTTTTTTGGGGAATATACCATGAATTGAAAAAAAATCTGAATTAATTATTCTTCATTTTGTTGTTTCTTTATAACTGCAGTATAAGTTTTGTTGGGGTTGTATTCGGCCCTTACGAGCTAGTAATAGTTGATAATGTTGTCACACACTAGGTATGATTGGTTCTTATGCCATTTACCATGTAGTATTACAGGCAAACTGTAAGCCTAAACACGAACATCGCGTTTTTTTCACTCTAATACAGGACTTTTAATAGAAATAACAAATAATAATCACAAATAACTTGAACAAAGATTTAGGCCCTATACACTAGAAAAATGAACAATAACATTTCAGGCATCTGAATTGAATATAGGCTCACACACTATTATTGCCTTATAGTATTGACACTTAAAACCTATAATTATACCACGAAAAAATTAGTTTAAACTAATCATCCATGTTTATAATATGCAGTAGGCCTACTACGTTCATCTCATTGGTTGTGTGATTTTGTTCAACCTATCACTCCGTGTCTTTAGGGATGACGTCACATACCTGTTACATTCTTCACACTTGGCTTACCAATATACTTCCGTACGACTATATTCTATTGTATTCTCGTTTGAATAGGAAGTACTATAGGACTTTAACGACTCTTAACCTCACGTCGGATTAAACTGTGTACTATACACCATTTAAACCTGTACCAAACATGGGAAACGATTTGAGCAAGAGAAAAGACAGTTGTTACACGGTTATAGCCAAGACTGGCGATCGTCCTCACGGAGGAACTGACGCTAACGTCTACGTCGTGTTGTACAACAAGAACGGAGAAGCATCGCCTAAAATCAAACTAGATACGCGGTTACACGATGATCTAGAACGTGGACAGACAGACGTGTTTAATGTCAAGGGCTTAAGTACGAGTTTCGGTGATGTTGTTGCAATTGATATTTGGAATAAGGGTAAAGATCGGATAAAGGATGATTGGTATGCAGAGTGGGTCTCCGTTGTCAAGGGAGAGGAGGATTTATTTCAGTTCCCGCTGAACCGTTGGATTCGTGCCGCCGACGGAAAGTTAAGGTGGGTCTACTTTATTACGTAAGATTTAATAAAAGCATAACATTAGCACATGGAGGTATTAAATACCATGATTAGAACTTCACGTCAAAGGCATAGGCCTACTAACGTGTTTAACGTTTATCGGCATAAATCGGTTGAACAACAATGTATTGACCTGTAAACCTGTTTGGAGGGTAGGCCTGCGATGCAGGTAATTGAGAGGCTGACCTTGAATCATTGTATTACAGCATTTTGTTCTTTGCATCCTTAAACCGGATTCGCACAGACCGCTTCATTTAATTGGCAACCTATAAACTGCACGTAGGCTTAACTTTCAAGTAGAGACCCTCCCTACCCTGGTCCAAATTATATCACTTGCAGTACTAATATGCTTTACTATACTTACTTATATACATTGTTATTCTCGTTTTTTTACACAGAAAATTGACATTCTAATACGGTTTTTAGCATATGTGTAGGCCCTCGAGATGAGACCCAACCGAATGTTAAACCCTGACAATAGTTGATTGCACTTCAGCTACTATAGTAAATGTAGTAAAATAGCCGTGATTAATATCATGAGTATATATATTTATTTATTTTTAGATGTTAAAACATCTTTATACAGGATTACACAATCAGGTAAAAAAAAACCTGTTTTGCATTGTGGTCTGTCTTGAATAAAATCAGAAAACATTTTTTTAGTTTTATGGAAACAAAAATGAAATCAATATCTAGCTTTGAATGAAGCAATTGATGGGGGAATAATTAATATAGGCCTATATCGGCTAAGTCGCTCTAAAAATATAAATTGTCAGGAGACAAAATGCTCTGAGATTCGGGTATTTTAATTCTATATTGTTCAAATTCAATGAACACAGTACGTAGCATACATATTTTGTAGATCATGTTACTAATTACGGGGCGCCGTTCGGGACATCACTAATTTTGTCGACAAAAATTGTATTTTGTCGACAAAAATTGTATTTTGTCGACAAAAATTGTATTTTGTCGACAAAATTAGAAATCTCCCGAATGGCGCCCCCAACTAACTAATTCCTTTCGTTTATTGTACCCAATGTCCCGGGACAAAATGTTTGTTATTTCACTGTGTAGGGCGCAGCGCAAGTAGGCCTACGTACTCTAAAGCTTAATTTTTAATCACACACGCGACGGATCATTCGAGCAGGCGTTGGCCAAGCAAGTTAAAAGTAGGTATATCATAGGCCTAATATAGCAAGTCATAATAAACGCTTTATTCCAACCGAATCTGGAAGAAAACCAAACTAGCTTATAAATAACAACAATAAAAGTACAGTTCTTAATCCACTAAATCGGATGGTTTAATACGATAACACTTATTGCGGTATTTTAATTGGGTTAAGGTTAATATATTAATACGATTGCTGTATATATATTAGATAATAAATCAATCATATTTTTCCAATCCTTTGTCGTATTATTTTGTTTCTGTAACACATAATATTAAAAACAATATCTGATTCCTAAAGCTTGTTTTCCACTACGCGTTGAAGCGTATCTTTATTCATATTTCCATTTATTTTTTTATGCGAAAAAAAAGTATCGCATTCATTTCAGGAATGTAAGATTTGTCTAGTGGAAACCAGCTTTTAAATGTGTTAACATTACAGGCCTATGTTTGTATTGATTACAGATTTCAACGAAATGACTGTTGCATTCCACAACATTCTAAAGAAAAAGAGCAACGTGAAAAAGAGTTATCCAAAAAGAGACAGTTATACCAATTTTCTACCGATGAACCGGGAATACCGAGACAGGTTTGAAATTCATTTTTATTGAGTTTAGGTATTATTTACATTTATTTTAGGCCTATTTGTAAGCCTATTGGGTTGTCTAAAGGTCAACTCAGACAACGTCGCGCGATTAAGCCCGACGAAACGCCTTGACTCGTCGGCGCTGCTGAGTTGAATCCCGAAGGGACGATTCGTCTTGAGTTTGCGCCAGGCGTAGTTTTTAGGTCGTCGCGCGCGAGAACTTAAAACATGTTTAATTTCCTCCCGACGACGAGAAGACTCGTCGGACCTCGTTATAATTATACGTACGACGCTGTCTGAGTTGACCTTAAGAGTATTGAAATAAAAACTGAAATGAAAACTACAAAAAAAAAAAAAACGTTACATAAACAGCAGAGAAGAGTTCACCTTCCCTTTATAGCAGGAAGTTGCTATGACAAGATGGTTGCTACAATAACAAACACTTTCCCCAAACATAGCGTTTGTACAAATAATCTCAAATTTAATGGCATATTCAGGTGGTGGCGGGAAGTTGTACCACATCTTTCTCCGAACAAGGAAGTAATACTAAATTTATATTTTTATTTTAGGTGAAATTGTTACCAACGGACGAAAAATTCCACCCGGAATATGATGTAAGTATGGATTTCCGTTACATCCTCTATATCATTTGCAAGACCACAGAAAACTTTCGAAATTAGGGAAATTCCCAAGAACATCCAATGAAACCTGAAACCTAAAACTAAAGCATTTTGACATTTTTCCAATTATTGAAGAGATAATGAAACAATGGCATTTACATCATCTCAACAGTGTTAACCAAGGAAATCTAACATTAACAACGAAATGTACTTGTACATTCGAACTTTGTTAACATTTAATTTTCCTAACCAGGATGACACAACTGGATACCTTTTTATGACCTATTCATATTGTGGTTTAATAAACAGTTATCTACTTTCTATAGTGATATACGGTAATACAAAATAACAACTAATTAATAGTGCAAAATGCCTTTCATTCATTATTGAGACTGTAAAACCGTTCACTATCATGGACAATAAAGTGCAGCAAATTAAATATAACCCAGGCAATTTCACAACAGGAGACTGAGCTCGCATTGCCAAGATAGGAACTCGTAACAGCCCTTTGACCTTATGTCTGGCTCCGACAAATACCACAGTACTGTACTAATGTACATATTCTCCGCGGCGCACGGTGTCTGGTAATGCGCGTGGATCTAATTGTGTCGCAGCCACAGATAAACTCTTTGATCTCCGGAGCTCAGCATCCCTGTTGTTAGATTGCCCTGACATAATGAACTTCAAAATCATCTATCAGATGACTATCTCCAGCTACTTCATTTTACGATAATAATAATAATTGTTTACTTCCCTTTTGTATCAAATATTCTTTCGTTTCGTAAATATTCATATCGGATATTTATATTTCAAAACATGATTACTTGAACTATGGAGCTACAGTATTAAACAGCTCCATACTAGATCCATTACTGTACCCCATCTAAAAATTTGTTTCCAGTATGAGTGTATCGCATTTTATTTATTCTTTTGCTATCTTCAATAGAATTGGAAAGAGAGTACATTGAAGAACCTCAAGCTACAAGTCCTTCTGATTAAACACACAACAAAGGAATTCCTCAGCATTTCTCATCTCACGGACCTATACAAATTCGGGTTCGACGTACCAAGGGTAATACATGAATAATTTATTGAAAAATATCAATACAAGTTGTCGTTAAAAAATAACTAACCCTGTAAAAGGACTGTTTAATAGTCTTCATTGATTTTCTACCAAGGACTATAACAAGAGGTTTTATGACACAACGCCGATTAGTTTCATAGGTATTGATACAGCATACATCATAAAATATTACGACACCTAATTATTATTATTACTTGCATACATAATCTAAGAAAATGATAGTGCCATGGATACATTATGAATACGTGTTGTTATACAATACATTGTCTGTCAATGCTACTGGTAATTATTTTCAGAATTTCAATTGTTGCAAATGTGCCTGTTTCGCAATGTTATTTTAATTTATACGAATTCAATTCTTTATTGACCTTCATCGTACCTTACATTGAAAACAAATAAAACACAGAACGAAATATATATATGAATAGCCTAAATAACCAAAAGTATAGTCCAAACTCTATTCGTAGAATCAAACCAAAGTTTGGCTTCCGGTAAACCATTTTTCTCTTTGAAACACGTGGTATACCGCAAACCTAACTTTACTATAGTGCTTATTTATTATAATACTTTTAAAATATTTTTATGATCATATTTTCAAATGTTATTCGATTTTAAAATGAGTTATTGTCCTGTTGGATGTATACATATATATGGAAAGATAGAAGATAATATATGGAAAAATGCCTCTAAAAACTGGTCAAATTGGAAATTATTAATAAATGTTTACGCTTCCTTTTAACTTCAATTACACATCCTTTAGTAGTAAACATGTCGGTTGTATTTACGTTGAAACCCCGATTAGGGAAGTAATTCGCCTTTATCCACAGCGATCATAAATTTGTAATGTAAACTTTATAATGTTTGTGTATATTTTTCCAATTTCCTGTTCTAATATGATAATTACTCCCCTTTCACACAGAAAATTCTTCGCACCATTTATGCGAGTGGGTCTAGACCTGTCAGGCCCGTAGCCAGAATGCATCAGAGGGGGGTTTTCTTGACACCAAGTATTTTGCGAGCGCAGTGAGCAACTGTAGGCTGGGGGCCAGGGGGCCGCCAGCGATTTTTTTTTTCGTACATAAGTTGGGGACCCCCTCATGAAACGTCACAAAATAAACATGAATAATTCATTAGTTAAATGTTCTTGTTCCGTGTGCACCCAAGCGTATAGCAACAAGAAGTGATTACACAAGAAGTGCGGTACGATTCTAGGCCTATCTCCGCGCTGTTGTTGTTGTTTCATAGAAGAATAGCGGCGTTTTGTGTGGATTGTCGAAATAATCAGCCTTTAGTTTATGATAGTGTTTTTAATATAATTTACTAAAGAATTACGTGTTAAAATTATAGTTTCTATTAATACTATTAGGCCTAGGCCTAATTATTAGTCTCTAGACATATGTCTATTCTAGTAGAGCTGTGTGTGTGTGTGTGTTATAGGTATGACACAATCCGAGTAATAAGTCAACAAAATTAAACAATAAACATTACACAAAAATACATTTTTTATTCTCGTGGGTCTAATCTTCCCATCTCATGTGTTCATATACGCGCATTTTTAAAGTTCCTTTGAGTACATGCATTGTTTGATAATAAAATAGCAGAATAAAAAAAAAAATACAGTACACAAATTATACACATTCTTTATTCTTGTGGGTCTAAGCTTTCTTTGGGCTATGTCCAATGAATTACTACTTAGTTTAATGTCTTGCCTAGCTGTCGATTAGCCTCGACTCGACACATTTTGTGTGAAGAAGAGTGCGCGAAGGCAATCGCGTGAATTGACTTACCTAGGCCTACTGTAGAAAGTATCGTATCGCAGTTGTGTAATCGCTTCTTGTTGCTATACGCTTGGGTGCACACGGAACAACAAATTTAACTGATGAATTATTCATGTTTATTTTGTGACGTTTCATGAGGGGGTCCCCAACTTATGTACGAAAAAAAAAATCGCGGGCCGCCAAGGGCCCCCGGTCGCGATTTTTTTTTTCGTACATAAGTTGGGGACCCCCTCATGAAACGTCACAAAATAAACATGAATAATTCATCAGTTAAATTCTCTTGTTCCGTGTGCACCCAAGCGTATAGCAACAAGAAGTGATTACACAAGTGCGGTACGATTCTAGGCCTATCTCCGCTGTTGAAGAATAGCGGCGTTTTGTGTGGATTGTCGAAATAATCGGCCTTTAGTTTATGGTGTTTTTAATATAATTTATTACTAAAGAATTACGTGTTAAAATTATAGTTTCTATTAATACTATTAGGCCTAATTATTAGTCTCTAAACCCATGTCTATTCTAGTAGTAGCTGTGTGGATGTGTGTGACGTGTGTGTGTGTTAGGTACTGTATGACCAAAGATAGTTACACTATCTTTGGTATGACACAATCCGAGTAATAAGTCAGCAAAATTAAACAATAAACATTACACAAAAATACATTTTTTATTCTCGTGGGTCAAATCTTCCCATCTCATGTGTTCATATACGCGCATTTTTAAAGTTCCTTTGAGTACATTGCATATTGTTTGATAATTGATAGCAGAATTAAAAAAATACAGTACACAAATTATACACATTCTTTATTCTTGTGGGTCTAAGCTTTCTTTGGGCTATGTCCAAGAACGCTTGGGTGCACACGGAACAACAACTGCGATACGATTCTTTCTACAATAATAGGCCTAGGATTCTAGGTCAATTCACGTGATTGCCTTCGCGCACTCTTCTTCACACACACGTCCACACTATGCAAAATATGTCGAGGCTAATCGACAGCTAGGCAAAACATTAAACTAATAGTCCATGGGATTTAGCTAAAAAATGACCCTTTTCTCACATAAATTGCACATTTATCAACGTTAGGACATTTTTCGACAACGGGAAGTAGCCTAATTTGCATAATTAAAAATGGCCGCCATTTTTAATAACGTACTCTGTATCTTGGAAACCGCTAGTCACAAATACTTAATTATGGTGTCAAAATCGTTAGAATATATGTTTTTATATTCACTTTATTGAAAAAGTTTGTCCAAAAATGAATGGAAGTGCTATTTCTAACATTATTGACCTTTGACCTTGAATTCTCATATCTCAGCAACCACTAATCGGAGATATACAAATTAGGGCTTAAATTGTTCAGAAACTACACATTTATATCCAGTCTAATGGCATGTTTTTGCAAAAAATGGCGGATTCTAACTTTATTAACCTTTGACCTTTATTTATCATATCTTAGCAACCACTAATCTGAGAGACACACAATATGGCTCAAACTGTTCAGTAACTACATATTTATATTTAGTCTAATGGCATGTTTTTGCAAAAAATGGCCGATTCTAACATTATTGACCTTTGAACTTTGCACTACATAAAATCGCATAACTTTGAAAATATTGTACATATGAAATTATTTTTAGTTTCAAATTATTCAAAACATACATGTTTCTATAGAGTCCAATGACACATTATGTCCAATAATGACCTATTGTATGGTTATTAACATTTGAACTATATTTGAAAAGGATTTTTAAACCCGGAATCTTCTTCATGTAGGCATTCATTAGAACATGTGATTTGGCACTACTTGTTTAGAATATGGTGGTAATTTAAAGTGCATGTAACCAGTTGATTTAAATTAAATTTAAAAACTGAAAATATTCACTTTAAAATAAAAATATTAGACTATATATACATACATTATAGGTTTGGATTATTAATACATTTTTAATTAGGTCTTACATCTTACTCAGGAGAAAGTTGGTGTTGACACTATTAACAGAGCCAACAAAAATGTAGTTTTTTTTATGATATATTGTACATACTTTAAATAGGCCATGCCATTTTGCAGGTTTATTAACGTTTTTTTCAAGTTAGTAATTTATTTTTTGATCAAATTAAATTGCCATTAAATGGCATATTCAAAAAAACAAATTTCTAAAGATTATTTAGTTTATACAGTATTTTGCTGAGGATAGCATCACACTCTTGAGGGCATTCTTTTAGGTTGAAACATAATCTTATTAAGAAGGCATTTTCTACTAATAGACGCATTGTTGACAACTGGAATTTTAAAAGATCGATATTAATGCAACATATTTAGTTTAGTTTAATTAATTGGCTATCGAGACTCATAATTAGGCTGACCACCACTTGCAATATTTTCGCCGTATACAGTAAAAACCTCAGTTTCTTATGGAATTTATTTATTTATTTCAATAACCATATACAGTACGACTACTAGTGGTGTATAGTTTTTAAGCTTTTATAACTTGTTTTTGTACTTTTTTTACGTGAATGTATTGTGTATGTACCATGTTTAATGTATGTGGTTTAATTTGTACCATTTTTTAACCATCAATTTTAATGCTTTTAATATGAATATCAGCTTCAGCTGCGAAAACGATAAGAAATAAAATAAACAAACGTGTAAACTTGTAGGCGGTTTATGGATGAATGCAATAGTTTATGCTTATAAATTTAATGTACCATGGCCTACTTTAAACTAAACATAATAAGTCAACGTTGCAACTCTTACATTTTAGAGTGCCAAATCACATGTTCTAATGGATGTCCACATGAAGAAGATTCCGGGTTTAAAGACTTTTCAAATATAGTTCAAATGTTAATAACCATACAATAGGCCATTATTGGACATAATGTGTCATTGGACTCTATAGAAACATGTATGTTCTGAACAATTTGACACTAAAAATAATTTCATATGTACGATATTTTCAAAGTTATGCGATTTTATGTAGTGCAAAGTTCAAAGGTCAATAATGTTAGAATCGGCCATTTTTTGCAAAAACGTGCCATTAGACTAAATATAAATATGTAGTTTTTTAACAGTTTGAGCCATATTGTGTGTCTCTCAGATTAGTGGTTGCTAAGATATGATAAATCAAGGTCAAAGGTCAATAATGTTAGAATCCGCCATTTTTTGCAAAAACATGCCATTAGACTAGATATAAATGTGTAGTTTCTGAACAATTTAAGCCCTAATTTGTATATCTCCGATTAGTGGTTGCTGAGATATGATAAATCAAGGTCAAAGGTCAATAATGTTAGAAATAGCACTTCCATTCATTTTTGGACAAACTTTTTCATTAAAGTGAATATAAAAACATATATTCTAACGATTTTGACACCATAATTAAGTATCTGTGACTAGCGGTTTCCAAGATACAGAGTACGTTATTAAAAATGGCGGCCATCTTTAATTATGCAAATTAGGCTACTTCCTGTTGTCGAAAAATGTCCTAACGTTGATAAATGTGTTCAGTAGGGTCTAAAGAACACTTTTCATCAAAAAAACCTTTTCTTGCAATTTGTGTGAGTTAAAAGCCTAAATCCCATTGACTATAAGTAGTAATTGGACATAGCCCAAAGACACAAGTCACACACACCCACACAGCTACTACTACTAGAATATACAGGGGTTTAGAGACTAGTAATTAGGCCTAATAGTATCAATAGAAACTATAATTTTAACACGTAATTCTTTAGTAATAAACTATATTAAAAACACCATAAACTAAAGGCTGATTATTTCGACAATCCACACAAAACTCCGCTATTCTATTATGAAATCAGCGGAGATAGGCCTAGAATCGTACCGCACTTGTGTAATCACTTCTTGTTGCTATACGCTTGGGTGCACACGGAACAAGAAAATTTAACTGATGAATTATTCATGTTTATTTTGTGACGTTTCATGATGGGGTCCCCAACTTATGTACGAAAAAAAAATCGCCCCCCGGTCGGGGTCCAGGGGGCGAAGCGCCCTGGAAGCTTTGGCTCTCAGAGCAATTTTGGTTGTTTTAATAAGCTTACAGAGACATTTTTTACCTACTAAAATCTGGGTTATGCAGAGAAATTATATAGTAGGCCTACAGTATTAGTAGTTAGTAGTACTGATCATGAAATACAGCTTTATTGTTGCAAAAAAGTATATTATATTAGGCCCTTAAGTAATTTCTTATCCTATAAACATAAAAAACAAATAGTACCGTATATTTCGGTGTACAAGTCGCACCTGTGTATAAGACGCACCCATAACGGAGACTGAAATATTAGTATTTTTTATGTAGTCGATGCATAAGACGCACTTATTTCTAGGCCGAAATTTAAACATTTTACAATCAAAACAATGGTATTTTAATAATAAAATAACGATATTTGAGACATATTAGAAT
Source organism: Antedon mediterranea (assembly GCF_964355755.1). Lineage (NCBI taxonomy): Eukaryota > Metazoa > Echinodermata > Crinoidea > Comatulida > Antedonidae > Antedon > Antedon mediterranea. Next base: position 35,927,078 of record NC_092670.1, on the reverse strand, counting down.
CAAATGATATAATTTTGTTTGATTGCCTTTATTACATCGTAATCAGTCTCTACTTCAACTGAACGTTCAATGAAAAGGGAAATCCCCATATTGTTTCAGTTACGATGCACTGTGTGGGTAGGGCTAGCCTAAGTCTATTTAAGTAACTTTAATTTCATATTATTTAAATATATACCTTCTTATTGTGTGTATGACCATTATAAAATCAATCCAAATGATGTTCAGTTTTTTGGGCTGATAATGAACCAGGAATATCATGTTGGGTAGGCCTATATGAAAATCTTTCCTATTTCCATGCATGCATTACAGCAATATGAGGAGAGAGCACTAACCATGTGCTCCTTGCCTGGTGGCCAGCACTGTTGGCCATATACACTATAAGATTAGGGGAAGCTACTTAACACAATAACAACACACTCTTTTAGATATCGCTTGACATACGAACTATTGACTACATGATTATAAAATTATGTGATTGTTGACATAGAGATGTAATAAAAATAAACCATCGTGATCAAGGGAAATAGTTATTGTGTAAATAAAATGTGACACCACCGTAATTAATGGACTCTTCCATAAATGTGTTGCGCTGTGATGATGCTGCATGCTGCTAGAATACACAACCGCGAGTTCAGAGAGTATTGCTAGGCCTGGGTAGAATATCTAATGCGTACTGTAATATTAATTAATACAGTCGAGGATGACAATTTACCTTAACTAAAAATTCAATAAACTTGTTACCACACTGTGGTTAGACAGGAGTGAGTAACTAGCTAGGCCTACATTGCAGAGTAGTAGGCCTACACTATTTTTAATTAATTTAAGTATTAGTAGGTAATTAAATTAATTAGGGTTACATTTAGAGGTCAAATTTGCGTGTCAAAAGTGCGTCTTATACACCGAAATATACGGTAGGCCTACGTACACGTACCAATTTAACTCAGCACCATTTTTATTCAAGTTTAAACAGTGAAATTCTTTGGTTTAATGAAAAATATTTCCAGGAAAAAATAAAAATCCCCAAAAAGATTGAACTGAACTGAACGTGATCTTGTGCGTTCCGAAGCCCGGCCGAAGCACGCGATTGGTCAGTCCATTTTTCTGTCATATTTATAACCATCATCTCTCAACAATCTCTCGATATCACGCTCAGCAGTGACTTTGACATCGGACAATCTGTATATTCGATCGATTTAAACATAGTCAATAGAAGTAAAATGACCAAAAAATCTGCTATAATTGATAATTAATTGCACGATTTTGGAAGTGGGGCCTTTGTTTTTCAAGGGGGGTTCGCTGGTAAAAGGGGGGTTCGCGCAAAAGGGGGGGTTCGCCCGAACCCCAAAAAAAAACCCTGGCTACGGGCCTGCCTGTGATATTGCCAGGATTGTGTGTGAATTAATACTTTTTGTAAAAAATCCCTGCACTATACACGTTATTATGGTTATTTTTTACGATACGATAGATTTAATAAATTTCATAAGAAACATTAAAATCTGCGCATGTACAAAAAAAATAAGAATCGCTATCCAGAAATCTATATCGCTATGACTCTATTATAACTTTAATGTTTTGTTTTTTTATGAAGGGTCTTGATAACTGGGAGTCTGATAAGCATTTTGGTAACAATATAATGAACGGTACAAATCCTTACCGAGTTCAAATATGCAAAGAGATCCCAGAAAAGTAAGTTAAAGATGGGTTTACTTATACTAATGTTATATAGCCTGGTTTTCTTAATAAATAACCATTATAAAGAAATAATAGAAGAAAAAATGATCAGTTCGTTGATTTTTTTTCCATAGGCTCTAATAGACCTATATACCTAATTATAGTGAATACAAATACCAAATACAGGATGTGTTTTTAGGTGTGTCGATAGATTTATTAGATAATATATAATATTAGGATGTGGTTATGCTTTTATTATTCTCCCCACAAATTAAACACTGCTCTTCTGTTGCCTTATTTAAAAAATTGCTCAAAACTCATTTTTTCGACCACTATTGTACCTCGGTCTTTGAATTGACGCTTTATAAATATTGATATAATATAATTTAATAATAAAAAACTTCTCTTTAAATCAACCATTTCAAGCCTAAATACGTCAAAAAGGGAACCCCAGTATTATTGAATTTATTTGTTTCAGTGCAAATTAATCTTTATCCTTTTAAGATATTGATTTAGTACTGTGAGAATAACCGGCAACATCTAAATGTTGTTAATATCTGAACATTTACATCAAACATTCAGTGTGATATTAGGAAGGTTTCAAGAACATCCTTATTAGTATTTTGTCTATTTTACAGATTGGCAGTAACGGAAGATATGTTAACCCCATCGTTGTGCGGTTTAACGATCACGGAAGCAATAGCCCAGAACCGGCTTTTCTATATCGATTACAAAGACCTTGAAGGAATTCCCGAGGTAGGCTTAACACTGTCGGAGTGTCCAATACAATATTAGTGGATCTGTTTGTACTGATGAGTCATATTAATTAGTAATAAATAACAGTAGCATTCTGTTTATCCTGATTTGTATTTTCATTACTTTTAGCCAGGGAAGAGTTAAATTATTTATTTAATTTAACTCTTCCCTGCTTTTAGCCAATATTACGTCAGTCATTCGACTTGATATTGGTAAAAGGATAAACATTTTGGCACACATTGCGTTTTACATGTACTTGAGGTGGAATTACTAGTTTGCAGTAGACAAAGATCAAAAGGCCGATTAATACTAACACTACAGCATAAAAAAGAGGACAACTTAAAACTTAGGCTAAGTCTAGTGTTAACGTAGGCCTGTATTGTAAATAGGCCTCATTACAATGAGACTACTACTACTGCTATTTTCTAACGTTTTGACCCCAACAAAACTAGTCGGTTTTTTATGCGAGACTTCGATAAGACGTCAAACATTGCCACCTTCATAAGTCGAATATTAGTTGCTCAGATTTATTTTATCTATATATTTAATCATTATTTGATTTTTTAAAAATAATAAGGTAGTCCTGGTGTTTCAATACAACCAACCGGAGAAAAACTAACTAGAAATTCTCCTTTCATACAAATTAAAGTATAATCGTGTACTCGACCATGAAGCAATTCATGGTCTATACTAAATTCAATGAAACTTTTGACCTCGTGTTTACGACACCCTATATAATTTGAAAGGGAATCAGCACACAATTATATATCGTAAACACAAGAAGGTTCAGTCTCTTTCTACTCATTTATGGTCGACTTGGTTACTAAAATGCCCACAAACGTTAATACAATTCATTCTTTATTATGTGTGTGGAAAAACATTGCATTTCTCAATTCAGTAGTTAACGTCCTATGGCTAATGTCTAAAAAAAATACAATTAACTTGTTACTTCTAATAGCGTGAAAGGGAATGCAAGCAGGTCAAATCGGCCCTATACCATCGGTCCCAGTCAAGTCAATCCCGTTTCAACTACCCATTTTGGCTTTCCTGTGAATGCTCTTATGAATTGCACGTAGGCCTACTCCTGTTACAACACAACGACGTAACTGCACTTATCATTGTTGAATCTTTAAACATTTATTTATTAACGAGTTGAATCCGGTCTACTTATCTTCTCGAGTTCCACTGTACCAGATACACTTACCATATTATTTTATTTATGTAAAACAGAAATTACGCTTATGAAGCAGCGTAAAGCAGTGGCGTTACGCAGGTGACTGAGGGCCCTGATTTAGGAACCCTAAAGCGTGGTTCCCACTAGCGACGCAACACAAGGACGTAACGCAACGCAAGTGAATTGACCAATCACAAGCGATGGCTTATTCGCTTGTGATTGCTAACTGTCTATAACTTCGCTTGTCATTGGTTAAAACGCTTGCGTTGCGTTTACGTCCTTGCGTTACGTTATAGTGGGAAACAAGCTTTAGTGGCCCTCCAACGCTAGGCGCCTCGGGCGTTTTTAGCCTTTTCGACATATTTTAATGCCTTTCTTCTTGCTCAGGGCACCCACACGCTCTGGATGCCCCTCTGGGTTTAGCCAATGAGAGCTCATAGCCGTTATGCCACTGGCGTAAATGTATAACATTCACAAAAGTCCACAATGTTTTAAAGTTTTAATGTATTTTTTTATATTAGATTCCCAATCCAATAGCGTTGTTGTTTGTGGATGATGCAGATGACCTTATGCCAGTTGCAATTCAACTTGAACAAGAACCAGCAGACGACAATCCTGTAAGTTCAGGTGGTTCTATTTAAGAAATTCTAGAGGGTTAAGTGTCTTTGGTAGGCCACTTTGTGGAGACTTTCCCAACGCACGGTATTTCCATGAACGAAGTAGGAAGAGTGAGATTCTTCCCTGTTCATAGTAGTGGAGCTGTAACTTAGTGGTTAACGTACTTGCCTTCCAATCCCAAGGTCCGGGGTTCAATCCTAAACTAGTGTCAGTGTTGTAACTCATGACTCTTTCAACTCCACTCCCTATGCCTTAAATGTAATTTTGATCTTATAAAATAGTTTATCCATCCTGTTATTGCCGCTGTTGAATGCGTATGAAACTAAAAATAACCGTTGGCGTTTACAGAGAGCTTTTTCGCTGTGTATCCGTGGTCTAATTCGGAAGATGTCACAACGCATGTTTGTTTTAACAATCTAATATTGTTTTATACTTCGTATAACATGTTAAATAGCCTATTGTTAATTTTCAACTTTTTAAACAGGTTTTCCTTCCAACCGATAACAAGTATACGTGGATACTTGCCAAAATGTGGTTCAACATGGCCGATGCATCATTCCACGAGGCATGTACTCATTTATGCTACACACATTTAGTGTCAGCATCAGCTGGAGTAGCTATGCATAGGAACCTCTCACCGTCGCATCCACTCCACCGACTTTTGCTGCCGCACTTTAAAAATGTTATGGCAATAAATGAGTAAGAATTCATTTTATTTATTTGTTGTTGTTTATGATTGTGATAATGTAATCATTATGATGTCATTACCCATCGAGGTGTGACGTACACACGTGTGCTTTTCGTGCCATTTCCTTTCATATGAGTATATTTTAAAGGCAAACTATAAGGACACGCGAGTGTCCCGCGTATTCAGTAAGTGATGTTAGTGTTTATTGATACGTAGTTTCTTCCTCTTAGCTTCGGGTTTGAACGGCTTTTAATGGAGGGCGGGGCGTTTGATCGTCTTTTCAAGATGGGTCTGAAAGGAAGCATACAGTTGATGAAAGGACATTTCCAGAATAATTGGAGATTTGATCGTGACTCGATGTATCCCGAACAAATAAAATCCCGAGGACTCGAAAATCCGAAGATATTACCGAAGTATTACTACCGAGATGATGCGTTGCTGTATTGGGAAGCCATCATGAAATACGTCGGAGCAATTGTCAATGCGCATTACGGTAAAGCTTGGTTCCCACTAGGACGCAACGCGGTGACGTAGACGCAACGCAAACGAGTTGACCAATGGCAAGCGGCTGTTCGAATTTATTCCATCGCTTGTGATTGGTAGACTCGCTTACGTTGCGTTACGTCCTTGCATTGCGTTTGTAGTAGTGGGAATATAACTTAAGAGAAAACAGTACGGTACGGTACAATGTTAAAGGAAGGCATGGTACAGACATACTTTTGTAATTGATCATACATTCAATAATTATCGATCTATCGATTGTGTGTTGTTTTTGGTTCTGTGAGATTTTTTAAAACTTAGGATAGTTCACATTACCCCAGTAAATTTCCCATTATTTTGTATACATAAATGTTATAAATTTGAAAGACAATGTGCAGGCAAAATGTTTCTAATTGATCATACATTCAATAATTATCGATCTATTGATTGTGTGTTCTTTTGATTTCTGTGTGATTTTTTTAAATCTTAATAGTTCAACTTAACCCCAGTAAACTTTCTATTCTTTTGTACATAAATGTTATAAAAAGAAAGTGTAATATTATAATGGATAATGTTAATTTAATTTTGTCTTTGGTGTTTTTTTAACTTCCAAAGCATCAACATCGTTTTAGCCTGGGATATGTGTGAATTTTAGAAAGTTGTTCGGCTGGAATTCCTTATAGCAAGGAAGAGTGAATTTCACGCTTCCCTGGTATAACACAATGTATGTTTTTTTTTCTGTAGATGAAGAGGATGCAATTAAAAATGACTGGGAGCTACAGGATTTTGCCGCTGCTCTTCGTTCAGAGGACGGTTGTTACTTTAGGGTGATAATATAATATATTAATTATAAATAGCATGTGCATATGTGTACGTAGCTATCTTATTATTGGATATATGGTGGTACCTTTCTCTCAGCGTGCACCCTATATACGACAAATCTACTGTGAATGCACAAAACCTCAATATATTCAATTTAGTGCTTGAGCAAGCATTGTAATTTAAAATGTACATTGTACAACTATTCTTGTTATAGGTTAATGACTGTTTAGAATGGGAATGGGAACAAAATTCCTACATATATATAATTCACTTTTGGTAAATCAGGGCAAGTTGAAAATGAACCCGTTAAAGATGTATTGTCCCTTTGACAAATTCCAAAAAAAATTTTTTAAAAAGATTTCGAAAAAAGTGGGTCATTTTAAAGTATCATAATAGTTATTAACTTTCACCAAAAATTAGTCAAAAAAAAAATCATTTAACTGAAATACAGATGCTTTTTTTTGTTAAAAAAATAACTTTGACTTCCAGTCAAAGTTTTCGATCAAAACATATCTCATAATGCAAAGCACTTGTTTGGCTACTCTTTGTATGCATAATCATAAAACTTCTTTGCAATCTGTGTGAAAACACCTTCTCAACTCTGACGAGTTGTAAACAATCCTGATTAACCTATCATGCATAATGCATACTCGTGGTTTGAAATCTTTGTTTACTTTCGCTAGCGACAATTTTCCAGATGAACTGTAATCAAACTAATTTACCTGTTAATTACGTAAACTTTTTGTTTTTGGCTTAAATTTTCGACTTAAAGTGAATAACTTTAATATTACTTTGATATGGCTAATTTGAATAAAAAATATTTTGACCTTCATTTTTCGTGTTTCAAGGGACAATACATATTTAACAATACATTGTAGCTCAGTGATCGGTATAACTTCCGTGTTGATTGTCGTTTCTTGTTACCACCGATGAATTCAATATAAACGTTTAAATTATCACATTGCCTGGGGAGAATGTTTTTTTTTCGTACATAAGTTGGGGACCCCTTATGTTAAAGATAGCCGAACTACTTCCTAAATATAACTAAACCTAACTCTCTTAATAAATCTCTCTCACTATAGACCTAAAGTAAAATAAAGTTGCTCATGGGATTCGAACTCGATACATGGACACGGTAAAGTCCATATTCTAATCCACTTGACTACACAGGCGGCTCGACAGAAAACTTTTGCATTAGCGAATTGTAGTTAGCTCAATTCTTACGTCACACTTTATGATAAGACGTTTCATGAGGGGTCCCCAACTTATGTACGAAAAGAAATATCAAAACCCATAAACGAAAACAATACTGCATTTGTCATTTTTTAAAGATGTATTACTTAAATGTTAATGTTATATTATAGGGAATTCCTGGTGATGGAAAGTTCACAGAAAAGAAAGAGGTCATTGACGTGTTGTCAACTATAATCTTTAACCTCAGCGTGCAGCATGCTGCTGTGAACTTCGACCAATACGACCAACATGCCTTTCCACTAATGTACAGCGGGTTTGTTGCAGGCGAAAGACCACGTGACAAGGTAATCGCATTGAAAAAGCAATGAAAACAGAAGCAAGAAGTTTGTATAGCCCAACTAAATCCACTTGCATTTATCTATATGGACAAGATGATGTCATATCACTACCATATTTGGGCATATCAATACCATATTTGGGCACATCACACTTATTTTGTCAAACTAGTTTGATAGTGTAGACAGAGCTTAAGGATGTCTCCTATGTTTTTGCCAAAAGTAACATTGCTTCTTTAAAAGTGAACCGTCAGACATGGCGAAATTTTTATGACGTGTTTATTATTTATCCACAGAGTATGCGTACCGAAGCAGACATTCTTGACGCACTGCCGCCAAAATTATTGACTTTAGGCACGTTGGTTATCATGAAGTTCCTTAGCATTAAAAACACGAGCCCGCTTGGGGAGATGGAAGTTCCATGTATGTACGACGAAGTTGGGGTTGCTGCTCATGCGCAGTAAGTTATTTCTATATTTTCCCAATTGTTTACGTCATCATGCATAATTGCGTATGATTTCTATTATATACGGTATGTATACAAATTAATAATGGATGTTTGTGAGTTTGTTTCACGAGTTAAAACATTGATTGCTCTATATCAACGAGGTAGAGCCATGTTAAAAATAAAGCAGGATAAACTAAACCCGAACGCGGGTCAGTCAACATCCTCGCGCATTCTCATTCCTCCATGGTAGAAGTAATGCACGTGATACGTAATTAACCAATCAAACGGCAATTTCTTTCATGATTTTATGGTATAGTGAGGTAATACCATTGACGGCATCGTCATTAGGACACCAGGGTCTTTTAACTGGAATCGTCACTAAAACGAACGTACATACACCAGCAATAGAACATTGCCATTAAATGTTTTTACCGCTGTTCAACAACATTTTTTTTTTTTTTAGATTTCGGCGTGACCTCCGAAAGGTAGGACATGCCATCGAAGAGCGAAACAGAAGACGTGACATTCCATACACGGTCTTGCTTCCGTGTAATGTTCCCAATGACACAAGTATCTAATGGTCTATACGAAATTTGTACAGTATTTAAATGTTTTAGAAATACGAGTGTGTGAAGGGATCGTACTTTCTTTGTTTTAAATCTATAGAGGGCAGTATATTCATGGTATTCATTGTTAATGTTGGACGGACCAGAATTGATGTTTCATATTAAAAATGTATCATTTCAGTACTTTTATAAACTGCTTGGCGAATTTAGGATTTGCAATAGAGTACCCGGGAATTAATCATGTGTTGGTTATGGGTAAATGTGCCCTGATATTATAACCGTGTTGCTCATAATTGTAAATACAGTAGTACTACAAATATAATACAAATGATAGGCGATTATAATTTTAGAGCGGCGAGTGTAATTAGAAAGATCATATAATCAATTATAAAATATCGACGTGACGTAACGGAGAAATATAAAGTTTCGTGATTGCATAAACAAGCCATTTTTAAACAAACGATTTTTAAACATCGTAGTGAGAATTATGTCAATAGTGTCTATTGATGCTGTTAGTAGATAGAGCTTTGGTTGTCTATTGCTCCGTAAACAGAGGGAAAAGACAGGTTTACTTTACGCTATTGAATAAACAAAGTAGATGTCATTTTTATGGAATTCTAAGCTACCGTGCATAATATACTGTATATAGGCTAACCGACTTTTTGAAGGAAATTGTATTTGTGCAAAATAAACATTTGTTTTTTGCCTCTTTTAAGTAACGGTTTTGATGCGTATTCATTACAACATACATACGTTATGCTATCTGAAATAAAATTTAGTATGAATATTGGTGTATGTTAATAATAATAAAACAAAGAACCATATGTGATATACGTGTATATTTGTAGCCTATGTTTTAGTTACTTTCATCGTTTGTTCATTTTACACCTACACAGTAATTTTGACCAGATAAGTACGTCGTTAATAGGTGGTAATAAACCCAATTACTGCAATACAGGTACGATACAACCAAAGAAGCATTCCTTCGCTTAAACGACCGATATAATATGATGGCAAACATTCATTTATCCAACATTATATATTTACATTGTTATTACATACAATATTGCTGGGATAAGAGAAAAGCTTCTTTTCTTTAGTCCTAAGATAAATTAAAAATGCCCAGGGTAAAAAAAAAATCATTAATTAAAATGTCATACAGGTTGAGGAAGAAAAATATATACATATAACAATATTACCATTATGATGGTAATATTTTTCAATCGTAAATGGGTCATATAAAAACTATAGTTTGTAGCCTATAATTACTCCTAGAGCAACCCTTGAAGTCTTACTGTATAACCTTTCTATCACTTTAAGTAAGCATGGATTAGTTACTGCAATACAAATTTTTTTGTGTGTTTCTATTGACAGATCAATGACCGATCAAAGAAGAAATTTAATTCAAATTTATTCACCTCCCTTAGAAGAAACATATGAGAACTGTACAACACAATAAAACACACCAAAATGAAGATTCGCGTGAGATTAAAATGGTTTAAACAAGTTAAGTAGCCTGATGATGATCCATACATGATACATCGACGTTAGTAGGTGTATTTCGGTACAACAAAAAACATATAATTATCCGGTAATGCAAATAAAACACACCAAAATGAAGATTGACACAAATCAAAAGATTAAAATGGTTTAAACAAGTTAAGTAGCCTGATGATGATCCATACATGATATATCGACTTTAGGGGGTGTATTTCGGTAGGCCTACAACAAAACATATAATTATCCGGTAATGCAAAACTACTCTGTCGTGTAAATCTACATGTAAACTTATACTTTATAATTCAATGGAAACCTATTATGTTGAGTCATATGCTTCAAGTGCTTGAATAACTTTTGTAAGTTAACTTACAAGAAGCGCTATAAACACTATTGTTGTCAGGGTGACAAGACGCTACCATTTTGCACAAGGGTACTGGGCGGTATTCTGATATCTTGAGAAAAATATATTTCATTACATTTTCATTACTAATTTGATTATACCTACATGATTCGACATAGCTTTCATGGGAAATTGTGTTGTTTTGGGAAAATTAACTTATTAAAAACTTATTGTTTCAATAATTATTAAAATATAATTGTTTAAAAAAAACTAACTCACTATGTTAAGTTCCATGGTCTTAGAATTCCCGTGTGTTAACGTGTTTGGTGGACTACTCATGCATAACTGTTGGTAACTTGGTATGGATCTGTTAAAACTTTATCATCATTAATATCACGTAAGTATTCGAGTTTTAAATGCAATCTTGCTAAAATATTCTTTCTTTCTTAGGCACGTGGCATATGAAATAGAGGCCTCTGTCTCATTTCATTCAATTGGCTTGCATTCAAAAATAAAAATTATATATAATTATAGTTTTCTAGATTGTTCAATAAGTGTAGGTTTAGTATATCACGTAAACATTCGAGTTTTAATTGCAATCTTGCTAAAATATTCTTTCATGGCATATGACATAGATGCATCTGTGCCATTTTTATTCAATTGGCTGCCCTTCAAAATAAAAAATTATATACATATAGTTATCTACATTGTTCAATATTTGTAGGTTTAGTGTGGATGCATGATAATAATTGGTATAGGCCCTACCACACGCATCGATGGGTTCAATTTAGTAAGTTATAGACATTTAGGTTCGCGGTTAGACAGTCATTATTATACTGTCCTGAACGTACTGCAGGCATTCTGGTGGACGAGAAACACATATACAGTGTGTAGACAAATGATAAATTTAACATTTATTTAGAAACAGTGGAAGAAATAAAATAAGCATACATTTACAATAACTTAAATGGTAACAATAAATAAGAACTGTTTCAGGGATCAGAACAAGTAAAATAACTTCTAATTGTCTAACGTCTAATACCAATCCTAAACATGAATATACGATAAGAAATAAATGAATCTATGACGTCAAGAAAAAAGACCCACTAAATATTATTGTTTGGTCTTTGTTCATTAACCTTCAGTAGCTCCCCTAATAGTATTTGTTCTTTATTCATTACGTCAGGCACCATGGTGCTTACGTTGGGTGACTCTTATTTGAATGGAACACAATGTCTATCTTTCATTTGTGTTGGCCATTGAGCCTTTAATTGTGTTATGGAGAAAATCATGATCATGCATTATTAATGGACCAAAGGTCCGTGAACATGAGCAACGTTACATAGATGTCCATGCCACGATGGAGCAATTGTTTCTCGCATAGAACCAGTGGTAACAGATATACTGCCACTCTTAGTTCAAGTGTAATGACATGCCAATACAAACGAACCATACCCTCAACATGGTTAATATATAACGTGGAGAGCTATAACTTAATAGTAAACAAATGAAAGAGACTGAATCGAGGCGTTTAATAATAGAGAGGTTTCGCAACCTTATGAATACGATAACGAAAACGGATACGTCACGCACACGTATTCGTTTTTCGTAAGCCAGTAAAAATCTGTTTCGCATGGCAACGAAATATTGAGGCGCGTCCAAAATATGACTGTGGTAAATTTGAGCGAAGCGCAGGTACGTGTTGCTTGGTGCTTGGCTGCCTAGGCATAGCGTAACATCAAAGCGAGTGAGGACTTTAAAAACTGCTATTTATCAAAATTGACTTGGCATTTCAGTAAATTACTTTAGTAAATTAATTTCAATAAATCTATAATTATATTATAATCATGAATCATTCCTGATTCTAATGCAAAATGTGCAAAAATAGATCAAAAACTATACTCGTTTTGTAGTTACGATATTCGTCAACACGAATACGCTTTACGAATATGAAATGGGGATCAGCTCAAAAGTTTCACAAATGTATGACGTATCCGTTTTCGTTATCTTATTCGTAAGGTTGCGAAACCTCCCTATTAAGGCCTATTGTAAATTAGTATTGTGTTTATACGCCAAAAAAAACCAACTAAAACGTCATTTAGTATGTTTCAACCTCAACATGAACTCATGGAACTGAACATAAAGTATGTGAACTGAACAACCAGCAACATCGTGGAGAGCTACACGGAAAAGTAAATAATCACTAAATAAAATTCAAGGAAGGAAACACTTTTATTTAGTCTGTATTCAACAATACCATTAAAAGCATATTTACTGCTTAAATAGTTCGTTCCATATCAATTTATGTTGTTAAAAGTTCATGATTTCGTTCTTTAATTTTACATAAAGACATACGAGTAACTCTAACATAGTAACATATTATTTTGTTTTCAAATATTATTAATATTGGCGATGTTCAGTTAACTAATTAAATCTATATCGTATTAATTATTAAGTTTTACAAGCATGTTTAAAGCACCTGTTAACAACAATTAGTCTGACACTCAATCTAAATGAGTATTAACTTATTCAAAGTATTGGTATTTTGTCTTTGCATACAACCAGAATGGGATGTTCAACATCGGCATCTTCCGAGGCCGATTCCTCGACACATTACACAATCGTTGTGAAAACAGGCGACTACAAAGGAGCGGGAACAAACGCAAATGTATACGTGGTTCTTGTGAATACAAAAGGAGAGAGATCCAGAGATTTAAACTTAGATGTGTTTTGGCGTAACGATTTTGAAGCGGGAAAAACAAACAAGTTCCCTATAAAAAACCTCACACATTTTGGTGAAATAAACGAGATAGAAGTCTGGCGTGATGGAAACAAATCTCTTGATAAGTGGTTTGTAGAATGGATTGAGGTTCGGGTTAATCATACCAGAAAGGTTTACATTTTCCCGGTCCATCGTTGGGTGACGACGAACAAACTAAAACTACAACAGTATGATTGTGTATTGCCGCAATATGATAAGTTCCAAAATCAACGGAAATTGGAATTGGAGAAAAAGAAACAACTATATGAATTCACACAGAAAGGAGAAGGTCTACCATGCCAGGTAATAGAGTACTGATTATAATATTCACAAAAGGTCTGAACTGGAATTTACAAAAAAACTAATAAATTTTGCTTAATTGAAAACTGAAGATGATTTATCAAACGATTTATTTTTATCTTCGTTTTAAGATTTCTAAAAATAGGATACGTAAATATTATTTATAATTATTATGTGTTTAGTTTATTTCAAAAAACTAACTTAAGCAAAATCATTTACTCAAAACATAATTACTGCACCGTCACTACAGTATGTTTTGTATAAATAAATAAATGTCTTGTCAAAATGTAAATGACGTGTTTTAATATACAGTAATATTCTTTCCAGGAATGTCTTGGTTTCAAAAAGACTTTCATATTTCAAATGTATTTTAATCTAAACAAAACGGTACAGAAAACATGTGTCTCACAGTTAAACTTTCTCAATATGCTTTAGTTGATTGCAGTTTGTTAAACTCCTAATAACTCCTAATAACTCTTTCCTTGCTTACAGATAAAGGAATGCCCGGATGACGAGTCGTTCTCAAATGACTATAAGGTAGCTATTCCAAACACTTACAACAACCTTTCCTATTCAATAACTTTTACGAAGGAAAGCAACTATCACTTCTGTGTTAAAGATGTATTGTCCTCCTGAAAAAATAATTCTTAAAACATTTTTGGCTGATATGCCATTTCATTTAACCATTTATTTTGTTATTTTATAAGTGAAAACATTTTTTTCTTATTTATTTTATAGTGGAGTGATTAACTTTATTAAAACTACAAAATAACCTATTCAAAGTATTATTTAAAGCTCAGATACAGGCATGAATTTTAAATATAATATCTGGTTAATTGTACATAAATCAAATATTTGTGACAGAAATCAAGATGAAAAACCATGAATTTCCCCTAATATGGTCAAATACAAAATTTGGCAAAATTCTGCCAAAAAAACAAGGAAGACTTTTTTTCAGTAGTTAGGTAGTTAACATACTGTAATAACATGTCTGGTGACTCCCTAGAAGGTAAAGAAAAGATGGTGGATATACAGTGGATAATTTTTGCTATAGCATAAAAATAAAATTCTGTTGAATAAAATACCAGAAATGTAAAATTCAAGTTATATTACCTACTGTATTTAGTCATCTGATAACATTTTTTACCACACCGTTTATTTTTTTATTTTTTTTATTTTTAAAATGCTTCTCTATTTTCAAAATTTGTGTACAAAAGAATAGAGATTTTACTGTGTAATTTGAACTATCAAACTGATATGAAACTGCTAATTTTCAAAAAACTCCTGTAACACAAATAAAATCCTAAAAATTATGAAACATAGGGGAAACTATAGATCGATAATTATTGGAATATATGATCAATAGGATTTTTTTGCCCGCACCTGGCCTTTAAATATCTTCATTTTTCATGTTTGGGAGACAATACGTCTTTAACAATTACCCGTCTTGTTCAAAAACCTTTACGAAAAATGACAATGTTACTTGGTTTAAGTTAATTAATGTAATATTATTTAATTACAGTGGGATATTGTTCTAAATAAAGCAAAACTACTAGTGAATGCCAAAATCGTCGGTGTTATTACCGGATCTTGGAAAAGCTTAGATGATCTGGGAAATGTTTATAACAAACTGCTTCCGGTGCCAAGGGTAAGTGCCACCTGCCTCTCAGTCCATGACCATCAAATCATCTTGATGCAATTCTCTATCACAAAACGTTTAAATCGCTACACGAGTAAACATTCTGTTTGCGTGCTACCCTTCCCTTTTCGGTGTTTTTTCTTGTTCTCTCCAATGAGATATTTTATTCACAGTATATGCGCTATAATACACATAGTATATATAGTGTTATACATTACCATGAACATTAGATAGGTGCACTTGACATAATCCATATGCACATACAATACATTTGGAGAGTGATACATTAGTACATACTGTGCATACCCGTTCCTCACAAGGAACTTTAAATCGCTACACGAGTAAACATTCTGTTTGCGTGCTACAATTACTTTTTGACACATGTGAGCCCGATAAACAAATACAAGAAAACTAGTATTGATTATAAAGTTATTTAATATGAATGGCAAGTCATCGTTGCAACATGCACGTAAAAGGAGAAAATAAAAAAAGGAACATTGGGATGCTCTGAAAGGGCCAAATACACATGTATTCACGTGATTTTCGGTGTTTCTATCGTAAGTTCTTACGTTACACCACCTTCTTAATTCCATACACGAGTGGTATTTAATGGCTACAATAAACTCCATGCGGTATCGCGTCTTCTGACAGAATCCTACATCCTATGGATACCATTACAATAATATTTAGAGGATTAAATTAGATAGGCATAATATCTTTTGAGAATCATTGGCGGATAAGGGGGGGCCCATGTCTTAAACATAAGACTTCCATGGTTGACACGTTGTATGGTAAAGTCCTGAAATTTACTTAGGTCTATTGCATTGTATTTATTATCGAAAAAGGGTGGGGATGGCCAACTATTTGGATCCACATTTTATAGATCTTAACTAATAATTATGTTTTTATTCTACAGGGTATGCATCACTGGAAATCAGATTATGAATTTGGCATGCAGCGTCTGACTGGATGCAACCCGACAGTGATTAAACTATGCACACATGTTCCAGAAAAGTAAGAAAACTTCTTTGTTAAAAACTACTTTTAAATAAAAACATTATCGCAATACACTTTATAATGCTTTTGTGTTATTTTGTTTTGTTCTATTTTTTTAACTCTAGTTTTGCTGTTACAAATGAAATGCTGCAGCCGATACTTGAACATATGACAATAGAACAAGCTATTGCAAAGAAAGCATTATTCATTGTAGATTATAAAGTGGCCGCAGATCTTCCTTGCACCGATAATAGAAAGGTAGGTTATACCGAACGTGGTTAATATTATTGTATTTGTACATTAAGTTCTACTATTTATATGCATATTTTGCTTTAAAATGTGTCATGCCTTTCTTCCAGATATGCAGTCCTTTAGCTTTATTCTTTGTCAACAAAGATAAACAGCTACTGCCAGTTGCAATTCAACTTTTTCAGCAAAAATCAGACGACAATCCGGTAATAAGGACAAACTTTGTAATTTTAATCTCGTATAAACATTGTCTTTAGTCTTAGTAAACGTTTCTTAGTAAGAATCATTAATATGTTTAGCCTACGTCTGGTAAATTCAATTTTGCCTGACCATCGCCATGCCGTATTTTGGCTAGACTTGGCCAAAGTCTGTAGCTATTTCGAGGCTTTTCGATGTTCGTCTGAATTACAAGCTCAAGTAGTACACATATGAAACGCCATATGTGCCAAAATATTTATCTTTTAACTAATATTAAGTCAAAACTCCGTTTTGAACCGAGACTACATTTGGGCAAACAAACCATGGTGACTGCATTGTCAGTAACATTTTTTATAGGCAAAAATAACTTTATTTGTAATTTAATTTCTTTCACAGGTCTTCCTACCAACAGACAATCAATACACTTGGATGTTTGCCAAGATGTGGTTCAACAACGCTGATGCGTCATTTCATCAGTCGACGACGCATTTAGGCTTCACGCATCTTCTCATTGAAAGCGTTACCATAGCTACACATATTTGCCTCTCGACATCTCATCCGCTATTCCGTCTTATGGCACCACACTTCTTATACCTCATAGCAATTAACAGGTGAGTAATGATTCAGTATATAGCTAAGATTCGACAATGTGAAACAGGGAAACAGAACAATAATGTGTCGTCCTGAACCCCGAGACTCGATCACGCACTCTTCACTACATGTTCATGATACAGTATGTTTTCTTCGTTATTCGGATCATCGGTCAATTTTACTTGTTTTTGAAGTCTTGCAATACAGTATTCAAAAATACAAAATATTTTGTCTCTTTTAAGTCGTGCGTTAGGGAAGCTTGTGTCAAAAGATGGATGGGTTGACAGATGTATGTTGATTGGTCGGATTGGTATGTTTGAGATCATGAAACGTTGTTGGAGCTCGTGGCGTCTTGACGTCACTGGTACACTTCCCAAAGAGCTAGAGTCTCGAGGTGTCCATGACCCAGAGTTGCTACCAAACTATCATTATAGAGACGACGCGTTGCTACTATGGAACGTCATTTCGAAATACGTCAACACAGTCGTGAGTGCCCATTATGGTGAGTATCTACAGGCCTCCAGGGGTGATGAGGGGAGAAACGGTGATGATCATAGTGTTATTGAATCAATGGTATCATTGTTGCCTATAGTATGTACATAGAAAGTTTGGAATGGCGATTTAGAATCGGTGGAAATGACGAGGTTATGGACTTTGGGTAGAACAAAGAAACGTATTATGATGGTGAAACATGATGAATGACCTCTAACCTTTTAACCGTTGTTGACTGACTACTCAATGGTTTCCTTCTATTTTTAGATGCACCAGAAAAACTATCAAACGATTATGAAGTACAAGAATGGCACAAGATGCTTTCTACGCCATACAAAACTGGCGGGGTTGGTATCAAAGGAATACCAGGAGATGGGGCGTTTAAAACCTGGGAGCAAGTTGCACAAACAGTCACCAGTATAATCTTCACAAGCAGCGTCTCACACGCCGCAGCCAATTTTGGCCAATATGACAATTATGGTTTCCCGCCACATTATCCTTCTTTTATAAAAGGCGATCCACCCATAAACAAGGTAAGGTCAACAATAGGTGAGCAGTTCAACCAATGTTTAGTCTGTCTCTGGATCTATTTACAGTTAATAAGACTGCGATTTAAGAGAGCAGTCGTCTTGAAAATTAACTTTATAGAATCACAATATATCATCGGGGTAGGCATAATATATCTATCTATCTCTATCTATCTATCTATCTATCTAGGCATTAGTTCATCCATATGTTGAATGAAGCCATCCTCATAACGTTTCCATTTCTGTCTAATTCTTGCTGTCCTAGTCCATGCAGCCGTTCCAATGTATGTTGTTAGATCATCTCTCCACCTTCTTTTTTGTCTTCCTCTTTTCCTCTTTCCTACCCTTGGTTGCCATTCTGTTTATCTGTATGTCCATCATATTATCTTAAAATCTTGCCACATGCCCAGCCCATCTCCATTTTGACTGTCTCCATTATATCTGTAACACCTGTGTTTTTTCTTATGATTGTATGATTTACCCTGGCTCAAAGCGATACGTTCCTCATCTTTCTCTCCATTGCTCTTTGAGTGGTTGTAAGTTTCTGTTCCATAATATATAAACTTCTTCATATGAACAATAAAGTCTGTCGAACCACTGATTTACCACACTCTCCATTTACTGTGCTCATTACATTTACCTCTGTTTCAGGATGCAAAGACGGAAGAAGATGTGCTGAAGTCACTGCCTGACAAAGAGAAGACTCTGAGCATAATGGTTGTGACAAAGCTTCTTAGTGACAGAGGAACCAATCCTTTGGGTGATTTTGAGATTCACTATCAGTATGATCCAATTGGAACAAAAGCAGTAAAACAGTAAGTTCTATCCAGTGGTAATATAAAATAATGTTTGTTTCGCCACGTTTTTATGATTACTGAAGAAGTTGCATTATGTGGTCCACGTTACCCGTGCTCCTACATGAGCAAGTCAGGTGATAATTTTAGTATGCTGTAGAATGTATCTGATATCATTTCAATAGCGCCACCCAGCGTTTATGTTTTTATTAATGTTTCATATTATTTACTATTAACAATTATACAAATAAATTGATTTTTCAGATTTTGCGAGGATCTGAAAGAGATTGGTGATGTTATTACCAAAAGAAACACTAAGAGAGAGACCAATTATCCTTACTTGCATCCAAGTGAAGTTCCTAACGCAATTAGTATATAACTGTATAGAAAATAGAACAGTACAGAATGATAGACAGTTCATAAATATACATTAAGTACTTGATGATAAAATGGGAAAGGCATAGCAGTTAAAACAATGGTTTTGAACTAGAATGTTGATGGTAAAGGCTATAAAACTACAGGACACTCTGTTTTTTAAATTTTTCGGTACTTGGAACTAACATTTTTCGTTACAACACAATTCACAAAGTTTTCTTTTTTAGTTTCATGGGCTTCCTCACACTACAGTAGCATTGATTTTTGGGGGATTTTGTCCTCTTAGTTTAATCAATGTATTGTTAATTTATTATTATGAACTAAAAATAAATGTTACTTTGATTGATTGATTAAAGCTTTGAGTTTGTTTCCACACGTCGTACGCGCATCGCAATTAAGTTGATCAATCATGAAGCGAAGACGGATCATCTAACTGTGGCTGTAATTGGTAAATACACTTGCGTTGTGCCTAGTCCTTGCATTGCGTAATCGTTACAACCATGGCTGTCCACAACGTACAGAACCAACCAACAGAAGCCGGTCGAAGCATCAAAGAACAAAACTAAGATTTTTCTCAACTAATTTGTTGCTCTACGCATTTTTTTTATAAACAATTATATCTATATTACATTTTTATATTGACTACAATATTCTAAATAATTATACAATAATTAATTTATATATGTTATAATAATTAGTTTTTGTACCTGCTTTTAATAATAAGTTGGCTGTGTCGTAAATTATACTACTTTGACGTTTTGAAATGTAAATATAATAAAGATAACATAATACAGTGGTTACATATAGATACGTTTGTTGGTAAGGTTTTTTAAATTCACAATATTTGGACCACATTATGCGAGCTAAATTTTCCACTAATTGTATTCCAATCAGATAAATATATTGACAGCATTATCATACTAGGACCTTGTGTAATTTTCTAGGAGGCGTTTTGGTTCCTGTGCCACAAGCATTAGCGACAACATTGGGTCAACCTACGCAACGCAAGTGAACTGACAAATCACAAGCGATGGCTTATTCGCTTGTGATTGCTAACTGTATATAACTTCACTTGTCATTGGTTAAAACGCTTGCGTTGCGTTTACGCTTTAGAAAGACATTCCCCCGGTCCCCTGAAATAAACTGTATGTTTTAACATTACAGTCAACCTATATTCAGGTGATAACCTATTAAGTGGACACTAATAGGAGTTACTGTATGAACTTAACCTCAACGGTTCATAATGTCCATGGTATATATAAGTATTTATTATTTATTTAAACATGGTTTATGTTACTGGTATCTAGCATATGTCTAGATATTTAAAAGAGATATATCCAGCCGTACACATGTGTATTGGATTCCGTCTTCTTAATCATAGTACAGTATAGTCACTGCTGCGACATAACATTAGGATCACGTTTATCCGATAAAGTAAGTGTGTCTTGATTATAATATTAACTACCAAGACAAATAAAGAAGGGAGATATATAACTAATTCCTGGTCATTAACATTACATTTGTCTAAATTTGTACTTTGACGGAGATCTCGATGTTTGCAAAAACAAAGCTAGACTGCTAAACATAGAGATCTCCGTGTTTTGGGTTTTTTTAAAAAACGAAATCCGGTAGATAGTTAATTATCTGTAGGCCTATATCTGCACCCGATTCCCAGTGCTGTATCTCCACATAATATCTATTTCCGAAGTATCATAGGAATTGTTGGTAATACAAAATTGTGTCGGCTGGTATATACTACACATTTAGAAACTATATTCGGTCTGGACCGTAGACATTTTACTATTTGAAAATTACTAATCGGATTAATAACGACTGTTATTAATCGCGTTTGATCGGGTTGTATATCGGTAGTTTTTAAAATTATTTGACATTTTGATTAAAGAGTTTGAAAGAGTCAATATTGAACTAGGTGAATTTTGTTTCAGTATGGGGTGTGTACCGTCGTCGCCCTCTGATGATGGAACAAACTACACAGTAGTCGTGAAAACAGGCGATTATAAAGGAGCGGGAACAAACGCAAATGTTTACGTTATTCTTGTAAATGCCACTGGGCTTAAATCTAGAGAAATAAGCCTCGATGTAGCTTGGCACGATGACTTCGAAGCGGGCAAAAGTGACAAGTTTCCCGTGAAAAACCTTAAAAGCTTCGGTGAAATAACAGAGCTTGAGGTGTGGCGTGATGGCGGAGATGGTCTGGATACTTGGTTTGTAGAATTGATTAAAATAATGGATAAGCATACTCAGAAGGTGTACGTATTCCCAGTACATCGATGGGTAACGTCAAAACATAGACTGAAGCTACAACAATATGATTGTGTATTGCCGCAAAATGATAAATTCCAACATCAACGGAAATTGGAATTGCAGATTAAAAAGAAGCTGTATGCGTTCACACAAAAAGGAGATGGACTGCCGTGCCAGGTAAGATCTGTTACATAGGCGGGTCCAAGATGGTAGGCTTACTACCTCATAAAACTCAATGCAGATGATTACTTCAGCACTTTTCCTCGGAACGCTTCTAATGTTTTAACAACAAAGTAGGCTAAACATTAACTTTAGTTTTACGTCACATAAAAATCACAATACAGTTAGTTTTCTACGGTTCGAGAAAATTACCACTTACGTTGAAATGTTCATTTCTACAAGATACACAGATAGGATGTTTAATTACAAGTTTTGATTTTTTCTTATCATAAATAGGTGAAGGAATTTCCTGTTTATGAGTCTTTTTCTAACGAATATAAGGCAAGTTTTAGTCATTTATTCAACTTAACTTTAACTTTACTCAACATTTTGTTCTACTTTATAGTAGAATTCCGTTGTATTAATTAGTAAAGCATTATAACAATGTTTAATTCTATGACTGATCAAAGATCATATAGTGAAAGAATGCATTTTACTTTTTTCCATGACTTAAGGCCGTATTGCAATACCATATCTACTATTAAACCTAAAGGTTTAAGTTTGTCCTCCAAGGGCCCATACATTTACTTACTTGTGTTATACCAAATAATTGTACCCCACAATATTATGCTTCACTGTATAATTATATTATATTATTAATGTTAAATTAACAGTGGGATATTACACTAAACAAAGCCAAGTTACTAATTGATGCCAAAATCGAGGGAGTTATTTCAGGTTCGTGGGAAAGCTTGGATGATCTTGGAAACGTTTATAATAGTATTCTACCTGTACCAAAAGTAAGTTCTACATTGATAATATGTTTTGAGTTCATCAATTGTATACTATCGTTATGAGACGTATTTTGTAGGCCTACATTTTATAGATTCACTACCGGTACCTCTACCAGACCACCGGTTTGAACGACTATAAAGGTCACATGACAACTATAATGACATGATTGCGAGAAAGGCGAAATAATGCAAAGGGCAGAAAAGTATGAAATTCGGGACGCCTATGATACTATTACTAATAATAATAATTTACATTTAAAGAATGATAAACATGAAAAATGAAGATTAATTAAATCTGACTTTGAATGTTATTTTGTAGTTTAATCACTTCCTTAGAAAAAAAAGAACAAATAATGTTTTCACTTATGAAATGACAAAATAAATGGTTAAATTCAACCGAAAACTCATTGGCAGCCAATTTGACCATTTTTTACAGTTTTCTTCAGGTAAATATATTTTTTTCCGATCCAATTGTTGGTCAAAGTGGATAACTATTATGTTAAATTAAAATGGAATATTCAACACACATTTTGTTAAGAATTATTTTTTTCAGGTGGAAAAATAATTAAGTTACACAGTTTATCTAACCTTACTTCAGATACCCGACATGCTAGTCATCTTAACTAATCTTATTCATACAATAAACATCATATTTATTGTTTACACAAACAAAGACGCATCATTATCATTAAAACATTTTTTTTTAATCTACAGGGTATGCATCACTGGAAATCAGATTATGAATTTGGAATGCAGCGTCTGACTGGATGCAACCCGACGGTGATTAAATTATGCACACATGTTCCAGAAAAGTAAGGCTACCCTCTCTGTCTCTATCTATTATATCCTCCTTCTATCGGTTTAAAAACTCTAATGTACCACCGAATACTGTCGGAAAAGCGTCATCTTTGGCATTTATTGGTTGATTACGTATCACGTGCCGTGTATTATCTCAAACTTTTCTCTCCTTAACTGATAAACTATTATATCAACTCAACTGATAAACGTTAATTATTTGTATTTTAATATAAATATGATATAATATGATGGTACACAAATATTTATTCATTTTCTCATTCCTAATAGTTTTGCTGTTACAAATGAAATGCTGCAGCCGATACTTGAAAATATGACGATCGAACAAGCTATTGCAAAGAAAGTATTATTCATTGTAGATTATAAAATCCTAGAAGATGTTCCTTGCAAAGACAAGAAAAAGGCAAGATTTCACAGAAAATAATTAGGCCTACTATGAAATAAATGTAAAAACGGCTACACACACAAAGAAATAAACAATATTACAATACACCTTATGAACCGAATTGTAGAACACCAGTATGGAAAATAATATATGAAAGTGCCAAGTAGAATCGCCAACTAAAATCCAAACTAACCCGCTCTCTTTTTACAGATATGCAGTCCTCTGGCGTTGTTCTTCGTCGACAAAGAAAAACGTTTACTACCAGTTGCAATTCAACTTTTCCAGAAAAAGGCAGACGACAATCCGGTAACAGAACAAGTTTAAAACATACACATTATCCGTATCTGCCAAAATATTTATTTCTTTAATAATATTAAGTCAAAACTCCGTCTGAAACCATGCTTAATTTCACAAGGTCTGACCTGTAACGCGTGACTTGTTACCACCGACGACAATAATAGTTTCACAATATATTAACTCCATCAATCTGTTCTTTCCACAGGTGTTTCTTCCAACAGACAACGAATACACGTGGATGTTTGCTAAGATGTGGTTCAACAACGCTGACGCGTCGTACCACCAATCTGCAACGCATTTAGGTCTTACGCATCTTTTTGCTGAAAGCGTTACAATAGCCACACACAACTGCCTCTCACAATCTCATCCGCTATTCCGTCTTATGGCACCGCACTTCTTGTACCTTATAGCAATTAACAGGTCAGTATAACTACCTCCTTGTCTAAATGTCCTTCTTTTAAGGTGGTGAGTCTTGAGTACTATTAGTTATTTTCTTTTTCTAGTCGTGGATTAGGAAAACTTGTGTCAAAAGATGGTTGGGTTGACAGATGTATGTTGATTGGTCGAGTTGGAATGTTTGAGATCATAAAACGTAGTTGGGAATCATGGCGTCTTGACGTCAACGGAACTCTTCCTAAAGAGCTAGAATCACGAGGTGTACTTGACCCAGAGTTGCTACCAAACTACCATTATAGAGACGACGCGTTGTTGCTATGGAACGCCATTTTAAAATATGTCAGCGCAGTCGTGAGTGCACATTACGGTGGGTAGGCTATATCGTTTGAAAAATAAATTATTATGATTTGCAAGTGTAATTATAAGCTATAATAACGTTTTGATTACAGGAAAGGTAACAAAAA
Source organism: Antedon mediterranea (assembly GCF_964355755.1). Lineage (NCBI taxonomy): Eukaryota > Metazoa > Echinodermata > Crinoidea > Comatulida > Antedonidae > Antedon > Antedon mediterranea. Next base: position 35,901,988 of record NC_092670.1, on the reverse strand, counting down.
AAGCAAAATATTTCTATTTTTGTGATGGTGTTGTGTCAATGAAAACCTTTCCCTGGTCGTATCGTATTCGACAATTAACTCTGCTAATGACATTTATTTTATTTGTAGACAAACCAGAAAAACTATCAAAAGATTATGAGCTACAGGAATGGCACAAAATGCTTTCGTCGCCATGCAAATCTGGCGGGGTTGGTATCAAAGGAATACCAGGAGAAGGGGCGTTTAAAACCTGGGAGCAAGTTGCACAAACAGTCACTAGTATAATATACACAGACAGCGTCGTACACGCTGCGGTAAATTTTTGCCAGTATGACAATTATGGGTTTCCGCCTCACTACCCGGCTTATATCAAAGGAGAGCCACCAAAAAACAAAGTAAGTCATAGAATTGTTCATAGGCTAAGTCAGCTGTTTTTCACTACTACAATTTTGGCCATAATGAAGATACAATGCCAACATGTTACAATAAATACACACTATAAGGTCCATTAAAAAAAAATAAACAAAAACAAAATCCCTCTTTTTAGGTTATGTATTTAGCACAGTGCCAAAATACTTCATGTTTATATTTTTTCAGGAACCAAAAACGGAAGAAGATGTTTTAAAATCACTGCCTGACAAAGAACAGACATTGAGTGTTATGGTTGTCACGAAGCTTCTAAGTGACAAAGGAACCAATTCATTGGGTCACTTTGAGGTCAACTATCAGTATGATCCAATTGGCACAAAGGCAGTCAAAAAGTAGGCCTAAGTATACAATGCTGTTCAAAATATATTTTATTTCACTATTATTTACTCATGGTAACAGCAAAGCGTCAAGTTGATTTTATATTTTTTCTAATTATATTATTTGCCTAGTGGTTTTCGAAAAATTGGTCATTTGAGTAATTATAATAATAATAATAATAATAAACAGTATTTATATAGCGCCTAATGGATCACTGACCCCTCTAGGTGCTTTACATTAGACCTTAACTAATGGTAATAAACTATCCCTCGCCGGACACCATTCCGGTATTTCTTAGTCGAGGTTTCGGGGATGGAGACAATCAATAATGTGAAAAAAAAATGTAACTAAGCTTAACTATGTTTAACTAAGGTAAAACTATCCCCCGCCGGACACCATCCCGGTATTTCTGAGTCAAGGTTTCGGGGCCAGAATTAAGAATAGAGAGTAAATGAGGCATGCACAACTTAAGCTTATGTATATTTTTCTAACTTAATTTGTTTTGTACGAAAGCACAAATAAATTTCAAAATAATTCCTCAATAATTATTTCAGTATGCTGAAGTATATATATTTAGTAGCCTGTAGTAGCATCTTATCTAGCCTTTCTTTGTCTTTGTCTACAAGTTACTATTTTTACCTTTATAATTCTTGTTCACTCTATAGATTTCAAGAAAACCTGAAAGCGGTTGGTAACACTATAAAACAAAGAAACAACAAGAGAGAATCCGCCTACACTTACTTACATCCCAGTGAAGTTCCAAACGCCATTAGTATTTAAAAAAAACTATAAAAACACTACCGGTAACGAATATACGAATACACTACGATTCTGAATATTTCGCACTGGCATTAGGTTGGTAGAGCTCGTTGAAATGCATCTTTGTATAAAGCGATGCTTCGTATCACACTCGACTGCACGCAGGCTGTCGAGTCGAAATGTCATTCGTCACACGCTCAGAAATATGCGCAGAGTGACTGTACAGAAACAATTTAATATATCACGGTTGAAACTTATGTGGATAAATATAATCGATTCTTTGTTAAATGATTATGGATACACTCTTAATATCAGTTGGTATAGTTGTAATAATTTTCTTTTTCTTACTCTTGGTATGATTTGAACACAATCATAATCATTTACTATTGTAATACTGCACACGTGGATGTAAATAAATGTATAGGCCTATTAAATATGTTAATACGGAAAGTTAACCTACAACTACAAATTATACCCCTAGATTTGTCAGATACAATTCATACATGCATCTACAACTTCTCTACATGTATAGCTATAATTTCCTTTACCATGGAATACTCCATTCCACCGATAAACTCCATCAGGTCAACTCAACCAAGCTTCAAAACTTAATAACCATTCTCCACTCACACAAAATTATTCAAGAACTCCAATTCTACTGCAGTACGTTCAAACTCCACAAATTAGTTTTGTGAAGGAACAGTCCAATACCGATATCTCTAAAATATTCTTTGTGACATTATATACATTTCCCTAGAAACCGACTCCACTCAATTAAGCTCAAAATCCATATCACAATTGAATAGTAAGTCTTTTCTCAAGACGAAATCCCAAAAATCCAATATCTGAATACTTGTGTGACATTTACAAATTCCTGTACTTATCCCTTGGACTTAAGACTGGTCAGCAGTTCCTGTTCTAATTAGATTGTCACCCATATGTTAAGCCCAGTCATTAGTGGCATACGCTCGAAACTATTTAAGTTCATTTGCTTTTGGAAGAAGACTGTAAGAACACAGAAACATTGAATTTTTAAATATCTGTTACAATTTGGAACATACTAAAGGCTATTATTCACTATTATTTATTCAAGTAAGTACTTTAATTTTTATAAACTATCATAATTATTGGTTATACAGTAGAATTATTCCTATTATTCAGATAATGTGTTAATTTATTATTATAAATATATATAAAAATTTATAAAATTAATTTAAATATTGGTCTAAAAAGATTGTTGGTAAATGAAAGTATGCCTACTCTAAAATAACTATACAATAAGGTTTTGTCTACTGTCAGCAACAAGGTTTTGTCCAATGTCAGTAATATTTAAATGTTGTCTTGTTATCTGTTGATTTTTGCTTGTATATATTATATTATATTTTACGACTTTCAACCCTGTTAATGGTGACGTTTGGTCACTGTAGGGTGATGATGAAATAAAATAAAAAATAAAAAAATATTAGTTCAATATAACTATCAGCATTATAAATTGCATAACAAGGAACTATAGTTTAAATTCTTTCTTATCAACCATAACTTTATTACCGTACGGTACCTGATACGAATCTTGCTAAATACAAATATTGAATAGTTAGAAAAGAAACGTTTTATTAATTGGGGCTCTTAAATTGATACAAAACGTTAATGCAATAACAACGTTATAATATTTTATTAAAACTTATTTCATTTAATTTTACAAATCAATTGTGTTAACGATTAACGTATTTATACGTTAAAGGCCAAAACTCGAATAGCGAAAGCTGATTGTATTGGTTTTTTTTGTCATATTATGACTTTATATTATGTTATTATGTGACGAGAGTGACAAATAAAGTATTTACAAACAACTGTCAAAAAGAGACCGAAATATTACATTTTAGTGTGTTGTATATTATTATAGTAAAGATAAAAAATAATTCCTTGCTCAAAATAGAGAAACGTCGATCTCATTTTGAAGTCTGTTCGTATCTCTATCAACTTTGCAAATTTTCGTTGGTAGGCTCTTTGGAATTTTAAGTGGGATAATGCTTTATTAAATTGTAATGCTCCTTCTATGGAATAAGGTTAATTACAAATCTTTACTAATCCTTTGTTCTTATCGGTTTAATCCGAAATAGAGCCGTACAAAAACAAGGTTGGTATAATAAATGTACAAAAATATCGGATATACTCAATAAAAACTCGAAATATAAATTGGGTAATATTGACGTTTCTTAAATAATAAACATTGATTTCAGCATGGGAAGCCACACTTCGAGGGGTATTCCTGTGAATCACATTCGTAGCAATATCAACTATACGATTTTTGTAAAGACAGGAGATCACAGTGGAGCCGGTACGAATGCAAATATCTACGTAATCCTTGTTAACAGTGCTGGCGCTTGCTCAAACGAAATTCATCTTAACTGCACGTGGAACAACGATTTTGAAGCCGGTAACACCGACCGATTTTCAGTCAGAGGTCTTCCGTACTTCGGTGACGTCACAGAGCTGGAATTATGGCGGACTGGACGACAATCCGATCGATGGTATTTAGAATGGATAGAAATACAGGGTAATGAGAAGGTATTTATATTTCCAATACACCGTTGGATCGTGCCGAACCACAGAATGCAATTTCAAGAATATGATTGTGTTCTGCCTCAGTTTGACAAGTTTCCTCAACAGAGGAAGATTGAGTTGGCAGAAAAGAAGAGAATATATGCATTTGCTCCTAAGCACAATGGAATACCCTGTCAGGTAAAGTGATTTTTTTTTTCTCAATTTCTTTTCTTTTTATTGATGATAACAAAAGATTAAATAGTTTCTAATATTCATGTGTATTTTCTTTTAAGGTTACAACATTTCCAAAAATTGAAAGTTTCTCCAACGATTACCAGGTTAGTTATAGAAACGTTTCATAAAGTAAAAACTACTTTCACATAAAATAAACCCATTTCCGTATGATATATACTAAATCTTTTTAATTATTATGTATTTTTAGTGGAAACTATTCAAGACAATATTGCTGGACAAAATTGATGGAAAAATAATAAAATTTACTACAGGACGTTGGAAAAATCTAGATGATTTAGCAAATATTTACAACCGCAACTCTTTCCCGGTGCCTGCCGTAAGTAGGCATACTTCGATATATCTGCCACATAAGATAAACATGTTGTTATTGTATCGTATTGAATATTAAATTGAATGTTAATTATGTAGACTTATATTGAATTGGTTTATAAACTTGTTATCTTTTTATTTAAATTTCAGGGAATGCATTGTTGGAGATCAGACATTGAATTCGGAAGGCAACGTCTGACGGGCTGCAATCCTGGAATTATACGACTCTGCACATACATTCCAAACAAGTAGGCCAATTCATTTTCTCAACTTATTTATTATATACACTGTTTCTAGTTTACGTATAGGCCTATCATTTAAAGCAGCACAATGGTATAATGATAGGCCTGTTATCCTGAATTTTTTTTATTAGCGGGATAAGGTTAATATTTATCATAGGCCTACCCCATGTGGTCATTTCATCCCTATTTTGTAGAAGTACATTCATTACGTTTTGAAGGAGACACGCAGTGACATATCTATAACTTATACGTGCATGTGCTTACTAAATTAAATAATGTCGCATGCTCTCTGTCAAAGAAATCTAGCACAACCTATTCGATCTACCCCTGCATTATGTTAAATTTACATTAACCTGACATTTACAAGTTACAAATTATATTTAGCATACTGACTTAAATTTGCATACTTTAAATAACTATATTTATTCTAAACATTAGTTTTGGTGTAACAAAGAAGATGATTCAACCCCTTATGGAAGGGTTGACGTTAGCGGTCGCCATTAGAAAGAAACGCATGTTTATTGTAGACCTGAAAATATTGAAGGGAATAACAACAACAGACAAGCGTAACAAGGTATAGAACAAAATGACAGACAAAGGTATTTGAATCTTGACACAGTCGAAAAAATAACTAAGTCAGGTTCAAAGATTTCATAAAATAGGGTCCCGTGTGCAATGCGTGATGAAACTTTGCAACTTGTCTAAATATCTTTTGTGGGTCAAAATAAACCAGAAAAACGTTGCTACCCAATCTGTAACCCCGTGGTGTCTTTTATGGGCCTTTACAAGATGGTGGCCAAAATATTCAAATCGCTTATATCTTCGTAAAGGCTGGTGTTGTGGCGGGGTTCATTTTGACCTCAAATAGAATTTTAATATGTTATGGAGAATATTTAAAACAATTATTGAAACACGAAGAATTTAACATTTAAGAAAGTAATACGAGGCAAACTCATTTGCATGACATGTGACTAACCCATGTCTCACTATGCTGAAACAACTTCTATCTTGGTTTCTTTTATTTTAGCTATGCAGTCCGATCGCTCTTTTCTTTGTCAATAGAGATTCGCAGCTACTGCCGATTGCTATTCAACTGTTTCAAGACAAGGCAGACGACAATCCGGTAACGTGTCAATATTTCATTTTAAAATACAACTCTAATTATTTATATTATTTAATAATTTAACTGTTACATTCTATGTGTATTTTAATCGCGATAAAAAAAAATTTCGCGGTTCCAAATGTCGCCTGAAACCAATTATCTATACCAACCATCCAATACTTGAAACAATACGATAAATCAAACATGGGACTGTATTTGAGTCCTTAGTAGTATACTACAAATGGAATTCAAACATGTAAGTTACTTACCTCAATCTATGACCATTCAGTTAGCTTGCGACTTCCTAACTCCACCACATTCCAATTGATTTCTTGAATGAAAATGAAATCGTATTATGTAGTTGTTGCAATGCCTTAAAGGCTAAATTCCGATGCAATGAGTATACCTTTAAGCAATTCCACCGTGATGTCTTTTTAAAGGCAGGCTCATTGTGCCAAATTCACAAGATGACAGTAAGAATCAGGCCTATCACACTGCGACCCGCCGCGCCAATTCGTAAACACAAATCCTACCCATGTGGTTAATACATTCTTAAAATATCTCGCATGTGACTGTAACTGTCATCATCCTGGGTTAGCATATAAGTAACGTATCCCCTTTTAGTATCCAATAAGAAACCAGAAACATAACTGCTTAATTCTGACGTCACTTTTGTTTTGAACAGGTGTTTCTTCCAACTGACAACGAATACACGTGGATGTTTGCTAAGATGTGGTTCAACAATGCTGACGCGTCATACCACCAGTCTGCGAAGCATCTTGGGATGACGCATCTTATTGTAGAGAGTATGGCAGCTGCCACTCACAGTTGTCTGTCGCCCTCACATCCTCTTTATCGTTTAATGGCTCCTCATTTCTTGTACCTATTTGCAATAAACAAGTACGTGTATTTGTTTCATTATACGGGCGGTGATTTGTTTATATATCTAAAGTAGATTTACATAAATAACTATACATTTTTAACAATAATAAGACTAAAAATCATGAAAAGGTTTGTTGGGGTTGGGGATTTGGCCGTCGGTCCCACAAACATTTTTATTTCCACGTAACGCTTTCTGTAGGCCTAACCAATACGACAAAAAAATGTTATGTGGAAATTGGTAAAACTGGTTACTGGATTTTATAGTGATTTGATTACTGTTTCCCGTAAGTTTATTTACCATGTACCAAGCTATCACATAAGCTTTACACATTATGCTATTTTTGCGCCCTCTTTTGACATTCGGATAAACTGTTTTTATCTATAGTATTATTCGAATGCAATTATCTAACAATGCTTATATTATAGCTTTAAATGCATAACACGCGACTGCGAGGCTTTCGTCGTGTGCCGCGTGGATGTTACACGTAAGACAATACGAAGAATAAAGATGGAGATTGTTTTTTTTTAATTGATAATATTTGTTTTATAAATCCCGCTCTTTTCCCCATCTACCACCCACCCTCCCCCACCTCGTTTACAAAGAAATACCCCTTACGTGTCTATACACAATGGCAGTGTCATACCAGTGCTTCTAATAAACTAAAAGACAGAGAAGCAGAACGTAGAGGATTTTGTTAATCAAAAACAGGGAAGAGTGAATTTCATTCTTCTCTGATTTAAAAAAAACACACAACAAACATCGTCTTTGAACCGCCATATCCTTTTAGTTTGTTAAGTCCGGTATCAGTCAAAAAAGATAAAAAACAAGTCCGGTATCAGTCTTCAATCTAATCACACGCCTATCCGCAATGGCTTACAAGACCTTAGTCGCTTTCTAAATTGTTTAAGTTTCCTGCTCACAAATAAAAAGAGTAATGCAATAAAGCATCCCATTTTCAACAAGCGGTTTTTTGTTGTTGGTTAACTGGTGCTACGGACGAACGAACGAGTGATTCCCATGGAAGGTCCACGCAGGCCTACATAAATTAATTTAAAAAAGAAAACTATGTTACTTTAACAGCTAAATGTGCTAACAGTACTTCAGTGAATTACAGTGTCAAAAGAATATATAACTATATCCTATACATAACATTGGCATTCTCCATATTTTACATTGTTATAATTTTGCATTCGAATTTTTAGATTAGGGTTAGAAGAACTCATCAATAAAGGTGGATTTGTCGATCGAACGATGTCAATAGGTCGACTCGGTATGTTTGAAATAATCCGACGGCGATTTAAAACATGGCGACTTGATGTAGACGGCACATTCCCAAGAGAACTCGAGTCACGTGGTGTTTATAACCCGAATGTACTACCCAACTACCACTACAGGGACGATGGTCTTCTTTTATGGCACGTGATATCGAAATATGTAGTGAAAGTTGTAAACGCACACTACGGTATGTTTTTGGGGTTTTTTTTAACTAGAAAAACAAAGCATATAATTGCTTTCAATTAAACACTGCACGTCATAGCTGACTGACTAATAATACAATAGACGTTTTAAAGTCTCAAAAAGTATATCCTTTTGTCTTTGAAATAACTATTCATTTCCAATTTTTCAGACATGCCAGATAAAATTGATTCTGATTATGAATTACAAGATTGGCACAAAACACTATCGTCACCAGTTATTTCTGGTGGATGCGGCATTCAAGGCATACCCGGAGAAGGCGGTTTTAGAGCTGCAAAAGAGATAGCACAAGCAGTTACAGCTATCATCTTCACCAGTAGTGTGATGCACGCGGCGGTAAACTTTCGACAGTATGATAACTATGGTTTCCCACCACATTACCCATCAATGTTAAATGCTAGACCACCTAAGAATAAGGTAGGTCGAAACAGGGTACGTTGACACGCAGGGCGTAAGACTGGCGTAGCTTACGCAAGCGGTAAGGTAGTCCACTATTTTACATCTCCCTGCTTGAACACACTAATAAGGCCATATACATGGCTGCAGTCGCGTGTTCAAGTTAGTGTTTACCGACTAACCGACCGACCGACCAACCGACATAGTGAGCTGTAGAGTCTAGTTGTACGCGACTAAAAAAAACAAGTTTTACATTTTATTTATAACATTTTGTTACAGAATCCTAAACAAGAGAAAGATATAGTAAACGCGTTGCCGGATAAAGGCAAAACTTTAGAAGTGATGAAAATTACAAAATTATTAAGTGTGAAAGGAACGAATGGCTTGGGAGAATTTGAGGTTGACTATCAATTCGATCCAGTGGGAACGAAAGCTGTTCGACAGTAAGTGCAATCATTAGCATTACTGTATAGTATCCATAACTTCATCATATCATCGTTATCATATTATTATCATTTAATATTTCAATTATGGGTATATTTTAAATATTCTCTCTCATTCATTTTCAGGTTTAAAAGAGCACTAGAAACCATATCAGCAAACATCGATGAGAGAAACAGAGAGAGAGAAACGGAGTACACCGATTTGCACCCTATAGCTGTCCCGAACTCTATCAGTATATAGAGTAACAATATACCAACAATAACAGTATACAACGATAACATGATCGCTATATCAAAAGAATGTGTGAACCCAGAAGTTTTCTTGGTGTTAGGGTATTTGGAGATTCTCTTGTACGGGTTGTATGATTTGTATTTTATCAAACCGATTACCTATCTCATCCTCGCACATTCCGCTCGTGTTGTATACACGCGTTGTGTTTCTGCCTATATAGTGTATGTGTCTATGCGTTTCTGTCATTGTGTTGTCAGTTATGTTGTCTGTGATATTTATTTCAACAGCACTTTCAAGAATATCCAAATTTCTTAGACCTGGTCACCGGTAGATCCGGTGGTAGATACTTATACTGTTTAATGTAAGTTCCCTGAAACCTTGTTTGTAATAGTGGCCGTATTTTAGAAATAAGATATGTAACAAAATAAAAGTTGAATAATTAATGTTAAAAATAACATACAATATTCATAACAATTTGCCTACATTTAGCTCCCCCAATTTCTTTTTGTATGTTCCTTTTAGTTTCCTTTTCTTGTATGAGAACGGTTTCATTATATTCTTTCTTAAAGCGTGGTTCCCACTAGCGGCGCAACGCAAGGACGTAACGCAACGCAAGTGAATTGACCAATCACAAGCGATGGCTTATTCGCTTGTGATTGCTAACTGTCTATAACTTCGCTTGTCATTGGTTAAAACGCTTGCGTTCCGTTTAGGTCCTTGCGTTACGTTCTAATGGGAACCACGCTTTAGAAATATCTTTCATCATGTGATATCTGTTATATTTTTTCTCCATTTTATTTCAATGACTTGTTGTTTAAGTCAAGTTTAAGTACACAGTTAAACTCATGTATTGTATGATTATCTTTGTTAATGTATTGTTTTCCATGAATAAGAAGTCCAAAATAAAGAGGAATGAATGAATTAATCTTGAGCTGAAATAATCTAGTTACGGTAACAAACAAATCAAAGAAATATAGGGCCTACACCACAACAAGGAAGTAACTATGGCCTACAAACATCACTTTTCTATACAATGTCTGCGGGGATTGACATTTGACATAAATGCAGCAAAACACTTTTGTATTTTATTTTATTTTATTTTTTATTGAGGTAATACAAATGTTATATTCTTGTTAGGAAAGGTAAATAAGATTATGGATAGTAATTGAGACGCCATATTGTGATTTAAATACGTATACAAAGGTATTGCATACAATGCACTTCTTTAGTATTCACTTGACAATAAACTTTAACTAAATATCACCGGTGTAAATATTCTAGTTTTGATTAGATTCAAAAATAATAAAAGACTGGTTGTTATTAGAGAATTATTTTCCTTTCTTCTTTCGTATTGGTGGTAAGTCGACCAATAACTGACCTGGAAATGATAACCTGTATGATATTATAAAAGAAGCAATGATGTGTATCACGAAACTTGGGAACTCACTGTTAGCTGGTGTAATTCACTTTACACTTGATGGCTGCAAATTTCAGGTATGTATCGTATTACATTTGTATTTCCACTATTCTATTAGATTTAGGGCCGTCATAACGAGTATAACTTAGAACTTTTGAAATCATCAAAATGATTAACATTTATACTTTCTTCATAATTCAGAAAGGTATACACATTTATTTTCACACTATAATGACATATTATTGCAACAACTTAATTTGTTACCCGACCAGATGGGTTTCTGACATTTCTTACGTCATAGAACAATGTGACTTCTTTTATTTTGTTTGTTAATTAAATGATTTATATCACCACTTTCTCGATCGCTTATTGGCCATCTGGAGGACGGCAATAACCACTTACGTTTAAACCTAATATATCAAAAATAATAGTATAATGGGGTAACAATCGTAAGATAATATAAAACTTGAAACGAAAGGAAATTTTTGAAAGGTTTATTTGATAATATAAGAATTTGAATATTAAATCAAAACAATTGTGGAAATATTGTCTTTGTTTCATTTGGATAGAAAGTGAATTAGTTCACCCAGCTCAGTAAAACGTCTCGCCTCTGCCTACTCCACGCGACATACTTTGCTCAAGTGAGTAGGCCTGTATACAGCAAAGTAGTATAGTATATAGCTGAAGAGCCTAAAATACGCGGTGCATGACACGTGGGGTTCCCACTAAAATATCCATAAGGTATTCTCCAGAAAACGGTTCTGTGCCATGTATAAAAACCGTAACGTCGATTCGTTGTTTCCTTATGGAAACACATTGATAGAGACAAATTTAACTTTACTGCATATGATTATGTAATGCGTGGTTAAATCTAAATTTTTACATTGCATGTTATGATTATAATACTTAAACTGGCACCGTGCATGCGTACAAAGCTGGCACGGATTAAAACATATTCTTGCCCTAGAATATAATATATTGTTTCGAAAGTATTTTTTAGATGGTTGTTAGTACTTAATAGTCATAACGGCGCGCATTGGCACACAAGCTTACGTCATGGTAAGCATTAATAAAGGTGTTCTAATGTGGTTTACCTACATCAGAAAGCTTCATTTGTATATCGTATCACCATGGAGCCTCAATGGTATCCCGCCACATGCACACGAGAAGTTACGTACGCCGTGTTATTGCTCCGAATAGGATCTCTGTCGTAACCAAGCCCACCCTATAAATTTATGCCACTTGTGTTTGGAAAAAGTGTTATATTATTTAGACAAGGGTAAGTATTCCACCTGTCTGTCCGCTTTATTGCACTTCGGTTATTCTATTGTAGAACAATTAGTTATTATATTTGCGAACCAGTTGGATTAATCCCAGTTCAAGAAATTCGAAGACCATGACGTTATACATTATTTGATTTATATACAGGTTAATTCACAATTTTCACAAATATATAATGGCACGTCAGTTGTGTAAATAAATCGTGAAAAAGAAAAGCGTCTCCAAAGTAAGACAAATATTATAGGATTGGAAAGGGGTTGGAACAAACAGCTGTGGTTAGTTTGCAAAATGCATATTCATAATAATAATCGTAAAACTTGGTTTAGTTATCTTCATTATTACAAGAATGTGTTAGGTCATTTGAGGTCAAGGGAATTACACACCCGGATGAAGGTTTGGCAGAATACAAATTCTCGGTACTATCGTTAAAGGCCTAGTTATTTTTAACGTAGTTTTTTTTATAGCTTTTAGGATTATGTCTATTTAAATTTGATGATTAGGAGTGGAGTTTGGCTTGGTAGTTATGATGCTTGGCTACCACTCCAAGGGTAGGTTCAAATCCCGTCACATGTCAGGATTTTTTTAAGAACAAAATTACAATTCCACTCCCAGAATTGTAATAAGACTTTGTTTATGTAGAGCATCGTGTGTATGTTTGTTTTGTAACCTCTAATGGTCCCTAATGATCAGCAATTGCTGGATGAATCACCCTCATTAAATATGGTTTAAAAAAATAAAAGATGATGTATATACTAATATATTATGACAAACATTGAGTTTTATGTATAAATTAACGTAAATTAACTTTCGTAAAGTTAAACATTGTTTTTATTATACATTAAACAAATTTATCATAAATCTTTATTTCTGAAAAAAAAATTGTATATAATAATAAAGATATTGGATTTCCGTACCGTAACTTATATGTGATGTAATATTAATCCTGTTTTTGCGCATAATAACTAACCATAATTATGTAAGCTCAATCAAGCTGTTATTTACACGATTAACGCTCTATTAGACCTAAATAAAAGAAAACAACATTTAATTGTATTGAAAATAAAATAAGCCTAAGCTTGAACAAATACGGTAAAATAAATCTACATAATCTGTATTCAATCAAAATAATATAATAGGCCTATGCTTTGAATGTATTGGACCAAGCAATTTGTTCAAGGCGTTTACCAAATGTAAGCTCTGTCCACACTATCAATCTTTATGTGACAACAAAATGTTGTCCATATATGGACATGATGATACCAAACACTACTATATTTTGCCATTATCACCACCGTATTTTGGAAGCAATCACACTTTTTTGTCAAACTAGTTTGATTGTGCAGACAGAGCTTAAGAGTAAGCTGGGGATAATCGATTATCTAAATTCGGGAAATTTCTTACCGGTCTTCACGTATCGATGCGATTTTCGACCGCTTGTTGGTTAAGTCTCTAACGAAGGTCGTCGTCTGAGATAGGTGCGGCATACAGCATCCGATTAAACCTGGCCTAAACTCTTCGCGGCACTCCTATCTGTCAGTTAAAAATAACACACTTGACATATTAATCATTAATAAATTAAACAATTGTATTACTATTGAAAAGTAATTGTTGAAAAAATAAAACATAAAAGATACCGAAACGTATTCAAACAAAGACGGAAACTCTTCTAGCTTAAAATTGTAACGTTATTTTAGTTGGGTGCCTTGGTTAATTAACAGGAAATAAAATTAATAAAATACCATAACATAATGTGAATTACAAACACAGTATTATGTTGTTTTTTATTGGAAAATTACTTGGCTGAACTAGTTTTCATAATGTCGGTGGTGGCAGCAAAAGACTACAATTGGACTTGAGATTACTGTATTAAGGATGTATCATTATACATTAGCCTTGGTCCAAATCTCTGTGAAAGAGGATTTACATAATCACATCAACCTTCACAGTTTGTTCATGTCTATATATTATCGCTGAATGTAGATTATTAACAAATATTAATTTCTGATCAATTTTAATTTCAGTATGGGAAGTATTGTGTCAAAGTTTCGTTCGGAGTATACCGTAATAGTAAAAACTGGTGATCACCAGGGAGCGGGTACGGATGCAAACATCTACGTCCTTCTTGTGAATGCAGATGGAAAACGATCTCAAGAAATACATCTGGACGTCAAATGGCAGAATGATTTTCAAGCTGGTAGTACTAATGAATTTCCCGTCAGAAATCTCGCCGATTTTGGAGACATTGCTGAGCTTGAGTTATGGCGGACAAAGCGTAGCGCTGATAAGTGGTATGTAGAATGGATAAAGGTAAAAGGACGCAACAAGGAATATGTTTTTCCAATGCACCGTTGGATCAAACCTGAAATTAAGATGAAATTTCAGGAACATGATAGCGTCTTGCCGCAATTCGACAGATTTCCTCAACAAAGAAAACAGGAACTTGAAGAAAAGAGAAAAACATATGCGTTTGCTCCTGCAGGCGATGGATTGCCAAGTCAGGTCCGTAAACATATTTCTCACACCAAACCGTTAGAAACTAAAAAAAAATAGTTAATAATTTCCATTTACTAAAATTAATATACCTTTTCGGACGTATAATTCCAATACTTATAATAATTGTTAGGATAAACGCAATAGTGTACTTTATTTTATTAGAGGAAAATATATTTTTTAACGTAATCATGTTTACTATTATTATGATTAAAAATGTTAATCTAGTTTCGATATCTATGAATTAATTATTTTTTTTAAAAACCCCAAAAGCTAACCTTCTGTCTGAGCAGGCTAGCGAAACTGTCAAAAAGGTTAGTTTCGCTAACTACTAACTCATGGTCATTATTGTTATCATAATGTTTGTTGTATCTTCGCTTAATTTGATTTGAATTATAATTACAGGTGAAGGAATTTCCAGATACTGAAAGTTTCTCCAATGATTACGAGGTAAGACAAATGACTTTATCCAACCATGTAGAAGCTCTCCCCATGACGTTTGAAACAAAACACAGAGTTCTAACAAAATTCAAAAAGGTTCAATTAGTGTAGGCATGTCCCACTCTTGTTAAAATTTCTCGTGAACTGAAGTTACGTGGAGTTGCCCTAAAGCTAGGTTTTTCACATGGACACCACGCAATAGCGTAAGTGCAACGCAAGTTCTTTGACCATCACAAGCGATGATTATACTGTCGCCTGCCATCGGTCAGCTTGTGTTGCATTTACGTCCTTGCGTTTCATCCTAGTGGGAACCAATCTTAAGACACAGTGTTTGCAGTCAAAGTTCCTAAGAAGTTTTAGTGTAGTACTGAAACAATAAACAAACATAAGTGTCAAAGGAAATCATCATATGATTTGTCAAATGCAAAAAAAAATTGAATTGAAACTGATATAAAACCGGGTTATAAAACTGAACACTCTAAAATCACTTTATCTTTCAATCTTACAAAACAAGGTAGGGACCTGGGTTCTGGAAATGTAATGTTTCACTACTGAATGACCAGCAATATGCTACCGAAGCGAAGCTACAAGGCTTAAGAATGTTTTCCCCTTAATAATAGATCCCGATCAGATTTATGAACGGGAGATAAATCGGTGAAAACATCCGATTAGTTTTGGATATTATACATTACACAGATTGTATGATTCTTGCTTTGGATTTTGAAAAAGCCTTCGATAAAATAGAATGGAAATATTGAGATAAGGTTTTATCTTATTATAATTTTGGGAAGGATTTTAGAAAATGGATAAATGTGTTTTATACCGGCGCCTGTAGCTGTGTGATTAATAATGGTTATTCGTCTAATTTTTTTAATCTATCAAGAGGTCTCCGACAAGGATGCCCTCTCTCTCCATACTTATTTATATTGTGTGCCGAAATATTGTCCTCTCATATTCGCCACAACCAAACAATTAAAGGTGTTACAATTAATAATCAAGAAATTAAACTAACGCAATATGCCGACGATACAGTTGTCATTCTCGATGGTTCTAAAGAGTCTATTTTGGGTACTATGAAAGTTCTTGAAAATTTTGCCAATATTTCTGGATTAAAAATAAATCAAGATAAAACACAAGTGATGTGTATGGGATCGGATAAACATATACTAAATAAATTTGAAGAGGATAACAAACTAAAAAAACTTACTTGGACAAAAGGTCCGATATGGTTACTCGGAGTAAAATTTACACTCGATCCTTCGGATCTGTTTACTCTGAACCTATTACCTCACCTTGATCAAATTAAAACGCTTACTAACATTTGGTCAGCAAGAAATCTCACCCCAATTGGAAAGATAACGATAATTAAGACTCTAATAGTGCCCATGCTTACTTTCTTGTTTACTGTGATAACCAATCCACCTATATCATTTTTTAAAACATTAGATAAAATTCTGTACTCTTTCATTTGGAATCGCAAACCGGATAAAAAAAAGAGAAAACTAATTATAAACACAATAGAAAAAGGGGGACTTAAAATGGTCCATGTAGAGTCGTTTTGAAGACAACCGGGGTCGTTGGAAAGGCATATGGCGGGAGTTTTTATACCCGGCTGGGGGTAATTTGATTTGGTATTGTAATATAGCACATAATGACTCAATTCTCAATAGAATAAGTGACAATTTGTTTTTATCTCACGTAATTAAATGTTGGCACTCTGTTAATTTTAAGCAAATAAATGAGGTTGTAACGTTCCACAATGAAATATTATGGTATAACAGTCATATTACAATACAAGGTGACCCGTTGTTTTTATAAAATGCTATATGATAGTGGTATAACAGTAGTTAAAGATTTGCTTAATGATAACGGAAGTATGCTGTCTTATGAACAGTTTCATATTAAATATGATACACGTGTGGATTTTTTGACATTCCATAGTTTAATAGTAGCTATTCCTAAAATATGGAGAGATACCATGCAATCTAAGAACTATGATATAATGTTAAAACAAAAAAGTGAAGTAATTATAGCATCGGATTTAAAATTAGGAACAAAACTTGCATCTAGCTTAATAATTAATCGCATTAGTGTTCTTCCGCATACCTGTATCAAATGGGAAAACGACTTTGGACCTATAGCCGACTGGGAGGTGTTATATAAATTAACATACAAAAGTACAATAGACACAAGACTGAGATATTTTCAGTAAAAAATATTAAATATGTTCTTGGCTACAAATGTTTTACTACATAAATTTAAAATTAAAGATTCTGAATTATGCGATACTTGTAAGGAAGAGCCGGAGTGTTTGCAACATCTTTTTTGGAAATGCAAAAAAGTAATATCATTTTGGAAAGACGTCCAATTCTGGTTGAGCAATAGAAATATGAAAATAGAATTTAATGCAAAACATATTTATTGGGTTTTCCAAAAGATTCTGTAATAAATTTCATTATTTTGATTGGAAAATACTATATTTATAGATGTAAATGGAGAAATATAGCTGTCACACTAAAATACTTCCTAGTCGAACTAAAATATCTCCAAAACATGGAATGGCATATTGCACAAAAAAATGATTAAATAGATACCGTATGCACTTGAAAAAGTGGTTACATATCGGACAAAATAGGTAGTTAGAAAACAAATGTTAGGCAATTCTGATCGAAATCTGATCGCTTTATTTGTTTATACATATTCACATTTGGGTATTGTGTATGTAGTGTATTGAATTATGAAAGTTGTGTATTTATGGTTTTTTTTTTAAACTGAAATAAATCAAACTTATTAAAGATGTTTTTACCCCCCAAAAAACATGAAAAATGAAGATTTATGTAATTTATAGCGTTCTTGTATTTTTAATGTTGATTAATCACCAAACTGTTCAATAGGGACAACTTAATATATCTTTATTATCTTTATTTACCATAAATTGTTTTCCATTGTTAAATTGCTTAGAACAATGAATTGTTAATTGCAGAATTTAATTTTTATTTTTATTTTGTGTGTGTATTTTGCGCTGCGTCGGTCTTGTTTTTGGTACCATGAAATATGAAATAAATAAAAAAATAAATAAAAAAAAATTTTCAACTATATTGAGTGTGTGAACGTACACATTCCGAATTTAAACCGATTAATCTGATCAATATTAAAATATTTCAGTGGGGAATTGTGACCGGTGCAATCAAAGACAAGCTTGATGGAACGATAATAGGTCTTACAAGTGGTCGCTGGGATAGCCTCGACGATCTAGGAAACGTTTACAAAGGATCATATCCCGTACCAAAAGTAAGTACTGGTACAGTAATAGTTTCCAATATGTTTACCAGCAATAAATGGAAATAAATATGCAGTGATGTATCCTCAGGATGTCCCATCCAAAGGAGGAGCAAACAGTTTTAAACATCATTTAAGGACAGTATCGGCTCAGGCAACCTATTATAAATCAGGCATCATACACCTCCTGGCAGTAGAGAAAATCAGTAAAACAGCTTACAGAATAATAGGAACTAAAGATAGTAAGAACGCTAAACATATTGTCAACAATGCCATAAGTAAAACATTAAAAATAATTATGTCGGCGGATGAGTATCACCCTCTCCATCATTACATTGTCTTTGGTAAGTCAGGGCGTTTAGTGTACCCAAGATGGAAAACCAATAGGATGAGAAATTCGTTTCTCCATACTGCAATGAGGCAATTCAATGAAATTTTATTGATAATTGTATGCTATACCCTCTTCACACACCAATCTTGCTTGTCTTTTGTATTTAAACGATGCATTTTTTCAGCATTTTAAATTATGTGTTTTATTTGTATTTCAACCTTTTTAATTCATTTTTATATTTTTATGGAAATTTTTAACTTTGAACAAACAAAAATAATCTCAAACCATGTAAATATTTTACTGTGTTTGACCATGAATAACTGAATACTGAATACTCCTCATACTTCTTTCTTATAATTATTGGACCCCCTGACTCTCTTCGAAGTACAAAAGCAGTCATCACGATTGCCATTATAACCTGCTATGAACGTAAGACTTATTTGCCACTAGCTGAGTACTTCAAATAATCCTATAATGAGCTACTACCAATGCAGTCTGACATTGTTAAGCCCATTTATACATCCTGGTAACCTCTAATCCGAAAGGAACATAAAACCATGTAATAAACCTATCTATATAAATTTTATTTTAATGTATGTATGTGCAATATTTGTATACAGTACTATGAAAAAAATTGTGTGTGTGCCTTAACTTGATCTAGGCCTATAATATTAATTTATTTTATTATATAATAATAAATTATTGTAAACCAAAATATATGCATATACATTAATGAATGAATAAAGATGGGAGAGACCCATACAATATTTATAAAAAAAAACTATCTATATAATAGATATTTTTCTTCTACATACCAATAGGGAAAGCATCGTTGGAGGTCAGATATTGAATTTGGCAAGCAGCGACTGGTAGACTGTAATCCAGGCGTTATACAGCTTTGTACACATATACCTGAAAAGTAATAACAATTCATTTTATGTTGTAGTTAATTTAGTCGCAGATTCAAATCGAATACTCGTTTATGATTCCTATATTCTTTATGTCTGTGTGGCTTAAAATATCAGGATTTTAGAGAAGGTTTAATTAAAGCTACAATGCCAGAATAATTATTCCTGCTCTACAATCTAAAAATATAGTTGGGAAATGATGATATTTTTACAATCTAACAAGACCAACAGCCATAAGTCGCGTGCTCTCAGAAAAAATGAACTTTCAAAAAGTAATGTACATCAAAACAGTTCAAAAAGTACAGAAAAGCGATAAAACGCATAGTGATACCGGACCGACAGACAGACCAAAAAACCGACAGACCGACAGACCGACATAGTGAACTATTGAGTGGCGTCCACGCGACTAAAAATATAGTTGGGAAATGATGATATTTTTTGATATATCAACCTTTTCATGTATGTTATGCTGCTGCATGAAGTGATAAACGCGAACAAATATTGTAATTCGAAATATGTTTCACAAAATCGCATTAATCGGCTTGCTTGCTGGAAACATTTTCTATATCATTGAAGCTTATATTATAATTGATGCGTTACCAATATTGTGATTATTATTTACATACAGTACATATATGTCTACATGGATTGCTATTATTGGTTTTTCAGTTATTATAGTAGCAATCCTAATAATTCAAATTTGTATGTCAAAAGTTTGTAGGGAAAAAATCGACAATGAATAATTGTATAAATAAATAACATTATGATGATTATTATAATTATAGCTTCGGTGTAACAAATGAAATGCTTGGCGACTTGTTGGAGGGATTAACGATAGAGAGTGCTATTGAAAAGAAACGACTTTTCATTGTTGATTATAAATTGTTGAAAGATCTTCCAACCACGGACCCAATGAAAACGGTAAATACATGTATCACGATATTTCACTCATTCGTCTTTTTATTTCGGAATACCATGACATCACATAATATATTCATAGCAAATGAAGAAGCGTAATCTATCTATTTTTGATATAGTTTTATTATTTTTCAATAATACAATAAGCAAATGAATAATATTGTTTTAATTTTTTTATTTATTAAATATTAAAGATGTATTGTCCCCCTGAAAAAAATTTTTTTTTCAATCTTTTTGTTGAATAGGCCATTTTTATTGCACATAAAAGTTATTCACTTTGACCTCAATTTGGATTGAAAAAAATAATTTTTTACACGGGAAAATCGAAATTTAATGCAAAAATTAACAAACCGGAAGCTATTTGTCTGGAAGATAAATGTGTTCCGGTTTAATTTAACCCTTGACCTGAGTTAGCTCATAAATATTCATATTGTATGGATACATCGTGTGCAGGGGTGGCGCCAGGATCTTACCGACGCGGGGGCTACATTCCCCGACGAGGGGGCTATGCGAGCGAAGCAAGCATCACAAGGCTGGGGGACAGGGGGCCGCCAAGGGCCCCCGGTGGGGTCCAGGGGGCGAAGCCCCCGGAAGCAACGCGTTCTAGCGTCATTTGAGGTCATTTTAATCAGATTTAGGGTAGCCATTTTTTTCCATTTTTTATAATGCATAAATAAAATACTGCGTGCAAAAAAACGGTGCGCGATGACTGTTTCAATCCATATTTTTCAATTTAAAAAATAAAGGTTCAAATAAAATTTAGAAAAATAGAGTTGGAGGTCCTGGAAATTGGACTTATTATACTTCAAAACATGAAACAAAATATATAAGTCCCTATCATGGTTGTGACTGAGCTAAGAAATGTTTGAAAAATAGAGATGTTAGGTCCCGGAAAATGCACTTCTTGTACTTCGAAATATGACCAGCTTTATTGTTGGGGCTGAGCTAAGAAAATGTTTAAAACTAGAGCTGCATTTTATACTTTGGAAACATCAGGCCCAGAGGCTTAAAAAACGCAAGCGTAGACCTTTTCAGTCGGGGAAATAAGTTTATTCCTCCCAAGTGTATGCCTGCGTACCATCTGGACTTCCGAGTGGTGAGAAATTCATGACATACAGGACATTGAAAATTTAATAACTTAGCTATAATAAGATGTTGGCTAAGCGAAAATGGCATGTTTTTTTGTTTAGTAATGGATGAAATATTTATTTTAGGTGCCCCACGGTACAGAAGGTTACTTGTAAATTAAAAAATTGGTGAACATACGAACAATTAACATAATTCGTTTTTGCTGTAGTGTAGCGTCGTCGACACAGTACACGACGTAACCGTCGGTAAACTTCGCCTGGAAAATAACTACAGTACACATTTTGGTCCCTGGACGGAACATGATATCACGACCCAACGTTGAACGATTCGTACAAAGGGATACCGCCAGACAAGTGCGTACCTATAGCTATTGTTTAGTAGTAAGTTAGATCGCTGGCGATAATGAATGCATATAAAGTGCATAATATCACTCTGACGTACTCTCACGGTCAATGAAACGTCGAGGTTTTCTAGGCGCTGAAGCTACGAAGTGAACGCGAACGAATTATATTCCCCGACAAAAAGTACCCGAACCGTCGGTAAACTTCGCCTGGAAAATAACTACATTACACATTTTGGTCACGTCCCTGGATGGAACTTGATATCACCCGTCTCGACCCAACATTGAACGATTCGTACAAAGGGATACCGCCAGACAAGTGCGTACCTAGCTAATGTTTAGTAGTAAGTTAGATCGCTGGCAATAATGAATGCATATAAATTGCATAATAGCACTCTGACGTACTCTCACGGTCGGTCAATGAGACGTCGCGGTTTTCTAGGCGCTGAAGCTACCAAGTGAACGCGAACGTTTTTTACTGTATATTATATTCCCCGACAAAAAGTACCCGTGTTCCCTTCGGTAACCGTCGGTAAACTTCGCCTGGAAAATAACTACATTACACATTTTGGTCCCTGGATGGAACATGATATCACGCGTCTCGACCCAACGGTGAACGATTCGTACAAATGGATACCGCCAAACAAGTGCGTACTAGCTATTGTTTAGTAGTTAGATCTCTGGCAATAATGAATGCATAAAAGTGCATAATAGCCCTCTGACGTACTCTCACGGTCAATGGAACGTCGTGGTTTTCTAGGCGCTGAAGCTATATGAAGTGAACGCGAACGTTTTTTACTGTATATTATATTCCCCGACAAAAAGTACCCGTGTTCCCCGACGGGGGGGCTAGGCTCCCCGACGAGGGGGCTAGAGCCCCCGTAGCCCCCCCCCCCCCCCCCCCGCTGGCGCCACCACTGATCGTGTGGATGATGATGCTTTCCAAATCAACAGCCAACAACGAGAGCAATGCATGCGTGCGAGAGAGAGTCGAGTAGTGATGCGAGACGAATCTTGAAGAAAACACGAAAACTATAGCTAGCAGAATGCTAAGTTAGAATTACAGTTGGTAACTTTGATGTTGAATCTTATTCATTTAGGTGAGTTTTTGTTTCGCTAACAGGAGAGGCCTAGCTAGGCCTAGGCCCTAGGCCCGAATTTGCTGCTACTGTACTACTAGTCTACTACTACTACTACTAGCACTGGCAGTCTCGAGTAGCCTAACTGCTGCCTACTTCTTTCTCTAGAAGTAGAGTGTAGTAGGCCTAGGCAGTACACTGCTAGTTAGGGCTACAGTAGACCACCACCAGAAGGGATGTATTTTTGTTTTAATCATGATGAATTGGTTTAATTTTTAAAGATTTCAACTATCTATTCGGCAGTGAAAATTAAAAAAAAAAGAAAATCTAGGCCTAAATATTGTTTTGGATGTTTTACTGATGCAATA
The DNA here is from genome assembly GCF_964355755.1 of Antedon mediterranea. NCBI lineage: Eukaryota > Metazoa > Echinodermata > Crinoidea > Comatulida > Antedonidae > Antedon > Antedon mediterranea. The sequence continues at coordinate 35,878,680 of NC_092670.1, read as the reverse complement.
TTTTAAAAATATTTTCTGTATCAAATGCAATAGGTTCAAATTAACATTTTATGCAGATATTTTGACACAAATTTCTTTTTTTTTTAGGTTGATTGATTGAACAATAAGAGCAAGTAGTGAGAAACATAAAATGTATCGTACAGTGGCAACATTCACAATTTATTGAAACGTTTCTTACTATTAAAATGACACTTTGTAATGGATGTGAGCGATCTTAGAAGACTACAGCTGTCGTAATTACTGGCACAATCAACACATTGATAATTAGTAGACAAATTGACACAAAATACAGGAATTCAATAAGATATACTGTATATATATATTTTATTAACTCCTTTTGCACTGTAATATTTACAGTAAAATTGTGAAGTGTAAGTAAATTTGAAGAATTTATCCTGTGTACTGTTGTAGTAGTTTTTTATTTATTTATTGAATGTTATGTTTACAAAATAATATACTGTACATATAATAAAAAAAATTATACAATATTTTACAAGCTGGACAAGAACATATTGGCCGAATGCAGCAGGAGAGTCAGAAATATTTTTCCTGCAATACCCAATCATATTCCAATACCGAGTCTATCATTGTTGTCTTTGGGTGACCTCTGTTCTAGTCTTCATCAGCTCAACGTCTTTAAAAAAAGTAAAAGCAAAGTATGAAAATCTGGAAAAAATAGATCATGCATATTTAGTGCAAAATTGGGCTAGTGAAATTGCTTACTTTGACATAGTCAAATAAGTATACCACCTTTCTATGGTAATTAAAACACATTACTTATAATGTTATAACTTATAAAAAGAGAAAATAAATATTTGACTTACTACAGTACAGAGAACATTTGTTTGTGTTGTAAAATGGCTAAGCTGGCTTTTCCCCTCTGTCTACTTGTACAGTGCTGCTGGAAGGTTCTCAATTTCAGGCTTGTATTGCAACCATTTTCCCTGAAAAATGTTTGTTTTATTTTTATCATAAAAATTAGTTAAACAAGCTTCAACTGTAAATATATATGGTACAGCAAGCTGGCTGTATTTTCGGAATGTAGCTAAGATTGATGGCATATAGCCTAGGCCAGTCTATGAAGAGTACAATGTATAGGGCCTAGCTAGCTGGGCATCTTCTGCAGGGACCCGATTGTCACAGTCGGCTTGCTACTAGCCTAGTAATATGCAGCAGCATGTATTAATTATTCTAGGCCTAGCCCTGAACTGAAAAAATCCCAGGCTAAGTTAATTAATTTACCTTCCTGTTATTATTGCGTTATATATATTATTATATTTAAAATAACCGTCTAGGCCTACTTACCGACAAATTAACAGCTAAGCTTTACATATTTATACGATCAGGCCAGGGAAACCCACAGTCGAATCGCGTCGATCTCTGGTGGTGTTGTTGTACATACAACGTGCATCGTCCATTGTTAGATCAGATCTCTGCTGTGTGGATGCTCATTAACATATCATGCATATGTATGAGTTAGCTCTACCGGCCTAATTTCTGAGCCGATGAGTTCGAAAAAATGGTAAACTTATTTTGATTTTTTTATAAGCGAAATCAATATTTTTTCGGATTTTTTTTCGGTGGAAGTGAATAACTTTATGTTAACTACAAAACGGTCTATTCAAAATTTGATTTTTTTCATCTTTATTTTTTCATTTTTTGGGGGACAATACATCTTTAAAGTAAATACAGTATTCGTAATCTATAGCGCCCCCTATAGAGCTATAGGAATACGAAACGTTTTCAAAAACACGTCACATGACTGTGAGGACAAACTCATTGGTTGTTAGAGTACAGTATAATAAAGAAAAATAATATTGGTTGTAAATATAATTATATTTGTAAGCTATTGCGGGCTAAAAGTGAATGGAAAGTAGGGTAAACCTAGCGTACTACGACCTAACTTTGCTTTTCAAAATTGGAAGTGATAGGTCTTGTGTGATAAGGTGAAATAAAATAATGCAGTAATGATAAAAGAATATATATGTATATATTGTCAAATATTTAATTTAAAATTGAGAAAACGAAGGGATATTTTTTTGTTTTAGGTTTGCAGTCCCCTCGCCCTGTTTTATCTTCAAAATGATGCAAAACTGATGCCTGTTGCTATTCAACTTTTCCAAGACAAATCCGACGACAATCCGGTAATTGTATAATTATCATAAATTTTCCGACTTGTGTAGGCCTATGCGTGACACATTTTTTAGAGTCCGCTTAATAAAATGAGTTGGTGAGCTTTAATTTCGATTTTCGACGACCGACGAGCTGTGGACAAAGTACATGAAGTAATTTTATAGTACGCATCAGAAGTTGTTCCTCATTTTGACACATGTGAGCCCGATAAACAAATACAAGGAAACAAGTATTGGTTGTAACGTTATTTAATATGAATGGCAAGTCATCGTTGCAGCATGCACGTAAAAGGAAAACATAAAAAGGAACATTGGGATGCTCTGAAAGGGCCAACACAGTTGGCAACGAAGGTTCCTCATTCTACTCCGCGACACAATTTTGCTTCCTCGTAAACCTAAGCGGTAGACATACACATTCACATATTTGCGAGTGGTAAATGATAACACTTATACTGATATTATTTTATTGTCTATAGTAATATAAATACATTTGAAACTGGCATGAAATATATAACTGATGCATGTGTTAAACCATCTCATTAACAAGATATTTTTTACAGGTGTTCCTTTCTTCAGACCACGAATACACGTGGATGTTTGCTAAGATGTGGTTCAACAACGCTGACGCGTCATACCATCAATCTGCGTCACATCTTGGAATGACGCATCTTGTGATGGAAAGTATAGTTGCTGCCACACACAGTTATCTGTCGCCTTCACACCCCCTCTTCCGTCTAATGGCATCCCATTTCTTATACTTAATTGCCATAAACAAGTAAGTATTTTTATACAACAGACAGGTGTAAATGTTATTCATCCTTTGCATTGTTGCACGTCGATTTAGGAGCTATTTAGTTCTAAATTAAAAATAATAATAATATTAATGACTTTCAAAATTTATTTTGATATTGTATTGGAAATGATCAGAAAATTACTACGAACTATATAACGTTACTATTTTAATTTGTCATTGTATAAATGCTAAATTTTTGTTGTACAAGCATGTCTCTTTGACGCGTCGTACCATCAATCTGCGTCACATCGTTGAATGACAACGCATCTTGTAATGGAAAGTATAGCTGCTGCCATTGAACCATTGAACGATTTCAATGGTTAGAATAATATTCATGAATTCTATTCCTATTTCAGACTTGCTATCGAGTCACTTGTAAATGAAGGAGGTTGGGTTGATCGAACAATGGCAATTGGTCGCACCGGCATGTTTGAGATCGTAAAACGTCGTTTCAAAACATGGAGAATGGATATTGATGGAAACTTTCCAAAAGAACTTGAATCTCGAGGTGTGAGTGACCCGGACGTTCTTCCTAATTATCACTTCAGAGACGATGGTCTGTTGATGTGGCATGCAATATCTGAATACGTTGATGAAGTTGTACATAAATGTTATGGTATGTTATACAATGTTATCAACATATAATATATGGTATATAAATAATACTATGTCATGGTACGTGTCCACCAATATAACACACACACACACACCTATTATGAGTAATAATAACAATCATAGTACAGTATTAATAAAAGCTGAAAAGATAAACAACACTGAGACGATAATACTTACGGTTGTACTACGGCGGTCGTAAAAATAAATTTTGATGAAATTAAAGAAAATTCTCGAACAACAAATACTTGTTGTCAATTAATAATCGACGCATACATGTCATTATAGCAATAATACTGCGCATACGATTTATGCATGGGTATGTTTCGTTATTAATTATTTATTTACGATATTACCAGTCGGATTCCTAACATCCTATAAAGGGGAGTGAAAGACTAAATGTTTATGCGCTCTCCGTGGTTTATGCTACTAATTAACATTGATTTTAGACTCCATACTTTAGGTACATTTGATTACCAGATACATTCATAAAGATTCAAAGAACCATGTGTGTTAAAATGTTAATTTCGCAATCGTATTAAAATCTATTTCAGATACATCTGAAAAAATATCACAAGATCACGAGTTGCAAGGATGGCGCAAAGCACTGTCTTCACCTGTAACTGACGGAGGTTGTAACATACAAGGGGTACCGGGAGATGGTTCCTTCAAAAATCCAAAAGAAATCGCAGAGACTGTAACGTCTATTGTATTCACCAGTAGTGTGATGCACGCAGCGGTAAACTTTGGACAGTACGATAACTATGGATTTCCTCCACACTACCCGGCGTCAATCGAAGGACAACCACCTAAAAACAAGGTAAGCTAACCTAATATATCTAAATTGTTATTTCGTATTTAGCTAAATAATTCAATATAACAGTTCTCTTTCCTATACAATAATTAGGATCCGAAAACAGAAGATGATATTCTGGAAGCACTGCCAGACAAGCAAGCAACGTTGGACGTAATGGAAGTAACAAAACTGCTGAGCGAGAAAGGAACCAATGGGCTAGGTGACTTTGAGGTTGACTATCAGTTTGATCCAATTAGCACCGAAGCTGTTCAAAAGTAAGTACTGCAATCAGGTCATGTTTTTTTTCTTCAGTTTTCAGCTAAATTCAAACAAGTTCCGCAATGGATAACTATATACAATCACCGTGGTAAGACATTAGAATGTGTTGCCATTACGCATTACCTTAAATCATTGTTTTGTTGAAACTTTTTCATCTCCGCCGGTGTAACAAAAACAAGGACATTATTTCATTCTATAGTGCTCGTATTGTATGCCTTTTTAATAAACATTATTGGAAATTTGAACATTACATGTATTATTTACTTTTAGATTTAGAGATGGACTAAAGAATCATGGGAAAACTATCAATGAACGGAACAATGACAGATATGAGAAATACACTTATCTGCACCCAACAGAGATACCTAATGCCATCAGCATATAATGCATTTATTATGTCTTAACAATCACGAGCCGATTCAAATAACAATCGTTATATAAAATGTATTCCTAGCTTAGCATTTTTGCTCCGCTGTTTCATTATAGTATAGGCTACAATACAATTGTCCATAGTTTGTCAAAATTGGATTTATATAAAATGTCTAACATAATATTAATTATAAATAAACATTTACCGTAATATAATATAAACTAACTTCATTCATGTTAGATTTTATAACAGTTAGTCATAATAATATTATGTTTATTATTATTATTATATTAGATTGTAAAATAATTCAATTAAAACATTGTATAGCGTAATACTAAACAAAGTACACTGTAAAAACTATAAACACAATGCTAAACACAATTCTTGTAGTCACTTTGGAGACACATAGAATGCTAAACATGTTTAGCATTCTATGTGCTTAGGAGGATTATTTAGTGTTTAGCACTAATGTGTTTAGTTTCGTTTTGTGTTTTTACTTTGGTGTTTAGAAGAAAAATTTGCTTATCTTTCAAGTGTTTAGCCTTTTCTGTGTTTAGCTCGTTCTGTGTTTAGAAATTCTTAGTGTTTTTGATGTAGTGTTATTTAGAAGAAAAATATGCTTATCTTTCAAGTGTTTAACCCTTTCTGTGTTTAGCTCGTTCTGTGTTTAGAAAATAGTAGTGTTTTTGATGTAGTGTTTAGAAGAAAAATATGCTTATCTTTCAAGTGTTTAGCCCGTTTTGCGTTTAGCACAGAAGTGCTTGGAAAATATAGTGTCTCAACTCTATAGTGTTTGGAATATCATTTGTGCTTAAATGCAAGTGTTTAGACCGTTTTGCGTTTAGCATAGACGAGCTTAGCAATTTATTTCCTGTGGTAGACAATTAAGAATACATGCTTACTTGAAATATTTAGCAAACATGGGCTTACAAATGTGGTGTTTTTTGCTGTGGTTTTTTATAAGAATATACTGTATTCTTTATATCTCTGGGTTTTCATGCTCTGCATTAACACTTTTTCATAGCCAATAATCACTTATTTTGTTGTTACCTTAAACTCCTATTGGCCTTTATGCGTATCAGATTGACATCATTAAGAACACAACGGACGAAAGTGATATTTTAATCAAAACATTTAAATTATTTATTCATGTCTACCAATATAAACTGAAACATTACCTTTTGATAATAACATGAAAGATACATTGTATGATAATACAACTGTATACTAATATAAACTATAAAATGTTCAATTAATAAAGCAGTTGAGTTTAATATACAGCTTCCAACATTGTGTTGACATTATGGAAAGCTGTGAATTGAAATAAAATATTATTTTATCCTTTAAAATCCAGTATTTAAAAAATCTAATATTTGAGATACTGTGTCGGATAATGTAATCGAAAACATAATAAATTGCCAATCAACATATAGCATCAGATAACTGCCCTTTGACTTTAAAAACATTTTCATTGCAGAGAATGCATGATTCTATCCGTTTCCCTGGGGTATTCTGCCTTGGTGGTTCTATGTCTTGATCCATGTCCTCCTGCAAGAGAAAAAGTAATGAATATTAAAAATAATCTGGTTTATTAATTTATTGACAACCGTATACAAAACAGCATTGTTTAAATTCTCCAATTACCTGCAATAAATAATGGGATAAAATTTTAAAAAAATATTAGTTCGGATGTCTCCTCAATAATTTTTTCAAGGATCTTCTATACGGTTACCAAGCCATACACGGACTCTAGATGAATATATTGGTAGGGCACGTTCAGTTTCAGTGCTAAAAGTGGAAAAATTATGTTCATCTTCTCCTTCTCCACTAGAGAAAGAAAGATGGTTGCTCAATATCCATATCAGATGTCTAAGAAGAATAAAAGAAATATTATTTTGAAACAATAAAATTGCATATTGAATTGTTGATGCCATTATCAGTCATGATAGCTTAATGACCATTGTAGTCTTATTTCCATTGAGGTAGGCCTTGTTCCAAGGTTTATTGACATGAAACAGTTTGATTTTTTTTTTACTAATTTTTATTTTAAAAAGACATATTGAAACAACTACACTCCACTCGAAGCCTTCAGTTGCCCTAAGACCTCATGAGGCTGTCTAGTTAGAACTTCATTGAGACAATAGTCTATTTATTTGGAGTGTACTGTTATTATTGATATTTTAATAATTGTATAATTTTGTTGATTTTAAATAAACATACATTATTTATTTTTAAATTTAAAAAGACATATTGAAACAACTACACTCCACTAGAAGCCTTCAGTTGCCCTAAGACCTCATGAGGCTGTCTAGTTAGAACTTCATTGAGACAATAGTCTATTTATTTGAAGTGTACTGTTATTATTGATATTTTAATAATTGTATAATTTTGTTGTTTTTGAATAAACATACATTATTTATTTTTTAGTTTAAAAAACATATTGAAACAACTACACTCCACTAGAAGCCTTCAGTTGCCCTCATGAGGCTGACTAGTTAGAACTTCATTGAGACAATAGTCTATTTATTTGGAGTGTACTGTTATTATTGATGTTTTATTAATTTTATAATTTTGTTGTTTTTAAATAAACATACATTATTTATTTTTTATTTTTAAAAGACTTATTGAAACAACTACACTCCACTAAAAGCCTGCAGTTGCCCTAAGACCTCATGAGGCTGTCTAGTTAGAACTTCATTGAGACAATAGTCTATTTATTTGGAGTGTAGGCCTACTGTTATTATTGATGTTTTATTAATTGTATAATTTTGTTGTTTTTAAATAAACATACATTATTTATTTTTTATTTTTAAAAGACATATTGAAACAACTACACTCCACTAGAAGCCTTCAGTTGCCCTAAGACCTCATGAGGCTGACTAGTTAGAACTTCCTTGAGACAATAGTCTATTTATTTGGAGTGTCAGTTTTACTGTAGGCCTATAATAATATAACGACAATTATTGTTTTCCAATGCATTATTTAATTTTTTTTAAATACAGGTTAGGCCTATTACCATTATAATATGTGGTCAGATCCTGAAAATATACAAGAAATTTACCAGACTATGTTAAAACAATTATAACATTCAATTTTTTTTTTAAATAAAGAATAAAAGAGCAAAATATAATAGCTTAGTGATATCTAAAAATAAAACTAGATTTTAGATTCTCACCTTCAATTATTTTGGCATCATCTTCTGGGATTCCACACTCAATCAAACAAGGTTTGATTTCTTCAGCAGAACTGTTATCATCTATTAAATCCATGCTGGAAAAAAAAGAACCAATATAAACATATAGGCCTACCTCACAAATACAGTATATTTGCAATATATTTTTACACAATCCTATACACTAGATATTTGTGGCAACAACCCTTGACCTTTTAGTGATCAATCATTCAGCAGCTGATTCATTCTCAAAGAATTCAGCTTACTCTAGCAAATTGAGGATAGTAATGCTTGAGTGATTTCTCTCTCCTAATTCTTGTCCTCATTCTAAATGAAAATATTTAAATTACTTTCTTTTTTCCTATAAAATTATAACAGTAATACTAATAGTAAATGACATTAACATGATCATAGCCTATGAAGGAGCTATGGCCTAGTCTAGAAAAAATAAGTAAATACTTTTTGAGTCCATTTCCTAATATTCACTCAGGGAAGAAATGGAAAGGTTTCCTACCCCGTTTCCTACTTAGTACTTTCTAGGATTTTTATCAAATAATCTACAGGTTAGGATATATTGTTTTGGCAACTCAAGTAACATGACCACAGTGCTGTTTTCAATTTTTCCTCTCGACTATTATTAACTGTATTAAAAGTAAAAAAAGATTGTTATAATATCGATAGTGGAAGGGGCGATTTCTAGTTTTCCGATTTCTTTGCTTTTCGCCTATACTCTCGTTGCTGCTGTTATCGACCGTTGGCCAAAACTAGGCCGGTGTAAGATTGAATTGTGTCCAGCTTTCAAAAGTGTCCGGGTGGACCCTTTTCAGCATTGGATAGTGTCCAGTTGCATGTTTCAACGGGTTCGTGGGCGTTTTTCAACAATTTAATTGTTTAATAATGTCTGACCCATGGATTGAAATGCGTCCACTATTAAATACTGTATCATACGTTTTATGATAGGTGGTTGTTTTTATCACGCCTGCACTTGTCTTGTCTTCTTTTAATAACCAATAATACTTAATGATGCCAAACTAATTTTTTTTTCTAATTAAAGATCGCTTTGCCTAAACACCTCCAATTAGGGACCATTATATTATTTGGTATGTGAAAAGACAAGAAGAATAAATAATTGTTAAGTATGTGACAAAAACAAGTAAATGAAGTGGTCCTCTTACAATTAAAAATCACTTTACCTAAAACACCTCCAATTAGCGACCATTATATTATTTAGTATTAATAAAGCAAGAAGAATATATAGTTTTTAATTATGTGACAAAAAACAAGTAATTGTACTGGTCCTCTTTCAATAAAGGACCACTTTACTTAAAACACCTCCAATTAGCGACCATTTTATTAATTGGTATGAGTAAAGACAATAATAATTAATAGTTTTAATTATGTGACAAAATTAAGTAACTGTACTGACTGGTCCGCTTCCAATTAAAGATCACTTTACTTTAAGACACCTCTAATTAGTGACCATTTTTATTAATTGGTATGAGTAAAGGCAAGAATAATTAATAGTTTAATTATGTGACAAAATTAAGTAAATGTACTGGTCCTCTTCCAATTAAAGATCACTTCAGTTTAAGACACTTCCAATCAGTGACCGTTATATTATTTTTGTATGAATAAAGACAAGAAGAAGAAATAGTTTATAATCATGTGATAAAAAACAAGTAATTGTACTGGTCCTCTTCCAATTAAAGATCACTTTACTTTAAGACACTTCCAATTAGCGACCGTTTTATTATTTTGTATGAGCACAGACAAGAGGAATAAATAGTTTATAATCATGTGATAAAAAACAAGTAATTGTACTGGTCCTCTTCCAATTAAAGATCACTTTACTGTAAGACAGACAGATGACAGTTAACACGACTAAAAGGTGAAATAATAATAACAAATAATAATAACAGGATTTTTATAGCGCACATACCACTCAAGAGTGCTCAAGGCGCATTAAAAAAAAAAATAAATAAAAACAAATCATACAACTCTCCCAGTCCCGAGAGCCGCTGTTTTGAGGTTGACCTGACAATTGGCATGGCAATTACCAATTGGGACATTACCCTTGCTGGACATCTGGTAAAAATAAATACTGATTATGCTGCCACTTTAGTACACAAAACGATAGATAAAAAAAAATAATACAACTTGTAGCATTCCCTTTAAACTAATACAGTAGGCCCTGTTCAAAACTGCTAGTGTAGAAAAGTCAAATCCACCCATATAATAAAACCTAGAACTAGCTAATGATGTAGAAACACCAACAGCTTATTTATTAAATAAAAATCAACATTATACTAATGTACAACTCAACAGGTAATGTAGTAATGAAAATTGCCTCACAGCTAATGTAGTTAATATCGCCAGCTAATAAAATATTATATAGGCCTATTTTACAAACCTAAATGTCTAAATCATGTGCAAATGTATTTCTCTACTTGCCGTCAGTCTATCCACCTCTCGTAAGTGATCGGCTTTCAAAACTTAGCACTCTGATCGTAAGCAACCACCTTTGTTAGCGACCACCTTTAATATTTAAAAGGGACTACCTCTGTTAAGGGACCGCTTCTCACAATGGACAACCTCCTCAAGGGGTAACCACCTCTCATAACGGACTGCTTTTCATAAACTACCACCGCTCGTAGACGACCACTTCTTTTACCGACTACACCTCCCGTAAGTGACCACCTCAATAGAGGTGGTAATTTGCGAAAGGTGGTCGTTACGGAATTATGAGAAGTGGTCCTTTAGGTGAGGTGGACGTTTTTTTTTAGAGATTATTCGAAAAAAACAAAAAACCGAAATACCCTTGAGTGAACGAATAATTATGATGCGCAATTAAGGTGTTTATTTTGCCATATAAAATATAAAAAAATAAATATTTTTTGGTAATATGCATCAACAATATTTTTCAAATGTATTTTAGATAAATAAATAAATAATGTAAAATCTCTAGAAACAAAAAAAATATTGTGACTAACCAATTAAATGTTTTATTAAATGAAACAAAAAATCAGGCAGCTGTGAAAAAAAATATAATGAAAAAGAACTCACTTTAACAATGACGAACTTACTTGTTTAAAGCACTTTTGTTATCAGTTAATATTATTAAATTAGTAACAGTATTATGAATATTACAAAATAATATTTTGAGAACTGAAAAATATTTTGAGGGAACAAATATATTTAGGGAGAACAAAATAAGATTTCAAGAACTGAACAATATAAAAAACGAATTACTACTTCGAGACAAGGAATGATCGAGAGAACGAAATAATTTCGAGGGAAATTATTTCGTTCTCTCGCGAATTAGTAATTCGAATTCCAATGAAATAATATTTCGAGAGAACGAAAATAGGTAGGCCCTAGGCCTATATGATTTAGTGATATTCATTCCCTAGAAATAATACAGTACCGGTAGGCTATATATTTTTTCAAGTTGTCGATTTACTTCAAATTGACAACAGGTTGTGTATATTACTCAATCAAAAACAAACAATTTAATTTGATTAGACTATATGTCTCCAGATATAATAATAGTAATATTTATTTCAATCGCCTTGATATTTTGCGATTCAAGTTGGTATTCTAAGGAATTATAATTACCCTAACGGGAGTTGGTGAACGTCCAGTGCCCTAGTTTTTACGGGGTTAATATGATGTCGATGTCGATGGTCCTACTTTTTTATCGATGAAAGCTGCCCGGGTGGCGATTTTTTTTTTCGTACATAAGTTGGGGACCCCATGTGAAAGATAGCCGAACTACTTCCTAAATATAACTAAACCTAACCCTCCAAATAATCTCTCTCTCACTATAAAGTAAAAGAAGTAGCTCATGGGAGTCGAACCCCATACATCGACATGTAAAGTCCATAGTCTTATCCACTCGACTACACAGACGGCTCGACAGAAATCGTTTGCATTAGCGAATTGTAGTTAGCTGAATTCTTACGTCACACCTTATGGATATGATTAATGAATATTCATGAATATTTTGTGACGTTTCACGAGGGGTCCCCAACTTATGTACGAAAAGAAATATCGCGCCCGGGTGGTTGCAGCCATTTTCAACAGCTGGTATTACACTATTCAATGCTGAAAATTGTCCAGTGGACACTTTCAAACACCGGACACATTTAAATCTTACACCGGCTATAGGCCTACAAGACATCGGCAAGCAACTCTATTATTCTAAAAGGCAAATTTAATATAATCACTATATACATATTATACAAACAATGTGAAATAACTTACCTGCAATATATGATTACTTCAATCAACGTAAAGCTAAGAATTAGAAAGATGTTTGTTTCACATTCCCGACACCACTCCCATCCAACTTAACGGCTTCTGCTAAAAAGGCGCGTACTAGATTCGCGGGTTTTCTCCTCATCAATCATAATCAGTCGTTCCTTGGGGTGTTGCTATTGTATGTATATATAGATACAGTATTTTATTATTTTATAAACATTTATAGCGTAAATTATAATCTTAATGCCATAAAGTGTTTATATTAGTTATGAAATATGTGTTTATGTAAATAATTAATATTTTTAATTGTAAATTGGTCATGCCAAAATCATCATATACCATGAGAATCAATGGTATCAACTGTATTTTGATGCATCATGATCAATCATTTTTAGTGTGTGTGTGTGGGGGGGGGGGGTGATGTACCGCGTGTGGTAAAAGGATGGGAAATGTGGTGTATTTTGGTCGAAACCGATGCATCAATTTACTCTATTAATCAAACTATAATATAATAAAACGTATCTAAATGGATCCAAAACAACATGTTGGTACCGTAAATCGAATCGAAATCGAATACATAAAAAAATACAAATACAAAAATACACATTTCCAAATGCATGCCAGCATAATAAAAATATTAAACACAATAAGTAATGTTATGAAACACAGTGGTGTTCAGATTTGAAACGTAAATTCTCTAAACATAATTTATACAAACACTTTCACCTCTAAACACCAATTTTAGTAAGCACAAACAAATATTAAACACAATAAGTGTGTTATTAAACACAGTGGTGTTTAGATTTGAAACGTAAATTCTCTAAACATAATTTAAAGACGTGCTTAGAAATGTGTTTAGAAAAAATGTTAACGTTGCAATACCCTATTCTAAAAAAGCTAAACACATTGAAATATTGTTGTATAAACGGCTGTGTTTAGAATCTAAACACATGAAATGTTTAGAAATGTGTTTTAAAATTAAACACAATGCTAAACATGTTTAGGGTTGATACGTGTATTTTATGTTTAACAGCTAAACACTGTTTTTACAGTGTATGTATTGTTTTTTTATATAAAATATTATAATATAATAGTATAATAATGAATAGAAGTGTGGGATGTTTGGTTAATAAGTATCTATATATAAATTTACGTAAGGGCAAAATTCGGTAAATCGCGCCTTACTTCTAGAATTTTTACTCGATGTTATATAAAGTTGGTTCGTACTTTCGGTACTGATTTTAACCACCTGATGTAACCCTGTTTACTAATTAAATTAAGTTAGATAATTAGTTATTGACGATTAAAACGAATTTAGGTTCAACGATTTGCCCCAAATAGGGGTGTTTTCCGATCGTGGTATACACTGTCTAATGGATGTCCATCTTGAAAAATACCCGCCACAAAAATGCGAGGAGGCTTCGCATTTTCCTATCTCCTCCCACGATAATTGTTTTTAATAGCTGAAAACCGGTTGAACAGCTAGAGTACAGCATCATAATGTTGAAGACAGGCCGATTTTCTTAAAAAAATACTATTTGGATTGGATATACGATTATACAAATGTATTGATTTGCGATGAATGGAACATTCCAATCTCTGTTTCACAAGTGTCTATTCCCTCAGGCGTCGTTAAAGGCAAGTACAGTACTTTATACTCGAAATTCGATCCATTTTTGTTTTCAATCTGTGCTGCAGAGGTTGGATATAATTTTTTTTAAACGGATAATGAGCTAGCGTTTTCACTCGCCGTATAGTATGTACAAATCTTTATTATTGCAGTTAAACCAACCACATCATCACCTTTCCCTCACTGGCATGAGTAGCGTTGTAAAACCAGTAGAGAATAGGCCTACGGTACATCACATGCCCTAAACGCAGAACAACTTTGGTGGGTAGGGTAGGAACCAACTTAAGTATGAATTGGCTCTAAGAAACAATTGAAAACCATTAGGCCTACTAATTAAGTTGAGTTAGATAATTTAATATTTATTGACGATTAAATCGAATTTATGATTTTCCCCGAATAGAGGTGGTTTTCACAAATTGTTTTACATTATATTATAAACATATACACGTCGTAGTGATGTATCGTTACATGTGCTGTACTATTTCAATCGACTAGGACGGTGATAGTTTCAACAAAGTATTACATCGCAATGTTTTACTGTGTTTAGTGGTATATTATTTGTAAAACATGAAAGCAATTAATATTTCGTTACTAAATGGATAAAAAATATATTTTAACATTGTTCCTCTTTGCACCCATCCTCTACCCCATCCCTCAACCCTAATGTTACATACAAAACACAAATTAAGTTTGTTTAAATTTGACTTAAACAATTGGTCTTATTTGTGACAAGTTTCTCTTTCGGAAGTAATAGGGTGCTAATTTTAGTTGAGTACATAAATCACAGTGTCTATTTATTCATTCCTGTAAACGACATGTATTATTGTCCTGCGGTACGTACATTTGAAATCGCCAGTTTTTTAACGCTGAAATTATTATGTATTCGAGAACCATCTGTGGGCACGACCTAGATGGTACGCGAGCGAAGCGAGCGTACCATCTAGTTTTATAAATTTCTTAAATCCGAACTAACCGTAAATGCGGTAAATTTCTTTTTAAATAATTACTGTTAATCAAATCGTTTTTTAAAGAATGTATTTGCTACAGTATTTTGTGTTGATTATTGATTCTTCTGTGGTATCAATTCAATTAAATTTACATTTCTTTCATCTCTCTTTAAATGAACTATAAAATGTACAATAACTTTAAAATTTTCATCTTATAGAATCAACTATTGTGGTGGTGATTAGTTCGTTGAGGTAGGGCGAAGTCATGGTATTTCTAGCTTGACTATACACTACATTAGTTTATCCAGGGCCGCGTGTATATGAATACAGACGCCCCTAACTTGACCCTCCATACAGCACCGCCGCTATTTCTAGATTGTCTCCCATCCAGACCGGGCCCAACGTTGCTTAACTTCGGTGATCTGATGAGAACCGGTGTTTCAACGTAGTATGGCCGTATATAATGTTTAAAATGAAAGAGGCAAACCCCTACAAATTTAAAACGGTTTAAAATATCTTTGAAATAATAGGCCTACAATGATAATATAAAGAAAACATTAAAACGTTTTAAATAACATTTGTATAAAAAAAGTCAGGACCTATATCGATATAATCTGCTTGAGTGTTATATGGGCTTCTTCAAAGTGTATAACTAACATTGTACACGTCCTGTCAGAAATATCAGTGAACACATAACGTACAGTACCGGTATTGAATTGTTACCCTCGATCGTTAAAGCGTTACCGGTATATAAACTGCTTTTGAATTTTACAGATTTTAACAAATCTTCCTAGAGATGTAATGCATTTAGTGTAAGTGCGCTTATTCGTCGATTTGTTTGGTTTCTTGCTACAAAGTTGAACTATTTTTTTTTCTATTTTAGACCAAATAAAGATAAATTAATGAATAAAATATTGTGCATTGATTATACATCTGTTTTGTTTTAAGAGCCGTTCCTAACCCTACTGTATGTAAGTTTAATGAGCATACTATATTTTGATGGTGACCAATCGAAATAATGGTTATTTGTGTATGTTTCACGTAAAAATTATTGCATTATAGTGAGTGAGTGACCGAGCGGTTAAGACAGTGGAACCGTAATCACGTAGCCATAACATCGGCAGGGGTTCGAGGCTCACTCACTCCATGGTTCTGATAGTAGAACGAGTCTTCTCGGATAAGGACTATAAACCGTAGGTCCAGTATACACAACTTGCTCGTGTGCACTTTAAAGAACCTAGTACATCTTTCGAGACGAGTAGGGGGTTACCCCGGTGTATTAGTACATCACAGCCACTGATCACCAACTGGGCCCTCTGGGAGATCAGTCTTTGACTGAAGAGGTCACCCAGTATAAAGATAAAACAAACAAACAAACATAATATTGCAATCACTTTCATTATTCAGAAATTGTTTCAGCCAATCAGGAAGCAGCCAATCAAGAAGCAAGACTTCTGAAAATGGCCTCTGAGTGGCCTCTACTGTCATAAAATCAATGACTTGCTCTTACGGTTCATTGTGGCATATATTAGCCATTGTAATGAACGATCGCTGAAATACATGACATTATGTTTGCTTTTTTTTCTCATTAATTTTCTCTCAGAGTTCCTTATTATTTATTCACAACTTTTTATGAAGTTTGTAGCTATGCTTACAATTTTTTTTCTATCCGGCCAGTTTGACTTACTGCCACCATCTGTCCAATATTTGACCAAACGTAGGATATATCATATGTCTAAAATCGGTTTAAATTACAACGATTACACATTATTTGCTACTTCATTTTTATATTATATGACTTATGTGAGCAAAGGTATATAATAATCTAATTTACTGACAGCCATTTCGGATTTTGGTCACCATCTGTGCAATGTGGACTATATAATATTATGTGCAATTTTTAAAATCAGTTTCAATGACCTTGATTGCCTCTGCAACCAAATACATATAATTTTCATTTACGATTTTCGGCCGCTATTCTGAAAAATCAAATTCCGCCAGAGTGGCTCCTATTAATTACTTAAAGTATTTTAGTTAGGTGCCTTGGCTAATTACCTTGAAATAGAGTTAACATACCATCATACCTGTAAAATAGAACCATTGTTGTGGTTTTTTTAAAGAAATGGTTTAACTGAACAGTTTTTAACGGATCGGTGACAGTAAAAGACTATTGGACTTACGATTACGGTACTGTATAAAGGATGTATCTATATTATAGTAGGGCCTACATTATCCTTGATTCAAACCTTTCGAAAAAAAGTTCGCGTAAACAAAAGTTTAAACAATCAAATCAACCTTCAGAGTTAAGTCTATCAATTGGCACTGAATTTAGACTATTAACACATATTGATTTCTGAAACTACAGTAAGTGCACTTTTAATTTCAGTATGGGAAGTCTCATTTCAAAGTTTCTTTGCAAATATACAGTAATAGTGAAAACTGGAGATCATCAGGGGGCGGGTACGGATGCAAACATCTACGTCCTTCTTGTGAATGCAGCTGGAAAACGATCTCAAGAAATACATCTGGACCTCAAATGGCACAACGACTTTAAAGCAGGTAGTACTAATAAATTTCCCGTCAAAGATCTCGCCGACTTTGGAGACATTGCTGAGCTTGAGTTATGGCGGACAAAGCGTAGCGCTGATAAGTGGTATGTAGAATGGATAAAAGTAAAGGGATGCAAAAAGGAATATGTTTTCCCAATGCACCGTTGGATCAAACCTGAAATTAAGATGAAATTTCAGGAACATGATAGCGTCTTGCCACAATTCGACAGATTTCCTCAACAACGAAAACAGGAACTTGAAGAAAAGAGAAAAGCTTACGCGTTTGCTCCTGCAAGTGATGGATTGCCAAGTCAGGTCCGTAAACACACTTCTTAATCAAACTATAGAAACTCAATAGAGTCATTAATTTATATGAAATTATTCATGATTATTATAATTATTGTTATATATTTTTTTTTAATTTGGTTGAAACTATAATTACAGGTGAAGGAATTTCCAGATACTGAAAGTTTCTCCAATGATTACGAGGTAAGACAAATGAAAACAAAAATTGTGTAGGCATGACTCACTTGGCTACTCAACACCATTCTACCGTATAGCTACGTGAAGCTATCCTAAAGTTTAATTTCCACTTGTACGCCACGCAAGGACGTAAGCCCAACTTACGTAATTTGACCAATTACGACTCTATGGGTTGTCCGAAATGCCTACCGATTGCGAATGGTCAACTCACTTGCAATGCGTGGAAACCAAGCTTCAGACGCATTGTTTTCAGTAAGAATTACTGTATTACAAATCCAATACCTAAACTTACGGTACCTTTCAAATGAGATCATACAATTGGTTAAATAGTAAATGCAACAAAATACAAAGGCTAACAATATAATGTACACAATGGAATGGGACAATTTATGTTTAAATACAAGTAAGCATACTTCTCACACCTAACCGTAGAAACTATAAAGTAAGCAGCTCATTTAACTTTAGTAAAACAGCAAATATACATTTTTCCGGACGTTATTTTCGTATACCTCTAATAATAGTTTCAATTCATTGAGTGAAGAGAAAAATGTCTAACTTAAAATTCATATACCTATAATTATTGTTAAGATATTTCATTCGGTGAAGGGAGAAATGTCTATCTTAGACCGATTAATTCAATTATTTCAGTTTGGAATTGTGACCAGTGCAATAAAGGATAAGATTGATGGAACGATACTAGGTCTTACAACTGGTCGCTGGGAAAGCCTCGACGATCTAGGAAACCTTTACAAAGGATCATATCCTGTACCAAAAGTAAGTATCGTACGATTCTCTATAATAAATGGTTATCAGTAATAAATAGAAACGTGCAGTAATGGATACTTGTACGTGAGGATCAACTGCTTAATGTCCACCTAAAGGAAGGGGCGAACAGTAAACCATTGAAAGACAGGGTCGGCTCAAGCAATCTTTTATAACTTAGGCATGCTTCTAAAACCAACCTTCTATTACTTCCTTATAAGAATTGCTGACTCTCCTCGAAGTACAAAAGTAGATATACGTGTAATTAATAGACCTACTAGCCGTACTAATACAGTAATCCCGAGATCAGCTACTGCCAATGTAATCCTACTGTAGTAACATTTATAACTCGAACAAAGAAACACAAATGAACAATAAAAATATCTATACAACGAACCTTTTCTTTACATACCAATAGGGAATGCATCGTTGGAGGTCAGATGTTGAATTTGGCAAGCAGCGACTGGTAGACTGTAATCCAGGTGTTATACAGCTTTGTACACATATACCTGAAAAGTAATAACATTTCATTTTATGTTAGTTATTTAACTGCAGATGTTCAAATCGTATAATTGTTTATAGTGGCTATATTTTTGTATGTATTGATTTTGTTGTTGCTTCAGATAAGCAGGATTATTCATCTTATTCATCATACTATCTTTGCATTATTCAGTTAAAGTATTTATGTACAGAGGCTGCTAAATGAAAAATATATTGTTTTTCTACGTTCTACTAACTCATTTAAACTATTGTAATTTGAAATTATTTTTTTTTACAAAATCACTTAATCGGCATATTGAATGTGCCTTTAATAGTGTTTTATTTGGTGCATTATACATTAAAATTATCAATTAATATTATTCTTAGGCCTACATACATGATGGATTGAAGAAAAAAAATCCATATTAAATAATTATATCAATAAATAACATTATGATGATTATTATAATTATAGCTTCGGTGTAACAAATGAAATGCTTGGCGACTTGTTGGAGGGATTAACGATAGAGAGTGCTATTGAAAAGAAACGACTTTTCATTGTTGATTATAAATTGTTGAAAGATCTTCCAACCACGGATCCATTAAAAACGGTAAATTATGCTATATATATTATACCATATTAATTATTAAAAAATATCAAATAATAGATTAAGCAACTAGCGTAATCAATTCGTGACCTAGTGCCCCCTATATAGCTAAATAGGCACGACAGCTTAAAACTTGTCACATCACTGTGAACTCACTGAATTAAAATAGGTTGTGGTTTTAAGTTTGTGAGCATATTGGAGGCTAACAAATGATTAAAAAGAGGGTGTAGGCCTATCCAACTGCGACCTATCTTTGCTTTAGGTCTATATCAATAGATGGATAAAATGATAATGTAATTACACAGTAATAAACAAAACAATGTAATAATAAAACGTTTATATTTATGTCAAATATTTTAACTGCTTAGCAATAAATGTTCGTTTTAGGTTTGCAGTCCCATCGCCCTGTTTTATCTTCAAAATGATGCAAAACTGATGCCTGTTGCTATTCAACTTTTTCAAGACAAATCCGATGACAATCCGGTAATTGTATATATATAAGTATCATTATCCTATTTTCTTAAGACATTTATTATATGTGTTATGTGACACATTTTGTAGAGTCCGTGACATTGTGTGGTCAGTATGTGTTTGGGAGATTTCGATATGGTTTTATATTTCATTGTGTACATACTATTGGTGGTTCTATGTCCAGACGACACATCAATGCGTAGGTCAAAGGTCGTCAGTGGTCTTAGCAAATTGAAAGCTTCCTCTTAAACTTAAGCGCCAGACTTCACACATAAGATATGTGAATTTGTGTGCGGTAAATGATTGATCTCATTAACAAGATATTTTTTACAGGTGTTCCTTTCTTCAGACCACGAATACACGTGGATGTTGGCTAAGATGTGGTTCAACAACGCTGACGCGTCATACCATCAATCTGCGTCACATCTTGGAATGACGCATCTTTTGGTGGAAAGTATAGCTGCTGCCACACACAGTTTTATGTCGCCTTCACATCCCCTCTTCCGACTAATGGCACCCCATTTCTTATACCTAATTGCCATAAACAAGTATGTATTTTTAAACGTTGGAAATATATAAATTGTATATTCATCCTTAACGATTTATGTTACTGCCTATAGTTTTTTTTAGAAAGGCTTTCAATGCTTAGAATATTTATGAACATTATATTTATTTCAGACTTGCTATCGAGTCACTTGTAAATGAAGGCGGTTGGGTTGACCTAGTAATGGCAATTGGTCGCATCGGCATGTTTGAGATCGTAAAACGTCGTTTCAAAACATGGCGAATGGATATTGATGGAAACTTTCCAAAAGAACTTGAATCTCGAGGTGTAAGTGACCCGGGCGTACTTCCTAATTATCACTTCAGAGACGATGGTCTGTTGATGTGGCATGCAATATCTGAATACGTTAATGCAGTTGTACATAAATGTTACGGTAGGTTTAGTTTGTTTAATTCATTTAACGTGTGTAATATAATAAGTTTAATACGTATATACAATATATTAGTATTATTGTCATGATCCGTGTATGTCAATCCTAGTAGGTTACAGTAACAATAGGAGTGAGTGAGTGGGAGTTTAGTGAGTGAGTGGCCGAGCGGTTAAGACAGTGGAACCGTAATCACGTAGCCATAACATCGGCAGGGGTTCGAGGCTCACTCACTCCATGGTTCTGGTGGTAGAACGAGTCTTCTCGGATAAGGACTATAAACCGTAGGTCCAGTGTACACAACTTGCCCGTGTGCACTTTAAAGAACCTAGTACATCTTTCGAGACGAGTTGGCGGTTACCCCGGTGTATTAGTACATCACAGCCACTGAACACCAACTGGGCCATCTGGGAGATCAGTCTTTGACTGAAGAGGTCACCCAGTATAAAGATAAAACAAAAACAAACAAAAGGAAAGTTGATTTGAGGTAAACTTTTTTAGATTAAGAACGTACGGACTGTACGAACGTAGGCCTACATTCAATTCTTTAATTCTGAGATAGACGAAGACAATACAACTACTTTTAACATACTTAAAACTACGGTCGTAGAAAAAATAAACTTTTCGTCGCTCGATTTTTATGAAATTTAAGACAATTGTTTGAAAACATATTTTTATTGTGAATTAATCATCGACGCATATAAGGCATTACAGAAATATGACTGCGCATACGAGTTATGCATGAGTAGGTTTCATTTTGTATTAACAGTAACAGGATTCGCAACTTCCTGTAGAGTTCCCCGACAACAGACTAAAAAAGCGACAAATAGCGTGTTTGTGTAATATTGGCAGTAGTACTTTGCATAGGCTGGCACATGCGGCATGTGGTTGTTGTTGAAGTCCTTTTGTTTCATTTTACCACGGACTGTACTTTTTTTACCACGATTTCTCCGCCCTCTCCCGAAATCTCAAGAAAATAATAACTTAGGCCGTGTTATTTCGTATCTTTATGCTATTAATTAACATTGATTTTAGACTCCCTACACTCACTGCCATTTCTCAATACTTTAGGTAAATTTTTAGAGGCTCAAGTTTACGTTTACCAGATACATTCATAAATTTATTACAAACAACAACGGAAAACTTAATTTCGCAAACTTGTTCAAATCTATTTCAGATACATCTGACAAAATATCAAAAGATCACGAGTTGCAAGGATGGCGCAAAGCACTGTCATCTCCTGTAACTGACGGGGGTTGTAACATACAAAGCATACCGGGAGATGATTCCTTTAAAAATCCACAAGAAATTGCAGAGACTGTTACGTCTATTATATTCAACAGTAGTGTGATGCACGCAGCGGTAAACTTTGGACAGTACGATAACTATGGATTTCCTCCACACTACCCAGCGAAAATCGAAGGACAACCACCTAAAAACAAGGTATAAGCAAGATTAATATATATGCCTCCTAACGGAATGTTTTTCCTTCTAGATAATAATAATAATTCAATTTAACAGTTCTCTTTCTTATATTCTCCAATGATTTATATCTTAGGATCCTAAAACAGAAGATGATATTCTGGAAGCACTGCCAGACAAGCAAGCGACGTTGGACATCATGGAAGTTACGAAAGTGCTGAGCGAGAAAGGAACCAATGGGCTAGGCGACTTTGAGGTTGACTATCTGTTTGATCCAGTTGGGACCGAAGCTGCTAAAAAGTAAGTACCTAAGTACTGTAATAAACTGTTCTGTGTGGGTTTTTTCACTTTTAAGTTAAAGTTCCGCAATAGATAACAATAACCGAGCGGGGAAAATGTTGTTACAATAGTTCTTACTTTAAGCTCTGTCTTTACTATAAAACTTTGTGTTTCAAAAAATGTGATGTGACCCTATATAGATACGATGATGTCATATCACTACCATATCTGGGCACATCACTACCATATTTGGGCACATCACACTTGTAAAGCTTGTTTGATTGTGTAGACAGAGATTTACATTACTGCAATACTCAATTAATACTATTGAAGAATTATGCAGTTCCCCAAATTAACTCATTCGCCTTTACGGTTATTAAATTAATAAAACAAATATTGGTAGACATTACAGAATGTGTTACTACTAAACATTAAATTACAGCCAATGTTTGGTCTGGTTTTTTTATTATTATTATCGAACATATTATATTAAATATGTTTTATTTACTTTCAGATTTAAAGATGGACTAAAGAATCATGGGAAAACTATCAATGAACGGAACAATGACAGATATGAGAAATACACGTATCTGCACCCAACAGAGATACCAAATGCCATCAGCATATAATGCATTTATTAAAATAAAACAAGACGAGCTGATTCAAATAACAATCGTTATATAAAATGCATTCCTATTCCTATTCCATTCCTTATAGTTATTAGAATTTTTGTCTGGCTGTTTAATAATAATATACATTAACATTTTCACTAGTTTGTCGAAGTTGTATTTACATATTTCTAATACAATATTATTCATTCATGTTATAGTTTATTAAAGTTAGGCATAATAATAATGTGTATAATTATTATGTTAGATTGTAGAATAATTCAGTTGAAAAAATTGTATAGCATAATACTAAACAAAATTTATATTGGTTTTTTTTTAAATGTTATAATATTATACAAATAATGAATGTTTATGAGTGCAATGGTACAAATAATGGCACGAGGTGAATGATGAAAGGTTATATCAACGAGGCAAAGCCGAGTTGATATAACCTTTCATCATTCACCAAGTGCCATTATTTGTACCATTACACGAATACAAAACATTCATTATTTGTTTTATATAACATCTAAATAACAAACAAAAATGTTTCAAAAAGTACTATTTAACGATCGTTGAATAGTGCGTACTATTGCACGCCATGTGACCCACATTCGTCCAATCAAATGACAGGAATTTATATCTTCTTTCCCTTTTCAGGGAATTTATTGGTTCAAAGTATATTGGCCTTTGGCCCTAATACAAACAAATAAAAAAATAACTATAACTTAAGATAATGGTTTCTTCTTTCAAAAGCAAAGTAGACGTATTTTCCTAAATTATAAGTAAAATTTGTGTTGGAAAGTAATAAACAAAGCTTATTAATAGAAGGAAAAACACGAATAAATCTTGGAATAAAACTTTTTCTTAAATCATTGTAAAATGTGCATTGCAAAATAAAATGATATTCATCCTCAACAATGTTCTTTTTACATAATTTACACGTTCTCTTATATCTTTCTACACCCTCCCATCTGCCCTTTTCAATTTCTAGCTCTAATATCCCTAAACGTAACTTAGTTAATAATCTTCTTTGTTTAAAATTAATGATGTTGGTCAAGTGATAACTTAAACATATTTCTTTTTTATAAAGAGAAAAGAGCCTTAACTTATTATGTAAACTAAATTTTTGAATGCATTTTTGTTTTTCAATATCACATAAGCGCAACTTAAATTCTCTAAAAAATAAACCTTTACTATTAACATATTGTTGTAACCATATATAACCAAAACCAGTAGAAAAGAGTAAGTGTTTAACCTGTTGTGCCCAACAATTCTCATTACGGTTAACTTTTCTAAGTTGAAACTCATAACACTTAAAAATGAATCTGTCATGATCTAAAGTAATAATGTGTAACCAAAATCTTATAACTGTAACTAAACAATCCACAGAAAGTGGTAATCTACCTAACTCAGAAGTAACCGCGGCATTTGGTGCATTTTTTCCAACTTGCAATAAATATCTACAAAATTTAGTATGTGTTTTTTCTATAATGTTTGTGCTATCTGACATTCCCCAGATTTCGCTTCCATACGTTAAAATAGGAAGTATTTTCACATCAAAGATATGGTTCCATGTATTAATTGGAAGAAAAGATAAGTTACGATAAATGAATGATTTTAAGCAGAATAAACTTTGATTTGCTTTTTGTTGATTATGTTGCATTGAGTTGTTCCATGCACCATTTGAACTAAAAATAACACCAAGATAATTATACGAATTAACAATTTTTAATTGAATATTTTTATACTTCCATTTTTCAATGTTCCTTAAATTGCGGCCATTTTTAAAAACCATAATTTTGGATTTTGTAGTGTTTACAGTAAGTTTCCAAGTATCACAATAAAGTTCAAGTTTATTTATTAATTTTTGGAGACCTTTCACCGTATCACTAACAAGCACTAAGTCATCTGCATAAAGAAGATGATTCATATGACAATCTCCAATTTGAATGAAATCGTTTACCTGATTAAGTATACCACTCAAATCATTAATGTAAATATTAAAGAGTAAAGACGACAACGGAGAACCTTGTTGTACTCCAATCGAACAATTAAAAGATGGACTAAGTTTGTTGCCAATTTTAACATGAGCAGATAAGTTTTGGTATAAGGAATTTATTATGTGTAACATTCTGCCTGAAACACCGATACATTTCAACTTATGTAGTAAAAGTGTATGATTTATAGAGTCAAAGGCACGTTTAAGATCAACAAAACAAACAAAAATCCTACCCCGCTTTTTATCTAAGTATTTAGAGATGAGGGTATCTAAAATGAATATATTATCTGTCGTTCTATATCCCTTACGAAAGCCTGCTTGTTCCTCATGAATTAACTTTTTACTATTTGTAAATTGTGTTAACCTAGAATTAAGAATATTTAAAAATATTTTTCCTAGGATTGGAATTAAAGAAATACCTCTATAATTTTCAGGTTTGTTTTTATCTCCATTTTTAAAAATTGGAACGATTAAGCTTGTTGCCCATTGTTTGGGAAATTTTTCAACTAAAAATATGGCGTTAAAAAGAATTTTTAAAATATCAAAAATAATGTTGGGGGCGTTTAGCAAAAATTCAAAATTCATTCCATCAATGCCGGGAGCTTTTCCACTATTTTGAGAATTAAATGCTTTTTTTATTTCATCCAACGTTATGTCGTGGTCTAAATAATCATCGTCTTCATTCTGTTGGCATTCTGTGATTTTTGGCAACTCAGCGCTACCTATAGACTCATCGTTTTTAAATAGGTTCTTAAAATGAATATAACATTGATTAATAGAAAGTTCGCAAGATAATTTCTGTTTTGTCTTCAACTTCATCCAAAACGTTTTGCTATCCTTTATATTGAGTGAATCGATAATTTGTTTGCGTATTCTTTTATGAAAGTTATTTTTTTTGCATTTTAATAGCGATTTATATTGCTTTTTTATCTGAATATAATTATTTAAAAAAGGTTGAGTGCGCATAATTCTAAATCTCTTTAATGATTGTTTAACCTGCATTTTAAGGTTCTTACAATCTTTATCAAACCATTCGTTTCGTTTTGTAGAAGTTGAAGATTTACTTGTTTGTGTATACTTAATTCCTTTACATACGTATTCAAAAATTTTACATAAATGTGAAACTGCCTCATCAATTTTATTTTGAGAGATAGCATTCATAAAATCATTATCAATAGTTTCAATGATATCATGTTCCCATCTGACTTTGGATGCATTAATGTAACTGTTGGACCATTTGAACGTACTCTGGGTAAACGTGTCATCTTCATTGACAATCATTTTGGTGTGTTCTTTGTCTTTGAATTGAATACTAAAGGCAATTGGCATATGATCCGATTCAACACGGTCATCAATTCTTAAATAAGATATTAGTTTAAAGTTGTTTGAGTTAGTAAGAAGGTAATCACATACACTTTTACCTTGTGAACTGATAAATGTAAAACCACTGGATGATTCTTTATCAATTCTACCATTTGTGATTCGCATACCAGTTTCTTTGCAAAATTCTAATATATCTTTACCGTAGCAATTTAGTATACAATCAGAATTCGTTCTACTTTCAATCCGGATGTTGTCTTCCAGAAAAAGATTATTGTTCCATGTGTCATTTTCGTCAGCAGATATGTAATCGTCCTCCGAACCAGTTCTACCATTAAAGTCGCCAACTACATATACTATGTCTGATATTTGGGAGCTGTAATGCAAATATTCGTTAGATAAAATGTCAAAAAAGTCAGTTGTCGCGTAACTGGATGTACTTGGTGGTCTATACAAAAAACCGATTACAACAGTGTCGGTTGGGGATAGAGTAATCCTTAACCAAATAATGTTATTCGATGCACTTGGCAGTTCTTCAACGACGAGATTTAATTTATAATATACCATTACGCCTCCACTATTTCTTCCATGTCGACTTGTTTTATCTGGTAATTTTGATATGCAAGTAAAACCTTTAATATTGTAATCGTTCCGATATTTATCCCATGTTTCACTAAAACAAATTATGTCAAATTTGTTAACATACTCAATAAAGTCAGAATCAGCGAATTTGTTATTAATACCATTAATATTCCAAGAAATACAATCAATGTGTTTAGTGACTTTCAAAGATGGTTCAGATTGTTCTTCATTAGGACCACGGCCAAAACCCTATTTTGTGAGGTTTATGATTTTGTTGTCTTCTACGTTGAATGTATATACTTCGTCGCCTATAAACAGCTTATCATATCTGAGCCGAAAACGATCGTTGTTTTTGATTGCTTGTTGTATCCTTGGTTGTAGGCCTTTTCTAATTTTACGGACTCTGAAAGTATAATCTTCACCCATGTTAATTTTTGATTTATTTCCAGTCATTTTCCTTTTGAGTGCTCTATTTTTGGACATTATTTCATCTTTTTGTTTGTAGCTAGTAAGTTTTGCTATGATTGGTCGTGGGTTACTTTTGCTGTGCAATCTATGCGCTCTCTCGAAAGCGACCTCTTCGATTTCTAAATTTGTTGTTATATAATCCTTTACCTTTCGTTCGCAGTCAAGCCACGTTTCATTTCTATCATCTTCAGGGATATCATAAATAATGATGTTATTACGACGACTTTCAGCTTCTAGTTTATCTAGTTGTGTAGTTATAACTTTGTTTGTGTTTTTTAGTCTTATATTTTCTTCTTCCAAATCAGTTATTTTTTTAGTTAGCCTGTCAAATCCTTTCGACATATCTCCTTTAATTGAAGCGAAATCAGAAGCTATCCTATCCATTTTATCGTTTAAAACTGTATTCATATCGTTAAGTTGTTTCAAAACATCTTTCAATGAAGGTTCCATTCCCATTGATTCTTTAATTGTTGTTTGTCTGGTTTCTATAGGACCCGGATTTGTTTCTATATCGCCGGCTATAATAAGTAGCTTGAATGCAATTGGTACGAGAACAATGGTATTTATAATTATACTGACAATCATTTTATAGTAGTCTTGGGTATTCCAATTGTTAATAGCCATCTGCTATAGACCATTCACTATTTTATGAAACATTCCTCAGTAAAATGGGGGTATTGTCCATAAATAACTACACACAAATTCAACTGTGTAAATCAATGATGATTATTAATGGGTAATCCGTTCTAGATTATACTAAATAGACAGAGGTATGTTTAAGTTGTGCCGTTATGAGCTTACCCTCAGCGGGAAATATGAGTTGTTCAGCTTGGCGTGTTTTAATCGCTGGTTTAGCTTGGCTAGCGATAGCTTACTTTCCTCGGCAAAGTGTTGGTATATAGTCCATGTAAACGCACAAATAAATTCAACTGTGTAAAGTAATGATGATTATTGATAGGTAATCCGTACGAAATTGATCCAAGAAAAAAAAAAAGTCAGAGTCTAGGCTTAAGGTGTGTCGCTGTGATTTGATCTGCAGCGGGAAATATGAAGTATGTTCAGCTTGGTGTGTTACAGTTAGTTGAAACGCCGGTTTGGCTAGTATGGCTAGCGAGAGCTCCTTCAAACACGTCTACTCTCGTTGAATCACAGCATATCATAGGTGTTATATAAAGTAAAATAATTAAATAGAATAGTAGGATGTTTGGTTTGGTTATTTAATGTTAAAAAAACATTTTAAGTAACATTTGAATAAAGACAGAACCCATATCGATAGGATCTGATTAAATGTTGTTCTATGCGCATCTTCAAAGTGTAACATATCATTTTACACGTCCTGCCAGAATTATGAGTAGTAACAACGACCATGCACCTAACGTCAGTGTTGAATTCCGTTTAAGGGGAGTATGTATTTTTCTTGCTACAAATATGAACAAAGCAGAATTTGTTTCTAATTAAACGAAATAAAGATAAATGAATAAATAAAATAGTGTGTAATAATAATAAATTTAGTTGATAACAGTTACATCTGTCTTGTTTTAAGTTAGGCCTATACAGGACCGTTCCTAACATTAGTCCTACCTATGTAAGAATGAGCTTATCCGTTAGTGATATATAAACTTTATTTAGACACGAAATTGATGTGCAGTACAACTCGTTCAATCAATATTGATTGTTTTTACACAATTTCGTGATATTACAAAAAAAACCAACACCATATTATGGTCATTTTCGTATGTTTACGTACATTATATTGCAGTTACTTTCATTATGCAGAGGCTCGTATACAATTCCATTACTTTTTTTTTATTTTACATGCATAATTTTTTTTCTGATTCTTTCTATACTACTGTACTCTGCTGGGTTACGTGCGCATGCTCACGTGTATCGGCTGTAACCTTTCCAATCTTTAAACTTCGTTTGAACTGCTATAATGTAATGATAAACATTACATTAAAGTGGTCATATGTATGTCAGAGGTCTATACTCGCTCAGACGGTAGATCATACACTGTTTGATATGTAGGCATATTAATGGTTTTGTTACAATGACAAGTTTCAATATCTAATCTTGCTGTCTTTCGAATAAACAAGCTTAATCTTAGAGGAAGACCCATATTCTTGTGTAAATGTTATATATGTAGGTCTAATGATTATTATTATATGAATCAACACTCGCAACTTTCGAATAAATAAGCTTACTCTTAGAAGATGCTTAATCTTAGAAGAAGGACTCGTATTCTTGTGTAAATGTTATATATGTGTTAAATGATTATTTACCTCCGCCAAGGAGGTATATGTAATCGATCGCGTGTGTTTGTTTGTCTGTCTGTCTGTCTGTCTGTTTGTTTGTTAGCAGGATTACTCAAAAAGTAATTAAAAGATCTTTACCAAAATGAATATACAGATAGATATGTGGTCAAAAACTATTCCATTAAATGTTGGGACCATTTGGGACCATGGTCTCAATCCTGGACCACTTTTTAGTATAATTTTCAGACCTGCTAGTGTTAAAAGATAGCACAGAATTTTTCAAAAGCCGGCGAGCAGTCTTAAAGTAACAAGTAAACTGAAATTTCATTTTTATAAAAACCTATATCTTTTCAAATTCACTCGTTTGATTTTCGCGTTGCTGTTCTATTGTTAAGTCAACTGAAGCTATTGTTAATTGAAAGGCTTGTTACATAACCGTTACACCAAAACTCGCATACACATGCCTGTAGTGAAATTAGCCTAAATCACAACCAGCATTAAGACACACACAAATATATATATATATAATTTTTTTCCCGGAGAAATCTTATGTAGGAGAATTTTACAGTAGGCGGAGGTATGCACTCTCGGAATGGCTTTCTAGTTATTATATGAATCAATAATCGCAAATCGAACCTTTCTACTTCAAACTGTCGACTATAAGAATTTGCTCAGCAAGTTTTTAGCCAATCTCAAATAGATTTTAGTTTATTTCTTTTTATTCCTCTTTTCTGGCGTAAACACCACTTTTATTCACATTCATATTATCTTTCATGTCATTATATAAATTCATAAAATCCTTCATCGGTAACATTTTAAAATTTTTGAATTCCGTATTACCTCCTTTTGTCTTATATTTTTCTATAATACACTTAAAAAAGAAGTTTAAAAAGTTAATACAAAGACTTTTGGTCAAAATAACCCTTTTGTTTCCAAACATCGTTATAACATATTTAATTTTATTATACATGATCATTATCATCTATCTCATTTTAAAATATTTTACACAGAAAAAACAATTTTCCCTTTGTGGGTTTTATTCTTAATAATTCGTAAGTTTTTTTTAGTCTTTGAGTCCTAGGTAAACCCTAGTTAAAAGATGTATCTTTGCAATTACAATATGTTTAGCATAAGCAAAAAGCTAACAGAATGTATTATAAGTTAGGCCTAAATCAGAATATTAAAAAAAAAAAAAAAGAGAGAACAATAATGTATTTTCAAGTGTGAATAGCTTTACCTTGAATTACCTTACGGTACCTTGACTTTTAGACTATAAACCTGTTAAGGTTTATGAGTCCCTCTTTGAACATCTTGGTTAAAACTTAAGGTTGTTGGTTTTCCAGTGTGTTTCAAGATGTGTTTTAAAATTATTGATAGAGGATGCATTTACTGCAGATATTGAAAAGAATTTCTGTCTGTGTTTAGATTTACAATGGAATTTTTACTGTAAAGAGTTAGTTCCCTTTAAGTTTGGTTCCCATTGATGTATGTAATATTCAATAATCGTATTCAAGAAAAGCTTGAACAAGTTGAACATATGGAGTCATGAAGCGGCGAATTCACCGCATTGTTGAAGTTGAGCATCACACGTCATGCGTTCGATGTTATGTTTTCACACCACTGAACTCGTTTGTTGCGTCATAAAATGCACTGTGCATCGTAATCCCTCTCACATTAAGCACTGTATAATTATTACGGATGCGTCTCTTCTAATTAATGATCAACATGTGCCTGTAGTAGGCTACCTAAAAAACACGCTTTATTTTTCGAAGTTCACGTCCACATGGGTAGTAGGACTGTTACTCGTCGACATAAATAAACGTTTAGATTAAGTGGACATTAACGTTGACGTGCAAGTGAACGTTGTAAAGAACTTGGGATCTGACCTTGTAATCTCTAGTAGCACTCGTGGAGCTATTCCATCGATGGGCCAGTGGTAGTAAGACACGGGCTTAGGTCGGCTATGTGGGTAGCTGGCCCTAGATCCTTAATTTCCTGAACGAAGGCTGATGTCTTTAGTGATACGAATCAGGCCATAATCTTAGTATTAACTCTTTATTGAAAACATCAATAATTCACAGTTTGTTAATATAATTTATTATTTGAAATGGGCTTTACTACATTTAAAAAAAAATCATCGAGACATCATTCTCCACCATAAATGTGGTAACCATTTGCAAGAGTGATATTGTATAACGGCATACGTCCAATCGAACTCGACTCGAGGGGAGAGAGCGAACATGATAATGCCACTGAACAAGCGGTCAATGTGCTAGTTGTATTTCCGCATTCGCATATGATAAAAATGTATCAGTCGATATAGTCGATGTGAAAATCTAAAAGTCATAGCTCAAGCAAGCCACTTCAGACAGTGTAAACATTGTTTGTTGGCGACTATATCAAGATAAAAAAAGAAACATTTTCGATAACGTACTTTCCATGCAGGCTTTGCGCATTAAATTGCAGGGGAACAGTGCGGTGGTGTCTGAATAATTTTCGTTAATTTTTATTTTATTGTCATTAACGGGTTGTCTTTGATTAACCTATTTGCTGTTCAGAGTCTAGTTTAATCATCAACAAACACCCAAAGCGCTATATAAATGTCGCATAGATAGATAGATAGATAACGTTAACATATTTAGTATAAAAAAGTCGGATAACCTTCAGTTGTACAACAACCAGACTAGAAGAAGACAGAAGAAGAAGACAGAAGAAGAATACATTTTTTGTTGAACTATTTGAAGGTATACTATGATTCTGTATGGCTATTTACTAAGTATTAATAATCAATTCTAATTGTACGGTTTTTTTATCTGCATCGTTTCCGTAGTTTAGTGTGATCCCATTTTGAATACATTTTTTGTGGAGAAAAACTACCGTAGTTGTAGATATTCTTAGGAACCACAAAATAACCTTTTTTAAATGTTTACTTAAATTTAGAAATTTGTGATGAAATATTAAAAGCTACATTGTTATTTTAGCAGAAAATGTCTTCCTACTGATTTCGGACACAAACTCCATAAGGTTATGGGTTCGAGTTCACACCCGAGAGAAAAACTTCTAAAGTTTCAATGAAATTCTAAATATAAATCTAGCAACTTTATTTTGAGTGGTTTGAAGTCTTTGAAAAACATAACAGCAAAAGAAGAACATTCTTAAGTTTTCTTTTAGATTCAGTTTTATCAGGATGTAATGATAGTTTGTTGTTTATAAGCGATAAGTGATTCTATTTTATACAATTTCGTGAAAAAAAACTTACAAGGCATGTACCATTATAGTGAATCAAAATGGTTAAATTAAAAGACCTATTCCCTACAATTGTTGAGGTTTTGTAAAAATAATGCATATACTGTATTACTTAAAAAAACATTAAACCAGGTCATTCCTGTCTTAAATGTACGTTTTATGGTAAAGTATGATAAAAAGAGAGAAACAATGCACTACCTAAGTAGCTCGCGGTGAATTCCCAGCTCCCGTCGACGGTCTTTAGGCATAGCATAGCAAGCTTAGTTTTGTATGCATAGCTGGTACTCTAGCTAAACATTCCAAGCCTGACGGTTGCTGCATTAATTGTCTTTCTGTTTTTGCCATTAATACAGATTGGGTGAAACCTGGTATTTTCGCTGAAAAGTTACAATAATTCTTACATTTTGTTTTTGGCCTTCACGATCGATCGAGCGAAAGTTGAACCACAGAAGAAAAACGAAAATATCAATCCGCGCGCAATGCATATTACATTTTTAACAGTATAAAGACGAAAAAGGTTATCGCAATATAGTATTTATTTTAAATTAAATGTAGTTTGTGGCATTAAAATAGATCTAAAAAAAACGTAGGGAGTGGAACTTTAATAAGCAGTAGAAGTAATTGAAAATCACTAACTTAAAATTACACCTACCAGATATCATATTATTTAGAGTCTAACACTTAAATCATCAAAAACTTTACAATATAATACAGAATATAAATAATATTAATTTCAGCATGGGAGCCACTACGTCGATGTTTCAACGCCCGGGTCATTTCATTGAGATCAAAACTGGTGATCATCAGGGGACGGAGAAGGATGAAAATATATTTATCATTCTTGTAAGTGCCATTAATAAACGTTCACAGGAAATCCGCCTGAATTTAAACTGGAAACAAGATGACATCAAAGCCGGTAGTATCAGTGAATATCCGGTCGACAGTTTGGATGAGCTTGGGTACTTTTCATAGATTGAGTTACAGAGGGCAGAGAACAGCTTTGATAAATGGTTTGTAGAGTGGATCAAGATAAAGCATGACGACGGGGTGTATGTTTTTCCGATAAATGGCTGGATCAAACCTGGCAGTAGGACAAAATTCCAAGAACATGACAGCGAGTTACCTCAATACGACAAATTTCCTGAACAACGAAAGAAGGAGTTAGAGGAAAAGAAGAAAACTTACGCTTTTGCACCAGTAGAGGAAGGGATGCCATGTCAGGTAAAGATGTCTGTACAAAACGACCTAGCCAAATAATTCAAGTTTGGTTTGAGAACAACAATTAAACCATAGTTAGGCCTAGGCCTACCTTTATTGTGAAATTGAGTGGAGTTGTGGCTTGGTGGTTATGATGCTTGGCTACCACTCCAAGGGTCCTGGGTTCAAGTCCTGTCACATGTCAGAATTTTTTTCTACGGACAAAATTACAACTCCACTCCCTAAGACTTTGTTTATGTAGAGCATCTTGTGTATATGTTTGTCTTTTGATAGGATCCCTATTGATCAGCAATTTACCCTCATTAAATATGGTAAAAAAAATAAATAAAATAAATCATAATTTAATGCATCATTAATGACACTTGTGTATGCACACTGCCACTTGCAATATTCATGACACAAACATAACGATACCTCATGGTAATTTCTGTTTTTTCATATTCATATGTGTTTACGGTAGCTTTTAAGTTTCATGTGTGTGCCGAACCCGACAGTAAATATTACTCAGCGGTACAGCGGTACAACTTGTACTGTCCCCAGTAAGGTAACTTTTATTTTGTTTACAGGTGAAAATATTACCAGATTCTGAGAAATTCTCTTTGTCTTACCAGGTGAGCATATACACACGTGTTATTATACATTACCATCAGTATATTCACAATAAATTTGGCTTTTTAAACCAGCGACCGAAGTTGCACGTTGTCCAAGATAGATCTCACTCATAACCCTTCCGCGCGCGTGCTTTTTAAAATAAGTTGTTTTGTTTTCAATGGTAACTTGTGACAACACTGTGCCGTTGTGTTTCTGTATTGTATCCATCATTGACATTTCCATTATAATTACCATTTCAGCTGGTACTTGGCACTGAAACGGTGATTGACCAAGTTGACTCAGCAATAATTGAGCAGATATCTCGCCGTTGGAAAGATCTCGACGATCTTAAAAATGTCTACAGAGGCCACTACAATGAACCAACCGTAAATAATTGTTATTGTATAGATTTTAATTGAGGTACATGGTTGTGCTTAACAGGTGGTTCTTTCAGACACATTTTAAAGAATGATTGTAGAACCATTATACTTTTGTTATATATTTATATTGGTTTCTGTACGTTTAGGTCACTTGTTTGTTGGAGTGGCACGCCTAATTGGCGACAGAAGCTGTTGGCCTCTTTTGCCACTTCTTGGTGCATTCTAGCTATTTTTGTATTGTCATGTTTGTATAAATGTGCTTGCCGAAATTAAAATAAAAAATAAGAAGACATTGCTAATTTATCTTCTCTTTACAGAGAGTAAATCGTTGGAAATCTGATTTTGAATTTAGAAAGCAAAGATTAACAGGCTGTAATCCATTGTTGATACAGCTTTGTACTCGCATACCAGAAAAGTATTCCTATAGTATTTATTTTTAGAATTAAAAATGAGTCGTGGATGTCTGACACGATCACATAAACATTAAGAATACTTCGTAATCATAATCTTTGAATATATTCAAATTCGGAAAAAATGCATTTCATTTGCTAGTCGAAATGTCTAAACAACAAGAAAACGCATAGCCAGTCTTTCTGAACGGTTCCATTAAGCTCTGTCTACACTATCAAACTATATGTGACAATAAAACATGTGATGTGGCCATATACTGTATGGACATGATGATGTAACTGTCATATTTGAGAATGTGACTACCATATTTGAGCACATCACACTGTTTTTTTGTCAAACTAGTTTGATTAATTTTTAATTTCTTGCTCTATAATTTACAATGTTTTATATATTGCTAATCCATCAGATATTATCTATTGAATATGGTGTTGTTTATTACAGTACAGTGTAGTACAGCATTTTATGTTATGTTATGTTATTTATTTATTATTCAAAATGTTTTGTTTTGTTTTTGACGTTATCAAATGTTTATTTTCCTTTAAGTTCTGTTATTTATTTGTTAATCTCGTAGCTTAAGTAAAAGGTACCAAGCTTGATTAGCTCCGGCTATATCTTGGCTACCTTTTGTATTGATTAATTGTTTGATACAATAAAGAAGAATTTTAGACTTACGCCTACGTAATGAATTAAGTAAAGAAAGTATGTGTTTTCAATCGATTTCTTGTATTTTGAAAACACTTGGTGTATCACAACTTTACTTTACTAGTGTTTATTCTCCTTCAATATATTTTTTTAATATCATTAGATTCGGTGTGACAAACGACATGCTCAGCAACCTTTTGGAAGGTTTGACAATAGAGAGCGCTATTGAAAAGAAACGACTTTTTATAGTGGATCTTGATATGACAAAAGAACTTCCGACAACGGACCCATCTAAAACGGTAACATCAACACATTTTATGTGATAGTCACTAAACTATTTCTGACATTTTATCCATTTAAAAAGTTTTTTTGTGATGTTATTGGCCTACTAAAATGAGATTTACTTTGTCTTTGTAGATTTGTAGTCCTATTGCGCTATTCTTTTCCAACCAGGAAAAAGATTTACTACCAGTTGCTATTCAACTTTTCCAGGACAAATCAGACGACAATCCGGTAATAATAATAACTTTCCTAAAGCTCTGTCTACACTAACAAACGTTATTTGACAAAATCATGTGATGTGCTCAAATATGGACATGATGATGTCATATCACTACTATGTTTGAGCATATCACTACCATATTTGAGCACATCACACTTTTTTGTCAAACTTGTTTGATAGTGTAGACAGAGCCTTAGAAAACCACGAATTGCATATCAGTGCGTATGCCTTATAAGGACTTGCACAGAAAACAACAGACAGTCGTTCACGCCCTATTCTAGTCTAGGGTGCGTTTCTACTTAATATTAGTAGAAAGATAAATATGTTCGTAGTGTACATATGGCGTTTCAAGCGAGCTCAGATTGTGTTCATATTTTCCAGACAAATATTGAACCGCGCACTGGTGAACTAACATAAAAAGAGGCAAATTAAATACAGACTTGGGGCTAGCCTTTGTCTAGCCCTATTGCTTTGTAAAATCAGTTTCTACGACGCGATCGACTAGTCATACTGCAAATGCTGTTTTGGCACGTAGTGAAAGCTAAAGAACGCCACTGTTTGACACAAAGGCTTTGTGTTCATATTTAACAATAATTGTTTTATAGGTGTTTCTTCCGACAGACAGCGAATACACGTGGATGTTAGCTAAGATGTGGTACAACAATGCTGACGCGTCATACCATCAATCTGCGACGCATCTTGGGATGACTCACCTTTTAATGGAAAGTGTAGCTGCTGCCACACACAGCTGCCTTTCGCCCTCACATCCTCTTTTCCGTTTGATGGCTCCTCATTTCATGTATATAATGTCCATCAACAGGTAAGTAAGGTTTTAACCATGTCCAATGATGTACAGTGGCGAGTATCTTTCAGAGCATTCATTCATAAGACTCTATTTATGTAGAGCATCTTGTGTATATGTTTGTCTTGTGAACCTGAGGGTCCCTAATGGTCAGCAATTGCTGGATGGATCACCCTCATTAAATATGGTGTTAAAAAAAACAGTCTCCTCTTGGTAGATGGAAAAAAAATGTTTTAAAAAATAATGCGTCTAAACGGTTAGGAAGCTAAAAATAAAAAACATCACAGGCTTTAGGTGTCATCTGAATGGCTGATGCCTACAGTAAAAACTCATTCTTCAAATTCAGCGGTCAATTTGCCTCGAATGTGCACCATACGTGTTATAGTGTCTATTCTTAATATATTTTACATTGGTAGGCTCCAACTTTGTTTTCATCGCCATAGACACAATAGATCAGATTTCACAGTAATTGAAGATATACTCTTCAAACTTCCTAATTTTTGGCTCGACATGAATAATAAGCTTGAGAGAGACAGTTAATTACTGGTGATCACAAACGATCCACTTACGTAGGTTGTAACTCGGACCAATCGTTGGTCCATGCTCGGTTATAATTATTAAAGTCTGTTAAGTTTGGCACCCACTAGGACGTAACAAAAAGACGTCAGCGCAACGCAAGTGATTATACCAATCACTAGCGATGAAGTATGACAACTGTCGCTTGTCAATTGACATTGACTTGTGTTGCGCTTATGTATTTTTGTTGCGTCCTAGTATACTGGGAACCAAGCTTTCTATGATTGCTATTTATTTATTTATATATGTAACAAAATTTATTCATTTAGCAACATCTTTATACAGGATTAAACAATCAGTAAAAGATGCACGCTTAGGCTACCTTTATTTGAACACGTCAGCTTCTATGTCAATATATCATAATATATTTCTTCTTTCAGTCTTGCATTAACGAGCCTCGTAAATGAAGGCGGTTGGGTTGACCTCGCGATGTCAATTGGACGTATCGGCATGTTTGAAATCGTAAAACGCCGTTTCAAAACATGGCGAATGGATATTGATGGAAACTTTCCAAAGGAAATTGAATCAAGGGGTCTAATTGACCCGGAAGTACTTCACAATTACCACTTTAGAGATGATGGGCTATTGCTATGGAATGAAATAGCAGTATACGTTAACGCAGTTGTGAACGGACGTTATGGTAGGCATACATGGTAATTAAACAATTATAGAGTATAGGCCTATCAGTCGATTGCCCTTCCCTTGTCTTAACCACTATAAACAGCATTAAACGAACAATAATTTATTTGGAGCCCTACCGTCAGTTAACAGAAAATGTATTTATTCCAATGTAAAAGTTCCAATTAGGTAATGATTATCCGATGAATTAAGTTTAAAGACCTTTTTTAAAAATTAATTTTCAGATACAATTGATAAAATAGCGAATGATTACGAATTGCAAGACTGGCACAAGGTACTGTCTTTACCCGTAAATGACGGTGGATGTGACATTAAAGGCATACCAGGAAATGGTTCCTTCACAACTAATGAAGAGATTGCGCAGACTATCACGTCTATTATATTCATAAGTAGCGTGATGCACGCAGCGGTTAACTTTGGACTGTATGACGAATACGCATTTCCTCCACACTACCCAGCGTCACTAAACGGAGAACCACCAAAAAACAAGGTAGTAGATCTTTGCTAATATGTTTCTAAAAATTTTCATTAATGATGAACATAATATTTACTGTGAACACCACATGAAAGAAAGAAATAAAACTGCAAGAATAAAGAACCCAGTAAGCTGCAACTGACTGGGTAATAATGTTGCCGTCTATGTATTGACTTCCTTCCGTAATTATTATATCATTATATTGAGAATTGCACTACATTTAACAGACAAAATATCCTAATTTATTAAATGTTAGAATCCCAAAACAGAAGACGACATTCTTAATGCACTGCCAGACAAGAAAGGAACACTGGACGTAATGGAAGTCACACATCTGTTGAGTAAAAAGGCAACCAATGGGCTGGGAGATTTTGAAACTGAATATCAATTCGATCCAGTTGGAGCAGAGGCTGTTAAAAAGTGAGTTGAATATATACATTCTTTTTGTTTTACCTTACCTCTTCGGGCCTCGTGGCCCATAAGGCTGCAGTGGCATTTTTCCAATTGGTTCTATCGGCGGCGATTTCTTTTACTTCGTTCCATGTCCTCCGTCCTATGTATTCTCTCTCTTTTATTTTGCTCTGTCCTCCGCCATGTTGTTTTATGTCGTCTGAATCTTCCCTGCCTTCTGGTTTCCATGTAATAATACCATGACTATTGTTTTCCATTTTCATCACATGGCCAATCAACTTCCATCTTTTGATCTCAGTTTATTTATTTATGATATTATCTATCAATGCAATAAAAATACCAATGTAAAATACACGATGAAAATAAATAGAACGTCTTGTCGCGTTATGCACAGGGAACAACAAACAGAACACAATACAAGACTCAACAAAGTAATTGATCATGTGATCATTCTCATTTTCAGATTTAGGGATGGACTAAAGAAGGTTGGACAACTTATTGACGAACGGAACAATGGAAGACACACTGAATATACCTTTATACATCCATCTGGAGTCCCAAATGCTATCAGTATATAATCATGCTAATTCATATTATTATATAACACCTAAATAAATTCCGTCATTTTGATTGGACGACTGTGGATCACATGGCGTGCTGTCGTTCATTAATAGTACTTTTTTTCGTGTAAACAAATACTATTGCTTTTGAAATACAACAGCGCCACCTATTTTGTACTTCCGCCGCGAAGATTGAATGTTATGACTGGTGATGGGAGTACAGTACATCTTGAAGAGATATATTTTCTAGTCTAGCTAGGTCTACTAAACCTGTTATTATTAGGCTAGGCGTTTTAGCCTTTGCTAGGCCTAGGATTGTTTGGTCGTTTGTTGGCATAATTAACTCTTCAGTTACTTTTAGGTGTGTTTATAAAATCAAAATAACTATAATATTTAATATTTTATTAGAAACCAAATGTTACTGCTTCAATATGAATAAAATGTAGGCCTACTAGGCCTAGGCCAACAATTTATTAAATCTGATTCAAATGACAGGAATCTATTTAGATGTTATATAAAAATATAAAGCAAATAATGAATGTTTTATATTCGTGTAGGCCCTAATAGTAGCCTACAAATAATAGAATTTGGTAAATGTTGAAATATAACCTTTTCATCATTCACCTCATGCTATTATTTGTACAATTACACGAGTGAACATTTAATATTTGTATAATATGAAGTGGATAAAATCTACATGTAGTCCATTTAGTAATTGTTCGATTTGCGATTATTTGTTCATGAGTCTAAAAAAAAAATCAGGCTCAGTGTTAAAATGAACTTTTCATTCGATTATGTTTTCACTTGAATAAAAGTTTGTCTACACTATCAAACGTTATGTGATGTACCCATATATGGACACAATAACATCACATCACTACCATATTTAGGCACATCAAACTTTTTTTTCATACCAGTTTAATAGTGTAGACAGAGCTTTAAAATAGTATGCATAACTATTTTTGTGATGTGGGTAAAAAATACATTTTCTCCAATATTTTCCCAAAGATGAGTTTGTTATCTTCTTTGTTTACTGAAGTGAAAAATATAAAAAAAGGAAAAACGTACAAAAAGCACAATGTATTAATAATATTAATTTGTTGCAATTTTTAAAGTTCAAAATTTGAAATAAAATCTTAAATTAGCAATTTCTAAAAAAACCAGAACGCAGTCACCCAGTCATCAAATGCTAAATGGGTATAATAGTTTATTTCAACGGCTGTTTATATAAAATACCGTACTATTCTCTGCTCGAAATCCTATATTAAAAACATGTTATTCCGCCCGGTAGGCCTATGTGAATTCAACAAAGTTGCTATTGTTTAATGAATAATTGGCGTACCTCTATAATCTGTTTAAAGAAGTCGAATTATGTTTAGGCCTAGCCTACCTTCCATGAAAATTACTACAAAAGGCGTTTGTGTTTGAAAATAAATATAAATTAATTATCAGAAAATCCGCTTTTACGTGAAAACCTTAATTCTTCAGTCCTTGTTGATACTACAGCAGTTTAAATAACCACATAATTATTTAGAACTGAAAATAATGTCGAGTGACAGAGCGGTTAGGGCAGGGGCACCGGAAACCATAAGCATACAATATGCAAGGGATTAAGACTCTCTCTCGATCATGGTTTTGTGGTAGAAAAATCTTCTCGGATAAGGTCTTTCGGAAGAGTAGGGGATTACTCCGGCGGTGTCAAAAAGCCTTAAAGACACGGCACGAAGAGACCCTTATGGCAGAAGAAAATTGTTGTAGGTGTCGTCCACACCTCAGCCGCAACCATAGTGGGACTGAGGTGGTGAAGAAGACCCATCATTAAACCGCCCTTATCATTGAATTTGGCTTGAGTGCATATTTCAGATTCAAATATCTTGTTAACGTTTCTAAAGCATCAATATTGCAAGAACTAGTGTATTGTATGAAATATGGTGCATCAAAATTGTATTCATTGCTAATAACTGAAGTCAAGTTACAGTGTTCTGTTTAAAAGTTTTAGTGAAACGTGCGAATCACTAGTTAGGCCTAATAACATAATATATTTTTGTCCAAAATACAAATAATAATAATAATAATAACAATAATAATAAATAATATATTTATACAGGATAAAACAATCAGATAACAGTGTATCTGTTTTACATTGTGGTCCTGTCTTAATCAAAATATACAAAAGAGAAACTTAATTAAATATAATACATGTCAGTTTTTTATGAAAAGAAATGAGATTTGTATCTAGCCTTAAAGGACGTAATTGTTGGTGCCGATTTAATATTAATTGGTAAATTGTTCCATATTTTTGCGCCTGCAACTTTAAATACCAAAATAATATCACATTCCGGGCTTAAAATAGTTGTGTAGAATTAGCAATTTCTAAAATACAGAACGCAGTCACCCAGTCATCAAAATGCTGAATCGGTATAATAGTTTATTTCAATAGCTGTTTTTATCGCATACCGTACTATTAAAAAACTCTTCTAAAAATAAATAACAGGGTCGTTTCGTAGAAAATTACCTATAGACTATGAATCGCGGTATGTGCATTCAAAGTTATTTTTTTTAATCAACAATTGGCGCACGTCTATAAGGCTACCTTCCATGGAAATTACTCAAAATGTCAAAAGGTTGTGTTTGAACATAAGTATAAATGAGGAGAAAATCTGCGTTTAAGAGAAATACTTGACCAATGGTCAAAAATTAATTTCAATGTCACTGTTTCATAAAAGATGTATACTATAGACAATAGACAAAATTCATTTAAAGATCATTGTGAAATTAATCACCAACTAAAAGATGTCCAGTAGTGAGTTGATCAGAAATGAATTGCCTGTAAACATTAGTATTACTACAATCTTTCAATTCTATCAAAAATTCAAAATTGAAGTTTAACAATCACATCATAATTATAAACTAATTAAGATTACGAAGGCCGTGTTTCCGCAGCAAAAAAATAATCGAGAAAAATTAACCGATAATGATTTCAATTATATCGGATAAATTTTTATTTGTAGACCTACTCATTAGAGTATAACTCAAGTCAAGTTACAAACTATTCTATTTATTTAATAATAACATAATAACATAATATATTTTTGTCCAAAATACAAATATACCTCAACAAAGTTGCTATTGTTTAATGAATAATTGGCGTACCTCTATAATCTGTTTAAAGAAATCGAATTATATTTAGGCCTAGCCTACCTTCCATGAAAACAAAAGGCGTTTGTGTTTGAAAATAAATTATCAGAAAATCCGCTTTTACGTGAAAACCTTAATTCTTCAGTCCTTGTTTGATACTACAGCAGTTTGCTACCATGGTGGGACTGATGTGGTGCAAATGCTGGATCGGTATAATAGTTTATTTCAACGCGGCTGTTTTTATCGCATACCGTACTATTATAAAACTCTTCTAAAAATAAATAACAGGGTCGTTTCGTAGAAAATTAAATATAGCCTATGAATCGCGGTATGTGCATTCAAAGTTATTTTTGTTTAATTAACAATTGGCGCACGTCTATAATCTGTTTAAAGAAATAGAATTATATAGCTAGGCCTACAAGGCTACCTTCCATGAAAATTACTCAAAATGTCAAAAGGTTGTGTGTGAACATAAGTATAAATGAGGAGAAAATCTGCGTTTACGAGAAATACTTGACGCTTGGGTCTTAATTCTTCAGTCCTTGTTTGATACTACAACATTATAAATAAACACATACATATTTGTCGAGTGGCAGAACGATTAAGGCAAAGGCAACCGAAAACCATAATCTGCACGGGTTCAATGTTCCAAGGGTTCAATGTTCTCCTCATCGACCATGGTTCTTGTGGTAGAACAAGTCTTCTTGTATAAGGTCTTTCGGAAGAGTAGGTGCGCACTTATGGCAGAAGAAAATTGTTGTACGTGTCGTACACGCCTCAGCCCCAACCATGGTGGGACTGAGGTGGTGCTGAAGACCTTTCTCGTTGAACCGCCCTTATCATTGAAATT
Source organism: Antedon mediterranea (assembly GCF_964355755.1). Taxonomy (NCBI): domain Eukaryota; kingdom Metazoa; phylum Echinodermata; class Crinoidea; order Comatulida; family Antedonidae; genus Antedon; species Antedon mediterranea. Next base: position 35,834,030 of record NC_092670.1, on the reverse strand, counting down.
GGCTCGAGCCAGTGCATATTTCAGATTCAAATATCTATTTAATGTTTCATACAATGATTCCAAGCCTGAACTTTTATACAATTTTTACTTAGTTTCAGGCAAACTATAGGTCCATATCGTCAAAATATCCTTACTCAATCCCAACACGGTGAGGAGGAAGTAATAGGTTGGTCTATCAAAGGCTTCCAAATTTGAACACCCCTGTAAAACGAATGTCGGGCCTGAAGTGTACCGAGTGTATCGTGTGCAACGCGTTTAAATATATCATGTGAAAAGGCTCCACTTTTGTTATATCTCGTTCGTTATTTCGTAAGTAAATATAAACATAAAAATATTCCTAGTTAGTTGAGACAAAACTATTACCTGTTTGCTAAATATTTATATGACAATTTTCTTGATCAGTGTTCATATAGAGTCTCAGTTAACTTTTAGCACTAGTTCATTAAAGAGTTTTATCAATACGAGTGTATTTTGATATTATAGGCACGACAATATTCGTCAGTTATTATAAATGTAAATGTGCTCTGCGCAAAAATGTTTGAACAAGTTATATAAGTTGAATGTCAAAATAAGGTGTTTTCTAACATTTTGTGTATTTTTATTGTATTAGAGCAAATACGTTGCAACTAATTTGATACTAAAAGTATAAATTTCTGATCAGTGGTTGCCGAGATATTGATATGGTCATTTTCTTGACCAATGGTCAAAAATTAGTTTCAATGTCACTGTTTGTTTCATAAAAAAATGTATACTATAGACAATAGACATAATTCATTTAAAGATCATTGTGAAATTAATCACCAACTAAAAGATGTCCAGTAGTGAGTTGATCAGAACCGAATTGCCAGTATACATTAGTAAAAAAAAAAAACCGGTAATGATTTCATTCATATTGGATAATTATCGGATAAATTCGATAATTTTTATTTTATAGACCTACTCATTAGAGTATAACTCAAGCGAAGTTACAAAATATTCTATTTATTTACCAGTTATAACATAATATTATATTTTTGTCCAAAATACAAATGAACAAATACCGGTATACCTTCCGGGCTGAAAATCGTTTGGTAGCTAAAAGAGCAATTTCTGAAAATAAAGAAACAAAACGCAGTCACCCAGCTATCAAACTGAATGTGTATTATAATATCGCATACCGTACTATTATAAAACTCTGCTCAAAACAATAATAACAGGGTAGTTTCGTAGAAAATTAAAAATAGCCTATGAATCGCGCTATGTGAATTCAAAGTTATTATTGTTTATTGAACAAGTTTCGCTACGTATATAATCTCTTCAAAGAAATCGAAATATTTGGCAGTAAATATATTCTTTTCAGTTTAGAAAAAAAAGAACCACGAGAGCTAGAGACCATTCCACCAAGAAATTCCTTTATTTATTTTACGTGATTTCAAACATAGATCATGAATATACACATTTATAGACCTGTTAAAAATGAGATATTTTAAAATAGGTAGTGTACAAAATCATTTTAAACCATATTAAACAGTTAAAATATTCCAGTAAAAGGCAAAATAGGAGAAATAAATTAAATGTTATTTAGTTTTCTACATTGTTGACAAACCTTTGGTTTTTATTGTTTGGAAGAAAGTTTGTTGGATGGTATAAAAATGGTCTTTTGCCTTTGTAACTGTTTTAATTTTTTTTTTCCCGTCACTGTAGGTGATCTTAAACATAATATGATGATGACGATGATATAAAATCCACAAAATAGGCCTAATCATTAAAATATGTATATACTTACTGAAATACTTACCCAACCAGAAAATATTATTGTATGATTTGTATGTAAGATATAAGGGCCAGAGGCCTAAATATTGTGGAAATAAAACCCCGTTAGGGGAACGAACGAAACGTTATATTAATTCCAAAGTTATTCTTGTTTAATGAACCGTTAAACCCTATATATATTCCATTCCAAAGTTGGTCTTTACATTATCAGTGAATTCTTAGTATCGAAATAATTGATAATCCAAGCCAACGTTGCGTTTTGTTTATTACATTGGATACCGGGTACTGTGAACAGTTACCTCACTCTCCGTGTAATCTTTATTTAAAGTTAGTTAAGGTAAGTGCAATTTAACATTTATAATATTGGAATTTGTAATGTTAGCACTCGAAATTCACGCCAAAATACGTATGATCGCTACACGATATTTGCCTATGATCAGTAGATTTTTACAATTCCTTGTTTTTAGACATTATTATAATGATCTAAAATTAGCCAAACTAATACCTGTAGGAGAGCATTTATTCACAAATCACAAATACGATATGTCTATGTGACTAAGAGAGAATATGCCTTCTCATTTTTCTTTTTTCATAATACAATGTAGCAAATGTATATTTTAAAATAATGTTACATCAAAACGAAATGAAGTGGGACGAGTCGATAAAAGATCAATTCACAATCTCCCATGTTTTCCGAAAAGACTGAAAGATAGTTAATACCTGGAGGAGTGTACGAGTGGTTAGATTGTTCCGCCTGTATTCATTTCTTTACATATTATCACATTTTCCATTGCTTTATGTTTTTAACTTTTCTTAAATGATTTCTACTAGTACTGCATTCCACTTTTATACATGTGATCTCTTTCACATTTCCATTACCAATTTGTTGATATAAAAACCCAGAATTATTCCATTTAAATTCTTATTCTTTTGAATATAACTGTCGGGAAAATAGTACATGTATAGAGTAAAGTAAAACGTTTTTAATTACCATTTTTTTTTCTTTTTTTTTTATATGTCGTAAAAGCATTTAATATATAAATAACAAATACGATGTGTCTATTACATATGTGACTAAGGGAGAATATGCCTTCTCCATTTAAATTCTTATTCTTTTGAATATAACTGTCGGGAAAATAGTACATGTATAGAGTAAAGTAAAACGTTTTTAATTACCATTTTTTTTTCTTTTTTTTTTATATGTCGTAAAAGCATTTAATATATAAATAACAAATACGATGTGTCTATTACATATGTGACTAAGGGAGAATATGCCTTCTTTTTTTCTTTTTTAAATAATACTAATAATAGCTAATGATCTTAAAATAATGTTACATCAAAACGAAAACAAAAATTGAAATGTATAATTGAAACATTGTTAATCAAACCTTGTGGAGTGTACGCGTGGTTAAATACATATTGGCCTAATTATAACTAGCTTAATCTTTAGCATGGGTTGCGTTTCTTCATCATGTAATGGAGAGACGCCTATAGTTGACCATACCGACGGTATCAAGACCAGATACAGCATTATCGCAAAAACAGGCGATCATAAAGGATTGTTAACACATGCGAACCTCTACGCCAAGCTCATCAATGACAAAGGCCGCCAGTCAGACGAAATCCATTTGGATTGTACATGGAAAAACAACTTTGATGCAGGTAGTACCGACATATTTCCAGTTAAGGATCTCAATAATTTTGGACACATTAATGATCTGGAATTATGGCGCTCCGGTTTAGTAGCTGATAGCTGGTACTGTGAATGGATAAAGGTGGAAGACAATTACAACAATATGACGTACGTATTTCCAATAAATCGTTGGATGTCGTTAGGGTTCAAAATGATGTTTGAACGATACGATTGTCAGCTACCGCAATTCGCCAAATTTTCAGATCAGCGGAGAATAGAACTTGCCGAAAAACGAAAAACATACGCATTTGTTCAGCAGGTAGCAGGTCTGCCATGCCAGGTTAGAATTTAATTATTCATGTTCACTTATTTGTAGGCCTATATGTCGGCCTATCGAGTTGACAAATGACAAGCTACAGTTCGAATAATCTATCGCTTTTGATTGGTCAGATCACTTGCGTTGCTCTAAAGCTCTGTCTGCGGTGTGACGTGACAACGATAAATGTCGCCGCGTGGTTGCTAGCCAATTAAAAAATGCGTTCAACACTACTATGTTGTAAACTATAGATCAGTATTTTATCAAATTATGTATCTTAGCTTGATTTTTTAAAACTGTAGTTCAATTCAACTCAAAGAACAATTATTCACGTCCAGAAGACAAATAGTAACAAAAACAAAATGGTGATAATAAAAGAAAATAGACAAAAGGAAATCCCTTAAAGATTTGAATCTTGTGACGAGATTGCCTCTCTTAATTTTATAGTGTAGATGTTATCTTATAATATAAATGTTCAATAATATTGTATATGGAAATATTGAGTTGAAACAAATAATAATAATAATACTCATTATTTTGTCCTACTTATTGTTTTACTTTACTTACAGGTGATTGATAGACCAGAGAGTGAGAAGTTTTCTAATGACTACTTAGTAAGATTACATTTCTTATTTATTTTTCGTGTTCAGATTTGATATAACTTAAATTCGTTGTGCTATTCCACTTACAACTAAAATTATTGATCATATTTAACATAGAGTATATTTATACAGTAATTCTATTCATTCTATTGATTAAGTTGTATTGTTTGTTTTAGTGGGATATTGGTTCTCATATGGCTGTAGACAAAATAGACGGCGCAGTTATTAATTCTGTAACCTCAGATTGGAAAAGCCTAGATGATATGAGTAACATCTACGGCAAGGCATTTCCTGTTCCTGAAGTGAGTAAACTGATTGTATCTCCTTTTTTCGAAATTAAGATTAAAATACGGTATTTAAGTTATGGCACGCCAACATATTTTTCTTTCAGGAATATTAAATTATCGCCATCTAGAACCTAACTATACTTGTGACGCATTTTAACATGTTTTTATTTTTTACAAATAATTATAATGTGTACAGGGAATGCAAAACTGGAGATCAGATTTTGAATTTGGAAAGCAACGTCTAACTGGATGTAATCCACGATTAATTCGACTATGTACGGAAATACCAGAAAAGTAGGTCTTTTATCATCATCATAGGTTATGTCATCATCTGCTGGATATAACTCTCCTCCAGCATTTTTCACTTCCTCTGAAGTTTTGACCAGTTCTATTCTCCACTTTCTTCTCCTCTTTCTCGTCTTCTTCTTTTCCTCTTCAATTATTGGTTGCCATTATGCGACTCTTTCAGTTATTCGTATTATATGTCTTGCCCACCTCAATTTTATTTTTTATTTATTTCTTCTAAAATTTCTTAAACGTTGGATTATATTTTCTGTGACAGATGACATTTTAGATATAGAAAAGCAACTTTCTCTCGATTTCTATTTCTTCTTGATTTCTTCTTGGACGGTTCATGTTAGGACTTGTTCCTTTATTATTACTGTATAATAATATTATTAGACCTACAATTCATATATAATATATATATATATATATATATATATATATATATATATATATATATATATATATATATATATATATATATATATATATATATATATATATATATATTTCACCTGATGATGGGCTATGCCCGAAACATGTCGTTAAAATAAATCTATATTGAGGCAGTTTTAACTTATTTGATCTTGATTTTATATATATATATATATATATATATATATATATATATATATATATATATATATATATATATATATGTAAGGATGTGGACGACAACACAAAAGGAAAAACACGCCTTTTCTCACTTTTACCACGGTCCGGTGGTGTATTTGGTTTTAATTTGTTTTTAGCATAACAATAGAGATCAGTATGGTCCTTTTAATCAGATCTTTAATTAAGTAAGAGACAAAACTATCTGCTTCCTTGACCGGTTCATGAATACAAAAGAAAGCAAATCATTTGAAAAAGACTGTTACAATTATAGGGGGCAGCAACACCTATAGGGGGCAGTATTTAATTATCACATGATTAGATTAATCCCCACACTCCCCTGTTTAAGCTGAGTTTGTCCTCAAACTTAATATTATTCACAACAAGAAGAATCTTTTCAGCATTTTCAGAGTCAATGCCAGCATCATCAGGCCAGTCAGGGTAAACGTCCCCAGTACCATCGTCTTCAACAAAGGACTCTACACATTCCCCTTCGGCTCTCCCAAAGTGTCTCATCTTCTTCTCTGGGAGAACATATACTGTGTTTCCATTCCCATGGGCAGCACGCCTAGTTGCTTCTAGTTCGGCTCTTAGCTCATCAACCGTCCTCTGCACATCTCGCAACGATGCCTTGCTTGCCATCACTGATCTCTAATGTTAAAGCCAAATACGATCCACGATCCCACTTCTGACACCAAATTGTAAGGATGTGGACGACAACACAAAAGGAAAAACACGCCTTTTCTCACTTTTACCACGGTCCGGTGGTGTATTTGGTTTTAATTTGTTTTTAGCATAACAATAGAGATCAGTATGGTCCTTTTAATCAGATCTTTAATTAAGTAAGAGACAAAACTATCTGCTTCCTTGACCGGTTCATGAATACAAAAGAAAGCAAATCATTTGAAAAAGACTGTTACAATTATAGGGGGCAGCAACACCTATAGGGGGCAGTATTTAATTATCACATGATTAGATTAATCCCCACATATATATATATATATATATATATATATAATTTTTATTATATGTTGTTTTTTTTAACTTATTTACTTGTGTTTGTATTTGCATCAAAGCTTGGCAGTCACCAATGGGATGCTAGATCTTGCAGGATTGACAATAGAACAGGCGATAGAAAAGAAGCGACTGTTCATTGTGGATCTGAAAATTACACAACACAGAAGCGAAGACGACCACCTCGATCGGGTAATATATACAATAATTTTATCAAGTTTTAGTAAGTACGTTGACTATCGAATGAACCCCGTGGCTGTTAGGATAGCGACATAATAAATGAATAAAATATCGCTTGATTAACTCGCTTTGCGTCACGCATTCCTAGTCCTAGTGGGAACCAAGCTTAAGCATCACGCCCTCATGCTTAATGACCTACTAAAGTTGAAAACAGACATATAACTGAATCATTAGGAAATCGTTATCATAAATGTGACCTTTGTAACTTGTTACTTACAAAATTCAACCAGATCATTCATGTCCTAAGTGGTTCTATAAAAAGATGATAAACATTGTAGTACCTAAAGTTCGCGCGTCGAATGCATGTTCTCTCGTACAAACCTAAACTTTCATTTATTCTTAATTGCTTCATATCTTTTTATAGATCTGTAGCCCAATAGCTCTGTTTTTTGTCAACGATGAGTCAAATCTGCTGCCTGTTGCAATTCAACTGTTCCAGATTAAGGAAGACGACAATCCGGTAAAAGAACATGATCATGGATTTCAGCAGAATAAACATATACATAATGTGAACTCGTTTACTTTAAAAATGAAATGTGTATTTTAAAGATGTATTGTCCCCCTGAAAAAATTTTTTTTTTCAATCTTTTTGTTGAATAGGCCATTTTTATTGCACATAAAAGTTATTCACTTTGACCTCAATTTGGATTGAAAAAAATAATTTTTTACACGGGAAAATCGAAATTTAATGCAAAAATTAACCAACCGGAAGCTATTTGTCTGGAAGACAAATGTGTTCCGGTTTAATTTAACCCTTGACCTGAGTTAGCTCATAAATATTCATATTGTATGGATACATCGTGTGGATGATGATGCTTTCCAAATCAACCGCCAACAACGAGAGCAATGCATGCGTGCGAGAGAGTCGAGTAGTGATGCGAGACGAATCTTGAAGAAAACACGAAAACTATAGCTAGCAGAATGCTAAGTTAGAATTACAGTTGGTAACTTTGATGTTGAATCTTATTCATTTAGGTGAGTTTTTGTTTCGCTAACATGAGAGGCCTAGCTAGGCCTAGGCCCTAGGCCCGAATTTGCTGCTACTGTACTACTAGTCTACTACTACTACTACTAGCACTGGCAGTCTCGAGTAGCCTAACTGCTGCCTACTTCTTTCTCTAGAAGTAGAGTGTAGTAGGCCTAGGCAGTACACTGCTAGTTAGGGCTACAGTAGACCACCACCAGAAGGGATGTATTTTTGTTTTAATCATGATGAATTGGTTTAATTTTTAAAGATTTCAACTATCTATTCGGCAGTGAAAATAAAAAAAAAAAGAAAATCTAGGCCTAAATATTGTTTTGGATGTTTTACTGATGCAATATTTTAAAAATATTTTCTGTATCAAATGCAATAGGTTCAAAGTAACATTAACATTTTATGCAGATATTTTGACACAAATTTCTTTTTTTTTTAGGTTGATTGATTGAACAATAAGAGCAAGTAGTGAGAAACATAAAATGTATCGTACAGTGGCAACATTCACAATTTATTGAAACGTTTCTTACTATTAAAATGACACTTTGTAATGGATGTGAGCGATCTTAGAAGACTACAGCTGTCGTAATTACTGGCACAATCAACACATTGATAATTAGTAGACAAATTGACACAAAAAACAATACAGGAATTCAATAAGATATACTGTATATATATATTTTATTAACTCCTTTTGCACTGTAATATTTACAGTAAAATTGTGAAGTGTAAGTAAATTTGAAGAATTTATCCTGTGTACTGTTGTAGTAGTTTTTTATTTATTTATTGAATGTTATGTTTACAAAATAATATACTGTACATATAATAAAAAAAAATTATACAATATTTTACAAGCTGGACAAGAACATATTGGCCGAATGCAGCAGGAGAGTCAGAAATATTTTTCCTGCAATATCCAATCATATTCCAATACCGAGTCTATCATTGTTGTCTTTGGGTGACCTCTGTTCTAGTCTTCATCAGCTCAACGTCTTTAAAAAAAGTAAAAGCAAAGTATGAAAATCTGGAAAAAATAGATCATGCATATTTAGTGCAAAATTGGGCTAGTGAAATTGCTTACTTTGACATAGTCAAATAAGTATACTACCTTTCTATGGTAATTAAAACACATTACTTATAATGTTATAACTTATAAAAAGAGAAAATAAATATTTGACTTACTACAGTACAGAGAACATTTGTTTGTGTTGTAAAATGGCTAAGCTGGCTTTTCCCCTCTGTCTACTTGTACAGTGCTGCTGGAAGGTTCTCAATTTCAGGCTTGTATTGCAACCATTTTCCCTGAAAAATGTTTGTTTTATTTTTATCATAAAAATTAGTTAAACAAGCTTCAACTGTAAATATATATGGTACAGCAAGCTGGCTGTATTTTCGGAATGTAGCTAAGATTGATGGCATATAGCCTAGGCCAGTCTATGAAGAGTACAATGTATAGGGCCTAGCTAGCTGGGCATCTTCTGCAGGGACCCGATTGTCACAGTCGGCTTGCTACTAGCCTAGTAATATGCAGCAGCATGTATTAATTATTCTAGGCCTAGCCCTGAACTGAAAAAATCCCAGGCTAAGTTAATTAATTTACCTTCCTGTTATTATTGCGTTATATATATTATTATATTTAAAATAACCGTCTAGGCCTACTTACCGACAAATTAACAGCTAAGCTTTACATATTTATACGATCAGGCCAGGGAAACCCACAGTCGAATCGCGTCGATCTCTGGTGGTGTTGTTGTACATACAACGTGCATCGTCCATTGTTAGATCAGATCTCTGCTGTGTGGATGCTCATTAACATATCATGCATATGTATGAGTTAGCTCTACCGGCCTAATTTCTGAGCCGATGAGTTCGAAAAAATAGTAAACTTATTTTGATTTTTTTATAAGCGAAATCAATATTTTTTTCGGATTTTTTTTCGGTGGAAGTGAATAACTTTATGTTAACTACAAAACGGTCTATTCAAAATTTGATTTTTTTCATCTTTATTTTTCATTTTTTGGGGGACAATACATCTTTAAATTTGCACTTGTATTTAGAGTAACACTTTTGCTGCGTATGGCGCCCCATACACCGATGGATGTAACGAGGTCAATCAATTCCTAAGTCAATCAGTCATTTCCAAGCAGTTTTTGTTCGTGGAGATCTTCACACTCTCATTGTCGTTTTCCTTTCACAGGTGTTCCTTCCAACGGATGATGAATACACGTGGATGTTGGCTAAGATGTGGTTCAACAATGCCGACGCGTCATACCATCAATCTTCAGCACATCTTGGAATGACACATCTTTTGGTAGAAAGCTTTGCTGTAGCTACGCATTGCTGTCTTTCTCCATCTCATCCACTCTTCCATCTTTTGGCGCCTCATTTTTTGTATCTCATGGCCATAAACGAGTACGTTACCTTTTTTTTTATTCTTAATTTAGGCAAATTACCAAGGATAGTCACAAGTGAATTCATTCACCATCCTTCTCAAAGGTGGCAATCCCGTTCACAAGACAAACCTCTTCTTGTGTGATACATTTCTCTTTCATCACATTTTCAAGATCTGTGATTTAAACGACAAAATTGTTGCGTTCGATTGTGTACAGACCTTTTATAAAATAAATTTTTGTGGTGGGCCAAAATCTCACCTCTCCGTGGAAGGCCTACTTACAGATTTTTTTTCTCTGAAAAATATATTTTTGAATATATGTTAAAGTTACATAATGGATATTCACTTTGACAACAGATTTGGATTTTTTTTTAAATATTTTTTTCCTGAAAAATCAATCAAAATCAGTCAATTTTGGCTACCAGAGCCAATGGAATTTGGTTGAATTCAAATGTTTTTGTCATTTTATAAGGAAAACGTGTTTTTTTTAATACAAAGGTGATTATCTTTGAACTACATAAAGAGGCCTATCCAAAGTCTGATTTTATTAATCTTCATTTTTCTAGTTTTTTGGGGTCACTACATCTTTAAAATCACAGTAGCTAATTAAATATTTTTGTTTTACTTAGCCTTGCATTAAAAACCCTTCTTAATCCGGGTGGATGGGTCGACAAGACGATGGCAGTCGGACGTCTCGGTATGTTTGAAATAACAAGACGACGATTTAAATCATGGCAACTGTGTATTGACGGAACCTTTCCAAAGGAACTTGAATCCCGTGGCCTCAGTGACCCAAAAGTACTACCAAAGTATTACTATAGAGATGATGGCCTGCTACTATGGAACGCTATTTATAAATATGTCTCCCAAGTCGTTGACGGCCACTATGGTGTGTACATTTTTTATAGGCCTATATTAATTTTAGTAAAGGCAACTGGGCCAGTAAGTTAGAGAAAATCTCTGTGGTCAATGGAGAAATAAGTATCATTGTCTAGCCTGGTTTTAAAGGACCAGTATTCCATTCATCATAGACCTACTGTTGCACATTAAAAACAATGCATGCATACTGATGAAGGGATTGATAGATTGATAACTTTAACTTTAGGGACATTTATTTGTTGTTAAACAAATTATGTATATTACTTACAATTTAACCATTATAGCGCCCATTTCTATATTTAAGCTCATAATCATCACAACTGTCACTGTCATTTAATAGAAAAAAATACAATCTTAAAAACTTATTAACATTTTTGAATTTCAGAAGTACCATAACACTTTAAAATTCAATGATTTTTTTTAAATTTATTTTAGACCAACCAGAAAACATTTCTGGAGATTTTGAATTACAAGACTGGCACAGAGTTCTTTCATCACCAGTAGAAGAACAAGGTTGTGCCATCCAGGGAATACCAGGAGACGGTTCCTTCAAAACTAAAGAAGACATTACACTGACTGTTGCATCTGCTATATTTACCAGCAGCGTGGAACATGCTGCGGTAAACTTTGGGCAGTACGATAACTATGGGTTTCCCCCACACTACCCGGCATCACTCAATGGAGAACCACCTCAAAATAAGGTAAATTTGATTTTTCTTTTCAGGTCCTGGAGGAGGGGTGAGGTCAGTTTTATTTATTCATAACATGGTTACTCTTTGTTAAAAATGTAATCATTGTTCAAAGATTTTTATATTATTTTTTTAGAATGCTAAGACAGAAGAAGAAATATTCAACGCCTTGCCAGATAAACATACAACTTTAAGTGTTATGGAGATTACGAAAGTGTTGAGTATGAAGGCGACCAATAAATTGGGTGATTTTGAAGTACAATACCAGTTTGATCCAATTGGAAGCGAGGCGGTAAAGCAGTAAGTTAATATTAGAGTTACCTAGTTGATACTTAACATCCTAACTTAAGCCCTGTCTACACTACCAAACTAGTTTGACAAAAACGTGTTATGTGCCCAAATAATGGTAGTGATATGCCTAAATAAAGTAGTGATATGACACCGTCTATTATGGGCACATAACATGTTGTTGTCACATACAGTTTGGTAATGTACACAGAGCTTTATATTATTATTAGTGATTTATAAAATGTGCAGGCTGTCATTTAAACACTGTCATCCTGACGTAGAATTTCATTAATATCCGATTCACACGTACAAGGTCCAGCCTGTAAAGATACGTCGATGTAACATCGATGTAGCATGCGCGTATCTTCCTATATTGAACATATCGTGTGAAAGCATTGTAACTCGATAAGATTATTCCGGGAGCATAATTATTTTGTTAAATTTGTTTTGTATACGTGTGAATTAGGTTTAAATATTTAACAATAAAAGTTGCCAGGCGGATTATCGCTATCAGCAGTATGTATGATTCATTATATACTTACAAATGTAATCATTTCATTTGTCACGTTTTAGATTTATTGAAGAATTGAAAGAGGTTGGAGAAACTATCAATAAGAGGAACATGGACCGGGAAGAGAAGTACACATACCTGTATCCTCCAAACGTCCCAAATGCAATTAGTATTTAGATTGAGAATTAGATAACGTTTTTGGCGTCAACCATTGTCTCAATCAAACTGTTTTCATCTCCTTTTCGAGTAAAATGCCACCTTTTCTGCTTGGTTGTTTATAAAGTAGTTCATTTTTTTTCTTTATGTGGGATCATCCCACTTTTATTTCAAACAAACATCATATCAAAACAGTAATATATATTTATGCAATTGCAATTTTGTTATCATCTGTTTGAATTACTAATGATTTTTGTATTTATTTCTATACCATTATCATTATTCACCATAGTTATTTTCTATTTTTTATACATGTCATCATCAATGCATTTCATTTCTTTTATAATCTTATATATTAATTATACTTATATTCTTGGTAGGCCTACATATACATTATCAATTAAACTTTTTTTCTCTTTTTAACAATTTTTTTCTTTTTAATTCTTACTTTTGCTTGAAAATAAATACAACTTAACCTGCGTTTTTATCTTAATAATTAATTTTTATACATGTTAACGTTAATGCATTTTCTTTCTTTTATAATCTTATATACCTTTCTTTATACCTGCATTATCAACAAATTTGTTTTTCTCTTTGAACAATTTGTTCATAAATACAAATAAGATGTGTTTTTATCTTTAATTAATTTGTATACATGTCATCATTAATACATATCCTTTCTTTTATAATCTTATACATTAACTATACTTATATGTTTTTTATAAATACATTATCAATTAACAAAAATTGTTTTCTCTTTTTAATTCTAGCTTTGCTTGAAAATTAATACAAATTAAAATGTGTTTTTATCTTTAGTTAGACCGTTTTGGTATTGCTTTCATGTTAGAGTTCTTTGAAATAATGCAGCAAAATAAAAGGTATATAGTTTAAAGTACACACAAATCGGTCACGACCAACAGATAGTATAAATTCATTCATTTTTTTTCTCAAATAGGCCTACAGTATGTCTATATTTTTAATAATCAAATTAACATATTTTTCTTAATTTTCAATTTTTTTTTTTTGGTGTTTCTTTCTTTGTTTACATTCATAATTTCTTTTTAAATTAGACATACATAAACACATATAGGTCGATATACATATACACATACATATGTGTATATATATATACAAGTACATCATACATACAAACGTAACAAACACTTATACACATATATATCTATATCCACATATACACATGCGTATACATACATAAGCATACCAATTTAAGGTTTTATGAAGAAATAGGCTATACACAAATATCATCGAACAAAAATGTCAGGTAATCTTTTATTGAAGATTCTATTAATTATTTCGATTGGATATTTGCGTATTCTTAGTTCAAAGTATACAATCTGAGAGATATCGTTAATATTACCATATACAAATTTAGAGATACATAGTTTAGTAATATTTATAATGTTATTAATGGTTTTCATATGAACTTTATTCAGACATTCAAAACCATAAATTACGTGAAAGTTTGAGATCGTAATGTCTATATGCAGGTATGAACGGATGATTAGATCGACTTTTTTCCATATCGGAAATACCTGTTTGCAGAAGTAAAAAATGTGGTTAATATCACTGATTTTGTTGCAACTGTTACACATCTTGCTGTTTGATTTACCTATTTTAAACAGATAATTATTTGTTGGGTATAAGTTGTGTAATAATTTCCATGACAGTACATTTAACTGAGCTTCATTGGAAGAGTCTGTTATTCGTGGCCATATTTTTTCCCTATTAAAATTATAATTATCAAAATACCGGTCCCAATAATTTTGACATTTTGGTAATGAATACATTTTTGAAAAAATATGTTCTCTAACAATTTTTGGAGTACATTTGTCAATACAGATATTATTAAAAAGGATTACAGGATCAAATAGTTTGTCCCAAGATAAGGCGTTTTTCCAGTCAACTGGGATACAACTATGAATTGAAACAAGGCCAACAGCCATAAGTCGCGTGCTAAAACGCATAGTGATACCGGACCGACAGACAGACCGACAGACCGACCGACCGACATAGTGAACTATAGAGTCGCGTCCACGCGACTAAAAAGTGTAATCAGTGTTTTTCGGGTGGTTGATTTTTTCTAACATTTGTTTTGAGGAAATTAAGGTATCATCAAAGTTATAAATGTATAAATGTATAGATTCCGGCTTTGATAAATTCATGATCGTAAAGCGTTTTACCGTAATGTGTTATAGCATTATTCCATATAATTTCATTTATTGGCTATATGACGTTGTGGTTAATATGATAATCATTGTGTTTGAACCAGTCAACGATCAGTCGTGAGTACAAAGCTGGAAGATAATTGATTTTTTTATATACTCTTTGTTAATTTGTTTTATTGAGCATTTGCATTTAAATATATTTAAGCCTAGGCCTATTTTATCTAGGAAGTATAGGGCAAAATTATTCTAGCTAGAAAACAATATCGGTAACGGAATTATAACCAAGATGATTTTTTTTTTCGGTAAATGTGGGAAACTAATATTTATTTAAAATAAGTGTCATTTTTTGACTTTATATTAAACATATTTTCTTAACTATATAAATGGTGTTCTTATCTAAACAAAAATACTAATTTTAATTCATTTTACCTTTACATTATTTAGTTACTTACGGTAGTTATTAGGTAATATAATCATATAATATTCTTCAAATGGCGTTATGTTCTCTGAAGAATTCTACCGAATTGATGATCGAGTGTATTTATTTTTTTTTAAACATCTTTTTTAAATAAATAAAACTTATGATATAGGCCTATATATATATTAATAAAAATATCTTTTTTTTTACTTAATCTAAAGTGTCATATATTAGTCACGTTAGCAAATAAATTTTCCTCGAGTTCAGGTTGTCTACGAGTGCTTTTTCTTGTTGTTTGGTAAGTTGATGATGAAAGAACAGATAAATCATCTTCTTCTCGCGCATATTATTTATTGGATCAGATCATCAAAAAAAATTCTTATAAATAATTATTGATATAGTTATTGAATATGATGCTGAAAATATTGCTTACTGACGATGGAAATTATATACATAAAATTGACAATTACGATGATTTGATGATGATATAAAGAAAATCTGTTATATTATTTCATAAACAAGTAGGCTTACGGGGATTTGTTTATCAATAGAGATGTTTATCAATAGACACAGAATTCGTTTAAAGATCATTGTGAAATTAATTATTAGCATCAAAGTAACAAAATGTTACTATGACAATCTAATTTCAATACTTTTAGAAAATTAAATGTAGGCGATTCATTTCTTTTATTTCAAATATTAATTACGTTTAAAAGACTTATAGGCCTAGGCCCCATTATAGAACCCCCTGATAAAAAATGTATTATAGTCATAAACAGAGTATCGGGTGTCTATAACAAAAGCTGTTTTAGATACCATTTAGACATGGATTGCTTATCAACGGGTAAACATGTTTATGTTTTAATGTATCCATGGTACTGTAACAATGGGTATACCAGGGAGTTGTTATACTGATGCCAGGTTAGTTATGTTTATTCTAATGTTATTCTTGTTTAATGAACCATATACGCCTAACCCTACATGTACAGTATTTCATTTCATATTCGGTCTTCGCATTATCAGTGATTTTCTTACTATCGAAATATTATCGATAATCCGAGCCAACGTTGGGTTTTGTTTATTACATTGGTTACTGACGATGGAAATTGTATGCATAAAATTGACAATTACGATGATTTGATGATGATATAAAGAAAATCTGTTTTATATTATTTCATAAACAAGTAGGTCCACAGGGATTTGTTTATCAATAGAGATAAAGAAAATGATATTATAAAAAAAAATGTATTATAGTCATAAACAGAGTATCGGGTGTCTATAACAAAAGCTGTTTTAGATACCATTTAGACATGGATTGCTTATCAACGGGTAAACATGTTTATGTTTTAATGTATCCATGGTATACTGTAACAATGAGTATACTGATGCCAGGTTAGTTATGTTTATTCTAATGTTATTCTTGTTTAATGAACCATATACGCCTAACCCTATATGTATTCCATTTCATATTTGGTCTTTACATTATCAGTGATTTTCTTACTATCGAAAAAATCGATAATCCGAGCCAACGTTGCGTTTTGTTTATTACATTGGTTACCGGGTACCGTGAATAGTTACCTCACTCTCCGTGTAATCTTTATTGAAAGTTAGTTAAGGTAAGTGTAATATAACGTTTACAACATTGAATTTTGTAATGTTAGCATTCGAAATTCAACCGAAAATACGTGTGATTGTTGAGCTTGTAGTTTTGATAGAAAAAAATGATTAGGCTACACGATATTTGCCTATGATCAGTAGATTTTTTCAATTCCTTGTTGTTAGACATTATTGTAATGATATCTAAAATTCACTGTATATGAGTACAGCACATAAGGTAATAAAGGTTAAAAGAAACGTAAGGTAATTAGACGTAGGCCTAAAGGTTTTTAAATCATAAATAACCATAAATGTTTAAATTTATTTTTGTCGTTTAAAATAATGCAGAAAAGTATTTTTTTTATATCAATCACAAATACGATATGTCTATGTGACTAAGAGAGAATATGCATTCTCATTTTCTTTTTTGATAATACAATGTAGCAAATGTATATCTTAAAATAACGTTACATAAACGAAATGAAGTGGGACGAGCCGATAAAGACAAAAAAGATTTTTTAATTTCACAATCTCCCGACAAGATGAATAAATGAAATGTTTAACTGAAAGATAGTTAATACCTCGTATTATACGAGTGATTACATCAATATAGGCCTATTCCTAATTATAACTAGCCTAATATTTAGCATGGGTTGCGCTAGTTCATCAACGACACCAACATTTGACCATACCGACGGTATCAAGACCAGTTACAGCATTATCGTCAAAACAGGCGATCATAAAGGATTGTCAACAAATGCGAACATCTACGCCAAGCTCATCAATAATTACAAAGACAAAGACCGCCAGTCAGACGAAATCCATTTGGATTGTACATGGAAAAACGACTTTTATGCAGGTAGTACCGACATATTTCCAGTTAAGGATCTCAAACATTTTGGACACATTAATGAGCTGGAATTATGGCGATCCGGTTTAGCAGCTGATAGCTGGTACTTTGAATGGATAAAGGTGAAAGATAACGACACAAATATGACGTATGCATTTCCAATAAATCGTTGGATGTCCTTAGGGTTCAAAATGATGTTTCAACAAAACGATTGTCAGCTACCGCAATTCGCCAAATTTTCAGATCAGCGGAGAATAGAACTTGCGGAAAAACGGAAAACATACGCATTTGTTCAGCAGGTAGCAGGTCTGCCATGCCAGGTTAGAATTTAATTATTTACGTTCACTTATTTGTATATGTCGGCCTAGCGAGTTGACAAATGACAAGCTACAGTTCGAATAATCTATCGCTTTTGATTGGTCAGATCGCTCTAAAGCTCAGTCTATAGAGTTCGGCGGTGTGACGTCACAACGATAGATGGCGCTGCGTGGTTGATAGCCAACCAACAAATGCGTTCAACACTACTATCTGTAGTTCTATCAAATTATGTATTTTATTTTTAAAATTATTTATTATTATTTATTATTTTATCTTTTAAACTTAAATTGTAGTTGAAGAATAAAAAGATTATTAAAAACAAATGTGACCTGCTACCACGAAATGGCTGTAAACTCGTCCTTCAGCCAAAATAAGTTTTTAATTGATTCTGATAGAACACATTATGAGCTTTATAATGGTGTTTAAATAATTTTAATCGGATGTCTGGAAGCCAAGTTATACTCATTTTAAAAATAATCATACTATCAAAATCTGTTCATTAACCTTTGAGTAAAACAGCTTTAAAGTGGAGCTACACTCAGACTTTCTCAGCTTATATTATGTTTAAGTATGTTTAATTGAAAGTGATTACATAAAAAAAAAATGGAAAAATACTGAAATATTTTCCAAAAACTCATTTCTAAAAAATCGGTCAGAAAATAGTGTTTTTTAACAAATTACAGTTTTTCAGTAACTTAGGGGTTATTAGTTTACAATACGTCGCGAAACGCGTTACACTTAGCGACTGACGCGTTTTAGTCGCCGGTCAACGCATTGATGAAATGTCTCCCCTTTGGTAAATTATGTGTCGAAAAATGGGGAATAAATTTTATACACACAATTAATACGATTTGTTTAGGCCTAAGTAATATTTCCGATAAGAATGTCAGTATAATTTACATGTAACCTCATGATTTTCACTGTACAACAACAGCATAATAATCTTATCAGATTGCTTTTAACTTTAAGCTAGGGCTAGGCCTAGCTAAGCCGTCTGCTCAGCCAAGCTAGCCTTGAATTTTTGTCTAGAAGACTATGTATTCATAGGCATGGTCGTTTCGCCCCATTTATCGTTCCTGGGTTTTCTCGCACATTAAGAATTGTGAAACACAAAATCCTATACAGAACAATAGTAGTAAAGAGTAGTAAAGCGATGTGCAAGCTTAGACCTGACTGAAAAGCAACTATTCAGGCACCCTATCATGGCCCATGGGTAGGCCAATGTCGGGTGCCAACAAAACAAACTTCACTGCTGTCAGCCTAGCCTAGCTAGAGGCCAAGCAGCAACGGTACATACCTACACTCTAGTAGGCCTAGGCCTAGGCCTAGCTTTATTGAATATATAGCCACGTCTTTCTCAAATCTCGTTAAATTTGACATTTTAGTAATAGTCTCATAATCACATTATTACACTGTGAAACATAATATGGTCATATTCAGAATGTTTTAATATACTTTTCGCCCGTCAAAAATAACATCGCGACAAAATAACAGATCGCCAGCAGCTGCAGTAGTGTGATTGGGAAAAATGTCACGTGATCGTACTCCCTAGCAAAATAAAAAACCCAATTGGACCCGAACGGGGGAAAGTGTCTATTTACGCAAAATTGCGCAATGTATACGTGATAAAAATACCAGAAATAGAAAGATCTGGAAAAATTACATAAATATACATTTTACATTTTTGTTTTGGTGAAGAAATGAATTTTTTAGGATTATTCAAATATACCCCCCTTTTGCATGTAAAAGAATAGGAAATTACAAGGTATCCCCCCCCCCCCCCCCAAAATGCAAAAAGGCGTGATTTTCAAGAAAATCGTACTCATTGAAAAAAATTTCAAAAAAATATGAAGTATAAGGGATGATATTTTTAAATAATAGTTGAAATGTATGAAAAATAGTAATTTTCTGAGTGGAGCTCCACTTTTACACCATACAATTAATATAAAATGTAACCAGTTGACTACATTCACACCTTAGCAACGACCACTTCCCATGGGACTATTGCAATTAATTTTAATATGTTGTCCGACTGATGTTCGGGAATGAGGACGACAAAATTTACAAGAATCCCTTCCCCCGGGGGATTTTAGTGGCCATTTTGAAATTGGTAAAATAAGAGTATATAGGGCTCATTTCTTGAAGATCTTATTTGGGTGTCAACCTGCAATATCCTATTTGGGAGTGTTAGTAACCTACAAGTAGAAAAGGAGATACCAGCTAGGGTAGGGAGTCAGGGTGGGGGAGGGGTTATGTGGTGGGGGGGGGGGGTTATGTTGGGGGGGTGTTATGTTGGGGGGGGGTGGTGTTATGTGGGGTGGGGAATGACTTGGAGAGATGTCATTGTCGCATAAAATCAATCATGCCATTTTCGTCTTGGGATTCATCAATGTCTAGGCCCACATTATCATTTTCTTCATAGTAGAGCAGTTAATGACATGAGCTGTGCATTTTATTACCAAAGCATGAAACTTGGCACAAAGTTTCTTTAATGTATATAGATTCAAAATATCGGGGGGTGCCAAGTGTCCAACGTCCGGTATGGCGGCCATCTTGATTTCAAAATGGCCACCATAAAAACAAAAAATGTTCATATCTTGGCAACTATACACATTAGAGACTTAATTATGGTCTCAAATTGTTCACAAACTATATATTTCTATTTGCTCTAATGAAAATTTTCGTCCAAAAATGACCGGAAATGACGTTTCTTTCAGTTTGACCTTTGACCTCGTATTTGTATATCTCTGTAACTACTGGTCTTTTTCAATCGATTTTGGTGTCATTTTGTTCAGAATAAAAACATTTATATTTGTAGTAATGAAACATTTTCACATAAAATGACCGGAAATACAATTTATGACCTTTGACATTTATTTATTAATTTTTAATTAGGTGAATATACTGTATGTGGTTTTTGTTTGTCTTTGAACTTTGACCTGATAGGCGTAATTATATTAAATGATTAATGGACTTAAATTGTATATAGTACATAGAATTGGTAAACATTGTGCTTGGTGGTACCATTAGTTCAATGATGTTGGCACCTTCTGATTCGCTAAAAGTTTTAATAGTTTGACAGAGGAAATAACATACATGTTATGGAATACCGTAAAATCTCGAAAAGGTGATAGTATGAGCTTCTTTTCGAGATAGACTGTATTTGAATGTCAAATGAAAACTATGATGATCGTGTTTATATCAATAATTATTAATGACCTTACAAAGAACCCTTTATATTTCAACAATTAAGCCTCAGTTATTCTACAATGTATTGTTTTCCAAGTGGTATTTTGATTGTATCTTCTTTTTGTATGCTTCCTCGGTTAATATGGTCCTACCCCTCCTTCTTTGTCTGTAGATGGTCTTATACCCCATTCTTTGTCTGTGGATGGTCTTATACCCCATTCTTTGTCTGTGGATGGTCTTATACCCCCTTCTTTGTCTGTGGATGGTCTTACACCCCCTTCTGTGCGTGTTGATGGTATTACACCCCTTTTTTTATGTGTGGATGGTCTTACACCCCTTTCTTTGTATGTAGATGGTCTTCCACCCCTTCTTTGTCTGTGAATGGTCCTACACTTCCTTCTTTGTCTGTGGATGGTCCTACACCCCCTTCTTTGTCTGTAGCTGGTCTTATACCCCCTTCTTTGTCTGTAAGTGGTCCTATACCCTTTCTTTGTCAGTGGATGGTCTTACACCCCCTTCTTTGTCTGTGGACGGTCCTACACCCCCTTCTTTGTCTGTGGATGGTCTTACACCCCTTTCTTTGTCTGTGGACGGTATTATACCCCCTTCTGTGCCTGTTGATGGTATTACACCCTTTGCTTTGTCTGTTGATGGTATTACACCCTTTTCAATTCAATTCATCGACATTTTTATTCCATAATCAAAATAAAAACATATACAAATACAATACAAATAATAAGATAATGGAATGGGATACAAAATAAGCACAAGTGCTTTAAGCATGTAACCCTAACAAAAAGATCAAACAATTAGTACAAACAAAAAGAACAAACCAAAATAACATAATGTGATTTACTTAACTTAAATATTTCTATTGTTATAATATTGCTTTAATCTCTGTTTAAACAAACTTAAAGTGGGGGATTGTTTTATATAGTCTGTTAAATTGTTCCAAATATGTGTTCCTTGGTAGGAAATACATTGCTGTCCGACTTTGGTGCGTTTTAGTTGTGGACAGTAGTTTGACCTGTTTCTAGTTGAGTAATTATGGAATGAGGCAGATGTACTAAATAAGTTATTAAATGATTCAGGTAATAGATTATGTTTATATTGATACATAAATATAGCAGTGTGTTTCGTATAAAGGTCAAAAATATTTAATGTTTGGGTTGAAATAAAAAGTGGATGAGAAGGATGCATAAAATGAACATGACAAATATTTCTAAGTGCTTTTTTCTGGAGAATATGTATACGGTTTAAGTTTGTAGCAGAAGTAGCACCCCATACTGTGATAGCATACGTTATTCTAGGTAATATAAGTGCATTGTATACCGTTAACAAGATTTTACTTGATAACATAGACTTCACTTTGTTTAAGACACCAATTATTCTAGAAATACTGTTTGCTACCTCATTTACATGAAAATTAAACGATAAAGTTTCATCCAGAAATAAGCCTAGAAATTTAACTTCAGTAGCTTTTACTATACATTCATTTCCCATCCTCAATTCTAGTGAGGTAGTGTCAGCTGACTTATTTCTAGCCTTAAATATAACATATTTTGATTTGTTTACATTTAGCGTTAATTTGTTAGCAATAAACCAGTCCGAAAGTATAGATAACTCCTGGTTCATTGTATCAAAAGCTTGAGTAATATCATTGTGACTATAAAACACATTTGTGTCATCTGCATACATAATCATGTCTACATGGTTACATGCTAGACTAATATCATTAATGAATATAAGAAATAATAATGGACCCAATATGGATCCCTGAGGAACTCCAGTGTTTACTGTCATTTTACTAGATGCAGTATTAACAATAAATGTGTATTGTAGTCTTTTTTTAAGATAGTTTGAGAACCAGTTTAGCGGAACTCCTCTTATACCATAAAATCTTAACTTATCTAATAATACATCATGATCGATTGTATCAAACGCTTTTGATAAATCAAGGAAAACTCCTAGTGTGAACTCTTTATTCTCAATAGCGTTTGTGATTTTTTCAATCGATTGTATTAAAGCATGACTAGTTGAATGGTGTTGTCTAAATCCATACTGTGTTTTACTCAGTACGTTATATTTTGAGAGGTAACAAATCGTTTGATCATACACAATCCTCTCAAATATTTTGGAAAAAAAAGGTAAAATGGAAATAGGCCGATAATTATTTATATCGGAGATGTCACCATTCTTAAATACCGGGATAACTTTAGCAATTTTTATATCAGCCGGGACACAGCCCGATGATAATGACGTATTAATAATATGCAATAAAGGTTTTAAAATAAACGGGGAAGCAGATTTTATGAGTTGGGCACTTATACCATACTTATACTTTTCTTTGTCTGTTGATGGTATTACACCCTTTTCTTTGTCTGTGGATGGTATTACACCCCTTTTTTTGTGTGTGGATGGTAGTACACCCCTTTTTTTCGTGTGTGGATGGTCTTACACCTTTTTCTTTGTGTGTGGATGGTCTTACACCCCTTCTTTGTCTGTGGATGGTCTTACACCCCCTTCTTTCTCTTTCGATGGTCTTATACCCCTTCTTTTTCTTTGAATGGTCTTATACCCCATTCTTTGTCTGTGGATGGTCCTACATCCCCTTCTTTGTCTGTGGATGGTCCTACACCCCCTTCTTTGTCTGTGGATGGTCCTACACCCCCTTCTTTGTCTGTGGATGGTCTTATACCCCCTTCTTTGTCTGTAAGTGGTCCTATACCCCCTTCTTTGTCAGTGGATGGTCTTACACCCCCTTCTTTGTCTGTGGAGGGTCCTACGCCCCCTTCTTGGTCTGTGGATGGTCTTACACCCCCTTTTTTGTCTGTGGATGGTCTTATACCCCCTTCTGTGCCTGTTGATGGTATTACACCCTTTGCTTTGTCTGTTGATGGTATTACACCCTTTTCTTTGTCTGTTGATGGTATTACACCCTTTTCTTTGTCTGTGGATGGTATTACACCCCTTTTTTTTGTGTGTGGATGGTATTACACCCCTTTTTTTGTGTGTGGATGGTCTTACACCTTTTTCTTTGTGTGTGGATGGTCTTACACCCCTTCTTTGTCTGTGGATGGTCTTACACCCCCTTCTTTCTCTTTCGATGGTCTTATACCCCTTCTTTGTCTGTGAATGGTCTTATACCCCATTCTTTGTCTGTGGATGGTCCTACATCCCCTTCTTTGTCTGTGGATGGTCCTACACCCCCTTCTTTGTCTGTGGATGGTCCTACACCCCCTTCTTTGTCTGTGGATGGTCTTATACCCCCTTCTTTGTCTGTAAGTGGTCCTATACCCCCTTCTTTGTCAGTGGATGGTCTTACACCCCCTTCTTTGTCTGTGGAGGGTCCTACGCCCCCTTCTTGGTCTGTGGATGGTCTTACACCCCCTTTTTTGTCTATGGATGGTCTTATACCCCCTTCTTTGTCTGTAAGTGGTCCTATACCC
The DNA here is from genome assembly GCF_964355755.1 of Antedon mediterranea. Taxonomy (NCBI): domain Eukaryota; kingdom Metazoa; phylum Echinodermata; class Crinoidea; order Comatulida; family Antedonidae; genus Antedon; species Antedon mediterranea. Next base: position 35,809,392 of record NC_092670.1, on the reverse strand, counting down.
CCTTCTTTGTCAGTGGATGGTCTTACACCCCCTTCTTTGTCTGTGGAGGGTCCTACGCCCCCTTCTTGGTCTGTGGATGGTCTTATACCCCCTTCTTTGTGTGTGGATGGTCTTACACCCCCTTCTTTGTCTGTGGATGGTCTTACACCCCTTCTTTGTCTGTGGATGGTCTTATACCCCCTTCTTTGTCTGTAAGTGGTCCTATACCCCTTCTTTGTCATTGGATGGTCTTACACCCCCCTCCTTGTCTGTGGGGGGTCCTACGCCCCCCTTCTTTGTCTGTAGATGGCCTTACACCCATTTCTTTGTCTGTGGATGGTCTTATACCCCCTTCTTTGTGTGTGGATGGTCTTACACCCCCTTCTTTGTCTGTGGATGGTCTTACACCCCCTTCTTTGTCTGTGGATGGTCTTATACCCCCTTCTTTGTCTGTAAGTGGTCCTATACCCCCTTCTTTGTCAGTGGATGGTCTTACATCCCCTTCTTTGTCTGTGGAGGGTCCTACGCCCCCTTATTTGTCTGTGGATGGTCTTACACCCCCTTCTTTGTCTGTGGATGGTCTTACACCCCCTTCTTTGTCTGTGGATGGTCCTACACCCCCTTCTTTGTCTGTAGATGGCCTTCCCCTTTCTTTGTCTGTGGATGGTCTTATACCCCCTTCTTTGTGTGTGGATGGTCTTACACCCCCTTCTTTGTCTGTGGATGGTCTTACACCCCCTTCTTTGTCTGTGGATGGTCTTACACCCCCTTCTTTGTCTGTGGATGGTTGTACAGGCAGGAATTACGAATCACGAAAACAAGTTACTTGAATCAAACTTTATTCATAGAAACAGGTTGCTATAATAAAAGGTATTATTATTAGCAAAACGAATAACAAAGTACTGTAATATATTGGTTTAAAATTACAAAAATGTGATTATAATTATCCTTTAATATAAGAGATCCTTTATTGTATAATGGCTACTACTATTTTGTTTAATTAATACAAAGCTTATGTTTTACCACTGTAGTGATATGTATGCATACCGTGAATTTTGATCTCTCCTGCCTTCTATAGCAGTGGGACAGCCAGTCGACAAATCGTGTCAAATTTCGACTCGGAGAGGGCGCCCTACTTTTTTAATTTAGTTCAAAATTGCTAAATTTTAGGGTGTTGGAAAAACACAATATTTGTAAATTTAGCTGATTATCGGAAAAATATTGTTAGTGAAATAAATTCATAAATGGTTTTAATATATTGTCATGTAAAATTAAATGTATTTGAACAAAACGATAATCTGTAATTTAACGGCAAAATCAACCAATGTCTTTTTTCCGAAATTGTACCCTAGAAAATCGTTAAAATAAAATATTTAGAAAAATTGAACAGTCCTGAATTTAAAATCCCTGTTAGAAAAATTAATAATCTACAGAATACGATATTAAGATACAAAATTCGGTGGTTGGGATGCAGCTCCGACTATTCAAACTAAAGGTACCACTATTTTCCATCGAAAAGTAGCGAAACCGCCATTTTGTAAACACATCGTCATCGTGTTTATGAATTTATTTATAGCGAACGATATACGCGATGTTTATAATTGTCCGCGTATAAGAATTCATATAAATAAATACATTCCAATACAACGTATATTATTACTTGTTTATTTATCACAGTATACATTTTAGTTGAGGAATATTTATCATAACTATTATAATAGCTTTTATACGAGTCCGAGGCCTAGCCCTATTTAGCGAGCGATTGTTCCAGGGGCGGAAAGTCACTTAGTGACGTTGTGATCGGGCGCGTCGGGCCTAGCTAATATTAATAATATGACCTGAAATAAGCGGCTAACAAGAACTGTTATATACTTGCTTACAATTGTTTTGTTATTGATGAACAAACAAGCAATTAGATTAAATAACAAATTATTTATTCATTTTTTTTGGGTAAAAACATGTACAAACTAGTCCTGTATATAAATTAATAGTAATATTAAACTAATACAGTATTAATAAAATATAAAATAGGCCTAACATACAATAAATATTCAATTTTTAAGGTCTACCACATGACAATAACATAATTTACAGAGTATAGTGTAGTAGGTTTGCATTCAACATAAATATTTGTATTGTAATTCATCTAAATTCTCTGCAACATACATATAATTTGTAATTCAACATTTTGTTTTAAATAGGCTAATTAAATTATAGTTTGGGTATGACAATGTCAGTAGGTACCGGTGTCATCTTTTTATCCATTTCACTCTCAGTTTGACGTCACAAAGACAAAGAACTCTGCATCATCAACGATTCCTGAAAGTGTCAGAAAAAATAATAAATATTATTTAAAAAAAATGTTAATGTCTGGTTGTATATATAATTATAATATTATATGGCGACATAAAAGCAGGGAGTTGTAACAACTCCCTGATAAAAGTAAGGCAAATGGAAGCTGTATTTTATTAATTAATATTACAGTATTTGCTATTATTATTTATATAATCTAGGCCTACTAGTAGCCTAGCTAGGCATCTATTGAGCCTAATAAATCAAATAATAAATGAAAAATAAAATAATAATATTAATACTGATTGAAAAAAAGTATTTTTTGGGGGGGATCAGATCACCAGGCTAGGCCGGCCGCGATTTTTTTTTTCGTACATAAGTTGGGGACCCCTCATGAAACGTCACAAAAAAAACATGAATAATTCATCAGTTAAATTTTCTTGTTCCGTGTGCACCCAAGCGTATATAGCAACAAGAAGTGATTACACAAGTGCGGTACGATTCTAGGCCTATCTCCGCTGTTGTTGCGGCGTGCAATTTCATAGAAGAATAGCGGCGTTTTGTGTGGATTTGTCGAAATAATCAGCCTTTAGTTTATGGTGTTTTTAATATAATTTATTACTAAAGAATTACGTGTTAAAATTATAGTTTCTATTAATACTATTAGGCCTAATTTAGTCTCTAAACCCATGTCTATTCTAGTAGTAGTAGCTGTGTGGGTGTGTGTGACGTGTGTGTGTTAGGTATGACCAAAGATAGTTACACTATCTTTGGTATGACACAATTCGAGTAATAAGTCAGCAAAATTAAACAATAAACATTACACAAAAATACATTTTTTATTCTCGTGGGTCAAATCTTCCCATCTCATGTGTTCATCATATACGCGCATTTTTAAAGTTCCTTTGAGTACATGCATATTGTTTGATAATAAAATAGCAGAATTAAAAAAATACAGTACACAAATTATACACATTCTTTATTCTTGTGGGTCTAAGCTTTCTTTGGGCTATGTCCAATGAATTACTACTTAGTTTAATGTCTTGCCTAGCTGTCGATTAGCCTCGACTCGACACATTTGGTGTGAAGAAGAGTGCGCGAAGGCAATCACGTGAATTGACTTAGAATCCTAGGCCTACTGTAGAAAGTATCGTAGCGCAGTAAGTTGTGACGTGTAATCACTTCTTGTTGCTATACGCTTGGGTGCACACGGAACAACAAATTTAACTGATGAATTATTCATGTATATTTGGTGACGTTTCATGAGGGGTCCCCAACTTATGTACGAAAAAAAAATCGCAGGCCGGCCAGGACCAATGATACTCGTAATCAGTACAACTTAACGACTATCGGATCAGCATCAACACAGTACAACACACGTGTCTCGCGTTGCCGAAACCACGCTCACAGCTAGAAAATGTACCTACCTTTCGAGGCCTGAGAATACACCAACACATTTTGAACAGGATAGAAATATATCATACTCGATTAAACTAATATTATTCTTGATAAAACAATTGATTATAATTTTTTTTATTTGTTGGGATGCACCTCCGACTATTCAGAAAATGGACAACAAAACAGTAGTCAAATCGTACCACATTTATAAATTTCACGAGTCCCGACTTCAGTCGCCGAATGTATTGTATTAGCTTCGGTTTCTTTGAAGAAAACCGATTGGTTATTCAATTATACTTATTAGGAAATGCTTTTACCATAATAGGTAATGTTGGGCGGTTCTTAAATATTCATGAGAGCTTAAAATAAAACAGCACTTATTTGCTAGGCGACGAAAAATCGTGGTTTCAGTTTTCAACGATAGGTGGCGCTTCAAAATCGTCAATGCGGAAGTAAGTCGATTTTACACGATTTAACGATTCATTTTATATTGTACAGTTCCTACCTATTCTATATGTTTATTCCTTGTAATTTTATATTTTTAGGTGTCAGTTCAATGGTATTGTAGTTACTGTAGTTGAATTGTTTTGACATGTTGACCTACGTCGACTTTTTATTGTAATTGTTATTTTCTATATCATGTTTTTTTTTTGTGTATATTTCTCTTGGATGCACCTTCCATTTGGTCGAGTGCCACTGTTGTAAAAGTGTAATCTCCAAATAAATTATTATTATTATAACGGTCAAAACGCGAAGTGGCTTTCCCACTGATAGGTATCCAACACAGTCACAACACAACTGTGAGGCAAATTACCTCAAATGAGTTGGTATCAACCAACCAAACTGTAACCTTATAAGTAAACACACAAATGACACAATCAGAAAACTACTCACATGTAGTTCAGGCATAGTCATAAATACTGCGAATAATACAAGTTCACCAAAAATAAGTGTTGAAATATTAATGATCTAAAATCTGTCTGCTACTTTAATCTCAGGTTATACGGTAGTTTAATAGAACTAAATAAACTAGATATTGTACTCAGATTTAAAAAATGAGGGCTGATCGAGTAAACAAGACCAGTGGTCCTACTCTAACTTATACTGGACGACTAAGGAGGTATCCTAGTATAATCTCACCGAGTGATTTCCAGGAGCAATCCGCCGTTTTCTCACAAATACAGTATCAAATTTCACTATAATATTTAAAATCGTAATTGAGTTAACATCAGATTTAAAAAGATGAGGGCTGAGTAAACGGGACCAGCGGTCCTACTCTAACTTATACTGGACGACTAAGGAGGTACCCTAGTATAATCCCACCAAGTGACTCCCAGGAGCAATCCGCCATTTTCTCACAAATACAGTATCAAATTTCACTATATAAAAAATCGTAATTGAGTTACACTCAGATTTAAAAGATGAGGGCTGAGTAAACGGGACCAGTGGTCCCACCCTAACTTATACTGGACGACTAAGGAGGTACCCTAGTATAATCCCACCAAGTGACTCCCAGGAGCAATCCGCCATTTTCTCACAAATACAGTATCAAATTTCACTATAATATTAAAAATCGTAATTGAGTTACACTCAGATTTAAAAGATGAGGGCTGAGTAAACAGGACCAGCGGTTCTACTCTAACTTATACTTGACGATTAAGGAGGTCCCCTAGTATAATCCCACCAAGTGACTCCCAGGAGCAATCCGCCATTTTCTCACAAATATTGAATTTCTAATACTATAAAAACCTTAAGCAATACTGAAAATGTGAAAAATACACAAACGGCGTTTCATACTTATTGTCGGCTGGAAAAATAAAAGTGGGCTGGCTTATTGTCGGCTAGCTTGACACAAGCGTAACTCTCTCTATATATGGCTCTGCTCCATGGCTCACAATGGCGCCACCCATAGCTCTATTCTATCCCGCAATGCCTTTCGAAATTGTTACGCGCTTCGGACGAACAGGAGATTCGTGTGTTATAAGTTCTTTGGACGTAGTTTGGGATGTAATCCGGACAATGATACACAAACTCGTGGTAGTTACTTTACCCGTTCTTTATTCTTCGGTAAAGTCTGAAACACAAATAAACTCAATGAAAACACGCACAAGGCAGCACAGCTGCGTGTGCAAACAACCCCAAAATACAGCGTAGCAGATACATACAGTCAAACTACTGCACGAGGGCTAGTCAGGCTTATGGCCAATTAGCCGATCGAAACACTTAACAAATAGCTTAACTAATAATTTTAATATTCAAAGTCAAGAACATTAACACAACTTAAATGTTATAAAACGTACGTAGTACTCCCACGTATCACTGTCGGAAATAAGATAAATACAGTATCTACTATTAGATAATAAGCGTGATCTTGCTGACAATTCTATTTACCACCAAAACAAATCTTTACGCCACCAACGTCAAAGTTCGAAATCCGAAACACTCCCGCCTCGTGACAAATTGAGTCACAGTACATAAAGGATTTCGAAAAATAACCACAACAAAGTGAATCTTAATTAAAATGCAGTAATTAAATGTTCACAACTCAAGTAGTTACATAATAAAAGCATTCCTTGTTTAGAAGAAAACCCGTGTTTAAGTTCTCCCACAGTTGCAATCAAACACAACTTATGTACAGGCCTTTCCTTAATACTTATATTTGATCTTTTCTTTAACGGTCCAACTAGAGCCTTTGCTATAACGTATGTCAATTTAACTCCTACTGGGGTATCCCAACGCAGCCAGATGACAGAACCAAATGCAGCTTCACTAGCATCACTGAAACAGTGTAACTGGGGGTAAGCAATAGAATCTTCAGGCGTTAGCTGACGTGGAATTTCAAATCCCAAAAGATGATTCATCTCCTTTATAAAAACCTTCCACATAGCTGTTTGCTCATCATCAAACACGTCGTCCCAATCAAGCCTAGCTGCCCAAATCTCCTGGAGTCCGATTTTATAACGAATAGTCACAGGGCTCAACATTCGTAATGGATCCCACAACCTGGCAACAAGACTGGAAACTTTTCTTTTGGTAAGTGGAGTCTGTTCTTCATCGAACTTATCAAGCTGAATCGTTACCGTGTCATCTAGCTTATTCCACAAATGGCCTAGAACACGTGTGTGTTTCTCTTCAGGACACTGGTCTACCATCGGATGGTTAGAATGCCACACTTTGATTTCAAACGATCCCTTTCTTAGAATACGAGTAACCTGCTCAACTGCCTCAACTGCATCATTCGGTTTTGTAAATGAGTCGGTTATATCATCCATGTACGCACGATCTTTGATCCTAAGAGCCCCTATAGGATCTGAACCGGTGTTAGCCTCAACAAGTAAACGAACGTTTCTGTCTTCACTTGGCGTGAGCTCGCGCGTAAATCCATTGTCAAGGAGAGCTCGAATTTCATCATTGTATTCATTGATTTGCTTGTTTTTTAGCAACCTAGCCTCATGTGAAATCATCCCCGTCACGGCTTGTACTCTATTACAGTCTAGAGACTCAGGAAATCCATCCTTCCATGGCATTTCCATGGTAATGTGGCCCTTCTCATTTATTTGGAGATTTTTTCTACAATGTTTGATAAACTGAGATTCAGCAATTTCCTTATCTGTACATGTACACAAGGTTGTTGGTTTAACTCCAATGACATCGGATGTATATAAAAGCTGGGAGTCATCCATGAAATTTACGTTTGTGATGTGGCTGATGACATTGGAAATTGGCTTTGGAATGGTTTGTCCGATAATTGTCCAACCTAGAGCACTTTTTGCCACAGTTGGTGATGTATCAGGATCAGTTAATGAACGTATTGTTTTCAGTGGTGTAGTAAGACTTTGATAGTCGTATCCAATGAGTAGGTCAATCTCGGCTTCCTCCACAGGCAAATGTTCTTTAACTACCGTTAAGTGAGAGTGTTCGTCAAAGATATCTTCTCCAACAGATGGGCTATCATGGGCAGGCTTTTGTACACTAATTGCGACCAAGTCGTATGCTTTCAATTCCCGTAGTGGTCTGACTCGAAGTTGATACCTTGCACTGTTTTCTTGTACGATGCCTCCTCCAGCCACACCATAAGTAAATACAAAGGGCAGTCCGTTTAAGCCTAGACTTTCAGCGGTGGAGCACTTGACCAGAGTGGTATCAGCACCACTATCAAAGAATGCGACAGCTTTTTGCCAATTGCCCTCGTTGTCTTGTATCTCGACATATGTAGTCGGGGAATAGCGACGGCGTTCGACATGCTTCGTCGAATTCATTTTCGAAATTGTCTGATTTGTTGATGGAGGCAAAGACACGAATGGATTTTGACTGGGTCCTGCTACAGTCTGACGTAGACTTGGGCTTGCTCCCGCTTGAGCTATCTGAGGTGAATTTATTGAGGTTTGATCTAAATTCATATTTGAAACAGTTTGGTTGGTTGATGCTGGCAAACATATGAATGGATTCTGACCTAAGTTGGTTCCTACCTGGGTTTCGTGGCGTACAATTGGCCGTAGATTTGTGTTCGCTCCCGCCTGTGTTTTAGGTGACATTTGACTTTGACAGAAACCATCTGTGTTGTTGTTGTTAGTTCTGAAAGTGCGATTGGGTGGGCAAGCAATCAGTCGGTGGTGAAATAGCTGACACACAGAGCAGCGTTTTTTGTCATGTCTGGGGCATCTGAACGCACTGTGATTTGTACGGAAACATAGGAAACATCTTCTAGCTTCCATTATCATTAACCGTCTCTCTTCATTAGATTTTGAGTTAAAGATAGGGCACTTTATAATTAAGTGACGTGAGTGGTCAGTGCAGAAAGGACAATCATCCGCGCTAGTTTCAGCACCTTTAAAATTAGATTTCGGTAAAAATTGGGTAGTATTTTTAAGTGTACTAATTTGTCCAGTAATGTGATGAGTAGATGCATTTTGATCGCCAAACATATGAGGTTGCTCTCGGCGTTCCCTTGCTTCCGTTTCACTTCGTAAGAATGAGATCAAACTTGGTATTGTCGGCTCATCTTGCTTTATCTGCCGCATGTATTCGAAGCTTAATTCAGCATCGATTTTCTGACTCACTAGTTCAACCACTACTGACGATGAGAGTTCTAATTCTTTTCCAAGTTCACGCATTCGTCTTGCAAAGTCTGTGAGTCCATTTAAAACAGGTCGCATTTCCTTTGCTGTTGCTGACTTCATTGGCTTCATCATCTGAAGTGTCAGAATAACATCACGAACAATAGCTGAAGTCGGGACCTTTTCCTTCAGAAGAGCCCAAGCTCCATTATCATCTTCAACCGAGCAGCAATCAGCAATATGATCTTGAATAGATTTGGGTAACGCATCACCATTGAGCAAAATCATCAATTTTTCTTGGTCACCTTTAATACCAGCAGATTCGAAGTATTGGTCAATTCGTACATGCCAAGAATGGAAGTTTCTTGGAGATCCATCCCACCGAGGGGCTGGGAGTCCTGGTGTTTTAATCGAAGGCCGTTTGTTGTCTGAGCCGTTTCCGTTCAATTTTATTGTAAGCTGTGCCACCATTTCAGACTGAGCTTTAATTAATTTTATCATCTCTTCATCTTTTCCTGCTGCAGTTGGCTCACCTTGGGAAGAATGAGCGGTTTGCTCATTCCTTGAAAACCTTCTGTATTCTTGATATTTTCGCTCCACGTCATCAGCTGCTGACATTAGCTCTGCATGTAGACGTGTAGTAGTGTCAGTCTCATCAGGTGGTTTGACAACATCCATAGCATCAAGTAAGTCGGTTATCTTTCGAATTTTTTTTTGAATATGGTCGAATGCCACTTTAACCAGTTCCGGTTCGTCTCGGTCGAGAACACGGGTAAAACGGTCCCTTGCCCTCGTTATGTGATCTTTAAACGAACGGTGTTTGACCTCGAGCTCTTCGAAGCTGAGGTCGATGAACGTATTTTCCTCCATTATTAAGGGAATACACTTTACTAATCCGGACAATGATACACAAACTCGTGGTAGTTACTTTAACCGTTCTTTATTCTTCGGTAAAGTCTGAAACACAAATAAACTCAATGAAAACACGCACAAGGCAGCACAGCTGCGTGTGCAAACAACCCCAAAATACAGCGTAGCAGATACATACAGTCAAACTACTACACGAGGGCTAGTCAGGCTTATGGCCAATTAGCCGATCGAAACACTTAACAAATAGCTTAACTAATAATTTTAATATTCAAAGTCAAGAACATTAACACAACTTAAATGTTATAAAACGTACGTAGTACTCCCACGTATCACTGTCGAAAATAAGATAAATACAGTATCTACTATTAGATAATAAGCGTGATCTTGCTGACAATTCTATTTACCACCAAAACAAATTTTTACGCCACCAACGTCAAAGTTCGAAATCCGAAACAGGATGTTTCGTTCCAAAATCAGTCAATCGAACTTTATAATGTACTAGCGCACGCACGCGCAATATTTTTTGCCGCAAGTACTTCTGTACGCAGTGCAGATCGATATCAAAACCGTAAAATGTGCAATTACATTTTTTTTAATATAAGAAAAAGTTTAAAGTATTTTCTTGCTCCTATACTTTACATGAATTAACGGAGGCAAGTTTGACACAAATTGATCTGCATATCACGTGGCTATAATCCAATGTCGTAACTCTCTATATATGGCTCTGGCTAGCCGCAGAGCCATATATAGAGAGAGTTACGGCATTGAATGGATTAGGAGCCGTGTTTGTGTCCAACTATTCCTACGTAGCGTATGGAGTTGAGTCTTTTGTTTTGAAAATGTATAACGTTCAAAAGGCTTTAATTATCGAATTTAATATCAAAACAATCAATTTGTTGAAAGGTTTTTGACTTTCTAAAATCCGTGAACGCAAAGTCGTAACTCTCTCTATATATGGCTCTGGCTAGTCGCAGAGAACCATATATAATAAAACTCTTTATTTTGTCCTACTTATTGTCACAACGCCAACGTTAAGTTTCAGGTAGCAAAGAATGAATATATTTTGTGTTGTACTTTACTTACAGGTGATTGACAGACCAGAGAGTGAGAAGTTTTCTAATGACTACTTAGTAAGATTACATTTCTTATTTATTTTTCGTGTTCAGATTTGAATTTATCTTAAATTCGTTGCGTTATTCCACTTACAGATAAAATTATTGATCATTTACCATAGAGTATATTCAGAATACTACATTCTACTTCATAAGTTGTATTGTTTGTTTTAGTGGGATATTGGTTCTCATATGGCTGTAGACAAAATAGATGGCGCAGTTATTAATTCTGTAACCTCAGATTGGAAAAGCCTAGATGATATGAGTAACATCTACGGCAAGGCATTTCCTGTTCCTGAAGTTAGTAAACTGAGTTTACTCTTTTTTTCGAAACTAAGACTAAAATATAGTATAATTTATGATACGCCAACATATATTTCTTTCAGGAATATTAAAATATCGCCGTCTAGAACCTGTTTTTATTTTTTACAAATAATTATTATGTATGTGTACAGGGAATGCACAACTGGAGATCAGATTTTGAATTTGGAAAGCAACGTCTAACTGGATGTAATCCACGATTAATTCGACTATGTACGGAAATCCCAGAAAAGTAGGTATTTTATCATCATCATCGTAACTCCCCTCCAGCATTTTTCATTTCCTCTGAAGTTATGACCAGTTCTATTCTCCACTTTTCTTCTCGACTACTTTCTCGTCTTCTTCTTTTCCTCTTCAATTCTTGGTTACCATTATGTGACTCTTTCAGCTATTATTTGTATTATGCGTCTTGCCCACCTCAATTTAATTTTTTTAATTTCTTCTAAAATTTCTTAAACTTTGGGTTATATTTTATGTGACAGATAAAATTAGAAAAGCAACTTTTTCTCGATTTCTATTTTTTCTTGATTTCTTCTTTGTTCTTTTATTATTACTGTATAATTATTATTAGACCTATAATTCCTATATTATATTTATTTATATTATTTTGTTAAACTTATTTGTTTGTGTTTGTATTTACATCAAAGCTTGGCGGTTACCAATGGGATGCTAGATCTTGCAGGATTAACAATAGAACAGGCTATAGAAAAGAAGCGACTGTTCATTGTGGATCTGAAAATTACACAACACAGAAGCGAAGACGACTACCTTGATCGGGTAATATATATAATAATTTTATCAAGTTTTAGAGTAAGCAAATTAACTATCGAATAAACTCCGCGGATAGCGACAGTTCGAATAAAATATCGCTTGATTGTAAACTCGCTTTTCTTTACGCATTCCTATTTCTATGTGGGAACCAAGATTAAGCATCACGCCCTCATGCTTAATGACCTACTAAAGTTGAAAACAGACGTATAACTTAATCATTAGGAAATCGTTATCATAAATTTGACGTTTTGTAACTTGTTACCAGATCATTCATGTCCTAAGTGGTTCTATAACAAGATAAAAACATTGTACTACCTAGAGTTCGCGCGTCGAATGCATGCTCTCTCATACAAACCTAAACTTTCATTTTTGTTCTTGCTTCATATCTTTTTATAGATCTGTAGCCCAATAGCTCTGTTTTTTGTCAACGATGAGTCAAATCTGCTGCCTGTTGCAATCCAGCTATTCCAGACCAAGGGAGACGATAATCCGGTAAAAGAAAATGATCATGTATTTCAGCAGAATAAACATATACATAATCATATTACAACTGGGTGAATTCATTTACTTTAAAAATGAATTAGGCATAAACGTGTATTTTAAATTTGCACTTGGATTTTTGAGTGAAACTTTTGCTGCATATGGCGCCCCATACACCGATGGATGGACCGAGGCGGTACAGTCAATTCCAAGCAGTTTTCTGTGCGTGGAGACTTTTTCTTTCATTGTTGTTTTCCTTTCACAGGTGTTCCTTCCAACGGATGATGAATACACGTGGATGTTGGCTAAGATGTGGTTCAACAATGCTGACGCGTCATACCATCAATCTTCAGCACATCTTGGAATGACACATCTTTTGGTAGCAAGCTTTGCTGTAGCTACGCATTGTTGTCTTTCTCCATCTCATCCACTCTTCCGTCTTTTGGCGCCTCATTTTTTGTATTTGATGGCCATAAATGAGTACGTTACCTTTTTTTTGTTCTTAATTTAGGCAAATTACCAAGGATAACCATAAGTGAATTCATTCACCATCCTTCTCAAAGGTGAAAAAACAAACATATACACAAGATTCTCTACATAAACCTCTTCTTGTGTGATACATTTCTCTTTCAGCACATTTTCAAGATCTGTGATTTTAACGAAAATGTCTGCGTTTTGTTTTACTTAGCCTTGCATTGAAAACGCTTATTAATCAGGGTGGATGGGTTGACACGACGATGGCAGTTGGACGTCTTGGTATGTTTGAAATAATAAGACGACGATTTAAATCATGGCAACTGTGTATTGACGGAACCTTTCCAAAGGAACTTGAATCCCGTGGCCTCAGTGACCCAAAAGTACTACCAAAGTATTACTATAGAGATGATGGCCTGCTACTATGGAACGCTATTTATAAATATGTCTCCAAAGTCGTTGACGGCCACTATGGTGTGTACATTTTTTATTATAGGCCTATATTAATTTTATAAAAGAAATCTTTGTGGTCAATGGAGAAATAAGTACCATTGTCTAGCCTAGTTTTAGAGGACCAGTATTCCATTCAACTTATAAGCCTACTGTTGCACATTAAAAAATGCCTGCATACTGACTAAGGGATTCTTTGGGGACATTTATTTATTGGTAACAAATTATGTAAGTTTTACTTACAATTTAACCATTACATAGCGCCCATTTCTGTATTTAAGTTCATAAAATCAGCGTCGATTCACAACTTTCATAACATTGGTTAAAATAAACATTCTTTAACTTTTTAAACTGATTCAGCATTATTATAAGCCTGACCGTTTGATGACACCTAATACACAGACTTTTCTAACTACAGAGAAAGAGCAAAGTACAACGGGTTGATCGAACACTTACGATGTTACAGAATACAAAGTACTATTCCTGTCTGTAGAGCCCAAGCAGTCTTTATATCGCCTGTTTATTGCTGATAACAGCAAAAATGATAACTTTAAACGTCTGCTAATCAACATTTAATAGAAAAAAATACAATCTTAAAAACTTATTAACATTTTTGAATTTCAGAAGTACCGTAACACTTTAAAATTCTTTATTTTAGACAAACCAGAAAACATTTCTGGAGATTTTGAATTACAAGACTGGCACAGAGTTCTTTCATCACCAGTAGAAGAACAAGGTTGTGCCATCCAGGGAATACCAGGAGACGGTTCCTTCAAGACTAAAGAAGACATTACACTGACTGTTGCATCTGCTATATTTACCAGCAGCGTGGAACACGCTGCGGTAAACTTTGGGCAGTACGATAACTATGGGTTTCCCCCATACTACCCGGCATCGCTCAATGGAGAACCACCTAAAAATAAGGTAAATTGTATTTTTATTTTTAAAAATAATTTATTTATAACATGGTTACTCTTACAATTGCATCATTGTTCAAGGGTTGTTTAATTATTTTTTTAGAATGCTAAGACAACAGAAGAAGACATATTCAAAGCCTTGCCAGGTAAACATAAAACTTTAAGTGTTATGGAGATTACGAAAGTCTTAAGTATGAAGGCGACCAATGGATTGGGTGATTTTGAAGTACAATACCAGTTTGATCCAATTGGAAGCAAGGCGGTAAATCAGTAAGTTAAAATTAGAGTTACCTTATTATGTTAGTGGTTAACCTCCTAACTTAAGTTCTATTTACACTAACAAACTAGTTTGACAAAACAGTAAGATGTGTCCAAATATGGTAGTGATATGCCCAAATATGACACCCTCATGTCCATATATGGGTACATAACATTTTTCTCACATACACTTTGATAGTGTACACAGAGCTTTATATTATTATTATTATTTTTATTATTGAAAAATAAAATTTGCAGGTTGTCATGTAAACAGTATGTATATGATTCATTATTTACTTACAAATATAATCATTTCATTTGTCTCGTTTTAGATTTATTGCAGAATTGAAAGAGGTTGGAGAAACTATCAATAAGAGGAACATGAACCGGGAAGAGGAGTACACATACCTGTACCCTCCAAACGTCCCAAATGCAATTAGTATTTAGATTGAGAATGAAATAACGTATTAGCGTCAGCAACCTTTTAGTCGCGAACAACGCTACTCTATGCTCAATATGTCGGTCGGTCGGTAAACACTAACTCAAATTTGCGCATGCGACTGCAGCCATGTATATTGCCTTGTTTCAACTCTTTTTTTGAGTAAAATTCAACCTTTTCTGCCTGGTTGTTTATAAAGCAGCTGAGGACACATTTATACAATATTTATTTGTAATTGAAATATAAAATTGAAATATTATTTCGATTTTAAGTATTTTTTCTTGTATCTCTTTTTTATTTTTATAAATTTGTCTAATATACGGTATTTATTATATATCATAGTTGTTACTTTGGGAGTATGGAACCTGAACTCTTGTTATAGTGATTAGGTTCACTTTTACGTTCCTGCCTACTTTCTTAGTTTCTGTATTTTTGTATGTTTGTAACTGGTTTTTGGCAATAAATAATGATAATAATAATTTTTAGTAAAAATTGGTCAATACTGTTGTCCAGTCATTTTTAAAAGGCTCACAGCTACATGGATGATGATACTGAGAGCATTGTATTTTAAGTTTTTGAATTTTACTGATGCTTTTGTATTATTAGGTCATATTGTCTGTATCTTTAATCTAAGATGTTTGTATTTTATTGTACACAGATGATGATACTGAGAGCATTGTGTTTTAAGTTTTCGAATTTTACTGATGCTTTTGTATTATTAGGTCATATTGTCTGTATCTTTAATCTAAGATGTTTGTATTTTATTGTACACAGATGATGATACTGAGAGCATTGTATTTTAAGTTTTTGAATTTTACTGATGCTTTTGTATTATTAGGTCATATTGTCTGTATCTTTAATCTAAGATGTTTGTATTTTATTGTACACAGATGATGATACTGAGAGCATTGTATTTTAAGTTTTTGAATTTTACTGATGCTTTTGTATTATTAGGTCATATTGTCTGTATCTTTAATCTAAGATGTTTGTATTTTATTGTACACAGATGATGATACTGAGAGCATTGTATTTTAAGTTTTTGAATTTTACTGATGCTTTTGTATTATTAGGTCATATTGTCTGTATCTTTAATCTAAGATGTTTGTATTTTATTGTACACAGATGATGATACTGAGAGCATTGTATTTTAAGTTTTTGAATTTTACTGATGTTTTTGTATTATTAGGTCATACTGTCTGTATCTTTAATCTAAGATGTTTGTATTTTATTGTACACAGATGATGATACTGAGAGCATTGTATTTTAAGTTTTTGAATTTTACTGATGCTTTTGTATTATTAGGTCATATTGTCTGTATCTTTAATCTAAGATGTTTGTATTTTATTGTACACAGATGATGATACTGAGAGCATTGTATTTTAAGTTTTTGAATTTTACTGATGCTTTTGTATTATTAGGTCATATTGTCTGTATCTTTAATCTAAGATGTTTGTATTTTATTGTACACAGATGATGATACTGAGAGCATTGTATTTTAAGTTTTTGAATTTTACTGATGCTTTTGTATTATTAGGTCATATTGTCTGTATCTTTAATATAAGATGTTTGTATTTTATTCTACACAGATGATGATACTGAGAGCATTGTGTTTTAAGTTTTTGAATTTTACTGATGCTTTTGTATTATTAGGTCATATTGTCTGTATCTTTAATCTAAGATGTTTGTATTTTATTGTACACAGATGATGATACTGAGAGCATTGTATTTTAAGTTTTTGAATTTTACTGATGCTTTTGTATTATTAGGTCATATTGTCTGTATCTTTAATCTAAGATTTTTGTATTTTATTGTACACAGATGATGATACTGAGAGCATTGTATTTTAAGTTTTTGAATTTTACTGATGCTTTTGTATTATTAGGTCATATTGTCTGTATCTTTAATCTAAGATTTTTGTATTTTATTGTACACAGATGATGATACTGAGAGCATTGTATTTTAAGTTTTTGAATTTTACTGATGCTTTTGTATTACTATGTCGAATTGTCTGTATCTTTAATCTACGATTTCTGTATTTTATTCTACACAGATACTGAGAGCATTGTGTTTTAAGTTTTTGAATTTTACTAATGCTTTTGTTTTCTTTTGTATATTATGTATTTTCTCTGGTGTTATGCTGAAACCAAAGATTATTGATTGATCGATTAGCTAGTAAACGATAACGGAATTAAAACCAAAATTATTTATTTGTGTCGGTAAAAGTAGGAAACTATTATTCATTTAATACAAGTGTCATTTTTTGACGTTACAGCAAACATATAACTATATAAACGGTATTCTGCTCTTATCTAAACAAAAATGCAAATTTTAATTCCTTTTTCCTTATTAAATTATTTAATTACTTAATTATGGGAATATTATTTTTTCAAATGGCGTTATGCTCTTCTCTGAAGAATTCTACGAATTGGTGATCGAGTGTATCTATATATTTTTTTAACATCTTCGTAAATAAATAAAACTGTTGATATAGGCCTATATATATTAATATAAAATATATAGGTAAGACATTTGTTTACTTAATCTAAAGTGTCATAAATTAGTCACGTTGTTAGCAAATAAATTTTCTTCGAGTTCAGGTTGTCTGCGAGTACTTTCTCGTTGTCTTGTTGTTTGGTAAGTTGATGATGAAAGAACAGATAAATCAGAACCTGAAATCATCAAAGCATAAAACAATATTTGTTAATATTATCATAATTATTGAATTTCTTCTTCTTCTTTTTCTATTAAATTGTCGCCTTCAACAAGCTGAAGATTTTGAAACTATGCCTATTATTAAGCCTACTAGAAGGTAGTTCATGTGTGTGTGTGAACTAGTACACCGTGGTGCTAAACCCCTACTCGTCTCGAAAGTTGTACTAAGTTCTTTAAAGTGCACCGATGCTATGGCTATGGATCATGGTTCCACTGTATTAACAGCTCGGATACTGATATTAGTTAAATGGTTCATCTGGATCTATATATGATTTGATAACACTTTCTTTTGATGATCAAATATATATTTGACTCGCGCATATTATTTATTGAATTGCATCATCAAAAAAAATTCTTATCAAAAATTATTGATATAGTTATTGAATGTGATGCTGAAAATATTGTTTATTGACGATGGAAATTGCATAAAATTGACAATTTGAATTTGATGATGGTGATGACAATAATTACTTCTACAATGATTAATATAAATTTATATGATTTGGACAATAATAATGATAATGCAGTTTGAATCAATGTATTAATGTAGTAAGTTTACCAAAGCAACGCATCCGTATTCCTAGTCGTTTGCACATCGCCGCCATCAGAATGATGTACCCGTTCCGATACTGCTTGCTAAGTGTGAGATACACAAATGGATTGACGAACCCGTTTATTGAGGTTGCCATGATACACAAAGATGCAACAGATTGCCTAATGTTTATGCCAAACTGAACTAACGTCATTACACACTGCAAGCAAAAAAAGAAATATATTAATGCCAAGCTGTTTACTGATTGCTGCAAGATTCTAAGACATTTTCCAGTCTCCATTTATCCCACACTAAGTGACTATAATACGTTTTCCTTTTAATCGAATTTATGAATTAGTCTGTGATTTGTTGGTATTTAATAAAATATTATAGAAAAGTCAAATTATAGTGTCACATTGTAAACAAGGCTAAAACTGTCACTAGGCCTAATTAGGTTATAGGCAATCTAATGCAATCATTCAAGAACAAAATGTTTTCTAACGCTTTGTCTACACTATCAAAAGTTATGTGAAAACATGTTATGTGCCCATATATGGACACGTCTATGTCATATAACTACGTGCACATTTGGGAATATATCGCTACCACACTTTGGGCTCACCGCACGTTTTGTCACATACACTTTGATAGTGTAGACAGAACTTTTAGATATTATTTTTTGCTACATTATTTAAATGCCTGTCAGTTCAACTATAGGCCAAGTAAAAGCAGAATTATCCTATGTTATTATGGTTAAATAAAATATACCCTAACATTTTTTTCTTCGTACCACTTTTATTGATGATCATGTAACACAAATTATTCATACTTACCAACACAGGTAACCATGTGATATAAAACAAAATAGTGATCAGAATAACCATTTTCGTAAAGTCTCTCAGATGTTGTCGACTTAGACCAACGCTCGAGTTTCCGATTTCCAACATTCGTTTGTAGCGTAACAGATGACTAATCAACGATATATTACAAATGAGTACAATCACCATAGACACCCATCCTTCCAATATCAAAACACTCGGAAAAGCTTTTTTAGAATAAACCAACAGCAACCAAGACTTACACACCCTCAACGTGGCTTCGTCGACTGTCGACGTATTGCCAAGTTCCGATATAGTCAATACGGCGATTATAAAGGTGAATATATAAAGTCCTAAGACTGTTAGGTAGGTCCTCTTCTGAGAGCTCCATGTTTTGTATTTAAACGGAAAAACAACGCCAAGAAAACGTTCACATGACAATGTCATCACTACAAGCATTGCGGTATTTTGAAACCAGAAGACGAATAAATAATAAGATTTGCACACATTTTGGTTGTTTGTTCCAAACCGGGCTATCAACGTCACGAAAAGAGGTACAATTATGCACAACTGATCCGTCAAAGATAACGCCGCAATAAGAATATCAGTAGCAAGTCGTTTATTTCTTCTTTTCAGTTTATAAACAACTAATATCGGTAGTATATTGAACACCAGAGAAAGTATGTCCAGCGAAAGTGCCAAATAGGCCGGCCATTGCCGTTTTGACAACGGCGGACTGACCATTGTTGTGCTATAGAATTCTGTACTCATGTACATGATGTTGTGAAGTAGCTGAAATTGTTAGGCCTATAATATACGTCTGAAACAGAAAGTGAAGGTGTTTTATTACGTTGATAATTATCCAATAATTTCATACAAACAACGGAACCATGCAAACTGTCAATCAAAAACAAGTTTTTGAATTATGATGTTAAATATAAATAATGATTTCATAGCTAAACGCTAAGCATTCATTTATACTCTTCAATGCTTCATCAATTAAATAATTGATGTGTTTACATATATATTCGTTTGGAATTCAAAACCTAATTGTCGTAAAGAAACGCATTATATCACTTTAACTTCAGTTATTATGGGACATCAGAGATGATTTATACGAGTTTGGTATTCCATAATCACTTCATTTATAGATGCCGAGCTTCAACACATTATCATATATATAAATACTGTCTATAAAATAATTTAAAAGCTATATGAGTTTGTAATACAGAATGAAACGAAACAACCCCGCCCAACAACCATTATCATACAACTTGCATTCTATGAATATCAAAAGCTGCAGAACAATACACTGTTTAAAATTGTAAACCTGGTTGAACTTTTTTATGTATTTTTTTTTCGGGGAAATTTTCAACATTTTGAATTACTCAATCAAAATACATAGGTCCTAAGTATTGTGTTATATAGGCCTACTTATGCTAATATTAACAGTTTCTCTTTTAAACTATTCTCAGTTCTACAGCTCAATATGTCGGTCGGTTGGTTGGTCGGTAAACACTAACTTGAGCACGCGACTGGAGCCATGTATATTGTTTTAAAAATGAACTTCTTATTCTGAATATTTCAACCATAAATGCTACTAACCAAAGATCTGTCTACACTAGATCAAACGTTATGTGATAAAAAAAATGTAATGTACCCATGGACATGATGATGCCATATCACTATCATTATTTAAGTATATCACTACCATATTTGTGCACATCACCATTTTTGTCAAAATAGTTTTGATAGTGTAGATAGAGCTTAAGAAATACTGCATGTCAGGGTTGTATAGGCCTACATACTACTGTATAATTCTGCCCAGTATAATCGATCATAGGAATATTTGATAATACAGCAATTCATCATTAAAATTGTATCACATGTTATGTAAGGTAACGGTTATGGATATGATAATGTGAAACACATGTGATGTTGTATTACCAAATATTCCTATGTTTATAGAGAAATCTAGATACAGTACCGAGAATCTGGTCATGGATTTTGTATTATCTGACCTACCTTTGATACAAAGCCTATGATTAGGCCTATCAATCGTGCTACTTAGCTTTAATCATCCAACTAAAATATACGCTACCCTTTAATGATATCAGCCATCCATTCATTGTCTGATGTAAAATTAATACCAAAGTATTCCTCTGCAATGGTAAGCCCCAGGCGGATATTTATAATAAAAAAATGATGATCAGCAATATTTGCGTGTCACATCGGTATAGCATTCGCCAACGTGATGTTATTTAGGAATACTTACAATCAATAATGTACAGCCAATACAATTATAGTAATAAATGCATCCAACTTAACAATAGGCCAATTCGTACCTTATCAGGATTCACCTTTGTAACCAATATTAATCATAACGCAGTGTGTACGTACGACGGTCGTCACTTGCAATGAGTAACGTAATGTTTACTCTTCTGACGCAAAATAATGGTTTATTCCATTATTAATGTATCATACAGGTGTCTTATAAATTAATTTTCCACTTATAAAATGAGAAAACAAATGGTTAAAAATTCAACCAAAAACCATGTTGGCTGGCAATTTGACTATTTTTTTGCTTCAGATTTTTCAGGTAAATACATTTTCTGTTTGGTCCAAGTTTTGGTCCAAAAAAAGGATTACTCAGTATTATGTGACATTAAAATGGCATATTCAACAACAAAATTAAAAAGAAATTTTTTTTTCAGGGGACAATACATCTTTAAGTAGCTAAATGTAGACATATGGGCCGCCGCAACGCGTCAGGGTAGCAATTTTCTCGTCAGAAACAATTTAGAGACGCGTTGTTGAACATACTCGTGGAGAATCAACGGGGAAGCTAAGTTTAACATATTTTGAATATTTATTCACGTTGAGAAAAATTAAATGATTGTGGTGGTGACGATGCTTTTTTAATTGCCTAACTGCATTGACTATGTTCTACTGAACTCCTGTGATTTCCTGTTTTAGGCCTACTATATATTTTCCCCTTAATTTAATACTCCAATTTTTTCACTGTGGACATAAAGGATGTGTCTAGTCTCTGCAAACTATGTAACAACAGTAAAGTTATGTACTTAATAGTGATCTGAATTATGAAAATACATTAGAAAGATTTATAAATAGTCTGGTAGATCCGATCACGGACAGTATAATAACCTTTTTTATCATGCATTATGAAATCAAACAAATTAGTCAAGAAAATAATTAAATGATTATTATTAATATTGATAATAAAAAAAACATGTAGTTAAACAATTTGTATTATCTATTTTTAACCAATTTTAAAAATGTAAGTTACCCGTTGATGATTCAATAGACCCATATCTTGAAAAATACGGATGTGTTTAGCATATATGGATATGGGGTTTTTTTTCCGTTCGTTTCGTGAAAAAAATATGTAGGCCTAGGTCCCCCTTTTATAGAACAGAATATCACCATATTTGGGCACACACACACCGTGTTATTTGTCAAAATAGTTTATTTATAATTTAAGTGTAGATTGAGTTTTAGGGCTATTTTAATCGATTTAGTTGTACATATTATATAGGCCTATGCCGAATCGTCCAAGGGGGCGGCCGAATCGTCCCGGACTCTACATTATAATATTGAATATTATGAATGGAAAATTACTTAAAATTGACGCTAAACCAAACATTTGCTACATTTAGAGTCACAATATTATGCTATTATATCAGAGTAGGCATACTTACAGTATTATATTATTTTGTTTATAGTATTCGAAGACTTGTAGGCCCTATTGTTTTGAGAACCTCTTTCATTTAATTTTACGATAGAGTAGTCGTAGTTTCATAGCTATCCCATAATCCCTTCTTCCAATCTCCCTAGTTACGAACTCAAGATGGCGATGAGTTTTCGGAAGGTATTGTAAACAAATTAAATTTACGGTATTTTGTAAGATAATAACTGCATGTTTGAAAAATAAAATGTAAATTGATTAAGCTAGTACTTATAGATAAATTGAATTATTACATATGGTAAGATACTGTTGAGAATGAACTTTGGCCTAGGGCCTAGGCTAGGCCTAGCTCACTCAGTAGGCCTACTATCTAGCTGCCTAGGCCTAGGCCCTAGCTAGGCCTATTTATACTATAAACTAAAGACTACTACTAGCTAGGAAGGACGAGCTTAAGGTCGGGCCGGGTAGGCCCAGCAGCTAGACAGAGCCTAGGCCTACTAAAAATCTGCCTAGGGCCTATTTGGTAGACCTATTAGTATATGGGATACAGCCTATATAGAATAGTTAGGTAGGCCTTGTTTAGTCATGTTAATTGTTATTCAATTGACATCATAGGGCCTACTAGCCTAGGAGGCCTATTCAATTTATTTTATTAATTAAGTTTTAAATTGTAGAACTAGAAGATTTTAAATTAATGTCAATGAAGTGACCAACAGAAGACCAAATCAACAACAACATGGCAACAAATGAAGTTGAGATGAAACCAAAAATTCCGGTAGTTGGCCATGTCATAACTGATGATGACTTGGGCATAAAGAAGGCAAGTTTGAATATTGATGTTCATTTGTGTTTACTAATGAAATTTATTTTTTTATCAATTGTTCAATTTAAAATGGTTTGACTATTTATTTATAATGATGGTATATATTGAATCATCAATCAGTGCTTCCTTGCAGAGTAAAAAAGGTTGCATCAATATCAGTAATATATAGGCCTATGTTAGCCGAGGCGAGGCTACATTAGGCTATGTTACTGTTAGTTTGTAATTTATGTAGTACAGGACCGCCTAACTTAATTCGGTAGATTTGTACTCAAAAGAAGATTTTAACTTGATTTGTAGAATAACAAAATAGAAGTTAAATTTAATTTTATAGCATGTGTTACTAAAAATTGTCATTGATAACTTAAGAATAAAAATCAAAGTTGTTTTTTTAGTTTAATTATTTTCAATTTATTAGGGTGTGAAGCTTCAGCCAATTAGTTTTTCAAATGTCATTAAACTTTTAACAGATCCACATTCAGTAAGTACAATTTATAACTTTAGTACATTTAATAAAGATTTGCATTTTCTTTGGATAAATGGACTGGGTTTAACTGATTCCATTTAAGATTAAATAACCAATGATTGTCTCATTCAAATTAGATAATTATCTGATTATATTGCAATCATTTTTAACCTTTGACCTAAAAGACAATTGTTGCATTGTTGGAGTTAAGCACTTGGGTTGGCATTTATCAATATTTGCTTATATTTTTGCTTAAGCTGAAATATTTAAGAAGTGCTTAAGCAAATAACTTAATCTTATTTATCAAACCGTCTTAGCAATGTCTTAGCAGAAAAATTGTCTTAGGTAAATTTTACTTTGCACATGCGCAAAATTAAACTCTAGAGGGCAGCAAATTATGTCTTAAGACGAAAAATTCTTGCTTACGCATGCGTATTAGCTTTTTTCTCTTAGCGATGGCGGCGCTATAACATTTTATCTCCGTATTTTCACTCCCAACAAGAGAGGGCGCATTCTGGCTACTATTGTTTTTATTACTTGAAATAGAGAAAGAGCACAACAGTCGGAAATACATACGAAAATCATTCGCTCTAAACTTAAATCAAATCAACATTTATTTATTTTTATCAATGACAGCGACCCTTGGCAAGCGATACA
Source organism: Antedon mediterranea (assembly GCF_964355755.1). Taxonomy (NCBI): domain Eukaryota; kingdom Metazoa; phylum Echinodermata; class Crinoidea; order Comatulida; family Antedonidae; genus Antedon; species Antedon mediterranea. The sequence continues at coordinate 35,784,863 of NC_092670.1, read as the reverse complement.
GTTTTCTAAAAGCTAGTCAATTGGGTCGTACCTATCCCGAAAATATTTGTTTTGCTCGTCCAATTTCTAGGCCATCTTTGTGAAGATCGATATCATTATTTTAGCGTCCGTAGTACAGCGTAAAACGCACTAGCGTAGCCTTTCCGAATGTTCAATGTTCCGGCCTAGCGCGCTCGCGTTGTCAAAAAAGAATGTTTCTGTTGCAGAAAAGAGATAAGACGAAATTTTTCATCTTAAGGCAGGGTGTTGTTCGTCTTAGATTTAAGACAAAATTAAGCAATTTTTTTTGCTTAGATATATTGATAAATCTGACTTAGGCAAAATCAAGGATTTAAGGCAAAGTTAAGACGATTTTTTTGCTAAGCAAGTTTGATAAATCCGGCCCTTGGTGTTAAGCTAATGATCTATCAATATGCATACCTGGTTTTTTATTAATTATCTGACTGTTTAACAGAATGAACCATTAATTGTTGTTATGGCTGCGAAAACATGGTCAAAGAGACACAAAATGATATCAGTTTTAGTTTTAAATGTACTTTTTTTTTTGTAGGCAACACTTCACAACCGGCATGTTCATGCTCTACAGAGACTTGTAAACCATTACCAGCATGGCTTTGTATCCTTTGTGTACTAATGACATTAAATGTAAAGAGAGTATGGAGAGACGATTCGATAGTGCTTAGCACTCTTGGCAATCCCCAGGGTGCTGCACCAGTGTCATGTATTATAAATGTTGTTGTTTGTGCCTGAAAATTCAATAAAATAAGCATAAATAAAGATGAAAATAGATAATACAGTATATAGTAATTCTTGAAAAGAATGTTTGTGCCATAAATACATCTGCACAGATAAATAATAAATGATATTCAGGAGGACAGTATAAAACATAATAGACCACCGTTGAATTTTCATAATCTTCCACTGATTTGGAGACTGCAGCCAAAACGCACTAAAAATATGGGCATAACAATATTAAATAAACTAAATTTAATTTACCTAATCAATGTAATGTGTTTTGTTGTAGCTATAGAGACTACTTGCTTATTTTTGAATGATTTTGATTTGATTAAACATTTTACTAAACATTACAAACTACATACTGTATCTCATTAACAAAAGCAAGATATAGGAAAAACAGACACAGAAATTAATATTAAAACATTAAAGTTTGAATATAATAATCATGTTTGCTTAACTAATGTGATACAGCTTTTAAAAGATTTGGTGCAAGTATTTAAGGTGCTGAATGTGATGGCTGATAGGGTTTCAGAGTACCCACTCTACCTAACGCCAATGATAAATATACTCAAGTTATGTAGGTAAGTATCTATTAGTTCCTTGCTGGTCACTCTTTTTATTTTTTTTACTTGACTGAGATAACAATTTATAGCTAATTTCTCTATAGCCATGTTTTCTTTAAAGATTTATTTTGCAATGCATATTCTACTAAAAGGTTTTTTTTTAAATATTCACATTCATTCATCAATGCAAATTACTTCCATTTATTGTCATTTGCATGTAAAATATACATAGAAATTATGTTATCCTATCTTCATAGCTCGTTTCTCTATAGCCACCATTTTTAAAGATTTATTTTGCAATGCATGCAATTTCTAACTAATATTCATATTCATTCATCAGTGAAAATTTATTATTCATTTGTTGTCATTTGCATATAAAATATACATAGAAATCATGTTTATGTTTATTTTCAACCCTATTTAATTAATGATGTTTCATATATCTTTTTAAGTTTGCCCTTCTTGAGACAAAAGTCCTCAGATGAGAGCATCTTCTCCCAAATATCTGTTGAATCACTATCACAAATTGGTAAGTAGAATTGAATAGTAGTTTTATGTTTTTTAATAAAGAGTATTAAATTTAGATATAAATAAAAGTATAAAAATATAAAAATAAGCAACTTAATTGAACAATGCTCTACCAACCGTTACAGTACACATTTTCTAAGCACCTACAAAATGTCAACTGTCAGATTATATTGAGAAAACAATAATTTATCTCAAAGTGTAATGCACACACTCCTGCTATGGCATGCCAAACTTGCCTTACAAACTTTTAACATACTGTAAAAATAATATTTTTGTCAGCTTACCTTGTACGAGTTCCAAATAAAGAAGTTCGCAAACAACTTGCAGACACCCTGCTTAACATATACACTACAGACCCACCAAATGTTGAATTCCAAGATCTCGTGCCAGTCACCAGGGCTTTCAATATCGAACAAGTCAATTTGAGCGATATTGCTGAGACACTTACTAAGGTAGGCATCTGTTTGGAAACTATACTAATACTTGAATCTTATTTTATTTAAATTTTGCACTTGCACTACTATTCGCACAAAATGGTGGTATCATTATTAATGAGATTCTGACAAGACATATTTATTTAAACTAAAATAAATGACAAACAATATGCTGCTTTTAGTCAAATGTGCAATGGAGCGGAGCAACATGCCAAACATGAATAAACACATCCAAACAGTGGACCCCCAAACGGTGGACCCAAACAATGGACCCAAACGGTGGACCCCCAAACGTTCTGCCAAATGCGTCTCTACGACGTATCTCATACTACAATAGCAAACATGTCTGAACATGTTTGAAATCATTTACCGAAGGCGCCTAAAACTTTATTTATTTTATTTTATTTTATTCAATCAAAACCAACAGCGATAAATACCGCCACTAACAGGTTTGAAACATAAAACAATACAACATCAAAAACGGTTAACAATAAAATACAGATAAAATATATATATATATATATATAAAACATAGATTGGCATGCCATAAACAATTTCAATTAAAACAGGTTATGCAGGCTGTTCAAGAAGTGAACACATCATCGTCCTCTTAAAATAACCAAGTCTATCATTAAAAATATCGATATGATTGCTATTTAGATTATTAAATGTATAAGGTAGTCTATGAAAAAGTCCCCTCTTAGTACAGTCGACACGGCTAAAAGGAATATGCAATAAATGTCTATTTCGTGTACGACTAGGAACATTTAAACTAAATAGTGAAATTAATGAACAGTCATATTTAGAATTTAAAATATTATATAAAAAAACCATATCAGATATCGTTCGACAATTGCTGACAGAATCAATGGAAAAGGCAAAATTAACACAGTTATAAGACAGGAATCGAACAAACTTCCGTTGAACAGTGTCGATTCGACGGGCCTGACATGGAGAAATTGAATTGAAAATTGCGGAACAATATTCAAGGTGAGGACGTATAATAGATTTGTATAAAGATAAAAGTGCCCTGCCGTCGTTCATAAACCTACAATTTCTCCATATTAAGCCCATCATTCTATTAGCTTTTGACAACACATGATTAATATGTGAACAAAAATTTAATTTACTATCAATAAAAATACCTAAATCTTTCCATACATAAACCATCTCAAGATCATGTCCACTCAGATTATAATTGAAGAGCACAGGCCTTTTTTTAAGTGTTATAGATAAATATTTGCATTTATTAGCATTAAGTTTTATCCCCCACTTCTCCGTCCATTCCACGAGACCATCCAGATCCTCCTGAAGTGAAAAAGCATCCTGTGGAGTGGTAATCACTTTAAACAATTTCAGATCGTCAGCAAATAAAAGAGACTCGGAATGATTAAATTTTAAAGGAAGATCGTTGATAAATAAATTAAACAAAAGCGGGCCCAGGATCGAGCCCTGCGGAACGCCCGATAACACAGGGAGCCAATCAGATGTCTCTCCCCCAATGACAACACGCTGTTGTCTATTAGTTAAATAGCTTTTAAACCAACTTAACAGTGAACCGGATAAACCAAATTTTGAAAGTTTAAAAATAAGCAAATCATGGGAAACGGAATCAAAAGCCTTAGAGAAATCAGTGTAAATCACATCGCACTGCTTCTTGCTGTTAATTGCATCGTATGATGTAGCAAGAAGCAGTGCGAGGTTGGTTTGACATGATCTCCCAGAGACAAAACCATGCTGCCTAGGACTTAAAGCATTAGCAACATGTGATGACAAACCATCATGCACAATGCACTCAAAAATCTTAGACATAGTAGGCAATAACGAAATAGGACGATAGTTACAGATTAGTTTTTTGGGACCACTCTTGTGAATTGGGACAAAAAAAAACTATAATAATTACTTGAAATTTTGAACCATTACTTTTTTATGCCAACACAAAAGTACTTATATCAATATACAGTAGTATTGAAGCCTGTTTGCATACTGTACTTACTGTAGTTGAATCTTTCATGCAAATTTCTGGCTTCTCTTTTAAGCTCCGTCTACACTATCAAACTAATTTGACAATTAAAGTGTGATGTGCCCAAATACGGTAGTGATGTCATCGTCATGTCCATATATAGGAATATCACATTTTTGTTTGTCATATAAAGTTTGATGGTGTAGACAGAGATTTATATGCACACATTTGTGCATACATATCTATTGTAGTAAAGTATAATAATTCTGAGATACTGTCTGACAAAATAAAGAATCTAATTGAACTTTACACTTTCCTAAAACATTGGTCTCTTAAGTTAATTACCTTTTTATGCCCACTAATACTGTTATACTAAAACTAGTTGTTAAATTTGTTAGAGTAAACTATACTTACTGCACAATGTTTGATTCAAGTTATTCTTTGTATTGACAATTGTTCTGTTTGAAAAAAAAGGAGTGGATACAGGTACTTCCATATAGCTTTAACCCCCTAGATACCACACCATATTTCCTTTTCATGTGAAAAAACATATTGCAATCAGGAAACCACATTGTTTCTAGAAAATGCATTTGTTCTACCGTTTGCCCTTGGCCTATCACACTGACCAGTTTTTTCACAACACATTTTAATGAATGTTTTAGTAGAGTTTATAATTCAGGACTATTTAATAGGGTGTGGTGGGAAGGACTCAGTGGTTTAGGTGGAGGGGTGCGTCAGATGAAATAAAATGTCATTTTATTTTTCATCTTTTAACCATAAACAAATAAACTATACAGAAATAAACAATATTTGATTTTAATATTTACACATATTATTGATATTGCAATAAATACTGAAGTTATACTTTTATTTTTAGTCTCTGCCATTATTTGAAGTTGACCTTGAGGTCAAGATTAGCTTTTTGGATGTTCTCCAACACCTGTCCTCTTTTTCACCTGTCAACTGTCAGAAGATGATAAGTGTGGATGGAATCAGCCGAATACTTGGTCGTTTAAACGACCAGGAACCAAGTGGAAAGTAAGTCCAATTCATAAAAGACCACCGGCGGCGAAAATTACAATAATGACATACCTTTCTAATACGGTCTTATAAATACACAACATACAGCAAAAATTATGATGAATTCTCAATATGTACAACATTACAGTTCATTAATCATTAACATATAAATAATAATAGTTTACAATAATTGTAAAGTTCAATCAAAAAACATTTGTAGCAAACATGTTGAGAGGTACAATAACATTCCTTACAGTAGTCTGAACTCTGATTCTAGAGTAGTACAGTATTATAGTAGCCTCTACTGTAGCTTATAAGGGATTTGGTAACAATGCTGTTTGCCTTAAATCATTCTGCTTTTGTAATTTAGAAGATTTAGACAATGTAATATTGTGCAATTTGTCAACTAAGCATCCAAAATATTAATTGACAACTAAGCATCCACAATATTAATTGTCAACTAAGCATCCAAAATATTAATTGTCAATTAAGCATCCAAAATAATAATTGTCAACTAAGCATCCAAAATAATAATTGTCAACTAAGCATCCAAAATATTAATTGTCAACTAAGCATCCAAAATAATAATTGTCAACTAAGCATCCAAAATATTAATTGTCAACTAAGCATCCAAAATATTAATTGTCAATTAAGTATCCAAAATATTAATTGTCAACTAAGCATCCAAAATATTAATTGTCAACTAAGCATCCAAAATATTAATTGACAACTAAGCATCCAAAATATTAATTGTCAACTAAGCATCCAAAATATTAATTGTCAACTAAGCATCCAAAATAATAATTGTCAACTTAGCATCCAAAATATTAATTGTCAACTTAGCATCCAAAATATTAATTGTTAACTAAGCATCCAAAATATTAATTGTTAACTAAGCATCCAAAATATTAATTGTCAACTAAGCATCCAAAATATTAATTGTCAACTAAGCATCCAAAATATTAATTGTCAACTAAGCATCCAAAATATTAATTGTCAACTAAGCATCCAAAATATTAATTGTTAATTAAGCATCCAAAATAATAATTGTCAACTAAGCATCCAAAATATTAATTGTCAATTAAGTATCCAAAATAATATTGTCAACTAAGCATCCAAAATATTAATTGTCAACTAAGCATCCAAAATATTCATATGTTTCGTTACAGGTTGTTATATAGAAGTATAGAGATTCTATTGAATCTCCTTGAGTATGGAAAAGGAGAGGAAGTCGCAAAACAGATTAATTCTTTCATCTGTATCTCGTAAGTTGTTCTCATAATATAAAAATAATTTTGCGGATAACTAATAATTAATTCTTATAATGCACAAAGCCTCTGTAAGCGCTTCACATTATTACGCTGGTCATTTTTGGATCAAACACGTATGAAAACAACTCCCATAATGTTGCAACTAGTAATTACTGTAGTGCCACATGCCCTCATTTCTTGTCTATATAATGCACAATAATTTAGGACATTCATATTTTGTTATTAACCAAAATAAATCTTAACCTGAGACTACTACTATCCACTCAAAAAGTAAATACTGTATTAAATTTATCACTTGTCCAAAAACAATCTATTGTACACAATATGAATACTATTAAATGATTTGAAAGCGTTTTGTTTATTTGTTTTTATTAGGGCGTTGAGAGATGCATTTTTAGCTCAGATGACACAAGGATACAGCCATTACGATCGGCAGTTAAGGTAAGATAGAAAGTAACAGTGTTAAATCCTTATGCCATTTCAAGGAAACTAAAGCTCTGTCTACACTATCAAACTAGTTTAACAAAAAAATTGTGATGTGCCCAAATATGGTAGTGATATGTCCATATATGGGCACATAACATTTTTTGACACATAAAGTTTGATAAAGGTCATGCCAATCCCTTGCCAATTGAAGAAATACTGCATAAAGTAATTACAGTATATACAGTACATTTTCAACCCATTTTCCTGTATGCTTGCCTGGTTGGTTATTTTATTATAAAATGTTTCAAATAGTAATAATATAATAATGATGTTTAAATACCATTCATTTCTCATGTTTATCATTGGCATTTTCATTCACTATTGTTTCCTGATGTTGTTATTTACTAGTCATTTAATGATGTTATTTTCTATATATTTAAAGATGTTATTTTACTACTACTTTTGTTTACTGTTGTTATTTACTAATGCTTACTATTTTTTTTTAGGAATGATTTATTGGTTTTAGTATCATTAGCTGAAAGTCATTGCCCGTATGCTCCATTCATTGTAAGATCATTTTTTTTATTTATAAACAATTTAGTTTAATATACATCATAGCTAAAGCCCATTCTACACTATCAAACTAGGCAAAAAAATGTAAAGTGCCCAAATATTTTAGTATACCCAAATATGGTAGTGATATGACATCGTCATGTCCATATATGGGCACAGACAGAGCTTTAGTTTAAGCCATGTTACATTATTACACAAATTGTTAGCACTAATGTATTTTCTGTCATCAATTACAACAAAACATTGACAATATGGGTATAGTTTTTCCGTTGAGTACCTATTTAACAGAGTATTTTGAGCGTTGCGACGGAAAAGTTTGCATTGTTTAACGTTTTCTATTCAAATGATTTTCTGTTGTGTACAATCCGTACCATAGAATACAAGTACTCCACATATCTTTTTGTTGACTATGAAAGTTCTTAATCGCATTAAACAATTATATGTTAGTGTACCTTTTTTGTACATAAAATTTTGTCTTTTTAAACTTTTTTTAGGAATCTGGGTTTGCCAAACAGCTGATTCTTTTTGCCACATTTCAAGAAGTGAGAAGTCACAACATGCTGGTGAAACATCTCAAACTTTCCACTGTAATTAATATGTTTTAAAAATATTAAAAACAATTAACTTGTCTAATTTATATATAAAATATTAGATCCATTCATGTTTCACTTAGAATAGATTATATATCACACAGTACACATGAGGTCAAATAGATTGGGGCGTAGGTGTCGGAGGTTGGTTAGAGGCTTGGGTGCATACTCAGTTCATAGCCATGAGACATTTAAACTGATGTCTGTATGTCTGTTAATCAATGTTTGTATTCTATTTTTAAATACATTAATTAAGGATGAGTTAAATGAATTTTGAATCTACCATTCTGATTTGATTTTAGAATCATGAGGACTTTGAACTTAAAAAACTACTAATGAGTGTAGTTGTTGTACTGAGCAAAGAGCCCGCTATGATTCCACTGTTGGTCGAAGGTCACTTCCTACTTGCGTTGTTGTCGTACATTCGCAATAACGAGGAAACATCGCAGCCACAGGAATGGTCACCCGCTCAGTTTGAGGAGTTGCAACTACACGCGATGACATCGCTTTGCACGATAGCGCCGCAATGTGTGCAGGATTATATGAGTTACCAAGGCAACACACGTTTGCTTCTTCTACTTGAGTGGTGTGTTGGAAAAGGTAATTGTTTATTTTCAAACAGTTACGAATGAATGACGTTCATAACTTTAAAATAAAATTAATGACAAAAAAGATCAACATTTCATTTCATGGAACCATGAGTAAAATTAACAAAATACAAAGGACAAAGATTACAGTGATTAAAGATTAACAAACCAGAGTTTTGCTGAAATCTTTGTTAATATAGTGTTTTTTTTTTCTTTTATTACAGATGATTATGGTGGTCATGGCAACTCCTATCACGCTACAGGTGGCCGCGGTAACAAGCGAGCTCAGATGCGTTATTGCATGCACCTCATGCGCAGTATGGTTTCATTAGCAGATGAAGCTTGTAATCAAGACTTAGTCGACCAAGGCGCCATCTCTCAACTTTTAGGTAAGACACTCGTTTTACAGAATGTTACATTGTTTTTGCAACCCTTCCCTGAGAATTGAAAGTACAATTCTGGTCATTTTGATATCTTATGAGTACAGATGCATGCAGTAGCAAAAATGTGTATATTAAAACACGCATGCATACAAACTCTCTAGTCATTGTAGAGTAGTAATATTAAGGACTCCGTGCTCTAGTATATGATTCTGTGTTTTGTTTCTACTAGATATATAAACACCCCCCTCTACAGTATAATATAACTTCAATGAAAGAATAATCACATACAGTAGGCCTACCCATGGTACAAGCCCAACCCTCCCTGATGAGGGCAGCTCAGATGTAATTAAAAACCTTTCTCTACTACTATTTCATTCATTTTGATAGGCCTAGTTACAGTATTATGTAGCATGTAATAGCAAAATGTGTATTTAACAAACATACAAACTCTCTATTTTAGTATGGTTTGTTCTTAACTAAATTTATAAACACCCCCTCTATAATTTAACTTTAAAGGAATATTCACACACCCAAGGATGTATTATTTTTTATTATGAATCAAGTAAGTTAATACGATTGTATATTGTATTAATTATACAGGTAGAAATATTTGGAGAATAATTAATGGAACTATATCTTTACAGAGGATTAAGTTACATAACTCTATGTAATAGATATGTAATATAAACCTCATAAATGAAAGATTTCATTTCCACACTGCTTTTTTATCTGATTAATTAAAGTCCTTTATTTTGACTGCCGTTAATTGGCATGATTTTTAGGACTGAAAATTACATGTTAAATTAATCATCTGTCAGGATGAATTTTTCAAATCAAATACTACTTTACAAAAGTTTCCCTCTCCATGTAAAATCTGAGTACTAACATCATGAACATTTTAATACTTGGTAAATTTCTATCTACTGTAATGTATGTAACAATTAATTAGTCAGATGTTTTTCCTTATTTGGTAACTGACATTGACACAGTGACAATTGTATCATGTACATTATAAAGGGGAAATTTTTTCAGTGGTGGATCAACCAAATGTTTACCCTCCAAAAAATAAAATGCAATATTCCTACAAGTTTCTTTCTTTTCCTCAGCCCCAGCCATGGTGGGGCTGTGATGTGACAGACTCTTATTACCTTCATTTAATTTGTCTAGTTGGGTAGTTAGTAGGTAGGTAGGTTTCCAGGAAGAGGATTTTAGGCTGCGAAATAAAAAGTTTGTGGAACACTGCTCTAGACCACCAAGCTTGCACTGATTACAAACGTTAATTCAACAACTCCAAGAAATCAACTATATTATATAAATATTTTTAATATTTTTTTTAATGAATTTGATTTCTTTTTAGATATCTTAAGTAGCGCCAGTAAATCAACATTTCCGGATGATGAAGTGGACGTTGAGATGCAGTGCGATATGTTGTTTATTCTTTCTGCTCTTTGTGAGGGCGAGCTTCATCGAAAGGTTAGTAAATAAAGCAATTGACTATTAAAGCAATACTATCTTTAAAAATGATTAATGTTTAAGATTTCTGGGAATTTTAAATATATATGATATAGATTTTCTTTGAGATTTTCAGTAAAAAATGATTAATTTAATCTCAGTGTGGGTGGATAAGGTCGAGCAGTTAACACTACTGGCACCCCAATCCTGTTTGTCTTGTATGCACATACACAACAAATTTTCATCAAAACGTAAAGCAATTTCAATTTTTTGTCCTCACTTTTTAACAGGAATTATTTGGAAGCAAAGGAGTAGAAGCTGTTGTACAATACCTGCAAGTAAATGCCAAGAAGGTCTGCAATGGCCTAGGTCACCATCGCCTTATGGTAGCATGCGTTGACTGCATCTGGTCCTGCGTCATTGGCAGCAGCATCAATGAAGATGTATACTTGGCTGGAGAGGGCGTCTTTCTTCTTTTGAATTTACTACAGGTAAGAGAAATAATATAAGTTATGAATATTACCATAGAGATATTATAGTGAACTATATTTTCTCTATGATACCTTATTTAAGAATTAGGTGAGTCTCGTATTTCTGAACATGAATGAGCTGTTTAGATATTTTGTAAGACACATTAAAACCTACTGTATAGGCCTACACTATCTACTTGTATTAAATATTCAATATAATATTTACCTATTGGTAAATTAGGATGTTTACCTTAAAAATATTTTGTATAGTTATTATTTTAATTTGTTTCAGTATTCCACTATTTAGGTTAAACATTTATTTCATATTATATTAAACTTTTTTTGGTTTTTTGTTCTGTCGCTTGAAATAAATATTTGGATAGATCGAAACTTGATTATGGGAAATATAAAACTATATAACTTCCAGTTTCCGTAGTTCCTTATATCATGCCTGTATAAAGTACAGCTACTGTAGGTCTCACATTAATATGCTTCGTTGGGTTTGTGGAAGGTGGGGTTTACAATGAAATTTTACCATTGTGACCATGAATGAAATTCAGGTTTGAGATTATGTCAGAAAGTTTTGGAAGAGTTTAAAGCTCTGTCTACACTATCAAACTAGTTTGACAAAAAGGTATGATGTGACCATATATGGTAGTGATATGATGTCTACACTATCAATATTAAAATATTCATTAAAAATAAGTTTATTTAAATTCTCAATATTGTAAATATGTAATTTCCAAACAGCCGATAACAAATATCTAAAGCTCTTTCTACATGATCAAACTTTATGTGACAACAAAATGTATAATATATGATATGATGTCATCATGTCCATATATGGGCACATCACGTTTTGTTTGTCACATAAAGTTTGATAGTGTAGACAGACCTTTATAGAAAAGTAGTATATTTGAACATTTTCTAATTGTATAACATGATGTTAAGCTCTATCTGCACTATAAAAAAAGTGTGATGATCCCAAATATGGTAGTGATGTGCCCAAATATATTAGTGATATGACATCGTCATGTCCATATATGGGAAAATCACATTTTTTTCACATAAAGTTTGATAGTGTAGACAGAGCTTTGAAACAACAAGAAAGCTGACGCCCCTTTTATCAAACACTTGATTTTACCACCTCTACTTAAAACATTTTTTTTAATGTGATGATCCTCGTTATCTACTTCAAATTAATTGAACATCTTGTGTTACAATTGATGAGTAGTAGCAGCAGCTGGTTAATTCTACTTAAATCAACTTTACATTTTGATCAATACTAAATTGTTTTAAAACTATTATTGATTTCGAACCCAAAAACCCAAAAAAATCATTAACACAAGCATTAGCAAACAAATTTGGTGAATTTTTTTCTAAAGTTTGCATAAAAAATATTTAATTAGCATTGACTCTTTTTTAAATAATGAATACAAATAAAAGATTCAACATATCCTTATTGACATAATCTGCTTTATTATATAACTGCTTTATTATATAACTGCTTCATTATATTAATGCTTCATTATATAAATGCTTTATTATATAACTGCTTTATTATATAACTGCTTTATTATATAAACTGCTTTATTATAAACTGCTTTATTATATAACCGCTTCATTATGTAACTGCTTTATTATATAACTGCTTTATTATATAACTGCTTTATTATATAACTGCTTTATTATATAACTGCTTTATTATATAACTGCTTTATTATATAACCGCTTCATTATGTAACTGCTTTATTATATAACTGCTTTATTATATAACTGCTTTATTATATAACTGCTTTATTATATAACTGCTTTATTATAAACTGCTTTATTAGATAACTGCTTTATTATATAACTGCTTTATTATATAACTGCTTTATTATATAACTGCTTTATTATATAACTGCTTTATTATGTAACTGCTTCATTATGTAACTGCTTTATTATATAACTGCTTTATTATATAACTGCTTTATTATATAACTGCTTTATTATATAACTGCTTTATTATAAACTGCTTTATTAGATAACTGCTTTATTATATAACTGCTTTATTATATAACTGCTTTATTATATAACTGCTTTATTATGTAACTGCTTTATTATGTAACTGCTTCATTATGTAACTGCTTTATTATATAACTGCTTTATTATATAACTGCTTTATTATATAACTGCTTTATTATATAACTGCTTTATTATAAACTGCTTTATTAGATAACTGCTTTATTATATAACTGCTTTATTATATAACTGCTTTATTATATAACTGCTTTATTATAAACTGCTTTATTATATAACTGCTTTATTATATAACTGCTTTATTATATAACTGCTTTATTATATAACTGCTTTATTATATAACTGCTTTATTATATAACTGCTTCATTATGTAACTGCTTTATTATATAACTGCTTTATTATATAACTGCTTTATTATATAACTGCTTTATTATATAACTGCTTTATTATAAACTGCTTTATTAGATAACTGCTTTATTATAAACTGCTTTATTATATAACTGCTTCATTATGTAACTGCTTTATTATATAACTGCTTTATTATATAACTGCTTTAGTATATAACTGCTTTATTATATAACTGCTTTATTATAAACTGCTTTATTATATAACTGCTTTATTATATAACTGCTTTATTATTTAACTGCTTTATTATAGAATTGTCCAGCTGATATGTACAACCTGATTTTAGGGTGTCTTGTTGACCTTTGCGAGAACCCTAAATCAGTCAGTCATATGATGGCATGGAGAGGTATAGAGAACAGAACAGCTTGTAATCTGCTTGTTGATGTGTGGAGAAAAGAGGAAGATGCCATTGGAGTAAAGAGGGATGCTAATGGATGCATTGCAGGTAATCTGTTATTAAAGATGACTAAATGTGTTAAAGGAATCGTTTAAGTTTATCACCACCTGGTGACGTTTAGATATTAACAACAATGGCTACCTGCAACCAGACAATACCTTCACATAATTTTTACCTAGGTCTAATGTAAGCAAGTATCTAAATGTTAGTACTGTCTCTGTTGGATAGAAAAGCAATTAGTACAGCAAAGGGTTTGTTAGGGTTCAATAGTGGTTATAGTGCCCTATCAGTTAAAATTTCTACTCTCCAACTGCATTGTGCTAATAATGATGTACAGTATTTCAACAAGGTCTATTTTATTTTTTTTTTTTTACTTTTTTGGAAGTTTAAGTGTACTAGGATTAACAAATCATGTTTGTTTGCTTGGTGTTTGTTCAGAGAAAACACACACAAGAGCTTATTGAACTTATGTATTCCAAGGCTATATCATTCAATAATAGAAGCTCAAAATACAACATAATCTGATTATGAAATCAGATTTGATTGTATTTTTTTAATATTTTACTGATAAGAATATTAAAATATTCATTAAAAATAAGTTTATTTAAATTCTCAATATTGTAAATATGTAATTTCCAAACAGTCGATAACAAATATCTAAAGCTCTTTCTACGTGATCAAACTTTATGTGACAACAAAATGTGATGTGCTCATATATAGACATGGATATGATGTCATATCACTACCATTTTGTGCACATCACACTTTTTTTGTCAAACTTGTTTTATAGAGCAGACAGAGCCTAGACATCTAACACTGTGGCCTGTTTTTTTTTCTGTTTTATAAAGCCCATCTGCAAATTCCAAATAATTTCAAACAATATTCTTGACATTTTTTCAAGAAATTAATAGTTAGTGATTCAATGTCAGTCTGTGTACACACACTTGGCACCTTCACCAAATGTTGGATACAGGTTTAAGCAGTACAGTAGGTTATTCAATGCAGGCCCATCACCTTTAACATTTAGAATTCATGGAATACAGTATAAGATTAGAGTATAATAACATTGAAGGTGTAATAGTATTTAAAATTAATATTATAATTCCATCTATCAAATAAAACAGTGTTGATATCAGAGAACCTTCTGTTGATATCAACTTTCAAGGCAATACTATTATTTTTACATGTTATTACTTTTTATATTATATTATGTTTCAATTTAGTAAAGACATTGTTCAGAGTTCAGTTGTTTGTAGGTTGTACTTAAATTAGATTTCACTAATTAATTCAGCCAATTAATTACAAATGTATGTATATAAATAATATTCAAATTCCGTTACTTTACAGGGAAAGCTTTAATGTACTAAGTTAGACTATAGCACTTTAGCACTGATACTGCAGTAACCAATTTCCTACTGTATCTCCAATAAGGCATTATTAATATTATATCCATCACTGCATTAATTCTCTGTTTTTCACTGGTCACATATGTATCACATGTGGCGCCTGCATCATATTAAGGTTTATGTTGGGCATTATCACATGTGATATATATATGACACTGTATCATGGTAGATTAGTGTAGTAGGTGTAAACACAAAGTATAGTAATTATGTTAAATGCTCATAATACAGTATCATTCCCTTTTTATTAAGATTAACAAAACTTTAATTTGTGTAGACTCTGTCAACCCCTTAATGGGTGCTCTACAATCTGAAGATGGCGTTCAGTCACAGCCAGCTGATTCTTCTAGCAGAGCTATACTAGACGTGTTTGAGAACTTACGTGCGAAGATTTACTCTCTCTTCTGTAAGATTGGTAAGCATTATTAACAATTAATTGACAACATTTTTTAATTCATTATGCCAAGTGAGATGTAGTAAATTAGTTTTATTATTAAGTCAAAGATGCAGTTTCTCAAAAAGGTAGGTATGGCTAAATTGCTATTAGGTTAATAAACATATTTCTAAATTGAAACTGATTAATTAAGATTTATTTTCTTTGCGGTCTAAGAAACAACTCAAATCCTATTTCATTTATTTTGTCAGAAAAGAACAAATACATAACAAAACAAAAAAGCAAAAGAAAAGAGTTCAAAATCCAATAGACTCTGGTTAACCAAAAAGCCAACTGTCAAGTGGCTCACCAAAAATGGAAATTGAAAAGAGTTATACAATTATAATAAGAATACATTAAAGACGTTGTTTACACCATTTTGTGTTCAGTTGAACAGGGTTCGCACCTTTAAGAAGGACAGTGAATGAACTCGTTTTCGGCTATTATTGACAATTTGCCAAAACTGAGTATAATAACTTGAAATAAAACAATATTATTTTGAACATTATCTTATTTGTGGTTTTAAGAAATTTACTGATGGCTTAATTGATTGTCAAGTAAATATTTAAGTTTGCTGAACCCCGCAATAAAGTTCATGAGATCAAAAATTAAAGTTAAAGGTTGTTATAAAGTTGATTAGTTGATTGATAGATGGTTTACCTGATATTAGAATTAAATAACAAAAAGAATATCAATACCATACTGTATACTAAATGAAAAAAACAGATTCCAGTCTTTATTTAGCCTAGTATGACTTCCTTAAGATGTATTGTTGCCGAAACTGTAGATTAATTAAATCAAACTTTGAATAGGCCATTTTGTAGTCAATTATTTCCTTAGTTAGAAAAAAAAAACGAAAAAAAAAATAATCTTTCACTTTCACAACGGTTTTTTTCCCTTTTATATATAATCCACTTACAGGTGAACAACAGAAAGGGTATCACCCCATGAGCGTCAATAAACAAGAATAAAAAACAGTGTCAGTATTATAGCTCTATATCACTTCCTTCCACCAAACTAATATTGCGGTTTAACTGTTGATTGTTTTTTTTTTGTAACCTTTTTTGACCCAATGAATCACTTTTGCAATGATAAACAAGAATTACAATATGGTTTCAAGATTTTACAATAGACAAAATTAATTGATTTAAACATGAGTTTCTGAAAAGCATAAAAGGGTGTTCAAATGTTCTAAACCATAATTTTCTAATATCTAAGTTTTCAAAGTTTAGATTATTTCTATGCAAACTTTTATTAGGGTGTTGTCAGTGTCATTCCTTGAAATGGATCACAAAAGAAAAAAAAATCATTATTAATATAGAAAGATTATAGTGTTCACTATAATATCATAAATACTGTATGTAAATTTAAATGGAGGAATAACCTGAGACTTGCAGCTTACTGTACTGAATTGCGCACAGATGTGGATGACACATAGCACAACTTTCTACTCCTCTAAGGGTGTTGAGTGCTGCCACCACTGACGGGGGCTGAATGGACCAGTAAACCGGGGTAACCCCCTACTCCTCCGAAAGATGTCTGGGTTCTTTAAAGTGCACACAAGCCAGATGTGTACACTGGGCCTCCAGCTTTAAGTCCTTATCCGAGAAGACTTGTTCTACTACCAAAACAATGGTTGAGGAGTGACTTGAACCTGTGCTGATTGTATAGCTATGGTTTGCGGCGGCGCCTCTGCCTTAACCTCTCGGCCACTCAACTCGAATATACATAATAAACAAAAGTTGGTAATTTCAAAATTAACTTGGTCTTTTATTTATAGGGTTTGCAGACCTACCAGGGCTCTCCACTAATGACTTAGTTACTCTTAGTATTATTGAGAAGTACTTAGAACTTAAGGCTGGTGAGGTATGGGATGAGGTTGTGACAGAGTTGAATCAAGAAGGCATTCGACCAGTTACACCAGATCAAGTTAGTATTCCTCCTTCCTCCAAATATAAAAAATGTATTATGAGTTTATGAGCTTACCAAAAAACCTCCGGAGATCAAAGGGTTTATCTGTGGCTGTGACACAAACAGCACGGAGAATACATACATAGTACAGTACTGTTGGTATTTGTCACAGCCAGACATAAGATCAAAGGACTGTTATGAGTTCAGTTCCTGTCTTGGTAAGGTTAACTCAGTGTCCTGTTGTTAGACTACCTTTTCAAAGTACACCTCTATTAAGGGGACACTTTCCTGTGATACAAATAAGAGTAATTTTTTTAACACAATAGCCAACCCATGTTTTCACAGGAAACCCCAATTTAGAGGACACTTTGGTGGGTTCTGAAGGTGCCCCCTAGTAGGAGTTAAATACGTTTTCTATAAATTTAAAGGTACTGTAATTAATAATGTGGCATTGAAAATGGCAGGTTGATGAAATATTTTTAAACAGAGTTCTAATTCATTGAATGTCCTATTAAACATCCTCTAATTAAAATTGAACCTTCAGTGGTCCTCGCCATAAATACTAACATTGCATCCTTTTATTACAAACGTAGTACTGTCCTGGTGGTTAACATGCCTCAACACAATAAATAGTATAATAACAGCAAAACACACAACACACTTTTTTATAAAAAATTTATTAAATATAGGCTATTTCGCTGGGTTCATGTACTTTAATATATTAATATGTATTGCCATTGAAAAATCCTTTTAAATTTCTAGACAAATAAAGAATCCTAAATCGTACCAATCCCTAGGTACTGTGTTTAATTCCTGTGTGTCCGATATCTACATACAGTAGACTGTACATTTATAAGCTTCTTTGTTTAGTTTTTTAAAAATTAAATAAATAGAAGGAAAAAAACAATGAAAGCTTCTTGTTAACAACATTTAGTTTTTAAAAATTTATATAATAGCAAAAAAACAATGGGAACCATATTTATCAGGTGATCTTTTTTAATCACTTTCTGTCTTTCCTAACAAACATTAGGAAGCAATGGAGGTGATGTCACGGGCTGCTACAGAGAGGGTAAATGCTGTGATAGAATCACAAGAAGAACTCCTAGAATCACAACACGAGCAGGATCTGATAGACGAACAGGACAAATATGCTGAGGTACATGTTTATTTACTTCATTTTATTTCAGTAAAACAGTGACATAAAAAAATAAACAACACATGGAAGTGGATAGCTGAGAATGGTCCAGAGTAGAGATACCGCTATTTACCATGAGTGACCCTCCAGCTTCTAGAAGGACTCGTGTCCAATCAGTAGCTCAGTCTTAGCCCAATCAGTAGCTATTAGCCCAAAATAGTAGCTCTTAACAAAGAATACTATATTTAGTAAAAATGTCTATATACCCAGCCTTTCTTCCAGAATTCCTAGAATGGCCAGCTGGTTTTTTTTTTAATCTGAACAAGTAGTCTATTTGGTATTAAAAGTTGACAAGGCCTAATAACCAAAGTGGTAATAACCTACTAAACTTGTTTATCACCTCTATGACATTGACATTGTACTTCAATTAAGGAATAAATTACAGTTAGTAAATCACTTAATAAAATCACAGTTTATAAAATTCTCAATAGATAGGCATTCTCATCTAATTATCCCATTAATTATTCAATTAATGGCCTAATTTGATCTATTTGTTTTGAAGGTGTTTCTTTTTTTTTGCTTTTTAATTGTCATTTGCTTTTACTTTGAAATTAGCTAGCCTCATTTTTGTTTTTATTCAGCAAGTTTTTTTAGGTTATATGCATTCATGCATATAACCTCTTGATTCTGTCAAAATCTTTATTTATTTCTTTATTTATTTATTCTTTCCTTAGCACTATTTGTCCGTCAATTATCTTGATATCAGTTTCATGTAACTAAGTCAATTTTTCAGAGTGTATTCCTTATGGCCAGGAATCGATGTGGTTATGTTTTCACGGTGCGCAATCAAACATTACGCGGTCTACGCGCGATTTTACAAAATCATGTTTGTAATCATATCTTCACAAGCATGAATCACAATTAAACAAAATTTGGTACTCATAAATTTCAGGTCATATTTCATTATATGGCAATACAATTACGTGCGTAGCGCATATAACGCTTGCGTACGCGCGCTTAAAATGTTCAAAATTGTCAAAATTTATTTTCGATCAAATTAGAGTACGTTTCAGGCAATTTTAAGCGTTTAAAAAATTGCCATGAGTGCGCCGATTTTTTCACGCGCACTGCGCGTTAAACGTTGATGCGCCCTCTTTTTGCCCGATTTCTGTTTTACAATCTTTCTTTAATAATATCATCATATTTGATTCACGTTTCAACTCGAAATTGCGTTATACGAGCACGTCAAAAGTGACTGGCTACGCACGTATAAGTTAACAAAATGGTGAAAATATGCTAAATTTTAAAATTAATATATATCGTCAGAATGCAGGGGAACACCTATTTTTTATTTCATTTTCTTGAAGTGTATGTATCATATGTATGATTTATTTTCAAATTAAGAGAACAAAAGTTGATTAAGTCATCATTAATTGCATATTAAATTAAAAAAAAATAATTTTGACAATCAAACAAATTATGACATTTTCTTAAGCCAAAATAACAAACTTAACATTAACTTTCTTCCTTCCAAAGTTCATATATTAAAGTTAAAAGTATATAGTTTGACAGTGCATCATTTGTTTACATTTTAAAGATGTCATCATAGTAAAAAATTATAATTCATTGCGGTATGTAATAATCTATTTGCACCAAACTGGTTACTGCATAGTAAATACACGGAGGAATTTTTCTACAACTTTTAGTCAGTTGTGTATGGCTCGATGGTCTGTGCTCGTGTCTATGGCATTCAATGTACCGAGATCGAGTCTCACCTCGGGAAACGAAATAAGATTTTTTTTTTATTATCCGTATTGTTTGTTCAAATTTATTTCTTAGTGTATAGATTATACACATGATTTATAATGAAATCTAGATAAAAATTAACTTATGTCTTTATTAGTATGTAACAACAAATGTGGTTTATGACATTATACGCATATGGATCTTTGATCGGATTGTGATACCGGCTATGGTGGTCGCGTTAGCAAGGTCCTATCATATATTATAAATAATTAAAGATTCTGACAAAATCAATCAATCAATATATCTTTTAAAAGTCAATTATCTTTATTCAAATCAATGCATATAACCTATAATTCGTCATAATGACGAATTAAATCTAGTTATTAATTGTTTTAATATACACTGCATATATCTACCATGCCATTGTAGTAAACTAGTAGTACTTACATCTTAATAACCTCATCTTACATACACTATATATCATGTCAGAGAAATATACAGGTATATATTCCTCAGAGTGATATACAGGTGAATATATAGTAAATATATTCCTCAGAGTGATATACAGGTATATATTCCTCAGAGAGATATACAGGTATATATTCCTCAGAGTGATATGCAGGTATATATTCCTCAGAGTGATATACAGGTATATATTCCTCAGAGTGATATACAGGTATATATTCCTCAGAGTGATATACAGGTATATATTCCTCAGAGTGATATACAGGTATATATTCCTCAGAGTGATATACAGGTATATATTCCTCAGAGTGGTATACAGGTATGTATTCCTTCAACATGATATAGTGTTGTATACAGAAGGTGTACTATATTAAAAGAAAATTTGAATCTATAATTCTGAATTATTACAATGTGTAAATAAAATATGAGACAACTTGCAAGAATGAAAAAAGAAATAATAAAATTGCCACAACCGACATTGTTAGTACATTTTGGTAAACTAGGGAAGGAAAGATCATTACTCATTTCAAAATGGAACATCTTAATACAGCACAAGAGATTAGGATCAAGTTTAAGATCCTGTTGATAATCTAGTAGATTAGGGGGAGATTAGTCTACTGTTCCTTTTCTATAGAATAAGAATTAATAACTGTCCATTTACAGTATTAGATAATGGTCAACACTTAAATCATACACTATTAACAGGTAGTTGAGGCAGGTTGGGATTAAGATTGCCAACTGTATGGTTGTTGATAATACAACACTGTGTACTTGTAATTATCTCTCTAAATCTTCTTCTTTAGATCCGTGAAAACCACAAACAGAAGGAGAAAGCAATTGCTGACTGGAACAGCTTTGTAACCAGAACATCAAACTACAATATGCTTAAAGTAATTATGTTCTTTTTTTTTTGGCTCTTATGGCCTGTTTCTGCCGCCAACAATATTAACATAACAGTTGTTTTCTCGGTTACAACTTACTCTGGTAAATAACTCTGTCTGAACAGCTTTATAAATTAATTGCAGCAGAAACAGGTCACTGTAGAGATTCTGTAGATTCTATATAATGGAGAATTTTTTTACCATTAAGAATGCATCAGAAATAGGCCCTTAGTTTTAAATAGAGATTAAAGTAAAACTCAGTTATAAATAAGGTTTTCAGGATAGGGCTTATGCAAGTTTTTAAAAACATGGTGCCCTAAATATATCCTTGTTATTCTGAACTGTATAATAGCTGTTTATCGATTGAACAGGTTTTTTGTTTTAATAAAGCCTATTATAAAGCAGGGTCAGTGTGTAGGCTACAGGCTGTACAAGAGTAGGGATTTTCCCAGCGTTTTTAGATTTCAGGTAGTAGTAAGTCACTTCACTTTTATAAAACAGGGACCAGCCAATCAGATGGTTTCCTTTGACCTAGCCTATTACAGGCCTATAGTATCAACCAATGGAAAGCTTCACTACTGGTTTATTTTTGGCATCACTTATGTCTCGTAAATGAAATAAAAAAAAAATACTTAACTAAACTTCAGACATCCTTTGGTGCAATGTTAATTCATTTTCCTGGTTACACGATTAATGTATTTAACCTATCGTATTACTTTCAAAACAAACTCTATTTCTACTGTAGTTCATTACAACTATTAATTAAATAATAATTAATTAAATAATCCAATGGTGTAGACTGGTTGCTATCTGAGGGTAGGGGAAAGGGAGGTTACAGGGAAAATTATAAATGTGGAACTTTATAAAACATTTCTGCCTTTTTTGGAGGGGGTTTGGGCCTCCTAAGCCTATGGCCCTGGTATACAGTAATTGTTGAATTTATTTATTTTTCTTTTTGATATAATTAATATATATATATTATATATATAGGCAAATTTCCAAGGATAACCATAAACGCATTCATTTACTATCCTTCTTAAAGGTAGCAATCCTGTTCACAAGATAAAAAATACACAACATGCTCTACATAAGTCTTACTGCAAGTCTTTGGGAGTGGAGTTGTAATAATTACGTTTATTGCCAAAAATACATAAGTAAAAAAAAAATTTAATTTCTTTTATAGATTGCAAAGGATATGCAAAAAACATCAATAGATGTTTCTAGGGCTAAACTCAGTATTAAGGAAAGGTAAGTTGATGTTGTGGCAGTCAGTCATATCAACAAATTTGTATTAAAGCTATAACCATGTATGTTTGGTTTTTAATAGTTCATAAAATACAACCCTGTTGGTGCAGTGCCCGCTGCTTACTTGGGCTCGAATCTAACCACCAGCCATAAGCACAAGCTCGGTGGTCTGGAGGTATGAACGCTGGGCTGGTGATCTGGAAGTCAGTCGTGGGTTCGAGTCCCACTTGAGAATTAATTACTTGCGAATTTGTTC
This sequence comes from Antedon mediterranea, assembly GCF_964355755.1. Taxonomy (NCBI): domain Eukaryota; kingdom Metazoa; phylum Echinodermata; class Crinoidea; order Comatulida; family Antedonidae; genus Antedon; species Antedon mediterranea. The sequence goes on along the minus strand of NC_092670.1, from coordinate 35,761,566 downwards.
GAAAGTATTCTCAAATGTACTTTGTATGAAGTACAAATTACGTCAGAGGGGGGCAAAACATTTGACCAATTATGTTTGGTTTATTTGTGATACAACCCCAAATTGGTAACCACAAAGGAAAAACAACAAACACATTGCACCATATGAGTAATGGCAGCGGCATGAAAAGAAAACAAAATTATGAAACGGATCATAATTCCAGTCAGAATATTGTCATACATGTCTCATTTAAATTTATGACATGGCTAAACATCCTTTATTAGTGCACAATGTGCATTATGATATGATATTATTACTATATATTTGCTAACTTTGCTGCCTTTTTTACTTTATCGTTTTGATTAACTTTTCGCTTCTTTTTTTCTCAATTGAGATCCAGCCACTGATACCCACAGCATTGTCATTTTTTTCAGTTATTTGCCTTGGGATTTATATAGTTATAATGTTTTATGTTTTTCAGCGATGTATTCCATACAACTGATCTTCCTCACCTTCAAACTACAGTAAGTTTTTTTTCAATCTGTTTACATATCACTAGCTTCTTAATAACACATTTTAATATTACAAAAATTGTGTTTCATTCGCATGAAATGAAATGTTGATTCTAATTATGTAAAGTGTGAACTGGATGTAAGTCTAAATACCTGTTCTATCTAGAGACTCATGTGAACTAAGCTATTAATTATAGTAATGGGAATCACACACACACATGTCTTAAATTAATAGATACAGGAAGCAAGTAAGCTGTAATTAATAACAAAAATATATATACTTTGTGATTCTTTTTTTTGGACAGTTACAGTTAAAGATGTATTGTTCCCCAAAAACATGAAAAATGAATATTAATAAAATCAGATTTTAAATAGGCCATTTTGCAGTTGTAATAAAGTTATTCACTTCTGTAAAAAGAAAACAACAACAATTATTATTTCACAAAAGAAACGTTTAAAGCCCCATTCCCTACGTTTTTTAGATCTAATTTAAGATCACAAACTATATTTAATGTAAAAATAATACTATATGGTCCTATTGCGATAACTTTTTTCGTCTTTAAACGGTTAAAAATGTGAAAAATAAATCGATTCTAATAATTATAGCGGCCCGCTATAAATCCCAAAATGCATTGCGCGCGGATTGATATTTTTGTTTTTCACCTGTAATTCGCCCACTTTTCGATCGATCGTGAAGCCAAAACAAATGGAAGACTCCTAACTTTTCAGCGAAAATACCGGGTTTTCCCCAATTTGTATCAACGGAGTCTGGCAAAAATAGAAAGACAATTAATGCAGCAGCTATACAACGTCGGGCTAGGTATATAGCTAGCGTACGATGTTCGTACGTTATCGATGTTTACCAGCTAGGCCTACAAAACTAAGCCTAGCTAGGCTAGGCCTAAGACCGTCCACGAGAGGTCGATCGCCGCGAGCTACTTAGGTAGTGCATTGTTTCTCACTTTTTATCATAATTTACCATAAAACGTACATTTAAGACAAGGAATGACATGGTTTAATGTTTTTAAAGTGATATATATGTATTATTTTCCAAAAAACGTCCAAAATTGCAGGGAAGGGGTCTTTAACTTTAACCGAAAACCATGGTCTGACAGTGCCAGTGAATCAGGTATAGTTTTTTTCCATCCAGTTTTTGGTCAAACTTGAAGTGAATAACTATTATGGGACATTAAAATGGCATATTAAAAAAAATATGTTGGACAATATCTTTAAATTCAGGGATCATGTCAAAATTATTCTACTGCAGCAGCAGTAAATACACATTTTACTGAAATAATTTTTTGTATGATTTGATTTAATGTAAAGTTCTATAAACAATGCAATAAACAATAAGGTTTATTGCAAATAGCTTGATTTTGTGAGGAACGTCATTGCACAATGCATGATGGGAAGAGTTTGCTCCCAAATCCTCGTGCACGCTATTTGCGATTAAAACCTTATGTGCATGATTACTCAAAAATAGATTTCTAATCAATTGGGGTTGTGCAGCTAAAAGAGTAAACAAAATGTTGTTAAAGCAGTACCTGCAGTAGAATTATAATAAAGTCACTTAATAGGATGTAAAGGTGTTATAATTTTAATGTATTTCTTTATAGACATTTCAAGGTCGGAGTATTGCCATTGCCAGCACCCCTCTAAATCTTGCAGAGGAAACATTACATTTCTCACATGACAAGGATGTCAAGTTAAAAGAGCGCTCAGCTGTTTTTGTATAAAGTAGAAAACTATAATTAGAAAAGCACTTGGCCATAATAAAAGGAAATAAAGAAAATAATTAAGTTGTAATTAATTGTACACTAAAGCTCTGTCTACACTATAAAACTAGTTTGAGAAAAAAGTGTGATAATAAATAATAATAATAATAATATTATAATAAGATTCATACAGCGCACATATCCACTAAAGTGCTCAAGGCGCTTGTGAAAAACCATGAAACAAATTAACCTTAAACCTAAATACAATTGATAAATTTGACAAAAACCGAATAAAAAACAAGACCAATTGAACCCACATCACTGCTTCCGTTTACCAGCAATTTAAGGTGCATATACCAGCCAGTACATAACTCACAGGTGTTCTCAGGGATGTGGGTATCTAGCTAAACAAATTAAATCTTGCAAATTGCCAAAAGCAGCCGAAATATGATAGAGATATGATATCATTACGTCCATATATGGGTACATCACATTTGTTTTTTGTCACATACAATTAGATAGAGTTTAAAACACATTTGTAAACATAATAATAGCATGCAAGGCAAATAATTGTGTTATGCTATAAAGCTCTGTCTGCACTATGAAACTTTATGTGACAATGTGCCCATATATGGACACGATTATGTCATACCACTACCAACGAAGCTACAGAGAATACATATACTTCAAAAACGAGCGATCAGAATTATATGTAAAGTGCATTATCAGCATCCATCAGCAAATTTATTCTATAACAAAAACCTATTGAATATTTTTGACTTGTATGAGAAGTACACTGCTGTATTTATGTTTCAATTCCGTATGGGCAATTTACCAGTTTCATTTAACTCTTTTTTTACAAAAATGGAATCTGTACATGAGTATGGTACGCGGAAGAAGAGTGATTTCCGTATTCCTCTAAAAAGAACAAATATAGGACAAAGAAGTATTGCCTATAGAGGGGCAAATATTTGGAACCGTTTACCTGAAAACATAAAGTGTGAAACTAAAATCGGAAAATTTAAAAAGGAAATACAACAACTATTAATAAATAAATACTCACTCATGTAGAGTTCACTTTTGTTACTTTTACTTTTATTTCTATTTGTACTTTTATTGTTTTATTTGCTAATTAGATATCTGTATTATAGGATAATGCGTTTAAGAGCTTCGGCTCATTGCATACCCGTTTTGTATCAAATAAGTATATAGAAATATTCTTGTGAAAGAAATACTGTATTATTTTGTTGTTGATACAAATAAATGGTACGTATATAGTACCGCAAATGATGAAAGGCATGTCACTGCCATATTTGGGCACATTACACTTTTTTTTTGTCAAACTAGTTTGATAGTGCAGACAGGGCTTTAATGAGATCTCCATATTATGGACACGTTTATGTCATATCAGTACCGTATTTGAGCATATCACTACCATATTTTGACATATACACACTTCTTTTGGTAAAACTAGTTTGATAGTGTAGACAGAGCTTTACATTTGTTTAAAACCATCAACAATATTTATTTAACTTTTTTTTTAAGTGTGTTGAATTATATTTTGTACATAATACATATCTTAGCAAAATAAGTCTATGGCAATAAACAGCACATTGTAAATTGATTAGAATTTGAAAGATGATTTAAGGATAATGATAGAATTATTATCATTTTTTTTGTTTATTACCTTGACATATATATTATTATTATTCCATTCAAACAAATTGTATTGTTCATCAAATTCTTTATATTGTAAAATAATTACTTTTTTATTATTAATACCTACCAGATATTGATATTTTGGAGTAAATCACCTTCAGATATTGCCTTGTATAAAATGATTGTAAACACGACAAACATATAAACTGATTTATAGATTAATTTTTTTAGTTTCTTAGGAAGTGTATGTTATATATATTATAGTGATATCAATGTTAAACACTCTAATCATCAAATGTATAAAAAATATTGACAAAATATGTCTGAAGAATTTGTGCTTCGAGTTTCGTTACAGCAGTGTTATACCTTCCTGGATACAGCAACTTATTAATCGATTGATTGGTATTTTCAATGACGTCAGATCAGCGCGCATGACGTCATATTTCATTCACTTGGGCAATGCTTTAGTGGAAATTTCAGTCTTTGTATTTCATCACATTAGTTCTCTACATAAAGTGCCTGGTATACAAACTGTTGTATAAATGTTTGTCAGGACAGATACTGTATGTTAAAACATGCCGAAAAATGGAAGGACTTGCGTGTGATTTTCACGTTAACAAGGAGGGCTACCAATCACCCTTCATCAATGTGTATTTTAGAATAAAAATGTTTGAAAGGTGGAATGAACTATGTATCTGCAATGCATTAATATCTGTTTTTTTGTATGGTCTAGTTATTAGACGAGTTCTAATAACGCTTTGACCAGTGTGGGTCTGAGTTTTCGTACTACGATATTCCGTCCAAATGTTACAGATGCATTTTGTAAAATAAAGATTTTTAATAAGTAGTCTATTGTATATACTAGCAACTAATGGCAATCCTACACTGGATACTGTATTGTTGTGTGGATTAAACCAAGAAAATAAAAATTTGTATTGTTTTTTCTTTCAATCACTTCAATTTAAGAACCTCAATTTAAACGTCGTATTAGAAGGCGCTATGCCATCACTCCTTATACCCCCTCGCATCAAATGACTCCCTTAAGCTTTCCACTATTTCTAAATCTAAATCCGCCAGTATAGTAGTGGTTAGACTTGACTTGATACTTCTTGATTTCGATTAGGCCTATCTATAGATCATTTAGTATATAAATTGATGTATCGACTGTGTAATGCTCTTTCTCAATTAACTTATTGAACGTAATATGTTACGTTTACATCCTTGTATGAAGCTTATGGAATCTTAGGTGAGGGATATATATTGCCCTAGCGTTGATGGTCAACAATGCATTATAGATCGAACAACTTCCATCCGTCTTCCGTTTATAAACTATAATTCATATCCATTGTTCTTACAATACTACTGTGTGTGTAGCCTCCTTATATCGTTTATCAATACTATATACGTAATACACTACACGCAGTGTGGTCTAGTTCGACAAGGAAGTATTACACTGTGTTTTGTTTTAATTATTTTTCTATAAAGACAATCAGATAATCAACATATGGTTGTGGTTCAGTACAAAAATTGCAAATTTGTATTGTAGATTAATCTCAAACAATCAATTAATTGTATTTCAAACTTGAACTTAAAATTTCCGCAAATCCATTTTTTATCACACCCACAAACAAGGATGTATTTCGAATTTTCAAACTCAAAACAAATGATTTACTGTTTACGTGTCACGTTTCAAATTTTAATAATAATAAATGTACGACTAGACTATTAGTATTATAATATCATTAACAATATTATATAATGAGATTTGCATATGGCTATGTCGATTTTCAAACGAAATAGGCCTATTTAGTTGTACGTGTTGAAGTGTTTTCATGATACCGTAACTGTTTCTGTCACATAAATTAATAATCAAGAAGCTTTCACAGTAGGTAACTTTATTTTCGTTCGTCGAATTATATGATATAAACATTAACTGTTGATATGACTGTGTTGTCATAAATAATTACGGTTTCCACCTTTTCTGAGAGTAACCTATGAGAAAGTCAATTGAATTACAAGGGACAATCAATATATCTGTTTTATTTACAGCCTATAGGCTACATAACAATATTAATACTAAAGATAATAATTATAATTATTCTAATTTAATCATTCTTCTTAATCATTTTCTTTTGTTGGCTATTACCGAAATAATCGCATAGACAATATAAAATCTCCGAATTCAATCGTACTTTTAACCCGATATAAAAATCGGTCAGATGAAAAAGAAGTACAAGGTAATTTGTTTGTATAAAGATATTAATTCAATTGGCAAGTAGGCTACAGATGTATAAAGGACATGGAAACAATTTATTTCTGATCAAGCCTACAAGAAAGCACTTAAAACACATATGTATTAATGCAAAGCGGCTTTCACCGGTTTCTATGTACACATTACAATGATACTACTCTGGGGACACAACATACCTGTTATATATAATTACGATTAATTTGTACAAAATCCATATCATTCTATTGGATACAATATACGTATATACATTATTGTTATCAAGGAGAAATGGAACAATAGAACATCATGTTAAATACGGTGTCTGAAATGAGGTTATTTAATGTTTAAACGTGTGATTTCCTATCTTAGACTTAGAGAGAAACTCTTGAAAAGGAGTGACGTGTCCTTAATAGGGTTGTCCCAAAGGATGGATGTTACTGTATATTGTCCAACCATTGGGCTATTCAATAATACATTGAACTGGTTTTCTCAATGGAAATGAGCTAACTAAATATTTGGTCATCTTTTTTACTCTTCAGTGATTGTTACAATATTGTTCGAAACCATTTGGAAAACTGTTTTTGGCCTTTTTTAATAAAATAAAAATGTAAAAAAATCATAAAACTAAACTTAAGAACATCGAGCGTAAGAGTACAGTAAAAATTTAGTAAATATGAAGAAGTATTGAAATAGCAACATGTATTTCTATCACATTATTATTAACTAATATTTACAATTATACACATACAATTGTTCCAATTGTTTATATGCGAGTCAAGGAGGACTTTCTCTTTGGTGTTTCCAAGACCAATATCTATGTCCAAAACATGTAAGCGAGTCATCACGTCATGCGCTTGTCAAGCGTGCGAGACCGGTTATGATGAGTAAGTTTGATAACAATTAATTAATAATATTTCAGTTGTTATGTTTAATTGTATTTTCTTTGGTGTAATTTGAAAGTCTAGAGTTTTGTCTTGCAAGAGTAGTTGAAGAATCGTTGTTTTCGAAATCTTTAGAATCGTATTTTCCACAACAGCATTTAAACAGCGCTTTGACGCTGTCACCAAAATCAGGTAGACGTCTCCAGTAAATGAATGGATTCAATACCGCGTTCAGAATACCGATGCAGATAGTGAAATATAACGGAATGGTTCCTCTCCAGCAGATATCTTGCTCATTTCTTGCCATCAGGATTCCGATTCTGAAAGATTCCACGCCCCATGGTAGATAGCAGCAGATGTAAAGAGCTACAATCATAACAAAACCTTCGAGAACTCTTTTTGATTTTATAAACTTGCCGCGTTTTATTGTTGATCGTTGTGACTGCGATACCTCTTGCTTGTTAACATTCATGAATATCAAAAGATAGAGTACGATGATGACTACCAGAATGATAAACAAAAGGACTGGAATGATAAAATGGTAAAGGTAGCCATAAGCCTCCGGTTTGTCTATAACAGAGAAGAACAGTACTGCAGACATTAGCCAGATGCCACCACAGACCGCTATCAGTTGCCGAGACGTTGCCAGTTTCTTACTATACGGACACAACACTATCTTTAAAAATCGTTCAATCGCTATAGACAGGATTGTGAGCATAGAAACAAACGAGACAATACTCCCGAGAATATCTCCAACGCCGGCTCCACCCCAGACGACAACCGGGAAAATCAATCCAACCAACAAATCAGATATGCACAGATTCAATATCAGAACGTATCTTGATCTATGTAGTTTCTTGTTTAATATCATAGCTATTAGTATAATAGAATTCGTGATGATAATCAGAAACGATAAAATAGCAATAATGGATAGATAGCTATAAACGTATGAGGCTTTTGTCGCAAGTTTAGTCCGAGTGAAGTCAGGAAAAGTACATATCCATGGCGGCAAGACAGTTTCATTTGATGTTTCCTCCATTGTCGCCTGAAAAAAATATATATATATATATATATTAATGATAAGTGCCAACTTTACTTTTTTTACCTATTTCATTCATGTATAAATAAATAATAACAAACAAACAAAAGCTACTAGGCCTTGCAAAGTAATTTGTCCTAGTGAATTATCATAATTACATTTATAGAAATGAATTATAGGGAGGCATACATGTTAAGTATTTAGCAAGACGTGTATACTATTCTCGTCAAATCTTCGTGTCAAAATTCATGGAAAAATCTAAGACAGACGAAAGTAAAAGTAATCCTATATTCAATCAAGAACACAGGTGAAAGTTAAGTTTAATTGGTTTATACCATTGAAAGCAACTTATTGTTTTTGAATTTAATAGAAAGATAAGAAATTGGCATTGTGTTTGTTTATGCTTTGTACATCCGTAAAGGAAAGAATTCATGAAGCGTCTTTTTTATCAAAACCTCTCTACAGAGGCGTAAACAATATCATAGTAATGTATTTATTAGTTAAACTTTCTCGTGTGTATAATCGAGTTTTAAGTATTGAATAGAACTGATACGGTACTGTACGAGTGAGATCTGAGTAGCCTATCAGTTCTAAAGTTATCTAATTCTAAAATATGTAATATTATCAAAATGAAATCTTACCTATTATTCAAAGGAACATCAAAAACCGATCTGTGATCTTTAGTTGCCGAATCTGCCCGAATATCAGATGCTAATGACTAAATTGCACCGGCAGCTTACGATGCGCCTGTGAGGTACTACAACTTACCGGCGATTGTCAATGGAGGAGTGTTTAAAGTAGTTTAATAACACTGGCTCTTTATTGGTAGAATTAAGGAAATGGCATGACGTCACGTCATCATCACGTGAAATTATAGCAAGGTACTACTGTATGCACATTACCATTCAGCAATAAAATAGTGTATATAAAACACACTGACGTATAAGTTCCTTATATGTTTTATAATTGTTGCCATTTTTTTAGTGCTACACCATTTTTTACCTCCGCCAAGGAGGTATATGTAATCGGTAGCGTGTGTTTGTTTGTTAGCAGGATTACTCAAAAAGTAATTACAAGATCTTTACCAAAATGAATATACAGATGGTCAAGGACCATTCCATAAAATTTTTGGACCATGGTCCCAAATTCTGGACCACTTTTTTGTATATTTTTTAGACCTGCTAGTGTTAAAAGATATGACAGAATTTTTCAAAAGCCGGCGAGCAGTCTTAAAGTACCCTAACAAGTAAACTGAAATTGCATTTTCTCGAGAACTACTTGTCCAAAGAACTTCATTTTTGTACAACAGGCAAGAGTTATAATTTGTGATTGTAATTTTAAAACATAATTTGATTTAATGGCACGTTTTTTTATGCGAGTAGTTCACCGGTGAGTAGTTTAAAAAACCTATTTCTTTTCAAATTCACTCGTTTGATTTTCGCGTTGCAGTTCTATTGTCAGTCAACTGAAGCTATTGTTAATTTAAAGGCTTGTTACATACAATTACACCAAACTCGCATACACATGCTTGTAGTGAAATTAGCCTAAATCACAAACAGCATTAAGACACACACAAATATATATAGGCCCTATATTTTTTTTACCGGAGAAATCTTATGTAGGAGAATTTTACAGTAGGCGGAGGTATGCACTCTCGGAGTGGCTTTCTAGTTTTAAAATAAGCACTTTTCTTTTATCAATGGGGATACAGTTGTTCAAATTACCCAAAATTCCTATTCATTTGTACACAGTTGTAGAAAAAAATATTATGAGGACAAAAACGCGTGGAAAATGTATATAACTATAATCTCTTAATATTTGGTGCATATTTGGCTTCATATTTTTATTTACCCGCTAATTAAAAATGTATCCAATTGGTATACCGAACTGACACTTTCTCACTATAACATGAGTCTGACTGGCTTTTGTAGCGAATTGCCAAATTCTGTGTTTGACCATTTTTAGAGAAATGTTTGTTAGTCAGGTGCCACTCAATTGAATTAAAATAATTATTTCATATTTTACTAAACATATACTACAGTACTACATCGTTTAACATCTATAAATAATTTCATAACCACTATTAAAACAAGTTCAGCAGACTATCAGAGTCACGTACTCGACTGATTTGACAATTAAAACTTTGACTTTGAAAACAATTAATGGCGTTTTAATAGGCCTCTTTATCAGCAACACCAATTAATCTAATGTGTCTAATGTGTTGATAATGAAAGGTGGTAATTGTTCACCAAGGTCAACAGACAGGCTTATGTTAATTGTTATGAGTGACGTCGTTGTTTCCGAAGTCAATGGTAGAGAATAAACTTAATAGTTTCAGACGGTTCAAATCATTCAGTTTATGAACTCAGTTATTTTTATCTATTCCTATGATTCTAATGTAAAACGCAGTTTTATGTAGAAAAGGTGTCATACAGATTATAATATAGTAGGCCTATATAGTATTATAACTAGAATTTAATAATAATAATAATAATAAATAATATATTTATACAGGATAAAACAATCAGATAACAGTGTATCTGTTTTACATTGTGGTCCTGTCTTAATCAAAATATACAAAAGAGAAACTTAATTAAATATAATACATGTCAGTTTTTTATGAAAAGAAATGAGATTTGTATCTAGCCTTAAAGGACGTAATTGTTGGTGCCGATTTAATATTAATTGGTAAATTGTTCCATATTTTTGCGCCTGCAACTTTAAAGGACGAATTCATTTTACTAAGGGTGTATTTAGGTATTGTTACATTCAAATTTTCTACTCCACGCGTTAAGTGGGTGTGAATATCGCGAATCTATATATAAATTTACGTAAGGACAAAATTCGGTAAATCGCGCGTTATTTCTAGAATGTTTACTCGATGGTATATAAAGTTGGTTAGAATCTCGGTACTGATTTAAACCACCTGATGTAACCCTGTTTACTAATTAAATTGAGTTCGATAATTAGTTATTGACAATTAAAACAAATTTAGGTTCAACGATTTGCCCCAAATAGGGGTGTTTTTCGATCGTGGTATACACTGTCTAATGGATGTCCATCTTGAAAAATACCCGCAGACAATAATACGAGGATGCTTCGCATTTTCCTATCTCCTCCTACGATAATTGTTTTTAATGGCTGAAAACCAGTTGAACAGCTCGAATACAGCATCATAATGTTGAAGACAGGCCGATTTTCTTTAAAAAATACTATTTTGATAAATTTAATATACGTTTATACAAATGTATTGACTTGCGATGAATGGAATATTCCAATCTCTGTTCCACAATTCAAGTGTCTATTCCCTCAGGCGTCGTAAAGGCAAGTACTGTTTACTCATAACAGAAATTTGATCCATTTTTTTTTTCAATCTGTACTGCAGAGGTTGGATATAGATTTTTTTTTAACGGATAATGAACTAGCGTTTTCAGTCGCCGTATATTATGTACAAATATTTATTATTGCAGTTAAACCACCCACATCATCACCCTTCCCTCACTGGCACGAGTAGCGTTGTAAAGCCAGTAGAGGATAGGCCTACGGTGCATCACATGCCCTAAACGCAGAACAACTTTGGTGGGTAGGGTAGGAACCAACTTAAAGTATGATTGGCTCTAAGAAACAATTGAAAACCATTAGGCCTACTAATTAAGTTGAGTTAGATAATTTAATATTTATTGACGATTAAATCGAATTTATGATTTGCCCCGAATAGAGGTGGTTTTCACAAATTGTTTTACATTATATAAACATATACACGTCGTATTGATGTATCGTTACATATACTGTACAGTTTCAATCGACTAGGACGGTGATCGTTTCAACAAAGTATTACATCGCAATGTTTTACTGTGTTTAGTGGTATATTATTTGTAAAACATGAAAACAATTAATATTTCGTTACTAAATGGATAAAGAATATATTTAAAAATTGTTCCTCTTTGCACCCATCCTCTTCCCCATCCCTCAACCCTAATGTTACATACAAAACACAAATTATTAAGTTTGTTTAAATTTGACTTAAACAATTGGTCTCATTTTTTGACAAGTTTCTCTTTCGGAAGTAATTCCCAGGGTGCTATTTTTAGTTGAGTACATAAATCACAATGTCTATTTATTCGTTCCTGTAAACGACATGTATTTGTCCTGCGGTACGTACATTTGAAATCGCCAGTTTTTTAACGCTGAAATTATTATGTATTCGAGAACCATCTGTGGGCACGACCTAGATGGTACGCGAGCGAAGCGAGCGTACCATCTAGTCAATTCAATTTCATTTACTAATCTAATTGGTGCAAGGCCGTAAACACATTTATACATTAGACATGCTAGGGAGAAATCTCGTTTCTCTTCAAGAGTTTGCCACGATAGGTTCTGGATGATGTTGTCACCCCTTACATTAATATAATCGAAGTTGTTAGTTACAATTCGAGCAGCTCTTTTTTGATGTCGCTTTAAAATATTTTTGTTTAACTCTGTCGTATTTCCCCAGACTGTTATAGCATAATCACTACAAGGCTGAATTGTACTTATATATAGAGTTTCAAGTAACGGTTTACTTAAACTACTAGCCATTTTACCTAGCATTGTTATTTTATATCCAATATTTTTACTAATACATTGAGTATTTTGTTTCCAAGTTAACATTTCATCGATTACGACTCCCAGATACCTTATACTATCAACTTGTTCTAATTTACTGGTTCCAATTTGTATATTTAAATCATTACTGTCAGCTGTATGATTGTTTCTTAGTAACATAACCTTTGTTTTTTCAGTATTTATAGAGAGGTGGTTGTCATCATACCATTTACCAATGTTATCAATAATTATTTGTAATGAATCATTTACTATCTTAGCAGTATCACCTGAGGTGTAAACAACAACATCATCAGCAAAAACGCTGCAAGTTCCATTTACTATAGACTGCGAAATATCATTTATGAAAATGAGAAACAAGATGGGTCCCAGGACACTTCCTTGTGGAACACCAATATTGATTTCTTTAAGTGTAGATTTGTTATTGTTACAGTATACAAAGTGACGAATTATAGGTGATCGAAAGACAATGAATTGAGCAAAACGTTATAAGATTTGGAAGAAAATTTGGCACGTAGAAGCGCATTGCGCGCTTTTTGAAATTTGTATAAATTTAACGAAAGAGAGAAAAAAAAACTACGTTAATTATAGGCCTACAGAAAATTCAATTTTGTAGATAATGGGTTATTTTTAGCACATTCGCAACCCCTTTCGTATGTACATAAGCCTACTTTTTCGCACAATCTATAATCTGTTTATTGATTTAAACATGGGAGTAATAATAATTATTACATGCATGCCTTATCAATCACAGCTAAAGTACGGTATTCAATACATGTGAAGGCTGATATTATCGACATGAACATTTAAAAAGCTTGACAATATTCATTTAGAGTAAGATTTCTTTAGCAGAAGGTTATAAATTGGAAACAACCGAAACGTCGTAATTTAACACTCGTGACCAATACGAAACTGTTAAATTATTTAAAAATTATAAACAAAATAAAAAGCAGGATATATAAAACATGACACTCTTAAATTGTCAGAGCAATCGATTTGTATTTTATTGGAGACTGAAAGTGAAATTAACATTTCAGACACGGACAGTACTCATGAACATGGGGCCTGTAACCTATTAGACACCATATTAAAGGGAGATATATAAAACTAGTATAATCATTGCGTGTCATGTGAATGTCACACGAGTTATTTTTATCATTAGAATTGCCTATTTATAACCGACATGACTGAAGTTTTTAAATAAACAATATCTATTGATCTATAGTTCAAATTGAATGAAGTCACAATATAAGCCTAATAACATAGGTTATTTAATGAAAAAACAATAATTTTAACTGAGGCCTATCTACCATACCAGCCGAGCCTAGCTTTAAATGTCGCACCACCAGAAAACATGTGCCTGTCTCGCTGTGGTACGACGATGTGCTCTGTGCATGTGCTTTGGACTCACCATCTGAATTTGAATAAATTCCAACAATAAGCTCATGTTATCCGCCAATGTATATTTTACCGAACATCAATTCTTGTAATAATAGTTCGATTTAGACTACAATTAAAAATAATGTGTAGAATCGCTAAACTAAAAAAATGAAGAAATTGAGTAAGTCCTGTTTGATTAGATCACAAATTAACTTGATTTTAGCTTGTCTCTGCCGCACTTACATCCGGTACGCGCGCGTCGTACTCGCTGCTGCATGCATGTTTTACACCACCAGATCACATGGCAAATGTAGCATAGTGTTCATATTGAAGCATGCATGCTCTGCTCTGACGAAGTTAATAATGTACATTACTAGTTTACATGTACATTCCACTGAATTTGAAGCGACTGCAGCATGAATTCATGCAGTAAGTGTAGTAGCCACAATCTTTTGTTGTTTGACAGGGTCTTCTGCAGCCTCGCTTGTTCTCTGTTACTATAACGACAAATTAATTAGACAATTCATTATTTAAAGATGTATTGTCCCTTTGACTAATTCCAAAAAAATAAAAAATAATAGATTTCGAAAAAAGGTGGGTCATTTTGAAGTATCATAATAGTTATTAACTATCACCAAACACTTTTCGGGAAAAAAAAAATTTAACTGAAATACAGACGTTTTTTTGTTAAAAAAATAACTTTGACTTCCAGTCAAAGTTTTCAATCAAAACATATCCCATAATGAAACGCGCTTGTTTGGCTACTCTGTATGCATAATCATAAAACTTCCTCATGATCTGTGTGAAAATACCTTTACTTCTTAACCATGACGAGTTGTAAACAATCCTAATTTAGCATGCATAATGCGTACTCATGGTTTGAAATCTTTGTTTACTTTCGCTCGTAACGATTTTCCAGACGAAATGTAATCAAACTAATTTACCTGTTAATTACGTAAACTTGTTGTTTTTGGCTCAAATTTTCGACTTAAAGTGAATAACTTTAATATTTCTTTGATATGGCCACTTTAAATTTAGAATATTTTGACCTTATTTTTTTATGTTTCAAGGGACAATACATCTTTAACTATTTCATGATTTCAATCAATATCAAGAGATAGTTTTGGATTTGCCAATTTATTTTTCCAATTATTTGGGGTGTTTTTTTTCTATGGTAATACATTTATAGCACTATTAGTATTACAAAAATGTTAAGATGATGTATACTTACTTTCATCCGTCATTGTCATTGCTTCTCCATTCAACATTCCTCTTTTTTGGCGATCTGCAAAACAATCAAATGTTGTTAAATAAGTTAAAATAATATTTTGATAAAAGATTATTTTAAAATGTATTTAAGCAACAAGTGCATTTCGATCGGGTTAACTTGAATATTTTTACATAAAAAGCGATGTACAAAATTATACACAGAGCAACAGCATAAAATAAAGTAATATACAAGTAAACAAAGTTGCTGTTTCTTAATTTATGTTATGTTACACAACACAACAAAACTAGGCATGCCCTAACATGGAATCCCCAAGGAAAACGAAATAGAGGACGCCCAAGGAACACATAGAGGAGAGAACTGGATAAGTAGGTGAAGGATGCTGGCTATAACTGGACAGAGGTGGAAGGAATTGCCCAGAACCGTGTGAGATGGAGACGTGTAGTTGATGGCCTATGCACTGCTAGCTGTAACAAGGCTTAAGTAAGTAAGTTAATTTATGTAGTAGGCGAATTGCAAATTTAAAATATAAAAACAAAACACTACAACAATCACATTTTAGTAATAAATAGCAGTAACTTACCATCAGATCTGTATGGCTGAGCATGCGCAAAACAAATGGCAACAGCGGCAACAAGCAGAACTACAATTGTAACTTTCATGTTTCTAAAAACAAATGGAACTATTATTGCAGTTGACAATTTAAGCAGTGACAGTGATTAAAGAAAAAAAAACATGAACAAATAGCCTAGAGTAATACAATCAGATTTTGAATAGGTTATTTTGTAGTTTAAATAAAGTTAATCACTTCCGCAGAAAAAAAAAATAATGTTTTCACTTAGGCCTATAAAAGACTTAAATTATTGTTTTTTCAAGTAAATTTTTTTTGGATCCAATTTTTGGTTAAAGTGAATATGCCTACTAGTATGGAACAACAACAACAAATTTACAGGGGGACAATATATCTTGTAGATCATTAAAGAAAAGTTACCAAACTTAGATTAGAAATTGAATAAACTAGAAATGTGAAAAATCTCAAATATAGTTGGACATGGTGGAAGCTTGAAAGCAGAAATCTAAATGCCTATACACATTATTAGAATATTAAGCTGGCCTACCTTGTGTTTTGTCAAACGGTGCAACAGAAGAGGAGACAAGCTGCAGTTGTCGGTGCGTTAAGATAAAGTATAAATGATTTGGAAAATCTCTAGGCCTACAGTTTTTATACTCAACAAAAAGGCAATTAATACTTCATTGATAATTATCAGTGTTTGTTTTAGTATTCCCATAAGACCACGTGATCTTTTGATTTTGTATACACTAATTTCATAACTAAATTACTATTTAGAAACACACACATGTCGACAATCCCTTGTAGACTTTCAAATACTTACTTTATCATTATACATCATTGAAACGACGTTTACTTTAAAAGTTTGGGAGTATCTAATTTTATCTGTAATTGATGTTTGTGTAAGTAAATTAAAAGTTCCAGGCGTGACGTTTGTTGTGATATGTTATGGTAATTAATTTGATTCATGCAAATTACCTTGCCAGATAAATTAAACAACGATTATTAATACAACTTGATGTAGCATATTTATGTATACCAACATCAGAGGTACAGTACAAGAAGAAAGAGGAGACAAAATCATAGTAGCTGAAATGCTGTGGTTAAATTGATCAAAAGCGAATTGTAAGTGTATGCTTAATAAGTTTCATACGTTACATAATCGGGCGGCATCTTTAAGCATTAGTGCTGAGCGATACGTCACTGGTTACGTGTGTATGATAGTAAAAGTGTGTTTAAATATATAATAGGCCTAATTACAGAATATTTACAAAACATGATCAACATTTTAGCCCAGCAAACTCAGACTGCAACCGGTTCGCGAATAGTAGTTGGCTCAATTCTTACGTCACACCTTACGGATATGACTAATAAATATTCATGTATTTTTTTGTGACGTTTCAGGAGGGGTCCCTAACTTATGTACGAACAAAAATATAGCACCTGGTTCTAAGTAGATTTCAGTATCATAGAAATATTTGGTAATACAACATCACATGTGTTTCACAAGTATAAACTATCATCTCCTTACATGATACAGGCACCACTGTGATAAACATGAGATGCTGTATTACCAAATATGACTGATACTGAGCAAATATCGTAGTATATGGAGATACAGCACCGATGCAGCACTGAGAATCGGGTACAGACTGTTGATACACTATTATACTTGGTTTGCTTATGCATATAGGCCTAGCTGCGCTCAAACGCAAACTAATGTCATTCTATTGTCAGTAATCTTTTTACATAGAGAGACGCATTCCAATTGATTTAACGTGACCATACATTTTATTTATAAAATATATTTACATACAATAATCAGATTAATTTATACGAATTTCATCAGTTACATATAACCATTGTATAGCTTATGTCTAAAGCTAGATACTTGGACGCAACGCAAGCCCACCATAAGCAACTTAACCAAAACTTATCAAGACTGTCGCCTGTGATTGGTCAACGCACTTGCGTTACCACAAAATGTTGTTTTTTTTTCGTTACATTTATTTAATTGCATTTGTTACAAATATTCCAATATCCCAACTCAATATTTGGCCAATATTATCATGGATAACAAATTCAGATTTTATGATTGAATAAACATTTCTTACATTTAATTTGACACAATTAAGTTTTGATTAGAATTGAATTTCAAACAAAAATTAATGCCCAGCTGCAAAACTAACAATGTATGTACTGTATAACATATTTGACGATAAAAAATGATATGCTAAAAACAATTCTTAAAATGAAAATACTCTCTATCACCGTATCACTACTCACACAATTCAACATATTTTTTTTTTTCAAACAAATATAAAATGGCAGTTGTCATCATTCCGAAATTACTACCGGAACTTTGATTACACAGATGTATGAAAAAATGAAGGGAAGATCTGGTAATAATTATACTATACCCTGATCATTTTGGATGTATGTGGACACCGCGTATGGATACGCACTTTCATAAAGAAGCAGCTAGTCAGCGCAACAGGTGAACTTATTTGTACACCTGGATGGATAGAGGCAAACGCACGTGTCTTGCCTAGGACACAAGCAATGCGATTAGCGAACTCCACATCAGAATAACGTCAAAACAACAAAATTAAACATTTACTATACCCTTTTCACATGAAAAGAAAAACTCTGTCGAAGACACTCCGCAGTTTTGGTTTAAAAACTAAGTTCAAAACACTGAGGTTGCTAGGTTGGTGTGTGTCTCTGGAGATCAATCACTGCAGAGTTTTGGTGTGAAAGGGTAACTACACGCATAGGGAAAGATTTACAATTTTAAACCAAAAGCTAATTTGAATTTGAAGCTAAAACTGAATCAACTTATCATGTACCACATCATTAAAAAAATCTTAGTCAGTAAACATGATCAAACAAACCAAATAACAAAATAATTTGTTTATTTATTTAATAAGTGTTGTGCTTTTTAAGTTTTTACAGCTTGTATCTTGTTTTAAAAGTATTGTTGCGCAAAAAAAAGGGTTCATAAAAAATAGGGCAACTTGGCAACCTACTTAAAAATGTATTAGACGATAAATAATGGTTTTTTTTGTTCCATCCACATCGTTTAATAGACCAGTCCATTTTTAAACTTATAAAAATATTCTGTCCATTCCACTCATTATTTGTATATTCATTATCCACCAGTATTTTAAAATGCATAGTTGTCTAATAAACAGTTGCATATCTGTTTAGGCGTATTTGTATATTATAATGCACTTTTTTTCTACTTTCTATTCAGGCGCCAAAGACATGGAGTACCTTCAAGGCATCTTCATGCATAATAGGAACTTTTAGATTCTCTTCGCTACCCTAATATGTAATTTTAATGATATGCGCATGCACTAGGCGACTGGAACGTCGACTGGCAAATTTGGGCACTTGTTCAGTTTTTTTTTTTGGGGCATTCTCTCTGTGACATGAGTACGAGTGGACGCATGACGTTGTGACACTACAAAAGTTTACCAAAATCATGATGGAGACTGATCTCACGATGATCTTCTGAGAATGTAGTAAAGTAAATTTCAGTAAAAATATATTCGCAAACTGTGGATTATTAATTTTAATTGGTTATTATAAATAAAGCCTTTTAATAATATTGATATGGATTTATGGTCTGGGTCAAAGATACACACTTAGCCTGGCCTAAGCCTGTGCTCTTCCACCAGTCCAGCGAGGTGGAATAGCTCCACGTGGGCAAGCCCTACTAGAGATTACAAGGTCAGATGATCACAAGGTCATTACGTCATACGTTCACTAGTACGTCAACGTAAATGTCCACTTAATCTAAACGTTCAGGTATCTGTCGACGAGTAACAGTCGACTACGACCTACGACGATGTGGACGTTGACTTCATTCACTTCATTCAATAAAATATAGAAGTCCCTACTGTAGGCTCTCAGGGTTCGTTGCGATTGTTCTTATCTTCATAGTCCACCAGTAACTAGTTTCATTCATCCTTGCGTAGCTGTGGTGGAAATGCAATTACCCTCAACTCTTCTCCGCAATCACACACAATTGAACTGTGATCAATGGCTGTAATTTGATTGACGGTTAGGTATGTGCTACCCATATCTACCTTGCGTAGCGGCTCACCAGCCAATATATCCCAAACCACAAGACACCCCTAAAATAAAGTTGTAAAGAATAAGTTTAACTAGTTTAATTAGTAGTATTATTACATTTTACGTTTGGAATTTATTTTATTTAAACTTTTTTAAATTTTGTATTAACTCCAGTGGAACCTCCTCCTTTAGAAAACTTTGTTGGGTCTGCACTATCAAACTGTATGTGGCCAAAAATGTGCCCATATATGGACATGATGATGTCATATCACTACCATATTTGGGAATATCACTACCATATTTGGGCACATCAGACATTTTTTTGTCAAACTAGTTTGATAGTGTAGACAAAGCTAAAAGATGTACCCTTATAAAAGGTGTCTACTGTGTAATAATCAAATTGGGATTTTGTATGTAATTGTTTTTGTCTTTTTTTTGTCTTCTTTCCTATACTATAATGGTAGGACTTTGATAAACAGTTGTACAATACATATATGATGTTATTGTGCAAATAACACAAATACAATTGTATTTTCCATATTATTCATAATATTGTGAAATCATTTTCAAAAAATAATTTTCAAAATTTAAAATTAAGAATTTACCTTGCCCCCTGTAACCATTATTTTATCTGCTAATGTGATAACACTGCTGCCACAACCAGAGTCCTATTAAAAAGAAAAAATATTTAAAATAAATAAAGTAAAAATAAAGTAGCCTTTGTTAAACAGTGACATTCCATTTACAAAACGCACCATGTGAGTATGAAGCGATTGAATCTAAGAGACATTCTGTGCATGCTCATATGTTTCTAAATGTGCACAGAATGACTTTTCTTTTTTTCACTCAACAGCTGCATAGATATGTGGTGCGAAATGAAAATTGAGCTTGTTTAAGACAGTGGAACCGTAATTACGTAGCTGCAACATCGTCTTGGATAAGGACTATAAACCGTAGGTCCATTGTACACATACTAGCTCATGTGTACTTTAAAGAACCTAGTACATCTTTCAAGAACCTAGTACATCTTTCAAGATGAGTAGGAGGTTACCCCGGTGTACTAGTAACACACACAGCCACTGATCATAACTGGCCGGTCTTTGACTGAAGACAGTAAATAATCACAAAGAAGCAATATTTTACCACAAAAAACTAAACTCAGACAAAAACTATTAATAAAGTAGTATTGTGATTTACCACAGTAAAACAAGAAATATCTTACGAGTTGTATAATATGTATCAATCGTCCTCGAGTTGTCTTCTTCCAAACACACAGTCTGTCATCGGAGCCTATACTGACAACATAGTCATCCGAACAACACACAGAGAGCACAGAGCTGATGTGACCATTCAGAACATAAATGGGGTCACATTTCAATAAGTCCCAAACACGTACAGTGCCATCGGCTGAACCACTCGCTATGGTGTGTGAACACGACTAAAAAAAATTATAGAAATATGTAGAAGATAATAATATCCAACATATATAAAAGCGCTCGTTACCGGAGTCTCACAGCGCAACATGAAAAGAAAAGCTATTGAAATAGGCGAGTTTGCAGGAGAGAATTTGAATTGAAAAGGGGATGGAGTTTAACGGATGGAGCGAGGAAGTTGGTTCCAGATCTCTGTAGATAAAAGAATAATGTAGTTTTTGTTTTAAAATCGTAGCGCACAGGATGAAAGATGGTATGTATATCAGATACTCAACATCCAGATTGTTTTACAGCAGAACTTGGGACACTTTCCCATTACAGGAACAATGAAAAAGTGTCTCCTTAAAAGGGGTGTCCCCTAAATAGGGGTCACTGTAGTGTCAAATATACTACTGTAGTTCCCTTAAATATGTAACACTACAATCAACTGTATTTGGATTCTTTAGTGTGCAAGTAGTGAAGCTGTAACTTCCAAATCTAAAGTCCAGGGTTCAATCCTGACCTAGTTCCATGGTTGAGTGCCATGGTTTGTAATTCACAACTCTTTCTACTCCACTCCCCAAGCCTCAAAAGAGACCTTATAAGCATGATAATCTTGACCTAGTGCCATGGTTTGTAATTCACAACTCTTTCTACTCCACTCCCCAAGCCTCAAAAGAGACCTTATAAGCATGATAATCCTGACCTAGTTCCATGGTTGAGTGCCATGGTTTGTAACTCACAACTCTTTCTACTCCACTCCCCAAGCCTCAAAAGAGACCTTATAAGCATGATAATCTTGACCTAGTGCCATGGTTTGTAATTCACAACTCTTTCTACTCCACTCCCCAAGCCTCAAAAGAGACCTTATAAGCATGATAATCCTGACCTAGTTCCATGGTTGAGTGCCATGGTTTGTAACTCACAACTCTTTCTACTCCACTCCCCAAGCCTCAAAAGAGACCTTATAAGCATGATAATCCTGACCTAGTGCCATGGTTTGTAACTCACAACACTTTTTACTCCACTCCCCAAGCCTCAAAAGAGACCTTATAAGCATGATAATCCTGACCTAGTGCCATGGTTTGTAATTCACAACTCTTTTTACTCCACTCCCCAAGCCTCAAAAGAGACCTTATAAGCATGATAATCCTGACCTAGTGCCATGGTTTGTAATTCACAACTCTTTTTACTCCACTCCCCAAGCCTCAAAAGAGACCTTATAAGCATGATAATCTTGACCTAGTGCCATGGTTTGTAATTCACAACTCTTTCTACTCCACTCCCCAAGCCTCAAAAGAGACCTTATAAGCATGATAATCCTGACCTAGTTTCATGGTTGAGTGCAATGGTTTGTAACTCCCAACTCTTTTTACTCCACTCCCCAAGCCTCAAAAGAGACCTTATAAGCATGATAATCCTGACCTAGTGCCATGGTTTGTAACTCACAACTCTTTTTACTCCACTCCCCAAGCCTCAAAAGAGACCTTATAAGCATGATAATCCTGACCTAGTGCCATGGTTTGTAATTCACAACTCTTTTTACTCCACTCCCCAAGCCTCAAAAGAGACCTTATAAGCATGATAATCTTGACCTAGTGCCATGGTTTGTAATTCACAACTCTTTCTACTCCACTCCCCAAGCCTCAAAAGAGACCTTATAAGCATGATAATCCTGACCTAGTTTCATGGTTGAGTGCCATGGTTTGTAACTCCCAACTCTTTTTACTCCACTCCCCAAGCCTCAAAAGAGACCTTATAAGCATGATAATCCTGACCTAGTGCCATGGTTTGTAACTCACAACTCTTTTTACTCCACTCCCCAAGCCTCAAAAGAGACCTTATAAGCATGATAATCCTGACCTAGTTCCATGGTTGAGTGCCATGGTTTGTAACTCCCAACTCTTTTTACTCCACTCTCCAAGCCTCAAAAGAGACCTTATAAGCATGATAATCCTGACCTAGTTCCATGGTTGAGTGCCATGGTTTGTAACTCCCAACTCTTTTTACTCCACTCTCCAAGCCTCAAAAGAGACCTTATAAGCATGATAATCCTGACCTAGTTCCATGGTTGAGTGCCATGGTTTGTAACTCCCAACTCTTTTTACTCCACTCCCCAAGCCTCAAAAGAGACCTTATAAGCATGATAATCCTGACCTAGTTCCATGGTTGAGTGCCATGGTTTGTAACTCCCAACTCTTTTTACTCCACTCCCCAAGCCTCAAAAGAGACCTTATAAGCATGATAATCTTGACCTAGTGCCATGGTTTGTAACTCCCAACTCTTTTTACTCCACTCTCCAAGCCTCAAAAGAGACCTTATAAGCATGATAATCCTGACCTAGTGCCATGGTTGAGTGCCATGGTTTGTAACTCACAACTCTTTCTACTCCACTCCTCTAGCCTCAAAAGAGACCTTATAAGCATGATAATCCTGACCTAGTGCCATGGTTGAGTGCCATGGTTTGTAACTCCCAACTCTTTTTACTCCACTCCCCAAGCCTCAAAAGAGACCTTATAAGCATGATAATCCTGACCTAGTGCCATGGTTGAGTGCCATGGTTTGTAACTCACAACTCTTTCTACTCCACTCCTCTAGCCTCAAAAGAGACCTTATAAGCATGATAATCCTGACCTAGTGCCATGGTTGAGTGCCATGGTTTATAACTCCCAACTCTTTTTACTCCACTCTCCAAGCCTCAAAAGAGACCTTATAAGCATGATAATCCTGACCTAGTTCCATGGTTGAGTGCCATGGTTTGAAACTCCCAACTCTTTTTACTCCACTCCCCAAGCCTCAAAAGAGACCTTATAAGCATGATAATCCTGACCTAGTGCCATGGTTGAGTGCCATGGTTTGTAACTCACAACTCTTTCTACTCCACTCCTCTAGCCTCAAAAGAGACCTTATAAGCATGATAATCCTGACCTAGTGCCATGGTTGAGTGCCATGGTTTGTAACTCCCAACTCTTTTTACTCCACTCCCCAAGCCTCAAAAGAGACCTTATAAGCATGATAATCCTGACCTAGTGCCATGGTTGAGTGCCATGGTTTGTAACTCACAACTCTTTCTACTCCACTCCTCTAGCCTCAAAAGAGACCTTATAAGCATGATAATCCTGACCTAGTGCCATGGTTGAGTGCCATGGTTTGTAACTCCCAACTCTTTTTACTCCACTCCCCAAGCCTCAAAAGAGACCTTATAAGCATGATAATCCTGACCTAGTTCCATGGTTGAGTGCCATGGTTTGTAACTCCCAACTCTTTTTACTCCACTCCCCAAGCCTCAAAAGAGACCTTATAAGCATGATAAATTATAGTTTATCTATCCTGTAATTGTTGAATTACTTATTATTCACTATCCATCTTAAAGGTGAGGTTTCAATGGATATTAAATAAATACAGATTAACTTTTAGTTAAACCAGTTGACAAGTACACAATCCTGTTCACAAGACAAACATACACATAAGATGCTCTACATAAAGCCACAACTCAACTCTACTGTAACAACAGGTAGTATAAAATTTACTAAAGAATAGTTTAAAGACACTTTCCCTACATTTTTTAGATCTAATTTAAGATCACAAACTATATTTAATGTAAAAATAATACTATATGGTCCTATTGCGATAACTTTTTTCGTCTTTAAATGGTTAAAAATGTGAAAAATAAGTTGATTCTAATAATTATAGCGGCCCGCTATAAATCCCATAAATGCATTGTGCGCAGATTGATATTTTTGTTTTTCTTCTGTAATTAACCCACTTTTCGATCGATCGTGAGGCCAAAACAAATGGAAGACTCCTAACTTTTCAGCGAAAATACCGGGTTTTCCCCAATTTGTTTCAACGGAGTCGGGAAAAAATAGAAAGACAATTAATGCAGCAACTATACAACGTCAGGCTAGGTATATAGCTAGCGTACGATGTTCGTACGTTACTGATGTTTACCAGCTAGGCCTACAAAACTAAACTTAGCTAGGCTAGGCCTAAAAACCGTCCACGAGAGGTCACTCGCCGCGAGCTACTTAGGCAGTGCCTTATTTCTCACTTTTTATCATAATTTACCATAAAACGTACATTTAAGACAAGAAATGACCTAGTTTAATGTTTTTAAAGTATTCATATGTATTATTTTTACAAAACGTCACAAATTGTAGGAAGCTGTTTAATTATACAATATATACAGTATATGTTTAAGGTTACCTTATCTACTGTTACCACGGTTACTGCACCTGTATGTCCCCGTAATGTTGATAAATACAAACAATCTTCAAGGCGAAAAACCTATTAAAAATAATAGTTTAGTATATTTTTTTTTAATAACAAAGATACATACAGTCAACAATTATTAAGCAATCAACAAAAATAAATAGAGTAGTTGAAAGTAGAAATAGTTCAGGTTTCTTCTAGTTTTGATTTTAGTCTTTATTAATATACTGGTGCTATATAGATCTGATACATGTACCATATTTGGCCGAGTACAGTTATTCAGGTGGTATACATTTATAGATCTTCTGAAAATATAACTAAACTTGTTGTACCTTAAGTGTGTGGTCATCACTAGCTGTGACCACCTGACCAGTCAAGATGACCACTTCGTTTATCAGTAGTTGATGAGCTCGCATTTGACAAACACGGTGACATTCCCACATTGACCCGGAAAAATACTCATTCTCTACAAAATGTCGGTTAAAAGACCCTGTAAACAAACAAAATAGTATAGTGTTATTCTCACCATAATAAATGGGGTTTACATGGTAGAACTCGACAGCTAGTGTAGCCTATTATTAATCAATATGATTATGAAATATCGGTTTAACAATTTTGTTAATAATTAACAGTCTACAGTAATATATTTTTTAATTCTGTCTACACTATCAAACTTTATGTGACCAAAAAAATGTGATGTGCCCATTTATGGACATGAGGATGTCTTATCACTACTATATTTAAGCATATCACTACTATATTTAAGCATATAACTACCACATTTGGGCACATCACACTGTTTTTGATAGTGTGACATGGATAACAGATCTTAATGAGATCTTACCTTTATTCTCATAGGAATCTGTGAAATCTTGTACATAAGTTGAACTGCTATTTACAAGGTGTAAGAAATCTAACGTACCATCTAACCTAGCTACAACAAGCCTATGAAAAATAAATACAAAATCATTAATATCACTAAGGTAGCAATAGGGGTAGATTTACCAAACATGCTTTGCAAAATTATCATCTTAAATAATTTAAACATTGATTTTGCTTACCATAGATCCTCTGGTATAATCATAGAACACGAAATTGGGCCGACTTTGAGGTGGTACCCAGGGAAACCCTGATTCATGAAAATTAATTAGTAAGTATTTCTTGTAAAAACTCATTTGAACTGGCTAGAGAGTGGCCTACAGATATGTGGTAATTATTTGTCAATATACAGTACAGTAATTGGGTTTTTTTTCTGAAATCTTACATCACACACTTTATTCCATATAAGAAAACTAAACTTGATACATTTTTCAGGCAAACACTTGAAAAAAGAAAAAAATACTAGCTCTGGTAATCAGTAAAAAAATAATGGAATTGTCCAGCAAACTACAAAAAGAAATACATACATGTTACCATATATACACATAGCAGAGACCCCAGACGATGATGACTCAAAATAACACAGTAATGAACCATTCCCAGCATCCCATATCTAAATAAAAGAAAACAATATAAAGAAACATAAACAAAACTATTTGGCAATAACTTTAAAGTTGAATTTCATACACAAAATTATATATACTAGATGGCACGCTCGCTTCGCTCGCGTACCATCTAGGGGTGCTCACAGATGGTTCTCGAATACAGTAGAATCCACGGACGGGGACTTTTTTGGGACACTAAACAAAAACGGAAGTGTCCCCCTAATTGGGGTATTCAGAAATAGAGACAACAAAACCAATACTGGATTCCATAAAGGACAATTAATTTATGTGGATTAAAGAAATTAGGGAGAAATGGAAATGTATGTACGGGAATTGGGCGACACGTGGTGGTGGTGATGGAACCGCAGTAATAAAGTTGATTGTATTTATATATTATAAGAACCAAACTAAATAAATAGACCTAGACATTCTGCGAAATGGAAATCGGAAATGCAAGCTCCTATTCAGTGAAAAATTAAACTGTAGTCTACCTAAATATTTAGGGCAAATCATCGGTTGTGGTGTTGAAATTCCTGTAAACATTTGTGTGAACCAAACTGGGTCGAATTTCTGTCATGAGTACTGATTTGTTGGCCTGTGATTTATGACGCCTAAGGGATCTATCTAGACTTATTTTTTAGAATAATGTACGTACCTGTCAGATACAATTGTCTTGTGTCGTATAATAAATAAGTACTGTAATAGTTACTGAAGTTACTATTACAATCTCGTCAATGAAAACGTATACAGTATTATACTCAGTTATTGAAACAGTAGGTTTAAAAAAGTTTCGTTTGTCTGTAAAATGATGTAATCAAGCTGTTTACATGAGTCTTAATTTATAAGCACATCAATAATAAAATAGTTTATCTATCCTGTAATTGGCGAGATTATGGTCGCTGTTGAATGAAATAAAGCCAATCGGTATCATATTTGTACAGAAACGTTTTCGCGGCCGAAGGGTGTAACCTAAATTCGTTGTATTATCGTCAAGAACTAACTGTAACTAAACTTACATAGAAAGTAGGGTATCATAAATTTGGCCTTAGCACTCGGGGGAGTGGCTAAGATGAAGTCCGTGGGACTACTAAATATAAATTGTAATGAACCTCGAGGGACATAAATAGGAATATTTCATGTTTCATTATCAATGTATAATAAATGGAAACTGTTTACCGATTCAAATAATAGAAATTGGTTTTTAACATTTTCCGAACCTATTGCAAGTTTATTCTCAAAGGGCCCATATATTTACCTACCGTATGTGTTAAACCAAGGGCTCATAAATTTACCTACAGTACTTGTGTTAAACCAAACTCTGGCAGACTGAGAGATTGGGATGTTCCATTCATCGCAAATCAATACATTTGTATAATCGTATATTAAATCTATCAAAATAGTATTTTTTAAAGAAAATCGGCCTGTCTTCAACATTATGATGGTGTACTCTAGCAATCTATCAAAATAGTATTTTTTAAAGAAAATCGGCCTGTCTTCAACATTATGATGGTGTACTCTAGCTGTTCAACCGGTTTTCAGCTATTAAAAACAATTAGCGTAGGAGGAGATAGGGAAATGCGAAGCCTCCTCGCTATGTAACATTAGGGTTGAGGGATGGGAAAGCGGATAGGTACAAAGAGGAACAATTTTTAAATATATTCTTTATCCACTGAGTAACGAAATATTTTGTTCATGTTTTATAGGCCTATAAATAATATACCTCTAAATACAGTAGGCCTAAAACATTTGCGATTTAATACTTTGTTAAAACTGTCACTGTCATAATCGATTGAAATATTAAAGTACATGTCACGATACACCACTACGACGTTTATATTTTTGGTAATTATTAATTAATACAAACGTTGAGAAGGAACTGTCAGTATAAAGTTTATTTGTATATCTAACAGTAGAGCCTATCCACAGTCTCAGTAATAAAGTTTATTTGTATATATTTTTATATTACATCTAACAGTACGAACATTCACAGTAAGAAATGTTCGATTCAAATGAAAAATAGTTAATAGGTATTTACAGTATTGTCAAAGTATTGCAAGTTTATTCTCAAAGGGCTCATAAATTTACCTACAGTACTTGTGTTAAACCAAACTCTGGCAGACTGAGAGATTGGGATGTTCCATTCATCGCAAATCAATACATTTGTATAATCGTTTATTAAATCTATCAAAATAGTATTTTTTAAAGAAAATCGGCCTGTCTTCAACATTATGATGGTTTACTCTAGCTGTTCAACCGGTTTTCAGCTATTAAAAACAATTATCGTAGGAGGAGATAGAAAAATGCGAAGCCTCCTCGCATTTTTTTGGCGGGTATTTTTCAAGATGGACATCCATTAGACAGTGTATACCACGATCGGAAAACACCCCTATTTGGGGCAAATCGTTGAACCTAAATTCGTTTTAATCGTCAATAACTAATTATTTAACTCAATTTAATTAGTAAACAGGGTTACATCAGGCGGTTAAAATCAGTACCGAAAGTACGAACCAACTTTACATACCATCGAGTGAAAATTCTAGAAGTAAGGCGCGATTTACCGAATTTTGCCCTTACGTAAATTTATATATAGATAATTAATTAATTTTTCAAGAAACAGTCGAAATAAAATTCATTTCATTTATTTATCTAATTTGCTCTGCATTTGTATCAAGCAGTTCGTTCATGCCTTGCAAATAAAATGATTTGACATAAACATATAATCAATAAAATTATGATTCTTTAAAAAACACCTACCTCTACTCTACCATTGCTGCAACCTGCAGCAATAACAGTATCGTTACATGCTAAGCACCATATTGGTGGCACCAGTTGCATCTCAGGTGAACCACCAGACACTCCTCCACGATCAAACACATGCTCATGATCTGGCCTTTGATCCTCGAAAGAGACATTCCGCGGCGATCGCAGAGGCTGACTCACAGTGTCAATTTTTAAAACACCAGTAGATCTACTACGGTTATGTCCAGGCACAAAAGGAGGATTCGGTTGTGGTTGTGTAATGGTGTGAGATCCATATATACTGGATGGCATGTTGTGTGGTCGTGGAAAACCTTTGGCTGCACTGTCTTTGGGACTGGTTGGATGGGTTTTATAATAGGAATGAAATCTTTGGTTAAAGCAGTAGCCACCAGAAGGAGACGGTTGAGGTCCTGCATCTCCACCTCCACACTCAAGAGAGCTGCCATATAAATCTTCTGAATATTCAGATTTAACAGGTTCTCCAAAATTTGTCCTGATGCTTTCAGTCAGATCTGGTTGGTTGTCTAGGACATCTTTCCAAGTCTGGCAATACATAGACTGTTTATCTGGTGCGGAGGACAATCGTCGTCTCGGTGTATGTGTATAACCTACACTAGGTGTTGGGTACGAGTCATAGCAGGGACATGTATGACCAATTCGATTTTTTGGTTTGCTGAAAGGAAAAAGCAGTGGAGTTAAATTATCATGAAAACTTCATTCACAAATATTTTTTTTCTTTAAATGACTAGCAGGATCTCACCAGAATAATGGATAACATTTTAAACACACAATTTGACTGTTCTCTTTATACAGTTACCAGTACCTTGATTTAAATACTGGGCATCATTATAAACAGTGCCAGGGGTGTTAACTGTAAAATAACATGTTTTAAGATGTCTTCAATGAAAAACCTCTCTAGGCTAAATAGTCCAGATTTTCAGGGGAAAATAACTCATTTTGGGAGGCTGGGATTTGCATTAAAAATCAGGGAAAACACACTTATTTTGGAGAATTTAGGACCTCTGGAAACCCATCTCTCCAGAAAAACAGTTTATTTCCAATATACATTAAAAGGGAACCTGCTACTAATTACCTCTTTCTTTCAATGACCAGCATACAATCACCAGTAGCTGGATCCCATCTCCTGATCTCACCAGATAAACAAGAGCTGAAAATCCATCCAGCTTCACTTACAATACATTCGACATCCTGAACAATGACAGAGCGGAGATTTAACATGAGGAATTTACATGCAATTAAACTTAGTATATTGGCTACTATAAGGTGAGAGGAGTCAATTGGTAACCTAACGACATATCAACTGGTGTCTGGCTGCAAGCTGGACAAAACGTGAAATTACTTTACTGTAAGGTCATTTAATTTTTTTCAAGTGATTACGAACAATGTGACAAATCAAACAAAACAACTAACCTGTTTATGACCCTGTAGTACTAATGGCACCGATTCATTAGCGTTCTGAACCGACCTGATGATGTCATCATGATGGCACTTCTTGTACCGTTGTCTACGTAACCGCTTCAATGATACGCACTTGCAAAGTAGAAGAATAAGAATAACAAGCGAAGCGCCGCTAGCCACTCCTAATGACATGGTCACGTAGTAATCCCACTGTGATTCCTGCAGGAGCCTGTAGGCACGTGTTTGGTAGTCGTAATCCTCGCCTCCTTCTGGATCGAGGAGATCGTCAGGTAAATGATGGGATCCAACCGTTCTCATAGCTATTGCTTCCTTGGGATCGATGTTTATAAATATGTGCTCTAGTGGTAATAAACTTATGTATCTGAAATGAACGTAGTGATTATTAACTACTACTTAGAATTAAGATATTAATATTATTGTAGATGGGTCTAAAATATATTCCTGAATAATGTCTTGCCTAGGAATGAACAAAACAAGTCATTCAAGCTATATACACCCTGCCATGTATGTTTTCAATGTAGTTTGATCAGCTTACCTTCCTTTAAGAGTTTTATTATAGTAGCCAAAGAGTGTAGGCCACTGAAGAGGCGACAACTCATTCGAATACTCTTTCAAAAATAGATTCTGTGTTGTACCACCCTCATGTGACTTTCCCAGTGATGTATCCTTGCGTTCTCCATTTTGTCTTAAAACATCCTGATTGGGTTTCGCAGAATTGTCGTGCGGGTAAACTGCATCTCCTTTATTGGTGGGAAGTGAAACGTCAGCTTTAGTGTAGTTGGCGTGGTTAATATCGGTGAGATGGTCAACCAGACCGGACTTGTACACAAACAAACTTGTGAAGATTATCCATAAAACAGTACTGACCTGCAGAACAGTCAATCGAAACAGTCTTAGTAATGTGGAGATGGCAAGCAGTCAGTAGAAACAGTGTTTAGTAATGTTTTATATTATGTCATACACATACAACATCAATAACTCGCCAATTACAGGATGGATAAGCTATTTAATAATTTATCGTGCTTATTTAAGGCTTAGGGTATGGAATTGAAAGAGTATTGAGTTTAATACAACCGTGGCACTAGGTCAGGATTGAACCCCGGACCTTGGGATTGAAGACAAGCATGTAAACCATCAAGCTACAGCTCCACTATGGAGATAGCAAGCGGTTAGGGCAGGGGTGCAGCAAATAATAACCATAAAAATCTTGTGTCCTTTTATTAAAACTTGTTCAGTGTACACATCTAGATCGTGCTAGAACACTTTAAGATGTGTGTAGGTGGTTACCAGGTGTCCTGCGACATCATCTAGTCAACTGAACTTATATAAAAAAACGCATTAAAAAAAACAAATCTATAGTGAAACACTTTGATGAAAGTGTTAAATAAGCAATTAGTTTGTTAACATAATTAACTTTTTGAATTAGAAACACACACTGTTTGACAATAAAACCTTTGTCTCTAGTAAAGGGCTTTTCACACCTGTTCTGACACGGTTCCGGTCCGGAGAAGCGAACGCCATTGTTTCGTTTACACAACGCTCCAAGCAGCTATGCGCCAATCGATATGCGAGTAGACGCGTAAAAACATTTACGTTCGCTTGGATTTGCCGTCGCCGGACCGGAGCAGGTGTGAAAGGCTCTTATTGTTTTATGTACTATTTACAAAACACAATTTTAAATTTTACCCATAAATTATTTCCTTACCATTATAAGTCTTTGTACAACACGCGTACTCGCCCAGAAGTACACAAGTCTCAAACGTTTTGGAATCTTGCGAAACAGGGGAGTAGCTGGTGGTAAACGAGTCTGCAGCATACGTTGCTTGCCAGGAGACATCATATTAATAGAGTCGGGGACGGATTTGGTACGAGATATGCTTCGTGGTGTCATGGTAACCGGTGGTGTCTGTAGCTCCTCTTGTATGCTTGTTTTCTGGAGGTCTGATAACTGTAAGTATATAAAATGGCTGTTCGATACTACTGCGTTTTAAAATATCATAGTGATTGTTTAGAGTTTAGTGGTTATAACATGCCTACTAATCCTAGGTTCCATATTAACCATTTACACATAAACAATTCTCTAAAGTGAAGCTCTGTCTATACTATCAAATTAGATTGACAAAAAAAGTTTGATGTGCCCAAATATGGTAGTGATATGCCCAAATATAGTAGTGATAAGACATCATCTATTATAAGAGCACATCACATTTTTTTGTCATATAAAGTTTGATAGTGTAGACAGATCTTGTGAAATATCTTACAGTGGTAAACACTGGACATAAAGAAATCAAACACATTATCACATTTATATCTTCCAAAAGTAACTCACTTTCCAAGACTCGTATAAAAAATATCGTATGCATGTTAGTCGTATGAATGACACCAAAACTTACTTCCATTCGTCGAATATCAATTGAAAGCACAGTTACAAAGAAAAACATCTGAAGAAAGAAGTCAGTTAAGAGTCCAACAACAGCAAACACACAAAACTCCTGCAAAAATAAATATTAAATAAATAAATGATGAATATAAACCCAGTTCTAATATTTTGTACAGCATTCTTTTTCATACTTTATATTGTACAGTGGAACTATTGTACAGAAGAACCTACATTTTACGTACGGTATGGGACTGAAAGACATACGTAAAACATGGGATTCATAAAATCAATTTTGACCTTAACTTGACCCCCAAATACGTAATCTTGGCTAAAAAGGCTGCTGTGTTTGCCTACTTTACTTTACAGCATGCAACTGTCACTATGCGTAAGTAAAATTCAGGGAACGTAAAAATAGGGTACATAAAACAAAGGTTCTACAATATTCAATTCAATTCAACAATTCAATTCAAATTTATTTCAGACAAACTGTCAATGTGAAACATATAAATACAATAAAACATAATACAAAGCATTATGTGAAAACCGTCATGGAGAAAGGACTAATAATTATTTGTTGAGATATAGTGCCTCTTAAAATACATGTGGATTATCTTTTGGGATTTATTGGATGTAGACTGTAGACATTATTATATTATTGATTACTATAGTTTACAAAACAACACATTATTATGGCTATACTGATACTAGTTAACACACGTAAAAGTATACATGAAATTATATATAAAGCAATTCAATCCATTTTCTATGCAACTTTGAATCTTTTAGAATACGAGAAAAAACACATGAAATTAAAGTATTACAGCTTTTTTCAATTTTTGTTTTGAAACAAAAAATTGATTTCCGAATGTACTCATAGAAGGAGGGAACATGTTATATTTGTACCTGAATAGCTGGAACAAATGTAAAGTACCCCATTAGGATTATCATCAGTTCTGTAAATAGATTTTTAGTGATTGACCAACTTTCCTTTTCAAGCCCTAGACAAAAAAAAACCATTTTTGTAATCAAAAGGATGTATTAATCCTTCATTTATATTTACAGAGTTCTAATTTAAGCTTGGTTCCCACTGGGATGCAACGCAAGGACGTAGATGCAAACGAGTGGACCAATGACAAGAGAAAGTTGAATAAATCCACCGATTGTGATTGATAGAATCCCCTACGTTGCGTTATGTCATTGTGTTGTGCATCTAGTGGGAACCAAGCATTAGTAAGACATTGACTGCCAATGATAATTATACTCTAATAACACCCGATTCCCAGTGCTGTATCTCCACATACTATCTATTTCAGAAGTATCATAGGAATATTTGGTAATACAGCATCACATGTTGTGCCTGTATTAGGTTAGGTTAAGGGTTAGGTCACTCTGCTAATAAGAAAATAGACAGTATGTGGAGATACAGCACTGGGAATCGGCTGCTAATAAGATGTCTAACATGAGCCAGGGTGAAGTATACTCCACAGTTAAAACGCTGTTGTGCAATCACTGCCCCTCTAGTGTTTAGGGGTAGTAGGAATTATTACATTGAGTGTGTAGTGTTATAGCACCACCGATTGCATAACCATTTGATCTAGAAGAAAAGTTTTGACAGTGAAAAATACAAAATGAAATTATCAAATTACTGACCCTGAGCAATTCTCTTCTTGACATCTAGGTGCACAGGAGTAGAAACCACTGATTTTGTCAGCACTAGTATGTTTTCCAAACCAAGAATTATCACTAAATATGGAAAGATTTCACTACAAGAAAACAAATAATATAATTACTGTAGTGTCCTATCAAGAGGACAACTTCAGGAGCGAATTTGTGTTCAAACATTTCAACCCATTTGTTTCAGGGAAAAGAGGTATATATAATAGAGGTTCAGTCCTGAATGAGGGGTTCTACAATAATAACGACAAAAATATTTTCACAATAAGTATTGTACTGTATTTATATTATAATTTAACGGATTTTATTTATATTGAAACTAACCCGCCATGAAGTGTTGGTGTCAGTCCGAACAATAAACATATACCGACAGACATAGCCAAAGATGACACAACTTGAAACACAGCACTGAATGCTAAGCCCCACTTAGATTTCACCATCTCAATTTTACCTGCAAATAAAGAAAACAAAATATAAAATGATCGTAGGCAAATGATTATAGTATAATAATAATATAATATAGCAATAGTATTAAAGTGTTTATTTAAATTTTTGTTTTCGTACTCTCAGTGTCACAGCACAAGAGGACCACACAGGCATAAATGAAATTGACAAAAGAAGGTTTATATATATTTATTAAATTAAATTTAAGTTAAGTATTGCTTAAATAATTTTTAAAAGATTACGTAATGATTGATACATTTTTAAATTTACAAAAAAATAACTAGTACTTACTGACAGAAAAATATATGTACAAGAAAAGTAAACAATATACAAAAACTAAAGGTGATATTTCAACAATGTTTCGTCGTTCCTGTAAGGAAAAAAAAAAAAAAAAGACTTAATAATAAAATAATATCATTTAATAATATTTACAGTGCGACATGAAAAGAATAACTATTAAAATAGGTGAGTTTCGGGAGAGATTTGAATTAAAAGATGGAGTGTACTGGTGCCTGAGCAAAGAAGCCCTTTGGCACAGATTTAAGGTTGGTTCTAGGTGGTGTTAACATAAGAGGATCCATTTCAGAACGAAGCCCTCTACGTAGTGGGACATGGTTTGGTTGATAAGATAATGTGGAACAATGCCATAGAGACACAATTCTCTTTAACAGGCAACTAGTGAAGTTGTGAAAGCAAAGGAGAGACATGATTAAATTTCCTTGACTGAAACACAAATTTAGAAGCCCTGTTCTGAAGAAGTTAAAAATGCTAAAATATCTTCCTCAGAGCTTCATAAATATTGAAACGCAGGGTTGGGGATTATATTGGATTAAAGAAATGTCATAGTATATTGAAATAGATTATTCCTGGTACGTGTCAGGCTTGTGGTCAAGCAAGTTCATTGGCTTTGACCACCAGCTAAAAATACAAAACAATTTCCGACTTAAAAAATAACTTACCTTAAAATATAAATGTTTAATTTCACGTGGTTCTGGATTCTCTAGAAATTCGAATCCAAACTTTTTTTGTAGGTGGTCTTTTAAATTTAATATAAAACTGTAAAAATGAAGAAAAAAAATTAAAACAATATAGATATTTGGCCTTCTTTATTGTTTTATTCAATACTTAAATTTGCTTGTTGGTTTAGAATGTTCCGTTTGATAAATAAATTTGAAATTTGATTAAGAGAAAAAAAAAGTTGATATGTTACAGTTCTTTAAGGATTGAATATGGAGTGAAGATGAGGTGATTTGAACCCATGAATTCACATGTAAAGATCATGACATGGCAAATGTGTACACCAACTCCGTCACAATGAAAGTATACGTTACCTTTCATTGTATGATTTCAGTACTAACGTAACAGCATACGTAATTAGTCTCTGTCTGCTGCGAATATAAAACCTATTAATTCCACTGTACTTGCTGGGTATGCCAAACAATACATCTGTAAAACAACAACATAATATTTTTAATAAAGATGTATAGTAGAAATATTCATAATTAAATAAAGGGTATTATATTAACACCTAAATAAATTCCTGTCCTTTGATTGGACGGTTGTGAGTCACATGACATGCAATAGTACGTACTATTTAATAATGGTGTAATATTCCTTTTTTTCATCATCATTTCATCGTTTACTTCATGAAATTATTTGTACCATTGCACTAATAACATTCATTATTTGTATAATAAAAATTATAACCTCAAAATTGTATTTCCATATTCAATAGAAAGTTTGGTATTAAATATCTGAGCTGATATCTGGTTTATTTATTCCTTTTAGTGAAACATAAAAAGGGAGCTCTGAGGAGAGACAAGAGCTTTCAAATCCAACTATCGCCAAAGGGCATGTCTCTCCAACTCCAGACAAACTATACAAGAAAAAAAACATAAAGATAAAAAATTACAAAAATAGGTTTTGATATAATTTACCTTTAATATTAGTTGCTTCAATTGATTTCTTTTTTAAATGCCTATAAATTGTTTCTACTAGATCATTGTCTTCCGAAAACTCTTTTAAATCATTCTTCCAGAGGGCAGCTGGTGAGATTACAAGACATCCATGCTCGGGAAGGATGCCAGCCAATTCAGAAGGATTGTGTACATCAAGCACATACAAACAAAACGATTGTATAGGCACGCTGAAGAACAAATATGCATATTTATTTATTTTTAGTAACACATTATATTTACTTGCATACTCAACATTAAGCTCTGTTTACACCATCAAAACTTTATTTGGGCATATCACTACCGTATTTAGGTACATCACACTTTTTTTGTCAAACTAGTTTGATAGTCTAGATAGAACTTAAGAGAAACAAAAACTCTCACTTAACATGTTGGCGAGGCACTTTTTCCATTTATTTTTTAGTGGAAACTTATATATTTTAACTTTTAAATTACGATGTTATTTATTGTGTTCAATACATTTTAAAACGTCTAATTGTCAATAAATCTATAAAACAAATATAATAAGCCAACTAAACCACAAACACTAGCTAAAGCTTGGTTCCCACTAGGATGCAAGCTCAAGCAAATGACAATGATAACTTGTGTTGCACTTATGTCCTTGTATTGCATCCTAGTGGGAACCAAGCTTTATATACAGTATTCCCCATAAAAAAAATTGAAAGAAATGTATGTACAGTATGAATGGCTTACCCTGACTTATCTTGATATTGATTGATATCATTAACAATCTGAAATGCTCTGGATAAAGGTGCACGGAATGCATCTTCTGCTGTTAAATCACCATGCCACGGGGACACCTTAGCCCTAACGACAAACTGCTGAACAAAGGCTAACGGAGAACCAACAAACTATATAAAGAAAAGGCAACGATATGTTTATTTTAAATACAGAAATAGAGTTGTGGTTATGATACTTGGCTACCAATCCAAGGGTCCTGCGTTCAAGTCCTGTCATATGTAAGGATTGTTTCTAATGACAAATTACTCCACTCCACTCTCAAAGACTTGTAATAAGACTTTGTTTATGTGGAGCATCTTGGGTATGTTTGTTTTGCGAACAGAAATGCATGTCGGACACAAATATAGGATTTACATGACACAACTTAAAATTTGGACAAATTATAAGTTTTCTTAAATACAGACAGATTTGTATGTGTCCCAGAACTGTAATTTAATGGATCAATATTTACCCAACGAGGTTTGACCTGTGGGTCAGTGCTAGAATCAACATCTGGCTTAGTTGAATCAGCCTGATGTTGCGGTATGCTAAACCCCTCAGCTGGTGTCATATACACATGGGGAGCATTGCTAGCAATTGGTAGCTTGACCATTGGTGATCTGCAGTAAAAAAAAATGTGTAAATGTAACTATTAACATCTTTATTTTTGACTTGAGAACATTCAGATTAGGCTCTATGTATAATCCCATGGCAGCTGGCAGTACAGTGGACTAGTCCACCACGTTTAAAATGAACATATGTAAACGATACATCTCATCCTCATCCGAAGGAGTATGCAATGCGAGAAGAGTATCTAAAACTCGAATCTATGCTTCAGTGATACTGTAGCCCAATCTCTCTATGGTCCCATGGCAGCTGGGCAGCTCCCAAGTTCTCTAATGAACGTATGTAAATGGTACAATACATCTGATCCAAAGGACAATGCAATGTGAGAAGCGAGTGTCTAAGGCTACAATCAATATTAAAAAGACAGATTCGAACCTATGCTTCCCAATCCCTTACTAAAATGCCATTAGAAATTAGTATAAAGATGGTCTTACAGGTTTTTGGTTTCTAACAGAGTTTTACTTTTATGTCTCCTCCAACATTATAGGTGAGTAGCCTGTCCTTAATTGAAAGAGGTGGCTCCCTATTTGGTAGAATATCTGTAGATCACATCTATGGTACAAAGAAATTAGGACAGGAGGATTGTAACTTACGCGCAGAGAAAAATCACTAATCCAACCGATACAATGATAGCCAAAGGGTGGCTGGAACAGAAGAGGCCATGTCGATAGTAGGCTCTCGCTACCAGATCTCGGACATCTTGCATCACCATCTTGAGCAAATCGACAAGTGGATATTCATCTTCCACCCAGCTAAAGAAATCCTTACTATTGATCTGATTATTGTGGTTTCTTAAATCATCTGAAAAATAGACAAACAAATGTTACTATCAATCATCAGAAATGTAAGCTCTGTTTACACTATCAAATTTTATGTGACAAAAAAATGTGATGTGCCTCATATGGACATGATGATGTCATATCAATACCATATTTGGGCATATCATTACCACATTTAGTCAAACTAGTTTGATAGTGTAGACAGAGCTGAAGTATAGAATAATAAATTTCATTAGTGACAAAAATGTTACAAGCGTGGTTGTTTAAAAGTATGATTCCCGTTTTGTAATCTGGAGGGAGTAGGTTCAAGTATGAAATGAGAACTTAGTTATGGTAAAAATACATACGATAAGCCATCCACTGCTCAAAAATACCATCACTGCTAAAACGCTCAATATGTCTTTTCTGTGCATTCGGGCATTTGAAAAACCGATAATTCAATAACCTAGACCTAGGCTTGCGAAACCCAAAACTGTGCTTGTTCCTAAACATATTGTTATATATTTTCCACAAAAAAAAACTATATATTTTCCATGTTGATTTGTTGGTAACCGACTGCAGATTCTTAAATGAATTGGTTTTCATACACAAAAGTAAGAGTTTTAAGTAGTTTGAGCAGTACCAGCAGATGCACCATTGTCTCCAATGTTGTGGAATCTTGTTACCTGTCCTGTAAATCCTACAACGCCACTACCGGAAAAGTTTATAAACAATAACCGATATTGTCTTAACACAGAACCATGCTATGTTTTTACTATTAACAGTAGCGCTGATATTAAACATGCATCACATTACATTCTTGGAATGGCCATTAAAATATCAGAAGAGTTATGTTATTTAATGTTCTGTCAAGACCAGTGGTATTTTGTAACATTGGATTGGATTAATACACCTTTTAATATGATATTTACAAGTATAGAATTTGTTTGCAGATGGTCATATACAGTACTTTTCATTTTTAGACGGGACCATAAAGTCTAGTTTCATGCAGTACAATCCTATTAAAACACTACACAATTATTATTAAAATATACACAAGTCTCACTCTCAGTATAGTACCACCACTAATGCACTTGTACTCTAGAACAGGGAATATTAGGTTAGGAAGAGTTAGGTTCACCCTAAAGGGTCTTTTCACACCTGTTAAGGCACAGTTCCGGCATTGATAAATCCAATCGAACGTCACTGTTTCATTTTTATGCAGCTATGTGCCTATTGATTGTCGTATAGCCGTGATCGTGGCATCGTGAAAACGAAACATTGACGTTGAATTCGTCGGACCAGGAACCGTGCCGGTATAGATGTGAAATACCCTTAAGTGATATCTACTGTAGGCAATGAATAATTATTCGTATTATTATTAATATTATATTTTTGGGAGAGGTTGATTACAGTAGGTGACAGGGTGTATGGTATTTATTAGTTTTATGGTTATGGATGTCTATACTTGAGGGACTAACTGTATAGAGAAATGATACAAAAAGTTATAGTAAATTCTAAGTATTTTCAGGACATGGTTCTCACCAGCCTGTCAGGAGTGTCAATGGTCAAGTATTACGAAACTGTTTTCAATATCTTTGTAGTTCTACAGCTATATGTACCAGCATGATGAATATAGTCTGGTAATAATATAATTTATATTGAGTACTGAATTACATATTTTGGTTTCTACTGGTGGTATTAATAATCAAACAAAAGTCAGTCATCATGACATGACGATACGGATTCATCATTTATGCAGGAAACTGAAATGTCGTTAAAATTTTGGCATTATCACACCTTTTCGGAAATTTGGCTAAATTTTAAATATAATTTAAATTTTATTTTAGAGTCAGTTTTAGTTACAGATATAAACGTTGCGAAACTGCAGTAGCGCTGGATGTATTTTTATTAAAATGATGTTGATTATCATGAACTTAAGTTTTAACTTAATATCAAAATCTTATCAAATATTAGGCAACTTAACTTAAGTTATAATAATTTAAATACATTCTGCTTTTTGCTGTCACGTCGGTTGGCATTAAAGCTTCTCCTAGTTCTAGGCTACCCTCTAGGTCTAGTCAATCACTCCCATGATTTAATACCACAACACAGTCCATAAACGTCATCTAGTAGGCTAATGTAGGCCTATGCATCTCTTCTAGCTAGGATGAAGGGATGGGCACCACCTGTTCTTAGGGTGAGGGCCACAGCCACAGAGTGTGTGGGCCTCTCTGGTCCATCTATGATCTAGGCCTAGGGCCTGGCTTGGCCTAGGCCTAGCTAGGGCTAGCCTAGGCTAGGCCTAATAGACTAGTAGTAGGCCTCTAGCTAGCTAGACTCGATCTATGTT
Organism: Antedon mediterranea; assembly: GCF_964355755.1. Lineage (NCBI taxonomy): Eukaryota > Metazoa > Echinodermata > Crinoidea > Comatulida > Antedonidae > Antedon > Antedon mediterranea. Next base: position 35,719,450 of record NC_092670.1, on the reverse strand, counting down.
AACCCTCAGACCTGTGTAAATCATTCTAAAAGACGGCATTATCATGTTTGTAAACTTTATATTACAAGGGTGATGATGTCAAAATCATCGTTACAACTTACCAATAAGATTAACAAAATCAATTTCCACTCTTACCCATAAATAATTATACAGCCAATTATTAAGCCGCCATGATTTAGAAAATGGTATACCGCCCTCTGGACTTACAACCCCCTCTGGAGCCGGCCGCCGGGCCCGCTCTCTCTCTGGTGGTGGGGGGTTTTCCCGTTGAATTTCGTTGGTGAGAGAGCCATGTGGTGATACATTGTGCCGCGTCTCACCAATAGACATAGGCTTACTGTAGATATTGTCTCCCTGAAACAGTATTTTTCAAATTTTTAAAACAAAATTGTTATACTAGTTATTCACTTTACCAAAAATTGGATCAAAGAAAAATTATTTAGGCCGACTGAAAAACTGGCAACCAACGGGTTTTAGGTTAAAATTCAAATTCTCGGTCTTTTTATAATTGAAAACATTTTTTTTTCTACGAAACTTTATCAAAACTAAATGACACAGGCCTAGCCTATATTTAAAGTCTGATTTCAGTCATCTTCATTTTTCATGTTCTTTGGGGGACAAAGCATCTTAAAACCGCATCATGTTAGTTAATTGTTTTATTTTTGTAAGATTTGATAATGAAAAAATATATAGGCCTAATCATATTATTCTCTGCTTTTAATTGTAATAGGCCTAGGCCTAAATTGGAAGGATAGATGTGGAAACAAAAGTTTAGCTAACTATACTTGCATAACACTATTGCAATGTGACTCTACAGTTTATAATTTGCATTCGCCAACTAATCGCCAAATGTCACATTTTGTAGTTCACTATTTTGAAATTGTATAGGTAACAGTAAAGCTGTTTTTCCTACAGTTAAATTTTTCCTAAAAAAACTCAAAATTTGATTGGTACGACAAGTGTATGAATATGTATAATGGTCCACAATACACATTATTACTTGGTTAAAAATGACCGACTTTTTTAATTTAGGGACAATGTAGGTATTCAAAAATTGAACCGAAAATAAATTGTACAAAAAGTGTCGGCCAATTAGCAATATAATGTTTTTGTTATCTTCTTTTTATAATGAAAATTTAGTACGTTCTCCTGCTTTAATTCCTGGTGCCCATTTCAACATTTGATTTAGTTAAATTAACTCTCAATATAGGCCTATATAACAGTTCATTATTTAATAATTGATCTAGAATTACTTAAAAAAATTATCATAATCATGGTTATTAAGTGATTAGTGAAGAAAACAATTTAAAAATAACATTTAAATAAAGTTTTTTAAATGTTTCGTGTTGGTGGTAATCACAATGAAAGTTTACAAAAGAGCTTATTAATTAGCTAAACTTGTTACCAAAATACTTTAACATTAATTAATATAATTCAATTTTGAATTTGATTACAATGTTGTTTTAAAGCTGTTTCAAAGTATCTATACATTGTTCAGATGTTGAACCCTACCCACACAACCCCTCCCCCTCCCCCGTCCCCAGTCCAATTACTGGTCACATCTGATATGGGTTCTAATGCACAAAAGTTTTTGGTTTTTTTATTTTCCTTTTTTAGAAATCCAATATTTTTCATCACAGCCTACATTTTCAAGGCTATACAAGGTCAGGGAGCCGTTTACTTAGTCACGGGACATATCCAAACTTATTTAAGACTAAATTCCTCCATATAAACTTTATGTGAATGTGACAGCTACGGTAGTTCATCTCTCTTCTTACCAGTATCCATCTCTAGTACATTGATTTTTAAACCGTGTTTATTATGGAAAATATTGTTTTTTTTTAATGTAATTTAATGAAAAAAAAAGAGATTAAAATTACATTATTATTACATTAAATATTAGTTCTCGAAACATTATATTCTGGAAATAAACTTAATCTTGTGACGGTGATGGCAGCATTCAATTACCAGTATTGTGGGTATTGTAATTTTGTACACAGTATTTTATTTTCTAATGCTGTTCGAAAGTCTCATCAGCAGTACACACGGACGCTGCCATCTTGTGATTGGAAAGAAGGGTGTAGGCCTAACACTACAGTTGGAAAAACAAAACAAACAAGGCTGGGTTTGCCTGTTGCAAATTTGCCATTTCGCGTGTTTTTAAATTTCATAATACTGTGTGAACAACAAAAAGATCTGCGCCATGTCGCAGGGATTGAAAAATATGAAGAAAAAGCACATCAAAGCTGTGTCGCAGAAAGTTAAGCTCTTCCGAGCAAGCGATCCTCTGCTGTCTGTTTTGATGTGGGGCATAAACCATTCGGTAAGTTGGTGTGATCACGGCAAGATAGTAGGCCTAGGTTCTAGGCCTAAATATTAATGGGTTTGCAGTATGAAGGGTGTAGTCAAGGCTATGAGGTAGTGGCTCACTCATGACCTAACAGCAAATTCAAATATCCCACAGTACCATCGGCATAGATAGGCCTACTTCTTTCATATTTTGCAATAGGCCTAGGCCTATTTAGTATATGTAAATCAACATTTAATTGTTTACGGCTGTCAACGAAAGATTTTTGTTGAGGTGATATGTATTGTAAGGAACAAATTTTCTAGTTAAAAACTAGGCCTAGGCTAGACTGGGCCTAACTATACATGCTCTAGGCTAGGCTAGTGTAAACTAAAGCTACTTTTTTTAGACTTCTGTTAAGTCCTACTAACTACCTGTACTCTACTAGGCCTACTAGTAAGAAGTGCTATTACAAAGGCTCTGTCAGGTCGGCTGTACAGTACATATAATTTCTTATTTTAATTTATATTCCCGCTTTGACTCAACGCAAGGACGAAGCCGTGCACTGACCAATCACAATGTGATAAACCATCTAAACTGTCGCTTGTGATTGGTCAACTCACTTGCGTTGCGTCTACGTCCACGTCCATGCATTACGTCTACGTCCACGTCCATGCATTACGTCTACGTCCATGCATTACGTCTACGTCCATGCATTACGTCTACGTCCATGCATTACGTCTACGTCCATGCATTACGTCTACGTCCATGCATTACGTCTACGTCCATGCATTACGTCTACGTCCATGCATTACGTCTACGTCCATGCATTACGTCTACGTCCATGCATTACGTCTACGTCCATGCATTACGTCTACGTCCATGCATTACGTCTACGTCCATGCATTACGTCTACGTCCATGCATTACGTCTACGTCCATGCATTACGTCTACGTCCATGCATTACGTCTACGTCCATGCATTACGTCTACGTCCATGCATTACGTCTACGTCCATGCATTACGTCTACGTCCATGCATTACGTCTACGTCCATGCATTACGTCTACGTCCATGCATTACGTCTACGTCCATGCATTACGTCTACGTCCATGCATTACGTCTACGTCCATGCATTGCGTCCATGCATTGCGTCCATGCATTGCGTCTAAGTCCATGCATTACGTCCATGCATTGCGTCCATGCATTGTTTCCAATTAGTGGCAACCAAACTTTAGCATGTTCCCCGAATGTAAAGTTTTCTATGGTCGACTGTCGGACAACAAGCTATGCAACATACTTGGCAAAACATTGAATATTTTTCATCTAACTTTTAACTGTATTTTGCAGTGGGAGTTGTGATGCGCAACTGAGTGGTGTTAAGCCCGCACAAACAATCATTTTGTTGAGAGTCTGTGGTGTTTGCCAAACAATGTACAAATTCTAAACTAACATATTTGTAAAACGTCTAGCAAGGTGGGAACTGCTTAGCCATTTTAATAACTGTAGCATACAGTGAAAATTCAATTCAATTTATTCCGGATTTTACAAAACAAACAATAACACATTCATCACACATGCAAGACCCGGGGGACTCCAACAGTAAACTCAATCGCTTTCGATGGGACGTCCCAGCCTTATTATTATTTGCCCATTATTAGTAAATGGGAAAATTATTGTACTAATACCATACTACTGTTACATAACAATTCAACATTTTCCTCATTTGGTAATTCGTACAAATTCGAGGACCAACAGTAATGAACATAATTTTGACTAAATATAATCAACACTAAGCAATAAACGCTAAAATGATTAATTTACATTCGGTTCTATAGTTTTGACATGCAGATCATTAGCTTCCACAACACCACAATTATCATAGTCCCCAATGTATAATAGGCTGTCAGTGGTTTTGCTAGTAAATGACTTCATAAGCTGTTTAAGGCTTCCTGGTTGAAGGGTTGTTATACTATAGGCCGTTTCCTGTGTGCCAATTACAAGTGCCATTTTGACTTTATGCATCGTCGACACCAATGTCAATGGTATTTTATATAGTACAGTATGTACTGTAGAAGTGATGGGTTGAGGGTTGTGAAGTCACTAATATTTTCTATGGTACCTTCAAGGTTTTTACCTATTTATTGTTGGTGACATTCAACATCCAGAAAACCGCCACTAACAGTAAATTATAATATTATAAACTTTATAAATACAATCACATACAGTACTGTACATTTATGAATGATCAAAATAGCTACATCCACTTGCGGTACAAAATTTGAATTACAGTCAATAAATACTTTGCCACGATCCTACTCTTTTGAGTATACTTGTTTTTTTACCTAAGACCATCTTAAATTTACAGTAGTTACCCACCCATCACAAAATACACGTGTCTAGAAGAATAGAAAGTACAGTGTTTTAAAGTTACAGAGATCATAAAGATATTTATCTCTATGCAGGGATTCAAATTAGAAACAACTTGCGGTGCACAATTTGAATTTAAGTCAATAATACTGTACCACGATCCTATGACGATCAACTCTCTTAAGTACCCTGTATGTGGTAGAGTACACTTGATTTCCTAGGACTATCTTAAATTTACAGTAGTTACCCGCCCACCACAAAATCGACACAAATGTCTAGTAGAATAGAGAGTTATTTAAATAGGGATATATAGATTCAAAGTAGAAACTGTTTTTTTTTCCTTTCTGATATAGATCAATGAATTGAATCACATAAACATTCCAGTTATGTTGATGTCGGATGATTTCAAAGCATACAGTAAGGTCAAAGTTGACAATCATCTATTCAACAAGTAAGTACTGCTTAGTTTATTTCGTGCCTAGCCTACCTGGATAAACCAACAATAGCCTTTCTCCTCAAAGAGCGAAATACCTGTATATATCGAAAAGTAGAAGTTTTCATTGAGTTATATATGGTTGCTTGTGGGAGGCTCACACTTGAGGGCATAGTTCATGGACTATACCATTTATGGAGAGGGGAGTTCAGTGAAAACTATTCGAGTTATAATCTTTGAGGAGAAAGACAATTGTTGGTTTATCCAGGTAAGTGGCACTCATAGACTACTAACACCACTGTACTGTAGGTTTGTGTAATAATAATGCTGTAAGTAATTATACTTTTTTAATTACAAGAGCATCTCCATTCATCGCTCCAGACAATTGGTTGTTACTTCAAACTGGATTAAGGTATTTGCTTTAAATGTTATTATTATGATAACATTTAGAGCCAATCACTTGTGGACATGAGATTTGGAAGGCCATGGGTGGTTTCTGAGATCAGAGAGCCATACTGTAGGTGGATTTAGAAGTCAGAGGGTGGAGGATACAGTAGTAGACACACTTTGGAAAGATGTTTTTACCTAAAGTGCTTTTTTACTCTAAGTGGGGTGAGGGAGTGACTGAATAATTCCAGAGGATTGGAATATTTCAACCTATACCCCCTGTACCATTTGCCTTGGTTCCAATGTTAATAATTTCTGTGCTCTTTATTTAGTGCTCATACTGTAATTGGTGCATGAACCAATTACTGTATATATTTTGTAAAACATACAGTAATAGATTATTTAACTGTACAGTAATTGTTTTAACTATATATAACTCAAGGTTATTGATCAATATATGCAAATGAGCTTAATTACGGATGGGTACACATCTGCGTACAGGTTTAATCCATGGACCTAAAATTAGACAGTCTAAAAATAATAATTGTTTTTAAATATTTCTATTTTTCAAGAGGATAGTTTACTATCTATATATATAGTGCTCAAACTTGCAATTGTATTTCCCTGAAAATAATAACATTACAGGCTATTAATTATTTAAAGGCTTTTTTAGGAAATTATAAACTAGCCCATAGTGACGATAGAACAGTGTTGTTGTTCTTTATTGATCATGACGTCATTTGATTGGATTTGAAAAAATATTATTTTTTATCAAAGACACCATTGTGTTCCTATAGTTCTAGCATGAAAACCTTTCTAATTTCTTTTGTTTTATGCAAGAAAAATGTATGTTTATCTAATTATGTTGATCATTGTCGTCCTAGTGTGTAGCAGCCTTTAAAGACCCCTTCCCTGCAATTTTGGACGTTTTTTGGAAAATAATACATATATATCACTTTAAAAACATTAAACCATGTCATTCCTTGTCTTAAATGTACGTTTTATGGTAAATTATGATAAAAAGTGAGAAACAATGCACTACCTAAGTAGCTCGCGGCGATCGACCTCTAGTGGACGGTCTTAGGCCTAGCCTAGCTAGGCTTAGTTTTGTAGGCCTAGCTGGTAAACATCGGTAACGTACGAACATCGTACGCGAGCTATATACCTAGCCTGACGTTGTATGGTTGCTGCATTAATTGTCTTTCTATTTTTGCCAGACTCCGTTGATACAAATTGGGGAAAACCCGGTATTTTCGCTGAAAAGTTAGGACTCTTCCATTTGTTTTGGCCTCACGATCGATCGAAAAGTGGGTGAATTACAGAAGAAAAACAAAAATATCAATCCGCGCGCAATGCATTTTGGGATTTATAGCGGGCCGCTATAATTATTAGAATCGACTTATTTTTCACATTTTTAACCGTTTAAAGACGAAAAAAGTTATCGCAATAGGACCATATAGTATTATTTTTACATTAAATATAGTTTGTGATCTTAAATTAGATCTAAAAAACGTAGGGAATGGGGCTTTAAGCTATTTTAAATTTAATATATTAAATCTATGATTACAAGTGAGGCAATGCACAGTTGGATACAGTTGAACCCTCTAGGGTGTTGTTAATGTCAGATTCTGCAGCAATGGTTATGGCAGAATACAGAGTACTTTTAGTTAATGAAATATGTATCCATTTTTAAAAGGCAGTTAATCACATTTCTGGTCTATTTAAAATCATTTAACAAATAACTATATTTGATGATGATATCATTAAATGTTCAAAATATTTTTCTTCTATTAATATTCACTTCAGTCAGCCTAAAAAAAACTAAAAAGCTACTGTATCCATTCAAAATTAGGATTACTGTACATCTCATTATTGGACATTTAATGTATTAACATTTTCCAAAGTTCCGCCCAGTTTTACCAAGCCATTTTAAAGTTAAAGAATACTGCCCATTGGTCCCTCAGTTCTATTAAAACAATATAACCAGGAATACTGTATGTAGCACAATAATAGTTTTACAGTTATACAGTTAGTTAAAAATCAAGATGTATGGAAATTTCTATTCGAAAGTACATTTACCACGAAGAACTTAAATCTTTATTTTATAATTATTAAGTAATGAATTGTTCTAAATATAGTTTTTCTTTGAAAGTTAAATTCTGTTTATGAATTCTGAGAATTATTGACATTTTACAAGTAACTAGAAAGCCACTCCGCCTACTGTAAAATTCTCCTACATAAGATTTCTCCAGTAAAAACAATATATATATTTGTGTGTGTCTTAATGCTGTTTGTGATTTAGGTTAATTTCATTACAAGCATGTGTATGCGAGTTTGGTGTAATGGTTATGTAACAAGCCTTTCAATTAACAATAGCTTCAGTTGACTAACAATAGAACAGCAACGCGAAAATCAAACGAGTGAATTTGAAAAGAAATAGGTTTTTTAAACTACTCGCATCAAAAAACGTGCACATTAAATCAAATTATGTTTTAAAATTACAAATCACAAATTATAACTCTTGCCTCTTGTTAAAAAATGAAGTTTTTTGGACAAGTAGTTCTCGAGAAAATGCAATTTCAGTTACTTGTTACTTTAAGACTGCTCGCCGGCTTTTGAAAAATTCTGTCCTATCGTTTAACGCTAGCAGGTCTGAAAAAGTATAATAAAAAGTGGTCCAGAATTGGGACTGTGGTCCCAAATGGTTCCCAAAATTTAATGGAATGGTCCTTGACCACATATATATCTGTCTATTCATTTTGGTAAAGATCTTGTAATTACTTTTTGAGTAATCCTGCTAACAAACAAACAAACAAACACACGCTACCGATTACATATACCTCCTTGGCGGAGGTAAATAACTGTAGTGCTGTAATCCTATATTACAGTATATTCTGCAATGCAAATAGATAACTACTATGAAAGTACTGGTAATTTTAAAGAATATACAGTAATGTGTTTACAAAAATATTTAAATACTCTTACCCGTAACAATCTACTGCCACCATGTGAACTTTGAATCTAATCAAATGTTTGAAAATCGAACGCCATCGGATAGCAATAAGCCTATAAAGGTAGCATGATCTATTTCGTGCCTAGCTTACCTGGATAAACCAACACTAGCCAATGCTCTTCAGAGGGAGGGCTTAGATACGAAAACCCTTTTATTACTTCAATTCAGTACACAGTCTGAACCTGTGTGTACTGTGCAAATTTGTGAACTCTGACCTTCGAAGCCCTGGTAGAACACCAAGATACAGACATAAATTAAAAACATGTTAAGGAATGATTAATGACAGAGTTATCTGGGGACAGCCCCCCCCCCCCCCCCCCCGAACTTCCATATTCGTAAAACGCACTCAGAAAGTGCACACTACTTGAGATAAATAAACTTGTTGTTTATGATGACTCACAGTCACATTAAGCTAATGAGTCAAAGTAAAGTAAAGTAATCTACCACATTTAATGATTGCTAATTGTTAATACATACTGTAGTTATTAAGTCATAGTGTGGTCAGACATAATTTTAATAGAAAACCATGTGAATGGTTTTAAAAAACAATCTCATTTTATTTACTCAGTACTTGTACAGTAGTTGTTGACTCACATTGAAGGCCAACTAAACAAACATTATTAATATTATGCTTAAGATAAAAATTAATCTGATTTAATATCTTATATATCTAATATTTAATCGGCATTGCAAAACATTTGAATTTAGTACAGACTTAATGTAAAGAAACGGTTTCACTTTGATGGCATATTAATTATTGCTGACCTACAGACTGTATGCTGTATTTAAAGCTCTGTCTATACTATCAAACCATGAAGGTAAAAAATATTCAATTTATTTTTTACCTCCATGATCAAACTGTCCCAAATATGGTGGTAAATGTAATATGCCCAAATATGGTAGTGTTATGACATCATGTCCATATAAGGGCACATCGCATACATTACTGTATGCTGTATTAATTTAAAGCTTTGTCTACACTATCAAACTGTCCCAAATATGGTGGTAATATGCCCAAATATGGTAGTGATAATGACATCATCATGTCCATATAAGGGCACATCACATGTTTTTGTCTTGACTGTAGTATAGACAGAGCTTTAGAAATGTTACACTTTCTTGAACACCGTGTCAAAGTGCTTTTTACTGGTATATTTTATATTTTTTTAAAGAAAATAATAAATACTGTAAATGAATAATTACAAAAATTCATAAAAAAAACCATTGTTTTGTTATTTGCCCTTGACCCAATTAACATTTTCTGTACATTCGATGCTCTTTGAATTGAATATTAATTACTACAGATGGTTCTCTGTTTAAAACAAGAAATGAAGATTCTGTGCCAGCCATAGTAAATTATAATTGATTAGCAAAAGCTATTTTTGTTTGCTACAATTTGCTATTGATGAATAAAGATAATTATCTATCTTTTTTATAATATATATTTTTTGTTTCCGTTTGTCTGTTTTGTTATGGCGTCCTTGACACAAGCATTTGCTTTCTTGGTGACTCCACCATTATTTGGAAATAAATGTTTATTATAATGATGATCTATATCAGTTATCAAGTTCTTCATAGGATTGTCATTGTCAAGGCCAAACAGATTTAACATTAACTATTAATTTTAATATAGATGGATATTTTTTTCTCTATATAATTTTGATAATACAGTAGTAATATATGAATTTTATTTTATTAAATTTTTTCCTTTTTTGCAGGGAAAATTTACCAAGCCATTTTAAAGTTAAAGAATACTGCCCATTGGTCTTCAGGAACCTTCGAGAAAGATTCAATATTAGTGATGTAGACTTCCTTGTGAGTACCAATTGTAATTTTTTTAAGATATTATTTTTTGTTGATTTCACTAATCCTTTTCCTGCATAAATTGTAACAACTTGTATAAACCAGATTTGATCTCCTGTGATTTATTACACATTTTCATACATGTACACGCGAACCATCAGAAATCCTGGAAGGAAAGTGTAGTTGTGCGCTATTTGATTTAATTACTATGATTTAATACCAGGGCAATATACATGTGCGCACAGTGAGAACTCGAAACATTTTAGGGAAAAAAAACAGGCCTCTCATCAGTGTGCTTGTCTGAGATTCTTCACAAAATTGTTTTTACTATGCAGATGTGAAAATGGCATAAGTGAAAATTCACTTTTATTGAGATAGTTGGCCAGTTTAATCATTTATAATGATACTGTAGTGCTTACTCTCTGGGCTGACCTAAGTAATATGTCTGCTTTTCCAGAAATTCTGGTTTTAGGCCTACTGTGTTTTTAGTACTAGTTACTAAAAATAATTTGAGTACCCTTTAGACCTTTTGAGAGAGTTTGGAGTACTACTGTGCTACTAGTACTAGGCTCTAGACTATAGGTTTCCTTATAATTTTATATCATCCATACATGATGGAAGTACCTCCATGCATACACAATGGTCTATCTATATTTATCTTGATAACAAAAAAAAAAATTTCTGTATAATAATCCTTTTCAGTCATACTGTAGCCACCGAAGTTGTATTATTACTATCCATCCTTTCCTGTTTTTCTAGAAATGAAAACCTCAATTACCACTACAAAAACCAAATAGTACACTACTTCATTGATCTAAAATATGTGATACACTACATATTGTATAAATTGCATAATTTCATAGTTCAATTTTGTACAATTTGAGGTGTCAAATATCAATTATCCAAGGTTACTTAGGTGTTTCTTTAACACATTGTGGCATGCATACACCCACAACAAGGACCTGTCTCTCATCTACAATATTCAGTTTGATTGTTCTAATTTTAAATGATTATAGAATTCATTTCCAGAGTACTGTAAAGTACTTCCTATTTGTTTTGAATTATCACAGTATATTTACTAATTACAGTAACCTTTTAATTTCACCAATTGTCACATTTTTTTGGAATTAACATTTAGTTAATTCCAAGAAATGTAACAGTAACACTAAACAGTGCAATAATTTAATTTTATTGTAACATCAAATTAATTGTGTGCATTGTCTCGTTCTGTGTGTGTGCAAACTATCGTGTTAACCTTTAGAATTTAAATATTCTATAAATTGTTAACTTATCAGATCTACATGGTACCATGTTTTCGAGTGAGATGAGTTAAAATATTATCCATAATCTCACTAGGATGCAAGACAAATACCAACGCGGTGTATGATTCACCATGTTTACTTGTGTTGCGATATCCTTGCGTTGTGTCAACCAAGCTTTACTTACATTATGATAGTCCTACGTATTTAGCAGAAATGGTACAGTAGTGCCAATCAGTCACAAGAGTCCTTGTTCAGCTTTTCACTATTAGATTTTCTTAATTACTGTTCCACATGTTCACATATTTCTAGTACTGTATGGCAGATTGTTCATTTTGTCATAAGGAAATAAAGAAGCAGATACTAGATGCAGGGGCTGCCATAAGAGTAAAATGCTTAATGGGACCCAGCTCCATATACTGTACAGCACCCGATCCAGATGGTCTCCCATCCAAGCTCTAACCAGACCCAACGTTGAACATTTAACACTGTAAATTTATACTGTATTTGTTTAAAACTGTATTTGATTGCTTGTTTTGTAGAATTCTTTCACATCCTCCGCACCAGGGTACGATGACAGTTCTGGCAAAAGTGGTTCCAAGTTCATGATGTCCGCGGACAAAAAATATGTTATTAAAACAATATCAAGCGAAGAGGTTGGACTCATGCATGAACTGCTTAAAGCCTACCATAAGGTAAAACAGGTTGTTAAGTTAAATTTATGTGTATCCTTGTATAAATTTTAGATCCACAGTAATGACGAGTTGAGTGGCTTAGCAGTTAAAGCTACTTTCACATCTTACCCGGAATCGGTCCGGCACCCTGAGGAAAATTTTAGTTCCTAGGATACTCCTAATGGTCTAGTCCGCAACCACGCCCTCATGTGGGAACGTACCACCGTCATCATTTCTTTTCGTCACGTGAAGGCGTTACGACGTACAAAGATAAAAGTGATACGTTGCATTCAGTTATAGTTGCTATGATTTAATATTTTTCAGTATGTTGTAGAAATCCACGGTGAAACGCTTTTACCACAATACCTCGGTATGTATCGATTGACAGTTGATGGAAATGAAACGTACATGATAATAATGAGGGGGGTTTTCAGTAGTACTTTGGCAATTCATCGGAAATATGACCTCAAGGGGTCAACTGTTGACAGACAAGCAAGTGATAAAGAAAAGGTTTGTATCTGTCAATTTCTATATGTTTGCCTATCTTTGACTATAGCTCTGTCTACACTATCAAATTCATTTGACAAATATAGTGTGATGTGCCCAAATATGGTAGTGATAATCCCAAATATGGTAGTGATGTGACATCATCATGTCCATATATGGGCACATCACATTTTGTTGTCACATACAGTTTGATAGTGCAGACAGAGCTATACAGTGGCAATGTCTATAGCTTTTTAATAGGAAAAAACTGTAGTCGGAGATCTTTGACAAAACATTTGGTCACAGTATATACACAGTTGCATAACAACTATGAGCTCCAGATCATAAAGAGTTCAATGCAACTACCCAGCGTTGGAGGGCCCCTTAGGAGTGCTAAACCAAAGACCTTTGCCCTGTGCGTTAATACACAACATAATGAGTCAAATAAATATGTTATGATAACAATCCTTGTATAGATGTCACTTAAATAACATTTGTCTTGTGTAGGTTCATTCCATTTACTACAACATTTTGATATTTATATTATTAAAGGATGTGTAATGGTAATTGTTGACGTTGGGTTTCCAATTTTTGTTTCGTTTCAGTTAATACTTAATAATACAATGACTTATTTTATTATTTTTTTAGGCTAAAGATTTTCCAACTTTCAAGGACCAAGACTTCTTGAAAGAAAACAACAAAATATATGTCGGTGCTGAAGCCAAACAGAAGTTACTCACTACATTGGAACACGATGTAGAGGTGAATATTGCACATGATTTTACCTACAAAATATCTCCCAATTGAGTTGATGATGAATGCCAGTTTATTGCCTGTAATTCTGTTAATATGATTCCCTCCAAATACCATCTACCTAGTTTGTCACGTTTTGTTAAAAGTCGCAACTGGGATTTTTGATCCAAAAAAAAAATCTAGTGTTATGGTCCTCCTTCGAGCACCACTTTCATAGGCGGATTCAAGGGAGCCTCCTTAATTTTGAAAAATAGAATGCAAGAGATAGAAAATCAGATTAAAATTCAGCACTTAATCTTTAGGCCCTGTGCCCATCACTTTTTCAAAATCCTTGATCCGCCACTAATATTCTTGGTGCCTTGTGGATAAAAGGTCACCACTTCATTGGCCAAACAGGATAGTAGAATTAGAGATAGACATATCCAATAAATTTGAGAAGAACTTGGAACGTTATTTAAAAAATGTTTGCAAACTATTAGTATTACAATTATAAATTTATTGACTAGTCTGTGTAATAATAAATGTTTTACATTCTTTTTTTTGCAAAAAGTTCTTAGCCAAATTGAAATTAATGGACTACAGCTTATTAGCTGGCATCCATGATGTGGCAAAAGCCGAGCAGGAGGAACGCGAGAGGCTGGAAGCTGAAGAAAAGAATGGATTCCATGAGGATGAAGACTCGGGAAGTGGCGAAACATTTACCCCTCCTGACAGTCCCATGAATGTGTCTCCAGCTCTCCTCTCATCAGGAGAGTGTGACCTTAGTGAAGATCTATATGCTATTCGAGCTTCTGATGGTATTTATTATTTTACTACATTATTTAAACTGTTTGAAATGAGAAAATAAAAAAGAAAGAATAAAAGCTAAAAGGATGTCTAAGGTGATAACCGAACTGATTAAAGTACTGTGTCATGCGTATACCCATTATTAATCAGTGCTTCTATGAATGGATGTTCTGTTGAGCACAGGAACGCTAGTTACTCGTACACAGTACTGTTTTGATTATGATCAATGCGGAAATCACCTCACTACCCATATTTCATAGTTTTTGCAAATTATGTCAGTTTTTCTGCTCCCACATTGTCAGTAGATATGCACCTGCCACAGGCCCCTTGTTTAGCACTACAAATTGGCCTTCACAATACTGGGTGATTGCATTTGGCTGCTCATGCTCTGGGGCCCCTTAAGCTCCATAGCCTCTGGTTTTATGCAGTAAGCGATCATAGCTGTTAAACCACTAGCCACAGGCTTATTTCTATAAATGCTTTTTTCCAACTTTACAGTATTCATTTGGAAATTTACCAAAATGAATTCCAAGAAATATTACCTCTTATAGGATAATGTATTATACTGTGTAAAAATAATTGTGCTTGTGAATTCAGAAGGTCACTTTAAGCTTCCTTTGGGCTACATGATCAAGATGCATTATCTTTATAAATATCTAAAAGAGACAGAATGATCTACGATGTAAACATCTTCTTTGCCATTAGTTTGTATAAATTGCATTTACACTATGGTTAATCTTAACCTAAATACTTCCCTTAATATCAATTAGTAGATACGGTAATTGATTTGTTCTATTTCAATCCATCATGCTCGTCCATTAGCCATTCATCTCATGAATATTCAGTGTGCTAATTAGAACACCATGGTCACTCAGCTGGTCTAATTTAATTCGGTTAGTAAGTCCCATAAGCTGTTTCGTTGCCAGAGATAATGATTGGAAGGTGCGTTTAATGAGCCAGTGTGAATGGGTTTAATGAAGAGATTTTGTGCATGTGTTTTTAGCTGCCTTCATTATTGAATTTTAAGTCTATTTATAACCAAGCTGATGGCAATTAATGGCATGTATATGAGATGCGTAAAAGAAGTACAAATGTGATTTTGGTTTTTTGTTTGCATTAAAATAAATATAATGTATTGTATCGACAAATGTATTTGCTGTCACAAGATGCACATTACAACAATTTTAATCATTTTCGAATATGTAACAAAAAGTCCACATAAATTCAGTAAGGTTTTTTTTCATTGCAGAATTTTGTTTTCTCCCACTAAATTTGTATTTTTTTTTTACACTTCTACATTAGTTCATTCTTTATGGAGACATTTTACTGTTTGTGGAAGGATTACGTCCAACACTTATTTAGAGTACACCCCCTATTTGGGGACACTGTTGATAGGGGACTACTGTATTGAAATATAAAAAGTAGAGAATATTTACATTTACTCTATATAGTTTTACAAAAAAATTCACTATTATTTTAACAAATGATGTTTTTCCATTGACAGATTCACCAAAAGAAGAAGTCTACTTTCTAGGACTGATAGATATCTTAACTCATTGGGGTGCTCGCAAGAAAGCTGCAATGGCTGCCAAGACTGTAAAACATGGGGTAAGTAGGAGACAGGCATAGAATCTCACACTTATGGAGTGTACAAATGAGCACAAAGAGGCAAGCATTAGAATATATAGGTATTTTTATTCATAAAAAACACATACATAGTACAAACAGAAGGCAGCCAACGGCTGAATAATTCTTCAAACAACGTACAAAGTAAAAATTTAAAAGACTCTAACAACAATATAATATATACAAGTACACAATAAATCCGATCATTAAAAAGCCGTTAAAATTCTTTAAAATGCCAAAAGACCCAGATAAACCAAAGCATGAGATAATCACTAATTCGTTAATTATTATTAATATTATAAACCTACAAAGTTTTAGATTTAGAAGCTTCATTCATTCTATCAATAATGTTAGGGATGGTAAAGCATTTCCAACGATTAGTTTTACACAAGGGGCATCCAACAAATTAACATTTCTCAAATTGCGACCGTGGTTAAGATAAGGGGAAGCATATCCTCTGTGGGACTTTCCCCTATTACGAGGAACACTTGCCATGAAATGAACAAGGTTAATATATATTTTAACAATACTACAAGCCCCTATTAATTATATTAAGTGGACATTTGGTTGGGTTAGGTGTCTTCTTTATAGCTCTGTCTACACTATCAAACTTTATTTGACAAAAAAAATGTGATGTGCCCATATATATGAACATGATGTCATCACTACCATATTTAGGTATATCACCTCCATATTTGGGCACGTCACACTTTTTTTTTCAAACTATTTTGATAGTGTAGAGAGAGCTTTATAGGGGTTTTGCTGTACCTTTAAAATTATATGCGACCAATTTGTACAGGGCAAGTTATTAAAATATTTTAAGGTAGTAAAATTTGTGCTTATGAACATACAAGATTTAAGCCAATTTGTTTTAAGAGAGAGCAAAATTGTTATCGTTTATTGTTAATAAGTTAACTGTATTGAAATATAATATTCTATCCTTTCTTTTTAGGCCGGGGCGGAAATCTCAACAGTTAAACCTGAACAATATGCCAAGCGATTCTTAGAATTCATTTCAAAGGCAGTTGAATAGCGCAACAAACCTGTGAGAGACTATGTTTAAATACTTGCCAGTTAGTAACGAACAATGTTTCTATATACCACTTTATATATTGTCAAATTTATTAGCGCGACTCTCAATGTGATTTCGTCTACCAGTGTTCAACAGGACATCCTGTGGATTGGACATTTTAAAAGCTTTGCGGACAACTAGTATTAAATGATGTCTTTAGTGTTAAGGACCAGATACTAATTGGTGATCAAATATTTGTTACAAGAATTATTCTTTTAGAAATATAATTGAAGGAGTTTAGTGATGAATTCAACAGCATTCAATAGTATACTTCTTTTTTATCACACACTGCAGTTTAATGAAGACAACATCTGGTGAATGTTGGTACACATCAGCACTCAATAGAATCATTCTTTTACTTTGTCAAGTGAGTTTACACACCAGTATTTAATGGAGACCTTCTGGATGTTGGCCAGATTAGTTTGGCTGCATTCGCCAGCATTCAATGGAAACCTGGATTTTGGTACTCATCAGCATTGGAGACCTGGTTGTTCTGGTGAGTTTACTGCACGCCAGCATTCAATGGAGACCTGGTTGTTCTGGTGAGTTTACTGCACACCAGCATTCAATGCAGGCCTGGTTGTTCTGGTGAGTTTACTGCACACCAGCATTCAATGGAGACCTGGTTGTTCTGGTGAGTTTACTGCACACCAGCATTCAATGGAGACCTAGATGTTGGTCGGTTAAAGTTTACTGCACACCAGCATTCAGACGTTATGAATGATGTTTGGTCCTTACCAGCATTCAATGAAGAACTTGTGGATGCTGGTCTAGTGACTTTTGTATGCACAAAATTCAGTGGATGATGATTGGTCCTCCCAAGCATTCAATGGAGAACTTATGGATGTTAGTCTGGTGACTTTTTTACGCACAGCATTTAATGCAGGCCTGGTTGTTCTGTTGAGTTTACTGCACACCAGCATTCAATGGAGACCTGGTTGTTCTGGTGAGTTTACTGCACACCAGCATTCAATGGAGACCTAGATGCTGGTCTGTTAAAGTTTACTGCACACCAGCATTCAGACGTTATGAATGATGTTTGGTCCTCACCAGCATTAAATGAAGAACTTGTGTCCAGTGACTTTTGTATGCACAGCACTCAATTGTGACCTGGTTTCATCTGGTGTGTTTGGTCCAACCAACAGTCATTGGTGAGACCTGTTTGGTCTAGCAAGTTTAGTACACATCAGCATTCAATGGATTTCTACAACTGCTGTGATGAATTGTCAAACATCAGAAGTAATATTTGTTGTACGGTCACATTACAATGGAAATGACAGCATATGACGTATAACGAGCTGGTGTATCTTCACAATAAATTGTTTCTCTAAAATAAGTAGATAGGTTTTCAAATAAATTGTTTTTTTTATGTGCATTACGATAGATATACCCTTATTAATTTTACAATGCAATGTAGTTTTCTACATTATTCTATCCTTTTTTCAGGAGACAAAAGTGAGACCAAAAAAATATGAAATCATGTGATTTTAGAGATAATATTCATGTTTCCATAAAAATGATTACATATGTAATGTGCTTCGGATTGTCATTTAGTGATCAAATTTGCGAACTTTGTATCAAATTGTGAGTTTTATTTTTCCAAACTTTTTTCCATAGGGTGCTTCCTTGGTATCTGTTATCCATATGGAATGAGTGTTGACTTAAAGAAAGTGTTTATGTTGTAAAAAGTCGAAAAGATAGTACAGTAGCATCTCCCAATTCATTACTTATGAATAACCCGTTACACCTACTGTATTTTACATTACACAAGTTTACATTTAGTAATACTCGATAGTTTACACACACTTTGTCAACACCTGTGTTTTGTATTGTGTGCTCCCCCATGTGTGTACATTCTAGAGTTCACACAAACATGGGGCACATGCTATACAAAACGGAAGTCTCATTGTGTGTAAAAACTTCAAGTTTTGCTAGGAAATGTGATAGGTAAATTACAGACATCATTAATGATGTTTTTTGACTACCATACCATTTGAAACTTGTATATTTGTGTTCGCATGGAATATATATGTGGACAAGGTTTTTATAAACATAACGATAACAATGTTCAATTGTTAATGTTATGAAGTTTATATGTACTGTATTGTAAAGTATAAGAAAGTCTACAACCTAAAAGTTTTGGTTTATGCTTACTCATTTTCATACATATATATTTATTTGAACTTACACCTTTAAATCGGTGGCACTCAATCAATGACAATTGGTGCGTTCTTAAGTAAAAGTTACAAATTCACAAACTTAACTAAACAAATATGTAAAAAAAAAAAAAATATATAATCCTGTGGAAACGACTAAATAACATTATTAATAATAATATCTCCATTACTACTACTACAGTAATTGTGACATACACTACAGGATAGGAGATCACAGTATAGTTATCTTGACATATTCTTTGCTGCTGTACATACTGTTTCGTTTTTTTATAAATACTCATACATTTATAGAGTGTGTATGTCACATGATCCACAACGTTTTAATAAGTACATTCATCCATTCCTCTTGTGAAATAAAAAGATTTCTAATAATACAAATTATTTATAAAAAAAATATAAAGATGTGTATTTTAAAAACCATTTTGTACAAATATATTCTTGTTCTTTGCTGTGCTGAAAGACCTTCTTGTGTGGTGTTCTTCACACTATGCTATATTCACCAAAAAGCACACTGTAGTGTTATATATCCATACTTGGATTTTCATCCTAAAATATTTGTGAATATCATTATCATATTTATATATTCTGGTTATGCATTATGATAAAATATTAATGTTCTTGTAATATAAATGCAATGCTTTATGAATATAGATACACTTATGACCACACACCTTCTTATCCAAAATGACCCTTGTGAAAGGATTGTATATTGTGTGCTTAAACAGTCATACAGTAGTATGTTTTAAAACAAAGAGGTTAAATAAATTAATTAGAGTCAACTAAGCAACAACGAAAAGTCATGTGGAGAGTGCAGGGACTTTTCAAAATGGTCTTCTTATTTGTACAAACAATACAGTTTTTAGACATTAACTCTATTGATAATGGCAATCTGTATGCTCTTTACGCTTAACACGCTGTAATAGAAGCATGGTTGTCCATGAGTGAATAGGGCATATGACTTCACACTGGCATATCTGATTGACCAATGTGATGTAGCCATATCCTTCTCCATGGCGACTCGGATTTTGAGCCATTGATTGATTTGACTCTCTAGTTGATCATATAACCTCTGTAGTTTAAATCAATATATATAATATTGAATACTGTTTAAATTTGAGAGCAGTCTGAACAATTTTATATACCACTAAATACTAAATACATCTAAATACTACTAAAAGTTTTGAAAAAGTATATATTTTGGTATTAAGTTTGTGCGTTATAATATAAACAAATAAACAAACCGAAAGCAGTTAACAAAATCAATAGACAAAAACAGTACAATTAAGATTAGTTTTACCTATCACATAAATTTATATTATTTTAAATATTTGATACTATCCTTTTTAAATTTAAAAGTTATTTTTTTCAGCAAATTTTAATAGTTGTCATCTAAAATAGATAATCTAACCTAAAACATTGTTTTATTCAAAGTAAAAACGTTATTTAACTATATGAGCAAGTGAAATAATTACTTGTAGTTGTACTAAAACCATCATAATAATCTTACAGAATTATTTTTAGAACAGTTGTTTCAGCCTTCAAATGTCATTAATGCTTTAGTCATTAGTTAATTGTAATTAAAATAACATAATTAGGCTTTAATGATTAGGTTCTGTTATGCTTGGTGAATTTCTAAGTAGTTATCTTGTAGAGTTTATAAAGGAACAGGATGAAACAGATGCGAGCGATCCAGCCACCCACTCAGCCAGGGATAACCCAGCCAGGGACGACACAGCCAGGGACGACCCATCCAGGGATGACCTATCCAGGTGTGGCCCAGCCAGGGATGACACAGCCAGGGACAACCCATCCAGGGATGACCCATCCAGGGATGACCCATCCAGGGGTGGCAAATCCAGGGATGTATCATCCCTGGCTTGGCCACCCCTGGATGTCCTATTATCCTATACTATATAATATATTATAGAAGTTCTAGTCTGATCAAAGCTTCCTCAACACTATATTATATTTTAGGGAAGAAGAAAAGCTCAACATTTAACATGTTTTATGATTATGTCTGTAATTAAGTAGGATCATGTGCAAAGCTAATCCTAAGGTCCACTCTCCTGATTCACCTCAACCTAAACAGTTTTTATAAAAATGCACAATGTTCGAAATACATTCAGCTGAGTGTGTTTAAAGTACACTAACAGTTGACGCACACTGTAAACTTGTCGCATAAACCTTCCCTATGTCGAGATGTACTCTTTTTTATTTTTAGTCCATAGAGCTTCCTTCTCTCTAAAACTGAAACATAATACCGGACTGGAAATGACATTTTAGAAGCTTTTAAAATTTATAGTTATAAAAAAAACGGTAACTTTCTGGTCTTTAATACTTGTTTTAATACTGTTTAATATGGATACTGTATCTGTGGACATGTTATACCAATTATATACAGTTTGTTATTGGAGCAAAGATAGGGTAAATAAGTAGCTTAATAATAAAATGTTTAGAACGCTTCTTTTTTTATGTAGTTTATCTCATAATATTAATAGCAACAAGATTATCTAAAACTGTGCAATGTAAATGAATTGATATTTTCAATCGTATAGAAAGTGCTTAATTTTTTTTGTTATAATGCAGTCGCCTGTTGATATACTACTTTCATCCGAGACACAATTTCCAGAAGGCATTTTATAGAGTAGGAAATAGTTGGAAATAGGTTTTTTAGTTTTTATTTATGGGAATATGGTTTGTCGCAAATAGCCTGATTTCGTGATGAACGTCATTGCACAATGCATGATGGGAAAGGTCATGATGCATTCCTACCAACAACAAATCATGTACGTACGTGTCGTGACGTTTGCTCCCAAACCCTTCACACGATGTGTTGTGTACACTATTTGCGATAAACATAATGTTGACAGTATTACCTTATTTTCCAAATACAATCGACCCTATGTTGTTTTCTGTACATTGTTTCTCTCATTTTATCAGGTTTGGTAAAAAAAAAAAACCATTATTATTATAATGTTATTTTTATTGACTCAATTGATGGAGGAAGTTAATCCCTCTATACATTGTTTTTCTTGTGTGTTAGTATTGAATTATTGGCAGGGTTGTTGGTCACATGTGTATACAATTTCACTAAGTGCACAGGATATAAACAGAATTGCAGGGAAAGGGAAAATCTGCATCCGTACCATATTTTAGTGATTTTCTTGATGTAGTTATTATAGAAAGCTATATTTCTATTATGTTGATATAATGTTGCTTAGTACAGTATTGTGTTTTTTCTATTCCAATCACTGTACTACAATATAATAATTGTATTAGAATAAATTCAATTGTTATGAACAATTATTCAGTTGAATAAATTATATTATTTATTTAAATATATATTTTCATTAAATGTATTATTTTAACAAATTATATTATTGTGATATTATTTTTATTTGCATTATGCATATATTTGTTTTTTTAAATATTGAATTCTTATGAAAATTAAAGACATTCACTTATTAAGTAATACTATTATATGACTGAATTTAGACTTTTGTGTATAATTTGTATTCTAGTATTTGTAATATTTTTACCACTAATTTATAGGTATTATCTATGCTTAATAGTCTTACACTTATTCAATTTATTGTCAAAATTACTCCATTGGTTATATATTATTTTCTACTTGTTTATTTCATGTTTATCATACTGTGACAATGTTGTGTGTTACAAGATAATACTTATGAAACATGGTTACAGAAAATATAGAAATGTGCTTACTACTCCTATGCTAGAAAGTAGTAAACGTTTGCATTTTTGAATGAATTATTATTGAAAATGATTAAAATCATTGTAAATTGATGCCTATTATTAAAAAATATAAAGTAAGATGTAAATCCGTTTTGTAATATTGTTTTAGTTGATGTTGTGAATGGCCTACTATATTATCATTATCAACAAGAGGCTATTATTAGTCCCGTGGGCTGTATATAACATCATAAACTATTGACCAATAAAAGGATTTCCTGGTTACGTCATACACCAAAGAAGAAGGCCACTCACTGAGCTTCCGGGTTAAACCTGACCAAGCATACGATAAGTAAACACTTCAGATCGTAGCACAGTTCAACGCGGTTGCCTTTAAAAGTTTATTTAGTTTATTTCCGGGTAAGGCTCCAAAATTCAGAAGTTAAAAACTTTGATTTTGTCTCGTTTTTGGTACGATCTTTTGCGACAATTTAGAGAAAATGAAGTTTTATTTTAACTGTTTATTTTAGTTGAACTTGAAAGAACAATGTTTTACGCTGTGCTCCTCATGTTGGTGTGTGGTGGTAGTTTTTGGCAGACAGTCGTGGTTGCCGACGAAGTAAGTGAATATTGATTATTTCCTCCTCCTTATGATCTCTAAATCATCCTTATTCTTTGTGCTACTGTGCCTGGTTGTATTGTAGATTATTATATTGTTTCAGCTAGTGTATTTACAGTTTTATATACAGTGGTATATTGTAATGTAGTTTTATCCGAGGTTTCCCCAGTGGATCAGGCCCACATCATGGAGGTTTCTCCCTCAATAAATGTTCGAATTGTTGAAACGCCAAGGCCTAAATTGGCGTCAAGACTAATTTTTTTCCGTTTCAAACTTTTAATTTTGAAGCCAATTTGCTTGTAATATTGCTAAATTAGACATCGACATTTTAAATTTTATGTTTAAAATACACAAACTATGTTGTGGAATGTTTTTATTATAATGTTATAAATGAATTTGGCTATTTCAGCATGGTCAACCATACATATACATTTTTTGTAATATATTTGTAAATTTATATTTTAAGTTAGGGTGCCACAGATTAAAAGCTTTGCTTGCTTGTGGTTATCCTGTTTTTCACACTTTATTGTACTTAATCTTTTATTTATATTTTTAAGAATGTTGTGTGAAAAATAAAAGAATCAATCAATCAATCAATATCATAATATTATTTTTCGATAAAGCCGGCCCAGTTGATTGTGCGTCTATGTAAAGTTTTCTATTGATAGAAAGTCAAGGTAGATCAACTGTGCATCTAGTTCTCTGTGCGGATAGACAACCTATAGTGTGTAAAGACGCATGGTCACCTGTGTGCCAATAGGCCGCTCCACACCAAATATTGACAAGCGCCACACCAAATATTGACAAGCGCCACACCAAATATTGACAAGCGCCACACCAAATATTGACAAGGGCCACACCAAATATTGACAAGCGCCACACCAAATATTGACAAGTGCCACACCAAATATTGACAAGCGCCACACCAAATATTGACAAGCGCCACACCAAATATTGACAAGCGCCACACCAAATATTGACAAGCGCCACACCAAATATTGACAAGCGCCACACCAAATATTGACAAGCGCCACACCAAATATTGACAAGCGCCACACCAAATATTGACAAGCGCCACACCAAATATTGATGGTCAACTGTGCCGACATAATACAGTAGGCCTAAAATCATGATCATCAACCAGTTTACCATGCCATAGCTTTATCCAACTAGTAACACCATG
This sequence comes from Antedon mediterranea, assembly GCF_964355755.1. Lineage (NCBI taxonomy): Eukaryota > Metazoa > Echinodermata > Crinoidea > Comatulida > Antedonidae > Antedon > Antedon mediterranea. The sequence continues at coordinate 35,694,831 of NC_092670.1, read as the reverse complement.
TGTCATTAATAGATTGTTATACCATGTAACACTATTGGTTAAATACAGTAGGAATTAGGTCCCTAAAATTTCATAATCATGCTAGTCTGAATTATAAAATCCCAGAATTAAAAATTGTGGTTCATCCTTTAGTGCATTTAAGTGCATTAGTATTTATTTTCACAAGTCTCATTTGAATTGAAATTTATATTTATACTGGGTAACCTCTTCAGTCAAAGACTGGTCTCCCAGAGGGCCCAGTTGGTGATCAGTGGCTGTGATGTACTAATACACCGGGGTAACCCCCTACTCGTCTGGAAAGATGTACTAGGTTCTTTAAAGTGCACACAAGCTAGATGTGTACACTGGACCTACGGTTTATAGTCCATATCCGAGAAGACTCGTTCTACCACCAGAACCATGGAGTGAGTGAGCCTCGAACCCCTGCCGATGTTATGGCTACGTAATTACGGTTCCACTGTCTTAACCGCTCGGCCACTCACTCACTCTTAATAGTCACTAAAATTAAAATTAAATAAATACTGAAAAAAACTTTACGATTTCAATTTATGTCAGCAGCTTTGCCTATTATATCTTTACTTAAAGTGAAACTTTGACGTAGATCACATGAAACTATTACTATTATTTGTTAATACCAGTTGTTAAAAGAGGAACTAGTATTGTCAAAGTATTTTTTAAATGATCTCACGTTTTGTTACATTATTTTTTACTGATGCGTGGCTAGTTTTTTTTTGTATTCAAAGAACTTAATTCTAAAAGCACACTATTCTTTGTATTGAATTGATAAATAAAACTGGAAAAATAGCTTTGTCGACAAAGTGACAGCATATTTTGGACATTACAAATTCAAATAATGACTGTAAAATGTAGTTGTATTTGGTTTATACCAGATAACACTAAACAATTTCAGAATCTATTGTTGGTTTTTTACATTTATTTTTAAAATTAAAATAAAAAGATATATAGAATGTTATAATTTTTATTCAACACAATGCAGTACATTTATTACATTTATTTGTACTAAAAACAATAACAATACGTGAATAAGATTTTTCTTACATAAAATAAAAGAAATTAGAGCAGTTTTTATTCTAGCTATAGGATAACTATTTATGCTGAAGAAAATAACTAATAAACTAATGATGACATCATTTGATTGAACTTGTGAAGGTAATTATTATTAATTATTAATTAGTATAAAATGGTTATCCTATTGTTCGATGATAAAAACATTTTTTATTTTTTTTACTACTGTACATAAAAAATACATATCTAGTTATCAATCATTATCGTCCTAGATAGGCTTCATTTCTTGTCAAATGGATCGATAAAGTACAATATATTGATTTTTTTGTAAGCATCTTTTTCTATATGGGCAAAACACCCGGAATTTGTTGAGCCATAGTAAACAATAAGCTACCGCATGGTAACTGTTTCCTAATGATTCCGTTCTCTTGAATATAACTGCCTAAAATCGTGGCGCGAAAACTTACATTGTACATTTAAAATTATCATATTTTATTTTCTGGCACAATGAATTAAAGGTGATCATTGCACCTGTAATCAGGTAATTACATAATACAAATCTCAAAATACATTGTGGTCTTCTAAGAAACATACTTCCTCCTCAATCTTTGACCTTTATATACACATTAAAACTACATTGAGTCGAGGCCGAGGGTCTTGTTGTCAGGATTTCATGGTATTAAGTTGTAGAAAATTCAACAGAACATCGGCACTTAAATAACATGAGTTACAATATGTACTGAGAAGCTGAATAATAATGAATTAAAGGTGATTGCACCTGTAATCAGGTAATTACAGTACATAATAAAAACATCTCGTCTTCCTAAGAAACATACTTCCTCAATCTTTGGCCTTTATCTACACATTAAAACTACATCGAGGGTCTTACTCCTCATCATTGTTTTAGTTGTCAGGATTTCCTGGTATTAAGTTGTAGAAAATTCAACAGAACATAGGTACTTAAAGATTAAAACATAGGTTACTATTTTACAAAGTACTGTATAGTACTGAGAAACTGCCTTTGAAATTAAGATTCAGTGGCGCTGCCTCAGTTAGTGACGGTTTCTGATGATAACATTTGCATTGGATGGCACACCTTAACACATCACTAAGCCATCTACATGAGTGTAGTCTAACCTATTTGTATTGATCTTCTCAATTAAGTAAATATCATCACTTTTTACAAAAAAAAGAACACCATTGTCAATTCACTGCGTGTGTGTGTTTATAACTAATTAAACAATATACTGTAGAGTAGTTTAAAGTTCAACAATTAAAATAACACTATAAACCATGTCAACACTTTGTATCTATGTATATAACAGATCGATACGCTCTTAGCTTCAGAGGATTGACATTTTTGTGTACAGTTTTTTATTAAGCCTTTTTGTCTACACTGTCAAACTTTATGTGACAGAAAAATGTGATGTGCCATATATAGACATGATGATGTCATATCACTATCATATTTAGGCATATCACTACCATATTTGGACACATGACACTTTTTTGTCAAACTATAGTTTCATAGTGTAGACAGAGCTTTAACTTGGTTATCACTTGTTCAAAATGAATAACACAGTATTCTGTTAAACATGGCAATGGTATTAATTTTATTTAATTCAATGGCTTAGCAAAAACATGGTGTGTGTATGAAAACTCTTATTATCCAAATTTCAAAGTAAAAAAAGAGCCTGGTAATGTGTACAGAATGGTGAATCACACATTTTGAATTTTTTTCTTCTTAGAATTCTTTATTGTTTCTTCGACTTTTAAACATTATTGTGTTGCTTATACTTTTGTGTTTTACTTTTAGTGTAAAAAACAAGGACAAATGTCAAAGTCAATATAAAAAGTTTAAAATAAATCACATGCAGAAAAATAAAATAGAAATAATAGAATATTTCCCATTTATTTATACATTTCAAAACTATTCATAGATAACACACATTGTAATATGATGTTTAAAAACGTACATTAAACATTAAAATTATTGATGAATGATTTTGAGTTAAGCATTTCTTTTCATACAAGGGGTATACTGTAGAACAGCAATTGTTAGCCACCCTTAGTGGTGTCACAGTTATAAGCACTACTGGCTAAACCCTTAGCTTATAAGGTGCCCCAGAGCAGCGCCCGGAGAAAAAAAGGCATTATCTTATGTCAAAAAAAAAAGAAGGAAACATCATGGACCACCTAGCTGCTGTAATTTTCCATGGCTTAATCCAGGACTATTTAGTCCAGGTTTCATGAATACCATATCAAGGATAGTCCAGGATTATCCTTAGTCCTGGACTAGATAGTCCAGGACTAAGGATAGTCCCCTTTCATGAATACCGGCCTAAGAATGCCAGAAGCCTTTGTGTTGAAGGGCTACGTTATTGTGTCCCTAAACCAGGGGCCCTAAAGGCATCTGCGTTACACCACTGGGCCACCCTGTATAAAGTACTCATTTTTGCCTTGGCGTACTTTTGTACTTAACATTGATTAATATTCAATGTAGCTTTCTAGTACGATAGTTGCAGGAAATCACCTACACTATAACAGGAAGATCATCAGAATGGAAAGACACGGATCTAAACAGGAAATATTGCTGTCTCTGTCAGCTACCAGAACAATGTTTTATATTGTCAATATCGAAGAATCATTTTTATCTACGTTAATTTACTGGTCTACTTCCCCGTATCTTTCTCTTTTGTTTTTGAAAATTTGTAATTTTTTTGGTGGAAATAATGTGTTTTCATTACCTTGTGACTTTATTATGGTAATGCTATCTAGCATCAAAATGAAACTTTTTTTTTAATTATTTTATTTTCTGTATTTCATAAAACAGTATACATTACTTAACTTGGTTACATTACAAAGTAATACAAAATAATAATAAAGTAACTTTTTCAAGTTACAAAACATATATATCAAAACAGATTTCATTTAAATGAAACTAAAAATAAAATTTTCTCAAATCTAAAATTACAATTGTTGCATGTTATACAACTTTAGTTATTTCTTCTTTTAAAATTGCTAAAAGTATAACAGTTACCTGTGGTACTCTGTTTAGTAGTTCATACAAGTTACCCCCTCCTCGAGCCACAAAACTTACACTGGAAACTAATTTTAAACTGTATGACTTCATAAAATTCTATTTTATTCTAATTTTTTTTCAAATGGATGGCTTGCATTATTTAATATTAATAACTCAGAGTGATTGAGTCAATGATTGTTTATGCAATATATCTAGTTATTAAATTGACAACAATACACAATGATTATGTTTAAAAATAATCTTTTTAGGTCATTACAAGCCCCCCTACCGCATCTGTTTTGTGACCAGGAGGGGATTCCAATGATTTGTTGATTATTAAATTTCATTTATATCATAATTAGGTCTTGGACAAGTAGATAATTGTTACTTTTGAATGTTGATGAGAACCTCATCCATCTGTCACCCTGTGGCAACAAAACTGACTATATAGAATTGGGAACTTGAAAAAAGAATGGTTATAGATTATAATGTATTTTCCCCCTGGAAAAATAATGATTACAGTGACATTTTTTGTTGAATATGCCATTTTAATGTTGCATAATAGTTAATCTACATTGATCAAAACCTTTGGATGGAAAAAATAGCATTTACCTGAAAAATACTGTAATTTAAAGCAAAAAATAATCAAATTGGCTGCTAGCCAATGGGCTTTTGGTTGAATTTAACCATTTATTTTGTCATTTTAATGTTTTTTCACAAAGTGATTAACTTGATTAAACTACAAAATAACCTATTCAAAGTCTGATTTAATTAATCTTCATTTTTTAGGGGACAATACATCTTTAGAGATAAAAAATGAGATCAACTAGACAGATATGAATGCCCTATGGTCAGACCATGGACCTATAAATGTATAGATCCATGGCCAGACCACTAGAGTTAAAGTATGTAAAACATTCAGCCATACTGCATACAGGTTGAAAACAGTTGTTCTGTTTTTGCCTTTAGTTCATTGATTTAAAAAAAAAATGTATAAATGACTCGTTTAAAGTTTTAAACCATTTTAAGTTTTAAGTTCCTCAATATTTAAAACATTTCTATCCATATGGACAGATAAACTCAAGTAAGGTAGACTCCCTGTCAACTTGAAAAAAATTAAATATCGCAATGAAAGCAATGTACAAAATAATATAGAGTGTGCTATAATATTTGTAATGATAAAACCATAGAAGGCGCTATGGTACACAATGTATAATATAATAATAATAAATCAACAACGCATGGATATTATTTATTATAGTTCTTTCTTGTAGCAGTGATAATTGTACATTTGGTTATTATCTGATCTTTTTGTTGTTTTCCAAAAAAAATCGGATGAAATTGTATTTTAGTGGAAAAAATCAAGGAAAACCGAGGTTATCAGGGGAATTTTGAGGTGGTATTTTCAAAGGTTTTAAATTTTATTTTCTTTTTCAATAGATGTGTGCAGCAACAGAATACTATATACTTAAATGTTCTGAAACCACAACAATACAAGGAACTATATTAACTACAATAGTGAATACTTCTACCAGATTGAATGGAACAGAATCTTCTACAACTGTGGCAACAACAACTCTTCCTACAACAACTCGACCAACACCAACTGTGGTAGGAAACACAACTGTGGCAAACACGACTATGGAAGCAGCCACAGACATGGTAACAGAAATGATGGACAATTGTTGTTACAATATAGGCCTACATAATACGTGCACGGACATCAGTTTTGAAGAAAATTGCACGATTTGTAACGAAAAATGCGTGCATGGTTGTTCGGTAGATGATCCAGATGATTGTAAATGTTTTGAGGAGACATGTGGTCATTATGGTTATGATTTGGAAAAATGTGAATGCAAAACGAAATGCAAAACTTTAGCATGTTTTTTAAAAAATGAAAAACTTATATTTGGATTTATCATCATTGCAATTATTGTTGGTGTCGTTCTACTTATCGTTTCCTTATCATGTTTGATACGTTATTACTGTGGCCGTAATGATGAACCGGTAAGTTAAACCAATAGATAAATATTATATGTATATGTTTATAAGTATGTAGGCCTAATCAATGTTACTGGTTTACTTAAATAACTTTAGCAAATCAGGCCCTTTACAGATCTATTGCAGTCTATACCTCACGTCAAATTGTTGTACTATGTCTAGCGACGATTGGCCTACCTGTTGTCGGTAACATACCCATCCTTAATTTACAACTAACCCTTAAATTAATCTCTCTATAAACATTTTTAAAACAACATTGGTGGGGTCAAAACTTTTCTGAAGGTAAAGCCAAACAGCCAAACTACTGGCTTATAAAAAACCGTTGAGATGCTTTCGAAAAAGAGGCGACATGCACGGTGTCAGCTTTCCATTGCAGCTGTATATATCTATCAGTGAATATGAAATAAAAAATAAATACCATAAAGTAGGCCAAATTTTGTGCAACATAATGTTCATGTACAAACGTTTGGTATGATCATGTTCGCTTACCAATTCCATTGTCACGTTTAATTTGTAAAATTAGTAACTGAAGAATGGCAATATTTGTTTATCACAAGACAATGTTGCAGTACTCGCAGTCTTGATATTTTATTTAGAGGTGTTGGTGGGGGATGGGCACATCAGAAGTGGCCAACTTTGTACTGTATTTAAATTGGGAAAAAATTGCACTTCCAGGCCTCCTTTTGCAGTACTCAAGTCTTAATATTTATTTTAGAGGGGATGTACTTGTGGGCACATCGGACATGGGCCAACTTTATACTGTATTTCAATTGAAAAAAATGCACTTCCAGGCCTCCTTTTTATACATAATGCTGGATTCGCCCCTGTTCAACAAGAAGGCATATTTGTTCTTGAGATATTAGACCGTACATAAATGTTTCTTTTACTGTTCTTTAGATGAGATTCAAGTCTTGGAAAGCAACGGATGAGGTATAAACGAAATATGTGCAATAATTATATTATATTTCAATCCATTTTTAATTTGGCAGCATGAGTTTGATTTTAAGTTTGCACTATTTTGCTATGTATTTTGATTTTAACCAGGGATTAACAATTACTGTAATCTTTTTATGTTAATGTTGACTACACATTGAATGCATGTTCACATTTACACTATAATGATAAATCAAACTCAATTACATCTCCCTGATGTTATTTAACCTGATACATGAATGTTGTTTCCTTGTACTAAAGTTATATTAAAGCAAGTGAGATAAGACCGACTAATGGGCCACCAGCTATATCCTAGTTAAACATGCAGTCTTCCGCCGTCTGTAAGTCCGTTCCTGATCAAATGCTAAAGTTGTATCTCTTTTAAGACTAATACCAATCGAATATTAAGTGCGAACAGGCCGCCTGACAGAAACTTTCCTTTGAAAAAACTTATCAAACTGCAGAGTAAGTTTTCCTCCTTTCTTAATAGTTCCGCTTGCCTCTGGTAAATCTTTTTGAGATGGTTCACCTAGCCAAAAAAACTCTGACAGTCATATATGCGGGAGTGTTTTGGCTTTTCACTGCTCAGAAGTTTTAACCCGACTGTGTAAATCTCACTGAGCCAAGAAAGTTTATTTTTTATTATGAGCTCTCTGTAAGATTTTGTATAAACCCTTAGTTGCACAAATCACAATTACTGTAGGCTCTGCAACAGCAAACTATAGTTTAAAGCTAGGTATTTTAATAATCTTAGTAATAGTCCCACGGCAATAGAGACTCATCAATTTTATGAAGATATGAACACTTTATTAAAGTATAAACGAATATAATACCAACCGACTGCGACTATATAACATGAACAAACTAACTCTAAGAGAAAAAACAATGTCCCTCGATAGGGCGCAAGGTGGCGCACTGTAATAACAATAATACGCGAGGACGTGTGTGATGGCGCCAGGAACCCAGGTATTTTGGGATTATACTCTGATTCAATAATTAATGAAACTGCCAAAAGACTTGTGTCCAAATTTAGCTTAAATTAGACGGTTGGGTTACTGTATTCGAGTATGGGATTATACTCGGTCATATACATTATTATATAACACCTATATAAATTCCTGTCATTTGATTGGACGAATGTGGGTCACATGGCGTGCAATAGTACGCACTATTCAACGATCGTTAAATAGTACTTTTTGAAACATTTTTGTGTACGAAAAAAAAACGTCTAGATGTTATATAAAACAAATAATGAATGTTTTGTATTCGTGTAATGGTACAAATAATGGCACTTGGTGAATGATGAAAGGTTATATCAACTCGGCTTTGCCTCGTTGATATAACCTTTCATCATTCACCTCGTGCCATTATTTGTACCATTGCACTCATAAACATTCATTATTTGTATACTATAGTAATAATAGGAATAATGTGGATGCTGTACACACCACGTGTCTAATGGAAAATGTTACACTAATAACATTATTAAACTTAAAGGCAAGGTGCGGGCAAAAAATTTCTATTGATCATACATTCCAATAATTATCGATCTATAGTTTCCCCAATGTTTCATAATTTTTGGGATTTTATTTGTGTTACACGAGCTTGTTGAAAATAAGCACTTTCTTATCAGTGGGGGGATAGTTCAAATTACACAGTAAAATCTCTATTCCTTTGTACACAAATTTTGTAAATAGAGAGGCATTTTAAAAAGCTATGAAAAATAAACGGTGTGGTAAAAAATGTTATCAGATGACTAAATATAGGTAATATAACTTGAATATTACATTTCTGATATTTTTATTCAACTTCAGATTTTTATTTTCATGCTATAGCAAAAATTATCCACCGTATATCCACCATCTTTTTCCACCGTCTAGGGAGTCACCAGACATGTTATTACATTAGGTTAACTACCTAACTACTGGAAAAAAGTCTTCCTGGTTTTTATGGAAGAATTTTGCCAAATTTTGTATTTGACCATATTAAGGGAAATTCATGTTTTTTCGTCTCGATTTCTGTTACAAATATTTGATTTATGTACAATTAACCAAATATTATATTTAAAATTCATGCCTGTACCTGAGCTTTAACATTTATTAAAAAAAGGCCTAAGTACACTAATATACTCTATGATCAGTATCATCACCCAGTAGTAACCAACAATTGGCACATTAGAATTCATTTTTAAAAAAACAAAATAAAACATTAATATCTGCCATAGTAGTAGCAGCTTCATTTATGACAAACAAACTTTCAGGAAACAAATTTTGACAATATTTTTCAAAAGCATTTATTTAACAAAAGCATGAATAAAGGTTTGGATTTGAAAGGCTTAATATTAAAATGCATTGTTTGGTGGTTTTTATATTGCGATTGGCCTAGTTTTTAAGAATTTCAATTGGCCTAAAATCAACTGTGAAACTATAGTATATTTAGTGCGACACAGATTCAGATTTTTTACCATGTACTTCCAGGAAAGTAAGGTCAAAAAGAAAAGCGGTACAATTACTGACGGTCTACTAATTTGCGACCTGCAGTCTCTGTGTTGTTAAATCCAATGTAAACTTTTCTGATGTACAATATATTAATTTAGTTATACAAAAACACAGTGCCATAGCTACCAGTACGGTTGATATAGTTTCAACCTGACCACTCTTTGACAGAGGTCTATGACAATCATGTTGCCTGCACAGAGGATTGTCCCCTTTTGTGAACACTTTAATTCTTGTGGCTATACCGGCACAAAACACAGAATAACATAAACCGATTTAAAGCACTCGTGTTTAACTTATTAATATTTTTTATTTTCTTTTTCTATTCTTTCTAATATACATTTTAAAGTCATGTATTAATTCCTTCAGTTACGGTACTACATAATTTTAATTTTGAAAACTATAAAACATGGTAGTCGACACCTAAATGTTATTCTATGAAGTTATTAATGGGGAAATACTCAGTATTAATACTATAAAACATGGTAGTCAACACATAATTGGTAATGTTATTCTATGAAGTTATTATTTTTTAAGTTTATTATAATGGGGAAATACTTAGTATTAATACTATAAATTAAATAAATTTCCGTATATTTCAAAATCCAATAAAAAATAAACAAAATATAATAGTTTTTTTTTATGCTGGAATTAATACGTGTGGTGCATTTCAAAATGTGATTGTGATAGAATTAATGTGATAGACCACCTTTTTTAAAATTCAAATTTTATACTGCTGTATCATGATATTTTAATTGATTAAGAACTCAGTTATCAATCAATTTTATTTAAGTTTATTGTCATTATATTTGCCACATTATTTTTTTAAATTTAAATAACATAGTATAAAACTCACTCCAAATAACGAGGAATACCATGATTCACCGTTTTGATCTTCATTCCTGATGATGATCAAATAAAGATTGAAACTCGAATCATGGCTTCTCTCTTTTTTATATTGTTTTTATTCTTAATTTTACTGGCAATTAATAACTGACTTTGATTTCTTGTTTTAGCCAACACCAGTTCAGAAACCACCAAATCTGTTACCAACCTCAACATCGTCAAGTATGCCTGCCCGAGTGATCGATGCAGAGCCTGTAAGTATATTGATGCAAAAAAATAACAAATAAACTTTTCTTATATTTTTCCATCAACATTTTAACCTTAGTATTTAAAGATACTGCATTTGACCGAGTATAGGCCCATGGGTCAGAGTACTGTATTAAATTTTAGGAAAAGTAGGCTGATTAGAAATTAATAAAGTATAAAAGTTCTTCCTTCCATTTTCCAGTCAATTAACAATTTTCATTTGTAATACTATAGTATAATTAAATATATTATTTAATTTCAGGCCTATGGAAATGTGAATGTATTAGGACAGGTGGATATGGAAAATGCTCCAAAAAGGGAATCACAAAATCAAAATGAACGGTTACTTCCAGAGGTGCCTTTGGATTACGGAAATGAATATGGGAACATTGGAAATAACAATGAAGCTTTTCAGGGTACTGCACCGCCACTTCCTCAACCTCATCGAATGGCAATTAGCCCACCTTCAACCTTAAGTCTACCAAAACAGCATTCCATGCCAGAATCAAGTCCTCCTCCTCTGCCACCTACTAATACACCGCTTGGAGATTTATTGAAAAAAAGACTAGGTAAAACTTTAAATAAGCTAGTCATAGGCATTAATACCTATTTGGCAAACTTTTGGGATTGGAGGAAGTTTGCTTGGAGAAACAAATATAGTTAAGATCTGTCTGTCTACACTATCAAAGTTTATGTGACAAAAAAGTTTGATGTGCCCATATATGGACACGATGATGTCATATCACCACCATATTTGAGCATATCACATTTGGGCACATCGCACTTTTTTTGTCAAACTAGTTTGATAGTGTAGACAGAGCTTTAGATTAGTTAGATAGGGAATTTTCATTTTCTTGCCATGTTAACATTAAAAAAAAGAAGCGTTTGATTGTTACTTGCACCATTTAATTATTTGTGGTAGCCTCAATACTATATGACAGGTGTATATAAAAACATTAAAATATTTAAAATCATACAAATTCATTCCATGTGACTACATAGTCATAAGCAATAATACATTGTAACATTCTGTATACCGTAACTATTTAGGAATAAGACTTCCAGTGGTAAAACAGTTACTTATTTTATACATTATTTATATTTGATAAGATAAGATACCAGTTATAAGTCATGACCCAACACACTAGTAATGATAACTAGGTTTTTAACATAGAAATATAATGCATTATTATAATAAACTTAAGGCTATTGAATAGTTGTATAAGTTTGTAATTTGATCTTTAGTTCTGCAAACAAGGAAAAGGAAACAAAAGGGAAATTCCCTTCTTTTTTTTACTCACAAGGTTGCATTTCTTGGTTGACTTATACTTTTTGACAGCTTTTATTTTTATTTATAGTACCTTATAATACTATACAAGTTCTATGATTTATTTAAGTCTGCATTGGTCTTTTTAAATGCTTAGTTTAAAACAATTCACTGTGTTTGGAAAATCAGTTTATTTCATCAATTTCAACTTGACCCTAATGGTTAATAACTTGTTTAATTCTTAAAACTGGATTTAGAGCTGATCCTTCCCCACTTTATAAAATGAACCAACCAGAAAAAGTTTACATCACTCAAACCACGACCCCCCTCCCCTCCCCCGTCTTACAACCTGGATGACCTCATATGACTGCTATCAATAATTTGTTTATGTTATTTTTATTCTATTATTTTTTTTAATTATTTTTTTTTATTACCATTGTTACTGTTTTAGGTGAAATGTTTTTTATGATATTACCTCAAAAAGTGAAGTATATATTTTCTGCCAGACATGCATAATTGTGGGCTTGTTTTGGTTTTATATAGCCAAGGGTGTGTTATTTATATCCAACAGTGTGTCAAGATTCAGTGTGAATCTGGAAATTATGAAAATATATCTCATGTAGACATTGCAGTTTTTGTTTGTTTTTTAAATTTATTTCAACTTTATTAGAGATGGTAATCCTTCCACCTGAATCCACAGGCCAGCTGATATCCATGAGCCCTCAAAATTTCAAAATTTGAGTAACTTTAACTAAATTAAACTCTATACAATTTAAAAAACAAAACAAAAAATAAATTACATTTAACAAATTCTAATAAAAAGATGATATGAAACATAATTAATTTTAAACTTTTTTGTTTGTAGAGCAAACTGTAATACGGAAAATTGATGATAGCAACATTTTTGGAGAAGTTGAAATGAAACCTCAAAAGAAACAGAATAGTGGAGGAAATCACAGAAATCCGAACAAGAAAAGAAACGATTACGTACCAACACAATTAAAGAGTCCAAGTGCAAGAGGTCGACATGAGCTTCCAGTTCCTTCAGAAAGTAAGGACTACGGTGGAGATTATGAAATTCCAATTCCCTCAGAAAATAAAGACTACGGTGGAGATTATGAAATTCCAGTTCCCTCAGAAAATAAAGACTATGGTGGAGATTATGAAATTCCAGTTCCCTCAGAAAATAAAGATTACGGTGGAGATTATGAAATTCCAGTTCCTTCAGAAAATAAAGACTACGGTGGAGATTATGAAATTCCAGTTCCCTCAGAAAATAAAGACTATGGTGGAGATTATGAAATTGCTCTTCAATCTTCACCATCAAAAATTCCTGATAGTGATTATGGTGACACTTATGAGTTCGTTTCACCTCAAAAGACAAAGGTCTTGCCACCAATTGTAAAGAAAAAGCCAGTTGTAGGCCTACATCAGAAATCTTCACCATCAAAAGCAAAGCAAAGTAGCAAAGGAAGTTCATATAAAGCTCCGATAATGCAAGAACCATCAGGACAACCAGATTATGGGGACAATTATGAGGCTCCAATGACTACAAATTTTATGAGACCAGAACAAGATTATGGCGACCAATATGAAACACCTATTTTACAAGAAAAACCAGATGATCTAGATTTTGACTGTATATATGAAAATACAACAAGCATACAGTTGCAAGAATTTCCTCGGAGACCAGCAGAGCCACCAGCAGAGGACTTTAATCAGGTCTATGATGCACCATATGTTTATAATCAACCAGTAAGCTTCAAAGGAATGCCAAAACATGGTGACTACTACAATCAAAAGGCTGATAAAAGTGGAAACCCTGCTCTAAAAGAGAACTATACCAAATTGTACAGATCCTGATCATAGACTGTTCCTATCTTAACAGTCATTTCATGTTTTTGGATTGGGTTTGATTCTCCATTTTGTACATTCCAAACTCATTATAATTCCAAAAACACCATGTGAACACTGATGTTAATCGCATGGACACTGTTGTTAATCATGTGGACACTGCTGTTAATCATGTGGACACTGTTGTTAATCATGTGAAAACTGTTGTTAATCATGTGGACACTGTTGTTAATCATGTGGACACTGCTGTTAATCATGTGGACACTGCTGTTAAACATGTGGACACTGTTGTTAATCATGTGAACACTGTTGTTAATCATGTGGACACTGTTGTTAATCATGTGGACACTGCTGTTAATCATGTGGACACTGCTGTTAAACATGTGGACACTGTTGTTAATCATGTGAACACTGTTGTTAAACATGTGAACACTGATGTTAATCGCATGGACACTGTTGTTAATCATGTGGACACTGATGTTAATCGCATGGACACTGTTGTTAATCATGTGGACACTGCTGTTAATCATGTGGACACTGCTGTTAATCATGTGGAAACTGCTGTTAATCATGTGGATACTGTTGTTAATCATGTGAACACTGTTGTTAATCATGTGGACACTGTTGTTAATCATGTGGACACTGCTGTTAAACATGTGGACACTGTTGTTAATCATGTGAACACTGTTGTTAAACATGTGGAAACTGTTGTTAATCATGTGGACACTGCTGTTAAACATGTGGACACTGCTGTTAAACATGTGGACACAGTTGTTAATCATGTGGACATTTATATGGAGGCTGCTGTTTCCATGAATTTTAGCAGATGCAATCAGGAATGGTCGGTGGCTGCCTTAGTAAAACTCTTGTATTTTAAATACTTTGTTGCTCTGTATAACACAAAATCTCATTATTTTATTCGAAATACTTTATAGTATGTTTGTAAAATTAATTCTTTATATCAAATATGCTACATTTACTATATACTGTAGTTATCAACTTTTATTGGAGACATAAGATAGATGAAAGGTATGGTGAAAAAATGAGTATGAAAATGTATACAGTTGTGTACAATTCTTAGACAGATCGTTTTACAGCATGTTGCGCCGAGTGACTGCAGCAACATAGAAGAGAAGATGACTCTGACACTGTTATTGTTATATTCAGATAGTATTTAAGAAACATTTCCATTCTTTTATGAAAAGCGGAATACAATATTTTTATAAACTTATTTTATATATAGCATTTTATTGTCTAAATTACTATTGAATAAATATATTATTATTACTTATAGATTTATAATATTAAAACTGACATGATGTATGTCAATAAACGCATTGATTATATATAATTATGAAAGTTAAGCGTGGTTCCCACTAGCGACGCAACACAAGGACGTAACGCAACGCAAGTGAATTGACCAATCACAAGCGATGGCCTATTCGCTTGTGATTGCTAACTGTCTATAACTTCGCTTGTCATTGGTCAACAGGCTTCCGTTGCGTTTACGTCCTTGCGTTACGTTCTAGTGGGAACCAAGCTTTACAGCACTGTTCCGTCGTCGGTTCACACTTGTGATTACGCAATACAGCACCTTGCGTCAATACGTCGCTGCGTTACGTTGCGTTCTAGTGGGAACCACGCTTTATAGATGGATCTGGAAATCGTCAATATGAAATTCATAAGTACAGTATACATTAAAATACGTACCTTCAGTATAATAATGCCAAACTCTAGCAAATTTAACCAAAACTCCTTTTTTTTTGCAAAAGGAATGTCTTTACAGTCTTTGCTACTGGAGGCTGTCTCTGACCACTACACCCTCAGAAACTACAGTAGTTTGTCAAGAAGGTGCTTAATGTAAAACCTTCTGATGAACTTATGCAAACTAGTTTTCAGTAGTTTTTAGAAATTTGGTCTTCTTACACTTAGAAAACTTTGGAAATCCTTTTCTTGCCAAAGTAGGCTAGATCGAGTGTTATATCTAGTGTTTACTAGCCTACTGTTATTTGCCAGTTATATCGATTCCAAAATGGAGAACTGTGTATATATTTTAAACTAGTTTAAAAAACTAATAACCAGTTTAAAGCATTCATGACTGTACAGTGTCTTGTTTTTGCCTGCAGTAGCAGAATGCATTAATAATTTTTTCAGTGGCTTAAGGTAAACAAAATAATGTTGTATATTAAGCTAACTGTCTATAACTTCGCTTGTCATTGGTTAAAACGCTTGCGTTGCGTTTACGTCCTTGCGTTACGTTCTAGTGGGAACCACGCTTAAAGCTTGGTTCCCACTAGAACGTAACGCAAGGACGTAAACGCAACGCAAGCGTTTTAACCAATGACAAGCGAAGTTATAGACAGTTAGCAGTCACAAGCGAATAAGCCATCACTTGTGATTGGTCAATTCGCTTGCGTTGCGTTTACGTCCTTGCGTTACGTTCTAGTGGGAACCAAGCTTTAAAGCGTGGTTCCCACTAGCGTCGCAACGTAACGCAACGTAATAATTGTGTTTGCCCCCGCCTGCGTGAAATCAAACCTTTGCAGCACTTTTGCGTCGTCGGTTCCCACTTGTGATTACGCAATACAGCAGATGAGTGAGTGGCCGAGCGGTTAAGACAGTGGAACCGTAATTACCTAGCCATAACAACGGCAGGGGTTCGAGGCTCACTCACTCCATGGTTCTGGTGGTAGAACGAGTCTTCTCGGATAAGGACTATAAACCGTAGGTCCAGTGTACACATCTGGCTCGTGTGCACTTTAAAGAACCTAGTACATCTTTCGAGACGAGTAGGGGGTTACCCCGGTGTATTAGTACATCACAGCCACTGATCACCAACTGGGCCCTCTGGGAGACCAGTCATTGACTGAAGAGGTTACCCAGTATAAATATATATTTCAATCAATCAGCACCTTGTGTCGAAACTGCGTTGCGTTCTAGTGGGAACCACGCTTTATTAGTGGGAACCACGCTTAAATGATAATTTTCTCTAATGATATTATCGTATATAGGCCTACATCCCTCCGTTGTCAAACTATGGTTACCGGTAAAGTCCGATATAAAGACAAAACTCAATTTGTATTGAAACAATATAATGCACATACATAATATTGGTGTTTATGAAAAAAAAATGTATCGCCTAAAATTATTATTTTATTCAGCGAACGCGGCCATTTTAAGGAAAGGGAAATACATGTTTTTAACACTAATCGAACACGAAACCGGACACGAAACCCATCATTATTTTATCTTCTGTTTTTATTGATTATTGCACTGATCATGTATATAAATAACTAGAATTCAGTCTTGTTGTACTAATAATTCTGTACTCTACTAGGGCTAAAGTGATTTTTAGTAGGCCTGAATATATAATTAAGCTGTAATATTCAAGATTTCAACTCAAATTAACATTCACAAAAAATATTCGACCAAAAAACGTTTTCTTTTTTTCTCTATAGGCCTATTCTGATAACGTTTTTGGCCGCTCATGTGTTTGGTTTTGCATCATAGAGTTGATTTTACTATATATTTCATTTTCTATACTTAAATAAAGTATTTGTCACGTGTACAGTAATGATTTGTACGACAGTAATTATATCTGTGTCCTATGTACAGTATATTTATTTATTCAACTTAATGATATTGATAATAGATAATGAAAGTTTGGGGCAGAAACAAATGAAGAGGTTAATGAAACCCGTGCCGTATATACTGCATTTAAAATACTTGTAAATAATAATACCCTCCTTTGCTGGATGTATTGTGATGTCAAGTTTGTTGGTAATCTGGACTCTTTTCATGAGTATAAATATTGTATGTATACTTATAGTAGGTTTTGTTATGTTAATAAAGTGATTTTAAGATATCTTTTTATAATTGCCGAATATTAAACATTTATGACCATTATATTTTAGCTGAATAAATCTATTTTAATTAAATTTGTTGTTTACTTTTTTTTTTCTCAAAAAGTCTGCATAGATTGATATTCACAAATTTCCCCCTTTTTTTACTATATTTCTTCGTGGATTGAGCCGAATCAGATAAAAAAACAATATTGTCAGCCAGCTTGAACCGCTGCAGCTCTGCATTCGATCGGATCGTACGGACGGTCTAAAAATGTTATTGCGCGTACACCACAGTCTCCAGAGCAGCGTCTCAATGCGCGTATCGCATATACACGCACATCCGGTGCGCTAATAATGCTGGACGCGCTTCCGATTACTGTACTACTGGGATGAGTTCAATTGTAGTTAAACAAGGCCAACAGCCATTAAGTCGCGTGCTACAATGCATAGTGATACCGACAGACAGACCGACCGACATAGTAGTGAACTATAGAGTCGCGTCCACGCGACTAAAAATGAACACACAAAAACCACTCTCTGTAAAAAGAAGAAATCTTTAAAACAAGCTATTCATTAGAGTCTATAGGCCTATAAAAAAAAGTTGTTTTATGCAATACATGCGCATTCACTATAGAGGGCAGAACACCAATCAGACGCATTGGATATTCAATTATTAAATTTTACCTACATATGATATTAAAAGATAAAATGATTGATATACAACTTAAAACAATTTATAGACCTACAATTCAGTCTATAAATATTTAAAAAATGTATACAAAACACAATGAGTCATATGTGTAGGAGAAAATGAATAAAATTATTTAAAGATAATTACAATTTATTTATTTTTAAACATTTTTTATTATCTTTAATATATATATTAATAATACTGTATAAATATTAAATCGACAATATAAACGTTTAAAGTATTAAGTATAAAATCATTGCTGAAAGTACGTCGGTAGTGTAGTTTGCAATTAAACTCTGGTGATTGATGTGGAATTAACTATCCATACAGAAATAATATCAGTAACAAATCAAATCACAAATGATGAGTCATGGACACGCCCCTATCTCTGCCTATTGTAAAAACACAGTAAACATGGCCGGTGTGATGACGATACAACCTACTGGTGGCGCTCTTTCCAATAATAGAACTTGCCTACCAGTGCTCAATCAGGCTATCGCCCTGCTAAAAATAGGTAGATATTGCTGGTTTTTCTCAGGGCTAGGACGACGGGCTTAGATGCTTTCTCGCCCTATTTTATAAATCCGTCCGGTTTTAAACGTAACTGGAAAGGATAAATGCAGTATAATGCAAGCATCAGACAAATTAGATGTTTCTCTTCATAACAGAAAACAGTAAGTTGTATTTACAACAATATCAGTATAGGATACTATGATTTTAATCTTTCATGTTTGTTTATTTTTATTGCTGCAGACTGTAGTTCAGTCTTCTTCGCGGGCACCGGCTTCACCAACAATTTGAGCTGAGTGTCGTGGTATTATTAAATAAAAATTATGTTTTACGAAATAATGAAACTGTCTTTTAACTATTGATAAATAGATAGTTTCTACAAAATTACTTTACCTCGATAAGGCCTACTTACTTCTACTAGTACTAATCTAAGTAGTTTACATAAGCACTGATTTTGTGTAACCATGTTAAAGGGCCAACTAAGACAAGTTTACTTCGAGGTTGGTCCTATGTTTTGTATTATATTTGTATTGTTTTGTGTTTTTGATTGAATAAATGTTTGTTGAATTGAATATAAACATACAGAAAGTGGGGAAAGGAACAGTCTGTAATTATTCTTACAATAGTACTAATATCATACCTAAAAGAAATACCCTTATCCAGTATTGTAAAGGTCAAAATATTAATCTGTCCTTTAAATAGATAATCATGGGTTTATTCATAGAGATATTATAGTGAACTATAATATCTCTATGGTTTATTTAATGTAAATATTGATAAGTTATCATGGAATGCGAAATTATCAATAGGCCTATTGGATTTCAATGTCCCATGATAGAAAATAAATAAATATTAAATTTTGAAGCCTTTAAAACATATAATCACATAAAACACATAATAGTCATCTCAAACCGTATTAGACAGTAAGAAGTTGATTGATTCTAGAATTCACACTGTTTTAGTTTGTGTCAAGAAAGTAAAAATACAACAAAATTACCTAATTCCTCTTTCTATGGTATTTGTTGATAATAATATAAAATATAAGAAATGAATCCAAATAAAAAAACCTGTATAACCCAATGTTTGCACCTCTCCCTTTAAATTGGTATTAAAAGTAGCTTTGATCATTTCTATTTGTGAAGTACAGTGTTCAATCCAGTGGGTAATGATTGATTAATTGGTGGTTTAATTAAAGCTTTTTTTAATAAAACACAATGTTGCAATTAATTTATTTAACATTAATTAAGCTCACTGGCCTTAATTATAGTACAAGAAAACCGAGAAAAAATATATTAAAGCATTTTAGTACGGTTATCCGAGTGTAAAGTACAATCGTATGTCTTCTTTCAATAAATGAGTTTTTAATTAAAGTTGAGAATGATATTAAAACTCGTCATAAATCTGGTACTGATGCATTAATAACATGTCATTAACTAAATATTAAAGTTACTTTGTGATTGTCACCGTAAAATAATTTTTCTTGTCGGTTGAAGTTCATTAGGATAAAGTTTACATCGTATTCTATGAATTGACTATTTTGTAGCTTGTACTGATTGTTAAAAAAGGTGATTACCAGAATTTTGTGTTCAAATATTAACTGATATAGTATGAAATTTCTCTCCCATGAAAAAACAAACTATACACAAACTATATTAAAATGTCACCAAAGGTGTATAGTGTTTGCCTTTCATTGTGTTATATTGTATGCGATATACTATATCCTTCTTTACATTACAGTACCTATTGCAAAGTTCAGATATTCTTCAATATTTTATTTTTAAATAGATGATCATATTTAGTAAAATCAAATTGAAAGAATCATTCAATTTTCCATTATAATTTTCTTCTTTCCTCATCCTTCTCTTTCTCATCCCTTCTCTGTCACTCTTCAACACCCCCTTCTCTATTAAGAAATACTATGCCTACAGTATTCTATATCTTTTTCCCCAAGTTTGATAGAATGAGGTGTCACACTCACCTTTAGTATTTGTACCAGTCTATTGCCTCTACACAATTAAAAATCACACCTGCCCCATTTAGGAAGTTGATGAACAGTTATAAAATGACCTTTTCATGGTCTAGTGAACTGGTATGACATGCTTCTGAAACAGTATAATAATTAACAATCTAGGATAGGAGTATTATGATATAAACATATGGTGTTGTTATGCTTAGTGCTAAGTTTAGTCATGATTTAGTATATCATTAATAATAGATCTAATATGGTAATACACCTAATTTGTTTAGAAGTGTGAAAATGGATAAAACTGGAAATGTTTGGAGAACACATGACTCAGAGAATATAGGTGGCATTCATTTTTACAGTCTGTATTAATAGCAGAAAGTATACAGTAGAATTTTGTAGAATTTCCCTTTTTCAATCACAAAACAATATTAATTTCATCATGAGATATATTCCTTTTTTTAGATCTGTAATTATTTTTGGAAATTGTTATTTTTATGTTTGTCCTTGATTATCATATATATCCTGTTATCTTTCAGTTGAATGGATTCCCAAGGAAGTTGAAGTTTTTATATCATCAGCAATTGTTTATGTTCATAATATTATAATAAATACGTCATATTGTTCACTTTTTCATTTGTTCTTTATTGAGGCCAGTTTAAACTAACCTGTATAGAAAGTGTATACAAACTCCTGAGACCTGCATGAATACAGTACAATACAAATATGACTAGGGAACTTGAACGCTAAAAATTACGGCCCAAACTATATAAATGAGCTGAAAAGATAGAAAAAACATTGATGAGATTTAAAAATAATAATTTAACAAAATCAGGAATACCTGGAAACTTCTTTGTTTTCATTTAATCTTCATTCTCTTTCCCTCTACTTTAATCTCCATTTTCTTCCTCTAATCTCCATTTTCTTAATCTAATCTCCATTTTCTTCCTCTAATCTCCATTTTCCTAAATCTTATTCTTATATCCATTTTCTTCCTCTAATCTTCATTTTCTTCCTCTAATCTCCATTTTCTTTCTCTAATTTTCATTTTCTTCCTATAAGGGCCCGTTTCTGCTTCAACTGCTTAAAATACGGTATAAAAATACGGTATAAAATACGGTATTTTTTAGTACCCCGTTTCTGCTAACAATACTTCTTGGGTGGTCGTGTTAAACTAAACATCCTTTTTTACCAAATTGCCATTCATTTATTTGGTCGATAATTAAAAGTCGCAATAAAGCCTTAAAGGAAGTTTTACGCCTTAAAGGAAGTTTTACGCCTTAAAGGAAGTTTTACGCCTCACTTTCAACAGCCTAGCCCTAGTGATAGAGATGTGGTGAGAGCACAGAAAACATCCTAATAGGGACAAGTAATTCGTTCCCTCCCTGAGTTATTGTCTTTTGCAATGTTGTACTGCTTTCGCAGGCTCTTCAGCTTTGAGTTTGCTTGCTTTGGAGACAAGTCTATTCCATACTCCTGCTTTATTTTTGTAGAAATGTCTTTATAAATGTGGTTGTCCCTTTTATTACCTTTTAGTTGGCCGGACATTTTAGCTTCCCCACCCCCTCCTTATCCACCCCTCTTTCCCCACACAGATTTATATAGTAAATACTGTGACGTCTTCGCTCCACATTTTCGCCGAATATATCTATACACGTGTGTAAAACAGCTGACAGCGACAGAAAATAAAAACACGATGTTGACCTCATGTCGCAGGTAAAAAAAATATGGTATTTTTTATTGGCAGCAGAAAAGGGTACAAAAAATATGGTATAAATTTGTAAATGCCGTATTTTATCCACACATTTTGTGGGAAAAATATGGTATACAGAATACGGTATTTTTTTTATGAGCACAGTTTCTGCTGCCAAAAAAATATGGTATATATACGGTATTCAAAAAATACCGTATAAAATTCGGTATTTTCTTGGCAGCAGAAACAGGGCCTAATTTTCATTTTCTTCCTCTAATCTCCATTTTCCTAAATCTTATTCTTATATCCATTTTCTTCCTCTAATCTCCATTTTCTTCTCTAATCTCCATTTTCTTCCTCTAATTTTCATTTTTTTCCTATAATTTTCATTTTCTTCCTCTAATCTCCATTTTCCTAAATTTTATTCTTATCTCCATTTTCTTCCTTCTAATCTCCATTTCTTCCTCACACGTCACAAAATTATGATTCTTTACCATTATTACCTATGTATCTTCTAATCTATTTACAGTGATCAAGTATTATATTTTTTCTGAGCACAAACAAATCTTCTTTCAAAATAGAAAACAATTGTGTGATGGTCTAAATTTTATTAAACCAAATAACAAACGTTTTTTTCATTAGCAATCATCATATTAATCCAGACTTTTAATTTATAATTATAAATCTATATTTGCTTTCTTGAATGCTTGCACCATAACCATGGCAACTGTAAACATTGTTAAATTATTTCCTTTTGCGATTGATCATGATTATTGTATTTTAGCTTTTAAAGTACCTCTTTCAAGTGTTTTTCTCCTGATTTTCAATCTGTATACTCTGTACTGAAGAGAATACATAGTTCTTTGTTTTCATTTCTTTTTGTTTTAGAATTTCATTTTTAAATTACTGTAGTACCATATGTAGTTTGTAGACAATTAACACTAGTCAACTGGATGTTCACAACCTATCCAGGTCGTGTCATCAGGCCAAATGTGGCGATTTCCAAACTTGATGATGATTCATATCCATACTGTACTGTATATAGATATAACTAAAACTTATATCAATTTTTATCAATTTAAAAAAAAAGTTGAATGAAAAATTTAAACAATATTATTGATATGAAATAGAAAATTTTACTAACAAGAAACAAAACCCCCATGGACACACAGAACAATAATTGTGGCATGTTGTAAGACGTAAAACAGATCATGTCTTTTCAAAATTGTAAGTGTGCTACAAATTGCACTCCTCAATACATTCAGGGGTGCTGTAGGTGTCCTGTTTGTACTTTGGTGTGTAGAAGTTTACCAAATTTAGGCGTGTTGTAAATCGCACTCCTTAATAGCAGTTTAGGAGTGTGTTAGGTGAGTGATCACTCTCGCTCGCCTTAAAAGACAAGGCCTGATGTAAAATATAATAATGATGGATGCAGCTATTGTTAAGGGTTTGTGAATGGTGAAAGGCAACTTCTTAGTTTGATAAAAAAAACAACAATAGACATCATTTCCAAATCCATTGCCAGGAATTTTACACTGGGTCGTTCGTTTTCTACAAAATGTAAAAATATAATTGCCATTCTACAGTAGGCTAAAGCATATTTATTTTACCATACTTTCGCTTCTGATTTCTTGTTTGAAAAGAACCTGCAACAATATATTAAATTGACTTTTATTATTATTACTGTACTCTGCATGCTTCAACCCTGAGGGTGTGCCATCACCAATAACCAATGTTCTCTAAAACTATGCTATATATCCGTAACTGTATTGGTACTGTTATACTGTAGGCAACTTTGCTGAGGTAAACAATCAGATCTGGCTTAATGTCAAGCCATTTTAATTGTTCCTGGTATATCAATTTATTTCTATTAGATGAAATTGCGTGGGAGCAAGTAAGTTTGAATAAGCAATTTATTGTAAGTAGGTCTGAATCTTTTGTCTTAGTTCCTTTTTACTTAAATTTCATATTCATAAATAATTCTTCAAAGATACTAGTACTGTATTGACATATGGTAAGATATCATCCAGTAATCTATGTTTCTGTTATCAACACAAGTAGCTGAGTTGTTATGGCAAGGGTGCGGCAAACTGTTATCGCGATAAAATCGGCATGGGTTCAAGTCTCTCTTTTTTACCATAGTTATGATGTAAAACAAGTCTTCTCGAATAAAGACTTTAATCTGAAGGTCCAATGTACACATTAAACTTGTATGTACTATAAAGAAACCACTGCATCTTTCCGAAGATTAGGGGTTACCCAATGTACTGGTCCATCCGTGTATCCGTTAAGAGCCCAATCTAAATTCTCTCAATATTTAGATTAAAAGATTTAAACAAACAAAACAAGTGTGTCAATTTACATAAAATGTACCCAATTTGCATGGCACTGGAAAAAAAAAATTAAAAGTATAAAGTATTGGTCCTCAGAAAAAAACAGGTGATGGTCATGTGCTGATGAATATGGTACAGTAGGCCATGCACTGCTGGCGGCTATTGGTCTATCGGAAAAAAACAACTTTACCCACAGTAAGGAGAAATACATGATCCAATTGTTTTCCCCTAAAAATACAAGATTATAGTTCTGTCAACACATTATTTAACTTTAACAGTTTTATTCAGTTTTTGAAAATGTATTTCAATGAAAGAATTGGGTATTTTGGATGTAATCTGATTTTCTTGTCAACCAATTTATTACTTAGCATTAAATCTATTAAAGCTGATGTCATCAATTGCAACATTTTGTCAAATTTCACACACAATAACCTCTATAATATTCATAGTTCTACAGTACCAGGCATAGGAAGGATATGATATGAAATGGATTGATTGCTAAACAAATAAGATCCAAACAACTGCATTGAGGCTACAAAGGTTGTTTGGTTCAATAGGAATAATGCTGTAATAACAGAGGTTGTAGTTAACCTTTCTAGTACCATTGCAAAATGTTCTCAAAAGGGTACTGTATATTGGTAGTTTACATTGTACAGTAGGCCCTTATTCAAATTGAAGGTGTAAAGTGCTTCAAGTATTGTACTTAATACTTTCTGTACTGTGATTAATTACTCTAGAACTCTAACATCATGGTTGTAGCAAAACAACTGAAATGTTGAGATATTTTCAATCTTTCTTTATATTTTGGAAACGCATGGTGTACTGAATCCTGAATACACATACTTCTGCCAGCATTTGTAGATCTCACCAATTTTAAAATGCTATTCCTGATGATAGGAGAGGAAATATTAATAGGGGTTATCACCATGGCTGTAACCCTCAGTCAAAAATGCATTTATCAATAATTTGTATTAAAAACTTAGAATCATATACAAGTAGCCTGTCGTATCTACAGTAAATACCTTCTTTCTATGGGGAAATCTACATGTAATACCTGGTATTAACATTTTGTTATTTTTAGAAGTTTTTTATTTAAAAGAACTGTATATATTTTCTTTGTTTGTTTTATGTTGTTTATAGCAAGATGAGGTTTTAGTAATAAATTTTTTTGTTTTGTTGTTTTTTCTTACAGTTTATCTCCATTAGTTGATCGGCGCAGCAAGACAAGCCAACAATTGGAGGTTTACTTCAAAGAACTTCAAGAAATACAACAAGAGACATCGCCAAGTAGAATTGAAAATGGATCTGAAGCTTTAGAAGATGAACACGCCCCTGAAGGTTAGTTTAGAATATTTTTCTGAGACTGTGTTAATACATCAGTTTAGCAAACAAATGTTTCCTGTGAGTGCAATAGAACTAAAACTGAACAACCAAAATTAACCAATAAAATCACAAGGATACACAGATGTATTTTTATATTTATTACTCTATTTACATCTCCTACAGAGTAGTCTATATGCAGTAGTGCCTCCTTACCTGGATAAACCAACAATAGCCCTCTTTGAAGAAAGGATACAATTAGGAACAGAGGAAATTCTGTTATTTTATTTTGAAACCAAACAGCAAAAAAAAAATTGGTCAATAACACTAACAGCAGTGTGCACCCCTATCGGATAATGGTAGCATCCACGAAAGTGTACAATTATTATTTAGTGTACTGTATGGTTTCTTTAAAGCTTGGTTCCCACTAGCGACACAACGTAACGTAACCTACGCAACGTAAGAAAATGCCCTTCCAATAATTGTGCTTGCCCCGCCCGCGTGAAATCAAACCTGCAATTTTTGCAGCACTATTGCGTCGTCGGTTTCCACTTGTGATTACGCAATACATTACTTTGCGTCAATACGTCGCTGCTTTGCGTTCTAGTGGGAACCACGCTTAATCCTGCTGATGCAGAAACCTCAGCAATCTGATAGCACCCTCTATTGCTGAAATATGAAGTTTTTTATTAACCATATATTTTACACATCTTGTATTGTACAGTAGGTCAAAGATCAACAATTTTTCTGTAGAGAACACAAAAAAGAATTATGTGCTGGTTGATTTCAACTGAGTGCATTGACTTTATTGTGAACCCACTTAAAAAATGAGTAGAATATAAACAAAATAGGAAAATTTTCAATAAGGCCAACAATAAATTAGCTTTCAGCTATGATAATCAGAGTAATAAAATAAAGTTTTAGATTTGTCATAGATGGTGATAAATGCCGGTCTCGCTGTATTTAACAGGTTAACACTAACATTGTTCAAATAGAGGTTTTATCCTAGAGGAATTAAAAAGGTTTTAAATTTTTTTTAATTTGATTGAATGTTAATTAGAAGTTGTATATTAAATGCACTAGTCATTTCGAAGATACTGCGCTTAAGCTCTGTCTACACTATCAAACTAGTTTGACAAAAAACGTGTAAGGTACCCAAATATGGTAGTGATATGCCCAAATATGGTAGTATATGACATCATCATGTCCATATATAGGCACATCACATTTTTTTGTCACATAAAGTTTGATAGTGTAGATAAAGCTTTAACATAAAGAAATAACTAATGCCAGAAAAGTAACAGTAACAAATGTGGGTTTTCAAGCAATGGAAGTTGCCTGATTGATAGAGATGGGTAATGAATGTCTAAATTGTAATAAACCTGTACATTGCTTTCCTCTCACAGACAAAAAACTTAGTATCCATACATTTAATACACTAACATTGACATAAATAATGATTTTTTGATTATACTAGTTGATAGGGTTCAACAACCAACGTTTTATAGACATATTGTTACAGTAGACAGTTCCATTAGTGCGCTACTATCCTATTGTTTGGTACAACCCATTGTGAAATCACCTGAATGTGGGAAAATAAAGCTATGTTATTGTTTACTCAATCATATATAAATCAAAAACAGAATTTTAAAGTTTCTCAGATGAAGAAGGTAGTACCTGTCAAGCTGTGGCATATTATAATTGTAACTGTCTATTGTTGTTGAGTGATTTGCATAAGACTTGGATGCGCTATGCTGCTCCCTTTCTCTTGTATTTTAAATGACCTCTGTGATTCGATGATCTCATTGCACACATGAGTGAGGTTACAGAGTTAGAATAGCGTCCTTTTAACACAATTCAGTCAGTAGGATAAGATTCGGAATTATAGTTTTTATACTGTAGTAAAAATTAGTTCTAAAGTCATGAGGAATTGTAGCCCAGAGCAGCAAGAGCCATGTTGAAAGAGGCCCATACACTGCTATGCTGCTGCTGTAGGCCTAGGAGTAAAACTCAATCAGGAATAGTATATTTTACATTAGGTATGTAAACTGATTACATATTAATTTAACCAATAAGTTTGATTTTTTAATAAAAAACTGTGTTTACTATTAAATATTACAATAATTGTATTCTTGTAGCGATTTGATATTGGATTTTTTTTTGCAAGACAAATTTGTTTGTACTTCGTTTTCAATAAATATGAATCTCGTTGAAAGAATATTTATACAGTTATTTACAGTAGTTTGCATAGGAGTTTGTTGAGTGTCATTAAATTGTTAGTGATGCATTACAATTACTGTAGCTGCCCTCTATGTCCACATCCACACTTTGGCTATAAACAACATACATCATCTGATGCAAGGAGTTATTATATTAACTAAACTCTCTCTTTGAATGATACACTATACCACATTATAATATGACGGTGTTTGTTTGCCCGTTTCTTCATTTTGAGAAATATTGAATATTGTGATTCTTGCATACATTTTCTTTTCGAAAGTGTACTGTACAGGTAGTGACAATATTGAACTGGATAGATGCAGTATTAGTTTAGCATAGTGGTTGTTTTTTTAACAAGTTTTACCATATTTTTGTCTTGTTTTTTTGTCCATTGATAAAATATGTGATACTTTTGCAAACAGTATAACCTTGATTTGTGTCTAAGTACAAACTTTTGTATAGTATGGTTAATTGGCCTAGGTCATGGGAATAGAATACTGTACAAGTTGTTTTTGTTTACTACAGTATGTCATTTTCTTCACTGCATTAACTCTATACAATAGTTACTCACATACAGTACATACAATGAATGTCTAGGTAACAACTATTTGTGCTATGATCATGCATTGTCTGTTACTAGTTTACCTACTCTTGTTGAGAGAAGAAACAAACTTGTGTTGTCTTTCATTCGGGAAAGGCTTATTAAAATCCGATCTGTTTAGAGAAATACTTCCCCCTCTTCATAAGCCAGCTCGGTCTCTCAAGATTCAACCGCTTTCTAGAAGTACCTCATTGTAAAACCAGCAGACTTAGGTCGTCTCCAGTTCCCACCATGGTGGATATAATTAATAGGCACCACTAGCTCTTTTTTAGATATGTAATAAGTGAATGTTTTTTGGTTTTTTATTCTTGTATGTTTTTAATTGTATGGTACGATATCTAATTTTATTAAGATGTTTCTATTTTTATAGCAATTTTAACTAATTTTTAGTCATTTGTAATACATTTCATTTCAGTCCTTGACTGTCGTTTTGTAATATATTTTTATATACCGAATAAATAAATAAAAAAAATAATGAAACTACACTCCATACCATTTAATTTTAACTAATAACCAATGGTTTTTCCAAGTGCTCAGTTGTTGTTTAGGCATGTCTGTCACAAGCTTTTTACTTTTTTTGAACATGCCTTCTTTAATTTAATTACCTTTCTTTACACCATTTTGTATACTGTTTTTAATTTGAAGAAAATAAATGTTACTTTGATTGATTTCTCCGTAGCTTTTACACTTTAATTGCATACTGTACTGTTTTCTCTTGAATCTTTATGTTTTGCTATAAAACAATAACTTTAGTTTACTTATATATTTTTCTTCCAGCTCCTTTTTCCAAGAAAAAAAACAATGGTGAAATCGTTTTACAAGAAATAAAATAGAAAACTTTGATTTGTTTCTGTTAATGTTTGATTTTGATAAACAATTAAGTTTTTATAAAGAGCTACTTTCATTTATTTGAGTTTGAATTGAAATTTAATTGTATTTTCTATTTGCTGCCCTCTAGATGGAGAACAAGAAGTGCATTGGCTAAAGGAAGCTGGCTTCCATCAACTTACACATAGATTTAAAGGTAACATGTATTTGTTTTCAATATTAATTTTTTTTAATTATAAATATTTGTATTATATATTTGTGGGATAAAGAGCAATAGTCATATCGTTTTCTTGTGTTTTTTTCCCATACTTTTATAAATATTAATTTTCATTGTTAGGTAAATGTATATCTATAAAATTTGATCAGTTATTTAGGTCAAATTACATGTTTTATATCTTTTACCTCAAACATACATATTTTTTTTAATCAATCAACTTTTCTTTGGATATTATTTTATTTTGTATTACTTTATGATACAGGGAAATACACATGTTATTATATTACAAATTATAATAATACAATAAAACATTTTTTTATGCAGATGGGGATGAATGTGACGATGCAAGTTTACGAGAAGTAACGTCATCTTTGACACGGTCACAAGCCGAGGCTGTCAGGAGGAGAGTCGCCGTCCTCAATGAAACGATACGAATCAAAAGAGAGTCGATGGTTTTCGGCGGTGGATCCGGTCAAGCTGTGCCACCTACCTCAAATAGTGGTCGTAAGGATGTCAGGAATATCTTTCCAGATCATGATAGAGTAAGTTTAGCTTATCTTGTTTACCTCTCATTTGGGACAGCCTTAATAGTCAGTTTCGGTCTGGCGCAGGCAAAGCAAATCTAACGTGAATGTTTCATTTTCACAACGCTCCATGCGGTTATGCGGCAATAGATAAGGGTTCGGCAAAGGTTCGAAGCTCACTTGCTCCATGGTTCTGTTGGTAGAATAAGTCTTCTCGGATAAGGACTATAAACCGTAGGTCCAGTGTACACATACTAGCTCATTTGCACTTTAAAGAACATAGTACATCTTTCGAGATGAGTAGGAGGTTACCTCGGTGTACTAGTTCATACACAGCCACTGTCACAAACTCATCATATATATTATACTGGGCCCTCTAGGAGAACAGTCTTAGATTGAAGAGGCTACCCAGTATAAATAGTAACAAATAATATAAAAATAAATAATAGATATGCGCATAGCTGCATGAAAACAAAACATTGACATTTAATTTGCGGGTGCCAGTCCGGGACCTTGCTGGAACAGGTGTGAAAGGTGTATCGTCAAAGTAAGGCAAAACATCTGATCAATTAACAGTGGCGTAACACAGGGGAAAAGGTCTCTGTATTAAGCACCCCTAGTTAACGTGGGGAGTGGTGAAACAAATGAGGGGCAATGTATGTTTTATTGACAGGCAGGCTGGTTCCTTCCCACCTTTGGGTCTGCTCAGTAACAGTTACACAGCTCACACCAGCAGTGCACAGAAATATTTTCTCTAGTGTTGCTTTTAGATAATTTTGCTTTGTCTACTCGGACTGTCTTTTATTTCCTGTTGAATCTCCATAGTTGATGTCTTTGTTTTCATATTTTAATCCACATTTACTAAAACTCATGTAAAAGGTCTACTGTATCACACCTGTTCCGGCATGGTTCTGGTCTGGCACCGAAAAATCCAATCGAACGTCAATGTTTCGTTTTCACGCGACTATGCACCAATCGATATACGCGTCGTGAAAACGAAACATTAATGTTCGAATCGCCGAACTGAAACCGTGCTGGAACAGATGTGAAAAACCCTTAAGAAGGTGCGTTCCACATGTGTCTGTTTGGTGTGTGGTTCCAGAATAAACTTTAGTGTGCACCAGTGTTCATCAGATAAAGACGTTCATGTCTCAATGCCAATCAAACTGAAACGAAAGTGAATAACATATTGGTATATAATTATATTTGTATAAAATGTGTTTTTCTTTCTTTTTTTTTGTTTTTGCTGTTATGTATATTTAACACATTCACATACTTAAACATTGAACTTGATGATAAATAAATTTCTTCTGTTAAACTGAGTATGGTCAGAAAGTTTTCAAGAAGTTCGTTTATAGAGTATTTAAAAGTACATACTTTGGTTCAATACATCTTTGTACTAACTTGATTATACTTATTTACAAGGAAAGAAATAGTGTGGTAATCTTAATAACAAATTAAATTAGCTGTAACGTCAATGTTGTGACGACAACAACGAAAATTGCCAGATCTACTGTAGCAACGTGACTTGCGCTGTACATTTGTGGGTTAACCCATGTCCCATTCATATAGTATTGAATCATAACAGGAAGGCATGTGTATTGTTCAAGTACAAATAAAGGATGTGATGTAATTACTCTATATGCACTATTTTGTTATGTTATCATTTCACCTGAAGGCTCTTTAATGTGACTGTACTATGCCAGAGAAGAGTGAACCCTTCTATTTATTTATTTATTCTGTTCTTATACTTTAAGACACTTTCATTGCTAAAGTCTTCTCGGATAAGGACTATAAACCGTAGGTCCAGTGTACACATAGCTCATGCGCACTTTAAAGAACCTAGTACCGGTACATCTTTCGAGACGAGTAGGGGGTCACCCCGGTGTACTAGTCCACACAAACACAGCCACTGTCACACACAGCCACTGTGCAAATTGGGACTGGACCGTTTTAGAGATGTTTACCACCTGTTGGTCCAGATCCTTCACTAACTGAGTTAGTGAGAAGTCGAATAAATAAATAAAGCATTGATTTCCAAAGTGACAGTAGAGAAACATCTTTTCCTATTTATTTATTTATTTCTATTACTTATTATTGTTTGCAGTTACAACCATATTTTGTAATTAATTGTGAGAAAAATTATACACAATTTGTTTTTTTTAGTATAAAATGATATACGCTATGTCAACAGAACAGTTATTGATCAAATATTTTGAACTCTCTGACATAAATTGTACTCTATACAACAGTATGCAAAAAAATTCGCAAATATGTCTCGGGTGGGACCCTAACCCATAACCTCAAGATAATTACATTACACATTTGTTCACAATTGTTGTTCTCAATTGTACAAAATACAATTTATTTCAAAGTAGGGCAACACATCTGATCAATTAACAGTGGCATAATATTTAAGGGAGAAAAGGCCTCTAGTTTAGCACCTCTAGGAAGCTCTCCAACTTGGAGATTTAATTTATTTGGATTTTTGTTCTACTGTTCCGGGGTCCCCTTAAGCTCTGGTTTAACAAGTGACAGCTTATGTAGTTAGTTCCACTGTACATAAGAATACACTATATTCTATATACTAATACTATATTCTAATTTTAAAATTTAATGTACTTTCTTTGCATTTATTTTAAAAACCATAATTGCATTACAGTAAATTGAATAGCTACAGTAAGTACTTGGATCATATTGCTTGAAATTTACTATTATAAAATTGGGTGAGATTATATTGGGGGGATTTACATAATTACATCATTATTATTTATTTATTCTACCCTATGGGAAGAATAAAGTGCTCCTGGACCAATGATGCCAGATATAGATTGTTTTAGAATTTATGTGTTTACAACCCAGCATACGTGCATGTGTAAGAATTTCCTTGTCTGATACAATCATTAATTGTACCTGGCTTGAACTCTAAACTCATCATCACCATTATCAACCGCTAATCCAGGATCCATAGACGGCAAGTTTTATTCTGTGTAACTCATATCATTAGTATAAACCATGTGTTGAATAGAGACATCAAAACGTACTACATCTTAGAGATATCTGTTTTAAAATGTGGGAGCACACAAACGTTAAATCTGTCATCTCGGCACTATGTCCATGTCTAGCCCGATCGGGAAGAGTAAGTCTATTTTAAATGTTGTTTTCATTGTTTAAAAGCTTGATGGTAATCTATGTGTATTAGCTTATTGTTCATTATGGTTTTATTATTATATCATCATGTTGTCAGAATGAACAAAACAATAGGTCAAAATTAGGTTATATAATAAAACTAGGTATTTTAATATGTAAAATATTTTACTTCAATTTTTCATAGTTTTCACAAGCATCTTGGGCTTTGATACTGTAATGTACGCTTTATAAATATTATTATTTTTAATCTTAATACATTATAAATTTCATATTGTATTTTTATGACAATCCTTTATTGGTGTTTTTGACACACTTTAGGGTCTTAAATAAATTTATAAATAAAATAAATAAATAAGAATAATAAATACTTCCAATTTAAAAACAATGTACAGTAGATGTGTTATAGCAGATTTGGGTTCTTATTAGAGTTATATTATATATTTTGTATTCAGACATAAAGATAAATTATTGTTGTTTTGTTTTTTGTTTTTTTAACTTATTTGAGTCACTATGTTATATTTTGTATTCATCAATGTCAATTATTTGGTTTTACTTAGAACTGTTTCCTATAGTTGTCTTTCCTGATTTCAGATACCATTGTATTCTAGAGTATTAAGCCTCATCAACTACCGTTACATTTGAATTATTTTCATGCTAGACTATATACCAAGATTGCACCAATTTTTAATTGTTACTTGTTTATGTCTCGTCATATTGTATTTTGGTGAAGGTCCCAATGATCAGCTTCTGCTGGATGGACCAAAAATCTAGTTTTGATCATTGAATATAAATCCACCAAACATTAAATATTTTTGTTACTGTATTTATAATATTTAATGTTAAATTTTCTATGTTCAATTCTATTTGCGAACCAGCAAAGTTGATAATAATTTTGGACATTTTAGAATTTAACAAATAAAATTCTTAAAATTGTATGTAATGAAAAAAAATGTTAGGTTGTTATGTATCTTGCTTAACAAAATAATGTACAGGTGCTATGACGCACATATTACTATTAAAGATGAAAAAACAACATTCTTTATCAGATAAACATAGTTTGTTTGTTATACTATGACGTAGAACATTGCACATTATGATGAAAAGACATCCTTTTTTAAATAACTAGTATGTTTATTACACATTGACGTAGTAAGTACATTATGCTATAGGCATGTACAACGACAGGATATCAAGTAAATTGAAGGGCATTATAAACTGCATTTTTAACCAGCACATTGAACCTCTGGTCTTGTATATTGAATAATGACTTGTTTTTTCTCTATATCAGAATGTATCTATTATTGGTGAATGATAAAGTGGGTGATCAGTTTTCTTATCACATATTAAATACAATAGATCTCCTCTTTTAGGACTTTACTCAAAGGAGATACCACTATTATTAAGGGGACACTTTCCCGTGGAACAAATGAGGGACAATGTGTATTTTAACACTACGAACACTCTCATTCAGTGGACACCCCTATTGAAGGAACAACTTGTATTTTCCTTTTTTTTAACAATGCAATATATTCAATATTTGTAATGTTTTTACTTGGGGTACCCGAGTCTAGGATTTGCTCATCTTCTCCTCTTCTTCCTCTTCTATCTGGACACTATTGAGCCAACTTTCAAGTCCTACTAGTTCTTTACGCGTCGTCTGATGGCTCTTAAACATGGCATGCATATACTAGGGTGAATAGGTGAACAAAGCTATAGAGAAAAAATGTTCGTACTTCAACCGGATGCAGAATTACGACGTCATAAACATGGTACCAATCGCAAAAAATTGCGATTTATAAAGTACTACTTACTCCTCCCTTATTCGTTGTAGTATTGAACTGGGATTTGACATGAGTATACTACAGGCACACGTCCTCAAAGTAGAGCCGTTTTTTTAAATTTCAAACCGGATGGTACCTTGGTGCCAAACGATTTTCATCGTAGTATAGCCATATTTGGTCTCATTTCAAAGGTCTTGACTTGGAGAATAAAAATATATAGAGTAAAACCTATTTATAATATTGTGACGTCACTTCTGCTACCGGAAATAGCAAAAATTCATGTGATTTAACTTTTCGGAATATAGCCGTATTTGGTAGTGAGTTTTTCGATGTGTATGTGACGTTACATCCCGTCTTATGACGTCATTACAGCTTCTTTTGCTGTACCCCGAGTATCGCACATTTGTGCTTGTTTTTTTGTATAATAGCTGGAACAGTTTGATCTTAAAATTTGTTTGTCTTCATCAACTAAAATAATTTTGTCCTCAATTAAGATTTTAACTGATTGTTTATATACAGTATTGATGGACAGTGCTGTTATTGACAGCTTTTTGTATCAATACAGAAAAATGATTTACAAGGGAAACTCACTGTTTAGCAGGCAAAGTTGTATGGATAGCACGTTCATATGTCGTCCATAATTAAGCCTAATCCTAGAAAAATTTGGAAGGCTCACATTTCATTAAATTAGCTAAAAGATTTGACGGAGAATTTAATACTTCATTGCAAATTGAAAATACAAAATATCTATCATTCTGTTAAATATTTTATTCATTTAGCCATATATTTTATTCCATACTGCTTTAAAAAAAATATTGATACTAACAGGAGAACCACTGCTACACTACATGTAAACAAGAAAATGTCCATTGAATGATGTCGTAAATATAAAGTTTACTGTATAATTTCTTCTTTATTGTAGTTTATATTAATAATATAACAATTACTATAATTTACAAATGTTTGCTGGCAAATAAGATTGTCTACTACTAAATTTTAAATCTTGTACTTTAGTGTTATTAACCTTCCATTGCTCTCTCCAATGTCTTTTTTATGTGTATTTAGTATAGGCTTGTGACTATACTGTATTCTTTAAAAATATATGAAGGTCAATAAACTTTGGGGTTTTTTTTGGATAATAATAGAGGGATAATTTATCTAAAACTTGATTTATTTTATGACGTTGA
Organism: Antedon mediterranea; assembly: GCF_964355755.1. Lineage (NCBI taxonomy): Eukaryota > Metazoa > Echinodermata > Crinoidea > Comatulida > Antedonidae > Antedon > Antedon mediterranea. The sequence continues at coordinate 35,658,278 of NC_092670.1, read as the reverse complement.
ATTTAAGATTATCGTTACTATTTTGAGACATTTTCAAAGAAGTTCATATTAAGTTCATTGCCATACTGGAGTTATTCCTATGAAAGCAAAGATATTACCACCGACTTTTATGATGTTTATATTTAGTTTGTATCTTTTAGTTTGATTATTGTACAAGTCTTCAGAGTATAAACCATTGCTTTTCTTCTAACTGTTTCTGGATTACTGTCACTTTCTTAGAATATGTTAAACTAGAGTATTTAAACAATTCAATGATAGACATTTAAACAAAATTGAGAATGACACATTCAAGTTTATTTGAATGTTGTTTTTGAAAAACAAAAACACCATTCGAGTTGAATGAACGAACAATAAACTTAAGTGTACACCATACTGAGAATTGAAAATAAATTTGGCTTCTGTCTACGAGACAATGTACTGGGCCGGTATATTTTTACAGTTTATAGTACATCACATGCAAATATGAAGTGGGCTTATATCTGAGCCAGTATGGTGTACAGTATGTAATTGCATTATGCTATCAAGAGGATACATTTTTTACTACGATACTCTAGCTAGCAAAACATGTACAGACATTTATAGATTATTACTGTACATGATTTGGGACGCAACTCAGTGATGTATCGATGCAAAGTGCTGTATTGCAGTATAACAAGTGGGAGACAACAACGCAATAGTTTGATTTCACGCAGGTGGGGGAAAACACTATTAGAAGGGCATTTGCTTACGTTGCATAGATTGCGTTTCGTTGTGTCACTAGTGAGAACCACACTTCTATCTAATCTAACATGAATTTGATCCTAAATAAAACCAATGGGCCTATTCAAATGGTACCTTAGTATAAATAAAAAAAGATTTTTCTCTTATACTCTGTTATAATAGACAGTTACTTCTTAAGCTTTTTTGATTTCTCCATTATTGTAATTAAATCTTTTTAATATCCCATTAATTAGTACTAAGTCCTTGTTTTAATAAGGATAAGCTTATTCATAATCACCTTCATTTCCTGGAACTGGTCATAGACTGAATGATCTAGAGAAGTTCCATTCAAGGTGTCATATCATAGAGTGTGTGAACTCAAAGTGGAATCAAGTAGTATATTTATTTTTATTAATAATCATCTTTCTTGACGTACAGTACTCTATTTACACCAGTAAATCTAAGATCCTAAACATGATAAATCACAACTAATATATTAACCAGTACCAAGAATCCACTCCTTCCGAAAAGTCAGGGCAGGTCATAGTCACCAGTATGGTTGGTAAGGTTTCAACCTGCGAACCACTTTTTTTACAGAGGCTTTTGACAACACAGTTAAGTGGCTTGAACAGAGATTGTTCTCTTTTCTTGAAAAACTGGTTTCTTATAGTTACTGTACATCCCTTTCAAACACTAAAAGTAAACATTTCTTTGATTGAGAATAACTTGTTGCCGGTGTGCTGATCTGGTAGGCGCTGCACTGCTGGCTGCCGTGGGTCCGTGGAGGGCCTAATCCGAATTTCCTCAGTTTCCAGTTAAGCTTGAGGACAAATATAAAAAACCTTTACCTTTTTTTACCTTTACCACACATTAAAAACAAATCCATATTTAAACTCTCTGTTTCTAAAACCTTGTATACATTATATATTAATAGATTTATCAACTTAAAACTTCAATTTGGCCCTAAGGATCCAGCCTTGCAAATTATCAGTTTGAAACCAATCACAATCATGAGTAATACCTATATCTTGTACTGTATGCTTAGAAGTTAAATTGGCCTCTATGTCTAAAGCTCTAGGCTAGGACATACCTCCAAAATATTTTCCAAATCGAATTCTATACATTCAAATATATTGAAAAAAAACACCGGTGGCTGGCCGTATTCACCAGATATTTTCCTTATACTAAGTATTTCCCTTAAATTGTATTCTTTTAGATAGGAGATTTTTTGTTTGAATGGCCACAGGTCAGGACACAGGAAACTGAATATTGTGGTCAGGCACACATGTGCACTGTTTTCAGAGAAGTCTCCTATTAACATTTGTTTTTCGGGGCATGTAGATACTATGATAGGTGCTAGAGAAAAAACATAACATTTTTTATTTGTATGTTTTCTTACAGTATGTACCGGTGCCAGTGTCAGACTCTAACCCAACCAATTCCAACCAACACAGTTGGCGGAGTGATAGCAACGACAGCAGTAGAAGGTCACTTTCAAAGAGTCGAGATTCCAAAGGTGTACCAGGGCTTGGTGAAGGAGGAGCCACCGGTAAGATATATACCATAGAAATGTACACTTTACAGAGCCCTGGGTTCAAATCATGTCTGATTCCAAAAACGATATAGCATGTTAAGTTAACCAGACTACTGTAGCATATGAGAGGCATGGTTTCAATACCTGTCTGTACTATATTGCTAGTATCCCTGGCAGGATGCTTTAGTGTATTCTTACTTTGTCCTTCGGATGGGATGTAAAGCTGTTGGTCCTGTATACAAGCAATGCTTGCATGATAAAGAACTGGTATACAGTATTTGAAAAGATTAAAGGGTCCACTCACTGTGTGCTGATTACAGTAGTTGTGGGTCCGTAAAGGGCCTACTATCTAATGTTTCCTAACTAATGATGAATAACGGATACTGTACACTAATATGGATCTACACAGCCTACTCTTATCCTAGTGATGTATATTGATTAAATATTTAGTTTCAAATTACGATTATATCATTTTCTTTGAATAACATGTTTAATCTAAAGGTTATACCGTCATAAACTACGATTTAAACTGTTACACTAATATGACATTGATTTTGTTTGTTGACCTCATTGACAAAGGTACGATGACATGTGCCAAGTCAAGCATGCAATCCCCAGGGACCTGTACATAATCAAAGCACTCTCCTTTAACTACCCCGCCTGAGAGAGTGTTAACATTGCATTAATCATAATGTACGATCCTTTATACATATTATTTTTTTAATCAATTGCTTCTGATTACTAAAAGTGGGAAAAAAATCAACAGGCCTTAAAATTGCGACTATGTTTTGTGTACTTTTGGAGACAGTTTCGGAATCTGTCTGGTGAAAATCGGTTTTAATAATTTGTACCTTATGGTTTAAAGTATGATTGAGCAATTTTAATTAAAACACAACTTGGTGATATCCTTACTGCATTATCATGAATGATATTAATCAAAGCTGAACTGCAGTGCAATGCTCTAGATATATTAGGAGTAGATTGTACATCTGCAGCTGATGTTTAGTTAAAATTAATGAATATATTTGTTTTCTGTTGTCAATTATAAATATAGGTTATAGAGTTAATTGCAGTTTCTATTTGAAAATACGATTTAATTTATTATACAAAGATAATATTATTAAGGAAACCTTTCTCCATATGAACACATTATTAAGACTCAGTTTTTTTTGTTTTTTTTTTGGATGGGGCGTGCCTGGGAGAGTATATTTGGCAAAAATTGGTTGGAGGGAAGGGGATGGTTTATAATTCTAAACTGCATTAACAATGGATTTAAAGTCTTGAAATCGATTACAAGCAATTGCACACAAACTAGATTGGGAAAAAAAGATGATGAAAAAATATTGAATTTGAACCAGGGATCTCAACTGCGTAAGGCTGGATATAATAAAGATTAAACCAAACTCACATTCAGAAGCTTTTTAGTGCAATTAGCCTAATCACATTCGGAACTAAGACACAAAAATAAAACAAAATTTGGGGGAAATAATGTGTAGGGGAATTATACTTAGGGATGCACTCTTGGAGTGTCCTATAAGGTATATTAATATGCATTATGGTATTCTTATTTTTAATTTTTTATTCTTAATTATTAATTATTAATTACCGTATGTGGTCAATCTGTCAAGAGTTTGCTCATGATTTCTGGCAACCTTTTGAACTTTCTATTTTTGCAAGATTCAAGACATGTTATTGGTCCACTAAAGATTCATTTTGCTTAGCATAACATTTAGAGTGTGTAAATTAAATCATAATGGTAATTTTATAATTAAGTAAATTAAAAGACAATGGTGTGAAGAAGATGTCAAAAATGAATTATGATATAAAAATAGCTACACTTTGTTGGGGGTAAATTATAGTGACAAATCTGTGTTTTAACAAGCAAAAAATTATGGGAAATAGTTTAGATTTACCTTACTTTATAAGACAAGATAGTAGGATCAGGAGAGGCATATTCATTCCTCTTTGTTTTATTAAAGATATATTCCCCTGAATAATAATTTAACAAATATGCCATTTTAATGTATAATAGTAACTGTAATTTAAAGCAAAAACTTGGCTGCCAGCCAATGGATTTTTGGTTTAATTTAACCATTTATTATGTTATTTTATAAGTGAAAACATAATTTTTTTATTTTTTTTTTCTACGAAGTGATTAACTTTATTAAAACTACAAAATATCCTATTCAAAGTCTGATTTAATTAATCTTCATTTTTTCATGTTTTTTGGGGACAATACATCTTTAAGAGAATCCTGGTTAATTTGCTAAGTATATTTCATGCCTAGCTTACATGGATAAACCGATAATAGCCCTTTCTCCTTGAAGAGCAAGTTATAACTCGAAAAGTAGAAATTTTCATTGGACACCCCTCTCCACAAATGGTATAGTCCATGAACTATTCCCTCAGGTGGGAGCTTCCCCACAAACCACCAGCATCATTTCTTTTTGGCACATGAAAAAGTAGACATGTCTTCAAGAGAGTTTGTGTATTTAAACAATAAATTGAATTACTCTCTAAAAAAAAAGTATTAATTATGAATATAATCTAATGTAAACAAATAAAATTTGTTTATCAGAGTTGTTGATATTTTGAGTTTTGTCCAGATTAAATGTTGAATATGTTTATGGATTTGCTTTTACATTATTGAAAATGTGCTAAATAACCTTAAACACTATAACTAGTTACGCAGTTACGTTTTAATTTTTCCATTTTTCCACATATGCCTATACCTTTCTTTTCCAATAATCTTAAAAAATATAGGCCTATACTTTTAATAGGTTTAATAATATTGCCATACAGGTGAATATTAAGCCAGTGTACATTGAGGATTAGTGTGGGATTAAATACTAGGGATTATTGCTCTCCCATTCTGGGAATTTGTCGACCTTAAATGTTTCATCAACTTTCCCACTCAATTTACTGGTTGTGACCATTATTACACTAACAACAATGCTAGGCATATAATAATCTACACAGCTACAGTACAATTTAATAGATATTTGTTTATTTGAATCATTATTATCAGTAGCAATATGTTAACAATATAGCCGATCCTATTCAAGGGACTCCTTTAAGGGACACTTTGTGAAATGAATCATTATTATCAGTAGCAATATGTTAACACTATAGCCGATCCTATTCAAGGGACCCCTATTGGGGGACACACTACAAAATAATGCTAGGCATATAATCTACAGTGCAATTTAATAGATATGGTATGCTAAATAAAATATTTGTTTATTTGTTTATTTGTTTTATTATTAAATTAATTTAAAGCATAAAAAAAATTTTGAGATAACAATTTCATATTAAAACAAAACATTTTTTAATTGAGCTAGGTAATACCAAATATTTGTGATACAAAATTAATATTACAATTGTAGTTATTATATTAGGCCTACTGATAAAATACTGTATCATATCATCTTTTTGAAAGTGACATACAGTTCTATTGTTAATATGTCTACTCTCCATTATGTCATGTAAACCAGTACAATCCATCATTAAATACAGTGGAACTTTGGGACACCCCTTATTCAGGAGTATGTCCCTTATTCAGGGTGATGTCCATTATTCAGGGTGATGTCCATTATTCAGGGTGATGTCCATTATTCAGGGTGATGTCCAATATTCAGGGTGATGTCCATTATTCAGGGTGATGTCCATTATTCAGGGTGATGTCCATTATTCAGGGTGATGTCCATTATTCAGGGTGATGTCCATTATTCAGGGTGATGTCCATTATTCAGGGTGATGTCCATTATTCAGGGTGATGTCCATTATTCAGGGGACACCCCCTATTTGGGACACTTTCCTGTGAAATGAATCATTATTATCAGTAGCAATATGGTAACACTATAGCCGATCCTATTCAAGGGACCCCTTTAACGGACACTTTGCTGTGAAATGAATCGGTAACAGTATGTTAAAACTACGGCCAACACCTATTGAGGGGACACACTACAAAACATCAAACAAGGAAGGAAAAATATGAAGTTTCGTAACATCTGGGCTGTTGGATAAGTAGGTTAGTCATCGGAATATGTGTTCATGGACTTTACTGTAAGATGTCCTGTCTGTTAGTAAACAGGTCAATAACCGTTGAACTTGATTTTAAGTAATCAATAAAAACTGTAATAATTGATGTCTTAATTTTCCTGTAGGTATCTGTTTTCAAATTTAATTTAATTTTTTTTTCCGGATAAATAATATTTAGATTAATTGATCTGTTAAACTTATTTTCCAACTAAAGCTTAGTTTCCACTGAAGTATGTAGAATGTGAGTAATTTGACCAATCACAAGCAAGCTGCTGCTATATAAATAAATAACCTGCGTTTCACATGCACATCCTTGCATTTCATCCTAGTGGGAACTGTGAGTGGTATTACTTATAGTTTATTATAGATTTAATACTATCAAAGAATTTTTTCTTTTATTTGTCAGCAAACCACCGTATATTTTTGCAGACAAGTATTAATATCAAAAAGATAAAGTGATTTTAACTCAAAATTCAAAATACAATATTTAGTATAATATTCATAAGTTTAATTCACTATTTTTTTATCATATGGTAACCATTGAATTATTATTTTAATATTTATTTGTGGTTATGAGAATGGTTGGTAGTATTTTATATCTGTCTTATGTGATAACACTTTCAGTATCACAGTAGGCCTACTGATTTTCAAAGTGGACTTTAAACTGTTTTGTAATAATATGAAATGTTAATTTGGTCATATCTAAAAAAGGAAAGTTCTGTAAAAACTAATACATACTACTAGTTGAACTAAATCAATCATCTTCCTTACAGGGTGAACTTAACATATAGACCACGACGATGAATATCATTTTGTTACAAAAGTGTACGAGTATAAAACTGTTATGATTTTGTAGTCTACGTATAAATTAATTAATATAAATTGTTATTACAAAATTGACCCTTAAGAAAACTTAATCAACACACAGTTAAGTTAATTTACACACTTCACAACAGGGTAATCTGGACAATTAGAGTTTCCTTATACATTTAACGTGACATAGACGATCAATTCCTCTAAAATCATCCTGGTAGAAGTCAGTGACAACCGCAGTGCTTGAAGATCAGTTTGATGGTGACTCAGCCGGACGGTTATGTAGGCCTGGCTATATCTACCAAGATATTGCTACTGAACACATGGATGTTTGACGCGTAGCCAGTAACACATAACGAATATGAGTTGTCTTAATTCTTGAATACTGGACTTTCAAATGACATATTGATTTTATTTATTTCTTTTCATGGATTTTTAATATTGGACTTGATTGCTGATAATTTTATTCATAATTTGGATTTAAACATTTTTTTTCTAGTAGGTAAAATATTTATTTAATGACAATTATTGTAGATATAAATGTTATAAATTTAAATAAATATTTTGTTTAAAAAAACCTAATTCATGAATTTCTTTTTTACAGTACTTTGTTTTCTATTTCTTTACCATTTAAAAAAAAATTCCTTTGTTGTTTTTTCTTTCAATTTGATACCTAGATGTTTTTTCCTATCAAAATGTGGTGTTCAATGCTGTTGGTTTTGTCAGTCACATTTTGTAATGTAATAATATTATTTCTTTTTCCAGGAGTAGAAGTTTTAAGCATTACCAATACACAACCAGTGCAAGTTCCAAGTGCAAAAGACGAGGAGGGTGCATCTAAAGACGATACCCGCTCATCGACACCAGATTCAATATTAGTAAGCATTAAACAAAGTTTATTACCAAATAATTAGAAAAGAAATGATCTCATCGACACCAGATTCAATATTGGTAAGCATTAAACAAAGTTTAATACCAAATAATTAGAAAAGAAATGATGATGGTGGTATGTTGGGATGTTCCCACTTGAGGGCAGGGTTCATGGAATGTACCATTAACTGATGGGGTTTTTTTAAATTTTTTTTATATATTCGAGTTGTAGCTCTCTTTCCGGAGAGGATAGGCCAATGTTGGTTTATCCAGGTAAAGCTAGCACTTATAGATTACCAACACCACTTTTGGTTTGTGTATATTTTAATATTGAAAAAAATATTTTATATTGTTTTATATATTTTTAATCCATTCTGTTAGTGGTGGAAATATGAATGAAAATAAAAGAATATCCCCCTAATAGCTCTAAATATGGGTTGGCTGCAATAGTATTAAGCTCTGTCTATTTGGGCATATCACTACCATATTTGGGCACATTACACTCTTTTTGTCAAACTAGTGTGGACAGAGCTTTAGACATAATTATGGCTTTTCACATGAAAGTATTAATTGAATGATGATGTCCCCTGAATAGGAATGTCCAAATGAGAGGATAAATTTATTTATGTGTGCGTATTTAGAAAATGAAATAAATCCCATCATCTACATTCAATATACTTCTTTATCTATCGGTATTGTATTAGCATAGAAGATCATAAATTTCAGTTTAATATTTAACAGAATATGTACTCCTCATCATGATCATAATTTAATTATTTTAAATGATAAAAGGAAATTATTATTTATGATATTTTTCTTTATGTAAAAACATGAAAACTATAATTTTTTTGTGAATAATCTGTTATTGTTTAAACAAAGACAAAAGAACATTTGTTTTCAATAATACCATTTCCTTAGGTCAAATCTGTGATAATGTTTTTATCTATAAAATTGTTTTCTTTTGTTCTGTAGTCCCACATGGATAGAAATGTCTGGTACGAATTGATTTACAAAACAGTCACAGAGAATAAATTTGTCAAAAAGTATAAAATCGGGGAAAAAATTCATTCAAATTTTGTTTTTCGTTATTTGAGAATAATTTAGGGAAACAGCTAGATTTTGATATTTTCATGCATTTTACATTTTCAGTGAAATAAACAAATATTTTTTTTCATGCTTTTATCACATAATATTGTAAAAATAAGAAAATCGTGATATTTTGTAGATAGTAGGATAATGCTCACTTGAAGCATACTATATCTTGGACAATTGACCAATCACAATACAAAATTTGGATAATCATCATGTCATGATTGGTCAAATTACTTTCTTTGTGCTTTACGTCCTTGCGTTGAGTCCCAGTGAACCAAGCTGATGATCATCATGCCGTGATTGGTCAAATTACTTTCTTTGTGCTTTACGTCCTTGCGTTGAGTCCCAGTGAACCAAGCTGATGATCATCATGCCGTGATTGGTCAAATTACTTTCTTTGTGCTTTACGTCCTTGCGTTGAGTCCCAGTGAACCAAGCTGATGATCATCATGCCGTGATTGGTCAAATTACTTTCTTTGTGCTTTACGTCCTTGCGTTGAGTCCCAGTGAACCAAGCTGATGATCATCATGCCGTGATTGGTCAAATTACTTTCTTTGTGCTTTACGTCCTTGCGTTGAGTCCCACTGGCAACCAAGCTTAACACTACAAACTTTATCATTTAAAAAAATATTCAACATTTTTCCAATATCATAATATAAGACCAGCAGTAACCATGGTAACTGGTCTGTCTTATATAATATTATACAAATAATGAATGTTTATGAGTGCAATGGTACAAATAATGGCACGAGGTGAATGATGAAAGGTTATATCAACGAGGCAAAGCCGAGTTGATATAACCTTTCATCATTCACCAAGTGCCATTATTTGTACCATTACACGAATACAAAACATTCATTATTTGTTTTATATAACATCTAAATAACAAACAAAAATGTTTCAAAAAGTACTATTTAACGATCGTTGAATAGTGCGTACTATTGCACGCCATGTGACCCACATTCGTCCAATCAAATGACAGGAATTTATATAGGTGTTATATAATATATAATATTATACAGTAGATATTTTCTCCAATAGGTTAAAATATTGTAGCAATTGATATTGATAAGGAATTTCCTCTTTAATTCAACTACTATAGAACCCCCTTATTTGGCCATTCCTTATTTAGGGGACACTTTATTATGAAATGAACGAGCGGAAATTTGTGTTTCAACATCATTGAGGGGAGTGAATACTTTGTTGGGTCCAGAATGGCGTTCTACCCTATTCTGTTTACAAGGCAGTGTTTAAATCAAAACACTTGAAAATATGTTTGTTGAAAAACGGAAAATGCATTATAGATATTTACAAGGCTACACTGAATGAAACGTAAAAACAAACAGGAGATGACGGCAATCTGTATTTGAGTATCAAGGAGCAGTACAAATACAAAATATGTACGCTGTTGAATTATATAAAACACTTTCGGTTCCTGGAACTGTTATTGTTACACTAAAGGACACTGTGTTTGTTATTGCCATTTTAAATAACATCTTTCGTATTTCATACAATGTCGCTTTACCGTGGTTCCTGTTATAATTACAAATTAATATCTCATTGAATTTACTGTCATAACAACTTTGCATTTATAGTGTACTTTGAATATTGTCCTTAGCAGATTGTGAAATGCTCATTTTCAGCAAGGGTTCTTGCCTTCCGGGAGGGTTAATCTCGGCATTGGGTTTGCGGAATGATATAGAAAAATAACTCGGTGGGATACGACTGTTCTCAATATAACTGCAGAAATCATTACTTTATATTTTTTGGATGACCAAATAGGGATTTTCGTTAGGGATCTCATTTTAAAAAACTCTGGAGGTATATTATAAGAATAAGCAAAGAAAAATATGAAAAAATCGCGTGTACAAACATTCAGCACATAGCATCAACTCAACATGAGTGTGGGGGAATAATAGTAATAATAAAACAACAGTAACACTTGTTCACCTCAATGGTGTTTTTCCACGAGGCTATAATACATCATACACAAATTAATTTAACAATTAACAACAAGAGTTTAACTAAAACCAAAAATCCTAATATACACCTAAATTAGAATGAATGAAAATTTTACAATATTTGTAAAATCCAAATTTACAAAGGAAAAACATCAAGATGAACAAAGCACATTTAAATGCTCCTGCATGCTATTTTAACTTAAATTTACTCCTAGACCCTGATTTTATTTTTTACCAACTATTTTAGTATTTATTTATTGAAAAAAAAACAAAGATGAAAACTGATCTAAATTTGACCTGAAGATTTTTTTATTCCGAAATTATAAATATAAAATTTGAATCAATCTATTACCATGGCCTTAGGGAGAGCAAGCAGAAATTAAGGTGGTTAGGACACTTAAGGTAGTATGAAACTAATTTTGCTAAATGAAAATATAAAAGACATTGGTTATATGCTTGCATTTATCCAGTATAAAATAAGTTCTTTACGTTTTTGTGCGGCATGCTAAACTTCGATTCTCTTTCAACAATCAACAAGTGGATGTATCCAACTCTCAGGGGAGAGCTTCCTAAATTAATCACTTCTGAAACAAATTACTGTGCTGTGTTGCCTCCATTTTGTTGGCGTATGTTAGTAGATTTGTCTCCAGAGGTTGTCACCCCCCATATGCATTTCTAAAATGTGCGGTAGCCAAGAAACATTCAACGGTTGAAATGTGATCTGGTTTAATTAATTTAAATTATTTAGATTTTTGTGTTGATATTTGTAAACTAAAGTAAATTGTAAAGAAACTGAAAAATTAATCTTAACAAGTTAATCCGGGATCAAGTCAATAATAACCTCTATTCCGGGCACACTTTGTCGGTTTCCCTAAATAATGTAGTTTTTAAGGCAGTACAGTACAATGATATAAATTAATCATTCAACCCTGGATCAAATATTATCACTACTTTTATATTTCTTACTAGGAACTAAAAGAAAATATATATTTTTTAAGTAGCCTACTGGTTAATAATAGTACTATTGTTTGAATCGGGTGTCTAGAAAACTCATATCTAGAAAACTCAGATTATCTGAGTTTCCTAGATCCAGAAAACTCGGATATCTTGATCTGAGTTGTTTAGTTTTATTCTTCAACTAGAAAACTTGGATCATCAAACGGATTGTTTCATTAATTTATAATCAGAGGGTAGGTTATTTGAAATACTACAGTATTATATGTTTTCTTACTAATATTATAACTTGTAGTAGCGGCCTAGGACTTAAATCATAAAGAAAATATAGTACATGCTACTGTTCAAATTTAGTCTTAGCATTTCTGAGTTTTCTAGACATCCATTTGAATCATGTGATTTTCTACTATTATACTACAGTATTGGATGAGAAACTAAAGTTGTTCCCATAATATGCAATAGGTTGAAATAATATAATTAATTAATTCATATATTTTAATATATGTTGATTAGATGTATCCTTTTTTTAAATTTCCTGCTAATAGGATAATCTAATTGATATCATAATCATCATTTTGACAATAGGATATTGTAAGAATCTAGATATTTAATTATTCCACTCGAATTCTCTAAATTATTGTCTCACCAAAGTTGAGAAAGATTTTTATAAAAACAGTTTTTTGTTATTTTTTTTTTTCTATTTAAATTGTTTTATTTATTTTAACAACTAAACTGTACATTTTAACTGCCAAAAGTTAATATAAATTATTGGTAAGACATACCAATACCATACAGTATGTACAGTATTGCAAACATTGTATCGTACACAGGGAAAAGATGTGAACTTAGAACTCTTAAAATAAGGACTTAAGCGTGGTTCCCACTAGCGAAGCAACGCAAGGACGTAACGCAACGCAAGTGAATTGACCAATCACAAGCGATGGCTTATTCGCTTGTGATTGCTAACTGTCTATAACTTCGCTTGTCATTTGTCAACACACTTGCGTTGCGTTTACGTCCTTGCGTTAGGTTCTAGTGGGAACCAAGCTTTAAGGACTGCTAAAGCGCCACTAATTAATCTACTATTCATAATATGATTATTTCAGTTACTGTATATGATATGTACAAAATATTGTCAAACATTTTAATGCTTTTTTATCATGTTCACGATTTTATTTACACAAATGTTATCTTATGTGTGGATATTTTTTGGGTGAGAATCCTTCCTTCCAATATTAATATTATTAAATTATTTATTAATGTTAGTTATTTTATACTTTTAACAGGATCTTGAAACATTAGAAAGTGATTTTAGAAAACAAGAAGAAATTATGAATAGTCTAGCTAGCAATTTACCAGTAAGTATACACATATTTTTTTAATAATATTATTGGGTTTTACAAATTTATTTTATTGAAACCCTTCCCGTTGTTCCTTCTGTGGTAAAAAAAAAGTATGCAGAAAAATCAATGAATAATAATCATTTTTGGTTTAGAGTAAAAACTGAAGAGTGTAGACACATCGTTCAAATGAATGACAATGGTTTCTCATGAGGACCCAAAAAATGGTTTCTCCATAGTGTTATAATATATACTTCCTCACATTCATTTTACAGAAAAGTTTTCCCCCATGATAAGCGTGTCCCCTGAATAGGAATTTCCCGAGGGTGTGGTTCCACTGTAATTCTATATTATTTCAATACTATAATAAACATGTTTTTCATCTAATTACAGAATATCACATTAGCACGTGACAAATGCGGTTTAACGCCTATCAACTTTCTTGAGCAGAAAGACAGGTCGAAAGTTCGATCACTAGCACTCATTGAGTTGACGTCTTTGTTTGACAAATATGGCCTGCCCCTACCACATGCAAGAAAACAAAACAGAAAAAAGACTAAGGGTAAAACAAATTAAATTTTACTTCTAACTGATTTTATCTGGCATACAAAAGTGTTAAACTTTATTATTTTTCTCATCTTTTATACTAGTTATTTTATGAATATTAGCAGGTAAGTTTAAGGTTGTTGTGTCTACTTAATGTAAAAAAAAATATGACATGCCCATATACGGACATGATGATTATATCACTCCTACATATTTGGGGATCACTACCATATTTAGGTACATCATATGTTTATTGCTAAACTAGTTTGATAGTGTAAACAGAGCTTTACAATTTTATGTATTTACATATACTGTAAATAAATTTAATGAATCCCTCGGATTAAGAATAACTTTATCATAATAAAATAACTTTACAATTTTATTTATTTACCTATTCTGTAAATTAATTTATTCCCGGTAAAACCAAAAGAATAAATTTATCATAATAATAAATAACTTTATTGGGAATACCTCTTTTGCAACAGTGGCATGAAGCAACCAGTAGTGCCCCCTGATGATAATTATACAATAACAAAATACATTAATGAAAGTATACAAAGCATTTGAAAGAACGAACCAAAAATAAGTTGCCAGGATATCAACGATAAACACCCATCTTGATTGGCATTTTTCTGCAATCTTTATTATCATGATTGACAGTGAATAATACTGCGTAATAGGAATTAGATCATATAATTGATTTGTTGGCATTCGCTGTATTAAAATCAACGTTTAGATTAGTACATCCAAAAATAATCAGATGCTGGCACATTTGTATAAGTTCTGTTTATTTAGATGTAATTGATATTGTAGCCTTTTACTAGTATTACATTTCTAAATATGTTGAAATACATGATAATGTGTAAAACATTAAATGTATACCTTTGCTTGATATACAGTATAAAAAAAAAAAATTTACACAGACAAGCAGTAATGGTAAGCGGAAAACTGTGTAGCTTATGCCACATAGAATCTGTATCTATCCGCTATGGATTCTATATTTTTATTACCGTTACCGCTCATCTGTGTGAATTGACCTTAAACGTCTTAGCATTAGACCAATCATAGAGGTATCTCCATGAACCAATATGGCTTCCATGTTTTGAAAAATATTATATTCAGAGTGTAGTGAAAACTGTTGTAGATTAACATTATATATATATATATATTTTTGTACAAAATACGATAAACATACTAAATATGGAGATGATTTAGTTGTGGAAATGATGCCACTTCTTGTCCGGAGGCCTATCATTGAGAAAAATTAAAATTAATTACTTGTACCACAGCATTCACGGCAGAAATTACCCACCCAAGATTATCACTTCCAAAACGACATTATCCTGTCCTTCTTCATCATATCAATTATTACATTCTTAGACGGCAATCTGCTTCGTATTCAGACTTGCGACGATGGGTAAAATTGTTGGTAGTTTGCGGTATGAACTGGGTCAATGTTTTCAAATTGGGTTCAAGGAGATTTGTTACGTTAAGGTACAAATTATGTCAGAAACATTTTTATGTGTTTTGAAAATGTAGTTTGACAGTACCTTTCAAACTAGTTTATTTTGATATTTTTAAATGTATAAGCATCAGATTTGCACAAATAACAATTGCATACGATTTGGTTGTTTTTTTTTCTGTAGAGAATGGCATTTTTGGAGTACCACTAAACGTGTTAATAGAAAATGACAAAAAACTGAAACCAAATGTTAGGGTGCCACTATTCTTACAACAGGTATGTTTCTTATTTTTTGTTTACGTTTATTTGACTTTTTTCATTTATGAATTTTGTGAAAACATCATTTATTATCAGAAAATCTTGTCGGAATGAAAAGAGGATAGGCAGTTTGAGTTTAGAGCTGTCATTCCTACAATTTTCCATTTTCGTGCTTTTATTTGTTATTTCATATCCAGCTTTTTATCTGTTTAAAATGTGTTACCTATATTGTATTTATTGTAATCTTAAGACTATTTGTACCAATACATTTATTATGCAACTATTATTGATGCCAAATAGTCTTAAGATTTATTTATGAACAAAGATGAAGAGCCTCTAAATGTAATGGATATGCCTATATACAGAGACACTCTATTCATAGTAAATAGGTGTTATTATGGCCATTAATGAATATTCATAGGTTATTCTTTATTATTATATGACCTTTTTTTATAGCATATTTTGACAGTGGTTAATCTTGTGGACCAGGGTAGACAATTCCGTCCCACTGAAAGGATGTTAGTGTTGTGGCAATGCAATAGAATAACAGGATAGCCAATTTCAACCCATGTAATTAGGCCCACCTTGAGATGTTACATTTTAGACATGCTTGCCTTTGTCTCTTGAAGTTTGTGTAAATAAAAGGAAGTTCGCAATGACAATGACAGTGTATGGCAGAAAATTTTAATATGGTGGTCATTAATATAAATATTATTGTCTCTAATGGTGACATCATTGACTGGTTGTATTTTATTATAATTTGCAAATTCTAAAGCATTTTAGAATGACAATTTGTGGTGTGACATTTTAAATAGGTCAATGTCTGCAAGTAATTGTTTTTGGTAAATTGATTTGTAAAATTTGATACAAATTACTGTACAGTATTGAAATACTACAGTATGGTTTGTAATCATATGTGAAGAGCATGTGGCACGTTATTTTAGGCATTGACATAGAGACCAACGCTCGTCGCATTGCTTGTGTTCTTAAGCAAGACACTTAGCCTCTCTTCACCCAGGTGTTAAATGAGAACCTGGTTGAGTCAAACACCATTGCGCTGGTTACAGGAGCTTTCCATACCGTAGACCACAGTAAAGGGTTTTTCACACCTGCCAGTCCGGCCTCGGCAAATCAAATCAAATGCTATCGTTTCATTGTCACAAGTGCGAGCATTAAGGGCTATTATAACATTACATTGACTATTAATTGTTAGAAAACACTACATATATTTCTTCTAAATTAGACCTACCTGACTTGTATCCATCACTCATTGATTTAGAGAATCAATTTTTGCAGAATTGCAAAATTAACTTTTCAGCCTTGATCGTATTATTAAACTTCCGAAAGATATATAAGGCATGTTTTTTTTTATGTGGAATGTCATATCAAATTTCACGAGGAAGTTAAAAATTAGTTAATGTGCTATTAAAAAGTACAGTAAACTATAAACCAGGATAATATTAAACCTAAGCAAATTTGACATCACAAATGAAAACAAGATGAGCAGAAGACCATAAAATTTTCAAATTTAATTATGGTTATTTTGCAATGTTGTCTACTAATTTCCAGTACCATTGCCAAATTATATTACATGTTAAGTTTTGTAATTTAACACAGTTTTCAACATATTTATGGGTTGCAACAAGTAAAGTAGTAGGTTCTCCCAAACCCCATACTAGTTCCTTGAAACTTTTTAGAATGACACCCCCACCCCCTCTTTCTTCCCCCCCCCCCCATTTCCTGACCCAATGAGGTGTATTTACCAATATAATTTCTGCTTTATCATCTAATAATTGGCCAATCTATTTATTGTACAGTATCTCACAGTCCTATGATTTAAAATAATACACAGGAGACATTCAAACACTCATACAACAATAAACATGCATAGCTAATTAATTATGAGTGGGTTTATTAACAGTGGTAATTAGCTCATAGGATACTGAACCTAAAGTACTTTGAAATTCATTCAATTTGACTTGTGGAGAAGTTTGTGGTTGATTTGACACTTCACTCTAGATTCAAAGAGACATCCACACACAGAAAAATGTCAAGTGTTATTTGAGTGAAGGTAGTACACTACGTTTTTTTGAATAATAATATACTGAAATAAAGCTGTTCCCAAACCTGAAACGTTTGGAATGTTGGAATTGGAAATTTCTGGAAAGTTTGGTAAAAATTCAGTTTTGAATTTATTTAAAGATGTATTGTCCCTTGAAACACAAAAAAATGAAGGTCAAAATATTCTAAATTTAAAGTGGCCATATCAAAGTAATATTAAAGTTATTCACTTTAAGTCAAAAATTTGAACCAAAAACAACAAGTTTACGTAATTAACAGGTAAATTAGTTTGATTACATTTCATCTGGAAAATCGTCACGAGCGAAAGTAAACAAAGATTTCAAACCATGAGTATGCATTATGCATATGCTAAATTAGGATTGTTTACAACTCGTCACGGTTAAGAAGGTATTTTCACACAGATCATGAGGAAGTTTTATGATTATGCATACAGAGTAGCCAAACAAGCGCGTTTCATTATGGGATATGTTTTGATTGAAAACTTTGACTGGAAGTCAAAGTTATTTTTTTAACAAAAAACGTCTGTATTTCAGTTAAATTTGGTTTTTTTTCGAAAAATTTTTGGTGATAGTTAATAACTATATGATACTTCAAAATGACCCACCTTTTTTCGAAATCTTTAATTTTTAATTTTTTTGGAATTAGTCAAAGGGACAATACATCTTTATCAATTTCTATTTTTACGTATTTTATTTATTTTGCCTAAAAAATACATATAAATAAAATATAATGCAACAACAACAAAAAACCAAATACAGCCACCAGGCAGAGACAGGATTTCTAAAAATTGAACTTAATCACCACCTACAGTAGTATGTCTCCAAATGCAATGTTTGAAGATAAATCAAATTGAGTAATATTAAAAATTTAGATTTATGTTTACATGCAACGATAATAGAAATAAAATAATTTTATTGCAAATTTACAATGACAAAACAGTTATAATTGATAATTTTAATGAGGTGCCTGTCACCAATTTCACCAAATTCTCACTTTGACCACATATTTGTTATTACGGGTAAAACGTTTTAAATGTAACCATTACTAATTAAACGATGATTTTAATTGTTCCTGTGTTCGTGAATATTGTGTGAACTTGTACCTGGTTTTTATCTGGCTATCCCCAGTGTGTACTTTTATAGGAGTTGCAATGACTATAGCATTCATCTGGATTGTATCCTCCTAAACTTAGGATAAAATGTATCTGATATGTAGACACAGACACCAACAATTCGAATAAACAAGTGTAATCAGCTTATATCCCATACTGATATTGAGCCAATTTTAATAATTGAATTTAAGTAAATGAATTTTAAGGAACAAGGAAATTTTTTATATTTTTAAATACAGTATATAGGCTACTTTAAAAAAAGAAAAAATAATATCAAATAATAAGATGTATTGTCACCAAAACATGAAAAATAAAGATTTCATTTCATTTTATTATTTGAATAAAATTAGTAAAACCTAATGAAATTATTAATTTTATTCAAGTTATTCACTTTTAATGACAAATAAAAGGACAACAATTATGATTTCGCTCATAATATACAGTTAAATTCAACCAAAAATCCATTGAATTCCAGTTAACTATTTAAACGTTGAATACATTTTGTTTAAAAATTTAAATTACGGTTTTATGTTACTACATCACATGTTTGCTTTTTTTCTGGATTGACGTTGATAAGAGGAAAGTTTCTAAAGTGGATTGACCTTGATAAGAGGAAAGTTTCTAAAGTGGAAAATTTAGTATTTAATGTGCATTAATAATGTTGTTATTGATTATTTAGTATATTATTTTTGTTGAAGTTGACATTTTTTGTGTAAATTATTTTTATTTGTCCTATCAATTTGTTCAGTCCGCAGATGTAGGTGTGGCTGTTTTTTATTTTTGCCGCACACAGATAAAATGTTTGCTATAGGATGTCATTCATTATTTATAGTTTTTTTTCTCCACAAAACAATCAAACTTCATTAAATAGACATTCATATATCAAAACATTTACAAAATCCAAGCCGACTAACCAGGTGGTAAAGTATTAAAATTAAACAAACATACATTAACAACTTCCCATTGTCCATCATCAACATGGTCAATTGAAGGACCAAATGACTCCACTAACGCATTTCCACTTACTTTTCTGGAACTGATTTACAAACCGCATTAATATACTTTCTATAGCTAATTAAAGCTTCTCTACTATTGGCTTGGTTTGGTGGTGTGGAAACTGCTTTCGTGTCCAATATCCTTTATGGGGGTTTTACAAACGGGTATGTTGTTTGATGTCATGAACTTTGATTTGGTTGTTGAAGTGATTGTTAATTTGGTCTTACCGTAGGGATTGAATTTAATGACAGCACTTTGTTTTCTGCTACCGTGAATCTTGTTCGTAGTGGCTCTGTTGTTTTAATACCACTCTAATAGGAGCCGTGTCTTGGAATACTGCAGTTACTGCAGTAACTATATACTTTACTGCCAGAACCTTTGTTTTTAATTTGTTTCAAAGTTTATGAGGCCGTTCAAGAAGGTGTGTATGATTACCCCTTAAAACTTGCTAAATATTGCATAGACTACTTAGAGTAAACATACAATTTTGAATGTTTTTTTTCATTAATTTTGACAGTGTACTATTAGATAATAGTCTTTTAATCATTGCCTTATTTTCAACTTTCACCATTACAATTTTTGACCGAGGCTAATTTATTTATAGGTTAATTAAGGTTTGAAAATATTTATGTCGGCCAACACTTAGTTTCGGCTAACATAGACCCATATTTCCCTTGTGTCATATGATTACTGATAGAAAGTGTCCATTCAGTGTAGTTTCTAACACGTTTCCTTGATAAAAACGTTCTTAATCAGTAAAGCGGCACAGATAGATAAGCGTCTTCCTTTAGCTGCATTAAACTTGTATAATAGCCTGGAGCTAGCCTGGGGTACTATGAATTCAAAGGCCCGCCGTAATTGAGATTGCAACCGCAAATCACCCAACACCTGTACCATGTTACCTGTTTTGATCAGTAAGAAACGCAGTGATCGCACCAAAGTAATTTGATAATTTTTCTGGTTTGCGCTTCTGCACCGTCATTACCTTTCTTACAGGTATATACCCTGTTTTTAAGATAGGAAATTAGAGGTTGGTGATTACTGTAGTTTTCAAATTTGTGTGGTAAGGAACCATGTGGATGGATGATGTACGGTTTATTTTTACTTTGTCATTTTTTGGTAACAAGAACACGGCTGCCTTCTAATTCAAAGGTCTTTTGTTCAAATCTTGGAACAGTCTTTTAATACTTTTATATTAATTATTTAGTTATATTATATCATATAAATAAAGTGTTCTTTCTTTAACTCTTTTTTTTCAGTTAATTTCCAAATTAGAAGAGAAAGCTTTAACAGATGAAGGTGTACTTAGGGTGCCAGGGTCTGCTGCAAGAATCAGGGTGAGAATTTAACATTATAAACTTTCAATAATCTTGGTAGTTCTAGCTGACATTGTTATCTAAATTAAAGATTCTTTATCATGACCAAATGAATGAAAAAATGTGATGATCGTCATTATCATATCATCATAATCTTAATAATCCATCATCATAAAATATATTTGTAATATTACTTTCAGATACAGGTATATGAATCAGTATCCTATTAAACCGCCACCATTATAGCCGTATTAATATAAATAATCATCATCATTTGTCATAAAAACTCAAAAGATATCAATGCAAAAAATATAATAAACAATATTATGCCATCATCATCATTGTCATAATTGTATTTAAGGTTGAAAAAATTTTCAAGTAATGTAAATAAGGAAATTATCAATAATTTTAATAATTTATTTAATCTGGTATTTTCATCTATATATTAGGATGGAACATTTAGCACTTGAATGACTCTATCATACCACTTAAAACTGTAGCAAAAGAGATGATATAATGACTCAATTGCTAACACACTGGCATTAGGACAATAACAAATTTTCTACCAAATCCTATGCCATCCTATCTAACACACCTGTGTGCCATTTTCCCTCGCTTTTGGTCTAACAAAGATGTTTAATCTGTAACATTCAAGGGCATACAAACCTTACCCATGGGCACACGTATTGTACAGTGTCCTGCAAACGTATACTAGCAGTACATGTTTTAAAACATAGTTCTTTGTACTCTGCGGATTTACCACTCAAATTGATGGTTTCCGTAATTGCAGGCTGTGCAATAATTATCAGCCTGTCCCAATTTGTGAACTTCCTCTCCAAGTCTCATCTTGTTAGTTGTTAGATTGTTTGTCATGTGACTGCAGTAATTATCTTGATGCACTGCATTGAACAAGTAGAAAGAATTGTTGATTTAAAGTAACATTACTGTTAGTTGTTAGATGTGTCATATGACTACAAATAAACCAATCACCTACTTGTAAAACTATTTGTTAGACAGTATGACCACAAAGTATATCAGTATTGTACATTGAAAAATAAAAAGTAAATACTATTTTGTTTTAATAAATATCTATATTTATTTTTTTATTTTTATTTATGTTTTGCAGGTTCTTAAACAAGATATTGAGGAAAATTTCTATGATGGCAAATTTAATTTTGATGAAATCCGAGTGAACGACATGGTAGGGCTTCTGAAACAATTCTTGCGAGAACTACCAACACCAATTCTGATGATGGAGTACATAAGTGGATTTGCTCAAATAGAACGTAAGATGTGTTTAAAATAAATGAAAATAATCTGGATATCATGAACTTAATGTGCCTAAGATTTATTGATCGATGATAACAAGTATATGTAAATAAAATTCTGCCAAACGCTATTAACCGTGACTAAACCAAATGGTGTAACTTAAGCTTGTAAGCCTGTGAGTACGCCACAGTCTGCTTAGTTCTGAGCTCTCAACAAACAAGCAGTATTAATATTAACTAATATTTATTTTCTTTGTTAAAGGAATTCCTGATAGAAAACGCCAGTTACAGTGTCTAAATCTTCTTATTCTTGTCTTATCTGATGTTCACAGGGCTACATTAAAGGTAAGGTTAATTAAATCCGTTTGTAGAACAGAATTGTTTATGAAAGTAGTGAAGTCCCTCCCATATTCAGTCTGAACGTAAGAAAATGAGCTGTTAGGAAGTGTTGTACTAAGCCTTATGTGGTAGGGGGGTGGGGGAGCAGTTCCTTTCCATACTGACTAAACATCCTTAATATTTTTTACCCAGGTAGGCCTACTCATTTACAGTTGAATGGATTGATAGTCAAATGTCCATTTTATAGTATATTGTAATATAAATAAATATAAATGTTTGTTAAATGTAATAAAGTCCAATTTACCGATGATTTTAATTCAATTTGTTTATCATCTTTCAGTTGTTACTTCAGTTCTTAAGTAAAGTAGTCGCGAATGAGAGGTATAACAAGATGACCTTAAATAACGTTGCAATGATCATGGCGCCAAATCTGTTCACCGCAAAAGCTTCGCACAAGAAATCTCCAGTCTTTGATGAGTTGTATATGGCAGCGGGAATTTCCAATGTGATGCGAATGCTCATCCGGTATCATCATATCTTATGGGTCGTAAGTATTTTTTGTTGTGTACAAATTAGAAAACAAATCCGATTGTTAAAATTTTTCCTCATTTAAACCTCACTTATTGTTATTTTCATTTCTGTGATTTATATATATATATATATTTTTTGCTTTTTTCTGTTTTCTTTTGTCGTCCTTGACACTTCTTTGTGATGCCACCATTATTGGAACTCAATGTTATTTTGATTGATTGACTTGATGATCTTAAAAAAAAAATAAAATAAATACAATGTTTTGATAGAAATAAAAATCATATGTTTCTTATATGTACAATACTTTCATGAAAAATACATATGTGATTACTATATTGAAAACAATTTCTAGGTTCCAACTAAGATGTTACTACAAGTTAGGAAGATTTATGAAGCTGAGACAAGGAAATCTAAAGATAGTAAATCAGTAAGTAATTTTTTTTTTATTTTACCTTTAGAATTTTAACTGAAAGAGGAAATAATTAAGAATATTATTTAAGCATTCATATGCCTTATAGGGCTCAAAATAATTGTTAAGTTTATATGTTAATACATCAGGAACCAAGTAAAGTACATGCTTGCCTTCCAATGGTTCAGACCCAGGGTTGTAACTCACAACTCTTTTACTCCACGCCCTAAGCCCCACATGAGTGTAAAGCTCTGTCTACACTATCAAACTAGTTTTAAAAAAAACATGTGCCCAAATATGGTAGTGATATTCCCAAATATGGTAGTGATATTCTCAAATATGGTATTGATATTCCCAAATATATTAGATGATATATGGAAATCATCATGTCCATATATGGGCACATCACATTTTTTTGTCACATTAAGTTTGATAGTGTAGACAGAGCTTTAGAAATCTGACCTCACTCTGTTGCTACCCTGAACACTATGAAAAGAATATACAAAGTTCCTATCTCTCCACAGATGAGCAAGTGCTCAGAGACAGAGGACAAAATATTTTACTAAAATCGTTAAAAGCCAGTGTGGATTTACCAATATTATAAATGATACGTGATAACTCACAAATTAGTTCAGATTATAAGCTATTAGCTATACTCGTAAATTCACTTTACACATGAGGTTATCGCCCCTTAGTGTATATTCATGCATTTTCATGCACTAATAATACAGTAAAAAATCTTGTTTTATTAAACTTTTCTCATTCTACTAATTGATGCTAGTAATTAAATACAAGCTT
The DNA here is from genome assembly GCF_964355755.1 of Antedon mediterranea. Taxonomy (NCBI): domain Eukaryota; kingdom Metazoa; phylum Echinodermata; class Crinoidea; order Comatulida; family Antedonidae; genus Antedon; species Antedon mediterranea. Next base: position 35,633,857 of record NC_092670.1, on the reverse strand, counting down.
TATGAGCTATAAATTAAGCTATTACCAAGCCAAGGGTTTTAAAAAGATTTACATGGCAAGTAAGGTTTTCCAAAATATAGTTGGTATACTGTAGTAGCATAAAATTAATATTTGGTTTATTTGTTTCAGGTAATGACATTATTTAAAGGTAGAGGAAAAGGTGACAAGAAGATGAGCCAGTATGAGGTAAGCTTCTCAAACCTGAATCAGACACTTTCTCTAATTCTATTTACATTGTGGTGGTTATGATGCTTGGCTACCTATCCAAGTCCTGTCATATGTCAGGATTTTTTCTAATGAAAATTGACAACTCCACTCCCAAAGACTTGTTATAAGACTTTGTTTGTAGAGCATCTTGTGAACAGGATTGCCACCTTTAAGAAGGATAATGAAAAATTGTTCTCATGATTATCTTTGGCAGTTTGCCTAAATATATCAAAACAAAACAAACAATTGTTTAGTACATGTAGTATGTACATGTCATTGTCAGATACTACAAAACATAACAAAATTAAGAATTTTCATGTATTTTCTTTCAGGAAGATGCAAGGGATGGTGTTATACGTGTGAGGGCGCCAGAATTTACAAAGATTTGTACGACGATACAACTGAGTGAGAAAACAACAGCCGGAGATATAGTAGCTAAGTTTATCCGCGATGCAGAACCTATTATAACACTTCCAACAAGGCGGCCAAGCCAAACAAAATACGAAAAGAAAGCAGCAACGTTACAAAGGTAAAAATCTAAAAATGAATTTAATATAATACCCTTTCACATCTGCATAAATTGTAACAACTTGTAACCAGGTTTGATCTCTCGACTTATTACATGTTTTCACACATACATATGCGTGAAATCTCGGGAGGAAAGAATAGTTGCGCTATTTGCTTACTATGATTGGTCAGTTAGGGCAATACACGCATGCGCAGTAAGAACTCGGAACATCTCGGGACAAAAACACAGGCCTATTGTTGATGTGTTTTTTTTCTTCCGAGGATTCACAAGGGACTCACACTATGCAAATCTGGTTACAACTTGTTACAAATTGATGTGAAAAGGGTATAGGTATTAATATATAATACAAATCTTAAACCGCTCGGGGATATACTGAAAATGTATTAAATTTGAAACTATAAGTTGAGGAAATTTGTGACTTTATTTGATCATATAATTATATGATCATCTGGAATAATAAGGTAACCGTAAATGAACTGAAAAATTATCCTTGAGTTGAATTAACATTGGATTCTTGTGTCGGAATTTTGTCTAAAAGAGGGTAAAGGAGCATGGGATTATAATTGGTCATATACAGTATTTAGTTTAATGTTTTTTAATTTAATAATGGAAGTGTTATAATTTGAATTTATTGGTCATATACAGGAGTTCAATGTCTCTAAATTTAATAATGTGATTGTTGTTATTTACTTTTTTTTCAGTCGGCAGCCTTCAATTGATGATTGTGGAGTTGGTAACATTATGTACAAAAATAAATTCTACCTTTACGAAATAGGAGGAAACTTATGTAAGTAATGTTATGTTATTTAAGGCTGTGTTCACATTGAGCTGGGAGCCTTGAAATCATTTCAGATTCCCTACAAATGGTACATGTATCCGGGCTCAATATGAACATAGCTTTAGTCCTACAATAGTAGTAATATCATGATAATATTACCTTCCCTAGAGATTTTCTTATGGCTGGTCCAAAAACAAAATATATAATATAATGAAAAGTAAAAATGTGCATTTAAAGATGTCGAGGTACTGATACATGATGGGCTGTCGCTCATTACAAGGTAGGGAGATTTCCATTTGATAGAACCGGTGACCTATTGATTGATTGAATTTATTTGATGCTAAAAGACAAAATAACGCATCAGGAACACCCATTAGGCCGGAAAAAACCAGCCCATTTCCAATGGGGTCCAAATTGCATTTGATTTATCATCGAATAGAGCAAGGAAAAAAAACCTTTCCCATGCGGTACAATCTAAAGCTATTACCAAAAGCAGTATCAACATAAAGCCAATGGCTACCATGAACAAGGTTGTGTTTAAAGGGGCTGTCTGGAGCACCTATAAACGAAATGCCACCCACCTTTAAACTATTGTTTGTTTACTCAATGTAATATGTTGTCTGCTGTTCATAAATATTATTATTCTTATGATTTAATTTTTTTTAGGTGGACGATGTCTTGATCCTGAGACTGACATGTTAACGATAGTAAAAATAAATCCGACAGCAGAATGGATCATAAAATCACGGCACACATAGTTCAAATATCAAATGTTATTGACAATATAAACTCAAGCCAATCACAGATAGTGACCAAGAAATCTAGTGGCATTAAAGATTACATAAATGTGTTGTTGTTGGCACCTTATTCATTATGGTATTTACAAGCAAATGTTTTCCCTTAACGGCTTGTACAATGTAATGGAACGTCATAAACCTCTGACCTCAAAGATTTAGCATTGGTTTACACTAACTTTAGTTATGTAAATGGGCTGAATAGCTGGTTTATGAACAGTAATAATACTGTTTAACATGGCATTAACAGAATTTTCTGTTATTATTGTCTACCGACATTTGATACAGTATAGTATTTAATTATTGACTATTGATATGGTTAATTTAAATTAAAAATTAAGAAAACATATTGATGGTACTAATCTATGTAAGGTGAGATTGGTCCACTTCATTTACATCCTCTATTTAATTGTTAAGGGTATGGATTTTTAATGAATATTTTTTATTCCTGAATGTAAATACAAAAACACAACACTCATTCCATTTCGGTTTTAAATAATTAAAAAGAGAGAATCTTTATAGGATAAAGCAGTGTATTATCACTAAACCCACAGTAAGAGTGTGAGTTTTTAGCTGTTGGGATCACATTAAAAGCCAGTAAAACATTTGAGGAAGGTGAACAAAAAACAAGGCGTACAAAAAACAAGGCATACAAACACATGCCATAAATTGAAGGACTGTGTAAAAACAAAAAAGTGCTACGAAATGACATCGGAAAGACATAAAGACACCAGAAAGGCCTTTGCAAAAACGCCAGAAAGGTCTACGAAAGACTCCAGAAAGGCCTTTGGAAAGACACCAGAAAGGCCTTTGCGAAGACACCAGAAAGGTCTACGAAAGACACCAGAAAGGCCTTTGCAAAGACACCAAAAAGGCCTTTGCAAAGACACCAAAAAGGTCTACGAAAGACACCAGAAAGGCCTTTGGAAAGACACCAGAAAGGCCTTTGGAAAGACACCAGAAAGACCTTTGCAAAGACACCAGAAAGGCCTTTGGAAAGACACCAGAAAGACCTTTGCAAAGACACCAGAAAGGCCTTTGCAAAGACACCACTGACTATGAAAAAGCATCAGAAAGGCTTAAGAAAAGTTATCAGAAAGGTCTACGAAAAGACACAAAAAGGCCTTTGGAAAGATACCAGAAAGGTCCACGAAAAGGCACTACTGATCGACTATGAAAAAGCACCAGCAAGGCTTAAGAAAAGTCACCAGAAAGGCCTACAAAAAAAGGCACCATCAAGGATACAGTGGATCTTGTCAGAATATGTTCTATTCTGTTTACTCTGTAACATGTACATTCATAGGTGGTCTAATAGTGTCTTACACAGCCATTTATGTGCAGCAGCTGATTTCAAAATGTATGCCTATGTATAATTTCTTTTCTGCCGCCTTTCACACTGTAAGATCACACCAATGAGCCCACACCTGAAATCTGGATATTTATAACACCAATGTGCTTAAAGTGTGAATCATCCTTTAGTAATGTGTAGTGTTTGTTTTTCACTACAACACTTTAATTTGTGATTTTTGGTGCTTTTCACCAATGTGAACCTTTACCTTTATGGTGTTTATATCTATAATACTGTATGTTACAAAATTTCAGTGTCAAAGGGGATTATGTGGCTAAAATGTGTGAAAAGTTAATTAACTGTATTGTTTGCCATTTGTTTTCTACGATATATTTGTAAAAAATAATGTAAATATTGTATTAATCTTCTGGAAAATAAGTCCCAAAAATAAATTTGTCTTTAAAATAAATTTCTACATAAATTAATTTTACTCACACAGTGTATTAAGTTATATTTATATTTTCTTACATAATTATTAAATATTCATGAATTTGCAACATCTCCAGATATGAAACTAATTTCCAAAATTAGTATTTATGGTCTAATAACAGTCCTATGTTTCATTATTAAAAGATTTATATATGGTGGTATACGAATTGTTAAATGAACACAAATATTTATATAGAATTTATTTTTAAAGAATAGTTTTTTTTGTGGTTAGTGGTCCAAATAGATGTCAAAGTCTTTGTAATTTTTCGTCTTCATATTGTGGTACATAAATTCTACCAATTTAATATGGTTCTGTTTATTGTACTTCTTTTTATTAAGACAAATGTGTGTGCGTGTTAACTCTTCTCAGGAAGAAGAAAATAGGCCTAATTATTGTTTTAAATATGGTATTGTATTATATACCACGACTTGCACAAATGTTGTTATAATTATATAGTGTCTTTCTTCCATGAAACAAAGCGTGTGCAATTATTATTTACGGACATCCGATTCTCTGTACAGTATCTCCACACTGAGTGATCTGCAGTAGGCCTATTCTGTAATACAATCACATGTGATACCATGTTAAGGTTATACAGAGATACAGTACAGAGTATCTTTCAGTTGTAAACAACCGTATGGAAAAGTATTTCTTTGCAGCGTTTAGTGTTTTATTTTTTCAAATATACGGCAATGTCTCGTCCAATTGTCTTTCACGCCTAAGTTATTTTATTTTGATTTAGCAATAACACTACACACAGATGTTTATTATATTCGTCCGTTAAGAATGGCAACGCAAATTGTAAGAAATAAAAATTGAAAATATAAAAGTTTCACCTTGTTTTTTCTGTTTAGGATGTATTGTCTCCAAAAATATGAAAAATAAAAATCATAATTTGAATAGGCCATTTTGCAGTTTCACTTCTACAGAAAAAAGTCAACAAAAATAATTATTTCGCTTATCAGTCAGGGGACAATGGCTAAAGGCTTCCTACTTTCTAGGAGTTTTATCAGATAATCTATATTGTTTTGACAGCTCTTGTAACCTGCCACAACAGCAAAATAATTAAATTGTTGAAAGGAAATAAGACTTCAAAATAATCATTTCGTAGTTTCAATAAAGTCACTTTCGTAGTTAATTTTTTTTTTTCTCTTTTGTGGCGCAAACGCCACTTTTATTCACATTCATATTAATTCATATTATCTCATATAACATAACATCGTATTATTTAACACATTGTAAATGTTTCCACTTCACAAAACAAAATAAATTCAACCCAAAACGTGGTCAAAGTGAACTACTGTATTATGTATTATGACAATATCGGTGTAGTTGTAGATTTTTGGTCACATAATAGAAAACTTCAAAATAAATTTAGCCGAAAAGTAGAATTTGTTCTTCTTGAGTGAATAACTTTTAAACGATACAACATTTTGGCCCGAATAGGGAGGGAATCCACACAATATTTACGATCGGAAACGCCTTAAAATAACGACAATAGCGGATCAGAGAAATAAGGAAAACCGTACACAATTTAATATAGGTAAAATAATTATTTTATTACCAGAATCGAACGTAAATAAAACGGCAAAACTAAGTTTCTAAAGTGTCCTCATCAATAGTTAAATGTCCAGTTTATAAAGTTCAGTCCCGTATTTTCTTTCTAGAACAGTTTATGCATTTATTACGACTTGGATTGAGCTTTCTTCGGTAGAAGTATCGATTGAATGTTCGGCAACACACCACCTTGAGCAATCGTCACCGATCCTAGTAATCTGTTCAATTCCTCGTCGTTGCGAATGGCAAGTTGCAAGTGACGTGGTATAATCCTAGTCTTCTTGTTGTCCCGGGCAGCATTACCGGCAAGTTCTAAAATTTCAGCAGTCAGGTATTCTAATACGGCAGCCATGTAGACCGGAGCACCGGCACCTATACGCTGGGCGTAATTTCCCTTTCTCAGAAATCTATGTACTCTTCCTACGGGAAATTGCAAACCTGCTCGGCTAGATCTACTCTTAGCTTTTCCTTTAACCTTAGCTCCTTTACCACGTCCAGACATATTGCACGTTAAACGGGTATAATTTGATTAAATTAAAATTAACAAGACGTACGGTACCCTCAACTTAAGGTTACAACAGGTTTGGTCGATTTTCGCGGTGTTATTGCATTTTATATGGCGAATCGAATTCCCATACCGTAAAGCTGTATGCAAATTAGTATCCTCATCGGTCCATCATTGTTCTAGCGTCCTACTTGTATTAGCCAATCAGATTACCCTTTCGCTGGATGGCTCAGGTGATATGCAAATTATATTGGGAGCAAGGATATAAATAGTAATAACAGTTTGTTATATACAGTAACCGCAAATGATCCGTTCCAAACAGTTCTCATAGATATATGCCTATTGCTTGAAGTGAAAAACAAAACCTTAGTTATCAACATGGCTCCAAAACCAACATCTGGTAAAGCAGGAAAGAAAGCTGGCACTAAAATGGCTGTCGCCAGTAGTTCAAGCAGAAAAAACAAACGTAAACGAAAGGAGAGCTACAATATCTACATCTACAAGGTGTTGAAGCAAGTCCACCCAGACACTGGTATTTCAAGCCGCGCTATGGGAATCATGAACAGTTTCGTGAACGATATATTTGAACGAATTGCAAATGAGGCATCCAGATTGGCTCAGTACAACAAGAAATCTACCATAAGTAGCCGAGAGGTGCAGACGGCAGTGAGACTACTTTTGCCGGGAGAACTTGCTAAGCATGCGGTCAGTGAAGGAACGAAGGCCGTCACAAAATACACAAGTTGCAACTAGACATTGCAGAACTAGAAACATTACAGCAGTACTAAAGACCTTGTAGCAGTAAATGAAAAACTTCACACTATGGAACTTTATTATATATCTATTTATTAAGGCTGTGTATACAGCCAATTTTTGTATATTTTATTTGTGTTATTTGATTAGAATAAAACTTGTTTTATAAAAGTACTTTGTGGTTATGTATTTCCTTTTTAATATAAAAATCTTCGCATGTCCACTAACCTTATTAACCAATGGCAGTATGCCAACTAATCGAATACCAGCTGGATAGTGTGACCCGACTTCGGACCAATAAGATTAGCTCGATCGTTATTATAAAAACCGCCATCGAGCAGCACTAGGTGAACTTATTTCTAATTTTGGAATTAAAACAAAGTGGGTAATATAGGCTTAAGAATAAGCAATACAATAATACAAATACAAATATTATTTCATGTGTTTCACTTACGTGGATTATATATTTAACAAACGATAAATATGCCTAAATTGTCAGTTGTAGAACTCCTAGACTATTCGCTGGCCCCTGTTTTTGCATTTCGACCTATCATGTTGGTTTTAACTGGGCTAGGTGGTCTGGACCTAGCATGTGTGCTCAAGTAGGACTACCACAACAAATCTAAAGAAATAAACCGACAATTTAGGCATATTTATCATAATTTAATAAATAGTATCGTACCATCAGCACAGGGGTGGCGCCAGGATCTTCCCGACGCGGGGGCTACATTCCCCGACGAGGGGGCTATGCGAGCGAAGCGAGCATCACTAGGCTGGGGGCCAGGGGGCCGCCAAGGGCCCCCGGTGGGGGTCCAGGGGGCGAAGCCCCCGGAAGCAACGCGTTCTAGCGTCATTTGAGGTCATTTTAATCAGATCTAGGGTAGCCATTTTTTCCATTTTTTATAATGCATAAATAAAATACTGCGTGCAAAAAAAACGATGCGCGATGACTGTTTCAATCCATATTTTTCAATTTAAAAAATAAAAGTTCAAAGAAAATTTAGAAAAATAGAGTTGGAGGTCCCGGAAATTGGACTTATTAGGCCTATACTTCAAAACATGAAACAAAATATATAAGTCCCTATCAAGGTTGTGACTGAACTAAGAAATGTTTTGAAAAATAGAGATGTTAGGTCCCGGAAAATGCACTTCTTGTACTTCGAAATATGACCAGCTTTATTGTTGGGGCTGAGCTAAGAAACTGTTTAAAACTATAGCTGCAGGTCTTCAAAAAATTGCATTTTATACTTCGAAAACATCAGGCCTAGAGGCTTAAAAAACGCAAGCGTAGACCTTTTTCAGTCGGGGAAATAAGTTTATTCCTCCCAAGTGTATGGATGCGTGCGTGCCATCTGGACTTCCGAGTGGTGAGAAATTCATGACATACAGGACATTGAAAATGTAATAACTTAGCTATAATAAGATGTTGACTAAGCGAAAATGGCATGTTTTTTTGTTTATAGTAATGGATGAAAAATTTATTTTAGGTGCCCCACGGTACAGAAGGTTACTTGTAAATTAAAAAAATTGGTGAACTTACGAACAATTAACGTAATTCGTTTTTGCTGTAGTGTACCGTACGTCGACGCAGTACACGACGTAACCGTCAGTAAACTTCGCCTGGAAAATAACTACAGTACACATTTTGGTCCCTGGATGGAACATGATATCACGCGTCTCGACCCAACGTTGAACGATTCGTACAAAGGGATACCGCCAGAGAGACAAGTGCGAACCTAGCTATTGTTTAGTAGTAAGTTAGATTGCTGGCAATAATGAATGCATATAAAGTGCATAATAGCCCTCTGACGTACTCTCACGGTCAATGGAACGTCGTGGTTTTCTAGGCGCTGAAGCTATATGAAGTGAACGCGAACGTTTTTTACTGTATATTATATTCCCCGACAAAAAGTACCCGTGTTCCCCGACGGGGGGGGCTAGGCTCTCCGACGAGGGGGCTAGAGCCCCCGTAGCCCCCCCCCCCCCCCCCGCTGGCGCCACCACTGCATCAGCACGCTACCACTATTATACACACTGTTGTCGGGTTTCAGCGCGTGTCTCAAAAAACGAAATTATGGCGAGGCTAGGCCTACGCTAATCGCTATGTTGTGTTCGTCACGCTTTGTTTGTCTTAGCTAGTTTTAAGTATGTACTAGCTAGGCCTTTTAAAGACGCCTAAATATGCACAGTCCTACATCCCATGTAAAATTGAAAACATATTTCTTTGTAGATGGTCAGAAGAAATGCTTTCTCATAATATAAATATTGTAGACAATATATTTAATTTCTATAGAAATAATGAAACATTTGAAGTTATATTCACTTTATGATTCGTAGGACCATGAGCACACTTATTCATTTGGTCCATGATTTAACGTCACATCAAGCTATGGTGCGGTCAATACAAACTAACCCAATTAAAATAACGAATTGAAAACGGATAAAGTTAAAACAATTGAGTAAGTAGGCCTACATATCTAAACTGTCAGATTGAAATTTACAAAATGGCAAATTCAAAACACCAAGACAACTAAAACTTTACCGGTAGGCCTACAGTATTTACTAGGGATAGCAAAAAAATATTAATGAACGGTTTTTTAGATTTGAAAAATGTTCTCAAATTGCGGAAATTCGGCGTAATTTTTGTAAAAATTAAATTCCGACTCGAAAGAAGTAATAATTTCAATACAAAATGTTTAATGACAAAATAGAGATTGACGTTTCGGTACCATCATAGAACCATTGTAAAAACAAAATAAAATTATTGTATCAAAGATCATTAAGCAAATTACTAGATATTTGGCCAACAAATGCCAGATAATGCGTGCAGTTTACTAAAAAACAGTTCAGTTCAAAAAACATTTATTTGTTCAACAATGGCATATTATTTTACAGTGTAATATATAGGTGTGTACATTATTTAAACGAAAACAAGGTAATAAGCCATCATTTGGGGTCTTCTCTAGAAGAAATCAAGTTTCTTGTCTCGAGAAAGACCCCAGAAACAATACACATACATATAAACTAATACAATGTATTAATAAGCACATTAATGTCATCGCATCGTTTCAACAATTTGCTTTTCATTTATTTACTATTACTCTCTCTTTAGGCCTACGCTTTAAATCCAAGAATATTATTACTATTATTAATACAATTGACATATTTATGAGGACAAGTTTTGGTTGTGACGTACGCGCAAATGTGAAAACGGTTTTGAATATTACGTCTACGGCACCGTGCTGCTACGTCATCGGTTCCCACACGCGCTCACGCACGGAACTTGTTTATTTGCGTCCATACGTTATATTATATATGTACTTCCGTGGCGTCCTAGTATGAACCGTGACCCCCAATAATAATCATCATGAATACTCATTTAGGATTACTGTATTTAGGCCAATAATTTATTAATCATTTATGATAATTTTTGATTACCATTTGTCAATGCAATCACAATACGAATCTACATACAACTTTTATGTACAGTGTTTTTTATAATCTACATACAACTTCGTAAAGTCATTTTTATAATCTACATACAACTTTGTACAGTGTTTTTTATAATCTACATACAACTTCGTAGAGTGTTTTTTATGATAATCAAAATATACCACGTAGAACCGTATACTTCGACACAATGCCTGACATCCACGGCGTAGACAATTCATTTTGTTTACTTAAACGGCCTTTGTGTGAAATAACATACCTCTAGTGTTTTACGCTTTCAAGAGGAAACACCTGGCTATACATTTCGACCAATCAAGGCTACGAAAAATAATTTGCACCTTTATGCAAATGAGCTTCACTATAAATACAATGATTTGACGTCTTCTCAGTCAAATCCAACACTGAACTGGAACTGAACACTTCTCTTGTATCTTCTGTGAGTTATAACCTGAATCTACCAAAATGCCGAAAAAGAGTAACATTGGAAAAGCTGCTAATAAATCTGGTTCTAAGATGGCGGTTTCGTCGAATCCAAGCAGGAAAAACAAACGTAAACGAAAGGAGAGCTACAATATCTACATCTACAAGGTGTTGAAGCAAGTCCACCCAGACACTGGTATTTCAAGCCGAGCTATGGGAATCATGAACAGTTTCGTGAACGATATATTTCAACGTATTGCAAATGAAGGATCAAGATTGGCTCAGTACAACAAGAAATCTACCATAAGTAGCCGAGAAGTGCAGACGGCAGTGAGACTACTTTTGCCGGGAGAACTTGCTAAGCATGCGGTCAGTGAAGGAACGAAGGCGGTCACAAAATACACAAGCAGCAGCAACTGATCCAGGGACTTGAAAATGAGCTGCCGTTTTGAACATTTTGGAATTGAATAATTTGAACTGCAATAGTGACCAATATTTTGACTTGTATTTTATGTGTGTTGTCAGTTAATAAATGTTTTTATACAACCTAAATTGGCTTTTGTTCGGATTATTGTATTTTATAAGCTTAAAGATGTATTGTCCCCCAAAAACATGAAAAATGAAGATTAATTAAATGTTACTCGCTCATAGAAAAAAAAACGGAAACAAATAATGTTTTCACTTATAAAATCCATTGGCTGGCAGCCAATTAGACCATGCTTTAAATTGCATTTTTTTAAGGAAAACATTTTCATTTAATTTTAAGCGATTTCGCAAAATCATTATTAAACCTGCGTGTTACCGCTCGGTTAAAACATTATATATCTTGTATAAATTAAAACAGTAACTCCTCTCAATTCAATACATAAATAAATGCTTATAACATTTCTTTAAATTTACATTTGTAAATTATGAGATTACAACATTAAAAGAAGTGTAAAACAGAAAAACAGAAAGGGTCAACAAAAGCAGCTGTAACTGTAATGAGTAGCCTAGCGGTATTTTTCCCCTTTTTATTATTGAATGAAAGTATGGCGTTTGAAATTATATGAAAAGCTTTTCTTCGTTGTTAAATTCTTGATTTTGATGGGTAAATTATTCTAAATTTTGGGACCACTGAATCTGATGTTGAGTTGGAATGATGTTTTTTATGCTGGGGAATATGCAAGTTGGTTGCGGCTCTCTCTAGTAAGGGTAAGTATGGTAGTAAGAATAAGAATGAAATAAAGTACAGAATTGAGGAGAGTATAAGCCGTTGGTTAAAGAATAAAGAAAATTGCTTTGTTGGAGTATATTAATGTCTTTAAGTTTAAGTAAATTAAGAGATGAGAATAGTTGGTCAGTGTGGGCTAAAGGTTGAGCGCCAGTGATAATGCGAACGGCCTTCTTTTGCTTAACAAAGAGGCTATTAATTGTGTTTGATTGATCATAGGTGTGTTGCACTATACAATATTGCAGTAATTAAGATATGGAAGGATTCGGCTACAGTAAAGGGTACGGAGGGGATATGGCATGGAATAAAGAAAGAAAGTCTAACAATAATACCAATGTTTTTGGAGATCTTTTTATGCGGTTTCCACAAGACCTGAATCCCTGAATCGCCCAAAAATTTAGTATTGTTTACAATTTGAATTATATATTTGTTAATTTCAATCTGTCCATGCATCAAAGGAATATTCTTGTTTGGATTCCGAAAAAAAATTGCACAGCATTTTTTGGTATTAACTGAAAGCTTATTTTCTGAAAAATAATTAAAAACAAGCTCTTGATTAACAGTTTTAACAAGTTACTGGAAGTTCTTATTGGTATAAAGGGCGGTGGTATCATCAGCGTAAAGGAAAAAAGAAAGTTTATTAGAGGATGCGTTAATATCATTAAAGATGTATTGTCCCTTTGACTAATTCCAAAAAAATAAAAAAATTAAAGATTTCGAAAAAAGGTGGGTCATTTTGATAATAGTTATTAACTATCACCAAAAATGTTTTGAAAAAAAATTTTTTTTTACTGAAATACAGACGTTTTTTTGTTAAAAAAATAACTTTGACTTCCAGTCAAAGTTTTCAATCCAAACATATCCCATAATGAAATACGCTTGTTTGGCTACCCTGTATGCATAATCATAAAACTTCCTCATGATCTGTGTGTGAAAATACCTTCTTAACCGTGACGAGTTGTAAACAATCCTAATTTAGCATATGCATAATGCGTACTCATGGTTTGAAATCTTTGTTTACTTTCGCTCGTGACGATTTTCCAGATGAAATGTAATCAAACTAATTTACCTGTTAATTACGTAAACTTGTTGTTTTTGGCTTAAATTTTCGACTTAAAGTGAATAACTTTAATATTACTTTGATATGGCCACTTTAAATTTAGAATATTTTGACCTTCTTTTTTTGGTGTTTCAAAGGACAAGGACTTGTAAAGTAAAAAAAAGTAGAGAGCCTAGTAAAGAACCTTGGTGGACACCATGAGATATAGGAAGGAATTTGGAGGAAGCATTATTGAATTTGGTAAATTGGAGTCTGTTTGAGAGATAACTATTAAAGAGGTTGTTAGTGATTCCGCGAATACCATAATTTTGAATGGTCTATGGTGTCAAAGAAAGATCTATGAAAATACCAGAAGCAAATTTATTGTTTTCAATGGCATAATATCATTAGTGAGTTGCAGGAGGGCCATTGCTGAATCGTATCCTTAACGAAAACCGTATTGATTCTCGCAGAGAATTTGGTGTTTTTGAATGAAGGAATACGTCCTATCATAAATTATACGTTCAAAGGTTTTGGCAAAAATAGAAAGAACAGAAATGGGACGGTAATTGTTAACGTTAGGTTTGTCTCCAGATTTAAAGATTGGTGTTATTTGGTGAATGCAACAATCGATGGATTATTTATTTAGAGTTAATATTTAGGAGTTAAATGCCATTGGCCTGATAGCAGAGGCGATAGTTCTTAATGTCGCTAGCGATATAAAAACTTAATTACAGATGTTTTTTATTCATTATAAAGCAATATAAAAGCAGCAGTCCAATGTACAGTTTGTCAGAGTATCATATAATACTGCCACCTTATTATTATTTATTCAAAATTATTTAAAAATCTATCCAAGGAGCTGCAGGTTTTTAATTATTTACAGTAGTTTGACTTTATTAGTGATTACCAATTAATAAATTGAAACTGTGGTACAATAACACAACATTTATTCTTTATTAATCTATTGTTTGGCAATGCATTATAGCATATCCATCTTATCCACTTGCTTTATACAAAAAGACTGACCAACGATAAACACCACTTTTGTTTAATTTGTACTGGATGTCTGCACATGCACCATAAAGTTTTCTGTTGTAGTCCAATTTGTATTCATGTGGTACTGACTATTATTATATGTCTGATGTGCATTATTAACTGGAAGAGGTTCACTCCTAACACCATCAACCATTAGCGGTACACTATTACCTGATGGTAAATTTATTTGTGGCACAGCACTAAAGAAGGTAGTGTCCCGAAGTGAAATAAATTCCTGATTTGTAGAGTTGTCCTCAGTCCTAGATGAATTATCTGGTGTATCGTTTTCCATTTTCATTCGTTTTGATTTGTTAGCCATAACATAAAAGTTTGAAAGAGAATCGCTGTCCTTCAAATTCGCCCGATGAAGTTTCAATCCACGACTGCGGCATTTCTGCATAATTTTTTTAACACTGTCCCAGTCCTGGACTGCCTGCTGAGCTTCTGATAATTGTTCATCACTACAATTTAAAACATCTTCACAAATCTCATCATATATATCTTTTAAATTTCTACTAAATTTTTTAGGGTCACGGGAATCGTTCCGGCAACGATGCATAAACTCGTGCTTATGTACATTAGGTGGCGGGTGGTTGTGATTTTTATTTGCCAACACTGCACATCCAAGCTCACGAAGAATCCGAGCACGAGAAGGACAGTTACCTTGTCGTTGACGATTGCAGCGCAAATATAGAACGTCCTTTCTATCACTTTGCCGATCGCTAACATAGAAGTAATCATTAATAAGGTATCCTGTGCCACGTATCAGCCGTACCTCTTGATAGTTTAGTCTTTCTTCTTCATTGGTGTCATCGAGTCTAAAATTGAAATATACAATACTATGAACTCTACCACAATGACATAGAAGTCTCAGTCAACAAAATTCAAGATCTACAGATTATTACAGAATCAAAGAAAGTTTTAAAGAATAGAAAGAAACTTACATCTTTTTTACTTTGATGTACAGAATTACATTGGAAATAATTGACTTAAACAAGTTCTCAATAGAGTCATCAAGGTTGTCTGTAATAGTACTGAAAGTAAGCGGTTTCAACGACCCAATCTGAAGACGTCCTGTAAATATTTATAATACATTGGTTAGTTAAATCCTGGTATGTATAATTTGTCCAATATCATAGGCAAATTCTATAAAAGTGTCAAATATGTACCACATGATACCTGTATGAGAGGTCTTACATCTAACCTTAATACAATACAGAAACCACATATGAAACAGTACATATTGACACTGTAGTGTATTACAGAATTTATGTGTCTAGCATGTGGTGATACAGCACAGATAATCGGATGAATTTGTATTATATCTACGGATGTATTATATCTACTGAACCCACTCTTTTCTGGTATCGGTTCTTCAATTAAAAACTTAAATTTTGTAACTTATTGGTCTTCATGCCACTCTACTGTAGCAGAAATTCCCTAGCCATTACCACTGCATATCTTATCTCATCCATACCTTCAAATGTATATAATTTATCCAGATTGCGGAATCCAACTTTATTGAGCACTGTGTGTGTTAGGTTCCGTAAGGATAGGTCGTGTGCCAGGAACAAAAAGTGTTGCTTGCGTTCTGGCTCAAATGTTGAAATATATTCGACGACAACATGAAGTGGTAACATAGTTTCATCTACTAAAGATATTAAAAAAAAAAAAATTAAATTGCTAAACTTAAATATTACGGTATCTCTCTTTTAAACCTTATAATTGGTCCCTACATTGTTTAATGTTATTTAATGTTAAAACGTAGTGGAGAACACCTAAGGGGACACCTCCAAATGCAAGAATTATGTTTTTAAAATCCTCAAATTTAATTTTACCTTTAGTCGGAAATACAAGAGGTTGCCAATCTTGGTTTTCAATACTGCTATTATTTTTCACACTATTTTCTTCATCTTTCTGTTCTTCATGGTTATCAGTCATATCATTCTGAATGTCTTCTTTATTTTGATTGATTTTCTGTCTCTTAGACTTTGGTCCAACATTTCTCTTTGTTTTTGTGGTTGCAAGAGGACATGTGTCATTCTCTTTTGTTGGTTCTGGTTCTGCCATTTATTTATTTCTAAACTGCCTTTCGTCCTATTTCTATTTACTACCTGTCGTCATATCAATCAAGGTTTAAAAAGTCTGAAAAAATAAGAAATAGGCCTACTGTAAAATAAAATGTTTGTTATTATTATTAATTATTCTTAATTAATTTACTCCTGCTTGCCTGAAGTGGGAGGGTTAATCGAGTACAACATGTACTTTACCACCATGATTGATAGCCTAGGCCTAGCCTACTGCTGGGCCTAGAATAAGAGGCGCTGGATAAATTCGTAGCACACCACAGGCTAGAAATCAGAAAGTCTAGCTAGGCCTACGGCTTTACGTACGGTATTGCCGAATATTTATATCTCATTTACATACTATCGAATCTTTATACAGTATTGCATTAATAATTTACGTACGGTATTGCCGAATCTTTATATCTCATTTACATCGAATCTTTATACATTATTGCAATAATAATTTACGTACGGTATTGCAGAATTTTTATATCTCGTTTAGTTTACACTGTACTATCGAATCTTGTTTTTATTGATTAGTAATAGGGTGTGTTATACATTTAAGTGTTATTCCATTGTAATACATTGTTTGTGTTTTCAATAAAGCAACGTAAAGACGAAAACGCAACCTTCTACAGCACTATTCCTGGCCGGCCGCCAGTCGAGTTATTAGCAGAAATTCGCGTAATTAATTACCGTACCGTACAGACACTTGCATGTTATTTTATTATTTAAAACTCATTTTAAATTGATCAATATTTATATATCTGAAGGTATAAAACAATTTAGGATATTAAATAAATAAATTGATGTCATCATGTTATTGTAATTAAATTATGTTTGCGAACACGTACTACTTACAGTAGTTACTTTACTAATATATTAATATACAATAACAAATATATATATATTTTGTTATACTTTATTGAAAAAATATATACATTATTCTTAATAATTGGCTTATTATATATTATATTAATATACAATACAAACACCACAATGTATTTTATTGACTTTATTAAACATATAGCCTATAGGAAGTAATCATCGATTCGCCATTTCGTTTAAAAGAACGTATCACATTCAATCTGTAAAAAAAGAGAATAAATTACTATAGATATTAATAATGTACAGTAGGTTGTTATTTACGTCCGAGGAAAAGAAAACCTGTCGATCGAAACAATGACAATCAAAAATTACAAAACAACGACAATCAAAGCACACACGGAGTTCCATACAAATTACCGTTATTGAACTGGCGGCCGCTTCGACCGTCATCCGCCTAGGCCTAGTAACCTAGACTAGAGCCTAACTAGGCCTAATAATAATAAATGAAAACTTATATAGCGCCGGTATCCTCCACCCATGTGGCGCTCATTGCGCTTTGTGCATTAACAACGTGCGAGAACATCAGCGAATAGCGACGTCTTTAGGTTGGTCTTGAAACTGTTTAGACTAGTTGAGCATTTAACTGTTGCTGGTAAGCTGTTCCATACACTTGCGGCCGCAACGTAAAAAGATCTCTGACCCCACTGATTTTTCGCTCTACGCTCTTGAAGAAGGTTTTGTGACAATGATCGTAGGCCTCTGCGGGATGATTCGTAACGATCCACAAGGTCAGATAAATAAGCAGGAGCACTGTCATTTAGGATCTTGAATACAAACAACGCAAGTTTGTACTTAATACGTTGTTGAACAGGCAACCAATGCAAATCCATCAGGACAGGAGTTATGTGAGCGTTTGATTTTGTATAAGTTACAATTCTAGCTGCCATATTTTGCAAGCGCTGCAAACGTTGTATTTGAGATTTTGCCCTAGCTAGGCCCTAGGCTTAGCCTTCTTTTAGTAACCTAGCTTTTTATTTGCTTAAAAGTATATTGCCTATAATGTATTGAGGATATCCTAATCTTGTATTAATTTAGGAAATCCTATTTATTCGTATATATAACTTACATGAATACCAAAAACACAAATGACAGCTAAAATTTGACGCATGAACAACATCACATACACGTACGTCGTGTACAAAACAAACGAGTACGTATAATTTCGTTTTGTTACAGGGTGAGGGCAGTATTCTAACTGGCTATGGTGTGATGAATGTGCCTTATGTTTGTCGAATAAATAGGAATATTATACCTAGGCCTAGTAATTCCAGGTTAATTAATATTAGATCTAAACAAGTAATTATATTACCTTTTAAAGTGTAATTTCATAATATAAACTTTAAACGCCTAAACTTACCCATTATATCTAAAATAAACATAAACATAAACAAAAAATTAAAATCCAGGCACCATGGGCGTGTCATAGAAACGTAACCAAGATACATCAAGCACAAAGTTGACACAGTTAAATTGAAATTTATTGGAAGAACATAATCATATTGTGCTGCTGAAATGCCAGGTAATTACAGACCAAATTGTTAGTAATAGGCTAAATCAAAGCTCGTTAAGTAAGTTAGGTGTTCGGCCTAGCCTAGGCTAGGCGTAGTTTAGTTAGCCTTTATACCTCGTTTGACTTTGGTGTTGAGTTGAGCCTGGGTGGGACTAGGCCTAGGCCTATATAGGCCTAGGGCCTAGCCTAGATAGTGTAGGCCTATTACTATTAGGCGGGCCTCACCTACCCGGGGCTTCTTTAACTAGACTTTTGCTATAGGAGGAGGGCCTAGGCCTAGCCTAAATTAGTAATAGCCTATAGGGTATAACTATAAGTATTAAAATTAACGTTATGTCTAAAGATACGGTACCGTATCCATACTTTTAAAAACTAAAGGTACGGTAATTATAGAGGGCGCTATGTAATGTGGATGTTAATCAAATAGGTTATTGCATTGGGTTTCTGCAAGCCAGCTGTGTAGCCTAGTGGGCATGTGATGAGGCTTTGGCTTAAGGGGTAGGGGGTTCGATACACTTCTTGACGTCTTTTTTTAATTTTTTTTTTAGTTTTTAATTTAAGAGAGATTATTTAGAGGGTTAGGTTTTTAATATTTAGGAAGGAGTTTAATATTTAGGAACGAGTTTTATATTTAGGAATGAGTTTTATATTTAGGTACGAGTTTTAGGAATGCAATTTTACCGTACTTTTAGCAAACGGAAGCGCCCTCTATATTTACCGTATCTTTAGTTTTTAAAAGCATGGATACGGTACCGTATCTTTAGCAACGGCGTAAAATTAATTAAAGACTTGATATTAACGAAATAATAAAATAAAATTGGTCTAGGCCTAGGCCTAGTCTAAATAGAGGCTAGGCCTAGGCCTTAGTTAGCGATGATGGAATGCTCTCCCTGCCATGCCAGTACAGAGTAGAAGTCGACACAACTATAAACAAAAAATTTAAAAGACAATTTCAGAAGACGAGGGAGGGAGGCTAATAATGGAGGGCCACGACTGGCCCACCAGCCTCTTGCACCACTCATTTAGAATGATGCAAGGTGAGTGAATTCATTTTTATACTATAGTGTGTTTGTTTGCATTCATTTCAGTTAAAGGGAAAAAGAGTGAACCAAAGGAAGACGTAAAAGAGGTTCTTTTATCAGGAATTTACATTTTTCCAAATGGAGATAAATATGGTATGTATATTGTATAATACTACTAGGCCAAGGCTATACCCAGAAAACTTTTATTTATATAATCCTTGCATCTTTTCTTCTGTAAATTTGAAAGATTTATTAATATGGAAATGTTTTATAATTATTTTATACTAAACAATTTTATAAAAAAATATACGATTTTCAGAAGGGGAGTATTGCTTGACAGATGATGGGTCAATTGAGAGGCAAGGAGAAGGAATTCACTCTTCAGCAGATGGTACATGTTACAAAGGCCAGTGGGAAAAAGATAAGATGAACGGACATGGGACTCTTACACACCCAGGAGGAAGCAGTTATGAAGGGCATTTTTGTAACAATCAATTTCATGGTAGAGGCCAGTACACATGGCCTAATGGCTCGTTTTATGAAGGAGAGTTCAATGAAAATAGGTGAGAATAATCAAAATACTACTCTACTTGTTCATTCCATCCATTCATCAACAAAGCTGTAAGGCAAATTTACACAGATCAGCGTTAACAGTAAGTGGAAAAGCATATCCCATGTAAAGTCTACACTATCAAACTAGTTTGACAAAAATGTGTGATGTGCCCAAATATGGTAGTAATATGACATCATGATGATCACATTTTTTTGTCACATAAAGTTTGATAGTTTAGACAAAGCTTTATTATATACTGCTGATTTATTATTATTGTCATTGTTTCCTATTTTTCAGAATGGAGGGCGATGGTTCCTTTACAGATACGAACAGACAAGTTTGGGTTGGCACGTTTCGAAATCGAGCTGCTCCTGGTCTTAAGTTTAAGCTGGAAGTGTAGTTGTACATCACAATCGTTGGTTATTGTATTTCAGTTTGTATAATATTTTTGTATAGGAAATTAAATTGTATAATAATATTCTATTCAATACAATGATTAATAATGGTTATTTTTTCGATTTGCGGCCAACCTGAAGTTTGAGTAAACTGACCCATTGATAAACGCAGATGGTTTTCACCTTTGTCACAGATGATATCGTCGTCGTTATCAACATCATTAACAATTGCTTATTGTATTATACATTTTGAAAAAGTTTTACAATTTTGTAAGTAGTTTATATCAGCTGCTGCTTGTTTTACTCAAGTTTATGTTACTTTTTCTACGCTATCGGCAAGGACTTAACGAAAGTTGGAAAAGCTCTCGAAAAAATCCGTAAAAGCAGCAGCAGATATAAACTACTTAAAAAATATGAATATCATCAAACGACAAAAGCGCTATGAAAAACATCGTCGTCAGTATCATGTCACTAAAGCTTGGTTCCCACTAGCAACGCAACCTATGCAACGTAAGAAAATGCCCTTCCAATCATTGAGTTTGCCCCCGCCTGCGTGAAACCTCACCAACGATGTTGGAAGCACTGTTGCGTCGTCGGTTCCCAATTGTAATTACACAATACAGCACTTTGCGTCGATACGTCGCTGCGTAGCGTCGCTAGTGGGAACCATTAAACAGAGGCAGTACCTGATAAGGAACTATCAAGTTCAAAGTTATAATGTTCAATAAATATGTTATTGTACAGAAAAAATACAATAATTTACTTTGTTTCCATTTTCCATTTTAATAGAGTAGGCATGTTAGGCCTACTACATGTTGTTACAGCCAGCAAGATTCATACACAATTCAGTCAATAAATATAATATTTAGATCTGATCTAATCTTCCATTTCGGTTTTTTAAAAGAAAATCAACTGTTAAATAGCAGATCGTCCAAATGTTATGTTTATGAAATTAAACGTTACTGACCATACAACATGCGTATCCCGGTTGTTTTCGAAAGTCAAGCTTGGTTCCCATTTGGACGCAACGCAAGGGCGTAAGCCGCAACGAAATCAAATTGACCAATCACAAGCAACAATTCGAATAATCCATCGGTTTTGATTGGTCTTGCGTCCTTGCATCATTTCCAGTGGGCACCAAGCTCTAGAGTGGTCTTGCGCTTGCGTCAGACGTCGTTGCGGAATCAATCATTCCGGCTATTGTTTACAATTATCAGTAACTAATCGTACGACACCTGCTTCGTTTAGTTTTAATAACTCCAAATACTCCCTTGTCATGTTATGAGGTATGATTCTGTCCACGATAGTTTCTTCATCGAAATAGTGATATGTTAATGCTCGTCCAGATTCTGTATGTGTGAACGGATAGAACCCATACAAGGATATCTTTTTACACACCGTACCTGCAATAGCATATAGATAGAGACCCGACGTAGGCACATCAGTTAGGTTCCACAGCCTGATAGAAAACAAAAACAAATCATATGGTTACAGAAAACCTAAAAATACCTTTTTATATCGTTGCTTGATTTATTGTGAATGATGGTCATATAAGCATATTACTAATTTTTTTTTATTAGACCTTACCAAAATGTTTTCAATCCTGTCGTTTTTCTATAGATTTGTTAATTAGAAATCAAAAAACAACAACTCTCTGCCTTGCGTCAATTGCCGAAGTGCGAGTTAAATCTAATTTATTGTAAACTTTCAGTTTAGTAAGACGACAAAACAAAAATTGTCTCTTTTAAAGCTCTGCTGTCAAACTAGTTTAACAGTACAAAAAAGTGTGATGTGTCCAAATAGGATAGTGATATGCACAAATATAGTAGTGATTTGACATCATAATGTCCATGGGCACATAGCATTTTTTTGTCACATAGCATTTGATAGTATAGACATATCCGGTTTATGTATGAGTATTAAAGAGAATTTATACTAACTTGCGTATAGGTAATTCCAGGTTTTTATTTGGATATCCAAATACGAATCCTCTGAAGTACTTCTGGAACTCCGATATGGCTCTTCTGTAATACTGATTTGCTCTTGTATTCATCTTAGGCATCCATATTATGGCATCAGTTAAGTGGCTACTCGCATAATCCAAAGCCGGCGTGCGGCATTGTCTCTGTTTAACTATCAAGCACTTGAATATCTTGTCAGCTGCCACTCTGTTCACGGTGTTCAGAGTCGTTCTTCGTCCGGCGTCTTTAACGAAACCGTCAATAGGCGACATATTAGTTCTAAAAACCAAATCGTGCGAGTCTATTTCGTTACCGCATTTACTTCCTTTCAATATCCCACTGTTTCCCACAACAGCACATGTTTCAGCTTCAGACAACCATGGTGATCCATCTGGTCGCGTCCAGTGTTTGGAATGTTCCGGGAACGATACGCCGGCTACGCCTTTTCCACGTCTGTAGGTTATTTTATAGATGTGTACACTATCCCTTGGCGAAAAGCCGTTGGTTATTAATTTTTGCCTAAAAAAAGAAAAACATTGTTTAGTACTGCAGACTTTCTAAACACGTATCTTCCACGTGCGTGAAAACGCTGATGATTCAAATAATGGTTTTGTCGCATATCCATACGTGGCTAATCGCTCTGCCATCACCACAATTGTCATCGTTAGGGTAATTTTCAACACCACCAGTAACCTCCAATCAAAATGCGTCGTCTCGGTTTGAACCGAAAATAATTACATAATCAACACCACTACCATAACTATTCACTACCACCAATCACCGATATATCAATACCTCATTGTTGGTAAACCCCCATCGCAATGGTAAGACCGAACTATACTGTATTGGTAGATAATCAACAAGTCAATCGTTACCACCTCACACACTTAAAAGCTATTATATCAAAGATGTGCCTACCGCATAAGTGATACAGCTGTAGCGTTGATTTGCTTACGAAATACTGAGTTGAGGCTGTTGTGTGCATCTGTGTGTAAGGTAGTCTTACTCAATTTAGACTTTTTCGATGTACGCCTATTGATGAATTCATTTCGGTTTGTCGGTAATAATGGTCGATTCGACGAGGCCATCCTAAGTTTTGGAAGCTCATTCAGTTTGACGGAGCTTTAAAAAGAAAAATAATCGTGTTATAGTTTTACATCATATGGTATTGTCAGTTAACAAGAGAAAACAAAGAATTATCTGTTGACTTGATACGACGATGTGGTGATGCATTCCTTTTTTAGCTCTGTCTACACTATCAAACCATACATGGACATGATGATGTCATGTCAATACCATTATTTGGCCACATCACACTTTTTTTCTTCAAAATAGTTTGATAGTGTAGACAGAGCTTTAGACATATTAAAGATTGTACAACAATTATGTTTAATATAAATATATTCAATATAATTTAAACAAATATTAAACTAAAAGGGAAACTACTGTATCTATGACCTGTTAAACTTCAAACTCACCTACTCATACTTCGACAAGTTATGCACACATCTTTAACTTTGATGTGATTGCTTTTTATCGAAGACAATTCATAGATGCCTAATATTATTCCCCACAAAAGAAGAAACACTATTACTGATTTTAATGAATTTGCAACACAGCATCGGCCACGATTGACAACCTGCAACATAACATTATTTTTATGTAATAATAATTTACTAAATATTAGAAAATTACATTTTTTAACAAGAGATTCCTATTCTGTGTGATTCCTTTTGGGGAAGTCTGCTGCCAAGTTCTAATAAATAAATGCCTTCTCGTCAATCGATCATCGAGTTAAGGTGTACAGACTTTTTAGGACACGTTCAAGTTTAGTTAATTTACTAAGCTTTAGCATTATCGCTATTGATGGACAGTAACCAACTTATCCGTGTAAATTGCTAAGCCTGAACTCGCCCATAGAACCAGTTGGCCTAATGTTCGTCTTTGAAGAAAACACGTGTGGAATTGTACTGAGTCCCCGTCATTGGAATTTAGGCTTAATTATTTGTTTTTAAACAATAATCTATAATGGTCGTAGTGTTTTCATTAAACCTAACTGTCACTTTGTTCAACTCAGAACTAGAGTGAGTCATAATCTATGCTTATAACATCGATTCGAAAAAGGCATAACTATAGTTTGTTTTGTGTATAAACTTACCATTCTGCTGTTGTTGTACCGGTCGAGTTTTAAATTTTAGTTAAAATTAGAGATCATTAGTCATGCATTCAGATTCAGAAGCAGCCAAGCAGAACCAACATCTTTTAAAATGTAAATCTCGGAAAATATTTATGATCGTGAGAACTTCGTCAACATTACTATTACCCTTTGATGGCCTTTAATATGTTGTTAATGATTGGTCGAATTTTACTAAAATGGTTTGATAGTATGTATGTTATGATGTATCACTACTAAAAAAGTGCCATGTCGGTACCGTCTATATCACTACTAAAAAAGTGCCATGTCGGTACCGTCTATATCACTACTAAAAAAGTGCCATGTCGGTACCGTCTATGATGGGATGATGTGCCCCTTTGTTGAGTTTAGTTAGTTACCCGATTAACAAGGAGGAATTATTTAGAAATAATGATTAAATCCTCTGCTGATAAACCATAATGCATATATCTGTGTTGATATGTGTTTAATTGCTCGCTTTATAGACTAGTCCAGATAGTCATATGTCCACTCTAATAAGATGCTGTAGGCATTTCGTGTTAAAAGCGAATACATTTTTTTTATTAGGGTAATTTTGGGGTGCTGAATTCAAATTTGCTGTTTACCTGGCTCAATTTTTAGATCTTCACCCTTAAAATGTGAAAAACAAAATGGCCGCCATTTCAGACTTATTTTGGCTTATAACTTGACTTTTAAGTGACGTAGCAAGTTAAAAATGGTGTCTATACCTATGTTTGTGATAGTGAAGATTCCAACTATATTGTTATTAAAGTTGCAAATATTCTATTTCAGCCGCCATGTTGAAATCCAAGATGGGACCCCTTTGGAAACAAGCCTCTGGGCTTAAAGGGCCATCCCCTGCTTTCCATGCTTATTTTCTTGTCTAGTCTTGTATTTTTATATTTTTATGTTTCTCTTTTTATTTCATTTACATTATTCTGTTTTATTTATTTGTACTGTATTTGGAAAGCAATAAATATTACTTACTTATGGCCGCCATTTTAAACGTATTTTGGCTTATAACTTGACTTTTAATTAACATAGCAAGTTAAAAATAGTTTCTATACCTATGTTTGTGATACTGAGGATTCCAAATATATTGTTATTAAAGTTGTAAATATTCTATTTCAGTCGCCATGTTGAAATTCAAGATGGTCGCCATTTAAAACGTATTTTGGCTTATAACTTAACATATAAGTGACATAGTAGGTTAGAAATGATGTCTATACAGTACCTATGCAACTTCATTAGAGCCTGCTTCAACAGAAATTTATAATTCCCAGCAATGTTTTAACTGTATATATGAACTGTTTTATAAGTTGTTTTGTGACTGTGTAATTTGGTAGTAGTCACTCTCATACTGTAAGCCTACATTTAAAAGTAACACATCCAAATGCCAACTTCAAGTCAATGGCTACCAGATGTCTCTGTGAGACGGTTATTTGAACCAGTACCAGTACCAGTATGTTTGTGATACTGAGGATTCCAAATATATTGTTATTAAAGTTGTAAATATTCTATTTCAGTCGACATGTTGGAATTCAAGATGGTCGCCATTTAAAACGTATTTTGGCTTATAACTTAACATATAAGTGACATAGTAGGTTAGAAATGATGTCTATACAGTACCTATGTTTGTGATACTGAGGATTCCAAATATATTGTTATTAAAGTTGTAAATATTCTATTTCAGTCGCCATGTTGGAATTCAAGATGGTCGCCATTTAAAACGTATTTTGGCTTATAACTTAACATATAAGTGACATAGTAGGTTAGAAATGATGTCTATACAGTACCTATGTTTGTGATACTGAGGATTCCAAATATATTGTTATTAAAGTTGTAAATATTCTATTTCAGTCGCCATGTTGAAATTCAAGATGGTCGCCATTTAAAACGTATTTTGGCTTATAACTTAACATTAAGTAACATAGTAGGTTAGAAATGATGTCTATACAGTACCTATGTTTGTGATACTGAGGATTCCAAATATATTGTTATTAAAGTTGTAAACAGCCGCCATGTTGAAATCAAAGATGGCGCCTATTTTAAACACACACACACACACAGGGTAGTAACAAAGTGCGAGGCAAACAAACAAATGAAAATGAAAAACTCAAAAAGGGATTGTTCTTTATGTGTAAAATATTTTAAAACGAGATAGATGATAATGATGATCATTGTCAAGTGTTTAGAAAAAGATAAGAACATTAATGAAAAAAGGAGGTAATACGGAATTCATAAATGTAAAAATGTTACTGATGACATTTGGAATTAACAAAAATGTGTTAAATAATATGATTTAATGACATGAGATAATAGGAATGTGAATAAAAGTAGTAATAATAATAATTTATTAGGAAATGACACCTTTGCATCGGTGGCACACACAGAAGTGGTGCATCCAATTTAACATAATACATCAAAACAATACATTATATGACGGATACAGGTTCTTAAACTATTTGTAAAAATATAAAAGATAAATCATTACCAACATGGTAATATAGGTACTGTATTAAATTGTCCGACAGTATCATAGGTTTGAGTTGATAAAAAGGTATATAAAAATAAACATAAAATATAGTAAAGAGTTTACAATACAAACCATTGTGTTTCAACATCAGGTACTGAGGACCTATAGTTGTTATCACAGGTGTATAATATTTACAAATCATATATAAAAGCAACAATACAAAAGAAAAACAATCTATATATTGGGAGATTTAAGTTCTGACCGTTTCTCCCATGCAGCTCTTGTGTATTGTTTACAAAACAAATCAAAAAAGGTCTCAGATTCTTTACAAATCGCGATAGAATCTCCACCTAAAATATACTGTAATTTATCATCAGCACTTGCTGTTGTGTAACGATTCCATGTGTCATAATCATTACAGAGTACAAGATTATTTTGTAAATTGGATAATTCTTTCATTCTAATATTATCAAATGCTTTACAGTTTAATAAAAAATGTTTAATGTCTTCAATTTCACCATTCCCACATAAAGTACAAAGACCGGACACATCATTGGACCATTTATAGTAGTGTTTGCGCCACAAAAGAGAATATATATATATATATATATATATATAAATCATACTGTAAATTATAGAAACAGTGCTCATATGAGCACTGTTTCTATAATTTACAGTATGATTTATATATAATTTACACAGTGCTACGCAACATCATTGATTTATATATATATATATAAGACCTATATAGCTCGTAGCTACGACGGTGCTGAAACATGCGAGTTAATTGGTCTGTTTCTGCTAGCCAAACTGGAGCCCAAGTACGGTAATAACATAGGATTGTACAGGGATGACGGACTCGCGGCATTTAATGAAACTCCTCATGTTATTGAAAAAATAAAAAAAGATCTCTGCAGCACATTCAAAGAACATAATCTAAAGATAACGATCGAAGCGAATAAGAAAATTATAAACTACCTAGATGTAACGCTTAATCTCAACGATGGAAGCTATAAGCCTTATTTAAAGGAAAACAACAAACCACGCTATGTTCATTGCAAAAGTAATCATCCAGCATCAATAATTAAGAACATCCCTGAAGGCATAAACAAAAGATTATCAAACATTTCTTCGAATGAAACTGTTTTCAATGAATCAAAGAAACCGTACCAAGAAGCCTTGTATGAAAGTGGATACGACCACAATCTGAAGTACAACCCGACCAATACCACCAGAAAAATATTTAATAGAAACACCATTAAAATCAGCTATAGTTGTATGCCTAATATAGGGTCTGTAATATCGGCCCACAACAAAAATGTATTACGTAATGATATGCCCTGTGATAACATCAAGCAATGCAACTGTCGAAATGAATGCCCATTAGATGGGAAATGCCTAACCAGTGGTGTTGTTTATCAGGCTACAGTAACAACAAATGATGATGATAAAGTTGAAACATATGTCGGACTAACCGAAAACACATTTAAATGCAGATATAACGCACACAATAGTTCATTCCGTAATGTTAAATACAAAAACAACACAACGTATACCAGTATATATATATATATATATATATATATATATATATATATATATATATTAGAATTTATTCTGTGATGTTTATACTGTATATATATATATATATATATATATATATATATATATATATATATATATATATATATATATATATATATATATATATATATATATATATATATATATATATATATATATATATATATACAGTATATAAACATCACAGAATAAATTCTAATCCTCCCGATATAATGAAATTTAATTAATTAGAGAAAATAAAAATGACGAAACCTGTGAGAATGAGAAAAAGCCCTCTCCGAGATTCAAACCCGGAACCTTCTGCTTGATATGCAGATCTCCTAACCATTAGACCACTGGAGTTTTCATTGTATTGTTCCAATTCGATTGTGTGAGGCAACGTCGAGACACACCAAATATAAGTGTGAGGCATGCGAGGCATATAGTTTACAATTTCAAAAAGGTGCGAGGCATATAGTTTACAATTTCAAAAAGGTGCGAGGCATTTCTTAACGTGCTATTATGCAATATTATAGGCCTAATAATCAATTATTTATATTTTTAAAATAGGCCTAGCGTATCGAAATAGATTCGTATATACACTCATCATGCTATGTTGTTTATTTTTATGTAACGATTGTTTTTTTCATTCAAGTCATATCGTGGCTGGTATAAGTTGACTACAATGTTCAAATTGTTTGTTCATAATGATAATGAAAGAGTTGGTCAAAAAGACTTCACAGAATCAATTCAATACAACAACAACGTATTTATATCAAAACATTTCTTGGAATAGAAATAGATTGTAAAATTGGTAAAAAAACAAACATGTTAAATGTATACAAACAATAATTGATAAAGAAATCAGTATAATAATAATAATATATAAATTGAGAAAACTGATGAAAAGTAGTGTATAATTTATTTTATTTATGCATTGATATTACCATATATTAATGATTGTTGTGACATTTGGGGTAACACTTATAAAAGTACAGTACAAAATGCTTACAAAAAAAAGGTACTGTAATTTATAAAATTATCAATAGTGTAAGATGATAGCATTAGCCATAGTAGTAAATGATACTGGATACCAGAGGAAGTAGAGGTTTCGTTTTGAGGTTTTTTCATCTACAGTATTATATATAATGCCTTCAATTCAGAATAAGGAAATAGAATTAACTAGCTTCACGGCCAAAATGATAATAGAGGACTAAAACAAAGTGGAATGCGTCAATTTCTCATGCATTTATTGGTGAAAAACACGTTTAATCTCAATATATTTGTTAATTTGTCAATAAAAATGCTGTAATATGTTATTGCTGATACTGTTCTGTTTTCAAAGAATAATAATCGATCCTAAATTTTGGGAAATAATAAAATGATGCCTCGCATTTTTTGATGATGGTAAAACGATGCCTCGCATAAATTTCTGACTTGCCTTGCTTTTGCGCATATCCTAGGATTGTTGTGCATGTAGTTCTCTGTGCCCTGGGGACCTGTGAACACCTGCACATACCCGGCCGCCGCTACCCGGCCTAGCCCATTAAACAATTATTACGCAATAAACATTAAGCTATATATGCTTTGCAATTAGTGGTAATATGTAGGCCTACACACATAAATATAAATTTAATTTATAGTATAATAATTAGATATCAAATTAATAGTTTTCATACAATAATATCGTGGATTTATATAGCGCCTAATGTTGTGAAACATTATTACCCCAGTCTATTGGATCACACGTGTATGGAAACATCCAAAATTGAAATGACACATGAAATAAATAATGTCATATTGCAGTTTTTGGTATAACAAGTGAGCATCTTCATCTGCAATCAAAGTTGCTATTTCATTGCCAGAATTTTACCTGTTTGGTGACCAAGTCAACAAATTTTTTGGCTTATATTATAATGCTGTTTCCAAGATTCATCGAGCATAAAGGACATTATATTGTGCCAACAAGGATGAAGAACCATCAGTTAAAGATACTGCATATTCAAAGGGTTTGGGTAATTTTCTAACTTGCCATCACTACCGGTGACCGGTAAACAAGCTTTGTTCTTATGTCATCCACACCAGCATTTGTTATAAATCTTTATGAATTTGAAATGGTAAATAAATTGATAATTGGTACTTAATTACAGTATTTAAATATCTACAACAAGCAGTATTTAACTTAACTACTTGGCAAAAAATTTCAGGAAATGGAATCGAAACTTTGAATGCAGATGGAGCATTAAATCTATTAGGGGCCTACTATTATTTTGCCATTATTAAAAAAATATTTTAAGACAAAAGAAGCAATATATTGGAAAATCTGTAGTTAAAGAAAACACTGGGGAGCATGGCAACATCTTCAATGGCATTTCGAATGAGAAACGATCTGTACTTGCAAAGAAACAAAGATATGAATTATGAATGAATTCGAAACATGCATCTTTGGTTCAGTCCAAAATTAACAAGACATCTGATTAATAATAATTAATAGTAATTCACTTACAGTAGGTGGTCTATAAGTAAAACCAACCGTTCGGCCATTTTTAATTTATGCTAATGAACCCACTTCACGATGTCCGATTTTGGTAAACTTTGGATATGATGTTAATTTGGACCATATCAACCAGACAAAACAAAAACAAATTATGTTGCAATTTGTTCTAGGTTCAACCATACTGTTACTGGACTATAGGTAGAAACCATTTTTAACTTGCTATGTTAATCAAAAGTCAAGTTATAAGCCAAAATACGTTTAAAATGATGGCGGCCATCTTGAATTCCAACATGGAGGTTGAAATAGAATATTTACAACTGCAACAACAATATATTTGGAATCCTCAGTATCACAAACATAGGTATAGAAACTATTTTTAACTTGCTATGTTAATTAAAAGTCAAGTTATAAGCCAAAATACGTTTAAAATGGCGGCCATCTTGGATTTCAACATGGCGGCTGAAATAGAATATTTTCAACTTTAATAACAATATAGTTGGAATCTTCACTATCACAAACATATGTATAGACACCATTTTTAACTTGCTACGTCACTTAAAAGTCAAGTTATAAGCCAAAATAAGTCTGAAATGGTGGCCATTTTGTTTTTCACATTTTAAGGGTGAAGATCTAAAAATTGAGCCGGGTAAACAGCAAATTTGAATTCAGCACCCCAAAATTACCCTAAAACACATGTTTATCTGCTTTTAACACAAAATGCCTACAGCATTTCATTTTTCTCAAATCTGGACTAGTCTATTACGTACGCTGGCATAGCGTATTCTTTGGTCGCGTTACGTACGCTGACATACCATATTCTTTGGTCACGTTAACTTAAGTACGCTGGCATGACCCTATTCTTTGGTCGCGTTACGTACGCTGGCATAGCGTATTCTTTGGTCGCGTTACGTACGCTGGCATGCCGTAGTCTTTGGTCGCGTTACGTACGTTGGTATACCATATTATTTGGTCGCGTTAAGTACGCTAGTATACCGTATTCTTTGGTCGTGTTGCGTTTGTTGGCATACCGTAGTCTTTGATCGCATTACGTACACAGCTGGTATACCGTATTCTTTGGTCGCGTTACGTACGCTGGCATACCATATTCTTTTCATATACTTAAACTATAGAAGAATTATCTAAATGATTTCTACATGCTTAAACCAATATGAACTGATTTGATAACGAGGTGATAATCCTCTCTTATCAACAAACTTGATTTCATATCCGTGGACTCTGAACATTTCAATCGATGACAACAAGCAAGATGGAGAAACAACTCATATTCATAGTACTCTGTTGTATCCTGCCCGTGGCTTATTCCCACTATTCCTCAAGTGTAAGTACATTGGTTTCATAAGTGGTTTCCTACATGTATTTGCTGTTTATTACTTCAGATTCAGGATCATACATTTAGTTTACCGGTGTTTCTTTGACATGAATGATTTTCACAAATGTAACCTAAATCTTATAATAACATTCTAACTGGTAAATAAAATAGGCCTATTCAATTATATGTGAAAGTTAGGAATGTATCTAGAACTAAATAGGCCTATGTTCAAAAGGTGTAAAAATGAAGTGATGAAATTTAGGGAAAGAGGCGGCTGCCCCTTGGATCCGCCTGTTGTTACTTGATTTAAAAACTAAAATATTACATTCTTTTTATTTCAGTCTCAATGTTTTGAACATGAGTAAGTATTACATACTAAAAAGAAATTAATTATGAAAAATAATCAGAGATGGAATTGTTTATAAACGCTTATCTCTTATCTTAGGCCTAATGATTGTAAATAATCATTTATTATTATTCTAGATGTGGTCCTGCAGAGTTTTGCTGTGGACCTCACGAGTGCTGCTTAACAGATTGTTCTTCAACAAAGTAAGTACTTTCATTTAATTCACATTTATTTAAAAAAGTCTAAGAAAAACATAACCGTACATTTACAATTTACACAACAAAAGTAAGTTAAGCTTCCCCAGTTTATTCAGACATTTTTAACAATACATACTATTTATTTCTACTGATACTGTACAAGCAATGCTAAATAATTAATACTAAAGATTAATAAACTACAGTTTGGCCTCTTGGAGGCCACCACTCATATGACATCGCTGTATTAAAGGTCCAGACAGGAGTCAGTAAATCAAATGGTTGTTATTAAGTATATCGGTAAAGATGTAAGTGACATCCGTTGGGTAATTGTAGAATTTGGGGGCAAAATAATTCCCCAGAATTATACCAGCCAAATGAGCGAATAAAATTAGTACCATATGAGTAGCGCCTGTTTGAAGTTAGGTGTTGGGTGGTACCGGGGGATGAGTGGGAAGATTGAAAAGTATTAAACTATTGAAAGGCTAACAATGAAGTGTGCTAGTATGCATCTTAGTAAATAACTAAAAACACTCTGAATTCTCATTGGTTGTCAATTAGAAATTAGCCTATTTTACATTTTTGTTGTTCCACTATTAGATATACCCGTTGGTCTACAGAAATAAAAGTAAAATAAAACAACTTTGATAAAGTGTCTGCTTTGACCAACATTCACTTTTTAATTACCCCATAGAAACAATATACATTCATCCTAAAACACTTCTATTACTTTGAAAACTACCAACATTTATATAACACATCCTTCGTTAAAAGGAAGTACTTGTGATGTATAGGCTATAAACTAATAATGTATTACTTTGAATGTTTAAGGACACAGTGGTACACATTGTTATGTTATAATTCACTTTGCTTGTGGAGTGTACGATGGTATAAACTTATATGCTGTTTCTTTTTCAACAGTTGTGCAATTGACGAATATTGTTGCGGTAACGAGAGATGTTGTGACCACGAATGTCATTCTTCGTAGTAAGGATATTATACATTTAAACATTAAAGATATATTGTCCCCCAAAAACATGAAAAAATGAAGATTAGTTAATTCAGACTTTTAATAGTTTTTTTTGTAGTTTTAATAGACTTCCGTAGAAAAAACGGAAACAAATAATGTTTCACTTATAAAATGACAAAATAAATGGTTTAAATTCCACCAAAAAAACATTGGCTGGCAGCCAATTTGAACATTTTTTGCTTTACATTATATTTTTTTCAGGTAAACAATTTTTTTTTATCCAGTTTTTGGTCAAAGTGAATGAATATTATGTGAAAAAAACATTGTTTAGGGGACAATATCTTTAACCCAGGGGTTAGGGTTATTTTGTTGTATCTCAACCGTGTTCCTGGAATCATGGAAAATGGAACAGTTTAATTCATGTTGAGAAAGAGACTTACGCCCATCCCACTCTTCACACGTATTGTGCCATCATATTCCATGCACTGTAATCACTCTGTTAGTCTCTACCAGAAAGTTGTTATAAGATCTACAGTATCATTGATTTTCACATATGATAATGTTTGGTTATTTGTTTCTCCACACTTGACCATACTATGTAATAC
This sequence comes from Antedon mediterranea, assembly GCF_964355755.1. Taxonomy (NCBI): domain Eukaryota; kingdom Metazoa; phylum Echinodermata; class Crinoidea; order Comatulida; family Antedonidae; genus Antedon; species Antedon mediterranea. The sequence goes on along the minus strand of NC_092670.1, from coordinate 35,599,247 downwards.
TGACAACTCTATTGTTGTCATTTCCTTTAGTTGCGATCCTAGGAACGAATACTGCTGTGGAGAAAACCAATGTTGCGAATACAAATGTCATGGCGGGTGAGTTAAGATTGCTTTGGTGGAATGGTGGAAAATATAGTGTGCTCGAGCATCCTGTTCAGGTCATGAAGACACCCAGTAAAACAAAGTATTGTCATATACGTTATTTTTTTGTAGATTAGTCTTAAAATATAATATGTCTTTATACTTTAAGGTGCGATGATGATCATTTTTGTTGCGGTACAGACTTATGCTGTGCCAACCAGCTATGGTATACAGTGTGGTGGTTGTGGTACGTATGCCGGGATTTTTTTCTTGCCGTCAGAACGTGAAGTTATTTATATTAGTACAACTGGGCATTACAAATTGCTTGCACCTGTGACGCAATTAATACTCTTGCTTATCAGCATTTTTTATTTTCAAAAAGAAAGAATATACTGTAGGCTGTACCGTACTCAATGATTTTAACTCGAGGTTGTTAATAGAGAAGGATTTGCCATGGTTTGTAAAATAGAGTATAACCATTTTTCGTTCGATTCCACAGGGCTATAAGCAGTCTAGGATTTCTGCTTCTCTTGTCTTCTTGCATCGCCGTCTGCTGCCGTACGTGTTGCTACAGCAGGCCAAGAGAAGTTGTGATATACAGATCGGAAGCTAACGATTATCATCGTTTTGAAAACGAGATGACATGTCCAGAGAAATTTTAACTAAATGTCCACGGTTGATTTGCTCTATTAGTCTTAAATGGCGTCTGCACTATAATGCATCTATTTTGCTATTATTAAAATTTCAACTGGGACTTGATATTTCTATAATAACTGTATAAAAACTACTTTTAAAATAATTTCATAAACACTGTCTAAATCCAATTGTTCTTCAATTATTCAATTAAATAAAAGATTTATTAAAAATTATAGATAACGCATTTCTTTTTTTTTTGGTGAAATTATACAAAATGTAAATCAAATGTAAAAACGGCAAAACAAGAAATGTAAAACTGAACCTTGTGTTAATAATTAATTTATCTTAAATAGAGTTTAATAACACAAAGGAATTTGTAACACAAAACACACAAAAGCAAACTGTTTCATAGGATCACTAACCAAGCTAATAATATTATCAGCAAACAAGTTGCATCACCGGGTTGTTTAAAACACGACTTTATTTTTAATATTCAATAATTAGAAATATCTTTAATATATATATTCCGAGTTAGTTCTTGAAATGGTAGATTACTGTACTAAACATGAGAAAGGTATACAGCTGATAGAATTTACTACAAGATAACGCTGTGCAATTCCTTGTTATTTTCTCACTATTTCGGTCGGTTGGTCGATCGGTTAATCGTTGAACACTAACTTGAGCACCCGACTGCAGCCATGTGTATGATTATGACCTTGTTTAAAAACATCTTAGAATTCTGAACGGTATAGTTCGATGAAATTCAATGTGTGTTATCTGTAAATTCTTTATAGTGTATACTAACATGTATAACGAATTTTCCACGAAACGAAAATTGCATTCACTTATGGTCTATGTTTCGGTCCGTTTTAAATGCAAGAGGTTAGAAAATTATTCTCCAATACAAACAACTTATAAAATTTATTTAAAAAAATGTAAGCTGGTTCATGACGTATCAGAGTAGAGTATACGTACGTTATCTAAACAAATTAAACATCATGTGATAAGCAGCGCGAATTGGAATTTCCAAGTACAACGTTCTTTTTTTGGTCATTCTCATCTTTGAACCTCACAGTTGAGTATTCAGGTTAACATTGTATCAATTGGTTTTTAGTTTTTATGAGGCGTAAGTAATTTATTATTATTATAATTATATATTATAGGCCTAACTAGAATTTTAGATTGACATATTATCAGTATTGTAATTTAAATTATAGAATATGTTGTTATGGGTTAGGCTATGATTTATTCTTCTATGGTTAGATGAATTATTTCAATAGCGGAAACCGAATTAACTGTAGTTATTTATCATTTAAATGTTCAATTTAATCGAACATTTTAAAAGCCTCTTAAGTTAAAACGATGTAAAATTCATCTCGAGGGTCAAGACAATAACGATAGCACAACATTATTAAATGCATCAAAATAATATTTATTTAATCAACAGCAAGATTATAAACAATGTGAAAATGTAGTGATTCTGATTGATGTTATAGTCTTAGAAATCAATACCCTAACTAACTTAACTTTAAAAAAAATTATATTAAGGGGACACAGGAAGGATGACTAATTAAATGGTATCACATCCTGTTTGACTTTCTTTGAAAGACACAACACAAAGTAGTAGTAGTAGTAGTAGTAGTAGTAGTAGTAGTGTTCCAAGTTAAGTAAACATCGAGGAGAGTAAGGGGTGAATAGCCTGTGTGACTAATAGGGTTTGGACCCACCATGTTACACTTTCTATTTCTCTAATCTCTCCACCACCTATATGCCTGTTTGTATAAGCCTATCAGATTTATTATTATTCTTTTCAGACTGATCAAGATGCTTAAACTGCCAACACTTTTTCTAGTTGTTTTTCTTCCAAATGTTCTTGCAGACTACGTAAGTTTAGTATTTTCAAAAATTACTTTCATAAATTCAACAGTAAGATCTATATTGATTAGTCGTCAATTGCTTAATTAAACATATCCTATCTGACGATACTGTAATTAGTGGTTTTCTTTGCGATAGTAAGCATAATGTAAATGAATTTGTTAATGAAGTTGGAAGATTTGTTAATTGGTGTGAGGATATGACCACGTAAAATTGCACAACGTATTATTAAAGCTGATCTAACGCCTTGTTCATTTATCTATGAAAAAAGTAAACAATATTATGAAAGACCCCACTTATCCGTTACATTACTGTTATAACTTAAATAGATCAGGTATTAGGCTACAACCTCCAAGAGCAAATCTTTGTAGAACTAGAAAATCCTTCGTTGTAAATAGCATTCATATTTTTAATTCTAATGTAAGACGACAATGTAATTTTTAAATAGTTTTACATTTTTAACAGTATTTTTAACTTTTATCTTGTTTTTTTAATCTGTTATAATACTGCACGTTTTAAATTGTTGCAATATTGTTGTTTTAATCTACCAAGCCAAGTGAATTTCCATTTTTATGGACAAATAACATTTCTTGAATCTTGAATAAGAGCATTTAGAAAGAATCGCACGAAAACAATCCGTTTATTTTGCCATAAAGTACTTCTGTAACCTTTGAATAGTATGACAGAGATGTGATACATGTTGTGAAAATATTGTGTCTACTGCTTGTTTACCAGTTATCCAATGCAATGAAAGACAAAGCAACTTTTAATAATAACTATTTTATGTCTAAATTGTAAACAACCAATGTATAAGTATCCAAATTGATCCAAAATCTTTTTTAATGTTGCCTCTTTTACATATGTTCATTTTTATATTAACTTTGTTGGTGTTTTGGCGTTTTTCACTTGTAACTTTACATGTTTTTATCTATATTCACCTTTTTAAATATTTTATCATTTGTACATCACATGTAATTCAGTTTTACTACTGCCAGTTGTGATTATTTTTTTGAATAAACTTGAATGAAAAAAAAAGGAACGACCGACAATTGATAAACACTACCAAACTTGTGATTTTAATGTTGTTCACCAATGGAAGATAATATTTCTGAGTCAAAATGTAATTATTAATATAAGCTCTGTTTTATTTTTCAGAATTGCTTTATAATTCAGTGAGTATATTTATCGTTTAGTAATTTGTCAAGAGTTTATTTATATCCAAGAGGAAGTAGAATAGTCAAATTATGAAATAATTCAATTTCTGTTTATTTTAGATGTTCAAGTGATGAATATTGCTGCAATTATGAAACGTGTTGTTCCATTGTCACATTGTGGTGGGTGTGGTATGTATAATGTTTATAATACGTTTTGTTACAAGATGACGGGATAATTGGGAGAGTATGGTGCTCTCTCGAGTTTATTCTAAACAGAATGATACAAAAATAAATATGTGATTCATATGAATACATTATTATTGAAGGCTTATTACTTGAAACTCATTTCTATATCTCCTCCTCCTCCTCCTCTCACTGTCTCCCCCTACTTCATTCCACAGGTTTATTGTCAGTTTGGTAGTACTTATGTGTATCACGTGCTGCTATTGCTGTTGTTGTCGCCGCTGGGGAAGGAGTGTTGTGGTGGTTCAAACATCGCCACCACCCAATCAGAATGTATCTGGTTACGATCAATTCCATAACAGTCCTTTGTAAATTTTGAAGAAAGACGTTTTAGGCTGCGGTGTTGCTTGTTTAATTTAGGCTAAAAACATGTAAAGTCAGAAAAATAAATATTATTTGTCGAAACTGTAAGAATTTCTGCATTTCATCATTATTTCCCTCTTATAAATTATATATCATGTTATATTGCTTATATGTTTTAGCCGAGTTTGATGTTATTTTGAGAACAATATTCTCGTTACCTCGCCTCTGTACCCATTTTCATAAATGTAATCATATTATGGCATCATTTTCCAATGACGAACGTTACAAATACACACAAATTATTCAACTTCTCACTAACTCTTATAGTGAAGGATCTGTACCAACAGGTGGTAAATGGTCCATTCCTAATTGCACACTTTAAAGTGCACATGAGCTAAGTGTACACTGGACCTACGGTTTATAGTCCTTATTCGAGAAGATTGGTCGTTCTACCACCAGAACCAGTTAGTGAGCCTCGAACCCTTTGCCGATGTCATGGCTACTGTCCACTGTCTACCGCTCACTCGCTAAATGTCTGAACTTTCACATTATCTTTATCACCTGTATGAAGTCACGGCGAACGATATTGATAGTTTTCTCCACCAAAGTTGTAGAATTCGCTAGCATTATTTTTTCTACTTCTTTTGTTTGTATTTTTAAAACCTCATTTGCCTGCTCAAGACCGTTTCTATAACTTTAACCTCAGCTTAATACTCCGTTTCACGTGTTTTCACAGCGCTTAAATACTTTTGTTTTTACGCTCTAAAAATTCATAACCATTTAGAAAGGTTCGTAAGATTACACGTTAGATATCATGCGTAATTGAAATCGGTAAATTAAAAACAAAATCGAAATTTCTCTACCAAAACTAATATTCATAGTAAAACCTTATTTGACTCAACTGAACTTACGAAAGTAAGCCTTTGTTTTTCCCGGTTTTATAACTACAGTTTTAACAATGTATGCTACACAGCTGTTACTGCTAGATACTAAACATTCATTTTCGTTGTGATACGGTAATGTACGAAACAGTAAACAACGTCATTTGAACGCCCCGCCACATGCATTATACATAATATTATAGTATTATACCACATTTCTATGTAGTAGAATGTGTGATCTGCAATTTATCAAGCATGCATCCTGCATTTTGATACAATTGGTAGGCCCCTAACTGTATTTGTCACTTCTTGATATTAATTGTGTTCTATTACAGGTATTTCATATCTAAGAGGCATTTATTTCATAATACATAACATATATATAGGGCCTAATAACATATTACACCTCCCTCTGCCTCTGACTAGACGTATCACAGGTCGTTATTCTAGTGACGTTTCTGAAAGAAAAACATCACGTGATAAAGCACAACGAATTGGAATTTCCAAGTTCTAGTGTAAACGTTTTTCTTTGTTCCTCACTTGCAGTCGAGAACTAAACTTACGTATTTACTGTTCTTTTGTAAAGCTGATAAACGTAAGTTAGGTGTTATTATCAGGTTTCTAACTACAGTTAATGATTAGGTTAATTATCAGCAATGTTTAATATAACTTATTTTTAGTTCAGTGTGATTGTAATAGGCCTACATACAGAACACTAGGTTTAACCGGCGTGAAGTTGGTTACTTATTCCTTATTCGATATTCAATTTTTTTTGTGAAGTTGGATCCTTATTCGACATTCACATTCACATGTATGGGGCGCAATATGTGTAATATTTTAATTAAATGATTTTATACTTACGGCTTAGATTAACTAGGGCTATGATTTATAGGGCTATAACTTCGTTATAAACGGCATGGACCGGGATGACGATACATGGGTTCGGGCTAGTAGGGTCCAGTCGTTTCAGAAAAATACCACTTGCCCCGGTCCTTGCCGTCTAGCTGTCATTTTACGCCATTTTAAAACCTTACTACAATTTAACGTTTTTTAAAATAAAAAATGCAATATAACCGGATGATTTATAGGGCTATAATTACGTGATAAACGGCATGGACCGGGATGACGATACATGGATTGGGGCGAGTAGGATCTAGTCATTTCAGAAAAATACCACTTGCCCCGGTCCATGCCGTCTAGCTGCCATTTTACGCCATTTTAAAACGTTACCACAATTTAAGTTTTTTTTTATAAAAAATGCAATATAACCGTATGATTTATAGGGCTATAATTACGTTATAAACGGCATGGACCGGGATGACGATACATGGGTTGGGGCTAGTAGGGTCCTGTCGTTTCAGAAAAATACCACTTGCCTCGGTCCATGCCGTCTAGCTGTCATTTTACGCCATTTTAAAACGTTACTACAATTTAACGTTTTTTTAAATAAAAAATTCAATATAACCGGATGATTTATAGGGCTATAATTACGTGATAAACGGCATGGACCGGGATGACGATACATGGGTTGGGGCGAGTAGGGTCCAGTCAATTCAGAAAAATACCACTTGCCCCGGTCCATGCCGTCTAGCTGTCATTTTACGCCATTTTAAAACGTTACCGGTCCTACAATTTAATTTTTAAAAATAAAAAATGCAATATAACCGAATGATTTATAGGGCTATAAATACGTTATAAACGGCATGGACCGGGATGACGATACATGGGTTGGGGCTAGTAGGGTCCAGTAGTTTAAAAAAAATACCACTTGACCCGGTCCATGCCGTCTAGCTGCCATTTCACGCCATTTTAAAACCTTACTACAATTTCACGTTTTTATAAAAATTGCAATATAACCGGATGAAATATAGGGCTATAATTACGTTATAAACGGCATGGACCGGGATGACGATACATGGGTTGGGGCGAGTAGGGTCCAGCTATTTCAGAAAAATACCTCTTACCCCGGTCCATGCCGTCAAGCTGTCATTTTACGCCATTTTAAAACGTTACTACAATTTAAGGTTTTCATAAAAAATGCAATGTAAACGTATGATTTATAGGTCTATAATTACGTTATAAACGGCATGGACCGGGATGACGATACATGGGTTGGGGCAAGTAGGGTCCAGTCAATTCAGAAAAATACCACTTGCCCCGGTCCATGCCGTCTAGCTATCATTTTACGCCATTTTAAAACGTTACCACAATTTAAGTTTTTTTAAATAAAAAATGCAATATAACCGTATGATTTATAGGGCTATAATTACGTTATAAACGGCATGGACCGGGATGATGATACATGGGTTGGGGCTAGTAGGGTCCTGTCGTTTCAGAAAAATACCACTTGCCTCGGTCCATGCCGTCTAGCTGTCATTTTACGCCATTTTAAAACGTTACTACAATTTAACGTTTTTTTAAATAAAAAATTCAATATAACCGGATGATTTATAGGGCTATAATTACGTGATAAACGGCATGGACCAGGATGACGATACATGGGTTGGGGCGAGTAGGGTCCAGTCATTTCAGAAAAATACCACTTGCCCCGGTCCATGCCGTCTAGCTGTCATTTTACGCCATTTTAAAACGTTACCGGTCCTACAATTTAATTTTTAAAAATAAAAAATGCAATATAACCGAATGATTTATAGGGCTATAATTACGTTATAAACGGCATGGACCGGGATGACGATACATGGGTTGGGGCTAGTAGGGTCCAGTAGTTTAAAAAAAATACCACTTGACCCGGTCCATGCCGTCTAGCTGCCATTTCACGCCATTTTAAAACCTTACTACAATTTCACGTTTTTATAAAAATTGCAATATAACCGGATGAAATATAGGGCTATAATTACGTTATAAACGGCATGGACCGGGATGACGATACATGGGTTGGGGCGAGTAGGGTCCAGTTATTTCAGAAAAATACCTCTTACCCCGGTCCATGCCGTCTAGCTGTCATTTTACGCCATTTTAAAACGTTACTACAATTTAAGGTTTTCATAAAAAATGCAATGTAAACGTATGATTTATAGGGCTATAATTACGTTATAAACGGCATGGACCGGGATGACGATACATGGGTTGGGGCAAGTAGGGTCCAGTCAATTCAGAAAAATACCACTTGCCCCGGTCCATGCCGTCTAGCTATCATTTTACGCCATTTTAAAACGTTACTACAATTTAACGGGTTTTTTTTAATAAAAAATGCAATATAACCGAATGATTTATAGGGCTATAATTACGTTATAAACGGCATGGACCGGGATGACGATACATGGGTTGGGGCTAGTAGGGTCCAGTAGTTTCAGAAAAATACCACTTGACCCGGTCCATGCCGTCTAGCTGCCATTTCACGCCATTTTAAAACCTTACTACAATTTAACGTTTTTATAAAAAATGCAATATAACCGGATGATATATAGGGCTGTAATTACGTTATAAACGGCATGGACCGGGATGACGATACATGGGTTGGGACGAGTAGGGTCCAGTCAATTCAGAAAAATACCACTTGCCCCGGTCCATGCCGTCTAGCTATCATTTTACGCCATTTTAAAACGTTATGCGCCTTGAGCACTCTGGAGTGGTATGTGCGCTATAAAAATCTTATTATTATTATTATATTATTATACAATTTAACGGTTTTTTTTATAAAAAATGCAATATAACCGAATGTTTTATAGGGCTATAATTACGTTATAAACGGCATGGACCGGGATGACGATACATGGGTTGGGGCTAGTAGGGTCCAGTAGTTTCAGAAAAATACCACTTGACCCGGTCCATGCCGTCTAGCTGCCATTTCACGCCATTTTAAAACTTTACTACAATTTAACGTTTTTTTAAATAAAAAATGCAATATAACCGAATGGTTTATAGGGCTATAATTACGTTATAAACGGCATAGACCGGGATAACGATACATGGGTTGGGGCGAGTAGGGTCCATTCATTTCAGAAAAATACCACTTGCCCCGGTCCATGCCGTCTAGCTGTCATTATACGCCATTTTAAAACGTTACTACAATTTAAGGTTTTCATAAAAAATGCAATGTAAACATATGATTTATAGGGCTATAATTACGTTATAAACGGCATGGACCGGGATGACGATACACGGGTTGGGGCAAGTAGGGTCCAGTCAATTCAGAAAAATACCACTTGCCCCGGTCCATGCCGTCTAGCTATCATTTTACGCCATTTTAAAACGTTACTACAATTTAACGTTTTTTTAAATAAAAAATGCAATATAACCGAATGGTTTATAGGGCTATAATTACGTTATAAACGGCATGGACCGGGATGACGATACATCGGTTGGGGCAAGTAGCGTCCAGTCAATTCAGAAAAATACCACTTGCCCCGGTCCATGCCGTCTAGCTATCATTTTACGCCATTTCAAAATGTTACTACAATTTAACGTTTTTTTAAATAAAAAATGCAATATAACAGGATGATATATAGGGCTATAATTACGTGATAAACAGCATGGACCGGGATAACGATACATGGGTTGGGGCGAGTAGGGTCCATTCATTTCAGAAAAATACCACTTGCCCCGGTCCATGCCGTCTAGCTGTCATTTTAAGCCATTTTAAAACGTTACTACAATTTAACGTTTTTTTAAATAAAAAATGCAATATAACAGGATGATATATAGGGCTATAATTACGTGATAAACAGCATGGACCGGGATAACGATACATGGGTTGGGGCGAGTAGGGTCCAGTCAATTCAGAAAAATACCACTTGCCCCGGTCCATGCCGTCTAGCTGTCATTTTAAGCCATTTTAAAACGTTACTGTTACTACAATTTAATTTTTTTAAATACAAAATGCAATATAACCGAATGATTTATAGGGCTATAATTACGTTATAAACGGCATGGACCGGGATGACGATACATGGGTTGGGGCTAGTAGGGTCCAGTAGTTTCAGAAAAATACCACTTGACCCGGTCCATGCCGTCTAGCTGCCATTTCACGCCATTTTAAAACCTTACTACAATTTAACGTTTTTATAAAAAATGCAATATAACCTGATGAAATATAGGGCTATAATTACGTTATAAACGGCATGGACCGGGATTACGATACATGGGTTGGGGCGAGTAGGGTCCAGTCATTTAAGAAAAATACCTCTTACCCCGGTCCAAGCCGTCTAGCTGTCATTATACGCCATTTTAAAACGTTACTACAATTTAAGGTTTTCATAAAAAATGCAATGTAAACATATGATTTATAGGACTATAATTACGTTATAAAGGGCATGGACCGGGATGACGATACATCGGTTGGGGCAAGTAGGGTCCAGTCAATTCAGAAAAATACCACTTGCCCCGGTCCATGCCGTCTAGCTATCATTTTACGCCATTTCAAAATGTTACTACAATTTAACGTTTTTTTAAATAAAAAATGCAATATAACCGGATGATATATAAGGCTATAAGTACGTTATAAACGGCATGGACCGGGATAACGATACATGGGTTGGGGCGAGTAGGGTCCATTCATTTCAAAAAAATTCCACTTGCCCCGGTCCATGCCGTCTAGCTGTCATTTTACGCCATTTCAAAATGTTACTACAATTTAACGTTTTTTTAAATACAAAATGCAATATAACCGAATGATTTATAGGGCTATAATTACGTTATAAACGGCATGGACCGGGATGACGATACATGGGTTGGGGCTAGTAGGGTCCAGTAGTTTCAGTAAAATACCACTTGACCCGGTCCATGCCGTCTAGCTGCCATTTCACGCCATTTTAAAACCTTACTACAATTTAACGTTTTTATAAAAAATGCAATATAACCTGAGGAAATATAAGGCTATAATTACGTTATAAACGGCATGGACCGGGATGACGATACATGGGTTGGGGCGAGTAGGGTCCAGTCATTTAAGAAAAATACCTCTTTCCCCGGTCCATACCGTCTAGCTGTCATTATACGCCATTTTAAAACGTTACTACAATTTAAGGTTTTCATAAAAAATGCAATGTAAACATATGATTTATAGGGCTATAATTACGTTATAAACGGCATGGACCGGGATGACGATACATGGGTTGGGGCAAGTAGGGTCCAGTCAATTCAGAAAAATACCACTTGCCCCGGTTCATGCCGTCTAGCTATCATTTTACGCCATTTTAAAACGTTACTACAATTTAACGTTTTTTTAAATAAAAAATGCAATATAACCGAATGGTTTATAGGGCTATAAATACGTTATAAACGGCATAGACCGGGATGACGATACATGGGTTGGGGCTAGTATGGTCCAGTACTTTCAGAAAAATACCACTTGACCCGGTCCATGCCGTCTAGCTGCCATTTCACGCCATTTTAAAACCTTACTACAATTTAACTTTTTTATAAAAAATGCAATATAACCTGATGAAATATAGGGCTATAATTACATTATAAACGGCATAGACCGGGATGACGATACATGGGTTGGGGCGAGTAGGGTCCAGTCATTTAAGAAAAATACCTCTTACCCCGGTTCATGCCGTCTAGCTGTCATTATACGCCATTTTAAAACGTTACTACAATTTAAGGTTTTCATAAAAAATGCAATGTAAACATGATTTATAGGGCTATAATTACGTTATAAACGGCATGGACCGGGATGACGATACATGGGTTGGGGCAAGTAGGGTCCAGTCAATTCAGAAAAATACCACTTGCCCCGGTCCATGCCGTCTAGCTATCATTTTACGCCATTTTAAAACGTTACTACAATTTAACGTTTTTTTAAAATAAAAAATGCAATATAACCGAATGGTTTATAGGGCTATAATTACGTTATAAACGGCATGGACCGGAATGACGATACATGGGTTGGGGCTAGTAGTGTCCAGTCGTTTCAGAAAAATACCACTTGACCCGGTCCATGCCGTCTAGCGGCCATTTCACCCCATTTTAAAACGTTACTACAATTTAACTTTTTTTATAAAAAATGCAATATAACCGGATGATATATAAGGCTATAATTACGTTATAAACGGCATGGACCGGGATGACGATACATGGGTTGGTGCGAGTAGGGTCCAGTCATTATAGAAAAGTACCACTTGCCCCGGTCCATGCCGTCTAGCTGTCATTTTACGCCATTTTAAAAGGTTACTACAATTTAAGGTTTTTAAAATTAAAAAATGCACTATAAACGTATGATTTATAGGGCTATAATTGCGTTATAAACGGCATGGACCGGGATGACGATGCATGGGTTGGGACGAGTAGGGTCTAGTCATTTTGGAAAAATACCACTTGCCCCGGTCCATGCCGTCTAGCTGTCATTTTACTCCATTTTAAAACGTTACTACAATTTAACGTTTTTTTAAATAAAAAATGCAATATAACCGAATGGTTTATAGGGCTATAATTACGTTATAAACGGCATGGACCGGGATGACGATACATCGGTTGGGGCAAGTAGGGTCCAGTCAATTCAGAAAAATACCACTTGCTCCGGTCCATGCCGTCTAGCTATCATTTTACGCCATTTCAAAATGTTACTACAATTTAACGTTTTTTTAAATAAAAAATGCAATATAACAGGATGATATATAGGGCTATAATTACGTTATAAACGGCATGGACCGGGATAACGATACATGGGTTGGGGCGAGTAGGGTCAATTCATTTCAGAAAAATACCACTTGCCCCGATCCATGCCGTCTAGCTGTCATTTTAAGCCATTTTAAAACGTTACTGTTACTACAATTTAATTTTTTAAAATACAAAATGCAATATAACCGAATGATTTATAGGGCTATAATTACGTTATAAACGGCATGGACCGGGATGACGATACATGGGTTGGGGCTAGTAGTGTCCAGTAGTTTCAGAAAAATACCACTTGACCCGGTCCATGCCGTCTAGCTGCCATTTCACGCCATTTTAAAACCTTACTACAATTTAACGTTTTTATAAAAAATGCAATATAACCTGATGAAATATAGGGCTATAATTACGTTATAAACGGCATGGACAGGGATGACGATACATGGGTTGGGGCGAGTAGGGTCCAGTCATTTAAGAAAAATACCTCTTACCCCGGTCCATGCAGTCTAGCTGTCATTAAACGCCATTTTAAAACGTTACTACAATTTAAGGTTTTCATAAAAAATGCAATGTAAACATATGATTTATAGGGCTATAATTACGTTATAAACGGCATGGACCGGGATGACGATACATGGGTTGGGGCAAGTAGGGTCCAGTCAATTCAGAAAAATACCACTTGCCCCGGTCCATGCCGTCTAGCTATCATTTTACGCCATTTTAAAACGTTACTACAATTTAACGTTTTTTTTAAATAAAAAATGCAATATAACCGAATGGTTTATAGGGCTATAATTACGTTATAAACGGCATGGACCGGAATGACGATACATGGGTTGGGGCTAGTAGGGTCCAGTCGTTTCAGAAAAATACCACTTGACCCGGTCCATGCCGTCTAGCGGCCATTTCACCCCATTTTAAAACGTTACTACAATTTAACTTTTTTTTATAAAAAATTCAATATAACCGGATGATATATAGGGCTATAATTACGTTATAAACGGCATGGACCGGGATGACGATACATGGGTTGGTGCGAGTAGGGTCCAGTCATTATAGAAAAGTACCACTTGCCCCGGTCCATGCCGTCTAGCTGTCATTTTACGCCATTTTAAAAGGTTACTACAATTTAAGGTTTTTAAAAATAAAAAATGCACTATAAACGTATGATTTATAGGGCTATAATTACGTTACAAACAGCATGGACCGGGATGACGATGCATGGGTTGGGACGAGTAGGGTCTAGTCATTTTGGAAAAATACCACTTGCCCCGGTCCATGCCGTCTAGCTGTCATTTTACTCCATTTTAAAACGTTACTACAATTTAACGTTTTAAAAAAAAAAAATGCAATATAAACGCATGATATAATAGGGCTATAATTACGTTATAAACGGCATGGACCGGGATGACGATACATGGGTTGGGGCGAGTAGGGTCCACCAGTCATTTAAAAAAAATACCTCTTACCCCGGTCCATGCCGTCTAGCTGTCATTTTACGCCATTTTAAAACGTGACTACAATTTAAGGTTTTCATAAAAAATGCAATGTAAACGTATGATGTATAGGGCTATAATTACGTTATAAACGGTTTGGACCGGGATGACGATACATGGGTTGGGGCTAGTAGGGTCCAGTCGTTTCAGAAAAATACCACTTGACCCGGTCCATGCCGTCTAGCGGCCATTTCACGCCATTTTAAAACGTTACTACAATTTAACTTTTTTATAAAAAATGCAATATAACCGGATGATATATAGGGCTATAATTACGTTATAAACGGCATGGACCGGTATGAAGATACATGGGTTGGTGCGAGTAGGATCCAGTCATTAAAGAAAAGTACCACTTGCCCCGGTCCATGCCGTCTAGCTGTCATTTTACCCCATTTTAAAACGTTACTACAATTTAACGTTTTTAAAAATAAAAAATGCACTATAAACGTATGATTTATAGGGCTATAATTACGTTATAAACGGCATGGACCGGGATGACGATGCATGGGTTGGGACGAGTAGGGTCTAGTCATTTCGGAAAAATGCCACTTGCCCCGGCCCATGCCGTCTAGCTTTCATTTTACGACATTTTAAAACGTTACTACAATTTAAGTTTTTTTAAATAAAAAATGCAATATAACCGAATGATTTATAGGGCTATAATTACGTTATAAACGGCATGGACCGGGATGACAATACATGTGTTGGGGCTAGTATGGTCCAGTCGTGTCAGAAAAATACCACTTGCCCCGGTCCATGCCGTCTAGCTGTCATTTTACGCCATTTTAAAAGGTTACTACAATTTAAGGTTTTTAAAATTAAAAAATGCACTATAAAGTATGATTTATAGGGCTATAATTACGTTATAAACGGCATGGACCGGGATGACGATGCATGGGTTGGGACGAGTAGGGTCTAGTCATTTCGGAAAAATACCACTTGCCCCGGTCCATGCCGTCTAGCTGTCATTTTACGCCATTTTAAAACGTGACTACAATTTAAGGTTTTCATAAAAAATGCAATGTAAACGTATGATGTATAGGGCTATAATTACGTTATAAACGGCATGGACCGGGATGACGATACATGGGTTGGGGCAAGTAGGGTCCAGTCAATTCAGAAAAATACCACTTGCCCCGGTCCATGCCGTCTAGCTATCATTTTACGCCATTTTAAAACGTTACTACAATCTAACGTTTTTTTTAAATAAAAATGCAATATAACCGAATGATTAGGGCTATAATTACGTTATAAACGGCATGGACCGGGATGACGATACATGGGTTGGGGCTAGTAGGGTCCAGTCAATTCAGAAAAATACCACTTGCCCCGGTCCATGCCGTCTAGCTATCATTTTACGCCATTTTAAAACGTTACTACAATTTAAGGTTTTTTTAAATAAAAAATGCAATATAAAAGGATGATATATAGGGCTATAATTACGTTATAAACGGCATGGACCGGAATGACGATACATGGGTTGGGGCTAGTAGGGTCCAGTCATTTCAGAAAAATACCACTTGCCCCGGTCCATGCCGTCTAGCTGTCATTTTAAGCCATTTTAAAACGTTACCGTTACTACAATTTAATTTTTTAAAATACAAAATGCAATATAACCGAATGATTTATAGGGCTATAATTACGTTATAAACGGCATGGACCGGAATGACGATACATGGGTTGGGGCTAGTAGGGTTTAAGAAAAATACCACTTGACCCGGTCCATGCCGTCTAGCTGCCATTTCACGCCATTTTAAAACCTTACTACAATTTAACGTTTTTATAAAAAATGCAATATAACCTGATGAAATATAGGGCTATAATTACGTTATAAACGGCATGGACCGGGATGACGATACATGGGTTGGGGCGAGTAGGGTTCAGTCATTTAAGAAAAATACCTCTTACTCCGGTCCATGCCGTCTAGCTAGCTGTCATTTTACGCCATTTTAAAACGTTACTAAAATTTAAGGTTTTCATAAAAAATGCAATGTAAACATAGGATTTATAGGGTTATAATTACGTTATAAACGGCATGGACCGGGATGACGATACATGGGTTGGGGCAAGTAGGGTCCAGTCAATTCAGAAAAATACCACTTGCCCCGGTCCATGCCGTCTAGCTATCATTTTACGACATTTTAAAACGTTACTACAATTTAACGTTTTTTTTAATAAAAAATGCAATATAACCGAATGGTTTATAGGGCTATAATTACGTTATAAACGGCATGGACCGGGATGACGATACATGGGTTGGGGCTAGTAGGGTCCAGTCGTTTCAGAAAAATACCACTTGACCCGGTCCATGCCGTCTAGCGGCCATTTCACGCCATTTTAAAACGTTACTACAATTTAACTTTTTTATAAAAAATGCAATATAACCGGATGATATATAGGGCTATAATTACGTTATAAACGGCATGGACCGGTATGAAGATACATGGGTTGGTGCGAGTAGGATCCAGTCATTATAGAAAAGTACCACTTGCCCCGGTCCATGCCGTCTAGCTGTCATTTTACCCCATTTTAAAACGTTACTACAATTTAACGTTTTTAAAAATAAAAAATGCACTATAAACGTATGATTTATAGGGCTATAATTACGTTATAAACGGCATGGACCGGGATGACGATGCATGGGTTGGGACGAGTAGGGTCTAGTCATTTCGGAAAAATGCCACTTGCCCCGGCCCATGCCGTCTAGCTTTCATTTTACGACATTTTAAAACGTTACTACAATTTAAGTTTTTTTAAATAAAAAATGCAATATAACCGAATGATTTATAGGGCTATAATTACGTTATAAACGGCATGGACCGGGATGACAATACATGTGTTGGGGCTAGTATGGTCCAGTCGTGTCAGAAAAATACCACTTGCCCCGGTCCATGCCGTCTAGCTGTCATTTTACGCCATTTTAAAACGTTACTACAATTTAACGTTTATTTTTTTTTAAAATGCAATATAACCGAATGATTTATAGGGCTATAATTACGTTATAAACGGCATGGACCGGGATGACGATGCATGGGTTGGGACGAGTAGGGTCTAGTCATTTCGGAAAAATACCACTTGCCCCGGTCCATGCCGTCTAGCTGTCATTTTACGCCATTTTAAAACGTGACTACAATTTAAGGTTTTCATAAAAAATGCAATGTAAACGTATGATGTATAGGGCTATAATTACGTTATAAACGGCATGGACCGGGATGACGATACATGGGTTGGGGCAAGTAGGGTCCAGTCAATTCAGAAAAATACCACTTGCCCCGGTCCATGCCGTCTAGCTATCATTTTACGCCATTTTAAAACGTTACTACAATCTAACGTTTTTTTTAAATAAAAATGCAATATAACCGAATGATTAGGGCTATAATTACGTTATAAACGGCATGGACCGGGATGACGATACATGGGTTGGGGCTAGTAGGGTCCAGTCAATTCAGAAAAATACCACTTGCCCCGGTCCATGCCGTCTAGCTATCATTTTACGCCATTTTAAAACGTTACTACAATTTAAGGTTTTTTTAAATAAAAAATGCAATATAAAAGGATGATATATAGGGCTATAATTACGTTATAAACGGCATGGACCGGAATGACGATACATGGGTTGGGGCTAGTAGGGTCCAGTCATTTCAGAAAAATACCACTTGCCCCGGTCCATGCCGTCTAGCTGTCATTTTAAGCCATTTTAAAACGTTACCGTTACTACAATTTAATTTTTTAAAATACAAAATGCAATATAACCGAATGATTTATAGGGCTATAATTACGTTATAAACGGCATGGACCGGAATGACGATACATGGGTTGGGGCTAGTAGGGTTTAAGAAAAATACCACTTGACCCGGTCCATGCCGTCTAGCTGCCATTTCACGCCATTTTAAAACCTTACTACAATTTAACGTTTTTATAAAAAATGCAATATAACCTGATGAAATATAGGGCTATAATTACGTTATAAACGGCATGGACCGGGATGACGATACATGGGTTGGGGCGAGTAGGGTTCAGTCATTTAAGAAAAATACCTCTTACTCCGGTCCATGCCGTCTAGCTAGCTGTCATTTTACGCCATTTTAAAACGTTACTAAAATTTAAGGTTTTCATAAAAAATGCAATGTAAACATAGGATTTATAGGGTTATAATTACGTTATAAACGGCATGGACCGGGATGACGATACATGGGTTGGGGCAAGTAGGGTCCAGTCAATTCAGAAAAATACCACTTGCCCCGGTCCATGCCGTCTAGCTATCATTTTACGACATTTTAAAACGTTACTACAATTTAACGTTTTTTTTAATAAAAAATGCAATATAACCGAATGGTTTATAGGGCTATAATTACGTTATAAACGGCATGGACCGGGATGACGATACATGGGTTGGGGCTAGTAGGGTCCAGTCGTTTCAGAAAAATACCACTTGACCCGGTCCATGCCGTCTAGCGGCCATTTCACGCCATTTTAAAACGTTACTACAATTTAACTTTTTTATAAAAAATGCAATATAACCGGATGATATATAGGGCTATAATTACGTTATAAACGGCATGGACCGGTATGAAGATACATGGGTTGGTGCGAGTAGGATCCAGTCATTATAGAAAAGTACCACTTGCCCCGGTCCATGCCGTCTAGCTGTCATTTTACCCCATTTTAAAACGTTACTACAATTTAACGTTTTTAAAAATAAAAAATGCACTATAAACGTATGATTTATAGGGCTATAATTACGTTATAAACGGCATGGACCGGGATGACGATGCATGGGTTGGGACGAGTAGGGTCTAGTCATTTCGGAAAAATGCCACTTGCCCCGGCCCATGCCGTCTAGCTTTCATTTTACGACATTTTAAAACGTTACTACAATTTAAGTTTTTTTAAATAAAAAATGCAATATAACCGAATGATTTATAGGGCTATAATTACGTTATAAACGGCATGGACCGGGATGACAATACATGTGTTGGGGCTAGTATGGTCCAGTCGTGTCAGAAAAATACCACTTGCCCCGGTCCATGCCGTCTAGCTGTCATTTTACGCCATTTTAAAACGTTACTACAATTTAACGTTTATTTTTTTTTAAAATGCAATATAACCGAATGATTTATAGGGCTATAATTACGTTATAAACGGCATGGACCGGGATGACGATACATGGGTTGGGGCAAGTAGGGTCCAGTCAATTCAGAAAAATACCACTTGCCCCGGTCCATGCCGTCTAGCTGTCATTTTACGCCATTTTAAAAGGTTACTACAATTTAAGGTTTTTAAAATTAAAAAATGCACTATAAACGTATGATTTATAGGGCTATAATTACGTTATAAACGGCATGGACCGGGATGACGATGCATGGGTTGGGACGAGTAGGGTCTAGTCATTTCGGAAAAATACCACTTACGTTTATAACGTAATTATAGCCCTATAAATCATTCGGTTATATTGCATTTTTTATTAAAAAAAACGTTAAATTGTAGTAACGTTTTAAAATGGCGTAAAATGATAGCTAGACGGCATGGACCGGGGCAAGTGGTATTTTTCTGAATTGACTGGACCCTACTTGCCCCAACCCATGTATCGTCATCCCGGTCCATGCCGTTTATAACGTAATTATAGCCCTATAAATCATTCGGTTATATTGCATTTTTTATAAAAAAAACGTTAAATTGTAGTAACGTTTTAAAATGGCGTAACATGATAGCTAGACGGCATGGACCGGGGCAAGTGGTATTTTTCTGAATTGACTGGACCATACTAGCCCCAACCCATGTATCGTCATCCCGGTCCATGCCGTTTATAACGTAATTATAGCCCTATAAATCATACGTTTACATTGCATTTTTTATGAAAACCTTAAATTGTAGTAACGTTTTAAAATGGCGTAAAATGACAGCTAGACGGCATGGACCAGGGTAAGAGGTATTTTTCTGAAATAACTGGACCCTACTCGCCCCAACCCATGTATCGTCATCGCGGTCCATGCCGTTTATAACGTAATTATAGCCCTATATTTCATCCGGTTATATTGCAATTTTTTTTAAAACGTGAAATTGTAGTAAGGTTTTAAAATGGCGTGAAATGGCAGCTAGACGGCATGGACCGGGTCAAGTGGTATTTTTCTTAAACTACTGGACCCTACTAGCCCCAACCCATGTATCGTCATTCCGGTCCATGCCGTTTATAACGTAATTATAGCCCTTTAAATCATTCGGTTATATTGCATTTTTTATTTTAAAAAATTAAATTGTAGTAACGGTAACGTTTTAAAATGGCGTAAAATGACAGCTAGACGGCATGGATCGGGGCAAGTGGTATTTTTCTGAAATGACTGGACCCTACTTGCCCCAACCCATGTATCGTCATTCCGGTCCATGCCGTTTATAACGTAATTATAGCCCTATATATCATCCTGTTATATTGCATTTTTTATTTAAAAAAACGTTAAATTGCAGTAACGTTTTAAAATGGCGTAAAATGACAGCTAGACGGCATGGACCGAGGCAAGTGGTATTTTTCTGAAACGACAGGACCCTACTAGCCCCAACCCATGTATCGTCATCCCGGTCCATGCCGTTTATAACGTAATTATAGCCCTATAAATCATACGGTTATATTGCATTTTTTATAAAAAAAAAACTTAAATTGTGGTAACTTTTCAAAATGGCGTAAAATGGCAGCTAGACGGCATGGACCGGGGCAAGTGGTATTTTTCTGAATTGACTGGACCCTACTTGCCCCAACCCATGTATTGTCATCCCGGTCCATGCCGTTTATAACGTAATTATAGCCCTATAAATCATACGGTTATATTGCATTTTTTATAAAAAAAAAACTTAAATTGTGGTAACTTTTCAAAATGGCGTAAAATGGCAGCTAGACGGCATGGACCGGGGCAAGTGGTATTTTTCTGAATTGACTGGACCCTACTTGCCCCAACCCATGTATTGTCATCCCGGTCCATGCCGTTTATCACGTAATTATAGCCCTATAAATCATCCGGTTATATTGCATTTTTTATTTTAAAAAACGTTAAATTGTAGTAAGGTTTTAAAATGGCGTAAAATGGCAGCTAGACGACATGGACCGGGGCAAGTGGTATTTTTCTGAAACGACTGGACCCTACTAGCCCGAACCCATGTATCGTCATCCCGAACCATGCCGTTTATAACGAAGTTATAGCCCTATAAATCATAGCCCTAATTAATCTAAGCCGTAAGTATAAAATTATTTAATTAAAATATTACATTATTGCGCCCCATACATGTGAATGTGAATGTCGAATAAGGATCCAACTTCACAAAAAAAATTGAATATCGAATAAGGAATAAGTAACTAACTTCACGCCGGTCTAGGTTTAATGTTATATAGGCCTACTCTTTGAAAATAATCTGAATGACTCTCTCCGAACATTAAGTAGGCTATAATATGTAAAAGTCTGAGTATCAAATAACAAAAATCAACCATGGAGGTAATAATTTACACCTCCATGAGTAAACGTTAAAACATAATTTAACTATAGTTACAGAAAAGGTGTTGAATGTAATGTAGAGTTCATTCAATCTAAATTGAAAAAGATATATTTAAAGTGTATACCCTCCCATTTCCTTTAATGAGCTTGTGAGATCAAGCGTCAGAGGTGGGAAGGGCGTTTAATACATTGTAAGACTATAGGTCAATACATGTTTATATTCATCGTTTGTTATTTTTCCTAGACTATGAGATCAACTTCTGAATGAAGTTAAACAATGAGCTACAATTTCAGACTTTAAAACCCAACTCACCAAACATTTGATCTCAAAATATTAAATTGTTTATGATGTTTATTCAATGCAGCTTATTCTTAATTGGTGTATTTCATTATAACTTTGTTTTGTTTTTAATTAATTTGTACTAAGCTAGATAGTTTTGTTTTTTGTTTTGTTTTTTTGTATTGATGGAGTAAGAGCAGTTTTCTGTTTGGGCTCATGCCTATTACTTGCTCCTGGCAATATGAAATGTAAAACGTACTTTTAAGAACTTTTGCCAAATAAATATCATTATTATTATTATTAAAGATGTATTGCCCTTCTGAAAAAATAATTCTTTTTGTTGAATATTCTATTTTAATGTAACACAATAGTTCTTCAACGACAAACAAATGTATTTACCTGAAAAAATCTAATTTAAAGCAAAAAAATGGTCAAATTTGGCTGCCAGCCAATGAATTTTTGGTTGAATTTTAAAATTTATTTTGTTATTTTATAAATTAAAACATGATTTTTTTTCGTTTTTTATCTATTGAAGTGATTAACTTTATTAAAACTACAACAACATATTCAAAGTCGGATTTAATTAATCTTTAATTTGTGAATGCTACAAAGCATTTACCAGAAGCTTAGGCAACTTTCGTTTGGTTTGTGGTTTCCTCTCTGTCTCTGAACCTAAGACCTAAGATCACGAAAGCTAAGACCCAAGACCTAAAATAACAAATTCTAAGATATACTACAGCTTAAAAACAATACTTGTTTATCCATACATAATTTTAAACACAGTATTTATTACCATAAATATAATTAAATACTACCGCAAAACATAGATAAACTCACATTATTTTCGCTCGTTGAGTAAATCTTGTGTCTTAGGGGGTCTTAGCTTCCGTGGTCTTAGGTTTCGTGACACCCCTTTAATCTGGGTGTCTAGAAAACTCAGATCTAGAAAACTCAGATCTCAATATCTGAGTTTTCTAGTTCCAAAATGGAACTAGAAAACCCAGATCATCAAATGGATCGTTCCATTGTTATTAGAGGGGTAGCATATATTAAATACTACACAGTATTATACGTTTTCTTACTAATAATAATACTATACACCTTTTAAAATGTAGGCTTAGCATTTAGGCCTAGCTAAGCAAACTCAATTCAAGGCTCAACGTGTGGGCGCTATCGCGATGTATCGCGAAGAGTAGGCCTGGTCCTACAGTACTAGACTAGAAGTGGTCGACTCGTACCCAAAATAACTCGTACCTATTTCCAACTTGGCTAACTCATACCTCAACCAACTCGTACCCACCCACACCAACTCGTACATGCCTACATTTTAACGGTAACATGCACTGTATTTTCTTTATGATTTAAGCCGTAGGCGGCTTCTACATGTTACAATAATATTAGTAAGAAAACGTACACAGTAATCAGTTTTAATAATACTTCTAGTATTTCAAATGACCTACCTGCTGATTAATAATGGAACGATCCAAATGACCTACCAACCAATCAATGATGATCTGAGTTTTCTAGTTCCATTTTTCTAGATCTAGAAAACTCAGATATATCTGAGATCTGAGTTTTCTAGATCTAAGTTTTCTAGACACCCCTTTAATCTTCCGTCAATTCATTTTTAGACTGATCAAGATGTTCAGACTGTTGACATTGTTTATGGTTGTTTGTATTCCAAATGTTCTTGGAGACTACGTAAGACTAATTTTATTTTATTTAAAATCACATCGAGATCTTTTAATTTAACATTATATATAGAATATAAAATTAATTAGTATGATTATGATTAAGTTCTAGTAAAGTAGTATAGTATATTCGATTTCCTCACTATAACATAAAATTCAGAAACCTCGAACGAAAACAAACCCTCTACCAACGAAGTTTGCATTTTTTTTCTGACTAAACCAGCTAATATTCTTTTTCTGGCTTTAAATTACTTCCATGTGAAATTTTAAAAAAAGTGCATAATTATACAATATAATTTTAAATTGACTATGCATTTGGTGTCATCTACAAATCACTCATCTGGAACCATCTGATTGTTGCTATAGTAAGATTCGTTTGGTTACAACCAATTTTATATGCTGAAAAGAATTGTTTCTTGACGTTCGGATCAATATGCTTTGATCGTCCTCTCCGATCCTCAGCACTCATGAGTATGATCGAAAACACTTATATTAACGTATTTATTTTCCCCATGAAAATACTGTAAAACCTTAAACAATATAATATCAATAATAATGTATCTACAAGAAATTGAATCTTATCCAAAGAAGTTTCTCCAGATCATGTTTCCCAGGCTAGTGTGTTCAAACTGATACAAGATCTAAAAATGACCTATGTCTAGTAAAGCCAGACACAGAATATAAAAAAAAGTTTTTCCTACCGTGGAGCAAAAATTTGGAACGAAATTGATATACATGTAATACAAAAAAATGCTCTTTCCCTAAACAATTTCAAAAGATTAATTTCTCCTTAATTTAAGCCTGTTTTGTTGTGGTGAGTTTTATAATTGTTTAGCTTTTCTGTTTTAATTTTATCTACTAACTAGAAAATATATTAATTCATTAATATAAAAATGTATAATTTTCTTGTTAGTTTATCAGTTTGATAATTGTGATATTGTAGTTTTATTTCTTTCATACGGCCTCGTGGAAGGACATTTTGTTGTGAACGAGTCTCCGTTTTAAAATAAAGATTTTATTAATATTATTATTATGTATTCCCTCCGTTCATTAAATATCTCGATATTCCCGACTTTCTTTCCTCAAACTCCTTCTGTTCAATGCTTCAACAGTTAGTACCTGTATAGGTGATATATTCTTTGGTTTAGGGTCAAAATGTCAAAATCAACACTGTGTGGTCATGTTACAAGTATTGTCAAAACAATATAGATTACGGTATCTGATAAAACTCGTCATGTCATGTCATGTCATGACACGTCATTAATGTGTCTGTAGATTTGCATTGTTGTATACATTCAAGTTTCTCGTAGAATTAAATAACCCCACACCTCAGAGAATTAAAGAGGTTAAACGTTTCTTCCTTGGTACTGTTGGCTCCGAAGAATTTATTAGATTATCTGATAAGCTCGTGGAAAGTATACGTCATTATTAATAATGTGTCTGTAGATTTGCATACATTGTGGCACATCCAGTTTCTTGTAAACTTTTTCCACTTGTTTCCTTTCCTGGGTAGGCCTCTTGTGCACGTGACCTTTCCATGGCTTATTTAATGTCATTTGCTGTTAAATTAATGTTTAACAACATTGTTTTCAAGGAGAATAGGCCTCCTCGCACAGGGGGAGATATTTCTTTTCGTACATAAGTTGGGGATCCCTCATGAAAAGTCACAAAATATGAATGAATATTCTTTAGTCATAATCCATAAGGTGTGCGTAAGAATTGAGCTAACTACAATTCGAGCCGTCTGTGTAGTCCAGACAATTTGAATGTCGACGTATTGGGTTTGAATCTCATGAACAACTTCTTTTATTTTATAGTGAGATAGAGATTATTTAGAGGGTTAGTGTAAGGATTAAAGTATCTTTTATAACGAACAATAAGCACTGAGATTCGCCTGTGTTTGAGATGATTTATTCAGAAAAAAGATTTCATTCAAATCTGAAAGCATTAAATATAAGTCATAACTTACACGTTATGACTGAACGGCTATTATAACATTATTGTTTAACATTTGTTCAATAACTCACTGTTTGTCAGGCAAATCCCTAGCATACGCCTACTGTCATACATTCGACCAGTCAAAATACAATCATTACTAACTAAACATACATCATACCAGGGAGTTGTAAAATATCATACTGGTACTGATTAGCATTCATTAAGTTTCTTTAGGGCCTATACAGTCCTTTTCAATCTACGACATTATTCACACTCGTTCAACATCCGGGTTAGCAACTGACGTAGTTATTGGGTACGCGCTACAAACTGATTTTCTATAAATCCCACAGTTTGGTTTAGTTATATTTAGGAAGTATAGTTCGGCTATCTTTCACATAAGGGGTTCCACAATTTATGTACGAAAACAAAATCGCGACTTGGGGAGAAGCATGTTGAAAAGTGTAACACGAGTCCACAGCGCATAGAGACTATTTGTATTATGCGCTGTGCAAATTAAAAACCATTAACGTCGGTGCCAGTTAAGGGCCTTTCACACCTGCTCCGGCACGGTTCCGGTCCGGCGACGGCAAATCCAATCGAACGTCAATGTTTCGTTTTCACGCGGCTACGCGCATATCGATTGGTGCTTGGCCGCGTGGAGCGTCGTAACAACGAAACATTTTGTGTTCGATTCGCCGGACCGGAACCGTGCCGGAACAGGTGTGAAAGGCCCTTAATGTTAGAGGGTATTTCCATTGAATATAACCTACTAGCCTTAAGTTGAAGGGTGACATATAACAATGCAAAACATTACAATAATATCTTTTAATTTATTCATGTATATCTTGTATATGTCTTTCTGAAAAATTAATGAATAATAATATGCTGAATACACTGTTTTATTTTTCAGGTATGCCTTATAAACCAGTGAGTAAATCATTTTTTTATAACTTTGTTTTTAGCTAAGACCAAATTAAAATGAATTTAGTTCACTCCTTAAATAATTTTTTGTTTCATTATTTGTAGGTGTTTCAGTAACGAATATTGCTGCGAATATGAAACGTGTTGTTCCACCGGCGACGGAGTATTGTGGTGGGTGTGGTATGTATAATTTTTACATTAATTTTATAAATTTTCATTATCGGTAAAGTGACAAGTTCATTTCCTACTAATAAGAATCTTGACTCGCATATACCTTTGTACTTGGTGCTCAAACAAAGCTATACTGAGATTGGGAGAGGTGAATCATCAGAGCCAAAATGTGCAAAAACGTATATGCAAATTAACAAGGCCATATAGATGGCTGCAGTCGCGTGCTTAGTGTTTACCGACCGATCGACCAACCTACCAACTGACCGAAATTACTGAACATGTTTAAAAATGTTGAAATGTTTTAAAACAGTTATATTTTTTTTAATTTACACGTGCGTAGCCTGGCACTCATGGCAATATTTTGTAAACGCTTACAATTGCCTAAAACGTACTCTTATTTCATCGAAAATAAATTTTGAAAATTTTAAGCGCGCGTACGCATGCGTTATATGCGCTACGCACGTAATTGTATTGCCATATGATGATTTATGCCCTGAAATTTATGAGTACCAAATTTTATTTAATTGTGATTCATGGTTGTGAAGATATGATTACAAACGTGATTTCGTTAAATCGTGCGTAGACCGCGTAATTTTTTATTGCGCACCGTGAAAACATAACCACATCGATTCCTGGCCATAAGGAATATACTGTGAAAAATTGACTTAGCTAGATTAAACTGATATCAAGATAAGGTTAGAAAGCGATAAAACGCATAGTGATACCGGACCGACAGACAGACCGACCGACCGACCGACATAGTGAACTATAGAGTCGCTTTCACGCGACTAAAAACTGAAGAAAACAGCGGTTCATCAAAATTGAAGGAAACAAAATGTCACAATAATTTCAACTAATAGGCCTACTGTAATATTATTTCATAAAAACAGTTATCTTTCTCTCAATATGTTATTTATTATTTTTAAATGATACAAAATCACATAATCTTTTAACTTTAACGTAAGGTGTCACGCTATTGGTAGAATCAGGAAATATTGAATTTCACTCTTCCCTGGTAGAATAATAAATATTAATATAACTAAAAGTTGTTTTTATCCGTTTGCTGCAGTAGGGAAACAAATTAGAAATAAGCAACAATGTAGAATAAACTAATGTGGAAGTTAAAAATAATCTGTGGGCCAAATTATTCAATGATTTACATTGACTGATTACCGTGCACTGAGCCGAAATAACGACTAATGTACAAGTTGATTACCGAGCTCTGAGCCGAATTACCGAAATGTACAAGTTGATTACCGAGCTCTTAGCCGAATTACCGAAATGTACAAGTTGATTACCGAGCTCTGAGCCGAAATAACGACTAATGTACAAGTTGATTACCGAGCTCTGAGTCGAATGACCGAAATGTACAAGTTGATTACCGAGCTCTGAGCCGAAATACCAACTAATGTACAAGTTGATTACCGAGCTCTGAGTCGAATTACCGAAATGTACAAGTTGATTACCGAGCTCTGAGCCGAATTACCGAAATGTACAAGTTGATTACCGAGCTCTTAGCCGAATTACCGAAATGTACAAGTTGATTACCGAGCTCTGAGCCGAAATAACGACTAATGTACAAGTTGATTACCGAGCTCTTAGCCGAATTACCGAAATGTACAAGTTGATTACCGAGCTCTGAGCCGAAATAACGACTAATGTACAAGTTGATTACCGAGCTCTTAGGCGAATTACCGAAATGTACAAGTTGATTACAATCTCTGAGCCGAAATACCAACTAATGTACGGTACAAGTTGATTACCGAGCTCTGAGCCGAAATACCGACTAATGTACAAGTTGATTACCGAGCTCTGAGTCGAATTACCGAAATATACAAGTTAATTACCGAGCTCTGAGCCGAAATACCAACTAATGTACAAGTTGATTACCGAGCTCTGAGTCGAATTACCAAAATGTACAAGTTGATTACCGAGCTCTGAGCCGAAATACCAACTAATGTACAAGTTGATTACCGAGCTCTGTTCCGAAATACCGACTAATGCATAAGTTGATTACCGAGCTTTGAGCCGAATTACCGAAATGTACAAGTTGATTACCGAGCTCTAAGCCGAATTACAGAATAATGTACAATCTTATTACCGGAGCTCTGAGTCGAATTACCGAAATTTACAAGTTAATTACCGAGCTCTCTGAGCCAAGTTACAGTCATATTACCGAGCTCTGAGCCGAATTACCAAAATTTTCAAGTTGATTACAGAGCTCTGAGCCGAATTACCGAAATTTACAAGTTGATTACCGAACTCTAAGCCGAATTACCGAATAGTGTACAATCTTATTACCGAGCTCTGAGTCGAATTACCGAATACAAGTTGATTACCGAGTTTTGAACCGAATTACCGAAATGTAAAAGTTGATTACCGAGCTCAGAGCCGAATTACCGAATAATGTAACAGATGATTACCGATCTCTGAGCCGAATTACCGAATTGTTTTGTGCAGCGGAAAAATATGTTTCCTGAGAGTATCTTACATTATTTAAACTCTTTTTTCTCTTACCAGGGTTTTATTCACCTTTGGAATATTGGCTAGCATCGGTGGATGCATCGCTTGCTGTTATTGCTGTTGCAGACGAAGACCAGATAGTGTTGTTGTGATTCATCAGTCACCCAATCAGACTGTACCTCCTGGTTACAACCAATTCGAAAACAAAACTGTGTAAAGTGAAAAGAAATTTCTTTTGCACTTTGCTTTTGAGAAAATATGTTTTGTAAACTCAGAAGAAATGAATACATTCTGCCAACCCTAGTTTCTGTCATGGTCATCGATTCCTCTAATATTAATTATTTCCTTATTAAATTAATACATTTTAAGTTCAGGGCCATAGTAGGCCTACCTCTATTTTGCAACTTTGTGTAGACTTGCAGTGTGTCTAGTATAGGGGCTTTTGAAACAAATACTTATGCGTAGCTGTTGTAAAATTGGTAATTAAGACTTGTTTAAATTGAAGTATAACGCTGTTATTGCTTAAAGATATACGTTCCCCCAAAAACATGAAAAATTAAGATTAATTAAATCAGACTCTGAATAGGTTATTTTGTAGTTTTAATCAAGTTAATCAGTTCTGTACAAAAAAGCGAAAACAAATTGTTTTCACTTAAATTCAACCAAAATCCTATTGGGTGGCAGCCAGTTTTACTATTTTTTGCTTTAAATTACAGTTTGTGACATTAAAATGGAATATTCAACAACAAAAAATGTAAAATTATCTTTTCAGGAGGACAATACATCTTTAAGAGTAACTAACAATTCACCGTAATAAACGTAATAAACAATAGAAAAAAACATATCATTATTTATTCGAAAGTGTGAATTTACAATTGCGGATAGCCGAGTGTAACTTTAGTTCGTGGCGGTGTTCTAGAGACTTACTTTCAAGTTCGAACACCTGGTCGATTGTTTGTACTGTATATATTATATTATATAGGCATAGAATGCAGTAAAATAGACGCATCGCATATCGTTATCTATAAGCGACAAACACGAAATAATAATAAGATATATTAGCACGTTTACAACAATACAATATACATATATGTCTATAAAAATAAACGATTTAAAATGAACTAGAATTTAATTCGTCACTTTGAAGAATTATAGGTGATCATTTTTATCATTTTAATGAAATTAACGATCGTAAAAAGTTGATGTACGCCATGCTATGACATGATGCATATACACTTATAGTGCTGAGTTGTACCTATTATGTGCCATATACAATATGTACAGTATATACTGTATATTCAAATTCAAATAAACATTTATTTCTTTCATTCATATTTGAGTAAAAAACATTATAATTTCTGATATTTTTTAAATAAATATTTTTTTTTAGAGATATAATACAGTAAGTCATAATGTATAAAAAGATGATTCAGTTATATACAAAATGAAAGAGGCAAAAAAAACCCAAGAAAGTATCGATCAATTGGAAACAAAAATCCAATTGAAACTTGTATGTTGGGAAGCCATGTAAGAAGATTATATACTTATATATATAAATGTAAACATATAACTACACATACACATAAAGATCAACAGACACACACACACACACCCACACCAACAGTTATATCTATATACAGTGTAGCATAGGTGAAATTACGGGACCCACATCATATTCTAAATTTTTGGTATGATGGAATTATCAAAATAAACTCTAAGATGACAATTTCAAAAGATAATGAATTGAGCAAATAAATATAAGGATTGGAAGAGAATTTGACACGTAGAAGCGCAATGCGCGCTCTTTGAAATTTGTATAACTTTGACTAAAGAAATTTAAAAACTACTTTTTAACTTCAACTGGCCATGTGATAACATCACAACATCCGATAGGCTTAATTTTTATATGAATTCATATCTACATTTCATCAGCTTTCATAATAAGTAATAATCTTCAAGGTCACCTTTAATTCTGAAGAGCTGTCAAATATTCAAATATATAGTGAAGGTGAAATTACACGGCCTACGTTATTCAAGTTTTTACACGTGATGACGTCATCAAAATGAAATTGTTGACAACTCATGAGAAAGATAATTAATTGAGCAAGCACATACTAAAATGTGTGCGAAAATCGGGCTCAAATAACGTTCATTGTAAACATGCCTTATTTTTCATCATTTTCAGCACTTTTATGCAATTAATGTGCGCATTTTGTCATTTTTAAAAATAACATGCTCGTATAGCGTTATTTTAAGTCGGAACAGACTCAAATTTGGTGAATGTACTAAGGATGGTGAGTAGAATGCGATTTCTACAAAAAAAATCGTATTTTTACGCTTTTTAAGAATCGCGCGCGCAAAAACGCATTTTTGCGCAGTAATTTTTTGAAACACGCAAATGGCCTAATTGATGCTCTAAATTGATCAAAACTTAATTTTGAGATTTTTAAATTTTTAACGCGCAATTTCACGCGCATGACCCTACGTGCACGCGCGTTTTTATTTGCTAATATTTTTACCCTTGACCTGAAGTTTATGTATAGTGAATTTCATTAATATGTGATAATGAATTATGGAGATATGATTGATAATGTTATTTCACAAAATGGCGTATACGTGACGTCACGGATGAGTGATCACGTTGAAAAGCTTATTAGGACTAAGTTACAGTATTTGAAAGACATTGTGAAATTTTGGTAATCATTGACATTAAACTTTTTTAGATATTTGTTACACAAAATAGTGCCCAGAAACAATAATAACAAAGATTTGATACAATAACAATAGGTGATCATTTTATTCTAAATGATCACCTAATTAAAGAAATGATAAAATAAAAATATTGTGCGTAAACTTGGAGCGTCAAGTTTTTAAAAAAATTGCCATTAAATTAAATTGAAGTACCGACAGCCTAACTTATAATTTAGAAGAAAACAGCAGCAGGGTATGGTATGTATACTTTTACAGAAATATGTTTAAAGATATCAGTGACGTAACTAGATGACGGTATTGAGAGAAGATGATAAATGGTGCACCCTCTTAGTCTTAAGTTAGGTCAAATTATAATCGGTAGCTGAACCCCTCACCCTCTCCCCTTTAGGGAGACTATAAACTCACTGAATTGACTGTATGCCAACGTTTTGAACCAGTGAATCAACCAAACATTTCCGGTTACTTCGTTCTGTAACTTATACCGTCTGTCGTCCATTTTATTTCGCAAAACCGTATTTGTTGTTTATGTTTGCTGACTGCAAGCGAATGTGATTTCAGCAAACTTGACTTTGTACAAAACTTTTACGTAAGTTTTTTTTCTATCTTTTGGTGTAAACTCCCAATTTATTCGACTAGATGTTTCGTTAACACTCTCTTTGTTCATTGTATTCTTGAATTTTAGATAGGGCTGCTAAAAAAAATAGTAAAAATTGCATACAGTAGTGTTTACAGTATAGTGTAGTATACGATAGGGAGTTTTCGCAACCTTACGAATACGATAACGAAAACGAATACGTCACGCACACGTATTCGTTTTTCGTAAGCCAGTAAAAATCTGTTTCGCATGGCAACGAAATATTATTGAGGGCCCCGTTCAAAATATGACTGCGGTAAATTTGAGCGAAGCGCGGGTACGTGTTGCTTGGTGCTTGGCTGCCTAGGCCTAGCGTAACATCAAAGCGAGTGAGGACTTTAAAAACTGCTATTTATCATAATTGACCTGGCATTTTAGTAAATTACTTTAGTAAATTACTTTCAAATAAAAGTATCATTATATTATAATCATGAATCATTCCTGATTGAAATACAAAATGTGCAAAATAGATCAAAAACTATACTCGTTTTGTAGTTACGAATATGACTGGTGATATTCGTCAACATGAATACGCTTTACGAATATGAAATAGCTCAAAAGTTTCACCATGGAGGAAAAAATAAATTAATTTTTTCCTCCATGGTTTCACAAATGTGTGACGTATCCGTTTTCGTTATCGTATTCGTAAGGTTGCGAAACCTCCCTAGATATATGCAACAAATGATTTGTAAACAATACGGTATCTTACTTAAGTTCATAGATTAGAATGTAACATCTGTAGTTTTTAGGCCTACACTTTTCTAATAATTGCAAAACAATTGAGAATAAATTGAGTTAAAATTCGAGAAATCATAAGAAACGTTTTATTAATTAATGTAGGCCTATGATTTATTGTAAAAATGGATAAAGCGTGTAGACCTACTATAGAGGATGGACTCCGACACAAGCATTTGAGCATGTAGGCCTAAGTTCAGGAAGAAACAATTAGAGCTTAAATGACAGGTTAATGTTTTCTATAGGCCTCTAAAGATGAAGTGGGATATAGACACGAACACAATAATATGATATTACCTAAATAACGTTACTTTTATCCTGGCAAATCTGCCTGAATGTGAGGTCCTCAGAGTGTGATCATAATATAACGATGACGCCGTAATTACAACTTGATTGATGATAAACATATCTGTGAATTTTTAATAAAATTTAAGTCGCAAATCGAACTTAGCGCGCACCTTTTCTGGAAAACTTACGTAACGTAATACACACGTTCGTAGCATTTAAATTGCCTTGCTAATCTTGGTATAATTTTTCTTTATTTGGTTGGCCTATAATTAAATCTGTCTTAAATATATAATTTCAGATCTTCACACCATTAACTATGTTTGGACTTTGTTTCACATTGTTAATTGTCTTACCAGCCGTTCTTGCAGATGATCCTGTAAGTATTTATTGGGGTGGGGGGGGGGGGGGAACCAGTGAACCGTGGTTTACTTCAACAATGGAGGAAAAAATAAAATGAGATCTCTCAAACCTGTGATCAAAAGCTTAATGTTAAATGCCGCACTAGAAACATAAACTATCTTATCTTTCTTTCTTTTTTTAAAATTCTGGAATAAACAAGCAGATCGTATATTATTCCTTTATTTTTTCCTCCATGGTTCAACATAATAATGAATACATCCATGATATAATAAGCCACATAGACTTTTGACTTGGAAGTTTGGGCAAACTTACGTATACGCACACGTATCCGCGTTACAACACGTATAACCGATACGTTTGAATCTAATAGGTCTTTTTTCATTCGGCAAAATCATGTATAGGTTAAGGGTACCTATGCAAGATTGTAAAGGGAGATTAGAGTTTACTAGAAAACTCAAAACAGATATTTCTGAGATCTGAGTTTTCTAGATTTAAGTTTTCTAGACACCCCTAATCTCCAACTACAATCAAACAATTTTGTGTTTTGCAACTCGTAAGAATAGTAGATAATTAAACTTATTAAGTTATACATTAAATTTATTAGGCCGATAGTTCGTTTAAATATTTCTGCTTAAAATTATTTTCATTACAATGCAGAATATGTTAGAAACGTATATTTACTTTTCTTTCACTTTACTTTGTATTTTTCAGTCCTGTGTTTCTAAACCGTGAGTACTGTTTTCTTCATTTTCATAAAAAAACATTTTAATTATTATTATTAATTAAAAACATTATTATTATTATTGTTCTTTCTATATAGGCCTATATAAGAAATAATATTTTTTTTGTTGGTAGTGAAGTCGGTAGTAAACATTTTTTGTTACGATAAATATAGTCTAAAAATTATAAAGTCTAGGCCTATAAGTCTATAAAGTCTATCGGGTATTCAATACATAAATATTGGTTTCTTTCTGTACCGGATTTGATTAAGCTATCATCAATCAATCAATCAATCAATCAATCAATCAATCAATCAATCAATCAATCAAACAAGCAACGTTTTTATTTCAAATTCTACTCTGTACAGAACAAAAATAATTATAAACTAAACTATACACACAGTAGGCCTACTGTATTTTGCATAGGCATATTCGTAGGGTAGAGGAATTACTCTAAAGTTAGGGTCGTAGTTACCCACCCTCAACATTCCAGTAAAAAAAATGTCTAATTTACCACGAACCTTCGTCGTACAGCATAATCAAATAATATTCTTCATCTACTATATAGGCCTACAAATAATTCGCCGTAGAGGAACGATTGTTAGACCATTATTCGATAATACTTTACAGCCAAACGAAAACATTGTTTATTGAACAGGTTTTACAGACGACAGCCTGCATACATCATAGACACTCTTCTCACAGACATGCTTTGGTATTTGCGCATGCCCATTTGCGCATGCCCATTTGCGCATGCCCATTTGCGCATGCCCATTTTTTTTCAGCCATAGTAAACTATTAGCTTCTATGTTCTTTGCTGTTTCAATTTCTTTATTTTCCAAAAAATTAAAACAACACCTAATGCATGTTAAACTATTAAAAAGACAACAATCGAATATCGCAATTTGATTTATGCTGCTGTTTTTGAGTTTTATTTTCTGATTCTACAATTTGATTGATCTATTTTTTTCAATTTATTTATTAATTTTTTTAATTTATTTTTATTTATTTATTTTTTATTTTTTTTTCCTTTTGTGTGCGTTTTTTTGTCTTGTTTGTTTCTCTTAATTTCCACTCTTATTCAATTATCCATTTTATTTGCATAGGCATACCCAGCACAAGATTTCCTCATCTTCTTGGGATTATGCCTTCCTCCATAGCCAATTTTCTTAAATTCACTTTTCTTTTGTATATCCAACAATCATCTATTTCATTTTTAATATACCTTACCATTTCTGTTTATTATTTTGTATTGTTTTGCTATGGAGGAAAATAAATGTCTTTTGAAATGAAATGTAATACAGTTTCCTAATTATTCCTTCCACTTGAATATAACTGCCTAAAGGCGCGGCGTACTAATACTAGGCCTGTTTTATTTTTTATTCTAGATGCGTTGATGACGAATATTGCTGTCATTGGGAAACGTGTTGTAAGGCTGAAAATTCATCCTCCCAGAATGGGATTATGTGGTATGTATACAATTACTCTGTGTCATATTCTCTGGATCAGAAGCATAGAAACCAAACAGCGAGGGGGTGCAGCTGCAGCCACTTCTAGACTTTATGCACTAACAGTACCTATGAGGCCTACGAAAATATATCGCGTAAATGCGGCACCTCTCGGTATATAGAAATATTTAAGCATCTATTATAAAAATGCGGTACCCGAACATAACTGGAATTGTACGCATACTGTGAACTACATTTGAAACAACTGCCATTTTTCTAATGCATTTCTATGTCATTTTTGTTCCTTCGCAGGGTTTTTCTTTTCGTGATCATCTTTTCCACATCGATCGTAGGAGTTTGTGTCCGCCTTTGTTGTCGGATGATACCGCGGATGATGGACAACAACGAAAGGGTGATTGTAGTACAGCCAAGCAATCCAAGTACAATTGGTTACAATCAGTTCCAAAACCAACCATTGTAAGCCTATTTACACGGAGAGAATTGTCATATTTTGCGCGATATACAGTAAACCCGACGGTTTCAAAACAAGCCATCGCAAACCGAATTTATACGGCGGCGGGATAAATTGCCGTAGACATTTTATACATAATCCGTTCGAAAATCATTGAAAATCATTGAGTTTAGCGGAGTAAATTGTGTCGCGCGACATACTACGTTCAAAATAAGCCAAGTTTTGAATCACCGTATTTCATGCGTATTGTTTTAATTTTGCATGTATGTTTATACTAACAGTCGTTAGCATGCATTATACAATGTATTGTATTCAGCCACAGCGGTATATATCGTTTGCTGTGCAACATGTATATAAAGGCTAGTGTTGCCCGAAGGCTCTGCTACTTTTTTCTGGCTGTTTTACTTTATCGTTTTGATTTAGCTTCATTGAGATCCAGCCACTGATACCCAGAGCATTGCCATTATTTTTCAGTAATTTGCCTTTGGATTTATATGAATACAAAGAAGCGATTCTATAACGTAGACTTATGAGCAACATACTATTTTATCCACAAAAAAAAATAAAAAAATAATTGTTTGGACAATCAAATTTAGGTTTAAAAAAAAAATAGGAAGGCAATATAACTTTTCAGATCTTCAGAAGACTGTTTTGGTTGTATAATAAACTCATAGAATCATACTCAGCACAACGCATTATCACTGAAGATGTTTTATTTCATACATTAAGACAATTAAACAAGAAGTACTCACGTCCCAAGAATACCTTAATAATTAATGAAATTGTGATACGACACATTATTGCTAATTTTGAAATAACTTTGAAAGTTACTTTTTCTTTATTTAAACATTAAAAACGTCCCTTCTCGACACAGTCTTTTGAACCCATAGGGTCTAACAACATTCGATTTGACTTTGATTCTGTGGCTATAGGTGACGCCTGTGTAGCTTCATCTTCTGTGATAGCACATACAGTTGTATTGATTGATATCGACGGAATAATAGCTGAACCCGACACTCGTACGGTACCGTACTATGTTCTTGTCTCCTGACTATAACCTTCCAGACGTAGAGTTGTGCGAGAGTCGGCTGTCGGCTGCAATAGCTGTAGGGCAATTTTCATTTTGAAAAGACAGTAGGCTTACGTTCTTCCCCTCTTTAGGTTATAATATCAACCATTGTAAAGCTCTGTCAAACTAGTTTGACAAAAAAAGTGTGATGTGCCCAAATATGGTAGTGATCTGACGTCATCGTGTCCATATATGGGCACATCACATAAAGTTTGAGTGTATTCAGAGCTTTAGATGTTTTCACCTTTCCTCGTCTTCACATTAAACAATAATGTTATAATAAAAGCTGAAAAAAAGAGGCATTTACTTAATATGTTTGTGTATTGTAACATGTGCCATCCTTTATGGATTTTTGTTAAAAACCTTAAATTTGAAATGACAGGAAATTTAATTAATCCAAACAATAAAATTGTTAGTTTGGGGGACAAAGATCGAAAATATTGAAAATTCTTTTATCTTTTAAACAAAATATTATAATTATACAGAATAAAAAATAATGTAGGCCTACCTTATTTTAAAAGCCTTAAGTTCATATTAAACAGATTTAAGAAAATTGTTTGCTGGCGGGGGTAGTGGGTTATGGGTGCTTTATTATTTTCTAATTTTAATTGTAATTTTTGCTTTTGTTTAAATATGTTTTTTTTGCCTAACACTACCAAAGCTATTTTAAAAAGTAAATATAATAAAATACTTACCACCCAAATAAAAAGTAGCTAATAGAATAAACATGCCGAACCAACCAATTCGGTCTGTAAGCGTTGTTGCTAAAAGCGCCCCCAATGGTCCCGTGATAATTTGAGATGAGTATACAAGCCCGTAGTTTGCACCAACATGTTTTGCCCCAAATGCTCTGTAGAAACACATAGAACAAAAAATAGCATAACATAACTATATATTTTATTTGGGTTGATGAACATCAGTAAAAAATACGCATAATTGTTTCCACAATATGTCAACTTGTGGGCGGTAAACTAATCCAAATACGCGATTTTTGTTTTGAGGGCGCTATAAATTCCAAAATACGAAAATTGTACAAAGAGCTTCTTTTTTAAAATGTCCTTTAAAATATCTGTCTTTTGTCAATGTAATTTTCCCCTTATCACACGACGTGGCTGTTGTTCTGATTGACCAGCAGCTCAAACCAATGATGCCGCTGGATACCTAACCATCATTTTTTCCATTTTATCATAAATGTCCATTTACACAGACGAGCGGTAGCGGTAAGCGAAAATTCTATGTTATTCTTATGACCATTTACACAACGCGGAGAGGATGGGCGGTTGAGCGAAAATCCGCTGAGGATATATAGATACATATTCTACGTGGGACAACGCGGTTTTCGCTTACCGTTACCGCTCGTAATTTTAATTTATTCCTACTTACCTTGCAGTGGCTGTAGGTATTAATGAAAAGGTCCCGGACATGCTGATGTTTATCAAACATATCCACACAAGATAGGCATACTGACCCCCACTTCTCGACACTACGTCGAGTGTCAGAAGAAACACAATCATAGAGCCACACATGGCTAACGTGGAACCCTGTGGAAATTGAAAGAAGTAATTAATCAATTATGATTATGTTGTTATTATTTATTACATTTCTTTAACCAGAGTAGCCCAAACAGTTTAAACTGGTTTTCATTGAGGCCCTGCATGCAACATTTATACATTGTTACAAACTCAACAGAGACTTTGTTGTTTGTTTGTTTAGATAAAGAGGTCTATGCAGTCATACAAATGGTCTCTTAATTAAGTAAAGTAGGCCGGCCCTTTCTGTGATCTAAATCTGAAAATCATGTCTGCAATGTTTGCCTGCCAGGCGTTGAACTAGTACTAGTAGGAACCAAGAAGGTCCACCAACCTAAAGACCTGTGGCCGTATTCACCAAATCACTCAGGCTAAGGGAAATACTTACCCTTAAAATAAAAGAAAAATCGCCTATCCAATTGAATACAATTTAAGGGAAATACTTAAAAATACTAATTTTATTGAGTTAAGTGAAATACTTAATATTTAAAGGAAAAATTGATGGGTGAATACGGCCACTGTATTTTTAGTCGATTAGTCCAATATATTTTTAGAGTAAACATACCTTATATGAGAATTTGTCAGCCATACAGCCCCAAAATATTCGTCCACCGCCATTAAAGACAGCGCTTATGGACCCAGTTAGTGATAGAAAATAATCATCATTAATCATCGTCTGTCCATATGCCTAAAATAGAAAACAAACATGTAATTAAACAGTAAATAAAATTATAGGTGGGTAATTAACAACTGTGTCGGTTTGGGCAGTTTGTAAGTGAACCTGGATAGTTTTGCCACTCATTTGGTCAATTATTTCTTAAAACCCAATCAAATGACGTCATTATTAAAATAAACAATAAAATCGTTTTATTGTCACGATAATATTGCTCTTATCAATCAAGATGTAATTTTATTGGACGTGTGTGAAAATATCATTTTCATCAATGGAAAGCATAGAGTAGGTGGTTATCCTATAGTTATAGGATGAAAACTTGTTAGATTTCTTTTGTTTTATGTATGAAAAATGAATTTTTATTTATTTATTTTTATCGTCTAGTGTAAATGGGCCCTTAGTCCGTTTCTATCAATCTATCAATTTAAGCTTCAATTATGTTGGAAAAAGTTTTAGGTCAATGTTTATTGTGTATGTATTCTATAACAAACCTTATATAAAGCCATTATAAAAACTATTCCTAACACAGTTATCAGATGCGTCGACCAAAGAATCCAAAATGATGTTTCTGTATAAACTTCAAATGGCGGTATATCAAGACCCGTCCATTTCTCATCCACTAAGTCACGTTCTTCTTCGGTGTCCATCTCTTTGTCTGAATCTCCTTCTTGGACTGCAAACGTGTTATACTCTCCACCAATTTGCAGAGGTTCTCCACCATCGGCATCGGTCAGGTGTTTCTCGTCTTCCTGGCTAGGTTCCTTAGATTTTGGCTCATCTATGGGCTAAAAAGGAGAAATGGAGTCACGCTCAAAACCGATTGTAACTTACCCCTTTTACAGAGAGTCCGGAGTTGACGCTTCGTGTGTTTTGGTGTGAAAGGTATAGAATCAAACAACTCCGGAGTTCAAAACACCGGGGTTGAACAGTTGAACGTTCTTCGGGGGGGGGGGGGCGAACTGCGTTTTGGTGTGAAAGGATTATTATTTGGTTGGTGGATATGCCTATAATAGATTAATTGTCTTGGTAAGAAGGACAGTCCATTAAGTCAGGCTTTCTAGAACCCAAAAATGGATATTTGTCCTTAAAGCCAGTATAGTGGTCAAATAGACATTACAAGCACTATCATCGAAGGCATTGCAATAATTGAGTCTAAAGCTAACATTTATCTTTACATAGTTTATTGTGCTGTATTTTTTTTTCAATTTTAGAATAAGACCTGTTGATCAATAATACGTATTAACCGGATCAAATCGTATGGAAGGCATTGCAATAAGTTGAGTCTAAAGCTATAATTTCTTCTTAGGCCTACATTGTTTAGTGTGGTGCTACATAGTTAGCTACACCTGATCATTCAAGTTTATTGCAATAAGATCATCATTTAAGTTGATCACACCATTATAGTAGGTACTAACCGGATCAAATAATAACAGCACACCGAAAAACTGAATGCATGCGAATGTAATTCCTAGGATAAGAAAGCAAGACGGCACTCTGTCCAAAACGGCAGCTTCCGCAAAATATCTGAAGATAGAAATTAATACTCGTTTTATTTCCAATTTCGTTAAAACTAACTAAACAAAACAATGACCAGCAACACGTGGATTTACAGATGTGTCGAAAATGAAGAATCAAAATATGAAAATGAAGATTAATCAAATCAGACTTTAGACAGGTTATTTTGTAGTTTTAAAAGTTAATTACTTGATAAACAAGGCCAACAGCCATTAAGTCGCGTGCTACAATGCATAGTGATACCGGACCGACAGACAGACCGACAGACAGACCGGCAGACAGACCGACAGACCGACAGACAGACTGACCGACCGACATAGTGAACTATACTGACCGAAATTACTGAACATGTTTAAAAATGTTGAATGTTTAAAAACATTTATATTTTTTTAATTTACACGTGCGTAGCCTGTCACTTTCGACGTGCTCGTATAACGTAATTTCGAGTTGAAAAGTAAGTCAAGAAAACAGAAATCGGGCAAAAAGAGTGCGCAATAACATTTAACGCAAAAATATGCGCACTCATGGCAATTTTGTAAACGCTTAAAATTGCCTGAAATGTACTCTTATTTCATCGAAAATAAATTTTGAAAATTTTAAGCGCGCGTACGCATGCGTTACATGCGCTACGCACGTAATTGTATTGCCATATGATGATTTATGCCCTGAAATTTATGAGTACCAAATTTTATTTAATTGTGATTCATGGTTGTGAAGATATGATTACAAACGTGATTTCGTTAAATCGTGCGTAGACCGCGTAATTTTTTATTGCGCACCGTGAAAACATAACCACATTGATTCCTGGCCATAAGGAATATACTGTGAAAAATTGACCTAGCTAGATTAAACTGAAAACGCATAGTGATACCGGACCGACAGACAGACAGACAGACAGACCGACCAACCGACCGACATAGTGAACTATAGAGTCGCTTCCACGCGACTAAAAAAACCAACACATATAATGATTTCACTTCGGTTAATTTTAACCAAACATTGTCTGACTATTTAGGTATTTTTACTATTATATTATTAAAATTCAACAAAAAATGTTTAAAAAAATATCCGTTTAGGGGGACAATATATCTTTAGGAAAGACTTTGAATAGGCCATTTCGCAGTTTTAATAATCACTAATTCCGTAGAAAAAGAAGTTTCTTGTAAAAAGACAAAATATACAGTTAAATTAAACCTTCCAGTCAATTTGTCGATATAATTACAGTTTTTTCAGGTTAATAATTTTTTTAAATCTACTATGTGACATAAAAATGGCATATTCAACAAAACATTTAAACAAATTCAGTTGGACAATACATCGTTAAATTAAAAAAAGAAGAATATTACGTACTTCTCTGTAGGTTCTTCTTTCAGTGATGAATTAGGAGATAGATTATCTGGGTTGATGTACTCTGTTTCTATTGGGTTCCAGATAACTGCTGCAATCCCATGACCTCCAGTTATCAACCCGTTTACAAGTCCTTTTTTCTCCGGCATCCACTGAATACAATTGAGTAAAATCGTGGTTAGAAACGCTGTAATACCGTTATTCGTTTAAATTGCGAAGCCTATAATTATACGGTACTCATTCTATTGACATAATGCCATTCTTTTATTTTTCAGCCGATTCTGGGTACTGCATATATTTTCGAGGTACCTATCATGGGAATATTTGATAATACAACATCACATGTATACATAACCTTTCATGATAAAGGCACCACACGTGATATGAATGAGATGCTGTATTACCAAATACGATACCTCGGAAATAGATAGTTATGTGAAGATACAACAGTCGGGTGAATTTTTCTTCTATATTTTGGTCTTCATATCCATAGAACATATACATAAACATACATAATAAAC
Organism: Antedon mediterranea; assembly: GCF_964355755.1. NCBI lineage: Eukaryota > Metazoa > Echinodermata > Crinoidea > Comatulida > Antedonidae > Antedon > Antedon mediterranea. The sequence continues at coordinate 35,556,039 of NC_092670.1, read as the reverse complement.
AAAAGTTACTTAACAATCTGACAAAAGTTTACATTACAGATATAGACTTAGCACTAAAAAAACAAAAGCTCATCCCCTTTTAAAAAAAGTTAAATTGTTAACAGAACGAACTAGTGGGTTTAAGCTTACTTTTTTTTAAATGAAGCTATAGACCGATTTTCTTGTTTTTTCTTGATTAATTGGCGTAATAATTTACCAACGAAATTACTTGCTTTACAGTAACTTTCACAATTAAAGTTATCGTCCTGAATGTGTATTTCTCTTGAATTTATATACTGACACTGTATGTACCATATGCAACCGTACTTATTGATTTTCATGAAGATCTATACTATTTGGTGACATCACAAAAGCTTATTAAAATCTTGCGTCATCTGTATTATCCAAATGGGCCGAATATTATTATCTGTCGCTCTTTGCATTTTGCGAAAGATTAGAAAAAATTCTTTGATTTTGCGATTACGGAAAGTTTCTTAGCGCCTAATAAAATGTGTTTTTTCTTTCCTTTAATTTATTTTCAATCTAAGAAATATCCAACACAATGATTTTGTCATCTTTCTGGGTATTTACATTAATTCACCTATTCATCCCCCCACCTCCCCACCTTTTTTTTTTATTGTTTATGGATAGTTTTCATAAAAAGTCATCACTTGATTACCTACACAAACGTATTGCTTACCTTCATAGCACACACCAACGCCGGTATGTATGCTATACCAGAACCAATACCAAAGATTAATCCATACGTTAGAAGTACTGAATAAAATGAGTCCTGTATACTAAAGTAAGTCAAAAATACACCCAAGCTGTGGAGAAAGATTCAGTCTAAAAGTTTAACAAAAACATTGATGTAGAGCCGCAACCGCGTATTCTTGAAAAACTTGGAGTTTGCTGGAGTGCAACGTTTACCAGTGTATAGGACTACTAGGCTTAACAGTGAATCATAGGCTTAAGAGTGTATACTATAGTTTAACAGTGTATTACTATGAAGCGTTACTACCTTTAGTAGTTTTACTTTTATATTGTACTTGTTCGACTTTTTCTTGTTACTGCTTTTGTTATATGTTATACGGGCACTGTGGGAGAACATTAGTTTAAAGAATAAAGAATAAACAGTCACCCGCCATCCCCGATCCCCTCCCCCAAATACTAAATATGGGTAGGCAGGTTAGGTAGATATTTTGTAATTACAATGAAAAATGTAATCAAAACGGTATTACTTTTTCTTTTAAATCTCTGAATTCAAATACATATACGGGTATTGTTAAAGCATAGAGTATTTTTAAAGCATGAAACTAATAACATGCAAACATTACATTTAAAAAAAGACGGTACCTGGCCAACCAACATCCTGTGATAGACACCAGTCGTGGACCTACACGCTCGTCTAGGACTCCCCCTAACGGAACAGTTGCTCCATAACATGTTATTAACAACAAAAAGATAGAAGTGGTATCCTACAAGATAGAAATTCATGTTCATCACATAATGATCATAACGATGACTGTTATGCAGGCATAGAAGCCAATTTACACAGACGAGCAGTAACAGTGCTATAAATATAGAATCTATATTATTACTTATGACCATTTACACACAACGCTCAAAGTTCCGCTCAGAAAAGGTACGGATTCTACGTGGGACAAGCTACGCGGTTTTCCGCTTGCCGTTACCACTCTCTGTGTAAATTGGGCTAATAGTAGGTTAAATTAAAGGCATATTGTCCGCGTAGGCCTAAATTTTATAGACCGTTCTCCTTTAAACAAAACAACGTAGGCCTACCTTGTATCTTATTCCCTCTGATGGTGTTCGTTCTCGAAGATAGGAAGTGATGTATGACGTAAGGTTACCTGAAAAGAGGAAATCTTAATTTAGAAGCATAACAAAGATAAAACAATTTCGGATGTGAGACTCCTGAAAGGTCTATATACATATGCAATTGTAATACTCCACCTAGGCTATTGGTGGTATATAACAATAAATTGAATGATTGATTAGATACATTTTATTATTAAATTCAATTCAAATGTTTCAATTAAATTCAATTGTATTAGCTAACGATGCTATCAAGGGCAAATATCCGCATAACAGACAATATAATATGAAGGCATAATTGAAAAAATACAATATAAACAATTTTAAAATCATCCGGGATGACAGAAATAAGATTAATATTTATCTTATAAAGCGGGAGATATAAGATCCATAGTCAATACGTCGCCCAAAATGGTATTTATAAGTATAATACTCAGACACAAAGTATATCAAATTATTGTATATTCGATATTTATTACAGTAACTACACGTTGAATTTGTTTTTAATGTTCGTTCTAGGCCTCAGTAATGCATTTTGTTCTCAGGATTATTCCTCTGTCCTATAAATATAACCATGGAGTAAACATTGTAATTTGCTAAAACTTGGTTCCCACTAGAGACGCAACGCAATGACGTAGACGCAACGTGAAGCTTGGTTCCCACTATAACGTAACGCAAGGACGTAAACGCAACGCAAGCTTTTTAACCAATGACAAGTGAAGTTATAGACAGTTAGCAATCACAAGCGATGGCTTATTCGCTTGTGATTGGTCAATTCACTTGCGTTGCGTTACGTCCTTGAGTTGCGTCGCTAGTGGGAACTACGCTTAAGTGAGTTGACCAATCACAAGCGATGGATTATTCGAACTGTCGCATGTCATTGGTCAAAACGCTTGCGTTGCGTTTACGTCCCTGCGTTGCGTTCTAGTGGGAACCAAGCTTTATTGCTGTACGTAACGACATAGCCTTAAAGAAGCGGTAAACATATAAATTTACTAATCTAGTCATGTTCCTCTCATTCTTTACTCCATGGTCCTAACCATGGTCCCTGACTGCATTCTGATTTTCAACATAGCCTATATGCGATGTCAGATAATTGCCTGATAAACTTATGACATTTACTTGCTTTATAACCAATTATATGCAATTCAGTTGGCTTTTTGATTTTCATCATCCCCATTTATACTATGGTCACGGGGTTATAATTGCATAGAAATTCTTATGTTAACAAATAGAGCATATAGCTATAGATGATAGTGATTCTATACTTATTGTACTAGTTAAACAATCCAATAGAAGCCATTTAGGCCTAAAAGTTATACTTGCAGACCTCGATTGAAAACAGAGGCCAGAGAACAGGTACCCACGATCTCTGTTTTGTCACTGGCTTCCTCTTTCTGGTCTCTGACCTCCTCTAAAACTATCCTCAACATTACGTTATATCATAGGAGGTGTCTATTTTTTGGAATATCGAAAACAGAGACCCCAACAAAAACGAATAATTACCTTATATAGGGGTCTCTATTTTCTTGAAATCTAAAAAACAGAGCCCCCTCCTCCCCCCCCCCCAAAAAAAACCCCTTACATAATATTTCGCTAATAATAAAGGAGGTCTCTGTTTTTGAAAAATATCGAGAAAAAAAGTTTTTATGGGGTAAATGTAATTATAGATCAAGTGCCTAATGGTAGATCAACAGCAATATGGTCAATTCACGTCAACACAGCTTAATTCCTGGTTGATAGTTGTGGTGGAATTGGGTAGAATAAGCATTATTCTATACTATCCTTTTTTAAAACATTTTTTGTTTATTTCATCTGAATTACATTATGGTGTTTATTAATGAATTTTACAAATGTATTTAAGCGTTTAGCTCTTTAATTTTATGACTATACATTGTTTATTATCCTATTCATCTATAATTGTCTAATTAGTAATGGACGACAAAATATTGATTTATTTTAGACTTACCAAATGTGTAACGACTGCCTAACGTTATATGTATCAATACTCCGCCTAAAATAACTAACCATGCCTTCCATCGGACGCTCGCAAAACGTGACGTCATCATCTCAGAAAATCTAAGAAGCAAGTTTTGGGCACTTCTACACCCTTCTCATAGCGTGTATTGTTGTTTTATAGTGATTCACTAAATCGTTATGATATTTCCGTTTAAAGTGACATGAGAACGTACCATCTGTGATAGATTCTTTTGTTTGGATCTATTGAATCGATAATTTTCAAAAGCGACTGATTTTGCCACAAATCCGCTGAGTCTGTCTGTAGCCTAAAATACAATAGATCGTCAAAATACTTAAAAGGCCTACTGTAGGTCCAATACAAATACAATACAATGTGCAGCTTTTTTTTTACCATGCAATGTTGGTTTCCAATAGGATCAAAGGACGTAAGCGCAACGTTACTTTCTTTCTTTTATTTACCCATAAATATTAAGGAAATTAACATTGTAACATAAAAATCAAGGGAAGGGCTAAACAGTTAAAACTAATCAAGTTCAGTCCCTCTAAGCATTAACATTTAATAATTATATTAATAAATTAAGGCTACCTTTCTAAAAATTAATATAATAACGTAAGATCATTATACATCCTACCAAGCTTTTGAGTCACGATTATTGCCATCAACTTATTTCTCCATGTGGTCGAGTGCTCTAAAGATCTCTCTCGAACTTAAGATAAATATTGCGTTTAAAGGGCCTGGGATGGTGTCAAGAAAAGCAATAAACTGTGGACCTTTTTCTTGTGATGGGGTCGTTTAATAACAATCTAGTGGAACAGCAGCATAATATAATTGAAAATACAGTCGTCGTTTTAAACGTTGTTATTTGATATTTTTCAAATATAAACAATTATCATTAGGCCTACAGCCACCATGTAGGCATACCGCCACTACTAAATGATCCTAATATTTATAATAATTAATAACATTCAGGTTATTCGTATTGGTTGAACATCCCATATAAGGCAATAGTAATCCGTTAGTAATCAATATATTATTGAACGTGAAATCCCTTACAATATTATATTGAATATAAAAACAAAACAGACGCCGGCCCTAAAACAAGTAGAAAAAACTGTGTTGGATATAGAGGGCGCAATATTGATTTGGTTTCTTATAAAACGAAGAGAAGAAGGAAAAAAAGTTGGTGTCTTAATATTTGTGAGTATTTTATTAAATACAATGTTTTATGACAGAAAAAAAAGGCCTGGTCAATGCCAATTATGGCCGCCAAATATAGTATATTAAGAAGAATGATAAAAAAGAAGGGACAAAACTCTTAGCCCTCTTGCTACTTCTAGGCTAGGCTAGGCCTAGGCCCTCTAGGCCTAGGCTAGCTACTTTTATGATGAGTTGTAGGACTGGGAGGAGGAGAATATGCAGGCGCACCTCGTAAGCAGGAGATAGGATTTTCTAACTAATATAATTTACCACTAGCTAGTGCTTACCTACTGCTAGATTTGACCTACTATATAGTAGGCGGCTGTTTATGCTTAATTATTTAAGTTATTGAACTTATTTTTAATTAGGCCTAGGCTATTATTTTTTTTTTTTCAACAAAACAAAATGTTTTATATTTAGTTATGGGTCTAGGCCTAATTAAAATTTAGTTGCACTTTTTATAGAATTCTTATCCAACTGTATGCTAATCTTACCCAACTGTATGCTAATCTTACCCATGGCTCTAGCCATAGTAGGCCTTGAAAATGGTTGCCCAGGAATCATACAGTAGGCCTATCCATTAATTACACTCACTCCAACCAGTATCGGTGTTTTAACTATGTATAGGGCTAATACTAGAGTTGGAGTAGGGGAATATTTATTTCAATTAACAATTAAGAATAATAAAAAGATTTAAATTATATTACAGGTTACTGTATGTGTACAGTTGGTGGCGCTCATCAATCTATAATAATGTGACGATACTTTTCGGGCAAGCATTATTTAAGGTAATTCACCATTCAATCATCTTATCCAGCAAAAATGCAGAAACGGGGTTTGTTCTCGTTGTTCATTGGTCTGTTTGTTGGTTGTTGTTCCGTCGTTGTTTACAATAGGTATGTTGATATTGTTAACATGATGAATCACATGCCAGTTATGACAATAGGCTCATCATCATCCCACCTAAGTTCAAAGGTTACGGCTGATACGGTTGATAATATAGGTTATCCTTCCGGAAGTCATGAAAGTCTTCCAGTTGAATATTCAATTGATGGGAAAAGTTACTTCTTTCAAGCTAGTGAGCAGAATGAACCGGAAGGTACACTCCTCAGTGAACTAGGAGCGCCAAAATCAAATCCCGCATTGGATAGCCATTTTGTAAACTATTTAAAAAGAAACGATTTCGATCCTCGATTAAACTCAACGATTTTAAATTCCAAAGTGCGGATTTTGTGTTTCACAATAACGCCACAGAATCAACTGCCAACGGCACAGTACCAGTTAAAAACGTGGGGAAAGCATTGCGATAAGTTTGTTATTTTAACATCGGGAGGGAAAACAGGAAATGATGTTGAAGTAATTAGTTTGCCGAACGGGGCACAACATTCTTGGAATCGATTAAAATCAAGTCTACAGTGGTGTTTAAAACAAAACCTCGATAATTATGATTGGATTGTTAAAGTAGAGTACGACACTTTTTTAATTCTTGAGAATTTACGATATATGCTAATCATGCACAGTACTAGTATTAAAGATTACATAGGGCAGGTGTTTGCCGGTAAGCAAGGAAGAGCCTCTACGATAGCGTTAAGTCGCGAAGGTTTAACTAAATTAAGTCCGGTTATTCAATTGTGTGAAGCTGAAAAAGATGGACAAAATGATGATGAGGAGTTACAGAACTGCTTTAACAAGGTCAAAGTTTATCCACGTGAAGATGGCCGTGATTACACCGGTGAAAACCGTTTTCAATTGCTGATTCCAAACCATGAAGTGCCAGTGACTAGTGCTAAGTTTGTCGTGTGGTATTGGAGGTTTATTAAGCAACCGGGTCAAAAGGTAAGTTATGCCAGTTAATTATTGAACAATCCTACAGGTACTAAATAGAACAGTAATCGAAAATTTTAATTTTTACTAAGTAAGCTTCATTATCAGTACAGTATTACAAACGATAAAAACATACTGAGAAAAAATTAAGTAAAACATTTGAATAATGTAAATTGTAGTGGAGCTGTAGATTTGTAGTGGAGCTGTAGCTTGGTGGTTAATGTGCTTGCCTTCCAATCCTGACCTAGTGCTATGGTTGTAACTCACAAATCTTTCAACTCCACTCCCTAAGACTGAATTGCACGATAAATTTTTAAATAAAATAATTTATCCAGCCTGTAATTGTTGAGTTTGTACTCACTACTGGATGTATATGGAAAAAAAAGAATTATATCATCATGAACAAAATTTACTATTTTTACCGAGTCATTTCCTTTCCTTAATATGAATTGTAATCCTAGTAGCTGTCCATAGTTCCTAATTGAACATTCAACAGAAAGAATATCTGAAAAGATAATTTATGGAAAAAATTATAACAAAATACCAAGTGCTTAATTTAACTTCTTATTTTTCACTTCACAAATTTACCTAAAATCTTGTTTAAATTGTTATGAATTAAAATTTGTAATATTTAGTGACATTGATCAAAGATGTATTTTTTTGTTTTTGCAGCTTCCCGATTGTTGCTCCGACTACGCCATCTCTTACATGTACGCTTCACGCAACAATATGTATTTACTAGAATACATGATTTATCACATGCGACCATACGGGATCGGCTACTACAACTGCCCTGCCAACAAGGATATCCAATTAGATTCCTTGTTTAAAGGCATTAACGCAGACTAGATACAGTATTGTTATATAAGCTCTGTCTACACTATCAAACTAGTTTGACCAAAAAAATGTGATGTGCCCAAATATGGTGGTTATATACTTAAATATCATAGTGATATGACATATATGAGAACATCACTTGTTTTTGTTACATAAAGTTTGATAGTGTTGACAATGACAGAGTTTAAAACACATCTGTGACGTGTACGTTCTAGTAGTGTATGAAATTTACTCTCTTTACACGGCCAAGCTAAAACTAACCTGTGACAACATCCACATAAATTTCATTTTTACATCAGATTCAGTAACTTTCTAATGACACAGGATTTGTAATACATTGTCGGATGAAACCCATGTCAAATTTAAAAAATATTTCCTACTTTTATACATAGTAACAACAGTCTTACAACTCAACTCCGTAATAAGACTTTGTTTATGTAGAGCATCTTGTGTATATGTTTGTCTTGTGAACAGGATTGCCACCTTTAAGAAGGAGAGTGAATGAATTCGCTTATGGTTATCCTTGGCAATTTGCCTAAATATATAAAAACAAATCAAAACAAAAACTCATATACCTATAAAAACTAAATCTACTCTTGAAGAATCTAATTTGTTGAAATGAATAAAATAAAACCTTATTTTATATAAGCAAACGAAACCAATAATCATTGTATGTAAATTAAAAAGTATAGTAACGGAAGATAATAACCAATTGGTAAAGCTAACACAAGACTGTTTACATTGCGAACACAAGTACACCTAGGTTGGCTTGATGTTGAATGCATTCCACATCACTTACCCGAGTGGTTCAGTAAATGTTTACGTTGTAACGCTGGCCTACAATTCCGCATTTCAACATTCCGGGTATGGCCAGGGTTACACAGTATTGGATTATGCAACGCCCCATTTTTAGTAGCAGTGTTAAAAGAGTATTTTATGTAAGGCTTTGGGTGGGTGCTATTGTACAAAGGGTGCATGATGCTTAGAAACAATTGTAGGAGATGTAAAGAGAGGTTTGCATTGGTTGTAAATTTAAAGTTAACCTGGGTTAAAAATGATTCAAATATACTATTATTCTATAGTATATTATTGCTATAACTATGATTACAATATCGTTATTATGGTCGTTCTGTGTTTAGTACAATATTGGCCAGTCATACACAATGACACAATAAGTGGATACGTCTAAGAATAATGCGTTGCTTTTCCCCAATGATGGAGGTTGTATATTTACAAACAGTATTATATTGTTTTTTCACTTAATTTTTTAACAATCATGAATTAATTAGTATTGTTATGTAAATTTTATGCAATTGTGATCATTTATTATCCAATGAACATTGAATTATTCATAATTATGAAATCCTAATTAAACACTGTGTCGTCTAAACTAAGTACTGTACACTGTCTGCATGATATGCACACTTTTTCAATAATTGATAAACAAGACCAAAAAAAAGAGTTTAGTTAGCGAATTTCTCACTATCACTATCTTTCTTGTTAAATCTATTTATTTTACAGTGTTTTTTATGCCGTTTAGAGCTATAAATTAAGCCTAGTATGTACTATGTAATAGTAATATCATGTTATATCAAATTATACATTTAATTAAAAACAAAATAAATTCAATTATATTTTACTTCATTTCAGTTCATTCAATATTACAGCTTTAAAAAACAGTGCTTTATATTGTGTGAGGAGTTCTTCTAATGACTGCCTATTCCTCTACATATTAATGAACTGCAGATAACAATCATCTTCTTTGGGAAATAAAACCATAATCCCCCATTCTAGAGCTCTGTCTACACTATCAAACTAGTGTGATATGCCCAAATATGGTAGTGATATGCCCAAATATGGTGGTGATATGCCAAAATATGGTAGTGATATGCCCAAATATGGTAGTGATATGCCCAAATATGGTAGTGATATGCCCAGATATGATAGTGATATGACATCATGTCCATGGGCACATCACGTTTTGTTGCCACATAAAGTTTGATGATAGTGTAGACAGGGCTTTATGCTAGACTGATGGAAACCGAAGACTAATAATATTGTAAAGCATACTATCTAGACTATCAAACTTATGTGATGTGCCCATATATGGACATGATGATGTCATATCACTACCATATTTATACACATCACACCTTTTTTTGTCAAACTAGTTTAATGGTTTAGACAGAAGTTAATACTGTATACGCGAAAACCTAAAAAACCGAATATAAACTTTTACTTAAATAATGCTTTGCGCCCTCTATAATAAGGTATGTCCGTGTGATTGTTGTATAATGCAATTTTCTCTTCAATCCGAACATACAGTACTTAACAAGTTTGGTTTATAGTGAATAACGAAAACCAAACAAAAATGAATAAATTAAAAAACAAACAAGATTTGATATCGTCGTTTGGTCTTGACCCAAAATAATCCAATTTAATGACGTGATAAATATGTTGAACAACAAAAATTCAGTCTATTTTAATATGAGCGAATGATTTTCATTTTATTCGTTATTTGGATTGGCACAAATAATCAAATTTATTGACAAATTTGAGAGCTGTAGCTTGGTGGTTAACGTGCTTGCCTTCCAGTCCCAATTCTAACCTAGTGCCAGGGTTGTAAGTAACAACTATTTCAACTCCACTCCATAAACCTCAAATGAGACTTAGTTTCAAAGTACGATAAACTATAAAATAGTTATCCGTCCTATTAGCGAGTTTTCTCTCGCTGTTGGATGAGTATGAAAAAAAAATATGTTGACATAATAAAAACAAAATTCAGTCTATTTTAATTATGACTTATTTCAATCGAAATCGGCGAACAGAGTTGTTTTAGTGTTGAGGCCTGACATGTTAGTTGTTCACACTTCTATCTTAATTAACGTATAGACATCATTAAGATGTCTCAACATGCCAATGTGAATGTGGGTATTATTTTTTAATGGATATTATCGGAATGTATCAACGGCTCACGTCTCCAAGTAAAGACCATTTTAGACCAAAAAGGTAACTTGGACCTATATAAAATAGATTATCCTAGGTCCATGGTAACATCAGGCTTGTTTTTAAAGCAAAACATTAACAAATGTTACCATGTTTTAATGAGAAAGGCATATATAGAGACCTACCAGATGTTAATTAAACCAAAGTTATTAGATATATATGATAGGTTATCACTGATCGGATCAATTTAGGCCTACCGTATACTCATTAATAGGGCTACTACTTAGGATCCATATAGTAAACATCAGGCTCATTTTTAAAGCAAAACATTAACAAATGTTACCCATTTTTTAATGAGAATAGACCTATATAGACCTACATGTATATGCTAATTAAACCAAAGTTATTAGATATATATGATAGGTTATCACTGATCGGGTCAATTTAGGCCTATATTTATTAATAGGCCTACTACTAGAGGATCCATAGTAACATCAGGCTCATTTTTAAAGAAACACATAAACAATGTTACTCATATTTTAATGAGAATATGCCTATATAGAGCTACCTGCAGATGTTAGTTAAACCAAAGTTATTAGATATATATGATAGGTTATCACTGATCGGATCAATTTAGGCCTATACTTATTAATAGGGCTACTACTAGAGGATCCATAATAGTAAACATCAGGCTCATTTTTAAAGCAAAACATTAACAATGTTACCCATTTTTTAATGAGAATAGGTTATCACTGATCGGATCAATTTAGGCCTATACTTATTAATAGGGCTACTACTAGAGGATCCATAGTAAACATCAGGCTCATTTTTAAAGCAAAACATTAACAAATGCTACCCATTTTTTAATGAGAATAGACCTATATAGACCTACATGTATATGCTAATTAAACCAAAGTTATTAGATATATATGATAGGTTATCACTGATCGGATCAATTTAGGCCTATACTTATTAATAGGCCTACTACTAGAGGGTCCATACTTAACATCAGGCTCATTTTTTAAAGAAACACATAAACAATGTTACTCATATTTTAATGAGAAAATGCCTATATAGATCTACCTGCAGATGTTAATTAAACCAAAGTTATAATTGATCTAATCAATTTAGTAGGCCTATACTTATTAATAGGCCTACTACTAGAGGGTATTTTCAAAGTTTACTAATAGAAAAATGTAGAAAAGAAACCCAATTATACATAGGATCTCCTATTTTAATTAACACTTCAACTTTTTACTTATTATACTGTCGATGTTCGGCTAAGTTCGGCGATGTTCGGTTAAGCTATAATAATCAAGTGGTAGGCCTACTACATAGTTGAATCGTCCTGTCACCATCCAGATGTCAGGCAGACTGAAGGATCTCGTAATGTTTACCCAATCGTGTAAAGATCACAGTAGGGTTATAGCAATGAAAACAACCATACACAGCAGGAATCCACACCCAGTCAATGGCTCCTGTCAACAATTGGGCGTAAATGAGGATTATCCTATTGATTGACAGCTAATACTCTCCTCTGATTGGCTGAAACGTAAAGCTCATGAGGCTAGATGAAGAGTGACACTTGCCAATCATCAGAAGTGGGACATCTCCATCCATGGACGTATGTCAAATAACGTCCCATTACAAGGATTTGATCATTTACCACCAGTTTTTGGCAACACTGATGACCTGGGAGAAATCTCATGATTGTTGGAGAGTCATTCGAAACATAATCTTCACAGACACGAGACACTTGGAAACGGAGCTTTCGTTATCTCATTAACTGAGTACAGTATATCTGATACCAACCGATTCTTTAATTAACACGAAGGAACCGTTTTATCGGATCTGACCTGGAAATTTCCAATCACAATGTATGCGTTGCAAGGCTTTTTCGTCGTCATTTCATTCACGGTTTTAGTGCAAGAGTCTGCTGCTGTCATTTTTCCATGGATGTGGAGTTTACCTTACCCGAATCAGGATCAACAATCGGACGAGGCTATTAGCCATCCGAGGAATCTGAACATAAAGAAACGAAATGTATCCACTGACGTCAACTCGACTTTGCATGCTCAGGTAAGGCAGAATTTTGTTTGTTGTACATACGTGTAGCAATCCTAATTAATTGTTTAATTCCAATATTTTCCCACCATTGAACACTATTCACATTGTGTCAAACGAGAACATAACAAAAAAATTAACTGTAGCGTTATCTATTCTAGACAATATAATTATTACAAAATATTATGAATTATCTAAAAAGGTTGCAGATAATTTTCTCATTTTAATTTCGATATCTGTAGGTGTAAGTACCGTAACACTTCTCGTTAGGTAGGCCTACTACGATGACGTAATATTTTACTCGATTTTAATGAATGATAAGAAATTGATTAGGCCCTATACTGAGGCTAATAATACTTGTTAAAGAATAAAAGTAAACTCTTTAGAAATAATAAGAAAAAAAGTCATACTAATGAAATTTAACTTGTGGCTTGTAAGTAGGGCTTCATTGAATCTTTAGGCTCCAGACTTTTGGTTCGCCAAATTAAGACGACAAGAAACTCAAATCTCGAAAATAAAAGGCCGCGAAATAGTTGGAAATGTAAAATCGCGAAAATTTAGGGCCACGAAAAATAATGTTGGGCTTTACAGTAAATAAATGAATTGAAAACTGAACGCTTGTTCCGAGTGCAATGAGAAAACTCGTGCAGCATAATGTTCAAAGTAGATATCACTCGTCATACGGATAAATCTCTACATAGAGCAGCTTATAACACCCTTGTATATAAATCATCTAGGTTATGTTATGTGATTTTTTATCATTGCAAAATGTTTTATTAACCTTGCATAGGAGGGAGGCATACTAGCTAGTACTAGTGATGTTACCATATCGTTTTCTAATGCTTCATTTTGATTAATTAAACAACAATTAGGCCTACTACATTTGTGTATGTTAATAATTGGCCTAATGAATGATGGATTTGAATAAAACAACCAACCTCGATTTATTAAAAGATAATAAAAAATACATACATACATAATAAACAGTATAATAGCCTATATTTTTATTTATGCCTATTTTGTTTATTGAAGCAACACTAACAGCATTCAAAGTTATAAAAGTGTACATAGGCCCACTGTTGTTGAGTATAGATTGCTAATAATACGAGTACGTTCGATATTGGTTGAACCTGCCTTTTTCAAAAATGATAAATGATTCATAATGTGCCAAATATATTCAATTAGGCCTAGATATTTCTTTGTTTTAATTTGATTTGGAATCAACACCCACGTAGCCCAACTGTAGAAACAGCTGACGTCTTCTAAATTTACAATGCTTGTCCTCTTAAACGGAAGAACACTCGTCACTATACAAAATAATGAAACTTGATGAACAATTTATGTTATGAGGATAGACGCATTGTTTTTCTTGCATCGGAATTTCATCATAGGCCTTACATTATATCAATGTGTAACTTTAGAACCAATCTGCTACCAATTATAAATATTGATTTATTAAAAACAATTAATTTATTTAACTTAATCATGGAGGTAATATTAACCAATTTGTTTTATTTTTCCCAGGCTCCTTGCAGAAGCGATAAAGCGTGCGGACGCGGAAAATTCTGTGATCAACATTATGGTAACTGTCTCGATCACAAGCTAGAAAACGCCCTCTGCCGACGAGATAGTCACTGTCGAAAAGGTCTGGACTGTCGTTTTGGAAAATGTCAGAAAACAATCAAACCTGGAACAGTTGGTAAGCATTATTTTTCCAATTCAAAATTGTAAATCAATTTTCTGAAGACTATTGATTTTGAACAGCTACTGCATACGGGATATGCAATACACATAAGCTTATTATCTTTCTATCATCACAACCAATGTTCTCATCAATCATTCTAGAAATTAAAGATAATGATTTGTATGTTTCAGTGTTCTTTGGTCATCGATGGAACATAAATCTATGTGGCATAACGTCGCAATATCTAGGGTCTTTAATGTCCCGGATTGTAAATCATAAGACTGGATAAAGATACACGTGACAAACTATCCATTACCAGACACATCAACAAATAATAGTGTTTGTGTTGAGTGATGTTTAAGAGCAATAATTTAAAACGTTCACAATTGTTCATCGCATTAGGACTGACAGGCTTGGGCCCTACCATAATTGTTTTTAACGATAACACGTATAAGCGCTTAGGCCGGTCGGCGCAATGTTTTAAACCATACACTTTTTAAACAGAAACATTTTGGAAAAAAAGCCGTTATGTTTCTTAATTTCACATGATTATATCGCGAACATTGGCAACGAAAAAAATCAAGAGAAGAGAGACTGCGCATGCGTGGAATTGTTTACAAAAGTTTGCATGATGCATGTATTTTGACTGTTGAAAATACTCTAAATTATCGTACAAGATTCCAACAAAAATAATCATCATTATTCGTAAACGATTAACGTTAGTAATAATTTTAGAAAATGTTATTCGCAAAATTACTGAGTGAGAGACCACCATTATATGATTTTAGTACAGTATGGCTAATTGAAAAAAATTCATTTCACAATTTTGTTTAGCAATAATTGCTAATCAAACTAAACATCTATATTTCGATTTATATTATCTGTAATAATAATTTGTGGTTAATTAAGAACCATCTTATATTAATAATATGAATAGTTATTATAACTGCAAATGACACGTGAAAAGATGAGTTATATTTCTGACGAATTCCAACCCGATGGCCCCGCGTAGTAAAGAATGGCTAGCTGTCACTCGTCATCTTGCTATATAACTGTGTGGTCGCAATCAATCACGAGTACAACTGTCTGTTTTGACCATTAAACCTACAATACGACAAGCCTAATTACACAGTAGGGTAGCTGAAAAGCATCGTGTGCTAAGCGAGACACTATTCTAAGTCTCGTCTATTCAAACTTCAAGCCTCCTCTACAGAACTAAATAGCCATGTAAAGTTTCTATAGATTTACCAAAGAAAACTTTGAAAACAGCACCCCAACAGCACACAAATCACAGGTGGCAATACCAGATTACTGTAGCATCACCATTATTTCTTATGTTGTTGTTGTTGTTTGCATCTAGGCCTAGACACAGCTAAAGCTTTTAACCTCAAACGTAATTCCTAGAGAATGCGCTATTATCAATATTGTCCATGATACCCAGTTTCTATTGTATGTAATGGGACTTGCTTGCCAAGCATTTCAATAGGGCCTACATTCTAACCGGTTTTACCTAATTATTCTGAACTATATAAATCTAAACAAGAAAGAATTAGTACGGTATAAATATTATACGATGATGATTATGTTATATATACCGTGATTAATTATAGTAAAGTTATAATGTGTTTTAACGGGTTTTTAAGATGGCGCAGCAGAAGACACGTGAAATTCAGGTGTTTTAAAATAGGCGCCTTACGGTTTGGTACCATTAGACCACCAATACTTTAAAAAATACCATGCTTTTCTTCTTATTTCCGGTCAGACAAAAGACAGTTTTTCATCCAGGTCTACCCTTAATATAGGTGGTAGTCAAGCCAGTCACCCGTTTAGGTGTTGGTACGTTGATTTGGATTGCGCGTGTCGCGTGTAAAGACCTTTTGTCTCATCAGACAAAACTGTCAACACTAATTACCCCAAACCATTAATGGAATCAAAATAAGTTAACGAGTTTATAAATACGTCTATATTTTCTACCACGATTGGCATAAAATAAGTTTTGGTAATTGAATGAGTCTGAGATCACGTGACATGATTTCAATCCTTTAATTTTAGATGGAGAATTAGTTAGGAAGTTTAGGACAATTGTAATTAAAACGGATTCAAACCGGTAGCATTCGATCGATATTATGTTGTAGGCCTATTAAGACTGTTCCATTGTGCATTAAGAACAAGAAACTACTCTATGTATTACTAATTTAGAACACTCCATTCAGACTGAATTGTAAATATAGGGCTAGATTCAAGTAAAACGTTACCAAAATATATTAAAATAATAGCAAAGGATAAACTAAATAATATAGAGGAAAAAGAAGATAGTAACCTTTATAAATGTTACTGTATCGCTCTATTATGATTGAGCATTATGCAGATAGATTATTTTGTAAAGAAATTGGATAGCTTGCCAGGGGTAATACCGGTATTAAAATGATATTATTGTCTGCCTATATTACCACAGATCAAGTTAGAAAATGTTGCCAAAACCTATTACACTACGGAACAAACACTTAATATTTACTCAAAAGCAAAGATATTCCTTTAGAGCTAAAATATCTATATTTAAATTAAAGATTTAAAAAAAAAGAAATGTATTTTGCTATTTAATCTATTCGTTGGATCACACACAACTCTGACAAGACCTCAAACTGGCTCAGGCATTCCTCCCCGCCAATCACTTTGATTGACGTCTAATTTAAAGCCGATCTCATACATTTCTGTCAGATTTACTCCTCGACTTTAAAAGGCTAGTATAATAAAAGCAAGGTTAAACCATCGAAATTGTATTGTGAGTTATGAGACCAGTCAGCCTGGTACAATAAATCACCATTAAAACCATGTCTTTCTATCTTTGAGTATTTATCTACAATCGTTAATCATACAGAACGAATTTCATTACAACTCTTCAGAAAGGAATGGCTTTTTAAATGTGTCGTGTCATATTTAGGTAATTGTTGTTTGCAAGACTGTCCGATTCTTTCACAAAAATAATACGTTGTTTTTGCAATTGATAGGTGAAAACACCACTCTTCTAGGCCTATATGTCATTTCGAACTTACAGTAGTTTAATAATACCGCTACACAACAAATGTACATGTCCATAGTAGGCCTATATCTAGTTTATAATCATGTCGGGTGAGATGAGAAAACAACGAAATATTGCTGTGATATTGCAAGATATTAAAATAAATTCAAATTGTATAAAGTAGGCCTATATTAAGATTGCTTTAATTATTGTTAATTGTTAAGTTAATTTCTTTAATTTCAATGATAAATCTAGGAAGAGTAAGATTCCTCGAATCTTGGTAAAATCCTCATTGTCCACATTATGTGCCATTGTTTTATTATTTAATACGACATCTGATTTGATCGAACATTCCAAAGGTGCCTTTAGCAGATGCAAGCTGCTATTCTTTTTACAATCAAGCTGCGATGATGTCGACATTATTCCCAAGGCTCACGGCCTATGTTGGAGTCGACATTATTCCCAAGGCTCACGGCCTATGTTGGAGTCGACATTATTCCCAAGGCTCACGGCCTATGTTGGAGTCGACATTATTCCCAAGGCTCACGGCCTATGTTGGAGTCGACATTATTCCCAAGGCTCACGGCCTATGTTGGAGTCGACATTATTCCCAAGGCTCACGGCCTATGTTGGAGTCGACATTATTCCCAAGGCTCACGGCCTATGATTTTATTTAATGTAAATGATGAGTATGCGCACAAAAAAGCCGGCCGTATAACATCTAAAGCTCTGTCTACACTATCAAACTTGACAAAAATATGTGATGTGCCCATGGACATGATGATGTCATATCACTACCATATTTGGGTATATCACTACCATACTTGGCCACATCACACTTTTTTTTGTCAAACTAGTTTGATAGTGTAGACAGATCTTTACACACATTTACAAAAAGCACAAATACTAATCTGTTGGTTCTGTTTGGATACTAACCATATACATTCACTCATACAGAACAGAACATTAAAAGACACACTATCGTATTTTAAAATTGTCTATGTCTATGTCTATAACAGAAGATGTAAGCATGTACAGCTAACAAGGCCAACTTTAAATTCATTTAATGTTATAGAAAGACATAATAATTGTATATAGTTATTCATATTTTTATGACGTTTAATATTCGTGACCTGTTTTTTCATAGTTATTTTTGCAAACATAAATAGGTGCAAGAAGATGTAGACGTATTTTCCGATCCGCAATGTTTTTATTTTTTAGATTGAAACTTATTCCTAATTGTTTTCGTGTGTTTCAGGGGCAAGGTGCAAGAATGATAAAGACTGTGGAAGCAATATGTGCTGTGCCAAACAGCACGGCGAATCAATCTGCAAAATGAAGTTGAAAGTGAACACAAAGTGTTTTGTACCACAAGGAGGTGTAGATTATACGATAGATAGTATCTGTCCCTGTGAGGACGGTCATGTCTGCAGGATAACACGTCCACTAAGAGAGTGAGTTGACTGAAATCTCTATTAGTATTAGGCCTACTAGATTGCAATAAAACCCTCACCTTCACCCCCTGTATGGGGAGTATCCAGTAGTCCGCGTTTACGTATTCAAGTGCATACGCCTACAGTACATACTAAAGCTTGGTTCCCACTATAACGCAACACAAGGACGTAAGCCGCAACGCAAGCGAATTGACCAATCACAAGGAACGGTCCGAATGATCCATCGCTTTGATTGGTCAATTCGCTTGCGTCCTGGCGTTGGATGCTAGTGGGAACCAAGTTTAAGAGTTGGGTTATTTCATATGCCTTCTATATGCTCCCTAACAAACTTAATGCATCGTTTTTTATGATATTTTTTTCTGCTTTCCTACATATTATTTCACTCTTATTATCTTTTTTATAGGGAAGAATTTGCATGGCGATTTTGGACTGACTACGATCACATGCGATGCCAACGAATATGACACGTTAGCCTTGTATTTGATTCCACAAAGTTGACGAAGTGTGTGTCCGAAACAACTCGAACGATAAAAACGTTGCTCGGCGACGACGACGTGTGAACTCGAACTACACCGATGTGGTCTTAAAGGCAAATCGGCTATTTGTGTATTGGACTATTTTAATAAGAGGAATATTAATATACGAACAGCGAAGACGATGAAATCTGTGATGAAATAAAGTCTTTCGTTGTTGGAGAAGAAAACAGCTGGAAATCCCAAGAGTCGTCATCAGTTGTATTATATATCTTTCACAAATCTTGCTAAGCAAGGCTAAAATATAAATTGTTGATATTTTTATCAATTATAAAAAGTATATTATTATTATTATTATTATATTTCGTACTTTATTATAAATATACACGCTTTAAGCAATTGTATGTATAGTTGTATATATCAGACTATTATGTAAATTATAGAAAAGGTACAAATTAATCGTTGACTGAATTGAGCACGAGTTTATAGAACATTAAACATGATAAAGAAGGCCCACATGATTGGGCTACTTGCACTGATGCCCACAAAACATTTGACGTTTGAACACAAAATAGACCTAAACTATGTTGAGCGTGTGTGAAATTCCGAAGTTTGAACACACAATAGGCGTACACTACGTTGACCGTGTGTGAAACTCCCAAGTTTGAACACACAATATGCCTACACTATGTTGAGCGTGTGTGAAACTCCCAAGTTTGAACGCACAATAGGCGTACACTACGTTGACCGTGTGTGAAACTCCGAAGTTTGAACACACAATAGGCCTACACTATGTTGAGCGTGTGTGAAACTCCGAAGTTTGAACACACAATAGGCGTACACTACGTTGACCGTATGTGAAACTCCCAAGTTTGAACACACAATAGGCCTACACTATGTTGAGCGTGTGTGAAACTCCCAAGTTTGAACGCACAATAGGCGTACACTACGTTGACCGTGTGTGAAACTCCGAAGTTTGAGCACACAATAGGCCTACACTATGTTGACCGTGTGTGAAACTCCCATGTTTGAACGCACAATAGGCGCTAGGAGGCGTACACTTCGTTGACCGTGTGTGAAACTCCGAAGTTTGAACACACAATAGGCGTACACTACGTTGACCATGTGTGAAACTCTGAAGTTTGAACACACAATAGGCGTACACTACGTTGACCGTGTGTGAAACTCCGAAGTTTGAACGCACAATAGGCGTACACTACGTTGGCCGTGTGTGAAACAACGTGAAAGGGGTATCAGTAATTCGAACAAAAATAATTGAAAGAAATCTATATAATTACTGTAGAAATGTAATATGTGATCCAATCAATTGTTTCTCTTGTACTGTATATACTTATTTTAATGAGAAATAATAGAGAATATTATTGAAAGAAAAATGTGATATTTGTGCTTTTTTAATTTGCTGGTTTACATCGAACATGTTTATACCGTTTAGGAGATGACTAAACAGTAAACAGTAAGCTCTGTCTACACTATCAAATGTGACAAAACAAGTGATGTGACACCATACATGGACATGATGATGTCATATCACTACCATATTTGGGTATACCACTACCATATTTGAGCATGCACATCACACTTTTTTTGTTGTTTAAAACACATCCGTTTGGAATATTTAACCAGGGAAAGTTCTTCCATGATTAAATGCATAAACCATCAGTTCATATACTATAGCGCCAACCCTATACCCGTGCTATTAGCATGGGTCTAATGTTTGGTATAGCGCCAACACTCTCTACGTGCTATAGTGGCCTCCCCCTCGGCACCCATTCACATTTTAACGTGCATAAGTACCTCTCCATTGGGTACGGTACTTCACCAGTGTATGGCCGTATTCACCATTTACACTCCGGCCAGGGGAAACACACAAATATTTATCTGAGAATACAATTTAAAGGAAATGCTTAATTATTTATGAACTCCGGAGTTCAAAACACCGGGGTTGAACAGCTGAATGTTCTTCGGTGTTGCTAGGTTGATGCGAATGGGGTATCTCCGGAGTTTCTCGGCATTTGAATGGTCAGGGTGTCGCTGGAGATCACTGCGAGGTTTGGTGGGGAAGGGGTATTAGAGTGATTGGTGAATAACGCTACAGACTCGTATGTAGATGACTGTCAATAGTCAGTTAACATCTCCTTAGTGACAGCTGCAGAAAATATAATTTCATTTATTATTAACATTTATTTTTATAATTGGTGCATATAATAACAACAACTAAATCAAGAAAATACCATTAAGCCTAACAGTGGATTTTACAAGAAGAAAATGCTTGTCACATAAAACCCATAACCCCCCAAAAATATAACAATAATATAAACACCACTGACATACTGAAATTTAAATAATTAAATTAAAACGATAAGATGAGAAAATCTGTGAGAATGATAAAAAATTCGACACAACCGAACCCAAACTTTCTGTTTGATATGCAGATGTCCTAACCATTATATTAGACCACTGGGACTTTCATGTTTGTTTTTACTTTCATTTTTACGAACGTAAAAAATAGAGGAAAAGTTAAAAAGAATGGAATGGGGTGGAAAGGGTTATGTTGCGCTATAAAACGTGCTAATGTGTAAAATATTGCATCTAACCATACTGCGGGCCTAAATGACATTAGGCCTATGTGCTGATGTTGGTGATGAACGGGTTGACATAAAATCATTGTGTTTTTAATAGTGACAAGCTGTTTCATATTACGTGCAGCTTATGAGTTCAGGTCTACCATGCCATAACATAACATGTGTAATAAAGTTCTCTTGTGGTAGTCTGTTCTTAAGGCTATAAAAACGACGTACGTTCGAATAGCTTAAGTTCATAGCAACGGGATATCTAGACTCTCAGCAGTCGTTAACTGTCAGTCATGTCAATTTGTCAACGTCTATTAACCGGATCCATAAATTCATCACTGATGACATGGTGTCACCAATGAACTCCAAAGTATGCCAGTTCACGTAGAATATTTCAGGGAGGGGTGAAATATACGACGCGCTTATAAATAGAAAAATTAGCGCATCTTCAGTAAAACCCTCTGTTGTGAGGGGGAAAGGGACACACACCACCTAAAAAGAGGACATTTTACCGTGAAGTGAACGAAGGGAAATATGTTTTAACACTAATACGACCAATCCCTATTCAGTGGAGACTTTGCTGGTTCATGGGGTCGTTTTCTAATTGTTCCCTTGAATACTGTACATAATATTTAAACCACAAATTCATATTGATAAAACTTTCGATACTGCCGTACGAAATGCTAGGACTTACACGTGAATATGGTAGCCCTATTTTGAGGTGTTTCAAAAAGTCCCTTATTGATAACCAATAGCTTAGTTAAAAGGCAAAACAAAAAAAATAACGACCTTTATTTAAGATTTATATAGGGCATAGACGTACGTCATGAGCCAAGTCATCGGGGTTTTTTGACGAAAAATGGACACAAAAAAGTAGTATGTTCATGTTTTTTTAAACATGAAAATAATATATATATTTTTTCGATTTTTCGAAATTTCTCTCATGTTAACGGTATAGCTAGGAATAAATTGTCAGTACATTGTATCTCAGTGTGACTAATTCGACACGTGACGGGTATAGCAACAATACCGCTGCGATAAAGACGGACCTGTAATGTAGGTTTGTCTACATCTGCCCATCAGTATTCCTGCTCAAGACCACCGAGTAGCACTGATTGCCTCCCAATAGGCTTAACACACAAGAATAATGTTTGCATAGCTAAGCGACCTAACTGACTGGTCCTGGTGATGTGCAGACCGCATAACCAGTGACGTGTCAAGTCGGGGACGTACGTGGTTGGCTGAAACGGGAGTGGTCCGCGACGGGGAGTCGACGTTAAACACTTGGATCAGGCTCCGGTTCTTGTTTTCCTTAGAACGGATGCAATCACTTCTCGTTTTGTTAGCACTTGGATGTCATAACTTTAGGTTGAATCCGTAAATGCGTCATGTCAATCATTTCGTCTCAGCAAGATTTTCAACTTGCATTTTTCATTTTGGTACATATGTTTGTTCTATGGCTGACACCAAACAAACAGTTTAATATATGTGTCGTGTCGAGTTGTTATAATTAAACATAACTTCCGGATTCCACGTTAATTCAGTTTCTATGAATTAAAATAATGGATTGAAAACGTATATTTAAAGTAAATATTATGTACGCTTTGTGTGGTTTTTGCGACAGATGAAGATTTTGGTTTCCAAACTAAAAACCCGTAATAAATATTCTCGAAGTTGATCTTAGTTTCCAAAAAGTATCATTTTTATAGATGTCGGAGATTTGGAGGGGGAAGAGGGGCCAGAACAGTACTAAACGTAGTGAATTTTGACGTCCTATCTTTTGCATTAAAATTTGTGAAATTTAGAGGGGGCCCGGGCCGGTTTCCACGCCTTGAAATCCGCCCCCGCTAATACTGCACTTCCCAGACGATATCACCCAAAACGGTTTCTTTCTAACTGTAACAGACCCAATACTCATGTCAAGTAAAACGCTCTGTAAACATGTTTATTATTCTTTAATTTACGGTTTCAAGTTTACGATGCAATTGTGTAAGTTACGATGGCACCGTAATTTACGATCATGTCCGGAGAAAATTATCTGCATTCCGGTAATGTATGTATTTAGTCTATTAAAATGCACTTTCTATTCGCGGATTTTGCTGGATTCAAATTTGATGAAATATTCGACATTAAATTATGCAGTGGATAAGTAACTAAGTTTAGTGGCTCAATATTTCTATTTTGAAACAATTTGGTCCTTGGCGTTCCATACTATCAAACCATCTTCTTGTTTAGTTGCTTCCTTTTCCTATTATTTTATTTATTTTTATTTTATCTTTATAAATTATTTTTATTTTAATTTTTATTGTTACATGTTTATGTCTCGTCGTATTTTGTGAGGGTCCCTAATGATCAGCTTCGGCTGGATGGACCACCCGCATAAAATATTGTTGAAATAAAAAAATAAATAAATGACATAACCAGAAACGTGTGTGATCTATGGGCTTTTACAAAATTATTGCTCTGCCCGTTTATTCCAATTAACAATTCCGACAACAAAATAATTTGAACATGATTTTATAAACCTAATTTGTACAAAACATTGATATTTTAACTGTCTGAACAGATATGTAAAAATTCTATTACAGAGCTCTGGTTTAAGTTTTTAAATAGAAAAACCCTGGTCGGTTGGACCCATACAAACTAACACACTTATCAAAAACTAGGAAATATAAATCTTGGGCATAAAAATTGCTAAATATAATTTTTTTTTGTCTAGTCAGCTGTCAATATGTATAAGGCCTATTGCAACAATGATACTTCAAGCCTAATGTACACCTATATATGTCAAGTCATTTCAAGACAAAACTAATTTTTAGTAAATCACCAAATTTATTTTGCATTTACACGTAGCACATCAGGATTACGACATATCTATTGCTTTAACAATTTATTTTAAATATTAGCTCCAAAATGTTAGGAATGTAGAGAGTTGTATTAATTACTTATTAAAGAAATTAGTTCTGCAATATCCGATTGTCGTACACACGTTCCTTGCACCACATTACATGTGTAGCCAGATGGGCAACAGTTTACGCCGTCGGAACAGCAAACGGCCTATAAAAATGATTAATAAAAATGATTAATAAAGATGTATTGTCATATATAATAATTATTTAAAATTGGATCTAAACAAAATTTATTTACCTGAAAAAAATTATTTAAAGCAAAAATTTGCTGCCAGCCAATGGATTTTTGGTTGAATTTACCATATACTGTATTATGTTACTTTATTAGTGTTTTTGGTTTTTTTTCCTACGAAAGTGATTATTTAAAACTACAAAATAACCTATTCAAATTCTGATTTAATCTTCATTTTTCATGTTTTTGGGAGACAATACCTCTTTAAAGAAATGGCAACTTTTTTAGTCAGTATTAATTTGATTTATGGCAGCTAAAAAAATACTTACATTGCGTAGAGGGCAGCATAACCATGTTCCAATCCTAGACGCACAGCAGGTATTTCCATTTGGGCACTGTGAACGTCCATCAGGGCAGACAATAGCTTGTATATCAGTGACAGGTCTAGCAGCTGTCTTTGTAAGCCATGGTGTACTCTGGTCACCATTTAAGCACTTTCCTTCACTAGTGTCACAAGTCTGTCCTTCTGGGCAACAGTGGAGCTTATCACTACAGCATACAGCCTTCAGAAACAATTTAATTTAATAATTCATTTTTTAAGGCACATGGTCAAGGATTACCAATAGTAATAGCAGTTTACCGAGGTAACCACCTACTCATCTTGAATGATGAACTTGGTTCTTTAATGTGCACACATTTTATAACTGTGTACACTTGTTGACCTATGGTTTATAGTCCTTATCCGAGAAGACTTGTTCCACTACCAAAACTAGAAGCGAGTCGGACTCTACCCCATGACAATATTTTTGGCTCTTAAGGTATGGTAAACAGCACCCGTGCCTTCAAAATAGTCAGGCCTACTATTTTATGGGCGAGAAGTTAATAATTATTTATTACTTATTAATATAAATTGAATTTTTCATAGAAGGCAACTATACTGGCTGCCTCATACTGGCTCAATAGTATTTCGATATAATTATTATTACCTTTGGTAATGGGCAGCACCCATATTCACCACTAGAGAGTTTACAACATGTATTCCCAGTATCACACTCTGCTCTTCCACCAGGACAAATCACGTTTCTTAAACTTGCAGGCTGTTTAGACACCCATGGTACAGTGTGAAGGCCTTTGAGACATGTCGCTGTAATGCTGTCGCAGCTGTATCCCTTTGGACAACAATGCTGGCCATCGCTGCAGCATTGGGCCTAAGATTAAAATGAATAACAATTGTTTTACAAATTCATAATGGATAAGTAACTTTTGTAACATGAAAGTTGTCAGCTAACGATACGATAGTATTTATTGGGTTTCAGACAAATACTGTATAAATCAACCTGATTGCCACAGTGCAGCGCCGTCACACACACCAGCCTAGTTTGACCTTATACCAATCCATTTCCATATCGATATGCCTCTAAGGGCCTGTTCAGACCTACTGATTTATGCTTTTGTATTGTACGAAGTGTACGGGTCTGAATCAGGAAAAGATTCGTGGAAGCCACCTCTTACGACACTGATCTTTCGTTCGTTAAAACAGCTCAACGCTTAAAATACGAAAGTCATGCATGATTTTTACCTTTAACCAATCAATTTACTCCCGAATACCAGATGTTTGCTCAAATCTGAACACTTGGCTGTTACGACGCTAATTATAATATAACATTGCTTGCGATACGAAAGCATAATTCCATGGATCTGAACATACCCTTAAACCCAACCTACTGTTCCAGAATGGTACAAAATAGAGAAAAGAATCATGTTTTAAGATAAGAGGCATGATAGAGGATTATAAATATATCGTTTCTTACATTTGGTAGTGGACAACATCCATATTGACCAGTAGTAAGTTCACAGCATGTATGATTATCAGGACATTGAGACTGGCCATCAGGACATGTTACGGATTTCAGATTTAGTGACTTGGCTTCAGTTTTTTCTACCCAAGGTACAGTGAGTGTACCCTTTGTACAGGTGCCTCCTGAGACATCACATGTGTAGCCACTTGGACAGCAATGGAGACCATCACTACAACATACGGCCTGTAAAAAGAATTTTGTATAATAACCTTAACGAAATGTAATGGGGTAGAAAATAAGTTAAAATCTAAAGACAGTATCTTACTTTTGGAAGTGGACAGCATCCATATTGACCACTGCTTAGTTTACAACAAGTATTCCCATCTGGACATTGCGACTGACCATCAGGACACATAACGGCTTCAAGTTTAATAGATATTGCTTCAGTTTTTTCTAGCCATGGTACAGTGAGGGCACCTTTTGCACAGGTGCCTGCCGAGACATCACATGTGTAGCCACTTGGACAGCAATGGAGACCATCACTACAACATACGGCCTAAAAATACAAATTAACGTATACTAACAGTCTTACAACAATTGAAAATTGTATTGAATAAGTTTTAATTTAAAAATGCTAAGTTATCTTACGCTTTGAAGTGGACAGCATCCATATTGACCACTGCTTAGTTTACAACAGGTATTGCCATCTGGACATTGCGACTGACCATCAGGACACATAACGGCTTCAAGTTTAATAGATTTGGCTTCAGTTTTTTCTACCCAAGGTACAGTGAGTGCACCCTTTGCACAGGTGCCTGCTGAGACATCACATGTGTAGCCACTTGGACAACAATGGAGACCATCACTACAACATACGGCCTAAAAATACAAATTAACGTATACTAACAGTCTTGCAACAATAGACACGTTTCGCGGTCGCGAGGTCACCGTCAGTTTGACCTTTTAGTGGGTATACAATGGTAAACAAACACAGCGAGAGGTATGTTAAAGCATGGGAGAACTGAGAGATGATCATCTTAAAAAGCAATCGTCAAAACTAGCCTTTTGATGGAATGGCATGGTAAGGATGTTATTTATTTTCTAAACTTATGTTTTATATTCACTGTAGAATTATTTGGGCATTTGGTTCGGAATCATCGACTTTATTTATGTATTGTCATTTTTGGTTTGACACATATATATATTATTAGTATTACACTACATCAGTGCATTTAATACATGTTAACTGTTGATTTTATTTACAAATGTTGCGTAAATATATTAATTATTATCTTTCATTCTTCTTCATGCTCCTATTGCATCTTCCATGTATTATGTGATGTTCTTCGGCGCTTAAACAGACACCCAAGCCTCCTAGGCTTAGTAGACGAAGTACCGCATCAGGCAACGCCACCGGGCGGGCGGAGAGCCACGAGCACATCGTGGACGTACTGTCCTTAAAAAATTTCCAAGATTTTGCGCCACTATCCTTCGGAGCCGACGCAAACCACTCAGCAAGTGTTTGAAAATTAAAAACAGGAATATTATTCAGTGATTTTGTGTAGTTAAATTCACGATTTATCCAACATATGCAACATTTATGATGTACCTTGCAACAAAAGCACTCGGCAGTCGCCATTTCGCTATTCTTCAACACGCACTAGGCGAGAGGTGTTCGGTTTGTTTACAAATCTATACCCACTATTTCTGATTGGTCGCGAGCGCGAAACGTGTCTATTGAAAATTGTATTGAATAAGTTTTAATTTAAAAATGCTAAGTTATCTTACGCTTTGAAGTGGACAGCATCCATATTGACCACTGCTTAGTTTACAACAAGTATTGCCATCTGGACATTGCGACTGACCATCAGGACACATAACGGCTTCAAGTTTAATAGATTTGGCTTCAGTTTTTTCTACCCAAGGTACAGTGAGTGCACCCTTTGCACAGGTGCCTGCTGAGACATCACATGTGTAGCCACTTGGACAGCAATGGAGACCATCACTACAACATACGGCCTAAAAATACAAATTAACATAACTAACAGTCTTACAACAATTGAAAATTGTATTGAATAAGTTTTAATTTAAAAATGCTAAGTTATCTTACGCTTTGAAGTGGACAGCATCCATATTGACCACTGCTTAGTTTACAACAGGTATTGCCATCTGGACATTGCGACTGACCATCAGGACACATAACGGCTTCAAGTTTAATAGATTTGGCTTCAGTTTTTTCTACCCAAGGTACAGTGAGTGCACCCTTTGCACAGGTGCCTGCCGAGACATCACATGTGTAGCCACTTGGACAGCAATGGAGACCATCACTACAACATACGGCCTAAAAATACAAATTAACGTATACTAACAGTCTTGCAACAATTGAAAATTGTATTGAATAAGTTTTAATTTAAAAATGCTAAGTTATCTTACGCTTTGAAGTGGACAGCATCCATATTGACCACTGCTTAGTTTACAACAGGTATTGCCATCTGGACACTGAGACTGACCATCAGGACACATAACGGCTTCAAGTTTAATAGATTTGGCTTCAGTTTTTTCTAGCCATGGGACCGTCAGTGCACCCTTTGTACAGGTGCCTGCCGAGACATCACATGTGTAGCCACTTGGACAGCAATGGAGACCATCACTACAACATATGGCCTAAAAATACAAATTAACGTATACTAACAGTCTTGCAACAATTGAAAATTGTATTGAATAAGTTTTAATTTAAAAATGCTAAGTTATCTTACGCTTTGAAGTGGACAGCATCCATATTGACCACTGCTTAGTTTACAACAAGTATTGCCATCTGGACATTGAGACTGACCATCTGGACATACTACAGATTCCAAAGTAGTAGATCTTGCTTCAGTCTTTTCTAACCACGGTACAGTGAGGGCACCTCTTGTACAAGTGCCTCCTGAGACATCACATGTGTAGCCACTTGGACAGCAATGCTGACCATCACTGCAACAGACAGCCTGAAACAAAGACAGTAAAT
This sequence comes from Antedon mediterranea, assembly GCF_964355755.1. Taxonomy (NCBI): domain Eukaryota; kingdom Metazoa; phylum Echinodermata; class Crinoidea; order Comatulida; family Antedonidae; genus Antedon; species Antedon mediterranea. Next base: position 35,526,267 of record NC_092670.1, on the reverse strand, counting down.
GAATATTACATTTCACAAAAACTATTGATAAAGGATTTATCTCAATTTGATGTACTCTTACTCACGATTTTATATTATAATTTGAAGAAATAAATGTTTGATGCGAGAAGATGAAAATATAAACTTACATTTGGAATTGGACAGCAACCATACTGACCACTGCTTAGTTTACAACAAGTTGAGCCATCTGGACAGTAATGGGTTGAATCGCACTGGACATTCTCAAGCATAACAGACTTGGCTTCAGTTTTTTCTAGCCATGGTACAGTGAGTGCACCCTTTGCACAGGTGCCTGCCGAGACATCACATGTGTAGCCACTTGGACAGCAATGGAGACCATCACTACAACATACGGCCTGTAAACAGATTTTTGTATAATAACCGTAAGAAAATGTAATGGGTAGAAAATAAGTTCTACAAAATAGATTTATGTTTTTCAGTTACATTACACCCTTGTTACAATACAAGTTAATTAGTGTAGAACACTTTTCTGTATGTATGTAACAAATGGCAGTCTCTGATTGGATGCTCACCTGCGCACACGGTACCACTTGTTATGCAAATTAGCAGGATAGAATGTTATACCACAGGTTTAGATTAGTAGTTGCACAGTACTGGTATAGAATAGATGTGGGCTAAGCGAGTGTTGATGTACACTTCAGCTAAGGCACATTATTCAGAGTACGTAAATAAAAGGTAGCTTATGCGACAGCAGGTATTAAACTTGTGCACTCAAATAAGCCAAAGTGGGGAACTAACGACCATGAGCACTACTATCGTTATAAGAGTAGTTGTAAACTATTTATATATTAGTGTGTTCTACTTATGGAATCCTAAATATTAGAAAATGCATGTTTTATGTTACTATAGATGGTCGGAGGAGAAGCTGATCTATTTGTAATAAGTAGTGTAGAGGCACTGATTGATTGAAATATATTTATACTGGGTGACCTCTTCAGTCACGAAAGATGTACTAGGTTCTTTAAAGTGCACACGAGCTAGATGTTTACACTGGACCTACGGTTTATAGTCCTTATCCGAGGAGACTCGTTCTACCACCAGAACCATGGAGTGAGTGAGCCTCGAACCCCTGCCGATGTTATGGCTACGTAATTACGGTTCCACTGTCTTAACCGCTCGGCCACTCACTCACAGATCCTTGGAACTGGAACACTATGGAACAATTCATTGTGAGCGCCGAAGTACACGATCAGAGTCGCGTGGACTGTTATTGTGCATTGAATATATCCATTTGAAACGAACTGTATTTGTTGGACTATTAAATCATTTAAACATATTATTACTAGTTTGTGTTTGTGTCGGGCAATAATATTGTGACAAGACCGTATCTTACTTTGGGAAGTGGACAGCATCCATATTGACCACTGCTTAGTTTACAACAAGTATTACCATCTGGACATTGAGACTGACCATCAGGACATACAACAGATTCTACAGAAAGTGCTGGAACTTTCTCGTACCAAGGTGTGTGGATATCACCATGTATACAACCTGGCGTGGCATCATCACAAATGTTGTCTTTTGGGCAACAGTGTATTCCATCCTCACAACATACTGCCTACATTCGGATTAAAAAGGCACAAGATGAAATTCATTGTAAAAAGAATGCTTTACAAGTCTTTATTTTACTGTTTATTATATTTGGCTTCTTGTAGAAAGAAAAAAATATATATGAAAATTACATTTGGTAGTGGGCAACATCCCCATAATCCTGTGGACATCTTACAGCAAGTGTAGCTATCTGGACATTGTGAGTGACCATCAGGGCAAACTGGGTTCTTGGTGGTTACAACTTGTTTAGCTTCAGTTTTGATCGTCCATGGGACAGTGAGGGCACTCTTTGCACAGGTGCCTGCCGAGACATCACATGTGTAGCCAGTTGGACAACAATGGAGACCATCACTACAACATACGGCCTAAAATACAAATTAACATAAGCAAAAACACATAAGCAAAAAGATGTAATTCAAATATGCATGTTACCTTATCGTTTTATATAGTATCTTAGAAAATAACTCCTGTATTAACGAATATTTGATGACACTTACGCTAGGTAGTGGACAGCATCCGTATTGACCACTGCTTAGTTTACAACAAGTATTGCCATCTGGACATTGAGACTGACCATCAGGACACATCACCGCCTCAAGCGTAACAGGATTTGCTTCAAAGGTCAGTTGAGCAGGGCTGTGCTTTATTAGTTCAACAGTTGATGAGTAGTTTTCACAAGTACCACCAGCAATATCGCATTTGTAGCCCTCTGGACAGCAATGCAAGCCATCGCTGCAACATTCAGCCTACATTGAAAATAATTTTCACTTGAAATATTGTATTACACCTTAATGCACTATACATATTAGATAGATATTAGATTCATAATCACTCATTCACTGTCATGAAATTTCAATCTATTAAAATACCAACATATAAATGCTAGTTAAAATGGAATAAAAAATAAACATCTAAAACAGAACAGAAAATCTGTGAAACTTATATCAAAATAAATGCAAACCCTCTACCTTTCTCTTTCCTCCTATTTTAATTATACAAATTACTATTTTGCCACCAGATTCCCAGTGCTGAATCTTTATACTGTATATATATATTTGGTATTAAATACAGCATGTCATTCACTTGCGTTGCCTGAATCCTGTAAGTTAATTATACTGCCGACTACTAGATACTGTACTGTACATGTGAAACACATGAGATGGTGTATTACCAAAGATTCCTTCTCTATTGATACTTCGGAAATAGATACAGTACCGAGAATCGGCTGATTTAGCATAACTATTAATGTGATCATGCATAAATTGCTTACGTTTTCCAGGGGACAACAGCCGTACCCATTATCTTGCTTACAGCATGTGCTCATTGGAGGGCAGTATGACTGTCCATCCTGACATTTAACATTACCAATTTTCTTTTTAAAAGAGAATAAACATGGTAAATGATTTCAAAATAGACAGAAAAATTTCTGTATAAAATTTAACTACCCAATTTTATTTATAATATATGTTTTATTAAAAAAAACAAATTGTGTTATGTCAATTGTCATAAAAACGAAAGAATTTTAAAAATTACTGAATAGGAATTGAATAATGTAAAAGTAATAGTTATCAATTATTTTGACAAATAATTTCTACGAAGTAAATCTACAGTAGCTTGCCATTTCTATCCAAATAGTGCAAATAATTTGAGGAGCTCATAATCAACCGTAGAATACGCCTAAACGCCAATTTACACAGACGAGCGGTAACGGTAAGCTGACAACCATGGAATCCTCAGCGGAAAGCGCCTGTCCGATCTGCGTTGTGTGTGTATAGTGGTCATAAGATTCTATATTTCTATTACCTTTGTGATTACTTCAGTAAATGATAGTGTAACAATGCCTTTGATGCAGGATGAAGAACTGCAAGTGTAGCCTGATGGACAACAGTGTTTTTTATCATCGCAACAAACGGCACCATCGAAAGGACAACATCCATAATAACCATCTTTTAATGCACAACAAGATGAGCCGGAAGGGCAAGTTGATTTCTGAAAAGTACAGTAAATGACATGAGAGAATCGATAACAAAGTACTATGGCTCTTTGGTCATACCAAAAATAACAAACAATAAGAATGAACTTTTCTGGACCCTCTTCACAGTACAGTAACGAGGAAATTATGTTCTGCTGTGGCAGCCAAAACATGGGTTTGCAAAACAAGGAAGGCTAGCTCTCGCATACATTGATGTACTAGAGACGAATACTGGTATGCAGAGAGATGAACTGGCTGTCACAATGGCAGATATAAGTTTGGGTACTGTACTGTATGTCCCGGACTAAATAATTATAATTATTATTTACTCATCCTTTATAAATATAGTTTCATAGCATAAATGATGGCAAGGATCCTGCATAGAGAAGTTTACACTTCTGTTTTCGCAGGACCCTTTTACATAAAAACATAAAACAATAAACACAACATAATAGATACATAGGAACAGTAACCAGATAGTCATTCTTCTGCTTGTCACAGTGGCAATTCCTCCTTATCAAAAACACCTATGTGTAAATTTATTATTTAGGCATGCTACAATAATGAGTCAAGAATGTTGTTTCAAAGGCCTTGACATTGTAGTGTCCGCTTTATGTTTACCGAATGTAGAATTCCTTCTTTTTACGAAAATAGATACATGTGTAGACTTAATTCAAGTGAAAATGATTTAGTCTCAATGATAATAGATGTAAAAGATGCTCTCCAGGCCGATATCATCAGCTTTTATTTATAATTTTGTTAATTTTTATGTAATGTTTGCTTTCTATGGACCAGAGAATCCGAAATAAAAATTGAATGAGTAAATGAATGCACGCAGTACTGTAGGTAAAACATTTATTACATGGCATATCTATTGTGCTCACTAACACTGTACTTTGTTGGAAACTGTAAAATTACATTACAATAGACCACCATACAGTCCAGTCTAATTTTCAAATTGCATAAAATATTATTAGACTGTGACTCACCCCATCAGGACAGTTTACATCCTGTACCTCAAACAGACTCGGTAGTTTCTGTGCTGGCAACTTTTCATACCAAAACATTTCTATATTGCCTTTTGTACACATTGACGTGGCTTCATCACAAGTATACCCAGTGGGACAGCAGTGCTGACCATCGCTGCAGCAGGTTGCCTGTAGGTAAAAAATATCATTTGCGATAATAAATTGTAGCTGAAGAAGTAGCCAGACGTACTGTAGATAATTTGTTTCAGACGCAGTAGGAGTTTGTCCGAGCATTTATTGAGCTTTACACCTTTATGGTTTCATAATGTATTGTGTACAAAAGACGGAGCTGTATACAGCTCCATCACTTTAGAATTCTTTTATTTATTATTTATATATTTAGGCAAATTGCCAAGGATAACCATAAGCAAATTCATTCACTATCCTTCTTTGACAAGATCGCCTAAAATTTATAATTTAAATCTACGATACTTAGTATTGTATATTCAGGAATAGCCGCTCCATAGTCTCTTTGCTTTTCTTCCTTATATCTTATTCTTATTAACTCAAAATTATTTTTACTAACAAACATTACTATTTGTATGCCTAGTGTGTAAACATTATTGACATAATTTCATAAACATCTTCATGTCGTACAACTACTCGTAACATGTTTTCTCAACTTTCTATCATCTAAAAGTCGTAGTTAGTCATGCCTCGGGTCACATTCTATGGTCACCGTACAGGTAGGCTACTACATTAGTACTTCTATGAATGGATGACTAGCCGGTGACAATAACGCTAGTTGGTCATACCCAGTACCGTTTTGATTTTACGATCATTCGGGAAACCACCTCACGGCAATCCTGTTCACATGACAAACATACACAAGATGCTCTACATAAACGAAGTCTTATTACAAGTTTTTAGGAGTTGAAATTTGTCATTAGAAGAAAACTTGACATATGACAGGACATGAACCCAGGACCCTTGAATTGGTAGCCAAGCATCATAACCACCAAGCCACAACTCCACTCTTGCAGCCAGATCGAATCAACACATCTGTTCACTTATGTACTGCACTGAGCTTCTTTATTATTTTTATTTACTAGGGTTGGAAAGCTCCCAAGTCATGGATAAATAAGCTGCACAACTTGGCCGATCACTCAATAGCGACGAGGGCGCATTCCCATTACTTTTTCTTTGCCTCTGTCTGTGTGTACATTACATTAGGCAATTTATAAATACTGAAGATTATTATTAAATAAACAAACCTTAGGTTGAGGGCAGCATTCATATTTGCCAATGCTCGCTTTGCAACATGTGTATTGTGAACTTGGGCAGTAGGATTGACGATCTGGGCACATGATAGTTCCTGGAGGAGATGCCTTTGTCTTCTCCATCCATGGAAAAGAAATGTCTCCCTTTAGACATTTTGATTCCGCCATGTCACATGTAGTTCCTTCTGGGCAGCAATGTGCCTTATCCGAACAACAAGTTGCCTAAGGATTTGATATTAAGCATTTTAAAACTGTTAAAAGTCTAGGTTAACTTTTACCCACCATTTTTTAACCAACACTACTTTCCAATGGTTTTGGACAAATAAACACTACTGTACAACTTACAAAAGGACAGCACTGTATGCTAATTTTTCTGGATGTTTTACTTTTCGTTTTGATTTAGCTTTTTGCTTATTTTATTTTGTATCTCCAATGAGATCCAGCCACTGATACACACAGAATTGTCATTGTTTCCAGTAATTTTAATAATAATGATACCAAAATCATTTTTATAAAGTGGATTGTATATATATATTATAATGTTAAGTGTATTTAAAGTAGTTGAAGAGTATCATGAGTTCTATTGTCCTGGAAAACTACTGTATTGTGGTCAAAAACCTATACAAGGAAAAGATTTCAGAAACTGATACTTATTCTTAATGTTAGTACAGTACTTTCATAGGCTTACAATTATCCTTGAATATATTTTTTTTATATCCTTTGTATTATTTTATACTGACCTTGACGTATGGACAGCATCCATATTCCCCAGATTCTAGCTCGCAACATGTGTTGTCATCATCGCAAACCGATTTGTCTGGGCAAGTGATCTGGTTGTTGAGGTTATTGGGCTTGAATCGCAGAATAGGGTCTGCATGTACGCTGGCCAGCAGGGCCAGTACCATTAAGAATATCATCTGAAGAAGAAAAGGTATTTGATCAGAAACTAGATTAAAAGGACGATAATTAACAGTTTATATCCTATTTAATTTTAAAGATGTATTGTCCCCCAAAAACATGAAAAATGAAGATTAATTAAATCCGATTTTGAATAGTTTATTTTGTAGTTTTAATACAGTTAATTACTTCCGTAGATAAAAATACGATAAAATAATTGGGTAAAATCAACCAAAAGTCCATTGGCTGGCAGCCAATTTGACTATTTTTTGTGTAAATTATATTTAATTTTTTGTTATCCCATTTTTGGTCAAAGTGGATAACTACATCTTTAAAGATATATTGTCCCCTTTTTTTTTTATTGGTTGTTGAACGTCATTTTAATGTCCGATAATAGTTATTCACTTTGACCAAAAACGGGATCGAAAAATGTTACTTACACTTTACAGTACCTGAAAAAATTTAATTAATTTAATTAAAAAGCAAACAATTTTAAATTTGAGTTTTTGGTTAAAATTAACAGTTTTTCAAGTGAAATAATATATTCATTTTTTTCCCTATAGAATTGAATAACTTTATTAAAACAGCAAAAATGCCATTTTAATCAATCTTTGTTTTTCATGTTTTTCGGGTTTAAATCTTTAATTTAAAAGTAAGCACCACTTCCTGCATCGATTAAACAATTGCTACAATATCATTTAAATAAGTACATTTAAAATCATATGACAATAAAAAGGAACAAGCCAACGAAAATAAAAGCAATTAAACAATTTATGAACAGAAGGTTTTCAATTGAATTTCTTGTCCACAGCTCACATGATTGTTTATTCAATATCAATTGTTATGCAAAACAATGCAATTGTTAATTATACGTAAATTACTAATTATCCTTAATATACTGTAGATATAATTATTGGTCTTTTGGATTAATTACTACAGTATCTGAGAGGTATGACCCAAACAGTACCTAGAAAAGATAAAATTATCAAAATGTATACCAGATTATAGTACTCAATGTCTTGTGATCATCAATTGACACCACAGGTCAGAGTTCACCCAAAAGGGGAAATCCCTACTAGGTGAATAACTACTTCCTCCATTACAATCTACAGTATGTAATTTGAGACTTAAGTACTGTACATTTTTTTAAATTTTGTTCCGTACAAATTGATTTAAAATTTTCGTAGCAAATTGCCAACTATGCAAAACAATAAATGCAATAAAAACAATAGAAAGCTACAGTGGGGATTATTTGGTTAAAAATTATTACAAACAATTTTATAGTTGCCAGCCCATTGTCATTTATTAATAACCGAGAACAATCATAATATCTGATAAGCCATGAACAAAGTAATTATACTACAATACTAGGCCTATTATACAATAATCAGTTTTGTCACTGACTTTCGACTAACCCGAGCCTAATTTGTTAGACCTATTTATGTAATTTGTTAAAACACATTTTTTTTGTAATTCTTCTGCATCAGAAACTGGATGCATGTACAGTAATTTAAATTTAATGTGATCTTATGCCGGATAGGCCTGAAACTTATGCACACAGCACAGGGCTTGTATCATATTACCGGTGTATTTAAATCGATTAAAAACTTAGTAACTAAACAGTTAATTAGTTGCAGACTTGATAAAATCACCTGCAAAATGTACAAAGAGAGTAAAAAAAATGTGACAATAAACCATCTAGGCTTCTAATCTGCTATTTGCATTATAATTGTAGAGGCCTAGACGGTTTTGCAAGGAGTATTTACAGAGGGCAGGGTAGCCTTAACAAATACAGTTATCATAAACGGTCAAATACATATCACCTCCCTCTTCAAAAATGCAATCTAATAATAATAGGCTGGGCCTTCTATGCGAATCGTTCTCCCTAGAAAGACTAGCAGCTAAAGTCGTCAAAAATACACACAATGCAGAAAATATAAATGGTATTTAAAGTTGCAATAACTTACATTTCAGCAACGTCTGTTCTTAGACGTTAATAACTTGCAAATGACCAAGAACTAAAACACCGCGGTGGTGGTAGTAAATGATCAACTCAGCTGGACCATGTAAAAACCGAAGCGCGTGACACCGGATTAGTCACCTGATTAACCACGTGGGATTACATATTTAAATTTCTTGTCTCGCTTTACTGAGTACACATGGCGGGGATTAGCGCCACCAGCAGCCTTCTCACAGATCATCATCATTATTATTATTATTTATTCAGGCAAAAGATACATTTTACAAAATATACAAATCAACAAATTAAACAAACACAACGCAAAAGAAAATATAAAATCATAGTCACTAGCTGCTATCATTGGACAAAACAAATCGTATTTTCTAATATAGTAACCCGAATTAGTACAAAAAATCACTTACTTAGAAAGATCGCGTGTTTTTACTGCTTCCCGTTTCAGTATAGGCCTAGTGTTATTATTATGTCAATGCTGTAGACGTAAGGCCTATAATTCAACATTCAACATTTATTAATTTTAATGGTCAACAATACAACAATTGTATAATTATAATACAATACCAATAAAGATTTAATAAAAAAACGTGAAAAATGCAGATTGATGAAAAAAATACTTTGATAGCCTATGCCATTTCGCAGTTTTAATAATGTTATTAATCACTTCCGTAGAAAAAAAACTTTAGAAATAATGTTTTCACTTACAAAAAAACTTAATATAAATAAATGGTTAAATTATATCAATATTTTTGCTTTAAGTTAGGCCCTACAGTTTTTCATATATATAGGCCTATATATTGTAATTTTTGGTCAAAGCGATTAAATATTATATGAAATTCAACAGAAACATTTAAAACCATTAATTTTCAGAAGATAGATCAATACACAAAAAGAACAAATGATGATTGATTGATTGATTGAAATATATATTTATACTGGGTAACCTCTTCAGTCAAAGACTGGTCTCCCAGAGGGCCCAGTTGGTGATCAGTGGCTGTGATGTACTAATACACCGGAGTAACCCCCTACTCGTCTCAAATGCATTTGAAGAAATTAAGGTCTATGAAAATTATAAATATTTAAAAAGGTCTAATTATACAGGTGATTTTTAGTGATCTATAGTTTTCAACGAAAACCTCAGAGAGAGAAAAAGAGTTAACAATACTGGAATCTAATTGATTCCATAAGAAATGACCAGAAACATAAATAAAATGGTGGGAAGACCTTACAAAAGCAATAGTTACACTGATGAACGGTAGGCCGACCTACTCAGATTATGATTATGATTCAAATCATCAGCTATCCCGGAAGCATGATATACATGAAACAAACTAAAAGGTTCATGGCCGTTTGTTATTCACGTTTTTCTCGACAATGTTGAATTAAAGTGATTATTTCTGTTGCAAATAAACATGATTTCAATCCTTAGACGGTCTCTCTCACTCAACTTACTCAAACATAGTGGGGAAGAGAGCGTAATGCTCCGTCTACACTATCCAACTAGTTGACTAAAAACAGTTTGATGTGCCCAAATAGGTAGTGATATACCCAAATAGGGTAGTGATATGCCTAAATATGGTAGTGATGTGAACATCATGTCTATATATTAGCACATCACATTTTGTCACATAATGTTTGATAGACAGAGCTTAAAACTACCACGGAAGGGAAATAACATTCTCTAACACAATGCAATACACATGCCACATAATGCAGAATAGTGTATATGCATAATGCATGAGAAAAGCAAGGCCTACCATATGTCAATTATTTATATCTTTATTATAATATAATTATCCGAAATTAATCAATCGTATGCTAATTCCGTCTACAAGCAAATCATAGTGTACTAAACCAACTTGGGTGATGAAGCAAACCCATTGAATAATTCAACCATCCGTACTTGTATTAATTAACTCACGGATGGAGTTTGATATCGAACTGTATTATCTATTAGTGTTGGATGTAGCTTTTGTATTGTGTGCGCGATTATTATAGTCACTTTTGGATTTATTGACAAATTATAATCGATCGATGCATCCACGTAGTATACCTACAGTTGGTGTCAGCTGGAGCACACCTATGGTATCTGAGTATCATCACGTTGTGTATGTAGTGGGTACAGACGAGACAATGTACGAGAGATGATTTTAAATTAGGCTTACAGCGACGATAGATTTTTTGTTTGGAGCATGCCGCATCCATCTCGCGATTTTTCTTTAAAAACATAGTCGAAATTGTCAGGAATACGTGAACAAGTAGAATAAACTTTTAACATGATGTCAATACCAAGAAAAATTATACGAGCTATTATCATGACGTCTGTGTTATGGATTACACTTGATATGTTGTTAATATCACTTTACGAAATGTCTTCTGGGGCGGACAACCCAAATGCATCAATGAAATTGCCCAATTTAAACGTACGAGATGAAACTCACGACGGGCAAAAGGATATACAAGTGGAAGTGCCTGTTGATAGTGGAATGAGCGACGAAATAAGTAATCTTAAAGATAAACAGAACAAATTAGTCAGTTATATAGACAGTTTAAAGCTTAGATTAAAACAAATTGAGTCCGACGTAGGTGATATAAAAAATGTAAAGTTCTCCAACAATTTAGTACATCATCCTCTTCCAATGCATCAAGACGCACATCCGGATATCCAGAATAATAATAATATACCGGTTGTTAACAAAAAGGTAAGCTTGATTCATTTTAAGAAGTTACTCGCGTGTAATTTTCGAATGAAATTCGAGGATTGGAATTCTTTAGTAGGCCTTACAATACAAGCCTACACATCGTATGCTTATCAACAATTTATCCTCATTACCGAATATCAAACGCATGATTTTTTATTAATAATTATTATTATATGTTCGAAGCAGTAGGGAAACATAGCTTGAATACGTGTTTAGCATTATTAAGATCAATTTTAGTGCTGTACAAAAATATAGATTTTCGTTAATACCTGGAAGGCAATCTATATAAATAAACTATAAATTTTCTTTGTTGGGAATGATAAGAGTATACCATTCTTCTTCAACATAATCGTTCTTCTTGTTTTTTTATCGTTGATGAGACCTGAATAGATAGAGAGGGGAGGACAGGTACCACCATACCGTTCGCATGGGCGCGCGCACTGTAGTAACCGTTATAATTTGAATGCGCATAATCAAAGTGAATAAACAGTGACACTTCGATTTCATCATGGTAATTATTACTCCATGATTTCACGTAGTATCCTTCTGCAGCCGGCAACCGGCATCCCGTGTTCCTTTTCTGCATTATCTGTTTTGTATTTAACGCTATCAAAACGTGGTTACCAAGCCTTAGTAAGTCCATTAATCTATGTGATAGATACTATTCAGCCATCACACAATTGCCTTGACACAGTTAAGAAACATTATAGTTTTCATCATTGGACCTTTTTGTTTGCATGAAGTAAAACAAAATAATTAGTTTATTTGAAATACAATATTTTTTTTAAACCAACATTGTTAAGCAAAAAAAATATATAATAATTATAATATTGATATTGAAAAAGCATTGTTTGTTATTGGCATGATTCGTAAAATCGGTTTCGCTTTCATCAATACAATTTTAATACACAAGTTACAGAAAGTATTTTGAGAACGATTTCCATAACAAATTATTACCAAGATTGAAATGCTGTTGATGATATGATAATAATTAATAGAAGAAGCTTGATGATGTTGAAGAAAGTGACCTGACCAGAGGATCGATGACGTAGTATGATTAAAGTAATGACGTCATTTAATTTAGATTATTCAGTAATAATGTTGATATTGACAATGATTAAAATGGCAGTGACACATCTCTTCTTAAATGAACGTCGACATTTGCTAGCTATTTATAACCGTTCCATTTTAAACCTCGTATGTGACGTTTCTCTTCTATTAGCACTAATGTTTATACATGTAATTCGATTCTGTTTGCTTTGTTTTTCGTTATTATTTGATCAGCTTTTTCGCTACTATTTTCTCAGTTTCATCTAGTGAAAGACCTGGATGTAACCTCATCACCACGTGACAAAAATGCACCTGGTGAAAGCGGCTTACCCGTTGAAACTAACATAGCAGACAGAAAGAAAGTGGACGATGGGTGGCGTCATGCGTCGTTCAACGAGTTTGTTAGTGATATGATATCATTAGAAAGATCGATACCGGATACCAGACCAAATCAGTAAGTATATTATTTTACCTCCATAGTATAATTTAATATCACTAAATCCAAAACGTGGAACTCAAAAATAAAAAATAAATTGTATTTATAAAGGCACTAATCGCGTTCCATAGGAAGGATTATTTTTGTTCTGTTCCTCATGTTTTACAGGAAACCGTTATAGATCTTAATTTCCAACTTCTTTTCAATGTGATCATCTTGAAGACCATGTGTATTTTGGCACGTTAGTTTTAAGAACTTCTTGGAAATTTGTAAACAATATGGCATGTTTTAAACGAATAATAATACAGTATTTATTTTCACAAAGTATACATAAGATCATCATCATCATCATCATCATCATCAGTGGAAATTTACTTCCATTTATTGTCATTTGCATATAAAATAATTACACATCGAAATTATGTTTGCTGTGAGATATACAAAACAGATAAATACAAAAAAGTTAGTTATGGCTCCTCCAACTCAGGCTTGACTTTTGGAGGTTGTCACCTTTTGCTTTGCTACTTTTTATTATACAGAAACATTTCAAAAGAGAAATTGTGCCATTCTTTTATAATTCTCTGATGAAAGTTATGATTTGTACGTTGCATGTTTCTATCTGTTCTGATTTTTAAGGAAACAAATGTTTATGTTGGTTGATTGAACAAAATAAAATTACAAAATGTCACAAGATACAGAGTAACACATAAATATACAGCCAATAATGAACATTTTAATATAGTGCAAGAAAAGAAACAAAAGTGGAAAATGGACGCGATATATTATATATATTTATTTATTCGGTATATAAAAATATATTACAAAACGACAGTCAAGGACTGAAATGAATTGCATTACAAATGACTAAAAATTAGTTAAAATTGCTATAAAAATAGAAACATCTTATTAAAATTAGATATCGTACCATAAAATTAAAAAAATACATGAATAAAAAACCTTAAAACATTCACTTATTACATATCTAAAAAGAGCTAGTGGTGCCTATTAATTATATCCACCATGGTGGGAACTGGAGACGACCTAAGTCTGCTGGTTTTACAATGAGGTACTTCTAGAAAGCGGTTGAATCTGAGAGACCGAGCTGGCTTATGAAGAGGGGGAAGTTTCTCTAAACAGCTCGGATTTTAATAAGCCTTCCCCGAAAGACAACACAAGTTTGTTTCTTCTCTCAACAAGAGTAGGTAAACCAGTAACAGACAATGCATGATCATTGTTTACTGCAATGCGACATAATAGTATTTATACAAAAGTTATAAACCTTGGTTTAAACAGAACACACTACCTAATAAGTTACTATACACCACTGCCAAAATGATTTCAGACTCACGTGCAATTTAGTGTAGGATATGACCATAGAGATCTCTATCATGACTATCCTCCGGGGTTTTTAAAATCGCTTAATGATCTATTGTTTCCTTCGTCGTTACACGTGAATAATGCCATACTATTGTTTTACATGTTAGCACTGTCTATGGGGTGAAACATTTGGAGCATTTCCCTTGACGGTACTTTACAAATAGTACATCGGTATAACATGTGACAAGATCGTCATGCGGGTCGTCATGGTTCGCGCTTTACGTTTGGTATTGTTGAAAGATCCTCTACCAGAATTCCCATTCATTCATTCATTCATTCGTTTATATTTGGTAATGATAATTTCAATAACAATATACACGAACAAGTACAAGAAGAAAACGATTACAATAGAAGTGGTACAGTGGTTGATTTGCAAAAATCCATATACTAGGAAAGAATAGTGAGACTAGTTTAATAGCACTTCAACATCTAGACTTTCCCCAAGTATGGGCTCAAGCAGTATACTTATGAAACGCAATACAGTTAACATAACTTAAAAATACATGGCTTCCTCTTTTTATAAATATGTAGGAAGTCAAAATAGCATTTGTTTCTATGGTAAAACAAACCACTTATTCATTCTCCTAAAAATTCTCCTTATTAGTAAATATTGTCTCGTTCAGTTTATACATTCTTCATTAAATATTGTTTAACTTTATGTTGAATACACTAACATATTTATGTACCAATATAAAAATGATCTATTCATCCAGTATCGTTTAATAACCTTGCAGTTATTGACTCGTTCTATTCTATAATTACTACCTAGAAAAACAGGACAAACTTTTGTCCACAATTGAAACGCACAAAAGTTATAGGTCAACAATGTATATCTTATCAAGGAACATGTATTTTGAATAATTTGACAGATCATGTAGAACAATCTGTAAAACAGAGATCAAAACAACTCATTCTTGAAAATTATATCAATTTATGATAAGAAATCGCAATTTTGGTTATAAATTTGGTTATTTTTGGTAGAATTACATGTTTAAAGCACGTGTCATTATTGTGTATCCTATTTATTTTGATCATGGAATAAAAATATCGATGAGACTGAATCTGATATAGGCCTAAGAACAATGCAATTAATTTCCCGTATTTGGTTTACAATGCTCATCCATTTGTCTATTGTTTTGAACTTTGACCTAGCTATTTTTTGTAACAGAATCCTTGTCTACACATTATCATTTTTTGAATAGAAAACAAAATGTTTGATCAATCAATAGTCGTTAGATGGACACGCAACAGTAATATACTCTACCATGATGGAGAAAATAAATATCCATTTCATGAATCTACAGTTACAGAAATCGATATTGTGAACTTCATTTCCTATTTAAGAATCTTCCTATTGTTAGCCAATCATTGTTCTTCGTGATTTTTGACAATAATAATAAACAAAAAATCCGTTTATGATATAAGAACAAGGGAGTTATATTCAAAATCTACGCATGCGCATTACGTGATATTTGAGTTCTTACCAGTGTTCTGACAACATTAGTATTTTGATCAGCTTTTTTTAAAAAAAAACTTTAGGCCCGGTACAGAATCGTACAATTTATTAGACTTACCCCTGATTACACCAGTTTTAAAAAACATTTCCCTTTTCAACTTAGATGCAAGTCAAAAGAATACTCAAACAGGTTGCCCTCAACGAGTGTGATCATCTGCTTCACAGAGGAATCATGGACTCCACTTTTACGCACAGTTCATAGCGTAATTAACAGATCACCTCCCGAACTTATTGAAGAAATTATTCTGGTTGATGACTATAGCCAAAGAGGTAAACAATATAGTAGCTTTCTAATGTAGGTTAAAACTGAGTATACGAGTAGTAGTGGAAACAGTGAACAGTTTGTTTGGTGGCAAAAACAACTTATATAAGTAGCATCCATAGCATTTGTGTGGACAGAATGTACTTTACGTTTAGTTTACAAAGTTAACACAAAAATAATTAGTAATGAATCTCATTTTGATAAAAAAAAAAAAGAGTTTATGGTGTCTGAATATTCACCAGACAGCAAGATACGTATCTAAATGACTGTCAATAGTCAGTTATGATCTACCTAGAGACATGTAAAATCTGGTAGTTTTCAACAGGTAATATAGTAAAGTTGCTATTTTTGCTACAACTATCTTATTAGTAATGCTAAGAAAGTCGTTTTGCAACTGTTTTTACTATTTCCAATTTTCTTTGAAATGAAATACAGTGAAAACCGTTTAATGAAGTAAGACTAGGTAAGTGAAGTTTGTTCTTATTTTTAGATCAATATTTAAAAGAACCTCTAGAAAACTACATGAAGAAATTTCCAAAAGTAAAAATTTTACGACTTCAAAAACGAGAAGGTTTAATCCGTGCCAGGTTAAAGGGTGCAGAGATTGCAAATGGAGAAGTGCTAACGTTCCTTGACTCACACGTTGAATGCAACGTAGGCTGGTTGGAACCACTTCTGCAAAGAGTTTGGGAGGACAGAACAACAGTCGTCTGCCCAGTTATTGACGCCATTGATGACAAAACATTCAAGTAAGTTTATTTTTTGCTTAAAGATGTAGTCCCAAAAAAAACAAAATTAATAAATCAGAATTTGAATAGATTATTTTATAGTTTTAATAAAGTTAATCACTTCCGTAAAAAAAACCGGAACAAATAAACGTTTCACTTATAAATGATAAAATAAATGGCAGCCAATTTGACTGTTTTTTGCTTCCAAAATTACAGTTTTTTAGGCAAAACATTTTTTTTCGATCCAAATTTTGGTCATTTAAGTGGATAACTATTAGGTGACATTAAAATAGCACATTCAACAAAAAATCTTTTAAGAATTATTTTTTTCAAGTTTCAATAGTTTTTTTCGACAAACCTTTCTTTCTTCAGGTACATGCAATCTGGTAATTTGATTGGAGCTTTTAATTGGGAGATGCAGTTCCGATGGGCAGCAGTGCCAGACTACGAGTTAAAACGTCGCGCCGATCAAAGCTTGCCTATCAGGTTAGTTTGAGGGCGATATGCTGAATGGATTATCAATCATACTTAGATTTTGTGACTGAGGACGATTCGTTATTCAAAATCATAATGTTATGAATAGTATTTGGTCGTTAGAACTCAACTAGGCCTAGTGGCATTTGTGACGTCGCGTCCGCTGAATGTGCATATTTCCTCCACATAGCGCACCCGTACTGGTACTAAGTTTTAATAGACGAAGAATTACCAAACTTGTTGAATTGAGATGATTTTTAGTACGATAAAGCTATTAAAAATTCATGATACCATCATATTGAACAATACTTTATCTGAAACTGTTTAATGTGAAGATGCAACCAATATTTTACACGGTGCGGGGTAAGATGAATTATTTTCTTACCTGGTACACAGAAAAGTATGTTAATGAAATTCAACTTGTTATCAAATTATCTACAGGTCTCCGACGATGGCAGGAGGTTTGTTTTCAATAAATAAATCTTATTTTTATGAACTCGGAACTTACGATCCAGGATTAGATATATGGGGTGGCGAAAACTTGGAACTTTCTTTTAAAGTAAGTTATTTAATGTCAAGATTATCTTCAAGATTCAAGACATGTTATTGGTCCAGTTAAAATGGAAATTCATTTTGCTTGACATAATGAAGACAATAAAAAACAATAAAACTACAAGAAAAAAAAGAAGAAAAATCTTTGCCATAAACGAATAATTCTTATAAATAACTAATTGTTTACAAACCAATATAAGTAAAATAAAACAAGCTTGTCTAGCTCGTAAGCTTCCTACTAAATAAACAGAATATTCTAACAGTTCTTTCGTAGGTCTATTTCATACAATTATGATGAATGCAATAATTCTCTTACATTTTTAGATTTGGATGTGCGGGGGTAGTCTGGAGATATTACCGTGCTCGCGAGTAGGCCATGTCTTCAGATCAACTCAACCTTACAAATTTCCAAAAGGAAATATGGTGTAAGTACGCCTAAATGTATGCTTTGTATACTGCATTGTACCAAAAGGGTAATAAAATATAAAGCGCTCTGTCAACACTATCAAACTAGTTCGACAAAAAAAGTGATGTGCCCAAATATGGTAGTGCAATACCCAAATTGTTGTAATGTGACACAATCGTGTGTCACATTTCTTTGTCACACAGTTTGATAGTGTAGACATAGCTTTAGGTGACTTGTTAAATATGCGTACACATGGTCTTATTTAATTTCTTGTTGCAACGTAGTAAACTTTCCCGCTTTAATTATTTCTTTTGAATTACTTACTTAAGCCTTGTTACACCTAGAAGTGCATAGGCCATCAACTACACCTCTCCATCTCACACGGTTCTGGGCAATTCCTTCCACCTCTGTCCAGTTATAGCCAGCATCCTTCACCTCCTTATCCAGTTCCCTCCTCCATGCATTCCTTGGGCGTCCTCTTTTTCGTTTTCTTTGGGGATTCCATGTTAGGGCATGCCTAGTTATCTTGTGTTTTGGTTTCCTTAGTGTGTGACCAATCCATTTCCATTTCCTTCTGCTAATTAAAATTTCCACTGGCTCTCGTCCAGTTCTAACCAGGAGATCCTCGTTCCTTATTTTTTCTGGCCACCATATTCTGAGAATCCTTCTCAGATATTTATTGATGAACACTTGGATTTTCCTTATTATTTGATTAGTTGATTTGATTATTAGTATAATAATATAGGCCTACACCATAAAAATAGAAATAAGTGTATTTCCATACCTTTTACTGATCTTCAATGCTCAAATTGATAATGATTATAATATACGGTAATCCTATAAAAAAATCTATACTACTTGTTTGTTGGTCTTCTCTAAATTCAGTTGTAGCCAGTACCGTGTAAATTGGACCGTATAGTTTTTATCTTTTTTAAAGAACGTTCCTTTATAACACACAACGAGTTGTTGAAGTATGGCTTGATGATAAATATAAGAAGATATTTTATAAAATGCGACCATCACTAGTACATAAGGACTTTGGGGACATCAGTGAGCGACTGCAGTTTAAAAAGGATAAGCAGTGTAAAAGCTTTGACTGGTATTTGAAAACGGTATATCCAGCACTGTCCGTACCAGAAACAAGATTTAGGGCTGATGGAGAAGTAAGCATGTATTTTGTCTGTTCAATAATACTGTACGTAATAAATGAATACTAGAGGGAAATGGCGAACAGACGTCTACAATCGACTTGAGTAAAAAATCATATTTTTTATTTGAACCATATTTAATGAGGGTGATCTATCCAGCAATTGCTGATCATTTGGACCCTCAGAACAGATACAATACACAAAATACAACAATAACAGAAAAGTTAAAGAAAAACAAAATCCTATAAATAAAATAAATTACTAAGTTCTTATATAATAAATAACTGTTAAATTATGCAAAAATAATAAATATATATACTTAGAACTAATATTTTACAAATTTAAAGTCTGGAAAAGGATTACATAGTTTAGAGAAAAGTCATAAGTCTAGTTTTGAATGAAGAAAGGATAAAAAATAATAATAATTTCGTATGCTTTTGACTCCACTTACGCAGAATATAATAATTAGCTCTTTATTGAATTTGTACATAAAGTACGTCAACTCTACAGGATACAAAAACAGGGATATCTGCTCTCACGATTTCCCATTTCCATATTTTTTGAATATCGGCTATATCAATTTATATATATATATATGTGTAATGAAGAAAAAGCATAACAAATAATATTTCATAAATCTTTATAGCTTTTGTAATTATTATTTCAGCTCAGAAATGTTGGACTAGATAGATGCCTTGATAACATGGGTGGCAAGGGTAGTCCTGGTATTTTTCCTTGTCATGGACAAGGAGCAAATCAGGTTGGTAGTAGGCCTATCATTCTAAAGAAAAAAATGATTTATGTCAAAAATAAAAGTGATTAAAATAATGTAGCTGGATTTGAAACCACGAACATGGTTTAGTAATATTTACTTTTCTTTCTTTTTATACATTTTAGTATTTTATGTATAGTCTAAAAGGTAAACTAATGAGCAGCGGCTTCGACAAATGTCTTGGAAGTTTCAATCAACATGCGTTGACTATAACCTTTCTTCAGTGTGATTCGGAAAGCAAGGCATTTAAATTTGAACATAGACAGGTAAGAAATGATAGCAGTAAAAAAAACTACAAAAAATAATATCATTTAATGTGAGAGTGGTATTGAGTATAGGATTGAGATATAGATATTGGACACGATAGATTGAGTACGACTCGTTGAATACGACAGTTAGTATGGCAAAGTGAGTTCGACAGTGAGTAGGAAGATGTGAGCCTGACACAATGGGTACGGCACAGTGAATACGACAGTCGTGGGTGGGAGGTATATTGTGTATAACAGTAACAGTGAATAGTGTTTGACAAAGTACATACACTGACTACGATGTGAGTACGATACAATGAGCTGACACAGTTAGTACAACACAATGAACATATAGCGATACATTCTCCGTCGATGCATGATGAGTTTTAAAAGTAATTCATTTCAATGAAAACTTGTAGATACGAGTCCTAAAAGTACAAACGTGGATACTTATTATCCCATCAAGGCAATCTAACAGCAAGATGCTGAGTTCCAGAGATCAAAGGGTTTATCTGTGGCACCAACACGCATCAGTACCACCCCACCGCGCACCGCGAAGAATGTACTTAGTACAGTACTGTTGATATTTGTCGCAGCCAGACATAAGAACAAAGGACCGTTACACTCAGTGCCTTGTTGTTAGATTGCCTTGGTCTCATCCTGTCTGTTGAATCTTCCCTGGCCGACGCAGTTACGCCAGATCCCTGACCAAATACAATCAACAGTAAGTTTCCCCTTACTAAAAATAACCATACTACCTTTATATTTAGGGCGGTGCAATGTATATTACTTCTGGAAGTAAATGTTTAGACATGGGAGATAATTTAAGAGGTGTGGCGCTACGGGTATGTAATGGTGGGAAAAATCAACAATGGCGATGGAGCAATTATTACGACGATGAAGGCAAACGAATGGTTATTTAGAAGATAATGCCATCTCTGAAAAATCAGAATGAGTTTCTTGTACGGTATCATGTCTAGTGCCAATAAACAGTTCAGGTAGTTTCTTGTCTTCTGCTATAACGTTCTCCAACATGTTTTACTGGTTATGCCCTCTGACACAGAACCGTTATTTTTTACTTTTATTTTATGTCTACATAGAGGGCAAGGATTACCAATACTAAATTAATCACTGTCCGAGAAGACCAGGAGCCACCACCAAAACTAGCAGTGGGGCGGTCTCGAACTCATTCCGATGTTGTTGGCTCTTTAGGTACGGTTCTGCCTTAACCAATGCCTCAGCCATTTGGCTGTTTGGCTGAATGATTTGATTTTTATTACTATACTGTTATAAGGGCGTAAGTTATTTGTGACAAACTTGTAATAACGGGGCTTGGCCGTAACTCTGTTAGACATGACTTCAACAAAATATTTAATGGAAATTATTGAAAACCTTAATAATATCTTTGCCAAATCGCATTTTTTTTTTGTGTCACTCACTGTCGTACTTGCTTTTTAAAAGGCTTTTTATGATTATTTTTCTTTCAAACACTTTTTATATTTCAAGCCTTTATAAGCTGTGTTATTAATTTTTTTGTTGGTTTAATTTGATTTTTTTTCCTTCCTTAGTGATATAATTATAACTATATTGCTTTTTACCATTGTTTACCTTTCTTGGAATTTTTAATAAAGAAATTAGAAAACTAATTAGATATTGTAATTGCATTATTATATTGAACGTGGAAGGAAGCCTTTACAGTTTGATTGAAAAAAATAATTATCAGGAACTTGCATAATGGATATTGTTTAAAGAGGAAATCGATCAAACCTTTAAATATGAACATATATGTACTGTGTGTCTATAATGAGGTGTCCATGGCATGCCGCTTAATGTCTATGTTGGGTGTCGGGTAGTCTGCCTTTTAGTGTGGATGAAGTGTCATGTCTCTTTTTTAGTGTCTGTGTTGAGTTGTTTATAGTCTGCCTTTTACTGTGTGTGTTTGGTGTCCATAGTGTGCCCTTTAGTATCTGCGTTGCGTGTTCATAGTCTGACATTTCTGTCTGTGTTGAGTTGTTTATTGTCTGCCTTTTACTGTCTTTGTTGGGTGTCCATAGTGTGCCCTTTAGTATCTGCGTTGCGTGTTCATAGTCTGATATTTCTGTCTGTGTTGAGTTGTTTATTGTCTGCCTTTTACTGTCTTTGTTGGGTGTCCATAGTGTGCCCTTTAGTATCTGCGTTGCGTGTTCATAGTCTGACATTTCTGTCTGTGTTGAGTTGTTTATTGTCTGCCTTTTACTGTCTTTGTTGGGTGTCCATAGTGTGCCCTTTAGTATCTCTGCGTTGCGTGTTCATAGTCTGATATTTCTGTCTGTGTTGAGTTGTTTATAGTCTGCCTTTTACTGTCTGTGTTGGGTGTCCATAGTGTGCCCTTAAGTATCTGCGTTGCGTGTTCATAGTCTGACATTTCTGTCTGTGTTGAGTTGTTTATTGTCTGCCTTTTACTGTCTGTGTTGGGTGTCCATAGTGTGCCCTTAAGTATCTGCGTTGCGTGTTCATAGTCTGAAATTTCTGTCTGTGTTGGGTTGTTCATAGTCTGCCTTTTAAAGATGTATTGTCCCCCAAAAACATGAAAAATAAATATTAATTAAATCAGACTTTGGATAGGTTGTTTTGTAGTTTTAATGAAGTATAATCACTTCCGTAGGAAAAAAGAAAAAAAAATGTGTTTTCCCTTTTTAAATGACAAAATAAATGGTTAAATTCAACCAAAAATCCATAGGCCATTTTTTGCTTTAAATTATAGTTTTTTCAGGTAAATCATTTTTTTTTTCGATCTAATTTTTGGTCAAAGTGGATAATTATTAAGTGAAATTAAAATGGAATATTCAACAGAAAAATGTTAAATAATTTTTTTTTCAGGGGGACAATACATCTTTAATGTCTGTATTTCGTGCCATGATCACGGGTGCGGCTTGTGTATGTGTGTATAAAAACGTATCTATCGAGTGTCAAGTTTAATGTCTGATTTTGAGCAATGGTTATTAACTCAGTACGCCCTCTATCATTTGGCAGGTGCTATGAGCGACACCATTTAGATAAATAGAAATAAATTAAACATACAAAACCATACTATATCTTTATTTCAATATGTCATATTTAAGACCACCAATACAATGTTTACAATATATAAAACTTTAAATATTATTTATCAACGAATATTTACATACCGTCACCAAAATATATCTCTCATGTACTGTTGAAAACCTTAATCATAACAAAAGATATACTCGTTTTAAAAGTGCCACGGGTATACCTTGTTGTACAAGTGTTTAAGGCTTTTTACCTAGTACCTCCTGCTTATGATACTATTATACAAACTTACATCAAGGTGAAACGTCACTACCATAGGGTGCATGAATTGTGTTGAATGTCATATAAAAAAGAACCGTTAATGTGGTATTGTTATATATATTTATATATAATATACAAAGTGGATAATCACGGTGAGAAAATGTAGGTTGAAGAAAACCATCCCCCATTTCCTGTTTTCCTTCCCTGTAAACGCCTATTTCCGTATAATGGCGTCAAACTACCATTATGCCTAACTCAAACACACTACGTAACGTTTAATAGGATGGAAGACAACAATGATTCAATAACAGCAAAGAAGAACGGAAAAACACGTTAATAAATTATGATAAATAATTTAAATTAATTTGGTAAATTAAACAGCGTTAAAATAATATCTTTCAGTTGAAAGTAACTAGTGCGTCGTGCTTACCGTTATTATAATATATTAAATATTTAATTTCAAGAAGGCGAAGTTTTGCATGGCGAAATCAACCTGTCTTTTCCTATTGTTAATTTAATGAACCCTAGAAATTAGGTCTTCAACAATTACAGAAGAAAAGTCCATAACACTAACATATAATTTATAATTAATAATATATTGTTTATCATTGCAATAAAAGTGGGTTGCCCTCACAAAAGAGAAAAAAAAACCACTAACATATAATTTTGTGCATAAGCATATTATAAACAATAATTCAAACATTCATAGGAATAATAGTTATGTTTAAATAATCTTAAAAATAAAATCACATTATTACTGTCATAAATTTCCATTTTTAATATTCAGCACGATATTAGTTTTTTTATGAAAATAAAATCTGTAAACATATTACACACATTTTACTCAAAGAAATTTCCCTTTGAAAAGTTACTGAACATGCGCCGGAAATATTCAACACGATATTTGTTTTATGAAAATAAAATCTGTAAACATGTTTACAATTATTACACACATTTTACTGTAAGAACTTTCCCTTTGAAAAGTTACTGAGCATGCGCCGGAGTCGATGATAACTCCTTCTCCAGGAGGCTCCAAATCTCGCCGAGTCGCGATGGATTAACGAAAGTAGTTCGGATTTGGTGTCTGCCAATTTAGCGCCCTCTTTATGCATTAACGATACCTGAGCACGAAGGCGTATCTTCCTGTCGTAACATGCAAATGCACGATATATCTAAAAAAAAAGACACCGATATGTTATTATAATAATAATTAGTTTAGGTAGTCTGCCAACATAATTACTTATAATGGAAAATTGACGCATGTAGATTATCATTATTGGAAAATTGACCATGACTCTTGTTCGTCAGGCCTAGTTTATGCACGTACGATCATCCGATCAAGAATCAAAATGTATAAGTATTAACTTCAACTAAACGTACATTATAACATGGGCATGTCATGAAACAACATGGAAAACACAGCAACCACGATAAACAGTTGTCACGTGACCCAGTACAATGTTCGGGTAATTCGTAATGGTTTGTTATCACTAATCTTCCATTTTTGGATTCCATCTTTGTGTACCATTCGTACTCTTGCATACCTTGTTCCTCTAAAAAGGCATTCAGCCACTCTTTCAGAAGCGGACCAAAATCAAGCTATTCAAATAAAACAAAAAGTGTTAATGTACGGTATAACATTTGAATGTTTATGAGTTTAATGGTATTTTTCACAATAAATAAAAAGTTTCGTAAGGAACAGTACAAAAGCTGAAAGGAACGTGCATTAAGCTTTTTGTCTGTATATAGGAATTATGCATTCATTATTATTCATAAGACAATGAATGAATAAAGGTGATGGTGAACAACAAAAAAATGCTTATTCTGCTCTTAAATTGTGTTTTTCTAGGGTAGGAAAACTTTCGGGAAAAAAAAGAGTTTGCCAGTGTAAATCATTATCACCATTCTGTTATTAGTAATAATTAATCATAGATAGATTCACTCCTCTTCATCAGGAAACGGAATAAACACGTATTTTTAACTCCGACATGAAATGCTTTTTATCATAATACATTGTATAGCCTACTAACCGTCAAGACAAACTTTCGTCCGATTTTGGCGCATGACTTGGCCTCTTCGAAGGCACTATCTAGCTGCTGCTTAATTCGTTCGTGCTGTGTGTTGATATACACAGCAAAATCATCTAAAAATGTAAACACAAACTGCATTTAATGAAATGTCATGAGTTTAATGGAGAGACTATCACGAGTTGAAGGATTGAATAATGAGGAACCGAGATGCATGGAACAGTCAAACTTAAAAAAAAAACCATTTTAAATATACACCTCCTGTATTCATATTCATCTAACATGTCGTTATAAGGAACCTCAATCAGAAAAACCACTTTTGTTTTTACGTTCCCACTGTGAGTGCGTCTATCCGCGCTGCGTCAATACCCGCGCTAGTTCACACGCAACGTAACAATGGGAACGAAGCGATTAGTACGTCAGATTATTACCTCATGGTTCAACTATATGAAATTAACATTTTTAATAGCGTCAAAATAGACGAATGATAATTATGTAGAAAAAAATCAATAAATTATAATGCATTGTTTGAAATGTGTACATTACTGTTGGCTGTACGTACCATGTATAATTACTACTGTACTTGTGTTGTATTTGGTTTTCTGCCTCAATCGAACGTCTAGCAAAATTGGTCTGTTTGACAATGTACGAGAAATAGCCTCAAGGTCCGACTCCGTTGTAATATGGAAGAACCTGAAAGAACCATTATTAAGATAAAGAATTAATAAATAAAATTACCAGAAGGGCCGGGTGAGTTATTGAAGTTGATGTATCCGTACTACTTAATTTCAACTATGATGCAGGTGTTCTCTCCTTGGTAAAACGTATACTCTCCCAAACAGACCACTCCTCCATAAGGAATACACTTTTCTTCCATCTAATATTCGTATCCGTCTGCCTCGAAGCCGTACTAAACGCTATAATAAATCATTTGTCCCACAGTCTATTGTCACCACTGTAACAAATTTGTCCATCCAACGCTAACTCATGGAGAGAGAACATCTGGATCGTAGACATGTTAATATTTTATATGTGATTTTATATTGATTTGTATTTTGTATGTGTATTTGTTACTATCTCTGCAGTGTATAAAAGAGGAATTTCTGATGTATTTTTTATATTGGACTAAATAAAGAAAAATAAAGAATAAAAAAAATGCAAAGTGTCCCAAAAGCACTGTATTTACTATTTTGAATGCCAAGAACCAATAATAATCTTTTATAAAAAAGCAATATACAGATAGGTTATGAGGAGGTTAGCCTCTTTTCCATAGGCGTGCGCACAAGTTCAAGCATAATATACCATTGTAGGGTAATATTTACTCACTTGAATGGACACGCAACGCAAGGACGCAAGCCTAAAAATGTTGTCTACACAACAAATGTGATGTGCGCATAATATGGACATGATGACGTCATAGCACTACCATATTTATCAAACAAGTTTGATAGTGTAGACAGAGCTTTACGCAAGTGATTTTATCACGACCCAGTCGATCATCTGTCTTTTTGTGATTGGTTAACTAACTTTCTTATCTTATTATTATATCTCATACACATCGTTGCCAAAATTTTGGCTGCACATGCGCAAACTTAGTTTCACTGACATTTAATAACAATTATTATATTCAATATTTAGCCATTTAATAATTACAAATTCATAAAATTTATCCTTCATGCTAAACCACAATATAAGCCGACTGTTATATTATGCACAAAAATCTAATTTTTCTGACTCATAACGGATTAAGGAACGTAGGTTTTCTTTATACAACCACACATTAGGTGATTAGTTATACACTGATAAAAAAAATAAATAGTGTGATGACTCGCTGCGCGTGATCTAGTTATTACAGACTGGACTTCTCAGTACTTCGCTAAAGGGGTAGGCCTTGGAGAAAAAGGGTGGCCCTGGAGAAAAGGTGTAGGCCCTGGAGGAAAGGACCGGGTAGGCTCTGGAGAAAAGGTGTAGGCCCTGGAAGAAAGAGGTGGCCCTGGAGAAAAAGGGTGGCCCTGGAGAAAAGGTGTAGGCCCTGGAGGAAAGGGATAGGCTCTGGAGAAAAGGGGTAGGCCCTAGAGAAAAGGGGTGTCCCTGGAGAAAATGGGTGTCTCTGGAAAAAATGGGTGGCCCTGGAGAAAAGGGGTTGGCCTTTAGAAAAGGGGTGGCCCTGGAGAAAAGGGGTAGGCCTTCCTTGAGAAAAGAGGTACGCTCTGGAGAAAGGGAGTAATCCTTGGAGAAAATGGACAGGCACTGGATTAAAGGGGTAGGCCCTGAAGAAAATAGGATGGCCCTGTAGAAGGGGATGGCCCTGTAGAAAAGTGGTAGACCCTGGAGAAAAGTGGTAGACCCTGGAGAAAAGTGGTAGACCCTGGAGAAAAGTGGTAGGCCCTAAAGAAAATGGTTAGGCCCTGGATTAAAGGGGTAGGCTTTGGAGAAAAAAAGAGGGGAAGGCCCTGAAGAAAATAGGATGGCCCTGGAGAAAAGGGGTAGGGCCTGGAGAAGGGGATGGGATCGTCATTGGCTGTGCTTTTTAAAGGGGTAATTGTTCAGGTAAAGCGGTAATTGTTCAGGTAAAGCGGTGAGCAGACTGTGCACACATCTAGTGTTTTAAAAATCCTTTTGGACACGAGGACATTTTTTTTATCAAGATAAACTTTATATAATATTCCGTCATTTGTAAATCAATTGACGCAACTGGAAAAGTATCCGACGGACTCTTTCATCGTAAAAAATAATATTATTATAAACATATGCTAATGCAAATTCAATCATTCAATTATCATAAATGATAAAGAGCATCCGATATTAAAAAAAAATATTAACGACTATAGTTATTATGTCTTATATTATATAAAAAAAACCGTAGGCAAATTAGATGTACCTGCAAACTTATCAAAGAATATATTATATAATATTATTTCAGAAATCCGAAATTTAAGATAAATTATTGTAGGTTAATATTATTGTTAATAATTGACACACGGCCTTTTATTAACGAATATATTATAATATATAGATTTTTAATCAATACAAATTTGTATACTGTCTTTTATCCTGAAATCTTAAATTTGTAGGTCCAGTACTGTAATTTGATTTTATTGTAAATAGTGCTTTTCATAATAATTATTGTACCCAATGTTTATATCATATAAAGGTATTACTGACTCATTCTGTCATAGTGGCCTAGGTCGGTTTTTGAATTTCCTGACCTGTTTTTATTGGGGTTTTTCTTGGTTAAAAATATGATATTAAAATGAATTGTGAATAAATAAAATCCACTTGAGGGCGCAAGCTTTCAGACCATGTGACGCGGCCTTCGTGTTTCTCTTTCAACATCTTTTGACATGTCTGTGGTGAAGTTTTCTACTGCGGCCTAGTTAGTGCAACGAGTTTGAAGTTATTCAGGTATTAAATTCTATCGTTATTATCTAACACTAATATTGGTGTACATTGTTATTTTGTAACGCCGGCGCGCGAATCACTGAATCTGATTTAAAGTGTTTAAAATGTGGTACGGCAGTACGTGCCCCGCTGCCTCCAGGTCGGCTGTGGTCGTTCCGTCCTGTCAAAACTTCTGTAACTCCGAGCCAACAGTAAATAATTGTTGAACTTCCTCTTACACATAAACTTTAAACTTTATATCTCACAAATGTTTAGGCCTAATTACATGTTTTGCATCGTTCGTCAATGGCGCAGATCCGTAGAAACATGCTTTGAGTGGTAATTTTCAATTTCACTTTAATGAGGAACACGAACGACGTCTAAAGATCCCGTTTTGAGGAATCAAGCCTAGAATAAATAAGCCTACTCTTTTCAATTTCGTTGACCCCACCATCAGAGTCCGTCGTTAATGAGATGACGTCTGTATCTGTACATTGTTCCATGAACAAAGATGACGTCCCTACATTGTTCGTCATTCGTTCGTCTGTAGATGGAAATGGCGGCATGATTACTGGCCTATGTATTCGATCCTCACGTGGGTTTTGCATCCATTCGTTTTCCATCTGTCTTGAACAGAGATGACGTTTCTACATGAATTTCCCACGTGGGTAAACATGTTCGTCATTCGTCTGTAGATGGAAATTGCGACGTGATTGTACTTAGATTCATCAAATGGGTTGCATCAAATCATTTTTCCATCCATCTTAAAACAGAGATGACGTTCCTACATTGTTCGTCATTCGTCTGCAGATGCAAAGGGTAACGTGATTGTACTTTGATTCATCACATGGGTTTTTGCATCTATTCATTTTCCCATCTGTCTTGAACAGAGATGACGTTGTTCCTACAAGAATATCCCAAATGGGGGTACGTAAACATGTTCGTCATTAGTCTGTAGATGGAAATGGCGACGTGACTGTACTTGCATTCATCACATGGTGGGTTTGCATCCATTCTATGCCTAGATGGCGTTCCTACAGCATGGATATCCCATCGGGGTACAGGTAAACTCCGTTTTGCATCCATTCTAGGCCTAGATGGCGTTCCTACAGCATGGATATCCCATCGGGGTAAACTCCGTTTTGCATCCAATGTAGACGAGGATGACGTCCCTACATGGATACCTAATATGGGTAAACTATGTTTTGCATCCATTGTAGATAGAGATGAAGTTCCTACATGGATGTACCACCGGGCAAAATTAACTGTTGCCTCCATTATAGAGGCAACAGTATGCCGCACTATATTGGTGCCTTACGTGGTAGATATGTAGACCTCTGCTACTTTAGGCCCAATACAGGTGTGTTTCTACACAAGTCGCGAAGGAATATATGCTATGTTTGTTAACTAATAACCATTATACAGCCAGATTAAGAAAACACGAGTGATTCCAATCTCGCGGTTTGAAAATCTTTGGACACTACCTTTTCGAAAAGCATTATAGAACAATATGATTGCAATTTTCAATTTCCTAATTTACCTTTTTCTGGCCTCGCTCAATAACAGGAATAATTCACGTTCTAGACATATCATAAACACAATTTAATCATGAGATTATTCGTCTTAAAGATCTACTGCAAGAAAAGTAATGACTGAATTGCTGGCAGTGATTTAATTCACAGAAAATTTATAAATGAGTTTTCGTAACATGTATCTTAATTTCCTGAATAATGAATAAATTATTCTTTCCCTACCAATAATCTAGACAGTGGGAGTTACGGTACATCTCTATTATAAACATAATTATCATTTTTTAGGAAGCAATTTAGCCTAGCCTTACAAATAGTTTAATGATTATACTGTAGAATCAATTTATGTGTTGCATTGTCGTACTTACCGTAAAATTAAGTAGGCCTACATTTCATCAATAAAAAATTCGTGGCGGTCTTACAAGTGAAGGAACATATTTTAGGAACCAATTTAGCCTTACAAATAGTTCAATGATTGTAGTATCAATTTATGTGTCCTAACCGTTAATTCCCAACTATTGTGATTACGAGAATAATTCTATTGTAGAGTGGCAACACTATAAAAGTACTTGATCAATTAATATTTTTTCGTCAACATCCTGGTTATTTGAAGGTTTCGATTTACGACAACCGATGACTAAACTTCGTCATGTTGGTTCATTGGTGCGGACACATATATTTGATGGTTTCTAGGTTCAGGCGACGATCAATCGATTGACTAGACCTAGGTTGGTCGTCGGTCGCCGCATATTGAAAGCTCTTTAATGTTCATCATGGTGAATTCGATTTACGACAACCGATGACCAAACTTCGTCATGTTGATTCATTGGTGCCGACACATAGATTTGATGGTTTCTAGGTCCAGGCGACGATCAATCGATTGACTAGACCTAGGTTGGTCGTCAGTCGCCGCATATTGAAAGCTCTTTAATGTTCATCATGGTGAATTCGATTTACGACAACCGATGACCAAACTTCGTCATGTTGATTCATTGGTGCGGACACATAGATTTGATGGTTTCTAGGTCCAGGCGACGATCAATCGATTGACTAGACCTAGGTTGGTCGTCAGTCGCCGCATATTGAAAGCTCTTTAATGTTCATCATGGTGAATTCGTTCGAAACTAAAACCAATCCCCACACGCCATATCTTTAAAATTCTATATCAATTAATGAAAAAATCATATTTTAATGATTTTGTTATTATTTTAACGATTGTATTGAATTCAATCACTATATTGAATGTTATCTATAAATGTTTATTGGAAGACTTTTCTTCTTTATAAGCATCGCGTAGGCCTACCTTTCTGGGATATAAGGCATACGGTATCGTACGCCATGTTAGCCTTGTATGATCATGGAAGACTCAGAACTAATGCCTCCATTTTATGGCCTTATGTTTATGTACTAATTTTGTATTGTACTCCTATTTTATATAAATGTTTTGCATCATGCTAAATCGTTTCGTCTATATTCAATGCAATATAAATGGTTGTGTTTACTTGTGTATCTCCTCCTCGAGGCTTATTCAGTACTGCAATACGGCTATCTATTTTATTGTACTTTTTTTTATTCGGCTATTAGGCCTATATGCCTAATTGTAATTACTTAATGCGGGTGCTGCTTCTACTCTAGAGTACAGTTCACATTGGTAGACGGTATTGCCCGCATAATTTGTATACACTCTTCTTAGATCAATATTTGAATTCATTATTCTATTTCAAGTATATAACGTAGAAAATTATACAAACAATGTATAATGTAATATAAAGAATAAATACTTTAATAATCATCTTATAGTTATAAAAGGATAGGGCTAATACATTCGATTACCAGTGCTAATGTCCAGTGTCGATTAATTCCGTCATACGGCATCTCCTATTTATTCATTCGTTTATTCAATATTCAATAAATGTTCTACACACATAATATTACAAATACATAAAATAATAATTATATTAACACGTACGATAATAACCAATACAAAACACGTGATGTCTGTATCATGGAAAATAAGGTTTATGTTAGTGTCTATGATCCGGGCGATACATGTGAAAAACATGTCATAATTTATCACGGTACCCTTCCTATAGTATAGGCCTACTGGACAAATTTATATATAGTACCGATAATCGGAGAGTAATGTGTATATCGAGAACACAAAAATGATCTCCACATTTGAGATTTAAAATCGTTTTGTAGACTCATGATATATACCCGAGTGAATTTTTGGATTTGGCTGCCTTATCGTATAAAACAGAACGACTGTGTACGTAACGGTGCTGTATACCTACTCAATCAAATGTCAATAGTTGATTAATTGGTATATACACGGATATGTCCATGGTATATCATATAGAATATTTTCTATTGTTGATTAATAATATCTCATTTTTTTTAATAACATGTTACACCGTGAACAAAAGATGAGTGGCTTTATGAATACAACATGCACTCGCTGGTAACATTGATGACACAAACAGTATGTTGCAAGTCTATCGATGAGCTCTTATAATTAGGCTTTTCTTAAATAAAAAGCACTTCCGTATATGATTTTGTGAGAGTGATAAACTTATACTATTGATACAGCAACAGAAATGAAATTGTGTCGATGCCAATGTGCGTGAACAAGGTTTAAACACAGTAGCGGTGTTGATGATTTAGTTTTATGGAGCAATCGAAATGATAATATACATATAAACGAGGATAAGGTGGAATTATACTATGTTTATTTAATAACCCGTATTTATTTTATTTATAATACCGCTATTAAAGGCAATCAAGTCATAAAGTCAGAGATCTGCTTTATAATTACCATTAGCAGCAGGTACAATACGTGTATTATATTATGCAGAACCTACCAGGCGTGTTTTTTTATATACATTTTTATTTGAACATCTTCTTTGATTAATTTTAGTAGGCCTACGTCTGAGATAGCATATCATGATGGTGCAGCATGTATTTGACGCACGTGTACAAAAGCCTGCGCATTTGTCTTTCCGTTTGTGTCATTAGATAATTAATTAAATGTGTAGTATTTCACGAAATTGCGAATAATTTAATGAATATATCAGATAAAACTTACCCGCCCATATTATTATCAAATTTTGATTCATTCTCTGGCAATCGAACACAAACATTGACTATGTCTCGGTCGTGTGTTATACGGTTATCCATGTCGCTGCCAGTCGTAATTATTTGCTGTCCGTTACCAGTACCACCTTTCACTTGAAATGGATGAGGTGGTTGTTTAATGAAATCAGACATCAAGGCAATACTTATCATGCAATTGTCCGGAATTTGTAGGGGTCCGCCTGCTTCAGGACCAGCTCCATTCTCGGCGACCGTACTAATAGTTACACTACTAGTACTTGTGACTGCAATCGTCGGCGGTGGAATGTCACCTCTTGTTTCTGATGCCATCGTAGCTGTTTCCCTTAGCAGATTTAAACCCGTTTCTTCCTTATGTAAACACGGCTTTCTTTTTAATGATATTATCTAGGCCGTTATCTACATTCTTCGATAGCTCATACTGTGAGATTTCGCTTCGTTTCCGTTTAATCACTCATAAGTATCAACGTACGTTCAATACATGAGGCTTATTGTCCGATTGTTAACCAAAATAGTAAACACAATAGAGTTTTACCGATAGACCACAATAACACAATACAATCGTTAGACCATGTGAAAATGGTTGAGGGCGGGATTCAACAGGTATAAGTGTCGGCTCTTCTGCAAAAGACGCATTACTAACATTTTGCTCGAATTATTGAGCTTAATTATTCGGTGTGCCGAATAAAAATGCCAATGTCTTCGTTCTTGGCCATGGAGCGTCTCATTCGTGGAAACTCACGTCATTTGTGCTAATTAAAATACGAATATTTTGACAATGTTGTATTGTATCATCCAACGTACATTAGGCCTATAAATTGACCATTATATTGATCATGCCAGGTCATTGGTCATTCTCATTCGGTAGCTCCACAACTCTTTGGCAACCGGTTCTATCGGACCTCCTTTCAAAAATAGTTCACCCAAGTACACCTGGTGACGTGAACTATAGAAGGAAGGTGGAACACCTACCTAGAGTATATTATCTGACCCGATTTTTGTTATACCATTATTATTCCAGCGAATACCGTAGACTGTATAGATTGCATACAAACATTTTATTAATATTAGGCCTAGACCAAGCTATACCGTATCATATCACTGGATAAAAAACTACAAATAAATTTGAATTGCTGAGCAAAGCATGTAGGCCTACACTAGTGACACGTTTTAAATAAGAAAAGTTTAACATCATTGACCATTAAAGACATTTCATGAAAAGAAGAAACATATTTAATGTTTTCTTTTCGTTACCGTACTAAATATCAATCTCATAGCTTTTATTATCATATCTCATAATGGATTTAGTGGCCTTTGTCTCCTCCACATGCGTATTGTCGCTGCTTTGTTTGAAGCGGGTTAGCTTTCTTGTTAGCTTGATGCCGACAACCGTGGCAACACTAACGATGACAAGGAGACAGATGTTAACCACCAGTACTGTGATGTCAAACAGTCCAGTATTAGAAGTCACCGTGTCACCAGATTCTGCAAGAGCAAGCAACTGATTTACATTTCATTTACTATAAATGTGGCCACATGGTTTATTAATAAGAAACTCAGAGCCTTACAATCGATGAAAGTGTTTTCATAGACCAATATATTCGTAATTGAAGGAACACAGTGTTGATTGACTGTTTGGCCGCGACACGCATTCCACCGTTAGGTGAATATACAGTATTATACCTATACTTCACCATAAATACGCAGACTTTTTCCTTTTAATTCATAAACGTATTTACATAAAGAAAAGGAAGAATATAATGTTTAAAGCTTGGTTCCCACTCGAACGCAACGCAAGCGTTTTAACCAATGACAAGCGAAGTTATAGACAGCAATCACAAGCGAATAAGCCATCGCTTGTGATTGGTCAATTCACTTGCGTTGCGTTACGTCCTTGCGTTGCGTCGCTAGTGGGAACCACGCTTAACCGAATTCTTACTTTGTTCATTACTTGCAGCAAACATCAAGGGTATGCGTGCGCTATGTTCGATTTCAGCGTTGGAATTGACACTGGACCGGCGTTTGCGGAGAGGACCATCACCTCGAGTGGCATCATCACTTATTTCTAATTGGTCGTCTAAATCTTCTGAACATCCTTGCTGGCAAACTGAATTGACATCGTTTTGTGAGCAAATGTTTACATCACAGCTGATGAAAATCTGAATTTAAAAAAAAGGGCGTTAATGTTTTTTTTTCTAAATATTCGTCATTTTGAAATGTAAAGTAATCTAGGTTCCTTGACAGTGGTGCTTTCATGTTGATTAAGAGGTACTACTATGGCATTGTACCACCCTAGATGAACATTATGTCTTGCCTTGAATAGAGAATAAAAAAGCAGTCGAATTTTCTGATCGAGCGGTTAACTCAGGCTCCGGACAAACCAACCATAACTGTAGTATCGGCACCGATTTAAGGCTCCCCACGACTAATTGTTCTGTTAGTAGAACAATACTCCAAGACTAAAGATCCAGTGTACACACCTGACTGATCGAATGCAAAGAAACCAGTGTATCATTTGGGAGAGAGCTACCCCGGTGCACTGATCCATCTTAAGGGTCGTTCACACCTGTTCCGGCGCCGGACCGGAACCGTGCCGGAGCAGGTGTGAAAGGCCCTTTACTCCTAATAGTCGTTTGTTCATGATAGGCGCTGTACTGTGGCTGACATGGGTCCACAACGGGCTTAATTTCCTCAATGCAGATGAATGACGTAATATAACAAAACCATCTTTCTAAAGGGTACGAAAAGGTGTACTAGGAATGAAGATTCAGCTGTCACATACTTTTAAAGGAATTAATATGTTTTCTTTACCGTGTCCAACATCCCATGTCGATGAAATTCAAAAGACTCGATTGAGAACCTCACTTCCGACAATGACGGTGACTGGTGTAGTTCTACAGTACTATCTTCAAAACAACTGTCGTAAAAACAAATAGTAAGTGTATAGTTATAATGAGTATAGGAAGACAATGTTTTTTTTTAAATAAGAGTTATTAGGGCGTTTTATTAAGTAGTATGAAGGTTGATTACCAAACTGAAGTAATAATAATAATATTATCCTGGATTTATATAGCGCATAATGTTATGAAACCTTTAAGCGCTGAACATTATTACCCCAGTCATTTTTTTTGGGATTAAACGTACTCCCATAATGCAGCTAGTAATCTGCGCAAAGTTGTGTCTTGATCTAATTGGGTTCCCATTTATACACCTGGGTGGAGAGAGGCAAAGGTAAGTAAAGTATCTTGCCTAAGGATACAAGCAATGCGGTGAGAGTTAGATTCGAACCTCGATCTCACGATCAGTAGTCAAACGTCCAACACAATGCGCCACACGCCCTTACGTGAAATATGGGTTAGAGAGATATGGATTAGTTTACGTACCGATTGAGAATGAAGTAGAAATAATCCTGAGCAGCTGGATCAGCCTGGGGTGTAGCTTTACAACTATCTATGCTGATATGTAATCCTGGATTTGATGCTCTAACAGAGAAGTACAGACGCTCACGTAGCTGTACGGGAATAGGGTAATCCAGTGCCGTGTAGGGCTCCAGGAAAGTTTCATCGTGAAACATATGAAGTGCAAAGTTAAAGGAAGCCGTCTCACGAATATCAAAGACAAGTGGTGACGTATCAGGATCAAAAACTGCGTGAATAACACCATCTGCACTCGTTTCGCAGACAATGTTTATTTGAATTTCCCGCTCTCGTGTTATGCGTGTATCGGTTACAGGCAGTGGCTCTGAGAAAATTGTGTTCAAGTATCTAACGCGTCCACTAGGCTTTACCTTAAAACAATTACAATTAATCACAATTATGAAACAATTACATCGTATAGTTTATTAGATTTTAAAAGCATTTATTTTCTTATGAATAATTTGTTTTAAAGGTTTGACTTACTCTTGTGATTGTTCCGCATCTATCGTAACCAGTTTCCATTAATATAACGCTCCTGTTAGCAGATAGACCAATGCAATTCGGGTCATTGAAATGTAAATGTCCTGGATCTACATCACCTACGATAAGTTTAGGAACAAGGACCCGAATACCAGAGCTGCTACATTCAGCTACCGGTGCAGTGATGGCTTCTGGGGTTGGCGGTGGCATAGTGGTTGTTGTCGGTGGCATAGTTGTTGTTGTCGGTGGCATAGTGGTTGTTGTCGGTGGTACTGTAGTTGTTGGTTCTTCGGCTAATTTAGAATTATAATTTGATTTTGAGCAGGAGAGTCTCCAAACACAATCATGACCAACAATGTATCCCTTTAATAGGGTGCTCCTTAGGGTTTACCGTAGTGTTAAAACATATTTTTTCCCTCGTTTGATTCATGGAAAATTGTCCCTTTATTTCACGTTTCTACTGAATAGGAGTTTCCTGAAGGAGGTTTTCTACTGTGCTCTAACACCTTGGACTCAAGCTCTGACTACAATATCATACAGTTTGGCAAAAAGTGAGATGTGCCTAAATATGGTAGTGACATGTCAAAACATGGTAGTGATATGACATCATAATGTCTATAAGGGCACGTCACATTTTTTGTCACATTAAGTTTGTGACAGAGCTTAAGGCACGTGTATTCAAGAATGTATACATTTTCAGTGCGTAGGATAATAATTGTAGCACGATAACGGGATCAGATTTTGAACAAATATTCACAAAAACATGTAATTAGGTCCCACACGATTTGAAGATCCTTTTTTATATGGAAATGTATCCGTGGTCATGTCATAGATTCAATCTAGTGGTAATAGCGTTTAGCTTACCTGTAGCAAAAAACCACATTGCGCCATCGTTAGGTCTCGTGGCTGAGCACGAGTCGCTGTAGTGGCCTAGAACGATTGCACTGTCCAACTCGACATAGTAAATGCGGTCATGCCGTAGGTTGAGGTTAGTGATATTGATTCTTACAGTTGTTGGCTCATCTTCAGGAAACTGCACTCGTCTAGACCGAGACGTATCATATCGTGCAATCCGGCGCGAGGTATCACCACGGAACTTATATATTGACACGTACTTAGATTGTTTTGGTCGCTGTATCTAGTGTACACAAGAAAGAATGCAATTACGAAGTTAACTGACTTCACTCATTAATCTATCAACATGGTATAGTTTGTATATACATTCAGATATGAAATGCTATTTGTAAATAATAAATGGAAGAAAAACCACTATAAAAAGTATTATTTGTAGTTAACATGCATGCATATTTTTGTGTCTATACGGCGCCCCGTATACACGGGGTGTGGCTCACGACGTATACAACGGATCTGCATTCTTACCTTGGTACTAAATACGAATATCATCTCCTCGGCTTCGGGGTTTAAAGGTATCCTATCGTTCGGCACAGACTCACTCGGCAACAATGAAGGCGGGGTAAGTTGTTCGTCTAAATAATTGTAAAAATGTATGAAATACTTTCTATTTAAAGATCCTATTTTGGACATTTTTACGATTTATATAATTACTATAATATGTAAAATAAAATATTTAAAAAAACCGGAAAAAACTTTAAATAAGAATCTGTTTTTGAGCAATAGACCTTGTTATGAATTTAGATATGGAAAAGTGGAAAAACCAACAGAACAAGACAGTCCTCGAAAGAATCTGTATTTATGTATGGAAATTCATAAGTATGCTTTTAAAGGAGAGAATACAAAATAATAATGAACTCGAGCGTAAAAATGATATTAAAAAATCTCACTTGTGACAATCAATGTAACACATTGTTGATCAGATGAGACCCTGAAAATATAAATAATAATTGTTCATATCTCTGTTTTGTTATTATTATTAACAATGCTCAGCATCTTTGAGATTAGTTCTTTAGATTTACCCGATATTAGGCTATCTAAGGCTCTGTCTGTGTGATGTATCCAAATATGGTAGTGATATGCCTAATATGGTTTGACATTATCATCATATCCATATATGGGCACATCACATTTTTTGTCACATAAAGTTTGAGTGTAGACGGGGCTTTACGTATGGCGCGCCAAACTGTCGAACATGAGAAGCGTCGTAAATTTAGTTTCAGTAAAAATGCTTCTGGATTTTAAAATTTTTATGGAGTCAGGTTTATACGTTTAGTTATTGATGTATATTGAAAGTGAACATGTAATTCTACTAACCCGTCGTCATCGGTAGCAAAGAAGCAAACAAAGTGTTCACCGATATCGTTGTCTGTCGGTGTCCACGCCAACGTGACGTTGTATAGTGTTTCAGTACCCGTATTATACTGCATGAGGGACGTCTTAGCCACGTTGGATGGAGAGGAAGTCGAAATCTGCGTAATACTAGATGAACAATAATACATTAATTTATCAATATAATTACAAAAATGTGTGTCATTTATAACAACCTGCGTTACTGCAGTAAATGTCACCTGGTGGTATGCCAGTACCACCTGAAACTAAATTCAAAGCGTTTAATAGTAAATAGACTTGTCCCAAAGTCTGTATTTATTGTCTTTTTTATTTAAATTTTTTTTTTTTTTTCGATTTTTTGTCTAAAAATACAAGCTCAAGTAGTATACGTATGAAACGCCATATGTGCCAAAATCTTTACCTTTTTACTAATATTAAGTCAAAACCCCGTATGGAACCCATACTAATTAGTAGACACACTTACTCAACAGATGGTCTTGCGGGTTTGGCTACTATATCCATTTGCCAATGTTCACCTGGTCTGATGATGTCACATGATCCAGTTGGCTCGATTATAGAAATTTTTCTGCAAATGTCGGCTGTAATTTAAACAAAAATAAATGGAATTCACAAGTCTCGTCTTATACACTGTACGAGTTTAGACTTATTGTTTTGTTAGTTCTCACTACGGGGCGCAATAAACATTCGGTTATGTGAAAGCAGCTAATAGGTGCGGAAGTTTAAAGTTCGCCTTGTGAGTAACTGGGATGGTCACTTTAGGCTTGACTTACACAGTGGGAACACTTTAATGAGAAATTGAAGTGGTATTTGACTGATTGCTTCCGTGGAGTTCTTTAATGCAAAGTCTTCAATTATGACGGACACAGCGTACCATCCTGGATTACCCGTAGCATTAAATGTGATTTGACACGTGTCCTGCAAACAAAGAAACTAAAACGATAAGCGTCTAAAAAGTGGTACTGCATTGTTGAGACGTACCGGTACGTAACTTGTGTGTATACGTGTTGTTATTATCACTGTATACATGGAGGCATGCTATGTCCGGATGATCATTAAATGTCATTACAACATCAACTGTCCCTTCATTAAAACTGCTAATGAAAAGACAACATTAAATAACGAACTAAACATGGTACATTCGTATCCTTACCGGGTCAAGATAGCTGTCGTCTGACAGAGGACCACAAACACGTGCACCGTTCACAGGATCAGGGCACTCCTTTTTACTATCATCTGCCCACCGACAACGGACAACGTCACCGTCCGGATCACGTGCTTTAAAAACATTTGGGTTTTTTAATAGTGAGCAAAAATTAGAAAAGAGGCTATCTATTAAATATTTAGTAATTATGATGTTATCGCTGAGTTAAAGATGTGTTGTACTGCACATCAGTCTCGTGTCTAATTAAAGTTTATATATATATATATGTATTGTCCCCCAAGAACATGAACAATGAAAATTGATAAAATAAAAATGTCAGTTTGTAGTTTTAATCAAGTTAATCACTTCCGTATAAAAAAAAAACGACAATGTTTTCACTTATAAGAAGACAAAATAAACTGGTAACTTCTACCCAAAAACCAATTGGCTGTCAGCCAATTTGACCTTTTTTTTTCTTTAAATCACAGTTTTTTCAGGTAAATATTTTTGTTTTCGATCCAATTTTTGGTCAAACAGAATAAATGCGACATTAAAATGACATATTAAAAAAATAGTTTTTTCAGTGGAACGAATACATCTTTAATGTTACAGTCCAATATGTTTTAATTGTTTTAGTTCATTTAAACTAACGTGAACGGGATGGACTGGAAAATGGAATATATGTAAACGTACTGTGCGTAGATGATCATTTCATGGTATCACGCGTGATAGAACTCGTGCACGTCCGAGGCATTAACAATTCGTTTGGTCACAAATTATTGTTTGAGAACCAATTGAATTAAGGCCAACTCAGACAGTGTCCTACGACGAGGCCCGACGAGTCGCCTCGTCGGGAGAAAATACGACGTGTTCAATGTTCTTCCGACGACATAAAAACAAAGTCCGTCGTTATCTCAAGATGACTCGTCTCGTCGTGATTCAACTCAGATAGCACCGACGAGTCAAGACGTTTCGTCAGGCCTCGTCGTACGACAGTGTCGGAGTTGGCCTTAAGGATACCATATTATTCACTTCACATATACTGTAACTCCTTACCTGGAATATTTATTGTGCTACTACAACCCTCTTGTACCTTGATGACTGGTATCATAGATGTAATCGGTGATGAATTAAGTCGTCCTTCTTTATCGGCTCTCACCGATATGTTTACTTTAGAGACCAGTTTCCATTTTTGTGCGTCTCCATAATTTTGAAGATTTATCCAGTAGCTATTAGAATAAAGTGGCGCGTACCTGAAAAGTAGTATACTATAATAGTAAATATGATGTATTTTGAAATAAACCTTTGGTCACTGTATTGTAAGAAATGTTACAAACTAAATACTTTTAGATTAGTAAACGTGATGTGGTCACTGCCTGAACACAACCAGATGAAAAGTGACACATTCCAGAGCCACTCTTGGACGCAACGTATTGACGTAAGCGCAACGCTAAAGCTTGGTTCCCACTAGAACGTAAGGGGTTACCCCGGTGAACTGGTTCACACAATAGCCCCTGTATCAGGGGGATTACCACCTATCTGATAGGACAGTGATTAATTCACTATTGGTAATCCTTGGCAACATTGCCTAAAGACATAAAATAAAAACGTAACGCAAAGACGTAAACGCAACGCAAACGTTTCAACCAATGACAAGCGAAGTTA
This sequence comes from Antedon mediterranea, assembly GCF_964355755.1. Classification (NCBI taxonomy): domain Eukaryota; kingdom Metazoa; phylum Echinodermata; class Crinoidea; order Comatulida; family Antedonidae; genus Antedon; species Antedon mediterranea. The sequence continues at coordinate 35,483,626 of NC_092670.1, read as the reverse complement.
TAGACAGTTAGCAATCACAAGCGAATAAGCCATCGCTTGTGATTGGTCAACTCACTTGCGTTGCGTTACGTCGTTGTGTTGCGTCGCTAGTGGGAACCACGCGTAAGCTTGGTTCCCACTAGAACGTAACGCAAGGACGTAAACGCAACGCAAGCGTTTTAACCAATGACAAGCGAAGTTATAGACAGTTAGCAATCACAAGCGAATAAGCCATCGCTTGTGATTGGTCAATTCACTTGCGTCGCTAGTGGGAACCACGCTTAATGATTGATTCCCACACTAGAGACCCAAAGCAAGGGCGCAGCAAAAGTGATCTGACCAATCACAAGCGATTGATTATCTGAACATTCTCTTGTCATTGGCTTACGTTGTGCTAGTCTGGAGTTTTGACTTAATATTAGTAAAAAAATAAATTTGGCACATACGGCGTTTCATATGTATACCACTGTATTTCAGACAAACATTGAAAAGCGTTGAAATAACTACAGACTTGGGGCAAGTCTAACGTTGTGCTTACGTCATAGTGAGAACCTAGCTTAAACGTCACACTTGTACGCAAGCACCATCAGCGTTTTTTTTTTTGTCATCGGTAAGAGAGCTGCAGATAATCAGTATTAGTATGATGATTTAAAGACTTGAATGCTTTCTTATTTTTAATATATAATATAAATTATATTTTGGCTATTATACTTGAAACCGTACGTTCACACTGAGCCGTGTTAGTTACGTTTTCCGGGCGCTGCGTTCACATACGCACGTTTTGCAGAACGGAATCCGTGGCCCTATTGTGTAGCTTAAGTGTATTATGTCGACATAATTAGTATAGAAAATTAATTCTTTCGTTAAAAGTTGGTAGTTAGGCCTACTTCAAATTAAGAGACTTACTGTATAGTAAATTCAGTTTGCGTGTACTGGTACTCGTACGAGCCTACTCCGGTGCTCCAGTCTTCAATCTCATTAAAATCGGTACAGTCAAACTCAAGTGGTCCGTGGATCAATTCAGACGAGGGTCTACCACTAGTATCACATTCTTCTTCTTGACACCACCTGATTACACCCTCTCCGTTTTTTACTTCACCTCGCGTGTTACAATGCGTGGTTTGTGTGTCCCAAGAACGACGCCATGCGACTTGCCAGAAGATTACAATCTGGATTTATTAGAAATCAAACTAGCCACGTAAGTATTGAAATTTAGAGTAACATATTCAATTCAATTGGTTCATTAACTATTTACAAAATAGGATACGTGTTTAGATGATATGTCAATATATTAGTGCTGCAATGGTAAGTGAAATTATGTTTATTGAAGTAAATAACGACTATTTTCTTTAAAATAAATTCTTTCAGACTTAGGCCTACCTTGTTGTTGTCTTCAGCGGGTCTCCATCCAAGTATCCCTCCGCGGAAGTGAGTTGATTCCACAGAAGAAAAAAGAGCAACGCCTAATAGTAAAACACCGTGATACCAGATATCCTACAAAAGTTGAGAAATAGTTATTATTTTGAAAAGGCTGAATGTTCAGGCGGAATGAGTACGTAACCTCTAACCAGCAACCATAGATTATAGGCCCATAATTGTTGTCCTAAATAATTTGGTTCAACCTTATTGGAGAGTCATAACAAAAAAATAGAAAGGTTTGCAAAGATAATCGCATAATATGATGTTGTTACGACGACGCGGATTCAATTGCGCATTGCGTTAGATAGTACATTTCTCGTCTTACTGTAGAATAGGCCTATAGCGTAAAAATGAAATAACTCAATCTTACCATTGTTTGTTTCGTTTCTGTTTAAAATATTTCCAAATTCTTCCAAATGAACTGTTACCTGTTGGAACGTTGTTAAATATGTGATGAAAGGTACGATGTAATGGTTACCATGGTAATCATAAAGAAATACATAAATCATTGTTAAAAACTAGGTAAATGTTATTACCCTTGGGCAATTCAAGGCTAAACGAAATTTTTGTCCTCTGAAATAATCAAACCATAGACAGGCAAACAAATGGTCATATTCATACGATTGTAGGCTATCACTATCATCACCAACGATCGGCAACATTGTCACTATCATCACCAATCATCGGCAACATTCTCACTATCATCACCAATTATCGGCAACATTGTCACTATCATCACCAATCATCGGCAACATTGTCACTTATCATCACCAATCATCGGCAACATTGTCACTATCATCACCAATCATCGGCAACATTGTCACTATCATCACCAATCATCGGCAACATTGTCACTATCATCACCAATCATCGGCAACATTGTCACTATCATCACCAATCATCGGCAACATTGTCACTATCATCACCAATCATCGGCAAAATTGTCACTATCATCACCAATCATCGGCAACATTGTCACTATCATCACCAATCATCGGCATTATTGTCACTATCATCACCAATCATCGGCAACATTGTCACTATCATCACCAATCATCGGCAACATTGTCACTATCATCACCAATCATCGGCAACATTGTCACTATCATCACCAATCATCGGCAACATTGTCACTATCATCACCAATCATCGGCAACATTGTCACTATCATCACCAATCATCGGCAACATTGTCACTATCATCACCAATCATCGGCAACATTGTCACTATCATCACCAATCATCGGCAACATTGTCACTATCATCACCAATCATCGGCAACATTGTCACTATCATCACATCTTCCGTTTATTATGCCTACTATCATAACTATTATCATCACTACTGTACAGTATATTATCACCTCTATTATTACTACTTTTACTACGTTCATCACTGTATCATCAATATCATCATCATTATATCATCACCACTATCACTACTTTCATCACTTGTCATCGCTACTATCATAAATATTCTCTTCACTACTGTACAGTATATTATCACCTCTATTAATTACTACTTTTACTACGTTCATCACTTATCATCGCTACTATCATAAATATTATCATCACTGCTATCATCAATATTATTGTCACTATATCACCCTCCACCACTATCACTATTTTCATCACTTCCATCACAATTATTACTATCATCAATATCATCATCACTATATCACCACCACAATCACTATTTTCATCACTATAATCGATATCATCATCACTATATCACCACCACAATCACTATTTTCATCACTATCATCAATATCATCATCACTATATCACCACCACAATCACTACTTTCATCACTATCATCGATATCATCATCACTATATCACCACCACAATCACTACGTTCATCACTGTATCATCAATATCATCATCACTATATCACCACCACAATCACTACTTTCATCACTATCATCGATATCATCATCACTATATCACCACCACAATCACTACTTTCATCACTATCATCGATATCATCATCACTATATCACCACCATAATCACTACTTTCATCACTATCATCGATATCATCATCACTATATCACCACCATAATCACTACTTTCATCACTATCATTGATATCATCATCACTATATCACCACCACAATCACTACTTTCATCACTTACCATCACTACTATCACCGATATTATGATCACTACTGTATATCATAACCACTATTGCTACTCTCATCACCACTGTCGTTATCATTATTAGTACTAGGGCCTACTATTGATTATTATTAACTATAATTATTAGTTAAATAGTTGTTGCTATTGTTTGTTCTTTTTTTCTCTTTAAAGGTTGTTATAAGATCCCTGAAACATATTATTCTATTACTTATTTAAATTGTGTGAATTTAATTGTTATATTTTTAAATAGGCCTATTTCTAATAAATAATGTGAACGAATAGAAAAAAAATCTCATATAAAATATTATTATTGTTAATTTATTTTTTTAAATACTGAATTTAGCCAATGAATAAACAGTAATCTAACTGGTCATTTCAGGCTATCACGCGTGATAAAGCTCTGCACAATAAATAGTAATCTGAAATTTAAAAACTGTTCCCAGCGCTAAGATATTGTCCTACTAGGTATCTATGATATATTTAAAAAATCAAAAATATTGAACTGTAAAATAAATCTAAATTCCAATGACGTATTTCCTAACAAAGGCTGTTGTATACAAACTTTCACATTAACAGGGGTCAATTCTAGGTCAATTCCGGCGATAAATCAAACTATAAACTGTCCTATATTTAAAGAAAGAAAAAGTGTAATAAACTGTGGCGGAATATAGAATGTTTTTATTCGTACACAATTCAATAAAATGTATACTCGCTCACAGTACGGTTTGGTGAAAATCATAGGTTGGATAAAAGTTTATGTCGCCCTCTATAGTTAATGTTTAACTACATTATTTTTTACTCGGGGTACCCGAGTCTAGGACTTGCTCATTTTTTCCTCCTCCTCCATCTAGACACTATTGAGTAAAAAGTGCGATTTTTAAAGTACTACTCCTCCCTTATTAGTTGTTTGTAGTATTGAGCTCGGATTTAGCCTGAATATACTACAGGGACATGTCCTCAAAGCTATAGAGCCGGATTTTTTAATTTCAAACCGGATGCAGCCATATCACGTCTCGAAGATGGTACCGTATAGCCGTATTTGGTAGCGCGGTTATTGATGTGTATGTGACGTTACATCCGGTCGTATGACGTCATTACAGCTTGTTTCGCTGTACCCCGAGTATTGCACATTCGTGCTTGTTTAAAAACCGGGAAACGTATTAATTTTGTTTTATGATGATGACTAAGTAGATATGATTTATTCCTGACCAAATGTTTTACAAGACAGTTTCACAAAATTAATTATTACATAATGTTTTTGTTTGTCATCATCATCAACTTGAGTTTTATATTATATATATTATCATATTATTACATAACAATAAATTGGTCTAATATGCTGTCTTGTCGTCATAACCATGATGATTTTAAAGAAATTCCATCAATCAATATATCCAATGAGATACAAATGACTTTTTGTTATAGTTTAGGGTTTAGACAGCAACGGCATAACATTGTGTGTCATATGTATACTTTTAGTTGAATCAAAACACTGGTGACTGGTGGCGTTCGCAAGGGAACGAAGACAAGACAATTACTTTAGGGCGTCATCAGAGAGTGTCCTATTCGACTAAGAATAAGAATGAGTTAGATTGCAGTACCGCCCTCTAACTTAGTATAGTATCAACTTTAATTTATGTCGTTCACTCAGTGTAGTGTTTGATAGCCTTGTTAGTAGCCTCTTTTTATATCAAGTTTTTTTTTATAAAATAATATAATAATTATATTTTACTAATAAGTACATTATTTAATTCGTATGATTATATGATTTTCTTCGTATGTTTTAAACTTAAATATTCTAAATATTAATCCTATTTTTATATAAGAATAAGATCAACAAAATCAAAAACTTAGATTGCAGTACCGCCCTCTAACTTGATATAGTATCAACTTTTATGTTGAAATCATCATGGATGTCGGTCGGCAGCACTGGTCGATATCAATTAGGCCTACACTGAAGCGGCAGCAGCGTTAGATTTATTAGAATGTTTCAAACACTATGGAATATAGCCTATTTCCACTAGGCGAATTTGTTCGCGCGAATCGAAAGCGTCAACTTATACGCATGCGTAGAGAGAAATTTGGAACATGAATACGCATGCCTGCGAACTAATTAACAAAATTATTACTTTACAAAACATTATATTTATGCCTGCAGAATAAAAAATAATGTACCACATTTCCAATATTATTACACTATTTATGATTTTAAAAGCCTTAAATTCATATTAAACAGATTAACAACATTGTAGATCTTGCTTAAGGGCCTAGTGGGTTATGGGTGCTTTATTATTTTCTTACTTAACTTATTTTAATTGTAATTTTCCTTTGGTTTAAATGTGTTTTTTGTATGTATAAAACAAACAAATTTATTATTTATTATATACTTCTAATTATTCTCACAATTTCTTTTAATTATTTGATTTTTCTGTATGTTTTAAACTTAAATATTCTAAATATTCTTCTTACTTTTTTTATTTTATTTTTAGTTCCAAACTGTATAAAACAGTACTAGCATGTTATTTACTACGGGCAGATAACGTTATTGCTTACACTAAAGTCCAATGACTAAAATTTACGATTAAAAAATAAATTCAGGACGTAATGACAGGTTTCATCGAAATTTCAAGATGCCCTCTTCATCCGGGGTTGAAATTGTTATTTTGAAATTAAAAATGCCTATATAATAAATAAATTGTAATAAAATCCTGTTACTCAATTATCTAAATGGTACTGTCAACACTAGGCCTCGTGTTTACATCGCATACATTTCTAAGTATATGCGATTAAGGTTTTAAACCGCAACAAAAGTTCCGCTAGACAGTGAGCTAACTTCTAAAAAGTTTTAAGACATAATTGACAAAACAGTCCAAAACGTCACACAAAAATTGGCAATTCGATCTTGACCTTTGAACTAACAGGTGTGATGTTCGTTTGCTTTTCTTTTTTTTTCCTAACTTGGCACACGTTGTTTTGGCCAGACACAAATAATTATTCCGCGAAGTATTATTATCTTGACACTTCGTAGGCCCCCTCAAGTTCCCGCTGGTAAACATTCTTGTCCGCTTGACAAGCCTGTAGTCGTGCCGAGAGCGTAATCAAAAACATTTCTAACCTTGGTTGGAAAAACCGCGTGCTTGAAGAAGACTGGAGATACCGATTGTTTGGCAGAAGGAAGAGGATGATTCTCGTGAAGATGAGGCCGATATTTGTTCTTTTATTCGTTGTTTTCAGCGGGTCTGTTTCAGCGAAGGAGACAAGGATGTCAAAGGTAAGGGTGAAACTTTTTGAGCTAAAGACAACACTTGGTAAATAAAGAAACATTCTGTGTGAATGTTATAATGCATTTTCTGTTGCCGGATCAGTAAATGAATGTTATGACAGAGACTGTCATATAGTCATATAGTAGTGAAGTAGGCCTTGTACTCACTACCCCGTAGCATAGATTATTTGGGGTTCGCTGAAAAATGCTGTGTTGTTTACTTTAATTATTAGGCCTACCAGGGATACCGTCGTCTAAATAATATTTTATTTTCTTCAAAAGAATAATGATGCGAGTTTATTTAAAATTTATAGTACTGATTTATGTATGCACCTTTATGTACAGTTTTATAATATTAGAATATGAAACTGTACGGTACCTAAAGGTGCATATAAATCAGTATAATACTAGACTATTATACAAATAATAATACAAATTTAAAATGAAGTTTTACAGCGTCTTTTAATTGTAACATAAATAAATGTATTGTAATCTTGAATTGAAAATATATCTCTGTTAATCAAGATATTAATCTCTTTTAATCCCAAGATAGAGATATAACAAGATATATTTGTTTTTACTGGAAATATATTATTTTAAAAATGTATATCCATTAAAACTTATTATAGATAATATTAACTATTAAAATAATGAATATCTGTTGAGATATTATCTTTTACAAGTTCTGAAATTCAGACTTAATGCCATACATCTTAGTATTAATATTTTTGTGAACGCCATTTACTCGAATTTTGTACACACGTATTTTTACCGTATTAACTATTAGCAGCAGTAGGCCACAGGAAACTATTGTACATAACACTATCAACGTCCGACTTATGTTCTATTTTATTTTATAGCTGTCATTGAGTGAAAGCATTTCAATAGTACAGCAATTGTCAAATTGAAAACGCAGCGGTAGAATTTGAAGGTTGTTGTTTTTATTACCTTCTATAAAAGGCAATATAATTATACAAAAGTGTTTAAATAGCAATTTCCACATTCCTTAGCAACTTGTTTTCACATAAAAATACATCGTTGCATTAGAACATTCCGTATCATGCAGCCTATGACCCCTTAAGGTCACATGACTACCACGTGTCCTTAACTAACACATCAATCTTCATGGTGATTAAAAATTATAGTGATAACATATTTTAACTTGTTACATTGCAAGTGTGTTTTTTACAATTTCGTTTTCCACACATTGCTCAAGGACATTCTTTTCATTTATAAGGCATTTTGGTTCAAATAAAGTATAACATTTATATTTTTAGAATAAATAGCATTTGTATAAACAACTAACAGCAATCACTTGTTAATATCGGACGACAATAATTTTAAGTGGATTAGCTGGATTAAGCAATAAGGATGTTAGTGACCCAAGATCCTTTCATATTTGTATGTTTTTCTTGTAGTTTTACAGTAGTACAGCTAACGCTTTACTGTTACAATACGTATTTGTTCTATTAAATAATTACTACCACACGTGTATTTTCTATTCTGTTAACCTTTGAACATTTGTTTAAAAAAAACTATATCAACGATATACTGATGAACATTAGGCTCTCTCTATCAAACCATATTTGGGCATATCACTACCATATTTAGGCACATCACATTGGTTTTGTCAAACTAGTTTGATAGTGTAGACAGAGCTTTAGACAGCTCTATTTGTACGACGCGTGCGTCACAATAATTTTAAAAATTGACAACTTTTTTTTGCGCGTACGTTGAATTTACGTCTGTTAGTGACGTCACTGACACATTATAAATGCTGTATAATATCTTAAACCTAAATACATTTTTCGTAGAACTTTTTTATGTTTAATCATGTGTGTTATTGACACTTTACTAAGTACTAAACTAAGTAGTTCCTTTACATTCACTTTAGGGAAATGGCTGTTAACAAGTTATGGAAATGCTCACCACAAACAAGAAACATGAAAGGTGTTTGCACTTTATAAAAATAACAATAAAAAAAATACAGTTCAACAAAAATGTTATCCAAGTACAGCACATCATGATTTTAATGTTACTAGGCATAGGCCTATATTAAGACTTTAATTCAAAAAAATAATAATTGATTTATGCTGCTGTAATTTATATCATCTAGGCCTATATATAAATTTACGTAATTGGGCAAAATTCGGTTAATCGCGCGTTACTTCTAAAATGTTTACTCGATGGTAGTATATAAAGTTGGCTCGTACTTTCGGTACTGATTTTAACCACGTGATTCGCCCGCCGCGTACCATCTAGTCTATAAATTATGCTTATTTCTGGAGTAGGTAGAAACAATGTAGAACAATACAATTATACCAGTGTATATATCAAGACAATTTTCGTCATTGTTTAGTCATAGATAATGTAAATTCACTGCGTCGTACAGTAAATTTATTGTATAAAGCTTGGTTCCCACTAGAACGTAACGCAAGGACGTAAACGCAACGCAAGCGTTTTAACCAATGACAAGCGAAGTTATTGACAGCAATCACAAGCCAATAAGCCATCGCTTGTGATTGGTCAATTCACTTGCGTTGCGTTACGTCCTTGCGTTGCGTCGCTAGTGGGAACCACGCGTAAGCTTGGTTCCCACTAGAACGTAACGCAAGGACGTAAACGCAACGCAAGCGTTTTAACCAATGACAAGCGAAGTTATTGACAGCAATCACAAGCCAATAAGCCATCGCTTGTGATTGGTCAATTCACTTGCGTTGCGTTACGTCCTTGTGTTGCGTCGCTAGTGGGAACCACGCTTAATCGTACACAGTAACGGTACAGTATACATGTTCGCAGTTCCATTCTATTCATCCCATAGAGTTACAAAGTTAAACGTTTTTTGTTGTTGTTATAATACAGTATTGCGTGTAGACAGCCTACAATAAGCTCCCAGTTTAAATAACCCCCGCAGTGTGAAATTAACTAACAATCTACACATTGATATCAATAACAGTGATATGCAAATACATCGATATATCAGGGACTTTTACATCTTTGATTAAAGATACATATAGTATAGTAATTATTATAAGTATGCTGGGGATTTTTTATAAGAGGAATTAACTAAAAATCTGTTTGAGAAGTATGCAAACAAAAGAGGCTTCTTTTCAAAATGACTGCCGTAAATATTGTGAATTGTAGTACAATAATAGAATTGTTAAGATATTACCAATTTTACATATTTGTGATCAAAATACCATTTTAAAACTGTAAAATGAATGTACTGTACAACATAACTCGACCATACATTATATCTGCGTCATGTTACCAAGACTTTAAATCATCTTGTTTCTTTGATATTCAATATCTCGAAATAAAGCCTACTTCGAGATGGGCTTCTTTTCGAGATTACTTTTGCAGACCAAAGAGAAGGGATTCTTTTCGATTTCGAGGTTTTATGTGTTCCTTCTTTTTTTTTTTTTTTTTAAATAGATTGATAGATCGTTGCGGTCTCGGAGAAACGTAGATGTTTCAAATAAATATACACAGCTAACAATTAATACATTAAGAGTACATCTGAATAACGAAGATTTATATTGTAAGTATTATTTTGTCTTTGTATTATAATAGCGAACAGTAATGCAAATGAATCCATGTAAATCCATATATGTACACAGTTAAATTGTCTTCTTTGCTGTCATTAAAAACGCATAGGCTAACCGTATTTGCAAAAAAAAAACAAGGTTATTATCATTGTACGTTGTAAAGGCCACCGACAGAAACAAGCGACAGCATATTGTAGGCCTGTAGGACACGTCATACATGATGTTTGAGAGGTTTTCAAGGGTTGGCAAAGTCTCCAACCTACGAAATTACTCATTGTATAAGTTTTATTTCGTCAGAACAATATTAATGAAGGGTAATGATAGTGTAACACCTAACAGTCACTTCCAATGATACTTAAACGGATTATTTCCCTTATGATCAATTCCGGTATGAATAAATCTCTTTATTTTGATAATGACACACTACAAATTGAATAAAAATCTATATTCTTTAAGATACAGAGCGATACGTTACGGGGCGCAGTTCAGGACATTGCTAATTATGTCAACATATTATTAGGAAGGAATACTTTTTTGGAAGGAAAATTTACTACATTTTATGTACAGTGACTTCCTCACTATAACATCCTTCCCACACAAAGTTAAAAGGTAACCGGGCGATACGTTATGAGGCGCAGTTCGGAACATTGCAAATTATGTCTACATATTATAAATTATGTAAACATATGATTAAGAATACTACATTTTATGTACTGTGCTTTCCCATAATAACCTTCCCACACAAAGGTCAAAGGTACTGGATACCAAAGTAATACCAAGTTCGGAACATTGCTAATTATGTCAACATTATTAATATTAAGAATAATTTTTTGGAAGCCAAGAATACTACATGTTAAGTACTGTGCCTTCCCCCAATAACCTTCCCACACAAAGGTACTATATACCACACATCAAAGTAAAGTGCTGAAACCTAACTCAAGTAACTAATACTAATTCGCTATTCTTATGCCTATATTATTGTAAATTGTAGTTTGTAATAGCGATCCATACTCAGGAGTCCAATGTCCAGAGGAAATGGTCTGCGTGGACTGGCATCAAATCTGCGATGGCGAACAGACTTGTGGGATCCAGTATAAAAGCCAGTGCATCGATCGTACGATAGCAAGCTACGGTAAAGTAGATAAGCGCATGTGCGATGGAGATGAGAACGAACGTTGGTGTGTTTGGAAGAAAATGGCGCCAAAAAGTAAGTAAACTTTCTAAAAAACAAGACACATGTACGTTTATATCCTGAGGTCAATGGACGTCTAACAGTCATCCTGGAACAATAGGTCTAATGTTTGGAAGTTAAGCATAACATATTTGTGATTAACCTATGCTTACTCCTTAAATAATACTAATTCCTCCAGCCAGCATTATTTTGTTTCACTATTAGGTTAAGAAACCTACGTACACGGTAGGTGCGGCTACATGGTTGGTGAGTTTTTCAGCACCTACCCTAGCAGCGCGACGAGAGATTATTTTCGATTACCGCGTTAAAACTATTTCCAAGGTTTTCCGTCACATCATGAATATTAATGCATGGATTCAGGCCCTCTATTGTTTCTACCATAACCTAATAGGAAAAGAAATAATGCCTCCCGCCACCTTGTTTCATCCACCAACTGCTATGTAAATCCAACTATCTTAACACATCACATTCACTCTCAATTCATAATACTACTATTGAAATTATATTAAAATAAACGAAAAATGTTTCTATAAATTGTGCGTTTAGGATGTGGACAAGATTATTTCATCAGCGGAGACAAGAAAGCCAAACGTCGAAGAATCCGTTCCATGAACTTTCCTGATAACTACTACAACGACCGTTTCTGCTTCTGGAGAATTCGTGTACCAGAGGGCGACAGGATCAGCGTCTTTTTCCGGCAGTTCAACACAGAGCTGAACTACGACTATGTCAGTGTCGGAAACGGCGAAAAATACGACAATGACGCCGAGACGATCGTCTATAAACACAGTGGGGAAAACTTACCAAAACCAAAGTCATTCACTAGCACTGGTATAACGATTTGATTTAGACAGGACCACAATGTAAAACAGATACACTGTTATCTGATTGTTTTATCCTGTATAAATATATTATTTATTATTATTTATTATTATTATTAAATTGTTTTTCTGTTGATGTTGATTAATAACCGTGGATTTGGATTTATAACTTTTCCACGATGACCTCTATTAACCGTATTAAGCATCATATGTTTATATATATATCCAATCTGCAGACAGTACTGTTTCGATCGTATTAGATCTCGTCAGTGCAGATAATTATATATATAAACATCATATGTTTATATATATATAATATATATATTTATTTGTATTAATCACACTCTTGCTTACTACAAGAACAGCCAATTATGGCTTATGGCTGACCACATTTGTACAATTAAAACACAGATAAAAACATCAAATGATATATATTTACAAACACAGATTAAATTTCGTCCAAACAAGTACATGTACAACATTTTTCTTCTTTTTCTCCTTTCTTAAAAACAATTAGATACAATAAAAGAGAGATAGAGGTAAAATTATTTAAATAACTGTTTTCCTTCTGTTAGACCTATTTGCCTACCTTTGTTTCCTATTAGCATTTTTTTTCTATTATAATTTGTCAATATAATTTCATGAGTGTAAATATGGACATTTACATCCACTTTTTTAATTCGTAGGTAACGTTATGTGGTTAACATTCAAATCAGATGACTGGGACAGCAGAAAAGGATTTGTTATTGACTTTTTTAACACAAGGGTCAAGGGTGAGATGTTTTATTTTTCATTTAATTATTCAAATATTATCAGCAGAAAACGGGGATAAATTGCCTTGTTTTATTAGGCATCGGGAATTGAAGATAAAACACTATTTCATGTCATACAAACAAAGCAGGCAAGAGTGTGTGTGTGAAAAACAGTATGCTGCCCTCTATACCTTAATTTAACGAAATGTAGAACAACAAATGAAAGCCTGTGATTAACATTTGCGCTTTTTAAAAAATAAAGTATTTTAAATTAACTTTTTAACATTTGCTTTTGTTAGAGGCTAAGGTTGTTGGTGAGAATGCGTTTAAGAATACCGAACGGATATGTAAGTATACATCAGTCGATCTTCCGTTTGCCTTCCTAATACTAAGCCCTAAAGATTGTTTTAAATGTAATTCCTTATCTTTCGAATGAGATATACTTTTGCTGGTTTAAATACATACTATACTACAGTAGTATTTGTAATTGTTTTGGTTTTGTTCTCCGCTGACATATTTGACAGGTTTCCCAAATATACTACAAAAGCAGCATAATATACACTAGTAAAAATTTGTTTGCGAACTCAGAGTGTGCCACTGTTTAGCGAAAGTTGTGCTTAATGCAAGAGGTTGTTGATTGTAGATACGACCAGAGAAAACATAATTTAATACAATATTCAAAATAATAATCAATATTATTATAATAATAATCAAATTATTATGTATCTTATATGTCCGAATCCCTAAATTGGTGATACTGCACTTTCGCACCTAAATCTCCCGAGCTTTCCCAATTTCCCGGCGGTGATGGTGACTGTGAAGTCTTATGCCCAGGTGCAAAACTGCAGTAGCACCAATAATTGTGCACACACCTTTGAATACAATATTCAAACTTCGTGTTTTTATTTTAGCTTGTGGTAACACAGAGGTAGTTGAAATAGGGTTCAGAGAAACGGTTATTGTAGAAAGCCCAAACTTCCCGAAATTTTACAGTTCAAATATGGATTGTATTTGGAAATATCGAGTCGGTAACGGACGCCATATTAGTATAAACTTTATCGAATTTTCTACTGAAGACAACCATGACGATATAAACATCGGTGACGGAATTGATCCTAGAAGGTAACTTATTTCTCCACTTTTATAATGATTATAAACTGTACATCTAGATTCTGCGGGAGCAGATGTCATCTTAATGTTTAAATTAACCAGATGCCCTGCGGAGACCGATGTTAGTTGAGTAAAGGGTCTTTCACACCTGTTCCGGCACGCCGGAAAATCAAATCGAACGTCAATATGTTTCGTTTTCACCACGCTCTACGCGGCTATGCACCAATCGATATGCGCGTAGCCGTGTGAAAACGAAACATTGACGTTAGATTTGATGTGCCTGACCCGGACTGGAACCGTGCCGGAGCAGGTGTAAGGGCCTTTCACACCTGTTCCGGCACGGTTCCGGTCCGGCGAATCGAACGCCAATGTTTCGTTTTCACGACGCTCCACGCGGCCAAGCGTAGCCGCGTAAAAACGAAACATTGACGTTCGATTGGATTTGCCGTCGCCGGAACAGGTGTGAAAGACGCTTAATCAAAGAACTTATAACACAAGAATCTCCTGTTCGTCCGAAGCGCGTAACAATTTCGAAAGGCATTGTGGGATAGAATAGAGCTATGGGTGGCGCCATTATGAGCCATGGAGTAGGGCGCCCGCATCAAATTAGAAAGTCAAAATCATAGAGGGGTTCTGCTATTGCTCTAGGGGGTATAGATTAATTGACTGAGGAGTAGGGCGCCCGCATCAAATTAGAAAGTCAAAATCATAGAGGGGATCTGCTAATACTCTAGGGGGTAGAGTAATTGACTTCCTAGTTTGGAGGGGGCGCTGCTCCATGCTGTGAAATGGCGTCGCCCAGTTTGACCTTTTAACCCTGTACTTCCGATACTGTGTTTTGAATGCAAATTGAAGGACAGGAGATTCTTGTGTTATAAGTTCTTTGGCTTAATACGATAGAATTATTATGGTAAAATATGTACTATGTTACGATTTAATTTTAATTTCCAAAGGACTGCAAATCTGTTGAAATCGTTCAGTGGTGGTAAAGCGCCAACGAACATCGTGTCTAAGAGTAACCAAGTATGGATCAAGTTTGAGACAAATGCTGCCATTAACCGAAAAGGTTTTCAAATACAGGTTAAAGAAAAATACTACTCTGGTAAGTATGACGTGTCTTGTTGTACCCTGACACATGAAAAATAGGACAATACTGTTAGTCTATAACTCATATATTATATAGTTATTGGTTAACGATTATATACTTTTTAAAGGCCATCTTCCAAGAGAAAGCAACAAATACCACGTGTTACAATGTCATATTTATAATGTGCTGAAAATGATATTACGTCGACTGGTTATACAGAATGTACTTGATCTCTCTAGAATTTTATATTATAGTTATTTATTAACGAAATATACCTTTTTTTCAAAGTCATCTTCTAACAATGTCATATTTAGATGTGCTTTAAATATACTACGTCGACAAAACAACTGGTTATATTATAAGAGTATTCAAATAAAAGTTCATACGTGATGGTATAATAACTACTGTACTGTAAGCTTTTTTAAATCACTTAATTTACTTTATTTTATCTAGAATGTGGTGGTCAATTGACGGTACCAGATGGAAAGAGTATAGTAGTTACCTCACAAAACTTTCCCGAAAATTACGAGCCTTCAAGTGAATGCCTATGGCAGTTCGTCCACAGCCAGGAACGCCAGATTACGTTCAAGATTCTAGATTTTGAAACAGAGGAAAACTATGATCAATTTACACTTGGCGATGGCTTTGAACCGGACGAAAATATGACCAATACATTTATCGAGACGCACAGTGGAGAGCTACCTACTCCTAATGTTTACACGACGTCTGGATCTGAAGGATGGATGCTTTTCACGTCTGATGATGTTAAACAGATGGCGGGCTTCATAATAGAAGTATATGACAAGAAACACTATGACGAACTCTTTCCAAGTGAGGATGGTAACAGCGAGGCTTCCATTAGCTTTGTTTCATCGTCTGTTGACGAAGACCTTGCCGGCTAATTTGTTTTATTAACAGTGCCTACACCAAAAAGGAAACATTATCGCTTGAAAGTATGGCGTATCCACTCTCTCGCATATGTTATGCACGTTGATGCTGTATTTTAACATTTGCAATCAATGTTTTAGTAAGCTTCTTAGTTCTGCCGTAACATAAATTGGTTTAACACGTTTACCAATTGTAGCTTTGCTTTTAAATCTTAAAACTTAATTTATGAATTGTTTGTAACATTTTAGATACATTTTTGGGCAAATGACAAGACATTTGTTAAAACTTATTATACTTTTTATTGATGCTCATTATTAATAATTTAAATGCGCCTTGAAATTGTTTGATAAGGCGCAAAATAAATTGTTTGTATGGATGTATGTATGTATGCTTTTAATACTATATACAATTGTTAAATACCAAAATGTAATAGTGTACTGCAAATCACAATTATTTACATCTGATTTAAGTTTAGACTATTGTTATATACATTTTTTTTGGTTCTTATTAATGTTTCCTTTTATCTTAATTTTATTTTTTGATTGTTAAACTTCTGCAATTCAATATTTAGATTGCATTATGTATCAACATGTTTTAAATAACACAACTACATAGGTACATCTAATCGTTTAAACTAGTTAGTTGATCTACCGTTGCGCTTACAATGTTTCATAATTGATGACGTTTTCATTACGTCATTACGGTCGTCACTTGATTCCGTCCCTCAGAATGACGTGACGTAAGACCGACATGAATATGCATTATGAAAAATCACAAATAGCTTACATGCCTTAAATAAATACAGTATTACGTAATTATGGTTACGTCACCGGCATGCATGTTCATTCAAGCGTCATTTTAAACTGGTATTAATCGTCACTAACGTATTACCGCCATAACGATAGTAACGTACACATATCAGGAAGGCTTTAACTCTTCCATGGATTTATTTTTGAAAGTTTCATACATAAAGTGTTTTGACTTAATGATGACTTGTATCATTCTTCTTTAATTGAGGTAGGCAAAGTTTCTTTCAGATACACATTTTCATCGTGTTAATTAAAAACTATAGATTTTACCATCGGATACTGATCGTAAATGGGTTATTATGCATTATCGTATGAAACGCCGATTGCGACATATCCAGGAAGAGGAATGACCCAAAACAAAATCATTGAGGGTCTAAATAGGCCTAATTTGAATTCTGTTAGTTTTGATTTTTGTACCTAATCAGAGACTCCAGCCTAGGCTAGGACACACTTTCACTATGTCAATAGACCTAATTGATTAGAAGAGGAGAAGATTACTGTAATTAAACGAGATCTAATAAATACTTTAGTATGAAATTAACACTGTCTGAATTAGCATTGTCCGTTTGTTCAGTAACATTGTTAGTAGTTTCATTAAGCACTAGTCGTCCTTGTATTTATATTTATATATAAAAATAGATTGTTTCAGTTAGGTCTACTTGGAATTTAAATTTTGCAAAGCTGATTCTAACCGCAAGAGGCGCTCTTCAGCATCGTTCAAACGTTGAAGGATTGTGTTGCAACCACATTTGTCTGAAAACAAGAAACAATGATTGGAACTGTTAAATATTTAAGGATATAAGGATTTTTAGGAGATACCACTGAACATTAACAGCGGAATAGGCTAAAACTCAAATCTTATAGTCGGCCTAAATTACAGTTTTCTCCCACTTCTTTCTTTTCTCAAAATTCGAACAACGACTATAACAAGTGGAATAAATTATAAATATTTTTTTAATTAAACTACGCCATCCCGGACATTATTAGTTTGACACTGTGTATAAACATTGAGACAATTTGCGCCCATAACGTATGATTTTAATCGGAATCGCTTGTAGAAATATACATATTATGTTCACCACTTCCCTATATTAAAAAATGAGACCCATAACTCAAACTTAAGAGCTCTCCTGTGAGGTTGAATTTGTTGTATTCTTCAATAAATTGAAATTTTAAATATCGTCTTACCTATATGAAATTCCCATTGAGCTGGTTGTGATTTGAATGAGTTGCACTCTGGTGAACTATTGCAAATATCACAGAATAGAAAAACAGCGACGCCAGCGTCAATTACCACTCTATATGAACCATGTATACTTCCATCGGGTAGAAGAACCGTCATTTTACGTCCTGTGACGTCATCGATTGTGACGTCTTCACCAGACGCATCAATTTTATATACGGTGTGTGGGGTTGTCTGTTGTTGTATGTGGATGTATGCCGAACTAACAGGTTTTGTTATCTTTTAAAAAAATGTACAAAAATAATATTTTCACATTTTTGTCTCTAATTAACCGAGGAGTAAATATGGATTTTTTTCCTATAATGTAAAGCATTTTAATTTTAGGAAGTATTACCTTCATATCAAATGCTATAGTAATGTTAGTAATTGGTGATGTTACTACTTCGTTCTGGTGAGGTTTGCTTTCTCTCGTAACTACTGCTGGTCCGCTGATATTATCTTGGTCTTTTGGTGCTTGGTCTGAAAATATGATAGTCCATGTTCAACATTTACACTATCAACAATATTGTAACAGAATACTGTAGTGTATACATTTAAGCGACTTAAGCATATTTCAATTTCTGAACTTTCTGAATTCTCACTCCTAAAGACGATCAAAGCATATTGATTGAAACGTCGAGAAACTCAATCAATCAATCAATCAATCAATCAAAGTAACATTTATTTTCTTCAAATTAAAACAGTATACAAAATGGTGTAAAGAAAGGTAACTAAATTGAAGAAGGCATGTTCAAAAAAAGCAAAAAGCTTGTGACAGACATGCCTAAACAAAGATGAGATAAAAAGAAACTCAACAGTTCCTTTCAGAACTAAGATACGTGGTGTACCGTAAACTTTATATAAACAAAGAAATTCACGTTATAAAGACGAAGAAGTCCTATAATTGTTATTGTAAAAACAACAAGAAGAAAGAAAAGTATCAATTAGTGACGGTAGTAGAAAGAGCATCAGGAACAAGATGTAAACTTTCTACAAAGTTGTATTGAATATTATTGTCATTGTTATTATTGTATTAAGAATTATTATTTGTTTGTTCTTACCGACAACAATCAGTTCTATTTCTTCAGTAAGGCTAGACATTCTGTAAATTATAGAAATGACAGTATATTTTATAATCAAATTCCAGTTTAGTTCAACATGGTTGATTTTGGTGGCGTTTGCCTGCCATATGGTGGCCTGTAAGATGAAACCATTTTGTATCTTTTTTTTGGAAATCACATCAGCTTGGCCTAGAAAAGTATCGTGATCACCTAAATTATGTTTAAATCCATTGGATTTTCCACAAAGAGAATAAATTAACTTCATTGATCTTGCTTGCTTAGTGGCGTCCTTCACACTAACTAGAACACCATCAGTTTGGCTTTTGGACTTTTTAGAATCTTAAAATAACATTCACTCATAAACATCCTAACCTCTTTTTGATTTGCTAAAAGTAAATAACTTAATACATTTGTATTAAGTTGATTGGTGATTACCTTTCTATCAATCAAATCAAATCTGAAAGATCGTCAATGGTTTTGTAAAAAAATATCTTTAGTTGACATTATATTGTAAAGTTAGAAATACAATTATTACTTTAGTTATATTAGAATAGATGATTTATTATTACTAACTCAATTACGACAGTTAAAAATGGAAGTAGACTTTAATTGTCTTCATAATTGCATGGCATTCGTCATTTTTCCTAAGTGTAGAGTTTTCTTCTGAACTTCTCATTTACGAACTTTCTCTACAGAATAAACTGCTTTCAGACCCAGGAGTAATTGTAAATGGAATGTATTATGCCTTTAATGTAAGATACAGTAATTGTTTTATTGGTCATGGTAACAATAGCATTTAAGCGTGGTTTCCACTAGCGACGCAACACAAGGACGTAACGCAACGCAAGTGAATTGACCAATCACAAGCGATGGCTTGATCGCTTGTGATTGCTAACTGTCTATAACTTCGCTTGTCATTGGTTAAAACGCTTGCGTTGCGTTTACGTCCTTGCGTTACGTTCTAGTGGGAACCAAGCTTAAGTGAACGTTAACACACTCTGTATAGGTTTATACAGTCATGTGAACAACTATTATACGCATCATGTATATTGGAACAGAGCAGAGTTCTATTGAATCCGTTTTTTTGAAAATCGATTAATTTAAAAAACACATGCTATATCGCAAGATTCTACTCATCCCATGCATAATGTATTTGAGGTGTTACGTAGTGGTAGACGTTTACCGGTCCATCGTCTCTCGTACAAATAGGTTTCGTAACAGCTTTTATCTAGCTGCCATTCGGGCACTGAATACGTATACCGTACGAGAGTGAATGTTTTTGTTAGTTTTTCAATTTTTCTGTTTTTGTATATCTCAGAGCAAACATAATTTCTATGTATATTTTATATGCAAATTACAATAAATAGAAGTAATTTTCCACTGATGAATGAATGAATATTTATACTTTACCCATGACTTCCAATAGCTATAACTTGTACTATATTCCGTCCTTTGTTAACTTTCTTTGGTTTCCACGACAGATTCCGGACATATAAATCCCCTCTTAAATAACCATTGCTTATGGTCATTCCATTGACGCCCTCAATGAACAGTGACATGAATCTGAAATTTTGAATTTTTGGGCAGTTTATTAAGTATTTTGAATTTAATTGAGGTTTTAGGAGAGTCACATAATGCTCCTACTACTCTTCAACAATTTACCATAATTTGACTGCATATAGTTGGTAGCATATGTATTGCTAAATCCCGCAAATCCTCAGCAAACGCAATTGAACCGAAATAAATGTAATTGAATAGTGTACGACTCACTTGGTATGCCAGCCAAAACAATGACATTTTGGTTTGTAACAAATATATATAGGGTAAAACACCAGTTGTTAACACAATCCTTTTTAACCAAAAAATGATGTTTTAACCCAAAAATAAAAAGTTAACAAACATAATTTAATTTTTATAACTAATACACTTTATCAAGTGAGTCGTACCGTACACTATATATGATTCAATAAATTGTATTTCGGTCAAATGGGTTTGCTATGTTTTTGTTTAGTTCGCGGGGTTTAGCAATACCCGGTAGCATTAATAAAATGTATAGCATTAAACTCACCCATTTGTATTCACTGCAGTAATTGTTCTTTGCCATATCGAACCTACTTGTATATAGGTACAGTTCCGTCCAATGTCAACCTCTGGCAGGATCAAATCGCAAGAAGGAGATTCGGTTACCTCAACTACGAAAAAAAATGATAGTTTTGTTATTATTCAAACTTCCAAACAGAGAAACCAATGTTTCCAGCATGTTCAATAACCAGATCCTCATGGGTGCTGCGGTTTATCTGTAATGATTACAATACTATACTGTTATTGTATTACGTTAGAATTTTAAGATTAAAAAAAATACCTATTTCTCCAGTAAGCACTTGAAAAGTAACACCCTTTGACGGAAAACGTGCGCAACTGGTAGTGCACGCGTCACATGATTGCGATTCCGTAGCGCCAGTATCGATGACGACACGGTACGTTTGGCCACGCTCCAGCCTAGGTCCGTAAAAGTGATAGGTTTTCCGGTCGTTTATTTTGACAGCAGTTTCGTTTGACAAGTCCACTTTGAATGTCTCTTTGTTGTCAGCATCATCAAAAACAGTGACGTAACGGGAGTCGCTTGGACGTTGTATCTGAATAATTATAAAGAGGAATATAGATCAACTCCGTAGGCATGCGCAAACTACCATTACATTGTCGCTTTTCTTACTGCCGCGCCGTGTATCAAACTTCACTCTTTACTGGGTTCATGATGGAATCTTCTATATAAAAAATAAGATAAACATGTGGAAACCAGCGCATCAATATAATACAGTATAACCACGTTACCGTATGATCAAATGAAATGTTCCAGAAGCGATTCTCGATATCATAGACTTTATTTGATGCTGGGTAGTGACCTGTGACCTCGGGTGTTTCCGGTATTTTTGTATCAGCCCATTTTTCTATAATAAATAATGAGTCCAATTAGCATAATCATTATATTTTTTTAAAGGAATTATGGTAATTAATTTCTCCGATTAGCTTAAAGATAATACTGTATAAATTGAAAACAATATTTATCTGTATATATTTATTTCCTTTTTTAACGAAAGCGATTAAGTTTATTAATATTAATTTTTTTTTATTTTTGGGGAAAAATACTTTTTTAATCAAATAAAAAATGACATTAAAATGAAATTTCTACTTACGAATTACATTAACCGTAATTGTCTTATATTCACTGCGATATCTATGATTAAAATACAGTAAAAAGTAATTAATGTTATTAGTATATATTTGGAAAATTACAAAATGTATTATTTAGTTTTAAAACTTGTTAAAATGTGTTATAGTAGCGATATTACATCATCATGTCCATATATGGTTTGATAGTGTAGACAGAACTTTATGTTAATCCAATGACCTTTTCTCATTGCAGGACCCTTACCATTACAATTACTGTGAAGTACTGTAAACGTTCAATTGTATTTCCTTAGCTTAATATCAGTCTAAAAAATTGTAATATTAATACAAAATATGTTTCTTTTTTAATTGCTATTTTAAAATAAAATACTAAATGATACTACTATCATAAACTAACATCAAACATTTACATTTAAAACAAACAAAAAACTATAAATATGATCCAATTTTTGAAAGATCGAAAAATACATTTTTTTTTTTAATTGACATTTTTAAATTAAATTACAGTACTAAATGATCATAAACTAACACCAAACATTTACATTTAAAACATGAACTATAAATGACCCAATTTTTGAAAGAAAGAAAAACACATATTTAATAATTCATTTTCAAGATATTTGAATGTTTTTAGAATCCTCTAGGATGTACTCGAGGATAAGGCAACCGAATAACTAGTAACAGTTGTTACTCTCCATGATGAGGAATGATTAGCCCCATCAGATCATTTAATCCACATAATTATGAGCTTTCAACTTTTAACCTTTACTGTATAAAACTTATTTTAAACTCTAAAAGTTTGATGAAATTGTTTATACGATATTAATTGCTCGGCACAGTTACTTACATGCAAAGCTGTCAAACCTTAGGCAATATAATAGTATAAGCCACCATATAATGGTAGTGATATGCCAAAATATGGTAACGATATGACACCACCATGTCCATATATGGGCACTTAATAGTATAAGCCACTCTATTCCCTAATTAGGTTTGTTACAAAACATTGTAAAACGTTACTGTATTATTATCAATAGTACGTATGGCTTTTTTCATGGCTCAACAAACTACACATTTACCTGTATCTAAATTCACATTCATTATCTAAATAATTATGTAGTTATTATAATTGGTTTTTTTCCCTTGGATTTTGTTTTCTTTTTTTTCTTTCCATTATTTTTGTTTAGACTTTGTGAATAATTTAATGATACTTTACCCGTTATTGTCAATAGCGTAGATGAATATGAAATGTTGTCCGGTAAAACCAGCAGTGGGAGTCCAAGTTATTTTTCTAAATCCTGAAGTTTTTGTAGAGGCGTCGTTTAGTTCAAACATCGTAATGTCGGTTGTTCCAGGGAGAATCGCAATGTCCCTTATACTAGTGGAATTGTAAAAAGACAAGTAGCATTGTAATAACAACAAAAAACATAATTGTAATAAACAATAGCATATTGATAACTACAAAAAAATTAATATATATTTTAAGGAACAATATTATCGTAATGAAAACTAAACAGAGTATGTTGCCATATGCAACTGTAGCTATAAATTATTTAAATAGATTCGATTTTTTTTTTGCTGTAAAATTATTAAAATTTGAAAGATGAAAGCTACAGTATTGATTTATTAGATGTTATTTTATATATTTTTTTGTGATATTCCTAATTTTAATGATAATTGCTTGCTATTGTTAATTTGCAATGTATTTTAATTTTATTAAAGAGGACCCCTGAATATCGGTTAACTCATTGAACTAAAACTGGAAGAGTTACTCTCTTTAAAGATAGTTGAAATTAAAAAAATAAAAACTAGGATTGTCATACCCATACGAACTATCAGCCTTCACTGTAAGCATCCACATTTCTCCCACAAGTAGATAAAGGCATTCTTGTCCAATTTGCAACGTTGGCCTTTCACATACACTAGGAACTAATACAAAACAAAGGAAACATAAAAGATGTATTGTCCCATTTTTTGTAGAATATGCCATTTTAATGTCACATAATAGTTTTCCATTTTGATAAAAAATTGGATCGAAAAAAAAATTTAAAGTAAAAATAGTCAAATTGGCTGCAAATGGGTTTTTGGTTTATTTTGTAATTTTTTAAGCATTGTTATTTCCGTTTTTTTCTACGGAATTTAAAACTACACAATAACTTCACCAAACTAAAATCTGATTTAATTTATCTTAATTTTTAAGGTTTTTGGGTGATAATACATCTTTAAGAATATTATAAGAAATGTCGTTATAAATTGGGTCATTCAATTCAATTTAGCTAGACTGGTGTTGAAGATAAGATGGGGAAATGAGCTAAGTAATTGAACAATATAAAAACGGAAATTGTCACATTAAACAAAGATTTTCTACATAGGCCTAATATCATGTTACTGCCAAAAAGTTTCTTATACAGTATAGATCATCCATTGAAATTCATTTCTGTTAGGAACCGATGAAGTCTATTCATGTCTTCAGTACAACTCATCATGTCTCACGACAAATCCCCGGAGAAGTGCCCCATAACGTTGCAGATTTAGTAATAAGACGTTTTGGCGCTAGGCCGAATTAACAACAATATGATGATATGAGTTCAATACTTGTAAGGAAAAGAGTAGGCCAGGGAAGAATTGTGTAGACCCCCAATGGAGTACACGTAACTGCAGGGAAAGCTATGTTTGTGAAAGGTCCGTATCTCCAAACAACTGGGGTTTTTATTATGGCTATATCGGAAATGCTTAGACACGTGTTAATCATTGCACTTTTTTGTTTTTAAATTTGAAAAATGATGTTTTTATCTCAGTGGAATTTAATTTCCATATATATGCCAGGAAGAGGTAAATGGAAATGTGGAGATTAGCATCTATCATGTAGACAGGAGGGATTCTTGTGTTTGGTCATTTCAGCGAAACATCAAAAAGAGTTTTTCGAACTTTTTAGGCATAGTTTTTACCCGGGTAATTTAATTCATGTCCCTGTTGAGAGCATCAGCGAAGGGGGACATGGGTGAGGTTTCAATCCCTGTAAACAGTTAGGAGAGGTGTATGAAATGATTATGAAGAGTAATGATTATACACTACCTCGTTTATCTACTCTTATTAAATACTGCAATGGAACTTTGCTTAGTCTTTTGCCGTCTCGGAAATCCTCGATAGTTATCGGAACGGCAAACCAGTAGCTTTTCTTTCGGTTTCCATAATCGGGGTTTCTGTAGGTAAGTGAGGACACGGGAAACGTATATTCACAGTTATCCTAAAATTGAAATAATGTATTACTAGCATAAGTATCATTCTGATATCATATTCAATACAGAAAAAATAATATTGAATATTTTATGTTCACTCTTATTGTGTACCTTTTTATAGCCTGTTTAACTATGCCTATGTATACAGCTCTGTATGCTATTAATTAAATTAAGTAAAACTAAATAATTGTATAAAGCCGATATATAGCCATGTTAGTGTTTCCAAAAGATTAACACTTTCTGTCTTTTTAGTTGCGTGTAACGTGACTCTACAGTCGGTTGGTCGGTAAACACTAATTTGAGCACGCGACTGCAGCCGTGTATATGGCCTAATTATATACTTTACCGTTTTGATTTAACTCTTTTCTTATTTCATTTGTATCTACGGTATCTAGAGATCCAGCCACTGATACCCATTGTATTGTATTTGTTACAGTAACATATGTATTCGTTTTTTGAAAAACCCAAGCCATTGAAATTTCTAGTAAAAAGTAAGTTGAAAATCAAATTTATGCCTAATTTAAGTGATTCTTGTCTTTAATTTGAAAGCAGAGAAGCAAGTAACTTAATTTATAAAGTCACAAAAAGGTTAATCACCGGCCGTGCCTATCATTCTATAAGGGAAAACATAATATCTCCGAAGCATTACCCGGAAAGTTTTATTTAGCAATGTCATATTGTGTGTGGGCGTTATAATTATCCGGTTAGTGACCAAATTACAGAGTAGCTCAAAATACAACATTCGAAGTTTACATCTCATTAAAAAAAATTTCAACATTCACATTGTAACATAGGAGTTTACGTTGATCAATCACAGCTGCTTGAAAGCAACAGTCAACGCTCGACATCGTGAACAATTTGAAAATTTTCCGTATATTAGAAAAACTATAGAACTATGATTAGCGTGTGTCAATTTCAGGCTAGAATAGGCTTTTATGTGTCATACCTCATCCATTATTGTATGGGGTGATATTTGACCGCATACCGGCTCAACATTCATAATTTGTGGTGGACATTCGCTTGGACCACTTGCCCACCGGCATCTCACTTTATCGCCGTCGGGATCATAAACTACAAAAAAAAAAGTCCAAAGAATAACAATTAAGATATGTTGATGTAAAGTTTGCGGTACACCAGGTATATTAGTTCTGAAAAGAACTGTTGAGTTTCTCGACGTTTCATCAATATGCTTTGATCGTTCTAAGGCCGAGTAAGAATGCGAAACTAATATACGTGGTGTACCGCAAACGTTATGTTAATATTTGATTTCTCCATGCAAACCTTCAAACAATATAAAACAAAGATATAATAGTTACGTTTAACTAGCTTATAGTACATGTACAATAACCTGTTTTTAATAATGTTTTTTTTTTTAATGAGGGTGATCCATCCAGCTATTGCTGATCATTACGGACCCTCAGAGGTTCACAAGACAAACATATACACAAGATGCTCTACATAAACAAAGTCTTATTACAAGTCTTTGGGAGTGGAGTAATTTGGTCCTTAGAAAAAATCCTGACATGTGACAGGACTTGAACCCAGGACCCTTGGAGTGGTAGCCAAGCATCATAACCACCAGGTAACAACTTCACTCCTGTTTCTTCCAAGTAGGCCTCCAGTATAAACAGCCTAATCAAATCATATACTTTTTTAACATTTTAACCTACACACAGATGGTACTTTTTAAGCTTTCGATTTAGAAATTATTATTGTCATTACGATTTATTATATCAATTTGAAAGGAACATAAGACATTCTAAACCACACAAGAACCATATAGAACTTTAATATCAATTGTAAAATGGTTAAGCTGAAGAAATCATTCTGCTTAATATGACGTAGAGGTCCTACCATTAGATAACTGGGGCCTTTGTAATAGACTTATGATCTAGGCGTATATATGTTAACACAAAAGATAGGCCTACACACCAGATATTTTAATCTTCACATCTCCGCATGCGTATTGCACGATGTATATAGGTGGAAATGTTGCTATTGGCGATGAGTTTTCGATTGTCGTGTCAATATCTACCATCATTCTCCATAATTTGTACATTGATCCGCCGCCGTAATTTGATATTTGCCGCCAATAACTACTCGATCGACTGATGTTCTTGGAACGTTGATATCTTGTGAAATTATTAAAAAACAATAATTATAATACACTCGTTCTTATATAGCGCTTATTGCACAATGCTGATTAGTGTTTGAAATTGAAGAAAATATGAAGAACATCTAAGTACAATTCAAGTTAATACTGTTGTGTAATAGTTCAAAATAATATACAGTTTTAATGTTAATACAGTTACAGTGGAACCAATTGAACAAAATGTTTGTGTCCTTCTGAATGGCCATATAGTTAAAACATGCATCTACGTTTCACGGGAAGTTTCCAAGAAAGTTTCTGCTATGTGTATCTTTTTTTAACGTAAAATATGTTTACTTACGACAGCATAAACTTTGATAACGGTTGCTTTTTATCTCTTGGTTCAAATACAAACGAGTTTCGGCCCAAACTGTACCCATCCTGTATGCTGTAACCAACACATCTTAGTCGCAGTGGTTTGGGGTAAGCCACAGGATTTGAACAGTTAAGACAAAAAAGAAGACCTTCGCCTTTGATCTCATCTCTTCCCTGACAATCAAACAACGGTTTCAAACTTTTTTCTACATTTCTATCCCAAGATATTGTCCATGAAACTTCAACCTGATGTTTTTATAATAAAAATAACATAATAAATTACAAATCATTTATGTTTTATTTTTCATTTTTACAATAAAGTAACACCACAAAGCATTTTTTTGGTACGAATTTAAACAGAAGTAATTCCTTTCAATTATTCATTCATTTCGCTCTTTAAAGATAATAAACATGTTAGTTGTTCGTGCAATTACGAATGCGCCATTGCGAATCTGTGATTCGAACTCGACTCGACGTTATAGGCCATTCCAGTCCATTCTGACTGCTGTTTGTTCGCACGCGTTGAGTCATAACCATTGCATACATAAACTACAATTAATGATCATTTCAATAAATTAAATGTACTATACGATTATTTATGACGTCATCTAATCAGACAAAAACAAAATCAAAACAGTTTAAAGATGACATAGGTCTAGGTCTAGTTTGAGTCATTTTGTCCCAAAAGGCAAACTTCAAAAATCGTCCACGTGGCTATATTATTTGTGCACAGAAGTTAGTCATGGAATTTATAAATAAAAATATTTACAAAGCGACTATACTGTCGCATAACCTGAAACAATATTTATGTATTTATATATTAAGAGACTTAGAACATGTTGGTGCTAAAAGAGACAAACTGATTATTAGAAAATATTACCAATTGCCAATGATCCTTTAATTTGAAATAACATAATACGTGTTTAAGTGAGTGATATCAACATAGTGTCTGTATCAAAAATGAAATTCAAATCAAATAAAATCATATTATGTCAGGTTAGCTACAAGTGTGTCAGGTTAAGTACTGTACGGGAAATGCATTATCATATTATATTTTGCATTTTGGCAACTATAACATGAAGATGACAAGACAATAGATCCAATTATTCATTATCAATCACATTTTGTAGCGGTGATGCTTTTACAATCATTTTGTATGTGTTTTAATGCCCGTTTACACTAGGGCGATAACGATAGACGATAAATAGATAAACATACATTTTTTATACATAAAACAAAAGAAATCTAACAAGTTTTTATCCTAGAACTATAGTATAACCATCTATCCTGCCTTTGATGAAAATAATAATTATGTTCACACGTCCAATGAAATGACGTCATGATTAGTATGTGCAATAATATAGTGACAATACAACGATTTTATTGTTTTTATTGATTATGACGTCATTTGATTAGATTTTTTAAAATATTACATTTATCAAGGACAGTATTAAATGATTATCATATTGCGGTAGAAGAAAAACTTCCAATTTATTTTTGTTTTATGTAAGAAAAATGTATGTTTATCTATTTATTTTCGATTGGTATCGCCCTAGTGTAAACGGGACTTTAAAGCTCTTAGATTTTACATCAATGTAAAACGGAAACACTTTTACACGTTTGTACCATGGAAACAATTTGTTCCAAAGTTATATTTAGAGATTTGTGTATGCACCGGTGGTGTATGTGTGCATTGTGTATTACCAGTATTATTAGTTTAATGTTTCACTTCACCACTAATAACTTTAATTGGAAACACATTGACAATAATGTGAAATAACTTTCTCTTTATTATGAAAATGTTCAACACCATCATGAATTATAATATCAAAGAAGATGAACCAGCATCAACTTACTATATTGTTCCCGTGAATACAAAGTTATCATCACAATCCAAATTATTATATGAAAACATCAGTAAGAACTAAGACAACTATTTATACCCAAATGACGTCACTTAAATGACTGTTTATACTTGGACGATAACTAATGACGATCAATAACTCTATTGTTACGATTTGTGAAATATTATTTTCACCAGGGAAGAGTGAAATTAATAATTTTCATTTGTAATTTCACTCTTCCCTAATTTTCACAAAAGATATTACAAGTATAAAATGAAAACTTGTTCAGTTTTTTGTAGGAAATGTGTACATTCATATATCGTCGTTTGTTATCGTCCTAGTATGAACAGGCCTTTAGGCGGTATCCATTTTGTAAATGAATAGCAACATTTTCCGCTTAGTTTTCTACAACTGTGGTATTCTAAATTATATAATGGTATAAACACTTGTGTGTATTTTTATGTTGTCAAAAACAGGCCTATTATGTTAAGTTTAAAACTCATTCTAAATAATTCCTTGTCTAATCTGTGAGATTTAGGCCCTATTATTATATTTCTCTATAAAAGATATCAAACTGTATTTTAAAGCCTTCTCATTTTTATTTTATTTTATTTTATTCAATTTCCAGGTAACATACAAATATCATAAACAAGGTACGGCATCATTCAACAAAACAGAACAAAAGTACTATCAGCACCTGCGGGTAACCAAAAGTGGATCAGTTCAAAAGAACTGCACTGTCGAGTGGCTTTCCCAACTAATAGTACGAAAAACGCAATAGACATAAAAACACAGTGATAGTCTAGATGAATTCGATATCAGTAATACATTTTTTCAAATCCCTTCTAAACCCCCTAAAGTTAAACAGGACTTTGTTACGAACTTCATGCGGGATACATTCCCATATTCGAGGGAAATTAACAAACAGGGAGTATTTAAATGCATTAGTTCTAGCATACATGTGTTTAAAGGTGAGGGACTCTGGATACCGAGAATTAATTGTAAGGTATTCAAATATATCAAAATCAATTAAAATATGCAAACACTTAACTACAAAAATTATACTATGAAAAATTATACTCATGATCATTTCGGTAGTAAATGCTTGGAATAACGAGCAAACGTCAAGCTCTTTTGAGTTTTTATGTGTTTCCTTTTCATCTTTTTTATGTTCTCATATATTGTTGTTGTATATTTTCATGATTGAGGATGAATAAAGAATATTTGAATTTGAACGTACAAACGCTCTCTCTGAATATTGGTCTGTGTTTATTCACTAAACATAGTTTATAAGTAACATACATGTCAATAATAGGATACCTAAATAAATTAAAATTTATTCAAAATAATTTTTGAGATTAAAAATGCATATCAAATAACCACGACTTTGATGTGCAATTAATGATAATTTAATCTATTCCGGATGTAGCTGTTAAAACCCCGGACCTCCTCTACGTGCACACTAGATATTTCATAGGCTATAAGAAGCTACATTTGGAACTGTTGTCGGTGATTTGTCAAAACTTAATGTTATTTTATTAGGCTGTCTCAAAAGATTTAACTTTTTGTAATACCTCGTATGACATTTAGCATTGTTACGTGCTATCAAATACAGATTATAATGTATATTGAAAGTAACATTACTAGGCCTAGTGTGTACAAAGAATGTATACGTAGGCGGTTGTGTTTCCACTCCCATAGGTTTGTTTGTTGGTTGGTTGGTTGGTTTGTTTGTTTATCTGAACAACCCAGAGATCACATCCAGATCTCACGAAACATGGCCCCATTTGATCTACAATATGACACCAAAATCGGAATGGAATTGCAGGGTCAAAGGTCGCTATTCACAAAATTCCTCTGGCATTCAAATATATTCAAATATATATTTTTAGTTTTAAAATGTATAATCAATATATCCGCTAATTTGATTTTCACGTTTCAAAAGTACAGATTATTTTAATGGAATTTAAAGAAGCTAAGTATTTTAGAGAAAAAATGATAGATACAAATTGTGGGACACGCTTCAGCTGTGTACATGCTCACTATAAAAACAATTATCTGAAAGAATAGCAGGAGACAGAAGGAAACATGAAACACGAAATGATTGATATTTTATAAAAAGGTAATAGAAATATTTTAGTAAAGCTAAACTCGAATATAATATTGATACTTACGATTATTAAAACACATAATCATTAGTAAGTTGGTCCGTAACTATTTACTTTATTTTAATTCACATCCAACAGCCAATGGCCAATAGTACAGAATAATAATTTTAAAAAAAAACTAGAAACAACAAGAACAACAAGAAGATGAAAAACAACAGGAAAAAATTCGTTACGTTTAAAGAAGTGTTAAAATTAGAAAATGTGTACTTTACCTTTCCTTGATTGAGTGGTCGCCAGTTAAAGGTTCCTCCTAGATAATGATTCGTATCTCCAATGCAACAGAAACAAATCAGCGTGATAACAACAACAAGCCGAACCATGTTGCAGCATTGAGATACGCGTAAACTCACCTATCCAGGGGTTATGCAACACCTTTTGAAACGTCTAAAGTATTAACAAATATATGCACTTATCGTTGGGTGACGTTAGACTTACACTGGATTGATCGACTTATGTTTCTTATTATTCCCGGAATTCACTCAATTATTGCTTTACTTCTTTTGAGACAGGCAAAATAGATAAGTCACGTGATGATATATAGATGACAAGAAAAAGAAAGACTTTCAAACAGTAAAGATTCTATTATAAAATTAATAATAATAATAATATTGATAGTCGATTAACTACCTGCATTTTTAATTAAGTAATATTTCCAAATTCCAGAAATAGTTTGAAATTGATGATGTGGTTGCTAAACAATTTGCTTTTATTTTTTATGAGAAGTTGATTAAACATTATTAGACAGTATTATATATACTACTGAATATCGAATTAAATAATTCTAGAACATTCAATAGAAACATAACTGTATTTGCATTTCTTTAGTAATGAAAAGGTTGATTTTTTTTTTCTATTTTTAAATTCAGACTTTACGAAATTCTTTTGGGATAAGAGTGACATTCCTAAATAAGCCCGTATGCAGGTACATACACGGCTCACTGTGACCCCGGATTGAAATGAATTCCTGCCATTTGAAATATAGAAACCCGAGGGGGTTATAGTAGGTCTGACGTTGTAAGATAGGCCTACTGCATGGAAAAGGTAATGAAACGTTTGCTAAAAGTGTTCATGGTAGCCACGATTATTCTTATCGTTAACTCAACTTTGGCGCAACATTTAGAAAGGTGGTTAAACAAACTAAAAACATCGAGTCGCGGTTGGCTCTCAGGAAAGTAGGCTAACAATTGAATTTATTTTTTTTCTGTAATTTGATCGCGAATTACTTTCCTCTGTGTTTTAACACACATCTTACCAATCATTTTATAGGATAGGTTAAATTATTTTATAATTACTTAATTATAATTGATTAATGTTTCATTGTGTTGAATGAAAAGCATTTCCTTTTGAAACAGAAATAATCACGTGACTCCGTCAAATGAAGCAGCGTCCTCAATTTTATTTCAAACTTATTTGCAGTATGTGAGAATTAGTTTGAAGTCTGTTTTCCGGTAGATTAAACGTAATTTAGACTTGGGTTTTCTAACTTAGAAACTTTATTTACTTCAACTGTATTCAAACTATGCTCCAATGTTAACATTTCGTAACATGATTGAAGATGACTGCTGTTAGCTTCTAGTAGGGCCTAGTAATTGATTTTTTGAATTTTTTATTTGTAATAGGCCTACCTTAATCGAACCCAACCTCAAAGTGTCATGAAATTCAAAAAGTGCATCAACCGTTTGAGTACCCACTAAAGGGTTAAAACTAGGATTGGTTTAAATTATTCTATTAGTGTTTGTAAGTCATACTAAACCGAATACATATGGGATTGGTTTCCCTTCCCTGTCTCTTATATCAATTAACACATTGCATAAAGCACCATGACAATTAACTTTTCTCAATAGTGTTTAAATCCTGTTAGTGAAATAGAAAATATTTCCATAAATAAGTTTTTTCATGTTCTATAGTGATAAGAGAAGTGTAAATAGGCCTATATACGAGTAGATAGAAAACACCTTAATAAAAAGTAGGCATATACTGTATAAATGTGTTGCTAAGTGTGGTTGCCACTAGCGACGCAACGCAAGGACGCAACGCAAGTGAATTGACCAATCACAAGCGATGGCTTATTCGCTTGTGATTGCTAACTGTCTATAACTTTGCTTGTCATTGGTTAAAACGCTTGCATTGCGTTTACGTCCTTGCGTTACGTTCTAGTGGGAACCAAGCTTTACGACGCAACGCAAGGACGTAACGCAACGCAAGTAAATTGACCAATCACAAGCGATGGCTTATTCGCTTGTGATTGCTAACTGTCTATAACTTTGCTTGTGATTGGTTAAAACGTTTGCGTTGCGTTTACGTCCTTGCGTTACGTTCTAGTGGGAACCACGCTTGAGAGACGTTGTATTGAACCTTTGGTTAAAAGTTCGTTCGTGGCATACTACGGGTAAAGCTCTGTCTACACTATCAAGAGTTATGTTATTTGCCCATGATCATTGTGACATAATGATGTCATATCACTACCACATTTGGGCATATCACTGCCATATTTGGGCACATCACACTTTTGTCAAACTAGTTTAATAGTGTAGACAAATCTTTACACGTAGTAATGTTACAAACGGAGTTTTAAAGACCCCTTCCCTGCAATTTTGGACGTTTTTTGGAAAATAATACATATATATCACTTTAAAAACATTAAACCATGTCATTCCTTGTCTTAAATGTACGTTTTATGGTAAATTATGATAAAAAGTGAGAAACAATGCACTACCTAAGTAGCTCGCGGCGATCGACCTCTCGTGGACGGTCTTAGGCCTAGCCTAGCTAGGCTTAGTTTTGTAGGCCTAGCTGGTAAACATCGGTAACGTACGAACATCGTACGCTACCTATATACCTAGCCTGACGTTGTATAGTTGCTGCATTAATTGTCTTTCTATTTTTGCCATACTCCGTTGATACAAATTGGGGAAAACCCGGTATTTTCGCTGAAAAGTTAGGAGTCTTCCATTTGTTTTGGCCTCACGATCGATCGAAAAGTGGGCGAATTACAGGTGAAAAACAAAAATATCCATCCGCGCGCAATGCATTTTGGGATTTATAGCGGGCCGCTATAATTATTAGAATCGACTTATTTTTCACATTTTTAACCGTTTAAAGACGAAAAAAGTTATCGCAATAGGACCATATAGTATTATTTTTACATTAAATATAGTCTGTGATCTTAAATTAGATCTAAAAAACGTAGGGAATGGGGCTTTAACTAAAGGTGACTTCCGTATCTACCATAACAAATCACAACTTTTGTAATCTACCACGATTTTTCAACAGATGAATAATTATCATATCTCTTCATTCTGTTGACTATTTTCCGGTATAGTTCATAGCTCTTTAATCGATTGATTTTCCTTTCTTTCGGTTCCGGTCCAGACAGATATTCGTAATATCTAGAATGATAACACAGGATTAGCAGTTGACTTTAACCAATCAGAATAGTTTAATACGCACCAAAAGCTGACTTGCAGAAGAAAACAATTGGATTGAATGAGGGCGGACATCAATTTACAACAGCAATCGTGATTTGAGCAATAACGTTTGATTGATGTCTTTACATTTCACGGTTTATATTGTTTAACTAACTTTACATGTTGTCAATCAAAAACCACCGGGCTAATTATAAATTGTATAACAGTGCTTAATCCGAGGAATTAAATTAGCCTGGAGTAACCTTTTACCTAGTCTTAGTTACTTCCCTACCAAATATCTGATCCCCAGTTAGCGGTGATGGTGTATCCCCATACTCCAGTTTGGGTACTAGCTTGCTGTTTTTGTCTTTTTGTTCTCCTCCTTTTGTTTTCCACTCTTTCTCTTTTATTGTGGAGCGCATAGAGACATCTTTTATTTGCGCTATATCAAAAATATCTATTTTTATTAAATACACAATGTCGCTATACTTACTGTACATTAGGATTCAGATAAAACTCAGTAAATCAACATGATATAGCCATCATATCAAAAAAATAATAAACACTCATACTAAAAAAATATGAGAATAATTTTTGAAATTACATAATTATATCGAATAATAATATATAACAACAAACTGCAATTTGAGGATATGTTATATAGGCTAGATAGGAAACAGTAGGCACTCAAGAAAAGATAAGAACACTTTTGGGGATTTCAATTAATACAATATTCCTAGTAATGTGTTCTGTAATAGCACAATAGTTTTATTTCTCAGTGGAATTAATGTGATGCCAATTTTGATGGTGCTATTTTGATTCTGATTCCAAGCCCAGTCAGTTGAAATACCAACGAATTAAATGTATTTGTACATCTGTATATGAACTCTGACCAATATAAATGACTTATATTTTTAAAACAAGCATTTGTTCCAGAAATTGTATTTCATGAAGAAACGCTTATAAATAAAACACAACATTTTAGCTTCAGGTTATGTGAAGGGCGTTCTTTTTTTACGAAATGGCACTTTTTTCAAAAGATCGTCATGAGCTATAGGCCAGCTAAGCATATTTATCAGCACTTTTGAAGGGCTTGCTATATACTACAGTTATTATGTTTTACTGATTTTATTTTTGTTTTATTAATCAGGCCTATGCATGCTGATCAATACGGTGTTTTTTTTGGAAAAAGTAATCATCTTTTATTTATGGCGTGACTTCTTACATTTGTAGCGCTGTAATTGTATTACATAATAAACATTATTATCAAAACATACGTATTAACGGCTTGTCATACTGTGATGATGATACTACAAACTGAAAGTTCACACGCAGATGTCGACTGAAGAGGGCGTGAGGATGAACAGTAAATGTCAAAGGTACTTTTCTTGCAGCTCTAATCGTTAATATAGGCCTAGATTACAAAACTTAATAACACCTGTTATACGGTTGATGGTCACTGTCCGAAGTGTAATTCCATTTCAGACTATGATGAAAAACAACAGGACAATCCAGTAATTCCTTTTAAGATTAAACTTACTTGATTTCTGAACCTTATAGTCTTTAAACAACCTCAATTTTATTTTTTACCTAATCAGCTGGTTCTCTAATTTGTGCTTTACATAATAATTGTTGCTTATTTTTACTTTAAAATCATTCATATCATACCATACTATGGTGTGCCAAGCTGTAATCAATTCGGAAATAAAGATATCTCTTAATATCTAATATATATCTAATATATAATATTTAATTTTGCCTTACAACTTCATTATAGCTTTTTGTATTCACTTGTGACTATCATTCAGAGCCAAGCACCTGAAGATTGAGTTCATACTCATGAAACAGCCTGAGTGCAATAAAATGTTCAGTTGGTAATTTACTAGCGTCTTTATCATTTATTTAATATTGAATAGGCCTATATAATAATATTAGTACCATACTAATCTCACTCAATATATTTAAGTTTTTACAAATTGTTTGCAGGCACGTTTGGGTGGTGGTTTAATACGGTATCATATTCTGACATGCAGTTTTGTAGGGAATGTAATTGCATTAAATGTTGTTTTACTTTGCTGTTACAATAGTTAACTTAGGCATAATGACATTTAATGCAGTCAACTTTACGACCAGTTTCCAATGATTAATGTATACTAAACACACTTATATTAGATACGTCATATTCGATTAGTATCGAATAGGAAATACCTTTCATCTCTTCAAACTATTAGATCTTCTATTATTATTTTTATTCTCTATAAGAGTTACCAGCTTCCAACAAAATTAATAAATTGTGTTATTACTAACCGAATTAAGTTAATCCGATCGACCGACAAATATTAGTTGCTAATACTCGTAATCTGTAACGATCACACCAAACTTGTCTGTCCAATTGTGTCGCAGACCGACACTTCTGATTGGTCAAAACTTCAAACCCAGGTCCATAGGGACTTGTTAATAATATTCCCAGGGTTCGATCGTCAGAAGTCCATAACCCGAAGATGTAGAAACCATATGTGAACCGTTTTCGATGAGATCCAAGGTGAACGAATTACTTGTTACTTTGTCAGTCTAGGGGCAAGGAGTGGACGTCTTGTTGCAGAGGTTCTAGCTTAGTAGGATAGACGTTAAAGTACTACCTTGAGAGGTCATTTCAGTATGAGGGGCTGGTGCGTTCTTTTTGCCATAGGTGCATTGGTTGCTCTGTCTGAGTCCAGGTATCGCAGTGATGCTGAGCTTGTAAGTTAACCTCTCTTTATTCGTGTGTAATTTTCCATAAATATAGCAATTAAAACAAAACTAAAATAGGATAAATTAAAATAAAGTTTTTCCGACATAAACCTTTTTGTAATTTCCTTTATTATACGGTATATATCTATGAGGCGCCATACGCAGCAAAAGTGTCAAGCAAAAATACAAGTGGAAATTTTAAAACTTTTGCTGCGTATGGCGCCTAATATTAATTATCATGTTTCTAATTGCATCAAATTTTAACGCAAGTATCACTGTGACGTCATCGTTACGTCATGATTATTAGTTTTTTTATTTGCAACAATTGTCGGTATAAACAAAAGCTAGTGGGAGCTAACACAGTGACCACAGTGTTCTTGTTTGCTGTTAAACTACTTTGGACCGTATCAATCAAATGATATTTTAATCTTAATATCAAAATAAACTAAAATACACTATACAATATTTAATTGACTGACAAGACAGTTTAAGGTCAACAAAAAGTTAATAACAATAGCCTTGAATATTGCCACGTTGTTCATTGTATTTTTAGTCAAGTTTGTCCGTCTAAGGAATGTTTTTACCATTATTATATTTCAACTATGTCCAGTAAACCTTAATTCCTTTTTTTTTTCACAGTAGGTCAGTTTTACGCGCGAACCGAAAGCCCATCTTATGCGCATGCGAAGTCATTATTATTTCTATCTTCCAGAACCATTTCAGCGAGAGATCACAGTTCATTGATATTTTCGCTTCAATGAAATTAATATAGTTGTCTCTAAACTTTATTATGCTTAATGAAATTGGATTGCGCGTCCAATCAGAAATCAATTCAATTCAATTAAAATCTTTATTATCACCATGGGGAAACTCTGTTGGCCTTTTCAAAATACAGTAGGCCTACATACAAATATAAAATGGACACAGTACATAAAATATATAAATTACGATATAAAATATAGATATAAAATCCTAAAAAATCGATTAAAATACTACTAATAAATTGCAGCAAGGACGAATGAATTGCCATATCTATTTGTTTTAATTTTTCTTTGAAGGAGTCTGTCACTACGTTGACTTTTGTTAAGTTCATAGTGCAGAGGGGGAGCGTGGTCTTTTGAAATAATTGTAAATTACTAATTCCTTATATAAAACTTCAGGTTTAATTTGTTCCGAGCCTACTATTTTACTGCCTTGTTTAACTACTTTATTAAATAAAAGTCTATCTTTAAAACGTGAATTACCATAATAACATATTAAGCAAAAACTAAGTACACTGTTTAAGATAAGTATAAAAAAAGTTGTAAAATAGTACGGTCAATTTTAAAAGAGTTTAATTTGCGTAGAAAGAAGAGACGTTTTTGTAATTTATTGTATATGCACCTACTACAGTATTTGCATCACATTTAAGTTCATTATTTCAACCCCTAAATATATAATGTAAAAAACAAGAAGTTATCGCGCGTTCAAAATGTATACGTAGTAATTAATTTTCGCTCTTTTAGTAATAATAATAAACGTTTGGCGCGACATGATTTCTCTACAAAAATTATTGTGTTGTAGGCCTATTGTTATCAGTATTTAACAGATACCATTGTAGATCGTTAACAATTGTTCCACAATGTAATGGTGTTTTGCAAGATGACGTATACAGATTTTCTTCGAAAGGTTCTTTCTGAAAAATAACCTTTAATCCGAGCAAACTGCTACTGAAGTCCCCTGGTTAATCTATGGGCTTTTACTTGACTTGTTTTTTTCATGCTTAGTAAATAAAACGACATTTGTATTTTGTCAAAGCAAAACAGCGGATGAATATTGTCTGGTTGTCACCTTCTTTATTGCTTGAATTACTTCCACCCTTATGATTGTGGTGGTTAAAAAGAAATACTTTTATATGTCTCTACTTTAAATATAGGCCTTAGGGTACTTATTAGTATAGTACAAAACTAATACATGATTTGACTGCATGTGTATAATACTGTACTGTCTTATTACGAAATGTTCTGTAGCATTCAAAATATTATCATGTTTTAATTTAATAAATTTTAATCACTTTTTTGCTGTGGTTGATTTTCCCTTTGTTTTATATGGGCTATTTCGTGTTTGAATGTTTTTTGTATACATTTTTATTACTTATAAAAACTATTTACTGTTCCTTGTAAAATTTTCTTTCTAGAAAAAATTGAATTTAAAAGATCTCATCTCCAGACAACGGAGGCAGGCATCTCGATATTCTAAAAAATACAATGAATACATTATTGACTCGGCTAAAATTCTTGTTGACGCAATAGGAACTGATTGTAAGTATAACAATAATTATGCTTTGCTGTACGTAATGTTATATGAGA
Organism: Antedon mediterranea; assembly: GCF_964355755.1. NCBI lineage: Eukaryota > Metazoa > Echinodermata > Crinoidea > Comatulida > Antedonidae > Antedon > Antedon mediterranea. Next base: position 35,442,950 of record NC_092670.1, on the reverse strand, counting down.
TGAATCAATGTATAAACGAATGAAACAAACATTTGATGAGTGAGTGGCCGAGCGGTTAAAACAGTGGAACCGTAATTACCTTGCCATAACAACGGCAGGGGTTCGAGGCTCACTCACTCCATGGTTCTGGTGGTAGAACGAGTCTTCTCGGATAAGGACTATAAACCGTAGGTCCAGTTTACACATCTGGCTCGTGTGCACTTTAAAGAACCTAGTACATCTTTCGAGACGATGTAGGGGGTTACCCCGGTGTATTAGTACATCACAGCCACTGATCACCAACTGGGCCCTCTGGGAGATCAGTCATTGACTGAAGAGGTTACCCAGTATAAATATATATTTCAAAAAAAACAAAAAAACAAAACAAACGAAAATACGAATAAATAAACGAGAAAAAATGAATACATAGATTAATTTACCATTTTGTTACCGATGTTGTTACAGGGCTGTTATAAAATAAAATAATTGATTATCCATAGTCTGTGAGGGCAATCCATTTAAAGGAGTACAATGTTTCGAAGAGAACATCTGCGTGTCATGGGAAGAGATCTGTGATGGTTACCAAACGTGTGCACTTGAACAGCTACCGTCATGCCTAAATCAGACACTGAAAAACTATGGTTACGAAGATAAGTCAAAGTGTGCCGGTGAAGAGAAACAAGAATGGTGCGGATTACGTCAATTCCAACCTACAAGTACGTTAGAAATTAAAATTTATTATATTAAACAATGTGATAAAACAATGTGACATGATATGTAAATTTATATTACTCGTGGCCCAGTGTTTACGTCAGGGAATCAAGTAGAAATGTTTAGCCTAACTCTGTCGTAATAATACAGAATATTCCTAGTACATTTGAGAATACTTGTGATCTGGAAAAAAAATTGTAAGTAGTCTCAAATGTAAACTTCTTCCTGATGTACAAGGATACATAAGTTCATTTTGTTCGAGTGAATATGAAAGCTAAATCTCTCATCATAGTACTGTATAATTGTTCATATAAATGTTATAGGCCTTAACTATGTTGTGTATTTACTCGATCACATTGATAATCGATACACTGTGATTTATCTTACTGTTTTATACAATATAACAATAACAATTGCATCTTTAAATGTAGGATATGAATGTCGGCGAGCCCTATCATAAACTTATTTTTAATACGAATATTTACCAATTAGGGTGTGGTGAAGATATTGAGTTAAAAGCCCAAGGTAAGGTTACCATCACATCACCAAACTACCCCGCCCGTTACGAAGACGACATGGACTGTTACTGGAGTGTCAAAGTACCCGAGGGACGTCAGCTTACAGCAATCGTTACAGGTTTCAAAACTGAACCAGAAGTGGACTACGTCAGTATGGGCAATGGACTCACAGAAGACTCAACGGTAGTTATTGTATTGTTTGTTTGACATAGTCATACACGTATATACTTACGTACTTGTGAACTTGCCTATCGGAAGTTCACACAGTCTCCAACAAAACTGACATTTAACCAGTGATTTCACTGAATTGTTTGAGAAAATATTCAGTCGCATCAAAGTGATTAAAAGTACAAATTTGGCGGAGCTAGGTGACAGCTGCCCAGCCTCGTTAGCGAGGCACCCTGTTTTCAGCTTAAAATCTAAACATTGCAAATTAAAAAAAGAACATTAGTTTAGCTTCGACATTTTATTTTACAATGTTTAGGCAGTCGGGCATTATTACAAAAATTCTGGTGACAGTTTGTTGCCGTTTATAATGACTCCATAAATATTCAACACAGGCGTTAGTTATTAGTCGCGTGGAAGCGACTCTATAGTTCACTATGTCGGTCGGTTGGTCGGTCTGTCTGTCTGTCTGTCTGTCGGTCTGTCTGTCGGTCCGGTATCACTATGCGTTTTATCGCTTTCTGACCTTATCTTGATATCAGTTTAATCTAGCTAGGTCAATTTTTCACAGTATATTCCTTAGGGCCAGGAATCAATGTGGTTATGTTTTCACGGTGCGCAATAAAAAATTACGCGGTCTACGCACGATTTAACGAAATCACGTTTGTAATCATATCTTCACAACCATGAATCACAATTAAATAAAATTTGGTACTCATAAATTTCAGGGCATAAATCATCATATGGCAATACAATTACGTGCGTAGCGCATGTAACGCATGTGTACGCGCGCTTAAAATTTTCAAAATTTATTTTCGATGAAATAAGAGTACATTTCAGGCAATTTTAAGCGTTTACAAAATTGCCATGAGTGCGCATATTTTTGCGCGCGCACTGCGTGTTAAATGTTATTGCGCACTCTTTTTGCCCGATTTCTGTTTTCTTGACTTACTTTTCAACTCGAAATTACGTTATACGAGCACGTCGAAAGTGACAGGCTACGCACGTGTAAATTAAAAAAATATAAATGTTTTTTTAAACATTTCAACATTTTTAAACATGTTCAGTAATTTCGGTCAGTATAGTTCCCTATGTCGGTCGGTCGGTCTGTCTGTCTGTCGGTCTGTCTGTCGGTCTGTCTGTCGGTCCGGTATCACTATGCATTGTAGCACGCGACTTAATGGCTGTTGGCCTTGTTATTTTGTTGTTATTGTTTTGTTGAATTCTATTATACATGCTGGCTTGAAATTACCAACACCTAACAACTTCACGGCGCCTTGAGCACTCTTGAGTGGTATGTGCGCTATAAAAATCCTATTATTATTTATTATTACAGTACCCTTTCATTAAAAAATAATGTATGTTTTCCTTCTTTAGAAAAAAGATAGATATATCATTTACCGACATACTGGCTTGAAATTACCAACACCTAACAACTTCACGACGTCTGGAAATGAGTTGTTCATCACATTCATTAGCGATGATTGGGATAGAGAAGCCGGCTTTAAAATAGATGTAGCTGACTCTGAAGTGTACAGTAATGAAACCATTTTTATTCTGAAAATTATATTACTATTATGCTTCTATTAAAAAAAAAAAAACTACAAATAAAGTTCCTGAATTTATATTTCTTTAATTGGCAATCAAGGTTTAAAAATAATTAGAAATAACGTAGAAATAACAGAAAAACAATTGCACAAAACTAACAGGCCTTGATTACAAGAAATGCAAAGAAATATTAAGAACAGTTTAAAACTTATTTTAACTTGGGTCCTATAACAAAAGAACTGATAAAATGGACATAAAAATTACAAAAACACTAGTTCTTTTTTTGTGTGTGTTGTGGTACTTTATAGGCTTTCTTATCAGTTAATTGTTTCTTTTTCACTTTCTTTCAAAGATCCGAAAGTTCCAGTTGCCAGTAGTCCGTTTCCTTTTAAAGTCAACGAAGGTAACGTACAGTATTTTGACAGTCTTCCTTGTAATATTATCAGTCGGTTATATTATAATTGGTTCATTTATAAGCTTTAACATAGTAAATCTCATCACATTTTTGAAGATTGCAATGAGAAAATTGAACTAGCTGTGAATGAATCAAGAAAAATCAAATCGCCTAACCACCCCGGTAACTATAACAACAGCCTATCGTGTGTATGGTCTGTCAAAATTACACCTGGACGCCGTGCAGGTATCACTTTTACGCGAATGGATGTTGAAGAGAGAATGGATAGGATAGAGGTAGGATCCGGAGCTAAGCCTACTCTACCAGAAAAGGTTTACACGGGGAGGTAAGATACATTATGCATGTCAAGAGGTAAAGTGAGCCTAATTTATTTTCCAAAATTGTTGAGTCATTTGTCTAAACAAATTTTCTATTTTCGCATAGAGACTTACCGGATTCCTTTGTTTCAAGAACAAGCGAATTGTGGGTACGTTTAGTTACCAATGGTGCTTTGACGAGGACTGGTTTCGAAGCAATTGTTCGTGATCAGCCATACAACGGTATGTATATTACATTCCAGTTCTGAATGTAGGCAATATAGTCATACTATTAGGCATATTCATACCGATTGATGCAGATATGGTACGTTTCCATTGTGAAAATTAGTAGGCCTAATACTTACAATTTACCTCAATTTTACCTACAATCATACCTTGATAATTATGGTAAAAATATGTTTACGTCATAAATTTTTTTAAATTCAAGTCTGTAGTAGAAGTTAGCAAGTCAGGTGTCCAAAATCCAACATCCGCCGTATGCCTACTACTAGGACTAGAATGGCATTGTATCCTAAAACTGTAACACACGCCTTTGCGTTGACTTGTAGTAATAAACCAAACTAAAATCTGAGATTGTTAATTTATCCTAAAACTTATAATTATTGTTCTGTGTCTTTTAGATTGTGGTGGCAATATTGAGCTTCCTTCTGGAGGAAGTGCATCCATTGCAACTCCGTACTATCCCGATCGTTCTTACACGCTAGATTCCTTCTGTCTCTGGCAGATCAGTGCCCCACCAGGTACTGAATTAAGTTTCTTCTTCAGAGTCTTCCGTACTGAGTATTTGTTTGATAGTATGAGCTTGGGAAGCGGAAAGGAACCTGCTGTCAATGGTGAAAATTATGCTATCACCTTACACACCGGTAGAAAACTACCAAATCCGGCTAACATAACTATTGGAGAAAACAATGCTTGGCTGGTATTTTCGTCTGACTACTCAACAGCAGACAAGGGCTTCTTCGTCGATGTATATGATGCTTCAGACAAAAGTGGGTATTTCATTCAGAAACACTTATTTAGAAAACAGTAGCTTCTTTAGGACCTGTAATCGAAAATATTACCTTAAATATATATAATTGGATCATTTGTAATGTATTCTGTATGCATTAATATTTTTCAGAGGCCAGCACAAAATTTAAGCCAAAGGAAGGCCCAAAGTTAGACACAGGTAAAAAAGGGTGCATTTTTTCTTTAGAACTATACGAAAACAACAATGTACATTCATAATGATTTATAGGCACCATACAAGTACATAACCTTTGTACAGAATTTTAAAATATAACATGTTGTAGATTCAAATTAAGTCAATAATTATCATTACATTTTACACAAAGGTTGCGGTGACATCGTAACAGTAACGGACACTTTATATGAATTAAAATCACCCGGATCGCCTGCTTACAATCCAATGATGGAATGCACGTGGCTTCTATCTTTCCCCATAGCAGCAGAGGTAACTTTATTTGACTAAGTTGTTCATAGAATAACGCAAACTATTTAAAAGTTTTAACTAACAACCACATTACTAGCTTAGTATCTATTCAAACTTGATCCTTGTATCCTGCATATACAGTACCTCTTTTCTTTTTGCAATTTTACATAATGGTGGACGTGGGTGTCAGTTTTCCACTTTACACATCACACACGAACCAAAATGACAAGATGCATGCCTACAAGTTGATAGTTTTGGGTAAATGTGTTACCAGAACCATAAGCGTGACTCTTTTCGTACGTAAATAATGTAGCCCTAATGTCTCATCTCATACAATTATGTTTATTTTCTTATAGCTTTATGTTCGTTTTATGCGATTTGAAACCGAGTTGTCGAACGACCTATTTGAAATGGGACGCGGCAACGACCCAGACGACACTGATAGCGTCATTCTGTCGCACAGTGGCAGTGATCGTCCGGACGATTTTCTTTTAAATTCGACAGACTTGTGGGTACGATTCAGGTCAAATTTCCTCGTTGAAATGAAGGGATGGATAGTAGAATTTGATTCATTTCCTGATACGAGTATGTATATACATATTTTTTTTTTATATTAAACACGAATTATAGCATACTTTTGAAACGCATACTTTCAAGTCGAAGATGAGGTTAGGTAATTGCACACGTAGAAAATCATACTGTACTGTGACAAAGATATGATTTTACTGCTACATTAGACGGAATGTTAACTACAAATGTAACACACTGCTACTACTTAATGTTTTCATTTTTTCCACACGTTTTACAGCATGCGGAGGACAATTTTACGTACCGGAGGGAGGACGCACTGCCATCGCAGCTCCAGGTTACCCGTTGGGTTATCCTCCTAACACCAAATGCACTTACATCATCAATGCTCCACCAGGCAAGCGCATACGTGCAACTGTTCAGACGTTTCAAACGGAAGGAGCACGTGATACATTAACAGTTGGAGACGGATGCAGCAAAAACGATAATAAAACGATACATATTGATGGTCATTTCGGTTTTACCCTACCTGACCCAGTGTCGTTCCTTTCTAATGAAGGAGCCCTGTGGATGGAGTTTGATACCGATGTTTACGGCAGTGATTACCAAGGGTTCGCTATTTCCTTTGAAGATACAGACCTTACATTTAGTTAGTAAATTACTATTTTACACTACAGTACTTTTGATTGGTTCTCACTGGAGATGCAACAAGGACGTTTTATCGCGCCGTACTGATTGCTCGACTTACTTGCGTTATTACGTGCTTGCATTGCGTCCAAGTGAGAACCCAGCTTAAAGATGTATTTTCCCCCAAAAAAAATGAAAATGAAGATTAAATTAAATAATACTTTGAATAGGTTATTTTGTAGTTTTAATAAAGTTAATCACTTCAGTTGAAAAAACGGGAAAAACTCTATTTTCACCTATAAAATGACAAAACAAATGGTTAAATTACACCAAAAACCTATTGGTTGCTGGCATCCAATTTGACTATTTTTGCTTTAAATTGCAGTTTATTCAGATAAATAAAATTCTTTTCGATCCAATTTTGAGTCAAAATGGATAACTATTATGTGACAATAAAATGGAATATTCAACAACAAAATGTTCAGGGGGACAATAAACAGATACAGAATTTATTTCTATAGAAAATGAACACTAATATTTACCAATGTTTTATTGATAGACGGACCCGAAGACGCTGGTGGTAACCCAATATACCAATGTGATTCAGATACAAAGCCACCGCTAAGTAAACCAGGAAAACCAAAACCGGAAGGTAATCCAGAACCAGGACCAGAAGGTAAACCAGAACCAGGACCCGAAGGTAACCCAGAACCAGGACCGGAAGGTAATCCAGAACCAGAAGGTAAACCAGAACCAGAAGGTAAACCAGAACCAGAAGGTAAACCAGAACCAGAAGGTAAACCAGAACCAGAAGGTAAACCAGAACCAGGACCGAAAGCTAACCCAGAACCAGAAGAAGGAAGTGGATTTGTGGTAAGGTTCTATTAATGGCACACCTATACAAACACCATATTATAAGAGTCATATCATGTTTTACTATCTTTTTAGGCGTGCCTCATTTCTTTATTTTTACACTTTTGAATGTCCCATATAATTCAAACTTTAATACAAACAATTCCTAAAATAAACTAATTATAACTTCCTTATAATAATAATAATAATAAATAATATATTTATACAGGATCAAACAATCAGATAACAGTGTATCTGTTTTATATTGTGATCCTGTCTTAATAATAATACATTGTTTATGAAATGAAATGAGATTTGTATCTAGCCTTAATTCATTTTGCTAAGGGTGTATTATTGCTTAAACATTAACTTTACTAAAACTTGCCGTGTGTTTTGTGAAAATGGATGAAATGAATTAACCTAGTTTAATATTACTCTGTCATTAGTATAGACAAGTTCCGATTAGTTGTGTAAAAACAGATAATAATTATAATTATGATTTTCTTTTAGCCTGGTAATCGTGAGATGTACTAGACGGCCGAACAAACTAATAATTAACCAGTTTTAATCGAATTACAGTGGTCATCAGTAAGAAGTAGGCCTAGACGTGATCAAAATTTAAAACAAATAATCTGCTAATAACAGACAACAACTGTATTGATATACATTCTATTGGCATACACTATACAAAACATCTCCTTCGTAAAACGCCGAATTTCATAAACAAATAAAAAATAGAAAATTATTACCAGGACGCCACCAACGGTATTTTCGTTATTTTATGCAAATTAGGGCCAATGCTTATGATAACGATCTTTTTTTAACGTTGATAATAGTAAATGTATAATGTTTATGATTTAATTCGTTTATTTTCATTATGTTTTAAAGCTTCATATTTGTTTTTTAAACAAATTTCTAGATGATACGCGTGCTAATCGAACTTAGAAGTTAGATCAAATAGTTTTAGAATAGTTTAACATTTGTAAACTGCACTTTAATAAATACATTTAAATAAATAGTTGCTTTTTAAATCTTGCTTTTTATAGAATAATAAAAATGTTATTGTTGCTAATACGTTTTAATAGATTTTTATTGAAAAGGTAGATTTTATAATGTAGATATTTTTCAATTAATAGATAAAAACAAATAACAATATAATTACTAATGTTGCTTTAATAGATGATTTAGCTGCTTAAATGTATACTAATACATAATTATTCCATGATTTGTAAAATATGAAAATAAAATTGAGTTAAGTTGTGCTATACGGCTATAATTATTGGTTTACAAAACTTTGGAACCTAAAGGAATTCATACTGGTCGATTTGGAACACAAGGAATCTCAAACACATTGCACAAAACGCGTTACATCAACACTGAACGCATTCGTTCAATGACATTACTGAAGTAAACAATAGTAGGTAAATACGATTTATCTTAATACTTTAAAACCTTAATTGATGGATTATCACGTGGTAGTTAACTGACCAATCACTCTGAAAATCCTGAATGGTATCTTAATGCACACACTGATTACCGCAATCTCAGGTTATCAAAGCTGGCGTAAAGGTCGAAAAGACATTCTTACTTGAAATATTTAGGCCTATGTTGGAATTATATAAATTGGAACAAAAATAAAGTGTGCCATTCAATTTTGACGAAAAACAGGGTAAGTACAATGTCTTATTAATACCATTGTTGTGGCATTGGATCTAATGTTGAAATTATGATAGAAAGTACATAATATGTTATATGTAGCTATTTCAATGAATGTAGCATGGCCTATCCATTCTATAATGAGACAACTAGAAACAGATTTTGTAATATCTAACTGCTGGTCTTTAATTAGAATCACTCTATAGAATAATGAACAAGTTTCAATTTCGAACTGAAATGATCCTGATAGCTTTATCAATCGACAATTTTCTTTATCACACGAAAGGAAGTACAATCGATCCTATTTCAATTGATTTCTAATTTTATCTTCCATGATTTATTTCAATACCATTCAGGAAGAACAAACACATGTATAGGCTGGTATGATACCATGAGCAATCATCCCAAGCGCGTATTGAAGAAATGCAATATATGCGTTTATACCAATCATTGCTCTTTCAACACCGCCATGCTTACCGGTACCTGCTCATAATCCTAGTCAATAATTAAAGACCTGTTATTTTATAGTATGTAGGCCACTGGCCCAAGTACAATAAGTACATTTAAGATGTAGTAACAGCAAAATAATTAGTTCTCTTTTTATATGCAAAAGGGCAAATCTATCAGGTTATTGATTACTTTTTTCTTTTTGTTTTTCATTAATAAAATAAAGTGTCTGATTTTGTTGTAGTATGTAGTTATAATGAAGACTGTTTACAATTATACTGTTCCTCGGACACGAACATTTATTGGTTAAATTTTGTTCTATGCTCTTTTATTATTTAGTAACAAACTTTCATCAATTATCACTTAGACTCCTTTTAAATCAATGCATCGATCTTAGAATGAACTTTTAGACTAAAATGAGTTGAAAATAATTTAATATTAATCTAATTCACCAGGCGCATCTTATTCAAAACAATAATTACACATTATTTGTCTTAACCATTGTCATGTAATGTACTACTTTGTTTTCATATTCGTAGGCTATAATAATGTGTTTGTATGTTAACTTTGCTACCAATACCATCTATAATTTTTGCATTAATTGTGAACCAATAGCAAGTGTCTTTGTATTTCTTCAGGTGGCCAGCAATTAAACGAATTTGTCAGATGACATAACTGTTATTGAAATTAATGTTGTTGATTAAAAATGGCCAAAAAGAACCGTTCATCAACTATTTTAAAACTATTTATTATAATTGTCATAAAACAAACTGTAGCAGATAGCATATCAGATAAATATAATCAAGGTAATTTTGTTCACAAATCTGACTTGCTGAGAAACTTCTCTTCACGATTCGTTCCTGAGTTCCTATCAACCATGGCGCCCTTGCCAACAATTGCCAGTCCTGAAGAACTCAGAGAATTACATAAGGACAATGCGGATGCTCCCTCAACAGAAGAATGCAGGACAGGTGAGAATAATGTTATTTTATCTATGTTTAACTTGTTCTGCGCTCTTAACCTGATGTATGTAGTATGACCTATCGGAGTTATCTGTATATCGGACTTAATAACTTGAATAGATACATCAGATATCACTCTGATATGATTCGGTGAATGTGAACAGGCACATCAAGGCGTGTCAACAGTGAAATGTGTAAAAGTCTCATTGTGTTTTATATAAGTTAATTTTTCATATAGTATAATTTTAAACACACAAAGATCCCAGTAATTTATCAAAGCCAGCTACAATACAAGTTACCTGAATATGTTTTATATAGTACAGTTTTAAACACACAAAAAGCCCAATAATTTATCAAAACCTGCTATTATAAAAGTTACCTGAATAATTTTCTGAATAAAAATAATGTACTGTATAATACATAGACAGGTAGAACCTCTACAATGAACTTTAGTACACCATGTGCATTAACTCCAAGTACTTGAAGGCGGTGTTTTCTTAACGTTAGTGATATCAAACATATTTTGACACACTCTTGGTTGGACTTCCAAGAATTATAAAAGAAACACCAACCAACGAATAATGCTTCCATGATATTCTTTGCTTTTATTGCTTGTTGGATGTGAAACTATTAGTGCTTCAGTTGGAAGCAATCGCAATTGTGTTTACTTAACACTTTACAATCGTTAAACAAACTCTTGAAATAAAAGCTTCACAGGAAGAGGCTATTGAAACATGTTTGGTAAACACTCAGCACTCCAGTTGAAGTCAATGTGCGTTTGCGATGATCTTCCCTAAAACGGAGTGCTTAACTGTTAAGCACTCCTTTGAAAAATGCTCGCATGTAATTTTAAAAATAAGTATCGTGTGTGACACGTGATGAAATTGCGTAATGCGCACGGGAGTGGAAAATCTTATGTACAGTACCGTTTTTACCTTTAAGCATATACAATCTTTAGATACCGTATATAAAATGCCGGTCCGTTCAGGTTTAGTTATTTAACCTGGTACGGTAAGTTAAATAGTTCCGTGGACCAATCATTGATAACTTTTGAACAGCTTTTATTGTCAAATTAACTTTGTTTTTCGTCAACACCCGGTATTACAATTGTTTAAGACGTCCACCGATGTAAAGCATGGTTGAATCCAAACTTTAGCGAGAACTCTAATGGAGCTTTCCATAGGAAATCTGTTTTGTATGAATATTATGATGAATTTCCCTGTTACGAACTTATAATACCGTGTATGAGTATCCGGTGCTTAGTTATTGGCTTATCATTATCCCGTATCATTAAGAACATCTGCGAACGAAGAATTACACGATAACTTGATACATGCCTACAATTTGATTGTTTAGTATGTTTAGTAACTAGTACACCAAACATTACCCGTCACTCCATTAGATGTAAAGAAGATTATTGCTATTTTGCCAATTATAAACGCGCAATGTTAAATAATTAATTAAAAATGCTTATCTAGGTATGGCCAGACCTATGTTTTCTTGTTACGTTAATAAATTGTTCAATCCAAACATGTTATACTATACATGAACTAAATGTGTATTATCAGTGAATGGATGTGTCTTGAAAAATCTATCTATCTATCTTTTTCATAATTATAAGACATTACAAAGGAAAACATAATCATATTAAAATTAAAATTAAAAGCAAACAAAAACAACATAGATTTCCATCTCCTTATAAAATAAAATAAAGGTTCATAAAAATTATTATAATCTCTAACAATTTCATCTTTGATTTATAAATGATTCTAATTGTATCAATTTTGTATTAAAAATACTGTCCTTTTTTTCTTGGAGGAAGTTCCATATCCTTTTAACTATTGGACAATTACATAACAAATGCTGCTTGAAGTCAGAAAAGGTTTAATAAAAAAAAGTAATCCCTTTTTTAGTTTGAAAAACACATGTTAACAAATCATTAGGCATACAATAACTTCTGTGGTATACCTATGTTTCAGATATCTGCTGGAGTGACCCAACCGATGATTTGAAGGGTGATTTTATGTGGAATACAACTACTGCGGGAAGTTATGCTTACCTTCCCTGTCCCAATGGTGTATGGCCATTCTACCATCCTAGCTCCATGGCATACAGGCCGTGCATTCCTCCACCGCAGGGTTTTTTAATTAGACGGATGCCGTTTTCTCTTAACTCTACATGGGGAGCAGCAGTCACTGACATGTGTAGATGGCACTCGAACATCACACTGGTACTTGAAGAGTTACAGGACAGTCTCGAATCATCTCTACAGACAATGGTAAATGTAATGTAGAATTGTAATAATATATAATTAAGCAAAGTAGGTCATGGATGAATAAATGAAAAGGATTTGCATCGGCGGTAAGATAGAAGAGCAATCTACAAGCTAAAGGCGTAAAAAATAAATCAATTTGAAAACAGATGTTTTTTTTCTATTTTGTGGCATAAACACCACTTTTATTCACATTAATATCATCTTTCATGTCATCACATAAAATCATATTATTTATCACATTTTTTAAATTTCTAATATCATTAACAATTTGATTTCAGTAACATTTTTAAATCTTGTAAATTCACTTTGAATTCCGTACCTCCTTTTTTCATTTAATTTTCTTATATTTTTCTATAATACACTTACAAAAGAAGTTTTAAAAGTTTATACAAAGACGTTTGGTTTAAATAACCTTTTTGTTTTCAAACATCTTTATAACATTATTTAATTTTCTTATACATGATCATTATCATCAATCTCATTTTAAAATATTTGCACAGAAAGAAAACAAATTTTAGTAAATGGTATTTTACAGAACAGACGTGAAGTAGGAAACACAACAGAAGTAATTGTGTATTTAAAGACCGTCGAATCTTTAATCAGAAACGAAACTTTGCTGACTGAGGAAGATGTGAAAGTTACGGCAGCCATCGTCGAACTTGTACAAAGCTACGGGATGGCCGAAGTGTTTGACCTGATGCCTTCAGTCGGTGACCTACTGGTTTTTATTGCAAGTAATATCCTAGATATTCCATTGGACATCCTTCATAAATCGCAGGATGCGACATTAAGGTAAAAAGAATAATCAATTGAGTAATAATTATAATTATTTATCTATACAGAAAATGCGATGGAAAATTGTTATAGACAAAATTAAATAGATTACAAAAAACATATAGAAAACACTACGGATCACAAGTAATGTTGCAACAGTATTGCTTTAGATAGTAGGCCTACTTTTTTGATTTCGTATACTCGTGTGCTTTAAATTTATAATAAATGTTATTAATATTATTTAACAGCTTAGCGAATAGCCTGGAGAAGTATACAGAGGCGGTGATTTTTCCGCAGAATTCAGAGAAAATTGAACATTATTCCGCTAACCTCATGATTGAATTGAATCAACCGAAAGGCAGCGGATGGTTTAACTTGCCACGTCAATTTAGCTTTTCTTCAAGTGCCTGTGGAGATGGTGACAGTGAAGGAACAACTGTTCTTACTATCGAAGTAACAGATTGGGAGCCTAAATGTAAGTAGGGCTAGGCCTTCTAAGGTGATGAAACTTTTAGGCCTAACTATACAGAATTTTTAATTTTTGATTATTGGGAATTTTAAGGTCATTTAGTTAACCACCTTGCAATTTTACAGCGTTCAAGTTCTACGGTGATACTGACAGAATGAATACGAAGAGTAGTAGTGGCTCAACAGTTGTTAGGTCAGCAGTTATTGTGTACTACACAACCAAATTTTTCATTCCCGTTACTGGTGACGTAACTCCTGTAAGCGACAACGTCATGGTTTATGTACATGCGTTCGCAGACGATAAAGCGGTTGATTCTCTGACTGAACCAATATATGTGACGTTCCATCACCTTGTTGAAAATCATGATTTGGTAAGAAGAATGAACAAACTGATGTAGCCTACTATTTATATCTACAAAAAGCGTTCTTCCAAAAATCTACAATTAATCTATAGGCCTAATATCTTTGCAAAACTTTACTAAGGTACTTTTATTATTTTTATATTAAATTCTTTTTTTAAATGGCTGTATCTTGTAGTATGAAAGACCAAGTTTCCAATGCGCTGCTGGAGACATTACACCACTAAATGTGACAATTTCCGACCTGGAATTCACGCCAGGTAGGTATCTAACAATATAATTTGAATTGTTCAATTGTTTTTATTGTATTTATAACATACATACATAAGTATATCGATTACTAAATTAGTGATTTAACTAAACTAGATACTGAACTATATAATACGGTAACATTGTTAGTAGATAATTGATTAATTTTCAAAGTAATTACTGTACATAAAATAGCATCATTCTTGGTGTGCTACTAGTTTGGCTACAAGAAACATGATGGTAATAATTCTAACCAGTGTTTGAGCCATCACCTTTTAGAACCGTCCTATTATTCACCAAAACTACCACATTTACTAATTAATTGGCATGTATACATCGTTATCTAATTATTATTACAATCTTTATTTATGTTGTTAGTTTCACTATCATGGTCTGAAGCCGAATGTCATTTGAATTATACTAATGCCACGTTCACACGATGCTTGTGCCACGATCTTGATTTGATAAGTCTCATTGAAGAGTTAATCCCGCCAACAAAAAAACCCACCGAAGCACCATCGGGCTCATTCGATTGGCTGGTAAATATTGTTTGTATTTATTCGATAGACAGACTACCTATAGTGTATTTGTAAATGGTTGTGGACGAACCAGACATGGTTTTATGTGTACTTGTTACCGTGAACCTTTTTTTAAATCGTTACACAATATCACAAGATTTGTATTGGTTTCAGACCGACCAGTATTTACAACAATACTAAAACTAATAATCCATTACAATTATCGAGATCAAATTCAAGGCTAATAAACAAAATAGGCATACTTTAAAATAAATATTTTAAAAAACCGGCCTACTTCAGATTTTACCTAGAATATCACTCGAGCATTCCATTAGAAGTACAACATGTTTTGTCGTAGAGGAAGAGTTGTATGCCTAATGCTACTACTGCAATAATGTAGTACAAAAATTATTTTATTTCCAAACAGTTTACTCTCTTTGTTTTTACAGGGATTTCCTTACACCAAAGGCATTGCTATTGTCAGTTATATTGGGTATATATTATCTACAATTAGCTTAATTTTGACAATAATGACGTATGCTATATATCGGTAAGTTGTAGGCCTACCAATGCTTATATTAAAAGAATATTCGGTAGATCCTCTCATTTGGCACACCCTTCTGCGTGAGACACCTTTGAAACTAGAGTGGCAATAACGATGTTTAGTAGACCTACCCCTTTTCAACAGTATTGAGGGGACACATTGAACAGCCAATAAATGTCTACTGTAACATATATAATCTCTTAGTGCAGGCAGACTCCGAATGACTACCTCCATATTACCACCATTCTGCAAAGTACCACTGTGTAATGCCATTGAAAGTGCTAAAAATAATTCTCCTTTAACTCATATTTTGGTAATTATTTATTCACAAACGTCAATCTAGTTACGTAGCTGATTGAAGTTTGTTCTCATTTTGATGATGTGACGTCAATGTAATATTTTACCATAATCCATTTATCATTAGCAACTTACGACGAGGTCGCCCGACTTTGATCCTTGTCAATCTGAGCGTTTCAGTATTGCTACTTCTGTTGGTACTCGTAATCAGTTCAACCATGACTAGTGGAATACGTGGTTGCCGTGTGGCAAACTTTCTTCGTTCATACTTCATACTTGTATCCATGATGTGGAATGGAGTAGAAGCTGTGAACCTGTACCTGGCCCTGGTGAAAGTGTTTACACAATACACTTCGCATTTTGTACTAAGAAGCGGTATCATAGCATGGGGCAAGTTTTTTTCTGGGTTTTTTTTCTTTTACTTATTCAGGCAAAAGATACATTTTACGAATATAATACAAATCAACAAATTAAACAAACACGACACAAGAAGAAAATATAGAATCAAATAGTCACTAGCTGCTAGGAATTTATGGTGAAAATAAGAGGTTACCCAGCAGTATAAATATAAATTTCAATTCAATTCAATTCAATAATAATAAAATAATGTGTATTTGTTGTAAAACGCTAAAAGACAAAGTTGTTTCAATAGGCCTATATTTAGCAGTAACGATCGCCATGATGGTGAAATTTAATTGCAAAAAGGACACGTTTGAATAAGGAAACTATTTGTTATTACAGGGCTGCCATTATTTATAGTCTCTACTCCATTTCTCCTTTCTATGGAATGTTATGATGGAACATACTCGAACTGTGCATTCACGTAAGTTGGATGATCTAAATCTCTGTCTACTACACTATCAAACTAGTTTGACGAAAAAAATGTGATGTGCCCAAATTATGATAGTGATATGCTCAAATATGGTAGTGATATGACATCATCATTTCCATGGGCGCATCACATTTTTTGTCACATAAAGTTCGATAGTGTATAGAAATGATGACACTCTTATTTAACCTTTTCATCAATAATAATAAATCCACACTACATAATTGTAGATGTAGATCAGTATTTAGGTTTCTAAAGGAAATGCTTATGCTGTTTGTTTTAAATTTGCTAGTATATGGACGGGCAAACTGCATAAAGCAAGGTTGCAGAGAAGTCTACGAGAGCACACTTTACATTATTATCATACTCGGTAAAAAACATTTTGCAGACAAATTTGCTAAAGTTGTTAGTTGTTAGTGCAGACTACTTTTAAGCTTCTCTCTTTCCAAAACTGAAAATGAAGTACTATATACTATACACTAACCATGCTGTTATTACATTTTTAGATGCACCTTGCGTAGAAAAACTTTCTACTGGGTGTTTGTTTTTCCCATGGCATTGATAGTTATTTTCAACGCAACGGTTTTTGGACTTGTTCTTAAAGTGATTAAAGACAAAGCACAGCATGACAGTATGTATCAAGTAGTTAAGTTGCCATTATTTAGGCAAAAATTAACCAGCATCATCATCTCCGTCTAATGTCAATGAAAGTGGAAACACTCAAAACCATGATTATGGTAATTTTATGAGCTTAACAATTTTATTGCAAACTTTCAAACGCTGTTTTTCTTGTAATCTACTTGAGTCATTTTCAAATTTATAAATTGAATAATTTATAGTTTCTCATTATTTAAAAAATATTTGCCAGTTTTGCCAGATCGAGTCACCATTTACTTAAACTCTTAATCCTGAATGAAAGTTCCAAGTGAATGGGTCTAATATTCTTAAGTGAAAGCTTTTGGCGTGTTGATCATATCGCAATTTCCCACACAATGATTTACGGTGCGTGTGCGCGCGTCAGGTAACTAGTCCTGGTGACGATTTAGTATGTTATTATTTTTATCTTCAAATATTGTATTTCAGACAATAGAGACTATCGTTTGAGTCAGCTAAGAGGTGCAGTTGCCTTATTTGTTCTTCTTGGTCTTACGTGGGTGTTTGGTGCGGCTGCTATCATCAATTACAATTCAGTCAACACTCCGCTGCAAGTAACTCAAATCGTATGCCAGGTAGGACAATTGTAATTATTTTTGTAAATTTTATGTATATTTTGTTTATATTTCATACGCATCCAACAGCGAGCAAACTCGCCAATTACAGGATGGATAAAGTATTTCATAATTTCGTGCTTATAAATTACATTTGAGGCTTTAGTAGGGAGTGGAGTTAAAGAGTCGTGAGTTACAACCCTGGCACGTAGGTCAGTATTGAACCCCGGGACTAGCTACATGCGGTATACGCGTTATGTATTCTTTTAGTAACCATTGAACAGCTAAATTAAATTCTCAAACTAATGTCGTTGTAAACAGACAAATTAACGCCGTTTTTGGCAGCAGTTCGCCACGAAGGGGCCACTGTGAAAGATGTAAGTTGTAGTACTGTATGTGTAACATCTACCCACTGCTTTTTACAAACTTTTAGAAACGTGTTTAGGCGCTAAATACTCAACCATTATTTCTATTTAACCTAAGACTCTAGGTGTTGCAAGTTATTACTATTTTTTATTTTATTATTGTAGGCATTGTTTGTTATTGGATTAACCTTCCAAGGATTTTTTATCTTCGTGTTTCACTGCGCTCGATACAAAGATGTTCGTGAGCAATGGAAGATATCTCTATCATGTTTGAATGTAAAGAATCACTTGAGGAAGCGACGCCACAATCGACAAAAACGAAAATCATCCGACAGTCAGGCATCTACGTCAGACCTCGTTTCTTCGGCAACAATGCAGTTTACAATGATGGATACGAGTCTTTGATTTTGAAGTTTAATTTTGTATTAAATGTTATATGTTTTTGCTTAAGCTTGGTTCCCACTAGGATGTATCGCAAGGACGTAAACGCAACGCAAGCGTGTTGACCAATGATAAGCGACAGTTCGCATAATTTATCGCTAATTGTGATTGCTCAACTGCCTTACGTTGCGTTACCGTACGTCTTTGTGTTGCGTCTCTAGTGGCAATCAAGCATGAGGAAATTATCTTCCGAAATTGTCATCAACTTCGTTAAATGTAGTGTAGTTATGATATAAGTTATAAATAACCACTTCTTATGAATATTTATTGTAAATAGAACTTATTCATCGTCTTTTGTATTTTAACTTGTCGTTCTGTAAGTAAATTAATATTTAGCAAATCTACCAAAATTACTTAGGTAATTTTAGTGTCGCGGACCAGTTTTTTAGATTGGATTTATTATCTAGAGTGCCGATGCTAGTGCACGAGCCTCTAAGTCGTTGTCACGTTTATTAAGCTCAAACAATCAAAATGATAGTTAGCCACAAGACTAATGAATCGGTTGCAATAAATGTTAGAAGTTCAAAGGTTTGAAACACTCGAAATGTTTCCAGAATAATGTACCGTATTATAGTCATAGGCCTGCTATGGTATGCTGTGACTATATAGTATCGTTGTATTGAGACACATGACGGTGTTTCATATATGATTTTTCAAGGTTCTTCCCATCAAAGCGATTGAGTTCGCTGTTGAGGTCCCCGGGATCTAGCATTGTGCAAGTGTATGTATGTTTATTGTATGTATTGTTCATATAAAATTCGAAATAAATTGAATTGAATGCAGGTTAAAGAGTAAAGGTTCAGTTTCTAAATAGCTTTTATATATTATTTATATTTATACATTTTAACGGGTCATCAGAAGTTCAATATCACGATAATGTGAGCATTTTAATGTTGGTCAAATTATTTTTAAGAATGTTATTGAAAGGATTTTTACAAAACCTACCTCTGAAAACAATAACAGTTGAGGTTATTAAATAGTCTATATATTTTTGCATTCAATTAAAAACAAGTGGTTTTATTAGTTTTCCGAAAGGAAATTTATCTATAGTGTGAAAAAAAATATTAGATATGAAATTCAGAAATTCAGTTTCTATAGGCCTACTATCTTGCACATTTAAATGCAAAACTTTTCTTATTGGCGTTTTGATTGTTAGTACTGTATAAGTGTTCTTGTTCATGTTGTAGGCCTAACTTTGTATTCCATGGGATTCCATCTTCTTAATATACATGCTTAGACAGCGGGCCTGTAGTATATAGTTTACAATGATGGATATTTCATATTGTAATTTGCGTGCATCTCATGTTAATGAAATCTTACAGAAAATTAAGAAGTAAATTTCTCAGGCATTTACTAATGAGATTGATAAATTATTGATATTAGAAAAATAAAGTGAAATGAATTATTACTAATTTGTATCCACCCTTCTCTGATTGGAGACCGACATCTCTCTCTCCCCATATTAATAATCGACTAATCGCAGAATCATTCATCCATGACAAATGACCTTTGTTTGGCCGCCGCCGGTTATTAAAAACATTTCTTTGGTTATGTAACACAGGTAAGCTTTAAAATAAAAAAAAGTAGAATTCCTATTGATTGGATTCGTAATCTTTTTAGTATTTTCATATATTCTGTTCTAAACAAATTAGGCATCTGATAAAGGAGATCCCTGATAAATACTAAGCAAGTCGATCCATGGAAGTAGAAGACGCATTATGATGAAGTTTGGTAGGCTCGTGAGAATGAAGTTGTGTTGTGGCCAGGTCCGCCCAGCCAGCAGGTCCAGGCCAGCAGGGCCTAACTAGCCTAATAGAGAGGCTAGCTACAGCAGCTAACTAAGCATACCCAGTAGCTATGCCTAGACCTTGGCTTGCTACTGCTGTACACAGTGAGCTTAGCCTTCTTGAGGGCTAGGCCTAGTTAGTAGCATTCTATGCCTGAACTATAAGGCTGGGTTAACATTAACTTCGCAGCTTGATTGATGATCATATTAACTTTAAATAAGTTATAATTTCTGAATAGAGTAGGCCTGTACTAAAGGGCCTAGGTTTTTTAGGTAGGCTTTTTGTATTCAGTGGCAAAGCCTTTACAGATTGAACAAATTGTATGTTTTTTTTTAAGATTTGATGTTTCTATTCAGAGGTTTTATTTTAAAACGTCTTATCAGTCCGGTGCCAAAGTGTCTTGTAAATAGCACGTCTCACTTTTGGAGTATGTCGGGCATAATTAACGACATAAACAATGTAGAAGTGGCTAATATGAGGACGGCATACAAAAGCGAACATGAAGCGTTTTTGGAATGTCATCTTTCTAGCAAAGATCCCATTCAACAATTCGACGCTTGGTTTAAGGAAGCATGCAATAATGACAAGATTGAAGAAGGAAATAAAATGACCATTGCCACAGCTACAAAGTAAGAAATTTAGATGAGCTTCGCATTTTAATCAGGTGCAACATCAGGTGTGGTGAATCGAGAGAGAGAATTTGAAGTCCTCATCATGTTGTCAATTAATTAATTAAAAAAAGTTTGAGAAAATTTAAATATAAATTGATCTTAATAGGCCAAATAAAACAGAATATTTTCACGCCTCCTCTGATTTGCTATTTTTCCCCCTACGTCTATTCAATTTAAAATGTATTGAATGTTGGATTGAATGATTACTGTTAAGAGTTTGGACTTTTACCCTATCATTCTCATGTTGGTACATCACACTGGCTAATAATTAAAGTAATTCAAATTCAAATCCTGGACGTAAAACCAACATTTATTTTTGGCCAAAGTTCATATTAATGTAATTTATTAAGTATTATATACACAATTGATCAATTTTTATTTAGATTCAGAGACATTTATGGCTCTTATAAATACTACATTTAATATTTATATTATAATCAATAACACATTTACTGTTTTAGAGAAGGTAGACCATCAGCCCGAATGGTACTTTTGAAGGGCTACTGCAGGGAAGGTTTCAAGTTCTATACAAACTTTAACAGTCGCAAAGGGAAAGAACTTGTAAGTGAAAAGATGGTTTAAATTTAGCACTTTTGGAGGCTTCTTGATCTGTACAAAATAAACTCTTAATTCAAATTTAGGAAAACTTAAGCAGTTTGTTGTTGTTAAGATTTGTGCATATTTTTGTTATTTCATTTTTCATTCACAGGCAGAGGATACAAGATGCAAAAATAATGTAAATTTAAAGACTGATTGAATACTGATGATAATTGATAAACAACGATATTTATTAAATTAAAATTTGTCTTTTTTCAGAAAGAGAATCCATATGCATCTTTAGTGTTTTATTGGGAACCTTTAAACAAGCAGGTATGATGTTTTATGACTTACTGTGCTACATTGAACACATACTAAAAAGCACAGTTCTAAACAAGTTTGTGCACCGAAGACGGTAGATTGAAAATCAAACAACTTAACACATTATTGTGTTTTGAGCATGTATACCCTTTCCCACCAGTTTTTATTTTTTGAGCTTATTAAATGGTCTATAGATTTTTGTAAAACAACGCTGTTCTTTTTTGCTTTATAAAATAATTAAAATTTAAAAAATTTCCGAAAGGAAATTTTAGTTGAACGTGTATGTTTAGTGTATGTGTCGTTTGAACGTAGGACGTGTTTTGTTTTTGTAAACTGACGTTCATCACAGTCACATTGTTGTACGATATTGTTATACCATAATGGGTTTCTGCATTTTAATTACAGGTTCGGATTGACGGAAAAGTGAGGAGGTTGTCTGAGGAGGAGTCGTGTAAATACTTCCATTCAAGACCAAGATGTAGTCAAATAGGTGCAACTGTTAGCAATCAAAGCCAACCAA
The DNA here is from genome assembly GCF_964355755.1 of Antedon mediterranea. Lineage (NCBI taxonomy): Eukaryota > Metazoa > Echinodermata > Crinoidea > Comatulida > Antedonidae > Antedon > Antedon mediterranea. The sequence goes on along the minus strand of NC_092670.1, from coordinate 35,420,630 downwards.
TCAGCAGCAGAGATGTAAGCAATGTTCAATTAAATATAACGTAATAGTGCATTTATAAACAATAACACAGAGGTGCCAACATGGAACATCTGGAGAGTTATATAGCATTGCCAGTCCATATTTTGTTTTAATTTTTTTTGCCATGGTCTATAGTAAACTTCCATTTTAACAAAGGTAGCATAAATATGTGAAAAATAGAAGCATGCAATATCAAAAAACATTTAAAATACAAACTTTTGATAGCAAATCCGAGTAACAGTAAATATGTTTGTTCAATTTTATTGATGAGTTTAAAGCAAGGCAATCTAACATTAACAACAGGATGCTGAGCTCCAGAGATCAAAGGGTTTATCTGTGGCTGCGACACGATCAGTTCCACATTCCTTAACAGACACTGCGCGTTGCAGAGAATAAGTACATAGTACAGTATTGTTGTCGCAGCCAGAAATAAGATCAAAGGACTATTAGGAGTTCCTATCTTAGCAAGGTGAGCTGTGTCCTGTTGTTAGATTGCCTTACATTGCAACTTACATCATAACTTACATCATAAGATGGTAAATGTCAAAGCTGGTAATTAAAAATTGATTTTTTTTTTTAGGTACTAATTAAAAAACAGGAAGAATTGGAATTGAAATACCAAGATGAAAGTAAACTTATACCAAAGCCTGATTTCTGGTAACTTTTAAAATTCTACAACTAATTCTGAGGTTCTTTTACAGCCTCCCCTATCCCCTCCCCACTATTTATATCAAATAGGTAGGAGCGAGTCCGCCACGAACCAAATTCCAATATTATTGGCTCTTTGGGTACAGTAAACGGTACCCCTGCCTTAATCGCACTGCCATTTGACTCTCATAATTTTCTTAGAAAAAAAAAGGATTCAAGATCTTTGCCCTACTCTATTGACATTTTTATATTCTGTACATTTAAGATCAGTTATAAAATTATCAAAAACATTGTTTTGTACAGGGGAGGGTATATAGTGATTCCAGATCAAATTGAATTTTGGCAAGGTCAAAGCAATCGAATCCACGACAGGATCGTCTTTAGAAAGCTCAGAGAAAATGAAACAGTAGATCAAGTACTATTACATAATGGAGAAGGTGATTGGGTATATGAACGACAACAACCCTAGGCCTAGAAGATGTACAGCTAATTATAATTGTAAGGGGCAGGGCTGGCCTATAAATGCAATGATATCTAACGGTCTTCCTAGTAAGTAATTGCAAGTTAGGCTTCAGATATTCAAAAGGTAGGTGGGAGTGTTACAAGCTTTCAGGTTTTTATGCACTTAATTATAACTCAACACTAACTATTATGTAGTTTTCTTTTGAATTTTTGTATTGTAAAAAAATGTTACAGTTTAGGCTATTTGTGGCACTGTGGGTCTTTTTTGGACAATAAATATACTTAATATACTATTAGTTATAAATGATAAATAGTGTACTACTGTATATAATTCAGTATTTCCATGGCAATAGTTATATTAATGACTCAAGTACACTGCTCCGTGTTAAAAGTCCTTTAAAAAGATCTGAACTGACACTGTAATTACCAGGCTCATGTTGACATTCAACTCCATGTAAACTTATTCTATAAAATTATAATGTATTTAAATTTGTTGGTTCTATTATGTGTCTACATACTACAGTATTTGCAGTACCTTATTCTAGACATTGTGCTTGTTTAAGGGCACAATTAAAACAGTGGTAAAATTTTGAAGATTTTCATATGCTGTGAATAGGTAAATCATAGTGTGGCTTATAAAATGAATAGTAAATATTATTTATCATCATTATATATACAATATTTAAATAAAAGTGTTGAATACTACTAGATAACATGACTTTGTTTTATGTTTTAATCTTTTCTCGAACGTAGTACTACAATACATACTAACAACAATTATAGGCGAAAGTGTGCCCAAATATGGTAGAGTGATATGACATCATTATGTCCATATATGGGCACATCACATTTGTTGTCACATAAAGTTTGACAGTGTAGACAGAGCTTAAGACGCATGGATCGTGAATCTGCTTCACATTATCGTCTGTCTCCCATTCTGGTAAAATCTGCTCCACCTTATCGTCTGTCGTTCTTGGTCTTTTAATCATTTCACGAATCTAAAACCAATTTAATTTCTTCTATGTTTTGAATTCCAATTTTAAAATTTCACGTTGTAAACCTATCAAGAACAAAGAACACATTGTGTAATCATGTTAAAAATTAAATACTAAAAATGGTATTTGTAAAGTACTGTATTTATAGATTCAGTGAAATGAAAACTGTAATATTACCTTCATTATTTTTCCAACAACAACTAATGTTAAACATTTGCTTTTTGATAACAAATTCTTCAAAGACTCTGGTGCCACCACCTACTCCAAAGTAGTGTGTCTTTGCTGCTACATATCTGATAACAAGTTAAGAAGTTATCTAAAGCACGAAAACCTTTCCCTGACCCAACATACTTTAGTGTAAGCTCTGTCTACACTATCAAAATGTGACGTGCCCCTTTATGATGCACATGATGATGTCATATTACTACCATGTTTGGGTATATCAATACTATATTTGAGCACATAACACTTGTTTTTTTCAAACTAGTGTAGTAGTGTAGACAGAGCTTAACTACATTTTTGGGGATCTAGAAGAGGGATGTAGGGGAGGGGGGGGGGGTATATTTTTCAAGACCATATTGTTTGGGATCATTTTGTTTATTATACCTTTTGTAATATTTATAAGAGCTTAGGGGGCCTCTTCTCTATTAAGGGGGTGTACAGTAGGGGGTTGGATAGCACGCCTCTGTTTCCCATTTCAGAAATCCTGGACCTACAGTACAGTACCCCAGCCAAAGCACTAGTTTTCTAGATTTTATTTCATCAAAAGGATACACACAGCCTGCTGGTTTTAATGAAGCTGAGAATAGATCATGAAGGCGTTCATAGTAAGACACATTATAAATTGTTTCAGATGTCAGTATTACGTCATACCTTAATAAAGAGTAAAATACAAATATTATTATAAAAAACCCTGTTTTGTAACTCATTGTGTATTCACAAAAAAAAACATTCCATCATTTATTAAGACTATCTACCAGTACAGTAGTATATTGACTTTCACAAGATGGAAATATTATTTTGAGATGCTTTTTATTTTATACCACATTTTTTCTTTTTAGCTTCAACATATTAATATAACAAGGTGTTTTTAGATACATATGTATTAGTTTGTTTTATATTATGGAATATGCCATTTTGTCGATGTATATAATGAATGTATGCACACTTTTACTTATTTTTTTGTTGTACCTTTAAAATGTTTTTTCTTTGTGATTATATTTTTTTTCTCCAAAGGGTCTTACGACTACAGACAATTACTTGTCTCTGTAAGATCTCTGTAATGTAAATATTTATATTGCTGAATAAATGTGAATTTGAATGAATGCACTGCCTTCAGAATAGAAATAAATTACTTGTTGGGTATATTGTTGGTTTTTAGGACATCTGTCATATCGGACCAGTCACCAATGAAATAACGACAAGATTGTTTTATTTGATTTTCTTTCTTATTTTTAACTCCTTTTTGATCGTCTCTATTCTGTTGATTCATAATCACGTTTGGCACAGTTAATCGCTCCAGTACTTCGGAATTCTATTAATGAAAAACAGGTGAAGTAAATTAGAATTTTAAGAAATTTAGATAGTCAAACATTATTTGGAACTAAAGGGTAACAGAACTCGACATGGAACTCAACTCAACCAAACTGAAAGGAACTATAGTTGCATGAGACCGCTTATGTTGACATCTTGAGCAACCGAAAGAACTGAAAGGAACTAGTGTGTGAGCACTTACTTCAATACTGAAACTGTACGGTGCGCTTCATAGTTGTGTATGCCCAGGCTCTTTTACGGTAAAATTGAACTGATCACAGTTACCTATACCATACGTGTGACTTGATTTGATGTTTCCAGTCCCAGACATTGACAAGTGAAAGCAACTAAGCTTATGTCAACATTTTTGTTGTGCCTGTCAGTTGCTCGGAGCACTAATGTCAACACAGTTCAGTTGATTTCCACGTCGACATAAGGGCAACTTTAGGCTAAGTATCATGCAACATCAGTTGTGATACTATAGGCACATCGACACCCCAATGACTAATTGCACTCTTTTATTGGCCTATACCTAAAACTTACATAATCTTGAAAATGTACTAGAGCACCCTGTGCCATAAGATATAACCCTGGGATACCAGCTCCACATCCTAACTCCAGGACGTCAAGATGTTCACATGATGTGATTTCTTGTGCTAGGAAATTGGCAAGATCTAAAGAGCACTCCCATACTTTCAATCCACCTGAGGCCAAGGTTAAACAAATAGATTGTTGTTAGACAAGAATTAAATACGCAGAACATAGATACATGATGATACAGTGCATCTTATGGAGTTTTTTGCATTTTATATGGTAGATTCAAACCCAGAAATGGCTGCAGCACTAACATGACAGAAGAAGGAGTTAATTTTGAAATTAATTTACATGATATTTTAATATTTATTATATATATATACCACTGTAAGTTTTTGTTGTGTTTAGTGGCTTAAAAACACGATAACAATGATCAACCTTATTACCTCTGCCAGAATGGTTATGAGGTCAATTGGGTGTGTTTCTTTATTTCTATATTTGTTAGCAGGATTACTCAAAAAGTTATTGCTCGATTTTCATAAGATTTTAAAGGATGGGTTCATAGCTAGCTTTATGGGAACACGTTTAGTTTTAATATTATAGGTGGAGGTTTGCACTCTCTGAGTGCCCTTTTAATGTACACTTAGTACCTTCATAAACCCCACTGATTAAATCTGAACGGTTTAAAATGGCTTTTGCCAAATTGTCTGAATTGGTGATTTTATTATCCCTTTCACACTCCTCTATCCTGATCTCTTCTTCTATCCCTGTTGAATTTATGTATTTGATATCAATATCTCCAACTTGAATAACATCAATGTCATCAGGGTTAATCTGAAAAAAAGAAAACACAATATTGTTTACAGTTTGTTACAATGTTTCATTTTGTTATAAAGTTGAAATTATTCAGACAGAATGTGTCAAGATTATTGAGGGGTGATCATTCAGGACATTTTCATACTACATACTTTCATACTACTGTATGTTTTTACATTCTTGCAACATTGATTATGTAACAGTAAGAAACAAAAATAAAACAGTATGATATAACCTGGTCTTCCACAGCTGACAGATCAACGATGAGCTCTTCTGCACTTTTTGATGATGTTTTATGCCCTATTGCTGAAGTAGTACTTTCGGGAACAGCTGCAGCTGAATAAAAAAAGACATTTAGCGTATTCGAGTGGACCGTTGAGTAGTTTTTCCGTTGAGTACTTCTTTAACAGAGTATTTTGAGCGTTGAGATTGTTCTTAAACGAAAAAGCTTTCGTTGTCAACGTTTTCTATTCAAATGACTTTCTGTTGAGCACAAATTTACAATTCGAATACAAAAAGTACTCAACGAATCTTTATGTTGAAAGTTCTCAATCGAATACGACAATTGTTACTGTACCCTGTATTAGAATTTAGTAGGCCTACTTACTGACACTGTAGTATTGTTACTTACTAAATTAGAAGAGAAATAGTTTGCTAGTACAGTACAGTATTATAGTTAAATATAGTATATACACCCTGGGAGTCTGTATCATCTGAATCAAGTAGGCATAAATAGAATAGGCCTAGCTACTGTAGATGTCTGTAGTAGGACTATATAGGCCTACTCACGCTAGAGAGTACATACAGTAGTAGTAGTAGTATATAAACAGTGTGTGAGTAGCCTAGGGTCAGGCTAGGAGGCAAATACATAATACTACTACAGTATTAATTAATATTTTAATATGCACTGATAATACACAATTACTTTTCAGCGTTTCTAATGGGTAATCAGTCTCAACATCGTTATCTTTAACTACAAAATCAAACCGAAATTCTGCCATCACTTCGTGTTTACATCTCATTTATTCAAACCACACCACATTCTATTCGCCCTTTGTTATTATTTTTTAACTTTGCCGTATACGCACGTGTCACCAAAATGAGGATTGTTCCATTTTACAGTTGAATTAAACAAACGTTTGCAGGTACGTCCTATCATATTTAATCGAATAATAATTTAATTGAATAAATAAAATATAATTACATTTTAATTTTATATAATATTTGAGAAATATTTAAACCTAAATGATAAATATGTATATTTCAATGTTGTAAATATTAATTTGATTGTACCGGGAGTAAAATGGAGCGTTCCGTAGCGTACTACCTGCTATTTGCCCTTAGTACACGTTGCCGTACAAATAGTACCAATAATGAGGATTGTTCCATTTAATTTTGGTGTAAACTAGTCTAAAGTCTGCAATTCTGAATATTTAATTCATTTATTATTTTTATTATCTCTGTTATTCAGTCAAATATCAATATAATTAATACATTAAACTATAAAACTACTTGGCTGATTATAAACATAGATGACTCTACTTTGTACTTTAATATTATTAGGAAAAGGTAATTTTTAAATTAAAATTTGTACACGCCAAAAAATGAATCTTTCCATTGAAATTCAAAATGTCAGCTTCCATAAATATTGCTAGTGCTTTGCATGGATGCAATTCTGTTGCGATTTCTGATGATTTGACGGTTGCCGTTGCATCTGAAAAGACTATAAACATATTTGTATGATATCATTTAATAGTTTGCTTGTAATCATAATTAAATGAGCTCTTTTGTTTATATAATTATGAGTAGGTTTTATTGCGATCTGTATGTAGGCCGGGTAGCGTATGCATATATGCCTACCTAGACAGTACACCAACCTAGCGGCATAGACGTACGTTTGTTGATTCGAGGTTGATTCGCCCCCAATTATTTTTTTGTTATTGACGTAGACCTTTTCTCTGTAATGAACCAGCTAGGGCCTGGCCTACTAATCAATTTAAAGCGCCTTTTCAAGAAGTGCCTGCTTTGTTTGTAATTTGTTTCATTTTTTCAGAGGTTAGTGTGCAAGATTGAAAACACCAGCAACACATTTGTCTGCCAAAAATGTGCAGTAGAGTATGAAGATCACCACTACTACTCTACCAATGGACTGTCTGTAAAGAAAATTTCTGATAAGCTAACCAGCAATTTCAACAAAAACTGTGGTAAACTTTAAAAAAAATATCCCAGTAAATTCTGCAAAAAAATGTATTTAATTTCAAAGCAGCAATTTAATATTTTCAATACTTCTCTGTGCAGATTACACAAATTCTAAGTGCAAGCTTTGAGTAAAATAAAAATCCTTTTTTTACTAGATGGTGGAGCAAGATTTCATATAGACGGCACAATTGGAAAACCCACTGGTGATGCAGCATCAGGTGGTCTCATGCGTTCAGTTCAAAGATCAATATGTTGGTCCCCAAAAGGATGTACAAACACAAATAGGTAATGTTTTAAGTTCAATTTTTAAAGATTTCTCTTTTCTCATCTGATACATGATCATTTTATTTCATTTTTACATTTCTCTTCTATTGTCTGATAGTCTTGATAATTTGTTTTCATTCTGGTTTTTATTTTTACCGAGTTGTATAAATTGACATCAAAAGATTTTGAAATGGTACCCCCTTTCCTGTAAAATCGTTGAATCCGGTCCATTTAACGCAACTCAACGTGACTGGAAAATAGGCTTTAGGCATGATCTTGAGACTTGTCTAGAGAAGAACATTAAAAATAGTGGCGGAGGGTTTATGGCATAATTGACATGGTGATGATTAATTTTATATTTTACAATAATACATTCTTTGTCTTTTAGGTGTATTTTGTCATTTCTAAAGACCGACCATCAACTAAAACTATATGTTGAAACAACATTAGGTAAATGGAAAGAGGTATGGAAATTCCTTGCTTTATTGTCATTCATTTAGGGGTGGCCATGATTATTGCTTTCCCAATGGTGCTTGAGTCTGAAGCTCACTGTACAGCAGTCAAGGAAATATATTTCTGAACTAAAAAAGTTTGAATTATGTCACCTTTGTGCCCACACAATATCCACAGTCTACAGAACTATGATCAGCACATTATAAAATGATCCCTCCTAATGTCCCATCTGAAAGACAAGTCAAGTGTAAAGCATGTTATAGTACAAGCAGACAAGTCTCAAGATCATGCCTAAAGCCTATTTTCCAGTCACGTTAAGTTGCGTTAAATGGACCGGATTCAACGATTTTACAGGAAAGGGGGTAAAAATCCGACGTTAAGAAGTCCGGCTCTTTGAGTAATTTATAGGTCGTTTCAATTGATTTCTGAGCACATAAAAAAATATAATTATTTTGGGTTACTCACTTTTAGGCACTGGGTTATATTCATGCAAATAGATTAGATACTATATTTTCTGATATTTATTCATTATTTTTTTATTTATTCAATATATCATAATCACAGCACAAGGCTGAATTAAAACAATATTACCATGATAATGTACACATCAAAAGGACAAAAATCTAAAAATTTTAAGAAAAATTCAAGAATCTATAAAAAATATACAAAATTGAAAATTTACAAAAGCAGTACAAAAACACGCAAGAAGAAATTGCAATTGACGACCAATAAAACAAGAATAATTTGTCATTAAGGAGTTTGGCAAGAAAGGGTATAGCACTTTTGGCATATCTTTCGGTTCGAGCACGGGGGATGAGAAATTTGTTGGATTTACTAAGGCGCATACTGTGAGAACGAGAATTAATAGGAAACCACTCTTTGAAGAAATTGGAACAGACGCATTGATGTGCAAATTCTTTACATAATTTAATTCTTCTCGTATCAAGCGTCTGAAGATATTACATACGATACGCCATGCGTGTCATAGTCTTACTTTTTATTTCATTTCAACAATTTAATGATTTTGTGATTAAGGGGGACAATCTTCGCCGGTGGCACTTACAATGCCATAACTACCTTCATAATTATACCATCTAATACCACATGTAGGCCAATACAAATATTACTAAATCATATGTCTAAATTACATTCACTCTTCCCTCTTTTCATTTTCCTAGGTGGTTAATGTTTCTTCTATGTTACTTGACTATGCTAAGGACAAAGGTTACAGACTAAGGCCTGATCCTGGTGGAATGAATATCATCGATTTGGCTATAAATAGATTTTCAATGGTATCTATTAATGGTAATCAGATGTATTCTCTTTTTATTATTATATTAACATAAAGTAGAACACTTATTAAGGGAGAAACTTTCAAGACCAAAAAATTTGTGTTCTTAATAGGGGTGGTCCTTTAATGTAGGTGTCTCCTTAATAGGAGTGTCCCTTAAAAAGTCTGTAGGGTTAAAAACATATATTTCCACTCGTTCATTTGACAAATAATCACTTGCATGGTTTTTGTTCAGTAAAACCCTAGGGGACACCTGTAGTGTCCAAACATATGTATTTCCCCTTGTTTATTTCAAAGAATTCTGTCACCCATAATGGGGTGTCGTCTTTAATAGGCGTGTCCCTTGAATAGAGGTGGCCTGTATTGTTGAAACATATATTCCACTCGTTCATTTCACAAATAATCAACCTGGCATTGTTTGTATTCCTCACATAACAGCAGAACCCTATTAAGTCAAAACTTATATTGCAGGTTGTCTCCTGAATAGAGGTGTCCTAACCTAATTACTTAAAATTATGATTTTCAGTGTTATATATTTTTGACTGATACTTCTAGATATGTGTTGGTCTGGTGTGTACAATGAAAGAATCGAAGCAGGAGAGAGAGCCTATACAGTTCTTGTTACTTACACAATAGATGGACTATTGATATTTTGGAAATGCTTACTTCCATTTATATCCAAGTAAGCTACTTAATCATTAAATCTAAAACTTTGTCTACACTAACAAACGTTATGTGACAAAAAATGTGATGTGCCCATATATGGACATGATGATGTCATAATACTACCATATTTGGGCATCAAACTTTTTTGTCAAACTATGTTTTAGTTTGCTATGTATTTATATACTGATTTCATTTCATGACAGTCAGTTCTATCCCAAACCCGTAATGTCACGGTGTGTTGGAGCCACCGTAAAGTAGGGCATATTGCCATTAGAAAAATAAAATTAAGCAAAATTATATGTATTTTATAAGATATGCAATTCTATTGAAAATGTATGTACTGTACATGTTAAGCAGGGTTGAGGCTGTCATCGTGCATGTAAGTTAAAGTTTTATGATAACTGGTCTACCACAATCTGTCATCTCTTGTATTCAAAGAATTAAGTCCTACATCATTGTCATTATGCCTCGACTTAAAGTTCAATGAACTTTACTGTAACCTCCATCCACACATATAAACTTACAGTATGTTAAGTTAACTGTTTGAATTCATTTAAAGAGTGAAAAGTAAACGACAATGTGCAGAAAATTCTTGCTCCTAATTATCCTTCTATTACCTTATAACAGGGAATGGTCTCAATTCATTTCAACTAAGTAATTTTCCTAAATCTTCTAGAGATGATATTAGCCTCATTGGCATTCTAGATGCTGGAATTCCTTCTCCATCTTCTATCAAATGGGAACAGAAATCAAAAAAATTGGAGGATAGCTTACTTGTAGTTGGAACCACTGATGGACGAATACAGATTTTGAAGTTGAACTTTGACCCTACAAAGGAACCAGAATCACAAGTAACTTTAGCAAATCAAGTAACACTTTGGGAAGAAGATTTGATTGAAGTTTCTTTCTTCTGGTGGAGCTTGTTTGACAAAAAAGAAAATGAGGTGATTCTTAATCATATGTGGCACAGCAGTGTTTATTCTTAATTGAGTTTAAATTCTCAATTCCATCTTGTATTAGGGGTGTTCACTAAAAAGGGCGTGGCCATTAGGGGTGTTCACTAAAAAGGGCGTGGCCATTCGGGGTGTTCATTAAAAAGGGCGTGGCCATTGTGTTTAAACATACCGTATATTTGAGCAAGTTGTTTGTTTCATGAAAGTAAATGAAAGTGTCTTTAATAGAAGTGTCCAAAATGAGTAATACTAATATTGAATTTTTTATTCTTAAGAATTAAATGTAGGTCACTATAAGTTACATTATATGTACTGTTCTTCAATTAAAAAGAAATATTGATTTTAAAATAATACAGTATTTTAATTTATGAAAAGTGAATATAAATTCAATGTTCAATTGAAGGAAGAATGATGTCCTTAAGTACATATTGTGTCACTTTCTTTTTATACAATTTCTTGACAGTTCCATTCCAAAGAATCTTTTTTCATTTGGTTAAAAATAGTAATTTTTATTTCTGCAGATGTTCTATAGACTTGTTTGTGCCAAAGGTCAATACATTTTGGTGTTCGATTTAAACTCTGATGAGAATGGCAACCCAAAAGTAATAAGAAAAGGGTACACGCATGCACTACACTCGTCTCAAGTTACTGGTAAGTTTAAAAGTATGTAAAGGATTTAAATGCAATATTGGATTGTAAATTAAACATACTTTATTCTTGGTGCCTAGTCATTTAGAAGAGACATTACGGACTTTACAAAACATGACGGTTAGGGGGAAGACAACAAATATCCTGTGTCGCTAGAGCGTGAAATCATAACAGTCAAAATAGCCGTTTTATTTACCTCCGCCAAGGAGGTATATGTAATCGGTAGCGTGTGTTTGTTTGTCTGTTTGTTACTTGGCAAAAAAGAATTTTGCCAAGTATAGTATTCACTTTGTTTGTATGTATGTTTGTATGTTTGTTTGTTTGTTTGTTAGTTTGTTAGCACGATAGCGCCTACAGTTTTTAAGTTATCGTTCTGAATTTTTGGGTGTCGATAGGTATATATTGTCAGACCATGCCTATTGAAAATCAACAAAATTGGTTTATTAATAACTTCACAAATAACAAAAATGATATTATTTTCAGACCGGCTAGTGTTAAAAGATAGGAGACAATTTTCAAAAGCCGGCGAGCAGTCTTAAAGTAACAAGTGTACTGAAATTGCATTTTCTCGAGAACTACTTGTCCAAAAAACATCATTTTTGTACAAGAGGCAAGAGTTATAAATTGTGATTTTTAATTTTAAAACAAAAGTTGATTCAGTGTACCAGCTTTTTTATACGAGTAGTTTAAAAAAACCTATTTCTTTTCAAATTCACCCGTTTGTTTTTGGCGTTGCTGTTCTATTGTTATTCAAATTAAACTATTGTAAGTTGATAAGTAGTTTTGTTAGCACCAGCGTGTGTCCTTCCTTATTTCATCAGGTATATACTTACAGAACATGCCTATTGATTTTCAGGTAAATTGATATATTACTACATGGGTTAAGGCAGAGGCGCCGCAAATCGGTACAGCTTCAAGACACTCCTCGATCATTATTCTGGTCAATCTTGATTTTAGAAAGGTCATTGTTGCAATGCCGGAGTTGTTTGTATCAAAAAATTATTTAAACACATTATTAACCCCAGCAGGATTTTAACAATGTAAAGCTAATACCTAAAGCAAAAAAAATGTATCTTTCAACATGCTCCGAGTCAGTGGATATATTTTGCCAAGTATTTCACTCAGTTTCTGAGTGCTTTCATTTGTTTGTTTGTTTGTTAGCAGGATTGCTCAAAAAGTAATTACAAGATCTTTACCAAAATGAATATACAGATAGATATGTGGTCAAGGACCATTCCATTATATTTTGGGACCATTTGGGACCACAGTCCCAATTCTGGACCACTTTTTGAGTATACTTTTCAGACCTGCTAGTGTTAAAAGATAGGACAGAATTTTTCAAAAGCCGGTGAGCAGTCTTAAAGTAACAAGTTAACTGAAATTGCATTTTCTCGAGAACTACTTGTCCAAAAAACTTCATTTTTGTACAAGAGGCAAGAGTTATAATTTGTGATTTGTAATTTTAAAACATAACTTGATTTAATGTGCACGTTTGTTGATGCGAGTAGTTTAAAAAACCTATTTCTTTTCAAATTCACTCGTTTGATTTTCGCATTGCTGTTCTATTGTTAGTCAACTGAACCTATTGTTAATTGAAAGGCTTGTTACAAACTCGAATACACATGCTTGTAGTGAAATTAGCCTAAATCGCAAACAGCATTAAGACACACACAAATATTTATAGATATATTTTTTACCGGAGAAATCTTATGTAGGAGAATTTTACAGTAGGCGGAGGTATGCACTCTCGGAGTGGCTTTCTAGTTAGTTATGCAGCCTTACGCAAAGACGATGGCTAGCAGTATCTCTCCCTATTCAAGGGGTACCCCTATTAAGTGGACACTTTTGGGTCCTGAAGGTGTCCTTTATAATATGTGTTCTACCATTCTTTACTCTTGGTGCCTGGTCCTTTGGATCGAACATTCAGCAGTAGAACATGTTGATAGAGAATAATAATAATAAAAAATCGGGCTAGATAGAGGGCATTATGCTAAAAGCCACATTGCGTTTTACATTAAAACAAAAATAAACAACTAGCAATAAGAGATTTATTTTGTTCTTATTATTCACAGGTCTCGGCTCAGATGGAGATGTTATAACTGTTGTTAGTAGGACTATGATGAAACAAAAAATCACTGTCAAAGTTGAAGGGAGTTTGCTCGTTCTTTCTACCACTGTTGCTGAAGCACCCAAAACAAGAAGCAAAATTAGCTATGGCACAGTTTTCTCACCCAATGCTGCCTTCTCTGTCGAGGTCTGCACGTAAGTGTGCCGTTAAAGACTGCGTACGGTTCTTAGTGAGAAATTGTCTGTTAAAAACTTGTTGACTTATTAACTTTGACTAGAACTGTCTTCATTGTGCATATTAAGCTCTATTAAGCTCTTTCTACACTATCAAAGTTTATGTGACAAAATAAGGTGAAAAAAAAAAAAAAAAACATTGTACATGCGCAATTCTTCTCTAAAACATACAATCGTTATTTGTTGTTTTAGTATTATATTTAAATTACTTTTTTTTTCTAGAAATATTAAACGATCTCGGAAGCGGCACAAGAGCGACCTTGTAAAATTTAACTGGGAAATAGAAGCTGAAGAGTTACATCAGCAGCTTTTAAACCCTGACCAAGGTAAATAAGTAAACACAATTTTTGTTTTACCTACCATATTTCAACACTCAATTAAATACAAAATACAGAAATCAAAACTTAAAACTCATACTTTGAAAACTAATATTAAAACAACAACTCCAAGTTACAGGTTAATGGCAGAAGATGTTTTGAGTTAAGGTATACCATATAGAAAAAAATATACATTATAACATATTATGCCAAAAAACCTTTTGTACTTAACATTAAGAATATACTCCTAGATTGGTAAAATTATTCCATTGACTACATAAGTTTAAATTTAAATATTTTAACCACCATTTTAGTTGTTTTTTAGTTCCATTCCAAAATTGTTTATACAGGTATCTACCAAGCTATCTTCTTTGTTTTCAAACTCTTACTCTCTCCACCCTCTATTCACCAGCCTGTGCCTCCTTTGTTTTTATTTCTTTTATTCCAGTCCACTCAGGCAGCGCTTGTCTGTTTAATACTCTCTACTTTGTACTCTCACTTGTTGCTCGAAAGCTCTGCTCATTTTTCTGGCTGTGTTACTTTATCGTTTTGATTTAGTTTTTTGCTTATTATATTGTATATCTCCATTGAGATCCAGCAACTGATACCCACAGCATTGTCATTATTTTCAGTAATTTGCCTTTGAATTTATAAATAAATCAGTTATGAAATGGCAGTGATTGAAGCTTACCAACAAGAGTACTGTAGTTCAGACAATCGATGAATGTGAGAAGTTGTCTACCCAAACTACTCGTTATTCCAATTTGTATTAAAAGCTTTTTGGTAAAGATATGTGATGCAAAATTGACAATGTTCATAATTTTTACAATACTATACCCTTACTCGCAAAACACTTAATAGCAACGATAGTTTAGATATTATGATTCAAACACAGTACATTCTCTCGTTTAGTATAGCTTAAATATACTTCAAATAGAAGTGTGCGCAATGATCTTATAAAAACAATGCAATACAACCTAGTTTACTCATAATTGAATAATGGTAAATTGTGTTTTAGTTACCTTAAATGTTATATCAATTTCAACCGACATTGTTTTTAAGAGTGTTATTTATATTTGTAGGCCAGGTTATACAATGTAATGTTTCTAATGTTCTCCAATGGCTTTTGTTTACAGTACTTCATTGTCTGACATACATTCTTACATTACGTTTTCTTTATAAGTATTTTATGTTTCAGCTATCTCTATCTTCTGTTTTTTTTTATTTCCTTTTATCTGATTTTCTCTAATTTTATTTATTTTTATCTTTGTTAATTTTATGTTTTTATAGTTTATTTTGTATTTTCTGTTTGTATTGTTTGAGGGTCCCTAATGATCAGCTGATGCTGGATGGACCACCCTCATAAAATATTGTTGAAATAAATAAAATGAAATTCCATAGCAGTTCTTTCAATTTATAGCCATTTAAGACAGCTAAACAATAGTGGTAGTATATACCATATTTGAAATATTAACAACATTTGCTAGAAATAGTCAGTCTAAAAGTTATGCTATCACACTATTTTGTCAACAATAAATAACAGGTAATGGTAAGAAACCAACACTCCATTTCCAAACAATCAAAAAACCTATAAAATGTTTTTGATAGTAGTTTAATTTGTTTTATTTTTAATTAAGCTGTAATAATTAGATAATAATAATATAATATACCTGATAATAAATGGGCACGTCAATAATCAAATTGACATAGAATTTGTTGTACTTTTGGTTTAAAAAAAAAGAGAATAATTATTCCTACAAATGATAATTTGATATATGTAATTTTTTTCAATTTTATTTTATAAGGCTGATCCATCTAGCAAAGCAAAAATACAATTTGGCAAGACCTTTAGATACAACAATAAAGAAAAAGAAAATATATATACTGTATATATATCCTGCAGACAGTACTATTTCGATCTTGTTTCGATCTTATTAGATCTCGTCAGTGCAGCTCAGGTTTCTAAATGAAATGTACCGCAGAACTGGCACAAAATATAGGCTTAGCCAGTTATGCAGGGCACCGAAGTTAAGCAATGTTGGGCCCGGTTGCGTTCTGGTTGGGAGACCGTCTAGAAATTGTGGCGGGTGCTGTATATACTGGAGAGTGATGGTGTAATGGTAATATCGGACTAGCATGTGATAGGCATGGGTTCGAGGTTATCTGTACCATACTAATTGCATCCTTAGGCAAGATGCTTTACTCTCATTGCCTCGTCCTTCGGATGGGATGTAAAGCCGTTGGTCCCGTGTACTTAACAGTGCACGTTAAAGAACTTAGTACACTATTCGAAAAGAGTAGGGGATCGTCTCCCGGTGTGCTAATCTGGTAGGCGCTGCACTGCTGGCTGCCGTGGGTCCGTGGAGGGCCTAATCCGAATTTCCTCAGTTTCCAGTTAAGCTTGAGGACAAATATAAATACAAAATACAAATACAATACAAAAATACAAATAGTGTTGCTAATATGCCAATTTAGTATTCACAACAAAAATGCACCATTTCGAACTGAAGAGTGCTCTACAAAACAACATAGTATATATGTATATAGCAGAAAGTAGAGGAGCGTAATATCCTGTACTGTATATATATATATATATATATAAATCCATAGGCAAATTACTAAAAAAAAATATGACAATGCTGTGGGTATCAGTGGCTGAATCTCAATGAAGATACAAAATAGAACTAGATTTAATTCGTCACTATGACGAATTATAGGTTATATGCATTGATTTAAATAAAGATAATTGATTTTTAAAAGATATATTGATTGATTGATTTTCTCAGAATCTTTAATTATTTATAATATATGATAGGACCTTGCTAACGCGAACACCATAGCCGGTATCACAATCCGATCAAAGATCCCTCTGCGTATAATGTCATAAACCGCATTTGTTGTTACATAATAATAAAGACATAAAGTAACTTTTTATCTAGATTTCATTATAAATCATGTGTATAATATATACACTAAGAAATAAATTTGAACAATACGGATAATAAAAAAAAATCTTATTTCGTTTCCCAAGGTGAGACTCGAACTCGGTACCTTGAATGCCATTGACACGAGCACAGACCATCGAGCCATACACAACTGACTAAAAGTTGGAGAAAAATTCCTCCATGTATTTACTATGCAGTAACCACTTTGGTGCAGATAGATTAATACATACCGCAATAAATTATAATGTTTTACTATGATGACATCTTTAAAAATTTAAAAAAATGATGCACTGTCAAACTATATACTTTTAACTTTAATATATGAACTTCTTAAGGAAGAAAGTTAACGTTAAGTTTGTTATTTTGGCCTAAGAAAATGTTATAATTTGTTTGATTGTCGAAATTAATTTTGTTAAATTTAATATGCCATTAATGATGACTTAATCAACTTTTGTTCTTCTAATTTCATAATAAATCATACATATGATACATACACTTCAAGAAAATTAAATAAAAAATAGGTGTTCCCGAGCATTCTAACGATATATATTAATTTTAAAATTTAGCATATTTTCACCATTTTGTTAACTTACACGTGCGTAGCCCGTCACTTTTGACGTGCTCGTATAACGCTGTTTCGCGTTGAAAAGTGAATAAAATATGATGATATTATTAAAGAAAGGTTATACAACAGTAATCGGACACAAACAGTGCGCATTAACGTTTGACGCGCAGTGCGCGTGCAAAAATCTGCGCACTCATGGCAATTTTTTAAACGCTTAAAATTGCCTGAAACGTACTCTAATTTCATCGAAAATAAATTCTGACAATTTTCAACATTTTAAGCGCGCGTACGCATGCGTTATATGCGCTACGCACGTAATTGTATTGCCATATGATGAAATGTGACCTGAAATTTATGAGTACCAAATTTTGTTTAAAAGTGATTCATGTTTGTGAAGATATGATTACAAACGTGATTTCGTTAAATCGCGCGTAGACCGCGTAATTTTTGATTGCGCATCGTGAAAACATAACCACATCGATTCCTGGCCATAAGGAATATACTCTGAAAAATTGACTTAGATAGATGAAACTGATGCCAAGATAATTCACGGACAAATAGTGCTAAGGAAAGAATAAATAAATAAATAAATAAATAAATAAATAAATAAATAAATAAATAAAGATTTTGACAGAATCAAGAGGTTATATGCATATCATGCATATAACCTAATAAAGCAAAAAGCTAAATCAAAATGATAAAGTAAAACAGCCAGAAAAATAAGCAGAGCTTTCCGGCATTACTAGCCCTTCATCAGTGCAGATAAGAGTACTTGGAAAAAGTATTTAGGAAGAAAAGCACTGCCTGAGTGGACTGAAATAAAAAAAAATAAAAAAAATAGGCTGGTGAGAGAGTAAGAGTAGAAAACAATGAAGATAGCTTGGTAGATATAAACAATTTAGGAATGGAACTAATTAATATATATAATTGATTGAAAATGTTCATCTGGGTTGAAGATACGTTATTTTCAAATTCTATTTTGACAAACCAAAATTAGTAACTGACAGTTCCAGCGCTCATTGTTCGCCTAACAATAGGATCATAGACAGGGCAGAAGATGGAAACACCAGACGCATCAAGGGGACAATATGGATCAGGCAGACGAAGAGGAGAGAAAACCATGAACCGAGACAAAGGCGCCCATTTCCTGAGTCACGTATACGACCCTATTGTTACTAGGTGAACGCCACCTAACGGTGAGCATTTTGCTTAACAATATAGTCGTCACTCTGAAGAAAGTACTCGTGAAATGAGCACTAAAAGTGTCATTCAGGTCAGTTACTAATTTTGGTTTGTCAAAATAGAATTTAAAAATAATAATATATATGGTTTATATTTTGCCCTAGGTGAGGATATTGCAAACAAGTTGGAGTATCTAGAGTTATTTCGTCAATCTGTTGCTACTGCTGTTGATGATGAGGAGGTTGATCAGTTATCTATTCCAAAACCTGATGCAAAGAGCAAAGGCCATAATAAATATTTGAACCAGTTGAATCTCTTCAACTGCAAATTGAAAGCAATATGCGAAAGAAAGCGCCCTCATGGTCTAGAAGAAGACCACAATCGTCAGCAAACCATTACAAATATGGTGAGAAATTTTAATAAATTACAAAATATTTTCTAAATGATTTAGTTTATATGGCCTTTGTCAGTGCCTGTCAAACAATGTCATTATTACCTCTCACTAAAAATGGTGTGACATGAAACTGTCAATAGTTACAATATGCACAACTTTTTAGAACTTTATTACACTTTAAAAAAAATTTAATTAAACCTCATTTTAGAATTAATTATTAATTTATTCCATACTAACTTTTTCTTAAAATAATTGATTATTAAAAGCAATTCATTCCTTCCTATATAAACTTTTACAATTTTGTTGGAATTAGTCCAAAATTATAAACATTTTTAAATTTGTCGAATGATTACTATATCAAAGTACAGATCCCATAACATTTGGAATGCATAAAGTATGTTCACACCATTATATTTGTGACTGTTTATACACATTTGTCTACTTTTATTTTAAAGAGATTATTAAACATCATTTACTAAACAATTTGTGTTTAGAATAAATCTCAAAAGCACTATAAATATTTTTTGTATATATTATTATTATTTTGTTTTAGCTTTTTTGCTTATTATCTATCTCCATTGAGATCTGCCACTGATACCCACAGCAGTATCCTTTTTTCAGTAATTTGCCTTTGGATTTATATAGCAATATAATTTTTTCGAAATTGCCATTGTGCTTAATTTTTTATGAGTTGGGCAATTCTCTTGAGCTAATACAATTACTACTAATGGTTTCTCATTAATTTAAATTATATTGTAATCAATCATGTTTTTTTATTCTATGAATAATATGTTTTAAATCTAGAAAATCAAGATAATTTACTTTATGAAATTGAAATGAATAATTTGTTGTTGAAAAATAGAATACTCCAACTGAAACTTAGATATTATTGTACTGATAATACCAGTCTAGGTTATAGACAGCATTTCGACCTAATATTGGTAAAAAGATAAATATTTTGGCACATATAGCATTTCATACGTATAGTACTTGAGGTATAATAAAGTTTCAGACAAAAAGTCAGTCGCTGACAATAAAAGTTGAATTAAACTTGCACATTTTTAATTGGATGTTCACACTAACCGTCAAACTTATGGTGTGATTTGATGCTCCTTGTGTATTTTTTTTCAGTGTGTACCGGCCTTTAAGGAGACCGACTTATCCCATTGGAAAATATTTTCTAAATTATTTAGTTTATATGGCCGTTGTCAGTGCCTGTCAAACAATGTCGTTATTATCTCTCACTAAAAATGGTGTGACCTGAAACTGTCAATAGTTACAATATGCACAACTTTTTAAAACTTTTATTACACTTTTTTTTAAATTTAATTAAACCTTTTTTAGAATTAATTATTAATTTATTCCATACTAATTTTATGCTAATTTAATTTAAACTTTTTCTTAAAATAATTGATTATTACAAGCAATTCATTCCTTCCTATATAAAGTTTTACAATTTTGTTGGAATTAGTCCAAAATTATAAACATTTTTAAATTTGTGGAATGATTACTTTATCAAAGTACAGATCCCATAAAATTTGGAATGCATAAAGTATGTTCACACCATTATATTTATGACTGTTTATACACATTTATCTACTTTTTAGGAGAATATTTAACATCATTTACTAAACAATTTGTGTTTAGAATAAATCTCAAAAGCACTATAAATATTTTTTGTATATATTATTATTATTTTGTTTTAGCTTTTTTGCTTATTATTCATCTCCATTGGGATCCTGCCACTGATACCCACAGCAGTATCCTTTTTTCAATAATTTGCCTTTGGATTTATATAGCACACCATTTTTAGTGAGAGGTAATAATGACATTGTTTGACAGGCACTGACAACGGCCATTTAAACTAAATAATTTAGAAAATATTTTCCAATGGGATACTTTTTCCATGCTTTTTTATATATATATTTTATAACACTTATTGTTTTAATAAAGTTTATTATAATACATGTTAAACTTTATTTGTAGTGGCCATCTTATTTGCCCTTATGACATTGGCATCACATGTTACAATAGTTTATCAGTAATATTATAGTACCAAAGTGAAGTATTTAAGTGCCACTTCAGTATTATGGATGTAGAGTAATTGATTCAATACTGATGATTTGAAATTTTTTTTTTGAAGATTAGCATTGGTAATTTAAATAATCCACTTTACAATAATTCATTCGATTTCAGTTGATCTCATTTATATGCTAGTGTGTTTGTATAGTAAACCCAAATGTACAATCTATATTGTAACACTTTTCCCAGAATGCATCGTGTGTGTACATTACAAATCGTGTTTTCCATCAACCAATTTCAGTAATGTCTAAAATGATTAATTCCCCTAAGTCTGTACTCAAATAATTCTTCAACAATTTGAATGAGTTTTACATAATTGGTTATGGATGCCCCAATTTAGAAATTCCAACAAATATTTAAAATTCATAAGCATCAATTTAAAAGAATTGGCGGTGACAGTACAGATTTGCTGATCTGTATCAGTGCTTTATATTTTGATTCCTTTTTTATCAATGAAATGGAAAATAACGCTCCTAACCGGACTCTGAAAAGCAGAAACTCTTCTAAAACCATTTTTTCCAAAAATGGTCCTAAATCTTTTTAGATTTTAAAAACACATTCAAAATACCATATACATGTTGTTGGTTTATTACTATATTTAAATTATTTAATTTATTAAGTAATAAATTAAAAGTCAATTTAATGATTTAAATTGTATTACTAATTGTTAAAACTTGTTGATAAAATTGATGAATTGTTATTACAAAATCAGGCCAGCCAAAGAATGTCTGATATTGGGAGAATTGTATTTCATCCCCATCATTTTAAATAATGATCACTTCCTTTTATTTGTGTTGACAGGAAGCAGAGGCAGACAAGATAACTGAAACCCTCTTAGCCGAGCACTTAATGGCTTCCCTTAGGCTCTGGGAAGTCTCACAACAATCTTTCACAGAAACAGGTAAAAACTATGGCATATTTATGGTTTAAAGTAGTAGTAATAGAATTACTGAAAAATGCATTAACCCTTTTTTTAACATGACTACTGAATTGAAAAATTTCTTAATATGTTTTAGTGCGTACTATTCCACGCCATGTGACCATCAATCATCCAATCAAATGACAATAACTTATTTAGGTTTTGTATAAAATCATCTATTAAATACAGGACCAAACAAAGTATCCTGAATAGAGGCATTTTGGCCATAATATTAAAACATTCCTCATTCGTTTTATTGGAAAGTACTGTCCCTAAATACTGTATGTGTCCGAATGAAGGGGTTCTAGTGTACTAAGAAGCATGGTCGTTATACTAGAACAGCAATTTGACCAATCAGAACGCAGTAATGGATGATAGGTTAAAGGTTGAATATTATTTTTTAAACCACCTTTTTATTTGTAAGAAAAAGATGTAGGTCGCCATACTATCTGGATTATATTAAGGCAAGCTTTTTAAATCATTTGAAATTATGATTTTGGAGTTATAAATTGGCTGTAATATTAAATCATAATATATGTCAAACAATATTGATTCTCACTTCATCATTATCATATACATTATAAATTATATTTTAATCCACAAGTGTAGATTCTACTTTGCGAATGATGGATCTCTCTGATCTCTGTCAAGAGTCTGTCACTACTTGAACGTATTTGCCTTTGTTTTTCAATTTGTTTTCTACTCGTCTATCCATTCTTAATTCTTTTTTTTTTCAGTTTTTTTAAATAAATTATTATTATTATAAAGATCTGTATAAACTACTAAACTTTATTAATGTGTCAAAAATGTGATGTATATGTAATGTATGTATGTATGCGACATTTATAGCACTATTTCATGAAGGTCAGAGTGCTGTGTACTTTGATGTTACACCTTTTCAACAACATTCTTCTCCCCTAAGGGTCACATCGTGTCATCGGCAGCCAACTACGGCGCCATATATAGACATATGATGTCTTTCTTTCCTAGGAGTATAGGCCATTTATTATACGTAGGCAATTGGCCCAAATACAAAAAATAAAATAAACAAGTGCGTTAAATAAAGCTTTCTCTTTTTATAAGCAAAGTAAATGAACTTAGCAAGGTTAGAATAAATATTTTCTTTTTTACTTAAATTACATTATTATATAAAGGACATAACAAAATGAAACTTGTTTTCAACTAAATTATTGTTACAAACTTTACAAATTCTTTCCTCTTTTAGTGTTCTAGTCCACCGTCATGTCACTACCATATTTGTGCATATCACTACCATATTTGGACACATCACACTTTTTTTTGTCAAACTAGTTTGATAGTGTAGACAGAGCTTAAGTAACACCATATGGACGTCAGGACAGATGTTTTTAAAAGTTATATTATGCAATGCAGCATGGAAGGATTTTGTTTAAATTAACCATGGTAGGACAGAAATCTACAATACATGGTCTACAAAGCCAAGATTATAGAAAAGGTTACTTTAGCCCTATTATTTGCTGCAGGAAAAATTAGACTAATGTTTAAATGTACATTAACATTCATGTTTTTTTGGTAATTTTTTGGTTTGGTGCGTTTTTTCAGAAATATCCACAGTTTACGTCGCCCTCAACTGGCTGTCAAGTTGCAACGCACTTTGCGATGGTGAAGAGAAGATGTTAGTAAACAATATTTACGACTCGTTGAAGAAGACGAACCCAAATATTACACATAGGGAATCCTGTTGTTTGTGTCAAAATGATATCCTTTTCGATTATTTTAAGTGATAAAGGATAATGATCTGATGATGATAATGGTTATGACAATGATAACAAAAATGTGAATGGGTAAGATTATGATGATGAAAAGTAGTGAAAGAGGATTTTATCTTATTTACACTCAACAGCGAGAATTCTCTATTTACAGGATGGATACATATTGATGTGATGATGATAGAGATAATTAAATTGATAATATGTATGATTATTGAAGATGATGATAGTAAAGAATATGATATGAGAATAATTGGGAAGATGATTAGTATGATAATGCATATTGAATAAAATGTTGATAATAATGAGAAAATAATTTGTCAGATTACAGTGGTGTTGATTTTAGTAATATGATATGACTAATGATGATGATGATAATGAATATGATGGAATATGATATGAGAATAATTGGCAAAATGTTTATTATGACAATGCATATTGAAGAAAATGTCAGAAAAAAATGTTGATGATTTTAGTAATATGATATGACAAGATGATGATACGGTGATAAGACAAATTGACACTGATTGATACTGATGAACTTGATATGGTAAGTAATGCTTCTGCTGTTAGTTTAATCACAAAAATAAATAGGAATATGATATATGTGCTCGCTGAAATATTATGTACAATACTTTATACTTCTATTGATTTTTGACAAAGATTTTTGAAATTTATTTTATATAATCAATAATGTATCATTTTTCTTAATGTGAATTCACATATTCCATTTACTAATATATATGAAGATGAATGCAAAAACAAACACAACTGGAGTAAGTATGCAAATATTATTTGTTTAATTAATATATGTACAGTACTATGATTGATTACTGCAGTACATTGTTGTAGTAAACTTTATGAAGATGTATTGATTTATAATCTGATGGAATGACATAATGTTTTAAATAAATGCTAATTTCAGTAACGATCATAAATCATAATTTGTAAATATTTTTAAATGCTTTAATGGGAAAATGTCTTCCAAGAAATGTTTATTGTCGAAAGATGATTTATGTATGTACAGGAAATGTGCTAGATATTTCATTTCTGAGAAATTATTACACATAAACATAAGTATTAAACTGATAATTTTGTTAAAACACAATTGAATATTGTATTCAAGTTTTAAAGATGTATTGTCCCCCTGAAAAAATAATTCTTAAAACATTTTTGACTGAATATACCATTTTCATGTCACATAAAAGTTATCCACTTTGACTAAAAATTGGATCAAAACAAAAAATTATTTAACTGAAAAAATGTAATCTAAAGCCAAAAATAGTCCAATTGGCTGCCAGCCAATGAGTTTTTGGTTGAATGAAACCATTTATTTTGTTATTTTATAGGTAAAAACATTATTTTTAAATTTAGTTTTCCTATGGAAGTGATTAAATTGATTAAAACTACAAAGTAACCTATTAAATTTATCTTAATTTTTCATGTTTTTAAGGGACAATACATCTTTAATCAAATGCGTACATGGACGATATTTAGATTTTAGATTCACTAGTTAGTTGACTATGATAAATAATAGATTCATATTTATATACAGTAATTAATTCATATTTATTTATATTGCGCTTTTATATAATAACCGTCACCAAGTTGAAACTGTTGTCAATGTGTCTGTCCACAACAACGGAGGCTGAGGAGGAAACTGTGGTAAACCCTACAATGAAGTGCACACAAGCCAGATTTGCACACTAGACCTCCATTTTTAAAACGTTGTACCAGAAATGTAGTCAAGGAGAGCCTTATAAAATCTGCCGATTTGGCTTATGGTTCGGGGCGCCCCTACCTAACTGCTTTGACTTTAATTTCTTTGTCAACAACAATTTGTGTTAGCATTTTCTGAAACAAAAATAGTTATTAGTTTTGGTTGTTTTTTTTGTTAAATATAGGACGATGTAGTCAATCATTACAGTTGTGTCAAAGGTCACAGACGAATTACTGTGATATTTGCGGTGCCATTGCAATAAAGCCGAAAGCAGGTACATATCCAATGGATAACATTTGAATTTGTTGCATATCCTCTTTAAGTGTTTGGTATTATGAAATGAGATTTATTTTGAAAATATTGCTTTAATTTGGATCACGATTGAGTTGTACAAACAAAAATGGAAAAGTAACAAATCCACTGTAAGAACAAAAATAACACATTGATATTTCAGTTTGGGGGTGTGTAAGGGGGGTTGGTGTCGGGTGGATTGGTGGTGGAGTGCCAGGTGGGCATGGTGGTAGGGTGTCAGGTGAGTTGGTGGTAGGGTGTGAGGTGAGTTGGTGGTAGGGTGTCAGGTGAGTTGGTTGGTGGGGTGTCAGGTGGATTGGTGGTAGGGTATCAGGTGGATTGGTGGTAAGGTGTCAGGTGGATTGGTGGTAGGGTATCAGGTGGATTGGTTGTAGGGTGTCAGGTGGTAGGGTGCCAGGTGGATTGGTGATGTGCTAGGTGGATTGGTTGTAGGGTTTCAGGTGGATTGGTGGTAGGGTATCAGGTGGATTGGTTGTAGGGTGTCAGGTGGATTGGTAGTGGAGTGTCAGGTGGATTGGTGGTAGGGTATCAGGTGGATTGGTGGTAGGGTGTCAGGTGGATTGGTGGTAGGTTGTCAGGTGGATTGGTGGTAGGGTTTCAGGTGGATTGGTGGTAGGGTATCAGGTGGATTGGTGGTGGGGTATCAGGTGGATTAGGTGTAGGGTATCAGGTGGATTGGTGGTAGGGTACCAGGTGGATTAGTGGTAGGGTACCAGGTGGATTGGTGGTAGGGTATCAAGGTGGAGTGGTTGTAGGGTGTCACATGGATTGGTGGTAGGGTTTCAGGTGGATTAGTGGTAGGGTATCAGGTGGATTGGTGGTAGGGTGCCAGGTGGATTGGTGGTAGGGTATCAGGTGGATTGGTTATAGGGTGTCAGATGGATTGGTTGTAGGGTAACAGGTGGATTAGGTGTAGGGTATCAGGTGGATTGGTGGTAGGGTGTCCGGTGGATTGGTGGTAGGGTGTCCGGTGGATTGGTGGTAGGGTGTCAGGTGGATTGGTGGTAGGATGTCAGGTGGATTAGTGGTAGGGTATCATGTGGATTGGTGGTAGGGTATCAGGTGGATTAGTGGTAGGGTATCAGGTGCTTTGGTGGTAGGGTGTCAGGTGGATTGGTGGTAGGGTATCAGATGAGATGAGGTAGTGATGGTACAGGGTTTGGTTTTTAATGGAACAGAAGTTAGGTGGAACAGTGTTTCTTCTAGAGGAAAAGTAATTGTTCTTTATATTTTCTCCTTAGATGACTGGTCTAAAATGTTTTTAAAGACAAACTGTATCAACTGTGGTGGGCAAATGATTCCATGGTGACATTGCCATATAATTGGCAAGTATATATCTCTGTTTGTTAGTAGGTTATACATACTGTATATTCACCTACACAGAAATTGCATCAGAGCTTTGGATGAATGTCAACACCTATCCTGCCATTTACTACCATCTATGTACTTCTACTTTTCACATTGAAGATTAAATTTTAATGCTTAGTTACCAGCATGTATTTTAGATACATTTTGTTTAAAAAAGTATTCACAACAAAATTGAAATGCTCTTAAAATATTCAAATACATACTTTCACAAGCTACAAGAAATTGTGAAACACACATTTTTTTCGAGAAATAGCCAAATTTCGACCCTTTTATTACTTAACTATACTATAAATTACATGCACAGACTCACATGTTACCTCAACAAATTTTCGAAAAATCAAAAAAAAAATCATAATTGCCATGTGCAGAATGTGTTCTGAGCAATTGCAGAATGTGTTCTGAGCATGCGCAGAATCAAATGTTCTATGCATGTTACATCAATAATAATTTTAATGATATTTTGTCAATTTAAAAAAAAAAAAACCTGTACATGAACATTTTCGAAAATAGCCGCATTTTGACCCTTTTATTATTTGACATAACTAGTTACTATGACTCTATAAGATGATAACACAATATATGCACACATATGGCAATATTATCGAATAATTATTGAATTTTCAAAAGTGGATATTTTAGCAATTTTTCGAAAATTTCTCTGTACTATAGTACAGGAACATTTTTGAAAAATAGCAAATTTTCGACCCTTTTGTTTTTGACATAACTAGTTACTATGGCCCTATAAGATGATGATAACACAATATATGCACACATATGGCAATATTATCGCATAATTATTGAATTTTAAAAAGTGGATATTTTGGCCATTTTTATAAATTTTGTCCAAAAATGGCCAAATTTCGACCTTTTTATTTTTCGATATAACTGGTTACTATAGCATAATTGACATGCGCAGAACCCATTATTCGACTCTGCGCATGTTTATTATGCTTATAGCAACCATTTATGTCTAAAAATTATTTTCGACCATTTTATTTTTCGATATAACTGGTTACTATAGCATAATTGACATGCGCAGAACCCATTATTCGACTCTGCGCATGTTTATTATGCTATAGTAACCATTTATGTCTAAAAATAATTTTCGACCATTTTATTTTTTGACATAACTGGTTACTATAGCATAATTGACATGCGCAGAATCCATTATTCGACTCTGCTCATGTTTATTATGCTATAGTAACCATTTATGTCTAAAAATAAAAGGGTCGAAAATTGGTAATTTTTCGAAAATTTCCCTGTACTAGTACAGGGATTTTTTCCAAAAATGTCCAAATTTCGACCTTTTTATTTTTTGATATAACTGGTTACTATAGCATAATTGACATGCGCAGAATCCATTATTCAACTCTGCGCATGTTTATTATGCTATAGTAACCATTTATGTTTAAAAATAATTTTCGGCCATTTTATTTTTTGACATAACTGGTTACTATAGCTTAATTGACATGCGCACAACCCATTATTAGACTCTGCGCATGTTTATTATGCTATAGTAACCAATTATGTCTAAAAATAAAAGGGTCGAAAATTGGTCATTTTTGGAAAATTTCCCTGTACTATAGTACAGGGATTTTTTCCAAAAATGGTCAAATTTCGACCTTTTTATTTTTCGATATAACTGGTTACTATAGCATAATTGACATGCGCAGAACCCATTATTTGACTCTGCGCATGTTTATTATGCTATAGTAACCATTTATGTCTAAAAATAATTTTTGACCATTTTATTTTTTGACATAACTGGTTACTATAGCATAATTGACATGCGCAGAATCCATTATTCGACTCTGCGCATGTTTATTATGCTATAGTAACCATTTATGTCTAAAAATAAAAGGGTCGAAAATTGGTCATTTTTTGAAAATTTCCCTGTACAGGGATTTTTTCCAAAAATGGTCAAATTTCGACCTTTTTATTTTTCGATATAACTGGTTACTATAGCATAATTGACATGCGCAGAACCCATTATTTGACTCTGCGTATGTTTATTATGCTATAGTAACCATTTATGTCTAAAAATAAAATGGTCGAAGATTGGTCATTTTTCGAAAATTTTCCCTGTACTATAGTACAGGAATTTTTACCAAAAATTGCCAAATTTCGACCATTTTATTTTTTGACATAACTGGTTACTATAGCATAATTGACATGCGCAGAACCCATTATTCGACTCTGCGCATTTTTATTATGCTATATTAACCATTTATATCTGAAAATAATTTTCGACCAATTTATTTTTTGACATAATTGGTTACTATAGCATAATTGAAATGCGCAAAACCCATTATTCGACTCTGCGCATGTTTATTATGCTATAGTAACCATTTATGTCTAAAAATAAAAGGGTCGAAAATTTGTCATTTTTCGAAAATTTCCCTGTAATATAGTACAGGAAAATTTCTAAAAATAGCCAATTTTCGACCCTTTTATTTTTAACATAAGTATTTACTATGGCCCTATAAGATGATGATAACAAAATATATGCACACATATGGCAATATTATCGCATAATTATTGAATTTTTAGAAAATTTCCCTGTATTATAGTACAGGAAAATATTTGAAAAATATCCAATTTTCGACCCTTTTATTTTTGACGTAACTAGTTACTATGGCCCTATAAGATGATAATAACACAATATATGCACACATATGGCAATATTATCGCATAATTATTGAATTTTAAAAGGTGGATATTTTTGGGCCATCTTTCGAAAATTTCCCTGTACAGGAAATTTTTCGAAAAATAGCCAATTTTCGACCCTTTTGGTTTTGCAATATTATCGCATAATTATTGAATTTTAAAAAGATGACATTTTGGCCATTTATCGAAAAAAATCCCTGTACTAATAGTACAGGAAAATTGTTGAAAAATGGCCACTAATTGCAACCATTTCAGTTGAACAGGCATATATCTTTGGAACTCTATTTATCTGGTCTGTAAATCAAAATTCCTAGTTAATAGTTTATCTGGTTCATGACAAACAGTTAAACAAATGATTGTAATATAATTTATACCAAATTGTCTCCATGGTACAGAATCATAATGTATTTTTTAAGTTTAATATAACTTATAAGACTACACAAAGCACCATTCAGTTACGTATTAAAATATGTATATCTTAAAACTAGTCAGGCATAACCGAATTCACACAAGTAATAAATAATACTACTGAACATTGATTGAATTTGGTAATGCATTAGTAGGCTTACTTCACTTCATGCTACAGTGTAGTAGGCCTATACTGTATAATAAACCATCAAATGAATATAACATGTTGTATCCACGAAATGGTGGTCTATAATTTAAAGCAACGCTTTATAGTAATAAAAATAACAATAAATTTATTCTAAAGACCGATTTTATAAATTCGGTCATCTGGCATAGGAAATTAATTATTTTAAGCTGAATAATACAGACAGCCTAAACCAAGATAGACTAAAGGATAGATACATTTAATGAAATAATTTAGCACAGTGTACAAATAATGAATGTTTATGAATGGAATTAGTAAGAAGATGGTTTATTCAACTCGGCTCTGCCTCGTTGAATAGACCAGCCCATCTTCATTATTTCTTTTCAACTCATTATTTCTTATTTAATCGCAACAATGGAACTATTATTACTATACCTGAAATGTAAACGTCTCGAATACTCTCTACAATATATAAACAAAAACACAATCGTTTTACTTTTTATAGAAAATCGCTCAAACGTGTTCGGCAATATCAATATCAAATGTCTAACATCTAATAGCCAACTGGAGAATTGATGAGTTGTTTTATTACTATTTTGTGCACTTGAAGATACTGAGGTCCAACTATTTTTGTGTACATTCTGTATCATTTACACGATTAAAATACCACAATATAAATCAAGATTTGTCTATTATACGAGCACAACATTCGATCTGAGAACATTAACAATAGCTTTTTACAATAATATATTTAAATGTACATTAAAAGTTTCTGTTAAAAACATATCTACATTTTGTTACATAGTTACGAAACATTCGTTATTTAAGTTAAAATACTTCATAATTACTCTGTCGCGACAACATACTTTGATGCACAATAATCTGTTCATAACTTCGCAATTCTAAGAATATTATATCATAATAATATAAATAGCAGTACCAAACTGTAACCCGTTACATTAAAAAATTATATGCTTTCGTATCGAACATTACGACTTTACCGTTTTGAGCGTAGCATTTCTACGATTTTATACACATGTTTAAAAACGTCCAATGTTCTAAAGTTTCAAGTAGTGTTCATATTTATTGTCCCAACTGTCGACGCATAAATAGTAAGAAGCTTTATCGTCATTTATTCTCAGTTTCTGGAAGCAAATCACGTAACGTTTTTCATAATAATTTCCTTTCGTTTTCCAGAAAGCAAGATAAGGTAATGAGAATTGTTAAAACGTTTGGAAGCAGGCAAGCTAACTTACACGTGGATATTTACAAGCGGCTATTTACACGGGGCTATTTACATGGGGATATTTACACGTGTATATATACACGTAACATTACACGTGACCATTTAATTTAGTTTCTTTATCGTGGTTATCAACGTGAAGTTGTGGTGCACAGGGCGTTGTTTCATCAATTTTGTCTAGCTCGTCATCATCCTTTATTGTCGCCATCCGGACCTATAACATTAAAAGTAATAATCAAAATAATAATAATTATATGGATAAATAAGAATAATTATTCATAAGATTATACTGTTGATGAATATTCGAATTCATTATAAAATGAAATAGCCTCTTAAATTAAAACCGGTTAATTGATCAGGATGATGATATTAACATCTGTGTTGATTGTATTGAAAATATTCATAACAAGATTGTGGAAAAGTTGATGTCGATGACGCTACAATGACGGTGATGATTATTGTTATAGTAATGATGTAATGATAATGATGATGAATTCACTATGAAAGAAAACAATATAAAATATTTCCAAACTGTAGGCCTAAATGTATTTTGTGAATAGAAGAGATTAAAATCGTGTTAAAAAACGATAATATTAATGATGATTAGGCAAGTTACATAATAGACAAACATACTATAAAAATGTTAATGGTTATTGAAGCATGATTTCTATTAACTATAATGGTTTTAATTAAAACAACTGGTGGTTATCATGATATAAGATTACTGATAATATTATGTTAGATATATTATGGCATGGTATGACGATCATGCTGGATTATAACAATGGTTATTACTATACTATATGTTATATACAAATGTTAATGGTTATTGATAAGCATGATTTCTATTAACTATAATGGTTTTAAATAAAACAACTGGGGGTTATCATGATATAAGATTACTGATAATATTATGTTAGATATATTATGGCATGGTATGACGATCATGCTGGATTATAACAATGGTTATTACTATACTATATGATGTTGATATATTGTATTGAATTATCATAAGACATAATATGGGGTAGCCTTGTAAGTTGTAGATATTTTCTAACATAACATAAGTTAATACTAAGAATAATAAACATCCATATAATTTAAATTGGATATCTATTTTCTTAAGTTTAAATTTTATTTCCGGTCAATTTTAGTCGTCCTATATATAATGACCTACATTACAAAGCAAGACGTTGCAAATCAATTTGTTTCTTGAAACGATGTAATGATAAAAAAATACGGTCACTTAATATTAACATTTATCTTATCGTCAATGACACAACACAGATTTACAAAAGTTGCACGCGCGAATGATTGATATTAATTTGGTTTACGCGCACGCCATGGAACTTTACACAAAAAATATACAATACAAAATAGAATCGATAAATCAATCAATCAATCAATCAATCGATACCAACAAGCATATCATTCATTGTTGCATTAATAATATTAAATATTAGTAAAATATTAGTTAGTATAATTCATCACTTTTAATATTTGATTACACGAAACATTATATATAAACAAGGCAAACAGATAAACAAAAATGCATTACATTTAATAAAAGGTTTTAATAGGGAAGAGAACACAATTCTGTTATTACAATACAATATAGGCGGTTACACGTCAGTCAAAATGCAGTTACGACATACACATGCTAATCAGTATAAATTCAAACACAAAAATGCTCTATACTTTCATAACAATACTACAAGGCAGTGAATTGTTTTTATTTTGTTAACAAAAACGGTGAAATGCAATGGAGGTTCTATATTAAGTAGCCTAGCTAGTAAACACCACTTCTACTGAACGATACAGTGAGGGTCGAAATGTTCATTATGCTCATTGGACTCTTCTCCTCAGGGTGCACCTAGTAGGCCTAGCTAGTAAACACCACTTCTACTGAACGATACAGTGAGGGTCGAAATGTTCATTATGCTCATTGGACTCTTCTCCTCAGGGTGCACCTAGTAGGCCTAGAAAGTACTCCTCCGATCATAGAATTAACTTAATACATGTTGTGTTTTACTAAATAGGCTTAGCGTATTTAAAAGAAAACGTACTTGGCATAAACATTATTTACTACCGAGGGATCCATTATGAAACAGTTGAGTCGATAAACAAACGATTCACGATTAATGATAGCGTATAGTCTGTGTTGGAGGAGTTTACAAGAATAAAGGTAAGGTTCGTTTACTAAGTAGAAAATCAATACTTTCTTGTAATGTACATTAAAGCCTGGTTGACACTAGCTATGTAACTGAAAGGTTCACACGCGTACGTACGACCACAACCGTGCTTACGCAAGGAAGCCTTATTGAAAGAATTATTTTAACAAAAACCTTTGAACAAATGGATTGTTTTGATATTAAATTAAATATTTTATAATTATTATTAATCGGATGGCCGGTGTCACGCCAAATTAGGTTCCACTGCCAAATTAGAAACCGAACTTAATTTGCGTCTTAAGGCGGCAAATTAGTTGCAAGTGCAAAATTCTATTTTCATTTTTCGCGCCGCGGCTTCAGCCAGTAATGTCCCAAGAGGACATACTCATTAAGAAACTTTATCATCACGGTAGCTATAGTTCTAAGGCCGACAGTTTTGGGAATTTGTAAACTCGACTATAATTTATAGGTCCCAGCTGGAACTAAAAAACGTCTGGGAAAAGAGAGTCTATGAGGGCTCACGGTTGAACGATTTTTGGTTCTCGGCTTTTGATTGGTTGACGCGAATCAACAGACTGTGGAAGAATTTTCTCAGTCTCTCTCAGTCGCATGCCTACAGGTTGAGGTCACACACACACAGCACATTAAAGTTCAAAATTGACCATCGATTTTTAAATGCTATTTTTTAATTAGTAGAATATCATTTGTTGGAAAATAATACATTGTTGGAAAGGTACACATGTCTTCTTTTAAATGCTGTTGAAAATTAGCAGAAATATCAATTATTCAATGAAATACAACCAGATTACTAACACCCATCAAAATAGGCATGATGTGATTTATAATTAAATAGCTATGTTAGATTTTGTGTATTTTTGCGATTAACCAACATATTTTTATTTTGTTACACGTTTCCATGGTAACAAAAACATATTTTGTCTGAATTATTAATATATCTTAAGAAAGAATAATGAATAATTTTAAAATGTCAAGCGGCGTTTTTTTGTAAGAAATATTTCTTATTTATATACACCGATATGTACCGTAACTCTTTCAATATATGGCTCTGGCAATTCAAGGACCTAAGTACAACGCGAGTTGGGAGAGAAGTGACAAGTCTAATAATCCATTCCCTATAATTGGTCGAATGACTTGCGCTGCACTTCAAAGATTCAGGCGGCAAAATTAACTGAATTTTCTGTCATGTTGACATTAAAAGTTTGCATTAAATTAAGTTCCAACCTTTCCCAAGTGTAGCGTTTAAATTGGTGGATTGAGCTTATTTAGTGTCACAAAAGTAGTCAGGTGTGATCCTTCCAATGAGCTCTGCTTTTTGATATTGTAATTGGCTAATATTGCCGCTTGTGCTTATCAAACTTGTTTTCTTTTACAATACACGGTCAGCTTTAATGTATTGAGTCATTTTGGAAAGGGATTATACAAAGGTGTGATAACTACGTGCATGCATTAGTGTGGTGAATGCATGCGTACATTACCATGATGAGTAGTGGTTCTAAAATATGGGCCAGAGGTCAGATTTAGGCCTGGGTGGTGATGGTGGTGTCTTCTTGTTCTGTGCATAAGTGAACTGTTCAGTACAGAAATAATATTAAGTACTTTACAATTTAACATTTAACGACAAAACACTAAACAGAAGTAACACAATGTAACGAATATATAGGTCTTCCAAACCGTCCGGCGTCATGATTTCGCGACTCGTGCCCAACTGGGGTTGTCGCGGAAGCTACCATAACGTAGACTTGCCCCAATTCTGTATTTGTGGTCTTTTTTTATGTTAGAGTATTATACGTATGAAACGCTATATGTGCCAAATTATCTATCTTGTTTATATATTAAGTCAAAACTCCGCCTAGGATCCAGACTACCACCAACGTAAACATGTGCATGCATGCGCATATTCGTTACCAGTTGTTTATTCGTAGTGTTTGGTGTGTATCACGTGTCATGCAATCGACCAATTCCTGATATCAAGCGTTCTGATAACATTACGTATAGACCAACAGAAACAAACTTTCAAATATATACAACACAACACACAGTTACATTGAAGATTAGTTAGCATTATTGCAAATCAATTTGCGTCAAGCTTGCATCTAAATACATGCACATCTGAACTAAGCCTACATAAGGATTGGTCTACGTCACAACATGGAGGTACCATGGTCACAATGAGTTATAAAAACCAAGCCAGGCCTACGATAAAATAAGATTGGTCTAAAGTCACCAAGACAAACGCACAATGAAGCTCCCAGTGTTTCATTCAAGCATTAATCTGTATGCCTAAGACTTCAAGCAAAATGGGGTAAAGGTTTTTTACTGGACATAGTAAAACCTGGGCATACCATGTTTGGGCATAGTAAAGCATAAATATATTTCAAAGGGTACACCGTAGAATTAACAGTAATTATGTCTAAATCCATGCGAATTTAAATGAAATACAACACGAATGAATACAACGATTTAGCAAAAAAACCAATGTTAATGATTTTACAGTACAGTATAAAGTGTTAGGCCATTTTTTTTCTATTTTCTATTATATCAATGTAACACAACAGAACAATACAATTTTTAAGTGCAACACATTTTTTTTGCCTGGAATACATAATGTAAACTTACATAGGTCTGGCGAGCACTTGCGCGGCGTGCTCCTGTAGCTTCAGTGTCCTTCAATAAAAATATGAAATTAAGTTATATAACTATTCCAAAAGTTTTTTTTATGTTATACAAAATTAAATGTGTGTAAGTGCGATTGTACAAATAATTTCATGAGGTGAAAGATGAAATTCTATTGTTTTATATATCATCTACTTAAATAGATTCTTGTCATTGCCATGCATTGTTACGATCTTGTTGTTGTGAACGCGTCGTGCGAGTCGCTGCTATTGGATTTCATGCAGATTTTTCTTTTCGTACGCGAGAAGATTTTTTTTTCGTACACGACAAAATGGAAAAAGTACTATTACGCGGCCAATACGATCGGTCATTCATTTTAAATCCATTTCTTTGAAAACAATACCCGAATATTATAAACCCTCCTATAAAGAAAAGGCCACGTTCCTTTAAGTACAAAAAGTCAAAATGACTGCACACTTTCTATTTCATCGGATCATGGTGGTTTATACCTCTATGAACGGATTTACTTAATTCTTAAATATAGAACTATCTGTGTAGGCCTATAGTAGATAAATACTGTACTGATAAATGAGTTCCCACTGAAAATAAATAGCACACAACATAAATTTTAATACGGATAAAGTTGAATTAAAAGTGACACGACATTTAGAATAAATGTTACTAACGTATATACTGTTCATTCAACATGACATATTTTTACACAAATAGCTATTAGTAAAATTAGTTGGTAAGTAATTTGAAACAATATATTAGAGCCTGAGATATAGGAATTGATCGATGGACCTATATCGTACCCTCTGGAATGAGACCCAGAGTGCGTTGCTCACGTCATGTGCTACGGTTCACTAGTAAAGCGTGGTTCCCACTAGCGACGCAACGTAACGCAATCTAAAGCGTGGTTCCCACTAGCAACGCAACGCAAGGACGTAATGCAACGCAAGTGAATTGACTTGTGATTGCTAACTGTCTATAACTTCGCTTGTCATTGGTTAAAACGCTTGCGTTGCGTTTACGTCCTTGCGTTACGTTCTAGTGGGAACCAAGCTTACGCAACGTAAGCAAATGCCCTTCTAATAATTGTGTTTGCCCCCGCCTGCGTGAAATCAAACCTGCGATATTTGCAGCACTATTGCGTCGTCGGTTCCCACTTGTGATTACGCAATACAGCACTTTGCGTCGATACATCGCTGCGTTGCCTCGCTATTGGGAACCAAGCTTAAGGAACGGAAATTGGAAATATTCAAAATACTACTGTATAATTTTCCATAACACATAATTAATATTTGTTTTATAAAGACGCCTGAACCACCACAGACAAGAGGTGTAGTTAATCGAGTGGGTATGTTCTTCGTGGTGAACTACTAACCACGACCGAAATAAGTTTTTTAGGGATGATTACATATTTCACAAAGTGCTGTTGGCTGTCGCTTACAAACAGTACTCAACTCTAACAAAAATGTTTATTTTTCATCAGTGACGATGATTGGTTGAATAATCTTCAAGGCACATATTCGAGTAAGTACCGTGTCTTAGGAAGTCTACATGCCGAGACTATAGATTACAGATTCTCAATCTCATGGTAAAACACAACAAAATATTATCATTATAAATCCAATAAACTTTATATAAGTTACACAATAAATATTTAAAATACAAACAAATATTCTGTTGTTTTTTTGTTGTTGTTTGTTTCTGTTGTTTTTTGTTGTTTTTTTCTTTTGTTTTTTTTTTTGTTTATTTTTTTTCACACGTGACAGGATAGAAATTACTCATGCTTTCTAAGGCCTAATGCAAGTCGTGATATTCTATACTAGATAGTGTTTCGCCATATAAAAGCAAGGATTTGAAGAACATATTTTGATTTAAATATTATATCAAGGAGCTAAGTTATATCAACTAGGAGGAAGGCTACCCCACTTACGTCTGTAAGAGTGGTGAAAACTGAGGCTGAAGTTCGACGCACTGTGTTACCACTGATCCGGTGTAATCGCCAACTTGACCATCGCCTCCGCAAAATGGCTAGCACCTAAAAGCAAACAGATATCCTTTCATGGGCAGTAACTTGGTTGATGACGAAATTAATTAAAAATATTGCCTGATTTATGGGATAATATAACATTTAAGATCCTCCTTTGGACTTGCTTTTCTAGGAAAATATATATAAATACTCATGTTATATTGCACATCAAACAGGCTACATTATTGAATAATATAGAATAAGACAGAAATAATTTTTTAATAAAAATATAATTGTTACTTAAAACGAGGTAAAACTTTTTGACTAGTAGTTAATGCTTTTTTCCATTAGATGGCTTATGCGCATGCGTATTCATATTTCCATCTTCTTTATTTTCGGCCGAAAACAAAACTGTGTAATCAGTCACGATAATTATAGGCCTAGATTCGATATTTTAGGCTATGAACTCACCTCTCCATTAAGAAAACAGTACAGCAACGCCACAATAAAGCCTTGTATAGCAGGTGGCAGCTTTATGATACAGTGATTGAACACTATTTGTACCTTAGACTGCTCATGTGCTTCAGAATTTGGGGTTATTAAATACGTGAGGTTACACACTCCCAACAGTGGTGTTAAAACAGCGGTTGCTTTAATTGCTTTTCTGAGGAAGAAAAAAGAAAAAAAGACTAATAATTTTGAATAAGACGATACAAAATAAGTATTATATTTATGTTATATAAGAGTTAAATGGAGAACAGATGTTTAAAAACGAGTTAGGTATAAATAAATAAACCGTTTGTTTAATTTATGCTTATAATTAGCGTTTGTTAATTAAAAAAAAATTTAAAATGTTAACTGAAAATATTAATTACGTCACCAATTTTAGCATGAATAAGCGCCCTCAAATGGTTTATAGTTTGAAGACGTCGTTTTATCCATTTCCCTCAGAACATTCAGATCACAAAGTTTTTTAGGATGGTGCGACATTAAAGTAGAGGACTATAACTTATGTTATTTCGACAGTTATATGCCTTTTGATGTTCTAAAAATAATGACAACCATTAACACACGTGACATTCACACCAATAAATTATAATTCAACAGTCATTTTAGGTCTAGAAAGTTCGGTAATTGCTATTTTTAGTAATCGTAATAATAATCATGGTACCATTTAAGTCATAGAATAATAATAATTAATGACATAAGCGGCTGTACGGCTAAAGCTAAAGGCGCCAAACCATACTAATATTAATATAATACTTTAAAGTTTTACATTAATGATAAAATAACAATCGAGTATTTAATAATTATGTTTTAGCATTGATAGGAATCATAATTTTTGTAGAACTGTGTTACGAGGTAATTTCTTTCCGCCTAATCAATTCGACAAAAATCATAAACAAGTAATAAACAGTTGTCATATACTCTGTTATCCCAAGTCGGTCGTAAGCGGCGGTCACTTCAAACGTGCACTAATGATCAGCTACATATAATTAATTGCATGTAATGCTATTTAAAACAGACAAGTATGCTCTAATTAACTAACTACGCACTTGTTTCATCATCAATAAAACTGAACGGTAGTTACTGCATACATATGATTTACTAATTTGATATTGCTATTATTGATTTATAAAAGACAGAAAGCTCAAACAGTTAATAAATAAATGATTATATAATACTAATATGTCTAATAATAATATAATATTTTCAAGCGTCCAGTAGACAGTGGAGGAAAACCAGACCCTTGCGAGTTATAATAAGGGATGTGGGATTACATACGAACACTTGTGTTTGGTGATCTGATCATGGACTAGAGATCCATTATCAGTGGCCTAACGTAGAGACACGAGGGCCCTCCATCGTTGGAGGCCTCGGGCGTTTTTAACATTTTTTGACATATTTTAATGTCTTTCCCCTGGGCACTGCTGCTTCAGGGGTTATCCGATACGCCACCGTTCATGATATCATTAACGTCTCCACTTTGTCGCATAAAACCGCCATAGAGAATAGCATCTATATCTCAACGTTGATTGGCTAATGTGCACATCTTAATATTACGTTGAATTACTTAATCATTATGTGAAAATGAAATTGCATCAACTGACATAAGGCCTACTCTAGGATGAAGTGGCTTAGACACATTATGTTTGTTCCTCGTTCGATTATACTTAAGATTCTGGATTCGATGATCTAATGCTTTGCACTTTCTTAAAGGCTATAATTGTGATCATCTACAGTGGAAAACCACTAATTAAAATAATGTAAGAACAACAGCGCACTTAACCGCCTCAAGATATAGGCATACAAAGGATACAGACGTACGCTTTATTTTTATTTACAACTTATTTCAGCACTAAACTTGCTGCTTTTATTATTACGATTTAATTATCTCTTTTATAATGTACTGTACCATAATTAGTAGTGTCAATTGCAACAATAAAAGTGCGTTTAAAACAGAAAATCTGAACAAAAAACTACTAGCCTAGGCCTCAAATGGACAGAGTCAACCACCAGCACCAGATTATAGTATATGCATACTCTACAAAACGAGTTACCATAAACTGTGCTGTGCTCTATAAAGATAAACATTAATTGATTTACCTCCATGATCTAAATCACAACTTATGAACTTATTTCACCTCTGAAAAAATGTTCCGAGGTTTGAACAAATCCCAGAAAACTAAAGCTATAAAGCGTTGAGTGATTTACAAATTATTTATTATTCATTCATTCATTCATTCATTCATTCATTCATTCATTCATTCAATCTTTTATTTAGGAAACTCTGGTCCATAGAAAGTAAATTACATAAATGAAATAAATAAAAAAAACAAAATTACTACTACTCATCTCAGGATGGCATTCCATCTGGAGAACATCTTCAACTTAACTAAGACGTTGCTTATAATCGTTAAAAAACCATTATTGTAGCATACATGGAGAGATGCCTGAAACCAATCTGGTCTACTTCGAGAGACACATATCCCGTAGTCTTCTAATCCTCTATTTCCGATTAAAGAACACATTATGCTATTCACATTTTCTGACTTGATTACTATGTTCCTTGAATTGTTTTCATATTGGCTTGTGAAGCTTATAAATAAACGGTCAAATGTGTTTGTGATGTCATAGAAGCTATGAACGATTGGTTATCTAGAATACCAACCTAGCATTAAAGGTCTACTTCGTTTCTCTGGCGATTTCATACAGTTTCTCATATCTTCAAGCAATGATATACTAGGCTGGCTCATGTCAGGTGATGGGTAACAGACAAACCCCAAACACACGAATGTCCAATTAAGTGAACATAACCGTCTAAATTATCTATCTCATTATATACATAACACATCGACGGTGTTAAAACCCTTAACATTGGGTAGCTAAACACTATTTTACCGGTGAACATTCAGCTAGCTGGGTTGCAGTTGCAGGACATAGTATCGTACGAGAAACGAGTGTCAACTTACTCAATCCTAAATTAGTACATTGCAATTATAAGAATAAGAGAAATACATATTAGCATGTAGAGATTTAAGATTTCCAAAAGTTTTCATGATCAAAACGTGTACTTTTTATAAAAAAAACTCTTCTCACAGTTACGTAAACAACTTTTATAATGACATACTTTTCAATAACATTAAGCATTGGGGTATCCATCATGTCACTGAAGTAATTATGACATATCACAATCGTCAGTAATAGCTAAATAATGATCTAAAACAATATTATTCGGCATCAATATTATCCAATCTTTAGGATGAAGAGGCAGATGTTTCATTTTATTTTATATACTATAGAACACAGAAAATCGTCAAAACGTACTGATTTTCTGGACGTTTAGGGTCTTTCAGGCCTATTCAGGCACAGATCGGAACAAGTGTGAACAGCTAAGTCGGTGTAAAGAACTACATTGTTTTAGCAATGCAATGTTATTAGTAATAACATTAATTTTCATTTTAGGCCAACATATAAACTGTTATCAATATTGATCAATGAATTTATCAATAAATGTATCTCTTTTCATTAAATATTAAACAGTGGTGTTTAATTAGAGAAGTATTTTAATTAGAATGGTATTGAATTTACAAGAGGTTAATTATTAGAGGGCCAGTTAATTTTAGGAAGATCACAAAACCTACCGCACAAACTATGTCAGTGTAAAAAACTATATTATTTTA
This sequence comes from Antedon mediterranea, assembly GCF_964355755.1. Classification (NCBI taxonomy): domain Eukaryota; kingdom Metazoa; phylum Echinodermata; class Crinoidea; order Comatulida; family Antedonidae; genus Antedon; species Antedon mediterranea. The sequence continues at coordinate 35,377,867 of NC_092670.1, read as the reverse complement.
GCAATGTTATTAATAATAACATTAATCTTAATTTTTATCAATATTGTATTATCAATAAATTTATCTCTTTTCATTAAATATTCAAACAGTGATGTTTAATTTGAGAAGTATTTTAATTTAAATGGTCTTGAATTTACAAGAGGTTAATTATTAGAGGGCCATTTAATTTCGATCAGAAAACTTACCGCACAAGCTGACTTTCTCCAGAATTGTTCTGTCGAAGTTTCGTTACAAGGACCCGGATGATGTTGAAAAGAAGAACAATGTTAATCTATACAAAAAATGGATTCATAAAAAAATACATATTATATCAACATATTTATATACAACTAGTTTAATGGAAAAAATAATTTCCCGGGTTGAAAGAGTGTTTAAAGAGGCGTCAAACTTTCAACGAATACAAAACATCCCAAAACACCTGCATTATCCTGAAACCTGGTACATGCATCTCATATAGAATTAAAAATAATTCGTACATATAGTATGTATAGTAGGCCTACATGGTATTTCTAGTGTATGTCCACTGTCACTTATACTTTGTTTTTATAAGGTTATTATATGCAAAACACATTTACGTACTGTACATGTTTATAAATTCGCCATTTTACTTACCCCTAAAAGTGAGAGGCGTGGAATCTCGACTAATAAATAATATTTTGAAGATGCATAATCATACCAACATCTAAATAATAAAAATACAACATTTTATCATTAATTTATAATTTATTGCCGCATAGCAAGTTATTATTTCTTTTACGACGTACGTTTTGATTTGTGTCCGTAATTTGTTTAGGAATATTAAAGATGTATTGTCCTATGAAAAAATAATGCTTTGTTGAATGTTGTTGAATATGTCAATTTAATGTCACATAATAGTTAATAACTTTTGGTTGAATTTAACGATTTATTTTTATAAGTGAAAACATTACGAAAGTGATTAACTTTATAAAAACTACAAAATAACATATTCAAATTCTGATTTAATTAATCTTCATTTATGATGTTTTTGGGGGACAATACATGATGACAATCAATTTACATGGAAAAAAGACGAAAAAGGAAAAATGCCCGGTGACAAAATTTCAATAAACATTAAACAATTGTTCTTCTTACTTTTTAGTTTGATAATTATCTTAATTTCCTGTTTATTTTTGTTCTTTGCCATTGTTGTCCATGTCTTGTCAAGGGTAACGGTGCCCCGTGTAAACAGACACTTAATAGTTTATATAATACATAGCCAACTTCTCGATCGATCATCGTTAAGTCTAGACTATATCGTAAGTATTTATAGGAAATTAACCATTCACAAATCAAAGATCTTTTCAATGTGCCATCAACTACTTACTGCAAAACAGATTTTGACATGAATATTATCCACAGCACAAGAAACGGTAAAGGAGACACTGAAATTAAAAGTAAATAACAACATTATTATCAATCTACCAACATTTAAACCAAGCAAAAAAATTCAATTCACGACTTTCAACACATTTCATGTACCATTAAAACCTTGTGTGAGCATATAAAAAGTGTTCCAAACCACACTTTTGTATTTGACTGTTGCTCTGAAAATGTCATTATTATCTAAACAAACTTCTCTAATACGAAAAAAATTTTTGAAAGAATAGCTTGTAGTATTAGTTATAATCATAGGTCTACTTACTCCAACCAAAGATATAGTAAAGAACAAATTTCGGAGTGCCGAAGACTGCCGCTGATACGAGTCCATTCAAATAGTGTCCCTCGATGAACATCCAAGCAAAGACAACAAAACGGCTGTATTCTCTCACTACAATCAGAGTTTCACATAAAATTGGCTGTTATAACAAAGAACAGTAGTTGTTAGTTTCAAGTTTTAGGAGTTTTACATGAACTTAAAATAACTACGGCGGCTTTCTCATCACCATAAAAAATAAAAAAAAATTTTTGTGGTAAATTATTTTAAAATCGTGATGTTATGAATATAGGGTTTTTTTTCAAAGTTAAACAAAAAATCATATATGAATTTAATTATTACAGGGATAGTGACAAAGATGACGACAATTGTAAAATGAGTATGACGATGGTGGCAATTATGATGATGATTGTGACAATTATGATGATGATGACGACCATAGTGAAAATGATGATAACGATGTTGGAAATGATGATTACAATGGTGACAATGATGATAATGATGTTGAAATTAAAGATGGTGGCATTAACGATTGTGACAATGATGATAACGATGCTGACAAATAATGAAGATGACGGCAATAATGATAACAATGGTGATAATGACGATTGTAACACTTATAACGATGTTGAAAAATAATGAAGATGGTGGCAATGAAGATGACGATGGTGACAATGACGATGGTGACAATGGAAATGATGAAGAAAACGTAGAAAATGATTGGAACAATGATGAAAATGATGATGACGATGGTAACAATGATGATAACGATGTTGAAAATAAAGATAGTGGCAATAATTATGACAATGGTGACAATGACGATGGTGACATTGATGATAACGATGTAGAAAATGATTGGGACAATGGTGAAAATGATGATGACGATGGTGATAATGATATAACAATGATGATGACAATGTTGAAAATGATTATGACAATAATGATGCTCACAATGATAACAATAATAATGACAATGATGACGATGGTGAGATGACAACGTTGAAAATGATTATGACGATGGTAAAAATGATGATGATTGACAATGATGACCACGATGTTGAAAATGTTAATGATGATGCTGACAATGAAAATGACAATGTTGAAAATGATATTTGACTATGATGATAACGATGGTAAAAATATGAGGACGATAATGATAACGATAAATAAATATCACGATTGTGATAATGTTGACGACGATCTGTAATAAATGATGATGACGACGCTGGTGACGATGATGATGACTATAGTATTAAAATACCAACATTTACAATGTTCATTTAATAACATTTTACTGGACTGTTCTATAACGTAAATATAGTACAGTACAGATATTATTGTATAGCAATTTGTACAATAATTGGAGAACATGTTGGAATTCATTGAAAACAGAATCTGCACGGTGTAGTCACACAAAACATGGAAACTTGTTCATTAAGAGATGTAAGATGTAACCAGACTAAGTTTGTCTGAATAATAATGATAATTTATTATTGTAATATTTAACCATTCAACAAGTATACTGCTGGATACTATATATTTAAAAGTGGGTTCACCAACGAGATGGGATATTTGAAAAAAAAGAGACTAAGGTTACAATCGACATTACTTGCTGTATAGTTATATTTATGTTTTACACTTTATGTGCGAGGAAGAGAATGTTCTATCACCTCATGCTTAGAGCGTTTTTCTCCAAATTGAATGGATTGAAAGATAAAGCAATTCTAACACTATGTTTTAAGCTCACAATAGTCAAGGATTAGTAGAAATGTTACAAATTTTGCAATTTAGTGTGAATTATCCGTGTGTTTGCATGCGTACTTTTTATACGCATCGTTGAGTAAGCATGGATATAGAACATATATGCATTTTAAAGCCGGTAAACCTAAGCTGATGTATTATTGAAAAGGGAAAAATACATTTGACAGTTGCTTATAGATCGTAATTAATTCTCCGGATATAGAAAAACTACTTCAATATCCAATCGGTATGTCGAATCGAAACGAACATTATAGCATAACAAAATACGTTACTCGATGCCTCAAGGGAGAAGGCATACTGTCGTATATCGTATGTTGTTCTATATCATTAAATACGAATTTAAATAATTTGGGTAACGAGACCGGCCCATTATTAATGACGTCATCATTTTATGGTGTACGCGTATTTGATCTTACATCGTTGACATTTGTTAGGACAACCTATATTTTAGTTTGGTCTAATTGTCTACATTATGAAGAATAAAGTACAGTACTGTGCACAATTCTTTAAAATGACCTAGAGTATTTCTTTAATAATCTTGTTTTACTTAGTGAAATAATAGTGCAGCAAGTACTGTTTCCGATAAAACAAACTACAGGTCCATCGAAATTGCTTATTGTGTTACATTGATGAAATCATAGAATTTAATTGCACTGATGAAAAACTTTGTTTAACTTTTTAGCATTAAACCACATGAGCGAGCAAATTTAGTATGCGTGACGTTTTTGAATTATGAGCCAATAATGAGTCAATATCTTCATTAAAGATTCAAACGGGGAACCTGTTGTTTTGTGCTTCTGCAGGAGCGTACGCCATCGAGTCGAGGGTTGTCTTGCGTACAAACACATCCCTTCCCTCAACTCACGTATTAAGCAACAGGTTTGGCATTTATCAATATTTGCTTATATTTTTGCTTAAGCTGAAATATTTCAGAAGTGCTTAAGGAAATAACTAAAGATAATTTAATAACCGTCTAAGCAGAAAAATTGTCTTAGGTAAATTTACTTTGCGCATGCGTAAAATTAAACTTTAGAATTTAAGGTAAAGTTAAGACGACTTTTTTGGCTAAGCAAAATTGATAAATCGGGCCCATGCTCTTTATTTTTTTTTATCTCAATTATATTTGTTCAACGTTTTTAACTTTCAGGCTGCTTGTTGTTTTATATCGTAATAAATATATATTACTTGTAATTATTTCAAAAGAATGGCGATATGATACTTACGGTCGCCGCAATAGTATCATCCTTAATTATGGAGCACTGGTCTGGTTTATAGAAACTAATTAATTCTTCGACAACAGTGATTGTCAAGATGACCTCAAAGATGATTAGAGCACAAAATAAGTGTTTGTGAATGCGGGTGCGGTGGCACTTAAGAGCACTGAATAAAGTAAAACGAAAACAAGTTTGTATCGTGTTTATCAATTTAAAGATGTATTGTCTCTAAAATCACGAACAATGTGTGTGTATTCTATATTTCAATTTTTTTGTTTATATTATATATACTGTAAATATATATATCTGTTTTTAATCGTACGAATATATATTTGCCAATCTCCATTATTATTTTATATGATAATGGACAAATAAAGCTTTTCAGTATTCAATAGTAACAGATAAATTCAACTTTAAATAGGTCATTTTGCAATTGTAATAAATGTATTTACCTTTAACAAAAATAAGAATAAAAATAACAACATATTTATTTCGCTTATAAAAAAACAGTTAAATCTTCTGGTTCACTAATAATACTAACCTGAAATAATTCAGGACAAATAGCGCAACGATAAGGCTGAATAACGAGAGGCAGATAAAAAATAATTCAACAAATCGACTTATACCAGCAACGTCGTTTAAAAACTGTAAAATATATAAAACTATTGATTAGGAATAACGAAATCATCATACCATAACATAATTATAGGCATAAATACCAATTTTAAAATGTAGGCCTATACAATACAGAGGTCCTGTAAAGTTAATGTGCGCATGCGTGGATACGCTTTCGATTCCTAACGGATTCCTATAGAAATGAAACCACAAGACGTGGTAGTGAAGTTTTTGTTGCTACGTTTTTATAATAATTCTGAAACAATAAGTGTAAGCGCTTAGTAACTCAGAGAAGGCCCATATTGAAGATAACTCATAGATTTTAATAAATGTGATTAGGCAGGTCTTTTGGTATACCAACTGCAGTAATAAATTGAGGACGATTAAATGTTAAATGTATAATTCTTTGTCCTCAAGCTTAACTGGAAACTGAGGAAATTCTCAGATTAAGCCCTCCATGGACCCACGCAGTGCAGGCCTACCAGATCAGCACACCGGGTAGTCCAGATCCCTATGTCAAAAAAAGTGCCTTCGTGTGCAGATCATGGGGAAAGTGTGAACATTAATTAAGTTTTAGCCATAATAATTTGAAAATAGTCTTATTTGATAGACAATTAAATTGTCTTTATATAAAAAAAAATAAATTTTATATTAAATACACATATTTTCTGATAAATTCATGTGAAGTGCTTAAAATCAGCAAATATGACACATTTTAATATTATAACAAATGCTAGTGATGTTAATAAATTACAAAGTTAGTGATCATAAATAGAATTCTTTTACATTTCTATAAAATGTTGTTATTATACAACATATAAATGTAAATTTTTCGAACCATTTCACAAAAACAACCATTTTACGGCCAATAGTTTTTGAGATTATAGAAATATGTACTACCAGTACAGGTCAAAGGTCAATAAAAATATTTCGGGTCATTTTCTTGAAAAAGTTCTTATTAGACTGAATAGAAACATATACCTTCAGATTAATTTGAGCCCTATTTAAAGTTTGTCCAACTATTAGTTACGGAGTTATATGATATGTATTATTTCATTTAATCTAAGCGTTGCAAAGATATGATCATTTTGTTTTCAATGGGTCAAAACAATCAAATTGAGGTCAGAGGTCAAAGATGAATTTTAGAAATTTGACAACATGGGTTTTTAAAACCAGCATGATTCAAATATTCATAAAACACAATGTTTACACTTTCCCCATGATCTGCACACGAAAATACATAGGGATCTGGACTAGGGAGACGAATAGTGTACCAAGTTCGTTAACGTGCACTGTTAAGTATACGAGACCAACGGCTTTACATGTCATCTTGCTTAAGCATGCAATTAGTATGATACAGATAGGGTCGAACTCATTGTGGAACTAATCATGCAATCAATAATGTATACGTAATTTTTTTTCAAAAACTTCTTCAATGATGATACTAATATAAACTTGAACGTATACCTGTTCCTTTGCGGCTAATTCCTCATCCGTTTGCTTATGAGTTACTACTTCCTTGTTGTCGTCGTAAAAACATTGTAATATATATCCTGGAATTTTGTTCCAAGTTGCATTGATGTTGCATTTTTGAAATGCTGTTTCTGCCAAAAGAAAAGACATGGTAGACGTATTATTGTTTGTTTATATTGTTAAATTAAAACAAGTTTATAAAACAGTAGGCCTACTCGATAACGTAAAGATAAAGTAACCGAATTACATTAAAATTCAAACGCAGATAAACGAGGATTTTGAGAAGAGAAAGAAAGGGGTGGCGATGAATGACAGAAACATTTGTTTGAAAAATTGAGTGTAGAAACCTCAATACCTAAATGCATTTTGCCCAAATATTCATGTTAGGCCTATTATTAGTAAGCATATAGTTTTACATAACAGTTTGTCGAAAGATGCTTTAAACCATACACATGTAAAAATCTTTCAAAGAGATTCAAACACGGAACTTTCTGCTTGATCTATCATAATCATTAGACCACTGGGGCTTTTATGGTACCTCTGTTGTTTAAATTCGATTGGATGGTGACTCGGTATCACCTCAGCGTAGAACGAAGTGACAATGATCAGGAACAGCACATCAGTACTAATTCACAAGCAAGCGCACGCGCAACAGAAATCAGGTTGATACTGTTTCACATACTGTACAAAATGCTTAATAAAGACGGTTTGAGTCAAGAAACTATTGTTCTTCAACTAATCTCTGTTTTGCTATACTTACTGCTGGTGTCTATTAATGGGTTTCCTTCAGGACACACCACAACTGCTGTCTCATTTGCAAGTGTAGGCGGCCAGCATATTGTACTGTCAAAATCAACACCACAGTACGCTGCACCTGTCAACAAACAATTAAAAGCACAGTAATTATAACGAAAACATGAAATATGAACATTCTTGTAAATCAATATAACAGGAAAATATATTACAGTAAATGCGAAATTGAGGGAGTATGGAACGCGTTTTACGCAAGTTTTGACGATTCAATTTTAGATATCTGATACTTCTTACGTAACTCCACAACGGTAATAGTTGACATTACAGGGTTTGATGTAGGCCTAATAACAAATTATGTTTGTGTTTATTATTTTAAAATATATCTGTGTTGATGATGCGGTTAGAATTAACTATTTATTGGATTGGTTTGAAAAATAATTGTTTTATTCTCACCACAACAATCAAATTATGTTATGATGTATAATTATATTTTTAATAATTAACTTGCGTAGATTACGTAACACACCCTTTCAAATCACACATAAAATCCGTCTAAACGATATCTATTGGTTTGTTTTATTTAACTATTACAATTAGTCATGACCCCTGCTATCAAAATAGGTCATAAGTCTTTAAATAAATTAATACTAGTATGTATGTGTGTGGACACAGATTTTATAATGTAGGCCAGCTTGTCAACAACGTGTTTATCGTCTGGTGAATATAATGTATTTTAACGGTACACTGCTCTAATTAGATTCATTCAATCAGTTGGCTAGTGTTAATATCAGATTAAACTGCGGAGATATTAATATGATGTTGTTGAGCGGTGTAAATCTACTCTAGACTAAAAATCCAAAGCGATTTGTAAGAGATTAAGAAGATTTATACATTAGCAAATTTCAATGCTAGATTGAGTTTAAAGAAGAATAAATAAACCTCTCACGGTCAAACTTTACAACACGATTGCACGGGTAAACATATCGTATAGGCCTACTGTACGATTGATTGGAACAACGTTTTCTTCAATTTTGTATTTTGACACTTTGTTACTGAAATTTGAGTAAAGCTTCGTTCATACGTACTTGCACGCACCGCAAGGACGTAACGCCCCGCAAGTAATTGACCAATCACGACGCACGATGGATCATGTGAAATGTCGTGCTTGTGATACGTCAACTCACTTGCCTTGCGCCAATGTCGTTGAATCTTTTGCGTCCAAGTTGGAATCAAAATCAAATCTGAGGAAACTCTACGGTACGTCTACTTAGGCCTACGCTATCCTAATGTATGCCTAGATTCTTAAGCTCTGTCTATCAACCCAGTTTGACAAAAAGTGTGATGTTCCCAAATATCGTAGTCCTATGACGTCAAAGTGTCCATATAATTATGGACACATCACATTTGTCAAATAAAGTTTGATAGTATAGACCGAGGTTTACCGTTGGTAGTTGCAAACGCTACTAATAGTAATATTGTCATTTGTTCAGTATTTTGTCTTTGGATTTATAATATAAAAGTAAACATGTTTGCATTGTGTTCGATTATTTCAGAATTATTCATAATTTGTATAGATGCCCTTACGTACATTTATATATAGATGCAGTAGGTTACAGGTTAAAAGGTTACAATATCGCAAATATAAAGGGGCCTCGAAAATAAAAAAAAGGCTTTACATCCAGTAGTTTATCATCTACTTTAAACGCGAACATAAAGCGTTATAATGCAGAATTTATTACACCACTAAATTGTCTACTAAAGTTAAGTTTTCTTACACACGTGTGTAATTACGACGAAACATTTAATTAGGAATAATAAAATGATGAACAAAGTACCCATAAAAAGTACATTTGGAACGCTTCACTCAAACAGATGTTCGTATTAGAAATTACTGAAAACTAATTTTAAATTTCCGCAATATAATATTTCTAAAAGCGCTTTGACATCATTTTAAGAATGGTTCCATAAAAATGTGATTATTATTATTAGAATCCATTCGACGTACTCGAGGCTGGATCTAAAAAACAAATTCTTTTTTTTGGTGATTTTGCCGTGCACATTTTTAGTTTAAAAAATAATTCATTAGCCTAAACAGATCACCTATTTTGACCAACGTCACCATGACATATAAATTCTGACATGATCATGACATATATAAAGCTCTGTCTACAATATCAAAATTTAGGTACCAACAAAATGTGATGTGCCATATATTGTCAAATAAAGTTTAATAGTGTAGACAGAGCTTAATATTAGTTTTACCTTAAATACCACCAGTATGTTCTTGCGTTGTGTCATAAATTACCTAAATACACCGTTTGTTTAGCTTTATTCAATATCTTACCAATCTTACTTAATAGCTTACCTTTTAGATTCAATTCTTTTTCATAATCATAATATCTATCCCGGCATTTATCAGTGCACGCCTTATCATTCCAATCCATTTTAAAGTTGTATTTATACTTTTCTACTCAATGTACGTTTAGGTAACTGTCCCGTCATATACTGTACGACCAATAATTAATAGAAGACTCTCAAACAACCAATCAAATCCAGTCTAAAAATAGCAGGCTCTCAGATGACCAATCAAATCCAGTCTAACAATAACAGGCTCTCACATGACCAATTGAAATCCAATAGGCCTAGATGAGTGAATTTTCAAACTTCGACGTAAACTAAGTTGCGACGTTTCTGAGCTAACCAATTCATATAAACATGCAAACTTTAAGACAACCAATCACAATTCTTTTTAGAAATTTCGTGTTCTTCTGACGTCCAATTAAATCTGTGGGTGGAAATAAGCATTTAAAAGCATACAGAAATATAAATAAATGAATGAGGACAATTTCAGGGAAAATATTGTTATTGAAACGTCTTATATTTGTTTTAAACGCGGGATATGACGTATGACGTAAAATAGCAAGCACAACGAAGATGCTTGTAGCATAACATGTATTATTTGCAGATAGTTTGCACTGGTGTACTGTATACGTGAATTAATAAAATGGACGAATAACCATAAGTAGAAGGACAAAATACTAATTATTTTGGAAATTGACAAATAAGGGCCAATAATAAAGGTCTAATGTCACCAAAGATTTCTTCATGCGTGTTAAAAAAATACATGTATTATCAATTATCATATGATAAACCATATACATATGAAAAAACATTGAAGATTAAGGAAAGATAATTAACATTCTATTGAGAATTATAAGGTATTATTTTAAATGTTGAACTAAAGGCGATGGATTTGTCAGAATTAAAGTTAAAAAAACGTAAAGCCGACGGTACAGATTAAAGTATGGACGACTTATACCTCTGCACTACACTTGTTAATTATCTCATGTTCCACAAACTTGATAGCCAACGACTGACATTAGCTTTTCAGCTCAATTGACTTTATCTGTTGATTTATGTATAGCTTTATAAACTGAGAAGATCTGAGTTAAATTGAATTACGTTGATGTAGGCACAACACACAGTTTGGGTGAATCTATTGCGTTACATTACGTCAAAGTGTGTACGGCATACGTTTACAGTATTTTCTGGGAACCCTGTGTTTAAGATGCACTACCTTTTCTTACAAAATCAAATTAAGAAATTATTTTATTTTTCTTCGATATTAAATTTAAAATTATCTATTAAACTATGAACAAAATGTTTAAACTATGAAAACTACAGTAACAGTACTACTTTGTTCGGTTGTTTAAGGGTTATTTTCTGTTATTTTTTTGGTGCTTTCTCTTATTGTCGATTGCCTGTTGTGAATTTCATGGTTCAAACCTGACTTAGTACCAAGGTAACTAACAGCTTTATCTACTCTACCCCAAGACTCAAATAACAAGCACGTCAAATTATGAATTAGTCTATCCAACCTGTAATTGCCGAGTTGCTCGCTGTTGGATGCGTATGAAATAATCTTTTAAAAAGATAAATAACCGTCATAGCATGCAGGTGTCTAATTATGCAGTTAAATACTATTGTTTACAGTTTACCAGTTTAGTCATATTACCAGTTTAGTCACATTACCAGTTTAGTCACATTACCAGTTTAGTCACATTACCAGTTTAGTCACATTACCAGTTTAGTCACATTACCAGTTTAGTCACATTACCAGTTTAGTCACATTACAAGTTTAGTCACATTACCAGTTTAGTCACATTACCAGTTTAGTCACATTACCAGTTTAGTCACATTACAAGTTTAGTCACATTACCACTTAGTCACATTACCAGTTTAGTCACAGTATTGATGCTTCTATTCGTAATTCATCATCTGTCAAAGTATATAAAAAGTTGTATAAAAATAATTTACTCTTAACTTATCAATGAGTGTTACAAATATGTTTACATTTACATTATTCTTTTGCTTTTTTTGGTTTTATCGCACTATCTTTGAGTTCATATTCCAACATGTTTAGCTAGTATTGTCTCGTCCTGTGCTTCAATTATGTTTGTATCATGTATTAATTATTTTGTTAAGGTGGCCAAATACTGTACGAGCTTTGCTCTTTTTTGGTCATTCTTCCATTTTTGCATATATTCATAACACTTGTTTATATTGGAAAATAAAAATTGAAACTGAAACTGAAAACTGAAACATTACCAGTTTAGTCACATTACCAGTTTAGTCACATTACCAGTTTAGTCACATTACCAGTTTAGTCACATTACCAGTTTAGTCACATTACCAGTTTAGTCACATTACCAGTTTAGTCACAGTGACCAGTAATTATGTTGCTAACAATGATTTCATTTATTATTTGTTACAAGCTTCAGAAGCATACACATTAACATCAAAGAACACACTAACGTCACATTCTTTTTTTTCATGCGACTCTGCAGCTCACTATGTCGGTCGGTTGGTCGTTAAACACAAACTAAAATTTGAGTACGCGACTGCAGCCATGTATATGGCCTTGTTTCTTATGAAATTATATATTTCACAACTTTCAGATCATTAATAATTAAAACATAAACAAATATTTCACAACTTTTATCTAATTAATATTTAAAACATAAAAACACTTACCTTTGTAAAAAAAATACAACGTTTCAAACGAGTACAAGATTTATCATAGTTTTCATGAAATACAATACAGACGAAACGGATACAAATTGAAGTGGAAAATTCCGGCCTAGCCTGTCTGAGAATAAATTATCGCAATTTAAATCAACGTCTACAAACGATGGATGGCCTAAAAGTTACAAATCCAATTGTTTAATCTTAGCCTTTGGGGGGCCTATAGATGAACTCGACTTCGAGTAAATACGCTGTTCAAATGAACAGTTAAAACTGTATGTCTCCGCCTGACTGTAATTTACATAACACGTCTCATTTAATCGCCAAGTTTGTTATTGGTTAAAAATGATGCTCAGTATTTGTGCGCAGAAGTGTTCGAATTACAATCGTAGTATTGTTCAATGCAATTTTAATTTTTATAGTCTGTTAATAATATTCATTTGAATCATATTTTCTACATATAGGCCTATATCAATTTAATATATTAACAAAAATAATTATGTTAATAAATATTTTAAAATGACACCAGGCTAAAATTTACACCGCAGTTGTTATATATATTTAATCCTACAGAATTTCACTATAGCAATTATGATAATTTATTATGTATACAATAGTCTGAAGAAAGAAAGAAATATTCATTTCGTCGCTGTCACACAGAAAAAAATACTGTTCAATCGAACAATATTATGAATACGTTAAAGAGGAAGAAATTATTCTTGATCTTTATTCCCAGGTCCCGGATTCAAATATTAGTTCTGACTCTGTACCAATTTGAAAGCGTCGCTATACCAATCATTCGTAAAGTTTTCAAAAAATGTTTTCATCTGGTTACGTATCTAGTAAGCGTGGTTCCCACTAGAACGCAGCGCAGCGACGTATTGACGCAAAGTGATGTATTGCGTAATCACAAGTGGGAACCGACGACGTAGGTCGCGTTGCGTTACGTAACAAGTGGAAACCAAGCTTTACTGGTTTAACGTAAATAATACAGATTGGTAAAATTTATTTTAGTAAACACTTGAAGTTGACAGTGTTACTCCCTGTTGAAAGTGTGTTAACATTTAACATCAATTAAAATACACAATTACATCTGGATACATCGTATGTTTATATATAATGACAATGTATTTAAAATGATGTACTTTAGTAATTAGCAAATATGACAATATGTTTAGAATAATGGTTTAGAAGAAATAACACCTTTAAATGTAATTCTACCTTAACAACATTATGCAAAATGTGTCTGAAGATGAATGACCAAGTTATCATTTGAGGTCTCTCATGAAAGTTAGAAATTCAATAGAAAATAGTTTGTCCCCCGAGGATATAGCACACTATGAATATTAAACATGTGATTCAACATCCATTAACCTATCAATGGATCGGGTGAGGCATGTATTGGGTACCAGAATGGATCGGGTGAGGCATGTATTGGGTACCAGAAGTATACACATTATGCACTAGTCTTTATTCTAGACGGAGTTTTGACTTAATATTAGTTTTCAAAAAAATATTTTGGCGCATATGGCATTTCATATGTATACTACTTAAAAATCGAAATAAAATAAAAATTGAAATAAAAAGCCGACTGGTGGACTAACATAAAAAAGATAATAAACAGACTTGGGGCAAGTCTAATCATACACATCCCAACGTTAACTCCTAACCCAACTGTTTTTGGTCATGGCGCAGCGAATGTTTATAGTGTGGCCGCCGCGATTCGAGACCACCTGGCCACGAATGATAATCCACTAAGGCTAGTCTAAAACGATAAGTATTGTGACATCCTCTGAAACCACAGTTTCCAAAAGAATCTACGATTTAATCACATTTTCACAAAACTCAATCAACTATATTTCAACGCTAACATTTACCGAAAACTTTCAGCAAAAACTTAGCAGAGGGCGCCTCATGAGACATGGGTACAGACAAAAAATGAATCAAAGATGTATCATACCCCCTTTTGTGGTATATTTTTTTTAAATTTAATTTTGGATTTATATAGCGCTTTTCCAAGTGACCAAAGCGCTGTATAATAGAAAATACTATATACTCAACAAAACTTACAAAAAAACAAAAAATAGAAAATGGAATGAAAATACAAAAATATATATATATATATAAACTTTGAGGGCCTATAGGCCTACAAAAAGTTACCGTAATAATTTCATTAACATTATTTAGGAAAGAGATAGGTTTTTAACATTTTCTTGAAATATTGCACATTTGGGGCTTCACGAATATAAGATGGTAAGTTATTCCACAATCTAGGACCGATGACAGAAAAACACTTATCGCCAAACGACCTATAGCATTAACACACATGGGATTTGATAGTACCAACAACCCATTGAAAGTGTAGCTAAAATAATGTACGATTTGATTGCCTGGTAATATCAACGCATTACCATGGAGACGTGTCGCTACCTTCGTCTGTTGGGACTAGAAATACGGATTAACCTACAAATGATATTAATCTAGAAAGGATTATTATCTCCATAAAATTACTGCCGGGTCAAAATGAAAAACCTATTTCCATTTTGCTATTTTCAACAAGTCGTCATTAAATTCTCCTTACAAGACCAATCAGTTCGATGGTCTTAAATTGAAAAGAGATTTTGAATTTACCGGAATATATTTTTGAAGCAAAGTTTTTTGGCCAACCAAGAGACTTATGGCCAGCTCATTTATTCACCCGGGTAGGTTGAGTATTTAGTGGGTACGAACCCTCAGACTTAGTTATTTACACGGGTTAGTTGAGCAGTTATCGCTAACTTTGGTGGGTATACGAACCATCATGCTTAGTTATTTATCCGGGTAAGTTGGGCAGTTATCGCTAAGTTTGGTGAGTATGAACAATCATGCTTAGTTATTTATCCGGGTAAGTTGGGCAGTTATCGCTAAGTTTGGTGAGTATGAACAATCATGCTTAGTTATTTACCCGGGTAAGTTGGGAAGTTATCGCTAACTTTGGTGGATATGAACCATCATGCTTACTTATTTACCCAGTTAAGTTGGACATTTATCGCTAACCTTGGTGGGTACGAACCATCAGTCTTAGTTATTTTACCCGGTTAAGTTAGAAAGTTATCGCTAACTTTGGTGGTTGACACGAACCATGATGCTTAGTTATTTAACCGTTTAAGTTGGACAGTTATCGCTAACTTTAGTGGGTACGAACCCACAGTCTTAGTTATTTACCTGGATAAGTTGGGCAGTTATTGCTAAGTATACGAACCATCATGATTAGTTATTTACCCGGGTAAGTTGGGTAGTTATCGCTAGCTTCGGTGGGTACGAACCATCACTGCTTGTTTGTTTGTTCATTTTTATACTGGGTGACCTCTTCAGTCAAAGACTGATCTCCCAGAGGACCCTGTTGGTGATCAGTGGCTGTGATGTACTAATACACCGGGGTAACCCCCTACTTGTCTCGAAAGATGTACTGGGTTCTTTAAAGTGCACACGAGCTAGTTGTGTACACTGGACCTACGGTTTATAGTCCTTATCCGAGAAGACTCGAGTGAGCCTCGAACCCTTGCCGATGTTATGGCTACGTAATTACGGTTCCACTGTCTTAACCGCTCGGCCACTCACTCACTGCTTAGTTATTTACCCCGGTAACTTTGGCAGTTATCGCCAACTTTGGTGGATACGAACCAATGTAAACGAGTAAATAATAAGGTCTAAAAGTGCCGCTGGAAAACCAATACAATCAAATTAATATCGTAGTTTATAGAATCGTGGATATACATATTATCTTGTATTTTTTTCATATTGAAGTAAACTATACTCGATTTTCATATTAGTGTAGGAAGGTTTGTTTACTAAACGTATGTAGGTTCATTATCTGCTTTATTCTTTATGTTTTACGTAAACTAAATTTGATATCTTCCAAAATGTTGAAATTATACTAATTACGTGTTGATATCCTTACCAATTGTTACCAAGAAACATGTGACGTTTAGGTTTAACCATTGTACCTATCAAATAAATATATCAACGATGTATATTTGCACTTCTGTTGACTTAAACGTAGGGGGAAAATAGGATTTTACACATTTTTTTAATATTGTACTTGTGCATTATATTTAATATTGTGTTTACAGCAGAAGGCATCCCATGTAGTCCAGTCAATCTAGTGATATTTAGAGGTAAACCCACCACAAATTGCAATAGTAACGAAACATTGATTTTTTCATTCCAAATGTAGTTTAGAATGACATATTAAAAGTCACCGAAAATTGAAGCATTGGAACACATTATTTTTTACGTAATCTCAACAACTATATAGTGATTTTATTCCATCAATATTTTTGGGGTAGGGGTAACATTTATGCCCATAACTTGTGGGTTTATTAAATCCAATCTCAATAATCTTGATATCAATGTGTAGAATATATATTTCTTTCTAAAATGCAATTTAAAAAAACAAAATACAACACTTATTTATATAACTAGAGGTCAAAGGGTTATTGACCTTTTACAAAAAATCATTTTTTCCTTAAAAAAATGATTAACTGCAATATCGTATGCCATAATTGTGGATGCATTTTAATCAAAATTGTGTTTTTTCTGTACCTATCGATATATAAAATAGGAAACATGATGTTAACTAGAAGAATTTTAAAAGTAATGATGTACTATTCTTATTGAAATTGATTCTTGATCAAATGTAATGTAAACAATTTTGGGGTAGGGGGTAGCGTTTATGCCTATAATCTATTATTTTATAATCATATCTAAATAGCTTTAGTACCAATGTGTAGAGTATATATATCCTACTAATATACATTAAAAAAACAATTAATACAACAGTTATACGTAACTAGAGGTCAAAAGGTTATTGACCTTTTACAAAAACTCAAATTTTTCCTAACAAAATTATTAACATGCAATGTCTTATTCCATAATTGTCGATGCATTTGATGTAACTTGTGTTTTTTCTGTACCTATCGTCATATGAATTAGGAAAAATGATGTTAAGTATTTTGAATTAATTATGCACTTATAATAAATAAATAAATAATAATAACAATAATAAAAATAATCCTATAATAATGATAAATTGTTATCAACAACAGGTAGTGTAGTAGTAGGTAACATTATTTTATGCCTGCCAATAACATCTAAATAACTACAAATGTGTATAATATGTATTGCTTACTCTAAAAACTAATTGATACAACAGTTTTTATGTAACTATAGAGGTCATTGACCTTTTACGTAAAACTAAATTATGGTTATATATATTTTATTTATATTTTGGTAATATTTGGTGCAAATAATGTTTTTCCTGTACCTATTGCATCATCATGAAATAGGAAAAATAATGCTAGCTAGAAGAATGATGACTGTCGCAGAGAACAGGACAATAGTCATCTTGTCAAATTTGCTGACGACACTGTCTTGCTGTCTCTCCTTCAAAATTCACAGGACGGTCATGGTTCCGCATTAGATTGTTTTATCCAATTTTGTGGAAACTTCTACTTGGAACCCAATGTGACCAAAACCAAGGACATGATTGTAGATTTTAGGAAGGAGAAAGGACGCAGCCCTCTGGTATCCATCATAAATGACGAACCAGCGATATTGTCCATTCCTTTAAATACCTAGGTACTATATTTGAGGACATTCTCAGCTGGGAATTAAATACAGAGGCATGAATAGTAAAGAAAGGACACCAGAGACTTTATCTGTTAAGGAAGCTGAACCATTTTAATGTCGATAGATAAAGTAATTCTCAGGTTTTTTTTATAATTCCTTTATTAAGAACGTTTTAACTTTTTTCCTTTATATGCTGGTTTTTTAGTCTTAGGGTCAAAGAGAGAAACTCACTACAAAGAATTGTTAACTTAAGTTCTAAATTAATAGGTTGTCAACTTTGTAGCTTATCTTCCTTCTGTGACATGCAAACTCTAGAAAAAAGTAGAGCTATTCTAAAAAATGTTAACCATGCCTTGTTCAGTGATTTCGAGCTTATGCCTCATGGGTGTCGCTTTCGATGCATGTAGAACAAACCGGAAAAGAAATTCGTTTTTGCCAGTTGCCATCCGACTCTTCTCGAACTTTGACTCTTGTTATATTGTACTGTGTATTGTGATATTTTTGTATATTTTGTAGGATCATTTTAATCCAGACCTTTTTATTTGAATTGCTCCGTGTGGGATGATATTCTTTAATCCTTCAAATAGAAAAGGACTCACAACTTATATGTCATCAGTATCACTTTCTTGTTCGGGTATTAGTACAGTGAAATGCCATTGCATTCACCACATGTAGTTCTAGTTACCCCTGAATGCTTCAAGGAGATACTCAGGTGCTGGCTTTAAGTCTGTGTGTAGAGGAACCATGTTTCCATCATCTGATCTTCCATCCCCAATCCTCGGTACACATATCAACCCCACTCCATTGCTAAAAGATAACTTGAACTTGAACATGATGTTAAGTACCTTGGTTGTGGTACGATTATGAAGTTGGCGATATGCGAGGTTGTACTTGTAGATGGGATGGAGTCAAAGGCATTCCACGTTTTCCAGGTCGTCCATTGTACAGACACACTAAATCATTTTCTCTAGCAATCACAATGTCATCCTTTGTAGCTTGTTTGCATCTGAAGACTACAGCATAATGTAAGAAATAAGTGCAATGACAAGCTTTTTTTAGAGCCAATTCTGAAAACTCTGGATGTTGTGTCACCAGTATCGCATGAGCAAACAGAAGGTTATCACAGATGTCTCTCAAAAGTACTGTTTGAACCAGTTTGATAGTCCAGCATCTCAGTTCCAGTCTAAAGAATATCACAAGATGTTTTAAATGCTTGATTGCAGAGGAGCACTAGTAGATCCGTGTCATCGGATAATGACAGATGTTTTCCTGTTTGCTGATTCAATGGTTTTTTGTACTATCCGAAAGAACATCTGCATCAGCAGTTGCATTCACTCATTGCCATGTTGTTCAAATACTAGTTACGAAGATTTATAAATTGTTGTTTGTTACAGAAAGTGATCTAATTTTGTGGAACATGTCACTGGTAAAATGTACAGGGACACTACCACCTGACACGCCTTACCATGTGCGCCGTCTTTGGTGTATGAACCGCTTTCATAATTATCAAAGACTATGATGGCAGAGCAATATTTTTTACAGATCTCTACACTATTCCATGGAATGCTGTGCAGTAGAGCACTACCATCTAGAATGTAGGCCTACTGGACATCATTCAGTGATTTGGATGTGTTAGACTATTCAGAAGAAGTTGTTTCCACATAGCATCATGTTGGTTTATTAGCTGAAAGTATTGTAAGTTGGTAGTTTCAAAAAGTGCTGGTGGATAACAAAGTTCATGTTCATGTTGTCACCTCGAGTCTCCTCTGGAACTGTAGGATCAATGCACACATATTTGCCTGTATGTACATATGACTTGATTACCAGGATCTTGAATACATTGCAAGACTTTCTGGCCAAAATATTTAATGCTTAATACCACATTGCTTATATTCCGAATCACCTGCAGTAACTCCCGTATCAATGGTATGAAGTCTCTGAGTCGTAACCAAATGTATTTTTCAATTGCCATTGTGTCCCTGACGTTTGGCCATTAGGTCTTATGTTGGCCGCTGCTGGAGTAACGCCCTGATACTATTGCAAGGCATTACATACATTTCAGCGCAGATTTGGTCTGGATGTACTCATTCCTATATCTCTTGCCAAACCTCTGGTTTTCTTTGAGGCTTCTCATAGAAACCCTTTCAATCCAGTCCAGATGGTCCGAACGTCATACAACATGGAGGTCATTGTCAAACTGCTGTTGAACATCTTTGTATTTCTACTGGTTAAAAAATCGTTAAAATACTTATACATCCCAATATAAATACTGTAACCATGGCAACACAAATGTCATCTGGAAAAAATGGAATGTAGATCATCCAGAAGCAACAGGAACGGAGATGTCACTCATCTGCATCTTGAGCTGGTCATTAGTGTATCGCTTTGGACTGAAATGTTCACCCCAGGGTATCCCTGTGTGTATACCATTGTTGATTACAGCTAAAACAACATTTTTTGCCAAAATTGACACATTATGTTGTGTTTTTCCGCAAAAATGACATTCTAAATAACATCTTATGACTATAAGTTTGATATCACTGAATAGGAAATTTAATAAGCTTTCGGATGACATAAATCAAACTTGTATATAATGTATTTCAAATGGTTAAATATATGTAATTAATGGGGCATATTAATTTTGAATTAAAATGACCTTTATTGACCTCTGACCCCTTGACCCAATGCTTGGATTTTCGGTGACTTTTAGTATGTTGCTCTACACTTTATATGGAATTCAAAAATACTTGCTTTGTTACTATTGCAATTTGTGGTGGGTATATCATTAGATTGACTGGACTAATGAGTAAACAGACGTTAGGAAATCGATTTTATAGAACGTTGTAAAGTTTAGACATTTTATCTGAAGAAGAGCTTTGAATTATACATGCGTTATGTGATAGTGATAATTAAAGGGATTCTTCACGTTCTGATATATAATTCAGTATATTTGATACGATGTAGACGTTTGATTTTTCATTCAACCGATGTTAAAAGAGAATATCGTTTACCTTGCGGCTTGGACGTAATATGTATTTTAAACAATTGTAATGCGTTAAATTCAAATTTGATTGATATACAGTTTAAACAAAATAAAAAAGAACAGTAAAATAATTGAGAAAATGCCAACACGTGAGACACTGTATAACTGTATAATCTAGTTTAAACAAATTATGACGGTACAATGATCGCTAACGTAAAAATCTTAAGGATGAACATTGGGTGATGCCTCAAACATTTAATGTTGTTAGGTAACGTAAACTATACAAATATTCCTATTTCCAATTGTCATGCAATTACTAAATTCAGTATGTGTTCTATAATAAGAATCCGGTGGGCATTATTTATTAAGGAAATATTGGCAGGTTAGATGTCAGGTATCTTGCAATTATTTAACATAGAAAATAAATATTGACGATTTCTTAAAATGGTAAAAAAATAATGCGTTCGGTGCGCATATATTTTGAAATAGAGAGAACCGTTTATCTAAGGAAGTGTGATTTCACTCTTTCCTGGTTTACCTAATATATTACAATTGCGTCAACATGAAGCTAGACGCCACTAATTCACATATAAATAGTACGTTGTCTGCACTCATAATACTCACATACATAATTGCCCTCAAATAGTTATATAGCCTTTATTTATCTATTACAGTACTTGGAGTCAGAAGTCGGAAGATGTTTACTGAAACAAACACTATTTTGTAAGTGATGGATAGAGTATGACATTACTTTTGTTTTTAATGGCGCCCCGTTTACCAATGGCGTCGTTGCGAATAATATAGCGAGATTTAGGGTTGGGACGTTATTTGGTCGATCCAACGCCACAGTTCCGCCCGAAGCCAACCAAAATAAATGGGGTTTCTTACGATGTATCCACAATGTGTTTACCATTGTTGCGCATTTAGCAATACTTTTACTCAATAGGAATGTGTTTTGAAAAAATTAATAGCAATTTACTATAAGTTAATAGATCAATGATAATGTACTGGAACTGACAGGATAATGGTTTTTGTGAAGGCATGACACCTCCAGAGGCAAATTTATACTCAATCATTGTAATTTGTGCTAGAAATTCAATACTACTTGTCTGCGTGTTTTGAATGTATACTGTTTGGAAATGTGCTTCATTTGGCGGAACTCGATCATGGCAGATGTGAAGAAATGGAACATTCACAAAAGGCAGATGGGAAAATGTCCTATGTTGCTTTCTTCCAAGACTGTCAAAAGAAAGGTGCATGTTATTTACAAATTGGGCCATAGTTTCATTTTATTTGCATATATTTTTAGGCCTATCTCAGATAATTGAAATCTATTTTTTCACAATGCAGATGTGCGTGTTCTTTGCATCGTACGCCGACGACTCAAAGCGGCATATGTTATAAACCCAGACAATCAGTAGGCCTAGGTTTTCAGTGTGTTAAAACCGTTGTACCGGCTCTACATAGTGTACTGTACAAATATTACCAGAGTTTGCGCAAACACGTGTTCATTATAACGCAAAGTACATACGTCATGATGCGCGCAACTTTTGGTTTTGTAAGCAGCACAGAAATTAGACCCCTAT
Organism: Antedon mediterranea; assembly: GCF_964355755.1. Lineage (NCBI taxonomy): Eukaryota > Metazoa > Echinodermata > Crinoidea > Comatulida > Antedonidae > Antedon > Antedon mediterranea. The sequence continues at coordinate 35,355,172 of NC_092670.1, read as the reverse complement.
AAAAATTAGACCCCTATAAAATGTAGTTCAAAGACCTGTGGAGTATCACATGACCTCCTTTGCATCTAAGGTTGGGTCTCAGGAATTTGACTTATCATTAAATAGTCAGATACTGAGACACCAACAAGTGCATTTACGTCGTGTGTTATTTCACAGATCATTTTGGGACCCGGATAACAGTTTTACCAATGAAATGCAAGACTCGAAAGATACAATACATTCACGGTCTGGGGAACTGAGACTATTTCTATAGTTTTCTGATATCATGATTGGAAAAAAGTTTCATTCAAATCAAATTTTCCGTTTCGCATTTTACGTTAGTTCAATTAATTTGGATTGCGCACGATACGTTATCAAATATATGCAATGATTATCAATGATTGCAGAACCGGAAAATGAAATAGGACAAAGTTACAACTCTAATTGATAAAGAGAGCATGTAATTCACTACTTATGACGTGCCATTAACGACGAAAACTTGAAGATGGATGACCGCATGCTTAAACTGAGGTGAATCGCTTAAGCAGGTGTTGCGTTCCATCGATTTTCTGTCACATAAACTACGGTTTAAGACTGAATATGACCCTGTGAAAAAAATGTCTTGCTTGTTAGGTATAATAACTATTATTCGCAAAGTAATCGCTTTTACTTTGTGTTGATAAATACTGACACCTGCTTACTATACACAACGGTAATGGATTTGAAATTAGTTTATTCTCTCAATGAAATTGAAGTAGGCTAGGCTACCGCACGCACCCGCTCGAATAAGCATTTGGTGATATGGGAGGGGAGCATGGAGTATGCTACTAAATGTTATACACTTTCCTGAGTAAAAACGGTTGTTAAGTGCGCGCAGTATTTCTGTACGATAACAGTTCATAATGTTCGTGAGGAACATACAATTAAGCTTAAATGGGGTGTGGAAGTAGGCCGGGAGAGTGAGAGAAGAGGAAGGAGAATGTAAAGATGCTAGTAGGTGTTTCCAAAATAATAAATAACAAGTTTAGACCGAACTTTAAACAGTTTGTGATAGAGTACAGTATACCAAAGCCAATATGCATTGATCACTATGCAAGTTATTGATTAAAATTACAACAAGAAATGCCTGAATCCTGAATAGAATTATTTTCTGTGTCGTTGACATAAGTATTGTCCCGAACTGCGCCCCGTAGGTAAGTTAATATCCTTCCGAAAGACCCGAAAGGGTTGTTAAAAACAGTGTACTGTACATTATTTTGAATATTGTTATGACGTCATTTATATTTTTCTCAAAAAAATCACCTGTCCTCTTCTAAATGGTATAACCTTTTCATTTTAATATAACCTAATTGATATAGGTGTCAATCAGTTCATTTCCATAGAACTTATTCATCGTCCAAGATTATTTCCATGTGTAATGACTAATAATGGTTTTGAATAATTGTATCAATATGTGGATATTCTATTCTACTAATGTAACAATATTTGTTGAATGCGTGCCACTACACAATAAAACTACAACAAATTAACTGATCGTAGGCCTTATTTGTATTTTCACCTACAATAATTAGTGGCCTAATAGCATTTTGTGGAAATGCCAATGTGTTTAATTCAATTCAATTCAATCTCTTTATTGCTGCAAATGCCATCAAGGGCTAATATCCTCTTAAACATACTACATCATACAAACATATACATATTTACATTTAAAACACATACAAATTATAGTCATTACTACTGTAGTATTATTTTTAATTATTGTAATTATTGTTATTATGATTATTGTTATAGTTAATATAATAATTAATAAAAGAGTAATAAATTATAGGTTACATCTTATGGGCAGTTTTAATGTCAAGCACAGAAGAGGAAGACTACGTTAAGATGAAAAGATTGTGCTTGTATTGTCTTGAAAGAAAATACACCTCAAACAAAAAACAACAACTCGTCACGCATTTGCAGTTTAGATATTGTATTCGTGAACAATGATCACATGTATATTTTGGGTATGTTTTCTGTTTTTGTATTATAATATATATTATAATATAATATATAATATAATACAGATTACTATTATTATAAAATTGAAAAAAATCATCTCCTTCCAACAATATAATTTGGTAGTGAAGGACAAAATCACGTTGAACTTACCCAACGTTTTATGCGTTATCATTGCACTTTTCAAGGTAGTGATGTCAGCTTGATTTGCCAACACTGATAACAACACTATAAACGAAAATTTGATTTCAAATACTATTATTATGTTTACTTCGACAAATTTCCTATTTCTAAAATTGTGGCTATTCTTAAAATACTACTGTACTTATTTATTCATCCATTTATTTATGAGTTCCTGCTTAAAAGGAAAATCAATATACTGTTATTAAAATGAATTGAATATTTTAAAAACTAACTGTCAAAATATTAAATATTACTCACATTATTTTACAGTTGTCACATGTGACCTTCATCTTAATCCCACCAATAAAACATTGTAAACCTATAATTTGTTGCCTTTATATAATTGCATTTTTGAAAAGCACAATATTTTTTTCGTATTTGAATGCAGTAATGTCAAAAGATAAAAGGAAAACTTACAAAACAATATTAATATAACATTATAATACTGTATATTATTGCATTTTTGAAAAGCACAATTTATTTTTTTTTTCTTATTTGAATGCAGTAATATCAAAAGATAAAATAAAAATGTTAAAAATAATATTAATATAAAAAATTGAGGAAAAAAATCCGAATGTAGTTTTGGAAATTTAAGATTTCATTCAGGTGGCAGGAAACAAAACAATTCGGTTATGTTTACATACGGGTGTTTATGTACCGTTAATACGTGTCAAAAATAGACAGCGTAACGTTTAATTATGCATGGGACTTCCGTACTAAAAAAACTCGGCAATTACCTTAGGCGCCGACACACTCCAGATCTTGCCCTAGAAACTTTTTTTCCTAAATTCCAGTCTTTCAGAAACCAGAGCGCCTTAAATAAATATAAGCATATCAATTATTCATATTTGGTATTAACGTACGTGATACCCCAGTCAGAAGAAGAAGACGTGCTTTTTATGACATATTTTGTGGTATTGAATAACCAATTGGAAACTACTAAAAATATAGTAGTGAGTTAAGTTATAGGTATATAGTTGCTAACGAATTTATAAATAATGCTCGTGGTAGAAGTATGACGAACTATAGTAGGCCTATCATTCTAAACAACCTTGTCTTGTCTATCTATCTTGTCTTATCTTGTCTTCTGCCATTTGGCAGGTCCATGACAGTCTATATTCTCAATGCTTCTCTATTTAGTGCTTCTTCTTTTTAGTTTTTTAATCTATTAAGCCAAGCTATCCCTTTTCTTCCTCTTCTTGTTTTACCTTCATATCTTCCTTCTATCACAATTTCAATCATTCTCCTTCCCTAATTCTATTTCAAATCCATTGTTTTTGCTGATCCGCTATCCTTCTCATTATTTGCCTTTCCTCTCCTATTTCAATCAATATGTCCTCGTTTCTTCTTAACTTGAATATAATTAATTTTTAACCTTTTCCTCCAGCACCACATCTTAAAAGATTCAATCCTACGTATTTCTTCTTTCCCTGTCGTCAGAGGCTTGGAAGTGATACTTTACACACACTTTTTTTTCAGGAATGACAAAATGACAAAACTAAACATATACGTGTGCACTTTAAAGAACCTAGTACATCTTTCGAGACGAGTAGGGGGTTACCCCGGTGTATTAGTACATCACAGCCACTGATCACCAACTGGGCCCTCTGGGAGACCAGTCTTTGACTGAAGAGGTTACCCAGTATAAATATATATTTCAATCAATCAATCAATCAATCACATGATCAAAGTATCTCAACTAGGACATGAAGATGAGAGATTTTGCAATGATTTTCGGACAATGAAATGCGATAATCATTATTTACAGAAATGTCTCCGTATATCTGCAATGTATAAACAAACACTCAAAACTTTAAGGATACGTTGGTTAACCTAGATTCAAAACCGAACATAAACCTAGGGTTAAATTGCTATATGCACGAGTTATTAAGCTGTCATTATGACCCGATTGGCTGCCCATAGGTTAATATAATTTAAATTAAGATTATGTTTACACGGTCAGTGAGCACAGCTGATTATTTACTTTTATCTATCATACTCCATACAAGTCCAATCCAATCTCTCTGTTAAAGCTCTACATAATACGTAATTTTCTCAAAATTGAACTTAATCTACATCTATTACACACATGAATGAATAAAATCAGTCATGTTAACTGTTTTTTTCCCTTCTCATCCATTATTTAATTGGATATATTAGATAACCAACAATGCATGAAATTATAGATTCTATCACAAATCCGAGTTTATTAAAACTATGTATGAATTTGTCCATAGTCAATCTTGATTCGGACAAAATTTATAAGTTAACCACATATAATAAGTGTATATTCATTATTACATGTTTTACGTTCAATGTTTGTAGCACGCAAAAAAGACATTATACGTGTTATCAAATAAGAGTGGTTTACCGTGTTCATGACATTGATGATGTTATATTACATGCAGATGATGATGTTGATGATAATAGAAGTTATATACAGTTTATGATGATGTAGATATGTGTCATGATATCATGTTGATGATATCGAAGTCACATGAAGTCAATAATAATTATAATATCATGTTGCTTCATGAAATGTTAATTCATCATGTTGATGACATCGAAATAGTGATGATGCTGTTGATATCATGTTCATGATATCGAAGTAGAGAATGTTGCTGTTGATAGCATGCTGATGATATCGAAGTAGTGATGATGCTGTTGATATCATGTTGCTTACATGAAATGTTATTTCATCATGCTGATGATATCGAAGTAGTGATGATATGTTGATATCATGTTGCTTGCATGAAATGTTAATTCATCATGTTGATGATATCGAAGCAGTGATGATGCTGTTGATATCATGTTGATGATATCGAAGTAGAGAATGTTGCTGTTGATAGCATGCTGATGATATCGAAGTAGTGATGATGCTGTTGATATCATGTTGCTTGCATGAAATGTTATTTCATCATGCTGATGATATCGAAGTAGTGATGATATGTTGATATCATGTTGCTTCAGAAATGTTAATTCATCATGTTGATGATATCAAAGTAGTGATGATGCTGTTGATATCATGTTGATGATATCGAAGTAGTGATGATGCTGTTGATATCATGTTGATGATATCTAAGTAGTGATGATGCTGTTGATATCATGTTGATGATATCGAAGTAGTGATGATGCTGTTGATATCATGTTGATGATATCGAAGTAGTAATAATGTTGATATCATGTTGCTTGCATGAAATGTTATTTCATCATGTTGATGATATCGAAGTAGTGATGATGCTGTTGATATCATGTTGCTTGCATAAAATGTTAATTCATCATGTTGATGATATCATAGTAGTGACGATACTGTTGATATCATGTTGCTTCATGAAATATTAATTCATCATGTTGATGATATCACAGTAGTGATGATGCAGTTGGTATCATGTTGCTTCATGAAATGTTATTTAATCATGTTGGTGATATCGAAGTAGTGATGATAATGTTGATATTATGTTGCTTTATGAAATGTTAATTCATCATGTTGATGATATCGAAGTAGTGATGACTCTGTCGATATCATGTTGATGATATCGAAGTAGAGAAAGTTGCTGTTGATATCATGCTTGCATGAAATGTTAATAATATCGTGTTGATGATTACAAGTTAATACTAGTGTTGATAATGGCTACATGCTGCTGATGTAGTCTATGATATCATGTTTATGTTATGTTGCAAAATGATTATGACATGACAATGGTCGTGATGATGATGTCAAAGATGATAAAATGTTGATTATAGTTATTTTTGTTTCAAGTAAACAAACCCCCTGGAGAGCCCTTTATGAGGAAATACATTTATATCGTCTCGTCACATTGTCTACTTGATATACAAGTGTGCGAAAATGATCATTCAGTCGTAAAACATGTATTTCAAAAGTGTGAATACAAAAAAACATACATAGTATAATATCTAATTAAAATTAAGTGATTTTAGATTAATAGCGTTATATGTCTTTGGCGCAAATATCATATTCGTTGCTTAGCAACTGGAACTTAACGTTAATCAGTTTACGTATATAGTGTTTTACATATATTATATTTTCCAGTCTAAATCATACGACATTCCAATCTAAACGTACCACATGTTTGTTCCTATCTAAAAATAATGAGCTGAATCAACAAAAAGCTACATAATGTGTTACAAACATTTGCAAATGGTGCGATTAAAAGCAACTGTCCATACACGAAACATTTTCACTAAATATGTTGGTTTATATTGAGCTTTCAAAGTTATTGGAAAAACGTATCTGTTATTTTCTGAGAGAAATAGCAGAGATTCACGTAGATTAATGATAAACCTTCTTTGCCGTTTAAATATTTCAATTTGGAAAAATAGCAAAATAACCAGAAAATTGTAATTGCTTGTTCTTTAAGTAGAACAAGGTATAGAAAAGTCGTAAATTGTGTTTCTGCATGATTACATAGATTTTCCTTTTTTTGCTGATGGCTTAAATATTTTTAGGTCTTTAAATATTGGATGGATCGTGGTTTATCATTCAATCATTTGCATCTGTTGCCAAATATCTGCTGGACGCAATGAACTTTATCACATCATCTAGCCGGCCATAAATAAAACGTAAACAAGACTAAAAATAAAAACACCTTTTCAAATCCAGGTCATCATTGATAAACATTTTATCCGGATTTCTATCATGTAAATCTCGGCCGTAACTACTTTAAGGTGTAATGCTCTTTATTACCTGTAGCATTATATATTATATTTTTCCGTCTTTGTACTGTGTATACTAATGTGTTACGACGTACGCACATAATATTCGTTTTTTTTTAAAAAGAACACAAAATGCATGTATACGTTTGGTTTGTCAATTAATTCCAGATAAAACAACGCAGAACATTATGAAGCAAAAATGTAGAATTAGTCCGTCTAACCCTCGTCAGTCGTGTTTGTTTGTAAATGATCACTACATTATATTTTGATACAATCGATCTCTTTACGTCATTCTAAGTAAAATTGCTGCTGCCAGACTACTAGTCTAACAGGAGAATACCAGACGTCATTTACTCGTTAACGGTATACAAAGTTACGGTATGCTCAATTTAACGTACATTATCTACTCCTTTGGTATGAGTTTTTTTTTTCTGTACGACATCAAATTAGTTGTGGACCAAACATATATATATATATATACAACGCTAACAAGTTATATAAAATCTATAACCGTACAGTACTATAAAAAAAAGGTCTTTTTAGCCAATGAAACTAAGCAATTTTAAATTTAGTTGACCTGGCAGCAGCAACAGCTGCTACGCAAAACGTGTTTAATGCAGACCTACATCATATAAATATAATATATTGCACTGACATACAAAACATGCATTTAATGCATTATTGTAATAAATATGTAACATTTTTTATGATAAAAAAAATGATCGTGGGGATAGAAACCAATCGTTTAACAAAATTATGTAAAATAACTTGTCCTGGTTCTAAAACATTCTCTATAGTATTCTAGGGACATTCAACAAAGTGTTTTTAAGAAACATTTTTTTTAGAAGAGATAATTTATCGTCTTCACAGGCACTTACTCAGATATTTTTATACTAGCAAACTCTAACTTCATTTACCTCGTCTGAACATGGCTACATGATCAGGGGAGTCGATATATATCTGAAACTTCAGAAAGGTAGTTGAATGACCATGGATAAACTAGCTATAGGCCTATATAATAAAATACAGACAGATCCAATATTCCTAATATTTCTGTTTTATTTATTACACCTTGTCTACATTGGTAATTGTGCCTTATGATTTATAACTAAGACAAAAATATAATGTGTATAATAACACCTGTGTGTTCTTTCTTCAATTTCATAAATCTGAAAGATACATTTCAGAAAAAAAGATTAATGTATTTTGACCGAAACGTCGAGATGTTCTCCGTTCTAAATTGATCTAATATAAAGTGTTTCCACACATATCAAAATATTCTGAAAGCAAAAAAAGATCACAGCAGAAAATCAACAAATTAATAAAGAATGTGAAGAAATAGATACGTATATAGAAATGAATAGTGGATATTTTGGTATGGAATGTATACACATTTTAACAAAAAAGAAGTGTACAAGCCACCAAGGAGAGGAGTTTTAATCAACGTTTTAAATCAATAAAACACAATTTACAACTACTGTACAAAGACATAAACAGAAAGTGCAATGGAAAGAGGAATATCAATTAGCACTAAAAGACCAACATAAAGGAAAAAAACAGTTTAAAACATTTAAGAAAAGAAATAAAGATATCGCAAGAATAACTGAGGTGGGTTAAATTCAGACCCGGATGATTATGATAATCACAAGTATTACTATTAGTTTAACAACCAAAATCGTCTACTACTAGAACATTATCAAAAGTCCTTGTAATTACATAAACATAAGAAACACAAGTTAATGACATTTTTTATTTCACACGTTGTTTTATAAACAACACCACGAAAGAGCTACGGTATAATAATGTCTTATAAAACGATCATTCGCAAGAATTGAATTTAACATCATTGAACTTAAAACTCAAGCACCTGCGCACAATATATAAACATGACGTCATTATAGGCTGTAGGCCCTTAGGTCGTCGAAAATGGAAAGGTCCTTATCCAAACCAGACCAAGTGAATAATGGATGTAGGCCCAAGACCACTGAAGAACCTCTTAACGTGGCATTCTCAGATCGTTGTAGACGCATTAACGCTCGAAACTTACCGTTGGGAAGTTTCGCCTATAAAGAAATATACAACCGTCGAGTAATACCTAAATTCTAATCCAAGATAACATATAGATTTTCGAAAAATCTATCAAATAATTCTTCTATTGCATATCTATATTATTTTTTATTTTAAAAAACACAAACAATATTATTAAACAAAAGCGGTTTCAAATAGTATGGTCATCAACCTTGTGGCGATGACCGAACTAACCGACAATTCAGATTATTTTAAATCCACTATTTTATCTTATATCATCTAATTCAATTACATTTTTGCTGATGCAAATAAATTAAGCCTTCATAAAGTCACAATACAAACATTTCAAGTAAATTAAGATAATTCATTCTGCTAATGGTAACAGAAGGTAAATTGTCGCAGAAGTTAATAATCTTATCGATCTTATTGACTGTCAAAGATAATAATTAGGTTTTAGTGTGTTTTTCTTAATAGACCATTTTAACGTCCCATAATATTGTCCACTTTGACCAAAAGTTAGATCAAAATGATTTACTCAATGAACCCTAATTTATCTGAAACATGTTGTTGGAAGACATGGTTAAATTAGGGAATTTTCTCTTGTTAAATGAAACCAAATGGTATTTTTTTAGGCTAAAAGTGGATAACTTTATTAAAACTAGAGAATACCGTATTCAAAGTTTTTTTTTTTCAATTTTATTCATCTTTAATGTCCATGTTTTGTTGAAAAAAACTTTTAAGAGACCTTCTAACCAATGTATGTCGACTGCTTTATTGGAAAAATGTATTACCCAAACCTCAATTACGGAATTAGAAAGTGTAATTATCTTAACCTACTTTAAAACGAGGATATTGATGATGAAAATAAAAAAATATATATGTTCATTCATCATAAAGCTATGCATTAATATCGAATGATAAAACCTTCTCACATAAATTTATTCAGTTTATGACACGGTTGAATAAATATGGTATGTGAAAGAATTGTTGGCAACTAATGAACATCAGAACACCATTTATAATACATTAATTTCCTTCGTGACAAATAACCCCACCCTGGGGGACTATGTGATTTACGGGCTTCGTGGCAATTGTGGCATAACATCAACTTTTTTCTAAATTCTGTAACATTTGGTACACATGCTGAGGATATTTCACATATTAAAAACTTAGTTACCCTTTAGTGGTGGTGTTAGAATGTTAAAGCATCAAAGGCCATGCTGTAGTAAAGATACCAACAACTTGGTGTTTTATTGACAACTACAGAGAGTAGATTATCATTGTTACTCTGATTAAAATGTGAAAAGTTATAAGAAAATAACCACATACAGTACAGTGAAATGCATTTCTACTTTGTTACATGTGTAAACATCTCATGACACTATCGGTTTTTTTATTGAGATATTTTATCCAATATACTTCATAATTGGAAATATGATAGGCAAATGACGTCCTCATATGCAGGCGTGAATCCTGACATTTCCTTTTTCTGAGAAAAAGTCATTTTAAAGCCGCTTAAGGAGTAACTTTACAGCAGTGACATATAGGACTTAAATTAAATAAATTATGCATCGTAATTTGTTCACTGAAATCAATTTATTTGTACCTCAAAAAGGTTGAAGAAATTGGGTTCGACAATCGACATGACAAACTCAAACGTATGCGCACAATATATAACCATGACGTCATAGGTCCTAGGTCCTAGGTCGTCGAAAATGGAAGGGTCTCTATCCAACACCCAATGGATACAGCGTTTTTGTTCCTGTTAGATCTGATTACAAAGTCGTTTACTCGATTGAAACTAAATATAGAAGCTGTACTACGATTGTATTTAAAGTCGCTATATTTGGATAGTAGATGATTTTGCCGCATAAAGTTTTTTTGATTATGCGTTTCTGAAACATGAGAATGTACTTTTGTCGGTATGTGTCATTAGCAATATCACATTGCTTTGGGTGAATATTAAAGATATCAAATAAGTTTTACAATAATGTCCTTAGTACCAGTTCATTCAGTATCGTTAGATCTAGATAGCACAATTATATTCTACCCAGGGCTTAACGAGCCACGTGTCCACAATTAGGCAACCTAATATTAGAAGAAGATAAAGTTACATTTCAAATTACGTCAATCGGTTACAATACAATGGAATTGAAAAAAAAAATAATAATAACTTGCTTCTTGCCTTGGAACCAAGTAGTGAGGTTTATCAAATTTGATGGCTAAAAACATAATTTTAATTAAGTATTTTCCCAGTTTTTCTTTTTTTTTATCTTACATAATTAAGAAATCCATTTCAAAGTTTCAAGGACTTAAGTACAAACAAATGATAAAAGCCAAAAAAGGCTTCTAGGAACCATTGCATTTGGACCAAGTGAGGTGAGGTTTATCAAACTTGATTTGGCAAAAACATAATTTTAACTCAATGTTGTTTTGTCAGTTTTTTAAAATATCCTAAAAAAATATTTTACTTCTTTTTTATCTTATTATATCTTAAATGAAGTAATTCATTCAAAAATCGAAGTTTTCACTTAACCTAACTATTTTGACTTAAGTAGAAAAAATGAAAAAATCTAGACAAAGTTTAATTCTCTCATTGATCATTACATTGATATTATTGTTCTTAAATGGTTTGTTTCTCGATAAACATGGCTTCCATCACATGTATGATTTCAAAGGCATATTAGTAATCTCGTCTGTAGATGATGGGTTCTAGTCTCACATGAGAACAACTCTGCTAGGTGATATTGACATTCCATTTTTATTGATGAGAAAATGTACTTCACATCTCATTACGTTACGGCAGATTCTATATGACTAACCCACTTCTTACTTTAACAAGCACATGTAACCAATATTACTATTTCTCAAATTATCAGTGAATCGTGAGTATAACATGTATACCTACTTGCATTTAATTTACATACAAGTGTAATGCGAAATTAATGTTTCAAATACGCGATGCAAATGAGTTTTCCAAAGCGCCTCTTGTAGTTAAATGAGCTAATATGATTCACTGCATCTTCCATTGCGGGAATTAATGTGTTTTCTCTTCAATAATGTCTTCAGATGCACTTAGAATAAATAAAACAGGGTAGAAAGGTAATAACATTGCTGCAGCGTGATATGTAGCTTAACGGATACTTTTACGGAGTATTATTCAACGTGCTCTCAAATCATAAGCAATGCCTGGATGAGACACTTAATCTACACCGATAGAAGCGTCCCGCTTGTAGAAACATAACACGCACAATTCAACATGCGTTTAAAACGGGGCTAATTACGCGCGGTAAGTGGGTGCATCATGTGACAGTTACATCGAGTTCGTAATTTTTTCCTGTTATACGGTAAATGTGTGAAAGGTAAAAAATATTGATTTTGAAGCGATATTATAGTTATTGTCGATTACCAGTTCTTTGAGATTGATACATAATGCATACTGCATACTGACATGTCTATTCGAGTTTCCTTAGTTATAGTTGTCCCATGACCTAGAGTATCGTAGGGGCATAGCAGATGAGATGTAGAGCACCAAGTGCTTCCATAGGGAAATTAGTACTGTAGTTGTACTTATCATGTCATACACATGCATAAGCCATATCTCCCAAGGGTGCCTTTCTTCTCTCCAGGCTGGCGGGGTTTTGCTGGATGGCCGTCGTTGGTCCTCCTGAACCAACTCCCTTATAGTTGGTTTTTGTTTTTAGTACTGGATGTCCAACCACTCTCCACACCTGACCTGACTTGTCATGAGTTGGTGGGGTACCGGTTTAGTCGCCGGTGACCCGACCCTGCTGCAGGCAGTTGGATTACAGGTTGGTTACCAATAGCAAGTCTCCTGACCTCTGACCTACGTTTCTGGTTAACTGTATATTAAATATAAGAAGAGGCTAGGCGAAGTTTTTTAGACGAGTTATATACGGAAAAGTAAATACTCCAATACGCTTTAAACCAATCGCTTCACGGTAAATGTTTCATTAATATAATATAACTGCGTCATACAAATTATAATACATAAATTTGCTTAGCTTTTCAGGTTACATAAATTGAATTCAAACTTTGTGTTATCATAGTTGCCATATTTATAATTTAAAGATATATATTGTCCCTCTGAAAAAAAAAATTCTTTAAAAAAATATTTTTGTTGAATATGCTATTTCAAACGGTCACATAGTTATTGGAAAAAAAAAATTGGATAGAAAAAAAAGTATTTACCTGGAAAAACTGTAATCCAAAGCAAACAATAGTCAAATTGGCTGCCAGCAAATGAGTTTTTGATTGAATAAAACCGTTTTTTCCGTATTTTCTACGAAAGTGATTAACTTATCAAAATAGATTAAAACTACAAAATAACATATTCAAGGTCTGATTTAATTAATCTTCACTCCATTTTTCATGTTTTGGGGACAATACATCTTTAATTAAAATTTAATAATATGCGATGTTTTTGGTTTTTTTTTTGCAACTAGACTATAATGGTCAATATAAATGAATAATGATTAATTGTACCAGATACCTATCTAACTGTATTACGTACTTTTAATACACGATGTCTCTGTCATTAGGTTTTCACCTTATTGAGTATTTTGCGATATAGAACATTTATTTAAATATTTATGACACTATAAATCTAAATAAAATCAATTATTTCGATATTTGGAATGTATGTTGTCTAAAAAAACTATGAGATGCTTTATTGAGAAAAAAAAACATGTTTAATATAAACAGGTACGAACCAAAACGGTTTTTGTATACACACTCAAAAGTATGTCACTTGTCAAAGTGAGTTGCGAATCAATCACAACAACATACAATGTAATAAACGCATATAGTACGTGCACATTACGCATGTACGCACGTACACAAATAGACGTGCTTCTTGATTTCAATTGTTCATCAAGTCTAAAAATAGGAACCAAAAACTGAGAGCAATAAAAACAGCAAGTCTTTCAACAACAAAATAAAGATTATAATACCTGATGTACAGTAATATAATGCTATACCGTTGATGTTGGTGAGAACGAGCGACCTAATTCACAGTTACAAGTGATACATACACACTCTTCAAGTAAATTACTATTTAATGCGTTAATTTTCTTAATAGAACGAGCATCCACTTTTTAAATATTTTATCATTTTGGAAAGTTACCGGTCTATTGACGGCACGCCGATACTTCGTGCCGTAAAACCTTCACTTAAGGACTCAAAACAATCGTCTTACACACATCAAAACATACAACAGAGAAGCACGTATTACATATTTTTGAAAAGCCGCACTATAGCTTCCTTGCAATACATCGCTTGAACTGCTTCAAGATTATACTTGGTATGGGAAGTAGCTTAAATTGTAGGCATTAAGCGTATAGTGTTGAGAGATAAAGTTAGCTGTTGAATTAATTGGCATCACAAAAGCTACCGTACTATTCGACTTTGTCTCAGCTCTTCTTCGAAATTAATGATTTTTTGAGTTTATATTTATCAATACAATACCTATTTTAAAAAACAATCATATTTTTTTCTTCTTTTTTCTTAGTTTTTACTCGGGGTACCCGAGTCTAGTACTTACTCATTTTCTCCTTCTCTTCCTCCATCTGGACACTATTGAGTAAAAAGTGCGATTTTTAAAGTACTACTCCTCCCTTATTCGTTATAGTATTGAGCTGGGATTTGGCATGAACATACTACAGGGACATGTCCTCAAAGCTATAGAGCCGGATATTTAATTTTTTGTTAATTAATTTGTTTAATTAAGAAGCCACAATGTGTGACACACACCACAGCGTTATGTAGTTATATGGTTATATGCGGATTCTTGGCGTAGTGGTTATCACGTTTGCTTAACACGCAGAAGGTACCTGGTTCGAGCCCGGACGAAACCTTTTTTTTTTTAATTTATGGTGAAAAGTACTGTATACGCAATATGATAATTATACAGAGTATATCTTATTTTTATTATTTTTTAAAATACTTATTTTGTGTAATCGGTAATTATCACTTTTACACATGTTTATTTTGCTTTGTGCTTATTACCATTTATTTGTAATTTAAATGGATTAAATAACTTTCTGTAACCCACATTTTTAATGTAAGAGGTTTCGTAGTGTAGTGGTTGTCAAGTCTGCTTAACACGCAGAAGGTCCCGGTTCGAGCCCTGGCGAAACCTATTTTCTTTACTTTCTAACTGTATACGTCTGTATACAGCTTCTTTCGCTGTACCCCGAGTATTGCACATTCGTGCTTGTTAATCTTTCTTCTCCTTTTTTCTTTATATGTTTTTCCTTTTTTCCTGTTTTGTCTTTTTCCTTTTGCTGTTTTTCTCTTTTTTTCTTCCTTATTCTCTTCCTGTATTGTATTTATACATTGCTAAATATTTTCTATTTCAAGACAATCGTCACAATCGCGAAGTTGCTACGTAGCAACACTAATCCTATACAAACAGATACAAAAGGACAAACATTCTTTGACAAATTAAAAAGCATTACTTGCAGATGACACAGTTAATTAATGGGGGATTTTGATTCAAAGTGTTGAATCGATCAGTAAAAGTCGTTTATTAAAAAGTATCAACATGGCATTATTATTTTGAATACTGTAGTTTGTATAATGTCAACAATACAGTGAGTGTGTGGGAAGGGGAGAGGCTTGAGAGGGATTGAGATTCGGTTTAAATCGAGAATTAGACCTATACATACAATTAAGAACATTGTGTGCACATAATTCAAACGCGATGATACTATAATAGGGGTATGCAGAAGAGTGTCCCTCTTCTTTTCCTGTATAAAATCTATACGAATAAAATCCGAGGTAATAGAACCCGGATTACCTAACCCCGACATACCCCTTTTACACTATCACCATAACAGCGGTGTAACCCCGCAGTTGTTAGTACACCAGGCCGCTGAACTCCGGTGTTGTGGTTTTTATTGACTGGTGTAAATGGGAAAATCCAACCACCCCGGTGTGCTCTCCCCGGGGTGAAACGAAGCTGAATGTTTTCGGTGTACCTTCTCCGGTGTAGTCGAATCTACACCAGAGACACGAAGTGTAAACGGTTTTTGTGGTTCAACACCGAGCTGTTAAAGGTCATTGACGTGAAAATTTAACATGTTGTCACAGAAATACAATATATTATGCAAACGAAATAGATTTTTTTTGCTTAAAATACACCTTCTTTGCTTAAAACAATAATTGTACGATATGTTGTGCTGTTCGTTATTTTCTTTTAAAGGCACAAACAAATTTATGACTTTTCTTCTCTGCTGAAAATATTGAAATTGTTCGTGTGCATTCTACCTTACCAGAAAGCCAAAAAATAATTTAACATTGGTGTAACTCTACTCTGGCCGATTCTATGTAGGCCTAATTATTGAAAAAGGGAAAAATATATATAATACTGACGTCCCAATGGATGAAAATGATATCTTTTTTAGGAACTGAAAAAGTACCATATAATAATTTTCCTTCATTGATACATTGTTATGCTAATTAACAAATACATTTTTTATTTTAAATACTTACCGTATCTACCCTATTTTTACGCCAACCTAACAATTTAAGGTCTATTTAATGTACGTACAGTCTACAAGGCGGAAATGCAGTCATTTTAAAAACAAAAATAATTGTTAGGCCCTAATTTTTAAAATAATAAATGATAATCTTAATAGCCACAAAGAAAATATAACACTGGATTATATTCAAAATTAAATAAATTGTGTTTAAATTCGGATTATTATGTTTTTATATGAGATTTGTCGATATGTTCCAGTGTTTAAATCATAGTCAGTTAAGTTCCACGTGTGCGCTTGCAATAGTAATTTGATTGACAGCACCGGGGTGATCGATGCAGTGTAAATGGGCGCAACTCGAGTTCATCTCGCAGTTTTTTTGGCTAGTGTAAATGGAAATTGCCTCCGAGTTCAACTCGTGTTCCTCTCTCAGTCGATAGTGTAAAAAGGGTAATACAGTATCAGAACTCGGGTTACCTAAACCCGGCATACAGCATCAGAACTCGGGTTACCTAAACCCGGCATACAGTATCAGAACTCGGGTTACCTAAACCCTGCATACAGTATCAGAACTCGGGTTACCTAAACCCTGCATACAGCATCAGAACTCGGGTTACCTAAACCCGGCATACTGTATCAGAACTCGGGTTACCTAAACCCGACATACAGCATCAGAACTCGGGTTACCTAAACCCGGCATACAGTATCAGAACTCGGGTTACCTAAACCCGGCATACAGTATCAGAACTCGGGTTACCTAAACCCGGCATACAGCATCAGAACTCGGGTTACCTAAACCCGGCATACAGTATCAGAACTCGGGTTACCTAAACCCGGCATACAGCATCAGAACTCGGGTTACCTAAACCCGGCATACAGTATCAGAACTCGGGTTACCTAAACCCGGCATACAGTATCAGAACTCGGGTTACCTAAACCCGGCATACAGCATCAGAACTCGGGTTACCTAAACCCGGCATACAGTATCAGAACTCGGGTTACCTAAACCCGGCATACAGCATCAGAACTCGGGTTACCTAAACCCGGCATACAGTATCAGAACTCGGGTTATCTAAACCCGGCATACAGCATCAGAACTCGGGTTACCTGTTACCTAAACCCGGCATACAGTATCAGAACTCGGGTTATCTAAACCCTGCATAACAGCATCAGAACTCGGGTTACCCAAACCCGGCTTACAGCATCAGAACTCGGGTTACCTAAACCCGGCATATCTTTTTCTCGTTTTCGTGTTTATATCGTTCTCTTTTATTAAGTGTTTTGGACCTCATGCATGTCAGCCACAAAGTTTAATAACAACAAAAAAATGTTATTCAAACATTATAACATATTACAAAATATACATATTTTGACATATTTTGTTTAAATGCGATTCAAAAGTGATTCAAATGAAAATGTAATATTTAGTTTTGTCGATCGATATCAGTCTTTTTATAATTTAATAAATATTTTTTTTTAATTTGTGTTCGAATTGGATAACTATTATGTGACATTAAAATGGCATATTCAACAACAATTTTTTTTTATCATTAAGAAATAAGTACAGCATTCTACTCCACTAACAGGGGATTACTCCGATGTATTCTGACCCTGTCTTTCGTCTGGTCAACTTGGTTTATTATACCTAGGGTCTGTATTCCGAATGTCCTCATACTCTCCAGATAAGTCGACCCGAGGACGATTATAATTACATTTACATTTAATCATGTTAATCTATGTTATGAGGTAATAATCTCTATTGTTGCCTCATGCTATCGAATGTATTGATGTTATACATTGTAGAATAAGGATTTTTCTAGAACATCAATCAAATGACAATGTCATTCAGTTCACGTGACAATCATTTTAAAGTACTGTATATTATTATATAGCCCCGGGACTACATACGACGATTAAGGTTGCTCTTGTTTGATTTAAAATCTTTTTTCTAAAGATGTATTTGTGCTTTAAAAAAGATTAATAAAATCAGACTTTGAATAGATTATTTTGTAATTTAATAAAGTCTATCACTTCCGTAGAAAAAACCCTGAAAATAAAATGACAAAATAAAAGGTTAAATTCAACCAAAACACATTGGCTGGCAGTCGATTTGACTATATTTTTGCTTTAAATTACAGTTTTTTAGGTAAATACATTTTGTTTTATTAGGTGACATTAAAATGGTATATTCAAGAATTATTTTTAAGCTCTATAAAATTACGTAATCTTCTAACTGTATTAACATGTAAAACCTTCAAGAAATTTGACTGATTAATTTTTGTCTTTCGTGGATTGCCATCTTTCTTTCTACATGTTGCTGTTCTTATTATATAAGGTTTATTTGTGTATAGGCCTAAGTCAAAATAGTCTATATAAACACAACAGGCAAAGAACATTAATTCTAAACCGCCCGGTGATATACTGAAATTTAATTAATTAATTTGAAACGATAAAGATGAGGAAATCTGTGAGACTCGAACTCGGACCGCCTGCTTGATATGCAGATGTCCTAACCATTAGACTACTGGGGCTTTCATTCCGAGTTCGAGTCTCGGTTTGGG
This sequence comes from Antedon mediterranea, assembly GCF_964355755.1. Classification (NCBI taxonomy): domain Eukaryota; kingdom Metazoa; phylum Echinodermata; class Crinoidea; order Comatulida; family Antedonidae; genus Antedon; species Antedon mediterranea. The sequence continues at coordinate 35,336,247 of NC_092670.1, read as the reverse complement.
CGACTTTTTCTCATTCTCACAGATTTCCTCATCTTTATCGTTTCAAATTAATTAATTAAATTTCAGTATTTCACCGGGCGGTTTAGAATTAATGTTCGGGCAACACTAGCCCTTCATCAGTGCAAGTGAGGGAATTTGGATAAAGTCATAGCATAAGAGTTGGCAAAAACAAAATCATACAGCAAGTTATAGAAACATATATATATAACATATATATATAAATCATACTGTAAATTATAGAAACAGTGCTCATATTCTGAACATGATCTCATAGTCGCGTCGAGCATAGCTCATTGGCGAAAGTTCCGTATATATATATTTATGAAATGTATTATTCGAAATTCGTAATTTTTTAATACCTTATTCAGAAAAGAAAATAAATGTTTACGTTGATTGCTTGATTGATTGATTGATTGATTGATTGATTGATTGATTGATTGATTGATTGATTGATTGATTGATTGATTGATTGATTGATTGAATTTAGAGTTTGTATTGCATTTGTTTAGTAATAATGTAGATTTGTGTATGCTACACTGGCTATATATATAAATAGAAAGGGGAAAACTGAGAACTTTATTTACAATATACACTGAATGTTATGTTTGTCGGTTTACAATTTACGTGTTTGTAATTACTGGATAGAGTGTGGATATTGAGAATTCATTTTGTACAATAACCAACATTGGTTTACATGACGCAACCCGAGGATGTAAACGGAATTTGACCAATCACGACGCGATGGATCATCAAAACTGTCACTTGGAATATTTCAAGTTGGGAACCAAGCTTTACAGTTAATGCATTACAAACGAACATTCATGTAGGCATTATTCAAAACACACTGATATACCCGCACATTAACGTTATAAAAAAACAATGTTTTACGATAATATTAAATGACACATAAGCAACCCTGTGTGTGGTTTTAATTAATTACATCGTACGACACACAATACAAGAAAAAATACGGCTTACATCAATGAAATGTTGTGAACTCATTAATTTAAAACAAACTATGTTTTAAATAATGACGTCGGTAAAATGTTATGTCCTTAGTCGTCGTGTGAACGCGGAAAAAGTAATTAGCTTTTTGTACTAATTGTCTGAGATTTACAGTATAGTTTAGGTGCGCGCGCATGTAGATGTGTCAAGGAATCATACTATTAATAGTATAATGTAATTGATGGCGAAAGGGTAACAAATAGGCTGGGCAGCGAAAAGCCAATTAGAGAAAATATAGCGGGTGGGGATAGTCCAAGTGAAAATAATAGGTCGGGTGCTGACGGGAAAATATTAGGTCGGTTGGCAACAGGCCGGGTGGGGAATGGGCGGGGGACAACGTGTTGGTGGCAACGTGTTAATGGCAACAGACCGGAAGCCTATTGTGTGTATCATCTTGTTACGCTGGACAAAGATATTTGCTGTGTGTGTGCCATTGACATCGAAAAGTGCGTTTTGTGTTATGTAATACATATATTATCAGATTGTATTGTGAATTGTTTGAAAAGGAAATTGAAAACTTGAACTTTGAACCTTTTTTAAAACAAGTGCATCTTTTGTACACTACGACCGGATCAAATACAAACGCCACAAGGTATTGGAGCAGTAGTTAGTTCAATTAATAGGCCTAGAGTTTCTTTATTCCAGAGTGATATCATACACCGTTCCAAGCCTAACCTCATCTACAGTTATGGTTAAATATACTGTAATACACCTAGTTCTTTCACGTTTTAAAACCAACCATACACAATTTAATGTTCAAAACGTACGAAGTTTTAACAATAACCAAACATAAAACAGTGTCATTAGCTGGTAATTAAACAATGACAAATTGTTTTTAAATGATACCGTACTCAATATAGTGGTATGATCCAATCGATTTGCTTCCAGCACAGTACGATGGAAAATTACGCGTGTAGGAATCATCTCTTAATGCGCCATTACGAGTAAATAATTAACAAAATGTTACTTAGCGCATTGTAATGTAAATAAACGGTCATTAGATCAAATATATGGGAATAATTATGTAGATATCGTCTGTTGAAAATACTTACTCGTCTGCCTTTTTGCACGAAGAGTAATAAAAAACCTTTCAAATTAATTAAAATGAAAAAGATACAGTAGATGAAGATATTGAGATCTCTCGACATTTCCTTTATTTTGGCCTTATTGGCTGTCCATAGAGATCACGACATGATGGCCATAAAAAACGCATTCATAACATACTATGGACACACTTGACGAGGCCGGAACAAAGGCGATAAACTTATTATCGTCTGAACGCACGTTTAGCTTAGTTCCCACTAAAGCTCTTTCTACACTACCGGTGTATCAAACTTGATGTGACAAAAAATGTGATGTGCGCCAAATATGGTCGTTATATAATGAGCATTATCACAATATGTCTTTCTCGCAAAGTTTGATAATGTAGACAGGGCTTTAGACGCAACGCAATGACGTAACCGCATCGCATGTAATTTAACCAATCATGTCGCGATGGAGGGAGCACCCGAGTTGTCGATTGTGATTGCTCAAAAACCACTCGCGTGGCACCTACGTCGTTACGTTGCTTCCAAATGGTAGCTTTCGCAGTGCATACACATTATGGACACGTCGCATGTAATGTTACCAAAATGCCTATTATTACAGCTGTACACTAATTGATTCCCACAAAGTCGCGGTCATAATAATTATAAGCAGAGAAACTGTTAGTATACTACACATGTACAAAAACGGATTACGAATAAGGAAATATTAATATCTAATAATGGACACATGTACTAACTAAAATCATGTATAAACATTGCGGCGTGACCTTCATCGAGAGACATTTGAACGTGTCAGATATTAAATCCTATAGGTTACATTTCAATCGTTAATACGTATCATTGAACATTTATAAATGGCAAAATCAGTATTAACTTACTAGTAAGAGAAAGTTGAAGTTCAAGGATAAATTTACACTACTTTAAATTTATTTTCACGATAAATTAAATAGAAACGATCACAAGAAACATTATGCCACATTAGAGCATGCTATATATACTGTCTGATTAATTTTGAACACTGGATGATGAAAGCCAGGTCGTGAAGCACATTGGTATTCTGTACGTATGCTGAATCTTTTGAAGAAACCGAATTTATGTTTTAACGAAAAAGTAGACATTATATTTTGCTTTTTCTAATCGTAATCACAAACTCAATAGACAAATCTAATAATACTTGTAACTGTAGGAGTACTTCTACATCATACGTTTTGTTCAATCAACTTAGTAGAAAAATAAACTAATGTCCTCCACTCTTCTCACTCAGCAGTATTTCAACCATATTAGGCCTACCACCACCATTCATCAACCTGTGAGCCACCACTGGTATACACACGAGATAAACAACTACAAAATGACTTACCCTAGGCCATGGGATCAATGTGCTCAGACCTACTTGAACTCAATATTATACAATGTGTATTTGCACGTGTCTTTTCCAACTGACTTGCATCAACGGCAAACTATCGATGTTTCAACCTTATCTATAAAATAATAATGCATATTTTAGTATAAATAGGGCGATTCGATAACACACGCACCGGTAAGCGTTAATCTGTAGTTTTTTTCAGTTGCTTTCAGTAAGCTTTAGAATTGAACGTCTATTAAAAAAAACTGTTATACTGTATGTAATACATTAATCAGATTCATATGAATAAGATAAGAGTGACACGTGACTGCAAATGACCTTTACCGGTGTTGAAGTATTATAACTATGTATAAACTAAAAATCTCTTCTTTATGAAAAATCAATACAATACGGTCAAGCGTTCCAGGATATTTCAATTATTGGTAACACGATACCTGGAGTTAAAACCGTTGACAACGTTGCTTTCCGTGCATTCATCAATGTATATAATTGAAGATGACTACCGAGGAACTGCAGCGAAAACACTGCAATTTCCTAAAGTATTGCATAATGAATACCACTTAGGCCTATTATAACTAAAGTAAATTAAATGCAGTTTACGGGCGTTATGTAAACCGTTAAAAGTGGAAACCATTTCTTAGCAATTGCTGTAACAGTGTTTTGAGAGAAACACCATGATTATTCTTAATAACTGCTTTTAATGGCAATTCAGACGGTTAATAACTCGTTTGTTATCAATTTGACAAATAGATTAGAACGACGATGCAATGATTCGAGGATAAACCTATTAAACACATCTAAATAAAATCGCATGTGAATTTGTTACGATTTTAGAGTGTTATCAACGATACACACACAGTGGTTGCCTGGTGGTCAATAAACATTTTAGCTACCATTTTGATTAATTTTGCCTGCAACCATACATGGTTTGCCAACAAGCTTAAGTGAGGGTACGGTAATGTTAATTATACAGAGATTAAAATTTACATTTTATTCTAAACAACGTTCTTTTCCTTTCATCTTCTGTCGTTAAAATTAAGATTATAGTATTTCAAAAACAAAACAACAACAAAACAGATTATTTGCAACTCTTCGGGAAGAATCGGATTTAATCAATGTTGAACGTAAGAGTTCATTTAACAATTAAATACAATTATTAATTTGTATCAATCAGTAAAGAATTGTCTAAGAAGACTACGATAAAAACACATACAATAAAGAACAATGGTGAAATGTTGTTGTATTCGGGGATGGTGGGGTGGGGGTTAGGGTTGGGAAGTTAGGGTTGGGAAGTTGGGGGTGGGGGGTTAATTTTTTTTACAGAATTCCGCATAATATTAACACAGCTAATTTTTTTATTTATATGGGTTTACGCACTTATTACACTTCTAACTGGTCTTATTACATAAAATCATAAACAGTCTAGAGTATTTATTGGAGTTTGAGAGGGACTTTCGATTTTAAGACAAGGTACAATTCAAAGGCGAATAACAGAATGTAACAAAACAAACATTCTGCGCATGCGCGCTATACTACGCAGTTGAATCTAACAAACATTTTGCCTTCACAGAATGTCTTTCAGACTCAACAGCTGTGTAGTCTTGTAAACTACGTATCAAACATAATCTGTGTAACAGAGGGCGCTATTAATAAAAACAAACATTCAAATTATAAAGTAGCACAAACGCATTTATTTTATTCATTTCGGCAATAAACATGAAATAATAATTACAAAACATAGAAATATATATATATATATGAAGACAAGACACGAAGCCGAGGAGAGACAAAAGCATTAAACAAAACGCTGTCACCGGTAAGGTGTGTTTCTCCAACATGGAACATGCTCTCATATAATTTTTAAAATATTAGCACTATTGTTTGTATATAATTTCTTTAAAAATACTACTATAAAATACAAAATAATCAAATCAAACGGCTTATTTTATAAATCATTTTATTTATTTTATTCCTAATGTTGAACAAAATACATAATTTGACTCACTAATAATTACTGTCTAATAAGAAAGCCTCAATAAAGTAATGAATTAAAATGTAGAATGATTATTGATTCCAGTTAAAAGTTTTTATTTTTTAAAGGATTTGTTTTTTGGAAAAATGCTGCAAGTTCTAAAATCAACGTGAGGGTGTGGGGGTTAATTTGTGCTGTAACAATATGAATATAGTTAAACGAGTTTACTTATTTTTAGATGACGAAGAATCCGTCATTATCGAAAGGAATTCGTTGATTATGTTTACTGACGTGGTCTGGTCATTCTAACATTATGAAAAAATGTATTAACATAATTTTGTGTTAAGATAAATATTGTTCTGGTACTGTATAAAATGTACAACAATTTGCCGGTCACGCGATGAGGTCCATAAACAGTAACTACATATCAATCATCAGTTTTGTTAATATGAAATCAAAAGTTTACATTAGATTTACTCTCGTAAAATATGGAATGTTATCTTATCGTAAATTCTTGAGCGACAAAATGTGCCCAACGACGAACGTTACGTAGATATCGTTCTGTGACTGTGGAACGCGTTTTGCACCTTTGATAATAAATCGATTCACCGAGGACGCTTAATGTTTAAGTAAATAAGCTTAATTCCATATCATTGAACTATTATAGTAAGTGAGTGCCATAAATGTTGAACTGTTTGATTTTCTTGCCATGAACATTGTTTAAATTATAAAATATAGAGATAATTAGGTGTTAGGTCAAGTAAAAAATTATTTTGTGAAAGACTCGTCGTAAGAATACCCTTTTAATTATGATGTAACCATGGTTACAGAGTGACAACAGATCATGTCCTCTGACACTCAATTGCACTATTATATCAGCTTTCATATCAAGTGCTCTTCTGGGAGACGCTAATTAGTGGGATTTCATTTCAAAATAAGCGATCAAGCTAGAAAAGATTAATAATATTAAAGGATATCATTCGTCTTTGTCAATCAGTACGCAATAATTACCATAATTATAATTTAATTGCTATTTTAATTATTTTAACATTAACTGATTTTGATCCGCATATTTTCAAATTATAGGCCTATAAAATTCGCTTTTAAGATAATAGAGAAAAATGGTGATCAAACACAAATCAAGTGAGTATAAATCATAACAAACCGCTTGGGGGTGCTAGTTTTCATATGCTTATACCATTACCAAGTGACTTCTTATTAGGATTTTGAGAGGTCCAAGAAAAAAACTGGAAATAGTATTGGCCATTTAGGTTAGGCCCCTTGGTATGTAAAAAGACATATGTTTCAGTTTTTAAAACACGAAGGTGTTCTGGTTAACAGTGTAAGTTTGTCTCCAATAAGCCTTCTGGTCTACTGACTCGATCTCGCTGAAACATTTTAATACACTTAGGAATTATCAACCATGGCAATTTAACAATAGAGGCGTAATACAATACTATATTAAACAACTTTGAATGGTGCATAAAATTCTCTCGAATAAGGAGATGGAAAAATGTTTTTCTCTTTGGCGTTTCATACCACATCACGTTTAACTCCAGTGACACAGCAATGCTAGGTATTATGGACATTTCGAACACCAATAAATCACTTCATAATATAAATAATTAGATGTATTTTTAACTTGTAGACCAAATAGCAAGTCGTTAAATTTGACATGACACTTGAACCCACGCACGTAAATAAGCTATAGGAAGAAACATCGGTATTTTGACAAAAATACAATCTAGAAATTATTTTTAAAACAATCATTGTTGAAACAAGAAATATTTCTTACAAAAAACGCCGCCCGACTTTTTGACGTATCAGTTTTAATTATTGTTCTTTCTTCATTTAAATGATGCATTTTTATTGATATTCCATTTTAAAATTGTAAGAAATAGGCCTTTTTGTTTAACAATCAGTAGTAAGCTAAACTTAGTACAGTACTCCGGGATTACTCAGCAAGGCCGTGATTCTAATTTTCCAGACGCCCACAAACGTACTCATTAATCAAGCAATTTTCCATCTTTACATCATTCACCAAAAATATTTACCATATTTTTACAAAGATAAACTGAAACGCAAAATGAAAACATTGTTTATTATTGAAAAGGTCTTACTACTGTCTGCATAGACTCTATTTTCCCAGACGTGCTTTGGTGTTTGCGCATGCCCAGTTCCAGTTTCAAAATACTAATTTTTGTTAGCCGTAGTAAGTATTCGGTAAGCTTTCGCGTGATACAGTTTCCGAATGCTTCCTTCTTCTTTATTGTAACTGCCTAAAACAACATCATAAAAGTAAAAGGAATATTGTTAACCTTAAAAATTATTTTTAAAACGATTATTCGCCTCTATTGAAAAAACAACAATCTTGTATGGAACACTGTTTACGCAACATTTCAATGATATTAATTTTATGACGCGATATGTGAATGAAATGCATCGATATGAATTGATTGAACTGTTTTGAATAAAAAATGTTTTAATTAAATTGAAATTTGTGAATGAAATGTTTTTGAATGAAATTCAGATATCGCGTCATAAAATTTATTTCATCGAAATGTTGCATAAACGGCGTTCCATAATCTTGTAATGTAATTTAATTGTTAATAGAAATATTTCGCTATATATAATTCTAATTCCAAATAGGCATGAAAAGACAGACGATGGCTAAACTTTATGCTAGAATGTAATAATTTCAAAATAGATAATATGAAACTATATAGGTCATTTCGCTGTCCTTACTTTGAAGAATCTACGGATTCTGTTTCTATTAAGCTCTCTTGACTTTTATTTTTTTCTGGAGAAGATAATTACTGATGTTTTTTACTGCTATAGTATACGATTACAATACACTACTGTATTTCATCTTCTATAGTAAAGTATACGATTACAATTACTTTTGTTCATGTTTGCAATAATATAAATAGACATAGACATATAGATGTTTGCAATAAAGTGTATTCATGTTGCTATTATTCACAATTTGCATGCAGAATATCATGCTAACATTATGATGTTTCTATGCTGGTGTTGTGATGTTCATTTATTACCCTGTACAACAACATCACCTATGTTCGAATTTGTTTTTCTTGTAATTAACTATTACGTGTGTGTATGTTTGATGGTTTTAAAACTATGCACTTTGAAATTTGAAAACTGAGCTATATAATAAATGTTACAAGATCGCGTACTTGTTTATGTGTTTGTGCTCACTCAGAAAATAATACACATGCGCAGATGATCTGTTTGTTTGTTTACATCTGTGTAGCTAATAACTGTTGTATTTACCATAATCAGACAGACTTCAGACCTTAGTGCAGATAGGTAAAGACAATTTATAGCCATATATATGTGCAGGCATATTATTAATCTATATAAATGCTTTGTACTTTGTTTCATAAATTTCCTTCAACACATTTGATTAAAATAATAGCAAAATAAGTAACAAAAACACGTAGTAGTATAGAGTAGCTGTTATCACCAACCTACTACTAGAATAGAACCAATTATTTGCTGTTGTTAATATACTTTCGCTATTTTAGCTTGATGTGGGCGTTCTTATTTGATAAAGTTTAATTGGACGCAATTCTTTGTAAAAACAATGATCGTTCCAGTTCTTTGGTTCACTATTAGATGCAACAAAAACACGCAATCAGTCGAAACCCTCTCCTTTTTGGGACGACCGTATGCAGGGGACATCGTAATCAAGGGGACACATTATTGTGTGCCGGATGCATTCCCTTACTTATACTGTAATAGGAGTGCATAATGCATAATAATTATATTACAATTTACTGACTGGAATGTTTCAGATGTTATTTCGGTCTGCTAAATGAGCACAAACAATTCTTAAGCTCAATCTTTATGTGACAAAATGTGTGACTATACATGGACACGATGATGTCATATCACTTTCATATTAAACATGATAGTAATGGTAGTGATGTTTCTGAATTTAAAGCACATCACTACTATTTTTTTTAGCACATTTTTGGTCAAACTAGTTTGATACAAAGAACTTTAGGTAAAATCTTACTTGTGTTACTTTGAAAGTTTTATTCAAGTAACATAAAGATACAAAACTTTCAAAATCGAAAAATATAGTAAGGAGTACGGATTTATCCTCCAAATTAATCTGGTTGCGATATATAGTAGCTTTAAGTTAAGTTTAATAAAGAGCAAGGACTTTCCTTGCAAGGTCTGTTCTTTTTTAGTTGTATATTTTTTTTCTCTTTCGTGGGGGTCACCCACATTTATTCATTCCTTTTACAAATATATATTACATAACATACATACATTTTTATAAAATAAAGAACAATAAAATGCAATATAACAGCTAAAAAGGCACTATATCTATACATGTACATAAAATCGATGGAGTAAAAGTATGCTTTAAAAACGTACATTTTATGTTTATTGCAAGTTATAGTAAAAGTACAACTATTTATCATTTAAATTTACTTTATATTAAGAAATGTATTAAAAAGTAGCTGTTTCTTGTATTATATCTTAAATCAGTACTCACAATTTGTTTCTTTATTTCTTTTGACCTTATATTACATCCGTATGTATATTAATCTAATTTAAAGATGTATTGTCCCTCAAAATTAAGATCAATAAAATCATACTGAATGCCATTTTGCAGTTTTAAGTTATTTACGGCCATAACAAAAACACAAAATATTTGACTTCCCTTATAAAAAAAAACAAAATAAAAGTTAAATTTAACCAAAATCCCATTTTGTGAAAAGAAAATGTACCTGTGTTCAAACTGACAACGATACAAATCCGATAGATCCCAAGGAGAAACGAGTTACAAATCCGATAGATCCCGAGGGGAAATAATGAGATACAAAAGCCGTAGATACCGAAGGAGATGCGGTACAAAATAATGAGGTAGATCTTGGGGCCAGACAAGACACAACTGCGGTAGATACCGAAAGGAGATGAGGTACAAATACGATAGATTCCGAGGGAAGATGAGATACAAATTCGGTAGATCCGAAGGGGATTTGAGGTACAAATACGGTAGATACTGAAGGAAGATGAGATACAAATTCGGTAGATCCCGAGGGGAGATAAGGTACAAATACGGTAGATACCGAGGGAAGATGAGATACAAATTCAGTAGATCCTGAGGGGAGATGAGGTACAAATGCGGTAGATCCGGAGGGGTGTTGAGATACAAATACGGTAGATACCGAGGGAAGATGAGATACAAATTCGTAATTCGGTATATCCTGAGGGGAGATGAGATACAAATGCGGTAGATCTGGAGGGGAGTTGATGTACAAATACGGTAGATCCTGAGGGAAGATGAGATACAAATACGGTAGATACCGAGGGAGGATGAGATACAAATTCGGTAGATCCTGAGGGGAGATGAGGTACAAATGCGGTAGATCCGGAGGGGTGTTGAGATACAAATACGGTAGATACCGAGGGAAGATGAGATACAAATTTGGTAGATCCTGAGGGGAGATAAGGTACAAATGCGGTAGATCCGTAGGGGAGATGAGGTACAAATACGGTAGATACCGAGGGAAGATGAGATATAAATTCGGTAGATCCCGAGGGGAGATAAGGTACAAATTCGGTAGATCCTGAGGGAAGATAAGGTACAAATGCGGTAGATCCGGAGGGGAGACAAGGTACAAATTCGGTAGATCCCAAAGGGGAGATAAGGTACAAATTCGGTAGATCCTGAGGGGAGATAAGGTACAAATGCGGTAGATCCGGAGGGGAGACAAGGTACAAATTCGGTAGATCCCAAAGGGGAGATAAGGTACAAATTCGGTAGATACCGAGGGAAGATGAGGTACAAATACGGTAGATCCCAAAGGGGAGATGAGGTACAAATGCGGTAGATCCGGAGGGAAGATGATACAAATTCGGTAGATCCCAAAGGGGAGATGAGGTACAAATGCGGTAGATCCGGAGGGGAGATGAGGTACAAATATGGTAGATCCGGAGGGGAGTTGAGGTACAAATACGGTAGATCCGGAGGGGAGATAAGGTACAAATGCGGTAGATCCGGAGGGGAATTGAGGTACAAATACGGTAGATATCGAGGGAAGATGAGATACAAATTCGGTAGATCCTGAGGGGAGATAAGGTACAAATTCGGTAGATCCCGAGGGGAGATGAGGTACAAATGCGGTAGATCCGGAGGGGAATTGAGGTACAAATGCGGTAGATCCGGAGGGGAGATGAGGTACAAATACGGTAGACCGAAGAAAGATGAGATATAAATTCGGTAGATCCCGAGGGGGGATAAGGTACAAATTCGGTAGATCCTGAGGGGAGATAAGGTACCAATGCGGTAGATCCGGAGGGGAGACAAGATACAAATTCGGTAGATCCCAAAGGGGAGATAAGGTACAAATGCGGTAGATCCGAAGGGGAGTCGAGGTACAAATATGGTAGGTACCGAGGGGAGGTAAGGTACAAATGCGGTAGATCCGGGGGGGAATTGAGGTACAAATACGGTAGATACCGAGGGAAGATGAGATATAAATTCGGTAGATCCCGAGGGGAGATAAGGTACAAATTCGGTATATCCTGAGGGGAGATAAGGTACCAATGCGGTAGATCCGGAGGGGAGACAAGATACAAATTCGGTAGATCCCAAAGGGGAGATAAGGTACAAATGCGGTAGATCCGAAGGGGAGTCGAGGTACAAATATGGTAGGTACCGAGGGGAGGTAAGGTACAAATGCGGTAGATCCGGAGGGGAATTGAGGTACAAATACGGTAGATACCGAGAGAAGATGAGATATAAATTCGGTAGATCCCGAGGGGAGATGAGGTACAAATACGGTAGATATCGAGGGAAGATGAGATACAAATTCGGTAGATCCTGAGGGGAGATAAGGTACAAATTCGGTAGATCCGGAGGGGAGATGAGGTACAAATACGGTAGATATCGAGGGAAGATGAGATACAAATTCGGTAGATCCTGAGGGGAGATAAGGTACAAATTCGGTAGATCCCGACGGGAGTTGAGGTACAAATGCGGAAGATCCCGAGGAAAGAAAGCTGTAAATAGAAAGCTGAAATACCAAGTATAGAATAGCTATTACTGCCGGGCTATTTATGCTATTATCCGTAATGATTTGATTTATTTATTTTAACATGATACGGAACCTTAATCGTTTATATAGCCGCAATACTCACCTACCACCAGCGATCGATTTTAATACTTGAACACCTTAATTATGCCTCAACACGACTGAGTTCGTAATCTTAAAATGGATATGAAACAATGTTAAAAAAAATGAGTTAGTTTCATTATCGGAAAGTACGCATAGAATCATGTCAGTGACCTTTATGCTAAATATTATGGACGTCTGGGTCCCCCTCAATCGGTGACAAAAAATCTTTTTGTGACGTCACAAAAAGAAAAATTTGCATTAGGAGAATCCGTCATTCACAGACTTTTGCAGATTGGCTCTATACTATTACAGCGTTGGCTTATCCGCTTTACATTTTTGTTTATGAATATGTTTTAAATGTTTTCGGATAAAATTTTTGTTTGTTTGTCAACCGATTATTTTTTAAAATGAATTTTAAAATCTGTTCTTATGGCGATCTTCTGCAAATTGACTAACGTTTTGCACCGGGAAGCTGGAGAAACGTAGATACAGTGCGCATGTGTGAAAATATCAATTACACGACGATCGCTATGGAGAAACCCCGACGCCATTTTTTTTCCACTATCGACGGCGGAGGAGTGTTTAGTTTATTTTTATCATCATTTTGGAATGGATAGTGAAGAGGAATATTTTGTAGCGGATATAGAAATAGAAGAAGATTTATTACCAGTAAATCCTGACAATTTAAGACCGTTCGATAATGACCCACGTCTACCACCATTGCAAAGGCCCGCAGCAGACGATCGGTTAGGCCTAGGCCTACCTCCTGACGCTCGTCGGGCCAGGGAATTCGGACGGTTTGGGCTTCCACCTAACATGCATGTTAGGCAAGGTCGAGAATGGTAAGCGATAAGTAAGAGAAATGTGATGGGACCCCCCCCCCCCCCCCCCGTTTTTTTAGACCTACTTTTGGAGTTCTTTTGGAGTTACTGCTGTTCCCACCTTTTAGATTTTTCACTCTTTGTACTCAACGCGAAAATAAAGCCTCCCTGCCTGTCCTGCCTAGGCCTACTAGTAGGGCCAGGCTAAGGGCCTAGGCTAGCTGAACCTAGGCCTATCCTAGTACAGAGGCCTAGGCCTAGCTAGGCCTATATAAATATAGTCCACCTGCTACTAGGCCTAGCTATATTAGAGATAGAGCTAGAGGCCTAGGCTATATTCAATAGTCCTACTACTACTATTATAGGCCTAACTAGTAGGCTCATATATGATATAGCCTAGCCTAGTCCTGGCTAGTTAGTACTATCAGTATCAGGAAGTTGTAGTTATTATAATTACCAGGCCTAGTAGTAGGCTACTATTAGTATTATTTTAGGCTAGGTAGGAGAATTACTTTTAGAATATAAAAAATAGACTACAGAGTAGATTAGTATAGTAGGTATGTATGGTAGGCTAGCTAAGCAGAGAGGCAGTCCACCATATTAGCATTTTGTACATTAGGCCTAGGCTAGTAATAGTATGCTAGTACAACCTATTATTATGTAATGACTAAATGTAGGCATAATTAATTAAATTAGGCAGTACATTAAAATTACTGCAACTACACTTTCACAAATCATATTAATTATCTACTGTATATATTTAGGGCTCTACTATACACGTTGCGAAAGTAGGAAACAATGAGCCACATTAATGTGTAATCTATGATTTTGTTTAAATAGGTGTGAATGTGGAAACTGTGTGGAAGAAGAAACATGGGAGAATAGATACTGTTGCCAACAGGTAATATTAATTTCTAATAATTAATTATTTTCAGAAAAAACACAAATTCAAGAATTGCATTGTCACATGAAGAATGAAGATATAAAATCAAATTTCGAATATAGTACGGTAGGCCGTTTTACAGTTTTAGTAAATAAAAAGACAAAATAAATGGCTTAATATAACCAAAAACCCATTAAATCTGACTCGGACCAACTATTTTTTGGCTTTAAATAAATTTTTTACATGTTTTCTTTGTATTTTGTTACAGGTAGAAAAAATCAACAACAAAAATAAGGAGGGACCTCAGCACACTGGGTGCGTAACAACACACCCATGGTTCGAACCTGCAATTTTAAACCCAGCAACACTACAAATTGCGTATTGGCAGTATGTCTCGCAATACCAAGAACATGTGGTGGAAGGTGCAATAGAAAGGTACTGTACAGAGTAAAAGTAAAAAGCAAAGTAAAAATATATTACATCATATCATATGTATATCAATCTACTATTAATTTCCAACTGGAGGAATGTACATGACGGGAATCTTACAAGACAAATAAATAAATAATTTGAACACAATAACATGTATTTTTCTTTTGTTTGTACATTTTTCCAGGCGATACAGATATACTGCATACCGCCAATTTGTACGTTGGTGCTGGGGGTTTCTTGGCAAGGACCGAAGAATACCAATGCCATCTTGTGTTATGAAAAAAATACGAGATGTTTTCCCAGATGAAGCCAACAATTACACAGGGTTCAAATATCCACCATTGGATAGATAAGGTAGACTCCAATTCATTATGTTGTAGGTTTAAATCTGCTTAATAACTGGGCTACAAACTCATTTTTGTCAGGTTTTGGCATTTTCTCTGCAATAGTGCCTGGGTCACACATTATCTCTGGTGTGTAATATAGTTCTTTTGTATTTGTTTTTGCCATGTACATTGCCATTTCAATGACGTTAATTGCGTATTCTGAAAGGAAAACCAAATAAATATTAATAAGACTTTTCGATTACAGAAAACATATAATTATGTTATATTTTTTAAATAAATAAATCAATCTTACCAAAAGTGGGGTTAACTAAATGTTTTTTTGCCACCCAGTCTTTTTTGGCTCTAGAATACCACAATGAATACTCTTTCTCGCCTTTTTTATTTTCTTGCTGGCACCGTCCGACATTCTCATTACAATGCAGTGCAGCAATGTACGTTCTGAAAATAGTAAAAAATTTGTTTGTCTTTCACCATTCCAATGACTCGAGTTATTTTTGTTTGTTTCATTTTTTAGCTTGTTTTGGGAAGATGTATAATACTACCTTGCAATCATTCCCTTGAAACGGTATGGATGCATTTTTGGAGCGAAGTGATTGATAACTTGATGGAATGATTCGTTAGAATATGTCTGGATAGTAGGTGATAACTGTTGAACTGATCTTAAAAGATATGAAGAATTCAGAATCTTTGACAAAACTTCCTCAGCTTTAGAGCCTGTATTCGAGATAATAACAAATCATGTGTTTAGACATTACAGTAAACATTGTAAAATTGTAAAATGTTCGTTTGTCAGTGTGCAATTTTTCCCTTGATTGAGATTGGTTACTACTTAATTATACACATGAGATACTTACTTGGGAGAATGTAATCCCGTTCTTCCAGTTCACCATGCATGCATTTGGGATACAATGGAGTTTCATGTTCATGTATCCCTCTTACATGATTGTATATGCTTTTAAATTTTTGGACTCTTAGTTCCTTGTCGTAACTCAAATCTTTAGTCTCGGGTGTAGTTGACGCAATCCAATAAATCATAGTTACAATAGATTTGATCCATTTTGTTATCTGGTCACAGTCTTTAAGCTTTCCACCCTTCAGACATTGTTTTTTTACACCTGCATGTCAATTTAAGAAAATACAGTTTTTATATTATTTAACTAAGCAGTTTGATCATATTAAACATCTTCAAATAGTATACACGCTTTTTATTTTTAAAAAAATAAAAAAATTGTGTTTAAAGATTGTTGGCAATTAAATGGACTACTGTACTGAACAGTTGAGTGTATAATTTAATAATAATAATCATGTACCATATTAGTGCTGGTCCAGCAAAGGTGATGAATTGAAGTAGTTAAATACTTGCCTTTAGCAACATGCCACACATCAAAGTAGTGTATTATATTCTGCATGGAATTTTTGAGGTAGGCAGCTACACTACTATGTCTGTCGGAAACAATTCTTTCCACGGTAACTCCGTAACCTTTTAAAACCATCAATGTTCTTTTCAGCCCCTCCAGTTCCATTGCTGGTGAATTCGAACATTCATCTTTCTGTAAAACAAATTCAGTTAAAAAGTTATTACCAATAATTGTTATAAGCACAGTACAGGTAAAGTATTATGGTACAATGAAGATGGAGAAAATTTGACTTGACGACTTACTTGGACCACTTCAATGTGGATTACTTTATGGGTGTCTGCATCAATTGTGGTATACGTGCCAAACTTGGCTGTATGTCCTGGGCTATCGCAGCGCATATCACATGAAATATTCATGTTGCTCTTGAAATTGTGTTCTCTCTGCGCTGCGAAAACACAGGACACAGCTGGCAGCAAATACCTAAAAAAAAACATAACACATCATCGAGCTCCAATGAGCGTTTATTGCTGTGAATAATAATACAAATTTGTAAAGCGCCAATTCCAGCAGTAAGTGATTAAAGGCACGGTGTATGAGAGAGCTAATTTGAATTTGAGTTTTTAAGGCAGATTTAAAGGCGATAGTAGAAGAACATGATCGAATTGAGGCGGGTAGGTCATTCCATAAGCGAGAGGCAGCAGAAGTAAATGAATGCGATAGACCATTTAAAAAATATAATAATAGTTGTACTGTACTTACCATTTCTGGTGGTAAAAATATGTTCTATCAGTAAAAACTGCAATGTTTAAAAATCTTATAGCTCTTAAAAACTGTGTTATACAACAACCTAGAAATATAAAAAAATGTATTTATGTACTGTAAATAGTGTCCATGTTGATTGAACCGTAAACTTTTAGATTATTTCAAGCCTTCATAAAAATTAAAAAGAATAAACCTTATCTTACCTGACACAAGAATAGCGGCAGACAAAAGAATGTTAAACAAAAACATTTTTCCATGTTTTGGTTGGCTCATCCATTCAAATTGATAGCCGCAACTTCGATTTCTGCACTTTGACTCTATCTCTACTGCTGTTCCACATTCTCTCTTTATTTTTCTATCTGCTTTCCCTCCACACTGCCGACACCTGTCAAAGAGAGCCATTAATTCTCTTTGACCAACGATATATTTTCGCTGACCTCTAACAGTATCCGCTGGTTCTATATAATCTGTTTGGTCATCTGGAGCAATGTAGTCCGCATCTGCATCGTCATGGTCACTATCACTGTCGGATTCCGAATATAAATTGAATGCGCCACGTGTGCCTCTTATATTTCTTCCTTCATCATCTGAATCTATTGTGTAAGTAAATTTGTCATGTCAAAAAACAGCATTGACAAGTATTTGATTTACATCAAATTAAGATATATAAGTGTGCAATAAAAACAATTGGCCTAAAGCTCTGTCTACACTGTCAAACTTTATGTGACAAAAAAATGTGATGTGCCCATATATGGACATGATGATGTCATAGAACCATCATATGTAAGCATAGTAGTTTGATAGTGAAGACAGAATCATCAATGTAAAAAAGTTTAGTATTAATATTGGCATTACCTGAAGACTGCACATACTGTCCTTGTGCCTATGTACAAAAATATAGTAATTATTACATTTAAAAAACAGTACTAGTAATAGTTTCCATAGGGATTTAATCAAAATTAATCTAATGACGACTCCCTGCATTAATTTTAATTGGTAGATAGGCATAGACTTTTTGTATAAGCCTTTTCACGAAATGGAAGACATCTTCGACCGATGACAAACAATGCTGTGCAGGGAAGCGTAAAAAAAAATAGTGAAGACACCATGTTAATTAAAAAATTGTAACCCCTGAACGGATGGATGATCGTATGAGAAAATAAAGTTACTGTAACATTTTCTTAAAAGATTGGCCTAAAACATCACTGTATGTCTGAAAAAAAATTAGAAATTGTTTTTTTTGTTCGCTTAAAATCCATAAAAAAAAAACACCCGTGTATAAGCATAAGCGTTTGTCACCACCGTTTTTCCCGCGATGCAGTTGCGGCGCCTATTATGCTTTTATACACTACTGTGGTGTGCTATGTTATTTCTGTTGGTTACGCTTCCCTGCACAGCATTGTTTGCCATCCGTGAAAAAGGCCTACTTACCGACGATGTACTTGGACCACGGCTGGCTAAAATCTGAAAAAAAAAAGAAGAAATAAATAAATAATTTCTGCGTTTTTTTGGCCTATGCGTATTTACCAGATTGAACTAATCTAAAACGATTGTAGGCCTAAGACGGTATAATAAGTTATAGAGTCTAGTGACAATGCTAGACCCTGTATGCCGCATTCCATTATTTCGTACGGCAATTTAAAAAGTACTGTGCGTAACGCGCGTTCAAAATTTGGCTATTTTTAAATTAGCCGTCATGCATCTACGAAGAAGTTTAGGCCTACACGGAGATTATTTCTATCCACAATTATTATATTTCAATTCATAAATTAGGACCTAGGCCTAAATGGAGATTGTTTCTATTCGTAAGTTGTATTTTAGTAAAATACCAATATTCTATCTGGGCAATTTATGATAAACAAAATGTTTTGTGATTTGAGTACTGTATGCCTACCCTATTGACCTCTCGCCTCCGATAACAGGTCCGCATCTTCTTTTTTGGCTTCGTGCTATCATCCCTATTCTCTTCTATTACTGGCGATTTCAATGTTGGGAAAGCGCCAGGACGAAGACGGTATCTTATTTTTTTCCCCTTCTTTCCCATCTCTTGTATTTCGGTGTGGTTTATGTTATCTTCTATACAAAAATGCTCGGTGCATATTTTATGAGACGGCTTCCAGATGTATCCTTTTCTAGTTAGTTTTACGAAATCCTCCCATTTTTTGAAAGTTTCCACTTGGTCCACTTGGCTTGGAAAAAGGAGAAAGGATACATGTGGGTGGGATGTTGGGGTCCTGTTGCACCCCCCAATACAGCACGCATTAGGCATTGTTCGGAAAACCTTATACTGTACTATCCAACTGGACGACTGCACTGTATTCAACTCGATTTTTTCTCAAACCAACGTGTCCCAGAGGACGCGCATGCCTCCTCTATGGATTTTCCAAAGGGTCATGTCAGTGTGTCACACGCTGACGCTGGACAGACAAATTTCTGAAATTTTTTTGCAATGATAGAGCTGCCTGTCCTATATAAGTATATACAGTATTGGCCATTGTTTTTAACCAAGCTTGATAACGATCCAATATTTCAACAACTAGGTAGACAGCTACATCATAAATAAATGGTGAACAAAAATAGGCCAATGTTTGAAAATGGTTGACTAGGTGTGTAATATAAAAAATAGTATTGAGACAAGTGTACATTTAATTCATTTATTTTCATTCAGCAAGAAATTAAATAAATATAAAATTATATAGGCCCTACTCTTTCAAATTGACTAAAACATTTATTAATATTATTTATTATATAATTAAAATGTTTATAAATCTGAACAATACTCCTTGGTCCACATTTTAAGATTCTTCTATGTTTAAATAGAATTATTATTAATGCAACATAAATCTACAATGCTGTAAAATCAGTTTTTAATTCCTTGCATTTCTTGCCACAACAAGTCAATATTCCATCTGCAAAGATAAAAGATAGTAAGTATATAATATATATAAAGGTAATTGGTATAGCCCCTAAAACTCGACTGGTACCATAGGTAGGCCTAGCTACTGCCCAGTAATGGTCGAGTAAACAAAGTTTGAGTAATAATAATATATAGGTCAAGCTTGTAACTTGAATTAACAGCAGTATTTTTAGTAAACAAAAGGTTAAATTAAATAAATAATATAATTCATATATTTAATAATACTGTACTACAGTTTATATGATGGCCATTATTTAGAGTCACGAATAAAAAAGTAGAGCTTACCCGGTTTTTTTTCATCAGGTACAAATTGTCCACCTTTTTAGTTTAATGCACGATGCGTGATATTCAAGGCAATCCATCATCATTCAAGGTCCATTCAAGAGGTGCTCTCGTCTTTTGCCGTCTACTACTACCATTGTCCTTCAATTGGGCTTATATCATATTAGGTTTTATGCAAAAAACTTCATTAGGTAAAAATATTGGAGAAAATGTAAACACTCGGTCGGCCGGCCTAGCCTAGAATCGGCTTGACATGTGTGTATCGTGTGTGTGATGTATGACGTGTGTTGTTTACGTTCGCTTCCTGTCCGCTTTGAAAGAAGCTCATTGGCTGTAGTTGGGCATTCTTAACCAATCACGAAACAGCTGCTGCCGTGGATGCAAAAGCGGGCGTTTTAAATTAATCGGAAGATTCCGCGTACGTTTGTTTAGAACGTTAATAAAATCCAAGATGGCATGATGGTTGGTCGGCCATCTTTCGATGGTTTTACACTGAATTTTAACTTATTTATTTCTCAAGTTTTACAAGGTATTTAAACCTAATTTTTGGTGTGGTGTTATTTCATATGTAAAGCATTCATACAAAATTATTTTTGTTGATATTTTGATATTGTTTCATATCCATTTTAAGACCCCCATTAAAAATCTTTGTTTTGCTTTAAAACATGTCTGAATATTTTCACATAGGATCCGGCTGGATAACTTTACTTGGGTATCTTCCCAACGTGAATCGCAAGCTACATAAACATCGTATACTCAGTATATTTTTTTCAGAAATAGCTTTTAAACTACAATGCCTCTAGCGACATAATGAATGCTGAATTGTGGTTTAAAGCGAATATCAATCAATGGTGCACTATCTTCACTTTTAAAATGCCAAATCCTTTTAATGTAAGAAAATATCATACACTTAGCTCAGTTACAAATAACTATGGAGATGATGACAGACCATTTGTATCCGGTTAAATACAATGTGCATGTATATATATCACGTGGTCTCAGGACATGCTTTGGTGGTCTACTTTATTGCCGCGTAGTTAATTATGACTATTCATTGCCCGATAAGTGTATGTCCCTAATACATTTTGGAAAACACGTTTAGTGTATCGCCTTATATCAGTTATTACTGTAGAACATCATCGTCACATTTTATAACAGTCATGGCGTAACGGCTATGAGCGCTCACTGGCTAAACTCAAGGGCTCTGTAGCTTATGGGGCCCCTGATCAGTGCCCAGGGGAAAAAACAGGCATTACGAAAAAAAGGCTAAAAACGCTCGAGGCCTCCAGCATTGTAGGGCCTCTTAACTTAGGGTTCCTAAACCAGGAGCTGTATGTTACACCACCACTGATTTTATATCTACATCGGTACCAGGATGAAGTGTGGAAAGGCAATTGAATTGAGTTGAGTTTATTTGTAATCGTACTGCGGAACTACTGTACAGTAACCTAGTACGGTACGTACCAAATTAGAACGGGGAAATATCAGTGCATTTTATACATTTGGGGCAATCTGGGGCCATAAAATATAATAGTTATAACTGCGGCCTTACTGGCAACTTCTTCGAGTTTAGATAATACATAAGAAAGAACACGAACAATTTGTAATCAAGCCACAATCAATTTATTTTTATAACGTTCAATAATAGTATTTTAACTTCCCAATATAGTAGTGTAACTGTAACACAATCGTAATACAACTCAAGACCTCAGTGTTCTTTCAACTCAAAGAAGTGGCCAGTGAGGCCACAGTTACAGTAGTAGTACACATTGAAAGATAGACCTTACAAATAAAACAAAAAAGAAATAATTTATTCTCTCTCTTGATATAGGCATATTACATATTGACAATTTGCATGTTTGTTAAATCCTCGACAAGGAGCGTTCAACTGAACATAGGTATAAATTACAATATGCAATCTTACAATACACTCTGTCATGCACAATGCACATTGCCGAGCATCTTATAATTAGTATTAATGGAATACAAATTAGTAAAAATTGTACTTATTAGATTTAGACTAGCAAAACTTAATTTGTCTATATCATGTTGCTCACTGTACTTTAGAAGTCGAAATAGAACTTATTACTTTACTTTGAGAATAGCGACTGTAAGGAAACTAGCAATCATTTTAAAACGACTGCAAGGAAACTAGAAATGACTGAACATCTCCATTCCCTACTAATAGTCCAATGCTTACGCATTTTTGATAGACGGCTGTGGTAACTTTGGTACAAATTTTATCAATAAATAATCCGCGTTTTATTTATTCAGTATTTATAAAAATCATGGAAAACCACCAGAAATAACTTGGGCGAAGATTATAGATTTATCAAACCAGTTATGTGTCTTCAGGCTCGAAGCCAGTATCAACAACAGTTTCAGGAGATAGAACTATTAGAGGCCCAAGATGGGTAGAAAGAAGATATCTATATAAAATACATGCCATGACATTTATTACTGTGTTTTCTTATAAGACTACACGGGTCAAGAAATCGGTTGTCTATTCATACGTATACGTTCTGACATGGCAATTAGGCCTACATTTAAACATTTTTTTTACCATTATTTTTTTTACTTAGGCCCTAAAGCGGTTTTTTTTTTTTAATAATTAAATTAACATGAGTGATCGTACAAAAAGAGACTATACTTATAAATGCTAGTGGTCGGGATGGTTTTAGAGCAATTTTCTTTCATGCTGCCTCTGAATTATTAGAAATTACATATTTATGGGTTTTTTTTTTTTTTTTTTTTTTATTACATATGTTTGTAATAGTAGTAGTAGTAGGTACGTTGTGTTTGTAATTGTATTTTGACGGTGTTCGCCTTCCATAGTACTGTAGTAAAGCATTGCATATAAAGTGATGTATAATAATCGTTAATACAAAAGTGAAAGTAATCACGGCACGCACTGTATATTTGCATTATCAATTCGTACAAATGTCGTGGCGTATAAACTGTTTTTCGATTGCTACTAGGCTACTACAGTATGTTATAAAAGGAATCTTCGATGCCGTGTTTCCGCAGCCAAAAATTAACCGATGAACATTTTTAACCGATGAAAATTAAACGATAAACCGCCTGTGGAAACGGGGTTTAACCGATTCCGCTCGAGAAAAAATAAAATTTAATTATAATAAATAAATAAATTATCTCATTCAAATCAGATAATTATTGGATAAATGCGATCACTTTTAACCTTTGACCTGAAGGAAAAATCTTTGCGTTGTGATTGGGCACTTGATTGTTCGGTAAAATCTGATCATGCGCACTTTATTTTTTTTTAGTAATTATCTGATTGGTTAAACAATTAACCGATAATTTTGTTACGGCAGCGGAAACTCGGCCTGTTTTGTTATTACTAGGCTACATGCTATAACAATAATATATATTATATAAAAGGAAACTATGGCATTCCAGTAAGTCCATAAGGAAATGTAAAATAACACAACAACTGTCCATCGGAAAGGTCATACCACCCGATGCCATTCGTATTCAATATCATAAGTTAGGGTTTGGAATATCCTACGGTTTGGATCTTGCTGTGAAAACCGTTTACGTATCACATCCAATATTTATAATAGCTGGTGATATAAAATTGTTAATAGATAATTGGGTAATTTGTATATTATTTATAATGTAACACAATATAGAAAGTTTGAGGGGTTTTTTTCATCTCAACTGCGCATATTGAGAGCACTGGCCGCACAAAGCTTATCTACAATAAAACATTACCACGAATATTGATTAGGACGATAAGGTTATCAAAAAATATTGTCATAACATAATCGAAACTTTATTGAAAGAACGTAAACATTGTTAATAGACTCTCGAACGAATGTCGGCCTAATGCTGCGGTTTTGTAAGGTTTATGGTAAATATAGGAGTAAGTTTGGGATTCTTATATTCGTCTTTTCATATATCGTATATACTACACAGTGTATTCTAGATTTCTATTCGATGTATCATTTTCTTTAATTAAAGTTAGAAAGACGGGCACGCATCGCTATTTGTTCGTCGTAAAGTCACAGGCTCTAATTAAAATGGTTAATGATCCAAGATATACAGAGTCTTATAGGTACTGAAAACTGTGTTTACATATACAGTACTATATACAAACTAAGAAAAAGTTCATAAAAAAAGTACAAAAGTGTCCCTGGGGACAAATAGCTACGTGACAATAGCATCGTCGGTCAAATAGCAGTAGCTGGGTTCACGTTGCCAAGCAACCAAGATCCGACAACCCAGAAGTCATTTATTTAATACGATTAACATGATACTATGTTAAAATATCACGTATTGAAAGCCATTGTTAAAAAACAATAACAATAGTAGAAATAACGGTAATTCAATATTGAAAGCTATAATTATCGGCCGATTAGCAAACATAAAATAGACAGACAAGAAAATAAAAACACTAAACTAACACTAAAATTGCAACAATAATTTAAGCATGCGTAAACGTTTGTTATTTTAAACGACAGAACAGTTTTAGCTGTAATTATTAATCTTTGGTAAATATGTAAATGCACGTGTAGCGTAAGATACTTCCATATTATTGTGATTTATGGATTAATCTTTTCTTTTTAAAGATTCTAAAAATGCAAAATAATACAGCAAATATAGCCTACCATGTCATCATTCACATAGCATAACTTATAGAAGAAAAAAAATAGTTCGTACATTGGCATTATTTGGGATTGTTGTATTGTATATTTACAATATCAAATGTGCCTATTTAAATTATACCTGGAATTCCGCAGAGCATGATCAAGTTCAGACGTATCGTCGGCATATATCACTAATAGACCTACAATAAAAATCGGCCTACTATTGTCGATAATGTTATTTAAAAAATCCCAAGTGGACACTCTATAATTAATGTTCAATACATAAGTTTGTCCACTACGACGCTCCATATGTATGGGACCATCGTATTGCCTCAAATTATGTAATCAACACGTTACTCTTTGGCATCAGTATGGTAAACTAAAGTACTGTTATTGTTTTGTTGGGGATATCACAAGGGCTATTTTTGTGGTACACTTGTGCCTATGCCCAGAACCGGTAATTATCAACTATTTTATCTGCAAGTTTGTCGACGAATGCGGGGTCACCGCAGCTTACAGTTACTAACGGGACACTTTCTTCTCTTTTATTTCATACGCATCTAACACTTTATATTAAAGTTTGTTGGTGAATGTGGAATTTCTTCAGCTTACAGCCACTATGGGAACACTTTCTTGTGGAAATTCATCGGACAAGCGACGGGAAATATATTTTTTACCAACTCCTAATTTAGGGGACACCTCTATTAAAGGGATATCCAAAAGGTGAAGACCTGTTAGTATCCACTAGCTAGCTACGGGCATTAATAGTGTGTTGAATATTCAATAAGTTAAATGTCAGTAGAAATGTGAATGAGCTTTAATAATACTTAAGTGAGTTGTTACATTTATCCTCAATCCCATCAAATAAACTAAGATGATTATGGGGGATAAAAATAGACATGTTACAAAAACTAAATCCAGAATAAACTTTTAAAGCAGTGAAAACGGAAGTTATAAAACAAGTTCACTGACAACAACAGCAATTAAAGTAACATATTGATCACGTTGTGGCTAGCAGGCTTAAATATATCATACAGTAACTGTTATACTGAACCCTATGCGATACGGTATAGAAGTTACATAATTCTTAATCTGTAAAGTTGTTTTTGTTAAGGGTAATGTTCATTATTTTTGTCAAGAGAGTCATAGGTAATTCACACTACACCCACTGTTTTTGTCAATTTGATTTTGGTTTATTTTCTGTTTAATATAGGCCTACCAATTATATAATTAGAAGGCATAGCTTATAATTCAATAACAGTTAAGTAAAGTAATAATAATAATATTGATAAACTGTTTATTAAAGCGCTATTTACTAATGCCCTCACAGCGCTTAAAGACCAACAAGACTTAATTGACCGATATGGATTGAAAACTAGTTCCAAACTAGTGGCGCTTCTGCAAAAAAAAAAACCCTTAGGGTAAGATTTAAGGCGTGTTTTTGGAGTGAAGACCTTTTCTTTTATAAATAGTAATAACCACTTTTATTACATATTTAAAGTCAAGGCATAGTGAATGAATTCAAAATTCACCGAACTGGTCAGTGACCCAACGGAGACATACAGTCGACTCGAGAAGCTACGATTATTAACCCTAACCTCAAATGTCCCATATAAACCGTAAGTATATCAATCTTCACATTTGGTGGCCGAAATTTCTGTTGCACTAGACCAATTTACTAATTTTAACTAATGAAATGTTTTCGTCCGGTCAAGATCTCATTTCCACTATAGCCTGATAAGTACACTGTACGCACATTAGTCACGTGGGTTTATCAGCGTTTGGACGGCGCGCAATGTTGTTAAATAACGCATAACAATAGGTCTAATTTACGAGAACTTTTGCCGGACCATGAAAGTATGTGCTAGGCTAGGTTGGCAAGAGCATTGTGCTTAAATACCAAACTAATGGCATTCAGGAAGCAAATGGAACAGGCAATTCATCGGTGTCAATTAAGATACAATCATTAATGGTCTCACGCGGTTCTACGGAAATGAATTGCTTGAATTGGAATGTTATGTCTGGGTAGCTAGGCCTACTCAACCCGACTGACCTCATCCCTCGGTTGAGATCATGTTAGGGCAACGTTATATGATATATATATGAAATATTATTTCAATAATTATTTGGTGGTAAATGAATGTTTTGTCAATATAATAGAGATTTAGATCGATACGTCTCACGGGCCCATGGATTTAAACCATAGTAATGATGACGCTAGCCGATATAGGCCTATTTAGGAATCTGGTTGATACGTATTTTACTTCCCTTTTTCCAGAAAATATAGTTTTAACCTACAACATTCTTAACAGTTACTCTAGAAAGAAATAATTGTCGAGTAAAATAAAAAAGACAAATTAGTTTGATCTACTTAAAAAGATCTGCTGTACATGTCATGTCAGCAGTTGTTGGTCACGACTTACATTAAATAACTATATTCTACTTATTTGTTCGGAGGATTTATTGATGCCTTTGTCTTCTTTATGATTACAAATATATAAGATGTTTTTACCTTATGAGGCTGTGGTTCAAGCATGTGCGGATATCCGATGGTAGATGGTATGTCCTTATCCTTCTCGAAGCTTTTGTTTGTTTGTGTTTCGAGCGCTTTGGAGAGAAGCAAAATGCATGCAGTCAAGTAGGCGATGAAAGTATAGCGCCCCAAAAACAGCGCTCTCTACGGATGCATCTAGCTTCACAAGTTAAACAAGCTTGAAAACCCAAGTGGTGATATCTGTTACGTCGCGTTTAGAATGTGTAAAGTAGTTTTGTGCCTGAAATATTAAATGTCTATGGTGTATCATAATTTTTTTAGATATCTGATCTAGAAAGTGACGTCATTGATTCCCCGCATTCAGTTTAGATTATATGACACACTGTTAGATTGAATCGATACACTTGTTGCCAACTTTATCAAATCATCTCAATTAAATCAATTTGTTATGTTCTGTCAGAAATCGTTTTGAAATTGGATTATCTGTTTTGAAACTGAAGGCAATCACAGGTGAAACGAAAATTGTTTGTCAGACATTCTTATTAACATTTCGCTGACACCCAAATACAAGTGAGCGTGAAGGAGTTCAGTAAGAGTTTAAAAATAACTTTTTACAAACAAACAACAACCACCAAACAAAAAGTGAAAGGTGTGCCTGCATAAGAGCTATCCACACTCGATTTGTAGCATAGTGTCGTTTCCACATATTTTAGTCGTCCTAATTATTGTTTGCCAGACATTTTATTAACATTTCGCTGACATCCAAATACAAGTCAGAAGGAGTTCATAGAGATTTAAAAATAACTTTTTACAAACCAGCATGCAATAACCACGAAACAAAAGAGTGAAGGATTTACCTGTATAAGGGCTATCCACACTCGATTTGTTGTAGGCCTATAATGTCTTTTCCATATTTTGTATTCATCCTAAAATTAAAACATAATTAGTTTAGTTTAGTTTAGTTTAGTTATAATGGGAAAGTTTAGGCTAAGAAGAAGTATAATAAGATAATATGTATTGGCCCATCATAAAATATGTTGGAAATTTTTTTCCATAAATGATTCAAACTTATATTCCAATAATTGTGTTTATATATTTCAGGTTTGAATCGATCAATTTTTTAACACAAATATAATCACAGTTAAGTGATAAAAGTAGCATGATGTCACTTCTCCGTATATGCAGCAGCAATGTTTTCAGTTTTATAATTAGTAAAATGTCATTACAGGGAATAATTATGGCCCTTACTGTCATGTACCCAACATTCGGCGATCCCTTTTTTTTCAACCAGCCTAGCCTAAGCCTAAACCTGGCCTAGGCCAGTTACAGTTGCATAACATCAACCTCTCCTACGGCGATTTGTAAAAGTAGGCCAAATTAAAACCTATTGCCTACTGAACCTCTGTTTGTTAAAATTGATGTGCCCATTATTTCCGTTATAGTTAACTATGACATTTTCACAACCCTCTAAGGTATGTTTTTAACAGCGAAGCAAAAATATAAAAAAATGCGAAATTCATACATAACAAAAGTCAATGAAAATGAAAAGTAATGAAATTAATAGGGACAAAAATTCAAAGGAAGGTGTCCGGAAATATATAAACAAACATATAGGATATCATCTAAGATGCCCGGATATAAATAGGTTGTACCATTTCTTTTCTTCTTTATTTCTTTCTTTAATTATTTATTTCCATTCATCATATAAGGATACATACATAAATAATCATAGTCCACCAAGGCAGCACTTGCCAGTTCTTATACTATGACGTTATCCAAATTCCTTCACTTGCACTGATGAAGGGCTAGTGTTGCCCGAAAGCTCTGCTAACTTTTATAGCTGTTTTACTTTATCGTTTTGATTTAGTTTTTGCTTTTTTTTTGTATCTCCATTGAGATCCAGTCACTGATACCCACATCATTGTCATTTTTTCAGTTATTTGCCTTTGGATTTATATACATAAATAGAAATATCAAAAAGGCACAAGGCAAATAATTAATTTTAAGAAAAGACAAACAATCTTTTTTTTTCAGCAAAACAAAAAAGGTAGTTTTCACTGAGAGTAAAATGCACTAAACTGACAAAATTATACAAACAGCAATTTGAATATAATGATTACAATGATTTAAAACAATTTAAAATGAATAAGCCTACAGAAATACAAAAGGAGCCTGCAATCTTCGGTGGAATATTCTGGAATGCTGTATCAATTTCTCTCTAAAACAACGATCATTTCATTATCAGTATGTTTCTAAAAGGTGGAAATGATTAACCGGTATATATCTATAATACTTGTCAAAGACAAAAAATATCAACTGGGTTAAAACTGTGCGTGTGTCTAAATCGACGTACTGTAACCGCTATAAACGCGTTTAATCATGAACGCACAATAATCGACGTAGCCTACTGTAAACGCTATAAACACGTTTAATCATGAACGCCTAATAATCGACCTACTTTAAACGCTATAAACACGTTTAATCATGAACGCACAATAATTGACGTACTGTAAACGCTATAAACACGTTTAATCATGAACGCACAATAATCGACCTACTGTAATACGCTATAAACACGTTTAATCATGAACGCCTAATAATCGACCTACTGTAAACGCTATAAACACGTTTAATCATGAACGCCTAATAATCGACCTACTGTAAACGCTATAAACACGTTTAATCATGAACGCACAATAATCGACGTACTGTAAACGCTATAAACACGTTTAATCATGAACGCACAATAATCGACCTACTGTAAACGCTATAAACATGTTTAATCATGAACGCCTAATAATCGACCTACTGTAAACGCTATAAACACGTTTAATCATGAACGCACAATAATCGACGTACTGTAAACGCTATAAACACGTTTAATCATGAACGCACAATAATCGACCTACTGTAAACGCTATAAACATGTTTAATCATGAACGCCTAATAATCGACCTACTGTAAACGCTATAAACACGTTTAATCATGAACGCACAATAATCGACCTACTGTAAACGCTATAAGCACGTTTAATCATGAACGCCTAATATCGACCTACTGTAAACGCTATAAACACGTTTAATCATGATCGCACAATAATCGACGTACTGTAAACGCTATAAACACGTTTAATCATGAATGCACAATACCTACTGTAAACGCTATAAACATGTTTAATCATGAACGCACAATAATCGACCTACTATAAACGCTATAAACACGTTTAATCATGATCGCACACTAATCGACGTACTGTAAACGCTATAAACACGTTTAATCATTGTTTAAGATATCAACACTCTGAGACCGGACGATAGCCCCGAACTCTAGCATGCTTAACTAGACATGTTTCTAAGAGACAAATGCTTCACATCTTTATTACCAGTGTCAATGAACGTTGATTAATGTTATAAACCCTTTTTTTCTATCACATATCAATCAGAACATATTTGCATCAACACTGGTCGAGACAATTAGTATCTACGAAACTAGTACATTAACTATTTCAAAGAAATAATACAATAGTAGGGCTTATTCTGAAAACAGTATTTTACCAGCGTCATTGAACCCGCATCACTAAAAACAAGAAAAAAAGTATTATATCCTGTATTTTTAGAGCTTTAGGTTATTAAACCAGGAAAAAGTAATCTTCCCCTGATTAAGTGGATTGCATTATCTTACAGTCAGGATACCCGGGACTCAACGTTCAAATCTTTCTACACTGTTACGTTTTGCGTTAACGCAGAGACCGGGCTATGGTTTTTCATTTTCATTACATATTAGTAATATGTAACATATTGATGTAATGAAGTATGCAAGTATATACCAAAACATCCTAAATAACATTGTCGTTATTTAACGTCACCGTCAAACGGTGTCATCTACTAAACGTTACTGTCGGTATATTCTTTTCACCATGTAGGCCTACTGCCATGCGTTTTTACATTACAGTCGATACAAAATTAACGACACGAAAAGTACGATACGACAACTAAGCCGCCAAGAAAAAAAAATACGTCTGGATGATCTCAAAAAGGGCCTTAGATCTCTTTGAACTAGAAAATACTGAACCCAGTAAAATATATAGATTTACCACGTGTACCTAATTATTGTTTATCTCTATTAATATTTGTGTTATTTGATGAACTACGGTCGTATTATATTGAGACACGTTTGATGATCAAAATTAATTCGTATATTGATCTAACGTATAACGGGTATGAAACGCCAGACGGGCAAAACAAGTCATTGCCCGAAATGAAACATCGGCGTCACATAACTGCTGTAGCATACATAAGCATAATACAGCATTACTCATTATCATAAACAATATCATTAGCCACAATGGCTATCAATATCTGTTTGTAAAATGCAATGGGTTTTTTTTATAAAGATGTATTGTCCCCCAAAAACATAAACAATGAAGATTAATTAAATCCGACTTTGAATATGTCATTTTTTAGTTTTAATCAAGTTAATTACTTCCGTAGAAAAAATAAACACAAAATAATGTATTCACTTTATGAAATGACAAAATAAAGGGTTAAATTCAATCAAAAGCCCATTGGCTGACAGCCAATTTGACTATTTTTTGTTTTAAGTTATAGTTTTTCAGGCAAATTTAAATAATTTTTGTTTTTGATACAATTTTTGGTCAAAGTGAATAGTTAATATTGTGTGAAAAAAAAATGTAAAAAAGATATTATTTTCAGGGGACAATACATCTTTAATAGGCCTATGTTTCAGTTCCATGGTTTCAGGGACCATTCTTATTTTTGTACTCGTACTGCCTTTACGGAAAATCAAAAGTGACAGTGGCTAATTTTAGACACGCGTATAAACGGCTTTATTTTACGATGTCAGCCTAGAGTAGTTTTGTACTGACATTGCTTGTCATGACGCTACTCAGTTCAGAGATGCAACTTTGCGAAGTCAATCAACATTTAATCGCAGGTTTGATGTTTAATGAATTGAGGTGCTTACAAACCATTTGTTTTCTATCAAGGTATTACGATTGCCTCGTAAAACTTTACACTAACAGATCAATACTCTACATAACGAATATCATCATCATTATCATCATCAATGTCGTGTGTCAGATTGTTTTGTTTGTTAATTTATACGAAATTCGGAAATAAACAAGGCCATATACATGGCTGCAGTCGCGTGCTCAAATTTGAGGTGTTTACCAACCATCCGACCGACATAATAGTGTGCTGTAGAGTCGCGTTGCACGCACGCGACTAAACATTGAATTGAATATGCTGATAGGTTTACAACGTTCATCGTTGATCCAATTCAAATACCTAAGACAAACTACTCTGATCCATAATTGCTAGCTAAATGTCCCTTTACGGCACCTGTGACAAAAAACAACACCAACTCATCTTGTATATAAAGGATACTGGGGAAACATTATGTCAACGACCATAGGCCCACTGGAAGACTGCCCACTGCGGAGTTAGTTGACACTATAAATCACAGCCCATTTACATTCCTCTACTGAGGATAAAAAAACATTCTAGGAATTCATGTTTAAAGTGAGTCGTTATGTTTGCCTGGATAGAACGGTTCATCTGGCGATTAGAATAAACACTCTAGAATTTCCATTCTCGTTTTATGAGCCTAGAGGCCGTATTGGCAAATTCAATCTGAAAAGTTTATTCAACGTTATTTGATATATTCATTATTTTACTCCGAGGTGACATTTGCTGTAAAATGTTTAAGTTTTACTCTACAACGTACATTTCAAGTGGACAATCTGTTTATACAAATTGCTTAGATAAAGTGGAAATATTTATTGTTAGTTTATTGAATGTCTACGTTAACTGAATTGGATTTTAAAGGACTGGTACGTGCATTAAAACAATTCCAATTCGATGGCGTCCACACTGCTGCAGACGACGAACAACGTACGTTCGAATGCTTAATAGTGTGAAACAGCCTTAAAACTGTTGATAAGTTACGTTCACATGGAGCAATATTAATAGGATAAGTTTGACGCACAGTATGAACAGCTTTAAGGTTGCGTTTTAATTGCATTTGTTTGGTTGTACAAGTGTAGGCTTATTGCGTTGTTGGTGGCTTTACATTGGGTAGGCCTTACGTGCATCCACCTCGCCCAGTCAAAAAAATGTTTCATTCATTGTTCAGCTAATCAAGTTCTATGTTCAATCCAATTATTCAAATTGTTGAAGACTAATCAATGTAGACGTTTCAGATTTAGGATACGTATGGGGGCGGGTAGTGATCGCGAGTGTAGCAGGGAGAAATGTGTTTTCTCGGCCCATGACGCTTCTTCTGACCAGAACTCAAATTTAGTTAGGCCTAATAATGATCTTTCCAATTGCCTTTAATTAGTAATATAATCCATGGAATGTATCATTTTCCTCAATCTATGTCTGCATTATGTATGGAAATTAGGCCTATATAGTCGAGACGTACGTATGATACAGTACTTTGCATAGAAGTCTTTGATAGAACTTCCTCGGCAATTAACTCTCATTCGCTCTAGAAGTCTATAAAACAAAACTTATCATTATAACCATTTATATTGCTATCTTTATTGATAAACATTGAATTACATTCTATTTTGTTTTATTATGTCGCCCGTAGGCCTCCTATAATCGTTTTCGCATTTGCGCCTCATAAATCACTCATTTTATCCCCGATACGAATTAATGACAGTTCATGCATGCACGTAAGATACTATTTCGTGTTATTACTCGTAGAGACGGCACGTTGATATTGATTACCTTACATTTTATATTGACTTAGCAGTGATGTGGAGGATGCGCATTGAAATACAAACATTTTAGGTATGGACATACCGATACGTGATAGTTAGTTATGCTATGGAACGTCAAATTCGACAAAGAATTGTATTTTTGCTATAAATTTTGAATAAAAATAATAAAATAATAAATAATAAATAACAACAATATTTATATCATTTGATTTTGTATGTATTGTATTTATGTGTAAAACACAAGTAATATTCTATACAAATTAAATGCAAGCACTCAAATAAAGGCGTAGGTAGGCATCATTATAAAATAACTAAATATATTCTTCTTATTTGATTAAACGATTGTGGAGCGGGTTAGTAATATCTGTTCATTACAGGTACTGGATTGTGGGTCGTCTGGCGTGCAATAGTACTTTTCGCGTTTGGAAAATATTTGTTTTAATACCATTACTGTGGAAAGGCCTATACCTTTTGTGTAAAACACAAGTAATATTCTATACAAATTAAATTCAAGCACTCAAATAAAGGCGTAGGTAGGCATCATTATAAAATAACTAAATATATTCTTCTTATTTGATTAAACGATTGTGGAGCGGGTTAGTAATATCTGTTCATTACAGGTACTGGATTATGGGTCGTCTGGCGTCCAATAGTACTTTTCGCGTTTGGAAAATATTTGTTTTAATACCATTACTGTGGAAAGGCCTATACCTTTTGTGTAAAACACAAGTAATATTCTATACAAATTAAATGCAAGCACTCAAATAAAGGCGTAGCTAGGCATCATTATAAAATAACTAAATATATTCTTCTTATTTGATTAAACGATTGTGGAGCGGGTTAGTAATATCTGTTCATTACAGGTACTGGATTGTGGGTCGTCTAGCGTGCAATAGTACTTTTCGCGTTTGGAAAATATTTGTTTTAATACCATTACTGTGGAAAGGCCTATACCTTTTATTTAATCTGATTCAAATGACAGGAATCTATTTAGATGTTACATAAAACACATATGTATGTTTATATTCGTGGAATGCTAAAAATAATGTCATTCGGTGAATGATGAAAGATTATATTTCAAACATTCCACTCATAAACGTCATTCATTATTTGTATACTATTTAACGATCGTGTGATGATAGTACCTGTTTTCATTTATTTTTTTGGTACGAAAAACAAATTCCACGTTAAAACAGTCTAGGCCAGGTTTTATTTCTAACCTCATGGAATATTTGTACCATAACTCTCTCGTAAATATTCGTTATTAAAATAAGAGGGCAGTATACATGAAAATAAAGTCACGAAACCATTTATATTCACTATAATTATGTTTTCTTTACATCTGACTTTAGGCCTAATAATTCTTTAAAAGAAGTCATCTGTTATTTTAATAGCTATAGAAATAAATATGAAATATGATTCCACTTTATGTATTTAAAGCAAAATTATTTACGTTTAACGGAATGAAACTATAGTTACAATGACGTCACGACGAGAAATGCCATAGAAATGCCATGAATCTCTTAAAATAAAGTTTATTGCAGCATGTTGCCTTACAGTATTACGTTTATGAATCTTTTTGGTGCCACAGACGTTGTCAAAATAAACATTTATCGGCCTAAAGTAAAATTAAGTCAAATTCTAGTCTAACTACTACGATTTTGTTTTCTAATGATTCACAATTTAAAAGGCTACTCATTACGCAGCGTATACCAGGAATATTAGGCATACAAATCGGGATATATGAATAAAATTATCATGTTAAGATATATAATAAATATATGTCAGCGCCCTCTACTAAACATTAAAAAACTTGGCAAGGAGGTCCGTTTTATTCATTATTAATTGCTCTCTGCAATTTTTTGAACAGATTCATTTTAGGCCGCAGATAATTTTATAAAAACAAAATTGTACTTTATATTGAGTTATCCATGTTGGTAATAATTGTGAAAGTGTTTTATTTTTAACAAAAAAACAAGATTAAAACTTGTCATTTATAATAATTTGAAGACGCCTTTTATTATTATTTTATTTTTAATTTGTATTTGGAACTTGACCAAACAGGATTTTAATTTAAATTAATAATTATCTGGTCAAGATCTGGACACAGGCCAATGAACGTGCTGATCATTACTAGGCCTACTCTTAACAAAACTAAGGAAATTGTTGACACTAATCAATAGCTCATTAGTGCGGTAACATGACGTAAACTTTAAAAGCAAAAGGTAAATTAATCAAGGCTACATTTAAAACGATTTAGTAAACAGAATGTATTTGTATAAATTAGTAAGTGACAGTGAAAACCGTTCATTGTATCATTATAATTGCGATGAAAAATGTCAAATGGCAGCCATTTTGATTTTATGCAAATTAGGTCACTTATACTGGGGCAGATCAGGGTGGATTTTGAACATATTTTAACAATAAAACAATTTTTTTTACAATTTGTTTGACTCAAAGGCTATTTTTGAGCTATTTCCACCAGTCTACTAGAGATATTATGTCGCTGTATGTTGTATCTTATTCTCTTCTATCAACGAACGTTTTATCTTCAATAAATTATGCCTAATTTTCCGATGAGGTAGTAGATGGACAATGCAACGATATGCCTAACCGTCTTCCCTGGCTGTCTTAGATGTTCCGCGATAGGTAGATTCATGTTAACATGTTAGTACAATTACATTATAATTGTTCCATATTTTGTCTCTTAGTATAAGAAAATGAAGTATTTTGGATCCTAAATTTTTCGATTTCGTGGCGCTTTAACTCAAGCGGTCATACCTCCGGTTTCGATTCGCCGAAGTCACTTCCGAGACTGCGCCATCTTGCGGCAGTTTTTAACATTCAAAATAGAGTTGTATTGATGGTATGGAATATGAAATTATCACCAGTACTATATTGTGAACTTTACAAAGTTTTACTAAAATATTTCGATAAATATTTCAAGGCCTCACTGAATAAAATATTATTGATTAACTAACTATGTTTCAGACCTTAATATTTCCTAATTTCCTAACTTAATTAGAAGTACGTGGGTCGGTTCTGTTTTATTATTATTATGTACATTATTTGTTAGTGTCGTTTATTGTTTGGTTGGTGGAATAATGTATCCCCCACCTCCTTCCGTCTGTATTGGAAATGACAATAGCCGAGGTGAAATTTCAGTTCATTCCCGTCAATATTTTTTGTTTTTAAGAAGTGTTTACATCTTTGAGTTAATGTTTTTATTTGAATTCTGTTAAATCTGTTATTTTACGTAGACATGGTACTGAGTTGAGTCTAGTACATTAATATTTCATTAACCACTAATCGTTTCCTAGGTTTGTTTTCATTGTTGTGCTAACATCGACTTGAAAACACTTGAATCGTAATGCTGGGGTATTTAGTGGTTTATGTTATGACATTGTTACCACGCGACATGTTTGGCTGTCGGATTGGATTGATTACTAAAACAGGTCATCAGAATGACATATTATATCAAGTTTAAATTTAATAACATTGGGTAATAAACAAAACTAGATAATTTGATGAATACGTTTCAATGAAGAAAAGATATGAATTAGTATAGGCCTAAGGTGTGTGAATGTATAGATGTGTATGTTATATTGGTATATGTTTTCTACATTCCCATACTGTAAATAGTTTGGTTATGATTTGTAGCATGGTACAAACCGAATACTGTAAATATGTAATTATGATGAATTAGATTAGATGCATAAATGTAAAAAACATAATGAATGAAACAATTTTAATGACGATGAAATAAAAGTGGGAAAACTACAAAAGAAAAAGAACATTAGCTACAGTTTTGGGGGAATTTTGGGTATAAGTGAATTATGTTGCTGATTTATATTTTACACGATCGTGTTGATTCGCACAAATTTACGATTTGCTTTGTACGATTCAATATCATTAATTAACTACCCTGTCTAAATCGAATGATTAAACTTATAAGTAAATAATACGTTGAAAGATACATTTTAAAAACACTAAAAGGTGTATTGTTTGTTATAGGTCTAACCTAGATAGGGAAGAGTGAAATTCACACCTCTTACTTGTCTAGAGCTCTGTCTGCACTACCAAACATTATGTGACAACAAAATGTTATGAGCCCATATATGGATAGGTGATGTCATATCAATGACATATTTAAGCATATCACATAGCATATTTGGGCTCATCACACTTTTTTTGTCAAACTAATTTGATAGTGTAGACAGAGCTTAACACATTTTTTTGCTGTAAATATTACATCAAGCATTTTTTATACCAACCATCTCCTCTCTAAGGAGGCATAACAATGAACCAATGTTTGATCTGGTTAAACACATTATGTATGTCAAATGTTATTATATGTATTGCACGTTCGATGTAAACTTTCATAATAAATATATTATTATTGCGATTCAATTTCATAATCCACTCGTGTTGACTGATCATGGCAGCCTCGTCAACCAACACTTTTATTTTGTCTCATTTTACCTACTCAAATGTCGCGCTTTGGTCGCGGTGACGTCATAGATATATTATTACGCCAATTCACGTCAAGCTATGTAAGTGGTCACGTGGTTATCTAGCCGCATTACTCTTACCACCAGGTACGACTGGTGAAGATCTTCCCACGAGTGATCAAAGCAGTCTAGCCGATAACTCCCGTGAGAGATGTGGCCAATTATAGAAAAATAACAATGTTGTATGACAGCAATGTAATAAGACGTGACATGAAGGACTAATTGATTTGACAGTGTGGTATACGTTTCAGAAAAAGACATTTTCTTGGTGTTTTCATAGCCTAAATAGTGCCTGTGAAGATACTGTTCATTCAAGTGTCAAAAGCTAAAAACAATAACTGCGCAGTAAAAATTAATGGTACTGATAGTTATTAATAATGTGTATTGTTATTATTGTCATAAACTATTACTTCCCAGTGGAATCGACAGTGAAACCACGTAACGTAACGTAATTTTACGTTGACGAATTTTTACGCGTACGAAAAACGTTTATCTCATTATCTTAATGTGCCTGACTATCTGACATAAGGTCACATAAAAGTTAAACTATATAAAAAATATGGCCAAAACGAAAGTCATGAAATCGGTTGAAATGTCTGTTGATGATATTATTAAAACATGGTTTTAATATCATAATCCTGAGTAATCATTTAGCAAGTACGTTGACATAATTGTATAGATTTTATGACGACCTGCACTACTTTTTTTGCAATTAGTCCACTAAATTATTTTGTAATTGCTACACTTCTTTTATATGATGTAAGATATTATAAATAAATGTATGTGAAAAATAAAAAATAATATTTTTTTTTTCAAATCACCCTTTTTCCGGTAACCTTCTTATGTATATTTTTTCAATTAAATAAAAAAAAACAATAATAATAATAATAATATTAATGGATTGTCTTCTGTCCCATTACCTCTCTAAAATTGAGAAGACAAATTATTGATCTACTATTTTTGTACAAGTGTTTAAATTCTATGTTTACCTGTAATCTCATTTCTAATTTTTATCTTAATGTCCCTGTCTATAATCTCCGTCCCAAAGTAATTATAAATGTACAATTCTCACGTCTTAATGTTAAAATTAAGTTTAAATGTCTGATACATAAGTTAGATAATTAAACATTTTTATTAATGTTTAAATATGATTCTAATCGTTACTGATGTTAAATAGTTCTTATATATATGTATATTTCATCTTGTTATTGGTGTTTACACTGTTGGATGTACAATAAATAAAAAATAATAATAATAATTTGACGATTATATTAGTTTACTCAGGAAAGAGTCTTTTCCCTTGTTCACAATACGGTATTTCGTCATTTTCAGACTATTTTCTATATTATGAAAGAGCAAAACAAAATTATAGTAAAAATATATCACGTCGCGGTTTCTAAAAGTATAATTGAAATGAAGTGTGTTCCCTAATTGAATTGAATTGGTGATCAGTGGCTGTGATGTACTAATACACCGGGGTAACCCCCTACACGTCTCGAAAGATGTACTAGGTTCTTTAAAGTGCACACGAGCTAGATGTGTACACTGGACCTACGGTTTATAGTCCTTATCCGAGAAGACTCGTTCTACCACCAGAACCATGGAGTGAGTGAGCCTCGAACCCCTGCCGATGTTATGGCTACGTAATTACGGTTCCACTGTCTTAACTGCTTGGCCACTCACTCACTTAATACAGAGCAAAGTATTGCCTTTGCTAAATTCATTTTGATTCCTTGCTCAAAGTTGTTCCCACTTTTTCGTTCATTTTAGATAATGTAGGCATGTGTATTCCTAATTTTAACACAGTTTGTCGCAAAAACATAACTTTTCTATACTCGGTCCAGCCAATAATTTAATTTGTAATTATCTTAAATATTTGCAAATTTTTTTGTAATAATAAAGTCCATAAAGTATAAAATATTGAACGAAATATATTATATTACTTATTATGAACTCTCTAAGCGGGCAAAAACAGGCAATTCTATTTCAAAATCAAAAAGTGACCTATAATAGTAAAATATATAGTCATTGGTGAGAAAATAGGTCAGTACACTAATACGATGTGAGTAACCATCCCAATTATTTGACCTAATTAAAAAAACCTTTCGCTTTTTTCTTGAAAAAAAAAATAGAAAAGCGTCTGTTTCTCAATTAATTTAAGTAACTATTAAAGATGGCTCGATTAAATATACACTAGGCTTAATTTTACTTAAAAGTTAAAGATTTGTTTTTAACCATTTCTAACTAAGCCAGTTTTTTTTTTCGAAATATAGTTTCAAACTATTTATGCGCTATTCCAGTTAAATATATGACAACTTTAAATACAAGAAGATTACTACATCAGAAAGAATAGGAATGTAAAAGATAATGAAATAATTATATGAAAAGTTTCAATAAAACAAACTCATTTAAAATTATGTATAGTAATTATCTGCTGCAATTCCTGATGGTTATGTCCTGTATCTGAAAATCTAAACATTGACCAGACATTTTGAACACGTAATAGTGGTACCATAGAACTAATTAACATAGCTCATACCTAACATTGAAATGATACTTATCTATATGGGACCGTATAATCAATTCCAATTACAAAATGCTTTCTGACGATGTAAATGTGTGTTTCAAACATTGGGGTAACTTATGTCCCTTTCACTTATTCAGTAAGGTTAGTTAGTCACGTGATTATCTCACAGTCACCCGACCCAGGAAGCCACTGTCAATTCACATGATGAAACTAAATCCATGCCATTTTCTAAACTAAGTTAATATCAAAGCTAATAAAAATTAATGTATTTGGAAATATAAACGATTCATAAATAGTAATTTTCTACATTGAAATATATATCTTTTAGTTTAAAAGAGAGAATGTTGCAGTGAGCGTTGTGGTGGTGGGCGTGTTGAATACCGTGATAATATCGTGTCAATGGAGATACAAAAAAAAAAGCGAAAAGCTAAATCAAAACGATAAAGTAAACAGTCAGAAAACACTAGCCCTTCATCAGTGCAAGTGAGGGAATATATATCTATACTGTACTTCCATCCATTTTAGTATTTTATTTTCAAGTGTTTAAGTTCTGCCAAATTCAACAGAGAAGAGTGAAGTTACTGGTGTCTACGAGTGCGTCTACACGTACATAAGGCCTACGCACGCCGTAAATTGTTTTGACATTAAGCGTTCTCACTAGAGACGCAACGCAAGCGAGTTGACCAATGACAAGCGACAATTTGAATAATATATCGCTTGTGATTGGTCAAATCACTTTACATTACACTATGACCTTAGTGTGAACCAAGCTTTAGTGGACATACAGTATTCTGTCAAGTCAAATTGTATCAGATAATTTTCCATTTTAGAAGTGCTTTAGGCAACCTAGACAAATATTCCTAATTCGATACTAATACAATTATATATTGCTATTTTAAAGACGTGTTTACCGCTTGTAAAGCACGTTGGACATGAATTAACCTTGTTTTAATATACACAATAAGGTTTACAAATACTGTACTAAAATACCGAATGTATCACGATTTTAAACACGCCCATAGTTCGATATTTTCAGACACAACTTAATACAATTACTTAAATTAATGCCTAATTATTTCAATGTATTGACAATGATCAGGTTGGAATTACTGATTAAATTAAAATAATTAAATAATAATGATAGCATAAGCCGACTGTGACACGATGAACAACTTTAGGCTACTCAAGAAATATTCACAAACAACGATTTGAGTCAAGACAAAATAATTTCTGGACATATTCAAATAAACATAACATAGAAGCTTTTAATACACCAGACTTCTAACTGACACTCAATAGTCAGTTAGATAGTTCTAACTGACTCTCAGTAGTCAGTTAGAGACTAACTGACTCTCAGTAGTCAGTTAGAGAGTATCTAATGAAAACTGCAGAATCGGGTGAAATTAAGTAAAATAGTACTCAAAATACACTATGTACATAAGTATTAATTAATTAATCAATAAGATATTTTAGATATTTAAACATGGATATTATATTAAATACTATAGTATTAATAATATAATATTCATCTTTTAAATATGTAAATTATCTTATTTATTTTTCTATTATTTTGATTTTTTTATTATATATAATACATGCTGTAGTCTAGTGGACGAAGCGCCCCCACTTTGCATAAACTTTCCTTTCCCTTGCTTTAACTTCCGTGCAGTGTACAGAGGCTCCCTAATGCCCTGTAGCTAACATTGGTAGGCCCCGAAGAGCAAGTCCGTCTATGATTGACCATTTTACTGACCGATGAGACTGATCCGTTAACACTTTTTTCCGGTGCGTAACTGATTGAGTTGATTGTAAGAGTATGATGTGACTTGACCGATCATTAGCAGATAGGAAATTATAGGATATGTTGAATAGATCTATCATCAATTAATTTACTTTCATTTCCTTTTCTTGATTTATTACTTTGCTGGCAGAGCTCCGTAGTGATTGAAGGAATCAGGCTATAAAGTTAACATTTAGCCCACCCGCCTTTTCTTGACATTGGTGTGACAAGATTATGCTATAGCCTTTGTCATCCCTCAAAAGTCATTTAAGTGTCAGCTTAGAATAATTTTAGCACATTTTTGCTTCCAATACCGTAGTCAATACCGCATAGACTACACGTGCAAAGCCATTTTCCACCAAATCATAAATGCTGGAAAAATAATAATGATAATTTGTTCTTGATTTAAACCGGGTTAGTTTTATTTTGTGCAACAATTGGAACTACACATTAATTTAATGTTAAAGTAGATGCCGGTAGTTACCTACTTCCTATTTTAATTTAGACAGCCCTCTTTCCAAGAAGTCATCCCACAGTCTCATAAAACTAGGTAAACGTACGTGCTAGAAAAATGTACCATAGGCTTAAATGACGTATAAATTGGCATCATCATCAATTAGCCCATTATAATAAGGTCTTCGTTTAATAATTAATTAAATAAGTAAAAGCATTTTTAAAATCTTTATTTATGAATCGTTATTTATGTTATAGTGGAATTCTTACTAGTGCATACAGAAGTCATATAACGCTTATATTAACGCTCATATATTTATTTATTTGCAGTAGGCCTATTTTTGTATTTACAGTATTTAGTTTAACGAAGTTTGCGTCGAGTTGTATGCGCTTGTTTGTTTTTTTTTTATATACAC
Organism: Antedon mediterranea; assembly: GCF_964355755.1. Taxonomy (NCBI): domain Eukaryota; kingdom Metazoa; phylum Echinodermata; class Crinoidea; order Comatulida; family Antedonidae; genus Antedon; species Antedon mediterranea. Next base: position 35,292,360 of record NC_092670.1, on the reverse strand, counting down.
CATCTGCGCATCACATATTGTGTTTGTACAAAATCGACTTTTTTAGTTTATTTTATTTTTTATTTCAACAATATTTAACGAGAGTGGTTCATCCATGATCATTAGGGACCCTCATTAAATTTAACAATGTTAACAAACATCAGGTCATAGTATAGCATACATCCTAATAACGCACACCTGGTTTAGCGTGCGTACGTACATGCACGTTACGTTTGCGCCTAACTAATTCTAGTTATAATATAGTACCTTAATCTTTATATCGACGTCCATCTTTCGAGGTTAGTGACTGAGATACCTGTGATATATTTGAACCCACTCTCTCTTTTTTCTCTAAAATTATTATAGGTAAAGGGTAATCGACTCACCCGACCTTGATAATTGAGTATGTAATTGCAGCTCGTCAAGATACTACCGGTAGCCTATACATACGCCTACAAATTATAACCTGTTGATTGTTCGATCACTGACTTTATTTAATTTTTTTTTATATATTTTATTTATATCTAATTTACAATCTTCTTTTAAAAAAACATAGTACAGTATTATATACTTTTGCCATAAACTAGATAAAATAAGTAGAAATGCTATGCAACAAAATTTAATCACGAAAAATCATCTTCATTCACTTTCACTATACACTTTGAGTATAGTATTTTAGAACATCGGTTGGTTAAAATTATGGAGTTGAGTTTCCTAATTTCTTTCTTAAAATGCTTTGTTTTTAAATTAAGTTTTAAACATTTTCTATTTTTCAGTAAACACAATTGGAAGAAAGCATGATACATTCAATACGAAACATAGAAATAATTGTCTTACTTATCTAGGTTTCTGTGACAGCTTTGATATTCTTAAAATATAAATGCGGTTGTCCACCTCTAATTCGAGGTCATTACTACCAAAATATTGGTCATCCCCCTACGATGTCCGAGTCATTGACACTCTCTGAAAAATTGTCAACAACACAAACAAGACGGTGTACCGTCTACATAATTACTATTAAATCTAATTTAATTTATTTTTTAAACTACCCACGATAAAATATAATAATTCTGTCTAGTTATATAAAAATCACGTTCAATTAAAGATAACAATCTTGTAGATATTCTAGACAATGGGAAGTATTTGAGACGATTTACTTGTTTAACGATTCTTTGTATATTATCATTTTGTGTCGTTGACTGATATTAACTGACAGAAGTTTTCTCTCCTTCTATAAAGGATGAATGAATGCTCTATGTTAAATTTCCAACCAAAGATCACCTCAAATATAATATTTTTTAATTAAAATAATTTAGCATACTGTTTTTACTTAGCAGCAAAACCAAACCTCTGCTTTTCTAAACTATAATATGATGTGGGATCATAATGAAACTTAACCCTATCCTCTTTCCACCGTGTTCACATTTGATGCCTGAATGATGCCTAAATACTTAGCAAAAATCTAACAACTCTGTTTGATTTACATACTTATTATCAAAACGCATACATTTGCTGTCAGCCAAATTAAGAGTTATAGTTTAATTGTTTTGCTTCTTTCAATTCGATAATAAAACTAGCTCATCCAATTGCTATTGTCTCATATTTTTTTTTTTTTAAATTGTAAATCTTCTGCCATATTTTATTTTATGCGTGTTTGATTTGTATGTATATGCTGTTTGTTGTGATTGTCTATGGTGTTTGTTGTGATTGTTTATACTGTTTTTAAAGGACCCCATTGGAATTAAGTTGATTTTTTTTCTCGACTTTATGGGCTATATTTGCTTGTACATTGTTTGAATTCATATTGTCTTGTAATCATATGTTGAAACGGAATAAAATCAAATCAATTATGATCATTACAAATTTCATTTCAGTTTATAATTACATTAAACTTGAAAATGATACATTATGTCTCAAACCTTACAAAAATTATCGCTGCTTTTGAGTGACAATCGAAAAGTATTTTGAACTGTCTTTTATATTCGTGTAAGAGAAATATTTGAGAGTTTGTATTGTATATCAGATCTGATTCTGTACATTTTTCTATCAACGGGTGGCTAATCGTTATAAGTACATAATTTGTTGGAACATATGTTTACATATCAATTTACAGAGAATGTTCAGGTGTAATAAAGTGGCGCTCTGTTATAGAGCACATTCAGTAATAGAAAAAGGTTTTCTTAATAATAATGTCTTGTTTAATTGGTAATAAATGGTCATGCTATGCCTAATTAATCAACAAATAATAATAGTTTCATTGTATTTTTTTAGTGGTAAGCAACTTACTAAAATCATGCTCTGCATTTTCGTCTATGTTGGAACATTACCGAAGTAATGTTTTCATAAAGCTCTGTCTACACTATCAAACTAGTTTGACAAAAAAAGTGTGATGTGCCCAAATATGGTAGTGATATGACATCATCATGTCCATGTGCACATCAAACTTGTTTGTCACATAAAGTTTGATAGTGTAGACAGAGCATGATTTAGTAAGTAGCTTAAAAGAACCTAACATAACTATTAAAAACTGAAACTGAATTATGAAATTATTTTTTAAATGAGATGTAATCGGAGTTTGTCAACCATCAATAGTTCCTTTTTGATGTATTTATTATAGTCTAAATTTTAGAAGAGTACCGTACGGTACCAATACAATACAAAAAGTGGAATAATAAATCTGGTATTGGAAAAAAAAAAGAAAGTAAAGTTATTTTCCACGCTAATAAAATGCGCAACCAATCAGAGCTCATATGTTCGATTTACGCTACGTTTTATTTACGTTAATAACTAAAAACATTGACGTTCGATTTTATTTACCGGAGCCGGACAGGAACAGGTGTAAAAAAACCTTTTGTGTCACGGAAAAAATACAAATTCCACTGGAGTATTTTATATCTTTATTAAGCAAAATATGAATCAAAACAAATTAGTCAAGCTAAAATACCGAGGTTTCCATTCGAATAAAATTATAATAAAATAACAAAACTTGCTGTGTGATCTGGTGAGAATGATGATGTACGTGCTATAAATACAAAGCGAATGATTATTTATCAAATAGCAGTGGTGTATAATAGTTGTACTGAAAACTGTCGAGTTTAATGATAGATGAGTTTCTACACAGCTCCAACAAAATTACCCCAGGTATCCATGCGGTAAAGATCAAAGGTATCGCGCAGGTCAACCAGAGGCGCATTGGCGTACGCGCTTCGTACTGTTTCTTTCACCGTCCTTTCACAGTCAGTCTAAATTAAGGTTTCCCCGATTTCGTCAGCAAACAAGACATTCCTGTGTCGTTCATAATTTTACAAAATCCAATATTTACTTTAGATAGACATCAAGCTAATAGATTCGTCCGGCTTATTCAATTTTATCGTGACTTTTGTAGTCTCCAATCACCAGACTGTCCCCTGATAAATAATGACGATTTGCCTTTGGTAACTTCTGTCATCTTAGATTAAAACATGTTTAAGAAATAATAGTAGGCCTAAAGCCTCTGATAGACTTGAAACTGTGTATCTGTAATGAGTACCGTATTAGCCTATATGCTAAAACACAGTAACCTGTAAACCGATTTTCAAACACCACAGCTACCGGTACCTTATATTTCGCAGTTTCTATGTTTTGATACAGATTATACTAAACTGTTAGAAAGAGTTGTATATTATTTTGTGGATGATGATACTACTTAAATAAATTGCCAAATCTCAACTAAAACGTACAAATATCAAGTCTAATTTAAATAAAAAGGAAGTAAAGCAAGTAACAAATAATATTAGTCGGCTAGTAATTTTGATTTTTTTTAATATTTAAAATGTACTTTTTGAGTAACGAACAACATTTAATTTCTTTAATTATCCATATTCACTAAAAAAACTTAGTAGAAATCAATATTTTACACATTCTAGAGTTTGCATCAAGTAGTTATAATTAGGCCTTAACAAAATATATATATATTGCTTTTGTTTACTATGTTTGGATCTCGAAAAATTACAGTTTTCTAACGCTGTACGGTATTACAAAATACACAAAGAATCATCTACAGAAAAGCAATGAAAAATAAAATCTATGCGTCTTAACAGGACTTGCACACGGAATTACATTGTAATAATAAGGCCTACATGTGTAATATTAATATTCTAATGACAACAACATTTTGTTTTAGAAGGCCAAGATCTAATCTAATAAATGTCAATCAATAATATTGTTGACTAAAACAGAATTTTAATTTTATAACCGCTTGGTCAATATTTTTATTAACGATACGGACACAACAACCCACTCGGAAACTATTAACTTACAAGTACATCAAAATGAAACGCATCATTGTGAAATTATATTTTTAGGATTGACTGATATTTTTTTAATCCTTTTTCTTGTGGTTAGAAGGGGAAGTAGTGGAAGATTGATAGGAAGCAAGATCCCCAATATTCGTGTTGAAATTTTGCCAGGTAAGGCTCAGTGGTAAATAAAAACGTGAAACATTAAAACGCTTCTTACGTCACAAGAAAGTAAATGAACGTGTTCCAACAACAGCAATTTTTCTTGCATTTCATTACTAACAAAATTCCATTCTATGTAATTAAAAGTAGAAAAAAACTCAAATGTTGAAATACTCCACATGTGTTTAAAAAATAATCAAGCTGATATTGTAACTTTTGGCATAATTCAAGTAGACGCCTATACTTTCACCAATGAAGCCATGTCTACACTATCATACTAGTTTGACAAAAAAAAGTGTGATGTGCCCAAAAATTGTAATGATATGCTTAAATATGGTAGTGATATGACATCACCATGTCCATACAGTATATGGGCACATCACATTTACACCTCACACTTGCCTGCGGAATTACTATACTCAGTTTTCATCATACACCAAGATACCTAAATAAACTTGGTTCTGAAACTAAATTCGAAATTATTGATCATTTCATATCAGTCATCTTTAAATTAGTTTCGCTTATTATGATAATTAATGATGACTGCATGCTAAACTGGAACTGTCTTGAAAGACGTGACATACCTTACTGACCTAAGTTTTGTTTGGCAACAGATAGACGATAAGCGCGTAACCAAGACGGATAGGAAGTCCAGGCGGCTGCCAAGTAGGCCTAACCTAAAGTAAAACTACTGATGTCGTAGTGAAAATCAAATCACATCTGCAAACGTAAATTCACTGGAGGAATTTAAAAAAAAAGACATGCATCCTAGAATGTGTTTCGAATTAATACGGTAATTAGTAAAAAGATAAATATAGTACAAATATTTTGGCACATGTGGCGTTTTATACGTAATTCCAGACAAAAATCGAAACGTCGACTAATAATAAGACCTACTAATTATAAAATTAAATGACAATAAATATAGAACGTCTAGAATGAATGCCTCATGGTGCTTAAATAATTATCTTGAAGAAATTATCTGTACTTCTTTACTTTAATATCTTGAATGAATGTAATATTATTGGTGATGCCTGGCTTGATCGATTCCCAGCACTTCAACTAAAGATAAAAGGAAGTTAGTGTCTCGCCGATTAGCCTTTTTCATATTTCAAAAACCGACACACTACTTGTGAACCACTGTTTACCCTCGACTTTTTGACCCGAAAAATATTAAATGTGAAATGATTCATAATAATGAATCAACACTGATACCAATGTGTTTTGAACTTTCTGTCCTTGTCCGTGACGCGTTTCCGGTTTAGGTCCTAGAAACCATAACTCCGCCCTCTGGTGTCTCGACAGATTTTGGGACGTCTGAATATTGTAGGCCCGACCCGGAACTGCAGCAATGGGTTTGAAATTACGTAGCCACGTGTGGGCACGGCCCCAGCTCTTATAAATATAGTATCGTAATGAAGATCGGCATTAGAGCATCGGCAAGAAAACGATAAAGTGGAGGAAAATTAAAAGATCAGCTCCAAGAACAACTGGTATTAAATACATATTGCAACTAATTGGTAAGTTACTAAAATATTTTAAAATGTAATATATTTCTTCCAAATAATTATTTTTATTTAATTAAACATTCTTAAATTAAATAATTTTATTTTAAAAATTAAATTAATAAGTAAATATTGTTCGTTAACTTAAGCATTATACAATTCTTGAATTTTCAGTCTTTTTCTTATCTAAGTTATGTAAAATAAAAATTATTATTATCAAATACTATATACTAAATTAAATATTCATATGATTATTATTTTGGTAACATATGTATTATTCGTGTATTTAGTTGTATCCCCTGCATATTAATTTAAAATGGTTTTAAATTATGATGTTTATATGAGGAGGTGAGGTGAGTCCCGTGTTCTCTGAACGTAGGGGAATGAGCTGTTAGGAGCTCATTGTACTAAGCCTCGGCATTATGTGGTAGGGTGGCCAGTTCCTTTCCACGCCGCCTTTTTTTTCCCTAGTATTTTCAACCAGGTACTCATTTTACAGCTGAGTGAACTGGGAGTTGTTGGGCATTGAACCCGGGTCTATCTGTACGACAGTCAAGTGTCCTAACCACTTATTAATTACGATACTCTATTGTTGCTAATTAATTAAAAGTAATCAATATATTTTAAATATGTGCATTCTTTTTTTTTTTATTCTATACCGCTTTTATGTTTTTCAATGTTCTGTTGATTTTTCTATTGTATATCTTTATAGAACATTCATTATTTTGTTTACAGTTTGTAACGTGAAATAGAAATGAAAAGTTTAATATTAATCGCATTGCTGGCTGCAGTCACCAGTGCGAAGCATTACCGAGGCGGTACATTTAGTTGGGAACCAGCAGAAGATGGAAAGGTAAAATTAATTAATATCGTACACTATACACTAAGTAAAAGTAATTAATTTGGAGTTTAGAATCCCATTATCTAATAAATAGCCTAGTACTGTGCAGCGCAATATTTCTATTATAATGTTACCAAATTGAATTAAAAACTTAAAAATTACCAAAACCAATGCGATTTTAATATACTGTAATCTAATCGCATTGATATACTTACCGTTGCGTTAAATATGTTTTTAATCATAATTACGATAATAAATAATTAAGTTATATAAACATCGATTCAATAATCAACTAACTCGATAAGAGAAAAAAAAACAGAGGTTATACATTTTTTTAAAGCATCCTGTTTGTTGTCATGCTACAAATACAGGTACAGATACTATGTAATGTGTTTTTGCAAGGTTGAGGAGTATTTCTAACCTATTATTACCATATTTTTCGAGATTTATCTGAATAAACGGGAATAATTAAGGAAACAATTCTGTTAATGACCTAATCATAACAAAAGTCAATTCTTGACGTCACAAAACAAAACAAACTACGCACCAATGACGAGGTAATTAAGTTTACTTTATCGCGTTGTAAAGGAAACACTTAACCTCGATTCCTAAGATCGTATAATGGTGACGAGTTAACATCTGATGTTAAATAGTTCCTACTACGCATTGCACTATAGTATGGTCATTGAACTTAGTTCTTTACTTCTACTAATTTATCTACTACTACTACAGTCACATTTTAAACAAATACGTTTGTTGTAGGCCCTATTATTCTATGTGCCTTGGTATTTAGTTATTTTGGACCTACATAAGACAGGCTGAAGTAAAAGAAACATTTTTGTTTTCAAACATTTTAAGTGATTTCTATTCTTAATGTTTGTGTACACTTATTGCCATCATGTAGTTTACTAAGGTCAAACACAGTCTACCATGACAATACAATAACATAGTGATGTGATTCTGCCTTTAATTTATGAAAGATCGTTTACCAGTTTACGCACACTCTATCCTGCATCTTTTATTTTACAAAGGCAGACAATATCTGATTAGAGGATTGATATGTTAGCACTTACTATACCAATTGAACATAGAAAGCCCTAGTATAAATGCTGAATCATTTTGAATAAAACAAATATAGAAAGTCAAATCGAAAGTAAGAAATTATTATTATTAATTCAATAATAAATTACTAAATAAATTTTGAATTTGATTTTAATCATCCAGGTTGAGATCACATGGAGAGTGTCATGGATGAGAAGTTACGAAGGAATGGATCGGTTTATGTGCTCAGACGACAAAACGACAATTGTGGGGGAAGGACGACTGCTGTGTATGGAGTGCAACCAGCACGACATATATAGAAAAGAATTGGATCTCAATTGTACCAGTTGGGATGAATCAGAGAACTGGAGTACAGGTGTCGGATCATTTACGTATACACCCGAGCCTGGAATGCGACAATTTACACTTTCGTAAGTTTCTGAATGGGACTCATTCACACTTTGGAATGTTGTTTTTGAAAGTTCAAATTTTGTTTAGGTTAGTTCATTTATTAGATTATACGGTGTAATCTCTTTCCATTTGGAAACTAAATTGATAGAGACATGATTATTTAAACTTGCAGGTAAAGATATTACGATATAGTAAAGGAAAAAAAAAATGGTGATTGGGGCCTAAATGTAAATGTATTATTAACACTACTAGGTCACTGTTAGTTTATTGTAAGATATTTCAAGCATTACTAATACTTAACATCATTTAACATTTCAGAAATTAATTTTAGAAATTGTTGGAGATGGGAAAACATTCTACAAATGCAATTAAGTTCTAACATCATAAACTTGGTGACTGTCCATTACGACCCTAAGTCGGAAAATAAAGTGGAATTAACAATAATTGTATTAATTTGCATTTCAACAGATACCAGGAGTCAACAACCCCTAACAAATTCAACTACAACAGCCAATGGATGCAGGAGTTGAAAAACTACGGTGGGCCTGGCAACGCATGGAGAATGGTTACAACGGTTGACTTGGACGTTTCTAACGAATCACCAAAAACTACACATCCCGCAATGATCACACTCATGAAAGAATGTGGCGATGTTTCTATCCAAATTCCAGGTAAGGATTAAAGGCATTGTTTTTGAAGAAATAATACTTCTTTAACTACCGTTTAGATAGTATTAAATCGTAAAGGATTTTATTTTATTTTTCTGTTTCGGGTTGACCAACTAACATAATGATTTAGAAATTGTTTGGTCTTCCCTTGCCTATTTCTTAATTTTGTATTTGGCAGAAATTTAAAAATAAATAATACATTTATAAAACAATAACACAAATAAATAACAGTGGCATGTTGTTCAGGGTAAGTAAAGCCGGGGTACTTAGGCCTAAAGGTGGCTTAACAACGATGATTGGGGCTACAGTAGTGTTTTGTGTATTATTCCAAACGGCAAGAAACCAATTACAGGGGGTAGGCCTATAAACTATTATTTAATAATGCATTATGCTATAAACTAAAAGTCTCATTTGAAGCGTAGGAGTAGAAAGAGTCTTAAGGAACAACTCTGGAGTTATGTCAGAATTGAACCATGGATCTTGGATAGATGGAAAGCACATTGACCACCAAACTACAGCTCGTAGTGATCATGAAGTAATATTCAATTTTGTTTGTTTTTAAACAGTGGCAGATGCAGACGACGACAATGTAAAATGTCGATGGACCAACAAAGAAAACGAGTGTCCTAAGCGAGCTTGCAGCTCCAACGGACGCTACTGTTCAAGTCACCGTATGTGCGGCGACCCGTTCCCTGGAGCCACTATCGATGAAAATGAGTGCCGCTATTCATTCCCCGTGTCCCAAATGGAACCAGGATGGTACGCTGTTCCGATCACACTTGAGGATCACAGACCATCAGTTACCGGACGTTTAGAAAGTGGCGCACTTAGCAAAGTGCCCCTCCAATTTCTCATTAAGGTCGAGTCGAAAGGTAATATTGGTTTGTTATTATCAGAAAACGTTACCCTGTAAAAAATAGACTGTATTGTGTATATATAGTACATTTATGGAGTCAACGTCACATTGATTATGATGTCTAGAATGTTAAGTTACATTTAACATCAGGTCTAATTTAAACATATCGTATTCATTTTTAGGCGAATGCAGACTCTTGAGTTTTGGTAACTATAAACGCTGTCATGTTATCAAACCAGGACAAGACTGGAGTTATGAACTAAAGGCTTACAGCAGTGCGGAGTAAGTCAACATTTGTTTTTCCTTCTAATCTTTCCAATAATTAATCACGCGTAACAGTAACTAGTGCCATCACACTTCAATCAATCATAATTCTACACTGTACGTTATTGAAAAACTGAATGACTAACTAAAGTTCGATTTGTTACAGTGTTAAAATTATGGTAATTGAACGACCGAATCAAGATTTCGACATGACTCCGTTGGAGAATCACGGGAACTATTCTAGCCGAGTTGTATCCTGGACACCAAAAGTATCGGACATTGGAAAACACTTTGTACTGTTCCATGCAGTGGATCGTGATGGGTACGTAATTATGACATTATTTTGAAATCATTTTGTTATTTATGATATATCAGTTTTTTCTGAAAAAGCTTTTAAGTTTCGTAATTTGTTCTTTGTTTACATATTTAATATTGTTATTGTAAATAATTCTTGATATATTTGATTTTTTGTTTTTGTTTACAGATTTTACAGTAGTTACGAAACGCTTACCATCCTGGTTAAACGTGAGTGTTGCATTAATTGAGCTAAAGTTCTGAGTTTAAAAGAAAATAGCAAATTGAAGACAAAACTTGGCAGGAACAATCCTGGATATATTTAGTATTCACACTAATGCTAAAACACTTTTTTAATACCCTTATTGAATTAGAATGTTTTCTATAAAGTTATCTATATTTTATATCGTTTTTGTAGCTTTTGTTGCTGAAATTCAAGAACCATCACCACCAAAGATTCTACCAATGCAGTCCTCCCCTGCCCCACTTTCTGAAATCTCACCAAAGCCTAAAATGTGGAAAATTAAATTCGACAAAGCGGTAAGAACACTATAATGCAATAATTTGTTTCAATATTGTAATACTATCAATGGAAAAATTTATTAAGATATGTCTACTTAATTTTGTCAAGATGAATAGGCCTAATAGGAATGAAACAAACAGATAAACAATCATTTTTTTTCTATAGGTTGTCAGGCCAACCAAGCCAACATTTATCTCAATCACAGACATGATGGGAAATGTAGCTGCTAGATATGATGTCTCAAACAAAGATGAAGTAAAAATTACACCTAACAAGCCTGACGTCATGTCTATTGCTAACCCATTTGATCTAATGAAACCAGGCACTAATTACGTATTGAACGTTGACCAAGGAACGGCTGGACAAAAATGCACTGATGCGTGTGGATACGACTGTGGATTCAAGCCTAGTGAATACTTGTCATGGCTTATAAGGACCCGTAAGTTATTTTTAAAATAATGTGTGTTGTTAATCATTGTAGTTGATATTTTGAAAAGTATTAAACTAGCAACAATATCAATTGTAATTATCCTTGGTCTTTTAGCTGCTATTCCTGAACCAACCGTAGAGTGTGGACCATCCAGTCTAAGTGTGTACATCCCAAAAGGATTTGCAGAGGGCGTAAAACCAAATAAGCTACGATTTATTGATAACTGGAGCAGAAAATGCTTTGCGCAAATATTCAACTCTACTCACTACAAGATGACAACAGGATACGAAGAATGTGGAACGGTGGCTGAGGTGAGTAGGCATAATATTTTTTAGAAGATTAATGCTGTTTAAATATGGTTTTGTGGGCCATAAAAAAATGATAATAAAACCTAATAGTGCAGTTTTGTAAGAAAAATAGTACGAAAAGGAAAAGAAAACGTAACCTATACTAATAAATGCTCTATTTATTATAATCAGAGACCAGCGCCTGGACGTCTGATTTTCAAAAACGTCGTTCGGGACGTACCGATGCCAATTGCTAAAGGTCAACCAGTTACCAGAAGCCATCGTCAAATTAAAATCAACGTAACTTGTGAAGTGGAGGGATTGGATTATTACGACGTTAGCTTTACTCCGTCAGATGCCATAGAAGCAATCACTGTACGCGGACAATCCAGGCTAAACACAATGCTCAAACTATACACTGACGATACTTTTTCAAGAGAATATACCAAAGAAGACATGCCGACAGCCGTTGACCTGAACCAGAGAATGTTCTTTGGATTGGAAGCAGTAAATAAAGGAAAGGATCTCCAGATTGTCAGCTGCACGGCAACTCCTAAACAGAAGGCTGGGTGTAAAGCAGACAAGTACACATTCATTAAAGATGGGTAAGTGTATTATACAACAAAATAAGTTATTCAAAGTGACAACTACTGTGAAGTAGCTGGTTAGTAATCTGGATGTCCGAGTCCCCCTCCCGAGAATTACACAAGTAATTCAAATTTACAATTTACGTCAGGGTAGGGAAGTGAAAATATAGTCAAATAATGTTAATACCCAGTGACTTCATGTTATTCAAACATTTCAACGACTTTAAAAAAAAAGAATTATTATTACCATACGATTTACATTGTTTATTCTTTTTTTAAGATGCCCTGTCGACCCAACCCTTCAGTTCGAACAGGCATTCAACCGGTATGAGAGGAGATTTTCTATGGATGCATTTAGCTTCATGTTCACCGGATTAACAGAAGAGGTAAGCCTTTCCTAAATATTGACCAAAACACCATTAAATTTAAAAATGGTTCATACATGTAAATGAGACTTTACGATTCAGAAAATACAATTGAACTATTAATATGATAAATGGTAGTAATAGTCTATAAATGAAAATATTGAAGGGAATATTGAACCACAATAATACCCCTGAAAACTTAATAAAGAGCGTCTTTTTTACCTATCAAGACAAAGAAGCTAGACCAGTTTGGAAAAAGTACTGATAAAATAAATGACAAAATAGGACAGGGATTAATAAAAACAATCCATGTATAAACATAGATGAAATAGCGCCCCAGCGGTTTATTCTGATTGTATACCCAATAGAGTCGTGTCCATTTTCCTCTTTTGTGATGAAAAAAAACAATGTCAACAATAATACATCAAAGACTATTTTTAACAGCTGTAACCAAAACACAAAGCTTTTAGCTTTTGGCGGTAACTTTTCTTTCAATATTATTAACAATATTATAAAACCTATTTATTTTCTAGGTATTAGTCAAATGTACAACAGCAATCTGTGAGCCGGGTGATCTAGACTCTCTATGTACCCAGTTATCATGGCAATCGTGTCCATCTGATACCATCCTCATACCAAGCAAATCTGACGTCATGGCAGACGTTGTCGTACCTATAGGCGGCTAAAACTTCACCCCGATTAAGTTATTACTCATAAACAGACTTAAATGTTCGGTTCAAGCTTTAAAGAAATCATACTGACAGTGGGTATTTTGACATTTGAATATCAATACTACAACAGTCAGTAATTATAACGATATTAGATTATTGTTTTAAATATAATAGGATTATTATTGTTGTTGTTGTTAAGCCTAAAGCACAAACGATTTCCTATAATATATATATTATGGGATATTATGTGTATTTTCATTTTCTTGTTTTGTAATTTTGTAAAGTACCGTAAATGTTTTATAATGTGCAACACTATTACTTTTAAAGATGGTAAATTTATAAACATCAGAATTATCTATATAACCGTTATGTCGTATTGAATTGTTAAATAAATATTATATATCATTACAATTGATTAATTTATTAAAACTACGTTAATATAGCTTTAAGATAATATTGCCGTTCATTTTTCCTTTAAGGACTATGAAACGCCAAATGCGTCAACGCCTTAATGTAATAAAAGTATAATACTGTACTGTAATGTTGATCAAAACAGTCAAATGTTTTCAGTCGATTGTACACTATAATTAAGAAAATATATTTAGAATGGTGCAATGTGTATATTTGTATAATATAAATATATTCTCGGTCAGAGTTAAGAATAAATTATAGACAGCATTAGAGAAAATAAATCGTTGTGTTATATATTGTAAAACCAAGAAACTCTACTTTTGGACATGTTAAAGGGACACTTTATGATGGAACGAAGAATCATATGTGTTAACACTGTGGCAATCTTTATTCAGAAACCGCTATCAAAGGGACACTTTGATTAAGAATGTATCTTCTTAAGACATTATTTCACATCATAAAGGAAAGAGTAAAGGACGAAACAAACAAATAATGGTTTGGAATAATTATATATTATTATAAAAGTAACATAGAGAGGGGATACTGTCTGTCATAAATGGGTTATTAGTAAAGGAAACTTGCTACTTCAGTGTCAGATCTGACAGGTTATGGTTTGTCTACAAAACGTTGGCCTAAGACGACCTATAGGCAAAGCGTACGACTTTCCTCATCTGCGGGTGAAATCAATTATTGAAGGCGCTGATTGTACACTGCATTAGTCCGTGGTAGTTTTTTGTGTTAAAATGAGAAACTTTCTAATAATATAGACATTCGATTTATGTCTTTTAAACTACGTTGACATTTGTAGTTATAATTAATTACTGTAGTATAATAGTGTGTCGCCCTCTATTGTAAAAAAAAAGTAATCGTTCTAGAAGTATCAGACGGATGATCAGACAAACAAGTAAATGTCCCGCCTACTAATTTATAAATAAGCTATACATTTTCCTGTTCTTTAAGTCGTCAGTTTTGAAGAGATCTAGATATTAACCGAATACTAAGCGATCGAGTTACAGCTTTTTCTTTATGAAACAACAGCAATACAACTAAACTTGGGACGTCAGAGACGAAACGAATAAGGGCCTGCACCGAAGACCAAACAACAACTTGTTCTTAAATTTAGTCAATTGATAGTTTTCTCAATGTTTTTAGAGTGGTATTAGTTAGTGTGATTAATTACACGTAACTCGCCAATTAGAGGATGAATAAAATATTTTATAATTCATCGTGAGGCCTAGTGAGTGGAGTTGACAAATCGTGATTTACAACCTTTGGCACTTGGTCAAGATTGAACCCCGGACCTTGGGATTGGAAGGCTACTAAGCTACAGTTCCACTACAAAATACTTTCGTTTTATCAACACTATTTATATAAGTATTCTTCCTAATTCTGCTACAGAAAGACTTCATAGTCTAATTTGTCTAAATAATATAATTAAAATACAGTACGCCCTACCAGGGAAGAGTTAAATTTAACTCTTCCCTGGCCCTACGTTATAAAGCACGATAGGCCAACAATTTTACTTCGAAACAACAGGTATTTAATGCTTCTAAGGTAGCCTGAACATGAAAGGTTGGGGACCAATTATAGCCTGGCCCTTCCATTGGTACAACCAAGATCCATTGGTACAACCAAGATCTTCAACCTGAGTTGGTTATAAAGGTATTTACTATCATAATAGTTACAACTGAACGTACCATTTATTAGTTAACTTTTTTTTGTCTTTCGTGGACTCGTCCCACTTTTATTGTCATATAATATATTCTTAATAAAATACAATACTTCTTAAAACTTAAAATTTGTCTAAACATAATCCCCGTATAAAGATGTGGACGAAACATGTTGGCCGACATGCCACTCGAGCCGCGGAGGAAAAAGGGTAAAATAAATAACGGCATAGAACGTAGGCTACGCGACAATTCTGCGCGTCGTGATGGTGTAAGGCCTATGATTTAAAAAAAGGTAAATTTCCGTCGACTCATGTTTCAAACAACTGTAGATTATAAGGAGTGACATTCACAAAGAAACGTAAACTAATTTTGAAAAGTATTAATACGATGTCCAGTTTGTCTTTGTTTCTTTAGACAAATGATGAATATTTATTACGGCATATAGGCCTATACATCATATTGTGCAATACAAACTAGGGCATATCATGCCCTATAAAATTCAAGTCATCGAAATCTAACTATCTTATTTAAAAAGATGGAAAATCACGCTGATTTAGCTTTAAGCTATTACTTTAAGTTTAGAATTTATTAATACAATAACAAATGATGACTAATATAATATTATCTAGTCTGTTTTCCGTAGGCCTAAATTGCTGTACCTTTCGGGCCGGGATCACTACACCGTAGCAGTACCGTTTCCCCCGGGACCAAATACACACCGACCGCCAAAACTGCTTCACAAGTATATAGGTTTTAACTTCATTAGTACCGTCTTAATGTATTATTTATGTAACTTAACTGATATGTACATACCCATTCTGTTGAATTTGTAAACAGAAGTTTTAAGAAGTTTCTTCTGATTTCATTCAGTACTTAAATGTTTCCATCAACATTTCGTAGTGTCTCCACTTTCCAATTTCCGCATTTCACGTTACGTAATACTAATGTGACGTCACATATTATAAGTAGATAATGAAGAATGGCTAAGGTTAATTACTTGTATAACTGCAAAGATTTGATATCGTTCCGAATTGGATTAAATGTCAACATTATGTGATAAATCAATGTTGAATGTAATTATACAGATTTATTATATAATCTAGAAAGATTATCAAAAAAGTACTCCAAATGTTTTTTTTATTTACGTATTTTTAAATTACTGTTGGTGAGGATGATGACGTAATCAAGATGGCAGGACGATGTCTATTAGGGATGGTGATGATGTCAGAATGATAATATAAAGATGATGATAATATTATTATAATTATTGGAATGATGATATTGATTATGAGGATATTAATGAGAGTGTGTTGTTTTGTGTGACGAAAACACATATTTGTTTCTTGTTTCTTGTGAACTTTATTCAATCAATCCTGAATTCATAATATTACCATAATAACGGTATAGTGTAGTGATTTGTACAAAAAAAAATAATTATAAAACATATACATTGATTATTTACAGTAATGATAATACATAAAATATCAGATAGTGTTTAACGGATTATTTAGCAAAAGCCTATACAAATGAACATGGTTATAAGCAAAAGTTATATATTGATTGATTGAATCGGGCAAGGCTTTAAAATGTGATGTTCTATGTAACCATTAAAAATTGAAAGAAAACTAAATTAGGGCTTACGATACTATTACACACGCTCATGAGAACTAGTAAGGACCGCAAGGGTGCTATTTGTACAGTTGTGGCCCTACAATCAATTAATGATAATAGGTTTAAAGAAAGAAAGATGAACTTATCGCTTCGAGACAGGGTAAATCATACAATCATCAGAAAAAAGACAGGTGTTACAGATATATTGGAGAAAGTAAGACAGTCAAAATGGAGATGGGCTGGGCATGTGGCAAGATTTCAAGATAACAGATGGACATACAGATTAACAGAATGGCAACCAAGGGTAGGAAAGAGGAAAAGAGGAAGACAAAAAAGAAGGTGGAGAGATGATCTAACAACATACATTGGAACGGCTGCATGGACTAGGACAGCAAGAATTAGACAGAAATGGAAATGTTATGAGGAGGGCTTCATTCAACATATGGATGAACTAATGCCTAGATAGATAGATAGATAGATAGATAGATAGATAGATAGATAGATAGGTTTAAACTAAAAAACTGATATTAAATAAATCCGTGACAAATTATCGTGTATAAAGTGAAACTACCAGTTGAGTCAGTAGGGACCTACATGGGTGTCTGGTCTGTCCGTACAAATTGTCACATTGTATGGAAGGCAACGTGACAGAAGTTAAGCTACGGGATTTATTTTGAGACTATTGTGACGTGTGCCGACGGGAACTAGAGTAGCGATTCCCGGAAACGAGACACACATCGGGGGTGTGGGGACAGCCCATGACACAAAGCAGTGAACACACAAACATTATGTTTGTATAATAATACATGATACAATTTAGTCCTTTGTGACCTAATTGATGTTCGAGAATTGTTAGTTTTACTTTCACCAGTTAGCCTATAACTTGATATCACATTAACAAAATATTGGTCAGGCCTACCGCCAGTTTAATTATGTATTTATTAGAAGGCATTATTGATTATGCACTCTTGTACTTCAAATTGTTGGATTTGATTTATTAAAAGAATTTCTGTGTCAAGGGAGTCTCAGCTTCAATTATAAATTATTTAATCAAAATTGTTATCTTTAAATACTAAAAGTAATAAAAATGTTTTGCGGTAGTCTTAAAGCAGCACTTTATATATATATTTTTAATAAATAAATAAATTCAGTAATAATCACTGAACTAAAGTTATATTATTCTAATGTTACTTTTTAGTTCTAGGCTAATAGTATATATTTAGGGTTACTCCAGTATTTTATTGTACTTGAAACGATTAAAGTTTAAATGTCTAAAGATACATTTTTTTTAATTCAATTTTGTTGTTGAATATGCCATTTCAATGCCACAAAATAGATATTCACTTTAACCAACAACTGAATCGAAAAATAAATTACCTGAAAAGAAATGTAATTTAGATTAAACAAGACCATATACATGTCTGCAGTCGCGTGCTCATTTGAGTTAGTTTTACCGACCAACCGACCGACCACCTACCGGTAGGTAGTAAGCTGTAGAGTCGCATTTGCACGCGACTAAAAATACTTGTTATTGTCTGTCAGACAATGGTTTTTAGTTAAAATTAACTGTGAAACAATTTTTGTTTTCTTTACAGAAGTGAATAACTTTCAAAACTTCAAAAAAACTATTTTAAGTCTGATTTTATTAATCTTCATTTTTCATGTTTTTGTGGGAACAATACATCTTTAAAATACTATTCACATTTTGCTTTCTTTTATTCTAAAGTAAAATTTGACATTCACAAAATAATGTCAGTGTATTCTATAGGCCTATACACTACAGTAATTCTTATAACAATAACATAATTACAACACTGACTTGAAATTAATGGTGAAATAAGAAAGTAACCAAAAGTAATTTTGTCCCACTGGGAAATGACTAGTCAGGCAGAAAAATAATTCCATGATCACCTAAAGATATTTGGCTAGACGTTTTTGGCACTTGACTCAAATAGGTAACTTTGAACCTAAAATGATTAGTTATTAGGCAAATAAGTGTAAGATAAATTTTTTAAACCGCAAACTTGAAAATTGGTAATTTCCAACAGACGTGTTTTCTACTTTAAAAACATTTTTTTAAAACAAATTCTTTTATTTTATGTTAATGCTTCAATTTTGTAAACTGCTGTTTAAATACTTCTGATGTATTCTATAATACAATTTTGTTTAATTGTACAGAAAGGTGTTGTGAATGATCAGCCATCAATCCAATTATTTGAATGCGGTGTTTATTCGAACGCGACATTTGTTTGACTGCGACACATTATCGACAGCGGCACTTATTCTATCATAATTATTAATATGATGAGATTTAAATAAATAATCAATGGTGTTATTGTTTTTAAATGTTATAATATTTAAGAATGTATCATGCCGTTAAGAATACAGCACCGTAAATCTATTTTTATATTAATAATTTAAATAATTGAATTTCCTAATAATGATAATTGGACTGGAAGTCAAATAATAATAATACAATATTTGTGAATGATCAGCCATCAATTCGAATGCGGTGTTTATTCGAATGCGTCTGTTTGATGCGGCACATTTATCGACATAATTTATTCTATCATAATTACTATTATTATGATGATATTAAAAACAATAATCATTCCTTTTACTTGTTAAAACATTTAAGAATACACACCTTAAATGATACAGCACCGTATATCTATTTTTATATATTAATAAGTTGAATAATTGAATTTCCTATAATAAATCATTTGAATTGCTGTCGCGGAATACTAAGAGTAGAAAACTGTCTATAAAAAATGATTGACAGATCTGTTATATTAATGTCTATAGTAAAAATCAGACAATTAATGCATTCCATGCGTCGGAAATTTTGCGACGCGACAATTTCGTTGGGAAACATTACGAAAATGATTCGTATACAGTATTACAGTGTCTGTAAGAAATATAATTATCTATATGGGATTAGGTAAAAAGTTTCTTTTTTAATACAAACAATATATTTATAAGTAGCCTACTGGAAGTAGGCGGAAGAGAACATAATGTGAACACAGACGCAATGCTGTATTACAAAGTTATATCAAAGTTTATATTTCCACTGGATTAAAACTAAATTTAATATTTAAAGTGAGCTTATAAAATGTAGTAAGCTATATTATCATTTTATGAATATTTGAGGATTTCGACTTACTGATTTCTTACAAGAATAATGAAAAGCGAAAACAGAATGTTAATTTGTATATATAAATATTTGTTGATGGATTCAAACATGTACTACAAATGGAGAGAGGCATTATATACCAATAGATAACAGTTTTGGTTCTCTCTCCTTCATTTTTTTTTGTTTTCTTTGTAATGTATTATACCATAATGGACAACTGTCTGAAATAAATGTTGAATTGAATTGAATTAATTAATTCTTAAGTTCTGTCTACACTACCAAACTTTGTGACAAAAAATGTAATGTGGACATGATGATGTCATATCACTAACATATTTGGAAATATCACTACCATATTTGGGAACATCACACTTTTTTTGTCAAACTAGTTTGATAGTGTTGACAGAGCTTAAGAAATATAATTATTGATATGGGATTATTAATTAAAAGGTTTCTTTTTTAATACAGATAATATATTGGCATTTCTTTGGTTCACATTTATTATTTATAAGTATGCGAAGGAGAAAAAACGTGAATACGAACACCATGTTGTTCAACACTTAAAATAAACAATTATAAAATATATTAAACTTTATGTTTCCATAAAGTAAATAAAAAGTAAAAGAAATTACAAAAATTTAATATTTCAAATGAGCTTATAATAAATATAGTGAGCCTTTAACTACCAAAAAATATGTGATGTGCCCATATTATGGACATGATGATGTCATCACTACCATATTTGGGCACATCACTACCATATTTGGGCACATCACACTTTTTCTTGTCAAACTAGTTTAGACAGATTTTATTATCTAACACTAGACTAAAGTTGGACAAAAAATAAATTCAGATGATTTATTGTGAATTGTATGAACAAAAGAAACATATTAATAATGGAAGAAGGAAGAATCCCAAGAAAATGAAAATCTTGTGGCGGAATTAACTTTGACAAATTAATAATTAAAAATATAAAATATATATATATATATATATCACCGGGCGGTTTAGAATTAATGTTCTTTGCCTGATTTGTTTATATATATATATATATACACATCAGGCAATGAACATTAATTCTAAACCGCCCGGTGATATACTGAAATTTAATTAATTAATTTGAAACGATAAAGATGAGGAAATCTGTGAGAATGAGAAAAAGTCGCCCCAACCGAGACTCGAACTCGGACCGCCTGCTTGATATGCAGATGTCCTAACCATTAGACCACTGGGGCTTTCATGGTATTGTTCGAACTCGATTGGATAGCGACTCTTTAACATTCTTGGCGTGGTACGGCGGAACAGCACTAGTCCTCTATATATATATATAAAGAACAATAAAAAAAAAGAAATACAAAAATAAAGATTATACCCGTAGATAAAAGTTGACAAAATAAAGCAAAATTGATGGACAGATAAATGTACAGATGCTGACAGAGTAAAGCTCTGTCTACACTATCAAACTTTATGTAAAAAATATATGATGTGACCATATATGGACATAATGATGTCATATTACTACCATATTTTGGTATATCACTACCATATTTGGGCAAATCACATTTTTTTGTCACATAACATGTGATAGTGTAGACTTTACGAATGAAACAAGTCAAATGATGAAAAACTAAATTAAACTAGCATTGTTCCATCATTGCCATATTTGGAATGATTCATTGTGATGAATAAAACAATTTCTTCTTACAAATGAGATAAAATTAGAACGTATTGTCTGTGTCTGGATTTTAATTTATTCAAATATTAAATTTCCGATTGAGAACGTTTTCCTTTTTTTCATTCATTACAAGCTGAAAAATCTAGAATATTCTTGCATCCATATAGACATATACTTTATTGTTTATTTAAATCCAAAGGCAAATTATTATTATTATACAATATGAGAATAAGTAATTATAAATATTAAAGATGTATTGTTCCCGTGAAAAAATAATTCTTAAACATTTTTTTGTTAAATATGCCATTTAAATGTCAATAATAGTTATCCACTTTGACCAAAAATTGGATTGAAAAAATGTATTTACCTGAAAAAACTGTAATTTAAAGCAAAAAAATAGTCAAACTGGCTGCCAGCTAATTGGTTTTGGTTGAATTTTAGCATTTATTTTGTCTTTTTCTAAGTGACAACATTATTTGTTTTCGGTAATTTCTACGGAAGCGATTAACTGTATTAAAACTACAAAATAACCTATTAAAAGTCTGATTTAATTAATCTTCATTTTTCATGTTTTTGGGGTACAAATAAGTGCACAAATTACAATATTGTGGGTATACACTACTTACCATTGCTCGTTGAAAATGTATTTTAGTGTAACAATAAATATTATAAATTAAAAATACGATCTGTAGCCAGTTGATATTGGATAGATAAAATAAGATTTATACTTCTATTTTTAGACATATTTTTCGCGAGGTAGATTTGGCGGGAAGTTTGGGAATTATTGTGACGTAAATATACAGACGACGGTTGCATTTATATTTATCCATATCAATGTCATCAACTTTTATTTCCAGTGAATGACGCGTTTCCGGTTGCTGACAGAACAGTGACGTAGGGAACAATGCTATGTCGGGTTTTTCAACGCATCAAAGTAAGCCGTCACAATGTTTGTCGTCTGACAACTGATCCCATTGGTATAATACTGGTAGCAGATTTAATGGTTGACAAGCGTAGGGCCTAGTAGATAAATATAGGTACCACCTCTGGGAGCATCCTTCGCCAAGCGGTCAAACGATGCACGATTTATTTTTCAATAGAGATGCTTTTATTGAAGATCAAACGATTGTCATCCAGCTTTAGTCCTACGGTATGCTACAAGCCATTTATAACATTTAGATTAATTTATTTTGGCTTTTCTGCTAAAGCTCTGTCTACAATCTCAAACTAGTTTGACAAAAAATACGCGTACGTACGGGTCATAACGTTTGCTTCCAAACCCTTCCCATCATGCATTGTGCAATGACGATCCTCGCGAAATTTGCGACTCCTTATATGGTATAGTGATATGCCCAAATATGGTAGTGATGTTATCATCATGTTCATATATGGACATATCACATTTGTTTTGTCACATAAAGTTTGATAGTGTGTAGACTAAGCTTAAGACATTTTTTCTACGCCAATTTATACCACCCAATGTTAGTGTGTCGCAATTGTTTTAGTGCCTCACATCCTGTTGCCCAAGTCGGCCACCCGATGCTATAAGTTCCACCGACACAAATGGTAGTTTTGCACTGCATAATTAATATAAATGTCAGGTTAGGCCTATTTTTTTCGACAACAAATTGAATAAGTATTTAGGAAATTCTGTACGTTTCCGATTGTAGATCGAAGAGTGGTTGGATAATTTTAAGATATGTGAAGTAGAATCGAGACAGGTCGCGTACATATCACCTAATCCGCCCGAATCCTCAGTTCCTCTGACTACTAGTGACCCAGTTTAATAAGGGTAAACAACATCAACCGTCCTAACTTTATATTTTTTTAATAATATAAATAATATAGTAAATAACAAAATGCTAACAATCATTTTGTATTTTGTTCACCTCAGGTTGGATAATTTCAATTTCTCGAGTATCTGTCGAGTAGGCATATTACTCGCGAGGACAATGGTAAAGTATATAACAGTAATACTAAGCCTAGTACAAATATTGAATTTAAATATTGTATAACTATGCTATTTGATTCTATTTATCAAATCACGAATAAAAAACGTTGTGATTTATCAGTAAATTGTGAGTAAACATAAACACATCTCATGTACTGCATAAGGCCGTTGTTATATTGTGGAAATTGTATTGTATATCAAAATTACTCGTTAAATCCACACACGCCCATGTTATAAATCAACCAATCTCAGTGGCATATTCAGCCAGAAGAAAATGAGCAGCTTTCCCCTTAAGCAGGACACCAATATTGTCTAATCCCTCTTTAACTCTCGGCCTAAGTGGCTAAAATCCCCACCTACTCCTGAAAATTGCAAGAAAACATTTTTAATAATCTCTCGAACAACCCGAAACGGCCATCGCAATGTCATCATATTTCTTATATTAAATATTATGTCCCTAAAGATTTCAATTTCAATATATTAATGCAATCTGTATTATTAATTTACAAATTTTTTTATCAAGTGACACTATCATTATTCGTAAATTTTATAAATTTGAACTGTTTAATCCTATAATGTGAAAATTACTGCATATAGATTAGTATAATCCAGTGTTATATATTCATTTCGGATAAACGTGACAATTCAAAGGTTGTCGTCCCTAATGTCACCTAATAACAGCCATCTCATTACCATATTTTAAAATCAACTTTAAAAAGTAAATTCGGACAGGTGATTTTTTTTAATTGTTCTTGCCGCGCAAAAGTAGAGTAGTTACATAAATAACTTTTATTTACGTTTTCAACATTTAGTATTTTGATATGTTATGATAAATTTAGACGTATAGGCATATAACAGCCTCAATAATTATAGTGTGCACATTTATGTTTTTTTCAAATGTTGTTTACTTATTTAAAACAAAAATAATTTGCGGGTAAACAACAATAAAAATAATTCTATAAAAAATACATAATTGTATTGCAAAATGCATTGAAGTTTAGGAAAAATACACTATAAGAAATAACATTTATATATCGAGTAAATTATGTCAAAATAAAAAATATATACATTAGGCCTATATGGCAAAATACCGTACTATACTAAATATAATACGTGTAATAATAATACGGTAATTTACACTGTTCTATTTCTTCCAATAATTAAACTATTCGTTTGCCTACTTCATTGACTTGTTGAACTTACGACATTATCATTATTATTAATAAAGAATGCAACACACAAGGCATTTGAATTGCGGTCGGGGTGTTTGTTATCTAAACTAAATCGAAACTTCCTAATCGTGGGAATGAATGTATATTGTGATCTTTTTTTTTAAACTGTCCAAACTGTATTAAACGTCTATATAATATTATATTTCTAAGCACTGTCTACACTATCAAACTAGTTTGACAAAAAGTGTGGGATGTACCCAATTTTGGTAGTGATATGCAAAAATATGGTAGTGATATGACATCATCTCCATATAATGGCATATCACATTTGTTTTGTAAAGTTTGATAGTGTAGACAGAGCTTTAAGAAAATAATGAAATGGGTGTCTCCTATTGGAAAGGTGATGACACTAGACAAGAAGGCGAAGGTCGTATTGGTAGATATTAACGTCACAATGTAGACAAAGGACATCCTGAAAACAGATTTACCTAATAATCCATTTTGGATACCAGAAACATTGAAAATGATAATAGTAATAATAGCAGTCTTGTATAGCGCAATGTTTCTAAGCGATGTACACACAAAAATTATCCATAAAATATTTCAAAGATAACCAAACATGAAGACAAGTAGGGGAACTAATTACATCGCTCAGTTCTCCAGTAATTCACGTTGCAGGTTTAAAATTAAAGCTGATCATGCAATAGAACCGTTTAATAGAACATTTTAAAACTATAGTACTAAAAGGCACGTCATACGAAATAAACCAATCAAATAAAAAGATACACTGACACGATGCGCCCATGCTTAAGTCGAATACTTTAAGTATTGAGAAATAAGTTTGTTAACTTTAAAAAAAATCTTCTTTTCTTTGAAAATACAATGTATGTCTGCACCTCGCTAGAAATCCTAGTTGACCCCGTAAGTAAAGCCGGTTTTTCACTAGGCGAATTTATTCGCACTAATCGAAAGTGTTAACTAATGCGCATGAGTATTATCAATGTTTTCTACTTTTTGTGACGTCAAAAAATGCGCAACCAATCAGAACTCAAGAAATGTTCGATTCGCGCATAGAAAACAGGCCTAATAAATGTAAACAATCATTATATACCGTGATGTATGTTGAACTAATATTGATTTTCAGTAGGTCTATCACTCAGTCACATTACACTTATCCTATGTTAAAGGTTTTTAATTAATGATATATTAACAAAATTTAAACTAGGATTTTAAAGTCAATCTGCACAATAATTCCTCATTTATTTGAACATATTTTTTTCATCGAAAATACTGTTTAGTAGACGCAAGGGATGGATTGTAAAACAGTGTTTTGACATTAACATTATCATTTGTTGGTCTACCTAACAAAACAAGATTGTGTTTAATGTGAATTAAACTACATAATGTTTATTATATACAAAATATTACACAATTATCCCTGTCTGGATAAAAATTCAATTCAATTCAATCTTTTATTTCAGAATTTCTGATCCATGGAAAATACCAAAATGACGTATAATTAGACCACATAAGGGGTGAGTAATTAATAAAGGCGCTCTCATCTCAGGATGGTATTCTATCTGTCACATTATAATACATTATCACTATCGATGAGACTAATACATTTGTCGTGTAAATTCTACATATTGTGTAAACATGAAGCTGGCGTTCCAATTCTACATGATGATTTTGTACCGTAACCATCCACAAGTAAGGATTTCAACGAAAAATGCCTATGTCTTAATATTAATTAGTGTATTAATGTAAAACGGAAAGAGAGTAACGCTTTAAAATATAATACTGTTTAGAGATAGATAATACCATGGGCTGAAGGAGTAGGAAAAAATGCAAAAGATAGTACATTAGGTTAAAGATGTGTTGACCACCAAAAAATGAAAAATACAGTTTAATTAAATCAGACTTTAAATATATTATTTTTTATTTTAATATAGTTAATCACTTCCGTAGAAAGAAAACGGAAAAAATTATTTTTAAAAATGACAAAATAAAATGGTTAAATCCATCCAAAAATCTGGCAGCCAATTTGACAATTTTTTTGCTTTAAATTACAGGTTTTTAGGTAAATACATTTCATTTTCGATTCAATTTTTGGTCAAAGTGGATAACTATTAGGTGACATTAAATGTCATATGCAGCATAAAAATGTTTAAGAATTATTGTTTCAGGGGGACAATAAATCTTTAAGTTCAGCACCTCAAAGCCCCCTCGCCTTATTTCAAAATATTGGATACGCTACTAGATGCGTAAACTCTAAAGTTCAGTCTATACGCTATTACACTTTAAGCGGCAACAAAATGTGATGTGCCCATATGGACACGGTGATGTCGTATTACTACCATATTTGGGCACATCAAACTTTTTTTGTCAAACTAGTTTGATAATGTGGGGCCTAAGCGTGAAAAAGACTACATGCATAACAGAGGCGAGTCTCTGTCAAGTTTAACACGTGTTACAAAAGTTAAACTCGAAACATAACTTGTAATTGTCTTCATACGGATTAGTGTCTAATTGGTTTAATGCATGTTCTAATATATATCTTTAATGTCACTCAACATTATACAATAATTGATTCACGAGAAATTGAGTACTTTCGTTATTACATCAATTTTATTTAAAATGAACCGTCTAGGAGGATATGCGATTTTGATCCTATGGGAAAGTCTAGTTAAATGGGAAGTAAGTGGAAGTAAGCCGGCGCGTAAGCCGGTGCATTTAACCGTGTCTATGCCTAGAATCTACATTAAGGGTTGTGTGCTGGGTGGTGTGCTTCGCAGTGTTGATGGTTAATCTATGGTCTCGGTACTTGGCAGTAACTACCCTAACCTTGGGGCGCAGGAAGACTACAGGCTCAGAAGATCGTCGTGATGATCTGTAGCAGACGAGGGATGAATGTGAGACAACGTCTGCAAGTAAACTGCCGTGACATTCATTCTTAATAGGTCACATTAAGTCCGATCCAGTTTACTATATAGTTTTGTAGAAACAAAAAATACATTTTACATATTGACAGCGGTGCGTAATCGACTAAACTACTATGTAATTGCGATGTTTATTGGACAGTAAAGTTACAGAGCGGCAGTAATTCGGTATATATTTGACAGCGGCGTTTATTCGACGCGCTGGTTATTCGACGCGCTGGTTATTGAATTTGCGGGATTTCTTCGACTGTATCGGTATTGGTCAAACCAATTCATTTGGTTCTCCTTTCCCAAGTGTATTTATATTATTGCATATCAACTTACTTCAAGGGTATACATCTTAACATTTACCGCATAAAATGGGTGTTGTTTGGTTTTGACGTATTATTATTATTATTATCACGACCACAACAAATATAAATCTCACACGTTACTTATGTAACCGTATGTGGAAAACATAAATAGTTGTAATTCAAACAACAATATAACTAATTGCAATTCTTCAAGTAAGAATTTAGAAACGTAAAATGAAATAAAGCTGTTTTTTAATAACTTGAATCCAAAATTAATCATAAACCCAAAAATGTAATTCGATAACAATTATCGCACCGAATGAATACGCGTGAAACATTAAGTCTACACTATCAAACTTTATGTGACAAAAAATGTGATGTGCCCATATTGACATGATGATGTCATATCACTACCATATTTGGTCATACCACTGCCATATTTAAGCACATCACATTTTTGTTTGAAAGTGTAGACAGAGCTTTAAATAGGAGAGTCATGTGTCATTTGATTAATACATCAAGTTTAATCATACCATTAATATTCATTAACAAATGTATTAATAAGCTTATCAAAAAGATTACTTGCTAATATCTTCATCAGACGTGGGACGTGAATACATTATGCGCAATAAAAATAAATCCAATTTAATTTAAGTGTTAAAGTATGTTGGAGTTTATTTACCCCATAATTAAATCTAAAAGATTTTATTGATTAAACCTTTGACTTTAATTAAAATAATTTTCCCAACGCGCATTGCACGCACATGACGTATAGGCCTACCTAAGCTCGGCATTTTTCTTTTTTTTTTTGCAAATAAATGCCAATGCGTAACAACATTGCTGAAACTTAACCAGACACCACGGGAACTAAAAATTACGTCATGAATTTTTGGAAAAGATAAAAAAAAAGAATATTGATTGATTGATTAGGCCTACTTTATTTGATAATACATATTCAATATATACAAAAAACAATACAAAACGAAACATCACACTAAAATAGGATTTTCTCCCATTAGTGAAGAGATTTGAAGATTGTAACAAATAGTTCGTAGGACACCTAACAAGAAAATTTTCAATATTCAAAACTCTTATTCTAAAACCATAGACGCACTTGCGTAAATGCTCATAAAAAGAGGGAATTCTACTCGTGGCAAACTTACTTACAAGCAATACAGTGCTTAGGTGAGCCTAGCAACATTCTCAATGAGTTGTTATAGCACACCTCCAGAGATGTTATAGTTTTTACAGTGTGGTTACACCATAACATACAATTAGTACAAAAAGACCTGAACAAATTATAGGCCTATTTAACTGTATCATTACATCTACTTTTGCAACTATTTAAATGTTTGTTCTATTAATCGAGAAAATGAGAGTTCATTTAGACACTGATGGCAAATTGTTAATGCTCATGCATGATTACGTTGGTCATCGTGTTTGTTGTTGTTAATTAATGACTGGCTAGTTAATATATAAATTATTGTCCTTTAAAGTCTCTTGGGTAAAACATTGTATTATTTTTATTTCATAGAAAATGCCGTTAAATAACTCACGATTTATTTTGCACTGCAAAAAAACATTTACAAAAATTATATCAAGATCAAATGTAGATCGCAGTGGTTGATATTCGCTATTGGATTATTACGTAAAATAAACCAACTGCGTTCAATAGGATCTTCACAATCTCATGTTTAAATTATTCAGACCTACCCTAACGGAAATCATTGTCCAGACTTTATCCAAAGGCAACCGGTAAACTTACTAAAACTGCCAAACTCTTAATCTTAACAGAGCCCACTTACAGGGAATTAAAAAGACGTTATAAAAGCAGTATCAACAAAAAAGAGATCAGTTATTATTTCGTCACGCTGAAATCACAGACTCTAATGATTGGCCGATTTACCTACGGATTAACTTAATATACATCCGCTGTTCTGCTTTGTACATGAGTCCTTTGGGGAATCGGTCGCTTCGACGCAATGATACTCGTCTCGACATTGACTAGTGAACTTTCACCCAGTTTGGACTTAGGCCAAGCCCAGAAAACGTGTGTGACTCTTATATAAAAGAATGGACTTTACAAAGTTTTAGTTAGTATCAACCGATTTCCACCAACATACTTTGATAACATTTGGATAATTGCATTGTTTGGTAAGTTTTTTTTTATAGTTTTTTTTATTCAACCTTATTTATATGCTGACAATCAAGGGGCCCTCTGATAAGTAGCACATTGCTTACTTTTAAACGACTGAATTTAATAATTCATTATATCGTATCTTTATTTAAATACAAATGTCATTCTAACAAAGGTTTAAAGAAGAAATTTGTCGAAGTTAATCTTTATACATTTTCTCTTAATTGAAAAGCAGCGTATGATTTTAAATAGTAGGACTAATTTGTATTTTCCCAACAACAAACATAAAAACTGAAGATTAATAAATCAGACTTTAAATAGGCCATTTTGCAGTTTTAATAAAGTTATTCACTTCTATAAAACAAAAAACAAACAAAAACAAAATTATTTAACTTATAAAAAGACAAAAGAAACGGTTAATTTTAACCAAACCCATTGTCTGTCACATAAAGTTTGATAGTGTAGACAGAGATTAACTTATTTTAATAATAAATTTTAATGTTTAGGCATTAATACTTCTGAAATATAATAATTATAAATCTCAAAATAGTGTAAAAGTATAACAGATATTATAAATCCAAGTAAAAAGTTATTATAATTGCAAATTACCGTATTACTAAATATAGGCATATACATTTTTCTATAATTATTAGGCCTATTAAAGAAATTGAAATAAACATGTCTAAAATCATCAACAAGATTGGGTCATGATATAGTTTTATCAGTATTCTTCACTTCCTAAAATATAATTTTAAAGGCTTTCGGTAATTTGTTAGAACAAAATTAAACTTTCTGTTTCTTTGATAAAAATCTGGGTCAGAATTTATTTAAGCCTTATTCAAACGTCATTTCGGATATTTATTTTCTATCAATTATCTCTACAAGATTGGTTACGCACTTTTAAAATAATCTGATTGAGACTAAAATACATCAGACCTCAATTGAGGCATACTTTTTTTCTTTAAATGATGCTTGCAATTATTTGAAGACCCAAACTAATCGAAATTTTTTCTTTAAATGATGCTAGCAATTATTTGAAGACCCAAACTAATCGAAATTTAGAAGTCAAAATGGGAAAAACTATAAAATAACAATTACTTAGTTCTTTATTGTTTTCGAATGAAAGTCCATACGTACTGGTATAAAATATAAATGTTGAAGTACTGTAAGTTTGTTTTAAAAAGATGTTGCATTGTTTATTGTTTGTTTACCTAAAGCAGATTGGAATGTTACGCCTTACTATTTTCACTGCCGTTTTGGCATTACTTATAACGATAGAAGCCAAGCATTTCCGAGGTGGTTCTTTTAGTTGGAAACCAAGAGCTGGTGGAAAGGTAACACAAATTATGCTTTTTTTATTTACATTTCTGATAAAACAAGAGTTTATTAAGATATCGTGTATCTCAGATGGCTCTAGTTACAATCCGCTATGCATGATTAATTTAACGTATGACGTAAATCATAAACGGGTATAAAAATATGGAGGAAGATTTGTAGGCCTACTCCTCGTGTTCACTGCAAGTACGAGAGTCCGATAATGCCTCATGCTATTGTATTGTAAGTCAGATATATTGTAAATAAGTACAAATGGGTTTTGCTAAAATTGTTGTTGTTGCTTGTTGTCAGAAGATTATTGACACCGACGTTTTAGTATCAGTGAACAATAAACCTCATGACGACTGAACACATTTAAACCATGTTAAGCACTATTTTGCCATTTCCCAATTGATATTTAATTGAAACTGATAAAAGAAACCGATAAAATATTGAACAATATGGCCAGGATTTTTGGCTTCAGTGTTTCGTAATAATAGTTTGATAAATAGCTTTTGATTGGTGAATGGCTAGCCAATCATAGTTGGCGAAATATCCGGAAAAACAATTGGACGACGTCATAAACTACTTACACATAATAAATTTATTTTCGGTTTTGTATGTATGGTATATACATTTTACAAAGAGTTAAATTGATTCAATATTGTAATAAAAACGTAGTAAAAATACATTTCAGTAAATAACGGAAATGTCAAAACTTTATGACTTTGACATTTCGTTATTGAATATGTTGAATATGGCACTTCTCACAATGTTCTAGTAAACACAACAATAATAATATTTACATTCATACTATATTTGAATTGTCATTTTTATTTGAATGTACTAATCATTTTAGAATAGAATACTAGCTGTTACAGATATACAAAATATAATAATATATTATGAAATTATGAGTAGATTTCTTGTAGCAAATGTAATAGCATAACAATATTTATTATCTTCTGTAGGTTAAAATATCATGGAAAGTAAACTGGATGAGAAATTACGAAGGTATGCAAAAGTTTCTTTGTACAGACGAACGCCCTCACGTCGAGGGGGAAGGCCAGTTATTGTGTATGGAGTGCCAAAATAAATTGATATATGGAAAACAAGTAGATCTCAATTGTACTTCCTGGAGCGAGGAAGAAAATTGGACGAGTGGTATTGGATCATTTCTTTATACGCCAGAGCCTGGAATGGAACGATTCACATTGTCGTAAGTAAAACCAGTATAACCTAAGCTACACTTGCCTCAAGTCTGTAGTTTTTTCGAGGCTTTTCGATGTTTAAGTAGTATACGTTTGAAACGCCATATGTGCCAAACTATTTATCTTTTTACTAATAGTCAAAACTCCGTCTGGAACCCAGAATAAACCTATAAGCTAGTAATCTAGGGAATCTGGGCTCGACTCCATCCAACCTTTGAACATCTTGTAACTTTGTTCGGCTTTTTTTGTAAAAGATACAAATCTTGCAGTATGGAATCTAATTGGCTGTAAATTGAATATGGGGGAAAATACAATATTAATACCTAAGGAGGAAAGTTATTTGCATACACATTGCAATTAAATATTCCAGTGACAA
The DNA here is from genome assembly GCF_964355755.1 of Antedon mediterranea. Classification (NCBI taxonomy): domain Eukaryota; kingdom Metazoa; phylum Echinodermata; class Crinoidea; order Comatulida; family Antedonidae; genus Antedon; species Antedon mediterranea. Next base: position 35,259,306 of record NC_092670.1, on the reverse strand, counting down.
ATTTGCATTGTTTTTTTTTTTCAGCTATCAGGAATCAGAAATGCCAAATGAGTTCAATTTCAACAGTCAATGGATGTCGACTTTGAAAAACTATGGAGGAGCTGGAAATGCCTGGCGAATGGTCAGCGTGGTTGACTTGACCATTCCAAACTCTTCCCCTAAAACTACTCATCCGGCTATGATCAGTGTTGTCAAAGAGTGTGGAGATGTTTCTATTTATATTCCAGGTGTGAATATGTTTGTTTCATTGTCTTGATTGATGATTTTTTTTATCGGAGAACTATCGTCTTTTCTAGCGTTCTGTAAAGTTTACTAGCATCGTTCCGGGAAGAATGTATACTCTTTATTTTTAATTAATTAATTATTATTGTTTTTTTTTTTTTATTGTTCTTTTTTATATTTTTTAATATCATTAATTATTAATTTGCCAATGCAGTCCCGCCACAAGATGTTCATCTTATGGGATCCTGCATTCGTCCATTAATTTTTATCAATAATCTCAATCTCTCATTAATGTTATTTTTACGTATTGTCTTTTGGACGTAAATAAATGTCTTTTTGAATTGAATTGAATTTCTTTTACTATCACTGCATTGTATTGGAGTTGGCAGAATGTTGCTGCCTATTTTGAATGTTTATAAGTTCCAATTTCTTAATAATAATATATCTGCTATTTCTTGTATACATTCTATTTAGTTTCTGACCAAGATGATGATAAAATCCGTTGTAGGTGGTCAACTAAACCGGAAGAATGCCCGGATGTTGCATGCTCAAGAGGAAGATGTGGAAGAAATAAGTTGTGCGGTGTTCCAGTAGAAAATTCACTTTTAGAAGCAGTAAGTAATACGTTCCATTGTAGTCAGTTTTTTATTTGTTAAATAGATAGGACACTGTTAATTTTTATAATACCAGTAGGACATCATCCGTATGAATAATAATCCATAGTCTGTACAATGTTGTAACAAAAAAAAACAAACAAAAAGTTCCATCTAGGCTAGTGCGATGGATGTAAATTGACATCATCGCGCTAGCCAAGATGGACACTTTTTGTTCCGATTGACCTTTTAAATGCGGCGCCCTCTGGAGTTATCAAAGTCGCTTATAAACAATATAATATTATATTATATATATTATTTGATTTACAAAGAAAATTTCCTCATACTGAAATATAATTATGAATGATTGATTTCATTTTGTTTAGAATCGATGTAGATACACATTCCCTGTAACTGAAATGGAAGCTGGTTGGTACGCTGTTCCCATCACAATTGAGGATTTTAGACCCGGTGTCACTGGTTCACTCGACAATGGGGCACTTTCAAGAGTTCCTTTGCAGTTTCTGCTCAGAGTTGAATCCAAAGGCGAATGCAGAGTGCTCGATTTTGGTGATAATCTCCAAAGATGCCATCTTCTGAGACCTAATGAACCTTGGAGTTACGAGATAAAAGCTTATAGTGAAGCTGAGTATGTATTGTTGTTTTAATAGTTTAGTAAATATGTAATCAGTAAAGTTTGATATAAAAAAAGATAAGAGTCAAACGAAAACTAACGTAATTTTTCCAGTTACTATAGTTGCAACATGAAGAAAAGCAGTATACTTCAATGGACAAAAAGAAATTGATAAGAATTAGATTAGATTGAATTGATTAGAAAGATATCCAAATTTACGCAAACTTGTTAATTAATTTGATGAGGTGTTTATATTTGGAACTTTTACTGATATTTTAGATTGAAAGTTCTTGTTATTGAACGTCCAAGCTCAGCATTTAAAATCGGAAAACTAATTAAATACGAAGACTATCAAAGCAGGACCGTAAGCTGGACACCAACAGAAAATGATCTCGGAAAACATTTTCTTTTATTTCATTCTGTCGATACTGATGGGTAAGTTTATTGTAATCATTTAAATGATATATAAAACAAGGTGGAAACTGACGACGAGAGACTTTAAGCTAACCACTATCGCGAACTCCAACAAAAATACACAATTTCATAAGATAAAATAAAACGACTTATAGATATTAAATATTCGAGTTACTTTATAAAATTACGTTCTGAATAGTTAGTTCATAAAAGTAGTATTGTACAAAAACCTAGTTAATAACACTAGTAATTAACACTTGAACTTCAGGAGAAAATTACTCAGGAAACGAGTGTAATAAAGGTCTACTGTAGCACCTACTGTATGTTTTTACAAGGTTTGTTTAAATGGATTATTGGAGGTTTGTTTCTATCTGTATCTACATAATCATTCCTATTTTGCAGATTCTACAGTTCATACGAAACTTTGACACTTTTAGTAAAAAGTAAGTAACATGTTTCCTTTATGAACCTCTTATTATGTTCATAGGCATTCTTAACTTGGCCTCTGGGCTCACCTGATCGGTGCTGTATCAAGATGTCTCCAAGAATATTATAACACCACATATGTTTCAGGTGTATCTTCTAGTATCATATACCATAACCTAACTCTTAACCTTACATAATACAACAATTATAATCTTTATTACCAAATATTCCTATGATACTGAACAAATATTGCAGTATGTGCAGAAATAGCACTGAGAGTAGGATACCCACATCGTCTACTAAACATACAATGTGGTTTACAATATATTTTCTACCTATTACAAAACGTGCTTTTCATTTCTTGCAGATAAGTTTCCTCCGGGCTTTGGTGATCCACCAGCGGGCCCAAATATCATCAAGGAGCAATCTTTCCCCACTCCAATGTCGACTGTTGAAGATCAAGATAAATATTTCAGCATCAAATTTGACTTGCCCGTAAGAATAACATATCATTCTCTAATCTATTAATGACAACTTCATGTTTAAAAACATTATTATTATTTGCAAACAACTTCTACGCTGTAGTTCTTCTTGTGCTTTTATTTTGTTTGATCCACCTAATTTTGCGCGTATATCATCATCTTCATCATCTATAAGTGTTCTTGTACTTATGGTAGTACAATTTAGGATACCTTCGGGATCCAACACAGTGCCATGTCCCCTTTCTATGGGTGCCCCCATAGGGATTGGCAATAGAGTGTGAAAACATTGTCTTTAGTTCAATTTATGGGAAAGAGTTTCTTTAATAACCCCAAGATCTACTGTATTCAAACGGAATTCACTGTCTCTATATGACGAAATTTCACATTTCATTCCAAAATTTTTGTTAGTTTGTAAGACCTGAAAAACCAACATATATCAACATCAATAATCTTCGTGGTGAGGTGGTACTGAAGATCGACGTGTCGGATGACAGTCAAGTCGAGGTTGACCCCAAAGACAACACAAAAATCAGGTTCCCTAATCCATACATGAAACTGAACCCAGGCGATATGTACACCTTGGAACCAGAAGCTGGTATCAGTTTTGTAGAGTGCATGAACGCTTGTGGCATGGAGTGCCCGCCTATCGTAACACCAAAAATGAAATGGTTGTTCAGAACCAGTAAGTATAACTAGTATTAGAACTGTTAAAAGTAAAACTACTTTTTAAATTAGTCATATTTGGGTAGCCATATAACGAGTTCCTTCACGAAATCGTTCTTCAACTCAACTGTTGCTCAGTGAACAGTAACACACAAGATGGCCAATACTATCTTAAGATTAAACATCCAATATCTGTCAAATTGGTAGTAGCTGTATCAGTCGTATTCCGTGTGATTTTCAAGCATACTTCCTGCAGAAAGGTAAGCAACGCAAACGTCTGTATATCTCTATTAAGCTTGGTTCCCACTAGAACGTAACGCAAGGACGTAAACGCAACGCGAGCGTTTTAACCAATGACAAGCGAAGTTATAGACAGTTAGCAATCACAAGGGAATAAGCCATCGTTTGTGATTGGTAAATTCACTTGCGTTGCGTTACGTCCTTGCGTTGCGTCGCTAGTGGGAACCACGCTTAAGTCTATTGTTTTTCCTCGACAGTGACTATTCCTGTTCCATCGGTGGACTGTGGCCCATCGTCATTGATTGTATACATCCCAAAACTGTACGTGAACAATATGAACCCAAACCTATTACGGTTTATTGATGCTTGGGACAAGAAATGCAGAGCAACCAACCATAATGCAACTCATTACATTATGACTACTGATTTTGATGAATGTGGAACCAGATCCAGAGAGTTGCCAGTGAAGGTACAGTATATCCACTAGTTACTATGTTATTGTTACATTAGCGAATAGTAAAAGCAATATATTTACGTACCCGATTCTCAGCGCTGTATCTCCACATGCTATACTATTTGCCCAGTAGCAAATTTGGTAATATCTCTTTTCTATCACATGTAGTGCCTGTATCACGTAGGGTTAGGTTGAGGGTTAAATTTTGGCATGATACTAAGCGATATATGTGAAACAATGTGATGTTGTATTCCCCGAATATTCGTGATACTGGAAAAGTACTGAGAATGGGGTGCAATATAAAAATGTATTGTAAGGTTTGTCAATTCTCTTTTTAAAAATGACTTAAAACTCATCTTTTTTTGTAATATTAGGATTAATCCTCTATTCCATTGATCCTACAATCTGTGTAATTCTTTTTTCTAGTCACCAAAGCCAAAACGTCTTGTTTTCAAGAACAAGGTACGAGACGCCCCAAAACCATATGGAGGAAAGAAATCACAAATTACAAGAGATCAGAGAAAAATCAGAATAAATGTAGAATGTGAAGTTAAGAATGGGCTAGGCTACTATGATGTCTCATTCACTCCAAACGACACACGCAAAGGCATCACCGTCACCGGCAAATCTGAATTAAAAGCCATGATGAAGATGTACAAAGGTGACGACTACAGAAATGAGATTAACAAGAAGAAACTGCCATTGCCAGTAAAGATGAACAAGCGTCTTTACTTCAGTATTGAGGGTCTTAATAAGAACAAAGAGCTGCAGATTGAACACTGCTTCGCCGTACCAAGAAACAAGCCTCCGGGTTGCAAAGTGAATCCACATGTTTTGATTGAAGATGGGTACGTAACTAAAAATATATTGTTATATCCATAGAAAGATAAATTACTGAACAAGATGCCAATTAAATATGCATAAGTTGCTGTATCTCAATAGAGATAAAATAAAATAAAATAAGCAAAAAGCTAAATCAAAACGATAAAGTAAAACAAAACAATCTTTTAAGAAACTAGGTAACTTACATATTGATGTCAGATTCTAATCGATTTAATTTTTTTTTTTAACAGATGCCCAGTCGACCGAACCTTGCAAATGGAAACCTCTTCTAGCCAGTCAGATAAAAAATTCTCCGTACGATCATTCGCATTTATATATTACGGACTTTCAGAAGATGTAAGTAAAAATTCCATAATATAAAACAGAATAGCAGAATTATCATGCTAGAGAATCTCATAATCTTTTAATACTTTGCACTATACATAAAACCACATTTATCCCAGTCACTTATCCAAAAATTATTTGTAACTATGATGATTTGTCCGTTTCACTCTGTCTTTCACAGCACACATGAAGCCATTCGGAAAGTCTGTGTCCAACATTGAGTTTAAATTGCTCATTAGAAAAGACCGATTACGTAGACGAGGTTTATTAGCATTATTTCCGAGTGATTTAATGTTTCCTCTTGTTTTCTTTCCTTGTAAAATATACATATAGTGCACTAATTATATTATTACCTTTTGTTTAGGTGTTCATAAGATGCAAAACGGTAGTCTGTGATCCTGGAAACGGCGGGTCAAAGTGTACAAAGCTCGCGTTAAAGCAATGCCCACAGTACGCTGATAGTCAGTCTATTCGTGGAAGACGAGAGGTGGAAGAAGCGGGCTACGACTTTACAGACGAGGTCGTTGATGTTATGATCGGCGTCGGCGAAGAGTAATACTAGAAAAACTATAATAATACGCTCTTAAGATCATGCAGTGATCAAAATAAAAATATCAATAAAATAAACAAAATCTAAAAGAAAAGCAAAAATTGCCATTTAAAATCAAAATAATGCAATACGTCTGGTGTATATATTATTTTGTTAATATTTATTATTAAACCACAATCGACACCTTAAAACAAGAGGTATGCGGAAACATAAATTATTTACAACCACGGTTGACCCAGAACTACGAAACTAAAATAAAAATGTATTGCGAACGAAAATGTTTATTTGTCTCAACGTTGTTTTAATTATCTTATTGCTTATTTATTAATTAATTAAAATTTTAATTAATACAATCCCACCAGAATGTAGATAGTAGTTAGATGTACAGTAGTTACGAGATTTTATTTTTAGGATACGTACGTAATATAAAGTAGGTCGAGAATGACGTCATGCAGCGCATTCAATCTAAAATATTATAGTCGCTTGGCGATTTCCCGCGACGTCGGCCAGTATTTATTATGTGTTGTTTTTGTAATACGGTAGTCAATAGAAGTATATAAGTATACAGTACCAATGATATATAATGTTTATATTACATTGACGATATATACTAAACGATGGGCTAATGGGACAACTCAGTATTTTAGAAGAAATTGATTGATTATATTTAATGTTATTTCAACCATGTTTCTTCAATTACAAACATTTGGTAAATGTAGTGTCATTTTTAGTTTTAATTGTCTTTATTTTATGATATTTAAACTAAAAATTTAAAGTAAAATTTTGCTTAAATATTCTGATTATAAAGCTCAATAAACATGCTTTTGAAAAATAAATACCATTTTATAAGTGTATTTTATCATTTTGATTATAACAAACCTAAATAGATTCTTGTCATTTGATTGGACGATTGCGGGTCACATGATGTTTGACGATAAGATTGTTTCTTCAGGCGTACGAAAACAAAACGGCAGAAGTCTTTGGTTGGCTTTAGCATAATAAAAACAATAACATTCAAAATGGCGCTCGGTCGAAACTGATATTTTAGAGAGCATCAATATGTACTATTTAGACCAAAGCATTTAAATTATTCTTAGACCGTTTGTATGATTTTTATTAATTAATGAGAAAGAATATACAAGACATCATAATCGTTGGTGGGAGATGGGAATTGGGGTAAATAGAATTAGCCTATATACGATAGTCAGTTTAAATATTGCTTGACGATTTTTCGTATCGCCAATCTGCCTTTCTACATGATAGCCTAAGCTAGTTATACTGTTTGGTTTGTTGACATAATTACCAGTAGCTGTGTCAAAGAACAAACTGTGAATGTTTTATATTTGTTTCATTCATTCTATTCGTTCCTATTACATATAGCAGTCAATCTTCCAAATTATGAAACATTATCTACAGTACATTCAACTCTTAAACATTCGTTACAGTAGTAAAAAAATAGAACACAAAAATCCCCGTAAATTATTTCCAGGATTATGTGGTCATGTTACACATGATTATCTATATATAAATTTACGTAAGGGCAAAAATCGGTAAATCGCGCGTTATTTCTAGAATGTTTACTCGATGGTATATAAAGTTGGTTCGTACTTTCGGTACTGATTTTAACCACCTGATGTAACCCTGTTTACTAATTAAATTGAGTTCGATTATTAGTTATTGACGATTAAAACGAATTTAGGTTCAACGATTTGCCCCAAATAGGGGTGTTTTCCGATCGTGGTATACACTGTCTAATGGATGTCAATTTGAAAAATACCCGCACACACACTTCGCATTTTCCTATCTCCTCCTACGATAATTGTTTTTAATAGCTGAAAACCGGTTGAACAGTTCGAGTACAGCATCATAATGTTGAAGACAGGCCGATTTTCTTTAAAAAATGCTATTTTGATACATGTAATATACGTTTTTACAAATGTATTGATTTGTGATGAATGGAACATTCCAAATTATTTGGTTTAACCATAGAGGTATAGATTTAGATTTATGGGCCCCCTTGGAGAATAAACATAAATAGTATTGCAATGCTGTACAATACTGTTAAGGTATTAACCACTTTTGATCGCAATTTGAATCGCAAATTTCTTACTGTGAGTGTTGGTACTGTTAGATATAATATAAACAAATATACAAATAAACTTTATTACTGTGAGTGTGGGTAGGCCCTACTGTTAGATTATAAACATATAATATACAAATAAATAAACGTTATTACTGACAGTTGCTTCTCAACGTTTGTATTAATTAATAATTTAAAAATATATAAACGTACGTAGTGGTGTATCGTTACATGTACTTTACTATTTCAATCGACTATGACAGTGAGAGTTTTAACAAAGTATTAAATCGTAAATGTTTTACTGTATTTAGTGGTATATTATTTATAGGCCTATAAAACATTAAAAACAATATTTCGTTACTGAGTGGATAAGAATATATTTTAAAATGTTTCCTCTTTGTACCTATCTTCTTCCCCCATACCTCAACCCTTAATGTTACATACAAAACACAAATTGGGTTTGTTTAAATGAGTCCAAATAAAAAAAATTGACTCATTTTGTTTCTCTCTCGGAAGTAATTCCCAGGGTGCTAATTTTAGCTGACTACATAAATCACCGTGTATATTTATTCGTTTCTGTAAACGACAATGTATTATAGTCCTGCAGTACGTACATTTGAAATCTCCATTTTTTTCTCGCTGGAAAATACTGTGTATTCGAGAACCATCTGTGGGCACGACCTAGATGGTACGCGAGCGAAGTTATGATAATTTAAAAAAATTATAATATCATAACGAACGGATCATAAACATAAAACAACATCACAGCGGTTTTACTACGCGCGACCTGAAGAGGGCCATGGTTGGATGGGCAATGGAGACGATACATTTACATTTTCAGAGCTTAAACATCGTAAACCCATGGAAGGGTGAAGTACCGTTTCGGATACACAAACCTGTATACATTTTGGCCTCGTATATAAGACATTTACACCCATTTTGGATCATTTTCATTTTTTCTACTAACTATAGCAAGACCTTACATTATTTCTTTATTTTCATTCACAAAATCATTTACGATTTGCCCCGAATAGATGGGGTGTTAGAATAGGTGTTTTTCACAAACTGTTTTGCATTATATAAATATACAAATAAACTTTATTACTGACAGTTGCTTCTCAATGTTTGTATTAATTAATAGGGCCTACTTTTATTTAAAAATATAAACGTCATAGTTGTGTATCGTTAAATGTACTGTAGGCCTACTATTCCAATCGACTATAATGATGGTGACAGTTTTAACAAATTATTAAATCGCAGGATTTTACTGTGTTTAGTGGTATATTATTTGTAAAACATGAAAACAATTAATATTTCGTTACTGAATGGATAAAGAATATATTTATTTTGCGACTCTAAAAACAGTACACTGTACCCAGGGAAAAGTGGTATTCCTGGTACACCTAAACAAGAACAGACGCGAAAAGGTCTAAAAAAAACGAAAGACATTGGCAAAAGTTTGATGACCTTAATCAATGCACACTGAATGTACTTTCTATAATTTATAAGGATTGGAAATCCGGGATTACCTTTGTTCTTTGTTTTTCGATTTCATTTCATATCTTTATACAAAATCCGAGAAGGCAAATATATAAATAACCACATTTAAAAAAAAAAACTTTGACCCACGGGCCGGTTACTTTGTCTCAGAGAATAAAATTCAACAAAATAAATATACATTAAAATATATATATACAAAATTGTTATTTAAATATATTAAATATATAAAAAGTTTAAAATAAAAAAGAAATCACAAATCAATCAATATTCAGGTAGGATATGGTCAATGTGGAAGAGTAAACAATTACAATTTACACTTCATTCGTTTTAAAAGTCGGATAAGTTTTAGTAAGGTGTGGTATGCCTAATATTTAAGAGCACTAAACCAATTTTATTCCATTTTCACTATATTCAACTATATCAAGAACTGCACAATGATTATGAAGATATTGTTCGTGCTGTGTTTGACAACAATTCAGGTATTGTCCAATTTCAAATTTTAACATAATCCTGTCGCTCTCATTTCTTTGTTCTTTTTTTTTTTCCTTTTTAAAGGACATTCTTGACCCTGATTTATTTCGTAAAATGTCATTTGTATGATCTCACCCTTTGAGATTTAAAAGATCATCTCTTATTACCATTTCTATGTTGTAATTTTTTCCGTTTCCAATAGGCCGTTGTGTCTTGTCGCGATACGGTTTTAATATTTGGCTACTTGTACGTCATTTTAAATGCCAATTTACACAGACGAGCGGTATGTGTGTAATGGCCATAAAGATTGACAAAGATTCAATATTGTTACTACCATTACCGATCGTCAATGAAAATTGGCCTAGAAATCAGTGTAAATTGGCCTTAAGATAAAATCTGTATCTATCCTGAGCGGTTTGTAAATGGTCAAAAATGTGTATTACCGTTACCGATCGTCAGTGAAAATTAGCCTTAGGATTATTAATATGCCTACTATCCTAAAACTTTCAGGCACAGGAAGGGCCGTCGTCTGATGTACTAACAGGTGAAGCCAAAAACAAATTCATCGCGGCCATTGACAAGTTGGGTGTGCTTTTTGACGACGAACGTGACCTGCAAGGTGAAGTAACCCGCTTAGCTGGAGTAGTAGATAAGCTGGAAGATCTAATTGGCAATTTAGCACAACAACAAGATCAGTTAAATCCAGTTCTGAATCAATTGGAAGAACTCGAAGAAAAGGTGGATGACATCAAGAAATGCACGTGCTCAAGATGTAAGTACAATAGCTTATATCGGAATCTTATTAATTGTGATATATCGATAATTTGTAGATTATCAATATTATAATTCATGAATTAGAGCGCCTATGTCTTCGGCTGCTGCACATGACATCAATAGACTTTAATAAAGATGTAGTATCTCCAAAATCATGAAAAACTTTGAATAGGCCATTTTGCAGTTTTAATGAAGTTATTAATTTAAAAGATAAAAAACGAAAAAGAACAATGATTTCACTAATAAAAAGACAAAATAAACAGTTACTAAAAATTTAACCAACCACCATTGTCTGACAGACAATTTAACTACTTTTTGTTTTTAAAAAACAGTTGTGTTCAGGTAAAACAATTTTTGGTCGAAATGAATAACTATAATGAGACATTAAAATGGCATGTTCAACAACAACAACAACATTTTTCAAGGGGAAAATATAGCTTTATACTTACATATACAAATAGTTCTTTTATACAAACCGTGGCCCTTATTCAAACACGGACCTCCTTGATGCTAGGCATCTGACAATAGTATAATGTGTTGTGTTGTCTTTTATTACAGACCCTGATCGAGTGTTCTATGTGGCGGAGGGTCGCTATACGCTGAATTTCCAAAAAGCCAAACAAGCGTGTATTGACCGTGACGCTGTCATCGCCACTCCTGCTCAGCTTAAAGCCGCTCATACATTTGGTTTGGACGTGTGTGCAGCTGGATGGTTGTCAGACGGTAGCGTTCAATACCCCATCACAATGCCACGACGTGGATGCGGAGAAAACATACCATCTGGGCTTCGAACCTGGGGGAAACCAGATCATTCCAACACATACGATGTTTATTGCTTCCGAAATTAATTCAGCACGTAATAATGCCTATTTAGTATTATCCTCTTATGGGGATTTCACTAACTTTTGTCTTTTCAAATTAACATTAGTGTATCTTGTTTAATAAAACGTTTTCTGAGCTTAACGGTTTATTTAGCTTTTTTTTAAATCACTTTTCGAGAAAAATACTAAAATGTTGGCCATAGTGTTATGGATATTATTTTCCGCACCGCGCCTTTAAGCAGTTACAGTCCAGAAAACGGAATCATGTCTATCTATTCAAACATCTGCTGTTTAAGTAACGTGAGATTTCGAACAGATTTTGGCAGCCAAAACTGGTCTGCCGTTCCGATTTTTGGTGTGACAGGTCCAAGCACATTACACGAACGACGTATCCAAATCGAGCATTTTAACTAATTAACTTATAATATCAATAAAAGCATCATTTAATGAAGGAAGAACAAAAAATTAAACTTTCAATGAGTCGAGCGGCTTTTTGTAAGAAATATTTTTTTAATGGTTTAACTGCTAACTCGGATCAGAATTGGATAGTCCTCTTTAAAATAATTGAAACGTCTTAAATCATTTAGTTTTTTAGGTTCTACAAACTGCGCGCGATCTGACTACTTCAGACTACTTTTACATTGCCAGAGCTTAAACATCGTAAAGATTAACTTCGGATTTCTAGGGAAGGGTGAAGTATGTTACTCTCGGTACCCCCACATCACCACCGTTTTGGATACACAAACCAGGATACATTTTGGTTAAGGTCTACTAGGCCTCGTATAAAGACATCTGCACCCATTTTGGTTCATTTTTACTCTTTCTACTAACTATAAGCAATACCTAAAAATGATTACGAAGATATTCCTTTTTGTGTTGTTTGACAACAATTCAGGTATGGAAATCACATTCTAACATAGCCTACACATATGTTGTTGAAGCGATGCCAAATCAACAACAGCAGCAAATGAAAATATTTTACATTTACCTTCAAGGCCATTGACAAGTTCTTGGATGCGCTTTTTGAAGACGAACGTGACCTGCAAGGTGAAGTACCCGCTGAGGTAACCCGCTTAGCTGGAGTAGAGTAGTAGATAGGCTGGGAGATCTGATTGACAAGTTGACAAAAAAGCAAAAAGATTAGTTGGATCTGGTGCTTAGCCAAATAAAAGAACTCAACGAATAAAGGTGGATGACGTCACATGTCCAATATATCGCAAATACCTGTTTGTGAATACGGGTGGTTGGCCACATGTCATCTAAAAATGCAAATCATTCTCAACGACGAGAGCCATCCTATAATATGACACCGTAGGTATGGAAGGCAAGAAGTAAAGAAAACTTCCGGATTTCGATAACAAATTACTTGAAAGTTTACACTGGCAACGTGAACATATCAATCCATCGAACGAACTTCGTGCAGAATGGTTTTGAGAACCACACATACCATTTAATTGCCTATAAACATACCTTGTCACCATTGAAAATGTGCGTGGTTAAGGAAGGAATAAGAAATAAAATCAGCAACAGTAACAAAATCTGAAATTTTTGTAAAGACCGTGATTGCATATCTTAATCGCTTGGACGACTTATGACATTTTGCTGTGTATTTGGTTTGGTTGATGGTAATTTCCCCATATACGGCGCATATATTTTTGGTTGTGTAGAAAGTATAGTCTATAATTTCAGTGTAATTAATTCTATGTTTAAAATAAAGTTTGTATTTCTAAAAATTCATTTCAAAGTAACGTGCCTCGTGAACATGACATGAGTCATGGATGACATGATTCGTGTATAATTACATCACTCGTACGTGCACAATGAATTGGCTCGTTCAGACGACAGGACATCACTCGTATGTGCACAATGCAATGAGGCGTTCACACGACAGGACATCACTCGTACGTGCACAATGAAATGACTCGTTCACACGACAGGACATCACTCGTACGTGCACAATGAAATGACGCGTTCACACGACAGGAGATCACTCGTACGTGCACAATGAAACGACTCGTTCACGCGACAAGACATTACTCGTACGTGCACAATGAAATGTCGCGTTCACACGACAGGACATGGACATCACTCGTACGTGCACAATGAAATGTCGCGTTCACACGACAGGACATCACTCGTACGTGCACAATGAAATGACGCGTTCACACGACAGGACATCACTCGTACATAGAAAACGACATGATGACGTGCACATGAAATAAATCGTGCACATGAAATAAATCCTGCACATGACATGAGTCGACATGATATGACATGATAAAATTTCTCCTGCATCAACTTGACAACGGTCATTAGCCTATACTAGATCATCTACAACAATAGTAGGCTATAATTATTGTGTTGTCTTTTATTGCAGTCCCTGGTCGAGTGTTCTATGTGGCGGAGGGTCGGTATACGCAAAAAAACATATAACACAAGAATCTCCTGTTCGTCCGATGCCCATTCAAAAAATGGTATCGGAAGTACAGGGTTAAAAGGTCAAAACTGGGCTACGCCATTTCACATCATGGAGCGGCGCCCTCTCCAAACTAGAAAGGGAAAACTATTAATTACTATAGAGGGCTCAGGTCTCTTTACATGAATATTCCGTTATTAATACAAAATATAGTAAAATTCATGCTTTTCAAAACTAAAAATATACGATTTCTCTATGATGATCAATTACAAAAATAAACTAGTCAATCAAAGTAGTTTTGCATTATTATAGTATTTGAAAACACTTAATTCAATCAAATAGGCCTAATAGGCATAATAACTATTAAAATATTATTTTAAAAAACTTAAAGAAAATATTAGAACAAAATATTGCATAAAATCTGCAAACTACATATTTGTATCCTTAGCATAAATGAAAATTGTAAATTTAGATTATCATTCCTGTTTTTTTAGAGCTTTTTTATGCCCTGTTATGTCAATTATCCTATCTCCTCTACAGTATAGCAAATATTTTGACTTTCTAATTTCATGAGGGCGCACTACTCCATGGCTCACAATGGCGCCATCCAGTAGCTCTATTCTATCCTACAATGCATTTCGAAAATGTTACACGGACGAACAGGAGATTCTTGTGTTATAAGTTTTTTGATATGCTGGATTTCCAAAAAGCCAAACAAACATGTATTGACCACCGTCCAATTCAATTCAACATTTAGTTTCTTCATTAGGCTACACAAATAGCAATGAGAAAATACAGTACACATAAAGTCATTCGTGACATGAAAATGCATCATTTCAGAGAATTGGACGAGACGAGATGTTGGGCATGCAGAAACAAAGATGTTAAAAAAATAGATAAATAGGCCTACAAGTGTACATGTTTTTCACTTCGGCACAAAACACGGTATTGGTCAATATAATCTAAAAAACAGTACAGTATGTAGGCCTACAGTATATCCAGGGAAGATTCCTGGTAACTAGAACAGACGCGAAAAGGTCGAGAGAAAAAAAACTCGAGAGACATTGGCCAAGTTTGATGACCTTAATCAATACACACTGAATGTACTTTCTATAATTTATAAGTATTGGAAATCCGGGATTACCTTTGTTCATTATTTTTCGATTTCATTTAATTTCTTTATTATCCATAAAAATACAAAATCCGAGAAGGCACGTATATAAATAACCACATTTTAAAAAAAAACTTTGACCCACGGGCCGGTTACTTTGTCTCAGAGAATAAAATTCAACAAAATAAACATACATTAAAATACTAAAAAAAATCATTAGAAATTACAATATAGTCTATCGTATATTTACAAGATTTAACAAAAAAGTATAAACAACCTATATACAAAATTGTTATTTAAATATATTAAATATATAAAAAGTTTAAAATAAAAAAGAATCACAAAACAATCAATATTCAAGTAGGATATGATCAATGTGTTCCCTCATTTTCTCATTCCAACTCTAACGTTGTTTTCTTACGACATCATTGACATTTTCATGAGTTCAGAATATTCTTTCTGGTAATATATTTCTGATCATTGCTCTTTCTTCAATTCTCAAGTACTCTCTTCTGATGTATGTACGTTCCACGTTTCCCTACAACACCGTTGAGTTATAGAGATTAAAGTGTTCGTATTTTCATAGAGTGAACAATTACAATTTACCCTTCCCTAGTCCGGATGCATACAACCGGATAGATTTTAGTAAGGTGTGGAATGCCTACTATTTAAGAGCACTAAACTAATTTAATTCCATTTTTACTATACTCAGCTACCAAGAACTGCACAATGATTACGAAGGTATTGTTCGTGCTGTATTTGACAACAATTCAGGTACTGTCAAATTTCACATTTCAACATAATCCTGTCGCTCTCTTTTCTTTGTTCTTACTTTTTTCCCTTTTTTAAAGGACATTCTTGTCCCTGATTTATTTCGTTAAAAAATATCATTTGTATGATCTCACCCTTTAAGATTTAAAATATCATCTCTTATTACCATTTCTATGTTGTAAGTTTTTTCCGTTTCCAATAGGCCGTTGTGTCTTGTCGCGATACGTTTTCAATATTTGGTTACTTGTACGTCATTTTAAATGCCAATTTACACAGATGAGCGGTAAGTGTGTAATGGTCATAAAGATTGACATAGACTCAATATTGTTACTACCGTTACCGATCGTCAATGTAAATTGGCCTAGAAATCAGTGTAAATTGGCATTAAGATATAATCTGTATCTATCCTGAGCGTTGTGTGTAAATGGTCAAAAATGTGTATTACAGTTACCGATCGTCAGTGAAAATTAGCCTTGGGATTATTAATATATGCCTACTATCCTAAAACTTTCAGGCACAGGAAGGGCCGTCGTCTGATGTACTAACATGTGAACCCAAAAACAAATTCATCGCGGCCATTGACAAGTTCTTGGATGTGCTTTTTGACGACGAACGAGATCTCGAAGGTGAAGTCACCCGCTTAGCTGCAGTAGTAGATAAACTGGAAGATCTGATTGGCAATTTGGCACAACAGCAACAAGAGCAGTTGAATCCAGTTCTCAATCAATTGGAAGAACTCGAAGAAAAAGTGGATGGTATCAAAAAATGCACGTGCTCAAGATGTAAGTAGGCCTATAGCTTATCAGAAAGACATCGTAATTTAATTGTGATATATAGAAAAGTTATAGATCATCAATAATTATAATTCATGAATTAGAGCACCTGGTCTTCAGCTGTTGCACATGACATCAAAAGACTTTAAAGATGTATTTTCTCCCAAAAATCATGAAAAAATAAAGATTTATGAAATCAGACTTTGAATAGACCATTTTGCATATGTATTCACTTCTATAAAAAAAAAAAACACGAACAAAGATAATGATTTCAATTATAAAAAGACAAAATATACAGTTAAATTTAACCAAAAACCATTGACTGCTATTTTTGGTTTTAAATTACAGGTAAAACAATTTTTGGTCGAAGTATTTTGATCGAACTTTGATGTGACATTAAAATGGCATATTCAACAAAAACAAATATTTTTTTTCAGGGGGACAATATTATACAGATATTGACTGTTTAGAGGTTAAATATAAGATTTGACATCCCCGAGGGAATGATATTAAGTTCGAGGGAATATATATTTCCCGAAGCGCCAGCTGAGGGAAATATATATTCCCCGAGAACTTAATATCATTCCCGTGGGGATGTCAAATCTTATATTTAACCGATATAAAAGGCAATATCTGTTATATTATATAGCCAAGAACAAGTCTGCTGGGTTGGGTGAAGCTAGGCTAGGCCTCCTTAGTATTTGTATTGTATTTAAACAAGCCTGCCTAGACACCTTACCTTGCGAAGAATAATATACAGATAATTACTAATTAATGATTCCTTGGCAATAAAATATTCACTTAGGCCTAGGTCATTTAAATTAACAGAAGAATTTCCATTAATAAGCCTATTAATAATAATATTATAATCAGGTAGGCCGAATAAACAATTCGCCTTCTTCATCTCTTCGCGAGTAGCCGAATCACCGGATGTTCAGCGCGTACTAGTTACTAGGTTACTACCGTGAGTATTGACCAATCACAAACGGTGTTTCATCACATTTAGGGTGGACTAATAACAAATGAGGGCGCTATGTATGCATAGTTTAAATAGTTTAGATGATTAACTTCTTCAAGCAAATTCCGTGGCGCAGCGGTTGAAGCGTTGTCTTGCGATGGAGTGACAATTCCACCCGAGTTCAAGATCGAGTAGATGACTTTTGTTTATTTATCGGCAACGCGAGTGTTGGCACACGAAAATTACACAGTCAATATCATCGTACTCGAGAATCTATATGTTTAATGACAGGGGACACGATAATTACGCGAAAATTACACAGTCAATATCATCGTTCTCGAGGATATATACGATTTACGATCCTCGCAGCGGTAGTCATGTGATGCAGTTTCAACCAATCACGTTCGCGTATTTACATAGGCTATGTAATATATCTTTATATTACATAGCCTATGTAAATACGCTAACGTGGTTGGTTGAAACTGCATCACATGACTACCGCTGCGAGGATCGTAAATCGTATATATCCTCGAGAACGATGATATTGACTGTGTAATTTTCGCGTAATTATCGTGTCCCCTGTCATTAAACATATAGATTCTCGAGTACGATGATATTGACTGTGTAATTTTCGTGTGCCAACACTCGGGTTGCCGATAAATAAACAAAAGTCATCAACTCGATCTTGAACTCGGGTGGAATTGTCACTCCATCGCAAGACAACGCTTCAACCGTTGCGCCACGGAAGTTGCTTGAAGAAATTAATCTTCTAAACTATTTAAACTATGCATACATAGCGCCCTCATTTGTTAAAAGTCCACCCTAAATGTGATGAAACACCGTTTGTGATTGGTCAATACTCACGGTAGTAACCTAGTAACTAGTACGCGCTGAACATCCGGTGATTCGGCTCCTCGAAGATCGAGAAGAAGACGAATTGTTTATTCGGCCTACCCGATTATAATATTATTATTTTTAATAGGCTTATTGATGGAAATTCTTCTGTTAATTTAAACGACCTAGGCCTAAGTGAATATTTTATTGCCAAGGAATCATTAATTAGTAATTATCTGTATATTATTCTTCGCAAGGTAAGGTGTCTAGGCAGGCTTGTTTAAATACAATACAAATACTAGCCTATAGGAGGCCTAGCCTAGCTTCACCCAAAACAGCAGACTTGTTCTTGGCTATACAATATAACAGATATTGCCTTTTATATCGGTTAAATATAAGATTTGACATCCCCTCGGGAATGATATTAAGTTCTCGGGGAATATATATTTCCCTCAGCTGGCGCTTCGGGAAATATATATTCCCTCGAACTTAATATCATTCCCTCGGGGATGTCAAATCTTATATTTAACCTCTAAGCAGTCAATATCTGTATAATATTACATAGCCTATGTAAATACGCGAACGTGATTGGTTGAAACTGCATCACATGACTACCGCTGCGAGGATCGTAAATCGTATATATCCTCGAGAACGATGATATTGACTGTGTAATTTTCGCGTAATAATCGTGTCCCCTGTCATTAATCATATAAATTCTCGAGTACGATGATATTGACTGTGTAATTTTCGTGTGCAACACTCGAGTTTGCCGATAAATAAACAAAAGTCATCTACTCGATCTTGAACTCGGGTGGAATTGTCACTCCATCGCAAGACAACGTTTCATCCGCTGGGCCACGGAATTTGCTTGAAGATATTAATCTTCTAAACTATTTAAGCTATGCATACATAGCGCCCTCATTTGTTATAAGTCCACCCTAAATGTGATGAAACACCGTTTGTGATTGGTCAATACTCACGGTAGTAACCTAGTAACTAGTACGCGCTGAACATCCGGTGATTCGGCTCCTCGAAGATCGAGTGAAGACGAATTGTTTATTCGGCCTACCTGATTATAATATTATTATTAATAGGCTTATTGATGGAAATTCTTCTGTTAATTTAAACGACCTAGGCCTAAGTGAATATTTTATTGCCAAGGAATCATCAATTAGTAATTATCTGTATATTATTCTTCGCAAGGTAAGGTGTCTAGGCAGGCTTGTTTTAAATACAATACAAATACTATAGGAGGCCTAGCCTAGCTTCACCCAACCCAGCAGACTTGTTCTTGGCTATATAATATAACAGATATTGCCTTTTATATCGGTTAAATATAAGATTTGACATCCCCTCGGGAATGATATTAAGTTCTCGGGGAATATATATTTCCCTCAGCTGGCGCTTCGGGAAATATATATTCCCTCGAACTTAATATCATTCCCTCGGGGATGTCAAATCTTATATTTAACCTCTAAGCAGTCAATATCTGTATAATATTACATAGCCTATGTAAATACGCGAACGTGATTGGTTGAAACTGCATCACATGACTACCGCTGCGAGGATCGTAAATCGTATATATCCTCGAGAACGATGATATTGACTGTGTAATTTTCGCGTAATAATCGTGTCCCCTGTCATTAATCATATAAATTCTCGAGTACGATGATATTGACTGTGTAATTTTCGTGTGCAACACTCGAGTTTGCCGATAAATAAACAAAAGTCATCTACTCGATCTTGAACTCGGGTGGAATTGTCACTCCATCGCAAGACAACGTTTCATCCGCTGGGCCACGGAATTTGCTTGAAGATATTAATCTTCTAAACTATTTAAGCTATGCATACATAGCGCCCTCATTTGTTATAAGTCCACCCTAAATGTGATGAAACACCGTTTGTGATTGGTCAATACTCACGGTAGTAACCTAGTA
This sequence comes from Antedon mediterranea, assembly GCF_964355755.1. Classification (NCBI taxonomy): domain Eukaryota; kingdom Metazoa; phylum Echinodermata; class Crinoidea; order Comatulida; family Antedonidae; genus Antedon; species Antedon mediterranea. Next base: position 35,239,015 of record NC_092670.1, on the reverse strand, counting down.
ACTAGTACGCGCTGAACATCCGGTGATTCGGCTCCTCGAAGATCGAGTGAAGACGAATTGTTTATTCGGCCTACCTGATTATAATATTATTATTAATAGGCTTATTGATGGAAATTCTTCTGTTAATTTAAACGACCTAGGCCTAAGTGAATATTTTATTGCCAAGGAATCATCAATTAGTAATTATCTGTATATTATTCTTCGCAAGGTAAGGTGTCTAGGCAGGCTTGTTTAAATACAATACAAATACTAGCCTATAGGAGGCCTAGCCTAGCTTCACCCAAAACAGCAGACTTGTTCTTGGCTATACAATATAACAGATATTGCCTTTTATATCGGTTAAATATAAGATTTGACATCCCCTCGGGAATGATATTAAGTTCTCGGGGAATATATATTTCCCTCAGCTGGCGCTTCGGGAAATATATATTCCCTCGAACTTAATATCATTCCCTCGGGGATGTCAAATCTTATATTTAACCTCTAAGCAGTCAATATCTGTATAATACTTACCGTACATATACAAACACTTCTTTTATATAAACCGCGGATCTCCTGGATGCTAGGCCCAGTGGTCTCTGCTACTGCATCTGACAATAGTGGGCCTATAAATAACGTATTGTGTTATCTTTTATTACAGACCCTGATCGAGTGTTCCATGTGGCGGAGGGTCGCTATACGCTGAATTTCCAAAAAGCCAAACAAGCATGTATTGACCGTGACGCTGTCATCGCCACTCCTGCTCAGCTTAAAGCCGCTCATACATTTGGTTTGGACGTGTGTGCAGCTGGATGGTTGTCAGACGGCAGTGTTCAATATCCCATCACGATGCCACGAAACGGATGCGGAGTAAACACACCATCGGGGCTTCGTAGCTGGGGGACACCAGATCATTCCAAGACATACAACGTTTATTGCTTCCGAAATTAATTCAGCACGTATCAATGCCTATTTTAGTATTATCCTCTTATGCAGATTTCACTAACTTTTGTCTTTTAAAATTAACATTAGTTTATTTTGTTTAATAAAACGTATTCTGAGCTTAACGGTTTATTTAGCCTTTTTATTTATCAGTTTTCGAGAAAAATACTAAAATGATAGCCATAGTGGATATTATTTTCCGCACCGCGCCTTTAAGCAGTTAAAGTCCAGAAAACGGAATCATTGCAAAACAGCTATTACTTGAAGGCTGAAAAAATGGAAATTTGTAAAATCGGACTGGGCATGCGCAGACCACATAGAAGAGAGTCTATGCAAATATCTGCTGCTGCTTATGTCACGTGAGATTTCGGACAGGTTTTGAGAGCCAAAACTGGTCTGCCGGTCCGATTTTGGTGTGAACAGGTCTATGCGCATTACACGAACGACGTATCTAAATCGAGCATTTTACCTAAAGCTTGGTTCACACTAGAACGTAACGCAAGGACGTAAACGCAACGCAAGCGTTTTAACCAATGACGAAGTTATAGACAGTTAGCAATTACAAGCGAATAAGCCATCGCTTGTGATTGGTCAATTCACTTGCGTTGCGTTACGTCCTTGTGTTGCGTCGCTAGTGGGAACCACGCTTTATTAACTTATATCATCAATAAAAGCATCATTTAATGAAAGAAGAACAAAAAAATAAAACTTTCAATGAGTCGAGCGGCTTTTTTTTGTAAGAAATATTTTTTTTAATGGTTTAACTGTTAACTCGGATCAGAATTGGATAGTCCTTTAAAAAAAATTGAAACGTCTTAAATCATCAGCTTTTAAAAAAATTGCATAATCTTTAAAATTGTTTTGAAATACTTGCGTAATGCAAAATATACAAGATGAAATAGGACAAATTCCTCAACAGTATACAAATTGGAAATTCCACGGTAAAAATTCCAATTTATATTTTGGGACTATTTTAAATATAGAAGGAACAATATTACCCAATATATCTGTTTGGAAGGGACACGGAAATGACACGGATGTATCGGTGCCTGGTAGTACGGGTGTTAGGTTGCTAGCTATATATAGAGCAAAATGCCCATTCTTTTTATTCACTTACTTTCTCAACTCTCTCAACAAGCAACTTCACTGCAACAATGATGAATGGTATGGTGATGAATGGTATGGTAATGAATATGTTTTTCGTATTTTGTTTCTTTAGCGCAATTAAGGTAAGAAAGTTTTTATTATTTCTTTTTAAAGCTTGGTTCCCACTAGCGACGTAACGCAATCTACGCAACGTAAGGAAATGCCCTTCTAATACTTACTGTGTATTCGAGAACCATCTGTGGACACGACCTAGATGGTACTCGAGCAAAGTGATATAAGTGGCTAAACATTATGTTTAAAAAAAACGTGGATATTTGGAATTAGGTTATCATTTTAATAAACTCATGATTTTGGTTGAAAAATATTGAGATTTTGAGAATTTCTTTTGCATATTTAACGTCAAAATTGATCGTTTTTAAATTTAGCGGCGTGATGTTTTTGCATTAGTGGATTATACATTTTTTCATATTTGCACATTTTTTAAAAGGGTGCCATGTTTACACAAATGTGGTTGTTTGCACAAATGTGACTTTTTGCACATTCTACGACAAAGTGTCGCACTGAAAACTAACGTTTTTAGTTCCCATAATCGATAGGCCTAATCCCGTTATGTAGGCCTAGGCGTATCGCTATTTTGCATAGAAGACCTTTTGGGCCGACAACGAAATTAAGATGGCACCTCGATTTCTCAGACAAATTAGACAAGTGGAACCGCTTTAAGCTATGTAAATTTGTGACCGACAATTTAGGATGCTTTGTGGAATTTTTGCCATCTTTTACAGCGCTAATCTCGTGTGATTTTTCTAGGCACAGACGGATACTCAACTATGCGAACCAAACAATAAATTTGTCAAGACCATTCATAGATTCTTGAAACTACTTTCGGAAGATGAACGTGAACTGAAACACAAAGTCAACCTATTAGCTGATGTAGTAGATAAACTTGATGATCTGGTTGTTAATTTGACACAAGAAGATACACGAAGACAAGTTCTTAAAAAACTCGACGAACTCGAGACAAAGGTGGATCACCTTAGTGAATGCACATGTTCCAAACGTAAGATTGTAATTGTTTAATAATTGAAAACAAGGATGGAATCGGGATCTATCACTGTTCTTCCAACTGCCCTTTTCAGTTGAATGTAGGCGTCACCCGCAATTCTATATTCTCCAATCATTCCCAAAGCTCATTCTTTGCAGTACATCTTTGTCATCATTTCTCTTTCGATTATAAATGACCTCTTCTAATCTCTATACGTTCCACTACGAGGTTCCCACTAGAACGCAACGCAGTATTGACGCAAAGTGCTGTATTAAGTTTGGTTCCCACCCCTAGCGACGCAACGTAACACAACCTACGCAACGTAAGAAAATACCCTTCCAACGTAGAGCCAACATAAAAGTGTAGAATAAAAAGAGCACACAGAGATGTGGTGTTAGGCTTTCAGAAAGGAACAACAAAATGCCTTCCCTATAATTTAGTTTGCTCCCGCATGCGTGAAATAAAACCTACGATTTTTGCAGCACTGTTGCGTCGTCGGTTCCCACTTGTGATTACGCAATACGCCGCTGCGTTGCATTCTAGTGGGAACCACGCTTTATGTAATATCACAAGTAGGAACCGATGAAGCAACAGTGTTGCAAACATCTCAGGTTTGATTTCACGCAGGCGGGGGCAAACACCACATCTCTGTATTTATTGTCTTTTTTATGTCATTCCACACGTCGTCATTGATTTTTGACTGAAAATACAAAATATCCAAACTCGAGTAATACACGTATGAAACGCCATATGTGCAAAAATATTTATATTTTTACTAATATTAATACAAAACTCCGTCTGGAGCCCAGACTACTCTGTGTGCTCTTTTTATTCTACACTTTTCTGTTGGCTCTATGTTCTACTCTTCGGCATCATAAACACTGCTCTTACACATGATTTGTAGATCTTCCATTTTAGTTGTGCGGTGTGGTGAGCTTGTTCAATTTAGTGAGGTTATTTGATTCAATATACTAAATTTAACATGAACGTCTCTTCATTGCAGTCCATGATCGAGTGTTCCATCTGGCTGTTGGAGGCACCTATAAGCTGAACTTCGCTGACGCACAACAAGCATGCCTCGACAACAATGCGACCATCGCCACTCCATCTCAGCTACAAGCCGCGTATATGTTTGGTTTGGACTATTGCGCGGCTGGGTGGTTGTCAGACGGCAGTGTTCAGTATCCAATCACAATGCCTCGACAGGGATGTGACCAAAACTCACCTCCTGGTCTGCGACACTGGGGTTTTAAGGATAAGTCGACTACTTACGATGTTTACTGTTATGACATGTCATAATAAAATTCTACTCCGTTGATTTAAAATGGAGAAATTACATCTATAATGCTTATACTAATTATAAGTAGTTTTTTAGTAAACATTTTTGGTAAACATACATTACAAAATCTAAGTGTTTAACTTTTCTTTTAAACTATATAGGCCTATCATGCCTGTTTTTTGTTTACTTGTTTTTAATGACTGGGCTTGATCTTGATATAAAACAACACAATTTTGTTTAGTTAGGTCATAAGTAAAATGTTTATTTTCTTATGGTATATCCACCAATATGGAGAAGCATAAATGTTGTCTTTAATGACGATATTAAATATAATGTCTCTCTAAAAACATGTTTTATACCATTTTAATGTCACATCAACTGGATTTAAATTTTTTCTACAGACATGAATAACTTTATTAAATATCATTTTTGTATGTTTTTTGGGAGACAATAAACATTTAAACCTCTTTAAAATGTAGCACACAGTATACTGTAGTCTAGCATTGTCAAAAACAAGTATACATCTGTGAATATGTGTGCAGCATAACACTGTGGCTACTACACTAGCTACTATATGTGCACATTTATACTTAATTCAGAATAAAGCACATTAAAACTGTAATTCTTTCTTGTGTTTTGACTGATGAGGTTGGAAATTTAAGTCTTTAACAAACCAACATCTTTCAGTTAAGATGTTAAGCTGTTGGTTTTGTGTTCATGACCTTTGCGCTACATTAAGAAAAATAAGGATAATAGAAACTTCAAGTCAGATTCTTTAGATATTGCGCGAAGAAAAAAGGTGTTAAATTTGATGATGACGTTGACGTTAAAATATTGCGGTGGGGAAGAAAGAAAAACTCAAAAGATGATCTGTCCAGGGTGGATTACCAAAATAATTATTCTATTAACTAAAGACCAGTGCATTGTTAAACCTTGCATATTTGGAATGAATATTTTATTAAATTCTATATTATACACAGTTAAAGTGTTGAACACAATTAAATATTGCCTACAGTATATAAATAGATTTAAGTTTCAAAATGTATAATGTCTAGGACACTTAAAATTTATAAAAACAATGTAAAATAAAATCTTATACAATTACTGCAGTATATTCATTTCTGCAGTAACATATTACGTAAAATTAACAATCCATGATTTACTGCAAGAAATCATCAATACTGCAGTAATGCAATAGGTTGATATTACTTATCCTTTGCGTTGACACGATCATCAATAATCTTCAAGACTTCAGCAGCGCCCTCTTGTGCCTGCTTCAAAGCTGCGTCAATGTCGGATTTAGCTTTTGTTTTGAATTCTTCTTCCTTCATATTCGGTAGGTTGATGATCACGTTGTAGTAGGCACCCCATACGGCTGTTTCCAAAGCTCGAGCTCCAACCTGGCAAAAATAAAGAATTATTTTTATGTATTATTATGTTTCTTTAAAACCAAGTAATGCATATTCTAGAAAGTCTATTGAAAAATAAATTACCAATCTACTGGAAAATCTCAAACAGAAGTCCATGGACTTCTTTTTTTTTAGTACTCTTTTGTAACTTATTTACCTGTAGGTCCGATATACATTGCACATTGCCATGAACAGCCAGCTGTTTTAACGGATCCCAGCATTTGTTAGCTGTTATTGCTGTATGCATCGGAACAGCAATAGATGACTTAGTACTGGACAAGAGTGCTGCCTCACGTCTGTACAAGACATACAAGTTGATTAAAAACATTACTTAGTAACCAACCTAAATTATCTGTCTAACTGTATATATTTGAAATGTACATTGTGTGTTCTTTTGTGAGCAATTTACTGCTGGTGGCCAGCATGAATAAATAAAGTATTATTGCTCTGTCTTTGTGACAAAAAAATGTGATGTGCCCATATATGGACATGATGATGTCATATCACTACCATATTTGGGCATATCACTACCATATTTGGGCACATCACAATTTTTGAGTAATAATTATTACTCCATGGTTTGATAGTGTAAACAGAGCTTTAGTCCGCTTTCCTGTCCTAAAATACACTAAATATATCCAATCTCAATATATAAGGTGATCTGACCACTACCAACAATTTGGACACTTATAAACATTTTTTACCTCTGTTAAACAAGATCTCAAAATATTTAATGGCAGTATAATTTATTAGTTAGGACTAACCAACTAACCTCCCAGACTACTTACTTTTTTATATCCTCTTCAGATTTTTTTGGTAATTTCATAGCATCCTAAAATAATATAAATTGATTTAATAAGGGTTTGTGATGACCAACTATGGAGTAAATCTTGTTTCTGGTTAATTGTGAAGTCTGCTAGAGAAGGATGTACAGTAAAGAGAGATCAGCAATGTGTTTGACGATAAAACAACAAAAGTGTTTCTGGTAATGTAAAAGTAAACATACCATGAATGCAGTGAAGGCATCAGCATCAGCATCGACCAATGGGATGAGAGCATTCATGGTCTCATACAGTGGTGGAATCAACTTCCTCATGGTACCATCTAAAGCCATAAACTTCTTGTTTCCAAAGGTCATCCAGCCAACCATCGTACACAACGCTGCTCCCTATACATTACAAAAAAAACCAATTACATTCTATGAAACTATAAAAACAATGAAATTATCAAATGAACAACTGGATAACATAAATAAGAAAACAACCATTTTAAAAATATATAATTAATGTCTATTTTTAAAAAAAGTTAATTTATAGTTTACTTAGTTTAATTACACATATCATATGCAAGCATTCTGGGAACATTTTAAAGTCTGTGGGAACCTCAGTACCCACATAAGCAAGCCCTTAATAATAAATTTGTAACACAGCATGAGATAAAAAGTGTAAAATAAAACTATACTGTACCATAGCTCCAATTGCTGCAGATGCTGAGCCTCCACCAGGCGTAGGAGTACGTGCCCCTATGCTGCGTATAAACGACTTGAGGCTTAGCGATGTTAATGGCCCACTCTCACTTTCATCCTCTATCATGTACCTGGAATAAAAAAGAAAAAATATACAGTAATTTTCATTCTATATTTAGCCTTTACACATTGAAAATGGCAAAACAAAACAAAAAAGAAAAACAAAACAAAGAAATTCAATTTCTGTAGCTTTCATGCATGCTTATCTTTCTTAGGAAAGCAGGACAAAAAGTTGAATAAATTAAATATAAAAAATATATTCTGCTATAAAAATTGACATATTATTTAATCTAAAGTACAACATAATAAAATTCATTAGCTTACTCGATTATTCGATCTTTAGGGTTAAACTGGGATACAGAACTGAGACCAAGTCTATTTATTGCCTGAAATAAAAAGGTACATGCATATTACTATTATTTTCAATGTCATCATCAACAGGTAAGGCATGATAGTCAGTAGAAATTTACAAAAATAGGCCAATTCAGACTTAGTTATTTACCTAGGTAAGTTTGTTTGGTAGGCCACTATTATAGCTAACTTCAGTGGGTAGGAACCAACTACATGAATACCTTGTTTCTACTATTATTATTTAAGTTGATCATATATCTGTCTTAAGTCAAATAATAACTGCATTTGTTAAGTTAAATGTCTTTTTATGTTCATTATCATATATTATATATATTTCTTACCTTACCTTATTTTTAATTATGTTGCCAGGACCCCACATTTTAAAGCTTAAGCTCCCAGTGGGGTACCCCTTTTTCTCATTTATTATCTATTATTTTTAGAAAATGTTAACTGTTTTTTGTTTTTATTTGAGAAATAAAAATTATTGATTGATTATTGATTGATTGACTTACATAGGTGGATAACTAAGTCTGAACCGGCCCTATCACTACACCACAATTTGTATAAATAATCACAGTGGGTTGAAAGGTCATCTGTTCTTTGCAAATCCCTTTTGGCTTTATACTCATTTTGAGGATTTCAAGATGGGTTTGGTTTGAATTGATGCGTGAATTGCGGTGTGTGAAAATGATAACTTACCAATCTAACTTTCTGGCTCTCTTCCAAGATGAACAGGTTGTCCCTCTGGATGTAATATTCAGCTGCAGCGAGGATCGCCTTTTTTGGAATGATGCCAACAACTTGAGATCCACATATCCCAAGATTAATTTCCTGAACAATAAAAACAAAGTTTATATTTATTTATTACAAAGCATCCAAAAGAAAGATTAACTTTCTAAACTATACTCCTCCCAGTGGCTTAACAGCTATGAGTGCTCACTGGCTCAACCCAGGGGCTCCAGTGCTCACTGGCTCAACCCAGGGGATCCAGTGCTCAATGGGTCCCAGAGCATGACCACATTGGAGGGTGAGGAATGTTAAACCTGGGGCCTTCACCCTGAGTGTTACACCACTGATTCTTCCCTCCCTCATTTCATAACTTGAAGTGTAGAATCAGAGTCAAAACCTTTCCACAAGGTCAGGATTTATTATTTAAACAAATCAAAATAAGTAATATCTAGATTTTTTTTTGTCACATAAAGTTTGATAGTGTAGACAGAGCATAAGAATTGCAGAAATAAATAATTTTTTCATTAACTTAAGGTAAAAACTTGGTAACTACAAAGTTGACTTATGTCAGATTGTTCATGCAGAGAAATTTGAATCATAGTTGGTAAGGTAGTGATGTGGCAGTACTACTAACCTTAGCATCTTTGAGACACTCCTCAAAAGCAACATGCATTGGTGTTACGTCTTGATCAGTTAAATTCATAGACACTTGGGCTAAGTTGGCCTCATCTAACCACCATCCAATACCCTGTACATGTTCTAATCTTCCAGGCTAGAAAACAAAATGATTTTCCACTGAATAAAGGCCAATTTACACAGACGAGCAAGGCATACAAATAATATAGAATCTATGTTATTTCTTATGACCATTTAAACAAAATTTGAAGCAGAAGGGTGGTTGAGCGGAAACCTGCTCAGGATAGATACTAATTTTATGTGGACAAGCCACATGGTTTTTACGCTTACCGCTACTACACTACCTAAATTGGCCTTGATGTGCCCAAATATGATAGTGCTATGCTCAAATATGGTAGTGATATGACATCATCGTGTCCATATATGGGCACATCACATTTTTTTGTTACATAAAGTTTGGATCATGTAAACAGAGCTTTAAGGGTTGGCAACGGCGGTAGTGTTAAAACATATATTCCTCCTCATCTTAATAGGTGGTCTCAAAAAAGGGGTTATAATGTATTGTCAAGTTGACCATTTGGGAACACCAAACTACTGTATTAGTCATCCATTCATTTAAAAAAATGTTACCTGGTCCTTTCCCCGTCCTTGTGTACGCACATTCAATGCAATTCTGTGAGCTTGTTCTTTAGTTCCCAACACATTTACATTAAATGCAATAAGAAAGTTGCGAGCTCCAGTTGCTGTTGCACCCCATGATGGAATGAAAGCTGGTGGTCCATAGTCGGGCTTCCACTTGTCCTGCTGAAGCTAATAAAAAAAGGGGATTTGTTTTCATGAATATATACTCAAGTCAAGTAATACTCAAATGTTTATCATACCTTTAACCTCTGTAAACATATATATTACTCTTCTACCCTAGGTAAAATAATGAAATTCTAAAAATATTCATATTTATACTTTATATACTTGGTATTTGATTGACAATAACTGCTGCTCAAACAAAGCTATAAAGGGGATTGGGTGCAAGTCAATCCTTAAAATTGATTTCATGAATGTATAAGTTATATACACAATGAAAAAAAAAACACTATGTTTTGCATATCTTTGAAACTATATAAACATGTTTACTCTCCAGCTCAAACAAGTCATACAGGGGATTAGGTGAATCCTCATAGAAATAACAGGTGCTGTAACATCAACTTTGACAAAAACACTTAAGTAACCCCTACTACTTAAGAAAGATGCCCTGGGTTTTTTGGAATGCACACTAATGTGTATTACGCCCGTATTCTTAAACCGGACTTTAGTCGTAGTTCGAAGTTCGACTTGGAAAAGTCGTAGTTCGAGCTATTACTTCAAATTTGATTCAAAAACGAAGTAGTCGAAGTTTGCAGTTCGACTTAATGAAGTCGAGCTTTTAGTCGAGTTGCACACGTCTGGGTAACAAAGGCTATACATTGGCCAATGACAAGAGAGTATTTGAGGAGCAGACGAAATTTTGCGCATTGATATCACTTTCCATTTCTTACAACACTTTTTACGCATCAGGACTATATACATGAAAAATAATTTTAATCGTTAATTATTAGAACAATATCAGTATTAATTTAACAGTGAAGTATATTTGATTAACAACAAATAAAATCTTAAAAATATATTTAGGAACCATGGCGGTACGGTAACTTTTATATTTTCTAGGACCCCAACAAAGTATGATCGCCACGAACCACGCACTTCATAGCGTGACAAGAAAGCGCTAGGCCCCCTAAACATTCCATCGCGTGGTGAATTGCCGCATTTCCCATTGTCGCTATGGCGTGACGTAGCTCAAGTCGGACTTGCGCGAAGAAAATAATGTAATTTGTATACAGTTGTAAATAAAGATGATTTTCATTATTATAATTTATACCAATGTATATTTAATTAAGCTAATATAAATATAGATATTTCATTCTTCAATATCTGGCCAATATAACAACTCAATGACTGTTACGTTTTTTATAAACATTGTTTAAAAACCATTTAGTCGACCATTTAGTCTGCCCCCTCCAGGACTAAAAAAATCGATCAAAATCCGTCTCCATTTAGTCGAGGTTGGCCTGATTTAGTCGGTGATTTAGTTGAAGTTCGGTTTATGAATTAAAATGACGTCATTTTTTTAGTTTTAGCTGGAACTACGACTAAAGTCCGGTTTAAGAATACGGGCGTTAGTGTACCTTCATGTTACAGTCGTTATCACAACTATTGTTGTGTTTGTGTCCAAAAATAACGGGTCTGGTGGGAATCGACTCCAGAACTTCCTAGCCTGTGCCAAACATCCTTTTACCTTTTCTGGCAGTGCTTCATATTCTCCAGTACGAATGTCTGGCAACTTAACTCTTGATTCATTTGTTGCTGCATGACCATAAAGATAAACTGAAATTGAAAACAATTTATATGTGTAGTATATCTCTATATAATATTCAACATATAAATATGGTACAAAATAATTAATATGACTATTGCAGCCCAAAGAGCTGAATTGCAGTAATAATATATACAGTCAACTCTCCCAATACCGGACACCTTTGGGCCGGCCAAATAAGTCTGGTTTTCCGGAAAGTCTGGTATTCGGAATGTGTTTTTAATGGTAAATATAAATTTGGGACCTTTTGGTCCTCAAAAAAAGTCTGGTATTGGGAGAGTTTCTGGTTTTCAGAGAGTCCGGTATTGGGAGAGTTGACTGTACTAAACTAACCAAAATTATTTTAATTAAATAAAACTACTAAGTATTGTCTTATAAAAGTACTAGACCAGATCAGTTAATTTAAGTTCTGTCTACAATATCAAACTAGTTTGACAAAAAAGTATGGTAGTGATATGCTCAAATATGGTAGTGATATGACATTATCATGTCCATATATGGGCACATTTTTTTGTCACATAACGTTTGATAGTGTATACAGGGCTTTATGTTCAACAATCTTTCTACAGCTTCTGTCAGTCAGTTGGTTGGTCTGTAAACACTAACTTGAGCACGCGACTGTATATGGTCTTGTTAAGAAATATTTCAAGAAAAAGGACTTACCTGGAACATTCAATTCTGCTGCTAAACGTTTTCCAAAATTGTTGGCACATTCAACACACTCTTCCATCGTAACGTTGGCAACGGGTACAAATGGGCACACATCTAGGGCACCCATCCTAGGATGTTCTCCTAAAATAAACAGAATTATTGACCTTGAATTTATTGATTTTCTTTAAGCTCTGTCTACACTATCAAACTAGTTTGTTGAAAAAAACTGTGATGTGCCCAAATATGGCAGTGATATGACATCATCATGTCCATATATGGCCACATCACATTTTCTTGTAGAAAGTAATTTTTTTTTTTCTGTGTTCTGTTCTGGGTTGACCAACTAGCATAGGTATTTAGTCTTTCCTTGCCTTTTATATTTGTTTTGTCTTTGTATTGTATATAGCAGAAAATTGAATAAATATTAAATTTAAAACATTTTTGACAGTGCAGACAGAGCTTTATGAACAACAGGTAACCTAACCAGTTGGTTTGTTAAAAATAAATTTATAAATTCATCAATAGTACTAACTACAAACCAGATAAACATAATAGAGTATCATGGTGTGACGTCACAACGATAGAGGGCGCTGCATGGTTGCTAGACAACCAAAAAATGCGTTCAGCGCTACTATGTTGATAAACAGTAAAGATCTGTATTTCTATCAAATTATGTATCTTAGCTTGATTTTTTTTAACTTAAACTGTAGTTGAATATAAATAGATTATTAAAACAAATATTTAGTGATCTTTTGAAATTTAAGTTTTTTTTTATTGAAATTATTAAGTTTTAAAATGACTACTTCAATAAGCCTATTCCAAACCATTGGTGATCTTGGAGTCACTCAGGCAGGCTGAACGCACTTTTGGTTGCGCTAGCAACCACGCAGTGCCACCTACTGTACCGTCGTGACGTCAGCACCATGATACTCTATACAATGATGACAGTGATGAGTCTAATTATCGCAACCAAGTTAAACGAGTTGTAGACTGGTGTAACGAAAACAATCTGTTCTTGAATGTATCTAAGACTAAAGAAATGGTTGTAGACTTCCGTAAATCACTTAATGTCAAATATCCAATATTTATTAATGGTATATCAGTTGAGTTTGTAGAAGAATTTAAATTCTTGGGTATTTATATTTCAAATGATCTGAAGTGGCATATTAACACACGTAACATTATTAGAAAGGCCCAAAGAAGAATCTACTTCCTACGTAGACTTAAATCATTTGGTATAAACTCTGAAATAATGTCGTCCTTCTATAGGTCAGTTATAGAGAGTGTAATAACGTATTCTTTAACGGTATGGTTCGGTAGCGCTACCGAAAATGAAAAGCGTGACCTAAATAGAATAGTCAAGACCGCATCGCGTATAATTGGATCTGCACAACTGCCTTTGGAGAACATATTTTCGGATCGTCTTCTGAAAAAGGCAGTGGCTATCAAAGATGATCAATTTCATCCGGCCTCTAGTATGTTCCAGTTGATGCGCAGCGGTCGGCGATTTCGTTCTATTAAGGCCAATAAGGCACGATTTACAAATAGTTTCTTTCCAGGATCTATTAGAGCCTTAAATATGATGTAGACACTTTTTTTTGTAATGTTTTTGTTTTTGAGTTCGTGTTGTGTCCGTTGGATATTGTGCTCCGCCAACAGAGCAAACAGAATTTCTATGTTTTTCCTAAAACAAATGATAATAAATGATACTTGACTTGACTTGACTTGACAATCATATACAACAATACAAAACAAATTTGGTTAGCATTTTTATAGATTAGATGAAAAATAGATTACTTTCATATCTTAAATTTATTTTGTAAAAAAACAGGTGTTTAGTAATGATTAAAGGGCTAAAAGGAAATAGATAAGATTTCCTCTATAGACAGAACAACAACCAATTTCGAAAAGAGAAAAGTCAGCCTTCTAATTTGAAACTTGAAATTCTTGTGTCTGGGTAAATATTTGCCTCTTGAGAATTCTCTGAGGCTAGGCGTGCACATAATAAATCCAAATACAATTGTAACAATGTTTATTTGTTAAGCACTGTCTACCCTATCAAACTGTATGTGACAAAAAAATGTGATAATAATAATAATATAATATAATTATCATAGATTTAATTAGATAGTGCATAATGTTGTGAAACATTATTACCCCAGTCATTTTTTGCATCAAACATGTATGGAAAACGGGTGCAGGTCAACTCGGCCCTAACCGTCTCGGCCCCACGTCAAGTCGGCCCCACGTCAAGTCGGCCCAAAGTCAACTCGGCCCCAAGTCAAGTCGGCCTCAAGTCAACTCGGCTAAATACTAATCGGTCAATTCGGCCCATTAAAGTATGAAACGCAAAAAGTTCTAATAGTTGATATTATAGTGGCAGGATTAGGCTACTAAGGTTAGGCCTAGGCTAGACAAAATAAAACGGAAAATTCAATATAAATTATAACACACTCGGTCGTTTTTCGTTTAATTTATTTAAATATTAGTTGTGATGTTATTGTCTCAGTATGTTGTTATATAGGCCTAGCCTAGGCCTATATATTTTGATACTGGGATTTTCCCAGAATGAATCGAAATATTCTTAGATATAGATGGATATTATTAAATTACAGTGAAAAAAATTTTTATAAAAAATAATATATTTAAAATTATTTTATCAATTCGCTTCGCTTTTTGTGTTCTATACTTTATTGGGGCCGAGTTGACTGATTAGTTTTTGGTTAAGATGATGTGCTGAGATGACTTGAGGCCGAGTTGATGTGTGGCCGAGTTGACGTGGGGCTGACATGACTTTGGCCGAGACGGTTTAGGTCTGCGTAGGATCAAATTCATGGAAACATTATCCCATAATGCAGCTGCAGCTAGTAATCAGTGTAACATTTGTCGTATTCGATTGGAAACTTTCGTGTCAATGTAAAGATTCGTTGAGTACTTTTTGTATTCGAATTGTAAATTTGTGCTCAACAGAAAGTCATTCGAATAGAAAACGTTGACAGCAAAAGCTTTTTCGTTAAGAACAATCTCAACGCTCAAAATACTCCGTTAAAGAAGTACTCAACGGAATAACTACTCAACGGTCCACTCGAATACGACAATTGTGTCTTGATCTAACCGGGTACCCATTTATTCACCTGGGTGGGGAGAGGCAAACGTAAGTAAAGTATCTTGCCAAAGGAAACAAGCAATGCGGCAGAGTTGGATTCGAACCGCGATCTCATGACCAGTAGTCAAACGTACAACACCCTGCGACACACTCTTACATGATATGCCCATGGAAATGACATCATATCACTACTATATTTGGGCATATTACTACCATATTTCGGCACATCACACTTTTTTTGTCAAACTATGTTGATAGTGTAGATAGAGCTTTAGTGGAAAACACATTAGCAACCATTGTACCAATACTGTACACTCAAAAGTAAATAACAACCTTTATGACTAGACATGTCAATAAGCGAGAAAGCGACCCTTGACATGTTAAGAGCTCCTTCGACGACATCTTCGGGTGAACCAACAAAGGTAAATACTGTTCTGTTTGTAGACGGGCCTGGGTCAACATCAAGCAGACGACAACCATCAGTTTGCATAACAGCATTTGCTAAGGCCTCCACGACCTGCAAAACAAAATTCAAGGCGTGTTTTAATTTTATTCCGTAATGCAAATGTGGTATAAATTGAATGACAAAATTTTAAAATCATAATATAAAATGGAACCACATATTAATTTTGTCAGGAAAAAACAATTGATGATGATGTATTAATTATTGTTTGTTACAAACAAAGGTCTATTATTGCCGAGATGCCGGGCATTTATATAGTATTAGTATTAACGTCTTAAACTAATATATTATTATTATAGGTAGAATATCGATTACTTGAAGCCTAACGTCGATTTCCTGTTTCCAATAACAAAGCCGGTTTATTATGCCTATGTACGCTATTACGGTTCGGCTACTACACGGTTCACGTGTTTCATGCAGTTAAGACAGGGCTAGGCCTAGAGAGAGCCGGCCTAGCATACACTAATTTCAACTTACACTAGTGTATAAAATAGGTATTACCTCTTTATTTTGTCCTTCTGAAAAATTTGGCACACATTCTACAACCTTTGTCATATTTATACAGCTTTTAAAAGGTATATAGTAACAGAAAAATGAAAACACGATTATCAAAACCACAAATATCACGTCGCAAAAAAAATACAATTTGATACGCATCAGTAGTTTCGAAAACAAACAACCAACCAATCAGGATCCCATTTTGTATACATTTGTAGCGTATGACAGTATAGACATTTTATAAAACAAGGTTAGAATAGAAGGGAATGTCTGTATCTAGTTTAATTATAATTATCTAACAGATGAGAAGGAGTAAATTTTAATAGCGGTAGTCATAAAAAAAAAGTTTCCAGTGCAATCCAATATTATTTTGCTTCCGATTAAAAACACATTATACATTCACCATGGACCCGTAAATCTTCTAATAGTAAACCAACACTCTAATAGTAACCACCCTTCTAATAGTTAACTCACATTATAAGTCAATCTATAATAACTCATGGGGGTTACTATTAGAGTCACAAAAACCGTATTTCGCAAAATAAGGAGATAATGCATGTTGATATCGGGAGTGAAGGAGGATTGAGTGTTTTTGAGTTTATAAAATAAAGTTAGTTCAACCAAATTTGTTTATTCCTACTGTTTTATTATTTTGCTATGAGTTGCTGACCAGAAAAGTTGGGGGTGGGTTACTATTTTCAGATGCCTAATTTAAGATTAGTAATAGTAACCCACTACTCTAATAGTAACCCACCCTAAAAAACAATCAAAGAACAATAACCTCGCGTTTCAATTAGAAGATTTATAGTAATTTATAGGTCCATGCACCCACTAAGACAAAAATGTAAAGCATTGACACAATGTCATCATAAACTTTGACCTATAACATTTACTCATGACATTTTGTTTTAACACTCTTATACACAATATTTACCTCTATATTACTGTACTTGCAATCTGTTGTAAAAATACTTATAAATACTTCTTTTAATAGTTCTCTGAAGTTACCTAAGAACTAGACATCATAAACAGAAACAGTAATATTTATCCAATAAAACAACTAAATTATAAGCTTAATATGATATTATGTCAAACTTAAAATTAAAGATGACTGAAATATTATATTATTAACCAACACAAATTAGACTATTTAATAGAAATTTAAAATGCAACGTTAATTAAATTAAATTTTAAAAACTGTGTATAATATATACAGGACCACTAAACCGTCAATTAATGCTCAGTTGTGCTTCTTTCCAGTTATAATGTCCAAAATTGCAAAATATTTTAATTTGAAAGAGGATTAAAAATAATCTTCTTAGATTTAGATAATCTAACTATTATTGTCTACTTCTGTAATTATGTGCGTTTTATTTTTGTTTTAAACAAATCAAACGAAAATATAAATAAAATATCTAGTTCTAAACTTACAGTATTTTAACTTATCAATATGCAAAAATAAACATTTATTTAAAAGCACAAACACAGATAGTAACGTCTATGACGAATGGTTTATGTTTGAAAAATTTAAAATGAAAAAAAAAAATATCTCAGTTCTAAACTTATAGTATGTCAACTTAAATTTTCAATATACAAACAAAAACTTAATATAAAATAGTAACTTCTACGACAATACCACAAAAATAAACAAAATGAATATACAGCAGTACAGTATATAAGGCTATCAGAAAAGGCAGTTTTAAATATTACGATTACAAAAGTTATAAGCTTATATATAATGCGATGATATCAAAATCTATTAAAATATTCCAAACCGCATGCACTTAAAAATTGATACATCAACATTTATATATATATATATTTTAATATTATTATTTTATATACATGGAATGTTTAAGCTGGTGTGGGCATTTTATATATATATATATATAACTGGAATTAAAACGTTTTATCTTCAAATATTAAACCCTTATCAAATTTTGCTTAATCCATTCTCTAATCCCAATGCATTTAAATCCTATTTAATCCAGAATAGAAAATTCTTTGTCTAGCAATTGATAAAATGTGAACATTAAAAAAAAAAGGAACAATTCTCTGTGTTTTAATAGAAAGCCTTAATAAATCCCTCTAGATCCCAAATTATGTTTAATCCTGGTTAATCTGCAATATTAATCCATTAGTTTAGGTATTGATAACATTTGGAACATTTAATCAAAATGGGTACAGATTGGTTATCATTTTTGTAGTATTTGATTGCAGAAAGACCCAATAAATCCTTCTTAATCCCAAATTATGTTTAATCCTGGTTAATCTGCAATATTAATCCATTTGTCTAGGTATTGATAAAATGTGGAACGTTTAATCCAAATGGGTACAAATTGGTTATCATTTTCATAGTATTTGATTGTACAAAGACCTAATAAATTCTTCCTCCTTTTTAATATCTTGTTTATAGTAATGGACATATTTCATAATTAGCATCAGGATTAGCATTGTAGTATTCATAATAAATCCGTCTAGATTAAATACTTATCCTAGTTAATCCGGTACAGAATTGCTAGTATACATAGGACAACAAAATATACTTGGGTCAATGGGTCAATTTGAGGTCAATGGGTCAATTTGGGTTCATTATATTTTTGTTCCAGGAAACAGCATCACGACCACACCTCTGTAATAATACTCATAAAACTACATTTTTATACAAAAAGGCCTATAATATTCTATACAGTAGAGAACCCCCATTAAGGCGGAAAACAAAGTGACCACTAATAAGGGGTGTCCCCAGGATAGGGGTTGACAGAAGTTTCAAAATACATTCTATACACTACAACAAGCGGAAAAATAAACCTTATTTGAGAACCACAATAAGTTGGTCCTGTGTTAACATAGGGATAAAATACATATATGTAACATCAAATGCACAGATATTATAGATATATAAATATACAAATATGTACAAGTTTAGCTTTTGGCTGAATCAACAATCGAGTATTATACCATTAATTCTATTTCATTTAGTACTATAAATCTTTTAAAATTTATAACCGAAAAGGTTAAAATATTTTTATTGTTTTTTTTAATAAATATGTACAGTTACAGTTATAAATTATAGTAAGTACTTATAATACATTTTTCAAAATTTGGAAACCGGTTTAGATTACGACATAAATGAATTCCTGTTTACAATAGTGGTCTGGTTTCTTTCATTTTTATCAATTTCAAACCAGAAGCAACTTTTAAAAAGTTCCTTTTTGTTATAGTCTAAGTGTCAATTACTAGTGTCAAGTACAGTGCCATTTCCAAGTGACATCTAACGTCTCAATTTTTTCCCTACAAAACTATTTGGAAGGGTGGGGTCGAGTTGATTTAACCCACATCAAATTCATGGAAAGACCCACTGACAAAGGCAAGGCCTGTTACTAACAAGCATAATAAAACTTCATTATATTAACATGTGATAGGCCTACAACCTTAGGGAAATACATAAAGTAGTGCCTCCCTGTAATAGGCTATAGCCTCACGGTCCTACTACCAATAATAATCTTGCTCGCCTATCACACAATGATTTAATTTTAAACCATTACAAAGATTATGTTTAAGTTGTATTTTTTCATAGAAAGTTATCTAACATTTCAAGAGTCATATTCCTCCCTTGATCGTCAACATATACACACACAAGCACGTCACACCAAGAAATCGAAAAGTAACTTAAAAACTTTGAAACAAAATGATATTTCTCAGGTGGTTAAAATTTAAACTACTTTTTAAAAAAGAATTAAATATTTAAAAAAAAAGAAATTCTGCTCTTACATAGTTGTTTTTGAGAAGTTAAAATAACAAAAGTGCAAAAATAATAACATTTAAAATAGTTTTTGAAATAGTTGTCATGCTTATGTTCTGCTAACGTTTACGTCGACAGAGTTTCTTGTGTTCTTTGTGCCAGTGTCCCTGTTGACAGTTGATACTACAGTAAGAAGTGTTCCAGCAACAATGATACATGGCCTCTTGTTCACAATTGATACACTGTAGCAAAAAAATAAAACAACATCAACATTGTGTAGAAAAAAGTGTGATGTGCTCAAATATGGTAGTGATATGCCATATATGGGCACATCAAATTTGTTTGTCACATAAAGTTTGATAGTGTAGACAGAGCTTTAAAGATTCTTGGGTGTTATGTTAAAACTAGGATGGGTAGAAGATGGGTGTTTCTATCCATCTTCACCTAGAACAATTACATTACAACTCTCATATACCCCTTTCACACCAAAAGCAAAACTCCGGAGACACTCCGGAGTTGACACCCCATTTTTTTGGTGTGAAAGGTAAAATCAAACAACTCTGGAGTTCAAAACAGCGGGATTGAACAGATGAATGTTCTCCGTTTTGGTGTGAAAGGTAACAACATCAAACTCCGGAGTTATACTTTAAATATTTGTACAAAATATATAGCAGGTCTAAAAAATAGTATCAATAAAACATTATATGACTTCCGAGACTTTTGAAAATAATTATTAAAAAAAAAATATTATCAATTAAAATGATTCTAATGATCTTCGCTATGTAAACAAACAAAATAGAGGGCGACATTTACAATTTTATTTTATAAACCCTGGTGTTGCTAGATTGGTGTGAAAGGGGTATCTCCAGAGTTTCTCAACGTTTTGAATGGTCATAAACCCCGGGGTGTCTCCGGAGTTTTGGTGTGAAACGGGTATTATACTATAATTCATTGTAGAATACAAATATCTTACCCATTGGCGTTTTTTAGTGTTAGAGATCTCCTCTCTGTGTTTTTCTATTGTCGATTTAGTCTCTTCTTCGGCCTCTTCTTTGTACCGCTCGAATTCCTCCGCCAGTTTTTCTATTTCCTTTTGCATCATCTCACGTTCTGCCGTGATTGCTTTTTTCTTTTCATCTTCCAATTTTTTCTTAACCTTAAGATATACACATAAAAAGTCAGGTTTATCTATTATATTGAACAATAAAAAATGAGCATAAACATATAATATCTATATAGTAATGTTACATGGCCAGCTGTGTTGTGTGGTATTGAACACTCATGACAGCATAAAAGCAGCATACAAAATAAGTGAATGGGTGAATGTAAATGGGCGAATAACCTGCGACTTGCAGCCTAACTGGGCTGAATTGCGCACATGTGTGGACGACACATACTAAAACTTTCTACTAACCTAAGGGTCCCTTCATGTCGAATACTGCCACCAAATGGTGTCCGTTCGTCTGTCCACAACGACAGGGCTGAATGGACCAGTACACTGGGGTAACCCCCTATTCTTCAGAAAGATATATTAGGTTCTTTAAAGTGCACACGAGCTAAATGTGTACACTGGACCTCCAGTTTTCGGTCCTTATCTTAGAAGACTTGTTCTACCACCTGAATATTGGTTGAGGAGTGACTTGAACCTGTGCCAATTGTATGGCTATGGTTTGCGGCAGAGTGGTCTTAACCACTCGGCTACTCAACTCGACTAAAATGTAGGAAAGGAGATGATGATACCTTATCAACAGCTGTTGTCACTGCCTTCTCTCTGTTAGTCTGAGCTTCCAGCTCTAGGCGTGCTTTGAAGTCGGAAAAGATGGTGCTGTATTTTTCATGACAATCACATCCTCCATCTTTGTTGATAACCGGGGTTAGCTCTTCAACCACAACATTTCGACACTAGAATAATAAATATATGGATCATTTCTTTAACGGATTCGTGCCAAAGTGCCATCAATTCAATCGCAAGGGCATTTTTGTTAATAACAATTTTTTGTAATTGACTTGTTTTACCTTTTTCAGAGCTGGTGGCTCATCTTCAGATACTGCCTGGCTTGTGGAAACAGACTGGTCCTAGGATGAAAATAGAATTAAAATACAATATTTCAATGAATAAAGTGAAATTATAAACAATACAGTACACAGTGTATATATC
The DNA here is from genome assembly GCF_964355755.1 of Antedon mediterranea. Classification (NCBI taxonomy): domain Eukaryota; kingdom Metazoa; phylum Echinodermata; class Crinoidea; order Comatulida; family Antedonidae; genus Antedon; species Antedon mediterranea. The sequence continues at coordinate 35,216,988 of NC_092670.1, read as the reverse complement.
ATGTATACAGCTTTAAGTTCATTGTATTTATATGCAATGTTATGTATTAACAAACTAGTTTAATATTATGTCATTGTGTATTATCATGAATGTCATATTGTGGAAATTGAAATTGAAATATGACACACTGTTATATCTGCTATGGAATAATGGTTCCCCCCCCCCCCCCCTATCATTAAAAAAATACATATACTGTATACAGAACTCTTCCAATACAGGACAACTTTGGGTTAGTATAATATGTCTGGTTTTCCAGAAAACTGTGTTTTGAGTGGTGTTGCAGTCTTTTTGTCTTGGGAGAGCTTTTGTGGTTTTTTCAGTACTGAGAATCGACTGTATTTTGTTTGTATTAACTATCCCATAGATTCCAATTAATGCCATATAATGAGATTTAAAATATGGAAATCTATGCTACTGTAGTATTGATCATGATAATATATTGCACACCTGCAGTGAGTCTATTGATAATTGTACAAACTCACCTGGTCAGCATTTGGAATGTTATTGGAGTTTGAAATGGATGGTAAAATGTCATTGTCACAAGATTCCCGAGGTCGTTTCCGTGGTTTCTTCAGTCCACAATTCTTCATGTACAGTTCCATCTCCTTTTTGGCATTTTTCCAAGATGAGGTCATTTTAACGTTGATAGTTTTTATGTCTACACTTATGGGTTTAATGTTAATTTCAGATATCCAGGCACTAAAAGAAACAAGTACAGTTGAGAATGACAATAGGGTCATTTTCTGATCACACAAAATGATGCTAAAACTTCTGAAATTATCTATACAAACGGTATAAGTCATTGTAAAGCTCTGTCTAAACTAGCTTAACAAAAAAATGTGAAGTTCCCAAATATGGAAGTGATTTGCTAAAATATGGTAGTGATATGACATCATCATGTCCATGTACATTTTTTTGTCACATAAAGTTTGATAGTGTAGACAAAGCTTTATAAAGGCATTTCAATGGTTTATTATAACAAAAAGTTTACAAATAAATTAAATTCAGATATCTGAATGTTTGGATTGGCAATAGGATATTTTCTCCAGAGAAAAAACAGTTATGCTAAACTGACTGCACAGCCTGCTCTACACTCATAAATAATACTCCATACTAAATAATTATTATGAAGGCTTTTGTGTACAGTTAGATTGGCAATGGGTTTTTTCAGATCACCCAAAAAATGTCTACAAATATCTACTACAAACCATATCAACCTTTAAAGATGTTTTGTCCCCCAAAAACATGAAAAATAAATTTTATATAAATCAGAATTTGAATACGTCATTTTTTGTAGTTTTAATAAAGTCACTTTCGTAGAAAAAAAATAATGTTTTTACTTTTTATAAAATGACAAAATTAATGGTAAAATTCAACTAAAAACCCATTTGACCATTGTTTGCTATACTATACTTTTTTTTCTAAAAACATTGTCTTTGTATCATTTAAATATAAAGATTAATCAAAACTATACCGTTGATGGCGACTACCAAAGAATCGGACATCAACTTGTCCAGCCTGCTTCCTTAGTACTTTAGCTGGCCAGTAGCCAAATCCCTTAAGCTGAGCCCATACAGCATCGTGAACTGGACTCTATTGATAGAAACAAAAGTTAATAAAACATGCCAATAAGAGTTTTATTGTAACATTCAACTCTCCCAATTACCAGACACCCTTGGGCTGGTCTATGTCTGGTTTTTCAGAAAATATGAATGTATTTTTAATGGTACAAAAGTATTTGGAACTTTGTGAACCTCAGGGAAATTCTTGCTTTGTGAAATTTGTTTTGTTTGCACATGCTAGTTAGTAGGCTCTACTTTTGCAGTACATTTTGAATTCATTTATTCTTTATTTATGTATTGAATGCCAACACACCTGAGATAATTAGAGGCATTTTGGACAAAGGGGGTTGAGCTGACAGGTGGTGGGGAGGATTTGGGCTACTGAAAAAATGTTGTTTTAAGCTGCTTTCACATCGCACCAGAGGAGGCATAGTATAGTTCACACAAAAATTGTACGATTTTAATCCGTACATGATTTGGACTCCAAATTCGGAGCAATGGATCAAGAAGCCATTTTTTTCCTGAAATAGTACAATTTTGTTTCTTTTGACCAATCAACAGTGAGCATGAATGACCTTGTTTGACACATGATAATCAATATGAAAACACGCTCAACATTCACAATATTTTCTGGTGTTGGACTGATTCCGAACTAGGTCTCTAGTAGTAGGCCTATATGGAATTTGCCTGTTGGCTAGTTAAGATAGGCCAATGTAGAATAACCCATGCAATCTAACAGGATGCTGAGCGCTGCGACACGATCAGTTCCACCCCCCTAAACAGACACCATGCCGTGGAGAACATGTACATAGTACAGAACAATTGGTATTTGTCGCAGCCAGACATAAGATCAAGGGACTATTATGAGTTCCTATCTTGGCAAGGTGAGCTTAGTGTCCTTTGGTGGATTGCCTTGAACAACCTACAGCATGGATGATAGTAATTGACACTAATAAATTCTATACTTACACATGGACGGCAAAACCACATGTTATCTTTCCTTGAATTGGACGATTCATAGCAGTCTTTACAAATGCGTACCTCATCAAGCTAAATAAATCAGGAGTTTCATAAACAAATAAAATAAATGCAATTTATAAAAATGACACATAAAGCTTGGTTGCCACAAGAACGCAACGCAACGCAGCGACGTATCGATGCAAAGTGCTGTATTGCATAATCACAAGTGCGAACTGACGGCGCAACAGTGCTGCAAACATCGTTATGGGAAATCAAATCAGTTTGATTTCACGCAACAAACGCAAGGCAAATAAACACTGGAAAACATAGTACAGCAGGCTAACGTTGATGCACAACAAGCAGGTTTTATTTCATGCAGACACAATTATTGGAAGGGCATTTTCTTACATTGCGTCGGTTATGTTACGTCTCTAGTGGGAACCACGCTTAAGCGCAAAATCTTCTAATTTAACATGCATTTGTAAAATCAACCTTTTCTGGTAAACTAAATATTGTGGGCCATGTTTAAATTATTGTATTGGGAATCTTTTATAACAGGATTTCTTCTTTTATTTATTTTTATTTTCTAACAGCTCATAACTCGCCAAATACAGAAACTATTCTATAATTTATAATGCTTATAAAACAAATCCCATTTGAGGCTTAGGGAGTGGAGTTGTATCAGGATTGAACTCTGGACCTTGGGATTAGAAGGCGATCATGTTAACCACCAAGCTACAGCTCCACTACTATTGAACTACATTTGAACCACATTTGAACCAAGCACCCTGGGATTGGAAAGCAAGCATGTCAACCACAGATATTAAATATAAATTCTAATTTTAAAATATAAATACAATTAAGAGACTGAATTTATTTTCCAAAATATAAAACTAAATAGATGAAATGAAAACTTAAATAAAATCATTTACTAAACAAAACGGTTAGTGGTCTATCTATTTCTGCTACACCAATTTTTGACTGTAACAAATTTTACTGTATTGAACAGTGCATAGATTAATACAAGTTTAACAATATAGTTATAATGCAATGGCAAATATTCTTTAAAGCTCTGTCTACACTATCAAACTAGTTTGACCAAAAAAGTGCCCAAATATGGTGGTGAAATGCCCAAATATGGTAGTGATATGACATCATCATGTCCATATATGGGCACATCACATTAATTAATCCAGTACAATTCTACAGAGTTCAGATTTGTCACTATCAACACCATGATATACCACACATACGTGAAGAACTATCTCCAAATATGGTAGTGATATGCCAAAATATGGTAGTGATATTCCCAAATATGGTATTGATATGACATCATTATGGTCATATATGGGCACATCACATTAATTAATTAGTGTGGACAGAGCTTTATTACATTACTTACATCATATTTACAGTCTTCCAGTACAATTCTACATAGTTCAGCTTTGTCACTATCAACGCCATGATATACTGCAGCCACGTGAAGAACTATCTCAGCATCGCCTTGAAATTCTTCCAATGTTTGGTACTCTTCATTCTCTATTTTCTGCGATTACAAATAAAATGAATTACTTAATATTACACTACTAATTATATCATAATATTAAATAATTAAATATTAAATTAATATTGCTAATTACCAGTAAGTAGGTCACCAACTTAAATATCTAAATCCATATACAGTAGTACATTCAGAAAGCACAAAAAAATATTGATTGTGATGAATTGGAACCTGGAATAACAACCGAGGCATACTAAGCTGTATTACATACAAATAAGGATCATCAACACAATCACATTGTGAAAAATGCCTATTTTAAGGAATAAATCATGTTAAAAATGTTGATTTTACTTTCATTTGTCAATAGTTTTTGTGACTCTAATAGTAACCCCATGGGGTAATTTTAGATTAGTGGGTTATTATTATTATTATAGATTGACTTAAAGGTGGTTTACAATTAGAAGGGGGGTTACTATACTACAGTATTAGAGTGTGTGTTACTATTAGAAGATTTATGGTTCACTTTTCTAAAGATTTTCATCAATATCATCATCATCATTGTTATCATCCATATCTTCTGCTGTGCAGCAACTCGTCGTCATGCGTTGGTGACATTAGGGAGGTTTCGCAACCTTACGAATACGATAACGGATAAGTCACACATTTGTGAAACTTTTGAGCTGATCCCTATTTCATATTCGTAAAGCGTATTCGTGTTGACAAATCCCTTACAAAAAGGTTCTATAGAATTCTATATTCTATAGAAGTACAAAGTTTCTATAGAAACATATTTCAATTTCTATAGAATTTATTTAGTGTCTATAGAATTAGAATATTTCTTTTTTTCTATAGAACCTATAATTTTATAGAATTTCTATAGAATTTATTTATGAATTTATATATGTGATTAATACATTGTTTCACCATTATTGAAAGATCATGGAATGAAGTGGATTGATAATTACATTTTTATTGTGCCAATAAACAATAATACCGTTTACATTTTTTCATCCCTTACAAAAAATTATATGATAAGCAATTTTGCATGTAAAAGAATAGGATTTTTCTTTACCAGTTTATTGTTGAAAATCAAATTAAAACTTTAAAACAATATAACACTTTTCTGTAGAAACTTGATGAAATCTCTATAGAATTTTGATAGAGATTGTATTCATTCATTCTATAGAAAATCTATAAACGAATTCTATAGATAGAATATTGGATATAAATTCTATAAAATTATATTTATTTGATTCTATAAAACAAATTTGTAAGGGATATTAACATGAACCAATTATCATTGTGTACTTGAAGTATATCAACTTTTGCTTACTGTATATCATCAATTATTATAATTTTTATTGTTTAATGGGGGTTACATTTTGATTTTACCAATAGAAATACAATAATACCTTTACAATTTTGCATGTAAAGGAATATGATTTTTCTTTATAGACTGTTGAAAATCTAATTAACTTGGACAAAATATAGAAAAACAATACAACGCTTTTCTATATAAACTCTATGAAATCTCTATAGAATTTTAATAGATTTTATAGAATCATTCTATAGAAATTCTATAGAATAGTTGATATAAATTCTATAAACATATTTTTATTTAATTCTATAGAAGACATTTGTAATATTAACATGAATTAATTATCAATACTGTGTATTTGAATTATATCAACTTTTGCTTACTGTATATCATCAATTATTATCATTTTTCATTGTTTAAGGATATATTTTTGATTGTTCTAAGATAAAAATGTTAATAAAATACAAACATAAATAATAAAAAAATAGTATCACTGTAAATAAATTACAAACCACGATTAACTTTCATAATAATACAGTATTAACAAGAACATAAATAATAAAATAATAATAAATAATATAAAAGATTATAAATTTAATAATATCCTCAATAATGGCCTAATAAAATTTCTTTAAACAATAAGATATTAATAATGTTGATAATAATAATAATAAATAAATATACTTATATAGGCCTATAACGCCATCAAAAGTTAAGTGTTGTACTTTTTCACTATTGTATAATTCATTTCCTTTTCTTTTTCTTTAAACTTATGAACGCACCGTCATAAAACGTGTGCCGCTGTTCTAAAAGCGTCTGTTCAATAAAGTTATTTATAAACACTATTCCAAGCCATAAATGGATTGGTCCATGCATGCAGTGCCTCCTGGGATAGCTTGGTGCAACTGCAAGAAGAAAATCGGCGGGAGGATTTGAATTGTGTAGCCGAGCAAGCTAGCCTCTAATTTTATTTGAATCATGTACAGTCTTAGCCAAAGGTTGGTTAATTAGTATTTTATTATTAACCTAGCTTACACATACCATATATGAGTTACATAATATAAGAATATATGCTTTTTGGCCTAATAGTAGTAGGCCTATGACAGGCCTACTACTATTAGGTAGTATGAGAATGGCATCCATGAGAATCAGGCCAACAAGCCAGCCAAAGTAAGGCCTACTACTACTAGGCCTACATATGGTGACTTGGGATTGGTTAGAGAAGCTAGGCCTAGGTAATTAAGAATTTAATTCGTTTTGTGAAAAGAAAAGACCTACTTCATATTTGCCTAAATAAAAAAAAAATTTCCAGCCTATATCATGATATAAACAATTCTGTCCTTTCTTATTCTATTGTTTTATAGATCTCGCCATCGTTACTATTATATTATTATACCAGATTATACTGCTGTAAAGCTGATTTTTTGCTGCGACAGTCATTGGCCAACAAAGTAAAATAGATGAACAAAACACATAAGGAGCCACAGCAGGAAGAATATACTGAATAGTTTCTATGTTTTGTATATTTTGTTGCACCTTGTTAATTCATTACTCCAATTCATAACTGACCAGTAAAGTGTATGCTGATGTGTAATTATTAGTTTTATATTTTTAATTCTAATTAGTTATTTCATTTACCCAAAACCTTGATCTTTTTAAAGTGATATATTCCCTATTTCCCACAAGGTACAACCAAAACAATCCAGAATATATATAAAAGACATCGAACCAACTACTAGTTATTCAACTGCAAAAACAATATTTAATAGTGTATAATAGTATATTTTTATGTGTATATATATATATGTGTATCCTAAATATTTTATTGATGTTTCAATAAATTGCAGTACGCACTGAAACAGATGAAAAATTGACTTTAGATTTTATTACAGTACTCTTTTCGCCTATGCCTAACAAACGATTTGCTATCGCATGAAAGAAGGTCTAATACTAATAGCGGACTTGTATTTATTTCAAGCTGAAGATCTCAACCACCCATAGAAAATAAACATTGTTTGGCTACTCATTTTCTATAGAAAGTTGTTGGGTTTCTATAGAAAATGTTATAGAATGTGTATACAGCTCTATATAATTTCTATAGAGTTTCTATGGAGATTTATATAATTTCTATAAAGTTTCTATAGACCTATTATAGTTTTTACAGAGTTTCTATAGAATTTCTTTATAGAGTCTCCATAGAATTTCCGAAGAGTTTCTATAGATTATAATTTTTACAGAGTTTCTATAGAATCTCTATAGAGTCTCAATAGAATTTATATAGAGTTTCCAAAGAATTTTTATAGAGTTTCCATAGAAATTTTATAGAGTTTCCATAGAATTTTTATAGAGTTTTCATAGAATTTTTATAGAGTTTCCATAGAGTTTTCATAGAATTTTCATAGAGTTTCTATAGAAATATCTATAGAAATTTCATAGAGTTTCCATAGAATTTCTATAGATTGTTTCTATAAAAAACTTTATAGAAAATCTATAGAAAATTCTATAGATCTTCTATAAAATTTTTTTTTATAGAATTCTATAGAAAATTTTTGTAAGGGATATCACCAGTCATATTCGTAACTACAAAACGAGTATAGTTTTTGAGCTAATTTGCACATTTTGTATTTGAATCAGGAATGATTCATGATTATAATATAATTATACTTTTATTGAAAGTAATTTACTAAAGTAATTTACTAAAGTACCAGGTCAATTTTGATAAATAGCAGTTTCTAAAGTCCTCACTCGTTTTGATGTTACGCTAGGCCTAGGCAGCCAAGCACCAAGCAACACGTACCCGCGCTTCGCTCAAATTTACTGCAGTCATATTTTGGACGGGGCCCTCAATATTTTGTTGCCATGCGAAACAGATTTTTACTGGCTTACAAATACGTGTGCGCGACGTATTGGTTTTCGTTATCGTATTCGTAAGACTGCGAAAACTCCCTACTAATGCAGCTGACCTTAATAATTTCGTTACACTGTAGTATGTTCCACATGTTTATATGTTCCACATGTTTGTATGTGTGTGCAAAAAACAATAAATCTCTCAGGAGATTACAACTTTTGCTTGAATAGGTTGTTCTGTATGAACCTAGAAGAATACACTAAATGACAAATAAACAAAGAACAATAGATAAAATCAATATACTACCTGCATCATTATATTGAAGTCCATATGTTTATAAACCAAATTATAATAATTTGGCATATCATCTAAATTCAATTTTCTCTGCAGTTCCCTTGCAGCCTATAAATAATTCAAAGGAATAAGTAAATGAACAAATAAAACATGTGTTATTTTGTACTACTCTATCTAAAACATAATTGAAAAATATATAATTAAACATTAAATTATAACAATACAGATATAGGATTATTAGGATTAATAATTATTAGGACTATCAAACAAAAGTGTGATATTCCCAAATATGGTGATGATATGCCCAAATATGGTAGTGAAATGACATCATCATGTCAATATTTGGGCACATCACATTTCTTTGTCATCTAAAGTTTGATAGTGTAGACAGAGCTTTATAAAGTAATATTACATTTATTATATTGCATAATTATTAATAAATATTACATTTAGTGACACAAAGCACAATTTTATTTATACTGTCCAATCAGGTCAAAAGGTCAAACTATACAGTATCTGCTTTTGAAAAATATTTTGCAAAATGATAATTCATTTTTCAAATAAACAACAGAATTAAAGTTGGATCAACTGCTAATAATAACAATTTTTTTAACAAAATTTCAATTAAATTTGCCTGGGGTAATTTAAAAAAGGAGATGGATTACATAAGCTTACAATAAATACATAATTATTACAACTTCAAATATAAAATACAGAATCATTAACAGTCCAGTAGAATCCCTGTTAAGGGGACACTTTGAGGACCCAAACAAGTATCCCTTTAATATTGGGGGTATTTCCTAGGGGTTGGCCGTATTGTTGAAACATAAGTATATTGCGCGCCTTATTTTTTATTTGTTTCATTGTAGCAAAATGTCTTGTTAATATAGGGGTGCTACTACTGTCAGTGCATACAACATTCTACTATAAGAATTTAATATCTGTATCACTCTAATTTAATACCAAAAACATATCAACACAAATATATAGTAAACAAAATTTATAAAATATTTCTTTCACTTGCACTGATGATGAAGGGCTACAGGGGCGGATCTAGGATTTTGATAAAGAGGGGGCCGATATGGGAAAAATAATCGTCTAGTGGGGTCCGGGGGCATGCTCAGCCGGAATTTTTTTTTTCTAGACGCCCGGAGATAGCATCTGAGGCGTTTTGGCCAGTCGATTGTTTAAAATTGAAAAAGTTACGGGTTTTGATGCTTCAACCCCGGCGGGCTAGGACATGTTTTTGCTGATATCTTCATTACACTAAAGACAAACATTAAATTAAATTGTTTTTATATTAAAATTTAGTTTTAATTACACTTGTTATTTTGAAATATCAGTCTTTAAAAGAGTACAAAAAACATCGTCGCGTTGTAAAAAATCAAGAATTGTCAGCGCGTACGTATTTTTTCACAAACAATGATGATGTAATTTATGAACTATTTGATTGGTCAATATATATACCGCCATGGTTCAACTTTAAAAAAAATTTGAAGATTTTAACAATTTTTAATGTTGATTTGTACCCCCTTTTCCTGTAAAATCGTTGATAAAATCGTATGTAAATGGGTGCATAATATATATATATATTACAAAAGGGGGGGGGGGGCTAGGGCCGCTGGGCTAGCTCTGCTAACTGTTCTGGCTGTTTTACTTTATCGTTTTGATTTAACTTTTTGCTTATTTTATGTTGTATCTCCATTGACATCCAGCCACTGATACCCACAGATTTAAAATATTTCTTTCATAAATACTGTAATTAATGAACAAAGAAAATATATGTAGATTAAATTGGTTATTTAACCCCAGTTAAATATTCAAATAATTATGAAATATTACTGATGTAATATTATTCATGAAATTTAAAGTTAGGAATAAAAGACAAACAATAGCAAATTATTTTACTAACTGTGGTGAATTGTGCTAGTCTCAGGAAATGAAATTCTCTTGATGGATCACATGGAAGTCTCCATTAAAAAATTCAAAATTCAACTCCCAGGCTTTCGGGAATTTCAATCTTCCAATATTTTTGTATTTTTCAGGACGGAGGGGATCTATGGAATCGTGTTGTTTGTTTGCGCCTTAATAACTGATATTCAACTAAAAGCCAACTGTGTACCAAATTTAAGTTCACATGACAATTTCAATTTGATTGAATTGTAGTAGATTGACCTAGAGTCAATAACACAACTAAAAATTCAGAAGTGCAAGTGAGTGCTGTGGCCTATAATGCCTACTGTAACATATTTGTTATTTTTTATTTTATTTATAGTAACTGGGTAACCAATACAGTCAAAGACTGGTCTCCCAGAGGGCCCAGTTATGATCAGTGGCTGTATGTGTATTAGTACACCGGGGTAATCCTTACTCGTCTTAAAAGATGTACTAGGTTCTTTAAAGTGCACATGAGCTAGATTTGTACACTGGACCTACGGTTTATAGTCCTTATCCGAGAAGACTTGTTTTACCACCAGAACCATGGAGCGAGTGAGCCTCAAACTGTAGCTGATGTTATGGCTACACAATTACGCTTCCACTGTATTAACCTGCTTGGCCACTAACTCGCATAATAACTAATAATAAATAGTTTTGATGATGCAGGGCAAACTAAAGACCTCCCCAGTATCATGCAGTGTACAATCATTGCCTGCAATAATTGACTTCACCCGCTGAGAACAAAAGCCGTAAACTTAGCCTAGATTGTCTTTTAGGCCAATGTTTTGCAGACAAACAATGAGCTTTTGGATCTGACAAGCTATCAGGTTCCTACGCAGAAAACAAAGGGACCGGCTTGAGGGTCCAAGTTTGATCTTAAACATTCCTCACCTTCTCAGATTATGTATTTTTGTAATTTTTTTTTATGGCAAATGTAAAGAAATGAAATATTTAACTTAATTACTACCTTTTCTTTCATCCTTGCCAATACATGTGATATAATTTCTCTAATTTCCGTTGTAGTCAATCCCAGCTTACATTTTGTTCCTCCCTGCAAAAATCAAGAGAAAGATTGTTTTTCAAAATATATACTATTCTTTGCACAAACCCAAAATCTATCTAATCCTAAACAGCATGACCAAAATCTGCACCTTTGATACATATATTTTAATCTGTCCTCCTTTATTCATTAGGCTATGTTAGAGCAGCAATTGATTGTTGTGACCAATTTCTCAATCAGGTCGCATAGGTCATGAACTCGCTAATTGATCGTGGCTGGTAGTTAGTATTATCCAAATAGTGATCATAAAAACTAAGAATATTTAAATAATCATGGTAATAACAATAGTTAGTATAATCATGGAGATCTCCATGGAATAATGAATCAAATAAACAAATAAATCATTTACTGTACAGCTACACTGATTTTTAATAACACACTTATACATTAAATATTACATGCTGATAAATCAAATTAGAAAAAAAAAATGTTAGCGAACGAATCAAGCTATAAAAAACTGAGTAAAATAATTGGTAAAATTTAGAGAGCAACAGAGGATGTCCTATATACCACACGGCTACTATCATATCGATTGACACATTGGAGCGTCGTGAAACAGACCATTGAAGTTTGACTTTATTTGCCGAAGACGGAGCAGGTGCGAACGACGCTTTATACTCAATACAGTTAGTTTGAAATTATCAATATTATTACTGTAAACTTACTTGACACACCAAACAAGTCCATTCTTGCTTGCCCTGATCTTCCTCGGCTATACACTCAATGTGACATACCCTATGACAACTGGTGCAGCACACCACTTCCCCGGCCTTGTGGCACTCAATACAATACCAGTCGTGCTCAGCATCACTCTAGAATTCAAATAAAACACAACTGGTGGTTAAAATATGAAAAATTGAAACTGGGTGGAATAAAGGCCTTATTTTTGGTTTTTGGAAGTGGCTATTATCAGCATGGTCAACCATGCATGTAATTTATTATTTTTTATCAGTATGGTCAACATTGACAACAAGGCAGAATGGTAGAAAACAGCTACCACATTATTGACTATAAGCACAGTCAACTGTGACGATATAAGAGACTCATTTACATGCATGGTCAACTGTGCCTATAGACTAGTTACATGCACAGTTCATTGTACCGATAGCTTCCTTCATTTTATGCATACCAAGTAAAAATGAAAACAAAATATTTTAACAGGGAAAAATTTCATTAAAAAATTTTTTTGGGCAATATTGCTAATCAAACTGATTTTTAAGTCGAGAAACATAGTTTTGTATTGTATTTTTTGCTACACAATTTTAGAAATGTATAGCAATAAGGTTGTTTTGTATAGCTTTTTGCTATGCTACACTGGCGAAAATGTTCCCTGTTTGATGAGGTTGATCCATCCAGAAAATGCTGATCATTAGGGATCCTCAGAGGTTCACAAGACAAACATAATGTATATATTTTAAAGAGGAGCTGCGGGTTTGAAATTTCTATTTTATAAACTATAAACCTTTGCATCCACATTGTTTTGTTCATTATTGAGGCATAATGAGGATAACCATAAGCGAACTCATTAACTATTCTTCTTAAAGGTGGCAATCCTGTTCACAAAACAAACATATACACAAGATGCTCTACATAAATTAAGTCTTTGGGAGTGGAGTTGTAAATTTGAAAAAAACCTGACATGTGACGGGACTTGAACCCAGGACCTTTGGAGTGGTAGCCAAGCATCATAATCACCAAGCCACAACTCCAAAAATAATAGATCTGTAGTTTCAATCATGCAATCATCTTTTTACACTTTTGGATATTAGCATTAAAACTAAGATCTTGGCAACTATGCATCCTTAACATGTTGGCACCCAGCCAGCTTAAAGTAAGCTCTTTGTATCTGCATCATCTCAGAGTGAAAAGTAGCCTACCTCGTCATTCTGTTCATTGACACACCAGAATCCATCCTGTTCCACACCAATACGTGACCCCTTCTTTGACCTTGAGATGTCCTTCACAACGAGTTCGTCGCTTACAGCCAGTTCTAGCTCTTGTTGAACATCTTTAAAGGCATAATCATACCTACGTTTTAGGTATCGTGCAATGCGATCTAAATTGGCTACTTGTTTCTGCTGCCGGACGCTTGTGATGGCTTCCCATAGGACTTGAACGGCCTTTGGATCAGCTTGACGGAAACAATCAGTCTTCATAGTGTTTGAAGAAACTAAGCGAAAACAAGCAATTTTAATTAAACCATTGAGGTATTATTTCTATCTTATCTCTCTCTTTTTTTCAGTATTTTTATTCCAAAAATACATGATTTTTTTAAAATATTTTTTCAAAATATCAATTACCCCAAAGGTCATCAGTTCAGAAAATTGTCTAATATTATTTTAACAATAGGTTATTCTATCAATGAAGCCTCTTACTAACATTAACTGACCTTTGACCTGTTAAAGATGTATTGTCACATGACAAATGAAGATTAATAAAAAAAAAAAAAGACTTTGATTGAATAGGCCATTTTGCAGTTTTAATAAAGTCAATCACTTCCGTAGAAAAAAACCTGAAAAAATAACGGTTTTTACTTATAAAACAACAAAATAAACAGTTATATTCACCCAAAAACCCATCTGACTATTTTTTTCTTTAAATTATTGTACATTTATTTAAAGTAAATTATGTGACATTAAAATGCCATATTCAACAACAAAATTTTAATAAAATACATCTTTAATAATTAGTATCTTGTATGCTACTCATATTTAGATATTTTGCCCTTTTATTTAACAATCTCAAAAGTAGCTGCTAATTTATTATGCAACTTCAAAGCATTCTGTAGTAAAATTAAGCTTTTTAGAAAGTAATGTTACTGTATGCGGTAATAAATAAACATTAGCTGGATCCTGGTTAATTTTACAACTTTATCCAGGGTGGACTGACCTGGATTTCAAGTAGTGTACATATTAAAACCGCAGTACTTAACTTTTAGCCAACAATAGGGACTTTACGAACCAGGATGAGAATCCACCGGACGGTGCTCATGAATAATTTATGCATGATCTTTAACAAAGTAGGCGAAGCTTAGCTTGAAGTTATGTCTTCTTAACTTTTTGAGGACGATAAAGTTGGAATTTTCCCGTTTAGGGAGAATTACTAGAAATAAGGCAGTTCAAATTAAACTTAAAAGTGGACAAAATAACAAATTTGTATTAGGTTAAAATGGGTGTTAAAAGCAATACATTTTACACGGCATTTGAATGCGAGGCCCCTGTATCACCAGAGCCAGGAGATTCAGGTAAACGCTCCCGCGAGACAGGGGAGAGATAGAGATACTGCTATTCTAGGTAGGCCATACACCCTTAAATAAAAACACCCATACATCTAGTAAATAGCTTAACTACTGCCATTTAGTATCTAGGGACAGTAGGTCCCCTAGGCTAGCCCTAATAATATAGGCTAGTAGTAGCTATGGTAGTAGTAGGTTGTACGTCTCTCGCTGGATGGTCGTTGTCGTCTTCATGCAAGAGTGTGTAACTAATAAAACTGTTAGGTCGACTGTTTATGTTTATGCTCTAGCAAACACAGGATCCGTCATCCTCCCTTAACCATCCTGTTTCGTCCCTAATAAATTCTAGGACAAAGTCTAAAACAAAAGAAAGAAATGCTGCCTTTTGCACAAACAAATGCATAATTATTTTATGATTTTGACGGGAAATGTATTCAAATTAATTGGTTTATTTAAAGAATTAAAATAGAGTTCATAATACATGTAAATAATACGTTCCTTTGTTGGACAAAATGAGTACGAGTGAAAAGCAAAAATCTTAACGTAAACAAACAATTGACCAACACAATATAGTTTAACTTTCTAAAATAAATTAATCTCTTCCACTCAAATTTTGACAGTTATCGACTATAAACCAATGATGTATCTGGTCTGGTAAAAACAGTGAGAAATAGAAAAAATCAGGCTCAACACAACAGGACAAAGAGTATAATATAATTAAAAAGGGATTAGGCCAAGTTGAGCCGCCGCCAGAAAAACGTTATTTTCTATGGAACGCCAAATGCTAACTTTCGCCGGTGCTCGTTCAATTTATGTTAGGGATAACGATGTACATTCAAACGTTTATATATCATGGTTTTTAGTATATATATTATTAAATATTATAATTAAAGAAATAATTATGAAAATCTGGCTTGTAGATTCCAAAATACAGTGATGTTTTTAGCCAAAAATGATGTAAACATGTTGCCCCTCATTCAGTCGGCAGTTGTTTGTATGAACTAGGCTAGGCCTACTCCATTTTTCGGTAAAATAATTACATAAAATCACGTTTTTTAGTAAAATATTTTGTGTATTAACATTTTAAAATTCAATAAAATATGATATTAAAAGATTAGTAAATAAAAAACAATATGTATTTATAATTTAACCTCATTGGAAAAAATGTTAATACTCTATTAGTATTAATTAGTCCTGAGAGACAACGTGACTTTACGTGTAGTGGTAGGCCTCCTGCACGCGAGAAAAATTATGAGTGCACTGAATTCTTTCCTCGAAAGATTAAAAACAATTAAATTATTAAATATTAGTTATTAATTACTACTTTCCTTTGCTTGCTGTGTTAATTGTAATAGGCCTATGTAATTATATATTATTTATTTTCATGACACAATAAACCAAGACCATGAACTTGATTAGGACAACATCCTAATCACTACGCGAAATGTCGTAAAAGACGCATGCACTGGGCGTTTCATAGAAATCACCGGCGGCTCAACTTGTCGGCGGCCCAACCGGTCATATCCCATTAAAAAGCATAGATGGGATGACCAGTTGGATATAATTATAAGAAGACAATCATAATTCATAGTCACACGATGACATACTCCTACTAGCCTAGGCCTATTCCTAATCGTCTGTTTTCTTCTATAGTAGCCTACTGAACTGAGTGCGAGTACTGAATAGTAGACCTAAGGGCAAGCAAGGCTAGAGGAGGCCGGCGCTAGGCCTAGGCCTAGTTCCGTTTCGCACCTGTCTTTTTTGTAGGCCGCTAGGATCAACCTCTAGTAGGCCTACATAGCTAGGCCCAGGTCTATTCTATCTATTACTACAGAAACAACAAACTCTGTGCTTGCAGACAATAGTAAAAGACAGGCTACAGTACTTCTACGACCTAGCTAGTCCTAGGCTAGGTCCAGGCTAGGCTGCCCTGGAAATGACACTTCCACCTCGTCGCTCTCCCCACAATTTACAATTTCCGTAACAATTATCACCTTTTTTATGTGACATAAGGCGTGGTTAAATTTTTTAAATAATACAATGTGATTATTGAATAATTATTTTATAATTACCTTAGTCAAGAAATTATTAATTCAGACCCGAAATCGTGAGATAACTTGATGTTTAGATGCAAACTTTTTTCCCCAGGCTAGGCTAGGCACAATACCACGACCACTACAGCATACGAACTGGTTCGGTTGGCTGCTGCAAGCTGCTGAGCACTAAACAAACCCTAGAGCTGCTGCTGGTGGCGCTGCAGTTCTTCTTTCCAACTCGCGGGCGGGCGAGCTCATTTTTACTTGGGGGATGTGTGTGTGTGTACATCAGAGAAAAGCAACTGAGCGTGTGGAACCACACGAATTAACAACATAACATGCACACATGCAGAAGTGGGCCTAACCTTATATGGTTTGACGATTCAGCTGCTTCGATTATAATATAAACAACATCATTTTTGATAATTAATATAATAATAATACTTTAGAGTAAATAAAATAATCAAATATTACAAACAACATTTATTGATAGAATTTATATAACATTCACACAAGGGGAAACTTAGGGCCAACCAGGAAGACCCTAAAGGGAACAATCAAGCATTATGTATTTTAAATATTGATTGAGCCCTTCTTTTAGACACTCTTATTATATTAGATGGGCTAATTAAGAGGATACTTTCCGGCAAAACAAGGGGAAACGTAGGGCCAACCAGGAAAACCCCTATAGGCAATATAATTAAGCATGATGTATTTTAAATACTGAGTAGAACTCCCTCTTTGGGACACGCTTATTAGAAACAAGAGGAAACGCGTAGCCCCCACCATGCCCCCCCCCCCCCCCTATTCAATAAACACCCCTAAGGAAACAATATTTTCCATCACAAAAACAACAAAAAACATCAACAAATTATATTCAGATTATTTATACCATTATTAATACAAAATAGGCCTAGATATAATTAAGACGATACTTTCTCTGTCTTACTTATTTATCCAGGGAGGTATAAAACTCCCTGATTTATTTATTTTTATTTTTATTTCATCAAAACAACAGCAACGAAATTTGCCACTTAAAGGTATGTAACAGATACAATAATATCCACGAACCTGTTACGCGTGCGTACGTGTACATCGGAATCGGATCCTGTGTGTCCATGGATTAACGATAATAATAGTCCATGATGGGTGTTTTGCCAAAAAGCAATGCGCCAACTTTGATCCGTAACGCTTTCTATAGCAAGACGATCTGGTAATGATGTGGTTGCAAGATCGTAGTAATAATAATATTAATAATACTGTCATCTTTACAAGTTATAAAAACCACCGGACATCCGTTAAAATGTCGCCTTGTATAGATGACCCATAACAGCCTATTGTTTCTAAATGTGCTTCCGATTGGAACCCATCATAATTATTAAGATACAAGACATCAATAGACGTTTTGAATCTAGTGACTGATATCAGCTCAGGTATGTATATGATTTTGCAAGTTTTCTTTGGGTTGCTAATAAAAATTACTAATTTAATAAACAAGTATTTGTTGCCAGCTCCTAGAGGACTACTGTATTAGAATCAATTGTATTGCTTATTTTATTTCAGTATTATTCTCACAAAAAAAAATAACCTTAGAAAATTCAGTTCGCGGCGGACCCACACATCATCTTCATCATAAAATGGGGAATGATACTTTAAGAGATTGGACTTTCCGTGTTGCTGGACCTAGACCCTGGAACCAACTATACATTTGAACATTAAACAAACATCCTCCGGCACATTCAGGTCACTACTCAAAACTCACATTTTCTGATATTTTTGGCAGCGCCATGAGCAATGACTGCTTATATAAATCGAACGATTGATTGAATGAAATGACGTTCTGTTAAAACATCATTTCATCTTCATATAAAAACATGATGTAGACCACTTATGATGTCTCCTTTATTTTAATTGTTCGTTTTTATGTGCAGCCTTCTCCTCAACCATACGCCCTTTGATATACAACTAATGCTGCTAATTATATGTGTATTTTTATAATGTAAATTGATGTTGCTGTAGAAAAAGAGAACGACTTTTTTTTTAAATCGACCCAACATGGTTATTGGAAATCAAATTGATTGTTAAGCGGGGTGTTAGACCGAGAAAAACTTTTTTATTTGCTTTAATCACAATAGTAGGCCTGTGGATAAGTTTCACCACTTCGGTTCAATGACTTAAATGAGTACTGTAGATAAATGAAAGATCAGATGGTTGCAACCGGAATCAAAGTGCCGGAATTCGGTAATCTTCTGTGTGTTGAATTGAGGGCAAATATTTAAGCATTGAGTTGAAGAAGACCATGATTTGTTTTGAACCACTTATGTGCGATTGAGTGAAAATCATGACTCTTTGTCAAGGAGGTCATAGGATAAGAATCTTCTCTTCAGTCCTTCTTAGCTTCAATAATCACTGCATCTGTTCCATAGAATATTATTGTCAATTAGTGCATGCAGCAGCAGCTCTACTAGTCTACTTGTATTATGTTACATGCTACCAACAAAACCACTTAGCGAAAGAGATGAGTCTGATTTAGTTGTTGCAAGAGTTAAATACGCTCTTTCCTTGTAATAATGTAATACTATAATAGTCCTATCAACCTTGTGTGTGTGTGTGACTATTTACTGGTTGCATTTGAATACAATGTATTTCATTCCAGATCAGTCTGTTCAAGATGTACCTGCACTTTCTACTTTTCCTGTTGTTTGTAATATGTAGTACCAACGTTGCACAGGTAACTGAAGAGACTGATAAGTGTGTCTGTGATTGTGAGCAGAGTCAACAACGGAATGAGGTTCCCATACCACCAAATCACAATCATCCAACAAATGGTTTTGTATATGGGCAGCCAGGTCAACCGGGTCAGCCAGGAATTCCAGGTAAAACACAACGACAGTGACAAACTGGATATTGTTTAATAACTATTAATTGTCAGATCGTTATTTACAACCTGAGCACTCTGAAGTCAAAGAACTGCCGCAGAAATTCCAAATCACTGACAATATGCACTTATTTTTCAGGAGCTCCTGGAACAAACGGTAATCACGGGATTCCTGGATCTTCAGGTGTACCAGGTCAAAAGGGTGAAAGAGGTCCAAAGGGTGACGTAATTCAATGTCAAACTAAGGACTGTAAAAATACCTCGAACGGAAGTAGCCCAAATAGCCAAAAGGGCGAAAAGGGAGAACAAGGTCCACCAGGACCCCCAGTAATAGATTTTATTAGACCTTACGAAAGGGCAAACGTTGCCTTTTCAGCAGGGCGTACAAAGACTATGACATCACAGGATCCAGGAAGCGTCATTACCTATGACACCCTATTTGTTAACGTAGGTCATGACTTCGATAAAGATACAGGAGTATTCAGATGTCGTATAAATGGCACATATTATTTCGCCATGCACGTAGCCAATTTCTACGACGTAGGCGATAATAATCTCTACGTTCAACTTCTGCACAACGATAAGCACATTGTAAGCGTGTATCACCATGACGACAGTACGTACAGGGATTCCGTATCGAACAGCGTCATCTTGCAGCTGGTGCGAGGGGATCAAATAAAACTATATCTGGAAGGGAATCGTCATCTCTACAGCAGTTCTCGTCGATTTACCACATTCTCCGGTTATTTATTGTTTGCTGATTAAACTCGGGCACCTGCAAGTGCTTCATATTTTTAAGTGGACGCCCCTGGAACCCTTGGCCTTGAGATTGGAAGGCAAGCACGTTAGCCACTAAGTTGGTGCTCCACTGCATTATTCAGCTATGTCTACACTATCGAACTACAGTAGTTCGACAAAAAAAACTTTGATGTAACCGAATATGGTAGCGATATTCACAAATATGGTAGTTTTATTACATCATCATGTCTATATATGGACATAAAGTTTGATAGCGTAGATAGAGCTTAACACGCTGGGGAAAATAAGGGTTCCTGTGCTTAAATTTTTATAGTCTTTAAATATAATAAAAACTATATAATACAGTACATATAAAATTAAACTGCAGGATATGATCATGCGTTGACATAGATACTTGTCTAAATCATGGTAGGTGAAACATCGTAATAAAAACGCATGTTATATTTTCAAACAAGACTTTTTATTCACCTTAGCTTTACAATCTTTGATTTGTATACTCTTACACTACACTTATACTACAATAGTAACAACGGAGCAAGAACAAAATATTGAAACCTTCAGAGAGAAGGCCACCGAGAATCTCATAAGGAAATTTCTACAAGTTTAACTACATCTTACTAAACTACATCTTACTAAACTACATCTTAATCTACTGATTAACCAACATACACTTGCTGGATTTTGGTTGATTGTTAGTTTGATTGCGGTCTTCATTGCACTGTTATTTTACAGAATCACACACGAATCTATCAAATCACATCAAATCACTGTTTTACCTACATACTGAAACATCAATATCACGGGAGAACATCACACCTTCAGGATCACAATAAACATTACTACAACTACGGGACTAGGCCAAAGTAAAGCTCAGTGTACATAAGAATAACGGTTTGGCCAAAAACACTTCCAAGTTTGTTAAGTTTCTAGTGTAGGAACTTCGGCAAACTATAGACAAACTTTGCGGAAGTCTACACTAACAAAGTTTTAGTTTGTAAAACTCGAGCAACCTCTGAGTTTGTCATGTTTTCTAGACCAGATGAACAACTTAGGCAAACTACAGATAAACGTTTCCGGAAGTCTACACTAACAAAGTTTTAGTTTGTAAAACTCGAGCAACCTCTGAGTTTGTCATGTTTTCTAGACCAGATGAACAACTTAGGCAAACTACAGATAAACGTTTCCGGAAGTCTACACTAACAAAGTTTTAGTTTGTAAAACTCGAGCAACCTCTGAGTTTGTCAAGTTTTCTAGACCAGATGAACAACTTAGGCAAACTACAGATAAACGTTTCCGGAAGTCTACACTAACAAAGTTTTAGTTTGTAAAACTCGAGCAACCTCTGAGTTTGTCAAGTTTTCTAGACCAGATGAACAACTTGGGCAAACTACAGATAAACGTTTCCGGAAGTCTACACTAACAAAGTTTTAGTTTGTAAAACTCGAGCAACCTCTGAGTTTGTCAAGTTTTCTAGACCAGATGAACAACTTAGGCAAACTACAGATAAACGTTTCCGGAAGTCTACACTAGCACACTTTATTATGCAAACTTGAGAAAACTATGAATGTCCAAACAGACAGTTTGGTAAAGTTTGCTACTATAGACTACAGTAGTTGACACAGAGAAATTTGCTGTTGTAAGCCTTGCACGTTGACAAAAGTTAGCTGAAGATGGACAAAATGACTTCAGTAACAAGTGTACACATACCAATTATTGGCAAGCTCGTTTGGTAAAGTTTACTCTAGTGTAGACTAGGCCTAGAACAAAACAAATACTCTAGATACTACAGTATATCCTTAACCAGTCAACTGTTACTTGATACCAAGCTGTATCCGCCGTTACTTACTTAACTACTGTATTAAAATAAACATTGAACAATGAGAGTGAGAAGCGCGACATAAAATAAAA
The DNA here is from genome assembly GCF_964355755.1 of Antedon mediterranea. Taxonomy (NCBI): domain Eukaryota; kingdom Metazoa; phylum Echinodermata; class Crinoidea; order Comatulida; family Antedonidae; genus Antedon; species Antedon mediterranea. The sequence goes on along the minus strand of NC_092670.1, from coordinate 35,194,691 downwards.
CTAAACTGAGTTGTGGCAATGTTTGTAGCATAGACTTTACAATATTACTGTACATTCAAAACATAATAATAATCAAGAAAACATTTAATAGTAAATTGTAAAATGTACATTCTTGCATTTTAATGAGTTACAGTAAAAAAAAAATCTATTTGCCAAAGTTTTCGAGAGTGTTTTGGTTTCGAACATAAAAAGCTCTTTATTTAAGACACCTGTATAGATTTGTTTCCTATAATTCCTTTACTTGGAAAAGGTATGACTTTTTGAGAGGCCACAACAGTTTCTTTTTTTCATTAAAGGTGCCTTTTTTAAAGAACTTTTTCAAAGAAAACAATTTTAGAATGACCTCACACAGAAAATGATCAAGGTTAACTACACAAAACAATGCTGTGCTCTCATTCTTCTGGTTATTAGTAAAAGAAGATAACGTTAACAATACTACACATAATGAATACTGATACCTAAATTGCATTGTAAGGTTAAATAAATATTTTTAAACAATAAAATATATAAGAAAACAATACTACCATTTTTTAATACTACATTTTTTTATAACATGAAATTACTACACAAAGTAGAAACACTATACAGTTATACAAATAATAAATATAATTGTAAAATATATATATGGTTTTTTAAACTGCAAAAGGTGAAAATTATCGAATTGGACGGTTGTAGAATATCTAAAAATGGACGGACCAATGAATAGAATACTGTCTCAAAAATACTTTGTACATGAAATAATATTATTTAATACAGACAGTAATCAAAGCACAAATATTTCAGAACAGAACTAAATATTTATAGTAATACTGTACATGGAAGAGAGTTGAAAAAAGCACCAACACTTTTATTTACAGCAGAAATACAAAACACTATACTGCAGTTATGTTTCCTCAGATTTTGTATTAAGTATATCAAAATTGAAAATAGGCACCAAATGTAAATACTATTATAGACAATTCCAACAAACATATATTGCATAGTCTACAGTTGTGCTATAAAGGTTTTGAATAAAAATAATTTTATTCAGTTGTGGGATCACTTTGGTTTTGTTTGGAAATCAATATTTTACAATGAAAAAAAAATTTTACCTAAATTATAAAAGTTGGTAGATTTGGTAGGCCTACAGTAAATATTGCTCTTCTCTGATGTAATATCAAATCTATTTAGTTCCAAAGTAAGTGTTTTACCACTGAATTAGAATTGTGTGTTTAATTAGAATTCACTCTACATATCACAACAGAATCTTATTTTTTATTTTATTTCTGTATTCTGACATGACATAAAATCATAGGATAAAAACACAATAAAGTACTGAGACGGCAAACTTAAGGGTTTTTTTTCCAGGGTTATGTAAACCATGCCTAGCTAACTACAGTTCAAAATCTTTAAAATTGTTTCCTCCACCCAATATTTCCTGAATCTGCCCTTCTCTAATGTTCATTTTGATGGGTTGCAGTCTGGGATTATACCTCCATGTAACAATAATGAATGTTACTGCATTTTCTTTAAAAAAGTAAGACTATTTTTATTTTATCTAAAATAGATTCTATCCTATGATTATATAGCAAAGGCTTACCAAAAGAAGCCTTGTTGCACAATAACGGGAACATACAAATTGTAAAAACCTAATGTTATAAGATTGGGCAATTGCTGGCAAGTTTCATCAACATTGAGGTAAAAACATTACTGCACATATTGAACGCTAAACATTCTTGTTCTGAAGCTCAAATACACTTTTGAGAAACTAAATGTACTCAACTATGCCTACTACTACTGTATACACATAATTTACAATATCATTTTGATCGTTGTATAATATATTCTTGATAAATAGATAGACTTTGTTCTTTGGTTTCTGATTAAAAAACACTGACCATTAATATGGCTGTAGTAAAATAGTATTTAAGTCACTATCACAAACTGATAATAAGCAAGAGCTACAGTAAGGAGATACAGTAACGTATCACATCACAAAACTATGAGGAATAATCAATAAAATAGTGTATATATTTAGTATTTAAAATCAACACTTTAGTTGGAGTTGTAACATAAATAGTTCATCTAAGTCGTCAAATATTATCGATAGAGAGCGCATCAATTCAAACTGCTATTCATCAACTAAACATAAAGATTAACTTTCAGAAAGGGCAATTTGTAGGACAATATACAAAAATGTATTATTTAAAATCTATAAATCTTGGATGCAAAAAACTTTTATAGCGAAAATGCTTAAAATTGTCAAGTTACATCATTGTTATCATAATCACAAATCGTCTCTGATTTTGATGAAAATATTTTTTTGGGTGGATAAACAAATATCCAAAAATTCCACCAAGTATTATATTATATTTAAAAAAATGAAAATATTATTGCCTTTTATCAAAATTTGATACATTTTTAACAGGGACAGATAATTTGTTTAGTAAATTTTTCTTTAATACCTTAAATGAATATTGTATAATTAAATGTTTAGAAAATAAAATGCTTTTACCTGAACTCTAAAAGTTGTCAGAGTCAAGATTTGGTACAGCAATTACTGTTATCAAACCTATTGTAATATTGTGTAGAGGCTTCACAATTTTATTTCAATGACAACTCTGATTGGTCAGTAGTTGTACAATGTATGAAATCGAATCAGTGTCATCATTTAAAGCTGCTACACAATACTACACTTTTCATGTTATAGTATTCATATTGATTGATAATACAAATCAAGTTTAATGGTTAGGTCGTCAGAATTCCAATTAATCTAAAAGATACAGGCAGATTTCCATCCTTCAGGTAGTAATGGAAAAGGTGGCTTATGTCAGTGTGGAATGTTTTTTTTAACAGCAAGGCACTTCCTATTCAACCAATCATTAATATTTCATGATCGGTACAAGTTGATATATAGTACAGGAAAGATATGCTCAGAATTAGTAAAATAAAAGGTTGAAAAAATTGCAACAGAATTGTTTTCACCACAATGCATTTCTGTAAGGTCCCTATATGAACATTATTAAAAGTCTAGAAAAATCCAGGTAAGGGAAATAGGTTTTTTTTAAACAAAAGGGCCGCCAATGGTGAAAAATGAACAAAAAACATATATTGTATATCTAATTACCATTTGATAGCAGTTTTTATAATCTTTTTTGTATTTCTTTAGTGTCAACCATTTCAACAATTATTACACAGAGTCAAAATCAGCTATATTTATCAATAGAGAAGCAGTGCACATTTCCTCACATATACTATTTCATCATTGATGGCTAGGAGAGACAGTCATACACAATGCATCAATTGTTGAACCTTGTACTTTTCCTGCAGCCCTCTTTTACTCCATTGACTCCATACACACTGCTAGACTACTCAGAAACCTTCATCTCACTGCCCACTGTATGTTATATATGGGGAAGCGCTGCTACATCAAACCTCTTGGCCCGAAACAGCAACATTTCAAGACATTTATTATGTACCATGTATGTTTGTTCCATTATGTGAAGGCAAAGTAAACTCTTGTGTTTAATGGCTATAATTATGGGCCGTAAGTAACTTTGGTTTAGGGAAAGGTGTAGGTATTAAAAATCATCACATCACAGTTGGAGTAGTATGTCAAATTCTGTAAACCAAACAGTTTCTAAAAAAAACGAAGAAAACATTACATCAGAGGAATTTGGCATTGGTAGCTATAGATGGAGGGAAGTCAATGGAGACTTTAGACAGCCTACTTTTCTGTGAGAAAGTTGCAAAAAGCAAAATGTCAGTTTAAAAAAAACTAATCCCTTAAAATGCTGCAAAATTTCATTTCGCGAGTCTTTATTACCAGGTATAGCAGTGGATACGAAATACTCTTCAACCCAAAGACTGAGGATGAAAATTTACAGATGGCACGACGCCTCTCCGAATAAACTCCTCACGACAATTACATTCCCCCACTACCCTCCTTAACAATGAACCACCAAGGGCATTTATTCAAATAAATACGTTAATTTCACTTTCATCTTGTCAGTAGTGGAGCAGCCGTTTTCTGCAACTGCAATTCATTTTACTACAGCCTTATTTACAGGTACATCTAATTAACTTTAATAGTTTCTCTAGTGCTGGTAGTAAAAGTAAATAGACAAAATTATACCAGTAAGGGGTAGTTTTAGTCACTTTTAAAATGAAAATCCTTGAAAGAGCACTCAATGATTGTTTTATATTAGGAAATATCATATTGTCTACATATAGTCCCGAACATAGCCAATCCTTCACGTTGGGGAGAGGGGATGGGAGCCGGACAGATTCCTCTCACCCTTCCCATATGATCTCTCATTCCTTTACCTCTCCCCGCTGGCACCACCAATGTTGTAATATATTGTTATAACAGTAAAATTGTAAATGAACTATGCATTAAGCATAGGACTGCGTTTTTATATATTATAACATAGAGATATATCTAGATTTTGCGGCCATTTTCTAATTAACAGCATTTCTAATAATGTGTATATAAAGCATTGTAAAAACTGTTAAGTGGTAATTAGATCTATCATTTATGTTTTTTTGTCCTTTTTAGGCATTTTCGGCATTGGCGGCCATTTTGTTTAAAAAAACCTATTTCCCCTACCTGGATTTTTCTAGAATTTTAATATTCAATTCAATTTTTATTTCAGACAATTGTCCATATGGTATAATACATTACACAAAAAAAAGATGAAGGAGAGAGGACCAAAACTTTTATCTATTGGTATATAATGGCTCTCTCAATATGTTCATATACTGTAGGGACCTTATAGAAATGCATTGTGGTGAAATAAATTTTTTCAGCCATATTTCATAGTTTTCCTGTACTAATAGGCTAAGAAGGAAAACACTCATTTCTACCATACGCACTCCACCAACTCAAACTATATCAACAGGTTATATGTGACAGCCTTGCCAAATGACCTGTACTCTAAAATTATCTTTAAAAAAGAGGACACACAAAAACAAGTTTATAAAAAACCCAATTTTTGTCTAGACAAATTTTTGTTTACAGTAGATCAAGCTTATAGTTTGCTCTGTTGTCATTGATAAAAGAATATATATTTAAACCACTATCTCACCAATACTCAAATAAGACATTGACTTAACCATTAAGTAGCAACAACTTAAGTCTTAAGCTGTTCTTAACTGAAGGCCTAATACGCAAAGCAAAGTACATCAAAATTATAAAGCAGAACCCTTACCCTTCAGTAGAGAATCAGTTACAATGAAGAATGTCTCAAAACGACAACATTCAGTTTCAAATATCTCTACTGTACCAGAACTTTCAACAGCTTACACTGTAACTTACAGGCCATCTTCCTCATTACAACCAATGGCCTGTGGGCCTACATTAAAGGTAGTACGAAGGGTCTTTGCAGTGCGCTCTTGTCTGGAAGTCTTGATGGCTCTCTTTGGTGCAAACTTTATTGGTGGATAGCCTGGAACAACTGGCATGTTCGGATCACCAGTGTACACCATCTCTGGCACAAAAGGTCGATTGTAGATGGCCGGATGTTGATGATGCAGTTGTTGCTGACTGGAATAGTGACGATAGCTTTGATCCATCGTCATTAGGGCACCCTGGTGAGAGTTCCATTAGATGACATCAAAGCAAATCTTTGGTGGTGCTGAGAAGCAGCAGAAGGAAGTGAAAGAGGAAAGAAGAGAAGAATAACACATAATGATACAGTTTTGCATAATATTAAATTACTAAAAATAATAATATAATAATAATCATTTTACAGGGTGGCAGGGTGTGTAATTTTTATTTCTCGACCTCTCCAGAAGAAATCATAAATAATTCATGAGATCTACTTCTTAAATAGCCAACCTATTTCCTAAATACACATAAACTAACCCAGGGCTTTAGCTCCACAAACTGAAGTCCAGACAATTGCGCCGTACGCTGGCTTGCAGAAAACCTATTCGATCTATGTCCTTGAGTATTAAAATTGGTGGAAGACCTTAAAATAACCTTTAGGCTGCATGGAAGACTTTGTAGGTGGCTGACATCTGCCCACTTCCACCTAGCGCAATTACAATACATCAGATCTTTTGTTGTGTCTTACACCAGAGTAAGTAAAACAAATTAAAAATATCACAAAACTTAAACATAGTATCTGACAGTATTTACAGTAATTGTATCTAGGTGAAAGATAAACTCCAGAAAGTGATGTTAGCCAATTTTCCACTAGGCAATTTTGTTCGAATCCAACATTTAATTCACAGAGTGCTAACCTTTCCACTACAAAATGAAAGAGCTGCGATTTTCATGTTCATTGAGTGTCTGCTGAGCTTTTCGATTCCCATTCATGAACACGTCATAGCTCATTTCCTGAGCTGTGATTGGTAATGCAATTTTTGACTTCGCAAAATAGAATAGAAAAACTCAAGGAACAATTCATCACAGAGTTGGATTTGGAAGATGGAAACATGGGTATGCAGCATGTGTATAAATAAGCATACACTTGCGAGTCGCGTGTCCAAATTTGCTTAGTGGAAAATCGGCTTTAATAAGTTTGAGTCAAAGCAATGACAGTTTTGTACAATGATCAGTTGGCTATTGATAAACAAGGATGTTTTAGCGTTGAAATAAAAATATCAAATCAAAATTTAATATCAATAAACTAGTGTGCGAAAAACTATCCCAATTTTGGATAACATAGGAGATGTATCAATAACTGTGCCTCTTAACCAAACTTGACTGCAAGATTTGTCCAAAAGTCTAAATTCAGATTTTGCACAAATGCAACATTTTCAATGATGAATTTTCTACTACGGCTGACAAAGCAAAAATGTTTATAATGAGGAAAAAAAAACCAAAATGAAACCGATAAAAACAAAAATAATCAAGGTGAAATAGAAAATAATTGTGCAAAACAATACCAATAGATTAGGAAATGACAAGCAAAAAGTTAACAAACACAAAATATTGACACAAATAATTAAAAATGAATCACGATATAAACATACATAACATTTAAGATTAATGGGATAAGAGAAGTGGTGATTTTATATAATTACCGTATATGAACAAGTAATACAAGAAGGCATGGGTATAAAATTTAGGTAAAACTTGTCATTCTAAATTACTGAACGGATTACTCAAGTATGGGATTATACTTGGTCATATACGGTGTATACAAATGAATAACAAAGAAAAAACATGTTTTGTAATAAATTAAATCTAAAGCACTGTCTACACTATCAAACTTGTTTGATAAAAAAAGTGTGATGTGCCAAAATATGGTAGTAATATGACATCATGTCCATATAATTAGGCACATCACATTTTGTTGTCACATAAAGTTTGATAGTGTAGACAGAGCTTTAACAAACAAAATGGCAATCAATTAAATCATTAAAAGTAAAATAAGTCTAAAGAACATGTTAAAATGATTTGTACGAACACTATCAATATCAAAAGATGATGATGGTACCATGGTGATGATAACAAATTTAAATAGCAAATTAGAAAAATTTTTAAAAATTATATTTAATATTAATGCGTGCTACTACCCTTAGGGAACAACGCACACAAAATTACTACAACCTCCAATTGATAAAATATTTCAAAGGAGGGGGGAAGGGGTCATGCTTTAAAATTTCACAGCATAAAAACCTAACCTTATCAAGGGTAGTGTAAAACAAAACCATTTTACCGCCCTGCAGTATATTGTATCCACCTTCAAACTAATATATTTAGTACCCACCCCTGATAAGGACAATTGTCCATAGGCCGAATTCAAGATGGAAACGCATAGATATAGAATATTATTATGCAAAATAATTATATATTTTTTCTGTCCTAGGGCTTTTCCCTCAGCCTCCAACATCCACATTCAAAATCATGGGTCTGCCACTTGAAACTACTGTTGTGTAGACTTGCAATTATGAAATAAATTTAGCACTCACCTCTGATTGAGATGAGTCCATAACAGATATATCTTGTTGAACCTCAACAGGTTGGGGGTAGTGAGGGGCAGCAGAGTAGATTACATCAGAACCAGGTGTGGCTGGTGAGAACATATGCAGGGGTAAACCGTGATGGCCTGGATTTGAGCCAGCTGTTGACTATTCAAATATAAATGTTTCATTAAAAATTAATTTTCACTCACTATAACATTTTATAGTAAACTTTTGTTTGAAGTAATGCCACAGTAAGCTTGGTTCCAACAGATACAACACAAGAACGTAGGCACAACAACGCAAATGAGTTGACCAATCACACGTAACCACTTGGATGATCAATGACATTGTGATTGGTCAAATCACTTGCATTATGCTTATATTATTGTGTTGTGTACAATACAAATGGGAACAAGCTTACTGCTTGACGCTTATTAAAATATTTGAAAATATCTAAGCTTTAAATTATGTTCTGTACCTGCGGAAGTAGCCACGGTCGCCACTGGTTGGGAGGTGGTGTGGTCCACTGTGGAGTTGTCTGTGATGCCAAGAGAAAAAAAAACAATTGGTCAGGTTGCAGACAGTTAGTTATATAAGAAGAACTACAACATGGTGTAAAGTAAATACCAGTATTAGGCTGTGTCTACACTATCAAAAAGTTTGACAATAAAAGAGTGACGTGCCCAAATATGGTAGTGATGACATCGTGTCCTTATTCATTCATTCATTAATTCAATCTTTTATTTCAGAAACTCTGGTCCATAGAAAGTAAATTACATATAAATAAAATAAATAAAATAAACAAAATTACTACTGCTCATCTCAGGATGGCATTCCATCTGGAGAGCATCTTCGACTTAGCTAAGACATTGCTTATAATCGTTGAGATTAAAATATTTTTGCTTGCATTAAGTCTACACATCAGGCCATATTAATATTCTTAACAATTCATAAAAAGAGGGAATTCTACATTCCGTAAACATGAGGTTGGCACTGCAATGTCGAGGCCTTTGCAACAACATTCTTAAACCATTATTGTAGCATACCTGGAGAGATCGCAAGGTACCTTGATTATAGTTGCACCATAATGTAGCACAATACATATTTACACAATATTTTCTAAATAAAACACATTTCACATTGATAGAACACATACTAAATTTTCTGACCAAGGAGTTGGCTTGGATACACAAAGATCTGTATTGCCGCTTTATATCAAACTCATCACATAAATCCAAGGATATAACATGACCAAGATATGTGGTTGAGTCCACATATTCTAAGCTTTTGCCATTAATCGTAATAATAGGTTTCAATTGAATCCTCCGTGACTTAGGACAGATTATCATACAAGATGATTTCTTAGCATTGTAAACAATATTATTTTTGGCCGCAAAGCATTCAGAAATTTTAATTAGATGTTGCAACCCTGATGCAGAAGGCGATATAAGCACCATATCATCTGCATACGATAGGTTGTTAAATTTAATATTTACTCACACCCTTATATGGGCATATCTCATTTTTTTGTCAAACTAGTTTAATAGTGTAGACAGAGAGCATTTGTTCATTTAATTTAACTATCTTCAATTACTAGGAGACAGACTCCTGGGAGAAAGGGCATGAATTGCAAACCTGACTTTCTTACTTGGACCTAACACAATGATGAAGCCACAAACGAAAGTGAGTTGACCAATCACAATAGGGATGATCCATCGCGTTGTGATTGGTCAAATTATTTGCAGAACATTTACATTATTGTGTTGCGTTCAAGTGGAAACGGAGTTTTAATATTTTGCTACCATGTATATAAATGTATGTGCAAATGGTATGTGTATAACAATCTACAGTAGAACCTTCATTTTATGTACGGTACAGGATTGAAAGGCGTACGTAAAACATGGGATTCGTAAAATCGTAAAAGTAGAGACGTTAATTAAACAAACCATGACAAGTGGGACATATATTTTGTCCACAGTCTTCTTCGTCTACCCTCCTGAAAGTTTCCCATCATCAGGGGAACACATACAATGTATTTAACACCTGATATAATTAATTTCCCAGACACTAAATAATGTTAATGAACTTGGACAAATTTCTATCATAACTCATAAGAGTGAGTGGGTGGCCGAGCGGTTAAGACACTGGAACCGTAATTACGTAGCCATAACATCAACAGGGGTTCGACGCTCACTCACTCCATGGTTCTGGTGGTAGAACGAGTCTTCTCGGATAAGGACTATAAACCGTAGGTCCAGTGTACACATCTAGTACATCTTTCGAGACGAGTAGGGGGTTACCCCGGTGTATTAGTACATCACAGCCACTGATCACCAACTGGGCCCTCTGGGAGACCAGTCCTTGACTGAAGAGGTTACCCAGTATAAATATATATTTCAATCAATCATACCATAAGTGCTAAATTATGATCTATAGCAAATAACATCATGTGTCTATGATAAAAGTCTACTTACAGGAGAGGGTTGATGGAATGCATAGCTCTGAGGTTGAGAGGCCATATACTGGGGTGGTGCATGTGACATCATAACTGGTACACTGTATGGAGAGTAAGCTGGGGGCTAAAAATATAACACAACATTGGTTAGAACAATTTTTATTTAAAAAATGCATAATACACTATGTCTGCCTATCCATGAGAATATATGAAAGGTACCTTACTTCATGTTGTATACACACGTTTATCACCACCATTTATTCTTGCGGTGCAGTAATGGTGCCTATGCTTATACACTGTGGTGGTTTTTTTTTCGATTTTATTTTTAGACAGTAAATGATGAATGATGTAGGCCAATCTTACATTTTTTTAATTTACATGGTGTCCTAAAATCCCCTGAAATGCTATGTTATTTTGTTTTTTATGCTCACAATTGTTTGTCATCTCTGCAAGATGGCTTCCATAGCATGAAAATCGTGTATAAGAAACTAATTTTCAAAGTAACTGAGTGCAATAGATCAAATAACTGTTTTGCAATATAAATATACTGATCTGTTTGAATTATATCTAACTGTTTGATTTAAGAAACAAAACGTAATGGGAAAGATGGATGCATCAATTTGTATTACAAGTGACGCTGTTCTTAAACTTATCCATTTGATTCAGAGTCATGTTGATAATTTGAGTTGTTATGTTGGAGCAACTTTTGTAGATTTTTCCTCTGCATTTAATACATTTCAACAAAGCATTCTAATTATAAAACTTAGTGATATGAACGTAAATCCTTATCTTATAACGTGGATTAGTAGAGTACACAGCGTGTCAGTATCGGGGACTCTTTCGGATAAACAAATAACTAATGTCGGATTCCCACAAGGTTGTGTTCTCTCACCATTAACATATGTTTTGTATAAAAATCATTGTAAATCTACTCATCATTATTTTTTAAGTACGCCGACGATACAGTCTTATTAGGTTTAATTGATATGAATGACGAGACATTGTATATAAACTCAGTGAATTCATTTATTACATGGTGTGTAGATAATCGTTTAGTTATTAACAAAAGTAAAACTAAAGAAATGATTGTTGACTTCCGAAATTGTTCTAATCAACCGGATTATGTTCAGGTAAAAATCAATGAAGTTGATATTGATATTGTTTCCAAAAATAAATATCTTGGAATGGTAATCGACAACAAGCTTAATTGGGGTGCACATTGTAAAACGATCATGTCTAAGGGTAACTCTAGATTGTACTTTTTAAGAAAATTAAACTCGTTTAATGTTGACAACACAATATAAGGTCTATTTAATAAGTTGGTAATGGAAAGTGTCTTAGTTTATGGTTGTCTGATATGGTTCAGTAGTTTTAGAAAATCAGACCTAAAGAATGTTCAATGCTTAGTAAATAAAGCGTGCAGAATAACTAAACAGATCATTAGATTTGATGATGTTTGTAACGTCAAAATCTATGATAGGTCATTGCCATAATAAAAGATGAGAGTCATCCGCTCTATAATGATTTTCAATGGTTGAGATCTGGAAGGCATTTGAGGGCTACACGTTGTAGAACAAAACGCTTCCTTAATTCTTTTATTCCGTACTCAATTAGACATTTTAATAACCGTTGTTAAGTCAATTAATCAGTTAAGAATTTTGTTCTATGTAATTTTATTGTATTAACATTTTAACTTTGAGCAATTGTATGTCACATGAATTTCCTATGAATACGGCTTATATAGTGGCCGTTGTATGACACACACATTCAACAATTCTTCTATTAAATACCAAGTAGTTCATCTAGGTCAATAAATATTTGAAGATTTCCATAAAATGGTATTTATTTAGAAGAGATTATGAGGATTTTTAGGAGATTTGAAGGGTGTTTCCTTTATATTTTAATAGCCCATGTATTTTGAAAACTGGTAATTTTTATAAAAAACAGCGAGCAAATGTAAATCGTTTTAGTCTTAATACAAATTTGCATTTAAACATCATATTCACGATAGCGATGACACCTGTTAATGTTCTATTCAGTTAACATTATTAATGTTTTGTTATGTTGTGTCAATGTGACTACATGCTACTACTAGTCAATGGCATAATAATGTTCAAATCGCCCTTACTTTAATATGTCAGTTGTCACACAACTGTACGAGTGTATATCATAATTTAACAGCATGGTATGTTTAAACCATAACCAATTGTCACATTATTAATGACATATTAATTAATAACATAAAGATGATCTGTGCAAACATATCCCATGAATATTCATAACAATTATGAATATTAATTACATAAAATTTATCACACAGCTGCATGAGTGTATATCATAATTTAACAGCATGGTATGTTTAAACCATAACCAATTGTCACATGGCAGCTGTATACATTATTGACATATTAATTAATAACATAAAGATGATCTGTGCAAACATATACCATGAATATTCATAACAATTATGAATATTAATTACATAATTATGATGTTGGTCATGAGAGAGTCATTTCAGCATAAATTTAAAAAGTTCAGAAAACAATTTAGAACATTAACAAATTTAATTTTAGATGATGTTCTAGACATTGGGTTTTTGGAGAGTATAAACTAACAATTAAGTTCCGGTTCAGCATTACCTTATTAGTACATCAATTAAAATGGCAAACATTTTCTAAAATAACCTACATATCAAGACCATGCCCTTTGCAAAAAAACCGTATACGAACGTATACGATTTACATACGTTTCGTATATGTTTCGTATAGGAAGTCCACTTCGTATACGAAACGTATACGTCAATTCGGAAGTTCCTGCCCGCATAATAAACATATACGAACCGTATACGATCCTTTATAAACAATTTCCTAATTATACGATCCGTATACGACGACGCGTGTATACAAACTGCATCGTATTACCAAGCGAAAAGGGACTGTCCCTCTTTTTACAAGACGACGATAGCATACGTTTACGATGGCAGGAGCATCTTGACTTCAATAATTAGTGTACAATTTGTTTTTTTTTCAGTCGGTATATGTACATTAAATTCCCTATGATGATTTAGTTCATAGTTTTCGCGAATGAAAAAAATTGGTGCTGTATTTTACTAGACGTTGTTTTTCTAGCAAGCATAAAAACCCACCCAGGCTGTTCTGCCTTGTTTATCCCCTCTGCTATTTTTTTACCTTTTGTATGTTCCATTAATAAGTGAATCACACAAAATGTGCTGTTATTAATTTGAAAGTGCTTTAAATAATATTAATGTACTTGGAAATAAATAAATAAATATTAAATTGGGCCCGCAGTATATTAAATTTAAAACGAGTAAGTAAAATCCATAAATTACGATTTAATAAAAATGTAGAATACATGTGGCTCCCTATTATATATATGGAATGATCCAAATAAATTTGCCCAAAACGTGCTTGTGTTATGTGCGCTGCATGCATGCATCACATGGATGGATCAGATTTCATTCATTTTCAATCATCATTGTTGATTTTTTGGCTACGGGTTTTAACTCACCATAGAAAAAAAAAATGGGATGTAGGCCTAGTTACAGTAGGCCCAAGTAGATAGTAAATTCGATGACTTCTAGCTAGCTAGGCTATAGGCATATTGTAATTGTATATATCGAATATGCAGTATATAGCTACTGCAGCCAACAAAACATTCAACAGCCAGAAATACAAAAAAGAAGCTCCGACGTTTTTATTTAGAGCATTTTACTATTTTAGGCATACAGAACTAATTGCTGTAAATTTCCTAGAGTTGTCACTGATAAATACAATTTAACATAACCTACAACTTAAAAAATCCAAATGATAAATTGTACGCGAACGCAGTAAAACCAACCAGTTAAATGTTTGTTAAATAATTATTTTACTTCTCCCTGGTAAAATGGTACCCTACGCCCCAATTTTTATGCCTCCATCATTGATAAGCCGAGCGGTATTTAATTATTTTTATTACTTAATTCGTAAATTAAAAAAAAAAATCGTTAATATAAATATGTGAACCTTTGTAACTTTTTTTTGTATATGCGCGGGCGCGATACTATTTAATAAGATGGGCTTTATTCATATCATTGGCGTGGAGTGGTAAACAACTATGAGCCTAGTTGATACCGCCTCGTAACTACGTATTGACGTTTTACTATAATATTGAATATGCACTGTTAGTGTTACTTTAAAAAAGGATGTAATAAAACTGTGTAAAATATGTGTACAATATTAGTAGGTAATAGTTTTTTTGTGCCTCCTCTGTACACACGCCTGCCGGCTATTTGTTTATCATTTTAATGAATGTAGTACGAGTCTAACTTCAAATAAAGATATAGAACACATTTTGAGAATTCAAAGTGTTGATCTTTTTTAAGAATCTGATATTACCATGAATCATCTTTTTAGTTTTACATAATATACAGCATAAGCATGTACAATCTAATTTAATTGTCACACAATTGAATTAACAAAGGACAAGGATTTCAAATAAACTGTTACAAATAAACAATTATTAATGAAATAGTTGGGGTATTGTTGGGTCGATGGGAAATCAACAATGTTTAGTAGACTTATTTAATTTGTTATTTAAAGTTGAGGGTAGTTATTTTTTAAACATATTGGAATACCATGAAAATAAAGAAAGATATGTTTTATGATTTCTTAATCACCAAGCAGAAATACCGCTGAGATAAATGAAAGCAATTCAATCTGTTCGCTACTGGGAATAAATTGAGATTCGATATAATTGTATAATTGTAATTGTATTGTAACACTAATTGTGTTTTTTTTTTTTCCCCTCAGCGGAAGTGATCGACTTCATATTCAAAATCCGAATGTATTCATCGTTAAATAATAATTATTATTATTATACAATGACCCCACTTCTGTTTTGGGTCATGGTTTTCCTCTTCGGCATTATTTGCCGAATTATTGTTACTCCATCTCCATTGCTACAACACATGTCGCGGAATAATATCGCTTAACATAACGATGTAATTTGACCACCCAAAGCTCGCACGTGGCGTGACAAATTGAGAACGACGAACCCGATGATTCACCCGATGACATGCATGATTGGCCACCAGGGAGCCGAGTCGACCACTAGTTGGAACTGTAGGCAACCGAGCGACGCTCGGTCGTCGTCGGCGGCTGCACTTACTGACCTCTGTCATATTTTATAAAGGAAAACTGCAAACAACATCGTCGATTTGTGAAAATGGCCCCTTGTTTTTTCTAGGCCTACCTAGTAGTATACCTGTTTAGCGTACTTTATTTACTTGCGAAAAACGTTGTTTGAATTTTATCGGTAGCCTAGGCTATCTAACAAATATAGAAATAAATATGATCTTATGTACTACTACTTACTAATAATACTACTAGACTAGGCCTATGGCTGGTGCATGCATGCTAGCTAGGCCAGAGCCTACGTACGTATTTGTTGTAATGACAATTTAAATGTTTTATTTAGCTCTATTCTACTCATTACTGCTATTATAATTTATAAAATGGCCTAGTTTGTTCGTATGATTTGTATACGTCCCGTATACGATATTCTTATCACGAATAAACAACGTATACGTTACGTATGGTAAAGTATACAACGCCAACTCTTTGTGGAGCAACAGAGTGGAAATAATGTAAACAGTAAAATCGTATACGATCCGTATACGGCTTTTTTGCAAAGGGGCAGTTCGCTATCGAGGGACTAGACAAGGCATCATGTCCAAGAGCCTGTTTCTGCTGCAAAAAAACTCTTTGTTATTAACCATGCTGCTACTGCTGTAGCATCTTTGAGAACATTGTCTAATAGGGTAATAGTAACCATTTTTTCATCAACATTTAAACATTTTTCTTGGAAGCACAAATTAAGCAGAAATTTGGTTGTTATAAAAATATATTTTTTAATAAATTTTACAATTTTAAAATAAACAGTTTATTCAATAATGTGCAAAAGAAAACAGGCCCCAACACATTATTATTATTATTTTCAGTTTGCCCTAAAACATGGAGCGCCATGAGCAATGACTGTTGGAATGGCGCTATATAAACCGATTGGTTGATTGATGGAAACCTATACAAATAAATATCATTACACGATAAATCCAGTTTACTAGAAAATGTTATCACAAACAATATTTATCCACAGAGATAAAAAGGTTAATAAAGACCGAATTTGAAAAAAAAATGTTTATATTGGAATGAAAGTTGTATTAATGTATTTTCCACGAGCTGATTGGTTACGTAGGCAGCACATGACACCACCGACTGATGTTTTGAATGTTCACTCACAGCAATGCAATAATACAGTTGATAATGTGAAATATTTGATTTACTGCATGTTTCCATCCACCTGTTTATCGTAGACGATAACAGCTGTTTTGTTTATCTAATAACTTTGTTGTTCTAAACAATTATGTAAAGAAGCAAGTAGCACACAAATTTAAGGGCCTAAATATGGTGAAATTAATGGGTGAACGTAACCTAAATGTCCTATTTTTTTTGCATTGTAATTTGTGGATTTAGGAGCAGCTAGTTACAAAAAAAAACTAAAAAAAAATATCCATTTTACACAGATGCATGCCGAAACTTTCCCTCTTACCACTCTACCCGTCAAATGATGCTTTAGACGGGTACTGAAACCAGGTTTTGCCTGAGTCTAATCGATCTAATCGCATTACACATCAAAAGAATAGGCCGCGCGACCTTACAAAGTGTCAATAAATCACTGGGAAATGTGTCCGATCAAATTACTCTCTCATGGTCAAATGAAGTGACTGAATGTTTGAAAATGTGTTTTTCTATAAAATAATAGTAATATCATTTGTTTAACCATGAATAAAAAGAAAAAGTGATATATCAGCAATTTCAAATCGTAAAAATTGATTAATTCTACGCGAAGTTAGAATTCGTTGAAAAATCACGATTTCCAGGCTGTGGAGAAAATCGAGCCGGCCAGAGAGACGACACACGAGGTCTTGGCGTATGAATATTTTACAAGCGTGGTACAGTGATTTGTTTTTGAATTATCATGTATTAATATTAATAATAAAATGTCTTTAAAAACAATACTGTATGTAGTTTTTAATACCTTTGCCTTTATTTAAGATGTATTAAAATAAAAAATCGAACAATTAATTTTGTTTACAGTATATACATTACTACTTTATTGTAGCGTAGGTATTATGTTCGTACAAAAACAAAACAATTGTCGCGACAAAACACGTGTGATGTGGGCTTTCCATCAAACACGTGTACAGTATTTTGAAAATAATGCCGAAGAAAGCCAAGATGAGGCGAAGCATTCATATAAAAAAAATGAATATTTTAGGCCGGCCCTAGGCCTAGTAGTGGTATTATGTCATGGAAGTCACTCGCTCGAGTATGTAAATAAAACCTTATTTAACACATTTTGTTACAGTTAATCCGATATTTAGCCTAGGAGTTCCACGTATGGACTGCCATGTATCTTCGTTAGATTTTCGTAGGCTACGATATGATGGATTGAGTACTTAATTACAATCGACCTTAGCCTAGCAATAAGCCCGGCCAAGCCTATACCGATCGTGAGAAGTTGTTTCGTCCTATATATATATATTATAAATATGTTGTTATATAAATGAATAAATATTTGGATTTTGTTACTTTATATTCGTTTCAGTTCTATTTTGTTGAGTATTTTGGTTGCTGCCTTTTTTTTAATGTTCAGTAAAAAAGTTCACAGGAAATACCTAGATAGCTTACATGCTTTAATCCATTTAGCATTTAATGGGGTCACATGCTGAGTAAAGTCATTAAGGCTGTCACTATCAAGGTCAGGCAAAACCTGGTTCAAAAGTTGGAAATTTGGTAAGAGGGAAAGTTTCCTCATGTGTATATGTATTTGCATCTTGGAAGAATATTCTGAAAACATCGCTAAAGCTGTCTGCACTATCAAAAAGTGTGATGTGCCCAAATATGGTAGTGATATGCCCAAATATGGTGGTGATATGACGTCATCATGTCCATATATGGGTACATCACATTTTTGTCAAACTAGTTTGATAGTGTAGACAGAGGTTATCATACTGTACCTGTTGTGAATGCGTATGTTGAGTTATAGTTGATGGGTGTGCTACCGGCGTCTGGCCAACTTCATTTGGATTAAAGTACGCCACACCATTTAAGTACGTATATGTAAAGCCAGCTGGTGCTTGTACGACATTCACCACTCCATTTGGTAAAAAAGCAGTATCTAAAAATTGAAAATAATGCATTTGTCTACATACATTAGCTTAAATAGTTCATTAAATGTTAACAAGTAGAACCCATCCTTTAGGACACTCCTATTAAGAAAATACTTCTGCCAAACAAACTAGGGACAGTATGGTTAAAGGCACATTGACATTTGACGATTAAGATCGACGATAAATAGATAAATATGCATTTTTCCGTTTTTTTCAGATCTAAAAAGTTTTCATCCTAGAACTATAGGATAACCATCTAGGCTTACTTTATTGTTTTTTCTTATCATGATGTCAGTTGATTGATTTTTAAAAATATTATTTTTATCAAAGACATCATAAAATGATTATTTTAAAGTTCTAGAACAAAAACTTTTCTAATTTCTTTTGTTTTATGTAAGAAAGACACATGTTTATCTATTATATTGCCCTAGCTAAGAGTGAATGGGCCTTTACACTATTACCAACCCCTATTTAGAAGACAAACCTATTAAGGGGACACATTGTGTGGTCTAGAAGGTGTCTCCTTGAAAGAGTTCAACTAAACCATACTATTATTCCTGAATATTATTTTTTTCTGATATGCTTACCAACATTTTTTGGATAGTGAACAGGCTGCAAAATAAAAAAATTTTTAATATTATTTAATTATTATTAGCATTCATATGAACACTCTCTGTAGCTTGGTGTTTGACATGCTTGCCTTTCAATCCAAAGGCCCAGGGTTAAATCCTGATCTAGTGCCAGGGTTGTAACTCCTCAAATGAGATAAATTATAAATAGCTGTTATTGGCGAGTTGTAGCTGTTGGATGCACATAAAATAAAACACAATTTTTTCTTAGCATATCGATGTATAACAAAAGTAATGAAGCAGATACATTAATAATATTCCATACTATTTGTTTAACAATTTAAAAAAACTTCTTACCTGTTTCCGAATAGCTGGTCCAATATTTAATTTCTTGTCTTTAAATATCAAATTATTACCCTGGTCAATATAACGGTAAAATAGTTCAAAAATATATAACTTAGATTTTAATTCCTATATCAAAACCCTACAGTTGTATTTTGTATGTCTATTGAACTTGTACTCTCAGGGGAGGAGGGGAGGAGGGGAAGGGGAGTTTTGGGTGGGGTAGCAAAGGCTTGATACTTTCTAGGAGTTTTATAAGATAATCTATATTGTTACAACAACTCCTTAACATGACCAAAGTGCTGATTTTGCTATTTTCCCTCATAACTGATATAGGATAGACTATTTAGTACTATTTTAGAATTGTCTTTTATAATCTATCTTAATAATTACAAAAACCAATAGATGCACTGATGTTTCGATCTTCATTCCTGATGATCAAATAAAAGATTAAAATGTTGAATCATGGCTTCCCTCTCATTATTGGGAGTCAATTTTATATATATTATTAATTAAAAACAGTTTTTTAAAACCTTTCAAATTTCATATAGATCACCGATATCGAAAATATGTAAAGATTTATTTTAAACATCAAAATCAAAGTATCAGACATGGTGAAAGTCATTCACCATGTGAACAGAAACATAAATTATCAAATATGTCTACTTTACTGGTAATAATTCATATGTTCAAGAATTTTAGAGGAGCTAAGTAGAATAAGAAATGTTTCGTAGTGAAATTGTGTTTCACCTGTTCTTTAATAATCCGAACAGCTTCTTCAGGATTTTCGAATGTTATAAAACCATACCTAATATTCAAGAATAAAAAATAAAGAAATTTAATTAACAATGCATTGTATGTTTTGAGGTAATTATACTTAATTCTAAATATACACAATACATAACCATTTGCAGCTTTTTGGTAAATCTACTCTATTTTCATTGTTCTTGAAAGTCTTTTGTTTTAGATAATAATATGTTTGTATTAATGAACAATGGCTGGCTCACTTTTGTTTTCAGAGTTTGTTTAATATAAATATCGAAATAATTGATTTTTTTAACTGATGCCATCAGTTAAAATCATGCATTCAATGGCTTACTGTTTTTAAAATTTGGAAAAAGTAAAAATAACATAGCATATGATGTGTTAACAAAGCCCAGAAAACAACAACTTTTATTTTAAAGTTATACAACAGCCAATTTCATTTGTCCAAAAACTCCTGATTTCTATAGTAGCAATAAACAAGATACTGTTTACCTACCCTTTACTTATTCCAGCTCGATCTGTTATAATTTTGGCTTCTTTGACTTGACCATACGTTGAGAAAAAATTCTTAAGTTCTACGTCATTTGTCTGATATAAAATATAAAAGAAACAAAAACATACAATGTACAACCTGTAAAGTGTAACTGTCAATTTCAAAGCGCAAACATCTTTTAAACTTATATTTTTTCACATAAAAAAGGATATACACTACTGTATAAATAAAATTTCTTCCTAAAAGATTGAATTTATTCCACACCCATGCACCCTGACTGAGATATACTCAGTCTGGTCATTTACTGTAAAGTCATTTTATTATTTTGTCAAATATTATGGTCAATCCAAGGGTTTCCAGCAAATTGACTTCTGACTAGAACTAACAGTCTGCAATATTTTGAGATTGTCTACACTATCAAAAAGTATGATGTGCCCAAATATGGTACAGTAGTGATATTCTCAAATATGGTAGTGAGGACATCATCATGTCCATATATGGGCACATAACATTTTGTTGTCACATAAAGTTTGATAGTAAAAACAGAAAAGACTTATTTTAAGTTAGGATGACTATAACGAGGCATTTAATAAAAAGAAAGATTGCCTTAAAATGTAAATGTGACTTATTTACACAAAATATGTCCTATTGGTATATAAGCACTCTAGGCGTTGTTTACTGTTCTGATGATGAGAATAGTTTCTCGAAACATGTCACATTTACATTTTAAGGCAAAATTTGCCTTTTTATTAAATGCCTCATTATAGTCATCCTAACTCGCAAGTTTGGTGGTATTATTCATGACTTATTTTAAGATTGTGATTTCACTTTAGTTAATGTTTACTTACTTGAAATGATATTCCACCTACAAATATTCTATTTGGGATAACTGTGCCATATTTAGGGGCATTTGCTGCCAGGGGTACAGGAGACGATGAATTACTACATGTATCAGTTACCTTTAAAAAAAAGTTTAAACTTTAAAACCAAAATAAAATTCATGTTAATAATAATATTCATACAAAATTAATAAACAATAAACATTAAAATTGTATGTATTTGCCCCCAAAATCATGAAAAAAATTTATAAAATCACACTTCAAATACCGGTAGGCCATTTTGCAGTTTGAACGACGTTATTCACCATTCCATGAAAAAAACAAAAATAATGATTTCACTTACAAAAAGACAATAAACAGTTACCGTATATTTCGGTGTATAAGTCGCACTTTTGACACGCAAATTTGACCTCCAAATTAAGGGTGCGTCTTATACACCGAACATAAATGCCTCACCACACAGATCGTACATAGGCCTAGGCTATCGTCACCTCGTTTGCTAGGCCTGAGTAGGCTAGGCCTAACTAGCTACAGTAACTAACTAACGTAACGGCAACCTGCTTCTGCCTAGGCCTAGTTTTAAAGTCATTTTAGCATGATGTTATACTAAATATGATGAAAAGATTTGTTCATTATGGCGCTCCGATAAAATTTCATTTGTACGTAAACGTTTACGTCGTACGATTGGAATAGTATTTATTTATACAGTAGTTATACGCACGATCGCCGTACCCCAAGCGCAAGCCCTTCTTTTGGTGGCACATGGTGTGCGGTATTCGACTAGTATATTCTCCAGGTGATTATAGCATGGACCTAGCGTACACACTTCTCGGATACATAGATACTAATCGAATACGATTGTCTGTGAAAACGTGCGCCCTCTCGAAATGATCGAGCGAGGCTAGCCCACACACGTGCGTGTTACACACACGGTCATGCACTCGATGTTGCGGCGAAACTCATGAATAACAAGTGAGAAAGAACTTGTTGAGGCTGGGCGCGGCCGAGCCTAGGTAAGAAAAAACCTAAATAAAGGACGCCGTTGTAGATATAACAAAATATATTATCACAATAATATTGATTACAATTTAAAAAAACATTGTTTTGATGAAATATAAGGTGCGTCTTATACATCGACGATATAAAAAATACCGATATTTTACTCTCAGTTGGGGGTGCGTCTTATACACAGGTGCGACTTATACACCGAAATATACGGTAAATTTAACCAAAATATTATTGTCTGACAATTTGAATATTTTTTAATTGTTCTTCCAATCAAATTTGTAGTCAAAGTGAATAAATTTTTTGACATTAAAATGACGTACTCAACAAAAAATGTTAAAAAAGTACCTTTTCAATTCATGGGAAGAATATATACCATACTGACGCGGCTATAAGCCCATACCTGGGTATATATAAGCCAACCCCCGACTTTTGACTAATTTTCATGCAAAATGAGGCATTCTGGTATGGAATATTATTAGCCCACCCATTAATTCGAAGATCTACAGTAGGTCCCGTAATACATTATTTTGTATTCGGTAAGTGCGACTATTAATTTTGTGATGGTCGACCTGTCTGGCAACTTCCATACACCGCATATTATAACCAAGCTAGGCTAATATAAGCTAGTCCATTCAGCGGTCGTGTTTTATTTACACTTTATCGCGGGCGAAGAGAGCTGCACACACTACGCTCGAATCACAAGTCGCTAAAACGGAAAACCTCTATTTGGTATATGCTGCCATAAACAGTCAATTATATTTCTTTGGTACATTTCTATCTAACAAACATTGTATACTTGCTTTTCTGCTTGATAACTTGTGCAATTGACATTTAAAATAAGTGATTACACAATAATAATGACACGAACTATATAAGTTAAATTTTCTGATACCCATGTCCATGATTAAAGCCCCATTCCCTACGTTTTTTAGATCTAATTTAAGATCACAAACTACATTTAATGTAAAAATAATACTATATGGTCCTATTGCGATAACTTAATAAACGGTTAAAAATGTGAAAAATAAATCGATTCTAATAATTATAGCGGCCCGCTATAAATCCCAAAATGCATTGCGCGCGGATTGATATTTTTGTTTTTCACCTGTAATTCGCCCACTTTTCGATCGATCGTGAAGCCAAAACAAATGGAAGACTCCTAACTTTTCAGCGAAAATACCGGGTTTTCCCCAATTTGTATCAACGGAGTCTGGCAAAAATAGAAAGACAATTAATGCAGCAACTATACAACGTCAGGCTAGGTATATAGCTAGCGTACGATGTTCGTACGTTATCGATGTTTACCAGCTAGGCCTACAAAACTAAGCCTAGCTAGGCTAGGCCTAAGACCGTCCACGAGAGGTCGATCGCCGCGAGCTACTTAGGTAGTGCATTGTTTCTCACTTTTTACTCGGGGTACCCGAGTCTAGGACTTACTCATTTTCTCCTTCTCCTCCATCTGGACACTATTGAGTAAAAAGTGCGATTTTCAAAGTACTACTCCTCCCTTATTCGTTGTAGTATTGAGCTGGGATTTCGCATGAATATACTACAGGGACATACATGTCCTCAAAGCTATAGAGCCGGATTTTTCATTTTCAAACCAGATGCAGCCATAAGACGTCTCGAAGATGGTACCATATAGCCGTATTTGGTAGGTTATTGATGTGTATGTGACGTCACATCCCGTCTTATGACGTCATTACAGCTTCATTTGCTGTACACCGAGTATCGCACATTCGTGCTTATTTGTTAATTAATTTGTTTAATTAAAAAGCCACAATGTGTGAAACACACCACAGCGTTATGTAGTTATATGCGGCTTCTTGGCGTAGTGGTTATCACGTTTGCTTAACACGCAGAAGGTACCTGGTTCGAGCCCGGGCGAAACCTTTTTTTAAAACTTTATGGTGAAAAGTACTGTATACGCAATATGATAATTATACACAGTATATCTTATTTTTATTATTTTTTAAAATACTTATTTTGCGTAATCGGTAATTATCACTTTTACACATGTTTATTTTGCTTTGTGCTTATTACCATATTTATTTGTAATTTAAATGGATTAAAAAACTTTCTGTAACCCACATTTTTAGTGTAAGTAGGTTTCGTAGTGTAGTGGTTGTCAAGTCTGCTTAACACGCAGAAGGAACCGGTTCGAGCCCTGGCAAAACCTATTTTTCTTTAACTTTATGGTGAAATAACTGTATACTGTGTCTGTATACAGCTTCTTTCGCTGTACCCCGAGTATTGCACATTCGTGCTTGTTATCATAATTTACCATAAAACGTACATTTAAGACAAGGAATGACATGGTTTAATGTTTTTAAAGTGATATATATGTATTATTTTCCAAAAAACGTCCAAAATTGCAGGGAGGGGGTCTTTAAATATCACAGTACTGCACATGTGTTGTTTTTAACGATCTGCATTTTTGGATCCTCAGGTATAAGCCCATCCCCAAACTTGACATGATTTCATGTTCCAGGGGGGGGGGGGGGGGTTGTGGGCTTATACCCGCGTCCGTACGGACTAAAATATTAATATTGTTAAATTTACCGAGAAGAGATCACTCCATTTTCATTACCACGATTAAACAGTGCGCACGTTACTATGCACGCAATGATGCAGTGTTTTTGAAAATTTTGATGGACTCGACAACTAAATGCTATTTTGTGATGTCATTGTATACCAAATCAAACCTCATCTTTCAACCACTCTACATGGCTCACGGTTCAACGATTTTGGATTCTCACCCTTTGATTGGTTGATGCGAATCACAAATATATACAAAATATATTACTAAAAAGTTTATGTAATTATTTTATAATGAACAATGGTGTATTTCATTCAATTTTTGTCGATGTTTTAGGCCCTTATAATTTAAAAAAATTAAAGTCAGATATTCATAATTATTTCTTTATAATATTGATACAAAATGTATATACTAGGCCTAAGTTGTTTGAAAATTATTAACTTTTAATTTTATATTGTTATCCCTAAAACTGTGGTCTTCGTTCCCATTTGAATGCGACTCAATTATTTATCCCGAAAAATAAAATTGCCACTGGTACATTATATTTATAGGCTTACTCTACCTAAAGCATAACTACAATCATACAGCTGCTGTGTAATATTATCAGACTTTAGCCTAGCAGGCTTGCCTACATTAATGCCATATGCCAGCACACAAACACACAGCCAACAATCAACATGCTTGTGTGACCTGGTCTTTGTCAAAATGTGAGATCGCACCATACTATGTAATACATACAGTCAGATCTGCCTCTGTATCTGTCTAGTCTGCAGACAGTTGTTGCGTATGCCTATCACAAATGCCAAGTGACTGAAAAAGGCGATCCTAATTTAAACTGGACATGTTGTTCATATGATAAAAACTAAATCGTATTCGAGTTCCTAAATAAAGTTTAGTAGTTCAACGACTGAATATAGGCTAGGCCTAGCCTATCTAGCATACAGTTAACTTAACTCCTTAATTAGCGACCTTAATTAACCAGGGAAAGCACAGATCTTTATTTACAGTTAAACTGTATCGTTCGTATCAAAAAAAGCATGTGTGTGGGGGTGGGATGAGAGAGATGTGGTGTGAGAACATCTCAATAAAATTAGGCTAAAAATAATCTAGCATTTAACTACTCTATCTTCAAATCGCATAGTTAAACATAAAATCACGACAGAATAAACAATATTTACCGAAGAATTCTGATCTGCCATCTCTGAATTCCTACAGAAATTGCACGGTTCAATGTAGCCTAATCAATTTCACAACAGTGAGGCGAAGAAGTATCAAATATCTCGTTGCTTCTTGACGTGACAGACAGGACGAGTTGGCGGGCTATTTCATTTTATGCTTCAGTAGCTTCAGACTATTCTATTCATTATCAGCGTTAGCTTTTGATAATATAAAGAACATTTAATTGTTACAGTAATATGCCATCTCTTTAATAGCTTAATCCAATTTTTATTATGTTTAAATGTATTCTTATACCCTATACATAAGGCGAAATACGTGTATTATAGAGGAATGCCATTCAGCTGTTTTTGTCTTTACCTAATTTTGAATGAACTGTGCCAAAACCTATTTTTGAACTTTGACTTTGTTTTCGCGTAGTTTTACAAAACATGTGCGTGTGTGGGCGTACCTTGGTGGTGGAGGTGTACGCGCCACTTTGGCTAAAAAACACATGCTATTTTCAATCAATAAATTAAATATCAATTATGGATAAAATAAGAACTGTATGTAAAGACTACTAAGAATAAGATGGTAATAGATAGGGGTTAATAGCTAATATAATTGATTCAGTAAAATATGACAGTAATAATGTTCAGCGCTTAGAGGTTTCACAACATAGGCGCTATATAAATCCAGAATATTAATTTATTATTATTAAAAATTCTAATAATAATATTCTATTTATATAAAAAATAAATTATAAAATTGTTCCCGGAGAGTCACTTGCGCGCCGCCGGAAAAGGGACTTTCAAAAAGTAAATTGATTTTTGTTTTTTTTGTTTTAAGATATTGTCCTCCTAAACAAATTTTCCAATTTTTGTTTAAGATATGCCATTTTAAAGTCACGTAATTAGTTATTCACTTAGACCAAAAACTGGATCGAAAAAATATTATTAAATATAATTATTTACCTGAAAAAAAAAAATGTAATTTAAACTTAGGCTAAAGCAAAAAATTGTTTTTGGTAATAACCGTTTCTTTTGTCTTTTTATAATAATAAGTGAAATAAACGGTATATTTTTATTTTTATTTAATTTAATTTAGCGAATGTATATTCAGTTAAAAAATAATAATATTTATTTTTGTATTGTGTGATCATCATCATTCCAGGGGCCTGCCTAAAATATGAGACATTTTATCAGCATGTTAACTTTTATGTGACAAAAAAAGTTTGATGTGCCCATATAATGGACATGAATCCAATGATGGTGTCATATCACTACCATATTTAATCATATCACTACCATTATTTGGGCACATCAAACTATTTTGTCACATAAAAGTTTGATTGTAGGTAGACAGAGATTTACATGCTTTATGCCCTCCTCCACCTCCCAATCTACCGTCCCAAAACAGGGGTGGCGTCAGGATCTTCCCGACGCGGGGGCTACATTCCCCGACGAGGGGGCTATGCGAGCGAAACGAGCATCACTAGGCTGGGGGACAGGGGGCCGCCAAGGGCCCCCGGTGGGGGTCCAGGTGGCGAAGCCCCCGGAAGCAACGCGTTCTAGCGTCATTTGAGGTAATTTTAATCAGATTTAGGGTAGCCATTTTTTCCATTTTTTATAATGCATAAATAAAATACTGCGTGCAAAAAAACGATGCGCGATGACTGTTTCAATTCATATTTTTCAATTTAAAAAATAAAAGTTCAAAGAAAATTTAGAAAAATAGAGTTGGAGGTCCCGGAAATTGGACTTATTATACTTCAAAACATGAAAAAAAATATATAAGTCCCTATCATGGTTGTGACTGAGCTAAGAAATGTTTGAAAAATAGAGATGTTAGGTCCCGGAAAATGCACTTCTCGTACTTCGAAATATGACCAGCTTTATTGTTGGGGCTGAGCTAAGAAACTGTTTAAAACTAGAGCTGCAGGTCTTCAAAAAATTGCATTTTATACTTTGGAAACATCAGGCCTAGAGGCTTAAAAAACGCAAGCGTAGACCTTTTTCAGTCGGGGAAATAAGTTTATTCCTCCCAAGTGTATGCGTGCGTACCATCTGGACTTCCGAGTGGTGAGAAATTCATGACATACAGGACATTGAAAATGTAATAACTTTTAGCTATAATAAGATGTTGGCTAAGCGAAAATGGCATGTTTTTTTGTTTAGTAATGGATGAACAATTTATTTTAGGTGCCCCACGTACGGTACAGAAGGTTACTTGTAAATTAAAAAATTGGTGAACATACGAACAATTAACATAATTCGTTTTTGCTGTAGTGTAGCGTACCGTACGTCGTCGACGCAGTACACGACGTAACCGTCAGTAAACTTCGCCTGGAAAATAACTACAGTACACATTTTGGTCCCTTGATGGAACATGATATCACGCGTCTCGACCCAACGTTGAACGATTCGTACAAAGGGATACCGCCAGACAAGTGCGAACCTAGCTATTGTTTAGTAGTAAGTTAGATCGCTGGCAATAATGAATGCATATAAAGTGCATAATGTCACTCTGACGTACTCTCACAGTCAATGAAACGTCGCGGTTATCTAGGCGCTGAAGCTAGCTACGAAGTGAACGCGAACGCTTTTTACTGTATATTATATTCCCCGACAAAAAGTACCCGTGTTCCCTTCGGTAACCGTCGGTAAACTTCGCCTGGAAAATAACTACATTACACATTTTGGTCCCTCGATGGAACTTGATATCACGCGTCTCGACCCAACGTTGAACGATTCGTACAAAGGGATACCGCCAGACAAGTGCGCGTACCTAGCTAATGTTTAGTAGTAAGTTAGATCGCTGGCAATAATGAATATTATATATATTATATTCCCCGACAAAAAGTACCCGTGTTCCCCGACGGGGGGGCTAGGCTCCCCGACGAGGGGGCTAGAGCCCCCGTAGCCCCCCCCCCCCCCCCGCTGGCGCCACCACTGTCCCAAAATAATGTCACTGTGTTCAAAATGTTGAAGGGGCGTGATGCGCAAAAAGCAGCAGCAAGTCTAACCCTTTTTTTTTTAGTAGATCGTACGCGTAATTTATCGCGCTTTACAGCACGCGTAATATAGAATAGTTACCTGGGAGGTAGCATAGCAAGCATGGCAACACAGTACAACAAAAAAACTACGTTACTAAGTCAGTTTAAACAAATTGTTAGTACAGTTGGTCTCTGGAATAGCTCATCAAATTCGTCAAGCAAACTGCGAATTTGTTTTCTCTTTATTTAAGTTTTAAATAAGATTAATAATGGACCTTGTAGAAAAACGATTAAGTGTCACAGCATGTAATGTCTTCAACGATCTTCGTCGAAATCGTCAACTTTGCGATGTTGTACTGGACGTCGACGGTCGTGAGTTTCATGCACACAAGAACATTCTTTCTGCATGTAGTCCGTACTTCAGAGCACTTTTTACAAATGGCATGACTGAGAGTGATATGAGTCGGATTAATATTCCGAATGTTTCGTATAAAATTATGAATTATCTAATTGAATTTGCATACACTCGTGAAATAACACTTACAGTTGAAAACGTTGAAGGTATTTTTGCCGCTGGTGACCAGTTCCTCATACATGGTAAATCTTCAAATAATAGTACTTACTTACTTACTTAAAATCAAAAAGAGGGTTAAAATAGACAAGTGTTAGCTAAATAATATGGCAGGCCTATTGAATTATTGGACTATTATCACTATCGTCTTAATATTAGGTGACCAATTTCAATTATTTTCTGTTTGTTTCGTTTTCACGGGCGTTTTCAACAATAGAAAGATAGGTCTAGGCCTATTGACAACCACGCATATAGCGTTAGTTAGAAAAGTGTAGTGAATTATGTTTGATTCTTTACAGGCATTGTACAGCGATGTAAAGATTTCTTGTTAAGCCACATTGGTCCCGAGAACTGCTTCGGTATTCGTAACTTCGCTCGAGCGTACTTCTGCCGGGAGCTCGAAGAAATCGCAATGCACTACATCCTTGTACATTTTGAAGAGATCGTCACAGCCGATGACGCAGATGAATTTCTGAATCTCAGTCTCGCTGACCTCATCGATCTCATCTGTCGTGATAATCTAAATGTAAAAATGGAAGAGTATGTCTTTGAAGCTGTTCTGCGATGGATCAAGTACGAGGAGGTTGAGAGGAGACAGAACATGCCAGAGATTCTGATGCACATCCGTCTGGGAATGACCAACACCGATTACTTCATGAACAACGTCAAGGCTAATGAATATGTAAGAGAAAACGATCTAACGAAACCCATTATCATTCAGACGCTAAACTACACTTACAACTTCGATACGACGTCAGCAACCTCTGGTCCCAGTCAGGTTATCTCACGACCTCGCCTGCCATACAAACTCTTATACGCCATTGGTGGATGGAGCGGCGGAAGTCCTACGAATACAGTAGAATGTTACGATACTCGAGCAGACCGATGGTCTATAATCGACACAGAGAATAGTTCTCCTCGTGCTTATATGGGGATTGCTGTTGTTAGTCACAAACTTTACGCGATGGGAGGTTTCGACAGCAACCAGTATTTTAACAGTGTTCGATCATTTGACCCCGTCACCAAACGATGGGATGAGGTATCCCCAATGCACTCGCGAAGATGTTATGTCAGTGTAGCAGTTCTTGATGGTTGCATCTACGCAATGGGTGGTTTTGATGGTCACACACGACTTCGAACTGTTGAAAGGTAATTGGTCTGTCTAAACTGTTTTCACTTCACTTTATTTCAGTCTAAAAACAAGGCCATAAACATGGCTGCAGTCGCGTTCTCAAATTTGAGTTAGTGTTTACCGACCAACCGACCGATCGACCCACCGACCGACATAGTGAGCTGTAGAGTCCCGTTCGTACGCGACTAAACATTATTGGCGGTCGTTAAGAATCATGACTTAATGTGTATTAAGCTCCACAAATTTTATGTGACAAAAAATGTGATGTGCCTATATATGGAAATGATGTCACTACCATATTTGGGCATATCACTACCATATTGGGGCACATCACACTTTTGTTGTCAAACTAGTTTGATAGTGTAGACAGAGCTTTAAACCACTGGTTTTTGTAGCTGTTCAGTGTGTAGTAAACCGTTTGAGTATGGAATCACTCATGTACAATAATATAGGCCTTTTTTTCGGTAGGTACGATCCAAAGACAAATCAGTGGAGATTCGTCACTTCCATGAATCATCACCGTAGTGACGCATCGGCATCTCAGCTAGATGGTCGCGTCTACATTTGTGGCGGCTTTAACGGCAACGAATGTCTTAACTCTGCCGAATATTTTGACCCTACTGACAACACTTGGAATGATCTGCCACGAATGACGTCACGCAGAAGCGGGGTCGGTGTCGTAGCATACCACGATTGTATATACGCAGTTGGAGGTTTTAACGGGCTTACAAGGTGAGAAGAGTCTCTCCACTTACAATTTGTTTGGTTCTTGCAAAAGGCAGTACGCTGAGCTCGCCCTGCCAAGATAGGAATTTGTAACAGTCCTTTGATCTTATGTCTGGCTGCGACAATATCAACAGTGGGCTAATACTACAGTATGTACATTTTGAGGAAGCCAATTGGCCAATCGAATAGTTTAGGGGTGTGGAAAACTGATCGTGTTGCAGCCACATATAAACCCTTTGATCTCCGAAGCTAAGCATCCTGTTGTTAGATTGTCTTAGTTCTTTTAGTTCCATAAAACTCAGAGAGGGGCTATTCCTACAGACAACATACTCAAATAACACCCTTTCTGCATAAATAAACAGTTCAACATTTACAAGAAGGATTTGCTGAATCATTCTTTGCTCGAAAAAGAACCAGCCGCAAAATGATTTCTTTCTTCATTAGGTTAAATACATTGGAGAAGTATGATCCTCATGCCAACAACTGGGTTCTGTGTCCTAGCATGTATATCCATCGTAGTAACTTTGGAGTAACCGTTCTGGATGACATGATCTTTGTTATCGGTGGCTTCAACGGTGTCACCACCATCTTCAACGTTGAATGTTATGATGGTGACAACGATGAATGGTAAGAAATTCACTTTACTAACTATGGCCGTGTTTTCCGCAACTAAAACAAAACTGATCAGTTAAATTTTTAACAAATCATTAATTAAAAATAAAGTGTGCATGATCAGTCATTACCGAACAACCAAGTTCCCAATCACAACACATTATCGGTTAAATTTTGACTGCGGAAACACGGCCATGGAGGCCAAATTAAGCTTTTGCTTCATACAAATTAATTAATTTTTATTTTGCAAATAAAAAGACAACACAAAAACTACCATCCTGACAGTCTGTTTCTTATATATTTCTTTATTTTGCTTATTTCCATTAAATCTGCATTCTTTATTCCCTTCTTTATAATTCATTCCTTATTAGGCTGCTGCAAATAAGTACAAAATACTTATAATTCCTTATTAGGCTGCTGCAAATAAGTACAAAATACTTATAATTCCTTAGTAGGTTGCTGAAAATAAGTACAAAATACTTATAATTCCTTATTAGGCTGCTGCAAATAAGTACAAAATACTTATAATTCCTTAGGCTGCTGCAAATAAGTACAAAATACTTATAATTCCTTATTAGGCTGCTGCAAATAAGTACAAAATACTTATAATTCCTTATTAGGCTGCTGCAAATAAGTACAAAATACTTATAATTCCTTATTAGGTTGCTGCAAATAAGTACAAAATACTTATAATTCCTTAGGTTGCTGCAAATAAGTACAAAATACTTATAATTCCTTATTAGGCTGCTGCAAATAAGTACAAAATACTTATAATTCCTTATTAGGCTGCTGCAAATAAGTACAAAATACTTATATAGATATATTCTAATGTCAATCCATTACAGGTATGATGCATGTGACATGAACGTCTTTCGTAGCGCCTTAAACATCGGTGTGATAGCAGGATTACCTAACGTAACTGAATACGTATGGCCACGTGATCAAGCCCTTCCGCCTCCAGTCATTCCCAACAACCAAGAAAATATCCAACAAGCAGCACGGGCATTAGAAGAAAACTTAAATCGTGTCGACGAGGCAGAACTTGACATTGGCTCTATTGATGGCGACGATGGAAGTGAAGATGAGGAAGATGATGAGGATGAGGAAGTGCCAGTACCAGATCGGCCTCCGAACCATCGGCGCCCTCCGAGTGGTCCTTCATCTGGAAGAGATCCAAGCATGCACATTAACCTTTAAATCAGCAATAAGAATTTAAGTTTATATATATTTTTATATGTGTGATTATATACAATATGAAAAAAAAAAACAATTTTTGTATCAATTAATTTTATATTAAATATTGTATAAAGCTATATGAAATATTAACACAGTACTATCGTTCTTTGAATAAAATAATACTTTACAGTCTAAAAAACATTTATTTTATATTGTTTTATTTATTTGCACTTTAATTTTTAAAAATTGTTTTCTGTCACTTTTATCAATGTGAAATAAAAATTCACAACTTATTCAATGTGATATACATAATAAACAGTATGGCGCCCTCTTTTAAAATAATTTTTTTTAAAGGAGTTTATTTTTTACTACACGCTAAAAGATAAGACAAATAATTTACTGACATACTACTGATAGATAAATAAATACTAATTTAGAAAAGAAAGCCAGAGTGAACAAAATTAAAAAGAAACCCTAAAGTGAGCCCTCTATAATTTGATTACTCAAAACTTTTGACAAAACTCATTTACTGTACTGTATAGACCATATGTTTGTTTTGGTTGCATTGGTTAAGCTGTAATTAACAGTGTATGTTCACTAACATTCCTTCAGGCAACACAGTGAATTATACGGACATCAGACCACATATTTTGAAGTTATTTAGTTATTATTCCTAATACAGTACATGTATGTTTTGTAAATAAGAAAGATCAATGTGCCCTCAAGCATAAAAAAGCCCTTTTATTTACCTCGGAGGTTACTTATGGTTACCCACTGTAAAACATCTCCATTTTCTGAGATTTTCCATCTTTGCCGGTAGGGAGGCCTACATTACATTATTGGTTGACCATCATCTAAAATAGCCAATTAAAACAACTTGCTTGTAAAAATAATCTACGGTACATGGCAACTTCTATCATAGTAAAAAAAAAATTATTTATTTAAACTTTAAACTACACCTCCTATTTTATGACGTATGTAACTATTTCTTAATTTATATTACCTTTTAATCTCACTAGTAGATAAACATAAGAATAGACACAACGACGCCTATTTGTATAATAATACATATTATGATCAATAGAAAAATAAACATTTAAATGCCCAAATTCATGGTATGACGTCACTATTTCCTATCATTAGCCCCTTTTTCTAAATGTGTATAATGACGTTTATACAGACTTTTTTATTTTGTAATAGTTTCTCTAAACCATTATCATAAACAAGTTTATGATGTCACTTTTCCACCACTAATGTCACTATTAATCACCTTTTCGCGCAACAGCTAGCAATTTCAGTGCTTTCTTATGTTATAAAATTCATCTTCGGTACAGGTAGCAAAATTATCCCTTGTCTACACTACCAAACTTAATGTGACAAAAAAATGTGATGTGCCCATATATAGACATGATGATGTCATATCACTAGCATATGTGTGCATATCATATTTTTGGGCACATCACTTTTTTTTGTCAAACTTGTTTGATAGTGTAGACAGAGCTTAACAATTACATTGGTATTCGTTTTGATCCCCTACTTTAAAATGCTATTTTTCAAGATACCTTTTTCTTTATTTTTAAATTTTCTGCCATATATTATACAAAGAAGACAAAAACGAATATAAAAGGCAAGAAAAGACCAAACAGGTGCTAAACACCTATGCCCAGAACAGAGCACAGAAATAGATTGATTGAAATATGTATTTATACTGAGTAACCTCTTCAGTCAAAGACTGGTCTCCCAGAGGGCCCAGTTATGATCAGTGGCAGTGATGTACTAATACACTGAGGTAACCCCCTACTCGTCTCGAAAGATGTACTAGGTTCTTTAAAGTGCACACAGGCTAGATGTGTACACTGGACCTACGGTTTATAGTCCTTATCCGAGAAGACTCGTTCTACCACCAGAACCATGGAGTGAGTGAGCCTCGAACCCCTGCCGATGTTATGGCTACGTAATTACGGTTCCATTGTCTTAACCGCTCGGCCACTCACTCACTAATAAACCAAACAAAAAATTACGTTCTAAAATTAAAGCATTTACAAGAAAATGATCAACTACAAACATTTTCAATATCAAAATTACTGTATAAATGGTAACTTTTTACAAGTTGTATTTACTGATTTTATTATTAAACATTTTCATACAAGCATAGCAAACCTTGCAAAATATTATAAAAATGTCAGTAGCTTTTGATTAAGAAATGTGAAGTTTATGTGTAGCGATTTTCTAAAATCAATCAAATGAAAATGTTTAATAATAATAAGCGTGGTAATAAAGTATATACACAATATATATACACACTGACACTCTAAACACTACCATGACACTCTAAACACTACAACACCATCTTAGCATATGTTAACCCTCTAAACACAATTGTAACACTCTAAACACTACCTTATTACTACCTTAACACTGTTATCACTACCTCAGAACTATTATCATTACCTTAACACTCTAAACATTACCTTAACACTAGTAATATCACTACATTAACATTCTAAACACTATATTAACACTCTAAAATACTATCTTAACACTCCAAAACACTATCTTAACACTCCAAAATACTATCTTAACACTCCAAAACACTATCTTAACACTCCAAAACACTATCTTAACACTCCAAAATACTATCTTAACACTCCAAAACACTATCTTAACACTCCAAAACACTATCTTAACACTCCAAAATACTATCTTAACACTCCAAAACACTATCCACTCCAAAATACTATCTTAACACTCCAAAATACTATCTTAACACTCCAAAACACTATCTTAACACTCCAAAATACTATCTTAACACTCCAAAATACTATCTTAACACTCCAAAACACTATCTTAACACTCCAAAATACTATCTTAACACTCCAAAATACTATCTTAACACTCCAAAATACTATCTTAACACTCCAAAACACTATCTTAACACTCTAAAACACTATCTTTGGTTTGCATATCAAAGAAACATTGCTATCATTAATAGTTGTATGAAAATATATAAATTATCAGCTGTTTTCCAAATCATCTTTAGAAACATTATTAGCAATTCACAGGTATTATTTGGCAACGAATCTTTGACTTATGGTAATTGAACAATAACAACTTTCAATTGATTGGTTTTATAAAAATAGACACATTATCAGCTGTTTAGAACATCATCTTTAGATACTTTATGAACGCATCATTGACATTGTTTGGTAACAAATTATGGGCATATTAAAATTAATCAAAAGCAACATTCAGTATTTTGATTAGTTTATAAAAACACATGAAATACCACCTGCTTGTTGATGCACCCTCCTCTTAACAAAAAAAAATTGTTTTAACTTTCATTAACTTAAGAAATTAAATAATATTAAACCAATAGGATAGGGTCATTGTCGTTAACAGTACGTATACTATTGCACGCCATCTGACTCATAGTTGTCCAATCAAATGACAGGAATTATTTAGATGTTAGAGATAATAACAGTACGTATATTACATAATATTTTACTCTATGTTAAATGATGGCCTAATAGATATGTCATAGAAATTGATAAATCATGCTGATAAATTAATGCCACCTGTGAAAAAACGATTCACATGTTTACACATTCCTAATTCTTCATCTTTTTATCCAAACTTACATAAAAATGAATGACGTCAAAGAAAATTGAATATCAAAATATTTTCAAATTAATATTACCAACTTGGATTAGAAATTAATATTTTGTAAAAACATCAAAGGGAAATTGTAGATCATAACTAAATATCTTACGTAAATATTCAAATGTTGTTATTTTGTATGACATAAGTGGTGGTGTGGTAATTGTATGCGTATGACTTGGATGTTCAACTGACAGGTGGACGCTAGGCCCCCTAAGCTCACCTGTTAGTAGATGCTTAGAGAACAGGTGTTTGACCTAATTTTCCCTTTGGCTTTATGCGAATTTTAGCATCATTAGCTTGCCAATGTTAACTATGTAAAGTTTCATGCATAGTTAGTAATAGAACAGTCCATACTATAATTTTGTACTTTAATACCACATGGACGAGTAGCCATGAACAGTTACTACTGCGTATGGCTGTGAGAACCGAAATAACCACACACAGAGTCAGTAACTACATGGGGAGGTCAATTTGTCAATTTGGGGCCTAATTTAATGGGCTTGAAAATTATAGGTTATATCCACAGTATAGATATAATAAAATACTTTCAAGCTGTTGTAAAAGGTAGATTCAAAGACAAACCTACACCTTTCCCCGCCCACCCCTAAATTAGTTTTTTGTTGTTCATCACTTAATTTCTCGATTATAAGAACTTTAAATCCGACACTTGCTGAGTATAATAAAATAGTAGGCCTAACCTGGTACTATACATCTCAAATTTACAGTATGTTGATCTCCGTCCCAAAGGAGTTTGTATTTCAAGAAAGTTTATCATTTAAATAATTAATACTTTTGTAAGTCATCATCGAACGCCATCCCAGCAAAATATAAAGTGTTTGTAACAAATTGTTGTAATTTTACAAATGGAAAAATGTTTTAAAGACTGTAATTCGTTCGTTCGGGCATGCCATATTTCTAAAGGGGCGGGTTATAATGTAGCTCGAGTGTACAGTAGCATATACTCTTCGTATGATTATAAGTTTCTGAGTACGTACAAAATATCTTACCTAATAATAATTACCTACTGTATGTAGTCTATTGCCGCCTCACAAATGGGTTGGTCTCTACAAGGGACTAACTAAACCTAAACTACACTAAGTAAGAATCCCCTGATAAGGGCCTACAGCAATTAGATTCAGCCAAAAAAAAATGAATATGTTCTCCCCTGAGATTCACAATCTATAGCTGGTTAAACATTAGCTAACCATGTTCAGATATGATTAAAACTTGAGAAGTTACCACCTAAGTTGAGTTTTATATGTGTGTATAAAGCTGTCAGATGAATGTCCATCTTATCATCACCTGTGCATGTACAAGAGGATGCTTTAACCAACCTCTCATTGAGTGCCAATATAAACCCGGCCTAAGGTACCCATAAATGACATATAATCTCTTAAACATGACAAAAAGCTACAACATAATCTAATGATGTTTGTTCTGGCGTCCTACGAGAGCAAATGGTGATTGTTGTAATGTCCGATGGGACTAGCCAGTGAAACTGGCTGCAGGCTATTACATGGGGTGGCAATTGAAGCCTCACGCAATTAAGACACCGGACTCGCATCCTTTGGGACCGATGGGACTTACTTCCGATGACGACAGCAGGTTTAAAGCATCATCTTAAAAGAAAATAAGTGGTTTCCAGACAGAAAATGTGAATTTACGAATGTATAAATAATAGTAGATGAAATGGGTCTGGTTTGGTTAAGTTTATGTTTTTACTAGATTGGCATGGTGGATCTAGGGAAGCATTGGGGCATGCTCATTCCTTTTGATTAACTTTTCATAATTAATTTTTGAAATAAATATTGATTATATTATTAATAACTGTACAATAAAAACACTCAACTTAAAATAGTTAAATCATTGCTATGTTATGGTGGACCGTCTTGAAACCCTGGGGATGTTATGCACCATGAATAAATTGTAATATTTTTATAAGAATATTCTAAGAGCCTTCTTTACAATGAAGAGTATGAACACTTAATATTTATAAATGAGATTTCACAATAAAAAAAAATGCATAAAGATTTGGATGGAATGTGCCAGGGATAAAATAAATTAGCTGGCAGATTAGATTTAAGAATCCGGGGATCACTAAAGGGTCTAAGTGTTCAAAGTAAGGAGGCGACCAATATGGTGATCACAGAATTGGAGTGGCAATTATCCGACTCTGACCCCACTTAGACCAGTTGCCACGTGCCTGGATTAATCAATTAATTTAAAACTCTGTCTCAATTTTTTTATTGTAATTATTTTATTATAAATGTTATAATTGAAATAACCAACACTGTACCACCCAGTACGTCTTCCCACAAAACTATTCAATTGGAATCCTCACTAAAAATATAGGCCAGGTTAAATCCTGTAATGATAGGTCTACGAAGAATCCCGACCAGTAGCCTAAAAATATTTCTTGGTAGCCTAGCCTGACCCAAATCAGGCAGCTTTCAGACTTTTAAGGCCTTCCCAAAGTACTTTAAGCCACCTTAACACATTCCGGTCTTATTTTGAAATCTAGCTTTGTACCAGTGTTTTACATTTAAGCCATGTATCAACTTGAGCAGGTATTAGCAATATGAAATTCAGCGAATAAGGTTACACGGAGATACAATATTAGGTCATGTAGTTGGAATTAAGTATTTCCTTTAATACACCTTAATATCCTTTACACTTCCTATATGCATACTACATCACTTTAAATTCTTGTCAACTTAAAAAAAATGAAAAAAAAAAAAAAATTGTGGTAGTAGTTTTAGTAGTAGGTGCATAAAGACTTTATTTATGGTTTACTATGATATTTATCCAATCGTACCAGAGTACTTTAAATGTAAACTGCATGTTCTTCATTCGGATATTGAACTTGAGGAAAGTGATCACATGATCTGTTATAATTAACATACTTCAAAAAGAAGCCGCAAAGTAAACAATATAAAACACCGGAGGCAGCAGAGAATCCGTAAAATCCGGTTTCAAAGTCCTAGGGAACGCTGTGGAAAAAATTCACATAAATGTCCGTATTTCAATCACAGTAAAAAAAATGATCCACAGCTTAGAAAAGCATTCTGGGAAAAATTATCCTTGATAGATGTCTTAGTGAAGGATCTAAGATGGAATTAGAAAGTGCAAGTAGCTTAACACGTGGTACAGATGAAACCACTGTGATGTAATACATACTCAGACATGGATTTCACTTAGGCCGTCATCGTAAACACACCATTGATTGTTGTGAATTACGTCCCATTAAAAGGCGATTAATACACTATGACGTCAAATAGTTCTTAACACCTCTTCTCTAACCAATCTCACAAATTAAATTCTATGAATTTTATTGTGTTGTGACCACAAAATTCTGTTGAAAACAGCAGGAAAGTAGAAACGGGCAAGTATGTTAAAAAAACGAAGAATAAGGATTACTAAATGTCAAGTTATCATCGACCTTCGATATCATATGGTGTAGTTTACTTACAAAAACTAAAGTCATTTCAATGATGATAATCATAAGCACTCCAGCAGTACTTAAACTGTAAGTATCCTGCTTATGATATAATACCAAACATACAAAAAACAGTAAACATCGCTGCATACCACTTTGAAATAAGACTTAAACCTAAGAAAATTATCGTTGCTGAATGCTTTGCTAATTATGCTTAAACCTTGTACCCTGTTCATCTATTCTCCTTCAACTCTCAACTTATTAAATGTTACTTTCCAACTTGGTTGTCAGCTTTCAAAGCAGTCATTGCAGTGGAGTAACGCCCCCTGGTTTAGAAACCCTATGTGGCCCTCCAATACTGGAGGCTTTCTTGGGGCCCCCTGCAAGCTCTGGGGCTCCTGGGTTTAGCCTTTATTAAGAAAGATCTTCTTTTAAATTCTAAAATATTTGAAAAGATACCAAGCCCCTCTGCAACACCAGGGTGGTTTACAAATTCTTATTTCGATCATTTTACGCATATAGGAATGGACATGCTCATTTTATGCTAAAACTACCATCAAAGATGTATTGTCCCCCTGAAAAAATTAATTCTTACAACTTGTGTTGTTGAATATGCCATTTTAATGTCACATTTAGTTATCCACCTTGACCAAAAATTGGATAAAAAACAATTGATGTACCTGAAAAAACAGTAATTTAAAGCAAACAAATAGTCTAATTGGCTGCCAGTCCGTGGAATTGTAGTTGAATTTAACTGAAAGAAAGTGAAGTGAGTGAAAACATTATTTTTTCCCCAATTTAAGTGTTTAACTTTATTAACACTACAAAATAATCTATTCAAAGTCTGATTTAAGTGTTCTTAATTTTTCATGTTTTTGGGGGACAGTTTATCTTCAAGTTTTATGCAACAAATTTTGAGATGTGACATTCTGCATTCCATGATGTCTGTATATACCAAACCGCATTAAAGCAATCAGCACACAAATTAACACTATTGCAGATTTCATGCATGGTGTTCCCAGATAAACACCCATTGGCAAAATTACCAAGACATACAATCAGAAAATGACAGTGCACTGGTCCATAAATTATGTTAAGAAAACTCACCTCAAAAGTCCCATCAGAGGGATTAAAGTGTTGAAACACTACCTACATAAAATGAAGTACAATAGATTCAAGATTCAATTTTTTTCCAAATTATAAGGATAGTATGATGAGATAAAAGGTTTTAAAAAAAAAAGCAAAAATAGAGGGAAAAACCAAAGAGCAAAGCTCGTTTTATGGCTACCTTTTACATATAAAACGGACAGGACAATAAAAACATGACAATGACAAGACAACACATAAACAAATAAGACACAAAGTAAATATAGGCTAAAGTAAGGCACATTACAGATTTTTGCATACTGTATATATATATAACACAGCATTTTTTAGTTCCATTCCAAAATTGTTTATATCTCTACCAAGCTACCTTCTTTGTTTTCTACTCTTATTCAGTCTCCACCCACCATTCAACACACTGTTTCTATTGTTATATTTCTTTTATTCCTGTCCACACAGGCAGCACTTGCCAACTCTTATGCTATGACTTTATCAAATTTCCCTCACTTGCACTGATGAAGGGCTAGTGTTGCCCGAAAGCTCTGCTAACTTTTCTGGCTGTTTACTTTATTGTTTTGATTTAGCTTTTCGCTTTTTTTTTTTTGTATTTCCATTGAGATCCAGCCACTGATACCCACAGCATTGTCATTTTTTTTCAGTAATTTGCCTTTGGATTTATATAACACAGAAAAACTTAATATAAATATAAAATGAAATAAGATATTGTTTGAATTGATGGGAAACTCTATGGGAACACCTTCAGGACCCAATAGAGGTGCTCCTTGAATAGGGTGGGAGGAGTGTTAAAACATTATTGCCTCTCAACGTAACAGTACATTTGACAGGAATAAATGATTTCATCATATCACACATTACCACTTAATAGGTTTAATAGGTTTTTTTCTATCTTTGAACAGTGGGAACAAGTGTGGTAGCATCATTATGTTTCACTGCTATTGTTATTACCAATGTGGTTGAATGTTCATATTTGTAATACCTGGAGGTAGTATTAACAATGTACATGTATGGAAAACCAATATCAATATCTCAATTTCACACGTGTCCATCAAATATGAAAAAAACATTATCAACACATTTATTGGACGATGACGTTTCTTCTGGTGCTTTCCAGAGGCTAGATGGAACTCTTCTGGCACCCCTCCCCACCCCTCTAAGATTTAACAGCCATGTCTTTAAAAAAAAAAAAATAATGACTATTTTTTATTTTTCTGCAACTCATTTTTATCATTTATTAAATATTTAGCTCCCACTAATCTTTAATGATGGATCTACCTCTGGCCTCCACATTTTTAAAGGCAAAAAAAAATATTTAAATGATGACAATTGCATTTAATCGTAATTGAACAGTATATTTTTATATTTAAAATTTGTTGTGCAATTTATAGATAATTTCATAAGTTGTATTTTTATATAACATTTAATTGTTTTGTGTTGTCTTACTATATCATGTAGAGCATACCTTCTGAAACAAGCATTCCAACTTATCCAAGTTATCCTCTGCTATGTCATATAGAGCATTCCTTCTGAAACAAGCATTCCAACTTATCCAAGTTATCCTCTGCTATGTCATGTAGAGCATTCCTTCTGAAACAAGCATTCCAACTTATCCAAGTTATCCTCTGCTATATCATGTAGAGCATTCCTTCTGAAACAAGCATTCCAAGTTATCCTCTGCTATATCATGTAGAGCATTCCTTCTGAAACAAGCATTCCAACTTTTCCAAGTTATCCTCTGCTATATCATGTAGAGCATTCCTTCTGAAACAAGCATTCCAACTTATCCAAGTTATCCTCCGCTATGTCATGTAGAGCATTCCTTCTGAAACAAGCATTCCAACTTATCCAAGTTATCCTCTGCTATGTCATGTAGAGCATTCCTTCTGAAACAAGCATTCCAACTTATCCAAGTTATCCTCTGCTATGTCATGTAGAGCATTCCTTCTGAAACAAGCATCCAAGTTATCCTCCGCTATATCATGTAGAGCATTCCTTCTTAAACAAGCATTCCAAGTTATCCAAGTTATCCTCTGCTATATCATGTAGAGCATTCCTTCTGAAACAAGCATTCCAACTTATCCAAGTTATCCTCTGCTATGTCATGTAGAGCATTCCTTCTGAAACAAGCATTCCAACTTATCCAAGTTATCCTCTGCTATATCATGTAGAGCATTCCTTCTGAAACAAGCATTCCAAGTTATCCTCTGCTATATCATGTAGAGCATTCCTTCTGAAACAAGCATTCCAACTTATCCAAGTTATCCTCTGCTATATCATGTAGAGCATTCCTTCTGAAACAAGCATTCCAACTTATCCAAGTTATCCTCTGCTATATCATGTAGAGCATTCCTTCTGAAACAAGCATTCCAACTTATCCAAGTTATCCTCTGCTATATCATGTAGAGCATTCCTTCTGAAACAAGCATTCCAACTTATCCAAGTTATCCTCTGCTATATCATGTAGAGCATTCCTTCTGAAACAAGCATTCCAACTTATCCAAGTTATCCTCTGCTATATCATGTAGAGCATTCCTTCTGAAACAAGCATTCCAACTTATCCAAGTTATCCTCTGCTATATCATGTAGAGCATTCCTTCTGAAACAAGCATTCCAACTTATCCAAGTTATCCTCTGCTATGTCATTTTTTGTTGTGCTTTTGAGATTTTTTTTAGTTTAATGTTTATGT
Source organism: Antedon mediterranea (assembly GCF_964355755.1). Classification (NCBI taxonomy): domain Eukaryota; kingdom Metazoa; phylum Echinodermata; class Crinoidea; order Comatulida; family Antedonidae; genus Antedon; species Antedon mediterranea. The sequence goes on along the minus strand of NC_092670.1, from coordinate 35,150,283 downwards.
TCTTTCTATGACAACAAACACAGGCCTGCACTGTTAGTTCATAAGCACTTAGTCATACAAGATATTACTTTATTGTCAAATAATTCAACGAAAGATTTGAAATTGGTTTTTCTCATGGCACTTAATATAAAAATAGAATAAAATCAGTAAAATGTTTAAAACACAAAGTAAAATACACAGTACAGTAAAAATATACAGATTAAAAAGCATATACAAAATATAAAAAATTAATAAGTGGATAAATGCGATTAGGTGTTCCCAGATTTTCGAAAATACACTTATTTGTGTTTGTCGTCATTATAGATGATTATTGAACAAACTTTCTAAAATAAAACTTCCTAAAATAAATCTTCTATAAGACTATCAAACAATAAATAAAAACAAATAAATGCTACAAATGTAAATACTTAAAAAGAATTATTGGTGTAATTTATTATTTATTATTTATTTTGTACTCTTAGCATAAATGTAATTAAGGTTTCTGTTCATATATTTTTGTTCTTTAATTTGTTATTTTTAAAATTTGTTATTTTTAAATTTGTAATGTATTAATGTTAGTTGCTCACACCTTTATGGTGACACAAGCTTTTCCGTGTTAAAATAAAGTATTTATTATATTATTATTATTATAGTATTGAAAGATCATGTAACTTAAATACACAAAGTAATATAAAACATGATTTATAGTAATGTTTATTTTGGTAGAGGAGACAATAATATAACATTCAAATTTATTGTTGTCAATCCGCATGACTCAAGTTACCATAAAAATCATGAAACTAAATTTATCATTATAGGAAACATTATGTCTTAATCATGACAAGAAGATGGATTAATTTTCTTTTTGGTATGTTTTAAATTCAAATTTTAACTGTAAAGACATGACTTATTTTTTTCTTTAAATATAAATGTCAGTATGTACATATGTTTTAAGTACATTTAATTGGCTGTGACGATTTGCATGCACCCAATTCCAGTAGGCCTATACCTTAGCAGCTTCATTATGGGGGATTTTAATGCACCAAGTCCAAGTTGGCCTATACCTTAGCAGCTTCATTATGGGGGATTTTAATGCACCAAGTCCAAGTTGGCCTATACCTTAGCTTCATTTCAGAGGGATTAATGTACCATTAAGTACCACAGTTTTGTTTCTTTCTGTTTATTAGGGGTGTATCCTGAATAAGGGTGTATTCTGAATAGGGATGTATCCTGAATAGAGGTGTATCCTGAATAAGGGTGTATTCTGAATAGGGATGTATCCTGAATAGAGGTGTATTCTGAATAGGGATGTATCCTGAATAGAGGTGTATCCTAAATAAGGCTGTATCCTGAATAAGGCTGTATCCTGAAGAAGTGTGTATCCTGAATAAGGCTGTATCCTGAATAAGTGTGTATCCTGAATAAGGCTGTAACCTTAATAGGGGTATATCCTGAATAAGGATGTATCCTTTATAGGGGTGTATCCTGAATAATAGGGGTGTAACCTTAATAGGGGTGTATCCTGAAATGGGAGTTTCCTGAATAGGGATGTATCCTGAATAGGGATGTATCCTGAAATGGGAGTCTCCTGAAATGGGAGTCTCCTGAATATGGGCGTATCCTGAATATGGGCGTATCCTGAATATGGGCGTATCCTGAATATGGGCGTATCCTGAATAGGGGCGTATCCTGAATAGGGGCGTATCCTGGATAGGGATGTATCCTGGATAGGGATGTATCCTGAAATGGGAGTCTCCTGAATATGGGCGTATCCTGAATATGGGCGTATCCTGAATATGGGCGTATCCTGAATATGGGCGTATCCTGGATAGGGGTGTATCCTGGATAGGGATGTATCCTGAAATGGGAGTCTCCTGAAATGGGAGTCTCCTGAATATGGGCGTATCCTGAATATGGGCGTATCCTGAATATGGGCGTATCCTGAATATGAGTGTATCCTGGATAGGGGTGTATAGGGGTGTATCCTGAATAGGGGTGTATAGGGGTGTATCCTGAATAGGTGTGTATCCTGGATAGGGGTGTATAGGGGTGTATCCTGAATAGGTGTGTATAGGGGTGTATCCTGAATAGGGGTGTATCCTGGATAGGGGTGTATAGGGGTGTATCCTGAATAGGTGTGTATAGGGTGCTCCACAGAGCATTAAACAGTAGCATAACTGGAGAATGGATGACCTAGAATTTCCCCTTATCTTTTTCAATTATGGATTTGAGCAGGTCATCGTCACCGCTTCCTATTTTTTTTTTTTTCAAAAAGCAAGATCTAAATGTTTACATTCAGATCATTCAATCTAATCATACAAATCAATGTAAATATCTTAAAGGAACTTTTGATGTGGTTTTCAAAAACACAATTTCTTTGGAAAAACTACATTCTAGCAAACAAATAAAATTAACTTTAATCTTTTTCAAAGCAAATTATTGAAAAATAATGAGGCGGGGGAAGTAGAGCGATTAACGATTGTCTCGTATTTGTAACTTTTTAACATGTGGTATTCATGAAAGTAAAGCGTATGGATATGAAACATAAGCAGAATATTAAAGTCTTAAAATTTAAATATCAACATAGTGTTTACACAAAACCACTAGCCTAAGTGATCCGGGATTAGTTTAATTTTGGTACTTGCGCTCTCCAATATAATCAAAGCTCTAAAATGCGTTCAACCCATGGAATGTTACAATACTGTGGTCTTTGTAAGCTTTGGAATAAGCTAAAAAACACATTCAACCAATGGAATGTTCCAAAATGACTCCATATGCATATCAACCAATCAGTTTGAAGCTCGGCCCTGCACAGCCAATAGACATCTACTTCCGCGAGTATAAACGTATTTATACTGCGCAATATTATTACCAATAAAAAAAATTGTAGTATTATTTTCTAATCATTGAATTTGTTCTTCTAGGCAGCCCTCTAAGTTTCTATGCTTATAGTAAAAACAAATTATGTTTAGTATGGTGATTATTTACTAGGCCTCCAAACACATTTCATAATTTCCTTAATTTAAAAAATCTTATCGTTTCCACCTGTGGCTGTTAGGATTATCTAATTTCAACAAATTTATTTATTTTTTTTATTTAGGCTTATAACGATTGATTGATTGATTGATTATGCCGTGGCATAACAGGTAAAACAAGAGCCAAGTATTTACAAGTTTGAGTCACAGTTCTGTAAGATCATAGACAAATTTTCCACTGTGAAATTAGCAATGAAATGGCTATACTGAATCCGTTAAGATACACAATATCAGAAAAGTAGAAAAAAACTTTTGAATTAGTTTTTTTAGCCTACATAAACCATTACTTTTATTATCAACAAATCAAGCGTCTTGATCATTTTCACAATTTATTTTAATTCACAAATACTGTCGCACTGTTCTTGCTCAGCATCCGTTAATTTAATACTGTACATCTTTTAACAAGCACGAATGTGTGATACTCGGGGTACAGCAAAAGAAGCTGTAAATACGTCATAAGACCGGATGTAACGTCACATACACATAAATAACCTCGCTACCAAATACGGCTATACGGTACCATCTTTGAGACGTGATATGGCTGCATCCGGTTTGAAATTAAAAAATCCGGCTCTATAGCTTTGAGGACATGTCCATGTAGTAAATTCATGCCAAATCCCAGCTCAATACTACAACGAATAATTTAAGGGAGGAGTAGTACTTTATAAATCGCACTTTTTACTCAATAGTGTCCGGATGGAAGAAGAAGAGGAAAAGATGAGAGAGTCCTAGACTCAGGTACCCCCCGAGTAGTAAAACGAGATATACTCGGGGGACCTTCTGCGTGTTAAGCAGACTTGATAACCACTACACTACGATACCTCTTACACCAAAAATGTGGGTTACACAAAGTTTTTTAATCCATTTAAATTACAAATAAATATGGTAATAAGCACAAAGCAAAATAAACATGTGTAAAATTGATAATTACCGATTACACAAAATAAGTATTTAAAAAAATAATAAAAATAAGATATACTGTATATCATATTGAGTATACAGTACTTTTCACCATAAAGTTTAAAAAAAAAGGTTTCGCCCGGGCTCGAACCGGGGACCTTCTGCGTGTTAAGCAGACGTGATAACCACTGCGGCAAGAAGCCGAATATAATAACAAAACGCTGGTGTGTGTCACACATTGTGGCTTCTTAATTAAACAAATTAATTAACAAATAAGAAATCCGGCTCTATAGCTTTGAGGACATGTCCCTGTAGTATTCATGCCAAATCCCAGCTCAATACTACAACGAATAAGGGAGGAGTAGTTATAAATCGCACTCAATAGTGTCCAGATGGAGGAGAAAATAAGTCCTAGACTCGGGTACCCCGAGTAAAAATCTTTGTAGAGGTGTTTATTTTATTATATTCGCCCATAGCTCAGATGAGATATTTTGGGCTACCTACTGTAGATAAAAATAATTTATCTGTTGGCTAGGTATGATTAGCCAAAGTTAAGCACATTTATTAGAAATTTCACTGCTAATATCTATTTTGAAAAGGGCACCTCAGGAAAAAGGAGAGTTCTTTCGAACCCTACGAACCTCCGTGGCTACAGGCTTGACAAAGGTATACACTGGAAACTTTTTCTTTAATAAGTCACAGAAAAACGGCTAAAAGGGCTAAAAATGGAGTAAAGAAGACCCTGTCATTTCCTTTGGTACAAACCACCTGCATCAATGTCTAGACAGACGAACTGGTCACTCACCTGCTGTAGCCAACAGGTCAACAAACCTGTATATCCCCAGTAGATCAACCGGAATGAGATCAAGAGTATTAAGAAGCATCCTGGTAAACTGTTTGCATGATGGGTAAAACTAGATGTTAGCGGATCTACATCAATTGTGTTTTAAACAACATCTGATACAGCCTTGCAGGTTCTGTGGTTGACCAGAAAGGTTCCACATTGTAACTAAGAATAGCTTTTGGCTAATGATTTGATATGATACACTGGGACTTCTTAATTGTTAAAGTTGGCCTATCATCCATCCCTAAAGACTAGACCACACCATGTTGATTTTGGTATTTTGTTTTGGTTTTTTTAGTTTATTTTGCGCAAGTGCCATCTAAATAAGGCTACAATTATCAAACATATATTTAAATTGTCAAAATTTTGAATGTTCCTCTTTTCTACTACTATACAGGCTATTTTTATTTTATAGGCTATATTAATATCATTATCAATCAATACAATTCTAAATAAAATAATCATATAATTAATTAACCATTGATAAATCAATAAAGAAACAGTAAAGTAATACCTTAATGTAGCCAAATCATAATATTGAGTAAAACAATTTATTTTTAACAATATTTATTATTCAAATAAAATGGGCAAGTGCAATCTAAATATTTATGAATCTATAAAGAAACATTTAAGTAATTACTACAGTAAATTAATACCTTAATGTAGTCAAACCATAATATTGAGTAAAACAATTTATTTAAAAAAATATTTATTATTCAAAAAAATGTTGTACAGTACATATATACCAAACAGTCTAAACAATTTCCTTTGGACACATGTGTTTACCATAATTAGTTCTTAACTCCATAAGGACTTGATCAGTTCAAGTATCAGCATAGTATATCAATAAATTAAAGTATCAGATCCTATTGAATCAACAACAATTCATTAACCCAATCCAATCAGCAAACAATTAAATAATTAAACGATTAAAAACCACAATTAACAATTGAAGTTGTCAATCGGGATCTTAATCACGTTGATAATTGGCTGCATGGTCGTTGGTTAAATTAAATTTAAATCAATTTACACTTAATGACATCCAATTTTCACCTTTACTGTTTGTGGTTTTATGACTGTGTGTGTGAAATGCTTATTTCAAGATCTATATATGGTAACCTGTTCCAAAAGCCTGTGCCGTTTCTATCAACACTAAAATCACCTGTGTCCGCAATTCTATCAACAGCACCCTTACACATCATATAGAATGTCATTCATCCATGTCATAAGTTAGTGCACTGAGCATTTGGCAGCTAGGCCCCCCTAACTTTCAATCCTAGGCCTTGCAAGCGATTGGAGTTGCGTTTCCCAAGGGAAGAAAGCTGCCTTGACCTGCCAGCTCGCATTATAAAAATGGTAGGTTGAGCTGCTATTTTCTTATGTAATCCCCATTACCAAGGAAATTGTTTTCAACTCTAAAGAAATTACCCTCTCCCTACAGGAGTTCAAAAGGGGTCAGCCCGATGTCGATGAGTAAGGGGTGAGTGCCCAATTGTGTTTCCTATGCAAACATTTAAACAAAATTGAGTCATTTATATCGATTTCAAAACATCAAATTAAGTATTTATTTATCTTCTATCAGAGGAATACAACATCAATCATACTGAAAGCAAGGAAGGACAGTCCGGTGTCAAATGTTGCTTTTAACTGGACATGGGGTTTGACAGTGGTCGCTAGTGAATCCAGAGGAAGAGGAAATTCTCATGGAACGAACATCCACTGGGAATGGCTTAATTTTGACATGGCTTATTTATCGACGACACTGCAAGTAAAGCTGTCGGCCTTTGATTTTTACAGACGGTTCAGATCATTGGTTGAGCCATAACTTGTGGTCCTCGTCAGGTTATGTTGTAGGGGACTTTAAGTGTATATCTATTTTTCTTCATCGGAAAAAAAAACATTCATTAAATTCACAAGCTATCAAATTTGAACGCCGGTTTTATTTAAATAAACATTTTGATAAAGTTTAAAGATGAACAAATAATTCTTACAATTTTTTTTTTAATATGCCATTTTATTGCAACATAATAGTTATCCACTTTTATAAAAAATTGGATCGAAACAAAAATGTATTTCCCTGAAAAATATGTAATTTAAAGCAAAAAATTGTCAAATTTCTTGCAACATAATATTAATAGTTATCCACTTTTATAAAAAATTGGATCGAAACAAAAATGTATTTCCATGAAAAAAATGTAATTTAAAGCAAAAAATTGTCAAATTTGCTGCCAGCCAATGGATTTTTGGTTTAACCATCATTTTATAAGTGAAAACATTATTTTTTTTCGTTTTTTTTTCTATAGAAGTGATTAACTTTATTAAAACTACAAAATAACATATTCAAAGTCTAATTTAATTAATCTTCATTTTTCATGTTTTTGGGGGACAATACATCTTTAAAAAATCACTAAAGTTTAAATATTATTGTTTGTTTGTTTATTAAATTTTCTACATACATCAAATAATTTAATTGTTCATTCTGACAAAACATAGATTAATTATAAATTAGATTAAAAGAAACATGTGTGTGGATGGAGGTCAAATAAGTAAGGTAATTAAATAAGTAAGAACTTTAAAGTTGATCATTTTGATATCGATCAAAGTAGAGGACTGCATCAGATATCAACATTTGGGTTTAACTTTATGGTTCAAAATGCGGTATATCCACATACTATATGACAATATTTTTTCCTGTATCATAGGCAAACTCCATAATACAGCAGGTCATGTGTATCACACAAGTGCCTGTATCAAGGAAGTTTTGATTAAGAGTTTATGAAAAGAAATGATACAGATGTCACATGAGAAACACATGAGATATGCTGTATCATGGAATTTGGCTATGATTAGACAACTTTGGATAGATTACAGGAATCTGTTGCTTGAATTACATCTACAAACACTACCAACCATAAATCATTTATCAATATTTGGTTATTAATACTGACCACAAACAACAAGTGTACATTGTATGCGGTTTCAGCATTTAAACTTAATTGGATATGATGGTTGGACATGGTCACATTATCACCTGCTTAAATTTAATTTAATTACATTAAAGGCCTACTACAAAATATACAGTAGCGGTGTGCATGTTCATATTTTCCAGAACAATTAAGTGACATTATGTAACATCAACTAGTCATCATTTTTTTCATATTATGTTATTTTTGATATAAATGAATGCAGTATAATTTTTATCATACTAGTGGAAATACTGAAGCAGGATACACCATAGCCAAAACATCAGGATGGACTTCAGTCAACGCACTTTTATACAGTACAGTAGTTTCGAGATTCAGTGGAAGAATTACCAGGGAGTTGTAAAATACAATTTCAATTTATTTTACAACTCCCTGGTATTACCAGTATATATCCAATCAAGACATGTAGAAAATTATGTATGACCATCAGGGAAGAAGTATAAGATGTATTGTCCTCCAGAAACATGAAAAATGAAGATTAATAAAATCAAATTTTGAGTAGGCATATGGTAGTTTTAATCAAGTTAATCACTTCTGTAGAAAAAACAATGTTTTCACTTGTAAAAAAAAAAGGTATATTCAATGAAAAACACATTGGCTGGCAGTTAATTTGACTATTGTTGCCTTAAATTACAATTATTTCAGTTTAATATTGGTTTTTTTACCCAATTTTTGGTAAAAGTGAATAACTATTATCATATGTGACATTAAAATGGCATATTGGAAAAAAAAATTTCATTAGGACAATATATCTTTAATTGTTTTTTTCTTGTTTTGTTTTTAAATTTTGTTAGGATGATGAAAATATTTAATTTGAAAAAAGAAATGTGTATAAAGGTAACAATTAATTCATTTAAATTTGCTGTTGTCCTAAATACTAAAAAGTGCTATAAATCTAAGACATATTTTTTTACTGTACAGTAACTAACTACAACAATGGTGCCAACTTGTGTTTTATAGAGGGAAATATCCCATGAGGCATGATTATTAGGTAGAATTTGAGGGTACAAATTTATAAGGGTCTAGACACCTTGGCAGACCCCAACAATTACTGATCATATTTTGGCAGACAACACTATTAAGCAGACTAGATGGACTTCAGGTTGGATAGTTGCACATAATATCACTCTTCATTTTCACAAATTTATCACAATTTATGGTAGCCTGTGTCCAAACTTTCAAAATGTAGTGTAAAAGTGATCTAATTAGTGTCGAAAATCGGCCAAATCTTTTCCTAGGTTTACCCCTGGCCATAATAATAATGCATTTATATAGCGCAAATTCATATATTGGTTATTTTTTAACAAACACGTATGGAAACATACTTCCATAATGTTGCAGCCAGTAACCAGCGCAGATGGAGCTTTGACCTAACCAGATACGGAACCCATCTGGGTGGAGAGATGCAAACTCAAGAACGTGTCTTGCCCTAAGGGCACAGGCAATACGACCAGCATGCATTGGAATCAAACTGCCGATCCCGTGATCAGAAGTCGACACACTATGTGCCACTCTCCCTTGGTCTATACAGCACCCAACGCTTTTCCTAGACGGTCTTCCAAGCCCAACGTTACTTAACTTTGTTGATCTGACAACAACTGCCATTTCAACGAAGTATGCCATGCTACATTCATTGCCAGGTTCTTATTTATTTATTCTTTTGACTGGATTGCATTTTCAGTAACGCAGTACTGCTTTCCAAAATGGTCCAGTTATAAGTTTAAAAGTAAATAAAAATTATAACATAAATACACAGTAGGCCTAATTTAAAAGATATATACAGAACCGTTAAAAACAAATAAAATATAAAAAAAAAATATAAAAAAATGTAGGATCACTTGGATGACCTAAGATATGTTTCCCAGTTACTTTTGTTCTAGTTTCAGAGTATGATGGTCAAACCCCCACAATTTATTTTCTGCACTATACAAATAAATATCAACATTAGTAACAGTAAATTGAGCTCCATAATATATTGCATAAAAATTGAAAAATTGTCATGTTAATGGGCTACTAGGGACATCCATTTGACAGGTCCCCAGTCAAGTTCATCACACTTTGCAGGGGACATCCCCAGACGAAGGTAATTGTATATGACTGAGGTCATCACAGACAAGGTCATCGGATTTGGCTAACATATTAACAGGTGCCTCAATGTTGCCAATTCCCACATGATCAGGTGTAGACGGTCTCAGCAGACAATGCTGGTCCGACCCCAGAACAACATGGATAATGTGGCCACATTTAGCCATGTGGTCAAAAATGTCCCTTGGGTCTACTTTACACTACAGATTCAATATACAATTTACAACCCTACAGTTTTCTGTACACTATACTTTTTAACAGTAATACAAGTACATATAGTACAATGTATTTAAATTAAATGTAATGCAGACTCATTGTATAAGTTGGCTTAAAGCCTATGTTCTCAGGGCAGTAGAAAGTAGCAATTCCAGAAATTTCACCCACCAATCTTTTTCGTAGAACTTGCCACTGGCAACTACCGGTATTACAATAGGCCTAGAGCTGCTCTCTACAAACCACTTACTGATCTTTTTACCAATTTGGCTACCTACTGTACTAAATCATAACAAATGACATTAGGAAATAATTATATCCAAATAATTCCAAGTATAAAGTAATGTGTTTTGCACATAATGATGTTGTCCCAGAAAATTATTATATTTTTATAATTATTTTCCATGAAAACTAATTTTACTACAAAATGCAAAAGGCATACGACCTGTTTAAAGCTACGTTCACACTGACCTTGAAATCCAGTCTGGTGGCCTGATGTGAACGAGTTTATTCAAACTTAAACACTACAACCATTTAAATAAATGCTTGTAGTGTTTAAGTTTGAATAAACTCGTTCACACTAGGTATTCAAGATTCCGTACAAAATATATCTGTGATTAAAAAACAAAACAAAAAAGATCTTCTCTGATATCAATCTAACCCAACAAGGTTCTTTCATCTTTTCTTCTATTAATTCTAACCTTCCCAAACATCTCTGCTCCATGTTCACTCCAAATTCTTCAATTCATTATCATCATACTCGTATCTGTTCAAAATTACATATTCCAACCCATAAAACCAACCACTTTCAACACAACATTAGGTATTCCGGACCCACTTTTTGGAACGATCTGCCACTCCCCATCTTAAACTCTGTTTCTAGCAAATCCTTTTTATCTAAACTTAAAAGTCACCTTATTTCCAAATATTAACTTTTCCTCGGTCGGGGTTTTTTTTTTATATTTATTTATTTATTTTTTTAAAAATTTTCATTGTCTGTGTCTGTAATAGGTACGTCCTCCACAAGATGTGTTTTTCATCTTTCTGGGCGTGTACCTTCTTCTTTCGAAATTTTGTTTACATATATATTGTTCATTGAAATCTATTTTGTATATGAAAGGAGAAAATAAATGTTGCTTTGAATTGAATTGAAAAAGTATCACATAGTTTTTTTCGGCCACTGAACCAAATTTGACAAGTGTGAACGGACTATTGTTTTAAAGAGGTAATGAACAATGAGTAGTTTAAAGATCCACAATCATGGTTCTCCTCATTATAAGCCCATGGGACAAATCTCACCCCTACCTAGTAATAGCAAAATGATCTATGTATACTGTACTAATAAAAATACTAACTCTTGGTCCCCAGGTATAAATTATACTGTTTAAATTAGCCAGTAAAATCTAATTTATTGAAAATGTAAGAAGAAGAAATGAGAATTATTAAGTGTGGCATAAGAATAAGGGAGTAAAAAAGGAACCACATGAAATGTAGAAAATGACTCATAAGTCAACAGACTAAACGAAGAAAATTCTTAGAGATAGTAATATAACTTATATTATGGCAATCTTTCAAGGTTATTTTAGGTAAGATTTACATGTCTAATACCTGATTTTACACACTTTTCGACATAAATCCGAGTTCAGTCAGGTTTGCCAGCGATAAAATTTAAATTATGCCGTAGCCTGTCTCAAATAATGCCAGATTGGGAAAAATAATGCCAAATCCCCAAAATGTGGCTCTAATTAGCGCCATCAACGGTTGCATGTCTAAAAAACGTCTGTAAAACCCCAACTGACACATAATAGGGCCTAAAATTGTATCCCTGTCGTTGATTTCCAATATCTGGGGTGCGAAAATGGTAACTGCAAATGTCAGCCCCTACCCTGCAACCCCCCCCCCCCCCCCCACCGGAAATAGCATAAAAATCCATCAATGTCTTCTAGACCCTCAGCCCCACCATGGTTGGGACGGAGGTAAGAAAATTTTGAAAAATAGAGCTGCTCGATGGCCGGAAATGGCACTTAATTTCAAATATGAAATACAAATATATTAATTAGTGCCTCCAGGGACTTAGCAAACTATGGTCCAAAAATGGCACTCATAATTTAAAATAGGAAATAAAAATATAAATTAGTGTCTCCAGGAAAAAAAATGGGGGAAATAGAGCTGCTCGATGGCCGGAAATGGCACTTAATTTCAAATAAAAATGTGTAAGAGTCTCTAGGACCTCGGCCCATTATGGTCACTGGGGCTACAATGCCCGGAATTGGAACTTAATTTGAAATATGGAAAAAAATTCTCGAGGAGAAAAAATGTTTAAAATTAGAGCTGCTAAGTTACCGGCTTTTAATTAAGGGCCGCTTTTTATACTTATTAACTGAACAAACAAAACCCATTTCATAATGTTTTAGTTCAATTGTCTCTACATCATCTCTGGGGATCCAATAACCTGCATGATCTCTGAAATAGAGAAACATAATTGGTCAATCGCAGCTAGTCTCGGTTTCGTTGTGCTGCCTATTGCACACACGGTAGTTTCTGAGCAGAAGCCTGCCAGCCTATCAGAAGAGTCAATTGAGTCCAAAACGAAAGGATGGAGGAACTATTGTACGGAAAAAACTTGACAGACCTGTTTTGTACGATATGATATTGCAAGATTAAACAAAATATTATTCTTGTTCTGTGGTATATTATTTTTTTTGGTTGTTTAAAAAACACAAAATTACGCCAGATTATGCTAAAAACGGCTAAATAATGCCGCGGCATTAGGCCAGATGCCGTGGGCCTCCAAATAATGCCAAAAAGCATAATAATGCCAGAAATGGGTTCAGTACAAATTGGAACAGAACAAACAGATCATAGTGGGGCAAAATAATCAATTACATCTTTTGACAGACTTGACACAGTATCGTGGCAAGGTCATCCCACTGGGTTTGAGTTCAAGGGAAGAAAACTTACACAGCACAACGTTGTAATCCTTCGGGAATGCTTATCTTAAAGTCTATGATGGATATCTTGAATGTATATTTCAAGTCAGTAGGATTTAAATGCTTCAAAGATTTCGAGATGAAATGCAGCGTAAAACTGAAAGCTGTTTTGTGTTTGTCACCGCCTGCAATTCAGATTTCTAGCTTTCTGTCAAACTGTTTCTTATTTAGGTGACATTAAACAATACTTAGCTTTCTTGTTTACCCCCTACCTTTTCATCAGATAGAAATTAGCAAATTTCTGGGGGAACGATTCGGAAGATGGTGCATTAACAAGATTAGAACTGGCACAGGTGTAAACGTCATGAGTAACGGGAAAGTAAATTGAAAATTCATTGGACATAAGTTGTGAATTGATACAGCGTAAAAACAAAACATCGTTTACATTACAGAATGTACTGTGACTATAAATAACCGTAGAAATATATTGGTTCTATGACACCACAAGAGAATACTTGGTGAATTTTGAATGTCTATGAAAACAAAATCCATCCAAGATTCAACAGTACATTTCTGCAAATCATTTTGTGCTCTTCAAGAATGGGCAAACAAATTAATCTCAATAAAAAGACCAATGTTGCTACGATAATTAGAGGAAAATAACAAATAATAATAATATGGATTTATAAAAGCACAAATGTGCTAAAAGTGCTTTAAAAAACATGAAAACATGCATGATTTCTTTACAAGTTTAAAAAAAAACACAATGTGAGGCCTACTAATGTGTTGCAACCTGTCACTATAGTCTTTATATTAAACTTCAGCTTAAACGTTATTATAAAATGTTGAGTTTTTACCAAATATGGTTAACTGTGACTTTCAAAAGCCATTTCAAAAAGATTCCAAGACGGATCTGAATTGCCAAATTGAAAGAGAAATGAAAGTATACAAGGATTTGACAACGGAAAATAATTACAAGAATGATCCATTTATCCTCCTTTCTAGCAAACTAAATAAACCATTCACCCCCCCCCCCCTCCCCCCTTTGTTGGTTTTCTAAGAATTCTAGCGTAAAACAGGTTTCTCGACAAGAATCAAATTCCCTTTCATCACTTTAATCCTCCCACAACTAATCCCACTAGGATGGGATTAACATTAATTTCCTTAGATTCCTGTTGATTTGTTAGATATCTTCAAACAGTTACTTAACTATACTTTATAAAAGATTTAAATGGATCTTCTATTCCATCAACACTTTACTTAAATAATTAATATTACATACTACAAAAAATTATTGTAATGAAATAACCGATTGGCCTACTTTCAATATAATCCACAAAATTATGGATTGAACAAAGCCAAACCAAAATATATTAGTAACTGACCTGTTGAAAGATATTTAAAAAAAGTTTCATTTACTTTACAAGACAACCATTATCAATTCTGACAGTTACACACAATTGTGTAAACAGAACATTTATGTTGGGACATCCCTTGTCAGGGGATAACTTTGGGAAAACTTTTCGCAAAAAATAGACAATATACTGATGATATTTTATCTTTGCTTAGCATAATATTCTAAATTCCCACCCACCTTTAAGATAATATAAACACTTCCTTTCCCATCGTTCCAAAAATGATTTACATGAAAAAAAATTTAAAAAAAAATTAAAATTAACCGTTTCTTTTGTAAGTGAAATAATTGTTTTTGTTGTTTCTTTTTCTATGGATTGGAAGTAAATAACTTCATTAAAGCTGCAAAATGGGCTATTAAAAGTCTAATTTTAAAAATCATTATTTTTCATGATTTTGGGGGACAATACATCTTTTTCACTTAAGCGCTAAACTATCTTGACTTAAGCCAAAATATGCCATTCATGTTTTCTAAATTAAGGATCCTTCCACTTAAGCAAAAATCCAGATTCTTCAGAAACTATCTTTAAAAAGTAATACCGCTTTAAATAAATTGGAAAAAAAACTACATTTGCGCATAAAAAAAGTGTGTTTTTCATTAATAAATTATTAAAATGTATTCATACTATTAAATTTAATCCTAACTTCCACAACGGCTCTTAAAAAATTGTTAAACACAAAAGAAACATGCGATAATTTATCTCTCTTTTGCCATTGAGCATCATTGAAAATTATTTTCTGATCTAAAGCGATTACATTTTATCCAGGATAATGTTTTGTATGAATATAAGGTGCTCATGTTTTGGTAGATATCATGCTTAAAGTTCAAAGGTTAAGCCTGTTGAAGGATGATTATTAACTTTATTGATGATAATTATGTCACACTGATTATGTAGTAAGCTTTGACGTCAAAACGCGGCAAACATCAACGCTGTACTAAATATATGTGAAGTAAACTGTAAAAAAACAACGGAAACAGTTTGATAAATGATTGTAAATAAAAAGTGTGCAACAAAAGAAAAAAATTTTATTGGTTGAAATATGAAAGAGAAGGTTTTAATTTAAAAATTTCAAACAATTTTTTTTAAATACTAACTATATATAATAAGAATTTTTGTTCCTCGTATTATACAATATAAGAAAGACATTTTTTTTTAAATTTTACATTTTTTTTTCAGATTTTTATTTCCTCACTATATTAGAACTTTCTTACAGCAGCTCTGTCTACACTATCAAACTAGTTTGAAAAAACTTAAATATGATAGTAATATGCCATCATCATGTCTATTTTTTGTCTATTTTTTTGTCTTCATCCAGTTGATAACAATAACATCAGGCTGATATCTAACTGCTGATTGGTTTTGGTTTTTATAGAGAATTTTTCCAAATTCTATATTTAATTAATTTATGTAAAAATCTGAAATTCAAGCCTGTTATTGTAGCTGAGCTTTAAAGTGAATATTAGGTCGAACTATGTTATATTATTTTACAATTCAGAACTTAAGAAGAGATGCATTATACTGTAGTATAAATTACAGTAGGTATGGTATGCATATTGATCATGACAAGCATAAAATGGTTGGTGAGAAAAAGTTTAAATCGGACAAGGTGAGAGGGTGGTAAAAAAGTCCTATTTCTCCCTGGAGTACGTAATCATTGGCAAACCAGTTGAAAACGTATCCGCGGTTGAGAGCCGAAACGCTAAAAGGTGGTCCAAAAAATGTTCTCTATCCTCCCAAGAGCATGGAATCGAAAGTCTAGTTACTGAAATGTTATCCTAGCGTGCAACTTGGTAATCCTATTATTAACAGTGTTGACAGACATTCAAATAAACTTACCAGAAATAATATATTAAGAATATAAAACTGCAGTGAAAAAATTCAGATTGCAGTAATGAATATCACTGTTATGGTAGGCCTATTCAGGGGTTTAAAGCTCATGTCTACACTATCAAACATTTTGTGGAAAAAAAATGTGTTGTGCCCATGTCATATCACTACAATATTTGGGCATATCACTACCATATTTGGGCACATTACATTTCTTTGTCAAACTAGTTCGACAGTGTAGAGGGAGCTTTATCAACATTATTACCTCGTGACATTGAGTGGGTTTACCTAATATACGTCACATACGTATCATGTTATACCAATGGTTTGTAATTGAAGTATAGGCAAGGTATAAAATTAAATTTAAAAAATCCCCACCTCCTGTATCATTTAAAGTCAAAGAGCACTAATTGTTTAACACTCCAGGATTAAATAAAAAAGGCTTCCGTTAATTTTTTTTTCGTCAACAACCACCCAATAATGTAAACAAATTTTAGGAGTATAAATTTAGCAGAAATGCACTCATTATCATTTTTATTTTTAAAAAGAATTATTTGAAGTAACAACAGGCCATAAGAAATAATGTAATTATTAGTGCTAAATTAAACAAAAACAACATAAAATAAATATATATTTAACATAAATTGTGCCTGTTGTATTATGTTATATTTAACGTAATACGTTTTATTACATCCTACGATGGCTGTTAATGATTTTCCCCAATTTCAGTTACTTCCTTTCCCATTATAGAGAGTGGTTTTATTTTGTTTTTACAAACAGCAAGACTTCAGACTTGATGTGAGAACACCTATTGTTAAGACAAGGTATACGAGAAGATTCTGAAGCCTACGGCACCTGTCATGGAATGTAGCATTTAAAATGAATGCTTAACCACTGCCTTGGGCCGATGTTACATCCTAATTCTATATTATCATTGAAAATAATGAATGAATCAATGACGACAGAGAAAACATTTACGCACGCAATGCAATGATATGGTGACCAAGTGGCGTAATGCAGAGGTCTGAGGCCCCTAAGTTGCTAGCGTAATGCAGAGGTATGAGGCCCCTAAGTTGCTGGCGTAATGCACAGGTATGAGGCCCCTACGTTGCTGGCATAATGCAGAGGTCTGAGGCCCTTAAATGACTGATGTAATGCAGAGGTCTGAGGCCCCGAAGTGGCCCTCCAAACCTGGAGGCCTAAGGCGTTCTTTAGCCTTTTCAACATTCTAATGCCTGCTCCAGGGCCCCTATTATCTTCAGGGTCCCTGGGTTTATCCAGTGAGAGCACATTGTAGTTAAGCCACTGTGACCAAGTATTGTTATATAATTTATCTATCCTATAATTGGTGAGGTGCTTTGTGTATGAAACACTGTTGGATGTGTATCAAATAAACCCTTTTACATAATGTGAAAAATATTAGTAGGAATATCGACTGGACTTGCAGACCTCAAGAGTATTCTCCGCATGTGGCTACTGTTGAGTTGGGAGGTTTTTAGGAAAGTAAAGTTCTTTCTATATAACATAGAATTTAATATAGAATTGTCAATCGAAAATTGTGTAGACATTTTATTTTAAAATATTTTTAACATAATAGCTATAACCCCTAGTCTGAGGACACACTTATTGAAGGGACACCCTCATTAAAGGACCACTTTATTATTTCCTGAGGGTTATAGGTGTTCTATCAGTACCTGATGATGACCTATGGTTGTAAGTAGCCTACTAGTACAATAAATATTTTATTTTGAGGCAAGAACAAGAACTTTGTCTGTTTTTATTGTTCTACTATATACACGCTTCTGAGGAATTGTCAATTAATAGAAAGGGGTATATATTTTGGTATATTTTATTCAACATATAAATCAATCAAAGCATATATTATGACTATTGCATTGCTGTTTAAAGAGCTGAATTGCAGAAATAATAATAGGCCTACCGGTACATCAAATTGACAACATAAAAAAACTTGAAAAACACATTATGTGACAACAAAATGTGTTGTGCCCATACATGGACACGATGATGGACACGATGTCATATCGCTCATTTTTGTCAAACAAACATTTTCAATTGTTACTAAAGTTTATAGTTATATGGGTTTGTACTGTAATTATGTTATACAGTTCTGTATTACACAAACACATCTATTTTAATTTAATTTCAACATATTTTCCATCAACTTGATTTAGGTATCACTTCTCTGTTGGTACCATAAGCCTATTCTTTGGTTTTTCTCATCATCATTCTCTGGCGATCTTGTCTAGCCATCTCTATTTTTCCATCAACAATTTATTCAATCAATCAAATCCCTGATCAAAGCTCATCCATGTGGAAACCATGGAAGGCTATCAGTGCCAAAAATATAATAAATTATAACTGTAGATGTTACTTTTAGTCTAGTATTTTTGGCCAAGATTGACTTTCACATTTCAATTGATAACTATCTTGCGTGCAGTGAGAGCTATACGCAATTTAAAAATAATATAGGTATCTGATTTCCGATCTGTCCTTTCACAAATCTAATATTAGCTATGGATTAAAAAAATATATGGTAGAGTATACACTAGTTGTACACAAACTACATCACAATTTAAATTATTTTACAAAAATGTTTCTGTTTATTTATTTCAATAATATTTTATTAGGGTGGTCCATCCAGACAATAAGCTGATCTTTAGGGACCCTCAGAACAATCAAATTTGACAATAACATAAAAATATAAGAGTTGACAACAATTAAAAACAAAATAGACTTTATAAATAATTAACTAAATAAAATACATGCAATGAATAAATGAAAGAAATCTTAACAGAAAAAAAAGAACTGAGAAACCTAAAAGGAAATCGAACCAAAAATGATGATAGATGATGATGTTGTTAATATTGATGATATCTACCTGTATATTGATAATATACTGTACATATTGATGATACCAATATAGATGATATCAATATTGATGATATCAATATTGATGATACCAATATAGATGATATCAATATTGATGATACCAATATAGATGATACCAATATAGATGATATCAATATTGATGATACCAATATTGATGATACCAATATAGATGATATCAATATTGATGATATCAATATTGGTATCATCAATATTGATGATATCAATATTGATGATACCAATATAGATGATACCAATATAGATGATATCAATATTGATGACACCAATATAGATGATAATCAATACAGATGATACCAATATAGATGATACCAATATAGATGATACCAATATAGATGATACCAATATAGATGATACCAATATAGATGATATCAATATTGATGATACCAATATAGATGATATCAATATTGATGATACCAATATAGATGATATCAATATTGATGATACCAATATAGATGATATCAATATAGATGATACCAATATAGATGATACCAATATAGATGATATCAATATTGATGATATCAATATTGATGATACCAATATAGATGATATCAATATTGATGATACCAATATAGATGATACCAATATAGATGATATCAATATTGATGATACCAATATAGATGATATCAATATTGATGATACCAATATTGATGGTACCAATATTGATGATACCAATATTGATGATACCAATATAGATGATATCAATATTGATGATACCAATATAGATGATACCAATATAGATGATATCAATATTGGTATCATCAATATTGATATCAATAGGTATCATCAATATTGATGATATCAATATTGATGAAACTATTGATTGATACTGATTATTTTAGGATAATGTTGATGATTAATGTTAGAAATGATGATGTTGATAAATAAATACTGGATACTGTGTTTATGTCAGTGATGATGATAATGCTATATCTCGGTATATTTATTCAAAAATTCACATTTAAAAGTATGGAGTTGGATAGCCGAGTGGTTAGGACACTTGGCTGTCATACAGATAGACCCGGGTTCAATTCCTGACAACTCCCAGTCCACTCAGCTGCAAATGAGTACCTGGTTGAAAATACTAGGGAGAAAAAGGCGGCGTGGAAAGGAACTGGCCACCCTACCACATAATGCCGAGGCTTAGTACAATGAGCTAACAGCTCATTCCCCTACGTTCAGAGAACACGGGACTCACCTCACTCCTCACATTTAAAAGTACATACATGGCAGCACATGGCTGAATTGCATATGTATTACACAATAACAAATATTTAAACAATAGACAACACAATCAACAATATATATGAATACGAATCAGTTAGACTGCAGTTACTTCAAATAATATAAGCAAAAAAATAAATAAATAAAAGTTTGTTCAAAAGTTCAACCATAAAAGGAACTGGACTAGTCTGGAAACGTTTTGTTTTATAACTATATTGATATTGATAATGGTAATAAAATAGTATTGATTGATACTAATTCAATTCAATTCAACTTTTATTTCAGACAATTGTCCATATGGTATAATACATTACAAAAAAAAAAGATGAAGGAAAGAGAACCAAAACTGTTATCTATTGGTATATAATGCCTCTCTCCATTTGTAGTACATGTTTGAATCCATCAACAAATATTTATATATACAAATTAACATTCTGTTTTCGCTTTTCATTATTCTTGTAAGAAATCGGTAAGTCGAAATCCTCAAATATTCATAAAATGATGGAATATTGTTTTCCACAAACAAATTCAACTAACAAATCTAGTGTTGATGAAGTTGTTGATGATAATACAGTAACTGATATTGAAAATGATTGATTGATTGATAGAGATCATTTTGATGATGACATCTTTAATGATGATATTGAATGATTATTTGTTGGTGTTAATATCTTACATAAATAAGGTAATGTTTAGTATCCTACAGTACATCTCCATCCTTGTAATCATAATTTCAGACAAATATAATGAAGAATTTGTAAATGTTATCAAAAAATGTAATCTGTCTCTTGTTGGTATTCTGAAGGACAGACAGCTATGTCTGTAAACTAACTATATAATAATACAATGTAATGAGAAATCCCAACCCAATTAGTATCTCATTTATATTGTCAATATTATACACATGAAAATGGTTTTACCAGAGTATATAGCACTACATTCATGGGTCATTCAACTCCTGTTATTGTACGATTCCTTGGAAGAAATAGTCTGGAAAAAGGAACATAGGTCTTATTATTCCAGACGAGAAGGACTGTTAGAAAACATGTCTGCATTGGGTAGGATTACTGGAGGAGGGAGGCAGACAATAGCGCGGTTTTCAACATAGCCGATGACATGTCCTCCGGTACAATTATAAGGATTTGATTTGATCCGGAAAGTAACCATTCCTAATGAAAACCATACTTTTAAGTATGTTTTAGCAGAATTCTCAGACTCGTTTTAATGTATCCTAATAGGAATAAAGCTTAATATCTTCTATTTTAAGATTGTTTTTAATTTTCGCATAAAACAACAATGTAACTGACCACTTTAAATGAAAAAAAAAACCATGTCATATTTTAAACTTTGATGATTTCAAGCGGTTAACTAGTGTAATTCATAGCCATAACATTAGCACGGGGTCACAGCTGACCGCGGCATGTTTCTGGTTCTTGGTAGGACTGTAATTCGTAGGTCCAGTGTACTAAATTATGTGAACTTTGATAGGACTCAATTCGCAAGAGCACTGGATTACAGAGTCACTGCCATGGATTGATAAGAGGGCGTGAATTACAATTCAACTAACGAAAAAATAACCAGTTAATAATCTTGGCAGCAGAAACAAATTTTCAACAATCGGTTAAATGACAGCCTGAAAGTAATGGTTAAAAACACACAGTAGATTTGGTGTTAGAACGCTATTTAATCAGCAATTTTGTGCAACTTTTAGCTGTAACGCAAATACTGGTTATTTGATTGACATTTGACTGTCGGATCGCATAACTAAACATTTTGTTTGGTAACAGAAATTGGGCTAAAAATTATTTTTTAAATAAACAGTTTATTTGGCGCTATGCAGCAGAAAAAGGCCCTGAATTGTTGTTTCGGTATGGTGTGAACAACGTTCTGAAATCTCTACAATTTTGTTAACATCAATAATAAATCATAAATATTGAAACTGACATGTCTTTATAGTAGCCAAAAAAATCATGATTTAATATGTATAACCTTTTTTTGTAAATGATAGGAGACAAGACATGCCCTTGCCCTCAGATCTAAATTTAGAATGCTACGGATCAAAACAGTTCTATGTTTGCTTGTCTCAAGGCGGGTTATTAGATGTAGCAGGCAACAAAAATTATTATTTTATAGCTTTTGGATTTTTTTTATTAATGTTGTAACACATTTGTTTAGGGCCAATATCCTGATTTAAAAAAAGATTCAATTAGGTTTTGTTAAAATGCATTCCCTTATGAATTCTTGTTCTTTAACACAAGTGATGTTAATTTGACTTTAATCAGTTCCCATGTACAGTTGAGATTCAAAAACAATTTAATTATATAATGAAGAATGTTAAATGCACATCTACAACATAGTTAAATCACTTTAAAAAGGACTACAAGGTCAGTAAACCCATCTGAAAATTACATAAAGAACTTGTATGCTTTTACTCCTCCCCAGATCAATTTTTTTTCCCCCAAATATTTTAGAATAATTTTGTTTCCCACCCCCCCCCCCCCCCCCGATTTAAGTGTATGTGTATGGCATGTGAACAAACATCTTGGAGACTAAAAAACCAAACACATCAAAACTGTTGTTTGTCATTACTTTACATTCTAGTGGGAACTAAGCTTTAACCTCTGCCTACACTATCAAACTACTTTGACAAAAAAAAGTGTGATGTGCCTAAAGGTAGTGATATGACATCATCATTTTTTTGTCACATAAATTTGATAGTGTAAACATACATAGTTTTACACAGATATCAATAACAACAATAATAGAATATTATAAATGCATATTTTCAGAAACAAAAAAAGATCGGTTATGGTACAGTACATGATGTCTTTTCACACAGAAATTGTGGTAAACATAAGTCAACAATTTGTTAATGGTCAAGACTAATTCAGACAGAAGGTAATTTCACTTTGTGAAATAGGTTCTAGAAAAATTTGAAAAAGAATAGTACTCCCTAACTCCCTAATCTCAGCTTATACTTTTTTCCACCTTCTCCCAACCTCTAAATACCGTAACATGAAAATCTCCATAGCACATCTCATCTCCAAAATTAAATTAACAACAAGGCAGTTTCTCACTCCTGAGGGCAATTGAAGCATATTGATTGAAAATCTGAACAGTTTTTTTTCAGAACTAAATACTAGTTCCCACTAGGATGTAAAGTAATGACAAGCAACAGTTTTGATGTGTTGGGTGTTTTAGTCTCAAAGATGTTTGTTCACATGCCATACACATACACTTAAATTGGGGGGAAACGAAATTATTCTAAAATTGTTATCAACAATATTTGAAAAAAAAATTGATCTAGGGAGGAGTAAAAGCATACAAGTTCTTTATGTAATTTCAGATGGGTTCACTGACCTTGTAGTCCTTTTTAAAGTGATTGAACTATGTTGTTGATGTGCATTTAACATTCTTTATTATATAATTAATTTAATTGTTTTTGAATTGCAAACTTTATATGAACATATTGATTTTCACCATGCAATCGTTGTTAATGTTATCAGTACTGTAGTCTTATAATTAAATTGACTTAAATACTTTAACATAACCACTAAAATGTTTACAAAACCTACAACAGTAGAAGGTTTAACAATTCAATTATACACAGACACCTCTTTTATGAACCAAAACCCAACATTTGCACTATGAATTATCTATAATTTGCTTGGCCTAAATAATTCTCACATAATCTAGAAATGAATGACTGCCAATGCCAAACATCGCAAAGTACAGTTCCATAACTTAATTTTGCCCTCTTCTGTGAACCTTGTGAAAATGTAGCCAGTGGGAAAGGTTTGGTATGAGATGATATGTTAAGACTGAAAAAGCAAAATACAAAACAAAATCTTACTATTCAAAATACATTTTTGTCCAGGAAGGAAAAATCCATTTAGAAGATCGAGGCCCAGAAAATACAACAAAGGTATATTCCCATGCACAAGTGGTCAAGAAAGTGGCCATTGGCTAAATTTAAATTAGACCTATACTTGTAGGTTAGTATTAGTAATGATGATAAATACTCCACTAAAATGTACTGTATCTTGATTTGCATTTGGTAGCTAAGGAGTGAAAGTGGTCATTGACTGGAGGAACTAAAATTAAACTGTTCACTCAAATCATTCTTTATTTAAAAAAAAAAAAATAAGAATGTTACATACATTGCAGGTCACAACTTGAAGGATCAAGCATTGTGCAGGGCAGAACAAAACATTGAAGATAAAATAAAATACAAAAAATACACAATTTTTTATCATAAATTCTTTGATGCTGAAAAGTGACACCGTCATTTACTAGAGGTGCTATAAAGAAACCAAGGAATATTCTAAGTAATAGAAATTTAATTTTACCAGTTCTAAATTTAACTAGCCAAAAGAGCAGTTTTTTAATAATGAATTCTACAAAAAGGTGAATTTAAACAGATTGACATATCAAAGATTAACAATTGAAAAAAAAAATTACAAGATTAGTTAAGGTTTTAAAAATCAAATCAGTCAGTCAACTAGCAATTACAAAAAAATCTACCGATTGATAAATTGCTGGGGTGATTTTTGAGCCCTGTAATAAACTATCATAATTCCCTACTCTAGTAGTAGACACATAATACAACATAGTTCAACCTCAAATTGGGCCAAATGATTGAGAAACCCAACAGAGCGATTGCATTAACACATCATTAATAAATGTGGAAA
Organism: Antedon mediterranea; assembly: GCF_964355755.1. NCBI lineage: Eukaryota > Metazoa > Echinodermata > Crinoidea > Comatulida > Antedonidae > Antedon > Antedon mediterranea. The sequence goes on along the minus strand of NC_092670.1, from coordinate 35,125,231 downwards.
TAATTGTTAGCCTGAGGCTAGTAAAGTACATGCGAGGTGTGTGATTGGAAGGGAGATAGCTGACATAGGTCGCCACTTGTGGTAGGGGAAAGTACATTAACTTTTTTATACCAATGTTGAATCGACGAACGCAGTCTGGAAAGACAAACCTTGAAGTGAAACATGAAGGCCTGCATCGACAACATTCTGGCTACCTTCATCTCATTTCACTACAGGTGCGGACTGTGCCCGATATCAATTTTCTTAGCTACTATGATGTTACATTAGATTAGAGCTAATTTACTTGTTAAATGACAAAAAGATAACTATCATGTCCTACCGGTCTTACTCTAATGATGCTGAGTTTATAACATTAAACAATCCACGACAAAAACCACGCCAAGCAAACACCGTCAACAAGTAGTACTTCGTTAAAATCCGATGCGCGTATGAAGTTTCTTTGCTCCGGGCAACAACACCCCGACAATTTATAAACATCCAGTAGGAAAATTATTATGAGTAAAAAAATGTAAATGAAGACGATGATTGGTAAGTGCCGGTGGTTGAAGAATCGCTATGTGGTGGAAACGCATTTTAGAAGCGATGTCGTCAAATAAGATGCCTAAACCAACACAGCGTCTAGTGCAAGAGATTGTAGGATTAACTATAATGGGAACCTGATTCAGTTGTACTGTTGTCGGCCTCAACAGAAACCCATAATGAGATACACATCTGGGTTAATTCAGACATACGCCCTCTTATGAAAGACCGTTTAACTGTAAATTCCTCGTACAATGGTTACTCCACTTTTAAAAAAGGTACGCACAATTTTATTTAATTTTGAAACTAATTTTATATTTTCACTCACATAAAACAAATGTACTACAACAATAATGTAAGTTATCATTTTTGAAAATTCAATCAAGGATAAAAACTTAATGATGAAAAAATTAACTAAGAATTTAACTAATAAATTAGAAAATAGTTTCGCCGTATTTCATTTTCGAAGGAATAAAAGAACTCTCTTTGTACTAACATGATTTTTATACAACATTTTTTGTCAAGAATTAAAAAAAAGAACATTTTTTTACTGACCTCGACCTAAAGTTTATTTGATAGGGTTGAAAAAAACAATTATTTAAATTGTGTTATCATCAGATGTTGAAATTTTCAAGTTTATAAATCAGACGAAAAAAAAAAAGCTTTTTTATTTGTTAAAGAATGTTGAATGTGAAAAATTGGAAAATTATCAAATAATTTCAACATATATTTAAATAAACAAAATAAATTAATTAGGTTGATAAAATATAATAACAAACAAAACATAAACATTCACACAAAAATAAAACAACATAAGATTTTTCCTGATATAAAATAGTTTAGTGATAATTCATAAAACATACTATCAATTAATTATGTAAATTTCATTTTAAAAATGCAATTATTTATTGTATTGCATATTAGTTTTCTTTTAGATTTTAGGATAAAACTTAACATACAATAATTAAATAAAATAAAATGTTTGAACTGTTAAACAGGTTCAATGGTGAAACCAGCAAAAACAACCAAAAAACTAAACTTTACACCACTATTAGGATTTCCAAAATAATTGGAAGCTCCCACACACATTTTCCTTATTAAAAATAAATAAACCATCTTTAAATTGTGGTTTGAGAACATTGAGTAAAAATTATCATCACATTTTTTTTCTTTGTAACACCTTAAGTTATAATGTTAGTCATTGGTTTTGTTTTATGTGCCTTCAATGTGCTCCTAAGGCCTACCTGAATTGTGTAACTACATCTGGGCCTACAAGGACTAATTTAGTGTTATAACCACTTTAAATAATATCTTATATCATCTTAGATGTTTATAATAATTAATATCATCCTGTCTCACAGACATATCTTTTAAAGCCCACAAATCCTATCCTAATCTCATGATTATCATCTATTTTCACCAGAAACCTAAAATGGTCATATTTCCAATAAAACCGGTAATCACAAAATTTTGTTTAAAGGCCCACACACAATAAATTGTTTATATAGTGTTTTGAGAGACCACTTTTCATGTTTTCATCTTAAAATGCTAAAATATTTGGTTTATAGCTGGTTGGTTTTATTACATTATTACAGTAAAACAGATTTTAAACATAAAAAAAATTGAAAAAAAAAAAAATTATTAAATTAAATAAATAAAAATAATAATGTATTTTTATTAATTTAGGTAAGAATCATTAAAATTCTATAATCATAGATGTAATAGGAACACCCTACACCCTTGGGGACCTATGTGCCATGTACTATTAGTCTTATATGACATCCCTGTCACCTTGTTTGATCATGAACAATTTAGTAGAGAAAAGATAAATATAAAGGCAAGGGGTGAGAGTACAACTTATATTTATCTACTACTCTATGTCTTCGTTATTTTTAGTTTTAATGTCATGTTTGTTGAAGCAAACCAAACACATTTCAGAAATCCTCGTCAAGGGGTAGATTTTTCAAAGCCAATTGTAGCCATATACAGGAAGTCGTTTAATACTTCCTTTATTTTGTTAATAACAAATAATAATGGCCATATAAAAAGGCAATAGACATGATCTAGCCGAGTCTAAAAATAATAAAATATGATGTCACACAAAATGGGATTCCCTAAGATCGAGGGTAGGGCAGAGGTATGTGATAGGTGTTTGGTCTACAGGTGGTAGAGTCAAACACTAGTTGGTAGTCTCCATAGAAAGGTGTGCGTGTGTGGGGGGATTTAGATGTAATAAGAGCACTAGTGGTATTTTGGTATAGGGAGATGTCAAAAGAGAAGGTGGAAAGTTGGTGGGAGGGGGGGGGGTTGAGTTTGCTAGATTGGGAAAATGAGACTTCTGTGTAAATCACAAAATCTGAAAGCTAAGCTCTAGCTAAACACTATCAAACTTTATGTGAAAAAAATGTGATGTGCCTATCTATATATGGACACAATGATGATTACTACCTCATTTGGGAATTCTGTGTGTAAATCACAAAAGCTGAAAGCAAAAGCTGTCTACACTATCAAACTTTATGTGACAACAAAATGTGATGTGCCTATATATTGACACGATGCTGTCATATTACTTTATTTGGGCACATCACACTTTTTTTGTCAAAGTGTAGACAGACCAGACTAGTAAACTACCTAAACAAATAAAGTGGATAGGGGAGGGGGTGTTGAAGGGAGGGAACAGTTAAGGTCAGTATTTTAACATGAATGAAATGGACCACATGAGAATTGAACCTATAACCACAGCATCAACAAAATGCCATTAAACTTCTCATACAATGAAAACATTGCCAGTCAAGTTAATGGGTCAATGTATGTTGTTTATGTAAAATGTACTACACTGTTTATAAGCGACGTATGACGTCTTAACTGACGTTAGAAATCGCAATAACACACAAAACAGCCAGTAGGAAACTGTTTTATCCTGTACCATACACCTCCTGTCCTTTAATGAAAAAAAAAAAGACCTTTATAAACACTTTGCTGCTTGTTATTAAGTGATTCTGAAAGTAGAACAAAAGTAACTGGGAAAAATATCTATAAATTAAAAAATTTATCAACTCAAAAGTGATCCTGCATATATTTACTTTTCAAATTTTGTTATATTTTACTTTGTATATAGGGCATATGTCGTTTTAACTGTTTTGTATATCTTTCAAATTAAGCCGATGTATGCTTTTATTTTTTTATAATTTTTCTTTACTTTTGAACTTTGTAACTGAACCATTTTAAAAAGCAGTACTACGTTACTGAAAATACAATCCAGTCAAATGAATAAATAAATAAATAATAATTTTATTATTATTTTTGAGAGAAACACTACAGAAACATTACTTTGAACATGAAATGAGTTAAATTTAAGACAGAAAAATAGTTACAGATATATTGTTTCTCCTAAAAAATAATTCCAAAATAAATTGTTGAATAGGCAATTTGAATGTTACATAAGACGAATGATCAAAAATTGAAAAAAACAAAAAAAAACAACAATTATTTACCCAATACCCATAATCAGTCAACCGGAAGACAAAATGATTCCGATTAATTATAACCGTTAATTTTGTTTTGTTTTTTTATATTTAGGGAAAAATCATTATTTTGTTGCATTATTTTGTTTTTTTTTCAGTGAAAGTGAAACCTCAAAATGGTCTATTAAAAATTTGATTTTATTCATCTTTATTTTTTCATGTTTTGGAGGCCAATACAACTTTAAAAGAAATTATTAAAATCATCTCAACTTAAACTTTGTACACAGTTAACTTTTTATTATCTTGGGACAGGAAAACCTGATATGAAATCTACGGTATAATAACTTGATTGTAAAATGGTTATGTAGGTTTAGCTTCCAGGGACTTCAACTTGATTGACAACATAAAATTATAATCTAGAAGGAAAGTTTATTTTGAGGCGCCCAAAAAGTCGTCACCTAATACCGGGCCTATTCCAAGCAAGAACCACCTGTGCAGTTGCACTTGATTGGCTACCCCCTGAGACAAAAGCCATTGTTTAGATCTTTCCTACCTGCAGTGTCCGACGGTCTACAGCCATGGCCACGCCTGACCTTACGCTAACATGATATCTGATCTAAGAAAATGTAATTTAAAAATGATTATTAATGTAATAAAGATCATAAGATGCATTGTAAGTAAAGATGATTAACATTTACGGTAAAGACATGAGTGTTTTTTCAATCCATGGGTGGGCTAATTTCCATGAACCAAATTTGTAATTTGCAACCAAATAGTGCCTGCAGTCAAACACTTACCCTTATTTTAAAAATAATCAAGCAAGACTACCCATAAGGTATATACCTATAAGTCTGTCTTTAATAAAAGCCCATAAATAACATTGTTCTATTTCTGTTTTAAGCACATTTGAAATGAGTTTGCACAGCAGTTTAACACGTAGGGCCTATAATACAGTCTGTACACAACACCTATTAAGGAGGCACCTTTGGGATCTCACAAAGTGTCCTCTTAATAGGAGTGTCCCTTAAATAAAGGTTGGCCAACATATATTAAAACACTCGTTCAATCCATGGAAATTAGGTAAACCCAATAGAGGTGTACCCTTGATAGAGGTGTCCCTTAAATAAAGGTTGGCCAACATATATTAAAACACTCGTTCAATCCATGGAAATTAGGTAAACCCAATAGAGGTGTACCCTTGATAGAGGTGTCCCTTAAATAAAGGTTGGCCAACATATATTAAAACACTCGTTCAATCCATGGAAATTAGGTAAACCCAATAGAGGTGTACCCTTGATAGAGGTGTCCCTTAAATAAAGGTTGGCCAACATATATTAAAACACTCGTTCAATCCATGGAAATTAGGTAAACCCAATAGAGGTGTACCCTTGATAGAGGTGTCCCCTTAATAGAGATGTACCATTAATACTAATAGAGGTGTACCCTTAACAGAGGTGTACCCTTGATAGAGGTGTACCCTTGTTAGAGGTGTACCATTGATAGAGGTGTACCATTGATAGAGGTGTACCATTGATAGAGGTGTACCCTTGATAGAGGTGTACCCTTGATAGAGGTGTACCCTTGATAGAGGTGTACCCTTGATAGAGGTGTACCCTTGATAGAGGTGTACCCTTGATAGAGGTGTACCCTTGATAGAGGTGTACCCTTGATAAAGGTGTACCATTGATAGAGGTGTACCCTTGATAGAGGTGTACCATTGATAGAGGTGTACCCTTGATAGAGGTGTACCCTTGATAGAGGTGTACCATTGATAGAGGTGTACCATTAATACTAATAGAGGTGCACCATTATTACTAATAGAGGTGTACCCTTAAAAGAGATGTAGCCTTATAGAGGTGACCCTTAATACTAATAGAGGTATACCCAACCCTCCTCCCCCACCCTTAATAGAGGTATACCCAACCCTCCTCCCCCACCCTTAATAGAGGTGTACCCAACCCTCCTCCCCCACCCTTAATAGAGGTATACCCAACCCTCCTCCCCCACCCTTAATAGAGGTATACCCAACCCTCCTCCCCCACCCTTAATAGAGGTATACCCAACCCTCCTCCCCCACCCTTAATAGAGGTGTATCCTTAATACTAATAGAGGTATACCCAACCCTCCTCCCCCACCCTTAATAGAGGTATACCTAACCCTCCTCCCCCACCCTTAATAGAGGTATACCCAACCCTCCTCCCCACCCTTAATAGAGGTATACCCAACCCTCCTCCCCCACCCTTAATAGAGGTGTATCCTTAATACTAATAGAGGTATACCCAACCCTCCTCCCCCCACCCTTAATAGAGGTATACCCAACCCTCCTCCCCCACCCTTAATAGAGGTATACCCAACCCTCCTCCCCCACCCTTAATAGAGGTATACCCAACCCTCCTCCCCCACCCTTAATAGAGGTGTACCCAACCCTCCTCCCCCACCCTTAATAGAGGTGTATCCTTAATACTAATAGAGGTATACCCAACCCTCCTCCCCCACCCTTAATAGAGGTATACCCAACCCTCCTCCCCCACCCTTAATAGAGGTATACCCAACCCTCCTCCCCCACCCTTAATAGAGGTATACCCAACCCTTCTCCCCCACCCTTAATAGAGGTATACCCAACCCTCCTCCCCCACCCTTAATACTAATAGAGGTATACCCAACCCTCCTCCTCCCCTACCCTTAATAGAGGTATACCCAACCCCCTTCCCCACCCTTAATAGAGGTGTACCCAACCCTCCTCCCCCACCCTTAATAGAGGTGTACCCAACCCTCCTCCCCCACCCTTAATAGAGGTGTACCCAACCCTCCTCCCCCACCCTTAATAGAGGTGTACCCAACCCCCTTCCCCACCCTTAATAGAGGTGTACCCAACCCTCCTCCCCCACCCTTAATAGAGGTGTACCCAACCCTCCTCCCCCACCCTTAATAGAGGTGTACCCAACCCTCCTCCCCCACCCTTAATAGAGGTATACCCAACCCTCCTCCCCCACCCTTAATAGAGGTGTACCCAACCCTCCTCCCCCACCCTTAATAGAGGTGTACCCAACCCTCCTCCCCCACCCTTAATAGAGGTGTACCCAACCCCCTTCCCCACCCTTAATAGAAGTGTACCCAACCCCCTTCCCCACCCTTAATAGAGGTGTACCCAACCCTCCTCCCCCACCCTTAATAGAGGTGTACCCAACCCCCTTCCCCACCCTTAATAGAGGTGTACCCAACCCCTTCCCCACCCTTAATAGAGGTGTACCCAACCCTCCTCCCCCACCCTTAATAGAGGTATACCCAACCCCCTTCCCCACCCTTAATAGAGGTGTACCCAACCCTCCTCCCCCACCCTTAATAGAGGTGTATCCTTAATAGAGGTGTACCCAACCCTCCTTCCCCACCCTTAATAGAGGTGTATCCTTAATAGAGGTGTACCCAACCCTCCTCCCCCACCCTTAATAGAGGTGTATCCTTAATAGAGGTGTACCCAACCCTCCTCCCCCACCCTTAATAGAGGTGTATCCTTAATAGAGGTGTACCCAACCCTCCTCCCCCACCCTTAATAGAGGTGTATCCTTAATAGAGGTGTACCCTTAATAGAGGTGTATCCTTAATAGAGGTGTATCCTTAATAGAGGTGTACCCTTAATAGAGGTGTATCCTTAATAGAGGTGTACCCTTAATAGAGGTGTACCCTTAATAGAGGTGTATCCTTAATAGAGGTGTACCCTTGATAGAGGTGTATCCTTAATAGAGGTGTACCCTTGATAGAGGTATATCCTTAATAGAGGTGTACCCTTGATAGAGGTGTATCCTTAATAGAGGTGTACCCTTGATAGAGGTGTATCCTTAATAGAGGTGTATCCTTAATAGAGGTGTATCCTTAATAGAGGTGTATCCTTAATAGAGGTGTACCCAACCCTCCTCCCCCACCCTTAATAGAGGTGTATCCTTAATAGAGGTGTACCCTTAATAGAGGTGTATCCTTAATAGAGGTGTACCCTTAATAGAGGTGTACCCTTAATAGAGGTGTATCCTTAATAGAGGTGTACCCTTGATAGAGAGAGGTGTATCCTTAATAGAGGTGTACCCTTGATAGAGGTGTATCCTTAATAGAGGTGTACCCTTGATAGAGGTGTATCCTTAATAGAGGTGTACCCTTGATAGAGGTGTATCCTTAATAGAGGTGTATCCTTAATAGAGGTGTATCCTTAATAGAGGTGTATCCTTAATAGAGGTGTACCCAACCCTCCTCCCCCACCCTTAATAGAGGTGTATCCTTAATAGAGGTGTACCCTTGATAGAGGTGTATCCTTAATAGAGGTGTATCCTTAATAGAGGTGTATCCTTAATAGAGGTGTACCCTTAATAGAGGTGTATCCTTAATAGAGGTGTATCCTTAATAGAGGTGTATCCTTAATAGAGGTGTATCCTTAATAGAGGTGTACCCTTAATATGTGTCCCAAAGGAGGGGTTATAATGTAACTGTAGTATACTAATAACTACATTATTTTAATATTAATTTTATTTTCAATCAAAATTTCAAGTAAAATGATCTGAATAACAAAATATTAAATGTTGCCAAGGCAGACAGAATTCATGGCCTTCAACATTTCACTCCAACACTTCAATAATCAATCAGTGTGGGCATTGTAATTCAATTTAGGCCTACGGGTTAAATAAACATAATAAATATAGTATCAGTAAGTATTATGTGTGGTGACAAAAACCTTTGAAATGGCCTATGTAAAACATAAATCAATACAACATTCTTATGAATTATGAATTATTATAAATAAGAACTTCTATAAATCTAATGAATGAATTTTCCAGATGTTATTTATTTGTACACATAAAATAAAACATAAATGACCTTGACTAGAAAAAAAAATACTGTACAACTTTTTTTATTATTGCATTTAAATTATTTATATGGTATGGGAACATTATTAGTATAATAAAAAGTTGATTTGATAGGCCTATGACAGCATAGAGCAAATACCCTATGATGCAGCAGTTGCAAGCCTATATTTGCCATAAAAAGTACCTACAAAAAATGTTCTTTTAATTGGCATCCATGGCTTCTGATCTTTATTGTAGGTATTATTTTAATGTGCAATCAATGGTTACTTTGTTTATTAGCTCAGTTTGATAGATAGAAAAACTTCTGACCAATCAGAGGCCTTGTATAGAAATCACTGTTCTTGATATTATAGATAGATATAAGTCACCTTCAAATGCAATTTTATGAAGTTAGATGTCTTTACCTAACAAAACAAAAAACATAGCACTGAAATATAGTCTTTAAATTTACCTCAAATTATAACCAATAAGCTTTGTTTATAGTTTAGACACAAACTTCTGACCAATCAGAGACTTACTACAGATATACTGTAGATAGAAGTTTTTTAAATGCAATCCTATTAAGTCACATTCCTTAACTAAAAATACTACCAAAGTATAGACTCAACAAACTTCAATTCAACATTATTATAACTAATTAATTACTGATTATTCCTCAATTAATATCTACTTTGACTCTTAGTTAAAGAATGAAGATTACTTGAGAGATTTTCTTCTCTAGGTTAACACTTGGAAAGAACACCCTATTGAACACTAACTGGGTAAAGTTGGAGAGTGGATAGGCCTAGATCGCAGGCTTTTAACAACAGGGAAAGACCTTAACAGTGTATTCGCATATGTATAGCACATTCATACTTCTTTAATAATATACAAATAATGAATGTTTATGAGTGCAATGGTACAAATAATGGCACGAGGTGAATGATGAAAGGTTATATCAACGAGGCAAAGCCGAGTTGATATAACCTTTCATCATTCACCAAGTGCCATTATTTGTACCATTACACGAATACAAAACATTCATTATTTGTTTTATATAACATCTAGACGTTTTTTTTTCGTACACAAAAATGTTTCAAAAAGTACTATTTAACGATCGTTGAATAGTGCGTACTATTGCACGCCATGTGACCCACATTCGTCCAATCAAATGACAGGAATTTATATAGGTGTTATATAATAATTAATATTTAAAGATACAACACAGAGGTAGTGTTTATTTAACAAAAATCCCAATAAACTAAATTTACATTTCACAGTGCTATAGTAACTATTAGACACAGGCAAGACCTTATAAATCTAAATATATACTTTGCTAGTCATATATAATTCTTACTAAATATTTTTCCTCTGGGGCCACAGTTTTTTATCCTCTGTCTCAGACAAAAAGCAACCCGATAAAGACGAGGATCAAAACATCTTAAAATATTGTGCAGTTTTGGTCTCATTTACCACCTGTTAGAGGAAGTCTTCGATTCTTGTTACATAACCTTTTCAGACGAGTCAGCAAAATACATCGAGGTGCAGCGAATTTATCTGTTACGAAATCCGGTAATACCTGTTGCGTACTGAACTTCACGTAAACTATGCTACAGTGGCTTAGGATGTCTCGACTAAACATCCCAAGCTATTCTGTGTTGTCTCTGTAGTAGTAGTAGGATAGAAGCTTATATTGTCAAGTTTAATAATGCTGTAGACTCATTGATAAATTATATACTGGTGATTAAGCATAGGAACTATACTCTAGCTACCATACACTGTGCAAACAATGTTTGACAAAAACATCCCGCATAATTATAGAGTATGCTTTTAAGTAAAGGCAGAAAATGAATGTTTATGATTGCAATGGTAGAAATAATTTCATGTGAAATTGGTTATATTTAAAATATAAAACACTCAAACCATTCGCAAAGTAAAATTTTGGACGCGGAGTAGACCAATTATAGATGGCGCACACTACAGGTTAAGCAAACGCAATCAGTTAACAATAGCCTCGTATGTGTGTGTGACAAAAATGAAATTTCAGTACTTCAGTGTCATTAAGAGTGCATTAGAACATTTAATTGAATAATGTGACCAACAAATGAATCAGGTTTGTTATAAATGTTTTTTACACTAGGGGTTTACCTCTATTTAGAGGACACAGCTCTATTAGGAATTGTACTTGCCTTTCTGGTGAGTTGTGCAAGAGAAATTCATACAAATATTTTGCATATAAACATTTATCAACATTTTTCTTTTGGTCATAACCCCTAGCACAGGAAGTGGAGATTTACTATTACTTATCAAAGAGTCAACCATTATATACTTGAAAGACTCGTTTATTCTCAAATGTCGAAAAATACTTGATACTAAATTTGGACTTTCTCCATGGGTTCATTAAAGGTAATAAAAACTGGGTAAAAATAAGTATTATATTCAAGTGTACAACAAACAAAACAATTTGGGATTATCTGGTAATAACAATTATATAAAATTTGATCCGGAAGATGAAGACATCCAAGTGGACTAGTTTTGATTTAAATATCAATTGGGCCTTACTCAAGGGAGGGACTTGTGAAGTGGAATTTAAGTTATCAGTGGGATTGATCATGTTAATCCATAAAAAAATAGATCAAATATTCACTTTTCCAAGAAATTTAAAGGCAATTTAACAAAGTGTGCGGCAGCTAGATTAGATGTAAAGTAAATTGATTGTACTAGGTGAACAATTTAATATTTAACCGACAAATTTGGAGTAATTATTTTTTTTTTTTATATTTGCGAGTAGAACATTTAAAATATACATTTTTTTTCCACTCTACTTTTACTTCTTTACCTAGGTTACCTTTCCCGATTGAAGTTTGTTTTTTGGCTTTATAGTTTTCCTTGCCCTTTTAAATCTTCTGTTTTATTTCTTTGTATTTCTTAATTATTTATACTGTTGAGCTTGTTCAGTAGTTTGTTCATTCAGTTAAATAAACATTTATTTCTTTCACATTCATATTTGAGTAAAACATTATAATTTCTGATATTTTATATATATTTTTTTTAGAGATATAATACAGTAAATCATAATGTATGAAAAAGGTGATTCAGTTACTGTATATAAAAAATGAAAGAGGCAAAAAAACCCAAGAAAGTATCTATCAATTGAAAAAAAAAAATCCAATTGAAAACTTGTATTGGGAAGCCATGTAAGAATATGATATACTTACTATACAAACTTGTTTGTTTGTTTGTTTTATTAAATTTTCCACACACATCAAATAATACAGTTTCTTTCTTCTTTCTAAAATACTGTTCTCCCACAGTGCCCGTATAACATATAACAAAAACAATAAAAAGTACAATCTTGAGCACTTTAGTGGATATGTGCGTTTTACAAATCTTATATATATATATATTATTATTATTATTATTATTATTATTACAATGAAAAAGTCCATGTCAATATGAGAATAAAACGACTGAAGTAGAAAATATAAAATATATATAACATGTTAAACTTTGTGTTTTTGTAATTATTATGTAGGAGAGTGATCCTTTTTACACTCTGCCAGACTGATGTCAATAACATTTATTATTTGTATTCAATACATATTTTGTATCATGTTTTTATAAAGAAATACAGGTAAATACATTGAATTGAGTTTCAAATAAATTAAAAAAAAAAAATTGTTATGGAACGTTTCTGGCATGTAGTAAAAATTTAAGACGATTAGTGAAAATTAATCGAAGGACATATCTTTTATCAGGAAACGAAATGTTCAAAGTTCCTGTGTGTAGTGTAGCTCAACAAGTAATGTTCTTAATCAGTGTGACGCTAACCAGTGGCGTGTGGTTTTCTTCAAAGTGTGAAAATGAAATTAACTAAGTCTGGGAAGGGGCAGCAGCTGTAGCCGTATCAAATCACAGTCATTCGCTCATGAGTCCCCCTTCCCGTAAGGACCAAAACTTTAGACAGGATCGTAATTACCAATGATAAATAGACTATTGAAGAATGTCATATTAAGTTTAACAACAATACTACAGAGTATAGAATTTGGCCAGTGTTTCAAGCATAGACAGATGGACAATTTAATTTGAGGCTATAGAAGGAAGGGGAACCTAGCATTGTTCCCCCAGGTGAAACTTTCAGACATGCTGTTGGATAACTTAATATATTGCTAATCATACATCTGTTTTCACAATAGAAAACAATGCGGAAAATTGCGAGTTTTGGGATGGGGCTTTAGAAATCCTAAATTAAATTAGGATTGTCGTTAACTTTACTGTTTATCATGACAGTGTAAAAAATGTTATATAGCCTTTCGGATTCACATTAAATAAAGGTCTTTACATACAGTGAAGCTATGTCTACACTATCAAACTTTATTTGAAAAAAAAAGTGTGATATGCCCAAATATGGTAGTGATATGCCTAAATATGGTAGTGATATGACATCATCATGTCCATATATAGTTTTATAAATATATACATTATACATAGCAAATGTTGGCTTGAATATGCAATAACAGTACATACTGTAAGGAAATGTAACAAATGTTATCTACCAATATCCTTCCTTATAGAAAATATAGAAAAGTATAGTTAGTACATAGTATGTACATTAAAGAAAAAAGAAAAAAACTGTTTATATTCAAATATGTGCAGTTGTTACCATCTTTATCATTCTTCCTATTATCAGACTGGACCCAAATACATTAGAACTAGTAACACTAGAACTTAAGGGGACACCTGTGGACAGAGTATTTCAATAGGAGTAAAGCTCTGTCTACACTATCAAACTTTATGTGTCAAAAAAATGTGATGTGCCCATATATGGACATGATGATGTCATATCACTACCATATTTAAGCATAGCACTACCATATATGGGTACATCAAACTTTTTTGACACATAAAGTTTGATAGTGTAGACAGAGCTTTAGTGGTAGTTCACACATACATTTCTCCTCATTTATTTCTTAACACTAAAATGACAAAAATGTGATGGGAATTATATGGACATGATAATGTCATATCACTACCATATTTGGGCATATCACACATTTTTTGTCAAACTGGTATAGTGTAGACAGAGCTTAATAGGAGAGTCCCTAAGGTGGGGTTCTGCTGTACATGGAAATGTTGTTTACATGTTTTGTGTGAATCGTGTTTTATAACTAACAAAGATTGATGCATCCATCATTGAAATACATTATACAACACTGTGGCATTCTGCATAGAAACAGAATCCTATTAATACACTACATACCCTGAATAACATAACTATTAATAATATAATCTTCCAAGTTTAAACTTAAATATAGTGTTAAAATGTGTGAGTCTGTTGCTAAAGTTATAACAAAGTTCATGAACGCTGAATGGTACAGTAGGTAGTGTGTACTCAACTTATCTTCTCAGAATATCTTAGTGGTATAAACGAAGATCCACCACTAACATTTACCAGAGATGGAAAATGCGAAAGTAAAAAGCTTTGGTTTATCACTAGAAATTAAGAACATTACGGGGTTAGAAGTTCATGCGTGAAATGCAGTAATAAAGACAATAAACAGATGCATCAATAATAGACCCCTTTGTGGGAAAGAAGCGTATTGAACGTTTTACGGAAATTACCCCCTTCTGCCGCCGAGTGATTCCCCCTGCACGTTACAATGACTAACTGAATCTCGAATTCGAACTTACTGTTTTACAAAAATAAATAATGTCATTATAAAGTATTGCAATAATTTGGTGTTTTGTTTTACAAATTTATGTCCTTCTTGCACAGTTTCTCATTACTATTAATTTGTTTCAAGCATTTCAATTACCTGAAATATTGAGACTTGATAAAATTATATTATGCAATCAAAATCATCTGTTGAAAAACATTTTGGGTTCATAATCAAGTAAGCTCTTACTCAATGGTGTAACACTGAGGCCCGGGGCCGCTGGTTCAGGGACCCCAAGTGATCCTTTAATGTTTTTAGCCTTTTTCGAAATATTTTGCAGTCTGTAGCTCTTCTTTCTTACTGTACAAACTTATGCAAACTCACATGTGCAACATTTCTTAAAACTTTAGTCTTTTCAATAAATTCATTTTGTAGAAAAAAATATTTAATAAATACATGAACTCAAAATGGCCAGAGTAGACCATTATGCTTGGTTCCCATTAAGATGCAACACAAGGACAAAATACTAATCCAAAATTACTTGCGTTGCGCTTACATCAAGAATCCATTTCACAATAGCGTAGCAACTTCCTACACCAACCTACCCTTACTGCTTACACATTTAAGCTCTGTCTACACTATCAATTAGTTTGATAAAAAATGTGCCCATATAGTGATATGCCCAAATATGGTAGTGATATGACATCGTCATGTCCATATGAGCACATCACATTTTTTTTGTCACATAAAGTTTAATAGTGTAGACAGAGCTTTATAATAAATAATATAACAACAAATTTAAAACTTTTGTTTTCTACGATAATCAATTATGGCTAATAAAACTTTTTTAAATAAAAACTTAGGTTAAATGGGCACTATTATTTATTTAAACCTTCATTACAATAAAACTTTTCTGAATTTACATGAAAACCATCTTGGCATAAATCCATTGAAAGAAAGTTATTTTCACAACTGGAATTAATCCAACATTGGAAGTCATCCGGCACAAACTGTATTGAAATATACTTTCACTGTGGAACAAATCTTGGCATCAAGATCATTGAAAAATACTACACTTTTTTTATAGTATAGTTTAGTTTACTAAATAGTTTTAGTAGTCATAAAAAAAAAATTATTGGCACTGTTAATATGACGTATAACAAAAGCGTGTGCTATGTATAAATAGGTTTTGAGGACTATAGAAGCAGTCTACAAACAGTTCATGAAAAACGTGTATTGATTTCAAAATGCCAAGGGCCTGGGCATAAAAGCTTCGAAATAAAATAAAATTAAAGCTGTAACAGTTGTGTTTTTTTGAGCTTAGACCTTTATACGATTGAGCTAAAAAAAAAAAAGCATTGAAATGATTTTTTAAATACATACCTTTATTCTCAATGTGGTTTGCGGAAAACTTTGTCAACCTTCTAAACCCCTTGGGGATAAAGTTGTGTCATGCAATCAGTAGGTGCTGCAGAAACAGGGAAACCACCTAAACCTATAAATTCCACACCATTTAATTTGATACAGTTTATTGTGTTTAATAGAACAATACCACATTAAAACCAATATCCTATTGAGATGGTGTAAATAACGTTCACAGTTTACAGTGCTGTAGAAATACTGTAAATATTTGTTGATATTAACAGTGTTTACCCGTGTAAAATTTCTTTGATTTAAAAATGCTCTACATTATCTGTTACGCTCTTCAAATCTCTTCATTAAATGGGAGAAAATTTGTATTATTGGTTGTATATTATATTAAATTTTTATTCTAAAATAAAGTGATCAATGAATTATATAATTGGGAGCTTTCGACTTTGCAACAACCTACAGTATCACTGTAAATGACGTCATAAGGAAACATTCGTAAACAACGTTTCGTTTGGCAATTTTTGTCAAGTCGTCGTATGTCCAAGTGACTTTGATTTTTTTATGGTGCACAGCCGTCGTGATAAATCAAAATCGATATTAAAGAGCTGTACACAACTTGCTCAAATGATGTAATGCATAATTTACTTAAGTTCTAGTTGTAAGTCATCCTACATTGATAAATATGATAGTAGCTAGGATTAACGAATTGGTTTCTTACAGAACTGTCTTAAATTGTTAATTTTCAAAACAATTTTTCATATCCTAAACACATTACTACCAGCGTCCCTCCGGAATCAACACTGGGACTTCTCCTCTTTACAAGACTTACCAAAGTGGAAATGATGCCTTAAAAATAGATACAAACCTTAGTACCATATGGAATTTAAATTATTAAGTCATTATTATTTTAAGTACCTTTTAAACATTTCTCACTCTTTACGGGCTCTTTACTTAAACACTTGTTTACCTTGCTGTACTTAAAAAATCTTAATTTTAAGCGTGTCTGCAATTAACAACTGTATAAAGATTATAAAACAGTTAATGAAATAAAAGAACTACTTGGAACTTAAATTAAAGAACATCAAAAGAATTAACTGAAGTTGTTCAAAATCTAAAAATAACTTACTAATAATGCTGATGTCTGTCCTTTGATGTTTTATGCTCTTCTTCTGAAGTGCTGTTAATAGGAATAATCCATTGCTTTATATCGCTGGCTTTAATTAAGTGTTCAGATGAAGTCTGTAATAGAAAAAAAATGGAATTGGACTTTAATGCAATTGATTATTAAACCTATTGCATAACCGATGATTGGTCCTATGTGGTTCTGTTCCTCACCATCCACACAGCTGGACTGGACTGTAGGCATCCACACCGGACAGTAGGCCGACTTCATGGGTCATTAACATACATTTTAGTAAACAACATTATGTTTGACGATGCAATTAGTAATATTATTTCTTTTGGTCATCATTTTATCAAATTTCTAAACCAACATGTTTTGACAGTAAACAATCAAATGCTTGTCTATCAATTGTTCAAATGGCAATAATGTCAGTTTTCAATATGAAGGTTGCTGCCAGGACACGACCAGTCCACCACTTCCATTCTCAAACTTTCAACATCATTACCAAATAACTTGACTACAACGAAAAAGATTCAAACCCCACGGCATCGGTCCACCGTAAATTAAGATTCAAGGTCCCCTTGGACAAAAGACAAGGGATGCCAGGGCATCAGTTCCTCTACCACAGCTCAAACATTCCCCAAAATTCATCATAATTACCAAATAATATTCAAAATATGTAGTGTAAAAGTGTAATTTTATTCTTCTGGCTTAATTTAACATGCCTCATAATTCGGTTCTAGGAATAAAAGTAAAAAAAACCAAAGAGGCTAGTGAAGGTAATAAATAGTCTTATAGGGCACACCCAGTGGGCAGACTTCCGACTGAATATATTTAGTGCATAAAGTCAAGTCGGAATATGATATATTTAGGTAGGAGATTAAAACGCTGAATTAACTAATTGTTAATTCAAAGCGGTTTACATTACAATACCCTTTGATCATTATATCTAAACATTGGCTAAAACTGCGTCATTGATATAGCCACAGGCTTTTGCTAATAGACATCCTGAGAGGTGAGATTTCAACCCAAAGAATGCAATGACATTGACAGGAGGGAATCTTTGGCCAAAACACCTACACAACTACAACAAGTATGCTTATTGATGTTAATCCAAATTCTAGCTTGAGGCATCCACACTATGTATTTCATGTCAATCGGCAGCATTCTGAATGGTTAAATATTTGCGGGTAGAAGCAACTTGAAAGTCAACAGCTCGGGGCAATCTAGCTACCGTTCAGAGGCATGTTCACGAAAAGTGATACCTTGAAAAGAATGAACGGCACTTATTCTGCTTCCTGTATATTTGAAATATAAACATTTATACATCTTACCTTATTGTAAAATAGGAACCGCAATTGGTCAAATAACTCATTTAGCTACGTAAAGTTAAAAGTTCAAATTCCAAAGTTTACTAATTTACGTCAAAGTAAATGTCATCATTTCAATGTCATGATTTATATCAGCTCAAGAATCACACGCTACACGTGTGAAATTATATTCTAGGTAACAATCATTATTACATCTGAGCACTATTAAATTCACCGATTAAAATATTTTATAAAAAAAAAACAATTAACAGATAAAACCTAAATTATATTTGACAGTACTTAAACCTATTCGTTGACATACTGAAAATGAGTGAATGATTGCCTCAGTGGGGAGAAACGAGACAGTCACGTGGCAGCGCTTATCTAATTGATGTTCTAATATAAATCCACTGATTTAGGTGAGATAATCATACACAGTATTTTATTAAACCAAAAAAAAAAATACAGATACCATCTGTATAGTTTGATTTTCAGTTATTTTTATATAGCTAGCCCATAATCAGATATGGGTTTTAAAAAAGATTTGAATATATTTCTAATGATGTATAGAAGGTTATATTTCTGGGGCAAATGCTTTCAAATCTGATATCGTTTAATACACGACACAAAACTAGAATATATGAACCCATAGCGTGTTTTGAGGATGTTTATAGGATGTGTGTTCAGTCTCAAACATAAATCTACAAGGGTTGACTAGGCTAAAATAAAGCATGTGTTATGTCTGACCGTTTCCTGTAACGCAAGGGGTTTTTCTCAGGTGAAACTCTGACTTTAAATGGTTGACTAGGCTAAAATTAAGCGTGTGTTATGTCTTACCATCTTCTGTAATGCAAGAGTTTTTCTCGGATGAAATTCTAACTTTAAAAAGTCGACTAGGCTAAAATAAGGCATGTGATGTGTGATATTTCTTCAAATTCAAGGATATTTTAATTCTCACGTAAATTCAGACTAAATAAGGAGTAAGTTAAAATGAGGCACAACATAAAGTTTGACATGTCCAAAATATTAAAGCATGCGTTAATGTCTTTATTATAGCACATCTCATTGTATTGTAATTTGATTGTCAATTACGCATCATGTGTTATTTGGAATTCGCCCTATCTCATTGAAGAGTGATATAATGGTGATAATGAACGGTACTAATGCACGTTCAGCTTTCTGCAAACATTTTGAGAATTTTTGCCACACGACGTTGTTGGCCTAGCTTCCCTGCCTAGCATTCATTAATGATTTACCATGGATAACTTGAATAAAAGTAGGTGTTTTAAAACAAATCATTAATGCTTTGTATTTTTTGAATGGTGGGAATATTTCATTCGTTGAAAAATTGACTGCTCTATTTAACTCGGCTCCACGTCGTTAAAATAGAGTCAATTTTTCAACTCATGAAATATTCTCACCATTCCACTCATAAACATTCATTATAAAATTTATTTGTATACCCTTTTGTGTAAAATGAAATTCTACGTTTGGATTTGTCTATGATCAATAACACGATCTTAACTTGTATTAAAAGCATTTTTAAAAATGTTTTATTTGATAAAATCATAATGGGAAAATGCTTAGAGAAATGTTAGACAACAACGAATTACGTAACTTGATCTAAGGCCATGAACTCTAGATATCAAATCTAAAGAGAAAAGAAACTCTAAATAAAGTATTAAAACAAATTTTGGATTGTAATGAAGACACAAAAATGAAATATTGTAAATGAATATATAAAATACTATTCTTAATTCTGGCCCCGAAACCTGGACTCAGAAATACCGGGATGGTGTCCGGCGGGGGATAGTTTTACCTTAGTTAAGCATAGTTACATTCTTTCACATTATTGATCGTTTCCATCCCCAAAACCTTGACTCAGAAATACTGGGATGGTTTCGGGCGGGGGATAGTTTTACCTTAGTTAAGCATAGTTAAATTCTTTCATATTATTGATCGTTTCCATCCCCAAAACCTTGACTCAGAAATACTGGGATGGTGTCGGGCGGGGGATAGTTTTACCTTAGTTAAGCATAGTTAAATTCTTTCACATTATTGATCGTTTCCATCCCCAAAACCTTGACTCAGAAATACTGGGATGGTTTCGGGCGGGGGATAGTTTTACCTTAGTTAAGCATAGTTAAATTCTTTCATATTATTGATCGTTTCCATCCCCGAAACCTGGACTCAGAAATACCGGGATGGTGTCCGGCGGGGGATAGTGTCCGGCGGAGGATAGTTTTACCTTAGTTAAGCATAGTTACATTCTTTCCCATTATTGATCGTTTCCATCCCCGAAACCTTGACTCAGAAATACTGGGATGGTTTTGGGCGGGGGATAGTTTAACCCTAGTTAAGTTAGTGCATGCTTCATTTACTCTCTATTCTTAATTCTGGCCCCGAAACATTGACTCAGAAATACTGGGATGGTGTCGGGCGGGGGATAGTTTTACCTTAGTTAAGCATAGTTACATTCTTTCATATTATTGATCGTTTCCATCCCCGAAACCTCGACTAAGAAATACCGGAATGGTGTCCGGCGGGGGATAGTTTATTACCATTAGTTAGGGTCTAATGTAAAGCACCTAGAGGGGTCAGTGATCCATTAGGCGCTATATAAATATTGTTTATTATTATTATTATTATTAATAAGCAAAAAGCTAAATCAAAACGATAAAGTAAAACAGCCAGAAAAATTCCTTCCTCAGTGCAAGTGAGAGTACGAACCAGAAATCAGTTAATTGAGAATATGAACCAGACAAGCGCTGGACTGGAATAAAAGAAATAAAAACAAAGGAGAAACAGGCTGGTGAATAGATGGTAGAGGAGGAGTAAGAGTAGAAAACAATGAAAATAGCTTGGTAGATTTTTTAGATAAACAATTTTGGAATGGAATTAAAATACAACTCAAATGGTGATTAATATTGATTGATATATTAGATATAATAAAGATGAAGAAATCTGTGAGAATGGGAAAAATCTAATATGCATTTAAATGAAATGTGGGTGCTAAAAGGCTAACAAATTCATTCCTTAATTGTCTGTACTCTAGCCTACTACTACACAAAAATGCATGTAAAAAAGTCCTAAGTGATGTTACCACGAGACAGTATCCAACTTCTGAAGTAGTCCAACTAGTATAACTCGAGTGATAAATCTAATTACCGATACACATAGTATAGTATCACTACTAGATTTAATGGTAGACATTACAGTGACTAGCTATTGGAGGCGGAGCTTAGAACTTATGATGCTCAAATCTTCTGACCAATCACAAACAGCGATCATTCAACTCTGATTGGTCAACTGATCTACAATGTAATATATCAAAATATGGTTTGTAACTAGAAATGTTCAACTGACCAATGGATTAGAACCAATGTTGGTCTGTTAGTACTACCATTTATAACCTTGTCTACCCTATATAATCAGTCACAATGACTTCTAAGAGGACAGATACATAATTTTGACAGAAGACAAGACATAACCAGGATTTTATCTTTACTATGTTTTGAAACATCTAATGAGTAACATCAAAAGAAGAGAATAGGTAATAATTCATTTCTTTATTAAATTATTAATTTATAGATTGTATCCTACATGTACTGTATTTTATTAATTCTTTTATTTCAAATATTCATGTTATGTTATTTGATTATAAATGTATATACCTGTTAATATTTCATAGGTAAATCTTTATATTATAATGTTTTATTCCATTTTTAATATTCAAATTATGTTATCAGATTTGATTATTATTCTTTTTAGTAGTAAATACCGTCAATTATATTAGGTAAACCTTAATAAAACTTTTTATTAATATCCATATTATGTTATTATATTTGATTATTAATCGTACGGATAAAACTACTGAAGTTCTGTAATAAATGGTAATTATTAATTTAAAATGCATCGGATTCAATTGAAGTTCACCATTCAGCATACTAAAATTTAAATTTGATTAATAAAATTTGTATTCATTAATATTTTGTAAATTTAATTTTTTGACATAAATTTTAGTTTAATTTTACTTATTTAAATATAAACATGTATATTTAAATTTGAAATGCATATTTATGATATTTAAATCAAAAATTTAAATAAACATTATTAATATTAAATAACTTAATTTTTCAAATACTATTTTAATTTTAAATATTCAAATTAGAAATGCATATTCATGATTGAAGTTTCTATTTCACTGTAATGATTGTAAATCCCTCCTATTCAGGGGACACTTTTAAGTGAAATGATGGAAAGGCAATGTTTTAAGATCATGGCCAACTCTTTTTCAGGGGACACCTGTACTCAGGGGACACCTGTACTAAGAGGACACCTGTACTAAGAGGACATTCTGTTGGGTTTTATAAGGTGTACCCTTAACACTACTATATAATGAAATAACTGTATAAATAGATGAATATTATTGAACATGTTAGATCTTCAAAAATGTTAATTAGCTACAATAATTAAAATTTTTTTTTTTTTTTACAGGATTCGCATATAAAATAGTAATTGTTACATAAATTCCAGTACATACCTCAATATGATTTCGACGTTAGTTGTTTATTTCTTATCAGCAGCATTTATTTACATTACACTGTATTACATAAGTGAATTACGAGACTTTTATATTCTTCGCATGCCGCCTGGTCCACTATCGTTACCGTTTATTGGAAACTTATTGAACCTTGACCACAAATTTATGCATTTATCTCTCGGCGAACTTGCAAAAAGGCATGGTAAAATTTTTACAATAAAATTTGGCTCGGATCGTGTCGTTATCTTAAATGACACGGCGCAGGTTAAGCAAGCGTACAACGGACCTCACTTAACGAGCAGGCCAAAAGTTTTTTCAATTGACTTTTTTCTGAATAAATGTTTTATGACGTGCTCCGACAAACAGGAGTTTCGAACTCATACAAGACTTATGAAAAACACGTTTCGTGTAATCTCAGACACAAACCTGAATACGAAAATTACAGAGGAAGCAGAGGACCTAATAAGGCACTTTGAAAGTTATGAAAATAAGCCATTTAATCCGAGAAAGGATTGTCACTTGGCTTCTCTCAACATTCTTTACAACCTTGCATTCGGACAGCGATACCACCGTGACGATTCTGAGCTGGAAGAAATCCTCAGTTATTCATCAGACATAATCAAAGGCATCTCTCCGGCACATCCCGTCAACTTGTTACCATGGTTGCAAAAAATTCCCAACAAATGGTTAAATGCGTTGAGCAAAGCACGAGATAGAAGAGACTGTCTGCTTATGAAAAAATATTACGAACATGATGCCACGTACAAAGAGGGCGTTATAAGAGATATGCTTGATGTCTTATTAAAGGAAGCACGTAACGCAAAAGCGCAAGGAGATGAGAATGTTCTTCGTCTATTAACACCTGAACATATTGTTATCAACATCTGGACAATCTTCTTTGCAGGTAATAAATGAAATTTATATAATTATAGATTAAAGATATACTGTATTGTTGCCTGAACAAATAAATTGGTTGTTGAATAGGCCATTGTAATTAATTTCACATGTCATAAAAATGGATTTTAAAAAATAATTAGTAATAATTAAGAAATAATTTTACCTAAAATGGCCTATTGAAAGTTAATATTCATCTCTTTTTTGTGCAGACAAAATAATTTAATTACTAATAATTAATTATATATAATTAATTATTAGTAATTAATAGATATATCTACTCATTATTAATATTACATTATGGTATATGATATATTGTGCAAACAATATTAATCTAAAGAAAAAGATGATTTTAAATATTCATAAAAATGTATTATGAAAAAAGATTAAACAGGGAAAGCTTGGGTTCTTTGGCTATATTTTAATTTAACTTTTTTCTTTATATATCTGAATTGTTGATATCCAGCCATTGTTTCCAACTGCGTTTTCAGTAATTTGCTTATGGAAATATTTACTAATTTAATTTTAGATTTTTATCATAACACAGTATTCTTTAGATCTCCATTGCCTTGTTAGTAGTGGTCGGCCTAGTGGCTGCAATAAATAACAGTTCTTGTCTATTTTAGCAACATCATAATAGTTTAAACTCTAATCTGATTAGTTGTATCTGGTCATTTACCTGGGCCTCTAACCATCAGCCTTGAGTCAGGGTTGAAGAGGGTGAGAAGGAACCTCGCTAAGCATAGGTTCTTTAAAAATCCACTTAATGTTTTAGGTGTGAGGTTAATAACGCTAGAGGGACGCACACCTGAGCTATCTAACATAACGCTGAATGATCCATTGGTGGTTAATGGGCAATTATGGAAAGATAATATGAATACCATCTATAATAACATCATCATGAATAATACAACACAGAGTTCAAACATTACTAATGTACTACATGTTTTCACATACAGAATGTTTATTTAGGAGAGAAACCGTAAAAAATTAATTTAGATTAAAATAAATTTCCAAATTATGATTTACATAATGATTAAAAATGGCAAAAGCTTGATGCAATACATTGTTATTGTAGTAAATGTTCATAGGATTAGACAAGATAACCTAACCTTTTTTTTCTTCAATCATCATCAGTTTCTTGCTTGTTTCCATTTTTGTTGGTCATGTTTTTACTAAAACTTGAAAACAGAACATTTCATAACTTTTAATAGTCAAGGTTTAGACCTTACGTGAAGATATGTACTTCACTTGTTATAAGGATTCAAAGTTGCTCAGCGTAAATTACGCACAATTTAATGAAATTCTATGATTGGTCCTAAATTAAAAACCAAAAGGCAGTTTTTAAATGTTTGTAAAACATAATGAAACAAAGAAGAAGAATTTCAGGAAAAAAATATTTGTTGGTACAGGTACTTTCCTTTTTATTGCATGACCTCAAAACATTCAGAGTCAATAATATTTGTCCAAAATGTTTATTTTTATATTTCCAAAAATTGTTAAACTTTCTTAATTTGGTTGTCAAATTGTTAACAAAACTGGCTTGTCACACATCCGCTCTAACATCAACTAGTTCCTTAATTTTAACAAAATCCTTATGGTATTGGACAAATGTCCTAATACGTGAACAGCTTGGTAAATAAATTACATCTGCTATTGAGAGGGTCATCCAATTGTTAGTTCAATGGTACATTGGACCAGACAGTTTAAACCTCCCCTGTTAAAAAAAATCTGTATACCATACCATTTTGTAAGACATTTTCGATCATAAAATATAAATAAATGACTTTTGAAATCACTGAGAATGTTGGATTCGTAAGAAAAATTAAGGTTAGGATAGAATATACATTTGAAAGTAATTTTATACACTAACAAATAACTGAAAAAAGGTAAAATCACAATGGCAAAAATTAAAATAAAAAACAATAGTGGCTGGGAAATAAATTTCTAAAACATTTTTTAAAATAGATTTTTAAAAAACCAATAAATCTTGATTCAAAAAACATTCTTTATTGTCTATGTTATAAGTCTATTTTGTGTTTAAAAAAGTTTGCCAAATACTCAAATTTTACTAATAAAATATGAAATAAAATACACAGTGACATTAAAAAAAAAAATGTTTGTAGACATGTAGTGTTACAGTAGCAACATTGTTACATACATGTTAATATACATAATAGGAATGTCCTTATGACTATTAACCAAAAAAAAGTGATTCCTTAACTGAATAAGCTGATAAATAAAGAACTCTGTTATTTTAATTCCTCATGGGAAATACCCAACCAAGGTTTTTTAATGTAAAATGAAACATCAATACCTAATAAATGTCATAGCATATCATTGACACTTAAGGGTGAAATAACCAACAGCTGTGATTTAACAGTATAAGGGGGTAAATCAACAATTTGTAAACAATAAATACAATACAGAAGCCCCCTGTTTGGGTCATTATTCTCGAGGGACACCCCTATTGGGGACACCCTTATTCAAAGGCACCCTATCCATTTAGATACCTCTATTCAAAGGGACACCACTAAAGCTTGATTCCCACTCATAACGAAACGCAACGCAAGGACTTAACACAATGTAAGGACCTAACACAACGTAAGTGTTTTGACCAATCACAAGTGATTTATTTATTCCGGTATTTAAACATTACAAAAAGCAGAACAAGTCTGAAATTATTGTAGCACATTATATAAAAAATTTACATTACAGATAAAAAATACAAAACAATTTACAATATGCATAAGAAAAATAAATAGACTGTACATTAATCATTAAAATTTATCTAGTATTTTAAATATATTTATCAAGGTTTTAATTTATTTTAAGCAATATATACAATAGTATTAATTTAAATGAATTTATTTATTTACTTATAAAAATCCTATATATAATAAAAAAAAATTATTTCGAGTTAAGCAGATTAACAATATACGGTACAGCAGACCGTTTATATCTGTCGGTTTTGCATTTAGGCACTTCCAGATTTCCACCATTGGATCTAAGGTTTAATTTTCGCTTGCGGCAAGGAGGGAGCATATCCCTGTGCAAAGCCGATTTTATGAGACCCTGACCAAAGGAAAGGACCAGACTTTCCTTCCTTGCCGCAAGCGAAAGGAGTTGCGTCTCCTCTAAAGCTAAATCGTACGATATATAAATGGTGGATATGTATGGATTATTCGAACAGTGGCTTGTCATTGGTAAACTAGCATGTGAGTCCTTGCATTGCGTCCTAGTGGGAACCACGCTTAAGGGAAATCAACCTTGTTTAAAAGATGCCTCATTGAGGAGACACTATGAACATCACACTATAAAGTTTAGGGAATTCCCTTTTCTTAGGAAATATCTAGTATATCTAAAATATGAAATAGGAAATCCCTTTTAAATGAACTCTTCTCTAGTGTTGTTAAAAACAGTTCATATAATTATCATTAAGAAGAGATAATCTATTTTAATTTAAAAAATCCTTGAAATTTCTTCAATTGTGTGCATGATAGTAATAAATAAATTATTTTTGTTTTAAAAATGGTTTAAAAATGAAATAATGTTTTTTTAATAAATGACAATATATCAATATGCAGAAGAATACTCGTTTGGGACACTCCTTAGCTACAGTTAGAAGGGGACACTTTCCAATTAAATAATAACTGGTGAAAATATTATGTTTTATGGCCGATTCCTATTAGGGGACACCCCTTTCAAAAACCACTTTGTTGTACTCACAAGGTGTCCCCTCAATAGAGGTTATACTATAGTACACACTATGAAGAACATTTAAAATAAAAACTGAATAAATTATGTATAAAGTCAATCGAAAGTTGATTACGGTTTGATAAATAAAAATTTGGTAGAGGGAGACTACCAAGCCCCCGCCACCCACTCTTTCTAAATCCATGCTTCACTGATTTGTGTAGTCTGCTGACTCACGAACACGCAAACTCGTACCTAAGATTACTATAATCAGTATAATTCATTTTTCATCCATTAACACTTAACCTACAGCAACTTTAAGCTGTGAAAAAAAACCACACAAGCTTTTATCGTGATATATTGATGTCATGCATATGTTGATACAGTTAGATTTTGAGGATTAAAGATCTAAGGATTCCTCACAACACCTTGACTACTGAATAGATATGACCTTGCAGTAGAAGAAATTTTGTAGGCGAACGTTTGTTTAATATTTTCATTACTTCAACATAGAGAAATGTACTCCAAGTACTATTTATACAGTAGAGCCTCTATTAAAGGGACACCTTCAGGATCCAATAGGGGTGTCCCATGAATGGGAGTTAGCCATATAGTGTTCAAACATGTATTTCCAATTCATGGGAAACTGTTTTCTTAAAATAGGGTGTCCCATGAATGGGAGTTGGCCATATAGTGTTCAAACATGTATTTCCAATTCATGGGAAACTGTTTTCTTAAAATAGGGTGTCCCATGAATGGGAGTTGGCCATATAGTGTTGAAGCATGTATTTCCAATTCATGGGAAACTGTTTTCTTAAAATAGGGTGTCCCATGAATGGGAGTTGGCCATATAGTGTTCAAACATGTATTTCCAATTCATGGGAAACTGTTTTCTTAAAATAGGGTGTCCCATGAATGGGAGTTGGCCATATAGTGTTCAAACATGTATTTTCAATTCATGGGAAACTGTTTTCTTAAAATAGGGTGTCCCATGAATGGGAGTTGGCCATATAGTGTTCAAACATGTATTTCCAATTCATGGGAAACTGTTTTCTTAAAATAGGTTGTCCCATGAATGGGAGTTGGCCATATAGTGTTCAAACATGTATTTCCAATTCATGGGAAACTGTTTTCTTAAAATAGGGTGTCCCATGAATGGGAGTTGGCCATATAGTGTTCAAACATGTATTTCCAATTCATGGGAAACTGTTTTCTTAAAATAGGGTGTCCCATGAATGGGAGTTGGCCATATAGTGTTCAAACATGTATTTCCAATTCATGGGAAACTGTTTTCTTAAAATAGGTTGTCCCATGAATGGGAGTTGGCCATATAGTGTTCAAACATGTATTTCCAATTCATGGGAAACTGTTTTCTTAAAATAGGTTGTCCCATGAATAAGAGTTGGCCATATAGTGTTCAAACATGTATTTCCAATTCATGGGAAACTGTTTTCTTAAAATAGGGTGTCCCGTGAATGGGAGTTGGCCATAGTGTTCAAACAATTCCAATTCATGGGAAACTGTTTTCTTAAAATAGGGTGTCCCATGAATGAATGGGAGTTGGCCATATAGTGTTCAAACATGTATTTCCAATTCATGGGAAACTGTTTTCTTAAAATAGGTTGTCCCATGAATGGGAGTTGGCCATATAGTGTTCAAACATGTATTTCCAATTCATGGGAAACTGTTTTCTTAAAATAGGTTGTCCCATGAATAGGAGTTTCCAAAAAGAAAGGGTCTTATTCTACTGTAGTAAAGTAAGGTCCCACAGAGAGGTTTTTTTCAGAAAAGATTTAAGCTGTGACATATGATATTTATCTGTACGAACAAAATCATCAAAGACTAAACACATTTAAAAGATTTTATCAATAGAAATAAATAGAAAATATAATCTTTAAATGTAATACTGTTAAGTAATGTATAGATGAGCATCTTCAAGCTGAACCACTAACAAAAACAAGATTAATAATTTGTATTGAAGAAATCATATATAATCGTATATTAGTAAAGCTATCATATTAGTCAGAAGTTGAATACATTATAAATAAAATCTACATTTGGCATGATCTTGAGTCAAGTTCCTAGTACGGTATTACATAATTAATAGTATACTGTACACTTTAAAAACAAAATCATCAAAGACCAACACCAACATAAGATATTACAAATATAAAAATAATACCGTAAAATAATGAACAAAAAATTAACATTTTTAAGCTGAACCACTAACAAAAAAATAAGATTAATAATTTCTTATGAAAACTTTATTATAAACATCTTAGTATAGGTACTATATTATTCAGAAGTTGAATACAATAATAAAATCCACTTTTGGCATGATCTTGAGTCAAGTTTCTGGTACGGTATTGCATAATTTTACACAAAGTTCTATTCTTTTCAAGAACTTGTCTGATTTCTTAATACCATATAACACCAATAATCTTAAATTATTTGTTATTCCGGAAGTCCTATTCATAAATGATTTTATTATGAAATCAAGAATAATGCTGCTAATCACGGACAACAATTATCTATTTGTTTAATTGTTGTTCAATTGTTTATCTATGAAATCCTCATGACATATTTTACTAGTCTCAAAGTGGAAATATTGAAGTCTCACTACAATAGAAATGGTTTATTACGAAGAAACTGAAGAACACTTAGGCTGAAATCCTACAATAATAACTTGAGGTATAAATCATTTTGAACCTTTTGGATTTAGAATAAAAAAAGATAAGCCACACGTTAGAAAAGGGAAAAAGACATTAGTATTTATTTTGTTTACACAATTATTCCACACAATGAGAAAAAAAAAAATACAATCTTATACTGATTAATCGATTGATGTTTGGTCTATGAGTATTATTTCAGTTATCTGCTAAGTTAATAGGGAGGTTTCGCAACCTTACGAATACGATAACGAAAACGGATACGTCATACATTTGTGAAACTTTTGAGCTGATCCCCATTTCATATTCGTAAAGCATATTCGTGTTGACGAATATCACCAGTCATATTCGTAACTACAAAACGAGTATAGTTTTTGATCTATTTTGCACATTTTGCATGTGAATCAGGAATGATTCATGATTATAATATAATTATAGATTTATTGAAAGTAATTTACTAAAGTAATTTAAAAAAATGCCAAGTCAATTTTGATAAATAGCAGTTTTTAAAGTCCTCACTCGCTTTGATGTTACGCTAGGCCAAGGCAGCCAAGCACCAAGCAACACGTACCTGCGCTTCGCTCAAATTTACCGCAGTCATATTTTGGACGCGCCTCAATATTTCGTTGCCAAACATATTTTTTTATGGCTTACGAAAACGAATACGTGTGTATGACGTATCCGTTTTCGTTATCGTATTCGTAAGATTGCCAAACCTCCCTAATAGCTTATAGATTAAACCACTATAAGTTTGTATACTACAAACACGATGAAATAACTACTGTATTTTGTGTTTCTAGCTTTTTTGGTTATGAGAAAAAATCCTGTCAGGAATCCAAGCATTTCAGTCTCAGTCTCAATTTATTTACCATTTCATATTCAGTACATAAAGGATATGCTGGTATGGATAACTGTAAGAGCCAAGCTTGTTTACCGGTTACCCATTAGTGCAGAATCAATGATTGAAATGGGGTGAGATGAGGCATAAAAAATATGTAGAAAAAAGAGCTGAACTTAACCTAAAATTGTGCACTGCCTTCTCCTCCCCTATCTCCTCCTTAAATCAGCCTACACATCTTCTACAAACTTCACACAATACAAAACGTTGGTGCTGACATCCCAGTGTGTGTAAACTTATTGCACAATGCTTCTAAGGGCTTCACATTACTACTCCAGGCATTTGTTACCAAACACGATGGAAACCTAGTCCCATAATGCAGCTACAGTAGTAATCAGCGAAAAGCTGTGCCTTGATCTATCTGGGTACCCATTTATACACCTGGGTGAGGCAAACGTAAGTAAAGTATCTTGCCTAAGGATACAAGCAATGCGGCGAGATTGGGATTCAAACCATGATCTCACGATCAGTAGTCTAACGTCGAACACACTGCGCCACAAGCCCTTACACAAAAGAAAAATACAGCAGTACGTCAACACCCGATTAACACCATGTAGTCCAGAACTGAAAAAAAGTTTAACATTTTTAAGCATAACAACAATGGGTTTACTTATTGAGCTGGCTATTCTCATCAGCTTGTGGGTAATGCATGAGTGTAACATATTGTTGCAATACATACAAGCCTTAAGCTCTGTCTACACTATCAAACTAGTTTGACAAATTGACAATGTGATGTGCCCAAATATGGTATTGATATACCCAAATATGGTAGTGATATGACATCACATTTGTTTGTCACATAGAGTGTGATAGTGTAGACAGAGCTTTATGCAAACTATGAATTGTAAGACTTCACAAATAAAATCACACAAAAATACTGGGTTTCTTGAACTTAGAATAGAGCTATTAATTCCCATGAAAATATGACAATAATCGCTAACTCACAGTAACTTAAGTAACCTCTACGAAGTTTAATATCAACATGAATGGTATCATACTGTGATCTATCAGATAGGTCTACATAATAACGCCTCTCTCAGAGGGGTGCTACAATGTACAGATGAGCAGTCATCATACTTATTACATACAACATTAAAACCCAATCTTACACTTTATGTGACAAAAAAATGTCAAGTGCCCATATATGGACATGATGATGTCATATCACTACCATATTTAAATATATCACTACCATATTTGGACACTTTTTTGGTCAAATTAGTTTGATAGTGTAGACAGAGCTTTAAACATTATTTGCCTTTGCATTAACTATATTGTTAAACTTGTATAAATCTATGCACTGTTTAATAGAGGAAACTTTCTTACTGTTGAAAATGTGTAGTCAAAATTTACTACAATTTTTGTTTAGTAAATGATTTTATTTAAGTTTTCATTTCATCTATTTAGTTTTATATTGTGGAAAATAAATTCAGTCTCCTAAATGTATTTATATTTTGAAATTAGAATTTACATTTAATATTTGTATTGTAGTTACAAATTAGTTACATTTTCTAAAAATGTTTTTTTTAATCAATTATTTTTAATGTTTGTGTGGTGATGGGAGATGTTTCTCTTACATTACGACACCATAGTTCCAATTCAAATCTTGCTACTGTATAGTCTAAGGGCCATATCCCCAAACCTAGGATTAGCAATTCATACAAACAGCAAATACTATATAGATAATGTAATTATATATAAGTGATTATAGTGATTGAAAAGAAAACTCAGGAATTTGTTCCAATTATTTTCATGAAGAAATTAAACAAAATATTTTCCAAAAATTCCATACGGCAAACGCTAAAGAAATTGCGGTATATTTCACATTCATAACATAACAATCTTACGCATCCATTGCGGATTACACTGAAGGTTCACATAATCTGGGACAGAGGCAAAATACATGTAATAGTCATGTACATACCGATCACAGTGTGATTAGCTAACCTGCCTATATCAATCGCAAGATCTGAAGTAAGCTCATTGGTATCTCTCAATAACATAAAAATCATTTATTTATATGCAGGCTAGACAAACAGACCTTGGCACAATTTTCAATTAGGTTATGGTTACTGTGTATTGGATTCATTTAAAAAAAAAAAGGATTCTACCTAATTCTAAACCCTCTATTATGTCTTAATTGACTTGATTGGTCAATTCACTTGCGTTGCGTTACGTCCTTGTGTTGCGTCGTTAGTGGGAACCACGCTTTAAAGAAAATCCTCCTTACAAAAAATAATCATTGGAAAACTTAAAAATTAAAATAACATAATTTTAGTATAACAATAATTCTCATAAATCTTTGCATTTAAAATTAAATTACTGCAGTAACTATATTTATAAAATGTAATGATGATTTTATTTTGTTTAATGTAGACCTTTATCGGACAGTTACGATTACAAAATAGTACAGAATTAATTAAATTGTCCTTAATACAGAGTTTGCAAAACTATTAGTATTATAAAAACATTTATGTTTAAAATACAATACTCTCATATTTAATTATTTTCTATGTAATATGTTAATGGCACTAACCTAGGTATTGGTTCTATGATGTATCAATTTCAAGATGACAATAATTAAATCTCCACTACTCCAAAAAAAATAAAAAAATAAAAAATCCTACACACAGGGCTTGCCAAAACAAACTTCCGCACGACACACTATAAAGAACCCAAACTCAGATAAACTCTGTCCATTATTAGCCTCATTCCCAGACTTCTCCTACATATAAATGTAAATATCAAACCTAATTATTTCAATAATTTAAACGAAAATAGCTCAACATATTTATTTTTACATTTAAAGTCACTGTTGAAAGGTTGAAACATGGTTTAAACAAATTATAACATAGCAAATGAAGTAGAGTAGTAATGTTTACTTTTAAAAGGATTTGACATTATCCTGGCCTATTCTAAATTTACCAGCTAGTAGTAAAACACATTACTCATAAAATAGTATGACTTTTAATAGACACAATTGATGTCATCCTGGTTGTCATAGGGTATTTTTGCGCGATTAATTTAATTGTAGGCCTGAAAGTTTTATTTTCTTTTATAATGTGCTACTGTTCCTCTGCAGCTTAAGCTTCTTTTGCAGCCTAAGCTCTGTGCTTAATTTGGCCTCATCTCTTTTTATTTGAAGGTATGGACACTGTTCTGACAGCCTTACTGTGGTTGTTATTGTACATGGCAGCATTTCCAGAAGTACAATCCAAAATCCAGAAGCAAATGGATGAGGTTCTTGGAGACACAAAACCAACAATAATGGATGAGAAAAAACTTCCCTTATTATGTAAGTCAATGGATAAAAAAGGATATTTTATACATTCCATTACACATTTTTAGTACTTCAGATGTTTTTCTATCTAGACAATCTAGAAGGAGGTAGGGTAAACTCCCCCTTTGGGATATCCTTGTTAAGAAAGATATTTTAGAAAAATAGGGAAGACTATTTTGGTACCCACGTTTTGAGGAATCTCTAGTCTATGCCTTCTGGACTACGAAAATAGCCAAACCAAAACCAAAATAGCTGCGAAAAGTGTTTGTGTCTCTGACAAAAACCCTGGTACAGTGTATTTGCAAATCAGGGGTGTGCAGATGTATGCAATAATTTAATTTGCCCTTTTCTGTATTTGTATTTTATGCATGTTATGATTTGTTTTTATGTGAATTATTTATATTTATATGTATAAAATCAATTTTTGATTATCAATATATTAATATACAGCATGTTATGTGGTTATTCAGCCAAATATTATCTTATCACTTCCATAAATAAATAACATTTTAATATTTCTATTCATTTGCAGGTGCAACAGTTTACGAAACATTGAGGTACAGTTCGTTATCGCTACTGGGTGTACCCCACTCTGCCACACAAGACACCACGATAGGTGGTTACTACATTCCAAAAGGTAATTCTCATACCACCCACCTACCCCCCCCCCCCCCTTCACAACTAGTCCGTATCACAAGACTTTACTTTAGAAACATTTCTAACTTTCCTTAATAAGTAAATTATGCGAATGTTATTAATTAATAATAGAGTAAACTCCTATTTAGGTACCACATTAATAGGGGTGTTCCCTACAGTAAATAGGGGTTGCCCTAGTGTGAAAAACATTAAATGCTACTTGTTTGTGTTTACAGGAATAGCCAATTTACTAGAGTGTTCTAGAGTACTGTCATGACAAAATCCACATAAAGTACAAACCTTTTTAAACCCTTCTACTGCTTTAAAAAATCATTACAATTAAGCCTCAAAAAAGTAAGCATTTTTTTGACCAAATAATTCATTTCAATTTAATGTCTATTTTCTGTTTATACAGACACCCAAGTAATGGCCAATTTCTGGACAATAAACCATGACAAAACGGTTTGGAACGAACCAAACAAGTTCTCACCGGAGCGTTTCTTAGATACCGATGGTGACATGCGTAACCTGAACGACTTCCCACATTTCATGCCCTTTTCTACCGGTCGTAGAGCATGTCTTGGAAAGAACATTGGAAAATCTGAAATATTCCTGTTGGCAGCGTTCATCTTACAGCGATTCCACATAAAACTGCCGCAAAATGCAGAACCGGTTTTGGATGCTGATGTGCATTTTGATTTGGTCCCGAAAGCATTTGAATTAGTTGTCAGTAAACGATAGTGATTACAACGTTGGAATCATGCAACACACCAAGCTCACACAAGATTAACAATTGATCTATGTGATCTGATGAGTATTCTATCAGAATGTGCCTAATCTGGGAAAGATTACTGAAGAGATTTCCGGCCCTTGGTTTCCTGCTAAAACATCGTGGCCAGAAGATGAGATCAGGATGTGGTCAAACACTAGATCCTGATGTTGCAAGCAAGACAGATTGTTACCCAATGCAATCAGTGGTGTACAGTATCACCACACTAGATTACATAATTCAGAGTTTGTAGAATTAGTGTTAAGTTTATATCTATCATACTAATTAAATGAAAAACAAATTATAATTACCTTTGAAGGGTTTGACACTCTATCTTGCATAACAGCTGAAGTAGACTTTTTATAACTTTGAGAAAACTGTTAAACAAAAAAATGCTTAAATATTTATATTTAAAAGGCTTTAATTAATACATATTTAGAAATTGAATCATGCTCAACAACGAGACCAATCTTAGGCTACAATTTTGGCACTATTGGCATGCCATACCCATTATATAATATTATACAGTACCTACCTAGTATTACATTAATACTACAAGGATAACTTTTCTCCCTCAATGTCTAGACATCATGACCTCTATCTGTAAGGATAGGAGAAGGGTAAATATATAATAAATTACAACATTTCTGGTTATCAGGCAATAACATTTTCTGTAATCTTTAAACAGAATCAAGATTGAGAGAGATTCGGTAAAAGGAAATCTTCACACAGGAAAAATGTTTTTTACTGATCAAATTTCAATCATTTATATAATTTATGATTGAATCTATTTTTTATTACAGTAAACATTAAATGTTGTCATATCAAATATGTATGTCTAGACGAGTTTAGACCTTACATTTTGAAGAGTTTAAAGAATAGGTGTTAAAGTTGGGCTAATAAATTCTACATACGGCTCTTACTAAAACACACATAGGCTACCTAAATGATGAGTATATAGAACCCATATTAAACAAACACCTCTTTAGGACCCAACAAGTGCCCCTGAAAAGGGTTTGGTCTGTTTCAAGGGGTGAAAAGCGTTATACACCGGGCAATATGTCCAAACTGGCTTCTTAATTGTTAAATTTGTAGAAATATCATTAATACAGAATGCTGAACATTAAATTAATAAATTATTTGTGATAACCTTTCTGAAATAGAATTGTCATAGGCTGTGTGTTTAACTAAAATATATGTTAATAGTTTAACTATATTATATTATATGATTTTAAAGGTTTATATTATATATATGTGTTTTAGTTGTTAATTATTTAAATTTATATAAACTTATATATTTTAATTCCCAATTTTAAATTGGTACAAAATGGCAAATCTCCAGTCTATGGTTTGGTGTTATCAAGAGAAGAAAAAAACATTCAGAATAGGAATTTAAAAATGAAAAGTTTACTATAAACTAGATGCAATTAATTAGATTATTTAGAGCATATCTTTAATACAGTAGAACACTAAATAATGAAACACATAAACACCTAATACTATTTCAAGACAAAATGTATATATTGATATAAATGTTTTCATTGACGATAAAGTAATTGGACAGTAAAAAAAATATCCTTTGGGACAATATTTAGAGGACACATGTCCGTGACATAACCCCTATTTAGGGACCCCATTACTAGGTGCCTAAAGCCGATTTTCCACTTGGCGAATTTGTTCGCGCGAATCGATAGCGTCATGCTATGCACATGCGTATTCGCGTTTCTGTATGTCATACTGCCTTCTTCGACGAATTCTAGTTTCTTGGATTTTTCGCTTCAGCGAAATTTACTAGTTCGAATTGTTTCTACTTTTTGCGAAGCGAAATATTGCGCAACCAATCAGAGCTCAGGAAATGAGCTATGACGCTTTCATGAGCACTCATGCAAATCGAAATGCTCAGCAACCACGCGAGGAACATGAACGTCGCAGCTATTCGCTCATGTAGTGGAAAGAGAGTAGGCGATTTTTTTCTCTTCGAAACGTTGGATTCTTGCGAACAAATTCGCCAAGTGGAAAATCGGCTTTAGGCACCTAGTAATGGGGTCCCTAAATAGGGGTTATGTCACGGACATGTGTCCTCTAAATATTGTCCCAAAGGATATTTTTTTTACTGTCCAATTACTTTATCGTCAATGAAAACATTTATATCAATATATACATTTTGTCTTGAAATAGTATTCATTCTCCTTCAATAGAAGCTTTAGTTTATCCTTCAGTTAACAGATAATTAAAAACACATGATTTATGCATCTGTGTTTAAATTCATTCTTCTATGAAGGGAAAATACAGAAGATTATTGGGGTTAATGTTCTTAATAAATTCTTCATTGTTTTCACAAATCTCTGATCCTACTCCAATGAAAAAAAATGTATTAGATTAGAAAGATCATTATGAATAATAATCACATTTTCATTCAAAATCCACTTAAAATATTTGTAGTTTTTTCGGAAGCTTATGTGGATGACAAAAAAAACCCCCAAGCAATTAAATTCCTGATATGTTTGTAATAAGGTTTGGATGGATTAGATTAGTAATCAAGTAGAATATATTTAAGAAGCTTAGGACAATGACAAAATCCAACACCAAAACAAATTCCAGATATATTTGTAATAAGTTAATTTGGAAGGCATCCAACGCTTACAAAAACGAACCGGGCAAATCTATATTAGTACTAAATATGGTATATTTCCGGGTTGAATTGTTATTTAAGCTGTTTAGATATTACTTACAAACATGAAGGTAGCTTAACCCATTAAAACTTCAGAAAATGGTGTAAAGTTTTAGATTGAAGTATTGTTTCAGGCCACCCTCATCTGTGTTCGCGGCAGCAACATTTCATGATTTATTTTACTCCTACTGTACATGACATTCAAAGTAATTATGCGCAGAAGCAGATCCATAGCAGAACAAGTTTGTCAAACATATAGTTTAAATATCAAAAAGTAGTTCATAACTCCATCTTCATAATAAAGAATGGGGGGGGGGGGGAGGAGGGAGCGTGTACCCATGATTCAGTACGCCTAACTTAACATGGGTGGGCACCAGTAACATCTTAAAGATGTATTGTCCCCCAAAAGCATGAAAAATGAAGATTAATTAAATCAAACTTTGAATATGTTATTTTGTAGTTTTAATAAAGTTAATCACTTCCATAAAAAAAAAACGTTTTCACTTATAAAATGACACAATAAATGGTTAAATTCAACCAAAATTCCACTGGCTGGCAGCAAATTTGACCTTTTTTTGCTTTACATAACATTTTTTTCAGGTAAATAAATTTTTTGTCGATCCAATTTTTGGTCAAAGTGGATAACTATTATGTTACATTAAAATGGAATATTCAACAAAAATTGTTTTAATAATTATTTTTTCAGGGGGACAATACATCTTTAAACCATTCTGTGAAAAATTCAGTAAAAAAATTTGCAAGATACTAGAAAGTCAAACAATTTTCTACCTCTCTACAAAACAATATCTATTCTTTACAAGGTCAATTCTGTGAGACAAATCTATAATTTGTCATCATCTAAAAAAAAATAGGTTACTTAAGCTGACTTACTTAAAATAACATCACTAATAATTCCAGATACTGGATTGACCCAATCAATTAATAAAGTTTATTTTAGCTAAGTTAATCACAATTTTACACAAATAAGTTGTAAAACATGGGAATGAAAAGATGGACAAATTTGGCAAAAATTCTTTCGACGACGGAAATGCATTTGATTGATTTGGCACGAGTTTAGACCAAAGAGAGTATTTTACCTATTTATCTAAATGTATATATTTGTATTAAAATTATATTTTATTGATAATTGTATATTCTCTGAAAAAAATCAATATATCATATTAGTTATCAAATTTATACAGTTTTTGCGTAGCGATTCTATGGAAACGCTAGAATTTATCGGGGATCTAGTACGCGAGTGCTAAATATTCTTTGGTACGCGTATACGATTCATCGCCGACAAAATCGGCAAAGTTGAACCATATGGTTGAACTTTGCCGATTTGACTGCGATGAATCGGGGAGCTTTCCCGATTGCGTCGGCGACATCAGCACGTGTAGCGATTTTAATGGAAACCAGGCTTAAGTTACTAATTATTTGATTATGGTAAATAATGTTTAGTTATTAAACAAAAATAAGTTTATATACATGTATAAAGGATAAGACTTTAAAATAACATTTTCTCCATCCTGTTTGATAATGGGTTTAGCAACCTTTATAATTGTTTAAATAAACAAAATTTCTGTTTTAAATGGCGGAGGTTGTTGGCAAATAAAACTTTGTGTTTAAATGTTTTTAATCAATCATAAATAAATTATCTTTTTAAAAGTGAGTTTATAATTAGAGTTGATTGTAAACGATGAAATGGGAATTTTTTTACATAATTTATCAATCTTTCAGTTTACAAATAAAATATAATACCATTTGGAAATCTTAAGTATAATTTACTTATAAGTACAATAGGTTGACGGAACAGCACATTGCTGACGACTATAATATTAATATTAAGAAATTTTAAATAACTTTATATTTAAACTTTGCTGAGTGTCAACTATGAAAAATGTAATTAAAACAGAAAATATTTTAATATTTATTTTTAACAATTTACTATTATCTGATGGCAAAAATTTAGTCCAAGCACATGTGTAAATATGATTTCCAGCCTGGGTCACAAAAATGCATCAGAAATTTTTACATGATTGTGGTAACAATTACTAGGTGTTTGTAGGCAAACATTACTCAACAATATTAAACTGTTTTTCTGCGGCTTGCTTTGATATAAATAAAGAATTCAATCCTTTTTTATGAATTAAAATAAACAAGATATATATTTCGAAACCTAATAAGCTCAGTGGTTCATCCCACGATAAAGGTCTAAATCTTGTGCTTTACAGGTATGAAAGAAATCAAAAGGAAAATGGTGAAATCAATTGAGCATTAAATCAGTAATATATATTCTTTTGTGAAATTCTAAAATAGTGGGCAAATTCAAATATTTCAGCTTAATACAGCATTCTTTTACTGTAATCTATTGTATGGTTACTAGGGTCATTAAGAATAATAGTGGTGGATCCATAAAATACACAGAAAGATGGCAGGATAGGTATGGAAATAATAACATTAATACTAATCATGAAGATGTATTGTCCCCCAAAAACATGAAAAATTAAGATTAATAAAATCAGATTTTGAATAGGCCATTTTGTAGTTTAAAAGTTAAGCACTTCCGCAGAAAAACGAACGAAAAAAAAATGTTTTCACTTATAAAAAAAGACAAAAAGGTTAAATCAACCAAACACCTATTGGCTGGTAGTAGCAAATTTGACTATTTTTTTTGTTTTAAAATAGTTTTTTCAGGTAAATAATTTTTATTTTTCGATCCAATTTTTGATCAAAGTCAATAACTATTATGTGATATTAAAATGGCATATTCAAC
This sequence comes from Antedon mediterranea, assembly GCF_964355755.1. Classification (NCBI taxonomy): domain Eukaryota; kingdom Metazoa; phylum Echinodermata; class Crinoidea; order Comatulida; family Antedonidae; genus Antedon; species Antedon mediterranea. Next base: position 35,084,126 of record NC_092670.1, on the reverse strand, counting down.
AAACAAATTTATAAAAAATAATTTTCAAGGGGACAATATATTTTTAAGAATCAAACAGATTATGGGTGGGGCAAGGGCGGGGAAGAATGTGTGCTGGATTTTTGGTGGTAGTGGGCTAATTATAATAATATTGCTTTGTTTTTATCAGTGTTTCTGTATCATTATAATAATGTTAAAGAAAGAAAAGGTATTTTAAAAGTTAAAAAAGATTTTTAATATGACTAACATATTCTATGAATCTATAAGATGAAATGTCTGCCACTTTACAAATATTATTTTTGGCTAAAAAATGTTGTAACCATGCTCTTTCTACTTATATTGCCACGGTTATGTTTAAATGCCATGATATGAAACATGTTTACTGTATATCAATATTAGTAATATATTTTTTATTTTGTGTCACAAATGAAGCAAGTGGTATTATTACAAATAAATATCCCTATTAAAACAATATATAATTTATAGTTAGCAGAAATAATATTATAAGTTGTAAATATTGTAATTTATTTTTTAAGAAGTTTGTAAATAATATTGATCCTGTTTAAAGCATAGAGCGAATATTTCTTAAAATATATATTATTATATTATACATAGTTGCTTTGTTAGATAAATATATACTAGCAAAACTGTTATTGATTGTTAAGATAAAGATTCTGAAAGAAAAATCCTACTGAAATTACTGCAGTATATGCAGTAAATGTACTGTAAATTTTGTAACAGGCAGCTGTGTTGTTTTGAAATATTTAAATGAAATGGTTTTAGTTGATAAAAAGATAAAACCTTGATATGATAAGTTGATAAGATTTCTTGTATTGTAATGAAAAGTTATTATACACTATCTGAAATAAACTAATAAACAAAATAAAACATGATTTCATCTGTAGACTAGTAGTAGTTTTTGTGTTAAACCATGGATTAAAGAATAGTATAGAAGGATATGCATCGACGGTGACATCAAACGATTTTCCAACGCGCTTGCCTATACTAAAGCACTGCTGCCAATCAAACAAGCATGCTCATTGAACTCCGTGTCTCTAACCGCGGTCCTCTGTAAAACGCTGCGAATCAACTGTTACATTTTTTTAGACCAAAACGTAACCATGTAGAAATCGTATGCGCAGTCTGAATGTTCTATTGACATGTCTGCGTCGATGATTAATTGACAAAAAAAAATATTTTTAAAAAATAATTCTGTTTTAGTTTCATCACCATCGGACTACGAAAAGTTCACTTTCTTACGACTGGTAATTTTAAGTAGTTGGTAATATTAATAAAATATGCAATTTTTATATTTGAATTATCATTGTTTGCCTGCCATCTTCTGTCATTAAAAATTGCGTTAATCTATAGAATATTAAATTATGCATTTGACCATGTATGCTGTTAGCGTGGCCGGTGTTCACCCATACAACAATCATGTTTTTAATATATGGCTAAGCAGTGGTTTCTTCCTAAATCTCCTTAATTATCGATGTGATTATATTTAAATTGTAGTGCCTGGTGGTTGGCTAGTGGTTATGTCATCCACATCACATCCAATCACCGGGTCTAATTGAATGAAAACAGCGATCCCTGATCCGGGATTGGCTGGCTATGTATAGTTGCGATTCGTTACCTAGCGGTCGTTTTGAAAAGTACACGCAGGGCAAACTTAATCACGAACAAACGAAGTACCTATTATTATTCACACAAGAAGTAAGACAACGGTGAGTATATAGATCATGATTACACGTTGTATCTACTACACTTAAGATTAGCCTAGGCCTACCTAGGCAGTATCAATGTCGGCAAATCATATGGTTTACTAGTAAGCCTAGAAAGCCTAGGCCTAGTATCCTTGCTGATTTTGTAATTTTACATGTAGGCTGAGACAACAAATAGTTTTGTCTCAGATGTAGGGCTACTACAGGTCATAAAATGCTACTTTAATGTCATAAAAACATTAACGTAGATCAATCGTGGCAGAAACCTATACTAATTACAATTATAGCATCTACAATTCCTCATCAGAAAGGTTATAACTAAATTCGTCGTCGTATAAATTGTTCGTCGCCATTGTTGCTAATGCTAGCGCTAAAACATCATGCCACCAAAGAACGCGCGAAAGAAGCGTAGCCAACAAGGTCAAATATCGTTGCACATGACTGTGCAGTAAACAATATATTAGGCACGCGACCGTTTCGTTGTTACCATGCGGTTAATTAAACTGATAACATTGTGGGCGGTCCGCGGTCTGTCGGCGAGAGTCAAGGAACCCTTGATCTCACGTCGATGCATATCCTTCTATTCTTTAATCCATGGTTAAACCAAACAGGAAAACTATCAGCAACAGCAGAAAATGACTGGCTTACCAACTACTGTATATTTAATTGTTAAAGACACATTTCCCTACGTTTTGAATCTAATTTAAGATCACAAAATGCATTTTATGTAAAAATAAATAGTTACTATACAAGTCTATTGCGATCAAAACAAAACCAGGCTAGGCTTAAGACCATCCACGACGAAAAGGGCATTCATCGAAAAATAATAGAAGAGCAGACTAAGTGTGTATTCACCATTTTCTGTATCTCAGTGTTATTTACAGTGTTACTGTTTCTATGTTTCTATGGTTACCACCAGGTAGGCTTACTTCATTAAAGCTTCTATGAATGGATGTACTGGTTGGGAGCAGGAACGCTAGTAGACCAAACCCAGTACCGTTTTGATTACGATCAATCGGGAAATTACCTCACAACATGTTGAGAAAAAATCTGGAAAAAAATACAAATAGAAATTAAATATCAATGTGATAATTACTAAATAATAAATACAATACCCACCACTAACTACATCCAATATTATTGCCACTCAATGGTGCTTAATTAATAGAAAATACAAATTGACAAACCACGCCAACAAATATAAAATTATAAATGGCCATGCCAATTATAGCCTAGGCCTAGTTTTTGGAATTTGATCAAACCATTTTTTCAGCTAGTCAACTCAGCTTAACCAACAAAGCCCAAAACTTTGCCTCAACAAGTAAGGTAAACTCGGGCTCAGCCCTGTATCATCTCTATAATAGGCCTAGTTAATACATGGCGTAATAATACATAATTAATATTACATATGATATGTATAGGCCTGTGCTAATCTAGGCCTAGGTCTATATAATAGTATTAGACCTCTATCTGGCTAGTCCTATCTACCCTGGCTAGATAGTAGGGGGCCTTGGCTTGGTGGGCCTACTAGGTTAGGCCTAGGCCTAGGCTAAATCATCATGATTGTGGAGGAGGAGGTACTGTTATGATGATCATGATGATCCACGTCGTGACGAATGGGCCCCTGCTGAGTACGTATATGAAATCAGTCAGTTTTGCAGTTTTTTCCGACTCCTACTTTAGCTACGCAATAACCAGATTGTATAAATGCTTAAACAATAAAAATGTCACGTTATTTGTTAATTAAAGACGATTATTGATTAGACTGGTAGGCCTAGGTATTACTCACACCTAGTATCATGGAGTAAGAAGAATCAACAACAGCAGCAGCATGCAACCGCAAAAAGTGAAGTGGGAAGTTAAGCACAGTTTATTAGTTTGTAGGGAATATTTTGTTTTATTAAATAATACTATAGGATAATTTATTGTCAAAATATACAAAATTAGATACAGAATAATAATAAACATTTTATTTTTCGTTACAATTGTTGTATAATATATAAGTTAAATAATTGATCAAAGGTTGTACACAATCTAAACTTACTCCCCTATATTAAAATAGATTATGCCAATAACCTTACTAGGTCATTTCGCCGAAATAAACACACATGTCACAAATATGGCCGTTGTTTATTTCAGACTTAAAATGTTTTTTTCTCTATAATTTAGTATGTAACAATTACATTTTGTTTGTATTGTGTTTATGTGTCCCATATTCGGGGCTAGGCCTTTCTACTATCAACCTAGGCTAGGCCTAGGCCTAGCCTCTATCTAGTAGGCTAGCTGTACTTCTAAGTTCTAATACTATAGTAATATAATTAATAGTAGTGCCTGCCTAGGGCTAGGCCTAGCTAATTCTAGCTAGGCTAGGCTAGATATAGGCCCCCAGCAAGGCTAGCTATGCTAGGTCTCCATAAAACTAAGCCTAACCATGGTTCTCTGGGCCTAGAATTAGATATGAGGCCTACTTTATGCATGTACTCTGTAAAAGATACTGTATGATGCGTAATTATAATTTTATATGAAAATACTGACAAACAACTGCAAAAAAACGACAAAATGTTAATTTTCGCTTGTAATTGGAGCTTTTTTTAAGTGGTGATGCAGGGATGTGAGTTGCGGAATTAATCAACGAACCATAAATACTTTCTGTGTCTCAATTTGGAGTAAAAAAAATAACTGTTTTTTTTATTTGATTCGACTTGAAGACCGGAAAAAAACAATATTTCACCATTCAGTTTTGAAAGACAACTAATTAAAATGTTTCTTCTTTAAGTAAGGAGGGTATGGGGTATGGCTGACGAGCAAAATCTACCATCTGTCATCCTGACGGTACGTCTAATCCGATCGTTTGAACATCGTAACATCAAGCCAGTCATCTTTAAAGATGTTGATCTCAACATGACAGTTAAAAATTTCATTGTTTTAGTAAAATCAGGTACAGTAAGAATTATAAAATTTCAGAAAACAAAAATTAAGTTCTCAGAAAGAAAGAGTGAAATACATATAGGCAGCTTAGAGACATTTGATTAGATGAGCTACTGTAGGGTTTCCGGACGTGTTTCCAAAACATAACTGGGGTAATAATGTGAAGCGCTTAGAGGCTTTATGCGTTAAGCGCTGTATAAGTTTGACATATTGTACAGTATACTCTAAAATTTGCAGTGTGCTTTTGATAGTTGGGGAGATCGATTGGATAATATAAAACATAACATTTGTTAACTTATTAATTTGTAGCAACTGATGAAATTAAGAATATGTCAAATGTGTTACATGTGATATGCGTGGGCACAAATTGACCGCTCTAACAGGTGAATGAGTTGGCAATTAACGACACAAGTTGCACTAAAAGAAAATATATTACCGCAAAGAAGATCGTTTGACTTGACTCCATGATAAATTAGTTATGAATTCCAATTTGCATTTTAACAGTTGTGCATATTTGTAAATTATGAAATATTTAATGTAACTAAAGTATGACAATGAAATGTTACATATTTTTCCATAGCTAATAAATATATATTTAAATCTTGTGCAAACTATTCACTCCCCCTCCACCTACGACCTCTCCCACTCCACCTACGACCTCTCTCCATCCAGCTTCTTGAGGTCAACGGTATCATAACAAATACTGTATTACATAGTATTAACAGTTTGGTGTACGATATCCAAGAGTTCCGTTGTCATTCTGATTTTTTACTAAAGTCCTGTACCAACTGTGAAACACAGAAAGTACATATTTTTTTGAATTCATAAGACAAATATAAAATAAACATATTCCCAAATACTAATAAATACATACTGGGATTGTACTACCTGATGACTATGTACTGTACATATGGAATACTGTACTCTCAACAAAATTGTCAAGGCCACCATGAAAAATACTTAATTTCAATATTAAAAAACAATTTTGGATAAACCAACGAACAACACATTTGTGAACTGACACGTGAGTGTTTCTCATAAGTTGCTTCTGTTTCGCTTCCGCCTCGACCCTCTGATGTTAAGACAGATTTTCCAGTGATCGCATTTTAAACCCGAACCTCTAATCGAATAGTAAATCAGTTGGGTTGCGTTTTATAGAAAATTAAAGCCAGGAAACTAAGGCAAAGAATGGGAATAGGATACATATAGGATTTAGGAACATCTGTGTACTATTTTGTAACCTTGTTTTTAGTAAGCTAGTACTATCTAGTATTAAGCACTGTCTTAACAACACTTTGGTGTAGGTAGCTACTTAAGGCGGTCTTGTCTACCGCAGTGTTGCAATTACTTAATTGTTGCCTGCTTATAGTGTACTCCACAGTATATTATTTGGTAAAGTTTAAAGGTGCATTTTTTCCTTGTACAGTACTCTGTGCCAGTATGATCATAAACACTTGTGGGTGCCTGTTCACAATGATACCTTAGATAGGATAGGATTTGAATTTTAATTTTAAAAAAAGTGTGAATTGCCCAAATATGGTAGTGATATTCCCAAATAATATGGTAGCGGTATTCCCAAATATGGTAGTTGTATGACGTCATCATGTTCATATAATGAGCACATGACATTTTTGTCACAAAGTTTAATAGTGTAGACAGAGCTTTAGAATATTATAGAATACTAGTATTAGACTACTAATACTAAGAGATAGAATTTATTTTATAACCTTTTTTTACTATAAATATAGATATTTTAACACGACCAGGTTTACTGCCACCATTTCGAAAATATGGCTTTGATTCAATGAAGATACAACATAAGGCACATGGCTCAAAGGTAAGGAACTCATAATAATAAAGCAGTGTCATGCCTCCAACACAGTGACTGACACCAATCACAAAAGACACAGAATGGTGCTGGTGTGCCCACTCCCACCCGAGTGTAGAGGTACGCCTCCCTCTAAAATTAAACTATGAACTACTTTTTGATATTACTATTTCTTACAGAATATCGCTCTCCCGTTTAATAATTCCCTGGATTCGCTCCTTGATTGTTGAAACGTATTTTGATATGCACTCTATTTGTATTAGATTGTTTTATTGGAATTGGCAATGACCTATCAACACTTTGGACCAACAATGAGTCTATTTTTAATCATCTTTTGGAATGTATAAAGTGCAACATTCATGTGTTGAAATTGGTAGAAGATATGGCGTGATCTTTTGATATTCACAGGAACTCAACAAATGAGCCAATTTTAATTATATAAAAAAAAAAACACTGAGGATAATAATACTATACTGTACCCCTTTTGAAATAACTTCTAATAAAACTTTGTTATTAATAGCCTAAATCATGACATTATTTTTCTGGTCATTTGAGGTATAAATAGCCATGCATAACATTCGAACATTGTTTTCCCTGATGTATTACATTGTGTTACAGTCATAAATTCAAGTACAGACCACATTACAAAACATTAAAATAAGAACAAGAGGTCACCCCTGTGTTATGGTCTGCCTTAGCCCCTGTAGCCTAGAGGATTGGTGGCCTAGCTTTAGCCGAAGCACTTGGTATGTCTATTTAGAGCATGGCATGTTGTCCGACTTTAATCTATAATGTAAGTAAGATGATGTTTTAGGTGGAGGAGTCAGGTCAATCGGTCTAAAATTCTTTCATTGAGGTTTATTTTAAAACATTCCCACAAACAGAATTAAAGCCCTGCATTCGCATGCAGCCATGCAGAAAATCGATATTACAATTAAAGGCATGTATAATTATAGTCTTTCATCCAGCCCGGGCAAAACAAGATTTGTAAAGATTACATTTGCTCTTCACATTCTACCACTCCTGTAATTTGGAAGTGGATCTGATGTTGTCCTCAAAAATATTCTAAAACGCTTTAATTCGTGGTAGAGCGGGTACAGCGACGGAACACCCAAATAAATTAATTTCTCTGACCTCATTTCCCAATTTAGTTATATTATAAAGCCAATGACAGAATTAAATACTTATTTTTCTTATCATTAGACAAGTGATCCAACAATAAATATCGAAGATGATGAGCTTCTTATGATGGAAGAAGAGCAGACGCTGCTGGAATGTGGAATAGGTATTTAATATAGTCTTTCTTGACAAAAAAAAAATGTGATGTGCCCAAATATGGTAGTGATATTCCCAAATATGGTAGTGTTATTCCCAAATATGGTTGTGATATGACATCATCATGTCCATATATTGGCACATCACATTGTAATTTGTCCTAAAAAGTGAGTTTAGACAAGGCTTTAAAGCTCTGTTTACACTATCAAACTTTATGTGACAACAAAATATGATATGCCCATATATGGACAGGATTATGTCATATCAATACCATACAGTATTTGGGCATATCACAATTTTTTTGTCAAACTAGTTTGATAGTGTGGACAGAGCTTTAGGCTTTCTTCTGTTTTCTATTTTTTTACTTTTTTTCCAACCTAACATAGAAGTTCTGAAACAAATGTACTATATTTGGTAAAAGCCCCAGGAAGTTTTTTTTCGCAGTGCTCCATTACGAAGATAAACTATAAAATAGATGTAATTTACAAAAGCCTATGATCTTGAAATGAATTCGCAAAGCTGAAAATATACACTACTATATAAATGTGTATTGTATAGTCATTAACCCATGTTTCTCAGCATGTTGTGCAAAATTACTTATTTACGCGATAGGTGTGTAGTTTAGTGTCGTGTCATGACAACAAAAGGTGTTATTCGGGAAACAATATTTATTAACATTAGCAATATGAAAATGAAAAAAAAAATAAAATTTTTGAAAAAGAAAAAAAACATTAGCAATTTAAACTTTTGAACTCATGCCGATATCAGGATGAAGAAAAGAATGCTCGTAATATTAACTTTTCAGCAAAGTAAATTTATTTTTAAAAAAGAGCGCTTTCTAGATTTAGCATACTGTCCATCTTGTTTAAGAAATGGTATGTTAAAAGTAGCACTGGCCATGTGGAGGTTGATTTATTTTCACAATTACTGTTGCGTTGCCCCTTGCTGGGAGAATGATGTTTTCTAATTGCATTCTTTCATATGAACCTGTACGTATGAAGGGCAGCGGTGTCCTTCTGGGGGGACATTGGCCAAGTTTGTAGCGATCTCAAATGTTGCGTGCAGAAATGTGATTTTATGTAAGTTAAATAATTTTAACATTTTATTGGCCCCAAGTGCTTAGCAATCTGGTTTACGTGGTCTAAATTAATCCACAACGTCGTGTCCGCTTCTGATTTTCCGCTCCAATGAATGCGAAAATGTATCACAAGGTCAAAGGCCATACCATAGACATCCAATTAAATTTATGGTTTCTTTAATGATGTAATACATGAACATTTTAATGTTTGATGACCAAAGTATTTGTATTCAAATATTTTTAAATGTTCTGAAATAGGGATCATGTGTCAACATTATTCTACTGCAGTTACAGCAGGAACTACAATTTTGTTGCCTTTTAACCGTTTTTTTTTTTGTAATCGTACACACTGTTTATTATAATGACTGCCTTAAACGTCTATATTGAAACAGAATAAAATAGTATGATAATGCAGTAAAAAGATGTAGTTACTGCAGTAACGCAATAGAATAACATGACCCAAGACAACTAAACTAAGTGACCTTATTAGCATAAAAATCAATACAGGTTTGCTGTTTTACTAAATTCCTGTATTGCCCAAGTAAACTTATTTATTTCAATTGATCAGGCTTACCAGACATTTTCACATGCTCGCAAATTATTTCCAACATTGAACTTTTGATTTGACAGGCAGTCTATGTGTTTGAATAATCGGATATGTTGCGCACCGTCGCTGTAGCTACATTAATATATTGGACATGGTCAAAAATGTGTCAGCTTTGATCGCAGGAATGTAGTATTTGGTAAATAGGTTAGGAGATTGTTTTGTGGCCATATGTAATAGTGACATATCAAGGCCAATCACTCTATATTATGTTCACCACTAGGAGAGCCATTAAATTATTTTATTATTTATATCCATGTAATATTTAAATAGGCCTTGTCAATGTCTACTTTACATTGACCAATAGGATGTGCTTATTCAGTTATACCTTAATAAATTATTTTATACAGATTTTATGGTAATAAAACTATACGTTAATATTTTTTTTCAAAGATGACCCGAGTTATACCTTATTTCATTACAGATTTTTAAAATAAAAGAGGGCCTGAACCTCATTAAAATATTGTATTTAAATATTCAATAAGCTATTTTGTCTTGTTGACCAATGAAAGAGCTTCATTAATTATATTTTTAGCAATTATGTTATTATTTATGACTTGGTATACAATCTACTGTCCAATAGGAAAGCCTCATTAATTGTGTATTTTATCACAGTTATGTATTATTGCTATTATGCATTTAACCTTACATATCCAAGTAATAAAAAGGGGGTAATTTAATTTGTAAAGGTAATCAAAAAAGTTACATTTTTGGGCTATGATTTTGTTCTTTGAAACTTTAGATTTGTTTTTGGGATGAACAAATTGTTTGTTATTGTAATATTTTTAGTTTCACTAGATATGAGATAATGTATTTTTCTTTTATTTCCCTCTAGTTACCATGGCACAATTTCTTATTATAGTTGGTAAATTGACAGCTACCACTACCAATAGTATTTCAGAAAATCTCATTTTTAAATAGATGTTAACTCATTGATTATTTTCCAATTGCAACTTATTCTCATAGTTTTCAAACTTAAGATAATTTTTTCCCAATGTTGTGATTTATTATTTACATTAGTTATGTTAAGTTTAAATTATTGCGTCTGTTCGCATTTTCAGACAGATATTAAAATAAAAAGCAATATCATATATCAAGTCAATGTTACAAATTATTTAGCCTTTATGTTCGCGTCAGGAAGCCGCCCCGCAATTCAACATCTTTGGCGATATTTTATTCTCGTCGAGGCTACATTCAATGACCTTATAAAACATGGTTCATTTTAAAACTGGACGACGGCCTAGCAGCCTGGTGCTGATTACATCATTATATCATTACTTTTTAACATTTTTATATCTACAGGGTTAAACAATGAGTTGACCTTATGTTGAACTTTTAATAATAACGTTTGAATTTAAAGTTACATTATATATTAAAATATAGCCATAGTTTATTTTTTTATAAAGCGAATCTCAAATATAAACTTTAATATTTCAATGTTAAATTATCAATAAATATTTATCTTATTAAATGTTTCACAATTAAAAAAAATGAAAACAAAAATAAATGTTGTTTTAATTTAATAAATATAGTTTAGGTCTTCATATGAATATATATTTTTTATATCGGTAATGACCAACATTTTAATTCTGTACGATAATCTCATTTTTTGGTATTACGCTATTTCGTATAAATAAGATGATAATATTGATTATGATGATTATCAAATTGATATATGTTATTTAAATATTTCAGGACAAGATGATTTGATAAACATCATTGGTCAGAATTCTGTACTATTTTGTGACCTTAAACATAAATATGAAGAACATATTTCGCAAAACATCAAAGCTTCCGTTACGATCCTTAGCGACCATTTGCACTTTTACATCTAACCGCAAAAAGTTATAACGAGGTCAAAGTTGAGTACACTTGTCCAAGTTTTTAACTGGCTTTTTTCCAAATTATTTTAGTACAGTATTCTAATAATTAGATTATAGTAATATTAACATACGGTTATGTAAAGTATACGATGATTTATTAATACCAGTTTTATGTTTAAAAAGTTTCATGAGCCTCCTTAATGCTATAAAAAAATATTTCTGACGATCGTTACAGGTATCACATGGTTAGCAAATAACTATTTTGTGTTTAGTTCTTTTGGTACTTTTTCCAGTGATTCTCAAATCCAGTATAAGGCAGAACTTTAACCTGAAAGCCTCTCAGAGTGCGGTGAGTGCTGGAGGAACCTTAAACTATTTAGAGTGTTTGGTCATTTTTTGAATATGGATGAATGTTAAGGCCCATACACTAGGACGATAAAGATCGACGATAAATAGACAAATATGATTTTTTCATACATAAAACAAAAGAAATTAAAAAACTTTTCATTCTAGAACTATACAATAACCATCTATGCTTCCTTTGATGAAAATATATTTTTACACGTCCAATCAAATGACATCATGAATAATAAGAGCAATAATATCTTTATAATACAACGATTTTATTGTTTTTCTTTATCATGACGTCATTTGATAAAAAATATTTTTATCAAAAGACAGCATAAAACAAAAACCCAAATTTATTTATTTTTATGTAAAAAAAATGCATGCTTATATATTTATTGTATATCATTATCGTCCTAGTGTAAATGGGCCTTTATTCTTCAACAAAACATGATGTGTGTGAGAGGGGGGGGGGGGGGGTAAATCAGAGGTTTTATACACCTAAGAGCGAGACCTCATAGTTTTTGCAATTACAAATACACAATAGAGCATAAGGAAATATAATAGACAAGAAGTCTTTTTCGATGGATTATGAACAATTTGCGGGAGAAAATATAATAATAATTTAATATTCTTCAAGTGTTAAAGATAAACCATAAATCCTGAACTTAGGGGTAAGCCTAGAGACTTGGGAGGTCTGGTAAAGTGTAGCATAAACATGTTAGACAAACTATATGTGGACTTGTGTCTACTGTCTGACTAAAATGAGATATACATTACAAGATGTATTGCACGGAGGGGTTTAGATTACATAACTGTCCTGCATAAACATTTTTATTAATGTCTTAATAAGCCTAGCCTGGCTGAGTATGTGAATAATTCTGTGGAATGTTGTTGGTCAATACTAATGGTTTCACCTAACAAGTTCTCAATCTTGTCTTTGCTTCAGTCGTTTTAGGGGGTCTCTACCCTGGGCAGTTAAACATCTTGGTTGAAGTGGGTTAATTACCTGTCCAAAAGCTGCCGGAAACAATGCGGTCCTGCTTTGTGACCCCTCCACGACCTTTTGCTCACTGGATACGCAAGTAATCATCTACAGACAAACATGATACTAATGTTGTTATTATCGTCTGTTCAATAAAAAAAAATTAAAATTCACACCCCTACTTGCAATCCCCTGCTGGTTGTATTGAAATTTATACATATTGAATTTTCTACTGAACTACTCTTACACAATGTTTTATATTTATGTGACCGATTGTATTGTAAAATAGATTTAATGCACATGCACGTAAAATGAGGTTTGGTTCAATTTTATCAGAATATGGAATCAATTTAATGCTTTTTAAGATAATATAATTAAGTTTAATGTTCTGAATAACTTGTGAAATTTATGGGTGGCATGAATGAACGGTTTAGGAGCTAATTATCTGATTATCTTGTAATGCTCAAAATGTGCCCACTCTGGTAACCATAACATAATGGAAATGGAGACTACATGATTTAAAGTTACCCAAGTAAAATTCATTCATTGATGTGGTGTTGTAAATATACATTACCATATTAAAAGAGACACCACTATTAAACAAGAAATATTTCTTACAAAAAACGCTGTTCATCTCACAATAACTACTGTCTACATGCATCTCATTATTTATCAGTTCATAGACTCTCTTTTACCAGACGTGCTTTGGGGTGTGCTCATGCCCAGTCCGAGTTTTCAAATACCCATTTTTTTCAGCGGTAATAAACTATTAGCTACCGAATGGTAACTGCTTCCTAATGCTTCCGTTCTCTTGAATGTAACTGAATATAAGAGTGGTGCGAAAACTTGGGCCAGTATGAGGTGTAATATTAACACTACAGCCAATCCCTTTTCAGGTGACACTCTCTATAAAAGGGACACTTTTCTTGGACAGCAGAATTTACTTTGTTTTATACTTTGTTTAGTATCAGTATCTCCGAAGTATTATAAACATAATGTAATCAAACTATTTCAGACTGAATTTACTCAATCAAGTCATTTAGTACATAATTGCCAATAAATGATAACATTTTATGAGAACATGGTGACTGTTGATTAATGGTGAGTTGCTAGCCCAGCACGAGTTTAGTACAAACTGTAGCGTAAATAGTATAATGTGTAGGGCCTCAAACTGTGCCAAAGTTGAACATAGTTTAAGGTAGGTGGGTGGTATATTTTCAATGCTGCCTAGGGTAGTTGGGTATTTAGAGCCTCTATGGTAGACAGTTATTCTTGAACCTTTTTTTAGTGTACCGCTGATGTCTTATAAGTCTTGTACTAAGTGTGTACTCATGCCTAGAGTATTAGGTGTTTTTTATTACAAAGGGGCTGGGTTTAAGTTTTCAATGGTAATTTGGTGAACTTTCTTTTTAACTAGCATATACATTTGTACTGTTCTTTTGATCTATATCAATTGATACATAATAAAATTTGCAAGAAAATATAGGTAGTAAAACATTCACCATGAAGAACCTGTTTGAAGAAAACACACCATTTCATTGTTGGGTTAAAGAACTATTAACATAAGAAGTTTATCATTTAAGTAATGATGATGTTACTGTATTTTTAACACCCGTTACCAGTGATTTAATTTACCAAACGACATTTGGTTATCTGGAAGATTTGCCAAAATAGCAAAGTGATAGGGGTTAAGAAGATTTAATAAGGTTTGAAATGATATGTAGGTTTTATTATAGTGTCAACTGTCCAGCTGTTACGAGGCAACTTTGTATAGATTATGACAACTGTGCAGACATCCTATTACCAACCGTCAAAACACACCAATGGTCACTGGCCCAATTCCACTGACCTTTGGTGCTCTTATAAACATTCCACAAATGCGATTTTAGTCTGTGCCTTTAAGCTATGAAATGTATCAATTGATATGTTGCTGGTACATTCCCAAGGGTCTGTGTGCTAATGCAAGATTTGCTATTTGAGTGGTGCTCTTTATTTACATTACCAGGGACAATGTTACTGTGTAGCAAGTTGAACATTGCTAAACCCTTCTTAGATTGCAATACCATTGCATCTTCATTCTTATATATAGTTGAGCAGTGTTGGCCCTTCACAGTGCTGTAGCCACGTGAAAGATTGTGTTGAGGTGTGTGGCCATAGGGTTGTCAAAGGTCTCTGTGAAAAAGTGATCAGGTTGAAACCTTACCAACCGTAATCGTCGCTACGGCCCTTCACAGATTGCAAGCCCCAGTGATATGTTCCAATATCAATCCTTGCTGAAGTAACAGAACAGTTGGCCCTTCTTTGCTTTAAATTCTACAATTTCTTTGCTTTAAATTCTACAATTTCTTTGCTTTAAATTCTACAATTTCTGTGTTAATAACACCTTAATTTGTCTTGCTGCTATTTTAGACCCATATATATTTTCACAAAAATAAGAAGCATGATCCCAAGTCATTGCATTATGCAGGAGACACTCACAATCCAAATTTCATAATTAGGTACTCGCTAAGGTTTCCTCTCAACCATCTCCAACTCAATACTAATTGATATTGCTATTAATAATTATTATCTTATAGGGCATGAAACAGAGATATCTTTTTTCAAGATGGACGATTATAGAAAGTATCAAAGTAACCCAGTGTGCGATTGGTAACCTGTGTGTAGGCCTGGAAATGATATACTAAATGGCAAAGCTAAGGTTTGAAGTGTAGCTTTTGTTTGCCTGCCAAGTTTAAACATGTTCGATTTTAACCATCTACTCTAGTAGTATCCAAATAAGGTTCGAAGGTGAAATATACAGGCAATGCCTACTGTACATCTTGCCTAATATGATGTACAGCTCTGGTCTATTACCAACATACTGTACATCTAGAGTGTATCTGCATCCAGAGTGGTCTACCTGTGGCCTTTATACACCATACTAACATCTATTGGAGTGAAGGCATATTGATAGATGTCTGCATCTAGAACACATGTGGTCTTTACACTAGCCTACCAACATACATACATGCAGTGTACTGTAGGTATTGATGCATATGCATCTAACCACTGTGGTCTGGACTACAACTATCGTCTTTATACCAACATTAAATACAATACATATTGGAGTTTAGGCATTAGAAGATGTCCGTATATAGCCCTTTTGGTCTACTTGCAGTGGTCACTACAACCATTAAAAACATAGCGTACACAAGTAGGAGATTGCCTGATCACAAAAAAATAAAATTTAAATCTATTTTATTCAGAAAATCTTTTTACAGGAAATGACTGGAATTGGAGAAAAAAAAAACTATTTTATCATACATTTTAAACTGTAAAACATTACACACATTTCTGATAGAATTGTAATAATAATTGTTGAAATAATAAAGTATTAATGTTTTGTACAATATTGTTATTTATGGAAATTTATATACAATAGCAAACAAAATATGGATAAACAAAAATGCAAGCATTTTTATTTAATAGCTAGTAAAGTTTGGTTGTGAACCGGTTTTTGTGCTAATGAAGAATAATAGGCCTACAGTACTTATATATACTTATATGGACATGGTGATGTCATATCACTACCATTTTTGGGCATATCACTACCACATTTGGGCACATCACACTTTTTTCAAACTACACTAGTTTGATAGTGTAGACAGAGCTTTTTCATTGGTAAAATGAATATATAGCAGAACCTGATTTACTTAAAGACACCACCTGAACATCTACCATGTACCACCTCATACCAACATTGCATTATTATTGATAATTTATTATTTGCTTAAAAATCCTATAATTTCAGGGCCATATACTGTACCAGGAATAAATGTCTTTAATTCACATGTATCTTTGAGAGCACTCTTATTAACTGTCAAATCAACTGACTAAAAACCAGCCTTTTTTAAGGGTTCCAAATTCCTGCCGACTAAACAATTTTGAGAATGTCGACTGTCAACTCTATTTACATTTGAAATAACACTAATATAATATAAGCAATTGTCAATAATAATAAATATTTTAATATCAGATTGTATTATTGAAGCATGTATGTACAATAATTAATTGTTTTACATCTGCAAGAATAAATGTTTTTGATCTCCTTCTTCATCTCATACTTTGGACTCAAACATCACTTCAAATTTCTTTTTTGTCTGAAAAATGGAGAAAAGTACATTAATAAAATGTTTACCTTTTTTTTAAAAAAAACAATCTAAATTACTAAACTACTGAAAATAAAAGTCTTGAAATTGAAAAACTAGAATTGGATTGTACAATATCTATGTAAACAAAAAATGTGCAAAAAAAAACTGTGTGGATGATGCCCAACAAAATGGTAAAAGTGTTTAACTCTATTAAATAAGTTTCCGAATATAATAAACTGGAAAATTATTACTTTTTGTTGAACAAAGTAATAATTTTACAGTGTTTACTCAATCTAAAATACTATTTAAAAAAAAAAAAAAAAAGACTAATAGAATTGAACTGTCTCTATTTCAGAAAAAAAAATCGAAAATGTTGGATACCAAAAAACTAAAATGGATAAGGTATATAAAAAAAACATTGAGTTTTTTTCCTATCAAGATCAATTATCTAAAACACTGCACTGTACCAAAAAAGTGGAAAAAAATCATGGAAAAATGGTGTGAATGTCAACATAATATAAAATGTACAGTAAATGTTGTCTTTTTATAGATCCAATCTAAATAAATTAAACAAAATATTTTCTAGAAATGCAACTACAGAATTGGCCTGAACAGTAACCAAAATAAATCATGCAGAAAACGCATACAGTAAGAAAGGCTGGATGCCAAAGACTATACAGGAATACATACATATTATAAATTTTTCTTTCTTTTTTTTTTAACCTGATGACATTACATGACCATCCGAAAATCATGAAATTCATGCTTTAAATTGTGGCCTTATTGTCGCCCCGGTAAAGTATTAAAATTGTCATCGTATAGTGTATATATTTTTATACAGATCCCTTTCATGGCTTACATTGTTGGCAAAATTTTTCTTTTCTTTGAAAATTATTAATATTTTAATTATGTATATTTAATGTATCCTGCACATGTGAGATTTGTTGAGGATTCCTATAGAATGTAAATTGCATGATACAGAAACTGCTTTTATTTAGTCTATATAAATAACTAATATTATAGTGCCAAAATCAAAATTCTAACCAAATTTTAAATACATAATATAAAAATAACGCTTAAAAAAGAACGACGTTTCGACTCCATCATGGGGTCATTATCAAGTCCAATGAATAAAATATAAAACAACAACTAATTAAATAGCACAAGCCAAGGGTCAAAGTTTAATTTTAAATCTTTTAAATATTTAAATTAGGTTACCTGTACATCCGTTCTATGTTTAATCAATCTCAAATATTAAGACTGCATATTCTTATTCTACCGTAAGCTAATAATATTATAGTGCCAAAATCATTAACATTCTAACAAAATTTAAAATCTTCTAAATATATATATATATTAGGTATCATCATACATCCTTTTATGTATGTTTGTTTAGCTTAAAAATGTAAAGCCAGTAGGATTTGTTACAGATTCCTATAAAATGTGTGATACATAAACTGCATTTTAATCAATCTCAAAGAAGACTACAAATCCCTGTCATTGCAGATCCCTATCATAGCTAATATTTTTGCCAAAATCGTAAACATTCTATGAAAATTAATAATCTTTAAAATATGTGTACCGGTAATTAGGTAAAATTGCACATCCGTTTGTTCTATGTTCATTTAGCTTGAAAAGGTAAATCAAATAGGATGTGGATTTGTATAAGGATGAGTGATTTGTAAAGTCCTTGGGTGCAAACTCTACTTGGATACCTTCCTAATTACCTTGTCCTGGTATTAAGATAAAGTATTAAATTGTTACAGGGATTTTCAAGTTCTTCTGAAATGGAACATAGTACTCTGACACAGGTGGGTACAGTGTGTTATGTTGAAGTGTCTTTTATTGATGATAGCTGATATTGTAGGCCTATTATGGTACTGTGAAAATATCCAGACATTCTAGATTTCTATCCATTGATCCCCAATTTAATGTGGAAATGATAATTGGGCAATTGTGAGTCACTATGGCGTGCAATATTACGTATTATTTAACAATCATGTAATAGTACTTTTAAGATTTTAATGTGTACAAAAAAATCTTCTTGGGTACCGAAAACAAATTGGTGTGAAAATACAATATCTTCATTCAGTGAAATATGAAATTTTATTTTCACCTGAGCTTTGCCTTGTGAAATAGAATTTCACCTTCCACCTAACTAAAATATTTGTACCATCGCACTCATAAACATTCATTATTTTGTATATCATTACTCTTGATAGCAAACCATTATGTTTTCATTTTAGCAAGTGGTGCACCATCCAAACATGCATATATTACATTAACAATCTTGTTCATATTTTCTGTAGTGCAAAAAAAAACAATGATATGCCAGCCCGATTTTAGTGTGACATGCTCTTGGCTGATTCAGAGAAGTTAAGATAAAAGGAACCATTCACCTTGCTATAGCATCTGTAATAGTGTGTTGATTGAGGAAATAATTAATTTTACAAAACAAAATGGCCATTGAATATCCCTTTATCATTGAATGGAATAACATTACCAATGCTAATTTATTGGAAAAAAATAGTTTCATGCAAAAAAAAAAGTCTGAAAAATAACATTGTCACATGTATGATAAAACTTCAACCAATCAAATTGCAAGATATTTATGTGTAATAGGATTGATTATCAATTGTAATATAAGAAAACATGTGTAAATGATTTATTGGTTATTATATATGGTGAGGTTAAATTAAACATTTGATAAATGGAAAAAATGATATATATTTTCGTGCTCAAGTTTGGAGACAAGTCTGGAGAGTCCAGATGGCCACCATAGCTGTAGTGGAAGGGGTTTCCCCACCAAGCTACAGCTCCACTCCATCTTCACTTGTTCAACATTCACAACCAAAATGTTATTAAAATGTTTTAAGAAATGATGGGAATAATGATTTAATATTGTATAGATTAAATAGTAATTGAAATGAAAAATTTTTGGTATGAAAATATGAATACCATATTTATTATAATATTCTATATATAGGTCTATATTGTATTATTATATTATACTATTGTGATGTATGTGTGTAAATAGGAACATTCACCATAACCATGCAAAACTCATGCTCATAAGGCATGCAGAGTTAATCTTGTATGTTACAATATGTCATTGCTAAATTCTAGGAATGAGTTGAAAAATATCTTTTACTGTCACTGCCCATGCCAAATAAAAGTAATACAAAAAATATAAATTAAAACTCTTTTGAAGTATTATAAAAATTGACTAGAGAATATAAATAATTTTTTTTTTACGATGGATTAGGGCATGGGAGAATTATTTAAATAATTCCTCCATGATTAGGGTAGGTTATGAAAATTAAGCTCTGTCTACATTATCAAATTTTATGTGGCAAAAAAAGGGATGTGCCCATATATGGACATGATGATGTCATTATTATCACTACCACATTTGTTACTACCATATTCGCATACATGTTGGCCGGGAGACACCGATATTTTAGACTCGTTTCCCGGCCAAATATTGTGTTCCCGTTTTTCCACATTTTCTCCCAGATTACAAAGATAACTGAATGTTGACGTATATATGTGGTTTTCTGCATTAAAATATATAACAAAAAGGCTTCACACAAGCAAAATATTTAAGCCATTGTACAACCATCTGTGGTAATTTTCGGATTTAGTTCTGAACGGAAAGGGGATTCCCCTCATATACTGTAGCCACAACGCGATACCGCTTGTGACGTCACACACTGCACTCCTTACCTCTCGATAATAAATAGAAGGCGCTGTTGACTGAAAAAAAAAACACTTCCCGTTTTTTTAACTTCAGATGTTGGCATGTGGGCACATCACACTTTTTTTGTCAAACTAGTTTGATAGTGCAGACAGAGCTTTTTTTTATGATTTAGCATTTTCTATTGCAAAATTGGAAACATTTATTGCACTAGAAACTAAATCAACAGAATAGTTTAATTTTAAAATTACTATGAAAATGGTCTTCACATTCTTTAATACCGGTACATTATTTAGTTACTGTACTGCTACCCAAGCAAGCAAAAGCATACTACTATATACTGTACATCAGTATTAGATTTAGTAACCATTACACACAGGGAAGAGTGAACTTCACTCTTTCCAAATTACAAACACTACACTGATTAGATGAATGAAAATGAGACCATTAATATATAATGTGCAGAGAAATAAAAAAAACCTTTCTTAATATAGCTGGTTGTACCGCCCTCGGTGATCCGGTACGCTGAATGCTTTTTCAACAAATGCTATTGCAAGCTGAAAATTATGGTAATTTTTTTAATTATTTAAAAAGAAAATGAAAAGTTATGTGATTACTATGCTTGTACTTAACTTTAAAAATAGAGGGGGCTATAGAATATTTAATGCTATAATCACCCAAGAAATGATCTTAAATAATTTTTATGATCAGGCACAATCAATGTTCTAATGGCATATTCTGAGCCTTGAATAAACACTGACAAATTACAATAGAACCTCTATTTAGGGGACACTCCAAGGACCAAACAAAATGTCGCCTAAATAAAGGTGTCCTCTGAATAGAGGTTGGTGGTAGTGTTAAAACATATATTTCTCCTTGTTAGTTTACAGGAAAGTGTACACTTTATACAATAGAAGTGTCCCTTAAACAGGTGTTTCTAAAAGGAGGGGTTCCACTATAGAGTTTTGCGGTGTGATGTCACAAAAATAGAGGGCGCTGCATGGTTGCTAGCCAACCAAAAAATGCGTTCAACGCTACTATGTTGATAAACTGTATAGATCTGTATTTCCATCAAATTATATATCTTAGCTTGATTTTTTTTAACTTAAACTGTAGTTGAAGAATAAATAGATTATTAAAAACAAATATTTAGTGATTTTTTGAAATTTTAGTTTGTTTTTATTGAAAATTATTAAGTTTTAAAATGACTACTTCAATAAGCCCATTCCAAACCATTGGTGACCTGAGGGTCAGGCAGGTTGAACGCATTTTTTGGTTGGCTAGCAACCACGCAGCGCCTCCTACCGTCTTAACATCAGCACCGCAGAATTCTATATGTATAAAATATAGAAAGCACAGCCAATGATAATAGCAGAATTTGAATTATCATAGCTGAAATCATGCAAAATTGCCTGTCTGAATAAGCTTAAAACATCGGGGCAAAGGCTTTTTAGGGACTAGGCTTTAAGCAACACAATCAAGCATTACTTCAGATGAATTAAAGCTAAAGCCTGTCTACACTATCAAACCTTATGTGACAAGAAAATGTGACGTGCCCAAATTTGGGCATATCACTACCATATTTGGGCACTTTTTTTTGTCAAACTAGTTAGATAGTGTAGACAGAGCTTAAGACATTTTACTCACTCTACTTTATCAATTTTGGTTATTGTCTGGATCGACAGGAATAACGACACAAAATGAAAATAAATTTTATTAATAATAATAGTAAAATGTCAATATTAATCGCCTTTACCTCCGGTGCAGGAAGACACTGACCAAATGCTTCCAATAAAAGAGACTCTTCCTTTACAGCGGCTTGGAAATCTTGTAATGATATACGGCCATCACGGTCAATGTCCTACAAAGAAATTTAACAGTTTTTTTTTTAAGTGGTTGGTACATGTATGTGATTTTTGTTGGTGTTAAGACTGAAATTACAGAGAATACTCTTTTTTACAATTCGCTAATGAAAACAGTTTTCTCCAAACCAATATACATTTCTACATGACCTACTTAAAGATATATTGTCCCCCTAACAAAATAATTTTGTTGTTGAAATGCCATTTTATGTCACATTGTTATAAAAAAAATTGGATCATCAACAAATTATTTACCTGAAAAAACTATAATTTAAAGCAAAAAATAGTCAAATTGTATTTTGGTTGAATTTTACTGTTTGTAAGTGAAATAATAATTTGTGTTCATTTTTTTTCTTATGAAATTAAATAACTTCATTAAAACTGCAAAATGGCCTATTCCAAGTGTGATTTTATAAATCTTATTTTTTTAATGATTTTAGGCCACAATACATCTTTAATAATTATATGGTAATAATAATACGAGATGCATTACAGTACCATCTTTTTAATACTGATGTCAACAAGTTCTCGGACACCTTCGTCTGGGTCTTCCTCGTTTGGCTGTTTAACGAGCGAGTTCTTCAGTAAATGAAACATTTCCTCTTTTGATATGAAACCATCACCATTTAAATCATAAACTTCGAAACAAACTAAAAAAAAAATGTTTGAAATACTTAGTGTTTTATAAACTAGAAAGTGTAAAAAGTGAGTGCTGTGAGCAGAGCTATACACAACATAGTTTTGATGACGCAGGGCCATCCTAAAGATACAAACCCAACTAGGCAGTACAATGGTTAAAAAAACAGCAAAAAAGGAAAGCAGTACACTAGCCTAGGTCGTCTTAGGCCAATGTTTTGTAGACAAACCATGAACTTTTGGATCTGACACGCAATGAAGTGTGATGGGAGATCATTTAGAGGGTAGGTTCAGTTATATTTTAAGAAATAGGTCAGACATCTTGTAATTCATTTTTCATGATTTCTGTCATAACCTGAACAAAAAATGTACCTAGGACCCATATGTACTGTACTTAAAGGTGAACTTACATTTAACCTGTTCTTCCTCTGAACCCCTTAGAAAAACTGACAATCCAATGATCCATTCGGATAAATTGACGCAGCTGTCTGAATCTTTGTCAAAGGCCCGCATAACTGTGAAAGCAAGATGTAATATTAGCATTATATTACATTTAGCTTGCAAGTTGGCTAAAAGCTGGTAACATTTTAGATACTAGGTCAGTAATTTTTCTCATTGAAATAATATACCTACTAACAGTAATATTTATGAGTTTCTCGTGCACACTTGTTTTCTACTAAGATAATATGTCTCTGTCAAATAAGTTTAGGAAATCAAAGAATTATTTAGTTTTCTAGAAATTGTTTATACTTTATTTTTAGTGTCTTTAGCCTATTATTGTAGAGTACATAATCACTGTTAATTTGTAGATGTTATTGTTTTATCATGAACATGGTTCATAAGCAGTTTTTAGTACAGTATTGACAGATTGAATCAAATTATTTCATTGAGTCCCCAACTTAATTAAATCAGTGCTTTACAAACATTTTTATTTTATGCATTGGCATAAACTATATATTTTCATAGACAAAATTATAGTTAAAATTGTTCACTGAGCATCCACACGCGAAACAACTCGTGTCAAGTTGAAGATATTCGCACAAGAATTGAAAAAGTTGACCATGGAGCAACTCTATAGCGAATTCATGCATGGAGCTTTCGTGAAAAAACATTTTTCGCGTCACAATTCAGGTTTTTTTTTTGTGCTTGCTGCGTGTGGATGTTCAGTAGAAACTGATGAACGTTCTCTTACGTCGATCCATAATCATATCATCGGTCATTTTAAATGTTGATTGAAGAACTTCGTGGAACTGTGACCTATCAAGTTTGTCTTGTCTGGCAACTTTGTTATCCTTGGTCATAAACTTGAATTTATTCACTAAAGCCTTGCACTCATCTTCTGAAACTAAAGAGTAAAAAATAAAATTAACAATTAGGCCTAGGCCTATGTAATATTCAAACTTTATTGCACAATACACTGTCACTAGGCTAGGCCTAATTATATAATACTACTAGCTAGGCTTAGCCTTTTTAAGGCTTACTTACTTACTTACTTACT
The DNA here is from genome assembly GCF_964355755.1 of Antedon mediterranea. NCBI lineage: Eukaryota > Metazoa > Echinodermata > Crinoidea > Comatulida > Antedonidae > Antedon > Antedon mediterranea. Next base: position 35,059,734 of record NC_092670.1, on the reverse strand, counting down.
GAACTGTACTGACTGAATCCAGCTACTAGGACTACTACTAGCCCACTACAATAGCCTAGCTACTATAGGTAGATGGCCTAGCTAGGCCGCCTGGCCCAACCTAAATAACTAGACTGGCCCTACGCCTACTATAGTCTAGGCCTAGCTAGCTAGGCCCTAGGCCTAGGCTAGGCTATATACTCTAAAAGCGTAGGTAGGCCCTAGGCCTAGGCCTAGGTACTTTACTTACAATGTGTTTGTTTCATTCTAAGCAATAAATCAGCATCCTGCTGCTGTACTTGTTGTCTGTGTCTAACTGATATCATGTTTGCGTTAAAAGTGTATAAATAGTGATATTAACGATGATTTTAAACAATAATTGTGTGATCTATTTGTGTTGTTGTTCGTCGTCAAGCGGTTTCTATCCCCATCATGTCGTTTTGGCGATATGGATGAATGATCAAAACGAGGTCAGTTTAGTATTACGTAATGACCTAACTAGGGGCATAGGTTGGTTATGTTGTTTTTTTCTACAAAGTGTGTCGTTCGGCGGGTTGTTTTGTTTCAAAATTCGATAGGCCTATAGGACTAGTAATATTAATTTAATCAAACTTAGCTAGTGTATGTAGTAAGCTTCTCATCGTATTTTACTAGCGAAACATGTGTGGGTGGGCCTAGCTAGGATCGGAAAGGAGTGGCACGTGGGCGGGGGAAGAGGGGGTATCTAGGCTAGAGTCTGAAGAGACAGACCGATATAGCCTAGATAGTACTTTCTTTACAGCCTCACCTAGGCGCAGTATTGGTCTAGGACTGGGCCTAGCACCAAAAAGCATAAAATAAGCAGAATAATTTTGCTCATTTAAGTGTATTAAATTACCTCATAAAAATAACCTTTTTCTCTTTATTTTATTGCATAGCTTATACATGGAGGTATTTTATACCTCCATGTTAATTTAAAAGCTTCACTCACTTCCATTTTGTCTTTTCAGAATGGCTGGTAACATACGATACTTCCAAAATCAGCTTCCTGATTACAATGGCCAGGATGTCTCAAGTCCACCACCCAATGTTAATGACTATATCAAGGCGCATGTCACTGCTATTCAGTCAAACTTCGAAGTTTCAAGTTCTACATGTTTTGAAGGAGTATATCTTGGCGTCGGAGGCGTGGCATATGCTTTGAGCGATGTTGTTACAAAATGTGACTTTTTAGACAAACAATCTACACTTGATACAGCTAAGAATTATCTAGATGCTGCCTTGAAATATGAAGAAAAACAGACAGATGTAGGGTTAAAGGTCAGCTTTCTTCTAGGTACTGCTGGGGTGTACGCTTCTGCTGCTCAATATTATGCAGTCACTGGTAATGAAGTGGAAGTGAAAAAGTTTGCAGAAATGTAAGAAGATTAGTCAGTCTTAGTATAACTTGTATTGTATACCTTGGCCTCATTATAGTTAATTTAGCATTGTCTAAATCTTGGTTCCCACCTTGATGCAACACTGTAAGACATAGGTGCAAGGCAAGTCAGGTGACCAATCACAAGCTTCATATTGGTCAACTCAGGTGCATTGTATCAAAGTTTGCAGAATTGTAAGAAGATCTAGTCAGTCTTAGCATAACTTGTATACATAGGTCTCATCATAGTTAATTTAGCATTGTCTAAATCTTCGTTCCCACCTTGACGCAACACTGTAAGATGTAGGTGAGGTGACCAATCATAAGCTTCATATTGGTCAACTCATTTGCATTGCAAGTGTGAGCCAAGATTCATAATAGTATGCGACATAAATTTATTATTAAGTTTTAACATAAAAAATAAAGTTTGGTTTCCATTAGTATGCAACACAAGAATGTTAAGTTAACATACTTGTAATTATATTATGTGAAGTAATTACTGGCTAACTATGGAGAATCTACTTCCAGCAATGTCACAAAAGGGCAACATACTTGTGAACAGTTTTCATTTTATTTTTGTATTGTTTTTTTTATTTTACAGGTATGCCAGCCTATCCAGTTTGTGTGCTCCAGTAAATCAATGCACTAAGCAGGCAGAGGAAATATTAGTTGGCAGAGCTGGTTATTTATGTGGTGTTCTGTTCTTTAAGAGCAAACTTGGTCTTTCAGTAAGTAAGCAAAAACAACAAAGGTTTTCAGTAAAAATTATACTTATTTTAAGCTATGTCTACACCGCTACACCACACTTATTTGACAAAAAAAGTGTGATGTACCTAAATATGGTAGGGATATGCCCAAATATGGTAGGGATATGCCCAAATATGGTAGGGATATGACATCATCATGTCCATATATGGGCACATCACATCTTTTTGTCACATAATGTAGACAGATTTATAACGACTAAATGTTTTGTTTTCTGTTTTTCAAGATACTGTAGTATGTTTGCTCATAATTGGTGAAACTGTGTCAAATTAACCAATGATATCACATACTGAAATATATTAAAATGTAACTTTGGTTTTTACACAAACGGAATACTAATACTAATTTCTCGCACAGTTTCATTGGCAGAGTATTTTATCATTTCATACAATGATCTAATAGTAATAGTCTAATCTGCAATTTTTATAAATGCATGTGCACATTTTTGACTTACATACTTTTTTTATACAGATTTTGCCATCAGAAACTATCAACAAGATCTGTAGCAGCATTATAGAGTCTGGCAGAGCTTACGCAAAACTTTGTCAAGCGCCATGTCCTCTGATGTACCAGTATTATTCTTTTCATTATTTAGGTAACAGATGTGTCTGATTTTCTATGAATTTGTTCACACGAATAAGGTTTATCGCAAATTATGTGAGCGATGCATAATGGGACGGGTTTGGGTGCAATAGCGCCACCACCAGTATATAAAGTTTGTATTATGCGGTGCCAAAACCCTTCACATCATGTATTGTGCAATGACGTTTCTTGCAAAAACAAATCTCTGTCTGCAACGAATCAAGATCCTTGAGTTTTTTCGCTTTAGCAAAATCGGTAGTTCGATTTGTTTCTATATTTTTAGAAGAGCAAAATTGCGCAACCAATCACAGCTCAGGAAATGAGCTATAATGCATTCATGAGCACTCATCCAAATCGAAAAGTTCAGCAGACACGCGATGAACATGAAAATCGCAGTTATTCGTTCTTGTAGTTAAAAGGATATCGCAATCTATTTTCTCTGCGAAATACTAGATTCGCACAAATTCTTTACTTTCATGTGATGAGCAAATCTAGCTCAATAGTTAACATTCTGTGCATTGTACTGTTATCTAGAGGTTGTAGAAATCGTTGTGATATTATCATTTTTTTTATTTTATGTTTTAAAAAAAAAAAATCAAAGAGCGGGAGATAACACAAAATATCGAGAGCTTCCTGATATATATACATTTTTTCACCAGGTGTATGCCATGGGGTAACCGGTATTCTCCTGATGTTGTTGTCTTTTCCCGATTTCATTAAATCTGACCCTTCTGTGGAGCAAGACATTCGTGCAACCGTTGACTTCCTACTAGCATTGCAGGATGCTCACCCACAGAAGAATTTGCCACCCGTTTTAGATGAATCTAATACCAGACCTTTGGAGGACACACTTGTGCATTGGTGTCACGGAGCACCGGGTTTGTTTATTATTTCATTATTTAAAGGGGGATTCTGGGTTTAAAATTGCTTTTAAATATCGTTTATTTATTAAATAAAAAATATTTTAACAATATAGACATGTCAGAATGAAGAAGTAATAACGAGAAATTAAAAAAATTAAATTTCATATACATTTTAGGGTAAATTCATGGAAAGTCTGTTTTTCAGCAGCTTAGGGAAGCTCATTAATATTCATGAGATATTCACAAAATCACGATATCAGTGGATTCCAAACTCGCGACGTCAAGCTTGTACGTTGTGTTCTCTCTCCCCTGTCAAACGACGACCACCCGATCATTGTGAAATACATTTTTTGTAGATTTTCTAAGCTAGGCCTAAAGTGTAATAATAACAGTAGTAGCATATATTTATTTGACATTTAATGAAATACAAAATTTAGTACAGATTACGGAGTCATAAATTATACTATTTTTATACCTCGAATAGTACAGATCGTATATCGGCTTCACGTACTAGGCTAGGCCTAGCCTAAATCATTTTATTCATGGGTGAGAGCCATTTCTGACTAGGGATTCCATGCCACGATGGCTACGTTAAAACATTGGGGCCATCATTCATGGGCCTAGCTAGCCTATTACTAAACGATTGGCCCATAAATAACAAAACTCAGTGGATTCCAAGCCCATCCTATCAACCAAACTCCTAAACAATCTAAACCTAAAACGTTCTACAAAAATCGGCTGTAAATATTGAGGCAAAACCCCAAAACAAGGTCCGATCGCCGTCCGCACGTATGGATGGTGTCCCGATCGTCTAATAAGGCCTAAAATAGGCCTAGTTTACTCTCCAAAAAAGCGGATACTGCATCAAGCAAGTAGACCGGTAGTAGGAAGGAGACCTAGCCGATCCGGCCCAGTTAAAAATTGAGCTAGCTAGTGTAGTAGACCCTATGCGAATTGATACTACCAGGCCTTTTACTATAAGCTACACTTGTTAAAATTAGCAATACTTATGTTTAAAAATATTCCAACTCTCTCTCATTCGAGCTATATTATCTATACCATTCCGGTAAGTCGAGTTGACCTTCAAACAAATACTGTACATCGTTCATGTTGTGATTATAGACGGGGTATACTCGACCCGACCAGTTTGGTATTGTATACTGTATCTGCTTATCACGTGACGATGCCAGGCATGGGCAGACAGAGCACGTGTATCGTCGTCTCGCTCTCCTCGCTCAGCAGGAATGTATACGTTACGCTTCATTGATTTTGAAGGCTTTTCCTAAGTCAGTGCGAAAATCGGCAAACGTAAAGTGCAAACTTATCTAATTTTTCACTGTTTTGATGGATTTTCATAGAAAATTGACTTTATAAATGGGAAGACCGACTAAAATTACATCAGATAAGTATAATTTTACAAAAGTAATTGATATGGTTAATGATAACGAGTCGTCGGAAGATTGACCATTTCACAAATTTCATATTCTGTAACCACAGTGTGATTTTGCCGTAGCTGCACTTGTAATCTGGCCTCATTTCACAGCCTTCGTTCTGCTTCACTGGGCGCTTATATAAATTGAAACTTTTACCGTTCAAGAGACAAACAAATATATTTTACATTTTTTACTATTCATTTTAAACCCGGAACCCCCTTTTAATTTCTATATTTAGCAAGGGTAGCAAACGTATAAACTGTTCATTCAGGGCCCTCAATAAAACATACAAGTAATAATACGGCTTTACCACATTGAAACACCGGTTCTCGTCAGATTACCGAAGTTAAGCGACGTTGGGCCTGGTTAGAGCTTGGATGGGAGACCATCTGGGAAAAACGGGTGCTGTATACGGAGCTGGGGTCCCGTTAGGCATTTGAAATCAGCACTGCTGACTCTTATGGCAGCCCCTGCATCTAGTATCTGCCTCAGACCTCTGGTCAAGGTGGGCACTGGACGAGAGAAGCACTTGATCAATGTTAGGACCAATCAAGGTGCTTTAAACAGTCCTGGCTTTGTTTGTATCAAAACTTGTTAGGGGCGGTAATTATCGCTGTTGGTTTCGATTGAATAAAATAAAAACAAAAAACAAAAAACAAAACATGTAAAATATTTTGAATATTCCGGTAAAATAACAGTAAATTGATGCTGTAGGCCTAGCTCCACAGTATCCACTAGAACACTAATAGTATAGTAACCTATAGTACCTAGTTAGGCCTAGTGTAAAGGGCCTTTCACGCGGGTTCCAGCACGGTTCCGGTCCGGCGAACCGAACACTGATGTTTCGTTTTTCACGACGCTCCACGCGGCTATGCGCCAATCGATATGCGCGTAGCCACGTAAAAACGAAACATTGACATTAGATTGGATTTGTCGACGTAGTGCCGGAACAGGTGTGACAGAGCCTTCCACTAGTACATAACAATCATGCTGTTCGTTGGTAGGTCTAGCTACACGTCATCCTTTAAAATCATAATATTTTTGACTGACAGAAAATATATCATAATTTTAAAAGATAACCATTTTTAGAAATAAATATTTAAATTCATTTTTTACAGGAAGTCTAATTTGTATTCACTAATTTAATGCAGGTGTTGTGTATATGTTTGCAAGGGCATACTTGACATGGAAGGATGAGCGTTACTTGAGGGCATGCCTAGACTGCGGCGAAACTACCTGGAAGCTAGGTCTCTTGCATAAAGGCCCGGGGATATGCCATGGCGTCGCTGGTAATGGATATGTCCATCTTCTTCTTTACCGTTTAACAAAGGACAACAAACATTTACACCGAGCGCAGCAATTTGCTAACTTCATGTTCTCGGATGAATTCAAGAAAGGAGCAAGGACTCCAGATCACCCGTACAGTTTATTTGAAGGCGTGGCCGGAACTATCTGTTTTCTTGCGGACTTGTTGAAACCAGATGATGCCAGTTTCCCATTCTTCAATATATTTTAAAGCAACTACATCTAACTGGTATGAATTATACTTTATTAGATTAACTAAAATTGTAAGGAAATTCATTGAATGTATATAATTAATAAGCAGAAATTAAATTTTTCAGTATTGGAAGAAAAATTGTAAAATGTAAAAAAAAAGAGTTAATATAGGATAAACCTCCAGTTAGTAGAAAAAAAGCTTTTTTGATTTTGAGAAGTGAATCTCGATACATTAATTTTAAAGTTTTTATATCTGTAAAATTGTACTCATTTCAGCCTTTGACTGTTTTTTTTTAAATAAATAAATATACCTTGAATAATAATAACAAATGCAAACCAAGAGTTGCAACTTCCGCCACATATAGTTTTTTATCGATATTATAATTCATAACAATAATCAATATATTAAATAATGGATTAACTAATTCATTCGCATTGAACGACTGTCTAATCTATTACAAGATTATTACATCCAACTATTTACACTAAATGTGTGCAGTTGGTCAGTTTCTTGTAGATGATTTAATTGTAGAATGTAGTTTTGTTTATTTCTGTGCACTGTTCTGGGTTGACCAACTAGCATAGGTGTTTAGCACCTGTTTGGTCTTTCCTTGTCTTTTATATTTGTTTTGTCTTTTTCTTTGTATTGAATATGGCAGAAATTGAATTATTAAATAATATATAATAATAATAATATATCGTATACTCTATTTCTAACAAATTTCAACCTTCTTCTATTAACTAAAACCGAAGTTTAGTCGTTATCTTGGGACCATTCTATAGTCATCACCAGGTAGGCTTACTTCATCAAGGCTTCTATGAATGGATGACCAGTACCTTTGATTATGATCATTTGGGAAATTACCTCATGACTGTAAATAGAGAAAACAAATCAACAATCGTGATTCAGGTCCGCATCCTAACAAAAGTATCTTTGAAATGTAAATAATATTAAATCAGACTTTGAATAGGTTATTTTGTAGTTTTAATAAATTTAATCACGAAATTTTAGACGAAAAAAAAGGTTTTTACTTATAAAATAATGTAATAAATGGTTAAATTCAACTAAAATTCCATTGGCTGGCAGCCAATTCGACCTTTTTTTGACTTAAAATGGCATATTCATTTTTTTTTTCAGGGGGACAATACATCTTTAATTATAAATGGTAACACGCTTGCTGATAATTGATAACATACACACAATGAATGAAACACGCATGAAACGTATTTAATAAGGCAAATGAGAAGTAGTTCAGTAATAACAATTTTTATATTATATATATTATCATGATACATATAATACAATTTAATCAATATACGGAATGTTAATGAAACACTGCTCATAAATACATATACATACGTGTAATAAATTACTTAAACTATTGAGCTTTTATTCCATTTTTCAGATACTAAAATGGATTTATCGGTTTTCTAATAAATAAACTATATAATGCTTATTAAATTAGAAAAATATATAATTTTCTTCTGTCGTCGTTCTACTAATATCTGAGTACTCGTATTTTATTTACAATAATAATAATGGTAGTCTTATAGAGCGCCTAATACTATGTGATTTACATGCAAAAATGTCCAGAAAAATGAAGAACAAGCAGGAATGTGCGATACTCGGGGTACAGCAAAAGAAGCTGTAATGACGTCATAAGACGGGATGTAACGTCACATACACATCAATAACCTCGCTACCAAATACGGCTATACGGTACCATCTTCGAGACGTGATATGGCTGCATCCTGTTTGAAATTAAACAATCCGGCTCTATAGCTTTGAGGAGATGTCCCTGTAGTATATTCATGCCAAATCACAGCTCAATACTACAACGAATAAGGGAGGAGTAGTACTTTATAAATCGCACTTTTTACTCAATAGTGTCCAGATGGAAGAGAAGATGAGAGAGTCCTAGACTCGGGTACCTAAGATGAGAGTCTTAGACTCAGGTACCTAAGATGAGAGAGTCCTAGACTCGGGTACCTAAGATGAGAGAGTCCTAGACTCGGGTACCTAAGATGAGAGAGTCTACTCGGGTACCTTAGATGAGAGAGTCCTAAACTCGGGTACCTAAGATGAGAGAGTCCTAGATTTGGGTACCTAAGATGAGAGAGTCCTAGACTTGGGTACCTAAGATGAGAGAGTCTTGGACTCGGGTACCTAAGATAAGAGAGTCCTAGACTCGGGTGCCTAAGATGAGAGAGTCCTAGACTCGGGTACCTAAGATGAGAGAGTCCTAGACTCGGGTACCTAAGATGAGAAAGTCCTAGACTCGGATACCTAAGATGAGAGAGTCCTAGACTCGGGTACCTAAGATGAGAGAGTCCTAGACTCGGGTACCTAAGATGAGAGAGTCTTAGACTCGGGTACCTAAGATGAGAGAGTCTTAGACTCGGGTACCTAAGATGAGAGTGTCTTAGACTCGGGTACCTAAGATGAGAGAGTCTTAGACTCGGGTACCTAAGATGAGAGAGTCCTAGACTCGGGTACCTAAGATGAGAGAGTCCTAGACTCGGGTACCTAAGATGAGAGAGTCTTAGACTCGGGTACCTAAGATGAGAGAGTCTTAGACTCGGGTACCCCGAGTAAAAACAAGATGTAGAATATTGCTGATTATATAGTGGTAATAGGTATATTGGAAAGGTAGCTGCAGTAGGATCCTCGCAAACATCTATCAGCTCTCCTAGTATTAAAGCTTGAGCTGAAATTACATTTATGTATGCGGTATCACGTCACACGTGGCGTTAAACATCCTACAGTATCACGTCTTCTAATAACAACCTTCATCTCATATGGGACGCGGTAGTATAATGAAAGATTATGTAGGAGGTTAGGTTAGTTACTATTTAGGAGTTTTAGATGCTACAGTATGGACCTGTTGCTGCAGGTTGTTTAACAATGCTTGACATGATACTGTTACGAGAAGCGACATAGAATAACAAAATATAAATATTTGATAATGTAAATGTTGTGTTTATATGATATTGAATAATTAATGTGTGAAAATACTTATGAAAGCCCATAAAATATAACGATCCATTTCTACCCAACTTATATTGAAAACTTGTGGAAAATGTGCATATTTATTGCTAAAAATTGCCATCATAATTCAAGATTTTCAATACAAGTTGGGTAGCAAAATAATAATAGTATATCTTATGGGCTTTCATTTTGATACCAAGATTAAACAAAAGTCACTATCGATTATAATTTTTTTAAATACAAATCAATAAAATAGTGTATGCACATTTTCCAATAAATTAGCTTCATATTATAATCATAATTAAATATTTTCAATACAAGCAGTATGACTATGTATTCCTAGTATAGATAAGTTCCAACATACAGGTTCCAATAGAATATTAGTATGTAAAACAAACATAGGCCTAAACCTCTAAATAGCCAGCTGATTGTTTATATAGGCCTTTAAAATCACAACCAAAACTGTTAATTAAACATTTACATGCCTGAATTCTAAAATATTATCAAAGATTGGTCAAATACCAAATAAAGTGATCGATAGGCCTACCCTTTACTGTATTTGAATTGTTCCAGTATCATCCTTGGCAAATCCCGTGACACGCGTGTTTCATACCATAGACCCTATAGCCTAAAGCTCTGTCTACACTATCAAACTGTATGTGAACAAAAAATGTGATGTGCCTATATATGGACACGGTGATGTCATATCACTACCATATTTGGACACATCACACTTTTTTTTGTCAAACTAATCAACTAATCATGTTATGTAGATAGACCAGCTTAACCTCAACCATCTATTCTGGTTATTCTTAGATACAGGCACCATATTTATGTATTTGCTTGTGATACTGGAGAAAATTGTCATAATGTGGAGATACAACACTGATAATCGGGTTAAATAAGTGATCAAATATGGTAACCTTCACACAATTATTTATTACTATTTATGGCAAGTCTGACTCTAAGATAGGCTCGATATTTGTACAATATTTATCATAGCAAATGTTGCTTTCAAGCACATTTCTCAATCTTCTCAGATTCAACTCGCACGTCACAGCGCCATTGTCAGACTTCATCTTGACGTTCACAGATCTGCACAATAATTCTCTTCGACAGAGCAGCATACATTGAGTACGAGAATGTGTTTTAAACACGGCTAGAACGTGATCAACCAAACACACACCTTCGTGTATTGTTGACCAATTCCAATCCACATACGTTCCTAAAAGAAGATGTATATATAAAAATGTACACAATATCATTTAGATGTTTGAAAATGCGCCAAACTTGTGCCGTGCACATGACGTGTATGGATGTTGCGCCTTACGTCTTATTTTTTTTTATTATCCGCGAGTTTCGCGATTCAGAATTTAGCAAAATTTGTCCATTCAAACATTGCAAATTATTTATAATAGCTAGATGGTTTCGATTACACATTAATTTCAGCGTAAAAAAACAGGCGATTTCGAATGTACGTACCGCAGGACTATATAGTACATTGTTTACAGAAACGAATAAATAGACACGATGATTTATGTAGTCAATTAAAACTAGCACCCTGGGAATTAGGCCTACTTCCGAAGGAGAAACTTAAAAGTTGTCTTTAAACAAACCCAATTTATGTTTTGTACATTAGAGTTGAGGGATGGGGAAGAGGATGAGAACAATTTTTAAATGTATTCTTTAGGCTATCCACATTTACGATTTAATACTTTTTTAAAACTGTCCCTGTTATAGTCGATTGAAATAGTAACGATACACCACTACGACGTTTGTATTTTTTATAATTATTAATTAATACACACGTTGAGAAGCAACTGTCAGTAATAAAGTTTGTATTTGTATATTATGTGTTTATATATTCAGCAGTAGGCCTAGAGCCTACCCACAGTCACAGTAATACGTAGCCGCAGTAGATTCAAACCGGATTGGCCAAACTTTTAAACATTTCTGTTTTTAGTGTCATTAATACATTGCATATTGTTCCAAAAACATATAAATATAATTTTTGAGAGACACATTCATTATAATGAATTTTTATTTGTGAATTGAACGTAAAGAATATCACCAAAGCCGCGTGATGCAAAATCAAAATGAGTATATATGAGTATATACCTGTACACGTGAACGAGCCAATGGTACTCGTACCGTACTCGTTGTGACTTCCTGTGTCCTTAAAAAGTAACGCAGTGACTGGCAGCGTAGAACGATCATCAACGAATCCATCGTCAGTTCTCACGTAGTTATCGTTAGTATCACAGTTACATCTTCTTCCAACAGATGTGCAATTTCCTTTTTAAAAAATGTAATGGATATTAGTATTAATTACGAGTTGGTCGGGGCGAACAGTAGGCCTATAATCGAAACCGTGTCCAAGGAATCGAATACTGTAAGAATTACAAAACCCATTGAGTAGCCTAAAATGAAGGAGAGGACCATGGAAAATATCTGAAAAATGTGAAGCGTATCTTTTATGTAAAATGAAAATGAATATTGGTGTACGTAATAGGCATATACCTGCATACTTCTGATCTTCATTTATTTAAAAAGGCAATATATAAATCAAACATTATATAGACTGATTATAACTATATTGCATACTTCTAAATAAAGTTTTTACCATCTATGTTCTTCAAAATAATAATGCGATTAAATTATTTAATGTTTAACCACCCCATAGACTGAGTGAGTGGCCGAGCGGTTAAGACAGTGGAACCGTAATTACGTAGCCATAACATCGGCAAGGGTTCGAGGCTCACTCACTCCATGGTTATGGTTCTGGTGGTAGAACAAGTCTTCTCGGATAAGGACTATAAACCGTAGGTCCAGTGTACACAACTAGCTCGTGTGCACTTTAAAGAACCTAGTACATCTTTCGAGACGAGTAGGGGGTTACCCCGGTGTATTAGTACATCACAGCCACTGATCACTAACTGGGCCCTCTGGGAGATCAGTCTTTGACTGAAGAGGTCACCCAGTATAAAAATGAACAAAACAAAAAAATAGACAGGATTTATACAGGGGCGTTGTCACAAATGTAAAAGAGTCATCAATAGCTAGCCTAGACCTATTTACCATACTTGCTGTTCTGTAGTAGATTGAAAAATACACATTAGAGAGCTTTCGCTATCTCGATCGGGAACGAGCCGCCGAGAAAGTAAGGGTTTTTTGAACGAGTACGAGATCGAGAACCGGTAATTAATGCTGGTTCTCGTTCCCGATCCGAGATAGCGAAAGCTCTCTTTTATTAGGGAATTACGGCAACGGGGTTGGCACGCCTCATTCTCTCGCCCCGCGGGTACAGTATTTAGGCCTAACAATAATCTAATGTCTATTATTCTTATTTGAAAACCGCGCGTTTTTGACCGATGTGATTATTCGACAGGTCGTTTAATAAACATAAACCAACAATTTCTGCTTTTCAATAAACAATTGTTATACAAGTCAAGTCAAGTAAATGTATTGTCATTTTGTAAACATATAAACACATTTACATTGAAAATGAATTTTCGGTTTCGGCTAACAGCTAAAATAAACTACGTGGTGAAACTATCCCCCGCCGGACGCCATCCTGGTATTTCTAAGACTGGTTTCGGGGTTGGTAAAAACTAAACTCCGCCGGATACCATTCCGGTATTTCAAGCTTTCGGGGTTGGAAAAACTAAAACCGGACACCATTCCGGTATTTTAAAGTTTCGGGGAAATACAGAACTTAACGTAAACATGTATTATTAATTGCACGGATTACTGTTGGGTAGAAAGAAGAAACTGACCTATTAGTTTTTACAAGTATCGATCTAAATTTGTGACTGTGACACATAATTTGGAAATGATGGTTGACAGGATGGTATGGATCATTTATGATCAATGTTGCATTTTTTAGTAAACGTTCAGCGTACAAAGTACCAATAGAACGTTGGGATATGCCTATGTCTATACGACTAGATAATACAGTTAATATTTAAAATAGGCCTAATAACGTAAATCCTACCTAAAACACCACACATGCACCCATCGTAGCCAGCTGGTGCTCCATAATTGTTCATTCTTTCTCCATCACGTGACAACCATACGCCCATTACGGCATTATGACAAACGTACTGGTCAGAATAGAAATTTACAAAAGTACAGTTTTATTTATTTATATGGTACGACTTGAGGAGGATTCATTGTACGCACAGTGCGTATTGACATTTTACGGGGCTGCTCTTGATAACGCATTGAGGTTTTACGGAACGCATTGAGGTTTTATGCAACGCATTGAGGTTTTATGCAACGCATTGAGGTTTTATGGAACGTATTTGTATTTTTACGCTACACATTGAGAGTTTACAGAACGCATTGAGGTTTAGCCTACAATACGAATTGAGTTTTTACGGCACGCATTAATTTGGTACGGTACGCATTGATTTTTTACGACACGCATTGATTTTTTTTACGACACGCAATAATTTGGTACGGTACGCATTGGTTTTTATAGTACGCATTGAGGTTTTACGGTACGCATTAGGATTTTACGGAACGCATTGAGGTTTTACGGTACGCATTGAAGTTTTACGGTACACATTGATAGTTTGTGGAACACATTGAGGTTTTACGATAGGCCTACATATTGCGGTTTTACGTACGCATTAACGTTTATAATGGGACGTTGACATTTTACGGTACGCATTGATTTATGATATTATATGCAGTGAGACGTTTCATAATGTAGTATACAATACCTTCATATACTGTTGACATCCGACTGATGACTTCAATAAGTCAACTATCTTGTCCATTGATATTGCATAGTCAACCTGATGAACGAATTCTGTATGTTCATATCCGCTTATATACACTGAGAGGTCACTTGTAGGTGTGATAATGACCTTTCCTAATAGAAATAATTTTCACAATATTCAAAATAGGAATTCGTTCACTGGCTTTCCTAATTCCTTTCATATTAGGCCTGTTTAGTAGCCTGTTTATGTGCTTTATCAACGTGTCCTCGTGTATTCTACGAGTCGCGATCTTTCTTTTCGTACATAAGTTAGGGACCCCTCTTGAAACGTCACGAAATAAACATGAATATTTATTAGTCATATCCAGAAGGCGTGGGTAAGAATTGACCAGACTACATTCACTAAATGTAGTCGAATGGATTAGACTATAATAATGGACTTTGCATGTCGATATATGGGTTCGAATCCAATGAGCAACTTCTTTTCACTTTATAGTGACAGAGAGATTATTTAGAGGTTTAGATTAAGTTTATATTTAAAAAGTAGTTCGGCTACTTTCACATAAGGATTCCCCAACGAAAAGAAAATCGCATACGAATCTACATCATCTACCATGATTAGCACGCCGATTGAAAGACAATACCCTTTTGGAATAATCCACACACACATGTGTAGATGCAACTCTACTGGCTTAACGTCCCATCTAAAGAACGAGGTAATAGATAAGGCCAAAGCTTCTCTACAACAGACAGCATCTAATACAAATAAAATCGTTGATCTCTGGACTAGCGCGAACGAAAATACCGATTAAATGATAAATAACAAGGCTTAATTTAATCGAAAAATGTTAGGATTATGTGAAATTATCTTAAACAAATTGTAGGACTCAGGCAATGGAAATAAACTTGAGTTATTGGCTTTCTTGGACGATCCTGATCGAAATCACCCCTTTTCACCCTTTTTATCTCTTTTATGAATTTTCAATGGGTTTAAAAAATTGCTTTTATACAGTTTTAGATGTTTTAAAATATTTGTATCATTGTTTTATATGTTGTTGTTTAATACTGTTTTATTCATAAACCTTTTTACTTGTTTTATGTGATTTTGATCAAATAAAAGAATGAATGAATAGTTGTACCTGTTGGAGTGCTATTATCTGTAGCCTTTTCACATTCCACTTGGAAAGATTCAATTCCGTAGTACTCTCCGTCTGGATCGACACAAAACTTTGAATTATCTGTGCTTCTTACACCAAAAATACGAAGTTCCTCACAGTTCCTCAATACTGGTATTTCCTCCTTCTGTAAGCAAGCATGTGAGTCTGCTGCCGTCAAGATCTGAACTGAAGATTCAGAAAAGCAGAATTAATGAGTGTGGATAATCGCCTTCAAATAGTAATAGATAATTCTACCGTTAATACGGATTCAGATATCTAGATCCAGATAGTAAAACCCATTTTTAGTCGCGACTCTATAGCTCACTATGTCGGTCGGTCGGTAAACACTAACTCATATTCATATTTTTTCGTTATTTTGACAGTGGATATTAATACTTGGAGGCAAATAGAAATGTTTTAAACATTTTTTCAACATTTTTAGTCGCGTGCAACGCTTATTCGTGTGCAACGCTTAGTCGTGTGCAACGCGACTCTATAGCTCACTATGTCGGTCGGTAAACACTAACTCAAATTTGCGCACGCGACTAGGCCTATACAGTCATGTATAAACAAAAATTCTTAAACATTTTTGTTGTTGAATATGCTATTTTAATGTCTCATAATAGTTATCGACCAAAAATTGGGTTGAAAAAATGTATTTACCTGAAAAAAGCTATAATTGAAAGCAAAAAATAATCACATTTGCTGGCAGTCAATGGTTTTTGATTGAATTTGTCCATTTATTTTGTCTTTTTCTAAGTGAAAACATTATTTTTTCGGCTTTTTCTACGGAAGTGATTAAGTTTATGAAATGAAATAACCTATTCAAAGTCTGATTCAATTAATCTTCATTTTTCATCTTTAAGAAAAGTTGAAAATTTTATGAAAGATCCACTCATCCGTTAACATTAAAGATGTATTGTCCCCCTGAAAAATAATTTTTTGAAATTTTTGTTGTTGAATATGCCATTTTAATGTCACATAATAGTTATTGACTTCGACTAAAAATTGGATCGAAAAAATATGTAGTTACCTAAAAAAATGGAATTTAAAGCAATGGTCAAATTGGCTGCCAGCCAATGGATTTTTGGTTGAATTTAACCATTTATCATGTTATTTTATAAGTGAAAACATGATTTATTTCCGGTTTTTTTCTACGGATGTGAATCACTTTATTAAAACTACAAAATAACCTATTCAAAGTCTGATTTAATTAATCATTTTTCATGTTTTTGGGGGACAATACATCTTTAATGTTACGAAAATTATAGATCTGGCATTAAACCACCAAAAACCAATCGAAGTCTTTTGTAAATAGCATTCAACACAATTCTAACGTTCCGTGATAACTCATTGTTCCAATTTTGTACATGGCCTATGAATGTAGATTTTGCAATCTACATTTTAAATAGTTTTAAATAGTAGTTTATAGTTTATTTAAATAGTATTTTAACATTGCTTTTTTCCAATTTGATGATTTTTTGTTTTATTGTCTGAATTATGCCAAGCAAAAGTGGACCAATAAAAGTTTTTAAATCTTTAATCTTTTAAGGATCAATGTAAATCAAGAATTATAGAATTAAAAGTCGTTGAAAGAAACATTGGAAATCTAATCTAATCTAAAGATTTATTATTTATCTTAAGAAATTACACTATAACGTGCAATTCTTCCTTGATTTGAACTTTCAATTTTTATATTTATATTTTAAAAAAATCGTTGTTATTGCAATTCGATTTTCCTATTTGAAATTTCTATTTATATTTATAAATCCAAAGGCAAATTACTGAAAATTACAATGCTGTGGTATCATTGGCTGAATATCAAAAGAGATACAAATAAATCAAGCAAAAAGCTTAATCAAAATGATAAAGTAAAATAGCCATGACAAAAAACCCGATAATTGATACACTAGGCCTATTGATTATAGGATTACCGTACCGTAATTCATATAAAGACTTTTTTATAGTTAAAACACGTTCCAAAATTATTTGTTATTTCATGTTATATTTTTTTTATCAGCTATTGCATTTCATGTATTTGGATCGGAAAAAAATATTTACCTGAAAAACTGTATATTTAACCAAACGATAGTAAAACATTGTTTTTTGGTTTAAATTTAACCGTTTTTTTATCTTTTTATAAGTGAAAACAAATATACGATTTCAAACAAAATTAATTGAAATTGTTGTTTTGTTTATGGTCTTTTATACGTTATTTCCTGTGTATATTGAGAGCTATTGCTGCCCCGTAGTATTTATTTATTTGTTTATTTTTAATTTCCCATTTATTTAGAGAAAGTAATAACCTGTCCAACTAAATAACTAAAACCCATTCACTGCAGGCCAGGTGATATCAAGTGGCTCTCTTTAAAATGATAAAATATAAACATCTATTGTCGGCTACTAACCATATTAAACTCTTTACAATATCAAAATACAATTATTCTATTTCTAAAAATACATTAAATTGAACGAATTACTTCAATACCCCTTCTAAAAGATCTGATGTTACATTAAAATACTTGCTTACCTTGACAACAAACTCCACAGAGCAGATAGTAGATAAAAATCAACACGAGCATCTTTCTGTTGCTGTTTTTAATTCTAAAAAGATATTCTCACTCCTTCAATTTTCAGGAATTATAAGAAATGATCGGGCGGTGAATTAGAAAATAGTTAAAACCCTGAAAAAGGGGAAAGTTTAAAAATACAAAATGCATTTTTTAATCCTCTCTTCGGCCATCGTCCCACCTTGTCCTCCTTCTTTTTCTCACATAAACTACTTTATTCAAACATATAGCTACAAGATATATTATTTGTATATTGTTAACTTGTTATAGGCCTACCCTTTGATTAAAGATGCAGTTCTAAATTATATTGGAGAGTTTAGATTTGTTCCAAATATCTGCAGTAGAGAGTGGAGTTTATAGATTTCTTTTGGCCTACTCTGTAGGCGCGGCCTAGCTCATTGATTTCTGACGGTCCTGTATAAGAAAACAGACTTACCGTTCTATGATACGTCAGTAGTGACTTTCTTAAGGCGATGATAATGTTGAAAAAAAGCGTACTTACGCACTTGCCGTGCAATGCTTGTGTGTGGTGAAGTACCTCGTCTAAACATTATTATTTAATATAATTATGGTGGCGCTACATTTTTGCAACGCTGATATTGATATATTACTAGACGATGCCAGCGTATAGAGACAGGAGGTTGTATTACGATCGGTTATTACGAGCCGCGGTAGCGCAACGGAAAAGCTAGCTTGGCCCACGAATTAGGTTGGGTTGGCCCACCACGAGAATCGATCATATCATGAACGGGTTTTTGTTCATCATTCTCTCTCCATGTTTTGTATTTCTCTGTATGTATTCATAATAAATAATAAATGGGGCTTTATCGCGCATTATGCAAAGCCTAAATGCGCAAAAGATTAAAAAGCGGAAAACTAAGAGAGAAAAAATGTTCAGGGCAGCCTTAAATATAGCGGTTGAAGTAGCCGCCAGAGTGGTAGAGATGGGTAGACCTTTCAAAAGGGCGACAGAGGCCCAGGAAAAGGAACGAAAACCATAATGCTTGTTGACGGATGGATGGAACGAGGCAATGTAAAGCAATACTACCATCTTTCTTTGTTTGTCTGTTTTCTCTTTTGGTGGCGTTGACCACTGCTTTTATTCATTTCATTTTGAAATGATCAATACAATGATTTTATACATCTTCCTAATTTATACTCCAAAGTTATTCTGATTTTTGTCTCCATTTTTTTTCTCCTATCCTTTACACGATTAGATCAAAATAATTCGATCAGTAGTCTTTGTTTGTTTGTACTTAAACCAGAAAAGATTGTCTCATTCCTTCAATAATAATTTAATTAATCGTTAAAACGCCCTGGTTAAAAATACACCTAACCCTTTTTTGTCTTTCCACCTCATCGTTCGCTTCACACATGAAAATTGTCCAAAATTATAACTTGCATATTTAAATAGTTTTGTTATGTTATTGGCCTATTTCTAAGTTTATTTTTTGTTGTGTGTTTTTAGTTGCGTGCAACGCGACTCTACAGCTCACTATGTCGGTCGGTTGGTCGATCGGTTGGTCGGTTGGTTGGTCGCTAAACACCAACTTGAGCACGTGACTGTAGCCATGTATATGGCTTTGTTTTTTTGTCATTTTCACCAATAACTGACCTTTACTTTTATAATACTTTATAACTTCTACATATTGTTTATACGAAAAAGGAAAAAAATACCGTTATCTTTATTTTATATATATAATTATTTGAATGTAAATATGTTAACGATAAGTGTTTTAAACAAAAATTACAATTAGGCATATAAGCGACAATTACTACTATACATCAATCATGCACTCAGATCATTTATAGCAACGCTGATATTAGTTACGGCTTTATTAGTAATAATATTAGACACCTTCATGAACATCGTTCCCAAATAATTAACTGTTATTGTTGCTTGGAAATCTATTTTGGTGATATCTGAATTAACTCATCCCAACAAACAATGCGTCTCACCGTTAGTCGGTCTTATTAAGACCACCAGTTTCTCTAGAGGGCGGTGTTTTTTAAGTTGTGTGTGGCGCGTATAACTCTGCTGCTGAGCATTTACTGCTTGTAGATATGTAGCAGTAATATCGATACTCGAACTTGGAATCTATCAAACTATATACTTGTCGTTATGAGCCACTGAAAAAAACTATGTTAACGTTTTTGAAAATCAGGCTGTGTATACAAATTACCCTTTTTACCGTTTCACTCTGCATTTGGCAAACTATCGACAGTGGTAAGTTACGCTTCATTTGTTTTATTTTTTTTTTTTTTCTCTTTTGTGGCGTTAACCACTATTTTATTCATTTCATTCTCAAATGATCAATACAATGATTTTACACTTCATCCAAATATATATTCCCTTTTTATTCTGTTCTGTTATATTCGTTATATTTATTATATTCACTTCAAATACATAAAACAACACTCAAAATAACATTTTAATTTGTGTTATGTGTGAAGACTCAAATTAGCCAAAAGAGAACTAAATCTCAGCATAATTCATCATGGCTTCGTTACGTACTATTTATGCAGTAAAAAAAAACTTGTCAATAAAGAGTAAAATTCATTTACATGCATAATATCAGCAGTCATTTTATTCGAAGTGTGTTTCTTAAATGCATGTTGGTTCTCCAACTAATATATTTGCTTATATTAATTAACATTAGCCTATAAGTCCCGAGAAATGTGCAATTGTTTTTCTTTTGTGTGTTTTTTTTGTTGGTATATTCACAAACGTTTATTTTAATTATTAAGGCAGAAGTTATAGGATGAACCTCTATATGAAGGAATATAGAATATTAGTATGATTTTATTTATTACTATTTTCTCAAAAGGTTGTCCGATGTTCTGGGAAAACCACTTGACCGCCTGTTACCGTGTATTGGATCTGAAGGCGAACTATTCCGATGCGTGCTTAAACTGCCAATTGGAAGGCGGGCATCTTGTAGTAATTTCTAGCCCAGAGGAGCAACATTGTGTTGACGAGTTAATACAAACGAAAGATCGTAGGTTTTACTGGATTGGTTTAAATGATTTACTCGTGGAAGGGCAGTATGAATGGATAGTTCCTTCAAATTTCTCTTATACAGGTAAGCATGTTAAATAGTTGTTTTCTAATTGTTTTTGTTTCTGGTGTTATGTTGGATTGTAGACAAAACACATTTCATTGTATTATTACATTTCTTTGGGTTTGATATTTTTCATTTTCCAACCCCCGAAATATAATCTGTTTAAATGTTTTTGTTGAATATCCCATTCTAATGTCACATGTTAATTATTAAATTTGACACAAAAAAATAGGCCTAGGATAGAAAGAAAAATATATTCATGTGAAAAAAAACTGTAATAAGTAAAACATAGTAACATTGGCTGGAAGTCTTCGGAAGGGTTTTTGATTGAAATAACCGTTTGTGAAAACATTACTTTGTTTAATTTTTTTTTCTACGGAATTCATTAATTTTATTAATGCTGCAAAATGGCCTATTCAAACTCTTTTTCTATGTTTTTTGGAACAATACAGCTTTAAAAGAAATAAATTGTTTAATTACATTCGTTTCTACCAATTTTAATGTATGTTATTGTATTGATTTTATACTGATTATTACCGCTGATTTAGACTGGTCTTCTGGCCAACCGGACACAAGTAATCGCTGCTTTGCTATTAATGGTAATACCGGTAATTGGAAGACTCATGCATGTAACCGTAAATTGTCGATCGTGTGTGAAAGGCGTAAGTACACAATTACAAACCATACAGAAGGCCTAGTCTAGTTCTCATGTAACGAAAGTGCCTTCATGTGTAAATCATGGAGAAAGCGTGAACATTGCCTTTTATGTATTTGAAGCATGTTGTTACAAAAAAATGTTGACAATTTTGAAATGTTAAGCGCGCTTTCGCATGCGCTACATGCGCTACGCATGTAATTGTATTACCATATGATGATTTATGCCCTGAAATTTATGAGTACCAAATTTTATTTAATTGTGATTCATGCTTGTGGATGATATATGATTACAAGGGCGCGTACGCATGCGTTACATGCGTTACGCACGTAATGTTTTGCCATATGATGATTTATGCCCTAAAATTTATGAGTACTAAATTTTATTTAATTGTGATTCATGCTTGTGAAGATATGATTACAAACGTGATTTCGTTAAATCGTGCGTAGATCGCGTAATTTTTTATTGCGCACCGTGAAAACATAACCACATCGATTCCTAGCCATAAACTGTGAAAAATTTACTTAGCTAGATGAAATCGATATCAAGATAAGGCCATATACAAGTTAGTGTTTACCGACCGACCGACCGACCGACCGACATAGTGAGCTGTGAAATTTCAAAAGCCTTCTCTATCATACTTTAGGTGACAAAAAAAATGTGATCATCACATTTTTTGTCACATAAAGTTTGATAGTATAGACAAAGCTTAACGTTTATCTCTGACCTTAATTTGAATATTTGTTTTTATCTCTGCAACGCTTAGATTAATTAAAATGATTTTAGCAATCGTACTTTTCCAGTTAATTTCGCCATTTCAGTTCATCGGCAATACTTGGATGTAGGAAGAAGGGACGATCAATAGGTTAGGGTCTAACCATTTAGTTGTTAATCAACTTACTCTTTGGTCTAACTATAATACATCTAGAGGGATTTTACTCGGTTTCAAATCAGTCTATACTTTTTTTGAGGACCAATTATGGCTATATCCTATGAAAACCGATGGCCCAGTTGAGAATTGTTTCACTTATACAAAACTAAAAATTATTGATCTGTTTTTTCTTTCTTTTAATTGTTCAATAGTACAATTATTGATATGTTTGATTTTATTCTCAATGTAAGAAAATAATACACTACACTTTGTAATAGAAACTCAAGATGCAATGAATTACATATTCCTTTTGTCATAGAATAATTGGTGATTGGAACTCTCTTCCTCCATCAATACGTAATGGTATTTTTAGTTCATTTTAAAAACATATAAGTATTATTCGTATAGCTTAAATTGTATTTCTTATGGTTGTTTGTTTAGGCCTAAGTATAATTTGGTTGATTTTGTTTTTTCTGCAGATGGGTGATTTGGGCATTCCGAACATTTTATTGTATAGAAACTCTGTTCCCTCTCGGTATGCCCCCCTTCACTCGTATCAGCTCCTCGCTAAAGCCTGTGGCTGTATTCACCAATCACACTTAAGTGAGATATTTCCCTTAAATCCTAAGAATTTCCCTTAAATCAAGAAAATATTAAGGGTTTCACTTAAGTGGTATTCACAAAGGGGGACCTTAGAAGTTCCCGTAACTATTCAGTGACTTGGTTGTGCAGGCGATTCTGTATGTGCCTACTTGTAGATAGCCCCATTCTAGGCTAGGTGGAGATGCTAGGCCCCCTCCCCCCCTGTTGATGTGCCCACTAACCAGCCTAGGATTCATGTTTGGTTTGAGTAGGCCTAGACCTTTGTTGCTGATCCTCACTATACAAATTAGTCTATCTAGGCCTATATATTCATTTATTTTTTGTTTTGAGTGGATTTTCGTGAAAGATGGCTTCCCATTTCGTTGTTAATAGAAATTATCCCCCATTCTAGTAGGCTAGGCCTAGGCCTAGGCTAGGTAGAGATGCTAGGCCCCCTGTTGGTCTGCCCAAACCACCCTCGGATGCATATGCCTCAATACAGAAAGGTTTAGGCCTACACAGAATGTTGGTTTGTTAGTAGCATCTAGACTAGACCTATTTTGCTTGATCCTCATACAAATTAGTCTAGGTCTAATATTCATTTACTTGTTTTCGTTTTGACCGCCATTTTCTTTTTATTGATCATCGTCCACACACTTTTCTCTCCATCCTCCCCGTCCCCCAACCCCTTACTCCCTTTTTAAATATGCAAATTAGTTTTAGAGACGAGGAAAGTGACCATAGGGGAATTAAATCCTCTGTGATTGGACAATGGGAAACTCATGAATATTTATGATTATTTTTACCCTTAAGTTTTACCCTTAAATTAAGTGTTTTCCTTGGGTAAGTGAATCCCTTAACTAATTTGTGAATACCCCTTAGTGTTTCCCTTTGTTAAGAGAATTCTTAAATTTTAAGGGTAAGTATTTCCCTTAGCCTAAGTGAGATTGGTAAATACGGTCACAGGCTTAAAGCTTTTTTATGTTATTATATATTGTGATTAAATTTATCTGTTTTGTATTCTCTGGAGGAAATAAATATAATAAAATAAATAAATATAGATATCTTTACGCAAATGTACTATAATTATACTCTTAAAAAAGATTCGTGCCAATTTGATGGAGTGATATAATGTAGTTGATACAAAGCCTGTGAAATCAAATAAAACTAATCTTCGATTACATCTTTTGCTTGGAAAGTGTACACAGTTGATTTACCAATAATTACTTCTATGTCAGATTCACAATGTTTCTTTATATACTAGTTTGTATATTCGTTGTTCCATTTAATACTTACGAAATTCCTATTTCTGCGTAAGTTACAACAATGAAAACTAATAGGCTACTTATTATTATTATTGTTATCTTTACAATGTGGATATTTCAAAAGATACTAATAAATTCGTAATTAGTGGAATATTGATGTTTGAGAACAGTTGTGTGCCTGATGAAAGGAAATCTTAAAAAAGGAAAGGAAATGTCATATCATTATTCACCAAACACGTTACCAGATATGTAAATTCTTCTCCACCAATCCCACTGGTTCACAATATGATTTTAGTAATTTTTTTTTTAGTATTAATTTGTCTTATATTTCTAATTTGGAATAGCTCATTGCATCATCTTATTGATGTTGTCATTTAGGCAACTCGATTGCATTTTAGTTCAAAATAATGTTTCACTTAAAGCTCCAACCAAACAAAAAAAAGCTACAATAGTCAGGAATCAAACTTGCAATCGATTTTCGTCGTACAAGGTATTATGTCCGGGGACAGTAAACATCATGCAGTATCGTGACATCAACCGGCCTTATAGCACCTAACATAACCTCTAAATAGTCTCTAGATTGACTATCATATGTGATGAAGATCACCGACAGAAGCCGCGATGCTGCAGGATGTTTAGCGTTACTAACGTGATACTGCTCCTGTTTAATTCCTCCCAAGTCCTTTCGGATAAAAACTATAAATCCTATAGGTCCAGTAATTTACACAGTTTACCCGTGTGCAGTTTAAAGAACTCAGTTCATTTGAGACGAGTAGGGTGTTACCTCGGTGAACTGGTTCACAAGGGCTGAACTTGATTAGTTTTAACTGTTTTTTAGCCCTTTCCTTAATATAGTTATTAGTATTTGTATACAATGTTTATAATTTATATATTCATGGGTAAAATAAAGAAAGAAAGAAAGAAAGAAAATATCCCCTTTAGGCCTAATGGATTCAATTTAGATTATTCAGTGTTATACAACCTGATCGAGTAAGGAACAAATGATCTTTTAGATTTCTCGTTTCTACATCTAATAGATCTACCTATACAGATCATTTCTCTCTGAGCGCATTTTATGATAAAAACGGGTGTTTTACGTCTTTATGAATATTCGTGGTTTTAGATTTAATACATTTATGACATATTTCCTTCAGCGAATAATTCATTTCAGTGATTAGTCCACATTCCATCACGATGCCTTGGATAGAAGTTTTATCTTCTTCTTTACTTTTCCATACCATACAACAAAGCAGAAAGCGATGACACTTTCAACCACTGATGAGTAGAACAAATTTAATATTGACTTTTCCACTCCACATTTATTTAGTTTTCTGAGAAAGAACAGTCGCATCTTTCATTTCCGTATAGTATTTACATTGTTCATCCCAATTTAGTTATTTGTAATTATTTTACGATTTCAATAACAGATCCATTTATACTGAGTGATTCAATAGGTCAATTTTTCCTGAAATCAAATTTCATCTCTCTAATTTTCTTTTCATTCAAAAATAGGCTATTGTCCTTACACCATTCAGAGAAAGCATTCTATTCTTCATTCTATACTTTAACAAGCCAACAATGGCAGTATCATCTGCATATTTCAAATAGTGAACATTATTTGTACTGGACTTGCAGTCATTTGTATACAGGAAATAAAGCATTAATACGCTTAGGCTAGGAGTGAAGTAAGCTAGTATTAGAGTCACTTGGGTAGTATGTGTGTACATGCTTCCTATTGGTGAACATTATTATCATATTCCTAGCGCTTATTTGAAACGACTTCTTATATCACGTAAAATATATTTAACTATGTGGAATGCAAAATAACCTTATATTAACATTTTATTTAGCGATTGTGCAATGTGACGAAGGATGGTCATTCTTTCAATCCAGCTGTTACAAATTCTTTTCGAAAAAACTCACATGGATAGACGCTAGAGAACACTGCATCAGTCATGGAGCCGATTTGGTTGTGTTACAGAACGACTATGAAACCGAAGTGTTTGACTATTTCAACATTTCTGAAAGATATATGTGGATTGGCCTAAATGATGTTGAAAATGAAGGTATTATGAAGTGGATCCGATCTTCTGAATGCTCCAACTATATGCCTACAGGTAACATTATAGCCAAGTATCGTACCATACAATATTGTTCGTTCTAAAAACCTCATTTTTGTAACCAGGTTCTATATAGTGTCGGGCGCGCGCGGTGAGAAAATATGAATGTGACGTTTACCCTTTTGTGTGATATGACAAGCTTGTGTGCTAACATATTTTTTTTTACCAATATTAAAATTTTAGCTGATGTTAAACTGTTTGTTGATATATCAGTATTAGATAAGTATACGGTCTTGGGATCTGTTTCTATCAAAACTCAGAATGATACTTGTACTTCGAAATTGATGTTGGGAGCATTATGTATTGCTGCTGTGCAGACCGATTCATATTTCTGAGTTTAGTAGTCGCTGTGCACTTATGTCATTATATGTAGTCTGAAGCTAAATGCTTTTGCTGTTTATTTTTCCTTTTGATAAAGTCAAATTAAGATCGTGATAGGATAATTGCTCTTTAAAATCGATCGGCAAAAAAAAAACCGGGTTAATAAAACAGTTTTGTTCGATTTGTTAATTATTCGTAATTATAATTTAAAAAATAATAAATATTTAAAAGAAATTTAAACCACAAAAGAACTGAATTACCAAGTTCAAGGACGATTTCATTTTCCCTTTGCTATGCCTAAAATTTGCCAACCCAATCGGCTTCACTAAAATTATGCAGCCTGAAAATACCAAAAGAAGATATATCTATATTTTTTTCTTTTTAGATGACAAACTACACCCCACCCCCTTCCCGACATCGGCTCAAAAAAATGTTCAGCCCGAGGAGACATTGAAATCCCAATGATCTAACAACACTGTTGTAGCCTACAACTTGCTCTTGTTTTGTGAAGGCACCTTTTCTATATTAGCCCCATATCCATCAGGGAGAATTCGAACGATCGAAACTGTGGTTTCCAATACATGGTATATAATAATACAGTATGTAGCAGTTTTGTTATGATTATGGATTTATACTGTACAAATTACGGTAGATATTGTAGTCTTTAATCAACAGTGATGTTAGTGCTATATTCTATTATTACAAACTGATTTTTGACTTTTTTTGTAGATAATATTTCTGATTTTAATAATAATATATACCAGGACTGTGTTATGTACAAACATATCAACAACAGTTGGTCGATTCTATCCTGTGATACAAGCCGTCGTCGCTACATTTGTGAAAAATGTAAGTAGATGTTACTAAAGTTAATAATGTAGATTTGTTGAATATTTTTATTTAGTAATTATTTATATTTTTTAGAGTTTAATTATGTTTTTAGTATATTCACAATTTCAATTACATTTACAACAACAACACCCAACAGTACACCAAAAAGAAGCGAGTGCTTGTCAGTTTAGTAACTGTTATTTAAATGACATACATGCACAACATACAACAAACATATGTACAAAAAAAGTAAAAACATTGGTCGCCCACGATCGGTAAACACCTCCGGTGGGGCACTCCACGGTGGGGATACGGGGAAGATTGCCCTCTACTTTAATAGTGACCACTACCAATCAAAGTGACAATTATGCCTAAATTATCTATATAAACGGTAGGTATCCAGACTTCTAAACTTTCTCGAGAGCGAATCAGGAGTCTTCGTGTCTTCTACCACTAAAATGAAAAAACAGAAAAAAATATCCCGATAATGTACTTATTATTTTAAATAATAACTAGCAATAACCCGTGCTCCCCGCGGGTTTTTTTCTGCTATAATGGGGTTACTCAGCATCGATGCTTTTGAACTAAAATATTTATTACGCGCACTTCGTCAATTATTCATTATATGATTCAAAGCAGAGTAAAGCTCTGTCTACACTTTCAACGTTTATGTAACAAAAACATGTGCTGTGATATATGAATATTATGTCACTACCATATTTGGGCACATCACACTTTTTTTGTCAAACTGGTTTGATAGTGTAGACAGGGCCTTAGGTTATAAAATTTCCTTAAGAGTGGCATTACCTTTGTAATTTCACTCTTTCTGGATCAGACGTATTGGTCGGTCGTTACTTCTAATATAACCATATTATGATATACCGATAACATTCATTTCATCTAAAGACTACTACAAACCCTTGTGTGCAGAAATCCCTAAAAAACATATAAAAGATAGAATAGTTCAAAGCAAGGCCTAACACACATTTATATGCCGCCACGCATCTTCGACGGTGTATTTTTGTACGAACGGTTCTCTGATTTTCGAAACGTTCAAAAATAGCACACCCTCTACATGTTGCTATCTGCATTTCTTTAAGTATTTCGCCAAGTTTCTGGGCGCGCTTAGTGTTGCTTAGGCTTATACAATCAAGATGTTGCAATTTACCGTTCCAATAATTGTTCTAGTTGTGGGATCTTATGGTAAGTTTTGACTTTCAGTTTAAATGTACTTTTGGAAATTTATGATTTCGTGAAGTAAGTGCATAATCCACATTTTTCAAATTTGATTTGATTATCTAAATTGTTGTTAATAGACGTACGGTATAAATGCTATATCAAAATAGAGCAATACTTAGGAAACGTATAAGAGCTTCTAAAAATATTCAAGAAAAAAATGTATAAACATTGACAAGGGGGAACTGTGATTATGCACGCATGGTCTAACTAAGTGTTCTTTTTTGTCGCATATCGCCATTGATCTTTTTAGCAGTGTCTAATTGTACTGGTTCAAAACTTGGCATAGAATCATCAGAAATTCCATCGGAAAACATCCGTGCTTCAAGTGAATACGATGCACATTCCGGTGCTCATCGTGGTAGATTGAATATTGAACCTACTAATGATGGAATTGGTGCATGGGCAGCCAAAACCAATGATCTTAATCAGTGGATTCAAGTTGATCTTAATGAAGTGAAAGTGGTGACCCAAGGACGTAACAATTATGGTCAATGGGTTAAGTCATATGAAGTCTTGTATGGCATGGACGGTTCTAACTGGCAGACAATTATGACCACTGTTGGAACATCAAAGGTAATTAAGAAAGAGAGTTTACCAATGAAGAATGCGCTTAAAGATGTATTGTCTCCCAAAAACATGAAAAATTAAGATTAATTAAATCTGACTTTGAATAGGTTATTTTGTAGTTTTAATAAAGTTAATCACTTCCGTAGAAAAAAAACAGAAACAAATAATGTTTTCACTTATAAAATGACAACATAAATAGTTGCAGGCAATTTCATCATTTTTTATTTGCTTTAAATTACAGTTTTTTCAGTTCTCTCTTTCCATTTAATTTTTGGTCAAAGTGGATAACTATTATAATTATGTTACATTAAAATGGCAAATTTAAAAAAAATGCGTTAAAATTATTTTTTCAGGAGGGCATTACATCTTTAAGATGATTTGTATGACTAGTAGCATTTTCTTGTATTGGATATTATTTTTTATTTGTAGGTGTTTGTTGGCAATACAGATACAGATACACAAGTTACCAATCTATTTCCATTTGAAATACATGCACGATTTATTAGAATCCATCCAATGACTTGGTACAACCACATAAGTATGAGGTTTGAAATTCTTGGCTGCCCAGCAGGTAAATAACCCAATCGTAACACATTATGACTATCAATACATAAATCTTTTTTTTTTTTTGGACAAACCTCGATTTTACAGGTAAATCACTTAGGCCATAGAGATATTATTATAACATCTCTATGCTTAGGCAAATGTTTATGTGAATATTTAAACTCTTTTATGTTGGAGACCTTCACAGTTAACTTTGTGAATATTGCTATTATTAATGTTTACGATAACATGCATTTCTATTTTACATGGTACAATTAGATAAAACAAAGTTCTGTACGGATCCTTTGGGAGTAGAAAAAGGAACAATTGCACTTACAGCATCGACTGAATGGGATGCACAACACGGACCTGCATATGGCAGACTTAATATGACTCCAAGGAACGGTAATATTGGTGCTTGGTCTGCACGATCAAATAATCAAAACCAATGGATACAAGCTGATATTGGTGCTCTAAAAAGGGTGACTGGAGTGATTACACAAGGACGTAATAATGAACATGACCAATGGGTTACGATTTTTGAAGTGTTGTACAGTATCGATGGTAACAACTTTAAAGACATCATTGAAGCCAATGATAATACTATGGTAAGTTTCTGTTATTTCTTTTAACGACTCTACTGTATGTCTCCAAATTATTCAAATACCGGTATATGTAATTGACCTCCGCCAAGGAGGTATTGTGTAGTCGATCGCGTGTGTTTGTTACTTGGCAAAATTTTGTCAAGTATAGTATTTACTTTGTACGTTTGTTTGTTAGCACGATAGCGCCTACAGTTTTCAAGTTATCATTCTGAATTTTTTGATGTAGATAGGTATACACTTTCAGACCATGGCTATTGAACATTTCTAAAAATGGTATATTAATAACTGATATTATTGTCAGACCGACTAGTGTTAAAATATAGGAGACAATTTTTAAAAGTCGGCGAGCAGTCTTAAAGTAACAAGTAAACTTTAGTTGCATTTTCTCGAAAACTACTTGTCCAAAAAACTTCATTTTTGTACAAGAGGCAAGAGTTATAATTTGTGATTTGTAATTTTGAAACATAATTTGATTTAATGTGCACGTTTTTGCGAGTAGTTTAAAAAACCTATTTCTTTTCAAATTCACTCGTTTGATTTTCGCGTAAAATTGCAGTTGCAATTTTTGCTACCGGGAGTTGCTTTTAAAAGGTAAAATAATAAGGTAAAATAATACCTAAGCTAATCAGCAAAATCATAAGTACATTATAATTTGTATGATCGCCTTCAAATTTTATATTTATAAGCAGTTGTTTTCATTAAAATTGTGTGTTTTAAGTAAATGTATAAACTACTTTTATATTTTTGTTTTTCTATTTTTAGGAATTTGTTGGAAACACAAATCGTGATTCCCAAGTTACTAATATGTTTCCAAATCCAGTGATTGCTCGTTACATTCGTATTCACCCAACATCTTGGTATAATCACATTAGTTTAAGATGTGAAGTTCTTGGTTGTTCAGGTATATTTTATTTATTTTTTTATTTTTTTTTATTTCAAACCTATGTGACAAAACATGTGATGTGATATATGAATATGATGTCACTACCCGTGGGCACATCACACTTTTTTGTCAAACTGGTTTGATAGTGTAGACGGGGCTTTAGGTTATAAAACTGCCTTAGCCAAGAAAAACAAATAATCTAAAGCTTAAGTTTTCAAATATTCTAAGGAAATATTTATATATACTTTTTCACGTTGGATGAGAAAGTACCTCTATGTCGGTCGGTCGGTCGGTCTGTGGGTCTGTCGGTCTGTCTGTCAGTCTGGTATCACTATGCGTTTTAGCACGCGATTTATAGCTGTTGGCCTTGTTCAGATAAAAATGGGTTGTTTATAGGCCTACTATAGTTTAATTTTGTTACTTAAGCACTGCGTAAGAACAAAAATATTGGTATACGGGTTTAATCATAAACATGTTTTCATTATTGGAATAATATACAGTTTGAGTTGGGGCGAGACTATCGCTGATTATACGGAGCTGTAGCTTAAATGGTGGTTAATATTGAAACTTAAATTTTGGTAGTCAATGGAATAATTTTACCGATCTGGGAGTATGTTCCTAATGTTAAGTCCAAAAGGTTTTGTGGTTTTAAGTTGTAATTCCCAGTGGTTTTCCTTGTCTTTGCGAAGATGTCACGAGATCTTTAGGAGAAGTGGCGTTCTCGGGCCTTCCGTTACAAGCAAGACTCGGAGGGTAAATTCCCACCATTTTCATTTTTTCCAAGTTTGTTACAGAAGTGGCAAAAGAACGAAACGATTAGAGCCTGATCGTCTCCGACGCCATGGAACAGGGGGAACAGGGAAAACAGAGGAACCCGAAAAGATCGACTACGCCCAAATCTACCTACCATGCTAATATCCTGGCTAAGTTGACAGGTGTTGACAAAACCAACGATACCACCGACATCGATGTCGAGACGAGTGTCCCATTCACAAGACTCCTCATCACCTGTTGCGTGTTTGTAGAGCATTCCTCAAGATGTCTACCGATGCGTATCGAGCACTACTGAAAGAATTGGGGTATTGCTTCCGGTGCATCACATCCACTTCACACGTAGCTAGGCAGTGTAAAGCCGACATCGAATGTTTATTGTGTGGTAACAAACGGCACCTGGACGCCCTGCATGCAGATAAGCCGAATACAGAAACCAGCCAGCAAAGCGGGCATCAAGTCAACGTTCCTATTGATAATAAAGGCGCCTAAGGCAAAATTTTCGCTAATAAGTGTACCAAGATATGCCACAACGTGCCAACAGCGAGGTCCTGTTCCAAGATATGTTTGGCTCGTGGGTATTTGAAGGGCATGCCTGAGACGGCTATTACCACTTATATTGTCTTGGACGAGCAGAGTAACAGTTCAATCGCTAGGTCTAAGCTGTTCCACTTGATAAAGATCGAAGTAGCGCCAGTTACATACACACTTAAGACTTGTTCGGGCGTTTCAAGCACATCTGCTCGTCGTCTCACTGGACTCGTCATCAAATTGAATAGTGGTGTACGTATACCTGATCCGCCGTTAATCGAAATGCAAAGCCATTCCTGATTGTAAGACAGAGATACCTACTCCAGAGGTGGCTGAATATCATCCGCATCTGAAGTCCATTGCTATGGAAATCCCAAATCTCGACCCTGACGCAGAGACATATTAATCCTCCTGGGACGTGACTTACCGCAAGTTCATAAAGTGCGTGTAGTGCGTAACGGCCGAGATGCTGCTCCGTGGGACCAGCGATTGGACCTCGGATGGGTGGTAATGGGAGAAGTCTGCGTAGGAAAATCACATCATAGCATCAACATTAACACGTTCCACACCCACACCGTGCCTACTGGACGACCTTCACGTTTCAACCCTTGTACCAACCTCTTCGAAATTTCTCATCATCCAACTGTATATTCGGACCATGTAGGGTGCGACGTCTTAAACCTGTCAAAACACGACAATAAGATTGGTAACTCTACGGAAGATAGGCAGTTCTTGAAGATAATGGAATCTGGGTTTGTGAAAAGCGTTACAGGCAACTGGGTAGCACCACTTCCATTCCGTTCGTCAAGGCCCACGTTACCCGACAACCGACACGAAGCGATGAAGCGGTTTCGTACCTTGCTGAAGTCCTTTTCACAAAAGCCTAAGGTGAAATCTTCAGTTTATGACTACTATGTTGGAAAAGGGTCATGCGGAGCAAATTACTACAGGTTCCTTAGAACGATGGTACCTCCCGCACTCCGGTGTGTACCACCCGAAAAAGCCGGACAAGATCCGCGTCGTGTTCGACTCAAGTGCTGAATATCTGGGGTGTATCGCTAAACAGTGTGCTGATAACCGGACCCGACCTCGTCAACAGCCTAATCGGCGTTCTAATTAGGTTTCGAGAAGATACAGTTGCCTTTATGGCAGATATAGAGCAAATGTTCCATTCTTTACATGTGAAGAAAGAGCATCGTGACTACTTGAGATTCCTGTGGTTTAGGAATAACGACCATTCGGATTGCGTAAAACTGCTCAAGTTGCGTCAGAAAGGTGTGTGGCAAAGATTCCCGACAGTTCGTGGAACACAATTTCTACGTTGATGACGACCTGTAGTCCCTCCCAACTCTAACAGATGCCATTGACTTGTTGAAACGTACACAGTCGATGTTCTTAACCGGTCAGTTGAGACTCCACAAAATTGCATATAATAGCCTCGAGGTGATGAATGCGTTTCCAGGCGAAGACCACGCTGGAGATCTACGAGATCTCGACTTTACATCACAAGAACCTTCCATTCAAAGGTCACTGAGAGTGTATTGGGACATTAAGCGTGATGACTTCACCTTCAAGATTAGTCCAGTCGAGCGACCCTTCACCAAACGAGGAGCATTAGCCGAAATAAACAGCATCTACGACCCCTTTGGCATTGTCGCACCAGTCTTTATTGAGGGTAAACGGCTGTTGCGTGAGATGACAAGGGATAGTTCACTTGATTGGGATGATTCCTTACCAGAGCAAACACTATCTACATGGCGAAACTGGCGCCTTTTGTTACCTACCCTGTCGGAGGTGCGCATCCCTCGTGCATATACACCTGTTCTTACTACTGAAGCGACCAGGCGGGAACTACACACGTTCGTTGATGCTTCCACCCAAACTATCGGTGCTGTCAGCTATCTTCGGGTTTCCGACAAAAGTGGAAACGTCTACGTAATTTTTATTTTCTATGAAAGACAAGAAGATAAATAACTGTTACTTTGATTGATTGATTGATTGATTGATAAGTTTTGTTTTCGGTAAGGCTAAGTTAGCACCCAAACAAGCAACAACGGTGCCGAGACTCGAACTGTGCGCCGCAGTGTTAGCTGCTGGCATAGCAGAGCTCATTGCAGACGAACTAGACCTGAAACTAGACAGGATGGTTTTTTACTCGGACAGCCGTATGGTACTTGGATAGATTTCAAATCACAAGAAGATTTTATGTATATGTTAGCAACAGAGTAGAACGTATTCTGAACACCACACAACAATCCCAATGGCGATACATCGAATCCGGAAAAAATCCAGCCGATCTTGCTTCGAGAGGCATTTCTGCCTCAGATCCGACGTTGTCGGAATGGATGATTGGTCCTGCGTTTCTCCGTAACCAGTATCTACAGTTGAATTCAGCCGACGAATATCCAGTCCAAGAAAAAGATCCCGAAGTTCGGCCAATGGTTCACACGTTACGGTGGCCAAACATACAGTCACCACGATTGGATCGGAGCGATTTCAAGGGTTCTCTGATTGGTTCAGTCCAGTCCCTAAGGGGAAATGATGTTACCATAGTGGATACAAGTGTGCCCTTTGGCATGTTGATAGAACATGATATGGAGATACCAAAACAAAGTTACTGGAAATCTGATTTGACCTCTGTGACCTCTGACCTCAATTTTTATATTTCTATCTTAAACAGCCATATCTCCGCAACGGGTTTGACAATTGAAATGATATTGATGTCAAATAGATCAGAGGGTACATATTTATATTCGCTCTAATAGAACTTTTTTCAAAAAAACGACCAGAAATGTAATTTCTCAATGTTTTGACCTTTGACCTCGGCTTACTATATCTCAATAACTACTGGTCAAAATTTCTTGAAATTTGTTTCAAATTGTTAAGAGCATACATATTTATATATACTCTAATTAAACATGTTCTTCCAAATCCACAGGAAATGTCATTTACTGACCTTTGACCTTTAATGTTTAAATATGTCTGTATTTCTGTAACCAAATGTCATAAAAAGTTCAACTTGGTGTCAAAATGTTCAAAATGTAAACATTTATATTAGCTCTAATAGAAGATGTTATCATATTTTTACTGGAAATGCCAGTTTGAGGTATGACCAGGATATACTGATACTTATAATAATATACCTAAAATATAGATTTAATGGACCAGAACTACATTCAATATCCTATTTAGCCTTTTACAATTTTCTTAAAACTTAATGTTTAATTTAATTTCAATATATAATTCCATCGCATGGTAGGCCTACACCGTAAGAGCAACACTTAATATCAACAAAAAATTAGATAAACTTAAAACTTAAATAACATTAAAAAAAAAAAAGAAAATCAGGATCTTAAAGAAAGAAAAGAAGAATTAACCAATGCAATTTGATAATCATAAAACATATGACCTAATTATCAATTAATTGCTTGAAGTATGCTGAAAAAATAAAATGTTTGAAACAGTGAGGAAAAAGCGAAGAAAAGAAAAACATATGTTTAAAATATTAGAAATCTGAAAAAGATCAAAGACAAATTAATTACAAAGCTGATTTCTTTTCAAGAACATACTGTAGTGGAATATAAAAGGAAAACAAACCAGTGAGCAGTCAAAATTACCATCTTGGCTTGATGAGGCAATAACACATCCAGCTCATAACACTATACAACAAAATCTTTGAAACCAGAATAAATTAAGAGAAGCAATGACAATTATACTTTAATCCACAAAAACATGACAAAACTGACATCAACCATTACCGACCAAACGAACATTATCACATGTACACAAATAATTTACTAAAGTAATCAAAAAACAAAATCAGAGACCGACTAGAAGTAAATAAACCAATATATAACGCTTTATACAGTAGGACCATCTTATACAGTTTGTCAATCAACTAAAATAAAAAGGAAATGAATATCACCAAATCTTTGATTTAGAGATTATCAGAAAGCATTTGACTCAATAAAACTGGCATTACCATATTAGAGGGAAATATTATACCTCAACAAATATTGATTACGATCGTTCAAAGAGAAGTTAAGGAAGATTAGTAAGGTGACACTTAAGATCTTCACTGCATTGGAAGAGGTGTTTAATCAAAGAGCTAATCTAAAAAATAGAGTAAATATCACTTTAAAGACAAAATAAACAGTTAATTTAACCAACATCACAATAGTGGCGTTCACATCGAACTATGGCTAGTTAATTTAAGTAGATTATCTACATGACCTCGCCATAATTTGGATGTGAATGCTCAATTATGTCCGGATGATGTTTTTTTTCTGGACAATTATTGCTGCTTGGATTTAGAAGTAAATCCAAGGATAGCCAGTTATTTTATGAGGGTAATCCAATTAACAACCCAGCGGGTGGCCTTTAGCCTCATTTGCACCAATGAAATTGAAGAATTTTTTAACCCATTTCATTTTCATATTTAACATTTGAATTGCAAAGAATATGGTCATTCTTCATTGTGTACCCCATAAAATGTCCTAAAAAATTAAATGAACTATGTCTGACGAGGACAGAGGTCTAATAGATATTAGAAGATGGTAGGCCTAAAAAATTTACTATACTGAAAAATAGAATACAAAATTTAACACAGAAAGTAAAATGACCAATTGTTTGTAATCAGAAGTTAAAAGTAAACAACATACGGGATAAATAAAAGAAATAGATGATTTTTTTTTACATAAAATAGCATTTAAAATCTCCAATACCAGGATTTTATGAAATTTAATTAACTAGACATACCGGTAATTGTACCAAAGAACGGGATTTGTCAAGGTTAGTCCAGTTAGTAGAAAATTGTTAAATCAACTTCTTCTAGACACAGTTCCATGTGAACCCCACTATTGACTTCCAGCCTATTTTTTGCTTTGAATTGCAGTTTTTTTGGGTATGCACTATATCATTTTTTTTCAATCCAATTTTTGGTGAAACTATTATGTGTGACATTAAAATTGCATATTCAACAAAACTATTTGTCAAAATTACTTTTGTCAGGGGGAAAATAAGTATATCTTTAATAGCATGTGATATTATTAGCAAATATTTCAAATGTAGTTTTAAAACTTTCCCATTACAAACAATTGCCATAATTCTGATAAAATTACAATACACCCATCCTCTGGGACTTATTTTCAAATGTAGCTAAAAACTTTCCAGTACAATTCCGGTCATTTTGATGTGTATAGATGCATGCAGTAGCATTGGAAAAGCGAGAGAGGGGGAGGTGGTTGGGGTGATGGAGAGACACATATTTTTTACATGTTTGTCTACACTATAAACTAGTTTAACAAAAAAGGTGTGATGTGCCCAAATATGGTAGTGATATGTCATTCATCGTGTCCATATATGGGCACATCACATTTTTTTGTCGAATAAAAATGTTATAGTGTAGACAGAGTTTAACATTTGTGCAACATGTAACAAAAATATGTGTCTCTCCATCCACCCCAACCCCCTCCCCTCTCTCGATCTCTTTTTATAGATTATTAATTGCTAAATATATGCAAAACGATGGGTCATAGCTCAAAATGACATTTCCAATTGAATTCTGACAAAATATTTTGTTAGAGCAAATATAAATGTGTATATTCTAAACAATTTGACACCAAACTGAACTTTTTAGGACAAATAGTTACCGAGATATTGACATATTCAAACATTAGAGGTCAAGGGTCACAAAAGCTTAATTTATGGTAATTTTTTGAAAAAAGTTTCTATTAGACTAAATATTAGATTTATTTTCTTAACATTTTGAGCCCATTCTCAAATCTCTGAGATTGCGTGTTATTGAGATATTAGGCAATCAAGGTCAAAGGTCAAACTGAAAAATAAAGCCTTTGCGGCCATTTTTGTACAATTATTTTCATTATAGCGAATATAAATATATATCTTCCAAGCATTTTGAAAAAAAAATAAATGTAAAATGTCCCTGCGTTGTCAAGATATGGCGATTTTTAGTTATATAATATAAAAATATAAAAATTGAGGTCAGAGGTCACAGAGGTCAAATCAGATTTCCAGTAACTTTGTTTTGGCATCTCCACACTATACTCTACCAAACTGCTATACTGAAAAATTTGTATCCAGTCTGGTAACATCCCACCCCTTTTTCTCCCCTTAGGGACTGGACCATGACTCAAGCCGAATTGTTATAGGCGCCACCCAGCGCGCTGACTCTCTGCAGATGAGCTGGAGTTGCTGGAGAGTGGTATTCCGCTGCTTAAGTCAAGTGCACTTATCAGGTTGGACCCTTTCATAGACGGAAATTGACTTCTCCGAGTTGGCGGTCGTCTTAAGAACGCTAGGATGGGAGAGCTGGACACACACCCGATAATTATACCAGGGCCACATCACGTGTCCGACTTAATCATTCAATATTACCATGCACAAGTCCAACATCAGGGAAAGCATTTCACTCGAGGAGCTATTAGAAGTGCTGCATACTGGATTGTGGCGGAGAAACGAAGGGTCGACAGTATCATTAGCAAGTGTATCAAGTGCCGGACTTGCTGAGCGCTTGTCTATGGCCCCTCTATTTACGTACGTTGGCCTAGATGTATTTGGACCATGGATAGTGTCATCACGTAAAACGAGAGGAGGTATGGCGAGAGCAAAACGTTAAGCTGTACTGTTTACGTGTATGTCTTTCCGCGCCATTCATATTGAGATTACAGGACACGTCAAAATTCATCAACGCCTTGCGGAGATTCCTTGCCATTCGTGGACCAGGCAGTAAGTCAGATTCGATCAGACTGTGGCACAAACTTCATAGGAGCGTGTAACGAGATTGGTATACTTGGCACCGATGGTGGAGTCAAGAAATGCCTTTTAGAGAATAACTGTGAGTGGTTGTTTAATCCTTCCCATTTCTCCCATATGGGCGGAGCATGGGAAAGGATGATTGGCATATGCAGACGTATCCTAGATTCTATATTTGCCGACTTATGACCTATCCAGCGGTCACATGAGGTTCTGACGACACTTATGGCAGAAGTTACGGCGATTGTGAACTCAAGACCGCTTACGCCGATACCGAGTGATCCACACACCACCAAATATGATTTAGAATCAAAAGTCTAATCACATGAGGGCCCCTCTTGGTATCCGTTTTACCAAGAACGGCTTAGTTGGAAAGTAATGGCGGATGGTGCAATGCCTGGCCGATACGTTTTGGTCCAGGTGGAAGAACAAATATTTTCTCCTTCTACACAGTAGAAAGAAATGGCATCGTGTAAGACGATGTCTGACGGAAAAGGCACGTCATCGCAATAATTGGCCATGGCAAGAGTCACGAGCACTCTTAAAAGTAGTGATAATTGGTGTCGAAGGTGAAATTGAAAGTGAGCCGAGATAATTCAACCAAGCTGCTTTCTAGACCAAGCCATGAACTGGTGTTACTGATTCCGGTAGAAGATATGGAGTGAAGGATTGTACGGTGTGAAATATCATGTTCATTCCTTTTAAGAAGCAGAATTTTAGTTCAATTATTAATATGTTTTTCATGTAATTTCATAAGTAGTGGCATCCTTTGTATACCAAACGGGCGTGTGCCAGCTGAGCTTAGCGCACCTGCCGCCGTACAGCGTGGTCCATTTGAATAGTATTTTAGCGCCCGAATGACTCGTTGTATATACGTAGTTCTAGGTTGACGAATCATTCGTCATGCTAGGGATTGTATCGTGCGATGCTGGTGCATTTACAGTTGTTGTAAGTAGCTAAGTTTATAATAATGTATTACAATATACTGAATTAACTTAACCTAAAACTGATCTTGATATTACTACGTTATTATCTTAGTACATATTACAGTACATAGTACAGGCCTATTATAATTATAATAGCTTTCTCGCCGGCATTGGCTGGCGTGGTACTTTTGTAGGTAACATTTCACTTAGCCGGGATTTGCGCATAGTGTGTGCCCGATGGGCTTGGCTCCCGTGCTTTATTGTTTACACATTTGTTATTTTTGTTGTTTCAGTTACCATATAACAGCTTTACATATTGAATTGTACGGATCCAAAGGGCTGTGTTCGTGTTGTATTGTAACCGGTGTGGTTATCTGTCTTGGTCAGCCGTTCTCTGTCTTGGTCAGCCGTTCTCTGTCTTGGTCAGCCGTTCTCTGTGAGGCCAGAACATACTATATCTATACACGTACATAAAATCGATGTAGTAAAAGTATGCTTTAAAAACGTACATTTTATGGTTATTGCAAGTTATTTTAAAAGTACGACTATTTACCATTTAAATTTACCTCTATATTAAGAAATGTATTCATTTTGGTTTGATTCATTTTACATTTAGAGCAAATTGTTTGTTTTATTAAATTTTAATTCAGTACACACAATTTGTATGTTTTTTTTTTTTTTTTGGACCTTATATTACACCCATACACACATTAATAAACCTATTTACATTCACGAATCAGTTTAACATAGTTTCTATATTATATGATACATTCTATGTTTTGGCATTGTATTACATTTCTTTCATTCCACTATTTCTAAACTTTAAAATTCTGTTCTTACTATGTTGGCCATTTATATTTTGTTTGTTTACTTTTATGTTTGACCGCGTGTTTTAGTCTATTTTTTAAACATTTATACATTTATTTCTATCATATATTGGTTTTAGTATAGTGTTTGTTGTCTAGTTTTAAGATGTATGGTCTTATAGGTATGACTTTATGTTTAGCATTATTTCATATATAGTATATTATCATAGCAGCTGTGTTACAATTATGAGTTATGCCTAAACTTACATTCTTACATAACTTTTTAGTAACTACTAGTACAGTTATTATTTCCATTATACCTAAATGTTTAATGTATTATTACTGGTCCTCATGTTTAACTGGAAACTGAGGAAATTCGGATTAGGCCCTCTACGAACCCATGGCAACCGGCAGTGCAGCGCCTACCAGATCAACACACCGGGAGACGATCCCCTACTCTTTTCGAATACTTTGTTTATAATTTTTTTAGTGCAGCGCCTACCAGATTAGGCAATGAGAGTAAAGCATCTTGCCTAAGGATGCAATTAGTATGGTACAGATAACCTCGAACCCATGCCTATCACACTTGCTTGTCTGTACCAAGTTCTTTAACGTGCACTGTTAAGTACAGGGACCTTATTACCTTATTGTTACCTTATTATATTACGAAGCTGTTTTCAATTATTACATTTTCTTTTTGACATGTACATTTAAAAATTAGACAATTGTTCAGGTTGATTTCAGATTATTCATATTCATTTAACGTTTTTAGTTCCAGATGGAGTAGCACCAACAAACGGATCAACTTGTCCTGAAAACTTTGAAGTCATCATACCTTCTAATGAAACGTCAGCGGAAGTGACGTGGACAATGCCTACTTGGGAAGACAACGAATGCGTAGTATCTGTTACTTCGTCTCATTCACCTGGTTACGTCATAACTGTACCTGAAGATGAAAGAAGTGCGTATATTAACGTTACGTATACTGCGCATTACAGAGTGAGGAATCCAGCCACGTGTTCTTTCACTGCGATAGCATGTAAGTACAGTACCGGTGGTATGACTCGCACTACTTACTATTATTTAGGTAGGAACTACTTAAATCTGCATCATTACTTAAAAAACTCAATCAATCAATTAATTGGGTTGTACATTTGTCAACCTGTCAACGAAAATGTTCTTAAAATACAGACTCATTTTTATATCATCGGCATCAAGGGATTTGTTATTTTGTCAAATTATTGAAATTAATATCAATAACCTATCTATAATAATAGTAATAATAATGACGATGATAATGATGATTTAAGGTTGTATTTTGAATACAGTTTGACGATCTTTTGTTTGTATCTTTTTCAAAGTAAATTCTCACTACATTACCATTTTGCTTAAATCCAGTTTTTCCCCTTTAATTTTTTAACTCCTTATTAATACATTGTAAATATTTTCTTTCTGTGTATTGTGATTTTAAAGTTTTATTGGTTTTTATTGTAAGTTTTTAATGTCTTTTTATAAATATTGTTTAAGTTATTCTATCTAGCAGGAGGGCCATGTTAAACAGGTGCAATATCTATACCTGATAAATAGGTTTTTAAATAAATAATGACTACTACCAACGTTAGAACCTTTAATAATTTTATTTAGTTCTGGAAGACACGATAGCGCCAACATTTGGGTCAACTTGCCCAGAAAACATTGAGGTCAATCTTTTATCTTCTGACACATCATCGGAAGTGACGTGGACACCACCTAGTTGGGAAGACCAGGGGTCCCAAGTCTACCGCTACTCGCGGTAGTCTACCGCTTTTACTACCCATCTACCGCGCTACCGCTATCTCGACGTTTTCTACCGCATTTTGATTTTTTTACCGCATTTTCAAATTTCCCCATATTTTTGGCCAAATTGATTTACGGTTACACCCAGGCTCAGCCCAGGTCAACAATAGTCAATACAAAAGTGAGGCAGGATGTTGAAACAATGTCTATTCATGCAGTCTCCGTGGTCTATTATTGTATTTTTATTTGTATGCACTGCCTTTGTTAAACCGTAACAATAATATAAACATGCACGGTACTACACGCCGGACGTAGAAAAAAAAAGAAGCGTGCAACCAACCGTGAATCAATAATCACGTGGTAACCGGAATACGCGATTATCAATTTTGGGAGGATCCAAGTTTTAACTAAATAAACGCTTTGATTACACAGTGGTTGAGACACGTTTTTAATAGTTATTACATTGTTAAACACCCTCATAATTAATGGACTCTACCAATGTTGATCCGCTGCAAAGAACAACAGATCGCACATCGCACGAGGTTGTAGAGGCGGTGTTTTATTTGGTTTTACTGTACAATCCGATAATACGAACATGTTAAAATGATTTAAAAGGCATATGGATTCGCCAAGCAAGTAGGCTTACGTTTAATAAAAATTTACCTAAGATTGTCGTAAGCTCTTGTGTTCAAACTTGTTATTTATATAGCAATAATCCACCCGTTCCGGCACGCACGCTAGGCCTCTATTTATTCTAGCCTAAGCCTACTCCTCGATCGATGTCAATGGTGGGGAATTTCCCAGCGATAAGAAATCGGCGAAATAGCTCATAAACGGCCTACATTTTAATGTTATATCTTTAATGCCAGTGTAATTACGTATGGATAAAACAATATAAAACTCAATGTTTTTCATCTGAAATAATATGTTAACTCGCGTAAATGTAGCATAAGACGGATTTGGAATAGTTTATTTCGATTGTTTTTGGGTTTTAAAATGGTAGCTAGCTAGGGCCTAGTAGAAGCCCTATGCTAGGCC
This sequence comes from Antedon mediterranea, assembly GCF_964355755.1. Lineage (NCBI taxonomy): Eukaryota > Metazoa > Echinodermata > Crinoidea > Comatulida > Antedonidae > Antedon > Antedon mediterranea. The sequence goes on along the minus strand of NC_092670.1, from coordinate 35,015,611 downwards.
TAGGCCTGTGCCTAAAAGCTAAAAAAAATGAGTAAATTCTATTGGGCAATACTATCATGTGTAAATATTGTACATTATGTAATTAAGTTAAATTATTTTATATACTGAATTTTAGTTAAAATACTGTATATATTTTTAAAATTCTTTCTTTGTACTGAGGATGTGTCCATAAAAAAAATAAGAATGTAAAAATAATGATGGATAAACCTATGTAAAAATTAAACCAACTTATGTGTAAATATGGTATATACTGTATGTAACATATTTAGTTAATTAGGAGACGTAAACGACACGCGTGTTGATTTTCGATTCCCCGCGTGTTGACTTTGACGCCCCGACGAATTGAATGTGGTTCACGACAAAATCTCCTGCGAATGGACTTTCCCAAGTTGGGACCTCTGGAAGACAATGAAGGTGTGGTATCTGTCGAGGCATCGCATTCACCTGGTTACGTCATAACTGTACCTGAAGATGAAAGAAGTGCATATATTAACGTTACATATACTGCGCATGACAGAGCAGGGAATCCGTCAACTTGTTCATTTACAGTACGAGCATGTGAGTAACGACTTCCATGTGTCATTCTCTTGAAAATTCATTTTTGTGTATTCTGTATTAAAACAATGAAATACATTTTTATAAAGGCCGGTTACCACTGAGCATTCACACCCGAAGCGACGCGCAAATCGAAGCAACTCGAGCTTCAACTTCCTGATGGAACAACTCTAGCGGAGATCTAGACTTCGCAAAATATTCGAATTCATCGCGTTGATGTTTAAAATCGATTGGCGCCAACAGATCGTCACATTCGCTTTTATGTTCACACTGAAATAGTTCGTCGCGTCAAAATTACGGTTCGATTTGACGCTTGCCGCGTACGTTGATTCGTGTGTAGATTGTTCAGTGTGTATCGGCCTTTAAAGCAATCAAATTATATTTTTCAGTATTCGAAGAGGCACGGTGTAATAACAGTTGGATTCCGTACAACGATAGTTGTTATAAATACGTGGTGTCGTTTAAAAACTGGTATGATGCCCGGGAACACTGTATCAGTCTTGGAGCTGATCTGGTTGTGGTAAAGAATCAAGTGGAAAACGATTTTCTTAATAGTCTATATAGGCCTATTATAGATTATCCGTTCTGGATAGGTTTGAAGGTAGAAGGTGACATGGTCTGGGTTCAATCTGGCGGTGAATGTTCAAACTATACAAGTACGTCGTATTGATTTATCTATAATCACACCACCAGGAAAATCATCATTTTGAATAGCATGTCTACATCCTGAAAATGGAAATAAATTAAATATGTGCATCTTTTATAAACATGTTTATTCATATTTTTTGCTTGTATTATTGTATTTATATATAATCATTGGTTTGATTTAATCAGGGAATAGTAACATTTTAGTCTTCTCTGCTGATTAAATTTATATCGTAAAGCACCAATCATTCAGTTTTATGGATGATCCATCGCGTCATTGGTCAAATTACTTGCGTTGCGTCAGAAACAAGATTTACCACTCAAAATAGGTACGGTAATATTATTCGAAATAATCTCATGAGGCCCTCATCATCGGCCCTAAATCCACACATCATCGGCCCCAAATCCACCCATTATTGGCCCTAAATCCACCCATCATCGGCCCTAAATCCACCCATCATCGGCCCCAAATCCACCCATCATCGGCCCTAAATCCACCCATCATCGGCCCTAAATCCACACATCATCGGCCCCAAATCCACCCATCATCGGCCCTAAATCCACCCATCATCGGCCCTAAATCCACCCATCATCGGCCCTAAATCCACTTATCAATCAAAATCCTGAACCAAATACAATTTTGTATTATTTTGTTTTATTTTATTTATATTATTGTAATAGATTTTCTTCCTGGTGAATCTATTACAACTGAAGAAGAGAAGTGTGTTTATTTTATTCCCTTCATTGATCGGTGGTGGAACATTTTTCCATGTAGCGAACGGATAAATTATATTTGTGAAAAATGTAAGTAGAAGAGTAGTATTCTTACACCTGTATTATAATATTAACACCAATTGTAGGCCTAATCCATAATTCAAAGTATTGATTAATACTAAAAACGTGTTAGTTTGACCAAAACAATAATGAATGAGTTGAATAAAATCGAACCTTGGTTGAATTGAAGTTTTCAGGTTTGTTTTAATTTAAGAATGTACATTTTTCTTATTCCCCAAAACGAATTAAAAGTAATGCCAAAAATGTATTCTATGTATATATGGTGTTTTAAACATACGGGATGACTTTATCTCTCTATTGTCCTTTAAACCATAAAATAATAAATCAGTTGCTATGAACCCGGCCAAAAATCCGAAAACTGTGAAAATAAAAGATATTATTTAGTAAATGAAAAATGTATTTTAATTAATTCAGTTCACGATACGGTTAAACCAACATACGGGTCTACTTGTCCAGAAGACTTTCAGGTAATTATACCTTTGAATGAAACGTCAGCGGAAGTGACGTGGACACCACCTACATGGGAAGACAATGAATGCGTAGTATCTGTCGATGCATCGCATTCACCTGGTTACGTCATTCATATGCTTGAGGAAGAAAGGAGCACGTCTGTTAACATTACGTATACTGCGCATGACAGGGCAGGAAATCCGTCTGCTGCGTGTTCATTCACAGCTAAGGTTTCATGTAAGTGGCCGGGCTTAAAGTTTTCATTTCTACCAATCAAAACGATAGTCGTGTCCATAATTTTTTTTTTATTTACAAATTTTATTTTATTTATTTTATTCAATCAAAACCAACAGCGATAAATACCGCCACTAACAGGTTTGAAACATAAAACAATACAACATCAAAAACGGATGAAAATGAAAAAAAATACTGATGAAAAAAATACAAACTATACTTTAGGTTAAAGTTGTATTGTTCCCCAAAACATGAAAGATTAAGGTTGATTAAAAAAAAAAGCGGAACTGCAACTGAAACACATATAACGTATTGTTAATTCTATAAAATATAAATAGGTTAGGCAATCTATCATTGATCGCCTCATCATATGTGACCATGGTTTGCGATTTGTTTCACTTTGGGCTGTTTTTTAGATAGATTGCCTAGCCTTAAAGCAATGTGTATTCCACAGACTGTCCTGAAGGTATGATTCCCAATATCAGGTTTTCAAGTTGTTATGGGAAGTCAACGTCATCGGTGACGTATCAAGAAGGTGGTACTTTTTGTCAAGATGTGTATGGAGGATATCTTGCGATTATTTCGTGTCAAGAAGAAAATGACTGGATCTTAAACAACATAGTTTCACTGGAAAATGCTTGGATTGGTTATGACGATATTCAAACTGAAGGAACATTCCTTTGGTCTGCAGGAAACATCACGGATGAAGAATCAACATTTGAAAGTAATTTACCTTTGTCATATTTTCAGTGTTAGCACTTTTTTTGGTCTTTTGTGGTTTTCCCACTTTTATTTCATCGTCATTAAAATTGTTTCATTCATTATGTTTTTTACATTTATACATCTAATCTAATTCATCATAATTATATAATTACGTATTCGGTTTGCAACATGCTACGAATCATAACCAAACTATTTGCAGTATGGGAATGTAGAAAACATGTATGTACCGATATACATCTATTCATATACCTTATACTAATTTACGATAACATATCTTTGCTCCATTGTAAACTTAATCATCAAATTATCTAGTTTTATCTAGATTTTTATTTTATTGTTTGCCATTCTACAGTTATTTACACATCTCATGATTCATATTTTAAACAATTTATATATTACTAGAACATGTATAGGCCTACATAAACATATTCTGAAAAGTTCAAAACGTGTTTTTAATTGGGTCCATTAATATCTGAAAAAATAACCTTTTTACATTATTTTAGATCATATACAGATACACAAATAGTCAGAAAAGTTGAAAACGTGTGTACAATTGGGTCCATTAATATCGAATCATACAAACATTTAAAAGGTTATATAGGCTTACTGAAAAAAAAATATTATTTAAAATCTAGTTTCAACATAAAAAAGATCATAATTAAGTTCACAATACCTGTCCTTAAAATCTTCATTTTTGCGTGAGTATTCAATTCAACTCAATTCAATTCAAAAAACATTTATTTGTTCAACAATGGCATTATACAGTATAATATATAGATGTGTACATAAATGAAAAAATTAGTAATAAGCCATCATTTAGGCCTTTTTATATATCACTTTATTTCAAAATCAAACACCATGCCGTTTGTAGCATTTGTAGCTAAAGAGGCTAAATTGCAGTTATTACAAGTATATAAGAATGATATAGATGAGGGCAATTAAGGGACTAGTGCTGTTCCGCCGTACCACGCCGAGAATTTTAGAGTTGCTATCCGATCTAATGGTTAAGACATCTACATATCAAGCAGAAGGTTCCAGGTTCTAATCTCGGTTGAAGGTTTTTCTCATTCTCACAGATTTCCTCATCTTATCGTTTCAAATTAATTAATTAAACTTCAGTATATCACCGGAAGGTTTAGACTTAATTTCTATGCTTATATATACAAAAGATATACATTACAAATTCATTTACAAATTATTCAGATATTCTTACTAAAATCATTAAAAAAACTTAAAACACACATAATAATTGGTAATCGTCGTGGTATTTGTCGAATTTGTCCATTTTGAATAACAAAAAACAAAACAAAACAAATTCTCTCCCTCTGATACAAATGCCAGACGGATAGACCAGAGAACATATTTTCATATTTGGCCATAAAAGCTTTTTTTTTTAAATAACAGATAAACTGTGTATTTTTTAAAATAATTATTGCAATTATTTTAATCTTATTGTAATTATTGTAATTATTTATACTAGACTGGCATATAAATAAGCCCGATCATGGAACAGACCAGCACTGCACTGTCATAATCTGGAAATCTGGAAAATGGAATAATACAAATTGTAAATTAAAAGCAATAGCTATTTGTGAAAAACGTAAGAATTTTTTTTTTTATACGACGCTATTTCAATAACTCTAGCAGATTTGTTTATCTCTTCATAAACATAAACAAAAAAAAACACAGATATAAAGATAGATCATGTCTATGGAAAGGAATAGCAAATTGCTTTTCATAGAATTAGCAGATCAGTATATGATGAAGAATGTTGTTAACAGGAAAATCTGTGCTTTAGACGGAAAGCTAGCCTCTACCCCTGAATTTTAAAAAAATGAAAAATAGGGTGCATACTTGGTACTAACATCGATCACAGCGAAACAAACATTTTTAGGTAAATGTTGAGGTCAAAGATCATCTAATTTGCATATTAATAGACTTTTAACCAAAAATAGACAAAAGATCTGACCAGTTTTCTCCCTTACTAGATATTATTTTTTTATTATTTTTTTTAAAAAATCACTTTATATGACACAAGACCAGCAAAGCATAGAGATATTTGAAGATTTTTTTTCTCATAATTCTATGAAATATTAAAAAAAACATATTTGTTTACCAAAAAAATTGGTTATTTTGTTAATTTTTGCCGAGATAACAGCAGATAAAATATCATCTTTTATAACATTATTATTACATTTGGCTATTTTTCTTATAATAGATTACAGCCAGCCTATTTCCGTATGCTCATCTGCCGATATCACCACAGGTATATATATTTTTATTTTCTCATGTTAATGTTTGTAAAATAACACGTGTTTTTTTTTGTAAACTTTCGTCATTGTACAGTAGTTATTCCTGTCTTTTATCAAATAATCCTTGGATATTTTTATCTTCTTCTTTATCTTCTTCTTTTTACATTTTAAATAGAGTCTGTTTAGATTTCGTTTCCTAAAACATTTCTTTTCCTTTTACTCTTATAGGTAAAATGTAAATTAATTGTATTAGTGTAAATTGTGCGCAAATAGTGTGCTCAAAAACTTATTATACTGGTATGGTGGTGGCACTGCTCCCAATGGGCCTTCCCACCATACATCGCGCATGCCATTTTGAAATCAATGTTACTATATGAATATTTCAAATACACAGCCAATGTAAAAAGGATATAATTCTCCCCCGAGCTCCAGAACCGTACAAATTGCTATCAGCCTACCTCATCAGAATCCGTGACTTTTTGTTCAGAAGTTTTATAAAATATTGACGGAAAAAGTAGCATTAGGCCTATTTCCTAGTCCGCATCTTTGCTAATGTCGTTTGTCGTGCTATAAATTACCATATCGAAGTTTTGTTTAGCGTTTATTTTCATTTAATTTGTTAGTTCATTGATATTTCGAATATCAGGGGTTTTACAACAATATAAGCCTACTCATTTTTCTGAATTTAGTATCACATCGGAACTGTCAATATACATTCTATATTATCTATTCGCTATACATTTTAACTATATCGTCGTTTTAAACAATAATGGCCGCACCAGGCTTATAATTAATTTACAATAAATTATCATGCAATATAATGATGTATTTTTAGATGCGATTCGTCTGTTTATTTGTACCTAATTTTTTAATTTAACTTTGTTTATTTTTTATGAACAAAATGATCATACAAATTGCCAATTATATTGACATGTTATTGTAAACGTCAACTTTAATAAAGTTTTATTTGATTGAGATGCAGTTTTTAAAGATATCGTATTTCATTTATCACAATGCCGATTATTGTTACAACATTTAAAGAGGTTGTAAAAGTACGTAATATTTATACACATTGCGTGTATAGATTTGTAAAAAGCACCAATCAGAAGCTATGATACTATTAAGGAGTGGAATAGTTGTCGCTTGTAATTGGTTGAATTAGTTTCTCTAGCTCACTGCCGTAAGTCAGAAGCAGCCGTGTTATCAGTTGTGGTCAAAATGCAGCCACGCATGCAGCAGACACTTTTGTGGCAATTCTTATTAATTTTGCCAATATTAAAAGCTGGTAAGTAATTTCCTTTATTGTAATTATGTAAAGTAAATTTCTGCATATCAACATTCTTCTAATGGAAAATGTCTCTTTATAAATATCTCTTTCTATTGTAAAATTGAGTTATTAGTTAATTGGTCAAATCGCCATAACAGCTAGTAATTTCACAAACATTTGTTTAAAAAAAGACATATAAATACTTCAATTTTAAAATAAAACATATTTTAATAGTTTTATATTATTTCACATTATAAAGTAATCCCAAGGACACTTATTGCGGTTATGTAACCCATACAAAGAAAAACTAGTTTTATAAGGCTTGCAGTTTAGTGTTGTGTATTTTTTTAAAAGTTAAATTAAAGAAATAAATATTTGTATTCCAGTAAATGGAATTGCACATTGTGATGACAACTGGACTCCGTACGTCAATAGTTGTTATAAATACATGCTGTCGAAAAAAACATGGACTGATGCCCGAGAAAATTGTATCAGTCTTGGAGCCGATCTGGTTGTGGTAAAGAACCATTTGGAAAACACATTTCTTCATAATGAAAATTCAAACTATGATTTTTGGATAGGTTTAAATGATATCGAGGAAGAAGGTGACATGGTGTGGGTTCAATCTGGCGGTGAATGTTCAAACTATACAAGTAAGCACTTGTATCTCAAACCACGTATTGTATACATTTTGTTTATACTGAATAGTCATTTTGTTCGATGTTATTATAGAGAATTATATTTATCATTATACTGGTGGAGCTCCATGCGCATGATGAACCTTTGTAGACTTGCCCTAAATTTAAATTATTTTTCTTAATAAATGGGCGTTCAGCTTGCTTTCAAAAATTATTCTGCAATATTAGGCAATATTGAGAGAAATAATAAAATATGGAATCAAAAGCCGTATCCACCCATAAATGAAATCTTGAGCCATAGAGTATATACTCTTTTATTATTTAGTAATATTTTATGTATCGAAATAGATTATAATCCCGGAGAACCTAGTGAAAATGAAAATGAGAATTGTGTTCATATTCGTTATGAAATCGGTGATTGGAACGATTTACCATGTAGTAGATTGATGTGTTATATTTGTGAAAAATGTAAGTAGATTTACACCTGCGTTCTTGCACATGTATTTAAAAACCATTATACGAAAGTCCAACTATGATGTTTTAAAAGGTGTTAAACCTAAGACATATAGCCTATTGATAATGAATGAATCGAAGTTTGCAGTTTTAGTTTTAGTCTAGTTTAGACGTCTGGCAACCAAAGGCCAACTAACTAATGATAAGAACAGTATAGTCGAGAAGCAGACGACATTTGAATTATTTGTAATTGTGTTTTTACTATGTATGAAATATGTATTTAATTAATTCAGTTCAAGATACGATTAAACCAACATACGGGTCAACTTGTTCAGAAGATTTATACGTAATTATACCCTTGAATGAAACGTCAGCGGAAGTGACGTGGACACCACCTACATGGGACGACAATGAATGCGTAGTGTCTGTCAATGAATCCCATTCGCCTGGCTACGTCATAAATATACCTGAGAATGAAACAAGGGCGTCTGTTAACATTACGTATACTGCGCATGACAGAGCGGGGAATCCGGCTGTGTGTTCATTCACAGCGAATGTGTCGTGTAAGTAGGCCTAAAGCTTCAAAAACTGCACGAATTAAAAGTTCCAAATAGTTCTGTTCTCGTTTGGTACTAACATACTTACCTAACCACATCTATCATTTAGTAGAGAGAAAATTTTTTCATTTATTTATTTATTCATTCATTCAATTTTTTAGTTCGGAATCTCTGGTCCATAGAAAATCAAATTACATATAAATTAATAAAAAATATAACAATTAAAACTGTACTAACTACTATTACTCGTCACAGGATGGCATTCCACCTGGAAGCTATGATATGATATTCTGTGAATTTAGTGTGTGTTTTATATTAGGCAATTACAAAAAGCAATTGATTTTCATTGATCATTTTTCATTTTTAAAAACTTTACAGTATAACATGGACGGTCTAAGTTTGTCTTGTAATAAAATCAGTAAATTGGCTGTAGTTTGTAGCATTAGTACCAAAATAGGCATATGTACTTCGCCGCTACGACAATAAGATTAAAAAAAATAAACTTGACAAAATGTTATAATATGTAACAGAAATGTTGAAACAGGCTGAAACAATTTTGATAAATGCAATATATATATTATATTTATGTTTTACAATGTTACGAACTGGAATATATTTCTAACGTTTCTTCTATAAAATATAAAGCGATGTTTATTCCACAGACTGTCCTGAAGGTATGATTTATAATATCAGGTTTTCAAGTTGTTATGGGAAGTCAACGTCATCGGTGACGTATCAAGAAGGTGGCACGGTTTGTCAAGCTGTGTATGGAGGATATCTTGCGATTATTTCGTGTCAAGAAGAAAATGACTGGATCTTAAACAATATATTTGATTTTCCACTGGAAAATGCTTGGATTGGTTATGAAGATATTGAAGGAGCATTTGTTTGGTCTACAAAGTTCATTACGAATGAAGAAACAACTTATCAATGTAAGTTACTTAATTTACATCATCGTTGAAATATGAGTATCAGTGATTGATTTCAATGAAGTTTATTAACATAATTATGAAAGTGAGTTACTGTAATTACGTGAGTATGTCTTTACAATATTATATATGAAATTGGACACCTGTCAAATTTTTAAATGTTAGTAATTAGGTTTTGTACTTGATTTATCGATTTTCAAGAAATATTACTGTTCTGTTTAATTAAGATACAATAGTACGTCATTCTTTTTGTCCGAATCGTCAACTTATATTATCGTTGATATACTGTACATCGCATTTCCTCTTTTAAGAAAAGAAAATGGGTAATATAAACCGATGTAGTATTTCCATCTTGCCTTATTGAATATGCTAATAAAAGAAACTAAAATGAAAAGAAAGCGCGGTTTGTATTTTTTTTAAAGTAATGTAATTATTATATCATGGTTAAAAATAGACCCGAATACTGAAGAACCAGACGTTGAAGAAACACACTGCATTGCAATAACGTCATCTGGAAAATGGAATAAAATAAATTGTGAATATGAAGCGATAGCTGTTTGTGAAAAACGTAAGAAGTTTTTTTTATTTACTATAAAAACTCTACATTCATTAGTAATTATTCTGAAACTTCAGAATCGGTTCAACGACTCTAGAAACCAGTTGTGATTGGTCACATTTACGCCATGTGACTGTTTTGTATTGCCTGAAAAAAAAAAATTATTATTAAATTGTAGATTGTTGATTTAGACGATTTATTTAAATTGAAAAATAAAAACACTAAAGAGAAAAGATTACATCAGGTCAGTTTCTTGACTCTTGACACGTGACCACTATTTCTGTTCTGCATTGATCTCTCTTTTTATCACCAGAAAATAAGAATGAAGTTATCTATATTTTTTCTTATAATAGATTACAATCAGTCTACCCACTGCCCATCTGCTAATACTGAAATCACCACAGAGATCACATTTTCTGGTAATACTACATGCGTTTTAGGAAAAGTAGAAACCGTTTCGGTTTAGCGTTTATTGTTGTATTTATTTTTTATTATATTGTATCTTTTACTAAACAATTCAGTACAATAGATTCTTCTTCTACTTCATCCATATCCATTTTATACGGTAGGCCTACCTACCTAGGTTAACCGTAAATTGTCGCCGCACCAAATTTCACAGTATTAATCAATTGAGTATAACATGTCATCTAAGATGGCGGTGTATTTTTAGATGATGATGATGATGATGAAAGTTGTTTGTTAATTACATGTTTACACATTTTGTACATATAGTAGAATAACAATGTTCCCGAATATTGAAATTGTACACTCTTGTACACCTAACTGTCCCCAGATAGTGGTGCTTATTTAATAACAGTACTTATTTAATAACAATAATTGGTTAATTAATCAAATAAAGTTTTTTTTAATGATATCGTATTGTATAATATTACAATTTAGAGTGACTGTTATTTTTACCGCAGTGGTATAATTTGTTTGAATAACTGAAGAAGAAAAAAAACGAATAATATTTCATTTTCTGTATACATTGTGTGTGTAAAACACCAATCACTGGCCATTGCTCTCAGGCAGTGAAAGAGTTTTCGCTTGTGATTGGTTGAATTAGTTTCGCCAGCACAATGTTTGTGGGAACTGTGGGAAGTTACTACCAGCCAAAGTCAGTTGATGTCCACATGCATAAGCAACAGGTCATTTTGTGGCATTTCTTGTTGCTTTTGGCAATAGTAAAAGCTGAATCCAGTAAGTTACTCTTTTCTGTTTTCTAACAATTAATATAAACTGGTAAACAGAAAAGTATATTAGCAATCCAGGAATATGGATAATAAATGTCTGAATATTTTTTCTAGATTGTAATGTTCTGTTAACAAATGTGGAGTTATCATATTATGTTACTGGTATTTCACCATCGATTTCATTGCAAAACGATCGAACCGAATCACTTCGTCTGGCAAGTATTACAACGGTGGAAACATTCAAATTCATACTTTCTCATCTCCAATCAAACTGTCAACCCGGTCTTTACCTCATCGGATTGTTACGAGAAGATGACTTGAATCTGAGTGACCTCAACAACTGGTCATGGGGAAACACGGGAGAAACACCCTTGACGTTTTCTGGATTACCGGTACCAAACGATGCGGAGTCTTATATTGTATGTACAATCATGTTTGTTAGTGGATATATATGTGAACTTACTGAAGACATTCTACTTGGTGGTGGTGGTGGTGGTGGTGGTGAATTTGCTTCAGGTTGGGTCTATGAAATTGGTAATTACCATGCCATTGTGTGGCGTTATTTACAAGATAAAATACACTACTAGGCTAGACAAATCTACACCCTGGCGTACCGGAAATCGATAGCTTTTTAGTGCACTTTTTGGTCGTATGAATGAGGTTTTACCTTTTGTGCAATTCATAGAGAAAAAACATTGTTGAATGGTGAGAGTGATATCAGGAAAGAGAGAAATTACACTCTTCCCTGGTGATATTGATATTTTTTATATGTACAAATTCTGAACACGTTTTACGTCATTTTGTCTTCGACTTTATTATCGCAATTCATTATATAAATAAATTGAAGTTGAACAAAAAATACAAAACATTGCACTCAAAAAGTAACCTAAGATTAACAGATAGATATAACTTTAGTTTTAGGCCTACGTCAGTTTATATCAAACCATGAAACATTATTTTAGTAATGTAAGAGTATATAAGTCAAGATATGGATAAAATTCAATACAGTCGAATAATCACGAAGGTTAAATTAAATTCTTCCATATACATTACTGTGTAATTTGTAAGTCGAAATGTATTTAAGTTGTCTTAATTCCATGTTAGTTAATAAACATTTAAAAAACTCGGAGAACTCGGAAGCAAACTCGTATTTCTTAGCGCGTGTCTTCTCCAGACTGCATCGAAGCAAGTTTTTCCATTTCGGATCAGCTAACCGCCTGCTTATTTAGACCAATGCATTCCGTTTTTTGCCAGAAATAGTTTGTTCTGTTCTGTTGTTATCCTTTTTTAAATGTGTATGTATATATCGGTATAAGTATGTTGATGCATGTACAGTTGTTGAATCTTAAATTTGTTTACATATTTTATGTATATTTTATTTTGCTCTACCAACGAAAACTATTTCCATCCTTTATTATTGTAGCATACTAATAATGCGTTCCTTCTTAATTCTTTTTCATATTATTATTATTGAACAATTTACAATCACAGTGGTTGTTGTAAGCATTGTTTATTATTTGATTACAACTATACAGTATAAAGTAACATAACATTTCTGTCAACTATTAAAGTTGTGACTGTATAGCATAATCAGTAAATGAATTATTGATTGCGCTATAAAGTTACAAGTGTACTTGACATGAATGAATAAAATACAAATGTTAGGCCTGAAAAGTAAACGAGTCTTGATATATAATAATGAAGATTATTTCTCTAAGATTGAACGCCTAATAAGTCATCATTAGAAATGTATTTTCGTCTAAACGGTACCTGCCATTAACTATAATAATCTTTTTTCATCAGGACTAAGAAACCACTTAAGATAATCGTGATATATATTAATTAACTTCATTCGTAACCAACGTTTTTTTTTAAGGAAACACAGACGATACTGAGGTTGATCTTTACAGTATGGCGACGACTGTGTCTAATGAGGTTGGTATTTACAGTACGCCTGGCTGCTCAACTGGGTCGAACGAATTTTGTTTGTGGTAGTAGGAACTTTGTTTTAACAGTAAATGCTCAGGGTCTTTGAATAATAGTAGGCATATTTGTATTTGTTTGCAATGTATGTGTGTAAAATAAATACATTAGTATACTATACTTCAAATATGATTATTTTTTTTATTATTCAATTTTAGGCAAATTGCCAAGGATAACCACAATTTAACTAAATCACTGTCCTTCTCTCAAAGGTGGCTCTCCTGTTCACACGACAAACATAATACAAGATGCTCTACCTAAACAAAGACTTATTACAAGTATTTGAGAGTGGGGTTGCAAATTGTCATGAGAAAAAATCCTGACATATGACAGGACTTGAACCCAGGACCCTTAGATTAGTAACCAAGCCACAACTCCACTCCACTATTACTTCACTAAAGACTCTAATATTTTTATTTATGTTAATATTAATTAATAAGCAACACTTTTATCTTACAGGGAATATTTCAAGTTGTTGATAAAATAAAAGAATTCGAAGATGATATTCTGGCACAGATATATGAAATGGAATCTAATGAAGAAGTATACTATGAAAGTAATTTCGGTTAGTATGTCCACATTGAGTTCATGCATCTGTAGCTGTAATATCAAAGTCAATAACATACCTGTAGGCCTAATTGTATTCAATAAACTTGTTCTAATTAAACTCTCCAAAATCTGTATCTCTCCCTCTCCCCCTCTCTCCTCTCTTTTAACTTTAGTTGGTTTGGCAAAAGTACAAAGTATAAATGAGAGTGACACGGTTAATACTAGCGTAGAGTTAGGTGATAGCAGGGTGGAATTTGGACTCCAACTACAACCAAACCAAGCAAGTACATTCACAGGTAGGTTTTTACCATCACACAAACGATATTTAAAATAAGAAAGTTTTGCAACTCGGTTGAAATCATGTAAAAATTCGTTATTTTTTTCATATTTTCTATAATAGTATTACTTTTCTATAATTTAAATCACCCTAACTATAAAGACATTTAATATTTTGTTCTTGTAGCTAAGTTTCTTTCTGTAAGTTGTAATGACTCGCTTTTGGTGTAGATAATTAAAATATGTATAGAAAAAAAATGACCATCTTATAAAGATAATTTGGTAAACTGTAACGTGTTCCTTTGACTACTGACAGTAGGTTCAAGTGTACTACTGATAACGTTTTTTAGTTTGTGTATGGGTGGGGAGGGTAGGGTAGGGTAGGGTTTGGATGAAGGATTGCAAGTTGTTAATTTTAAGTATCAAAGTATTTACTATAGAGTACTAGTATTAGTTATTGAAAACCCATGTTTTTTATTTTAGGTGACGTTTTAGTTATTGCATCCTACACTGCTTACTCAAACAGAATTAGCGATGTTGTGAGCGAAAGAGTTGAACAAACAAAAACGTATGTACCATTTTTGCTATCCAATTATGTACTACATTTAGACATTATTCTTGTGAATTGATATACCTACAAAAATACTCGTATGACAGGTTAATATTAGTTACCATATTGCCATCGCCGCAGTCGTGCAAAAGATACATAAATAAATAATTTGTATAGTACAGTATTTAGTATAATCATTATTTGTTTAAAATACTGAGCTTTTAGATAGCCTTGTATTATGGTAGACCTTCTCATATTATTTGGTGCAACGCTTTGTGATTTGACGTTACTTTGTTTGTATTCGTTTGGCAGTGACAAGAACGTCGAATTTCGGTACCTGACTAAAAATATATTCTCATGCAGTATTTACGATATGGCAACTTTGAAATACCTGAACGCAACATTACGTTACAGCTTTTTTGAGAATCTTGTAAGTTATTAAAGCTTAGTCCCAACAGGGACATCTAACAATGGAATGCTGAGCTACGGAGATCAAAGGGTTCATAGTACAGTAACTGTTGGTATTTGTAGCAGCCAGACATAAGATCAAAGGACTGTTACAAGTTCACATCTTGGCAGCCAGCGCAGTGTCCTGTTTTTAGATTGCCTTGGTTCCAACGAGGACTTAACTTGTGCGTGCGTCCTAGTATGCGTCTACTGGGAGGCTTAAAGCCGGTTGGCAGTTACTTTTTTAGTTCTCGGAGGCTTTTAGTGGCATGTGTATCCAAAGTCCTAACCTCTGACACACCTATTACTACTGTATAAACTCGAAATTTTTATCCAAACTAAACTAAATTATTTTGTTAGGTTGAACACAATGAAACTAAGATTCAGAAAAAGGTTCCCGTGTGTTTGTTCTTTGATGAAATGAAAATGTAAGTGAATTTACAATATTTTAGTATTTAGTATTTTTTCTTCTAATCTAACATGTGCTAGGCCTACTTGATAGACAATGTAAGGGCTAAATTTATTTATTTCCTTGCGCTGTTTTCTATCTCCATTCATCATTTTTAGGGCAATAAGGACTACTGTAAAATTCTCCTACGTAATATTTCATAATATATATATATATTTGATCGATTACATATACCTCCTTGGCGGAGGTAAATAAAATAGGGTTAGTACACTGTCGGTGTCTAACTAATTTCTCTTGTTATCTTCCATTATATTCATTTTCTCTTATAATTTTGAATTCTTGCAATCATTCATAAAAGATATTTTCATTTCTTTTCTACAGTGTCCATCGTTTTTTTAAACTGTATTTGCATACACATTTTCTCTATACTTCATACAGAATATAATTTGTTTTATGCGAATTAGCTTTTCTATAGCATATTAAGTTAACATATAATGTATATATACATTCCATGTTACAGAGGATATATACAAACACAGGACTGTCATTTGTTTCAACAAAGCATTTTGTGTTGTTTGAAGTTAAACTATGGCGTGTTCTTTTGTTTTCACTTGTCTTTTAACTAATTATATTATATGAAAGGGCTTGGAGCGACGAAGGTGTTGGTACGGGACATCACTCGAAAAATGAAATATCCTGCTACTCAGAACACTTGACAAGTTTCTGTGTATTAATGAAGGTTACTACAGATGAGGTATGTCATCATATTCCATTATCGAATGAGTGTACAAAAGTGACTGTTATGGTCACTGTCGTAAACGCTGAGGCCTGAGGACCCTGGTTTAGGACGACATATTTTAATGCCTATTTTCTCCTCTGCGTATAAGCCCCCATAAACTCCAGGGCCCCTGTGTTTAGCCAGTGAGCGTTGATAGCCGTTACGCCACTGGTAACGGTTTTTTAATATGCCAAAAGGAATTTACTTTCCTTATAAAGGTATTACTTCCAAGGGTACAATTAAACTTCTTTTTCTTATAAAGATAGGCCCTCTAGTTAAAAACCTTGTTATTTTTTTATCATGATGGTAAAATAAGTGAAAATAGCTACCCTAGCCATAATTGTATGCGTGTCAGACTATCAACGCTAATAAAATTATCTCATAAAATTTTCCTGATACATGTTCGATTCGATACACTGCTTCATGGAATAATTATCATCTCAATATCCCACGCTCGTCGTACGAGCCGAACCAGTTCCTCCTGGTCACTTGGTCAGAGTTAATTCACTACATTGTATACAGTGCGAGTCTATAATTAGAAGACGAAAACCCGTATAAGTATTCAATACACCCATACGTCACAATTCTTACTTTCGGGATACTTTTATACGCCAATTGAAATAGAATATCTTTCTAAACACACACATTATATGAAAGTTTGTTGAAATGTTCAAATAAATGAGGAAATCAGAATTTATACTTTTCTTTAGGTTCAAGAAGATGCTGTTGTTGACGACAACAAAACATTGAGCGTCATGTCAACAGTATGTGTTTCTGTATCGCTTGTCGGATTGATAGTTTCTCTAGTCGTTTACTGTTCATTCTCGTAAGTTGTGAATATTTTATTAGACTAGGAGTTTTTTTTTCTCTTTTGTGGTTAACCACCACCTTTATTCATTCAATCTTTCATAAACGTGTTATATTCACATTCGTTTTCGTACGTTAAATTTCCGTTTTCTACTTTTTTCGTTATTTCCTGATTTTTACACTTTTAACCTTTATACATAGTGCAAGGAGTTGGATAGCCGAGTGGTTAGGACACTTGACTGTCATACAGATAGACCCGGGTTCAATTCCCGACAACTCCCAGTTCACTCAGCTGTAAATGAGTACCTGGTTGAAAATACTAGGGAGAAAAAGGCGACGTGGAAAGGAACTGGCCACCCTACCACATAATGCCGAGGCTTAGTACAATGAGCTCCTAACAGCTCATTCCCGTACGTTCAGAGAACACGGGACTCACCTTTACCTTACATAGTGCTTTAATTATGCATACAAATAACCATAACAACTTATCCACACTTCATTTTGTACATGATATAATACATTTTTAAAATACAGTATATTTTGGAAACGACGTATGTCATGTCATTACATAAATACACTTCAAATATGGATGCCACTTATAGGTTACTAGACTAGGAGTTTACCAGAAACCATTCAGGTAAAAATCGTGGAGTAGGCTTCCTGCTCGTTTGATTCCACAGATAAACATTGCTACCTCTCTAGATGAAATATGCCTCGTGTGTCATTATTATAAACTGTGCAATTATACCGATTTTTTTTGAGTAAGTTTTGCTCTGTAATTCATTGAGATAACTTAGGAAAACCACCTAATGCCTTGTAATTATGTAGAAAATGAAAGTCTAATTCCGCTTTTAATGAACGTAAATCAGTTTTTTACAACTTCCGTAGTAGTAACATAACGGTAAGTACTGGAAATAAATTATTTATTAATTGAACCAACAGGAAGTAAATTCCATGAAAAATATATTTTTTAAAAGAATGTATTAAAAAAAAATGGAAATATCACAAAACATTGTAAATTCTTTTTACGAATTTTGATTTTTATTCAAAGTTCTCCTTGTATATAAGTTACGGTAAGTTTTAATGCTAGTAATAAAATGGGAACATAGTTATTTAATGTTAGGTGATACTACCACAATATTCTAATTTAAACATGTATTTACTCATTTAGCAAACTCTGGAAGTTACTGCGCAACTCAATTCATAAGAACTTAGTACTGAACATGATCCTGATGCAGACTCTGTTTATCTTTGGGATAAACAAGACAGAAAACCAGGTATGTGCTTTCGACCGACTAAACATCGTTTCGCGAGCCGAAACGCATTATGAAAATACGCATGAATTAAAATGACATAACTAGCTTCTTTGTTGTATGTCTGCCATCATTCAGCAATACCTATCTTACCTTAGCAGATTCCTAGCAGAAAATGTCAGATAAAGTTGAAATCGTACGTGTAAATTTTAATTTTCATCAAGATCCCATAATGCAATTTTGATATTAGGAAAGAATGAGATTATAAATGGTTTGATTGTAGCCTAAACTGCTGTGGTTATTTTGCAGATGTTCTGTCGTTTTATAAGCATTGTTCTTCATTTAACCTCTCTGAATACAATCGCTTGGATGTGTGGCGAGGCCGTATACCTCTTCTTTATGGTGTCTACGTCGTCTTACACTAAATACAACAGGCTTAGGTACTATCTATTTTTTTGCTATGGTGTGCCGATCACTGTTGTTGCCGTGTCCTCTGCCGGATTTGCATCTGTTTACGATGTCCAGCACATGTAAGTTAAAATGTATATTTTAATATAATTCCGTTATTATTGAATTGTCCAGACTTAGTCTATCTCATTTATTACATGTGTTTCTATTGTAAATAGATTCTTATTATAAATATATGTAATATGATTTAGCATTTAAAATCTTTTAAACCATTATAAATAATGGTTACACGCCTAAGATTGTTTTCATTTAATTGAATGATTGTGAACCACACATATTAAGTAATTTCATTCGGAGAAAGATGAAATGTTCTATTTAAACTTCATGAAATTATTTGTACCATTGCACTTATAAGCATTGATTATTTTGTATACCGTACTACTGTACTAGTAGACCTATTTAAATAATAACATTAGTATCTATCTTGTTACTTCAGTTGCTGGCTTAGTCAAGAGACTGGGATGATATGGACATTTGTTGCACCTGCAATCTGTATAGTTACGGTAAAAAGTAGTTCTTGTACGAAATACCGCCAACGAATTTTTGTTTTTAAATCCCAAAAGACAGAGTAATAATGCGCATGTTTGTAATTTTCCAAATACGAGACGGTCTTCGCTCTTCTAAACGGATGCCAGCACATGTAATATAATAGTTTCCAAAACACACACCTTAAATCGTACAACCCCATGGGTTCCCCCCCCCCCCTCCACACCCCACCACTAAAACACCGTATCTTAGCTGTTTCAATAACTTTTGTTGGTCTTTTATTAGAGTTGCGAGAGATCAGTAACTTACAGAGCTTAATAAATATTCCAATTTGTTAACATAGAAACCATTAGTAGATTACTAAAGTGGGTGTTTATTCAACCTTGTCTTGTTTTATTGCACATGAACGTATTGTGAGTACAAAACTGTAGGCCTAAACGTCACACCAAAATAAGGCGATGCTGTGCATGATCAATTAAGCAGCAGTTTCGGTTTCAAAGCAAAGCAAGAATACTACAAATGTAGATATTTCAAACAATTTATAGTATATCTCCCAAACTATTTCTCTTTTTTATTCAATAAATACCCCTCAGATCAACACTGGTATTATGTGCATTGTTTTGAAAACAATATACGATCGATCCGGAAATATGGTGGGAAAGGGAACAGGTGAAAAGAAAAAATTGACTCAGCTAAGGTAGGTTTTTTTAAAACTTTTTCCAAATGTCGCCTAAAGTAAGTAGAATTTTCTTGATTTTTATTATAATTCAGCGTTCAATGCTAAAGACGACAGCTATACATACGTACAACAGCTATACATACGTACAACAGCTATACATACGTACAACAGCTATACATACGTACAACAGCTATACATACGTAACCATTATATATATTACGGTATATTATATTCACTATGAATAATTACAGAATTAATTCATTGTATTGTTGATTTAACTGTGTTTGTGTTAAATGTCTTTTTTTCAATGTCCCTTTTTGTAGATTGTATCAGAAGTAGTTGTTCATTTTTAGCTAAATATAATATTTTGTTAAACTTCATTAGTCAGGCACAAATATCTTTAGCCTAATCTTTTTGGTTTTCTTTTGTCAACCCTTCTTTTATTGACAAATTTGTTTTGCGGTCGGTAGGCCTAATGGTTTTTAAAATAAAGCATATATTCATGTAAAAAATAAGGAAGTATATGTTCGTCAAAGGCGGACCAGTCTGGCTCTCGATATTTCTAGTGCGATTTTTATCAGTTAGTAATGGTTTTGTAATGGAATTTATTTTAAAACTTATGCATTTTATAATATTTGTGTTTATCATAGGAAAGCTACCCGTGGTACCTTTATGCTGCTGCCTCTGATGGGCACAGCATGGCTTATTGGACCATTCGCTGTTGGTTCTGATGCAGCATTTATTGAATATGTATTCAACATGTTAAACGGCTGCCAAGGAATATTCATATTTTTGATGTATTGCGTTTTTGATAATGAGGTATGATTTCTTCTAGGAACTTTTCTTTCGTCGCTTCAATTTGTTTGGGTCTTATTTCTTACATACTCATATTGTTGACTAATTCATTTACTTTATTTATATTACCGGTGATGTTACTTTGCTGTGTTGCATGAGTCTTGCTTACTTAATTCCTTTATGTAGTCGATGGGGTGTGTTTTTTGGTCTGTTTGTTAACAAGATTACTCAAAAAGTATGTGGTCAATGACCACTCTATTAAATATTTGGGAAATCCGTACCAGGATCCAAGTTCTGGACAACTTGTTTACACCAAAAAAAGATATATTTTTGGGAGAACGCTTATGTTTAGCGGAATTTTACATGTTTCCGGACTGGCATATAGTTACCACTCTCTTGCTTAGTTTTTACTAATATATACCATGGTGCTTATTTATGTTCGCATGTTTTTCTTCGATACTTCGATTAACTATTCATACTTTATTGCTTATATTTTACATAATCCTAATTTACTTTTATATTTTAAAATTGTCTTACTTTCTAACACTATCAAACTTTAGTTTGCAAAATTGGAACGAAAGTTTTCCAACAGACCAAACCACAGAAAATGAATTGCACCTTCTCAAAAAATTTGAGTTTTATGAACTCAGCGAATTAAATAACAGTCCTTGCGCTCATGCGATCCTCCTCTTAGATGGACAAACTGACTCCATCTCCAAACACCGGCAAACTCAGAGTTAAGTTCAGTAAAATTTACCGTGTAGACTTGCTTCTACTTAATTTGCTAACTCTCCTAACTCACCACTCTTACGTGGAACATAGCACTTAGCATACTTTATTGAGAATGTTTTACTGTATGTAGTGTACGCCTACGTGTTTGAATTTCTTGCTGTTGACTTTACTGTGCACCATCACTCTGATGATTTATTTTTGCATTTCTTTAGGTAAAGGAGTGTTTTCAGAAACGTTTCCTGAATAACCAGGTCACTACCGGTACATCACAGACGGCAGAAATGACCATAAGGAATGAAAATAAGGCCTAGCATGTTTATAAGAAAAAAGTCATTTATTTGTATTATAACTTTAAAATGGTACCATAGAGGTAATATAGTAAAAATCATATATAGAGCTGTATTTATAGATGAACACTTAAAAGTGAAGTATAGCTTTTGTTATCAATAAGGCTGTGCTCAAAAGAAAACAAATACAAATAAACGTTTGTTACTATTACTGCAAAGAATTAAGCAAATCGTTTCAATTGAAATAGAATAAAATAACCGTTATATCTGTAAAGGGTCTTTCAAGGGCCTTTCACACCTGTTCCGGCACGGTTCCGGTCCGGCGAATCGAATGCCAAAGTAACGTTTTCACGACACTCCACGCGGCTAAGCGCCAATCGATATGCGCGTAGCCGCGTAAAAACGAAACATTGACGTTCGATTGGACTTGCCGGCGCCTGACCGGAACCGGCACGGTTCCGGTCCGGCGAATCGAACATCAATGTTTCGTTTTCACGCGGCTATGCGCCAATCGATATGTGCGTAGCCGCGTGAAAACGAAACATTGGCGTTCGATTGGAATTTCCGGCGCCGGACCGCAACCGTGCCGGAACAGGTGTGAAAGGTCTTTCACACCTGTTCCGGCACGGTTCCGGTCAGGCGAATCGAACATCAATGTTTCGTTTTCACGCGGCTATGCGCCAATTGCCGCGTGAAAACGAAACATTGACGTTCGATTGGATTTGCCGGCGCAGTGCCGAAATCGTGCCGGAACAGGTGTGAAAGACCTTTAAGTGCCAAAACCGCTTGTTTTGGAATGCGCTGCAAATTACAAAGTGTAAACATTTAGGATTGTAACAGCCATAGTTATAATAAGGCAATAACTGAGCTCGCCGTGCTAAGATAAAAACGCATACCAACATTCATAGTTAAATGCAGGACTTGGATAATTTTCAGTGGATTAGAATGTATCATGAACATCGTCGTCATTTCCAATATCATCCATTCTCTATTGCATGAACGGCATGTGTAAATATAAACATTTTTGTTTACATTCGTAGATGAAATCCTCCTGATCGACTTAGATCTTTATACATTTTAATATAGAATGCTGTGAATATTTGATGTGGGTTCAACGTTCACATTTGTCGTAAGATATAGCACGGCTGGTTTTAATTATCTCCGTTTGGACGCGATTTTTTTCCGTACATAAGTTGTGAACTCTTTATGTGAAAGATAGCCAACCTACTTCCTAAATGTAACTCAACCTAACACTCTAAATAATATCTTTCTTACTATAAAGTAATAAAAAGTTGCTCATGGGAATCGAACCCATACCTCGACATGTAAAGTAGTAGTCCAATCCATTCGACTGCACAGACGGAAAGCGTTTGCATTAGTGAATTGTAGTTAGATCATTATTCTTACGTCACATCTTACGGATATGACTAATGAATTATTCATGTTTGTTTTGTGACGTTTCGTATCCCCAACTCATGTACGAAAAAAAAATATCGCGCCCTGGACATGGATGAACCTTTGGTCTTATAGTCGTTCTATTATTATACTAACCAGCTGCTGAATAACTCGTGTTCATTGCGAGCCAGGGAGACCACTGTTGTATGCTATTTGTAACAGGCCAGAGGTATTGTAAATAAAGTACGGATGAATTTAGCAGATTGTCGTTGTTTTGTAGAATTGTGACTCGAGTCACGACAATTTGAATGTGAATAATTTGAACAATTAACATGTCTACATGATTAGCAGTTGCTGCGCACAACTGATTTCATATTTCAGCGACCCTTGTGTTCGACTCACTCTACCTCGTACCAGCCCGCGAACGAGTGCAGTAAGTCGTTTTAAAAATCCAGTTCTTTTTATTCTATAGAAAAAATTGGAAATTATACGTCATTTTACCTATTATCTACTATGTGTAAAGAAACGGCATTTTATAACAAAGAAGAAATGTTAACTGGAGAATTGAAGAATGCTAACACAGATAGAGTGGTAATTATGTATATTGTAATCATGCGACTGACAATTCATTAAAAGAAATAAACCTACTTATAAGAATAATATCATAAAATAGTCCTACACGTGCGCAGTAGTATTCTGCAATGCATCATTTTACATTTAACATTCAGTCTGCTGTAACTATCTGTATCATGTTTTTGGTATACGTCAGAAATGAAGAACATACTTTTCAACTTCATTATAGTGTTGCAAATTGTCAATGTTGAATCAAGTGAGTTTGTATGGTTTTGTTTTATACCACGGAAGAGTGACATTACACTGTGATTTCACTCTTTCTTGATCAGACGTATTGGTCAGTCGTTACTTCTTACATTAACCATTTCATTTCATTATTTATTCGGTCTATTTCAGTATATACATAACAAAAAAAACCTGAAATTGAGGAGACCAGGGTAAACCTAAGTGAACTTAATCACTGTAGCTGAGCCGATATTATTATATTATTTTATTACCGGTAAAATTCATTTCATGTATAGATTACTACAAACCCTTGTGTGCAGAACTCCTTAAAACAAGGCCTAACACACATTTCTATGACGCGGGGCATCTTCGTGTATTTTTGTACAAACGGTTCTGATTTTCAAAACGTTTAAAAATAGCACACCGTCTACGTGCTGATCTTTGCATCTCTTGAAGTATTTCTTAAAGTTTCTGGGCGCGCTTAGTGTTGCATAGGCTTATAGAAAATCAAGACGTTGCAATTTACCTTCCTAATAATGTTGTTAGTTGTGGGATCTTATGGTAAGTTTTGACTTTCAGTTTAAATGTACTTTTAGAAATTTATGATTTTGGTTGTGTGTATGTGTCCCCCTGTAAAGTAAGTGCATAATCCACATTTTTCAAATTTGATTTGATTATCTAAATTGTTGTTAATAGAAGTACAGTATAAATGCTATATCAAAATAGAGCAATACCTAGGAAACGTATAAGAGCTTCTCAAAATATTATTCCAGAAAAAAATGTATGGACATTGACAAGAGATCTGGAATTATGCACGCATGGTGTAACTAAGTGTTTCTCTTTTTTTGTTGCATATTCCCATTGATCTTTTCAGCATTGTCTAATTGCACTGGTTCAAAACTTGGCATAGAATCATCAGAAATTCCATCGGAAAACATCCGTGCTTCAAGTGAATACGATGCACATTCCGGTGCTCATCGTGGGAGATTGAATATTGAACCTACTAATGATGGAATTGGTGCATGGGCAGCCAAAACCAATGATCTTAATCAGTGGATTCAAGTTGATCTTAATGAAGTGAAAGTGGTGACTGGTGTAATAACCCAAGGACGTAACAATTATAGTCAATGGGTTAAGTCATATGAAGTCTTGTATGGCATGGACAGTTCTAACTGGCAGATAATTGTGATCACTGTTGGAACACCGAAGGTAAGTAAGTAGTTTAACAATGAAGAATGCGCTTAAGATGATTTGTATGATTAGTAGCATTTTCTTGCATTGGATATTGTTGTTTATTTGTAGGTGTTTGTTGGCAATACAGATACAGATACACAAGTTACCAATCTATTTCCATTTGAAATACATGCACGATTTATTAGAATCAATCCAATGACTTGGAACAACCACATTTGTATGAGGTTTGAAATTCTTGGCTGCCCAGGTAAATAAACCAATTGTAACACATAATGACTATCAATACATAAATACAGGTAAATCACTTAGGCAAATGTTTATGTGAATATTAAACTCTTTTATGTTGGAGACCTTCACAGTTTGTGAATATTGCTATTATTAATGTTTAAGGAATTGTGTGAAAACAAAGTTTAAACACGATTCTATTTTGAGAACTGAGAGGGCGTGGTACAATCCTCTTGGACCACGCTGCTCTCACGTCTCCAACAATCATTTAATAAGATATTTTTAATCATCTGTTTGTGTTTTCTTTTGGAAGAGTGAACATTCGTGCGTCCACATTGCATTTACATAGGCTGCTCTCGATGGTATTTTACACCTGCCATGGGCTTTTTCCTGAGCATCCATGTGATATTAGAAAAATAAAATCTGCGTCTAACTTTAAATATACATATCCACAATAACATGCAGGTTACACGTTTAGAATGTTCATTTTTCCAATCAAATTTTTATATGCCAGAAAATGATGCTGTATGCTTATTCTTAAGTCTCTGTGTATCAGAAACATGCATTTCTATTTTACTATGGTACAATTAGTTAAAACAAAGTTCTGTACGGATCCTTTGGGAGTAGAAGAAGGAACAATTGCACTTACAGCATCGACTCAATATGATGCACGACATGGGCCTGAATATGGTAGACTTAATACAACTCCAAAGAAGGGTAATATTGGTGCTTGGGGTGCAAGATCATATGATCAAAACCAATGGATACAAGCTGATATTGGTGCTCTAAAATGGGTGACTGGAGTGATTACACAAGGACGTAATTGGACATATTCCCAATGGGTTACGACTTTTGAAGTGTTGTACAGTATCGATGGTAACAACTTTAAATACATTATTGAAGCCGATGATACTACTATGGTGAGTTTCTCTTATTTATTTTAACGACTTCATGTCTCTAAATTATTCAAATATATGTAATTTAGAATGGAATTAGGCTAGTGGCTATTTTTAGTCGCGTGGACGCGACTCTATAGTTCACTATGTCGGTCGGTCGGTCCGTCTGTCGGTCCGGTATCACTTTAGATAAGATAATACCTAAGCTAATCACCAAAAACATAAGTGCATTATAATTTGTATGATCGCCTTCAAATTAAGCATGATTTAGAAGCAGTTGTTTTCATTAAAATTGTGTATTTTAATTAAACTTTAAACTATACTTTTGTACTTGTTTTTCTATGTTCAGGAATTTGTTGGAAATGCAAATCGTAATTCTCAAGTTACTAATCTGTTTCCAAAACCAGTGATTGCTCGTTACATTCGTATTCACCCAACAGCTTGGCTTCATGCCATTTGTTTAAGATTTGAGGTTCTTGGTTGTTCAGGTATATTTTAGTGATATTTTTCAATTTCAAACTACACTAATTTATGCAGTACTTTACATTATTATGTTATTTGCAACAAATAGTAGATGTGTATAATTTACATCATAAAATGTATGAATTTGAGTTGAGTTGAGTCAAATTCATTTTCCCTGCTAATTTGTAAATGTATAATAGGCCATGCATTTTATGCTAGATTGGTATGCCAAACCAAATTGCCTATTATACATTAATAATGCAAGATACTTCTCAATGTGACTGAGAAAGGAGGGGGTGTAATTAATACCAAAATACCTATTTTCTTTCTGTAATATTTTTGAACTGGTCAAATTTAATTATTATTTTTTTAGGCTGCGAAATTAGAACTGGCTCATCACTCCTTATGTGAAAGATAGCCGACCTACTTCCTAAATATAACTTAACCTAATCCTCAAAATAATATCCCCCTTGCTATAAAGTTAAAGAAGTTGCTCATGGGAATCGAACTCTATACATCGACATACAAAGTCTGTAGTCTAATCCATTCGACTAAGCAGACGGCTCACGGAAAACGCTTGCAATAGTGAATTGTAGTTAGATCATTATTTTTACGTCACATTTTATGGATATGATTAATGAATGATTCATGTTTATTTTGTGACGTTTCATGAGGTATCCCCAACTCATGTACGAAAAAAAATATCGCGCCCTGGACATGGCTGAACATCCCCGCCTTTGGTCTTACTGTATAGTCGTCTATCCTTATTATACTAACCAGCTGCTGAATATCTCGTGTTCATTGCGAACCAGGGAGACCAGTGTATGTATGCTATTTGTACGGATGAATTTAGCTGATTGTTGTTATTGTAGAATTTTGACTCGAGTCACGACAATTTTAAATAAAGTTTTATGTGAGCAACATGAACAATTAACATGTCAGCATGATTAGCAGTTGCTGCGCACAACTGATTCCAGCAACCCCTGTGTTTGATTCACTCTATCCTCGTATAAGCGACCGAGCAGTAAGTCGTTTTTATAGTCCTGTTAAAATAAAATAGAAACGGCATTTTTCAATAAAAAAGAGATGTCCAGTTAAGTTAATTAGAGAAGTAAAGAACGCCAACACAGATAGATTAGGTGATTATACTATTGTTGTAATCATGCGACTGACAATTCATTAGTCCTAAAAGAAATTGTCATATAAAACAGGCCTACACATGCGCAGTAGTATTCTGAAATGCATAATTTTACGTGCCTCGTCGTCTGCTGTAACTATCTACAGTATATGATCATTTTTTTGGTATACGTCAGAAATGAAGAACATACTTTTCAACTTTGTTTTAGTGTTGCAAGTTGTCACTGTTGAATCAAGTGAGTTTGCTTTTTTTTATTATACCACGGAAGAGTGACATTGCACTGTAGGCCTAATTTCACTCTTCCTTGATCAGACGTATTGGTCGGTCGTTACACATTAACCATATTTTTATATACCGGTAACATTCCGTTCGTATATAGGCTACTACAAACCCTTGTGTGCAGAACTCCCTAAAAAAATGGAATAGTTCAAAGCAAGGCCCAACATACATTTATATGCCGCGAGGCATCTTTGTGTATTTTTATACAAACGGTTCTGTGATTTCCGTATTGTGGTATAAAACCTCAGTGGTAGAATGTTATAGGCCTAATGTCAACAAGAATGAAATGCTTATGTCAAAGACCATACGCGCATACGTAGCTCTATAACAAATCTCATGACTGTTTCAGACTGCGAATTGGCGGTCAATTCATCATCATACAAAGTAATCCTTGAAGTAGACTTAACTTGGTTCGAAGCAAGACGTAGCTGTGCATCGTCTGGCGGTAAGCTAGCAAGTCTTACAACATCTGACGAAGTAGATTCCGTACTTGAATTTATTAAGAAAAACTGTAGAAGAGGTACATATGCAATTGGACTATCGCGACAAACAGGCTTGCAGCCGTACGTAATTGTGAACTGGATATGGGAATCTGGAGAAGGCTTTAACTATACAATTACCCCATTTGCAATGTCCGAACCTAGTTTAAACAGTGACACGTATGCAGGGTGTAAAATTGATTTAGAAAATGGTTTCATTTATGATGTTAAAGCTAATTCAAAATTAAACAGAGGGCATACGAAAGGGTATATATGTGAATATTATGGTGAGTGAGATTTGTTTTATGTCAAAAAATCGTTTTAACTGATTTTGTAACGCTAGTTGAAACGCATTTAAAAACTGTAAGTTGGGGTATTTTAGCGACTACCCATTGTTAATGTATTTTTAGTCGCGACTCTACAGCTCACTATGGCGGTCGGTCGGTTGGTAGGTCGGTCGGTTGGTCGGTCGGTCGGTCGGTAAACACTCAAATTTGAGCACGCGACTGCAGCAATGTATATGCCATGTTTTGCATTACTAATTAGGCCTATAACTCATGATTTGATTAGCGCAAGTATTGTGCATTGAGAAAAGTGTGAAATGTGTTAGAATTAAAAAAAAAAGAAATTGAATACATTTTTGTTTTTTCTATAAAGACTAACTGACTTATTAATTTCTAAAAATATTCATTTCTAAAAACATATTATTTGTTATTTGTAAGTACTAAGTGTGTAATGATGTGTGTGTGTGTTTATTTCCATAACTACATACAATAACAGTCGACTATTTTAGTTAATTAGCAGTAGTACAATCTCCTGTATCAATTGTTTGTATCGCAATGTAAAATGTTACCATATCATTAATCTTTTTGAAAAAGAAAAGAAAGACAACATGTTTGTAATTATAGTGTGTTGAATGAGGTCTTTACAGACAGTAATTATGATTGGTACAAATAGTGATGGACTGACTTAATCAGGCGGTTATTTTTAAAAATTATATTCTATCTTTTGATTATTTTTTTTCTGCGCGGGGTTATGTAAGTATAAAGCTCCGTTTACACTTAGCCCGGTTTGGTTTGGTGGCTCATTTACGTTTTTTGATCACACGTTGTGCGTTTTGAATTCAGAACACGTAAAGGTGAAGAGTTCTACCTCACAACAACTATTTTCACAATTTATTTGATCAAATTTCCTGTTGCAGTAACAACAGTTGACAATCATTACGCGTTGCTTAAACTTGGTTCACACTAAAACGTAACGCAATGACGTAAACGCAACGCAAGCGTTTTAACCAATGACAAGCGAAGTTATAGACAGTTAGCAATCACAAGCGAATAAGCCATCGCTTGTGATTGGTCAATTCACTTGCGTTGCGTTACGTCCTTATGTTGCGTCGCTAGTGGGAACCACGCTTTAATGGGAGCAACAACAACGTATGTGGTGCAGGTGCAAACAAATTGTAAATTAACACAACACGTCCAAAGCCACTATTTCAAGGGGACACTCTTCTGAACACTCAAACTTTATTTGACGTGAAAAAATTGACGATGATGTCACTACTAAATATTTGGGCATATCACAACTATATTTGGGAATATCACTACCATATTTGGGCATATCACACATTTTTTTTTGTAAAATTAGTGATGATTTGTCCTGTTCCGCTGCTTTATCCCTTCTTTTTGTATCCGAGGCAGACCCGACTTAAGATCCTGTATGTTTCTGGGATCATGTATTCTTCCCCACACATACAGTCCTGAATATTCATATTGGCCTGAAAATATTTTTAATATTTCATATTATGCTGAAGGAAACTCTAAAACCTTTACAAATAGCACGCCCTCTACGTGCTGCTCTCTGCATCTCTTGAAGTATTTCGTCAAGGTTCTGGGCGCGCTTAGTGTTGCATAGGCTTATAGACAATCAAGATGTTGCAATTTACCTTCCTAATAATGTTGCTAGTTGTGGGATCTTATGGTGAGTTGTGATCTTCAGTTTAAATGTACTTTTGTAAATTTGATTTGTTTCCTTGTGAAGTAAGTGTCGGTAAACAATTGTAAGTCTGCTCTAAAAAAAAAATTAATTCTAAAAGAAAAACCTCCAATGTTTTGTAGGCTATATTTTTGTATTTATATATATATATTTTATATAATGAAATATTTAAAATATATATTATATTTTTTTTAGTTCATAGTTCATCCGTTCTTATTTTTTTTTTCATATATGTTTTTTTTATAATTTCAGCATATGCTGTTTAGGGTAACCCTCACTAAATAAGGTTTAATAAATACAAAATTTAAAAAAATTTTTAAAAAAGTGATGATCCACATTTTGCATATTTCATTTGATTATCTAAATTTGTAAATAGACGTGCATGGGTTTATGCTGGGATGGAATAACCTACTATGCATTAATAATGCAATATAACATACTATGAGGGTGTACATACAAATTAATACCAAAGAACTACTCTTTTTTTCTGTAATGTTTGTTAAACTGGTTAAATTTACTGTTGTGTTTTAGGCTGCGAAATTGAAATTGGCTCATCACGGTATCTTGCAACAGAAATTTCGACAACAAAAACATGGCAGAATGTAAAGAGTCTTTGCGAGTTATCCGGTGGTTATCTAGCATCCTTTGAAACAGTTACTGAAATACATGATGTACTTATCAATTCAATTGGTTCAAAGTGTCCCTCTCGCGTATACGCAGTTGGATTATCGCGCCCACCGGGATCCGGTCGACACGATCCTGAAAACTGGATGTGGGAAACAGGGGAAAAAATGGATGTAGGTTTGGTTAATTTTTCGTCTCCTGAGCCAAATGTATCAGATGATGAACGTGCTGGATGTTTAACAATTCCAACAACTGGATCTTTCTTTGATATTGTCGTAGATCAACCGTTCAGCAGTGATTTTAGCTTAGTAGGTTACATCTGTGAAAGTGGTAACTATAAATCTTTTTATATAATTTAGGCATTTTGAATACAATATATTATTTTATTCTAGGCCTAATGTCGGGTACAGTAAATCAAGTTTTGAGAGGGCATCATAACTATAAATTTCCAAAACATTTTTCCATAACAACAAATAAATAAAATAAAAAATAATAAAACAAATAAAGGTTGTCTTCATTATACAAATCATTCGTCCTACTGTACGTATGAAATTGGTTATTAATAATGTATAATAATACCAGTTAAAACTGGTTTGTATACTGTTTCCTGGATATTGCTTTTTTTAAAAGCTGTCATCAATCTCTCCCAATATATACATACGGATTCATTATTTAGACTAAAAGATACCATAACGTTCGTAATGGTTGTATTGCCATAGTCACAAGTGAGCTATATTGTAAGTTTTTTGTATTTGCTTTGTTTGTCCCCAAATGCTGAAAACAAAAGTAATCTATCTTCCAAACTAATAATGTGACTACCGAGTATTTACAGATAATTTTGTACCAATGTATTGTTGATGAAGATCAATATTCTTAATTAGTCATATGCTTTCTGTATATTTCTTTCTGTTGTTGTGTGATTGGCTGTTAATCCTATAGAACTGTATTTCACAAATAGTCAGTTTGTTTGTAAGTCCCGTGAATTAAGAAATGTATTTTACATCTGATCCTTTAGTTGGCTACATTCGCTTTTATTCGCACCCCCACATTTCTAATAAGAATATCATATCATTTAATTGGCCAATATACAGTACAGTACAAAAAACCATACAAAAGTAAATCAATGAGGCCGGATAACCAAAAAGTTCTAGATAAAAATCCACATCGAAATACTTACATAAAATGAATAATATATGGGTTCCAATAAAATTGAGATTAAACTACAAAATTCTGCAATTGATTTATATAAAATAATATTAATTTAAATAGATAGAATTAAAAAAAATATCTTTAAAATACACATATACATTTTCAGTTAAAAAATCAGATTGGTAAGATATTTCTTAAGGCTATGCTTAAACAGTTTATATTAATTAATAGTTGGTCGCAGAGATCCGCAAGCAGATCTCTGAAATGTCTAACAAAAAAATTAAAGACAGAGTTATGAAATGAATCAGTCCGGGCTATAACATTATTGCGCAACTTAAGGTTATAAAACTTTAACATCATATAATTTGTACATACATTTGGTAACACAATTAATACATAAATACATGATACAATTGTTAATGGACATCAGATTAAGGCGTTTCAAACGTTCAGGGTAAGGGACACTGGCTGATCTTGGGAAGCATGTACGAGTGACCCACCTTTGGACAGATTCAAGAGCAGCAATGTCTTTTTTAAGAAAGGGGATCCTTTTCGAAGTAAAAATCAAAAATATTGTTAAATCAATGTTCCTTATCTTAGCACTAATCACGGTGTAGCTGAGGTGGAAAGACTGACATAATTTCATATTATACATTATCAATTTTCTTGATGTCCATCTAAACTTTCTCACTTCAGCCTTGGATTTACCTTTACCACTCTAATACTGTACTTATTTTCCCGTACTTATTTTATTAAAGATCGTAACTCGTCTTGTCCAAGTGCTTATTGTGGTGATAACGGTGTGTGTATAATCATATCGCTACCGGATGTCTATTATGGCCTTAAGTGCGAATGTTTTAAAGGGTTCACGGGAGCGCAATGTGACGAGACAGGTAGGCTAACTCATTCATTCATTTAATTGTTCAAAAACAATATACAAGACAAATGTATGCGAGCAAGATTACAAGCAATACTGTGTGGCCGTATTTCCAGAATGCTATAGAATGACAGATGCTGTTGATTATCGAGGCTCAGTCAATATCACCGTAACTGGGAAAACGTGCCAACTTTGGACATCACAGTCACCCCATAGGCATACAAGAACTCAGAGCAATTATCCTGATACGGGTTTAGGCAGTCACAACCACTGCCGTAACCCCGATAACGAACCAACTGCCTGGTGTTATACAACAGATCCGATCTCTAGGTTTGAATTATGTGATATTGGCAGCCCTGGAGGAAATTGTTACGGTATAAGTATAGTTCTTCAAAGTAGCAAAACAGTGTACCCCACTATCATGTCAATTAATCACCACACAATGCACTATTGGTCTGTTTATTTGTCTTTATGTAAGCCTGTCTGTTGTTTTTTTTTAATAACTTTCTAATAAATTCTTCATAAGATGTCCTTTCTTATAATGATCGAAGTGTATCACTTTACGTCTGAAATCGTATATACGTTGATATGTGGATTTAGGTTTAAACTATGTATTCCCTAGAAATTTGGGTGTCGTTAATGATTTAGCCTCATTAATTGCAGATTCTGATGTTATAGCGATTATAAATAGGTTCTAAATTAGAAGAAGCTTCAGGTGAGATGAAAACATGGAAGTGTGTAGGCCTAATTCTCAATTCCCTGATAAAACTTAAGTTTTTTTCCATTATCATCAGTCAATGTTATTTGCGTTACAAGAGTATAAGCGTCGAGACTAGTTTAATTAATCAATAAACAACAACACGCAGCAACAATAATAATAATTAGTCGCGTGCAACGCGACTCTACGGCTCACTATGTCGGTCGGTTGTTCGGATGGTCGGTCGGTTGGTCGGTCGGTAAACACTAACTAAAATTTGAGCACTCGACTGCAGCCATGTATATAGCATTGTTATATAATGATTCTGATTCTAATTAAGGAAACAATCACCGTATATTTCTGTTTCAAAGGTGGTCTTTAATTAACTGGATTAGACCAGATAACTGGATTATTACAAAAATATTTTGGAAACATTTCTTTTTATACTGTCAAATGGCACATGGTTATCTGTACTGTATCTAGATTTTTCCGGTATCATAGGAATATTTGGTAATACAATATCATATGTGTTTCATAAATCTCCTAGTTTCATACCATAACATAACCCTTAACCTAACCTTACATAATACAGGCATCACATGTAATACAAATGAGATGCTGTATTACCAAACATATTCCTATGATACTGGGCATATAATTGTAGTATGTGGAGATGCAGCACCGAGAATCATGAACAAACGGGGATGTTGCCTTTTCTATAAAAACACGTGTTTAGTTATTTAGTGTAATAATGTGTAAGGTTTACTGTATTAAAGACTCCACTCACTTGGTTGATTGGATATCACAGTTGTTTATTCAGTAATACTGTATAATACACAATACAATACAAATTCAGGAATGATACAGGATAATAGGGTAATAACGAAACAGGAACAAAGTATAAGTGATGCTGTAAGTGAGGTGTGGCTGTATGTGCTTCTGAAGAAGTATCGGTAAGGTGTGTGCTCCAAGAAGTGTCTGTTAGGTGTGTCTGGCCTCTTCTGAAACTTGAGGTATATCGGCTTGTTCATTAGTATATGTCATTACATCATCTCTGGGCTTAACCATTGGTCCTAAGTTTGTCCAGTTACATTTTGGAGGGATTAATTAATTATATCTATCTGAGGAGGGGGGGGGGGGCTACAATGACGGATTGCCCCTGTGGAATCTTTTCTTAAAACTGTCAATATCTAATAGTTTTACGATGAGAAAGATCATAGTTCAAATCAACTGTTTTCTTTGAGGAACTAATTTTTATGCCTAATGAACATTAAAATATCTGAACTTTTCTGGGGCAAATTGTTGAACTCAATCGGATTGTGATACTAAAGGTTGATTTTTCAATTATGAATCTATATCATTACATTACATTACATTAGTATAGTATAGTATACAAGCATTCAGATGATAACTTCCATAAATTCTTTTAATTATCATCCATAGATGTGGACCAATCCTTAATGCTCACGTGTCCAGCCAACGTCACCCTGCCCACGGACAAGGGAGTGAATACGGCTCTGGTTGATTATTCACGTAACATTACAACTTCACTGTCTGAAATCCGACCTGATCCCACATCGTATTTTCCAGCTTATCTTACAATTGGACAAACATTCTTTAAGTTTTACGCATCTGATGATAACTCCAACGAGATATCGTGTACATTTAAAGTAACAGTTATAGGTGAGTACATAATGTGTAGTTATATAAAATAAATAATTTACCGGTACCTGTTGAAAAAATTTTGTTTTGTGTTAGTAAACTTGGACCTTCCATGGCGGCAAAAAAGCCTCAATTTCAGACGGTGTTTTATATTGTCATTCTTGACATGTTTGGTAGCGTGTGTATCTGAACCCAACTTATGTGAGATTACCAAACGACGTCTATTCTCAATCGTATTTTATTATTTAAACACTTTACTTTTGTACAATTCTTCTATTAACAGACATAGAACCACCGTTGTTGATATGCCCTTCAGGACACGCTATTCTAGGGTATATCCCGGCTGTTCCTCTAGTGGATTTTTCAATGTCAATCAAGGCATATGATAACTCAGGAGATGTACCGAGAATCATTCCTGATCCTTACAATACATTTCCAACTCTTGTAACTAAAGACACCACCTTCATCTTTTACGCTACAGACTCGTCGGGAAACACAAATGTCTGTCAAATTCCAGTTTCAGTATTGTTGTCAGGTTAGTAGTAAGTTGGTATTGTACATGTTTTTAGTCGAGTATCCGTGAATTGATTTCCAGGAACATGATTGTGCTCATTTCATTGACAACATGTGCACGTATACGCTTATACGGTTTTGATTTTAATTTTTTTTTTCGAAATGAAAGTGTTTTGTATGTTTTGTCTATTTTCTAGATACCGAAGCTCCTACAATATATTGTCCTCCTGACAAAATTGTGTTTACCAATAGCAGTTTTTCGACAGCATCATTCAACATTTCTGCTGTAGACACGTCTTGGGATACTCCAACCATTTCGCCCGATCCCAATACGGTTTTTCCAACTGATCTGAATATTGGTATACACAATTTTACATTTACGGCTACCGACGCCTCCAAAAACAACAATACATGTATGTTTACGGTTACAGTAAGAGGTTAGTAAAACCGATAATCCTCATTGTTGGTAGATACACCTGGCTGGTGTATAGTAGTCAAAGAGCAGAAACACGTGCTTTAACAAAGCCAAACTACATGTATAGGTTTTACATCGGCTGCATTTTCCGGATGCGTACACCACATTTGGGAAGACTCGATAAAGAACAACAATTATTGTTGAACTAATTAATAATAATGAATTCAATAATGTTTATTTTTAATAGGATATGACGAGTGTTGTAGGTATAACGAGTACACTAACGTGGATAAAAATGTGGAATCCGCAACTGACGTACCTATACCAGACTATGCAAGCACTGCTCATTCAATGGTAACACGAGTAAGTTTGGCATTTCAAAGTCAACAAATGATTATAATGATTACAGATTTTTTATAATTTAATATGTTAAATGCGGGATTAAATACCGTCTAAAACCTCGAACAAAATTATTTGTATATATTATAATCTAATCTGGATTGAATACCATACAAACATGAGAAGAAGTCAATCTAAAAACAAATCCCACATAAGAGTCCTTAAGAAGCCCATGAGCTTCTTTTCGAGGTTTTACGGTAGCTTACTAGACTAGAAAGACCAATCATTATTATAGAGCGTTTCTGTATTCCTCTGCAAGAAACCATTTCTCACTTATCTGCGCGTTTATTGCTGTATATGTACTGTAGTATGTCTATCCTAATTACACCCTAAATTTCTTACTAAACATGGCACATTCATTGCAATTGATTTATTTCAGGGAACCCGTATGTTTCTTAACAAAGTAAATAATTTTGAAAATGGTGTTTTATCAGACGTGACAGAAATAAAAACAACCGGAAAGAAATTATATGACGAGAAAAGCTTCGGTAAAAATTATGATTATTATTTTTTTTTTTGGTATTAAGAATAGAAAAAAAAACAATTTTGGGACATTTGAAATACATTAACCATTATATATTTATAATCCTCACTTACACTGATATTAGTAGATAGATTTATATAGCGCAAATAAACGATGTCTTTATGCGCTCGACAATAAAGAGAAAGAATGGAAACCAAAAGGAAGAGAACAAAAAGACAAAAATACCAAGCTACAATCAAGAAACAATCCGTTTCGTAGAATCACAATCAAAATATAATGCCTTTCGTGGGAGCTGGTGGGAGCGCGTGGGAATGCGATCAAAGAACAATCCCTCTCCTAGAATCGCGATCAAAAAACAATGGCCTTCGTGGGAGCGCGTGGGATCGCGTGGGATCGCGATCAAAAGACAATACATCGTGGGTTCAACAATGACCCAGCCCAGTGTAGCACCCAAACTGGGAGTATGGGGATACACCATCACCTCAAGTGGGGATCAGTGATGAAGATTTAGTTTTGCCCGAAAGCACTAACATTTATTTTCGACTGTTTTACTTCAACGTTTTTGCTCTTCTTTTTTCTGTTGGTATTAGCTAGTGACCACTTTTCGAATAAAATATTGCTTAAATAAAATAAATACAATAAATAAACAGCGATTCAATCAGTCAATTGTTCCATGTTTATATCGTAATTTAAACGATCATTGCGCCATGAGCAAGTGAGTTTTAGAAGTAACTTAAAACTGCCCCGAGATTTTGATGATTTTAGCATATATTCAGATCAACAGTACTGAAAGTATTATATCCCCAGCGATAGCTATTTTCTGCACGGAATGTACAAGAGAATGTGTTTGCGCGATCTCAGTTCTCTTTCCTCACTTTGAAAAATTCAGAGAGAGAGAGAGAGAGAGGGATATTTGAGAGCGCTGCTGCAATCCCTTTTCTAAATGTTTACTATTTTATATTTTGTAGTTGGTTTGGCAATTATTGATAATATGAACAACAAAACTCGAACTGTAAAGAATACTCTGGACCTTGATAGCAGTCGAGTGAACTTTGAAGTCCAGATAGGCTTACAATCCGACGTAGAAAGTATGTATTGGTATCTAAATAATAAGTTGTATATGTAACCAAGGTTTATTGCCTTGATCCTTGCTGTTCCAACTTGGGTGCGAATTGATGCCATGCCAAGTTGCTTAGGGTCAATTTTACTGGCTTTCATCCATACTGCAGCATACTGAGTGTATGGGGACTTGTTTTATGAGTATAACTTCTCTCTGTCTGTCTCTCTCTCCCAAAAGTCATGGTTTTGTTAGTTTTTTTTACCGTTGGAAATTTGTTATACACATACTTCTTGTTATATTTTTTCAGATGTTCTAATAATTGCAACCTACATGAACAATACCGAATACGCTAATGACCGTATCAAGAAAACGGTCATCACAGGGTCGTATGTATTTGTATACTTTCAGACAATTATTATTATCGTCTTAGGGGTTTTAATTTAAGATTTTAGATGTTGACTTTGTTTGCTTGTTTGTTGTTGTTATTGATTGTTGTTTGTTGTTTGTTATTACTAAGATAATTGTTAAAAAGCATCTTCAGTCGAGTACAACGTTTGGATGATTTGTGGTAGACGACTGCAGGCTTACACACCGTCGATATGGTCTGCCGATACAAACATTGACAAATCCAAAATAGTGAAGATAGTTAATAAATGCTAAAATTAATATACTATTAGTTAATTACTATCATCCTTAGAACGGAGAAAAGCATATTTTTAATATTAGATTTGTTTTCCCTTTAGGGATGGTGACAACGGTAAGGTAAAATTTATTCCATTTAAAGTATTTTCATGCAGTGTTTATGATGCAACCAATTTCTCTTACATCCATGACACAACATTGGAATTCACTATACACAATATATCGGTAAGTTTGTATATTAATGGTTAACATTCATAGTTTACCAATTCATGGCTGCCAAATTACAAAGATTGGTGTGGTTGCCAAAAGTGTTCCTTAAAACTATCTCATTTAACTAACTAAAGTTACGATATACTCGACGTTCCATACTTCCATACTAGTTCATTGTTGTGCATGCGTATTAATGTTTTACAATGATTATTGTTATAGACAACTAGAAACTGGAAAGGCAAAGATAAGACAAGGAAACAAATATCTATGGAACCAATTTGCCTCTTTTTTGATGACATACAAATGTAAGAAGTAAATGCTAAGCTATAAAGTTCAACATTTCTATTAAATGTATAAAATACATAAAGGATATATTTCACTGGTAGTGATAACAATACTGTAATTGGTTCTTCTTTTTATATACAATTATTACAGGATTTGGAGTGATGAGGGCATGACTACCACCGCTAACCTGTTTAAGGATCAAGTGACTTGCCATTCTGACCATTTAACCAGTTTTAGTGTGTTTATGAAACTAACTACGCAAGGTGTAAGTTGTTTTTTCAAACTAATGGCTTTTAAGGTGAAATACTGTATTGTCATCTTGATAAGGTTTTTTGAATGTTACGTATTCTACAAATGACTACATATTGACCATCAAATAGTTGTCACTGTCTTCGTTCCAAAATGGTGCTAAAATATAATCTAAGGAATAGATTATGATTTAAATAAAATAATATTATAACAGATTAATGATAACCAATAATAGATTATATTAAAGATGGCGGAGAGAGCGACACTAGTTGGGACGTGGGTACAGAGTTTGGACATCCGATATACATTTAGGCCTAAAGTTACTTTCTGTCAACTACTCAACGACTTTCTTATGTGACCTTTCAACTATTTTTTTTTAATTTACCAAGTTCATTTTAAATATTGTGCAATGTAATTACACCATTCGCGTTTTGTTTTTAGGAAAAGGAGACTATTGATGACAAAGGACTGGATTATATTTCGACCGTATGTGTATCTATTTCTCTTGTTACTTTGGTTGTCTGTCTGTTGATATACTGTTCATTCCCGTAAGTACAATTTGTTTTTACACCAAACAACCTTACGCTTCCCTGATCCAACAGATTCAAACTACATTCACTTTGAACTTTACTGTCCATAAAAAACTAAATAATTGTTTTGCAAATATCAAAAACTGATCATTTATTTCATAACCACACATTACTCTAAGAAGCCGATTGATTGACCAAACTGGTTAGTTTGCTAATTTTGTTTAAATACCAGGATGTGATTTTTTTTCTGGAAGCAGAGGAAATAATCATAGGGGACGCTATATAAGCATGGGCATAACCGTTGTCAACGTGTTCTGCGTTGACTCTCAATGGTAGAGTTATAGACTTGTTAAAGTCCTAAAAGTTGTGGACATGTATCCCTGGGTTCAACATCTTTGATGTTGTCTTTTGCTTGTTGACAGAGATTATTTTTTAAAGGGTTTGGAAATAAGTTATTAGGAATTTTATGATTTCTGCCTCAGATGTCCAACGTTATCGGAAATAGTATAAATCCTCTATACTACATGCTCATTGTGATGAACGATTTATTTCTATTATTTTAGAAAACTCTGGGTCTCGCTTCGAAATTCAATTCACAAGAACTTGGTAATTAACATGATTCTGATGCAGAGCTTGTTTTTATTTGGAATTGACAAGACAGCACACAAAGTAAGTCCCGTGACTTTGATAGATAACATTAATATAACGAAATCAGACTTTGAATAAGCCATTTTGTAGTTTTAACAAATGTAATCACTTTCGTAGAAAAAAACCCGAAAAAAATAATGTTTTCAGTAATATAAAAGAACAAAATAAACGGTAATTTGACTATTATGTGCTTTAAATTACAGTTTTTTCAAGTAGGCCTAAATTATTTTTTCCCGTCCAATTTTTGGTCAAAGTGACAAAGAAATCATTGGGATAATACATCGTTAATAAGCATCCATCTGACAGTTCTAAATCTAAAACTCTGTACCAAGAGTTCTTTCTTTCCTAATAAAACCTGTATTACAATTTCATTATTGTATTACATTATGTAATCACATCTAGCGTCATTGTGTTCGAAGCTCAAACGTTATTAGGCTCTCATTAGTGAAGATAATTGGTTACAAACTATGTTTAACTTGCCCTTAATTGCTGGTTGCCAGATACTCTGCAGATTTATCAGCGTATGTCTTCATCTAACTTCTCTCAATACGTTCGCCTGGATGTGCGGTGAGGCCGTGTACCTGCTGTTTATGGTCTCTCCCTCTGCAGTCTCAACACGATACAATCGACTTCGTTATTACTTCGCACTGTGCTATGGAGTTCCAGTTTTCATTGTCATTGTTTCATCACTCGGATTTTCCTCACATTATAATGTCGATGATATGTAAGTAAATGTAACCGATTTAGCAGTCTTTTCTTTGCTTTTCTGTGTTTGTTTTTATAATGCCCACACTCCTATAGCCATACCTATTGCTTTTCAATAAAATCGATTTATTCATTGATAATTTCACATAAATTGATTAAAATCTCGGGCTGTCTTTATCTTCGAAATGCAGAGCCATATATATATGGCTCTGTCGAAATGTTAAATAGCGCGCCCTCTGCCGACGAATTCTGTATTTTTTTTAACTATATCAAAGATTAGACTTTCTAACTGAGAACGTAATGTCGTCAAGTTTTTCGCTCAGTTTCTGAGCGTTTGATATACCCCTTTTACACTAAAAGCAAAGTTGATGCCCCGGTGTTTTGGTGTGAAAGTTAAGAACAAACAACTTCGGAGTTCAAAACACCCGGGGGTTGAACAGCTGAATAAAATGTTCTCTGGAGTGCGAAGAACTGCGGGGA
Organism: Antedon mediterranea; assembly: GCF_964355755.1. NCBI lineage: Eukaryota > Metazoa > Echinodermata > Crinoidea > Comatulida > Antedonidae > Antedon > Antedon mediterranea. The sequence goes on along the minus strand of NC_092670.1, from coordinate 34,973,378 downwards.
CACATCGGGACGGTCGATGTGTAAGGCACCAACGTCAACGACGAAGTTTTTAGTTCAAAATGTCATCCTCACACGATTAATCATTACTTTAGTTTTATATCAAAATACTTTAAATATTTGTACAAAATAGCGGGTCTGAAAAATAATAAATCGTATAAATAAAACACAGACTTCTGAGACTTTTGAAAATTATTATTAAATTAAAATCATTATTATCAATTAAAATGATCTTCGCTATGTAAACAAACAAAATAGAGGGCGGTATTTACGATTTTATTTTTAAAAACCCCGGTGTTGCTAAGTTGATGAAGTTTCTCGACGTTTTGAAGGTTCTAGGACACCTACCCCTTAGACAGTTACCCCCCAGATGTTTACCACCCGGACAACTACCCCCTTAGGACAACTACCCCCCGGACAACTACCCCCTTAGGACAACTACCCCCTTAGGATAACAACCCCCCGGACAACTACCCCCCGGACAACTACCCCCTTAGGACAACTACCCTCTTAGGATAACTACCCCCCGGGTAACTACACCCGGTCAACTACCCCCCGGTCAACTACCCCCCCCCCCCCAATCCAAAAGTAGACAAATATATAGGACCGGTTTCTGTAAAAATGAAATCATCTGTTTTTAACGGGTGTTTCGAAACTAGAGACCCGAGACCAGAGACCTGACACGAGACCCAATATGAAAAGGGAGACCTATATTTGGGTCTCCCTTTTCGTATATTAGGGTCTCCCTTTTCGTATAGTGTGGTCTCTCTTTTCGTATAGTGGGGTCTCCCTTTTCTTATAGTGGGTCTCCCTTTTCGTATATTTGGGTCTCCCTTTTCGTATATTAGGGTCTCCCTTTTCGTATAGTGTGGTCTCTCTTTTCGTATAGTGGGGTCTCCCTTTTCGTATAGTGGGGTCTCCCTTTTCGTATATTTGGGTCTCCCATTTTGTATATTTGGGTCTCCCTTTTCGTATATTTGGGTCTCCCTTTTCGTATATTTAGGTCTCCCTTTTCGTATATTAGGGTCTCCCTTTTCGTATAGTGGGGTCTCCCTTTTCGTATAGTGGGGTCTCCCTTTTCGTACGTGGGTCTCCCTTTTCGTATATTTAGGTCTCTCTTTTCGTATTGGGTCTCGGGTCTCTGGTCTCTAGTTTCGAAACACCCGTTTTTAACCGATTATTCTGTTTAACAGCACGCTAGACCCTAGATGTGCTAGATTTAAAGTACCGTATTTATTGAAAAAACGGCCTGGGCTGTTTATTGTTTAGGTGGTTTTTAGGTGTACATTTATTGGAAGAAAGTTGTTTATTCAATGGGAGGGGGTATAATCTAATGGAAATAGACGCCGATTATTCCATATGATGTTTCATGGGAGTGACATGGTCACCGTTTATTTGAGGGGATTATTTAAAGATCGCCGTTTATTCGGTGAGTGAACATTGAGGTCAAATATCAAAAGTGATATTATTCTTCAAGTGTACAAAAATACATATATGACAAATTTGAGACAAAAATTAATTCTTTTAAGACCAGTGGTTATCGAAGCATTGTCCTGGACGCAAAAATTATTATTATTATTTGCGAACCCAGTCTTTACAGTAAATACAGGGAGTACTATATAATACGTTCGACTATCCTATGATCATGTGTGACAATCTTCAGTTTATACCAGGCTATATTTATGTTCAATCTTTTACTTTTGTTTACAATAATGAATAGTAATTCGTCAAAGTAACGAATTAAAATATAGTTATTAATTCCTATTATACACTGTTGCAGAGTCAGGTTGTTGAATGGTCTGGGTGGTAGTTGTCCGTCCGGGGGGTAGTTGTTCTAAAGGGATAGTTTTCTGGGTGGTAGTTGTCCAGGGGTTAGTTGTCCTACGAAGGTAGTTGTCCTAAAAGATTATTTGCCCTCAGAGTATTGTCCAGGTCCAGGAGGTAGTTGTTCTTACGGGGAGGGGGGGGGGGGTGGTAATTGTCCGGGGGGTTGTTGTCCGGGGGTAATTGTCCCTAGGGGGTAATTGTCCAGGGGGTAGTTGTCCTAAGGGGGTTGTTGTCCTAAGGGGGTTGTTGTCCTAAGGGGGTAGTTGTCCGGTGGGTATTTGTCCGGGGGGTAGTTGTCCTAAAGGGGTAGTTGTCCTAAGGGGGTAGTGGTCCAGGTGGTGGTTGTCCGGGGGGTAGTTTTCCGGGGGGTAAATGTCCAGGGGGTGAATATCCGGATACGGTTTTGGTTTTGAATGATCACAAACTCCAGGGTGTCTCTGTAGATGGAGTTTTGGTGTGAAAGGGTATTATCGACAAAGTTTGATTGCAGTCCTATAATATCATATTGCTTTGTTCTTTCCAGCTGTTGGCTTAGTCGAAAAACTGGAATGATATGGACATTTGTGTTACCAGCCATTGTCATTGTTTTGGTAAAGTTATAGTATACATACATGAATAATATTATGAAATCGGTTTTTGCGTGTTGTTTTTTTTAAATAATTAATTAACTGAACTAAAGTTTATGTATTAAAATCAAATAAATTATTACAGAGCATTGCATGGATGGCTTGATCATGCATATTCATTTTTACAGATAAACACAGTTATCATGTATGTTGTCGTAAGAACAATATACCGACGATCTAGAAGAGTGGTGGGGAAGTCAATGACACAAAGCAACAAGTTGAAGCAATTCAGGTATTTAAAGCTGATTTTAGTTGTTTAGGCATTACTGGCGTTTCCTAGTTTTAGACGTCAATACTCCTTCCTTTTACACCGCCAACAGCAAAAATGCGGAGTTGATCTACAATTGTGTAACCTGAGTCGTACTCGGGACGCAGAAAAGCGGGAATGTTGGTCGGTGTAAAAAGTTATTCGGGTCGCTGAACCACCCGGGTAAGTTGTGCGAAATTTATTCATCATCAACACGTGTCTAGTTGGTTGGTTGTGAAAGACTAAAAAAGAAGAATGTTTTATATTTTCAGAAAGGCTGCAAGAGGTACTATCATGCTGCTGCCCCTCATGGGTACCACGTGGCTTATTGGACCGTTTGCTATTGGTTCTAACGCTAAGTTTGTTGAATATATTTTCAACATTCTGAATGGTTGTCAAGGACTTTTTATATTTCTTATATACTGTGTGTTTGACAATGAGGTAAGCGGTTTTCTTTTTTAAATTGTATTTTTTCCAATTCATAGTTGAATGGAACTGTTCTTATAACCGCTATTTCAATTTCCAATGGCAGAAATCACTATTTTCTACGCCGCCTAATGTAGCATGTTATCACATTGAAACCCTTAAAGTCGAAGTTCCATAAAGCCGATTTTCCACTAGGCGAATTTGTTCGCGCGAATCGAAAGCGTCATGCTATGCGCATGCGTATTCGAGTTTCTGTCTGTCATACTCCCTTCTTCGACGAATTCCAGTTCCTTTGATTTTTCGCTTCAGCGAAATTTACTAGTTCGAATTGTTTCTACTTTTTGTGCAGCGAAATATTGCGGAGCTCAGGAAATGAATATGACGCTTTCATGAGCACTCATGCGAATCGAAATGCTCAGCAACCACGCGAGGAACATGAACGTCGCAGCTATTCGCTCATCGTGTAGTGGAAAGAGAGTAGGCGATTTTTTCTCTTTGAAACGTTGGATTCGCGCGAACAATTTCGCCTTGAAAGCGCCAGCTTATACGCAAATGCGTATTCATGATTACATCTCTCAAATCACTATCTACGCATGCGTATATAATCTTACGCTTTGATTCGCGCGAACAAATTCGCCTTGTGGTGGAATCGCTTTTAAAGCACCACGCATTGAGAACTGACATGATGATAAAGCTAGTTTTGTAATTCATATTTAAATCTCTTCAGATGAAGGAATGTTTTCAACAACGTTTCAAGTCTAATCGAGTAACTACCGAAACAGATATGACGTAAGGTGAAATTCGCTTCAAATATTATAGCGCCCTCATTTTGCAACCGATTATGCAGAGCCATTGTGAATTACGACATTCAGTTCATTTGATTATGACCGTTCAGCGCCCTGAAGTTGACGTTTTTTTTTTAATGATATGTAAATTTTGGGCCTAGTGCACGTTGGAGCGTTGCCTTGAATGGAGAAAAATGATGACTTATATTTATTAGAATTATTTAAATTAATGATAATTGTTTAACCGTAAAATGTGTATTTACCGTACCGTACCGCCGCCGTATTTCTTCTTATACACGTAACGCACAGTCGGTTCGCTTATACATCTAACGCATGGTCTGTAGTCACATTTTATTTAATGTTGTAGCCATATGTACCACGCCTATTTTACACATCGCACAATAATGGCTGTTTATGTGTAATACTATTCGTTTCACGACGTACCACGTGACTACGCGCAATCAGAAACATTTTAGTATATTGACACGTAATCGCACGGCAAGTCGTGAAAATAATTTATACGTCATTACTTTTAACCGATAACTGTTTAGCACTTCTTCGGAAGTTTTTTAAATATTAAAACCATACAGATTTTCTAGTGAAAACTCACTTGGGAAATTCCCTATGTTGGATTTAATTTGTAACTCGTCTAAAAGCAAGTTCTGCCTTCAATTTTTTTCAATTGGGACCATAATACTTTCTAGGTTTTCTAATTAAATTTGTGGAAATTAAAATGTAAAGGTCGTAATATTTTTGTAATGAGGTTATTGCTTAGCACCACTTCGTCCGGTCACGTACACTGATAATGTTATGTGTTGACATTGAGTATTGTTCAACGGAACTGACATCACGCTTAGACGAGAACTGATAAAATCCCAATGATATTTTATATAGCAAGGACAAGGCGCAACGCAAGTAACTTGACCAATCACAAGCGATGGATTTCGAACAGTCGCTTGTCATTGGTCAACTCGCTTGCGTTGCTTACGTCCATCTCGCTGGAAAAATCCTCTAATTTGGCATTACCGTAACTTGGCATCAACTGGTTCTGTGTCCAGTTAGAGGGAAAATGGAAAAATCAGCACTGTGGTCATGTTACAAGAGTTGTCAAACAATATAGATTATCTGATAAAAATCCTAGAAAGTAGGAAACATTTTGCCATTTTCCCCCTGACTGAATAGTTGTCTTTTGAGCATGCAACATCTGCACAATAGAACTTCACCCTTAGGACACCCCTATTCAGGGGAAAGTAAAGAGGTTCCCGCGTCTGTGTTGGGCCATTACTTGGCCCATGGTTTCCTTTCTTTTGTTTAAATTGATAAATAAAAAGAGATCAAGGTGTTTTTAAGATACGGCCAATCCAGATTACATGACTGTATGGAATTTATCCTCCTAGGGGTTATACCACCATGGAAGTGTGGTTTCACTAATATTAATAAGGGATATAGAGATATACTATATAGTAGTACTGTCATAGGCCTAATGTGTTTTAACGTTTGGATTTTGACCTGGTTTCTGATTGTCCTAGTAAAGGATGAGTTTATTTAATGTTACGTTTGCACCAGCTTGTTGGTAATAAAACACGACTATATGTATCAGCAGTATATGTGATTATTTTGAAATAATTTCAGTTGGACTAATATTACTTTCGAAGCAACAAAAAAAGAACAATTTCTCTTCTAGTATACTATTACTAGAAAAGTGCAAGTGGGTGCTGCTGCGACCCAATCATGGCCTATTAATGCCCAGCTTAATGTAGTTTTGATGACGCAGGGTCTGCCTAAAAACACAAACCGAATGTCTATACTAGTAGAACGCTTCTCATTGCAACAACAAAAAACTCTCACTGACAGTACACAATCGTGGACTACAATAATTGATTTCATCCGCAAAGAGCAAAAGACGTAAACTTGACATAGGTCGTCTTAGGCCAGCTTTTTGTAGACAAACTACGACCTTGACATGACATGCAACAAATCAGGACAGAATATGAATATGAATAGCTGCTGCCGGCCAAGTAGGGTAATCAATGTTGTAGTCTACGTTCTTTTTCGACTTAATATTAGTAAAAGATAAATATTTTGGCACATACGGCGTTTCATACATATAATGCCTGAGCTTACAAACACATTTTATTTTCCATTTTTTTGGTAAACTAACATAAAAAAATGACAAATTAGATACAGATTTGGGCTATCAATTCTGACGTTGCAAAGGTATATTTTATAAGAAAAAACCACGAACGACACAATCGTGTACTGTATACGTAGGAGGCCTAACAACTCAGTAAAAATCTCAAATTTGTTACGTGGGAATTGAGACAGTTTATGAACCAAAATAGTGTCAAAAGATCAGGCAGTATTATTGTCCCCAACGGTAAACTACAGACGCAAAATAGATTCTTTTGAAATAACACACGTTCTGTTCAAACAATCGTTAAATTTGGTTAAAAGATTAAAAACATGATTTATTGTTGAAATATCTAGGGAATGTTTTAATAAAAGAATAGGCCTATAGCACAGTCTACGCGATCACTCTGAATATGCGATGGCACTTTAATATAATATAAAAATGTATATTACATCAACATCAGAAAGGTAACCAAGTGTAACGTCAATATGTTGTAAAATAATTCCTCTATTTTTGAAATATTATGTGACATAAAATGACATAAAAAAAATTAAAGAAAACAAAAATTTCAGGAGGACAATATATCTTTAAAACTGTTACGTCAACAAGCGAGCGGTGTTTTTTGGTAAGAAATCTTTCTTGTTTACGGTGTATGATAGTCTGTTTTGATTTGAGAAGCGGTCGGAAAACTTGTCGGAAATTGTATTTGTGCTTGTTTACCGTGCAATTGGAAACCATGTTTCCTTGTTATAACGTAATTAACGCCTGTCGTTATGGGCTCTCATAATTATTTACATATGCGTCACATCATTTTCTGATTGTTCATAACAAGTTTCTGTTTCATCATAATTCAATCACCGTGTTTTAAGATAAAGATCGCGGTTAAATTCAGAAAGAGGTATATGCCTACCCCTCCCCCTTTCTTCCTTTGGTGGTGGATATGCCTAACGACGCTCTGACAGAACCTATACTAAAAATTAAGCGGTAAGATAAAATGCTGTGGGCATAATAACTGGCCCAGTATGTGTTTTATATTTGTTAACTCTACCGCATACAAAAACGTAAGAGGACCTGCATTTGTTTATTTTCAGTATAGGCCTAACCAACTCTTATATTAGTGACGTCATCGCGGTTCATAATTTTTCATCTGTTGTATGCGCTGCAATATTGTAAACAATGCTATATTTAAATTAAACCCAAGACGTTTCTGCTTTATCAATCAAGTTTACCAAATTGTTGGGAGGGTTTATTAAATATAATAAATCCATAAAAGATTGTTAATCTCGAACTTAAAAAGGAAATTGCGGTGAGTCTGTTCGACTATTTGTGTAATCTTCGTGGTATGGACCTAAAAGGGACAAAGAAACTAAGGTATCATAAGCGATCATAATAATCGCCCCCAAAGTGTGCGGACCAGACACGCAGTCGGGAAGTTCCCTAATGACGTAGAATTTCCTTAAAATAGAATATTATATTGTATTATTGCATACAGTGTCCTACGCATTTCCTTCTTGTTATAGGATGTTGGTCGGTTGCGTCTTGTTTTCTTTATTGATAACAAACAACAAATAACTTCACAAAACAAAGATAGAGAAATTACATTTAGGCCTACGTTTGGAAATTCTGGTTCCGTTACGTCACTGCCCACTAATTTCATTTTAGCATTATTTTAACATCTTTGATTACAAGCAAGTTAATGTTTGTGTTTACGGAAATTAATTTATGGTATATACGTAGATTAAATTGCGAAAGCAGTAAAGTGTGCTTTGGGGAATAATGTAATATTGCTCAGTTATTACGTGTTTTCAGTTAATAAAAAGTCAAATGAAATTAGGCCTAGAGGTATTATAAACTGATTTTTGGTATAGTGTTTTACACGGGTTTTTTTTTTCTTCATCATATTTATTTAATTTTACCTCATTCAAAAACGTAAGAAGATCTGCATTTGTTTATTTACAGAGTACAGTATACCCAACTCTCTTTTTAGTGACGTCATCGTGGTTCATCATTTTCCCATCCTTTTTTACACCCTTTTTCGCTCAGAGTAACTGTTTCATTTTTGTTTAACTCTAACGCATACAAAAACGTAAGCTCTGCATTTGTTTATTTACAGTATTTTTAGTGACGTCATCGTGGTTCATCCTTTTTCCATCTATTCTTTTACACCTGTTTTCGCGCAGAGTTATTGTTTTAAAGACACGTATCCTAATTACATTTTTAAATGGTCATACATTACAATTCCATGGTTTATCCGTGGTTTTAATAAGTATGCCATTACGAATCTCATTAGTAACTGTTAATTCAAGGAAACGTGTGACATTCCAAAGATGCCGAGAATTTGATGATGTTATTAATTCCGCTAAACATTCCTAAACATCGATCATTACAATTACTTTATCATTCACATTAATGACTTAATAGACCACTGATGATAAAGACCGGTGGTTGAATAAAAACCTCCTTCTTTTGCAGTTTCTGAATGGAGGAGAACAAAGTAGTGGCCTAATAAGATCCCCTAGTAGAACTACTTTTCGTTCTTCTTTGTTCCTCTCACCACTACTCTCTTAAATACTTTGAGTTGAGGGTGTGAGGAGGGGGCACAACGGTTATAAAAACAATTCATTTTATTTTAGAAAGTAGTATTTATTCGAGCTCCTGTGAATATGTTCCGGCAAGCTCTCATAGTCATATATATCATGGTAGCTCCAAAATGTTGGAGAACATGGTGTAAATGGTTCTTCTGCTCTTTTTTTGTTTGTTATCTTATAAGATATTTTATGGATCATTTTTGTGTGTAAAGCGTTTAGAAACATCGTAAACGCTATAATATAAGAATACCATTATTGTTGTTGCTGTTGTTGTTGCTGCTGTGGCTTTTCTTTGGTGGATAGGCATTTCCACATTTTATTAATCTACATCTGACTAATTAACTTATAGCTCCCTGACGCAAAAGCTACTTCAAAATAGTTTATCATAAACTAATGTAGTTCGACTTGTATTTACCGTAGTACCTCGTAACACATTATTTTCTATGACTCATGCGAATGACTAATACGACTTATGAAAAGGTATTGAAATTAATGTCACATTTGATGATAAAAAATATAAATGGAGACAAAAGACAGTATTGTAACATTAATAATTGTTTGTCTGCCACACGCGCGCTTCTCAACATAATGACCCATTGATGATGATGTATATCACAATGTTTCATTATTTTGTCGATATAATACGTTTTGTTATTTGTATAACACACCCATCTAGACGTGCACATTAATCAGAAAGAGTTTTGAAGAAATCGATCACGCTATTATAAAGTCGTTATAAACTTGGGAGTGGCGGTTTCCTCGTAAAATTAAAAATGATGATTATGAAAAAAAATGCAATGCAACTGATCGTCTGGTTGGGAATTCTTGTCTGAAACTTAAGCTCTGTCTACACTATTAAACTAGTTTGACAAAAAGTGTTATGTGCCCAAATATGGTAGTGATATGCCCATGTAAGGGCCACAATGGAAATAAGTTTGACCTTTGGTTACTTTTTTGTGTTACCCTGAATTCATTCTTTGTATTTTTTTTATGTTGTGTTATTTTATGAATTCGAATAAAGAAATGAAATGAAAAATACTTTTCATATTGCATTTGTAAGAGGATGCGATTGTGTTCTGCAGACAAAATTCATTTGTTTTGTGTATAACCATGAATTGTTGCTAAATCCTCAGTGCAACTAGTGGTGGGGGATTGTGTGTGGGAGGGGGGGGCGGAGGGGGTCAACATTGTCACGTGTCTTATCTTCAAACAACCTCCCCCTCACCCCCACTATTGTAATACATGTTCAAATATGTTTATAGCGCCTGTTACAACCGTTAATGTAGAAAACGCCAGCTTATGTCGAAACAACCGTTAATGTAGAACAATCCACCGCTTATGTAGTAAAACCTCCAGCTTATGTAGAAACACCAACAGCTTATGTAGTAAATAAAAACCAACACCAGCTAATGTAGAAACGGTCACCAGCTTATGTAGTAACGAAAAATGCCTCCCAGCTTATGTAGTTACTATCGCCAGCTAATGTAGAAAATGTTACATATTTTACAAAAATGTCTAAATCATGTGCAAATGCATCGATCTTTACTTAGCTATCAGTCTTTCCACCTCTCGTAAGCAACCAACTTTCTAAGGGATCACCTCCTCTCATAAGGGACCGCTTCTAATAATCGACCACTGCACCTCTCGTAAGCGACCACCTCTCGTAAATGACCACCTTTTTTAAGGCACCACGACATATTTCTCTCTATTAAAGGACCGCTTCTCAATTGAATTGCCCACCTCTATTGAACTTCCACCGTTTCTGTTAAGGGACCACTTCTTATAATCGACCACCTCTCGTAATTGATCACCTTCTCTCACAAGGAACCGCTTTCCATAATCGATCACCTCTCGTAAGCGACCATCTCTCTTAACGACCACACCTCTCGTAAATGACCACCTCTTTTAAGGGACCACGACCTCTTTCTCTCTATTAAAGGACCGCTTCTCATAATCGACTATCTCTTAATGTGGTTGCTTACGAGAGGTGGTCAATGATGAGAAGCGGCCCCTTAACAGAGACGGTGGTCGTTCCATAGAGGTAGTCACTTTCCAGAGCTCGATGTGACGGACAAAGTCGGTTATGAGAAGCGGTCCTTAAATAGAGGTGGTAGTCCTTTAAAAGAGGTCGTCACTGACAAGTGGTGTGGTCGTTGAGGTGGTCGCTTACGGGAGATGGTTAATGATGAGAAGTGGCACCTGAACAGAGACGGCGGTCGTTCAATAGAGGTAGTAACTTTCCAGAGGTCGATGTAACGGGTGAAGGTCGATTATGAGAAGCGGTCCTTAAATAGAGGAGGTGCTGGCTTTTTAAAAGAGGTCGCCACTGACGAGTGGTGTGGTCGTTAAGGTGGTCGCTTACGAGATATGGTCGATAATTAGAAGCAGTCTCTAACAGAGAAAGTGGTCCTTTAAAAGAGGTCGTCACTTACGAGAGGTGGGGTCGTTAAGAGAGGTGGTCTTTTAAAACAGTTGTCACTGACGATTATGAGAAGCGGTCCTTTAATAGAGAGAAAGAGGTCGTGGTCCCTTAAAAGAGGTGGTCACTTACGAGAGGTGTGGTCGTTAAGAGAGGTGGTCACTTACGAGAGATGGTCAACTATGAGAAGTGGTCCCTTATGAGAGGAGGTGATCCCTTACGAGAGGTGGTCGATTATGAGAAGCGGTCCCTTAACAGAGATGGTAGCTTACGATGTGTGGTCGTTTTAGAAAGTTGGTTGCTTACGAGAGGTGGAAAGACTGATAGCTAAGTTAATATCGATGCATTTGCACATGATTTAGACATTTTTGTAAAATATATAACATTTTCTACATTAGCTGGCGATAGTAACTGGTACTGGTACTGGTACTGGTTCAAATAACCGTCTCACAGAGACATCTGGTAGCCATTGACTTGAAGTTGGCATTTGGATGTGTTACTTTTAAATGTAGGCCTACAGTATGAGAGTGACTACTACCAAATTACACAGTCACAAAACAACTTATAAAACAGTTCATATATACAGTTAAAACATTGCTGGGAATTACAAATTTCTGTTGAAGCAGGCTCTAATGAAGTTGCATCTAGTAAGTTGACTTTGTTGTACAACTCTATCAAGTACTGATGGTATCTTCCGACCTCTTCGTTTACTTTGTGTTGTGTGAAAAGTAAGAATTTTTGTAGGATCTTCATTTTCTTTTCTAATTACATGTCCGATCCAGTTGAATTGTTGCTTGTAGACATATTCTTCTAGCGGTTGACAGCCAGTAATTTTGTAGAGATCGTCATTATCAATTACGTAACGCCAGTCTATATAGTTTTCATCTGTTTCTTCATCTGAGGATATGTCTACATGGTTTGGTGGGCAGACTCTTTGAAAGCCATTCACTAGCATTCGTCTTAGGAAGGTTTTGTATGTTGTGCTAAGTTTGGACATTTCACTTCCTGTTGCCCTCCAAGCATGGCAACCATAGGTGAGTCTACTCCTAACTAGACCATTAAGAAACATCATTCTTGTTTGTAGGTGGATCGTTCTGTTGGTAAGCAATGCCCTATTCTCTGCAAATGCTCCTTTGGCTGAATTGATTCTGTATTTTACTTCTTGATCTCCAATATGAACATCATTGTAGGTAGCCCATACACCAAGGTATCTAAAGTGTGTTACGTTGTTAATGTGTACGCCGCCAATTTGTATGATGCATCTTGGGTATTCTTCAACTTCCTCTTTCCAGTTCCATATAATGGTTTCTGTTTTGGGGGCACTAATTCTTAGGCCAAATTCCAGACAAACTTTATTCAAGATGTTCACAATGGTTTGCAGTTCTTCTTGTGACCAGGAGCTTACAGCAAAGTCGTCAGCATAGCCACTTTCAAAGTCGTCATAGATGCCCCTTGATGGTGCTTTACATCTTTGAGCACGATTTGTAGCTTCAATAGGAATTAGGTATTGTATCATTAGGCCATCCAAACTAGCATCTTTACAGCGTTGTTTGAACACTCTAATAACGTAATCAAAATATTGGTTAAACATGCTGGTACTCTCAATACCACCCTGTCGCACCCCAGAAGATGTTTCGAACTTATCATCACTCGGATCGTCGTCAGCAAGGTATGCTTTCGTTGAGCTGTACAGTGATTGTATAATGTCAATCATAGTAGTAGACTGGTTTAAGTGAAACCTATTACGAACGCTTAGGAAAAGAAGATTACGATTCACATGGTCGAATGCTGCTGTTAAATCAATGAAGCATGTATAGAGTTTGCGATTTGAGCGATACGCAATTTCCTGGATCTGCTTGATTACATATATAGCATCATTGCACCCTCTGTTGGACCTGAATCCAAACTGTGTGCGTAGAAGTTGACTTTCATAAAAGATGGAAAAACGTGAAAGAATGATAACCATAAGTATCTTTGAAAATGTAGACCCAATTGATATTCCTCTATACATTGATGGATCAAGTGGACTGCCTTTTTTTTTCCAAATGGTTGTTAATTTGGACAGTCCCCAATCACTTGGTACTTCTTTCGTTCTCCAAATTTCCTCAAACAGTCTATGTACATGGTCGACGAATACTGGGTTCTCTGTGGCGACTTGCAACATTTCAGAAGCGACATCTAGGGTAGCTTTGCGACCTTTTAGATGTCCGATTGCATCAATAATTTCTTTCTTGGACGGAGGTTCATTGTCCATCTCAAATTCTGGTTGTCTCAGGTTGATAATATATTCTGGAGGTATGCTAATTTCATCTGGGATTTTAAGGCTAGATTGGTCTGGATTAAAGTGATCTTTAAAGTGTTCACGTAATCCAGGACATTTTATAGGCTTTGGTGCTTTTCTTATAACATCACCGTGCTCCTTAGCTTTTCTCCATAAATCAAATATTTTTCTATTTTGGTGGGCTTCATTTAACTTGCTTGCTTCTTCATACAAATATTCATTCCGTAGTTCCTTCACCCTTATCTTAATTGCTTTCTGCATAGCCTTGATCTCCTCTTCTTTGTAGGTAACTATGCTTTTGTTAATATTCTTTCTTTCTTTTATAAGCTGTTGTAGTCTTTCATCACCATCCCAGGGATGAGCATTTTGGTTTCTTGTTTTCTTCGGGACTTCTTCAACTGCCTTATTTAGCACTGTCATAAGTGTTGTATAGCGCTCAGTTGATGTAGTGGTTGTTGTCTTTTCAGGAGAAGTAATTTTATTAATTTCTTCTTCTATCTTTGTTTTAACATTATTTCTTACTTCTCGATCTTTAAGTTTACTCATGTTGGCTCTCTTGCTCTGTTTTTTCTTTTTATGCTTCTTCCACCTGGCTGCTTTGTTGGCTGGTGTTGTCATATTACTCACAAGGATTCTATGATCCGACGAAAGATAATAGTTGTTATAGACTCTTGTGTCAGTAACATACTTCCTCAACCAGTGATCACATATGTTGTAATCTAGTATTTTCTTTGTAACACCATCGTTGCTATGCCAAGTGATCCGATGAACGTTTGGATGGTCAAACCAGGTGTTCAGTATGCATAGCTTGAAGTCAGAGCAGTAGTTGATGAGTCTTGTGCCATTGTCGTTACTAATGTCATCTGTGTCTTGAAATCTATGTAGGTTTCCATCAAAGAGTGATTTTCTGGTTGTTATTGTTGATGTTGCATTAAAGTCTCCCATCAGTAAGAGTTTTGTGTTGTTCTCGACTCTTGTTACTTTGGAGAGTTTTGCATAGAAAATATCCTTTGATGATTCTGAACCGGATTCCGTAGGAGAGTACGCAGACACAATTCTTAATTTACAATTTTTTATTGTGACGTCTATTGCCATTAGACGTTCATAAACATAATAAACATTAGACACTTTGATATGGGGTGACTGTTTGATGGCAATAGCAACCCCATACATCTTTTTGATTTTCAGTCCAGTCCAGTATACATTGTAGCCCTCATGTGAGATTGCACCGGTACCAATCCGTCTCACTTCCTGCATACACACGATGTCAAGGTTTGCTGCTTTAATTTGAATGAGGGTTTCATGTAGTAAGAAGTCATCTGAGCAGGTATTAACATTATTCTGTCCTGCTCGCCAATGAAAATATTTTGCAGGCTTTTTTTTCCTAACTGCTTCTTGTACTTTCTTGTTTATGTTAGAAAGGTTTTTAGAATCTATATCTTTATTACTCTTTGTGTGAAATTTTGACTTGCGTCCACCACGGGTACCTCTATAATGGAAAATTCCCAAGTCTTTCAAAACACTTCCAACCGCAGTAGTAATTTTTCCAGCATATTGTCTCAGGTTAAGTAGCTTTGAGTAGCTATAGTTATAGGTCAACATAGTTGACTACATAAGCTGGGAGGCAATTTTCGTTACTACATAAGCTGTTGACCGTTTCTACATTAGCTGGTGTTGGTTTTTATTTACTACATAAGCTGTTGGTGTTTCTACATAAGCTGGAGGTTTTACTACATAAGCGGTGGATTGTTCTACATTAACGGTTGTTTCGACATAAGCTGGCGTTTTCTACATTAACGGTTGTAACAGCGCCGGATTCCTTCGTATCTTTTTCGAGTGAAATTATATGATTCCCTCCTGACTGACAATTAAAAAGTTTGCCGTAGGCTTACTGGTGGAATATAACATTTACTAGATTGAATATTGGAGTTGCGGCTGAGACGTAACTAGTTGACATGTAATTGTAACGATATAACCCTTTTCCTGAAAGAACTTGCACCCATGGTGTTTACATAGCAACCGTAATTATTAACATCCTGATATATTAAAACTGTATCCACGTGTCGTATTTTCTACCAAAGTTGATATCTGGTATCATCGTGTCCGTAACTCTTGCAGTCTATAAAATAATGTTTGATAGATCGAGTAATAGCCTACTTTATCGGCTGTGCAACGAATAGTAAGACATAGATATAGTGGACGGCACGTGTAAAACTGCTGCATCTCTTAATAATTACGATTGCTATGTAAAAACCATGGGTGCAAGTTCTTTTGGAAAAAGAGTTATAGCTTGACATCTCAGCCGCAACTCTTCTTAAATACGCATTTTGCACCACGTTACCTTTTTTTGCAAAAAGATATGTAGGCCTACGGTGTAATAATGTTTTGTATAAAAATGTACTGTATATACGATAAGGACTATCCGGGTACGATTTATTTTTAAACACTGATTTTAAAAATGATTTATTCGTTATTTGTACAAGTTCCGCGTAAATAAATGAAATAAATGTACAGTAATATATAAATTGCAGGAACGTTGTATAATAATCTTCCCGTTGGTACGGTTGGCCGCATAAAAAACATAAATAAAATGACAGACACAACGCTCCAATGACACTGGGTGTTACAACACAAATGTACTGGCAATTCTGCGCATTGCTTTCTCACTGAAGCGAATCAAACACTTTTTTGACTCGGCATCGGCTCGGCATACTAGCAAGTTTAGCCATTTATGTCTAGATCTAGGCCGATTCATATTTAGAAATCCCCCCATCCACTTAATTTGTTAGAAGGTCAAGGCATTTTCACACCCGGGGCTTTACTGTCCACACTTTACCCTTTTCCTTCCTCTTACCATCCTTGTCTGTTGTCTGCTATCTGATACAAGCTGGCGAGCTGAACTGCAGTCAGTGATTTAAGACAACCGGAAGATTTAAGTTATGAACTGAGCAGTCATAGTTGCCTGATAGTGATACTTCAGTTTTCTGTGGAGGGAGTAAGGAACGGTAGGACTAAACAAGAACCAATAACCAAGTAGGGTGAGTAGCCGCTTATAATATTAAATATTATAGGGAAGCACATAGCTAGGCTGGTCAAGTGGTGTGCAACCAGTCGCATTAGGTTGTGTAAAGCACCTATTTTTTTTTTTTTTAGGCCCTGCGCCCATTTCCTCCAAAATCCTGGATCAACGACACCACGGAGCTGGTCCACCTTTAATATTCCATAAGGGGGTGGAGAAACCAGTCGCATTTTGTAGAAAATGATATGACATTAGGCTATAATTATAGGTTCGGCACCCCAATTTTTTAATTTGTAGGCCCTGGGTCCATTTGCTCCTAAATCATGGATCAACCACACCACGGAGCTGGTCAAACTTTAATATCCCATGTTAGATCAATTAAGGAGATATCTAATGTTAGGCCTATACATTTTTTATTATTATATCTCTGATTGATCGACGTATAGGCCTATACACTACGCTTATACAGCACATATTGAATAGAATAAGTGGATAGCTTTACTGTAACAATGCTTTATAATTTACATAGTAGTTTGTTGGGGTGCAGGATCTGTATATTATTGTAATATTAGTAAAACCATTAATAAAATACAGGTCATGCTTAGGCCAGGGTGGTATTAAATCTGACTAAACAGTGACATACTTCTTTCAGCGCTAATATAAATAATCCGCTTCTAAATCGAACCCACTCCTATAGACTTCAATGTTTTCGGATTAGATTATTTGTGTATTTGGTATTTTATTGTCTTGATTGACTGATTCTTAATTAATTGCTTATCTTATCAGTAATTTGTTCATCCTGTGTTGTGTTTCAACTTGTGTAGTTGTTCATGTAATTGTAGAATTTGAAGGTTGAATATGTTTTTTGTGTGAGGTATCTAAAGCCAATGAAATAGGGGGTACATACAGGGTTTAGATAGCACATGGTAGAGAGTGGAGAGAGTAGACATATATGGCGCGCCAAGCTATCATTTATTCAAGTAATAGCAGAGATAATAACAGAGATATCTCTATTTAAAACTAAGATATCTTAGTTTTAAATAGAGACATCTTAGTTTTTAAGAGAGATATCTTAGTTTTAAATAGAGATATCTCTATTAATAGAGATATCCTAGTTTTAAACTAAGATATCTTAGTTTTGATTTGATTTGATTTGAATTTATTTGGAAAATCATCATAAAAAATACATACAAAGTGATAACATAAATTACGGACATTACAAATAATACATTTATAAAAGACTTTCCAGGATAGCCCAAAAAGCTTATCAGCTTATTTCCATTGGGATCCTTTTACTAAGATATCTTTATTTCCGAATAAATGACAGCTTGGCGCGCCATACATAAAGACAGTCAACCATCGGAAATAGGATATATTTTATAGGGCTTGTGAGTTTGTATTAGGCCTATTAACAACTCCATTATCATCTGCTTTGGTAATTTGCTGCGTTTGCATTGTTGTCTTAAAAGTTATGTTGTTCAGATCTGTCTCGGGATCTGTCTACACTATCAAACTTTATGTGATGTGCCCATATATGGACATGATGATGTCATATTACCACCATATTTGGGTATATATACACCATATTTTGGCACATCCATTCTATGTCATATTTAGGCACTTAACACTTCAGTCGTTTCAATCAGCTGGAAGTATTATACGTATGAAACGCCATGTTTGCCAAAATATGTACATTTTTATCAATATCAAGTGCAAACGCCGTCTAGAACCTAGCATGCACCGTCATGGCATTTTCAGTGTGTTTTTATTGTCAATTCTATAATTCAGTGTATTAAAACCAATAACATGCATTAACTTACTGGATTAAACTTACTTTTGCACATTATAATTTTATTTAAAGCGACAGTTCCATTAATCAATTTATATTCTTGATAATCTATATTTGTATCATACAGTACGGTATGAATCACACTTATCGCACACACGGAAGGATAATATTTTAATAATATCTGATTAAAGTTGTCAGTAGTATACGTGAGTCATTGTATTTAAAAATTATATGATATGTTTCTGACATTTTTAACAGTTAGCATTTCTGCTTAAATCAGTTAACATCACAAGCAAATGATAAAGAATAGTAAATACACTTTACTCTGTCGACAGTGATCCACCACCCACCCTCACTCCCTCACATCCATTGTTTCTATGTATCTCTCCGTTTATGACAGCCTTTAAAAAAAAATAAAGAAATGTTATTAATATAAGATGTGCTATATTAATAACCATCATGCAAATCTCTCTGGTCAGCCACGATATTTTGTAATCATACCGCTTGACCATTTGTGTCAACCTGGTAATGGTGTGTGGCGCTGGACGTTGGACTATTGATCGCGGTTCGAATCTACCGCATTGCTTGTATCCTTAAGCTTGGTTCCCACTAAACGTAACGTAAGGACGTAAACGCAACGCAAGCGTTTTAACCAATGACAAGCGAAGTTATAGACAGTTAGCAATCACAAGCGAATAAGCCATCGCTTGTGATTGGTCAATTCACTTGCGTTGCGTTACGTCCTTGCGTTGCGTCGCTAGTGAGAACCACGCTTTAGGCAAGATACTTTACTTTTTCCTCTCTCCATCCAGGTATAAATGGGTACCCGGTTAGATCAAGACACAACTTTGCGCTGATTACTGCTGCATTGTGGGAGTATGTTTCCATACGTGTTTGATGAAAAACATGACTGGGGTAATAATATGTTCAGAGCTTAGAGGTTTCACAACATTAGGCGCCATATAAATCCAGGATATTATATTATATGTTGCAAATTCACACGGTAAGCCTCTATTCACACAAGCCCGTCTACCTTTCTGTAAGCCTACTTTATTTATCTTATAAAACGCGTTTCACATCCATACATCTGTAGCTAAACCCCCGTTTACATGATAATAATCTACCTGTTCGTACCTCATACTATATGATCATAGCTCTTCCTCCCCCTTTAGACTTGCATTACTAATTCGCCATCATCTTTAAGCTATTTGATGCATTCACGAATTAACTCTGTCTGTAGATCGCTACTTTCTACGTTTCCGAGGCTCAATCCCCGGCTGAATCTTTAATTATTGCCCGGGGAGATCAGCTGACTTTATACATGAAATTGATTGGTTAATTTACGTGATGTACGTTACGCAAAGGAGGACTCATTAGGCTTCCTTAAATTAATAGGGATAAGTGACTGTTTTGATAACATTCACCTTGAATAAAATCCACTCCATAATTACTGTATCCTAAAGAATAATAACTAGATGATTTCTTCTTTCCATGGCATAGGGTACTGCTATTAGGCCTACTATTTTCACCAATAGGACATGTTATGTGCAGTTCCTTTTATTATTATAGTATCAATAGGATGTGTTCAACCATGGAGGTATCTATTTTTATACCTCCATGGTTCAACTATGAATTTTCTCGCCCAAATCATGTTTCAAATAGTTAAGAACATTTTTTTAGACACTTCTTTCTTTTCCAGTCTTTTATAATTCCATAAAATATTTGTAAATTAAAAGAAATGTTCTTTTTTATTCTTATTTTGATTTGAAAGAAATATATGTTAACTTGAATTGAATTGAATTTCCTGCTGGTACGCTTGATTTCGGCCATTTTTTCTGTACATGAGGGCGGCAAATGTATAGAACGAACTACCTTCTGCACCTCTCTCTATATTATAGGAACAGAGTTTATAGGCTACATACTATAATTATACTAAACCCATAAATATATAATAACAAACATCAGTATTTAAACAAGTTTATAACCAAAAATCAATGCAGTTCTAAATGACGGGAATGTTAGAAGCAACTCTCAATGCGGTTAAAACACGTTTGTCGCAAAATGTAAGGTCTGAAATAAAGTGTGAAAATTGCCGTAGGCATGTCGGATTAAAATTTTCTCATTACATCAAAAATACCTGTTATTATAAATGAGTATATACGTCTTTTTTTAGACCATTGTATAAATCACAAAGGAAAGAGGCTGCATATAGATACACACATGATAAGCACAGTGGTTTATTTGTTAAACAATATAATAATAAATACGAAAGAGATATTCACATATTTCCCTTTAGCACATACAACCCTGTGTATTGCTTGTATTAAAAAGTTCTGTCTACACTATCTCATTTCATGTTTTCATTATATTTCACATTTATTCTATCTAATTAATTTGAAAAAAAAAGATGTAACGTGCCCAATTACGGAGGGATATGGCCAAATATAGTAGTGATATACCCGAATAGGGTAGTGATTTGCCCAAATATGCTAGTGATATGCCCAAATATGGTAGTGATATGCCTAAATATGTAGTGATATGCCCAAATATGGTAGTGATATCCCCAAATATGGTAGTGATATGCCCAAATATAGTAGTGATATGCCCCAATCAATCAGCATGTCCATATATGGGCACATCACATTTTTTGTCACAAATTCTGATAGCTGTCTCACTATCAAACTTTGTGTGACCATAATAATGTGATGTTGCTATATATAGACATAATGATGTCTTATCACTACCATATTTGAGAATATCACTACCATATTTGAGCATATCACTACCATATTTAAGCATCAGAGACAGAGCTTTAAAAACTTGGTTCCGAATGTATTTCATTCATTTTTTTTTTGTCATTTGTTATTTCACTTTACAAATATATAAATATAAAGTGGAGGAGCCTAAAAGAAAGCAAAGCTTGTGGTGAGTAGGCTCCTCAACATACTGACAATAATTCAAAATAACAAAAGTAATACAAAATTAATAGTATACCATTTTTAATAATTATAAGCAAATTATGTAGGCAAACATTTAATTCTTAACATTGTTACAAAATGCTTTCTTTAATGTGTTTGTTATAATAAGAATTTCGAATGAATTAAATTAATCAGTATATATGTGTGTGATGTAGGCCTTTGTTAAGCCAAATATAGGCCTAAGCCAGATCTGGCATATTATTTCTGCTTCCAGTATCGTTTGGATCTTGATGCTAAGAAAACTTACTAAGAGAATCTAGCATGCATTTAGCATATCGCATGGAAAACGTACCCAGAATCGTAAACAAACATACTCCTACACTTTAGTAATTATACCATTAGAGTACCGTAATTTTTTCCACTAAACTTTTTACGAACATTGATAATGTTTTCCTTTAGTGTTTTTGGAAATATTATCAACTAAGCTCTACCGGAAACATTAACATATTCGGATACTGTGTGTGGCATATTAGTTTAGATACATACGTGTTACAGTATTATATTATTCAGACGTATGTTTACAACTTTGAGTCAACTGTATAATAATAAACCGAATCAACTCTGTAATTTCTTTACTCTGTGCACTAGTAGTCCTACGCCAGTCCAGACCAGCACTCGTATAATACGCGCGGCACGTGCACATGGCGTCTGAACGCAAATCTGGTAGTGTTGTCCTAATACATATTGTTTTATAGTACTGTATTTACTTCAGTGTAACCACATTAGGGTAATTCCGTGTCAAATCAACCAATGGTGGTACGGGTGACGTCATGGATTTGGCTGAACATTTTTTGTAGAAAACCTCTATATATAATGAACACATGCACAGTTTTAGCGCTTAACTCCAAGTCGTTTTGAAAATATGGCCTATTGAAGACGGGGTACTATGATCGTCAGAATTCACATAATTTGAGTAATTGAATATTTTTTGCGTTTTTAAATGTGATTTATGACACTTTAAAATTAATATACAAAGTTGTAAATTGGTATCTAGGGTCAATTCCTATCATATTATAATGCAAATCTGGCCTCATAATAGGTGTATCTCATATACTTTTCTATTACTACTCTAGCGCTACAACTTTCCATGACATGTTCAGTATAAGGTACCCTAAAAACCCCGACCAAATCCGTGACGTGACCGGTACCAATTTTCAGAATTTTGGTTGATTTGACACGGAATGACACATTAGTCATTACTCAGGATATGCTATAAACAGAATAAGATCTGAAAATTGGCTGGGTGTTTCAAAACTAGATACAAGAATCGACAACACGCGAAAGGGAGACCCTGCTTTTGGAAACGAACCAGAATGTTATACTGTCGAAGGGGGCCCTAATATTATTCAAAAAGGGAGACTCTGCTGAAATGGGAAACCCTATTAGTATACGAAAGGGAGACCCTACTATACCAAAGAGAGAGCTAATAGGCCTATTATAGGAAATTGGATACCTAACTAAGCAGAAAGGGAGACCATAAATACAAAAGGGAAGACACAAATACGAAAATCATAATTATTTATTTCGTAATATTTAGTGTCTCCTTTTTCTTATTTATTGTAGAGTTTCTTTTTTCGTGTTTGTCTTGGGTCTCTAGTTTCGAAACAACCGCATATGTCCACAAACCATGACACGCACACACCAAGTACATTCAATAATCCAATCATATCTACATTCTCACCTTGATAAGCAGTTTGTAAATTGAACACACACGGGAATACAACCGGAACAACAAACTACAAGGATCGTACTTTATACGTTAGCAAAGTTTACTTTTTAGAGCATTTATAGCTGTGCACCTGTACATCTCATCAATACGTTAGTTAGTTCCATCATGTAGGTATCTCGATCCATCAGTGTGGGCCTTTTATTTAAAATTCCTGAATCATAACACTCACACACGCACACCATATCATATATATTTGTTTTTCATCAAACATCGTTTGATTCGTTAAGATTAGAGGAAAAGTTCGTAAATTGACGTCAACAAATTAATGCATAGTTACCATTGGAGTCAACATCTAAGCATTATTTGGTCATTGCTCATCCTGATTGATTTCTTTTTAAAATGTGCAAATTTATTCATCCCATTAGGATATGGGTCACTCTTGTGGTTTCCATATATCTAGGCCTACACTATTATGCCTTCTATAATAAATAGTCTGTGTTCTTTTGTATTGTATTTGATACACGGTAGATTTGGATTGAAACCCAGAGAAGCCCAAAGAAAAATAAGTGACAGATAAAGAATAATCCTTTGGGAGCCTGTATAATTGCTGCAAAGCACAGAGCGGATTTACGGTGGAATTTTGTATTCTGTCAATACCTAATACGATATGACCTAGTTCTGAACTTACAATTACATGTATCATTGTAGGTTAAGATGGTGAATATTTAGCCTCAAGGTACTGACAAACAAGGCCAAGTGTAAGATCAAATCCGTGAGAAGATCTATTGATATGCACCGATTTGAATATCTTTAGTCCACCGCAATAACTTTCTTTAATCACACACCTTAAGAACTGATATAAAACAAACATAAATTTGGAAAATTTATTTTCAACTTTAAGAAAAGAACCAAAATAGACCAAAGTTTAAACCAGTCAATAAAATAAGTATGCCTAAGAGTTTGCCTTAGAAAATTGTTCGTATTTATCAATCATTTTTGGAAGATTTTAGCTTTAAAATGACTTTGAAAAAAAAGTGTAGGCCTATAACTAACAAGGTATGAGCCAATACTAGGAATACAATATTGTAACTGTAGGTTTAATCTTTTTATACTGTACTGTAGCTAAATTCCACATACTACTGTACTACTTAAGTTCATATTGAGGTAAATGGGTTAAACTTGACATATGAATGAAAATAACTAGGCCTATAACAGATGTTCTATAACTAATGTTCATTTTCAATGAAAAAAATGATTAGAGACGAGTAATAGAAATGGAAAAATCTTTCTTTAGCGGATTGTGAGCAGTGGGTGACGTAACCTGATGGATGCAATAAATCTGAATTTATGGGGTTTTGTCATATTAAAAAAAAAATTTAATGTAAATGGATATTATATTTTGTCAGGTCAAAGAATGAAACCATAACGGCGATACAACAATGGAAGAAACTTGATGCGCGCCCAAAAAGATCTTATCGTCTGTTTTTACTGATGTTAAATGTCCAGATTTTGTTTTGTCATTTATATATGAAATTAATATCAGTGCCATGAATAGACGTTATAAGACTACTCACCTTGAACTTAAACCAGTGTATTATATCTTAACACCTTTCTGGACGGTTTAAAATAACTTTATAAATAGTCATACAAAAGGAAGTAAATTCCAACTAAAATCTGCAGATATTTAAAAAAGTGTGAATATAATATTGAAATATTGTAAATGTTACGGATATTTTGATTTGATTTAATTGGATAATTAAATTACGTTATTTCTGGAAATGGTCGACGCCATTGATAGTAGCAATTGACAAGCTAAAATCGTCGGGAGATGGAAAAGAGACATCTGGTGTTCCTTGTGCATACGATAATAATTGTATGATTACCGTACAGTACATACCAAGAAAATATTTCGAGTTAAATGTATGGTACCCTGTATATAAAGGTTTTACATGGTTTGATAACTTATATAGAATATGGTGCTTTGGGTGTAGGTATTCTTGGTCACCGTTACACCTTCAAATGTTCATGAATGGCAACAATGTGTGTCCGTAATCTGCAAACACCTTCATATTTTAGCAACATAAAGTTGTTTCTGAGTTGAATCCCCAAATTTCGACAAACAATACAAAAGGTAAACAATTAATAAATAATTAAGTTCTGCCTTTCGTTGTGTTTACAATTTCTGTTTATTTATTTTTTTCATTTCTAAAATATACATGACATAACGGAACAAGTGATTTGAAAAAAACCCATAAACTATCGCACAAATTATTTTGCAATTTAAATAATTGAAAAATTGGCTTCTTACCTAAAACATACTCCTAAATTATATCCTACTTAATTCAATTCTTGATTCGTCGCTCTGATAAGCTTATTTCATGTTTTGGAGTTACTATACTCCTCGAAACCTGACGATTGATTACATTTTGCGGAAGTCTTTAATTAAGCTTTGAGGCGTATTTAATTCAATCAAACAGGAATAAACTTAGAATTCCTCCATTTTTCTTAATTTGTTTACCACTACATTGCACCTAAATGGAACTAGGCTTCATTCTATCCATCATTTCACGAACTCTATTTTTGCCAAATTAATATTAATAATCTAAAAAATAAATATATATTTCGTTTCTAGATGATTTTACTTCAGTCATTCCAACTATCACGTACCTTCTAGGCCTACATTTTCTTCTTCAGATTGCCTCATCCACAAATTTACAATATTTTATAATAAACAACCAACAGGTGAAAAGTACGTAAAGGTTAAAGGATCAATGTTACGTACTGTAATTATACAGCTTCACTCTAATCAGAAATGACGTTTCAACAAGACAATCAAAGATGATCATAAATCAATATTTATCTGCCTTTTTGTAATGTAATATCAAAGGAGAAAACTTATTTCTGTCCTATCAAAACATTTCGGTTTACTTTCTTAGATGGTGATAATAAATGGTCATTCTTTAGGCATGCCCTTTGTTGGGTGCCATTAACATAACAGGCCTACATAATGCAGTCCTCTCCTGGTGTCCCATCATGGGCACTTGCTCTCCTTAATGTGATTTATAGGCCTAATAATGTGAATGATGGAACATTATTTTTTCATAACTAGCTACCATCATTCCCAATATGATGCTTTTTCAAAAAATGATGAATAACGGTAGGCCTATTTAGTTTTGTGTAAGCCCTAATGTAAGGTGAAGAGTAAGGTGTAAGGAGTGTATTTTTAATCTATCTATTGTTTGCTAATTCATGAATAATTCATGTTATTGTTACAAACTAAGAGGACAAAACAGGACTCCTGGTTCCTGTAGCTTCATTTAAATGGTAAATTTATTGACTCCGTATTATTTCTGATTCACTGTAGTTTAGAAAATGCTAGCACTTATTCCTTCATCATTCGTGATCATATCCATAATACAGACTTTTAATAAGTGGATGCAACGGTGTTTTGTTGATGGAACTTATATATTATTACACATTATGATACTGAGTGAGCGGTACAATTCTTGAATGCGATATTCATAAGCTATTGTTTGACACTGCATAAAGGATATGTTTTGATTCTCGTTTACACATCTTTCACGAAGCATTATACTTCTACTACTTTGTTTTATGGAAGTTTTCTTCGTGTTTTAAGTATTACTTGATTTAATCTATAATCTTCCCAATTATCATTTTCAACATCATTAAACGCGCATATCATATGCCTACTAATATGAATGAATCCTCTTTTCTCATATGATTTGTGACTGTGCCTCCAACTCGTCTGTCCAAATTTGTACAGTATATTATTTTTGTTGACTTTTCGGAAACACCTCAAGGCCGTCTGCAGATTATTGAGAGGAATCATTAATTGATGTCTTTACACCTACTATGTTTGAATAATTTCCTGACAGACCTGACCCATATTATTGTTTTCCCTGTAGTTTATTTGAAGTAATTAGACTACGTTATGTACGTCTGTTCGCATTTCTTGTTAAAAATAGTTAGTGACACATGAATCGACGCGCGCGTATACATACTGATGAGCATTTACGCGACAAATAAATACAGATTTTGTTGTTTACTATTTACGTTTGTTTTCCTGTTATAATAATGGGGGAGTAATTTGTAACAAACCTTATTATTTAATTTATAGATTTTTAAAAATGTATTTACTTGAAAGAAATCTTTGTTGTGGGAGCTGTTGTTACGATATATATTACTATTCAATCTACAATTCCTGTACGGTTTTAATATCTAATCACTTTCATCAGTAAAATTAGTAGTACCTGTAGTAGCACACTTGATCTTCAGACAGGGATATTGTACGTCCTTCTAGGTATAGTCATCATTTTGTGCTCCTTGCTATTAGCGTCAGTGTTAGTACAAGGTCAGGTATTTCTTTAATCAGCATTAGTGCTACTCTAGGCCTTAGCCAAGATCGCAAATAATTAATATACTTCTGTGTAATCATCTTCTGACGAATAACACGAATATTTTTATAATGCTTCCGAGGAAACCTCCTCTAGAGAAATTATGTAATACAGTATTACCAGGGACGCCATTAGTGTAATCTTTAGTTTACCTACTGATACTCTGGGTACAGTTTTTGTCATATCATATAATTATCGCACAAGCAATTATAAAGTCAATCATCGTCTGCAAAACATAATTCCCAGTGGAATTAATTCCATCGTGTTCAGTATTATTCATCTAGTAGTGTTATTTAGTTACAATAAATGCATTAAATGAGGTGTTTGGAATTATAACGATCTGTCAAAGTCGAATGAGTTTCATATCAGAATCAATTGTCTTGCTCACCCAAGCGTGAACAGATAAGAGAAATACATTAATACGCATTACGAGAAGGTGTAACAAGGCGTTCCGTCTTCCTATTGGACGATTGATTCATTAAGTCTGCTACCTTCAAAACATTTATTCATAGAAACGTTGGAGCGTAGCGAGGGAATTCAGTTTCGGTTTTCATTTTAAGTACCCAGTTGATAGTGTAGAGTGGGCGGATTTTATCTGTCAAGAAAGATCGGGGGAACTTATTTGATAGGCCTACCGTTGCATCGGGTAACAGAGTAAGTAGGCCTACTTGCTACTCCTCTTGGGTGTCTTAACCCACAGAGATATTATATGCTTAACCTTACAATACGATTTTCTGAAGGGAATTTATTTATATTTCAAGTTTATTTATGTGAGTTTATTTTGTTTAAATGTGTTTCCTGTTTCATGTTTGCAGGAGGTGTCGTTATGGCTCCAGTTTTGTACCGATTCGGACCTCTTCTCTTGCTGTTTGTACAATCGATATCTCAGCATCGTAAGTTTTTTAATTTTTTTACATTTTTAGGTTTTACATCTTATCATTTATATAATCCCAACATCATGTTAGGGTGATATTTGTCATATTCATGATAATTATATATTATATAATTATCATGAATATGACAAATATTTAGATGATAATGTTGATTTGTAATAACATTACAATAATATTTAGAATTATTATATTTATATTAGTTGATGAAATTACGATATATTTAATTAATTCATTAAATTAATTTTAATTATTTACTCTCTACAATAGAGTAAATAGTAATTAATACGGTTTTAACAAATGTATAACATCACGTAATTACTATCGTGTACGTTAATAACATTATTATGAATACAAATTACTGATATAAGAAGATATTTATTTATAATATAGAATAAACATGAATACCGTTTTAACAATATAATTACATTAATCAATTACTACTGTATATTAATAATTTATAATTATGAATACGACATTAATGCTATACAATGTTACTTATGTTCTCAAATACCTAGTTATGAATATTGTATATTAATATCACTGTCTCATTTTTTAGCAATATATTTATAATATTACTTTAAAGCAGCTGTGTTGTATCAAGAACATTTCGAAATTATGTGAAGAAACTATTTATATTTGGTCATCGACCTTGTTCAAAGATTAACTCTCTATCAATTCTATCAGTATTAAAATACGATAAAATCAGTACATCTGTAGCTATGTAATTTCAGTGATATTATCTTAATTGGTCAAACCGTTAAGTCTTGTCTAGAGACTATTTAGAGTCTCAGCTTGGGTCCCCATTTACAAAACGCTCCAGAATTTCGAGGTTAGCATTCGATTGAAACATTGGATCAATTGATTGATTTATTGTTCTACCTGTTGAATGAATGTATTTGTCTTTTAACCTTTGTAGTTTAAAATATAAAGGTTGTATTTGAATGTCAATGTTTATTACAGCATTTTTAAATCGAAAAAAAATAACATTCAATATGTTTAGATATGTTTTTCCTGTTGAATGAATGTGTTTGTACGTTAACATTTGTTTAAAATACAAAGGTTGTATTTGAATTTCATAGTTTATTACAGAATTTATAAATCGAAAAAAAGTAACATTCAATATGTTATTGTTAGATACGTTTTTCCTGTCATAGCATAGTTTTTTTAACGGTCATATTGTCTGTATAATACAGATTGTAGAAAATGCTTTCTATGGAACTTTGATACATTAAACAGTTTAAGATCTTTTGTGAAGCGATTCGAGATATATAAAATAGTTTTTATTTATTTATTTTACACTGGGTGACCTCTTCCGACTTCTCCCAGAGGGCCTAGTATACAGGTACATGATTAACACACCGGGAGACGATCCTCATACTCTTTTTTAATAGTGTACCAACAAATACATAATCAACAAAGAGATTAGTACTTTTGAAAAGAGAAGAATAAGGTCTATCAATATTCAAGATAGGATTTAATTGTCCGGATTTAACCCTATGAGAATTTACCACAATGCTGAATGAAACTTTTCTACTCAAACGTGTAGTACCACTCTTTAAAGAAATCCCCAAGAGAATCAATGATTCGAAAGACCTGTGTTAAAGGACAGGTGAATAATACCCAAAGCTACTCTTAGCGTCATTATGTCTCAAAAAGTGTGTTTATATGTTCCACAATTATACACCATAGCAGTTGTAAAATAACACACTAAAAATGAACCAAAAAAAAACTCCACTTAGAAGTTTGGTTTGATTCGTTTGAATAATGGTATTTAACAGTGATAAAAGGTTATGTGGAAGGAAGCGTGAAATTCCTCTTCCCTGATGTGACAATTAAAACGATCCTTTCCGAACATTGAATTTGGTTATTTTACGTGTAGGCCTAAAGCAAAAAAAAAATATTTTCAAAAAGTTTAATTTCGTGTAAAATGCAATACTCGGGGATTTGTTTTTAATTTATTTGTTTTCATTCATGCCATTTATACTTTATGGTGACCCAATAATTAAAATCTTTACATTAGCCGTAAATTTAGATATTTCTCCTACCGCGCCTCTTAATGAAGTAAAATTTCGCTCTCAATATTTCAGCAATGTATGTCAAACTAAGAACTACTTAGTATTTTAAAAATCGATTTCTCTAGTAATTTTCATGTTCTTAAGTGGTGTTTAATAACAAGAAAATCGTATGCATTCTGATACGTGACCAAGAGAACTGAAGCATATGCTTTTGCAGAGTATACTATAAAATAAAAAGCATTTGGACCAAATTTACCCAAATTCGAGGTCAATAACATCTGTACTTTTTACGGTTTTTTAAGTATGTGCAGTTGAATCACTAACAACGTAAATTTAATAAAGATTTTTACTTAACATGTGTTTTAATGACAAAAATGGTAGAGAAAGAGAGGCATTGTGCAAAATCATTGAAATATAATTAAAATAGGGAATACTCTCCCGAATTAATTTAAAATGTTTAAATTAAGTTAACAGAACAGTATTTTTTAAATACTGAATTACAATACTGTCTATCATGTAAATTAAAAATCTCGTCAAGGATTTGATGTGGTAAAGTTTGTCTGTTATAAACCATAATTATACCAATTTCCTAGTCATTTCCCATTTTATTCAGTGGGTTGAACGGATGTGGTACCCTTAATGTACTGTACAACAACATAGTTCCGGATGTTACATCAGTGAAGAGTCCAGTTGGCTAAAATAATTTTAGTAAACAAAGTAATCTCTGGAAATACGGTACACAACCAAACACCCTAATCCATTTTTCCTGGCCAATTTTCCTGGTTAATAATAACCTACATATAGTAGGGTGCCTTAGGGTCAAAAACGTTACACGGATGACAAAGTTTTCAAATTTTGCACATATGTTCACTTGGACATACAGATTAAAAAAATCACTGTAGCCAAGAAAAAAAATGTATTTTATGACCATATTTGGAGTATTTTCAAAATGGCCGCCAAAACAAAATGATGGTCCATATCTTAGTAACCGGTAGGGGTACAGAGTTCATTTTAGTGTTAAATTGCTTAGAACATATATGTTTCTATTCACTCTAATACAACATTTTATTAGAAAATGGCCGGAATCATCATTTCCGGAATTGTGACCTTTGACCCTAGTATGGTCATATCTCGATAACTACTGACAGTAGAAACATGAGGTTGGTCTTAAAATATTCACAATATACATGTTAGTATTTGGTCTAACGAACTATTTTTCCCAAAAGTGACTGGAAATCATAATATTGACCTTTGACCCGATAACCTCAAATTTCGTTACCGAATGCGCATAACATCAAAATATTGGGCTTAAATTGTCAAAAATGTATATTTTTGTATTAATTAAGGTAATGACTGAATTTGTCAATTGACCAGAAGTAATGATATTAACTTTTGACTTAAATTTTGTTTTATATCACTACAACTAACTTCAGTGTTATAGAGAAGCAGTGCCTTTTCGACATAATCTATTTTTTAACGTTCCAAAGACCAGTTAAAATAAATCACAATATTTGTTATAATAGTTTCTATTTGAGAATAATAAATACTAATAATAACAATGATTTCATTATTTAAGGTCCATAGAACCCCTTTTATATACAATCAATTACTATAGTATTACCTAGACAAAGATTTCCCTCCAAAATGAGTATTCATAAAATCCGGCATTCTGATTGGCTAAAAGTTTATGAAGTCAAACGTGTTGACAGGTGGATAATTGCCAAGTGGTAAGTATTTTTATGCTTATAAAGCAGTTGTTGATTTCAAACAAGTGTTTTTATTAAATATATATATTGATTTACCACTTTAAAGCATTAGGTTACCATTAATTTACTTTCTTGTTTCTTTTAAGCATTTAAATTGATTATCAATTAGGCTAGGCTAACACAGGCTCGTTGCTAGGCATACCTCCACGGCGAAAACGACTGTGGCAATGCAAAGCGGATGCCTCTCATAGGCCTAGCAAATGCTTAGTTACAGGGAGTCCCAAGTGTAGTTTTGTGAAAAATTATATTGCAATTACACATCATTATTAAATTTAACTTTAAATAATTTAAATAATTACAATTTTTTTTAATAACTTTAAATAATTGATGTAGGCTATAGGTTTAGGACCAATAGGTAGGCCTACAGGAATTGCTTCTTACACGTATTTTGGTTAAAACATGAATGATAGAAAATGAATAAAAGAAAAACATTCATATTTATTTTTTAACTATCAGGATTGTTATTTGTTTAAGTTTACTCTATATATTTCACAGAATTTATGTTCGAGACACTAGCCCTATGACTAGACTAGGTGTAAGTAAACACTTAAAATGGACTGGTCAAGATGCATTATCTTAACTGTGACGGTCAAAAAGAACCACCAAACCGCTTTGATGCAAAAATATTTGACGGAGGAACTCTTATACACACTTTGCCCACTGCGCCTACCTTTCTTGAATTTGGCCAGCAAGTATTTTTAGGTTTTATTAAGCGTGAATTATTGACAACCAGCCGCATAGATGTTGTGTGGGATAGATATATTTCATCAAGCATTAAAGAATCTACTAGAGAGAAGAGAGGTAAAGGTGTACGCTTAAAAGTAGAACCAAAAACCAAGACACCTGTCAAGTGGAAAGACTTCCTTCTTAATTCCAAAAACAAAGAGGAACTATTCCTATATTTGTCTGAGTTAGTTGAACAACAATCATTTACAGACAACAAGAATGTGTATAACAAAGGGTACATCAGTCATATCTAAAGGAAACAACATGAGTAACTCAACACAAGAAGAAGCAGATACCAGGATTGTAATTCATTTGGTGCACTCGTTGGAGCATGGTGCAAGACAAATCATGGTGCGAACTGTGGATACTGACATTATCATCATTCTAATTGGTCAATTTTTCAATCTTTGCCATCGATTTCCTGAACTGAAACTGTGGGTTGCATTCGGCACTGGTAATCACTTCTGTTACTATAACATCAACAACATGTGTAGACATCTAGGTGAAAGCATGGCATGCGCCCTTCCACTTTTCCATGCTTTTTCAGGTTGTGACACTACATCCTCATTTTTCGGTAAGAGTAAGAAGAGTGCTTGGAAAGCATGGAAATCATTTCCAGAGGCAACAGAGGCATTTCTTTCCATGTACAGACATCCTTTTCAACAAGTTGACTGTCTTTCTCTCAACTTCAAACATATTGAGCGGCTCACTATTCTTCTATACAACAAAAGCAGCATATCATTATCAGTAAATGAAGCCCGTCGAAATATGTTTTCACAGAAGAACAAGGATATTGCTCATGTTCCACCCACCCAGGTAATTAAAATTGAATGGTTGGAATACAATTAAACTTATACTTAGTGCATACTTTTTTTTATTCAACTAAACAGCATTGTTTGTACATTATATTACATTTATATTGTAGGATGCATTACTTCAACATGTGAAAAGAGCCATATATCAAGGAGGTATATGGACCACTTGTCAGAATGCTGAACCAACTATTCCTACTCCAGAAGATTGCAAATGTGCCAAATCCAACCTCCCTTGTACAGAACTGTGCAGCTGCAAATGTCCCAGATAATATTACTCGTAATTGAATACAGACGATCCGTGTCAGAATTTATTATTTCTAAGACATAGTTAATACTTATTATTATTATTTATTTATTTTATTTTTTAATAACTGAGGTTTGAAATATAAAATGAAGAAGTGTAAACTGTAAATATAATACACTGCAAAACAGTTATATTAATTTATTGAAGCTTACAACTTGCAGAAAATAATCTGGAAATGTAATCACGCATAGTAAAATGTAACATTCCTCTACACATAACCAGGTAGGCCATATCTCTAGATACAACAATCTGAATCATTCTAAACAAACATATCATATGAAAAAGTAATTGTTTAAATTTGTTGAGAAAACAATGTATTGCGTGAAAAATAAGTGTTTGACGATTTACTGCCAATGTTGTAGTGATATAAAACAAAATTTAAGTCAAAAGTTAATATCATTACTTCTGGTCAATTGACAAATTCAGTCATTACCTTAATTAATACAAAAATATACATTTTTGACAATTTAAGCCCAATATTTTGATGTTATGCGCATTCGGTAACGAAATTTGAGGTTATCGGGTCAAAGGTCAATATTATGATTTCCAGTCACTTTTGGGAAAAATAGTTCGTTAGACCAAATACTAACATGTATATTGTGAATATTTTAAGACCAACCTCATGTTTCTACTGTCAGTAGTTATCGAGATATGACCATACTAGGGTCAAAGGTCACAATTCCGGAAATGATGATTCCGGCCATTTTCTAATAAAATGTTGTATTAGAGTGAATAGAAACATATGTGTTCTAAGCAATTTAACACTAAAATGAACTCTGTACCCCTACCGGTTACTGAGATATGGACCATCATTTTGTTTTGGCGGCCATTTTGAAAATACTCCAAATATGGTCATAAAATACATTTTTTTTCTTGGCTACAGTGATTTTTTTAATCTGTATGTCCAAGTGAACATATGTGCAAAATTTGAAAACTTTGTCATCCGTGTAACGTTTTTGACCATTTTTTCCCTTAAGGCACCCCACTAATAGCCGTAACAATAAAACCATTGTGATCTAATGGAGAAGAAGATGCTTATTCTTAATGTGTAATTTGTGACAGGGGAGCTTGTTCAGCCTCCCTCGAAGCACAATTAGAAAGCACGAGAGCAAGTGGAAGACGGAAACAAAATGGAGTGACAACTTAAATTGAACTTAACAACTTCTTTCGTAGAAGCGAAGCAAGTGACATAAAATTGTACTAGAAGGAGAGGAGCCAGACAGCACATGATGTTATTTTTATTTACACAATATAATTATATTCTACATTGTCCTGAGCAAACTTGTATGCTTTTCCTGTTTAAAGAAGCACTTGATCTTTTCCTTGATCTTTTCTTTTTTCCCAGGTTGACATAATTTGGTATATACCCGCAAGGCCCTTTAATCTGTTTATTGTTGTTCTTACACAGTAGAGTACTATTAGAAAAGTATTACTGATGCATACCTGGAACTTAAACACTAATAATCCGCATTGTGTACCACTAAGTAACACTAGAATTGATTGCTAGGAGATTCGGGAGTTTCACCTAGTAAAGCCTTTTTGGCTAAACTTGAACCGGTTATTACATAGGCCTGTATCAGAGATACAACACCACCCATAGAAAAATCGTTTACTCATAATTTATTACAAGTGCATGGTACGAGTTGACTACCCTAGAGTATACAGTCAGATCTTGTCAGACAGCGTCGCTGGGGAACTTCCCCACCGTATCCTATAAAACCATCCCTGTATGATGAATCATGCAGATTGCGTCGAGTTATGCTAACAGTCCCCTTGCTGTTGAGTATATCATGCATCGGTTTGTATAATTAATTAGTGACAATTAATTGAAAATATAATACACTTGAAGTGTTCAAGGTCAGGGAGGAACTTTTAGGAGGTATCAAGTAAGAGTTGGCAAGTGCATAATTGGCAAATCAAAAGCGACGGATCATCCCAACTGTAGCTTGTGATTGGTCAAATGACTTGCGTTGCGCAAACGTCATTGCGTTATGTCAAACAAGTGTGGTATGAAATAATGCCAACTTTAAAGACAACACCAATACCACAATCATTATATAGTTACAGCTAGATTGTAGTAAAACATTTTTTAATTGTGTTTAATACTTTTGTGAATTCTAGTTATTGTTTAACTTACTAAACGTTCCCCCAGTTGGCCTTGCCTTTTGTAATCTATAATCCGGACACAACGTTTTCTTGTTTACATTTAGTAGACACATCTGAACAGTAAACGAATAAATTTGAAAAATAGAAATGTAGTTTTTATTGAAAGTGAAATTAAAATAGATGCCCTGAATATAATATTTAGAAATATACAGAAGGAAATTCCTATTTACAGTTACACTTCTTTAACAACATTTAGTCAAAACAGAGAAATATGCCTACCCTAGATATTTATAAAATTTCCTTTTCTCCTCCCGGTTTAAATGCTCAGTTAAAATCATTCTTCTTACCACCTTAACCGAACCGTATTGTGCAGGGAAGAAATTTTTACTATTATATTATTTTCGGACACTCTGTTATTATTTTATTCGGTTGTTACTTGGCAAAATAGAGTTTTGCCAAGTATAGTGTTATTCAAGATATTTTTTATTTAAAACACAAAAATGTGAATGCGTTTTTTATGTGAAATTTGATACTCTGTATATATATCCGATGTACATTCGAATTAGCAATGGTAATGGTTTGGTAAAATTATACCGTACTCACACCCCACCCATCTCATCTCATCTCGATTGTCATTATGGATGTGTGTTAAACAGCTGTTGAACGTAAAATCGAAAGTTTTTTTGTAATGCATGAATAATAGGCCCTGTTTTTATGGAGGTTCTCGCAACGGCCAACCTGTTGTTAGGCCTGATTTTGTTCAAAGAATTTTAAACTTTTAAACTTTTCAGGAAATGACACATAATACATTCTTAGAATGTTTCTCATATTATATATATATTTATCTTGTGACGTAACATACCTGTTTTTAGAAAGTTCTGTCTCGTTGGTCTGTATAGATATAATATATATAATTTTTATAACGAATCTTGTGAAGTCACATACTACCAGTTTTCTTCTGGTCTGTATATAGAACCCGATAGAAACCCGTCTAGTTCCTCTGGGAAGAAATTTTTGCAAACATTGACGAATCTTGTGACGTCACATACTACCGGTTTAACTTTTAAACTTAAACTTTTCTTCAGTCAGGTCTGTAAAGAAACCCGTCTAGTTCCCCTTTAAAGAAATAGAGGCAATTTTTCTCTGTTCATACACTAATTTTTGCAAACATTGACGAATCTTGTGACGTCACATACTACCGGTTTAACTTTTAAACTTAAACTTTTCTTCAGTCAGGTCTGTAAAGAAACCCGTCTAGTTCCCCTTTAAAGAAATAGAGGCAATTTTCTCTGTTAATACACTCATTTTTGCAAACATCTATGTTGAGTAACGAATCTTGTGACGTCACATACTACCAGTTTAACTTAAACTTTTCTTTCCTTCTGTATAAATTTAAAATCCATTTAGTTCCCCTGGAAGACATTAAAAGTAATGTCTCTGTTAACCATATTTTTTCAAACATTTATGTTGAGTAACGACTCTTGTCACTACCAGTTTAACTTTTTAAATTGTGACCTTTCTTTTGGTCTGTAGGCCTATAGAAACCTGTTTTAGTTTACCTGGACAGCATTAAAGGCAATGTCTCTGTTTAGTAAC
The DNA here is from genome assembly GCF_964355755.1 of Antedon mediterranea. Taxonomy (NCBI): domain Eukaryota; kingdom Metazoa; phylum Echinodermata; class Crinoidea; order Comatulida; family Antedonidae; genus Antedon; species Antedon mediterranea. The sequence continues at coordinate 34,935,960 of NC_092670.1, read as the reverse complement.
GACTATTGTGACGTCACTGCCAGTTTTAACTTTTTTAACTTTTCTTCTGATCTGTATACAAACCCGTTTTAGTTCCCCTGGGGAAAAATAGAAGCAATGTAGTCTCTGTTTTAACTAATTTTTCAGTGCAACCTAACATTTACGAATATTTTTGTCATTAAATAAAGGATACTGAAAATAATACTATTTGTCACGGTTTGTAAAGCACACCTATGAGACTGTGGAGAAATATAATTGTATTTTTATAGTCTTTTCCGTTTTTAATGCGAATGTAATTGGTTTTGTCTGTGTTTACAGCACCGTAATCGCTCCCAATGTTCCTCTTTTATCAATTTATTTGTCTAATTTTATTACAATAATGAACGTTAATGTATTCCCATAACTGTTATTATATATACAATAATGTCTAAACTCTTCCCACCTGAATTCGTGAAATGTAGGCCTACTGCACCGAATACACTCACAGCACGTGAGCATAATGTAAGCCTCCAAAAAAAAGTGTGATTTATTTATTATTTATTTAACATATTTATACAGGAGTATACACAATCAAGTAGGCATATACTTGTTTTGCATTGTGGTCCTGTCGGCAAAAACGGATACCAATTTAAATATATATATATATACAAACAAAAATAAAGCAACAAAAAATATAAACTGGAAGTTAAATGTTATGAAAAGAAATGAGATCTGTATCTAGCTTTAAAGGACATGATCGTGGGTGAATGTTTTATATCTGCTGGCAAGTCATTCCATATTTTCCATTATTTCATTACAATACATTATTTTCACATAAAGTTTGATAGTGTAGACAGAGCTTTAGACATTTCCCCGGTCGTCTTATAACCTTGTTAGTCTACCCGTTTCCACTCTCAAGTATTATACCTATGAAACTCCAAGTGTGCCAACATTTTTATCTATTCACCAATATTAATACGAAACCTCATCTAGAATCTAGACTAATTGAGAGCCTTGCGATTAAAAAGTTTAACAATTAATACAGCGTGTTTACTCCCTCGAGTGATATATGGATAGTCTATTTATAGCCTCCAGAAACAAGAGTCATTAAACTTTTTATAAAATTCGCCCCATATTGTTATAATCAATATGACCCTGACACTGAGGAAATTTAAACACGAATGGGACAAACTAATTCGTATTATTTAAAATATTTGTATAACGAAACAAACATGATTATTAAATTTGTCGAAAATTGTAGTATTAATCAAAATATCCACGTTTTAACTTTAAATAATTAATAGATAGTTCGTTTAATTGTTATCTTCTTCTTCTGGTGGCTGCACCAGTAGGCCTATGCTGTGTTATGCAGTGCTGTACAACTATATAGCTTTCTACTTTAGCCTAGATTCCCAAGTGTAGTTATTTCGAGGCTTTTCGATGTTTGTCTGAAATACAAACCCAAGTAGTATACGTATGAAACGCCATATGTGCCAAAAAAAAAGCAGTACGCGGTAGCATTTAGTATAGTCTGAAAAAACACCCGGCTTAGTTAATTGAGTAATGACATTGATAAGTCTATTAAATACTTCTTATCCAGGGTAGATCAATTGTGCATTTTAAAAATTCTCAGATTAAATCATGTCCTCATCATTCACTGATACAAAGGACCGATCCTCTTTAGATGATCCAAGGATACGCTTAGAATACACGTAGAATAGTTCACTGTCGTTTTCCATAGATAAGACACGGTAGGTTTTTAACATACAACAATATTCAATTGCTTTTTTACAATTTCCAAGGATTTTGCGGCTTTCGGATTCGCCCATCTTAACCATTTTTTACTGTTATCAAGGTGAAATTACATGAATTTATAATCATACAACTTTTTTTTCTGTAAGAAGATTAAAGCTGACCTAGTACTACAGGTTTTAAATTGTCTCCTGTGTTTAAATAAAGTACTTATATCAAAGAATAATATTGTGCTTTAATTTATATTCTGCGCAATTTCCAAATAACTAAAACTTTGCATACATATTTTTTCGCGCCGCTCCTTTAGGCAGTTTTATTCAAGAGAACGAAAGCATTAGGAAACAGTTACGATGCGGTATGTTTTCTACGGCTGAAAGAATGGGTATTTGGAAACTCGGACTGGGCATGCGCACACCCTAAATCACGACTGGGAAAGGAGGGTCTATGGAAACATTTCCTGATAAATATTGAGATGCATGTAGACGGTATTTATTGTGGGATAAGCGGCGTTTTTTGTAAAAAATATATGTCTTGTTTTAAAAAGTATATACAATGGTCGTGGTTCTTCATAAGTAAGAGTGAAAGTTGAAAACAACGTACAGATGACCTTGCGGCCTGTCACGTAAAAATTCCCCTGTCCAAGTTTGCCATCATTCAACCCTCAGGGACTACAATGATTATAGACCTACGTTATATTAAGACAATGGATGCCGTCCAAATTCCTAAAATATGGCCCACGGAAAAAAAAAATCGGCAGAGATTATTTTATCCAATTGATATTCTAATTGTTATTACCTTTTGCAAGAAAGTACATATTTTTATGAAACTTTAAATTAGAACAATTTGCCATTTGAAGAGTGAAGGGGAACGTCATCAAAGGTGGTAAAGACAGAAACGCTGCGGTTTGTCACGTTTAGGAACCCCGTCTAAGTTATGGTCTTTCTAACCCTGGGCAACTCATTGTTAATCGGCAGTAAGTCATCCAGCTGTTAAAATTTGACACAATGATTTGGCTCTAAATATTTATAAAGTGATTCGTCAATCATACAAAACATATCCGTGAATTAATGACTAACCCCGGGCCTCAAGTAAATGTTCTACATGTGACAATAGTAAAAATAGTGTTTAAAAACATGTATTTTGTACCAACTTTTTTCACACATTTAGCCTTAAACGTTTAGGTTCTAAACACATTCTAAACATGTAGTCTGTATCCAACTCAACGTATCAGTGACGTGTTGATTGTTAAACACATGGAGCGATATAAAATGGTTTCTAGTTAAATCACAAGTACCTGGTTCGATCCTCGTTCTGATCACTGAGTAGCCAATTCTAGTGTATTTAGTTAAACTTGATTTTCAAGAATTTGTTGTGATGGCGCTAGTTTTTTCGTTATGCGTAATTATTATAAAATAACGAATAACGATATAAATACGTAGCAAGCTGGAAATCCATTGTTCATTGGAATGGATATTAATTCAGACCACCGTTGTTGTAAATAAATTACTTTGTATTCGTTGTCCTATCGTCATATAGTACGTTATAAAACATATTTCGTAAATACAGTGCCAGTAGCCACATGGAATTGTACTTCTAGTTTTAATCTGTAATAATCATAGACACTGTTTCGTGGAACTTTCCTAGATACTGTATAACGATACAGTTCATTAAATAGGCTGAAGTAAGAGAAATCGAATAAATTTAATGTCACATTTCGTTGAAATAATGAATATAGTACTAATGAGTATAATGGGTTTGTTCATCCAAACTGTAATATATATTTCACACATTGTGTATATGGATGTTGTTATCTAAACGTTAATAACTGCATGGCCATTAAAATGTAATGCAATGATATGTGACATAACCAGTACACGTGCTCTAATTTCTTCCATTTAGTTAAGCGTGGTTCCCACTAGCGACGCAACGTAACGCAACGCTACGACGTATTGACGCAAAAGCTTGGTTCCCACTAGAACGTAACGCAAGGACGTAAACGCAACGCAAGCGTTTTAACCAATGACAAGCGAAGTTATAGACAGTTAGCAATCACAAGCGAATAAGCCATCGCTTGTGATTGGTCAATTTACTTGCGTTGCGTTACGTCCTTGTGTTGCGTCGCTAGTGGGAACCACGCTTTAAAGTGCTGTTTTGCGTAATCACAAGTGGGAACCGACGACGCAACAGTGCTGCAAACATCGCAGGTTTGATTTCACGCAGTCGGGGCAATTATTGGAAGGGCATTTTCTTGCGTTGCGTAGGTTGCGCTACGTTGCGTCGCTAGTGGGAACCAAGCTTTATAGATTATTCTATCTATTCTACTGCAGTTACTGCAGTAACTACATTTTACCCTTTTTATGCAATTACTGTATGTTAGCAAGCCTTTTCTGAATAATCATACACATTGTTAATTGCAGTAACATGCCTCCTCATAAACTTAAACTAAAATCACATTGTATTTCCGTAAAGAAAACGTAGCCTAGATACTGCAGTAACAGCAGTAACATAATTTTGACATGATCTATTTCAATTTATCATTAATTTCTCATAATTCAAAATTCTTGATATAAAATTATTTTAAATAAACGTGTATCGACGGTGGTTTCATTTTGTATGTAAATCATGCAATTATCCTCTTATGTATGTCAACTATTGGCGTACTAGATAAAATGGAGAATTAAGAAGCGATATGCGAAAATCGATAGTTTTGTTCTTTTGTGTTTTGTCAGTTATTATAGGACGACCTGACCTGAAAAAAAAACACCACTTGTGACGTAACGCAACGCGACCTACGCAACATAAGCAAATGCTCTCCAATAATTGTGTTTTCCCCCGCCTGCGTGAAATCAAACCTGCGATGTTTACACCACTATTGTTTCGTCGGTTCCCACCTGTGATTACGCAATACAGCACTTGGCGTCGATACGTCGCTGCGTTGCGTTCTAGTGGGAACCAGGCTTTATGTACATTAAGATAACAGAGAATCATAAAAGCATGTGTCACGTAATAAAATAAACCTAAATAATTAATTTTAAAGAAAAATCAATTTGATTTGAAAAAGAAAAAAAAGGTTATACGATTCAATAATAGCTTTATGATCGTTTATTGTTTTTGTTATTTCAACAAGATTTGTATAACCACGCTTTCGCTTTCGTGCAATACCAAATATTTTAATTGTTATGGTTTAAATAGTTCGGTATTCCATAAACCTAATTATAGAAATTTAATGAAAAATCAATTTTTTTTTTTTTTAAATCGTCTAATAGAAATGCAACATAATATTATTTAGCTGGGAATTTTTTTTTATTGTTTTCTTTCGTGCAATCTTAATAATTTAATTGTTTAGATTTTAATAATATTACTAACTTAGACGGCTGAGTTCAATCGCAGTTGACTCTCGTGTCACTCTCGGTTCTTTTCGGGTTAGAAGAAACCAGTGTACGTAGCTTGGTCGCAACTGGCTGACTGGCTGAGTTCAATCGCAGTTGACTCTCAGTTCACTCTCGGTTGACTATCGGTTCTTTTCGGGTTAGAAGAAATCAGTGTAAATAGTTTGGTCGCAACTGGCTGACTGGCTGAGTTTAATCGCAGTTGGCTCTCGGTTGACTCTCGGTTCTTTTCGGGTTGAAAGAAACCAGTTTACATGGTTTGGTCGCAACTAGCTGACTCGCTTATTTGTTATTACTGTAAAGAACTTTTAGATAAGAAACGTATATCTAGTGTATACACAATTGTGCTAAAAAAATCTAGCATACATTTTTCGTGACGACGAAGGGGTTACACCGAGTCCCACAGTCCCATTGCGTTTGACTGATGACTTAGTCCTTTTACGGCTGCTGCTGCTGTTGCATGGACATGACTATAGTCTGGTTCTAGACGGCATTTCGACTTATATAATACTTGCACTGCAGATAACAATCTACTAGTACACTGTGGGCAACAACATTTTGGGGACCAGTCTAGGACATGACGTGTCCATCAGGGAGAAGCATTTTATTCTAAAGTGTAAATCTTGTACACATAGCGTGAGACCTAGTTTATCTGAATTATATAAATCAATCTATTAATATTCATTATTTTATTATTGTAGTCTCCTACAATTATTATTACGTTTTGTTTCGTGTCACACTCAGCTGCAATATTTTTATTGTCTAGTTTTGTAGTAAATAATAATTTAGACTTATCGATTATTAAATGGTTATTATTGAATCGCGTGCATATGTAGTTTTTTTTTTGAAGAGCAATTAATTATGATGAGATTAAATTTATTTTAAATATACCGTATCGATTTTGTAATACCACGTTTGGTCACATGACTGCTTTCAACGTACTAAACATGATCCTATAAAACATACAGCTTTCCATGGAGAACAGCATTATTTAGACAACTATGTTATTTCTAAAAATAATGTGTGATCCCTATCATGGAAAACCTAAACAGAAAAAAGGCGTTTGTCTTTAAAATGTCCAATTGTTCCAATTGGAAACTTTGATGTTTGCCTGATTTGAGATAATGATTGTTATACTTATTTTCAATTATAGTATTCATCTTTAATAAAGTTACAGGTAGTGAACATATACCTGATATTATGCAAATTACCATTAAGAATACAAAGGTGACAAATTTCGGTACCCGCAGGGATCTGGTTTCGTCATTTATGCTTTTTGTTACGTACAACAACCAACAGCAGTATAATATCTACTGTTTATGCTCAGTATAGTAATATATACAACAAATGTGTATTAAAATCCACTGTTTATTACCGCTTTCTCTTATTTTAATGTTTCAGATAACATAGAAGAAACAGGTCAGTTTGATAGACATTCTCTTTCAAAAGCACGCTAACAATGTCTAACAACCCTGCATTTATTTTCAGATGAAGCGATATCACATTTTCATTTATCACGTATAGTTTTGTTTTACTCGTATGGTACGTCAATAGCGCAAATATTGCCACAAAAGACCGATAAGCAACCTAATATTTTTTGGGGGTTAACATTTTGAATGTTTAAATAATCGAAAAACATAATCATAAATATTAATGATGCTGATTATTATAAATATTAATAGAAGTAATGAAAACCGATTTTAGAGAAATAAAATACTGGTACGATCAAATTAAGATAATAAATATGTTTGTCAATACGCGATGAAATAAAGCTCTGTCTACACTATCAAACTTTATGTGACAAAAAATGTGATGTGCCCATATATGGGCATGATGATGTCACATCACTACCATATTTGGCAATATCACTACCATATTTGGGCACATCAGACTTTTTTTGTCAAATTGGTTTGATAGTGTAGACAGAGCTCTAGAATGAAAAGAAGAAATATGTGCATATAATATGTTACATGTCACGTCACGTGCATTGTGCGTACAAGTCATTCCATTCAACGACCAGAGAACTGAGATTTGCTTTTGTTTTTATATTTTAAACTAGTTAGATTGTACTATGTTTCTGATAATACATCATAAATGACTTTGATTTCGTATATAACCTACAATGTAGAATAAAATAATTCTATCAAAATGAAATCTCGCCAAAATGATAACACAATCACCGTCAAAGAAATCGATTCAATTCAAACGTGAATATGAAATGACAGGGAAAACTTGATAAGCAATCCAAATTGTTGCTGTTTGATCATCGGCGAGTGTCTATAGTAGATAGCCGATGGAGCCAGTTGTTTTTCATTTTCAAATTATGCTTTATTCATACACATTATTGATATGAATATGAAATATTATATAACTCACTACTGATTATGCAGTTGATATAACAAGGCATGGCGAATATCATTAATGTTTAATATTAGGCTTAATGTGTAACTGTCCACGCTTGTCAAGCCTATACATCCATTAATGTGTCTTGCTCAACGAACTAAGTACTTTACAGATAACATGATTGTTGTTGTAACTCTACGCATATCTGCACATTACATTCGATTGAAAGTACATTATTACTAATCTGATTGACGTGATAACTAACTAAATAAGCACTAGTTTTTAATCTATGTTGTGTTATGTTGTGTTTTTCATCAGCAACGTTTCCATTTTCTAAATCTTTGGTTATGTTAGATCCTTATATGGGATATTTTTTTTTCAATAACATTACTAAAACATTTGCAACACATTGCTTGCAGTGCTGTCGCATCATCACTGTGTGACCAGGAGGTGGCGTTACCTTTAATCAGCAATGTTTCCATTTTGTAACTCTAAAGCGTGGTTCCCACTAGAACGTAACGCAAGGACGTAAACGCAACGCAAGCGTTTTAACCAATGACAAGCGAAGTTATAGACAGTTAGCAATCACAAGCGAATAAGCCATCGCTTGTGATTGGTCAATTCACTTGCGTTGCGTTACGTCATTGCGTTGCGTCGCTAGTGGGAACCACGCTTTAACATACACCAGTGGGGTACTGTAGTTTTTTTTGATAACATCACTAAAACAGTTGCACTGTGTGACCAAGTATGGAACGTCATGGAGACAAAACATTTTTATGTATATTTGATTTCCATCAGCAATGTTTCCATTTTGTACCTCTTTCGTTATATTAGATCATACTCAATGATACTTATGTGGGGTATTTCGTTTTAATAACATCATTTAAAGATTTGCAACCCATTGCTCGCAGCATTGTCGCATCATCACTGTGCGACCAGGTATGGAACGCCATAGAGTTGATTTGACTTTCATCATCAATGTTTCCATTTTGTACCTTATATATGGTTTGCATGTTAGATCATACTCCAGTGCTATTACAGTCAGTCATTATAACTAAACTATATAACACATATATACTCACACATTGTTTTATCACGGTAATACCAGGTATGGAACGCCATAAAGAACAACGCCTTTGATATTTATATTTTGCGTTACCTTCTTGAATAATCATAATACTTTATTTTTAGTTGAGATTTTTTAACAACGATGGTAATATTTTTAGATTAATATTGTTTACTAATATTATTATTATTATTACACTGATTTATTTTAGTACCAGATATATGCAATGTATCTCGATGTAAACATGGCGGAACGTGTATCAGCTACGGAGACATGTATATGTGTAAATGTGCACCAGGTTATGCTGGAGTTATGTGTGAAATAGGTAAGAAAATTGTCGTGTTTCTTAACAGTAAAATATTTTTGAATATGCGACGCCGATTGGAACATTTTACCGTAAATTTTGCACCACTTCGTTACTATCGAATTATCAAGTTTTGCTGGTGTCACCATTACTATTAATGATGTGTAATTATTCAAGAATCTAATAGAGTTTAAAATAATCGAAATAGAATATAATTTAAAGATAACCTTAAATCTAAATGGATTAAACCATTGATTCTCACAGGGGTCTTGTTTTAATAATTAAAGATAAATATATAATTGACAAACATAGTTCAACCTTGTCGTTACTTATTCTAGTTACGTTCGAAATGTAACATTTACACAGACAGGGTAAGCCATGATGAGTAGGTTAATTTTCTTATGTAGACATTTATATTAAAATGGAAATGATTAATTCGTATTAAGCTAACCTTTGGCTTTCTACTTTTGTATCATCTGTATATTCAGTCAGGTTTATCCCTAGGCAAAGAAGACGTTCGATCTCTCTTGTGAGGCCGAGTCGAAGGAGCTAAGGAGGCTATAAAAGATGAATTAACAACCAAATTTTACATTGTAGGCCTAGAATAAATTAAAATCAAATAAACCGGATGTACGATCTAAAGAAGATATTTATATTTATATCTCCTTATTCAATTCATTCAACGAATATATGAACAACGGTATGTTAATGCCATGTTTATGTAATGATATATATTTACAGTGCTGCACTGCACAAGGCAGCCACACTAAAGTTTCTACTCATATAGTTTATGTATATAGACGAACCAACGCCTAATTTCTCATCCGAAGGACGAAGTTGAATGTTTGCATTATGAAAAAACACGTCATCTTACACAACATAAAACATTGCCCCATTTGGCTCTATATACAACATTTAAAGACTTATTTATATCCATTCGGCTGTTACGGTATATAAGCTGTCTTTCCTCCTTCAACACTAGTACAGCAATGACAGCAAAAAAAAAAACTCCAAGTTCCGTTTTCAAGACCTCTTTAATCTACCCTCATGATTGCTCTTTTCCTCAAACGTCCCCGTTTTATTAGCTAGTACCCTTCAAAGTCTAACTTCTGATTTTGTCATTCCCTTTCCTAATTTGAGATTTGTCTTCAAATCTACTTTCATATTTTCCAATTTCCTTAATTCTAATTTCCATAATACTTATTTCCTTAATTTTTCTGGTATTTTAGGATCTTGTTTCCTCTTCTAAATACAATTTTAGCTCGTTCATAGACGTGTTAATTACATTTGCTCATGACTGTCTATAAATTGATAATTTATTTTGAACAGATATATTAATTAAATAATACAATAAATAATAATACAAAATGGCAATTTATCTATAATAAATCTGTATATATTTTAATCATTATAGGGCCTACCAAACTTAGGCAAAATTGATATTGTCAAATATTTGGATTTGAAAACTTGGTTTGATAGGTAGGCTTAGTTATGTGAGAAGTTAAACTACTACTCTTTTATTTTGCCTTACAGACACAGACCCTTGTTCACCAAATCCTTGTAAAAATTCTGGGAAATGTACAGTAGGCTTAACAAAGGAAGACACGTTCGTTTGTGAATGTCAAGCCGGATACAGTGGACGAACTTGTGATTTGTGTAAGTAAATAGTTAACACGATTTTGGATGTTATATGTCAGTAATACATCCACGTAGACGCGCGCGTACCATGTAAGTGCGCGTATAAGACACATCCATGTGGACGCGCGCGTACCATGTAAGTGCGCGTATATTTTATGGTACACAAATCATTTATCATTTATTGTAAGCGCTTTCGAATCTTGATCCAATCCTAATTGTTTTTACTTATTAATCGAGTTTTATTACACTGCACTAAAGTTAATTTTTCATACACACAACACTATACATGATCAACAATACAGGTAGCCAAGCACTTACCATATATACAATTTACAATAATATATTACTGTATATTCCTAAGAACAGTGATTTTCTGTAGTCAATAAAATGCATTCATTATTTTTACAACAATTTATAATTCTATGACGTCACAGCTTGCTTAATATCGATTTTGAATGTGTTGATGTAATGAAATGCTCAAATTTTAAATTTAGAAATAATATTCATAGACTTTTCAGATTAAATTTATGAATACAAAGATACTTATACTGAATTAATGATGGGTAGAATGTCTACGATATTCACACTGATTTACCCAGAGGTGTTAGTGTTAATGTTTTTAGACTGAAAAATAATGATAATCAATACATTGGAAAGCGTTTCATAGTGCACGCTCCATGGCGTGTCATACATGTATTCTCTTGATATCTGCAAATTGAAAAAACATTGTCTACTCTTTTCACACACATAATTGTGAATGGATGGTGTTAGTAGTCTAATGTTTAATGGATGAACAAGACAATTAATTAATGCGTCTACCGCCCTTCATGGCGTCTCATACTTTCTTGGAAAAAGAACATGATTATTATTTCATGTTTTTAAAGTTAGTTAGCTGTAGTGCAATAAACTATTGATTCTGAGATATAGGCCTACTATACAATACACGAAATCGTATTCACAGCATTCTAAAGAATGTTCACATTTTTACATTTGGCTTATTTGATTTTTAATTAGGTCATGGTCTAACGTAATTAAAAATAATTGTATCCTAACATGATCCTTCATTTCTAGTTCTCTGTGTTATATTCTTTATAATGTAATTTTGGTATAGTTACACTATATAATATAGTTAATAAGTTAATATAGTAATGTAACAGTTTTTAATCCACTTCAGTTTACTACAACTTTGTTCACGTGATACTCTGACCAAATGGTGGTCTGTCTTTTATTTTTGAACACCCTTTCACTCAGACTTGTTTTCACCTGAGAGCGAGTTTCCCTGACCCATCAAACTAAAGTAGGACAGGGCGTTACAGAGAAAAACAGATGTACTTAAGTACAAGGCGCCGTAAGATAATATATTATTAATAATACTACATTATTGTATCTTTAATTGCTAACACAAAGTAACGCTTCAACTATTTTCTCATTATGGTGTTTTTGCTGAAGATGTACATGCCATAAAAAGACGTCTTTTATTAATTTGTTTACGCTTTGGCGCCCCATACCAAAGTCTATTCAATCATGATCGGTTTCTTTATTCATAAAATATTGAGAGAATTATTGACTGTAAATCAGTTGTATTGAACTGTCAGACAAACAGACTCCATTTGCTGTCTTCCTTCTTGAAATTGAATTTTGAAGAATATGCTATAATAATCAATCGTTGAAAAAAAAAACCTATATAAATTATCTTTCGAAATTGTCAATTATGACCGTTATTCATTATTTTCATCATCCTCTTTTTTCATTTTGTCTGCATAGTGCATCACCAGGATATTCATAAAACCATCATTATCGTTATCTTCTTCCTCTTGTTTTTCGTAAACATGGTTATCATTCCATCATCAGTAGGCCTATAAATGACGTCATAATCATTATCTTCATCTTTGTCTTTTATTATCATCACACATTGTGTAATCAATTGAAGTAGGCCTAATGATATTTAAACCTATTATTATGTTATACAGCTCCTTGTGATAAAGTGTGTTCTATGATCTATTCGCCCGTATGTGGATCTGATATGTTTACCTATATATCCGAATGCCAGCTTCAGAGAACAGTGTGCAACAAGCCCTGGTTGAAAGCTATTGATGATAAACCATGTAAAAGTGTAGGTGAGTTTACCGGGAATTGTCGCATTCTCAAATAATCTGCCGGATAGTGCTCATTCCCAAACTGCCTACTAGGATATTTCTCATTCAAAAACTTATCGGGATTTTACTCATTCCTCAGAGAGTCCATCGGGATTTCGCTCATTCCTCAAAGAGTCCATTGGGATTTTGCTCATTCCTCAAAGAATCCATCGGTATTTTGCTCATTCCTCAAAGAGTCCATCGGGATTTTGCTCATTCCTCAAAGAATCCATCGGGATTTTGCTCATTCCTCAAAGAATCCATCGGTATTTTGCTCATTCCTCAAAGAGTCCATCGGGATTTTGCTCATTCCTCAAAGAGTCCATCGGGATTTTGCTCATTCCTCAAAGAGTCCATCGGGATTTTGCTCATTCCTCAAAGAATCCATCGGTATTTTGCTCATTCCTCAAAGAGTCCATCGGGATTTTGCTCATTCCTCAAAGAGTCCATCGGGATTTTGCTCATTCCTCAAAGAGTCCATCGGGATTTTGCTCATTCCTCAAAGAGTCCATCGGGATTTTGCTCATTCCTCAATGAATCCATCGGGATTTTGCTCATTCCTCAAAGAGTCCATCGGGATTTTGCTCATTCCTCAAAGAGTCCATCGGGATTTTGTTCACTCATTCCCCAAACCGGGAATTTACTCATTCCCCAAACCGGGAATTTGCTCATTCTCAAAAATGTCTTAGCTAATACTATATTATGTCTCATAATGTGACGAGAGTCAGATTTAGCTTTTATCATTATTTGGTTGATTGCCAATTACGTTCAATGTTATTCTATGTACTTAGGATGTAAAACATTATGTGCTCCAACTCCTAAACCTGTATGTGGTACCGACTGCGTCACGTACACAAATGAATGTGAACTTGATAACGAGCGAAGATGCGAGGCTCAGAAATACCAAACGCAGCTAACAAAATCTTACAACGGAGACTGTAGAGGTGAGTATTCAAATAAATATGCAAAATAAGCATTTTATGCAAATTATTATTTAGAATCTGTTCCTCTGACCTAGAGGTTATTAAATCGTAGTTGATTAACATGTGAATTAGTATGCAAACAAATTCAACAAAATCAAATTACAAATATATATAATTACATAGTAATGTCTACGTTATGAAGACGAAATAGCAAATTTGTATATTTTTTAGAAGAATAGAAATAGGGTATGGCTAAACATTAAATAATCAAATTTACATTCACATACTAGAAATAAAAACAACTATCGACTAAATATTAAAATTCAATCTGTATTCCTAACAAGACCCAAACATTGGAATAGTTTGCCAATCAATATAAAAACAAATCTAGTGTTAATCATTTTAAATCACAGATCTCGTATCCGATTAATTGGCTAAGTATGATTTATGGCAGTATAATAATATAATAGTATTGCTTTGTAATATCACTTGATTATTTTGCAATTTTATTGTGTCATTTTTGTTCTTTATATTTTTGTAAAGATGTACAGCGTTTTCCAGGTCTTGCCTTTGTTGTATGTCCATAATTGTATTTGGTTGTTTTTTTTTGCGATTATGATGGAAATAAAGTTTGATTGACATTGCGTGGAATGTAATGGAATGATATGCAAATGAGTATATGCAAATGTGATTACAGTTGTATTGAAGTGATTAAAGTTGTACTTGTATATTAGGAGGAAAAGCATGATGTAAACTATGCAAATGGTTTTAAATAAAGCTCCCTACCTTTGCAAACTAATTTCCTTAGCTTAGGGAAATCCAAACACTTATTCCACTAAAACACACCGCTAGCCCCTCAGGGTTGTATTTTATGTTGCCTACATGAAAACACTCGAAATAATCACAATTATACTATTCACGTTCCAATCGATCTGTTCTGTAATTACATTAAGTCACAGATGTGTATCGGTACCGTATTTATTAGGCTGTAAAATATAATTCTAGCTTACCTTTTCTGCATGTCTTTAGGTTCAAACTCTCCTCATTTGTGGAGAATACTTTCTGTCGCAAAATGTACTTTGATAACCATAGTAAATTTAATCACACGTCAGATGTTGATTATCCTGAAACATTAATGCGACAGAATACATTTATATGTCAGTGCTGTAGGTTCAAGATGATTAAACATCTAGTATTATTCATTATGCCTAATAGCGAAATGCATGTAATGTTCTCTTCTTTTTACGGTTATCACTAAGTAACTGCAACATACAAACAGTCAGTGTAATATACAGACAATATTCCTACTTCAGAGTCCAAATTCAATTACTGTAATTGGTATTCTCTCAAAACAAAATTCCCATAACCTTATATAAGGTGTACTTTACTTTTAATTTTAACTCGTGAGAAAGAACTTCTTCCCGAGTGTACAGTACTTTTCATAATCTGTAAGATTTAAAAGATAACTGACAGTGTACATAATATCTAGTAAGATTACATTGTTATAAACGTCTATTTTATGCTCAATTGAACTTGCAAATTGATTTTTAAAACTTTAAAATGCAATTTATATATCTTTAGAAAAAGGCTATTGTTGACGTACACGGTTATTTTCTTTATTTTGTAGCATTTAGTTGTGACATACGTCGACCGTACAAATGCAGTAAGTGCCTGTTACTAACCGGTCGAGTATGTGGCTCAGATGGTAAGCGCTACAAAAGTGAATGTCACTTGTTGATCAAGGCTTGTTCTAATCCTGGACTTAAGAAAGTCGATTGTAAGTATATAACTTGATCAGTACACATGGAGCTGCACAAGACCTTTTCTGTTCAATATTATAATTTTTTTTGTATCACAAACCTTGGTGACACAGTCAGTTTTGAATTGTTATGGCCTAGCTTTTGTTCGAAACTTTCGTAAATTCAACATTTGGTGCCCGTGGACAATAGTCAACATATTTTCCAAAGCTACGTACCCATTGTTGTCAATTTCTTTGGCTAAAGCCTCGTCATTTTTTTATTTTCTCTTCTCGCAGGCAAAAGAAAGGGAAATTGTACAATTCCAACTGATCTAAACAATGTCGTGGCTAGAGGCAGGTACCCAGGAGACACGGTTCCAGTAGGCACAAGGCTTGTCTTCTTCTGTAAAAGTGGTTACACGATGAAGGGTAATGCCGAAGTCAAATGCAAACTTGGAAAAAGAATTAAACCACCAAAGTGTTATGGTAAGGATATTTCTATTTCATCCGTGACGTAATGAAGAGATAAAGTGACGTAATGAAAAAATACAATGCGTACGCACGCGCACCATGATCACAGTTTGAGCATGCGCATTAAAGTGCGTTTGTGGTATCACTGACGATGTTAAAAGCAATTGTCATTTTCGAAAATTTTATCATAAATTTCAAATTTTTGAGGAGATTAATTGTGTTATTATTTTCTACTTTCTTTCACTTTAAAAAGCATGTCATTAAAATCTAATGTGGTTTCATTGTAGTGTGGTCTCAGTTTTGGTATCCTTTGTCACGCACATGATATCTTACCCGTTACCGTTTCTTGCCGCTATTCCCTTACCCTAAACTTTATATGAACATGGATATTTCTAATTAACTTACTATCTTTTGAAGAAAAAACAACCAGCAATATCTTTTTTTGCAGAAAATTGTAATGACATAACACGATTTGAAAATGGTGCCTTCAATGGCCAGTCTACTCATGGAGAGGAGATTTTCTTCTCTTGCAACACTGGATATAGTCTTGTCGGTGCATCAAAGATTAAGTGCATTAATGGCGATTACTCGTCAGTTATTCCAAGTTGTAAAGGTATGTTCGTGTGGACTTAAAGATATATTGTCCCCCTGAAAAAAAATAATTTGTTAATTTGTTTTTGTTGAATATTCCATCCTAATGTCACATAATAGTTATTCACTTTGCCTAAAAATTGAATTGAAAACTACAAAATAACCTATTAAAAGCCTGGTTTAATTAATCTTTATTTTCATGTTTTGGGAGACAATTCATCTTTAATGTATATTTCTTCTTTTTACAAGAGATTACTGCTTTTACGTTTTATCTGCAAATATCCTATGTTTCACTTCATTTTCTTCCTCTTGTTCGATTGTCATACCTTTATATTATCTGTGAACCTTCCACCATCCTTTTACTAATCCCTACTAATCAATTTTGTAATTATAAATGTTAATTTTGTCGTTTACTTATCTACTTTATTTACAAAGAAAATAAAAGAAGTTGTCATTGTCATAAATTCCAAGTTATCTTTGCTTTAGTTCATTTTACCTGTCCTATTTTTTACATCTAAATTTCAAACTCTTCCTGTTTTATCGTCATATTTTAACTCCACAACTTGTTTCCTTCAGGGATGGTCTGTGGGTTTATTTGTGATCACACTAAACAATGATCTGTTCGGCAATACACAATCCACTTGCTAAAAATATTGTTTTATTTGTTTATGTGATGGAAGTAAAGATAGATTTTAAGTTAAAGTTAAAGTGCTTTTTTACAGCAAAGTGCGCACGAATTGATTCGATCTCGAATGGTCAAGTAACCGAAAGTTCTAATTCCGGACAAAGTTATCAGTTCACATGCGACAAAGGGCATACTCTGATCGGCGCTGGAAATATAACATGTACTGATGGTGGTATTTACACTTCGTCAATTCCAGAATGCAAAGGTAATTGTAACTTGCACACTAACCTAACATAATTATATCATTATAAAATAAAATTCTCAATCAATCAATCAATCAGACTTATTATAGTGCCGGTATCCATAAAATAATGTGTTCAACGGCCCTTGACAAAGTTAAACAGGAAATGCTTCTGTGACAAGTTGGTTTTCAGTCGTATTTTGAAGGTGTTGACGTTTTCGTGGTAGTGTGTTCCACAAAATGGCTGCTGCACAGGAAAATATCGCATTATTTACTTGAACATACAACAATTATTAATTAAATTTGTTTATGTTTACAGCGGACTGCATTCCAATGAAACCGTTGCAACAGGGACAAATTATCCCAGGAACTACACACGGCCAAGAAACTGTATTTTACTGCCTTGCGGGATACACTTTGGAAGGCGTAAACAAAACCAGATGTGTTGATGGAAAATACAAAGACCCAAAGCCAACTTGTAGAGGTACGACCATTTAAGGATTTCGCAAAACTTGACTATTTGATACTTTTCGACATAAACCATAGGCGGATTTGAATGAGCCTCCACCCCACCAAATACAATGGGAAAGATAGACTTAATATATTTTCGAAAATGCATTTCATTTTACCATTTTTGGCCCTGGGCCCTTATTTCAAAATCATGAATACGTCACTGTCTAAATGTTTCATTGGAGAAAATACGCCTTAAGCAAAACTTTAGTGGTAATTAACAGGGTAAGTTCGGTATATTTCTTTGTTTTAGTATAGTAGTAATACTTGAGCAATGTATTTATATTTGTCTCTAGCAAATTGTCCTGAGCCGGTACCGCCTAACAACGGCATCGCTACGGGTGATTCTTATCACGGAGGCACGGTGACGTATACCTGTTTCCCAGGATATACGATTGATGGTGTGAATAGTACGGTATGCGCTGACGGGAAATATCAAAATTCTCCACCGATCTGCCGCTGTAAGTATAAATACCCTTGGTGTTGTGTATACACGTTTCCTATTTTTTCCTAGTATCATTATGAACTTCTCGCTTGCTGAAAACATTCAATTTTAACGTTGTTGGTCTATGATATATATAATAGTTATGAATTGTTGATAATTAAATTGTGTATTATTTGTTAAATGCTGCAGTGAAAAAACAGGGTAAGGTATAGTTTATTTATTAACATAATCCCCGACATAATCATTTGTATTGTTATTGTTTTGTTTCATTCCTCGTGATTTATATCTAATCGTAATCGTAAATTGAAGCCAACTTCAATCAAATCACTCAAGGTAGATTTACCTTTGTCATCAAGGGGATTCGATTGGTCGATTTCTACCACGTGGCCACTGTAGTTCAATTTAAATAACTTTTCTTGACAGCTCTATGTAATGAAGCAGACAAACCAAATAACGGCTATTACGATGGGTCCTTTGAAAATGGTAGTACGATATCCATAAAATGTTATGCTGGATATTCGCTGGTCGGTGACGGCATTATCGCGTGCATTGCTGGTAGATTGAATAGCAGTTTAGACCTATGTAAAGGTATGTTTGAATATTTATTATCATGCGTGTAACATATTCATATAGGGCCTAGTAGTTTACCGACTGGATTTAAGAGGAGTTCTATCAGATAGCTGAACTTGAGAACATTGTTTGATTATCTAAGTGAAATACTTTGTTGCAGTACACTCTCTGAGCCACAATATGTAGGCCTAACAATGAGTAGATCTAAAGAACGTGTTGTTGTTTGTCCATTTCGTACTTTTTCCTTTTTTCCACCTAAATAACACTTTAATTAATGAACACAAATCTAATCGGCGCCTGTTGTATAAAATACGTTAACAAATATCATATTTAAATAATAAATAAATATATCTGTAGTTGTTCATGTTCCAATTCATTTGCAGCTGATTGTATCTTCCCTGGCCGTCCTCTTAACGGTGACGTGTCTGGTGACGTGTCTGGTGACCTTGTCCACGGTGGGCAGATAACTTACACATGTAACGAAGGGTACACACTAGTTGGTGGTAATACAGCAACATGTATTAACGGTAACTTCCAGGGAACTGAACCTGTATGTCGAGGTACAGTAAGAGAATACTTTTTCTAGCTGCATAACATTTATTCATATTCTGCTCACCAATTTAACCCGTCACGCTTTATTTCTTGATCAGAAAGTTCATTGTTTGACTACAAAACATTGGCTTAAGACGGCCTAGACAACGTTACGTATTTCGCTCTCTGCGACATTCGGTTTGTGTTTTTAGAGGAAGGTGGCTGCGTCATCAAAACTACGTGCTATAGATTCTGCTTACAGCAGTCACTTGTATACTTTGCAGTTTCTACTTGTTTTACTAATATTTTTTGACTTATTATTATACCATACCATTTTAGATTTATGTTATGTTATTTATATCAACTTATATACCAAACTGCGTCCGTAAACCGGAAGGATGTTGAGAATATAAGTTGAAGTTGATTACGTGTATTGTGACCGTTAACTTATGTCCTACAGAAGAAATAAAGTAATATTGTTTTACCAACTGTAGCTAATATTTTTAATTATAGAAAATTGTGATACATCAACATCCATTCCCTATGGAACGTATACCGGTTCTCTGATTCATGGCGGATCAATTAGAGTCACGTGCGATCTTGAATACACACTTGTTGGTAGTAGAAAGATACGATGTATGGACGGTCAATTTACGTCCAGCCTGAATATATGTAAAGGTATTGTACATAAGCATTTTGCAACCACGTTTATAATCAGTGCGGCAGTACGATCGCTGTAAAGCGAATGGTTAATTTATTAAAGACTTTTAGAAATAATAATTTATATTCCATAGTTGTTATTGTATATCAGTTGTTCCATTAGGCCACCAACAATCTAAGAAACAAAAAACAATACGTTGATTATCATCATTTGATTCTGCAGCTCCCTGCAACTCAATTTATCTCGAAAATGGCATTGTGAAGGGAACCTTTTCACATGGTGGAGATATTTACTTTAACTGTGTTACCGATTACAAACTCGAAGGTGTGGCTGTAACAACGTGTGTCGACGGAAAACTTAGAGATGAGTTACCAACATGTCATGGTGAGTTAGAAATTCATTTCAATTATAAAATTAATACCCAAACGGCGCCCCATACACAGTTCTTACTTATTGCAGACTCTGCAGAAAGACTCGGTTCCATGGGTCTCAAACCCCAGTAACGTAACTAAATTCTTCTGACTTGGATCAAATTGTTCACCTTAGGAAGAATAATTCCTCCGAAAATACAGCCAGCTTTTGCCTCCATAGTCTTTGTGTGCAGTCATTACTACCGTACCTATCAAATTCCCAAGAAGGTGTTATCAAAATTTTAAAATGTGACTCAGTTGTGGTTATAATGTCATTATCTCACATCAATTTAGCAAATGGTCGATGCCTTTTGTAATTGTACTCTGGTTCTTGTTTTAGCTTCTTGCAACTCAGTAAACCTTCAAAATGGCCGTGTGACAGGTGATTTCACCCACGGCGGCAACATTTTCTTCAGTTGTACTGCAGACTATAAACGTACCGGGGTTGCTGTTACAACGTGTAGAGATGGCAGCTTACGGGATCCGTTACCTACCTGCCATGGTGAGTTTGATTAATACCACGAATAGACAGCAAGTTACTTAAGTCTATATACAGCACAGCAACTATCAGCTTTTTCAGGTGCGAATCTTGATGGTTCGTTATGTAGGCCTATAGTCTGCCATTTATCTACAGAAGGTGTTGGAATAGTACACCAGTCTGTATCTGAATACCGCTAACTCCCAACCAAAAAATTAACCAAATTATCAGGTGGGTTTATTATTATCATGTCCAAACTATAGAGGGCGCTATAGTTATATATGCAAAACCATAGAGGGCGCTACTGACATTTTTAATAGAAAACTCGGGAAAGTTGGCAGGTCTGCTCTTAAAACTTTTAAAGTACTTGGATTTACATTTTTTTTCTTATTCCAGCTTCCTGTAGCTCCATTACCATCAGCAATGGTGATGTAACTGGAGATCTCACACACGGCGGACAGATGGTGTTTAGTTGTGATTCAGGTTACGAAATTGATGGAGTTCCCCGGACAACATGCGTAGATGGAAGTTCACAAGCTTCTCTACCTACTTGCCGCAGTAGGTTCAATTTCGATGATTACGTCGATGAAAATATTACATAAAGCCGATTTTCCACTAGGCGAATCGAAACCAAAGCGTCAGCTTAATACACATGCGTATTCATGTTACCATCTTCCAAATCCCTCTCTACGCATGCGTATAAGGTGACGCTTTCGATTCGTGGGAAATAGGCTTTAACCATCCTGAATAAAGTATTTTTAAAAATCTGTTTTACGACGACTCCGCTATTATAGTGTATACGGCCACCAAATTTCAATTTGATTATTGCTTATTTGTTATGATACCCTCTTTAGAGTTGTGCAGTTCTGTTTCTCTTCCTAACGGCTCCGTAACGGGTGATTATACTCATGGACGGCAGGTTACATTTTCCTGTGATTTCGGTTTTACCCTGGATGGCGTTTCCTCAACAACATGTGAAAATGGGCAGCTTGCAGATCAAACTCCATTTTGTCGAGGTATGTGATTATGACAAATTACGTTTCCATCATATTCCATTTTTCAGGTCAATTTGTGATTTCAAAATTTCTTTATTATGCGCTTGTGAAAACTTATAAAAGACACAATTGCTTATAATATTAAAAAAATTACAAATATACAGTATATATTATAAGCACACAAACAAAATCATGAATAAAAAGGTGGTGAAAAAAAGCCAGATAAAACAAGTAAACAAACTAATTGAGGTATTCCACATTCAAATATTGTTTCAGTATAGATATTCTTTAAAAAAATTTATCTACTATTAGCCAACTGTGACGAACTTAGTGCACCCTCCAATGGAACTATTTTGTTTTCAAATAACGTGAATGGCGGAGTAACAACATTTCAATGCTTGAAGGGGTTCACATTGGTTGGTGGAAATGAACTCAGATGCAACGATGGAGCGTATGACAAAGAACCACCCAAGTGTGCTGGTAAGTCATAAGAACCACCAAGTGTGCTTGTAAGTTATAAGAACCACCTAAGTGTGCTAGTAAGTCATAGGAATCACCCAAGTGTGCTAGTAAGTCATATGAACCACCCAAGTGTGCTAGTAAGTCATAAGAACCATCAAGTGTGCTGGTAAGTCATAAGAACCACCAAGTATGCTGGTAAGTCATAAGAACCACCTAAGTGTGCTAGTAAGTCATAAGAACCACCCAAGTGTGCTAGTAAGTCATAGGAACCACCCAAGTGTGCTAGTAAGTCATAAGAACCACCTAAGTGTCCTAGTAAGTCATAAGAACCACCTAAGTGTCCTAGTAAGTCATAAGAACCACTCAAGTGTGCTAGTAAGTCATAAGAACCACCCAAGTGTGCTAGTAAGTCATAAGAACCACCAAAGTGTGCTAGTAAGTCATAAGAACCACCCAAGTGTGCTAGTAAGTCATAAGAACCACCTAAGTGTGCTAGTAAGTCATAAGAACCACCTAAGTGTCCTAGTAAGTCATAAGAACCACTCAAGTGTGCTAGTAAGTCATAAGAACCACCTAAGTGTGCTAGTAAGTCATAAGAACCACCTAAGTGTGCTAGTAAGTCATAAGAACCACCTAAGTGTGCTAGTAAGTCATAAGAACCACCCAAGTGTGCTAGTAAGTCATAAGAACCACCTAAGTGTGCTAGTAAGTCATAAGAACCACCTAAGTGTGCTAGTAAGTCATAAGAACCACCTAAGTGTGCTAGTAAGTCATAAGAACCACCTAAGTGTGCTAGTAAGTCATAAGAACCACCTAAGTGTGCTAGTAAGTCATAGGAACCACCCAAGTGTGCTAGTAAGTCATAAGAACCACCCAAGTGTGCTAGTAAGTCATAAGAACCACCTAAGTGTGCTAGTAAGTCATAGGAACCACCCAAGTGTGCTAGTAAGTCATAAGAACCACCCAAGTGTGCTAGTAAGTCATAAGAACCACCAAAGTGTGCTAGTAAGTCATAAGAACCACCCAAGTGTGCTAGTAAGTCATAAGAACCACCTAAGTGTGCTAGTAAGTCATAGGAACCACCCAAGTGTGCTAGTAAGTCATAAGAACCACCCAAGTGTGCTAGTAAGTCATAAGAACCATCTAAGTGTTCTAGTAAGTCATAAGAACCACCTAAGTGTGCTAGTAAGTCATAGGAACCACCCAAGTGTGCTAGTAAGTCATAAGAACCACCCAAGTGTGCTAGTAAGTCATAAGAACCATCTAAGTGTTCTAGTAAGTCATAAGAACCACCCAAGTGTGCTAGTAAGTCATAAGAACCACCCAAGTGTGCTAGTAAGTCATAAGAACCACCAAAGTGTGCTAGTAAGTTATAATAACCAACCAACATTTTAAACATTTTAGGTGACTGCCCGGAAGCTATACCACCTGCCAACGGGCTTATACGAGAATCAAACACCACCCACGGGGGACTAACAATATTTGAGTGCAATAAGGACTACAGTATAGACGGTGATAAGAAGACATATTGTATAGACGGCCAGTACAATCATGAAGCCCCAGTGTGTAGAAGTATGTATACGGTTTTTTTTTAAATGTTCTGATATTTAAATCCATTCGGTCACCAATATAGAAACAACATATTCATATCGACAAACACAAACCCGTTTTAAGTAATCTTTACACACATATTGGAACCTCCATACCACGATCTGTTTTTATTTCAGACTATATCATTATAAAGCTTGGTTCCCACTAGGATGCAACGTAAAAACGTAAGCCGCAACGCAAGGATTATATAACTGTTGCTTGTGATTGGTCAAATCTTTGCATTGCGGCTTACGTCCTTACGTTGCATTCTAGTTGGTGGGTGTGTGTGTGTGTGTCTGTTGATCTATATGTGTATGTGTAGTTATATGTTTACATTTATATATATAAGTATATAATCTTCTTACATGGCTTCCCAACATACAAGTTTCAATTGGATTTTTGTTTCCAATTGATCGATACTTTCTTGGGTTTTTTTGCCACTTTCATTTTGTATATAACTGAATCATCTTTTTATACATTATGATTTACTGTATTATATCTAAAAAAAAACCAAAATATTTATATATAAAATATCAGAAATTATAATGTTTTTACTCAAATATGAATGAAAGAAATAAATGTTTATTTGAATTGAATTGAATTGAATAGTGAGAACCAAGCTTAAGAAAATCTGCGGATCTGTACGGGGCGCCGTTTAAGACATTGTTTATATGTTACACCCCATCTGTATTTTGAAACAAAAAACAAGTTTGCCTACAACAATTGTTCAATACTTTGTGAATTATGTTATGTTACACGTGTCGTCTAAATATTTTACTAATGAATTATATCTATATTGATAAAAAGAATTTTAAAAGGTTTGAAGTTTAGCCTTTATATATAACTGTTTTCATATTCATTCACTTCCAACTTCAGAGAAATGCCCACGTCAAAGGAACTTTAATGGTCAGCTTGGGGGCAGTCGTGCACATGGTGGTATTACCCAATTTTCATGTACTCCGGGCTTTACGTTAGTAGGGGTCAATATGACAGTATGTCTGAACGGAGAATACCAAGATGACCAACCTGTGTGCAAAGGTAGGTTTACATTGTGAAATTGTATTTAAACTTCTAATTTGCATATTCGAATATTTTTTTCTACGCTAGATAATGGGCTCATCAGATAGAAATGTTCTGTATCTTAATGGATAGACAAAACTGAATAAATAGATATTGTATTTTTTGATTTTGTAATTAAAACGATATGTGCATAATTATGTATGTGAATACTATATTAATTAGGCTTAGTGTAAGATATACATTTGGTATATTGGGAAGCTTACATTTGGTATATTGAGAAGATTACATTTATTGATATCTTTTAGAGGATTGTCAGCCACCAGCAGATATTGAACACGGTACATATACTGGCGAGTACACACACGGTAGTGTTATTACATACACGTGCTCGAATGGTCATTCGTTGACTGGTGACGCTCAACGTAACTGCTCTGATGGGGACTACACTGGCTCTGATCCTGAATGTAATGGTAGGTGTTCTAAACAAAGTAGGGATTAGACTTGCCCCAAGTCTGTTTTTATTTCGACCGCGATTTTTGTCTGAAATACACGAAAACCTAGTAGTATACGTATGAAACGCCATATGTGCCAAAATATTTATCTTTTTACTAATATTAAGACAAAACTCTATCTGGAACCCAGACTAAGTAGGGATCCTACAATGAATGAATGAATGAATGAATGAATGAATGAATGAATGAATGAAAAATCCTCCTGTTGAAGATTTATCAGTCGTATTGGTTTTTTTTCCTTTATTCACCAACCTTATTATTGTAAATCTTTCATTCCCAAACGAATAAACTTTACATTTTTAACCAAACATTTCAACTGAAATCTATCTCTAGCTTAATTGGTAGAAGATCAGTTATTGGGAAAAGCTGTCTCTACCTTTGTCAAACTTCAATATATAAGGCCTGTAGACTTTTTTGGAAACTTGTTTTCTGCAGTTTGTCCACTGGTATACACTTAAGCATAGTCTATAGTTTAGCAAACTTTACAAAACTTCAAATTTGCACACTTGTTTTCTGCAGTTTGCCAAAAGTTTTTCAACTGGTCTACACTAAAGCATATAGTCTAGCAAACTTTACAATTATTAATTAATAACATTACTGTATAATATTATGGATATTTATACTGACGCACCAACCTATATTTTTATTTTATAATTTTGACAGCAAACTGTGTAGAGATTACGGACTTTCCTAATGGTATTGTGACAGGTCAACCAGTACATAACGAGTTTCTAACTTTTGCGTGTGATAACGACTACACGCTTGAAGGCCCTGTTCAAATTCGTTGTCAAGATGGTGCTTATAGTGATCCTTTTCCACAATGCATGGGTAAATTGTATTTCTTTTTACTTTTGAATATTTAATGAACGGATACATTAAGATGATGAGAAATCTTCTTAGTATAGAGGAGAATTTCAAAGCCTATAACTAGGTCTACAAGAGTGTGGAGCATAACAAAGCATGGACGGATGAAATGGGGCTCGTCTGGTCCGCGCACACTAAAACATTTCAACAATGCAATAAATACAACATTGAGTTAGTTCAGCATTGTTTTTACATGTCATTATTTTGAACGAAATGCCCTTAATTAAAAAACATTAATATATGTAATATTAACAATTCTAACCAATCATAATAATTAAATCAATAAAGTTACACACCTTTTTGTTTTCATTATATTTGTATTCGTATCATTCTTTGTTTTCTGAAGAGAGTGCTAAGAGATCTATGTTACGCTATGGTAAGTGTTCAAGCGTATCCGTCACTGTTTTGTGTGCACTTGGTTTCTGACGTCGTTTTTAACGTAATTTTTGTATCACTGTTTTTTTCATATTAGTGATAAACATTTACATTTCATTTGTTTATGCCGCACGATTTTATGTTTGGTGGTTTGTTTGTTTGTTGGTTGGTTGTATTAAGTTTTAAAGATGTGTGGAGTATTTGTGGGCGTACGTGTGTGCTAGATTTTGTATTACTGTATACGATATTCATTTTAGCATGGGATTTTAGTACAGTAGGCCTACATTCAATTGTCAACATAGTACCGTATCTTTATTTTTAATGTAGGCCTAAGTATGTTTGTTTTTTTACGTATAGTACTGTTTACTGTAAATACCCCTTGTAAACATAGCATTGTATGCAAAACTCTTTTCTTACATCAATTTAGGGGGAAAATAGAAACACATTTTATAGTAACACGATTGTGCTGTTTCATCGTTTTCATAAAGATAATTAGTGATATATTACTTTTACTTAGTATTGGTCTTTGATGTTTGGTCACATACTTTCTTTCACATTTCACTTTAGCATCACTTGATTTCTTCTTCCAAGTTTTAAATGTGCACTAATTTCAAACGTTGTTTAATTAAGTTCAGTGTTTGAATTAATTAAACATCTCTTTAAACACATTCTTTTTTACCTTTCAATGTGTGTCTGCAAGCACAGATAAATAAGCTAACCATACCAAGTCTTCCACCGAAACATTAGTTGTGTTTATTGTAGCAGCAACGGGGAAAGAGTAGTATCTGGCTCTTGTGCGTTTTATTAAAGATAAATTAAAGTAAAAGATAAGAATAAACATTAATATAAAAATATTTTTTTAAATTATTCACTAGCTTTGACAACAAAAATTGAACGGAAAAATTTTTTTCTTGCTAAAATCATAAGAAAAATAGTAAGCAGGAAGCCCATCTGGCTAATCAATTGGTATATATTTCTTTTCTTTTTGTATTTACTGTAAATGTCTTCAGTCAGCAAAAAGTTTACAAAATTGCCAAAGTTCGGATATTTAGTCATCTTTAATTGTCATGTTTTTGGGAACAATACATCTTTAAACAAATCATATTCCATTGAAAGATGTTGTTTTCATTAGAAGCTCTGTAATTAAAGGAGATAATAATAATATAATAATATCAATTCACATATTCATGTTAATTCCTTCTAGAATCTTGTAAGAAACTGACTCTGGAAAATGGAAAGGTGTCTGGCGACTTTACACACAAATCGAATGTCTATTTTTCATGTAATGACAACTACTCAATGGTTGGGCCAAAGGCAATTACTTGTTTAGAAGGAATATATGCCTCTGAAGCGCCAACCTGTTATAGTAAGATCCCTACTATTATTTTTGTTACTTACTAAATAATATTATACTTTACACATATTTAGATTAACATCATTGATAGCCAAAGCTAATTAATTCAATCTAGTCTAATCTAACGACTAATGAAAATAAAACATAATTGAACACTCCATTAAAGGACTAGAACAATGGTGACTACAAAAATGGCCGTCATTATTTCCATGCTATTTTTCACGTTATGACTGAATTTATTTTCTTTTTTTTTCTCAATAGGAAATTGTGAGGATCCTGGTACTCCATTAGATGGACGGCAGACGACTGTTGACTTTACACACGGCGGCAAAGTTAGGTTCGATTGTTCAACGGATTTTACATTAGATGGAAGTGAAACGATAGTATGCGAAGATGGAAGATGGAATAACCCAATACCAAGTTGTTCACGTACGTTCAATTTGTTTTAAAAGGGATTCAAGGTCTGGTGGCCAGACAAAAGGAGTTTGGTCAATGTGATTTTACTTTACGTATGAAATCTGGACGAATTTGATTTGAACGCTTCTGCTTGAATTATGAAATATTTTATTTATACTAAGCGACCTCTTCAGTCAAGGACTTGTCTCCCAAAGGGCCCAGCTATTATCGGTGGCTGTGATGTAATACCCCCTACTACGAAAGATGTACTAGGTTCTTACGAGCTAGATGTGTACACTGGACCTACTGTTTATAGTCCTTATCCATCCGACTTGTTCTACCACCAGAACCATGAAGTGAGTGAGCCTCGAACGCCTGCCGATGTTATGGCTACGTAATTACGGTTCCACTGTCTTAACCGCTAGGCCACTCACTCACTCATGTTGACATAACATTTTCTAACTTTTAGCACTCTACTTAACACCACTAGACACCGAAAGGAGCCACCACCCTTTATCAATTCTTTTATTTTCTGCAGCTTGTACCGATGGTGAAACCTTTTATAATGGAACGTGTTTCTCACAGTATTTTGAAACGTTGGAGATAGTAACTGCTAAGGAGAGCTGCAAACAAAAGGGTGGCCATCTTGCTACTTATACAACCCAGGAAGAGCTGTTCCACATCTCTGCTAACACCAACGTCAACTTTGCCATTGGTCTAGAACAAGAGGCTGGTAATGACTGGACGCATGTCACTAACGAACCGGTTGACTTCGTTAATTGGGCACCAAATAACTGTGTGTATCTTTCCCAAATTCGTGACTACCGATGGTCAAACAGTATTCAATGTACGGAGAATATGCTGTTTATATGCGAGTATAAATATGGTATGTAATTGAATCAATTAAAAGTATTAATGTACATATATTATTATAGTATTTTGCTGTAATGGGTCTTGTTGATGATTCATCATTTTCAATATTATTCTTTTTCAGTTCGTGATATCCCAGCAGCATGTGTTTATGACTCGGTAAACTACTTAGGTCATAGTTACACAGTAAAAGGCTTTAATGAAGGCGAAAGAAAATTGTCGTGGAGAGAGGCCCGTGATGCATGTGCGCAAGATAGCGGCCAACTTGTTGTAATTGATAACCACAGTGAACAAAAGGCCATCAACACCTTTCTCGGAAACTGCGGACCATACGAATCTGATAATTTCTGGGTTGGTCTCATACGGGAAAATATCAATTCGCAATGGGGATGGATTGATAACTCGGAGCTCACCTTTAACTTTTGGCCTGATTTTCAATGTGCTTATATGGGGGATAAAGAAACCAGATACTGGTTCACTGCCCCGTGTGACAACCAACGAGTTAGCTACATATGTGAGCGAGGAGGCACAGTTTGTAAGTTCATTTATTTAATGAATAGGCCACAGTTGTTTGTATACTATACTATTTATTACTTATGCCTTCACCAAAAAGTTTTTTATTTTTATTTATTTATTCAACTTCTCACTAAGATGTATGTGAAGGATGGGGACCAACGGGTGGTAAACACCTCTAAAACGGCCCAGTCCCAATTGCACAGTGGCTGTGTTTGTGTGGAGTAGTAAACCGGGGTAACCCCTACTCGTCTCAAAAGATGTACTAGGTTCTTTAAAGTGCACATGAGCTATTTGTACATTGGACCTACGGTTCATAGTCGTTATCCGAGAGAAGACTCGTTTTACCACCAGAACCATGGAGCGAGTGAGCCTCCAACCCTTGCCGATGTTATGGCTACGTAATTACGGTTCCACTATCTTGTTCTTTTGCAATTGGTAACGTTTCGTAGTAATGTCGTATTCTCTAATGGCAAGATTTTCTCTTGATTTTGTTCACTTCTTATAACAATTTATAATGCTACCAATTACATGGCGTATCAAACCATCTGGACTAGTTGAGTTTTTAGGAAAAACTTTCCAAGTCTATACGATACAACAATATCACGGTACCAAGTACTGAAAATAATTGTCCGATCTAATGATTTGCCAATACAAAATGTACCAAAACTGTCTCTTTCCTTATTATATTAAATAGATATATGACATTTTTTTTCAGCTCCAAGATTGTTAAATCCTTGTAAAAATAATCCATGTCAATTTGGCGGTACATGTGTTCCAAAAGTTACAGAAGATTTCTCCGATTATTACTGCATTTGTACAACAGGGCGCGGAGGACCAAACTGCCAAGATACAAGTAAGTCGATAGTTTTTTTCCTATTTTATTTTTTTATTATACGAAATTATTTTCAGCTGCTCAGAGAAGGATCGTTTGAAAGAATGATCCACTACACTGTAAAAATAGTGTTTAGATCATAAATATGTATTCTGTACCACTTTTTCCACACATTTAGCCTTGAACATGTTTAGATATAAAACTTGTTTAGATTCTAAACAAATTATAAAAATGTAGTCTGTACTCAAAACATCAGTGACGTGTTGATTGTTAAACATGTGGATCAATATAAAGACACGTTTAGGTTTTAAACGTGTTTAATTTGCTATGTTTGGAGTTTTTTTCCGCCACAGTAAAACGCCAAAGACGTTGTGCTTAAACATGGTGACTGCTGAACATAGAGAAATTGAACATAATAGTGACATGTTGACTGCTAAACGAGTTGAGGAACACAACATGTAGCTATAAACACGTTTTAAACACGCTAAACATTTAACAACTGTACGTGTTTAAAAGCTCCACACTGTTTTTACAGTGTAGTAGTACTGTATACTAAATAAAAATACACAGTTATTCAACCAATTCATTTCAATACCTTCAAAATAATACAATACTGTAATAATATAGGCCGACATCGTGAAATTTGATTTATTCAAAGATCTGCAAAAGAGCCATAATAAATATTTCAAATGTATGCCTCTGGTCAGCGTTACAGATTTCAAAATCACTTATAGCAAATGTGAATGCTTAGTAGAAATTATAAATAATAATAATTAAATATGTATTGTCCCCCTAAAAAATAATTAGTATTAACAATTTTTCTGTTGAATATGCCATTTTAATGTCACATGTAATATCCACTTTGACCAAAAATTAGATGGAAACAAAAATGTATTTACATGCAAAAAATAGCAATGCTGCCAGCAAGTGGATTTTAGGTTGAATTTAACCATCTACTTAAGTGAAAACATAATTTTTTTTCTGTTTTTTTTTTCTACGGAAGTGATTAACTTTATTAAAAGTATAAAATAAGCTATTCAAAGTCTGATTTAATTAATCTTTTTTCATGTTTAATTATAATAATTATTATAATATTTGTTTTATTTACAGAAAAGTGTCCTGATGGACTTATATGTGGCGATGGTTCATGCGTTCAATTAATATTCAAATGTGACACCGTTCAAAATTGCCCAGACGGAAGTGACGAAATATGTCGTGGCGATTTCGGCTGATTACTTTTATAATAAGATATTTACAATTTTTTTAATTCCTATAATTCAAAACGTAATTGATAAAGTCTGGTATTTTATGAAATATAAACTATGTTCTCAATACTAAAAATCGTGTTGATATTTTTAAAATTAAAATACTGATTATATTGTTGACTCGATTTATGTTTGGTAAAAGCAATTATAAAAGAAATTTCAAGCAGAGGTGTAGGCCTATCCAGATAGAAAGAGAGTAATTATGAGATTTCAATAAACGGGAAAGAACTGAAAATCTGAGTGCAAACAAAAAGATAGATACGAAGACTGTGAGTGTCGCATACCACGCTCTTTAACATAACCTAGTCGGTCAATCTTATTCTTTTATTCCAGGTCGTTCAAATTAATTGTTAATTTTCTCTAACATTAAAGCACTAAGTAGGCCTATGTGTAAAATGTGTTGTACAGTGTGTTGTATCAGTTGTTTGTCTAGCAAGTATTTACAGTATAGTTACAAAAATAACGTCGTTTTTTAACTGATTAGTTTAATGTTTTTATAACTGTTCTTATCACTGTTACCATGTACATAATAGTGGACTTCATTGTAAACGTAATAATTGTAAACCTACTTCTGTAGAGAAAAGTTATTTATATTTCAGGCATTTAAAAGAATACAGAGGCTGTCTCAAATAAAAATCAAAATGAACTACCCTTACTGCCTGATTAAGCACAGTACGGTGATTATTTATTAACAACGTTCATACAAGCTCCCTGGAAGTGTATCTCAATACATTCTCATACATCAATCGTTGAGTTCAGCAAAATATTTTTCTGCCTGTCCTACTATACCACCTCGGTTCTGGCAACAGGTCGGGCTTGATGGACATCAGGCCTTGTCACATAAAGTTTAATAGTGTAGACTGAGCTTAATATAGTATACATTCACTATTTACGTCCGGGTAAAAATATTGATAATAAAAATGTTTTGAACAACACGTGCGTCAAATGTATGTATCTTCGCATGACGTCACTGATGAATAACAAAATGTAGATTATTTAATTGTAGATTTAATAAATGTCAAGTGTCCCAAACAAACGTATTGACTGTTATTGTTTTATTTCTTTACTTATAATTGTTGAATCACTAAGGCATTGGAAATGTTTTAGAGGTAAGAAACAAATTATATCGGCCTAGTATATTATTATTAGTGAGCTTATGTGCTTAAAAGCACTAAAGAGAAAATCAGCACTGTGTGTATTAACGATTACCCACCGGCTCAAATACCAGTAGTTATATCGAGATAGAAGAAGGTCAGGGTCAAAGGTCAATAAAGCCATTTCTGACCACATATTGATAAAATGTTGCATTAAAGTGAATATAAACATATATGTTCTGAACAATTTAAGAACAAATACAGTAGTATGACCAGTAGTTATCAAGATAGAAGAAGGTCAAAGGTCAATAATAATTACAAAGATATAAGCTACTGTATTTGAATATTTTGGCCGCCATCTTGAAAAGGCCCATAAAAGACCCCCCCCCCCCCCACGTGGTTTTTCTGGTTTATTTTGACCCACTAAAGATATTCAGACAAGTTGCCAACTTTCACCACAAATTGCACACGGAATACCTCTTTTAACCTGACTAGAAGCGCGCACACAAGTGTATTGACCACGTAACATTTCAGATGATCAACGCGTCATGATTGATTAAATTACTTGCAGCGCGTTGCTCCGACCGTTATTGCGTTAAGGTTAAGTGAGAACCAAGCTTAGGCGCGCCTATTCATTCTTCGATCATTTCATTGTTGATTATTTTAAAATTAATATTGTTGTATTATACAGACATTATTTGTAGGAATTATTCAATGAGAAAGAGTTATATTGTGTTGTATTGGAAATTAAATTACCAAAACGAACTTAACTCGTCTAGGAGGCCTATGTGTCATTTTCAATCGTTTGTTGAACGCCGCGCGCGAAATGTACGGACGAATAATTATAACCAACGGCTGCGACACAGACTAACAATTATGTATTGACCTCTGATGACCTAATAGGAAAATAATTATTCGCGGATGATCGTCAAAGGAGAAAAGGGTTAGCTCCGTTTTTATACTTCCTTTTGGTTTGTGTTTTACTGAGAAAAACGTACTTATATCACTTAATTAAACATTCTCAAATATGAAAATTGACATTCATAATCATATTCTACCAAAAAGATGGCCTGACTTAAAAGAGGTGAGTGTATTTAGGCTATATACTGATTACATTGAACACGTTTAGCCTTCACGCTAAGCTAGGCCTACTCTTTGTTGTGTAGTTGTGTATAGAGACGTAGTGTTCCATATTGTTCCCCAACGTTGAACTGGGAATACATTAGCATATGGATAGACTGGGCCTAGCTAGCTCTACAGTTTAGTAGTATTGCTTAATGTAGATTAGATTTGGTGTTTAGTTGTCAACATTATTGCCTTATACTATTTATTTTAATTTTTGTTTGTTGCAATACATGTTTATGTCTCTCATCATACATAACAATTGCTGTAATAATAAGGGTCCCTAGGCCCTAGTAGGCCTAGTAAAAGTATTTAATGATCAGCTTTGGCTGGATGGAGCACCTTCGTAAAATCATGGTAAAATATTGTTGAGATCAATAGATAAATACCACTTTGAGGATTTAGGATATACCTGAATTTATCTTAGAAATAAAAAACAGTGACTTAAACACAGTTTAGTTGAAAAGGTGATTCATAATAATAATAGGTTTCATAATATTGATATTAATACAGTATACAATTTTCAAGTAAATCCCTTTCTCTGTGTAGGAGGTGTGTCACTAAATCTTTTTCCCTATTGGCTGAAACCAGATCACTGCAGAGTGAACTGTAGGGCGGTACTCTGATCATATCGCTTAGTCAGTCTGATTTCATCCAATAGGGTAAGAGATTTTGTGACACACCTCCTACACAGAAAGGGATTTGCTTAGTATTTTTCCTTCATGATTTTTTTTCTTCAAATTTGTCATAACAATTTTTGTTTAAAAAGTAGGCTCTGGTTTAAATAAAATACAAAAAACCAAATGTATTCAATTTTTTAGCTTTTTTGTTTGGTGTAAGCTTTATAACAACAAGCGTAGGCTCAGTAAAGCAAATGATGTTGCTTACATGTTTCTCTTTTGTGTCATATTATTATTAATTGACACAAAGTTTTAAAGCTCAGGTACAGGCATGAATGTTAAATATGATATTTGGTTAATTGTACATAAATCAAATATTTGTAACAGAAATCAAGACAAAAAACACGAATTTCCCTTAATATGGTCAAATACAAAATTTGGCAAAATTCTTCCATAAAAACCAAGAAGACTTTTTTTCAGTACCGTAGTTAGGTAGTTAACCTAATGTAATAACATGTCTGGTGACTTCCTAGACGGTGAAAAAAGATGGTTAAATATAGATGGTAAATATACGGTGGATAATTTTTGCTATAGCCTGATGAAAATAAAAATCTGAAGTTGAATAAAAATATCAGAAATGTAATATTCAAGTAATATTACCTATATTTAGTTATCTGATAACATTTTTTACCACACCGTTTATTTTTCATAGCTTTTTAAAATGCCTCTCTATTTACAAAATTTGTGTACAAAAGAATACAGATTTTACTGTGTAATTTGAACTATCCCCCCACTGATAAGAAAGTGCTTATTTTCAACAAGCTCGTGTAACACAAAGAAAATCCCAAATATTATGAAACATAGGGGAAACTATAGATCAATAATTATTGGAATTTATGATCAAAAGAAATTTTTTGCCCACACCTGGCCTTTAAAATACTGTTTTAAAAAGCTGGCTGTTATTTATAGTAACATTGATTATTAAACTTTATTCATTGAATGGGACGAAATATCTAATGCCACATAATGAAATCAGCCAATCAAATGACAATGATACTTTAGGTGTGTTATAAAATGAACTTTATTTTGTTTGCAGAGGTATGGTTATGGCGGCTGGATCCAGCTCCACCACCATTGTGAAGGAAAGGCAAAGATGATGAAAGATGGCAAGTTATTCCGTGTTATTGACCAGAATTGCTGGGATCCCGACACCAGGATCAAGGAAATGGATGAAACAGGTAAAACAGTAATTATGTAATTTGATTTTTTTGAGCAATATTGTCTTTTTATTTTTTAGGTGCTGAACTTGACTAGAGTTTTTTTAGCCCTTCCTATGATTTATTACATTTATTTTTGGGTAAATAAAGAAAAAAAAGAAAATATTTCATATACTGTATCAACTTGTTAATACCCAGCAAAATTTCCCCATTAAGGTATGTCTCCTTAATAGGGTGTCCCCTCGATAGGTAATTTCCCTTGATAGGGATGTCGCCACACATGCTAGTGGCGTTGCCTATGCTGTCTCCTATAGAAGTTTACCTACAGTGTATACGATATTGCTGCTCATTTCTGTCACAGAAAAGTGACCCCAAAATAGGGATGTCCCAGGGAAGGAAATGTAAAAAATATAAAACCATTTATGTCATCTATGATGGAGATCCAAATTTTACTATACAGTTGTATAAAATACATGTTTTAACAATACGAACGACCAACCCTATTCAGAGGACACCACTATTAAGAAGGAGCTGCTGGGTTCCTGAAGGTGTCTCTTCTTAATATGGTGTTCTACTGTCAATTGTCATACATTTTAATTAATAATATATCCTGGATTGTGAAACCTCTAAGCACTGTACATATTGATACCCCAGTCATATTTTGATCATCAAACACATGGAAACATACTCCAGGGAAAAATTTCATTTTAAAATTTTGTTTAGCAATTATTGCTAATCAAACTGATTTTTTAGTCGAGAAACATAGTTTTGTATTGTCTTTTTTGCTACACAATTTTAGAAATGTGTAGCAATAAGGTTGTTTTGTATAGCTTTTTGCTATGCTACACTGGCGAAATCATTCCCTGTACTCCCATAATATTTGTACTGGTTCAATTAGCCATTGACATTAAGTTGGCATTTTACGGTAATGCGACATTTATAATATAGCACTCTATTTTATGAAGATCAAAGAGCTGTAGACTTGGATATTAAAAAAAGTACCAATGCAGCTAGTAAGCAGCGCAAAGTTCTGTTTTGACTTTACCAGGTACATTACTTATTTGTACACCTGGGTGGAAAGAGGAAAATATAAGTGAAGACAAGCATTGGATTTGAACCCACGATCTCACAATCAGTAGTCCAATACCCAACACACATCGTCACACGCTCACAATACTATTTACACTCTTATTGATATGAGTACTTTATTAAATAATTAATAATAACTAGTATTGTTAGGCGCTCTGTTCTTTGTAGGGCGCCATATAGAAACAACCATGATTTTTCAATTCAACTTTTATTTCAGACAATTGTCCATATGGTATAATACATTACACAAATAAAAAAGATGAAGGAGAGAGGACCAAAACTGTTATCTATTGGTATATAATGCCTCTCTCCATTTGTAGTACATGTTTGAATCCATCAACAAATATTTATATATACAAAGTAACATTCTGTTTTCGCTTTTCATTGTTCTTGTAAGAAATCGGTAAGTCGAAATCCTCAAATATTCATAAAATGATGAAATATTGTTTTCCACAAACAAATTCTTCGCACTGACAAATCTGGGTTGTCCCAACAACCTCCGGAAAGCATCATTATAACAAACTTTAAGTAAAACATTATCTCTAATACATAGAGATCTATATTGGCATTTTATAAGATATAATTAAATTTGATATTATTATTTCTTCTTTCAGGGGTAACTGTACAAGCTCTCTCCACCGTACCAATCATGTTTAGCTACTGGGCAAAACCTGAAGATGCGTTAGATCTTTGTAAAATCATCAACGATGACTTGGCCACTACTGTTAAAACACACCCAAAGCGCTTCATTGGTCTGGGTACGGTCCCGCTACAAGCACCGGATCTTGCTATTCAAGAAATGACTAGATGTATAAAGGTACAACTTATAACAAATTGATTTTTTAAAGATATGCTATTGTAGTAATATTGTGTTAGAAATATAGAGATGATAATAAGGCGAAGGCTAGAGGGTGTACTAGGTGACAGTGAAGGTGGATCTTACGGAGAAGTTCTCTACCAGAGGGCCGCCTGGCTTGTTCAACAATTTTTAAACAGATTAATAATAAAAAAACAAGACAAATATTTAGTATAAATGTATATTCTTTAGATAAAATATATTGAGAATGGGAATATATAGAATTTGGCGATCTAGCATTCGGCTTCTAAAATTTTTGGTTAGAATAAGGTTCACTGACAGGGTTACATGCATATGCCTTCAGGACCCTCTGAACATTAACCTTAGAAGTACAGTGTTAATAACCTTATTTCGATTTTCTGGCACACACCTCAGTTATATATGGTGATTATATTATTTCAATATGACACGCATAAAGAAACTCTAAAATAGCCAGAAGTGATATACTTGAAATTGATTAATTAATCTGGAAGCTATTTATTGTGTCTCATCAAAAAATATTAAGGTGCAGTAAAGATAACTAAAAACTAAATGTTATATGTTAATTGAATATGAATAATGTGTTGATCAAGATATTGGGAATTCTTTAAAAATGAGGAAATAACCGCCCCCAACCAAGATTCGACACCTGGAATCTTCTGCTTGCTATGCCTATTAGTACCACTAAACTATACTGTTAACTGTATTATTAATACTGATATATATATCTTTTTATTAATACTATAATCATAACAATAAATATTATAAAAATATATATATTAAATAATAATTTATCGCAATAATAATATACAGTCTAAAATAATTAATTGATATACAAAATCATTACACCCAACTACTATCTTCATCTCCTAGTATGAGGAACATCATTTGAATAACAGAACAAGTCACACATCTACACAATCAAACATCGTATACTCTATCTCTAACAATATTTCAATCTTCTATCGACTAAAGTCGTTCTAGGCCACCATCAGGTAGGCTTACTTCATTAAGGCTTCTATGAATGGATGACTAGTTGGGAGCAGGAACGCTAGTAGACCAAACCCAGTACCGTTTTGATTACGATCAATCGGGAAATTACCTCACGACCTATACACAAAAACAAGATTATAAAGTAATAAAATATAAATACCAATCATATAAAAAATGAATTATAAAGCTAATTGTCACATCTCATTGAAAATTATGTTTTTCGTCGCCAAATCATAACTATCCACAATTGTCTCTGAAAAAACAAGACATATTTTAACTAATCATCTTAGTCTGTCCACTTAGCGGCCTATAAATGATTAAAACATTTGTGATGCACTTAAAAAATCACTGTAATTTAAAACAAAGACAATATTCCTTCAAAAACCATTACATTAGTATTTCTAAAATTGGGCTAAAGAGACTTTAATAAGTCAATAAGTTATTTATAATATTAATATACATCACTCAGTCACACAGACTCCCTCCCACTGGGACACTGTTTAATATTAATACCCTTAAAAGTTAAATATCATATTTTATATTCCTTGGCAGCTTTTAATTGCTGGTACAATTAAAAATGAATTATCTAGGTTAAACCACTTTAATTGTTTTAAATCAAATATAATTTGGTTTTTCTTTTTTTGCATATTCATATCTTTTTTTTATGTTATTTGAGTTAGCTTTAAATTTTCTTTACATCTCTTTTCTAAATAATTACTAATTGACTTTTTATTTGTAATTGATAATGATATCATTTTCTATTTTTCATTATTTTTTAATAACCAGTTTGTGCTGCTTATTTGAAAGAAAAGGAAGGTTAAATGAATAAATATAATATTTACTCCTTTTAAAAGCTCTTTTTCAATTTATATTTATATATAAATATTTCCTGTCCTCCTTTGGTGCTCTGTATAGTTGTTAATTTTACTCGCTTGTTCTTGATTGTCCCATAATGGCCCGGAAACGTCAATCTTTTTTGTAATTTTATTTTAAAACATAATGTTATTCATTTTTTTTAGGAACTTGGATTTCCAGGAATTGAAATTGGATCTCATGTAAATGATTGGAATTTAGACGCACCAGAACTTCAGTCATTTTTCGCTGTAAGTATTTAAAAAAATTACAGTAATCCAGGCCTTGTCTTTTAAGGCGACCAAGTGTGATCACTCGCCTAACACTCCTAAGCTGCCCTTGAGGAGAGCGATTTACAACACGCCTAAATTTGGTAAATTTCTACAAACAGCACACCTACAGCACCCCTAAATGTATTGAGGAGTGCAATTTGTAGCACACCTACAATTTTAAAAAGACAAGGCCTGGTAATCCTAACTTAAAGAAGAGAAATATTGAGAGAATTTATGAAGTATAATCAAGAGAAATGTTTAAAGGGATAAAGATAAGATGTCAAATGCACAATTTAGTTTATTAATTTAGGTATTTCAATTCATTGCCGCTGGTAGAAACTTAACTACAGTAATAAATATACAATATAATGATATAAAATACCTTTGCAAATTAAAGTGATGTAAAATTATGGAATGGAAAGAAGTAATTAACTACAGTACTTTTAATATTATATACTATCATAAAAAATATCAGCATTTGTAGTACATATAAAATAATAAATAAATGATATATTCTACTTCATTATTGTAGGCAGCTGAGGAGTTGGACTGTTCCATTTTTGTGCATCCATGGGACATGGAGATGTCGGGGAGAATGTCGAAATATTGGTTGCCATGGTTAGTGGGCATGCCAGCAGAAACGGCTACAGCAATGTGCTCCCTTATTTTTGGTGGCGTGTTGGAAAGGTTCCCAAAGTTGAAAGTTTGCTTTGCTCACGGAGGTATGTACATTTTTTTTTTTACCTCCTTCATAAAAATGTATGGGATGCCACTATTAAGAGATATTGTGAAACGAACAAAGGGGTGATGTATGTATACTATGTCTATTGAAGCTTGGTTTTCACTAGGACGCAACACAGGGTTGTTAAGCTGCAGTGTAAATTGACCAATCACAAGTTCTAATAATCCATCTGTTTTGATTAGTCGATTTGCTAATTTGTGACTTACGTCTTTGCATTGAGTCCTAATAAGAAACCAAGCTTCAGGGGACACATTTTCAGGCCTTGTCTTTTAAGGTGAGCGAGCGCGATCACTCACCTAACACACTCCTAAAAAATGCCCTTGAGGAGTGCGATTTACAACACGCTTAAATTTGGTAAACTTCTACACACCAAAATACAACAGCACACCTACAGCTGTATTATTTGTAGCTAACACACCTTTCATTCATTCATTCATTTATTCTTTATAGTATTTTTAATCAGTATCAGATTAATGTAATTAATCTTCTAAAATGTACATCATATATTTAAATGCAACGTTACGAAAGATGAGCCTTTAAAATCAAAATACATTTAAAACATAGGTAACAAAAAAAAACAGGTGAAAATCTAAGGAGGCAAGGATAAGCAAAGCTCACAGGCGTGCTTATAATTTTCAAAAGGCCTGCATTTTACACAAGAAACACAATACTTCAAAGACAATGCTATCATTTTCTATGAGTTACTATATATCTACATTGTGTTTTTATTTCTTTATCTTACAGGAGGTTCGTTCCCATGTACTATTGGCAGGATCGAACACGGATTTAACGTAAGGCCTGATCTCTGTGCCGTTGAGTGTGAAGTAAATCCACGTAATTACTTAGGGCGCGTCTACACGGATTCCTTAGTACACGATCCTGAGGCTCTGAGGCTGCTGGTTAATGTCATAGGAAAGGTTATTTTCTTTTTTAATCAAAGTTCCTCATTTTAAAACTTAAGTTTGTGTAATAATGTGCGTGTATTCTATATATTAATTTTGTTTATCTTTTTTTTATCGTACTAATATTGGCAATCTTTAAGAAGAAATTCTATTGTTATTTTGTTATGATAATGAACAATTAAAGCAATTCCGTTTTCAGTAGAGTAGGAACCCCTCCCCCTCCCCCTTCATGGTACCTCTATTCAGAGGACACCTCTATTTCACTTTCATGTGAAAGGAACAGGTGGCAATATATGTTTCAACACTGCGGCCAATTGATTAATATTATAATTATATTATTTTCAGGACAATATTGTGCTTGGAAGTGATTATCCGTTCCCATTAGGAGAACATCATCCCGGAAAACTAATACAATCAATGAATGATTTCAGTGATATTCTTAAGGTATATACTCAACTTTCTATATAGACATTTATAAAAATATTGATGGCACCCTCTATGGTTAAACATTGATTTGTGGAGTAGTTAAATTGCAACAGCCAATAATAAGAAATTTGTTCACTATTGAATGCAAAGGTTGTTTTTTGATACTTTATGAAAAAGATTTAACTGCTCTGATCCGGCTCTAGTTCAGGTTGGCATCAGATTGTGTGTACACATGCACATCAAGTAAAATGATTGGCATAGTGTTGTGAAAAAAAGCCATTGAGATGCGATTTGATTTGCCAAGCCAGATCAGAGCAGGTGTGAAAGGCGCTTAACTCAAATAGAACAC
This sequence comes from Antedon mediterranea, assembly GCF_964355755.1. Lineage (NCBI taxonomy): Eukaryota > Metazoa > Echinodermata > Crinoidea > Comatulida > Antedonidae > Antedon > Antedon mediterranea. The sequence continues at coordinate 34,893,617 of NC_092670.1, read as the reverse complement.
AATTTATTCAAAAAATTTATCTTTATTTTTATTAACCCTATCATGTTTGAGTTGAATTGTTGTTGACGATATTTAAATTTGGGATGTAAAAGGCAACCAAAAAATGTAAATGTAAGTACTGTATCCTTAGGCAAGATTTACTCTCATTTTCTCGTCCTTCAGATGGGATGTAAATCTATTTTCCTGTGTACATACACTGCCCATGTGCATGATAAAGAACTTTGAATAAACTTTAATAATAATAGTACACCATTATATTAATAAACTAGAGGGTACTCCGAGAGTACAAACCTCCGCCTACTGTAAAATTCCCCTACATAAAATGCCCCCTGAATATTTTTTTTTTACACATTTTTTTTTATTAGTTCTAAGTGTAAATATGTTAACTGCACACTACAAAGTTGTGGATGACAGTGTGGTGTAATGGTTATGTGTCCAGCCTCTCACAGTTGAGATCGCTGGTTCAAGTCCCACTGAGGGTTTTTTTTTTTTTTTTATTATTTTTTTATTTATTTTTTTTTTGTGGGCCTTGATCTTTGACCCTGACCCTTCAAAATTTAACCACAATTATATGATGTGTCATTGATCATTGTGGCTAAGTTTGGTGAGAATCGGATCAAAACTGTGGTCTCTAGGCAGTAAAATAGTTTTTTGTTAGTTGTGACCTTGACCTATGACCTTTCCCCCTCAAATTCGAACTCGTCCGAGCTTTTTGGGCATAGATCATTGTGTCCAAATTTGGTTAGAATCGGATAAAAACTGTGGCCTCCAGGCTGTTCACAGACACACACACAAACACACAAACACACACACAAACACACACACAAACATACAGGGGTGAAAACATAACCTCCTTGGCGGAGGTAATAATCAGGGTTCGGTCCCAGTGTACAGATCATGTGGTTGGCGCTGAACAGCAGCTGTCGTCGTTCTTCTGAGGACATAATCCAAATTTCTTTAAAGCTCTGTCTACACTATCAAACTAGTTTGACAAAAATGTGTGGTGTGCTCAAATATGGTAGTGATATGGTCAAATATGGTAGTGATATGACATCATATATGGGCACATCACATTTTTTTGTGCAAGGCTTAAACTGAGGACAAATATTGAACCTTCCTGAAGCTCAGCTGCTACAAACTTTATGTGACAGAAAATGTGATGTGACCATATATGTACATGATGATGTCATATCACTACCATATTTGGGCATATATCACTACCATATTTGGGCATATTTGAGCACATCACATCATTTTTGTCAAACTAGTTTCATTAGTATAGACAGCTAGCTAATAATACTTTTTATTTATATGTGAACAAAAGTGCTCTATGTACTGCATATGACCCCCTTTAACTATTTACGGTAATGAGGGATATTTATCAGCTGAATTAACAAAATATAATATAATAATAATAATAATAATAATTAGTAATAGTAATTAGAACAATTTATGTTATATTCCTTCATAAAGTAAATTTTTTTTTGTGTGAAAATTTTATTCTCTAAATAGCAGTAATTTAGAAATTATTCACAAAAAAATGCTTATTACCAGATTACTTTATGACTCACTAACAGTAACTTTTTAGCGTAGTCATGATGTTGTCAAACCTCTCTAAATAGAACCTAATTTACTAGTATTACCCACAATGATTGAACCAATTAACCTGTTAGTAATGAAAGTAATTAGTTTTCTGGATGGGTAACGCACAGCTTGTCATATCTTGTTTTAACCTCACTCAGTAATGATTATTTCTTTAAATTGAAACATGGTGTACAAAAGGTTATGTAAGGTTAACTCTCTGTCTTAATTTATGTTGCTATTTTTACAAATGTAAAGTGATTGTGTTGCCAGATGTAGTGTTGATAGTCTTTTTGTTCCCTGGTTAATTTATTGAACACATTGGGACCCAAAAAAGTACGGTCCCAGTATCCCCTGAATAGGGGTGTGTTGCTAGATGTAGTTTTAATAATAAATTTTTTTTGTTCCTTAGTTAATTTATTGAAATCAGTATTAGAGGACACCTTCAGGACCCAAAAAAGTGTTCCTTTTATAGGAGTATCCCCTGAATAGGGGGGAGGGGGTGTGTTGCCAGATATAGTGTTACTGTTAATAATAAAGTGTTTTTGTTCCCTAGTTAATTTATTGAATACATACAGTGTTAGAGGACACCTTGGGGACCAAAAAAAGTGCCCCTTTAATAGGAGTACAGTATCCCCTGAATAGAGAGTGTATTGTCAGATGTAGTTTTAGTAATGAAGTCTTTTTGTTCTCTAGTTAATTTATTGAAATACTTACAGTATTAGAGGACACCTTCAGGACCTAAAAAAGTGTCCCTTCAATAGGAGTATCCCCTGAATAGGGGTTGGTCATAGTGTCAAAACAAAATAATATAAAGACACCTTGTTTTGTTGTTGTTTTTTTTTACAAAAAATAATGTGTACATTTTCTTATATTAAATAATGTTTTTGTAATATTCATATAATATTTCAGGACAAATTGTTGGCTGACAACGCCTGCCAGTTTCTAGGCATTGACCGAGCTTTGTACGAACCAGCGTGCTCATCCAAATCAAGTATGTCAGACTCTATGTCTTGTGAACATTCTGAACCCAGTCCTAAGAGACAAAAAACTCACGAACTTGCGTCAAATAATGTCTGTTCTTAATCACAGCAACATGCTAAGTGTTTGGAGTGAATACAAGTCAGGAAGCGAGAATTGCTTTTTTATAGCAATCAAAAGTCTCTACTTTACCAACTCAAAATGATGTTACACCGGACATTACAAGCCAATGACTGGGTTTTTTCCCCCTATTGAACAAAATCAAATTATCAAAATGGAAAAAATAATTCCTCAAACATGTAAAGTTTAAGGTGTCATTAGGGTTACAACTGTATGAGTGTAAGAACATATTTTTGTTACCAAGGCAGAGGCTATGACCCTAGTAAACTGATATAAAAAAAAGCCTTAAAAATTGTATTTTTGTTACCAAGAAGGTGGGGAGGGTGGGGGTGTTGATGAGGGAGTGACACAAGTGGATCATCCCCAAGGTTCCTTTCCTTAGGAAACTAGTGAAAATTGTATATTTTGGGTGTGACCCTAGTTTCAAGGATTTCAGTTTCAATGCAATTTATAGATTTCAGTTTTTCTATATTGACAACGTCTATACAGTATAGATAAATATAGATTTATTTATTCGCTAAAAAGTGTTTGTACAGTACTAAACAGCTAGCTATTAAACATGATTTGTTTTACTATATTTGATTCCATTGCTACCATATTCAGTAATTATTGGACTGTTTTATGAGTGATTTTTTTCGCTGTAAATTTGGTGGATTAGTTATAGTACCAACCTATATTATATAGCCTATAGCATGCTTTGTTAAAAGGTTATTTCCGTTCTTGTATTGTTTATTAAGAAAATTAAACCTTCCAACAAAAAAGCCCTGTAAGTAGCACTACTTTTTAAAATGGGAGAGGGGGTGGGGAATTCACGATACTTAGACTACTTCTAAAAAAAGGCATATTTCACGATTATTATTTTGCTTCACTGCTGTCCAAAAATAAGTGGAGTCATCATTAATGTTGTGGGAAAGGTTTATTAAACAATGTAAACTTTAATCACATAGCTGAGCTACCCTTTAATATCTGCTAATTATTAGTCAATTTGAGACCACTTGTAAATAACGGTATACAGGGTCACCATCGTAAATTATTTTTATAATATTAGAATAAAAAGTTACTTTCATTATGAATAAACCCAAGCCTCTTTACAGACTAATTCTGTTGTTAGTTTACAGGAGGAGTATAGCACAGGTTGAATTTCATAAAATCTATCAAAATGTTCTTCCATCAAGTTATTCATTTTTGAGTAGTTAAACCATAAACTATTTATCTATTTATTCAAACTACCTCTAAAGAAGAAAAAAACAATCTCCTATTAATGTCCACTTTATAAGGTCGGTATTCTGGTTTGATATTTTATGTATTGCTAGTCAACTAGCGAGTTTAGGTTAGTTAAAACTACTCATTAATATAATTAGTGTTGGTTGTTATAATTAACTATTACGGTGCTTTCAATTTGCGACGACCGATGACCTACCTAGGTCAGGTCAATCGATGGGTCATCAGTCGTCACCTGGACCTGACCCAATATCTACGCATGCGCATAGTGAATAAACGCGCAGTGAATTACGTAGTTTGGTCGTCGGTCGTCGCAAATCGAAAGCTTCTTGTTAATTTCTGTGGAGTGGAGTGGAGTGGAACAATTTTAGTAATTGTTTTTTTAGTGAGTTTAAAGTATTTTTATTCGGTTTTTAAAACTATTTTTTTTAATGTAAGACCAATAAATTATATGTTGAACAAACAACAATTGTAATTGTTTTAATTTTAGAACCAAATATTTCGTTACGTTACCGGTACATCTCAATAATCGTTTGCGTCGGCTAAAGGCCAATTTACACAAACGAGCAGTAATGAATGGTCTTAAGGAATAACATAGAATCTAATACAGTAGTTGTATTACCGTTATCGCTCGTCTGTGTAAATTGGCCTTAAAGGTGATGGGTATGCCATCTTTTTAAAGACAGAAAATATCCCTCTAATCACAGGTGAAATGTCTTTGACTGTAAACATCTCTTCTGCTTAATTTTTTTTTTTTTTTTAAAGATACTTAAGTTGTGTGATGTGTACCAAATAAAAACAGTAGACAGATACCAAAATCAAGTCTTTTATTATATTGGCATTTAAGCTCTTTTATACTTATATACGAATCAACCACCTGTAAACTATAACTATGCAAATTAGCTCAATATATCGATATGCAAATACCAGTATATTAACAATAATATCATCTTGCTTCACGTTCCTTGTGGTCGTGTTGAATGCACAAAACGAGGTATTTTTCGGCGGTTACCTAACACATTTAATAGGTTACTTGTTATTTGTTTGGATATTGATTTATTTTATGATAGTTTAAATGTATTTAAGGGTAAAATTGTTAAACCTTAATGTTGTGATCTTTGTTTATGTTTTTGTTGTTTATTTGAATACATTTTATAGTTTATTATGTTTAGATTCAACCTGTTAGTGGCGGTTTCATCGCTGTTGGTTGACAACTGAATAAAATAAATAAATAAAATAAATAAATAAATAAAGATGATATTTTATACTACATTCAAAACCCGGAGCCACCCTTTAATTTAAGCAGAGCGGGCAGCGATTTTTTTTTTCGTACATAAGTTGGGGACCCCCTCATGAAACGTCACAAAATAAACATGAATAATTCATCAGTTAAATTTTCTTGTTCCGTGTGCACCCATGGATTAAAGAATAGAAGGATATGCATCGACGTGAGATCAAGGGTTCCTTGACTCTCGCCGACAGACCGCGGACCGCCCACAATGTTACAGTTTAATTAACCGCATGGTAACAACGAAACGGTCGCGTGCCTAATATATTGTTTACTGCACATGTGCAACGACATTTAACCTTGTTGGCTACTACGCTTCTTTCGCGCGTTCTTTGGTGGCATGATGTTTGTAGATGGTCAACTATTGACTATGTTGGTTTCTGCCGCGATTGATCTACGCTAATGATTTTTTTATGATGATTAAAGTAGCATTTTATGACCTGTAGTAGCCCTACATCTGAGACAATAACTATTAGTTGTCTCATTTGTTGTAAAATTACAAAATCAGCAAGAATGCTAGCCTAGCTAGGCCCAGGCCTTGTACTAACTAGGCTAAACTGGGCTAGTAAACCCTATGATTTGCCGACATTGATACTGCCTAGGTAGGCCTAGGCTAATCTTAAATACTCACCGTTGTCTTACTTCTTGTGTGAATAATAATAATAGGTAGGCCTACTTCGTTTGTTCGTGATCAAGTTTGCCCTGCGTGTACTTTTCAAAACGACCGCTAGGTAACGAATCGCAACTATACATAGCCAGCCAATCCCGGATCAGGGATCGCTGTTTTCATTCAATTAGGCCCGGTGATTGGATGTGATGTGGATGACATAACCACTAGCCAATCACCAGGCACTACAGTTTAAATATAATCACATCGATAATTAAGGAGATTTATGAAGAAACCACTGCTTAGCCATATATTAAAAAACACGATTGTTGTATGTCTGAACACCGGCCACGCTAACAACATACATGGTCAAATGCATAATTTAATATTCTATAGATTAACGCAATTTTTAATGACAGAAGATGGCAGGCAAATAATGATAATTCAAATATAAAAATGGCATATTTTATTAATATTACCAACTACCTAAAATTACCAGTCGTAAGAAAGTGAACTTTTCGTAGTCCGATTGTGATGAAACTAAAACAGAATTATTCAGCAATATATGTTTGTTATCAATTAATCATCGACGCAGACATGTCAATAGAACATTCAGACTGCGCATACGATTTCTACATGGTTACGTTTTGGTCTCAAAAAATGTAACAGTTGATTCGCAGCGTTTTACAGAGGGCCGCGGTTAGAGACACGGAGTTCAATGAACGTGTTTGTTTGATTGGCAGCAGTGCTTTAGTATAGGCAAGCGCGTTGTAAAATCGTTTGATGTCACCGTCGATGCATATCCTTCTATTCTTTAATCCATGGTGCACCCAAGCGTATAGCAACAAGAAGTGATTACACAAGTGCGGTACGATTCTAGGCCTATCTCCGCTGTTGAAGAATAGCGGCGTTTTGTGTGGATTGTCGAAATAATCGGCCTTTAGTTTATGGTGTTTTTAATATAATTTATTACTAAAGAATTACGTGTTAAAATTATAGTTTCTATTAATACTATATTAGGCCTAATTATTAGTCTCTAAACCCATGTCTATTCTAGTAGTAGCTGTGTGGATGTGTGTGACGTGTGTGTGTGTTAGGTATGACCAAAGATAGTTACACTATCTTTGGTAATAGTTACACTATCTTTGGTATGACACAATCCGAGTAATAAGTCAGCAAAATTAAACAATAAACATTACACAAAAATACATTTTTTATTCTCGTGGGTCAAATCTTCCCATCTCATGTGTTCATATACGCGCATTTTTAAAGTTCCTTTGAGTACATTGCATATTGTTTGATAATTGATAGCAGAATTAAAAAAATACAGTACACAAATTATACACATTCTTTATTCTTGTGGGTCTAAGCTTTCTTTGGGCTATGTCCAAGAACGCTTCAATGTATTTTGCCAGTTTTCAAATCACATTTCTGTTTTTAAATGGACAATAAAGTATATATGACTATATGACTATGACTATAACAACAACTGCGATACGATTCTTTCTACAATAATAGGCCTAGGATTCTAGGTCAATTCACGTGATTGCCTTCGCGCACTCTTCTTCACACACACCACTATGCAAAATGTGTCGAGGCTAATCGACAGCTAGGCAAAACATTAAAATAAGTAGTAATTGGACATAGCCTAAAGACACAAGTCACACACACCGTACCCACACAGCTACTACTAGAATATACAGGGGTTTAGAGACTAGTAATTAGGCCTAATAGTATCAATAAAAACTATAATTTTAACACGTAATTCTTTAGTAATAAACTATATTAAAAACACCATAAACTAAAGGCTGATTATTTCGACAATCCACACAAAACTCCGCTATTCTATTATGAAATCGCACGCGGAACCACAGCGGAGATAGGCCTAGAATCGTACCGCACTTGTGTAATCACTTCTTGTTGCTATACGCTTTGGGTGCACACGGAACAAGAAAATTTAACTGATGAATTATTCATGTTTATTTTGTGACGTTTCATGATGGGGTCCCCAACTTATGTACGAAAAAAAAAATCGCGAGCGGGCATACAGTAGAAACAGGGAGTTGTTTTTTGTAATAAGTTAGTTACTTGTCCTCTTGTCTCTGTCATCATGTAAAACTTAAATTAGGTCATTTTCTTTATGAGTCAACTCACGGGTTTGTGGTTACAATTTGGAAACCACTATTTTAATTGTCACCAGAGGCACGCCGACAAGTTTTGAACTTTATGTACTTTAAGATGTGTCGATATCCGATTAGTGTTTTAATCATCCGATAGTATTACGTGATACAGTGTTGTTCGTCACATGTTACCCTTATGTGTTTTATTGTTAACGTAACTTCTTCCTATGGTACTATACGCTGATAATAACGTAATAATAATTGAATTCAAAAAGGTCAAATTTTTGCCTATAAAATCCTCTGTATAACATCAGGACTTTTTTTAAAATCAATTTTTATGCGCTAATATTGTCGTACTTTTCGACAAAATCACCCAAAATTAAAGATTAACATTTTTATGCACGTACTTTGCATTATCAAAATATTTACTTTTTTTAATTCAATTATTATGCTATTATATGGCTATATAAGCGCATATATTGTTTTGTATCATCTTATAGAGCCGTAGTAACCAGTTCTGTCAAAAAATAAAAAGGTTCGAAAATTTGCCATTCTTACTGCCCTGTCATGAAAGAACGACTCAACTGACACATTTTTTCCAAAAAATGTAGCACAATTGACATGCGCAGAACCCATTATTCGCTTCTGCGCATGTTTATTATACTATAGTAACCATTTATGTCAAAACTGGTTACCATAGCACAACTGATATGCGCAGAACCCATTATTCGTTTATGTCAACAAAAAAAAGCGAAATTTTCGAAAAATTGCCGATTTTCGACCCTTTTATTTTTTGACATAAATAGCATAAAAAACATGCGTAGAGTCGAATAATGGGTTCTGCGCATGTCAATTGTGCTATAGTAACCAGTTTTATCGAAAAATAAAAAGGTCTCAAAATTGGGACTTTTGACATAAATGGTTACTATTGCATCTTTATTTTTTTGGAAAAAATCTCGTTTTTTTTTTTCGGAAAATGCCCGAAATATCGACTTGTTAAATTCAATTATTATTATTATTATTATTAGTAACCAGTTTTGTCGAAAAATAAAAGGGTCAAAAATTTGCCATTTTTGGAAAAACCCCTGTACTATAGCACAGGTTTTTTTTCCCGAAAAATGGCCGAAATATTGACTTTTTAAAATTCAATTATTATGCGATAATATGGCTATATAAGCGCATATATATTTTGTATCATCTTTATAGAGCCATAGTAACCAGTTTTGTCGAAAAATAAAAGGGTCAAAAATTTGCCATTTTTGGAAAAACCCCTGTACTATAGCACAGGTTTTTTTTCCCGAAAAATGGCCGAAATATTGACTTTTTAAAATTCAATTATTATGCGATAATATGGCTATATAAGCGCATATATATTTTGTATCATCTTTATAGAGCCATAGTAACCAGTTTTGTCGAAAAATAAAAGGGTCGAAAATTTGCCATTTTTGGAAAAAATCTCTGTACTATAGTACAGGTTTTATTTCGGAAAATGCCCGAAATATCGACTTTTTAAAATTCAACTATTATGCGGTAATATGGCTATATACGCGCATATATTGTTTTGTATCATCTTATATGGCCATAGTAACCAGTTTTGTCTAATAGTATTGATTATTATTGATAACTAAATATAATAATAACTATAAAATAAAACAAGAAAGTTCAGGTTGTCAGATTTTCCATGCGTCCGCCGTCAAACCATAGTTAAAGTTACGTAATCACGCTTTATTAAAAACATTAGTTTGTGCGCATGTGCTGATGAAAAGGCGCGCAGAGGGTTGCACGTGGTTACTTGGTTACGTACGTATGTTTACTGTCCTTTCACACTTTTTTACTTTTCGCGTTTTGTTTGATAAACAAGCTTTATTATTGTATCTCACTGATAAAAAACTATGCTCTGTTGTAAAGAAGACTCGACCAACGTCGTACACGTGGTAAGTTAAAAGCAGCTTATTTTGTTCCAGATCATATACAGCAGTACTACAATTTTAAGTTCGATAATTAACGGTAATTTGTCGAAAAAAAGTTTGTTTCTAGCCTCGATCCAGAGCGGCGGGTGGTGGTGGTGCCAGGCCAGGGGGGAGAGAGAGACGTACCCTCAACAAAAGGCCATCATCGGCTCGTTGCGCGATCGACTTGCTGCGCAACAAACTTTTTTTTAGGAACAATAAAATAATAATATCAATAATAATTGCTAATTATTAGTTTTAACTATTATATTTTACCAAAAAGAGATTAGATAGCTAGCCCTTTACAGTAACAATTGTTGTCTCAACGCGGGGGAGTGGGGAACGTCGAATCCTCACAGAGCAGCTGCTTCACGCTTAGTTTTGTTACGTGAAATCCTGTCCATATATATTGCTCATCTGGGTTTGGCCTGAAGTCTGAAGCCTGCTCGTAGAAACCTGCTGGTTAACCTAGGGCCTAGTAGTAGAAGTAAGAATAATTTCAAGGGTAAAGCTACACGAATTATAAATTTAATGTGAATTTTGCAATACCATTTTTTGTGCGTTGCTAGGCCTATGTATGTGAGCTGATTTATACAACAAATATATGTCTAAAATAGACCTAGCCTAGGCTAGGCCTAACTAGAACTGTTTTACCATTTTTTATATTTTAAAATTGTATTGTCAATAAATATATTCGCCTATATATTGGCCAGATGTTACAAGATCAAGACTAAACAACACAACGGGTAAAATTTCTCCATTTTTTATTTTTTTATTTTGCACCTTGCTTTGGAGTTCATATTCATCATATTGTTCATATTGTTTTGTTAACGTTATATCTAGTAATGTGAAAGCTTTATCTTCATTTTAATTTAATGTGAATGTTTATAAAATGATATTATGCTCATGTTATAATGTTGTAATTTACATTGAATAATAATAATAATATCCACTATAGTTTAGTAATAAAGTATTATTTTTTTTTCTATTGTTTTTGCAATAAACTAAACCTCGTTTTGTGTTTTGTTGTGTATTTATAATTATATTATATTATATTTGTGTAAATAATGTCCTTTAAATTTTCTCATTAATAACTAGCAATAAAACATATTTATAATTACTTCTATGGAGTTTTGTTCTGACTAACACTACTAACATTATTTGTGAATGTTGTGTTTTTTTTATTTTTATGTTTACATAATCAAACTTAATAACAGTTTGTATAATATTGAATTTAATTTTAAAGATGTATTGTCCCTTTGACTAATTCCAAAAAAATAAAAAATAACAGATTTCGAAAAAAGGGGGGTCATTTTGAAGTATCATAATAATTATTAACTATCACCAAAAATTTGTCGAAAAAAAAATCATTTAACTGAAATACAGACGTTTTTTTGTTAAAAAAATAACTTTGACTTCCAGTCAAAGTTTTCAATCAAAACATATCCCATAATGAAACGCGCTTGTTTGGCTACTCTGTATGCATAGTCATAAAACTTCTTCATGATCTGTGTGAAAATACCTTCTTAACCGTGACAAGTTGTAAACAATCCTAATTTAGCATATGCATAATGCGTACTCATGGTTTGAAATCTTTGTTTACTTTCGCTCGTGACGATTTTCCAGATGAAATGTAATCAAATTAATTTACCTGTTAATTACGTAAACTTGTTGTTTTGGCTTAAATTTTCGACTTAAAGTGAATAACTTTAATATTACTTTGATATGGCCACTTTAAATTTAGAATATTTTGACCTTCATTTTTTTGTGTTTCAAGGGACAATACATCTTTAAGTATTTATTTAAACTAATGATTTGGATCAATTCTTTCAATAAATTGTTAATACTTTATAAGTTATAAATCAAAAGCTTTTAGATTAATTTTAATATTGAAAATTAAAGAAGTATTAATTGATTATTATTATTTTACTAGTATTGTAATTGGAATTAAAATAATAATAAATAAATATTAATGAATAAATGTACTAAATGAGTGAAACTTAAAATTGATAACAAACAACACTTGAAATAAACAAAAAAAATCACATAATAATAATAATATTGATTATTATTCATAAATAAATAATATAATAATTCAATCATCTAGGAGATTTAGAGATTGACTTACTGAATGTTATAGTTTATTATAGATTAATAATTGATTGACCAATTAATAGTTGTTTGAAGTTTTATGTGGTAGTTGATTGACAGATGACATAATTTATTTTATTACATTACATCATTCATGGATTTTTTTAATTTTGATTAAACTTGATTTAAATGATCAGTTACAAATTCGTTTTATAGGTCATACCAGTTGCCGCTGCATCTGCCACCAACGCTGTATCTAACATCAACGCTACCGCTGCAGCTACATCTGCCTCTAACGCAGCAGCTGCATCTGCCACCAACTATGCTGCTGCTGTAGCTATTGATCATGGTTACGACCAAGAGTTGACTTTGGCAACTGCAGGTGAAGCTGAAGAAATGCTTAAAACTTTCTACGATGGATTTGCTCAAAGGGTATGACGACTACTAATTAGGTCTAATAACTGCCTGTCTTGTTTTAACATTTACCATGCCTGGTAGTAAAAGTATTACCAATAACTATATATGTTCTTTACATTATAGTCTAATGCTCTCACAAGTATTGACACAAGGAGTACGCTGAATAATGCACAGCTAATGAAAGGAGCTGATAACAAGGAGGATAAAAAGAAGAAGAAGCAGGAAAAGGAGGAAAAGAAAAGAAAGAACAAAATGGAGAAGGATGAAAAGAAAGAGGAGGAGAAGAGGGAAAAGAAAGAGAAAAAGAAAGAGGAGAAAAGACAGAAGGACATGGTAATTACTATTAATAATTCTCTGGCTAATTAATTTACTCGATATTAATTTATACAAATGGAAATGACAATTTTGTTTTACTTACAGCCTGAAGCAGCAAACAATATCATTAATGTGACACCACTCCAAAGATTTGATGATGAGGAGGAAGACAAGGAGGATGAGAAGGCAAAGAAGGGAAAGAACAAAAAAGAGGAGAAGAAAGAAAAGAAGAAGAATGAAAAAGAAAGAAAGAAAGAACAGAAGGAAAAGAAAGATGAGGAGAAAAACGAAAAGAAAGAAAAAAAGAAAGAGGAGAAGAAAGAAAAGAAACAAAAAAAGAAAGAGGGGAAAAAACAGAAGGACATGGTAATTACTAATAATAATACTCTGGCGTATTTATTTATTCTACATTTATTAACTTAATTAAAGATGAAAATTTTGTTTTACTTAAAGCCTGAAGCAGCAAACAATATAATTCATGTGACACCACTCCAAAGATGTGATGATGATGAGGAGGAGGAGGAGGAGGAGGAAGACAAGGAGGATGAGAAGGCAAAGAAGGGAAAGAACAAAAAAAAAAAGGAGAAGAAAGGAAAGAAGAAGAAAGAAAAAGAAAGGAAGAAAGAACAGAAGGAAAAGAAAGATGAGGACAAGAATAGAAAGAAAAAAATAAAGAAGGAGAAGAAAAATGAGGGAAAGGGTACAACAAACACACAACATTCATCTCAAATCAATTATCGTTTTCTAGTGAATACGCAATATTAATGAAAATGAATATTCAATTATCTATGCTATTCAGATTCAGACCAAGAGTCGGATGAACGACCGGACGATGGACTAGCTATCTGCGCATGTGGTGTTTGGGCTGAGTTTGATGAAGAGAAGAAGATTGAAATTCCTAAAGCTAGTTTCTTCGATGTCCTAAAAAGAAAACTTGGATTTAAAAAGAACAATATAAAAAAATATAAAGTAAGACTTTCGCAAGACTTTTTTTAAGCTACTGATATAGAACCTATATGGGTGTAAAATGATGAATCAATGGTAACGAGAATAATATAGCTTACTTACCATTTTGTATTATTAATATTACTTATTATATTTAGGCTGACTTTGATGATATTTGTACTGAAGATATTATTTATCAGACCCGCCATGTAGTCTTACAACCTCCTACAACACCTGTGAACCAAAGAGAAACGGTGGGCAACTTCATTTTAGGGGTGGATCTAGCCATCCCTGGAATGGTCTGCTAAGTCTTAGTTAAGGTGAGACATATTGAAATTGTCCGATTTAATCGGTCAGTAGTATATTGATGTTATCTTATTTTGAAAGTTAGTTTAAAATGTGTTGAATCGTTGAACCATCAATTTTAAAAAGGTGTATTTATTTCTCTTTCCAGGAATGGTTTTGTGTGGCTTAATGGCGGTTTGTTTTTTTTGTGGGAGATAAGTGTGTTTATTTTCGGTAGGTAAATTTTGAAACTCTTCAATGACTCCTTTTTTCAACTTCTGACATATTTGTTGACTTTTTGTGCGGTTTGCAACATGGGTTATGTTATTTTTTTGGGGTATGACTGCTGGGTTTGGTGGTGCTTTTATTAACTTACTTTTGCTGAAATAGGGATGTGAAACATTGCAAATTATATGAAGGAAATTACATCTAATTGGAGAGAGTAAAAAGGGTGTATTTAATATCATAACATGCCATAAAAGGCATAATGCAGAATTAGGCATATTTGCAATGGTTTTTAAGGTCTTAATGCAGACATCATGCAGTGTATATCATTTGTTAGTTAACAACATCTAATTAGAGAGAGTTAAAAAAGAGGCGTTTTTCATAAAAACAAGTCATAAATGGAATAATGGAGAATTAGGCACATGCGCAATGGTGCAGACATATTAAACATCAGAGAATATCATTTTGTTTAACATCATCTAATATTTTGGCATACTGAAATAAAACGTTTTTACCTGGTGAACAAAAAGATTATACAACATTTATAAAGACAATGCTTGTTTAACATCTTAATGCAGACATATTAAACATCAGCGAATATCATTTTCTTTAACATCATCTATACATTTTGGCATACTGAAATAAAACGTTTTTACCTGGTGAACAAAAAGATTATATAGCATTACAAAGGAAATGGGTATTTAACATATTAATGCAGACATATTAAACATCAGTGAATATTATTTTGTTTAACATCATCTATACATTTTGGCATACTGAAATAAAACGTTTTTACCTGGTGAACAAAAAGATTATATAGCATTACAAAGGAAATGGGCATTTAACATCTTAATGCAGACATATTAAACATCAGTGAATATTATTTTGTTTAACATCATCTATACATTTTGGCATACTGAAATAAAATGTTTTTACCTGGTGAACAAAAAGATTATATAGCATTACAAAGGAAATGGGCATTTAACATCTTAATGCAGACATATTAAACATCAGTGAATATTATTTTGTTTAACATCATCTATACATTTTGGCACACTGAAATAAAATGTTTTTACCTGGTGATGTCGTCATTGAATATATGTTTGATCGAAACAAATGCAACGGTAATACATGTAGTATACTATGATTGTAAATATCTATAAAAAAAAATGAAAAAAAAATGCTAAGAGAATGGGAATGTGTTAGATTAGATTATATGTATACAAAGAAGAAATCAGTACTAGTAGAAATTATATAAAAATAGGATACTATAAAACAACAAATAATGATAATTTGTTACGAAATGAATACAACTGATTGTTCTAATCAAAAGAAAAAACAAACATAGTTAATTGAATATTAGATGTTAAGTAGGATGGATTTATTGAAAATAACATGTATTAATAGAAATGTATTATATATTATATGAAACGAGAGTATATACAAAAATTGTAATACATTTATGAAAGATTGAATGATGAATATAGGTGGTGGCTACCACAAAAGATAAAAAAAAAAAAAAAAAAAACATCAATAGAATGAGAAAAAACAAACAAATACGCCTACAACAAATATCAAATCACTATTGTTTTTCTGCTTAATATAATATAACATCAAAGTATATGTCTTTATAAACAGAAACTATCCTTTGCTCTCTCACCGAATACTGTGCTTTATTTCACACCCCTACTAAGAAATTGTTTGTCGATAACTCGCCATTAAGCCCAATGGCTTGCTCCATTCATTTAATGTGATTTATGTGAATTTCCAAGCTTCTTGTCTCGGATATTGTCGGAGGGAGATGAATCGATAATTTGTTGAGCTAAAATGAAACCTGCCGTTATATTCATACGAGTTCAACCCACTTTACTTGCCGCCTTATTTATATATTTAAAGCCACATGTCATTGAATAAATTATTATATATTGTATGTTGAAAGTGTCCGGATTTCATTAGTGTTTTGTACTACAGCCTACTATACTAAGCTTTTGTTTGACATAGGACAGACCATAGATTGACAGACAGACCAACCGAAATCATTTCTAGTGGAATAGACGGCGAAAATAATGCTTCATACCGACTTTTAATTCAATTAGATTATTTGACTGTCCTTTATGAAATTCATCAACTTAAATATGATAATACAATTGATTTTTTGTATATGAAATCTTTACACTTAAACCTTTTGAAGCTATAAGAAACAACGGGGAAGGTCTAAATATAAACAACAACGAGGAGGAGGGGTTGCTCTTATACATAATAACTATCGAATAACAGAGGACTTAAAGTTAACTTGTAGACCTACCTCATATGAATCAATATCGTGGAAATAGTACCGTATCGCATAGGTCTTATTGAATGTAATTAGTTTGTAGGTTAGATTATTATTATCAAAAAGAATAAATGAACTTTCGCTATCGCCCTAATTCATACGTGGTTATATTATACTTCGGAAAAGTAGCAGACGAAACAGCAGTTTTCCAAGCAAGAGTATATTTTTTAAAAACCTAATAAGCATCCTTGGAGTATGGTGATGTCTGTTGAACATAATTATTCTGAATATTGAGGAAGCGGCCAGACAAATCACGGACACATTTACCAGAATAAAAACAATAGCGATGAGGTTATCTAGGGTTTCACTGAGTGTGTTGGGTAAACGCACTATAATGTTTATCTTCATCTTAGGCCTATCCCAAATCGTCTGAAGAACACGCAACATGAACTTAGATTCATCGCATTCTATCGGCACTGCAGCACTGCGGATGAAAGTATTCTAGCGAAACTGCCTCAGTGCGGGTGAAGGGGATCGTATTCAATCGGAAGTGTGTCGCAATGCGCGTGAAATTAGGCCGCGCCTATCGTATTCTATCGGCAGTGCCGCTCAGTACGAGTGAAAGCATCGTATTCTATCCGCACTGCCGCTCAGTGCGTGTGAAAGTAACGTATTCGGCAGTGCCGCAATGCGTGTGAAACTAACGTAATACTCATCGGCAGTTCCGCAATGCCTATGAACATATAGTCAATAGCTATTGACTATGGTGTGAAAGTAACTTATTTTATCGGAACTGCCGCAGTACGAGTGAAAGTAACGTATTCTACCGGAAGGGCCGCAATGCGTGTGAAAGTAACGTATTCTATCGGCACTGCCGCAGTGCGTTGAAAATATCGTATTCTATCCGAATTGCCGCAATGCACGTACTCAGTTTGTTTGGGTACGGTGGTATACTTCCCTGTGTATGTAAATGGCCTACGTCCAGTAAGAAAAGAAAACAGAAATTGTAATCCTGGTAAATACATTTAATAATCCGTTTTTGGTCTGCTCTTGTCTGTTCTCCCTGTATGTTATCGTAATCACAGCGTGATTAAGTGCTAATTGACTCGTGTGTAATAAAAGTCACTTGATGTTATTTTAGGCAAATAAATAAAATCATGGCGGAAAATTAAATTGGTTCTTGTGGTACCGATGTTAATAGTCTTTCATTATTTCAGAAGAACCCATGAGACTTTTGCGATTCATTGAACATACAACTGACATTCCAACGTTTTACTTTCTTTTTAATTCATCGTGAGAATATTTGCAAACAAGTCAAGTGTCATTTGTTTGCAATAACGCGACTATTATTTGATACAAATTACAATCACAATGTATAAAGTGCTTGCGCGGCACTTATAAAAGCCCTTTGGGACACCCTATATCCAGAGGACAATAAATAGGGCCGTAGGCCCTGTTCAGACCCATGGCGTTAGACCGTTTTAGCGTACAACGTTACTATCAAGGTCACGTTACAAACGGCAGAGAAAAAAACGAGGTGTTCAGACCCATAGCGTACGATTATCGTTACAACGGAAGTACGTCATCCAGGTTGTTTCTAGTTGCATATTCATGTACTCTTACCCACGTGTTTTCATCATTATTTCCACTGTATATAGGCCTAGATCTCAGCCCTAAATTATGACAAAATTTGCCGTAAATAAAACATACCTCAGCATTTATTTAAGAAAAATATAGTAAAGCCAAATTTCTGTTTCTATTGTTTTTATTTTGTGGTAAAAAACATTTTCCCCAGGCTCTTGTGTTACGAAAATAAAGCAGTAAAGTAATGATGAAGAAAAAAATGATTGTGATTACTAGTCTATCCAGTCCAGTCAAAGATATATATTCTTTGGTCCAGTCGGTTGAAAATAACCCTTAACTTGCTAATAAAAGGACACAGCTCCCCCTTGTTTGTTTACTGATTTTGTTAGGAGTTAGGGGGTTTTCAGCATTAAACTTGTCCAGTCTAGTCTGCCTTGTATGAATGAGTGACTTGATATCCCACGCTAGTTTTTAGCTTGAATGAAATGCGTGAATGGCTCTAGGCCTAGCTAGGCCTAAAAGCGGATGGGATCGTAGTCACTATGTTTAAATACAAGGTGCATGTATTTATGTCATTTGTTAGAAAATATAATGGTAATCAGTTGATAATAGTTTGTAGCCTTTGTAACAGTTGTATTTGTAGTGTAGTTAGGCCTTATTTATTCTGGCCTTTTTGTTATTGAAATCCATCTCACACATTGACGATACAAGATGTCAGCCTAGGTCAAACCTTGTATCGCGTCATAACAGGAAACGTTCTGATTGGATACAACGTTGACTTACAGTAGCGTCGTACGCTAAAACGGTACTATCAACCGTTTTCCACTACAACGCTACAACCGTTGTACGACGCGTTGTACGCTAATCCCCAACTGTTCAGACACACATTCTTTTAGCGTCGTACGCTAAAACGGTCTAACGCCATGGGTCTGAACAGGGCCTAAGACTTTAAGAGGAAATAAGAATCTTTAAATACTTTGCCTCTACTTCAGTATTAACCAAGGTATTACAGTAATAGTGTAGAAAGTGGCTGTTGGGCACAACGGGTAGACAATAATATGGATACAAATGAGATAATATTAATGAAGCAAAAACAATTCGACATATTCACACATAACTTCAGTTGTATGACACTATGTAGGCCTATTAATAATCAAACATGTTTTACAATATGTACCCTATATCTATTTGTAATTTTAACCAAAAAAAGTGGCACAAAACCGACAGAATATCAATAAACACTCCTAGCTTCCGTTAATTAACGTAAGTCACCACTCCCGGAGGTCTCAAACAGGGTTCAAATAATGGTGTCTTTTTATATAGGTAGGGCCTAGTTACAATATGAAATAGTATACCGCCTTGCGGTATGCAAAAAAAAAATGATTTAAAAACCAGGTATTATTTTAATTAATAAAAACATTCTCTATCATTCAGTTATTTGGTGCGTAGGTATCTAAATTACTCATGTTTAGTTCCCACTGGAGACGCAACACAACGACGTAACGATTTGACCAAAAACCAAACACAAGCGATGGATTTATTCGACTGTCGCTTGTTATTGGCCCGGTTATTGGTCAACTCGTTTCTACGTCTACGTCCTTTACTTGCATTGCGTCCCAGTTGGAGCCAAGCTTTATTCTCGACTTGATGTTGTGTAGGCCTACGGTGGTGTGTCTATACTGTCTTGTTTTTGTTACCTTGTTTTAAATGTATTTCGATTTTAAAGGCTAAATAAAGAATGAATGAATGAATGAATGCATGAATTGCAATGTAGGCCTAATATTTGGAACAATCGAGATCGAGAAATGATTTAGGAATCAGAATATGATTCATTATGTGCGCCCTCTTTGTAGAATCAGTTTCAGATATTTTTCTTTATACGTACGACCCACACGTTGTAATGTGTACCGGTAGCTTCAATAAATATTATCAGTATTATACCCCCATGGGCTTATCCTGGTACAGAGGCCTACACCCGGGTCTCAGTCTATTTACACTTGGTGCTACGAAAACAGAGACCCCCACTACAACTTGTCAGTTTGGGGTTTTGAGATTTGAAAAAATAGACTCCCTATAAACTAAAACGCAATATTGAGAATTTATTTGTGGTATTATCCAGAATAATGTCTAATGCTAACACACCTTTAACAATGTGCCTTTTACTTGTTGTTTGATTGTCAATGATCCGTACTATCCTGCTAAGAAGATGCCCGGCCCTGTAAAATGAAGCGGCCGCGTACGGTTGCACCGCCAGGGGGCTTTTAATTCCTCCTTGTTGTGGTAAAACAGACAACTAACCTAATATAAATAAGAAAGTTAATTACTATACACAGTTTGTTATTCGGTGGTTTTTCTCGTTTATTTTACAACATGTCATAGCCAGTAATGTATTATTTCCGCTTGTGAACATTTACCGTATTGAGTTTTCAGTGAAATACAAACATTGTTTATGGATAGGAACACTTTCACAATTTTACAAATGTACGTCTGT
Source organism: Antedon mediterranea (assembly GCF_964355755.1). Classification (NCBI taxonomy): domain Eukaryota; kingdom Metazoa; phylum Echinodermata; class Crinoidea; order Comatulida; family Antedonidae; genus Antedon; species Antedon mediterranea. The sequence goes on along the minus strand of NC_092670.1, from coordinate 34,873,125 downwards.
ATTATTCAATAATACTGTTGATGTGTAGCCTAACGCTCTGTCTAAACTATAAAATTCGAAAAAGTGTGATGTGCTCAAATATGTTAGTGATATAACCAAATATGGTAGTGATATGACATCATCATGTCCATATATGGGTGGGCACATTACATATTTTTTTAACATAAAGTTTGAAAGTGTACAGCGGTTATGAATTATAGGCTTTATATTTAAGTTACTTATGAAAACTCACAGAAATAAATAATGTATATATAAATACCAAAGGCCCTAGGCCTATACATTTTTAAAATAATTGAATTAATAAATAATCATATTTAATAATAAACATTAAAAAAACATGCGTTAGGTAATTACACTTCTACAGTATTTACAACATTTACTATCGAAAAACAAATTTGTTTGTTGTATTTTATTTATTCATTTTTTTTAGAAAAGCGTTATTTATTACTGTTTAGCTTCAATTTGATTGAACTTTTATTAAATATTTTACACTTTTAACAAGCAGCGCGTATACTCAAAGTGAATAAAAAAAAGGTGCACTTAGGCCTACACACTAATTCAAACACCAGGAAACTTAGTTTTTCAGAATGTATTATAAACATTAAGTAATAATAGTTTAAATATTAATAATTTAAATTCGGAATAACTGTAATTAACTATGTATTAAACTGCTAACCGGGCGTAACGGCCTAGAGAGCTCATTGGCTAAACGCAGCAGTGCCCAGAGGAAAACACAGGTAATAAAATATATCGAAAAACTTAAAACTTAGGGTTCCTAAACCAGGGGCCTCAGGTCTCTACTTTACGCCACTGGCTACAGTGAGTAGGCTAGTCCTGAAACTCAGTCAAGAAATCCTCTCAATATCCTTCCCTAACCTAACGGCATCGCGTATACTTGTCTCACATGTCTTAAATTCTATTCTAAATGCGTACATTGACTTCAATGTGTCCTTCCTATCCTATCGGCAGAATAGTCTTAATTTCTGTTTTTAAAGATGCATTGAGTTAATTCAATCATTTGGTAATTTCTTTAAATAATCCAAAATAAAAAAAGCATTATTGTTTCACGTCCTTCTCTCATTGTGACATTTTTTACTATTTGTTGTGCTATTAGTATTTATGTTACCAACCAATAATTTCCCATAAAAATTACATTGTTGCGGACGTCATCTATTCCTATATGGAATTAACAGCTAGAATTTTAAATTATACTAGTCCAGTATCTTCCTCAGTTTCCTGTTAAGCTTAAGGACAACAATAATACATATAATTCTCTCATAGTAGCTAATTAGCTAATGAAGACCTTCATAATGGCATGAAACCAACCTAATAAGTTTTGGATATAAAAAGGCCTACAGACAAGGAACAAACAACTTATTCTTCAGGACCTTATAAGATGAAACTAGATCCTGGAATAATAATTCAAACCCCAGTGGCCAATGGAAATACTTATTATTGAGTTAAGTGAAATACTTATATTTAAGGAAAATATCTCACTTAAGTGTGATTGGTGAATACGGACATTAACTTAGCTTTAAAAAGACAAAATTCGAAACTTGAACATACATACGCTTGAGTAGGCATTATAAACACATCTTTCCTGGTACCGTATAGCCTATAACTATATTATTACAACATTCAATTTGATCTGTAGTCTATTTTTTTCAACGAATCGTGTCAAATTTATTGTTGTTATAGTTCCTAGCCTATACACACATTGTGGTTAACCGATTCGGTTCATTTGTGTGTTATTCAATTTACTAAACCACATTATGGATGTAATTAAGCAGAACTAACAACAATGAAAGTAATGCATTTTAATTGTTCAGGGCTTTGGTTTCTAAACAAATTTAAACAACATTGTAAACATTTTAGTTTACACATGGTTAAACCAAGGCAATCTAACAACACTTAGGTTAAACACACTGTAAAATTATATTTACTTAAGCATGAAAAGCCTATTATTTAGGAACTACTGTATAGTGACTTTCCGTCGAAATAGAATAGCGTCATATAATTAAGTTGACGCGTTATCAAAAATAATTCCTATTCCATAACGCAGTAACAATGAGTATATTAGTTCATATTGAATTTAACTTAATTTCGTCAGATCTATAGTTTGTTATGTTTCTTCACACAAATTAATTGGTTGCGTCGCTCAAATAGGATTAAGTTAATATCCGTTTAAAATCATAAGGTCAAGATCTCGTAATTATTCTTTGTTTGCTACAGGACAATCAAACTAAAAATCGATTCTCCGTTCGACCAGAGTTATCTATTATTAATAATAAAGTCAGTTTTTAAAATTCTAGGCCTTAAACGGAGCTATCGGGGCAGGAATGGCTGACTGTACCGGCTGGGCTTGGGTCAATGTCTTTCACTTTATTTTCGTCCTTCTTATTCGTAGTAATTGAACTCATGTGGCTGGATGATAATGAGTCTTTTTCGCAACATCCTCGGAAGAGAGATCGTATGCCGGACTTAAATCCGGGCATTTTTCGCCAGTATATGAACGGATTAATAGCCGAGTTCATAAGACCGACACATGAAAAAATGAAAAATGTTACTGATGTGTAGTAACAAGGTTGACCAGATTGTCGCATCTGCAACGATATCCTAAATGCTTCTACCGCCCATGGCACTGTCACGATGATAGCGACTCCCAGGATCAGCGTAAACGCCTTGGCAACGGCACGTGTCTCGCGGAACTGTCGGCTTGACTTGATGTCCCGCAGTCGTTTCTCGTGGCGGCGTATCTTGTATAAGATGATAGCGTATAAAATCATAATAAATACCAGAACTGTCATAGTTAGTGACGGCAAAACGTTAAACAATATCAAAGTCACGTTGTCGACATCATTAGAAAACGGCAATGTTGTAGAAAGCGGCACGATCCAAAAACATACACACGTGATTACGATTCCTCTAGGCGATACAATTTGTTGGTAGGTGGTTGGTGCCGCTACAATTATTATGAAACGATCCACGGCTATTCCAAGAATAGTCAGCCAAGAAATAGCAACAAGAGAAATATTCAGAGCATCTGATGCCGCTTCACCTAAAATAGTTCTTGTGCAAATCGCGAGTCCAGTAACTAAATCACAGATGGATAGGTTACATATGAACATGTTGCGAGTCCGTCGAAGTTTTCCTATTTTTACAAACGCTAATAGAACCAATGTATTACCAGCAATAGCAACAGCACATATCGTTAACATCACGGACGAGAAAATAATCATTCCAATGGTGCTCTGACCTATCACGGTCGTGAAAATGTCAGGATATTTACACGAAGTATCATTACTCGAGATATTTTCCATTTTCTCCATGTTCAGTAAGAAATATAGATATGTAGAACTGATACACCGTAATCCCACCTCAAATGAACGTCTAATATGTAATAAGTATACTAAATCTGTTACGATGGGCTGTAACTTTAGTACCTAAAATCTCAAGAAGAATAGACCAATGAAAACGTCGGAAATCACTGCGCGTGGGTACCGACCAATCACGGAGCTTCCTCGATTAGACATCGTCTGAATGGTTGTGTGCTTGTATTATAGTAGTAGCACATCATCTACTTGATTATAATTCGCATTTACAAGACAAAGCCATTTAGCAAGTGGTACACGAAATAAAGAAAACACTAAAGATACCACAAAACAACTACTCAAACATAGCAAGGGTTAGCGAAAAACAGAACAAGTCAGACAATTACTAGATCAAATAATCCATTGACGTTTGAAAACAATAGTGCGGTCGATGACAGGAAATCGACGAATACGAACGACTTGGGGTGAATGATCAACGTGTCGTTGTTCGCGCTACTTATGTCGCTGTCCCCGTATCAAGTGCAATAACCACAATATTAATGCTAAACGTATCGTAATACAGGCCTAAATTAATAATACTAATTCAAAGACAATAATGATGATGTTGGTGATAACAATTATGATTTGTTTTGTATAGTGTATCTTTATTACAACTCTTTACTTGTTTATATTTATTTTACTTATATCTATTTTGTATGTTATTTATTGTATTTTTATGTGAGCGATTGTGCCTGTAATGACTTTTCGCAAGGACCAAATAAATCTGAATCAGAATCTAATATGGATGACGATGAAGATAAAGTGACGAAGATGATGACGTGATGATGATGACGTGATTATGATGATGATGATAATGATAATGATGATGACAATGAAGAGACAATGATGACGACATTAAGACGATAATGATAATTGCGATAGACAAAACATCTTATTAGCGTGATAATTAATAAATTCGAACAATGTTTTTTTTTATAGCGTGTTCTGTTTCTGGGTTGACGTTTGTGTTTACTGTAACAATTCCAGGAAATACGAACTATTTTCAATCATTAAAAAAGGATAAATAGATTGATTTTGACAACGGCTTATCAATAACAAATCAATGCCGACTTCATTTCATTTTTCAGTGTATTCATCACGTGCTAATTAGACATTAGGTGTTTTTAAGGACACACATTTAAAGTTCTGTCCACACTATCAAACTTTTGTCAAACAATATGATATGGTATGATATGGTAGTGATATGGACATTACGATGTCATATCACTACCATATTTGGGAATATCACTACCATATTTGGACACATCACACTTTTTTTGTAAAACTAGTTTGATAGTGTAGAGAGAGCTTTAGATATTAGTTGTTTTCAAGGACACACATTAAAGCTCTGTCCACACTATCAAACTTTTGTCAAACAAAATGTGATGTGGCCATATGGACATGAAGATGTCATATCACTCTACCATATTTTGGAATATCACTACCATATGGGCATATCCCATTTATTGTCAAACTAGTTTGATAGTGTGGACAGAGCTATAATAATTGTTTTCAATTAAAGGACACACATTTAGAGCCAATTCATAACAAAATGAAAAAAAAATCAGAGAAGTAGATTATGACTGAACTAGATAGAATCTTGTTAATGATTATACTTTATAGCAATATTAATGTTTTTTGTGGTTAGTGCTGGCTGACAAATCTCTTTAATCTGCCGTCAGCGTCCATCAGTGTTTTCATTTCGTTAATAGTGACACATTAATTCGATGGATAATGCAAATTGTAATAGTGAAGGATAAGTGTTTATTAATTATGCTATTATAATATTTTATTATGTATATAGGCTATATACTATTTTTATATCCTATCATTTCACCATTGCAATCCGTTCTCTATAGATGTTGTTCGATATACACAATACGATAATATAACAATACTGATACGTACGCACACAATAGCTATTGTGATAGACAATTATTTTCGTGGTGGGAGATGGTGGTGGTGGTGGTGGTGGTGGTGAAGATGATGGTGGTGACCAGTTGGTGGTGGTTATGGTGATGTTACTGTAGTAGAGATGATGTTGATGATGGTGGTGGTGGTGGTCGTCAGTTGGTGATGGTTATGGTGATGTCACTGATCATGGTTGTGGTGTTGATTATGGTGATGTTACTGTAATAGTGATGATGATGGTGGTGGTGGTGGTCAGTTTGTAATAGTTATTACTGTAATTGTGATCATGGTTCATGGTGGTGGTGGTGGTCAGTTGGCGGTGGTTATGGTGATCTGTAGTAGTGATGATGGTGGTGGTCAGTTGGCGGTGGTTATGGTGATGTTACTGTAGTAGTGATGATGGTGGTGGTCAGTTGGCGGTGGTTATGGTGATGTTATTGTAGTAGTGATGATGGTGGTGGTCAGTTGGCGGTGGTTATGGTGATGTTACTGTAGTAGTGATGATGGTGGTGGTCAGTTGGCGGTGGTTATGGTGATGTTACTGTAGTAGTGATGATGGTGGTGGTCAGTTGGCGGTGGTTATGGTGATGTTACTGTAGTAGTGATGATGGTGGTGGTCAGTTGGCGGTGGTTATGGCGATGTTACTGTAGTAGTGATGATGGTGGTGGTCAGTTGGCGGTGGTTATGGTGATGTAACTGTAGTAGTGATCATGGTAGTGGTCAGTTGGTGGTCACTATGGTGATGAAGGTGGTGTTTTTTTATAGTAGTAATGATGACGGTCACTGGTTGTGGTGCATGGTGATAGTAGTAGTGATGGTGATTGCGGTGATAGTAATGATGAAGATGGTTATGGTGCTATTCAATAGTGGTACTGGTGGTGATGGTAGTAGTGATGATGATGGGTGTGGTGGTCATGATGATGGTGGTCGTCAGGTGGTGATGATGAATGATGATGGATTATTAAACTGGGCGGACCTGTTATTTAGCAGGAACCTATTTTACCAAAATTAAATTGTTTCGAACTAATAATGCATTTATCATAAGTGAATAACTTAGATTACATACAAAATATCTAGTTTCTGTTTATTCAAACCATAAATAGTCTCGATAAGATTGAAAAAACACTAATTCGATACTTTGGAATGTTAAAAATAGCTGCAGCATTTATTCCAAGAAATACAATTAGTAAGCGATGCAAGGGACCTTGTTTGATTCCAAAAATATGTCTTTGTTGAAATTGTTTTATTGACAATTCTAAGAAGACATTTATTTATCAGAACCATTGTATAAGTATGTATTATCCTTTTTTCATAATAGTCAATATCATTATTATTACCATTATTAGTATAACCATGATTCATTATAATTATCAAAATGCATATCCATTATAAATGTATTTAATGATTTAATAGGTAAAATAATACTGTTCAGCATTTTCATCAATAGGCAAAATGCATATTATTATGTACTATTTTGTGACAAAGAAAAGCAAGGTAATGTAACAGCGACGTGACAGCGGATGTTGCAAAAAAAATAAATGTCCTCATTAGTATCATCATCTAAACTATGATATAATATATATATATATATATAATTTACAGTATGATTTATATATATTGTTTATTATGTGATATCGACATTAATATGAATTTCCATATCATTTATTCCAGCATGTCATCGCAATGTAGTGCTTGAAACACACATATTATACTGTATCACGGTATTTTCCTATGATTTACTGGACGATAAATAAAAATGTAGATACATAATCACAATCATTATGAACTAGATTTATCATGAACCTATTCACGAATGACATTCTAGACAATAATAATAATTTATTATCAGTTATTCATACCGTATAATGATATTATATTTTATGACAACTCGTGTAATTATTAATGATATATGTTAAAGAGGCCTATCGAGGAAGAGGGGTCACAGTGAGAACAATGGGAGAATGGTGGGAGGGAAATCCATCTCTGGTCACTTCTCATGGTGACTGAGAGCTCCTACTATTTGTTTTTATCTTTATTTAGTGAGTGCGTCCCAAATATATGCATTCATAATATTTTATATAGGTTAGTACAACAGTATACAAACACCTTAAATTTAAACAATCTTCATTATTCTCTATGTTTATTCAAAATAACATTTTCTTTTCCTTTTCAATATTCATGTTTTTTTAATTTAGCCATTTCTTTACGTTCTTTTTTCCTTTAGTGAACCCCGCCGCAGTAATTCATCATCCTATATGCATAAGATTTAATATACAATAGGCCTACATGATACAAGGCACATTTCTAAAACACTCAAAAGTTATGAGCTGTATTAAGGTCAATTTACACAGACGAGCGGTAACGGTAATAACAAATATACAATATAATGTTATCATTAACCATTTTACACAAAGCGCTGACGATTCGATAGATAGGCCTACAGATTATACATGGGACAAGCTACGCGGTTTCCGCTTACCGTTACCGGTACCGTTCGTCTCTGTAAATTCGCCTTTACTTATAATTTCCCGACTTCCTAAAATAAGGAATAACCGAGGACACACGAAGCCGGCTTGTAGAAGGAAGAGAAAAATAAGTCAAGCCTAAGTTTTGTGGTTATAGGACTGTACTAATTCAGACCGGTACTTTTGTTTTTATAAAAGAAAATTGGAAGTGGAAATCAACGTTTAAAAGGAAAATAAAACCACACAGGAAAAAAGAATTTCTGGATGTTGTAACATTGTAAGAAAATCGTGTTATATTGGAATAAAAGCGAATAGGCCTAAAGGCAAAAAAAAAAATAAATAAATAAAAGTAGAATTCATGAAAAACTTTGGGGGTGGCAATCGATCGGCATTGTATCCGTTAGATGAAAAATTAGGATAAAATCAATTTTATAAGAATAATCTACGATTTGAAAAAATTCAAATTGGTAGGCCTACAATTATTAAAGAAAGTGAACATAAATAATTGTGTACAAAGTGTAAAGATGGTGACGTTCAATAAATAAACAAAGAATCAATACTTCCGCTGAAAAAGAAATAAAACAATCAACAACAAAATTAACACAGCTCCTAAATGTAAAACAGATTGGATCACCATGCTAGGTTAATACACTGTACTAGTTTAATATAATTGCAGAAGGATGAATTCAATTCGACGATATAATGCACATTTTAAGCCTTTATACCACGCATACAAAAGGAATAGAGGTAGATTAAAGAGCTTTAATTGCTTTCCAAAAAGGTAAGTATCACTAAAGGTAAGCACTACTAAAGGTAAGCACGCTCCCATCCCCTAAAGATTCAACCGCGCGGCGGTATATATTTTAGTTACCCGCAACATTAATAACATACAGTTTGCATCACTGACAAAATGAATACAGGAACATGCTCATGCTGTGTTACAAATATAGTCGATTAGTGTTACTTCGAATTGGAAACGTATTGCTATAAACAGCTAATTACCTTTATGTGTAGTGTTACATGGATGAATGTTCATTTTATACACTTTTTAGCACATCGTTTATTTTTCATATTTTTTTTTAAATGCCTCTCTATTTACAACATTTGTGTACAAAAGAATAGAGATTTTACTGTGTCATTTGAACATCCCCCACTATATATTTTCAACAAGATCGTTTAACACAAATAAAATCCAAACAATTATGAAATATATATGGGAAACTATAGATCGATAATTATTGGAATGTATGATCAACATTATCAGTCGACATTTTTCCCCGTACTTGGCCTTTAACAATGACGCATCTTGTCAACATAAGTAAAAAAACTTTAAAGCCCGAATTTATGTGTGTTGTATACTCGTTATATTAGTGTTAATGAATAGTGTTAATGCGGGCTTTCCATGAGCATGTTGCCGTCTCCATTTTGATATAGTCCTAGTCCAAATATTACCTATAGTTCCTGGCTGACGACCATTTCTATCGTATTCACGGCCTCTTTCATTTTATATAATTTAATCAGCATTTTATACATTATGATTTATTATAATTTGTTTTCATTTAATCATTTGAAAATCAAAACATTTATAATGTATTAATTTTAAAATAAAAGAAATAAGCTTATTTGATTTAGTTAATCTCATGTTTAAATATTGCGTAAAATATTTTGAGGATGAAACGTAAAACCGCCAAAAATACAAGATCTTAGAGGGTCCTGAAATACTGCATGGCGGCCTGGTAGGTTCGCTCATTAAAAAGTAGAAACATTTAAGACATAAGTTGAAAGCTGTTGACACGTTTCTTCATGGTAAAACCACTGTACCAGTATCCTTTCTTGATTAACGACCCATTAAAAATAAATCGAATTAAAATCGACTGTCAAAAATTCCGTAATTAATTACAAATGGAAATAACTGTTAGTTCTGTACAGGGAATATAAGAAGGCCACTATAATTTTTCAGAGCCTGACTTACCTAAGAGGGATTTCATTGTTGTCGATAACAAGGACTGGACACACACTTCAATAATCGACACAATAATACTCGACAAATAACATATGTTTAAATAATTTGTTAATTATGTTGCACCACAAATCAGTATTAGGATTTAAAGTTGTAAATCTAAGCAGACGAATCAAAGGGTCGGTGTTTGAAATCGGCGGGACTCGATTCCCTTCGGATTAATAAAACAAAGTTAATAATTCACAGGGCGAACTGACTTCTAAAGGTTAAGAATAGCTCGCAGCACCAGCCCCGGCAATCTGCGAGCGCGGACGTGTCGCAGACGACAGCTTTGTTAATTCGATTCTTAATGACTTTAGAACGAATTGTAAAGTTGAACTTCGTTATTAAGCGATAAAAAATAATTGAGGACACAGGAGTGGTGCCATTGGTTCCAGTTGGTCATTTCAAACGTATCAACAATAATTACACAATTTTTATTTGTCTGTCATCGATTAAGAATGTTGCGTTTAATTCTGTGTAGGCCTACGAATTGATTCGGAATTACTACTCAACTCGGATATTTAGTTATTAATTGCGACGCACATGTTTCAAGATTATTTTGGGAATACAGTAAATCTTAATAATGATCTTTCTTTTCTGTCTTCTCAACAACAACAACAGACTTCTTGAAAACATACGGGGATTACATTGTGGTTTATCCTATACGGTATACTTGGTCCTATATACGCCTGTATCCATTTTTGTTACCGAATACACGGGCGAATACAATGACATATAATGAAAATTTACAACTCCACTCCCAAAGACTTATAATAAGTCTTTGGTTATGTAGAGCATCTTGTGTATATGTTTGTCTTGTGAATGGGATTTCCACCTTTGAGAAGGATAGTGAATGAATTTGCTTGTGGTTATCCTTGGCAATTTGCCTAAAATGAGAATAAAAAAAAGTAATAATAATATATAATATAATCGACGTCATTCAATCGCTCACGTTATGCCCATTGATGTCACAATCTCCATTAAATACATGTTTAAAGAAAATTAATGGTTGACATTTGAGACGAATATCTGTATGCCTATACATTTATCACAGATGTATATTGATTTATTATATAATTTGCATCACAAATCATAGAGACAGTTACCGTACACAACACAACACAGAACAGTGCAAAACTACGACAAAGAAGGCACACCATCCTTTTACATTTAAGCTTGGTTCCCACTATGACGCAACGCAAGGGCGTAAACGCAACGCAAGCGTGTTGGCCAATGACAAGTGACAGTCGAATAAATCCATCGCTTGTGATTGGTCAAATCCCTTACGTTGCGTTACGTCCTTTCGTTGCGTCTCTAGTGGGAACCAAGCATAAGTGTTTTAATTGCAGGGGAGATGACCGATAGTTCAAAGATTGTTAAAATAGGATAAATAATAGGATAAAGAACGTATTTGCCTTCGATTAGAAGCGCGGGGGTGGGGGGGGGGGGGGAGTAGAGTAGCCAAATAAAGGTTTTTATTTTTAATTGTGCATGTGGAAACAGTGTAGCTCAAATAACATTACAGTATGGGTTAAACAAATTTTATACTGTATTCTATAAAACGGGAAGTAGTAATAAAGACAATTTACTAAACGATTCCACATTGTTTACTTCTCTTGATCATGGGAAAGATTCAATAGTTGTGGTCGCTCGCGAGTGGATAGTCGGAACGCGATTCGAGCCGTCATATAAACGATTGGGACTCACGAAAAACCGCTCTCGACCGCGCTCTGTTTGGAGGAGGGAGAATATGATTATACTGATAATTGATAACACTTCTGATGACGACGACGGTGATTGGTATACTAATATTGGTATACTAATAATGGTATGAGGCGACAGCCGAGTAGAAATATAATATAACCTTTCATCATTCACCGAATGACAAATGCTATTCCATATATATCCAATATTTGTTTTATGAACATTTAAATGGAAAGAAAGAAAATACAACGTACGGACTCATAGAAATGATGAGATAAATCCACCAAAAGATGGTCTGCCAACTGAACAATATACACTATCAAAATAAATCGACGAAATAACCTAACGATGATTGTAATATGGCTAATAATGGTCAATAGAAGACAACCGTAAATTGTAATAAGTCTAAGAGTGTTTCCACACACCATGGAACTATGGAACTATAATAATAGTTCCATGCACACACAAGCTGTTAAACAACCAATAACACAATGTAAACGTATTCAACCATCTGTCGTATCATAACAGAATGACAGAATTTTCATTTTCTTATTACAACCTTTATTGTATCCTTTTTAAAATAATATATTATTATTTGTAACTAAAAAAAAAACACATTTATTTCTGTTTTATTTTATTCTCATATAACAATATAACATATTGGTGGTATAACCATCTGTCATACCCAAAATAAAATGACAATTTTCATTTTCTTGTTATAGCCAATTCTTTATTGTATCTTTTTTAAAATAATATATTATTTGTAACTTTAAAATAATCACATTTATATACCGTACATTTTATTTTATTCTCATATAACAATATACCGTAATGTTATATTGGATTATTTTCTTCTGCCTTAATTCATTAATTATAATTTTTAAGAAATTCAAATATCACTATTTTGGATTGGATAACCGGTATTAATTACTGATCCCAATTTCATTAATTAGTAGCAGGTTTGATCCAGGGGTGGATCTATTCTTAACTTGGGTAGCGCGCTTACTGCTTAAAAATGTCAATATAAAATAATTTTTAATATTTATTTTTGACTTGCTATTAACAATTCATATGTTAGCGCTCCCAGTTTGAGAATCCAGATCTGCCCTCAAAATAATAATATTTGAATAGCGTTTTTTAAAGTACCTTTTCTTAAAACGTTTCAAATAGGCCTACATCACTTAAATTCGAAATATCAAGGTTAAACGTAAAAAAACTACCATTAAAAGTAAAACTAACAATTTATATTTACGGTCATATTGAATGGTTTTTTTTTTATAGTACTATTATTTTTATTCTATAAAAGGTAATTAACCTTCCATAATTATAAAATGAGTTATTTTAAACAATCACGTCATAATTATCGTTAAAAATCCCCAAGAAAATACCATACCTCCAATATATCATGTAGTGATAGTATCGGCAACCACTTCAGAAAACAAACACACCCGTAATCTTAAAGCACATAAGAGGTTTCCAAACTAAATAATTTTCGAATTTTCTTAATGTTTAGACTATGAAGCAATATTAAATCAATTAAGTAAATACTGTACTATGATTTTCCAGATATTAAATGAATCGAAGGAACTCTGATTTTAGTCAGTTTATGCTTAATTAAAATTTAGTCCAAATTGTTGTTAATTTGGGACACTGATATTCTAATTCCAAAATAAATATAATGCATTTAATAGTTTAATATTTATTGATATCATTACAATAGAACAATGCATTTATTGTTTACAGTATTACTTAAATCATATTATATAACACCTAAATAAATTCCTATCATTTGATTGGACGATTGTGACACATGGCGTGCAATTAACCTCAAATTAAAATTACAGACATAATATCCATTTTTCATTATTTAATACATTTTTATTAGGTTTAAACAAGTGATATTTTGTTACAATATTACCATTTATTCGAATAAATGCCCTAGTTTAGTTACTAGTTACAAATAACATCTTTTGGAATCTTTTCTATAACACAATGCTATTTGAACTTACATTTCAGATGAGCTAGCAAATTTGCAAACCAAACTTAATTCTGAGCATAGAAACATAGTTTTTATTTTTGCTATGTAATCTTATATATGTAGCAGTCAGGTTGTTTTTAAATAGGTTTTTGCTATGTTGACAACTGAATAAAATAAAAAATAAAATTTAATTTATTTGATTAAATGCAGTATTTTATGCTCTTTTAATGCGGTTTAATTGATTAACTGACGTAATTTTATTTTTTGGTAATTGTATTAAAGATATATTCTTGAATTTCAGGTATTAAATTATGTGAAAATTAAAATTAAATTAAACATTTATTTATTTAATTATTTATATTTATGTCATATCAAAATAATCTGTAATTTCTGGTTTCTTTTCTGAATCTTTTTTTGACACCTCATCAGCTGATTTTAAGTTCTTTGCAGAGCCAAGTGGTGTGTACCTGTGAAAAACAGGGTATATTAAAATGTGGATACATAATTTTGGGAAACTCCCCTTTTACAATTAACAGACAAACCTCTGTACATGAACCCTTAAAAAGTTCAGCATGAAAGCTGTTGCTATAATGTAAACATATTAATTATTAAAGATGTATTGTCTGTCCCCCAAAAACATCAAAAATAAAGATTAATATTTAATCAGATTTGTAATTTTAATAATAATAATCACTTCCACAGAAAAAAAAAAATGTTTTCATCTATAAAACAAACCAAAACAATAAAAATTAAATTCAACCAAAAACCCATTGGCTGGTAGGTAGCCATTTTGACTATGGTCGAAGTGACTAACTATTATGGAACATCAAAATGGCACATTAAAAGAAAATTGACAAGACAACTGCAGTGCATCAATTGGTGCTAGACTGGTTTCCCTAGGACATTTGGTTCCCTAGGACATTTGGTTCCCTAGGACATTTGGTCGCCCCATTACATTTTCACCCTGACTGTTTCTCACAAACTGTAGGCGAAAATACTTGTAAATAATTTTCCAATTATTTCATAAGTTTTTTTTGCTGTACCTTTATGATTTTGTATTCAATATAATCATGTCAGGGTATGGCAACACCGGACTTTGTGATTAATTATTAGACATAATCCGGGTTAATTAATAATAACTAGCAAGGTTATATTAAAACCAATGAGTGGTTAAATATATAAAGAAAAACCAATGAATGGTTAATACCGTACAAAGAAAAACCAATTTATAGTATGAATTCATCAATGGTGGTGAAAGATTTTCTAATTTGGATATATGTTGTTACTAAAAATATTTGATGGGTGGGAATTGATCGTTATTTTCCGCTTCTTGAAACCAATAAGGAAACCAAATCAACGATAATGTAAACAAGGAAAAAATGGATTAAAATTTTACAACCGGTAGAATGAACACGCCAAACAAAAATGCGGACGATGGTGCAAAAGTGTAATAAAGAACATGGTAGTAACAAAATAATATAGTTCAAGATATTAATAATGCTAATAATACTAATAACAAAGATTTCTAGAGGCCGACTTCGCCACTGAAGGTGCTCAAGGCGCTTAATTATTATTATTATAGTTCAGTTTTAAGCAATTGTTCTAACTTCTCTGGAATTGACATAAAGTCTGCAGAGTTGATATGAAGTATCCATGATTTATATGAAACTTCATGATTGGCTTGCTGTCTCCATTAAAATTAAAATTTCTCTTCTTTCTCAACTTGATGTTTTAACAAAATTAGGCACATATAAAACAATTTTGATGATAAATCCCTCAACCAAAAAAAGTTATTAACAATGACATTGTTAGTAAATATAGTTATTGATAAAAAAAAAATTGAACATACTTGCTTTGAACAACATCTGTATGGGTGAGAGTTGGTGCCAGTGGTGGGGGTTTCTTGCGTGCACCTCGTTGAACAACATCCATCAAGCTGACAGAGGGAAGGAAGCATGTGTCCCTAAGAAAGAAAATTCAAAATTACATAGTTTACAATTTCCTTTTGTTTGAAATATTCATACAGTATATTTTTTTTTTTCAAATTATTTTTTCAATTCAAACATTATCAAGACAATAAAGGTTACAGTATATCTTTTGACCAATGAACACTCAGAATTTAAATTCATAAGCAAGTATCAACACAGAAATACAACATGATCTTTTCGAATAACAGTTTACAGATGTTTGATTTTACAACACTTACTTCGAAGCAGTGACAACAACGCTTCGTTGCGGATCCTTGTCATAGCTCTGACCTTGACAACCATAGAATTCTGCAAGTTCATGGACAACGCGTCGCTTGTCACGGTTCATTGGTTGAAATGAGTAACTACGTTTTGGCTGTTTCGACTGAAAATACAAGCAAATATTCTTTATTAAACAACTTAGTAAGTTTTACCCAATGGGTTGCTTTATACTGTTTGTAATTAAAAAGAAAGACAAGTATTACAGTACAAACCACTGGTTACATCTTTTGCATGAATTAAGAAGACATTTAATGTTTAATTACTCAATATCATTTATTCAGGCATTAAAAAAAAACAACAACATAATTGTATTAAGGGATTACTGTAATAGTCTACTGCAGTACAGTAACAGTATTTTTTTTGTGCAATAATGTATGTATTTTTTAATGTAGAAGTTTTTGAGGACTACACAAGTACAGTGTGTATCTTGAAAAAAAAAAAATAACAGGTTACAGAGAAAACAGAACGTAAGTACTGCAGTAGAATAATCTTGACATGGTCCCTTAAGACCTGGTACAACATTATTTAGACAGATTAAAAAAACATGCATGATATTTCAGTTAGTTATCTCCATTTACAGTAATATCCACTCACACTTCTCCACAGTCCTCTCATCTGTCTAGGTGTTAAATTTACTAAAGTGTTAGTTGCAAACATTGATTGATGTTGTAGGAACAACCAAGCCTGTTTTTCCTCTTAAATTGATGAAAATATTAAGATAATGTGCTTTTTTTAAAAGCACCAACCAAAGTATGGTTTAAGTCTTGATTACAAAGATTGAAAATCTGTCATCGTTATCAACAAAAAGATAATTCGTATGTTGAATTTTTTTAAATGTTTACATTACAAAATAGCATTTTCTCTTTTACTAACTTGAATCAATTCATCTTCCATGTGAAAGTAGGTCAGGGGTTGTGAATGGGTCATTGTGCATAATAGAGGAAAAGGCTCTACTACAATACTAAAGGGTTGCAACAACATTTAAATTTTTCATAATGTAATATAAGATAGATCATGATTTACAATCGCTAAACAAGGTGGTAAATATTTGTAATAAGAAAAACTAATTCCTATGTAAAATTGATTTGTTTATTTTTTTCTTAATATTCACAAAATGACGGTCAACTCCTATCTTACAACATTAAAGACAGCTATAAGGTTGTTATTATCAATGTCATTTCAATATAAATTTGAAACCCTTTAAAGCACTAGCCATCAATGGCAGGTAGTTTTTAAATTGAAATATCATTTAATTACTGTACATCTTGTTCATTACTGTTGTACTTTTTTTGTTTATTGTCTGAACAGTGTCTGGGGCTGCACTTTTGACAGATAGGCCTATGAAAAGTGCAATTAGGCACCTACTAGATAGTGATTGAATTCACTTTTTGAGAATCCTGTCTGTGTTTGGTTTTTGAGGTTTAATTATTGGTTGTATTGTATTTTCATATGAAATGAAATGGAAATTTTTTAAATGAAATGAAAGGCTAAATTAAAAAATGCAATTTATTATCGATAGTATAATCTAAACTTCCAATTTAAACAAAGTTAATATCTATTACTCAAGGATATTATCAAGTATATAATATTGACACATAAAAAATTTGAACTTTATAATTACCATCTCATTATAATATTCATGAATTTAAATTAATTAAATATATCCATGTGAAACAAGGTTTTGCTTTAATCTCTATAATTATTTTCTTTGATTAAAATGTATTATTATAAAGATGAAAACGCTTCTTCAACCAAACTTAATTAAACTTAAAGCTCATTGGCGATAATATAATATTCATAAGGTGAATTAAATTTGTCTGAAATAAAGTTGAATTGAATTGAATTTTGAATTGAATTAAATATTCATGAAGTGAATTAAATATTCATGAAGTGAATTAAATATTCATGAAGTGAATTAAATATTCATGAAGTGAATTAAATATTCATGAAGTGAATTAAATATTCATGAAGTGAATTAAATATTCATGAAGTGAATTAAATATTCATAAAGTGAATTAAATATTCATAAAGTGAATTAAATATTCATTAAAAGCCTTTACCTGTTGGGCTGAATGAACCACATCTTTGATTGCTTCTTCAACTGAACTTACAAACTGGGGCTGATTTCTGAAAAACAATAAAAAGTTTCATTCATTTACTATCAGCTCAATCTCTCAATAATTGTATTTTGTATAGCGACTAACTAACGAAATTTTCTTTAAATCGCTACGACCACAAGGCCAGAACTAGGTAGAAATTACATTATTCCATACACTATGCGAAAGAGATGGGTTTTCAGCAACTGTTTGAAGATGTCAATAGAATTGGCATTCTTGATCGATTGTGGACGAGCATTCCATAAGGATGGATCTGTGCAAGAGAATGACCGGTCAGCAAATGAACGGTCAGCAAATGAACGGTCAGCAAATGTATGTCTACCAGCATGTGTGGTAATTTATGGAATGAATGGCAAAATGTTTGCCAGTGGACAATTTATCGCAAGAAATAAATAACATTAACAGCAAAACAAAACAAAAACTCAATATAAAGCTATACTATTTAACCCTTTCACTGCGTATACCCGGTACTACCGGGTATAAACAAACATCGTTGAAATACGTATACCCGGTAATACCAGGTATGGGCAAAATAATTATTTAATCGTATTTGCCTATAATATATGGCACCCTCTATATTCTTTCGATGAACTTGAATAATTTTGCAAGTCATTAAAAAAATTTCCCAGCAAAAAAAAACGGCCCTTTATAGTTGTATTATCGTCTTGAAAAAAATGCGCCCTCTATAGTTAATTATATATAGTATAGTATATATAATAGTATTTCTATCTTGGAAAGTAATGGCGGCCATTTTGAAAGTAACACAAATTTACCAGCCCCAATAGGGCAACATCGTGTTTATCACAACACACACAAAAAAAAAATTCTGAAACAATAGTTAGTTTTTGTACTATAGTGAATTATTGGAAACTGTCATTATTTTCTCGATTTTGCCCCAAAACTTTGATTTGTGCATAATTTTTATAAAACAATAAAAATAATTTAATTTTTTTTATATATTTTTATTTGTTATACGTATCTTCATCAATATCCAGTTGGAAAAACGTATTCCATAAGAATTTCTTATAGAAAATATAGTTTTTATCATTTAATAGATAAAAAAATCGAAATCCAAAATACCTGTAATGACGTCACATGACGTCATCAATATGCAAATTACTTTTTTTTTTATACCTAACTGTAAACTAACCCTTTGCCCATCACACACCACAAAAATAATTACACAATTATCTCAATTAGTATTTTTTTTGCAATTTATTAAAATATCATATGTTTTTCTTAAATATATATTACGCACAGAGGTGGGAATAATGCGCCGCAGTGAAAGGGTTAAAACCAAAGATATATATATATAATTTTAAACTAGATAGTGAACTTCAATGTAATCACAGATCAGAAAATGATTCACTATGGGACATGACTGAAGTATAAATGTAATGTTGAACCCTCTATAAAGTCACTCTCTCTTTTATAAACTGTTTGCTTATAAAATTTATATTAAGAATCATTGCAATGTACAACGTGGTTATGGAACTTGTTAAATGTACTTATTTATCTAGGTCACCTTTATTACAAGGGTAGAACAATTAAAAGCTCTTATATAAACAATTGTTGGAAGAGGTGCGGAAAAAGATCCTTATCAAACAACCAATAAGTTGTTTGATAGACTGTAATGCCATTCACTTACTAGCGACCAAGAAAGGAAACTTGAATGTTAAAATAATATTATTAACATGTTATCATAGACAAAACCAAGTCTGATACGTCGTCATAGAAAAACTCCTTTCCGACATCCCACAGTTTTTTCGGTAACAAAACAATAGGAAACAAAATCTAGTTGACGACTTGGTATAGGCTTCTGTAAATTCTCATACACAAGAATAATAGATTTTCCGCAGGTATCTTACTGTTTGGTTTTACATACAAAATCAGATGCATGAATGGTCCAATGGAATCAACCAATGGTAGATATTACGACGGGATGGGACTGGGGGGAATAGGCGGGAGCTAAAAATATAGGAGTTTTCTGTGGTTTACAGAAAAATGAATTTTCAACAATATAAAGAATTTCTTTCAGAACACAAAAAATATCATATCTAGAAAACCACATGGACTTCTTTATCTGGAAAGTAAAACCTAACCACTTTACAAGCCTAGGAGTGGTGACTGCATTTTAATTTCTATGGCCCTGTTTCTGCTGCCAACTAAATACCGTATATTATACGGTATTTTTTGAATACCGTATATATACGGTATATTTTTGGCAGCAGAAACTGCGCTCATAAAAAATATACCGTATTTTGTATACCGTATTTTCCCCACAAAATTTGTGGATAAAATACGGTATTTACAAATTTATACCGTATTTTTTGTACCCGTTTCTGCTGCCAATAAAAAATACCGTATTTTTTTTTTACATGACAAAAGGTCACCATTCGTGTTTTTATTTTCTGTCGCTGTTAGCTGCTTTACACACATGTATAGATATATTCGGCGAAAATGTGGAGCGAAGACGTCACAGTTTTACTAAATAAATGTGTGTGGGGAAGGTAAAATGTCTGACCAACTAAAAGGTAATAAAAGGGACAACCACATTTATAAAGACATTTCTAAAAAAATAAAGCAGGAGTATGGAATAAACTTGTCTCCAAAGCAAGTAAACTCAAAGCTGAAGAGCCTGCGAAAGCAGTACAACATTGCAAAATACAATAACTCGGGGAGGGAACGAATTAATTGTCCCCATTACGATGTTTTCTGTGCTCTCACAACATCTCTATCACTAGGGCTAGGCTGTTGAAAGTGAGACGTAAAACTTCCTTTATTGCGACTTTTAATTATCGATCAAATAAATGAATGGCAATTTGGGTAAAAAAGATGAAATTTAACACGACCACCCAAGAAGTATTGTTAGCAGAAACGGGGTACTAAAAAATACGGTATAAAAAATACCGTATTTTATACCGTATTTTTATACCGTATTTTGAGCAGTTGCAGCAGAAACAGGCCCTATGTGATGAGTAAAAATGTAATAATTTTGAACAATTAAAAATAATTTTTTCCAGAAAAAAAGCCTAATAAAATACTCATATCTAGAAAACCACATGAACTTCTTTATCTGGAAAATAAAACCCGACCACTTACATGGATAGGAGTGGTGACTGCATTTAAATTGCTATGTGATGAGTAAAAATGTAATAACATATCCTTATCTAGATGATTAATAAGTTCTGTAGGTGATTACATTATAGGTGTTGTTGAGTTATTATGTTAGAATGTACATTTAATACAAGACACACAAAGGAAGACATGCTTGATGGAACAGTACAGTGTAAAAGTTAAATAAACCGCACTAAATTATAGATATGCAGACAGTTAATATCAATGTAAAGTAAACAGACCCATCCTGCTATTCTATGTCTCAAAATAACATTGTTTTCCCATAAAGACATACCCATTCTGACTGTCAAAGGTGAATGTGAGGCAGACACAGGAAGTACTGCTTCTTAAGGGCCAGTTCAGACTATCTGGAAATGAGTTTGTTTCATGAGCACAACTTTTGTGAGTCAGTAGAAATAGTGTTTAAATTATGTAATTTTTTTGGGAATAATTTATTCATTGGTTTCTAAATTCTGTAGATGCTACTTCTTTAAATTTAACTATTTTTGAAACAATGAATTTTCCTGTTAAATGACGGTATTTTTTATTATTTTTTGGGTATGAAAAATAATTTGACACTTACTTTGCTTGTTCTTTGAGAAACTCGGTATAATTTGGAGGACCGATCTTGGATGAAAAATCAGGATTCTTTATTTGAAGAGCTAGTGCAAAACGTCTGAAAATGAAGTAAAAAACATTAGAAACATGACTAATCCAGATTCAATTAAAGATGTTGATATAAAGTTTGCGATACACCACATATATTAGTTCTAAAAAAAGAACTATTGAGTTTCTCGAAATTTCGATCAATATGCTTTGATCGTCCTCAGATCGTCCTTACTCCTGAGGACAATCAAAGCACATTGAACGAAACGTCAAGAAACTCAACAGTTCTTTTCAGAACTAATATATGTGGTGTACCGCCATGCAAACCTTCAAACAATATTTCCTCATTCTTTGAGTGAAGTTGGCAATTATTTTTTACATTTTTTATTTTATATGCATCCAACAGTGAATAACTCGCTAATTACAGGATGGATAAACTATTTTATACATTATATAATATCATGCTTATAAGGTTCAGGGAGTGGAGTCGTGAGTTACAACCCTGACACTAGATCAAGATTGAAGAAGACGACAAGCATGTCAACCACTAAGCTATGACAGCTCTTACCAGTCAGACCAGTAATCTAAAATAGTATGTCTTATGTCATAATATATATAATTATATAACACCTAAATAAATTCCTGTCATTTGATTGGACAATTGTGGGTCACATGGCGAGCAATAGTATGCACTATCAAATGATCATTTAATAATACTTTTTGAAACATTTTTGCGTACGTAGGCCTAGCCTAGACGTTTTAGCCTTGCTAGGCCTAGGATTGTTTGGTCGTTTGTTGACATAATTAACACAAAATTAGCCGGGTGTGTTTATAAAATCCATATAAATATAACATTTAATATAAAATTATTAAAAACCAAATGTTACTGTTTTTAATCAATGTGAATGAAATGTAGGCCTTGGCTAGGGCTACCTTATTTGATTCAAATGACAGGAATTTATTTAGATGTTATATAAAACAAATAATGAATGTTTTGTTTCGTGTAATGGTACAAATAATGGCATTTGTTGTATGATGAAAGGTTATATCAACGAGGCAACGCCGAGTTGATATAACCTTTCATCATTCACCTCATGCCATTATTTGTACCATTACACGAAACAAAACATTCATTATTTGTATACTATATAATAATATAAAGGGTTTTTTTTTGGGGGGGGGGGGCCTAGTGTTGTTAGTACAGTATATAAAAACGTAGTCATTACCATTTTCTTTTAATTTTTTCTACTGACCTTTTAAAATATTTTCGGTACAACTTTCATCTTAAGTATTACTTACATTTTCAATTTCCGTTTTGTGCTGATTATATTTGAAATAATTGAAACATTTTTACTGATTTTCGCATCATCTTAACACGTGTCAAATTTATTAGAAAAACTAATGCATGCGGTAACACTTACTTATTTCTCTCAATCAGGGCACATTCTTCATTACATTCCAATCTGCAAAAGAAATCAAAATTCAAACTAATAACCTCCACGTTTCCTAATAAAAAATCTAATTTGATGGTATAATTACGAACAAGAAGTCATACTTGAGAGAAGTACATATGTTGGCAAACAAACCAAAGCTCATAAACTTTGATTTTAAATTAGTTTTTGGTACCTATTAACTGTATCATATGAAGGTTTAGAATACTGTGAATGATTAACATAAGCACCGTTAAAATGGTCACTTCATTATATTTGGGACATAACCGTACTGTATATGACTAAGGCAATCAATCTAACAACAGGATGTTGAGCTCCAGAGATCAAAGGTTTTATCTGTGGCTGCGACATGGTTAGTTGCACACCCCTTAACAGACACTGTGCAACTGTTTGTATTTATTGTAGCCAGACATAAGATCAAATAGATCCTATATTGGCAAGGCAAGCTCAGTGTCCTGTTGTTAGATTGCCTTGATATGACTAGTATAATCCCATGCTCAATTTTAATCCCTCTCTCTAATTAAACTATATTTTGAGACAGACTTGCAACCTGAATATAATCCCACCCCTCTTTATATTTACCCAGTTGGGACTATACGGTCATATGGTACAGTATTTGTTTATACTTTATCTATATAATTCACACTATGGACCTAATTTGTAAAAAATTATTCTAGGCAAGTTCTAGCTGCGGAATAAAATTAGTGCCAGTGAAAAAAATAAAAATATACGTTTGCCATAGACTACTGTATGTTTAAAAATCTATTACAATTTTTATTTAAATTTCTTTTCCTAGCCAATAGCAAGCGTAAACAGTAGGTTCACTATTTATAGGGGGGAACACAGAACGAACCTTTCAATAACTACTGTACATAGTAACCTATGAAACATAGGTAAATTGTTGCTATAAATATCTAAATCTGGATTAAAAACTAAATACTTATTATGATTTATTCTATGGATAAAATAATTATTAATACAAGACATTAACTCTAAAAGCTAAAAGGAATATGGAAAGAGAATTGATTCTGAAGCTATGACTTCAAAACTCAATTTATAAAAAAAAATCAAAGAAGTTTGTAGGGAATAATAATTTTTAAAAAGTTAGCTATAAAGTGTTTTCCGCTATTGTAATATGGTTCAGAATTCTAAGACACATTATACATGCACTAAAACGCTGACTTTATTATAGACATAGCATTGTATGCTGTTAAAACACTGTGACTACATTAGTGTGAACAGGGCCTTAATGTATGACATAACCATTATTATAACCTTTGAGGGAATATGTGCTATTACCATAAATAGTTATTAATAATTGATGAATGCAATTGGTGACCCTGATGGAAAAAAGATTAGCCTGTTTATGAGATTTTGTAGTGATCATTACTTTAATATCAAAGGGAAACAAAATTTGTAGATTAAAACTGCTTAATTATTTATGGAATAACCAAACTATTCAAACAATAATTCTTGGTAAAGTTTTACAGTACAATGTCGGCTAAATATCAAATTATTTATATTTCAAATTGTTTCTGTATGCAAACATTGCCAAGGTCAACTATTATAGACAAAAATCGTATGATTTCATATACTGACCTAATAAATAATAATATTAAGTAAATTTTTATTTTCCTAACTTCCTTAAAAACATCTCTTTTATTATTTTTGATTTCCTTTTAGTACTTCCTATCAAAACAATTGCAACAAAGAATAATTAGAATCAAACAATAAAGTATTGTAAAGTTTACAACTACTGTAGTGCACACACAATTTAGCAATTTCAAACATTTAATATGATTCAAATATAATACGATAAATTGTGGAATATTCAAAGATGAAAAAGATTAATAAAATCACACTCCTAAACAAACCTAAAAAATAACTTTTCACTTATATTATAAAACAGTTATATTCAACCAAAAACCGATTTTTGATTTGATGATTTTTTCCTTTAAATTACAGTTTTTTTAAGTAAATAAATAATTTTGTTTCAATCCATTTTTTGGTCAAAGTGAATAGTTTATGTGACATTAAAATGGCATATTCAACAAAAAAATTGTAAAACATTTTTTTTTCTGGGCCCAATACATCATTAAAGTAAATAATATGCTAACTGCAGCCGGAAAAGATTTTAAAACATTATTTTTTCAGGGGGACAATATATCTTTAGTAAATGGTAGATATTACTGTCTGATGTGTTGTACAGGAAGTCTACACAAAAAGAAAATTATTTCTTGTAGCGTGCGAACCTTTCAAAAAGAAAAGCAAATATAAAGCATAACAAAACAAAGACAACAATCATGAATAATTTTCAGCTTGCAAGTGCAATTAATAAAAGATTAGATTAGATTTATTCAAAAGGAGTGATTTAATATTTTTTAGGGCCAAAAGGACACTATCTAATTCTGAGTTTGATCCAGTAAATGAGTTGGTAATCAATGGTCAGATAACCCACAACAAACCTAGTAACTGCTGTAGCTTGTCACAAAAATTTTGTTTTTTTGATGGCAAGCAAAATTGAATTTGGGTCAGTAAAAATGTATTTTACTGACCCAGTTAAAATTAAAATTTGTTTGCAATATTAATTTACTGTAATTAAATATGAAAGAAGAACATAAAGTTGCTTAAGCCTAAAATATTGAGATATTTTGTTGCAAGATTGTATAAATACATTAAGCATAAATCTACTATAACTATGCATAACTTAAGCTTCTTTAACATCGCACTCGGATTTGGTCCGGTGTCCTGAGAAAAATACCGAGCATAGGATCATTCACTCCAGATTTGAATTCGTTTAAATGACTCGGGCTCTGAATTCTTAGCGATGGATCAAGAAGCCATTTGTTTTCTGAAATCATACGATTTTTTTCTTTTGTCCAATCAGCAGTGAGCATGAATGACCTCGCTTGACAACTGATAAACAAATTCGTGCTCGATGTGAAAGCATGCTCAACGCTCACGATATTTTTCTAGGGGCGCGGGATGTGAAAGTAGCTTTAGGCTGAAATGATTGATTGATTTCTACCATTAATTTTTTTTTAACTTCCCGAATACAAACATCAAAATACTTTACAAACAAAAGGAAGCAGACAAAGACCATTTAATTATTTTATTGCCAGGTACACAAAAATAATGTGACCTCAAAAACAAAATCTTAACAATGGGGGGTGAAGAAATAAAATGACTGTTAACAAAGTAAGATGGTGTTAACCTATTAAACCATAAGATATATGAATGTTAAACAAAGGTAATTGTCCATAAAAAATGACATGATGTTACACACCGAGCAAATATGAATGAGTTCCCACGCCCTTACAACAAAAACAAATTTTCTTATCTACGAGTTATTAGGTCGTAAAAGAAGAATTATAAAAATATAAATAATTTTCTACTAAAAAATATGTTACAAATTCATTTTAACGACAGTAAAATGTTTGATATATATATTTTTTTTAATTATTAAAAAATATCACACAATATAGGTGATCATTAAATATAACAAGATTAAACTTTTTATGGTATTAAATATTAAAGCCTTTTGATTTACCTCTTTTGCGGTGAAATATTCCGTCTGTTTCTGGGATAAATTTAATTAATTTATGAAATGTACACTTAACAAATGTGCTAAATATATGGTTTTTAATTGTTCAAAATATCAAACAATAGGTGGTCATTAAATGTAACAAGATTTAACTTTTTATGGTAATGTTAAGCCTTTTGATTTATCTTTTTTTTTGGTAAAATATTTTGTCAGTTTTTGGAATAAATTAATTAATTTATGGAATGTATACTAGACAAGTGTGATAAATTCTACTGTAAAGACCAATTTACACAGACGAGCAGTAATGGTAATAAAAATATAGAATCTATGTTATTTCATGACCATTTAGAACACCCAACGCAGAGCGGTCATGCGGTTTCTGCATAGAATAGATAGAGATTCCACATGGTGTCTCTGGTAAAAAAGATGCTGTCCAATCAAAGAAAAACTGTTGATGCAACTAGCGAATTGAAAATTGCAAGCGAAGCCCATGTTTTTCAGAGTAGTGTAAATTAACTTATTACTTTTTGCAGGTTTCAAACAAAAATTTGTATACAACTTAAAAATATGTGAAACAATTTTAATTTGTTGCGATTGTTTAAACATAAATTACAAATGATGGCTTTATCCTACAAATAAATTATTGTCATAATAATAAATTCTGTATTGCAACCAACGTTTATTGTGGTATTCTTCCTTTAAAAGTGTTTTCACAAAAAAAAGTTTTTAGGATAAAAGGATATAAATAGATTTCATTACTAAAAACATATTGTTAAATTTGGGAGTTTTTTTAGAAATGAATAAAAAAAAAAACCATTTGTTTTATATTATTTATAATGATCTAGAACCGTTTAAAATGGAGGTCAAATAATTCATTTAAATTTTTTTTTGTCATAAACACAAGAACATAACATGTTTATTACATACAAATAATTGGACACATGAGGCATTGAATGTGTTTTTTATTTATAACAAGATGCTATTTATAGCTATAATAAATAGACCAACACATTTTAATAAGGGTATACCCACAGGGGAAACTCTCATGGCAAACACATAATATTTCTTTGTTTCAGTACTATTTGATTACTATAGCCATAAGCAATCAATTTAATCATAGTGGTACTTTTTTTTTGTTTTTTTTGTCAATTCAATGATAAAAACTATTTTTTCTATAAGAAATTCTTATGGAATATGGTTTTCCCTCTGGATATTGATGAAGATATTATGTATAAAAATAAAAATATTTGAATTATTTTTATTGTTTTATAAAAAATTACACACAAGTCAAGTTTTGTCAAAAATCGTAGAAAAAAGACAGTTTCCAAAGAAGCAAAAAGAAGCACTAATTTAAATAAATCCGTCCGATCACTATAGTAATCACTGATTACAATATAATACTAGAGAGAACAAAATATGATCATCTTCAAAATATGAGGGTGCTATTTAAGTTTGGGACCTTATCATTAGATGAAGTAGAGAAATTTACAGTTTTGTAGTGGCTTAGGGAGTGCAATAGAAACAACCCTGCACTTATAGATAAATATTTATCAAGTTGAAAACGGTACTTACTGTCTTGTCTTGCGCCCATCAGTAATGGCCATCAGACTGCTAATATCCATAGACTCACCGGACTTTAGCTCATGGATCTTGCTAGCCAAGTTTGAAGTTGTTAGCCTGTAAGATAGAATTTATAATTACATTGTATCCACCACTTTTAATACCTTAAACACAACAGTTGAATCTGATATCGAAAACCTCATTTTACAGTTTTGATTTTGGCCTGCAATCCATTGTTTGAATGCTCTAAAAAGTTAGGCCGGCCATGACTCGACACAGACCTGGTCCACATCTTAAGGAGAAGCTTTTACCTTTTGGACGCAATGCAGTGAACCATGATCAATGGCTTGTTATGAAGTAAAATGAATCTTAACCATAACAACCACCAATAACACACCCCGCACTACACAAGATAGCCTTTAGAATATATACTTTCTGTATGGATATATGGATATATTCAATGGATTCTTTTAAAAGCTAGTTGTGACTAGTATACAGTAGTTCATAATCGTGTATATTCACGCTTGAGCGGTTTGTTCGATATTTTCGTCTGCGAATACAGTAATTAAATGATAGTTTTTACTATTTTTTGTCGTGATTTTTTCAAACCTTAAGCCAATCAATGTCTATGATTTATTTGAGAGCTGAATGCTTATATCGATCATACGATCCTGTCAGTTTTTCTATGTTTTTGGTCATTTGTTTGACTAGGCCCTACCACTGGTATAGTGACAAAAGTAACAGTGATCGTATTGCAGGCACTTGGCCGTCTATTGTTTACTGTTGCTATGGCTGTTGCTAAGTCAATGCATTATATAGTGAGATCGTTATAGATGAAATGCTATATTTTGTTTTCATAGGATCTATGCCATATGACAAATTACACCAGATATGTATGCAACATTTTACTCCAGAAGATGTTAAAATATCAACTTAGCCCATTACCCATAACCATATCCATGGTATACCCTCCTACCTTCAACTACCTTAGGTACTGATTACTACTAGTAATCCAGTAATATAGTAGGGTGTAATTAAAGTTCAAATAACTTACTTTTGATAAAGCTGTGCCATCTGTGTGTCATCACCCCCATGCAAACACATAGCTTGATCAGTGCGGTTTCCACATGCACAGGATATTGTTAACTATGAACCAAGAAATAAACAGGTAATTTGCACTATATTAAATCAACAATTTTAAAGAGAAAATAAGCTTGGAATTGCTTAATTTTAACTCTTTAACAGCATGCCTATGTCTTCAGTCTATACGGGAAGACACGTCATCCACTGCATGCCGACATAGAAAATCATTAGAAAGCAAGTTTGGATACGGATCACTACATGAACTCTGTATATACAGTATTGAAGGCCAGCTTATAATGCGCTATATAAGAAATAACTACTGTATGATATAACTATGTACATAGTTCTGAATTTCAAAAAATATGTATTCTGCTTTTAAAGCAATTTTATTGATATTTTGTATATTTACGTACCTTTGTTTTGCATTGTGTTTTAGGACATGGCTGGTCACCATGGCAAGGCACTCCACATGGATGTCCACAATCCAATCTTACCACCTTACAGGGTTGATTACAAGCTTCAGAATCACATGCATCCTAAAACAAGAGGGTAGAAATCAATAAACAGTTCGCTGGAGAAATTAATTACTTGATACAATAACGCATGATTGAATGATTCAGAAAAGTACCTCAGTGCCCCAAAAGCTCTGTCTACAATATCAAACTCAAGTGTGATTTACCCAAATATGGTAGTGATATGCTCAAATATGGTAGTGATATGCTCAAATATGGTAGTGATATGCTCAAATATGGTAGTGATATGCTCAAATATGGTAGTGATATGCTCAAATATGGTAGTGATATGATGGGCACATCACATTTTTTATCACATAAACTTTGATAGTGTAGACAGAGGTTAAGGCCGTAACATCCACTGTAAAACGATATGCAATATGCAGACTGATGTTATCCTTTTGTTACAATTCGGGCTATGCCCGAAAAATGTTGTGTTAATGAATTTATAATTAGGCAGTTTTAACATTTTTGACTTTGATCTGATCTTTTCTATGCAGCTCTTTGATTTAAATAATATGTATATCTATGTATAGAGTGAAAACTCTACCAATTAATATTCATCAATCATCAATTCTTTTAAGAAAAACTTAAAATTAAATCTGTGTTTAATAGCGTGGATGGCCTGGTAACATTTGCACAGGACCTATATTTCTGTGGGTTTTTTTTCTGTGTCAAAGAATTATTTAGATGGTGCTAATAAAGGAAAAAACTGTAGGTTTGTAGTATTAAAATACTTACGTTATGACATCTCTTGCAACATCGATGTTGACCACATGGAAGCTGTTTTCCACAAGGATTTCCACAAGTGAACTCTTTTAGATAGCATGGAATGTTATTCCTTTTCTGAAAATTAATTATATATATGTCATACGTAAATAGTAGATTAATATTTATGTTAACATAAAAGAAATAGTAACGACGCAAAGACCAATATATTAATAACAAATTATAGTAACTAAAACAAGAGAGAAAAGTAACAAAATCAATATAACTTTCTAAAAAATATTATATCATTAATTCAGTAACTGCAGTATAATTCCATAAATCATAACTTACCTCGTGCCCTCCCATGCAAATCTTGGAGCACAGCTCAGTACAGGGTGGACATTCAGTCTCGCTGTGGCAATTATGGCGTACTGGGTGATCACACGGGTGGGATCTGGTACAAGTTTCACTGCATGGTGGAGGTTTCACTCCACAGTGAATCGGTGGTAGCATCACTTCTTGACCACAGTAACAATAGAGCTCATCAAAACCTAAATTAATAATATAACAATTGATTCAAATGTATCATGTAAAAACCATCATTCATGGATTCTTTGGGAGATGTCTCATGGAATATTTTTATATGGTTAATTTTACATTCAATTTGGCCTTTGGCCATGATCTGTATTTCATTTATGTGGTTATAATAAAAGTGCAATATAATATATATGTAAATCTTAATTTGGACCGTTGGACCAGTCTTCCAAAATAAAGCATTATCCATATATAATGCTATATATAACTACTGTAATTTAAGGTATTTATTCAATTATCATCCTGTTGGTGCAGTACCCTCTGCTTACTTGGGCTCGAATCTAACTGTAGCCACCAGCGCAAACTTGGTGGTCTAGAGGTTAGTGATCTAGAGATCATAGGTCGAGTCCCACCCAAAAACGCTTATTTTTTATTCTTAGCTCATTTCCTGATTGGTTGCGCAATGAATGATTCACGTCACTAAATGTAGAAACCATTTGAACTACTAATCTATCACAGAGAGGGGATTTGGAAGAAAGAATCATGAATATGCATGCATAAGAAAAAATGTATGTGTATTTTCACATTTTTTTGTGTAACTTAAATTGTTTGTTTTTTGGACCTTATTTTGAAATAAAGCTGTTTCAGCTTCATGGTTCGTTCATCTTGAGAGTAACAAATAAAAAAAAAGCAGTACTTACTGACATTGTAACATCGATGGCAGTTGCCAAGGTGACACGGTTCCTCACAACGATGCTCTCGACAAGACAACCAGCGGCCACATGATTGTACGCAGACATGTTCAGGATTCTGATATCAATATAAAGATATTTTTTGTTTATATCAAGTTGGCAGTATACACCGCGTGTATATAGTTCTGAAAAGCTCAACCGTTCTTTTCAGAACTATATATACGTGGTGTAAACTTTAAAAATATATATGATCTTGATACTAAACTATATCCCAAGATGAAGTAGAAAATGTGTTGTAGAATGTGCGTGCATATATAATTTATATTGCACCGTGTCAGTTTCTTAGGCATAAGCTAATATTATGATCTTGATACTAAACTATATCCCAAGATGAAGTAGAAAATGTGTTGTAGAATGTGAGTGCATATATAATTTATATTGCACCGTGTCAGTTTCTTAGGCATAAGCTAATATATATGATCTTGATACTAAACTATATCCCAAGATGATGTAGAAAATGTGTTGTAGAATGTGCGTGCATATATAATTTATATTGCACCGCGTCAGTTTCTTAGGACCAAGCTAATATATATGATCTTGATACTAAACTATATCCCAAGATGAAGTAGAAAATGTGTTGTAGAATGTGCATGCATATATAATGTATATTGCACCGTGTCAGTTTCTTAGGCATAAGCTAATATATATGATCTTGATACTAAACTATATCCCAAGATGATGTAGAAAATGTGTTGTAGAATGTGCGTGCATATATAATTTATATTGCACCGTGTCAGTTTCTTAGGCGCAAGCTAATATATATGATCTTGATACTAAACTATATCCCAAGATGAAGTAGAAAATGTCTTGTAGAATGTGCGTGCATATATAATGTATATTGCACTCCAAAAAACAACTTACAATGCAGCATTTATTCTGACACTTGTGACGACCACAGTGCATTTTTCTGTTGCATTTTCGATCGCAAGTTAACTTTTCCTCGGGTGAAAGGTTAATGAGGTCGTTGCATGGCGTATCAACAAAGCGATTACCGCATCGACACTTGATGCTACTTATTCCAGTTGTACACGGTGGGCATTCACCTTCATGACATTTAGACTGACATAAATGAATTTCATCTGAAATTAAACAATTTGATTAAAATAATTGTGTGAAAAATAAATAAACTTATCATTATAACATTTATAATTTCATTTATTTTTAGGCAAGATTTATAATATATGTAGGTGAGAGGCAGATGATATCCTTGAATTCACCAAACCTAAGAAATTAAGCAAATAAGATGTAGGTATAGTTTTACTAAAACATAATATTTTCAGTTGAAAATGTACAATAAGTGGATTTCTCATTTGCAAATGAAGAGTTGTCATCTATGACATCAAAGAGACAAATGAGCTTTATAGTTTCACAAGTCCTAATCTTCAAGGTAAATTCAATGTAAAGCCCCTTTTTAATGTACTGATGTCACACAAAATCAACAGAATCTACATCAGGAACTAGGTTAATAAAACCAATTGAATGAACATACACATAGGACAGTACTAGGTCTCTGGCATTGTGGGAAAATGTCCACATGCCTATGTAGCTGACCTCAAAACCAGACATCACTGAGCTTATAGGATATCCTCTGCTCTCATCTTTTAGTTATTTAAATATTTCTATTTTTGTGTTCAGAGCAATAAATAAATAACAAACTTACCGTCTCCACCACATTTTAGTGGCTTATTGCAAGTTTTGTCGCATGTTGGTATCGGATCACGACAGGAAGAACGTACAAATGACCCAAGGTCACTCAGTAGGGTCTGACTACAAGGGCATCGTTTCAGTTTCTTAGGCCCAAGCTGACAAGGTTCACAATCTCCTGGATGACATGGTGTTTTGCATTTATGGAAGACACAGTCCAATTCTCTGAAAAATAAAATGGTGAATGTTACTGCTACTGGTTCAGATAACCGTATACATAGGGACATCTGGTATTCATTGACATAAAGTTGGCATTTAGATTAATGCTAATTTTAAGTGTACACAATATTTTTTTGGGTTTTGCTCTTTGAGAGTGACATACGACAGACATTGCAATAAATTACACACTAGTGTACATATTTGAGGTCTGAACTCATGGACTTCTAGTGAAGCTGGCTCTGATTTAGTTGCATCTAGAATTGACTACTTTATTTGCATTGAACATCCAAAAGTACCTAGCACATTCTGCCAAGCATGAGTAAATTCCATTTTCTTTTTCATCACAAGGAATTGACACCAGTTCCCCACCACACACCACCTCTCTTGATGTGTGCTGCCCAAAACAATCTGAAAAACAATAATTGATGATTTAAATGCTTTGTAATTATAGGGCGGTTGGTATAATATGTTATAATTTGATATTAGAGAGTTTTCACACGAGCACATAAACAAATGACATCAAAATTGTGAGGGCATGTGTTGGATATTGGATTACTGATCATGAGATAATGGTTCGAATCCAACTCTCGCCGCATTGCTTGTATTCTTAGGCAAGAAACTTTACTTACATTTGCCTCTCTACACCTAGGTGTATAAAATGGGTAAACACAACTTTGCACCGATTACTAGCTGCATTATTATGGGAGTATGTTTCCATACGTGTTTGCGCCAAAAAATGACCGGGGTAAAAATGTGCAGCCCATTGAGAGCTTGCTTATATGCACTATATAAGAATGAACTCTTATAAGTAAAATTTGACTCATTTGCATAACAACATAGTTCTGCGCACAGTTGCGTTAACGTATAAACGTTTCATACTCCTACCTTGCTTGACCTTCTCTTGACATGGATCGCAATCACCAGCGTGACAAATCTCTAGACACTTATGTATCCCACAATTCCTCATTTTCCCACACTCCTCGGCACATCTGTATACTTCCTTTAAACCGCACCTAGCTTTCTGTTGCGCTTTCATGCAAAGGCAATGAACCGTGACGGTTGCCGGGCATGGTGGGCAAGGTCCTGGATGACATAGTATATTACAAGGGTGTGGACATTTCAGAGTTGAAGTTCGTTTACGACCGCAGACATCGCCACACGTATGCGGCGTTTCTCCTGGTATGTTCGGAGGATCACGCATCTTTCCACAAAAACATTTGTATACATGTGGAATCTTCAAAACAGAGTTACGACAACCTGGACACATCCACAGTTCTCCCTCTGAAAAATAAAATCGTTTTACAATGTTACCAGTTTCAATAAAGTATTGCATAGCATTATTATTGATTCAAAATATTTCTATTTTGTGCATCGCCAAACAGAAAATTTAAAGTTTTTTTATTCTCTTTTGTTAACTGATATTCATTGATACTTTGTAAAAAAATTTACTTGTGTATGATTTATGATGCAAACAATTTTTTATTTCATATTCCATTTTGAGGTTTGTGAGAGTTGTTGTGAAATCGTCCCTTACCTGTTTCAAGTTGACTAATATTAGACCTGGCC
Organism: Antedon mediterranea; assembly: GCF_964355755.1. Lineage (NCBI taxonomy): Eukaryota > Metazoa > Echinodermata > Crinoidea > Comatulida > Antedonidae > Antedon > Antedon mediterranea. Next base: position 34,838,031 of record NC_092670.1, on the reverse strand, counting down.
CAACGTTTGATACATTTAATATGAAACACCGCAAAACAGTGCTGACAATTCCACGTAGGTGCGGTAGATCTGATCATATCACAGCACACCATACATTCGTACGTTTGGTTCGTAAGTTGCTCGATCAACGTGCCTGTTTGAGATTCTAAACTCTGCTTGTTTCCATCCTTTTTCTCACTCGATTCCTTATCAAATTTTTCTTTGATGTTGGTTTTAGAATGTGTGCCCTTTCTTCCATATTTATTTTCCATTTTCCGATTCCATTCGTCAAATTTGTTTCGATTTGGTTTTCTTTGATTGAATTTTTCTTTTTCGGGCACAGCTATACTTTTCTTATCATTCTCTTGCTTTTTCTGATCTTCTACTACCGGAGAAATGCCACCACCTGGACTATCCAGATTCCTTCCATCATCAGAGTTTTTCTTCCTTCCTTTAGATCGGTCATTTTTATTCTTGCTAATCCTGCCAGTAACATTTCCTCTATAATTTCCAGATGTATTTCGTTGAGAATACTCACTATTATGTCCTCTGCCATAACTACGCTCATTAAAATGCTGATGCGGTCCATAATCAATATATCCATGATTGAATTGATAACTAGTGGTGTCACCGTAAGCTACTGATTGCGGATATGAATACATCACATTGGGGTTACCATGTAGCATTTCCTGTGTGTTTCTAAAAGGCATAGCACCATAAGTATACTGGCCGGAATTATCCATTTGACCATTCCAAAAAACATATGGATCATTGTTAGTATGGTCATACATCTGCATGGGGTCATTTGGTGATGAATAGGGTTGTCTGGAATGAGTCCAGTTTCTACCCCTTCCCCTACTGTTGTTTCCCCTGCCATATCCTCTTGGCCTGCTGTTAGTATTAATATTATGATTTGAAATGTTTGTTCTGCTTTTCTTCTGTTCTTCAGCATGTCTAGCTAGTTCATCTTGAGACATCGCAACTGAAAAAAAAATGTTCAAACTTCAAAACAAAGAAACAGAGATGGTCAAATTAACACATGGACACACAGTGAATGGGCTGTTTGCTTGTCGAGTGTTTAAAAAGATGAATCACCCCCCCAAAAACATGAAGATTGAGGCTAGGCAATTCTGCAGTTTTAATGAAGTTAATTAATCATTACTTCCATATACTAGGCCTAGCTAGACAAAAAAATGTAAAAATATGATTATGCTTTCACTATATAAAAAGATAAAATTAAATTTAACCAAAACAAAACCCTATTTATTTGGCTGGCAGGCAATTTGACAATTTTTTTTTAGTTAGGCTTAGACTTCTAGGCCTTATCTTATTAAAAGATTAGGGATAGCCTACTACTACTATAGCCTAGCTAGGGCCCAGAGGCCGGCCAGGCCAGGGCCTGGCCTAGCCCCTAGATAGAGAGGCCTAACTAGGCTAGCTATCCTCTCTCTGCTGGTACTGGTAGGTAGCCTAGCCTGGCTACCTAGGGCCGCCTTCTGCCTTCGACGTATTATACACTACAATGTTTTCTGATAAAAGTAATAACATAGTTATTATTAACTTGTTTTAAATCTTACTATTTGCTAGGCCTAGCACAGCAGCTCGCTCGCGGAATCTCACCTCCTACTCGCATATCATGTGTAGTAGTAGGTGCATATTGTGTTGTTTTTTTCCAGAGATTTAAAAAAAGTACGCCCTCATAGATTGCACAACTCGTTGCAACAATTCAACAAATTCCGATCCTCTATCTGGTCTCACACATTCATAAATGACGTAATCACATATTAAACAAAAATTAATAAATTAAAAACTAAAACAATTAATGGTATATCATGTATAATACCACCAACATTAACATACAAGGCATTTATAATAACGATCCAATCTTTAATTTGAGCGCGCGACATGTATTCAAGAACCCGATTTCTCATCATTCAAATGAAATAATACCATCCTATATTTAACAATTAACTGTATGTTGATGGTAAGAACTGTCGATTACTTATTATTGCACTGATAATAAGAAACACAAATGTTACGATGAATCATTCACATCATCATTTAAAGTAAATGTTGCAGCCGCAAAATCGTGTCTGACAGCTGAGGTACCTACGGAGGGTCCTACAAAAATACTGAGTTCTCGACAATCAAGTCCTTAAACTTTTCAAGTCAAATCATAATTAATATAACAACAATATTATAATAGTCCAGTGGATTAGATTGATATCTTTCTAAAATTAATACTACCTGGATGAATGAGAATATTCATATCAGAAACAAATATTGTACTTAGTACGTAGGCTACACGTTACATATGTAAAAATAAAGAAGATGATTTTGAAAGCGTTTTTTTTTTTTAAATTGCTGTAGGCCTAAAATGATTTATAAATGAAATTTTGTAGAAAGAAAGCTGAATCTTGTATGTCATCAAAATGTGTTCAGTCGGAAATTACGTTAGAAAAAGAGTTATTTTGGCTTTAACTCTGAGGTGGATGTACAAAGTGATCAAAGTAAAAACAATTCTTAAGCTCTATCAATCCACTTACTTCACGTCAAATGGTATGAAACCAATCATTAAAAGTTGGAATCATTTAAAATTCTTTCCTAATTATAAAGACAATTTTGTAAAATTTCATCATTTAAAGATGTGTTGTCCGCGAAAAACATAAAAAATAAAGATTATCAAATCAGATTTTGAATAGGCCATTTTGTAGTTTTAACAACGTTAATCACTTTCGCAAGAAAAAAAATTCGAAAAAATAATGTTTTATTCACTTATAAAATGACAAAATAAACGGATACATTCAACCAAAAACCCATTGGCTGGAAGCCATGACTACTTTGCTTTAAATAACAGTTTTTCAGGTACAGTAAATCTTTTTTTTTCGATCCAAACTAATATGTGACATTAAAATTGCATATTCAAAAAAAAATGTTAAACATTTTTTTTTCTGGGCCCAATATATCGTTAAAGAAAATGATACGCCAACTGCAGCCGCAATATCCTGTTGTTACAAGTTTTGACTTGCTGTTTGTCCCCTGACAGTTTTAGGTATGACATTTTTCAATGTTATTACTACATTTCTGGTTATTCTACCATCTCTCTCGTATGTCTAGGCAGCTCAGAGATGGAAAATAATTTAAGCAACTATATAGTATAAAGAAAAAAAAGTTAACGCTTTTAAAAATAATAGAGGGCGCTTGTTGAAGAAACGAATTGATGGTTGCTATTACGTCACTGGCGGCTATGACAACAACAAAAACAGTCGCGCAGCGGACTTACACATCAAAAGGCTAGGCTAGAGTGTCCGACACGTTTGTATCGTAGGCCTACGTACGTCAAGCTTCCTAATATTTTATACGAAACAATTTATTGGTAATAATGGCGACAGAAAGCATATACAGACTTATTCCTAAAGAGGAAATCAAGCCTCCTAAAGAACCAATGTAAGTAGTATGATTTGTTAAACATGCGGAAAAAAGGAAGAGAAGAAAAAAATCAGCATGATGGACTGGTGTGGTGGTGGTTGGAGTTAAGGTGGAATATGGCTTGTATTTGGGCCTAGCTAGCAGACGCTATTTTATCATTTATTTTTATAGCATTTTGCTGTTTTTTATATTTGCTTATGTCTAGTGAATATGGCCTAGCCTAGCCCTAGACTACTAGTAGTAAGGCTAGGCTGGTACAACAACTTATAATAATAATATTAAGAAGGGCTTTAATACTAAAATCATTTATTCATCATGAATCATATTTTAAATTTTTTACTTTACTCTTTTAGGTACAAATCAACATTTCGTGGCAGAGTAAAAGAAGAGACAAAAACCAACAAATCACCAAGTAAAACAATGGGACCAGCAAAAGTAGAACAACCTAAAACTTCAGAATTTTTAAAGAGACGTTCAGGGGAACATGACCTTTCAACAACGAAGCCATTCAAATACAGCGATGATGACAGAAAGCGGCCTCCTGTACCGAAAGCCACAGAGAAGCCATTGATGGGTCTGAAGTCGAACAAGAACTTTGTCAAAACAAATGCTGTTGAAAATATATTGTCTGTTCCCAAAAAGCCGGCAGCTAACTTTGCTGACACAGTTCGTGGGGCTACTCACCCTCTTGATCCATCTGGTTTGAAACCAGTATACACCAGAATGAAGGTGTGTTTGTGTATAGAAATCCAATAGTTCACATTCAAGTCTTATTTTTGTAGTTCACATGCATATTTAAACATGAATAAATAGCCATGCATCAATTTATTTTTTTGATGGTATGGGCTAGTTTACCAGCTAACTAGCCTAGTTAATTAGTTTAAAGGATGTTAACCCAGTTATCTGGTTTTTCAAGAAGTTGTCCGGGCATATGTACAGTATCTTCCTAATTCTGGCGGGGTTGGTGAAAAACGAGTCTCACTATGGCCCAAAGTATATATTCAAGTTTCTTATGAAATATCATGGAATGTACAGTATAGTGTTTAAAGTAAATTTAAAAATGTTTGCAATAAATTAACATTTTTGTTTTTTTTATGGCAGAAATATGGCAACGTTCCAGATTACCTAACAAAGAGAAATGATGAAGTGAAGCGTGCGCAGGAGGAATATGATGAGTACATCAAAGAGCATTATCGTAGAGGTGCCATGAAAAGTCTGTCGGACAACGAACGAAAAAGCATTATTGACGGCCTGAAGAAAAACTGGGAAGAAATCCATCACCAGTACCAAGGATTATCAATGGTCACAGACACTGCTCCGAAAAAAGCACGAAAGGAACGATTGGAGTCGGAAATGAAACAATTAGAAAGAGACATTGAGCTTCTTGAAAAACATAACATTATTTATATTTCAAATTAGACAACAAATACCGTTTTTTGTATAAAATACAACATTGTGTAAAACTGTTTGTAATTAATCATTTAATAATTCCATTGTTTGTAGCTTCCCCACTTTAGAAAAACCAAAGTTTGTTTTAAATTAACAAAACATTATTGAAACAAATATCATATGTAAAAATACTAAATTAATAATGAATGTATATAATTTTAAATGTTGTATGTAAATAAATGTATTGATATGGAAGTTAATTTATTTTTTGTAGCAACAAAAAAGGTACCACAGTACACATTGTGAACTTATAGGTCAACTATGCATAAGCAAGGTCAACCATGCTGATACAAAACTTCATATTAGACATGCATTCCCAAGAAAATACCTTCATGATTAACTGTACCAGTCATGTTTCTATCTATACAAAAAGGATGCCATAATAAAGCAAGTTTAAGTCTGTTCGCCAGTAAAGCCGGTTTTCCACTAGGCGAATTTGTTTGCGCGAATCCAAAGCGTCATGTATGCCCATGTGTATTCAAGTTTCTCTCTGTCATCCTTCCTCCTGCGACGAATTCTAGTTCCTTTGATTTTTTCGCTTCAGTGAAATTTACTAGTTCGAATTTTTTCTACTTTTTGCGAAGCGAAATATTGCGCAACCAATCAGAGCTCAGGAAATGAGCTACGATGCTGCTTTCATAAGCACTCGCACGAACAAATTCATCTAGTGGAAAATCGGATTTAGTCTCACTGTACCGCATGTGTACAGTGGTGCAACACAGCGGTCTGGGCCCCTTGTTTAGGAACACCAAGTGGCTCTCCAACGATGGAGGTATCAAGTGTTTTCAGCCTTTTTCAAAATATTTTAAAGCCTGTTTCCTCTGGACCCTGGGTTTAGCCAATGAGCGCTCCTAGCTATTACACCACTGTGTGTGTACTGTATTTAAAGCTAATCTTTTATGATATTGGTAATTTTATCATGAAAATATTATTTTTTAATTTTACTCTATTATTTGTATTTCAATTATTGTAATGAAAAAAGTGGTTTTTTTCATCTTCAAGAATCAGCTGCTGCTATTTAAAAAAAATATTTGAATGGCTCAGGTTTCAGTCAAGCATCAAAAGGAGTCCCAGATACAAATCTATCAATCATATTAAATGTCCGCTCTGGTTGGTCAGCAGGTAAAATGTGTCCGCCACCTCTCACTACTACCTGTAAATATAGTTTTGATTTAGATTATTTAATCAAAATATTTATCGGATTTGATAGTATATACAAATAATTAATGTCTATGAGGGCAAATATTATTTCTAACAAGAGGCTAGGCCATGGTCTAAACCATTCGAAAAAGGCTATTCGATTGGACACAGAGTAGAACCATTAAAGACGGCGTGACAATATATGCTGATTTTCAACTCACAGCCTAGCGTCGCGTCATATTCCGGTTGCTGACTGTGTAACACAAGAATATGCACTCTGACATAAGAGTGTCAAAGTATTGTTGCACAATCCTCCTTCAATCAAAGACAATGATCTATTCAGGTATGTTATCATGCTTTCTTATGGCTGGTCACCATGGAGTTTCTATTTTGATACCTCCATGAACTCACACTACCATTGTTTGGGGGCTCGAAGGTCCACATATAAGGTACTGTATGAAAATGTGATTACAGGGTATTTACACCCTTTTCCCATGAATTCCCACAGAACATTTAGTTGCACAATTTCTCTTGCACAATTTCTCTTTTTTTATAAAGTCAACATTTGGCAATTCATCAATTTACGTACCTGAATGAAGTCATCCACTTGTCGCACATAGCCAGCAACGTCCTTGTCATCTTTGTTAACTTTCCAAATAACCTTCTTAACCTTTTGGAAAGCTTCTGAACCTTTCCACGTGAAAGCCTTGAGGAGGAAGCGCTCGGTAAGGGGTGTAGCTACGATGATATCTAATTGGCCATTGTATATCAAAACCTATCAACAAGTAGTAATGCAATACATTAGTTATTTATATATGTTTTACCAAAATTGGCATAGTGAAAACACCATTTAAAATTGACAAATTACCTGGTACTGGGGTACAACCGCGGATTCCGTACTAAACTTCAAAGAACACAAAATAAAGTAATTAGATTCATCTTAGGGAAACATAATAGATACCATATCACCAAAGACGATTATACTTTTCTTGGTTTATTAGATGTTAAAACCAGGGCCGAACAAATGACACTACAACACGTACAGACAATATATACAAAAAGTTGTCCAGACTTTATGTTAAATAATTTTAATAGGATAAATCATAACCATGGTACTAGAGGAAAAGATTGCAATTTTATTGTTCCAATGAATAACTATACTGTTAGTAAGACCTTTTTTTTTAATGCAATCACACTGTGGAACAAATTACCAATAGAAATAAAAAATATTTTTACACACAATAGTTTTAGAAGGACTCTTAAGAAATTTTTATTAACAAATATGCAAATTATATAGACCTAAAATTATGATTGACTTTTCTTGTATATAATAGTAGATATTTTTGTAATAATAATGATTATCAGAATTCGGCATAAATCTAACATGTAATTAAATTAATTTGTAATACTGTATAAAATAATAATAGATCCATATTTTTGTATAATTATTGTAATATTATTTTATTATGTTGGGGACCCCTTTGGAAACAAGCCTCTGGGCTTAAAGGGCCATCCCCTGCTTTCCATGCTTATTTTCTTGTCTAGTCTTGTATTTTTATATTTAATGTTTCTCTTTTTATTTCATTTACATTATACTGTTTTATTTATGTGTACTGTATTTGGAACGCAATAAATATTACTTACTTACTTACTTAGGCCTGATATAATAAAGTGAAAATTATTACAAATATTTTGTATTTACAGACTAAATATTCTCGCATAAACTAATAGATCAAACTTTCTGGAGTTAAAAAAATTAGTAATAATAAGTTATATAAATGACCTCTGACCTTGTAATTGTCTGCTAGAGTCTCCAACCAAGGTTTAATAGTCTGAGTGATGTCTACTTCTAGATTGTTCGCTGCATCATCCCCATTATTAAATGGAACAGTCCCAACATGAATTGCCTTCCGAACCTCGTCTTGGTTTAAAAATGCAGCATAGTCTCCAAATGGTGGGGGCTTTATAATTAAAATTCAGGTATTTTTTAATTGTCAATTATAGAATATTGATAAATTTTAGGTAATAAAAAAAACCCACAAACAACCACCACAAACAGTCTTCTACTAACAATCCCCACACAATAATTTTTCATAATTAATTGATAAAAAATGTATTTTATAAAACTTTTGGCAATTTATAGACATTTTAATATTTGATTTTCCAGAAAGCATTTAAACACCTGCAACTAATGTAAAACGCATTTGAAAAACATGCAAATTTTAGGTCTACCTACCGTATCATCAAGGTAATTGTAGTAGCTACTGAGTCCTGTGACATTTGTGAAAAATGATGGCCTGCCAGAATCTCCTCCTTCAATGATGGGAGATAACACCTTTCAAAATAAAAAACCAAACTTTTTTATACGTGAGAAAATTTGATATGCTGTGAGTTATTCAAATGTGAGGTTTGCAAATTTGAGTTTTGCCTCATACAAGAGATTTGTTATGCTGTGAGCTATTTAAATGTGAGTTATTCAAATGTGGGTTTATTTAAATGTGAGTTACTCAAATGTGAGTTTATGCAAATGTGGGTTATTTCAATGCGAGTTATTCAAATGCAAGTTATTCCAATGTGAGTTATGCAAATGTGAGTTATGCCTCATACGAGAGATTTGTTATGCTGTGAGTTATGTAAAAGTAAATTATGCAAATGTAAATTGTGCAAATATAGATTATGCCATGTAAATTATGCAAATATAAATTATACCATTGCAATTATGAAAATGGATATGACTATATAAAATTATCACCTAAGTTTCCAAAAATGTATTGAACAATGAATAATTAATGTGTTTACTTGGTACCATTCTTCCTAACTTACAGTAAACTTTTTCTTCATCTTTTCAGTTCATGAAGTTAAAATGAAGAAATCTAACCTGATTAGCTTTTAAAAATTGTTTTTCTTGAATCAGTTGTACAACAGTGTCAATCTGAGTGTCCACATAGTTCTTTTCGTTGTTGTCCATCACGCCAATTTGATAGAGGAAATCTCCATATGCAGGAAACATCTACAGTAATACTTATTATTAGTACACAATGTAAGATTGTGAAAAAAGAAATCAAAGAACCTCTAGGAATACTACCAGAACAGAAGATGTGTTCAGACAGATTCACTTCACATACTTGTACCAACCATACTAAAATGAGTGTTTTACTTCAGTAAAAGATTTAGAAAAGAATTTCAAATTGTTTAATGTGGTTCTCTTTGCCTAAATATGAATGGAGAGAATGGAGAATATGGCCACTGGGATGAACAATTCAATTCAATTATAAATGTAACCTAAAATTAAAAACACAATGCAACCTGGGAAAGATGTTTTACTTACCGATTCAGGATCACACAGTCCGTCTCCAATTGCCATTCCCTTTAAATTGATTTTTGTAAAAGCTTTTGGGTTTTCCTGGTGGATGCGGAAACCTAGAGCAGGTATGTACTTTCCCGCATACGACTGAATTAAAATAATGAAAATGAGAAATGTTTTTTTATTTATTTAATCCTTTCAGTGAAACAAAAAAAGGGAGCACTGAAGAGAGACAAGAGCTGTTAAAGACAACTATCGCCAAATGGCGTGTCTCTCCAACTTTAGACAAACAAAATGAAATAAAGAATTACAAAAAAAGACTATTTACAATTTTAAAACCAAATTCGTGACTATACATGTATGAATAAAAGAATCATTGTTCACTTTGTTCTTAAAGCTGTTGCTAATCAAATGAACATCCAATATATAAACAAAACAAAAATAGCAAGGGAACTTTTTTAATTAAATGTCAAGAAAAACATGACAACTTATTCTTGAGACCAGCAAATACGAGACATGTAAGCAAAAGAAAAAGAAAAAAGAGACAAGATCAATAATTAACCCTTCAAATAAGCTGTTTTAATCCGTAAATGGGCTCGCATTAAAATAATTTTTTTTTTTAATCATACAGTGATTTAGGCCTTACTCTCTCTTAATGCCTCAGGGTACAATGTATAGGCTTAATTGATTAAAATTTTATCAATCAATTTTAAATTTTCGCCAAAAGACCGAATTATTCAGGTAAATAAAAAAATTGGACTTTAGCCATTTTGGCTATAGATAAACTGATTTGACTAAAAAAAATATTTTGACTTTCGCCAAATGGCTAAACAAAATGAAATGTTACTACTACCCCAGCTTAATTCATGTTTCTACTCTATGTTAAATTTACTGTTAGTAAATACATTTCACTACTAACCTCACCAGTTAGGTATAATTCATTATTCTGGTACATTGGGAATAGCTGGAAAAACTGAGTGAGGGCGCTGTGAAGATTCCATCCGACTGCGGTCTCATTCTGAGCGAATCCACCATTAGTAAAACTGAAGCCGGTAGCCACTGGGTTGTCAATGTATATCATTGAATATTTTTTTGTCCAACTCCACTCTCTTGGTTTCACTTCAGTTTTTAAAAAAGAATATTTCATTATTTTAATAGCTTTTTAGTTTCAAAACTTTTCATCTAAAAATTCAAATTTTTTAAAATGGTTGACCAAAGTTGGGATTTGAACTGATAATTTTAGGATCTGAAGCAACCGATTCCCAGCGCTGTATATCCACCTGTATGACAATATTTGTCCAGTATCTCAGGCAAATTCCATAATATAGCATCTCATGTGTATCCCATGTGATGCCTGTATCATGGATGATTAGGCACGGTTAAGATGCTGCATTACAATTGTTTAGAGGGGCCTGAGCCAGCTGCCCCCCACCCCCACCCCCACGTTCCTGAATCCATCCCTAAAAGAGTTGCATTATCACATATTCTGCACCATCACTTCTTAATTCATTATTAAATCATAATTAATTAAGTAAACTTTAGTTAATTACATTTCATATCATCTGTTACATAAAATGGTCCATTCTCAGAAAATAGTCCAAACATTGATGATCCTCCTGGTCCCCCTTGTAACCATAACAACACAGGAGCTGTTTCCGAGTTAACCTGAAAAAAAAACATGCAGAAACAAAAATTATCAATGCGAAAAAAATGTTTCATAATATTAAAATGTGTGTCTAGTCACGTACCGTGCTTTATGTGTGGTCACTCAATGTTATCAAACATATACATTCAAATAATTACATTTGATTATTATTGTATTTTACTCACCTCAGCAGGAAAAAACCAGAAAAATGTATTACTATTAAAAGTTTTATCAACAGTAAAATATCCTGCAAAACAGAAATAATAAATTAATTTAATTCACATTTTTGGTTATGCAAGATATGTAAATTGTTGCCAATGTTCTGATACTGTACATACTTTTAGATTTTAGATCTGCGCATATAATTTTTATTTAAACATTAAAAAAAAAATATTCTTGTAGTATTACCTGCATAGCTTTTGATGGTAGAATTCAACGTACTGACTAAACTCAATTTTCGTCCTGAAAAAAAGATTTTTTGTATAGATATGTCTAAATTTATTGTCTTTTTCTTTAAAATTACATTCTCAAAACATTATTGTTGTCATTAGTTTTCTGTGTTAAACTTTGTCTTGTCTATTAATTAACACTATTCCTGCGGCTACCTCTTGTTAGATTTAGACAATTAAAGATGTATTGTTCCCCAAAAACATGAAAAATGAAGATTAATTAAAACAGACTTTGAATACGATATTTTGTAGTTTTAATAAAGTAAATCACTTTTCGTAGAAAAAAAAAAAAACGTTTTCACTTATAAAATGAAGATTAATTAAATCAGACTTTGAGTAGGCTATTTTGTAGTTTTAATAAAGTTAATCCCTTTTGTAGAAAAAAAAAAAAAAATTTTCACTTATAAATTGACAAAATAAATTCTTAAATTCAACCAAAAACCTATTGGCTGGCAGCCAATTTGACTGTTTTTTGCTTTCAATTACAGTTTTTTTCAGGTAAATAATACGGTATTTGTTTTCGTCAATTGTCTTTACCTTCATCAATATTACCAGACTCGATGTACGGGGTCAGGATCAACGGTTTGCCGGGATCTATACTCTGCTTTGCTTTCAGCGTATGTTGCGGATGATTCGGGTAAAGAATTCGCAAACTATGTAGACAATTTATATTACAGAGTAAAACCAGCAGACTTAACATAAACTGTATGTGAAAAAAAACAAATTAATTGTTTGTTTTGTTGCAATTTTAGCTATTACCGTAATTATTTCAACATTTTTAAATCAATTATTCTGTAATCCTACTTATCATTTATTGGACTACATCGCAACTGACAAAATAGGCATGGCGTAATCATTAATATTTTTATTAAATAAACATAACTAGACTAAAAAAACTAGAAAATTGTACTTGGAAAATATGATTAGATGTCAAAATTAATGACATTTTTTCCATTTTAACTTTCTGTATTTATAAAAGTAAAGTCAGACATAGACTTGGACTTGTTAAAAAATGTCCATGGTTAATGTTTACTGCTGAGAGTTAGAAGGAATAATCAATTGTGAGCTTTTAATAAATAAAGAAAAGGCAAAAAAACTGTGGTCAGATATGGACGTAACAATTTAGCAAGGTATAAAATTAACGTTTATAAAGTTGATATTTAGGTAAAGTAAAATAACTATTTTTTGATTGCCTGAAAGAGATAAAAAGAGTTATAAAATAAAGAATTCTGTGGTAAATTATACGTACATTGTTAAAGATTGAAAAACGTGTAAGAGTGTATAACAAAGAGGAAAAAAATTTTTTTTTATTCTTTCCTTACTATTACCTATAATTATATGGTAGGAGTGAAATATAAGATGTACTGAAAGTTATTAAATGTCAGTTATATTGTATTGTATATTACATTACTCAAGTGCAATGCATTGTAAACAAACATTTTATTGATGAAGAAATAAAAGTGGGTCGATCCTACATAAGACAAAAAAAACCCAAAAACATAACTATATGCACTGTATATGTGCATGAAATTTATAAATTTAATAATCGGCACATTTCCACGTCAGTTATATCTTTGCTGTGGTTACACCTGGTGGTGGCGGAATGCAACTATTCAGGTTATTTTTTATAATTAATAATATTTAATATTAATGATATAGGCCTAGGCCTATACCTCCATGAACAATAGTTATCAAAATAATATTAATAGCTACACACTCACAGGCCTACCTCTAGTAGTACTAGTAGTAGGCGTAGGCCCTAGAGCCTAGCTAGGTAGGTAGGCTATACTGTACTGTAATCTGTATCTAAAAAGTTTAGACTTTTTATAAATTTTAATAAATAGGCCTATTAATATTATTAATTGTTAATTACTGTATATTATAATTTAAAGCAAAAGTACCTTGAAAAATGCCATGTTTGGCTCAAATTGCTATCACTTTTTAAAGAAATATACTGTAAAGTAAAAATCGAGCCACTCCACTCGAAGAATGAATGAATTGAAATTAAAAGAAAACATGACAAAACAGGTGACTTTTCGAATTGTTGAATCACGTGCCACAAAGTGTGATTGTTTTGGTTATACTGCCCTCTTTATTCTCGAATGAGTTAACATTTTTGAGTTGGTAGCGAAGACATTTGTAATTTAAAAATCTGTTGCAATCTAAGTGTGCTATTGCTAAAAAGTCGTCAAGTTATTTGAATATAAGTCTTTTGACTCATTAGGAGTGAAAGAATAAATTATTTTCAACATGGTAAGTGTTAAACACGACTATAATAACCCAGGTCTAACCCCTCCCTTTCTGCGGCGGTTGATGGCTGTTGCCTGCTGAGTATCATCCGTGTATCCTAGGCCTAGGCCTAGATATTTAATCTTACTATGGACATAAAGATATTATAGTGCTCTATTCTATGGATGAAAGTGGAAAGTGCACTTAAGTACTAGTAGACCCTACCATATAAAAAGAAAGTAAGTAGGTCTAGCTAGAACCAAGCCTAGAACCTAGCTAGGCCTAGCCTAGACCTACATACAAATAATACTAAACTAGCCTAGGGCCTAGGCCCTACCTAGGAATTAATATTGTAAATTTAATATGCTCGGCCTAGCTATCTAGGCTAGCTAGGTTCCGAATTAGGTAGCTGCGCCTAGAGGCTAGTAATACTTTAATAGGTACCTAACATAAAAATTCAAACTTATTGAAACAGATCGAATCATACATCAAAAAATGAAGGAAAAAATAGAAATTTAATAACACAAAAATAATTAAAATTCGTCAACATGGTAATTTTTTATAATTTTTTTAATGTTTTTTTTTCATAAAAAATCAGTATAAGCATTTCAATGCATAAGAAAAAAAAAGTGTGGCAATGAAGTGCAATATTCTTAAAAATTGTTTTAAAATTATTATTTAAATTTATTATTTTTCCAAACATGAATCTATCTCTTCTCAACAACAACCAAACCCATTTACGTTATAACAACTTTTTCCCTACCCTCTGACAAACACCCCCCCCCCCCCTCCCCCGAAATTATTACAAATTGTCTTTCAGTCGAATTGATATTCACAAACATACTATACTTGCACACCCAAATCCAATTACTTTATAACAACTTTTTCCCTACCCTCTGACAACACCAACCATGATATGCTTTTAGGAGAATTTAATCTACCCGAGATAAAAGGGCTGTTATTAAATAGTTAAATGTGAAGCTCCCGACAACTCAAATGGCAAGGGGACCAATTTTGGGGCCTCTTTTTTTGTTATGTTTATCAACGATTTTTCCATTGTTCCTCATTATTCTAATGTTTTGTAATGTTTGTTCTTATGTTTGCTGAAGATATTAAATTATTTAAGTCTATACAAACCTTAAATAATATGTTGTTGTTACAAGATGATGTTGACAGACTCATTCACTGGTGTAATACCACTCACTAGGCCTTACGGTGAAGATGAAAACATTTTTTCTTGTTCCTCATTAAGCATAATAAGTGAACTCTCTTGATTCATATACATAAAAATAAATTAATCACGTATTAAAAAGTTCCACGAAAATTTTCCTGACATTTTAAAGAAATCTTGATTTTAAAAGTATAAAAGAATATATTTTCGCAGTTGCCATTTTGTATCACATGACATCAGTTAAACCAATCATACGCGACGTTTAGGCAGCAGACGTCAAAATCACACGATGTAAACACGAAATGGCGTCCGACGAGGAAGGATCTTCTCGCTCAGACAAAGTAAAGTTGAACTGTTTTTTCCAAATTTACAAGCATTCAAATGAAATTATCAGTCCAATTACTGAGATTCGATGGAATAAAGTGTTGCTCTGTCCAAAGAGTTGGATAAAATTAGATGGAGACGGCAAGGAAATCGCCATACATTTGACGGAGCTTCTTGGTATGTCTGATGAAGGTAAATCGTTTGACGATGTCGTACGCGAGCATCCAGGCTTAGGTTTTCATGCTACCTGTTACAGGCGATATACTGATACATCTCGACTAAAAAAGGTAATATTTGGTTTCGATTATTATCAAAATACTCTAAGAGTTAATAATATAGTTAAATGATACAGTATATAGGGTGCTACTGATCTATAATATCTATAGATAGGCCTAGATCTATATTGTGTAGAGTTTCTGTGCTTGGTTGTTGATTGGGCTTTCTACTACTGTAGTACCAGTACTACTACGTAGGCCTAGGCCCTAGGCCATATTATATTATACAGTATATATTATTCAGTAGGCTACACAATTAATTTTAGTTAAATACCAATATAGGCTCTATATTCTGGAAAGTGAGTAAAACGTAACTTTCTAAAACTCTTGTTGGTTTTTTGAATTTACATTTTGAATTTTTTTTTATTTGCTTCAGTCTAAATGTTGAATTTTTAAACACCAAAATCTATAAAATATTAAAATATATTTTAATAATATTTATTATTATTTACAGGGAATTGGAAAGTGTTTTTTTAACATATAAGCAAAGCTATAAGGTATTTTGCAGAGATGTAATTGATAAACGGTTACAGTATGGACAGGAGATACCAAGACTCGCAAAACTCCAAAAGCTTTTCATGAAATCAATTGAAAAAACAGAAAATGTTTACTTGTCAACTATAAGGTAGGCTGTCGATCCCTTCTTAAAAACGATGAAATAATTGTAATATTTTTGAGATCCAGTTACTGTAATAATTTCTTCATTGTATCTGTGTAACAATTAATTATAATCAATTAATCTGTTATTTATAGATCAGACGTATTAAAGAAGAAGCTCAGGATGGATTATCCTAACCTAATTTTTCATTCACCCACAAGAAGGTTAGTTGCTTAGTGTGTTTATATTAAATGATTATTTCACCAGGGATAATTTAAAAAAAAATCTTTTTGTGGATTGGTCAAACTAAATATTTTGTTTATTTTTTCTTAATTAGAAATGAATCAGTTCTGGTGTACTTTAGCAATGTATCCCCTGGATTTGTGGCTGATCCATTTTTGTCATCAGGAAAAAGTACAACGGAGACAGATGAATCATCAGAGTATGACATAGATATTCCAACTACTTCTACAACACACAAAATCTCCACTGATGGTGACAATAGAGACAAACTAAGGACTCTATATTTTGCAGGTACGGTTAAAATACAATAACTTGTATATATTGGTTTATTTTTAAATAACAACAATAAATGTTATTGCATAATTAAGGAAATGCTGTGGATCAAAGAGGTGAAAGCTGTATGCACTCAGAAAACAAAACTGTTATGATAGTAAGTGGTGTCGATCATAAATGCTGTACACAATACAGTATATGCTTTATATAAATTTATTATTACTATGTTTCATTCATCGAATGCTATAAAATATACTTGCAGGTACGATAGTAAATAATGCCATCAAATCAAACAAAGGTATGCAGAGTGAATGGCCTCCAAGAGCAGCAGACATTAATGATGTTGACATATCTGAAATTGTGCCATATGAGTTGTTTAATCTAATCGCAAAGTGTGTTGGTGCTGCAGAAGATACTATACAAACCTCATTTTCAGATGTTACTGAAGAAACTCGAACGAAAATTTTATCGATATGCCAGGAAATCCTGTACCTTGGAAAGGAAGAAGGCAGACTCCAAAGTCACTTGCTCTAGGATTAACTGTTCGAGTGTGAATGAGATGAGTGTGAAAACAGGACAAGAGAAGAAGAAGAAGAAAAAGAAGACACACCAGACTATGGCATTGAAGATGATGAATTAGACTATGATGAATTGGACTATGAGGAATTAGACTATATGAGGAAGATGAATATGAAATATACTGTAGTTTATACGGTTTTGAATGCAACAAAATCATCATAAAAAGTAACTGTAATGTAATAGGCCTACACTATAACCAATGTGAAACACTACCATGGTTATGCAAACAGAAACTGTGAGCATGTGAATAAAAAAAAAGATTTAAAAAAAATGAAAACAAAATGGAAACCATGAGAATATAAATAAATAATATAACCATGAGAATATAATAATAAAAACTGTAACCATGAGAATATAAATAAATAATGTAACCATGAGAATATAATAATAAAAACTGTAACCATGAGAATATAAATAAATAATGTAACCATGAGAATATAATAATAAAAACTGTAACCATGAGAATATAAAGAAAAATAGTAACTATAAGAATATAAAGAAATTGTGTAACCATTAAAAGAAATTGTGTAACCATGAGAATATAAAGAAAAATATTAACCATGAGAATAAATACAAATACATTGAAACAAAACAAATATTTGATGTTTGTATTTTATTTAATAATTTAAATTTACTATTGCATTGGTGTTTATTACTAGGAATATGTGTTCTATATGTTTCACAGTTAAATCATATCAGTCACTATGTACATCCTACGGTATAAACTTAGCATTATTGCTGCTGTATTTCTACTGCTATTAATAGCCTACCTGTCGGGAGAAACCATTATACGAACAGTTGAAGCCATTTGTAATTATAAATGTTTTAATGTCGGGGGATAATTATTAACTCTAAATTTCAATTTTAGAGTTAATATAAATTTGTATTCACCAAATTTATTTAAAAAAATAAAGAATAAATCTATTTTGATAATAAATAACTTGCCTATATATTTCTTATAAACCGTGATAATAATAGTACAGTCTAGTTATAGTGCGCCACCAGTTGTTTCAGCCTCGCTATTTCGTAAGAAATCGTTGGCATATTTACCAACTTTAACGGTAATTTTCTACCAAACGCCAGGTATTTTTTTGTGGAACTTTTACTTTTTGTACTATTAGTATTTATTTAGAACAGAATATGTGGTAAAAAAGTATTATGCTTGATGAGGAACGGGATTGCTTTTCCAGGCATCATTTCAGCTTCGCCGTAAGGCCTATAATCACTGTGTAAAGTTGAAGGTTCTGTTGATATTTTCCTTGATTCGCTTGCATGTTTCCGTAAAAAGGTTTTGTATAATGTCTAAGTTTGTCTAATTTATTATCTATTATATTGTCTTTCAGCCCTGTTAATGGTGATGTGTGGTCACTGTAGTATGATTCAAGATTCAAGAAATTTTATTTGTCCATAAAAATGGAAATTCACTTTGCTTGGTAGATTAAAACAACAATAAAAAACAGACATAAAAAAAAGTTGCAACAATTTAAAACGATGATGAAATAAAGTATTTTTACAAAATAGTTTTCTTTAAATTTATTTTCTATACATTGTCAATATACTGTACATATTTACAAAGTATCTCATTACATCAATATACCTAATCCCTGCATATCCCCTCACAATTTACCAAATTTTAAAAATATATTTGGTCTGTAATGGTTTCTGTTGATGATGATTGTGGTTCTGAGATGGTGGATCCAGTTTGACCGTTTTGTATCGAATCGAACCTGCATCGCTTGGTATCTCAAGATAGTGCGGTCTGATAAATTGCAGCAGAGTCAATCCCAGTGGTTCCTCCATACTATGGATCGTCACAACAACTGTACATTAAAATAATATATATTTAGCATATTTAACTATATATATTTTTTTAAACAAATAAATTTATTTTTTTTTAGTTAAAGAATGTGTTGTTATAAATAAGTGAAAGATAACGAAATACTGTACAAGCAATTCAACCAGATGAAAAAACAAAAAATTAAGGGTCAAAGTTTAAATGGACAATAGACAATAAAAATCATAATCTACACCAGCTTGGGTAAAAACACACACTCTGATTGGCCGCATTGTAAACTGACAACCTAGCGTACTAATATTCATACGGGTTATTGTTATTAATGAAAAATATTTATTTGCAATCTTTTAAAATCGCTGTATTCTAATCAAACATTGTTTTATTTTTATTTCCTACTTTTTAAAACATATTTAGAGTGAAATATATTATGTATACAAAGGAGTCGACATAGACCGTCAAAGGCCTATTCTTTAACCAGGGAGATACATCCCTGCGTTTGCTATGCTATGCTAGGTAAACATGTCGAAAAAATACAAAATTTCAACATCTAAAAATTCCATTGTAACATCTATCAATATACACAAAACTTATGTCAAAATAATCGTAATAGCATGTAGTATATGGACTGAAACATGAAAATAATGGACTAACTCACTTTTTATGAAAAAAAGACGTATTTTGATGAGGCATATTTTCGAATCGTTGTAACTCATGAAATAAACATCAGAAAAGAAAAGAAAAAATTTCCCAGCAGTAGAACAACTTCCTGTTGACATTTTGGTACCAATAATGTCATCATTAGCCCACCAGAAGTAATTTTAAAGATTTTTTTTAAAAAGGACCTTCAGCGCGAACTGAATATCAGGTCACACTTTTTTGGCGACATCAAAAAGGGGCGTGTCACCATAAGTTGCAGGTACCTACTAGTAAGTACCAAAATATCCCAAAATAGTGAATGTGCACCACCAATATTTGTCAGCAATGTATTGTTTTATTTTTTAGAGTATTATGTCATACAATGGAGCGGCCATAGTGGCAATGAGAGGGAAGAATTGTGTAGCAATAGCCTCCGATAGAAGGTTTGGAATCCAAGCACAAACAGTGTCAACAGACTTTCAAAAGATTTATGAGATGGGATCACGACTTTACATTGGACTTGCAGGTTTAGCTACAGATGTACAGACAGTGTAAGAAATTACATTCAATAAAATTGATAAAAAATGAAATTATTTACATTTTTACTCATACACTAATATTATAATTATAATATGTTTATAATGTCAAATGTGCTAATTCTTCATCAAATTGTTTTACTTTTTTTCAGCGCAAATAGGTTAAAATCTTTTATATGATAATAATAATTTTTAATAATAATTTTTTTTCAGTGCAAATAGGTTAAAATTCCGCTTAAACATGTATCAACTACGTGAAAACCGAGAAATTAAACCCAAGACATTTATGAATATGGTTTCAAATCTTTTATATGAAAGAAGGTACTGGTTTAATGATTATTATTAAAATAATAATTTTGATGAATTAATGATAAAACAATTAGTAGATCCGACTAATAATAGGTTGTCTATAAATTAAATAAAATACATAATGCAACAATATAAATCAATAACTTAAGCATCTGTCTACAGTATCAAACTAGTTTGACAAAATAAGTGTGATGAGCCCACAAATATGGTTTTGATATTCCTAAATATGGTAGTGATATGACGACATCATGTCCATATAGGCACATACATCAACACATTTTTTTGTCACATAAAGTTTGATAGTGTAGACAAAGCTTAAGATAAACAATGTACAATATATCCAAACAAAGCTTGTGACAAAGAGGGATGTTAGGAACACCAAAAAAATCAAATATTTTTTTTACCTCATGAACTGGGAACCAGAATTAAAAAGAAATTTTCTTAGTTAAACAGTCACACAACCAAAACGTATTAAATATACGTAAATATTGACTTTTATGATTTACTTCAAAGGTTTGGACCATACTTTATTGAGCCTGTTATCGCTGGACTTCATCCCACAACATCGGAACCATTCATCTGTAACCTAGACCTCATTGGATGCCCTATGTTTACCGACGATTTTGTAGTGTCGGGCACCTGTTCTGAACAGCTTTATGGAATGTGTGAATCCCTATGGGTACCTGATCTAGTAAGTTAACGAAACATTTAAATTACACATCCAACAAAGTATGGAATTGGAGATAATTTACTGTGCAGTAGAGCCTTCATTTGCCTACTTTATTCACGTAGTGGTCACTAGCTAGGCCTAGACTAATCTAGGCCTAGCTAGATGTGAGACCTAACTAAAAGTTATTCATTTCTGTTAATCATGACTTAATTTGTTTTTAGGAACCAGATGATTTATTTGAAACAATTTCTCAAGCATTACTTAACGCGGTGGACCGAGATGCAGTATCTGGTTGGGGAGCTGTTGTACATATTATGTAAGCTTATGTTTCAATAATAAGGATCGGAATAAATTTGATTTAATCAAACTTGTCATGTTGTTGACACAAACTGGATGGGCTTGCTGGCCATGATAAATACAAATTGTTCTAATATATTTTACTTTTTTTTTATGTAGTGAAAATGACAAGGTAACAACAAGAACATTAAAAGGAAGAATGGATTAAACTCTGCGGTACACAACTTATGAAAATAATACAAGTTTCAAAAAGCTTTTACATGTTCCAAGAAATGTCACTAGTGCTTTTCAGCCACAACCCCATGATAACAGAATCATATTGTGAACAGAGTAGAATTGACATTGACTGAATTGACTACCTTTTGTAACAGTATCTAGCAGGAGCTGAAATCTGACGAAAAGCCTAGGCTGTAAATTAACTATATCTTTTATAATTTTATTAAATCTCATAAGTCGGAATTCAAGGCCTTTATGGCCTGAAATAGGATTTGAATAACAATCTTATGTATTTGTGAATATTTATAGCAATTAAAAATTGTACACAAAAGTACAGTATAACTGTAGTAGTTTTGTTTGTTGCCCTAGTAGTAGTAGTAAGCAGTCGATTGCTTCAGATGCTGCATGCATATACGGTTTTTTCCTTGATTTATTCGGAAGACTAGAGTGACTTGCATGACCAAAGAATAACTGTCAATAAAAAGGGAGTATACAAAGGGTAATAAGTTTTGTATAAACAATTTGACAAAAATCTTTTTTTTCAAAATCGTTTATTACAATTGATGTCACAAATTTCATGTCTTGTGCCTGTAATGAACAAGTGCACATGCATAAACTTGATTTTTTAAGGGACACACTGAACAAGTGCACATGCATAAACTTGATTTTTTTTAAGGGACACACTGAACAAGTGCACATGCATAAACTTGATTTTTTAAGGGACACACTGAACAAGTGCACATGCATAAACTTGATTTTTTAAGGGACACACTGAACAAGTGCACATTCATACATTTCAATTTTTTTAAGGGACACACTGAACAAGTGCACATTCATAAACAATTTATTCATGAAACAAACTTTATGACAATCAGTAAATTACAGAATACATATTATTGAATTGAGTCTACAACTCTCCCAAAACCAGATTTCCAAATTTATTTTTACCAATAAAAACAACCATATTGTCAATAATAATGCCTACCACATCTCTTTTCCATTCTACAGACAGGTACTTTGTGAATTTTCCTGAACTATTTGAAAATAAATTTAAAACTGCCTAAGGTAAGGCATGTTGAATATAGTGTAAATGTTTACAAAAAAATAACTTTTTTTTTCAAAATAAATAACTTATGACCATCATGTCTCGAAACATAATTTGATAGGTCTTTATTGAAAAAAATATTTATTTTATGAAACATATTTGTTGCCGTTTTTAATATTTGAACAACATTAGGGTATACAGTACATAACTAGCCTCTAACCATTAAATACATTCTTATTTTTAATTAAAAGTGTTGGAAAAATAAAATATATACACAATGTTTACATAGATTATCTTATTTATTTTCAATCATTGAAATCGTTAATACATAAAAAGTTATTTTTACAAGGTTTGGTGTTACTGGGTGTTTGTATATGTTGCTAGGCAACAGGTTGATAATGCTCAACTCGGTCTAGAAGCTGTTCTGAATATCCTGGAGAATAGTACCTAAGCAACGAAGACAAAAAAAATAATTAAATTTCATAATACAGTATACTAAACGCATTCAGATGTACTGTACTAATAAAAAAAAACTAACAAATATTCTCTTAAGCTCTGTCTACACTATCAAACTTTATGTGACAAAAAATGTGCTGTGCTCATTTATGAACATGATGACTACCATATTTGGGCATATCACTACCATATTTGGGAACATACATTTTTTTGTCAAACTAGTTTGATAGTGTACACAGAGCTTTACTTAACAACTAAAAAACAACTAAAACAAACTTTCTCTTACCGAACAATCTCTTCAGGGTAGCAGTTATTTATTGTGTTAATGTACTCAGCGAGGGCGCTTCCAGGTTCGGATTTGATTTCTTGTACTTTCTTCAAGCCACCACTGGTGACAAACAATCGGCGAGCTTTGGTGTCGTGTGGCAGAACCTTGCTGAATTGGCCGACGACGTGTTTGAGAATGTTTGGTGGGGCGTCGTGCAGAAGTGGCTCAAGAGCAGGCAGATGCACGCATTTCTGGAGTATGTTTTTCAGGGCTTTCTTAGCCTACAGATTGTAAAAAAAAACTTTTTAATTTATCACATATCCAAAAGACAAATTGATGATGTCATCATCACATTTATTTTAACCATAGAGAATTATCCATGTTTTAACATTAATCATTATACTGTACCTTAGTTTGTAGGTCTTCTGAAGCATCATGTTTGAGGTAGCACTGAAGAAGCCTAGGTAGTACATTAGCAACAGCAACAGCCTTAGCATGTTCTGGGGTATGTCTGCCGATCTGTCCCAAGGCCCAGGCAGCTGCTGCCTGAATGTGATCTTCAGGTTCCTCAGCTAGTGTTATTGCAAGTTGAGTTACACCCTGAAAAAGTAAAATATGATTACACTATCACTAATACACTAACAAACTTCATATGACACTCCTAAAGACTTGTTATGTAGAAATCTTGTATATATGTTTGTCCTGTGAACTTGTGCCAACTTAGAGGACAGAGAATGAAATAACAAATGGTTATCCTTGGCAACGTGCCAAAAATAAAAAATAAATGTTACCTTTGACACTATAACTGCCATAGCAAGATTTTCGGAATGGGCTGCAACGTACCCCAGCATCATAACACCAGGAAGACGAACGTTGCCTTTGCAATCACCGATATAGTCAACCACCGCTGCAACGCCACCTGCATTCACAATCAATTGCGACAACTCTGGCGTATGCTTGGCAATCTCGCGGATCAGAGTAGCCACATTCTTGCACACATACTCATCGCGATCTTTAAGGCAAGTTAGCACAGCGGGGAAGATTTCAGCTTCAACCACCATCTCGGCTAAGTCTACCGAATGTTTTGAGATCTGGCTGAGGGCTGAGAAGACTTGTCGCTACAAAGACATAACAACTTTATGATTATTTATATTCTACATGATACTGTAAGGGACGATGATGATAAATGAATAAAAAAAATCTGGGCATTAAAAACATTTTTTTATCTTATTGTAATAGATAGGCTTTGTAGAAAAGGCACAATTATTTATTTATAGATAAATCATTTTTAGGACAGTATAGTAGAGTTCCTTAGAAAAAGCCCTTTCTTTAGTGTGGTTATTCAAAAGGCTTTTTCAATAATATATTATATTATTTAAAAACACCAAATAGATACCTTGAGCTTTGCATCAGGATTTAGGATCATTTGTGCCAAGTGAGCGATAGCACCAGCATCCACAACTGTCTGTGCTAGTTCTGGTGAGTGTTTGGAGATGTCACTGAGTGCAGATGCTGCAATGCGTTTTAGAGACAGCTCTGGTTCCTGGATGCATAACACAAGAAGAGGCACAGCACCGGCATCCACTACAGATTGTGCAAGTTCTACAGGGAAGAATTAAGGATTTTCTATATTGACTTTATTATCATTGATTGAAATATTTTATTTATACTGGGCAACCTTTTCAGTCAAAGACTGGTTTCCCAGAGGGCCCAGTTATCTTTTTAGAGGGCCCAGTTATTATTATTATTATTATTGTGATTTATAATATATAGTTCTTTTCTCAGAGATTAAAGCACTGTACAAAAATAGAAGTCTTATTTACAATAAATCACAATTCAAAAATTATACACAAAAAAATTTCAAATGACATGATGTTTGAGTAGCGATAGAGTAATATTTAGCTTTTTGGTCATAATTATAAAAAATAGAGAGCTTACGATTTGACCTACGCATTGTTGTATTGGTCACCTGAATAAATACATAGAATTAACTAAAACTGTGTCAATGGATTAAGAGAGGAAGCATGTCTTCACATTCAGACAATAATTCTGAATTGACATGACATATAGTACAACTAGTTCCTATTCATCACAAGTTATGTACTTATAACTTGGTCAAACGGTAAGTGCATGTACCTGCATTGTGCCTGGCAATGTAGCCTAAAGCCCATGAGGCAGCTTCTTTGACACCAGGATCAAACTCTTCAAGGCATATAACCAATGCATCTAAGGCACCACAGTCCACAACTGACTGGGCTAGCTGGGGCGAGTGCTTAGCCACTGCTCTGAGCACAAATGCTGCTGCTTTTTTGTAAAATCTCTGTAAAATAAGAAATATTTTGGTTTAAAACTTCTAAAAATCATGATGTAAATGTAATTAAGTAACAATAGGAGGGTGTCAAAAACAGCCATAAAAAGATGATTTTACTTACATTCTGTTCAGCTAATGAGTACACAAGCTGTGGCAGGATGTCGCCTTTTACTACGGCCTCTGCTAGGTCATCATTATAGTTAGCTAACCTACCCAATGCTAGTGCTGCCGTCTGTTGAATGGTGGGCACAACGTCCAGCAGAAGTGGACGCAATAGAGACATAACACCTGAAACATAACAATTGAAAATGAATCACGCCATTGTCAAAAATTGGGTCATACTCATAAGTCTTAAAATATATAAACATTTTTTATGTCCAATTTCCAATCAATGCATATGAAATTTTAATCTAAGGAAATATGTTCTATTATGCACTTGTCAATTGTATGACTCACTATACGACCCCCGGGAGAGGTGCGTCATGGGTGCGTCATTTACAAATAATTACTGACGCAGGGGTGCGTCAAAAAACCTAGATGGTACGTCACATCAATGAACAAGGTGCGTCAATGTCCGTCACTTTACCACCCACCATATCATAAACAACATGGTCACAGTGCGTCAAAATGGGTGCGTCATGGTCACCTAAAGGCAAGTCACCTTTTTTACGCACGGGTGCGTCATGGTCAAAAGTATGACACACATCGGACAAATGACGCACCTCTCCCGGGGGTCGTATAGTGGGTCATACAATTGACAAGTGCATTATAGGCCTATTTATTAAGTATATCAGACAAACCTGCATTTTGTAGTGTTTCTATATTCTGTGGCCGTGATGCAAGTTCAGCAACAGTCTGTACAAATGTTGTTCTTGATTTCTGATACTGTTCAAACACTAAAATAGAAGGAAAACAAACAAACCCACATTTTTTAAATAAATAAAATACAATTTTAAAAACTTCTTTCTTTCTTCATTTCACTTTCTACTTCACATTTAATTTATTCTTCTCAATTAATTAATATAAATAAGTTTTTTTATTGTATTGTATTTAACACAAATTATTAGATGGGTTAAAATTCCAGACAGTCTTCAATGTAGGCCTAGGCCTACTACAGCTTGGCCAAAGACTAGCGCTCCACACGCACTGGAGGCAGCCGGCCATCGGCCATCCATGAAAAAATGCATGCGATGTGGAGGTGATGGGCCTGTCTAGCCTGCCTGACTTACTAAAACTTGTTGCATGGGTTTTTATTACGGAAAAAGAGCCTACCAATAGCCCTAGCAAAATCTAGATACACTTACCTTGTAAAATTTGTCTAGAACTCATCTTGAGGAATAATGCAAGTTTTGTGTTAAGTTAATCAATCTATAGTTACTGTAGTTTACGAGATATTTGTTTCTTCATCACCCATCCATATGCAAAATTGGTGTTTTGTTGTTGCCAAGGAAAACAAACCGGATATATATGCAAATTAGATTCACCTTTTAGTTGACCTCGTATACGAAATGTAAACACGACATGCTTCGTTGCACATTTTTCCCATCTCTTCTTGCACGAAGAAGGAGCCAAAACAATCTCTAGTTTAAACACTAAAATAGGACTAGTATGGCATTATCCTTTAGGTTAAATTGTTTAGTAATAAAACCAAGAATATGTTCATTATTCAGACAACCCTATGTAAGTTGGTGGAAAGGTGAATGTTCTGTTGATAATGTCTCTACCATGACCAGGCCTATAGGGCTAGGGCCTAGCCCTATACTCTTTATTACTAATGGCGAATACTAAATAGCCCTCCCTCTAGCCTAGACTAGACGTATCTAGGCCTAGCTCCTGATTTTAGCTAGCTAAACTCAACTATCTAGTACTACAGTGAGATAACCTAGCTATACCAGTGGTGGACAAAAGGCCAGATGATTTGGGCCACTTCGGATTATTACACCACCACAAAACTAAATGGTTATACTTAACAATTTGCCAATAAATTGTTAACAGATAAATACACTTTATAATTAATAATGAAGGTACAGCAATACAGAAGGTATAGCCTAGGCCTAGCAATATTTTGTTAAAAATGCATACATTTTTGTAGGTGAATTCAAGTACAACAGAACTGAAGAAGGGAATTAAAGGAACATACATTGCAAAAAAAATACCAGCTTTCAAGAAATTAGAAGCAAACAAACGATATTCCTGGTGTGCATGCGGTCTAAGTAAAAAACAGGTACTAAACAAAGATTAAACATTTGATAATGTTCAATTTATATAGAGCAAAATTCAGGGCATCTCTAAGCGCTGAACAATCAACAGAAAATGTAAAAAGCTCAAAATGAATTAATGTTGAAAGTACAAATTAAAAATGTGGGATTTGAGGAGTTGTTTGAATGTGGCGAGTGATTCGGCTTTCCTGATTGAGTTTGGAAGGGCATTTCAAAGAACAGCAACTGACCAGGAAAAGGCGCAGTATTTTTTCCACAATTTAACATGTTTGAGTTTGTTTTTTGAATTACAGAAAAGAATATGTTTACACTAGTTTGACAAAAAAAGTGTGATATGCTAGTGGTATGACATCATTTCCATATATGGGCACTTCCCATTTTTTTTGTCACATAAAGTTTGATAATGCAGATAGAGCTTAACAATATCATTCTTGCTTTTCTGTTTCAGCCATTCTGCGATGGGAGTCACAAAGGAACAGAATTTAAACCAATCAGATTAAAGTTTGATCAAAGCAAGTCCGTCCTTTTATGTCAATGTAAACAGACAAGTAACCCACCGTATTGTGATATGACGCACGTATCTGTTATGTTTTCATCGCTTAAAGATATCTTTAAAAAATAATAATTAGAAATCAGGGATGTAGGTTAATTGAAGTGTGTGGTGCAAAAGCAGTAATTGACTTTGCAAAATATATTATCAGAAATTTATATATTGTGTTTTTTTATTTAATATTTGTTTTGTTTTTAGTATAACTGTAAAATCAAGTCTCTAGATTACAATATATTATGTTGTAAAGTATTGATTAAAGATGTATTATCCCCCAAAAACATGGAAAATGAAGGTTAATAAAATCAGACTTTGAATAGACTACTATGTAGTTTTAATAAAGTTAATCACTTCTGTAAAAAAAACAAATAATGTTTTCCCTTATAAAAAGACAAAATAAATTGTTCAATTTAACCAAAAACCCATTGTCAGACAGTTTGACTATTTTTTTGCTTTTAAAATAAATTTTTTTCAGATAAATACATTTTTGTTTTCAACTATTATGTTACAATAAAATGGCATATTCAAAAAAAAATTATTTTTTCAGGGGACAATTACATCTCAAACATATTATAATTGTTGGCTTGCATAGTACAACCTATTTCTCTCCCATTATTACTACTTCATTTTCTTTCTTTTTTTTCGATAAAAATAGCATGTTGTGCAGTTTTCAATCATTTTGGTTTTTAAAAAAAAAATTTCCTCAATGGAAAAATGAAATAACAATAACAATTTTAAAATTTAATCTCTTCCCGATTAGTTTCCAGAAATTTATCAAATTGCGGTAATTTGTATGTGTGTTGTTGTTTTAGCTGATTTCTGTAAAATCAATTGTTTTGAATACAATACTCATGTGCTTCCTTGTTTGGTTTTGAGGCCGGATTATGAAAAATATTTCCTTATATGGTCATCTACTATTAGACCAGTATTAAAGTGATAAACTATTTAAAATT
Source organism: Antedon mediterranea (assembly GCF_964355755.1). Lineage (NCBI taxonomy): Eukaryota > Metazoa > Echinodermata > Crinoidea > Comatulida > Antedonidae > Antedon > Antedon mediterranea. The sequence goes on along the minus strand of NC_092670.1, from coordinate 34,808,686 downwards.
ATAAATAAATAAGTAGAAAATAAAACAAATTGTTTATCTTTCTGAGCTTTTTGTAGTTCGTACATATTATTTTATAAAAAAAGTCAAACTGTGAGTGAAAATTTTAATTTCTAAATCACTTCTAAAGTTATTTATTTACATTACATTATTATTTATTTTAAAGTCAACTCTCACAAAACTATTGGGCTTCCGTAAAATGTCTGACATTCTAAAAAATCCTTTTATAGACCCTGTTAAACAAGAACATTCTGATCTAGAAAAGGTGCCTATTATTAAAGAGTCTGGGAGAGTTATAATTATGTTTGATCCAGCACATAAAAATTACTAGTTACTGTATGTGCTACCGTATTTATTTGTTTAGAATAAACGTCCCTATAGAAAATTGTTTTTGTTTGGAATAAACAGAACCCCGCTTCCCTTTTCAAATAAAAGTATTTTCTCAAATAAACGTCGACCGCATGCATATACACACAAAATTATATTACAACATATATATAGTATGATGATCTACAATTTTTATGGTTTTTCAAATTAATACAATACTTACTAATCAAAAATAAAGTTTAAATATAACTGCTGACGTATGTAAAAAAAATTGTGCTGCAATATTAGAGAGGTTTCGCAATCTTACGAATACGATAACGAAAACGGATACGTCACGCACACATATTCGTTTTCGTAAGCCATAAAAAAATCTGTTTCGCATGGCAACGAAATATTGAGGCGCGTCCAAAATATGACTGCGGTAAATTTGAGCCGGCGAAGGTACGTGTTGCTTGGTGCTTGGCTGCCTAGGCCGAGTGACGACTTTAAAAACTGCTATTTATCAAAATTGACCTGGCATTTTAGTAAATTACTTTAGTAAATTACTTTCAATAAATCTATAATTATATTATAATCATGAATCATTCCTGATTCAAATGCAAAATGTGCAAATAGATCAAAAACTATACTCGTTTTGTAGTTACGAATATGACTGGTGATATTAGTCAACACGAATACGCTTTACGAATATGAAATGGTGATCAGCTCAAAAGTTTCACAAATGTATGACGTTTTCGTTATCGTATTCGTAAGGTTGCGAAACCTCCCTATTGTCTATCCAATAGATACAGTATTATTTCTTCAACAACAGGATGCTAAATTGTTTTTCTTTTTATATATTCTGTTCATTCATTAATCATTTTTACTTTTAAATCAAATTATTATTACTTGCTTGAATGTATTGTGTAGCTTACAGTAGGTTAAAATTGTTTTTATGTTTTTATCATGGGAAAATTTTCTCTATTTTTATACCACACTGTATATTTACCTCTGTTGTTAATTTTAAGAATAATTTATGGCCTTGCACGGCCTTGACGAAAAACACCTTTTGATTAGCAATGCTCAGTGCCCCGTTGTTACATTGCCTTGGTTTCATAAACATGTTTTATAGATTACAGAACATCCTGCATACCTTGACATATCACAAGATTATGAATTATATTATTGGGATTTCAAAATACAGGGGACACAGTAGACATCTCTCCCGTGTTTCAATCTGTTGACCTTACATATGTTTTAGATGTCCAAACCAAACTTCTTTCTTGATTACATTGACACCATGAAAAAAAGTTATAATATTGCTATAGCCTGTATTTCTTGAATAACGGATGAACTTTGGTTTTTCCTGATTTGCTATATGGCATGTACACTTGATCATCCCCACCCGACATAGAGCTCATAGCCCCTGTTCGCCTATTAACCTACAAAATAAAAAAAGTACAGTATATGCGGTTGTGAAGAAATAATGTAGTTGAGCAAAGCTGTTCTATAGACAAAATATGATGATAAAAAAAACAAGGCAGCACAGTACTTCAAAGAAGTGTACATATCCCAACCAAGAAATATTTGAGAAATTTCTTGTAAACATAATGCTATATATATATATATGCCACTTCTCAGTCTGTTGTGTGTGATCGTTTGGTTTGTAGTCTAACGTTTATGTATTATAGTGATTAGAGGGCTCCGGTGGAAAGCAGTGATATCACTGATCTGGTTTACCCTCTTTAAAGAAGACTAATAAAATAAAAAATAAATAAAAAAGAGGTAAAACACATACAAAACCTGTTTAATTTTGTCTAAAACACACTAATATAATGGGTAACTGCAAGTGGTTCCCATGCCTGTGCTGGGCCTATTACCATATTTGGACACAATTTTTTTTGTCAAAACTAGTTTGATAGATCTTTACCCTTCCGTTGGCCCTTAGTTTCCTGCTGGGCATTTTAAATTTTTTTTATCCATGAATGACATATGTTTATAAATTGTAATAATCCTTCACCACAAAGGTTTTGAAATAATAGGCACTTCCTATTCTAATGAAACCGAAAAAGGTTTACCTGAGATGAACCAGGTCTTACTTCACCAGCGACATTCTCTTCTTCAGCATCAGCATCTGTGGCTGCCATAACCTGCTGTAACAGTGCTTGTTGCTCTGCTTTTGTGGAATATTTCAGATTTTCCTTCAGAATAAAATTAATTGTAAAGTAAGTAAAACTATAAAATGAATGTTCAATCATTTGTTCTATGTTTGACGAATGCTTATTAGTTCTGGCTGATAATGATTTTCAATTGGCCCTGTGATTTTTTTAGGCCTTGTCTTAACTGGGATCTTTTGATCTGCAACGACTGATGACCTGACTTAGGTCATTTAGAATCATTGTGCAAATGCAGACAAGTTTAGACGTTCTTCTTTACTCCTAAACACAGTTTTCATGGTTTCTAGGTTCATGGGACAACTGACAATACATCAAGTGGTTGTTCCTGGGTTGTTGGCTTGTTCCTAGGTCATTGGTTGTCGCGAAAACCCCATATAAGGAAGGTAAACTTTACATTCTGACTGACCTCTTCAATTCCTGCCAATTTGGTGATGACCTTGAAGCTGTACCCTTGGTTGACTAAGAAGCTCTGTCGTTTCATTGAATAGAACATCTCTTGGGTGTCTTGTGATACCAATGTATAAAAGAATGCATTGTACTCCTCAGCAACAGAACCTGCATAAGAATAAAATTTACACTTGGCAGTGGTAGAAGGGGTCAGCCATCATAAGCATAAGCTTTAGGTAGGCAAATGTCTATTTTTTTTATAAATTTTTCTTCTTTTTTTTTAATTATGGATTCTCTAAAACTTGTTCACAACCTGGTGAAATACCAGACATTTTTTATTATTCCGCATTTCTTGTACATAAAGTATATTTGGTTTCATTCCATTTTCATCAATATTTAACAAATTTTAGGAAATAATAAACTTGTGCAAAAGAATAATTATTGTATACCAAATAAACAAAACAATCAGTATGTTTCTTAGTGTGGTCTTCCTTTAACAACTTTTTGAATCAGTTACTTGTTAGAAAAAAAACCGACTGAGAACAACCTCTTAGAAGCCTGTAATTACCATTTCCACTTTTAAAGGGCTTCTCTGCCAACTCTACTACTTCCAAGATAAATGTCATTTACCTTTCTTAGCTCGAAGAATTCTTCCCAATCGCTGAGCCTCTTGACGTCGTGATCCTCCATGGGATGATATCTGGATTAAAACATTGGCTTCAGGCAGATCAAAGGAGTTGTCACCAACCTATAGAATGAAAAACGATTTTACAAAATGTTGCTATTATCTTTAAATTGAAGTATATTCAATCCATACATTGTTAAATGAATGCTTGGTAATACTTCAATTGCCCTATCCATATTAATAACAAATGTAAGCACAATTATTGGACCTTATGAAATACAAACATTTCAACAACAAAAAAATATTCATTCACTGTTCCTTAATAAAATAACAATATATCAATAAAGTTATAATTGTTTATACTTCTTTAATAAAAATGAAGAATTCTGCAGTACAAACTCCAAGGTCAGGTCAGTTTTCATGTGGCAATAGTGCAACAGGAAAGAATCAAAATTGTCCCCCATTTTCTTCCATATTATAAAATATTCTTGTTTAAACAATTTTCTGCATTCATATTTTAACGTGCATGCAAGTTGTACTTCAGCGGATAACCTAACTTGTCCAAAGTGACGAGTTAAAATCTAGTTTGTATTTGATTTTGCAAATAGTGATGTAAATAAGTACATTTTAGTCATTGTCATAAGGGAATCCTTAATCCTTTTTTTTAAATTCTTTAATTGCTAGTACTATTTTGGAGGCATTTCTGGCTAAATTTGTATAATTAATACAGGATATAATTTCTTCTTTTGAATAAAATAAATTTCTCACTGCCATAAAAGTACACTTTTTTGCTCCGTTTTTCTTGTAATGTTTGTGAGTAGAATTAAAGCAGAACAAAAAAAACTGTAACATAGAATTTATGGCAGTATGCTAGATTTCCACTGACATCACATATCCCAGAATGCATTGGTTTATATTTACCGGCCAAAAACTATAGCTATTCAACAATCAACATTATCTAAAAATAATATCTGAGGTCATAAAATCATAATATAATGAAGGAAATAATAGTTATACTGCAGTTTCCTATATTCATTTATAAAACCAACAATTTTTATCTTTCCTTGTTGCAACATTGCCAAAGCTATTCATGGATGTTATTCTATACAAACTAGAAAATGGTGTAGAACACTGATTTTCTATTTAGAAAAATTAGGAGAGACTCAAGTTATTCTACAAAATGACTTGATCAACTCTTCATCTCATCTTTGTAGCAGTGGTTTGTATGTTGGATGTCACTGATGCAAGTACAGCTGTATTGTGGTTTTATACAGCTGTTGCAGAGTGGCCTAATTTGAATGGTCTAGCAATACTACCAATAAGTCAACAGTTTGATGGGAATACTCATGGCAAATATCCTGATAACAATAACATAGTGAATTGTCAACTCTTGATATCTTTCAATGCTCCACAAAATGAAGGAATATACACATGTCAAGATAGTGAAAATAAACATTATTTAGTTCCATCAGATTCAGTATATCAATCAACAGTAGAACCAAAGTTGAAACCTACATGTGATTTTTCATCATTGAAGGTGAACAAGCGAACGTCTCGTGTATCTTAAAAGATGAAAATGCTGAGAAAAATGAGCAAGAGGTATACACAACTGGATGGATCCAAGGAAGAAATAACACTATACAGTCACATGATGTAATGAGTAACTCAAGGTTTAACCACACTTTGACTGGTTTCCAAACTGGAGATGGTATATTCTTTTATTGTACTTTTGAAATATTTTTCAATTCAATGTGGTATAGCTGCTCCACAACAATACTAAATGTTTATTCTCGATTAATTGTGAAAATAAAAAGATTGTATGAAACGCTTGAACTTTGTAATGTGGATACAAACTATTTCAAGTGCTACACAGAAGGTGGATCTGAAAGTAAGAAAATTTACAGTTAGACTTTAAATGGAGAAAAACCTATTACAGAGGATAATGACAACCAGGAGAAAGACGAAAGATGCTTTGTGGATTTGCCAGCAGGTAATTACACTGTCAAGCGTCTGGTGATTACTGATGTACAGAACGGGTCTGATGAGATAGAGTTTACAGTCAAAGATCTTTTCCTCAAAACTATTCCTCTTTCTAAATTAATTGTGAAAGTAAAAAGATTGTATGAATCACCAGAAGTCCATTTGGATAAAAATTGCTTTAAGTGCTTCACAGAAGGTGGATCTGGTGATAAGAAAATGTACAATTGGATTTTAAATGAAGAAGAAATTATAGAGGATGATGACAATTTAGAGAATGATGAAAGATGCTTCAACAATTTACCAGCAGGTAATTACACTGTCAAGTGTCTGGTGTTTACTGATGTCCAGAACAGTTCAGATGGGATAGAATTTACAGTAAAAGATCTTATCCTCAAACCTATTCTTCTCTCTAAATTAACTGTAAAAATAAAAATGTTGTACAAAACACCCGAGATCCAGTTGGATACAAATTGCTTCAAGTGCTACACAGTAGGGGGATCGGGTAATAAGACACTATACAATTGGACTTTAAATGGAAAGGAAATTCTGACAGATGACAACAAAGAAAAAGATGAAATATGCTTTAACAATTTAACAGCTGCCGCTGGTACTTACTCTGTCAAGTGTCTGGTGATTACAGATGTTCAGAACAGTTCCGATGAGATAAATGTTTTTGTTTATCCCTCTACATCAATTGTAAAAGCAAGTGAAAGAGTCCCTAGTTTAATAACTATACTATTGGCATCATCAACAACCATATTTGGGTTTCTTATAATGGTGCTGCTTTACCTACACAAAAGAAAGCACCAGAAGCCAGAGCCTGTTTATTATAGAAGAAACAGTGACAATAGTGACAGTGACATTCCAGATGTCCATGCAATGCAACAACAAAGACACAATGTGACAATTGGACAAACCTTTAGAGGCCAACAGACAGACAGTGAAGTGATCTATTATGATATTAAAGAACCATCAACAAGCAACAACAGACAAGCAGAAGAAACACAAAACGATGATTCACAGATGTAAAGCTCTGTCTACACTATCAAACTTTATGTGCACATATATGAACATGATGATGTCATATCACTACCATATTTGGGCACATCACACTTTTTTGTTAAACTAGGTTAATATAGTGTAGACAGAGATTATTGATGAGAAATATAACATCAATGAAACATGTTACGATTTCTAATAAAAAAAAAAACAAATGACTAATAGTATTAAAGTGAAAGAATGTTTGTCCCCACGGACCAAGATGTATTCGTAGTTTAAAACATTTGTTAATCGTGAACCTTTGTCACCTTTTTTTTCATGAGTGGGCATGATATTATTAGTACATGCTTTATTCTAGGCGTTTACAGACTTGTAAATATAGTTGTCAATGGATTGTTTATTCTTACAAAAGGAGGAAACCTTCTGAAAAGTAACTACGCATTTTGGTTCTTGGATTTACTGTAGCATGACCCAGATTCTCTTACGATCATTAAAACGATTTGATTTGGTATAGAGCTTAAAAGGACCTTTTGTGGGTATATTATTCCAGTTATGGAGTATGTTGATGTAGTATGGGATCCTGGCTTGACCAGTAGATTAAGTGATTATAATGAAAATGTGCAAAAGTGGGCTTGCTGAATTATTTTAGGTAATTGTTACTCTTCATACTTTGGCGCCTTTGAATTTTTTAAACTTGCAACGTTGGCTCATAGAAGGGTAGAGCATTGTCGGAAGTGTGCTGAGGATCTTTCCAAGATCAAACAGACTGCTGATCTTATTCCACCGACTAGGTTGGTTGTCATGGTAGGAATTTAAAAGAAATAAAAACAAAATTACCCAACTAGTCACTAAAGCAACTAGATTTGCTAATATTCCTGTACCGTTGTTTATCAAATTATTAAATTCTCAATTTTGATTCAATTTTACCTTCCCTGCTGACTTGCTACTGCTCTTGCCTTTTTTGACTTTTGATGTTTTCTATGCCTGTTTCTTTTGTTTTTTAAAACTTTTTGTACATTTTTAATGCTGTCTTGATTATCTTACATTTTATGAGGTATTTTTGGCATGATTTTTACATGCAATTTGGCCATTTGGCACAAGATATAAAGTCAATATTTTTGTATTTTTTGGAAATAAAGAGAGAATATTATACACATTATTACTATTATTGTAACCAGATACAAAGCGAGAAGTAGTAAAACATTACTAGATCTAGTAATTTGACGAATACCTACTTGCATGTTAACAACAATGAAAACTCACTCAGTATATTTTCTAATGCAACAGTGACGTCACAGTGAATTCACGATGGCTATACGGCGAGAGCGTGTGTGAAAATGGGAAATTTGTTCTGATATGTGCATCCTTCATACATTTTATCATTTTCTAATTAATAAGTTACAAGCTCTTGGTTTAGATAATAGAATTACATTGGTTCATATCTAAATACAGTATTTAGATCACAAATTGTTAAAATAAATCTTGCTCACATGCTATGGAAATTAATATAGGATACATTTACAAGTATCAATTTTTTTACCTTGCTTTTTAGAAAATACTCTGCTATTTAAATTTTGTTACACAATCGTTCAAAAATAATAATTAGAGTTTAAAGTAGACTACTAATCAAATAAATAAAAATAGAATCTCTAGATACTCTATAAATCATCTATACTTTTTTTGTCAAACTAGGTTGATATGTATACAGATCATTGATGAGAAATACAAAATCAATGAAACATGTTATGATTTCTAATATAAAAAAAACAAATGAAATAAAAAAATACATGTAGTACTAAAGTGACAGATGAACTCTTAACAGATATAAATGAGTAGATGACACTGAAGATGGAAATCTCTATGACGAGTTTGGTCCCTAATGAATATAATTATAGTCTGTCTAAACCATAACTTCAACAATCTAAATTGTACCACAAAATGTTTTTGACGGACCAAGATGTATTTGTAAATTAAACATTTGTTAATCGTGAATCTTTGTCACTTTTTGTTTCATGAGCGGGCATGATATTATTAGTACATTTATGCTTTATTCTAGGCGTTTGAGTTAACAACCCAACAACAGTAGACAGTGGAAATTAGACTTGTAAATATAGTTGTGAATAGATTATTGATTCTTACAAAAGGAAGAAACCTCCTGAAAAGTAACTACAGTATGCATTTTGGTTCTTAGATTTACTGTAGCATGACCCAGATATCGACGCGTGAGCTGGGTCAACTTCTAAATATAATTCAATAATACCTTCCCTGCTGACTTGCGACTGCTCTTGCCTTTTTTGACTTTTGATGTTTTCTATGTTTGTTTAAACTTTTTATAAGGTTTTTACATTTTTAACGCTGTCTTGATTCTTACACAAACCAGAAATGGTGTTGGTAGTCTATGAGTGCCGCTTACCTGGATAAACACGACATAAGCCCTTTTCCACGAAGTGCGAAACAATTACGAAAAGAAGAATTTAGCGGTAGCTCACCTCCATGATAAATGGGACAGTCCGCTATAGCGCCCTCTAGTGGGACCACTCCCACGTAATACCGTCATCATTTCTCAAGACCTCTTGTCTGAGGGGACAGCGGGCGGGCGTTTATCCAGGTAAGCGGCACTCATAGACTACCAACACCATTTCTGGTTTGTGTAGTCTATATCGTGCCTGCTTACCTGGATAAACACGACATAAGCCAGTGTAGCACCGGACTAGATATCTAGTCGGCGGTGGGTGACAAGAAACAAAATTTTACCAGTACATACCTATAGACGAGGCTTCAGTACTGCTGTCGCCACTGGAGCTAGGTTAGCGGACACATCCGAAAGATAGTAAGAGGTGAATGTAGACTGTGTTCGCCACCATGCCGCTTCCATAATGTCAGCTACAGGGACACCCGCGAACAACGCCCACGAAGTGGCAACCGCGCGCAATTGATGCATGTGTGCCGGCGGCGGTGTGTCCGATGACGTGTAAGCGTTTTGAATTGTAGATACGACCCACCTTGCTATGGTCGATTTAGCTGCGGCGCGGTGTGGTGGAACAGAGGTGACAAACAGGTGAGACACTCCGTCTCTATTTGTCTTTGTGCGGTGGATATACCACTTGAGGGCCCTCACTGGGCACCAAAGTTTGTCTCCGTCAACCGCCGAGTAAGATGTGATGGTGGGGACGAACACAGCCGGCGGCGAATATTTCAACGTCTGAGTTTTTGCTAGGAAATCTTTCCTAAACACTAGCCTCACGCCGCCTCGCTCGAACCTCACATGCCCTGGTTCTAAGGAAAGAGCGTGCAGCTCGCCTCGGCGTTTGCACGATGACAATGCGAGCAGGAACGCCGTCTTCAGCGAGAGATTGTAAAGAGAAGCCTTACTCATAGGCTCAAATGGCGGGCGTGTAAGAGCGGCTAGAACGACGTTGACATCCCATCGAGGAATCAAGACCTTGACTGGAGGTCGTTGTCTGAACATCCCCCGTATCAGCTGAGTGATAACGGAGGATGACGAAATCGTAGAACCGTCTTTCAGTGTTGGTGTCATCGCCCCAATGGCGGACCTATAGCCTGAAATGGTGCGGACCTGAAGACCTGACTCAAATAGGTAATGCAGGAAGGCGCATACTTGACCAAGGGTAACCAACCCTGGTGTTATTTGTTGGCGCCTGCACCATGTAAAGAAATGCTTTAATCGGCTATTGTAGACGGTAAGAGTAGATTCCCGACGAGATTTCGCCGCGAGGGCGGCAGGGCCATCTGGAATGCCTGAGTCTCGGAGCTGATCCCTGACAATGGCCATACAGTCAGGCGCAGGGATTGTAGGTTCTGTAGTGAGAACACAGCTCGGCCCTGCGTCAGCAGATCCTCTTGAACTGGAAGACGCAGGGGATGATCGTAGAGCAGGTCGAGAAGCAGTGGATACCACGCTTGTCGAGCCCAGCCCGGGGCGATCAGAAGGACCCGGCAAGGATGGCGCTGAATGTGCGTCAGAACAGTTGGTATTAGTGAGATCGGTGGAAACGCATAAGCCCATAGTCCGTCCCACGGTATGGATAGGGCATCCACCGCCCACGCACGTGCATCCCGAAACCTTGTGCAGAAGGTCGGGAGCTGTGTGTTGTCTGACGTCGCAAACAGATCTATATGAGGCCGCCCGAAGTGGTCGAATATCAGTGTGGCAATGCTGGGTAGAAGGCGCCATTCCGTGGGACAAAGTGTTTGTCGGGACAGAGCGTCCGCCACAATGTTGAGGCTGCCCGCAATGTGGGCAGCCGAGAGTTTGATGTTGTAGCCTATGCACCACATCATCAGTCTCCAGAGGTGGAAGCATAACGTCGGTGACAGCATAACGTCGGTGACCTCGTGCCTCCCTGACGATTTATACAGTCGACTCCGCCTAAGTCGAATTCGCGTAAGTCGAAAAATCGCGAAAGTCGAATTTTTAGGAAAGTCCCAATTCTTTCCTATACATTACTGTGTAATTTTTATTTCTAAGTCGAATTTTTCTAAGTCGAAATTCGTCTAAGTCGACGTCTTTTTGCGGTCCGAATACACACATTCTTTAGTGATTTATTTCGTATAAGTCGAAGTCACAAATTACGCGGCAACAACGCGTTAAAAAAGCCGATGAAACCACCTCCATGATGAAATGTACGTAATTCGATAAACAAACAACAGAGGGGATAATGTGGGACCATATCGGTTCTCTCAAGCAGGTTGTATAGTATAGGCGGCGTCCTACAACTCGCGCTAGTGTGTATATAGTGTTTGAGTTGTTTCAGTCGAGTTGAGAACTTGAGCGGCGTTTTGTGGGTACCTATTTTGTGCTAGGCAAATGGCAATAAACACCGAGAATAAGAATCGAAATGTATTTATTATACGTTTTTGTATTGTTTCGGAAAAATACAGTTTATCATTGCCGATAAAGAGGCTTAGCATTTTTTAGGCCTAGCTAGCTAGCTAAGCAAATTCAATTCAAGAAGGCTCATCGCGACAGGGCAGGGTCCTAGGCCTAGCCATATAGTGCAGCTAGTGAGTGAACCTAGGCCTAGGCCTAGCATTTTTTTGGCAAATCTGTAAGTCGAAGTTCGCGTAACTCGAATTTTTATACCGGTCCCATTAGATTCGACTTAGGCGGAGTCGACTGTATATGCTACCACTGTTGTGTTGTCGGAATGGATAAGGACGTGACGACCGGACACGTGAGGTCGAAGGGCCTTCAAGGTCCTGACGACTGCCCAGAGTTCTAGGAGGTTGATGTGGGAGCGCGCCTCCTCGACCGTCCAAAGGCCGGAGTGCCTTGGAGCAACCGCCCCAGCCTGTCTCGGATGCGTCTGTCTCTATACGGACGTCCGGCAAAGATTTTTGAATCGGCATTCCCACAGTCAACCTGCCTTCTACCAGCCACCATTCGAGATGCGTCTGAATGAATGCATTCGACGGAACCACTTTGTGTAGGGAGTCTATGTGCGGTCGGTAATGAGCCAGCAGATGCAGCTGTAAAGGTCTCATACGTAGCCGGCAATACGGAACTAAGGCAACGAAGCTGGCCAGACAACCCAGTGCTCTGAGCCATTCGTAAGCCGTCGGAGCACGAGCAGATATTAGATTGCGTACTGCACTCATTGCAGACGCGATGCGTTGTTGGGATGGACACGCCAAGCCCGTCACGAGATTTATTTGTGCTCCGAGGTATAACGGGAGCTGTGTCGGCACCAGGCACGACTTCTCCCGATTGACAATGAAACCTGCCTGTTCCGTTACGAGAAGGACATATTGTAGACTGCTCATCAGCCTGTCCTTGGACTGGGCCACGACCAACCAATCGTCGAGATACATGAATACTCTTATTCCATGTTTGTAGAAGAACGACGCCAGCGTTCTGACTATGCGTGTAAATACGCGTGGAGCCGTCGATAGGCCGAACGGCAAAGCGACGAATTGGTACAATTGGTCGAGGATTCTGAAACGTAGCCAACGTCGATCTGCCTCTGCGATAGGAACGTGAAAGTACACATCTTTCAGGTCTATCGAGGCTGCCCAGTCTCCTCGTCTTAGCCCCAGAAGGATGGATGAGACTGTCTCCATCCGAAACCTTTGGGGCCGAATAAACCGCCTGTTTAGACTCCTCAGGTTTAAAATAGGTCGCCAGTCGCCTGTCTTCTTTTCTGTGAAGAAGACGGTCGACTCGTGTCCCGAGACGGCGCATCGTTCGTCAACTGGTTCTACTGCTCCTTTTTGGAGTAGAGAATTGAGGCCGTCCAGAAGCGCATATCTCTTTAGAGGCTCTGGCGGAATTCTTGTCGACCGAGCGCCCCCGCTCACCGGGGGGCTCGTAAATTCGATGCTGTAGCCGTTTTTTATGGTGGCGAGAATCCACCTGTCCTCCGACAGGGTCTCCCACACTCGGGCGAACCGTCTTAGGCGACCCCCCACCTGCCCGTCGATGTTGGGGACGGGCGTACCGATCGCGTCACCGGCGACGCGCGAACGCACCCGGACGCCTGCCGCTCTTATGGCTGGCGTCATATCTTCCGGGCCTGCCTCGTGCAGGTCGGGGATATCTGTTGATGTCATGTGGGGTGCGAACGCGGGAAGAAGTAGAAGCCTGCGTATCAGGACGCGCCGGTGTCGGTACTGGCGGTTGCGTTGGCGGTACTGGAGCCGGAAAAGGGGGAGGCGGTCTAGATGGTCCTGAACGTCCACGGCTAGAGTTTCACGACGTGCCTCCCGCTCACGCGCCCACTTATCTTCCTTTTGGGAGAAACTCCCGAAGAAGAGATCCTTAGCGCCGAAAGATTCCGATGTAGTGAATCTACGATATTGCGCTGGCGCGATATCTGTCCCCTGGAGGACGTTGACCCGGCGAGCAGCGGCCGACGTAACGGAAATAAATGCTTGCTGATCAGCGATAAGACCAGTTATTTGCTGCAGCAAAGCGATGACCTCGTCATCGCGCTCTCTAGGGTGTTCCGGGTCCGCCAGGAACGACAAGAGATAACCAGAAATAGACGTCACGCGTACTGTCTCGAGGGCCGCTCTATCAACTGCGAGAAGCGTCTCTTCTGTCTTAGCAGCCTTCGGAGCCAAGTAGTTGGTCTTGCCAGCCTCTACGCCCTGGTCCTCTCGGACGCGGTCTTTGGCTGCATCAGGCACTCCCGGTGCAATGATGTACTTATCAAATTGCGCTGACGGCACCGGAAAAGCAGACGAGAGAATGTACGGTGCGGCTCTACGTGTCGTTGTTGAGTCGCGCGCAAACATGTCTAAGCGGTCGACCAGTTCTTGGTCGAGAAGCACCACCGGACAGGTAGTGCTTTTCCTAAGAGGCGTACGCACGCCGAATGTAGAAAACCGCTTAGTTGAAGGCGTAGGCTTAGGCTCGCGGAGCGAGTAGTCGATTCCAAGATAGGCCAGTACCGCCGGAAGAACTCTGTTCACGAGCGCCTGTAATCCCTCCTCACCGGGCCCCCTAAGCGACGCGGCTCTCTCCTCATCCGAGAGCGTGACCATAGTCCGATCAGACAAATAGTCGTCTTCCATCGAAGCACCCTCAGAAAAGGGCGGTAGTGGTGTCTGAGGAGGGGGCACCGGATAATACGGAATCGGAGGACGCTGGGCTGGGGCTACCGTAGGCTCGTCCCTTGGTAAAGCCCTTACCGCCGCCGCAATGGCATGCAGCAACGCCGGAGACAACTCATTAGGGTCCGGGGCTGCAGAGGCCGCAGCGGGAACAGGCGCGGCGCCGAGAATAACCTCCTTCGCAAGTGGAACGGAAGCCACAGGCTCTTCCTCGCGTGGCACGACATCGTGCGTAGCTACCACTGGAGCCGCCACAGGCGCGGACTCCTCCGGAACACCGACCTCAACAGTGCGTTCCACGGGCCGCGGAAGCGACGCAAACTTGGCTGGCGTCCAGCGAACGCAAACGTCACACAGGTTATCCTGATTGCACGTACGGCACTTAATACATCGCATGTGGCGATCCCATTTCACCGTCGTCCGCGGACCCCTACACTGGACACACTCTTGCTTAGGCATGATGGTGCAAAACACCAGTCTAACAGACACACAATCAACTACCTAACAAACAGTCTCTTAACCTAGCGCCTGACTGATTCTGTTGTATTGCGTTGCCTACACTCGGCCGGTGACCCCGGTGAACTCTAAAGCTATTTCTGACTCGCTTGCTAGGCGAGTCAACGGTTTGCAACGTATCAAATTCTCAAAATAACAATAAGAAACGATATTTCTGCCTTGTTTAAACAACAACGGCAACGTATTCCAACGTATCAAATAATGTAAAGTTAAACTTAGCCTCGGCTAGCTAGACTATTCTAGTCTGTAGAATTCCTTGAAATTCGTCTTCTCTTCGAAAAAACTTCGTGTCTGTCAACTACGACGATACGAAAAGAAATGATGACGGTATTACGTGGGAGTGGTCCCACTAGAGGGCGCTATAGCGGACTGTCCCATTTATCATGGAGGTCACGTGAGCTACCGCTAAATTCTTCTTTTCGTAATTGTTTCGCACTTCGTGGAAAAGGGCTTATGTCGTGTTTATCCAGGTAAGCAGGCACGATATATATAGACTTTAGATGTTTTTTATATTCAATTTGGCCATGAGATGTAAAGTTGGTCAGTATTTTTGTATTTTTTGGAAATAAAGACAGAATATAACTACACATTTTGGTCCCTGTAACGTGATACAGCCCAGATATAAAAGCGATAAACATTAATAAAGTATTACTAGATCTAATAATTTGACGAATACATACTTGCATGTTAACAACTTACTCAGTGAAAACTCACCCAGTAGATTTTCCAATGCATCAGTGACGTCACAGTCAATTCACTATGGCTGTACGATGAGAGTGCGTGTGGAAATTGGAAATTTCGTAATTGTTCTATTAATATGTCCATCCTTCATACATTTTATCCTTTTCTAATTAATAAGTTACAAGCTCTTGGTTTAGACACTAGAATTACTACGGTTGATATCTAATACAGATCACAAATTGTTAAAATAAACTTTGCTCATGCTATGAAAATTATATATCATATATATAGGATACATTAAAGGGATCAATTTTTTTACATTGCTTTTTTGAAAATATTCTGCTATTTTAATTTTGTTACACAATCGTTCAAAAATAATAATTAGAGTTTAAAGTAGACTACTAATCAAATATATAAAAATAGAATCTCTAGATACTCTATAAATCATCTATAATATAAGATCAAGAAATAAGATAAATGTTTATCAACCGAAAGCAGCATAATAATTTGTTTCCAATTTAGACGCCAGGCACAATTTATTTATACATAATTCATTTGATCGTATTTTACAAGATCACAATAGTTGAATTACACTAAAATCACATAGAATTTTGAAGAGGTTAATATAGTAGAATGACTAGAGCATTAATTTTTATTATCTTTGTAGCAGTGGTTTGCTTCTCAGGTGTCAGTACTGTACCAGGTAATGTTGTAATGTGGTCTCACTCTCATGCGCCTAAACTATTTACTACTAATAATATTCATCGTCTAGCAATACTACCAACAAGTAAACAGTTCAAAGGACAAATTTTTGGAAAATATCCTGACAAAAATAATACAGTGAACTGTAATCTGTTTATATATTTTAATGTACAACAAAATATAGGAATATACTTATGTCAAATGATGAGGATAAACACTATGTGGTTCCCACTGAAGTTAGTTGGTTAGCTGGTTTTGAATTTACGTATACGAATATTAAATGTGAAAATTTCAAAAACATTTTTGAAACAGAAGAAGTTAGAGTCACATGCACAACAGGATCCCGATCTGCATTAAATACATCATTATTAATGGGATGGATTCAAGGACAATATATGAATATGCAGCTACATGATAATATAAAGAGAAGAACAACCTTATATTTTGATCAGACATTAACTGGTTTCCAAGCTGGAGATGGGATATTCTTTTGCTGTTCCATGGAGGATTATTTCACAATCATATATTATGAGTGCTACACATTGATACAGAAGGTCTATCCTCAATTAATTGTAAAAATAAAGAGGTTTAACGAATCACCAGAGGTTCATGTGGATACAAATTGCTTCAAATGCTACACAGAAGGTGGATATGGTAATAGTACAATTTACATTTGGACTTTAAATGGAGAAGAAATTACAGATGTTGATGACAACCAAGAGAATGATAAAAGATGTTTTAACAATTTACCAGCTGGTAATTACACTGTGAAGTGTTTGGTGAGTACTGATGTTCAGAACAGGTCAGATGAAACAAATGTGTTCGTTCATCCTTATACATCAATTGTAGAAGCAAATGAAGAAGTTCTAGGCCTAGCTTTGGAACCATCAACAGCTGGCTTAACAACTATACTATTGGTATCATCGACAATCATATTTGGTTTTTTTTTAATGGTGTTACTTTACCTACACAAAAGAAAACACTACAATAATCCACAGAATATATATTATCATAGAAATAGTGACACTAGTGGCAGCGACAGTGAAATTCTAGAGATCAATGGTATACAGCAACAAGGACACAATGTGACAATTAGACAAACCTCTAGAAGCCAACAGACGGACAGTGAAGTGATCTATTATGAGATCAAAGACAATGAGAAACCATCCACAAGCAGCAACAGACAAACGGATTCTCAAACGACTTCACAAATCATGTATAACGCGGTATATAACACTGATGAAATGGAAGATGTCAAGATTTCTAATAGTAAAATAAATGAATACAGTATTGAATTCACAGATGAACCCTCAACAAGCAGACAGCAAAAAGGAGTTAGTAGAACTGAAGATGAACATTTCTTTACTAATGAAACATCTGGAGGCAGTATCAATGTCACAGATGAATCATCGACAAGCATGCAGCAGAAAAAACAAGATCGAACTGAAAACAAAAATAGTAATGAAACTGGAAACAGTATCAAAATCACAGATGAACAACAAAAACACAGTCTGACAACTAGACAAACTTCAAGAAGTCAACATAAAGACAGTGAAGTGATCTATTATGAGATCAAAGACAATGAGAAACCATCCACAAGCAACAGACAACCAGAAACAGTAGAAGATGAAATAGATCAAGTCGATATTTTTTAAAATAAAACACATGGCTCTTATAGTATTGATGAAGTGGATAAAACTTAGGATGAAATTGTCTTCAGTAATAAAATAAATGAACGCAGTATCGATGTCACAGGTGAACTTTCAACAAGCAGATACCAGAATGGAATAGGTGACACTGAAAATGAAAATGTCTTCAGTAATAAACAAATGAATGCAGTATCGATGTCACAGATGAACTCTCAAGAAGCAGTCATCAGAATGGAATAGATGACAATGAAGATGAAAATGTCTTCAGTAATAAAACAAATAATGAATGCAGTATCGATGTCACAGAACATTCAACAAGCAGACAATAGAAAAAAATAACCATACAGCTTAACATTTCTTCTAAGATGAACACTTTATAAATACCCAAATTACTAACTACTTTTGTGTTTACATATAAGACGGAGCTAATTTCCATACAAATTATCAATATAGTTTAAATATGTAATTTCTAAACGGTAAATTCCAATCATATTTTTAAATTTTACTTTTTATATTTCAAGTATCAAATCTACTCATTGATAAATTAAAGTAAAGTAAAGTAGAGATAAATTATTTATAAATTTGTTAATTCAAGATCATGGGATTAACATTATGTTGTATCCAATACATTTACTCTGAATTTTGGAGATAAAAAAAGAAGAAGCTGATTTTAATTTTATACATAATTGGAAGGTACGAAGCAAGCTTTTTAAAGTTTATATAAGATTGTTTGTGGTGAAATTTTTAAAAAGCACAATGTAATATATGTTTTTAGCATTTAAAAATAGACTAAGCCTAAGCATAAATTAATCACTAATGGTAAACATATGCAGAATATTTAGTAGTAGTTTACCTAAAAAGTAAAACAGACCTAGTAGCAAAACTGATGAAAACATTTTGAATTTTCCAGAAAGTCTTTTTAGAATATATAATACTAAATAGTAAGAAAGAAATTGAAACCTTATCAACTTATGAAAGTGTGAATACTGAAATTTACTAATCGTCAAAAAGTCTGATTTTTGTTAGAGTTGACTACAGAAAAAGTGTCTAATACCGTAAATATATTTTTGTTCGTTAGTATACAAATAATCAATGTATATAAGTAGGAGAATAACTGAGAATATTTTCAAGGCGGAGCCGAGTTAAAAATAGAGCACTCAATTTTTCATTGAATTAATGCATAATTATACTTAGTTTTATACTCAGTATTAACTAGTTTAGTAGATTTAAATTTAAATTAATATGAAAAAGGTACTAAAAATAGGCATTCTGTATATTTTAAGTTAATTTGTAATTGGTAGTACTAATTTAGAATAGATACTCCTAAATACTCTCAAGGCAAAGTATTTGTATAAATAGGACAACTATGGCTATTATACAACCACAGGTTCAACAATCAACATTATCTAAAAATAATATCTGAGGTCATAAAATCATAATATAATGAAGGAAACAATAGTTATACTGCAGTTTCCTATATTAATTTATGAAACTAAACATTTTTATTTTTCCTTGTTGCAACATTGTTTGAGGTTATAGTATACTATTAACATTGAGATCTCATGATATTTTACAAAATGTCTAGGTCAACTCTTCTTCTTATCTATGTAGCAGTGGTTTGTATGTTGGATGTCATTGTCACTGATAATGCTGTATGGTGGAATTATAGAGCTGATACAGAAAGCCATAATTTGTATCATCTAGAAATACTACCATCAACTCAACAGTTTGGCAGGTATACTCAGAAATATCCTGCTTATGACAAAACAGTGAATTGTCAATTGTTGATATCTTTCAATGTACAACAAAATGAAGGAATATACACATGTCAAGATAGTGAAAATAAACATTGTTTAGTTCCATCAAATCTTCGAGTTTATCATATCAAAGAATCAAAGCTGAAAGCTTCATGTGATTCTGAGAACATCATTGAAGGTGAACAAGTAAATAATACATGTATCTTAATAAATGAAAATGATGATCAAACTGAGCAAGAGGTACACAAACTCACAACTGGATGGATCCAAGGAAGAAACAACACTATACAGTCACATAATGTATTGGCTAACTCAAGCTTTAACCACACTTTGACTGGTTTTCAAACTGGAGATGGTATATTCTTTTATTGCATTTTTAAAACGCTTTCTAATTCAATAAGATATAGGTGCTCCACAATAATACTAAATGTTCACCCTCAACTAATTGTGACAATAAAAAGATTGTATGAAACACCTGAACTACCTTTGGATAAAAACTGTTTCAAATGCTATGCAGAAGGTGGATCTGGTAAAATGAAAATTTACAAATGGAATTTAAATGGAGAAGATTGTACAGTGGATGATCACAACCAAGAGAATAATGAAAGATGCTTCAACAATTTACCAGCTGGTAATTACACTGTCAAGTGTCTGGTGATTACTGATGTACAGAAAAGGTCTAATGAGATAAATGTTTTTGTTTATCCCTCTACATCAATTGTAAAAGCAAATGAAAGAGTCCCTAGTTTAATAACTATACTATTGGCATCATCAACAACCATATTTGGGTTTCTTATAATGGTGCTGCTTTACCTACACAAAAGAAAGCACCAGAAGCCAGAGCCTGTTTATTATAGAAGAAACAGTGACAATAGTGACAGTGACATTCCAGATGTCCATGCAATGCAACAACAAAGACACAATGTGACAATTGGACAAACCTTTAGAGGCCAACAGACAGACAGTGAAGTGATCTATTATGATATTAAAGAACCATCAACAAGCAACAACAGACAAGCAGAAGAAACACAAAACGATGATTCACAGATGTAAAGCTCTGTCTACACTATCAAACTTTATGTGACAAAAAAATGTGATGTGCACATATATGAACATGATGATGTCATATCACTACCATATTTGGGCACATCACACTTTTTTGTTAAACTAGGTTGATATAGTGTAGACAGAGATTATTGATGAGAAATATAACATCAATGAAACATGTTACGATTTCTAATAAAAAAAAACAAACAAATGACTAATAGTATTAAAGTGAAAGAATGTTTGTCCCCACGGATCAGGATGTATTCGTAGTTTACAACATTTGTTAATCGTGAACCTTTGTCACCTTTTTTTTCATGAGTGGGCATGATATTATTAGTAAATGCTTTATTCTAGGCGTTGGAGTTTACAGACTTGTAAATATAGTTGTCAATGGATTGTTTATTCTTACAAAAGGAGGAAACCTCCTGAAAAGTAACTACGCATTTTGGTTCTTGGATTTACTGTAGCATGACCCAGATTCTCTTACGATCATTAAAACGATTTGATTTGGTGTAGAGCTTAAAAAGGACATTTTGTGGGTATATTATTCCAGTTATGGAGTATGTTGATGGAGTATGTTGATGTAGTATGGGATCCTGGCTTGACCAGTAGATTAAGTGATTATATTGAAAATGTGCAAAAGTGGGCTTGCTGAATTATTTTAGGTAATTGTTACTCTTCATACTTTGGCGCCTTTGAATTTTTTAAACTTGCAACGTTGGCTCATAGAGGGGTAGAGCATTGTCGGAAGTATGCCAAGGATCTTTCCAAGATCAAACAGACTGCTGATCTTATTCCACCGACTAGGTTGGTTGTCATGGTAGGAATTTAAAAGAAATAAAAACAAAATTACCCAACTAGTCACTAAAGCAACTAGATTTGCTAATATTCCTGTACCGTTGTTCATCAAATTATTAAATTCTCAATTTTGATTCAATTTTACCTTCGCTGCTGACTTGCTACTGCTCTTGCCTTTTTTGACTTTTGATGTTTTATATGCCTGTTTCTTTTGTTTTTTAAAACTTTTTTTACATTTTTAATGCTGTCTTGATTATTTTACATTTTATGAGGTATTTTTGGCATGATTTTTACATTCAATTTGGCCATTTGGCACAAGATATAAAGTCAATATTTTTGTATTTTTTGGAAATAAAGAGAGAATATCATACACATTATTACTATTATTGTAACCAGATACAAAAGGAGAAGTAGTAAAACATTACTAGATCTAGTAATTTGACGAATACCTACCTACTTGCATGGCAGTGAAAACTCACTCAGTATATTTTCCAATGCAACAGTGACGTCACAGTGAATTCACGATGGCTATACGGCGAGAGCGTGTGTGAAAATGGGAAATTTGTTCTGACATGTGCATCCTTCATACATTTTATCATTTTCTAATTAATAAGTTACAAGCTCTTGGTTTAGATAATAGAATTACATTGGTTCATATCTAATACAGTATTTATCACAAATTGTTAAAATAAATCTTGCTCACATGCTATGGAAATTATAGACTTGCCCCAAGTCTGTATTAACTTTTTTTTTTATTTATTTGTTTTTATTTCGACCGCGATTCTTGGCTGAAAATACAGACTTGTGAAATACGTATAGAAATCGATTTGCAGACCGCAAACATCCGATAAGAATGACGTAGGTTATCATACCGTATTTGGCTATATGGGGCGGGCGGTATGTAAATATGGATTTCGAATCAACCAATGATCATTTTGTTTCAAAATTAAAAATATCGAGTACGTACAGTGCTGAATGTACGATCGAGACTGTTGAAATATAAAATCGTAATGCCAAGTTGTTTTGTTTATTAATTGTTTAGTCCTTGGCCTAGGCCTCTTTCGTAGGTCCTAAATTCGCACGTATGACCTGCCAAATAAAACGCCAATAAAGTAGGCCTCCTACATACCACCACCGGCGGCACACAACAACAGGGCTACACCACCACACAGAACAGGACAGGGTCTGGGCATAGAGATATTATAATATCTCTATGGTCTGGGTGAGAATTAAATCAAAATTATCTCCGCGTAATAAATGATCCATTCAATGTTTGATTTGCGGAGAAGCTAGCCTATCATATCAAGACGAGTTTTCATGTTCTTGGGAAAAATCCCATCAAATGTTTACCAGACTACTAGGCATATAAAATAATTTCTAGCCTTCAGAAACTTTCATAAATGTACCAAAGTACATACCATAGCGCATGCGCATCATCTTAGTTGTTGAGACTTTGAAATTCTGAAATATGAATATTAAAACGGTGTACGAGTGAGTAGCCAATCGCATGCAGCTGAAACTAGTCAACCGGATAATCGTATGCACCAAGAATTCTTGGTGTCAAACCACGTGACTTGTGCGTGTTTCCCCAGACGGAGTATCCAAAATCAAGTACTGTAGTATACGTATGAAACGCCATATGTGCCAAAATATTTATCTTTTTACTAATATTAAGACAAAACTCCGTTTGGAACCCAGACTATGGAAATTAATATAGGATACATTTACAAGTATCAATTTTGTTACCTTGCTTTTTAGAAAATACTCTATTAAAATTTTGTTACACAATCGTTCAAAAATAATAATTAGAGTTTAAAGTAGACTACTAATCAAATATATAAAAATAGAATCTCTAGATACTCTATAAATCATCTATAATATAAGATCAAGAAATAAGATAAATGTTTATCAACCGAAAGCAGCATAATAATTTGTTTCCAATTCAGACTACAGGCACAATTTATTTATGAAGAATTCATTTGATCGTATTTTACAAGATCACAATAGTTGAATTACACTAAAATCACATAGAATTTTGAGGAGGTGAATATAGTAGAATGACTAGAGCATTAATTTTTATTATCTTTGTAGCAGTGGTTTGCTTCTCAGGTGTCAGTATTGTACCAGGTCATGTTGTAATGTGGTCTCACTCTCATGCGCCTAAACTATTTACTACTAATAATATTCATCGTCTAGCAATACTACCAACAAGTAAACAGTTCAAAGGACAAATTTTTGGAAAATATCCTGACAAAAATAATACAGTGAACTGTAATCTGTTTATATATTTTAATGTAAAACAAAATATAGGAATATACTTATGTCAAGATGATGAGGATAAACACTATGTGGTTCCCACTGAAGTTAGTTGGTTAGCTGGTTTTGAATTTACGTATACGAATATTAAATGTGAAAATTTCAAAAACATTTTTGAAACAGAAGAAGTTAGAGTCACATGCACAACAGGATCCCGATCTGCATTAAATACATCATTATTAATGGGATGGATTCAAGGACAATATATGAATATGCAGTTACATGATAATATAAAGAGAAGAACAACCTTATATTTTCATCAGACATTAACTGGTTTCCAAGCTGGAGATGGGATATTCTTTTGCTGTTCCATGGAGGATTATTTCACAATCATATATTATGAGTGCTACACATTGATACAGAAGGTCTATCCTCAATTAATTGTAAAAATAAAGAGGTTTAACAAATCACCAGAGGTTCATGTGGATACAAATTGCTTCAAATGCTACACAGAAGGTGGATCTGGTAATAGTACAATTTACATTTGGACTTTAAATGGAGAAGAAATTACAGATGTTGATGACAACCAAGAGAATGATAAAAGATGTTTTAACAATTTACCAGCTGGTAATTACACTGTGAAGTGTTTGGTGAGTACTGATGTTCAGAACAGGTCAGATGAAACAAATGTGTTCGTTTCATTCTTATACATCAATTGTACAGTAGAAGCAAATGAAGAAGTTCTAGACCTAGCTTTGGAACCATCAACAGCTGGCTTAACAACTATACTATTGGTATCATCAACAATCATATTTGGGTTTTTTTAATGGTGTTACTCTACCTACACAAAAGAAAACACTACAATAATCCACAGAATATATATTATCATAGAAATAGTGACACTAGTGGCAGCGACAGTGACATTCTAGAGATCAATGGTATACAGCAACAAGAACACAATGTGACAATTAGACAAACCTCTAGAAGCCAACAGACAGACAGTGAAATAATATATTATGAGATCAAAGACTTTGAGAGACCATCCACAAGCAACAACAGACAAGCAGATTCTCAAACAACTTCACAGATCATGTATAATGCGGTATATAACACTGATGAAATGGAAGATGTCAAGATTTCTAATAGTAAAATAAATGAATACAGTATTGAGTTCACAGATGAACCCTCAACAAGCAGACAGCAAAAAAGAGTTAGTAGAACTGAAGATGAACATTTCTTTACTAATGAAACATCTGGAGGCAGTATCAATGTCACAGATGAACCCTTGACATGTATGCAGCAGAAAAAACAAGATCGAACTGAAAACGAAAATAGTTATGAAACTGGAAATAGAATCAAAATCACAGATGAACAACAAAAACACAGTCTGACAGTTATACAAACCTCAAGGAGCCAACATAAAGACAGTGAAGTGATCTATTATGAGATCAAAGACAATGAGAAACCATCAACAAGCAACAGACAACCAGAAACAGTAGAAGATGAAATAGAACAAGTCGATATTTTTTATAATAAAACACATGATTATTATAGTATTGATGAAGTGGATAAAACAAATGAATGCAGTATCGATGTCACATATGAACTCTCAAGAAGCAGACACCAGAATGGAATAGGTGACACTGAAGATGAAAATGTCTTCAGTAATAAAACCAATGAATACAGTATCGATGTCACAGGTGAACTCTCAACAAGCAGACATCAGAAAGAAGTTGAATTAACTGAAGGTGAAATTTCTTAATAATAAAACATGACTACAATATCGATGTAACAGAAAACTCAACAAGCAGACAGCAGAATAAAGTTGAAGAAACTGAAGATGAAATTCCTTAATAATAAAACATGACTACAGTATTGATGTCACAGAACGCTTAACAAAACCATACAGCTTAAAATTTCTTCTAAGATGAACACTTTCTAAATACCCAGTCAGCTGCAGTTACTAACTAGTTTTGTGTTTACATATAAAACGGAGCTAACTTTCATATCAATTATCAATATAGTTTAAATATTTAATATCTAAAAAACGGTAAATTCCAATCACACATTTTTAAATTTTACTTTTTATATTTCAAGTATCAAATCTACTCTTTGATATATTAGTAGTTATAAATAAAGATAAATAATTTACAAATTTGTTAATTCAAGATCATGAGATAAAGGTTATATTGTATCCAATACATTTTCTCTGTATTTTGTAGATAACTTTACTAAAAGCTGATTTTAAATTCCTACATAATTGGAAGGTATCAAGCTCTTTTATATAAGTTTATATAAGATATTGTTTGTTGTGAAATTTTTAAAAAGTACAATGTAATATATGTTTTTAGCATTTAGAAATAGCCTAAACACATACATTAATCACTAATGGTATGCATATGCAGAATGTTAAGTAGTAGTTTACCTAAAACAGACCTAGTAGCAAAACTGATAAAAACATTTGTGATTTTCCAGAAAGTCTAGTTTTTAGAATATATAATAGTAATGAAAGAAATTGAAACCTTTTTAACTTATCAAAAGTCTGAATACTGAAATTTACTAATCATCAAAAAGTCTGGTTTTTTAGTTTAGTTTTGAGTTGACTACAGAAAGTGTCTAATACCGTCAATATATTTTTGTTCCTATAATGACCGTTTATAATTAGGATAGATTATTTTCAAGGCGGAGCGGCGTTAAAAATAGAGCAGTACATTTTTCATTGAATTAAAGCATAATGTACTTAGTTTTAAACTCAGTTTTATACCAGATTTTAACATAGTATGAAAAAAAGGCATATTATATATTATTAGTTAATTTGTAATTGGTAGACTAGTATAGTACTATTTTAGAATAGATACTCTTAGATACTCTCAAGGCAAAGTATTTGTATAATTAGGACATAATTTCTCCATTTGAATAAATCAAATTTCTTTCTCAGTCATTAAGTGTTCTGTTTGAGTTTGTTTTCTTACATTCAAGGTACGAATACAAACAAATAACAATAGAATTGATGAGATTGCAGTATGTAAGTTTCTACTGATATCACATATCTCAGAATGCATTGGTTTGCAATTATAGAATTATACAAACATAAAAAAAGGATGGTATCAACTATGGCTATTATACAACCACAGATTTAACAACCAACAAATATCTAAAAATAATATCTGAGGTCATGATATCATAATAATGAAGGAAACAATAGTTATACTGCAGTTCCATATATTCATCTATAAACCAAAAATGTTTATCTTTCCTTGTTGCAACTTTGCCAAAGATATTCATGGATGTTATTCTATACAAACTAGAAAATGTTATTGTGAACACTGAATTTCTATTTAGAAACATTAGGAGAGACTCAAGTTATTCCACAAAATGACTTGGTCAACTCTTCACTTCATCTTTGTAGCAGTGGTTTGTATATTGAAAGTCACTGATGCAAGTACAGCTGTATGGTGGGACTATTACGATACAGACAGACCTAATTTGTATCATCAAGCAATACTAACATTAAGTCAACATACTCAAAAATATCCTGATAACAATAATATAGTGAATTGTCAACTCTTGATATCTTTCAAAGTACAACAAAATGAAGGAATATACACATGTCAAGATGGTGAAAATAAACATTGTTTAGTTCCATCAAGTCATCAAGTTCGTCAAATCGATGAACCAAAGTTAAAAGCTTCATGTGATTTTGAGAATATCGTTGAAGATGAACAAGTAAATATCACATGTATCTTAATAAATGAAAACATTCATCAAATTGAGGGGAAGATACATAAAATCACAACTGGATGGATTCAAGGAAGACGCTACATTATACAGTCACATGATATAATGGCTAACTCAAGGTTTAACCACACTTTGACTGGTTTCCAAACTGGAGATGGTATATTCTTTTATTGTATTTTTAAAATGTTTTTTTTCAATTCAATACGGTATAGGTGCTCCACAACAATACTAAATGTTTACTCACAATTAATTGTGAGAATAAAAAGGTTGTATGAATCACTAGCAGTCCATTTGGATAAAAATTGCTTTAAGTGCTTTACAGAAGGTGGATCTGGTGATAAAATGTACAATTGGATTTTAAATGGAGAAGAAATTATAGAGGATGACATTCTAGAAAAAGATGAACAATGCTTTAACAATTTACCAGCAGGTAACTATACTGTCAAGTGTCTGGTGAGTACTGATGTGCAGAACAGGTCAGATGAGATAGAGTTCACAGTCAAGGGTGTTGAGCCAAAAGCTACACCGTTCAATCAAGAAAAGCATAATACAGATATAACTATTATTGTACTTGCAACAACAACTGGCCTACTGCTACTGTTTGTACTAATATTGCTATATATACTTAAAAGAAGACAACACTATGTGTATTCACAAACTGTGAAGCAAATTCAAAGTAGACAACATGATGATAATATTAAAACATCCGGAAGCAAACAAAAAGAAACAGAGGGAATAGCAAGTTATTACAACATCAAAGATAGTGAGAAACTTTCAGATAGAAAAGACAAAACAACAGAAGATGAAGAAAGCTACTATGACATAAATGAAGCATCTAAAAGCAAACAAGAGAAACTAAGGAAAACAGAAGATGATTCAAGCTATTTCCACATTAAAAAACAAACCTCAAGACAAGAGAAAGACAAAACAGAAGAACAAATCTATTATAACATCAAAGATGATGATCAACCTTCAACAAGCAAGATGAAAGTAACCGGTTCTGAATCTCAGAAAACCAGAAACAAAGAACAAAGTACAACTGAAACTGAACATGTTGAGCTCTTTACCAATGACATGTATGGCAGTAGTTACCAAAAATGAGAAACAGAGAGGAAACAGACACTAAACTAAAAATGGTTTCAATCAAAGATTATCCAAGCTTTTTAATTCAATTTCAATTCAAGACTATTGATATTTTTTTGACACTTTGTTCAAAATTTAAGTCTAAAGTTCTTAAATCGATTTAAGTTTGCCATTTTGTATGTTTCATGTTTTGTATTTTAATGTGCTTTTTATTCTATATTTATATCTAAAGAGTTTTAAGGCATCCTGTAATTTTTTTCGCTTTTGGATGTGGTTGAAATAAAAAAAAAATAAAAAAATAAATGAAATAAAAAAGTATGTATAGTTAAGTTTAAATTTTGTAAAAAACTATGTCTATTATAGCACTTTAGGATGGATGGTGACCTACCATTTTCTTCAACTTATTATTATGGAAGCTGATTATCCAAGCTTTATGTATTTTGTGTCTCAGAGCAAACACAATTTCTATGTATATATGTTGTTTTACTGTATATGCAAATGACAATAAAAGGAAATGATGATTTCCACTAATGAATGAATTTCCACTAATGAATGAATGATAAGTTGTAGATATGAATTCATGTACAATCTTTACCTACCAGATGCTGTGATGTCACTTACATTTTTTAAATAGGATTTTTTCTCTGTACCAGATAATCACAAAGAGCGCATCTCATTTTCTGCGTTCATGTTTTAACATGCATGCACGTTGCATTTGCGCAGATGACAAGTACAAATCTAATTTTGTATTTCATTTTGAAAAATAGTTTAGTGATGTAAATAAATAAATTTTAGTCAATGTCAGAAGGGAACAAATGTTTTGAGACACTTGTTGGCTGACAGAACTTAGCTGTCTTCTTCAATTTTTTTTGTTTAATTCTTTAATTGCTAGAAACATCTCTGCCTATATTTGTATAATTAATACAGAATATAATTTCCTCTTTGAATAAATGAAATTTCTCACTGTCATAAAAGTGTACTATTTTTTCTTTGTTTTTCTTGTAATGTTTTTGAGTAGAATTACAGCAGTCACAGTACAACTACTTGCATGTTAACAACAATGAAAACTCACTCAGTAGATTTTCCAATGCATCAGTGATGTCAAAGTCAATTCACAATGGCTGTACGGCAAGAGCGTTTGTGAAAATCGGAAATTTCGTAATTGTTCTGATATGTGCATCCTTCATACATTTTATCATTTTCTAATTAACAAGTTACAAGCTCTTGGTTCAGATAATAGAATTGCATTGGTTCATATCTAAATACAGTATTTAGATCACAAATTGTTAAAATAAACCTTGCTCACACATGCTATGGAAAATAATATAGGACACAGTACAAGGATCAATTTTTTGAAAATACTCAACACAATCGTTCAAATACATTTTATCATTTTCTAATTAACAAGTTACAAGCTCTTGGTTCAGATAATAGAATTGCATTGGTTCATATCTAAATACAGTATTTAGATCACAAATTGTTAAAATAAATCTTGCTCACATGCTATGGAAAATAATATAGGATACATTACAAGGATCAATTTTTTGACATTGCTGTTTAAAAAAATACTCTGCTATTTAAATTTTGTTACACAATCGTTCAGAAATAATAATTAGTGAAAGTAGACTACTGATCAAATACATAAAAATAGAATCTCTAGATACTCTATAAATCATCTTCAATACAAGATAGAGAAATAAGATAAAAGTTTATCAACCGAAAGCAGCATACTAATAATTTGTTTCCAATTCAGACGCCAGGCACAATTTATTTATGTAGAATTCATTTGATCGTATTTTACAAGATCACAATAGTTGAATTACACTAAAATGACATAGAATTTTGAGGAGGTGAATAATAGTAGAATGACTAGAGCATCACTTTTTATTATCTTTGTAGCAGTGGTTTGTTTCTCAGGTGTCAGTACTGTACCAGGTAATGTTGTAATGTGGTCTCACTCTCATGCAACTGAGGCTCCAAAATTAACTACCAATATTCATTATCTAGCAATACTGCCAACAAGTAAACAGTTCAGAGGTCAAATTGATGGAAAATTTCCTGACAACAATAATACAGTGAAGTGTAATCTGTTTATATATTTTAATGTACAACAAAATATAGGAATATACTTATGTCAAGATGATGAGGATAAACATTATGTGGTTCCCACTGAAGTTAGTTGGTTAGCTGGTTTTGAATTTACGTATACAAATATTAAATGTGAAAATTTCAAAAACATTTTTGAAACAGAAGAAGTTAGAGTCACATGCACAACAGGATCCCGATCTGCATTAAATACATCATTATTAATGGGATGGATTCAAGGACAATATATGAATTTGCAGCTACATGATAATATAAAGAGAAGAACCACCTTATATTTTGATCAGACATTAACTGGTTTCCAAGCTGGAGATGGGATATTCTTTTGTTGTTCCATGGAGGATTATTTCACAATCATATATTATGAAGAAAATAAAATAAAATAAAGAAAATAAAGAGGTTGAACGAATCACCAGAAGTTCATGTGGATAGAAATTGCTTCAAATGTTACACAGAAGGTGGATCTGGTAATAGTACAATTTACATTTGGACTTTAAATGGAGAAGAAATTACAGATGTTGATGACAACCAAGAGAATGATAAAAAATGTTTTAACAATTTACCAGCTGGTAATTACACTGTGAAGTGTTTGGTGAGTACTGATGTTCAGAACAGGTCAGATGAGACAAATGTGTTCGTTCATCCTTATACATCAATTGTAGAAGCAAATGAAGAAGTTCTAGACCTAGCTTTGGAACCATCAACAGCTGGCTTAACAACTATACTATTGGTATCATCGACAATCAAATTTGGTTTTTTTTTAATGGTGTTACTTTACCTACAAAAAAGAAAACACTACAATAATCCACAGAATATATATTATCATAGAAATAGTGACACTAGTGGCAGCGACAGTGAAATTCTAGAGATCAATGGTAACAAGGACACAATATGACAATTAGACAAACCTCTAGAAGCCAACAGACGGACAGTGAAGCGATATATTATGCGATCAAAGACAATGAGAAACCATCCACAAGCAGCAACAGACAAACAGATTCTCAAACGACTTCACAAATCATATATAACGCGGTATATAACACTGATGAAATGGAAGATGTCAAGATTTCTAATAGTAAAATAAATGAATACAGTATTGAATTCACAGATGAACCCTCAACAAGCAGACAGCAAAAAGGAGTTAGTAGAACTGAAGATGAACATTTCTTTACTAATGAAACATCTGGAGGCAGTATCAATGTCACAGATGAATCATCGACAAGCATGCAGCAGAAAAAACAAGATCGAACTGAAAACAAAAATAGTAATGAAACTGGAAACAGTATCAAAATCACAGATGAACAACAAAAACACAGTCTGACAACTAGACAAACCTCAAGAAGTCAACATAAAGACAGTGAACCGATCTATTATGAGATCAAAGACAATGAGAAACCATCCACAAGCAACAGACAACCAGAAACAGTAGAAGATGAAATAGATCAAGTCGATATTTTTTATAATAAAACACATGACTCTTATAGTATTGATGAAGTGGATAAAACTTAGGATGAAATTGTCTTCAGTAATAAAATAAATGAACGCAGTATCGATGTCACAGGTGAACTTTCAACAAGCAGATACCAGAATGGAATAGGTGACACTGAAAATGAAAATGTCTTCAGTGATAAACAAATGAATGCAGTATCGATGTCACAGATGAACTCTCAACAAGCAGACATCAGAATGGAATAGGTGACACTGAAAATGAAAATGTCTTCAGTAATAAAACAAATGAATGCAGTATCGATGTCACAGATGAACTCTCAACAAGCAGACATCAGAATGGAATAGATGACAATGAAGATGAAAATGTCTTCAGTAATAAAACAAATGAATGCAGTATCGATGTCACAGAACATTCAACAAGCAGACAGTAGAAAAAAAAAACCATACAGCTTAACATTTCTTCTAAGATGAACACTTTCTAAATACCCAAATTACTAACTTAACTAGTTTTGTGTTTACATAAGACGGAGCTAATTTCCATACAAATTATTAATATAGTTTAAATATGTAATTTCTAAACGGTAAATTCCAATCATATTTTTAAATTTTACTTTTTATATTTCAAGTATCAAATCTATTCATTGATAAATTAAAGTAAAGTAAAGTAGAGATAAATTATTTATAAATTTGTTAATTCAAGATCATGGGATTAACATTATGTTGTATCCAATACATTTACTCTGAATTTTGGAGACTAGATGGCACGCTCGCTTTCGCTCGCGTACCATCTAGGTCGTGCCCACAGATGGTTCTCGAATACACAGTATTTCCAGCGAGAAAAAATGGAGATTTCAAATGAACTGCAGGACTATAATAAATTTTCGTTTACAGAAACGAATAAATATACACAATGATTTATGTAGTCAACCAAAATTAGCACCCTGGGAATTACTTCCGAGAGAGAAACAAAATGAGTCAATTATTTTATTTGGACTCATTTAAACAAACCCAATTTGTGTTTTGTATGTAACATTAAGGGTTGAGGGATGGGGGAAGAAGATAGGTACAAAGAGGAAACATTTTAAAATATATTCTTATCCACTCAGTAACGAAATATTGTTTTTAATGTTTTATAGGCCTATAAATAATATACCACTAAATACAGTAAAACATTTACGATTTAATACTTTGTTAAAACTCTCACTGTCATAGTCGATTGAAATAGTAAAGTACATGTAACGATACACCACTACGACGTTTATATATTTTTAAATTATTAATTAATACAAACGTTGAGAAGCAACTGTCAGTAATAACGTTTATTTATTTGTATATCATATGTTTATAATCTAACAGTAGGGCCTACCCACACTCACAGTAATAAAGTTTATTTGTATATTTGTTTATATTATATCTAACAGTACCAACACTCACAGTAAGAAATTTGCGATTCAAATTGCGATCAAAAGTGGTCAATACCTTAACAGTATTGTACAGCATTGCAATACTATTTATGTTTATTCTCAAAGGGGGCCCATAAATCTAAATCTATACCTCTATGGTTAAACCAAATAATTTGGAATGTTCCATTCATCACAAATCAATACATTTGTAAAAACGTATATTACATGTATCAAAATAGTATTTTTTAAAGAAAATCGGCCTGTCTTCAACATTATGATGCTCTACTCTAGCTGTTCAACCAGTTTTCAGCTATTAAAAACAATTATCGTAGGAGGAGATAGGAAAATGCGAAGCCTCCTCGTATTTTTGTGGCGGGTATTTTTCAAGACGGACATCCATTAGACAGTGTATACCACGATCGGAAAACACCCCTATTTGGGGCAAATCGTTGAACCTAAATTCGTTTTAATCGTCAATAACTAATTACCTAACTCAATTTAATTAGTAAACAGGGTTACATCAGATGGTTAAAATCAGTACCGAAAGTATGAACCAACTTTACATACCATTGAGTAGAAATTCTAGAAATAAACCGAGATTTACCGAATTTTGCCCTTACGTAAATTTATATATAGATAAAAAAAGAAGAAGCTGATTTTAATTTTATACATAATTGGAAGGTACGAAGCAAGCTTTTTATAAGTTTATATAAGATTGTTTGTTGTGAAATTTTTAAAAAGCACAATGTAATATATGTTTTTAGCATTTAAAAATAGACTAAGCCTAAGCATAAATTAATCACTAATGGTATACATATGCAGAATATTTAGTAGTAGTTTACCTAAAAAGTAAAACAGACCTAGTAGCAAAACTGATGAAAACATTTTGAATTTTCCAGAAAGTCTTTTTAGAATATATAATACTAAATAGTAAGAAAGAAATTGAAACCTTATAAACTTATGAAAGTGTGAATACTGAAATTTACTAATCGTCAAAAAGTCTGATTTTTGTTAGAGTTGACTATAGAAAAAGTGTCTAATACCGTCAATATATTTTTGTTCGTTAGTATACAAATAATCAATGTATATTAAAGTAGGAGAATAAGTGAGAATATTTTCAAGGCGGAGCCGAGTTAAAAATAGAGCACTCAATTTTTCATTGAATTAATGTATAATTATACTTAGTTTTATACTCAGTTTTAACTAGTTTAGTAGATTTAAATTAAAATTAATATGAAAAAAGGTATTAAAAATAGGCATTCTGTATATTTTAAGTTAATTTGTAATTGGTAGTACTAATTTAGAATAGATACTCCAAGATACTCTCAAGGCAAAGTATTTGTATAAATAGGACAACTATGGCTATTATACAACCACAGGTTCAACAATCAACATTATCTAAAAATAATATCTGAGGTCATAAAATCATAATATAATGAAGGAAACAATAGTTATACTGCAGTTTCCTATATTAATTTATGAAACTAAACATTTTTATTTTTCCTTGTTATAGGTTATAGTATACTATTAACATTGAGATCTCATGATATTTTACAAAATGTCTAGGTCAACTCTTCTTCTTATCTATGTAGCAGTAGTTTGTATGTTGGATGTCATTGTCACTGATAATGCTGTATGGTGGAATTATAGAGCTGATACAGAAAGCCCTAATTTGTACCATCTAGAAATACTACCATCAAGTAAACAGTTTGGCAGGTATGCTCATAAATATCCTGCTTATGACAAAACAGTGAATTGTCAATTGTTGATATCTTTCAATGTACAACAAAATGAAGGAATATACACATGTCAAGATAGTGAAAATAAACATTGTTTAGTTCCATCAAATCTTCAAGTTCATCAGATCAAAGAATCAAAGCTGAAAGCTTCATGTGATTCTGAGAACATCATTGAAGGTAAACAAGTAAATAATACATGTATCTTAATAAATGAAAATGATGATCAAACTGAGCAAGAGGTACACAAACTCACAACTGGATGGATCCAAGGAAGAAACAACACTATACAGTCACATAATGTATTGGCTAACTCAAGTTTTAACCACACTTTGACTGGTTTTCAAACTGGAGATGGTATATTCTTTTATTGCATTTTTAAAACGCTTTCTAATTTAATAAGATATAGGTGCTCCACAACAATACTAAATGTTCACCCTCAACTAATTGTGAAAATAAAAAGATTGTATGAAAGACCTGAACTACCTTTGGATAAAAACTGTTTCAAATGCTATGCAGAAGGTGGATCTGGTAAAATGAAAATTTACAAATGGAATTTAAATGGAGAAGATTGTACAGTGGATGATCACAACCAAGAGAATAATGAAAGATGCTTCAACAATTTACCAGCTGGTATTTACACTGTCAAGTGTCTGGTAAGTACTGATGTACAGAATGCCTCAGACACAATGGAATTCATTGTCAATGATTTGCCATGTCAATGCACAACACAGCATCAGGTTATAAAAGTCAAAGATGGATTACTAACCATACTATTGGCAACATCAACTACTGTATTTGGTTTTGTTACTATTGTGTTACTTTACCTACTTGAGAGAAAACAACACAAGAAACGAGAACCTGCCATGCACTATCAAAGAAACACTGAAAATGTCCAAGACACTTCAAATGTTGCACAGACCAGTGCGCAAGAAGAGGTATACTACACAATTGGAAGATAAGGCTGAGAATGAGTATACGGACGTGACAGAGAACCATAAACAGTGTACAAATGGAAATAACGAAGTAAATAAGAATATAAATGATGCAGAAACACCACAATACTTTGTACTTGAATCTTCATAAATTGTTTTTTATAACACATCCACTACTTGCAATGAGAGTACTTTCTGCTAATACAGTTAACTTCAAAGTCCAAGTAAACAACTGTTTCTGCTGCATATCCTCAACAAAATACCGTAAAGTATTGAAACAATTTGCTAGTGTAGTGTAGCAAGCAAAAGTTCAAACTATGTTTTCTACTTAAGACTTGAACAAAAATATAACTATTGCTAATCAAACTTTTTAAATGAAAATTTTCGCCGGTATTAGAAAAAAAATGTTGATAATAAAGTGGACAATTTCTGCCAAAATTAATTCTGATGTTGATAAAGATAAGTTTTCATTATATAATCAAAATGACTTTCAGTCAGAATTCTGAATATACCACCATATTTTCTCCTTACTTTAGGCTCATATTATTAAAAGGCTTTAATTTAAAAAAATAAAAAAACAAAAATTCCCCTCTCCACTTGTAAATAGACATTATAGATTTTTTGTCTTTTGTGAATTGTAATTTTCCCATTATTTGAAATATGCTGTAAATATAAAGAGTTGTCATACATGTTTCCATTTATTAAAATTGCTACCATATGTTTTCCTAAAACAAAACCAATCCCAAATATTTTAAAGAATGGTGGTGTATTGTTTCATCTTTACGCTGATTTCAGGTTATCTATTGGCAAATAAATGTGTCAACGATGTCCGCTCCTGGATGCATTAAAGTTAAAATTGAATTATGCCAAAACTGAATTAATTTTGTTCTCACCACCTAGATTCAACTTTAGTTTGATGTTGTTTGTACCATTTTGCAAGTGTAAAGCGCTATGTAAACAGCGCTTAATAAAAAAAATAATATAATGAATCGTCAACTGTCAATATATTGAAGGGCTACATGTGATGTGTGTAACTTTGAAAACATTATTTAATTATAACATATAATTATGTTGCTACACCTACTTAAGAAAAAACATCACAAGAAACAAGAACCTGCCATGCACTATCAAAGAAACATGGTCAGTGTTCCAGCGACCTGTTTTCAAGTAATGTTATTAGTATATTATTACTGGCGGCTGTGACAAGAACAACAACAATGGGTTTAGAGACGGTGACAACATTAGATATAGCATTAGGAATTATGCAAAACACCACATTATTTGTGCATCAATCATATTAAATTGTTTCTTCTTAACTTTTTCTACCACAAATGAATTTATTTATACTACCTATACACATGCTTTTCTGGATTATTTTATTGTACAGTGTACAGTGCTAACTAGCAACTTGATTTACAGTAATATATTGTGTGCAACAACAAAAACAACCACATTTTCCTGTTCTAGGAATTAGCTATAGTTGAGCTATCAAAGGCAAAGACAACTACTTCAAGGGAGTGTTGCCAACCCACTTCCGGTGAGCAGAATATCAAACACTGCATTCAGAAGAAATAAAATAATTAGATTTGAATTTTAAACTAAATACTCTTTAGTTGTATTTATAAAAAATTAATAATGGGTAATATTAATAAACATCAATATCTAAACCAATTGATTGGTGTTTGGGTATTTTACTTAATTTCAGTTAATTTTGCCCATTCAGTAGTAACCATCACAAGTTTGACAATTAGGTGACTCTACAGCTCACTATGTCGGTCAGTTGGTTGGACGGTCGGTCGGTAAACACTAACTTGAGCACACGACTGCAGCCATGTATGGCCTTGTTAAATTACAAACATGATAAAGCAGACTATGTATATGTAATTTCAGATCGTTACTTGGGCCATGGACCACCTCTTTAAGGGTTCGATAGAAAGTGATCATCAGCTCTTAGATTCTATATGGAGGGTCAGATTCTGTGCCATAAGCATTTGGGAACAACATGTAGATTCCAGCCAAAACATTATTCGTTATAATACCATCAGCTTACCAACACAACTCAAATATTTATGAAATATGAAATTATGAAAATGCTCTTAGTTTAATATTGAAGGAAAGGCATAGGTACTTCTTGTTTCCAATTATAATAAATGTATAATTCTATATATAGCAGATTAAAATCATCAAAAAAAAACCTTCGATTACACTTACAGATGACAAAATAGATTAAATACATTTAAAAAAGAATCATATAAGATCAAGAAATAAGATAATAATTTGTGAACAACCACAAACAAGCACTAGAGTTTCTGTTTCAGAATCATCACAATATATTTCTATAAAATATTCAGTTTATTTTGTATTACAAGATCGGCAACAGATAAGAAATACTCAAAATCACACACAGGATCAGGAGACATTTACTTGAGGTGAAGGCATTACATAATGACCAGGTCATCACTTTTTCTCATCCTTGTAGCAGTGATTTTCCTCCATGATGTCAGTAACACAACCGTAGAAGGCGTTATAATGTGGATTTGGAATGAAAATTGGGTTACATCACATATTCATCATCTAGCAATACTACCATCAAGTAAACAGTTCAAATTTCCTGACAAGAATAATACAGTGAACTGTAATCTGTTTATATATTTTAATGTACAACAAAGTGTAGGATTATACACATGTCAAGATGACGAGGATAAACACTATGTGGTTAGATCTGCCGAAGCAATTATTTCGATCGCAGATGATTTTGGGGTGTAAAAACTTTGAAAACATCATTGAAGACAAAGAAATACAAGTCACATGCACAACAGATTTACAATATACATTTAACACATTAACAATAACAATGGGATGGATTCAAGGGCAATATGTAAATATGGAGTTATATGATGATTTACAAAGTAGTATGTTAATTTTTAACCTAACTTTGACTGGTTTCCAAGCTGGAGATGGTGTATTCTTTTCATTTATTTCATTTATTCCACATTTATTTAGTCATCATTTACAGTACATCATAATTACAGTACAACTGAAAACAGGGATCCTGCATAAAAAAGCAGTGTAGCTTCGTTTTTTTGCAAGTTAGTCTTGTGAAGGGAATTTCGAATTCAGTTTCTGTTCTGAGGTTATGAGTAGGCCTAATACTGTCACAGTAATTAAAAATATTTAAAATGTGATGTGGTAATTCATTGAATTTTACGTTTGCCATAAATCCTATGACGTTTACTTTGTAAATATCATAAACGTTTAATATTTTTAGTTTCTTAAACAGTGGCTCTGAGGCTTGTCTGGATTTAGAGAAGGTAATGCATTTTACAGATCTCTTTTGGAGTTTTAGTATTGCTTCTAACATGCTCTTGTATGTATTTCCCCATATTAAGTTACCATACAGAAGGTGAGGTAATACTAAGGTGTTATAAAGACTAATACGGACTTTATGAGGAAAGAATTCTCTTACTTTTAAAAGTATACCAATTGCCCTAGACATTTTTTTCCTAATAAGCTGTATGTGATGTTTCCAGTTAAGATTTTCGTTTAAAATTACACCTAGAAATGTCACATTTTCTTTTCTATGTAATAACACATTATTCATTTTTATTTTAAACTGGTTTTTGTCAAAGTTCTTTTGGTTAGTTCTAAAAACAACGTAATTTGTTGTTCTATAGGTGATTTCACCACATACATAACCTATCAGTGCTACACATTGATACTGACTGTTCATCCTCGATTAATTGTGGAAATAAAAAGACTTTACAAAACAGTAACACCAGAGGTTCATATGGAAACACTAGAAGTCCATTGTTTTAAATGCCACACCGAAGGTGGATCTGGTAATACTACAATTTACAATTGGACTTTAAATGGTGAAGGCCGGCCTAGCCTGGTGATCTGATCAACTTTATATACCATCGAGTAAACATTCTAGAAGTAACGCGCGATTTACCGAATTTTGCCCTTACGTAAATTTATATATAGATGTATGTTGCAGAGGATTTAGATGAATTACAATACAAATATTTATGTTGAATGCAAACCTACTACACTATACCCTGTAAATATGTTATTGTCATGTGGTAGACCTTAAAAATTGAATATTTATTGTATGTTAGGCCTATTTTATATTTTATTAATACTGTATTAGTTTAATATTACTATTAATTTATATTACTAGATGGCACGCTCGCTTTGCTCGCGTACCATCTAGGTCGTGCCCACAGATGGTTCTCGAATACATGATTTCAGCGTAAAAAAAATGGCGATTTCAAATGTACAATAATGCAGGACAATAATACATGTCGTTTACAGGAACGAATAAAAAGACACTGTGATTTATGTACTCAACTAAAATTAGCACCCTGGGAATTACTTCCGAAAGAGAAACTTGTCACAAAATGAGACCAATTGTTTTAAAAGTCAGATTTAAGCAAACATATTTTGTGTTTTGTATGTAACATTATGGTTGAGGGATGGGGAAGAGGATGGGTGCAAAGAGGAACAATTTTAAAAATATTCTTTATTTTGTAACGAAATATTAATTGTTTTCATGTTTTACAAATAATATACCACTAAACACAGTAAAACATTGCGATGATGTAATACTTTGTTGAAACTATCACCGTCGTAGTCGATTGAAATAGTACAGTACATGTAACGATACACTATGATGACGTATGTTTATATATAATGTTAAACAATTTGTGAAAACCACCTCTATTCGGGGAAAATCATAAATTCGATTTAATCGTCAATAAATATTAAATTATCTAACTCAACTTAATTAGTAGGCCCAATGGTTTTCAATTGTTTCTTAGAGCCAATTCATAATTAAGTTGGTTCCTACCCTACCCACCAAAGTTGTTCTGCGTTTAGGGCATGTGATGCACCGTATAGGCTTATCCTCTTGGTTTACAACGCTACTCATGCCAGTGAGGAAAGGGTGATGATGTGGGTGGTTTAAATGCAATAATAAAGATTTGTACATAATATACGGCGACTGAAAACGCTAGCTCATTATCTGTTTAAAAAAAATTATATCCAACCTCTGCAGAACAGATTGGGAAAAAATGGATCGAATTTCTGTTATGAGTATACAGTACTTGCCTTTACGACGCCTGAGGGAATAGACACTTGTGTAACAGAGATTGGAATGTTCCATTCATCGCAAATCAATACATTTATATAAACGTATATTAAATCTATCAAAATAGTATTTTTTAAAGAAAATCGGCCTGTCTTCAACATTATGATGCTGTACTCGAGCTGTTCAACCGGTTTTCAGCCATTAAAAACAATTATCGTAGGAGGAGATAGGAAAATGCGAAGCATCCTCGTATTATTGTCTTCGGGTATTTTTCAAGACGGACATCCATTAGACAGTGTATACCACGATCGAAAAACACCCCTATTTGGGGCAAATCGTTGAACCTAAATTCGTTTTAATTGTCAATAACTAATTATCTAACTCAATTTAATTAGTAAACAGGGTTACATCAGGTGGTTAAAATCAGTACCGAGATTCTAACCAACTTTATATACGATCGAGTAAACATTCTAGAAATAACGCTCGATTTACCGATTTTTGCCCTTACGTAAATTTATATATAGATACAGTACTAGTTTGTACATGTTTTTACCCAAAAAAAATGAATAAACAATTTGTTATTCAATCTAATTGCTTGTTTGTTCATCAATAACAAAACAATTGTAAGCAAGTATATAACAGTTCTTGTTAGCCGCTTATTTCAGGTCATATATTATTAATATTAGCTAGGCCCGACGCGCCCGATCACAACGTCACTAAGTGACTTTCCGCCCCTGGAACAATCGCTCGCTAATAGGGCTAGGCCTCGGACTCGTATAAAAGCTATTATAATAGTTATGATAAATATTCCTCAACTAAAATGTATACTGAGATAAATAAACAAGTAATATATACGTTGTATTGGAATGTATTTATTTATATGAATTCTTATACGCGGACAATTATAAACATCGCGTATATCGTTCGCTATAAATAAATTCATAAACACGATGACGATGTGTTTACAAAATGGCGGTTTCGCTAGTTTTCGATGGAACAAATAGTGGTACCTTTAGTTTGAATAATCGGAGCTGCATCCCAACCACCGAATTTTGTATCTTAATATCGTATTCTGTAGATTATTAATTTTTCTAACAGGGATTTTAAATTCAGGACTGTTCAATTTTTCTAAATGTTTTATTTTAATGATTTTCTAGGGTGCAATTTCGGAAAAAAGACATTGGTTGATTTTGCCGTTAAATTACAGATTATCGTTTTGTTCAAATACATTTAATTTTACATGTATATATATTAAAACCATTTATGAATTTATTTCACTAACAATATTTTTCCGATAATCAGCTAAATTTACAAATATTGTGTTTTTCCAACACCCTAAAATTTAGCAATTTTGAACTAAATTAGAAAAGTAGGGCGCCCTCTCCGAGTCGAAATTTGAAACGATTTGTCGACTGGCTGTCCCACTGTACTGCATAATGGCCAGGTCATCACTTATTCTCATCTTTGTAGCAGTGATTTTTCTCCATGATGTCAGTAACACAACTGTAAAAGGCATCATATATTGGAATTGGAATGAAAATGGGGTTAGATCACATATTCATCATCTAGCAATACTACCTTCCAGTAAACAGTTCAAAGGTCAAATTGATGGAAAATTTCCTGACAAGAACAATACAGTGAACTGTAATCTGTTTATATATTTTAATGTACAACAAAATGCAGGATTATACACATGTCAAGATGATGAGGATAAACACTATGTGGTTTCTGCTGAAGCAGGGTCTATCGCAGATATAGATATTTTGAGTACTAGTATTAGGTGTAACAACTTTAAAAACATCATTGAAGACAAGGAAATACAAGTCACATGCTTTTTAAAACATAGATTTAACACATTAACAGTAACAATGGGATGGATCCAAGGACAATATGTAAATATGGAGTTATATGATGATTTACAAAGTAGTATGTTAATTTTTAACCTAACTTTGACTGGTTTCCAACTTACAATTTACACGATATCGTCACTAACATAGCATAGAAATATAATTATATTTTTCATGATTCAGTGTCATGATCATGATATTCAATGCTGTGATTTTTTATTATCATGTTTTATAATGCTGTGATCTTTATTATCATAATTTAATGTTTTGATCCCTATTATCATGATTTAATGTTTTAATCTTTATTATCATGATTTAATGTTTTAATCTTTATTATCA
Organism: Antedon mediterranea; assembly: GCF_964355755.1. NCBI lineage: Eukaryota > Metazoa > Echinodermata > Crinoidea > Comatulida > Antedonidae > Antedon > Antedon mediterranea. The sequence goes on along the minus strand of NC_092670.1, from coordinate 34,765,512 downwards.
TGATTTAATGTTTTAATCTTTATCATGATTTAATGTTTTGATCTTTATTATCATGATTTAATGTTTTAATCTTTATCATGATTTAATGTTTTGTTCTTTATTATTATGATTTAATGTTTTAATCTTTATTATCATGATTTAATGTTTTAATCTTTATCATGATTTAATGTTTTGATCTTTATTATCATGATTTAATGTTGTGATCTTTATTATCATGATTTAATGCAGTGATCTTTTACTATCATGATTTAATGATTTGATCTTTATTATCATTATCCAATGCTGTGATCTTTTATTATTATGATTTAATGATTTGATCTTTATTTATGATGATTCATGCTGAGATCATTATTATGATTTAAAATTAATGTTTTGATTTGTATTTTTCGTGATTTAATGTTTTTATCATGTAATCATTGTTAATATTAAACAAATAATTCATATTATAAATATTAAATGTAAAATTTGCTTTAAAACTTTCATCTAGTACTTTTTGTTTCTATATTTAATGAAACTATAGAATATTACAATAACGATTATATTTTAACAACTTTCGATCACGGATAACAAGATTATACGTTGTATCTATATTTAATACAAGATCAAGAAATAAAATAATAATTTGTTACCAACCACAAGCAAGCACTAGAGTTTGTTTCTGTTTCAGAATCATCACAATTTATTTCTGTAACGTTCATTTTATTGTGTATTACAAGATTGGTAACTGGAAATATTTACACAAGATCAGGAGAAATTTACTTGAAAGCGATAAAGGTACTGCATAATGGCCAGGTCATCACTTATTCTCATCTTTGTAGCAGTGATTTTTCTCCACGATGTCAGTAACACAACTGTAAAGAGCTTTATATATTGGAATTGGGATGAAACTGAGGTTAGATCACATATTCATCATCTAGCAATACTACCTTCAAGTAAACAGCTCAAAGGTCAAATTGATGGAAAATTTCCTGTAAAGAATAATACAGTGAACTGTAATCTGCTAATATATTTTAATGTACAACAAAATCAAGGATTATACACATGTCAAGATGATGAGGATAAACACTATGTGGTGGCGGTTTCTGCTAAAGTATACTGGTACCCAGTTTTAGATATTTTATCTACTAGTATTAGGTGTAACTTTAAAAACATCATTGAAGACAAGGAAATACAAGTCACATGCTCTTTAAAACATAGATTTAACGAATTAAGAGTAACAATGGGATGGATCCAAGGACAATATGTAAATATGGAGTTATATGATGATTTTATACAAAGTAGTATGTTCATTTTTAACCTAACTTTGACTGGTTTCCAAGCTGGAGATGGTGTATTATTTTTTTGTTGGATATATGATTTCAACAAATATCGGTGCTACACATGGATACTGACTGTTCATCCTAGATTAATTGTGGAGATAAGAAGACGGTACAAAACACCAGAGGTTAATTATATGGAAACACTAGAAGTCCATTGTTTTAAATGCCACACAGAAGGTGGATCTGGTAATACTACAATTTACAATTGGACTTTAAATGGTGAAGAACTTATTACAGAGGATGATGACAACCAGGAGAATGATGAAAGATGCTTTGAGAAATTACCAGCTGGAAATTACAGTGTGAAGTGTCTGGTGAGTACTGATGTACAGAACACGTCTGATGAAATATATTTTTTTGTTCAACCCTGCACATCCATTTTAGTAGCAAATGAAGGAGTCCCTGGCTTAACAACATCAACAATTGGCTTAAAAACTAGACTATTGGCAACATCGACAACCTTATTTGGGTTTCTGGTAATTCTATTGCTTTACCTGCAAAAAAGAAAGCATCACAACAAACCACAAAACGTATATTATCATAGAAATAATGACATCAGTGACAGCGACAGTGAGATTCCAGAGGTCAATGGTGTACAACAAAGACACCATGTGACAATTGGACAAACCTCTAGAAACCAACAGACAGACAGTGAAGTGATCTATTATGAGATCAAAGACAATGAGAGACCATCCACAAGCAACAACAGATAAGCAGGTTCTCAAAACTTCACAGATCATGTATAATGCGGTATATAACACTGATGAAATGGAAGATGTCAAGATTTGTAATAGTAAAATAAATGAATACAGTGTTGATTTCACAGATGAAGACAATGAGAGACCATCAACAAGCAACAACAGACAAGCAGATTCTCAAACAACTTCACACATCATGTATAATGCGATGTATAACACTGATGAAATGGAAGATGTCAAGATTTCTAATATTAAAATAAATAAACACAGTATTGAATTAAAAAATGAACCCTTAACAAGCAGACAGCAAAAGGAAGATGAACATCTGGAGGAAGTATGAATGTCACAGATGAACCATCGACAAGCAAGCAGCAGAAAATGTAAATATGAAATATTTGTAGTATGAAATTTGAAAAAAAAATTAGCATTTCATTGCCTACTGTAAATATGCATCACTGCTTTGATATAACATTTTGTAGAAAACTGTGGGTTGACAAAAATAAAGTCACCCAGAACACACCTCTAGAATAGACAATAAAATTGCTTTTTCATCATGTTTAAATATAGTTTAGAAAGGAAGAAAAAAAAACCAAAAATAAACAACATTTGAAATGATGCAGAACACCACATTACTTTGTACTTGAATCTTCTTTTTTCTTCTTCACTTTGCTACCACAGATGAATATACTACCAAAATCCACATATTTTTCTGGATTTTTTTTTTTATTGTGCAAAAGTGTACTTGACTTGATATTTAATATTAGTATGCGAAAAAACCAAAAAAAAACAACCACATTTTCATGTTCTTCTTTACAAAACACGACGGGAAGCCACAGAATGGTTCTCATGAATAATTTATGCATGAGCTTTAACAAATTGGGAGGAGCTTAGCGTGAAATTCCGTCGTCGTTGAGTGAGTGGCCAAGCGGTTAAGATAGTGGAACCGTAATCACGTAACCATAACATCGGCAGGGGTTCAAGGCTCACTCACTCCATGGTTCTGGTGGTAGAACGAGTCTTCTCGGATAAGGACTATAAACCGTAGGTCCAGTGTACACAACTTGCTCGTGTGCACTTTAAAGAACCTAGTACATCTTTCGAGACGAGTAGGGGGTTACCTCGGTGTATTAGTACATAACAGCCACTAATTACCAACTGGGCCCTCTGGGAGATCAGTCTTTGACTGAAGAGGTCACCCAGTATAAAGATAAAACAAACAAAAAAAAGTCTTAACTTTTTAAAGACGATAAAGTTTCCATTTTCAGAGAACGAATAGAAATAATGTACTAAACCTTAAATATACAGTTCAAATTACACTTAAACGTGGAAATTTCAAAACTCTAAATAATATTTTAACTTCTAATTTTTTTATTTTTTTTTTATTCAGTATATTACACAGAGGCGCCTTACAAGATGGAACCATCTTAGCTTCAAGGCGCCTCAGATTAACAAATACAACATTTTAAAACAACTAACAGAAACATCAATTAAATCTTCCAGAATTAACAAGAAATTGTTGTACATAATAAAATAATAAAGCATTTTCACAATTCGAAAGAAGATCGGAACCAAAAATAAAAATTTCACTTAAAAATGTAAAATTAAATGTTAAAGAAAAATCCTTGGCTAAGATATCCTCAATAATTGAGTTAGCGCTTACAAGTAGAATATCTCTTTGTGTATTATAATTAGGGCAGTAACATAAGAAATGAAGCGGATTCTCAACATTAAAGCCACAAGTACAATTTGGATTGTCCCGAAGTCCATGTAAGAATAAATGCGAATTGAGACAGCTGAAACCAAGTCGGATTCTAGTGTGAATTTGGTTAATCTTCTTATCACCCGTTTCATAATAAGAACGTTTTTTTGTTTCCAACAAATTGGATTTCAGTAGCAATTTTTTAAACTCAACAAGAAATGAGGAATTTTTTATTTCATTATTTAACTCATTCCAATGTGTTATAATAGATGGGACAAAAGATAAACGATATGATGTGGTCTTACAAAATGGAATTATTATATTTCGGATGTTACGCAAGTTATAAACTTCAATATTGTCAGAAAAATTAAATAAGGAGTAAAGATACACCGGTGTTAACTTATGAATAATTTTAAAAAACAGTATTAGGTTAAGAAATTGTCTACGTTTTTCCAATGATAACCAGCCTAATTCTTGTCTTAATGCATTATGACTTGTATGTTTCCACGCACCAGTACATATTCTACCTGCAGAAATCTGGATATTTTCTAGTTCATCACTTAATTTATCTGGGATATTACACCAAACAGGAGCTGCATATTCCATTAATGGTCTAACGTGTGATATGTAAATGTGACAGAGAGCCTGTCGAGGTAGAATATGTTTGACACGACGTAGCATATTTAAAGATAAAGACGCTTTGTTAATTACAGATTGGATATGGGAATCCCACTTGAGTTTTGCATTAAGCATTACACCAAGATGCCTATGATCATTTACAAATTGTAGATTTACATTATTGAAATTTAAACTAACATAGTTATCTAAATGTTTACGTGTAAACAGTATAGCTTTCGTTTTGTTAGCATTGAATGTTACTTTCCATTTTTTTGCCCAATTATAAATGACATTAAGATCACCATTTAATTTTTGTTCTGAAATATTACGATCTGTACAAATATCATATAACGAAGTATCATCTGCATATAAACTAATATTAGATTTGATATTATCAACCATATCATTTATGAATACAATAAACAAAAAAACTTCTAATTTAATTGTTTAACAATATAACGCTTTATTAGGTTAAAATGGCTGTGTTAAAAGCAATACATTCTGCACGGCGTTTGAATGGGAGGCTCCTAGCTAGGAAGGCTAGGCCTATGCTGTTCCACCAGAGCCAAGCAAGGGTCCCACGCCGCGACACAGGGGAGGGAGAGAGATACTGTTGGTCGTCGTCTTTCGCGCAAAGGTGTGTAACTAATAAAATGGCTATGTTGACTGTATATGATTTTACGCTCTCTAGCAAACACAGGATATTTGTCGTCATCCCCTAACGGTCGTGTTTCGTAAAGTCCCTATTGACAACATAATAAAAAAAAGACAACAGCACTTCAAGGAAGTGCTGTAAAACCACTTTCTGGCGAGTAGAATATCAAACAATCTAAACAAACACATTAATTAGCTTTTGGTGTATACTCTTCAGTTGTATCGATCAGTATCAATATCTATACTGTAAACCAAACAATAATGGATCATTTATGGGCGACAATGATGGGCTACACCTTTATGAAGGTTTAACTGAGAGTGGTCTTGACAATGCTTCGTTCAATCTATATTTATCATGATTCAGTGTCATGATCATGATATTCAATGCTGTGATTTTTTTTATCATGATTTATAATGCTGTGATCTTTATTATCATTATTCAATGCTGTGACATTTTACTATAATGATTTAATGCTGTTATCTTTATTATCATTAATCAATGTTGTGATCTTTTACGCCCGTATTCTTACGCCCGTATTCTTAAACCGGACTTTAGTCGTAGTTCGAGCTAAAACTAAAAAAGTGACGTCATTTTAATTCATAAACCGAACTTCAACTAAATCACCGACTAAATCAGGCCAACCTCGACTAAATCGAGACGGATTTTGATCAATTTTTTTAGTCCTGGAGGGAGCAGGCTAAATGGTCGACTAAATGGTTTTTAAACGATGTTTATAAAAAACGTAACAGTCATTGAGTTGTTATATTGGCCAGATATTGGAAGAATGAAATATCTATTTTTATATTAGCTTAATTAAATATACATTGGTATAAGTTATAATAATGAAAATCATCTTTATTTACAACCGTATACAAATTACATTATTTTCTTCGCGCAAGTCCAACTTGAACTACGTCACGCCATTAGCGACAATGGCAGATGCGGAAATTCACCACGTGATGGAATGTTTAGGGGGCCTAGCGCTTTCTTGTCACGCTATGAAGTGCGTGGTTTGTCGCGATCATACTTTGTTGGGGGCCTAGAAAATATAAAAGTTACCGTACCGCCATGGTTCCTAAATATAGTTTGAAGATTTTGTTTGTTGTTAATCAAATATACTTCACTGTTAAATTAATACTGATCTTGTTCTAATAATTAACGATTAAAATTATTTTTCATGTATATAGTCCTGATGCGTAAAAAGTGTTGTAAGAAAATGGAAAGTGATATCAATGCGCAAAATTTCGTCTGCTCCTCAAATACTCTCTTGTCATTGGCCAATGTATAGCCTTTGTTACCCAGACGTGTGCAACTCGACTAAAAGCTCGACTTCATTAAGTCGAACTGCAAACTTTTTTTTAATCGAATTTGAAGTAATAGCTCGAACTACGACTTTTTCAAGTCGAACTTCGAACTACGACTAAAGTCCGGTTTAAGAATACGGGCGTTATTATCATGATTTTTAATGCTGTGATCTTTATTATCATGATTTAATGTTTTCATCAATATTTTTCATGCTTTAATGTTTTGATCTTTATTATCATGATTTAATGCTGTGATCTTTATCATGATTCAATGCTGTTATTTTTTATTATCATGATTTAATGTTTTCATCAATATTTTTCATGATTTAATGTTTTGATCTTTATTATCATGATTTAATGCTGTGATCTTTATCATTATTAAATGCAGTGATCTTTTATTATCATGATTTAATGCTGTGATCTTTATTATCATGATTTAATGATTTGATCTCTATTATCATTATCCAATGCTGTGACCTTTTATTATCATGATTTAATGATTTGATCTTTATTTATAATGATTCATGCTGAGATCAATTATGATTTAAAAATTAATGTTTTGATTTGTATTTTTCAAGATTTAATGTTTTTATCATGTCACCATTGTTAATATCAAACAAATAATTCATATTATAAATATTAAATGTAAAATTTGCTTTAAAACTGTCATCTAGTACTTTTTGTTTCTATATTTTATGAAACATTAGAATATTACGATAACGATTATTTTTAAGCGACTTTTGATCACAGATAACAAGATTATACGTTGTATCTATATTTAATACAAGATCAAGAAATAAGATAATAATTTGTTACCAACCACAAGCAAGCACTAGAGTTTGTTTCTGTTTCAGAATCATCACAATTTATTTCTGTAAGGTTCATTTTATTGTGTATTACAAGATTGGTAACTGGAAATATTCACACAAGATCAGGAGACATTTACTTAAAAGAGGTGAAGGCATTCTATAATTGATGTATTATTATATCAAGAATAGAAAAGGTTTACTAAAATCAAAAGATTGAAAGAGGTGAAGGCATTGTATAATGGCCAGGTCATCACTTGTTCTCATCCTTGTAGCGGTGATTTTTGTCCATGATGTCAGTAATACAACTGTAGAAGGTTTCATATATTGGAATTATACAAGTAATGATACATCACATATTTATCATCTAGCAATACTACCATCAAATAAACAGTTCAGAGGTCAAATTGATGGAAAATTTCCTGACAAGAATAATACAGTGAACTGTAATCTGTTTATATATTTTAATGTACAACAAAATGCAGGTTTATACACATGCCAAGATGATAAGAATAAACACTACGTGGTTTCTGCTGAAGCAAATTGGATTGCAGATTTAGATTTTGGGCGTACTACTTTTAGGTGTAAAAACTTTGAAAATATCATTGAAGACGAGGAAATACAAGCCACATGCTTTTTAAAATATACATTTAACCCATTAACAATAACAATGGGATGGATCCAAGGACAATATGTAAATATGGAGTTATATGATGATTTACAAAGTAGTATGTTAATTTTTAACCTAACTTTGACTGGTTTCCAAGCTGGAAATGGTGTATTCTTTTGCTGTTCCATAGATGATTTCACCACATACACAACCTATCAGTGCTACACATTGATACTGACTGTTCATCCTCGATTAATTGTGGAAATAAGAAGACAGTACAAAACACAGGAAGTTCATATGGAAACACCAGAAGTCCATTGTTTTAAATGCCACACAGAAGGTGGATCTGGTACTAGTACAATTTACAATTGGACTTTAAATGGAGAAGAACTTACAGAAGATGGTGACAACCAGGAGAATGATGAAAGATGCTTTAACAATTTGCCAGCAGGTAATTACACTCTCAAGTGTCTGGTGAGTACTGATGTACAGAACAGGTCTGATGAAATAGATTTTTTTGTTCATCCCTGCACATCCCTAACAACTACGCCATATGCAACACCAACAATTGAGATAACAAATATACTATTGGCAACATTGACAACCATATTTGGGTTTCTTGTCATTATGTTGCTATACCAACAAAAAAGAAAGCATCACAACAAACCACAAAACATATATTATCATAGAAATAGTGACACTGACAGTGATAGAGAAAGTGACATTGAAATTCCAGAGATCAATGCAATACAACAAAGACACAATGTGACAATTCGACAAATCTCAAGAAACCAACAGACAGACAGTGAAGTGATCTATTATGAGATCCAAGACAATGAGAGACCATCAACAAGTAACAACAGACAAGCAGATTCTCAAACAACTTCACACATCATGTATAATGCTATATATAACACTGATGAAATGGAAGATGTCAAGATTTCTAACATTAAAATAAATGAATACAGTATTGAATTGACAGATGAAGACAATGAGAAACCATCAACAAGCAACAACAGACAAGCAGATTCTCAAACAACTTCACACATCATGTATAATGCTATATATAACACTGATGAAATGGAAGATGTCAAGATTTCTAACATTAAAATAAATGAATACAGTATTGAATTGACAGATGAAGACAATGAGAAACCATCAACAAGCAACAACAGACAAGCAGATTCTCAAACAACTTCACAGATCATGTGTGCAATGTATAACACTGATGAAATGGAAGATGTCAAGATTTCTAATATTAAAATAAATGAATACAGTGTTGATTTCACAGATGAAGAAAATGAGAGACCATCAACAAGCAACAACAGACAAGCAGATTCTCAAACAACTTCACAGATCATGTATAATGCGATGTATAACACTGATGAAATGGAAGATGTCAAGATTTCTAATAGTAAAATAAATGAATAAAGTATTGAATTCAAAGATGAAGACAATGAGAGATCATCAACAAGCAACAACAGACAACCAGAAGCAGTACTTGAAGATGAAATAGATGATAAAGCTTTCTAAAAATGAAACGCATCATAGTGTTGAAGAAGATGACTTGTCTGGGACAACTACATAATTATGTGCAAGCATCCACCAAATAATAAAAAAAAATGTTGTCTTATATAATATTATATAAAGAGTTTTACATAGATCAATAAAATCCTAAGATAACCAAAAAATGAAGAAGAAACAGAGGAACCATTTACACCACTCAGTTCTCCAGCACTATGAGAGCTTGCCGAAACAGAATTTACAGGAGCTCAAGTGAAAAGACATCTGTCTATTCTATCCTACTAAAACTTGTCAAAATTTATAATGATTTAATTATAAATATATGACTATGTTAAATGGGTGTCACAATTATAAATAATTGAGTCAAGTTTAAATACATTTTAAAGGAACTTTGTATAGATTTTTATGTTCAATCAAGTATTTTCTGAATCAAGTATTTTCTGAACCAAATTTCCTGATTTTGTTTTATGTTATTGCATCCATCAAATGTATATAGATCCTAATATTTGAACAGTAAATTTAAAAGCACATTTTTTTATTGCATCATACATACTTTTGACTTCCAATTTTATGTATCTATGATGTTTGATTCTAGTGTTATTTTGGTTTAGTAATTTTGTAACAATTTAGTGTAACTGTAAGAATGATAAGTTGATCAGCTGAGTATCATACATTTCTGTATGTTTTATTTATATTAACAATAACATTTTCTTAATCTTGAATGTGTGTATTTTTGTTAAGTAACATTTTAATTTTAACTGGTTTAATGTCTATTAATTATTTAGTTTCTGAAATGTTTTATTTGAAATTTAAAAAACATCTAATATGAATTAGACTTTAGTTGATAAGCAGTCATTTTCCTATTACCGGTAGAAAAATTAAGCAATTAATTTTTGTATATAATTAGCAGTTTTATGGGAATTTTTTTAACAAAAAGCTGTAAATATTTTTTTAAAGATAGACTTTACAACTTCAAAAAAAAATATTAATATATACATTACATTGATAAAATAATGTTTTTTTACAGTAGAAACTAACTAACTATGTCATACTTAGAATGTTGCGCACAGAAAAACGATAATGCCATTGTGATATGAAGAAAATAAAATGATATTGTACCCTCTATATTGTGTCTAAATATATACAGTATACACTATACTGTATACAGTACATACTACTCACAGCGCAGAATAGGTGAAAATAACAGAACCCGCCTTTTATTTCAATTTTTAACATGATGACGTCATCATAATGAAACGCGTAGATAGCAATTTTGGAAGGGAATTATCTGAGCAACAACATATTAACGTGTTGAAGAAATTTGGATACGTAGAATATCGATGCGCGCTCTTTTAAATGTCATGAAGTATAACGCAAAATATGAAAATATGATTTTTATAATTCAATTTATGATGACATCACAACATCCGATGCGCAAAATTTGTACATGAATTCGTATCTACAATTCAACAGCTTCCAGAAAATGTTTTAATCACGAGTATCACTTTTTATTCTGAGGAGCTATAAAATATAGAAATTTACTGTAATGGTGAAAATAAGTGAACCAAGTGTTTCACACTTTTGATCATGACAACATTATTTCCACTCTTTTCCTTTTTTTTTCATTAATTCTTACAAATAAGTTGACACCAAGAATGTGTTAAAATGGTAAAAGGTCTAAATACTTAGTGTATAGAAATTGTATTCTAAGTATTGCAATTAGTAACACAAAAATACATTACCCATGACCCATAATGTTTTATACATAAAAAAAAAAAAAATTGGCTTATCAAAGATACAAATTTTCAAAAAAAAAACAAAACAAAACAAAAAACAAAAAAAAATTTATATTAATTGTAGTCTTAGAAAAATGAATGTTTTATTATTAAAAATTAGGTGTGTCAATAGCAATCAACAATATAATTATTATTAAAGTTGCATACCTGGTATTAAGGAGTTTTTATGTATAGATATGAAACACCTCAAGTTGCATACCTGGTATTAAGGAGTATTTATGTATAGATGTGAAACACTCAAGTTGCATACCTGGTATTTAGGAGTATTTATATATAGATGTGAACCACTCATGTGGCGTACCTGGTATTTAGGAGTATTTATATATAGATGTGAAACACTCAAGTTGCATACCTGGTATTTAGGAGTATTTATATATAGATGTGAAACACTCATGTGGCGTACCTGGTATTTAGGAGTGTTTATGTATAGATGTGAAACACTCATGTGGCGTACCTGGTATTTAGGAGTATTTATATATAGATGTGAAACACTCATGTGGCGTACCTGGTATTTAGGAGTATTTATATATAGATGTGAAACACTCATGTGGCGTACCTGGTATTTAGGAGTATTTATGTATAGATGTGAAACACTCATGTGGCGTACCTGGTACTTAGGAGTGTTTATATATAGATGTGAAACACTCATGTGGCGTACCTGGTATTTAGGAGTATTTATATATAGATGTGAAACACTCAAGTTGCATACCTGGTATTTAGGAGTATTATATATAGATGTGAAACACTCATGTGGCGTACCTGGTATTTAGGAGTGTTTATATATAGATGTGAAACACTCATGTGGCGTACCTGGTATTTAGGAGTATTTATATATAGATGTGAAACACTCATGTGGCGTACCTGGTATTTAGGAGTATTTATATATAGATGTGAAACACTCATGTGGCGTACCTGGTATTTAGGAGTATTTATATATAGATGTGAAACACTCATGTGGCGTACCTGGTATTTAGGAGTATTTATGTATAGATGTGAAACACTCATGTGGCGTACCTGGTACTTAGGAGTGTTTATATATAGATGTGAAACACTCATGTGGCGTACATGGTATTTAGGAGTGTTTATATATTAATGTGAAACACTCATGTGGCGTACATGGTATTTAGGAGTGTTTATGTATAGATGTGAAACACTCATGTGGCGTACCTGGTATTTAGGAGTGTTTATGTATAGATGTGAAACACTCAAGTTGCATACCTGGTATTAAGGAGTATTTATATATAGATGTGAAACACTCATGTGGCGTACCTGGTATTTAGGAGTGTTTATGTATAGATGTGAAACACTCAAGTTGCATACCTGGTATTAAGGAGTATTTATATATAGATGTGAAACACTCATGTGGCGTACCTGGTATTTAGGAGTGTTTATGTATTAGAAATTATTGCACATTATAATATACCTGTGTGACACCCACAATTTGCATTAAATTCATTTTTTTTGTACTATTAAAACATATTTGTCATTCGTTCATTTCAAGTGTCCCCTTGCAAAAATGGATATTAGAGATAAAGACAATGGATATGCAATCGTGTCGCATAAAATCAAAACAGCTTATAATTCGAGAGGATTCATGGTTGACTGACTTTGACGCAAGTACAGACAAAAAACTGAAGCAATGTCTCAGTAACACTGTTCAATGACATTATTGATTAAATAATTTATTTGTAATAAACTTCTAATTAAACATGAAGTTTCAAGTTACAATTGAATGAATGGTCATACACCTAGTTTTTGTTCAGCAAAGAGTATGTTCATGAAAGAACCATATCAAATTTTTATAAGCAGCAGTGACTTGGTCATTTTTCACCTTTTACAGCAATTTAAGGGTATGTAGATCCCAACGCTTGATTTATTCCTTAATTCATATTTGTGTCCATTTTCCCCCTGCTTCTTGCTCATTCATGTGTTCATCTAACCATTCATTCATTTTATATTAAATTATTTAATCATTTAAAAGTGTGAAACAATTTCATCTGGTTTCAAAGTAGTAATAGTTAAACCAACTATAAACAGCTTCATCTAGTAAACAGCTAGTCAGTTGTTTTCCTGCTAGACTTTACCAGAAAATAACGAAGTGGTACAGAGGAGACCAACCGGCAACAACATAACAAGAACTAACAAAGTGTAGCTGTTAGCTAGATGAACCAATCTTTGACGTAAGTTTATTAATAGTTTATTTTATTAAACATTATTACTTTTTAATCGTGACACCACAAACTGACTGATGTGACTACTGAACATTATAGATGTGAAATGGATTTTATGTTTTCACAGGCATACCTGGGTAAAAAAACAATCGGAAATCCCGGCGGGATCTTCCCAGGATCCCACCGGGAATCCCGACCATAATTCCCGGTGGGATTTCGTAAAATCCCACCGGCATCTCACAGGCAAACATACTAGTTTATTAATTAATTAAATTACAATTAAACAACACATTTTAATAGCTGAATTGTCTAGCTTTAGAGTCTAGGAAATATAAAATCTAAATGAAAATTTCCTGAAGCTAAAATTACGTATTTTGTGAAAGCTCTCTAATTAATCCTGTTTTATAAAGTGGTTGTCAGTGTCACTAATAGTGGTGCCACAAACGCAATGTGCAGATGAGAATCGATAACGTGAGTCGACAACACAGCTCCACAAATTTTTATCTAAAGAATATGATTATTGTCTAGCTAGCCCCCTCCTCCTTTTTTTTTATATTTACAGAATTTAAAATTTATGTAAATGGAACTGAGAGGACTTGCAGTACTGTCATATTTGGCTGTTACATATTACATTACCTGTGGTGAGTAACAGGCTGTTTTTCCGCAGTCAAAAATTAACCGATAAAATTAACTGATAATTAACCGATAAAATACCTGTGGAAACGGGGTCTAACCAATTCAACTCGAGAAATTTAATCGATAATTATCTAATTCAAATCGGATAATTATCGAATAAATGCAATAAAGTTTAACCTTTGACCTGAAGGACAAATCGTATACAATAGCAGTGGTGCTACACAGGGGGAAAGAGCCTCTAAGGACCTCTTACTGTAGCTCTGGTGTCTCTGGCTTTAGCCAGTGAAAGACATTATGGCACTGATGCTAAGAACAATGTAAAGAAGCAATTATTATTTATTATCTTCGGAACAGTTTTTTTAAACTTCAGTCTGTCAAAAAGGTCGATTAAAATCATAATTTATTTACAGGTTGTCCAACAGGATGGCACTACAATGCCTCATTTTCCAAATGCTACTGGGTCACAAACACTTCTGGTACGTGGCTAAACATGTCGCAAAAATGCCAGCGTTTGAAAAGTAATTTGGTTGAAATTTCAAGTGAAAGTGAAAACATGTGGGTACTTCAGAGACTCACTGAAGATTCCACATCAAATGCCTCATGGATTGGCTACATTGATGATATAGATAGAGATGGCATATTTGAGTGGATGTTAAACACATCAAGTTATGAAAGTACGTTTGTTTTTATTCTTTTATTCAGTTCTTTTGATATTTTGCTCATAAATTAAAAAATCTGAAGAAACAGCTTTCATACGAATAATAAATATCACTTTCAGATTAAAAAATTAAAATTAATATTTTTTCAATCCATGTTTATCAATTTTGTATATGCCCAATGGGAAGTTATTAAACTTAAAAGTATGTTACTCACTTCTCTAAATAAATGAAAGTTACATGATCATTTTAAGACTTTATTTCTTTTCTACTAGTCCTTAAAAGTCGTAATTAATCTTTCAGATTGGCAACAAGGCCAGCCCAAACTTAGTAACGGTAATAATTGTGCTGCTCTGTTTAAGCGCCATGGTGGTGCTTGGCGTGATCAACATTGTTACCGAAAGAATTGGGTAGCTGTGTGTGAAAAATGTACGTTTCAATTGATACATCAGAAGTAGAAGATAATTTTATCTAGCCTAATATTTTTGTTTCTTTTTCTGTATCAAAATCTTGTTTGCTGTTATTTGCATAATGAACCACGACTACTACTGTGCAATAAACTATGAAAGAAAAAAGAACTAAAGAATGAAAATAGAAAAGATCCTAATGAAAACTAATCAAATCTATTTAACCCATTTACTGCATTCCCCTGATATTCACTGGGGGCTTTTTAGAAAATTATTTGATGTACCCTCTATATATAGTTTATTCTCTACTTTAGATTACAGTACTTCCCTAAGGGAACACTTTTGGGACCCAGGAAAATGTCCCCTAAATAAGGGTCGCCTGTGTTATAACACATTTTCCATGTTTGCTTCAAATGAAAGTTTCCCTAATGTTCCTTGAATAGAGGTGTACCCGCTCTATAATGATTTTCTAATCGAAATAGTGTTCATATACTGTATGTAATGGTACATGAATATAGGACATTTGTACTGTAATGCAGTGAGACTGACTACATACTTCACAAATAAAATTTCATTTATTTTAGCCTTTATACTACCAGAAGCAAGCAAACCTACCAAGCAGTCCAAATGTCAGAAATTGACCGTCAATAACAAATATTGTATATGTACATTAAACTAACAACTTCCAGTAGGTAAGTTTTCAGACCATGTCTGTAAAAATACAGTATCGACAAAAGCCAACCAATGTGCCATGCAGGCACATAATTCATAGCAGACCTTTGAGACCAACTGCCTAAACTGCTCAGCCACTCGACTCGAGATACAATATACTTATAGCATAATACACTTTATTATAAAATACTCTGCAGCGTATCTCTCCATTCTCAATATCCTTAGTTGTGAACATGGTATATGTATTGGAATATGTAGGAAGACCAAGAAATAACTGGATGAATCAAATAAAGAAAGACTTACAAGGACAAGTAGACACTAACACAATAACAAACCATCCTGCCATAAACAGAAAAAAATGGAAACAAATTGTGGAAAGCGTAATGTCGGAAGACGGAAAACGTTAACAATTAATTTAATTTTAATTATCCAGGTCTAGAATATTCAATTCATTGCATAGACACAGTTTACAGCAGATTTCATCACATTGCTTGTACTACAGATACATTTTCTTTTCAGACTTTCAGTAGGCTCTTATGAACCTTGAAAAATAACTATAATAATAATTACAACTATTATCGTTGTTATGACTGTTGTCAAAAACAGAAGTAGACACAGAAATAAAAATTTGTTTTGTTTTCAGTTAAAAAGAAAATAATAATTTCAATATCGTGCTTTCTTTACAGATGCATCAAAATCATTTGTTTTAGTATTCATGGAAACAACAGTTTACTAAAGTAACGTCAGAAAAAATTCTTAGTAGAGGTGAAGAAATTACAATGACCAGGTCACAAGTTATCCTCAACTTCATAGCAGTGGTTTGCTTCTTGAATGTCAGTAATATCATTGTAGAAGGCGCTGTTCTATGGTGGCTATATGATTGCTTGGATACATCATATATGCGCTATCCAGCAGTATTACCATCAAGCAAACAGTTTAAAGGAAAACATCCTGATAACAATAATACAGTGAACTGTAATCTGTTTATATATTTCAATGAACAACAAAGTGTAGGAATATACGCATGTCAAGATGACGAGAATAAGCATTATTTGGTTCCTTCAGCAGAAGTTACCAAAATCTCAACTAAAAAGTTTATGTATCTTGAATGTGAACATTTTAAAAACATTGAAAAAGATGAAGAATTAAAAATCACATGCATCAAGAAATACACTCGAGTAAACACAAAAGAATTAACAATAGGATGGATCCAAGGAAGATATATCAATATGCAGTCATATAATGTTAATAGCAGTAGCTTAAGTATTAGTCAGACATTGACTGGTTTCCAAGCTGGAGATGGTATATTCTTTTATTGCTTCACAAGTTTCGCCCAACATGTATCTTTCGAGTGCTACACATTGATACTAAAGGTTTACCCTCGATTAATTGTAAAAATATTGCATAAAACACCTAAACTACCGCATGCGAGTACACATTGCTTCAAGTGCTGTGCAGAAGGTGGATCTGGTAATAAGACAATTTACAATTGGACATTGAATGGAAAGAAAATTACTGAGGATGGTGACAACCAAGAGAAGGATGAAAGATGCTTTAACAATTTACCAGCTGGAAATTACACTGTCAAGTGTCTTGTGAGTACTGATGTACAGAAAAAATATGAAGAGATGAAATTTACAGTCAAAGATCATAGACTTAAAACTACTTCTCTTCCTAAATTGATTGTGAAAATAAAAAGGTTTTACAAATCACCAGAAGTTCATGTGGATGCAAATTGCTTCAAATGCTACACAGAAGGTGGATCTGGTAATAAGACAATTTACAATTGGAGTTTGAATGGAGAAGAACCTATTACATACGTTGATGACAACCAAGAGAATGATGAAAGATGCTTTAACAATTTACCAGCTGGTAATTACACTGTAACATGTTTGGTGAGTACTGATGTCCAGAAGAGGTTTGATGAAATGGAATTCACAGTCAAAGATATTGTGCCAACAGCAACTACACATCAACAGTTGAATCACAATGATAAGGATATAACTATTATTATACTTGCAACTACAACTGGGATACTGTTAATGATACTTTTACTAGTATTGATGTATACACTTAAAATAAAACACTATGTACATTCACAAACTGTGAAGCAGAGTCAACATGATGATACTATCAAAACCTTAAAAAGGGAACTAGATAAAACAGAAGGTGAAAGAATGTATAATGTTAAAGATAGTGAGATACCTTCAAAGAAGGGAGAAAAGATAACGGAAAATGAGCAAGAAAGCAACAATAATATCAATGAAGTGAATGAAGAAGCTTCTACAAGCAAGCAAGAGGAAGGAAAAGAATATTACAACATTAAAGAAAGTGAGAAATCACAACCAACTACAAACAAAAAGAAGGTAGAACAAATGGATGATGAGGAAATCTATTATGAAATTAAAGATGATGATCCACCTTCAACAAGCAACCAGCTGGAATTGTTATGTACCGAGAAATATAGCAACCAAGAAAAGAAAACTAAACATTTTGTGCTTAAGTTTAATAATGACATGTACGTTTCTAGTTTTAATGTAATTGATTGAATCAAAGATGATAAGAAACAGGTTAACAGAAATTACAGTGAGAGCAAAGCAAGTAGATACTACAAAATTTGAAAAAGAAATAATCTTTATCAAATAAACAAGTAATGTGAGCAGATACACGAATCAAAATTGTTAGTGATAAGTAAATTTAATTTCATCTTGCTAACAAATGTTAGCATTATAATCAAATAAAATCATGTTACTTTTAACAGAATAAATCATTTAATTGAAAATGTTAATGTTTAAAATGTATAAAATTTAAAATGAATTATACATGATCGCTTTTTGTGACTTTGTATAATTCTTCAGTTCATTTTAATAAATATTTTCATTCAATGAGGAAATGACACAAAATATTACCATTGAGTGTGCTGTATAAAAAATAAAATTTCAACTTGCAATAAATACTGTAAATTCCTTTGTTCATATACTAATTGATATGCTAATTGATATGCTAATTGATATGCTAATTTAGTATCCAAGCTTATGTATGTGGGTTGCATTTAATTGGTATTAGTATTACAGTTTATTTTTTAATTTGGTTTTATCGAACTTCCGTTTTATCTGAGTATTATCTGTTTTAATCTAGTCTATCTTTATTTTTATACTCATATATTTTTATATTGTATGTTTAATTGTTTTAAGGATGCATCATTATTATGTGTACCGCTGTTCAAAAAGCGTTTTCAAAATAAATTATTATTATTATTATTATTATTAAAAGTAAATATAAATATACATAATTAGTAGATTTATAATCTAGCTTAAATAATAAAAATGTATTTTACAGTACTGCAACATGTAATGATCAATCAGTTCAGATCAATTGAACTCTTATGTTATTGTGGTTTCAAAATACATAATACATTTTAAGGAAATAAACTTAGTTTCGTTTTTAGTTGAGAAAATGAATACAGTCAACTCTCCCAATACCGGACTCTCCCAAAACCGGAATTCACGAAAAACCGGACTTTTTTGGAGGGCCCAATTTGTCCCTTTTCTAAATGTACTGTAATTTATCATGAAAACCGGAATACCCAATTCCGGAATCCGGACAAATTATGAAGTACAAAACACGAAAATTAGCGTCTGAAAACCGGACTGACAGTTAAAAAACTCCAAATATTTACGAAAACATCGTCGTCGCTGACTCGGATTCAATACATTCACAATGTACAAAAGCTTTTAACCATACCCTCACCATGCATGAAGTGCGCGACATTTCGCGGTACGATCAAATAATGTTGCCATGGAGCGCTACACTGTGATTGACAGGTCAGTTCATTGTTAACCCACGAGGCGGCAATTGCTTTGTTGCGTATCGAACTGCGTGGGCTTTTTCACATCGAAGCGCTATGTCTTAATGTCTATTGTTTTTAGCAGGGAGTTGTTAACAACTCCCTGTTTTTTAGCATATGAATTGTTTTTTAATAAAGTTCAATTTACATTCCACTTTGTGTCTTTGTTTTGTTTAAATTATTGTTAAATTCACAATTGCAATAGGACTTTAAAAAGGAATGTTTCACTAAAAATGTGCATCATTATAAATTTGGAAATCATTATGGCAAAACGTAAACGGAATGAACTTGACTTAACTAGTTTGAATAAACTTTGAAATGTTACCAATTAATTATTGTGTCATTATTGCTTGGCTCGTTTACCTAATCAATTTTCATCATTGCTATCAAATTACGTCAAAATAAAGGAGCTTAAAAAACATGTGGTCTAGGTGTGGGCATTTTTATTTGATTATGACACCTCTGCACATGCGCATCAATCAAAGCCCTTCACACCCATGCTGCTGCTGCTGCTAGCTAGCTCACGAAAAACAATAAACAGACCGAAATTATGTTCACCGTACGTACGTAGGTACGTACGTACGCCTTTTTGCCGTTAAAAACACATTGAGAAACAATAATTTACTATTGTAACATGTTTTATTGGTACAGTAAATAATGTAACTTTTAAAAAAGGTAAATTGAATTACTGTAGCTTAATATTAATAAAGTAGGCCTAGCCTAGGCCTATCAGTATTTATTTAATTAAAACTAGATTGACACAATCATAGCCTAGCCTAGGCCTTCCCTACGCTAGGAGACCGTACCGGGCAGCATTCGGACCGGTGATTCAAAGCATTTTCAGTGACAACGTGATGACTTTAAAAATATGTTTTCAGGAAACCGGACTTTCGAAAAACCGGAAAATATATGCCCGCCCAAGGGTGTCCGGTATTGGGAGAGTTGACTGTAATCTAAACAGCGTATACTTCAGATCATTACGATTCTTTCTTTATGATTCAATATAGAAACAGTTAATTTCTAAAACAACATCACTGAAGAGTTCTGAAGTTTATTGAAAGAAGTGAAATAATATACTATGAGGTCATCACAATATTACTTTGACAAAGAACATGGCATTAATTTCTTTACTGATATTTATGGCATCAATGTCACTCACAGGGAATATTGCACAACTGACATTGTGATAGCACAAGGAAAATACCACATGTTAAGGGTCTTTCACGGCTGTCCTAGCACGGTTCTGGTACGGCAAATCAAACATCAATGTTTCGTTTTCACAACGTTCCACATTGCTATCCACCTACCGATATGCACGTAGCCGTGTGAAAACGAAACATTGATGTTCAGTTGGATTTGCCGCCACCTGAGCAGAAACATGCCAGAACATGTGTGAAAGACACTTTGAGTCTTAATAGTTGTGAATAAAGTATGCTATATACTACTGCAAAATAATAGTGTCATAAAAATAAAACTGTGATATAAAAAATATAAATTTAAAGACAACCTAAACTACAAACTAACATTGCTGAAAATAAATAATAGAGAGGTTTCGCAATCTTACGAATACGATAACGAAAACGGATACGTCACGCACACGTATTCATTTATGTAAGCCAGTAAAAATCTGTTTCGCATGGCAACAAAATATTGAGGGCGCCGTCTAAAATATGACTGCGGTAAATTTGAGCGAAGCGCAGGTACGTGTTGCTTGGCTGCTAGGCCTAGCGTAACATCAAAGCGAGTGAGGACTTTAAAAACTGCTATTTATCAAAATTGACCTGGCATTTTAGTAAATTACATTAGTAAATTACTTTCAATAAATCTATAATTATATTATAATCATGAATCATTCCTGATTCAAATGCAAAATGTGCAAAATAGATCAAAAACTATACTCGTTTTGTAGTTACGAATATGACTGGTGATATTCGTCAACACGAATACGCTTTACGGATATGAAATGGGGATCAGCTCAAAAGTGTCAGAATGTGTGACGTATCCGTTTTCGTTATCGTAAGGTTGCGAAACCTCCCTAATACTGTAATATTAAAAAAAAGAAATCAGGGAGTAAAACTATGATTTAAACTTTTGCTTGACATACAGAGAGTAATATAGTTCAAAGTTATATTGATTCCTAGCTACCCAAAAAAAAATGCAGAATTGTGGTAAACATTTAATATGATACAGTTTTTTACGATGTTTTCCGTTGACACAAATGCTTAGGACTTGAAAAAATAATGATCATTTTAATAAGCGGATAAAATATTTGCATCATCTCATCATGCCTTTCAATCACGGAGCGAGTATTGTGACAAGCAACAATAAATTTTAGTTGAACAAGCCGATACACGTAGCATAATATTTTCCTGCTATTTTATGTAAACAATGTGATGCTATACATTATTTTAGTTTAAAAATGTTTAAAAAATTATTTGCTAAATGAAAATACTGTAGAAAGTCTGAATTTGTGAAAGAATTGTATTTCCTACCTTTGATATAAATATTGTATTTACAGCTGGATTGTGTACAAAATTCTGTAAGATGTGTAACCGTTCTGATTGGGTCGTTGGTCCGTAGATGAATGGCCTGGTGAAATAAGAAAACAAAATACTTTTCACTATTAATCGATTGATTCCATAAATTCCATGTATACAACAAACAATACAAAACAGAAAATCACACTAAAATAGGATTTTATCCCATTTAATGAAGATATTGAAGATCGTGACAGATATTTCTAATAATTGTTTCTATACATGTTTCCAACTCAATATATCAAAGATAGTTTTTAATAATAGTTTTATGTATTTTATTGATACTTTTTAATGTTTTATATATTGTATGTGTTTTTAAGCATCAAGGAAAACAAATTTCATGTTCGCCTTGTTGTGTTCATGACAATAAAGATTTATCTTATCTTATCTAAAATGTGTGACTGGTTAGTTGATGGTGTGACTGGTTAGTTGATGGTGTGCTTACATCCCAATCCAAGGGAACAAAGCTGGTCCAAGGAAAGGAACTTTTTTAAGTCTCAATTAGTGGGGTAACGCAGAATCCTTGAGGAACTCAAATGGCCCTACAATTATCAAAATGGTAGTATTGATGTAGCATCCTATCTGTACGGCGACTATATAATTGACTTACCACGACTTTTGGTTGATAGAAGATTGAACACATTTTGTTATGAAGAATTGTACTGTACGTGGATGTTTTATGAAATTATGTCTATAATATTTACATACTAGGCCTATTAACATTTTTTTTTTACATTTTCACAAAGCTAAATTTGTCACCTATATTATTAAACTTACTTTTCCATAGCTTTGGCATAGTGAATAAGTGCAAAGACATTATCTGAAAACACGATCACTTTGTCGTTTCGTTGCTCGTGAAATTTCACTAAAAACTGGCAAGCTCTAAACTTGTTAGGATTCATTACATATACCAACTATAAACAAAATAGACAACATAATATAGCCTAAAATATAGGTTGAAAACAAATTTTATATTTAATCAAAGACAGTAAATTAAAAATTTACTTTGAAGATGTATTGTCCCCCAAAACATGAAAAATAAAGATTTATAAAATCAAATTTTGAATAGATTATTTTGTAGTTTTAATAAAGTTAATCACTTCCGTAGAAAAAAAAAAAGTTAATATTTTCAGTTATAAAATGACAAAATTAATGTTTAAATTCAACCAAAAACCCATTGGCTGGCAGCCAATTTGACTATTTTTTGCTTTAAATTACAGTTTTTTAGGTAAATATATATTATTTTTCAATCCAATTTTTTGTCAACATGGGTAACTAGTAGGTGACATTAACATGGCATATTCAACATTTTTAAGAATTATTTTTTTCTGGGGGATAATACATCTTTAAGTGTCCATTTTATTACAATTGATGATATTTAAAATATTTTTTTTATATGCAACACATTCCTTAATGTTGTTTATTTGGTTTCGTCTTCTGTGAAGAGAAAAAATAGAGGATTCTACAACATTCCTTTCTACTATATGTACCCCAAAAACCATAGAGGATGGTATATAAATTTGAATTGAATTGAAAAAAAATGTTTACATCTTACCAGTCTTTTTCTGGTCCTCATTCCTAGATATTCCCGATAAAATTCTGGTGTCATAGGGCACCAGACCTCAGCACACTGCACCTTGGCAATATGTCCATTGTTTTGCAGTTCCATCCAATTTGCCTCATACAATTTGGGACCAATAAGGAAGTTGAGATCCGCAATCTTGTCGTCTTCCCTGACGAGAGTGGCGGTCAGACCTAGTTTACAGTGTGCCTGTACTTCTGTCAGAACTCTTCTGAACTGTTTGGCTGGGATCGTGTGAACCTCTGAATAAATACAAAATATTATGAATCAATTTTATCTACTGTCATCTTAGTGAGAGATCCATATGGCGTAATGTAAGGGAAATCAGACTAGCATGGGTTGGAAACCTCTCTATCTTGCTTGTATAGGCAAGATCATTTACTCTCATTACCTGGTCCTTCCCATTGGCCCAGTTTACATACATTGATGTGGCATGGTCCTATACTGAGCAATACATTTTTTCCATATCCTATTCTTTTTCTGTTATTTTATTCCCAACTTACTATCCAACACAACGATTATAACCTTTGACATTTTATCCCTATCACCTACCATCTAATACCATCAGTCCCCATTCCTGACTTTTCAACCACTTAATGACCTGATCAGCTTCCCATGACCTCTTACTGCTATGGGAAATCATGGAATATGTACTGATGCATATCGTACAGCCTGAAAAAAAAAGTAAAGGAATTAGAACACAACAGAACTATTTTACTTTATTTATTTTTATGCTTGAGCAACAATAATTCATAATCAACAATTATATAGTTGTTAATATAAAATCTTCTTACATAAAATTAAAGTGTACCTGTATCCCCCAAATGTCTATACAGTATTGTATTGAAAGATAGGAAGGCTGATATAAGCTATTTAGCTTGTTAATTACTGACCCATTAACATCAAGCAAGTATCTAGTATTGCGGACCCGCGGTCATAAGTTGCATTTTCTGGAAAAGTTCGCCTTCACAAGTTTTTTTCAACCTACCCATTGGTTTGTCTTTGGCATCCGACGTGAATCTGCATATCATTGTGTCATCGACCGTTGACCACATCTTGAACTGTGACCTCCACTGCTCCACAGCAACGCCACTGGTGCACAAGACAATACAGCGTTTACGAACCGTGCATGATGCTGTCACTCCAACGAGAGTCTTACCGGCACCTGACGCAAATTATTATACTTACGTAAGATTCAATTACGAAACCAGGATAATGAAAAGGGGTGCTATTAATGGGAAGACTACAGTACCAAGGTTGACAGCCTAATAATAATACTGTATGATGAGTACAATCTCATTCTTAATTATAATTCTACCCACTTTTATGCTAAATTTGGACACAAGAATTTGATTCTTAGTACAATTCGAGTATAATCCCACCCCTTAATTACCAACAAATGTTATACCCAAGCCCCATGGGAGTATACTCAGTCATATACAGTAATAATACACATTTTTAATACAGAAGGTTTTCTCAAGGTATTCAGTCCCAAAAGTTCTGTCCACACTATCAAACGTTATGTGACAACAAAATGTGATGTGCCCATATATGGACATGATGATGTCATATCACTACCATATTTGGGCACATCACACTTTTATAGTGTGATAGTGTAGACAGAGCATAAGGCACATCAGAATACTCAATGGTCTTACCACAGGGTAATACAATGATTCCCGAACGAGCACGCCCATTACCAAACATCTTCCGTAAACTCTTTTCCTGGTATGGTCTCAAAATTGTTGTAGGTTTTAAATCAATGCTGAAAGAAACATATGAAAGAGCAAATGAAAATTAAAATTTTTTAGTTCAAACAGGACAGCTTTTTAAATCAAATAAACGATTCAACAATGCAAAGCTTGGTCTTTACTAGGATGGAACATAAGGACGCGAGTGATTTGACCAATCACAAGCGATGGATTATTCAAACTGTCGCTTATCATTGGTCAACTCGCTTCAGTTGCATCTACGTTCTTGCATCCTAGGACTCCGTGGCCATATTCACCAATCACACTTAAGTGATATATCACCCTTAAATATTAAGTATTTCACTTAACTAAATAAATATTTTTAAATATTCACAATAGATAGGAGATTTTTAATTGTAAGGGTGTGAATGGTGAATACGGTCACTGGAGAACAGCATGAAGTACTTACTTAAGGTCTGGGTTGTTGGTATCATTTCTAAAATCATACTCAGCTAGGAGTGGAAAGTCCAACTCAATACACCTTCAAAGAAAATAAACAAACTATAAATTGCAACAAAATTATATCCACACTATAAGCTTTTTTTTAAAAAACAGATACATAGCACTAATACAATTTGTTGAGCTTGTTCAAACCAAAGGATGACTAAAACAATTTAAATGTTTTGGTTACAATGATCGGATTTGGTAAATCACAATTTATTGTATATTATACCCATTTTAATTATTAACTAACCTAATTTTACTATTATTAAAAAAAATAACACACTAAACATTGAATGGATTATCAAATATACTATACAATATACTATACAATATACTATACAATATACTATACAATATACTATACAATATACTATACAATATACTATACAATATACTATACAATATACTATACAATATACTATACAATATACTATACAATATACTATACAATATACTATACAATATACTATACAATATACTATACAATATACTATACAATATACTATACAATATACTATACAATATACTATACAATATACTATACAATATACTATACAATATACTATACAATATACTATACAATATACTATACAATATACTATACAATATACTATACAATATACTATACAATATACTATACAATATACTATACAATATACTATACAATAGCCGTGTCTTTTAAGACACTAAAGTTATAGAACCCATTTAAACTAAACCTAATTTACAACTGACAAAGAGCATATGTGATTGGTTAACTCTCTTGACAGTATTTAACCAAGGCAATCTAATAACAGGACACAGAGCTTCCCAAGATAGGAACTCAGTCTTGATCTGTACTATGGACATATTCTCTACAGTGTGCGGTGTTAAGGGGCGTGGAACTGATCGTCATCGCAGCCAGAGATAAATCCTTTGATCTCAAGAGCTCAGCATCCTGTTGTTAGACTGCCTGAGAGGGAGAAAATGTGGCTATATTACCTTTTCTGTAATTTCTCAATTTCCTGTTGTTTGACCTCAAATGACACAGTCTGTAAGTCTTCTCCTTCTTCATCTTCCTTATCTATCTTGTCGTAAAAATCATAAATATCACTCGGAATGGCCTCTTTCTCACTTCCATTTTGCTCAGATGCTTCAGCATCTACTGTACTAGTCGCTGGTTTATTGAGCTTTAAAAGAAAAGTATGTTTACAATCATTTGAACTACGTTTCATTGTATTTATGCAATTTTATTTTATTAACATTATTGTATGTTATATTGTGGAAATTAATTAATATACAAATAATGAATCTTTATGAGTGTAATGGTACAAATAATGGCATGAGGTGAATGATGAAAGGATATCAACGAGGCAACACCGAGTTTATATAACATTTCATCATTCACCAAATGCCATTATTTGTTTGTTTTAAATTATATAAATAACATCTAAATAAATTCCTGTCATTTGAATCAAATAAGGTAGCCCTAGCCAAGGCCTATATTTCATTCACATTGATTAAAAACAGTAACATTTGGTTTTTAATATTATATTAAATGTTATATTTATATGGATTTTATAAACACAACTACTTTAGTGTTAATTATGTCAACAAACAACTAAACAATCCTAGGCCTAGCAGGGCTAAAACGCCTAGGCTAGGCCTAACAGATTTTTTTTCATCCGCGAAACGTTTTTTTTTCGTACACAAAAACGTTTAAAATAGTACTATTAAACGATCGTTTAATAGTGCGTACTATTGCACGCCATGTGACCCACAATTGTCCAATCAAATGACAGGAATTTATTTAGGTGTTACATAAAATTGAATAAAGAATTTGATATAGTCTACCTCCAATTAAAGACCATCCATATAATAAACAATTCAGAGTTTTGGTCTTTAATTAAACAAGAAATAGTTCTTACAAAAACGCTGCTCAACATTTTAAAATTAATCATTGTTCTTTCTTCAGATATTAAATGATTAATTATTAAAAAGATGTCCTTTAAGCACAAAAATACATACAAATCAAAGATAGTTCTTTAATTATGAATCACATTATGCCCATTTCTTCACTAGTTAATTGTACTATGAATACACAATTATTTATAGACATTTTTTTACCATGGAAACGTGTAACAAAATAAAAATATGTTGGTTAATCACAAAAATACACAAAATCTAACATAGCTATTTAATTATAAATCACATTATGCCCATTTCTTCACTAGTTAATTGTACTATGAATACACAATTATTTATAGACATTTTTTTACCATGGAAACGTGTAACAAAATAAAAATATGTTGGTTAATCGCAAAAATACACAAAATCTAACATAGCTATTTAATTATAAATCACATCATGCCTATTTTGGTGGGTGTTAGTAATCTGGTTGTATTTCATTGAATAATTGATATTTCTGCTAATTTTCAACAGCTTTTGAAAGAAGACATGTGTACCTTTCCAACAATGTATTATTTGCCAAAAAATATTAATCTATAATTCAAAAATGGCATTTAAAAATGGTCAATTTTGAACTTTAATGTGCTGTGTGTGTGACCCTCAACCTGTAGGCATGCAACTGAATACCCTCTAGAGACAACGTGACTCCACGGCGGTAGAAGTGAGAAAATTTTTTTCCAGTCTGTTGATTCGCGTCAACCAATCAAAGGGCAAGAATCCAAAATCGTTCAACCGTGAGCCCTCATAGACTCTCTTTTCCCATACGTTTTTTGGATCCAGCAGCTAGGACCTATAAATTATAGTAGAGTTTACAAATTCACAAAACTGTCGGGCTTAGAACTATAGCTACCGCGATGATAAAGCTTCTTAATGAATATATCCTCTTGGGACATAGCTGGCTAAGGCCGCGGCGCGAAAATGTGATCTATGTTTACCAAACAATTGTATAAAATGTAGGAATTTCTATACAAGAGCTTTCCAATGGTTCAAAGGGTACTTTTCTATAGAACATTTATTCTTAAAAACAGAAAGCAAAATCAGAAATATTTGCCCAGTCCAAATGTGTGGTTAGAGATAATGACGGTATTTTTTCTATTCTGTTTTGTTCATCCATATTCTTTCTTTTTATTAAAGATGTATTGTCCCCCAAAAACATGAAAAATCAAGATTAATTAAATCAGACTTTGATAATGTTTTCACTTATAAAATTACAAATTAAATGGTTAAATTCAACCAAAAATGTATTGGCTGGCAGCCAATTTGACTATTATATTACAGTTTTTTCAGGTAAATAAAATTTGTGGTCAAAGTGTTAATAATTATTTTTTTAAAGGGACAATATATCTTTAAATAAATTTCTTACTTTTAATGCCGATTTAATTGTTGTTTGTGACTTGATAAGTCCATCCGTATCTTCTAGTTTGTCATCTTCTCGGAAACGGCATTCCTGAATTTCATGATCTTTTAGTAATTTTTGTAGAACCTCCTGTAAATACAATAAGCAAAAAGTAACAACTAGGGCTAGTCTGTAGGAAGCTCACATGATGCATGGAGCTTAAAATAAAATCAAAATAACTTTAATTTTGGTTAATAATGGTGAACATAAAGGGAAATTAAAATACTTACGGGAAATGACGTTTCAACAAAGTATCGATTGTGTTTTAGCACAAGTTTTAGCTTACCATAGCTCACAGTACAAAGCTGAAAAAAGAAATAAATTCCAAATCAATTTAGTGATTAGGAGAACTGGAAGAATTGGGGTTAACCCAGTATACTGGTTCATCTCAGCCCCCGTTGTGGTGGACAGATGAAAGAGCGCCGTTTGGTGGCAGCATTTGATCACAAAGGGACCCTTAGTTAGAAAGTTGTGGTATGTCGCTATTCAGCCCAGTAGGCTGCAAGTCACAGGTTATTCCACAATTTACATTTTAAGAGGTCGTGGGTTCGAGTCCTACCTGATAATTACTAGGTTATTACTTTTTACTACTAGATTATTAAAGTAAAGTATTGTATTCTCAAATGTACTTGGTATAAGTACAATTTTGTCATTTGACCAAATAATATCCATTTGAGGATATCATGTATATCATTTATCAAAGTCAGACATAAAAACAATACTAAAGTAAACCATTGAAGCACAGGATCGCCTAAATGTTATAAATAAAAATAACCGTCGAGAGGCTCTCCACATAGAATTAACATAATATATTGTTATTTGAATTACCTTGATAAACTCAATAATTCCTTCAGGAATTGATGTTTTACTGAGGCGTCTCAAGTATTCAATGATGTCATTAGTCTGAAGGCCTACAGAAACAGCCGCATACAAGGAATATGGAGTTAACCTGTAATACAAAATAGTCAACTTTAGTTAGTTAAATCATAAGTCCAAGTACTTCCAGGTCATCTATTTTGGATTCAAAGGTCAAATGGGTTAAACAAGCCTTATTTACAGTCCAGTATTTAATATTCATTATTTTGAAAAAGTACAATCGTGTCAGGAGCACATAATAGGCATAACCCCAAACTGGTCGTCCCTTTAAAATTAACAAAACAATATTATATAATATTAACAAATTAATTAGAGAAACTGAGAAATTCTTATGTGGTGTACCGCAAACAAATTATTACAAACAATACAATATATATATATGAGGTGTAGGCTGGCTAAATTAGATTAATATAAAACACTACAGTTATACAATTAGTATATTATGTTATACAACTAACTTGTATTCATGTATATGTACTGGACGACCAACAGGTTCCGAAATCGCAATGAGAAAGTCGTGAGCGTGCTTGTATACTGGTGAGAAGGACTCCAAGAAGATGTGGCCATCAGGAGCCTAAAAGAAAGACAAAAAAGTATTACTAAATATTATTAATTTTGTTTTCTGTAGCGCGATATTCATATAAATGTTAATATAAATATAATGAATGCATTGTCAATTGTATGACACTATACAAAGATAAATAATTTTAACGACCTAATTAATTTGCGTGAGATTGCCAGTAACAGAAATAAGTGGCTTTTGTTATTTTGAATCTTTATTTTTACATTATTTTATATTTTTTGTTGTTGTAGGATGCATGCATATAAGAACGTATCAGATTTTGTAAATCCACAGTGCGTGGTTTTGTTACATTTTTTGGAATAAAGTTACCTATATATATATATATATATATATACAACCCCCGGAAGAGGTACTCATTTGTCCGATGTGTGTCATACCTTATATTGTATACACTATGACACACCCCTGCGTAAAATATGACTTAATTATTTATTACTCCCTCTCCCAGGGGTTGCTAGAGCGTCATACAATTGACAAGTGCATAACAGTGACATATCATGTGAGAGTTGAATGAAATATCTTCCAAAGATTAAAATACACTTACAACCCACAACGGCCTAGACCCGTGATCACCTTTAAGCTCCAATTGTGACCTGTAATCTTTAGCTCCGTATTCATCCTCGACCGAAACTTCATCTACCTTCTTAAACGCTCCCTCTGGCACCAGTTGCGATTCATTTCCTAGATAAATAAAAGAAAACACGAGTAAATTTTTCAGTACATTTTGTTTTTCAAAAAGCATTATAAGAAGTAGGAAAGAATTTGGGACCTTTAAGACATTTCTGTTTTGTTGCTGTCCAATTTTGAGGATAAATGGAACAAGTGACCTGAATTGATGAAAGATTGACAGTGGCAGATCCATGATTTTGAAATAGGGGGGGGGGGGCGGGGTGGGGGAGGGGAGTGGGGGAAAGATCCTACAAGTAGTGACATGAAGTGCTCGACTTAATTTGATCCTATCTTTTGCATTACAATTTGTGAAATTTAGATGGGGCCCGGGCTGGATGGGGCCCGGGCTGGCTGGGGCCCGGGCTGGCTGGGGCCCGGGCTGGCTGGGGCCCGGGCTGGCTGGGGCCCGGGCTGGCTGGGGCCCGGGCTGGCTGGGGCCCGGGCTGGCTGGGGCCCGGGCTGGCTGGGGCCCGGGCTGGCTGGGGCCCGGGCTGGCTGGGGCCCGGGCTGGCTGGGGCCCGGGCTGGCTGGGGCCCGGGCTGGCTGGGGCCCGGGCTGTCTGGGGCCCAGGCTGGCTAGGACCCCCTTGAATCCGCCCCTGATTGAGTCCAAGCTATGTGAAGTTCTTTGAAGTACTTCGAACTTCAATTTAAAAAGTACTTGTCAAATAGAGATACCTTCTTGAGTATCATCATCCTCTATGTCTGGTTCGGGTACCTTTGCTTTTTTTGATTTCTTGCCATCTGAAAAAGAATATAAACAGAGTAATAAGAAGAAAATAAGAGGATTAAGAGAAATACAGCATTGTAACCCTAATAATCATCACCTACAACATGGAGACAGTGCCTCACAATCCCTCATTCTTTTCTCCAATTCCCCACCCCAAGATTTTTTTTTGTGGGTTGTAAATTTAGCCACTACTTATACTTATAGAAAAATTACTTATAATATAATTCGTGTAATTGAATACTACCTAATTGGCCACAACCAACTAGGGGACTTACCTACGTTCTTTCTGTCTCTCTTCCCCATCTGAATCTAAGTCTAGCAAGAGCCTCAGTTCAATAATGTCAAGACTTAGGAGGCCTATTTATTAACTTTTAAGGTGTTGTGTTGCTTCTCAGGCAGTTATAACCTAAACATTCAGATTATTCATTTATTTACCACTAAATTATATTATTATATTTAACTAAAATCAATATTAAATTCTAATTTAATTTTTATTGATAGAAATAACGAAATAAAGCTTAGGCCTAAGGCTAAGCATACTAGGCCTACAATCTACACCTCTCAAAGGCTAAAATGGAAATGGATTTCCCAAAGTAAAGTATACTCCCTCTATCGACGTAAAGACAGTTCAATATTTGTAGGGGAAAGCAAATGATTTGTACACAAAATATTATGCAGAAAACTAACAGAAATATTTTTATTGTAATAATTTAAATTTAAAAAAATCTGTATATGTTTAATTATTTCTTATAAGACTATAAAATTATCGTTATCTATATCAATTAAAAAGTTCTTTTACGGTGCCTTGCTATTATAAATAATGGACTTGCCTTCTAACACGACATCTATCTTGCCATGTGTTTTTTGTTGTGATTGTGTTTGTGAAGAAAGGTGAAAAAAAAGTTGGTATATTTTATAACATCAAACAAAATGAGTGATATAGTATTAAATTGTTTTATAACACTTGATCATTAACTACTGCTTAGGCTGGATAGATCTTTAAACTACACTAGACCTACTAGGGGCCTAGCTATGCCTTTTCTTTAAATTTACGATGCTAGGCTAGGCCTCCGATACTCAGCTCTACAGACTACGCTGCGTACGTACGGCTGTCTAGTGTAGGTAAAAAACCGGCTCGATCTGATGATAGGACTGACCTCGATCCCGGATAAGCCTACCTACATACCAAAATGTGCTTTTTACATGTTCAAGTTAAATTAATGTATTGTTGTGGAGTTATCTCTAATAATAATTCAGATTGTATTTTTATTTGTTGTTCATAACATAAACCTAGCCTAATTTATTTTATAAATTTAATAAATAACTTCCAACATAGCAAAATGAAAGTGAAGAAAAAGCAGCAGCCTCAAAATCTAAAGCGTTATAAGAAATCTGTTTACAAGCTACTAGAAAAGAATGATGATGAAACCGAGACAAGTAAAGACCCAAGACTGAGGAGAAAAAGGGTTGGCAAGTCTAGAAAAGAAAGAAGAAAGGAGGCAAAGAAATTAAAGAAAGTTAAAATTCAGGCGTTTCACACCAAGAAACAAAAGGTTTGTTTTAAGTCACAGTGTTAACGGTAAATTAAACTGATTTTTCTTGGATAAATTTAGCTTTTTATTTGTGTTATCTAAATTTTCTACAGATACAAGTGGTTGAAAAGACTGAAGAAGTAAAAAGTGTAAAGAAAAAGAAGAAGAAAACGGTGGCAAAGAAAGAAGGGAATAATAAGGTCTGTTTTGCATCTAAAGCTCTGTCTACACTATCAAACCTTATGTGACAAAGCAATGGGATGTGCCCATATATGGACATGATGATGTCATATCCCTACCAAACTAGTTTGATAGTGTAAACAGAGCTTAAAGACACCTTCCCTACAATTTGTGACGTTTTGTAAAAATAATACATATATATTACTTTAAAAACATTAAACCAGGGTATTCCTTGTCTTAAATGTACGTTTTATTGTAAATTATGATAAAAAGTGAGAAACAATGCACTACCTAAGTACTGTAGCACGTGGCGAGTGACCTCTAGCTAGGCCTAGCTTTGTAGGTAACAGTAACGTACGAACATTGTACGCTAGCTATATACCTAGCCTGACGTTGTATAGTTGCTGCATTAATTGTCTTTCTATTTTTGTCAGACTCCGTTGATACAAATTGGGGATCGGTATTTTCGCTGAAAAGTTTGAAGTATTTCATTTGTTTTGGTCTCACGATCGATCGAAAAGTGGGTGAATTACAGAAGAAAAACAAAAATATCAATCCGCGCGCAATGCATTTTGGGATTTATAGCGGGCCGCTATAATTATTAGAATCGACTTATTTTTCACATTTTTAACCATTTAAAGACGGAAAAAAGTTATCGCAATAGGACCATATAGTATTATTTTCACATTAAATATAGTTTGTGATCTTAAATTAAATATAAAAAAAGGTAGGGAAGGTGTCTTTAAGATGTCTATAAATGTTACAATTGTAGTGATTTTATCTCTCCAAACCAAACAAGACGTAAATCACAATTTTGCCAAATTATAGCAACATTGTATACTAGAATCAGTCTTAATTTCCCCCCACCTCTCCCATTTCATGGTTATAGACTTCTTTTTTTTTAATAAATAAAATTCTTTTGTTTTCTAACAGAAAAAAGAAGAAACGTTGAAAAAGGCTCAGTTGCTAGAACAAAATGAAAAGGAAGACAAGTTGATAAAGAAACTGGAAAAATCTTTGAAATTCAGGAAGAAAAAGAAAACGAAAGAAAAGTTGTTACCGATGGTGTTTAAGCAAGATGGCTTAGATTGTATCCTTTTAAAAATAATAATTTAAAAATAAAATTGATTGATGAAAGATGACAAACAAACAGGAGTGATGACTGTCAACCTCCCATACGTATGTTTTCAGTGGTCTCAGATGAGACAGTAGTCGACTGGGAGGCAGGGAATATAGTAATAATAGTCAATAGCATTGATCAATTTGCATTTGTAAACACCTTTTAACTTTTGTATTGTTTTAGTTATGTTTTTTTTACTTCTTTTACTTTTAATTGTTGTTTTTTTTTTGTATACTGAAACGGCCTTGCTAAAAAACTATATTAAGTGATCAAGTTTTCTGTTTTTAAATAAACTTATTATTATTGTTATTATTATTTTTATTATTATTACTATGCAAGGACACTTATGATGTATAATATTTTACTCTTCTTTTGCTAAATTTATTACCATCGTTATTTTGCTTAACTGTCTACTTTCCAGATCTTCTTGATGTTTGCGATTCAGAAAAAATAAAAGCATTTGAAGACAGTGATTTAGAATCAGATCTCAGAATGGATGATGAAGAAATGCTTTCGTTCTCCGACCAATCAGAGGATGAGAATGATGAGCCTGTTGAAGAAAGCGCAAAAAGAAAAGAGAAAATTATACAAGAGAAAGAAAGTGATAAAATCGAAGAACGAACATTACCTGAAGAATATTCGGATGATGATGATTTTGATTTAAGCAGCGATGATAAAGAAGATGATAATGATGAAGATGATGAGGATGTACAACATATTAAATCGTTACCAAAGATGGATCCGTACGGCAACTTAGTAGGGACGTCCGAAAGCACAGAATTACCCAGCGGCAGTTACATTCCACCTCAAAAACGAGCGCAAATGATGGGTGAAAATAGTCAGAAACAATTGGAACTTGAAAAATTAAGAAAACAGGTCAAGGGTCTAATAAATAGGTGGGTCTTATATTTAAAAAACAATAGTAACTGTATCTCCCTTATCTTAACAAAAACACTGATAATACTATATTTTGTGATTATTTTTATTATGTATATTTTTTTTTTAGGTTAAGTGAAGCAAATTTACAATGGATCTGCTCCCAAGTAGAAGATTTATATTTAAAACACAGTCGTAATGGTAAGTGTAGAGATAAGTGAAGATAATGATATAAAATAACACTGCAAGATAAAGTTATTACTGTATATTACAATTAATCTTTTTCAGATATGAATGAGGCTTTGACAACTATAATATTACAAGTGTGTGTGTCGCCCTCTCTCACTCCAGAACGTCTTGTGTTGGAGCATGTGTTATTAATCGCAATACTGCACACTAGTATTGGAAGTGAAGTTGGTATGAAAAGATAATTATTGTTTCTTAGATTTTACATTGAAGTAAATGTAGTTTACAGATATTTGATCAAGATTACATGAATTACATTTCCTATGGTGTAATAATATTGTAGAATAAATAAATCAAATTGTTTTTAACAATTTCCAATTTAATGAGTGATATTTGCTTTTGAAAAATAGTTTTTGTTACTATACTTTATTTGATATCTTATTAACGATTTTTGTTAAATTGAGCTGTACTGTAGGCCTAACAGTTTTTAAATTGTCGAACAAAAATGGTTTTCTTTTTTTAAGGTGCACATTTTATAACAAGGGTTGCTAAAGAGTTTTCAACCTTATATGGTAGTGGCGGTAACTATGGTGTTGGCAAACAATGCGACAATATATTACTCATTTTTTCTCATCTCTATAATTTTAAAGTAAGTTTAATTTATTCATGATAATAAATACAAGTGATATTTTATTTGACTAAAAAGCAGACTTTAGAATATTATCTATTAAATTACATCTATGACTTTATCTTTATTATACATGTGTATTTATATATATTATGTATTTATTTCACTTGCACGTAAAGGGCTTGTGTTGCCCAAAAAATCTGCACATTTTTCTGATTGTTTTAATTAAATATCGTTTTGATTTAGCTTATTTCATTTTGTATCTTCATTGAGGTCCAGCCACTGATAACCACAACATTGTCATTCTTTTTAGTAATTTGCCTTTGGATTTATATATTGTTATATTGAAAAAATTAAGATGAGGAAATCTGTGACAATGAGAAAAAGTCCATTAGACCATTGGAGCTTTCATGGTATTATAACTCGATTGGATAGCAACTATTTAGCACTCTCTGCGTGGTACGGTAGAACAGCACTATTCCCTCAATTGTACGCATGTGCACCAGAGATCAAATTGATACGCTCTCATCTTTTCACTTTTTTTTTTTTAGATTATTCACTGCACGTTAATTTATGACATCATCAGGAAACTTGTGACATCATTCACAGAAAGAGATATTGAAATGTTACTACTCATCATCAGGAGTAAGTCTGAATGTGTTTGTTTATACATTATTTAATAATGGTTTCATCCTTTTTGATATACCATGTATTCTGATATTTTTTATTACTAGATTTTCAAAATGTGTACCACAATCTGTCTCAAAGTCTAAACTATCAAATTTTATTTGACAAAAATATGTGTTTTGTTCATATATAGACAGGATTATGCCCATATATGGACACGATGAACTCACATCACCACCATATCACACTTTTTTTGTCAAATTAGTTCAACATATATCATTACAATAAAACTGTAAAAATACATTCTGATTGGTCTGTCTAGGCTGTGGGATGAGCCTACGTAAAGATGATCCTTCCGCCCTCAAAGATATCATCTTGGAGATAACAAGTCAAGCAAATGCCTGTTCAAAGGAATTCAAGGAACAGTAAGTTGAATCAAGATATATACTTAACTGTTGCTAAAAGGTTAAAGCGTGGTTCCCACTAGCGACGCAACACAAGGACGTAACGCAACGCAAGTGAATTGACCAATCACAAGCGATGGCTTATTCGCTTGTGATTGCTAACTGTCTGTAACTTCGCTTGTCATTGGTTAAAACGCTTGCGTTGCGTTTACGTCCTTGCGTTACGTTCTAGTGGGAACCAAGCTTAACTGTCGCTACTGGAAGCCAGCAGACAATAACAATTACTGACTAAATCTACAGTGTATATCAACTACCATCAGCTCAATTTATATTCATTTCTACACCCTTACTATAAAGATATCTATGTAAATGATAAATTTGTTCACTAAGGTATTCTATTTTTTCCTTATACTGTATGATAATATAGTATAGATACAATGGTATGGTGAATGAATGCATTGAGGTACCTACCTTGCTAGGCATTCTTTTTGCCTTGTCTTCATATGTTCAAAGATGGACATACACATAATATATGCTGTAAAATAATATTCTAAAAGTTTCAGACATTGCAATTATCATGATAGGTGACTCACTGGTGGGGCATTTAAAAGGCAAAATCTGAAAGGACTGTAATACATACTACTAATTTTTCTTTCATTTTGTCAATCAGATCTAGAGTCAAGTTTATGTTAGAGATTTTAACAGCAGTTCGGAACAACAATCTTCGTAAGATACCAGGCTATGACGCAGACCATCTGGAGCATTTAAAGAAACTCTTAAAAGGCATCAGTAAAGGTAATAAATGCCACACATAAAAATCTGTATGAAGATAAACTATTAAGATTTTCAATATTTGTATATACAGATGAAAGAGTAGTATAGGGTTCATCCATTGTCTGTGGTTCACTCGGGTTATAGATCCATGACTATTAACTGTTACTGTATATCCTCTGGTATAAAACCTATAATTTAAAGCAAAAAATAGTTAAAGTGGCTGCCATTTTGTATGATTTTAACTACTAACTTTGTCATTTTATAAGTGAAAACATTTTTTTTTTTTTCTATGGAATTGATTAACTTTATTAAAACTACAAAATAACATGTTCAAAGTCTGATTAATTAATCTCCTTTTTTATGTTTTTTGGGGACAATACATCTTTATAAACATTTTCTTTTTGCATTATTTTTTCTCTTTCAGCATCAGCGACAGAAGCTATGTTGACTGTATCCCTAGAAGATTTATTATCAGCTGACGTGAACGGTCGCTGGTGGGTGGTTGGTTCCGCTTGGACGGGTCGACAACATTCAAATGACAGCAGTAACGTAGTGAATAAAGAAGTGAACCAGATGAGTTCTAAAATAATGGAGTTATCCCGACAACAAAGGATGAACACGGATATCAGAAAGACGATCTTTGCCGTGATAATGACAGCTGAGGTTTGTTGTTTCAAAATACTTTAGAACTGTATAAATGAGTGAGTGGCCGAGCGGTTAAGACAGTGGAACCGTAAATACGTAGCCATAACATCGGCAAGGGTTCGAGACTCACTCACTCCATGGTTCTGGTGGTAGAACGAGTCTTCTCGGACTATAAACCGTATGTCCAGTGTACACATCTAGCTCATTTGCACTTTAAAGAACCTAGTACAACTTTCGAGACGAGTAGGAGGTTACCCCAGTGTACTAGACCACACACAGCCACTTTCACCCACCGGCAACTAAACCAGTACCGTACCCACATCAACTCCTTAAGAGCGTAGCCAGCCCTAGAGGAGATAGGCACCGCTGAGTGATATGCCTGTTGCATTGTATCATGAGTACTACTACTGTATCTCATCTGCTACGCCCCTACGACCTAGGTCATGAGGAAAAAAATATAGATCCTTTTAGCTTGATGAAAGGACTTCAAGTAAGCTATTTGGTTGGGTGACTGTCATCGTCCCAGCACAAATGATTTACATTGCCTGTTCAACAACGTATTAAGTATAAACTGACGTTGTTCGTTTTTAAGATTCTAAATGACAGCGCTCCAGCTTACTTACCTGACCTTGTGGTCAGAGGCCTACGATCATTGTCACAAAACATTCTTCAAGAGCGTAGAGCCAAAAATCAGTGGGTTCCAAGATCTTTTTACGTTTCAGAAGTGAATGGAACAGTTAAACGCTTCACTAGTCTGAAGTGTCACATGGGTGGGGGACAACGGCGCTGTACAAGTTTTCATTTATTCTTAATTTTATTATAAATAAATTCATGACAGGGATATCCTAACATGTTGTAGGGTAAATTGCATGGCCACATAAAAACTGCTTTGATAAGTATAACAACATTCATTTTTATTGACAAATCAACATTTTTCGTGTAGGCCCAATTTATTTTCAGGTAGTGGTTTTAGGAACACAAGAAATAGTAGGGAACCCTGAAGCCTCCCAAGGCAATTCTAAAGATTTAAGAAGTCCGGCTTTCATAATTGTAATCATAATATTGATGATACTGAACTTTTCTTTTTTTAGGACTACATTGATTCATTTGAGAAGCTCCTGAGGCTTGGATTGAAATCCGGACAAGAGCGAGAAATAGTTCACGTTATTGTTGGTTGTTGTCTGCAGGAGCGGGCGTTCAATCCGTACTACGCACACCTGGCTACTAAGTTCTGTACTTATGACAGAAAATATAGAGTATGTCTTTTTCCTCTTCTTAATTTCTTGAAATATTAAGTATTATCTCTATTACAAATTGTAACAGTAGTCGTATAAAGAAGAATGACTTTCTCCACATTATCTTCATGAACGTATTAAGCCATTAAGGTCATCCTAAACTTACGTTAACACCACCTAGAACCAACCTAAATTCTGTGCCCTTTTCAATTCAAATCTCTCCTGAAAACTCACCTATTTCAATAGTTTTTTTTTTAAATTGCGCTTATAAGTGTTTAATATTATAGGACTTACGGCCAATTTACACAGACGAGCAGCAATGAAAACCTGCATGCTTGTCCCGCGTATAATCTGTATCTATCCCGAGGGGGTGTCTGATCAACCGCCCGTATATTTCTGTTTTTGCTTACCATTTACAGCTTCCCATTACCACTCATCTGTGTAAATTGGTCTTTACGAAGTAACAAAAGGTATTATACATTATAATAATATAAAAAAATGAAGTACCTACAAATTGACAAAACTATACTTAAATTGTTTTATAACTCTGTAATTCTCAGTGTAATACTTTTTTGTAATGTTTGTTTTTATGGTAATACAATGCAAAAAGATAAAATTAAACTTAATCGAATAGGAAATAGAGCAATTAGACTAGTAGGAGAGCACTTACCTGATGTTGAATCCTTGTATAAAGAAAATGTGTTAAAAAAAGTAAAAAGTATCATTGATGATGAAACACATCCTCTTCACAAACAATTTGCTCTCATGAATTCTGGCATAAGACTACGTGCACTTAATACCAAAACAAAACGGTTTAGGTGC
This sequence comes from Antedon mediterranea, assembly GCF_964355755.1. Classification (NCBI taxonomy): domain Eukaryota; kingdom Metazoa; phylum Echinodermata; class Crinoidea; order Comatulida; family Antedonidae; genus Antedon; species Antedon mediterranea. Next base: position 34,724,554 of record NC_092670.1, on the reverse strand, counting down.
TCGTTTGTACCTAATGCTATACACTTATATAACTCCAGAGTACAAAGGTAAAATGTAATTGTAACCGATAATTTTTATCTAATTTTAACAATTTTTAGCCTCTTAACTTTTTGTGTGTGTTTTTGTAAATTGTATTTTATATTTTTGTATTTTGCCAGTTTTCAAATCACATTTCTGTTTTTTAAATGGACAATAAAGTATATATGACTATGACTATGACTATGACTATATAGTAGCCATTTCTTATCACTAATATATTAAAAATTAAACAATTTCAGATGGGTCTTCAGTTTTCATTTTGGGACAAGTTTAAATCATTAGAACAACAACCAGTACATGCTACAAACAACTTAGCATTGCTCATTGTACATCTGCTGGTGGCTAATGCAATGTCCATTTCAGTTCTGAAGGTAAGGAAATGACCACAACCAATTACGGTTGATTCCATAGCTGTATGTCCAGTTAATAATAATAAGACTTCCTTTCTGATTCCATAGCGGTATGTCCAGTTATAAGTTAAATCTGCTATACATGGGTGGTGATGCTTAAAGATGTGTTGTCCCCTAAAAAAATAATTCTTAAAATGTATTTGTTGAATATGCCATTTTAATGTTACATAATACTATAGTTATCCACTTTGACCAAAAATTGGATTGAAAGAAAAAATAGTTGAATTGGCCTGCCAGCAGTACTTTTTGTGTAGTATGACTCATAATTCATTGAAATAAATATTAAAGGTATGATTCATTTTTATACTTATTATTTCAAACTAGGTAATTGAGTTCAGTGATATGGACAAGCCTATGGTCAAATTTTTGCGTAAAATTCTAACATCGCTTTTAATGGAAAACGAAGAAGAAACGATTACAACCGTCCTTGGAAGTCTCTCGGCGTTCCCGAAGTTCAATTTACTACGCGAAGGTCTTCGTATTTTTCTTTTTCATTTCTTGAGGAAAGGAAATGAGAAGAATATCAAAGATGATACGATGTGGCAAAAGATGAAAATTGCTGAACAAGCCTTATTAGGAAATATGAATATTCAACTGTAATAATTAATATTTAAATATGAACAATAGTAAGCACGCCTTATTATGAAATATGAATATTCAAATGTAATAATCAATATTTAAATTTCTTGAGGAAAGGCAACATGAAGATCAATAAAGATGATATGTGGCAAAGAATGAAAATTGCTGAACAAGGAAATAATATAAATATTCATTAAATAATTAATATTGAAACGTGAACAATATTTAAAGCAATATACAGTATGAATAATATGACTATTCAACAAATATAGTATTTGACATTGTTAGGAAATATGAATAAAATAGAACTCCTCCTGGGACAGCCCAGACAATATTTTACCTTAAAGCATGAATTTTAAATATAAAATCTGATTAATTGTACATAAATCAAATATTTGTAACAGAAATCAAGATGAAAAAACATGAATTTTGCTTAATATGGTCAAATACCAAATTTTGCCAAATTCTGCCATAAAAACCAGAAAGACTTTTTTTCAGTAGTTAGGTAGTTTAACCTAATGTAATAACATATCTGGTGACTCCCTAGAAGGTGAAAAAAGATGGTGGATATACGGTGGATAATTTTTGCTATAGCATGAAAATAAAAATCTGAAGTTGAATAAAAATACCAGAAATGTAAAATTCAAGTTATATTACCTATATTTAGTCATCTGATAAAATTTTTTACCACACTGTTTATTTTTCATAGCTTTTTAAAATGCCTCTCTAATAAAAAAATTAGTGTACAAAAGAATAGAGATTTTACTGTGTAATTTGAACTATCCCACTGATAAGAAAGTGCTTATTTTCAACAAGCTTGTGTAACACAAATAAAATCCCAAAAATTATGAAACATAGGGGAAACTATAGATCAATAATTATTGGAATGCATGATCAATAGAAATTTTTTGCCCGCACCTGGCCTTTAAAAACGGAACAAGTGGAAATATGATGCCACTATGGCAATAAAGGCTAACCAATATTTGGGTCCCCATAATAGAGGTTCTGTGTTCAACAATAGAAAAGAAGTAAACACACAATTTTAATAATAAATACGCAAACATATATATGTCTTAGTCATTTATTTTACTGTCTTTTTGTATTAATAAACTAAAATATGTTATGAACCTTCCTGGAGAGAAACCAAGGTGATATACATGTTATAATAATATTTCATATATATGAATCAATATAAGAAAATAGTAGTTACAGATATTATTACTTATCGGTTATAAAATAAATTTCAGTTATGAAATTTGTCATATGATAGATATTCGAATTTCAAGGTTACAAAGATAATTTAAAGCTCATGAAAAAATGTACATGATTGTAGTATTCCATAAGACCATAAACACAAGATGCCATCCTCCAAGTTCAAGGTCTTGGGTTCAAATCCATGCAAGACCAATTGAATATTCCGTAAACTTCTAATTCAAACCACCTTTTATATTATAGTATCATAATTATATCATATATGTTACATGATTTATAAAGAATACAAAAAAACTAATGAATAATATAATTTATTAATAGTAGCCCAGAAATATAAAATAATATTTTTTCATTTGTCCACAAGAATAAAATAATATTTTAAACTAAAAATGAATATTTTATAATTATTGAAACATATGCTTTCAAATTAAAAACCATTATCTAATAATAATCATTTACATAATAACGAAAAAAAAACGTTAATAAGTACATTACCCATCATTATTGGTCGCTTTTAATATAGTTCGAAACTGAAAAAATAAATATTTTGTTTAATCCACCAAACTATTTATACATCCCGATTTTCTTGTTGATAGTATAATCTTAAAATTATATACAGTCTTTATCAAATATTAACATAATATATATATATAAATCTCTAGATACATTAAGTTAGGACCATTTTTTTTCTCCTTAAAAGATTGTTTGATATGGGCCACTCTTCATTTTTTATTAAATTAAAGGAATTGTTTTGACTGGGTTATACCATTAAATATACTTCCACCTTTGCTAAAATGATCAAATGATGATGGCACAATGGAACATTCTGTCATGTGTTCGATCAATTCCGCAGTGTGTATTTACTACAATACAATATTGTTTGAAGATATGCATGGCGAAATCAATATGTTGATACCAAACTTTATATTAACAATACACTATAAAAAAAAAACATTTTGTTTGTACCAAGGTATATCTGTAGAGTTAAGGCACTTTTTGAAACACTGTTCAAATGATGTAATTATTATGAAACATACATTTAAACATTTTAAAGGTTGCTCTTGGTATCAAGGTATATCTGTAGACAAGGCCTTTGTTTGGACACTTGCTGTTAAAATGGTGCAATTATTTGAGAGACCCACATAAACCATTATTTTTGGTACACAAGGTGTATCATTAGACAAGGCACATTCAGAAATATGTTATTATTTCAGATAAATTATTACATTTTTTGTCGGAGATTGTGTGGTTAAAGTTGTCCAAACTTTGGTAATGGCATGTATCTAACTTGATAACAATGTTAGGTGCCTCTTGCAATATATACATGTAAAGTAGGGTATTGCACAGGGCTTAAAAAGATACATAATAGTGGTATAAGGGGTGTGTGTGCTGGGTGTACGGTCATCCTGTGTACACTGCACATCAAACTTTTTTTTTTTTAATCCAGAAAAAAAAACAGAAAAAACTCTAATACATTCATATTGAAAATAATTTTTTACATCTGTGCCTGTGAATGTTAAATCCTTCCAAGATTCAATAAAAAAAATTTCCTATGTTGTTATTTCACTTCATGATTTACATATATTAAGGAGTATCACAATCGAAATATAAGACTACTTCTTATTTCTTAATTATCACTTTTAAATTATTTACAAACTCTGCTTACAAAATTGTTCCAACATTATGAAAATAAAATATATATGGTATGACTTATATGATTAACATATCCAAATAGAATCCCTGTAATTAAATATTAATTGTAAATAATATATGAACTGAACCAGGTATTTCAGCCAATGGATTTAACCAGAAATAGTTGGTCTCAATCCCACGATTTATGGGTTGAATGAAATATTAAAATCCTCAATGTTTCTATAATCACAAGACATCTGAACATTAACATAAATAGATGTTTTTCATCTTATTTCAGCTTGGTTCTCACTATGGGTGTGTTTTCGAAGCCAAATAAAATTATTTAAATTTATTAACCAATCAGGTAAATATTAAAAATATAAAGTGTGCATGATCAGTCATTACCAGACAACCAGATGCCCAATCACAATGCCACAATTTGTCCTTCAGGTCAAAGGTTAAAAATTATCACATTTATCCGATAATTATAATAATTTAAATGGGATAATTATCAGGTAATTTTTCTGGAGTGGAATAGGTTAAACCTGGTTTCCACAGGCAGTTTATCATCAGTTAATCATCAGTTGATTTTTATTGGTTAATTTTTGACTGCGGAAACAGGGCATAGGACGTAACACAAGGACCTAACACAAGGACGTAAGCAAAACGCAAACAGTTTGACCAATGACAGTCCAGATAATCCATCGTCTACTATGAATCATTCAACTGGCTTCAGTAGAAATACTACTTTATCATGATTTCAAATCAAACAAAATTATAAATATGTATAAAGAACTTGAAGTAATTATAAAATAAAAAATGTTAATTTAGTTAATATTGCTTTGTCTTCAAGTTTTATTCTATATTGTTTTTTATTTATAACTGTACATTCATTTTAATCAGAACGGAAAAACTGAAATATGGTCATTTTTTTTATAATACCAAAATAAAAAGTGACATTTCAATACATCGTTCAGATCCAACAACCCCTCCTTATGATGCCTCAAGCCCTCCACCCCTTTTTTCATATTGGTTACGATTGTGGAGAGTTCGCCTATACAAGCCATCTTGGCTTATGTGTTATGTATGTTAAATTAACTGGTGTGCAAGTAATAGCATGTGCTCATTTGTGTCTTTCAATACATTCAATGCTATTCCTTGGATTGAAATCAAATGCACCAGGCATCCCATAGTTCCATAGCCTCTAATTTGCATACTTTTACGTACTGTTACCGGCAAACATCTGGAATAAGAAATATTTTTGTGTTGTTAAAGAATTACTAACAAAAGTTCAGAGACTTAACTACTTAATATAACTTGTGGTTTTAAAGTATTTATTATTTTATAAACATAATCTCAAGAATTATGAATTTACAGCTATCTTTTATAGTTATAATAATCATCATCATAATTCATCATATATATCACAATTTTATACAGTATATAACAAAGCCTAAAATTATGTGATATGAAGCTAATAGGATAGCAGAACAAGAGTATGCTTTAGCAGGGATGCCATATTTGAGGGGTGGAAGTGTAAGGAGAAAGGTGTACATTTTCAGCCAGGAAATATACATTTTTTGGTAAAAAAGTATTATACAAAAAGCTACATCTAAAATGCACATTATTATAATTATCAAATTAATTTTCCAAAATATTAATAAATTATCCAATATATATTGCTGCCACCAAATATTATACCGTTCTGCGTACCTCTACCATACACTGCTTTTGTGCCATCACATACATAAAATAAACCGATATTCATATAAATGCAACATAGTACAAAAAATTCTAACAAAAACTAAACTTTTTGGAAACCTGAATTTAAGCCAGTCCAGATTAAAATTTGATACCTTTTAAATATGTTAAACTGGCCTAAGTGTATCCCATATTTAGAAAAGTACTTTGGAAGCAGCCTACAGAATTAGTATTTATTTTAAGCTGACCTGTCTGAACTTTGACACACTTCCACTTGTCTGAATGTCCTGTAGCTCCTCATTTCTTGGATTTCGATAAGCAATGATGGTTCCGCTCCGGCCAGCCACTGGTTTTGATGCAGGTTGTGGGGCCACAGTAGCCTGGGGTATGCTAGTTGATCTCCCAGATAAAACTCCATTCTCGTTTTTTGTAGGTTCTGGTGGCGTTTTCTCTACAATGACAACGTTTGGGTGCACAATTGCTTCTTTAAGACTAAACTTATCAGATTTATTGTCCACTTCAGCTTTTGTCTGTAAAGGTTTTATGATCTCTGTTGTCTTTTCAGATTGATGATCTGGATTCGAGTCCGACCGTCTTTTTGTTTCGTGCCCTACCGCGTTTGACGACTTGGCTGCGTCACTCTCTGCACGAGGTCTCATTGCCGCAGAGAAAATATACGAATGTTTCTTTGGTTTTGTTTTCGGTTTTAAAGATCGGAAAGCGGAAGCTAAATCTTTATCAGTTTCTGGAGATTGTACTTTATTTGGAATTTCTGAATGAGGTGGAGATTTCTTAGGAAGGTGCAAATCTTGAGGTGTGCTTGTTTTTGTCGGTTCTTTTTTCGCAGTTGTTTCTGTCGCAACTGGAGTTACTGTACGGGTGTCCTGATTAGCAACTGGTGGCTGCTGCACATTCATCATGCCTTGAGATTGTAGCAACATTTGTTGCTGTATAAGCTGTTGCATCTGTTGTGCTTGTAGCGCCAATAGTTCTTGTGCAGACATCATCGGGGCACCAGACTGTGCCTTCTGTTGTTCCAGCAAGTTTTGTTGACTATTTATCATTTGTTGCTGGAGAGTTGCAAACTGTTGCTGAAGCAACTCGTATTTATCTTTAAGATCTTTCACTTCAACCTCAGTTGCTGCTGATTGTTTAATAGGAATTTCATTACTGACCTCACCATTTGTGGCTTTTGTCACATCATCACCAGCTGTGACCTTTGATTGTTCGCTTTCTTCTTTCATTTGCTGAGGTTTATTACTACTTTCTACATCTTCTCCTTCTTTCTCAGATTTAGTAACCTCCATTTTCTCCTCAGAGATTGTATCAATTTTACTCTCTGAAATCGGACCAGTTTCAATGTACATGTCATTATTTTTCTCAAAAATGTTATCATTGCCATTAACTTCTTTAATATCATCCTCTGCTTTTTTCTTAATTTTATCTTCACTTTCATCTTCATTTTTCTCTTCTTCAACAGACTTCATTAATGCATCTACAACAGCAATTTCAAGTTCCCTTTCTTGATCCATGTTCAAAGTCTTTCCATCAACCTCATCTTCCCTATGTTCTGTACTCTCTATTGCGAGGTCATCAGATGGGTCAGAGGTCACTGCATTTGACTGTTCTTTTTCGTCATCCTCCTCTTTTTGCACTATACAGTAAGAAAATATATTAGTACAAAATATATACAGTACCTCAAAATGTAAAAGTCGGAAAATTGAAATGGAAGATATTGCCCTCAATCAATTAACTGTAGTACAGGGGATCTGGAGGCTGCTCTTAGGGCATACACTCCCCACTTAGAATTATGAACAACTTTTTAAACCAATTTTTTACAGAATACTAATACTATGTTTAAATAATCCTAGATCTGTCACTGGTGTAATCACAATTTCAATGAACAATCTAAAATTAATAATCTTAAATCAATAAATTCATCAATTTTAATTTAATTCTTATAGAAATAATAAATTGGGAAAGAAAAAAATTTAAAAAAAAATTGTTTAATCGATTGCTTTAGGTTTTGTTTCATCCATTTCAACATTTCCATCGAGTTAATAGAAATGCAGTAAATAAAATATAAATAACAAGTCAAATGCAATATAAATAATATAAATTAAATAAAATGCAAAAAAATATCAAGAATATGATCATTTACAATTTGAAATATACAATCTATAAAGCAAAAAAAAGAAAAGAATAATTTGTAAATACTAAAAGAAAAGAGGAGATCAATATAAATAACAAGAAATGTTTAACACAAGTTTGATGCATGAAGATCTAGGCACTTTCCAATTAAATGTCCCTGTATGCGCACAATGAATTTAATCGACGCAAGTTCTTAAGCGTGTTTCCCACTAGCAATACAACGCAGTGACGTATTGACAGAAAGTGGTGTATTGCATAATTAGGAAACAGTGCTGCAAACATCGCAGGTTTGATTTCAGGTAGGCAGGCCAAACACAATTATTAGAAGGGCATTTTCTTACGTTGCGTAGATTGCGTTATGTTGCACCGCTAGTGGAAACCACGCTTTAGCAAATTAAGACATCTATATAGAGGTAGCAAGTTAACCTTTAAAGTTACTCAAAATTGTAGAACAAAACATTCAAATGATTATTTGTACAGTGTGTGAATTATATGTGCACATGCTTACTAAACAAGGAACGGAGAAGATGATCATGAAATAAAAAAAATAAAAAAGTTCCATATGAATATAAAAACTGCTAACAGCAGAAAAAAAACCTTTTGAATACAATGACTTAGTCTACATCTCACACAAAAGACAGCACCATTTTGTTAAATAATGGAGATCATAAAGAAACTGAATGGCACCAATTCCGTTCTATGAAACGAAGTGTCAATGTAGCTTAATTAAGCATTTTTATAGATAATATTAATGAATCATTTTTTTAAATTTAGCACAGGTTATATGTGATTAGGCTTGGTTCCCACTTGTACACAGCACAAGGACATAGATACAATGCAAGTGAATTTACCAACTACACGCGATTGTTCGAATAATCGATCGCTTGTGATTGGTCAAATGATTTTGTTTATATTTATTTGTGTTGCGTTATATCCTAGTGGGAACCAAGCTTTAAAGAGTTTTTTATTAACAATTATATCTCAACGATTATTGGCCCATGAAGCCTACTCATAGTGCAAGTAAGTTAACTAAGTCTGAACAGACCCTAGGTCATATACCTATAAAATAACACATGCATCATGCAATAGCATATGTTCATAAATTCATCATGCATTTAAGCATTAGGTAAACCTAAAGCTCTGTCTACACTATCAAACTTTATGTGACAAAAAAATATGATGTGCCCATGCGACATGATGAGGTCATAACACTACCATATTTAAGCATATCACTACTACAGTTGGGCACATCACACTTTTTTTGTCAAACTTGTTTGATGGTGTGGACAGAACTTAAGCCTAATATTATTAAGGTGAATTGACATATCCCAAGATGTTTAAAAAATGGTAGATGCGTGTAATATACAAAAAAGCAAACCTGGCTCAGTGATTTTGTGAAGAGAATCTGAATTAGGCAAGTTAGGATCCTGTTGTGTTAGTGTGCCCTCATCCATTTCCACAATGTTAGCTGAGCCTACTACATTAACGTTATAGCCTACTGCGCAAGGCCTTGGGGCAGCAATTGGTTTGGCCGGGGATGTGGTTGGAGTGACCATAGCCACTGGTTGACCGTTAGCGGTAAACCGCTCAACCTGTTGCGAATGTTGAATGGAGACTCTAGGGATGGGAACTGGTTTTTTACTAGCACCTTTAGGCGGCACTTTAGGAGGTGTCTGGGGCCATAATTGGAAAGGTTTTGGTGGCCTGGGTGGTTTGTAGGAATTTCTGCCACTGGAAGAAGATGCACTGGTTGAGCTCGGGGAATGCGTACCTGTGAATGGAACTTTTTGTGTTTAGGAGATTTTATAGACAAATACAAGAGAGCAATTCTATACTACAGACAGGATATTAAATAGACTTTTTGAATGGGTCAATCAAATTCACTTTTTAAAAAGAAGTTACCATGGTTAATTTTGAAAAATTTGAAGGTCAATTTGAAAAGAATGTTCCTTCTTAAGAGAATTTTAGTAAGGTCAAACCCAATAAGTGCTTTTTATTTTCACCTCTTTGTGATATGTTCTTTTGCAAATGTTTTCCAAGACGAAAATGTGCATTATGAAGGGGGTTTGAGTGAAAATTGAATTAAAAAAATAAATATTTACTTTGAAAAAGTCTATAAAATGGTCAGATGCAGAAAGCGGAGAATTTATGTGTATACAACAGATAGCATACAACTACTGAACTACTACCACTAAGAGTGCAATATGACAGTGCATATACAAAGTTTGCATTATTTTCCTATAGAATAAATCCCTCAAATCAATTATCTTACTATCTTTACTTGATGTGTCAGAGTTTAATGATAAATCGTTAGTAGCAGAGGGGGAAACCGTCACCGTGTTATTACTGGAAGAGCCTACTGAAAGTTCCCGAGTTAGTACACTATTGGTTGGAACACAAAGATCTGATTGGTCGATGGGAATACACGACTTGTCTACGTCACCTGGTTCTTTATTTCGGATGGGTCCAAAAGCACCCGCTAGTATTTGTTGTCTGTGTAGGACACACTCGTGTTCGCCCGTCTCTTGGTTGCACGTACACTGAATATGTCTTTCTGAGCGTTCTTCAACAAAAACTATGAATTAACAATTTAAAGAGATAAATAAGTAATGCCAATTGACATTTGAAGTATTATCAAGTGTTCTTCAACATAATACATCACCACTCCTCTTTCACAAATGCCTAATAATAGGCTACTATAAAATTATGAATGACAGATTCCTCTACATGGGATTCTCAGAAATGCTTAAGGTGACATACAACTATAAGTGATGAAACAGATGTTTTATGAAAATAAAACACTATTACTTCACAATATGTATACAGGGGCGGATCCAGCATTATAGATTAGTGGAGGCTAACTATTTTATAAATGATAAAAATGATCCGTGGGATTGCAGAAAAATAGTCATTAAAGACATGGCTGTTAAATTGCCGGTGGGGCTAAAGCCTGATTAGCCCCCGGCTTAATCCGTGCCTGGTGTACAGTATTTATTTTTTTTTACATTTTATATTATATTGTTTGATTGTACAGTTGGTTACAATATCTATGTTTATTTTAGTATAATATGAAGTGAGTGCAGAATCAATTAGGTCTTAACTTTCGTCTATTCTCACTTCTGGTTTATTCATTAGTAACTAGTAATACTAATTACCGTATTATTATTATAGAAGCCACTGTTAAACATTTCAAACTAGCATACTTTCAAATGGATACAGCTACACTATTATACTTTTTGGTTCTTATATTTCAATATTAAGAAAAATGCTAGGCAGACCTCTCAACTTGGAAAAATCAGAAGGAATTTTTAAAGCATGTCCAACCTATAAAGGCCGCTATAATATTTTGAAAATTACTTCAAACTATAGGGTGATATTAAAAAAATAATATAATAATATATTGGCATCTATACAATAGTAAACATGGGTATTTCATGGCGTACCAAAGGCGGAAAATGCAGGAAATAGCACAAAGATTGGAAGACTATTTATTTATTTAACTTTGTTTTACAAGGGTAGCTCCAACAGTTGTACTTCATCTTGAAAAGGCCATCTATCAGTATTATTGGGATATATCTTTATGATTATCCAAAATATCGGGAGAAATTATATTTTAGCGAGAGAGCGGGAGATGACCCGAAATATCGGGAGACTCCCACCATTATCAAGAGAGTTGAATTATATAAACCAGTGGTAAAAATAGTTTATAATTCATGAACATTACCCAGAATTACTTTAAAAACAAATGAAATTGTGTTCATAACTAAAGATATGGTTTGTCAAAATATTATTTTAATATAAAATTTAAAAAAATTAAAAAGGAAATACCTTGGTCTACTTCTGGTTCTTCTGCTTCTGCATCAGAGTTTTGTGATGAGCATACACTTTGATCTAATATAATAACAAATAAAAAAGACGTACTCTTTTAATTATTATTTCTTTATACTAGGTGTCCCCTTCAGCGAAAGACTGGTCTCCCAGAGGGACCAGTTATGATCAGTGGCTATGGGACAGTGGCTGTGTGTAGTAGTACACCGTGGTAACCCCCTACACGTCTTGAAAGATGTACTAGATTCTTTAACGTGCACATGAGCTAGATGTATAAACTGGATCTCTGGTTTATAGTCCTATCCAAAAAGACTCGCTCTACCACCAGAACCATGGAGCGAGTGAGGTTAGAACCGCTGCCGATGTTATGACTACGTAATCACAGTTCCCCTGTCTTAATCACTCTACCACTCATCACGTGCAATTCAAGTGTTATAAGATTGCCTTTCAAAGCAAAAATTAAGTTAAGATATACTATTTTTTAAAGATAAAATGTACGTCAATCGAAGGATAGCCTTAGAACGAAAGAGGCACTTTTAAACACTGTTTTGTTTAGCAGGAGATAAGATCCCCCTTAAAAGTTTCCCTCCAAGTATAGACCACTACCTGTAAGAACATTTAGCTTTTAGTGTTCCTATGCGTATAATTGGCAAGTCAAAATCCCTCTACCTAGTTAATGCGTTTTTTGCAACCACTTAGGGAGTCTTGATTAAAAAGAATAAATAAATTGAAGTGTTTGACAGGTAGTACAATAAAATACTTAAATTTGATACATAAAAAAAAAATGTTTAATAAATTAAATTATTATTTTTATAAATAAAAGAAAATAATTAAATAATTATTGTTTTAATAAAGATAAACTTAGTAATACAGTAATATTCAGAACCAAATGAAATATGAAAAATACAAGCAATATTTAATGTGCAAAGAAACCCAAAGCAAGCCATGCAATGGTTATATACTGTAAGTTACTTTCCAACGTCACATTTCATTACGTAATTTAATGGACCATCACCAAGTTTGTTAGCCTGTCTTCAACCAATGACTTACCATCATCTTCTTCTGGAGGGGGCTCATCAGGGGGAGGGGGAGGTGTAAATGTAGGCCGGTCTGCCTTTGTCTCAGAGCAATAAGGGGCCGGTATGTTAAAGTGTAGTGTACCTGAAACGTGATTGATACAACTAAACAAAACATGCTTTTACAAGATGTGCATTTATGTGAAAGTGAACATGAATTGATGTACAAGATGAATTAATATGATTTAGAAAAACAAGTTTCTAATTACAGGGCCATGATTCAAGATAGAAAGAATAATTATTTGTTTTTATTTTACGGGCAATTGTTTATCCAACTCATGTGTGAATGTCGGGTCACAGCACTTTCTTAAAATTTTAGATGCTGTAATTGTGAAACAATGGCCGAAAAACATAGATGTGAATTGTTATTTTGTTAAATGGCTGGGTGCTGATGACACAAATGAACTAAGGAACTGTGTATAGTGTGCAACACAAAAACTCATGTATGATTAACATAAAAAGGTTATATTCCTAAAAATTGATTTAGTAAGTCAGTCCCATGGGGAAAAGGATAGATGGTTAAAAACATGCATATTCATTAAATCATGCATATTAATTAAAACATGCATATTCATTAGATCCAGAGCAAAACCCAGATCATTTTTGGCAGAATGCCATGGCAAAATTGTACAGTAATGCCAGAGGGCAAAGAGTGGGGTGCCATATTTATTTATTTATTTAAGTAACATGCTATACAGTAGAACCATGTAACATATCATGCAATCCAGAACATATTGGAATTCCATTAACAAACATGCAAGAAAGTGTTTAAATTTTGGTTCTTTTTTTTCTATAAAATACCAAATAAACTATAAAATACCAGCCAATTCTCGGTACTGTATCTATTTCCTAAGTATCATAGAAAAATTTCGTAATAAAACATCACATGTATCTTGTAGTAACCTAACCCTCAACCTAACCTTACATGATACAGGAATCACATGTGATATAAATGAGATGCTGTATTACCAACTACTCCTAGGATACTTCGGAAATAGATAGCATGTGGAAATACAGTACTGGGAATCGGGTGAAAATACCACATAGATTCACAAAAGAAAGTATTACTGAGATGTAAGGAATTAATGAGAAAATCAAATTACAATCAAATGACAAACAACGCAACCAAACATCCACAGCATAATTACTATTTAAATGAATAGTAAATGATATTTACCATCTCGTCCTGGAGGTGGAGGTGGTGGAGATAGAGGGCGTTGAGAGCTTCTACGATTCAACTTCTTTATATTTTCTTCCTCTTCATCCTTAGGCCTAGCACGAACTTCAACCTCAATGGAAGAATCCATTGAAGTATTAGGTGAACTCACTTCTCCTGCAGCTGCAGGAGGTTCAATTGCAGCTTCTGCAGCAGGTTCTGGTGTAGCTTCTACAGAAGGTTCTGTTGTGGCTTCTACAGAGGGTTCTGTTGTTGCTTCATCAGCAGGTTTTGGTGTGGCTTCTGCAAGAGCTCCCAATGTCGAATCCTCTGCAGCTTCTCTGGGAGATTCTACTTTAGGCGACGTAGAACCTGCATCAGGTCTTGGAGGAGGTGGAGCCTTCTTTTTCCTGGTTGCTGCTGACTTTGCTAAGCCACCAGCCACATTATCTGGTGGTTTTGGAGCAGCCCGTTTTTTCGTTGTCTGGGTTCGTGTGAGTTCAGCATTGGCCTTTGCCACTGGTGCTCGATCACTATATACAGTGGTCGGTCGTTGTCGGGTAGGTGATGTTGGACTCACTGCTCCAGCATTTTGTCGTTGTCGTGTAGGTGATGTTGGACTTACTGGTCCAGCATTTTGAACATGCGCGGATGGGGTGTGCTCAAGATCAAAACCAGTCTGAAAGAATATTTAATTACAGTATATTAACATCTGATATCTTAAATACATATTTAGTAGTACAGTAATAATACTATGATAGGTCAAAAGTTCAAATCAATATAAAATTACATTTAATATGACATAACCAATACCACGTGTACCACCAATGTTCAATGCTTAGCCCACTTATATGTATATATTTACTTGAACTAAAGCTCTGTCCACACTATCAAACTAGTTTGACAAAAAAAGTGTGATGTGCTCAAATATGATTGTGATATGAAATCATAATGCCCATATTAGCACATCACATTTTTTTGTTAATAAAATGTGATAGTGTAGACAGAGCTTTAAATATTACTTAAATACAATACCTTTTTCTTTTTCAGCTTTCCAAAAAAGCTTTTCTTCTTGTCCTTGGATAGTTCTGGCATAACTGATGTTTCTTGTCTTGGGGCTGTGAATAGAAAAATAGCAAGATTATTACATAATTTACTAATTACAATATTTAATTTACCCTGACGTATGCACACATTACATACGCACACCAAACGATTAGGCAGAATAAGTGATTATTGCACAAATTAATGCAAGTACCGCTCTCATGCCTCCAAACAGAGCGATTTATTTATGGATCAATTTTTTTTTCTTTTATGGAATGGAATTGAATACTAATGTGAACAAATTAAAATGAATAAAAATTAAAGTATTAATACACAATTATTTAAATGACAAAACAATTATTAGTAGCGATAATGAAATTTTAAACGGGTAGGGGAAAAGGAGAAAACAGGTTCAACAGAAAAAAGGAAAGAAAAAGTAAATAACAAAAAAAAATTTTAAATAGCGGTGGTACTATATTATAGAAATATAATATTTTATAAATATTTGGCATACAGCATTTCCAGGGAATGACTAATATTCATAATAATATTTTTCCTATCCTAGATATTACTTAAGAATGACTAACAACAATTTTAATCCAGAATTCAAACTAGTTTGTGTTTATGTTGTGCATTTCTAATCTGTCTACCAGTTGGCTTAGTATGGGGTAACCGCCTGAAAATGATTTGACACAATATATTCCTCCCCGTTACAAAGGCTTCAAGCATATCCACATGAACCCATACTAGGTTTATTAAGCTTAAACACTGAGTCATCAAATAATTTGAAATACACACTCTAGGATTACCGCATGTATATACTTTTCCAAGATCAAATTGAATGACCAATTTTCAAGTTCATTTTGAACTAATTCAAAAATCAACTGGTCTAACAAATTTCACATCAACAAAATTTAAAAAAAAAATTTTTTTTCAAAGATGTCTTACTAAATAGCCCACTGTCAGGTTTAACAGGCCCATCCTACTGTAGCCAAAAATAATATATAAAAATGTAAATGTAATAAAAAAAATTTTATTAAATCTCATGTCATTGGAACTTCTCCACAGGGGACAAAATGCAATGTAGATTGACAACAAAATGCTGCCAAATATAAAACATAAAATACCATCTTTGTTCACACTGGGTTTTAACTTTAACCATGGGAACCTTACTTTAAAGTATTAACCAATGTCCATACTTGGATTATTCGTCCAACGACATTGGACTTTAAATAGCATGGTTACTCAGTGTGATCAAGGTTTTAGGTATTTCATTTCATTGGTGTTTTTTTGTTGTCAAATTTGACAGTTTTACTTCAAAATTCAATTAAAATGAAAAAAAAACTAATAAACATCATCACATTCCATGTTTGTAATATTCTATAACATATTTCTAGGAAATTTCTGATAACCAAAGTAGTTTAAGATGACTCTTGTTATATTCTTAATAAACAAACATACGGATACATTTACATACAGGTGATTATAAATATGGTACATTTATTTATTTCTATTAGTGTTACATAAATCCGACAGTACTGTGTTTATTTATTATAACATAAGGCTTAATCCAAACGTGTGTGGGTTGGTAGCCAAAAATAAAATGAGTTTAAACATAATAGTCAATGTATAATAAATCAAACACAAAAACAGTTTCATAATTTTTAAGAAATAACAGCACATCAAAATACTAAACTAGATTAGATTAAAGAAAAGTAAGAAAATAAAGCTATTAAATGGCTATAAATAAAAAAATAATTTAATATTTAATACAATCTAAAAATAGAAATGAGCGTCAAACTACATTCAGAAAACAGATACTACTGTACATAGGAAAAAAATGATAAAATAAGAAGAATTAGTAGATTATTATTTAGTATAACAATATTCACTGCACAACACAGGACACACTGAAAATAATGGAAAAGGAAAAAACATGGGTGTCAAATTCTATCAAAGCCAAATTTTTTTTAAGTAAATTTTCAAGAAAAAACCTGTACCTGTAAATACGATGGTTTCTCGTATATGAGGAACTATTAAATAAAATATGATTAAATAAAAAATGTAATGAATTGCAATTATCATCATATTATAAAATCATCATTATCATAAAATTGTTGTTATCTCAATCATGATCATCTCTATCAGTATTATAATCATTCCCGTTTATTGTTTAAATAATAACCCTATGGACGGTGCCCTATGGACGGTGCCCTATGGACGGTGCCCTATGGACGGTGCCCTATGGACGGTACCCTATGGATGGTACCCTATGGACGGTACCCTATGGACGGTACCCTATGGACTAGACCTACTTTAGAGTAACACATATTGTCGTCTATTAGAAAATGGAAGGTTTAATCGTCTACAAACAGGATATAGCTCCACTAAACGGGATAAGCTCAAGCCTCACAGTATAAGCCATAAATTATCGCTCCAAACATTAAAAAAAAGTCTTTAACTACCTTTTGTGTCCACCAGAAGCAGTTCATTAGTTTGATACGATGTCAGTGACTTGTTAAGATCCACGTCATCCGATGGCGCCTTTGGATGTCTTAAGGTGTGATGTTTGGGATCAACTCCTTTCTCCTCGCATATCTTTGGCAGGAGATCTGCTAGAGTTCTTTCTGGATTAATCCGTAGAACCATCCTATGCTTCGTGCCATAGTTGACAGTCAGTCGGATAGTTTTCTAGAATAAATAAAAATGTGTGTTGGGTCGAGTGATGACGAGTTTATTATAAAAAGGAAAGAGGGAGTGAATCACAGCCACTGATCATAACTGGGCCCTCTGAGAGATTAGTCTCTGACTGAAAAGGTCACCCAGTACAAATGAAATATTTTAATTTAATACAACAAAGGTGTGTTTTTACATAATACACATAATGTAAAAAAATAAATGAAAGTGGAAATTATTTTTTTAAATGACAAATTTAAAGATGATAGATTAAGGACAATTATTCTGTGGAAAGAAAAGGCAAAGATAAGAGAAAATCAGAAATATGCTGATGGAAAATAAAAAAAAAAGTTGTTTTAAAAAAGAACTTTCGATTGTTTGATTGAAGAAATGGCAGTTAAAGATGATGAATGAATGGGAAGAAAAGAAACTGAAAAATAGATAGATGGATAAAGGAAAGAAAAGGAAGAAAAGCAAGAATGGAAAAAAAATGAAAAAGAGTAGAAAAAAAGGAAAAATGGGATTTTATACAATAGATAATAATAAATAATCTGGAGACAATAAAAAAAGGAATATAAAAAATTTTAAAAAAATTATGAAAGAAAACAAACGTTGACATCTTTTAGTTATCAAAACTAACATAGCCTCGTTACATTTTTTTTTTATTTAGGATCAATAATTTAACATATAAATTATTAAAATATTAGACCTATTCCTATAATATTATGATAGTTTAAGCTAGGTACAATAAGACCAAAGTTAGAATTGAACCCATGATCTTAAGATGACAAAGCAAGCATGTTATTCACCAAGCTATACCGCTATACTCCCTAATTAGCATAGTACACCTCCCAAGTATATAATGACAATTATAGACCTATTATAATAAGCAATAGCAGTATTAACAATGCACCTATTGTAAGACCAATGTTAATGCCAATGTCAATCTTTTCTTAATCGAAGGTCATATGCAAATTATGTATCATCAAAAGATTAATTATAGTAAAGATTAATAGTTCTGAAACTGTAATCATTAAAAATCCGATTTCAAAATCCTTTCCCTCAAAGATCTACAAATAGTGACTGTGTGAGATCATTAGGCAGTCAGTGCCAATTTGGTGTGGCCATTTTCACTCCTGGTTATTATAAAAACTATAGATCAGAGATTTCAATGTTGTGATATTTTCTGCAAGTAAATTAGTAAAATTCTAAAAATGGGTTTTACTAGCAGACACTATCACTAAAATTTAAAAATGCCAATTAATACTGTTGAGATTTAATACAAATATTTATAAATTTCCTAAACATTAAAACAATTTATATGCTATAATAATATCCAAGTGGTGGCCTAATGATGACTTCTGGATATCAACCAGAGGTTCCAGTTTCGAATCTCTGTTAAAGTAGCTTTTCTCATTCTCACAGATCTCCTCATCTTTAACCATCAAAAATCAATTAACTATTCTAGTAGTATATCAGTGCCTGTCAAATTTGTCAATCTTGTGTGAAAATCTATAGAATAATATTGTGCCTACTGCTGTTTACACATCAAATATTTGCATTATATTAAAGTCCACTAGGCTAAGCAAGGATGACACTCCCTATTAAATAACAATATCATACTAATGACTGGTAATTACCAACTAAATTGAAATTGGTAGAACAGTAGCAATCATGGGTGATCTCTGGATGTGTATGGATTAAATTACAATTGACATTAAAGAGTCTCTTTCACAAAGGATGTTTATTTTTTGCTAAAAAAAACCCATTTTTCCGGTCATTTCCATTTGGCTTGTCTTAGACATGACCAATAAGAGCCACAGGCAAAATAATCAAGAATGTGTTATCATTAATTGAGGGTGCTGTGTATGAAGACAAAATATGAACATACGCTATTCTCATGTCGAGTGAGTGGCCGAGCGGTAAAGACAGTGGAACCGTCTTTACGTAGCCATAACATCGGCAGGGGTTCGAGGCTCACTCACTCCATGGTTCTGGTGGTAGAACGAGTCTTCTCGGATAAGGACTATAAACCGTAGGTCCAGTGTACACAACTAGCTCGTGTGCACTTTAAAGAGCCTAGTACATCTTTCGAGACGAGTAGGGGGTTACCCCGGTGTATTAGTACATCACAGCCACTGATCACCAACTGGGCCCTCTGGGAGACCAGTCTTTGACTGAAGAGGTCACCCAGTATAAATATATATTTCAATCAATCAATTATTAAATTTTAGTTATTATAGTACAACCATTCAGTAATTCTTCCGGAGAAATTTCACTTGGTAAAACAAACTATACTAGGCTTTTAAAGTGATCGCACTAGGCTTTTAAAGTGATCGCACTAGGCTTTTAAAGTGATCGCACTAGGCTTTTAAAGTGATCGCACTAGGCTTTTAAAGTGATCGCACTAGGCTTCTAAAGTGATCGCACTAGGCTTCTAAAGTGATCGCACTAGGCTTTTAAAGTGATCGCACTAGGCTTTTAAAGTGATCGCACTAGGCTTTTAAAGTGATCGCACTAGGCTTTTAAAGTGATCGCACTAGGCTTTTAAAGTGATCGCACTAGGCTTTTAAAGTGATCGCACTAGGCTTTTAAAGTGATCGCACTAGGCTTTTAAAGTGATCGCACTAGGCTTTAAAAGTGATCGCACTAGGCTTTAAAAGTGATCGCACTAGGCTTTTAAAGTGATCGCACTATAGGCTTTTCTTCAAAACAAGTAATCGTCACCCCACTACCTGGTGAAGATGGAGAACCTCAAAATGACTATTTGCTTTAGTTGGTTTTACCAATAGAAAGTCAATTGCGAATTTGGCAACTTCAGTTGTATTGGAGCTGCTTAACAAATTGAAAAAGAAACGGCTATAGAGTAGCAATTCCACTTTTTTCTTTTCTCTGAATTTTACTACTAGATAAGCATATCATGCTTTCAATTTTAAATCATATGATTTAATATCATGGTTGACAATGCTTTCAACAAATATTAGTGATATCAAAACAAGCAAAAGTGTACAGATCCAATGACCTTTGGGATAATGTCAATCCTACATGCAAATTGTGCAGATAACGAAAGTGCATTTATTAAAGCAATCTTTATTCCCTTACATGCAAATATTAAACCAATAATTTTCAAATAATTTATATATAAAACGCTGTTTATATTACACAAACCAATAGTGGTGTTGGTAGTCTCCAAGTCAAAGCTTACCTGGATAAACCAACATACTGTAGGCCCTTTTCCCCCTTCGAGTGGAGAAGATATCGAAAAGTTAAAATATTCTTAGTATTCCCGTCCAAGTGGTATCGTCCGTTACCACGTCCTCAAGTGGGCAGTTAACGCCCATACATACCACACCATTTCTTTTCGAGATGCCGAAATGTTTACACATGGTGCCATATGAGAGAGAACAATCTATTGTTATAACTTGAATTCAAGATTATTTTACTTTTGTTCTCCCCTCGAAGAGAAAAAGGGTCGATGTCGGTTCATCAGGTAAGCTAGTCACGTAATACGACATACTCTCCATATTTATAAAGAATTCAATGTCCATGCCTTTATCCAGTGTGACATACATTATTATTTTTATCATTTCAAATTTGACAAGATCCTGAATATAGAATTTAATATTATAAATTAGTTTATTTCTTATTGCCAGTTTTCAGTAAGTTGCACTTCCATCTTCTATAGTATGGACAATATGAAGTTATTAGTATTAGTATAATACAGTCAAACTTTTAAAACTTCTTTTTAAACATAATTCATTAGTAAAAGGAACCAAAGTAAACACCAATTTTTATCAATGTTTGTTGCTTGGGCATACGTTTTATTCGGTCTCCAAATTTCTTAAAAAGAGTCCAATACAATAAATTTTAAACCAGTTCACTTTATAGAAATAACTTTAACCCTCCAAAAATAAAAAAAATAATGTCCAACACACATATTTAATATTGATCATGAAAACATAATAAAAACCTACAGTTAACAATGTTGACATAAAGGTACATTACAGGATGATTATATTTTGCCATGGATTAATAAACCCTAATGTATTTAACCATTTAATGCTATAGTTAACAGACCTCTGGCTGCATCCCTTTTTGTAGAATTTTCCGATTCTGCGAAAAAAATATTTTTTACCCGCATTTCAATAGAAAATAGAAAGATTGTAGCAAAGATAAAAAAAAAAATAAAAGACACATATCATTTTCAATTATCTATTTAGAAAACATTTGTTAAAAATATGTTATGCCTTAATTATCTAATAATATAAATGATATATCTACTGTATGATTTACATGGGATAAAAGCACTTCACAATCACAATAATTATTGTACGTTACTACTACACATTTTCTTTCTTCATTTTTTTTTTTTGGCTAGCTAATAAAACAATTTATGACGTTCATTGTAATTCACTTATTGAGACAAGTTTTTTTTTTTTGTTGAATTTATATATGCTAAAAAATACAGTCAACACTTTCCTTAGCAACAGTAATTAGCCTACAGAAATTAATGCCGATATAAGCATCAACATAAATGTCAAATTTTATTCAGAGCGGCAAAATACACATAAATTGTATTCGATAAAAGATGACAGTTTTATTTTTATAATTGATTTAATTTAAATTTATGAATATATTTTTGAATAGAAATTGAAAATTAGAATATAGATAATGAATAAAGATATTGTAGTAAATTAGTCAAGAAGTTCAGTTGAGAACTAAACATAGATTATAAGCTAAAGGTTAAAGGGTAAACTAGCCGAGATAAGATACTGCACGCTCAATGATAGCCATCTGATTGGCTGTCATTATACAAGAGTTTTGTTGAGAGCTTATTTTGATATATATCTCCTGTAAGTAGTAATAATGAATATAAATTGCTGGAAAAAAAAGAATTTAAAAAAAATTGTAAAAAGAAAATTGATATTTAAACAGCCTATTGTACTCATGGAAACAACAACAGGTCTCCCTTGGCACGACCAAGATCAAATAATATCGCTTCTCTCTCTATATTTACTGTAGCATGAATCTACCATAGACCTACGTCCATGAATCTACAATGGCTGGAACGTTAAGATACTATTAAAACTACCATTATAAAAATAGCATTATTTATCTATGTTAGTTTGAATCATCCAGTTAATTCATGCTATATAAAGTTAAAATTAATCTTAATAAGAAATACTGATTGCAATACCTAGCACATGGACAATGAAATCAATGGAGCTTGACCAACATCTGAGCATGCTCACAAAACTTTCCGAAGGTTTCACACAACGCAAGTTATTCAGTAAATGTTGTAAGTATGTTTAGATGTTCGTTATGCACTAGTGGTTTCATAATCAAAAGCTCCGTCTAAATACACCATCAAAGTTTGTGTGACAAAAAAGTGATGTTCCATATATGGACATGATGATGTCGTATCACTACCATATTTGGGCATATCACTACCATATTTGGGCACATCACGCTTTTGTTGTCAAACTAGTTTGATAGTGTAGACAGAGCTTAAGTTACGTATTGCAGTTGCAAGGTTTTTATTAGTTCCAGTACAAAATGCTAAAAAGCTAAATCGTTACCAGAACCAACCTTTTTAAATTTAGATTTGGATTTTGACTGTCGAATAAACACAAAATAGATTATTTTATTTAGCTGAATAACACAGTAGTAAAATAATAAGGCAAGATTTTCTCAAGTGGGGAACTTTTTCTTCTGCATTGTACATAACATCAGGTTGGTCAAAATAGGCGTACTAGTATCATAATAGATTCTCTATGATGCAAAATTAAAACTATCAATTTATTATTTAACTGATTCTTCAATGTAATGTTATTGATTGATTGTACCATATCACACAATGGAAGATATATTTATTCCCACCATGATCACACAAACTAGTTTCTGCTTGATGCTAAATGGAAACAAATTATTCATTCCATTATTTATTACATAAAATGGTATACAGGCATTCCACTAATATCTAAGGCCTGGTTTACACTGGCGGACTGTAATTCAATTCAGGAGCTGAGTGGGAACACTCGATCTGAATGGTTTATCAAGATTGAGAAGGGTTCCGATTTGACCTTTAAATAGTCAATCAACTCTATTCCTTCCTTTGATGACATTGCAGAGTTTCAAAGGCTTCGGTATAAACAATTTTGTTTTGTCTACACTATCAAACTTTATGTGATGTGCCCATATATGAACATGATGATGTCATCACTACCATATTTAAGCATATCACTACCATATTTGGGTACATCAAACTTTTTTGTCACACAAAGTTTGATAGTGTAGACAGAGCTTTAGAATTAAGGATACATGACCTTTGGATTGTTTTATATTTGGTGAAATATTGAAACTGTGAATAGGGACTATTACAACTATTAGACATTGGTAACCATTAGGTTGCGTGTGTGAACATGGCCTTAATGAATTTATGTGCAGCAATTTCCTTTGAAATTAATAGGACTATGTCTGCCTGCCTGTCTGTCTGTCTACACTTTTCACTTTATTAAACAGAGCAGGTCTACGCAGACATCTGTTATCAAATAATAATAGGCCAATTATTACATAAATATGCAATGAAGAAACATTTACCTCAAATACAGCAGACTTTTTCTCATCACGTTTTATTGAAAACTGTTCCTTTTGAGCTTTTGCAACAACAAACACGATATCTCCGTTTATATCACCTACACATTGACTAGGTTTCAACTGAAAAAAAAAAAGAATTAACAATTTAATTATGAGAAATAAATGAGGAATTAAATTCTCAATATGTGTTCTGTCTCTTGTGTTACTTTATCTGAAATTATTCAGTCAGTGGATCTTCTGGTAAATACGGTAATGTTATGTATTTACCAAAATAGTAATTACAGTATGAATTATGCCTTTATTTTTAGATTGTTTAAATTGCCAGATTGTCATAAAGTATGGTTGTATACCCTTTTCACACCTGCATCTGCACCTGCGTGTATTGCCCTGGTATTAAACTGACCAACCATATTAATCAAATAAGGCGCTTTTAACAATTTATGCATGTGAAAAGGGTATAAGTTTTACTGTAAAATCAGTAACAAAAAGTGGTCCAATACATAAATAATTTAAAATGTTTTAAGTCAAAGAATCATGCAGTATGCATCACAAAACAATCAGCCTAAGTTACACAATGTTAAAAATGCAAATAGCAGATAGAGTAAACTACTGACATAACAACTTTGAACTTGTGTCTTTAAGAATATATCAAATGATATTCAGAATAAAAATACAATAAGCCTCTTGTTGTATTTATGCCAGATGCCAGACATGAAGAAGTTATATATTCAAGCAAAGCATTAAAATTCCCAGCCTTGAACAAATGCATCAATGGCCGATCTGTTACTGTAAGAAAGGGCTGCCCCAATTGAGAGTGGGTTCTTGACAGACTCGCACCTTGGTCTACTATTTTTTCATGTCATGTCACAGAACCCAATGGGACACTTATGTATGGAATAGATTGTTATTCTAATCTAACAAAAAATAGCGCTATCATAAATGTAACATTGTTACTGCATAACTAATACTCTGAAGAATCACTATATAACCATTTCCTACATGAAGGAATGTACAGTACTTACTATCACTAAATCTCCTGGAGGATTACTGGATGGCACCTGCATCATATGAGAAACTGGATTCAACTTGTTCTTCCCTGCCATCATCACAAGAAGGTCGCTGGAAGACAGACTAAAAGGCAAAACAAAGTCAAATTTGTATTATTCTTGTACATTACTGGCGTACTGTCAGAAGCCTTACAGTAAGTTGATGTTATAGCCTACAGTATTGTATGTGTGACAAACCAGACAAGACTCTCAATCATGAACTACTGTAGGCTTCTTACAGTCACTAACAGGAACTCACAGTATTATTTGTCACGGTAGATGAACAAAAGATCAACAAAACAAATAGTTTCTAGTTAAATTGCTTTCTATTTTGCTCTCCTTTACATGGTACCGACTGTACATGTCTCACACAAGTGTTACAAAGTGTCAAGTTTGCTTTCCTACGTAAAGCTCTGTCCACACTATCAAACTAGTTTTATTTATATAAGCGCCCAGTGAAGCAGAACGAAGGCTGTGAAATGAGGCCAGATTACAAGTGCAGCTACGGCGATATGACACTGTGTTACAGAATAGGAAATTCGTGAAATGGTCAATGTTCCGACGACTCGTTATCATTAACCATATTAATTACTTTTGTGAAATTATACTTATCTAATGTAATTTTAGTCGGTCTTCCCATTTATAAAGTCAATTTTCTATGAAAATTCATCAAAACAGTGAAAAATTAGATATGTTTGCACTTTACGTTTGCCGATTTTCGCACTGACTTAGGGAAAGCCTTCAAAATCAATGAAGCGTAACGTATGCATTCCTGCTGAGCGAGGAGAGCGAGACGACGATACACGTGCTCTACCTGCCCATGCCTGGCATGTCACGTGATAAGCAGATACAGTATACAATACCAAACTGGTCGGGTCGAGTATACCCCGTCTATAATCACAACATGAACGATGTACAGTATTTGGTTGAAGGTCGACTCGACCTACCGGAATGGTATAGATAATATAGCTCGAATGAGAGAGTTGGAATATTTGTAAACATAAGTATATTGCTAATTTTAACAAGTGTAGCCTATAGTAAAAGGCCTGGTAGTATCAATTCGCATAGGGTCTACTACACTAGCTAGCTCAATTTTTAACTGGGCCGAATCGGCTAGGTCTCCTTCCTACTACCTGGTCTACTTGCTTGATGCAGTATCTGCTTTTTTGGAGAGTAAACTAGGCCTATTTTAGGCCTACTTAGACGATCGGGACACCATACGTGCGGACGGCGATCAGACCTTGTTTTGCCTCAATATTTACAGCCGATTTTGTAGAATGTTTTAGGTTTAGATTGTTTAGGAGTTTGGTTGATAGGATAGGTTTGGAATCCACCGAGTTTTATTATTTATGGGCCAATCGTTTAGTAGGCTAGCTAGGCCCATGATGGGCCCCAATGTTTTAACGTAGCCATCGTGGCATGGAATCCATAGTCAGAATGGCTCTCACCCATGAAAACAAATGATTTAGGCTAGGCCTAGCCTAGTACGTGAAGCCAATAATACGATCTGTACTATTCGAGGTATAAAAATAGTATATAATTTAAGACTCCGTAATCTTTACTAAATGTTGTATTTCATTAAATGTCAAATAAATATATGGTACTACTGTTATTATTACACTTTAGGCCTAGCTTAGAAAATCTACAAAAAATGTATTTCACAATGATCGGGTGGTTGTCGTTTGACAGGGGAGAGAGATGAAGTTAACAAACACAACGTACATGACGTCGAGTATTTGGAATCCACTGATGACGTGATTTTGTGAATATCTCATGAATATTAATGAGCTTCCCTAAGCTGCTGAAAAACAGACTTTCCATGAATTTACCCTAAAATGTATATGAAATTAATTTTTTTTAATTTCTCGTTATTACTTCTTCATTCTGACATGTCTATATTGTTATGATATTTTTTATTTAATAAATAAACGATATTTAAAAGCAATTTTAAACCCAGAATCCCCCTTTAAAATAGTGATTAAAAAAATCAGTTGAATTTGATGCAAAAAAAGTACAGAAGAACACTTATTTCATTTAATTTAATTAAATTCATGATAAGTCTTTAAGTGTATGTGGAACTTTTTGTTGTTGTGCGTGATAAACATGTATGATAGTAAAAGTGATTAAGATAATCAGTTCAACTTGATGGATACCATAAATGTCAATAAAGATATACAGTACAAAAAAACTTTATCAACAAGAACACTTATTTCAATCATTAATTCTTAATTTAATTATCAGTATTGTTGTCTTTTCACTCTTTAAATCACAAGAACAATGCCAGCAACGGAAAGAGGAAGTACTTCAAATGCATACAGTAAAGTGTAACATTTTAGTTTTAAAGTAATTAGTAAAGTCACTGATTAACAGGGCTATGTATCTCAGGAGACAATCATGCTAACTTTAAAACATGTGTTTTCATCTATTCTAAGATTATTTTACTATGCAACAGATATTGAACTGATGTGATTGATGTCCATCTGTAGAGATACTGTACACTAGCAGATGTTTCTATTTTTAACACGTATCATTTTAAGCGTTTGAAGCTTTTATTTATTCATTAATAATTACAGTATATTATATCATTAAAAATACATTTTTAATTGAAAGAGTAATAAATTTTTTTTAATTTGCGAGTAAAAAATCGATAGGTTTGTGATTGACACTTTGCGAGAGCGAGGTTGATAAGTATGTAAACAAATTAATAAGCCTTAAATTACTTACTTGGCATCCACGGTTGCTTGAACAATCTTCCCATTCGGCATATGGACTCGTAAACTCCTAGTATTAAGTTTTGGTTTTGTACCGTTTGTTGAGGAGTTGCCGTTACGAGTAGAGGCATGACCATTGCTTGTATCCATGTTATGTTGTTCCGACTTCTTTAACATTTGTGGAGGCGGTGGCGCTTTAGAGCGCTTAGACCTGAAAAACAAAAAATATTCAAGAACAATCAAGGACTACTGTACCTATTTTTTTCCTAGGGCTATGGTGAGATGTAAAAGGTGTCATCCATGATTAAAATTGTTCAAATTAAAAAATAAAATAAAAAATAATACATTAGAGAAAAAAAATGATATATAAAATAAAAAATCTAATTTAAAAAACCAGACCAACATCTTCCCCCTATTATGAAAATACTGTAGAACTCTGTCTACACTCTCAAACTTTGACAAAATAATATACATGGACATGATATTATATCACTACCATATTTGGGCATATCACTACCATATTTGGGCATATCACTACCATATTTGGGCATATCACTACCATATTTGGACACTTTTTTCCTGTAGACAGAACTTAAAGGATATTATTACCATAATATGTTAACTATATATATTTTTTTTAAATTCATACCAAAAGTGTACTGTAGTAAAGTAGTTTATGAAAACAGTAGTGCGGTTTCACAGCTAATGAGTTAAATAATTAATTAGATAATTAGTATTAATATTGTTTACATATCTTGTAGTAATTAGTTGAAATGACAATGACATTGTATTCATTAATTAATTAATACCATCGTTTGTCTTTTTGTATTTTAAAGTTCTCAGGATCATTCAACTAATGTGTTCTAAACAAGAATTATGTTAAATAATCATTCTAGTTGTGTACTGTAGTAGTATCCACTGTTACTGTTATGACACTTGTTGCTGTCATAACCTATTGAACACTTGTGGCAAAAAAATAAATGAAATTAAATATAGAGTACTACTATTAAATCTAAATTTGTTGATATGGCAACAAGAAGCTTTGAACAACTGTGGCATAGACTTGCTTTTGATGAATTTTTTTTTCATTGTCATTTATTCTCAAATCTGTTTTACAAATAATATAAGAGGTACTGTAGGGGGGATGTATGCACATCATGGCACTAAAGGGGTTTAATTGACCGAGTAATAATACTGTATACATCTTTGTATATTCTGTACTACTGTATTTGAAACAATTTGGTAAAATTGGTCATGAAATTTCACAAAAGTGACGTTTTCTAACAAAGTGACGTTTCTCAAAAGTGATGTTCTCTAAGAATTGAAAGTGACATGTTTTCAATATAAAATGTTGTTTTAATTAAAATACAGGTTGTTGTGTACAGTATGCTGAACAACCACTGTGATTTATTAGAAATATAGATTTTATTGATTTCATATTAAACAGATTTGACAAAATGCTGAATAATTTCTCTTGGTAGACATTTGAAATTACCATACAGATTCTTATAATTCCACTCTTAGTCTTACATCTCTATGGTATCACCAATCAATAATGCTATGATGTGAAAACAGGCACATTGAAAATACATTTTTTATACAGTAGAATTTAGAAGCCTTCAGGACTAAAAAAAAAGCATCCCCTTAACACTTTGACTGCCAAACACGAAGATCTTCGTTTTTGGAAACACAACGCTTGACTGCCAAACACGAAGATCTTCGTTTTTCGCGTTTCTTTACGAAATCCGGTAGATATGTTAATTATTGGTACATACTATAAATATGGACACTAAATTCGGTCTGGACCGTAAAAATTTTACCTTTTGAAAGTAACTAATCTGGTTACGAACGATTGTCAAAATGGTACCTGTCGAAATAACATACACCGCGCATCACAGTACCGCGTACAGCGATGGTTTGGCGCATTGTGTATCGGTCGCGCGCTAGCTATGCCGCCGAAGCATTACAAAGGTTTATGTGGATTGGCATGTTTGTTTGTTATCTGAATAAAAAATAATGGATGAATTTTCAATAAGAAGTCTTTAATTTTATTATTGTATGTAGGCCTATACCCTAATTGTTTTGGTGTTTCACTGTAAGTGGCCGAGTTTCACGCAACAAACTTGTTTAGAAATGGTATGAATATTATCATCAGTTTACTAGCTAGGCTAGTAGAACTACTAGGCTATAGCCTAGGCCTAGGCCTAGTCGTAAAACGGTTCCGGACCAACTTTTTTAAGCCTAGTTAACCAGGCCTGGTGTCTTTACTATGTGGATTTTGGCGAAACATTGATGTAAGATTTATGATTTATAAAATGTAATACATTTTTCGATAGTGATAACTTGTTTTTATAAGCCTACCGGTGCCGTGTAAGTAACTTTTTCGTTTTTTGTTGATTTCACCGGGCGATATTTTCATATTGTGATGTCTTGCACAAAATCGCGAATATCTCCACTTTCTTGCGCGAAACTACGAAAAACTCAAAAAGTGCGTTACTTTCATTTTACTTTTACGATTTACATATTGCGATTTGAAAATCGTTCTTGGTACCATTGTAAAGCTAAAATCTTTATGATTATTTTAGTCTAAATTACATGTAAATCAGATCACATACATAGTTTCAATCAGCTTTAATAAAAACATTGAATTGGGCTATAAACGCTGGCGGTGGCAGTTTCTAACTGAAAAAACCTCTGGCAGTCAAAGTGTTAAATAGGTGTTTACTGAATAGGGGTAATAGATTGTAGTGTTAAAACATATTTAATTTCACTTAATAGAAGTGTCCCAATGGACTAAAAAAAAGCATCCCCTTAAATACTGTAGGTGTTTTAATACTGAATAGGGGAAATTGACTGTAGTGTTAAAACATAATTAGTGTCCCAATGGAAAAATGCAGTCCAAATACAGTGAGTATGACATACTGTATAAGTCAATAATGTTCAAAAAAGCTAATTCAACGGTGTGATAAGTCAATCTTTTTTTTTAAGTCAATTTTAATGGCCTGAAAATGTTGGAGAGAATATTGTGTTGTCATATGATTTTTTTTTTAATGGCCCAAATTTTTCTCAGAAGTGATGTGTTCTCTAAGAATTCAAAATAAGAAAGAAAATGCTAGAGAGCTACTGTGTTCTTATAATATGGTCCATTTCGGTTGAAAGATTTTTTTTCAGAAAAATGGCCCAAAGAAGAAAATGAGCACATTAGGCACAGGTGTTAACAGTGAGAATATCAGCAGCAGATTTGACACGACCACCAGCCAAAATAAATATAGTTATAAACCAAGAATATAAATAGCTTTAATGACCATTGAATGGCTTTTTGTTGTTGTATTATGCTGAATGAACAATAGGAAATGGCACTTGTTAGAAATCCAATTGATTATGCATTCACGCTACAGTAGGTGTAGGACTACAGTTAGTAGGTATAGAAATAGGAAATGTCAGTTGGTTGCGTTTATAATTCTATGACTGTACTGAGATAATAATAATAATATATTCTCTATAGGAACAGGCAATATTGTGTTCTATTGTATTTCAATGAATTTGTTTGTGTATTATTTATTTATTCATTTGTTGGGGTTTTTTTCATTTCAACTGTTTTTACATTTTATTTATTTTTTATTCAGTTGACAACCGCGATGAAACCGCCACTAACAGGTTGAATGATTAATTAAACAATTTCTTATAGGTACTGGACTGTAGGCCTACATTTTTTTTTTTTTATTAATTAGTAATTACAATTAAGTTTATTTACTAATCATGAACAAACATTCTTATACAGGTATTTGTCTATCTCTGAAAAAAATAAAAATGGCTATGATCATATTAAAAATGAAAGTAGGCCTTTCAAAAATCTAAAATAAAGAAATCAATAAGATGTATTGAACTTCAAATATTAAATAGTGACTCATAAAGTAAATTCCACAGCTTACAGTCTATCGTATGCAGAACGCAGTACTATGTAAAATGTAATCAAATATTGATTGCAAATTCAATACAAAGACATCTCAAATATGAAATTAAACCCCCCTTTTGCGCGAACCCCGCTTTTACCAGCAATGCATTCTGGCTACGGGCCTGACTATAGATAGTAAAATGAGATTAATTGTCCTGAAGAATATAACATCTTGAAAATAGCAATATTACAGTAGTATTGTATAACTAAAATAACAATACAGTACCTACTGTATGTGAACACAAACAGGTCTTGCTCTATACACATACTGTGTGTGGCGCAGTGTGTTGGACGTTCAACTATTAATTGCGAGACCAAGATTCCAATCCAACTCTCGCCGCATTGCTTGTATCCTTATGCAAGATACTTTATTTACATTTACTCACTCCACCCAGGTGTATAAATGGGTACCCGGTTAGATCAAGACACAACTTTGCGCTGATTACTAGCTGCATTATGGGAGTATGTTTCCATACATGTTTGATCCAAAAAAAATTACTGGGTAATAATGTTCAGTGATTAGAGGTTTCATAACATTAAGCGCTATATAAATCCAGGATATTATTATTATTATAGTATCCCTAAACCTAAACATATTACAGATTTTCTTTATGATACTGATAATAAGAAAATGGATAGATCTACAGTACTTTGGTTACCATGTAAAAGCCCATAAAAATGTTTCTGGATAGGTGGATCTTATCTGTATCTTTTTTATATTCAAAAGTAAATAAAAAAATAAATCACACTTTTTTTTTTAATTTGTCTACGATGATAAAGGAAACATTGATTAATAAGATATAAAATCAATTAAACTCTAATTAAAAACAGCCATGTGACTTATTGAATGTTAAAACTTAATTCTGATTAATTTCCTTCAAATAAGTAACGCTTATCTCCCTAATTCTCTCAGATACTTAACTTATTTTTTTATAAATATACTTTCTTTCGTAACGTCAGAGCGTTACGTCGTATGATACCAAGTGTTAGAATTGTACACTGTACATACTATACAACGAGTTCCTATTATACATGTAAGCTAGGCACGATATAGACTACACAAACCAGTAGTGGTATTAGTAGTCTATAGACAGTAAGTCCACAACCCCAATACCTGATGTATGATATTAGGTGCAAGTAAACCTACTGTAAACACACTGCAAATTCAATTTGTTAATTTTAAAGTTGTAATTACTTCTATACAGTATGAGACCTCTAGTTACCATATCCCCACTCTGCGCACATACAATGTTTTGCTTGAATATTAATGTACTTTTAAAATGTAAATTAGTGATTTCTTAATCATTAGGCTTATTACACAGTAGTATTGCCATTATACAGTTTACTGTATTTGACAACTATCATGCCGATGATAATGACCTTCACTGTCCCTCATATTGAACCTCACCAACCAGCAATAATATAATAAAAATATTAACATTATCTATATTGTAAACAATGTTGAATATATGTACACAACTATTCAACTATATGGAATGGTAATTTACATACTGTTTATTGAGGTAAGATGGGCATGAAATAAACCGAATATATACTAATTACTGTACAGTACGCAAACATACAAAATTTTCAGGGAACTTGATACAGTAGTTCCATAGCTCTGTCTACACAATCACAACCAAGCAGGAATGTGCGATACTCAGGGTACAGCAAAAGAAGACGTCATAAGACAGAATGCAACGTCACATACACATCAATAACCTCGTTACCAAATACGGCTATATTCCGAAAAGTTACGTCACATAATCGGAAATGGCATAATTATGGTAAATTATGAAATCTCAAAGTGCTATTTTGCTATTTCCGGGAGGGAGGAGTAGTACTTTATAAATCGCACTTTTTTCAATTGGTACTATGTCATAATTCTGCATCCGGTCGAAGTATGAACATTTTCTCTATATAGCTTTGTTCACCTATTACCCTAGTAGATGCATGCCATGTTTCAGAGCCGTCCGAAGACGCGTAAAGAACTAGTAGGACTTGAAACTTTGCTCAATAGTGTCCAGATGGAAGAGGAAGAAGAGGAGGAGGAAGAGAAGATGAGCGAGTCCTAAACTCGGGTACCCCGAGTAAAAAAATGTGTTTTACCCATATATGGACATGATGATGTCATATCACCACTATACTTTTGGGCATATCGCTATCAAATTTGGGCACATCAAACTTTTTTTGTCAAACTAATTTGATAATGTAGACAGAGCTTTACTGTACATCTAAACTGTTTGTGTGGGAAGTCATAGGAGTTTTGAAAAATGATGTCTTATGAAAATATGATGCTTCACCAAGTTGGCCAGTATTAGGTACTGTTTAGAATTTCTTAATTAAAAGACTATTTAAATGAAATTCAATAATCATTTATAAAATCTTTTCCTTCTGCCTCTATCCCTTCAAAATAATTGTGTCTTCCAAGCTTGCATATCGACTCGTACTCATGGAAAGAATAATTCTTCTCTGGATTCATTCATTCATTTCTTACAGTATATCTCATCCCATCATATTGAAATTTGACCTACTACTGTAAGCAAGTGGGGGGACACCGGATTTTCAAAATTTTCTGATTATAGCATTGTCTAAATCATTCATTAACTTGTCTATGAACACTCATTTTCAATTAGTATTAGTAATAAAACATCAAAGGAAATGATTAGCTAGGAAATGAAATTTACAGGAGATGTGATTTGTACCAATTTGAACTTAATTCTGACCTACAATATATATTATAAAAAAACAACATGTGATAAAAAAAATGTAGTAGTAAGTTCAAACTTAAGTGCGATATTTCCCTTAAATATTTCACTTTTTATTAGTTCATTGCATTATGAGCAGTAATTGCTTCAACATCATGTCTTATGGAGTGGAGTGTGGTCTCTAAACTTTAAAGAGCAATACAATGGAAAAGATTGCCGTATATTTTGTTGTATAAATTGTACCTGTGTATAAGTCGCACCTGTGTATAAGACACACCCCTACTGAGAGTAAAATATCCATATTTTTCATATCGCCGATGTATAAGATGCAGTTTATATTTCATCAAAACAATGCTTTTTCAAAATTTTAAAGAGGGCGCACGTCTTCATAGAAAATCGTATTCAATTAGCATCTAATTATTTCATGACGTGTGTACACTAGGTCCATGCTATAATCAACTGATTATATACTAGTCAAATAATGTACACCGTGTGTAGTCAGGTGTACCCAACACCACACGGCGGTGGACGATCGTGTGTATAACTATAGGCCAAATACCATTCTAATCGTAATAATATCAGTCAGTGAATGGGATTTCTAAAACTAGAAACCAGGTACAGTATTATTAGGATTCTACACACAATAAGCAGATATTAAATTTTAGTAACTGTAGAACTATTTAATGTAATTTTGAAGATAATCAAAATACCACAATATTACAATTTCAAGTCAGTGACTAGACTTATAGAGAATCTTGTTGGAAAGATAAACAGCTCTATTTTCAGGATATGCTTATCTCAACCAATGTGAACACATGTTTACTATATAAAATTCCTGTTGTTATATCCAAATATAAAGAAAATGAAATTAGCCACGCAGGTACTGTACACGTAGTCCCCACGGACAGGATGCAATCAATGACTGAGTCAGGTCCTTTAAAAATAAAAAAAATCTAATAGGGAACTCTACAGATGACGATTAGAATGATGTGTAATACGTAATGTACAGTGACTTATTGTAGAAAATTATATAGGATTTTACCTTAAATTTCAAATGATTGGTCCATTTGAGATTTATAGGTTTAAATTCCATTGGGATTTGCTGATGATGAATTCAATTTACTGTACTATATATTTTACTATTAATCAAAAGATACAGTACTATATTTAGTTATATATTTTCAGTATAATTTGACTGACTATTAAAAGAAGTACTGCAGTATTGATATTGACCCAAAATTGTATTAAAACACATGTAGCTAAAAACATGGAACGACCTAGTATACAGTACAGTACCTATACTCAAGAAAGTCTGGACACTACTTGTAATAGTGACAGTAGCTCACACAACACCATCCACTACATTTACATTAATGGTTTCAATCGTACTTTAATTGTACAATATTCCCCTCATTGTATTCTATTTTAACAAATTATACTTACGGTCTAGATTTGAGTCCTTTGCCAGGCATTATTAATAAAAAGTAATAACAAGCGTCAGGAATAATATGACGTTAAGGTTACTTAAACGACACATAAATCACACAAGCAATTATCTTGAAAAGTTTTACAGACAAATGGTGATTATTCACAGATTATTATACGTAGATTCCTTCCTTGAAGCTGATAGGTTAACATAAGTGAAGATTTCCAGGATGGATATCAAATTGTGTATAATGTACAGTACATTATATTTCCACTGTAGAAAACTATCCACAATAATAATAATAGGTCAAGTCATTCAAAAATATAAAGAAAGTAAAAATCTCAACAGATTGTTAGCAGGATAAAGCTTAAAATATGATGAACCGTTCCAGGCACAAGCCTACACAGTTGATATTCAATAAAGCATTGTCCACAATATCACTTCTTTACTCAGTTGAAAAGTACACAAGTTCCTGTATTCTAGAGTTTTCTATCGTGCTAACTCTCAGTAACATATAAATAAACCTAGTGTTAGTGGTTCTGTCTCAGGCTAAGAAACTGTGCCCACTTTTCTAGTTAAATATGGCAAATAGACAACACTTTTTAAACATGCATACCACCTATAACACACAGCGATGTATAAAAGCTGTGAATATAACATTTAACCCAACAGGTGTGATTGGTAAACATCCAGGTAGGTAACACAATACAAAGGAACAATCCGATGAGATTAAAAATCGTAAATCCAAATTTAAAAACAAGTTAAACTTGACAGATTACAACAAAGTATATTAAGAATACACAGTGAAGTCAATAGATAGAAAATCTGTTAGAACAGAATGTCTTCTGTAATGAGGGGTGTACTTAAGGAATTAACTATCAGGTAGCTTTGAACAAATATTCAATACTGACATTCTTTTATTACCTCATACAAGCTCTTTCTTTAGTTTTCAAAAGACCTTTTTTCTTTCATGAATAGGTTTGTATTGTGGTATATGATCACACAGAAAAGGTAATCAAGCGTATTTGAGGTTTCTTTTTACCTACATTCCATGTTTACTCCACAAGTCCAATGTCAACCCTGTAATGATTTACTGTATAATCTCCAAATATTTTTGTCAACAAATATATCACAACAAAAAAAGGTCTTAAAATATGTACTTTTAACTGTACATACAGTTATAAGAGCATTAATAATGTAATAATAGTACAGTAATGCCCAAGTAGCACCAATAAAACTAAACTTGTAGTTTGAAATGTTTCAACCTTTTTTTAATCAACTGTCACAGCAAATGAAAAACCAATCAGGTACAGGTATAATTTTTTTTTCTTCAGACATACAGTACTGTACTACTAACCACCAATTCATTTTTCTTAATAATTAATCTTATTAAAGGCCAGGTGCGGGCAAAAAATTTCTATTGATCATACATTCCAATAATTATCGATCTATAGTTTCCCCTATGTTTCATAATTTTTGGGATTTTATTTGTGTTACACAAGCTTTTTGAAAATAAGCACTTTCTTATCAGTGGGGGGATAGTTCAAATTACACAGTAAAATCTCTATTCTTTTGTACACAAATTTTGTAAATAGAGAGGAATTTAAAAAAGCTATGAAAAATAAACGGTGTGGTAAAAAATGTTATCAGATGACTAAATATAGGTAATATACAGTAACTTGAATATTACATTTCTGATATTTTTATTCAACTTCAGATTTTTATTTTCATGCTATAGCAAAAATTATCCACCGTATATCCACCATCTTTTTTCACCATCTAGGGAGTCACCAGACATGTTATTACATAGTTAACTACCTAACTACTGAACTATTTAAAATTCATGCCTGTACCTGAGCTTTAAGGGCAAGTGGCGCAGTGTGTTGGACGTTCGACTACTGATCATCAGATGGCGGTTTCGAAACTCTCACCGCATTGCTTGTATCCTTAGGCAAGATATTTTACTTACGTTTGCCTCTCTTTACCCAGGTGTACTTAAATGGGTACCGGTTAAATCAAGACACGACTTTGCGCTGATTACTAGCTGCATTATGGGAGTACTGTATGTTTCCATAAAAATGACTAATGTTCAGTGCTTCACAACATTAGGCGCTATATAAATCCAAGATATTATTATTATTAATAAATATCAATTTAAATTTAAAATATTTAATTTGTAGTACTATACTAGTATTAACTGTAGTATAACTGTTTTTCTATCCAGTAGTACTGTACCAGACAAGACCAGCTCATAGATCATTTGATGAGGTAAGCAACAATTATTGCTGCTGTGACAATGTGTGTGTGATGGCACATTGATAGTTTTTATTGCGATAGATTGCTTACAATATTTTGACTTGAAATAAAAATAATACTATCAATCATTTATTAAAAACTGGTTCAATGGTTGGTATAAAAAGAACTGTAATTTAATTTTTCCTTAATATCACTTGTAGTAGTTCTTGCTATCAAGTATAAAGGTTAATTGCTTTTATCTAATTAGTAGACACTGTATCCTAAACCTCCTTCCCTTCATTGTAAATATGATGTTTTCCATGTAAAAGTCTCAATTAGTCAACCAGTATAAAAAGAACTGTAATTGAATTTTTCCTTAATATCACTTGTAGTAGTTCTTGCTATCAAGTATAAAGGTTAATTGCTTTTATCTAATTAGTAGACACTGTATCCTAAACCTCCTTCCCTTCATTGTAAATATGATGTTTTCCATGTAAAAGTCTCAATTAGTCAACCAGTAAAAAAAACGTAAGAGGGCTATTAAAACAGAGATAACCATTTCTCAGTTTTACTTTGCTATTCTTTTACCTTGCGTTATGTCTACGTACAGTATATTTTATTCTAATGCATGATTATATGTATTTTTATTGTTACTGTACATATAATTTGATTTATTATGTGTACATACTGTAGTTTTGTTTTGTTTGGGTAAAGGGATCAAAATAAAGATAAATTCATTGTAAACATACAGTGAACAAGAAATACTCTGCAAAGATCACAAATAAGATAGTTTAACGAAAAATCATGTATTTTACCGCCATTTTTCATTTTTACATTTTAATTAACATTGTATCTAAAATTTTAAATGAAAATTAAACAAATATGGTTAATACTGAATTCAATCATCTTATTATGTAAATATACCTGTATTTTAACTACTTTAAACACTTACTTGTAATTGTCACAAATGTACTTATATGTATATAATATATTCACTAATGATATGAGAATTTAAATAAACGTGAGATGAACTCACACAAGACCAAAAAAAAAGGAATACTCTGCAAATGTCAAAAAACTATCAGTCAGTGTCTATGAAGACATTTCGAGTATATCTCGCTCTTTGAGGAGAATATGGCAATTGTCCAGGTAAGCAAGGCATGAAATAGACAACAACATTAAGAAAATATTTTAGTGTCAAAATTATACACTGTTTGCTGATAACAAGCCGTATCTAATGTTCCATTTCATCAGGTTTTAGATATTCCTTTAAAAGGTAATATTTTTCCGATTGAAAGGTTGCGGTAGAAAGATGCTTATCAGATGCTTTGAAACGTTTCACATGATTTAACAGCTATTTGTGAGGTTTTCACAAGTTAGTCGTTTCTGAAGGCGGTCGAACAATAGGGGCCTTGGAGAACTACTGAAGTGCAAAATGAAGTAAGGAACAACTGGAGCTTTAGTGGATATCACAAATGTCAAAATTTGGGGACAAATAAATTATGTAGCTCTCCATATTTGGGTTAAATGGGTTATTTGAAATACACTCTTTTAAGTTTGTCAGCACTTCCTTTAAAAGATCACCTTTTATAGACTTTATTGTAAATTTCAAGTAAATGTCACAATTTGCTCTATATACTATAACTACATACAGTTGAGAACTTTAAACTCTTTTGTAAGAGAATGATAAGAATCATACAGATAACAAAGTACTGTATAGTACAATCTAAATTGATTGATGCTTTCAAACAGGTATACTGTACTTTGTATACTGTACAGTATTACAATACAATGCATTATTAACTGTAAATATGGATTATTTGTTATTGTAGGTTTACCTCCAAAATCCTCTTCAAAATATCTAATAATTCGGTACTTTTATGCGACAGATTCCAATCACCATGAATTTTGGAAACAGCAAAATTATTGTGTACAGCCTACTGTATTATACCTTAATAATGTACAGTATTATATAGGGGCATGGGATGTGATGTAGCCATGTGTGGTTGTGAGATAAAGCAATTGCGGAGGAGTGTCAGGTGGGTGTCTAGAGGGAAAGGTCATGTATCATTCAAAGACTATAGGGCCCCTAATGGTAGCTACAGTACTGTACAGTATATTGCCATGGAGGTTTGGAAAATGGTATTTTACAGATAATGAAGTTCCTACTGTACTTTATGAACAGTACAAAATATGACCCAATTCATTAATATTCATTTGAAAAATATAAAGAATATGGCTAAAATAATTTTTTAAACATATTAACCTCCTCTGCTTCAGGGTTTTAGTAAAAATATTGTAATGCATTTTTGTTGAATGACAACACTATGTTCCTGTTATATTGTTTAACCTATAACCACAGGCTTTGTCTAAGCTATTCCACAGTACAGTACGTAAAGATATTATATAAACACATCAGGCATGAACATTAACTCTAAACCGCCCGGTGATATACTAAAATTTAATTAATTAATTAGAAACGATAAAGATGAGGAAATCTGTGAGAATGAGAAAAAGTCGCCCCAACCGAGACTCGAACTCAGACCGCCTGCTTGATATGCAGACGTCCTAACCATTAGACAACTGAGGCTTTCATGGTATTGTTCAAACTCGATTGGATAGCGACTCTTTAACATTCTCGGTGTGGTACAGTGGAACAGCACACGCACCAGAGATCAAATTGATACGCCCTTATCTTTCAGTATTTTTATTCACGAGGCGGGATCTCCGAAGAGATACTTTTATATATATAAACACATCAGGCAATGAACATTAATTCTAAACCGCCTGGTGATATACTGAAATTTAATTAATTAGAAACGATAAAGATGAGGAAATCTGTGAGAATGAGAAAAAGTCGCCCCAACCGAGACTCGAACTCGGACCGCCTGCTTGATATGCAGACGTCCTAACCATTATACAACTGAGGCTTTCATGGTATTGTTCAAACTCGATTGGATAGCGACTCTTTAA
Source organism: Antedon mediterranea (assembly GCF_964355755.1). Classification (NCBI taxonomy): domain Eukaryota; kingdom Metazoa; phylum Echinodermata; class Crinoidea; order Comatulida; family Antedonidae; genus Antedon; species Antedon mediterranea. The sequence continues at coordinate 34,683,399 of NC_092670.1, read as the reverse complement.
CATTCTCGGCGTGGTACAGTGGAACAGCACGCGCACCAGAGATCAAATTGATACGCCCTCATCTTTCAGTATTTTTATTCACGAGGCGGGATCTCCGAAGAGATACTTTTATATAAACACATCAGGCAATGAACATTAATTCTAAACCGCCCGGTGATATACTGAAATTTAATTAATTAATTTGAGGAAAAAGATGAGGAAATCTGTGAGAATGAGAAAAAGTTGCCCAACTGAGATATATATATATATATAAATCCAAAGGCAAATTACTGAAAAAAATGACAATGCTGTGGGTATCAGTGGCTGGATCTCAATGGAGATACAAAAAAAAAAAAAAAGCGAAAAGCTAAATCAAAAGTTAGCAGAGCTTTCGGGCAACACTAGCCCTTCATCAGTGCAAGTGAGGGAATTTGGATATATATACGATAAGAGTGCAAGTCAAATGACAAAAGAAAAGACAACTACAGTAATTATTTCTAAAAAAATAAAACTGAAAATGAAAGTATAGTACTCACATTGCATTGGTATCCATAATATCCATAATTTATAATTCAATTTGAAAATTAAAAGTGAAAAACTGATTCCTTTAGTTTTAGCAACTGATTCATATCTCAAGTGTATAGAATAAGTTCAAATACTTATTTCAATCAAAGTCCTATAATTAGAATAAAAAAGATTATTAACATTTATTTGTATTTAACAATAATTTTGTATCTTTCTAGTAGCTCTACATTATATATACACATTTGATTATCAGAACAGTTTTAATACTGTGTTTGAATAAAAACATTACAGAGATCATACAATCCAACGTTGGATGTTATTTAATGATTGACAGACGATGAGGGCCAGGCTATCGGGCTTTTTTAAAGACGTTCGCGGCCCAACTTTGTAAACATTTGGGCTCAATTAAACATTGTTTGCAGAGAACTTAATTATAAACTATGGAACGGATTTACAAACGATACACTTGGCCATTGTGCCCAATGTTAAGACTATCGGTCCCAACACCTAAGACACCGGGAACCTAAAAAAATCGTCTTTGGCCCCGATCGTCTGTTCACCTATTTAATACAGTATAGTTATACTGTACATCATACAAGATGAATGTTGATGGTGTGTCATGATTTTTGAGATTCATGTCAATGGCTAATACTGTACATACAGTACATCTGAAGTTTAAAAATGGGAGGTGGTGTTTTTTTACTTTAAAAGCACTCTTTATCTGCAGGATTTAATCTCAATTCATGTCCCAAAACGAAAGCTTGGAGTTGTCAATTTGCGGAAAAAAAATTATATCATTCGCAAAACTTGCAAAAATAATTTTTTGTTTGTGATAAAAACTTTATCCAGGCAGGCTGCATATGCTGATAATTGATAGAGGCCTGACGCCGATCATACATGACTCGACTGTGGCATATAGTCAACCATTGAATAGGCCTCCTATAGGCTATGGCCGTGGCAACTGGTATCGCATCAGGCCACAGAAGATATGCCTAACATATTTTAATGCGGTCGTGTTTTATTTGTATTTTAATCAATAATTTGGAATGAATAAAAATAAAAACAATACAAGACAACAACCTATATATTTATTTTGATGTATCTACCAAAATATTTAGCCATTTTCATGGTTTTTAAAATTTTCTAAAGAATTTTCAATTTTGCGGGAAAAAAAATGGCGACCTTTTGCAAATTTTGCAAAAGAAAATTTGACCTTAGCGTGAGCGTAGGAAAAGGTCTTCGCTGTGAAACTGACTCTCTTGTTTTATCTACTCCAAAAACACACCTTAAATCTTTAATAACCCATGGGTTTTTTTGCACAAGGCGGGTGGTGGTAAGAGGCAGAGTGCATTTTTTTTCTCTTACTGAAATCACCTGTTCCCTACTTTTTCTTTAATAATCCACTAGGTGTGTCCACAGTTTTTTAAACGGTGGTGGCTCACCTCTACTTATTTAGTTGTTGAGACCAACGAGAAATTATATTGTTACATAAAGAATTTACTCTAACAATAACAGGGGTGTGAGTTTGTTTTTTCTGTATAGTGAGAAGGTAATGCGAGCTCTAGAATGAAAGCATGGAACAACAGAATACCAATGACACCTGATAAACAATTGCCAAGGTACAAAATAATAACCGATTAAAACTAAAAGCAGTATGACTGTAAAAAGAGGACAAAAAAAGCTAAAACTAAATCACGATAGATGTTAGTTAAATCGGTTATGGCAATGGTTTTCAGCTGTGTGGCTTCGTGGGCCTTCTAATGAGGCTATGGCTTAAGGGGTTGCAGGTTCGATTCTCTACTTGACATTTTTTTAGGTTTTAATTTAAGAATATTTAGAGGGTTAGGTTTTTAATATTTATGAACGAGTTTTAATATTTAGGAACAAGTTTTATTTTTAGGTACGAGTTTTATAAATGCAATTTTACCGTACCTTTAGCAAACGGAAGCGCCCCTCAATAATTACTGTACCTTTAGTTTTTAGAAGTATGGATACGGTAATTTGAATTCTTCATCTACAATTTTATTTCATTATAATAATTTGATTTTTTATTATTATTGTAACTAGTCAGTTGTGATGGTTCATCATGTTGTGGTGTTAAAGACACCTTCCCTATGTTTTTTAGATCTATTTTAAGATCACAAACTATATTTAATCTAAAAATAATACTATATGGTCCTATTGCGATAACTTTTTTCATCTTTAAATGGTTAAAATTGTGAAAAATAAGTCAATTCTAATAATTATAGCGGCCTGCTATAAATCCCAAAATGCATTGCGCGCGGATTGATATTTCTGTTTTTCTTCTGTAATTCACCCACTTATCGATCGATCGCGAGGCCAAAACAAATGGAATTTGTATCAACGGAGTCTGGCAAAAATAGAAAGACAATTTATAAATGCAGCAACTATACAACGTCAGGCTAGGTATACAGTATAGCTAGCGTACGATGTTCGTACGTTACCGATGTTTACCAGCTAGGCCTACAAAACTAAAGACCGTCCACGAGAGGTCAGTCACCGCGAGCTACCTAGGTAGTGCATTGTTTCTCACTTTTTATCATAATTTACCATAAAACGTACATTTAAGACAAGGAATGACCTGGTTTAATGTTTTTAAAGTAATATATATATATTATTTTTACAAAACGTCACAAATTGTAGGGAAGGTGTCTTTAAATAATATTTATAAAATATAAACAAAAACAGTCTGTAATTCTGTGTAATATTAAACTATTACGAGCACCTAGTTGTGTTTGATATTAGCTTGGAAGGTCATACAAATTTCAACCTTCCCCACCAGGTTGGTCGTCTGCTGTGTTTACTAACTATATGAAGACTCGTTGTTGTTGTGGTGGTGGGAGGAACGGCTTGTTAGGAAAAAAATCCTTTTAGTAGGCCTAGGCTATAATAATAAGACTATTGAGGCATAAAAAAAACGCATATTATGTAATTGTGTTAAATATATAATTGAAATTATATTTGAAAAGAATACTTACTACACGTCACAAAAAAAAGGGTTCAGTGGCATTCAACGAATCGATCTCTTTTCATGTATGTTGACTCAGTTCTTTTGGTATGTGGTGCTTATTATGTCGGTCCCCATTCTGTTCTAAGCATTCATCAGGTGTACTTACTGTATGCTTGAATGATCACAGGTATAGAGGGCAGCATCATGTTTTTTTTACATGATGGGTGTTTCTTGAGAGAGAGAGCTGTGTTAACGTATTATTATTATCAGGCACCAACGGCGTTGCATACTAACCCTTGTAGGCAACAAAAAATGGCAACTGTAAACATAAAATAATAATATTATAATACGGCGCCTAGCCTACGCCTAGGCCTATATCTAATAATATCTCAGCCTAGCTCCTAGGTAGCGTAACGTAAAGCAAAGGGATTTAACAATTAATAAAATAGTTAAAATATAGCTAGGGCTAAGGTAGACTAGACAGATTATGATAGTAGAGGGGGGCTAATATCCTAGCTTACCTACTACTAGTAGCCTAGGCCTAGTAGTACTAGGCCTAGGCTAGGCCTATATTTATAAGTAGGCTAGGCCTAGAGGCCTACACTTACTTGCTTGTTGTAGCCCTTACTAGGCTGGTATTCAACTAGGCCTAGGCTATCCTAGGCCTAGTCTGGAAGTAACAAGAGGTATTGTAGGCAAGGCCTACGCCTAACTATTAAAGTTGATTGCGAATAAGAGGACAAATGGTGCAGTTTAATTTAAAACGATGGAACTCATAAAACACGGCCTGTCTGTGTAATTTAATTTTTAATTTTCTTAAATCTTTTATACCACAGGTAATAAATGACAAAACAAAATGACAGGTCGTGATATGAGAAGTTTCTTGTCTAATCATAGAATTGGAAGAAAAGAAATTGCAAGAGATGATAAAACAGGTCTGTACACATCGTTCAAAGTGAAAAAAAAATGTTGGTTGAACTTCCATTCCTGGCCTGGGTTATCATTTTCATTCATACCTTTTATATACAGTACATTGTTGTATTGTTCATTGATGTTACAAGTTTTAGCTACTGCACGTATACACATTTTTCTCACTGTTTGTTGCAGTTGTTTTGCTATTGTACGCATCCATACACATGGGGTATCAAAATGTCTGGAAGTGTACTGTGAAGGTTTTAAATAAGAAGCTTTTATTCACACTTAACTCAGCAAGGGCCACTCCTTGAATCCGCCCTGATGAGTGCTCATTGGCTAAACCAAGGGGCCCTGGAGCTTACATTCAAATATGTCGAAAAAAAGGCTAAAAACAAAACCTCCATCGTCCGGCCTCAGTGACATGCTACCGCCCCTGAGTGGTGGTGAACAGTACCCATGGGCATCTTTGTATTATTTGTATTCATTATTTCAAGTTGTCCTATAAATTTGGGTAATACTGTTCATGTTTTTTTTTTAGATAAACTAGTAGTACGAATGAAGGAAGGTCTAGGAAGCAGTCGATATGCTAGAGTAGATTATGATAAATTAAAGTCATATACACTTGACAAAAAGATATCAGGAAATCTAATGTTAATGAAAATGCAAAAACTATCCTCATTTTCAAAAGCTAATCGTGAGAACAACCTAATAAAACAGCATTGTTCGGCATGGTTAAAAGAGTGCACACGACTTGAATCGTTACGGAAAAGGACGAGTAACGACTGTGATTTGTTCATTGACCATGGCACGTTAGAAAACTCTATAATTACAATGTTCATGTTTGACGTGGAAGATTACATAGAAGAGTTAAAGAACGATTTAAAACAATTCAAATCTGCAACACTTGAACCCGTTTGGACATTAAGAGAGGATCTACAATCGTGGATGTCACAAAACGAAGATGATTTACACAATCCAAGCGAGAATTTAGTATTTCAACAGAAAAATATCTGTTCGGTTATCGATAGTGTGAAAGCGCAAGAAACTGAAATTCTTGATAAGTTGAGGTATGAACAGCTGTGTATTGAGTCTGAACTAAAAGGCTTAAAACATTTACAAGATGTTATGTCGCCCTTTAGTAAAATGGTCCTTGAAGGAATTCCTGACGAGGCATACATTTTAGAATGTCCAGATGGAGATTTGAAATCACAAGTTTTGGAACAGTTTTTGGTTTTAGATGAATGTTACAAAATGAAGCTGAGGGATCTGGATTCTAAACATTTACATATTATAGGGTAATACAAATTGTACATTTCTTTATTTTGATTTAAAAACATGAAAATCAAAGATTGGGATTTTTTTCTGTAGAAAAAAACTCCAACAAATAATATTTTGGGTTAAGTGACCAAATAATTTATTAAATTCAACCAAAAACTTATCAGCTGGCAGCCAATTTGACTATTTTTTGCTTTAAATTACAGTTTTTTCAAGTAAATAATTTGGTATTTTTTTTGTCCAATTTTTGGTCAAAGTGAATAAATATTATGTGACATTAAAATTTCATATTCAACAAAAAATTGTTAAAAATATTTTTTCATGGGGACAATACATCTTTAATGATACTTTTATGGTTTTTAAAATTTGTAAAATATTTTTAAATTAGAAATCCAATGGATGGATGGGAAGAAGAGGATCATCTTGTTTTCCAATCAACAGTTGAACGCTACCCACCTACATGTCCGAACCGAAGGACGCTCTATTTAGACATGTTGAAAAGGCTACTCCCACATAAAACTAGAGCTGATTTTGTAAGTTTTTCAAAACACATGACAATAATCTATAAAAAATTGATCTAATTTCAAATGATTTATTTTTGATAAACAATAAAAAATAGACTTACTATATTACAAAAAAATTAATTCTTATTTTGGTTAAAATAAATACTCCTTATTTGCTTTGTAATTTTCTTTCATACAATCATAGTGTATTTTCTTTCATACAATCATAGTGTATTTTCTTTTAATTTGCATATAGGTTACCCATGAAGAATGGATTATCGGTGACCGTTTTTACAATGAGACTCGTAAAGTGTTGATTAAATGCTGGGCGAGAGACAAGCAGGAGTTGTTCAACCGCGTAGCATCTACGTTTGCAGATGCCTGTCTCGCAAAAGAGTTAGAGTTTATTAAGGCAATAAACAGACAGAAACAGAAGCAAATTTGCCAAGAACTTGAAGATAAGGTAGCCAGCTTTATTCCTTTAAGAAGCTACTACTCTAGGCATATATCCAACTGGGCTGAGCAGAGAATCAATCAGTCTGACTAATATATTACTGTATACATTTTATTTTAGTTAAAAATTTGGCATGAGCAAAAGCAAGAAGCTTTGCAGTTGGAGGCTGAGATCTTTGCCAGGAATCAAGAGAAATTACATCGGAAACAAATGAAAGAACTAGAGAAAGAAAAGAAGAGAAGAGCTACTAAAAAGCTAGAGGTAAGTATTGTGAAGTAACTGAGGGTTGTAATAACTGATGTATACAGCCCCCTTGAGAGAGAGAGATGTACCCCCAAAAGCTGAGGTGAAAAAGGCTTCCCAAAACAGAGGTGAGAGGGCACGTCGCAAACTTTGGTGAGAGGGGAACCTTCCAAACTGAAGTGAGTGGGGCACCCCCAAAATTGATATGAGAGAAGTACCTCAGATCTGAGGTGAGAGAGGCACCCCAATCTGAAGTGAAAGAGGAACCCCCAAAACTGAGGTGAGAGGGGAACTTTTGGTGGATAATACATCTTTGTCATTTTTGGTATCTACTTACATTAAGATCGATGAGTTTCATGTGAAATTAGAAAAAGCTCAAGCTCAACAAAGAGAGGCTGACGAGAAAAGACTGGCTGAACTTAAAGAGGAAATGGCAAAACAGGCAATTCACGATCAACAACGGTTTGAACTTTGACCTTATCTTCATCAATAACAATTCATAATCGTTATTAAGTTTGACCATTATGATGACTATACATTATTATCAATATAAGCATGATTATTATCTAGATTAGCAGAATGTCATCTAGATCAAGAACATCAAGTTTAATTACATTTAGGTCACCATCAAGATAATGATAATTATGATGACTATAAAATCATCATAAGAACATCAATATCTACATGTTTAATATCATCTAGATTAGCACTGATCTAGATAATTAACCTCAAGTTTACATTAGGATCAAGATAATCATAATGATAATCATTAAGATTAACATTATCAAGATCATAACTACCATCATCATTGTCTTCAGCTGTAGAATCAACATAACAGGAATGTTAAAAGGGTTTTTATAGTTTTTGAAAATTATTAAAATAGACAATAATTGCTTTTTTATAGTGTTGAGTTCCGTGAACAGCTTTTAATTGAAAGAGAAAAGATGAAGGAGGAAGAACGAGAACTTAAAAAAGAAGATCTAAAACGAGAACAACGATTGGATGCTTTACGGCAACAGGTAACAACGCAAACAAATATTACAAATTGTACTCACAAATGCAGTCAAAAAATGCAATTTCCTATTGACCTTTGAATCTTATTTTGTTTCAGGTCGAAGTTCATGTTGATTATGATCCAGTTAGAATGATGCAAGATACAGTGGTTAGTATTCAAATAAATAATTTGGGCTATGGATTGCAATAACTGATTTTGGAGCCTGAATGATTCACATACATTGTTAATGTTCTTACTTGTTTTAGGCATCAAATGCGAAGAAAGGAATCGGCGTACAAGAAGACATCAATATGCAGAAACCACTATTTGATCTGGTTAGCTTCACCTCAGAAACTGTAAGTTGATGTGTCTTCTACTTGAATTCTGATTATTAATTCTATACAGGCCTACGATTACCTACTGTATAGAGATTGATATTGAAACTAATGAATATTCATATTTTTCTTCCTCATGAATATTAATAAAGTATAGTATTGATCAATAAATAAAGTGAGATAAATTTTGTTTTTTTAATTTTGACAGGTGCAAGCTGACCCACGTTTACGTATGGAGGAGGCCCTCAGGAAAGCGGGACTTCACGAGAACCCATATGCTAAAATGATGCTGGCCACAATTAAGCCAATTAAACCACCACGTCGAGACATGCTATCTGTTGGCATGAAACAGGTTATGACCACTGAACACACTGAATACTGATTATACCATTCATAGAACATGCTTTTAATTGAATTAATTTGTAGCTAACATCACAGTAAATCTTGTTGAGATGGAAATATGGCCAGGCCATCCAAAAATACTTTCAAACTTGCGATTTGGTTACATAGCTCTATGGGAACATCATTTTCATATGCCTAGGCGGAGGTTTTTGCTCTCTAAGTGTCTTTATAGTTGGTTAAGAATTTCATTTAGTGTTTAGGTTGTATGGATGACGACATTTGAGTAAGCTAATTGAGTAAACTAGAGCCTGGTCAAACAATGTTTGAAAAAAAGAAAGGTTGTCATCAATGTATATTATTGTTTTAATAGTGCAATATTGTACAAACAATGCACAAGTCAGAGTGCGTTAGTGGAGATGTGGCACATCTGATTGGCTACATCATTGAACCCATGTTATAAATTACTATGTGAATTACCATAATTATGAAATTAAACATTCTAATTCATAATAAACATGTATAAGCATTTATTAGAAAACAGTACAGTTATGTTTACAAAAAGAAATTCTGTTGACAAAATAAAAATTACTTGCATATCTATTGTACTACAGCAGGGATGTAACCAACATTAACATAAAGGGTGAGTGCAAACAAGAATGACTACAGATCACAAGTAAAACCACTTCCCTGCCACATAGACACAATACACTATTGTTGTAAAAAGAATCTAAAGTAGGCATATGTTCATCGTGATTGAGTTAATTCACAATTACGCTTTAATTTTTCATGATGCTTTCAAACACAGATAAAAAGTTGTTTGTTTTTTATGCAGTGGTGTACAAGCAGGGAATCTTTTATGCTTCGGTGCACAAGCAGGGAATCTTCCATGCTCTAGTACACAAGCTGAGAATTGTTTATGCTTCAGTGCACAAGCAGGTGGTTTTTGTCTGCTTCGGTGCACAAGCAGGGATTTGTTTATGTTTCAGTGCACAAGCAGGTGGTTTTTGTCTGCTTCGGCGGTGCACAAGCAGGGAATCTGTTATGCTCCAGTGCACAAGCAGGGAATTGGTTATGCTTCAGTGCACAACCAGGGTTTTCATATTCTGTGCACAGCACAATGAAACTAAGCAGGTTCGCCTAGTTTAGTTTGCTCATAGAGATATAATATCTCTATGGTTTGCTCAAGCATGTTGAACGTTAAATTACAATGTTTAACAACAAAAATTAATTATTCCATGATTTTGAAGAATAAATACTCTATTATATTAGTACCAGCCTCTTTAATATTAAAACAAATATTTAACAAATTACATAATACAGTAAATAATTTTAACATAGAAAATGTTACAAATTTACTAATTTTTTGTTTACTATCTTATTCTACAAATTTACTAATTACAAGTGCTTTCTTTTTAAAATACTATTTTCTAAAAAAATTACAATATTGAAAATTTGGCAATTACAATAGAAAAATTTCTAGAAGAAATATTTAGTAAATGAATATTTGTTATGACACATGTTAAAATTGGTTTGTTAAAACTATTTGGTGAAATGTGAAAAAAATCAGTACTTTATATATAAAATTAATGTTATGTTTTCCTCAAACCACCCAATTATAATATTTTTTTAAATTTCATATTCATCCAGCAGCAGCGATGAACTATTTTATAATTGATTGTGCTTATAAAGTCTCATTTGAGGCTTATGGAGTTATTTTCTTTTTTTATTCAATATTTTGCAAAGTTCTAATTCTTTTTGATTGGACTTACGAAAATAAGTAAGGCAAAAAGACAACACTTGGCCAAAAGGGTACCCATAATATGAACAGTAAACAGACTTGCTTTTTGAAATAATTTATATTGTTAGAAAAGTTATTAGAGTAGAAGCTCTATCACGTCTGGGGCCCAACAAGTATCTCCTTAATATAATAGGGGTGTCCCCTGAATAGGGGTTGATTGTAGTGCAAATATATATCTATTGCCCTTTGTTCGTTTCACATAAAAATGTCCCCTTAATAGGAGCGTCCCCTTAATAGGGGTGTACCAAAGGAGGGTTCTACTGCAGTAAAATACATTACTCCAGCGCATTGGGCATTTTTTATATAAAACGATATGGAATATCTTGTGCATATTTTATTTAAATTACATATTTCAACTTAACTTACCATAGAATAAAGAAATAATTTATCACAAATGTGAAATATAACATACATACTCTGGTATAACCTTAGTTATTTAGTGGGTTGACCTTTATCCACTTTCATTGCATGAAAATTACATAAGAAATGGTACAGAAATAAAATATACAAAAAACGGAAAATATCCAGATGATGTTGAGTTGAGGTTGTCGCTGTATAAAAGACGTTGAAGATGAGATGGAAGAACAACAAGCGTCCTCAACCTATTGGAATTAAAGTTCAAACAAGAAAATATAATAATAGAGTATTATAATGGAGTAGTAGTACAATACTGTACAAGCATCACATGCATGCATCTGGAGTTCTTATATACAAAGTGTGATGTGATTAAATGTGGAATATATAATTGTGTTTATTATTCAATATACACATATTATTAAACAAGCCATAAATATGGATACCAAAATGATCGAATAAGCACCTCAGCCAATAGCTGGCTGTATTTCAGGGGACAACCACTAAGTAGTACTTTTCAATTAATAAAGTGTTTCATGGCTATACTTTAAGTGGTTCCCACTAGTGACGCAACGCAAGGACGTAACGCAACGCAAGTGAATTGACAAATCACAAGCGATGGCTTATTCGCTTGTGATTGCTAACTGTCTATAACTTCACTTGTCATTGTTTAAAACGCTTGCGTTGCGTTTACGTCCTTGCGTTACGTTCTAGGGGCGGACCAAGCTTTATACAGTAATTTGTTCAATGTATGCGCATACAATTCTACACTAACATTACTTGGACCTCATAGATCAATATACTGTGGTTATAAATGGCCTGCACATCACCCAAACAAGTGATGCACTGAAACCTGGCACTTATACGATCATTTACAGTTTGTGCTAAATTCTCTTTGTAAACCCTATTTTTTTCGCCAAAAATATATATAACACACTAAGTATATATTATTATTTTTAGATCTCTGGATCTTCTTAAATTAGTGAAAATTCTTTTTTTTTATTCCAGATTATTATAAATGTGGTTTAAAAGTGATATAAATTTTATTAAAATCATTGACTCTTAAAACTACAGTGGTGTTTAATACTTATATTAACATGTATAGTGAGATAGTAAAGGAAAGGTAAATATATGTGTAGATTAAGTTAAATTGTTTCATTTAATGTTTAGACAATAGGCTATCTGAACAGTTTTATACAAATAACAGTAAAATATATAAAATGTGATCATGGAGAATATTTGTGCTTTTGGTGGGGAAACCATGTTCTAGCCCTGGGACTACCAAGTGTCAATAACAATGTGCTGAGGTCATTGCTCAACATTTACCTGACTGAGGAGCTGTTAATGCTGTAGCTGGAATAACAAGTTTTATTTCATTTATTAAAGAACTGGCCACTTTATGGAGGGTTGAAATAAGAAAGGGGGGGGGGGGGGTAAGATGTGGTTGTGATGTTTATGCCTAATTTCATGTCTAATTGTGTATAACCAATCAATTGATAAACCATGGGTAAAAAATAAATCAAATTTGAACTTGGAAATCCTATGTATGTTAGTTATTCTTAAATTTATATATACCCCATATATGGGCAGGAACGAAATAATGATTAGAGTTATTATTACTAATAAATGGTATACATAAACTAAAACAAGACTATGTATGTTGTGTGTAAACTGCTTCTCCTCTAATAGTATGGTTTTGGAGCACAGAATAAGTTTCACATTGTCTCTTTTTATAAATCTCCTCTTTTATCATCATTACCAAAATAATTTCTTTCTTTAAATTTCTACTCATAATTAAAAATATTTTTTTGTTAAACTTTGTTTTTTAATTACAAACATACAAGCAGGTTACAGATTAAAAACATTCAACATAAATAATACATAATTTTAAGCAATATACAATATTGCTTTACCAATAAAAGTTGTTAATTAGCAAATAAAAAAATTATTGGTGGGCAATATAATGGCTTGATATATACATTGGCATAGAAATGGTGCAAATATATACAGTATATTGTAAGATAGTGTGTGCTTATGTTTAGCTTGTTAACATTTTACTTTATATTACTGTGTGCTTACATAATAGCTAACAAATACATGCATACAGCAATCACATGCACGAACCGTAACATTTAGTAATTTAACAGGCAATCCCAAACGAACAAAAGAAGGATGTTTTTATATTGTCTGCATCACTATTAAAGCCCTTTTCGAGCAGAACACAGTTCTGTTAATAACTCCTAAAGCTTTTAATTTATCTCAGGCAACATATAAATATTGCATGGAATATTTGCTGTGACACGATATCGCCATTTTTTTTATCGCAGTTTGTTATCTGACATTTTGTAGTTAATTGCAACGTTGTGCAGTCATGTATATCATGTAACCAGGATGTTGATTACCATATAATAATGTTTTGGTCACAAACACCAAGAAAAAAAATTTTAGTTGTCACCCTATTAATAAATACGATACTACATTGCAAATAGTAATTAAAATACCCATAAAAAATAATAGGACGGTCTCTCCCTAGTACCCTGTACTCATAAAATTATCATCCTTTAAATAGAAAATTATTGGTGCATTAAAAAAAATGGGAAATTTTGAGTTAACATTAATAATTATTACCCCTTTAAGATATTAATAAAGATACATATATCAATAAAAACCAAATATGTAGTGCGTTGACGCCATCACACATGCTGTAGATGTCACATGCAACACATGTATATGCGTGCATATCTATGTAAGTGCTGTGTACACGCAGTCTAGATGCGTATTGTGCTTTAAAGTTTTTCACCTTGGCTAACACTTTGGTACTTTTTCCTTTTAAAGAACCCACACTGAAATTAAAAAGAAAAAAAGGTCGTTAAATTAAACCATAGTAAACATTTGAAAGACCATTTTAATGAAAGGGACATCCTAAAAACTGTAAATAATATTCGTCAGTATCCCGATCACCCTCTAAATATATTCTTTGGGCTTAGCCAAACTGGTAGACTGATCACTCTAAATCACAACACGAAACATTGCCGACAATCCTTTTGTTTATAATTCTATTCACGTATTTAATAGCAAGTTCGCAAGATCTCATTAGATTTATTGGTTAAACGCTTTTTTTGTATTCATTGTAAATAGTATGTAAATAAAAATGTAAACCACCAACCAATAACTTTTAAAAATATGTATCATCTTTTGTTGTGTTGGTGTATAAAAATGTTTTGATAATTCAATGGGACCACCAAGGATTTGTTTGTTGTCTAAAAAAGATAGATTAAATACTCATTTTTATACAATTGCTTTACCTTCCATAGTAAGAGAGTGAGTAGCGTTAACAGTAAGAGGCCACCTGCAATCGCAAGCACGTATATCCACCATACCGGTCCGTCGGACTTTATGAGATATTGAACTGGGTTCGCTGTCGTTTTCACCTGTAAGGATACAAATTATTTAAGACTCTCAACATTATTACAAACTCAATCATCACGATCACATTGACCGACCAGATCAGTAGTAGCCTACAGTGCCAGCATTCAATTTGAATAATTAATTGATAATTGTTAATCAAATGATATCAATTACTGTATAAGGAAATCCAACATTACCATAGCCAACATTACCACAACCAAAATTACCGCAGCCAACATTACCACAGCCAACATTACCACAACTAACATTACCACAACTAACATTACCACAGCCAACATTACCACAGCCAACATTACCACAGCCAACATTACCACAGCCAACATTACCACAGCCAACATTACCACAGCCAACATTACCACAACCAACATTACCACAGCCAACATTACCACAGCCAACATTACCACAGCCAACATTACCACAGCCAACATTACCACAGCCAACATTACCACAGCCAACATTACCACAGCCAACATTACCACAACTAACATTACCACAGCCAACATTACCACAGCCAACATTACCACAGCCAACATTACCACAGCCAACATTACCACAGCCAACATTACCACAGCCAACATTACCACAGCCAACATTACCACAGCCAACATTACCGCAACCAACATTACCATAGCCAACATTACCACAGCCAACATTACTGCAACCATCATCACATACCCATCACAACCTCAATTATCACAACCACATCCACTAGCTGTAACAAAACTTTAAATACCTCACAACATTGTCTAAACCAGGATTACCAAAGCTAATATTACCACAACCAACATTACCACAGCCAACAAAGAACCATAGTAAGTAAGGTACACTAACCTGAGTCATTTGTTGTAAATTTATGTAATCGTCACTCTTTGCAATAGCATATGAACTGTCTTTAACAGTTACATTAGCAGTTGATATTAAATCAACTGATGTTGTGTACTAGAGAGAAAAGAAAAGAAAATTGTTACAATGTTATACGGCCTCGTGGAAAAACACCTTTCTGGTGAACAAGTTTTATCCGTTGCAGAAATCAAGATTTTATTATTATTACTTAAATTCACATATTAAGATGTTGACTTCTAATGCAGTAGATTAAGGAGCTTTTAATATACATAATAATAATAATAAATTCTTTATTTCGTAAACAAATGTACATATACAGAATTACAGATACAAAGCTCTTTTTATATATAATACATTATTACATAATAAAACAATACCATAATAATACAAAAGCCCATGGACCACAAACTGGTAATAGGTGTACATTAAATCTCTCGGAGTAAAAATCCAGTTTGCGTTCAATGATGAGCTGTAAAAGGCATTCCTCAGAATGCACATAACCAGGATATTATTTGAGTGGTTGACTCTTAGTGAGAAACCTTAAATAGATTTTTTGATGTTTTCTTTGAAAGATAATAAACCATTACTAACAAACAGCTGATGCACTATTTTTTTTTTTTTTTTTTTTTTTTTTTTTTTTTAATAATAATAAATATAGTTTAATATCTAGATTCCCTCCCAATAACTCAAAGTTACATTGATCTTTTCTCTCACTGTCTCATTTGTATACTCCAGTATGGATAATACTTGTCAGTACTTTTAATCAGATCAAAGCTCACATACTTGTCATGCCTTAATAACCTGTTGATTGAGTATACTCATTATTAATAAATCCAAAATAAACTTACATCAACAAATGTTGCAGCCCATAGACGAGACTTAATGCTGATTTTCGCCTTATTGGATCCAGTCGTTGTTGAACTTATACCACTGATTGAACTGAATGTGCATGTGATTTTAACGCATTTCATATTGTCGCAACTGAACATGATATCCTCCACAACTGGTTCATCTGCCTGTCGGGCTAATCTCTCTTCTCCACGTTCTTGATCTTTCTCGTCGTTTTTCAGCTGAGAAATTGTTTAAAAAGTACTATTTTGTTAATATGAGTGTGGTGTTGAATATATCATAAAGATTTCCTATAGCTTTATCAATAGACTAAGGCTGTGTTTGTACAACACCTTTCTGACTTTACACAATGTATATGCATGTTGTCACACAAAAAGGTCAATCCCTTAAACTGAGCCGTTCATACATAAATGTTACATAATGTTTAACTGCCATGTTGTCCAGGAACGTCAGTCACAGCCAAACATCTGCTGCACATACAGAGGGCAACTTGTCCCCAGAGGCTACTCAGCTCACCAATCGGCCATATTTGGCCGGTCCTCAAGTAGCCTGTTCAAGAACAAGTTCACCAGGGTAACTCCTTTCTTGACAGTCTCGAATGATGAACTGGGTTTTTTAACTATATACACTGGACCTACAGTTTATAGTCCCCTTTCCGAGAAGACAGTTCGACCAGCAGAACTAGGGGTGAGTCGTCTCTCAAACCCATGCCAGCATTGTTTGTCTCTATGGTATGGTAAACAGCGCCCCTCTCCCTTGTAATGACATCACACTTTTTTTTAGTGAAGACAGGAGTTTTACCTTTAAACTTAATTCATTCTCTTTGCCTCCTTCAACAGTACAAGGATCCCCATCACTGCTGATGGATGTCAGATAGAGTAGATGTTCATCATCTTGGTTCTTGGTTGGGAACAAAATGACAAGTTCAGTTTTCCCAAAAGAACTCTCATTAGTGTTACGGATCTATAAGGTAATAAAGATAATAGGTTATTGTGGAATGTAACATGACAGCTTTAAAGGGTTTTATGGTACATGAACTTCACTGAGAATGGTACACTATTAAATTAGTCGATTCTTTGATTATTTTCATCTTTAACATGTCAATTTTATATAGCTCTTAATGCACAAAGCTATTCGCTTTACATTATTACTCAAATCGTTGGATCAAACATGTATTTACACCTGGGTAGAGAGACAGACATTAAGTAAAGTTTCTTGCCTAAATGGTCTTTCACACCTGTTCCAACATGGTTCCGATCCGGCACCGGCAAATCAAATCGAATGTCAATGTTCTGTTTCCACGCGACTATGTGCATATCGATTGGAGTGTCGTGAAAATGAAACATTGATGTTCGATTTGATTTTCTGACACTGGACCGGAACCGTGCAAGAACAGGTGTGAAGGACACAAGTAATGCGACATGAATTGGACTCAAACTTCCGATTCCACGAAGAGAAGACAAACACTGCGCCAAACACCTTTACTGTGTTCTTCTTTCTTTTTCTGGATAAAAATAATTTACCTCATAGAAATGTTCAACTTCATCGCCAACAAGCTCTTCAGGTGTGTCTTTTGGGTATTCTGTCAATACTTTTAAGTCTTCACTTAACTTTAATTGACTTGGCTTTGATACACTGAAAAATGTAAATAATTTAAGCTTGTTGAGGTTGTTTGCGCTATGCATTTGCATTTATAAAAACAAGTAAAATATTTGAAGCAAAATCCTTAGTAATTACACCAAAATCTTGAATTAACTAAAACAAATTATTTGGAAATGTCTCTTATACTATTCTAAAAAAAGGCAAGTACATGCTTCTCCTCTAAAGCTTCGTTCTCATTAGGACGCAACGCAAGCCAGTTGACAAATAACAAGCAAGATTTTGCATAATCCCTCACTTATGTTGCACTTGCGTCCTTTCGTTGCGTCCTAGTGGAAACCAAGCTTAAGGGTCATGTCAGTGGCACTCTCTTGTCTGTCCAAGACAGTGACTACGTTTAATATAGCACACCAGGGTAACCCCATACTCCTTTTGAAAGATGTACTAGATCTTTTAAAGTGCACACAAATACTTTGTTTATACTATGACCTACAACATCTTTTTTCTTCTTATTTTGGCAGGATAGGATAGACAGATGCTTTTTTCACTCGAGCTCCTATAAATACTGTTCTGGCGAGCTCTTAAAGGATATTTTATTAATCAATTTTGTGTGTAAAGTAGAAACTAGGAACATTATTATCATAGTGTACCCCATGTGAATTAGAATACTGTGTTCACTCACCCTTTCAGACTCAGGCTGAACTGTAGAGCAACAGGCACTGTAACATTAACAACGTTGTTGAACACAGTTCCTTCAGGCTCTGCGTTTGAACTATAGTAACAAACAAAATGTTATGCTGTTAAAACGTGTAATCGAGACAAGTGAAGAGCCAACAAAATATTATTTGTATTTGTTTAGGGTCATGTCAGAAATATTTTATACTTCAATAATTATGATTTTAGTTTTTTTTAAATAGAAGTTTATGAGGTGTAGACACTGCAATAAACAGTGTGTATGATTACTAAAAAAAAACATAGTTTAAAGACTAAACAAACTAGAACAGACTAAAAAAAGTATTTACTGCAGTAACTTCATTAGAACAATGTTGGCATGGTCTCATATGAATTATACTATAAAGCTCTGTCTACACTATCAAACTAGTTTGACAAAAAGTGTGATGTGCCAAATCTGGTAGTGGTATGACATCATCATGTCCATATATGGGCACATCAAATTTTTTTCTCACATAAACTTTGATAGTGTAGACAGAGCTTTATACATGGTTTTCAATATATTTGTGTTCAGAGTCACTCACAAAATACTTGATCCAATATATGTGAATGTATTTAATTAACCATGTCATCAATTTCAACTTACCTGGTAACATGCATTTCAATTGTCATGGTATTATACTTTCCTATCATTTCTTCGCTTGTAGGCCTAAGCACAAAATCAAAATCAAGCTACAAATAAAAAAATGAAAATTTATATTATGTTTCTATTATATAGCGGAAAAATAAATGATAAAAAAAAATCAGTCGGGTTGCAGAAAATTAAAAATGGTCATTATTTAATTTTTAAAAAGATGGCTGGGGTGTCTAAATCCGTGCCTGCATTGAAACCCAAAAATAAGAATCAGTCTATTCAAAAGTAAAGGTGAGTCCCGCGTTCTCTGAACGTAGGGGAATGAGCTGTTAGGAGCTCATTGTACTAAGCCTCGGCATTATTTGGTAGGGTGGTCAGTTCCTTTCCACGCCGCCTTTTTTCTCCCTAGTATTTTCAACCAGGTACTCATTTACAGCTGAGTGGACTGGGAGTTGTCGGGAATTGAACCCGGGTCTATCTGTATGACAGTCAAGTGTCCTAACCACTCGGCTATCCAACTCCTCAAAGGTACGGACATAAAAAGAAGCAAAATCACCGGCAAAAAATACAGAATTCATTCGTTTACAAAGAAAAAGTAGATTTAAGATTCTTCTATCTGTAAGTATGGTACGTTAGGAATTTGATCTTCGTGAGGTGGTTTCCCGAATGATCGTAAAATCAAAACGGTACTGGGTATGACCAACTAGCGTTATTGTCACCGGCTAGTCATCCATTCATAGAAGTACTAATGTAGTAGCCTACCTGTACGGTGACCATAGAATGTGACCCGAGGCATGACTAACTACGACTTTTAGATGATAGAAAGTTGAGAAAAAATGTTACAAGTAGTTGTACGACATGAAGAAATTATGTCAATAATGTTTACACACTAGGCATACAAATAGTAATGTTTGTTAGTAAAAATAATTTTGAGTTAATAAGAATAAGATATAAGGAAGAAAAGCAAAGAGACTATGGAGTGGCTATTCCTGAATATACAATACTAAGTATCGTAGATTTAAATTATAAATTTTAGGCAATCTTGTCAAAGGTCAAGCGCCATATAGCCTGCCACGTTTCGATATTCAATATTGAACTTGACCTTATTTCAAAACAATATGTGTACAAGTATTGATTGATTGATTTATTTATTAACAATATTTAACCAGGGTGGCCCAATCAGTCAAAAAGACTGGTCTCCCTTGGGGCCCTGGGTACAATAGTACATTTTAAACTAAAATATAAAAATAACCGTAACACAATAAAACTTAAACTACAGTAATGCCTTAAAGTTACTTTTCAAAATGCGGTTGAACAAGAGAAAGATAAAGTTGATTTAAAGTTGACTGATTAATAAAAGGTTTAACACGTTTAAGGATGGAAAGAGTTGCAAATACCTTCTTGGATACAGATTTCACATGGTCATGCCAGGTTAACTGGTCATCAATAACTACACCAAGACATTTAAATGTATTAACTCTCTCTAATTCATAATTATTTACATTAATCTTGACATCATGGTCTGATAATCGGCGATTTGTGGACCAAGCTTTTAAGCTCTGTCTACACTATCTAACTTTATGTGACAAAATGTGATGTGCTAATATATGGACATGATGATGTCATATCTCTACCATATTTGGGCATATCTCTACCATATTTAGGCATGTAACTACCATATTTGGGCACATCATATTTTTTTTGTCAAACTAGATAGTATAAGCAGAGCTTAAAATATGTGCAACAGTTGGTTCATTACCTTGTAATTTTCTGGCATTGGATTGCCAACATCACATTCAATTCGTCCAGAATATCCCGAAGTCTCCATGCAACCAACTTTGTAGTTCTAAATAAATTAGGAAAGAAAAGCAATATTTATTTAATAAATTAAGGGAGAACTCACTTTCACACAAACAGATAACATAAACATATAAAGTGGAAATAAAAAAAAAATACTCTTGTCAAGTTTAACCCTCTTAACAAAGGAAGTATAATGAACAATAATTACATTACATTATATAAAGCTTGACAAAAAAATGTGATGTGTCCAAATATGGTAGTGATATGCTTAAATATGGTAGTGATATGACATCATCATGTCCATATATGGGCACATCACATTTTTTTGTCACATAAAGTCCATCTACAATTCAGATTAAATTTGATATCAGATGCTATTAATAATTAAGAGTTATACATTAAATGTCTTGTTACAAGCCTTTATGTTGTAATTTGGAAAAAAATCCTGACACGACAGGAATTGAACCCAGGACCCTGGGATTGGTAGCCAAGCATCATCATCACCCACAAAGCCACAACTCCACTTGACTGTGTAAACACATCTTAGCGGTGGGTTAAGACAGTGGAACTGTAATACCTTGCCATATTAACATCGGCAAGGGTTCGAGTCTCACTCGCTCCATGGTTCTGGTGGTAGAACGAGTCTTCTCGGAAGGACTATAAACCGTAGGTCCAGTGTACACATCTGGCTCATGTGCACTTTAAAGAGCCTAGTACATCTTTCGAGATGAGTAGGGGTTACCCCGGTGTACTAGTATACACACAGCCACTGTCACCCTTGATTGTCAGCATACGCTGTTTAGGGTCACCCTCTATAAATAAGGTGTAATAAAAAAAAATAATTTAAAAAAATCTACTTACATTAGGCTTGTTTGATATGCGACTATACTCTAAACCATCTGGGAGAAAAACGACAAGTGTAGACTGATACGCCTTCTGACCTTTGTTGTTAATTTTCACGTTCAAAACTACATCATCTGAATCGCCAACAACAATCTTCGGCTTAAGACTAAAAAAAATAATCTTTTCTTTAAAATGAATTGTTCATGTGTCTGTCTACAATAAATAATATGTCTATGAATTTTTATAAAATCGACATATGGCCTGATGTCGATCAATTCAATTCTCAATTCAAGTGAAAATTTTAGTCTCAACGATTATAGGCAATGTCTTATATACGTCAAAAATGCTCTCCAGGTGGAATGCCATCCTAGTAGCCATGAATAGTAGTAATTAGTAGCAGTCTTGTTTATTTTTAATTAATTTATATGTAATTTTACTTTCTATGGACCAGAGATTCCGAAATAAAAGATTGAATGAATGAATATCAATGGTTATGTGGATCGACCAATGAGAGAGCCAATTTCTCTTAAATACAAAGTACAAAAAGTCACTTTAGTCAAAATATTTTTAAAGATGTATTTTCTCCTAAAATATAAAAAATAAAGATGAATAAAATCAAACTTTGAATATTTCATTTTCTAGTTTAAAGATGTATTGTCCCTTTGACTAATTCCCAAACAAAATTTTTTTTAATATTTTGAAAAAAAAGGGGGTCATTTTGAAATATCATATTAGTTATTAACTTTCACCAAAAATTAGTCGAATAAAAAAATCATTTAACTGAAATACAGACGTTTTTTTGTTCAAAAAATAACTTTGACTTCCAGTCAAAGTTTTCGATCAAAACATATCTCATAATGCAACGCGCTTGTTCGGCTACTCTGTATGCATAATCATAAAACTTTCTCGCGATCTGTGTGAGAACACCTTCTCAACCGTGACGAGTTGTAAAAAATCCTAATTAGCATCATGCATAATGCATACTCGTGGTTTGAAATCTTTGTTTACTTTCGCTTGTGACGATTTTCCCGACGAAATGTAATGAAATTAATTTACCTAATTACGTAACCTTGTTGTTTTTGGCTCAAATTTTCGACTTAAAGTGAATAACTTTAATATTACTTTGATATGGCCAATATAAATTTAGAATATGGTGACCTTCATTTTTTGTGTTTCAGGGGACAATACATCTTTAAGTTATTCAATAAATAAAATGAACAAAATAATGATTTTTCTTCTAAAAAAGAAAACATTACATTTAACCGGAAGTGGTTAAAAATGTGGTTTTTTTTCTTTAAATGATGGTTTATTGGGTAAATAAAATCATAGATGTAAGTGTAATATACCTATACTACTTAATTAGCAACATATAACATTTACAATTTTCATCATTATTGCTTAGCAGTTTATCCTTATATTGTCAAATGTTGATTTAAAGTTTGCAGTACACCACGTATATTTTATTTTTATTTTATTTTATTCAATAGAAACTAACAGCGATAATTACCGCCACCAACAGGTTTGATACAAACAAAGCCAGGACTGTTTAAAGCACCTTGATTGGTCCTAACATTGATCAAGGGCTTCTCTCGTCCAGTGCCCACCTTCACCAGAGGAAAGGCAGATACTAGATGCAGGGGCTGCCATAAGAGTTAGCAATGCTGATTTCGAATGTCTTACGGGACCCCAGCTCATACAGCACCCGATATTCCCAGATGGTCTCCCATCCAAGCTCTAACCAGGCCCAACGTCGCTTAACTTGGATGACCTGACGAGAACCGGTGTTTCAACGTGGTAAAGCCGTATATTAGTTCTGAAAATAACTGTTGAGTTTCTTGACGTTTCGATCAATATGCTTTGATTGTCCGCAGGAGTGCGAATGAGGACGATCAAAGCATATTGACCGAAACTTCGAGAAACTCAACAGTTCTTTTCAGAACTAATAATATATGTGGTGTACTGCAAAATTTATATCAACAGTTTATTCTTAAAAGCATTAAGATAAACATGTCTACTTACGACACAGCTTTAAGCTCAAGATCAGGTATGCAGACATTGTTTGGACAATTATTTACAAAATAAAGCTGAAAAATTAAAAAATACAATTTCATATTCATATACTGATAACTTGACAGTTGTTTCAATAAAAAAAAAGTTAATATAAAGTTATGTCTACACTATCAAACTCTATGTGACAAAAAATTGTGATGTGCGCTAATCACCATATATTACCATACTTTGATAGTGTAGACAGAGCTTAACAATTTGAATAGATTACTATAAACGGTTCACTTTAGTCTGTCTCAGGAGGTGGAGGTGAGAAGAGATAATCAAACCCATTAACTTTTCTTCCATTTTACTGTCAACTATCTCAATACCGGACGCATGTCTGTTTTCCAGAAATTCTGGTATTCTGAATGTGGAAGGGCCCCTTATAAGTACCATATTTCTATTATTTTTTATTATAGGGAGAGTCAACTGTAATACTGAATATTGTAACGCTAGCATCTTGGCTAATTATACAATGTGAGGTGATTTCCTGATTGATCGTAAAATAAAAACGGCATTGGGTATAATCCAGCTAGTATTCCTGCGCTCAACAGAACATCCATTCATAGATTACTGATGAAGAAAGCCTTATCTAGTAGGTAGAATGGTCCCAAGACATGGCTATACTTTAGTTGATAGAAGATTGAAATAGAGATACGATGTTTAACTATACTAGTGTAAATAGTTTGAAATAATGATCTTGTGTATCAATCCTGCAGTAAATTAATTATTCCTTAAATTGTTACATTTACATATTTAACTGTTGTTATGTCTGTGTATAGTATCACTATAATAATGATATTTGTTAGTATAATTAATTAAACATGAAGATTATAGATATATTGAAGAAAAGTCAAAACCTGCTATAGTAAACACACACTTACATAACTGGAGGTTGGATCGCGTGAATATATAGATAGTATAGGAGCCACAGCTGAAGGAGCAGCTGGTTCTTCCACAAGTTGGTACTCTGTAGTTATAGTCATAGAACTAATCTTGTCTCGAATTTCATTCTGAATAAATAAGAGAATGCTTGGGCATAAGTTATTTTTTATTGTACTGTATATCCTCTGGAATAATCCCACCCTCTAGAACACGAAAGTGGGCCAACAGTGTTCGCCTACTTTTCTTACAGCAGCCAGTGGTGACTAATCTAGGCCTAGCTAGATGCGAGGCCTAGCTGTGAGGCCTAACTAGAGAAGTATATACAGGTTGTGTGATGTTTAAATAAAGTGTTACAAATAAAAAATTAGTTGCTGCTGTAGGGGGAATGACCATGTCGTGGCTTGTCTCACAGCCATGGCTTTGTGGTTTGCTGTTGTTAAATGGCGCCGTCAACGTAAGAAAATAACATAAATAAATAACAGTAATAAATTACTAAAAATGATGACATTATCGGTCATTTAATCCGCTTGTAAAATCCAGGGAACATAAAATCAGGGTACGTAAAACATAGGTTCTACTGTATAACATAATAGGGACTTTTAATTTCCAAACAGTAAATTACCCCGTATGGGATACGGGCCACGTCTTCAAAGGTTTAATAATCTCAATAAAATAAAATTTGAATCATATTCTGTTAATATTTTTGTCAAATATTTAACACATATGTACATACTTTGATGTATGCACTATGTCTCCAACAATTCTCTGTGCTGTCTGTCAATGTTCGTTGTGCTGAGAAATAATCAGTTCCACTAATTACAAATAGCGCCCTCTTTAATTGACTAACTTGTTGCGATGCATCCAACTTCAGTGTGTAATCAATACCTGTAAGGAAAAAGTTTGCTAAATTTATACAAGGTTATATAAAATTGTTTTTTTCTTATTATTATTATTTAAAGATGTATAAATCAGACTTTGAATATGTTATTTTGTAGTTTTAAAAAGTTAATCACTTCTGTAGAAAAAAAAACGGGGAAAAAAAAAAATGTTTTCACTTATAAAATGATAAAATAAATTGTTAAATTCAACCAAAAACCCATTGCTGGCAGCCAATCAGCCAATCTACAGCTCACTTTGTCGGTCGGTTAGTCGGTGAACACTAACTTGAGCACGCGACTGCAGCCATGTATATGACCTTCTTGCTTTAAATTACAGTTTTTTCAGGTAAATACATTTTCTTTCAATCCAAATTTTGGTCAAAGTGACAAAAGTATAACTATTATGTTACATTAAAATGGCATATTCAACCACAACATTTTTAAGAATTATTTTTTCAGGGGACAATACATCGTTAATTGTTACACCCTCTCCTTCTGCTATTCCCTCAATGTATGTATAGTTTACTGTCTTTAGAACTGCACTTTGATAACTATTTTTGAACAATCATTATAACATTCCATACTGATAATTTAAAACTGATTGCTGATTTGTGTGGAATAATAAAAACGATAATATCTTTAAGTAAATGTTTATTTTCTTCTATGATATGATATGCATAGTTTAAGATAAATTAATATATGGTAAAAATAACATTGGGATGTGATTCTGTGGAATTGTAGGGCAAGTGATTGATTATGACTACTAAATATAACTTACTTATTTGTCCAGGAACAAATTTTCCTTTGTATTCAAAACAGGCTGTAACATCAAAACTAAAAATTTGTTAAAAAAAGAGAGATTATTAAACAAATTGTAGTAATATTGAATTTTGAAAAGAGGGAAATCTTGCTTGGCAATTAAAATTGGATTGGTGTCAATATTTGAAAAAGTTGACTTTGTTAAGTTCTGTCTACATTATCAAACTGTCTGTGAAATGTCATGTGCCCATATATGGACATGATGATGTCATATGACTTTCATATTTAAAAATATCACTACTATATTTGGGCACTTTTTTTTTGTGTCAGAAAACATACGGTAATCCCAGTAACAACGACTCCAAGTTCACTCAGCTGTAAACGAGTATCTAAGTGAAAAAAACAGTATAAAAGAAATGTAATTTACCCAACAACGTTTAGGTTGTTAACAGTGGTATTCTTTACATCTAGATTGATACCAGGTGGATTCACAGTGGTAAGGACTTTGCTTAGTTTCACTATTGGTCTTGATCTGAAAACAATAAAAAACAAAACTATGACACTGGATTTAAAGGTCATGAAGTAATTTTCCGATTGATCGTAATCAAAATGGTACTGGGTTTGGTCTACTAGCGTTCCTGCTCCCAACCAGTACATCCATTCATAGAAGCCTTAATGAAGCCTACCTGGTGGTAACCATAGAACGGTTCCGAGATAATGACTATACTTCGGCTTTAGTCGATAGACGATTGAAAAAATTGTTAGAGATAGAGTATACGATGTTTGATTATGTGTAGATGTGTGTTCTGTTCTTTTATTCAAATGATGTTATTTATTTAATAGGCTACATTTGTTATATCAATTAACTAAATACCCACCCTCTCAACTAGACATATTGTTTTTCAGGGACAAGGCTTCTCACATTTTTCAACATCTGCAGGATTCAGAACGGTGTAAGGCCCTCGCTAATGCGGAATGCTTCACCGTTCTGGATTCTGCAGATTCTGCTTTCAAACTTAAGGTCAAGGAAGCCCTCCACATCACGTGGAGTAAACCTTCCTTGAACAAACAAATCTATAACTTGGGAGTCACACTTGCCATATGATTGTTTGTTGCCTACGTTCCTTGTTGTTTTATCATGCTAATTACTTCCTCATTTACATACAACCTGTCCTATTGGTATATAAGTACTCTAGGCGTTGTTTTCTGTTCTGATGATGAGAATAGTTTCTCGAAACATGTCAAGACATTTTAAGGCAGTTTGCCTATTTTCAAATGCCTCACAATCGTTATTTTAACTTGAAAGTTCGGTGGAATCATTCATGATTTATCTAACATATTATTTGTCTAGACAACCAAGCACATGTTGTACGTACAGACAGATCCAACAACACGTGCATGTGCGAACTATTGCTAATGCGTGAGTAACAACTAAAAAGTTTGATAACATGACTCTCTCTTCGTGTACCAGTGCCACACACTTTCAGCTGATAGTAGGCAGTAAGGTAGTAATTATTTTCCTTATTTTTACTACTGCGTATTACTTCTATAATCAGTACTGTATTTTAGGCTATCGCAATATTTTTGCTAAAATAACGATTGTTTTTATTATCATTATTATTTGTGGATTTGTATAAAGGGTCTTTCAAGTGTCTTTCACACCTGTTCCGGCACGGTTCCGGTAGCCGGCAAATCAAACATATGTCAATGTTTCGTTTTCACATTTTCACACTATACACATAACGATTGGCGCATGCCACGTGGAGCGTCGTGAAAACAAACATTAACGTTTAATTTATTTATGTAAAGGAAATATCTCACTTAAAAGTGTGATAAACTGCTAGCAAATTAATGAAATACTTAGCTTTTAAGGGAATTATCTCACTTAAAGTGTGATAGTATGATAGACTTGGTTATTTTAAGAGGACGATTATGTGTTCACTTCTTGAACAGCCTGCATAACCTGTTTGATTAATTGAAATTGTTTATGGCATGCCGATCTATGTTATATATATATATATATATATTTTATCTGTATTTTATTGTTAACCGTTTTTGATGTTGTATTGTTTTATGTTTCAAACCTGTTAGTGGCGGTATTTATCGCTGTTGGTTTTGACTGAATAAAATAAAATAAAATAAAATAAATTAATTCTGAAAGTTCTATTTTGAAGCTGTATCTTGGTGGTTAACACTCTTGCCACCTAATCACAAATTCTGATGGGTCACAGTATAGGGCCACATTCCACTAGATGTTAAATTTAGTGGCCATAGATTCTTTTTTATTTTCATTTATTTTTTTACCCATAAATATAAATTATAAACATTGTAACATACAAATAATAATAATTATATCAAGGGAATGGCTAAAAAATAGTTAAAACTAATCAAGTTCAGCCCCTAAACATTGAAATATAAATAGTGATATAAATAAATTGGGGCTACCTTTCTAAAAAATTAATATACATAAAATAATTAAATTTTTTTTTTAAACACACTTTCTCTCAAATATACAGTATAATTCTCTTATGAAATAAATATCCTAAACAAACAAATAGTATGTTTTCATTTCTTTTTTAAGTTTGATTTTTGTTAGAAGCCTTAATTCATCTGGGATTTCATTCCAGAGCTTTGTACCAGAATACCTGATGGAATGTTGTTCTATATTTTGGTACATACAAATTTTCTCTAGTCTGTGACCTTGATGAATAACGAAAATTAATATACTGTGATAATACGGTGTAATTTTATTATTTTAATCATAAATTACCGTAACAATACAGCTGCGTCGGAATATGCAGACCCAACCAACACATCTGGAACCAAAAAAATAATACAAAACATTGGAAAAATGATACTTGATAGAAGTTTTCATTTTCTTTATTGTATATTGACATTTGTTTCAGATATGATATAAATGATAACATAGCAAATTAGGTTTCAAAAACACATACTCGTTATACCTTCTGATTTAAGAATTTGGTGTAGGAACAGAATCTATCACAACAAAGATCAGTTTGTGAGCATAAAGATGTTTGCCATAAACTTTATTATTTATAAATAATGTAAAGTCCAAAATGTTTTCACGATTTTAACCATTCCAACTATTTTGCACACATTAATTAAATTCAAATTCTTTTTTCATCCCGCGTTGGCCAATTTCAACTGGACTGAAATAATAAATTTTTTAAATACAATAATATAATTTTATGATTTGATTTTCTTATTCTGTACTTTGGCAAACAAAAATTGTTCTTTTTCATCAAATCACTTTCGTCAGACACATGCTATTGCGCAACATACATATGGAATACATACCAGGATAGTTGTTGTCATCCATGTCCATTCCACCAGACAAGGAATATCCAAATGTGGTGAGATCCATTCCAGGGGCTACCACAGACGGCTCAATAATCTACCAAACAATAAATATATACAAAATTTGTTCATAAACAAATTAATGTTGTAAGTCGATTTATCAAATAAATAGCAACATATGACTCGACTAAAGCTTAGTTTCCACTAGGACATAAGTGCAACAAAACCAATCTGACCAATCACAAGCGATGGATCATCCTAATGGCCGATTATGATTGGACAACTCACTTGAGTTGCAGGCATGCCTTTATATTGTGTCCAAGTGGGAACCAAGCTTTATATGAGGTACAAATAACGATCTAAACCAATTTGACAAAAATAAAGTGCTTTTACAATAGACAGATATAAAGCTCTGGTTTAAAATCAAACTTATTGTAACAAAAAATGTGATATGCCAATATATGGACATGATGATGTCATATCACTTCTATATTTGGACATATCACTACCATATTTGGACATATCACTACCATATTTGGACATATCACTACCATATTTGGGCACATCACACTTTTTGTGTCAAACTAGTTTGATGGTGTAGAGCTTTATAATAATAATATAAATCATTTAAGTTGGACTGATCAAGTTGTAAATACATAAGCTATGTATTCTGAAGTTTAAAAACATCTACCATAACGTATTAAAAATACTGAAAACTCTTCAAAGATACTTAACACCCATTAATTACCTGTTGATTACGTTTTCTTATTCCACCACTATGCCCTGAGTAGATGTACACTAATCCTGCGCCTGTTTCACCATCGTAAGGTGCACCAACTGCCAGATCTATAACCAAAAACAGACACAACACTCAGAAAGATAAAGGCACTAAAGAAACTTAAGCTATATCGTTGTTTGTCCAACGCTAACTCATGGAGAGAACACCTGGGTCGTAGACTTTTTTATTTTATATGTGATTTTATATTGATTTGTATTTTGTATGAATATTTGTTTCTATCTCTGCAGTGTATATTGGAGGAATTTATGATAAATAATAATATTAATAATAATAATAATAATAATACACTATCAAACTTTACGTGATGTGCCCATATATGAACACGATGTTGTCATATCACTACTATATTTGGGCACATGACACTTTTTTTGTCAAACTATAGTTTGATAGTGTAGACAGAGCTTTATATGTACTTGTAGTTGTTTTATTTTTATTTTATAAACCTGAACGATTTAATTTAGATGCAGAATCTCCGCATATGACAATGTGTATTACATGGTGGTGCCTATATTTATGAAATGTTAAGAGTTAGGTTAGGGTGTATGATACAGCATACATGTGAAACACATGTGATGCTGTATCATAGAATTTGCTTATGATACTGGACAATTTTAGATACAGTACCGAGATACTGTGCTGTGTTTGTAATCAATACCTCTTAATTACACCTTGGGGAAAATATGTATCATTAGTTGTACTACACATAAAAGTGAATGTATGAAAGATATAGGAAAATGTATATTTAATGATAGTTTTGTTTTTGTATTTAACTTTTGCTATATATAATACATGTGTACTATATTAAACATTGAAATTGCAATTTGTAGTATTTCTTCACTATATAGCATTTCTTTATGCAAGTTTCAAACATATTTCTATGTTGGACAATTATAGATTATTAGTATCAGCATCATGGCAATGTTGGTAGTACAGCTCTGTTTACACCATCAAACTAGTTTGAAAAGAAATATGATAGTGATATGCACAAATATGGTAGTGATATGCACAAATATGGTTGTGATATACGCAAATATGGTTGATATGCCCAAATATGGTAGTGATATGCCCAAATATGGCAGTGATATGCACAATATGGCAGTGATATGCACAAATATGGCAGTGATATGACATCATCGTGTCCATATATGGGCACATCACAGTTTTTTGTCCCATGAGGTTTGATAGTGTAGACAGAGCTTAATAGTTGGAAGTTGACTGTACAATTTACCATTAAATCCATCCAAATTAGTATCACCCACTGCCGCTAAAGAAAACCCAAATCTAGCCTTCGTCTTAGATCCAGATAAAATGTCGCTAGTCGAAAATTGGTTCTACACAAACAAAACAGAAAACATTATTAAAATTTACCTAAAGAAAATAATCCTATAACCAACGTAAAAGAATTCAGTAAAAAACATTTTAAAAAATGACGTCCACTATAAAGTGATAGAATCATTTTTTTGTGAACTTATTATTATGTAAGCTATTCATCACAGTCTGGAAGTGGCAGTAAAACTGGTCCTCCGACCAATGGCCAGTTATATGTGTGAGCCAATTAAATAGCAAACTAACAAGTTCAATTTATATTCAATAATATATGATGAAAAATATAAATAATTATTACTCAATTATCTCTTCAAGGTATTTCACACCTGGACCTCACTTTTAGTTAAGTTAAAGGCCGCTCTACCACATTGGCCTAGGCCCACATTCTGTAACCAGTACAAGGAGTAGAGGACCAGTCAAAATGAAATTTTACTGGTCCTCTTATCTAGTTAAACAAAATCCCTGCCGAAGTTTGAAATGGAGGAGGGTGCAGTGTCTTATGACCTATGCTTGGTCAAAATAAGGGAGAAATTCAAGAGCTTGTATGCTGAAGTATAAAAAGTATTTTATATATTTTAATGGAAGAATAATGATATAATCATTGGTGGTACAATGCAGCACGATTGTGAAAAAGGTTGGTTGGATGGCGGGAGGAGGTTGTTGGATGGCAGGAGGGGATTGGAAGTTTTTGGGAGGTGCCTAAAAGGTCAAAATGACCTGGTAAAAATAAAAGTACTGATATGAAGGTGTGTCAATCAATCAGAAACAAACATGGGGGTGGTGGATTCCCACAAGGGCAACACTCTGGTGAGTCTCTCAATATGACATACATAAGCGTTTTGGTAATATACGTAAACTTGTCCAGCATCCCATTTCTTTTGACTTGATATTGTGACAACATACAATGGGGCACTGATTACAAGATCTTCAAACCTAGGAAAAAAAAGAAATAATAACCTGTATAGCAGAATTATTTTACTTGTTTATAATATACAGTGGAGAAAGAATTCCGTTCATTCTTATCTGATAATAACATCTTACCCCAATATTATAGTGAGCTTTCATTTTGAGATGGTAATCAAATGGTACGGTTTGAAATTCAGTTATAGGGTGAGTCACATAATTATGTGGGGCATACATTGATTCCTTTTCACCATATTCAATTGCGACCATACCTTAGCAAAAGTATGGTATATAATATAAATCCAAAGGCAAATAACTGAAAAAAAATGACAATGCTGTGGGATATATATATGATTTGTATGGTGTGCAACTGGGTGTGTAAACTCGTGAGTTAGCTAGTGGTTGCCTACTATAGGCACTTTGCTGGTATTTTAGAAAACCTACTTAACCTAGCCAGGGTGTACTGGTGCCTAAACTTACCCATCGCCATTAAGGTCACTGACTGCTAATGCCTGGCCAAAGTATGACCCCATCTGGAAACCGGGAAATGTATTAAATACATTTGATGTCTGTATATCAATCACAATTTGAACCTGATGAAAAAAAGCACAAGTTGATAACATTTGTTAAATATACTGTGTATGGCGGATAACGTCTGAGTATGAAATTTGGCTAAAATCAGGGGGATGGGTTGCATTAACCATAACATTTTGTAGTTTTGTCAGTTTAACGTTCACGGTGGGTTTAATGGTATATACTAATTTGTCAGTTTCAAGTTCAAAAGACGGATTTTGAATTTTAAAAAGATAACCTTTTGGCACACATGCCATTTCATATGTACATATACTTCACTACAAACAAAAATTGAAACACTGACTGAAATAGTACAGCATTAAACATAATAACTAGACTATCACTACCATATTTAGGCATATCACTACCATATTCAGGCATATCACTACCATATTTAGGCATATCACTACCATATTTGGGCATATCATTACCATATTTGGGCATATAACACTTTTTTTGTCACACTAGTTTGATAGTGTTAGACAGAGCTTAAAACAAATTATGGAGAGGCTCAGTACCTCTTGTTGAAAAGTGAAAGAAGGGAAATGGAATTTTAGGACAGGTATATTGTTATAGGCAAGGACCTTTATCCACCTTGTTTTCCCTAAATTACTTTGAATATATATTTCCAAACCATATCTCCCTTTCTGTTTGGCCAGTAATTCATACCAAATCTAGACCTGCTCTTGTGTGCCTTTATATTTTGAAATATTTCTATAGATCAGATCTGACACATATAATGTATGTATTTTACTGACATAAAAATAACAACATTTAAAATGTATCATGTTTCTTTATCTAGGATTTTAATGTTTTGACAACATGAGTTGAGGTAGAAACTATAAAAATGTATTGAAAATGATATTTTATTATATTTATAACTTTAAATCAAATCAAACATATTTTGATCAATTCACAGTATTTTAACATCAATTAATAAGTTTTTTTAATACAACAAAATTAGGATGTTAATTAGCAATATTTAATTTACATCCATATATGACCAAGTATAGTCCCAGGGGCTTATGGATATGAAATAGAAAATAGGCGGAGGGATTAAACTTAGATTACATTGGAATTTACTGGAGTCTTGTGTCCAAATTTAGCTTAAATTAGAAGATTGCATTATACATGATCCATTTCATATATGCTTTTTTGTTTCCATTCAATTTTTTTCTTTAAATTGAACAACTTTCTACAATAGGAAATAGTTTACACAGGGTTGGGCATCTGTACTGTTAGTTACATTTAAAATGATAGTAACATTTTATATTTGAAATTATAATACGAGTTGTCAATATGTTCTAACTGTCATAGTTAAAAGATACATATATCAAATATAATTAACAGATGTTTAAAGTTGGTGAATGAAAGGTAATAGGTAATTAAGATCGCAATTAACCAACCATAACACAGGAAGTATTTCACGGTTTTGTATTGGCCTAAATTTGTAATTATTTACATTTCCTAATATAAAATCTTCTAAACATATTTTATGCACATTTTAATGAACAAATACAAATTAATATATATAATCTTACTTTATTTTTTAATGTCTTTTAAAAATGTATACATTTTTACCATAACAGCAAAGTTCACTAAAAGTAATAAATTATGTCCAGGTATATGTTATATAAACATGAACACTTTCACTAGCGTTACATTATAATAAACTGAAACAAAAACCAGGAACAACTAGAACACTGTTTATGATTGATATGTACTTTTGATTCTTGTGTGTTTATTTTAATAGAAAACCACAATCTTTAGCAGTACCTATTTCCATTTAATAAACTGGACCCCTTGGGCTGGCCTAAATGTGGTTTTCTGAATGTGTTTTTAATGTTAAAAACGAATTTGAGACCTTTTGGACCTAAAGAAAATCTGGTTTTGGTGATATATCCGATTTTCAGAGAGTTAATTGTATTGGGGAGCTCACTATGTATTTTTTTTGTGGTGTCTATGCATATAGCTTAATTTTCTTATTTTTATTTTCCTTTAATGATAATATTTATTATTTATTTTTATTGATTGGTGATCTATCTTTATTATAAAAGATTTGGAACAAAGGTAAACAGAAAGTATTCATTACAGTATAATTATGTATCAATTTAAATGAAAAAGGATGCCAAGATAGATCAAAAAATAAAAATACATATTCAGAACTTCGTAACTATCTGTTGATCTGAAGTCTGGCTGCGACAAATACCAACAGCACTGTACTATGTACATATTCACAGCGGCGCTCGGTGTCTAGGGAGTGGAACTGATCGTGTCGAAGCCACAGATAAACCCTTTGAGTGCATTGTTTTCTCATGCTGCTATTGTTTTTCCTCTGTGTTTTGTTCCTTATATACTTTATTAGTTTTAGTAACTACTGTATATCTCTTGGTCTACAGTAGGTTAACACTATTAGTTTAGTAACTACTGTATATCTCTTGGTCTACAGTAGGTTAACACTATTAATTTTAGTAACTACTGTATATCTCTTGGTCTACAGTAGGTTAACACTATTAGTTTTAGTAACTACTGTATATCTCTTGGTCTACAGTAGGTTAACACTAGTAGTTTTAGTAACTACTGTATATCTCTTGGTCTACAGTAGGTTAACACTATTAGTTTTAGTAACTACTGTATATCTCTTGGTCTACAGTAGGTTAACACTAGTAGTTTTAGTAACTACTGTATATCTCTTGGTCTACAGTAGGTTAACACTAGTAGTTTTAGTAACTACTGTATATCTCTTGGTCTACAATAGGTTAACACTAGTAGTTTTAGTAACTACTGTATATCTCTTGGTCTACAGTAGGTTAACACTAGTAGTTTTAGTAACTACTGTATATCTCTTGGTCTACAGTAGGTTAACACTAGTAGTTTTAGTAACTACTGTATATCTCTTGGTCTACAGTAGGTTAACACTATTAGTTTTAGTAACTACTGTATATCTCTTGGTCTACAGTAGGTTAACACTAGTAGTTTTAGTAACTACTGTATATCTCTTGGTCTACAGTAGGTTAACACTATTAGTTTTAGTAACTACTGTATATCTCTTGGTCTACAGTAGGTTAACACTATTAGTTTTAGTAACTACTGTATATCTCTTGGTCTACAGTAGGTTAACACTATTAGTTTTAGTAACTACTGTATATCTCTTGGTCTACAGTAGGTTAACACTATTAGTTTTAGTAACTACTGTATATCTCTTGGTCTACAGTAGGTTAACACTATTAGTTTTAGTAACTACTGTATATCTCTTGGTCTACAGTAGGTTAACACTATTAGTTTTAGTAACTACTGTATATCTCTTGGTCTACAGTAGGTTAACACTAGTAGTTTTAGTAACTACTGTATATCTCTTGGTCTACAGTAGGTTAACACTAGTAGTTTTAGTAACTACTGTATATCTCTTGGTCTACAGTAGGTTAACACTAGTAGTTTTAGTAACTACTGTATATCTCTTGGTCTACAGTAGGTTAACACTATTAGTTTTAGTAACTACTGTATATCTCTTGGTCTACAGTAGGTTAACACTAGTAGTTTTAGTAACTACTGTATATCTCTTGGTCTACAGTAGGTTAACACTATTAGTTTTAGTAACTACTGTATATCTCTTGGTCTACAGTAGGTTAACACTATTAGTTTTAGTAACTACTGTATATCTCTTGGTCTACAGTAGGTTAACACTATTAGTTTTAGTAACTACTGTATATCTCTTGGTCTACAGTAGGTTAACACTAGTAGTTTTAGTAACTACTGTATATCTCTTGGTCTACAGTAGGTTAACACTAGTAGTTTTAGTAACTACTGTATATCTCTTGGTCTACAGTAGGTTAACACTATTAGTTTTAGTAACTACTGTATATCTCTTGGTCTACAGTAGGTTAACACTAGTAGTTTTAGTAACTACTGTATATCTCTTGGTCTACAGTAGGTTAACACTATTAGTTTTAGTAACTACTGTATATCTCTTGGTCTACAGTAGGTTAACACTAGTAGTTTTAGTAACTACTGTATATCTCTTGGTCTACAGTAGGTTAACACTAGTAGTTTTAGTAACTACTGTATATCTCTTGGTCTACAGTAGGTTAACACTAGTAGTTTTAGTAACTACTGTATATCTCTTGGTCTGCAGTAGGTTAACACTAGTAGTTTTAGTAACTACTGTATATCTCTTGGTCTACAGTAGGTTAACACTAGTAGTTTTAGTAACTACTGTATATCTCTTGGTCTACAGTAGGTTAACACTAGTAG
This sequence comes from Antedon mediterranea, assembly GCF_964355755.1. Classification (NCBI taxonomy): domain Eukaryota; kingdom Metazoa; phylum Echinodermata; class Crinoidea; order Comatulida; family Antedonidae; genus Antedon; species Antedon mediterranea. The sequence goes on along the minus strand of NC_092670.1, from coordinate 34,646,301 downwards.
TTTTAGTAACTACTGTATATCTCTTGGTCTACAGTAGGTTAACACTAGTAGTTTTAGTAACTACTGTATATCTCTTGGTCTACAGTAGGTTAACACTATTAGTTTTAGTAACTACTGTATATCTCTTGGTCTACAGTAGGTTAACACTAGTAGTTTTAGTAACTACTGTATATCTCTTGGTCTACAGTAGGTTAACACTATTAGTTTTAGTAACTACTGTATATCTCTTGGTCTACAGTAGGTTAACACTAGTAGTTTTAGTAACTACTGTATATCTCTTGGTCTACAGTAGGTTAACACTATTAGTTTTAGTAACTACTGTATATCTCTTGGTCTACAGTAGGTTAACACTAGTAGTTTTAGTAACTACTGTATATCTCTTGGTCTACAGTAGGTTAACACTATTAGTTTTAGTAACTACTGTATATCTCTTGGTCTACAGTAGGTTAACACTATTAGTTTTAGTAACTACTGTATATCTCTTGGTCTACAGTAGGTTAACACTATTAGTTTTAGTAACTACTGTATATCTCTTGGTCTACAGTAGGTTAACACTATTAGTTTTAGTAACTACTGTATATCTCTTGGTCTACAGTAGGTTAACACTAGTAGTTTTAGTAACTACTGTATATCTCTTGGTCTACAGTAGGTTAACACTATTAGTTTTAGTAACTACTGTATATCTCTTGGTCTACAGTAGGTTAACACTAGTAGTTTTAGTAACTACTGTATATCTCTTGGTCTACAGTAGGTTAACACTATTAGTTTTAGTAACTACTGTATATCTCTTGGTCTACAGTAGGTTAACACTATTAGTTTTAGTAACTACTGTATATCTCTTGGTCTACAGTAGGTTAACACTATTAGTTTCTCATGATTTAATCCATTCTGTACTTTGAAACATGGCACTATAATTTGTTTGTCCTTAGATTTGTGGATTTAGGACACCTTGAAATTAATACCACCATTCAAATTCAAACTTTTATTTATAATTCACATCCTGTTGGTAAATGGTGACATATTTTCAGTGGATTTATTTAGCATTGGATCAGCAGAGAGCACAAGAGCTACTAATTCACAACTTAATAAAAATATAAAATATGTTTTTATCTAATACTTATATTGTTAATTTTTTTTTATTTAATCAAATTCACACCAGAAGATCCTATTAGTTTGCGGCAGGATTTTTTTTCTCTGGCACATTTTTTAATCTTTCGATTTATGTAAAATATCTAAGCAGTTCAAATCTCTTTCTGTTATAAATTATAAATTGTAATTCTATATTGTAGTCTCATAAAATATATAAATGGAAAATAGAGAGGATATATGGATTGTTCTATTGTACATTGACAATTGCCGAATAAATACCATGTATTATTACAGGGAAGAGGTATGTTGTCTATGGCGTAAATTCCTGGATATCCTGTTTCCTTACATGGGCACATCTGGGAAAAGGAAAGCAGTTGGAATGCTTTCCTAAGGGAATAACAATGCAATCAAAACAAACATAAAACTAACAGACTAGACAGAAACTGGTATATTCATTAAGAATATATAAAATTTGGTTTCAATAAATTCCCTCTAGAATTTTCATTTCAGCTCTATTAACTCCATATTTTCTGTGTTTATTAATAGCTTAATTTGAAGTATATTTTCAGTACTCTGACCTTAATAACCTTGATGTATTAAATAAGTAATGGGTGTGATTTAGTTGATTTAATATTTCAAAAAACAATGCCAAAATAACACCAAATAACCATTATTTTTTTGTGCCGCGCATTTAGTTATATTCAAGAAGTTTGATTGCAACATACCATTCCTTGCAGATCTTCCCCTCTTGGAACACCGAGTACATAACCTCTTCTCCCATCAGCAAGTGTTATAAAAGCCACAGAATAACCTGAATGAAAACAATTAATTGTAATTGTAATGTAACTCATATAGGGATCATGCAGTGGCAGATCTAGCGGGGGGGGGGGGGGGGGGCGGTAGGGGGCATACTACAAATTTGTTGTTCCACAAACATGATGTCGTAATTTGTGAACTATTTTATTGGTCAGTTTTAATGATCACCATTAATCAAAACTCAACGCAATTCAAAGCAACTACTTTACCCTACTACTCGCCGCAACTTAATGTCAACTGGAAACAAGCTTTAGAGTGTATTGGAAAATGACGGTCCTGTGGACCTCAGCCAAGGTTTGCCCACTTCTCTAGCAAGGTACGCCCTCCTCCTCCCCACCCCTACTTCAAAATGCTACATCTGCCCCATCTGCCCCCTGATCATGTAAAAATTATTCTACTGCAGTAACTACCGTACATTTTTTACTGCAATAATTTATGCTTTTTTTAGTGATAAATGTAGAAGTTTATAAAGCAGACATTGCAGCAAACAGTGTGTATATTTTTCTAAAGAAATCTTGCTAAATAAAGGCTTTAAATATGTAAGTTCCTGCAGTAACTGCAGTAAAATAATTTTGACAACACATGGGCTCAATTCCTTTGATTGAGACCTTTGATATTAATGATACGAAAAAAATCCTTGGAATTTAAATTGAAAATAGAAACTTTTTAGTACCTCTATAACTGTCATCAAATGTTAAGGCCTCTTCTTGGCTAGATCCTAAATTAGTTGTTGGAACATTTAAATCTAAAAGGATCCCCTGACCTGGAAATAGAAAAGGTTAACAATACATGTGTTACGCTCAATCAATATAAAACAATCTCGTTATCAATTAAATTATCTGTCATCAAAGATGGTTTTATGTCTTTAATGTAGATACAGTTGAACCTTCTGTAAGCGGCCACCCTCGGGACTGGGAAAAGTGACCGTTTACGGAAGGTGACCACGCTTAAAATCACGTATATGGCTATGCAAGATATTTTTCGGCATTCTTAACGCTAAAGCCCTCTAAATTCTCCAGCTAATTTAATTTTATTGTTTATTATCTGATGGTTTAGTATTATTTATGATTTTCAGAAAAATTGTTAAAAGCTTTTATCATATGAAAATGGTCAGTCAAAATCTGTGTAGTTTTACTCATCTCATCTAAAAAACACAGGAATGTTCTTGACAGAAATGTTTTTAAAACCGTTTCGAACTAAAGCTAATATAATATAAAGCTTCATAAGAATTAAAATTGTATTTTTGTTGTCAAAAGTCAATACAAATTTTTCGGGTGGCCACTTACGGGAGGTAATTTAGCATACAAAAAATCTAATTTTTAGTTTCAAAAATAGGCGGCCGCTTACGGGAGGTGCCCGTATACGGGAGGTACCAAATGCACTAATTAGATAGGAAGAACAAGCAGGCTTTTAAAATTGCGGCCGTTAAGAGAGGGGCCTCTCATGGAGGTTCAACTGTACCTGTGTATTAATTAGGTTCAACTTCTGCTGTTCATTTTGAATTCAACAGACTTACTGCAGCTATGCAGGACCAACAATCTATGGGTGTTTAGTGAATTATGTAGTTACAGCAACACAACAACTTTGATAATTCAGTTACTACATAATTTCTGCTGTTCAGGATACAATAGACTTACTGCAGCCATGCAGGACCAGCAGTCTTTGGGTGTTTAGTGAATATGTACAAGTTAACACAACAACTTTGCTAATTCAGTTACTACATAATCTCTGCTGTTCATTAAGGATACAATAGACTTACTGCAGCCATGCAGGACCAGCAGTCTTTGGGTGTTTAGTGAATATGTACAAGTTAACACAACAAATTCAGTTACTACATAACTACTAAATAGACATCCTGCAGCCATGCAATACAAAATCCTTTAGGGCTAGGTATGATTTTAGATTTAAGAAGATTAGATTCCATGGCAGGATCAATTCAATTCAATTATTTTTCAACCAAGATTTTGAGAACATGACATCAATCCCAATTTAGCACCAGAACAGAAAGTTAACAGGACAAAATATATTGGCATTCCCCGGAAGGATCTGTATGTACTGTAAAGTGTCAATGTAATCCATAGTATGGTTTTAAACACTATTTTAAAGAGAAATAATGTCATATCATTCAATAGAGATAAACGTAATAGTCATTCAGAAAGTTGCATAGAGCACTAATGAACACACATATTATAATATTAACATATTATTATATACAAGTAGGTCATGTTTAATAGGTGAAAGTGAAGGGCATTATAATAACAAGTAAATTATAAATAGGCAATTCAAAATAATCTTTCATTTTAATACTATAAGGAGTATCTCTTTCATTTGTTCAAAATTCAAGATTCAAAAGCATATTGTTATATATTTAATAATAGTGTCATTAGGACAAATTACGGAATATCGGTTCAAAAGTATTTTTTTAATATTATTTTTCTTATCATAAAATATCTTGCTTCCTTCAGTGATAATTTTGTTTGGTGTAATTCCATATTTAATTAGTAAAAAAACATAGCAAACCGTATCAAACCAACATAAAAGTTACTGAATTAATAATTTTATGAAGATATGGTATTAATTTCATTTCAATATTTTATCAACAATCTAAATAAATCCAACTATTTCCACTTTGGAAAATTTGGTTTTATTTTTTTTTCAGTCTTTTAAAATGTTCATAATAAATTGGCAAAATGAATTTTGGCTACAAGAAAGTTTAACTGTTTAATATTGTATAAGATGGAGAAAAGAAAAAATGAGAGATTGAGTGGAGTAAGGATGTAAAAAAAAGAAGGCTGACATGGTATGGTCATATGCTCCGATTAAATGAAAAAACACCAGCTAAGATCGCGCTCGGAGAGGCTCACAGAAAGACCAAAAGCAAGACCGAAGAAAACATTGATGGCAAACATAAAAAGGAAACATAACTTTTCACATGTAGACCTATACACATGCTTGCACAAAAACGTACAGAGTGGCAGACACAAGTGAGACGCGCATTGTCTAACAACGATTAGCGTTTAAGATGATTTTTAAAATTAATTCTTACCTTGCCAATAGAAACTGCCTGGTGCTCCTAAAAACATTCTATTGGTCATCTGAAAACAAAGTATAGGCCTATCAACATTTTAAAATAAAATTGAATGGTCTGCAAAATAATTATACTAATTTATATAGCGCACATATCCACTCAAAGTGCTCAAGGCGCTAGCAACCACATGCATAATTATATTTTCCTACAGAAAAAAGGTTCCAATGTTACTAATTTGATCTATATATTCAACCAACGATTTCATTGAGATAGTAGTTGCCTTTTTGTCAGTCAGCATCTGAGGAGTAAATTATTTCTTTGATTTGGCAATCTCTGCGGAAATATGGCTCGAACCTTTTTTCACTATGATTTAAAATTTAGGCAACGTCTGAGGTAACTTGAATGCAATATGTTCTCCTCTTCCTTCAATCTCTCAACCCCTTTCTACTCCCAACTCATAATAGGTGAATCTAAGCCATCCCCTCTCCCTTAAAGACCTCTCGCAATTTACAATGCAAAAGATAGCACATTAAGCCTGTTTTCCTGTCGACATTAGTCGTGGCTATCGTTAACAATAATCGGCGATCATCTACGTAAACATGGAAATGTTAACAATTTACAGGAAAAGGTACTCGCTATTGTTATCATTTCAACTTGATCATTTGCAAACGATCGTCGTTGAACTGTTAACGATCAGCGACGATAGCGTCGAATAACGTCGACAGGAAAGCAGGCTGTAGGTTTAAGTTGAATTGAATTGAATTGAAATTTATATTTATACTGGGTAACCTCTTCAGTCAAAGACTGGTCTCCCAGAGGGCCCAGTTGGTGATCAGTGGCTGTGATGTACTAATACACCGGGGTAACCCCCTACTCGTCTCGAAAGATGTACTAGGTTCTTTAAAGTGCACACGAGCTAGATGTGTACACTGGACCTACGGTTTATAGTCCTTATCCGAGAAGACTCATTCTACCACCAGAACCATGGAGCGAGTGAGCCTCGAACCCTTGCCGGCACTTAAATTTTAATTAATGTTTAGCCCTCTGACTCTTTTAATTCAAACTGTTGGATCTGCTACTGTAGGCCTACTATAAGTACTTACAGGATCAATATCAATTGCCATGCCTGCTTGACAGTGAGTTACTCCACTATGACCTATGCTTGAACCTACAACAAAACACATATATATATATATTTAAAACATAAAACTTGAATACATTATGCCATGACTATGAGGACTACCGTATTTCGATGTACGTTTGCAAAGGAGGGAAGTTCTGCCAGCTAAAATCTGGCTATAAAATCTATAACATTAGAGCTTTTGGAGGAGACACTGAAGATCTTTTTAGATAAGATAAATAGAAACTACAGCAAAGACAATTGGCTTCTTCTACGCAATCTACTGTATTGAACTACGGTACTACTGTGTACATAATCTATACTTGGTTTGTAACCCATAATGGTCTTTAAAAATCATATTAAAAATGGTTTCTTTTTATAAAGGACCCATTTCTGTTTGCAAGAAAATACCTTTCAAGATGTGGTATTTAAAAACCATATTTTCTTGTTCAGTGGAAACAGGCCCTTATTTTGTAATGCCATATATGGTATGTCCCAGCTGTGACATAATTCTGCTTGCTACATGAAACAAGTCAAGCTTTCATTTTTTTTTTTTATTTATCACAAACTATACTTTGCTACTAATAATACAGTATGGAATTTGAATGGTTCTGATCTACAGTCCAACTTTAGCATTGTTAGAATCCATCTTGTATGCATTACCTAATCCAAGTAGGAAATTATTTCGAAGGATCCAATCTTAAATTCATTATCTATAATTAGGTATTACAAATGTGATTGTGTTGACATGCAAGGTGGACAATACTAATAATGTCCAGGAGGAGTAAGACAAAACAGGTGCAACACCACACACATGTTTAATGAGATGTATTTAGCACATGTCAGACAAATTTCACATTATTGAAAAGTTAAAATAAGCTGTGTTCAGACACATTAGATTTACCTCTGTTCTACAGTTAACTGTCTCATTAACTCTGTTAATATACAGTAATTTGTGTTCAGACACATTAGATTTACATCTGTTCTACAGTTAACTGTCTCATTAACTCTATATACAGTAATCTGTTTTCAGACACACTAGATTTTCCTCTGTTTCTACAGTATGCATGCTTAAGCTTAAGTATGTGTGGTATCAGTTAACTGTCTCATTAACTCGGATATGTGTTTTATTAAATATTACCAACTACTTTAAATTACAGTGGTAAGAAAGTGAACTTCTCATAGTACGATTCCAATGAAATCAAAACTAATTGCTCAGCAATAGTTTGTTGTCAATTAATCGACGACGCAGACATGTCAATAGAACAATCAGACTGCACATACGATTTGTACATGGCTACGTTTTGTTGTTGATCATGATCATAAAATGTAACAGTTGATTCGCAGCGTTTTATAGAGGGCCGTAGTTAGAGACATGAAGTTCAAAGAGCATGTTTGTTTGATTGGCAGCAGTGCTTTAGGCGTTGGAAAATCGTTTGATGTCACCATCGATACAGTACGTATCCATCTATTCATTAATTCATGCTCTGATACAACAGAGATAGGAAAGTTTCCATGTACTGTAAATTTACCTCCAATAGGTTTAAGAAGTGTAACATTAGGCAAGCGCGTTCTATGTATTCCATATATTGAATGTTTAACCACCATACTTTTTGCATTTAAACGCAGAATATATACAGTACAGTACCTCCAATATACCGCATATTACCTCTAATAGAGAAAATAATGTGTAAACATAGTAGTTTAGTTAATATCAGTGACTTTTTTATACCTGTATGATATTTATTTTATTAATTTCACGAATCGAACATGAAACAAAGCTATATTTTGCCATGGATAAAAGATGCCAACAGTTTCCTATCGCTAGAAGGCATGTCACACCAATAAAACACACTCCACTGTTCAAAGTGAACTTTTATCTAATTAACCCGCTGTTTCCATCTTGAATCATGTCATTGTTAAATATTACTTTTCCGTTTAGCAACTAATGTAATCCTGTCATGTCATGTGATAGGTAAATTAGCCAATAAAATGACAATGAATCTCAGGTGTGTTATAAACTGTATAACTTTACTTAGGGCTTGTTCAGACCTACAGAAATCGGTGACACGTCAGTTTCAAAACTTTCAAACAAAAGCGTTAGTTAAGCTAATTATAATATGACATTGCTTGTGATACGAAAGCATGGAAACTCCATGGATCTGAACATACACTTAATTTGATATGTCTAAATTGTTTTGTTTAGTTATACATCTTTAATAGGCCTAATGTTCAATTTCTTTGCTACCATATATAATAAATAAACAAATTAATAAATACCAATCTACAGTATATAAAAATCTTAGTATAATACATACAGTACAACTAAAGGCCTAATGTTCACTTTCTTTTCTTCCTAAACTACAGAGTGTATGTTTAGCCACAGCCAGTGGCAACATAGAATGCACTATTCAGTTGCCAGGAAATTCTTCAGATATGATCTAATGTAGCTATTTCTGTGTTATGAGCAATCTTACATCAACACAATCATGCAGTGAAATTACCTAATGATTGCATATCAAATGTCAAATAATATACAGTACAACTACTTCAAAGGGGAGTTCTTCGGCTTTAAAATTTAATATCATTGATAATTATTTTTTATTTCCACAGTGGTAAAGGAAAACGAAATGAAATAATTCAGGTTGTATTTTCAACCAAGCAGACACACAAGACTGCTGTACAGTATCAGGGAAAAATTTCATTTCGAAATTTTGTTTAGCAATATTGCTAATCAAACTGATTTTTGATTCGAGAAACATATAGTTTTGTATTGTATTTTTTGCTACACAATTGTACAAATGTGTAGCAATAAGGTTGTTTTGTATAGCTTTTTGCTATGCTACACTGGCGAAATTATTCCCTGAGTATTTGTATTTTTTTGTTATTGTCATTTAATGAATGTTTTAAAATTAACTGGTTAGTGATTCCTACTTCCTATTATTTCTAATTCTTACATAAACATTTTCACGAATTAATGACAGCGTATATTAATATTAAAAAATTATACAATTTCATATAGGAAAAACTGAGAATATTCTATAACAACTTGGGGTCTGTGAACAAGGGTTTTGATATTATCACTGAGTGTGGACACAGATGATTACATTTTATATAGGATTAAGCCAGAATATTCCATAACAACTTGGGGTCTTGAACAAGGGTGTTGATATTATCACTGAGTGTGGACACAGATGATTACATTTTATATAGGATTAAGCCAGAATATTCCATAACAACTTGGGGTCTTGAACAAGGGTTTTGATATTATCACTGAGTGTGGACACAGATGATTACATTTTATATAGGATTAAGCCCAGAATATTCCATAATAACTTGGGGTCATGAACATAGATATTTGATATTATCACTGAGTGTGGACACAGATGATTACATTTTATATAGGATTAAGCCAGAATATTCCATAACAACTTGGGGTCATGAACATAGATATTTGATATTATCACTGAGTGTGGACACAGATGATTACAGTTTATATAGGATTAAGCCCAGAATATTCTATAACAACTTGGGTCAATGAACAAAGATATTATCACTGAGTGTGGACAAAAATGATTACATGTTATTTTATATCAACCCAGAATCATTCCATAACAATTTTAATGGGGTCATGCACTATTCTAGCAGGGAGGATACCTCCCTGATTTTAGTTTCTCAATTGATGCATGATTAAGCTCTATCTACACTATCAAACTAATTTGACAAAAAAAGTGTGATGTGCTCGATTATGGCAGTGATATGCCCACATATGGTAGTGATATGACATCCTCATGTCCATATATGGGCACATCATATTATTTATAAAGTATGATAGTGTAGACAGAGCTTTAAATTCTCAATTGAAACTGAGTATTCCTGAGCCTATTTATTTCACTAGAAAGTGTCCTCTTAACAGGGATGTTCCAAAGGGTTCTATGGTGTAATCAATATCACGTTATGTAATAAATAAATTGATAAATAGCAATATAATAATTATTACTAAATTGTCTACTTTACTCGGACACTATCATTAATAAATATTGTTAGATAACCCCATACTTAACTAAATCTAAGTTACTTTTCATGTTTTTAGGACAATACATAATTATTTCTAAACACAATACTAAAGATTTATTGTCCCCCAAAAACATTTAAAAAAATGAAGATAAAAAGAAGATAATAAAAAAAAAAGACTTTGAATAAGCCAGTTTGCAGTTTTAATAAAGTTATTTACTTCTGAAAAAACAAAAAATATAATTATTTCACTTTAATAAAAAGTTTTTAAAAAACTGTTCGATCCAGTTTTTGGTCAAAGTTAATAACTGTTTATATGTGACATTAAAATGCTATATTCAAGAACAAATTTTAAAAAACTATTTTTTAAGGGGACAATACAATAATAATCTTTAAACAAAATAAATTTCAAATGGTTAACTTCAGAAAATAATGGGCTTAAACTTGTTAATTACAAGCAAGTCTGTTCACACATTGTAATTTATATATTTGACACTTGATGCTGTAATTAGGTAGTGATGTCATTAACATATTAATATGATGGTTGACCCCGGTGACCTTTGAGTCATAACAACATCCACTGACTAAGAACAAGGAAACAATTATTTATTACCGTGAAAATTATTAAAGAAATTATTTTTAACTAAAAATAAAAGTATGATATTAATAATTTGATTTAATAATATTTTAATAATTCAATTTTGTTATTGTATTTGGTCTGTTTATAGTGAGTAGTAGAGTAGTAGAGTGATTAAGTACAGTAGAGGCTCTATTCAAGGGACACATACGAGACGAGACGAAAAAGTGTCCCCTTTAATAGGGGTATACAATAGGAGATGGCCATAGAGTTAAATATTGCACTTTGTTCTTCTTTTCAAGGGAAAGTGTCCTATTACTGTAATAGGGATGTGCTCTAGATACAGTAGGGATGTGCTCTAGATACAGTAGAGATGTCCTCTAGATACTGTAGGGATGTCCTCTAGATACAGTAGGGATGTCCTCTAGATACAGTAGAGATGTCCTCTAGATACTGTAGGGATGTCCTCTAGATACTGTAGGGATGTCCTCTAGATACAGTAGGGATGTCCTCTAGATACAATAGGGATGTCCTCTAGATACAGTAGGGATGTCCTCTAGATACAGTAGGGATGTCCTCTAGATACACTAGGGATGTCCTCTAGATACAGTAGGGATGTGCTCTAGATACAGTAGAGATGTCCTCTAGATACTGTAGGGATGTCCTCTAGATACAGTAGGGATGTCCTCTAGATACAGTAGGGATGTCCTCTAGATACAGTAGGGATGTCCTCTAGATACAGTAGGGATGTCCTCTAGATACAGTAGGGATGTGCTCTAGATACAGTAGAGATGTCCTCTAGATACTGTAGGGATGTCCTCTAGATACTGTAGGGATGTCCTCTAGATACAGTAGGGATGTCCTCTAGATACAGTAGGGATGTCCTCTAGATACAGTAGGGATGTCCTCTAGATACAGTAGGGATGTCCTCTAGATACAGTAGGGATGTCCTCTAGATACAGTAGGGATGTCCTCTAGATACAGTAGGGATGTCCTCTAGATAGTATGAATTCTATTGTATTATCTAACAATTATACACAATACAAATAATTTGTCAGTGTTTTTGTTTATTCATTGAAATTCATTAATTTATCTTATCTGATTGGTTTTTAATTTTCTAGTCTAATTACTGTATATTTAGGAACTCCATGGAATGAAACGGTATAATTATACTTAAAATAATTTTACAGTTTGCTGGTACCCATTTACATGTCCAGTAGCTGGGATAAGAAAGAAAAGGAAACAAACAATACTGTACCATACAGAGTACAGTACAGTAACTCGGCGACTGTGTCCTTCGATTCCGCTAGAGCACGCTCAAAAGAGCGGTTTGGGTTTGGGGTATCTTAAACATAATCAAACAGTAGGTGGATCCAGCCGGCCTGCCCTTTCCCCTACAGGTTACAAAATTGCAATGAAAAAGATAGAAGATACAGTAGGTTAAGTTCAGACCCTTAATTTTTAGGCCCTCAATGTAATCCCTCCCAATTCTATTCTCCCTATATCAAAATCCTGGATCCACTTCTGCTGAATACCTGATCAGTATTAGCAAGGGAAGTAGGCAACATATGATGTAAATTGCTGGTATTATTGTCAGAAAGCTGGAACACTACCAATTGTGCCAACTAACTACCCAGAAAGGGTCAAATCAGATTTTGAATTCAGTATCAAACAATATTATTGTACTCTAAATGTGTTTACAATTATAAGGTTGATTTAAAATCAGAGGAGAAACTATGGAAAAATTGAAGAATTAAAATCATGGAAGAAATAAAATCAAGGAAGAATTCCATATAAATCAGGAGAGAAATCATGGAAAATAAAGATTGAGGAATTTAAGAATAAAAATCACGGAAGAATTAAAATCATAGCAGAATTGAACTCACAGAAGAATTTAATACAGAAATTGTTCACTATAATATCTTTTCTATGTTTAAATCATGGAAGAAATAATAACCATGAATTTCCGCAAGGACCAAATAAATCTGAATCTGAATTAAAATCATGAAGCGATCTACAATAAAAATTGATGGGAAAATCAAGGCAAAATTAAAATCATAGAGGAAATAAATTCAGAGAGTTTAAATCACACACTGAATGAAAACAAGAGGAAATAAAAAATAATTAAAAACTTAATTTAAAATGAATCAAAATTATGTATAAATAAAATAATACTTTCATAAATGTTCTTTCGCTTTAATAAACATTCTCATCACTCATTTATATTTCATCAACGTCAGGTTTTAGTTTATAAATGACAACAATTGTGTCATTACATAGCTAGTATCGCCATTTCCTGAAACTGAAATCATTAACTAATGATAATTCCAAGCACGGTTGATACAGAGGCATTTAATAGCACTTCAGAGGAAGGATTAAGCCGGCTTTTAGTCATACCTACAGCTGTTAGCCACAAAACATGCTTAGTGTAATTCTTTGATAATGGCATAGGAATGCTGCAAGTCATACAAGGAAAAAAATATCAATCAATGATCTACTGTAGATGAAGTGTTGATAGGAGTACTTAAAGTTAAAGAAAGGGCGCCTAAATTAACTGCATTGTGATTGGTCTTCCAATCGTAATCACCCATCAATCTCCCTCCCCTACCCACCCCTAAAAAATATATCTCTACAGGGCTTGAAATTCAACTAGGCAATTGTGTTGATGGGAGCATTTAAGGTAGGTTAAAGAAAAGATGCCAACCGCATTGTGATTGGTCACCCATCAACCTCACCTCCCCCTGCCCCACCCCTAAATAAGATATAACTCTTGAGGGCTTTAAATTCAACTATCTAATATTATGTATCCAGTATGGTGGACTGACATTCATATACTATTAAAACTAGACTGTAAATTGCAATTCGTTCACTTTTTTTAGAAATCTTGTGATGACTTTATTTAAATAAATGCTGGTACAAGCATTTTCTGGTAAAACATTGGGGACATGTAATAGTGCTGTGACAGCTTGCTAATATTTCCTTCCACAACAAGGCAGGTTACAGCAATGGTGATCTGTCGTGAGCCAAGAGGCACAGACAAGCTTACTGTACTTCATTAAAAAATATCATCACTTAAATATTACGATAATTTGCTATTGTATAATTTGTTTCATTCTTTCATTTTTTATTTTCCAAATCATTGCTTCATTCTGGACCATTTAATTTTTAACAATGGATATAAATTCTAACAATGAATGTCAATTGTATTTTCATATGTAGCGAAAGTTTTGTTTTTAATAATGCAAAATGAGTTCATAAAACAGAATGTTAATTTGTATATATAAATATTTGTTGATGGATTCAAACATGTACTACAAATGGAGAGAGGCATTATATACAAATAAATAAAAGTTTTGGTCCTCTCTCCTTCATCTTTTTTTTTCTTTGTAATGTATTATACCATATGGACAATTGTCTGAAATAAAAGTTGAATTGAATTGAATAGTATATAAGTATATTCCATTTGTTTGTAATAGTGTTTTGTGAATTACAAAAGCAGTTATATAACATGCAAATTATAAACTTTAATTGTTTTCATTTCATTTCCTTTATTTATTAGCCATAAAAAATACAAAATACACGGAGAATAAATCTGAACAGGCAAGGAATAACCAGTTTAAAATATAACTTTGACCCACGGAATGTTACAATTGAATTTTACAATTAGTTATACAGTAGTAGAAGAACCAAATTAAGGGGACACCTTCTATACCCAAAAAGTGGCCATTTAATAGGGTGGCTCTGAATATGGGTTGTTTTAAAAGATATACTTCTGCTTGTTTGTTTTATGGAAAGGTGTCGCCTTAATAGGGGTATACCAAAAGATGGGGGTTCCAGTGTAATTATGATTTCTGTTGATGATGATGATGATAATTTTGATTATAATAATGATCATCATCCATGCTTTATGTTTTGTTTGCAATATTCTGCACCAAAAATGCAGATAAAACAAAAAAAAACAAATAAAATTAAAATAAAAATTACCTCGAGTTTCATAACATGGAGAATAAGATTGAAATTCCAAGAAGTTCTTTTTGACAGAATGGCATCTGCCAACTGGTTCGTCCTGGAATGTCGACGAACTTCCACTGTGCCGCCACACAAACCTCGGAGCACAGGCCTATCAAGATAGAATTGTATAAAAAAACAAGATTTGAGAAATAAATTAAACTTTTGTAGCTACAAGAAATAAAGTGGTGCGGTTTTCCCAAGAAATTAAGGTAACAATCTCTGTTTAGGCAACTGGGTTGTCAAATGCCTCTGTGAAAAAGTGGTCAAGTTGAAACCTGCTAAACCGTACTGGTGGTTACGGCCCTGGATTAGATCATACAGTACAAAGGGTTATTCCTAAACTGTGCAAATCTTGAAGCAAAAAAAACTTGTTTTGCATCCCCTAATGTAGGTTTTCTCTTGTGTTTTGTTTAATTATTAATTTTTCACACATTCAACAAAATCCAATTCAATACAGTCAACTCTCCCCATGCTGGACACCCTTGGGCTGACCTAATATGTCTGGTTTTCTGAAAAGTCTGATATTCTGAATGTGTTTTTTATGATAAAAACAACAATTCGGATCTTAAGAAATGCTGGTTTTGAAGATATTTAGTTTAGTTTTTATCAAGTCTGTGGAACTACAGTAAAACTTAAATTTAGTAAGGTGGGTTTGAAAAATGGCTCAATTTTAGGTTTGGAATCCCCAAATAATGTGTAGTTGGCTACTGTATGACTCTTCTAAAACCAGACTACTGTACATTTTTTAAATTTAACCAGATTTCTGTTTATAGTGGTCCCAAATTCTTTTGAATTCAAAAACTGATATGGACTATAAACCACAGGTCAATGTACACATCTACAGTAGCTCATGTGAACCTAATACTGTACATCTTTCGAGACGAGTAGGAGGGGATTATCCCAGTGTACTAGTACACACACTACCACTGATCATAAGCTACCCAGTATAAATAAATAACAAATTTAAAATTCGTATACATACCACAACAGTGCCATCTGCCCCTGAGCTAGCTACAGAGGCACCAAGCCACTGGTCATCTTTAATATTTGGAGTTGGGGCTGTGCTGTCTGTAAAAGTTTGTAACAAAAAATGGACTTTTACTAAAAATTAAGTTTTGAATATACAGTACCACATAATATTATGTTTCAAATCTGGGGTGTTTTTTTTTTTAGAATGATTAATAATTTACAGTACTTGAAGGATATAACTTGTAATTTTTTAAGGGTGTTTTGATATCAAATATATTGTTGCTGGATTTCTTATAATTGAATGTAATCATTATTGTTTATTATATTTTGACAATTTTGAGTAATATTTTTGTTTACCCTTAGTTATAAAATGTACCTCTTCTAGATTTAAATTCATAAATGAAGTTAAATGTTTACTTTTACAATAATAAATGTTAGCCCTTGTTTACGTTATTTACGTTATTTCTTTCATATAGTTGCTGTTTCTTTCTTATTAAATTATTGTTGATAGATGAAAATGTATGCATTATGACTAATTTATTTTTTGTGACAGGAGTCAAACCTTGATTAGCGAAAGCTATTTTTTGGCTCCTTTTCACACACACATACATATTGTATTGTATAATTGTACTATTTATGTATGATGATGTGAATAAAGTTGGTATAACCTCTACGGATATTGCCATTTTATAAGTTGATACTTGATTTTTCATGCCAATAAAAGTAAATAATGAGTAATGTTCTACAGTATTGTTAGATAACTACTTAAAAGATGAATGAGTGAAATAAGTATGTCTTTAGTAGTACACCTATTAAGGGGACACCTTTGGGACCCAAAAATAGATATAAATGATGAAAAAGATGGAAATGTAACAAACATAGGCGGATCCAAGATATTTAAATGCGCTGAAATATAATAGTCTGTCAGAAACAGATTAAAAAGTAGTAGTTCATTACTGCAATTTTGCTGTCGAAGGGGTAGTAGGTGAGGGCACACCATTAGCCTGACTCCACCCCTGACAATAAAAACTACTTTTATCAAGGATATCCTTACCTTGATTATCAAAATCAATCTTAGTACATCTACCAGGGTTTGAGAATGGGGTAACCGGACATCGGTATACAGCTCCATTCTGTGTAACACTAGCACCAGTAGTGTTGGCATTTGGAGCACCTACAATTAACCTTTAGGGGAAATTAAGGAAATCAATTAAAAATAGAAATCATGTCTGTTAGACATACAGTACAAAATTTAAACTTTTCTGGCCAACAAAAAAGAGAGAAGAGTTAGGAGGTGGGCTAGTATTTAGTCCATAGTAGCAAAACAACATGCTGTACAGGTAAAGTATTTAACATTCATATTATTGCTATTACATTATAATACTGTATACTGTATATATTTTTAGACTGAAAACCAATACTACTAAGGTAAAGTATTTATTAAAATTGTTTATTTTAATTAAGTACTACTAACTATTATTAAACCTACTGTACATAATAATAATAATTATTATCATTATTCATTATATATATTAATCATAATATTCAGTGTGATGAGTAGGCCTATTATTAATTTAATTATATAAATAATCAAATGTCATCAATAAAATATTAAATGTTTTAATATATAATTCGTGATAAATCAGTGTGGTGAAAATCACTTTAAAAATGAAATACTTTACCAGTGATGATATATATCCAATTCATTGTAATCTATAATTGTTGTTAAATGTATGAAGGAATACAGCTTATAACTCACTTCCTGTATTCTATCATGTAGTGTGTCGTGTGGACTACTATCTAGGCCTACCATCGGAAATAAAAAGAATTCAAACTTACCATTTTGTGTTTCCTACGCTGTGTTGAGCTACTGAAAATCCAAAAAGACTGCCAATTTCGTCGAATTTATGTACAATTGGATAGGAAGTATCCAAGTTATATCCATTACAATATGTTATATAAAATATAAAAGTTAATATACAAGAAAAAAGTCTACGCTCCATACTTCTAGCGCTAAGTACCGGTCTTCTGTCCATTCTCAAACACACAGCTGCTGGCGAACTGACAATTTCACTGGGCTAAGATTTTTCGCCAGAACACACGGTAAGTTTTGATGTTATTCTATATTAAAATAGCGGACAGTAATGATTTGACCTCATAATAAGACAGCGTAAGAAGAGAAAAATCTGTTGGAATTGGAATACCAAGTGAGTGAATTGTTCTATTGTTTGCGAAAACAAAAGCCTTGGTCTGTTGTTCTTTTATCTGTGAATCGCTTCCTACATTGAAAAGATAAATAAATGTTTCCACTCCACACGTTCACACTCACTCAAGCGTGACATCCGCGGTTTTCGATGAAAATGATCCGGCTCGAAAGTGAAAAAAAAGAGGGCGGCAGACCGTTTAAAACAAAAAATCACATTGTACTTTTCCAATAATATTACACATTTTTATTTTTGTTTGTCTCTATATAGAATGCTTACGGTGGCGTTATAACGACTTTATTGTCTGAAAAAATAAGAATTATGGAGCATTAAATATTATATTTAGTCAGTCATTTTTATATTTTGTACACGATTAAATTCAATTCAGTTAAACTATGTGTATTATTATATGCCAACTGTTTAAAACAAGGTATTTTTTATAATTAAATATTGTATTAGATACATGTATTGCAAAGATTTAAAGAATAAAATAATAGGAGACACGATTTTCTTTTCTTATAGGCTTGCTAGTACCTATAACTTTTTTAAGGTATTTGTTTGTGTGATGTAAGGCACTTTGTTAAAAGTGCCATATAAATTAATATAAAACATAACGATATAGCCTTTCTAACGGTACGTTTATTAGATTCCCTCATATTGATGTTAGCTGTCTTCTGTTAAACTTAAACAAGATCTATGAAAAAAACTGAATTGCTTATCTTATATTTTATATAATTCAATTATGTATTTATTATGAATCCGGAATAAATTGAATTGAAATTGAATTAAATTAATAATATTGTTGAGAAAATGTGTTATTCAATCTGCAATATTTGAACATATCACCTCTAATTGGCTTATCGCTACTAATGTTCAGAATGTTTTTTTTCCTTCTCGTTTTTTGTGTTACCTCCACCATAACTGGGCATCGTCGTTGGACAAACCATGTTTACCTACAATTGATGTTATCCTTGATAAATTACCCTATCAAACGCCCTTAACAAACTCGCTTCACAATTTAACATTAGAGGCCAAGTAGGCCTATGGAATGGATCCGGTCTTTTCTATTCGATGGATTTCAAAAGATTTTATTTCACGGATCTATCAGTGGCCCACGTTCTGTAAATCCGTAATTTAGGACCAACTTTAATTTATTCATCAACGATATTTCTTCATGCTTCTTGTCTCAAAATGAATTTCTACACGGATTGAAGTGTTTTTACATTCTGCTTACTTTTGTATTTTTATGAATGGTTTTTTGATATTTTTTGTTTGGATAGTCTGATATATTTATTATTACCGCGTAGTTATACAACTATTAGGCCTAAAAGTAGTAGGTTTGTGTTGTATATCTTCATTTTAAACATTAAATGTAAATAAATGTCATTTGCCATCTAAATTGTCATTTATCTCTTGTGACTCTTTACTGTCAGGAAATATTTCTTTTATTTTTAAATGTAATAAAAACAAATTATACAGGACTCCCCTGATTTATAATGTAAACATCCTTTTTATTTCAATATATAGGCCTATCATCAACGCGACAATCCCGTAGTGAGGTTAAATGAGTTGCACATTCGGGGAATCACCTATTTGATTAAAAGCCGCTTATGTCAATAAATTTCACTGTCATTGCACGTCTTGTCTGTCTTGAGCACTTCCCAGGGACGAAAATGCACACGGCAGTGTGTTAGTTGATGACGTTGACTTGTTTTTGGTCACTGAAGCATGTAGGGAGTTTGCCAGCATGGCAAGGTGGAAGCCGTTTTCCGTCCTAATTTGGGGTATCGTTTGGTTTTCACTAGTTTCTTTCATTTATTTTGTTTATTATGACAACAATATAAGTAGTAGTAACGATGGGTCGAAATCTACAGAAGATAAGAATGCGGTTGATAAGAATAATGCGGTTAAGCATGAGCGCTTAAGTTTTGATAACAAGCCTGCACAGCAAATCAATATTGTCGGTGAAATCTACAACAAGAAAAAGACGGAAGAAATCGCAGGACGTCGCTTAGAAAAAGTTAATAATTATGCAAATAAAAATGAACCAGTTGGTAAAGATCATATTTTTCAAGAGAATGATAAAACTTACGATGGTGTAGCTACTCACAAAGATCCCGATCGTAATGAAGCCGTTTTAAAGAAATCGAGACAAGTTCGGCTACGAGGGGGAAACGTGAGGCTTAGCCCTCCAGACGGCTTGGGTCATAACATAGATCCGAAAAATGCACTCCCGCAACACGGTCTTCACCCGGCAAGGACAGGACCAGGAGAGGATGGAAGGCCCGTGCATTTGACAGGCAAAGAAAAACAAAAATCTATAGCTGATGCAAAGTTGCACGGATTTAGTTTGATAGTTAGTAATCTGGTATCGGTTGAAAGAACAGTAAAAGATACAAGGGAACCCATGTAAGTTTATTATCAATGTTTTTTGTGGCGGGGGGGGGGGGGGGGGTGGAGGGGATTTTGTACCTATATAAAATATATATCTTTACATATAATTTAATCAATTTTGAAAGTTAGATTCTTACAGTAATAGTATTGTTCAGTATTAGAATATTATTGTTATTAAAAGGCCTTTTTAGTTATTTTACAATTTAAAATGGCCGAATTAATTACTGTATATTTTATTTATTAAAAAAAAGAATGGTACATGATATTTATACCAAAACATGTTTTTATTTAAAGATGTATTGTCCCTTTGACAAATTCCAACAAAATAAAAATTAAAAGATTTTTTAAAAAGTGGGTCAATTTGAACTAAATTTAAACGTTGAGGGAAGCATATTATTTTAAAACCACGTGACTGAAACCACTCTCTCTGCTGGGGCTGGGTGGGGAGGGTAACATAATCATGGAAGCGAGAATTGGAACAAAAATATAGTTCAAATTGTATGGCATCTCTACATAACCCATCTAAAATATATATTGCACTTGATTTAGATTAATTTCCTTATTTTCGAGAGAAGTTGCAAGGCGCTGGATTCTTTTTCCAAAGTTCGTTACAATTCTCGCTTCCATGATTATACTATGCTGCCCTCAACGTTTAAATTTAGTTAGACTGTATGCCAATTTGTCCTTAGGCCAATTTTTGTCCTTTCGGCAATTTAACCATACGGCAATTTGTTCATACAGCAATGTATACGTGTGTCCGTACGGCAATATTATTTTGTTTGTCACTTAATAAATATTATGTCTTTAACGCCATTTGTTTGGCTTACGGGAGCGGAATTGTTCGTACGACAACGTTTGTCTATTTTGGCCCTAATGGCCACCCATAGAAAACTTCCTCGCGATCTGTGTGAGAACACATTCTCAACCGCGACGAGTTGTAAACAATCCTAATTTAGCATCATGTATAATGCGTGGTTTAAAATCTTTGTTTACTTTCGCTTGTGACGATTTTCCCGACAAAATGTAATCAAATTAATTTACCTGTTAATTTACGTAAACTTGTTGTTTTTGGCTCAAATTTTCAACTTAAAGTGAATAACTTTAATATTACTTTGATAAATTTAGAATATTTTGACCTTCATTTTTTTGTGTTTCAAGGGACAATACATCTTTAATTAATAATTATTTCTCTTCATACGTCTTTCCTCTTTATACAGTATATATATAAATATTGTAAACTGCTATAGTTTCGACTTAACCACTTCATTTTGTTTTTCTTTTAGGTGTCGATCACTGCATTACAAGCCACCTTTACCGCCAGTCTCTGTAATCATAGTCGTTCATAACTCGGTATGGTCCGTCCTCTCACGACTTCTCCATAGCATTGTAAACAGGACGCCAGACAAATTGTTATTTGAGATTATTCTTATAGATGACTTCAGCGACGATGGTAAGAATCTTTCTTTTAAAATGCACAATAATTGTACAATTATTATTAAACTGTTATTATTATATGCCTTCCCAGAGTGGAAACCGGATAAAAAAAAAATGTGGAATAATCTGCGACTTGCAGCCTACTGGGCTAAATTGCGCACCTGTGTGGACAACAAATACCATAACTTCTTCCCTAAGGGTGCCTTGTGTCAAGTGCTGCCACCAAACGACGCCCGTTTGTCTGTTCACAACGACAGGGGCTGAATGGACGAGTACAACGGGGTAATACCCTACTCTACCCTAGTTCTTTAAAATGCACACAAGCAAAATGTGTACACTGAACCTCCAGTTTTAAGTCCTTATTCAAGAAGACCTGAACAATGGTTGAGGAATGTTTTGAACCTGTGCCAATTGTATATGGCTATGGTTTGCGGTGTCCCTGCCTTAATCGCTCGGCCACTCAGCTAACTTACAGTTAGTATACAGTAATCTATAATTTATAGTATGTTTATATTTTTTAGCCGATTTATTGACAAATTTAAAGGTTTTACCCCAAAAATTGAAAGCTAAGGTGAATGTTCTACGGATGCAAACAAGACAAGGTCAGACCAAAGCGCGGTTAGAAGGAGTCCGTGCAGCTAAGGGGGATGTTATTGTCTTCGCTGATCCCTACTGTGAAGTTGGCATTAAATGGTAAGCACTGTGCAATAGCCTTAATAATTAATTGTATGACTAGTTAAAATAGTCCCTACCGTAAATCTTCTAATTGTAACCCTGGGTTATTATTCTTTTGATTGTTTTTAGGGTGGGTTACTATTAGAAAGGGGTTACTATTAGAGTAGTGGGTTACTACTACTACTACTAATCTTAAAGTAGGCACCTGAAAATAATAACCCACCCCCAAATTTTCTAGTCAGCAAATCCTGGCAAAATAATAAAACAGTACGACGAGTAAACAAATTTGGTTGAACTCTAACTTTATATTATAAACTCAAAACTACTCAATCCTCCCCCACTCCTGAGATCAACATGCATGCATCTCTTATTTTCAAAATATGGCTGCATCATAAGTTTTTGTGACTCTATTAGTAACCCCCATGGGTGACTATTAGAGTAGTGGGTTATTATTATAGATTGACTTATAAGGTGGGTTACTATTAGAAGCGGGGTTACTATTAGAGTGTGGGTTACTATTAGAAAATTTATGGTATTCTATTAGGCTAATCGGCTGTACAGTTAAAAGTCAAAAGTGCCATTATCATTGTTCTAAAATCAGTGGGTACATCTGATTTTTTAAATATCTGCTCTTCTAAATATTATACATCATCTGTAAAATGTCACATCAAATCTCAGATTGTGTCCTATAAATTTTTGAACATTTTACTCTTGGTGTCTGGAACAAAAACCTGTCTACTTTGGTGGAGTTTAAATAGGTCTAAACAAAATGATCAATGTTTAGAATTTTAAATTCTGTTTTTATTGTTTTATTTTATATTTCATTTTTTCAAGTTGAAAAGATTTTTTTTAAAGAAAAAATCATTTTTTTCATCAAAAAATTCACATAAGACACAACTTTGCGCTGATTACTTGCCGCATTATGGGAGTATGTTTCCATACGTGTTTGATCCAAAATGACTGGGGTAATAATGTCAGTAGCGCAGTGAGCGTCTTTCTTAGATGGATACTTGCGCTTTACAAATTTCCATTATTATTATTATTATAATTAATACTGGGATTGTCATGACAATCTCCACACATTTTAAAATAAAAGATAAAAATTACAAATTGCAAATAAGAAAATAAAAAAATAATAATAATAAAAAATGTGCGGATGGAGGTCAAAATAAGTTGCGGACAACTTTAATATTTAAACCTTAAGGACCTAAAAAGTGTTCTTTAATAAGGGTTCTATTTAATAATTAATTGTATTTTGTATATTAAACAAATTAATATACCATTTATATAGGTTAGAACCACTTGTTGACCGTTTAAACCATAACAGCACCATTATAGCGACACCGATTGTTGACAGAGTTGACACTGAAACCTTTGAACAGTTCAGAAGCCAACCAGTACGAGGTGGTTTTAAGTGGAACCTGGACACAAGATGGATGATGTTGGGATTGGACGAGTTGAAAGACAGACAAAAGGACACTACAGTATCATATCCGTAAGTATACAAATACTAGACTGTTATGTTTGGTTCCCACTAGAGGCGCAACACAAGGAGGTAACGTAAGTGAGTTGTCCAATCGCAAGTAATGGATTATTCGAACTGTCCCCTGTCATTGGTCAACACACTTGCATTACGTTTACGTCCTTGCGTTACGTTCTAGTGGGAACCAAGCTTTACATTCATTCTTCAACTCCAAGGTTATATACCCATGTTTTAGTGTAAAAGGACAGGCGTGTATGTTCGGGTGAAGGAGGTTTCTGGCCGGAGTTCTAACAAATCTGATATAACAGAACATTATAGTGACTATAGCTTGGATCCCACTTAGACACAACAGCTTGTGAAACACCCCATTTACGTAGCCTTTGGCGTACCATGGGTATATACGTGACGGCCTATTTGGTTATAACTATGACACCTGATTCTCGGTAGTGTATGTATAATTTCTACAAGTAACATATGTATCATCTGTGCCTGTATTGATGCTATGTTATCACATAGTGTCACATGTGAAGCATGTGTCACACTGTATTACAGAATTTGCCTATGATACTGGACAAATTATGCCATATGTGGAGATACAGTAGAGAGGCCTACTAATATCCATAAAAGAGAATAAATGTCCTTATTTCATATTTTTGCAGCACATTTTAAATAAATAAATGTATGGTTTACTGTTAGTAACAATCAGTCCTGTGTTTTAACAGTAACTTCCTTTGCCTGTATTTCTAATCACACAGTACACTGTATTGCTATCAAACTTCTGCTAGTTCAGGAAGTATGAATATCCTTGATAAACACTAGACAGGTATCTGGAAGGCTATACTGCATTTTTTACACTGGGTGGTAATTAATTTATTCATGTGAATCAGGGCATTGGTTATTTCATTTACTTTTTGCCGTGTAACAAAATTCTATGCCAATCATAAGAGTTCAGGACAATTAAATATATAATGAAACTAAAAATATATTCATTTCATAATATTCATAACTTAACATAATATGTTAACTTCTTAACACATTCACTTAGCATATTTAATTTCTTAGCATATTAATTTTCTTAAACATAATTATTTATTTCTTAACAATATCATTTTAGCATAACTTTCTTAACACAATTCATATTTTGGCATATTCATTTCTTAATAACATAATCATAGTTTAGCATATTCATTTTTTAACATAATCATAATTGTAGCATCAACGTTGCTCAAATATTCCTGGGCGCTCATATAAAAGATTTTGAAAATAAGGATTAAAATTGAAGCTATTATTTTTTTTTAATTTATTAAATTTCTGCCATGTATTCAATACAAAGAAAAAGACAAAACGATATAAAATATAAAAGGCAAGGAAAGACCAAACAGGTGCTAAACACCTATGCTAGTTGGTCAACCCAGAACAGTGCGCAGAAATAAACAAAATAATACATTCTACAATTAAAGCATCTACAAGAAACTGACCAACTATAAACATTTTCAACATCAAAAATATTTTTAAAATAATACTACTTTTGATGCTATACAATTTGGGCCTACTACTACATTAAAATGTCTTTGTATGTCTTATGTCATGGCAATTAATTAATAATAGTAATAATAATAAATATACAAATATGTATACTGTATACTGGAGATATATATTTATATTCAATGTGTAGGCCTAGAACAAAACTAGGCAGAAACAAAACAGAGGTCACTTTCTCAAGGGCCCTATCTGGCTGTACCAAGTGACTCATTGACCAATCAAATATCACCATGATGAAAAATGCGTGGAAACAGGAAAAGAGGCTTTATCACTCATTTGCATATTGAATGCATTTTCATAATACTATATTTTTGTTTTTAATTCTTCTTAAAGAAGGCTGTAGAGAGTGTGGGGATGTGTCTGATTTGACTTAAATTTATGTAAATTCTTGCAAAACCAGTGTGTCATCTAGAGAGACATGACGATCTTTAGGGTCTGTTACTGTATGGCCATTATTTCCCGCGTAGGTTGCGTTTCTATCCACCAAATGTAGGATCAGCCCATGAAACTAACTAAGTCTAAATGGGCCCTAGGTCTACATTGAGCGGTAAGTGGCCAAGCGGTTAAGACATTGGAACCGTAATACCTTGCTATATTAACATCGGCAAGGGTTCGAGCCTAATTCGCTCCATGGTTCTGGTGGTAGAACGAGTCTTCTCGGATAAGTACTATAAACCGTAGGTCCAGTGTATACATCTAGCTCGTGTGCACTTTAAAGAACATAGTACGTCTTTTGAGACGAGTAGGGGTTACCCCGGTGTACTAGTATACACACAGCCACTGTCACTCATCAAGAGGCCCCTTGATTATCAGCATACGCTATTTAGGATCACCCTCTATAAATAAGGTGTAATTAAAAAAAAGGGGCTCCCCCAGAGACCCACACCACACTTAAATATGCCAGCTCACAAATCTATTAATACAGATTATGTTTACATTATGTAATCTTTTTCTTTCCAGAACTGCTGTTATAATGGAAAGTATTTTTGCAGTGAACAAGAAATTCTTTGAACATATTGGCATGTTTGATACTGAAATGGAAGGCTGGGGTGCTGAAAACATTGAGCTCTCTTTCAGGGTAATCCATTTTATATAACGGCTAAATAAATTCATTTGATTGGACAATTGTGGTTCAAATGATACAAAATATGTGCCCTATAGTTACGCTCATATAGCGCATCCTATTTTTATAGGCAAAAGACCAGAAAGTATAGCAACATTGCTTTGCACTTGCTCCAGCGAGTGTGCAATGTATATACTCTACATATTATTTGTACCTAAATTAAAAACAAATTTTATCCTCACAAATCTGTAGCCAGGAGTTTTATAGAAGAGTTCTTTTTTAAATTTTTTTATACAGAAGGGGTGCGAAAGTTGTAATGGTTTAGATTATAATTTGGAATATTTAACATTACTTTCACTGCTAGTCTCTAGTTTTCAAAAGGCAGTTCAGCCTTTGAACCCCCAAACACTCATGGCTACGGGCCTGTGCCATAACAATGTATAATTGTTTGAACATGCATGAATTCTTTCATTTTTTTTTAGACATGGATGTGTGGTGGCAGTATAGAAGTTGTTCCTTGTTCCCGCATTTTTCATCTATTCCGTGGTGTTCAACATTATTCTTACCCTAGTGGGTTGCAGGAAGGATTCATCCGGAACTCGATGCGAACGGCTCAGCTGTGGATGGATAATTATAAAGACAAATTTATGCTTACTCTACCAAGGTCAATCAAGGTCAATACTATTACTATACTCCTAAAATATATTTTTTTAAATATACTGTATCCTCTAGTGTAATCCCACCCCCTAGAATACAAAATTGGACGAAAACCCTGATTTGGGATCAAAATGATAGGTAAGCATCTGAGAGAAGCCTACAATACATCCAGACCATAAATCAATACTGGGTCTACACCCAGTGATATGCCTGTTTGTGAAATCAGACATAAAGTAGGAGGTGGCATTATGCCTGAAGTGGGATTATAACCGAGGATATAATAATGATAATTGTTTTTTTATCACAACAGTTATTTTCTTAAAATGTGTGTTATTAGGACTATTTAAAAATATTTTCTTTTGCTAAAAGTATAAATTATTTTTTTTAGGATAAATCATATGGTAGTCTAACTGCCAGCCAGAAACTCAAGAAGGACTTACAATGCAAGAACTTTGATTGGTATTTGAAAACTGTTTACCCATACCCACTACTAACATCCAACAGAATCAAAGCATTTGGACAGGTAAGGAGAAATATTTGATCATTACAAATTGTAGTTGTGAATTACTGATTGATAAGTGATTTAGCAATTACTTTCTATGAAAACTCTTGTATGATTTCTATACTTTTTATAGTATAAAAGTAATGGGACAATTTTAGAAATACTCCAGTCAAGAGGCTGATCTAGGGAGAGTCCAGGGAAAATGGTAAAATGGCTGAATGTAATCTAATATTCTATCTTTTGCATTGTAAATCTTGAAATTTATGAGCTCTCCTATTTTTCCCTTCGTTCTTTGCCCCACCTATAAAGACAGTTGTAATAGTTAGGCAAAATTGAAACGTTGCAGCAGAGATCTCAGCTTCATTATATATAATGTATTTTTTAAATAAAATACATCCAAATATACTAGAGGGTGCTATTAAGATAAACATCTCTGGCATCATCATCATCAGCATCATCTGGCATCATCAGCATCATCATCATCATCATCATCATCATCAGCAGCATCATCTGGCATCATCAGCATCATCATCATCATCATCATCAGCATCATCATCAGCATCATCTGGCATCATCAGCATAGTATGCTAGGTGTGCTCCTTGTGGGAAGGGTTATCAGGAGACCATTTTAGAACTGCAAACAAGGATGTTGAACACCAAGCAATGTGGTCACTAACTAGAATTATTAATAGGCCTACTAAAAAATAGTTAATGTAATACTTAGTGTAGTATAGATAATTAAGTCTAATATAATATATAATGTAGTCAGTATTACATAGTATACTAATTTATGATGTAATGCAAAATAATGTTAGATATGAATCATAATGATTTGTGTATTGTTTTACAGGTTTTTAATCAAGAAAAAACACAAAATCTTTGTTTGGACAGCTATGCACGTACCATCGGTTCATCTGTGTATTTAAACAAATGTGATAAAGCCAGCTTAAATCAGGTAGAGTATTTGAAAAGGCAATGATAAAGCCAGTTTAAATCAGGTAGAGTATTTGAAAAGGCAATGAATACACCTGCTTCCCTTAAATCTCCTAGCTACTGAATCCCAATTAATATAGGCACGGATTTAGACAGGGTATAAACAGATTCCCCTTAAATTTGTCTTTTTTACTTCTTTAAAAAAATAATGACTATGCATGTGATGCAAATCTTTGAAGGATGATCAAACAGTCGGTGGTTCCCGCAAAGAACACATGCATCTCTAACATACACAAACAAATGTTAAGTCACTTAAATTTAAGAATATCTTTTTAATTTTAAAAAATGTATTTGTTCTAGGTGTTTACCCTGTCTTCTCGTAGTGAACTTAAATGGAATAACTTGTGTATTGAAGTGCCTGTTAGCAAGTATCGTAGTGGCGTACAGCCTAGGCTAGCTGAATGCTCCAGATCGGGTAGCCATCAATCTTGGATTCATTCAGAGGTGATTTTGAAACTTTTTGTTTATTATACAAATCAAATAATTAATGTTTATTTATGAAGACAAGATGGAAGGTTATAGACCATTCACAATGCAGCAATCGGATGTTGGCTGTCACCATTACAGGTTTTGTTATAATAATAATATCCTGGATTTATATAGCGCCTAATGTTGTGAAACCTCTAAGCGCTGTACATCAACTAATACGAAAAAAGGGGAATTCCAACCATGGCATATCTGTATTGACAAAATAAACGAAATGAAATGAAATGGAGTAGAGCATTTTTAACCTGCTCACAACATTTCCAAAATTGAAAACTGAACATACAATAGAACCATTAATAGAACTTTTACTGTGCGGTAGAACGAATACTGAATGGCACATGATATGATATTACCCAATTAGATAGCAAGTCCTAGCGTGTCATAGCGTGTTCCTATATTTTCAAAATATGAATATTGCAAGAAACAGTGGCTGTATTCACCATTCACACTTAGGCTGAGGGAACACCCTAAAATAAAACTCTTCTATTTAAAATTAATATAATTTAATGGAAATACTTATATATTTATTGAATTAAGTGAAATACTCTGTCAACTGTCAAAAAGGAGCGAGGTACAGTAGAAAAACGAGTATGTGGATGACAAGTGTAATTGAATGGTTAACAGAAAAAGGTGTAAAACATCAAGGAGTGGACCTGTTAATGAAAGTGAGAAGCAGAAAATTGCATCCGTAGATACGGCACCTAGAGAGAGAGACTTAGTATTTATGGAAATACCTCACTTAATTGTAATTGAGGAATACAGTATCTCCCATGCCCATGTGATTAAAAACTTAATATTATTACTTTTTATAAAGAGTTGCATATTATTATAAATACTTTTTTTATCTCTTTTATTTAGCCTGGTTGGTTGTTACACAAAGGCAGTGGCTTGTGCCTGAGTTACGTAAAAGGCAGTTCACCATTACTAGCAGTTATGAGTACATGTATCGAGGAACTAACGCAGAAATGGAAGTTTAATATATACCATGAAATTTAAGATTAATTTTTATTTTTGTCTGTTTATTTCGTGCGTAGCTTACCTGGATAAAACGACAATAGCCTTTCTCCTTGAAGAGCGAGATATAACTCAAAGAGAAGAAGAATTTTCATTGAACACCCTTCTCCACACTACTGTTAGTTTGTGTAATTTCACTGGTTCCTTTAATGACCGTTTTTAATTAATCAATTTTAATTAATTAATTAATTTCAATATCCAGTATCCAATTCACACAAAAATGTAACATATTGTTACATTTGTACAAACATGTAAAACGTTTCCGTGTAAAATCTTTGACAGACCTCATATGTAATACAACAGCAGTATATGCGCATATGTGCGTATATAGTTTTTTTACGTTTATGTTACTTTATACTGCAAACAAAACTAGCGTGTGAAAGCATTGTAACTTATACCCTTTTCACACCTGGTTTGCATAGTGTGAATACAATTTTGTGGAAAATCTCCCAAAATTTCACATGGGTCCTCTGTGAAAAAAACACTGATGAGAGGTCTGTTTTTGTTCCGTGATGTTCCGAGTTCTTACTGCGCACACGTGTGTTTTCCTGGTATTAAACTGGCCAATCATAGTAATCAAGCAGCATGCAACTACGCTTTCCTTCCGAGATTTCTCGGTTTGTGTATGCGTAATAAATCGGGAGATCAAAGTTGTAACAATTTATGCAGATGTGAAAAGGGTATTTGTAAGATTATCCTGGGGGATTATCCATGTAACAATTTGTTACATTTGTGTTGTATGTGTGAATCGGGTATTAGCATTATTTTGATATTACCAACCAGTTTAAAATAATAGTAATTTTAATCTTAAGTTTTAAATGCATAACTGCTTAAATTATAACATGAGTATATTTTTGTGTAATTTGCATGAAAATATATATAATTGTATACTGTATCTGATGGTGCTGCAAATTTGCCAATATTGGACAATAGACAGATTTCTATATATTTCTATGTTTTATAAAAGGTCTTTAAATTTAATTTGATAAAAGTACTCCTTATATGTTATTAATACATTTCTATATTTTATGGTGCTAAATAAATAAGTATGTATAATGTTTATTTATAATTTATTTTTACAATCTAATGTGATGTTTTAGTTAATAACATTGACAGTAGAACCTCTGATTTAGGACACACCTATTAAGGGAGACACACCTATTAAGGGAGACACACCTATTAAGGGGGACACACCTATTAAGGGGGACACACCTATTAAGGGGACACACCTATTCAGGGAGACACACCTATTAAGGGGACACACCTATTAAGGGAGACACACCTATTCAGGGAGACACACCTATTCAGGGAGACACACCTATTAAGGGGACAACAGTGTTAGATACAGTATATGCTTAAAGATATATTGTCCACCTGAAAAATAATTTTTTTATATTTGTTGAATATGCCCTTTTAATGTCACACAATAGTTATTCATTTTGACCAAAAATTGGATCTAAACAAAAATTAAAACAAAAAATAGTCAAATTGGCTGCCAGCCGATGGGGTTTTGGTTGAATTTAAGTTTATTTGTCATTTTATAAGTGAAAACATTATTTTTTCAGGGTTTTTTTCTACGGAAGTGAGTAACTTTGTTAAAACTACAAAATAGCCTATTCAAAGTCTGATTTTATTCATCTTAATTTTTCATGTTTTTAAGGGACAATACATCTTTAATAGGTTTTTCTAAAGCATATATGTCAATATTATTCCTTTGCATTCAATATATCTTTGAGTTTGGATTGGACCAAAAAATGAGTGTAGGAGTATTTGTGTTTTTGTAGGAACATTCCTAAATGTGGACTTATATCCTAGAGTGGGCTTTTAATTGAGGGTGGGCTTAAATACAGGTATAGGCTTATAAGGTTAGGCTCTACTACGATGGACTTGTAACATAGGATGGGAACATTACCCCAGGGTTGGGTTATACCCCAATGAACTTATTAAAAAAAGATGGACCTTTTCCTAAATTACAGTAGGCCTACCTTAATAACAATAATGACATATCTATTTTTAATTATCATAAATATCATGAATAAAACATATTTTATTTTTTTATTAGTTAAAACTGTTGAATTGTATAGTGTTACATGAATTCCTGTATTAAGATTTTCATGAAATAATTTTAATAATTAATGACAAATTTCTTTTTTTTTCCAGGAAAAAAAAAGAAATTTGTTATCTACTGTAACTATATATTTTATTATGTCTTTCTCGAAATGGCTGAATAATTTTAAATGTGCAGATTTGTAATTGTTTTATAGAAAAAGTGTTTAAAAGTAGTATTTTTTAGAGCTTAGATTAGAAAACACAAGAAATTGTGAGAAGTGTGTTATTTTTAACCACTAGATTAGGAACTTTAGACGTAGAAAAAAAAATAACACAAGAAAATAAGACAAGGTTACTATCAATGCAATATAAAAATGGTGCTATTTTTTGATACATTTTAATTTTATAATATTCTTTTGTATTCTTGCTGCTGGCATTTAATATGCGTTTATATTATTGTATGGTTGATTTTAATTATTTAGTGGAAGTGTCTTCCGATCCAACTATGTTTTCCAATACTGACTAGATATTACTCCATCCCATCCTACCTTTCGGGAATGCCCTGTAGTATATAGTCCCCAATTTAATTTTTTCTTGGTTCCAACTAGGACGCAACGCAATGTGAGAACATAGTTACGTAAGCGTAACGAGAGTAATTTGACCAATCAAATGTAATGGATAATGATTATCCAAACTGTTGCTTTGTCATTGGTCAGTCGCTTGCGTTGCTCTTTGTGTTGAGTCTCTTGTGGGAACCCAGCTTTTTTCATTGGGATATTAGCTAGCTTCCAGGCTTATTCTCTTTGTCGTAGGCCTAATGTTATGTGATGTAATATACTGTAGCTAGCTTGACTATCCAATACTTTCAATAAATCATACATTTGAATGTCAATGTTTATTATACGAAATAAAGAACAACCATTTAAAGTATAAAGCTATATATATATAGTGTTTGTTGTCATTCATTTATATTTATTTATAATATTTATTAATTAAAAAAAAAAGAGGAAACCATATGGGCTTTTTAAATAGATATTTAAAAAGTACTGTATATACAAAAACAAAAATAAACTGGACATGGAAATTAAAAAATGAATAGCAACACATTTTTCGCACCTCGTACAGGGGACGGAAGCATTGTGTTTTCTACGGCTGAAAAATTTGTATTGTGTCTGGAAACTCGGACCGGGCATGCGCAAACCCCAACGGACGTCTGGGAGATGTAAGACCTGTTCAATGAACAATTTTTTGTTTTAGCTGTCAATTTATCATTGTCAATGATATGGTAAATATTTTTGACGAATGGTGTGTATAGATGAAGAATTGTTTGATTAGTGAGTTGGCCGCCTACGTTTGTACGTCGGTGGCTGGGTGTTTACTAGATGTTGGGGTAAAATAGTGGCCAAAATATACATTAATATTAATTTAGTTTAGGAGTTTTAGGACTATATTTACGTTACTACTGCTGATTGTTCAACAAAAATATTTAAAAAAAAAATGTTTTCAGGGGGACAATAGGCCTACATCTTTAATAAATCAGTATTTCCTAAATTATTAAATAGAATATATATTAATAAAAGCATAATTTAATGAAGAAAGAACAATAATAAAACTGTTTTTAACAAAATATTTCTTGTTTAGTTCTTTTGCACAAACTCATCAGACGGGAATAGAATTCCAGAGTCTTGCTGCTTGAATATAATAAGTTCACGCCATGACATTGTCTGATTACAAGTCTTGAAAATCTCCGTCTTCAATTTCCATCCCCTTTCAATTAAAAATGCAAACGTTTCTAAGCCTCTTTGTAGAATGTTTATAGGCCTATTATTAAAAAAAAAACAGCAAACAAATTGTCAAGAATATAATTCGGAACTATTTACGGCCATTGATTTTTGTTACTTTGTTGAAATATCTGTAAGCTACAAAATGAAAGCAACGGGACTTAGTGCTGTGTGAATATTAATATTATTTTTCTGTTCATTCACATTTTTTTTATTTAATGTTTTTTTTTATATTTTGCAATTTTTTTGTGTGAGATTTCGTATCTTTTTTGCTAGTTTTGTAATTTAAATTAAGCTTTAAACGGTTATATTCAATTCAACCTGTCGTGGATTCGAACTCGAGAACGTACTAAGCATTGATATCAATGGCCACGGCGTTTTGATGGTAAATTCGTCACATGTGATAGGTCTACATAATGTCACGCTGTGTATCAAGATTTTGCCGATATGATAATTAATACCTAACACTTCCTTCAGTTAAAATAGATACTCATATTTATTTGTTGATCAATTATACATTATTTGAAACAGCATAAGCTTTAAAGCAATACTAATTTTGATTCTTCTTGAAATTAAAAA
Organism: Antedon mediterranea; assembly: GCF_964355755.1. NCBI lineage: Eukaryota > Metazoa > Echinodermata > Crinoidea > Comatulida > Antedonidae > Antedon > Antedon mediterranea. The sequence continues at coordinate 34,611,821 of NC_092670.1, read as the reverse complement.
ATTCGAATTCAATGTGATCAATTAAGTCTTCGATGGCTGGTCTTTTGTCTGGTCTGGAATGAAGGCAGGGTCCACTTATATCCATTAGCGGCATTAATACTTTGTTAGCGGCAATGCCTTCAATTATGACACCAAAACTGTAGATGTCGGATGCAAAGGTCGGTGGTGTGTTGATGTTATACAGCTCTGGTGCATTTTCCGGGTGATCTTGCATGAGGTCGAAGACATCGGCTTTGTCGGTATTGTTCAATTGGAAGACATCAAACGGTGCTTCTGCGGTGCAAACTGAGCCAAAGTCGACAATTTTTGCAGAGATATGACAACCCTTGTTGTAAAGAAGAATATTCCGGGTCGCCAGGTCATTGTGAATCAAGCCATTCATCTGAAGTACCTCGACTCCTTCTGCGATGTCCAGAATAATGCGAAAACAATCAATCGTGGTAATATGTGGTGAACCACTTGCTAAAGCTTTCAGCAATGATGTTGATTTGAATGATGTTGAGTCGCCAACAAATTCCATAACAATGGCCCATTGTGTGTCGGAGGTAACTGCTTCACAAACACCATACACCCGTGGAAACACGTCGATTTTTTGGGATAGCACCTTCATTATTCTAGCTTCAAGGGAAACTGCCAGCTTGTCGGCGAACCGATTGAATTTTCTGGACTTATTGGTTGTTGTGATGATAGCCTTAACAGCCACAAGTTTGCCATTACAATCTCCAAAGCGATTAAGCAAAACTTTGCCATAGGAACCAGTGCAAGTACTATCTATAAAGTAAAAAGTTGTTTTCTGTTATAAAAACTTTTGAAGATTATCTGTCAACAGCTTTAATTGGAGTGTCGACCTTTTAAATTCAATTCAACCTACCTGGTGACTATTATTCGTTGCTGGAAACAGACGATCAGATGCCAAACATTGAACATGGTTTTTAAGGTTTCCATCCATTATCCGGATTTCAAGTGACATGCGTTTTATCCAGTGTTCTGAAGGTGGAGAAGTCTTGAAGTCTTGTTTGTTCCAAGTGTTACTGAACAATGATTCGTCGCTCAGATGATTGCTACATCTTGGTGATGAGGTCAGTGGGCTAGACAGACTTGACCAATATTCATTGGTTGTGTGGATGTTACTGTCACTTCCATCAGGTGTGTATCCAATTGCCGGTATATTATTGATAACGTCCAGGAGGCACCATTTTCTTATCCAGTTAAGAGCTACCATTGAGTCAGGTTCGCTGTGTCTACGTCCAAAGACGCGTCCATCCAGAATAAGGAGATCTCTTGCATATCCACTTATTATACCATTGTCAATGCCAAATGGCAATTCTTGGTTATCGTATCCGATGGCCGATGTTTGGGGCAGTGTGAGAATAGCAATTCCATATATGATTTGGATAATTGCAATTCTCAAGGCAGGTGGAACGCCTAACCAGGCCTGAATTGATGTTTGATCATTGTCATCATCGTTGACATTGTAGAAACAACACATGACATATTTCCTGAAAAAGCCTGTAATGGCTGACCGGCTGAAAATTAAAGAAAAAATATCTTTATTGTATTTTGGGGTATTTTTTTAATCATCGGATTAATCAGTATACTTCGTCATACGATTCATTTTATTTTTTTCTCTGTTGAAAAAATAATTGACTGTATGTAACATACCTGTTCTTAAAGCATTTTTGGGGTTTCCAAGTTTTAAAGGGGTTTCTCCACGACCTTCCAGGCATATCTGAAACAAAAAAGGACACATGGGAATGTCAGTAGATGGTTCGTGTTACTTCGGACGCTGCCCCATATACAAATGCAAGATGCCCTATTAACTAATTCTCTATTATGAATAAACCAGTGTAATCTTTGTTAATACAATCTCTGCGCCATATACAAATAAATGCCCTATAAATAATGAATATTATTTAAAATATTGCTTACCTCTAGAAGGTTTAAATAGAAAAAAATTCTAACAGAAATTATTCAATCTAAAATACAAAACAGAAACATGTTTTAAACAATATAAACCCCAGTTGATTCTTGATTCTTGAATCGAATATACCGGGAGAAGCAAAACGTGTTCCTAAGTGTGACTAAAAAGTCAGATGGGGTTTTGATTCTTTATTTAGTAGTAGGAGTCTCAGTTGTTATAAGCTTTAAACTGATTCATATCTAAACGGATTGAAGTATTTAAAATTTAAATTAAGTATACATTATATTGTAGCATAATAATAAACAATAAGTAGAAACTTACTGAGCTATGTAGATTCCGTGTTCACTCTTGAAAATTCATCCAAGTTTTGTTTTGTTTAGTTGTCATGCAGTTCCTCTTGGGAACATCGTTACCTTGGCACAAGCGCGCGCGTAAGGAAGTGCGCATGAAGAAAGCGGAAGCACAGCTAGCAACACACGTTGATGGTTGAATTGAATGTATACACAATGCTGTATAATCATCACCGTACGTACACAATTTATTTTTACTAGCAGTAACACGTGCTCCGCACGGTCTTTTTCTGCCTTAATATGTGGTTATATACTTTGCATGGGCATTTATAATAAAAGCGCACTCTAATAAAAATACTTTGACAAATTATTAAAATAAAAACAAATTGTGTCAAGAATAAAATTCGGAACTACTGCCATTTATTTGTTATACACTATCCCTTTACTTTAAAATAGATATCGGAAAAAATTAAAGCAATAGAGGATATGGAACTTTAGACTGTTCAGACTTATTACTTACGAAAATAAAAGACGTTAAAGAACAATTGTGCTGTGTGAATTAATGTGCGGCGCAAACACATAACGAAAGTATAAAATGTCCAATTTTGGGTGTTTTTCGTGGTGTATTAATTATGTAATACATTAGACATAAAATAAAACAAGTGGACAAAAATCGAATGAAAAACACATTGCTGCGGAAACACCAATGGTACATTTATTTATTTACATTTTATTTTTTATTTCCCTGGTTTTGATTTTTTTTGCAATTTTGTTTGTATGGGACTGCTGACGAACAAATGTAATAGGTAAAGTGATTCCTAAATTTGACAACTATACATTTTCGGATCCCCATTATAAACAAGAAATATTTCTTACAAAAAACGCTGCTTGACATTTTAAAATTAATTATTGAAAAAGATCTCCTTTAATTGCAAAAATACATACATATCAAAGATAGTTCTTTAATTCACATTTAAAAATCAATCAATCAATTTTGAACTTTAATGTGCTGTGTGTGACTACAACCTGTTGGCATGCAACTGAATACCTTCTAGAGACAACGTGACTTCACGAAAATTCTTCCCAGTCTGTTGATTCGCGTCAACCAATCAAAGGGCGTGAGCCCTTATAGACTCTCTTTTCCCAGACGTTTTTTTTGGTCCAGCAGCTGGGATCTATAAATTATAGTCGAGTTTACAAAGTCGCAAAACTGTCGGCCTTAGATACTAAAACTGCTGCTTGCTTTAGCTTATGAATAAGTAGTCCTCATGTGACGTAGCTGGCTAGAGCAGCAGCGTGAAAAAATGATTTTATAGATTTTGAAGAGGTTGTTGAAAAACGATAATTCTGAGAGATATAAGAGATATGCCAGCCTGTATTTAATTAAGGCTACACCAACCTATTTTAATTATACACCAATTCATTAATTTCATTTATTTATTTGACCAACAAACAATAATAAAACAAACAAGAATTGGCCGAGTCGTCACTACTCAAAAGTTAGATGTAACTTCTAGAGTCAATAGTCTATGATCTTAACGAAAGAAAGAAGTGTTCTTGCTCTCACTAAATTAAATAATTAAATATATATTTATTTATCTGGAGGACTAAACTTAAAGCTTCATGCTTAATGCGTTCTCCTCACACAATTATATTTTATTAATTTATGTTCTGTATTATATTGTATATTGTATTGTGTGAAACCAGTTAACTCTTCCCTGGTGAAACAATAAACTTAAAACTTACACTTAACAAATCTATAATTATAAACAATATTTAGACGTAATTAGATGTTTTGCCCTACTGACGTAATTTGTACTTTATACTAAGCACATTTGAGAATACTTGCGAAAAAATTCGCAAGTAGTTCTTTGGTGGGACTCGAACCCACGACCTCCAGATCACTAGCCTGGCGTTCATACCTCTAGACCACCGAGCTTGTGGTGATGGCTAGTGGTTAGATTCGAGTCCAAGTAAGCAGCGGGTACTGCACCAACAGGCTAGTGATCTGGAGGTCGTGGGTTCGAGTCCCACCCGAGAAATACTTGCGAATTTTCGCAAGTATTCTCAAATGTACTTAGTATAAATACAAATTACGTCAGAGTAGGGCAAAACATCTAATTACTCAACTCCTTAACGCAAAAATACAATTACAATATTTAGGCGTGTTATTATATTAATATAAATACAAATATAGTATATGCATTATGTATAAAAGTAAAACGATTTATATATTATTATCAAGAAGAGGAAAGAGTAATATAGATGATAAGATAAGATCAGTAATTAATTGACGAAAGATTAGGAAAACCGTCCGAAAGATTTACAAAGTACAGTAGGCCGCCTAGATCAGATGATAACAATTAGTAAAAACTGCAGTAATGTAAGTAAGTAGGCCTACTGCGAATTTTGTTTATATATTTCTCAGAAATCGTACAAATTATTTGAATTTTGTAAGAAAGTTTACGTTCCGCAGCAGATACGGTCTTCTTTCAAGTACTACACTTTCAATGATCGATTTATTGTAAGTGAACTACATAGTAGTGTAGTTGTAGTTTAGTTATTCATGTTTTTCTCTTTTTTTTCTCTCTCAATATATATATATATATGTTTTTATATTTTCTGTGTTGACCGTACCGCATTTGAATTTAGAATTGTTACGAATCTGATTTAACAGGTTCTTTTTTTTGTCAGGAGCATAAATACCGCCACCAATATTTTGATGGATGTTGTCATTTTTTTCGTACCATCGCCGTTTATCGACGGTACGGATATCTCAATCAAACGCCGCCAGGATATCAGCTGCCAAGACACAAATACTGGCTCCGGAAATGTAGTCCCAGGCCTAGCTTAAATTGATCAAAAGATATTGGGAAATAAAAACTTCAAATTTTAAAATGGATTGTTGTACATCTAGATGTACACTTATATCGATTTGTGCTTTACAGTTGGTAAGTGATTAATTATTTCTGTCGTTTATCATGTTTTCTATCCGATAGGTTACCAATCAACTCACCTTCGAATAGCAATAACTATATCAGCGTGTGATCACCATTTGTCACCATCATCGTCGCGTAGGGTAGGCCTACAACTAGGCCTACTTAGGCTTGGCCTAGGTCTAGACCTAATACTAATAGGGCTTATAATTGACTGTCTAGATAGATTGATATTTTTTTTGGGATTAATTTTTTTGAACTTGTATTACTTTAGTAGGCCAGGACCAGTAGACAACAACAAAATGTAAATGCAAAAATACCGAGCATCATGAATTTCTATATTATTTATAAATATAAAAAAGGGATGTTTTAATTGTGTATGGAAAATAAAATTGTTTTGACTTTTAAAGGGGTGTAACTGTAGAGTACAGTGTTTAAACTATTGATTACTGCAGTACACAATGATAAGATAAAGTTAAAGAGTACAAACTTTATTCTACTGATAAAAATATATCATTGCAGATAATGACTAGCCGTCGTTGCACACACATTGTTTGAAGAATACACAGTCAATTTGTTTATGGATTGTTATCATATACAGTAGTATCCGGATATAAATGTTGATGTATATACTGTATTATTGAATAAATAAACTTCTAACAAATGAACATTACTCAGTCAGTAGATCTACACAGTATATAATCTAAGTATTTTGTTTCACTTTTATTTATCCTACAGTAGTTACGATCACATGCATTCATGAACTCAATTTATTGGGTAAATTATTCAGGTGATTTAACGAATTAAAGACAATACAGGAAATTATTAGAATTGGAATTATTTCCTGTTGTTGTTGACCTTGAAATTGATAACTAACAATGTACTGTTTAACAATGAGTAATAATTCTGTACAATATAAAAGTATAATTTAATTAACAGGAGTATGAATGTGATTGGTACACTTTAACTACTATTTTCAATTTGCATTTTTCATCATTAAGAATAATGTTTCATTTTACATTAATTTATTAAACAGTTATAATACATCAGTAATCTTTAAAAAGTTAATATCCTGATTGTACATGATTAGTATACACTAGGGAAGAGTTAAATTAACTCTTCCCTGGTATACAATAATCCTGTGTTTCAGTATAATCCCTGAGACCACCTAATTTAGGGGCCCATTTAAAGTGTTTATCAGGTTAGGGTTAGAAGAAGTAGAATCCCACCCCCTATTGTATTACTATTACAGTATTACTGTATTTGCAAATTCTATAGCCCCTCGGAACACAGGGCACAGAAAAATCCAATTGTTAAACAAAATGCTTTGATAGTACTATAATTTATTTATATTTCTATGGTATCACTGCATATGCATGAGTAAGCCATTTTAAATTATTTGATTGGTATTTGGTAATTTACATACAAAATACAAATCAAATACTTAAAACAGTACTTACAGTACACTATTACAGTATTGCAGATCTTAGAATGATGACAGAATTAATCCTAGTAGTAGTAGTAGTACTGTACAATTTGAATTTTGTTTTCTATCCTGAAGTATGGTTGTTTCCAAATTCTTTCTCTCAAAAACATTTAGCTCTGTCTACACTATCATCAAACTTTATGTGACAAAAAATCGTTATGTGCCCATGTATGGACATGATGATGTCATATCACTACCATATTTAGGTATATCACCACCATATTAGTGGACATCACACTTTGTTTTCAAAATAGTTTGATACTGTAGACAGAGATTTAGGATTCTGGTCAAAATGTACCGTACATTCTATAGCTCCATTACAAGACATCTAGGCAAGTTATCTTTTAGTCCCCACTGTTTACCAAGGATGTAGGCTAGCAGAAGACTATGATATTGATTAAAAATTCATGCTAAGAAAGTGCTCTTAGCATGCCACTTGCATGTGGAGTAGTAGTAAGACTTGATGTGAAGTATGTACTGTGTGCAGAAATGAAGGTCTGTCTATTTTCAATCTTCACTCTTTCCTAGATTCTGTAAACTTTGGAATAGTCTTCCCTCAGATTTAAGTGAGCTTGGTCTACTCTCCTTGGCAGGTTTCAAGAATACAAGACTAGTCTTCGCCAACACTATTTCTTTTTATTTTAATAAAAAAAATGTTTTTGTCATTTATAAATTATATTATATTTATATTATATTTGATTTCTGTTAAAGAAAAGTTGTTAAACAGTGATTGGGTTCGCTTGTGACAATCCTGGCTTTTTGTTTCATTATATATTTTAATGTATTCTGTTGTAATTGTAATGAGCCGATATTGAATAAATCAAATCAATCAATCAAATCAAGTTAAATGCATGAAAAGGTAGCCATTATTACTGTACTGTAATGACAAATTAATTATACTGTGCTCATACCACATAGGCGCAATATTGGTCTAGCACCAAAAAGCGTAAAACAAGCAGAACATCTATATCTTAATAGTTAATTTTATCACATTTAATTAAGCATATAATTACCTCTAGCCATACTGTATATAATCCTTTTTCTCTTTATTGCATAGCTTATGTTTTGTTTAATTGTATAACGCAGCTATTATGCGCTTTTTTCAGCATTGCTTGCAATGCTGTTTTATTCACTGCTTAAGCTATGGTTTGTTATTGCAAATTTTGCTTTTTTAATTACAAAAAGTTAGGGCGATCAAAAGGTAATATAAATTGACGTCAAACAATTTAAAACTGTAAACCTTTATACTGTGTAAGGTAACTCTATGTCAGTACAATTAGTAATATAAAGAATACACAGCTATTGAAGTGGGAGAATTTATTCAGCAATAGGAGATGACTAATTATACAAACACTCCATTCACCTTGGTAACAAAACTCTATTCACAGGTTTTATTGTATAGGTAGCTTCTATAAAGTTCTAAGGTGTTAACTTACCATCAATCATACACTACTAATCATCACAATAGAATAGAAGCTACAACAATGTAAATCACATGAATGAGTGATAAAGTGGTGGACATTTTCAGTTAATAATACTTAAAGATGTAGTGTCCCCTAAAAACATAAAAAATGAAGATTAATTAAATCAGACTTTGAATAGGTTATTTTGTAGTTTTATTAAAGTTAATCACTTCAGTAGAAAAAAACGGGGAAAAAACAATGTTTTCACTTATAAAATGAGAAAATAAGTGGTTAAATTCAACCAAAAACCTATTGGCTGGCAGCCAATTTGACTATTTTTCCTTTACTGTAAATTTTTTTTTCAAATGAATACATTTCTTTTCGACCCAATTTTTGGTCAAAATGGATAACTATAGTATTATGTGACATTAAAATGGCATATTCAACCAAAAAAATATTTTTCAGGGGGACAATACATCTTTAAATGAATATTTTTATTTTTTGTTTTTAAAAATTATTCCCAGCAGATCCTTATATGTACAATGAATATTGTTCTCATTATAAACTATATTATGTTACAAATTATTTAAATTACTGTTTAAATAAATTTATTGTACAATGTGAAAATGTCTGTTTCTGAGAGGAAAAATCAACTGTTTTTCTACCGTACAAAATAGTTTTGTTATTTGTCACAAAAGACACAATGAAAAGGTTTTGTCATCTGGAATAGATACCCACCTACAGAAGTGATTCATTTAAAAAGCTTTATCTATTTTTAACTATAGAGCTTTCACTTTTAGGTGAATCTCCTATCAGTATAAGTACTGTATAGTACTGTGTAATAAGTATATCTGTACAGTATTATAGTAATTACTGTACCTCTGCCTAGGAGGTTATATTACATTTTAAGTATATCGGGTTCTGTAATTTCACCTATTCTACACTGTATGTAATATGTAAGATTATACTGTTTATACTGTATATGACACAAAATAGACAGAATTCAGCACTAAAATAACATATAACAACGTATGATATTCTTCAGTTTAGGTCATAATGTCATAATCTGTGTGCAATATTCCAACGTATGACGTGCACGTGGCGTTTGTCGTGCGGATAACTAACTCGTCAAAGTGACGAGTTTCATGTCTAGTTTTATTTGGTACAGTAATTGAACGTTAACCCTCAAACATATGGTGATAAGGATTAAGTAGCTTATTTAGTAGAAAATAACTTGACATAGTTTAATGTGAACGTCATTTATATAAAAGGTTTTAAAATAATTTCCCATTTAATCATAATTAGAATGCACACAATATTTCTATAAATAGTTGTAAGGTAATTTCAGTACATGATCTTGTTTTTATCGAAAAAAGTTCAGATAAAGGACAAATCATAAACTGCAGTCATAAATTGGCAAGTCTAGCCAGAAAATACTCAAATAGCACATTAAAATAAATGCTAATGTTGCTAAAGTGTTTGAAACCTGTATGAAATCGTACTCATTGGTCACATGACATAATATCCGAGCGCTCATCCAAGTTTCAAATAACTTGTGAATACCAAACATAATTTTTTGGTCGTGAACCAGAGAGCTGTGAGAACTTGTTTATTTTTAGGGACCATGTCAACAATATGCGTAAATAGCATGAGGATTTTATTTATCTAAATTATTTTTACTTGGTATAAATTCTGTAGTGCACTGTACTGTCGGTTGATACTGACTTTATTACATGCCATGAGTATAACATTAAGTACCGGTATTAAAGTATTAGTTATTACAGCAATAAGGTTTAAGGAGGGAACAAACATTACAACATGTACGCACATCCAACAAATCACGTACGTCGTATGCGTAGTGACGTTTGATCCCGAACCCTTTCCATCATGCGTCATGCACGCTATTTGCAATAAACCATTAATTTCTTATGAATTACAGATAGAAATATATTTTTATTTTTATATTTTATTTTTTGATAAAAACAGTGACAAATATAGATTTTACTGTAAGGTGTCAAAATGTAGGTACAGTATTGTTACAGTATACACTATGCACTAGTTCTATAAAAGTGTAGTTATTTTGTAATGATTGCTAAATAATGTATATAAATATACAGTAATTAATGTACAATAAACTAAAAGTGTGTGTCAATTATTAATATTTAATAATAAGTTATTAAAAGTTTTCCAGCATGTCATTGTGTACTGGAAGTACTCGATAAGTGGGTATGGTATTTGGCCATGGCCTTGAGTGTTGAAAGTAAATGCCTATCGCAATTAAGCTGGAAATTATTAATTTTACAATGTTGTTTGTTGAATTAAGACATTAATAAAACCACAATGTGTTTTGTATGCTCCCACGTACAGTATAGCATTCTTATACATGAATTATGGTGTTGAATTATAAGGGCATGCTACTATCATAAATTGTAGTAATGGTTGTATTTTTTTTCCTCAAATTGATTTATGGTTTATTCTTGATATAGTTTAAAAGTTTGGTAATAGTATTTGGAAACACATTAATCCACTTTTAGTATTACTCTATTGTTAGACTGTAAGTCTTAAAGGTGTGTCCCAATAAAGTGAAGGTGCAGGAAATATTCATTTCTCCAGTGTAGTAGCATAGCAAATAGCTATCACCAAACTACTTTATTACTACACATCTTCAGTAAGAACAGCAACATTCAAAACTATATTAACTAACAACAATCTTGGTTTGATTAGCAATTACTGTACTGTTTGTGTCTACCACCTACCAGGCTAAACAAGGAGAGAGATGGAGAAACAGTTCCAATACTTTTATAGGCCTACAGTCTACACTCTTTTTTAGTCCACCAGTCAGCATTTAGATTCTTGTCTGCAAACAAGTACTGTATTATACGTATGACATGACATGTGTGCCAAACTATTGTTGACCAATATTAAGTCAAAATGCAGGCTACACCTACAGTACTGACAGTGGTAGGTTAGAAGTTGTAGAGTACCTCTATATACAGTAGTCTATAATTTGTCATCTATTTTGGTAGTATTTGGTGTAATATAGAGTGTACAGTAAGTGTAAAGTAGTTGATATACTGTACAATATTAAAGGTCGAATAAAAGAAATCTGTCAATACCATTTTCCCCACAAAACCAGTTTTCTGACTGTCATTGTCAAATACCACTACAGTACACTGTATTACTGTACATTTGTGTACACCTTAGATTAGACTGCAAATTTATTAAGAATTTAATATAATTGTTTTTCTTCTATCTTTGTTACAGCTTGCAAGTACAGAGAAGCTTGTATTTGATTTTGTAGGCTACATGTGGACTCCCATCATAGGCAACTTTCTAAGCATAATATTCACATTATTTGGCCTGTTTGGTTGTTACCAATATAGGCCTAAATTTTTAGCTGTGGTAAGTATAAGAAAAATAACAATTGATGGGAATGCAATAGTTTGTTTTATTAAACATGGCTTCATGGATGTAGCCAATTATAAATAAAAGATGCAGCGCACTTTCGGGTATTCACAATGTCATACCCCGAGTGCGCCAAATCTCCACTAATGCACTCTGACTATGCATTATTTGTATACTATTTTGCTAGCAGCACATACTGTACAAGTTGCAAATTCAAAAAATAGTATCAGTATAGGCTGGCTGGGGGAAATGGGGGCCATAGCTAACTATGTCCCACTTATCAAATGTAACTGGAATCATTAGGAGCTGTCAAGATACAGTAGCTGTTTCCATGGTCCTAATGTGTTACCTTACCTATTACATGTATGTGTTGACAAGGCTGTCAAATACCTACAATATCACATGTTAATATAGTATAGTACAGTACTGTACTGCATACTCCAACTCTCTTGTGTACAATAATAGTTATCTCAAATTCATTGACTTTGACAATAGTACAAAGAGTATCAGAACAAAAAATAGCAAAAAATCCAAACTAATTTTTAGGTTGAAAAATATTTGTTTCTACTTTATTTTGTATATATTTTTAGATGCAATTGTATTATTAGTAAATTAGCATAAATCCGCAATCTGCTTACTGTTAAATACTGTAGAACAGTCGGGGGCGTGTTTTTTAGAACTGCCTATCACTTTTCTTCTGTCTGTACATCCCCCACCCCACCGTCCTCTCATGGCATTATCACTACCTAAATGTATATAGTATTGTAACTGCATGCTTCTGAATCGAACTATATCATTCATCCATACAGGGAGGGTGTATCTCTAATATACCGCTAACATCTAATATTGTTTTTATCTTTTAGTATTTTGTATGGTTGGTATTATGGATTGGTTGGAATATTTTTTATATATGTTTATACCTTGAGGTTGGAACGTTGTCATTAGAGGTAAGATAATTGATTATGTAAACAAACACACAGTTTGTTTACACAACAAACACATGTGATTATTTGTTTACATGTACAGAAACATGAATAATATGTATTTACATGCTCTGCCAAGGAGGTTATGTAGTCGATCGTGTGTGTTTGTCTGATAGCAGGATTACTCAAAAAGTTATTGCAAGATCTTTACCAAATTGACACCACAGATAGGGTATGCGGTCAAAGACAACTCCATCATATTTTGGAGGCCAATTCTGGACCACTTTTTATTAATATTTTTTCTAGTGTTAATAGGTAGTTAGACAATTTTCAAAGCCGGTGAATTAATACTAATCAGTCTTAACATAACATTAGGTTCATAGTAAAAAATATAAAATATTATTACCGTAGTTCCTCGGGTATAATCCCACCTCGAGTATAATCCCACCCCCGACTTTACGATTACCTTCGCACGCAAGCATATCCCCGGGCAAAGTCCCAGTGTATAATTTATCATTAGGACAGAGGTAGGCCTAGCTAGCTAGGCCGACGTCGATTTTTTTAAAAGAAATTCTCACCAAAAAATAGAGTAATTTCTCTGAATTCGGCTGACTTAAAACTCATCAAACATTGGCCATCGTAAAGTTGAATACAACCTTAATATCATCGCCCCGATCTTCGCGTTCTGCACATCATGCATTCGCCGCACACTCGCTCGCCGTGTACATACTGCATGCCTTGTTTACACTACTGCATGCTTGATTACCTTAAAAAAAACACCGCCCTCTATACCGACCGGAGCAGTACTGTAGTTTGTGTCACATGCAACAACATGCGATTTGCACAGAGCTCGAGCGTGGGGAATCGGGAGAAACGGAGAACTCGTATTAATTTTTTAAGTAGAAATCTGGGAGAAAATCTATACAGTAGGCATAGACCAATTAGGCCGCCTAGATGACCTTGCAGTCTAATGTCTAGGCCTACATCGGAATATAGCTTTAGATAGCCTAAATCGTAGCCAGAAGAAATATTGTCATTTTCAGTTCATGCACCGGGAAATCCCTGGGTATAGTCCCACCTCCCAAATTCGGGCAAATTTCACGTACAAGGGGGGTGGGATTATACCCAGGGAACTACGGTAATAATGAAAAATGATAATAAAATATAAAATTAATATAAAGGATGTGAAAAAAAGAAGATCCTTGGCAGGAATTGAACCAGGGACCTGAAATGTGTAAGGCTGGATACTGTATAACCATTACACCAAAATCACATTCACAAAGTTGTAGTGAAATTAGCCTTATCAAAAATCTTATGTAGGGGAATTTTACAGTATGCACTCCCATGGTTCTAGTTCTAGTTAATATTTGTTTAATGTAAACAAACACACGATTGATATTTCTTTATATAAATATATCTTCTCTGAAACCTTGAGTTTTCCCCTGTAATTGAAAAATGTAGACGCTACAATCAATACAGCCAATGTGAGAATGTTCACATAACAATGTAATGTGATTAGTATTTCTGAAACGTGACCGACTGCGCTCTATTAAATTATCAGCAGCCTTTAAGTGTGACAATTGAATTACGTTGTGAGAAAAAACGCGGAGCTATTAAATGGATAAGTCCAATAGTACTGTTAATTAGTATATTAATCAGTTTATTAGGTTTTGTAATTTTCATAATTGTATTATTTTAATATCAAAAGAAATTTGCAACACATATGATTTTAGTTTGAAAGTTAAAGAGTATTGTCCCCAAAAAACATAAAAAAATGAAGATTAATTAAATCAGACTTTGAATAGGTTATTTTGTAGTTTGGGTAAAGTGAATTACTTCCGTAGAAAAAAAATAATGTTTTCACTTATAAAATAACATGAAAAATTGTTAAATTCAACCAAATATCCATTGGCTGGCAGCCAATTTTTCCATTTTTTGCTTTAAATTCCAGTTTTCAGGTAAATAAATTTGTTTTGATCCAATTTTTGGTCGAAGTCAATAACTATTATGTGACATTAAAATGTCATATTTAACAACAAAAATTGAAGAAAAAAAAATATTTTTCAGGGGGACAATACATCTTTAAGAATAATTATTTACATGAATGCTGTTAGAGTCAATATTCTCACCTCATGCATGTAGGTGCATACAATTACAAGGTTTATTTTCTTTATGGTGGATTTTAATAATTGTCAAATTATATTGTTACCAATTTTCTTTATTGGCAATGTTAGAAATCTACTAATAATCTAGTATAATTGGCCCTTGAATTATTATTATTATTATAGGCCTACTTTTTGCTACTGTATAGTGAGTCAGTGTGTAAAGTACATAAAATAGGTTATAAAACACAAAACATTGAATCAAGTTATTATTATTTTGTAGTAAATTAAAAAATTATTGATCATAGAATGGCAATACCTTAGTATTATTATGTAGGATTATACTAGTGGTTGATCCAAGATTTTGAAAGGAGGGTCTAAAAATGTTTGCATTGTTACTGTACACTATAGCTACCATGAGATCCACCTAGTAATTTAGTATATATTACTGTGTAATGCTCTACTGCTAAAAGCAAGTCCAAACTAGCCCTACTGTACTAGTGTAGCATGATATCTTACCTTAGTGATATAGTGATATACATTAGCGGGGTGTCACGAAACCTAAGACCACGAAAGCTAAGACCCCCTAAGACCTAAGATCACAAAATCTAAGACCCAAGACCTAAGATTAAAAATACTAAGATATACTACAGCTTAAAAACAATACTTGTTTATCCATACATAATTTTAAACACAGTAGGTTTCATTTATTACCATAAATATAATTAAATACTACCGCAAAACATAGATAAACTCACATTATTTTCGCCCGTTGAGTAAATGTATATTTTTTCTTTACAACAAACAAACTTGACGGGTTGTTTGTTGGTATATATTTACTCCATTGTGTTGGTTCAGAGGATTTTTTTCTTACGCACCTGCCTTTCTTGTATTTTGACTCCAAATTTGTTGACTAACTTTATCCTGAACACCACACTTTAAAATTAGGATTTATAAGTACTTTCAGACGGAGAAACACATAAAAACAAATAAATAAATCCTTTAAATTGATGATTTTACAGACATGTTTCTTTGTATACTGTAACTCCTCGAGCTCCCCCCATGCTCAATGTTTTTGTTTCTATGGAGCGCCAAAAGAGCAACAATAATAGTACAAGTATAAAAACAGAAAGAAAACGAAACGAATCACGATTTTTAAATTAAAATTTATTTGCCAGTATTTATTTCTTCGTACTTGCATGATTATACTATTATCATTACAATTTTAATTTTACATTGTACCATCCACACTGTAGATGGACTCCACAGAGTTTTCAGCCCTCTATATAATTTTTGCTCTTTTGACGTTCCATAGAAACAAAAACATTGAACATGGTAGGCCTACTGCTACTGGGACCCTGCTACTGTACTGTAGGCTTGTCATGCGAAATTCGCAAACAGTTTGTGTGCAAGAAAAACGTCTGTAAAATCTTCAATTTAAAAATGTATTTGTTACTTTTTATGTGATTCTTTTTCATAAAAGTGCCAATTCTAAGGTGTGGTATTCAGAATATATGTTGGGAGTTAAAATACAAGGCAGGTGCGAAAGATAAATATTTGTAATCTTAGGTCTTGGGTCTTACCTTTTGTGATCTTAGGTCTTAGGGGGTCTTAGCTTTCGTGGTCTTAGGTTTCGTGACACCCTACATTAGCGATATTATAAGGAGGCTTTAGAGTAAATTATTTTACGAGTGAAAACTGCCTCCTCCAACTTATTTCTCTATGGTCTAAAAGGAACGTTGAGGATTATTTAGAGCAATGTGTAGATGTACAGTAAGATATTTGAAACATAAGCCACATGTAGCATGCTAGAACCAATCCTATAAGAACAAATCCAACTACTGTATTCATATCAACACATTTGGTAATATTTTTAGCAATCGGGTTTCGTGAAGTTTAAATTTAAAATTTATGTCTTATAAAATGCACCCTTTGTCGGTAATTATTCAAGTACATTTAAACCCGCAATGGTTTAATGTGTTTTTGAAAATCATTCAATGTATCATTTCTCACTTCTGGTTACCTAGGAAACATTACATACAAATTGTAACCCCTGACCTCAGTGTAAGTATGTGGGCTGTATTGTGTGTGGACAGATCAGAGAGCTGTTTTTTCTCACTCAATAACATTATTATTACATACAATTAAAATAATACATTAACTGCTGTACAGTAGCCTATACTATATCATTCTTTAATACAGTAGTTTTTAATAGTCTAATCAGATAGCCTAGAGCAATGATGTTGTGTCATGTTTAGCAATCGGGGCAGAGGTTATATATGTTGATTCTGGTGGCTTAACATAGCTACATTTTATGAGAGAGATAACTAAGGGCCTGTTTCTGCTGCATAAAAATAACCGGTTAAAATCGGTGTGAATAAATTAAAATCGGTGTGAATAAATTAACTCCATTTTCTTGGCAGCAGAAACAGGACAAATTTGTGGTAACCGGTTAAAAGGCAGCGCAAAATAACCGGTTAAAAACACCAATTTAAATCGGTGTTAGAACGCCGTTTAACCGGTTATCGCTGAGCAATTCTTAGCTGCAACACGAAATAACGGTTATTTGATTGACAGTTGTGACCCCGGGTCAGATACCGTCGCATACGGTGTGTGTTTTCCTCGTGGTTTTGACAGTCGAACGAAGAAGTGAACATGTATGTGGATGAATGAAATCACAAGATATGTTATTCAGTTGTGGAGGGAGAGAAAGTACGGGGAAGGATGGCAGGCAATAGAAAAGAATCACAGATAATAAATAAGAGCATTTTTGCGAAAGTAAAAGAGGAATTTGGGGTGGAGTTCCGGGGACTACCCAAGCTAAGCAATTTGAGGCGTTAGTACACGCTCGCGAAGGGTATGGATGGTCCTATATTAACACCAAAACGGAAACAAAAGGGACTCAAAATGTTGCAAATACCTACCAAACGATAGTAGATAATGGTTAATTAATTATGAAAACCCAAATTTTATAGCAAAAATCATCCGAATTTATGTTATAAACGATGAATTTAGCAACAAAAACTTAATCCAAACGAGCGTATTTATGGCACGCCCTTAGTGCCTTTAATAGGAGAACAATGAACAATCTTAATTTGATCGTTTTATAAAATTTTTTTTAGAAAAACATCACATCGACCGAAAACAAAGGTTATGAGAGCCTTTGATAATATATTAAATATGATTTTATTAAGCATAGAAATGTGTTATTATTTATGTTAGTACATAATATTATGCGAAACAATGTTTAATACTCATTATTCTATTAAAGGCACTATGTGCGTGCGATATTCTATGACTTGGATACTCTCGTTTGATTTAAGTTTTTTTTTGCTATAAAAGTTAGGGTTTCATGAATCATAATTAATTAACAATTATCTACTCTCGTTTGGTAGGTATTGCAACATTCTAAGTCTCGTTTTTGTTTCCGTTTGGTTTTTTGTAGGACCGCGCTCGCGAAAGGCAACAGTCGTTCACGTGGTAAGGGCCGTATCATCATCGCCTTTGTTGATGAATTTTAGGCTAGATAAAAATTATCCTAGGCGATCGGGCGCTGCACGACCCTCCCCATGTTATTGAAGGCGCCATGAGAATTAATTTTATTAGCGATCAGTAAGTAGGCTTTACAAAAAACAAAACTTGTAGACCTGTAGACAACATTTTATTATTTTAACATGTTTGAGATGTTCGGCGATATACACACGTGTGTACTGACGACGTCGATGTAAACAAACAGCCAACTTACTACTTCCGTCTGAGTGTATTGCATTTTGGGTAATGATGACGGTTTGCTCGACGACCACCCATAGATTTAACCGGTTATTTCGGAGCACAAATTGAGCAGAAACGCGGTCTTGTTATTGTTATCTATTTTTAATCTATTTTAAAATAACCGGTTAAATTGCGTTATGCAGCAGAAACAGACCCTAAGAAAATATTTAGTATTGGTACTACTAAAAATAAAGCAATAATAAACACTTTCCCTGTCCATAAATAGACCCAATAGTCGCCAATCATAAAGCCCTTTGTTGTTAAACAGAATATAAGTAGAGAAATTAATTTTGCAAGCTCAAAAGAAATTATGAAAAGAAAAGGGAAAAATGAGTATAATAACTGTAGGTTCTGTTTCTTTCTTTTATTTAATTTTTCATGCTTTAAATACAAATATTACAAATTTAGTTACCAGGTATCAAAGAAATAATAAATATGGTAATCAAATTAATTATAAATAAGATAATATACTGTTATTAAAAATAACTGTTAATTTAAATTTTGAGGCACTTGGAACATGCTGCTCTGGAACCAGAACCAGAACATCTTTGAGAAAAGTTAGCAGATACACAGTACAGTAAATGTTTGCTTGTTGCATAGACTAAAGTAGCTCTAAAGAAGAAGTGAGGCAAATGTGCACCCGAAGCTCCAATAAATCCAGACTGCCATTAAAAACTTGTTGAGGAACGAATAATAGACCGAGTTTTGAATGAAATCACCGGTCTACGGTCTGTACAAATACCAGAACTCTTTCTAAAACCAGAAATAAAAGAAGTACATTTTTACTACTAAAAATACAAATTTGATTCTACTTGCAATTAAATTTTAACAACATTTAATAATTTATAGTGATATTGTAGTTGTCATAGTAACATGTAATTACAAGTTTTTTCTGGATTATAGTTAATGTAGGGATTTTAATTAGCTTAACAGATATAGAATAATGTCTGTAAAATGTTTGTAATACAGTAACGTCAATTGTTATGATTTATAACATTGTTATAATAACTTTCCTTTATTGTTATGATGAATTTTGAGAGTTGGAAAACATTGTGTAATGTTTAGTATATATGCATTAAAAAAAGATAATGTCTAATTGTTAAAATTAAAAAGACAGAAATAACAGTAATAGAAGTTACTGTAGTTAGGGTTTTTCCCATTGCGTGTTCTACTGTAATGCACTTGTCAATTGTATGACGCACTATACGACCCCCGGGAGAGGTGCGTCATTTGTCTGATGTGAGTCATACCTTTGTATACTATGACGCACCCCTGCGTCAAAAAAGTGACTTACCTTTACTAGACAATGACGCACCTATTTTTAAATTAGCGACCGACCTTTTAGTGAATTATGACGCACCATGACTGTCTTTTTGACGTACCTTCACTGACGATTGTTGACCCCGACTACTGCAGTGCATGCAGTGTTATATCAAAAATCTCAAACTAATACGCGTGTCTGGTGCTATATGGAGGCGCGCCAGGGTCGTCGATCGATGTTAATCAGGCCGGCTAGGAACGTTCTCGCGCGATCACACAATCACACAAAGATTGGAACGGCTATTTATAATACAAATATTATGTCATTTTCCAGTTTGGCCGATAGAGGGCGCGAGTGATGACGCTCTCAAGCGTGACAATGTACAACCTGGCCGCCCCTCCGCGATCGTCAAGGCCTTGTTTTCAGGCTTTTTGGGTGGCGCGGGTCGGTGGTAAAGTGACGGACATTGACGCACCATTGAACATTGAGGCGACGCACCATTTGGGTTCTTTGACGCACCCCTGTGTCATTAATTATTTGTAAATGACGCACCCATGACGCACCACTCCCGGGCGTCGTATAGTGCGTCATACAATTGACAAGTGCATAATGGGTTTAAAGCTCTGTCTACATTATCAAACTTGTTTGCCCAAATATGGTAGTGAAATTCCCAAATATGGTAGTGAAATTCCGAAATATGGTAGTGAAATTCCCAAATATGGTAGTGATATGACATCATCATGTTCATATATGGGCACATCACCAACACAAAGATGATGTCTATTGTTAAAATTAAACTGAAAGAAAGAATAACTGTAATGGTGTAGATATTATTTAGGGGTTTCCCCATTTTATGTTACTGTAATATGTTTAATTGAGGTAAAGTAGTTTATTTTATAATCATTGTAATTGAGTCAATACTTTAAATACAGTTTCAGACCATAATCAATATATTGTACTTTAAACACAGGCTTGTTCATATTATCAACTTTGCTCTTTATCCATATTCTAACAATCTTGTGACTCATTTGATTGAAGAATCGCACACAATAAATACCAATAAAAAGTCACTTTGTCATCCCTAATGCTTGACGTGGTTAAGCAATAAACATAGACAGATTAATTTTTAATCGAAATGCCACTTTTGCGTGCAAGTGTCTCTGTGATAATGATTTGTTGCGTTTTTGTTTACAATCAATAGCGTCCTGGAATATTAAATCTAAACCATCTAATATTATGTAAACAGTATATTGCTTTTAGAGTACTGTACTAAACTTACAATTTCTTTATCAAAATAAAACAGATGCATAATTAGAGTCCACTCACTGTAAAGACTAATTACTAGTGGTAATGGTATAAAGTGGAAAACCACATAGCTTGTCCCACGTACAATCTGTATCTTTCTTGAGTGAAAACCGTCTGTCCGCTCCACGTTGTGTGTAAATGGTCATATGAAATAACATATATATTCTATATTTTTATTACTTTTACCGCTCATCTGTGTGAATTGGCTTTAATAGTCATGTTGTTTTGTTGATCTGTACCATACTGTCCTTAACTGAAAAAAACCCCAGTACTGCATAAATATGGAGAAGTTTGTTTTTGAATAGTTCTACTTTCCGAATAAACTACTGTATAACAGTTTCAAAGTAAATAATTCAATCAAAATTACTTTGTCATTGCAATGTGTAAACCATAGTGTTTACAATATGTGCTGTATTTTTTATACTGTAACATTATATTATCTACACATTTTTACCAAGTAGCATACAGTATAACAAAAAGGAAGTAAAAACAATTTAAACAGCATTCATCTTACTATTTTTGGTACAGTATAGTGTTGAGTGGAGTCCTGAGTAATATATATGATAATACTGCAGTTTTATCAAATGTACACATTCTATCAACTGATATTGAACATTTAATGTTCATTTAGTTTTAAGGAAGTTACACATAGCATTATTTTGATAATGTTTTTATAACCCTTTGATACGACCTTTGAACTGTACTAAAGTACAGGAGCACTGTCTGTGTGACATTTGATTCAATTTCCATATTATTATTGATACTTGTTGATATTAATTATGACATGTCTACCACTAGTCTACTATATACCATATACCAGCTTTTTTATTGTTTTTATTGAATATTAAAATTCTTTAGATATGGTGTATTCCTACTGTAAGCTTCAGCTTTTTTGTCGTTTCAAAGAGATATTGTAAACTCAAATTAGATAAAATCCAAGTGCACTACATTAAAAATTTTTTCGTACAACACCCATTTTTTAATCTATATGCAGTAACTACCGTACTGTGAAAGCCTGGGATCACAGTATGAAGTCAGAAAGTCCCCTTATTCAACTTCCCTTTCTAAATGATGTCAATATGGGTTACTTATTTGTGGGGTAAAAGATAATTTTTGTGAGTCTTCCACTCATACTGCTATAGAGGTTACTCACAAACACAGTTTAGGGAACTCTTTGACCAATATTGCTGAATGGAGACCCTCTAGTAAATGTAAATGGGGAATAACCTGCAACTTGCTGAATTGCGCACAAGTGTATGACACATACAGTACAGTACCATAACTTTTTTCTCGCCTAAGGGTCCCTTTGTGTCGAGTGCTGCCACCAAACGGTGCCCGTTCGTCTGTCCACAATGGCTGAGTAGACCAGTACACCTTTTTTTTGCATAAATTCATAATTTGCAGTTTTTTATTTTCATAGACATTTTCAACTTGTTTATCTTTCAGGAAAATTCAAATATATTAAATTTTAACACCGGCAGTGAAAGTTGGTGGAAAACGAATGGATTTGGCTGTGAAACGCAAGAGAACAACACAGTGAAATCATTTGATGAATATACGTCAACACCGCCAGAGGTCACGGGATGTTTGTTAGATTACGTGTACATTGAAACCATACATGCTGCTGTACAGATTCTATTAGGGGTGAGAGGTCATTTTAACGTCACTTGTTCATATTTTCAAGAGTGAATTACGTAATTAATTAGTTTTTAATCCATGCACAGCAATTTAAACTATAAATCATAGCCTAATAATATCGGGTGAAGAGAAATGTAACCAAGGATAACATATACAGTTTCAGACAGTCACAACATTTTAAACTAGTTATTTTCCAGAATACATTTTTGTAGCCAATAATATTGCATTCGCCATCCAAATGTCAAACAGTATTTTTCAGTAAGATTCAATACATTATTATAACATCATTCATCATTTTTACCTTCTTTCAGATTATTTATATAAATGCTATTTTCAAAATAGATTTTGCAAATAGATAAATTTGTTATTAAAGAGTATATGTAAATTACACCACAGCTGACTTTTAAAACAATGAATCTTTAACCAGTTTTAGGTTAGATGATATTATTATAGCGCTTGTCGCATTTAACATACTGCAAAATGCGTTCATTGACCGAAAATTTGTATCTCCAAGCTGTGAAATATGGAATTTTTAAATAAAATAAATTTCGATCTATTTTTAAAACTGATAAAAGTTATCATCCAAAATTTCAGCGAACATACTGTACTGTATACTACAGGTGCTGTCTTTTAAATTTATGCGATACTACTAGGATGTTTTCAATTTTTAATGAACTGTAGTTAAGTGATACGACAGGACATTGAGATGTGCTTTCCTTCAGTTTTGGAGATTTAGACAGCAACCAACAACATAATGCGTAGTCCTAGATCTGGTTGTTGGAAATCAAAGTTCCTATTTATTGTTAAAAAAACCCAATAACCAAAACAAAAGTATGAAACAGACAGATACAGATAATGAATTTATTGCTACAAAAATGTGGACAAGAATTATTAAACTCCTTGACTGTTGTTTAGGCCCTATACAAAATTATATTACCCTATATATCTTCAGTTCAAAACTGATGAGGGAGGGAGTTTCTTTTCTCTCTCCCCACCAGGGACAAACTAATAATGTTATGGGCCCTATAGAGTTTACAGAGTGTTGTATGTAGTATTAGTAAGTGTCTACTGTGCTATTTGAATGCCTCAAGGGCACAAACAGAGCATTAAGGTAAGATATGTCTTGAGATCCATAACCCAACATTATCCTCTGCTGTGGAAAACAGCTGCTATACTCTGCTTGCCTGCACACATTGTATCCAAAATATTTGATTAAGAAAATAAGCAGAGAAGCTAGCAGATATGTTGCTTTGTTCAGAGATGAGGTTTCCTGATTGAGATAGAACTCCTGCAAAATCTTAATTAGTTTATATGATTAAATTACATTTGTAAGTGTTGCTGCAGTATTTCACAACTCCTCTTAAGCTTGGTTCCCACTAGAACTTAACGCAAGGACGTAAACGCAACGCAAGCGTTTTGACCAATGACAAGCGAAGTTATAGACAGTTAGCAATCACAAGCGAATAAGCCATCGCTTGTGATTGGTCAATTCACTTGCGTTGCGTTACGTCCCTGCGTTGAGTCGCTAGTGGGAACCACGTTTTACATTCAATTAACAATGATAAGTCAACACATGGAGTAGTATACTGTACTCTATGGTCCGGTACAGTAAATACAACACTACTGAAGGAAGCTTAATGTCCGCATTTAAACTGATCTGTTCCAAAGCGGTCTTTAATTAGAGACATACTGTACCTGTACAGGAGTACACTATTATTTGTAGAACTAGACTTTACCTGTAAATTAAGAGAAGCCCTTTTTTAATGACTCATGAGTGGGCTTCTTTTCAAGATGGGCTTCTTTTCGAGATTACATTTGCAAACTAAAGAGGTGGAAGGGGGCTTCTTTTTGAGATGGGCTTTATTTCAAAAGTGGGCTTTTTTTTTAAGTCTTCCCATTTTATTTATTATATACCGAGAATTTAATCCTCTCTCTTTGAAGATATGGTAGAATAAATTTACGAAATGAAAAATTCTATTGAGCACCCCTATCGGATAGTGGTATCATCCGTGAAATATACAGTATTATATAACACCTATATAAATTCCTGTCATTTGATTGGACGAATGTGGGTCACATGGCGTGCAATAGTACGCACTATTCAACGATCGTTAAATAGTACTTTTTGAAACATTTTTGTGTACGAAAAAAAAACGTCTAGATGTTATATAAAACAAATAATGAATGTTTTGTATTCGTGTAATGGTACAAATAATGGCACTTGGTGAATGATGAAAGGTTATATCAACTCGGCTTTGCCTCGTTGATATAACCTTTCATCATTCACCTCGTGCCATTATTTGTACCATTGCACTCATAAACATTCATTATTTGTATACTATACATTGATTGTGATGCTGATTAGAATTGTAATTATTAACGTTTAAGTAATAACATTTTATTAGATATCAAGGCTCATTGAAGATTACCGATTAAAGTACAATTAGACGATATTAAATGCTAAATTATAAAATTGACATTTTGAATGTACTCTCTTGATGTCATCAAATCAACAATAAATGTATAAATTGTTAATGAACAGGTGTTACCTGATGAAGATTTCTTTGTAAATATTTTTTATCATATTAGAGACTTTTTGATTGTCAGCTTTAATAGTAAAACGGTATGATAAATTAAACGTTTCTTAACCTCCATAGTTCCAGTTATAATATCATTTGGTTCTTAAGCCAGATCAATATCTCTATAAACCTATAATAACCCATTAAGGTAAATTTACACAGACGAGCGGTAACATTAATAAAAATATAGAATCTATTTTATTCCTTATGACCATACACACACAACGTGGAGCGGACGGGCGGATTCCGCGCAGGATAGATACATATTTTACGTTGGACAAGCTATGCGGTTTCCTGCTTTCCGTTGCTGCTTGTCTGTGTGAATTGGACTTTAGGCACCAATAACCCAGTTGTGAACCTATAAAGTCGGGCCTTTCTGTATTATAAAAGATTCTAATGTTGCGCCTTTTGCTAGGACCTCTTTCACATAGCAAACAATCACAATTATTGAATATTATTTTGATTAAATAGTGTACCCTTTACCATTGTGAAGGGATCACACTGTCAATAATGAATAGTAGCTTGATTTCCTCAATATTGCTGTAATTTCTATGTGAAAAGGGCTCTAATGGTACTGTAGCTTGATTACCACAATATTGCTATAATTTCTGTGTGAAAGGGACTCTAATGGTACTGTAGCTTGATTACCACAATATTGCTGCAATTTCTGTGTGAAAGGGACTGTAATGGTACTGTAGCTTGATTACCACAATATTGCTGCAATTTCTGTGTGAAAGGGACTGTAATGGTACTGTAGCTTGATTACTACAATGTTGCTGCAATTTCTGTGTGAAAGGGACTGTAATGGTACAGTACCAAAGACTGTATGAAGCAATATTGGCACCTACTTTATAAAACTATAAAGCTTCCAAATGTTAAATCATTGTTCTATAAGAAATGTGTGTTGTTTGTTTTGCATATTTTCATTTTACCTGATTTTTCTAATATTCTTTAATTTTTTTCAATTTATTTACAGATTTTAGGTTTTATTCTTGCCATAATTGTAATTTATAAATTTAATGAAGAAGAAGATAGTTGTAAGTATCATTTTAATCTCATTTACATTCCAGTAACACTTGTAATGTTGACAAGTTAATTAAATTGACTAATAATATCATGGACAATATATACTGTAGGTCCATGATTATATACTATGTAGTGTCCTCTGTCACTAGACCATAATTGCACAGTATTACTGTGAAATAGTGTCCTGTGCCATTACAATTAGTGTCCTGTTTCTCTGGAAAATAGTCCCGAGAATAGTAAACTGTGTCATTGGAAAATAGTAAATCATGTGACTGGAAATAGTGCACAGTGTCATTTTCAGTGGTATTAATAGTGCACCATGTGACTGAAAAATAGTACACAGTGGCAGTAGTATTATAGTTGCAATGTCAATGTTAAATAGTGCCTTGGAAACTCAGCACATTCAGCAACTTTTTCCTGCTGGGATATTGCATGAAGAAGGTCTTTAGTACAAGGAATGTGGCCTATTTAAAGGAAAAAAAATTATTGAATGAAATGTTTTCAGTGGAATGTTATTCTTAGTGTTGTATTTCTCAATGCATGTGTTCAGTTATTTTGAAATGCGAAACTGTTTACTGAAACTGTTTCAAACAATATTAATTTTCATATTTTTAACAATGTATATTTTGTATTTTATTTCAGTTGATTTTATTGGTGGCTTTGATTCATACTCAGCGTACAATCCTGCAGCAAATGTCAAAGGTCAATCACTACAAATGCACCCAATTTATATGTAAGTATATGCTTGCTGATTCCAATCTAAATTAGTCTAATTTTGTTGTTCTGAAATGTCATACATTAAGTGAATAATACAAAATGGGTTGTTGTTAAGTTATTATGCCCCAGCCCAAAGTGTTATAAATGTGGAGGAATAACCTGCGACTTGCAGCCTACTGGGTTGAATTGCGCAGAGGAAGAAGAAACAACTTTCTTCTACCTTAAGGGTCTCTTCGTGTCATACTGCTCCTATTAAACGGCGCTCATTCGTCTGTCCACAACAATAGAGGCTGATATGGACCAGTGAACCTTCTCTTCCGAACGATGAACTGGGTTTGGGTGCTCACAAGCCAGATGTGTACACTGGACCTCAAGTTGTAAGTCCCTTTCCAGCAAATCCTGCAGCAAGTGTCAAACTACTACGAGAACTATAGTCAAGCAGTGCATTAAACCTTTGCTTATTTATTCTATCGCCCGTATTCTTAAACCGGACTTTAGTCGTAGTTCGAGCTAAAACTAAAAAAATGACGTCATTTTAATTCATAAACCGAACTTCAACTAAATCGCCGACTAATTCAGGCCAACCTCGACTAAATCGAGACGGATTTTGATCGATTTTTTTAGTCCTGGAGGGGGCAGGCTAAATGGTCGACTAAATGGTTTTTAAACGATGTTTATGAAAAACGTAACAGTCATTGAGTTGTTATATTGGCCAGATATTGAAGAATGAAATATCTATTTTTATATTAGCTTAATTAAATATACATTGGTATATGTTATAATAATGAAAATCATCTTTATTTAATACAACTGTATACAAATTACATAATTTTCTTCGCGCAAGTCCGACTTCAACTACGTCACGCCATAGCGACAATGGCAGATGCGGAAATTCACCACGCGATGGAATGTTAGGGGGCCTAGCGCTTTCTTGTCACGCTATGAAGTGCGTGGTTCGTCGCGATCATACTTTGTTGGGGGCCTAGAAAATATAAAAGTTACCGTACCGCCATAGTTCCTAAATATATTTTGAAGATTTTGTTTGCTGTTATTTTGTTAATCAAAAGTACTTCACTGTTAAATTAATACTGATCTTGTTCTAATAATTAACGATTAAAATTATTTTTCATGTATAGTCCTGATGCGTAAAAAGTGTTGTAAGAAAATGGAAAGTGATATCAATGCGCAAAATTTTGTCTGCTCCTCAAATACTCTCTTGTCATTGACCAATGTATAGCCTTTATTACCCAGACGTGTGCAACTCGACTAAAAGCTCAACTTTATTAAGTCGAACTGCAAACTTCGACTACTTCGTTTTTTAATCGAATTTGAAGTAATAGCTCGAACTACGACTTTTTCAAGTCGAACTTTGAACTACGACTAAAGTCCGGTTTAAGAATACGGGCGTATGTATGTGCAGCTCATCCTGTAGTATTTGAAATGATATTCCCAATCCATAATAAGCCTAGTATAGGTCTTCAGGTGTAAATCTCTAGGTATATCATATAATTACCGTATATTTCGGTGTATAAGTCGCACTTTTGACACGCATATTTGACCTCTAAATTAAGGGTGCGTCTTATACACCGAACATAAATGCCTCACCACACAGATAGTACATATGCCTAGGCCTAGTAGGCTATCGTCACCTCGTTAAAACTATAGGCCTGAGTAGGCTAGGCCTAGCTACAGTAACTAACTAACGTAACGGCAACCTGCTTCTGCCTAGTTTTCAAGGCATTTTAGCATGATGTCATACTAAATATGATGAAAAGATTTGTTCATTATGGCGATAAAATTTCATTTTTAAACGTTTACGTACGATTGGAATAGTATTTATTTATACAGTAGTTATACGCACGATCGCCGTACCCCCAGCGCAAGCCCTTCTTGGCGGCCACAAGGTGTACGGTATTCGACTAGTATATTCTCCAGGTGATTATAGCATGGACCTAGCGTACACACTTCTCGGATACATAGATACTAATCGAATACGCTTGTCCGTGAAAACGTGCGCCCTCTCGAAATGATCGAGCGAGGCTAGCCCACACGTACGTGTTACACACACGGTCATGCACTCGATGTTGCGGCTGTTGAGGCTGGACGCGGCCGAGCCTAGGTAAGAAAAAACCTAAATAAAGAACGCCGTTGCAGATATAACAAAATATATTATTACAATAATATTGATTACAATTTAAAAAAACATTGTTTTGATGAAATATAAGGTGCGTCTTATACACCGACGATATAAAAAATACCGATATTTTACTCTCAGTTAGGGGTGCGTCTTATACACAGGTGCGACTTATACACCGAAATATACGGTATATGCTGGTTATCGTCTATAACGTCACTGCTACTTCATGTATCAAGGGTTGTTTGGGTCATAAAGCTCCACAACATAACATAAGGCTATTGCCCATTCTGAAGCAATCATCTGGCCAGGATTAGCCTAAATAAGAGGCAGTACAGTATGCTTGAACAGAAGCTCCCCTAAAATGAACTTGAGGTGTGCGATTTACTGTACAGCATACTTAAATTTGGTATACTTCTAATCTAGACACTAAAATACAGTACAGCACCCCTGAATACGCTGAGGAGTGCAATTTGTTTCACACCTGCAATTTTCAAACGACAAGGTGTGAAAGGCTTTAAAAAAAAGAAACGCATTTCTTTTGCTCTCGTCGGCACCACTCTTCCTACTATAGGAGAACAGAAAGAAGAAAAGAAAAAAATAATGTAATGAAAAAAAAAAAAATAGAAAATATTTCTACATAAACAAAATTCACATGTCTTCATCAATAAAAGCATATGTATCTATAAACACACAAAAAAAGATTAAAGATATTATTGCAGTACATAGATTGTTGTTTATATTAGCCAGGTGTTTCACATAAATCATGATCTGCGTATGCATACCAACAATTTGATAACAGATTATAAGAAATAGACATCATAGCACCTGGTTACTTGGCAAAATGCTTGTGTACTGCAGTAATTGATCTGTGTGTATGTGTACATGTATATATTGAAAGTTTGATGATAATGTCCACAATTTTCATTCTAAAATTGGTTTTGAGCAAATTTATATATTGAACAAATAATCAATTAAAATGTTGAGTTTATCTTTATCTTCAATCAATATGGGCCAAAATAATAAATAACCAAAAAGTTACCATTTATATTATTAAATATCCATTTTAAACCAGATGAAATTTTTTGAGAATAAATAACACGACTGTCACTTAACTGGGGTACTTGCCATGTATGTATGGAAAGTTTTTGTTTGCATGATAATGACCACAATTTTCATCCTGAATGGGTTTAAAGAAAGCTGATATATTGAAGAAATCATAAATTAAAGTTATCTTTATGTTCAATATGGGCCAAAATAATAAATAACACATCCTCTGTCACTCTCTTTATTTTGCTTTCTTAGGGCTTAATTTATTGGTCTGGTTTGTCTAAAAAAAATTGCTGACTTGATAAATAATGAATAACCTTTGATCCCAGTTATAAATTTAAGAGAAAAGTATTACCAAAATTGTTGTTGCTTTTTCTTTAAATCTACAGTATTAATAATAGTCACCCTGAATGATCTTATTTTGGTTGGCTAGTAGTAGCACCAGTTTTGGGCTAGCAAAATGTCACAGGCTAGTGAAAAATGGAAAAATCAAAATACTCGGACTAGTATTAGTAATGAGTGGAGCTTAGTGGTTTAGATGCTTGGTTACCAATCCGAGGGTCCTGGGTCCTAGTCCTGTCATATGTCAGGATTTGTTCTACTAACGAAAAATTAAAATTACAACTCCACCCCCAAAGACTTGTAATAATTAGACTTGTTTATGTAGAGCATCTTGTGTACAGTATGTTTCTCTTTATAATTTGAGGGGGAGGACGTCTTAATAGCTACTAGCCTTCAGCTATATGCTTATCTGGCCTTTCCAAATTATAATTTAAAAAAATCAATTCACTAATCTAGAGGTTTGGTCAGTTGTTCATTTTCCTTTTTTGTGGTGACAAATTAAACTGTTATGGTTTCTTTAACATACCAGTAATTTCTAAATTTAGTTCAATCTCTGATTTTAGTTGGCAGATATAGCACAGTTTGTTTACAATATTGAAATGAGTACATTGATTTTATTATTGATTCGGCTCTGATTCAACACGCTGTCTGGTGAAGTGCCGTATATCACACTCTTGGTAGACAGACTTAGTTAATAAAAGATACTGTTAAACAAGACAATATTCATTTTTCTGGTTATAATAGGAAATGTTTGGTTTGACAAAGTTAATATAATAATAATAATAATAATAATATTTATTTCCACAAATAATAAAGCAAAATACAGAGTAGCATTAACAGCAACAATGAAAAATTCAATGACTGCAGACCTCTTCCGATAATCGCAAAAGTTTACCAATATTTTGAGTCAAACTCATGCTTAAATGTGCAATTCAAATTTATATCAAATTTTTTTTGAATTTAAGTTTTTATTTAAAGTCTGATTTTATTAATGTTGATTTTTCATGACTTTGGGGGACAATACTGTACCTCTTTAAATAAATAATAATTTGTTAAGTAAAATCATTTTAAAAAGCATGACAGCTAAAATGTAAAAATAATAAACTTTATACATGAAATAGAATTTTAAATACTAGATGGTACACTCGATTTGCTCGCGTACCATCTAGGTCGTGCCCACAAATAGTTCTCGAATACATAGTAATTTCAGCGTAAACAAAACTGGCGATTTCAAATGTACGTACCGCAGGACTATAATACATTGTCGTTTACAGAAACGAATAGACACAATTATTTATGCAGTCAACCAAAATTAGCACCCTGGGAATTACTTCCGAAGGAGGAACTTGTCACAAAATGAATTTTTGATTTGAACTCATTTAAACAAACCGAATTTGTGTTTAATTATGTAACATTAAGGGTTGAGGGATGGGGGGAAGAGGATAGGTACAAAGAGGAACAATTTTTTAATATATTCTTTATCCACTCAGTAACGAAATATTGTTTTCATGTTTTATAGGTCTATAAATAATATACCACTAAATACAGTAAAACATTTGCGATTTAATACTTTATTAAAACTGTCACTGTCATAGTCGATTGAAATAGTAAAGTACATGTAACGATACACTACGACGTTTATATTGTTTGTAATTATTAATTAATGCAAACGTTGAGAAGCAAATAAAGTGTATTTGTATATTATGTGTTTATAATCTAACAGTAGCGGCTACACACACTCACAGTAATAAAGTGTATTTGTATTTTGGTTTTTTATATCTAACAGTACCACTCACAATAAGAAATTTGCGATTCAAATGGCGATCAAAAGTAGTTAATACCTATTTACAGTATTTTATAGCATTGCAATACTATTTATGTTTATTCTCCAAGGGCCCATTACCTACTTGTGTTAAACCATGAAGGTATAGTTCATGGTTAAACCAAATAATTTAGAATGTTCCATTCATCGCCAAGCAATCCTTTTGTATAAACGACGTATATTAAATCTATCAAAATAGTATTTTTTAAAGAAAATCGGCCTGTCTTCAATATTATGATGCTGTACTGGATGGAGCTGTTCAACCCGTTTTCATCTATTAAAAACAATTATCGTAGGAGGATATAGGAAAATGCGAACCATCCTCGTATTATTGTGTGTGAGTATTTTTCAAGAGGACATCCAGTATACAGTGTATACCACCATCGGAAAACACCCCTATTTGGGGCAAATCGTTGGAGCTAATTTCGTTTTAATTGTCAATAACTAAATATCTAACTCAATTTAATTAGTAAACAGGTTTCACCAGGTGGTTAAAATCAGCACCGAAAGTACGAATCAACTTTATATACCATCGAGTAAACATTCTAGAAATAACGCGCGATTTACCGAATTTTGCCCTTACGTAAATTTATATATAGATTGTATTATTAAGCTGTTCAAATGTCACTGTTGGTGTATAAGTATGCTTGCTCACTTAAGAGCGGTTGGTGACTGACATTTGTATATCAATTTGTACAGTACATCAATTTGTACATAAATTCATTCAAAACCATTTATAAACATACTGTACACAACAGAAAGACTTAAAGTGCATAAAGAAAGGTCAGATGTTGCACGTCAGCAATCAGAGTATAGATCCTGACAATGAAACATTAAGCTGCTGTCGTTTTATTTATACATTTAATCGGTTTTGCGTTAGTAATAAATATTAATCTTCTTTTTATTTATGCTGCTGACAGCTATGTTCTGTGTCAATATGTTCTTTTTTAAATAACCGTTGTCGATAGTAATTTAATGTTTTATTAGTGTGTTGACAGGACATTAAATGTTCTAATTAATTTGCCTATGAAATGCATTCACTTTCAATTGTCTTAAATAGAGAAAGGTTTTTTTTTTATAGAATTAAACTGCAAATATGCTCAGGCATTTCATAAGGAAATTTTTAAATGAAAATAATGTTCACATTACTTAAAAATATCAATATAATAATTACATAATCCGTATTAATAAATTTGAAAACTCTGAATAAGGATATCCCCTGAATAAGGGTGTCCCTTGAATAAAGGTGTCCCCTGAATAAGTTTGTCCCTGAATAAAGGTGTCCTTTCCTATCCTTTTATGTGTGTGCATTAATTTGATTTTCAAACACTGGCAACATCCAAACTATTTGATATCTTGTATTTTTTATGATACCAGGCCTAAAACAGAAGATATGAGGTAAGTGTTGCCAGATAGTTGTGAATGTGTCTTGGTAGTAAATTTATATTGATGGTCAGTTGCATGTTTGTTTTACATGGCAACCATTACATATTAAGCCCAACGTTTATTATTGTATCATTGTTCAAATTGAATGTTTTTATTGATTTCATTTTATTTGTTACAACAAAAGGAACAAAAACTAATATTTAGATTTCATAATTTAATTCTGATAATAAATTACTTTTTATAAAGAAAGAAATAAATGAAAGAAATAAAAATGTTAAATGTGTTATAAATAAAAACCAATTAGGCGTACATTTAATATTTTATTACATGGAGAAATACATTTCTAGATCGTTATTGTGACTTATAGAATAATAATAAAAAATTGTTTGTTAGTCCAAGGGTTTATAAACACAATTTATGGCAAGTTAGCATATTTAATAAGTAACTGTGCTTGGTAATAATCATGTATTAATTTTTCATTAGAGGCACTTTGTTCAGTCAGGGCATAAGCCGCTGCGATTATTGCGTTCTTAATATCGCCTTTCTATTTTACAGTATAATTATTAGTTCATTAGTCATCCAACAAATACTATTTAATTTCTGTGGATGTTGAAATGGATGCTGGTCAGAGGCAGATCCAGAATGTTAAAGATGTATCGTCCCCCAAAAACATGAAAAATGAAGATTAACTAAATTGACTTTGAATAGGTTATTTTGTAGTTTTAATAAAGTTAATCCCTTCCGTAAAAAAAAAACAAAAACAAAATGTTTTCTCATATAAAATGACAAAATAAATGGTCAAATTCAACCAAAAACCCATTGGCTGGCAGCCAATTTGACTATATTTTTCTTTAAATTACAGTTTTTTCAGGTAAACATTTTTTTTTTCCGATTCAATTTTTTTTCAAAGTGGATAACAATTATGTGATTGCCAATAAAATGGCATATTCAACAACAAAAAGTTGTAAAAATACATCTTTAATGATACAGTATATTTCAAATAACTAACATTACCGTAGTAGTATTACAGGAGTTAGTTGTTAGTTCATAATTTCATTTTTGCTGTCAAAGGAGATTGCGCAACGCTTTGTCTCGGCCGTGAGTATGGATGAATGGAAGGTGATGTATTGCATAAAATATGAATTAAAAAAGGCTGTCAAATTTTGTTCAGAAAAAAGAATTTGATACATTTGTAAAGGAAACCATTCTGCTGTTAAAATTAGATATAGCGTAGTTCATTAAAAGGTATCGTGATTACTAATGGTGTCGATCAGTATGGTTGACAGCAGTGTCAATTAGCACTTTGTTAGTATTATTACCTTGAGAATTAATTAAGTAATTAAGATACATATACCGTATCAATGTAATGTTTGTGTTCAATCCAATTAGCTTGTCATCTATGTAGATATACAGATGTAAAATGGACATAAGTTGTATGTGAACCAGCATGATTGTTTAAAGATGTATTGTCCCTTTGACCAATTAAAAAAAATTTTTTTTTTTTAAATTTCGAAAAAAATTAGGTCATTTTGAAGTATCATAATAGTTATTAACTTTCACCAAAAATTAGTTGAAAAAAAAATCATTTAACCAAAATACGGACGTTTTTTGTTCAAAAAATAACTTTGACTTCCAGTAAAAGTTTTCGATCAAAACATATCTCATAATGCAACGCGCTTGTTTGGCTACTCTGTATGCATACTCATAAAACTTCCTTGCGATCTGTGTGAAAACACCTTTTCATCTGTGACGAGTTGTAAACAATCCTAATTAGCATCATGCATAATGCATACTCGTGGTTTGAAATCTTTGTTTACTTTCGCTCGTGACGATTTTCCAGACGAAATGTAATCAAATTAATTTACCTGTTAATTACGTAAAATTGTTGTTTTTGCCTCAAATTTTCGACTCAACGTGAATAACTTTAATATTACTTTGATATGGTCAATTTTAATTTAGAATATTATTTTTTTCATTTTTTGTGTTTCAAGGGACAATACATCTTTAATATATTTTGTGCATGTTTCATTATTCTATAATAATAACTAGCAATATGTAAATTATGAATAATAATTTAGTTTGCATTATTAAATGATTCAAAATCATTGAAAATTTATGACAAATTATAAATGTACCATGAATAAGGGTGTCACTGAATAAGGGTGTCACCTGAATAAGGGTGTTTCCTGAATAAGGGGTGTCACTTAATAAGTGTGATTATAATAATTAAATAAATAATTTTGCAGTTTAATATTAAATGATTCAAAATATAGTTCTATAACACAAATATAAACTTCCCATAAGTATAAGCTGTTAAAACAAAAAGCATTGGCTAAGTAAAAACAGTTTTTCAAAATGTATTTTTATTTATTTATTTATTTATATTATTACTGTCCTAATTCTAAAATATGTTTGCTATTTTTATGTACTGCAGTTACAAGAAAATGTATTGCTTTAGTAATTATATCCTACATTTTGTTAAAAAAAAGAAAATATACTTTGAAAATATTGTACACAGCGTATTTTAAAATGTTTGTTTACCATACAAATGACAAATTTAGAATATTTTGGTTGATTTATTTTTCTAGTCATTGCTAAGAACAACAAATATGACCAAAAGGTTTGTGTACAGTATGTGTACAGTGTTGAACACCCTAGTGTCTGTAGCATGCTATTTGTTTCAGTGAAATTGTTGCTTTTGTCAGGATATGTTTCAATTCAATTAATGTTTCTTAATAACGTGTTCCCACAATTGACCACCTCAACACTTGTCAGTTAAATCTAAACGCCAATTTACAAACAGACGAGTAGTAACAAAAAACAGTAACCATAAAAAAGAAAAAAAAATTCTTTCTTTCTGACCATTTATTACACAAAATGCGGAGCAGACGGGCTGTTGAGCGAAAACCCACTCAGGATAGATACTGATTCTATTTGGGAAAAGCTATGCAGTTTTCTGCTTACCATTAACGCTTGTCTGTAAATTAGTCTTAAGTATTTAGAAGAAATAATAAAATTCCAAAAGAATGTACTGTACCTAAATGCTTCAGATACAATTGAAGCTAAGGCCATAGGAAATAGATAATATGGTTTTTGCCATCTGCCCTAACAAATTTTAGCCCCGCATCATAAAAGTTCATCTTTAATGTTTTAGATTTACAGTAGATTGAATTTTGTGTTATTTCATTCTCTTCAGTAAAGCATAACATTTTAAATCTATGCAAATGTGTCTAAAGCTCTATCTACACTGTCAAACTTTATGTGACAAAAAAATGTGATGTGCCTATAGTGTAGTGATAGTGTAGACAGAACTTAACAAACATGGTCTAGTATATGCTAGGCTGTCACATACTTATGACCCATGTTGAGCCTTAAGTTGATGCAATGTTTTTGTGTGAGCAATTAAAATCTAGCCTGAAAGATAAAAAATCCTGCACCAAAATTTTAGGAGGTGGTGCCGAGAACCATTACATGTGTTTTCCATGGCCTATCTAGAGTTAGTATCAATGTATTTTTTCAACTATCAATTGATATTGCTGGCTAACATTATCTATGTCTTCTAACCGAGTTCAAATATTTATAAGTGTCTATGTGACTGGAAAAGTGACAACGATTAAATTGTAATGTTGCTTTAAGATTATGTAGATTATCAGTGTAAACTATCGATGTAAACACAATAAATTATGCTGATAGGTAATAAGACGATATAAAGCTCTGTCTACACTATCAAGCTTTATGTGATGTGCCCATATATGGACATGATGACATCATATCACTACCATATTTGGGTGCAAACTAGATTGATAGTATAGACAGAGCTTTAGAATGAATTTTTAAAAATTTCACTACTAGACCACCGGGCTAGTTTATTTTGAGTTTCACTGGCCCACTGGCTATGTTAGAAGCGCATTAGCTACTTCTTATAATAGCCGAGTGTCAAATCTAAAACATGAGGCTGTTACTGCAGTACTGTTACTGCAGTACTGTTACTGCAGTACTGTTTTAGTAGAGAGCATAAGATTTGCTTTACCAGATCTATCCAATGCCCACTAAAATAATTTAGCAGTAAGCAACAAAATTTGTCTCCGTTTTTTAAAATATAATATTTGCTTTGCTTTTTGTGTGGTTTTGTATCATTTTACCTTAAATGTATGTTTAACAAATCAATTATTTATTTTTATTTGCAGCACAAAGTTTGGCCTAGATCTAGATAGCTTAAGAGTATCAGGTGAATTTAAATGGTTTATGATATTCAACTCTCCATCCTCATACATATCCAGGAGAACCACTGGAATGAACAGATATCCCATCACTTAAGCATGGTTCCCACTAGCGACGCAACGCAAGGACGTAACGCAACGCAAGTGAATTGACCAATCACAAGCGATGGCTTATTCGCTTGTGATTGCTAACTGTCTATAACTTCGCTTGTCATTGATTAAAACGCTTGCGTTGCGTTTACGTCCTTGCGTTACGTTCTAGTGGGAACCAAGCTTTAGTTGTAGCAAGACAATCTAACAACAGGATACTGAACTCCGGATATCAAAGGGTTTATCTGTGGCTGCGACTAGATCAGTTCCACTCTCCTTAATAAACACCGCTCGTCGCAGAGAATATGTACCTAATGCAGTACTGTTGGTATTTTTTGCAGCCAGACATAAGATCAAAAGACTGTTATGATTTTCTATCTTGGCAAGGCGAGCTAAGTGTCCTGTTGTTAGATTGCCTTAATTGTAGGACTCTGATTGAGGATCTCACCAATTATAAGGCCCATTTTCCACTAGCCAAATTTGTTCCTGCGAATCAAAAGTGTCTGCTTATACGCATGCGTGTTCATGTTTCCATCTTCCAAATCTCAGATTACTGATATGAATTCTAGTTCCTTGAGTTTTTTGATTTTCAGCGAAATTAGTAGTTCAAATAGTTTATACTTTTTGCGAAACGAAAAAAATTGCAACCAATCAGAGCTCAGGAAAGGAATCATGACATGTTTATGCAAACACACAATGATGGAAATGAAAATCGCAGCTGTTTGTTCTTTGTGTGGAAAAGGGGAGGGTTTTTTTTCCCTCTGCGAAACAGTCGCGCGAACAAATTCGTATAGTGGAAAACAGACTTAAAACTTGGTGAGGTTCCACATGGGATAATTGCTGCCCCTTTTTAATATTTTGTATACTCTCTCGTATTAGCATGGTTACATTTTCAAGTCCCAAAGATCTTGGTCGGTGTTAAAGGGAGTGCATTTTTGGGAGAGTTAAGAAATTAAACTCTATACCCACTTGATCATTGTTTTATTCCTTTTCATGTTTGTCATCTAACCATTTTATATTTAGTTTGTCATCTATACCAGTATTTAATTGTCATTTTACCATTGTCATCTTGCTCTATTTTACTTCACTGCA
Organism: Antedon mediterranea; assembly: GCF_964355755.1. Taxonomy (NCBI): domain Eukaryota; kingdom Metazoa; phylum Echinodermata; class Crinoidea; order Comatulida; family Antedonidae; genus Antedon; species Antedon mediterranea. The sequence goes on along the minus strand of NC_092670.1, from coordinate 34,572,922 downwards.
TGAGAACAGAATGATCATTTTGTTGGCTCATTATAATTTTTTTTAATTTTAATCCATTTCAGTATAGTTCATTAGGATTGACCGACTTTATTTATATAAATAATAAATATTTGGATTAATGGAGTTTCATTCTGAGCCATTTACTGGTATTAGTTAATAATCCATTACTTGTTCATAATTAGTTGTTGTTCTAGGCCTATACTTTATCATCAACAAATGTATGAAGGCCTAAGAAGAGGTGTTGCCTGCAGGGGTTTATTCTATGTAAAATAAAATATTATTTTAGGCCTAGCATAAAAGGTGTTACTGTTAAAGGAAAGTTGGACAATGTGTACCTGGTCTGTCTCAAATGTAAGCCTCGACTCAAATTTAATTTGAGCCTGGCTAGTTTTAAAAATTGGTGATAGGATTTGGAATTTTTTGAAAAAGAAACTCTTTGTCTATTTTCTTCCTGATCATACAATTACAATACAATAAAACTATTATTTATTTATAAAAAAATAAAATATAATTTATTATATTTTCTATTATCAGTTCCCAATGTTCATCGTTGTCATCATTTGTCTAAAGCTTGGTATACACTTCATAAAACTTTATGTGACAAGAAAATTGATGTGCCCATATATGGACATGATGATGTCATATCACTACCATATTTGGGCACATCACACTTTTTTTGTCTAACTAGTTTGAATAATAGATGATATTTCTTCATACGCGGTAGTTTATTCATGGTAGTTATCATTTTCATGTCAGCTTTATAAATTTCATAATTATTTATTAACCATTATTTTCTATGCCATATTTAAAACAAAAGCATGACAAGGGGATTGGAAAACACACATAATTAATCAATTCTGTTCTGTGGATATATTGCAGCATGCCATACGTTATTATAGTCTGAACATTTAAAGCTTAAATTTCTCTGAGAGAAATATTATCTCTACACAGCTTACAGTCAGCAGAATATTAAAATATGACATGTTTTATAGAGGATTTTTGTTTTTCAAAAGATTTTTCGAATGAATTTTGTTTGATTACCAAAACATAGTATGGTAGTGAGAGTTTAGTTTAAATGTATTTATTCCTCAGAATTTAAACACTTTTTTTTAGCACAAACTATAAACAATTATTCTTTATTTTTCAGACACCATGGCATGACGTGAGAAAAACAAAATTCCATCTTGATGTTCTGCAGTTATTTTTCAAGATACTAGGATTAGTTTTCATCATTTATATGTTTTCATCATTGCTATGTTTTGTCAAACTACAGAGGGCGCTAAACAAGAATGCTTATTTACAAATCATTGTAAAGGTTTGCCTGGTTGAAGGTTGCTAAAAAACAAGATGTTTAAAAGATTACACGAAGGGAAAAACATGAAAAAATACAAAAATGGAGAAAAAAACAGATATGAAGTTACACGAAATAAAAACAGATAAACCACACAAAGGAAGGAAGAGATGAACTTACACGAAAGAAAATGACCCTGATGTTTGCGGTGCTTTAATTGCAATATTCTGTTAGTGAGCGTTTTTGTAAATACAGAGATTTTCAAGCTGCATCACATTTAGTGTAATAGCGCCCTCTGGGAAGGAAATGCAAGTTTTAAAAGAGCGGCTTCAACAACTATAGCATTCAACAGTGGCTTGTTTTGGAGTATTCTTTACATTGATTGCGTCCATTATGATATACAGTTTAAACCTCTGATCTCTGTTACTATTGGAGTACCATAAGCATTGTGAGAAATTAAAATTATGGAGATAAATGATGGAGATAAATACAAAGTGAATTACATAATATGTATATTGCAACTATAAATACTTTTCGTCAGTACAAGAAGTACGGTTCGTTCAGAGATAGTTTCAAAAGTCCGTAAATTTCAAACATTTCAGACACTTGCCGATATGTGCCTTGTTGAAGAAGAGATTTTTACTAATAGCTAAATAAATACTTTTTAAAGTTTTAAATACGGTGTTACTTCAATGTTTTTTATAAGGCATGCTGCGGATGGCATAAAAAGTAAAAAGTATTGATAAGAATAATGATGTCAATCCACCCACAAGCATTGTAAAACCCATCACTGTTTAGAATACAAGAGACTATAATACTAGTAAATTTTAGTCACAAAATACTATGTTTTAAGCTCTGTCTACACTATCAAATTTTATATGACAAAAAAAATGTGATGTGCACATATATGGACATTATGATGTCATATCACTATCATATTTGGGTATATTACTACCACATTTGGGCACATCACACTTTTTTTGTTAAACTAGTTTGATAGTGTAGACAGGGCTTTATAGTGTGAAAAATATATAATGCATCATATCACATTAATGCTTCAAAAGGAAGCGGGAACAAAGTGTAGAGCAGTTGTTTTCTGTATTGCCTGAAAAAAATTAGCAAAATAATTAACTTTAGTGGGAAAGGTAAGGTAACCAAAGAAATGTAATATCATCTTGAACAGAGTTATATAGAAAAGAGGAAAAGATTTATATTGTTATAAGATGCTACAGTATTTAAATAATTTTATTTTCGCTAACCGGGCCAAAAAAATATCACTCCTATGTGTCTTCACTTGAAATATGCACTAGATTTTAAATACTTAATAATATACATTATACTAGTTAGAAAAAGTGGGGAAAAACCAAAGAGTTATAGATTGGCTAGAGGGAACCATAAATATGCCGCTGTAAATCATTAGTAGTAGTGCGTGACTGCTTAGGAGGCACGACTGGCGTATTGAATGGTCGCCGCCATCTTGTTGCTTCCCTCACCATAAATATTCACTTTTTGAACCATGATGATAACATTGGAGTCCACCCTCTAGCCAATCTATATAAAAACTCTTTGGAGATTTAAACACTTCCCACACCTATTTATTTTATTCTTGTTTAATTTGTAAAAATAGTTTGTGAATAGTTGTTAAGTAGTTTCCTGTAATTAACTGAAACCACCAATTAAAATATTTTTTTTAATGTATTTTTTTTTTTACTTTTGGAAAGATAATATTTTCTTCCACAGTGTTGTATATAATAGATATTTACCAATATTTTGTGATGTATATTTTTTTTTTGGCTTGCTGTGCGAAAATGTTTGAATTGTACAGTCAGTACAATTATAGCAGTTTTGTAATTTTGAGTTTGAAGATGAATTATCTTCTGAGAAAGAACAAATAATGTAATGGTAATCATAGTTCAGTTGAACAAAAAGACAAAACTCATTTCACCTTTATGTAACCAATACAATTTAAAAAAACTTACCGTGATTACATTATAAAAACGTTTTTCCACCTCAGATCCACCTTAGTTCCACCTTAGTACTAAGTTACATATTACAACCCTCCTTTCAGTGGTGCAGTGGCTATGAGTGCTTACTGGCTAAACCCAGGGGTGCCAGAGATTATGGGGGTCCCTTAGCGGGGCCCAGAAGAAGAAAAAGCATTCAAAATGCCTGAGGTTCTCAGTGTTTGGAGCTATGTAGTGTCCCTAAACCAAAAGCTTCAGGCCTCTGCGTTTATGAGCACTTCAGGCAACCTAATACACACATTTTAAGGAAACACTTTTTTAGGTCCCTAAGGTGGCCCTTAAAAAGAGGTTCTCTTCTGTACCAACGTCTTATTTCTCTTCACAACCGTTCAACCGTAACATTTCAAGCTCTTTCTCAGAAAATGGTCCATTTATATTAAGTTTGTTCTCTTTTGTTACTATTTGTTTTATTTAATAATGTATTTTATTATGTGAATATTCTACACTAATATAATAGTTGTAATTAACATATTGATCTGTTGTTGTATTTTATATATTGTACATTTATAATGTGTATAATTGTATATTCTGCTGTATTGTCAAACCTTGTATATTTTAACTTACATTAACCAATCATAGGCCCTTGTATAGCTTTTGTTACAGGCGATTCTTGGAACTGTATCTAAATTTGTCCCGTGCGATAGGCAAATTGTTTGATACACCATCTCATGTGTTACACATGTGACGCCTGGATCATATTATACCCTAACCTAAATCTACCTAACCTTCCATAGAGATACAGTGTGGTACACATGAGATGCTGTATTAAGGATTTGCCTATGATACTTGCCAAATATTGTCATATGTGGAGATACAGCACCTAGAATCGGGTGTTTGTGCAAACAATTATTTTTTTTGGATACACAGTAAAAATTATTTTAAAATATTTAAACAGTTTTCCAGAACCATAAAATATTCATTCCACACACATTGTGATTCTAAATGTATGTTTATCCATTCCAAACTGATTCCTAAATGTTTTGTTAATTAAAAAAGTCTAATAAAAAATTAGTATTACCTGAGCAGTTGTTTTAAAAAAAAACATTGTTTTTGGGAAAAAGGTCTGAGACCACATGATTGACCATTGTGTATGCATGTATTTATTCTATTTATTTTGCTATTTATCTTCCAAAATTAAAATTAATAAAAACATTTGGTTGCACAATAATTTTTACTAATGGACTATAATAGTAATACTTTTTAATCCAATATATATTTTTGTCCATTCTCGAGGGATGTATATATAGTGTTTGTAAATCCTGTATCCTTTTAATATTCCACGAAAGCACACAATTATATAATGTTTGTATTAATTTAACTGTTTTGTATTGGAGTTAATTTAACTGTTTTATATTGGAGTTATAAATCTTTAGCTGTAACCGCAATGAACTTTTTTGTTAAGACTTTACCGACTAAATAGTAGGCAGTGGCGAATCCATGATTTTGAAATAGTGGATGCCCAGGGCCTAAAAATGATAAAATGAAGGGCTGAGCTTAATTTGATGTCCTATCATTACAACTTGTGAGGTTTTGAATAATGGGAACTTAGAACTGTGGGAACATCCTGGGAGTAACTATATCTGGCGGGAAGACTTATACCGAGCTGCACAATAAGTTTCCCCACCCCCAGTCCTACTTGTCCGGTAGACTCCCCACCACTTGCCAAAAATCCAATCGTTGAAACTCGCCATACACACAAGGACACTTCGCTTTTTATGATTCTGAAATCATACCACAACTTGCAAAACTCACAGCGCCAAGAAATTGTGTGTGTGGACAGGATTCAATAAGATTGCCATTCCCGGGCTCTCGGTAAAATGTTACTAAAATAAGGCCAGTGCGAATGCAAGAATCTGTAATTCAAATATAATATACCAAGTTCACTGTATATTATTAATATTTTATGTAATTAGAAATGGTTGAATTATCTATAACTTTCTCTGTATTTTTCAATATGTTTTGCAAAAAAAGTTTACTTCTTAAATTGTAAATATTTTAAAACAAACATGATAAAACCATGAAGGAACTTATTTATTGTAAATAATTCCCCGTGATACAACATATGAATCTGAATCTGAAAGTTTTTAACCTTGATGAAAAACTTAATGAATTGTTTCTATAAAACCTTGATGTTGTATCTGACCTGGTTTGAAAAATAAAAATAAGAAAAAACTGAATTTTGTATGGTGTATTATTGCTGTAGTTTATTCATTTATTATCCAGAAAAAATAATACAAAAAGCATATATTACATAGAACAACAGCAAGCAGAGAAAAAGCGCAGAACACTATCCTGGCGGATTGTCAAAAAGCAAAAAATATCGCTATAAAAGACTCTCCTGATAGTGCTGGTGGCAAAATAACATTAACAAGGATAAACATTTAACAACCCGGTAACATAGAATTTATATAAAACAGAATAAAAATTGCAATCATTATAAATAAACATGTCTGTTATATATACCGGAATCTCATCCCACATCCGTGGAAATGAAATAAAAACAGAATAAAAAAAAGCATTAGTACAAGACTTCTCATGTCTGAAAACAAGTTTCTCACTTCTACGTTCAACAGGTTTAGGTAGCAAAGCATCATCAATTAGGAAATCTGTACAGAGGCACTTCACTTATTTAGGGAAGGAAGAGTGAAGTTGTACTGTATTGGACTCTTTCCTGGTTTATTTTAATTGATGTGCAATGTGCAGATAATTAAGTTGGTTTACATGTAAATAAACTGTAACACTACTTTCTGTTGCTGTTTTGATGAGACATATACTGCATGTTAATTAACTTACAAGAAAGGTCTTCAACCAATGCATCATACCAACCCTTATCTACAGTTCGGAAACATGGACCATTACTAAGCATTTTGAAAAAAGACTGAGAGTAACAGAAAGGGCAATGGAAAGCGTACTAATAGGTGTCACAAAGAAAGATAAAGTGTCAAAAACAAATCTCAGATTTAAATCAGGAGTTCAGGACATAATAAGCAGCATAAAATCAAAGAAATGGAGGTGAGCAGGAAAATCTGGCCAGAAGATATGACAACAGACTGACAAATTGGACTCCAAGAACCTACAAAAGAGGCAGAGGGAGACAGAATATGAGATGGAGGGATGAACTAACAACACATGGTGGCATTGCATGGCAAAGAGTAGCTAGTAGAGACAGAAGTGAATGGTCAATTGGTGAAGAGGCCTTTCCAGTGGAAAGAAGAATTAACTTACACTATTTAGATTTTCCCGGTGTGCTGACTGCAGTGGGTCTGTAGAAGGCCTAATCTGAATGTCCTTAGTTTGAAATTAAGCTTGAGGGTGATAATAAATACCTTTACCTCTAAAGTTTGTTTACATGTAAACAAACTGTACCAACGCTACTTTATTTTGTATAATTTACATGTTGGTACAGTTTGTTTACATAAAATTACAGCAGCAATACTCTTTACGATAGTTTGTTTACCTAAACAAACACTTTTTTGTTGGTAGTTACTTTACATAATATTTACATGTAATTTACATAAAACTACACAATCCCGCTGTATGTTGTTTTTATGGTTTGTTTGTATTTTGATTTTTAACAAAGAAATAAGCCTCATATAAATAACTACCACTTAAAATGTTTAATATGTCAGTTCACTTTATTGTGAATTCAATAATCGGCACAGAACAACCTTAATATACTAAATTACTACTTGAATTTCCTTAATAATTAACGTAAATTTAATATGAATTTATAAATGTAATTAAAATGTTATAAAAACTAAGAAACCAGTAAAATTGCCATAACAACCATTAAACCACAAAATGCACAAATTAAAAGTAAATTGCATTGTTTTGAAATAAAACACAAACAAATTAAATATGCATTTTGATTAAATTAATTAAAATTGTTTTTAAAATTATTAATGGAAATAAAATTAAGAAACAAATATAAAATGTACAAAATAACGTTGAAAAACACAACCGAATATAATCCCAATACTTTTTATAATCCCGCTCCTTAATTTAGGCTAAATTCGGACACAAAAATTTGGTCAATTTCATTGTTAATGTAATCCAATTGTAATCCAAGCCCTAATTGTTCTCAAATATCATTTTAGGCCCCATAGGACTATATTTGGTCACATACCAATTTAACATAAATTGCATTGTTTAAAAATGAATGAAATTTTTGGAACGTTTGAAACATAAAAACAGTTCAAAGTACACTTATAATGAAAGGTATTTTTGTAAAATAATATAATATTAACAAAACAAAACAGTATAGATGACAACATTTCTTTTTAAGTAACAGCTTGATTAAATGGAGTACCTGGAACGATTCACTCAGTCTCTATTAATAATTAGCTTCTTATTAAAAAAAAGACACTTGCACAACTATGGAATTCTTGGCAAATATACAGACACATTTAGATTTGCACCAAGTCTGTAGTTATAGTCCACCAGTCACTGCTTAGATATTTGTCTGGATATATAGAATTGTGGCGCTCAAGTATTATAAGTATGAAATGCCTTATGTGCCAAAATATTTATCTTTTTACTAATTTTGGTCTTACAAATTACAATAGTGCAATAGACATTATCAAACTTTATGTGACAAAAAAATGTGATGTGCCCATATATGGAAATGATGGCATCATATCACTACCATATTTGGGCATATCACTACCATATTTGGGCACATAACACATTTTTTGTCAAACTAGAAAACACATTATGAGAATATATTAAGCTCTGTCTAGTTTGACAAAATAGTGTGATGTGCCCAAATATGGTAGTGATATGCTTAAATATGGTAGTGATATGACATCATCATGTCCATGGGCACATCACATTTTTTGGTACATAAAGTTTGATAGTGTAGACAGAGCTTTATTAGTTTGGGTATCTGTTGTACATGAGTGAACAAATGCAATGATAAATAGTTCAAGGTTTCTAAGCAGAGCCAAACAACTATAGCTTTAATTAATTTCCTATAGAGGTAAGGCACTAGAATATAATGAAGTCGGAGCAGACTGAACGCAAATGAGAATGACGCATTTGAAATAAGCACTTATTCATTTAACTACTAGTAACCATATAAATCATTCTGGTACAAAAAGGAAACAAAAATGCTGGAAAGCATCATTATTTTTTAACAAAGTAGATAACCAATGTCATCAATATTCTATCAAAACCTTGTATCTCTACTAAAAATAATCTATTTTGTGCCTAGTTTATCAGGATAAGACCGTATTTGAAAATTGGTAATGAATAAAAAAAATTCCCAGATTCTAATAAATATAACAAATAATAATAAATAAATGAATACAATTTTGTTTTTAAACAAGTATTTAGAATTATTTTTTTCTAATAAAATATAAAAAGATAATAAATAAATCACTACAATTTTGTTTTGAAACAAGTATTTAGAATTATTTTTTCATTAATGGTTTTTTTTTTTCCATTCAAAACCTTTACTTGTATGAGCCACAAAAATATACACTTTCCGACAAAAACAAATTCTTCTTTCTCATTGGCTATTTCTTAAAATTTCGCCATTTTTTTCACAGTGACCCTAAACATATTGGCTACAAAAAGTCAATTTCAGAAAAAAAAACAGAGATACAAGGTTTTGAATATTGACGATATAATGCACTTATTCACGGATAGTGACGATATATTTACTTATTTCTGTTTAAATTGGCAATTTTAATTTACATTCAATTTCATATGCTACAATAAGTGTAGTATTCGTACAAAAATGACACTGTCCATTGTTTTACAATCGGAAATCAATTATATACACAAAAAATAAAAACAGATTGATGGCGTTACAAATCAATGGTATTAAGCATCACATGACCTATCCAGGTGTCAGGTCATTTGCATAACTATACAGCTTGCTAAGGCTTCAATAATTGACTAAAATTTTGTTTTAGAGTTGATTTGGGTTGCAAGGCCTTTATCAACACAACAGTGGTGGATTCTGTGGCCGTATTCACCATATTCACACTTCTATTTCCCTTAAATATTAAGTATTGTACTTAACTAAATAAATATTAAGTATTGTACTTAACTAAATAAATATTAGTATTTCCCTTAAATTGTATTCACTTAGATAGGAGATTTTTAAAAAAAAGTGTGAATGGTGAATACGGCCACAGGATTTTAATTTCATATGTATGTTGTATATTGTAATACATTTGACACAAATTATAGTTTGTGAGGTGAATTGAAAATTGTTTTTTAGGCTGTTGTGTATTATAAATTAATTTTTACATTATATGTAATAGAATAACTTATACATAAATAATACATAAATCAACCTATTAACAGTTATGAAAGAAAATTACTGTACTGTTTATACAAATATGTTTTATGAAAGTATTTTTTAGTAAATAAGTTATAAGCACCCTAAACATATTTCAAAATAGAAGCCCATAATTATATTACGAATTAATAAAATAAAAACCAAAAAGTGTTTATAACATATTCAAAAAGTAAATATAATGACAACACATTCTAATAACATTAAGGTAAGCTTATGTCAATACGGAACTCAGCTCAACAGAAAGGAAGAGCGCTTATACTGACTTTTCAAGCAACTGAACAGATCTGAAAGGAACCAGTGTGCAAGCGCTTATGTTGACAGTGTAATAGATTGTAACTAGTCGTGGTTACCTTTACGGAATACGTAGAATAGAAACCAGTATGTGCGAGTTTTGTGCTATGTTCAATGATGCATACAATTGTAAAACACCAGCAGTAGGCCTAGGTAGTAGCCGTGCAGATTCAGTCCTACTTTGTTGTGTTTTACCTTGTGCTTAATGTCTGTCTACACTATCAAACTAGTTTGACAAAAAATGTATGATTTTTGTGTGATATGCCATCATCATGTCTATATATGGGCACATCACATTTGTTGTCACATAAAGTGTAGACAGAGACGTTTGTAGAACATGCAGTCAATTTGTAGATTAGGAACAGCTGCTAAATCAGTAGTCGAGGAATAGCATCATTTCTTCCAATTCCTCGTTCTCGTCCGACGGTAATGGCTCCATCCGCAACGCATCATCAACCGCCGTCATCGGCCCGACATCGTTTGCTGATGGATGTACCAATTCGACCCGCCTTGCTCTGGAAAAAAAAGTCATGTATGTACAGTATTAAAAGCATATTAAAAGAAAGACAGAGACAGGTGGAATGTTGTGATAGGTGTCTGGGAAGCCAGAGGATGGTGCTAATGAATAATTTATGCATGAGCTTTAACAAAGTGGGTGGAGCTTAGTGTGAAATTCCGTCATTTTCCCATTTATGGAGAATGACTAGAAATAAACTAAACTATACAGTTCAAATTACACTTAAACATGGAAATTTCAAAACTCGAAATAATATTTAAACTTCTTATTTAATTGTTTAATGAAATAACATTTTTATTGGGTTAAAATGGCGGTGTTAAAAGCGGCGTTTGAATGCGAGGCCCCTAGCTACGAAAGCTAGGCCATGCTGTATCACAAGAGACAAGCAATTCAGAAATTCAGAAGGGTCCTGCGCCACGAGACAGGGGGAAGGAATCGGAGAGAGATACTGCCGGTCGTCGTCTTCGCGCTAGAAGGGTGAGTAACTAATAAAACTGCTATGTCGACTTTATATGATTTTACACTCTAGCGAACACAGGATATTCGTCGTCCTCCCTTAACTGTCGTGTTTCGTAAAGTCTCTATTAAGCAATAGTAGTGGCGGCTCCAGGATTTCTTTTTTGTTGTTGTTTTAGTTCATTTCCAAAAACACAATCAATTGGCCATCAGCTGTGGCAACAATACAAAAAAGAGTTCTCAAAATTTATCAATGTTCGAATAACAAAAATTATGAAGGAGGTTGATAATTAATTATTTCAAACATACTGTAATAGCATAAGAAAATATAATTATTAATAAGTGCGAGGTTATTTAAACAACCTTAAAAAGAAAAAGCATATGTAACTTTAAATGTTTTTAGATGAGTTAATAAAAAATATTTGTCTATAAAACAAGTGTGAAATTATTGAAAAAACCTTAAACGAAAAAAAAAAAAGGATTTCTGCCATTCTCCCCCACCCTTCCTCTTGTATCCACCTACGAGCATCTTATTCTTACTAGTATTTAGTAGTAGTACTGGAAGATTTGACCAAAAACCATCAGGCACAATGGCAAGCCACTCAACCACTATGTCACTCTTCCTACCTTACTAATTCCGGTGTGGCGTTGTTGTTTTCGCAAGCATTGACATTTTTCCCTGGCCTGTAGTTGCAACCAATCAGCTGCTTAGCCCATGAGAAGTGATTATAGGGTGGTTTGAGTCCGCCTAGCTCTGTAGGTAATATCTCCTTATGAACCATGTAGTGAAGGGTTGATAAGTTGTTACCGTGAACATATATCTAAATAAAAAGAAGTAATTCTTGGGTGGTAATACTTAGGCTCGAATCTAACCCCTAGCCATCAGTGCAAGCTCGGTGGTCTAGAAGTACATATGAAAGCCAGGCTAGTGATCTGGAGATCGTGAGTCCCACCCAAGAATTACTTTACTTATTTTTTGGCAAGTAATCTCAATGTACTTAATATGAAGACCAAATTACGTCAGAGTAGGGCAAAACATCTGACCAATTACTCAACACCCTGATGCAAAGCTACTCCACAGTAGTTACAAACAATTACAATCCTGTAGACAACAAGCTTTAGATTCTTTTGTAAAAAAACAAATATCACAGACTAATTGAAGACATGAAGTGCACCACTTGCAGGAAGTAAATGATTATGCTAAATAGTTGTAGTAGGCCCTACCTTCTTTTTGATTCCGTCTTTCAAAAACGGTTTACAAAGCTTGATAGCCGTCTCCACAAACCAACGCTGATTTATAATGTGTAACGCACCAAGACGACAAGGAAAACAATCCTAAACAACGAGAAAATAAAATATTGTTTAACGGGATTGCATGGCACGTTACTCCAGAACAAAACATCACAACATTTTGAAATTTACTTTATGTCTAACTTCACAATGATATAGTTATATAATCTATATTTTATTCATTTCATTCTTTCCACGAATTTCCTCCTTACGTACGATTTTACAGAATATTATATTCAATACAGTTTTTATTATTTTATTTTAAATGTCTACAACCTGCCTACAGTAATTTACATAGTGGTAGTGATAACCGTAAGTGAAAAAACAAAAATATAGAATCTATGTTATTTCTTATGATCATTTTACACAGAACGCGAAGTGGATGGGCAGTTTAGAGGAAACCTGCTCAGGATAGATACAGATACTACAGTTGTAAAAGCTACGCGGTTTTTCGCTTATCATTACCGCTAGTCTGTGTAAATTGACCTTAAAATATGGTGAACGGCAAATATAGACTTTAGTGTATAGTAAACAGTGTACATGAATTAAACATACATACATACATTTGTACAGTATTGTTATTTTTTACAGTTAGCTACTGTATATTGAGTGTTCATGTAGGCCCAACATTTTCATTAATTCGACAGGTTTATACCTGTATGAATATGTTACTAATATAGTAGCCAAAACAAAAGCAAACAAATTCAAAACATGGATTAAAAAATCTAAAACTAAAAAAAATTGACAGCACATTACAACCATGCAAAACAAATACTCACTTATATCACAGTAGGAAACCTGGCACATAACATCACATGACATAAATATTATAATTAGGTTTGAAATCATAAAATAAATGTACTTTGAAAGCACCTGGTAAAAATACATAATACACTGAAAATTGAAAAAAAGGAAACATAAAAATGTGTCAAGAAAATGATTTTATCTATTCATGCAATTAAATGTGCAGTGTGTGAAATTGTAAAGTGCATGAAAGAGGAATAAGAACTACCTCTATTAAGGGGACACATTAGGGAGCCATAAGGTGTCCCCATAGTAGGGGGTGTGTCCCCTTAATAAGGGGTTTAAGTGTGCCCTTAAAAAAGGGGTGTAGTGTCCAATGAATGGACATGGAAAAAAGTGCACTCGTCAATTGTATGACACTATACAACCCCTGGGAGAGGTGCGTCATTTGTCTGATACCATGAAGCACCTCTGTGTCAAAAAAGTGACTTACCTTTAGGTGACCACGACACACCTAATTTTGAAGAACAATGACACATTAATGTGACCATGTTGTTCATGATATTGTGGGTTGTAAATGACACATCCATGACGCACCTCTCTTGGGGGTCATATAGTGGATCATACAATTAACAAGTGCATTAGGGGTGTCCCATGAATACAGGTGTCCCGAAGGACTGTAAGGAAGCACTTGGAAAATAAACAGCTCTTCTTTATCATGAGGTTCACCATATTATATTTTTGAAAAATAAAATATGGTGAACCTCATGATTAATTGGGAAGGGAAACAATAAAATGTTAAATGATAAAAACGATCACCATAAATGAGTGGAGGTAGAAGTTAGAAAATACCTGAAACATTTCAATCGTTAGTTTGAGCAACGACGGCGTGACCTTTGAAGCAAGTTTGAAGTGAACTCCGCTAAAATCCAAAATAACCACAAGTCCATTTACTTGTACATTTTCATCTTCATGCAAAAACTCTAAGCTAAGCAAAAACGCTTTTAAAATGTCCTTATATCCGTACAACCAATATTCCCAATTCACAGCGTTTATCAAAAACACTCGTCTACCGAATGCGTCTAGATCATTGAGCACGCCCGGAAAGCCGTCTAGCAAAGCTTGTTGAATAAGGGGATTCTCCGCAGAAAGCGATTCTGAAGATACTTTGTACTTTTGACGGAAGGCATAATAGTTGCAAAGAATTTGGAATGCACGGTCACGGTTGAATTTGCTAGCTCGTAAAAATCTTAGGATAAATTGATCATCGTTCTGCCGGAAGTTAATGTCTGACCGGGTATAGTACAGTTTGCGTACGCTGTCTATTGCAGCACCGGTTGTGTTTACGTCTTCGTTTAACTGCGATTTAGCTTTTTTTGCGGTTTCAGGAGTTAGTTCACATCTTGGATCTATCCCAAGCATTGTGAAGCCTCCTTGTCATTTACAACTCGTGATTCAACCTGAAAAGAAATTCAGAATATCAATAATAATTAGTTTTTTTCTGCTATTTTACCACTATATACTAACAAGTAGGTCATTTTCTTATATAAATTTTTTTACCGAGGATGGTTTAAACAAATTGCATAGCATAAAACCTATCCTATTTTTTGAACACACAGACTCATGGGGTATTTAGAGCAGTTTTGATCATATGTTTTTTTCAAAACAAGCATAGTCCCAGAAAAGCTAGGAATGGATTATAAAACTGTTGATGCGTATCAAAACAATACATAACATAACACACACCCATCTCACACCTTTCCAATATCGCTTGTCATCATCTCACCCTATCTGCCTCTCACTTACTTATCGTCTTATTTAAAAGATAGGGCTGTCTATATTATAATAAAATGTCTTTTTATAACATAAGCGTATACTCACTTTTAAATTGAAAAGCATTCATATAATATGACAAAAATCGGAAATTGTGTTCTTATAGTTTACACCTGTACGTACCACCGGACAAAAACACCGCACAACATCCTCAATCATCCTACTGTGCTGCTATTCAAAAGAGAGGCACTCAAGCGTAAACAATTGATTAATCCTACTACAGAGGGCGGCAAACAGATATTTCATTCTATCACAATCAGGTTCAGAGGCTTAATTCACAAGCCAGTTTTGACCAGTAAAAATAACAAACTCAGCTCTCCGGATCAGAATCCATCCAATAATAAAAGATAAAAGTACCACTACAGATGACGGAAACAGATATTTTATTCTATCAGAATCCATCCAATAATAAAAGTTCCACCACGGCATGATATGCAGTAATTTTATTCTCGTAAAGTTTTTTGGAACAAGCCTACCGATATTCTAGTAGAAAGTCACTTGTCAATCAAATGTTAGCTTTCATATTTTCTTGTCAATTTATGTCATAAACGTTTTGGCGTGAAGGTCGGAAACGTTCTATCAAATTTCAATTTTCAAATACTGTAAGTGGCAACATTAACTACTACCAGTACTACTACTAGCTTTATTTTATTGTATCTTTTGAAATAAAAAACATGCCAATGAAAATATTAAATGTGAAATCACAGACACACTAGAATGTAGATAGGACTGACACATGACAATAAAGAAGAAAGGAAAAGAAATGTATTATATTGGTTTTCACTGTTAAAAATCGGATTAAGTTCGATTCTTAAAAGTTTCGACCAATGAGCGTGCTTAATTCTTTCACTGCCTTTGTGTCGGTAAATAGCGTCTATCGTACGATATCATGTCATACATGCAAGAGTTCGTTGTTTATCAAAGTTTACAATCATAAATATGTTGTTCATTGATTCGTTTGATATTTATTTTGTTCTTATTTTGACGAATGAATTTGCCTTGAAAAAAGTTAGATCTGCGTGCGTGTAGGGCCTTCAGTACTGTACTATAAATACTGTACGATATATAGAATTTGGCCTATGATGTAGATTTGATTGTTATTATTGTTATTGTACACTGTCGTATAGTATCCCTTATCATCGGTGAACTATCATACGTTTGCTATCTTTTGTTCAATTCGATAAAGAACGACAAAACAATAATAAGAACATGTATGGCGTAGTAAAATAGATAGGCCTAGATTAGAAAGTTGGTCGTACGATTCATAACAGCAGTCCAACATGCCACCAATCAATCAAGCGTACCATCATTCTGGTCATTGATTGGTTGAATAATTCATCACCTCACTGTCGGCACATGCGTACATCGCTTCTTCAGAAATATCTTTCGATCGGTAGGTCAGCTGATTCATGTCTAGCCCACCTTTTCTCCCGCGAGGAGATGTCTGTTCTAAATCGTACCATAAAATTGACGGAGATGGTTAGAGATGGTTATTGTAAATTATTCCATAAGTTTATTAGTTACTGAAGAAGGTGGTCATATGATATTTGTCAGCAATATTAATTAACGGGGAGAGATAGTGTCAACTTTAGAAGGGTAAGCCTGCTTGTTGTTGATGAGCTCTTTAATTTTAGATTGTCTTGCATTGCGCTGCTGCTCTGCAGTGTTTTGTATTGACCTTGCTTCTTACGTACGTCGTAGGGCCTACCAATACTATAGTTAATTTCCTTGACCTGTACCAGTACATGGCCACTTGACTGTCATACAGCAGCAGGGTAGGTAGGGCATAGCCTATTCTCAACAAAAAATGGAGGGGGAGGGGAGGTGTCTTTTAATGTTTAATTGTTAATTGTATGTAACATGAAATTTAAATGTTCTATCGGCACAGATAGAGATACCGTACCGTATATCATTGTTTGTCGTCGATTGACGTTGCAAAATAGAGCGGCACACTTTGCCTTTTTGATACAAAACAAGACAACTCAACCCACGGTTGGCCGTCCGTGCTGGTGAACATTTTAAACATGGTGTAATACATAACTCCAAAATTACTTGTTTTTATTCTTACAGGTTACACTAAAAACTTGTAGTGAACGAGTTACAACCAAGATATCCTCAAATACAATAGATATATGAAGAAACTGCAATATTAATAAAGAGACCTGCTTCTGAATTTTCCCATTTATTTACTATATTGTGCAATAAAAACGTAATCATGGTAGTGACGCTGAAGAGTTCACGTGGTCTTGTGCTGCGCGCTGTCATACTTTTCGCAATCGGTGTAATTTTAGCAACTATTCTCAATGTTATGGCCATCCAGAGAAGAGTCACTATCTTGTCACCAGAAGTAATTGCCAATCTATTTGCGCAAAATTGGTGGCTACCAGAATGGTGGGTTCCAGCATCATGCGGATTAGCTGCAGGTAGGCTTTTACTTTAAAAATGACATTTATTTGGCAAGTAAAATTCTTTTTAAATTGATATAATCTTTATATGTTCAGTTTAAAATGAGAACTTTTACTGGCTCAATGTGCCAGTTACATAACCTTTTTTTATTTCTTTATATAGTTTGTGTTGGCATCCTTTGCCCATGCTTGGACTTGAGGTTAGGTGAGCCAAAACACTTCAAGAAGGAGTGGTCAAGTGTAATGAGATGCGTAGCGGTCTTTGTTGGAATCAATCATGCGTGCGCTGTATCCTTTTTTTAACATTTAGAATACAATAATATTTGTTTACGATGTCAAAGCTTCTGGTATGAATCAAGGGTCGGGCGAGCGTCCCCCATTTTGTCAGCTAAAAAGAATTAATGAACTAATGTTTTGTATCCATTAATTTTATGTCTAGTATCTTCCCTGTTTAAAAATCCTGGTTCTGCCCCAACAGCAAATGACTTGGAGTCACCACTGTTAATGCCGCTTTAACATGTTGTTAGAGTGCTCCTACAAATAATTGTATAAAAAAAATTGGTTAATTCGTTTTTGCTTATTTCCTTAACTCCTACAATAACAGAAAATTGATTTCGGAAACAATTTACAGTTTTCTATGACGATAGCTGCGATGTCTGTAGGCATGTGGTGGTTATTTGATCGGTCAAGGAGTGGTCTTGGGCTCGGTTTGGGCGTGGCTGTTCTTGTTTCACTTTTCACACAGCTCATAGTTTATGCAGATGTTAATAGGTAAGATTATGCTTTTCATTCTAAGGGGTGTTTATTCGAATAAAAATGGTAATGAAATTAATATAAAACGAAATATGAATTGTCCTTGTTTTGTTATGATTCAATGTTATGTCATGTGATGTTGGGTGAAGTACTTATATCAATATGTGTCTTAAGATAACCGGTTTTCATATATTGTCTTTCTGGTTCAATGCACTTACGGAATGCAATGTTAAGATTGCATAATCAATATTATCTAGTTGCTACCCAAGATAACCCATTTTCAGTTCACATATTTCATTGTGTCCACTTGCTTATCTATTGTTTTTTAATTGAGCTGTAAATGATGCTTCCGCTCAGGCTTAGACTTTAGTATTGCTAACTTGGTGGGTGGGTCACTAACTTAAATAACTAAAGCCATGTCTACACTATCAAACTAGTTTGACAAAAAAGTGTGATATGCCCAAATATGATAGTGACATGATTAAATATGGTAGTGATATGACATTTTTTTTTTAATCACATAAACTTTGATAGTGTAGACAGAACTTAAGTCTGAACGGACCTTTGGGCGTCTACTAGGGACAGTGGGATTATGCCAAGGTCATTGCTGCTGTAGCCTTTAACCACTCTGAGCAATCATTCATCTCCATCCACCTGAGTCTCTAAAATTGTTAAAGCTCATCTTAAGCTCGATCTACACTATCAAACTTTATGTGACAAAAAATGTGATGTGCTTGTATAAGACATGTATATATATATAGCATTGTCATTTTTTCAGTAATTTGCATATTGGATTTATATATATATATGGACATGATGATGTCATCACTACCATATTTGGTCATATCACTACCATATTTGGGCACATCACACTTTTTTACTTAGACAGAGCTTTAATGATAGACCAATATATCTTTTTGTGTTTTTAAGTATTATTTAAAAATTGTATTTTTTTAGGCCATTACATAAAGAAATAATGTACTCAAGATCCTGGCTTCCGTGCGTCTTCTTCTCCGGTGGTGTTACGGTTGGCAACATTGGCAGACAGCTGGCTGTGGTGAGTGATAAAAACTAATTATTAATTCTAGGGTTTTATCTGATAGAATTATTGTATAATTGCACGCGACTGATTATTCAATTGTGAAAGCTGGTACAGCTGGCGGCAGTCGGAGATATACTCCAGATATCATAAATGATTGTTGTTCACACACAAAAGTATACTCCTGATAATAGAAAAGTTATTTATGTTCACACACAAACAATTATGTCTGGACTATCATCAGCTAATAATATAAGAAATGTTAAATATTGTTTGTTTAAAAATTGTTGATTGCTCATACCTGACCTACAATTCATTGATTGATGGATTGATTTAAATTCTAAAATGTGTAGGGCGGTTTTTAGTATGAGCATAACAAAATATTTTTTAATTAAACCCTGTCTAGACCTTTCTTGGGTGAATGTCTTTGCTTAGTTGCAAATCCATGAGTGGTTGCTGTACATTATTCTCTTT
Source organism: Antedon mediterranea (assembly GCF_964355755.1). Classification (NCBI taxonomy): domain Eukaryota; kingdom Metazoa; phylum Echinodermata; class Crinoidea; order Comatulida; family Antedonidae; genus Antedon; species Antedon mediterranea. The sequence goes on along the minus strand of NC_092670.1, from coordinate 34,553,495 downwards.
ATCTGTAAAGGGATGTGGAACTGATACGTGTCGCAGCTACAGATAAACCCTTTGTTCTCTGGAGCTCGGCATCGTGTTAGAATGCTATGTCCATGTGTTACAGTGGTGTACAATACGGTACCTAACCTGCTTAAAACCAGCTGCTGTGATGACCAGTATCATATCGTCACATTAACTTTATTGATTACCACCTGTAAACAATAAATTACTTTTTTTTCAGTATGAGGAACAGTGGAAGAAGAAACATGTAGATTAAAAACTTGAAATATAGATGATTGAAACTCTGCTTATAATGAATGAGCCAATTACAATAAACCTCTTAATATATGGATATACTTGGCTCTTATGGTTTTGACGTCGCTTCTACTACGTCATAAAAAAATGGAGAACTTACAAACGGATTAGTAGAGAGGACAATGCGGTTTAAGAGCTTTCAAAGCTGAAAGAGAACCTTGAATTTTTACAGAGAACTACAGACGCGGAGTTTAAAAAGAACTTTAAAAACATGGTTTTAAATGAAGATTCTACTCAACTTCATACAGTCCAGAATATGTACAGTAAGCTGGTGTTTTGGATGTTGCTGATAAGAAAATGTTCAATGATGTTTGTCATATTCTACTATGAAAGTCATTTATCGAGTTAATCTGGTGAGTTTTGCGAACTTTAAAGGATTCTCAAAACTGGTATGTGTGCTTAAGGTTGAGATAAGAAAGAACTCGGAAGTAAGAGAGGATTTGTTACTGATTTTCTCTCTTTACATTTTACTGTATACTTAAAGTTTACCTATGTTTATTTCATAATTTAATATTTACTATGTCAAGGTTATTTTACTGCTTACTCTTGTAGCCTTCATATTTGGTTGCAGTAGTACACCACCTAGCCTTCAATCAACGAGTCATGGGCTTAATTTTGGCAAACCGTAAAAATGATTTGCAGACTGCAACTATATGGAGTTAAGGGTTAGGGCTGTTGGGTCCTAAAGGTTTCCTTTGAAGTTTCTAGAATACAATAAAATTTGTGCAGTTTCGCCTATTTTGTGCAGACAAGCCACCAGTGACGTACTGTAATTGCTATATGAGCGCTCACTAGCTAAATCCAGGGCCCAAGAGCTTAAGGGGACAGAGGGAAAAAACCGAGGCCTCCCTAAACCAGTGGGTCTCTGCGTTACACCACTGCAAGGAGGCCTATATACCATGCCTGGAGAATAATTAATACTTGGTACACTTTCCCATGGTATTAAAATTGTCCATGCCATTTTGACGGATTTAACAATTTAACTTAATTTTTTTTCTTTTATACAGTAATTAAGACAAAACAATTAGTCTTCCAGTTTACAGTAATTAACACATATTTGAAATATTGTTCTCTCGTATTGGAATATCCTTTTAAAATTAAACCTACCCATATTTTGTTTACAAAAATTAATCTGGGAGAAATATATTATGTTTTTTTTTGGTGTAGGCATTTTTGTTCTCTTGAACCATCATCTACTTCCCATTAGATAAGCTGTAGTGTAAATTTTTCCTACATAAAAATACAGTGAATGTATAATTTAATACAGTATTTATTTGATAAAGGTCAAATTTTCTTAATCATTTTTAAATAACGACAGCATAAGTTGATTGTAAATACAAATTTATATCTGTAAAAAAAATAATTGTTTAACAATTATATTATTTTTAATAAGAAATCGAACAGGGTAAATTATTTGTTGGGATTATTTAAATTGTTAAAGAACTTGAGATCATTTTCTGTAGGAGGTTACTATTCATATTACGGTAATAATATTTTAAATTAGTTCTATTCTATACTAAAAGGGGAAAAAATGGAATGAAAATGTATGTAGGATTTCTATACATTAGGACTATGTTCTGCGTACATGTCTTTACATTTTCATCAAATAGCCATGTTCTTTTCACCCCACAAGTAGACACATCTTTTAAGTAGACACTGTATTCAGTATCTAAGCACACCTCCACCCACCTCCCCATTAATTATTTAGATACACAAATGTATTGTTTTGATGACTATATAAAGTGTTTAACATTCTGAACTCAGTTTTAATACACAGCTTTAATTTATTTAAACAATTCAATGGGCAGTCACATATTTTAAACAGTACTTTCAGATTTATTAAGAGGCTTTTTTGGGTTGCTGTGTGGTGTTTGTTTGTATTACAAACTTGGAGAGAGATTTTTTTTTTTTTAATGAATATCATGTAAACATGATTTTATCGTTTTTAAAATTAAGTATAAAAGAACATAGAAACTGGATTTGTATCCCTTTTTATACTGGTTTGGTAACATTAAGGAATACATGAGACTATGCAGTTACATTCTGAGTATGCTCACAAGTTTTGTGAGTGGGCTCACAAGTTTCTGAGTGCGTTCACAAGTTTCTGAGTGCGCTCACAAGTTTGTGAGTGCGCTCACTAGTTTGTGAGTGCGCTCACACGTTTCTGAGTGCGCTCACAAGTTTCTGATTGCACTCACAAGTTTCTGATTGCACTCACAAGTTTCTGATTGCACTCGCAAGTTTCTGAGTGCACTCGCAAGTTTCTGAGTGTACTCACAAGTTTCTGAGTGTACTCATACGTTTCTGAGTGTGCTCACAAGTTTCTGAGTATGCTCACAAGTTTCTGAGTGTGCTCACAAGTTTCTGAGTATGTTTATGTTTGTTATACATGCTACCTGCATAGGCTCATGCCATGTCATGAAATATCGTTTGTAATGACAGTAAAATGGAGGTTCCTCCAGTGTACTTTACTAATATGTTGATGTGCACTGGTTTAATTTAGACAAGCCCATGGCCAAAGTCTGTAGTTATTTCAAGACCTTTCGGTGTCTGAAATTCAAGCTCAAGTAGTATACGTATGAAACACTATATGTGCCAAAATATTTATCTTTTTACTAATATTAAGTAAAAACTCCGTCTGTAACCCAGACTATAATTAATTACATGGTGGAGGAAAGGTACTACTGTATGACTCCAAAGATTACGAAAGTGTAATGTATACACTGGCATGTGCACTACTAAGTCTGTTGTTGTGATAGCTCCCCATTTGACGAGGAAGCCAGGTTCTCAAGGGAGTGCACCACTACCACTGATTGCAATGTACTGTACTGTAATATTGGGATACACAGTTCTCATATTGTTTATGGGATGAACAAAGAAAAATGTAAATTTCATATACTTAATTTATTTGTTTTAAACTACTGTATAAAAAATGTCCATAACAGTTGCGATAGTCTTACTGTTGTAACTATAAAATTAGAAAATATTGTCTGGTATGATATTTAGGTTAGAAAACAATTTTTCAGCATTAATACATTTCTGTTTTGTTTTCATTCTGTATATTTCCAATGTCCATGATTTTTTGGATTAAATTGTGCAATTGTACAGGAAATTGAAAATTATTACTCTATTTGTCTTTTGTTGTGTAAAAATTAATTGAGACTTGCTAGTAGAGTCGGATTATGAAGATTTTATTCAAGAGAAGGTTTTCAATCAATGACATGGTCGTGGAATAATTAAGTGTCATTGTGCACAAATCATGGAGGTATAAATTATAAGCATTTGCAGATTAAAAAAAGTATACTGTACCCTACTGTTGATTTAAAAACAATGAATTAAATTGACACCAACAATGATGACCGCCCTCTTCCGGTCAGAGACAAAACAAAAAAGTCAATATTATCCGACGAAAGAGGGCGGCATAATTATAAACAAGACAAATTGCAAAAAGTACGGACGACGACAATACGACATCGTTTGTTGATGTTGTGTTTGTCGAAAAAGAGGCCTAGCAAATTCATCCATCTACAATATGTCAACAAAAGCAGGAGGGGTTCTGTTTAGAATGGGGTAAGTTGTAGTTGTAAATAAAGTAGCGCCTACTTATGACAAAAGCTACCGGCAGCAGATCTGAATTGACTAAATGAACCTCAAACTTGTTGTATAATGTAGGCTAGGCACCTCTCGGCTTCTACTTTAGCCTAATAAGTATAGGCCTAGGCCTAGTAGGGGCCTCTAGCTAGCTGGCCATTATATAGTGACTGGCTGGGGCCTAGGCCCATTGCACTGGCGGCTGGGGCCCGGCTGAGTAGAGAACAAGTAATACTAATATTTTGTACAGTATGCAATTAGGCCTATGGCTATGCATAATTCGCATAACATATACTTATACTTTATAGTTATACTTATAGGCCTACAGTACTAGCTAGCTAGGCCTAGGCTAGCTAGGTGACCAGATTTGTTGTGGCCTACTAGGCCTAGGCTTACTACCATTAATTAAGACTAGGCTAACACTAGGCCTAAATCTAAACTAGGGTAATATTTTCGAACTCTACTAGGCCTACTTAGTACTTGCCAATCATAAATTCTTTGATTTTATTTTGTTAATTCATGGATTTTCATTATTTAATTATGAAAAAATTACAAAAATTTAGCTTTAGCGCCCTCTACGTTCAAAATGATTTTAAAGAGATACCTGGATTGGTGTACAGTGTATAATCTATTTATACTTGTTTTTGTTTTTCAGGTACTATTTCTACTCCAACACAAGACTTGGTTATTATTATCACAAACGGAACATTGAGAAAGCCAAGGCACTGTTTTCTAATGGTCACTCAATAACAACCCCTCACGTGTGTAATGGTACGTTCCAATGATAAGTTAGTTAATAATAATATCCTGGATTTATATAGCGCTGAACATTATTACCCCAGTCATTTTTCCTTGTTCAAACACTTATGGAAACTAACATCTCCCATAATGCAGCTAGTAATCAGCGCAAAGTTGTTTCTCGATCCCACGATCAGTAGTCGAACGTCCAACACACGGCACCACACGCCCTTAAACGTGTAAATGTAATGCAAAAAGCTTTAATATGACTTTCTTTTTAAAAGTTTTATGTTTTTTATAGGTCTTCAAATCGTTCCAATTGCCCTTATAGAAGATAATTATTCTTACCTGATAGTAGATGACGAGTCCAAAACAGCAGTGGTCGTTGACCCTTCAGATGCTAGTGTTGTCCAGGTAACCAATCTTCATAAGTGGTTGTTAGAATAAAATTTTGATTTCTTTAATGATTTAGATGAAGCACATACCTATTTTGAATAGTGTGCTTATATGAACAGGCAAGGACAATTCCATTAAATTTTGGGACCATGGTTCCAATTCTGGACCAATTTTTAGTATACTTTTCAGACCTGCTAGTGTTTAAAGATAGGAAAGAATTTTTCAAAAGCCAGCGAGCAGTCTTAAAGTAACAAGTAAGCTGAAATTTTCTCGAGAGCTACTTGTCCAAAAAACTTCATTTTTGTACAAGAGGCAAGCGTTATAATTTGTGATTTGTAATTTTAAAACATAAAGTGATTTAATTTCTTTTCAAATTCACCCGTTTGTTTTTGGCGTTGCTGTTCTATTGTTAGTCAACATAATCTATTGTTAGTTGAAAGGCTGGTATACATAACCATTACACCAAATTCGCATACACATGCTTGTAGTGAAATAAGCCTTAATCACACACAGCAATAAGACACACACATATATTTTCTTGGAGAAATCTTGTGTAGGAGAATTTTGCAGTAGGTATGCATTCTCGGAGTGGCTTTCTAGTATTTGAATGTACTTAATTCAAAACAGCTATATAGTGTGCTTATATGAAGACCCTACTTTAGTATTTAAATGAGGCAGTTATTCCAAAGAGCATAAGGAATTTAAAGTCTGTGCAAAAGCAATATAAAATTATGATATTTATTTTGTTTTTCTACAGGCTGTTATAGAGACTGAAGGTGTTAATTTAAAGGCAATTCTGACAACACACAAACACTGGTAAGATTCATTAATATTAGAACTATCAAGGGGACACCAAACCAGACCAAAAAAAGTTTCCTCTTAAAGATGTATTGTCCCCAAAACATGAAAAATGAAGATTAATAAAATCAGATTTAGAATTTCCGTATTTTCCGGAGTATAGGTCGACCCCAAGTATAAGTCGACCCCCAACTTTGACCTAGAATATCTATTATTATTATTATTATTATTATTTATCTAAACCACAACGACTTCGCCAGCCTATAATAAATGACAGCGATGTAGCGTTACTTGCCATCAACGATGTTTTTTTGGTCACTCGAATAAATTAAAACGAGTTATCTGTTAGGTGCTTATTAATTGTACAGACGAGTAGTTGTAAATCGCGTTATCTGTAAATGTACACGCGCCTGACTAAGGAGAAATTATTTTATGCATGCAGTAATTGTAATTACAAACAAACAAACAAATTGCGCATGTGTATAGATGAAAATATCGTGCAATAACAAACATGCTGCATGGACATTCCGACGTCGTAGTTTGTTCGTGGTGTATGTTATGATGTTTTCGCGAGTGAATAAGAAATATAAAACACAAACGAAAACTATTTATTCTTAATTATCTTAAAAGCGTAATATTAACATCAAAATGAGTCTTCGTGATATATTAATATTTTATTGACCAGTACTTGTTGGAGTTGTATTATTTTGTACAATGCGTGTGGTACTGGGAAAACACTCTCAACAAGTTTGCTTCATTAATGTGCATGAGACTCTGTGACGACCCACTTTACGTGACGTCAATTTACTTTAGCTGCATGTGCGAAGTAGTCACTGTCGATCGCGGTTGCGTGTGTGTGTGGCCGGCCGGCCTGGTTTAAACGATCGTTAAATGACCATGTAGCTTCATCAACTCTATTCATTGACTGTGATTGATCATCGGAGGTACTGCTACTCTACAATACAGGAGTGACGATCACAAAGGATGCCGACCTGCTTAGTGGAACGTGACCAAGCTCACCACGTGGCTTTTATCAACTTGCTCCTTTTACACTTCACTGTGATTGATCGTTGGTAACGCTAGAGATTGATAGTACACAAAGAATGTCGACGTACCTGCTTGGTGGAATGCGATCAAGCTGACGATGTGCTTTATCAAAGTACCGACGTATTATTTTCGCTATGAAAATGTGCAAACCACAAAAAAAAAATATTTGTTAGCTTCTTTTATATAAAGTGTAGTTAGGACCATCATTGTAAAATATTGTAAATAAATTTATGCATGGTTAATGTATTCTGTTTGTGTATTCTGTCCTTTATTTGTATATTTTGATGTGCATTGACATTTATTTTAATTATAGTAATGCCGCCCTCTATTTCTTTAACTATGTTCATACAGTGAATTTAAAGCAGAACCTTGATTACATTGAGCATGCTCTGTTAGCCACACCTTTGAAATGAAAATTATTGTGCATTTGGTTCATTTGTTTTGTTCATATGAATAATTGCATAAAAAAAATCTTTTAATTTCCTATATAATACATTTATTATATTTTTTCCACACCATGCCAGGCCAACCCCAACTGGCATAAGCCTGTTTTCCTGTCGACGTTAATCGACGCTATCGTTAACAATAATCGGCTATCTTTTCTACGTAAACATTGAAATGTTAACGATTTACAGGAAAAGGTACTCGCTATCGTTATCATTTCAACTTGATCGTTTTCAAACGATCGTTGTTGAACTGTCGCTCTGTTTGTTATGTTCAGTCTGTCATGTCCAGTCGTTATTTTTGTGGTGTTCTTTCTTCTTTACTGGCACTATATGTATTTATCTTATTTCAATTTTTAAATTATAACTTTCATTTCATTTTAAAATTTTGCATATTAAAGGTCCACTGCCAGGGATTTTAACCCAGAACCTCTCAATTAAAGTCATCTCTTCAATTTACAATAGTTAATAAATTAAATTAAAATAATATATTTTTTATGTCAAATTACCTTTGTCATACATTTTTAGATTATATTAGTTTCATAAAACAATTTCCTCTGCTTGTATACTTACTCAATAGGATAATACTACTCAAAATCTCGTTAAATGTTGTGCTTGCTTGATAATACTGGAAGTAAGTTTTATATCTTACACAATTCTATTTTCAGTAATTACTAAAGTACAGACAATCCCAATCTAAAGGTTGTTCAACTTGTTTTATTTTGTGCTGGTTAAGAATGTGCATTCATTAATGTCGTGTTTGTATTTTTAGTTGATTTTCTGCTGGTTAAAGTTGGGTTTTTAAGGTTTTTATTAATTCATCAACCGTAGTCATTATGTGTATTTTTTGTTTTCTACAAAAGGGCACCTCTTCCACAAGAGGGGCAAATAATCGTTGTGAATGAGGCTAGTTAACCATTATTATCAATCATCAGTCTCCAGTTTCAATAAAATTAACTTACTGAAACTTACTTTTTAACCTTCCATAACCCAGGCCTTGTCTTTTAACGAGTGCGATCACTCACCTACAGTAACACACTCTAAACTGCCCTTGAGGAATGCGATTTAAAACACGTTTAAATTTGGTAATCTTCTACACACCAAAATACAAACAGCACACCTACAGCACCCCTGAATGTATTGAGGAGTGCAATTTGTTTCACACCTACAGTATAATTTTTAAAAGACAAGGCCTGATCACCCACTCCTTTATATAAATAACTGAATTTATTAATTAAAAATTTTGTGATATTCACAACGTTCAACTGTCATCTTTTATGTTCCATTTTTTTCATAATTTACTTTGTCCGACCATGTTAGATTTATTTAGCAATGCTCGCAGTTTAAATTTATTCCTTTTGTTCGATTACGCAGCTCTGCTTATTTTATTTCTGTCTTAGGTCCCCAATTATGGAATAAATTAAATGATACTTTAATAAAACAATGTCATTCCTTTTACTTCTTTTCGCAAATACTCTTTCGTTTGCAATTCCTCCTAAAAGCTGTAATTTATTTTTTTAATCAGATTTTTTCACTATCTATATAATACAGTATCTGTATGTGTTTCATTCTTACACGACATATACAGTAGTTATCGTTCTGTATTTTTATCAAATATAAGGTGTAACAGGACAAGAAAAAATGTTTTTGTTCTGGTTTTGACCTTATTTACGGTTCTATGTTCAACTCAAATTATTATTTTGTATTTATCTTGGCCGTATATTAAATAAATTGTGTTGTCACACAAACGATTCAGTTTGAGAAGAGCACTTCAGGAACAGATACTTCAATCAACATTCCCGTCCTTGTAGGGTTTGTTTCTATTAGATCACCTGTTGTTTTTGTAACAAGTCACAACAGCGCTCTTATCAAAGCGATTCACAATAATTCATACATATTATGAGTTTTTATATAAAGCACAGTTTACTAGATGATGTCACATACAGTACATAAGTAAGGTCCCTTCCTGTAGTGAAGTATACCTACTTGACAAACAGTATTCAAAATGGTATAGTAGTATACAAATACTGTAACAGTTGTAATACAGTCAACTCTACCAATACGAGAATCTCTGAACATTTTTACAAAATCAGCTTTTTCTTGATATCCGAATGGTCTCACATTCAGAATACCAGACTTCCCAGAAAACCATAGGCCAGCCCAAGGGTGTCCTGTATTGAGATGGGTTACTGTCTACAACTATACTGTAGTTTCCAAATTGAGAAATAGTTATTACAGTATTACAGCTTTTAAAACCATTGTACAACTGATTCAAATAAAACCCAGACAGTCTTTAGGGGACTGGGATATCTGGTTGGGTTTTTTGGTAGAATAACACAATATTTGCATACATCCTATACTAATTGCACCTTAAGAAACTTTTAGTTTACAGTATTGTGAGAATTGTGTGTGATGCGCGGCTAATGAATGATGTTTGATGGAAATCCACCCTGTAGTGTGTGCTGTTTATCTCCACTCCGCAGCCAAATCCAGAGTGCCTAATTTCAAGATGGAATAAAACTTTACTTTTAGAATAGTAGATATGAATGTTATATTATAAAACAAATAATGAATGTTTTGTTTTTGTCAAATGGGTGTTGTATCTCTTCCTCCCATAGTTCCTCCTCCTCCTCCAAAGTTATAATGCTAAATATAGGACATTAGGTTAAGTTCAGCACATAATATCACAATTTTTAGGGACTGCACCCCCTTATCCTTAATGCGATCCGCCATTGCGATTGAAGCGATATAACTCCAATAGACTGTAAAAGACCAACTATAGCTTCTTTGCCAATTAAAAGCACCAAATCAAATCTTCTACAAATGCTCTATACATAGCATTTTCTTGCTAAATTCAATACCATCTACATTTAGTTTCACATAAGACATACTCAACAGCTGTAATATTTCCCCTAACAATAGGGATAATAATACTGTACAAAACTTTAAAGAGTTGATCCTGTTCGATCAACTCTGTTAATACCAAAAAATATTTCTATTCTTCACTAAAAATCTTAGCAGTAAAACTCTGACATTATCTTCCTAACAGTTTGAGGAGTGCAATGAAAAAAATAGAATTAAAAAATGTGTTGCTTTTCATTTGAATTCTTTCATAATTTTTCTTGTTAATTTTAATGTCCAGTTTATTCTGTTTTTGTAATACTTTATAATATAAATATTTATTATATTGTTTCAAGAGGTTCCCACTTCTGTGTTGGGCCAATGGGCCATAGTTTCCTCTTTGGCTATTTGCCAAATTTGTAATAAATAAATAATTCTTTTACTTTTACTTGAAATTACAGTATCTGGCAAATATCTTTCCTGTTGAGTTAAAATATTTCATCTGCTCTAGTAGTACTTCAGCATTTTTGTGCTGTAATTACAATTTCTATTTCTGATTTATTAAAATAGTCAATTAAATATATTGAAACTACATTATTATAGTTCTTTTTATTAGCATATGATACCAATTCTTGTGAAATATGGAACGTGACAAAATATAGTTTAATTTGAAATCACAACTTGTTTATTACCCATAAATATGCATATAATAAACAGTTTCGTCGCCAAATTTCTGATGAGCCATTCATTTTATTACAGTTTATACCATTGTCTATGATGTCAATTTATGCCTCTTATTTGGTTAACACTAAAGTTACTATACAAGAAGAAAACATTCATTCTAAATCTCCGCTCCTTTGTGGATATACAGTACAAGAGTACACTCAGAAAACAAATTTGGAGAGGCGAGTCCCTAGTGCAGTTGGATTGACTATCTGTCGACCTTTTAGCAGCTTCTGTAGCCAATCTGACTCTTAAATTTTCATGCTAATCTGCATTCCTTCGGACTCTGTCGGTAGGACCGAAAGAGGAACCTGTTGCTTGGGTCTACGTATTCTTTTACTCAGGCTTACACCTTGGAGAGGTCAACCCAGTCCTGCCATTGTACTGTACATGGCATACTATTAAAATCATACTGTAGTTACAGATATAAAGGGGGTGGGCGAACCCCCCTTTACAGTGAACCCTACTAAACTGACTGCAAATCACCCTTAACCGACTGCGAACCCCCCTTAACCGACTGCGAACCCCAATCCCTGACATGCCCAATACCCTCACCACCTCATTTTTTGAAATCCTCCAAATACGTGCCCCTGTACAAAAGGTTATTTGTAAATTGAAAAATTCGTAAACTTATTCGTGAATAACTCTAACTACTTCCTCTCTGTATGAGCATGCGTCGAGCGATACGTGTCTGTAAATTTCAAAGAGTAGAAAATGAATTGCCAATTTTCACCTGAAAAATAAAATACCGTACTTGTCCGAACACCCCTTGAGAGATCCTGGCTACTATAAACAGTGGCATACTGTAAGTGTAAGGATGCAGAGGATATACAGCAACATGTAAACAGCCCTATAATAAATACCCAATATTGAATACTTATCATGGTGCTATTAACTTACAGCTAAACATATAATTATTTTATAATTTTTTCAAAACCTTACATCAGTACATTGAACTACACAAGGTCATGGTATGGTAATTAAAATTTCCCAGGTTCAATTTTTACCATGAAGATCAAAGAACTATCAAAGCCCCTGAAAAAGTACAAATTAGGTTGATTGAGATTTCACCACACCTACTGTAATGTCCAATTTGGTAACATCCTTCTCCTTATGCCCACACCTTAATTAATTAATCGTGCATTATGTATACCCTTACCAGGTAATAAAAAAGGAGTTCTTAGTGTACTTTGCATTTGATTGCATACTCAATAGACTGTCTGTTTTTCCTCCTGGCTGTTGTTGTTATTGACTAATTATCTGCTTAAATTCTAACACTAGCATATACTGCTAGAATCATTTAATTTATTTCATCTTTTATTTTTTAAGAAAAAAGAATACAGAGTACAAAATTCTCCCTAGCTTGAGAACAAAAGTGTCTATCCATTATTATAAATATAAAAACTAAATATATATATAAATAAACCTTTTAAGGAGAGAAGTGTAGGATTGGTCCTGGTGTTGTCTCATCATATTTATTTTAATAACATCCAAAAGTAAGAAGCTATTAACAGGATGCCTAATGATATATATTTAAATATACACTAAAGAAAATGTAAATAAATAAAACATTCACAGACATTTCATATACTGTATATATACTGTATAAATTACACATTACTGATCCTTCTGTAGTCTCAGTACCATTTATATTAACATTAACAGCGTGGAAATATACAGTATCATAAGAAATCTTAAATTTTGATTTAAAAAAATCTAGAAATTGTTGAAATTCCTATAGATACAACTTAACACGTTCACTGCCACGGCGTATTTATACGTCAAAAATTGCGTGTCGCTACTTGCCAAGACGTAATACTACGTCAAAATCGTAGCACTTTGTATTGTATGTAGAATCGCTGGCAGTGGTGATTGGAACAGGAATTATCGCATGGCAGTTTATGAATGATGTACGTAAACGATAATCTAAAAATAAATGTCATATGTTTGTTTGTGTTTATTCCCTCATGCATTGAATATGGCGCCCTCACACTCAATATAATCATCTCAAACGGGACTTGGCACTGGGACAGAAATTACGGAAAATGCCTTGGCAGTCAATGTGTTAAAATAAAATTACTTACAAAAACGTCCAATGCCAACGCTGGCTACAATTTCCTCAAACTAAACGAAGCTTAGCAGTTGGTTTTAACGACCGTTACCTGCCCAGTAAAAAAAATTTCATGATCTACTTCCATTCATTTTGAATGACCTGACTCACATGGTCTGGAGTTTTCACTAATGCTTGCTTGAAAATTAGCGCAGTTGCATTTTATAGTCTGTAGATAGGCCTGTTTAAATCCTCTGTTTTTCCACGCATAAATAATTGGATTAATCATAGAGTTTGCAAGAGCTAAAACGCCAACAGCACGCCATAAAGTTTTGGAAGTGTTTCCTTTTACATCGGCAATAGACAATATCATGATTGGCGCCCAGCAGATTGCGAACACGAGAGAAACCAGAAGAAGATTTTTAGCTATCTTGATATCTGACGGACGAAGCAAGCTTCTGCGTCCATGCGTCGACATTCTTCTATCTGATGTTGGTTGCGTTTGAATTTTAACCGAACTCGTTTTAAGCAATTTAAAGATCTTGTAATAGCAAATGAAGATGATAACTGCGGTACATCCAAAGTAAATGGTTAAAATCGTAGCCATATATTTCCACGATTCCCGTGAACTTGATATGTTGCAAGACATAAGATTAATATTCAGACCGTAGCTTCCAAATCCAAGTAGCGGCGGTAAGACCGATAGAAGCGCTAATAACCACGTTAAACAACAGAATAATATGGTATTTTTTTTCGAGAAAATGTCTGTATAATGTTTAGACTGCACAATACAGATATAACGATTGATTGCGATCGCTGCCAAGTTCATCAGAGAAGCTCCGCAAGTCCAAGCCGTTGCAAACCCAATGTATTTACAAATAGCATTACCCAATGGCCACTCTTGGTGTATGATTGTTAATACGTAGAATGGGTTCACAAACAGACAAACGATGAGATCGGCTACAGCGAGATTTGCGATAAAGAAGTTTGTGGGTGTTGATAGTTTGTGTACTCGTATAACTGCGATTATTGTAAGACTGTTTCCACAAATACCGATGATAGAAAACATCAACAAGAAAATTATATGAAACGATGAAGCAATCTGTTCAACTTTTGTTAATTCATGCAACATTTTGGTCATGTTTAATTTTCTGAAAAGGAATAGTAACATTAATAATGTATTATTAGTGCTCAATTTTTAATTAATTACATAGTTCAGACAATGAAATAGCTTTGAGAAAAGAAAAAAGGAAAAGAATTTTGGATTTTGACAAGTTTCTTGTTGATTTTTTAATATTTACCCTTGTTTGTACAGTCGCATTAAATGCTAATTTACAATAATCAAGACTTTATTTGGACTTGTAAAAAGATGTAATCAGTGAACTATTCTAGAATAATACATTCTTGCAATGCAAGGAGGTAGGCTCAATCAAAACACATTATTCAGTGTTTACTTGCTGTTTTGAAATAAAATAATTATATAAGAGAGATTTTCAATACTTACACTGTATGCTGTAAGGCCTTAACAGCAGCCGTTCTTGTCCAGTACTTCTCACAACGAAACAAAATCTCTATTAACTTTCACAACATTTCAGGCATTCTAGACAATAGAAAGGTTTCATTTTGCAGTTACACAGTCAACTCTTACTCTGTTGAAACTAATGAGAACAACGTTAACATTAAGTACATCCTGGTTACTCTGTTGCTAAAGTAAAAGACAGGGTATTCCCATACATTTCATGTTAAGTCTAGAAAAAAAAAAACATCTTATCTATAACCTACTGGTAGTTACAGACTATCTGCTGCATAGTTTATAGAACTTGTACCTTTCTTTCGGCTTAATATAATAAGAATGTTAAAAAGTAATTTCTCTATACAGTAATATACCCCTTTGATGTATTACTATTATTAGTAAGTGTCTTCAAACATTGTAAATGCTATTCAAAAATCATATCACAAAATGTAATGTCTACAAAATTTGTAACTCTGTACATTAATTGTTGCAGGTCTGTCTATGTTGCTGTAAAGTTACATTAAGCTTTATTACTAGATTTTATTTATTTGTTGAACTTTAAAGTCAGTATGACCTTGTTTGTGAATCAGTGTTTCCACAAAAACTTAACTAATATTTTAATATTTTGTCTTAACTAATATATATAGGTATATATAGGTATTTATTCATAAAAAAACACATAAATAGTACAAACAGAAGGCAGCCAATGGCTGAAAAATTCTGCAAACAACGTACAAAGTAAAAATTTAAAAGACTCTAACAACAATATAATATATAAAAGTACACAGTAAATCAGATCATTAAAAAGCCGTTAAAATACTTAAAAAAATATCTAGTTTCTACTTCCAGATTACTGTTAGAAAATAGTGCTCTCGATTGAGCTATTTATTAATAGAGTTTCAAAAGCTTGTAATTTCCTAATATTCCCAGGCAGGCAAATCTAGCAAAAATTGCCTTATTGTTTATAGACTTTTAAAGCAATAAAAAGGCATAATTGAAACTCATTTTCTAATTATCTGTACTCATGGAAAACTAGCATAAATAAACAAGATTTAATCAAAGAATACTAATTATTAATAATTAATATTTAAAAAAAAAACAGTTTATCAAATCAAGAAATTAACACTACTTTTAGATCAAGTACAAACTACATAAAAGTTCATTGGTATAAATATAATATTTTTTTTCACCAACAACTGATAATTTGAAGACAAAATATTGTATGACAAGATTTGGAGGAAAGTAACACAATGTACTTTTTTTAATGTCCAGTAAAAACTAAATAAATCTGATCTTTTTTCAACAACTCTTGATCTCAAGACATAACTCAACACACACCCAGTGGCGTAACGTCTATGAGCGCTCACTGGCTAAACCCAGGGGCCCCAGAGCTTATGGGGGCCCCTGAGCAGTGTCCAAAGGAATAAACAGGCATTAAAATATGTAGAAAAAGGCTACATTAAAAACAGCTGAGGACTCCAGTGTTGGAGAGCCTATTAGGGTTCCTAAACCAGGAGCTCAGGCCTCTTCATTACACCACTGCACACTCCGATTTTAAATACATTCATCTGGAGTATGCTGCCTTGTTTAAGTAATTCTAATAATATAAATGCTCGGGCATAAGCATAAAGAAACCTGTTTGTTACTTTTAATATTAAAATATTTAATCATGGATAATAATTAATAATAATAATACATTTTTTCTCCATGGTTTGATCAACTTTTGAACACAGTAAATCTTGGAGGAAATTAATAGACTATTGTATATTCTCATTAAATGATGAATTAACAATACACAGTGCATTACAAAGTAATAAAAACATAATTCTTACCTGTTACTAAATAATTCTGATGAAATGTATGCATATAGTTTAACACAAAACAGAAAATCAGATGAGATACTGTACTACTTTCACAAACAAACCGGCAAGAAGAGGTACTACTCAAATACTGATACTAAAAATGAATATGTGCTATATTCGTATAGTACAGACTATTTGTACTAAAGTTAAAGTGCATAACAAAACCGTTTTATTTTGCCCTACTGTTAAACCACAATAAAAAGTTTATCTGATTGTCTATGTCTACAAAACAATAGACACTTTGTTTTCTTCACTTTTTTATATTTTAGTCTAAGTATGACTCACCTGGTGTAAATAAAAGATAATTGTTTTTTCTTTAACCTTTTCAGAAGATTTTCTTTACATGTTTTGTTCCTCAATAAAATGTTAGGATTCAGCTTCCTCAATATATGTCAATCAGTTTTTGGTTCTTTATTAATGTTCTTTTGAAAATGACGATATTTATTTACTCTTAGACTATATTTATATTTATTCTAGTAAGCCTGTATTTTTATCAATTTAACCATATATTATGTGGTTGGTGTAGAGTAAGCTCTTTAAAATTTGGAGCCACAGTACGTTTGGAGCACACTCATTTACCTGTTCCTGGGTTCAATTCCTCACATGGTACTACTATTCATTTCACACCAAGAATCATTGCTGTAAGTAAGTCCCTAAAGTGTCTAACATAACAAAAATACTTTTTTGATATGCAACTTAACGTAATTTATTTAATTTTTTTATGGCCGACGTCTGTCATTTAGTTTTACATTCATCTGAATGAACCTAAGCCAGGACTGTTTAAAGCACCTGGTCCTAACATTGATCAAGGGCTTCTCTCGTCCAGTGCCCACCTTGACCAAAGGAAAAGCATGGGCCAATACGTCTGAGGCAGATACTTGATGCAGGGGCTGCTATAAGAGTCAGCAGTGCTGCTTCAAATGCCTAATGGGACCCTCATATACAGCACCCGATATTCCCAGATGGTCTCCCATCCAAGCTCTAACCAGGCCCAACGTTTCGGTGATCTGATGACAGTGTTCTCCCCAGGATTCACATCAAGCGTCACGCTTCCGCCCCCCCTCCCTTACAGGGGGGAGGGGGAATTCCGATGAGACTAAGTACTTGAGTCACAGCCCCACCATGGTTGGGGCTGTGGGGAAGCGATTTTTGGTAATTTACACCCTAGATGGCCGGAAATGGTACTCTCGCACTTAACATTTATGTTGAATGACACCTCTGGTTTGGCCGGAAATAACACTAGCGCGCTAGCAAACAACAAAACGATCGTAGCCAACTTTTTCCGCCGGTAAACATACGTGAAGAAACATTTTTTGCGTTCATTACGAACGTCAGGGGGAAGCCCCAATGAAAAAAATAGGCCTAATCTAAGCCTACTCATCAGTAGGACAACTCTAGTTGGCCGGAAACGAAACTTTATAGCGCACTAGCAAACAGTAAAACCATCGTAGCATACTTTTTCCGCCAGTAAACATACGCGATAAAAAAATGTTTGTGCATTCAATTCAATACGAACGTCAAGGGGAATTCCTCGATGAAATAAAACTAGGCCTACTCATGAGTAGGACAACTCTGTAGTAGTTGGCCGGAAAGACACTTCATAGCGCGCTACCAAACCGCACGATTGTAGCCTACTTTTTCCGCCGCCGGTAAACATACGCGATAAGAAACATTTTTTGCGTTCATTACGAACGTCAAGGGGAATTCCCCGATCAAATAAAAAATGCCTACTAATCAGTAGGACAACTCTGTAGTTGGCCGGAAAGGACACCTTCATAGAGCGCGCTAGCAAACAGCCCGATCGTAGCCTTTTCCGCAGGTAAACATACGCGATAAATGAAAACAAAAATATGCCTACACATCAGGCAGTAGGCAACTGTAGTTAGCCGGAAACGACACCTTATAGCGCGTTAGCAAACATTAAAACGATCGTAGCCTACTTTTTTTTTCGCCGGCGGGTAAACATATGCGATAAAAAAACATTTTTTTTGCGTTCAAATAAAACTAGGCCTACTCATCATTAGTAAGACGCCTCTAGTTGCCCGGAAATAAGACTTCATAGCGCACTAGCAAATAGGAAAACGATTGTAGCCTTCTTCTTGAATGTATTATACGATCAAAGCAGCTAGCATTGAATTGCGCCTAGAAAATCAATCGCGCCTTTGTCATTTGATGATGTGCGTATGTTACCGACGAAAGAGTAAATCCCACCGATCCATAGAGAATCAATTAATTCAATGTGATATTGAAAATATCATTGATATTCAGTTTTTAATACACATAACATGTTTACAAGAAAAATCAATCAATCACAATCAATCATTGTTTTAACTGAAAACTTTATTTACAATATACAAGTTACCACATTTTAGACGATTCAGACAACAGCCAATACTAGAGATCGATGGCAGTAACAAAACACGTGCTTACATCTCTCGGCGGCGGCCGGTGAAAGCACCATGTGACATACAATATGCAGTACTGATATCACGATACCATGTGACATCCCTTGTCACTCGACTTTCTCACAAAGTAGGGCCTAACACATTCTAGCACCGATGTACAAATGTTAAGTGAAATAAGACTTTAGCGCACTAGCAAATAGGAAAACGATCGTAGCCTTCTTGAATGTATTATACGATCAAAGCAGCTAGCATTGAATTGCGCCTAGAAATCATTTGATGACGTGCGTATGTTACCGACGAAAGAGTAAATCCCACCGATAGAGTCGATTAATTCAGTGTGATATTGAAAATAATAATATCATTGATATTTATTTTTAATACACATAACATTTTTACAAGAAAAACAATACAATCAATCATTTACTTTATTTACAATATACAAGTTACCACATTTTAGACAACAGCCAATACTAGAGATCGAAAGAGAGACATGGCAGTAACAAAACACGTGTTTACATCTCTCGGCGGCGGCCGGTGAAAGCGAGTCTCAGTTGTTTAACACTTTGTTACGCAGTCTTTTGTTTTTCGTCTAGTGGTCATGTCACGTGTCTCGTATGCATTAGGCTCTTTATGCATGCCGCGCCTCAGCTCTAGAAAAAGTACCGTACCTGCCTGTTAATCTATTTTTAGATTGTTGTGGTTGATATTTTTAAGCGTCACGGATAAGGTTTTAAGCGTCACGGCCGACCATAAAGCGTCACGGTAGAGAACCCAAGCGTCACGGTACCGTGACGCTTCAAAGGCCTGGGGAGAACACTGGATGAGAACCGGTGTTTCAACATGGTAAAGCCGTATACAACTTATTAAGTTACTAAATTCTACACAAAAAAAACATAATTCATGTCAAACCCTTGCTATAAAGAGAAAAAATTGTACCTTTTGTGATTCAAATCCTGGTAGCTAAAGTTTAAAGCATTTAACTGTTCCCCAATTGATCCTGAAACCAGGCCTTCTGAACCTATAAACTACTATCAACAGTATGTGCTAAATGTTGTCATCTTTTTTGTTAATTGTCTGTCCATGCTGAATTTAACTCAACCTTGGTTGTTCTGTGCTGAACAATGGTAACTACCCATTTTCAAATTTATGTAAGTAACTCTCAATTAGTATCTTTGTTGAAATTCATCTTATGATTTTATCACAAGGGTCTAATTTCAAATTATCAAGTCCTCCTATAACTAAGATTACCTTCAAATAAATATATCGTACTTAACTATTAGAGTATGTTCAGACTCACGGAGTTACGGTGGAGTTATCTACGCAAGGCGTACAGTAATCCGTGGCGTTAAAAGCCAAGGTGTTCAGACACAACGACCAACATTCCAATGCCTTGCGTTTAAAACACTCTGATCAGGTCAAAGCAGATAGAACTATATGTATACATTCATGACAATGCATGAAAGTTTACATCATTTACATTGTTTTTTTTATTAATATAATGTTTACCTTCAAATATACCGATTTGTTCTTACTACTTGTAGAATTGCATTTTAATTCAAAATAATTTAAAACGTAATTGTTACATGGACAATTATCTGATTAATTGATTTAATTTATGAAAATATCGTATCACTGACGCCAACTTTACTGTTCATTAAAATCTGAACCTTAAAATACATTTGACATAGCTATTTTGCTGTCGTATCATAGAGTACGGGTATGTAGTTGCTGTCTGCTAAACGTGGTCGTGTATTTTCATTGGTTAAGGTTAAAATCACTGATGCATCACTGGATTAGCCTTATGAAATCTACCCTCTCCCGCTAGAGTTATTAACGCCACTGGCGCGGAGTAACAGCTCCCTAACGCTAATCCGCGGCATGGTTCAGACACAAAAATATGTACACCGCTTACATTACTCCACCGTAACTCCGTGAGTCTGAACATACCCTTAGATTTTAAATACTGTACAATTCATCCATGGGAAGGAATAATGATACAGAATTTTATAATTAATAAATCTACATCATACATCATTCAGAAAGTACAATGAAGAAAACGTGAATGCTACGCAACTGATGATGACTGAATTGGTGAAAAAAATAATGCCAATGTCAAAGGGGAAAAAACAAATTCATTAATGTATTGGCTGTTTGATTGGCTTTACATTCTTTTTAAGAACCACATAATATACTTTCTTCTCCATGTAAACCTTTAAAGATGTATTGTCCCTCAAAACACAAAAAGAGATGAAATGAATCAAACTTTGAATAGGCCATTTTGTAGTTTTAATAATATTAATTCACTTTCACAAAAAATTATTATTCAACCTAAAAAAGACAACATAAATTGTTACATTTTAACCAAAAATCTGTGGACAATTTTTCTTTTTAAGTTACCTTTTTTCCTTTTTAAATTAGCAATTTTTGTTTAGATCCAATTTTTTGTCAAAGTAAATAACTACAGTATTATGTTACATTAAAATGGCATATTAAAAAAAAAAATGTTTAAAAAAGGACAATATATCTTTAAACAATAATTATATTTTTGAAATGTGTTGTTCCTCAAAAACATGAGAAATGAAGATTAATTAAATCAGACTTTGAATGTGTTATTTTGTAGTTTTAATAAAGTTAATCACTTTTTTAAATATTTTTGCTCTAAATTACAGTATCTAGTCACATGCAAACGCAACTCTATAGCTCACTGTAGTGAATTTATTTTAGTTGGTTCCGAGCTTTCTCAGGCGTATATATATTTCCACTCGACGTACACTGCTGTCACTGAATGATAACTCATACAAAAAGTATATTTAACTCAACTAGAACTTTTATTCCTTGTAATTTGATTAATACATCTTTCTACCACTACCAGTCAAGCCTTAATATTTTCTTTATCATCTTTCCGTTTATCTACTCTGATCTTATTCTCTCTTCTCCTTAATATCTATTACATTCCACTTTTATACTGGACATGCAAATTTTAGGCTTCAGAGGAGGATAACATTTTCCCTCCAAAATTTATACGATTTTGATTGGCTAATAATATAAGGCGGACCTGGTCTAAAGCATCCTTCTCTAAACACAGAGAATCACAACATTTAATATGACACTCACTATGTCGGTCGGTTGGTAAAAACTAACTCAAATTTGTGCTCGCGGCTGCAGCTATGTATATGGCCTTGTTTCAGGTAAATACATATTTTTTTAATCCAATTTTTGGTCACAGTGGATATTCTATTATGTGACATTAAAATGGCATATTCAACAACAAAATTAAGAATTATTTTTGCAGGGGGACAATACATCTTTAATTGTTACACTCTCTCCTTCTGCTATTCCCTCAATGTATGTATATTTTACTGTCTTTAGAACTGCATTTTGATAACTATTTTTGAACAATAATTATAACATTCCATAATGGTAATTAAAAACAATTGCAACTGATTGCTGATTTGTGTGAAATAATAAAACGGTAGTAATAAGAACAAAATTAAAAAGCAACAACCTTTTACTCTGAGACAATATTTTCATATCATAGTTTTATGACACGGTTTATAGTCTGTTAGTGGGTTTATTACTGATCATTAACTCTTTGTTAAGGAATGATAATCAGTGGATTACTGTATACTTATACAGCAATGATGGTACATACAAGTACTGTGCATCTTAACAAAGAACACCAGGTACTTTTTAGACGTTCAAAAGGTCGAAAGGTCAAAATAAAAAAAGTGCCTGTTTTTTAAATTTTTATATTCTTGACATCGAATAACCTCTTTTATTAAGGTTATAGGATCAGATTTTTTGTTTGCAAATTGAAAGATGAATTAATGAAAAAAGTTTTGCAGTAATTGAAACAAAAAAATTGATGGAAATTCCTTCAATCTCATTGTCCTTTATTTTGCTTTAAATTTGCATTTTATTATTATTAGAATTACAATTCGCAACCTTTGTGTTTTTGATACAATGTATATATGCACTGTAGCTTGGTGGTTAATGTATAATGGTTTAGAAATCTTGGTTCGAGTCCTTCTGTGGCTCAGTGGAACATTATTCAATATTTTGATGACCAATTTTCTAATTCTTTTTTATTTAAAAAGAGAAGGTACAATATTTCAATTTACAATTTTTTTCATTTTTCATTTACTATCTGGTAATTATAGTTCAAAAGATGAAGTTAGTATAATTTTAACCTTCATTTTTGGCCTGTTTGCAGGTTATTGCCCTTATATGCTTGAAAGTGTAAAAGGTCATAAAACAAAATATTATATATTATTATATTAATTTTAGTTACATATGATTGCATACCATAATTTGTTTAGATGTTTGTTTTTGATTTTTTTCGATGTTTTTTTTTTTCACAATGTACACAGCTTTAATCAAGTTCTAGGTTTATGTCAAGTCATACGTTTCTTTCATTTAATAAGGTTGTTTTTTATTTTTGTTGTAGTTGCCCATAGTCTTAAAACATATTGCCCATCAATAGTATATTATAGTATCAATCTTTGTCTTATCAGAAGATCCACACTAGGTGAACTAAAACAAAGATATAAATTCCAAATAACGACATTGCAATTTTTATCCACATTTGATCGGTGACGCTCTTGTAAATAATTAAAAATAAAGATCATTAAGCTTTTCATAAATCATGAAAATGTTTAAAAGTGTAGATCAAAATGTCAAACTCTAAACATGTCTACCATCTCGTTATTTATTCTATCTCTGTCTTTTAATAATAGTACTAATGAAAATTGCATATTCAGACTCTATTATGGCCAGAAAATTTCAACATTGGACAACTAGAATATTAATTTAATTCTTTTTTACACATTGAATGCATAAATTAAACTAAAATATGAAATATGAATATAAAAAAAAAAAAAAAAATTAAAAATCGACTAATGAACTATGTTCTCAATTACCAGAAAATTTAAAATGATCTGCTATGAAAATACTGGCTTATTTACTGCTAAAATGTCCTTTTCCAGTAATAATAGTATACCCTGGATTAACAACGAAACCATTCATTTCCGTTCCATACACTATTGATATTGTTAGATTATTTCGATTTAGCTGAACACTAAACTTGTTTAATTAATATGTTATAGCAGTAAAACTGTAAAACACATCCTTTGTTTTTTAAAAAGTTATTGTTGTCTAGGCAACCTTGAAGTTATATCAGAAGTGTTGATGTATCTCATCTGAAGTACAACCACAAACCAGTACCATTGAGCGTAATCTAATAGGCAGTGAAATCGCATGTTAAAGATGTCTGCTATTGTAATCAAATATATAGTGCATGGGATTCAAGTTCACACCGTGGGGGTTCACAAATTATCTTGAGATAACGGGCAGTTAAAAATTACTAATTACGCGATTATGGAAATTATGCATGTTCACCACCGCTGTACAGTACTGACATGATTAAGTTAGGCCCACCTAGGGCGTATGCCCGCTGCAGGTCCATTTTGAATTGCCGTAAATGATTAAACACTCACCCTCATCGAGTAAGTATAATTCGTATTTGTTGTTAGGCCCATATTTTTGAAAGAGGTTAACACGTTAATTTAGAAGGTCGCTTCAATGTATAGTTTTGCTTAATTGAAAAAAAAATTGATTAATTAACTATGTTCTCAATTACCAGAAAATTTAAAATGATCTTCTTTGAAAATACTGGCTTATTTTTGAAGGTCGCTTCAATGTATAGTTGTGCTTATTTCCTCAATTTACAAGCAGTTATTGTTTAAAATAAAACAAAAATTTTGTTTTTAATTCTTGTTTGCAAATACGATTTTTGTTTCATATTCAACTTATTATTAGTTTACTTACTATTTTTTTTAATGAAAACATTACAAACTATATGTTCCCTCACACATTTATTCACCTACAGCCAGTTATCCAACATTCAGTTATCCAACATCCACTTATTCTACTTATCCTACATTCAGTTATCCTACATCCAGTTATCCTACATACAGTTATTCTACATCCAGTTATTCTACTTATCCTACATTCAGTTATCCTACAGCCAATTATCCAACATTCAGTTATCCTACATCCAGTTGTTCTACTTATTCTACATTCAGTTATCCTACATCCAGTTATCCAACATCCAGTTATCCTACATCCAGTTGTTCTACTTATCCTACATTCAGTTATCCTACATCCAGTTATCCAACATCCAGTTATCCTACATCCAGTTGTTCTACTTATTCTACATTCAGTTATCTTTAGCCAATTATCCAACATTCAGTTATCCTACATCCAGTTATTCTACTTTTCCTACATCCAGTTATACTACATCTAGTTATTGTACTTCTACGTATTATACATCCAGTTAATATTCACCATCTCGTTATTCTACTATTTACATCCAGTTATCCAACTTCTAGTTATTTTGCATCTAGTTATTCAACATCCAGTTATCTTACATCCAGATATTCTACATTCACTTATCCAACTTCAAGTTATAAGATAAGATAAGATAAGATAACTTTTATTGATCCTCAAAAAGGAAATTCATTGTTATCTTATATGTAGTTATCCTATAATAGGTACACTATACATCTGGTCATTCTGCGTCTACTATTTTATATTATTAGTATAATACTTGTTTATTCCAATTTAATAGAATTAATCATGAAGTTTCATCAAATTCAGTACTTTAACAAGAATTCTTTAATACAGCGCCCTCTACAATTTTGAAAGCACAATAATAGCAACTTATAAGAACTTTATAGAATAAATAAACTAGCTGGTATATCTAACTCAAAGTTTATTAAGATAGTTTCAAACTGATGATGCAAATTAATACAATAAATTTAAATTAGCTCCGCACTTATGTAAAGTTGACTGATGTCTTTACTCCATGTTACTAGCAAGGGTGGTGCCAGGGAAGCTTAGCCCTGTCAGGGAGGATTTTCCATATTTGCTACAGGGAAAAATTCAAATATTTGAGTAAAGTAACTGCTATATTGGTACATTTTGATTACTTGGCAAAACAGAGTTTAAAACAATAGCGTTTACAATTTTTAAGTTATTCTGAATATTTTATTCATATTTTATTTGTAAATTTTGGTATATATGCCTATTTACAAATAAAATATGAATGAAATATAAAATAGAAAAATATAAAAAAAGAAAATTATACTGTATTTTTTTTTTAAACATAGGTCAAAAATCAACATACCCCGTCTGTGGCAATATGTTGCCAAGTACTTGACTCAGTTTCTGAGTGCTTTCATTTACTTTTTGTGTTGCTTTTCACATTGTTCATGTGGAAAGATCCTGTACCATAACAACATTGGTTGTAAATGAAATATTGACATTTTAAAGTGGATATTAATATTAATATTATTAACAAAAGTTTATGAAAAAAAGGTATTGTTATATTACTACATACTGGTCAGTAACATACTGGTCAGTAACATACTGGTCAGTAATGTATTGGTCAGTCTCAAAAGGCTTTGATGCTACCTGTGGTCCAGCTTCCATTAACCATCTCATAAACCATTAAACATATGTTTTAACAATTGAACACAGATTAGTTTTTTATTTTTATAATTTATGAATCAAAATTAACATGACCTAATGTGGACACAATGGTGTCCATTTAAAAAATTATTGACATACATTTATTGGTAGTAAAACGAAAATGGATAAAATATAAATGAGAATTATAATTTGAAATTGTTAACAATCTTTATAAAAGAACTGAAACAAAGGAATACAAGAAAATATAGGCTTCATAAGTAGCTTGATAAGAGATTCCTGATATTTTAAGTTTCAGTATTTTCCAGCTTAAAGTTGAAATTTCTCTCATTTTTTTGAAAATAAAACCTGCTTTTTCCACCAAAAGGTACAAATGCATTGGTGGCTCATTTCCCACAATGCGTTTAGCATTAGCCACACTTTGAAACCACCTTCCATACTTATTATTTACAATAGGTGCTTTTCCCAAAATTTGTTAAATACTTCTGCCTCTATGTTTGGATTTATAGCACTTTTATGAAGTCATTTTTTCATATCAGTCTTTCTTTTCACTTATTTCATGTATTTGAGCACCCTCTATGTTTGGGTGTTTTATAAAAATTATATTGCCCTCTGTTTTGGCAATACAGTAATTTGTTAAGGTCCCCTGTGTATCAGTTTCACTGTCTCATCCTGTTTCACTTTTGTCTTGTCAAGTAGCATAGGTGTTTAGCACCTGTTTGGTCTTTCCGTGCCTCCTTTTATAATTGTTTTGTCTTCTTTGTTATGTATATGGCAGAAACAGTGAATAAATAAAAAAAAAAAAAAAAGTGATGTGTCGCCCTCTATGTTTGTGTGTATGATGAAATTTATATCACCTCTATTGTTTAGCCAAACTTTTATCTCCTTATGCTTAATTTTTTCAAGTTGGCACTTTTTTCACATTTCACTTAAAACTCATCCGCATTTACCCGTATTTCAATCTTGTCAATCAGGTTGTTCGCAATTGAAAAGCCACAGTCAAACTTAAATGAAAATTGTGCAAAAAAAAGTTCTTCATTTCCTGACAATTTTATTAAATATTAAATTTAATTCAACAAAATCTTACAGTACAATTCTAAATGATATAAACAATTATAAAATAATAAATAACTACTTTTATCAATCCCATAATTCTTCACTCTCAGCCCAATGGATTTAATCTATCCCAGGTTCAACATGCTTAAGCAAATAACAAGTCCAATTCCATACGTTTTTAGATGTAATATATCTAATCAAACCATCTTTCTCGGCACAAACATTGTAGATCACTTGGCACTTGTGTACAATCAAACACTAGGGGGCAGATCATTTTTCTTCAGACGAAACGCGTGTGCATTCACTTTTTTCTCTTAGTGATGGCGGCGCTATAACATTTCTTCCACATGTCACAAAAGAGGGTGCATTTTGGTTGCTATACTTTTATTACTTGAAATGGAGAAGAGCGTGCACAAAAGTCGGAAATACATACAAAAATCTTTCGCTCTAAACTCAAATAAAAATTTATGTATGACAGTGACCCTTGGCAACCAATAATCGTTTTGCTTGTTTCAATTTTAGGCCATCTAACTGAGAAGATCAATAGAATTATTAGCTTCCATTATACTGCGGAAACACACTAGAATGTTCAATGTTTATTCTAGCGTGCTCACAAATGTTTTTTGCCTAGAAATAA
This sequence comes from Antedon mediterranea, assembly GCF_964355755.1. Classification (NCBI taxonomy): domain Eukaryota; kingdom Metazoa; phylum Echinodermata; class Crinoidea; order Comatulida; family Antedonidae; genus Antedon; species Antedon mediterranea. The sequence continues at coordinate 34,525,613 of NC_092670.1, read as the reverse complement.
TAATAAATCTGACTTAGGTAAGCAAATTTAGGGATTTAAAGCAAAGCAAGTTTGATAAATCCGATCCCATGTTACATGCTTCCCTGGGATCCAGCCCCAAAGCAAAGTTCACAATACACATATTTTTATTGTATGGATATGATATTGTTTAAACAAAATGTTCTAGCGCCATCTAGTTAGTTGGAGCAGGAAAATTAACAACATGGAATAAATGAGTCTGTAAACAATCAGAATTAAGATAAACACCAAATAAAAAAACACATTTACATTCAAAATACTGTAGTTAAGCACACTTATTTTTGAAATAATATATTTAGTCCAATAAACAACTACATTTAATAAATACATGTAGTTGCCAGCCAAATGAGTTCATTTCCTATAAAGTTCACTAACTACTTTTAGTGAGTTGTCATTCTAGCCTCTTTATTAAAGTCATTAAACATTTATACTGTTTTTCGGTAAATTAATAACATTCACATTGTTTTTATTGATTTGACCTCTGTCTAGGAATTAGCGCATTTATGTTGTTGCATCCAAAGAAATAAATATGAAAAAGTCTTGTGACAGTCAATTTAGGGTACATTCCTAGGCAGAGTTGATGATCCTGACGGACTTGTTTTCGGACTGTTCTTACTACTTTGTAAAGTGCTGGATGTTTTTCCTAATGTCAAATTTCCCGAATTTGAATGTTCACGGAAAGTGGAAGAGTCCAATGGCTTTGATGGTTTGGTACCACAGCGCAAAAGATCTTTATAAGCATTGCGAAATTTATTGTTTTTCCATGCGTAAATAAAAGGGTTCACGCTTGAGTTTAATACTGCAAGAAACGATGCAAAGCGCCAGATAGACGGTGGTGCTGATTGGTTGATATCAACTGCTGTCAAAAGCAATATTGGACCCCAACATATTGAATATGCAACGTAGACAACAAGTAAATTCTTCGCAACTCGTATTTCTCTGCTTACTCTCCTTTGCGCTGCTTGAATACTTCTCCCGAGGTCGCTTTGCGTACGGACACGACTCCGCCGGATAAACATGAATATCTTTGTGTAGCAGAAGATTATTATAATAGTTGAAATATTAAAATACGTTCCAAGGACTACTAATGTGTACAGCCAGTTCCCATCATTTGATATGTTGCACGCCAAAATAACATCGTTATATCCAAACTTTCCAAATCCAAAAAACGGCGGTATAATTGTTATAAAAGACACCAACCATCCAGTCAGACAAAATAATAATGTTCTCTTAACTGTGAAAATATCCTGAGATTTCTGCGGCCATAATATGCTCATATAACGATTGATCGCTATAGAAACGAGGTTTGTTGTTGACGCTGAACAACTTAGCGTGAGTGCAGCACCGAGAAAAAAACAAAGACTATTTGATAGTGGCCAATCACGATTGACGAGTGAAACCACGGTGAATGGATTTGTAACGGTACAAACAATCAGATCAGCAAGTGCAAGATTTAACAAGAAAAAGTTGCCCGGTATTCTGAGGTGTTTGTATTTACAAATCGCAATAATCGTTAGCAAGTTTGCAATTGTTCCGACAACTCCAATCATTACGATTCCTCCAACGTGGAATGAGACGGCGACTTTCTGTAGTGAATCCATATTGCCCTGGAAATAGTCTTAGATTTTGTTAGGGAAATATTTCCCAAGATTTCCTGACACTTGGGATTGAGTTACTTTTCAACAAGTTCAAGTTCTGTCTAGGAAATTTCACTATGTCTAGGGCTAAAAAATTAAGAAATGCCATGTTATTAATATTATAATTTTGTTAATTTAAAAACAACAGTTTAAAAAAATATTAATTATTATAATTTTTTGATATTTCAAGAAGAATGTATTTTGTAAATAAATAATTAATTGAATATCTTAAAACCAAATGAACACAAATTTACTAATAAGAGAAAAAGAAATGTTATCTTTTACAAATTTACATGTTTTCAGTCCTCATTGTGTTTAAATAGGATTCAACCAAAGTTTTTCATCAAAAACATAAGTTTTTTCCTATCATAAAATGTGTGTCAAATTAATAATTAAACAATTATAATTAATAGAAAATTCACTTACTCTTTTTTCAGCTCATGAGAAATCTTCCAATGGATTTAAAAAAATGAAAATAATCTGTTATTAACTGTGAAGATGTAGAAATGTTCAAGAGTGCATGCATAAGCTGCTTTTTAAACAAAAGATTACTTGTAAAAATTTATAACCAGCTAGTTATTTACAAATATGAATATAAATTTATAAGAAATCCCAGCTAGCAGTTTACCAACACCTCTTACTCAACCAGAAAGCATGCATCTATCTTTGTATTTGATTGGTTTCTTGTTTTGTAGTACGTGCCTAGGAGCATTAAATACAATAGCAGATGTGCGCTGCTGTGTGGTTCAGATTGCTGTAAAGGCGTGCTTTCCAATGTCAGAGCTTCTTCAATTGGTCAATACAGAAAGCTTTACGATTTCCTCAATGTGTCATATGTTATTTAGTTTGGTGCCAAGGTGAATTTAACACTATCAAGGTTAATCTATTCGTCTTTGAACCATAATGTAATACCGAATTAGTGTGTACTATATTTTGTTTTGTAATTTTGGTATTATTTATATTAAGTAATTTATTTATTGAAATTTGTTAGCAGTTGTTAAATAGATTTTAATTTTGTATTATAAAATATGTCGAGTGGGTGTTTGAGTGCTAAGATGCATTGCCCCCCCCCCCCCCCTCCATAGCTGTAAAATGTTAATTAATAAATGAAGATTTTAATAGATAGATTTTTTATTTTTAATGTAATTTCGAAAACATACGTAGAACATTTTACTAAAAATATACTACCGTTTTACACTCCATTTTGCTTGTTAGTATTGAATAGTGTTGACATTAAGCTGTCTAATGTGTGATTTATAGTTATTGTGTATATTAGAGTTTTCCTTTCTCTCTCCTCTTTCTCCTTCCTTTTCAGAAACTTAATCTCTGTCTACACTATCAAACTATGAGAAAAAAAGTGTGATTTGCCCAAATATAGTAGTGATATGACATCATCATGTCCATATATGGGCACATCACATTTTTTTTATAAATAAAGTTTATAGTGTAGACAGGATTTTATACTATTTCAGTATTTATTGGTACTCACTTTCGAATCAGTGGCACACACCTTTCGGTGGTGCGTCCATACAAATATAAACAACAACATATAAAAGGTAAATGATGATAAAACTTACGGTGGCCCACAACTGTCACGCACACTATAACACAGAATCACACAATTAAAGAAGGAATTACACAATTAAAGAAGGAATCACACAATTAAAGAAGAAATCGCACAATTAAAAAAGAAATCGCATATAAACAAAAGAAAGCATGAAAATACAAAACGAAATGCACAAATAAAGAAGAAACGCACAATTAAAGAAGAGCTAAGCACAATTAAAGAAGTCCGCAACAAATTCGAAAGCTCCTCGCACAATTAAAGAAGTCTGCAACAAATTTGAAAGCCCCTCGCACAATGAAAGAAGTCCGCAACAAATTCGAAAGCTCCTCGCACAATTAAAGAAGTCCGCAACAAATTCGAAAGTACCTCACACACAATTAAAGTACAGTAGTCCGTATGGAACGCCATTGCTGCCTCCGGCAGGAAACTTTAATTCTATTCGGCTCTTTTACCATTACGTTCGGCTCTTTTAGCATTCGGCGCATTTCTATTCGGCCCATTTACCATTACGTTCGGTTCTTTCAGCATTCGGCTCTTTTTTATTCGGCCCATTTACCATTACGTTCGGCTCTTTCAGCATTCGGCTCTTTTTAATTCGGCCCTTTTTTATTCGGCTCTTTCTGCATTACGTTCGGCTCTTTTTGATTTGGCCCTTTTTTATGCGGGGCGCAATTAAATTCTAACCTTTTTCATGGGGTCAAATGGAAGAAAATCAACGGCTGGAAATGAGTCTATGAAAAGTTTACAAAACATATAGATGCAGCATGTAGAGTGTTTGGTTGGTTGAATTAAATGAATTTGAAGGCTATTTCAATATAACTAAATCATTTTATTGACATGATTAATGTGTTAGTTAGAGAACTTGCAATTGTCCTACCTTATTGACCATTTTGAGAGAGAAAAGGTTTGATTTATGGCCTAGGCTAGCTAGGCCTCGCCTAGTGTCAGCCAAACATTTAATAATAATAATTTACCCTTTCTCTCTCAAAATTTGTTAAAAGATGAATTAATTTAGGTTATTCAACACATCTTTAATCGGTTGGCTACTCATGGTTGGCGCCATGATGATGAAATGTTTGTAAACTTTTCATAGACTCATTTCCAGTCGTTGATTTTCTTCCATTTGACCCATGTCAAAGGTTAGATTTTAATTGCGCCATATAAAAAAATGCCGATTTAAAAAAAGCCCAACGTAATGCAGAAAGAGCCGAATCAAAAAGAGCCGAACGTAATGTTAAATGGGCCGAATAAAAAAGAGCCGAATGCTGAAAGAGCCGAACGTAATGGTAAATTGGCCGAATAAAAAAGAGCCGAAAGCTGAAAGAGCCGAACGTAATGGTAAAAAATGGGCCAAATAGAAATGAGCTGAATGCTGAAAGAGCCGTACGTAATGGTAAAAAGGCCGAATAGAAATGCGCCGAATGGTAAAAGAGCCGAACGTAATGGTAAAAGAGCCGAATAGAATTAAAGTTTGCTGCTGCCGGAGGCAGCGATGGCGTTCCATATGGACTACTGTACTCTAATTGTGCGAGGTACTTTCGAATTTGTTGCGGTCTTCTTTAATTGTGCGAGGTACTTTCGAATTTGTTGCGGACTTCTTTAATTGTGCGAGGAGCTTTTGATTTTGTTGCGAACTTCTTTAATTGTGCGAGGAGCTTTCGAATTTGTTGCGGACTTCTTTAATTGTGCTTAGCTCTTCTTTATTTGTGCATTTCTTTTTATATTTTCATGCTTTCTTTTGTTTATATGCGATTCCTTCTTTAATTGTGTGATTTCTTCTTTAATTGTGTGATTCCTTCTTTAATTGTGTGATTTCTTCTTTAATTGTGTGATTCCTTCTTTAATTGTGTGATTCCTTCTTTAATTGTGTGAATATGATTTATATAGTGTGCGTGACAGTTGTGGGCCACCGTAAAAACTTACATAATTAACTTACATTGAAAAAAAGGGTAAAGCATTGAGTTTTCACCCCAAAAACAAACTTTTTTTTTTAATTTAAAAACTTTGATATCTATGATTTATTAATAAAATAAGAAAAAATACAATAGGAATACAATAATATAAAATATTTTTATAGCCTTTTCTTTTTTTATTGAACAATTTTGTACGAATTTTATCCCCATGCAGTTGAGAGTTTTGATTGATTAATTGAAGAGATCTATTCTACACCAAATTGATCCATTCTCATAAATCATGGCTGGTCCAGTCTTATGTCAATGGTTACGGTAAACTCTTAATCTTTTATGAATACTACCGCACTTTAAGATCATTCTAGGATTAGAAACGCAACACTGTTTCACCACCTTTCTCGCTGCAGATGTCCAACAGTACAAAGGATCCTCCTCATCATCATCAATTTTAAAATTTCATCTCTTTGTTAGTTAGTATGTCTGTTAGTGTATTCCTAATCACTGTACTGTTTCTCATTATCGAGCACAGTAAAAGGCATGTTATTTTCACCTTTACAAATTGTTAAGATTGTAATTGATAGTTTTCATTAATATTAACTAAGCTCCTTTGACCTGGTTTCTAATGAAAATTTAAACAATGGATTTAATATCATATTTTTTTAACAAATAATACTCTTGTTCCTTTTGAAATAATAAAGAACCGATCTTTCAATAAATCAGTTGGAAAACTCTTAATTAATTCTGGTGTCATTCACCAAAATCGATTTTTGTGTAGCAATTTTTAATCGATGCAACACAATCAGAAAATTGTATATCCATGACTTTCATCAGCAACTGTGTTATTTCTACTGTACCAATTGTTGCAAAAGGTTGTAGGTACCAGGTTGTAGGCACCAAAAGCAGTTCTAATGCTGATTTAACACCAGTATGTTATGTAATTGTTGTATTACTCAATATTTTTTTTGTTTTTTTTTTGTATATATTTAGTCGAATTGCCAAGGATAACCATAAGCCAATTAATTAATAATACCCTTCTTAAGACAAAAACAAACATATACACAAGATGCTCTACATAAACAAAGTCGTATTAGAATAGAAGTCTTTGGGAGTGAGTTTTAATTTGTTATTAGAAAAAATCCTGACATATGACAGGGCTTGAACCCAGGACCCTTGGATTGGTAGCCAAGCATCATAACCCCTAAACCACTCTACTTACAATTATTACTCACAATATATATTACTTGCAGAAATTATTTTTGGCCAACTCGGATGTAAATTGCTTTGTTCACGCTAATGATTCTTGCTTATTTCCAGGTACAAAGTATTTGATATTAGCAAAACATTCAACTTTCCTTTGTATTTTGTAGTGTAATTTTAGTTTATATCTTCCTTTGTCTGCATGACACTGATCATTTTATAATAGAACAAGAGCACATAATAAATGACAGTCATTAATACTTTGAGATTTATGCTAGTTAGAAAATCTAGGTTAAATTGATACAAAAAGGTTAACATACAATTTCAGTCAATCTTTTTTTGTAATTTAATGTGCCAATATATGAACATGATGATGTCACATCAATTATCATATTTGAGTATAGCAATACCATAAAACTGGTTTGATAAAGCTTTTACTTTTGCACTTCTTAACTATCTAGACTGTTAAAGTTGTATTGTTTCCCAAAAACATGAAAAATTAATTAAATAAACTTTGAATAGGTTATTTTGTAGTTTTAATAAAGTTAATCACTTACGTAGAAAACAAAAACGAAAAAAGAATAACATTTCCACTTATAAAATGACAAAAAAATAAATGGTTAAATCAACCAAAAACCCCTTGGCTGGCAGCAAATTTGATCTTTTTTTGGTTTAAATGACAGTTTTTTCAGGTAATTACATTTTTTTTTCGATCCAATATTTGGTAAAAGTAGATAATGATTACGTTACATTAAAATGGCATATTATTTAACAACAATTTTGTTAAGAATTATTTTTTCAGGGGGACAATACATCTTTAAGTAGAAATGGTATTTATCAATTTTAGCTCAATCTTTTTAACTGAAGAGCAAAACTAGGATCTTTCTAATTACAATTTTGTATCATATTCGTGTCTATCCTGTCTTTCAAACAATAATAATGAAACTATTTTAATAATAATTAATAATGATAATAATAACTATTTTTCATGTTACAAATAATAACAACTCAGATGTTCTTATCAATATATAGTATTTTATTTTCCAACAGCAGCTTATTCACATTAGTTATGATTAAACTAAACAACAGGTTTCTTTCACTTTGGTAATAAAAAAATAATAAAAACGATTGAATTTTCTATTAAATATATTTAATAAAAGAAACCACCAACTATATTTTCAGATAAGTTTAATAGTTTACTATTGTGTACAGAGCTCAGTTAACAATATGAAAACCACAAAAACATATGGTTCAAATTCTATGAATCGCAATCTTTTTTTGCAAGAAACAGGGTTGGTACGATTGCACCTGTCTTAATCTGATTGTGTTAATAACTTATCTTTAGTTTATGATATACTCAGCAAGTGTCAATCAAAAATATACTTTAATATATCCGCATTTTGCAAAGCTTGAAGCGCTGGAAAAAAAAAACATAGTTTTTGTGGTTTTTACTATTTATATTATAGTTTTGTTTTATGATTTTTAGAAATTCGCAACAAAGAAACCTGTTGTTTAAAGGCACTAGACCTACATTTTTTCAACCTAATTTAAAATCACACACTACATCTTATAAACACTATATGGACCTATTGCAAAAATTGTTCTGATTCTAATCATTTTAGCGGCCCGCTATAAATCCCAACATGCATCATGCACGGATTGATATTTTCATATTGTGATGTGATGCACCCACTTTTATCAATCGTGTGAAAGGGTAAACAAATAAAAGAACCGCTAAAATACCAGGTCTTCCCCAATTTTTTGTATCAACGGATTCTGCCAAAAAACGAATAACAACTAATTCAGCAATGCGACAACGTCAGGCTAGGCCTATAGCTAGCGTACGATGTTCGTACCAGCTACAGTAGGCCTACAAAACTAAGCCTAACTAAGCTAGAAATGTCTACGAGAGAACTTTCGATGCAATCTACTTAGGTAGTGCATTGTTTTTCTCTTTTTGCCATAATTAAAATTAGAACGCATAAGAAAAGTAAAGACCTGGTTTAATGTTTTTAACGTTACATACATACAGTATATGCATTGTTTTAACAAAATGTCAAAAATTGCAGGTCCTATGGTTTATAGTCCTTATCTGAAAAGACTCTTTCTACCACCACCACCAGAACCATGGAGCGAGTGAGCCTCTAACCCTTGTCAATTTTATGGCTACATGGCTCCACTGTCATGGAAAATAACCTTTTTTGTTGTAAAGAAATAGATGTATCAATTTAATAACCAGATATTTATATAAGAAGATATTTATGTCTAGAGCCCCAACATTAAAGTTATAAAATATTGAGAATGATGACACTGAAGAACAAGTATGCATTACCAAGAATTTTGAAAAAGAATTAATTACAAATTGAATGGTAGTAGGTCTGTTGTTGTTCTATTGTTTATAAAATTTAAACAACATTAAAAAAGTCTGTAGTATCTTTTAAAAAGTGGTTACTGGTTACTGCTTCAATGCTGTGTAATATAATAATAAGTTGGGTTTTTTTCAATGTTTATATAATAGAAATTTTAAACCTGGATATACCCTTTAAGGATATTTAGTATTTAAAAAAAAAATGTCTATTTTTTTTTTCTATTCTTTCGACTTTAGTGAGCTACTTGACAGTGATTTTTATTCCTATTTGATGAACCTGTTATGTGGATTTTTTATCAATACATTAATTCATTTATAATGTTTTGTTACTTCTTTGTAATTAAATGAAAAAGAAGGAGATAATTACAGTATCATTATCAGTGTTTCTCACGCATCAACTCTTTAGGTCACCGTGTGCCTAAATATGATATCATTTTAACACATGATACCGCGTTAATTGTCTTTGTGTTCTTCTCTTCTAGGCTTTTGGTTCTACCATCATAAATGTAGTTTTTGTAAACAAAAAGCTTATAATATAAAGTGGTGATTCAACTACCAGTGCTCTATTACATAATGTCATAATATTTAAAGACCTTGTTTATTTGAAAGTTAGTTACAGTATCATAAAATGTCATCATACAGTTTCAGGTCCACAGTTTGATCTTTATTAGCAATGGTATTATACTGATGCTAACCTTTGTTTTAAAGAGTAGGTTCAATGTTCTATTTAGCAATTCCTTTTAAACATGGTTCCCCTTGGACGCAACGCAATAAAACGTATGTGCCACAAGTTGGTTGTCCAATTACAAATGATTAATCTTCTGAACTCTAGCTTGTAATTGCCTAAATTACTTGTGTTGCTTTTTTGTTTTGTTTTATAAATATACTGGCCGACCTCTTCAGTCAAAGACTGGTCTCCCAGATGGCCCAGTTGGTGATGTACTAATACACCGGGGTAACCCCCTACTCGTCTCGAAAGATGTACTAGGTTCTTTAAAGTGCACATGAGCTAGTTGTGCACACTGGACCTACAATTTATAGTCCTTATCCGAGAAGACTCGTTCTACCACCAGAACCATGGAGTGAGTGAGCCTCGAACCCCTGCCGATGTTATGGTTACGTAATTACGGTTCCACTGTCTCAACCACACGGCCACTCAACTCACTAAATCTAAAGATTGTGTTTCTGATCTTTAAGTTATCAACTGGTTTTGTAAATTGGTGTTCGTCTTTAATTCTGAAGATTATTGGTTCGATGCCACACTCTGCATATTATTATGCCATACATTGAATTACTTTCATTAGAAAAGTGGTATGCTTAATTAATGCATTGTAGCTTGGCACCCATCTTGGTTTATTTTATGTCTTTAGGTCGGTATTACGTAGTAAATGAATCACTGTTATATTAGATAAGTGGTAATCTCCCTGGGCTATTTTATGAATCGGCTTCATCCGGGGTAACCTCCCACTCATCTAGAATGATGAACTGGGTTCTTTAAAGTGCACACGGGTAATAACTGTACAACGAACCTCGGTTTATAGTCCTCTATCCGAGAAGACTTGTTCCAGAACTAATAGTGAATCGGCCTCGACCCCTTGCCGATATTGTTGGCTCTTTAGGTACGGAAACGACGCCCCTTCCTTAACCGCTCGGCCACTTGACTCATCCCAATCCAAAAAATATGGGTTAAATAGTATACAGCAATAATCTGTGTTGAAAACCCTGCAAAATATTCTCTATATAATATTCAAAAAGGTAATGAGTTTACCTGTGAAGGGACATGCAGGTGCAGCCTGAAATGTCTCAAGATCAGAGTGCATCATGGTATATCAAAAGATTTAGTATTTTAATTTAATAGTTTATTCTTCTTTTCACTCTTTTTTATATTGATAAACATCAGCCTCAGTTTAGAATGTAAATATTTAGTGGCATTGTTGTATTGATAATAATCTTTTTATATCGTTTAATATTATATAATAGTTTTGATTTATATTGTTCATTGTTAAAAGATAAAGCATTATATTTCGTACCCGTAAATACTGAAACATGTGATGCTTAAAACTTAATGTCATCCTACTAAGATCACGAGAAAAAACTAAAATGACTTTTCAAGCAAATCAAAATTTGCGTACACGTTGTAGAAGGTACTTGTGAAAATGGTTAACTGATACAGACAATGGCTAGCCTTGGAATCTATCAAGATGTCTGTATGATCTAGCTGCAGAGTATAATCTATCTCATGGGAAATCCCAACCAGCTCAGATAATCTTCTAACCCCTACCCTAATTTAGAGTAGAAGTAAATTACCTCATACTAGACCAATTGTAGCTAATTCAATGTTATTTATTATACCCTACAGGGACCACTCGGGTGGAAACTCTGAATTAAAGAGCAAGTATCCAGATTTACTTGTCTATGGGAGCAACGTAGATAATGTACCAGCTTTAACAAAGTGAGTGTACTACGTTTATTTTACTGCAATATGACCAAACAAAACACCTATTATTGATGAACAGAAATGCATCTCTTATAATATATAACTTACAGATTGGAATGACATCATGATAAGATACAGCAGAATTACAAAACAATACAGAACAATTGACTAATTACAGTACAAGACAATAGAGAACAATTGATTAATTACTAGACAATAAAGAACAATTGATTAATTACTAGACAATACAGAACAATTGATTAATTACTAGACAATACAGAACAATTGATTAATTACTAGATAATAGAGAACACTTGACTAATTACAAGTCAATAGAGAACAATTAACTAATTACAAGACAATAGAGAACAATTAACTAATTACAAGACAATAGAAAACAATTAACTAATTACAAGACAATATAGAACAATTAACTAATTACAAGACAATAGAGAACAATTGACTAATTACAAGACAATAGAGAACAATTGACTAATTACAAGACAATAGAGAACAATTGACTAATTACAAGACAATAGAGAACAATTAACTAATTACAAGACAATAGAGAACAATTAACTAATTACAAGACAATAGAGAACAATTAACTAATTACAAGACAATAGAGAACAATTAACTAATTACAAGACAATAGAGAACAATTGACTAATTACAAGACAATAGAGAACAATTGAATAATTACAAGACAATAGAGAACAATTGACTAATTACAAGTCAATAGAGAACAATTAACTAATTACAAAACAATAGAGAACAATTGACTAATTACAAGATACAAGAATTACTAATTATTTTCATGATACACTTTATCTTGTAAAATATAATGAAGTTATATTGTAATCGTGACTCACAACACACCTTGGACTAAGAAACTAGGTCAAGAAAATGGATGTAGGTCATTTATACCGGTACTATTCGTTACTACTTGGAAGTAGACATATAATCTATTAATTTTAATCAGGTTTTGTACTGTAAGGTAGCATTACAATAACATTCCTAATTGCATACAGTAGCCTTTTTTAGTGGGGCACATACATCCCCTTTGGCCCCCCTTTGGTCCCCCTTTGGTCAACTACATTTTTCCAATGATAGGCCAATAGCAAAATTACTGAGGCCCCAGTACATTTGCATGCATAGCTAGATGGTTTAGTACCTGTTTTTTTAAGGGTTTTTTTGTCTGAAAAGCTTCTTTCATCTATATTGGTTTTATTGTACTTTGAAGAAATTGATATACTAAACATATGTACAGTAGGCCTACTACTAACCAATGTTGTTATGCTCCATCGATTTGAGTCGGCTTTGCTGAATTAATGTACTAATTGCATTTTTATCAGACTTTAATTTAATGAAATTATTTATTTTTTTTTTTTCAACAGTAATCTCAATGACGGAGAACAATTTACTGTAGGTTGTTTAAAGTTTACTGCTCGATTTACTCCTGGTCACACTATTGGTAATTGTGTTATATTTATATAACTATTTTAATGTTAGCCCACATACCGAACAGTGGCAAAGACTATTAGATCATCACATTAACATTGGGATTGATGTATGTTTTAATGAATCTTTTTTCTAAGAAAAACATTTGTCCATGTACAATGACTATGTTGGAATGGCGCTAAATAAATAAAAACAAGAACCGATATGTAGAAAAAAAATCTAATTGTTATAGATTCGCAATGGTGATATTCTATTTGTCCCACTTTTAGGCCACACAATTTACATCCTTGATGCTAGCCGATATCAATCTCCTGGTCATGTGTTTACCGGCGACCTTCTGTTCATGGCTGGAACGGGTAAGTGATAAGCCTACTCTAGTTTGTTTGCTTGTCTATTGTTCTACATCCATTTCCTCTTGATGTCTGACAGAGATGAATGACAGATGAGGATAATCTTCATAGATAAGGACTAATAATAGTAATAACAGTAATTGTAGATTTATAAAGTGCAGAAATTAGTGCTTAGATTAGAGCATGATGATAATTAAAATGTTTCGGATACAAAAAAGTACCAGTGTATATTTTGCTTGTGTGCACCTCACTTGTGTGCACCTCACTTGTGTGTACTTTGCTTGTGTGCACCTCGCTTGTGTGTAGTTTGCTTGTGTGCACCTCGCTTGTGTGTAGTTTGCTTGTGTGCACCTCACTTGTGTGCACTTACTTAGTTTGCACTCACTTGTGTGCACCTCACTTGTGTGCATCTCACTTGTGTGCACCTCACTTGTGTGTACTTTGTTTGTGTGCACTAACTTGTGTGCACCTCACTTGTGTGACCTTATTTGTGTGTACATCACGTGTGTGCACCTCAATAGTGTGCACTCACTTGTGTTTGTGTGCACAGTTTATCTTTCAAGATGAGTAGGGTACTTGTGCTCACAGGGAGAAGAGCATAATAATAATCTATGATATAAAGATATTTCAGGCTTCCTGGAATGCAGAAGCTAGTGTGTCCAGACAGGATTAGTGCCCTACCTTGTTTTGAAAATTTTTTTTTTCTTAAAATTTTGTTCAATGATTAGAAATCTTTACTATTGCTGGTATTGCAAAATTCCAAGAAGATTTAACTATGCTCCAACCACATGACCACTCAACATTTTACATTACTGGGTTAGCTCTTCAATTGATGGTAATGCAAAATGGCACGTAGTCTGGATTGCAGAGAGCACAGACAGGAGTGCCCCACCTTGTCTGGAAACACCTTTTTCATAAAGTCTGTTGAATATTGTGTTAGCTCTTCAATTGGTGGCATTGCAACATTCAGGTGACTGCAACATGGATTGTGGAGGCTAGTATATGCAGACAGGATGAGTCCCACCTTATCTGGAAACACCTTTTCATAAAGGTTATGGGTCAAACTCAATAACGTTCTACAAAAAAATGGCTATTTTCATCCACCTTTAGAATTAATAACCATTTCAAAATGTATGAAAAAACAAATTTAATTACGCTAGAAGATCTGCTTTTGTACAGAAATAGTAGTTAGTTAGGTGAGTTTATTGTAAAACCCTGTAACACGTCCAAACCAGTTTGACAAAAAAAGTGCGTGCCCAAAATATGGTAGTAATATATGATTTCGTGTCCAAATATGGGCACATTACATAAAGTTTGATAGAGCTTTAAGAAGGTGGAAAAGCCTACAGAATTAGGGTTGTTGAGGATCTACGTTTTGATTATTGTAATTATGTAGAATTACCAATTTGTTGTGTTCAAATTTAGCCTAATAGGGGGTGGGATTATACTCGAACATGGGATTACAATTGGTCATTGTACGGTTTCAAATTACTTTTCATAGTATGTACATTAAAATTGCTTTGTTTGGCTTTGAGATTTGAATCTATAGCAACTTTTTAGGTTATATGCATTATCATGCATATAACCTCTTGATTCTGTCAGAATCTTTATTTATTTATTCCTTTATTTATTCTTTCCTTAGCACTATTTTGTCCGTCAATTATCTTGATATCAGTTTCATCTAGCTAAGTCAATTTTTCAGAGTTTATTCCTTATGGCCAGGAATCGATGTGGTTATGTTTTCACGGTGCGCAATCACAAATTACGCGGTCTACGCGCGATTTCACGAAATCACGTTTGTAATCATATCTTCACAATCATGAATCACTTTTAAACAAAATTTGGTACCCATAAATTTCAGGTCATATTTCATCATATGGCAATATAATTACGTGCGTAGCGCATATAACGCATGCGTACGCGCGCTTAAAATTTTCAAAATTGTCAAAATTTATTTTCGATGAAATTAGAGTACGTTTCAGGCAATTTTAAGCGTTTAAAAAATTGCCATGAGTGCGCAGATTTTTGCACGCGCACTGCGCGTTATACGTTAATGCACACTCTTTTTGTCCGATTTCGGTTGTACAACCTTTCTTTAATAATATCATCATATTTTATTCACTTTTCAACGTGAAATTGCCTTATACGAGCACGTGTAAGTTAACAAAATGGTGAAAATATGCTAAATTTTAAAATTAATATAGATCGTCAGAATGCTCGGGAACACATATTTTTTATTTCATTTTCTTGAAGTGTATGTATCTTATGTATGATTTAATATTAAACTAAGTGAACAAAAGTTGATTAAGCCATAATTAATTGCATATTAAATAAAAAAAAATTCATTTCGACAATCAAACAAATTATGACATTTTCTTAGGCCATAATAACAAAATTAACATTAACTTTCTTCCTTCAAAAGTTCATATATTAAAGTTAAAAGTATATAGTTTGACAGTGCATCATTTTTGTACATTTTTAGAGATGTCATCATAGTAAAAAATTATAATTCATTGCGGTATGTAATAATCTATCTGCACCAAAGTGGTTACTGCATAGTAAATACACGGAGGAATTTTTATACAACTTTTAGTCAGTTGTGTATGGCTCGGTGGTCTGTGCTCGTGTTTATGGCACTCAAGGTACCGAGATCGAGTCTCACCTTGGGAAACGAAATAAGATTTTATTTTTATTATCCGTATTGTTTGTTCAAATTTATTTCTTAATGTATATATTATACACATGATTTATAATGAAATCTAGATAAAAAGTAACTTATGTCTTTATTATTATGTAACAACAAATGTGGTTTATGAAATTATACGCAGAGGAATCTTTGTCGGATTGTGATACCGGCTATTGTATTCGCGTTAGCAAGGTCCTATCATATATTATAAATAATTAAAGAATCTGAGAAAATCAATCAATCAAAATATCTTTTAAAAATCAATTATCTTTATTTAAATCAATGCATATAACCTATAATTCGTCATAGCGACGAACTAAATCTAGTTTTATTTGATATTATCACAAAGATACCACAATATTTTTTTATTGCTATTGTAAATTTTTATTGCAACTATTCCATATGGCACGAGCAGTGATATTCACTTCTTTTTTAAAGTAGACGTGTGTTTGTTTGACCAGTGAAGACCTCATCATATAATGCTAACATTTCATTATTAGTCATAAAACAGAAAATTCTATAAAAAATCATGCCTTCTAAAATGCGATTGGAACCTCTTGTATATACAGTCAAAACTGAAGATCATAGAAAATATGAATAATTTAACAAGTTCACAAATCCTTAGAAAAAATAACCCTGTGTTGACTTTTAGATATGACTTCTTAGTGCTTGTTTGTGCTGTTATGTGAGCAAATAACCTAAAAATTACTCTGACTAATTTCTTAGAAAAAAATATAACTATAAAGCAAACTGTTTCCAGGGTTTGCTTATTGCAAGGAACAAAATATAATGTGAACATGAACAGTTTCTAGAGTTTGCTTATGGCAAGGAAAAAAATATAATGTGAACATGAACAGTTTCTAGAGTTTGCTTATGGCAAGGAACAAAATATAATGTGAACATGAACAGTTTCTAGAGTTTGCTTATTGCAAGGAACAAAATATAATGTGAACATGAACAGTTTCTAGAGTTTGCTTATGGCAAGGAACAAAATATAATGTGAACATGAACAGTTTCTAGAGTTTGCTTATTGCAAGGAACAAAATATAATGTGAACATGAACAGTTTCTAGAGTCTGCTTATTGCAAGGAACAAAATATAATGTGAACATGAACAGTTTCTAGAGTTTGCTTATTGCAAGGAACAAAATATAATGTGAACATGAACAGTTTCTAGAGTCTGCTTATTGCAAGGAACAAAATATAATGTGAACATGAACAGTTTCTAGGGTTTGCTTATTGCAAGGAACAAAATATAATGTGAACATTAACAGTTTCTAGGATTTGCTTATTGCAAGGAACAAAATATAATGTGAACATTAACAGTTTCTAGAGTTTGCTTATTGCAAGGAACAAAATATAATGTGAACATGAACAGTTTCTAGAGTTTGCTTATTGCAAGGAAAAAAATATAATGTGAACATGAACAGTTTCTAGAGTTTGCTTATTGCAAGGAACAAAATATAATGTGAACATGAACAGTTTCTAGAGTTTGCTTATTGCAAGGAACAAAATATAATGTGAACATGAACAGTTTCTAGAGTTTGCTTATTGCAAGGAACAAAATATAATGTGAACATAAACAGTTTCTAGGGTTTGCTTCTTGCAAGGAATGAAATGTGAACATCAACAGTTTCTAGGGTTTGCTTGTTGCAAGGAATGAAATGTGAACATGAACAGTTTCTAGGGTTTGCTTGTTGCAAGGAATGAAATGTGAACATGAACAGTTTCTAAGTTTTACTTATTGCTACAGTAGTAACAAAATATAACATGAACATGAACAGTTCGCAGTATATGAGCTTTGCCAGGAACCTCAGCCATTAATTTTTTTTGTCAATAGTGTTTTCAATATAGTTTGAAATAATATTTTCTTATGTCGAAATTAACTTGTAATCGTATGTATTTGTTTTCTTAAGCATTTCACTTGGGTAGTTATAAACTATAAATTCTTTATTTAAGTGAGGGTTAAAGGAAGTTGTTTTATAGGTTGCAATGGATACAGGAAGTAATGTGGATCGAAATGAAGGATTTCTGATTTATACTTTTGAATTGTCTTTATACATTTGGCTTAAAGTACTTTTCATCGCTGCCCGTCACATGTTGCGTATCGGCTCCAGTATAAAGGGTAGACCAAGGTCAAGTTACCGAATTGGTCTGTGTGGGATGGTATTGATGCACACGTTGAAACTTGTTTAAATGCAATTTAAGAAGAAAAAAACCGTTCCTAGATTTTTCATGGTTAAATTGAGCTAATTTTAAAATGATTTCAGATTTCATTTGCATTTGTTTTAGGGTCAGGGTGGGATCTTCAACTTTATCTTTATCATATTTGCCTACAATTGATTTGTTTGATGGTAAAAGTAATATAGAATTATTTGAGGTTGAGATCATCTAATTATTGTTTTCACATTCTAAGTATTGACAAATTAATCCATCATCATTAGCCTGACGAATGAAATATGGAAAAAAGTTTTAAATGTTATTATTTCATACACATATAGTAATAACAATAATACGAATTTGTAATGCGCCAATTCAAACAGTGAGTCAAAGTGATTAAAGGCACAGTGTATGAGAGAGCTCAGAATTAAAAGGTGCTTAGGCCATATGTTTTAGTATTAAAAGTAGGAATGGAATAAACATTTTTTTAAGAGGAGCGAAGATTCGAACCAAGGCATCTATAAATAGAACATGTGTTCTTTTAATCTACCACATAACAACCTGCAATGTTAAACAATATAAGACAAAGACTGAATGAAATCTCAAATGTTTAATGTAGTAGTATGTTATGATTTTACAATCATTAAAACTTTATTACCATTTTTATTCTGAAAACATCTTGTAACCTTTCTTTTATCCATTTATGATTTGCTCAGATTTGTTTGATTTTATACGGTCAAACTAAAAACTTTAAACAAAAGGAGCATGTGATGAAACGATAAAATGAAATTAAGTGATTCCCATTTAATGGTCTGTTATATAAAACTGAATTTTCACGAGAGCTAAATCTGTACCAGCATTTCATATTTCTTTTACTAAATGTTCCAGTCTTGTATAAAATTAGTATTAGATGTGAAATTCTTAAATACAAGTGGAGCAACTTTATAAATTTCTCGTCTCTACTTATTTGTATTAAAAAAATAGAAATCATCATCATCAAAATGAGGCATTTGTTTCAAGAAGAATCTTATTTTTAACATTTCATCCTCTTAATCCATTTCTTCCATCTTCCAAATTTGTTTTTGTCCCTTCGAAATGGCCGACATTCCTCTCATCTCCAATTCCATGCTAAAAACTCCCGCTTCCTCCACTCTACCCTTCTCTCGCCTATAAGGTTGGTGTTTCGTTTCGGTTTTCGTTTCGTTTATTTTTCCACTCACTTATATATATAATTTGAACAAACATGAGTATACATATATTAAATGTGGGTGGATGGTGGTCACAGTAAGTTCACTGAACTTTAAGTCGTGACTTCCGTAGGCCTATAAGTATAGTAACAATGCTACGTAGTAGACTAAAATATAAATATATAAAAGTGAAGGTACATAAAATAAAAAATAAAAAAAATTTAATTATAGAGGTTAAGGTGTTGACATTCACTCGTCTACGACCCTAAAATCATTTAAACATAAACTTGATTAAAACTTTTAAATATTTATTTATATACTGTACATAATAATATTGTAGAAACATTTTTGAAATTGTATTTGTATTTTTTGTATGTGCACGTGTTGATCTGGGCCTCCGTGGTTAAATAAACTTGAATTGAATATATAGATAATTTAGATAATAATATTTTTTTGTATTTTTTAGGTCGAATGTTTGAAAGTTCAGCGATGGAAATGTTACAATCTTTAGACAAAGTTTGTGAACTTGCTGATGATACATTTATATGGCCAGGTAATAAACATTAATGTAATTAAAAAAACAAAAACAAAGAAAGCTGTTTGCCAAATAGCACAAATAATAAAAATAACAAAATGGAATTGCTTAATAATAAAAATAATACAGTATTAGTGAATTTAGGTTACCAAACCTAACTATATTTCCCTATGGAAACAGGTAGCATACCACAAACCTGTTTATTCGCCATGTAAAAACAACAATGATATTTTAAGTGTTGGTTTAATAAATAGCATGTGTTTTTTTTACACAGGACATGAGTATGCTAAGAGTAATCTAACTTTTGTACAGCATATAGAACCAAGCAATGACAAAGTTAAGGTAAAATTTGATGTATCATAGAAAACAATAGATTGTTGTATGTATGTGTAACTTGTCCAGGAAATGTTAAAGTGTTTAATAGATATGTTTATTATTTTTACTCTCAATATTACTTATTTATGTATGATATGCAAAATATAGTAGTAACTAGTAAAACAAGCCGATAAAAGGACTTTTACTGTGAAACAATTTAGTGTCATGAAAAGTACACAAATAAATGGGCTATGTCAGTTTACGTGCAAAGTTCCTTTTAGATGAAATATATTTAAATATTGAGGATTAGCAATGGTATAAAGACTATGAGTGCTCATTAGCTAAAAACAGGGCCTCGGAACTCAAGAGGTCTCCAATCCACTCATTTTTAACCTGCTATGAAACAACACTTTAAACATTATTTGAGTACATAATACTATAACATAAAATGTGATTTCAGATTTATATTAACAGATTTGCCTCAGTAAATTTCCCCCTGACCAAGATCTTATATGAACTTAAACAACAAAGAAAACAAATAACTGTTTATATATTTCACTGATTGAACTTGTTTTGTTAAAACATGATTCTGTTGTCAATAACCTCCATTTTAGATACGTTGAGTTTATTACAAATTTACATACTCCATTTCTCATATATGACAACATTATTTGAACATCCATGCGTGTGACAAAAACTTTTGAAATTTGCCCTTTTCAATCGTATTTTGTGTCATATGATAAATGATTTTCTCAATTTCTGAGATAAATAAAATTTGACTTGGAATTAGAAATTATAATTGTTTTGTTCATTTGGTTTGATCATGGAGAAATAAGTTCTCCATTGTTTGATAGTAGATAGATATCATTTAATTTATAATACCTGCAACCAATTCACTATAAATAGAATTAAAATCAACTTTTCAAAAAGAAAGTTTACACAAATAATCCAGCTTGGTATAATCCAATGTTATTTTAAGCTATTATAAGCTAGTTGAATATTTAATTAAAACACGACAAAGAAATGAAAAATGCACTTTAAAAGCCTTCTCTATTAATGTTCTTTGTTTGAAGCTTTATTTAATTTTTAATGTTCTCACAACAAAAATCAATTAATTTGTGTCAATGCACTTTCATATTGTGGGACTGTCTATTGTATTCTAAACAATACAAAAGGATTTACATATATAAAAGTCCTTTGTGTCTGATAAAAGAATTCACTATATTACTTTTATCAGAATTAAATATTGAACAAATTGTTGTAATTTGATTTTTATGACTTAGAAATGAAAATATGTATTAATGTTAACTAGAATTATAGTCTTTGTGTTTAACATAATTACAATGATATTTACAAATGTAATTGGAAACGAAATGCAGACTTCATTACATATTATTAATAGTGACTGTTGAAAGATGTCTTTGTTATAAACAAGAATTTACTTTGTTTTCTGATGACCTTGCACTGGATTGAACCAAGGCCTTGGTGGTAAGACACGTTCACGTGAACAACACTTCCTTATCAACCATGATTTGAGGAAAGAGCGCGAAATTACATGTAATTAAACAACACATATCAAAACAAAACATGTATAATCTTTTATTAATTCACGCCTTCCTAAGCCGCAATTATTTTTTTGGACCCTGGATAATAATATTTGTGAACAAAAGCAGGGCATATAGTGATTTCACAATATGTTGAGTTTTTTCTCACTTCTTACTATGTACACTTCTGCAGTAGTTCACGTGTATATAAGTCAGTATTTTGTTTTCAACTTTGAAAACAAGCAGCTACATTTGTAATTTGCCAAAAGCACAGTTCACTGGAAAGTTTAACAAAATCTTCAATATTGTTAAAAGTAAAAAGTAAAATTCAAAGAACAAGAACAAGAACAAGAACAAAAAGGGGGATAGACATTTAAGAACCATGACTGTATATATCATTAGTGGGAAACGCAATATAAGTCTGATACATTGTTTCCAACAAGCATCTACCCTAGACTGTGCCTATGGACCTTAGGAAGTTTAACCACAATGTATTGTTAAAACATAATGTAACCTTTTTTTATACATTCACCATTGTATATAGTACAATAATAGAGAAAATTGTTTCTCATAATGGAAGTTCATTTTTATCAAAGGATTTAATGAATGTAAAAACAAATATGGTTATGTGTGCTAATTTTTTGTCAAGATTTGGTAGTTTTGTGTAGGTTTATACATCAGTTTTTTCTTTGGTTTTCCACAAGTTCCCTGACGTGAATATATACATTTAACAAATCTTATTGTTATATAAAAATCATTTTTAGTTAGTAAGGGAAATAGCAGAAGTCTACAATCGAGTTGGGGATGAAATCATAATACACTGTTGAGGGTTCTAATTTGACAATGCTTACACATAGTTTCTTCTAAATGTTTGCTGAAGCTAATCTTGTATTAATAATTTCAAATACAAGTTAAATTGTTATGTAAAAGTGTTAAATACAGTAATATTTCTTTCTACTAAATGGCAGATTAGATTTTGAGAGGAGTTACGAAAACTACAGAACATCAGTATAGGGTCTATTACCCAGTATGTGTGTGTATGAGATATTAGATTTTGCCACTGTGGAATTGCTAGGCTAGGTATGGTAACTTCCGCTATAGTGGGTGATAAAGTCTTTATTTACGCTGTTGATTTAATGATTTGAACTGTTGGATAAGCCTACCATTACATTTAAGTTCAAACTAGGAGATCAGCCAAACTGGTTATATAATTAAAACGACTTTCTAGACAGTTGAAATCTGTAATCCCCAAATGTATTATATTGCTGTATAAACAGACTAAAGGCCAATTTACATAAACAAGCAGTAACGGTAATAAAAATATAGAATCTATGTTATTCCTTATTACCATTTACACACAGCGCGACGCAGACTTGTTTCTGCTGACAATAGATACAGATTCTACGTGGGAGAATCTACACGGCTTTTTCGCTTACCGTTACCGTGTGTGAAGCCCACAATCTGAAAACGACTATAAAAACCAACTATAAAGTACTATAAATTCACATTCTAAAGTTGCATCAAGTATAATTTCAGTCATTTTATTTTTTTTCCCAACAGTTTCAAATTTTGTCATTGGTCATTTTTTTTGTAAACAACCAAATAGGTCACATGCTTATGACAGAAAGAAATTTACATATATTTGCAGTTTGCCAAAAAGATATATAGTGGATGATAGTACAAAGTTAATTATCCCTTTGTTTTCAGATGTTAATGTTTTTTGTATTTTGTTCTTTTGTAGAAAAAACTAGACTGGGTAATTGAACAAAGAAAAGAGAGAAAAATGACGGTATGGATTGCATTAATTTTGTAATTTTGTGGATGGGTATGGTATTGTGTGTGTCTACCATGTCGAACACAGGAGATGACCCCACACCCCCTCCCCTACCATGTTGAACACAGGAGATGACTCCACACCCCCTCCCCTACTTCTCTTTCATCTTCATTTATGTACACAATGGCCAAGAAAATAAGACAAAGTAGCTATCTAAATTCTTTACTATTTGATTCTTTAATGATGTATTAATTGTTAATTAGTATAACCACAAGATTTGTTAAACAAATCTATTAATACTATATTTATTTTTACATTTCATCAATTCAATGAATCTTTCTACTCCACTCTATAGCCTCAAATGAACATGATATATATAGTTTATGCATCCTGTAATTGGGAAGTTTATCGCTTTTGGATGCTTATAAAATTAAGAAAAAAAAAACCTTAAAAAAACCAAGAACTCGTACATTATGAAATAAAAAACCTTAAAAAAAACCAAGAACATTATGAAATTTAAAAAAAAAAAACTTGAAAAAAAACAAGAACTCATACATCAGAATGCTTTTGGATGCTTATGAAATTAAGAAAAAAAAACCCTTGAAAAACCAAGAACTCATACATTATGAAATAGAAAAAAAAACCCTTGAAAAACCAAGAACTCATACATTATGAAATTAAGAAAAAAAAACCCTTGAAAAACCAAGAACTCATACATTATGAAATTAAGAAAAAAAAACCCTTGAAAAACCAAGAACTCATACATTATGAAATTAAGAAAAAAAAACCCTTGAAAAACCAAGAACTCATACATTATGAAATTAAGAAAAAAAAAACCTTGAAAAACCAAGAACTCATACATTATGAAATTAAGAAAAAAAAAACCTTGAAAAACCAAGAACTCATACATTATGAAATTAAGAAAAAAAAAACCTTGAAAAACCAAGAACTCATACATTATGAAATTAAGAAAAAAAAAACCTTGAAAAACCAAGAACTCATACATTATGAAATTAAGAAAAAAAAAACCCTTGAAAAACCAAGAACTCATACATTATGAAATTAAGAAAAAAAAAACCTTGAAAAACCAAGAACTCATACATTATGAAATTAAGAAAAAAAAAACCTTGAAAAACCAAGAACTCATACATTATGAAATTAAGAAAAAAAAAAACCTTAACAAAACCAAGAACTCATACATTATGAAATTAAGAAAAAAAAACCCTTGAAAAACCAAGAACTCATACATTATGAAATTAAGAAAAAAAAAACCTTGAAAAACCAAGAACTCATACATTATGAAATTAAGAAAAAAAAAAACCTTAACAAAACCAAGAACTCATACATTATGAAATTAAGAAAAAAAAAACCTTGAAAAACCAAGAACTCATACATTATGAAATTAAGAAAAAAAAAAAACCTTAACAAAACCAAGAACTCATACATTATGAAATTAAGAAAAAAAAACCCTTGAAAAACCAAGAACTCATACATTATGAAATTAAGAAAAAAAAAACCTTGAAAAACCAAGAACTCATACATTATGAAATTAAGAAAAAAAAAAAACCTTAACAAAACCAAGAACTCATACATTATGAAATTAAGAAAAAAAAAACCTTGAAAAACCAAGAACTCATACATTATGAAATTAAGAAAAAAAAAAAACCTTAACAAAACCAAGAACTCATACATTATGAAATTAAGAAAAAAAAACCCTTGAAAAACCAAGAACTCATACATTATGAAATTAAGAAAAAAAAAACCTTGAAAAACCAAGAACTCATACATTATGAAATTAAGAAAAAAAAAAAACCTTAACAAAACCAAGAACTCATACATTATGAAATTAAGAAAAAAAAAACCTTGAAAAACCAAGAACTCATACATTATGAAATTAAGAAAAAAAAAAAAACCTTAACAAAACCAAGAACTCATACATTATGAAATTAAGAAAAAAAAAACCTTGAAAAACCAAGAACTCATACATTATGAAATTAAGAAAAAAAAAACCCTTGAAAAACCAAGAACTCATACATTATGAAATTAAGAAAAAAAAAACCTTGAAAAACCAAGAACTCATACATTATGAAATTAAGAAAAAAAAAACCTTGAAAAACCAAGAACTCATACATTATGAAATTAAGAAAAAAAAAAAACCTTAACAAAACCAAGAACTCATACATTATGAAATTAAGAAAAAAAAACCCTTGAAAAACCAAGAACTCATACATTATGAAATTAAGAAAAAAAAAACGTTGAAAAACCAAGAACTCATACATTATGAAATTAAGAAAAAAAAAAAAACCTTAACAAAACCAAGAACTCATACATTATGAAATTAAGAAAAAAAAAACCTTGAAAAACCAAGAACTCATACATTATGAAATTAAGAAAAAAAAAAAACCTTAACAAAACCAAGAACTCATACATTATGAAATTAAGAAAAAAAAACCCTTGAAAAACCAAGAACTCATACATTATGAAATTAAGAAAAAAAAAACCTTGAAAAACCAAGAACTCATACATTATGAAATTAAGAAAAAAAAAAAACCTTAACAAAACCAAGAACTCATACATTATGAAATTAAGAAAAAAAAAACCTTGAAAAACCAAGAACTCATACATTATGAAATTAAGAAAAAAAAAAAACCTTAACAAAACCAAGAACTCATACATTATGAAATTAAGAAAAAAAAAACCTTGAAAAACCAAGAACTCATACATTATGAAATTAAGAAAAAAAAAAAACCTTAACAAAACCAAGAACTCATACATTATGAAATTAAGAAAAAAAAACCCTTGAAAAACCAAGAACTCATACATTATGAAATTAAGAAAAAAAAAACCTTGAAAAACCAAGAACTCATACATTATGAAATTAAGACAAAAAAAAAACCTTAACAAAACCAAGAACTCATACATTATGAAATTAAGAAAAAAAAAACCTTGAAAAACCAAGAACTCATACATTATGAAATTAAGAAAAAAAAAAAACCTTAACAAAACCAAGAACTCATACATTATGAAATTAAGAAAAAAAAAAAACCTTAACAAAACCAAGAACTCATACATTATGAAATTAAGAAAAAAAAACCCTTGAAAAACCAAGAACTCATACATTATGAAATTAAGAAAAAAAAAACCTTGAAAAACCAAGAACTCATACATTATGAAATTAAGAAAAAAAAAACCTTGAAAAACCAAGAACTCATACATTATGAAATTAAGAAAAAAAAACCTTGAAAAACCAAGAACTCATACATTATGAAATTAAGAAAAAAAAAAAACCAAGAACTCATACATTATGAAATTAAGAAAAAAAAAAAACCAAGAACTCATACATTATGAAATTAAGAAAAAAAAAAACCAAGAACTCATACATTATGAAATTAAGAAAAAAAAAACCAAGAACTCATACATTATGAAATTAAGAAAAAAAAAAAACCAAGAACTCATACATTATGAAATTAAGAAAAAAAAAAAACCAAGAACTCATACATTATGAAATTAAGAAAAAAAAAAAACCAAGAACTCATACATTATGAAATTAAGAAAAAAAAAAACCAAGAACTCATACATTATGAAATTAAGAAAAAAAAAAAACCAAGAACTCATACATTATGAAATTAAGAAAAAAAAAAACCAAGAACTCATACATTATGAAATTAAGAAAAAAAAAAAACCAAGAACTCATACATTATGAAATTAAGAAAAAAAAAAAACCAAGAACTCATACATTATGAAATTAAGAAAAAAAAAAAACCAAGAACTCATACATTATGAAATTAAGAAAAAAAAAAAACCAAGAACTCATACATTATGAAATTAAGAAAAAAAAAAAACCAAGAACTCATACATTATGAAATTAAGAAAAAAAAAAAACCAAGAACTCATACATTATGAAATTAAGAAAAAAAAAAACCAAGAACTCATACATTATGAAATTAAGAAAAAAAAAAAAACCAAGAACTCATACATTATGAAATTAAGAAAAAAAAAAAACCAAGAACTCATACATTATGAAATTAAGAAAAAAAAAAACCAAGAACTCATACATTATGAAATTAAGAAAAAAAAAAACCAAGAACTCATACATTATGAAATTAAGAAAAAAAAAAACCAAGAACTCATACATTATGAAATTAAGAAAAAAAAAAACCAAGAACTCATACATTATGAAATTAAGAAAAAAAAAAAACCAAGAACTCATACATTATGAAATTAAGAAAAAAAAAAACCAAGAACTCATACATTATGAAATTAAGAAAAAAAAAAAACCAAGAACTCATACATTATGAAATTAAGAAAAAAAAAACCAAGAACTCATACATTATGAAATTAAGAAAAAAAAAAACCAAGAACTCATACATTATGAAATTAAGAAAAAAAAAAAACCAAGAACTCATACATTATGAAATTAAGAAAAAAAAAAACCAAGAACTCATACATTATGAAATTAAGAAAAAAAAAAAACCAAGAACTCATACATTATGAAATTAAGAAAAAAAAAAAACCAAGAACTCATACATTATGAAATTAAGAAAAAAAAAAACCAAGAACTCATACATTATGAAATTAAGAAAAAAAAAAAACCAAGAACTCATACATTATGAAATTAAGAAAAAAAAAAAACCAAGAACTCATACATTATGAAATTAAGAAAAAAAAAAAACCAAGAACTCATACATTAGGACTCATACAGAACCATTTTCTAAACAGTTTTGACCTTAAACTTTGTGTAACATGCAGGAAAATATAGCAATTACTATTTGAAGTTAAAAACAATTTAAATGTGTTTATATTTAATTTGTCTAGATTCCGTCAACTTTGAAAGAAGAAATGGAATATAACCCTTTCCTTCGGACCCATACAGAATCAATTCTGGAAATTGTTGGACTTAAAATTGACGACGAGTGTAAGGACAAAGAAGCAATCCGTGCAAAAGCTCTTGAAGAATTACGCACACGAAAGGATAAGTATTCCTACAAACTATAAGGTCAATGCCAAACACTAGGGCACTTGGCAAACATTTGGCCTACATTGTATTGTTAAACTATATATACAGTACTTGAGGATAAGCCCACTGTGAGGTATAACATAAGTTTCACCTCAAAATTTGGAAAGGAATAATGTGAATACAGGTCAAACAACATTTGACCCTTACAGTATGTGCAGTATAAAGGCCAATTTACACAGACGAGCGGTAATGTTAAGCGGAAAACCGCGTAGCTTGTCCCACGTAGAATATGTGTCTATCCTTAAGTGGAAACTACCCATCCTCTCCGCGTTTTGTGTACATGGTCATAAGAAATAACATAGATTCAATTCAATTATTTTATTCTGTCAAGGACTCTGGCTTGAAAATTGATTCTATATTTTTATTACTGTTGCCGCTTGTTTGTGTGAATTGGGCTTAAAGCTTATTATCTCTCAAACTTGAAACAATTTTGCGTTCTACAGTAGTGGGGTGAAGGTATATGCTTGGGTCAAATTGGGTTGTTTGCTTTCTCTATGTAGGACCTGTCTAAAAGTTGTCATATATTATATATTTGTGTCTGCTTAATAGCATGAATAAAATATTATATCGAATTACAAGAGATCTGAATTTGACATGTATGTATATAGAAAATATTGTTTGAAGGTTTGCATGGCGAATTCAAATTTACACCACGTATTTTAGTTAATTCTCACTCCTGGGGACAATCAAAGCATATTGATCGAAACGTTGAGAAACTCAACAATTCTTTTCAGAACTATATGTGGTAATAATAATGTAATAACTTTATTTTTTCTCTTTTATAACAGAGGCACAATTCTCAAGAGATGTGCAACAAAAAAAAAATAAATATGGACTTATCTTACTACACAATCAAATACAAACATTATAAATTATTACATTAAAAAGTATATACACATTAGGTTATAAAAATACATTTAATACATTTGAGCGAAAAGTAAAAGATTGTGTTATGGACGGATATTATAAATTTTGTGGCGTTCTTTCCACGCAGTTGTTAAAAATAATTTACACCGCAAACTTTATATCAACATATAGAGAAAATAATTTGAAAATGGATTTTTTAATTCAAAAGCAGGGGGAGTGGGATTGTATTATAAAAATGGCAGTTTTGAATGCTCTTCTGCCTTTTATTCTTCCACCCTATCATGACCCGTTTATTAGCTTAACATTTTACTTTCACAGTACTGTTAACTCTCCAGAAACTGGACAACCTGAGACTTACTTACTTATTTATTATTATGCTATTGGTCAATTACAAATGTAAGATGTATTACTATACTATAATGGATTAATTAAAATTATGAGAAACAATGCAACATTACACACTGCCATTATTAAGTAAAGCTTAATATTTTGATATTTATGTTCTTAATCTAGTGTCACATAGTCTTTTTACACTTTTTGATCACATTTATTTTTATATTTTCTTTATCCTTTGCTTTTTATACTACAAAAAGTGTGTAAAAAAGTGACACCTGTTATTATAATTATTAATATTGTTATTATATTATTGTTGTTCAATTATGTAAACTATTATAGTACCATATATATATTGTATAGGAACAATGGAACATTATTATACACTGCCATATTGAATAAACCATAGATATATAGGTCCATTAATAAACTTAAGGATTTTGATATTATATTCTTAATCTAGTGTCACATAGTATTTTTGTAACACTATATGATTAAATTTATTTTTATATTTTCTTTTATCCTTTGCTTTTTATATTACTTAATTAGATAAGATACCTCAAGTAAAGGACATTTAACATGTTTTTACACATTTATACTTTCATTCTTTTTCCAACAATAATTTTTCCAATATATTTACATACATAATTCTCTATTGCATTCCCAGCAGAAAAGACAACTTGTATATGACATGCGATTGGTCACATAAGCTGTAAGCTTTTCAGCAAGTGATATAAAAAGTGATAAAATATGAATATACTGTATACAAATACATTATTATTTTATTACTAATTCCTGTGCTATATATTTCATAATTATTTTTATTATAATACTATTGTATTTTCCAATTGTTTTTATTGGTAAAGTCTGCTTTTTATTTATTTTTTATAATATGTATTATTGTGTATTGTCCTTGATACTATATGTAAACTATACAAATAAATATACAATATTGTGCAAGGCTTATGATATTAAAAATATTTATTCGGATTATATTTTGTGGTTGATGTCACTTCCTGTTTGTTGCTTACAATTATTCATATCATCACCGGTAATAACTATAATACTTTACTAAACAAATAAAGGTATAACTCAATATATAGGTGGCGCTGTCCATTTTCTATGAAAATATAGGGCTTCTATAAACAAAATTCAAACAATCAATTCACTTGCTTCATCAAACATAATATGCCTAAAACGAAACATGAACCAAATAAGATTATCTTCATAAACTCAGACTTTCCATGGAATGGTTCTGCAGAGTACAGTACTTCTTCTTTATTGTATCAAACAAAACAATTTTAATACAAAAGGTAGCCAAGGTATAGCCGAAGCTAATCAAGCTTGGTACCTTTTATCTTAACTAACTTAAGCTACGAAATTTATTTAATTAAGCTATATTAATGATGAAGACAAATAAATGACAATAACTAGAAAGACACTCCGAGAGTGCCTACTGTAAAATTCTCCATAAGATTTCTCCGGTAAAAAAGATATATATATATTTATATATTTGTGTGTGTCTTAATGCTGTTTCTGATTTAGGCTAATTTAAATACAAGCATGTGTATGCATGGAGGTATACCTCCATGGTGTATGCGAGTTTGGTGAAATGGTTATGTAACAAGCCTTTCAACAACAATAGCTTCAGTTGGCTAACAATAGAACAGCAACGCGAAAATCAAACGAGTGAATTTGAAAAGAAATAGGTTTTTTAAACTACTCGCATAAAAAAACGTGCACATTAAATAAAATTATGTTTTAAAATTACAAATCAGAAATTATAACTCTTGCTTCTTGTACAAAAATGAAGTTTTTTGGACAAGTAGTTTTCGAGAAAATGCAATTACAGTTTACTTGTTACTTTAAGACTGCTCGCCGGCTTTTGAAAAATTTTGTCCTATCTTTTAACACTAGCAGGTCTGAAAAGTATACTAAAAAGGGGTTCAGAATTGGGACCGTGGTCCGAAATGGTCCCAAAATTTAATGGAATGGTCCTTGACCACATATCTATCTGTAAATTCATTTTGGTAAAGACCTTGTAATTATTTTTGAGTAATCCTGCTAACAAACAAACAGACAAACACACGCGATCGATTACATATACCTCTTTGGCGGAGGTAAATAAAGTACAATAAGAATATACATTATTACATATTATGAATAATAATGTAACTGTTGGAGCTAAAATTGTTTGATGTTGTTGGCTTTAAAATTGTATACATTTAATATAGTTCACTCCTTGAGATAGTTTGCTGCCACCTTTCTGCTTTCTTCGCTTAGGAAAGCTCATTTGCATTTCTATAGATGACAGGTGCCTTTGTTTTAGCTGTCCATGCATTCTATCATTTTGTTGTTGTTTTGTACCTTGTAGTCTATGATGTAGTGGAAAGAACAACCGGGTAAGCTAAACTTTATTATTAATAAACAGAGGTTATTATTCTGCCGTTGTTTGTTCAACCAAACTATTCATAATTACATTGGTTTGATGACGTAGTACTAGACCTGTAAACGCGTAATCGTTGCAGGTTACTATGTTTTTTTCATTTTTTAAGTTTTCCATCATATCTTCTGTTTCGGCTTCAACACGGAAGAGAAATCGATTGAAAAGTCATGACCGTACTAGCGATTGTGAGAGTTTTCTTCGAAACAGTACAATTGTTGATACTAATTATTAGTTTAATATTTGTATCGTTTACTTTTAGTTGCAATTTCGTCGTATAATTTATATTTATAGCATATTATTTTTGGAAGCATTGTAATTCAATAAGGAAGCGTGAACTTTTTTAACAATTAAAAAAGTATTTTTTTGGTAATTTTAAGCAATTGTTTGTTGAAGCATTCATTACTAAAATGTTTTGCGGCTTTGTTTTATCTTCTGTTGAACCAAATTTACACGCACACTTAAAAAAAAATATTGTCTTTCAAAAGTGGGTTTTATTTCTTATTTTTTTAATTTAGAATATTATTTAACTATTATTCGTATTTACTTAAATAAGAAAGAGAAAGAACTCTCTTTTTAGAATCCTCTTTACAACTGTATATTCTTGATATTCATTATGTAGGCCCCAGTACTGTAATATGATTAATAATGGTCACTAAAAATCAATGGTAATATTATTACCATTGGCTTTTCGTTACCATATTAATCATTTTCATAATTTGCCAATTATAGTTGTATAGGCCCTAACAAAGTTTATTTGCATGTTAATCGTGACTTATAATATAGGTCTATATATATAATATAGGTAAGATGACCTATTTCTTAATACGTAATCACCAAAATTTCTAATTTAAACTAATCTGTCAATTATTGTATAGGCCTTATACAAAGTTTGTATGTTAGTCGTGACTTATAATATAGGTTATATATAATATAGGTCACATGACCTATTTCTTAATACGTAATCACTAAACTTTCTAATTTAAACTAATTTGTCAATTATAGTTTTGTATAGGCCCTATAGGCTACAAGGTTTGTTTGTATGATAGTCGTGACTTATAATATAGGTTAGGCATAATATAGGTAACATGACCTATTTTTCTTAATACGTAATCACTAAACTTTCTAATTAAAACTATATCTGTGGTGATCACACTATGTTGAAACATAGAGAAATACTTTTTTCTCCATGGTTGAAATATTAAATCATCACCAAGCGTGTACATATTTCATTATTCCAGGATAACTCCGCCTCCTTTCATTGCAATACCAGGATATAACAAATACATCCTCCAATCACTAACCTTGATATTCAGGATGTTAATATTGTTATGATTTCACATCATGTGACGTGCGTAAAGAGGCGGTGTGATAGGGCGGGCCTGTGTGGCCCAGACAGCGTCATGAGAAGCCATAAAAACACTTGTTTTAATCCAGTCAGCACGCGATCAGTTGCTATCACGCAAAATATGATTAGTCATAAATAATGATACAATATATTAGAAATATTAAATTTAATTCACATTCTTAATAGAATAGGCTTATATTGTTTTCCGTTGACGGGTCGATGTAAGGCGGTGGAACTACTGTTAATCTTGTTTTCGTTTGCGGTGTCCATCGCATTTATTTATTTATTTATTTTACTTTTTATATTTTTACATTTTGTGTATATCAAAACACATGAGCTGTAATATCACCTGAGTGACTAATACATGTTTATGTCTCGTCATATTGTATTTTTGTGAGGTCCCTAATGAGCGTCGGGTGGATAGACCACCCTCGTAATATTTTTGAAATAAAAAATAAATAAATAAATATATTTTTTCTTTTTGTTTAAGCGTAACGTCAATGTCTAGATTAATGGATTTAATGGCTGTTTAATTAAGTATAATTGTATTCGTAGTCCATCTGTAAATGTTTCGGTTTACCTAATATGTAATGTCATATTTTATTTGTGTCATCTTTATCATTTAGGCTTACAAATATTTTTTTCTAATCTAATGCTTAGGCCTAAGTTTATTTTTCGAAACCATTTATAATTTAGTGTTTTTTAGTTGTTTTAGTGTGATTGATTCTGACGCTATGAATAGAACTAACTGACAATATAATTTGTATACCTTAAATATAAAAATACGTCCTTCGAGTCCTTGCGTGAGCTTAGGACCCGTCAGTACTGTATGTGAAATGGCAGGTATGGCATTGTAGATGTTTGGCTTGCTCAATGTGTTCAATGTATAACAACTTCGTTGTAATATTCATACAAATGTGTAAAGATATCGAATTCCAGAGGTTGTGTGAAAATCTAATTTTACCCGCAGTACAATTTTTATTACAATTATGAAAACTATTTATCATTGGTGTATTAAAATATTTTTTAATACATCCATGATGCTGTAACCAAAGTAAGGCTTGTGCCAGAACTTTAAGGACTATAAATATCTGTGAAAGTTCATAGCGACACAATTTGTAATAGGGAATTTGAATGTTTTTATAATCATTTATTTTATTAGTTTATCAACTACAAATATCAATAAAATACAAAGATCGATACCTTCCACAAAACTTATCCAAAGAAATTACAAAATGAAACAATAGTATCACTTTCAAATGATGGACACGTGACGTATGCAATCATCATGTTAATTGACACTAATTGAATAGAATCTTTCAGCAGAGAACAAGATTGAAGTTATGTCTAATTTATTTAATTGATTGATTGATACATAAATATCTATAAAAAGAAAGTTTATACTTTCTATTTCTGATTGTTTATCATTTGAAAGATTTTGCTTAGTAAATAGTTCTTTGAAAAGTTTATTTTGATATCAATATTGATCAGATGGACACGAAACCAAGGAATTATCACATGCTCTACAACGTTCTACAATATATCGTGTTTAATCTGTGTCTTCTGATCAGTTGATTGTTAGATATAACTGAAGAACATGAAAAGCCTGTTAAAATTTGATTTTTACTTTGTTAAATATGGCTCATACGATCACATAAAACGTACGGAATAAATGGACAAGATGGTTATAGCTATTCAATTACTACCAAACATTCTCTGAAAAAAACTTTCAAGAAATACGTACTTTCCATCTTTCACTATAAAAATAACGATGAAGGAATATAGATAGGCCGGGACGAGGATAATCAACTTACACAGATATCTCAATGACAGTGAATGTTAAATCTTTCAAAGACCCCGATGGAATTTTCTTTTATTGTTCTTCTGGAGAGAACTTAAACGATTCAGAATATAGAAATAATTAGTGGTAACAATTTGACTTAAGAAACTGGTGGTGGAGAGCATATTTTATTGTGTAGCTTTATGGTTTGAGTTGGTCAAAGTAGGCCTACGTATAAATAGATATTGAATGGAAACTTTCACAATACTGCCACAGAGTAATGCTTTCATGATTTGTCTGTTGGTATTTAAAGTGTTACTCCAAATCACCATTAAGCCATTACACAACCGACCCCAGGGATGACGGTACCAACAAAATGATAACTGCTAACCCAGATCTTACATCAGCTATTTAGCACACGTCAGATACTGTAGAATTTGAAGTAAACGATATAACAGAGATACAGGCAAGCTCTTGGAATGAGGGTAGACTTATGCCAACAGACAAAATGATAACCGCCAACCATCATACAGATTCTGTAGAATTTGAAGTAAACAATATAACAGAGACAACTGTATCAGGCCACCATGATACAGACATATTCCAACAGTTCAGAAAAGTCAATTGCGACCAAGATTTAAAAGATTTCAGCATCATAATACTTGGACTCCTGTTGCTGGTTGTTATAGTTGTATTGCTTTATGTACTGAAAAGATTCCACGATGAGAAGACAAACACTGGAATGAACCACGACAAAACAAGAGTAAAGCATCATAAATCCGTATACAGGTATTGTGGAAATAAAGATGATGGTGATAATGAAACTTCAGCAAGTAGACGAGCAGAGGTTGTGAAACCAAGGGCAGCAGACAACGAATCTTTTAAATCATTTTCAAATCTTTTACTTTCAAATAATAGTAAATCAGCGGAACGATCTGAAGATATATATTATAGAATTTCAGATGAGAAAGATCAATCTTCAACAAGGAGACATGAGAAAGCGGTAAGACCTAATCAAGCAGACAACGAGCCGTCCAGATTTAAAAAAGAAAGCACAAAAGAAGAACCATCTGAAAACATATATTATGTCATTAGAAACAGTGACAATCGACTTTCAGCCAATCGACAGGTAGATACTGCAAAACCAGAGCAAACAGATGAATCCTTCAATACGAATGTGAAACAATCTGAAGACATATACTATAGCATTGCAGATGATGATTATCAACGTTCAACATATCATAGTCAGCCAGACGTTGCAAAACCAAATCAAGCAGATAATGAATCAACTAAATCTACCGAAGAAAATACAAAAGTGAAACCATTTGAAGACGTATATTATATGGTTGTTTTTGACGATGATGATGATCACCATCAACCTTCAACAAATAAAAAGGCAAAAGCACAATTTCCAATAGAACTTAATGTTGAACAGGCTGAAGATGTATATACCAGTATTAATGAAAGTATACTGACGAAAGTAGTGAGACAGCAAGAAGACAATGAACCATATGAGTCTATGAAGGAAAGTAGGCCTACAAAAGTAGCACAAAATAAATATGTATATACAAGTATTGATGAAAGTGATCAGCCTTCAACAAGTAAACTGACAAACGTAGTGAGACCAACGCAAGATAATGAATCGTTTGAGTCTATGAAGGAAAGTAGGCCTACAACAGTAGTACAAACTAACGATGTCTATACAAGTATTGATGAAAGTGATCAGCCTTCAACAAGTAAACTGACAAATGTAATGAGACCGAAGCAAGATAATGAATCTACGAAGGAAAGTATAAAGGTAGAACAATCTGAAGGTGTAGGCCTATATAGCATTAAAGATGAGGAAGCAGATAAGGTACATACCTCGCAAAATGTAACATATAACACAGAACGTTTTGAGCTCTTCACAAATGAATATTACGGCTGTAGCTTCAATGTGACCAATGAATCCTAAACTGCCAAAAAAAGAAATAGAGGATAAAGACGACACTATAGTTGTACAGACGCAATGATAATGATACAATATTTTGAAATATCATCTGAATAAGAATGCGGAACAATAATACATTCAATAATAAACTGACATTTAAATGTATTCTCTCAAAAGAGATGTGAAGATGATAATTATTTATGTTCGGTTTTTTGACGGATACAATATGTCCAATATCCTCGAAACTTATGTGATTAAAGGCAAACATTTCAGTTTATTTTCGTATCATAATTATATTATAACTTGGCCATATGTAAATTCGATAACGTGATTGGTCAAAATGCGACCGTTTCGATGATCGAAAACGTTTATATCCCTATTTTGACTATATATCGTTTCAATACAAAGCAAGTTGTAAACTATGTTTACTAAAAATTAAATTAATCAGAATTTTTAACTTTTACACAATCAGATTGTTCAGATAGCAATTGCATTTTTATAACACTTTTGTTAACATTTTATTATACCATATTTTTCTATGTATTTTTCTAAATTTGTTAAATGTCGGTTTTATTGTATCGTTCAAGTTGACAGGGGCTGGTAAAGCACATCACAAGATGAAATTATACTTATATGTTTGGTTTTTTTTGCTATGTAGAAAGATTGAAAATAAATAAATAAATTAATATAATATGTATAATTCGATTTCTTTGAAAATGTGCATTAAAAACAAAATTTAAACTATCGGTCCATTCGAATCTAGCTCGAAATTTGCCTGTTTTTCATTAGAAATTACTCCCAAAGTCTTACGGTTTCTCTCGAAAACATCTCAATAATAGCCTATGACGTAATCAATGTTAATGCACTTATATTACTATGAACGCATGAATGACCGATATATCGATGAAACTAGTTGAAAAATGGATCCTATTGGAAATGTGTAAAAACAAAATGCATGTACTTGTTATTGCTTATTGTTTATCACGCTGTGTTTATGAAGTAAAGCTATATCATCAATAAGAAAGACAATATATCTACTTTCTATTTTGGTTGCTTATCATGCGAAAGTGTGTCTTTATCATGTAAAAATCTATTGCAATGTAGTTCTGTATTTTACATACATTTTGTGTCGATGGTCAAATGTCGTACTACCGGCCATTTTGTCGTAAAAATGGTTTATTAGAGTAAATATAAATATACACATTTTGAATAAATCATTGAAAATATCAATTTTCCCTGACTAGTAGTTTTTGAGATATGGTTACCCTGTAATCTCTGTTTGCAATTTGTTTCACTCAAAATGTTAGATTGCCTAACCTTATTATGAATAAATGGATGAAAAACAAGGTTAAAAAGTCTTCTGGTGATCAGTTTACTGATTGTCAAAAATTTTACTGCAGATCATTTTATGATTGTGATTACAATAAGACATTATACAATAAACTGAGCGCACATTGAGAATTGTATGTGTGTACTGTAGAGTACATCACAAAGGGAGCAGCGGCCATGAAAGCCAACTATAGCCTAACTGGCAAAAAATCAAGACTTTAACAAAGAGACACATGGATGCGAACATTGCTTTTATTGTGTAGCTACAGTTTGAATTCAAAAGACATTGCAGTGAGATGTGCTATGGATTGTCAACTAGTTATTACAGTGGAGCATCTGGCGAGTACTGAAAATTGGTTCAAGGTATGCCTAAATTATAGAGACAAAAGTAAGCTTCGAATGCAAACAGACAAAAAAGAACCGTTAAATACCAAACAGATGCCGGATCAATACAATTTTTGTAGGCCTACTTTGAATCTAAAAAAGATTATTCAAGTTTCAACTGTTGAAAATTCAAAAGTTATCAAGACTAAATTTGTAAAACTTTAACATTTCTGTTACTTTATCTTTCCGAAACCATAAAGCCAATGTATCTTTACAATCTGTCATTATACAGTAACATTTTTTTTTACAAATATGATTCCATTTTTAAGGTAAACAAATCTCTATAATTACTATTTTCTGAACAAAACTCAGTAAACTTTTAAAACCAATCAAAAATATTATCAAAATAACAAAATGAAAATGAAACAATAATGAATAAGATGTATACACATGCCTGGATGATGGTAATCAGCAGTTATTTATATAATTAACATTCAGTGTTACATACTGTAGGCCTACATGATTAAATATCCAGAGAGGTTTAGGACAATTCTTAGGGGAGGAAGAAATAGCAATTGTATAAAAACCGTAGAATATAAGAGTTTTGTACCATACTGGAGAATCATTCTAAAGGTTTACCAACAATTTGAAACTTTGATTTGACACTGTTGGTAGCGAACATTGCAGTGTGGTGGTTAGAGAGTTTGACATCTAATTTGAATGGAAATATACGTTAGTGTCTGGTGAGTTTGTACTACTTTCGAATTTTAAAAGTAAAAATGACAACAAATATGAACTCTAGTGATGTTGGCGTGTCAACAGAGAACATGGTGACCGGCACTTATCGAACGAAATGTAACTCGTCAAACGATATATTGAGCATATTCAATTACGATGAATATTTAAAAGATTTAGTCATTATAATACTTGGAATCCTGTTGCTGGTTGTTGTTATTGTATTGCTTGGTGTACTGAAAATATTCTACGATAATAAATCAAAAACTGGAATCAAGAACAAAACAAAAGTCAAACAACGAAGAGATGGCGTTACATATGATGAAGATCAACCTTCTCTAAGGAAACATACAGCAGAAGTATTGCGATTAAAGCAAGCACATAAGGAACCTCTTTTACAAAAAGTAGGCCTAAATAGTAGGCATACAAATCAAACAGAACAAGTTGAGCTATTTACAAATGATTGTTACGGCCACACTAGTTTCAATGTAACCAATGAATCTCAAATAAATGAAAAGGAGTCGGACTATATGCAACACATTGAAACAACGCAGAGAAATAACAATATAATATGTAGTACAGATGACAACAACGATGATGATTATGATTATGATTATGTAAATATAAATATGGCCTAATCATGATTATGGTTATGCAGTCTATCTATTATATTTGAAAGACCTAAAATCTGGAATGCTTTACTGATAGACATTAAATAAACTACTGGTCTCAATTCTTTTAAGAGTAAAAATTAATTTATCCGCATTTTGAATATTGTAGCTCTATCTGGAGTGGAACCTCTAAACGTAATTTGATTAAAGTGGAACGAATTCAACGGTGGGCCACTAAATTTATCCTTTACTATCCCGAATCCGATTACAAACAAAGACTTGACGAGCTTAATCTCCTACCGCTTTCTTTCAGAAGAGAAGTAGCTGATCTCAAGCTTTTTTACAAGTGCAAATATGGCCATTACGATATTCAAATTGATAACTATGTAAAATTTAATTCTTCTAGCGAAGGTTGTCGAATTACAAGAACTGCATCTGACCAGCATGTTCTTATGTACGAAAAGTGTAAAACTGAATTTCATAAATTATCATATTTTCAAAGGATTATCCCCATTTGGAATCAGTTACCGTATCGAATCAGGTCTATCAATTCTCATTTACTTTTCAATAAGCCTGTTTGTAAATTTTACAGTGAAAAATTTAAAAACAATTTTGACCCAAATAATACATGCACGTGGATATAACGTTGCCGATGCTACCGATGCAGGCATCAATAGTTCAGTTGGTATGTTTGTTTGTATGTATTTTTGTTACTGTTATGTATATGTTAAGGGGGGATGTGGATAGAGGTGCTTGTCACCTGTTCATCCCTTTCTTTTTGCTGTCTCTGTATGCATTGATAACGTTTAATAAATAAATAATAGAATAAAATGAAATCAACATAATAATGATGTCGAATCTACAACTATTTGAAGAATTTTTTTTTGCTGTAAATTTTGTCTCTTCTTTTTAAAGTGAATATTTTCACCATCAAAAAACATATACGCAGGGACTTCGTCAAAAAATGGGCAAATTTCGACATTATTATTTTTGATGACAATAATAATCGAATTTTGAAAAGTGATATTTTGGCAATTTAAAAAAAATTGCTGTAAGTAGGTCTATGAAGATGATGTTTCCAAGACAAAATCATCATTTCAGTTTTTATCATTTTCATTACTTGTTATTTGGTTTGTGTTCATGATATGACGTGTTTAAGATTATCATGACGCCGATCCATCTGCCGAAGTTAATTACACACTGGGTGTCACGAAATCAATTAGCAACATAAATATAACTACTAACAGATACTTTGTTCAAATAATGATTTCAAAACATTATA
This sequence comes from Antedon mediterranea, assembly GCF_964355755.1. Classification (NCBI taxonomy): domain Eukaryota; kingdom Metazoa; phylum Echinodermata; class Crinoidea; order Comatulida; family Antedonidae; genus Antedon; species Antedon mediterranea. The sequence goes on along the minus strand of NC_092670.1, from coordinate 34,484,469 downwards.
AAACATCTGTGAAGTAATCGAAACGATCTCTCTAAATACATAGATTAACAATTGCTAGCCGTGAGACTTATAAAACAGCCAATTACATAATTATCATAAGTTAATTTACTTTTCTTCTAAACAAAATGGGAGGATTAAATAAAATTATCAACGTAACATTTGGATTTCGAGAAAAGCCACTAATACATCTGTAAAGTTCCCCAACCAATTACATAAAACCAAGATTTGCCCGAGAGGTGAGACGACAACATTTTAGGCCTACCTATGCTATACTGAGTATATTGCTAAAGTCTTGATAATTCACGTGTAAGTACCGTTTACTTCTTTTCTCAAATTAGCACACTAACTGTGTAGTTAGTAATGTTGGAATGGTAATTCTTTATTTGTGAGACAGTTTTTATCAGAAATTGACTGGTATCTTGACAAGCCAGGTTTTCCAGTGGAGTGGAGTGAAGATGAAGCTGTCTGGCAGTTTTAGATACGGTTACTCTGGTTTGGTTTAAAGCACGGGGTTTTTGGTGATCTTTCCCCTGCGCGCCAGCATTTTGTAAGCCGGCCGTGTTTCTTCTGGACATACTGTAGTCTGTCCAACAATGTCTTTTCAATAGAAAACAGTAGTAATCAGCATTATATTTAAACCACTTTAGAATATGGTTCATGACGCTTAAATGCACTTTATGAGTCAATTTAATTCAATGCACATTAACTTTGTGAAATGTGTCGGCAAAGGTGATGAGAGTTCTCACTTGTCCTAAAAACTGCTAATGAAAGTGTTGAATGCCTACATTTTCAATCATGGTATTGTTTTTAGATGTATAATGCAGTGAAATTTCATTTTCATTTATTTATTACCTTTTATATATTCCATTTTGGCCTAGTAAATTAGCACATTTTTTAAAGAGTAGGCCTAGGTAGAGTCGACGCGGGCGTTATAAAAACATCGGCGAGGATAATTCTCAGTGCAAGAGAAATAGTAGATTCCATTGTAGGTTTTCACATTAAACTAAACAATACAACCATTGTTTAATTAATCTCTAAATAAACCATTCTCAATGTTGCTATTATGACGCACGATGAGATATCAAATCGTTTAAAAACTTAATTTTATGATTACGCCAGTATTATTTTCTATACATATTTCATTTTAATACGTAAAGATTAGATAATTATAATTGTATATTTTAATTTTCATACAGTAAACGTAAACAATGAAGATTGTGTTTTTAGCTTTGACAATAGCTGTATTGTCTATTGTTACCGAGTCATATCCAGTAGGTTTATGCCCCGCATTCTGGACTCCTTTTCAAAACAGTTGCTATCGAATCTTCGGGACCAAGCTAACGTGGTCTGAAGCAGAAAACAACTGTAACACTCACTTCAATGGGTTTGTACCTTAGTTTTGTTTATCGGTGTTCCTTATAATATTATTACATAATTTCGTTAAAACAATACCAATAGGCCTATGTAAATGAATTGAGAACAGTGTCATTGTAGATAATATGTGCGAGTTAAACTTAAATGTGAATATTCTTAAATCTAATCAAAGGGCTGCAATGGGACATTTGGTGTCAATCCAAACTGATGATGAAAACCAGTTTATTGCACTACTTTGGAATTCAGCTACAGGTGGTATGTCAGTAACTAACTTTCTCATTACCATCTGGCTTGGTTTGACTGATGCAGCTTTGGAAGGTTCTTGGAGATGGAGCGAAAACAACCAGTTGGTGACTTACACAAACTGGGGTAATAACCAGCCAGACAATGGTAATGCTAATCACAACGAGCACTGTGGTCATCTATGGAACATGCATAATTCAGTCACAACATGGAACGACGCGCCATGTTCCTATCAACTATTTTATGCATGTGAGCTTCCACAGAATAGTGGCCAATAAAAAGGCAACGCAAGGACGTAAGCAAAACGTAAGTGATTTGACCAATCACAAGCGATGGATCATTCGAATTGGTTGGATTGGTCAGCTGGCTTGCATTGCATCTCGTCCTTGCGTTGCGTCGCTATATCTCTAAGCTTGATGTTATTAATTTCACGTAATTTACTCATTTAATGGCTTCTTCGCCTCATTTTGGGAAGAAATATGTAAGTTAATTACTTTGCGGTATAATAAATACATAGAATGAAAAACGGAAACATTATGTTTGTGTTTTGGGGTGAACCTGAAGGCAATTTTAATCAAATGAATGAATAAAGATCTTACAGTACCCTCAAACTTGACTAGACATATACAGATGACTGCTTAGCCAATATACAATATAGCAGATTTTAAACTGACTATGCCTCTGACCTGACAACATATTCTGATTTCTTAGACTTAGATTAGTATTCGTAAAGAGGATATATTTTGCCACACATGGCGTATCATAATTAGGCCTTTTAATAAAATTAAATTCTTTCGAATTTTAAAAGTAAAAATGACAACAAATACGAACTCTGGTGATATTGGCATGCCAACAGAGAACACGATGACCGGCACTTATCGAACGAAATGTAACTCGTCAAACGATATATTGATCATATTCAATTACGATGAATATTTAAAAGATTTAGTCATTATAATACTTGGAATCCTGTTGCTGGTTGTTGTTATTGTATTACTTGGTGTACTGAAAATATTCTACGATAATAAATCAAAAACTGGAATCAAGAACAAAACAAAAGTCAAACAACGAAGAGACGGCGTTACATATGATGAAGATCAACCTTCTCTAAGGAAACATACAGCAGAAGTATTGCGATTAAAGCAAGCACATGATTTTTTTAAATTTATTTATTCGGTATATAAAAATATATTACAAAACGACAGTCAAGGACTGAAATGAAATGTATTACAAATGACTAAAAATTAGTTAAAATTGCTATAAAAATAGAAACATCTTAATAAAATTAGATATCGTACCATACAATTAAAAACATACATGAATAAAAAACCTTAAAACATTCACTTATTACATATCTAAAAAAGAGCTAGTGGTGCCTATTAATTATATCCACCATGGTGGGAACTGGAGACGACCTAAGTCTGCTGGTTTTACAATGAGGTACTTCAAGAAAGCGGTTGACTCTGAGAGACCGAGCTGGCTTATGAAGAGGGGGAAGTATTTCTCTAAACAGCTCGGATTTTAATAAGCCTTCCCCGAAGGACAACACAAGTTTGTTTCTTCTCTCTACAAGAGTAGGTAAACCAGTAACAGACAATGCATGATCATAGCACAAATAGTTGTTACCTAGCATGATACGCAATGCTCTCTTTTGTACCTTTTCAATAGACTTGGACATGTCCTTAGTGATAGCGCCATGCCAAACAGGGGCAGCATATTCTAAAATAGGTCTTATATACGCCATATAAACAGTCAACAGATCATTAATTAAGATTCCTGCTTTCTTCAAAATGCACAAGGAAAATAAACGTCTAGAAGCTCTAGACACAATATTATTAGTGTTAAGTTCCCATTTCAGGTCATTTTGAATGATTACACCAAGAAGCGTCATGTGATCAACTACTTGTAAAATGGAACCACTCAGACTAAAAGAAGGCGATATAATATCATCCGACTTGTCCTTAAGAAAATTGACAACCAAGATATGGCATTTGGAGGGTTTGGGTATCATATTATTGGATGAACACCAAACACTCAGATCATCTAACAGGGATTGCATGGAAGGCAAATCACCTTTGCGAACGACCTCCCCAAGGGTGAGGTCATCCACATATTTCCATCGTCTGCAGCAATCAACACAAGCATCGTTAATAAGTACTAGGAAAAGTACAGGGCCAAGCAATGTCCCCTGTGGGACACCACAAGTCAGTGACTTTGAAGATGACAAAATCCCAGCAAACTTGGTGTTGAGAGAACGGGAAGTGAGAAAGCTGCAGACGATGGGAATTATGGACGACCTCACACCCAGTTCAATCAACTTTATAATAATAACATTATGATCAACACGATCAAAAGCTTTAGTAAAGTCAGTGGCACATAGGTTAACATAACATTTACCCTTCTCAACATCTTTGAGTGTAGAGTCAATAAGACTAACAAGATAGTGAGTTGAGGAAGCCTTTTTCCTACTACCAAATTGACGAGAATCTAATTTACCCTTAATATCTTCAAGAATCCACTTAACAATAAAAGATTCAAATACCCTGGCAAGAACATAGGTAAGGGAAATAGGTCTAAGGTCAGAGACAGAACTAGCATTCACTGTTTTAGGAATGGGAACTGCAGTAGCCCTTTTCCAAAGGTCGGGGAAAACACCATCCTTCAATGCATGATTGAAGATATCCGCAACAGGTTCAGCAAGTTCAGGAGCAAAATCTCTATATAGTTTAATAGGAGGTTCATCTGGATGGCCAGCTTTGTTAGGCTTAAGATTACAAAGGGCTTTTAGGACCTGACCAGCATATATTAAAGGTGGTGGCCCAGGGGCTGGGAGATAAGCAGGCAAATCGTTTAAATTAAGAGGAGGGATGGCATTACAAACACTAGAGAAATGGGCATTAATCTCAGAGGCAGTTTCAACTTTGGACAGCCCAGGCAAGGTGAAATTAGTATTTTTAGTCTTAAGATTACATAGTTGTTTAATACCTTTATGCCACATGGCAGGGTTGTTACGTTTAAGACTTAATAAGGAATTACAATAATATTTGTTTTTAGCCTTTCTAATACAATCTTGGACTAAGTTGCGAATTGAACGCCACTCATCCGTTCTACCAAACCTACGAAACAAATTTTGTCTAGAGTCAATTAATCTTCGAATCTTGTCGGACATCCAGGGCTTGTCAGCAGTGCGCTTGTTCCTACTCAGCACAGGAAATATCTTGTTAAAAGCACCATTCAAAATTGAAGAGAACATTTTGGTTTTTCGATTGACGTCCTCAATATTCAGCACATCATTCCACTCATGGGTTGTAACCCATTGACCAAAGGACAAAACAGAGGAGTCACGATATGGCTGAGAACGCACTGATAGACGCTTGTGCTGAGGTAATTCAATCAGTGGTTCCAATAGGATGGCATTATGGTCACTCCGACCCAGTGGCGCTAAGCGTTGCGGAAGATGGTAAAGATCAGCACGACTCAAAAATATCTTGTCCAACAGGGCATCCTTTCGTGTAGCGAAGTTAACAACTTGCAAAATCATCACCAACAAAAATAGCAACACCACCACCTCTCTTGTTGCATCTATTTTTCGTGAACTTTTTAAAACCGGAACAATTCACAAAATCAATAGTAGCATCATTCAGCCAAGTCTCTGTTAACACAGCTATATCAACTTTGAATTTGGAAATGGTGGCTTCAAATTCATCAATCTTATTTTTAACAGAGCGGGCATTAGCAAGGAAAAGTCTCGGACAAGAAACTCTTGATCTACGTAGTTTAATTGTGACCAGATTATTTCGAGAAGAGCCACTTTTGTTGAGGGCGGCCATGGTGGTAGGCCTAGGCCTACGCCCATTACCAATAACGACTTTAATCTTACGACTTTTATTTCTGCCACCACGAGAACCTCTCGGTTTTCTCAATATCCGGAGCTCCTTAGCAATGTTGAAGAAAGATGGATTATCGTAGAAACATTTACCCTGGTTGAAAGATTTTAGGTCAGCAGTAAAGTAACGGACAGCCATCGAGGAGATGCCAGTACCGAGACGGGCTAGCTGAGTGTACCACGCACAAATAGGAACCTCTTTCACAAAAAGTAGGCCTAAATAGTAGACACACAAATAAAATGAAACATGTTGAGCTATTTACAAATGATTGTTATGGCCACACTAGTTTCAATGTAACCAATGAATCCGAACCAAATGAAAAGGAGTCGGACTATATGCAACACATTGAAACAACGCAGAGAGATAAAAATATAATATATAGTACAGATGACAACAACGATGATGATTATGATTATGATTATGTAAATATAAATATGGCCTAATCATGATTATGGTAAGCAGTCTATCTATTATATTTGAAGGACCTAAGACCTTCTGGAACTCTTTTTAAAATTAGTTAAATTTAATTCCTGCTATTATAAAATAAATGTTAGTATAGTTACATGCTACAGTTACACAATACAGTATTTTTCGATAGAGATCGTGTTTGCGATCGATGGGTGGAGCACTGCTGTACATTGCCTACCAAATGCACGGTCGAGCATGCTGTGACTTAGATATCAAAGATTGGCTGTACCGGTATGGCATTGAAGATGTTTGGCTTGCTCAACAAGTTCAATGTATAGTATAGCCACATTCAAAAACTTTTTACACATTTAACTAATGACGCTGCTAACCAATGTAAGGCTTGATCCTAAACTTAAAAGTATAATCGGGTAAATGGCTGCACAATTTCCTCGCGTTGAACTCGTATGCACAATTTGTAATAGGGGAAATTGAAGGGATTTATCATTATTTATTTTATTATTAATTATTTTATTATTATCTAAATAAAGAGATCTATACCTTCCACACCATATTTTAATTAATTTATTTCCAAAGACAGAGAAGTAGTAATAGTATTAGTATCGCTTACAAGTTTATGCAATCTTAATGTTAATTAGCACTAACGGAATATAATCTCTTTGTGTAGAGAGCAAGATTGAATGTATGTTTACATTTTAGAATACATTAGATCTATAAAAACCAAGTTTGTATACTTTTTATTTCTGATTGTTTATCATTTGAAAGGTTGTGTTTGAATGTCGGTCTAACTAGTTCTTTGATTAGTTTTGTTCATATCTACATTGATCATTTGGTATGAAGAAGAAATTATCACAAGCTTTGTACAACAGTACGGTAGGTTTACGTCTACTCAGGTGGTACACTATGTCGTGTTTTAATCTGTGTCTAATTCTTATGATAAGTTTGCTGATTTTCAGATCTGTAACTGCAGAAGAACAGCTCGTTAAGTTTGATTTTTACTTTGTTACCTATGGCCCAGAAGACCAGCAACCCGTGAAAGTCATTCCATCAAATAAAACGTACAGCATACATGGACAAGCTTTAAGCTATATCGCTAGTAGCTATTCGGTGTTATATTACTACAAAACATTTTCTGAAACAAATTTTCAAGAAGTAAAATGTCAGTTCTTACTAACTTTCAATAATAACAATGATAAAGGAATATACACATGTCAGAATAAGGATAATCAACATTTTATGATTACCGCTGGTGACGTTTATGGTAAAATACATCCGCGTACATACGGTGAATGGAAAATAATCTGTGAAGAGTTAGTAGAGTACATCATAGAGGGAGGTGAAGTAACAACTGCCTGCAAGCTGGAATATACATTTTTTAGAAACTCTAACGACGTTGCATATGAAATAACAATAGGATGGATCCAAGGTTCAAATAAAATTACACAGTCGTACAGTTTGCATGATACCTCAATGACAGTGAGTTTTAATCAAACTTTCAAAGGCTTTCAATTGGGCCCGGATGGTATTTTCTTTTACTGTTCTTCCAGAGAGAACCTAAATGACACAGAATATAGAAATAATTGTTATGCATTAATTGTAAAAGTTTACTCGCGGTTAGTGGTGAAAATCCAAACTTTGAACGCTGGTGGTGGAGAACATTGCTTTTATTGTGTAGCTACGGCTGGAATTGGTCAAAGAACGTATATCTGGATATTGAATGGAAACGTTGACAATACTGGCAAAGAGACATGCTTTCAAGATTTGTCTGTTGGTATTTACAGTGTTACGTGTCTGGTGATTACTGAAAATCAGCATACTTCAGATTCTGTAGAATTTGAAGTAACCGATATTATACCAGCAGAAACAAAAACGACTTCTGGGGATGACGGTATAGCGACAGGCAAAATGGTAACTAACAACCATCGTACAACTATTCAGCATAGGCCTACCTCAGATTATGTAGAATTTGAAGTGAATGAGATACAAACAAGCTCTGGGAATGACGGTAAGCCAACAGACAAAATGGTATCTTGCAATCATCGTACAGATACATTCCAACAGTTCAACAAAGTAAATTGCGATCAAGATTTAAAAGATTTCAGCATCATAATACTTGGACTCCTGTTGCTGGTTGTTATAGTTGTATTGCTTTATGTACTTAAAAGATTCCACGATGAGAAGTCAAACACTGGAATGAAAACGGAAAAAACAAAAGTAATGCAACAAAAAGCCGTATATCATGGAAATAAAAATGATGGTGATGATGAGACTTCAGCAAGTAAACAAGCAGAGGATGTGAAACCAAATGCATCAGATACTGAATCTTTCAAATCATTTTCAAATCCTTTAGTTTCTAATAATAGTAAATCAGAGGAACAATCTGAAGATATATATTATAGCATTGAAGAATATCAATCTTCAACAAGGAGACATGAGAAAGCGGTGAGACCTAATCAAGCAGACAACGAGCCGTCCAGATCTAAAAAGGAAAACCCAACCCAACGACCTGAAGACATATATTATGTCATTAGAAATATTGATAATCGACTTTCAACCAATAGACAAGTAGATTCTGTTAGACCAAAGCAAGCAGATGAATCCTTCAAGGCGAAAGATAACAAGAATGTGAAACAATCTGTAGACATATACTATAGCACTGCAGGTGATGATTATCAACTCTCAACATATTATTACAGTCAGGAGGCAGATGTTGTAGGATCAAAGCAAACGGACCATAAATCAGCTAAATCTACGGAAGAAAATACAAAAGTGGAACCACTTGAAGACGTATATTATATCGTTGTTGCTGATGATGATGACGACGATCAACCTTCAACTAGACAGGCAGAAGATGCGAGACCAAAGACAGCAGATGGATCATTACAATTTCCGAAAGAAAACATGACATTAGAACAAGATGAAGATTTATGTACCACCAGTATTAATGAAAGTAGACTGACGAAAGTAGTCAGACTCAATCAAGACGATACTGAACCATTTGAATCTACGAAGGAAAGTAGGCTTAAAGAAGTAGCACAAACTAAAGATGTGTTTACAAGTATTACAGAAAGTGATCAGCCTTCAACAAGTAGGCTGGCGGAAATACCGAGACCCAAGCAAAAAGTCAATGATCCATTTGAGTCTGCGAAGAAAAGTAGGCCTACAAAAGTAGCACAAACTAAAGATGTGTTTACAATTATTGATGAAAGTGACTTGCCTTCAACAAGTAGGCTGACGAAAGCAGTGAAACACAAGACAACAGATAATGAACCATTTGAATCTACGATGAAATATGCCAACGTTGGACAATCTAAAGATGATAGTAATAAAGATGATGAAGCAGATAAGGTATCTCTCTCGCACAAAGTTACAAATAATTTGGAACATGTTGAACGGTTTAGAAATGAATGTTATGACTGTAACTTCAAAGTGAGCAATGAATCAACCGAAAACATGAAATCAGATGATAAAGTGGATGACTGCTTCAAGCCATTGAAAACAATGTACAGAACCAATGACAATGATAATGATACTTGAAAATAATATAAGCATACTTAACAATAATTGTTATAAAGCTTATTATGCGATCAGTGATTGGGCTATATTAAAAAAAAAACATGTAAAAAGACTAAACAATAACATTTAAATGGATGCAGTTCCAATAACCTTTCAAAACTGAAGTGATAGGTACGGTCTATTCTAAAGGCAAATATTGCAGTATTCCGCCATCTATCATTCACAGTTCCGGTAAACTGTGTGTCTTGACGATTAAAAATGATGAATATTGTTTATTGCATGTTGTTCTGGGATTTTTTTATTTACTCTCTTCTCTAATTCGTTCGTTCTTTCAATTATCAGTAGTAGCCCTATACTACTTAATGTAAATATTGTATAGCATATATTATTTTAGTAATACACAAAGAGTTCTACTTGTAACCGCTAACTCAATTATTGAGGATATATTAGCCAATCATTTTTAAGTGAAATTTTTATTTTTGGATCTAATCTTTTTTCGAATCGTGAAAATGCTTTATTGTTTTATTATGTACAATTTTTTTTATTAAATCTTGAACTCTGTTGATTGATGTTTCTATTAGTTTCTTTGTTGTTTAAGAATCATTTTGTTGGAGAAGGTACATACAAATAATAAACTTTGATTTTAAATATTGGTGCCGTCGAATATCTTTGACTTGACTTTCTAGGATCGAAATTTACTCATTTTTAAAATCAACTTTACAGAAACTACGATGTGGCGCATGCGCGTATGAATCAATAGAAAAGTATCGATAGTTGGAAAAACTAAAAATGAATAAAAATCCAAACTAAAAACAACTTAAAACAAAACATCTATGCTTTCTATTTCTATTGTGTATCATGCGAAAGTTTATGTTTTTGATGTGGATAGCCATTTAGTTTAGAAGCTTGCTTTCGTACCTGATACAACAATTATTATACATACGATTTAATAATTCAAAAACTGCTCAGACGTTAGTAGTGGGGGTGAAGGTCTAGTCAGTCGTGATTATAACAATGGTTAACAATGGGATAGTATAAGACAATAGAGTATATCATTTCACTAGAATTGTTATATAGAATTGTTATATATTAATATACATTATAATATAAAATTATTAAATAATAAATAAAAATACTGTTTTTACAAAATTGTGAATATTAGTCAGCTAGCTGTACAAAGTACTGAAGAGTAAATGACTACGGAAGAATAAAACAATAGTTGTTGTGATAGTATAAAATATGTGTGATGTTTCGGATATATAACAATATAGGTATTATTTAATTTGATTACATGACGTCATGTATTGTCGGAAATTTTAAAATTAAGTTTCATTTTCATTTAAATGGTTTACGTTTTACATAAAGAATTCTTTGTTTCCTTTTAAAATAAAACAAAAAAGGACTGTAAGACAATGGAGTTGTTATTTTATTTGAAAAATACAATAGTTAACGATGGTAAGAAAGTTAGACAATGTATATTTGAATTAGTGGAGGTAATTTAAATGAGGGTAAGTATGCTTATTGTAGTACATATGCGTTTGTTTGATTAATTCCGAGAAATTTTAACAAATAGGAACATCTGCAATATAAACAAAAGGTGTATTATATAAGTTACAGTGGCGGTAATTTTAAAAGATTTAAACAAAAGGTATGTTAGTATAATTTACAGTGGCGGTTTTTTTAAAGTTATGTGTCGCGGTTCGTCGTTTCCCCACTTACAAAATTACGATTGGTTAAAACAGTTCCCGTAATTACAATATAATCTTTTGGAAAACGGTTTGATAATCTTGGAACGGACATTTTGTAAATTGAATGACATTGGGGAAGCTACTTAATGAAACAAAAGATACACGGCGCTTCGATACAATGTTCCGACAGGAAATACAACAATGACAATTGGCTGAAACAAAGTTAGTAAATGCTGAATGTATTCCATTGACTGTATATAACTCTCGAATATTTTGTCATCTTTACCTCATTCCACAACACTACAGCCTGACAGACTTAGCATATTCATCCAAAAACCAACAACTAGTTACTATGGGTTCCGTGATTAAAATCATTGATCTTACTATGGACTCTGATGTCGAAGTAGAAGTTATAGATATAACCAATGATTCAGAATCTGAAGACGAAGACATACTAGCTATGACTGGTGCCTATTTTACAGCAGAGGAGGAGGAAGAGATGGAGGATATGACGTGTTTACTGGCGATTCATCCCCCACCTCCAATGAACGTTGATTTAAATAATGTATATATTATGTTTACTGAAGAAGACGATCATTATAGATCGAGAATAATTTCTGACGAAGAGAGGATTGTATATGGTGACACGTCATCGGTAGGTGACTACCACCTATTTCTGGCAAGAAAAGCCGATGTTGAAGATGAGGTAGAAGATGAGGTGTTTACGGAAGAGTACCTGAACCCTGTGCTGGAGGCGGAAATTAAGAAAGAAACTATACTACCGAACTTAAGTACAAAGAAATAATGAGAACAATTGAGGTTTTCATAGAAGAATTTATATTCATTCTGAATGACATGGTTGAATGTTATAACTTTCACGGCTCAAGATATGAGCAACTCCTAACATTTTTTCGACCAATTCTGGCATTGAAACTTGTGGACAATAGCGCTACCCATTTTGAATTGGCGCTAAACTACTTTCATTTACGTTGTATCAATTTTGATGCGTTCGATAAAGCCATAAAGTTGATTACAAATGATTCAGAACTGTTTAATAAGATTCTTAACCAATTGTAATTTGTACAAATTTAAATATTATCTTAACACTTTTAATTAATGTTATATATTTTTATAATTCTTATTTCTTTTTCGGTAAATTTATTATTATTATGGTTGTAAAATATATTGAAATAGAATGTGTGTTAAAATAAAGATTGTGTTTTTTTTTAAAGCAACAACGAAAATGAAATTTGATCTTTACGTGTTATTTAAGTATTTGATTTATTTTTTTAAATTTTCATTTGGGTGAATGAGGGTAATGAGTATGGATGAGTACATAAGAAAAGTATATTACGATCCTAAACATCCTGATAGTTTTGGTGGTGTGGACCGACTTTATCAAAATGTAAAAGACGATTTAAATATTACCAAGAGACAAGTTCAAGACTGACTGAACAAGCAAGATACATATACATTACACAAATCCGTTCACCGTAAATTTAAACGAAACTGGGTACTTGTAAGTGCTATTGATGAACAATGGGAACTGGATTTGGAAAAATAACGTGTATAAATTTTGATTCAGACAAACTGTTTGCAAAATCAAAGGTTTGACTTTAAATTTCCCAAAATCAAAGGAAGTCAATTTTGAAATAGTTGGTAGCATGGTACGAGGAATCGGACTGGAAAAAATAACAACTAATCCTAACAAAATAACCCGTAAACCAAAATCTCACTTAATATTTATTTTATATTATAAATTTGTTAAAGTAGTTACCCTATTTTAATTCATGGTAAATTTATTTTTCGAATTAATTTAATTTGTTTTCTTTTCTGTTGAATTTTTATTATTATTATTATGTTTGTAAAGTGTATTGCAATAGATTTGTTTAATGAAATAAATAAATTATGTTTTGACTTAATTTATGTCAGTGTAAATTTGTAAAAGTAGTTTTCCTATTTTAATTCATGATAAATTTATTTCTTGACTTGACTTAAATTTTTCTTTTCTGTTAAAGTTTTATTATTATTATTATGTTTTGTAAAGTGTATTACAATAGAATGTGTATTTCAATACATTTTGTTTTTAACATCAACAACAAAAATGAAATTTTATCTTTGCGTGTTGTTTAATTTGTGTATGATGTTTTTCTAATTTATTTAGGCCTATACAAAAAAAAATATTGACTTTAAATTTCAAAAATTCAAAGGAAGTCAATTTTGAAATAGTTAGTAGCATAGTACAATGAATCGGCACGGAAAAAATAACAACAACTAATCTAATTTAATTCTTCTTTTCTGTTGAATTATTATTATTATTATGTTTGTGAAGTGTATTGCAATAGATTTGTTTAATGAAATAAGTTAATTATGTTTTGACTTATTTTATGTCAGTGTAAATTTGTAAAAGTAGTTTTCCTATTTTAATTCATGGTAAATTTATTTCTTGACTTAATTTAATTAGTTTTCTTTTCTGTTGAAATATTATTATGTTTTGTAAAGTGTAGTGCAATAGAATGTGTATTGAAATAAATTTTGTTTTTAACAGCAACAATAAAAATGAAATTTGATCTTTGCGTGTTATTTAACTCCTGTATGATGTTTTTCTAATTTATTTCTACAAAAAGAAAACAAGTTTTTGAATTTGTTAAATGTAATTGCAAACACACATAATAAATGATTGTGATTAAAAATATTCTGTTTACTTCTTTTTATTTTAAACAGTAGGTCTATAATGTAAAGTTATATTTTATATATAATAAATAATATTACAAAAATAAACATACACAATGTATAAAGCATAGATTTATTAAATTTAAATACAATTTTTTTATTTCAAAATGAATTTCATATTCTACGTGATTTCAATTTTAAATCTTTTAAGAAAGACACAATACGTACTGCTAAAAAAAAACACGCACACAAAAGAGAACAAATTTGAGACGCACGATGTGCAACGACGCTTTCAATAAGAAGGCATATTATAAATGTATTTTACAAAATTTATAAAGTGAAGGTAATATTGAGAAATATACATTTTAGATAAATTATAACACATCTAAAATTAATTAGAGAGATCAATACAATATGGTGATTATATTAATTTGTTTTGATGACTAGAAGAAACATATGAAGACATTCAACGAAATGCAAGCGTTAACACCATACTAGTAACTAAGAATGCTACTACTCTGAAAAAAGCATCTCCCTTCCTACACAGAAACAAAATAAAATTAATTAGTAAACGAAACACGCGCATTATTAATAAAATAAATAATTTAAGAATATTTGTTAAACTACCCACGAACAAAAAAAATAAACATACTAACCGATTCATCGTCATTACGAAGTTCAAATAACGAAAACTTTTCCTTGAAAAATCCACAGGAGACACGTTTTACATTTTCTAACTGCAATTCAGTGTCACATTGTGTCGCAACACATGTACATAAAACGAGTCCTGTCACAAGTCTACCGACGTTTATATTGCTATCGCTCATCATTTGTTCTAATACATAATACAGCGCTTCCGAAGAAATATCTTTACACAAATCTAACACATTAAAATTGTTTTCCAACTCTTTACAAGCACGAATAGTACTCTGGAGGATGGGTGAATCCAAAACAACTAACCCCGTCAATTTATATTCAATGTATGCTAAAACTACTTCCTCTAAATCAACCATAACGCTCGACAAAACAAATGATAATGGATGTAATTACCAAGAAAGTTACAACTTAAAACATTTATTTTTGTTTTTAAAAAGAAGTTGTAACATAGAAACTAATTTTGTCAGGAAATGTGTTTTTATTATTTATGTGATTTATTTGTGTTTAGAAAGTTACAACATTAACATTTAATTTGGTCAAAAAATGTGAATATACGGAGCCGATTGTAATTTTTAATCCTTAGTATAATGAGAGATTTTATAAACAAAAAAGGAGCGAACGGAAATTAATGATTGCAGATTAGACATAGAAATGGATTGAAATTGGAAATCCACATGATCAAAGAAAAGAAAAAACCCATTGTTTCGACAGAAGCTAATGACATTTACAAAGGATGACACAGTTTGAATAGAGTAAATACCGTATAACAGAATTAAATTTTGTCAAGATAGTTGTCAAAAATAAATAAATTATATTATACTGAATTTACTTTGTACATTTATTTAATTTAGGCCGTAATTAGGTTTGTTGTTCATTTATGATTGTGAAAAAAAAATACATACGAATAAAACAGCTATATAAAAAAAAATATAAAAAAATAATGATTCAGTGTTATAATTTTATTTACCTGTCATTATGTTAATAAAACATATTCTAAATTTAATTTATATCATGTTAGATATATTTTCAAGGACATTTTTTACATAAAAATAAATTTGTAAAAAAATTTGTTACATAAGATAAATTTGTTAAGAAGCTTGTTTCATAAACATATTTGTGTAGATAAATTTGTTACATAAAAATAATTTTTTAAAGAAATTCGTTACATAAATTTATTTTTTACAAGAAGTTTGTAACAGAAAATTATTTTGCAAAGAATCAGTTGCATCAATTGATTTTATCAAACGTATGTAACATAAAAAATTATGTTGTTGAAAAAAAAAGTTTGTAATTCAGTCCATTTACTCAGTAGTTTGTTTAAGTTGTTAAGTCCATAATCATCATTATTGTTTCACTGCCTGTCGTTTAGTTGTTGTTGGTATGTCATGATAAAACAATTCATATTACATTGTATATATTGTAATTTATTGTACATACTTGTTAACTTAGGCTATATAGTGTTATATTAACTATTCTCTGCTGTAAGCAGCTTGCTCAATTTTATTCATTTGTCATTTCCTTTTCTGTCTAATTTAAATGTTTGAATGTGACCTTTTTGATAATGTAAATGTGAGCACAGAATATTTTAACGAAGATAACTTAATTTCTTTACTTGAACATTCTAATTTATCATCAAACTTTTCTATATTTGGACTAAACTGTCGTAGTGTTGTTAATAAGTTTGACTTAATCTCAAACTATTTAGACTCACTCGTACATGCCTTCTCCGTCATTGCCTTCAGTGAAACCTGGTTAACCGAAAAAGATAATATTAATCTATACCAGTTACCAGGCTACAGTTTGATTCACAATGATAGGAAAGATAAGAGAGGTGGTGGGGTAGCGTTCTATGTTACCAACAAACTAACATACATTATTAGAAATGATCTGTCATCTTGTATGACTGAAGCAGAGACTATTTTTATTGAGATTGAGTTAGAATCAGGAAATAATGTTATTTGTGGTATAGTTTATAGACCACCCTCACGTTCCTTGCAAAAGTTTGATGATGAATTAACATGTGTAATGCAAATGATTAATCTAGAAAAAAAGAAAGCTTACCTTGTGGGAGACTATAACATAAACTTACTCCAACAATCTACCGACAACACTATCCAATCACACTTAGACACAATATTTACGGGGTTTTTTTTCAATATAAATGTATTTGTCGATAGTTGTGTAAAAAAAACGTAATTACAAACTCTACTATGACACACATGTAAACACAAACAGCATTTACTTCTCTAACGTCAAGAAACTCGACAATGTAATGATTTTATAATTCATTCTCTACTATAACACACATGTAAACACAAACAACATTTACTTCTCTAACGTCAAGCAACTCGACAAGTTAATTGTTTTATAGGCCTAATTCTTTAAAGAATACCGATTTACCCTTTATGACATTCTAACTGTAATTATAGCAGTGAAGGTGTAAATAAACATCTAGTTATTCACTATTGTGTTATTTACTAACATCGAAAACATCCAATGTATAAGTATACCCTTCGTAAAACTTATGTCAGATGTTGCAGTAATTAGTTCCGTAAAGTAAGTTTGATATTTGTCATAACACTATGTCATATCATCAAACGACTTGTCAAAGTAATTATTCTCTAAAAGATTGTTAACAAATACCAATTTACCGGAGGAAAGCGGTCCGGAAATCACACTAAACGCCCAGTCAATGTCATTGCGTTCTTAACTTGAATTTTCATATAAGTAGTTGAACAAAAGGAAAAAATGTAACAAGAATCATGAAACAATTATTTTTTATGTAACAAATTTAATGACAAAAATAAATTTTATAACAAATTTAATGATAACATTAAATGTATGTAAACAAAGATTCTTGATAAATTATTTTTTATGTAACGAATTTCATGACAATTTTTGTTTCTTGTGTAACATGTTTCTGAATTAATCGACATAATAAATAAAGAAGAAATCTAAAATCACAATTAAATTTATAAACAAATAATGATATT
The DNA here is from genome assembly GCF_964355755.1 of Antedon mediterranea. Lineage (NCBI taxonomy): Eukaryota > Metazoa > Echinodermata > Crinoidea > Comatulida > Antedonidae > Antedon > Antedon mediterranea. The sequence goes on along the minus strand of NC_092670.1, from coordinate 34,467,012 downwards.
TAAAATTAGTATAATTATTTCCATACAGAAAGTATAAATAAATTCAATTATTTACAACAACAACAAATTTATAAATGATATTTACAAAATAGTTACAAAGGTTAAAAATAAATTCTTTTATTTACAAGAATATTACACAAACAAGACATAACAACTTAAACAAACTACTGAGTAAATGGACTGAATTACAAACTATTTTTTTCAACAACATAATTTTTTATGTTACATACGTTTGATAAAATCAATTGATGCAACTAATTCTTTGCAAAATAATTTTCTGTTACAAACTTCTTGTAAAAAATAAATTTATGTAACGAATTTCTTTACAAAATTATTTTTATGTAACAAATTTATCTACACAAATATGTTTATGAAACAAGCTTCTTAACAAATTTATCTTATGTAACAAATTTCTTTACAAATTTATTTTTATGTAAAAAATGTCCTTGAAAATATATCTAACATGATATAAATTAAATTTAGAATATGTTTTATTAACATAATGACAGGTAAATAAAATTATAACACTGAATCATTATTTTTTTAAATTTTTTTTTTATATAGCTGTTTTATTCGTATGTATTTTCTTTTCACAATCATAAATGAACAACAAACCTAATTACGGCCTAAATTAAATAAATGTACAAAGTAAATTCAGTATAATATAATTTATTTATTTTTGACAACTATCTTGACAAAATTAGTTTCTATGTTACAACTTCTTTTTAAAAACAAAAATAAATGTTTTAAGTTGAACTTTCTTGGTAATTACATCCATTATCATTTGTTTTGTCGAGCGTTATGGTTGATTTAGAGGAAGTAGTTTTAGCATACATTGAATATAAACTAGATGGTACGCTCGCTTCGCTCGCGTACCATCTAGATCGTGCCCACAGATGGTTCTCGAATACATAATAATTTCAGCGTTAAAAAACTGGCGATTTCAAATGTAGGCCTACGTACAATAATACATGTCGTTTACAGGAACGAATAAATAGACACTGATGTATGTACTCAACTAAAATTAGCACCCTGGGAATTACTTCCGAAAGAGAAACTTGTCACAAAATAAGACCAATTGTTTAAGTTAAATTAAAACAAACCTAATTTGTGTTTTGTATGTAACATTAGGGCTGAGGGATGGGGAAGAGGATGGGTCAAAAGAGGAACAATTTTTAAATATATTCTTTATCCATTTAGTAACGAAATATTGTTTTCATGTTCTACAAATATACCACTAAACACAGTAAAACATTGCGATGTAATACTTTGTTGAAACTATCACCGTCCTAGTTGATTGAAATAGTACAGTACATGTAACGATACATAACTACGACGTGTATGTTTATATAATGTAAAACAATTTGTGAAAACCACCTCTATTCGGGGAAAATATTAAATTATCTAACTCAACTTAATTAGTAGGCCTAATGGTTTTCAATTGTTTCTTAGAGCCAATTCATACTTAAGTTGGTTCCTACCCTACCCACCAAAGTTGTTCTGCGTTTAGGGCATGCGATGCACCGTAGGCCTATCCTAGGCCTACTGGCTTTACAACGCTACTCATGCCAGTGAGGGAAGGGTGATGATGTGGGTGGTTTAACTGCAATAATAAAGATTTGTACATAATATACGGCGACTGAAAACGCTAGCTCATTATCCATTTAAAAAAAATGTATATCCAACCTCTGCAGCACAGATTGAAAAAAAAATGGATCAAATTTCTGTTATGAGTATACAGTACTTACCTTTACGACGCCTGAGGGAATAGACATTTGTGGAAAAGAGATTGGAATGTTCCATTCATCGTAAATCAATACATTTGTATAAACGTATATTAAATCTATCAAAATAGTATTTTTTAAAGAAAATCGGCCTGTCTTCAACATTATGATGCTGTACTCTAGCTGTTCAACCGGTTTTCAGCTATTAAAAACAATTATCGTAGGAGGAGATAGGAAAATGCGAAGCCTCCTCGCATTTTTGTGGTGGGTATTTTTCAAGATGGACATCCATTATACAGTGTATACCACGATCGGAAAACACCCCTCTTTGGGGCAAATCGTTGAACCTAAATTCGTTTTAATCGTCAATAACTAATTATCTAACTTAATTTAATTAGTAAATAGGGTTAAATCAGGTGGTTAAAATCAGTACCGAAAGTACGAACCAACTTTATATACCATCGAGTAAACATTCTAAAAGTAAGGCACGATTTACCGAATTTTGCCCTTACGTAAATTTATATATAGATTGACGGGGTTAGTTGTTTTGGATTCACCCATCCTCCAGAGTACTATTCGTGCTTGTAAAGAGTTGGAAAACAATTTTAATGTGTTAGATTTGTGTAAAGATATTTCTTCGGAAACGCTGTATTATGTATTAGAACAAATGATGAGCGATAGAAATATAAACGTCGGTAGACTTGTGACAGGACTCTTTTATGTACATGTGTTGCGACACAATGTGACACTGAATTGCAGTTAGAAAATGTAAAACGTGTCTCCTGTGGATTTTTCAAGGAAAAGTTTTCGTTATTTGAACTTCGTAATGACGATGAATCGGTTAGTATGTTTCTTTTTTTTGTTCGTGGGTAGTTGAACAAATATTCTTAAATTATTTATTTTATTAATAATGCGCGTGTTTCGTTTACTAATTAATTTTATTTTGTTTCTGTGTAGGAAGGGAGATGCTTTTTTCAGAGTAGTAGCATTCTTAGTTACTAGTATGGTGTTAACGCTTGCATTTCGTTGAATGTCTTCATATGTTTCTTCTAGTCATCAAAACAAATTAATATAATCACCATATTGTATTGATCTCTCTAATTAATTTTAGATGTGTTATAATTTATCTAAAATGTATATTTCTCAATATTACCTTCACTTTATAAATTTTGTAAAATACATTTATAATATGCCTTCTTATTGAAAGCGTCGTTGCACATCGTGCGTCTCAAATTTGTTCTCTTTTGTGTGCGTGTTTTTTTTTAGCAGTACGTATTGTGTCTTTCTTAAAAGATTTAAAATTGAAATCACGTAGAATATGAAATTCATTTTGAAATAAAAAAATTGTATTTAAATTTAATAAATATATGCTTTATACATTGTGTATGTTTATTTTTGTAATATTATTTATTATATATAAAATATAACTTTACATTATAGACCTACTGTTTAAAATAAAAAGAAGTAAACAGAATATTTTTAATCACAATCATTTATTATGTGTGTTTGCAATTACATTTAACAAATTCAAAAACTTGTTTTCTTTTTGTAGAAATAAATTAGAAAAACATCATACAGGAGTTAAATAACACGCAAAGATCAAATTTCATTTTTATTGTTGCTGTTAAAAACAAAATTTATTTCAATACACATTCTATTGCACTACACTTTACAAAACATAATAATATTTCAACAGAAAAGAAAACTAATTAAATTAAGTCAAGAAATAAATTTACCATGAATTAAAATAGGAAAACTACTTTTACAAATTTACACTGACATAAAATAAGTCAAAACATAATTAACTTATTTCATTAAACAAATCTATTGCAATACACTTCACAAACATAATAATAATAATAATTCAACAGAAAAGAAGAATTAAATTAAATTAGTTGTTGTTATTTTTTCCGTGCCGATTCATTGTACTATGCTACTAACTATTTCAAAATTGACTTCCTTTGAATTTTTGAAATTTAAAGTCAATATTTTTTTTTGTATAAATAAATTAGAAAAACATCATACACAAATTAAACAACACGCAAAGATAAAATTTCATTTTTGTTGTTGATGTTAAAAACAAAATGTATTGAAATACACATTCTATTGTAATACACTTTACAAAACATAATAATAATAATAAAAATTCAACAGAAAAGAAAACAAATTAAATTAATTCGAAAAATAAATTTACCATGAATTAAAATAGGGTAACTACTTTAACAAATTTATAATATAAAATAAATATTAAGCGAGATTTTGGTTTACGGGTTATTTTGTTAGGATTAGTTGTTATTTTTTCCAGTCCGATTCCTCGTACCATGCTACCAACTATTTCAAAATTGACTTCCTTTGATTTTGGGAAATTTAAAGTCAAACCTTTGATTTTGCAAACAGTTTGTCTGAATCAAAATTTATACACGTTATTTTTCCAAATCCAGTTCTCATTGTTCATCAATAGCACTTACAAGTACCCAGTTTCGTTTGAATTTACGTTGAATGGATTTGTGTAATGTATATGTATCTTGCTTGTTCAGTCAGTCTTGAACTTGTCTCTTGGTAATATTTAAATCGTCTTTTACATTTTGATAAAGTCGGTCCACACCACCAAAACTATCAGGATGTTTAGGATCGTAATATACTTTTCTTATGTACTCATCCATACTCATTACCCTCATTCACCCAAATGAAAATTTAAAAAAATAAATCAAATACTTAAATAACACGTAAAGATCAAATTTCATTTTCGTTGTTGCTTTAAAAAAAAACACAACCTTTATTTTAACACACATTCTATTTCAATATATTTTACAACCATAATAATAATAAATTTACCAAAAAAGAAATAAGAATTATAAAAATATATAACATTAATTAAAAGTGTTAAGATAATATTTAAATTTGTACAAATTACAATTGGTTAAGAATCTTATTAAACAGTTCTGAATCATTTGTAATCAACTTTATGGCTTTATCGAACGCATCAACATTGATACAACGTAAATGAAAGTAGTTTAGCGCCAATTCAAAATGGGTAGCGCTATTGTCCACAAGTTTCAATGCCAGAATTGGTCGAAAAAATGTTAGGAGTTGCTCATATCTTGAGCCGTGAAAGTTATAACATTCAACCATGTCATTCAGAATGAATATTAATTCTTCTATGAAAACCTCAATTGTTCTCATTATTTCTTTGTACTTAAGTTCGGTAGTATAGTTTCTTTCTTAATTTCCGCCTCCAGCACAGGGTTCAGGTACTCTTCCTTAAACACCTCATCTTCTACCTCATCTTTTACATCTGCTTTTCTTGCCAAAAATAGGTGGTAGTCACCTACCGATGACGTGTCACCATATACAATCCTCTCCTCGTCAGAAATTATTCTCGATCTATAATGATCGTCTTCTTCAGTATACATAATAGATACATTATTTAAATCAACGTTCATTGGAGGTGGGGGTTGAATCGTCAGTAAACACGTCATATCCTCCATCTCTTCCTCCTCCTCTGCTGTAAAATAGGCACCAGTCATAGCTGGTATGTCTTCGTCTTCAGATTCTGAATCATTGGTTATATCTATAACTTCTTCTTCGACATCAGAGTCCATAGTAAGATCAATGATTTCAATCACGGAACCCATAGTAACTAGTTGTTGGTTTTTGGTTGAATATGCTAAGTCTGTCAGGCTGTAGCGTTGTGGAATGAGGTAAAGATGACAAAATATTCGAGAGTTATATACAGTCAAAGGATTACATTCGGCATTTACTGAATTTGTTTCAGCCAATTGTCATTGTTGTATTTCCTGTCGGAACATTGTGTCGAAGCGCCGTGTATCTTTTGTTTCATTAAGTAGCTTCCCCACACAGTCCATAGTAAGATCAATCACGGAACCCATAGTAACTAGTTGTTGGTTTTTGGTTGAATATGCTAAGTCTGTCAGGCTGTAGCGTTGTGGAATGAGGTAAAGATGACAAAATATTCGAGAGTTATATACAGTCAAAGGATTACATTCGGCATTTACTCAATTTTTTTCAGCCAATTGTCATTGTCATATCCTTGTTTCATTTTATTTCATTGTAATTGTTTTATTATCTGCTTTTGTTTTTTGCTTCTGTAATTGTTTTATTATTTGATTTGATATCTGCTTTTTACATTTATTATTGTTGGTGTTTTCCTTTGAGCACGGTCTTACTGAAAAACAACTTTTAGTTGAGTTAAGTATCGGTGATTAAATAAAGCTTATTATTATTATTATTATTAGTGTTATTATTATTATTATTATTATTGTTGCATTTTTTGAAAAATAGTGAAACTTAACATCTTGCTTCACGTTACACCAATCTTTCATTGCGAAGCTCCATTGTTAAAATTCCGGAAGAAATTAAGTACATGTTGGTATAGTTCAATCAAGACATACTTAAATATCACTTCATTATATTCTTGTCTTTTTATTGTTGTCATTGATTAACTTCCAAAACCAAACAACTCTATTGTCTTACTTCCTTAGCATCGTTAACCATTGTCTTTTTCAAATTAAATAACATCTCCATTGTTTTACTTCCTTACCATTGTTTACCATTGTATTAATTATAATAGGATTAACTAATGTCATCCCCTCAAACGCCCTCTACGGGGGCTGTACCTGTATATATTACTACTAGTGTTACAGCTTTTGTCTGCTTCAGACCATGTTAGCTTGGTCCCGAAGATTCGATAGCAACTGCTTTGAAAATGAGTCCAGAATGGGGGACATAAACCTACTGGATATGACTCAGTACCAATAGACAATACAGCTATTGTTAAAGCTAAAAACACAATCTTCATTGTTTACGTTTACTGTATGAAATATAAAAATGTAATATGTATCAAAATAATACTGACGTAATATTATTTATATTATATATTTTAAACGATTTCTTGCGTCAAAATTGAGAATGGTTTATATAGCGATTAATTAAAGAACTTCACAAATTGTTGTATTGTTTAGTTTAATGTGAAAGTATACAATTGAATCTACTATTTTTCTTGCACTTGCGAGAATTATCTTCGCCGATGCCTACTCTTAAAAGATGTGCTAATTCACTTTCAAATATAATAGATAGACTGCATACCATAATCATGATTAGGCCATATTTATATTTACATAATCATAATCATCATCGTTGTTGTCATCTGTACTATATATTATATTGTTATTTCTCTGCGTTCTTTCAATGTGTTGCATGTAGTCCGACTCCTTTTCATTTATTTGAGATTCATTGGTTACATTGAAACTAGTGTGGCCCAGGGGCGCAGCAAGTGGGGGGAGGGGGGGGGGGGGTCACGGGGTCCTGACCCTCCCTTTTTTTAAAGAAAAAAATAAATAAAAACATGAGACAACAATACAGATCAAATCATCCTGGAGATACTGTGGAAGATTACTACCGAGCAGTATTACCAAATCAACTTCTTGATCATTTACAAACCGAGTTAAAAACCCGTTTTTCTGCCGATAACAGGCCATGCTTTAAAATATTTGGCGTAGCACCCGAGTCTATCGTGAAGTGTAATGTTGAAGAAGTCTTCAAGGAACTTGAATTTGGTACGATGATCTGCCAAGACACGAACATCTTCATTCCGAGCTTCAGTGATGGAAGCGACTGTGTAAAATTAGCGGATCCAGATGTGTTCCCGAATGTGCGTGCACTTCTTCTAATCGCGTAGGCCTATGCCCGTAACGTCTGCTGAAGCTGAGTGGAGTTTTTCGACGTTGTGGAGAACGAAAACCTGTTTGCGAAATCACATGTCTTATGAGCAGCTTTCGGGACTGTGCCTCATGAACATACACTTTAACATGAACATTAATACAGAGAATGTCATTCGCGAATTCTGTCTCCAAGCCAAGAAGAATGTTCCAAACTTATGTGTTTAAAGATGCATCACGCGATGTCTAGAGCGCCGTTATAGTAACTAACGTAAAATGTATGATAATAATTTAGAAGTTAGTTATTACAATTATGTATAAGCTATCACCTATACTATACATTCGAACAAAATAGGTATATTTTTAAACAAAATATTGTATGTACTGGGTATGATAAGCGTCTCACATACACACGGAGCCAAGATAGCTTCTTGGACTTGCACAGTGTATGAACTCTAAACTTACGGTTCTCATTTAATAATATCACTCCATGCTATCATTCTAATTTATTTTTTCAAACTTTTGTAACTCTACGTTCATTTCATGCAACTTTTGTATGGTGAAAAGGGAGGAATTCAAATAATTCCTCCTCTGAGTTTACAGCCTCTCTACACAAATCAACAAACAAGCAAGAAAAAAAGTGTTTGTCTGTGGCAGCCTGGAATATAAAAATTTTCTGTAATGAAAATGAGAGTTGTTTTTTGTTTTCTTTGTTTCAGTTTATTAGTGTTAACATTGTCATATTTGTGTGTGCGTAAACCGATTCAAATGATCTAGATTGCGCTAGACCGCCAAAGCTTGGACCCTGGACCCCGACCGGGGGCCCTTGGCGGCCCCCTGGCCCCCAGCCCATGGTTGCTCGCTTCGCTCGCAAAATACTCACATATTTGGTTGACCCCCCCTTTAATTCTTTGCTGGCTGCGCCTCTGTGGCCGTAACAATCATTTGTAAATAGCTCAACTTGTTCTGTTTGATTTATATGCCTACTATTTAGGCCTACTTTCTGTGAGAGAGGTTTCTTATTTGTTTGCTTTAATCGCAATGCTTCTGTAGGCCTATGTTTCCTTAGAGAAGGTTGATCTTCATCATCTGCTGTAAAGCCGTCTCTTCGGTGTTTGACTTTTGTTTTGTTCTTGATTCCCATTTTTGATTTATTATTGTAGAATATTTTCAGTACACCAAGCAATACAATAATAACAACCAGCAACAGGATTCCAAGTATTATAATGACAACATCTTTTAAATATTCATCGTAATTGAATATGCTCAATATATCGTTTGACGAGTTACATTTTGTTCGATAAGTGCCGGTCACCATGTTCTCTGTTGACACGCCAACATCACTAGAGTTCATTGTTGTTTTTACTTTTAAAATTCGAAAGAAATTAAGTTTATTAAAAGTTGTACAAATTCATCAGACACTATAACGTATCTTTTCATTTCCATTTCCATTCAAATTAGACGTCTTTTATCAAATTCTCTAACCGCCACACTGCAATGTTCGCTACCATCAGTGTCTTTTCAAAGTTTCAAATTGTTGGTAAACCTTTAGAATGATTCACCAGTATGGTACACAAACTCTTACATTCTACGGTTTGTATACAATTGCTATTTCCTCCTCCCCTAAGAATGTTCCTAAACTTCTCTGGATATTTAGTAATCATGTACCGTATGTAACACTGAATGTTAATAAGTGCTGATTACCATCATCCAGGCATGTGTATACAATTGCTATTTCCCCCTCCCCTAAGAATTGTCCTAAACCTCTCTGGATATTTAGTAATCATGTACAGTATAATCTATCTGAACTACACACCTTATCCCACCTTCTAGGTTATAGCAATTAGTTACTATGGCATCATAAATTGATGATGCAATGTTAGCGCATAACAATCAATATTTTGTCAAAAAATGGACACACTTCGAACTTATTCTTTTTGACGATAATAATCGAATTTTAAAAAAGTAATGTTTTGGCCAGTGATTTTGTCAAAAGAATTTGCAAATATCGATCCTTTTGTATTTACATGACTGTTTAAGTTTACTATGGCATCCTGGACAGAATTTTTTACAGTTTGGACAAATCCGAATTTCTCTCTACAGATTGTTTCTCTATTTTGAACACAATATAGCGCCACCTGTACAGTTATCTATATACATATGATAATACTGTATAATTTAGTAGATTTTTTATTTTGATTTAAGACAATAACAGTATATGAATAAAGATAAAAGATCTGTAAACATGACTACTTTCTATTTCTGATTGCTTATCATGTGAAATTTAAGCCAATATAGTTAAAGTAGTTTAGAAGCGTACTTTCATATCTAACGATGAACACGAAAAGGAATCATCACGTAAGCTTTGGTAACAATTTTTTGGAACGGCTAACGAGTTATAATGATTCGAACCATGTCGTATTTTAATTTGTGTCTTCTTGTGATCAGTTTAATGTGTATCGAGTATGTAACTTCCAAAGAACAGCTTGTTAAGTTTGATTTGCATTTTATGAACTCTGGAATAGACAGACGAATAAATATCATACAATCACATAAAACGTACAGCTTAAATGGACAAGTTTTAAGCTATATCGTTAAAAGTTATACAGAAGGCCTATTATATTTCTACAAAACATTTTATGAAGAAAACTTTCAAGCTGTAGACTGTCAATACTTTATATCTTTCAATAATAACAATGATAAAGGAATATACACATGTCAGAATGAGGATAATCAACACTTTATGATTACTTTAGGTAACGTGTATGGAACAATAAATTTGATTCACAATGAATGGGAAATTCTCTGTGAAGACTTTGTTGATAACATTATAGAGGGACAAAAAATAACAATCACATGTAAGCTGCAATATTATAGTTCATATCGTGTGAACGACAACAACCTTGCAACTGAAATCACAATTGGATGGATTCAAGGATCACATAACATTACACGTTCTTACTATTTGCATAATACCTCGGTCACAGTGAGTTTTAATCAAAGTTTTATAGGCTTTCGATCTGGAGATGGTATATTCTTTTATTGTTATCCTTCATCCAAGTACCGTACAAGTAAAAAGTGCTATGCAATAATTTTAAAGGTTTACCCACAATTAGTCGTAAATATCAAGTCTTTGGACACCGGCGACGAACAATGCTTTTCGTGTGTAGCAACGGTTAGAGTTGGCCAAAATAGACCAACGTATATCTGGACTTTAAATGGAAAGGGCATAGTGGATAATACTGGCACCAAAATGTGCTTTAATGGACTGTCTCCTGGTAATTACATTGTTACATGTCTTGCGATTACTGCAAATCATCATACATCTGAGTTTGTAGAATTTAAAGTAACCAATAATATTATACAAACAGAGAGAACAACTACTTCATGGGATTATGCAATGGCAACAGAGGAAACAGCAACAGACAAGCATCGTACTTCAAATTCGCACACAACGAATACTGTGGAAGTTCGAGTAAATGATATAACAAGAAAACCAACGAGCTTTAGGAATTACGGTATAGCAACAACAAAAACCGAAACTGGCAACCACCGTACATCAAATACTGTGGAAGATGAAGTAAGGGATACAACAAAGACACAAACGAGCTCTGGAGATGACGGTATGGCAACAGACAAAACGATAACTGTTAACCATCGAACGGATACATCTCGGCATTTCAGCGAAGTCAATTGTGATCACTATTTAAAAGATTTAAGCATCATAATTCTTGGAATCTTGTTGCTATCTGTTTTGTGTGTATTACTTTTTGTACTGAAACGATTTCATGAGGAAAAGTCAATCGCTGTAATGCAAAATGACAAAACAAAGGTAAATCAACACACAAACGTACTACATGCCATTAAAGATGATGATGATCATCATCGTTCAACAAATAGACAAGCGAAATTCGTGAGAACTAATCAAACAGATAATGAACATTCATCGAGTAGACTGGATATGAGGCTAAGCTCATCAGATAATGAGTCTACGACGGAAAATACTAAAATAGAAGAATGTGAAGATATATATTATAGCATTAAAGATGATGATAATCAGACATCATCAATTAGACAAGGAGAGGTTGTAAAACCAAAACAAGCGAATAATGATTCGTCTAAATCTACGAAGAAAAATTTGAAAGTAGTAGAACACGAAGAAATCTATTACAGCATTGAAGATGATGAAAATTCAAAATTTAGACAGACTGTGAGGCTGAAGCCAATTAACAAATCATCCACATTTCACAAGATAAATACAAACATAGAATCTGAAGACGAGGACGAGAGTTATGAATGTTCAACAAGTAGGCAGACGGAAGTGGTAATGGACGACCTAGCAAATATTGAATCGTCTAAATATACGAAGAAAAATATAAAAGTAGAACAACTTGAACACGTATACAATTACAGCATTAAATATGAAGATGATCAACCATGTTGCAAAGTGGCTACGGTATCAGATGAGCGACCTAACCTGCAAAAAGTAACTAGTAAAAATAAAATCCGGAAACATGAGCTACTTAAAAGTGAATTTCATGGCTGTGGCAATATAACAAATGAATCTCAATTATGCGAACATGAGAAATCCGACTGTAGAGTGGATGACTACATCCAGCCCATCAAAACAACAATGCTTTATAGCAATAAAATATACGAGACGAGAGTATAAACTGACCAGTAGTGTACCATATGCGATAGAATATACAAAATTAACTAACCATAAAAAAACATCTGTGACAACCTTTAACAAATAAAAAGGCAAAAGCTGTTACACCAAAGTCATAATTTCCGATAGAACTTAATATAGAACAGACTGAAGATGTATATACCAGTATTAATGAAAGTATACTGACGAAAGTAGTTAAAAAAAATGTGTTTATTCTGGTCCTCAAGCTTAACTGGAAACTGAGGAATTTCGGATTATAGGCATATTGATAGTTTTGGTATGCTTGTCCGATATTATCATTATACCATAACTCTGTGGTATATACAGCACCCGCCGCGATTCCCAGACGGTCTCCCATCCAGAACGCAACCGGGTCCAAGCTTAACTTCGGTGCTTTTACGAGAACCGATGTTTCAACGCAGTTATGGCCGTAATAGTAGTGAGACCCAAGCAAACAGGCTTTATGTGTAAAATAATAACCAAATTTGTAAAAACAAAACTGCTGTACTTTCTATTTCTGATACCATGAAGCCAAGAAATTATTGTATATTAAAAGCTTTCGTAACAGTACGTATGTTTATCCAAGTTTTTAAAATATAAACTGCTCATACGTTGTAATTGTTCTACGAACACGATGTTGTGTTTGAATCTTTATCTTGTGATTATCAGTTTGCTGATTGTCAGAAATTTTATTACTGAAGAAAATCTTGTTGTGTTTGATTTACATTTTTGGGATTCTGGGGATCAACCTCTAAATATCATACTATCAAACAAAACTTGCAGCCTAACTGGACAAGTTTTAAGCTATATCGTTAATACCCAAACATTATCATATTACTACAAACGAATTTCCGATCAAAAAGCCGTAGACTGTCATTACTTTCTATCTTTCAATAACAACAATGATGAAGGAATATACACATGTCAAGATAAGGATAATCAACATTTTATGATTACTTCAGGTGATATACATGTAATTACACCCAATTATTTAACTAACAATATAGAAATTGGTTGTGAAAATTTAGCAGAGTACATTATAGAGGGAGATGAAAACATAACTACATGCAAACTGAAACGTAGGTATTCCTTTGACGACTCTTCATATGAAATAACATTTGGATGGATCCAAGGGTCACACAAGATCACACAGTCTTATAATCTCAATACCACTGTGACAACAATGTATCATAAACAAACTTTTAAAGGTTTTCAACCAAGAGATGGTATATTCATTTATTGTTTTGCCGATATTGAATATCCTAGTTCAATTAAAAGTGAGTGCTATACAATCATTTTGAAGGTTTATCCAAAATTAAAAGCAACACTCAAGACTTCGAAAAAAGATACTGGTGGAGAACAACAATGTTTTTATTGTGTAGCTACAGTTGGAGTTGGTAAAAAGACTTACAACTGGAACACTGAATGGGAAAAGCAACATGGATGATACTGGGACTGAGATGTGCTTTAATGGATTGTCCGCTGGTAATTACACTGTGCAATGTCTGGTGAGTAGTGACAATCAACATACCTCAGATTCTGTAGAATTTGAAGTACATGTTATCATTCCAACAGAGACAAACACGAGTTCCTGTGATAACGGTATACCAACAACAGACGAAGCGACAACGGAAAACGATCGAATAGATGCTGTACCAACAAATTCAACACTGGATACATCTCAGAAGTTCAAAAAAGCCAACCACGATAAAGATTTAATCATTATGATACTTGCAACTACAACTGGAATGATGCTGATATTTGTTTTACTTTTATTGTTTTATATACTGAAAACAATCAGAGGTAAACTGTCAAAAACTGTAATGAAAAATGAAAGAACAGTAAATGTACATGAAATTACAGATGATCAACGTTCAACAATTAGAGATGGAGAGGACGTGAGACCTACTAAGACAAGAGATGAACCATGCAAATTTGAAAAGAAAAATGGAAAAGCATCAACAAGTATACAAATGGAAGTGGTGAGGTCTAAGCAAACAGATACAAAACCATTTCAGTCTACGAAGAAAATTGCAAACGTTGGACAACCGGAAGACGTATATCATAGCATTGAAGACGATGTGAATAAACCTTTAACCAGGAGACTTATGAGAATAGTGAGAGCAAAGCAAGTAGGCCTACAAAACGAACATCACATATCCACAGTATATGATAGGCATACAAATAACACACAGCACAGTGAGATGTTTACAAATGAATGCTATGGGTGTAGCTTCAATGTGATCAATGAATCCCAAACACATGGAACAGAGAAACTAGAAGATAAGGTGGATGATTACCTCCAGCATATCAAAACAGTACAGCTATATAGCGATAAAATATATAAAGCTAATGACAATTATGATGGTTACTTAGAAATAATATCAGAAGATGAAAAATCAGAAGTGGATGATTATCTCCAGCCCATCAAAGCAACACGATTATATTGCAATAAGATATAAAGTGCCGATGACAATTGCATTGGTCACTATAATGTATGGTTAGTAGCATTGTTATTTTTCTTTTTTTAAATAAATATTTGTGCGTATGAGTTGGAAGGAATCATAATTAAATTTGTGTTATCACCCAAAAGTTTGTTTTGAGCAAACTACCGTATCTCGGTGGGTGAGTTGGCATTTTTAAAGCTTGATTCAAATTACATACCCTGAATATTGATGAAGTCCCCATTGCATTTCATATGTTACATTATGTGAAAAAATATAAGAATATTGTTGCGCTTTTTAAAATATAAATTTCGACGCATTGATATTTAGAAAAATGTGGTGCTATAGTAAGACTATATATATATATATATATATGCATTACTGATTTTTTGTAATCAGTTCGAGTAATAAGATGTATCTTACTCTAATAACTGACAAATGTACTTAAAAGAAAACTTCTTTAAAAAGATATTTGGTCAATAGTGGCTGTTTTTCTTATACCCATTACTATATTAATCCAAGAGTAAAATGTATAAGCTTATACAATGAGCCTACTTGTTTAACAACCAGTCTGATTGGCTGTGAGTGACGGCATTGATTATAGAAGTTGAAAAAAAATCAAAATTCAAAACTGAATGTGTAGCCTAAAAACAAAACTTATTTACTTTCTTTTTCTTTTTCTGACACCATGGAGCCAAAACAAGCTTTCGTAACAACAGTACGTATGTTTTTCACAAGTTTAGTTTCTACTTATAAGTTGTAATGGTTGTCCAAACTATGTCGTGTTTTAATCTGTGTCTTCCTGCGATCTGTATGCTAATATTGAAATATGTAACTGCAGAAGAAGAGATTATTAAGTTTGATTTTTACATTTCATCTTATAGTCATCCGCAACATGTACTAAATATAATACCATCACAAATAACGTACAACTTAACTGGACACGTTTTAAATTACATCGTTAGTAGCTATACATCAGCATATTACTACAAACTATTTCACGAACAAAACTTGACAGTAAACTGTCAGTACTTTCTATCTTTCAATAAGAAAAATGATGAAGGAATATACACATGTCAAAATAAGGATAATCAACACTTTATGATTACTTCAAGTGACAAATATGGAGGTACATCTCAAGAATTTCTCAACTGGGAAATTGCCTGTGAAGATTTAAAACCGTATATTATAGAGGGCGAAGAAGTAATAACTGCGTGTACGCTGATACGTACGTGGTCGTGGTCGTACGACGACAACGCACATGAAATAACAAGTGGATGGATCCAAGGATCACACAAAATTACACAGTATTATTATGTATACAATGCCTCAGAGACCGTAAGGTTAAACTACACATTAGAAGGCTTCCAATCGGGAGATGGTATTTTCTTTTATTGTATTTTTCGAGTGGGAATGTGGTATTATAGAAATGAGTGCAGTGCTATAATTCTAAAGGTTTACCCACAATTAATGGCAAAAATCAAGACTTTGAACAATGATACTGATGACGAACACTGTTTTTATTGTTTAGCTACGGTTGGAGTTGGTAAAAAGACTTACAACTGGAAATTGAATGGAAAGGGTAACATGGATGCTACTGGCACTGAGATGTGCTTTAAAGGATTGTCCGCTGGTCATTACACTGTGCAATGTCTGGTGAGTAGTGACAATCAACATACCTCAGAGTCTGTAGAATTCACAGTAAATGATGTGCCACTGGATAAAACAGTCATTTTCAACGACCAAACAGATGCTGTACCGAGAAATTACAACCAAGTCAACTACGATAAAGATGTAATCATTCAAATTCTTGCAACTACAACTGGAATTCTCTTTCTGTTTGCTGCATTTTTATTACTTTACATACATAAAAGGTCAAAAATGTCAAACACTGTAATTCAAAATGAGAAAACACCTGACGTACATGACATTAAAGATGACCAACCTTCAACAAGTAGAAAGGTAGAAGAAATGAGAGAAAAGTCAGCAGATAATGAACCATTCAAATCTACGAAGAAAAATACAAAAGTAACACAATTTGAAGACATATATTACAGCATTAACGACGATCAACCTTCTGTGAGTAGACCCCGGAGTAGACAGACTGAGAATATGAAGCTAAAGTCAGCAGAAAATGAATCCTCCAAATCTACAAAGAAAGATACAAAAGTGGAACAACCTGAGGATATATATTATAGTATTAAACTGGATCATGATCATCGTCCCAGGAGAAGACAGGTAGCAGCTGTGAGTCCAGACGAAGAATTGTCTAAATTTACGAAATGGAACACAACAGTAAAACAACTTGAAACAAGTAGACAAGGGAAAGTAGTTGTTAGAGCGAAGCAAGCAGATACGGAACCACAAAAGGTAAATATTAGGCCTACAAATATAAAGGAGCTTTTTACAAATGAATGTTATGGCTATAACTTTAACAACATGACCAATGAAAAAAAGAAATCCGACAGTGGACGACTGCCTTCAGCCCATTAAAACAACACAGTTGCACAGCAATAAAATATACAGTGCCGATGAAAATGACGATGGTTACTTAGAAATAATATCTTAAAAATAGTGATTGCATTGGAAATTTAAAATGCATAATTTAATAAATGTAAACAGACAAAATATGCTTGTATCGTTAGAGCTGCAATCATATAATCTTGGTAAATAAAAGAAAATGACCCAAAAGCATTAAAAAAAACAATAAAAAAACAACCCTTAATATTCGCATGAATCATATACTGTACAGTGACATATGCCAAATTATATTTCTTCTAATGCCATTATTATTATATTAAATCAATCAAAATTAACTTGTTTAAAACAAAATTTGTAAACATACTTAAAAGTATGTTTACGATCTGATATGAAACTTAAAACTTATATGTCATTGATACTTAATATCTACACTGAAAAGAAAAGTGTTCATGGATACAGTACAAGAAATATTGACTAGATTAATTAAAATCGAATACAAAATTGGATATTGTATAAGACAATTCAAACAAATGTCATAATGTCATAATGTTTAAACGTTTAAAAGATTTGCAAGCACATCCGAACTATTAAAGATGTATTGTCCCCCAAAAACATGAAAAATAAAGATTAATAAAATCAGACTTTGAATAGATTATTTTGTAGTTTTAATCACTTCCATAAGAAAAAAATGGAAATTATTAATTTTTTCACTTATAAAATGATAAAATAAATGGTTAAAATTAACCAAAAACCCATTGGCAATTAAACTATTTTTTTGCTTTAAATTACAGGTTTTTTTTAAGAACTTTTTTGTTCGATCCAATTTTTGGTCAAAGTGAATGACTATTATGTGACATTAAAAAAAATGTAAGAAAACATTTTTTAAGGGGGACAATATAGCTAAGTTAACTTATGGCAATATAATATATAACATGTATTAGTATTACTTAAAATAATATATTTATTCTATTTAGGTTTTTGCAAATACATGTAACACAAATTGTGTATTTTTATTTGTTGTGTACGTGTTATTGTATGGTGTACAACGTGTTTGTTGTTGGACTTGATCGTCCACTAATATGTTTTAAAATATTGATTTGATATTTGATAATGTTACCACTTTCTGATAATTAATATTATCTCTTTCTGATAATTTAGTGAAAATATGTTTCTATTCCTGTTTAATAATCAATCTAATGTATAGAACGAATGTAATAATAGTTTGTATTGTATAATGGAAATGTAAAAAAAAAAAATTAACTAGATTTGTAACAGTGCTTCTACAAACAATATGTACCGTTTAAAATCACTAAACTAAATTTGTAAAAACAAAACTTCTACACTTCGTTTTTCTGATAGACTGGAGCCAAGAAAGTATTATGTATTATTACAAACTTTTGTAATGACAGTACGTAGTGTATGATTTTGTTATCATAAGTTTAGTTTTAAAAACTACTAAAAGAAATAGTAATGTCTCTACAAACAATATAGTTCTAAAATAATAACTAATTCTGTAAAAACAAAACTTTTATACGTACTTTTTCAGATACCAGGGAATTACTATATATTGCTTAATGAATGTTTTCTTAACAACAGCAAATTTATTTTAAAAGCTGTTAAGAAATAAATATTAATGATTCTACAAATAGTATGACGTGTTTTAATGTGTGTATGATCACGCGTGAACAGCAATGTATTACATAATATACCATTTATAATACAACGTACACAGTTTTAAGATATACATGCTGTTAGCTCCGCACTAATACCATTACACAATACAATAAAATTTTAAAAAATTAAACAGAAAATGAATGGAGGAGATGCACTTAAGGCGAATGCTGAAGAAGTGTTGCAACATCTTTTACAATAAACAACAGATACAAAGAAGCAAGTTTCGGAATACAAAACCCCCCAAAATAGAAAGTTATCTTATAAAAACAATAGGAAGGGAAGGAAAGGCTAATTTTATTTTAATTAGCACTTATGATTTTATGTGGTGTCATACGGAAGAAGAATATTGTGTTACATATAGTACCTTGATTGGGATAGTATGTGTAGAGAATTTAAAACTGAACGCAAGCTCATGTACATCGGCTGTGGACTGTGACTGTGCATAACAATTGGATAGATCCAATGTAAAATTACAATCTTACTGTTTTCACACTTCATTCTATCGGGAGAGCCTGTTGTTTGATTTATTACCAGCTTTCGTAACAATTACGTATGTAGGTCTCATTTTATAAGTTTTTCAGATACTGCTCAGAAGTGTAATGGTTCGCACTATGCCGTGTTTTAATCTGTGTCTTATTGTGATCAGTTTGATGTGTATCAGGTATGTAACTGCAAAAGAACAGTTTGTTGAGTTTGATTTTTTCTTTACGGACTTTGTGAGAGACAGACAACCAATATACATCATAGAATCACATAAAACGTACAGCTTAAATGTTTTAAGAAACATCGCCGAAAGCTCTACAGTAGGTCTATCATATTTCTACAAAACAGTTTATGTACAAAACTTTCAAGCAGACTGTCAATACTTTCTATCTTTCAATAATAACAATGATTCAGGAATATTCACATGTCAGGACGAGGATAATCAACACTTCATGATTACTTCAGGTAGCGTGTATGGAACACACACGGTTCACAGTGGATGGGATTTTCTCTGTGAAGACTTTGTTGATAACATTATAGAGGGACAAAAAATAACAATCCCATGTAAGCTGCAATATTATAGTTCAAATCGTGTGGACGACAACAACTTTGCAACTGAAATCACAATTGGATGGATTCAAGGATCACATAACATTACACGTTCTTACTATTTGCCTAATTCCTCGGTCACAATGAGTTTTAATCAAAGTTTTATAGGCTTTCAATCAGGAGATGGTATATTCTTTTATTGTTTTTTATATCCCACATATGATTCCAATCTTTCAGAAAAAATATGTTCTGCAATAATTTTAAAGGATGATCTACCAACGAAATGGAACACATCACATTTGGTCATTATAATCCTTGCAACTACAACTGGAATCCTGCTGCTATTTGTTCTTCTTTTGTTGTTGTATGAACTTAAAAGAAAACAGTCTATCAATGATGCAGATCAACATTCAACAAAAAAACAACCAGAGTCAGTGAAACCAAAGTCAGCAGATGAATCTTGCAAGAAAAATACACTTGTAAAACCACCTACGGGTAGACAGACGAAAGTAGAGAGAGCCAAACAAACTGATAATAACTTGTCACAATCTATGAAGAAGAGTACAAACATGCAACAAGTTGAACATGTATACCATGACATTGAAGATTATTGTGCCCAACCTTCCACAAGTAGGCACGGTGCAACAGTAAGGGCAAACCAAGATAAGAAACCTAATAAGCCTATAACTAAAATGGAACATGTTGAACTATTTTCAAATGAATGTTATGGCCGTAGCTTGAATGTAATATCGGACGATAGAGTGGACGACTATCTCCAGCCTATTACTAAAGCGCACGTATAATAGCAGTGTAATACAGAGTACCGCTGACATTGGATATGGTTGCTTAGAAATAAAGTAACATGCAGAACATATTAGGAGGCGCAGACGTACACCTGCTGGACCTCGCGGATTTGTCCCGCTTAATTGCTGATTTTACCGGATTTTGTTCAGTTTTGTGCTTTTTTTGGGGAACTGTTCTGCTGTTTGTATACATGTTTAGTGGAATTTTGATAACTTTTGTGTTTCTGAGGTGTTTTGATGTCTTTTTGATTGAACATAATCGTAGGCCGTTTTGGATCGATTGTGACTCGGTGCTCGCGATGAGATCCAGGGTTCTACCCGCGATTGACCCAACCACGTATGGTCGATTATGATACAACGAAGGCATATTTTACATGTCTTAGTGAGTATGATTTAAATTGTAATCAGCCGTGCTGTATTGATAACTTTAAAGTAAAAAAAAGACGCCGTGGTAAACGAGCGGGCAAGAAACTTAGAAGGAATATTTCTGTACGTATTAGCAGTAGGCACAGGAACACTAATGGTGTTTCAATTGGACGCGGGATTAACGCTGATAACTTGATAAATACAAGTACTCGGTGCAATATTATAGTAGCACGGGACTTCCTAAATTTTTTCTCAGTAATGCTCGGTCAATTGTTAATAAAATTAATGAATTTCAAGCTACAATTTTAAAACATCGTGTTGACATAGCTGTGATAACTGAATCGTGGCTTAATGAGATCAATGAATGCATAGCACAGATTCCCAGATTTACATGTATTGCTAAGAACAGAACTGATAGACGAGGCGGAGGTGTCGCGATTTATGTAAATGAGCATCTCACAACGCAAGTGCCAATCAAGCATAGACCGTGTTGTTTTGAATGTTTGTGGACAAGGATTACAATGCCTTGTGTATGTAAATATCCGGTACTCTATGTTGGGGCTATTTACTACCCACCTTCCGCTGCAGGCAGTGGTGATCTTTTAGCTCACATAGTTGATACTATTGACTCAATACGCACTATTAAGCCTACTGCGCCTATATTGGTACTTGGAGATTTTAATGATTTACAAACTGAGGATTTTACCATTTTACTGGGAATGACCCAAGTCGTCAATTTTGCTACACGCGATGATGCTATATTGGATAAAGTGTTTGTGAATTACCTTGATTTGTTCCACGAGCCTAAGCGTTTACCGCCTCTGGGACGTAGTGACCACGATTCTGTTTTATTAGAACCTCGGATTTGTTTGCCACAAAAAACGCATTACAAAATTACCACGAGACCCTTTAAAGAATCGTCTGTTAGGAAGTTTGGTGAATGGATCACACAGTATGATTGGCTCCAAGTGTATAATGCGGATGATTGTTCTAGTAAAGCCGACGAACTTCACTCCATACTTAAAGGTGAATTTTCGAAAGCGTTCCCGACCTCTACTAAGCGCAGGAGAGTATCTGAACCGTCGTGGTTAACAACACAGAGTGTTAAGAACGTCCTGGACAAGCGTCAAGAAGTATTTATTAAGTATGGAAAAAATGATGAATGGATACCACTTCGCAATGCTGCACAAAGAGCAATTAGGCCTACAAGTTCGAAAGTTAATTTTTATGAGAGCTCGATTGCTAACCTGAAAAGTAATAACCCGTCTGGCTGGCATCGTGCAATCCAGAAATTATGTAATCTTAAACCTAAACCACAATTTAAGATACCTGGTCTTGGACCACGTGATACAGTGGAGGAAATCAACGCTCACTTTGCCAGTGTTTGTCGTCAACTTTCATCCCTTGACAGGAAAACTCTACCTGCATATTTACCATCAGCCGAACCTTCAATTATTTATGTTGGTCAAGTGCAAGCAGAACTCAACAAGTTGATTGTTAGTAAGTCAGGACACCCAGATGACTTACCGTTGAGGCTCATCAAACAGTTTGCATTTGAGATTGCTCCACCTTTAACCAGTGTATTTAATTTCGCTTTGAAAGAAGGATTATTCCCAGACCCATGGAAGACTGCGACGATTATCCCTTTACCTAAGACTAAATCTGCTAGTAGTTGTAATAATTTAAGACCTATCTCATTGACCCCCATTTTTGCACGCGTTTTCGAATCGTTTCTTGTGAAATGGATCGTTGAAGATACCAGTGGTAAACTGGATTCAAAACAGTTTGGAAGTAGAAAAGGTGCATCAACGACCCACTACTTGGTCAGCATGATTGACTCGATTGTTAAAGACCTTGAGGGGGCAATAAGTATGTTAATCTTTGCACCATCGACTTCACTAAGGCTTTCGATCATGTAGATCATTCTGTACTTATTCGTAAAATGATAGATATTGGTGTTAGACGATCCATTATTCCCACCGTCTGCAGCTTTCTTACTAACCGTACTATCAACACCAAGCACGACAATTCAGTTTCTTCTATTGCCCAAATTACTTGCGGCGTCCCTCAAGGAACTAAATTAGGCCCTATTCTTTTCCTCATCTATATATAAATTTACGTAAGGGCAAAATTCGGTAAATCGCGCCTTACTTCTAGAATTTGTACTCGATGGTATATAAAGTTGGTTCCTACTTTCGGTACTGATTTTAACCACCTGATGGTAACCCTGTTTACTAATTAAATTAAGTTAGATAATTAGTTATTGACGATTAAAACGAATTTAGGTTCAACGATTTGCCCCAAATAGGGGTGTTTTTCGATCGTGGTATACACTGTCT
Organism: Antedon mediterranea; assembly: GCF_964355755.1. Classification (NCBI taxonomy): domain Eukaryota; kingdom Metazoa; phylum Echinodermata; class Crinoidea; order Comatulida; family Antedonidae; genus Antedon; species Antedon mediterranea. The sequence goes on along the minus strand of NC_092670.1, from coordinate 34,443,802 downwards.
AATGGATGTCCGTCTTGAAAAATACCCGCAGACAATATACGAGGATGCTTCGCATTTTCCTATCTCCTCCTACGATAATTGTTTTTAATGGCTGAAAACCGGTTGAACAGCTCGAGTACAGCATCATAATGTTGAAGACAGGCCGATTTTCTTTAAAAAATACTATTTTGATAGATTTAATATACGTTTATACAAATTTATTGATTTGCGATGAATGGAACATTCCAATCTCTGTTCCACAAGTGTCTATTCCCTCAGGCGTCGTAAAGGCAAGTACAGTACTGTATACTCGAAATTCGATCAATTTTTGTTTTCAATCTGTGCTGCAGAGGTTGGATATAATTTTTTTTAAACGAATAATGAGTTAGCGTTTTCACTCGCCGTATATTATGTACAAATCTTTATTATTGCAGTTAAACCACCCACATCATCACCCTTCCCTCAAGGTTGTAAAACCAGTAGAGAATAGGCCTACGGTACATCACATGCCCTAAACGCAGAACAACTTTGGTGGGTAGGGTAGGAACCAACTTAAGTATGAATTGGCTCTAAGAAACAATTGAAAACCATTAGGCCTACTAATTAAGTTGAGTTAGATAATTTAATATTTATTGACGATTAAATCGAATTTATGATTTTCCCCGAATAGAGGTGGTTTTCACAAATTGTTTTACATTATATAAACATATACACGTCGTAGTGATGTATCGTTACATGTACTGTACTATTTCAATCGACTTGGACGGTGATAGTTTCAACAAAGTATTACATCGCAATGTTTTACTGTGTTTAGTGGTATATTATTTGTAAAACATGAAAACAATTAATATTTCGTTACTAAATGGATAAAGAATATATTTAAAAATTGTTCCTCTTTGCACCCATCCTCTTCCCCATCCCTCAACCCTAATATTACATACAAAACACAAATTAAGTTTGTTTAAATTTGACTTAAACAATTGGTCTCATTTTGTGACAAGTTTCTCTTTCGAAAGTAATTCCCAGGGTGCTAATTTTAGTTGAGTACATAAATCACTGTCTATTTATTCGTTCCTGTAAACGACATGTATTATTGTCCTGCGGTACGTACATTTGAAATCGCCAGTTTTTTTAACGCTGAAATTATTATGTATTCGAGAACCATCTAGTCAATTAAAATGATTCTTAAGATCGTCGCTATGTAAACCAATAAAATAGAGGGCATCTAGTCCTGATTAATGATGCTTGTTTAGAAAGCTGCAGACGGTGGAAATAAGTGGATGATTTAACTTTAAGTGAGATGAATAGAATTGGTGATAATTCAAATATGCAGTCTTTACTAGATGACTTTAACGAATGGAGTAACAATAATAACATGTTACCTAAGTGCAATTCTATGCAAATTAGTTTCCTTCGTCGTGATGTTCCTCCTCCCAATTTCTCCATCAATGGTGTTGATCTTGAGGTGGTTGGTCATATGAAACTCCTAGGTGTTACTATTAGTAATGACTTAAGATGGAATCTCCATGTTAATGATATCGTACGTAGGGCTTCAAGAAAATTGTTCACATTATGCATTCTAAAAAAGGCCAATGCACCAATGAATGACCTTATTAATGTTTACTTAGCTTATATTAGACCTTTGTTAGAATATGCTTGTCCTGTGTGGCATGGTTACCTAACTGGGGAGAAGTCTCGTGCTATTGAGAGAATCCAGAAACGAGCTCTTCGAATTATACTAGGGACTGATCACATGTATGAAGAGGCGTGCGAGATCGTCGGTCTCCCATCGCTTGTGACGAGGAGGGTGGGTCTGGTGTTGTCTTTTGGTGAGAAACTTCTTGCCTCTGCTGACATATTTCGGAATATGTTCCCTCATTGTCGCGAATATGATGTCGGCCTTCGGTGTCGGCCTTCGGTCTCGCCCCCTCCTTCGTATTCCGTTTGGCAGAACTGAGCGATTTAAGAAATCACCTGTTCCTACTATGGCTAGACTGTTAAATAATGTTTTGTAATGTTATTTTGATTATCTGCTTTATTTTTATTTTTTTTTACCTGTTTTTATCATGATTGTTTTTAATATTGTACGACTACGGTTTCAGCCATTGGCTATTTGTGTCATTTGAATAAAGATATACCGATATATTATAACATAATGATAATAAACTCATAGCTAGAATGTAGAAATGCGTCTTGTAGGCCTGCCTACCTAGGCATTCCTAGTTCGTTTCTATTCTGAACCAGAATCCTTTAATTAGTACCGTACTTTATCCCCAGTATAGTTTCTAGACTGTATTTTAATATAAAATTAGAAAAAAGATAAATATTTTGACCCACATGGCGTTTCATACGATAATACCCGAGCTGTATATTTTTCAGACAAAAATCGAAACATCGACTGGTGAACTAATATAAAAAAGACAAATTAAATACAGACTTGGGACAAGTCTATAAACTGTTGAAAATAGGACTTTTAACAAATCAATGGATCTAAATTCACTTTTCTTTTGTATATCCAACAATCATCTATTTCATTTTTAATATACCTTACCATTTCTGTTTATTATTTTGTATTGTATTGCTATGGAGGAAAATAAATGTCTTTTTGAATTTGAATTTGAATTTGAACTTATTCAATATATTTTCAATTATTGAAAAACGCATATTACAAAACGGTAATGTATATAATAAATCAATAAACTAATTATTAGTAGTATTATTGACTAAAATATGATTTTAATACAATTATCCAAGGAAATTATTTCTGAATAAAACTTTACACAAACACAAAAATCTAGAGTTATGTTACAATGAAAATAATGACGGAAATGGATGATGGTAATTAACGTTTATGATTTCTAGTAGGCCTGCTTTCGTACATATGAGTGCTTTATTTGTCATATACGGAAGAACATATTGGGTTACATAACAAACTAAAAATAGTTTCTGAATTATAAACTGCATGTAACAATGTATTTAATTTAGGTAGCCAAATTAGGTTTCCTTAGATAATTATAAAATTGTCAATAACCCAAATGAAGTATTAATATTTGGAGACATAAAAAAGACCTCTAAGCTATAAAATGTCATCTTTATTATATAAATGTTTTAATACTCCACTCTCCACTTTTTGAAACTGTTTTATTTTAATACTTTTTTTTTCTCTTTTTTGTGGCGCAAACACCACTTTTATTCACATTCATATTATCTCATGTCATTACATAAAATAATATAATTTAACACATTTTTGTTAATTCTAAATGTCATTATAATTCATCAGTAACATTTTTACATTTATGAATTCCGTGTCACCTTCTTTTTTCATTAATTTTCTTATATTTTTCTATACACTTGACAATGATCATCATTATCATCTATCTCGTTTTAAAATATTTATATGTAAAGGATTTGTGAGATTTTCATTTTCATTTGTTTGTTTTCATTTTACAACTCGAATTATACAATGTATTTATATACAAGATAAAACGAAATAAAAATCATAATAGATCAGTACCACCTGTAACTCGTATCACAGTAATTCCTTTTCTGATAAATCGTATCAAATTAGAAATTATATTAGCATAATAGTATTTCTTAAAGCTACCCATTTTTCTATACTTGTTTTAAATACTTATGACGTTGATGAACACAGTGAATTTTAGAACAGCTTGTCTTAAAGATGTATTGTCCCCCAAAAACATGGAAAATGAAGATTGATTAAATCAGATTTTGAATAGGTTATTCATTGCCATAGGGGAAAAACCGAAAAAAAATAATGTTTTCACTTTTAAAATAACATAATAAATGGTTAAAAGTAAGTAGTGTATGATTTTGTTTGTCATAAGTTTAGTTTTTAAAACTACTAAAAGAAATAGTAATGCCTCTACAAATGACTTTTAAAATCATAACTAATTCTGTAAAAACAAAACTTTTCTATATGTACTATTTCTGATACTATGGAGCCAAGGAATTACTATGTATTGCTAAATTAATGTTTTCTTAACAACAGCAAATTTATTTTAAAAGCTATTAAGAAATAAATATTAATGATTCTACAAATAGTATGACGTGTTTTACGTATGATCACCTGTGAGCAGCAATGTAGTACATAATATATCATCTATAATATAACGTACACAGTTTTAAGATATAAATGCTGTTAGCTCCGCACCAATACCATTACACAATACAATACAATTTTTAAAAAAAGAAGATAAAAAATGGATGGAGGAGATGCACTTAAGACGAATGCTGGAAAAGTGTTGCAACATCTCTTAGAAAAAAACCCGAGAACCAGTGCAACAACAGATACAAAGAAGTATGTTTCTGAATACAAAAACCCCCAAAAGTAGAAAGTTATCTTATAAGAACAATAGGAAGGAAAAGCTAATTTTATTTTAATTACCACTTATGATTTTATGTGGTGTCATATGTAACAGGTTCGTACTACTAGCGTCGTAGCTTTATCGCGTAGTATTTTCAGGAGCTGCAGCACTGGCACAAACACAATAAAATCATCCACAGAGACAGTTCTTGGTTTGGAAAAGTTAAATTCTTTTATTGAAGCTAGTAACCAGTCGGAAGGAGATATAACAAAAACAGTGTTACTATTTAAGATAACATCAGTGATCGTATCATTAACGACAGTATAGGCTACTATTGCGTTGTGTCTAGTGTAACAATCAATTAACTAATCAACTATATTAACTATAGTATAACATCAAATAACTAATCAACTATATTAACTATAGTAAAACAATTCTAAAATTAAGAGAGATAAAAATATAGATGCTTACCTAGTAACCAGTCGGAAGGAGATGAAAACCTTCACTTTGGGCTAGGCACTAGTAAGTGTCATCCATTCCCAGTTGGGTACTATGACAATTTTTAACCGATGGTACATACATTTACCATAACGTTATTTCATAGTTTACAGAACGATTGTATTGTAACTCGAGTCATACACATGTAATTATCAATTTAAAGTTCGGTTATACAAAAAAAAGAAACTATTAAAAATGCAAATCAATTAACAAAATCCCTTGTCCATTTATGAACTGACCCATACTGAAACATTATACACTAAATATTCATGACCATTTTCCCGCCACTTGGATGAGGTGACTCATCTATTTATAGCATGGTCACTTATCATTCCAGCTTTTACTTTAATGGGTCCCACAAGGTTTCTCAGATTCAAGTCAGATTCAGCAGATAAATCATTCAAGTATTTGGGTATAAGCATACCTGTTACCCTGTTACACTCACCCCCCATTTATCTGCTAAATCTCAGTGATATACAAATTCATTAACCTAAACCTAAATACCTTGGTACATTAGTCACGATTTATACAATGAAAATGACATCATAGGGAATTACATAAAAAAACTAAAAATAAAAAAACTTAACTAAATGGCATTTATAAAAAAAACCAAACTGTTGTATCACAACAGCATACCTGTACCTGATTGAACCAATGAGAGAAGTTATGCAGAATTATTAGAAACAACCAATAAAAATTTATCCAAATGGATAAACTATTGAAGGATGGCCATCCCCACAATAGTCGGTGTACAGAAGTGCCCGTTTACACTTCACAAGTTTCTCGAAATCCTGCGATTACTACTCGAAGGTTCAATCCCACCCAACACAAGGTGATGTACCAACATAACACAAGCCATACACATGGCAAACAAGTATGTTAAAAAAACATGATCATACAAAAGATACAGTATACAATAAAGGTAACAAATTAAACTATTGAGATTAAAATTAAAATCAAGTAAAATTGTCTTCTCTCAGACATAATTATATAAAAAAACAAGTTAAGTGTCAAGCAAAATTAATACAGTTTAAACAATCAAACATCTAAACAACCCACATGGAATGTTAGTGCAGGGGTTCCCCAGAGCCACTTAGAAATAAAGCCGTATCGGTCTGGCGGTTTAATTACACGTTTCGAACGTCGGAGACTTAAGGTTGGTTCTGAACGTGTTTCTCCTGAGGAGTTATCATCATCAGTATGATCCATGACGACTGCGACGGGAGTGATATCATGCTCAGTTGAAGGAGAAGTTTCTGACGGTTCCACAGATGCCTGGGCAGAAGCAGGGTTGATAGATGGTGTTTCTTATTGTTCTATGGATATTGTATTAGCAGATTCTGGTACTGCAGCTTCAGGGACGTAAGGTTGAGTAAGATCCACATCTTTCCAAATGGCTGGTTAAAACTCAAGAAAAGACTAATCAGCACTTATCGTAGTCTTTCTTGAGAGTGATCCCTTCCTGGCTGAACAGCAAATCCTGGTCACGGCACCAAATGTAACAGGTTCGTACTACTAGCGTCGTAGCTTTATCGCGTAGTATTTTCAGGAGCTGCAGCACTGGCACAAACACAATAAAATCATCCACAGAGACAGTTCTTGGTTTGGAAAAGTTAAATTCTTTTATTGAAGCTAGTAACCAGTCGGAAGGAGATATAACAAAAACAGTGTTACTATTTAAGATAACATCAGTGATCGTATCATTAACGACAGTATAGGCTACTATTGCGTTGTGTCTAGTGTAACAATCAATTAACTAATCAACTATATTAACTATAGTATAACATCAAATAACTAATCAACTATATTAACTATAGTAAAACAATTCTAAAATTAAGAGAGATAAAAATATAGATGCTTACCTAGTAACCAGTCGGAAGGAGATGAAAACCTTCACTTTGGGCTAGGCACTAGTAAGTGTCATCCATTCCCAGTTGGGTACTATGACAATTTTTAACCGATGGTACATACATTTACCATAACGTTATTTCATAGTTTACAGAACGATTGTATTGTAACTCGAGTCATACACATGTAATTATCAATTTAAAGTTCGGTTATACAAAAAAAGAAACTATTAAAAATGCAAATCAATTAACAAAATCCCTTGTCCATTTATGAACTGACCCATACTGAAACATTATACACTAAATATTCATGACCATTTTCCCGCCACTTGGATGAGGTGACTCATCTATTTATAGCATGGTCACTTATCATTCCAGCTTTTACTTTAATGGGTCCCACAAGGTTTCTCAGATTCAAGTCAGATTCAGCAGATAAATCATTCAAGTATTTGGGTATAAGCATACCTGTTACCCTGTTACACATATACGGAAGAAGAATATTGTGTTACATACAGTACCTTGATTGGGATAGTATGTGTAGAGAATTTAGAAGAGGAATTTAAAACTGAATGCAAGCTCATGTACATCGGCTGTGGACTGTGACTCTGCATAACAATTTGATAGATATGATCCAATGTAATCATGAGTTTAACATAATTATTGTGTGTTTCGTTGGAGTTGATCAAGACTTATTGGATGTTAATTGGAAAAGAAACATTGTGAGTTTTTACAGTAAGATACACTAATTGTAGCATCCAAGTGGTTGGTTAAGTAAAAGAAATTAGCATACTTCCGATTTAGTAACATTTCAAGTAGGTCTAAGTGCCAACAAAAATGAGCTCTGCCGAGCTTCGTATGTCAACACAGAAAACGGTAACCAGCAATTATCGAACATATACTGGACCAACAAAATGTATTTCATCAAACGATGTATCTCAACAGCTGAACCTTAACTACAATCAAGATTTTAAAGATTTAAGCATCATAACACTTGGAATCCTGTTGCTAGTTGTTATTATTGTATTGCTGTATGTACTGACAAGATTCCACGTTTATAAGTCAAAAACTGAAATGAAAAATGACAAAACAGACAAACAACGAAAAGACGGCATTAAAGATGAAGATCAGCCTTCCACAAGAATACAAATAGAGGCATTGGGAGCAAAGAAAGCAGATAAGAAACCTCTCTCACAAAATGTAGGCCTAGATAGTATGCATACAAATAAAACGGAACATATTGAGCTATTTACAAATGATTGCTACAGTAGCTTCAATTTGACCAATGAATCCGAACAAAATGAAAAGAAGTCGGACTATATTCAGCCCATCGGACCACCGCAGATGATAGATAGTAATAGAATATATAGTAGACCTGCAAATGACAATAATAATGTTTATGAGTATGTAAGTAACCATGATTAACAATTATGATTCTATGGATTACTGTATATTGAGATTTTGTAAAAAAATAGCAAATTTCGATAATTTTATTTCGTTATAATTTCTTTATCATTATAATTCTTGCATCTAATTTATATGCGCATTATATATAATATAATATAATATATTGTCAAAAAATTGGCAATTTTATTAGAAATAAAATTAATAAATATCTGTTTACATAACTGGTTACCATATCATGATGTGACATGCGTAGAATCACATTATATGGTCTGCACAATTTATCTAATTACAGTAAAAATATTTTGGAATTTTTTCGAAAAAAATCCCTGTACAGTAGTGGGAAATTATCACAATTCACATTTCAACTTTGTTGTTGTTTTTTGACATAATTGGTTAATATAACCTCTTATCATTCACCTCATGCCATTATTTGTACCATTACACTCATAAACATTCATTATTTGTATACTATTGCACGCCATATGACCCACAATCGTCTAATCAAATGACAGGAATTTATTTAGGTGTTATATAAAACACATGATATGCGCAGAATAACATAATGCGGTCTGCGCATGTTACTTCAATACATAATAGATTATATAAAATATGTTAAAATATAAATATGATAAAACAATTAAGTATACAGAGAAAATATATATTACAGAGCCTAAAACGGTATAAAGATTAACATTTTGCATTAAAAATTGATATTAGGTAGGCCTATGATAAAATGATATATTGTATTATAAGATTGTGGTTTATCTAAATACTGTGATAAAAATGTAATAGTTTTACATTGATAAATAAAGACATTTTGAACATAACATTGCCTTCAAGATTCACATTAAATATACGATTTTGGATTTTTTTTCAACCCATATTTGTTTACATAATCGCATGCGCAGAATTACATAATGTGGTCTGCGCATGTTACCTCAACTTATTTTTAAAAGTCGATATTTTGGAAATTAACGAAATATAGCCAAATTTCGACCCTATTGTTTACTGACTTTACTGGAATGCGCAGAATCACATAATGTGGTCTTCGCATGTTACCTCAACTTATTTTTAAAAGTCGATATTTTGGCAACTTTTAGAAAAAAAATCCCTGTACTATAAATTAACGATAAATATCCAAATTTTGACCCTTTTGATTATTGACTTATTTTACGTCTGAGCATATTACCTTAACTTATTTTAAAAAGTAGATATTTTGGCAATTTTTAGAAAAAAATCCCTGTACCATAGTACAGGGAAATTAACAAAAATAGCAAAATTTCGACCCTTTTGTTTATTGACTTACTGGAATGCGCAGAATCACATAATGTGGTCTGCGCATGTTACCTCCTATTATTAAAATGATATTTTGGCAATTTTTAGAAAAAATCCCGCTACCCCAAAAATGTCTTTTTATTGCAATTTTGAAGAATAATAAAATTACATGACAATGGTATTAATGCACTGCAATTTTTTTCATGTTAACACATATTTTGTTATTCAATGTCAGTAAACACAAGTAAAACACAATTAAAATGAAAAGTATTGAAAAAATTAGAGATTTGATATTGAAATGTATCTCATTATGGCAAATATTTTCAATTTTGCAAAAGGTCAGTGACCTATTTGACCTCTACTGACCTTAAAAATGGTTCAATTAATTGTATTAAAATTCCATATGATTAAAAAACACGAATACTACACAACGACACCAAGACCATACTAATTAGATGTTTGATTCTTGGGTTATTGCTATTATTATTACCCCCTACCCCAAAAAATGTATTTTTATTACAATTTTTAACAATAAAAAATAACAATTTGTATATAATGAACTGCAATTTTTATCTTGTTAACATATATTTTCTTATTCAATTTGTCAGTAAGCACAAGTAAAACACAATTAAGATACAAAATATTGAAAATTGTAGATACGATATTGAAATTTATCTATATTTTGGGAAAAATTTGCATTTTGCCAAAGGTCAATGACCTTTTGACCTCTACTGACCTTAATAATCTTCCGATTAATTTTATTTAAATTTTAAAAGATTTTAAAAGATGTATGCTACACAATGTTACTAAGATAATACTAATTAGATGTTGAATTCTTGGGTTATTAGGATAAATGTTACCCCCTACCCCAAAAAATATTTGAAGATAAAACACTGATGATCATTACAAATGACGCAAGTACATACAATGCATCCCTATATTTATTGTCCGTGGGAAGAAAATGATACCAAAGAAGTTTAACTGTGGAGGGGGGGGGGGGGGGTGCACGGTAACCCCCTCCAGCCCATGGACTATCAATATTTTGGCAACTTTTAGAAAAAATCCCTGTACTATTATAGTACAGGGAAATTACGAAAAATAGCCAAATTTCGACCTCCTTTGTTTATTGACTTACTGGAATGCGCAGAATCACATAGTGTTGTCTCCGCATGTTACCTTAACTTATTTTAAAAAGTGGATATTTTGGCCATTTTTCGAAAAAGTTCCTGTACAGGAAAATTTAGCCAAATGTTGACCATTTTGTTTATTTACTTACTGGAATGCGCAGAATTACACATAATGTCGTCTGCGCATGTTACCTCCTATTATTTCTAAAAGTAGATATTTTGGTAATTTTTATAAAAAAAAAAACTCTGTACCATAGTACAGGAAAATTAATTAATTATTTTGGGAACTTGGAAACTTGGGCAATTAACGATAAATATCCAAATTTGGACCATTTTGATTATTGACTTACTGGAATGCGCAGAATCACATAATTTTGTCTGAGAATGTTACCCTAACTTATTTTAGAAAGTCGATATTTTGTCAACTTTTAGAAAAAATCCCTGTACAGTACCATAGTACAGGGAAATTAATTAATTATTTTGGGAACTTGGAAACTTGGGCAATTAACGATAAATATCCAAATTTCGACCCTTTTGTTTATTTACTTACTGGAATGCGCAGAATCACACATAATGTCGTCTGCGCATGTTACCTCAACTTATTTTAAAAAGTGGATATTTTGGCCATTTTTCGACCCTTTTTTGATATAATGTCATGCGCAGAACCACATAATGTGGTCTGGGCATGTTACCGTAAATCTTCTAATATTAACCCACACTCTAATAGTAACCCCCCACCTCCCTTCTAATAGTCACCCCCACCACCTTCTAATAGTAAACCCCCTTCTAATAGTAACCACCCCCTTCTAATAGTAACCACCCACCCTTCTAATAGTAAACCCTTCTAATAGTACCCCCCCCCCTCTTCTAATAGTAAACCCCTTCTAATAGTAACCACTCCCCCTTCTAATAGTAACCACTCCCCCTTCTAATAGTAACCACTCCCCCTTCTAATAGTAACCCCCCCCCTTCTAATAGTAACACCCCCCCCCCTTCTAATAGTAACCACCCCCTTCTAATAGTAACCCCTTCTAATAATAACCCCCTTCTAATAGTAACCCCCTTCTAATAGTAACCCCCTTCTAATAGTAACTCCCCCTCCTTCTAATAGTAACCACCCCCTTCTAATAGTAACCACCCACCCTTCTAATAGTAACCCCCTTCTAATAGTAACCACCCCTTCTAATAGTAACCCCCCCCCCCCGCCTTCTAATAGTAACCCCCTTCTAATAGTAACCACCCCCTTCTAATAGTAACCACCCCTTCTAATAGTAACCCCCCCCCCCCTTCTAATAGTAACCCCCCCCCCCCCCTTCTAATAGTAACTCCCCTTCTAATAGTAACTCCCCTTCTAATAGTAACTCCCCCTTCTAATAGTAACCACCCCCTTCTAATAGTAACCATCCCCTTCTAATAGTAATCCCCCACCCTTCAAATAGTAACTCCCCCCTCTAATAGTAACTCCCCCTCTAATAGTAACTCCCCCTTCTAATAGTAACTCCCCCTTCTAATAGTAACTCCCCCTTCTAATAGTAACTCCCCCTTCTAATAGTAACTCCCCTTCTAATATTAACTCCCCTTCTAATATTAACTCCCCCTCCTTCTAATAGTAACCACCTTATAAGTCAATGATAATCTATAATACAGTAATAACCCATGGGGGTTAATATTAGAGTCACAAAAACTATTGACAAAATGACATTTATGAAGATTGGTCGTTTATGATGTATTTTGAAAAGAAGGAGATAATGCATGTTGATCTCAGGAGTGGGGAGGATTGAGTGTTTTCTTAAACTGTTTTATTATTTTGCTATGATTTTCTGACCGGAAAAGTTGCGGTGGGTTACTATTTTCAGGTGCCTAATTTAAGATTAGTAATAAAACCAACTACTCTAATAGTAACCCACCCTAAAAAACAATCAAAGAATAATAACCCACGGTTACAATTAGAAGATTTACGGTACCTCAACATATCTTAAAAAGGAAATATTTCGGTAATTTTTCGAAAAAAAATTCCTGTACTATAGTACAAGGAATTTACGAGAAATAGCCAAGTGTCATTACTATATTATAATCATGTGACATGTGCAGAATAGCATAACAAAAACGCAATATTACAGTACATCATACAATTAGTAATATACATTACATAAAAAATATTTTAATGTTAAACACAACATTTAATTTGTCATTTTCATGTAAAATAAATTAAAATATCATTTGGAGATAAGATACACAAACTGTACTCTTACGGACTAAAATCATAAAACGATCGTTGCTAGGCCTAACAAGGAGTGAAACCCTGATTTCTACTAATCTGAAAACTCCCCAGAATGTTGAAAGCTCTTACAAAATCAGAATTGTTTTTCTTTTTAAATGGTTACATTCTGAGACAAGCAGTCATTTCAGGCAAGCGACTATTGTTTTATAGGAATTATACTGACAACATAATTTATATTAGTTAAAACTGAGTTTGCTACTAAATGGATCTTTCAATGTCGTACAGTGGAACGGCACTAGTTCTTAACACACTGAATATTTAAAATGATTGACTCACTGGATATGACATGCATGCATTTCTAAAACAATGCAAAAAAATGTATATTAAACCTTAAATAAAACCATTTAAATTCATATAATAGAACAAGCATGCGAAAAGCAAGTTAATTCCATACATCTATGTTCAGTTTGTAAGTACAGAATATATACATATATATAAACACATCAGGCAATGAACATTAATTCTAAACCGCCCGGTGATATACTGAAATTTAATTAATTAATTTGAAACGATAAAGATGAGGAAATCTGTGAGAATGAGAAAAAGTCGCCCCAATATATATATACTTTAATTTCAAATTTTATATATATACTTCATATATAAATAAACAGAAAATAGAACCATTACAATAATGAAATAAGTCACATTCGGTTTAAAAGTATCTCAGCACAATATTGATTTACCATAAATGACTAGATTTGTGTTGCAGTGCTATATAAAAAAACAATGTCCATAACACTGTTATTGCCTACATACTTCTCTGATCATTTGTGGTACTAATATACACAGACACTTATACCAAAACAGTAGAACACAATAGAGTGTTTCTCCCTCCCCCATTTTAATAGGGTGTTTCTCCCTCCCCCATTTTAATAGGGTGTTTCTCCCTCCCCTATTTTAATAGGGTGTTTCTCCCTCCCCTATTTTAATAGGGTGTTTCTCCCTCCCCTATTTTAATAGGATGTTTCTCCCTCCTCCATTTTAATAGGGTGTTTCTCCTTCTCCCATTTTAATAGGCTGTTTCTCCCTCCCCAATTTTAATAGGGTGTTTCTCCCCATTTTAATAGGGTGTTTCTGCCACCCCCATTTTAATAGGGTGCTCCAGGATTAGAAGTTTGTTGTAGTGTCCCTAGTCCATATCATGGTGTCCCTGAATTACAGTTAGTCATTGTGTTAAAACCTATATTCCCATTTCATGGGAAAGTGTCTTAATAGGGGTGTCTTAATAGGGGTGTCCCCAAATAGAGGGGACCAAATGGAGGGGTTTTATTGTAACAGCAAATGTAGGCATGGTCATGATTTTAAAAAAAAGTTAAAAATTACTGAATGGTTCTATATGAAGATACGATTGCTCATTTGTATTGCGGACGACCTCGCTGACCCCTATAACCCTGTCCTCTGTATGAATCTTGCCACTGATCTCGTCTGTAATCACGATCTCTCGCATATGGTTCCTCCCTGAACTGACGTCGGTGCGAAGAAGGATGGTGGTCCGGGTACCTTTGGTGAGAAGGTTGATAGGGAGCATTTTCTGTGTAGTTACCCTGTGTATATCTATTAGCATCTCTTGGATCTTGGTTCGATTGGGCTGGAGATGACCTCTGGGCTGGCGGTCTTGGGGAAGACACCGGAGATGGCGTGTACTTGTGCGTGTTTTCAACATATTCTAGATTACGATCTTTGTATGGTCCTTTACCAACTTGATACTCTGGCGTGTAACTGTACTTGGGTTGAGTAACAGTGGAATCTGGGGATGCCTGCATTACCGTCTTGGCATCACTAGAAGACGGAGTCATATGTGAAGGAGTAACTGCCGTAGGATCATACGCCTCGTCTTCGGTAGCTTCAGACACCGTATTATTTATCTTTGATTGTAAAGACTCGATCTGCTTATCCAGAAGAGCTTTCTTTGCGTCCTCAACCTGTTTAGTTAACATTATTAAAAGTTGCTGTTGTTCAGTCATTGTAGAATCAGAGTCAAATGTCTTTAATAAATTTGATTTCACTTCCGATGGCACATCATCTACAGTGCCAATTTGTGGTATGGTTTGCGAAACGTTCTGAAGGAGCGAGGTCAGCTTACCTGCATCGACCTTTCCACTTGTCGATGCTTCAGGAACGGTTTTAGAAACCGGTTGAGGAATGTCATCAAGTACGTCTGAAGGATCGTACGGTGCCTCTCGTTCCTCTTGCGACGGTGAATAAGCTTCCATGACATCCTCAAGAAGTTTGGACCGATCAGCGCAGGTATATTCTGCCACGATGGGATCTTCCATTTGCTTGCCCTGTATAAAATAATCTGAATCTGGTAACGACATCGACCTTTTGGCTTTTTTTTCTTCTGGTCCTTCCTTAACAGATCTGCGCTCTTTCCTCGACACGCTACCTTGGTAACCGTCTATTGAACGGCGCTGAGATGACGACATTGTTTGACGACTAGGACGGACTTTGCCAGAAGATGAAGAACTTGGGCCCCATTGTGGTGATTCTCTGTAACGTACTACAAGTCCTAGAAGAAGATGTGGCCTTATTTTCTCCAAACCTACAAAACAAAATGTTTAGAGTTATTTAAAAAAGTGGTCGTTTAATAGTACTTTTTCTCGATTGATCAGTTATCAGCTCATCTTTTTATACTCACCAGGTGAAGATAGTTTCCCAATCGATGAGTGCAACTCCTCCGTCGATGGCAACGGTAAAATATACATATCCTTAACCGGTGATTTTGCACTACCAACCACGCCGATACGGTTACGAGTCTGAAAGTACTGGTATAAGGCTATGTACCCGGATTTGTCATTGTCATCAGCGACGTGTAATCGTATGACGATAAGTTCTGTCGTGCTGGCCATACTCAGTTTCTTGAAATAATCCCAAACTGCTTCTTTTGGTATCCGACCACAAATGTGAATTTGATTTCCAAGACTCTGTAAAGAAAATAGATGGTTTGCAATTTCAATCCTAACAATAAGCTCTCCGATTAAATGTGTAAATGTATTAAATCAAATCATCTTAAAAAAATATGTATTATTGTTTGTTATTATTTATTTCTATCTATTTGAAATTTTAGCAACTTATAAATTGTAAAGGTTTTAGGAACATTCTAATGGTTTGAATCCTTTTAAAGCTGTTTTTAATCCTTTTAAAGCTGTTTTAAACTATTTTAATCTCCTGAATCCTATTCAATATTAATACCTAGTCATTTTTACACCGTGTTTCATAACTTATATTTTTTGTGCAATTATGTGTGTGTATATAATATATTATGTTGTATATCTATTTATTATTGTACTAATAATTGTCAATCTTCAAGAAGAATTTATGTTTTTATTTTATGATGATGATGGACAAATAAAGCATTTCAGTATTATTTATACTGGGTGACCTCTTCAGTCAAAAACTGGTCTCTCCCAGAGAGCCCAGTTGTGATCAGTGGCTGCGATGTTCTAGTACACCAGGGTAACCCCCCTACTCGTCTCGAAAGATGTACTAGGTTCTTAAGTGCACATGAGCTATGCTTTATATTTCTATTAAGCTTGATCTTACTTTGTATATACATATTTTTTTTTTTTCATTATTTGTAATAGTAATGCGTCCGTCTATGATTTATGTTTTATGCTCAGGGACTACAAAGACAAGCCACTTTGATTTCTGTGTGTCTTGACCATAAATTATGTAAACTATCTGTTGATGTTGCATAAATGTTGTTTTGATGTACACTGGACGTACTGTTTATAGTCCTTATCCGAGAAGATTCATTCTACCACCAGAACCATGGAGCGAGTGAGCCTCGGACCCTTGCCAATGTTATGGCTATGTAATTACGGTTCCATTGTCTTAACCGCTCGGCCACTCATGCTAAAGCCATCTAAAATATAATAAACCAACATCTTACGCCTGATAAATGTTTGGTGTTTCCTGAAACCTGGAAGGCAGCAGAGTTGAACTTTGCAACATCTGGCATAAAGACACTACCCTTCCAAACATGCGTTGGTTTTGGTACAGGTGCTGGTGCAGCACTAACTGGGTCAGGGACTTTACTGGTTGAAGGTGAAAAACTACTAAAAGATTTGAATACAGTTGTTATTAATACAGATTATTCTTTCATATTATTACAACAATGGAACAAGCTTCCTATTATTATAAAAGAAATCAAACATTTTTATCAATTTCTTATTATGTATTATTACTTCATATTTTGCATCCATGTTGAAGGGCCAACTGAGACAAGTTTACCTTGAGGTTGGTCCTCATTCAAAGCTGTTTACACTATAAAACTAGTTTGACAAAAAAAGTGTGATGTGCACAAATATGGTGGTGATATGCCCAAATATGGTATTTATCCGTTTATTTTATATTGACACTGTTGATTCGTCTATTTGTTATTTAAATATTTTTATATAGTTTATTATATATCATTGTTGTTACTTTGGGAGTACGGAACCTGAACTCTTGTTATAGTGATTAGGTTCACTTTTAGGTTCCTGCCTACTCCCTTAGTTTCTGTGTTTTTGTTTGTAACTGGTTTTTGGCAATAAATAATAATAATAATAGTGATATGACATCATTATGTCCATATATGGGCATATCACATTTTTTTTGTCACATAAAGCTTGATAGTATAGACAAGGATTTATGCTCTGAATTATTATGGTATTGGAAGAAATAAATGTTTGTTGAGTTAAATTAAACAATTGGAACCAAAACAATTTTTTAGTAGAGCAACTGGACATTGATTCAATAGACTCACTGAAGGTTTAATTTGATTAATTTGATTAATGAATATGAAATAAATAACATCTCACAGGGGTAGTTATGGTGAACAAAAAAAGGGCCTTAAGAATGGAAACAAAATGAACAAAGTGTGATTTTAATCCATCGGCTGGTTTCAGAGCCATTTATTGCATATACCTTGTTTCTGTCGGATCATATTCCTCATCTTCCATCATCTCTTCTTTTTCTTTCTCTTTTGACTTGTTCGTTCTTTCAGCCAGTTTCTCCAGAATTTCTTCATCGTATGAACTATCACTCTGCACCGTATGCTGCCTGTCCTCGGAGCTCTTTCGATGTACAACTTTAGTCTTTTTCACAGGCGACACTTCTTCTTTAGGGGGCGCCATTTTACCGGTACATATCTTACAGTTAGAATCAAACAGATGGGCCCTGTGCTGCGATGTTGTGTCGTCGAGTAAAGTAGATAGGGGGTCAAACGTCTCTGTTTCTTTAACGATGGTTTCTTTTTTGGTTTTTGGTGATGATTTTTCAATTGTTGACTTAAAAAAAAATTAACATGTTACATATTTTTTGTCAGTATAACAACACATGCTTACTGAGTATTGTTATACAGAGAAAAAATTTAGAAAAGCAAACCCATTTAATTTGTAATTCACATTTGTTACAATAAGACAGATAGACAGTAAGATATAAAAATAAAAGTGACAATTAGGTAAAGGTTATGTAAAGCTCTGTCTATACTATCAACTAGTTTGACAAAAGAAGTGTGATGTGCCCAAATATATCCATATATGGGCACATCACATTTTTGTTGTCACATGAAGTTTGATAATTTACATTTAGGATGGAAAAACAAGAGGATTCATATTAGTTTACTGTACATGACATGAGTAAATGTACTGCTATATACAGAATGTATTAGAAAAAAATTGCGATGATCCTTTTCAACCTAAAAATTGGTCTCTAAGGTCATTAAACTCACCTCCAGTGCAGTGTAATTCTCATCCTCTATCTCTACCTCTCCTTTGTGTGTTTTCTTGGTCAACTGTGGAGCAGACTTTCTTGATTCTTCTTCTTGCTTTATCATATCCAATGTCTGAGGAAGAAAAAGAACAATTCATTTGGTAAAGGTGAAAGGTCAAATTTATTCATCCACAATCCAGAAATTACCCTCAATACATTGCTTACATGTTTACTTTCTCGTTCCCTCCATTCCAACAATTCTTTCGAGGCTAACTCTTCTGACGTCATTGTCACTAGCTTCTTAGCGGTCAAGTCTTTGTTGAGAATCCTACGAAACAGTCCCTACAGAAAAAAAGACACCAAGGTTTAAATAAACTATACCTACAGTAGGCTATTTAGCTTGTCTCACTTGGCTGTTCACACCTCCCAGAAACAATGCTATTCTATGCTAGTTTCCATTCACCATTGTTCATGAGAAACAATGCTCTTCTATAGCTAGTTTCAATCCCTCCCACTGTGAACCTTGCTATTGTTTTAGCTTTCACACTCCCAATTTCAACAATTTTAATTATTGATAAAAAATTTGGATACACCAAGAGAGAAACTTTTCAAAACCACAAACTTTATATCAACATTTGATTTCGCCATGCAAAACCTTCAAACAATATAAATTATATTCCCAGTTGGCTGGACTTTCTAAATTCTCACTCTTCAAAGCATATTGATCGAAACGTCAAGAACCTCAACAGTTCTTTGCAGAACTAAATATATGTGGTGTACCGCAAAATTTATATAACAACATAAGTAATTGTACCAATGAATTATTGAACTATAAAGGAAAAAGTAGTTGTCTTTTCAGTTCAAATAAGGGTTAGAACATACCTGGTTTTTGGAGTCTTTGATGTTGAACACCAATGTGCGGTATTTGGTTTTATACTTTGTGCTTACATCTCTGTGTACTTTGAATAAGTTTTCCTCAATCTTTACACACGTTTTCTTCACATATGATTTATCATATGGAAGATCTTTAGCTTCAGCCAACCTGAAAAAAAACCCCCAAAAAACATTAAGTTAAATTTGGAAGATAGGCAAATGGATCATTAAATATTATATTATTTATTTGGTACATTTCTTAACAATTTAAAATTAATCTCAATTGACATTATTAACACTTTCACCGCCAGGCATTCAATAAAGGAAGTACCCCTCACCGCCAGCCATTTTAGATAAATTTACCTGTTTTTCAAAGCTCATAGCAAAGGTGTTTGTAATCAGAATAACATGCAATATACACTCAAATAATGAGATAGAAATAAACTTTCCAATGGTACCAAACACTTTATTGAAATAAAACTGTAATACCACATTACTCAATGTACTTTAGGCTCAATCGGAGAACAAAGCAGAGATAATGAGGTTTTTAGCCTGGCTGCACCGTCTGTCAGTGTCACGATTCTCAACCTATTCTACAAACTAGCCTAGGCCAGGCTAGCTAAATTATCTCCAATTATTTATTACATTTTATAAACCAGATTTAGGTACAAATATACCTTCATCATCTGGGGATAATAAATACTCATTTTCAGAGTCAGAGTTGGCAAATATTTCTGCAATTGCTTCGTCCGCAGTAAGCACTTTATGTTGTTTACAGATAGGACACGATGTAGACCAGCTGGGTCAATGGCACTAGGGGTTAATAAAGTATCAAAATATTTGCGGTCCAGATCGATTTGGATGTTGAAATTTCTACATGCGGTCCATATATACCTGATCTAACAAATTCTGCAATAAAAAGCCAAAGACGGGGTTAATAAAGTATCAAAATATTTGCGGTCCAGATCGATTTGGATGTTGAAATTTCTACATGCGGTCCATATATACCTGATCTAACAAATTCTGCAATAAAAAGCCAAAGACGGAAATTTCCGTCTTTGGCGGTCTGGCGCTGGGCATCGGAAGACGGAGATTTCCGTCTTTGGCGGTGAAAGTGTTAAGAAAAAGAAATAATCTGGTTTGGGAATTTTCTGGGAGTTTTGAGAGGTTTGTGAATGTGAATCATATTGACAGTAAATAATAGGTAGCTTTCTATTTTGTGACCCTATGACCAATCATTAAAAGATCCCCTCCCAATTGGATCTGTATACATCCAAATAATTTAACGGTTTGAATAACGTTGAAAGAACAAATTAGAGAATTAAAAGAGAGAACAAATTAGAGAAAATTAGAGAATTGAAAGAAAGAACAAATTAGAGAATTGAAAGAGAGAAAAAAAAAGAATAACAGAATTAGAAGAGAGAAAATTACCTTGTAAGAAATGCATCGAGTAAAGCTTTGCGGACACTTAGTCTTAGTTCATCTTCACTCGGTTTTGGTGGTCCCTTCTTGACCGGCTGCTTCTGATCTTTTGGGGTTGGTTTTGGTGTTGGTTTTGGTGTTGGTTTTGGTGCCTCTTTAGGGACTATCTTAGCTGTCTCTTTAGTCATTTCTGTAGAAAGAAAAGCACTATGGTTAACAGAATGATTTTGGAAGATAGCATACTCTGAGCTCAATTTAGTCGAAATCACACATCAAAAATTTACATTTACAAAATTACTATCAATGAAATTCTTGTACTGTAATATCACCATGTAATTGAGTTTAAACTATTCTAGTCAAACAGAATCTTCTGGTAATTTGAATAGGTTATCCAATTACATTTAAACTAGTCAACCAGGAAAAAATGAAGATGATTGGGTTAGACCTCAGTGGGTTGCAGTATTTCATGCCATGACTCTGGTAGGATAGGATAGACAGATGCCTTTTTCACTCGAGCTCCTGTGAATACTGTTGAGGCGAGTTCTCATATGGGAGCTTCAAAGTGCTGGAGAATGGAGCGGTGTAAATGGTTCTTCTGCCATTCCTCTTTTTTTTTTGGTTATATTAGAAAATCTTATCGCTATAGACTACTATTGTTATTATTCTAATTATTAATGCGTGTGACATAAGTAGTGTTGTAATCACTCCTTACCTTCAAGGGACTTCTTGTAAAATGAGCCTGATGAATGACTTCTGACCTTTGGTTTGATCACCTCATATGTTGGATGTTTGGTGAGCCATTCCAACAGGTTGTTGTTATTTGGTGCAGTCTCACCCTTCCTTATTCTACCAGTGTGCTTTTCAATAACTGGAATGCGATCCTTAGAGCTAGAATCTTCCGAGTCGTGCTGAAATGTACACAAAACAATTGACACATAATGAAAAATAGTGTGATGTGCCCATGGTAGTGATATGAAATCATAATGTCCATATATCGGCACATCATTTATTTGTCACATAAAGTGATAGTGTAGACAGAGCTTAACAAATAAACCTTGGACTCAATTATATATTTACTAATTTACCTCCCTACGTCTGGGTGAAACCATTTCTTAGCCAAAATGTATTGTCTTATATCCCAACTTAACATCAATCCAGTATGTAAAATAGACCAATTTCACAAACACAAATCAGTATACATATATCATCAAGACAGTGGAACCATAATTACGTAGCCATAACATCGGCAAGGGTTCGTGGCTCACTCGCTCCATGGTTCTGGTGGTAAACGAGTCTTCTCGGATAAGGACTATAAACCGTAGGTCCAGTGTACACATAGCTCATGCGCACTTTAAAGAACCTAGTACATCTTTCGAGACGAGTAGGGGGTTGCCCCGGTGTACTAGTCCACACAAACACAGCCACTGTCACACACAGCCACTGTGCAAATTGGGACTGGACCGTTTTAGAGGTGTTTACCACCTGTTGGTCCAGATCCTTCACTAACTGAGTTAGTGAGAAGTCGAATAAAAAAATAAAAAAAACAATCAACAGAATTAGTAGTGATTTTTAACTTTAAAATACCAGTGCATTATATACAACAGGTCTGTAAACATAATTATCATTTAGAAAATAAACTCACTGATGATTTTGAAGAACCTGGAGATTCTGATTTGACCTTTAACCCTGCACGATTACGTTCATGGCGTATTAGACGCATAGATTCTTTTGCGTGTTCAACGATGCATTCGTTACTGCAGTAAACTGTACCAGGTTTTGCTGTTCTGTCACACGTTGAGTTTACGCAGGCTTGTTTGGGTGGTGGTGGTAGCTAACAATATGAAAATTAAAAAGATTAAGAATTATTAAAAATTGACGTGGTTTATGCAATGACATTAATATTTTAACTGAATATTAAACTACACTAGTAGAAAAGTATCCAAAAATATATGAGCAAAAATAATATCTACATTACTATTTATTCCAATATTTACAACAGTTACTATGCATACAGACGAGCAATACCAATTTGCATGCTACATTTGACTGTTATTAATTTGCATACAATATCTACATACTATATTTGAGCACCTGCCGAATTTAAGCAATAGATTCCATAAGAAATGATTATATGTGTACTTAGTAATTTGCATACGGGATACAAACACTACTTTGTGAGATATACATACATTTATAATTTGAATATATGCAAACTTATTTGCATAAACACCTGAATATTACATACTTTAATAAAAAGTGAAGAATAAGGATAGTATGACAGAAAGACAAAATCCACTCCAATAATATAAAAATGATACAATTTATGGAAAACTAAAATAACTAATAAATGCATTAATAATATAGATGTTTAATAAAAAGTAAATAATCATACAATGTGATGAATTACGGAATGCAAACATCATTATTTGTTTGGACAATTACGGGATGTAGGTTTAAAGCTGGTTCAATAAAGATGAGGGTGCAGCTGGTAGGCCAGTGGTAGGTGGAAATAGGACAGAGTAGGGTGGAAGTAGGACAGACAGAGAAGGGTGGAAGTAGGACAGACTAGGGAGAAAGTAGGACAGTTAGGAGGGTGGAAATAGGGCAGAGTAGGTTGGAAAGTAGGACAGATTAAGCTGAACATAGGACAGAGGGTGGAAGGATATCTGAGTAAAGTGGGCGTAGGGCAGATTGTGGAGGAAGTAGGGCAGAGTAAAGTGGATGAAGGACAGAGTAAGCTGGAAGTAGGACAGATTAAGATGGACGTAGGACAGAGTAGGGTGGAAGTAGGACAGAGTAAGGTGGAAGTAGGACAGAGTAAGGTGGAAGTAGGATAGATTAAGGTGAAAGTAGGACAGAGCAAGGTGTAAGAAGGACAGAGTTGGGTGGACGTAGGACAAGTGTAAGCTGGAAGTAGGACAGATTAAGGTGGAAGTAGGGCAGATTAAGGTGAAAGTAGGACAGATTAAGGTGGAAGTAGGACAGAGTAAGGTGGAAGTAGGACAGAGCAAGGTGGAAGTAGGTTTGAGCAAGGTGGAAGTAGGACAGAGTAAAGTGGAAGTAAGACAGATTAAGGTAGAAGTAGGACAGATTAAGGTAGAAGTAGGACAGATTAAGGTGAAAGTAGGACAGAGCAAGGTGGAAGTAGGACAGAGTAAGGTGGAAGTAGGACCGAGGAATGTGGAAGTAGGATAGAGTGAGGTGGAAGTAGGGCAGAGTAAAATGGAAGTAGGACAGAGCAAGGTGGAAGTAGGACAGGGTAAAGTGGAAGTAGGACACACAGACTAGGGAGGAAGTAAGACAGAGTAGAGCGGAGGTGGGTCAAGATAGAGTTGGAACATTTCAAAATGATAATTGTGTTATTGAATGGAATACAGCTACAATACAAATAGTTTACCATATGGTACACGTGTTACATGCCATAATATGCATTAAACAACAACCCATGCTAGAATACAAACAATCATTCATCACATGCTGCCAAAATACTCTTATGGTAGTAAAATACTTAACAAATGAATCATAATTTTCTTTACGCAATTTTCCAATGTTGGTGTTTTATACAACAACCAACCAAGTACCATTGGCAACCCAATAAAACTGAGATCGGTTTAATTTTCACGATACATTTTAAGAGAAGGTAACAAAGAAATCGATTCCAGATTCAGTTGAATTGTGACATTTTTTAAAAACAATTATGCATTCGATATTAAAAGGAAAAATGTGCATTAAATAGGATTATTTTGGTGATTAATGTTAATTAACAGAAAACTTTGGCAACACTTTTTGTCAGTAGGTTTTACTTTGACTGTAGTGTAAGTCTTCTTAGTTGGGCTTGTCGGAGCTTCCGACTTGCTGTCCTTTCTCTTTCTCATTCCCTGTAAAACCAAAATGACCTTACATTTTATCGGGAGAGATCGGAACAGGTAAAGGCAATGGTCAGGTCAGGTCACAAATTGTGTACTAAGAACTTTATGTATTTTATGAAAAGAATAAATGTACAAACTCACCAAAGAGGAAAAAAAAATTCCATACAATTTTGTTTAAAAGTGGCGTATATATGCTAGTAATGAAATACAGACTTATAGAATTCTAAATATTTTGTCTTTATTTCTCCAGAAAACGGTTTTTACACACAGTGTACCGAGGCCCTCATCTTCAATACGAGCCCATAGCCAGGAACGAACAAACGAACCCCATCCCTTTTTTGTCCGTATCATACTACAGATCAGCAGTGAAAGTATGGTAAATATTCTGAACTAGAAAATGGTGTATTTATCTGTATTATCTTAGTACAAAAATAAAAATAAAATACATTCAAACTATGACGATGTCGAAATGAATATTCCAAATGATTTGAAATTATCCGATTATAGTAATTTTTCAATGAGCTGCACCTGTAACTAACTAACCTTTATAAACTCTGCCATTTTCTCCCGTGCAACAACCCTACTGTTTGCGACCTTTTCCTCCTTTTCACTTTGACTCTTACTAACTCCGTTCTTCTCGTTTTCTGAATAAAACAAAATCATAATCGAATCTTAATCATAACACATATTACAGTTAGTCTAGAAAAACAGTAAGATTTTGGTAGGCGTGGTCCACGGCAGCATAACAAGTATACACTTATTCTTTGGCAAATACCTGTAGTAAATTTTGTCCTCAACTGTTATCCATTGTCTACAACTCGTAAAACAATTCTGTTGTGTTGAATAGATTATTTAGGGGGTTTAGGTGTGGACAAAATAAATCCACTCACAAGGAATGGCACAGGCAAACCTCAGAACCCTGCCTTCACTTAAGCTATGTCTACACTATCAAACTTTATGTGACAACAAAATATGATGTGCTCATAAATGAACATGATGATGTCATATCACTACCATATTTAAGCATGGAGTGGAGTTGTGGCTTGGTGGTTATGATGCTTGGCTACCACTCCAAGGGTCCTTGGTTCAAGTCCCGTCACATGCCAGGATTTACAAAATTACAACTCCACTCCCAAAGACTTGTAATGTAATAAGACTTTGTTTATGTAGAGCATCTTGTGTATATGTTTGTCTTGTGAACCTCTGAGGGTCCCTAATGATCAGCAATTTCTGGATGGATAACGCTCATTAAAATATGGTTAAAAAAAAGCATATCACTACCA
This sequence comes from Antedon mediterranea, assembly GCF_964355755.1. Lineage (NCBI taxonomy): Eukaryota > Metazoa > Echinodermata > Crinoidea > Comatulida > Antedonidae > Antedon > Antedon mediterranea. The sequence goes on along the minus strand of NC_092670.1, from coordinate 34,417,925 downwards.
TATTTAAGCATACCACTATGATATTTAAGCATATCACTACAATACTTGGGCACGGTACATTTTAGCTTTACCACAACAGCATTTTAAAGATAAGATTTTAAAATAGGTAAGTTCAATTGTAAGCAGTGATTGCGTGTTCTAATATTGTTACCTGAACAAGGAGGACAAAACCAGGTCTCAAGCGATTCACTTTCCTTTTTCGTAACGCCTACACAGGTCCCATGAAACCAATCGCTACATGTATCACAGCTTATCATAAACCTGAAAAAATCAAAATACTGTAAGTAAAAAGAGCAAATACCACAGAATGCCACCGCAATTCATGCATATTTCGACTGACATCATTCACAATTCAACACGATAACATGAATGTAATTGTGGCGAGGGTGGACGATGACACAACCTTTAATATTTTCAGTCTAATTATAAGACAGCTAGCAGCATCCAAAAACAATTCTGTGTGCATGAAATTACTGTTTTATATATGCCGCCACCCGCACCTCCTACTACTATATGGTAATAGCCACCCCTTCTCCAATTTGTTGGAGAAAACAAATAAAATATATAACATATCTAATAAATGTGCATCATACTAATCTAGGCATATATCATTGACGTACAATAATATAGACATAGGCCTATTGGGCATATATATATAAGGGCATTTTGTACTGACACGCCCAATTTAGAGTAGTCGTAAATCTGAACCACTAACTTTCAATACGAAATCTATATCATGTAGACTTTCAATAGGACATGAACCTGTAACTCGCACACGTTTTTCAACACCACAACTAGTACAATAGTATTTTTATGAAAGAGGCAAGTATTTTAAATTTTATTGTAATTCAGAGTAAACTGGTCTATTTTGATTTCGTATATTGTAATATTTAAATTGAGATGAATTACTCTAGTCTATTAAACAATTTGTATACATATACAGCATAAACAACAGAATAAATCGGCAATTATAAGCCCCATTCATTGTTGACTGTGTGACCCTCCGAGCATGGTATGGTTAGGCATAATCCTATCTGTGAAGCAAGAAGTGCACTATATAGCTCCTACTATGATAGAATCACGTGAAAGTTGAAATGTATGACTACCTAAACTAAATGCTAAACCAAGACAATATTCTTACCATTATTAATCGGAAAGTTTGATTTTCTAGCAGCAATCTTTGCACAGATTGTTATTGTTCTGGTACGTGCTCAGCTCTCACGAACTTACTGTGCTGGGGATTTATTTTATTTACTTACAGCCCGCCCTCTATATAGTCAACCACATGCAAATTAGGCCTACAGATTGTATCACTTTTTAAAAAAAAACCGATATTAGAATTGTACCAATAACTCAATCTTTTGCTTACAAACTAATAGAAACGCATGTATTCCTTATACATTGATTTAATTAATAATTTATAGACAGAGACTATATAGTCCGTAGGCCTACCAGTAAGTACTGTAGGCCAGGTACTGTACCACCACGTGGCATGTCCTTATGGCGATGTAGGCCCATAAAAAGACGTGATCAATTTTATTAGTTTAGAAAATTAATTATTAGCTATTCCATGCGTAGTCATGCATTATTATGGAGGTTTCGCAACCATACGAATACGATAACGAAAACGGATACGTCACACATTTGCGAAACTTTTGAGCTGATCCCCATTTCATATTCGTAAAGCGTATTCGTGTTGACGAATATCACCAGTCATATTCGTAACTACAAAACGAGTATAGTTTTTGATCTATTTTGCATTTGAATTAGGAATGATTCATGATTATAATATAATTATAGATTTATTGAAAGTAATACTAAAGTAATTTACTAAAATGCCAGGTCAATTTAGATAAATAGCAGTTATTAAAGTCCTCACTCGCTTTTATGTTACGCTAGGCCTAGGCAGCTGGCCAAGCACCAAGCAACACGTACCTGCGCTTCGCTCAAATTTACCGCAGTCATATTTTAGACGCGCCTCGACATTTCGTTGTCATGACAGATTTTTTTATAGAGAAGTTTCGCAATCTTACGAATACGATAACGAAAACGGATACGTCGCGCACACGTATTCGTTTTTCGCAATCCAGTAAAAATCTGTTTCGCAATCGCATGGCAACGAAATATTGAGGCGCGTCCTAAATATGACGTTAAACGTTATGCGGTAAATTTGAGTGAAGCGCAGGTACGTGTTGCTTGGTGCTTGGCTGCCTAGGCCTAGCGTAACATAAAGCGAGTGAGGACTTTAAAAACTGCTATTTATCAAAATTGACCTGGCATTTTAGTAAATTACTTTATCCGTTTTCGTAAGGTTGCGAAACCTCCCTATTGGCTTACGAAAACGAATACGTGTGCGTGACGTATCCGTTTTCGTATTCGTAAGATTGCGAAACCTCTCTAATGACAACAACTCCACCTAAAAGTTAATCCACTCAGTATGAGGCATGAGGCTATAAAAGTTTAAAAACAAATTACTATTGGTAGGAAGCAACCCTCAGCTGCCCTTCTATAATATAATGTCAGAGTACGTTTTGAATACTTGTTTTCGATTAATCTCGATGAAAAAAAATCATTTATAAATACTATTCTACCAGACCAGAATAGTTATGAGGGAACTTGCCATTGTTAGGTATCTTGATTGACAGTAGCCTAACTTTTTAATTACCTTTTCACTTTTGTAGTAGCCTACTATTTCCGTTTGCGATTTACCAATCATCATAAACAAATCATCAATAGAAAGATCATCGAAGTAGATGATAAATGTCCAGGTTTAAAAAAAGCAAGTACTGTATATTAATTGTAGGCCCCTACTTTAAATTCCGTTTAAATACTATTTGTCCAAAGTAGAAGGTAGACGATGTTTATTGCCGTTAATTGCACTATATTATGGACTTTAAAAAAAAGTACCATAAAAACAATAAAATAGGCAAGACCGTTTAAAAAAAATCGAAATGCAGAAGTCTTCAGTCGTACATCATTTACCGCGATGTTTGGTTAGTGCAACTCAAACTCCACCAAACTACTTTGATATGAAAGTTGTACAAATATTTTGATCATGTATTAAATTGCACTTTTTCTTTTTTTTTGTCAGAGCTGCATAGTTGTTGTGCTATCTTTAAACATAGAAAGTGTTCCTTATAGAAAGATACAAGACATCTGAGGAAAGATTATGCTGTTCTACATCTGCAATACATATATCTGACATACATTTTGACAGAGCTTTTATAAATAACATTTTTAATGAAAGAAACAAACTACTGTACACACTACTGATACCATCTCCATTGAATTGACCAATTAACGATTTTTTTCAATGTTGAGTAATTTGACAAGGTTTTTTAAAAATGCCAAAACTGCAATCTTCTCGAAAAAGAAAGATTTGTCCAATTGTTCACACAAAGCTGTTCAGTCATATCAGTCACTGGCAGTTAGTATAACATCATTAAGTATTATTGAATTTAGAGGAGTCTTGTAGAAATGTCTTTGAAGAGACCATACTAAATCTGCACACTGACTATAAAGTGTAGTTCCCTAGAAGTAACCTTTCAGATACCAGAAAAGAAAATATAGAGAAACCCAATCAACTTTAATACAAACCTGTTGCCATGGGGTTTCTGACAGATACACCAGAGGCGGTCCGGGTCATCACTGCTTGTCCAGCTGATGTTATCATCTTCATCCTCTATTAGATCGTCCGATTGGTCACTAAATTCTAAAATTTGCGATCAAATGAAGATTTGTTATTTTGTAAAAGAAAAACCATGATCATCTTAAACGTAAATGTTAATCAAAGTGTTATTGAAACAAACAAACCTTCGCTATTAGTGGAAAATTTTCTCTCTTTACGAACTCTTTTTTCTCTTTGTTCCCCAATTTCCATCTTTTCAGACAGCTCTTTCAATTCTCCTTCAGATTTCTGTTTGTCTTTTAAGCTGGTTAAGTCCACCTTTTGTTCATTATTGTTAATACTCTGTTTCCATTGTTTAACCCGGTCTAAGCGTTCTCTTTGTTTTTCTTTCTTTATATCTGCCATTAACTTCTCTTTGCCAAGTTTCTGAGTACCTTCCTCTATGTGCTCAGATTTTAATTTCTTAGATGCCTGTACTTTGGAATCTAATAACTGAGCTGCATAAAATTTTTCAACATCAACCTTGACCTTTTTGGTCTGGCCTTTAGCATCTTTCCTTACAGTGACGATGTACTGCTGCACAACCTCTTCTGAAGACTCTCTTTTATATGACTTCTGTGCTTTTTCAGGCTTTGGTTTGTTAACTAAAGCTTTTTCTTTTAGATTTGGTAATGGAGAGTTAGTTTTGGTTGATTCTCTGACTTTTCGTAAACCATGTTGCAGAATCTGTCGTCTGATCTCATCCTGCTCTTCCTTCTTCAACTTATGCTTCTTCACTCCTTCTTCTGGATCAGATTCCTCTTTCTTAATACCTGCAGCTTTCTCATTGTAAATACTCTTAAACATCTTTTGTATTTCAGCAGCATCATGTTTTTCTTTATGCTTTTTATTAACAACATCCTTCTTTACATCTTTTTTTTCTTTAGAAGATCTTTCATCTTTCTCTGATTCAGTGGAATCTTCTGACTTTAGGCTAAGGTTCCTTGCTAAACGAGATGAGCGTCTTGCCATGTGTTTTCTTCCAAGCTGCTTAGGGTCCTTGCTTTCATTGTTCGACACATCAGCATCATCACTGGTTGGTACAAGCTGGCTGCTTGCTGAATGAGGTATCCTGCTCTCACCACTAAGAGCATTTGAAAGGTTAGCAGACTCATCTGTAGAGCTGACTTCAACTGTAGCTGATGTGTTTATGAAAGGATCCGTTTCCAAAGTCATGGGTTTTCCATCAATGTAGAGATCATCACCAAGGCAGAACTCTTCTCCTTCTGATGTAATTGATTGTGATTGGTAGGGTGCTTGCACAATCAACACTTGGTCCATTTCATCAGATGACATAGCTTTACCGATAGCTTCTAGCTGAGCGTCTGATAAAAGAGTTTGGCTACCGAGAGCACTCATATTAGCAACTCCTTCCTAAAAATATCACAAAAAAAGTTACTGTACTTTATTTTAATTAAAAAAACACAAACAACAAAAAAGAATTTGCAAATAATAAACAGGTTTAAAAAGAATTATAAACACAAAGAATAAATTAAAAATATTAGCTATTCAATTAATACCGGTATAAGAAAAAAGATAAATAGAAGTTACTGTAACTATTCTAATCTAAAATTTGTTTTTCAAAATTCATTTAATAATTTACATGCCATTAAACTATTTCATCAAAAAAAAAATTATTTGTTTTTGTTTTTTTTTGGTTGAGAAATTACTGTACACTTATTAAGAGTGAGAATATGAAATAAATTTGTCTTACATTACAAATGATTAAATCAAATTCCTGTTTCATGGGAATCTGGTGTTGAAATCCGATTGCATGAATCAATTATTTTTTCCACTACTTATTTATGGCAATAAAAAAACACATTTGAACTAAACAATTAGTAATAAAAAAAGTGACCTTTAAATGTCATGATACTGAAAATTTATTTTAAAATAATTAAATTCAATAAATAGAACAAAAAACAAACATAAAACGTAAGGAAAAGTATAAATTGTTTTAATCTTGTTATGATCCATTTTTAAAACTTGTAACAAACATCAGAAGGAATATTCAACTCATAGAAGAATGTTGTGTCAAGTGCTGATTTGTCTGTTGACAATGAGAGGGGGCTGGAATGGACCGGTACATCGGAAAACTCCCTACTCTTCCGAAAGATGCACTAGGATCTTTACACACAAGCCAGATGTTTTTAATTTTAAGTCCTTATACTTGTTCTAACACCAAAATCATAGTATCCAATGGACTCGAAAAGTACTAACTAACCTGTACCAGAGTAGGCCATTCAATTAATTTACAACAATTTTCTTAACTCTGTTATTTAGTCTCGTCTACTATTTAGTATGAATTAGCAAAAAGAAAAGAATACTATTGAAAAAATTCATTTCCTTCCCAAAATATTTTTGAAATCAAATTTTTGTTTTTCATGAAGGTGAAAATAAACGTTGAAACTTACCACTACCTTGAAAAAGTGCGATGCTAACACACGAAACGTTGGTAAGTTTCAACGTTTATTTTCACCTTCACGAAAAACGAAAATTTGATTTCGAAAAGAATACTGTACAAATTTGAAATGTTAAAAGACAGTTTATAAAAACTAAACTTTAAAATGAAAAAAGTGAAAGATTTTGAACAGTTTTAGATAAGGACATAAGGTCACAAACCCAAGGCCATCCAGATGTATCGATGATAACAGCTTTTTCATTCCCTACCTCGATTAAGCTTTCACTTGAACTTCCGGTTAGATTCCAAATAGGGGTGCCAATACTCAAGCGCTGTACAACAACATTTTTTGATTCGCTGATGACAACCTCTGCAATGGCAGCAGAGTCTGCCTCTCCATCTGGTGCTATTTCTTTGTTTTCTTCCATTTTCTGTGATTAAACAATTCTCGATATTACAATAAAGCATACTTATATTCATCATTTCATAGTTACGTTTATACTCTAGCATCAGGCCCGTATGCAGCATTTATAATGGGGGGGGGGGGGGTGCGAGCAAAGCGAGCAACAATGGCTGGGGGCCAGGGGGCCGCCAAGGGCCCCCGGTCAGGATCCAAAATTTGCCTTATTTGACGTTCTAAAGACTGATTTAAGACTCTCTGTTGTGGCTTGGGCTAGTTGAACGATGGACACCAGAACTTAACGCTTTCATGATGAGGCCAACTCAGACAGCGTCGTACGACGCTGTCTGAGTCAGCGTCGTACGACGCTGTCTGAGTTGGCCTTCCCCCCTTGTTTAGGCGCCGTATTCGATAGAGTGTCTGTATTTCCAGACACGTCTTTACCGCCGGTTAAGTTGTCTGTATTTCTCCAGCAAACACTTTACCGCGTACCACGTACATGAAGCGCTAAGCTATTGCTTGTCGTCACATGATCGACTGCGCATGTTTTACATCGAGTTTAATTACCGGTATTTTTTCATTTTATATTAGCATATTTTTGTTTGTACTGTATACCATTGATAATATTTATTTATTTATTTATTTATTTATTTATTACGGTATACAGTATATAAAATTACAAAAACAATAGCACATAGCTAATAACGTTTGTATTACAATAAAAAATATTGAAATGAAATCTATAAAAACTACAAAAATAAATTCGGAATATACAATTACAAAATTTCACAATTATTCACTAAAATTTAAAATATTAAGAATCTTAAAATATATACACAATTTTGGAAAATACAATTGTACTTTTATTTAAAAAAAACGAAAAATTTACATTATAATATACTGTATATATATATAATGTATAGTTGATTGACAATTACCTTATATGAGTCAAAGATGCTCTCCATATGGAATAGCATCTGAGATGAGAGCATGTTTGCTTCAATAATCGACATTTTTATTCCATTATAATCAAAATAAAAACCATACAATACAATAATAAATACACTCAGTCTCATACTTTCTTTTAAATTTGTATTAATTTAAAGGTAATATTATTATAAGTATATAATATATATTTTCCATGGAACAGATTCCATGAATATTGAATTGAATTAATATTTTATTTCAAAGTAATGGAAGTGTAGGCTGTGTGACATGGTATGTAGAGAAATTTTTAGCTATAGATTAGCAATTGAGAGTTGAAGATGGGTTATTTATTAGGCAACCGGAGCAATGTCTAGTCTACTGTAGTGAGTTTTTTTATGCACCCAACAATTATTTGGAAATGTCTCACCTTTCCCGGTGGTCATATAGTGGGTCATACAATTGACATGCATTTAGTCTCTATATTATATAATAACTTAGAGTAGGCTAGGTCTACTAGGCCTAGTAGTAGTACTAGGCTAGGGCTAATCAATACTGTAAATTCATTTCATATTCTAGGCCTTATTTTATACACTATTTATTAATATTAATATTGTTTCAAATTAATAACTGTAAAGAAGTGTCACACACAGACACCACAAATTGTATCATCATATATTAGGCCTCTAGGCCCTACAATTAATTAAGTATGATGAGATAATATTAAAATCAGAGCTTTTTCGTATACCTGATTAGGCCTAAACCTCTATCATATTCACTGTATTACCTGCACTAGGCGACGACACATACAGTAGGCCAAGGCCTAGACCCGCTGAAAGGTGGATACCTCGTGCGCGCGCGTTCTACCACCAGTAAAGAAAACCGATGAATAGAATGGGCAGGCCTAGCTAAACCACACCACACGAACAACACTACACTGCAGCCAGAAAATGCGATCTTATCTCCAATTCAATAGAAGCAGTACAATTAAAACACAAAGGAAGTTACCTTAAAATTATCTTTCTTGATTCACCATGCTATTAACCCAAAATTCACATAAAACAATCTAAAAACACTGGGCATAGACTTAGGCCTACTACAAAAAAGTGCCTTGTTTTTTGGATGTTTACGTAGCTCGGTGCAATTCGGTGACTAAAAAAAATCGCCCTCTATCGATATTACAAAGCTCGATATCGCTTCCTCGAAATTTTTACAGATAATATAATTATCACTATACTGTGAACCCTTCACAGTATGATGAGATATGGATCTTTATCTATAGTCTTGTTTTTCTCCTGTACCACAATGCTTCAAAGTTCAAATGAGCTTTTATATCTCGTTCTTAGATTGATTTATAATTATAATAAATATTAAAGTAAATTAGTTACTGGATATACGTAACTTAAATATAAAACAAATTACAGTAATGTCACCATTATTATTATTATTATTATTATTATTATTATTATTATTATTATTATTATTATTATTATTATTATTATTATTATTATTATTATTATTATTATTATTATTATTATTAAGGTAAACATTTCACTTTCAGTAACCTTTACGAATGCGATCAATAAACAACGTACTTTTTTTTCTGATCTATATGTCATAAAGATTTTAAGAAATTTCTTGAATTGTGTATCATTGTATAGTAACCGCACCGCATTGCCATATATAAGGCTGTGAATGGTTTATTGTTACATCGTTCAATACAAAAAAAGGGAACGAGATAAGAAACAACTATTAACCAATCAGCGGTTTTTGAAACGCTTTCAATTTGCATATATATAAGCACATCGTTCACCGTTTAGCACAATTCATTCCTTCATTGAAGTACAGCGGTAGAATCAGAAAGGCTTTCTGTACTCTCTAAGAAGGAAACTTGCAAACACATACAGATAAAATGAAGCTGTATTTAAATTTAGTCACTGTGTGCCTTCTTTTCAACAGTGTGTTTGCCGGCAGTTGTGAGTATTTTTTTAATGTATTTTATCAACTCGGATAGCGTTGTACGACGATGCCCGACGAACCGTCGAACAAAACACGCCCGACGAACAAAACTACCTCCGAAGCGTCGGGCGTGTGTTGCCGGGCCGCGATTTTTTTTTTCGTACATAAGTTGGGGACCCCCTCATGAAACGTCACAAAATAAACATGAATAATTCATCAGTTAAATTTTCTTGTTCCGTGTGCACCCAAGCGTATACCAACAAGAAGTGATTACACAATTAGTGCGGTACGATTCTAGGCCTATCTCCGCTGTTGTTGCGGCGTGCGATTTCATAGAAGAATAGCGGCGTTTTGTGTGGATTGTCGAAATAATCAGCCTTTGTTTATGGTGTTTTTAATATAATTTATTACTAAAGAATTACGTGTTAAAATTATAGTTTCTATTAATACTATAGGCCTAATTTTAGTCTCTAAACCCATGTCTATTCTAGTAGTAGCTGTGTGGGTACGGTGTGTATGTGTGTGACGTGTGTGTGTTAGGTATGACACAATCCGAGTAATAAGTCAGCAAAATTAAACATTACACAAAAATACATGTTTTATTCTCGTGGGTCTAATCTTCCCATCTCATGTGTTCATATACGCGCATTTTTAAAGTTCCTTTGAGTTCATGCATATTGTTTGATAATAAAATAGCAGAATTAAAAAAATACAGTACACAAATTATACACATTCTTTATTTTTGGGCTATGTCCAATGAATTACTACTTAGTTTAATGTCTTGCCTAGCTGTCGATTAGCCTCGACTCGACACATTTTGTGTGAAGAATAGTGCGCGAAGGCAATCACGTGAATTGACCTAGAATCCTAGGCCTACTGTAGAAAGAATCGTATCGCAGTTGTTCGTGTAATCACTTCTTGTTGCTATACGCTTGGGTGCACACGGAACAAGAAAATTTAACTGATGAATTATTCATGTTTATTTTGTGACGTTTCATGAGGGGGTCCCCAACTTATGTACGAAAACAAAAATCGCTGCCGGGCCACCGTCCAAGATAAACATGATAAATATTTAAAACAAATATTTTGTTTTCGTTTGTTGTTGTATGGGGTTTGGGGACTTAGATGAGATTTGATAATTCTCTTCGTTACGTGTTTAGAGAATGTATATATCATCGTAGTTGTGTACGACACAGATTGGTAAGCCATGCGTTGTTATGCAAATAGGAGGACTCATTTCGGTAGGGTGGGCTGGCAAGTGAGCTATATAACTCTATATATTTACGGTCTATTACGGAACAAACTCGATCAACAGAAAGATTACTATAATTTGATATGAATTTTGCGGTACACCACGTATATTGGTTCTGAGAAGAACTGTTGAGATTCTTGACGTTTCGATCAATGTGCTTTGATCCGCCTCAAAACTAATATACGTGGTGTACCGCAACATTTATATCGACATCTGGTTTCGCATTCCAAAGAGCGTACTATGTAGGAGAAAGAACAACGTATCATTTTAAAAAAGAAGCGCAAATGAGTAGCCTATATCAATTAAAGATGTATTGTCCCTTGAAACACAAAAAATGGAAAAAAAATTATTCTAAATTTAAATTGGCCATATCAAAGTAATATTAAAGTTATTCACTTTAAGTCGAAAATTCGAGGCAAAAACAACAAGTTTGCGTAATTAATAGGTAAATAAATTTGATTACATTTCATCTGGAAAATCGTCACGAGCGAAAGTAAACAAAGATTTCAAACCACGAGTATGCATTATGCATGATGCTAATTAGGATTGTTTACAACTCGTCGCGGTTGAGAAGGTGTTTTCACACAGATCGCGAGAAAGTTTTATGATTATGCATACAGAGTATAGCCAAACAAGCGCATTGCATTATGAATATGTTTTGATCAAAAACTTTGACTGGAAGTCAAAGTTTGAACAAAAAAACGTCGTCAGTATTTCGGTTAAATTATTTTGTTTTCAACAAATTTTTGGTGAAAGTTAATAACTATCATGATACTTCAAAATGAGACACTTTTTTTCGAAATATTAAAAAAAAATTGGGGGGGGGGGGGGCGGAATTACTCAAAGGGACAATACATCTTTAAATTAGCCAAACATTTTGAAATTTGTTTTTCGTGAGGAATTATATGATCATGTCATGGCGGTTTACCTTGATGATCACGAAAGCTTGACAATTTATCGATTTTGTTTTATTTGATTTTTGACACTTATGACCGTCGTTCGACTACAAAAATGGTAACTGAAATCTGCGGCTTAAAAATTCGAGGAGGTGAATAACATTTGGTCTATCTAATGTGCATGAGTTTCAGAAGTATAGTAGCCTAGGCCTGCGGTATCCATCAAATTCAGTGTCTGAGTAGGTATAGACCGATCATGAAAAGACAGTCGTTGGGGATTTCATGTTAAAATAAGTAGGACCAGACTCCACATGTTCATTAAGTCAACCGGAACAAAATTAGCAGTGCGTTAAACGTTAATAATGAATTATGATGTATTTTAACCTTGTCACCAATTTTAAATAACAATATAATAGTATAAAATAAGTTAACAACCCCTGTCTGCACCGACGATTACACCTTGTCTGCTGAAAAATTAACCTAAGCCTCCCACTGAATTGTAATAAATGTCATAAATCAATCAAAACCATTATGGTTTTGTCAAATAACCACGATAGATCAAGTACATCCGGGTTCATACAAAGAAAGAGTTTATAAAGGTTCATTACATAATTAAATTCTAACCCTTTTATTTAAATAATAAATAATAATAATAATAAATAACATTTATAAAGCGCAAGAGACAAAGGTTTCAAAGCGCTGTGTTTTCCAAGATCTGTGCAAGTAGTAGCGTGTGATTATGCTTCTCTGAAGAGATGAGTTTTGAGTTTAGTTTTACTAAATTAGATTTAGATTCACTATAATTAGGTCTAATGCTAGGCCTACCGATGATACAAAGTAGGCTAAATAGTCTGGGAGACCTAATGCATATTACAGTATTCGAAACAACTCGTCAAGCGAAAGATCAATTATTCCTTATCTACATAATTAAGATTTTACCTGAATAAATAACAATTAATCCATACTCTTTTCTTGTATCATGGCCGGCGGAACAGTGATATAACGTTTCAATGGTCTTTTTTTAAAACTCTGGTTTGTAATCTAATTCCCATTGTGGTACAGTATTAACAAAACGTCTCCACCGACTTCAACCACCAATTGTATTATGCTAATTTTAGTAAACCTATTCTTCTATTCAATTCATTTGTCTTTCATGGAATAAAAAAATCAAAGGTTTTTGTCTTATAGGACTAATATGTTGTGAGGATAAATTATGTTTTAATACAGTACTATACTGATTAATTTACCTCCACCGAAGAGGTATGTAAGGAGGTTTGTTTGTTTGTTAGGACCACTCCATTGGAGGAATCCGGGCCACGGTTCCAATTCTGGACCACTTTAGTGTTATTTTCAGACCTGCTAGTGTAAAGACACTAGTGGCTTCCTGGTTGATAATGAAGTTGAGAATTAGCAAGAGAGCGCTGGTTAAGTAACTGGTTTAGGCCTATCAATAACGCAGGCCGCGCCAGCTGATCTCTATAAAATGATAAATATAAACATCTATTAACTAATTTAAATACAAAATAAAATATACATATACAAAATACATTACATTATAACAATTTGCGATAGAATATGTTTTTAATCTAAAATTAAAAGGAATTAATATTGAAAGACTAGTTTAAAACAGCTGGTAAGAAATTATAATGAATGTTTCACAACAAAAGCTAAAAGAAAGTACTGTAGTTTAAAAATGGAAAAGGATGACCAAGTTTGGCCACTTTGTTTTTTACAGTCGGACGGTAAAAATGTGAAATGAAATATGAAATAAAATATTTTATTTATACTGGCAGACTGGCAGATTATGAAATTGAGATGCATAATTTGATGAGAAAAGTTATCGTTTTGATAAAGAGATAAAGATAAAGAGCTTATTATTCTATTAGTATTTGTCATAACGATATCAAAACTGAAAGAATGGTAGGCCGTATATTATACGGTACTGTAAGGAAGATACTATAATAGGCATACCGTAAGCCTAGAAAAGAAGCCCATGAGCTTCTTTTTTTAGTATTTAGTATTCTTGGGTGGGCTTCTTTTGAAGATGAGTTTCTTTTCGAGATGGGCAAGATTACTTAAATTTTTTTTAAACATTACCTGCCATATTTGTGACAAAAATACAATTTTTAAGTAGGTGGGTTTTTTTTCGAGATGTATATTCTTTCTTTCATTGTCAAAATCAAATTCCACCAGAACAATGCAAGAAAAAGTACAAGTACAAGATACAATTAAGCAATGCACGAGTTAATAAATACAGTACCGTTTATGGAATCTTTGCTGTCGGTGGCTGCTAGACCGATGAAAAATAGAATAATTGTATTTTGACACGATATAAAAGAATACAAACTATTTTTAAATGACCTCTACATACTCCCTCATTATTTAAATTTTTCTTACAAGTTCCAATAACTAGATAGATGTTTATATTCTTTACTAGAACTAATTCTTATTCACAATATCCCCTGCTCTTACTAAGGACCTATAAATAGGTCTATGCCATTACGAAGGATACACATGGGTTCTTTATAAAATACACTGGACCACCGGCATCATCAGTGGTCAAGGAGGGCCTTGAACCTTATGACTACGGTTAGCGGCACCCCTATCCTAATAACCTGCAGGCTTCACCTACAGAGCGTAAATGTGAAAGTACAATAATAGAAAGGACAAAATTCGTACACAATAGGCAATACAGTAATCTGGATATGGTTAACTGAATTCATTACTTCCCGGTCACAAAAAACACGTAAAATACATCAAATCCAATTATAATCTCGGATTAAATTACTTTATATTTATTTTTAAAGCAAATGATTAAGGTTGATACCAGTGATTAACAACGCCTACAAGTAGGCCTAAGGTTGATATCAGTGATACGCCTACAATTTGGCCTCTCCTGACGACTGTACGCCTCGTCGTTTAATCGACCAAATAGATAGATAGATATGTATTCTTTATACTGACGGACAATAAAATACTCGAACAATTCATCTGGTTTCAAATATGTTTGTGTGTGTGAAAATACATCAACACAAAGCCTTGTCTATACTATCAACCTTTATGTATGTATTTTCACATTTTTTTTTGTCAAACTAGTTTGATATAGTGTAGACAGACTTTTCTCGCGTAAACAAGGATGCTAGTAGCGGAAACGTAGCAAAAATTAAAAATCAGTATATTTTTATGGTTTATCCAAAGAAAAAATACAAACATAACAATAAATGTAGTCTACTTAAATTTGTTTAATTTTCTTCTTTTCTCTTTTATATTTCACAGCTGTATACACATATGATAACGGTAAGTCTTTTACTTGATATACTTTTACCACAGTAAAAAAGCTGTACATCCTCCCCAGTAAAAAGTTCCCATTGAGCTTAAATTCTGTCCGATGGCCGCCGGAGAAAACACCGAGCTGTGTTTTTCAATCGCACAATGTATGATATCCTGAATAGTGAACGACTTTATCTTCCAATATATGATTTTTCACCCGACCATTAGACTATAATCTTGTTCAGTATTGACGTAGGTTAATCGGATATGTATATTTTTTTTACATTTTAGTTAATGAGTGGCCGACATTATTTCCGGAAAGCTGTGCTGGCTCACGGCAATCTCCCATTGATGTCGAATCTGACGAAGCAGAGTATAAAGCATTTGACGAGTTTGTTATAGCTGGATACGATGATGAATCTGTTGCACAAACCTTGGTTAACAATGGTCACACAGGTAAGTCACGAGAAGGGTGGGGAAAACTGGCTGATGAGGGGGGGGGGGGGGGGGGGGTGGTTACGTGCGTTAGGAGAATCTATGATGTAGTAGTAAATAGAATGAGTGCGTGTCCTGTTAAAAGAGTGGTGGCTAGATCTTGAAACCTGATCAGCCACAGTGGCAAGACCCTCCATATATAGCACTCCCTTTACATAACCTAAAACGTGATGCCGACACGTCCTAAGTTTTGCTAGGCCATGTGCAAGGGGAATTCACCCTTAAGATGAATTAACGATTGCGATAAAAATGACATACCTGTAGTGTACCTTTTAAACATTTATGAAAGGGTTGTGTATGATCGAACGACTCAATAACTTGACAAACTTAACCTCATTAGGCCTAATAAATCACGGTTTGGTTTTCGCAAAAAACACCACTCTACGAGCCATACACTTTCACAAACAATACAAAAAATTACTTCAGCAATAGATGAACACACAAGTATCGACGTCTTCCTAAACCCTTTTTAAGGCATTTCTTCTTCTTCTTTGAAATACTGCTTACCGATCCTTAACGATAGATCGTGAGAGTCTTACAAAAACTCAAATTTTATGGTATTTGGGGCATTGTTCTTGAAAGGTTTAAGAGCTACTTATATATAAGACAACAATATGTTCACATGGGAAACTGTAAATCAGAATTAAAACTGATTGAATATGGTCGAGTACCACAGGGCTCAATTCTTGGGCCGTTACTATTTATAATCTGTACAAAATGACATTTTTGAAAGTAGTAAATATTTAGAATTTGTCATTTTTGCTGATATAAATCTTTTAATTAACACTTTAAATATAGAATTAAGTAAATTAAGTGATTGGTTTACTGCAAAAAAATTGAGTCTGAATACAAAGAAGACACCAAGTTGTGTTGGATTTAGAAGCATGTATAAGAAAAAAGATACCAATAACTATACTTTATTCATTAATGATGTTGAAATTGAAAGTCGGAGTTAGTAAACTCAAGTTCTTATAGGTGTCATTATTGATGAGTTTATAACATTCCATGATCATATAATAATAATAATAATAATAATAAGATTTTTATAGCGCACATACCACTCCAGAGTGCTCAAGGCGCATTTAAAAATAAAAAAGAAATAAATCATACAAATTCCTGGCAAATAAAATGCAATTTCTTTGGAGGGTCCCCATCCGTTGTCATTCTGTCGCGGTCCCGGACCCCTATAGATACCATTACTATGAAAACTGCAAGGGTCATTGGTGTATTGCACAAGCCTAAATATATTCACATGTTCTGTTAATAATGTACAACTCGTTAATTTTACCTTATAATATTTGCAATACCTATTTGGGGCGTTTCGGGGGAAACGAAGTTACAGCGAATATACATACTTCAAAATGAGCGATCAGAATTATATGTAAAGTGCATTATCAGCATACATCAGCAAATTTATTTTATAACAAAAACCTATTTTTGACTTTTTTATCAGTACACTGCTGTATTTATGTTTCAATTCCGTATGGGCAATTTACCAGTTCCATTTTACAAAAATGGAATTTGTATACGTGTATGGTACGAGGAAGAAGAGTGATTTCCGTATTGCTCTAAAAAGAGGGGCAAATATTTGGAACCGTTTGCTTGAAAACAAAAAGTGTGAAACTAAAATTGGAAATTTTAAAAAGGAAATACAACTATTAATAAATAAATAATCACTCATGTAGGGTTCACTTTTGTTACTTTTTATTTGTACTTTTATTGTTTTATTTGCTAATTAGATACGGTATTATAGGGTAATGTGTTTAAGAGCTTCGGCTCATTGCAAACCGGTTTTGTATCAAATAGGCTACGTTTTCCGTTCATTATGATTTATTATACTTATAGAAATATTCTTGTAAAAGAAATACTGTATAATATATACTGTATATATAAATGGTCGTCTAGTACCACGAATAGTAAAAAAAGATAAACAGAACTGACAGCTTATCAGAGTAAATTGTAAATTAGTGCATACTAGGCCTATAATAACATCTTGAAGTACCACTCCGGAAGGAGGTTTGAATGACACTTTATAAACACTGTCATCGAAGGAAAGTCTTACGTATGTAGGCCTAAAGATACTTTATATTCATAGAATCTTATATTCACTAAATCCTCTTGAAATAATGAAATTAGTATGTGGAATGGTGTCTTTCAATTGTGCAATAGTAACCGAATAATCTTCATGTTCTGGATATAGTTACTAATAATACCTATTCTTCTTTTTTGTTTCTATTATTAAAAACCTACTTCAGTCCAACTGGCTTTCGAAGGCGACTATAATATCAGTGGTGGTGGCCTACCGGATGCGTACCACGCAGCTCAAATTCACTTTCATTGGGGCTCGATTGATAGTCAAGGCTCTGAGCACACAGTTGATGGACAACATTATCCGGCTGAGGTAAGTCCAGATAAGATTATGATGATTTGGTAGAGACACCAAAAGATTTCCGTTGACTTGCTCAAGTGTAGTATAGGCCGCTGCCATTTGCAATAATATTAGGTTACAACCCCTACACAACTAAACTAAAAGGTTTTCGAAATCATATGGTCGAAATCATCTGATGGTCGAATTAGTCGAAATCATCTGATGATGTGACTTGATTTTATCAGTATTATAGCATAGCCTGTAACGATTGTTTGCAAACTTGAGCTAACTTTGTTCAGCTGTTGACTAACTTCGGCAAAGTGCAGAAAACAAGTTTATATAAGTCAACACAAGTAAAGTAGTTTGCTAACTTGAAGTTTGCACACATCCTATAGTGTATAGGCTACTGATCTCGATTTTTCGATATTCTACAATAGACCGACCAAAAAATAGTAATTAAAAAAACAATCGCATAGTAAACGTTTATAAAGAAGTATTATTTTTCTAAACAGATGCACATTGTGCACGTGAAAGATGGTATGGAACTTGCTGATGCTGTTAATGATCCGATTGGTCTTGCCGTTCTTGGCGTTCATATTGAGGTGAGTTGAATACATTTGCTCAGTAAAGCGTGGTTCCCACTAGAACGCAACGTAGCGTAACGCAGCGACGTATCGACGCAAAGTGCTGTATTGCGTTATCACAACCGGGAACCGACGACGCGACAATGCTGCAAACATCACAGGTTTGATTTCACGCAGGCGGGGGCAAACACAATTATTGGAAGGGCATTTTCTTGCGTTGCGTAGATTGCGTTACGTTGCGGCTCTAGTGAGAACCACGCTTAAAGCTTGGTTCCCACTAGAACGTAACGCAAGACGTAAGCCGCAACGCAAGCGAATTGGCCAATCGAAAGCTAGGCTTATTCCATCTGTTGCTTGTGATGGGTTAATTCGTTGACGTGCGGCCTACGTCCTTACGTTGCATCCTAGTGAGAACCAAGCTTACGGCGCGAATGATTACCGCAATTGCAACGCATGCACCGATTACCGATTACATCAATTATCAATGAGACATAATATTACTCATTCATTTTTGTTTGATTGTCAGGTAGGAGATGTTGATAATGAGGATTTCGTGCCGATATTGGCTGCCGTTCAGCAGCTTAAAGACAACGGTAAGTTATTTGCAAAAACGTTACATATTTTAAAGATGGAGTTCGGAAGCCTTTAAGCGGGAATGGAGAATGTAGCTGCCACGCAGCAATTAGTAATAATAAGCATTTAATTGTCGTTTTTGCAGAAGTGGCTACGCTCAACAGTACAATTATCTTGTCGCATCTTCTACCCGATTCCACCGACCACTTCTACCGATACGATGGGTCGCTAACTACGCCTTCGTGTAACGAAGCTGTAATATGGACTGTCTTTGAGAAATCCATTGTACTTTCATCAGAACAGGTAAGTCTGTTCACCGTTTGAATCTCCTTGGACTATCGACAAAGTAGAAAACGCCAATAGCCTATTCTATTTAGACATTTTCTATGTCTAATGAAATAATAAATGACAATCATCAACTATAATTAAAAAGCCTTGGGCTTAGCTAGGCTAGCGAGGACCCGGGCAAATTTTTTACGTCGAACTAAAGTTATATTCACCTGAATACGTTTGTTAAATAATAGAAAACGTAACAATTAGGGCTAATGTGAATGTGGCTTAAGGTAGCAAGCAGCCAAGCTTTTTTAATAAAGAGAACATCTATTTGAAAATCGAAAATACCGACATGTCTATATCTTGATTACATTGCTTTAAATGGAATGTCTTTTACCAAGATATATTTGCTTCTTTATGTATACAGATGGAAATATTTCGAGCTCTTGACGATAACGATGGACATACCCTCTCTGACAACTGGCGTCCACCACAGCCACGTCTCGACAGGGTTCTCTACAAGTCATATTACACAGACCCTAGCGTCGCCAGCATGTCTACAATGTCGGTAATGACACTGATAGTTGCGGCTGTTTTCGTGCGTCTATCATCCTTTTAGACGATGCCATAACAGCAACGACGTCACATCGTTATTAATTTATTCACAGATTACACAATTTACGAATATTAAATAAATGTTTTTGATAGGGGAAATTTTAATTTAACAAAAATCATGCACTGAAGCTATATTTTCTACAAGAAAGCTGTACATGTTGTTAAGTTGTCATTAAATGGAGTTTTTAAAATCCATTTTATATAAGTTTCTTTTATCATCCAAAGCAATTAATTATTCCCTTGAATTACCTGTTTACAATTAGACTTCAACATTTTAGGCTGATAGAAGGGAAGCATTGGCTTGTAATCATGTGCTATCTGCATGACGTCAGCCTGCTTTCCCTCGATGTATCGGTGGCCCTCAAATATGTTTTGTGTTTTTCTAAAATAAATATTTTTTTAACTAAGTACAGTATATTTGTGTGTTTTTTGTTTATCAGTCAATGGGAAATTGAATTTGGTTGGGCCTGGAAAAAAACACTTCGCAGAAAAAATTCTAAATGTTCTATTTTTTACGTAGGCCTACCCGTCCCTGAATTTACCAAGATTCTGTGTTCAAGAAATACCCCATGTGTACTGCTGATGAAGATATAATATATACTATCAGTATTCTAAAAACGATTTTGAGAATTCCGCTTCGAATAAAAGAAAATAAATGCCGATTTTCTGTTAACAAATTAGAATGATAGCTCTTTATGTCTACGTGCTTGTTACTCGAGTGTACACTTTCCGACGAATATTGGAATGCATTAAACATTTATGTTGTAGAACTTTGACATTATTAAACATTACAGAAGTTAAGATGTCATACGGGTCCTTCTCATTAAAGAACACGATTACTGGAATAATAATAAATTCTGATCTTCGTAACTCTGTAATATTGTCACGTACTGGAGTCGAACTGAGATGAAGTCTCCTTCCGAGTAAGGTTTCACTTAAAATTGCATACTACAGTCAGTCACCAGCTCTTCTGTCTCCAATATGAATCCAATATGAGATTAGATTAGGGAAAGATTGTCTGTAGACGGACGGCGTAATATCTGTCTTAATAGTTTATCCTAGTTTTGTGTCAAATATTTTTGAGTTATTGAGATTAAATTATCAATATTGGTCGGCTCATTAGGATATAATTTACACAAACGAATAAGTCTATTAATCTTACTAAATCCAATATGAGATTAGACTGGTGGAAGTTGACCGCATATGGACGGCGAAATAAAAATAGAAAGTATTTTTCTATTTTACGATCGTTTACAACCAAAAATCCACTTAAACTATCTAAATCCAAATAAAAAAAAACAAAATAAAAAAGCTTTTGTTTCAGGAATCCGCGACGGCCTCAATTCAACTTTTAAGTTTAGCCTCTCTCAAGATTCGGAATTTGTTCACAATCAAATCTCTGACCAGCAACACAATCATTTATATTTTCGATGTGTTAATCCGCATAATACAATGGAAGAATTTGTGGGTAGATCTTATGGACTTGTCAACCCCCCACCCCGTTGGATCTGATTTCTGGTAGAGGCAAGTGCTGTGGTGTGTGATAATATTAACAAGGAGGGCCCATACATTTCGTGTACCGTAACGCAATGCCACATCATATAAGACAGACCAAGTTAATAATAGCCCCTATCACTAAACTATAGTTTTTACTCTAGGCTACATAAAGACTTAATAATAATAATATTATAATATTATATAGATGGTCGCTTGGTAAATCCACTATAGACCTAGGCCTATAGTAAACACTCTAGACACACCCATTACCATCAATCGTAGGTCTAGTCTAGGCTAGAAACTTCCAATTTGTTAGGCCTAAACAATCCAGCCAAAAAACGGCATAGTCCTAATTGTGGTTGTAAAGACTTGTTTTTCTATTCTCCTATTATTTGATAAAAAGAGAATTAAAACTCGCTCCGCATCTATGCTTTTTATTAGTGAAGATTAATAATGTATTGATCCATGATTATAAGGCTTATAGTCAAATGGTCACGCTATGCCTACGATTCGCCAGTTGAACAGTTCAAAATAACCATTCAATAAAATGTAAAGTCGAGAATTTGAACAAAACGTAATTTTTGATTGCATTCTATAAAAAGAAAGGAATTTACCTGAGGAGGGCAAAGGTCAAATTTTATTTTTGTATTTGTTGTATTTTATACTTTATTACTTTTTAAAGTGAAATTATTATTTGTGTGTGAATAACTATTAAAACTAAAACGGTCTATGAAAATTTCCTTGAACACATTTTATCTATTCTATATTGTTTTTAATTTGGGTATTTATTTTTACACTAGACCTAATTTACCTGAATCGGTTGTTCCTGCTAAGACTATTAATAGTTTTAAAACGGGTATCGGGTAAGCCGCTGGCAATGCCTATAGTTTCAAGTAATATTACCCAGTCAGCTCAAACTGACTGGGTTCTATGTCTGAAGCGATTTTCTCATAAAGTGGGCCTGGAGCCACATCTTTTTTGGCAAAGGCTTTTAAACGCTGGGACCGATTGTTTTGCGAGCTGCGCCAACTTCTGCCCCCTACCTGGGGAATTCTAGTTTTATCTGTTTTTATAGTGTTGCTGTTCCTTTACCTTTGCCACTAGTCAACATTGGAGTTAAGATGGCGCAATCATTTAATAATACTCTGCCAAAAGTTGGAAAATCCACCTCCAAATATAAATTTAAGTTTACAAATGTTGATGTACACACTTAAAACTAAAGGTGCAATAAAAGGTGCAAACCTATAAAAGGGTGCTAATTTGCGCCTTTTTCTCATAAAATGGTGCAGAGTTCATAAAAGGTTTATTTTTTGCACCTTCTATATCGAAAATGCAGACAAGTATAAAAAGGTGCAGAACTGCACCGCAAAGGCCCAAGTAGGCCATGGTGACTGTGTGACAAATAAGACCTATTAAATTAATGAACGCTTCTTGATATGTTTAACTTAGGGCTTCTAAAAGCTTAAAAGGTGATGATAAGGACAATTTTTTTAGAATGACATTATTGTGGTAAGTTAAAACAAAAATAAGAAAGATTAATAATAATATAGATAGGTTTGTGGGGACAGCTATCGGAATTCGAACAAATCTTTTTTTTACGGAACATTAGAAAGTCGCTGGCTTGTAACTGAAAATTAAAGTTTAATACCTTTAACATGATAAATTCAAAGGTTCAACTGGGCACCCTATAAGGTTTAACATCAGTTAAAAGGTGCATAATAGCACCTTTTTGTACCATTTTTGTACAATTTTCGTACCGTATGCGCACGCAAGATGTCTGTAAACAATTGTTAAAATATTGAATTTCAGAGGTTATTTACTCTGGTTTGTCTAGAATAAGTAAACTTTTCTTTCATATTTAACAATATTATTAGAATATCTAATATCATAATGTAGGCATCTGTTCTAAATTTATTTGAAACAGGAATTGAACAATAATTTTAAGCGCGTGCGGTTGTTAAACATGCAGTTTGAATTGAGGAGTTTGCGCCCAAAAAATCAGGCTATAAAATTAAACTAGGCCTAGGCCTAGGCCTAGGCCTAGGCCCTAGCTCCCACACCTCTCCAGTGTAGGATAGCTGTTAAAAGTAAGTAACGAAGCTTTATAGGCATGTAGTTTGGTTGTTTTTATTAGATTAATTATTGTATAGGCCTATAAGCCTAGGCTAGGCCTAAAACTTAAAAATGATAGCTAAATAAATAAATATGGCTAGCTAGAGGCCTCCTACCTAGCCTATCTAGGGCCTCTAGGCGGCCTCTATTAGGCCTAGGCTAGGTTAAGCCTAAAGTAGGCAGTCTAGAGGCCTACTTAGCCTACAGTAGCCTTTCGGGCGGGGGCTAGTCCTAGACCAGGCCTAGCCTACTTACCTGGGTCTAGCTAGTAGGTTAGGCATAATAGGCTAGCTATGCCTAGGCCTAGGTTCACTAGGTAGGCCTAGGCCTAGACCTTAAACTTATTTACAGTCCGAGGCCTAGCTAGCCGGCTAGGCCTATAATTAATAATAGGCCTAGCTAGGCAGGCCAGGGGCCTAGTTATTAATATTAGTTATTACAGTAGCTGGGTATTATTAGGCCTAGGCCTAGGCCTATATTAAATTCTTTTATACACATTATCATTATTTTTAATTATAGTTACAGCCTACATGCCATGATGTCATGGAGGGATAAAATAAGTTTAAAACATGAAAGAGCACCTCTGCTCTAATCAGCAGCAATAAAGATGTTCAGAAAAGGAGAAAGAAATGTGACCACATGTACTGTAATACTCTAGTATATAGGGCCTACTATACTACGAGCTGAGGAAAGGGAGAGGAACATACTTTAAAGTATGTGAAGCATGTGGTCAAGGTAATTTGACTTTAAAAATCAGAACAATGTCAATAATGTATTGTATGATGTTGTCATATTAATGATAATATTAATATAATTGTTTCCCTTCCTATTTCATGCTTTTTAGGAAAGTACATAATCAGGTGAAAATGTTCGGAAAAGGTGAACCAGACATCAAGAACACTGTTTCAGATATATGGGGATAAGAAGAAAATACTGCCAAAGATGTCATCATTAGATAATTTTAACAATAGGCCTATTGTTGGTTTGAGAAGAGATGGCCACACTCTATTTAAGGTGCAGAGACTGGTAATTGCCATCCATTAATTCAGCAGTTGAATTGAATAATGTAATGTTTTAAAGTTGAATAAAATTATACAAAGCTTAATCAATATTTTTTGTATTTTAGTGATTTTTATTTGTGCACCTTTTTAACAGAAATTTGAATCTTAGAGGAGCATTATTGAACCTTTTATTAGGGTGTAAAGTTGCACCTTTATTTAGAGGTTGAATTTTGCTCCTTTGGGGAGCTGCTATTGTTGCATTTAGTTTGCACCTTTTAGGGTAGAAAATTACACCTTATATGGTGCAAATGTGAACTCCAAAGGAGCATTATAGCACCCTTTATCAGGGTTCAAAATTGCACCTTCCGTCAAAGGTGCAGTTGTGCACCTTAAAGGAAGCTGCTATTGTTGCATCGGTTTGCACCTTTTTAGGTAGAGATTTGCACCTTTTTTTTTTAGTGTGTACGGTAAGTATCATAAGAAAGAGCCTATGATTCATAAAGATAAGAATTTATAAAGAACATAATTCTAACTCTTGTAAAATAATTTTCTATAATTCTAATTTTAATTACCGTAATTAGATCTAATTATTATGCTAGGCCTAACTGATGATAAACGTAGCCTAAATACTCCTGTATGTAATGAAGGAACCTTGTACTGGGAGACTTAAAATGCAATCGGCAAGCTATCAGTATTAGAAAAAAGTCGTCAACCGAAAGATCAATTATTCCTTATTTTACCTGAATAAATAATAACCTGATAATAATCCATACACTTTCTTTTCTTGTATCATGGCGGAACAGTTTAATGGTCTTTTTAAGGAAATTAAAAAAATGTGTCGCAAAAATAGCTAAAAGAAGGGCGTTAAAAAATGGAAAAGGATGACTCAATTTGAACACTTTTGTTTAACGTCGGACAAACATGCCATGCATGGCAATCATGCCTAAATAAAAACGATATGACAAAACGGGTTTTAAAAAAGTAAACAAAATGTTTGCAGATAACAGAAATATTTATCAAAATATTATCATAATTTGTTTTTTTATATAAAATATAGGCCTAACAGCTACAAAATTTCATTCGGTCGGGAGCTTCATTATTCTATATTTGGCCATGCCTTCTAATCATTTTCTAACCATAACGAATGGATGGTTGGCCTGTAGCTGAAGATAGGCCTGGGTTATTTGTTATCATGCGTTGACAATAAAACTCACTGATCTGTGTTGGAATGGTGGATTTAAAAGCACACAATACTTAACAAAAGCTATAGGATATGTCTATACAAACCTACCTATTTATGGATAATAATTGACATTTCAATTGTTAAAAGTTCATGATTTTACCTTGATTTACCTTGACCTTTAGACTATAAACCTGTTAAGGTTTGTGAGTCCCTCTTTGAACATCTTGGTTATATGGCTCAAACTTTAGGTTGTGGGTTTTCCAGTGTGTTTCAAGGTGGGTTTTAAAATTATTGATAGAGGATGCATTTACTATGGGTCATTCCATGCCAACTCAACAAATTTTCTGAAAATCATGGCTGGGTACCCCCTCAGATTTTCTTGAAACTTTCATAAAATATGCAACTATGTCTCACGAACGCGTACGCACCAAACATTTCAGTTGCCAACTCCAAGTCGTTAAAAAGTTATGGCCATTTGAAAATGTGTCGTCTGTAGAATTTTTGGTCTTAATAAATTACCTTTTTGTAAAGTTGCATTTTTAATTAGCCATTATTTTAAAAACTATCAGAGCTAATAAGTTGAATATTGATAGACTGACATAATTTTGATCATAGATTAAAAATATATAAAAAAATGGCTGTATCTCAATTATTTTCCGAGATTTTTGTCCCTAGAGACCCCAATTTATTTTGTTGCAAACAGTTTCGGCAATTTTTACCCTTTATTTAAATATGAAAATACATTTTTTAATTGATTTTTTTCTATACAATGTTAATATATGGTGCTAAATGTATCCATACAAAAAAGTTTATCATATTAAAAATTCATCCTAGGGGTACACTGCGTGTCAAAAAGTCACTCGGGACACAAAATACAAAAAATCATTACTTTTTCGTTTTGAACTTTGACCTTGTGGGCAATTATTCCCAAAGTTGAAACTCATCATATAAGTTCATCAATGCATGATTCAGCTATGTTCCAAATACCAGTTTGATGTCTTTATTCCTTCATGTCGAAATATGACTATGAAATGAAGGCGTTTTGTGTATATTTGTAGCAATTTCAATGTAAAACGTGCTATCGTCAATTTTCGGAAGATCATAATTTCAGTATTTTATTTCCTAGTGCTTTCAATACATTCAATTTTAGACAATTTTTGGCCCCGAATCCATTTCTGCAACATTCAAAGTAACAAAATGAATAGTTTAAAAGATATACGTGGTCAAAAATGGCTCAAGTGTATAAATAGTGTGCACATATTGCTAGCTACCATCGCGATATTTAAATGGACATAAGTTTTATACTGAAACCTCACAACTTGTTATCACCAGCAAAACTTTTGATCCTGAATCCATTTCTGCTTCATTCAAAGTAACAAAATGAATAGTTTTCATTAGACTGCTGGTGCGCTTCTTGGATGTTCATGAATTTTACATAGACGTACGTCCAGGCCATATTTTCTTCTGATCTTTCAAGTATTTTTCCTCCAATGTTCCATTCTTTATCATAAGTACTTTTATAAAAAGATTACTATATTTGAGAGGGAACACCACTACCTATATTAACATTGATGTATACATTTTGTTAGGAAATTTATCATCTCAGAGCCCGTTCAACTAACGTTATGGACGTACTGTATGGACATACATAAAAATGTACGTCCATATTATAATTAACAACAAAAAGAAAAGAAAATTAAATGAAATGTTCATGATTTATGAATTATTTTTTAATCATAAAGGCTAAAAAATGATAGTTCAGCTAAAAAAAATCCATATCAATATGCAATTACGCAACTAAGAAAAAATGATTTGTTGTAATTTTGTTATATGGACGTACACGTCACACCTAAAATTTACAAATTTTGCACGGCCAGAATTTTTTAATTTCTAGGGAAAATTTTTAATAATTATGTTATGTTATTATGTTATTATGTTTGTAAATTGAATTTTTAGCAAAATTCAGAAAAAAAATGGGAAAAAAACATTTTTCAAAATGTACGTACATATTCAACAGACAAAATATTTGTTTTTTCTGATTATTATATAAAAAAACAATTATAATTAATAAAAGTTCAACTAATAATCTTTAAAATGACACCATTTATGATTTTTCAATGTCAATTTAAATTTTTGTTGCACTGGGTGACATTTTGCTGGAATTAATTGCCCATATACATATTTGCAATTGTTGCTGTGTGCATTCACTCTAGGGCCATTTTTTAGCAAATGTATCTTTAAAACTATTGATTTTGTTACTTCATTGATTGTAAAAATGGATTCAGGATCAAAAGTTTTGCTAAGATAACAAGTTGTGATGTTCTAGGGGTTTCAGTATAAAACTTATGTCCATTTAAATATCGCTATTGTAGCAATATGTGCACATTAATTATGCACTTGAGCCATTTTTGCCTGTTATCTCTTAAACTATTCATTTTGTTAAACAGTAAAGTATAGCTCTAGTATTAGGTAATTATTAATATCTCTTACAGATAGTGTTACAATTTAGAAGGATTAAAGTGATTTTTAGAGATTTAAATTTAATACTTAACCAACTATGAAAACACACTGTTACCACAACCAAGAGCGCCCTCTTATGAGTTTAGTAGTATCGAAATTCATATTAATCTTACACCAGATTTAACAATTCATATTATTAAAATATAAAAGAATCCTTGCGAACTTAACCTACATTCTTTCATTCATTTTTCAAAATCAATTTCAACAAAGGTTATGCAAGAAAAAGTACAAGAACAAGTTAAGTCTAGTCTACACTATCAAACTTTATATGAGAAAAAATGTTATGTGCCCATTATATGGACATGATAATGTCATTTGGGCACATCACACGTTTTCTCAAAAAGTTTAGACATATAGCTTTAAAATCAAATACAGTTTTATACAGTTTTGGAATCTGTAATGTCTGTGACTGCAGAACCGATGAACACCACTTAAAGGCCAGATACGGGCAAAAAATTTCTATTGATCATACATTCCAATAATTATCGATCTATAGTTTCCCCTAGGTTTCATAATTTTTTTGGATTTATTTGAGTTACATGAGCTTGTTGAAAATTTCTTCTCAGTGGGGGGATAGTTCAAATTACACAGTAAAATCTCTATTCTTTTGTAAACACATTTTGTAAATAGAGAGGCATTTTAAAAAGCTATGAAAAATAAACGGGGTGGTAAAAAATGTTAATAGATGACTAAATATAGGTAATATAAATTTAATTTTACATTTCTGGTATTTTTATTCAACTTCAGATTTTTATTTTCATGCTATAGCAAAAATTATCCACCGTATATCCACCATCTTTTTTCACCTTCTAGGGAGTCACCAGACATGTTATTACATTAGGTTAAACTACCTAACTACTGAAAAAAATTCTTCCTGGTTTTTATGGCAACATTTTGCCAAATTTTGTATTTGACCATATTAAGAGGAATTCATGTTTTTTCGTCTTGATTTCTGTTTCAAATATTTGATTTATGTACAATTAACCAAATATTATATTTAAAATTCATGCCTGTACATGAGCTTTAAAAGAAAGAACGACAGACATTTTTTTAATGACCCCGTGCACCCTCCTTCATAGTTTCAATTTCTCGTAAAAGTTCCTTATACTCGTCGTCGTCGTCAAAGCAAACGCTGAACGTGGCTTCTCTAACAGTATTCTGAAACCATCTCCTGTCTTCTGTGATCCTACTTGCTTGCTCCATAGAGTCAAACACATCTGTTATAGTCTTTTTCCATCTTGGTCTTCCTCTTCTTCTCTTCCCTGGAATATAAGCCTCCAACACTCTCGTCTCCATTCCATCTTGCCGCTTAATGTGGCCAAAATAGCACAATTTCTGCTTTTTAACATATCCTTCTACTAGTAAATAAAAACATAGATGTTTATATTCTTACTACACGGATCTAATTCTTATTTCGACAGCGATGGGCCAGTATCATATAGATATAGGGTAATAATATCTTGCTCTTACGAAAGATGCACTGGGTTTCTTAACAATTACATTGGACCACCAGCACCATCAGTCAGTGGCGGATCCAGAGGGGCGCGCCCTCCGCACGCCCCCTATAAATCTCGAGAGAACAAAATTATCCTACCATAAGGAAAAAAAATTGGGAAAAAGAAGCGTAAAAAAGAGTAAAGTACTTTCACTTTTGATTAAAACACATTGTTTCAGCGCCGTGCTAATTTACTTTTATTAGAGGTCACCATTGCTGTTGCTGTCTGTAAATTTCTAAGAGTTGCGAAATGAATTGCCTATTTTCACCTGAAAAATAAACGCTTTTGGTCCCCGGATGTAACATGATATTGATGCGTGTATCGTACCTATAGGCCTACTCGGGGCACGAACGATTCATACAAAAATGACATACAACCGCATAAATAAAACTGTATATACGTCAAAAATGGAACGCCGTGGTTACCAGATCATCATCATAGAGGATATGTTAATAATAATAATAGTACACTAACTGGGGTAACTGTGTACTGTAGTATACATTATGGAAACCGACTTTTTTTTCTAGGCCACCCACCCAACTGTATCAATATCTATTTATATTTATATATTTAATTTCTTCAACAAATTGATGTAAATAAATATTGAGCTATAATTAGCATTAAATTTTGCGGTTTTTTCGGGCCTTCCCTTCTACCTAGATGTACGTTCGCATTGAACTTGAACGCAACGCAATCAACACAAAATAGGCCTACTGAGGAGTGAATGAAATCGGCAATAAAATGTTATTTTATATCGTCCTGTAATTAGTCACGTGTGTTTATTGGAGGGAAAGGTATGATCGTTTTGCTCATTGGTAGCATGCTACATATGAGAGTGTCTTTTCCTGCAAATTAGAGGTGGTGCCATTTATCATGAATTTTATGTGCAAGAGTACCATTTCCGGCCATCTGGGGGTCATTTAACAAAGTTCAATTCGATCGCCACAGGTCCTGTCGACGGTCCTGCAAGCACCTTTTCCGCGCCATGTGCAAACGCTGACTCAAAATAGGCCTGTGGGGAAAATGCCATCCATAGGCTAGTACCTCAGTTTTTCATATTTAAAATATCAATTGTTAATACATTTATAATAAAGTAAGAGTGCCATTTCCGACCATCTAGAGGTGTTATATTTTCAAAATCGTCTCAACTCACCCCCCTCCCACCCCCATCCCACCGTGGTGGGGCTGAGTTGGTGTGGACGCTCTAAAGGTGCGTCCCCTTTTTCACAAAATCCTGGATCCGCCCCTGAATTTTGCCTTTAAAAATTGGTAGAGCAAAGCAATCGCTATATACTGTTTACTTAGAAGTGTGCCAGTTATTCAGCACTGAAGAAAACAAAATCACATGGAACCACATTTTTTTCTAAACATTATTAAAGCTAAGTGGGTTAATTAATGAGATGAAAGCACATAGGAAGGCCAGGAACGTACGGTAACCACCGGAGTTGCGAATAGTTCCACTGGAAATACGCCTTTTTTATGTCACGATATCGAAGATAACAATAAAAATATGTGCAAAGCGTAGCCAAATAACGGCCATATTATTTTCTTAAAGTTACTTAAACATTCATAACTCATTAACGGACAGTCATATGGACATACTTTTTGCATTAAAATGTTCTAGATTAGGCTACCGTAAGGGCTGTTTTGACTTGCATGTTTGGATTTTTGAGCGAAAAGAACTAAGACTGGAAGATTAGTTGCCCTCCTCGTACAGATACTGTAGTTTGCTTCAGGTTCTACTCTGCGTTCGAATTTAGAGCATTGCCTTTTTGAATAGCCTAGATTTCTGGCCTAGCCTTCGTCAATGATCTAAGATGGATGCAGCAGTACATTGCCATAGTTATCATTTTGGCGTAATAAGTAATCATTAGTTGACATATTTTATTCCATTAGGTTGAGAAATTTAGTAAAAGCATTGTGAAGAGAAACTGAATACATACAAAGTATTAAATTATTTATGGATTTATTTCCTTAAAATCAACTTTATTCCAGGTGATGAATACAAATTATTAGCGACTGCCATATAATAAATTAATTTTCTGAGATTATTGATTTTTTTACATTGAATATTAGAATTATTGAATGAGCTTTAAACAAATTTGACATCTCCAAATCCAAGTGCTGCCTTCTCTGTACAAATATACTTGTGAAGTTTATTTAAAACATCTTTAACGGATGGGCGTTGGCTAGGATCCTCTGCTGTCATATCGCGGCTCAAAATCTGAAGTTCTGGTAAATTAATGTGGTCATAGAGCTCTTTAAACAAAACTCCTAGAGCATAGATGTCGGTAGCCGTTGTCTCGACCAAGTCACCAGTAGTTGCGTGATAAATAATGGGCAGTCATCAAGTTATTTTCTAGTTGGAAGGGGTGTACGACAGGGTGACCCCCTCAGCCCTTACTTATTTATCCTATCAATAGAATTACTAGCATGTGCCATACGAGACGATAAAACTATTAAGGGGATTGCAGTAAATAATAGAGAAATTAAAATAACTCAATATGCAGACGACTCCACATGCTTTTTGAAAGATGAAGTGTCAGCAAAAAATATAATTAACTTAATAGAGAAATTTTCAAAAATATCGGGCTTGAAATTAAATATAAGCAAATCGCAGGCTATATGGCTTGGTTCAAATAGGCGATGTAAAAACAAACCAATACATATGCAATGGCCACAACAACCAGTAAAAGCATTAGGAGTTTACTTTTCTTATAATGAAAGACAACGGGAAAAATGTAATTTCGAAACGAAAATTAAACAACTAAAAACAATATTAAACATATGGAGAACCAGACAACTAACCTTAGCAGGAAAAATAATTTTAATTAAAACATTCGCAATATCCCAATTTATATATTTAGCATCTGTCATACATATACCGCCCCATGTAGTTAAATCAATTGAAACAATTCTATTTAATTTCTTATGGAACGGTGGTAAAGGTATGATAAAAAGAACAACATTAATTGGGAATATTGAAGAAGGCGGCTTAAAAATGGTAGATATCAAAAGTATGTTTAAGGCATTAAAAATAAAATGGATACAACGATATAACATAAATGTCAATGCAGCATGGAGATCTCTACTACATAGGTTCCTAAATAAGCAAGGAGGCGACACTATTTTTTATTGTAATGTAAGCGCGGACTGTGTCCGTAGTTGGAAAAATATTCCATTGTTTTATAAGGATATGTTAAACGCTTATTTCGAATTAATACATCCTGATACAGTAAACGAAGGGTCCCAATATATATGGTTTAATAGGCACATGCATATACATGGCAAGCCATTTTATTACAAGAGCCTCAGAGATGTTGGGATATGTTTAGTAAGCGACCTTTTTTATGAAAACGGTAATATCATTCCCTTTAATACGTGGATAAAGAGAGGCTTATCGACAAGTAATTTCATGCACTGGAGAATGACGATATCTGCAATACCCCCACAGTGGAAAGCAAACATGAAGCTAGGGTTTTTACGAACAAATTATAAAAAGAGAGGGTTTATAGTGGAAGTAAAGAATGAAGAGAAAGAATTAGAAAGTATGAGTACAAAAAATATATACAGAGCCTTAATTAAAAAAATCTTTAAAATACCAACATCTCAAAGTAAATTGCAGGATAAATTAGGTGTAGATAGCGATAAATGGGAAAATATCTATGTATTACCATTTAAATGTTCTCAGGAGGTAAGAACCAGAATATTTCAGTATAAAATTAATGTGAATTGCTTGTCAACTAATAGTAGACTACATAAAATGAATATTGTGCCGAGTAATATGTGTTCCTATTGTGAATCAAATAGTGAAACTATGACCCATCTTTTGGTTGAATGTAACATTGCAACCAAACATTTCAAAAACAAAGATTTACCTTGATAAAACCTCCATATTATTTGGTTACAATACAGAAAATCCTGATATGTTATTAAATCTATGTATTTTGTTGATTAAGAAAATTATATTTAGTTACAAATTAACTCACAAAAAGCCAGTCTTCCAGGTTTTCTTTAATCGGTTAAAATTTAATTATAACGTAGAGAAAAACATTGCTTCTAAAAGAAGTACATTGTATAATTTCAGACAAAAGTGGAGATTAATAGAAGATTATATTTGATAACTTAACGATACTGTTTCTCGAGGAAATGACTTACTTTTGTGTATTATTATTATTATTACGCTTGCTCTTTATTATTGTATTAAATTAAAATGTAAACCAGAAATTATTATTTGCACTTGTTAGATATATTTAAGTATTTATTATAGGCATACTATTAGTTCCTTGGTTACAATACAGATAATTAAAAATATGTATTTTATTAATATATATGTATTATTTTAAAGAAACAAAAATGGTTATGTTGTTAAATGTATGTATCTGATTTTAATTAACACAAATATATTATAGTTCCTTGGTAATAGTACAGATTAAGATATATTTGTGTGTATGTATGTGTATGTATAAATATGAGTATTATTTATTATTGCTATGTAAAGACAAAAAAAAAAATTAATATGTTAGTAAATGTATATCTCTGGCTAATTTGATTAATACAATTATATTTAGTTAGATTAGTTACATAATTGTGGAAAACACAGCATTTACCAAATTAATTAATTATTTACTTTTAAAAAAAAATGGAATTAATAATTTATAGTTTTTAATATTGTTTGATCACTGTAAGTTACTTTATTTAAACGTTCATATCTTTTTGATACCTATTACTTTATATTTAAGTGATTTGTGTTATGGTTGTATTTTTTGAAATGAATAAAAAAAAAATGAAAAAAAAAAAAAATAAAAAAAAAAAAAAAAAAAAAAAGTCACCAGTTATGAATTCTGGAGCAACTTCCGGCCAAATAGTAGAAAATCTTTCTCTTTCCTCCTCCTTACTGAAGTCTTCTTGGTAAAGTCTTGGTTGTTGTGTAGATGCAAGTGATACGGAACCAAGGTCGACGATTCTTCCACACACTCGTTCCTTCGTATTTGTCAAAACAATGTTGCGCGATGCAATGTTGTTGTGCAGATATCCGTTAATGTGCAAGACCTGGATTCCAGATGTGATGTCATAAGCAATGAGAAGCCATAGTAGTAGAGAATGTTCATTCTTGATGCCTTTGTTTTCTTGAAGGTACTCCTGAAGTGAAGCATTATGATAACCACCTATGCTAAAGAGTTCCATATAAATGTCCAATATATGCTCATCTGGATCATGATGTATGCCATAAATCTTTGGGAAGAGTACACAATCTGATAATTTTGACAGTATTTTGGCCTCAATAAAACCTTTCCTAATGTAATAATTCTTTTCATAAATTAACATTGGTTTTTCCTCCAGGACAGATGTCGGATCGATGGACTTCACTGCAATCATCGTTGCTGAACCACTTTCTGATATTTTCTCTGCTAGTTTCATTAAACCAGATGTTCCATTCCCAATAATTATTTCTTTACCTCTGCATAAGACAGGTTTGATAATATCATTACAAGTCGGAAGGTCAAATGATAGACGTGCTTCTAGATCCTTCAGTCTGTAATTTACCCCCTTTTTCCACTGGGCAACTTTTCGGATCAGACTTGTGTATTTACAGATGTCTTCTTCATTTTCAGATTCACTATCTGGTTGAATGGAGGATCTACTAGAGCAGCTAGATACAGATGATGTAGCTTCTGCTGCAGTTACACCTGGGTTCTTGGCAGGAGGCAGGAGTCCGTCACCACATTGACACAACATAGAGGTCATGGTACTTGCATCATTGACTTGGCATAATCCGTCGTTCATTGGTAAAGTTGTCGTTGATGTACTCTTTAACTCTTTGGGTAGAGTCTGAACTGATGCATGACAGGCTGTCTTGCGATCCGGTTGGCATGAGGCATCTTTCATAACCGTCTTTTTCTGGTTTTCCTCAGTCTGAACAGATGCATGGCAGATTATCTTGGGATCCGGTTGGGAGTATTGGCACGAGGCATCTTTCATGACAATCGTCTTTTTCCCTTTTCGCTTGGAACGGGTTTGAACAGATGCATTTCGAGTTGACTTGCCATCTGCGTAAGAGTATTGGCACCAAGCGTCTTTCTTTGTGGTCGCCTCCTGCTGATTCTGGACACCGGAAGTCTGACAACCTTGTTCTTTTTTCGGAACTTTCTCATAGCTGCCAGTTGTTGGCGCTTGCCTCAGCATGCACATTCCAAAGATGAAGGTTGTGAAGCGGCTTGCAAATGATGCATTATCCTCCCTACAATAAAATTATTAGAATTAAAATCCACAATGAAAGATTTTCATTATTTTAAAGAAAATGTTGTATTTATATATATTTTTTTTTAAACCAAAATTGTACTGCAGCTACTGCAGTATCTACACTTTGTTCATTGTTTATGCAATTATTTTTTTTTAAAAGCATCTTCGTGTGAGGTGCTTGAGTGGGGTGTAATCAAACTCTTTATTGTAGTGACTGTCTCGTAGACTTTGAAGCAAACTAAAATAATGTGTTACTTCATGAAATATATAGTTACTGCAGTAGAATAATTTTGACATGTACTATAGATGTTGAATGACGTGTTCAAAGAAAGAAACTGCCAAATTATCAAAAGGCTTATGTCAGCAGACTGCGGGCTACATTTTGGGCTTACCTTGATCCAGCGGCCTTATTGGCGTCAGGGTGAACTTTATTTTTCTTTTTTCTACCCATCCTTGGTAAAAAAGAAAGCTGAAAACATATATGATAGAATTAAATAAATAATATCTGAATTGAAATCTCAATGATGGAAAAAAAAAGTAACATTTATTTGATTATTTTATTGAATTGCTTTTAAAAAAATAAAAGAAAAATCAACAAAATTTTGTAGATGACATCATCAGTCTAACTAAACTTCTACTACGTAACCCATTAGGCTACTACTAGGTCTATAAAAATTGTAACAAGACATCTAGGCCTAGATGAACCTTTTCACTAGGCTATAATACGTATTCCGATTTTACAGCAATTAAAAAAAAAAAAGGTTACCGATAGGTTACCGATGATTTAAAAAAAAAACTTATTTGTATTGCTTACCAATGTTTGGTTGACAAACCGTGCTTTAAGAAAACAGGCAATTTAATAGCGTAGTTTGTAAGTACGTGTACTTCTCAACTAAGCGAATTCGTAGGTATGATTATTTGTTGTGGTGAATTGTTTCACGGGGATACATGTTTCTATGTACGCGCAATGCGTGCTATATCTTCGGGCGCGCAAATAATGACGCGCTTTTCCTGTATTTCCCCAAAAAGAATGCGCCAAAATAAGGTCCAGCAGCAGTATTATAACTGGTACTGGTACTGGTAATTCAAATAAACGTCTCACAGAGACATCTGGTAGCCATTGACTTAAAGTTGGCATTGGATGTGTTACTTTTAAATGTACAGTATGAGAGTGACTACTACCAAATTGCACAGTCACAAAACAACTTATAAAACAGTTCATATATACAGTTAACACATTGCTGGGAATTATAAATTTCCAATGAAGTTGCATCTAGTAAGTTGACTTTGTTGTACAACTTTATCAAGTACTGATGGTATTTTCCGACCTCTTCGTTTACTTTGTGTTGTGTGAAAAGTAAGAATTTTTGTAGGATCTTCATTTTCTTTTCTAATTACAATACCCTACTACTGTATGCCTTAGTAAGATCAAAGAACTATATAATAATAATTTCTTTGGTAAGATGAGCTCGTCGTCAAAGTTGCAGTCGCTAAAATATGGAATAACCTACCGTACTGAAATTAAAAATTCTCCAACAATTGCTTTATTCAAAGCTAGATTTCGATCATATTTTTTTTCACAAAACTATTTTTTTTCCCCAAGATTTATTTTGTATTTAACAGGACCACAATGCAAAAAAAACCGGCTTTCTTTTACCGGATTGTGTAGACCCACACGATACGCGCGTCGATTAAAACAGATTGGCGCGAGCCACGACGTGAAAACGACGAGAAGCGATTTTTTGCCGCAGCCTGGATGATGGACATTTCAAAGACTCTGCTGGTGTTATGTTAAGCCGAGAACCCTCAGTACAGAGCCATATATACATTTATGATTTCGTTATTATCTTAACAAAAACCTTTAAACAAATTGATTGTTTGATATTCAAAATATTTATCTTTTTACTAATATTAAGACAAAACTCCGCATTTTTTTCCTATGAAGTTAAGGAAAAAATCATGAATAATGTTAATTATTTTCTATTATAAGAAATTGCAAGATAGCTGATCTACTTACTAAATAAACTACACCTAACCATCTAATTAATCTCTCTCAACTATTAATCTTGTACCTCCAGTGTAATAGGTTAAATAAAGCCTTTACCACTAGACCAAACATTTCGGTTGGCAAACGCTGTTTACACATATTATTTTTTCTCTCCATGCTTATATAGCGCCTTCTATAATGTCCCATATTACGTCTTAATTATTCTAATGAATTATTCATGATTTTTGCCTTAACTGCATAGGGGAAAAAATGCCTCCGAGCCCCCAGACATCATATGTTATGGTGACTCTGTTGCTTTTGGGGTCGAATAAATAAATGAAATGACAAACTAAAATAAAAACCTGTACAAGTTTCCGACATGCATGCCTGACGACAATTTCTGACTTTATTTTTACATTTGTAACATGCTATAGTAACCTTCAAATATAATTGCTTATAATAAAATGTATTCTTAAAGTAATAAAGCAGGTTTGTATTAAAATAATAAGAGTAAAACAATTCAATTGCAAATAAATAATTCTTAAACAAATAATCTTACAATTGATAAATTTCTAATTAAAAATG
Organism: Antedon mediterranea; assembly: GCF_964355755.1. Taxonomy (NCBI): domain Eukaryota; kingdom Metazoa; phylum Echinodermata; class Crinoidea; order Comatulida; family Antedonidae; genus Antedon; species Antedon mediterranea. The sequence goes on along the minus strand of NC_092670.1, from coordinate 34,379,624 downwards.
ATTGAATCATTGGTTATCATTCAAAGAATGGTAATTTTATTCTGTTCTTTCTTTCATAGCGGATACTATAGCAGGTGTTCTCAACAGTTTCTATCGTGGACCAGATTGTAATATACAAATAATCTTGCAGGCTAGATATACTGTACTGTAGAGTGTAGGGTCACATGGGGCGAGGACAGTGGCTATGAGCGCTCACTGGCTAAACCCAGGGGCCCCGGAGCTTATAGGGGTCCCTGAGCAGTGCCAAGTAGAAAAAACGGGCATTAAAATATGTAGAAAAAGGCTAAAAGCATCCGAGGCCTCTAGCGTTGGAGGGCCACTTGGGGTTCCTAAACTAGGGGCATCAGGCCTGTGCGTTACGAACTGGAATCTCATGGGTTTAGGGATATTAATTAGCAGTTGCTCTTTGCGGGCCATATGAATTTCACTCGTAGGCTGAACTTGACCCAAAGGTTATCTCTGTTGAGAACACCTGTGTTATAGTTTGTTTCTAATCTATCAGAATCTTCAAATTTACTTTTTCAACTTACGTATGTTGACAAACTATTTACATGTTAGTAAACATCCTGTACGTGTGTTTCTACTTTACTACAAGGTCAAAGGTTAATTACAATAGTATGGTCATATTTTGATATATTATATGTAATGAATGAAACAAGCAAGCATGCACCAATTTCAACTTTGAGAACATGTTACTAAATTTCACTGGAAAACTCTTTTATGGCATTTCGTGCTGTTTGTCCATTTCAGAAAGCAACTTCAGGGCAGTCATTGACGCTGCGTCGTGTGATGCCTCAGTGGTCGGGCCGGATCCGTGGGCAACTAGTTTTGGGCTAGTGGTGACGGACACAAGTGACATAAACTCAGATTTGTTGCTCTGCAATATAAAAAATGTTGTTTAGCAACAGTGAGTAAAAAAAAATTAACTCATACAAAAATGAGAGAAACAAGATATTTATGTAATTTGAAAAAAATATTTTTGGGTAAAATATATGACCTTTGTTACTGCAGTAAAGCATCAAGTACTGCAGTAAACACAATTTTAAATACCTTTGGAAAGTCTTGAAAGTGAACGCCTAGTCCTTGAAGTTGACCTAAATATTCTAGCTGAGTTTTAGGGCGCACCAACTTTGCGTCTTCATCTAAGCCTATAGTATGTGATTTACCAGCTTTGATTAGTTCTGCCGCCGTCTCAGAGTGTCCGTTTGTCAGCAGTTCACGTGCGATCACTGCGGTCGTCTGCGACTGCTTGTTGTTGGATGATACTGGCGGTACACGGTTAATACCTAAAAAAATGTTTAATTGTTTTTTTTTATATAATCTTAAAAAACATTTTTGGCATATATTGACACTCAAGGAAAAAAGAATTTAGTCTACACTATCAAACTTTATGTGACAAAAATATGTGATGTGCCCATATGATGATGTCATATTACTACCAAATTTGGGCAAATCACACTTTTTTTGTGAAACTAGTTTGATAGCGTAGACAGAACTTAAGGTTTAATGCTCTATATCTGGCTCACAAGATTATTTTGTAAATTACAAACTTGCCTACAATACAACACTGTTGAGAACCTCTAAGTATACACTCTAAAACTATGTCTATACTATCAAACGTTATGTGAAAAAATTTGCCCAAATATGGTAGTGATATGACATCATCGTGTCCATATAAGGGCACATCACATTTTGTTGTCACATAAAGTTTGATTACTACTGTACTATAAGCGTATACCTGCAAATCCTGGCGAGGTCATTCCAGGTAACATTGGAAGCAGTCCTGGTACAAGCCCATGGGATCGTCCTGCTGTATACAAATAACAACGAAATAATCAATTGAATAAAGGTTAACAAAAACAAACAAGCATAATACTAAATATGCAAGATTTACCATTATGAAGATTTTTTTTTCTAGTGCAATTTGGATTTTGGGATAAAGCTCTGTCTACACTATCAAACTATTTTGACCAAAAAAATTTGATGTTTCCAAATATTGTATTATATGGTGTCATTGTGTCCATTACAATTTTTTTTTCACATAAAGTTTGATAGTGTAGAAGCTCTGTTTACACTATCAAACTATTTTGGACAAAAAAGTGTGATGTGCCCATATATGGTATTATATGATGTCATTGTGTCCATTATGGGACATTTTTGTCACATAAAGTGTGATAGTGTAGACAGAGCTTAATAAGCTATAATGGTAAAAATCACATTTTAACTATCATATAATTAACATTTATACAAAACACAATTCTATGGTGGTTTTAAAATACCTTTTGCATCTGCAGCAAATGTAACTTTCCTGTCTGCTTTTTCATCTTTTGTCTAAAATAGAATGATACATCAATACATTTTATGAGTTGACCTTCCAATTCAATAAATACAATATATTCTACAGGGTTCATAATAATAATAAATTTCCTAAAACCAATTTCTCACAAAATTTAACAATGCAAGCAAACATTTATTCAAATCTAGTTTTTTATAACTTTACTCCTCTGACAAAAATCCAATAAGGCAGATAATACATCAATTGTAGATTTAGGTCATAGGTCATGAAATGTTATACTATCAAGGTTTTGTAAACAACGATAACAATAACTGCTTTTTGCCTTTAGAATTGGAAAGGTGTATTAAGGTATTTAGAAATTAAGAAAAAGGTCTTTACCCCTGTTTCTGCTGATGCCTTCTTCAGTGCTGGCCGGACACTTGGCACTTGTTCGCTTTCGTATCCCATAAGTCTCAGCATTTCCTCTGCCGCAGCTTTCTTGGCTGTTTTTTTGGTTGGTCCCACACCTGTGCACTTGTGAGGGCCAGCCATACACTATATTAGGACAAATTACTGGAATTAATAATTGTGTAAGGAATATATACAAGAGGAGGGGAGAAGAAAAATTACTTCTCAATTTGCCATAATTAATTTCAGTAGTCTTTATAAAAAGTATTTCATTATTATTAGTTTTGTAGTTTCGTGTGTGTCATGAAACGAAAGGCTAACCATGCTGTGTTTTGAAACCTTTACGAACATAGTCATTTATTTGTCTATTGCGTTTTGCTGTGGGTTTCGTATACTATTATGTCAAATCATAATTTTGCATAGTTTGTATATCTGTATTATTTATCTCGATTTCTGTACGTCAGTAATTGTAAAGAAAATGGTGGTGAAAAAAAGAGGGGAAGGGGGAAGGGTCGGAGGAAGAATGAGGGTGGTGATGGAATAGAGGGTGGCAGCACGGATTGAATTTCTACCTGAATTGTGAACTCTCGTCTTCTAACAGGCAACTTTTTTTCTTGAATCACTGAAAACATGGCCTCTACTTTCTTCTCTTGTTTCTGAAGAATCTGGACAAGTCGGCTGATGGGATTGAGGGCAGCATTTAGCTCAGGACTTGTAGCAGCAGCCTATTGATAGAATATACAAAATATTGAATATTGTACAATATTTATTTTTTATAGTACATCAAATAGCAGTCTAAAGCTCTCTCTACACTATCAAACTAGTTTGACAAAAATAGTGTGATGTGCCTGAATATGGTAGTGATATGGCATCATCATGTCCATATATGGGCACAGCGCATTTTTTTTTCACATAAAGTTTGATAGTGTAGAAAGACAACATGTGAATGTGCCTATATATGGACATGATGATGTTATTTATATCACTAAAAAATGTAGACATATCACTATCATATTTGGTACTAATAATATAAGCAAGCATATGAACTACTTCACTACCATCCACTCTATTACATTCTCATGCCACTTTGTTGTTTGTTTATTTAAGGGATTATTTCGACCTATTTCTACTGCAGTTACTGCAGTTTGTTTGTTTGTTTCATTTATTTATTTTCCACACATTGAACAAAAGGAACAGATATATGAACTATAAGAAAAGAAAAAAGAAGACAATGTGTGAAAGGAGATCAAAATAAGTAAAAATTACTTTAAGCATTGACCACCTGAACAGTTGTCGACATGACAAGAAAACTAATAAATCTAAATAATTGGCGACAAAAAAATATTATAAGGAAAAAAATATATAAAAAACATTGAATATTATCAAGTAATTATGCCAAAAAAGTTAAAACTAACTAATAAGTGGTTATTTACTGTAAAATCAACAAAACAGATCTCAAAAAAGATAAATTAGGAAATGTAGTTGTTAATTAGTGATTGCTTATACTGTAGGTGATTTTAAAACTGGCTACGGACATCTTGGATTTCAGCTGAATTGGTAGTTGTTCCCATAATTTGGGGCCAAGTAAATACACCTTTTGATTTTTGTTTCAATGTAGATGTTACTGCAATAAACAGTATGTATGAGGTATTAGTTGAAAAAAGCGCTTGCTAATTAATTGGATAAGAAGGTTAATGAGTTACTGCAGTAATGCAGCAGAATAATTTTGGAAAAATAAAAAATAATTAAGGAAAAAATATATACTAACTTTAGAAATAGACTTGGTTTTCTTGCTTTTCTTTGGAAAGCGTGGCCTAGGCCTGTACAGAGTTGTTACCCTTGGTAGAGTGCATAGCTTCTTTAGCATAGCATTTGCTGCAATGTGCTTGGCCTGTTTCTTTGACAGCCCTTCTCCTTCACATACAAAATCACCGCAGGTACACTTCATCCTAAACTTTTTCATGTGTGCGGGACCAGACTCGTCAAGTACCTGTAACAATGGAAAACATAAATATTACACTTGGGCTGTGTTCGAACTTTAAACTAAATTACATGTGTAACTAAATTACACTTAGGGCTAACCAGACGAACTGTTTGAACTACAACAAATTTACAAATGTAAACAAATTTACCTAGCAGTAGCTAGGTCATATTTCGTGCACCTTATTACACGAATAAGGTCAAATTGCTCCTTATCAGCTGGCGGTTTAAGGTGTTAATTGAAAAATCCACCTCATGAGTTAGGTTTTTGCAACAGCTGATTTATCTTAAAATTTACACCACACGTGACCTTTACATGTGTAAATTGTAAAGTCTGAATGAACTCTTATTGTCAAACCAAGAGCTTTCAATTACTGTGAGCCAATTCCCATCCTAAAACCCTTTCGAACAATAAACCCCCTAGGGTGGCTATTCCAATAAATGTTTAAATATGTCAACAATGATAACTTACTTCAAACTGTACATTGAGATTATGTGGGTGAGCAAGTTCATAGACTAGACTGATCTCAGACTTCCCTGGTTCAGCTACTTCACATGAAGCTAAAAAAAAAAAACACCAAAAGTAACATTAATTCTAAAAAGGATAAAAATTTATCACAGTAACAAGCCTGTAGCCCGTTTTTACACAAAAAGGGGAAAGATATTTAGGCCTACACCTAGTAGATGGATATAATTTGCCGGCTGGCTAGGTAGAATTGGCCATAACATTGTCATAAGTTAGGCCTATTTACTAAAACTTTCACTGCTCGTCTCTAGTTTGAAAATGGCACTTAATTAAAGCAAAAGGGATTTTTTTTCGAACCCTACAAACTCCTTGGCTACAGGTTGAGTGATTGGAATTTATAATTAATACCATAATTGGTCAGATGCTCAGTATATACAGCTATTCATTTATGTGACTTTACATGCTGTGGCCACAATCAATAAATTCAGCAGTATGTGGACATGTTATATAGTTTGAGGTGAAATTAATTGAGTGGCTCCCACAATTTGTTTCAAATACACTGTGTCTGCTCCTTAACTACTACAATGGTAATAACAAGTTTCGCCATTTGTGGTACGTTAAAATTCTTTTGTACTAGGCTCCTCACTATTTATCTACATTGTTTTACTAAGTTGACATAGTCTTACCAACAGCTGTTTCAGTCTGCACATCACAGGATGCCGTGCTTGTAGCCTATAAAACATGATAAACAACATTAGGTAAGTTGGAGTGCTACTTGGCTAGATGTTGTCCTTTCATGTAAAAGCCTGTTAAGCTGTCTACACTATCAAACTAGTGTGATATGCCCAAATATGGTAGTGATATATATGTAGGTATTTATTCATAAAAACAGTTTAGAGAGTAGTAGCCCATTCCCAAACTTCATCATCAGGTTATCTCTTCTGGCTTCAAGGGAACATAATCCAGACATGGATAAAACATTTTCATAACTGATGTAATTAGCACCGTAAATACATCTTAGAGCTCTCTTCTGTACCTTTTAAATTCTAAAACATTGGATATTGGTTAATGAGCTATGCCACAAGGGACACGCACATTCCAAAACTGGACGTATGTACGTAAAGCCCAAATATGGTAGTGTTATGACGTCATCATGTCCATTATTGCCATATAACATTTATTTGTCACATACAGTTTGATGGTGTAGACAGAGCTTTAGGAAGAGGTTGTTGCTGCCTACACTCTTAGTTTCCCCACGCCACTGTAACAGCCATGACAATGGGCCCAGAATTCATATCAATTACCTGGTCTTTAGTAAGAGTTGTGACATCTTCTCCAGCTTCTTTAAGGTCATGCAAGGCCTTGGTAGCAGCATTCTGTTTGGCTTCTTTCATGTTTCGGCCCTCTCCAGTATATTCTTTACTGGCTATGTTTAAAACAACGCTAAATGTGCGTGGAGGATGCCTGAAAATTTTATTTTAAATAATTTCATAGAAACTGATATAATTTATGAATAAAAATTATACATTTACCACAAAAACACAAAAAGATAATTTGTCATTTAAGCAGCTAGGGATGTAATAAGAGAATTGGGTTTTGATCTCACAAAGTAAAAAGTGGGGTGGAAAAAACAATTTTGTCAGGTATTTAGAAGTTTCTTAGGTAGGTGCTGTGTTAAAACTGGGCCTAGGGTAGAGACTTTCTTATACGGTGGGAACCAAATGGTCTTCAATAATCGCTAACAAAAACCCTGCTTATATAGTTACCTTTGTCACTTTTTTTCCTTGACCTTTTGTTTTTATTTGTTCTGTTATTAAGTATTGGTCAAATAAATCAATAAAATTCTGCCGTACCTGTATACACCGCGTGGATGTGGATGACGATAGCTGGAATAGTACACCTGCTGCTGATGATGCGAAGGTGTATATGGATAGACATGTGATTGAACACCGCCACCGCCATCGATTTGCGTGGATGGCACAGTTGAATAATTAATGGGTACACCTTTCTTCATGCTGTATCCATTCAGTAACACGGTGGCAGTCAACGCATCCGGGTTTGGATTGAACTTGTGAGGGCGCGAGGAAGGCGGTCTGGGCAATGGTTTCGGAAGAGTTGATTCCATCAAAGCTTGTTTGGCTGCTTCGTGCTGAGCTTTTTTAATACTTGAACCAGTGGCTTCATATTTCTTATCACCAAGACATAGTTGTACTCTGAAGACTTTTAAGTGTGGAGGTCCTGTTTGGTCTGTTAGTTCGTACTTTGGTTGAAGCCGGTTAAAGCGGGCTAGTTCGTTTAGAAGGCACATAGGCGTCTTCTCTTTGGGGTTTGCCATCTGAGGACCCATCTCAGTTGGAACCTATAAAAAAAGCATGAAAACTAATTTAAAACAATGCGAGAGTCCATGTAAAAAAAAACATAGATTCTATTGCAATTCAACTGTGCAAAATAACAAATATTCTTAAATCCAGTATTTATATAATGTAAAAAGCACTTTAAATTGTTTGAAGCCTAATTTGGAATTTTTTAAATAAAAGAAACTAACAACAACATCTTTGCTTGCTTCTGTGAGGTTGGTGCTCAAACTTGTTGGACTCGCAGCAGGCCGAGTGGCTGCCGCAGCCATCTCGGTCGGACCTTGCAACACTGAACTGTTGTTGTCTGGTGTTGCCTGTCCTGGCAACACTGTGTTAACAGTAGCAGGTGTTGTATGATTGGACAACATTATGCTGTTATTAACATGGTGTATTGCCTGGCTTGTCTGCTTGGTTCCAAGGAATTGAGACATTATTTCTCTATTCACTACAAATAAAATTAAGATAAATTCTTTATTGTCATGAACACAAGCATAGGCAAACATGACATTTGGTTTCCGGATGCTTAAAAACGCAATAACATACAACACTGAATGAACCATATTACAGAGAAAAACTGTCATTTTAACAAAAAATACATAAATTAAATGTGCATAAAATTAAAAATTAATAAAAAAAAAACCATCAATATTATCATTAATAATATTATTAAGTTATAAAGCGCCGTGAAGTTGGTTACTTATTCCTTATTCGACATTCGTCAATGGAAGTTGGTTCCTTATTCGACGTTCGACATTCGCTAGGCTAGGCCAAAATTTCGAAAATGATAATTTCCCAGCGGTAAATATGCCGTGCGCCACCAACCAATCTCCTGCTGTTACTTATTCACTTATTCCCTATTCGACATTCATTCGTGAAGTTGGTTCCTTATTCGACGTTCGCTAGGCCGCGGCCGACCGGCTGGCCCAAATTCGTACCAAAGTAGACCTAGTGTAGATGTACCTATTTTATCACAGATTTACAATTTTTTAGTTCCGATATTACGACCATACCAACGCTTCCTGGCATTCCAGAAATGTGCCACTTGCCCCGGCCCAGTGCGGGCAAGTACGGATTTTAAAGCAATTTAAAATGCGTATTTTTAGTGTTTTTTACTAAGTATTAATAGCACCACTTTTAAAGTGGAAATATGACCACACCCCGACGCCTCGGGCCGGGTTCACAATAGTATAGATTGATGTAGAATGGTCCTGACATACCATAAATGTGCCACCTGCCACGGCCCAGCAGTGCGGGCAAGTACGTGTTTTAAAGCAATTTCAAAGAGTATTTTTACCAATAATTTCCTAAGAATTAATAGCACCACTTTTAAAGTGGCCATATGACCACACCCCGACGCCTCGGGCCGGGTTCACGATAGTATAGATTGACGTAGAATGGTCCTGGCATTCCAGAAATATGCCACTTGCCCCGGCCCAGTGCGGGCAAGTACGTGTTTTAAAGCAATTTAAAATGCGTATTTTTAGCATTAATTTAGTAAACACCACTTTTAAAGTGGCCATATGACCACACCCCGACGCCTCGGGCCGGGTACACAATAGTATAGATTGACGTAGTATTGTCCTGGCATTCCAGAAATGTGCCAATTGCCCCGGCCCAGTTCGGGCAAGTACGTGTTTTAAAGCCATTTAAAATGCGTATATTTAGTGTTTTTTTACTAAGTATTAACAGCACTACTTTTAAAGTTGCAATATGACCACACCCCGACGCCTCGGGCCGGGTTCACAATAGTATGGATTGACGTAGAATGGTCCTGACATTCCAGAAATGTGCCACTTGCCCCGGACCAGTGCGGGCAAGTACGTGTTTTAAAGCAATTTAAAATGCGTATTTTTAGCATTAATTTAGTAAACACCACTTTTAAAGTGGCCATATGACCACACCCCGACGCCTCGGGCCGGGAACACAATAGTATAGATTGACGTAGTATGGTCCTGGCATTCCAGAAATATGCCACTTGCCCCGGCCCAGTGCGGGCAAGTACGGATTTTAAAGCAATTTAAAATGCGAATTTTTAGCATTAATTTAGTAAACACCACTTTTAAAGTGGCCATATGACCACACCCCGACGCCTCGGGCCGGGTACACAATAGTATAGATTGACGTAGTATGGTCCTGGCATTCCATAAATGTGCTACTTGCCCCGGCCAAGTGCGGGCAAGTACGTGTTTTAAAGCAATTTAAAATGCGTATATTTAGTTTTTTTTTTCTAAGTATTAATAGCACCACTTTCAAAGTGGCAATATGACCACACCCCGACGCCTCGGGCCGGGTTCACGATAGTATAGATTGACGTAGAATGGTCCTGGCATTCCAGAAATGTTCCACTTGCCTCGGCTCAGTGCGGGCAAGTACGTGTTTTAAAGCAATTTAAAATGCGTATTTTTAGCATTAATTTAGTAAACACCACTTTTAAAGTGGCCATATGACCACACCCCGACGCCTCGGGCGGCCGGGTTCACAATAGTATGGATTGACGTAGAATGGTCCTGACATTCCAGAAATGTGCCACTTGCCCCGGCCCAGTGCGGGCAAGTACGTGTTTTAAAGCAATTTAAAATGCGTATTTTTAGCATTAATTTAGTAAACACCACTTTTAAAGTGGCCATATGACCAAGTGGCACATTTCTAGAAAGTCTGGACCTTTCTACGTCAATCCATACTATTGTGAACCCGGCCCGAGGCGTCGGGGTGTGGTCATATTGCCACTTTAAAAGTGGTGCTATTAATACTTAGTAAAATAACACAAAAAATACGCATTTTAAATTGCTTTAAAATCCGTACTTGCCCGCACTGGGCCGGGGCAAGTGGCACATTTCTGGAAAGCCAGGACCATACGACGTCAATCTATACTATTGTGTACCCGGCCCGAGGCGTCGGGGTGTGGTCATATGGCCACTTTAAAAGTGGTGTTTACTAAATTAATGCTAAAAATACGCATTTTAAATTGCTTTAAAATCCGTACTTGCCCGCACTGGGCCGGGTCAAGTGGCATATTTCTGGAATGCCAGGACCATACTACGTCAATCTATACTATTGTGTTCCCGGCCCGAGGCGTCGGGGTGTGGTCATATGGCCACTTTAAATGTGGTGCTATTAATTCTTAGTAAATTAATGCTAAAAATACGCATTTGAAATTGCTTTTAAACACGTACTTGCCCGCACTGGGCCGGGGCAAGTGGAACATTTATGGAATGCCAGGACCATTCTACATCAATCTATACTATTGTGAACCCGACCTGAGGCGTCGGGGTGTGGTCATATGGCCACTTTAAAAGTGGTGTTTACTAAATTAATGCTAAAAATACGCATTTTAAATTGCTTTAAAATCCGTACTTGCCCGCACTGGGCCGGGGCAAGTGGCACATTTCTGGAAAGCCAGGACCATACTACGTCAATCTATACTATTGTGTACCCGGCCCGAGGCGTCGGGGTGTGGTCATATGGCCACTTTAAATGTGGTGCTATTAATTCTTAGTAAATTAATGCTAAAAATACACATTTGAAATTGCTTTTAAACACGTACTTGCCCGCACTGGGCCGGGGCAAGTGGTACATTTCTGGAATGCCAGGACCATACTACGTCAATCTATACTATTGTGTACCCGACCTGAGGCGTTGGGGTGTGGTCATATGGCCACTTTAAAAGTGGTGTTTACTAAATTAATGCTAAAAATACGCATTTTAAATTGCTTTAAAACACGTACTTGCCCGCACTGGGCCGGAGCAAGTGGTACATTTCTTGAATGCCAGGACCATACTACGTCAATCTATACTATCCCTAACCCGACCCGAGGCGTCGGTGTGTGGTCATATTGCCACTTTAAAAGTGGTGCTTTTAATACTTAGTAAAATAACACTAAAAATACGCATTTTAAATTGCTTTAAAACCCGTACTTGCCCGCACTGGGCCGGGGCAAGTGGCACATTTCTGGAAAGCCAGGACCATACGACGTCAATCTATACTATTGTGTACCCGGCCCGAGGCGTCGGGGTGTGGTCATATGGCCACTTTAAAAGTGGTGCTATTAATACTTAGTAAAATAAGACTAAAAATACACATTTTAAATTGCTTTAAAACACGTACTTGCCCGCACTGGGCCGGGGCAAGTGGCACATTTCTAGAAAGTCTGGACCTTTCTACGTCAATCCATACTATTGTGAACCCGGCCCGAGGCGTCGGGGTGTGGTCATATTGCCACTTTAAAAGTGGTGCTATTAATACTTAGTAAAATAACACTAAAAATACGCATTTTATATTGCTTTAAAATCCGTACTTGCCCGCACTGGGCCGGGCCAAGTGGCACATTTCTGGAAAGCCAGGACCATACGACGTCAATCTATACTATTGTGTACCCGGCCCGAGGCGTCGGGGTGTGGTCATATGGCCACTTTAAAAGTGGTGTTTACTAAATTAATGCTAAAAATACGCATTTTAAATTGCTTTAAAATCCGTACTTGCCCGCACTGGGCCGGGGCAAGTGGCATATTTCTGGAATGCCAGGACCATACTACGTCAATCTATACTATTGTGTTCCCGGCCCGAGGCGTTGGGGTGTGATCATATGGCCACTTTAAAAGTGGTGCTATTAATTCTTAGTAAATTAATGCTAAAAATACACATTTGAAATTGCTTTTAAACACGTACTTGCCCGCACTGGGCCGGGGCAAGTGGTACATTTCTGGAATGCCAGGACCATACTACGTCAATCTATACTATTGTGTACCCGACCTGAGGCGTTGGGGTGTGGTCATATGGCCACTTTGAAAGTGGTGTTTACTAAATTAATGCTAAAAATACGCATTTTAAATTGCTTTAAAACACGTACTTGCCCGCACTGGGCCGGGGCAAGTGGTACATTTCTTGAATGCCAGGACCATACTACGTCAATCTATACTATCGTGAACCCGACCCGAGGCGTCGGTGTGTGGTCATATTGCCACTTTAAAAGTGGTGCTTTTAATACTTAGTAAAATAACACTAAAAATACGCATTTTAAATTGCTTTAAAACCCGTACTTGCCCGCACTGGGCCGGGGCAAGTGGCACATTTCTGGAATGCCAGGACCAAATTACGTCAATCTATATTATTGTGTACCCGGCCCGAGGCGTCGGGGTGTGGTCATATGGCCACTTTAAAAGTGGTGCTATTAATACTTAGTAAAATAAGACTAAAAATACACATTTTAAATTGCTTTAAAACACGTACTTGCCCGCACTGGGCCGGGGCAAGTGGCACATTTCTAGAAAGTCTGGACCTTTCTACGTCAATCCATACTATTGTGAACCCGGCCCGAGGCGTCGGGGTGTGGTCATATTGCACTTTAAAAGTGGTGCTATTAATACTTAGTAAAATAACACTAAAAATACGCATTTTAAATTGCTTTAAAATCCGTACTTGCCCGCACTGGGCCGAGGCAAGTGGCACATTTCTGGAAAGCCAGGACCATACGACGTCAATCTATACTATTGTGTACCCGGCCCGAGGCGTCGGGGTGTGGTCATATGGCCACTATAAAAGTGGTGCTATTAATACTTAGTAAAATAAGACTAAAAATACACATTTTAAATTGCTTTAAAACACGTACTTGCCCGCACTGGGCCGGGGCAAGTGGCACATTTCTAGAAAGTCTGGACCTTTCTACGTCAATCCATACTATTGTGAACCCGGCCCGAGGCGTCGGGGTGTGGTCATATTGCCACTTTAAAAGTGGTGCTATTAATACTTAGTAAAATAACACTAAAAATACGCATTTTATATTGCTTTAAAATCCGTACTTGCCCGCACTGGGCCGGGCCAAGTGGCACATTTCTGGAAAGCCAGGACCATACGACGTCAATCTATACTATTGTGTACCCGGCCCGAGGCGTCGGGGTGTGGTCATATGGCCACTTTAAAAGTGGTGTTTACTAAATTAATGCTAAAAATACGCATTTTAAATTGCTTTAAAATCCGTACTTGCCCGCACTGGGCCGGGGCAAGTGGTACATTTCTGGAATGCCAGGACCATACTACGTCAATCTATACTATTGTGTACCCGACCTGAGGCGTTGGGGTGTGGTCATATGGCCACTTTAAAAGTGGTGTTTACTAAATTAATGCTAAAAATACGCATTTTAAATTGCTTTAAAACACGTACTTGCCCGCACTGGGCCGGGGCAAGTGGTACATTTCTTGAATGCCAGGACCATACTACGTCAATCTATACTATCGTGAACCCGACCCGAGGCGTCGGTGTGTGGTCATATTGCCACTTTAAAAGTGGTGCTTTTAATACTTAGTAAAATAACACTAAAAATACGCATTTTAAATTGCTTTAAAACCCGTACTTGCCCGCACTGGGCCGGGGCAAGTGGCACATTTCTGGAATGCCAGGACCAAATTACGTCAATCTATATTATTGTGTACCTGGCCCGAGGCGTCGGGGTGTGGTCATATGGCCACTTTAAAAGTGGTGCTATTAATACTTAGTAAAATAAGACTAAAAATACACATTTTAAATTGCTTTAAAACACGTACTTGCCCGCACTGGGCCGGGGCAAGTGGCACATTTCTAGAAAGTCTGGACCTTTCTACGTCAATCCATACTATTGTGAACCCGGCCCGAGGCGTCGGGGTGTGGTCATATTGCACTTTAAAAGTGGTGCTATTAATACTTAGTAAAATAACACTAAAAATACGCATTTTAAATTGCTTTAAAATCCGTACTTGCCCGCACTGGGCCGAGGCAAGTGGCACATTTCTAGAAAGTCTGGACCTTTCTACGTCAATCCATACTATTGTGAACCCGGCCCGAGGCGTCGGGGTGTGGTCATATTGCCACTTTAAAAGTGGTGCTATTAATACTTAGTAAAATAACACTAAAAATACGCATTTTATATTGCTTTAAAATCCGTACTTGCCCGCACTGGGCCGGGCCAAGTGGCACATTTCTGGAAAGCCAGGACCATACGACGTCAATCTATACTATTGTGTACCCGGCCCGAGGCGTCGGGGTGTGGTCATATGGCCACTTTAAAAGTGGTGTTTACTAAATTAATGCTAAAAATACGCATTTTAAATTGCTTTAAAATCCGTACTTGCCCGCACTGGGCCGGGGCAAGTGGCATATTTCTGGAATGCCAGGACCATACTACGTCAATCTATACTATTGTGTTCCCGGCCCGAGGCGTCGGGGTGTGGTCATATGGCCACTTTAAATGTGGTGCTATTAATTCTTAGTAAATTAATGCTAAAAATACGCATTTGAAATTGCTTTTAAACACGTACTTGCCCGCACTGGGCCGGGGCAAGTGGCACATTTCTGGAAAGCCAGGACCATACTACGTCAATCTATACTATTGTGTACCCGGCCCGAGGCGTCGGGGTGTGGTCATATGGCCACTTTAAAAGTGGTGTTTACTAAATTAATGCTAAAAATACGCATTTTAAATTCCTTTAAAATCCGTACTTGCTCGCACTGGGCCGGGGCAAGTGGCATATTTCTGGAATGCCAGGACCATACTACGTCAATCTATACTATTGTGTTCCCGGCCCGAGGCGTCGGGGTGTGGTCATATGGCCACTTTAAATGTGGTGCTATTAATTCTTAGTAAATTAATGCTAAAAATACGCATTTGAAATTGCTTTTAAACACTTACTTGCCCGTACTGGGCCGGGGCAAGTGGCACATTTATGGAATGCCAGGACCATTCTACATCAATCTATACTATTGTGAACCCGACCCGAGGCGTCGGGGTGTGGTCATATGGCCACTTTAAAAGTGGTGCTATTAATTCTTAGTAAATTTTTGCTAAAAATACGCATTAAAAAATTGCTTAAAACACGTACTTGCACGCACTGGGCCGGGGCAAGTGGCACATTTCTGGAAAGCCAGGACCATACTACGTCAATCTATACTATTGTGTACCCGGCCCGAGGCGTCGGGGTGTGGTCATATTGCCACTTTAAAAGTGGTGCTATTAATACTTAGTAAAATAACACTAAAAATACGCATTTTAAATTGCTTTAAAACCCGTACTTGCCCGCACTGGGCCGGGGCAAGTGGCACATTTCTGGAATGCCAGGACCATACTACGTCAATCTATATTATTGTGTACCCGGCCTGAGGCGTCGGGGTGTGGTCATATGGCCACTTTAAATGTGGTGCTATTAATATTTAGTAAAATAACACTAAAAATACGCATTTTAAATTGCTTTAAAACACGTACTTGCCCGCACTGGGCCGGGGCAAGTGGCACATTTCTGAAATTTCCGGACCATTCTACGTCAATCCATACTATTGTGTACCCGGCCCGAGGCGTCGGGGTGTGGTCATATTGCCACTTTAAAATTGGTGCTATTAATACTTAGTAAAATAACACTAAAAACACGCATTTTAAATTG
The DNA here is from genome assembly GCF_964355755.1 of Antedon mediterranea. Taxonomy (NCBI): domain Eukaryota; kingdom Metazoa; phylum Echinodermata; class Crinoidea; order Comatulida; family Antedonidae; genus Antedon; species Antedon mediterranea. Next base: position 34,363,734 of record NC_092670.1, on the reverse strand, counting down.
CTTTAAAATCCGCACTTGCCCGCACTGGGCCGGGGCAAGTGGCACATTTCTGGAAAGCCAGGACCATACTACGTCAATCTATACTATTGTGTACCCGGCCCGAGGCGTCGGGGTGTGGTCATATGGCCACTTTAAAAGTCGTGTTTACTAAATTAATGCTAAAAATACGCATTTTAAATTGCTTTAAAATCCGTACTTGCCCGCACTGGGCCGGGGCAAGTGGCATATTTCTGGAATGCCAGGACCATACTACGTTAATCTATACTATTGTGTTCCCGGCCCGAGGCGTCGGGGTGTGGTCATATGGCCACTTTAAATGTGGTGCTATTAATATTTAGTAAAATAACACTAAAAATACGCATTTTAAATTGCTTTAAAACACGTACTTGCCCGCACTGGGCCGGGGCAAGTGGCACATTTCTGAAATGTCCGGACCATTCTACGTCAATCCATACTATTGTGTACCCGGCCCGAGGCGTCGGGGTGTGGTCATATTGCCACTTTAAAATTGGTGCTATTAATACTTAGTAAAATAACACTAAAAACACGCATTTTAAATTGCTTTAAAATCCGTACTTGCCCGCACTGGGCCGGGGCAAGTGGCACATTTCTGGAAAGCCGGGACCATACTACGTCAATCTATACTATTGTGTACCCGGCCCGAGGCGTCGGGGTGTGGTCATATGGCCACTTTAAAAGTCGTGTTTACTAAATTAATGCTAAAAATACGCATTTTAAATTGCTTTAAAATCCGTACTTGCCCGCACTGGGCCGGGGCAAGTGGCATATTTCTGGAATGCCAGGACCATACTACGTTAATCTATACTATTGTGTTCCCGGCCCGAGGCGTCGGGGTGTGGTCATATGGCCACTTTAAATGTGGTGCTATTAATTCTTAGTAAATTTAATGCTAAAAATACGCATTTGAAATTGCTTTTAAACACGTACTTGCCCGCACTGGGCCGGGGCAAGTGGCACATTTCTGGAAAGCCAGGACCATACTAAGTCAATCTATACTATTGTGTACCCGGCCCGAGGCGTCGGGGTGTGGTCATATGGCCACTTTAAAAGTGATGTTTACTAAATTAATGCTAAAAATACGCATTTTAAATTGCTTTAAAATCCGTACTTGCTCGCACTGGGCCGGGGCAAGTGGCATATTTCTGGAATGCCAGGACCATACTACGTCAATCTATACTATTGTGTTCCCGGCCCGAGGTGTCGGGGTGTGGTCATATGGCCACTTTAAATGTGGTGCTATTAATTCTTAGTAAATTAATGCTAAAAATACGCATTTGAAATTGCTTTTAAACACTTACTTGCCCGTACTGGGCCGGGGCAAGTGGCACATTTATGGAATGCCAGGACCATTCTACATCAATCTATACTATTATGAACCCGACCCGAAGCGTCGGGGTGTGGTCATATGGCCACTTTAAAAGTGGTGCTATTAATTCTTAGTAAATTAATGCTAAAAATACACATTTGAAATTGCTTTTAAACACGTACTTGCCCGCACTGGGCCGGGGCAAGTGGTACATTTCTGGAATGCCAGGACCATACTACGTCAATCTATACTATTGTGTACCCGACCTGAGGCGTTGGGGTGTGGTCATATGGCCACTTTAAAAGTGGTGTTTACTAAATTAATGCTAAAAATACGCATTTTAAATTGCTTTAAAACACGTACTTGCCCGCACTGGGCCGGGGCAAGTGGTACATTTCTTGAATGCCAGGACCATACTACGTCAATCTATACTATTGTGTACCCGACCTGAGGCGTTGGGGTGTGGTCATATGGCCACTTTAAAAGTGGTGTTTACTAAATTAATGCTAAAAATACGCATTTTAAATTGCTTTAAAACCCGTACTTGCCCGCACTGGGCCGGGGCAAGTGGCACATTTCTGGAATGCCAGGACCATACTACGTCAATCTATACTATTGTGTACCCGGCCCGAGGCGTCGGGGTGTGGTCATATTGCCACTTTAAAAGTGGTGCTATTAATACTTAGTAAAATAACACTAAAAATACGCATTTTAAATTGCTTTAAAACCCGTACTTGCCCGCACTGGGCCGGGGCAAGTGGCACATTTCTGGAATGCCAGGACCATACTACGTCAATCTATATTATTGTGTACCCGGCCCGAGGCGTCGGGGTGTGGTCATATGGCCACTTTAAATGTGGTGCTATTAATATTTAGTAAAATAACACTAAAAATACGCATTTTAAATTGCTTTAAAACACGTACTTGCCCGCACTGGGCCGGGGCAAGTGGCACATTTCTGAAATGTCCGGACCATTCTACGTCAATCCATACTATTGTGTACCCGGCCCGAGGCGTCGGGGTGTGGTCATATTGCCACTTTAAAATTGGTGCTATTAATACTTAGTAAAATAACACTAAAAACACGCATTTTAAATTGCTTTAAAATCCGTACTTGCCCGCACTGGGCCGGGGCAAGTGGCACATTTCTGGAAAGCCAGGACCATACTACGTCAATCTATACTATTGTGTACCCGGCCCGAGGCGTCGGGGTGTGGTCATATGGCCACTTTAAAAGTCATGTTTACTAAATTAATGCTAAAAATACGCATTTTAAATTGCTTTAAAATCCGTACTTGCCCGCACTGGGCCGGGGCAAGTGGCACATTTCTGAAATGCCAGGACCATACTACGTCAATCTATACTATTGTGTTCCCGGCCCGAGGCGTCGGGGTGTGGTCATATGGCCACTTTAAATGTGGTGCTATTAATTCTTAGTAAATTAATGCTAAAAATACGCATTTGAAATTGCTTTTAAACACTTACTTGCCCGTACTGGGCCGGGGCAAGTGGCACATTTATGGAATGCCAGGACCATTCTACATCAATCTATACTATTGTGAACCCGACCCGAGGCGTCGGGGTGTGGTCATATGGCCACTTTAAAAGTGGTGCTATTAATTCTTAGTAAATTTTTGCTAAAAATACGCATTTGAAATTGCTTTAAAACACGTACTTGCACGCACTGGGCCGGGGCAAGTGGCACATTTCTGGAAAGCCAGGACCATACTACGTCAATCTATACTATTGTGTACCCGGCCCGAGGCGTCGGGGTGTGGTCATATTGCCACTTTAAAAGTGGTGCTATTAATACTTAGTAAAATAACACTAAAAATACGCATTTTAAATTGCTTTAAAACCCGTACTTGCCCGCACTGGGCCGGGGCAAGTGGCACATTTCTGGAATGCCAGAACCATACTACGTCAATCTATATTATTGTGTACCCGGCCCGAGGCGTCGGGGTGTGGTCATATGGCCACTTTAAATGTGGTGCTATTAATATTTAGTAAAATAACACTAAAAATACGCATTTTAAAATGCTTTAAAACACGTACTTGCCCGCACTGGGCCGGGGCAAGTGGCACATTTCTGAAATGTCCGGACCATTCTACGTCAATCCATACTATTGTGTACCCGGCCCGAGGCGTCGGGGTGTGGTCATATTGCCACTTTAAAATTGGTGCTATTAATACTTAGTAAAATAACACTAAAAACACGCATTTTAAATTGCTTTAAAATCCGCACTTGCCCGCACTGGGCCGGGGCAAGTGGCACATTTCTGGAAAGCCAGGATCATACTACGTCAATCTATACTATTGTGTACCCGGCCCGAGGCGTCGGGGTGTGGTCATATGGCCACTTTAAAAGTCGTGTTTACTAAATTAATGCTAAAAATACGCATTTTAAATTGCTTTAAAATCCGTACTTGCCCGCACTGGGCCGGGGCAAGTGGCATATTTCTGGAATGCCAGGACCATACTACGTTAATCTATACTATTGTGTTCCCGGCCCGAGGCGTCGGGGTGTGGTCGTATGGCCACTTTAAATGTGGTGCTATTAATATTTAGTAAAATAACACTAAAAATACGCATTTTAAATTGCTTTAAAACACGTACTTGCCCGCACTGGGCCGGGGCAAGTGGCACATTTCTGAAATGTCCGGACCATTCTACGTCAATCCATACTATTGTGTACCCGGCCCGAGGCGTCGGGGTGTGGTCATATTGCCACTTTAAAATTGGTGCTATTAATACTTAGTAAAATAACACTAAAAACACGCATTTTAAATTGCTTTAAAATCCGCACTTGCCCGCACTGGGCCGGGGCAAGTGGCACATTTCTGGAAAGCCAGGGCCATACTACGTCAATCTATACTATTGTGTACCCGGCCCGAGGCGTCGGGGTTTGGTCATATGGCCACTTTAAAAGTCGTGTTTACTAAATTAATGCTAAAAATACGCATTTTAAATTGCTTTAAAATCCGTACTTGCCCGCACTGGGCCGGGGCAAGTGGCATATTTCTGGAATGCCAGGACCATACTACGTTAATCTATACTATTGTGTTCCCGGCCCGAGGCGTCGGGGTGTGGTCATATGGCCACTTTAAATGTGGTGCTATTAATTCTTAGTAAATTAATGCTAAAAATACGCATTTGAAATTGCTTTTAAACACTTACTTGCCCGTACTGGGCCGGGGCAAGTGGCACATTTATGGAATGCCAGGACCATTCTACATCAATCTATACTATTATGAACCCGACCCGAAGCGTCGGGGTGTGGTCATATGGCCACTTTAAAAGTGGTGCTATTAATTCTTAGTAAATTAATGCTAAAAATACACATTTGAAATTGCTTTTAAACACGTACTTGCCCGCACTGGGCCGGGGCAAGTGGTACATTTCTGGAATGCCAGGACCATACTACGTCAATCTATACTATTGTGTACCCGACCTGAGGCGTTGGGGTGTGGTCATATGGCCACTTTAAAAGTGGTGTTTACTAAATTAATGCTAAAAATACGCATTTTAAATTGCTTTAAAACACGTACTTGCCCGCACTGGGCCGGGGCAAGTGGTACATTTCTTGAATGCCAGGACCATACTACGTCAATCTATACTATTGTGTACCCGACCTGAGGCGTTGGGGTGTGGTCATATGGCCACTTTAAAAGTGGTGTTTACTAAATTAATGCTAAAAATACGCATTTTAAATTGCTTTAAAACCCGTACTTGCCCGCACTGGGCCGGGGCAAGTGGCACATTTCTGGAATGCCAGGACCATACTACGTCAATCTATACTATTGTGTACCCGGCCCGAGGCGTCGGGGTGTGGTCATATTGCCACTTTAAAAGTGGTGCTATTAATACTTAGTAAAATAACACTAAAAATACGCATTTTAAATTGCTTTAAAACCCGTACTTGCCCGCACTGGGCCGGGGCAAGTGGCACATTTCTGGAATGCCAGGACCATACTACGTCAATCTATATTATTGTGTACCCGGCCCGAGGCGTCGGGGTGTGGTCATATGGCCACTTTAAATGTGGTGCTATTAATATTTAGTAAAATAACACTAAAAATACGCATTTTAAATTGCTTTAAAACACGTACTTGCCCGCACTGGGCCGGGGCAAGTGGCACATTTCTGAAATGTCCGGACCATTCTACGTCAATCCATACTATTGTGTACCCGGCCCGAGGCGTCGGGGTGTGGTCATATTGCCACTTTAAAATTGGTGCTATTAATACTTAGTAAAATAACACTAAAAACACGCATTTTAAATTGCTTTAAAATCCGTACTTGCCCGCACTGGGCCGGGGCAAGTGGCACATTTCTGGAAAGCCAGGACCATACTACGTCAATCTATACTATTGTGTACCCGGCCCGAGGCGTCGGGGTGTGGTCATATGGCCACTTTAAAAGTCGTGTTTACTAAATTAATGCTAAAAATACGCATTTTAAATTGCTTTAAAATCCGTACTTGCCCGCACTGGGCCGGGGCAAGCGGCATATTTCTGGAATGCCAGGACCATACTACGTTAATCTATACTATTGTGTTCCCGGCCCGAGGCGTCGGGGTTTGGTCATATGGCCACTTTAAATGTGGTGCTATTAATTCTTAGTAAATTAATGCTAAAAATACGCATTTGAAATTGCTTTTAAACACGTACTTGCCCGCACTGGGCCGGGGCAAGTGGCACATTTCTGGAAAGCCAAGACCATACTAAGTCAATCTATACTATTGTGTACCCGGCCCGAGGCGTCGGGGTGTGGTCATATGGCCACTTTATAAGTGGTGTTTCCTAAATTAATGCTAAAAATACGCATTTTAAATTGCTTTAAAATCCGTCCTTGCTCGCACTGGGCCGGGGCAAGTGGCATATTTCTGGAATGCCAGGACCATACTACGTCAATCTATACTATTGTGTTCCCGGCCCGAGGCGTCGGGGTGTGGTCATATGGCCACTTTAAATGTGGTGCTATTAATTCTTAGTAAATAAATGCTAAAAATACGCATTTGAAATTGCTTTTAAACACTTACTTGCCCGTACTGGGCCGGGGCAAGTGGCACATTTATGGAATGCCAGGACCATTCTACATCAATCTATACTATTATGAACCCGACCCGAAGCGTCGGGGTGTGGTCATATGGCCACTTTAAAAGTGGTGCTATTAATTCTTAGTAAATTAATGCTAAAAATACACATTTGAAATTGCTTTTAAACACGTACTTGCCCGCACTGGGCCGGGGCAAGTGGTACATTTCTGGAATGCCAGGACCATACTACGTCAATCTATACTATTGTGTACCCGACCTGAGGCGTTGGGGTGTGGTCATATGGCCACTTTAAAAGTGGTGTTTACTAAATTAATGCTAAAAATACGCATTTTAAATTGCTTTAAAACCCGTACTTGCCCGCACTGGGCCGGGGCAAGTGGCACATTTCTGGAATGCCAGGACCATACTACGTCAATCTATATTATTGTGTACCCGGCCCGAGGCGTCGGGGTGTGGTCATATGGCCACTTTAAATGTGGTGCTATTAATATTTAGTAAAATAACACTAAAAATACGCATTTTAAATTGCTTTAAAACACGTACTTGCCTGCACTGGGCCGGGGCAAGTGGCACATTTCTGAAATGTCCGGACCATTCTACGTCAATCCATACTATTGTGTACCCGGCCCGAGGCGTCGGGGTGTGGTCATATTGCCACTTTAAAATTGGTGCTATTAATACTTAGTAAAATAACACTAAAAACACGCATTTTAAATTGCTTTAAAATCCGTACTTGCCCGCACTGGGCCGGGGCAAGTGGCACATTTCTGGAAAGCCAGGACCATACTACGTCAATCTATACTATTGTGTACCCGGCCCGAGGCGTCGGGGTGTGGTCATATGGCCACTTTAAAAGTGGTGTTTACTAAATTAATGCTAAAAATACGCATTTTAAATTGCTTTAAAATCCGTACTTGTCCGCACTGGGCCGGGGCAAGTGGCATATTTCTGGAATGCCAGGACAATACTACGTTAATCTATACTATTGTGTTCCCGGCCCGAGGCGTCGGGGTGTGGTCATATGGCCACTTTAAATGTGGTGCTATTAATTCTTAGTAAATTAATGCTAAAAATACGCATTTGAAATTGCTTTTAAACACGTACTTGCCCGCACTGGGCCGGGGCAAGTGGCACATTTATGGAATGCCAGGACCATTCTACATCAATCTATACTATTGTGAACCCGACCCGAGGCGTCGGGGTGTGGTCATATGGCCACTTAAAAATGGTGTTTACTAAATTAATGCTAAAAATACGCATTTTAAATTGCTTTAAAATCCGTACTTGCCCGCACTGGGCCGGGGCAAGTGGCACATTTCTGGAATGCCAGGACCATTCTACGTCAATCTATACTATTGTGTTCCCGGCCCGAGGCGTTGGGGTGTGATCATATGGCCACTTTAAAAGTGGTGCTATTAATTCTTAGTAAATTAATGCTAAAAATACACATTTGAAATTGCTTTTAAACACGTACTTGCCCGCACTGGGCCGGGGCAAGTGGTACATTTCTGGAATGCCAGGACCATACTACGTCAATCTATACTATTGTGTACCCGACCTGAGGCGTTGGGGTGCGGTCATATGGCCACTTTGAAAGTGGTGTTTACTAAATTAATGCTAAAAATACGCATTTTAAATTGCTTTAAAACACGTACTTGCCCGCACTGGGCCGGGGCAAGTGGTACATTTCTTGAATGCCAGGACCATACTACGTCAATCTATACTATCGTGAACCCGACCCGAGGCGTCGGTGTGTGGTCATATTGCCACTTTAAAAGTGGTGCTTTTAATACTTAGTAAAATAACACTAAAAATACGCATTTTAAATTGCTTTAAAACCCATACTTGCCCGCACTGGGCCTGGGCAAGTGGCACATTTCTGGAATGCCAGGACCAAATTACGTCAATCTATATTATTGTGTACCCGCCCCGAGGCGTCGGGGTGTGGTCATATGGCCACTTTAAAAGTGGTGCTATTAATACTTAGTAAAATAAGACTAAAAATACACATTTTAAATTGCTTTAAAACACGTACTTGCCCGCACTGGGCCGGGGCAAGTGGCACATTTCTGGAATGTCCGGACCATTCTACGTCAATCCATACTATTGTGTACCCGGCCCGAGGCGTCGGGGTGTGGTCATATGGCCACTTTAAAAGTGGTGTTTACTAAATTAATGCTAAAAATACGCATTTTAAATTGCTTTAAAATCCGTACTTGCCCGCACTGGGCCGGGGCAAGTGGCATATTTCTGGAATGCCAGGACCATACTACGTTAATCTATACTATTGTGTTCCCGGCCCGAGGCGTCGGGGTGTGGTCATATGGCCACTTTAAATGTGGTGCTATTAATTCTTAGTAAATTAATGCTAAAAATACGCATTTGAAATTGCTTTTAAACACGTACTTGCCCGCACTGGGCCGGGGCAAGTGGCACATTTCTGGAAAGCCAGGACCATACTAAGTCAATCTATACTATTGTGTACCCGGCCCGAGGCGTCGGGGTGTGGTCATATGGCCACTTTAAAAGTGGTGTTTACTAAATTAATGCTAAAAATACGCATTTGAAATTGCTTTTAAACACGTACTTGCCCGCACTGGGCCGGGGCAAGTGGCACATTTCTGGAAAGTCAGGACCACACTACGTCAATCTATACTATTGTGTACCCGGCCCGAGGCGTCGGGGTGTGGTCATATGGCCACTTTAAAAGTGGTGTTTACTAAATTAATTCTAAAAATACGCATTTTAAATTGCTTTAAAATCCGTACTTGCCCGCACTGGGCCGGGGCAAGTGGCATATTTCTGGAATGCTAGGACCATACTACGTCAATCTATACTATTGTGTTCCCGGCCCGAGGCGTCGGGGTGTGGTCATATGGCCACTTTAAATGTGGTGCTATTAATTCTTAGTAAATTAATGCTAAAAATACGCATTTGAAATTGCTTTTAAACATTTACTTGCCCGCACTGGGCCGGGGCAAGTGGCACATTTCTGGAAAGCCAGGACCATACTAAGTCAATCTATACTATTGTGTACCCGGCCCGAGGCGTCGGGGTGTGGTCATATTGCCACTTTAAAAGTGGTGCTATTAATACTTAGTAAAATAACACTAAAAATACGCATTTTAAATTGCTTTAAAACCCGTACTTGCCCGCACTGGGCCGGGGCAAGTGGCACATTTCTGGAAAGTCAGGACCACACTACGTCAATCTATACTATTGTGTACTCGGCCCGAGGCGTCGGGGTGTGGTCATATGGCCACTTTAAAAGTGGTGCTATTAATTCTTAGTAAATTATTGCTAAAATACGCATTTGAAATTGCTTTAAAACACGTACTTGCCCGCACTGGGCTGGGGCAGGTGGCACATTTCTGGAATGCCAGGACCATACTACGTCAATCTATACTATTGTGTACCCGACGCGAGGCGTCGGTGTGTGGTCATATGGCCACTTTAAAAGTGGTGTTTACTAAATTAATGCTAAAAATACGCATTTTAAATTGCTTTAAAATCCGTACTTGCCCGATCATCTGGGTCGGGGCAAGTGGCACATTTCTGGAATTCCAGGACCATACTACGTCAATCTATACTATTGTGAACCCGGCCCGAGGCGTTGGTATGGTCGTAATATCGGAACTAAAAAATGTAAATCTGTGATAAAATAGGTACATCTACACTAGGTCTACTTTGGTACGAATTTGGGCCAGCCGGTCGGCCGCGGCCTAGCGAACGTCGAATAAGGAACCAACTTCACGAATGAATGTCGAATAGGGAATAAGTAACAGCAGGAGATTGGTTGGTGGCGCACGGCATATTTACCGCTGGGAAATTATCATTTTCGAAATTTTGGCCTAGCCTAGCGAATGTCGAACGTCGAATAAGGAACCAACTTCCATTGACGAATGTCGAATAAGGAATAAGTAACCAACTTCACGGCGCTAAGTTATAAACAAATGACTAGGGCCTAGGCTACCTACATCATGTTACACATCGAAGGATGGAGTATACAAGATTTGTTATTTAGTCTAAATTGATGGATAGTTTTACCTAGGCCTAGCTAGGCTAGATATAGAAGAATGGTAGGCTATGCGAATACCGGCTATACTAAATGAACGGTAGGGTGGAGGAGAGGATCAGAAGAAGGATGGCCGGGTCAAGCCTTTTGTTTCAATCTCATTTTTTCAATTTTAAAAACTCACCTTTTAACGTTTAGGTATCAAAACCTTGTAACCAAGTGTGCAGCACTCCCTAACCTTCGTTTATAGTGAAATTGTGAAGGCTGGGAATGGCAAACTCGAAAGAAAATGCCAGAAGTTTTTATATCCTCGAATCAAGTCACGCTGTCCTTTTTCGATTCCCCACCTCGTCGGTTATATAGCCATATGATAATTTGTTGCCGACGAAATAAAAAAACTCACACATTTTATAAATAAACTTAAACAAACATAACTTCATAACAATTTGCTTTCAAATATACTTTATTTTAAATTATTTTATATATTTCAGTTACTTTTTTTTAAAGAAAATTTATTACATATATTTTAAAAGCTAATTATGAAAGTATAATTGACAATTTGTTCGTTATGCCTGCATCAATGTTGTTGATTAAACGACTGCCGTGGATATTGTACAACCTTGGTTGTGTAGAAATCTGTTATACATGTCTTTAAATCGATGAACGCAATAACGGCTAAATAGAATTTACTCCAAAATTTTTCAATGTTTTGAAATTTTAATCAACAAAAACATGGCTTGGTCTGGCGACCAAAAGCGTTTAGATAACAAAAGAAGAAATCTTGATTCAAAAGCAAGGTTTAGCACATGGACGCCTATGAACCACCAACCTACAAATGATAAGGTAAGATTTTCTATATACTAGGCTAGGCCTGGCCCTAGGCAAGGCAGCCTAGCCTAGCTAGTAGGCTAGCTAGCTAGTAGGCCTAGCTAGCTAGGCTAGTAGAGAGGCTTAGTAGTAGTACGCCTTCCAGTCTACCTAGGGCTAGGCTAAGCCTAGAGCTTACTACTAGCTAGGCTAGCCTTTCTTCTTCAGGTGGTCAGGGCTTGATAGGAGGGATTGGCCACCTCTCTATCGTCTCTCTCTCTTTTAATTGTATAATTAATAATAAATGATAATAATTTATTATTTTTTTTAGGTGTTTGAAGAAAGACTAGAAATTCTTCACAAATGGGTAAGAAAACCAATTTTAATTCTGTTGTTTTGCATACTATTTATTCTATACGGATCTCCTTCTATACTGTAAGTATCATTGTATCATATTCAATCTTATCCAATTTTTTTAGCCGATCCCTGAAACCAATGAATCCTTCTTGAGCAAACATGTAACTTTTTGTAATCTAATCTTTTTGTGCAACCATTTATTTCAAGTATTATTTTTGTATTTATTTATTGTTTGTTTTTTGATATGGACTTGTTCAGAAATAAACATGAATTGAATAACTAAAAATAAAGTACACAAAACAAATTGAAAATTCAATTACAATTAAGTTATTTAAAAAATTAAGTTATATTAATGTAATAATAATAATTTCATTTAAATGTTTTATTTGATTATTATTATTATGTATTCTATTAATAGAAAACAATAAAAGTAAAAGTAATTTGATAAAATAAAATGATCATAGATCATCATACTGTACATGCCAACATTCCGCATTAGTCTTTACTTGTTTCTTGGTCTGACAAACATTTGCTTTTCACATTTTCACCTGAAAATTGAATTACAAACAGTAAATTATAAATGTCCACTATAAACACGTGCAGACACAAATGAATGTACAGTAACTTCTGTTTTCTAGTATCTGGACAGATAATTTATTTTAAATTCTGTTTTATGTATTGTTTTTATGATTGAAGACTTCATACGACAATGATTATTAACAACATTCTTTATTCAGATATCAACACATGTGCTCTACAATATAATCCACCATGTTGCCTCTACCCCGGATAGAGGGCGATATCACTCTTTATACATGCGCAACATCTTTCCTTTATTTCAAAGACAAACAAAAGTTATGTTCTCTTAACTCTGACCAAACAAGCGAGTTAACTTATACTCGTAACAAATAAATATAAACCAAATAACATCTCAATATGAACACAATTTCTATTTTTTTTATTTATTTTTTTTTTATTATTATTATTATTATTATTATGATTGAAGACTTCATACGACAATGATTATTAACAACATTCTTTATTCAGATATCAACACATGTGCTCTACAATATATCCACCATGTTGCCTCTACCCCGGATATCACTCTTTATAAATGCAACAAATTCTATTTTGACAAACCAAAATTAGGTACTGACCTGACAGTTTCAGTGCTCATTTCATTGATAATGTTTATACTCAACTTTACTATACTATATAACTATATTTTAATTACATTTTTCTAGTTTGATAAATGGACAAACTCACAGAAGAAAATAGCATTGGAGCATGTTCTGGGTCAAAGTAACCTCAATCAACTTGAGTTTGTTAAAGGAGTGGTATCTCTGCAAGTTCCTGTAAGAAAAGAAGACTTTACGAGGGCCTTACCACGTGTATTATCTATTTACATCTTTTCTTTTTTGGATCCCAGAAGTCTATGTCGGTGCGCTCAGGTTAGTTTCATATTCATACTGTATGTGACTGGGTATGATTTCATTCAGGTGCGGACAAAAAATAATTTCTATTGATCATGCATTCCAATAATTATCGATCTATAGTTTCCCCTATGTTTCATAATTTTTTTGGATTTTATTTGTGTTACACGAGCCTGTTGAAAATAAGCACTTTCTTATCAGTGGGGGGATGACTAAATATAGGTAATATAACTTGAATTTTACGTTTTTTTTTATTCAACTTCAGAGTTTTATTTTCATACTATAGCAAAAAAAAATTATCCACCGTATATCCACCATCTTTTTTCACCTTCTAGGGAGTCACCAGACATGTTTTTACATTAGGTTAAACTACTGAAAAAAGTCTTCATCGTTTTTATAGCAGAATTTTGCCAAATTTTGTATTTGACCATTTTCAGGGAAATGTTTTTCTGTCTTGATTTCTGTTACAAATATTGTATTTATGTACAATTAACCAGATATTGTATTTAAAATTCATGCCTGTACCTGAGCTTTAAAGCAATATGAGTATAATATACCATGGGACCTCTCCAAATATTGTACTAAGGCCCCTTTCAGTTACTGTACCCTTAAAATATAAAAAATAGCTTGTATTGTAATTGTACTGTAAAATTAATCATCATTAATTACTGGGCAAGGAAATCAGATAAACTGTTTGTTGTATTATTTATTCAAAAAAGATTAAAACATGGCAGCAAAAATGCTGATTTCGTTTCAATTTACAAATGTATAAAATTGGTTAAAAATACTTTTTAAAAAGTACTGCTATAGGTCATAAAAAAACAAATTAAACATCAAAATACATACAGTATATGAATATGTATTGTACAATATTTTGCATTATTTTGATAATTGTTATCATCAGGTATGTTGGTATTGGAAGTTTTTATGTGAGGCTGATCAGGTGTGGATGCCTAAGGCCTTGAAACTGAACTGGCATCTCACTTTCCAACCAAGCCCATTTGAAACTGGTGTGTGGAAAAGGCTTTACCTTGAGAATGTCAGGAGCTTACACTATTTACCACCAAAGGTAGGTTTAATTAATAGTGTTACTATGTTATGGCCAGCAAGACTGTGAGTACACTCTCAACTAAGCTCTAGTAAGAGATGTATAGAGAATATATTTTATAAACTTGCTATTCAGACAAAGGATCTCCACACAGATTTCTTATTTCTTTTATTTATTTATTTCAACTTTTATTTAGAGAGTGTAACCCTTTCAGCTGAACCTGCAGGCAAGCTGATATCCTAGGGTCCCCTCTTTAAAATGAAAAAAATATAGAGAGAGATCGACAGATTTAAATAAGAAAAAGCTGATGATAATAACTTCCTAGAAAAAAACTCCAGTTGTTCCAATCCAGTTGCACCCCATGGTGGAAAAGTAAATGCTGAAATGTATGAAAAATATTGACCTGTGTTCTATTAACATCCAATATTGCTATTTAAAACAATATTTAAATATTCTACCCAAACTGTACTACTGTGTTAAACAATATTTTACAAACAATTTAGAATTCCCCTTCACCAAAGACTGCTTCTGCTTCCCCTGTGAACGGTGAGCAAAAACATGCTAAAAGTGGAACCAGTGCCAGAAAGCCACCAAGGCCTAGGTCAGCAACCTCATCAAAACCGCTGGAGCATAAACCCTGGAGGGGGTCAGATCCAAAGACCACCGACACAATGAGGAACAATTACTTAGATAATGAAGATGAGATTCTAAAAGCAAGGTAATTAATGCAGTATATACGGCTTTACTACGTTGAAACACCGGTTATCGTCAGATCACCGAAGTTAAGCAACGTTGGGCCTGGTTAGAGATTGGATAGGAGACCATCTGGGAATATCGGGTGCTGTATATGAAGCTGGGGTCCCGTTAGGCATTTGAAATCAGCACTGCTGGCTCTTATGGCAGCTCCTGCATCTAGTATCTGACTCAGACGTATTGGCTTATGCCTTTCCTCTGGTCAAGGTGGGCACTGGACGAGAGAAGCCCTTGATCAATGTTAGGACCAATCAAGGTCCTGGCTTTGTTTGAATCAAACTATCGGTTAGTGGCGGTAATTATCGCTGTTGGTTTCGATTGAATAAAATTAAAATAATATACTGTGACTGTGAAGCTCTGTGTAATTAGTGTAAATGTTATGTAATATAATAGTATGCAATGGAGCTTATAGCTTAATGGTAGTATGCAATTACTATGTAATACTGTACCAAGATATGTACAAACAAGACCAACAAACAAATCTGTGCACAAACGTAAAAGTATTGTAACAGAAAACATGTGTTTTACCGATAGACGACAAGAAATGCACGTAAAAGCAAAGGAAAGTGTCCTCTTGTGTTGTTATATTTTGTTGAATTCTGCGTAATTTTCAAAGTTTATTTATGAATATGGACGTACTACAGTTGTCGTACTTTCATAACATATACTTCTTTTTAAAATGTTAAATATAAGAGTGCTGAGTTTAAATATTATTAACTAGGATATCATTGTATTAATAGGCAGAAAAGGATGGAAAAGAGAGGTAATACAAGATTGAAGAAAAGTGGGTCAATTACTGACATGGAGCAAACAGCTAACCATCAGCAGGCTAGACCAATGTCTGCCAGCATGTCCTACAAATTAAAGAAAGCAAGATCAGCATCGGTAAGTGTAGAGTTATTGATTGTAAAAGGCTTGCACCAGAGCTCTGTCTACACTATCAAACTAGTTTGTCAAAAAAAGTATGATGCACCCAAATATGGTAGTGATATCACATCATCATTTTCATATATGGGCACATCACATTTTATTGTCACAGAAAGTTTATATGCTAGACCATTTAGTAAGATTGATTGCATTACATTTCAGAACGTTAGTGACGTTGATGGCCGTCCAGATTGGGCAAGAAGCTCAGAAGCCAACCCTTACCAGTCCACTGATCTAAGTACTAGTGTAGGCAGACCAGCACCTATCATTAAGCCAGTCCCTTCATCAACGGCAGTCACACGAACAGAAAGGCACCCGCCAGGTATGTAAAAACTCTGTCTACGGTATCAAACTTGTTTGTCAAAAAAAGTGTGATGTGCCCAAATGGTAGTGATATGACATCATCATGTCCATTTATATATATATATATACCTTTTTTGTCACATAAAGTTTGATAGTGTAGACAAGGCTTTACATAGATTCTCTCAAAATGTAAAGAGTTTACAAAGAAATAATTTTGTTGGTGGAGACACTGATTGAGACGTTGAAAAGCACCACTATGCCTGCTACAGCCTACAATATAGTTCCTTGTTTAATTCATTCTAGTATTCACTCAGTGTGTATGTATCATTTATTTAATTCCAAAAGAAAATTACTGAAAAATGACAATGCTATGGGTATCAGTGGCTAGATCTCAATAAAGATACAAATAAAATAAGCAAAAAGCTAAATCAAAATGGTCAAATAAAACAGCCAGAAATAAATTTCAGAGCTTTCGGGCAACACTAGCTCTTCCTCCGGGCGAGTTTATTTGATATATTGTCCCCCAAAAAAATAAAGATTAAAGCTCAGGTACAGGCATGAATTTTAAATATAATATTTGGTTAATTGTACATAAATCAAATATTTGTAACAGAAATCGAGACGAAAAAACATGAATTTCCCTTAATATGGTCAAATACAAAATTTTGCAAAATTCTTCCATAAAAAACAGAAAGACTTTTTTTCAGTACAGTAGTTAGGTAGTTAACCTAATGTAATATTATGTCTGGTGACTCCCTAGACAGTGAAAAAAAATGGTGGATATACAGTGGATAATTTTTGCTATAGCATGAAAATAAAAAGCTGAAGTTGAATAAAAATATCAGAAATGTAATATTCAAGTTATATTACCTATATTTAGTCATCTGATAACATTTTTTACCACACTGTTTATTTTTCATAGCTTTTTAAAATGCCTCTCTATTTACAAAATTTGTGTACAAAAGAATAGAGATTTTACTGTGTAATTTGAACTATCCCACCACTGATAAGAAAGTGCTTATTTTCAACAAGCTTGTGTAACACAAATAAAATCCCAAAAATTATGAAACATAGGGGAAACTATAGATAGATAATTATTGGAATGTATGATCAATAGAAATTTTTTGCCCACACCTGGCCTTTAATAAAATCAGACTTTTAATATATTATTTTGTAGTTTTAATAAAGTTAATCACTTCCGTAAAAAACTTCGATCCAATTTTTGGTCAAAGTGGATAACTATAAGGTGGCATTAAAATGGCATATTCAACAAAAGATTTTTTAAGAATTATTTTTTCAGGGGGACAATACATCTTTAATGTTATATATGATTTTAACCTGTTAGTGATATTAATTCCACAGCTAAAAATCTATTCCCAACTCAAGCATGGACAACGGTTTACCTAGAATCGTCTGACGATGAGAGGTGATAAACGTCAAAGAGTGGGTGTGGTCGATTTGATAGAATAAAACCACATCGAAACTAGTTTGTTATTATGGCAATGAAATCAATGACTTTGTAGTAGTTGTACATTGTCCAATACATTGGGTCACTGATAAAAATATGCTTGTGTTGATGTGCTCAACATGCAGAAACGCAGATGTAGTGATGCGTGACTGAGAAGTAGGCGTATCATCAAACTGGCATATATATCTGATTGACAGATTGAGGTGGTCCCTGTCCAGTTTTTGAGCTGTAATTGTGGAGTAATACCTCTTGTTGTGTATTTATTTTATTATTTATTTATACTGGGTGACCTCTTCAGCCAAAGACTGGTCTTCCAGAGGGCCAGTTATGATCAGTAGCTGTGTGAGTGACATTGCCTGTGAGTGTACTAGCTTACACCAGGGTAACCCTCTCGTCTCGAAGGATGTACTAGGTTTTTTAAAGTGCACCTGAGCTAGATGTGTACACTGGACCTACGGTTTATAGTCCTTATCCGAGAAGATTTGTTCTACTACCAGAACCATGAAGCGAGTGAGCATTGAACCGTTGCCAATGTTATGGCTATGTAATTACGCTCTATGCGTTTAACTGTTAACGAATTTAAACCCATTTTAAATAACCATTTTATACCTTGTTTCACAATATTTGTTGTAATATAGTGGATTCTATAAACGAATACATATTTTTATTTAGAAGATTTAATTGTGTGTATAATTTTTTACTGTAATTTAGAAGCCTACCCATATTTAGTAAAGTATGGCAAATAATTAAGAAATATATTTTCATTACAGTATATTTACATTCCTGTTTAGATACCTTGACAAAATTGAGCCAATATATAAATTAAATTGAGATTAAGATGCTCTGGTAATGTCAGTGGGGCATGTATATATTAAAATAAATATACATTTAATTTTAAAATACAGTAATAGCGTTTTCCACTGAATAGGGGTTGCCCTTCGTTTCGTTTCACAGGAAAGTAAAGGTGGTTCTACGGGACAGTTTCTACTGTACATTGTCTAAAATAGAAATTCGTCAAAGCAGCAGTGGACATAAACTGTGTTTTTGTTTTGGTAGCATGAATATAAATTGTACAGTACTACTATAGTATAATCTCACACAACACAGTACAGTGTATTCAGTAGGAATACTGTACATGTTTTGTGAATAACTACAAAAGTTACAGATGAAATAATTTGTAGTTGTAACCCATTAATGTACAAAGCTTAAAGGCCCATTCACACTAGGACGATAACGATCGACGATAATAGACAATAATTTGCATTTTTCATACATAAAATAAAAGAAATATAAAACCTTTTCACTCTAGAACTATAGAATAACCATCTATGCTTCCTTTGATGAAAATTATATTTTCACACGTCCAATCAAATGACGTCATGATTAGTAAGAGCAATAATATCGTGACAATACAACGATTTTATTGTTTTTATGTATCATGACGTCATTTGATTGGAATTTAAAAAATATTATTTTTATCAAAGACAGCATAAATGATTATCCTATAGTCCTAGAACGAAACCCTTTCTAATTTCTTTTGTTTTATGTTAAAAAAAGTCATGCTTATATATTTATCGTCGATCGTTATCGTCCTAGTGTGAATGGGCCTTAAAGATGTATTGTCCCTTTGTCAAATTCCAAAAAAAAAAAAAAAAAGATTTCGAAAAAAGTGGGTCATTTTGAAGTATTATAATACCTGTAGTAATTGATTTTCACCAAAAATGAGTCGAAAATGATTTCAATGAAATACAGACGTTTTTTGGTTCAAAAAATAACTTGACTTTCAGTCAAAGTTTTCTATCAAAACATATCTCGTAATGCAACACGCTTATTTGGCTACTCTGTATGCATAATCATAAAACTTCCTCGCGATCTGTGTGAAAACACCTTCTCATCCGTGACGAGTTGTAAACAATCCTAATTAGCATCATGCATAATGTATACTCATGGTTTGAAATCTTTGTTTACTTTCGCTCGGGACGATTATCCAGACGAAATGTAATCAAATTAATTTAGCTCTTTGATATGGCCAATTTAAATTTAGAATATTTTGACCTTCATTTTTTGTGTTTCAAGGGACAATACATCGTTAATAAGGTTGTTAGACCAAGCAAAGAGGCTTAGCTTTGATATATATTTGGTATAAATTGTGTGTTTTCTTTTTCAGATGTTTGTGAAATGTATTTGATCTTATTCTCTATACAGTAAACTTTTTTTTAAACACAATTGTGAGCCTTGAATTTGTACATGGTCAACTTACTATTGAAAATTATGTGTCCAGTAAATATTATGTTTAATTATTTAAAAAGAATAATAACATCTTAAAATAAAATCAATTTTTTTTCTATTTTTGTTTACTGATTTTGCTCTTTGTGTCATGTTTTGGTATTAACAAACAGACTGCAAAAAAATCAACTAACAAAGAATATTTTCCATAAAACATTTTATTAAGACAATCAATTCTAGGTAATATCCACACTCATATACTGAGTGGTAAATATTTTCTGACTTTTATTTACACATCTCAATAAAGAAAAAAATGATTAACCTTGGCTACAAAATATGTGCACATTAATATAACTGGCTAAGGTTTGATGGAATTTTGAAGAATTCAAATTTAGAGCATGAAAAGTATACATTGATAACAGTGTGTACATTGAAATAGTTCAGGCTTGGCAAAGTATAAATGGAATTTTATGTACATTTTTATTTATAACTTTAACCTCCACATAGGCACAGTAAAATCTAACTTAAACATTTGGGTGCAACAAAGTTTTTAAATTTTATGTAATTTTGTACATATTTTAGTTCATTTATTTTCTATATTAATAATTTTTTTTGGTCCCTAAGCAAACATACATGTTTAATACAGGATTATCAAGTCGATAATTAACAGATCAAGTCATAGAATTTTACAATGGCAGTAAAACTATTACCGGAACATAAATAAACATAGGGAAATTTAACATTATAACCAACCCTATTGAGTAGATACTCCTATTAAGGGGACATTTTCCTGTGAAACACACACAAGGGGAACTATGTCACTATGGTCAACCTCTAGTGAGTGGATACTTCTATTAAGGGGACACTCCTGACAAGGGAACTATGTTGTAACACTACCACCATCCCCTATTCAAGCTAAATCCCTATTAGTAATAGGAGCACAGTTTATTGGGTTCCTAAGAGGTTCTACTGTGAGATTAAAAGTTTAATTATCATTTAATTGATTTATAATAATAATTGAGATTTTTAAATGACCAGGTATTAAATCATAGGAAGAAAACACAAACCGTTTTATTATTATAACTAGATCAAAATATTAAAATGATTAACTAGTGTAAACTACAAATAATTTCTTTTACAAATAACCCATTATAAAAGTGCATGGTAGTTTTAAAATTGTATTTATATAAAAAACATTGCACTTGTATATTACTTTTTTCAAAAAAGTTTGTTCACATTGGAAAAAAAAGTTTATCAATCAGTTTAAAATAATTTGGGTTAGTTTGTTTAGCAGATTCTCTGTACTGTATGTATGTATAATTTTCCCAGTATCCTAGGCTAATTCTGAAATACAGTGCAACATATGCCTGTATCCTAGGTAATAAGCCTAACCTTAATACAGTACAGGCACCACTTGTGATATGTAACACTGCATAAAAAAAAAACTTTTCCTATAATACTGGACAAAATTATGTCATGTGGAGATACAGTTCAAATAATCAGGTGGTTTGTAAATAGTGATATATAATTAATTTTAAAAAGCAATAATTTTGAGATAAATGATATGAATGCAGCAAAAACAGCATTGTTGTATTTACTTCAGAAAATGTGTTACATACCTAACGATAATGCTATATCAATTCGCATATATTTCTACGATTTTTAACATATATTTTGTACAAATATTAATTATCTTCTATGAGTTCACATTTACAGTTTTAGTTCAATAATAAGAATTCTGTTGGAGGATGTACAGTGATAGAATCCAATGAAATTTAATGGTGCAAGTAATAAACAGGCTTTGGTTAATGGCACAAGTAAAGAAACTTTCATTTCTGGAATTTTTAATAACATTTTAATGTTAAAAACATAATAAATTGTTTCTTTAACCTGTACAAGTTTGACGTCCTGAATATATCAATTACTATACTAAGCCCTCACTTAATACTTTAATAATAGACATATCTGGTTTGAAAAAAAAAACGGATATCTTGTTTGAGTATTTAGTCATTAACAGTGTACACTCACACACAAATTGGAGTAACCTCCAACTAAAGAGAAATTGATAAATCTACACCGTACATTTGGAACGTGATAAGCTATACACTTAGTACTATAATACTATCGATGCAATAACAAATATACTATCAAATCAATCAACGTTTATGTTACGTACTTCCTTTCTGCTGAGAAATAAATGGCATTAAAAAATGAACTATACTGTAAGTAAACTTCAGAAGGAAAAGGGCGTAATACTCGAGAAAACATATATCTTGAGTTGGGCCAGCCTAAACATGGAACAAGACAACAAAAAGGAAAATATAAAACATCTACATTACAGAAATACAGAGAAACCAACTACTTTGGATAACAAACCTTGTTAAATAATTTATACTTTTTTACAATCCACTCAAATAGCTGTTCCTTATACTGTACCATCAAAAGGCACTCACAACTTCTTATCAGTAGGCCTAACTTTACTGAATAAAAAAAACATCCTTCTAATTTCATTTTAAATGTCATGAAGACCTTTTTAGTGAACTCTTCAGAGTCAAATTTAAATAGCAGTAATTTGGGATCTTTTTGTTTGAAGAGAATTTTAAGTTATCAGGGCACCTGGTATGAGATAATGAACATTGCAAATACACTTACAAATACTGTATTTTCCATTTTAACAATAAAATGCTATGAAACTGACAAATTTTGGCAATTTTTGAATCAGCATCAGCTTTTTATATAACATTTTTGTTAATGATGTAAACATATAAAATCTATACTGGAAGAAATAGACTATGCCTATTTAGTGGTACGAATCATTCATTGTTCACCACTATAATACATCTTAACATTGTATACAATTTGATTTTTGTAATGTTATTTTAAGTCTATAAAAAACCAATATAGAGTTAATGTTAAATAAGGCAACAGTGCAAATATCAAGCTAGTGAACAAACTGTAAGGGCTAAGTTTGGGTTCACACCAGTGCTAAATTAAAATTTAACATAACACCAATTGGTTTAAATTTGAATTCAGTGTGAATCGGCATCATGGATCATAGACCAGATTGTACAAACAAGGTATAAACCACAACAGTATGTACAAAAATAGATGTTGTTAAGCCTTTACCATACTGACTTGGTTATAAGCCTACCCCATGACAATTACTCTCCCATTGTGTCAAAGTTCACGTGACCACTCATGCACGGAGGGCTACAGGAACAGCTGCAAGTAATTTACCTTTTATATAATATATAAAAACATTTTCTTAAAATACTAGTTGTGATCCAGGTCCTCTTGATATCCTGATATCTGCAAAAGGTTCAATCTGTTCAACACTAATATCTTGTTGTTTCTTTAACACTAGTAATGAGTAAAACTTGGCAGCCACTTGCTTTTTGTTATTGTTTCGTACAAGATCTCCAAAGTATGAATATTCCTCTTTCTCAAGCTGTTTCTTGATTGTGTTCAGCATCTGTGTTGCTCGTTTGTTTAATTTTCGTTCCGTCCTTTCTTCAGTTGTTTCTTCGTCGTCCTAAAAATGTAGGTTATTTTTTATTAAATTTGATTGGATAGTAATTTATGCCAAAATGGGTTGAACAATTGCTGTGTATCTTTCTAATCCCCTGTACAACGGCACAGATTATGTAATCCTGCTTAATGGTATGGTCCATAGTAATTTGCGTAAATACCAGGTGTGACGATAAAATTACTAGTACTGTTAGTTGAGACAATGAGAATGTTTAGATGTATATAATAATAACAAATGCATTTATAATGCGCCATATATCCAAGCAATACATAGATGAGAAAAACCATTATGAGAAACAAGTTAAAATACCATAATATACCATTAACATAATTATTATAAACAATTTAAATTGATATAGATAGATAAATATGTTTAAATATAGAGTGATCGTTTGCTTTGTCTACACTATTAAACTAGTTTGACAAAAAAATGTTGATGTTCCCAAATATGGTGGCGATATATGCCCAAACATGGTGCAGTGATCACATTTGATAGTGTAGACAAAGCTTTAGAATAATTGTAAGCATTCTGTTTACTTTGCTATATACTTGTATCAACTCAAGAAAAGTAGCCAGTCAGCCAGATTTATACTCCAAATTATAAATGTTGCTAATAAACAAAAGCAGAAGGTCAAACTAACCTCTTCGTCTGATGAAGATTCTTCTTTCTCTTCTAGTAATTCTGCTTCATCCACAAGAGTAACTGGTGGTAGGACCGAAGGCGCAAACGCTGGCACATCATCATCGTCGTCGTCATCCTCGTAACCGCCAAAACCGAATCCACCATCGTCATCGTCAGACGACGGCCTCCTACCATGTGCAAACGACAGATCACCCATGTTCGATGTGCTTGGTAGTTCAGGCTCTGGTACTGGCTGTGGTGGTTCGATGATTTCTACTGCAGGTGGCAGGGATTCTCTGGGTGCAATGTCTGGTGAGGACAAACAAAATGGGAAGCATTTTAAACATTATTTTCATATTAGAAGGATGTAGGGTCAATTCTAGCAGCCACAGATTAACCTCTTCATGATCAGCTGGTAAAATGAACGCTAGTTGGACATATCTAGTACTGTTTTTACGCTCATTTGGGAAAACATTTGGAGACCGTCTACTTTACAGCATAGATTATTGTTATTCTGATTTATTTTAATGGATACCGATTATATCATAGCCAAAAAAAATATAATATAATAAAATATATAAAAAAAAATAAAATAAATGACTAATTTACAATAATACCTAAATTAAATTTAAAAAACAAATCTAAATAAGGCTTGAGAGACACTATTTGAGAGAATGTTCAAGTTTAAAAATCTTAAATGGAGGTCTCGCGTGTCATTGGCTTTAAATCAATGCATAATATACTCACCTATTTCACTGTGTTTCCTCTTTTGTCGAGGAATGTGCGGTTCTTCAAGGTCCATATGGTGTTGATCAGTTACACTCTTTGGCAAGTCTTTCGGGATCTCAGCAGTTAAATTTTTTGTATAGCACTAAAGTCGATTGAAAAACATAAAACATTAGCAACAAATTGGAATTTGTTATTGATATTATGTTATTTTATAATAATCAATTTTTTTTTTTTTAAACACAAATATTTTCTATTTACTATAGAATACTTGATCTCACATTAGTGTCAATGTGGATAAAAAAATTACAGTGGCACAGGCCTTTCATAGATTGTAATTCAAAATATTTGATTGTACTATAAATGTAAGAAATTATACACCATATTCACATGGTAAATATGTTACAGTCAACTCTCCCATTACCGAACTCTCTGAAAACTTGAGGCTCAAAAGGTCCCAATTTCATTTCTACCATTAAAAACATTGCGAATACCAGACTTTCCAGCAAAACCAGACATAGTATGCCAGCAACAGGTGTCCCGTATTAAGAGAGTTGACTGTATTAAGGGTTTTTTCACACTCGTTCCGGCACTGGCAAATCAAATGCTGATGTTTCGTTTTCACAACGCTCCACACGGCTATGCACACTATCTATATGCCCATAGCTGGTTTGAGGTTCGAGTTGATTTGCCGGACCGAAACAAGTGCGAAAGACCCTTTTGTATGGTTGCCTTACCCTCAATATAGTTTCTACAGCGTGTAATCTACCAGGTAGAACAAAGAGTTTCTCTGCTCCGCCTGTCTCTTTCCATAACATAAGCTTCTTGGTGGGTGGGGCTAAATCTAAAGTGGTGACAATGTCCGACGTGTCCTTGAGTTGTGCTTTGATGATGTCACCAGCTAATTCTTTTACTTCGTCAACAATTAACTTTCGTTTTCTTCTATGCCTTGTTTCCTTAACACCTATAAAAATCAAAAATCAAAATTCACATAACAATTTTGACTTTAAACCTTCCTCAAAATGGAAACATTTGGAGGACAGAATGTCTATGAACACATTATCCAGCCTCAATTCATTCGTTTCCACTTGGGCACAATAATGTAGACAATGCAAATGAGTTGACCAATCACAAGCAATAGTTTGGATAATATGTCAAATCTTTATTGGTCAACTTACATCACTCTTATGTCTTTGCTTTGCATCCTATTGGGAACCCTACTCTAAAGGATGAATCCTTGGAAAAAAAAGTTAAGCTTAATCCGTATTTTAATATAATCCCTAATTGAAACCGCTCTGATCTTTACGAAATATCGCTATATAAATGTCGCATTATTATCATTGACAGGGCAGGTTAACAAATTACATCAAGAGTGGCGATGTTGCCAAACCCTATGGCATTTCTTTAACATGTTTAGGAAGAATGCTGAACAATGTATTTAACTATACATACCTGTAACATCAAGAGGTTCCAGCGCAAATGCTTCTTCCTCATTGGCAACAAGTGTGGTCTGATCTACAGGTGCATTTGGCTGATGTTGTTCAGCCGTTTCTTCACTAGTAGCTTTGTTTGCAGATGACTCCTGACTATCAACTATTAAAGTAAAAAATACCTCATCATAATTAGTAGAAAGCAAAAATATATACAGGAAAAATCTCTCAGTTCCTTTAACTGGTCCAAAAATATTTTCAATATTTATTTTAAAATAGCAGCAAAGAATTTGAAGTCTAAAGAAATATTATTATTAGTGCAAGATCATTGTAGATGATTTATATTTCACAATATTCCATCAACTTAATCGTTGAATAAAATTAAAAAATTAAATTAAATTGATTTATAAAAACATATATAATACAAAACTCTTACAATACCAAACAGCTTTGGGCTAGCCAAATATGTCTGGTATTTGGTAAGTGTTTTTAATTGTAAAAAAGAATTTGGGACCTTTTGGAAATGGTTTTCAGAAAGTCTGGCATTGAGTGAAAGCCTATGAACAGTATCATCACAAATAGATATTATAGAAAGATACATACTTTCTGCAATGGTTGCTTCTCTGTCTTTTTGTTCATCATCTCTTTTTCCAACAGAGCTTGTTGTCGACATCGCATCGTCAGGTCGAAGTGAAATTTCTTGAGCAGGAATTTCAGGCTGCTCATCAAAAAGGTCACTGGCTCCTGTCATGAACCCATCTCCTGTGAATTTAAAAAGGAAAAACCACATAAATATTCTTTTCAATATTATGCAAAATTGGTGTGGGTTCTCAATTTAATTTCGACCAGGAGGACCATTGGAGACAATCCGAACAACGATCTCAATTCTGGACAACTTTCATTATAGTAATTTTAGGCCATACATAAAAACTACAGGACAGATCTTTAACTTATGGTGGAGGTTACAACTCTCGGATTGCTCTTGTTATATAACGATATTGTTTAGGAAAATTCCAATGGAATGAATTTATTATTAGGAAAGCTTGTATTAGGTTTATGAAAGATAGCAATCAATGATCATTTCATTAACGCTATTGATTTAAAACAAATAATGAAATAAATTAAATGGAACAATTAATACTTATGTATTGGCTAAAGGAAACAAAGAAAAAAATAAATACATAAAAAAACACTCATGTTGAAATATCTTACCTTTATATAACAAATCAATAGAAAGTTTCTCACCTAAGAGAGGATCCCCAGTGCCAATTTGTCCGCCAAATCCGTCATATCTGATTGGTTGATCAAGATCTATGTCCATTTGTTTTTCGAGGGATGTGTCAATAACACTGCCCTTCTTGCTGACGTCCAGCAATGTGCTATCGTGACCATGTTTGTACAGGCTGTCTTCTCCGCTTCCAGCATCACGCATAACAGAATGATCAAAACCAAGATCCCCTACATAATAACATTTTCTATTTTTTTAATTCAGTAGTAGAAATGTTTTTTTTAAAATAACAATTATTATTTTAAATACCATTTGGCATTGAAGTATTTAAAAGATTATAGTTCTTCTATATATTATTTACTGTATGTATGCAAAATTGAGTTAGCTAAAGTGCATTGTCTCCCAAAAAATAAAGATGAATAAAAAATAATGATTTAGCTTATAAAAGGGACAAAATAAAAGTTAAATTTAACCAGAAACTAAATGAGCTTCTTGTTGACTTTTTTATCTTTAAAAACTGTTATCTACTTTATTTATTATGTTAGCATTAAAATTGTCTCTTCAACATATTTTCCTCAATTATTTTTTCAGGGGACAATATATCTTTAATTGAAAGTGTAACACACTAATCTATCCTTAAGCTCTGTCTACAATATCAAACTTTATGTGACAAAAAATGTGATGTCCTCAAACAGGGATGTCACCAGGCTACTCCACCAAACCCACGCATTAATGAGTCAATTTTGACTGATGGAGGACTAAGTTGTGTGATAAAAAATGTGATGTGCCCATATACGTACATGATGACGTATCACTACCATATTTGGGCATATTAAACTTTTAGTTGATAGTTCTAGTTGATATCTAGTTTGTAGCTTTAACCAAAGTACGTCCCATATCAGATACATACCCATGCCAAAGCCATCGTCATGACCTAACGTTATATTACCCAGGTCTTCCTTCATTGTAATTTCTTCAACACGACTCTGGTTCAATGTAAACTGTTTCTGAACTTCGGCATCACTAAAAACAAAAGATATGAACAATTACTTTACCTGCACAATTAAACTTGTCAGTAAAGCTCTGTCTACACTATCAAACTAGTTTGACAAAAAGAAAGTGTGATGTCCCCAAACAGATGTCACCAGACTACTCCACCAAACCCACGCATTTTATAATAAGGTCAGACAAAATGCATAACAATGTTTTTTGTGATGTGTGTGCAAAGTTAATGAGTCAATTTTGACTGATGGAGGACCAAGTTGTAAATTACCCGGAAGCATTTATTAATAAATATTATTAATCATAATCGTTTTCTTCATGGTGTATTTTATTTAATCGACGGCAAATATATAAATAAATAGAAATTTGCCACGGTAGATGATGTCATCACACGGTGAACCACAATGAACTATTATTAGTAGTATAGGCTTAGGCCAACTTCTAAAACTAAAACGTCCAGTCGATCCAGAAACGATTTGGTTGTTATCTACTAACAAGAGTGTTTCTTGATGTTTCAAACTTTTAAATAAACATCACATCACTATAGAATAAAAGAAATACATTGTATTCTATGATGGCCAGGTTTACAAAGGAAAAATAACTTACTTTATTTCAGGCATTGCTGAATCAAAGTCATGAAAGACTTCTGGGAGTGTGATAGCAGCAAATGCCGCTTCTCTGTTTTCTTCCGGTAGATCAACCACACCAGGCCTGAACGCCATCTTGATCTTAACAAACGCTTCATTACAATCAGCTAGCAAATACTTGGCCTTTCTGCTATGAATTCGTACCACACCCAAAAGCAAATGGCCTGTTGTTCGTAGTGCCATTTTCACCTACACAGTAACATTATCAATTTGAAGATTAGCTTGTATACACAATAAGATGATAAAACATATAAATTCTTTACTAGACTAGGAACAGGTGCACTGAACTATCCATTTTTCACCCCTAAAAGTCAAATACTTTTTTTTACAATTTACATAAAAAAACTAAACATGACTAAGTCTGAATAGCTTAAAATCTATAATATCTTTATAATCATTCTACATGGCAAATTAGTACTATACTTCTGTTAAAATACAATTATATTAAAAATCATACCTTCGGGTGAATAATGCTATCACAGCAGTCTTCAACATCAGTTTCAAAGACATGAGCCTTGCTCAGCTTCTTGTCCCAATGAGCTGCCAACCAGATACGGGCCAAAGGCCCCTTCTTACTCAACACAAAATGGGCATAAAACATAGTTGTCGATGGTTATAGGTTTCCCCTCTGCAAAAAATTGATTGTCTCATTATTGCATAGGAAATTGAGGAGAGCATACTGTACTGTATATGTAATTATAACACTATATAGTACTCACTATGTAAGAATGGAACCAAGTTTGTTTATTTTTATTCATTAAAATACCATTTTTAGCTCCTGTAGCACAATGAGGCTAATTAGAAATATCAACAGTCACAAGTTTTTTGCATACCTTATTACATTTTATTATTTAAAATAAAAGTTGTTTAATGTCATTACACGAAAGGTAGATACAAAAATTAGGCCCTTTATGATTTGGCTAGCCATAGAAGATTTGAGTAGGACTACTGTAGGGTAGGCAGGGATGTCACCACGCTGGTCGGCCCCGACCAGCACTCAACATTTCCGACCAGGATTTACAGGCTGCCGACCACCACTATTATTTATTAATTATTACGATATTTATATTAGGCCTAGGCCTAACTAAAATTCGTACTAAAACATTTTACCTAGCACATCGTTAATAACAGACAAGCTAGCCTCATATAGATAAGACAAAAGACTACAGCAAATGTTTCCGTGGTTACGTACGTTACTTTACCAGGCCTACCCTGCCCTGGTATTCATTGTTACAGCTTGTGAGTCATGGCGAACAACGTGCTACACAGCACATAGTGTACAAGTTTAAAGTTCACATAGCGACCATTCAAGCGTTTTATTTTGCACAGATTAAAAATACAAACAAGTACGCAGTAATTAAAAATGTATAACTACATAGACCCAAACAAAATCATTTTTAATTGCTGAATGTTTTGTCACCCTGCTTTAATTATATTATGTTACTAGTTTTACATTTTTGTACTCTACGAACTATTAAAAAAAATAAAAAAACATGCGCATGGTTCAGTGAGACCGGGCAAGTTCGTTCGTTTATGATCGCCGAGCATGGTACAATAATTACACGTCCCTGGGATAACTTCAGGTTGCTGAACTTCAGTTAACCCATAAACACGTGTCTCTGTTCTTGCCGGCCATGCACTACATGCTTGCCGCACAGTTGCGAAACAAAAAATCCGGAATTCGCGAATACGCTAAAAAACTCTCGCGCAAAAGAACACGAACATTATATCGAGCAACAAGTAGTAAGGTCTAGGCTAATAATTTATCTACATTATTTGATTAGGGATTAGGCCTAAATAAAGAAGCGCCCGTTTTTGTGGAATTCAGGTTTTGGGGCATCTATCTATAAGCCTTGGCTAGGCCTAGTGGTCGTAGTGTCTACAAGGCTAGGCCTAAGCCTGACGCGATCTATTGCTATTCATTTCGTGAGCGTTTTTTTGTTTTCGCGAATAATAACGGCGACTCCCCGGTGGTACAAGGTTAGGCCTAAACCTGACGCAATTTGTTGTTATTTATTTTCATAATTCTTTATGTTTCGCTGAAATAACGACAAACCCCCCGGGAAATTTGCCGACCGGCACTCCAAAAAGCTGGTGACATCCCTGGGTAGGTTAGTAGTAGCGACTACTAGCTAGCGGTCATACTAATCTACACTCGTTATTAGGGTTTTATGATATAAAATGATATTTAAAGACACCTTCCCTACATTTTTTAGATCTAATTTATGCTCACAAACTATATTTAATGTAAAATTAATACTATAATATGGTCCTATTGCGATAAGTTTTTCCGTCTTTAAATGGTTAAAAATAAGTCGATTCTAATAATTATAGTGGCCCGCTATAAATCCCAAAATGCATTGCGCGCAGATTGATATTTTTGTTTTTCTTCTGTAATTCACCCACTTTTCGATCAATCGTGAGGTCAAAACAAATGAAAGACTCCTAACTTTTCAGCTAAAATACCATGTTTTCCCCAATTTGTATTACCGGAGTCTAGCAAAAATAGAAAGACAATTAATGTCAATGTCAACGTCCGGCTGGGTATATAGCTAGCGTACAATGTTCGTACGTTACCGATGTTTACCAGCCAGCCTAGCTAGGCCTAAAGACCTTCCACGAGAGGTCATTCACCGTGAGATACTGTAGTGCACTGTTTCTCACTTTTTATCATAATTTACCATAAAACGTAACTTTATGACAAGGAATGACCTGGTTTAATGTTTTTAAAGTAATATATATATATATTATTTTTACAAAACGTCACAAATTGTAGGGAAGGTGTCTTTAACATGCTCAAGTCTAGTGGTAAATTTAACTTAATAAATATGTTTCTTTCCAGAAACAAGTTTTCACACAGTGGGTCCACGAATTTACTCATTTGCTGTTTTGTTGGAGAGACTGAGAAGTCTTCATTTAAGTGTCGGAATAAACCTAGGCCTAATCGGTATTTTGACAGTTTTTTTACATTAAAAATGAACATATTACAATAACAAGAAACAGAATGTTTGTACTTAGGGCCTAAATACTATAATATATTACTTTTTAGTATAAGTAGCCAAAGCTGGGTCTTTTTCCCAACCCACACACACAGCAGATCACTCAGTTAAAAATGACTGGCTTTCTTAGCCTAGCCTACTTCTTGTTTTAAGTTGTTAATAGTCTAGGCCTACATTAATTGTAAATAATCATGGTTTATATATAGGCCTAGGCCTAGGTAGGGTAGGCCTAGGCCCTACATAAAAATAAAATATTTATATGAACATTATAAATAATTAATTACAATCAATTTTGACCAGCGCCATCCACTTTTCACAGTGGAAGAACAGTGCCCCCTTTAGCACAGTGTGATCACCGCATCATTTGAAGTAAAAAGAAAGCACAGACAGAAGGTTGAGACTAGCCTGGTTAGCCTACGTAACAAATCAAATACCAGATTTTTAAAGCACATTTTGTACGTAATTATTTACTAAATTAAAACTAAAACACAAACCTTTATCGATACTATTTTGTTTGGTACAAACTATGCACAAAATACATGTAAAAATAAGTGCAAATTTACAGATTCCGTACGTTCACGAAACTACTTATCTCGCTTCGTAGGCTCTCTGGACGCTAGAAGATGGCGTCCTTTCACTTCCCGCCCAATTTGCCCTCTTTCAAAATAAGGTGAATCACTCAATTACGCAGTGAAAAAGTAGATCTATTTTAAGAAAATATGTTGGATTTAATCAAAACTAAACATTTAAAATTCTCTATTAATAAATAAGACAATCTATGTGTCACGTGTTTGTTATAAATAGCCTTTACAATCAGTGTATAACGTTTAAGAATAAGTTGAATACTTATCAAATATTCTTCCGCGACATTCTTTTTTATAATGTGATGAAAAGCAAAACTAAAAGGAAAGAGAAACTCTATGCTATTAGTACTAAATGGTATAATATCCACTATCTTTCTCAATAAATTATAATATTATTAATAATAATTAATTCATTTATTCAACAGTATGTAGGCCACTGGACGAAGTACAATAATATATAATTAATACGTCATTTTAATAAGATAATTTACTTTTTTTTTATAAATGGCAATATTGATTCCTGTCAGTAAAATCAGGGAAGAGTGAAATTTAATTTCACTCTTCCCTGGTAAAATATAAAAATTGTATTTGTTCGTTAATTAAAACTAAATAAAAATACAGGTCTACAGTCACAAAAGTGTAGATAGCTAAACTATCTACCATAGTCTATTTATGTAGGCTACTAAACGGACCATTTTGATTTTCCGGCCGTTTTAGTTTTACCATGGCCTATCTCTAAACTCTATGGTTTTTTACACTCGCCTCTCATTTTATGTCCAAAAACCCTTACCTTACAGATAAATAATTGAACATCAGAGTAATTTTGTCACGGGCCTGATCGGTTTTTATTGGTCGGGACTCACGTGAACACGTCCCGATCGCCGAGTTTACCAAAAATGCTTGTTATTTTGTTATTTACTGTACATTATTGCTGATATAAAAACAAGCTATTTACCAATTAATGCTTGTTTTTTACTGTAAATGTATTGCTAATATAAAAACAAACTATTTAGCTGCTCTCTACTCTTCGATCTAACGCGCATGCTTTTTAGGGATAAAAGTAAAAATGGCCAAAAGCAGTGTGTTTTTCGGGACTAAGAATTGATTTAGAAATCAAGTGCTGAAATGGTTTTTTTTTAAAAAAACAAAAGATTGTCATCAAGACAGTGTAAAATCTATTTAAAAAAAAACAAGGGTTTAACTTTTAAAAAGGTAAATGTTGTACTTGAACTTCTTTGTTTAACGCCAATCATTAATATAACGAACGCCGTACGTGTGAAAACATGATCATTAATCCGTGGATTACCTTACCGCTTGCGTAAGCCACACCACTCTTACGCCGTACGTGTGAACGTACTTAAGCGCATGACTTGTTTAAGGGTGCGCCTATGTTCAGACTCACGGCGTTAGGTTTGTTATCTACAACGCAAGGCGTACAGTGCAGATAGAACTATATGCATACATTCATGACAAACGCATTACTTAAAGTTGTTTTTTTGCTATTTTTATTAACAATGTTAACTAGTCAAAATATACTGATTTGTTCTTACTACTTACTACTTGCACGCCGCTTACATAACGCCACCTTAACGCCGTGAGTCTGAACATATACTCTCTAAGGTGAAATAAAGTAAATAATGGACAAAAGCCAAAAAAAAAGAGCGTTTTCGGGAACTATACTTTCAATAAATGATTTAAAAAGCGCATGCATTGTTTATGGTTAAATGAAAGTATCCTAGGCCCTATTCCAAGAGTGTTTTTCGGGAACGTCGCGTGATTTAGAAATCAAGCGCTGACTAGGCTAGAGGCCTACTTTCAATAAATGGTTAAAAAAATATAGCATATCGTGAAAAAAAAAAGTCTGGCTATTCTATCATCGATGATTTTACGGTATAGGCCCTACCGGTCGAAATAATATTCATATTTCACTTTTTTTTGTGTGACATTATGTCATGATGTACCGTTATACCCGAAACCAGGTGTTTTTTCATGCTTAAAGGAAAATTAGACTGCCTTTTCCTAGTCTGTCGATTTAAGACATGCATTGCATCACAGATGCCACAAAACATCTTTCCTATTTCAAGGTTGCCTTTTAATATATCGATGTATAATTAGGGCCTATATTATTCCTGTGGAAATTACCAAATAAACACAAATCCAGAAGCTAAAGGCAATGTGTAGTAAAAACTGTAAAAGACACATTGCAGCCGTACATCACAATTAATTTGTCAAAAGTTACATTTTTTAACAAACTACTGCGCATCCAGAGGGTAAGTCAAAATGGTTATAACTCGAAATTGGAGAGAAGCCAAGAAATAAGCGTGTCTGGTAAGACAACAAGCGCACTTATTTCTGGGCTTCTCTCTCATGATGAGCTACTGTAATTGCGAAAATTATCTCCGACTATAGAGGCTACATTTCGCAATCGTTAATCATCGACCTCCTCAACATTTTGAAAGTGTTTGATTCAGTGAAATAATACGCTATAATTTTCATTCCATTGTTATAGCCCTATATAATAATGTAACAATTTCGTACCACAGCCTTTTTTAAAATACTTAATAATTCATTAAAACGGAGTATACTGATATCAAATATTGTTTTTTTAAAAATACATTCTTAGTAACTCTACTTCAAGTTTTCCTGTCTTTCCGTTAAAAAAAATCTAATTGTACATTTTTAATTTAACAGAATAAAAACTACAGTCAAGCTGATGTGGAACAAGGCCATATACATGGCTGCAGTCGCTAAAGTTAGTGTTTACCGACCAACCGACCGACCAACCGACCGACTGACCAACATAGTGAGCTGTAGAATAGAATGTGTAATATGACAACCTCATATTAATCGGCAAAACGGGTGTTACGGGTGCAGACTACAGCATGAACGAGTAATAAACGGCCAGACAACAACTATAATAATATAAGTACACCATTTATTGGTGGTTAACACATATATAATGAGCTCAATGTAGATTAATCAAATCAGACTTTAAATTGGCCATTTTGCAGTTTTAATAAAGTGAGTCACTTCTGTAAACAAAAAACACAAAAGAAAATTTTACTTAGGCCTATAAAAAGACAAAATAAACGTTTAATTTTAACCAAAAACCATTGTCTGTCAATTTAAGTATTTTTTTGCTTTAAAGTTACATTTTTTTCAAGGTAAATATTTTTTTTTTCGATCCAGTTTTGGTAAATAACTATTATGTGACATTAAAATGGCATTTTGTTAAGGAGATAAAATATCTTTAAAGATGTAATGTTTAATTACAATCCCTCAAAGACATGGAAATAAAGGTTAATAAAATCGGACTTTGAATAAGCAATTTCACGGCTTCAAATTTAAAACCCATTGTCTGACACTACAGGTAATTTGTTGGCATTTTTTTGCGTTACTTGGTCTAAACTACACAGGTAGATAATTTATCTCGAATTGTTGGTACACATTTAGGGGCTGAACTTGATTATTTTATTAGCCCTTCCCATAATTCAACTGTAGACAACTCTACATTTTGGAGTTTTTTGGTTAAAACAGTGATTTTTCTCCGTTAAAAAAAAATGTATGGACTTTGGTGGTGCAGGCCGAAAAGTTTGATGAATAGTACGGTAGTAAAGCGTTGACATAATGCTTTTGAAGAAAAGCTTTATCTACAGTACATTAACTTTGCTGTTAGACGCGATAACTTCATTTTTAGTCGCTCATGATACCACTGGTAGGCCTCCTATATCGACGGGAATTGAATCAAGACTATATATACTGTTTTATTTCCTTATATAGAAATTACAACTTTTGTTTTTGACTAATGCAATCTTGCTTCGGGTCAGAAACAAGTTCCTATGAATTTGTTGGGCTGCCAACTTAATTACAACTTTCCTTAATATATTATATATTCATAAACAATCCATGGTGATAGAATATTTAAAAGTTTCAAACAAAATCGTTATTGTATGGAATGGTGTGATGCAACGACTCTTCATAAGTAGGTACCGAAATGCTCCATGTATCTTGGGGCGGCGCAAGCACATTACGTGGGGTGTACGGAGGGGGTGGTCCTTCATACGGTGAATCTTCACTCTGTAAGTTTTCAACATACGAATCACCGGTAAAACTGGGGGGTTCAGCAATATCTTGGCTCCCAAATTCTTCACTGCTTTGACTATGATTTGTATATAGGTCTAATGATTGTTCGGCTGGTACTGAGGGTGAGTAACTGGGTGGTCCAGCAATGTCTTGTCTATCGAATTCAACGCCTCCATTGTGTTGTATATAATTAGAATTTGTATGTAATGATTGTTCGGCTGATAAAGATGGTAAGTCAACTACGTTACTATCACATATATTATCCAATGTCATTATCCAAATCCCATGACCTGAGTGTAGCCTTACATCTTGTACAAGTACTATGTCGTCCTGCACAGACACATTTCTACCAACCTGACGTGGTTCTGGTCTTGCACAGCGGCGTTGCCTCACAAACGGCCACCAACATTTGTTAAAGAACAAAATGACTAATATAGTAGCAATCACAGATGCGCTACCAACTACCACCAAGACCACAACAAGTTCAGACATCTCTATGTAAAAAAAAAAAGAAAAGTTTTTTCATTGTACTTGGCAAATTTTTGGTGACGGTAAGTTTGACAAGAAATGTTTTCCAAAGTTTACTAAATAGTTGACAAACTTTGGGAACGAACCGCAGAAAACAAGTTTGCAGAAGTCGCATCACTACCAACTTTCAATCAAAAGAAGTTTGCTAAAGCTCCTCTGACTAGGCTCTGCACTAGCAAACTTTGGTTGACACGACCAACTCAAAGTTTGTAAACACAATTAATGTTTCCTAAAGTTTTCTATAGAGACTAAAAGGCCTCCATTAAGCCTTTGCGCAAGCAAACAATAACTTAGGCGCGGTGATAGGGAATAGGTGAAATGGAATGAACTCAGGGGTGTCCCTTTTGGGATACACTAGTGTGGGGAGGGAACAGTTCCTTCCACCATTTCCGTGATTGTAAAAAGCTTGGTTCGAATTTCCAACGCAAAGATAATGATTATCGAACTTTACTTTGTGTGATGCTTCGTAAAAATGACTTCGTTTGCGTCTAATAGAACCAAGCATAGGTCTAATTCAAATACATACGTACCCAATCATTCGTGTTTCATTGATGAAAACAAATCCAACAGTAGGTCTAGCAGACTTTCTATAACACCTAAGCCATTCTGATCTTTTTGTTTTGACCTGAACGCGACTCCTACAGGTGAAGACAGAAATAATTCGACTAACTTTAGGGCCTGTGCCAACCTCCGTGGATACTTACAATTTCAGGTAACACATTGGTATAGGCCTATCAGACTTCCAGAGTTTAATGAATCTTTTGCATATTATATTGGATCTTACTCGTTAATAGTACAATACATCCTATGTGTTCATGTCAAAAACATTGTCTCCTGAATTGCCGAATCATGCAGAATTGTATATTTTTAAAATCCATTTTCATTTTGGCTTACGAAAAACTTGTGAAGCATAACACTATTTATCACTCTATTCATTGATACAAAATCCCACTATTGTTAATTGAAATGGTTTGGATTACAGTTAGAGTATGGCCGGAGGTACGCCCTACTTCCTTGTGCACCACCACGCACGTCCGTGCGCATTTGAATGACATCATCCATCATCGAGCGCATCAAGACGTTCAATCAATAAAACTCGGACTGTCCAAAGTCGTATTTAAATATACGCAATTAATGTATGGATACGAATTTATTTATTATTTATTGGACCCTGAAAATCTGTATATGCCTGTGTCCCAATAAAACGTTAATATTATCATTCTCCCCCCCCCCCTCCCTTGCACTGTAGTTCCTAATCTAGGATGGGTGTGAATTAAAGTATACTTATACCGCCGGCGTGTGTCAGACTATACTATATTTGGTATCGTGTTTTATTCACTCACCCAGAGCTGATCCTCTCCTTTACGTTCTTTGGTAACGTATGATAGGCTATTCCTCTGGAAACTCCTTCTCAACATAATATCTTCTCCCCCGTTTCTTTACAAGTAGGCGGCCTGCGGGGTGGTAGCCCATTTGTTGAGTTGGATTCGGAGTAGCGGCGATATCGATGTCAAGTTTATTTTTATCTTGGGTACCGTGGGTTGTTTAGTTGTAGGCCTATGTACTGTACACATATAATACGGTCACAAAATAATAAAATAAATAAAAATATATAAATATACGGTATAATAAATATCGTAATTTATTCAAATAAACGCCGCATTGAATAAACGCCTCCCTCGAATAAACGCTTTTTATTACTGTATTTTATCATAGGGGTACTTATTTGGCCATACCATGTTACCATATTGCACCGAAAAAATAAACACCTCCCCCGAATAAACGCCTCCATCGAATAAACGACCCTCTAAAAAACCTACTGAACAATAAACGCCCCGGGCGTTTATTCGAATATATAATATATTAATTAATAATTATATAATTTTAAGTAACATGAATCAAGACAAGTTAATCATGTAGTAATGTGAAATTAATTCAATCATTAATCAACATTTAGTTGCACCAATATTGAATTTGATTCTGTGCGTTATTTATTTAGTTGCACCAATATTACCTGCGTATTTATACGTATGTACTACTGTATTTAGTTTGGTTGATTCGCTTCACTAAGCAACTTTAAAGGCGGCCCGACACGTGATTGATAGACGATTCTTCTGATATCGCCGCTTTCCGTGACACATCATCCACCGACTACGACGACGACACAACGACGGCCTGACTGGCCGCAGAAGGAAGTAGAAACTGTTTGGTTTTTGGAATTAAATGCAAAATTCTCGCATTGTTTAATTTGTGTTTAGCCTTTAGCGTAAATGGTAAATTTACGTTAAAATGGCTGAAAGTGTCACACATAAGGATGATAGAAACGAAGAAGGTAAGTTGCTGATTCGGTGGGTGTATTTACTGCGAACGTGAAGCATCATTCATTGCCTGCAGCAGCTAGCCTAGCATGCTATCCTAGCTAGGACAGTTAAGCTAGCCTAGGACTAGGTTTCTGGGAATAATATTATCTGATGTGACTACTTTAATACTACTTTATTAGGCCTAAACAAACAATTATGAATTATCAGTTTATTAAATAATAATATTTTAAATTGATTAATAAAATAGTTAATAATTCAACATTTATAGTTTCTATTCAATGGTAAAAGCAATACAATAAATTATAATAAATAAATAACTGTGTGTAGGCTAGTAGTAGTAGGAAGCAGGGGTCTGGTGGGTCTCTAGACTAGGCCTAACTAGCCTACTTAGCAGCTAAGTCGGTAGACTAGCCATCCATTATGCCAGGCCGTCTAGGAGGGCCTACACTCTAATAATTAAGACCTATGCCTATACCGATTAATTTTATTATAGCCTAGGACCTATATAAATTATATAGACTAGTAGCAGTAGTACAGTATTAATATTATTATTACTTGTCATCCTCCTCTCCCTCCTACTGAATTTACAAAACTCCATACCAACACATGCTGCACCACTACAAGTTTACTACCACTAGCCTAGCCCAGGTACTCTAGCAACCATCATCATTGCATCATCACAACCTTCCACACTCTATATCAATTCATAAACATCCTAATACTACCATGTTTTGATAAATCAAAGCTAGTACAGCACACCGACACACATTTTCCAATATAAAAGGAGTGATGTTGCTTTTAATTTATTTTATGAACTTGCTTTGAATGAGAATTCAAATATTTATTTATTCTTTCCTTTCTTTTCCATCAATTATCTTGATATCAGTTTCATCTAGCTAATTCAATTTTTCAGAGTATATTCTTATGGCCAGGGATCGATGTGGTGTTATGTTTTCAAATTAAATCTAGTTTAAACTTTAAATTTATTTTTGAATATGTCTAATAATGTCAAATCATTTGTTGTGATTTATTTTGTTTTCAATGTGATAAATTATGGTTAAGTAATGTATAGTATGATAAAAAAGGCAATACCTGCTTTAAGATGGAATCAATATTAAAAGTATCTTAAATTATTTTTTTGCTCATATTATTATGCTAGCGAGTTGTTGCAATTGGTGTGCAATGTAGAGCCAGACATACACTATTTTTATGTTTCAAGACATATTTTCCCCCTGAAAAAATAATTTTTAACATTTTTTTGTTGAATACATGTCATTTTAATGTGACATAAAAATAATAGTTATCCACTTCGAACAAAAATTGAATTGAAAAAAAATGTATTACTTGAAAAACTGTAATTTAAAGCAAAAAATAGTCAAATTAGCTGCCAGTCAATGGGGTTTTGGTTGAAATTGACCATTTATTTTGTCATTTTATATGAGAAAACATTCTTTTTTTTTTTACCGAAGGGATTAAATTTATTAAAAACTACAAAATAACCAGTATTCAAAGTTTGATTTAATTAATCTTCATTTTTCAT
Organism: Antedon mediterranea; assembly: GCF_964355755.1. NCBI lineage: Eukaryota > Metazoa > Echinodermata > Crinoidea > Comatulida > Antedonidae > Antedon > Antedon mediterranea. The sequence continues at coordinate 34,322,773 of NC_092670.1, read as the reverse complement.
GTTTTTGTGGGACATACAGTACCCTTGATTGTGGATGTATTTATAGCATACTATATTACTGTTCATTCATAATTAGGAACATGTAAAATAAATAATGAATAAGTTTCCAATTTATACTACTTTTTGTTTCTATAACCTTGCTGACCATTATGTGATGGTACCAGTATGGACAGTCGGCTCAAATGTTGCTATACGGCCATACTGCGTTGAAACACCGGTTCTCGTCAGATCACCGAAGTTAAGCAACGTTGGGCCCGGTTGCGTTCTGGATGGGAATCCGTCTAGAAATCGTGGCGGGTGCTGTATATACTGGAGAGTGATGGTGTAATGGTAATATCGGACTAGCATCTGATAGGCATGGGTTCGAGGTTATCTGTACCATACTAATTGCATCCTTAGGCAAGATGCTTTACTCTCATTGCCTAATCTGGTAGGCGCTGCACTGCTGGCTGCCGTGGGTCCGTGGAGGGCCTAATCCGAATTTCCTCACTGAGGACAAATATTATTAATACAAAAAAAATAAATACAAAATATTTAAAAAAAATTAAATACAGTACAGTAGTATGTAAATTGTAATATTATTAAGAAATCTATTTTAATGTCAAACATTACTACAATTGTACGGTGGCTGATTTCCGCCAAAGAAAATAATAATTTTATAATAATACGGCGTTAAACAAAAAAAAATAGCTTTAACCCATTTAAATTAACGACTCTGGCTGTGCTCTACGCGTTCGCGTTTATTTTGTACAGCGATTCTGTATAGTAATGCATTGTTTTTACATTTTGTTGTTTAAAATCATCTTCGCAGTAACTTTATGATTGCGTTATCTTAACAAAAGCCTTTAAACAAATTGATTGTTTTGATATTAAATTAGATTAAAACCCTGTGAATGTTATACATTTTTTAAGCACATGACTCGACTCCATACACTACATAGGCATAGTTGGACACAAAGATGGCCAGTAATGTACCACATGACTTTCTAAAATCTGTGAATGCGCCAAGAGGTTTGTTGATGTACTACGCATGCGCATGTACTGTACGTGTGAACAGATTGTATATACGGCTGTATTATTATAAAATAATTTTTTTCTTTGGCGGAAATCAGCCACGGTACAATTGTGCTTCAAAGATATTTATTAATTTACTATAAATCAATAATAATTCAGTATAATTTCATAATTTAGTAAACAAACATTATGCTTTATAACTTTCTTCAAGTCTAGACAAGTTTAATAATAATTGCTATAAGTCTTTCCTATACTACTATACAGTAGCTTTCAGTGTCCTGATACTAGGTTCAAGGAAAATAGAAGCCCAAGGCCCCACTATTACTTGGCTAAGGAATACTACTACAGTATTACTAACTAGCTTTCTTTTGTGTACATGGTTTATATGGTAGGATTCATTTTTTCTATTGTAAACCTAGGATAACGTAAAATGATTTTTTTGCAAACAAACAGTAAATGACATGTATAATACATGTCAGGTTTGAGGTAGTTTGAGATTTCCAAATTATGAACCAACCCCCTGTCCCCCAAGCCTGCCCCCCCCTCTATAATAATAGACCCTACACATTTACCCTCTTGTTTCTTTAGTCACATGGGACAGTATTTACATTTACAGTACACCTTCAACTTTATGTCCGAAACAGAACACTTTTGGAGTATTATTTTCTGGTGCATAAGTCTGGTTTTCAGAATTAATTATGATTTTAAATTGATTAATTAAATCATTATATTATCACTAGTTTATTGAGGTATCTTGAAATTGAATAAAATAAGATTTTTTTTTTAATTCTACAAAATTTTGTTTTAGTATTTTTTGTTAGTTATTTACAGGCCTTGTCTGTTTGTGTGCTACAAATTTCTCTCCTCAATACATTCATGGGTGCTGTAGGTGTGTCGTTTGTATTTTTGTGTTTAGAACTTAGAAGTTTACCAAATTTAAGTGTGTTGTAAATCAAGGGCAGTTTAGGAGTGTGTTAGGTGAGTGATCGCATTCGCTCACCTCAAAATAAAAGGCCTGGTACTTGATATTATCTATTCTACACATTCATAATATCAAAATCTGCCAAAGGTTAACACCCAGTTATTATTTTAGTATTTTTACCTAACCAAAAGTGTTTTATTTTGTTAAAAGTTGAATTTGCTTTCGTAAGCAAAATTACAGCAATGTGTACATTGGATGGATTATTCCATTATTTTGAAGGGTTCATTCCTATTATACTGATATTTATTTCCATAAATTTCTCTAAAGTGTTGATAATTGATTATTGTTAATAATAATTTAACAAACAAACAATACTTTACTAATAGTAATATTTATTAGTACTTTCAATTAGAATAGAAATCAGAAGAAAATATTGATTATATTGTTTAGCTAGTTAATATTAAATGATTAAAAAAATGGAAGGATCCATGCTGCCCTAACCAAAAGTATTTTGTTTTTTGTTAGAATAGAAATCAGAAGAAAATAATGATTATATTGTTTAGCTAGTTAAATAATATTAAATGATTAAAAAAATGGAAGGATCCATGCTTACCTAACCAAAAGTATTTTGTTTTGTTAAAAGTTGAATTTGCTTTTGCGTAAGCAAAATTACAGTGATGTGTACATTGGATGGATTATTCCATTATTTTGAAGGTTTATTCCTATTATACTGATATTTATTTCCATACATTTCTCTAAAGTGTTGATAATTGATTATTGTTAATAATAATTTAACAACAAACAATACTTTACCAATAGTAATATTTATTAGTACTTTCAATTAGAATAGAAATCAGAAGAAAATATTGATTATATATGGTTTAGCTAGTTAATGGAAGGATCCATGCTGCCCTCTATGTTCAGTTATTTTTCTAAACAGCTTATATAAAGTAAAGTTCCATGGTAAACAGACCAAACGGTGTGTTCATTTGCTGTGATGCAATAATGCAATGCTGACTTACTGTAGCTTTTCATTCGACAGTAAATTGTTGTCATTATAAGTGTTAGACAATTGGTACTAATGGATTGTTGAGATTTTGCATTTGAGGAAACCATGTCTTTTCGTAGAAGGCAATTTTATTCAGTTCTTCCAAGTTTGCAAGAAGGTGAGTTTGAAATTTTAAGTTGAATTCTATTCAGGTAAATGAATTTTTTGCTTGTTTTTTAGAAAATTATTAAAGTAATTATTTTGGTTCGTTGGTGAGCAGCGACATAGCTGTATTTTCTGTGAAGAAACTTGTTTACATTTTTTAGTTTGAAATTATGTTAACTTTTTCATAGAATATCTATAATACTGTTTCCTCTTATTAAATAGTCTATGGCATTTATTTATATTATTTATTTAATTTTCATGTCTAGAAATTTACTTTTTTTATCCAAATGATAGCAAACCAAAATCTAAAACAACCTACTACTGTAACTAGAGTCTAATATTTAGGGCTACAGGAGTGTTGCCCGAAAGCACTGTTAACTTTTTTTCTGGCGGTTTTACTTTATCGTTTTGATTTAGCTTTTCGCTTTTTTTTTTATCTCCATTGAGATTGTCATTTTTAAAGTAATTTGCCTTTGGATATTTAGATTAAATATACACAGTTGAATTGACAGACATTGTCAGATCAAGCCTAAAGTAACTTTGCTAGGACTGAAAAGTAACTAATTTAAAAAACAAAAACTTTACCTAAAATTTCAACATTTTCGAGTAGTAGAAAATGTTTGCCAGTTTGCTCTGTGAATTTTGAGCCATGTGGCCGTATTCACCAATCGCACTTAATTGAAAAATTTCCCTTAAATATTATTAAGTTAACTCAATAACAATTTTTTTCCTTTAAATTGTATTGACTTAGAAAGAGAATTCATAGAGATTTATCAAATTATTCACCTACAGTATTGTCCCTTAAAAATTATAGAGATCTGAATTTCATATTCATACTATTATCGCTGTTGGTTTCGATTGCATAAAATAAAATTTAAAAAAATATAAATAAATAAGATATTTCATGAGTATTATTTCAATAGTACCCTTGCAAAATGCTGCTAAATTTTCTAACCTTCAGTAAAAAATTTGATTTTATTTGAGATATTGGAAAGGCACACAGTAAATTAAAAGTCCTACAATACTAAAAGTTGAGCAATTTTCTAACAGCTTATATTTTGTTAGGAAAACCCAATGTGCTAAATTTAGGTTAAACTTTATTTCCCCAATGAAATCACAAGTGTTGACCTTTGTGGGTGTTCAGTGTGATTCACTTCTATAGCACACTTTTCATACTATAGTGCATGGCTTACTTACAGACAATTTGTGCCCTAAAGACTTTCATACTGAACAAATGTATTTATTTAATTTATTCTAGATAACTGTATGCTTCTACTCTAGGTTTATTGCTAAGTATTAGTAGTTAATAGTACTTTTAATAAATATTTTAAAATGTCATGTGGAAGAAAATGTACAATTCTACTAATACTAAGTTAGTATATTCTTTTTTTATTCTTTTGTACTGTATGACCAACTATAGTCCCAGGGGCCTGTATTCATAGGCATGTTATTGTTATTAATTAACTATAAAATTACATTGACAATGCAGTAGTACACTAGAAAAATCAGGTTTTCTTGATTATTGTATTCATAAAATATGATAACTGAAATCATAACAATCTAATACAATTTGCCAGGCCTAGGATTGTTTGGTCGGTTGTTGACATAATTAACACTACAGTAGGAGTATTTATATAATCTAAATAAATATAATATTTAATATAGGCCTATTATTAAAAAACATGTTATTGTTTCAATTGTGAATCAAATGTAGTCATACCTTTAAGTTTTATTCAATTTGATTCAAGTGACAGGAATCTATTTAGATTGAAATATAACCTTTCATCATCCACCTCATGCCATTATTTGTACCATATTAATGCACTAATAACATTCATTATTTGTATACTATAAACTACTACTAAACTCATGTTCAAATATTTTTTTATGTAAAACTAAAAGTTTCATTTGTAAATAATATTTTAGATTGTTCAGTCCTTCTAATTGTTTAAATTAATTATAATATTTTAAAAGAGCATTCTGTCCATAGTCATATGTTCATTGCATAGTACAATAAGTATAAATTCTATAATACATACATAGTATAATAGGTATGTATGTCAACGAGGTCACAAAAACATATGAAGTGAAATATTTAAAGGGACTTCCCCTATAATGCAGTAGTTTGTCATTTGAAAGGATAAACTGCACTCAAAGTGCATTGTCTAAATGCTCTTTTGAGGCATGTTAAAAATGGTTTAACTCATATTCTCAAAAGTTTTTTACGTCTTCAGTGTTGTTTTATTTTTAAATACTGATTGCTGATATGCTTCTATTTGACTTATGACAATGTATTATTATAATCAGTAGTATATTATTCGATGTGGAATACATAATTTGGCAAATTGCAAATTTTGGAATGCCCTCAATTGCTTTAACTGGTTTTAAGGTAGACAGTTGGCATGTTCGATTGGGATTTTAACTTAATTTTTAACGTTGGTTTTTCATTTAGGTATTTAATTACAGTTAACAGAGTATTTCAAACGTTAAAAGTTATCGAAAGTCAATTATTAACAAATTTTTTGTTCTCCAATGATATCACTAAACTAAGTTTAAACTGATATTGATAATAAAAAACCATTTTAATACATGGCCACCATTCAAATTTATTGGTCATTAAAAAACTTGAAAACCTGTCTCTCAAAAATCTAAACTGACAGAAAAATTTAGTCTAGCTAGGCATTTTATAATAATAATAAATAAGGATATAAATAAATGCCATAGACTATTTAATAAGAGCAAACAGTACTATATATTCTATGAAAAACATAATTTCAAATTAAGCAAGAAATATTTCTTACAAAAAACGCTGCTCGCTTATTGAAAAATATTTTTTATTTCAAATGTTTTTGAATGTGTCATTTTATTGTCACATAATAGTTATTTTACCTGAAAAAATGTAATTTAAAGCAACAAATACTTAAATTGTCTGTCACTTGTCAGACAATGTTTTTTGGGTTTCTTTTCTCTTTTTATGTGAATAAATATTATTTTTTTGTTACAGAAGTGAATACTCAATTTCTGTCACTTTAGTTAATTTTATTGCTAAGGTCAAGTCTGGGGGTCACTTCATCACCCTAGATATATTTCAAGTGTGAAGTATCATATTACAAACACAAACTTTAATGGACTGTTTTGATAATAATTCAATGAATATCTGACAGTGAATATACCAAAAATGCTTTGGGATTTGTAATTTTAGCATGACATGTCCTTATAAACTCTTTCCCCAGACTTTTTTGGGTCTACTGTAGCAGCTGGAATCAATAAATTATAGTGGAGTTTCCATTTTCGCAAAATTGTCGTCCTTAGAACTATAACTGCTGCTTGCTTTAGCTTCTGATTGAGTAGTCCTAATGGGACGTAGCGGGCTAGAGCAGCAGCGTGAAAATATTTACCGATTTTTACAGTAGTCTGATCAAACTGAACTGTTGTAGTAGACTTACTGTGTGTCAACAACGAAAGCTTTAGGGATCAACTCAACAAATTTTGAAATTTAAATTCCTTGTTACAACTAAAATCTTGATCATTTTATTAATAGTACAATGTCTTTCCTCTATATAATTTAATCATCCCAGTTTAAGTTCAAACATGTTGTGTAATCATAATAAATTATGCTTAATCATACTGTTAAACTTAAAGATGAAAAACACTAGGTTCTTTTTTGTTTCCGGTTTTTAATTGAGAAATCGTTGTGTTTATGGCATAACATTATGCCAGTAACATTGGATATGAGCCAATGGATGAGGCTTCAATGAAACCACAGATTTCCGTGGTTGCAGTACTGTATACACTAATATGGTTTTTTCCATCAATATTTTTAGAATTCCCCAAACTAACTATATTTTTATTTTGTTTTGCAATTACACACTGAGAGTTATTTTTTTTTAATTGGGACTGGATCGTTTTTAAAGGTGTTTACCACCCGTTGGCCCCGATCCTTCACTAACAGTGTTACTGTTAGGGAGAAGTTGAATAAATAAAATAAAAATAAATAAAATAAAAAACAATAAACCAAAACAAATGTTTTCTTTACCGTTAAGTATAAAGTCGAAAGTTTTATTTTAGATTTTTTTTTCAAATTGAATATCATGCAAATAGTAGTATATGGTTAACATACAGTATTACTGTCACAAACATTTTTAAACATTTAAAAATAAAAATAAACTGAATGATTTGTGCTATACCTCAATATTACCCAACTAATAGAGATAGTGAAGTATAATATCTCTATGAATCACCTTAAAACTCGGGTATATCCCTACTCTTGATAAATTTTCATGTAAAAAATTGTGTTGTTCATCCACATGACACATTAACAAATAGTACTAAACAACCCCAAAAATGAATGTTTTTTTATTTTGGTATTATATAATAAAAACGTACTAACACTACAGCAGCAGAAGAAAAACAATAAAATTAAACTATTTAAAACATATACAAAGAGAATAGAAGGCATGTACAGTAACACATACAATATGTTATGTGCCCTGGTGGGTTCCATTTCTTTTTTCCATTTGGGTACATTATAAATGTTCCAATCAGTAAATGCCCGCTTTGTGGACTTGCAAGGTGGTATCAAATCGTACTAGGTTTTACACCAGATAAAAAGGGAAAATATTCCGAAAGTCCATAGCAAATTGTAAAGGGGTAGTGCGTCAGTGAGTCATCATTAATATTATTGTGGAAAAATTTGATGCAATAATTCTAGAAGGTCGTTGTATATTTATATTTAACCTCATGTCGTTAATAAGGCCACATAAAATAGTGTTAGTTTCACAGTCCTTCCTTTCATCCTTATCATCAAATTTTGTAGCTTCAAACTTAAACTTTTTTCGAACATTGCTTTAGAGTTAGCGGCACGCACTTGATGCATTCTATTACTTATACATAAACACAGTTACAAAAATTACATTACAAATGAAAAAAACTGAAGGAAACTAAATAAATAAGATTAGTATTAGAACCAATATTTAAGTGTATCAGGTATTGAAACTGTATTGGAAAAGGTAATTGTTGTAAATGTAGATAAAATAAATAAACAAACAATAATTTGAAAAGTTTATTTATAAATTTACAAAGTGGGTGTTACATCTTTTAGCATTGTCTCATATAAACTTTAAAAATAAAGTTACACTGACTCGAATATAGTGAAAAAAAAAAATCAGTAAAGACTCTTTTCAAAATGGATACGAAACCTTTTCTTTGTTTGGCTTTAAATTACTGTATAAAAAGTAGTTGTTTCAATTTGAACAAAAGAAGAATTGGAACAATGGAGAAAAATAGCAAACATTGTACTTCATCAGGGCTAAAAATTTAGGGATCAAAATGACATCCTTATTCAGAACAATTTGTATTCAGCAAGTTTCTCTTTCCCTTTTCTTGGAAAAGTATAAAAGCATAGTTAATAATACAATAATTGAGGGTGGTTGGTTACTCTGCTCTGCTAACAAAACAAAATTATAGATGTCAAAATATGAATGTTAAAGACCCCTTACCTACGTTTTTTTAGATCTAATTTAAGATCACAAACTATATTTAATGTAAAAATAATAGGCCTACTATATGGTCCTATTGCGATAACTTTTTCATCTTTAAACAGTTAAAAATGTAAACAAAATTAGTCAATTCTAATAATTATAGCGTCCCGCTATAAATCCCAAAATGCATTGCGCGCGGAATGATATTTTTGTTTTTCTTCTGTAATTCACCCACTTTGCGATCGATCATGAGGCCAAAACAAATGGAAGACTCCTAACTTTTCAGCGAAAATACTAGGTTTTCCCTCATTTGTATCAACGGAGTCTGGAAAAAATAGAAAGACAATTAATGCAGCAACTATACAACGTCAGGCTAGGTATATAGCTAGCGTACGATGTTTGTACGTTACCGATATTTACCAGCTAGGCCTACAAAACTAAGCCTAGCTAGGCTAGGCCTAAAGACCGTCCAGGAGAGGTCATTCGCTGCGAGCTACTTAGGTAGTCCATTGTTTCTCACTTTTTATCATAATGAATCATAAAACATACATTTAGGACAAGGAATCCCTAGTTTAATGTTTTTAAAGTAATATATTATTTTTACAAAACGTCACAAACTGTAGATCTTTAATCCTAATCTTTGACAGAATTGAGATCGGATTATTCTATGACAATTTAAAAGAAAAAGTGAAATTGTAAATGGTTTTTTAATAAAAGGACAATTATCATACTAAACGATAAAAATGTTAATCCTAATCTTTGGAAGAATACAGATCGGATATTTTAGATTATTTGAGATTGAATGAAAACAAAAAGGGGAAGATGTGTGAATGGATCTTAAACGGATGTACAATAGTTTACTAAATAATACAAAATTATGTTAATGTTTGACAGAATAGAGATTAGATTATTTTATGAGAACAGGTATTAAAACAAAAACCGAAAAAAGTGTGAATGAACCTTAAACTAAATAATACAAAATTATGTTAATCTTTGACAGAATAGAGATTGGATTATTTTAATTTATAAGAACAGGTATGAAAACAAAAACCGAAAAATGTGTGAATGGTTGTTTTTAGGATGTACAATTGTACTAAATAATAAAAATATTGAATGAAATAGAATTCTTAAGAAAAACAAATAAAGGAATGTCCATACTGTAGCCTGAGGTTAAGAACTTTCAGTTTTATTGTAAATTATTGAAAATGTTTGTTAAAATCAATTATAGTGTGGGTGGAATTATTGTTTACTGACTGTATTATATACTATGACAGGATCAAGCATCTATTTCCTTCTTTCTAATAGTTTATCTAAGTTCAAGGTTCATATACTGTACTGACAGTGATACAGTGCAGTGGTACACATTGTAAGGCAGTGTGGGGTGTTTTCCTGAATGATAGTAAATGGTACTGGGTATGATCGACACTAGCGTTCTTGTCACAAACTAGCCACCCATTTAATTCACTAAAGTACTTATGAAGAAGACTACTACAGTACAGTAACTATAGAATGGACCTGAGACATGACTTCAACTGTTAATAAATAGTTATTAGAAGATTGGATTTGAATATATTGGAAATATATATATATTTTGGTTGAAGGGACAGAGGTGGTTCTGTGACGGAAGAGATTCAATAGGAAGGCATTTCTTTGAGAGTGGCATTTAAAGGATCTTTTTCGTTTCTCAAACAGTGCCATCTGCAAACTCGTATCACTGACGAAGGTCAATCTTTGCTTGAGCTCATCCTGACAACATACATACTTGCACCAAAACACTTTTGTAATTCAATCTTTTCTAAGGCTCTGTCTACACTATCAAACTTTATGTGACAAAAAAAATATGATGTACCCAAAAGTGGAAGTGATATATGGTAGAGATATGACATCATCATGTCCATATATGGGCACATCACATTTTTTGTCACATAAAGTTTGACAGTGTAGACAAAGCTTAAGAAAGCATGATTTTGTTTTTATATATTTAAAGCTTAAACCGTATAAAAACGAACATGACCAAGTGTAAATTGACAACATATAGCCCTACTCAAATAAAACACAATACAAATTGTATCAAATGCTGTAAATATATTGTACATACTACAAATAGATTTACAGTAGTATTGTGTACATGAATGTGGCGTGGCGTTTATTCAAGGAAATCAATAAATGACCCATTCAGATGAATACATAATTAATTTTGTGAGAACATGGTTTTTTGATCTGAAACTCTCCAAAAAGGAAATAAAAAAAAAGTATCTCAATTTAAATCTTCAACTGCAATTACTTACTGTAGTTATTTATTTAACTAGGAAAAAATAATTGAAATGAGACGAACCCAAAGGTTTATTGTCTCAGCTGATTGTCGTGTGTTATATGCCCGTTTTTTGTAAGTGGTTTCCTGTTTTGGTTTAGTAGCGGAAATAAATAAGTATGTTGCCCTTGAAATTGTACCATGATCAAAACTACATTGTACATTGGTGCTAACAAAATATGTAACTGTAAACGTACAGCGTAGGTGAATAAATAAAAAACACTTTTTAATTGATCATACCTCAGATGTAGTTATACTTAAACATAGGTGGATTCAAAAGGCCTGTTCTTCTCTTCCCCTTTAAAAAAAAAAAGAAATGAAGTTTATCCAGACATTCTGTAATAATAATAACTACAGTAATAATAACTAATAAAAAATGCAGTAAAAACATTTGAGTATTATAGTAGTTATAATTTGTAGGCTTAAAACTTGTTTGTGGATAAATGATAAAGTAAAACTTAATATTTTAGCTAGTAAGTAAAAATATATAAAAAAAAATATATTTTTATAAAAATATTTCAAGTTAAAAAAAACAATTTTCACATTCCGCTTGAACTTTAGTATTTCTTTTATTACCTATTGTGTTTACTGTTTTGTTAAAGTGTTACTCATCTGTAGCTTATTGAAAGGGCTGACCTACTTCTATATTATGAGTTTAATCATGTTGCTGAGAACAAGTACAAACAATAAAAACTATTGACAGGTAGAAATCTAAGCATAAACAATTGTATAATTTTTACAATAGGTTGAAACTTTAACATTTCCCTTCAGTTGTGTTGTCTTGTCTTTTGGTTGTTGTTGAGTTCTAACAATTTCACTTTGATTCAAGAATTGTATTTTAAATGTCATCCCTTGTTTGAAGTTGAAAGTACTGTAGGCAGAACAAAAACCCAACCTATTGTAGATAGATAGATAGAGATTGAAAAGAAACTTAATACATAATAAAAACCCTGGTAAATCCTGTTAAATAAAACAGTAGGCACTCTGTGTGTGTTCCTTTACTTTAAATAATTACTTTTATTTAGTCAAATTATAGTTGAATGAAGTGAATTTAGGTAAATAAAAACCCTAGATTATGGTAAATTTCATTTTAAAATTTTTGTTTAGCAATATTGCTAATCAAACTGATTTTTGAGTCGAGAAACATAGTTTTGTATTGTATTTTTTGCTACACAATTTATAAATGTGTAGCATTAAATTTGATTTGTATAGCTTTTTGCTATGCTACACTGGCAAAATTATTCCCTGAAAATTCATGATAAAATGGCACCTCCCACTAGTTGAGTTGGCCCTGTATGTATTGCCTGCAGCAATCAGCAAATTGAACATACTTCTTTGCCAGTAAACACAGTGACGTCTAGACGTAACTATTTTTAAATTTCTTAAAATGTGTGTTCTGTGAGGTTTGATAGTGTTTTGTTTTGCTTTCAATGCGTAGTCCGTATTCTATTTTTTTTGGTGGGAAGGAAACTAAAGCCGTTTTAGCCCGCACTGTAAATCTGCGACTTGGAGGGAGGGAAATTCCAAGGGAATGGAACATAACGGTCATCGGTCAGGGCGGCATTGTGTATAAGGTGGGGTGCATTTTGTACCAAAAGCCACACCCCTTAGGTTAGGCTGAGGGCCTGGTTATCAAGTGAAGTATAAGTTGAAGCATGACTGATGCACTGCTCAATAACCAACCAAAATTTGTTTTCTGAAATATTAAAATGTTTTTGAACAAGGACATTTTGTGTCCGCACATATGGCTGTCCAGTTCTGGAAGACTTGGCTCTAAAAACATGTGTATAATAAATTCATAGGATCCTTGTTTTAATACATGGTTGTACAGTATTTATTGGGAAAATATTTAATACAATGTGTTAACTATTAAGCATTATGTAATGTTTTGTTGAATTGAGTAGCCATTATAACAGCATTGTGGATGGTGCTGGTACTGTAGGTACTGTACAATATCCATATATAAAATAACACACAAAGTGAATTGTATTTTCAACCAAAAAGCTATAATAGTAAAGATTTTGTAATAATATACATAGTAGTAGTACAATTAGTGTGTAGAGTGTAGCATTTGTAAATTTGTTATTAATGATTGTGCCAGTATAATTGTGAAAATCTGTGTATGAGGGTCCCTCCTTTTAAAAAAAAACCCCATTTTTCTTATTCATCCAACAGCGAGTAACTTGCCATTTACAGGATGGACAAACTATTTTGTAATTTATCGTGCTTTATTAAACTAAGTTTGAGGCTTATAGAGTGGAGTTGAAAGAGTTGTGAGTTACAACCCTGGCACTAGGTCAGGATTGAACCCTGGCCCAGGTCAGGATCGAACCCTGGACCTTGGGATTGGAAGGCAAGCACGTTAACCACTAAGCTACAGCTCCACTACATTAAGGGTCTTTCACACCTGTTCCGGCACGGTTCCGGTCCGGCGCCGGAAAATCCAATCGAACGTCAATGTTTCGTTTTCACGCGGCTACGCACATATCGATTGGCGCATAGCCGCGTGAAAACAAAACATTGATGTTCGATTCGCCGGACCGCAACCGTGCCGGAACAGGTGTGAACGACCCTTTACACCACTACTTTTTCAGCGGAAGTAATGGTAAATGTGCTTAACAACTTTACTATTGTGATGAATTTTCCCCTTATCGCAAAAACAAAAGTGTACAGTAGGAACCTCTCATTTAATCTGAGCAAAATGTATTTTTTTCTTATTGGTACACTCTGTAGTTAAATTGATATTAATAGACGTCTACTGTATTTACAATACGCTACAGTACTTTAATAGGGTGTTACCGTTTCTAACCATTGTTAATGTACCATGAAAGTAGAAACCTTTTTGACATGCCTAGAATTAGCCTTAAGGAGGTAATCATCCAATTAGAAACTGTAAAGCGTGATGATTCATTTTCTAGTGGTAGGCTACTACAGCATAACAGTCAATGCATGGTGCATATGTCAATAAATTGAACTGCTGATGTCATCATAATGCAATTGTTGCACAATTTAGTATCCAGGTGTATTATTATAGTGTCAGTGACATTGATGGCTTGAATAATAGTAGTAGATACCTAATTAATTACCTTTATGGTATATTATGTGTAATATATGCATAGGTGAATTTTTGATAGATTTTAAGAATACAAAATGTAATCAAGCTTGGTTTTGTGTGCAATGGTTAGAATATGTACTGTGTACAGTAAATTTTTTTGTACCATCTACTATTGTATTATTCTGTCTGTTAAATTATTTAATTGTCTGTCCTAATTCTCCAAAATTTGGAGTGTCAATGTCTGATTTAAAGAATTTTTATACTAAAGCATGGTCTCACTAGAAAGAATGCAAAGCAAAAACAATCACATTAAGCAATGGATTATCGGAATGCCTCTTCGCCATGTCAATTCGCTTGCGTTAGCGTTTTATGTTATTGTATTTTGCAAAAGTTGATGGTTTTTATCTTGGTTTAGGCTGGTTACTAAAGCTTGGTTGATGGTTTTTATCTTGGTTTAGGCTGGTTACTAAAGCTTGGTTGATGGTTTTTATCTTGGTTTAGGCTGGTTACTAAAGCTTGGTTGATGGTTTTTATCTTGGTTTAGGCTGGTTACTAAAGCTTGGTTGATGGTTTTTATCTTGGTTTAGGCTGGTTACTAAAGCTTGGTTGATGGTTTTTATCTTGGTTTAGGCTGGTTACTAAAGCTTGGTTGATGGTTTTTATCTTGGTTTAGGCTGGTTACTAAAGCTTGGTTGATGGTTTTTATCTTGGTTTAGGCTGGTTACTAAAGCTTGGTTGATGGTTTTTATCTTGGTTTAGGCTGGTTACTAAAGCTTGGTTGATGGTTTTTATCTTGGTTTAGGCTGGTTACTAAAGCTTGGTTGATGGTTTTTATCTTGGTTTAGGCTGGTTACTAAAGCTTGGTTGATGGTTTTTATCTTGGTTTAGGCTGGTTACTAAAGCTTGGTTGATGGTTTTTATCTTGGTTTAGGCTGGTTACTAAAGCTTGGTTGATGGTTTTTATCTTGGTTTAGGCTGGTTACTAAAGCTTGGTTGATGGTTTTTATCTTGGTTTAGGCTGGTTACTAAAGCTTGGTTGATGGTTTTTATCTTGGTTTAGGCTGGTTACTAAAGCTTGGTTGATGGTTTTTATCTTGGTTTAGGCTGGTTACTAAAGCTTGGTTGATGGTTTTTATCTTGGTTTAGGCTGGTTACTAAAGCTTAGTTGATGGTTTTTATCTTGGTTTAGGCTGGTTACTAAAGCTTGGTTGATGGTTTTTATCTTGGTTTAGGCTGGTTACTAAAGCTTGGTTGATGGTTTTTATCTTGGTTTAGGCTGGTTACTAAAGCTTGGTTGATGGTTTTTATCTTGGTTTAGGCTGGTTACTAAAGCTTGGTTGATGGTTTTTATCTTGGTTTAGGCTGGTTACTAAAGCTTAGTTGATGGTTTTTATCTTGGTTTAGGCTGGTTACTAAAGCTTAGTGGATGGTTTTTATCTTGGTTTAGGCTGGTTACTAAAGCTTGGTTGTGAGGATGTAGATGCAACACAAGGGAATTGATCAATGACAAGTGACAGTTCGAAAAATCCATCCTTTGTGATTAGTTAAATCCCTTACATTGCGTTACGTCGTTGTGTTGAGTCTCTTGTGGGAATTAAGCTTTTTGAGGATTGGGATAGATATGACAAAATTTAAATAAGAAATAATCAATGAATTGGATTACGATGATGAATGAATTCATACAGCTGGTGGTTTGAAATGCTGTTTAGATAACTTTAAAACATTAAATTTTATTTTCTTTCAGATGCAAGAAGAAAGATTCACCCACCTAGCAAAAAAGCATGTGATCAGCAAATTGAAGCCCTCGTCCTAAGGATACAACGTCTGGAGCAAAAACTTGTATCCTTTACAATGAAGGTTTTAGTGTATTACTTGGTACAATTCTCTTCTTGAATTGTACAAAAAAGGCATTGATGCAGAAGGATTTTGTTTTCTAATTTCAAGGGCATCCCAGTGAGAACACCTCCCCTTCTATCTCTCCCTCCCCCAAGTGAGGACATCCTCTTTCATCTCCCTCAGTGGTGAGGACCACTCCACACCCCAAAATTCAGAATATACCCATGGTACACACAAATCTGATTGTGTTTCTGGATACATGTAACAAATGATACTGATAAATTGTTCTTAACATTGTAAACATAGAAATTTATGAAGGCACACTCAGCTGAAAATGTCAGCCCGTCAAGTTCACAAGAAAGGAAAACGCATATATTAAACACATTAAAAGAAGACAAAGAAAATAAGATGAAAAAGAGGAAAGAAATTGATGAACGGCTTAAAGTTATGAGTAGTGCCATTAATAGAAAGGTATTTAGAAAAAAAATTATTTTGTCTTTATTTAATTGCATGTCATGGGTTGGCAAAGAAACCTATGCCAAAATATTGGATAGGGCACCCCCTGCTGCTTGCTCTATGCATTTTTGCTCAGTTTCTAAGAAATTTATTTATTTCTACAGTAAACCCCTCCTTTGGGACACCCTTGTTCAGTGGACACTTGTTGATGAATATATTTTAATACTACGGACACCCAAATTAAGGGGGGACACTTTTTTGGTGGTGTCTTCAAATGTACAGTACTATCTGACCAATTTGAGAGAATAGAATGCAAATCAAACACAGTCATGGAAAGACTTCAGAAAACTTGGATTCACAACTTAATTCGAAGTAAGTAAACTTTTGTTCAGACGTTAACAATTATTAATGTATTTTCCAGAGTGATGAATTGTCCAAAAAACAGGCACGGCAGCCTGCAAGGTCCATTGACAAGTTAGAGTCTATGATAAAGAGACTAGAGTACCAGCTGGAAAAGAATCACTTTACCGTACGAGAAGAAACGAGGATCGTACATGAAATAGACCGTCTCAAAAGATCCAAGAAAACTCTTAGGTTAGTAGTAAACAAAAAATATTTTACTAAACAACTTTGCTACAATAAAAAAAATGTTAATATTGAATACGGTAGCTGATATAAATTGAGAATTGTCTGGTCTACTGTCTATCTACTGTAATACACCTTTTACACCAGAATTTTTAGGTCAAAAGGTCATCCATACATGATCAATCATTGCTTTGTTGCTATGTAAACAAACAAAATAGAGGGCGGTATTTACAATTTTAATGTGAATAGGGTCTCTCCGGGAGTTATCAACGTTTTGAATGGTCACAAACTCTGGGGTGTCTCTGGAGATCACTGCAGAGTTTGGTGTGAAAGGGGTAGAATTTGGCCTTCCAGTATAACTACCTTCTGAAAATGCAGTCTTGTCTTAATTGTAACCCTTTCACTTTGTTTACCATAATATTATGATTCTATGTGAACTTTCGACTAAATGCACTCATGGTCTTTCAAAGCTGCCATTTTCAGAATTCTTGCTATTTTTTCATTTCCATATCTGTCTATTCAAAGTTTTACTGCAATACCATATTTGGAATTAAAGCCATGATGACCGAATAAGGCATATCCTGTTTACATTGTTCATAGATCAATTCTTATACCCTTGTTGTAAAGTATTCACAATATCTATCTATGAATTACTGTAATTCTCAATTAAATACATACTTAAAATATTTTGTATATACTATTATTTCTGTTTATTCAGGGAGTATATAGGTGAAAAAGAAGAACTCGATGTGGAAATAGCAAAGAAGAATAGATTAAGAGCAGAGAGGGAAGTAAGTTAGTTAAATTTTTAGAAAAATAATTTGTTTTAAGCATGGTATCATCATTATTATGATGTTGCTCAATACAGTAAAATTTAATTAAACAACACTACCCTTGTTCGTTCATCCGTGTAAATAAAAAAAAATGAGTTGGGATAGACAGACCAGGAATTGCTCTTTTATTGTGGACTGACAATTTCATAATAGGCCAAGGCCAGACAGACTCCACCATAATGTGGTTAGTGGTTTGTGGCTTTTGGCACAATGGGTAGCAGATATTGTTTAGTATATTGTGATTACCTACTCTAGTCTAAGGTCGTGTTCGTACGGTGGTTAAAATAAGCGCTTAATTTCACCCATGCCTCGGGTTATAAATTGAGCGTTGTTCGTACTTGAAATATTTAACCGCTTAAATGCTTAATCGACGAATCACAAACCGGAAATTACGTTTTAAGGTCAGTTGTCTTTACAACCTACAACCCCATTTTCGCACGCTAGTTTCGTGTTGTATATTTTTTACTCGCGATCTTTCTTTACAATAACAATTACTTGCTACCTTTTACACTGCTTATCCTTGCGACAAACCTTATGCCTCTTAACGCCGATAATCCTGCCGAAATATGCCTTCTCCTGACGACCATTATTTTACTCATTGACGAAGAATTTGAGCCCAATGTTACACGACGGAAACACCACCGACCAGCGGCTCCCCGACCAGCGGCTCCCCGACCAGCTAGGCCTACTAAGCGGTCTACACCAACAAGGACAGCACCAGCTGACGATCGCTCTCGAAGCGTGTATGGAAGAGCTTCGTAGGAGAAATGACGGGCCTAGGCAGCGAACGTTTGTCAAAATTTGACACATTGCCTCTATCGGAGATTTATTATCCTCGAAGGCCGAGTATAATTGGATTATCGCTGAAATAACCTGCAAATTTGGTGAACATTTTACCTCGAATTTTTTGTAGCCTGAGGCAAAAGTTAATTGGATCACGCGAACGGAAATCGGGAATAAGCTGGTATTTTCAACCCCTACGAACAGGCCCTAAGCCTATTGACACAAGCTTCACATCAAGGATCACGGACATCACCCCTTATACTATTAATTAAGCTCTTTCTACACTATCAAACTTTATGTGACAAAAAAATGTGATGTGCACATTATGGACATGGTGATGTCATTTCACTACCATATTTGGGCATATCACTACCATATTTGGGCACAGACACCTTTCTTGTCAAACTAGTTTGATAGTGTAAACAGAGTTTTGGCATTATAATTAACTATGATTTTGTTTTGAAACAGAAACTTTTCAAAGAGATTAGTAGGGTGAGTGAAGAAGAGCATAAAGTCAAGAAACAGCTGAAAGAAGTGCGAAGCCAGGCTACTGTAGAATGCACTAGCCTAAAGAAAGGTAATAAATGAGGGCTAGAAAAGAGATGCTATAACATGCTTCCTAATGTCCTTGGTTAAGTTTATACATGCTTTGTCCAATACATGCATTTGTCTAAAAAACTGTGATGTGTCCCCTATGTGCACATGATGATGTCATATCACTACCATATTTTGGCATATCACTACCATATTTGGGCACATCACACTTTTTTCATCAAACTAGTTTGATAGTATAGACAGAGAATTACGAGTATAGCAGAATTTATTTATTATTATTTTATACTTATAGCTGTATTTCTCTAAATGTAAAAAAAACTTGGGCGGAGTCATTCTCTCTTGACCTTTGACACATTCTATATATATATTTCGAATTCCATGATATTGTCAGTATATTTCTGCACCATCAATAAATAATGTTAATAGTTTCTTAATGCTTCTTGTAGAAATTGATGAACTGTACAGCCAAAAACGAAAAATTCAAGCAAACTATCAAGTTGAGCTAAAGCAGTTCCACGAACAACGTGCAATGCTACGTGAGCAAAACGAACGACAGAAGACACTACAACGCGAAGCGAAACACAGAGAATTGTAAGTTTGAAAACAAAAGTGATAGGATAAAATAAAACAAATACCGTTGGCATCCAAAAATAAAGAATTGGAAATAATACCAGCAATGAATATAGGGGATGTCATAATAAGGGTTTGAAAAGTAAAGGGATAACCATATTTGGAAAGTAAAGGATAACCATATTTGGAAAGTCAAGCGTGGTTCCCACTAGTGACGCAACGCAAGGACGTAACGCAACGCAAGTGAATTGACCAATCACAAGCGATGGCTTATTCGCTTGTGATTGCTAACTGTTTATAACTTCGCTTGTCATTGGTTAAAACGCTTGCGTTGCGTTTACGTCCTTGCATTACGTTCTAGTGGGAACCAAGCTTAAAGGATAACCATATTTGAAAAGTAAAGGATAACCATATTTGGAAAGTAAAAAATAATCATATTTGGAAAGTAAAGGATAACCATATTTGGAAAGTAAAGGATAACCATATTTGGAAAGTAAAGGATAACCATATTTGGAAAGTAAAGGATAACCATATTTGGAAAGTAAAGGATAACCATATTTCGAAAGTAAAGGATAACCATATTTGGAAAGTAAAGGATAACCATATTTGGAAAGTAAAGGATAACCATATTTGGAAAGTAAAGGATAACCATATTTGGAAAGTAAAGGATAACCATATTTGGAAAGTAAATGATAACCATATTTGGAAATACATGAATAATGCCCAAATAAGGCATATCCTGTTAATGTCCATGTGATTAATTGAATTACCATTTATTCTTTGCTTTATTATTATTATTAAAATAAATTTCTAATCATTTTTGTTTTATTTTTAATTGTTGTCAACTGTTATATTTTCATGTTATTGTTTTGTCAAATTGTATTGTACTGATGATCAGCTTTGGCCGAATGAACCATCCTCATTAAATGTTGTTGAAATAAAAAAAAAAATTATTTATGAAAACATTTTTTTTTCTTAAATTTGTAGAAAACAGAAAATTAAGGAACAAGTTTCCGAGCCGTTCTCCTACAAGTTAAAAGTTTGCAACATATTAAACATCTACCTCGTAAGATGCAGAAGTGATAGCACTGATTCAGGGCAAAACCATACTTTAACAGATAGGAACTCTCTCTTCGTACCTCCCATTCAAGATGCTGCTGCTAGCTCTAGTCATTTTCCAACCAGTAAGTATTGTAGTGCATTTCTCTATCACATTTTATAGGCCCATGGTTCAACACCAGGGCCAGAATCAATGCTTTCTGTGATCTACAGTGATTTTAGCGAATTATGGCGGCCATCTTTTCCTAGATTTTGATTTTATTTAACATACGATACGATAACCATATGTACAGTATTATCAACAACGAGGTACAAATGAAATTGGTTTGTTTACAATTTGATTTACATACAATTATACAATGAATACAAAAAAAAACCATGTGATCAATGAATCTAAAGAGATCTTATAAACTTGCTATTAAATACAAGAATAGAATTATAAACAAATGATTGTCAGCAATGTTTAGTGTTTTGATTCAGAGTGATCATTCTACCAGTTTGGCTAAGCTTAAAGACACCTTCCCTACGTTTTTTAGATCTAATTTAAGATCACAAACTATATTTAATGTAAAAATAATACTATATGGTCCTATTGCGATAACTTTTTTCGTCTTTAAATGGTTAAAAATGTGTAAAATAAGTCGATTCTAATAATTATAGCGGCCCGCTATAAATCCCAAAATGCATTGCGTGCGGATTGATATTTTTGTTTTTCTTCTGTAATTCACCCACTTTTCGATCGATTGTGAGGCCAAAACAAATGGAAGACTCCTAACTTTTCAGCGAAAATACCGGGTTTTCCCCAATTTGTATCAACGGACTCTGGCAAAAATAGAAAGACAATTAATGCAGCAACTAAACAACGTCAGGCTAGGTATATAGCTAGCGTACGATGTTCGTACGTTACCGATGTTTACCAGCTAGGCCTACAAAACTAAGCCTAGCTAGGCTAGGCCTAAGACCGCCCACGAGAGGTCAGTCGCCGCGAGCTACTTACTGTAGGTAGTGCATAGTTTGTCACTTTTTATCATAATTTACCATAAAACGTACATTTAAGACAAGGAATGATCTGGTTTAATGTTTTTAAAGTAATATATATGTATTATTTTTACAAAACGTCACAAATTGTAGGGAAGGTGTCTTTAAAGAATTTATTTAGAGGGTGATCAGGAATGCGATCGGGATCCTGAGATTAGTAAAAAAAACACCTATATTTACCCACCAAGTGTTTCATATATATATATATATATATATATATATATATATATATATGTAATTAATTACTGTTCCTTAAAGATGTCCTCACCAGAGGGAGACGTGGTGGGATGTTGTCCTTGCCATGATACAAATATCCTCATCAGAAAACAAAAATCCACTGTATGAATATGCCCTTCTATGTAAACCTACAGAAACATATTCAACATTCTAGAAATAAAAAATTGTTATTTATAGAAATAGGAAACAATGTAAAACCAATGAAAGAACAGTCAGGAACTTTCTAGTAGTATATTATTTATAGAAACAATAAACAATTTGGATTTAAAAATAAGATATTGATTATGTACTTGGCTGTCTGTCTGTCTGCAAGATTATGCCAAAACAAGTTGTGACTAGTCTTAAGCTCTGTCTACACTATCAAATAAGTTTGAAAAAAAAAATGTGATGTTCCCAAATATGGTAGTGATATGACATCATCATGACTTGACACCTTGTCTCCTTTATTACCAAACTGCTATGCTAAACAAACTGTAATGAGTCATTCCTTAACTGGTTTAGGTATCTTTAAGTGGTTTCTGTTTTTTTGTTTTTTTCTTGTCTTTGTAGACTAATTACATGTGAATTTGTGTATCAGCCTTGTGCTGCCATTTATGTTTTTATATGCAATTGTTGAAAAATATACCTAAGAAGAAGACCTAATGCTTTGTCTACACTATCAAACTTTATGTGAAAAAGAATGTGATGTGCCCATATATGGACATACTGATGTCATATCACTACCATATTTGGGCATATCACTACTTTTTGTCACATAAAGTTTGATAGTGTAGACAGAGCTTTAGTACACTGAAGACTAAAATAGAATGATGGTACGCAATCAATAGTGATCTATGAGATTTTCTTACATTATGCTTTTGTTATATCTTAAATACACTAGTGCTCATAAACTTCATATCATATAAGAATTTAAAAAGGATTTTATTGTTGTGGTAAAGTTTTTTTTTACACTGCTGGAAAAAACATACAGTTTTCCCTACTAAGTTTATTATAACCTCTTTTAATAGATACCTCACTTTCAACATCGTCCTCTTTTAATGAAGATGTTGTTCGTGTCATTATACGCAAGAAGAACGAGGAAGATGAATGGATGTTTGCTGGTAACGTGACCAGGATGAGGAAAAAACAAGCTAAGATGCGCAACCGAAAACCGTCATGGAGGGTATGCTTAAAAAGATATATATATATATATATATTTCCCAATAATGCAGGATATATATCATCACATATCATACATTAATTATAACACACCTGAGTAGATTCTGGTCATTTGATTGGATAATAAATGAATGCTTTATATGTGTGCAATGGAACAAATAATTTCATTTGGTAAAAGACGAAATGTTCTTTTTTCACCTCATGAAATTATTTGTACCATTGCATTCATAAACATTTATTTTATTATTTGTATAATATTGAGACTTTCATCTCACCAGATTTCATACTGAAACTTTTGTTTTTGTTTGTCAGTTTTGAAAATAATTGATTAAATTGTATGCTTAGTATAGTATCTCAATGAAAGAAAAGTCTAAGCAGTTTTATTTTTTACTTTCAGATTAAGAGCATCAGTCATCCACCAGACATTTTTCCATTGTTTTCTGAAGTAGGTCTGACAGCGCCCTCATCAGTTGGGGATGTAGCTGATGTACTTGCTCAACTACAGAAAGTCAAGGTAAAGGGAAATGTTATACAGTATCTGCAGAGTGTCTGTAGAATGCATTATGGAGAAAATGTCGTCTCTCATCTCAAATTCAAAATAAATATGTGGTCTAGAGTATATCTATATTATAAGAGAGGCATTTATATGTTTGCTTCATTGGGATATCAAAATGACCAGAATGGTCCTGGGAAGGTGCCATGTATTTATATAATGGATTTAAAATTTTGATTAATGTTACCATATCTTAATTTAATATTTTATTTTTTATACAGATCATGAATTTAATTTTAATCAGACTTATTCTTATATGATGTTTATATATTATGTTTTTGTAGAGGGCCTTTCAAGTCAGCTGTACATTTGTAGTGCAGCTGTTAGAGATACCCTCGTGAAATAAAGTCAAATGAATAAAATAAATGAGAAAAATTGTCCACCATCTTGGATCCAAGATGGCAGCCATAATGGCATTCTTTTGCTTTGGCAAGTGTATATCCTATTCAAACTATAATAGGTTTATATATAATTTTTTCAAGCTATTTCTTGAATGGTATTTAATGCAAAAACCTTAATAAATATCACAATTTTTTTGTTATATATATTTATTTATATTCACAGGATCAGTATGAACAATGTTCACGTAAGAAAACATCCGACGCTGGAAACACAGGAATTGATTCTGGTACGGCATCCAGCTCTGAATGTTACTCCCCAAGTACAGCTGAAATGGTACCTGATTATAAGAAATATGGTTCTATACAAAAATCTGAATTAAATGACGGTACCGATCCAACGAACAATGAAGAGGATGATATTGATAGTGTGTTTGACGACAACACCGACAACATTGTGTGCGCTGTTGACGAAGATGATGACACATATCAAAAAGGGGTGTCAATTATACCAAGTTTTAAGATTAACGACGAGCGACCTCAGTTAAAGTTAAAAATCTCAACCAATCATTTCGAGTCCGAAGTTTCACTGCCAAAGCAATTTCAAGACCAGTGTACATTAGAAGCTACCGATGCCTTAACTAGCCAAGATGTTACTCCTACTGAGGATAGATTCGCGTCTGAATTCGAGGCTGAGAAATTACTGCCAGAAGACAATGTGCTTAAAGTTGGAACAGAGTTTTGATGACAATTTATGTGTCAAATGTATGTTAATTACTAATAAAAGCCTAAAAGCAGTGGCGTAACAGCGATGAGGCCTTAGAGTTTAAGGGCCCTCTGAGCATGAGCAGCCTGATGCAAGTATCCAGCCTTTATGAGTGCTAAACCAGGGCCTTTTCCCCCCGCCTTACGCCACTGCCTAAATAAATTTTGTTACCAAAGCACAGCATCACTTTAAAAACATGGTCAGTAGGTCAGATTATTTTTTTTTGGTGATTATATTGATGACAAAAATAATTATGCAGTCTTGCTAAAAAACTAGGGCAAATTTGAAAGTAACATTATAGAGGGCGCTATAGAAATTTAAATAATGCATGGTATCATGGAGGTATAATGATGGTATTAAAGAAAGCTTAATGCTTAATTACTGTACCTAGATTTTACGAAATTTCAGGTCGTTGGGCCTAGGCAACATAATTTCTTTAGGCTTAGCCTCTAGGTAGTGCAAAAATAAATGCAAGATTCTCTCAAAAACTGAGTTTTAATGTTATGCTAAGTGTAATACCTATTCACACATACAAGATATGATATATGTTACACTGAGATGAATGTTACGTCGTGTGAAAGCACTTTTTGTACAGCCTGTATTAAGTATAAGACTTAATACACAGATTTTACAATTTTATTAAATGCATGAAATATGTGTTTAGTTTTGTTACATTCTCTTGTATGTGTTGATAGAGTATACACTAGGAATCTTAACTTATGTAAAAATAAATTATATATGTATATTTTAGCTTTCATGCAAATGTTGTGTGTGGTATTTAATTGGTTTCTATTCTATACTTTAAAAATAATTCAGACAGTCATTTGCAAAACTGAAGAAGAAAATTGTATTTGTTAAATTAAGCAACACTAGAGACAGGGTTGTATATTGCAAGCATTTTGTTGTTGCCTCTCTACCCAGGAGTTTTAATTGGTTCAAAGTGTAATTAAAATGTATAAAAATACCCTTCCATTAATTGTTTGCCCCCGCCTGTGTGAAACCAACCTGCGATGTTTGCAGCACTGTTGCGTCATCGGTTCCCACTTATGATTACGCAATACAGTACTTTGCATCGATACGTAGCTACATTGCATTGTTTCATGAGTGGGAACCATGCTTAAGACAAAATCACTCCCTAGGTGTAATAAGGCTTGGGTAAAAAATAAATAAATAACACTTGGCAAGGGATGCTCCAATCTGTTCTTGTAGTAGTTGTATGGCTATGATTTTAAGAAAATATAACATAATTCAAAACAAATATTATTTTGTATGTTACAAGCATTCCATCAACCAGGAGAATAGTTGTTCTTCAACATTTATCTAGGCCTTATTCTCCATGGACAGAGAATGAAATAATAAAAGTTAGGGTGAAAATGGTCATGTTACAAGAGTTGTCAAACAATACAGATTATCTGATAAAAAGTTGGAAGCCTTTTGCCATTTTCCCCCTGACTCCGATTCTTTTTTTGAAATCATAGCTGTATTCTAGAATTTTGCTCAATGTTATGTTTTGCAAATTTTAAAATGTATGAAGCTTTATTATTGTATGTTTTTTTATTCAAGTGGTGAACCTTGACCTTAATAATTAATTTAATCAGTAAATTTGTTATTGTTTTCTAATATGAAACATTGTCTAAAGCTCTGTCTACAGTGAGTGGCCGAGCGGTTAAGACAGTGGAACCGTAATCACGTAGCCATAACATCGGCATGGGTTCGAGGCTCACTCACTCTATGGTTCTGGTGGTAGAACGAGTCTTCTCGGATAAGGACTATAAACCGTTGGTCCAGTGTACACAACTTGCTCGTGTGCACTTTAAAGAACCTAGTACATCTTTCAAGACGAGTAGGGGGTTACCCCGGTGTAGTAGTACATCACAGCCACTGATCACCAACTGGGCCCTCTGGGAGATCAGTCTTTGACTGAAGAGGTCACCCAGTATAAAGATAAAACAAACAAATACACTATCAAACAAGTTTGATGATCAAAAGTATGATGTGCCCAAATTTATTTATTTTTTATCATCTTTACTGAGGGTAGCCTATCCAGTTTCAAATAGAACTGTTTAGGGCCCTCGAATAGAACTGATCATTTAGGGCCCTCAAATATGGTTGTGATATACTGACTGTACTTAAATATGGAACGGTAGTGATATGACATCATCATGTCCATATATAATATGGGCACATCAAATTTGTTTGTCACATAAAGTTTGATTGTGTAGACTGAATATGAACCTTAGCCCCATAGGGATCTGGTTATTCAAATTGTAATAAAAATGTTTACAGCATGTATTCTTGCTTAGATACTTTAGTTATGTTGGTGGTACAGTTATATGCTATGTTAATTAAGGCCAGTAGAGTCGGTTCGTATCGAGTTGCTACTAAAGTTGCAATTAGGGTTAATAATAATTAATAAAGGTACTTATTAAAGGGAAATGACTGACGACTTTCGTGTGATTGGTTAATTGAAACTGGGTTTCTATAACACATTTGATTGTATTCTTGCCATTTGATTGGTTAATTACGGATCACTTACTTACTTCAGTAAGTAATTACGCATCACGTTTATGCTTGCAATTGGTCAATCATACATGCATTTATAAGAATATATTTTTATGAGTTGGATGAAAAACTTCATATTCAACTAATGAAAATATTCGTTCCATTGCATAAATAGAACATTCTGTTGGGCAAATTTATAATTTGGGTTAGTGATTTCGTAATTGCTAAAATTACTGATGAGAATCAAAAGAGTCATAAACATTAATATTTATTCAAGATGTTAGAGCAATTGTTTTGTATGTTAAAGGTAATCATTAGTGTATCTTCGTGAAAACACAGAATCCAGTTCAGATGTGTAATGGGTGTAGTCATGCTAATGTCACTCCGTGGCGCCATCCACAACTTGTTGATGCTGTAATAAATTGTATTGATATGAATTGTAATTAATATTTTAATTATTCATAATGAGGATAAATGTGAATTGTAGTAATCCAGAATGACTCCATTATTTATTTTTTGCTGCAGATAGCACAAAATGCTGTTATATTTTAGGTTAGTTGATCATAATATAAAGAGTCCAATTTTTATGTAATATTTATCATTGAATACATTTTTCCAAACAAATCAGTCTTGATTGAACAACATTTTATTCTGTATTTAAGTGGAGTAGAACTTTCTGTCCGTTTTAAATGATTTAACTTTTTGCTTATTTTATTTGAAACATACACACACACAGTAGTTTGTCTTTTTGTTTATAACTACTATTATTTATACAAGTTTTCAGTTTTATACCCATTTGAAATTTTCGAACCACTAGTGAGGTTTTTAACAAAAACTAAGTAAACTATTAAAGATATATTGTCCCCCTGAAAAAATATTTTTTTATTTTGACAAAAAATGTAATCAAAAACATTATTGACTGGCAGTTGAATTTAACCATTTATTTTGTATTTTTATAAGTGAAAACATTCTTTTTTTAAATTAAAATTATAGATATTATTTATGTTTTTTTGTTATCAAGTTCTAATCTGTAATTGTGTTCATGTACCTCATTTCACTCACAAAGCGTTACAAAACGTTATATGTGCGAGAAGAGAAGCTTCTAAGCTCAACATGCACCTATCATATCACCAAGTTTATACACACTGGTTTGCGACCAGGCATGTTTAAACTCTTTTGCTAGTGTTGGCGTTTTATCTGTTATCTTTTTTTTTTCGTTTTTAATTTTTATCAGTTTTTTTTTCTTTTCAGTTAACAGTGAACAGTTTTAAGATATGATGTTAAACTACTATATATTCAACTATATTTTTGAATTGTAGATACTGAATAAAATATAATTAAATGAAATTTATTGATGACTTAAGTTAATGAACAATAAATTGACTGATTCAGTTTTTATTTGTGTTGTTTGTGTATTTGTTGCCAAAGCTCTGTCTACAGTTATCAAACTAGTTTGACAAAAATGTGTGATGTGCCCAAATATATTCACTGTGTCTATATAATATGGGTACATCACATTTTTTTGTCGCATAAAATTTGATAGTGTCAGTCAGGTTTTCAGAATATTTTTATTAAAAGGACTCGAACCAAAGAAACTTGTCTTGATAATTGTTCAACAATTGATTCACTATGAGAGGGTGCATGGAACTTGGCCACTCCAATCAGATACATGAATTTGCATACATGCCTTCTTCACGGTTAAGCACCACAATGTGCTGAGCATATCATGGAGGAAAGAAAGCTCTGTCTACACTATCAAACTTTATGCGACAAAAATATGTGATGTGCCCTTATATGAACATGATGATGTCATATCACTACCGTATTTGAGCATATCACTACCATATTATTTGGGCACATCACACTTTTTTTCAAACTAGTTTGATAGTGTAGACAGAGCTTTATACAGGTGGGATTATACTCAAGTCAGTGCGTACTTTATGTGGAAGGAACACAACTTTATAAACAAATATTATTCTTTCAATTGGTTTTATTAAGATCAAAACATAGATTATTCACCAAAATAGTTACTGTACATCAATATTTGCAAACAGTGCAAGGTGTAGAAATTCAATCATTATTAATGGACCGAAAAATGTTTCTCCACAAGAGAATAAAACACTGAATAAATAAAATATATAGTTTTCACATACATATTTATATACTTCTATGGTATTTACCAATTAATTTAATATGTATGAACTATAAGGCAATTATACTAATTAAAGATATTTTATACAAGTTTATCAATTAATTGATTCCAAAAATTACAATCATTTTGGTTTTCAAAAGTTCAGAATACCATTTGATTTTGGTTAAATTATAACCATATTTGGATCCTATTATCTTGTCTGATCCAACTGGATATGAAACTGGAATGTAGTAATAATGGACGTCTGCTCTGATCTTTTATTTACAAAGAAATGCTGTACATTCGTTTTTCGTTGTAAGTCTGGAGGCAGTGGATTCTATTTCTTACTGGGTGCAATGATTCCTTCCAATTGGGTCTGTTAAATAAAAGTATAATGTAAAATAAAATATATATTACTGTAGTCACAAAATAATTAAACAATAAATTAAAAAATATATAGTTAACTCTTCTAAAAACTGGAATGCCACAAAATGTGTTTATACTATTCAAAATTCCTTATTTACAATGATCCTAAGGAAAACACAGTTATAATAAAACAATTCTGCAAATTCTATAAATGAATACTACTTAATCCTTATTAATGCTATTTAAGGGAAATGTTTAATTTAAGTGTGATTGGTGAATATGACCACTGACTTTTCAGTACATTCTGGGTCAATGTATCGGTTTCTGGATTTGGAAGAGTTTTTTTTTTTAGTGCACTGCTGTCATTTTAAAAAAAAAACCTGACAAAATATGGAAATATAAAAATAGTTAAATGTGAGTGTACCTTTAATTGTTGGTTTGTCCTTTTAAGGAATTGAATCTCTTCCGAGTGTTTCTTTTCTTCAACCTGTCTTCGTTCGGCTTCTCTTTTTTCAATAGCATCGCATTTAGCCTTCAATTCGTTAACGCCACGTTCAAGATCTCGTTTGTCTTGTTCTAGTTCTTGTATCTAGTAAAAAAATATAAAAAACGATTCATATTATTATAAGATTTTATTGAAAAGAAAGAATTGTCGTTTAACGATAAGTCTACGTCCTGTGATCAATCATTAATCATTATAAATGTTATTTCTCAAATAAAAACAAAAGTAAATTGCTAAAATAATACATAATAAATGAGAAAAGGGGTACCCTACAATATGAGATGATTAATTTACATGCTTAACTTTCAACTTGCAGTCTATCGGCTAAATTTATCGAAGCCCATACTATCACATCAAACTCTAAATATTACTTAACCTAACCCCTTAAATAATCTCTTATTATTATACTATCACACGGGATGAAGGTTAGTGTTAGAAGACAACCAATTAAGACTTCTTTTTATTCTGGTTTTCCTGTACCTTTTTCTCCATGTCTGCCTTGCCTTGTTCAGCCTGCAGAGCTTTTCTCATACCAAATGCTACACTGCTTTCATACAATGTCTGATAAGCGGCAATTGTCATGCGGATTTCATCTCTTACCCGCAGCAAAAGAAGACCTCGTTCTGCACAATTAATTGTCACCTGTCTAATCAATTCATCTAAAAAAAACATCAAGAAAAAAAAACATCCAAGATTGAATTACCTATAAATCATTATCAAAATTAATAAATTGAATTTTAACATTGGAAACAATTTCTAGACCTGAATAGAAAAAAAAAACGAAAAAAAAAAATGTTTTCACTTGTAAAATGACAAAATAAATGGTTAAATTCAACCAAAAATCCATTGGCTGGAAGCCAATTTGACCATTTTTTGCTTTAAATTACATTTTTTTCAGGTAAATAAAATTTTTTTCGATCCAATTTTTGGTCAGGGTGGATAACTATTGTGTTACATTAAAATGAAATATTCACAAATTATTTTTTCAGGGGGACAATACATCTTTAAATTATTATAAAATAGCACAATCAATAGTCTATTTTGTGCATATTTATGTTATATAATTCTTTGATAGTATTTACCAAAACATTGTGAGTAAAGTTCTCTCCTGACGGGACAAATGCCTGTTTCCCTTGCTTGTCGTTGTTGTAACCTCATATCAAGCTGTTCTTGAAGATTGACCACATCAAGTCGGGTGGCTGGTGTACTGGACACCTGTTGAACCCACAGTTGACCATTTTCTGTCCACTCTCTAAAAATTATGAAGAATGAAGTTAGGTATTTGTAGGACATTAAACAAGAAAAAACAGAATTTTAGCAGTTATTATTATTATTTATTCAGGCAAAAGATACATTTTACAAAATATAATACAAGTCAACAAATTAAACAAACATGACGTAAGAAGTTTTCAATTTAACTATTGTTTTCATATTTACCTAGGCGGTAGGATGGAATTAAGTATTTCGTCCGTTTGTTGTGCCTTCTGGGCATCCATTGGAGGCAGTTTACTTCCGCCTTTTGGAGGTGGACTTGGTACAGGACCACCATTGCTAGTATTAGGTGGTGGAGAGCTGGTCTTCAGAGCTCTTGCCTGGAAATATATGGTTAGACTATGATATAGGCTATGGTAACTAAAGGTGTAAAATAGATTTCATTAATTTAAACACTGAATGAACAATGAGTGTATTTGTTTTGCATGATGATGAAGGTCCATCAGATTGACGTCCTCTAAAATTCACATTACAGTTGTAGGCCTTCTTTTTCTTTATTTTCAAGATTCCTTTTGCCTATTTAATTTTAGCATATTCTACCTACCAGCCTACTAGGCCTAGGCCTCCCCTCACTCAGGTTTAAAGGGTAAAGGCGAGTCCCGTATTCATTCTGAACGTAGGGGAATGAGCTGTTAGGAGCTCATTGTACTAAGCCTCGGCATTATGTGGTAGGGTGGCCAGTTCCTTTCCACGCCGCCTTTTTTCTCCCTAGTACTACGTACTACTAAGCCTAGTAGTACTAGGCCTAGTAGTATTTTCAACCAGGTACTCATTTACAGCTGAGTGGACTGGGAGTTGTCGGGAATTGAACCCGGGTCTATCTGTATGACAGTCAAGTGTCCTAACCACTCGGGGAATAATTTCGCCAGTGTACCATAGCAAAAAGCTATACAAAACAACCTTTTTGCTACCCATTTTGGCGCTACTCATGCCGAAACTTTCCCTCTTACCACTCTACCCGTCAAATGATGCTTTAGACGGGTACTGAAACCAGGTTTTGCCTGAGTCTAATCGATCTAATCGCATTACACATCAAAAGACTAGGCCGCGCGACCTTACGAAGTGTCAATAAATCACTGGGAAATGTGTCCGATCAAATTACTCTCTCATGGTCAAATGAAGTGACTGAATGTTTGAAAATGTGTTTTTCTATAAAATAATAGTAATATCATTTGTTTAACCATGAATAAAAAGAAAAAGTGATATATCAGCAATTTCAAATCGTAAAAATTGATTAATTCTACGCGAAGTTAGAATTCGTTGAAAAATCACAATTTCCAGGCTGTGGAGAAAATCGAGCCGGCCAGAGAGACGACACACGAGGTCTTGGCGTATGAATATTTTACAAGCGTGGTACAGTGATTTGTTTTTGAATTATCATGTATTAATATTAATAATAAAATGTCTTTAAAAACAATACTGTATGTAGTTTTTAATACCTTTGCCTTTATTTAAGATGTATTAAAATATAAAATCGAACAATTAATTTTGTTTACAGTATATACATAACTACTTTATTGTAGCGTAGGTATTATGTTCGTACAAAAACAAAACAATTGTCGCGACAAAACACGTGTGATGTGGGCTTTCCATCAAACATGTGTACAGTATTTTGAAAATAATGCCGAAGAAAGCCAAGATGAGGCGAAGCATTCATATAAAAAAAATGAATATTTTAGGCCGGGCCTAGGCCTAGTAGTGGTATTATGTCATGGAAGTCACTCGCTCGAGTATGTAAATAAAACCTTATTTAACACATTTTGTTACAGTTAATCCGATATTTAGCCTAGGAGTTCCACGTATGGACTGCCATGTATCTTCGTTAGATTTTCGTAGGCTACGATATGATGGATTGAGTACTTAATTACAATCGACCTTAGCCTAGCAATAAGCCCGGCCAAGCCTATACCGATCGTGAGAAGTCGTTTCGTCCTATATATATATATTATAAATATGTTGTTATATAAATGAATAAATATTTGGATTTTGTTACTTTATATTCGTTTCAGTTCTATTTTGTTGAGTGTTTTGGTTGCTGCCTTTTTTTTAATGTTCAGTAAAAAAGTTCACAGGAAATACCTAGATAGCTTACATGCTTTAATCCATTTAGCATTTAATGGGGTCACATGCTGAGTAAAG
The DNA here is from genome assembly GCF_964355755.1 of Antedon mediterranea. Lineage (NCBI taxonomy): Eukaryota > Metazoa > Echinodermata > Crinoidea > Comatulida > Antedonidae > Antedon > Antedon mediterranea. The sequence goes on along the minus strand of NC_092670.1, from coordinate 34,289,159 downwards.
TCATTAAGGCTGTCACTATCAAGGTCAGGCAAAACCTGGTTCAAAAGTTGGAAATTTGGTAAGAGGGAAAGTTTCCTCATGTGCAGTTTCGCAACAAACCGTTATATCTTCGATTTCTCAACTAAACTTTCCTTTTTCACACTCACAACATAATATTCATGTATTTACTTTTGAAATAGAAATGTTTTCAGCTGGCGTAATAGAGGTTAAATTAATATTTCATTACTATTATTATTATTCATATTCATATTAATAAATAGGGCCTATCAAAGAAAATTCTTTATAAAACCACACTGCAGTTTAAAAATAAAAACATAAAGTAAAACATAGGCCTATGTTACATAATGGCCCAAAATTGTATGATGTGAGTGTGACTGTGAGAAAAAAGTAGGTGAGAAATCGAAGATTAACAGTGTGGTGCGAAACTGCAGTAGCGCCCAGAATTTCGAAATAAAATTTTTCCCTGGGCTATCCAACTCAGGTGTAGGCCTACCTAATACTTAATCTTATTGGACCCAGCCTAGCCTACTGTCTGTTTGGACTCTCTCAGAGTACAGTCAGTGATCAGTCAGCGCCAGGGCAGGCTCACTGTCACACACACACAGCTCATTCACTCATCATCATCATCATCAAAATTTCAAATGGCAATGCCGGAACTTACCCTTGGTGTTTTCTTTTCTGGATTACGGCTTACCAGCACCGGGTTATCATATTTAACAAGGGATGTATTTGGTGGAATCATTTTAAGTCAGAAAATCTCTACAAATGTGAAAAATTACACTTGTTTTCGATTACTACACTTACTTCTACTGCACAAAACCCCTACTTATTTTTTGATAACCATAGAAACATGACAACTGAGCATGCGTAGTAAGTGTGAATTGGTGGTGGTGTAAGGTGTGTATATGTGACCCGATGACCTCATTCCCATCAGTCTCAGCGAATATAAAGATGGCGACTTCTATGAATTGGATTGGTAAGTTATGGTTTATTAAACAGTTTTAACACAGCATTCGAAGAATTGATCAGTTCAAACGGAAAGCCTTCATTGTTTTAATTTTTTGTGTAAACTTTTATTAGCAAAAATAGGTTTATTACTTTTTGTACTGATTTTTTGATAACCATAGAAACATGACAACTGAGCATGCGTAGTAAGTGTGAATTGGTGGTGGTGTAAGGTGTATATGTGACCCGATGACCTCATTCCCATCAGTCTCAGCGAATATAAAGATGGCGACTTCTATGAATTGGATTGGTAAGTTATGGTTTATTAAACAGTTTTAACACAGCATTCGAAGAATTGATCAGTTCAAACGGAAAGCCTTCATTGTTTTAATTTTTTGTGTAAACTTTTATTAGCAAAAATAAAAATAGGTTTATTACTTTTTGTAGAAATTGAGTAGGCCTAGGCTAGGCCTATAGGCCTAGGCCTAGGCTAGGGACTGGCATGTATTTTTCAATTTATCTTTCTGCATTTGAATAGTGTTCAGTTTGAAAGAGTATATAATCGTAAGCATTTTAAACTTTAAATCAACAAAATTGATTGAGTATTTCGAAAGTTATGAATAAAATAAGGTGTAAAAATTTGGCACCATCACTATCCTTTGTTTACATAGGAATCCCCACCCCGCGTTTGTGACCTTGTACACAAATAGTCACTGGGTGAAAATACTACTAAAACACATATAAATACATTTTATGAACATATTTTTAATTAGAAAGTTGATGGTGACAAATATATATTTGCATAGTAATAGTACCACATTTTGTTTGGAAATTGTGTCAAAATCACAAAAATAAGATAGAAAGTACTTATTTTATGTTTACCCTCTCCCCGGACTGCGCGAATATCCCGGAGGAATACCCCCACCTCAGCCAGGCTGTGTGATGACGTCATCAGGCACTTCGCGGCCTAGAATTGCTTACTCACCTAGCATCAGGTGATTAAAAACCTTTTGTGATCCAATATAGGTGATATTTATGTAAAACCAAAGGCGTACACTGTTAAAATATAAATATATCTAAAATATATAAGCAAAATCCCAAAATATTAGGCATGTTTTCGATTTTTTCTGATTTTACTAACATTTCGAGCCCAAAATAAAATGTCATCGCGAAGACATGTGGGCAAAGGAATTTCAAATTTTTCATCGGAATTTTCCGGAAAAGATCGTACAGTCATTCGTTTTTTCTGAATAGCCAATCAGAGTTCGTAAATTCATGCGCAAGTTGACCCCTTTTTAACAGGTTAAGGGTCACACTTGTCTATTCCCTAAAGATGTCTGCTGCCCTCTAGCGGTTTTGCTAGTCGCTACCTAGGCTAGCCTAGGCTAGGCCTACCTTAGGCTAGGCCTAGTAGGCTAGGCGGCGCTAGTTCCGTTTCGCACCTGTCGTTTATTTCGACTCAACATTGGTTAAGTAACTTTATCGTGAGTACCACACCTTAGAATTAGGCCTCAAAATACTTTTACGAAGGAGATCACACAAAAAGTAAAAAATAAATCCTTTAAATTGATGAATTTACAGACCGTGAGACGTGTTTCTCGCACATCGGTTCGTGAATTTCGCATGTACTCCATGTTCAATGTTGTTGTTTCTATGGAGCGCCAAAAGAGCAATCATAATAGAGGGCTAAAAACTCAGTAAATTGCGTATATTTAATGCATTTATTGGTGAAAATTACGTTCAATTTTATCATATTTTGTCAATGTCAATGCAACAAAAATATTACTGCTGATACTGTACATGGTTTTTGCAGGAACTTTTAGGAATGAAAATCGACAAATTCATCATCATATTACATGTACTAGCCTAGGCCTAGTCTTTACTCGTGGGCCTAGGGTTGGTTGCTATTTGAAAACAGCAAATTATTAGTAGTAAAATGTTACAGCATTTTTATTGACAAAATATATTAAAATTAAACGTGTATTTCAATAATAAATGCATTAAAAGAAGACGCATTCCACTGAGGTTTTAACCATCTATTGTTGTTGCTCTTTTGGCGCTCCATAGAAACGAAAATATTGAACTTCACGTATGCTAAATTCGCGAACGGTATGCGAGAAACATGTCTGTAAAATCATCAATTTAATGGTTTATTTGTTACTTTTTATGTGATTCTTCTTCATAAAAGTACTTATGAGGCCCAATTTTAAGGTGTGGTATTCACAATAAGTTGCTTAAAGACCCCTTCCCTGCAATTTTGGACGTTTTTTGGAAAATAATACATATATATCACTTTAAAAACATTAAACCATGTCATTCCTTGTCTTAAATGTACGTTTTATGGTAAATTATGATAAAAAGTGAGAAACAATGCACTACCTAAGTAGCTCGCGGCGATCGACCTCTCGTGGACGGTCTTAGGCCTAGCCTGGCTAGGCTTAGTTTTGTAGGCCTAGTTGGTAAACATCGGTAACGTGCGAACATCGTACGCTAGCTATATACCTAGCCTGACGTTGTATAGTTGCTGCATTAATTGTCTTTCTATTTTTGCCAGACTCCGTTGATACAAATTGGGGAAAACCCGGTATTTTCGCTGAAAAGTTAGGAGTCTTCCATTTGTTTTGGCCTCACGATCGATCGAAAAGTGGGCGAATTACAGGTGAAAAACAAAAATATCAATCCGCGTGCAATGCATTTTGGGATTTATAGCGGGCCGCTATAATTATTAAAATCGACTTATTTTTCACATTTTTAACCGTTTAAAGACGAAAAAAGTTATCGCAATAGGACCATATAGTATTATTTTTACATTAAATATAGTTTGTGATCTTAAATTAGATCTAAAAAACGTAGGGAATGGGGCTTTAACAATTTGGAGTCAAAAGGAAGTCGAAATAAAAACAGGTGCGAAACAGAACTAGCGCCGGCTAGGCTAGCTAGCTAGACCTAGGCATATAAATGAAGCATTCTGAAATCATGACCGGTCGTAAAAAATCACGGACGGCACGGCAGCAGTGCACTACTATAATTAATTTCCTGGTTGACGCCTAACTAGCCTGTGGGTCATTCCATCAAATCACCCAAAAAAAATGACATTTTAAACCCTAATTTCTTCAAATTTGCTCAAATTTGGTTTTTGGGTTATTTTTAGCCAAAAAACCCGAAATTTTTAATTTGAGCGCCATACGACCAACGGTTTGCGCGCTACGTGCCGTCGTTTCTTCGCGATTTTGCGCAAAATCGACGCAGCAGGCTATATTTAAATGACCGTATCTCCGTAATGGGTGGACCGATTTTGTTGTGACAGGTATCTTTGGAAAGCTAATTGTTAAAGCTATCCAAATCTTCTATTTACTTTTGAGATAGAACTATTTAAAAGATGTATAACTTATTCTATTCCATTTGACCTAGGAATTGACCTTGTGGGATAAATTTTTTTTAGATGAAATTTTGTGAAAATTATTTCCTACATGATATTTACATAATATAAAAAAATTGGAGATATATTATTTTTTGTTTGCTTTCAAGCTCATTTCAAAGTTGGCTTACTTCAACAATTCTGGTATTTCTATACAGTGTAGATGTATTGTCGACATTATATCACTACCAAATTTACCTCTTAATACTATGGTTGTCACTGTCTGCTTATTTAAGACTATAACAATGCTTTAATTATATTTTCATGCTCCATACAAAATAATTATTACTTAGGTAAGAAAAAACCTAAATAAAGACTCCGTTGTAGATATAACAACATATATTATTACAATAATATTGATTACAATTTAAAAAAACATTGTTTTGATGAAATATAAAGTGCGTCTTATACATCGACGATATAAAAAATACTGATATTTTACTCTCAGTTAGTGGGTGCGACTTATACACCGAAATATACGGTACCCAAAATACAGTATAAATTTATAAATACCGTATTTTATCCACAAATTTGGTGGCGAAAATACGGCATATTTTTTATAAGCCCTGTTTCCGCTGCCAAAAATATACCATTTAAAAGGTATTCTAAAATTAACATATTAAATACAGTATTTACTTGGCAGCAGAATCAGGGCCATTGATGTTACATTAAGTCTGTGTTACACATGCACAAACAGAAGATAGGCAATTACAAAGGATAAGTTATAATCTAATCTAATCTACGTTTTATTCTTCAAACAAAAAAGCAAAAGATAACAAAATCAATTAAAATGATTATAAAGATAAAGATGAATTACTAATATAAAATAATTATCAAAGCATAAGATGGTGGTAACACACAATCAAAATACATAAAGCAATTCAAGACTTACAAATATAGCTGGGCCCAAGGCTAATATAAAGCTTTACTTTAAGTTGTTCAAAACAGTCAAACAGACAATAGCCTTATCATAATGATCTCATCAAATAACTAGATTATGAAATTGGTTTTAAGATGAAATTCAAATGACATCATCATTTTTAGTATGAAGTTGTTGTAACAATTTCCTTATATGGAATATCAAACAAGTGTCTCTGACAACTTGAGTTATGAGCAGTCTCCTTGGTACAATTACTAAAAACCTGGTTACTGAACTTTAGTCTAGTCTACAACCAATATAATATACAGTATACATAAATATAGTATTATACAGATATTGCCTGCTTAGAGGTGAAATATAAGATTTGACATCCCCGAGGGAATGATATTATGTTCGAGGGAATATATATATCCCGAAGCGGCAGCTGAGGGATATATATAATTCCCCGAGAACATAATATCATTCCGAGGGGATGTTACATCTTATATTTTACCGATATAAAAGGCGATATCTGTTATATTACATAGCCAAGAACAAGTCTGCTGGGTCGGGTGAAGCTAGGCTAGGCTAGGCCTCCTATTTGTATCGTATGTAAACAAGCTGCCTAGTATATAGACACCTTACCTTGCAAAAGAATAATATACAGATAATTACTAATTAATGATTCCTTGGCAATAAAATATTCACTAGCCTAGGTCGTTTAAATAATAACAGAAGAATTTCCATCAATAAGCCTACATTAATAATAATAATATTATCAGCAGGTAGGCCGAATAAATAATAATAATTCGTCCTCTCTTTGAGCCGAATCACCGGATGTTCAGTGCGTCGCGCGCGTACCGGTTACTACTGTGAGTATTAACCAATCACAAACGGTGTTTCATCACATCTAGGGAGGACTAATAATAAATGAGGGCGCTATGTATGCATAGTTTAAATAGTTTAGTTGAGTAATTTCTTCAAGCAAGTTCCGTGCCGCAGCGCATGAAGCGTTGTCTTGTGATGGAGTGACAATTTCATCGGGAGTTCAAGACCCACTAGATGACTTTTGCGAGTGTTGGCACACGAAAATTACACAGTCAATATCATCGTACTCGATAATTTATATGATTAATGAAAGGGACACGATAATTACGCGAAAATTACTCAGTCAATATCATCGTTCTCGAGGATATACCGTATACGATTTACAATCCTCGCAGCGGTAGTCATGTGATGCAGTTTCAACCAATCACGTTCAAGTATTTACATAGGCTATGTAATATAATAATATAGTAAATGTGATAATAAAGATATAATATGTATCTCCTAACAACTGTAACTGATAACAATTAGAGTAGATAAATCTTAGAGTCTTAAATTTTAATTTGGTAAAAAGTGTCGTTGGAAAAATAATAGTTTGAATCTTTTCTTGCCTTCTCCTCTTTTGTTGTTTCTGCTGTCGTCTGTTGGCTTGTTAATACTTTGTTATTTTTGATGTCATAATAAATTGCTTCATCTGTTTGAAGGTTTGTGTAAAAATTGCATTATGTTATATGTACTCTGTTTGAGTCCATATTGTCCAAAGTGTCCAAGTCGTTATTTCTTTGAAAATACACTTTTTCCGCTTTGCTTGTACGTTCTATCTTCAGTAGATAAAGTAAGACAAACACAATGATAATCAGTATACTGGTACTTGCTGCTAGTATGATTATTGTTATGTTTTTGCCTTTTTGATTGAAATTCTCAGTTGATTGGTTATCTTGTTGACAATCAGGTGTCTCTGGTCTGATCTCTGACGTTGTTTTGATTGTTAATTCCATCTCGTCTGAACTCTTCTGAACATCCGTAGTCACCAGACACTCAACAGTGTAATTACCAGCTGGTAATTTTTCAAAGCATATTTCATCTTTATCATTGTTTAGTTTATCTCCGTTGAAAGTCCAGATGTATCTTTTTAAATTAATCAATGCACCTTTTGCGTAGCACTTGAAGCAATTGTGAATCTCAGGAACTTGAGGGGTTTCATAGAACCCTTTGACATCCACCATCAATTTAGGATGAACCTCCATTATCACTGTGTAGCACTCTGTAGTAGTAGTTTCATTACTTGAAATTGAAACACAGTAGAAAAATATACCTTCTCCAGAATAGAACCCTTCGAAATGCTGATCATGAAAATTACCAATGTCTGTAGAATAAGAATGTGTAATGTTGAAGCTTCCTTGAATCCATCCGCTCTTGATTTCTTTGATGTCATTGTCAGTTGTTTTAGTTGGTTTACATTGCATTACAAACTGATCACCTTCAATGATATCTTTCCAACCTTCACATTCAACAGATGTAGCCTCTTGCCCTTTATGTGGCTTCCATTTAAGTCCTGGATCGTTGGAAAACAAATATTGTTTGTTATCATCATCATAACAAGTGCGTATACCTTTACCTTGACCGAATGATATGATAAGTGGACAGTTTACATTCATTTTCTTTTCTACCACATATGAGTTTAAGAAATTGTAATAGAAATTGCGATCGTATAGTTTAAAATCTTCTGCCGTTAAACCAATCGTATACTCTTGACTTGATTGTATAATGTTCACAGGTTGGTTTGATGGATAATAATAATATCTATCAAATAGAATATTCTTTCCTTTAACTCCATGTATGAACATCAGCAAGTAGATTACAATGATGCTATAACAAGTTTTAAAATTCATTGTAAGTTTTCCTCAACTAGCGTTCAGGTGGTGACAACTGAAGGAAACTGTTGAAAATGTTATATTGATATACCTTTTACCAAGCAGGATATAAACATTTCCGACTAATAATGATTTACTTTACTTTCCCTTACTGTAATACACAAACAGGATACTCGTATGTAATATTAATAACAACACTTAATATTTGTTAAATAAATCATAAATCATGTGACTAAGACTACAGTACTGTATTACTGTTAACTTATCCTCCTTACTTAATTTTGCAGCACTTTTCTGGCGAGCTAATCGTGTTATTAAATATTGATATTATTTATTCCCAAATAAACACAAACTGAAAATTATTAAACCTGAGTATTTCTAACTTAATAACCTTTACTCATTGTAATATGAAATTAAACCATTATAACTGAAACATACAACGAAAATTTACGATTTTAGTGTAAAAAAACGAAAGGCACTGTCATCGAAAAATATAGAAAACTCGACATGCATGATGGGAAGCCTACCGACCCTTTTCTAAGCAGCTGGAAAAGAATACTACTCGTTTTAGCGCCAAAGAGAAGTGTATGAAGTCACGGCTGCATGTTATTCGGACATGGCCTGGGACAATTTGCCTTTGGCGCTAAAACGTTGAGTGTTGGACGCCATTTCTGCATTATTTCCTAGTAATATTTTGATTTGACATTCCTTTTGTCGGTACATTATTCCCGTTATTATTTTGATTTGACGTTCCTTTTGTCGGTACATGATTCCCGTTATTATTTTGATTTGACGTTCCTTTTGTCGGTACATGATTCCCGTTTGTTTGTTTTTATGAATTTCTATGTTTATGTTTTCAAATTAAAATGATTATTCGTTGAATGTATCCTGTTATTCTATTTATTACTACTGTATATATCATGTTGTTTAACATTGCTTACTATATACTATACAGTTTTCTAACCTTTTAGTTTCATTTTTAAACAATTCCGTTTTTTTTAATGTATAGGCTAATGTTATTTATGTTTTTTATTTATAAGTTCTTTAAGAATGTGAGTTACATGATCACATTTTTGTCACTTATTATACCTACAATATAACACTATATTTACTTTTATGTCTGAAACAATAAAACATAAATTTGCATTGTTCGCAATAATGGCGAAAACCTAAGTCGCAAATTGTTAGTTTTCAACTAATAATGTTTTATTAATGGCTGAATGCACAAACAGGATACTCATAGGAAAAATAGAACCGAAAAGCCAGGTAGGCTGAATTGGGTAGATAAACCAATTAGGATATTAGGAATTATATTGAATATAATACCAGATTATGTAAAGAGTTAAACTGGGATACTAACATGATAAACTTTGAAAAACTACTGAATACTTAGAAAATGAGAGATCTAACATATTATGGTAAGGGGACAATTTTAAAAAGTCTTGAATTGTCAAAATTGATATACAATGCTTCAGTTATAGAGGTACCTGACCATGATTGTTATCGCAAAAGTGAATAAATTGTCATATGATTTCTTATGGAATAGAACAAAAGAAAAAATAAAAAGAAAAACATTAATTGGTAAACCGTTAGAAGGAGAAGGAGGCATTGGCATGCCTGAATTCTCGCTACAAGTAAAGACACTTAAAATAAAATGGGCAAGGAATTTCCTATCAAGAAAATATGTAAGGTGGAAATTGTTGCCTTTGCATTACATCATCAGAATAGGTAATGAGAATATGGTGTGTTCAGTGGGGCATTCCCCATTTGAATATTAACAACGAATATTCTTCAAAAGCGTCCATTGCCACGTCGTTGATTGCCAATTGTGCCTCAATATACAGTAGGGGAAAAACTGTAGATTTAAAATGTAATCAGTGTTGTAGATTCTACAAAACTGAAAACATTTCACATCTACAGTAGATAAGTGTATAATTGATAAAAAGTTTCAGAATCGGAAACAATTTCGCGACCCCATTTATGGGACCAATGTTTGGGTCGCAGGTTGTGGAATGGCGGTTTAGATGCTCGGCTACCGATCCCAGGCTACCGATGTGTCGTGGGTTCAAATCTTGTCAGATGCCATGACAGGAAGACTCCACTACAAGACTTAATATAATAAGACTTTGTTTGTGTAGAGCATCTTGTGTATATGTTTGTATTTGTGATTATTTAAAATTAACATTTTTGTATTCACTCACGATTTATTACAATTAAATATCGTCATTGTATTACATTTCAATAGATTATATCTTTCTGTTTTTGTTTCATTTCTTACTCTAATTTTCAATTTGAAGGTCACCTATGAAAGACAGTAAGAAATGAAACAAAAACAGAAAGATATAATTCATTGATGTAATACAATGATGATATTTAATTGTAATAAAACGCGCTTTCCATCCAATTTATTTTACTTCTGCTGACACTGAATACACCATTTCATGTACAGTATTTCATTTTTTCTTTTTGATTATATTTTTTTCCTGTTACTGTTAGTGTAAATCTACTATTAACACTAGATTTGAACTCGTCACTTTGACGAGTTCGGGTTATCCGCGCAAATGCAACATGCACATACTTAAAGCCCCATTCCCTACGTTTTTTAGATCTAATTTGAGATCACAAACTATATTTAATGTAAAAATAATACTATATGATCCTATTGCGATAACTTTTTTCGTCTTTAAACGGTTAAAAATGTGAAAAATAAGTCGATTCTAATAATTATAGCGGCCCGCTATAAATCCCAAAATGCATTGCGCGCGGATTGATATTTTTGTTTTTCACCTGTAATTCGCCCACTTTTCGATCGATCGTGAGGCCAAAACAAATGGAAGACTCCTAACTTTTCAGCGAAAATACCGGGTTTTCCCCAATTTGTATCAACGGAGTCTGGCAAAAATAGAAAGACAATTAATGCAGCAACTATACAACGTCAGGCTAGGTATATAGGTAGCGTACGATGTTCGTACGTTACCGATGTTTACCAGCTAGGCCTACAAAACTAAGCCTAGCTAGGCTAGGCCTAAGACCGTCCACGAGAGGTCGATCGCCGCGAGCTACTTAGGTAGTGCATTGTTTCTCACTTTTTATCATAATTTACCATAAAACGTACATTTAAGACAAGGAATGACATGGTTTAATGTTTTTAAAGTGATATATATGTATTATTTTCCAAAAAACGTCCAAAATTGCAGGGAAGGGGTCTTTAACCATATGAACCTCGACAATTATTATGCCATCCTATGACATGAAATAAATATGTTTACAGTGCTGAATTGTATCTATTATGTAGCATATATCATACTACAGTATTTTACAGAATAAACTGTATGTTATATACAGTGTAGCATAGACAAAATTACGAGACCCATCTTTTAAATCCAATTATTAACACGATGACGTCATCAAATTGACATATAAAGATAACAATTTTAGAAGATAATTATCTAAATAATTACATTAAAACAAATTTGAAGAATTTTGGGCACGTAAAAGTGAGATGCGCTCTATTTAATGTGATGAGCAATAACGAAAGAGTAAAAAACCCTATATTTTACATTCGTGTGGCCATACGATGACGTTATAACATCCTAGGGGTAAAGATTCTGCATGAATTCATATCTACAACATATCTACTTACATATAAAATTAAAAAAATTGGGGGTCGTGGATGATCCTGAGGAGCTATAATAGATTCAAAATTGGCATTATTTTGACAATATTTATAACTTTTTCAACTAAAACGCGCGCAAATGGTATAAATCAACGTGTTCGTATGACGTCATTTTAATTTCAAATGATGTCAATCTTTTTTAAAATGACTAGGAAAGGTTGGAAAATCATAATTCAAGAGAAAAAAACATGATTTTCATGCTCCGTGCGCACCATACGCGTAAATTTGTTCGCGCGCGCGGGAATTTTTGACATGCTCAAAATGTCATGATCAGCGTAGAAAGTTGATTAGAAATTAATTTTGCGCATTTTGAAACTTTAAATGCGCGTGCGCGCGTAACTTCTTGTGAAACATGCCATTTTTAATCCATAGAAAGTTTGCCCTTGATATGACTTAAATTTTCACCAAGTGTCAATACAAAATGACTTTTGGTTTATAATCTATGACCAATCATTGAAATTCATAAAGTCGCGCGTAACTTACGCTACGCGACTCTAACGTCATATAACAAAGTTTCCTGCACATCTACAGCTACAGGTCAATCTTATGACAAAGTTATACAAAGTTATGTCTACAAACATTTGAGATAAAGGCCCTGTTTCTGCTGCCAAGTAAATACCGTATATTATACGGTATATTTTGAATACCGTATATATACGGTATTTTTTTGGCAGCAGAAACTGCGCTCATAAAAAAAATACCGTATTTTGTATACCGTATTTTCCCCACAAAATTTGTGGATAAAATACGGTATTTACAAATTTATACCGTATTTTCTGTACCCTTTTCTGCTGCCAATAAAAAATACCGTATATTTTTTGACCTGTGACATGAGGTCAACATCGTGTTGTGTTTTGATTTTTTTGTCGCTGCGACAGTTGTTTAACACACGTGCGATAATGTGGACCGAAGAAGTTACCGTTTTTACTATTAATTTGTGGTGGGAAGCGAAACTTTCAGGAAAACTAATGGGTAATAAAAGAGACAGCACTATTTATAAAGAAATTTCGAACAAAATAAAACAGGAATACAATGTAGATTTGTCTCCGAAGCAAGTGAACACGAAACTTAAAACCCTCCGAAAGCAATACAACATTGCAAAGGACAACAACTCGAAGTCTGGGAGGGACAGAATTACTTGTCCTCATTACGAGGTTTTGGACCGAATTTTGGGAGATCGGGCCATAGCTGCCCCTCACTATCTAATGGATAGGAACCAGGCAGTAGGAGTTGCCGATGGTATGTACATTTTAATTTATAATTAAATAACTAGGCCTATAGCTATATAGCCTACTAATAGGCTATTCTATAGTAGTAGGCATTTATAGCCTACCTATTATAGGCCTAGCCTCGGCATGGATAAATTAAAAAAGAGGAATCATGCTAAATGTACAGTAACAATATTATTTTCCATGGATTGTGTTAATAAATATAGGAGCTGAGGAAGAACAGCAGCATGAGGACGGCCCACATGTCGAAGATGTTGATGAAGAGAATGATAGTGTTGGTAAGAATTTACTTATTTTTCAAGGTTTAATTTAAAAATAATTTTTAGTGAAGTACGGTATAAATAAATATGCAACCTGATTAACATACACAGTAGTACTAGATTTGTGTTCAACAATGGTCATCATGGTTTTTAAAAAGAGCAATATGTTGTAGTTCATTCACAAAATTAATAATAATATTCTACTGAAGTTTAAAATTTTGAAATTAACATTTTTTATAAAATTGTACCAGTGACTGCAGATGATAGTCAAAATGACGAGGAATCTGACATTGATGATATACGACTACCTGATCAGGATGTTGAAGACGATGCTATTCCTGGACAGGCCAATCCTCACCAAGAACAACAAAGGCTTGCTAGAGAGAATGAAGGTTAGTAAAATAACTAATCTAAACCTAACTTAAGTAAAACAAAACGAAATAGTGGTTAAATTAATCCACTTCCTTTTATTAGTTTTCCTAAAGTTGTCTTTTTGTTATAAAGTTAATCTACCCCAACATAAGGAAGAATTAATAATTTCCAACACAAATTGGAACATTGCTATACAGCTTCCCATTCATTTTGGAATTTATTCTGTTTTTTACAATTATTTTCTATAATTTGTTAGGAAATGAGCAGCCCCGTCGAAAGCGAAAAAAAACAAAATTGCAGGAATCTTTTGAAATGCTTTCAAAAGAGATGGCGAAGCAAGACAGGGAGGCAGAAGAAAGATATATGCGGCACTCTGAAAGATCAGCACAACACCACCGGGATTGGATGCAACTCATGGCGCGAGAGGCTGAAAGAAACCGACAAGAAGACAGACAGAGAGACCATCAGAGGATGATGCAGATCATGCAGTTATTTGCACCACAACAACAACAACCACCGCCACAACCACAACAATACCACCACCACACAATGCATAGACCTACACATCAAAACTACTACCCAACAAACCAACAACAGGCAGAAAGTCAAGCTCATCATAGTAGAATACCAGCTCGCACTAGTACACCACATTACACTAGTACACCAGCTCGCACTAGTACACCACATTACACTAGTACACCAGCTCGCACTAGTACACCTGCTCGCACTAGTACACCACATTACACTAGTACACCAGCTCCCACTAGCACACCACATTACACTAGTACACCGGCTCCCACTAGCACACCACATTACACTAGTACACCAGCTCGCACTAGTACACCAGCTCGCACTAGTATACCAGCTCCCACTAGTACACCAGCTCGCACTAGTATACCAGCTCCCACTAGTACACCAGCTCGCACTAGTACACCACATTACACTAGTATACCAGCTCCCACTAGTACACCAGCTCGCACTAGTACACCACATTACACTAGTATACCAGCTCCCACTAGTACACCAGCTCGCACTAGTACACCACATTACACTAGTACACCAGCTCGCACTAGTACACCACATTACACTAGTACACCAGCTCCCACTAGCACACCACATTACACTAGTACACCGGCTCCCACTAGCACACCACATTACACTAGTACACCAGCTCGCACTAGTACACCAGCTCGCACTAGTACACCAGCTCGCACTAGTATACCAGCTCCCACTAGTACACCAGCTCGCACTAGTACACCACATTACACTAGTATACCAGCTCCCACTAGTACACCAGCTCGCACTAGTACACCACATTACACTAGTATACCAGCTCCCACTAGTACACCAGCTCGCACTAGTACACCACATTACACTAGTATACCAGCTCCCACTAGTACACCAGCTCGCACTAGTACACCACATTACACTAGTACACCAGCTCCCACTAGTACACCAGCTCCCACTAGTACACCACATTACACTAGTACACCACATCACACTGTCAGCAAATCACCTGAATACTTTATTCTGTAGATTTCATGTTTTTGTTTCCAAACAACTTGTCTTTCCTTCTCAGCAACATGTAAATAATGTAAAAAACCACATTTATAATTATATTAGATATTTGTATTTTATTCTGTAGATTTAGATATTATTTTAGAAAAAAAATATAGCATGTTTTATTAGTTATAGCATTAGTAAACCAAAATGCCTTTCACTCTCAACATTGTAAATAAAACCAGTGGTACAGTATTTCATATTACTTAACTCCACTTTATATAGTAATATACCTTTACAACTCAAAAAAATGCAATAACATCATTATGTGCAATAACACATTCTTGCTTTAACTTATTTCATTCAGGGTTACTTGCTTCCGTCCAACTCTAAACTTATTTATATAATAATTAGTGTTTTTGAATAAAAAGTAAACATTTTAATGCAATTGGGATTGTCCTGTTTCTTTTTTTTTCTCTTCATTTTTGTGTCTTTTAGGACAAGGAATGACTTGGTTTAATATTTTTAAATATATGCATTATTTTTTACAAAACATCAAAAATTGCAGGAAAAGTGTCTTTAATAATAATGTTTGTATAGAACGGAAAGTAATAATAATTTAATAACAAATAAAATATTTTATTAAATAATGGAAAGTCTATGTCAGGTGGTTAAGTAAAGCATTCCTAATATCTACAGCACCTGGTTGTGGGTTGTTGTCACCTGCTACATCATTTTCTTGTAATTCTTGTAATTCTGGTAGTATGTCATCATACAAGTCATTCTGTTCTATGCAAAAGTTATGCAATATACAACAAGCATTGACCATCAATGGCACCTTGGACACGTGCGAGTCATTCCTACGCATCAGAATGCGCCATCTTCCTTTTAGAAGACCAAACGCACGCTCCACAACCATTCTGGCCTTGCTGAGTTTGTAGTTAAATAGCCTGTGCCGTTGGTGTTCATTTCCTCGTTGCGGAAAACCCTTCATCAACCATGGAAGTAGCGGATATGCTGGATCACCGATAATAAAAATCGGCACTTCCACATTCTCCATGTTAACAGTAGTCTGTTAAATATGTAAAAATAAGAAATAAGGTTTTTATTCTGTAAATTTATTCATGAATAATAATTTAATTTGCATACAACCTCCTCATCTGTCAGTATGCAGACATTTTCACTGATTTTATTTTTAAAATGTGATGCTGTTAATAATGTCAGTTTTTAATTATGTTAACTGCTCGGGGATTTATTGTACATAAAACATAATCTGTTTCGACCACTAACCCTAGGAAATAGCTGACCGTTTTGACCCTTTTCAAATAATGAAGAGTTCCTAAAAACTCTGGCATCATGTACCTTCCCAGGCCATCCAACATACGTGTCTGTGAATCTGAAACCAAAAGGTTTACTACCAAAATAATTACACAATTAACAAATAGACTATGTTTAAAACAAAAATACAATACTTGATTCGATTAATGAGTTCAATTTTAATTTGAAACATCATAGTTACAAAAAATGTATTGTTAGCCATGCAATAACACACACAGTACTGTAGTGCCAAGTTACCTTAATTTATGATCTACTACTGCTTGTAGTATAACAGAGTAGTGGCCCTTGCGATTGAAGTAGTCAGCTTTTGACTCTTTAGGTGCAAGAATAGGGATGTGTGATCCGTCAATGGCACCTGCACATTGAGGAAAGCCATGCAGTTCATTGAAGCCTGCTACAGTAGTAGTCAAGCGATCTCCTACTGGCCAAACAATGTAGTCATCGTACATGAGGTCTACCACTGCCTGACACACTTGCTTTATGGATCTGGAGACAGTAGACCTGTGCACACCAAAGAGATTTCCAATTGTGCGAAGGTCGCAACACGTTGAAAGTCTCCAAAGCGTCATGCCAACTACATGCTCTACGGTCATCCCATTACCAAAGTTTGTTGCTTCTCTTTGTAAACTTGGCCGCAGTATTCCACATAGAACAGTAAAAGTGTCTAAACAAAATTTTAAATAAGTTAATATAGTTTTTTATTTCATAAATCACCATTGTTGTAAGTACTGTAGTTCTCTAGCCTTTTCACTAATCCCACTAATCAACCAACTGATCATCCTAAACTAATAATAAAGCAACCCATCGTTTACGTAGCACTAGTACCCACTGTGCAGTGCAGCAGTAGTAGTACTACTACTGTACCACAGTAATTTTAGTAAGTAGTAGAAGACTAAGCATAGCCTAGAAAACATTTTTACAGGCTAGGCCTGCCTAAAAGCCAGTTTATTTATTAATATTTAGTTAGGGGGTTAGAGGTTAATCCTCTAGAGCATGAGGCCCGGCCGCCTACTATACTAGCTAGTACTACGAGTACGTACCCTACTTTACTTGACTTCCAGCCAAATTATTTAAGGCCTCTAATTGTTATAATAATCAACAATAATAATAAATATAAATAATAATAATTACCTTTTGACATACGGAAATTTTCTTTCCACAAATGGGCGGTGTAACGGTTGCAAACTGTTTCGTTCCACCAGTCTAAAGACACAATTGGGTTACGAGGTCGCCTAGCCCTGGCGCGCCTTCTAGGCCTCTCATGCATACCAACTTCATTGTTTGATGTTCCCAAAATAGCGGCTAATGTTGTTAGAAAACGTCTTCTTCTTCCCTGCCTGTGTATATGTGCTCTCACAACATCTCTAGTATCACTAGGGCTAGGCTGTTGAAAGTTGAGCGTAAAACTGCCTTCATTGCGACTTTTAATTATCGCAATCAAAACTACGAAGTTTTTCGTTACGTCTACCATGTTTATCGTCGGGACATGTAACACATGTGAGACATCGAGAGTGGAAATTCCTGAGTTACAGTGCGCACGCTCAGTATACTCGGGTCAAACACAGACTTCCTGTTCAAGAATGGCCGCTTGGGTAATAAAGATGAAATTTAACACGACCACCCAAGAAGTATTTTTAGCAGAAACGGGGTACTAAAAAATACGGTATAAAAAATACCGTATTTTATACCGTATTTTTATACCGTATTTTGAGCAGTTGCAGCAGAAACAGGCCCATAGCTGCAACAAAAATCCGGGAAAGAAAGAAGAACTAGACATGAAACTCGTCACTTTGACGAGTTAGTTATCCGCTCGACAAACGCCACGTGCACGTCATACGTTAGAATATTGCACACAGAAAAATATTAAGGCATTATGACCTGAACTGAAGAATATGATATGTTGTTATTTCTGAATTCTGTTATTTTTTGTCATATAGTATACAAAGTACAATCTGTATACATATCACAAACAGTGTAAAATAGGTGAAAGTACGGGACCCGTATTTTATTGTAATTTTTAACATCTTGACGGTTTCAAAATGAAATGCAAAAGTAGAAATTTCTGAATGAAATTATCTCAGCAACAACATATTAACGTGTAGAAGAAATTTGAGTACGTGAAATATTGATGCGCGCTCTTTTAAATGTAATGAAATATAATGCAAAAGATGAAAATACGACTTTTTTTATTTAACTGGCCATATGATGACATCACAACATTCGATTGGCACAATTTACACATGATTTTGTATCTACAATACAATAGCTTCCTGAAAACGTTTTAATCATGATTATCGCATTTTATTCTTACGAGGTATAACAGATTAAAATTTACTGTAAAGATGAAATTAATGACCAACGTAATTTAAATTTTTAGGCATGATGACGTTAAAAAAATTAAAAAAATTTTAATTCATGCAAAAGATAGTTGATTAACCTAGAATATATTAAAATCGGGGTGAAAATGGACAACGAATAAGTGGAGATGCGCTCTATTAAATGTGATGAGCTATGACGAAAGAGACAAAAATCCTATATTTTATATTCGCGTGGCCATACGATGATGTCACAATGTCCGGTTAGCCATATTAATGCATGATCCGATATCTACTACTCATCAACTTCCAGAATATGTAATTAAAAAAAAGTTCTCCATGTAGTTTAGAATCTATGACTGTTTAAAAATAGGCATAATTTTGACGAATTTTTTAACTTTTTCACCAAAAACGCGTGCAAATTATCTAATTCGACGTGCTCGTATGACGTAATTTTAAGTCGAAATTGTTTAAAATTTGGTAACATTACTAGAAAAGGCTGAAAAAACATAAATCACGCGAAAAAAATATGTTTTTAACGCTACGTGTGCACCGCGTGCGTAAAAATTTTCGCGCGTGGGAATTTTTGACATGCTCAAAATGACATGAAACACATAGAAAGTTGATTAGAAGTTGATTTTTCGCACTCTAAAATTTTAAACGCGCGTGCGCGCGTAACTTTTTGTGAAACATGCTATTTTTAATCCATAGAAAGTTTGCGCTTGATATGACTTAAATTTTCACAAAATGTCAAAACAAAATTATGTTTGGTTTTTAGTCTATGATCAATCATTGAAATTCATAAAATCGTGCGTAAGTCACGTTGCGCAATTCTGACGTCATTCAAAAATAGGAGGTGCACAAGTTCACGTAAATGTCGATATGTTGACAAAGTTACGATATGTTCTGTTTACACGTTTTAGAGAAACGCGACGCACAAAAATGACAGAAGGAAAGAAGAACTAGACATGAAACTCGTCACTTTGACGAGTTAGTTATCCGCTCGACAAACGCGACGCGCACGTCATACGTTGGAATTTTGCACACAGAAAAAGATTATGGCATTATTACCTGAACTGAAGAATATGATGTGTTGTTAGTGCTGAATGCTGTATATTTTGTGTCATATAGTATACACACTATAATCTGTATACATATCACCGACAGTGTAAAATAGGTGAAATTACAGGACCCGTATTTTATTCCAATTTTTAACATGTTGACGGTTTCAAAATGAAACGCGAAGGTAGTAATTTCGGAAGGAAATTATCTCAGCAACAACATATTAACATGTAGAAGAAATTAGAATACGTAAAATATAGATGCACGCTCTTTTAAATGTGATGAACTATGACGCAAAAGATGAAAATACGACTTTTTTTATTCAACTGGCCATATGATGACGTCACAACGTCGGATTGGAAAAATGTTGACATGAATTCGTATTTACAATACAATAGCTTCCAGAAAACGTTTTAATCATGAATACCGCTTTTTATTCTGACGAGCTATAACAGATTGAAAGTTACTGTAAAGATGAAAATAAGTGACCCACGTTATTTACATTTTTAGAAATGATGACGTCAAAAAAATTAAAATATTTTTAACCCATGCGAAAGGTAGTTGATTGACCTAGAAAATATCAAAATCTGGGTTAAAATGAAAAAAGGGTAAGTGGAGATGCGCTCTATTAAATGTGATGCTCTATGACGAAAGATACAAAAATCCTATATTTTATATTCGCATGGCCATACGATGACGTCAAAATGTCCTGTTAGCAATATTGATGCATGATACGATATCTACAACTCATCATCTTCCAGAATACCTAATAAAAATAACTTTTACCGTTTAGTTTAGAAACTAAGACTGTTTTAAAAAAGGTATAATTTTGACAAATTTTAAGGAATTTTTGAACTTTTTCATCAAAAACGTACGTAAATTATCCAATTCGACGTGCTCGTATGACGTTAATTTTAATTCAAAATTGTTTAAAAGTTGGTAAAAGTACTTGAAAAGGCTGGAAAAACATAAATCACAAGAAAAAAAATTGTTTTCAACGCTACGTGCGCACAGCGTGCGTAAAAATATGCGCTCATGTGGGAATTTTTGACATGCTCAAAATGACATAAAACGTGTAGAAAGTTGATTAGAAATTGATTTTTCGCATTTTGAAATTTTAAACACGCGTGCGCGCGTAACTTCGTGTGAAACATGCCATTTTTTTCCCACAGTCAGTTAGCGCAAGATATAACTTAAAGTTTTTCTAAGTTTCAAATTAAAATGTTATATGGTTTTCAATCTATGTTAAATACGCGAAATTCATAAAAACGCGCGTAAGTCACGTTGCGCAACTCTGACGTCATTCACAATATCAGGTGCACAACTTCACGTGAATGCCCACATGTTGACAAAGTTATAAAATGTTATGTTTACACGTTTTTTAGTTACGCGTGGCACAAAAATGACAGAAAGAAAGAAGAATACAGAAAAAAAAAAGATGATGAAACAGGACAGTTACAAGGAGTTATCCGCTGAATGCGGATAACTAATAATACAGAAAAGAAAAAAAAATATGATGAAACAGGACGATTACAAGGAGTTATCCGCTACTAAGCGGATAACTAATAAAGATGAAGAAAAAGAAACGTGACAATAACAAGGGTTATCCGCAACTTACTAGTTGCGGATAACCAATAAAACAAATAGAAATATAACATTAAATAATGATGCAACTATTCATTCATTTCAACAATATTTTACAAGGGTGGTCCATCCAGCCAAAGCTGTCATCATTAGGGACCCTCACAAAAATACAATCTGACAATACAACAGGGCTCGAAATTTACTTTTTTTTCGATTGGCAAACTTTGCTAGTTGTAAAAAAATTAACTAGCAAAATCAGCAGCATAACTAGCAATCACAATTTTTTTTCGGTAAAATAGTTAAATTCTACACAAAACTGAATTTATTTAGGTGTAGACCTAGACCTGGCTTTTAGGTGTAGGCCTAGCTGCTAGGCAAAGCTGTAGTAGTAGTAGTACCCTTTTTAGCCAAATTAAAAAAAGATCAAGACATGCTTTCATGCTAGCCAAATCAAGGGCGTTTCGGCCTATGGACGATTCGTCCCGAGACGTTTCGGCCCACTTTTTTTTAGGTCGAAACTTTTAAAATTTGAAGCGGAACAAAATTGACTAGGCCTATGTATAAAATATTATTGCCGATGACAAAACTGAGTTTTATATTGTTTATATATCCAGACGTAATTAAAACATTAAATTTAATTGCCACCGAGCGAAATTGGTAGGCCCTAACTACTAATCCGTCCCAAGCTACGCCCGCCTCACTCCGCCGTCTCTCGCGCTCCACTCGTCTCTATCCAGGAAATTCCCTATCGCACGAGAGGCATGATGTTGGAATAATAGTGGGCTGATCAATAGTTTGAAAACAGCTTACGGCATTTCTTAAGTGAATTTTTATTCAACGTATTCTTCTTTGATGAATCCTTTGCTCATTGCTATGTAAAATCAGTAATTAAAGTTGTGATGCGAAAGTGTGTGTAATTTAATTCCACAGGTAAACAATATAGGCGTAAGAAAATCCATCGCACAAACAACAGGACCTCGTGGTGTGCCGAGGAGACGTTTTTCTCCAAAATTGGAAGAGTCCATTAAGTGGGGGGTGTTTACTATTTGCGAATCTATTAAATACGCGCTTCGACCACTGTGTAGGCAAAATATTTATTTCGTTAAATCCCTAAATTGATAATCGCGTATTCTGTAATCAGGTGACTGATGATGTAATCCTTAGCGACGTACTAAATGCACATGCTTTTGTGTTGGGGAAAAGCTTGCTGTTAATATAATGCACATCGTTAACAACTATGCTACCACATGATTCACGGTGCTATTAGCGTTTCCTTGACGTAAATTGGCGGCGTGTAAATGAAACAATTGTTTTCACCAAATTGGTTCCTATTTGCCGTTGTCGACATAGCGATTGGCGGCTAGCGTGGCTAAGCTAAAAAGTACGTATTTTTTCAAAAATTACACTAGCAAACATTTGCTAGTTATGAAATTTTCAACTAGCAATTATCAAGAATCTACTAGCAAAATGCTAGTTTGCTAGCGTGAATTTCGAGCCCTGATACAATAACATACAAATTAAAAATTTAAATAAATAAAATTCATAAAATTAAAGTAATTAAAAACAAAAATTTTCTTTACCAACAAAATGAAATTCGTCGGTTTAGGTTCACCCAAATAGTATCCGATGCCGAGATACCCAAGTTGCGCCGGAAGTGTCTTGTTTACTAACTCCTGCAATCCTTCCTCACTGGGCCCCCGCATGTCCGCGGCTCTCTCCTCATCAGAGAGCATTAGTATTGTGCGATCGCTAGTGTACCTTCCTTCACTGAAGGTCCTTCAGAGTACGAGAAAGGTGTGTGAAGAGGGGGCACTGGATAATATGGTATAAGAGAATGCTGTCGAGGGCCCACCGTGGGCTCATCCCTCGGTGTACAGTAGCCCTCAACGCTGCTGCGATGGCTTCTAAAATCGCTGGAGTTAACTTATTGGCTTTTGGTATTATAGAAGTCGCTATGGAAACAAGCGCAGCGTTTAGATTTGCCTCATTCACGGGTGCTGTGGAAACCACAGGCTCTTCCTCACGTGGCATGCTTTGACAACCAACACCATTTTTGGTTTGTGTAATTCGTTTTACGAGGAACATGTACAAAATATTATTTGTTATAGTTATATAATAATAATGGCCATAACAGCGCCCTCTATAGATCGGCTAACTTTTTTATATTCTGTGAGGCCTCCATACTTTTATCGGAAGGCCTAGCGATGATTTTCACGAAGCTAAGCTGGCGATGGATTTCTGAAGGGTGCTCAATTATTAATTGATTAAAAATAGGTATAAATAAAATGTTATCATCATTTTATCATTTTACCATTTTTTTTATTATCGTACAAAAATAACAATCAATCTTAGGATTGCTACTGCTGCCCTCTATGTTTCTTTGTACTGCTAAGATTCCTGCAATCAATAAGGAATGGATTAAAGGAAATTATGGAAATAATAAAAGGAAATATTATATGATGATGCACAACTAATACTTTGTAGGTGCTGTATACCTGAATTTAAACTTTGGCATAAACATACTGTACATTTCCATTCTTGATTCAATGCACAAGATTATAATAATAAGAAACTATGATTGTTATTTGTTTTGTACTTAAATGCATGTATGAATTGCTATACGTCAAAACGAAAATGAAAGAGATCAGCTTTTCATTATTATAAGGTGCTAAACCCCATTTTAGCAACAACATTGTTTTAAGTTGTTCAGAGTTACAGGGTTTAATCGGGAAAAAATTAGGTGTATTTTCGGGCAGATGTAGAGATTTATTTTACAGAAAAACAAATTATGAAAGACAGACATATATCTTTTCAGTTATATATTTTATTGTAAATTGTCAATAAAACACATGTTTCCAATCAGCAGTGCTGTTGGTGTAACTTATGTACTGTAACATGCCAAAAAGGTGAAATATATAACTTTAACATTATTTGCATCGCGCAAGCCTCGCCCACATTGTAGCCAAATTGAAAACCCTGTACGTTTAGAAAACAAAGCCGAAATTTTTTTAATGTATTGTATAAAACATTGCAATTAAAGAAATTGATTAATTTTTACAAAAGCTTATTGTACTGTTACATTAGAGCATCATTATATACTGTATCAGTTTTCCATTCATTAGAACTAATATTGAACTGTATGTGATGCATATTAACCAATCAAATGGCAATAATACACCCAGGTGTGTTATATGATTCTCAATCTCATGGTATAGTACTACACAATAGAATAGAATTACATTATGTACAAAAACAAATCATAGGAAACCTATAAAATATTTATAAATATATACAGTATATAAAATAATACTACTGTAAGTTAAAGGCATTTTCTTTTATTAGTAATAATAGTATAATAATAGTATGGTTATTGAGGCTACGGTCACACTACAGTCTCAAGCCTGGCACGACTCACCGCGATTGAGATTTCAAGCCAGGCTTGAGTTTATTGGGCGGTCACACTATTCAAATTCTGTTGGGTTGTTCTCCGAACGGAACCGGAAATCAGTCGGCTAGCTAAATAAATTACGTGAGCCAATCTGTAGTACATACTTACAATTTTATTTAGAATTCACTAGTCCTATGCATTTTGTTGTTATTGTAGATGATTTTAATTTAAAATATATATGTAATCGACTGATCGTAAGCATAATATTAATATAGGTAGGTCTAGGCCTGCCGCAGACCGGCAGTATCCTATCTAATTAAGTAGGCTAGTCGATGTTAGTTTCGTCTTCAATTCAATCACTAGATAGCAATGCACAGCGTACAAAATGCCGGTGATAGTTACGAAGGACCTCAGAGTCAGATTACAAGAAGAAAAATGAATGCACAAATCTCTTTGATATCTTCAAAACTTGACGAATTTTAACGATCCACGAAAAAAGCCATGTGGATATCCATCCACTAAAATTCCCAATAAACAACACAGTTGATGCCTGTGATTGGCCAGATTCCCAAAAAAATGTCAATCCTGGTCAATCTGGGTAGCGCGTCTGGGTTGAGTTGCCTGGATTGAAATCGATTTCAAGCCAGACGCGAGTCGGTCCACGTTCGGTCAATCGCGGTGAGTCGCGTCAGGCTTGAGGCTGTAGTGTGACCGTAGCCTAAAATTAAAGCTCATCTGTAGACAAAACTTTGATCACAACAATAATAAAATTGTTTTTGTTGTATTCATGTTTATATTGAAATAGATTGCAATAAACAGATTGCTACAGTAATATTGAACGTGCATTAACAATTAATATTTTACAATCAATACAAAATTATTTACAATTAGATTATAAATTTACCTTCAAAATTGTTTAGTGGAAACGTGTCCTTAGCCAATTACGTCAAAACAATGTCATATTCAGAATTTTGTTTACATTTAATAGTTTGACCTCATATTGTGAAAAAGATACTGTACAGCTGTGCCAATATTTTACTTTAGCCTGTACAATTGATAATAGGCCTTGACCGACGTCCTACAAATTAATTTGAGCCGCGAAACATTTTTGAAGGGCTGCGGTGTGGCTTGAGAAATTAAAAAAACCAAGATAATCCGGTGATATGTATCATGTGCGTTACAAAGGGGAAACCTTGGACTGCGCTGATTTTCGGCAGATCATCAGCGCAATTTTACCTTCCAAAAAATTACAATGCAATTTCCGGGGACCTACAGTACAGGTCAACATCTTATTCTTATCTCAGCCCCAATCATTACGTTGGTCCAGTTGGGCAGTTTGTTCCCACGAACCGGATTTCAGGCCACGAAATAAAAAGTTTGCAGAATGCTGGCCTAGACTATCTTCATAATTTTCATTATTAACGAATTTATCGTTTGTTTCAGGTCATAGGATGGCATATCAACTTTCTGCGGTCATATTTTTTTCGTATTGATATGATCTCTGTTTTGATCTTAAATCACAAAGAAAAGCTATAAATTCACAAAAATGCTTAAATTTAAATCTTACATTTTAATCTGGTAAGTGTCATTGAAAAAGTAATTGTTCGAATCTGTTCTTGCTGTCTTCTCTTTTGTTGTTTCTGCTGACGTCTGTTGGCTTGTTAATGCTTCGTTATTTTTGATGTCATAATAAATTGCTTCTTCACTGGATTCCATCTGTTGGAAGGGTTGTGTAATCATTGCATTATGTTGTCGATGTAGTCTGTTTGAGTCCATATTGTTCAAAGTGTCCAAGTCGTTATTTCTTTGAAAATACACTTTTTCCGCTTTGCTGGTACGTTCTATCTTGAGTAGATAAAGTAACACAAACACAATGATAATCAGTATACTGGTACTTGCTGCTAGTATGATTATTGTTATGTTTTTGCCTTGTTGACAATTGGGTGTCTCTTGTCTGATCTCTGACGTTGTTTTGATTGTGAATTCCATCTCGTCTGAACTCCTCTGAACATCCGTAGTCACCAGACACTCAACAGTGTAATCACCAGTTGGCAAATCGTTATCTAAGCATATTTCATCATTGTACTGGTCGCCAGGCATCTTGTCTCCGTTCAAATTCCAGTTGTAACTTTTTGAATTAGTAAATACACCCTTTGTGTAGCACTTGAAGCAATTGTGAATCTCAGGAACTTGAGGGGTTTCATAGAACCCTTTGACATCCACCATCAATTTAGGGTGAACCTTTAATATCAATGTGTAGCACTCTGTAGTAGAAGTTTCATTACTTGAAATTGAAACACAGTAGAAAAATATACCTTCTCCAGAATAGAACCCTTCGAAATGCTGATCATGAAAATTACCAATGTCTGTAGAATAAGAATGTGTAATGTTGAAGCTTCCTTGAATCCATCCGCTCGTGATTTCTTTGATGTCAGTTGTTTCAGTTGGTTTACATTGTATTACAAACTGATCACCTTCAATGATATCTTTCCAACCTTCACATTCAACAGATGTAGACTCTTGCCCTTTATGTGGCTTCCATTTAAGTCCTGGATCGTTGGAAAACAAATATTGTTTGTTATCATCATCATAACAAGTGCGTATATCTTTACCTTGACCGAATGATATGATAAGTGGACAGTTTACATTCATTTTCTTTTCTACCACATATGAGTTTAAGAAATTGTAATAGAAATTGCCATCGTATAGTTTAAAATCTTCTGCCGTTAAACCAATCGTATACTCTTGACTTGATTGTATAATGTTCACAGGTTGGTTTGATGGATAATAATAATATCTATCAAATAGAATATTCTTTCCTTTAACTCCATGTATGAACATCAGCAAGTAGAATACAATGAGGCTATAACAAGTTTTAAAATTCATTGTAAGGTTTCCTCAACTAGTGTTCAGATGGTGACAACTGAAGGAAACTCATGAAAATGTTATATTTATATACCTTTTACCAAGCAGGATATAAACATTTCCGACTAATAATGATTTATTGTGGCTTTACTTAAAACATTCCAACAGAATCCATTATTTTGTTAATTATCTATATATCTCCTTATAACAAATCATATGACAATACCATTTTAAATTTTTTCCAACTAATAATGATTTTTATTAATGGCTTAATGTACAAACAGGATACTCATGGTCATTGACCATAGATATCTGCCTTTTCCAGGAGGCTTGTCTCCAAACTGTCATAAAGATAAAAACATAAAAATTTAAATATTGGTTTTCAAATACATATTTTATAATGTGATAATACTTCTTCCAGTTAATTTTTATATCGAGGTTTGTTGAAATATTAGGGAGGTTTCGCAACCTTACGAATCGGAATCTGATAACGAAAACGGATACGTCACACATTTGTGAAACTTTTGAACTGATCCCCATTTCATATTCGTAAAGCGTATTTGTGTTGACGAATATGATAATATTCGTCAACACAAAACGAGTATAGTTTTTGATCTATTTTGCACATTTTGCATTTGAATCATAATTTATAGATTTATTGAAAGTAATTTACTATAAAAGTAATTTACTAAAATGCCAGGTCAATTTTGACCTCACTCGCTTTGATGTTACGCTAGGCCTAGACAGCCAAGCAACATGTACCTGCGCTTCGCTCAAATTTACCGCAGTCATATTTTGGACGGCGCCCTAAATAATTTGTTGCCATGCTAAACAGATTTTTACTGGCTTACAAAAACCGATAACATGTGCGTGACGTATCAGTTTTTGTTATCGTATTCGTAAGATTGCGAAACCTTCCTAATATCTTATCTAATCTATATATAAATTTACGTAAGGGCAAAATTCGGTAAATCGCGCCTTACTTTTAGAATTTTTACTCGATGGTATGTAAAGTTGGTTCGTACTTTCGGTACTGATTTTAACCACCTGATGTAACCCTGTTTACTAATTAAATTAAGTTAGATAATTAGTTATTGACGATTAAAACGAATTTAGGTTCAAAGATTTGCCCCAAATAGGGGTGTTTTCCGATCGTGGTATACACTGTCTAATGGATGTCCATCTTGAAAAATACCCGCCACAAAAATGCGAGGAGGCTTCGCATTTTTCTATCTCCTCCTACGATAATTGTTTTTAATAGCTGAAAACCGGTTGAACAGTTCGAGTACAGCATCATAATGTTGAAGACAGGCCGATTTTCTTTAAAAAATACTATTTTGATACATTTAATATACGTTTTTACAAATGTATTGATTTGTGATGAATGGAACATTCCAAATTATTTGGTTTAACCATACAGGTATAGATTTAGATTTATGGGCCTCCTTGGAGAATAAACATAAATAGTATTGCAATGCTGTACAATACTGTTAAGGTATTAACCACTTTTGATCGCAATTTGAATCGCAAATGTCTTACTGTGAGTGTTGGTACTGTTAGATGTAATATAAAAATATATACAAATAAACTTTATTACTGTGAGTGTGGGTAGGCCCTACTGTTAGATTATAAACATATAATATACAAATAAACATTCCAAATTATTTGGTTTAACCATAGAGGTATAGATTTAGATTTATGGGCCCCCTTGGAGAATAAACATAAATAGTACTGCAATGCTGTACAATACTGTTAAGGTATTAACCACTTTTGATTGCAATTTGAATCGCAAATTTCTTACTGTGAGTGTTGGTACTGTTAGATGTAATATAAAATATATACAAATAAACTTTATTACTGTGAGTGTGGGTAGGCCCTACTGTTAGATTATAAACATATAATATACAAATAAATAAACGTTATTACTGACAGTTGCTTCTCAACGTTTGTATTAATTAATAATTTAAAAATATATAAACGTCGTAGTGGTGTATCGTTACATGTACTTTACTATTTCAATCGACTATGACAGTGAGAGTTTTAACAAAGTACCGTATTAAATCGTAAATGTTTTACTGTATTTAGTGGTATATTATTTATAGGCCTATAAAACATTAAAAACAATATTTCGTTACTGAGTGGATAAGAATATATTTTAAAATGTTTCCTCTTTGTACCTATCTTCTTTCCCCATCCCTCAACCCTTAATGTTACATACAAAACACAAATTGGGTTTGTTTAAATGAGTCCGAATAAAAAAATTTGTTTCTCTCTCGGAAGTAATTCCTAGGGTGCTAATTTTGGTTGACTACATAAATCATTGTGTATATTTATTCGTTTCTGTAAACGACAATGTATTATAGTCCTGCGGTACGTACATTTGAAATCTCCATTTTTTTCTCGCTGGAAATACTGTGTATTCGAGAACCATCTGTGGGCACGACCTAGATGGTACGCGAGCGAAGCGAGCGTGCCATCTAGTAATAATAATAATAATTAAATAAACTACTGTATATTAACAAATTCTGCAACACCACATACTGTAGGAAGGAAATGTTTAGCATACATTTATTTTTTCTTGGCAGATTTAAGGGACAAGTTACGAAAATGGCGGGAAGAGAACTCGCGTGAGAGTGAAGCTATAGTAGAGCATGGCGAAGTTTTGATAGCACATCATAGTCACAAAATAGGGGATGAAAGTGGGTATTGTGAACAACAGGTTCTTCTTATTAAACGCATGTAGTATTTTTTAACACTTCAACTTCCACGAGCAAAGATAATAATACTGCTATATATACATAACTGCATGAAATAATTTTACATCTCCAGGCAAGAGAATTTTAATTAAACTAATCGATTGTGTTAAAGAAATATTATTAGAAGAAAATACAATTACCGCTATTAATAGATTTGTTTTTACCCTCGATACAAATGGGTATTGTGTTCTATTGGAACCAAACAAGGGTGAACTATCAACATTAGTTTTTCCATAAATGATCGTGTTAAAATGTGGAGAAGAGGTTAAGACAGCGGAACCGTAATTAATACCTACCATAACATTAGCAAGGAGGTTCGAGGCTCACTCACTCCATGGTTCTGGTGGCAGAACAAGTCTTCTTGGATAAGTACTATAAACCGTAGGTCCAGTGTACGCATCTGGTTCATGTGCACTTTAAAGAACCTAGTACATCTTTCAAGACGAGTAGGAGGTTACCGCGGTGTACTATACACAGCCACTGTCACATACAGACCATCATCATGAAGGCCCATTGATTGTCACCCTCTATAAAATAAGGTAAAATAAAATTATTAAAGATTTTTTTAATATTGATTAGATAAACCTTTTTCACATTTTGTAGTTTGGATTGTCTACGAGCAGTTATGTATAGCGGCATTGGATTGCTGTAGAATGGATCTCGCAAATCATTGTATTTCAACGCTTGAGTCTAAATTTCCAGACAGTGTGAGGGCATATAGGCTGCGAGGAATGCGATTTGAAGCCGAGGAAAGGTATAGAAATCATCAAAATAAATATATTATCTATTATTAGATGTAAATTATGTAACATATTACAAATTTGAATCGTAAAATCAAATTAAGATTCAATTAATTTAAGTTTTATCAAGCTCAATAAATAGCTTCATATTAATGATTGAATATGTATTTTTATATTTGTTGTACTTTTTTATACTTTAATGTTCATTTTGCTGTTATGTTTTAATATATTAAATTTCGTAAGGTAATTTCCCGATTGATCGTAATCAAAACGGTACTGGGTTTGGTCTACTAGCGTCCTGCTCCCAACCAGTACATCCATTCATAGAAGCCTTAATGAAGTAAGCCTACCTGGTGGTAACCATAGAACGGTCCCGAGATAACGACTATACTCCGGCTTTAGATTGAAAAAATTGTTAGAGATAGAGTATACGATGTTTGATTATGTGTAGATGTGTGATTTGTTCTTTTATTCAAATGATGTTATTTATTTCATAAATTTTTTATATCAATTAAATAAATTATCGTAGATTGTATATTATGCGATAAATATTTTTTAATACATTTTTGATATATTATTATTATTATAATATTAATAAAAAAATATTGTTAGTATAAATTTTAAAAATATAGATATAGGGAAGAAAAGCAAAGAGATTATGGAGCGGCTATACCAGAATATACAACACTAAAACTAAGTATTGTAAATTTAATATACTAAAAAAAAAAATTGTTCCGATCTTGTCAAAGGTCAAGCGCCTTCAGCCTGCCACGTTTCGATATTCAGCATTTTAATATATTGAATTTGAATAAATACCAAAATATAATAATCAACTTGTTATCAAGTGCACTTATTATTAGATGGATTTAAGCTTTTACCGTCTATTGCTTAAACTGCTTTATGGAAGTGATTAAGTTATAAATTAAATGTTTTTTTCAGATATAAAGAGGCAATTGAATTGTATGATGGCCTATTAAAAAAAGATGAAGCTAATTCAGTAAGTAATTTGATTTTAAAGAGGAATCGGGGGAGTAAATTCTCTGAACTTGTGATTAAGTTTCATTCATAGATGTAGTATACAAACAGACATAATCAGCTAATAGACAGAATCATAAAAAAGGCCATATTTTGAGTCATGCTTTTTAAGTTGGAGTTGACTCTCTAGTTTTAAAATAATTCTATAGTACCACTTGACCCGTTCAAGATAACCATATAAGGTGTTTTTTCCTTATTCCTGTACCAGATAATTATACTGTTTAATTTTTATAGCAAATAAGGAAGAGAAAAATTGCAATTTCAATAGCACAGGGACATAGAGAAGATGCTATCAAGGAGTTAAATACTCATTTAAAACAGTAAGTTCAAAGTAAAACACTGTACAGTACAATATCTAAAAACCAAAGTACAGGATGGGAAGAGATGCACATGTGTCATGGAATAAACAAAAAAAATACATTGTTTGTAATGAGAATGATGCACTTTGATACAGGAAATGTGTCCAGGAGGTGTCCACTTACGGAAGAGTTTGCATATCAATTTAAATTTAATCTTAGATAATCTTTAATTACTTCTTGGAAAAATGTGGTAAAATGATCTACAAATCTTTTGTTTCATAATTTCTGGTTTCTATCTTGATTCCTTGGCCATAAAATATTGGGCCTAGTAAATTATTAGTAGAGAACAGAATTTACAGAATAAAACTTCAATAATTCGTTTACTACAGTATTAATAGTACTTATTGGTCTTTTAGAGATTTAAACCTGCTTTCATAATTTTGTACGTTATACTATAATAAATATTATGAGTACATTGAGAACAGTCATTTTTGGGTGGTACTCGACCCCCATTCCTCTAGAACACTGAGCATGGTGGCTAGAGGGTTTAGATTCGAGCCCAAGTGCTGTTGGTGCAGTACCCAGGGAGTACTGCACCAACAAGATTGTAATTGTATTTAACTACTGTGGGTAGCTTTGTTTAGCTTTTTCGTAAGTGTTCTTAATATGTACTTAGTATAAAGTACAAAATTAAGTCAGAGTAGGGAAAACATCTGACCAATTACTAAACTCCCGGGCACAATGCTATTCCGCAGTGTTAAATACATTAATCATTTTGTTTTATTTTTTTCAGATTTATGGGTGATCAAGAGGCATGGAAAGAATTAGCAGATTTATATATATTGGAACAACAGTAAGTCTGTCTGTCTGTCTCCTTTTATTATCCTCTACCAGTAAGTTGTGAATTAGATGCACATCAAATATTATCATTGATCGTTCCGAGGAATAGCTAACCAACAATGTGATGGAACCATGCAATAATAGTAATTTATTGTAAATATCACTTGTATAACAGTGGCACACTTTATTGATAAATGTGCGTTCAAGTAATAACTTAAAGTGAATGAAAATAAAAATTGCAAAAATAAAATGTGTGTAATACACAACATAAGGCATAAAAATAATGAACAACTAAGATATATTGCTGCACTGAAAAAAAAAAATTACACATAATACTAATAGTTATTCATTTTGAAAATTATTTACTAATACTAATTTACAGGTTAAGCCAAAATTGTCTGTCAGAATTTGTTTTTTGTCAAATTTAACGTTTATTTTGTATTTTTTTTTGTATGGAAGTAAATAACTTCATTAAAACTGCAAAATGGCCTGTTCAAAGTCTGATTTATTACATTTTATTTTTCATGATTTTGGGAAACAATCTTTAAAATGAATCAAAACTAAAACATAAGGAATACAGATATATATTTAAATACAACAGTCATTACAAAGAAGAAGGTCATACATAAGATCAATTCACAAAAGAAAGGGAAGTAATTTTAAAAGAATCAAAACCAAAAACATCATTTTCACATAATATTTCAATATACCACAAGGATGTTGTGTGGAATTTTGTCTTATTTATGGATATTTTATAATGAAATTTCCAGAAATTTCCCGACAAAACAGAAGTGAGTAATTATCATGTATTTTGTTATGCATATAAGGACATTATTATTCGTATAAGTATTTTATTAATAGTTTTCGAAGAAATAACGTGTGATTGCGTGTCTTGATCCGCCCACGGTGTTGCTCTGTGCATGTATACACTGGGTGTGGCCATGTGATTCGTGACTATAGCTTCTGCCTCCACATTGACGAGAGGTTATGTGGTCGATCGTGTGTGGGTGTTTATTTTGTTCCTATATTTCTTATTTTGAGCATTACACACAGCGGTGGCGCCAGGATCTTCCCGACGCGGGGGCTACATTCCCCGACGAGGGGGCTATGCGAGCGAAACGAGCATCACTAGGCTGGGGGCATATTTTTCAATTTAAAAAATAAAAGTTGGAGGTCCCGGAAATTGGACTTATATATTTTGTTTCATGTTTTTGAAGTCCCTATCATGGTTGTGACTGAGCTAAGAAATGTTTGAAAAATAGAGATGTTAGGTCCCGGAAAATGCACTTCTTGTACTTCGAAATATGACCAGCTTTATTGTTGGGGCTGAGCTAAGAAAATGTTTAAAACTAGAGCTGCAGGTCTTCAAAAAATTGCATTTTATATTTTGGAAACATCAGGCCTAGAGGCTTAAAAAACGCAAGCGTAGACCTTTTTCAGTCGGGGAATTAAGTTTATTCCTCCCAAGTGTATGCGTGCGTACCATCTGGACTTCCGAGTGGTGAGAAATTTATGACATACAGGACATTGAAAATTTAATAACTTAGCTATAATAAGATGTTGGCTAAGCGAAAATGGCATGTTTTTTTGTTTAGTAATGGATGAAATATTTATTCTAGGTGCCCCACGGTACAGAAGGTTACTTGTAAATGAAAAAATTGGTGAACATACGAACAATTAACATAATTCGTTTTTGCTGTAGTGTAGCGTACGTCGACACAGTACACGACGTAACCGTCGGTAAACTTTGCCTTGAAAATAACTACAGTACATTTTGGTCTCTGGATGGAACATGATATCACGCGTCTCGACCCAACGTTGAACGATTCGTACAAAGGGATACCGCCAGACAAGTGCGTACCTAACTAATGTTTAGTAGTAAGTTAGATCGCTGGCAATAATGAATGCATATAAATTGCATAATAGCACTCCGACTACTCTCACGGTCAATGAAACGTCGCGGTTTTCTAGGCGCTGAAGCTACCAAGTGAACGTGAACGTTTTTTACTGTATATTATATTCCCTGACAAAAAGTACCCGTGTTCCCTTCGGTAACCGTCGGTAAACTTCGCCTGGAAAATAACTACATTACACACTTTGGTCCCTAGATGGAACATGATATCACGCGTCTCGACCCAACAGTGAACGATTCGTACAAAGGGATCCCGCCAAACAAGTGCGTACTAGCTATTGTTTAGTAGTTAGATCTCTGGCAATAATGAATGCATAAAAGTGCATAATAGCCCTCTGACTAGTCTGGGTTCCAGACGGAGTTTTGTCTTAATATTAGTAAAAAGATAAATATTTTGGCACATATGGCGTTTCATACGTATACTACTTGATTTTGGATACTCCGTCTGGGGAAACACGCACAAGTCACGTGGTTTGACACCAAGAATTCTTGGTGCATACGATTATCCGGTTGACTAGTTTCAGCTGCATGCGATTGGCTACTCACTCGCACACCGTTTTAATATTCATATTTCAGAATTTCAAAGACTCAACAACTAAGATGACGCGCATGCGCTATGGTATGTACTTGGGTACATTTATGAAAGTTTCTGAAGGCTAGAAATTATTTTATATGCCTAGTAGTCTGGTAACATTTGATGGGATTTTTCCCAAGAACATGAAAACTCGTCTTGATATGATAGGCTAGCTTCTCCGCAAATCAAACATTGAATGGATCATTTATTACGCGGAGATAATTTTGATTTAATTCCTACCCAGACCCTGTCCTGTTTTGTGTGGTGGTGTAGCCCCGTTGTTGTGTGCCGCCGGTGGTGGTATGTAGGCCTACTTTATTGGCGTTTTATTTGGCAGGTCATACGTGCGAATTTAGGACCTACGAAAGAGGCCTAGGCCAAGGACTAACAATTAATAAACAAAACAACTTGGCATTACGATTTTATATTTCAACAGTCTCGATCGTACATTCAGCACTGTACGTACTCGATCTTTTTAATTTTGAAACAAAATGATCATTGGTTGATTCGAAATCCATATTTACATACCGCCCGCCCCATAGCCAAATACGGTATGATAAACTACGTCATTCTTATCGGATGTTTGCGGTTTGCAAATCGATTTCTATACGTGTTTCACAAGTCTGTATTTTCAGACAAAAATCGCGGTCGAAATAAAAACAAATAAATAAAAAAAAAAGATAATACAGACTTGGGGCAAGTCTACCCTCTGACGTACTCTCACGGTCAATGGAACGTCGCGGTTTTCTAGGCGCTGAAGCTATATGAAGTTAACCCCGACAGGGGGGCTAGGCTCCCCGACAAGGGGGCTGTAGCCCCCCCGCTGGCGCCACCACTGATTACACAAAAAGTTATTGCCCAAGTTTCAAAAGATTTTAAAGGATGGTTTTATAGCTGTATGGGAACACGTCATTAAATTTTCATATTCATATGTGGAGGTGCCCATTTTATATATACTTATTTCAATTCTGTAGGAAAATTTGACCTGTTTTGTTATAATGGTTGTAACAATTGCAGTTTAAAATATGTTTTACGTTCACACTAGGTGATAGGGAATAGTGGCATTGATTAATTATAATAATATGTATAATATATTATAGATGTGATTCTTTCCCCCTGTCCCTTAAGCTCTGTCTACACTATCAAACTAGTTTGGTAAAAAAAGTATGTCCATATATGGGTACATCACATTTTTTGTCACATAAAGTTTGATAGTGTAGACAGAGCTTTATGCCATGCAGCTCTTTTAGAGGATAACCCATCCAATAAACAAAATGTAATGAAAAATCTGAAAACCACTTATTTATCATCATTATTCAGATTTTAGATGATTTTTAGATGCATTTTCCATTTTTGTTTTAGACATTTTACACATGCTAATTACCACATTATTATATATATATAAACAAATCAGGCAAAGAACATTAATTCTAAACCGCCCGTTTATATACTGAAGTATAATTAATTAATTTAAAACGATATGATAAGGAAATCTGTGAGAATGAGAAAAAATCCCCCCAACCGAGATTTGAACCTGGACCTTCTGCTTGATATGTACATATCCTAACCATTGGATCACTGGGGCTTTCATGGTATTGTTCAAACCCGATTCGATAGCGACTAACATTCTCTGCGTGGTACAGCGGAACAGCACTAGTCCCTTAATTGTACGCACGCGCACCAGAGATCAAATTGATACGCCCTCATTTATCATATATATAATACAGTATATATATTCAGTTATTTGCCTTTGGATTTATAATTTATACGGTATATATATTTATATTTAATAAAATTAATTTTTACTTTATGTAATGGTCAATCATTTTCTTTGTATAGTTATGACAAGGCTGTTTTTTGCTATGAAGAATTAATGCTTAATAATCCGCACAATCATCTCTACCATCAACGATATGCAGAGGTAAGGTTTTTATAATAATTTATAATACTATAATTTATTATACAGATATTGCCTGCAAAGAGGTTAAATATAAGGTTTGACATCCCCGAGGGAATGATATTTTGTTCGAGGAAATATATATTTCCCGAGAATATAATATCGTTTACCGATATAAAAGGCGATTTCTGTTATATTACATAGCCAACAACAAGTTGAATATCTACTGCTGGGTCGGGTGTAGCTAGGCCTCCTTGTAATAAGCCCGCCTAGTAATTAATGATTCCTTGGCAATGAAATATTCACTTCGGCCTAGGTTGTTTAAATTAACAGAAGAATTTCCATCAATAGGCCTACATTAATAATAATAATATTATTATCAGGTAGGCCGAATAATAATTCGTCTTCTTCAAGGAGCCGAATCACCGGATGTTCAGCGCGCCGCGCGTACCAGGTTACTCCGTGATTATTAACCAATCACAAACAGTCTTTCATCACATCTAGGGAGGACTTATAACAAATGAGGGCGATATGTATGCATAGTTTAAATAGTTTAGTTGTCTTGTGATGGTGTGGACAAATCATCGCGAGTTCAAGTCCCAGTAGATTACTTTTGTTTATTTATCGTTTCAACCAATCGCGTTTACGTATTTACACAGGCTATGTAATATAACTATTTATACCACTGCTAAACAATGTTCCTAGGCATTGTTTTTTTATCAATCAGGGTCCGAAAGAGGACACCCATGCACAAAGAGTACACCCATGCACAAAGAGGACACCCATGCACAAAGATTGTAGGTCGAGTGAATACTCGATAATGCTTTAAAAATTAATATTTTACCAATATATACTTTTAGGCCTAATTAAGTATGAGAAAATATAATAAATTATTCTCTGGTGTGTTGTCATATTAGGCACTGCAGTATTTTTTTATTTGGATATATCGTATTTTGTATCTTTTTCTTCCCAACTTTTTTGTTACTTTTTTCTGGGAGCCTAGGCGTAAAGTTTTCTCCCCTAAGGGTCATATCATTGCAGCCACTTTAAGGCGCTCTCTCATCTGTCCATGACACAGTGGCTGTGTGTGAACTTGTAAAACGGGGTAACGCCTACTCGTCTTGAAAGATGTACTGGGTTCTTTAAAGTGCATGCAAGCAATGTGTGTACACTGAACCTATAATTATGGTTTATAGTCCTTATCTGAGAACCATGGAGTGTGAGTGTGCCTTGAACTCCTTGCCGATGTTATGACTGGATTACAGTTCCACTGTCTTAACCGCTCGGCCACTCGCTCATGTGGCTGCCATCAGTGTGTATCTAGTAAGAACCATCTTATACATTTTTAGTCACATGCAACGCGACTCTACAGCTCACTATGCCGGTCGGTTGGTCGGTCAGTTGGTCGGTAAACACTACTTGAGCACGCGACTGCAGCCATGTATATGGCCTTGATTTTAAATGCTTGAATTTTATGTTTTTTTTTCTTCTTAGCTTAAATATACACAAGGTGGTGTAGAAAATATGGAAATAGCAAGAAAGTATTTTGCCCAAACCCTGAAGCTAAATATAAAAAATATAAGGGCTTTATATGGATTTTATTTGGTAAGAACATCATTTCATCAGTACATAGATTTAGCAAATGGTAATCAGTTACCTTGAATGGTATAGAATAATCGTGACTTAAAATGTCTTTTTCCCTTGTAGGCAGCATGTAATCTAGGCTCTGCACCAAAGGCTAGCCCACAACAGAAAAAGGAAAACAAGAAATATGTAGATTGGGCACAGCAACAAATAAATCAACTATACAAGGTAGAAAATAATGTACTGAACTAACTTGTCTGTACCTAAAGCTCTGTCTACACTATCAAACTTTGTGACAAAAAAAATGCAATGTGACTATATATGGACATAATGATGTCATATCACTACCAAATTTTATCACTTCCATATTTGGGCACATGACACTTTTTTTGTCAAACTAGTTTGATAGTGTACACAGAGCTTTATAGGATGTTACTGATGTCTACTTTAATATAAACTATTATAACGAGCACCCTCTTATTGGTTAGTCACAGTGTGGACATTTCTGTATTTACTGATGTTGTCCTTTTTCATCCCATTATCTATGGGGCATGCTAAAAAGAGTAAAATACAGTACTATACATATTTATAAACATATGGATGGATTCAAATAGTGCACATCACATGATGCAAATCAACCAATCAAATGGCTATACACTTGACAATAGGTATGGTATGGTTGCAGAAATAAATGTGTTATTTTGCTTTGTTGCTTTGCAACCCCTGAACTGCTTGTTGTCAAATAAATATATAAATATATAAATGAAGTTAATAAAAATAATAACTTTTTTATAGACAAATGCTGACCAAGACGAAAGTCAGAAATCCATGACTCATATGTTTCAAGCACTTGACATAAAGCCAGCAAATCCCTGAAAACTGTCACCAAAAGCAAACCTCCAATCCGGAAACACTTCCATCTGTAGCCAACCAATCAGGAAACACTTCCATCTGTAGCCAACCAATCAGGGAATACTTTGTTGGATGTTGACTATCATCGATGAATGAACAAGAGTTTTTATAACAATTGTTGTTTGTGTTTGCGTATAAAGACTAAAATAAACGATATAATCTTTTGTTTATTGGGCTGTCGTTGGGGACCAGTCATTACAATACATTTTTAAGATGAACAATTAAGCTGTTGACTACCTCCCAATATTGTTAATTGACCAATAATGACAAATGAATAAGAATTATGAGATCTCGTGCAGTGTTTCTAATACATTTTTGATAGTACATTCCCAAATTTTTGAAAAAATATAAATGTAATTTTATACCTAAAATATTTGCTCAATCAAAAAACATAGGCAACATATGCTTCTTATGTAGCAGATATCCTTCATGGATGCATAATTTTTTTTTCCTATGAGGTTAAGGCAGAAATCATGAATAATTCATTACCTTAATTATTTTCTATGATAAAGAATTGCAAGATCTACTTCCTAAATATACTAAACCTAACCCTCTAAATCTCTCTCAACTATTAAAAAAAAAAAATGGTTCTTGATAGACCTCAAACCATGGGCTCCAGTGTAATAGGTTGAATCCTTTACTACTAGACCAAACATTTCAGTTGGCAAATGCTGTTTATACAAATTATTTAATCTCCCTCCATGCTTATATAGTGCCCTCTATAATGTCCCATATTATGTCATAATTATTCTAATGAATTATTCATGATATCTGCCTTAGTGTCATAGAAAAAAAGAATGCTTCCTTGACCCACAGTCAGTATGCTAGCGCTAGGCCCAGTGCCCAGAGTGTAAAATAACGAAGGAATTGTATCACCTATTAACGTAATGCATACTGTGTAGTTCTTGATCAGTTACAGTGAGTAGCTAAATAT
Source organism: Antedon mediterranea (assembly GCF_964355755.1). Lineage (NCBI taxonomy): Eukaryota > Metazoa > Echinodermata > Crinoidea > Comatulida > Antedonidae > Antedon > Antedon mediterranea. The sequence continues at coordinate 34,248,166 of NC_092670.1, read as the reverse complement.
TATAAGCAAATTAATTTTGTAAGCCAGTACATTGTAAATCAACTTTTTTTACACTATAACTTGTCAGCAGTTTAGACCGTATATGACAATAGTTCATAGGATTCAACAGATTTTGAGTCTCTAAAAAGTCTGGACTTAATTTTGCACCTTTCAAAAATGTTTTATCACTGAAGTGTTTTCTGTAAAGTTGTAATATACAGACTACAGTAAAACCCCTGTTAAAAATACACCTTTGAGATCCAATAAGGTTGTCCCCAGAATATTGCCTGTTGCATTTCATGGGAAAGTTTCCATTGATGAGTAGGTTCCCACTGTTTTTACAACATTATATTTTATACAAAGTTATCTGTAATAGATTAAGAGGACGTACTTGTGGTCCTTGTCTATAGAAATGTACCATAAAGCTAAGTTCACACCTGTTCCAAATCATCGAATAGAAGATTCTGCCATTAACAAAGAGGTGGCACAGACCAGGTGTGAATCTACCTTTATAAGCGAAATGCATCAATCATAGAATATTTATGTGATCAGAAATCAACATCACTTTTCTGAACAGAAAACCAACAAAATATTTCAATTACACTTCTTTGATCCGTTCAGTTCTCTAATAAATTTGTGTATTAAGATTTTATAGCAGAAGGCTAGATTGCAAACTCCAATGTTATTGCAGTTCAAAAAGTGATTCTTCATGGAGAGGGAACCAACAAGATGGCAATCGAAAAATAAGATATGCCCTACGCAGTACTATACGCCTGTGCTGAGCCTGCGCGAGAACATGCAACGCAGTGTGTTAAGCGTAAGCGAACTCATTCTATATGTTCCTTATATACAAAAAATACTAGATTACTCGGAAAGAAATTATTCATTCCATTGCGATTAATAATATCTTTTTCACTGTGCTTTAACAAGAAAATGTGTTGTAATTTATGTGATCTTAATGTATTATATTAGATTACTTTTGAACATATTTACGGCCGTCATCTTGTTGGTTCACCTTCCTTTTGGAAAAACTTTTTAGTCTGGAGTACACCCTCTAGTCTTCGGCTTATTACACCTCTCTGGTAGTAATGGACAAATGGAAAGGTGTCTGCAGGTGTACATAATCACATTGGTAGAAAAGGAATACAGTAAGACCTACATTTTACAAAAGGTACAAGGTCAAAATATCTACATAAAACATGGGATCCCTAACACCTAGGTTGATCTTAAATTGATCCCTCCCACACATAGATTCTATATCTAAATATATATCGTCTGTTTTGTTTACCTTAAAGCTAGGCCTAAAAATGAACTTTTTAATGAGTGCCAAATACACAAAAAACAACAGAAAAATGTTATTTTAAGCATGCATAAAATGCAGGTATTGTAGTAAATACATGAAAATAACAGATTACCTCTTTCACACTCATTTCACCAATTATGAGTAGCCGACAGAAAGGATATAACATTTTTCAAGTTTCAAACTTATTATTGTTTACTGTGTGTTATTGGTGCATGTGTGCATATGAGATGCAAATGTATTTATTATATTATCAGATCCAATAATATATATGAATGGTGAATAAACAATCAAGACAAATGAAATATATACTTTCTTATTGTTTATTTACAATACTAGATTTAAACTTAAAACTTGCTGCTTATACAATTTGTAAGCTGTTTTAATTATTCAATCAGGGATACAGTAACCTCTCTATTTCATGTCGATATAAAGTTTGCGGTACACCACGTGTATTCTTTCTGAAAAGAACTGTTGGGTTACTCGACGTTTCGATCAATATACTTTGATCGTCCTCAACAATAGAAATTATAGCTGAATGTAGAGAATAAAAAAAAAAGACATTTCAAAAGATGGTGGATACTAAAGTAGGTGGAAATTTAAATCAATTCAGTAAAAATAGAAATACTGGTGGAAATTTTAGTTGTTTTTCTTCTATCATAACTGTACAGTATGTTGTGAATTGTATAATAAATAAAACTATACAGATACACAACAGAACATATTTCCTAAAAGTACAACACTTTTGGTGTTTGTGATATATTTGTGAATCCAGTATTGTTTATATCATACATTTTGATTCACTGATTTCAATTAATCAAGGGTGAATCTACATCTATACATATCATCAATTTTTTGTGACCTAAAAATGATTCTGCTTTTAATATCCAATACCAGATTTTCTTTAAATTTCTCTAACGCGTATGAATCTATTTTTTCATTTGAATGGCGAGAAATTTGAAAAGTGAAATCCAGGCTACTGTACCGTAGATTGCTTGCTGACAAAGGCACACGTACATTCTTCGATACATAACAGGTTTCAATGTACCGGTTTATAGCACTACTCATCAATTATCCCATAATTCAACATGCAAACATGATTTTGTTTTAATTTTATTCACAAAAATCATGAGTTTCATGATACATGCGCGGTTGATTTTCCTTTGCCGTGGTTTTCCATTTTTTCCAATTTACGTTTTTGCTTTTCTTCAGTTGTGATAAATACTTTACTACGAATTCCATTGTGGTTTTGATAAATGTCTTCTCTCATCTCGGCGGTATCTTCACATTCCTACAAAAGCAAAAATAGTAATCATTTACAATACTTAAAACCAAAAACAGCTAAAAACAATGGAACTTTGTCTAAAAATTTAATTTGAAAATCTATATTGTAATAGCACTAACCCCAAAATTTGTTACTGTATATCCTAATAGCCAATTTACACAGAGTGCACAGGCGGTTTCTGCTTTCCGGATAAATACAGAATCTACATGTTTTTTTTTCTGCTTACTGTTAACGCTCGTATGTAAATTGGCCTTAAACCACATGACCAAAACTATGCTATTTATATGGGGCAATTTCCTATTAGCCCTTTGACCAAAGAGTGGTCATTATATATTCAATAATTAGGTGTACACTATTAGTAATGATAAATGCATCAAATATTTTTTTTGCTTTAACGATATCAAAATTTATTGACTTAAATAAACAAAAATTTATGGCAGTGAAATTTATCTTGGTACACTAGTGTTTACTTACATACGCATGCCTTGTTTTTATCATTGTTATGAGCCGCCTTCCTATCGTCGATGACAAAGGTTGCTCACTGTTGGAGACTAACGTTAAACATGGATGTCTGGGTATGTGGTCATCAGTGTACCTTCATTTAAACAAAAGAAAACAATAAATTATATAATATATGAAAGAAATAGATTGAACATGGAATTAGGGAAGAAGATTGAAAATTGGGATAGAAGGAAGTTATGAAGGTAAAAAAGAGGAAGGAAAAGGACAGCTATGCTTGATAGATTCTTATTGCATAGTCTTTCAATGGGAATACAGTAAATTTTCCCAATACCAGACTTTGAGGCCCAAAAGGTCCCAAATTCATTTTTTAATATTAAATACAAGACTTTCCAGAAAACCAGACATTCGGCCAGCACAAAGGTGTCTTGGGAGAGTTGACCATATATTCAAAGCCTATGAACACTTTTCAACTAAATGGTACAGTATATAAATGGTAATATATTGCTCAAACCCAAAGATAAATTACTTCACAAATGGCAATGCTGTTTGTATCGGTGGTTAGAATGGAGATACAAATAAAGCAAGGGCTAAATTAAAAAGTAAGAAAGAATATGAAAAGCCTTCAGATATAAATATTGTTCAAAATTCCCAGACTAACGTACTACATGCTCTATTCTAGCAACAAAGAACGTACAACACAATAATCTCCTGTTCGTCTGAACCGCGAAACATTTTCGAAAGGCATTGTAGGATAGAAGAGCGCTAATGGGTCGCGCCATTGTGAGCAATGGAGTAGTGCGCCCTCAACATGTTAGAAACGCAAAATCTTTGCTATACTGTAGAGGAGATAGGATAACCGACATGACAGGGCATACAAAAGCTGTAATTCTAGTTGTGAGAGGGTGTTGTGAATGGGGAAATGAGGGTGGGCAGTGTGACCATACAACCCTATACTTCCGATACAGTGTTTTGAATGCAAATTGACAGAAATGAGATTCTTGTGTTTTAGGTTCTTTGGTAATATGTCAGATATAATCTGAATACTTACTCTGGTCTATGAGTTGGTAACCAGTATACAAGAGATCCATTTAGGCGGAGATATCGAGCAGAAAAATTAAGCAGATCGGTGAAAATATCAGCCAGACTGTAGCTTCGAGAAGACGGTATGTGGCCATCAAGGCTTTAAAGTAAAATAAGTATTGTCATACTCTAATGCTCTTTCAGTTATTGTCATGCTACAATGCTCAATCATAAAGTGTAAATATGTTTTATGAAAGTGATTGGTCATAATATAAGCTTATAGCTTCACAATGACCTGATAACATCAAGCAAAGTCAACTATATATACTCACTGTTCTTCTTCAATTTTAGCTTCTTTTTTGGATCCAATTTTTCTGGTAGACTCCCTAATTCCATATGGAGCTAAAGTATATATAAAAGTAAATATGAATGGAAAAATCTTGAAAATCAATACTTTTCTGGTTGTGTAACCACGGAGGAATTATTTTGTGGTAAAATGTGGTTGGTGGTAATACAATGGTTGAATTAATACCACCACCGACGTTTTACCACAGTCAACAACATACTATCACCAGATCATCAATAAATAGATTTAACATGACTGCCATGATGTGAGTGGCTGAATGGTTAAAACAGTGGAACCGAAATGTATTGCCAAATGGCATGAGTTCAAGGCTCACTCATGCCATGGTTTTGGTGGTAGAACAAGTCTTCTTGGATAAGGACTATAAACAGTAGGTCCAGTATACACAATAATCATCTTAACTTACGATCTGTAATGATGGCATCAAACATTGGTTGTTCTCTCCAGACATTGCAGGAGAAGTCTGCCATCAGTACATCAATGTATGAATGTTCCAGTCCATACTGTCGAAGATTTGCTCTTATATTTTCATCTTTGCCTACAAGTATACAACCACAAAAACAAATCACAATAAATATTTTATTGCTAGAGGGGTGGGGGCTGTGAGTAATATTTTTGTTTACAAAGGCAGCTACATACAAAGGTTTGCAAAAAGATTTCATGAACTAGGCGAATTTGGCATATTTATCATTATGTGCACTGCTGGTCTTTAGATTCAAAAGGGTACTTAGGCAAGGGTTTGTTCAAACCCTACATGTATACCCTCTGGCAACAGGCTTGATATTGCACAACACATTATTCACTGACCTGACCTCTCTACTGACCTCTATATATCTGGTTTGTCCTACTTGACTTTCCGCATCCATGTATGGTTTCATAGTTGATATCAGCACCCATCACATACGCACCAAAATGAGCGGCACTTATCAGAAGGCTTCCTGATCAAAAAGCATTATAAACCGGATTAAATGATTATCCAGACTATTTTCGAAACACCGACGCAGCATTACATTTTTAAAAATCTTTGAATGAACTAGTGAAGACTACTTTTGTGCCCATACAGGAGTTTGCAATGGTTCGCTCAATGGTTCTTGTGGTAGAACGAGTCTTCTCGGATAAGGACTATAACCTGTAGGTCTATTGACACATCTAACTCAGGTGCATTTTAAAGAACCTAGTAAGTCATTTGAGATGAGTAGGGGTTACCCCAGTGTACTAGTATGTCACAGCCACTGATCTTAACTGGGCCCTCAGGGAGACCAGCCTTTGACTGAAGAGGTCATCCAGTTAAATAAATAATAACAACAAACATTTTTATTCATAGAGTCTCATTTTACCTAGAGTATAGGAAAATGGCAATTTCATATTTAAAACTAAATGAATGCCAAGGTTGGTATAAAGACACTCCGTATTTGGAAGATGGATCAATTTTTAGAGTTACTTAATTTTTAACTTTTGTGTGGCAATTAAGAATTTGTTCATGTAGAGCATCTTGTGTATATGTTTGTCTTGTGAACAGGATTGCCACCTTTAAGAAGGATAGTGAATGAATTCCCTTATGGTTACCGTTATCCTTGACAATTTGCCTAAATATATAAAAACGTACAAACAAACATAACTCAAGCGATTACAGTAGATATTTACATTGCTTCCAAGTCAAGTTTTATTTTTTAACTTACCTGTACCCACAAAGGGATCAAAAACAAAACTATTTGGTGTTATTCTAGCCTGGTTTGCCATGATGAATGATAAGGCTGCATCCATGCTTGTGTTTCCTATAAAATGCCTTTTCTTTACTGAATACGTATCTGCTAGCTTACGTTGACCATCACATATCTTTACAGTAAAATACATATTTGAAATTACATTCATTTTTTCAATGGACCCAGAAACAGGTGAAGAACAATGGAGACACAATTAGTGTAATAACATTTATGAGGTGATAAAATAGACATATATATATATACAGTAGTTAATATACAATTATTACTTAATAATTTTGGTTTTGTTTTTTTTATGTTCTGGTAGCTACAGACATAAATTCCATGTGATTCCATTGGGTTATTTACGGAATACCGTATTTATCTTTTCCCTTCAATATTTCTTCCATCATTTATATTATACTGTGTATTTTTTGTGCAGATATTTAGCATATTGTAAATTAATGTAAACTACTGTTATTGAAAAGTGTCATTCAGTATAAAGACAGAATATATAAAAATAAATATCATTATTAATGTAATATCTATACTGAAATCTGAGCAGCAAATAAAAAACAAAGTTAAAATATGGCACACTGTATAGAACTGGACTATAAGAAAGGAAAAAACACCTCTATCAGGTATATCTTCATAATTCTATAAATATCATTATTAATGTAATATCTATACTGAAATCTGAGCAGCAAATAAAAAACAAAGTTAAAATATGGCACACTGTATAGAATTGGACTATAAGAAGGAAAAAACTCCTCTATCAGGTATACTGTATCTTCATAATTCTATAAATATCATTATTAATGTAATATCTATACTGAAATCTGAGCAGCAAATAAAAAACAAAGTTAAAATATGGCACACTGTATAGAATTGGACTATAAGAAAGGAAAAAACACCTCTATCAGGTATATCTTCATAATTCTATAAATATCATTATTAATGTAATATCTATACTGAAATCTGAGCAGCAAATAAAAAACAAAGTTAAAATATGGCACACTGTATAGAATTGGACTATAAGAAGGAAAAAACACCTCTATCAGGTATATCTTCATTATTCTATTCTATCCTTCAAATATTTCAATAAAAACATGCATTCCTCTTACCCATCTTCCAAAGTACACACTATAAGGTTCGTCTGGAGCAGTGTTAGGATTAATTCCATAATCTTCATATAGGAAAAACATATTGTCTGGATTTGTTAAGTTAACTGGTCCTTTGAAGTTAAGATGTTTTACAACGTCCTATGGGAAAAAATAATGTAACTAATTAATTATGCATAATTAAATAGATTTCTCGGTCAATCATGTTTATTGGTTGGTGCATTTTATAATTTTCTTTTTACTTAAATATTTTATACATTTAGGAGAGCACTTCTAATTTTTTAACATTGGTGGTCCAAAGAGATGGCAAAATCATCATACTACAGTATTATATATTTATCCATAATCACATATATTTTGGAAATGGCATGGATGATTTGTTTCACGCTTCTCCAATCTCTATGAACAAGGATCAGGCATTGTCTTTTGAAAATAATAGGTGTGCTACAAATTATACTCCTCAATACATTCAGGGATGCTGTAGGTGTGCTGTTTGTATTTTAGTGTGTAGAAGTTTATCAAATTTAAGTGTGTTGTAAATCGCACTCCACAAGGGCAGTTTAGGAGTGTGTTAGGTGAGTGATCGAACTTACTCACCTCAAAAGAAAAGGATTGAAGGATTCTTATATTATTAATATCGATGATCCAGAAGTCTTGTTTTTATATTTAAAAAAAAACATCATATTTACCTGAATTATTGATAACTTTTTTTCACCAGTAAGTGTTTTACCAAAAGTGTGAACTCTTAGACAAAAACTTTGATCTTCTCCGCTGAAAAAAGAGGACCGCTCCTTTGGGAAATCCCTTAATTTATCATAAACTTCTTGCCTCGAGTTTCCTCTCGCCCATAATTCAATAATTGATTTTGCTAAAATACACCGTCCCATAATCTTTACGGCACATTCCTCCGAGGGTAGTTGGACAACCAGAAATGGCGACTAAAATAAGACAAATATGTGTTTAATAATACTGAAATACTGCCTGAGCCAGAGTCTCGTTTTATGACACTGACTATATAACAATATGTAGACCTTGTTTTTTTATGTTGGTTGGTTTACTGAAAAACTCATAAAAATGTTTTTTGCAATAGTACACCTAATGATAGCTTAATTTAAAGGACTATATTGTGATAGTGTAATTTTAATTTAATCAGGCCCTGCCAAGTGCAACCACTATATATATATATACAGTATATATATATATATAAATCATACTGTAAATTATAGAAACAGTGCTCATATTCGGAACATGATCTCATAATCGCGTCGAGCATAGCTCATTGGCGAAAGTTCCATATTTTTTAGTTGTATGAAAAAATGTCTCTGGCTGGATTCGAACCTGCAACCTCTCGCTTACAGGGCGAGTATCATACCACTAGACCACAGAGCCATGTATGGTATTATCACAGATTTTCACCCACCAGATACATTCTCTCATATATATATATATATATATTTTAAATTTTCAGGCTGTAAATTATACACAAAATAGGATAGGCCTAGAGCTAATTGCATTTTCATCAATAAAATAAGTAAATATAAGAAACGTTGTCTTAAAAATTATTAAATATCCAAGAATGTTATACCATATTTTTAGAACATTATATTAATGGTATTACAGTACAATAAAGTGTAAGGTTTGGGAATTACTGTACAATATATAGCAACCTTACAGTGTTGTTATGTTTTTCAATCATTTCCATTTTAATTCCATGAATTCCTACAAGTGACTGCAATTCCTGCAATATAAAAAATAGTAATGTTATTTAGTACATATCTATACATACTGTACACACATACATACAATATATTATAAACAAGTGATTGTTTGTACCTGGATCCCTCAAACGTCTATACAATAATTTGTAAAAAAGAAGAAAGGAAAGGAAGGGATACATAAGCTTTTTAGCTTGTTAACTGAATGTTGATCTACTCTTAGAGATATTATAATTCACTATAATATCTCTATGTATGATCTACTGACACTGTACAGCACAGTCAACTGTGTGTGTAAATTTAAATTAATTATAAAGTAGAACTTAGCCTCTACCCACCGGCCTACCAGGAGAGAGAGGGAGTGTTGGCGTACAATTAAAAAAGGCCTCCTCCAGCTGCTCCTTCCTCCCACCCGGCCCTAACTTGGCCTAGGCCCCTAGGCCTAGTTAGTATAGTAGGCTTAAGCCAGGCCTATATAAATAGGCCTAGGCTAGCTACAGTAGCTAGCCTACTACCCTAGAGACTCTTTAGAGAGGGCCTAACTAGTAGGCCTACCTTTAGTAATTAAAACCTCGCGTAGGCCTACAATTTAAATATATGTTATTCCTAAAATGAAATACATTGAAACTAACTGGTACTCGAAATTCTACATGTTCTTGAGCGAATAAAAACAAATAATCCTTCATTATCGATGGTGTCTTTCCCATCATCTTCAAAACATTTGCTGTACTGCGCGCAGCCATGTTGTATATGCTACCCTCTGTTGTCGAATCTCTCTTAGCCTAAATGTTCCAGTTTCTATTCGGATTGGGCGAAACAAAGCAGAGGGGCGATGATCACTTGCTAGAAGAGTTAGATCGCGGCATACAATTGGTTGAATGTTTTTTCGCGAAAAAAGGCCGACACGAGATGGGATGCTAGCTATCGCAATTTCAGATTTATATTGTAAATTCCCTTGGCTAAGTATTAAATTATGATAAAATGCTTGTGCAATGCAACAATCTAAAACATTTGGCAGTGTGGTTGGCATAGATCACCACTCAAGCTGAAGTTAGTAGGCCTACTAGTAAAAGTACTGCAAGTACACTTCAGCCAGTTTTTTTCTTAGAGGCTAGGCCTACAAACATTTTTATATATTTTCAGTAAAAACTTACTACTCATACTGTAAGAGTTGCAACAGGCAGTTGGTTGTGAGAGGGAGACATTGGGTTGTGTGCAATTCAGTGATATACTTCATAGGTCTGTTTTTTTAAATTTCGCTTATATGCTCATCACATGGACCATGGTTGATGTAAATTCAAAGTTTAGAAAGCCCATAGCCAGTGGAAAGTTTAGGTTTTCTTGTCTTTTTCAAACTAGAAATAAGCAACAAAAAACACCCACCCCTGTTCAAATTCCGGCAGCAGACTGGCTTAAAAAAATCAACATTCTTCTTGAGCCATAACATAAAAAGTACAGAAACACCAGGTCATAGGTCATAGTTTATTGCAAGTACTGTGCCTTTCTTGCTAATTAATATTTATCACCATCACCAATTTAATTTATGATCTATGATTTATTTCTAATATTACAAAATATAAAAAGACTTCTATTGACTAGTGGGACATCTTCATTTGTTTTTTTTATGTAATTACACAAAATAAATTGCATTTAAATAAGCTGAATTAAGTTTTTCTTCAATCTTGCACTACTCGTCATCGCATTGATGATCCTAAAATGAGAAGAATAAACATTTTTGGAAAAAAGGCAAAATTTTGTGCATTATACATTATAATTGGTTAAGCAGTGCAACATAAAAGTCCGGGGAGTGAAGGTTGAGAGATGACAATGGCATGGCAGCTGTAAACTACTTTTTGACAGGCGTATTAATATATATCAGTGCTCCCAGGTTAAAAATTCTGTTTGGTTTACGAGCCTACTACTATTATATACTCACTACAATTAAGGCAGTTTAGGAATTCCAGCATTTATATCACTCTCTATTCCACATTCATTAGTGCCACGAACAATCTTGAAAAAGCCTAAAATGTAAAGAAAAATAAAACCACATATGATAAGAGATGTACTCTATGTAAAAAAAAAAGAAGAGAGTAATGCAATAAAAGAAATGAAATAAGTACCATTATCACCCCAGTCTGGATTCCAGGAGTTGGCAACAAGGAATTAGATAACTATTTAACAAACAATATTCTTACAGTATACAGTATGAGATACATGAGAATCAATCTGTAGGAATTGTTATTTAAACTGAAGATTTGGGATATGATAGAAAGAAGATATCCAAATCGGTAGCCTATAATACTAATAGCCTCAAGTACAATGATAATGGATGGACATCATATAGGTTTACCAGAAATGTCTATTATTTGACATAGGGGGCACTATATAAGCATGGACATAGATGGAATAGGCAGTATAAACATTTTTTGCTAAGTCTGCTTGTGAGGCGCAAATGTCTTGTGGACCTGAAGCCATTGGTTTCAACACTATTGAAATCTATGATTTTGATGGTTATGTTAAGTTATATTTAGGAAATATAGGTCGCCTATCTCAATAATGAATCTTTATTATTATTCAAGATTTCTGCCCAATACTTGGAGTAATAACAATTTCGCTACCAGAATATAGACTACTTATAATGGTCTTTTGTTACAGATGTACTTCAGATTGAATGCTTACCTGATTTGTAGTTTGGAAAATCTGCATACACAGTGAAGTCTCCTTCTACTGGTCCATTGGTCATTATCTCCGTCATAATTTGTTGTACTCCAGAAACTTGATAGGCTGTAGCACCTTTAGGCGATAAAGAAATGTTTTTAAGCAGATTTATAAATAGATAGAAAGCCACGCATTTAACAAAATGTTCATACTTGCTTGCCAACTGACAACACATAAATATTTTATTGTGCAGTACTTACCAAATTTCTTATCATCATTGTACTTGACAGAGTAGCCATTCTCACAAGACCTGGAACACTCAGGAGTTGGTAAGATACCGCCACATGGATGAAACTTTCCAAAGACATGATGGTCACATGATGGAATGAGGTATGGCTGACAGCCTTGACTGGTGTTGTAATTACCCCCCGTTACAATTCCGTAATTTTTCCAGTAGTTCCAGGCTTCAGGTGGATATCCACCATCGCATCTGTAATTGAAATTAGATCACTAGGTAATGTTTGAATAAATTTCTGAGACTTTCTACCGAGTGTTACGCAGTAAAACATTTTATTTTAATTCACACTCAAAAATCTTTGAATAAATGTAAATTTTTAAGAAATACCAATAAACAATAATAAATAATCAGTTTGAGATTTATAGTTATGTTATACTGAATCGTGGAATTCAATGCAATGTATTGTATTGTCTCACTTTATTTAACCTTTGGTAAGCAGACTTAATGAAAAATAAAAACAATGTTTTCTTGTTTGTTCCAAAAAAGGTGAATTTCAATCTAATTTAATCTATCTAAACTTTCTAAAAGTGTAAGTGTAAAGATTAAACCAGTGGCAAGCTGTAATCAACCTACCCAAAACCGCAGCTGCTACAGCAGGTTATCAGAAATTTACTCTTCCTCCCGAGTGGATACAGTACCTATCAGACATTGATTCAACTGCGCCGAATGCCTACAACAATCAACAAACATTTAATAATGATTATATTATCATAATACTGTAGTTAATTATGTGTACAAAGGTTCGTTGTACTTTAGTCCACAAGTAATTTTAATCTAGGAAATACGTACATTGAATGCGTAAATATTAGTGTTCAAAATTGTTTAAGGTTTAAGTTTAATTTAAGTAATAACAATGGCTATAGGTAGATTTATGATTGTATAATAAACTTGTATGTCTTGTGAACGAGATATTTAGACAAAATGCTAAGGGTTGTTTCATGTATAGCTCATTCGTCTACGAATCCAACTACTCTTCACTCCGTCCCTTCACACCTCTCCCACTCTTCCTTATCCATAGCACTGACCCAGCTAGATCCACATGAGCCCACATCGCGAACTTCCTTGATAGTTGGGCAATTAGACCACTTGGTTCGGCTGTCAAAGTTTTCTGGTAGATCACCAACAATAAAAGATTTCCTGGGCAGCTTCATGCTTTCAGGAACCGGTAGAGCTCCCAGTATTCCCTTGATTTGCTTTATTGTCATGCCTTCAAAATTCCTGTTGTGGCCAGCCTGTAAAAGATTATAACACCATATCCTCGGGTATAATACCACTTTGGATCTAATCCTACCTCCTACTTTATGTCCTAACAGGCATATCCCAGGGTATAGTCATCCCAGTATTGATTTTTGGTCTTGATGTACAGTAGGCCTCTCTCCGAGTCAGCTCAGATGAGTTTTACAAGAAATGTTTACCAATAATTTTTTGATTTTAATAACATTTAAAGTTTAAATATATTTATTTTACTTATTTATATTATTAATTTAAAGCAAATAATATAAATTATGTAAAATTAACAATCTGTTACTGTATATGTAACTGTGAAAGTACATAAAAAATAAAATGACAAAAATAAAAAGACTGTATATATATATATATTAGTTTTTTTTTTAATGGTTTTCCAATTTTCGATGTGTGGGTTTAGGAGTGTAAAAGCTTTGTACAATGAGATGATATTATTGAATCAAATTTGGATAATTTAAAAATATTTGTTGAATTCAGGATATAAAGTGAGTTCTGAACTTGTTTCATTTAAAATAGCACTATTTGCCACTGAAATGTTGTCATACGACATAATGAAGATATTTTCAATGAGTATATAGCATCGAAAAATATATAGGGAAACAGAGCCAACATTTAGGTAGAACTCCTATTAAGGGGACACATTTGGAAAGTGCCTCTTAATATATTTCTCTGTATTAATTGGTATACTTACTTTCCAAGTAGTGTTGATATAGTTGATGTAATTCACCATATCTTTCGACAATGGTTTTAAGCCATACAAGGTTTTGGCTTGAACCATGCCTAAGCAGGCTACAGCAATGAAAATCACAATCTTCATTTTTTATCTGTTGAGCAAAATAGAAATTATTTAAAATAATACAATGTTTAGCTACACTGAAAGCCCACTTCTTAGATCAATTCACTTTCACGATGAACTACCGTACAAGAATTTCAGAATAGTAAAAAGTCGACATGTGAAAGTGGTCGAAACAAAATAGACTGAACAAGTCGAGTGTAGTTTTTTGAGCGACTAGCAGCGATCAGTTTGATGTTATTTGTAGACAAAATAAGTGCCCATAGGATTGATTCTATACAACTACGATTCCAGAAGTGCATGTGGAAAGATAACCATGACTAGTTACAATCAGTCCCAGTGTCGACATAAGCACTTCAGTTCTGTTCAGTTGCTAATCAGTTTCTCTTGCACAACTAGTTCTTTTCAGTTGTGTTTTATTTAGTTGCATCATGGAGAAATAATTCTCCATGGTTGAGTTAAGTTCTATGTTGTTATAAGCACTGATTAGCCCTAAGTATGGAGACAGGTTTCCATAAAATACCAGAAGTTGATTTTGTTACAAAACCAATGACAACATATCATATTATTGTAAACCGTACCAAACACACGCACGTCACTGTCTGACCAGGAAAAGAATGTTTTTATTGTTTATATTATTTTTTTGCACAAGAATTACTTTTCCTTGCCATCGATTGGTAGGTAACAGCAGCTTTGATTTCATAACGCATCGCCTCATTTGAGGCTCCAGGGGGTGGATTTGAGTCGTCAGTAAGGTTAGGATTGAACCCCGGACCTTGGGATTGGAAGGCAAGCACGTTAACGACCAAACTACAGCTCCACTGACTACTAAAGTAACGCAAAGTATTAGTATAAATCAAAAATGTTTGTGCCGGCTATATGTCAAAGGTCAATTAGGAGTTTATTGACAGTTTATGATTTTTATTACATATTAGAACAAATATAAACATATATACTTTACGAGTAATTTGAGACCCGGACAATTATCACAAAGTCTTAACTTTGACCATATATTGACCTTAGTTTTGGCCCGTCGTACTGACAAAGAATCCCAATTTGTTCAGCCAACAGCAACAAATTGATTTGTATTGATATAAGGAAGCAAAAAAAACATTGTTAACATAATTTGCTACCTAGAGAAGGGTGCAGGTAAACCCTTTCTGGCAGCCAGATTCTGGCTCCCCAACTAAACACTTTACTATAGAACTTTATAAACTACAATAAAGAAGCCTGTCTAATGGATGGATGTTTCAATAGACAATCTTCATACACAGTCAACTTTTCCCCTTCTTTACATGCCACTTTTCTCAATGCTCACTTTTCTTCAACCACAAGCAGCAGTGGAATTAATTTTCTTACATACAAAACAAAGGAAGCCTGAACTGACACATACCGATGTTTCACCAACAAAAAGAAAACTCAACTGTGAAATGCCGAGTCGCGGTGCTATGCGCTATATAACGTTGAGATAGATGACCGTTTGACCTTCTGGAAATATGAATATGCAATTAACTATCTCTGCTCATGTAGTATAATAATTGTGTGCAGTTATCGCAACGAACTATCACTTATGCCATCCTTCTATATTTAAATTAATTTCGAATGGAAAATACATTAATTTTAATTGATTATATCTATAGGTAAATCATTCATCTATATATAAATTTACGTAAAGGACAAAATTCGGTAAATCGTGCGTTATTTCTAAAATGTTTACTTGTAGTATACAAAGTTGGTTAGAATCTCGGTACTGATTTTAACCACCTGATGTAACCCTGTTTACTAATTAAATTGAGTTAGATAATTAGTTATTGACAATTAAAACGAATTTAGGTTAAACGATTTGCCCCAAACAGGGATGTTTTCCGATCGTGATATACACTGTCTAATGGATGTCCTCTTGAAAAATACCTGCACACAATAATACGAGGATGCTTCGCATTTTCCTATCTCCTCCTACGATAATTGATTTTAATAGCTGAAAACCGGTTGAACAGCTCAAGTACAGTGTCATAATGTTGAAGACAGGCCGATTTTCTTAAAAAATACTATTTTGATAGATTTAATATACGTTTATACAAATGTATTGATTTGCGATGAATGAAACATTCCAATCTCTCAGACTCCCAGTTTCTAGGTAAATTTATGGGCCCTTGGAGAATAAACTTAAAACTGAGATAAAGTGTTACAATACTTTCACAATATTGTAAATACGTATTAACCATTTTTGATCGCCATTTGAATCGAAATTTTCTGAATGAATAAACACATACAAAGAACATTGTGACTGTGGGTAGGCTCTAGGCCTACTGCTGGATACAAAACACATAATATAATAATTAAAAACTTAATTACTGACAGTTGCTTCTCAACGTTTGTATTAATTATTAATTATAAAAAATGTAAACGTTGTAGTGGTGTATCGTTACATGTACTTTACTAATTCAAGCAACTATGACAGACAACAGATAACAAAGTATTATATCGCAAATGTTTTACTGTGTGGATAAAGAATATATTTAAATAAAATTGTTCCTCTTTGTACCCATATTCTTCCCCCATCCTTCAACCCTAACGTTATATGCAAAACACAAATTGTGGAATAAAAAATTTGGATTTGGAATTTTCTCTTTAGGAAGTAAATACCAGGGTGCTAATTTTAGGTGACTATATAATTCATCGTGTCTATTTATTCGTTCCTGTAAACGACAATTCATTAGTCATGCGGTACGTACATTAACAAAAACTCAGTTTTTTACGCTGAAATGACCTGTGTATTCGAGAACCATCTGTGGTCATGACCATCTAGTACAATTAATTATCAGTAATATACAATTTTATTAATGTTAGGGATATACATTAAAGTAAATATTTTGCTGTTAATACTACTTAAATTTAATTAGGGCCTAAAGCCCTATTAATCTCTATTATATATTGTACTAGGGCCAGTGTCCTACATAGGCCTACGGTAATTTTAACCATGGAGAAATAAGTTACCTTATTTCTCCATGGCCTAAAATTGAATAAATGGATGAATGATTCGTACTAGTAAAGGAAATGTATTGGAATCCTATTGGATAGTAGTAGGACCAAGGACCTATAATTATATAAATTATAGGTCCATGGTAGGACCATGCCCATTTCCATTGCAGTAATACATAAAGTTGAGCCACCCGAGATTATAGAATGTTATGTCCTACCATATTTATTTCAATACATTTTGTAAATCTGTCAATAAAAATGCTATAATATGTTACTGTAGGCCTACTTCTGATACGGTTCTGTTTCAAAGAATCTATCTAAATCAGCATCATTAGGCCTACCTGAGCCTTAAGAGCATCCTACTGAGGATATTATGATGAATTTGTCGATCACTTTATTCTTAATGTTAACACTAACGAAACCGTGTACAGTATCAAGTATCATTTTATTTGTATTGTATTGACCGTGACAAAAAATGGTTAGGGCGATGATCACTTTGCTAGTGGAACAGTTAGAACGCGGCATACAATTGTTTGAATGTTTTTTGCGAGAAAGGCCGACGCGAGATGAAACGGGACCGATGAAGCAGGCTTATCGCAAAGCTGCTTACTAAGTATTACATTATGATAAAACTCTTGTGAAATGTAACAATCTAATACATTGCATTAGACGTACATGGTGACAGGACGTTTTGCCGAACGCCACTTCGCCAACAGACGATTAAAGAAATAAGAAGAAATATCTGATTAAAGTCTGGAGAATGAACCAGAAATTAATGTGAAACAGCCAGGACTATTTATTTTATTTTATTTTATTAATTTTAGCAATTAAAACAATACATAGACTTTGAGTGTGCCAAGGAGTGGCAAAAGAGGTCGAAGGACCACTGTCGCCATAAGGCGTGCCACACCAGCACTCAAAGCATACAATAAAACATAAAACAATGTAAATAAGTAATATAAATACTATGATTATATACATTAAAGAGGCATAGTGTTTTTAAAGTGGTCCATTAACATGTTTTTAAATTGTACCCAACTTCCGCAAACAAAGGCGTCTGTAATATTGACCGGTAGTGCATTCCACAGACGAATAAATCTGGTTGGGATACAATACTTTCCACTATCAGTTTTGGATGCAAGATGTTTAAAAGTCAGAACATCCAAATGCCTACAATTGATAATCAACATATTTAAAATAAAACTATTCTGTAATTTATATAATATATTTGTAACAAAAATAACGGTAAAATAATCTCGATTTGATTCGGCTGTCATCAAATTCAATCTAGTTAATTGGTCAGAATATGGCTGATCTAAGATTCGTTGATGAAGGATAAATCGACTTGTCCTTCTTTGAATTTTCTCTATCTTATTAATATGACATTGACGATAAGGATACAAAACAGGGGAGCAATATTGAATATGGGGAAGAACAAGACATTTATAAAGTTTAAGTAAAACAGGTGTAGAACAACCTGTGGCAATTGACCGTATAAAACCTAACATCCTATTGCATTTCAAAGTTACATTATCTACCTGATGTGCCCATGACAAATTATGGGATATTACCACACCAAGTAACGTAATGTCATTAACGTTCATGAGTTCATGTCCATTTAGATTGTAAGATGGAACAACGGGATCTCGTTTTCTGGACAATGAAAGCGAGCCTAGACCCACTCCATCCATCCACGAATCCGGGACGATTCGGTCCACTTATGGGCCGAAGCATCCCACTTTGTGGGCCGACACGTCTCACTTTAGACCAAATTCATATTCTTTTTTTTATTTATGAAGTTTTTAAAGGTTACAGGTAGAAAATTGTGAAAAAGCATCAATTTAATATTATTATTAATATAATATTATAATACAATACAACTGACATTAAATAACTTTCAATACATCTTATATCTCACTCCTACCATTATAATAGTAAGGAAAGAAGAAAACAAATTATTTTCCTCTAATTTATACACTTTTACATTACAGTTAGTGCACCAAGTTAAGCTTGGTTCCCACTAGAACGTTACGCAAGGACGTAAACGCAACGCAAGCGTTTTAACCCATGACAAGCGAAGTTATAGACAGTTAGCAATCACAAGCGAATAAGCCATCGCTTGTGATTGGTCAATTCACTTGCGTTGCGTTACGTCCTTGCGTTGCGTCGCTAGTGGGAACCACGCCTAAGTAAACCTAAATGCACTAGGCCCAGTGTTCAATCCTTGACAATGTACCTATAATTTAGCACAGAATTCTTTTTTTTTATAATTCTTTTTATCTCTTTCAGGCAATCAGAAAATAGTTATATTTTACTTTACCTAAATATCAATTTCATAAACATTAATTTTATACCTTGCTAAATTGTTACGGTCCATATCTGACCACACTTTATTTGCCTTTTCTTTATTTCATTAAAAAACCACTATTGATTTATAACTTCTAACTCAGCAGTAAACAATAACCATGGACCAAGTCTATAACTGACTTTACTTTTATAAATACAGAAAGTTAAAATGGAAAATATTTCTTACTAGAGGTAATTAGTAAGTAACGGGAGGGATACTGAACATCATTCAAAAGCATATTCAAAATTCGTGAATATATTTGTTGTCGTATTAATTATATAATAGTGGCCCTATATATCTTGTACTGAGGAAGGGTCAGCCTGTGCTGCAAGAGAGAAAGCTCTGCAATTTTATTTCTGGCTGTTTTAGTTTGTGTCAGGATCACAGGAGGGAAAACCTCACAAACATATTGATAACTCATTGAAATAAGTTGAACCAAACATGACACTACTAACACTTAAAACTGGGTCGATGAAGTAAAACCTGTAGGCCTACATTAAATTAAATACGTTACACAATGTATGTTTTTCTTATGCCTTTAAGTGTACAACATCAACTGTGGATGAACTAACATGGATGTATTTAATTAAAACATAAATTAAATACGTTGTTTTCTCCTTATTCTGAATAAAGTTTGAATGTATTTTTTTCTTGTTATTTGTAGAGGCTATATAACTTGATTCAGCTGTTGAGAAAAAAAAACATGTAATAATATTACATGAAAATTGAAATGTAAAATAAAACATATTTAAAATAATATAAACAGGATGTAATGTACAGACATAATAAGACTACAGCAGCAGTTCAATAGCAGTAAAATAAAAAACTATTGGCACAATGGCGCGAACAATAGAGGCATCAACAAGCCTATGCACACCTAACCCAACACATTGACTAACACCCCTATAACAGACATTAGAATAGTCCTATATTCAATACATGCCGAAAACTCGGGTTAATCCGAAAAAAATAACAAACTTATAAAATTACTTACAATCGTTTCCCAAATACTCCTCAGTACAACCCACATGAATAGGTTGAGAAATCAAGCATAACACATTCTCCACCATTCAGACACGGTTGTGATTTACAAGGATCCACAACTTTAAGAAATAAAGTCATAAACCAAAATAAATTCAAAAGAGAATACAATATTTGTAAGATGTTAATTTCAACAATTTAAGTAAAAACATAATAAACATACCTTCATCACAATATTCTCCCTCATATTCTTCTGTACATTCACATACAGCCTCCAAATGTGGTAGTTGACCAGGACCTGTGGTACAGGCAGCTCCATTTTTACAAGGAGTTGGTTTACATGGGTCCCTTATTTCACCTGAGATAACCCAAATATTAACAAAATGTATATTATTTAACAGAAAGTCATAAGCTAAAAAATGTTGTTTGATTAGTTTTGAAGAGTGCAAAATTATTTAAAAAAATTTAATTACTTACAATTGCCTCCCAAATACTCTTCAATACATTTACATCTATAAGTTGATAAATCAAGCATAACACATTCTCCACCATTCAGACATGGTTGTGATTTACAAGGATCCACAACTAAAATGAACAATTTATCAGATGCCATAAACAATTCCAAATTAGAGATTGAAAAATATCTAGAGTTTGGTGAAGATCTGACATGGGAATATGAATTATAAAATTGAATAGAATTCTATTTAAAGAATCAATCAATCAATCAATCAATCAATATCTAAACTTACAATGTGTGGCTAAAAATAATACAGAACTTGTAAGGATTCAGCTACACTATTGTTTTAACAAAACCAAAACATACCTTCATCACAATATTCTCCCTTATAGCCTTTTGTACACTCACAAACAGCCTCGTAGCGCGATAGTTGTCCAGGGAATGTGTCGCAAGCAGCTCCATTTTTACAAGGAGATGGTGAACATGGGTTCTCAAATTCACCTGAAGTAAAAAAAAAATAAACCAAAATTCTGTGTAACCTAACCTAAAAAAAGTTTGTTGATAGAGAATAAAATTGTTATTATTAAACGATCTAATTACTTACAATTGTCTCCCAAATACTCGTCAGCACATTTACATGAATAAGTTTCAAAATCAAACATAACACATTTTCCAGCATTCAGACATGGTTGTGATTTACAAGGATCCACAACTACAAAGTAAGCAATACTAATATTTAAATTCTGCAGTCTAGATTTTAGATGGCACTTCAACTTAATATTGATGAAAAGATAAATATTTTGGCACATATGGCCTTTCATATGTATAGTACTTGAGTTGGAAGTTTAGATAATCATACTACTGTATTATTATCCAATGCAGATATTACCTAACAAAGTATGTCTAGACTACTACTGTAGTGAATTTATTTTAGTTGGTTCCGAGCTTTCTCAGGCGTATATATTTCTACGCGACGTACACAGCTGTCACTGAATGATAACTCATACAAAAAGTATATTTAACTCAACTAGAACTTTTATTCCTTGTAATTCGATTAATACATCTTTCTACTACTACCAGTCAAGCCTTAATATTTTCTTTATCATCTTTCCGTTTATCTACTCTGATCTTATTCTCTCTTCTCTGCCTAATATCTATTACATTCCACTTTTATACTGGACATGCAAATTTTAGGCTTCAGAGGAGGATAACATTTTCCCTCCAAAAATTATACGATTTTGATTGGCTAATAATATAAGGCGGACCTGGTCTAAAGCATCCTTCTCTAAACACAGAGAATCACAACATTAATAATATGACAACTACACAATTCAACAATGTTTTGTGTCTCAAGATCCTTACTACACGCTCAAAACACAGACATAACCGATAATGACCAATGCTGTGCATATCATTATGTATGTTAAAATTATTTTTCAAAATGGATGTTTTATTGATGTGAAAACCAGTAAAAGTATTCGGCCAACAGAGACTAAGTATGCTGTAATCAAAATTAAGCTAGGGTTAAAGTAAATTAAATTCAAGCAACTGAACTAATTACTTTATGATGAATGGCAGCATTTCACTTGACCGCCACACCACCAGTCGGCCTAATAATGCGTCTTGGATACAAAGTGAAGCAATGCCAATCATCATAACATAAGTACCATTGCTTAGATTTTATTTTACTTAAGACTAATTTACACAGACCAACAGTAACTATAAGTGGAAAACTGTCTAACTTGTTCCACCTAAAATTAGTATCTATCTTGAGTGGGTTTTCTGGTCAACCAAATGGTCATAAGAAATAATATTGATTGTTTTCTGCTTATCGTTTACCGCTTACTGCTACTGCTCGTCTATGTATATTGGCCTTTGTGACGGTGGTAATTAAACATGAATATACAAAAAAAACCCATACCTTCATCACAATAATCTCCAGTGTAAGAATCAGTACAATGACACACAGCCTCTAAAGATGATTGTTCTCCAGGGCGTGTGGTGCACCTACCAAAATGATTACATGGAGATGGCGAACATGGGTTTCTTATCTCACCTTTAAATTGAATAAAATAAATAATCTATCAATCAACAGGGTAATATATAAATATCAATCAATACAAAATAAAAACAAACGTACAGATAACATTTTCTAAAATAATACATAATAAATGAGAAAAGGGGTACCCCACTGGAAGCTTATATATCATGTTAATATATTTACATATATAATTGGCTCAGGCTATATATTGTGACAGTTTTGTGGTTCATAATAATTTCAAAACTGATGAGATTTAATAAGATTCAAAGAGAACAGTTATGATATATTTAAATAAAAACATTAAAGATACAAAATAAGGAAAAAAAAGATTACATTTGTCACCCAAATACTTTTCAGTACAACTACATGTGTAAGTTAGAAAATCAACCATGCATTCTCCACCATTCAGCCCTAGAGAGCTTCAAGCCCTAGAGAGCTTTAAGCCCTAGAGAGCTTTAAGCCCTAGAGAGCTTTAAGTCCAACAGAGCTTCAAGCCCAAGAGAGCTTTAAAGTCCGAAGAGCTTCAAGCACCAGAGAGCTTCGAGCCCTGGAGAGCCCAAGAGAGAGAGAGAGAGAGTTCTAAGCCTCAGTTTCACCAGAACAAGAAACTACCAGTAATAATAGTAAAATTCTAAATATAACTCACCTTCTCCACAGTATTCTCCAGTGTATCCTTGCTTACATGAACATTCAAATCCTTTTGAAGAATCCGTTGCGGGGTCTTTAGCAACGCGACAGGTAGCTCCGTTCAAACAAGGGGAACTTACACAAGGATTCACATCTTAAATAATATAATAAATATATATTTAAATCATAGAGTTTTTTTTAGTAGAATAATTAGGTAAAACAAATTAATGATTATCAGTAATCTCTTTTAATTATTAGGTTATATGCATTAATGCATATAACCTCTTGATTCTGTCAGGATCTTTATTTATTTATTTATTTATTTATTCTTTCCTTAGCACTATTTTGTCTGTGAATTATCTTGGCATCAGTTTAATCTAGCTAAGTCAATTTTTCAGAGTATATTCCTTATGGCCAGGAATCGATGTGGTTATGTTTTCACGGTGCGCAATCAATCATTACGCGGTCTACGCGCGATTTAACGAAATCAAGTTTGTAATCATATCTTCACAAGCATGAATCACAATTAAACAAAATTTGGTACTCATAAATGTCAGGTCATATTTCATCATATGGCAATACAATTACGTGCGTAGCGCATATAACGCTTGCGTACGCGCGCTTAAAATGTTCAAAATTGTTAAAATTTATTTTCGATGAAATTAGAGTACGTTTCAGGCAATTTTAGGCGTTTAAAAAATTGCCTTGAGTGCGCTGATTTTTGCACGCGCACTGCGCGTTAAACGTTAATGCGCACTTCTTTTGCCTGATTTCTGTTTTACAGTCTTTCTTTAATAATATCATCATTTTTGATTCACTTTTCAACTCGAAATTGCGTTATACGAGCACGTCAAAAGTGACAGGCTACGCACGTATAAGTTAACAAAATGGTGAAAATATGCTAATTTTTAAAATTAATATATATCGTCAGAATGCTGGGGAACACCTATTTTTTATTTCATTTTCTTGAAGTGTATGTATCATATGTATGATTTATTATCAAATTAAGAGAACAAAAGTTGATTAAGTCTTCATTAATTGCATATTAAATTAAAAAATAATAATTTCGACAATCAAACAAATTATGACATTTTCTTAGGCCGAAATAACAAACTTAACATTAACTTTCTTTCTTAAGAAGTTCATATATTAAAGTTAAAAGTATATAGTTTGACAGTGCATCATTTTTTTACATTTTTAAAGATGTCATCATAGTAAAAAAGTATAATTCATTGCGGTATGTAATAATCTATCTGCACCAAAGTGGTTACTGCATAGTAAATACACGGAGGAATTTTTCTACAACTTTTAGTCAGTTGTGTATGGCTCGATGGTCTGTGCTCGTGTCTATGGCATTCAAGGTACCGAGATCGAGTCTCACCTTGGGAAACGAAATAAGATTTTGTTTTTTATTATCCGTATTGTTTGTTCAAATTTATTTCTTTGTGTATAGATTATACACATGATTTATAATGAAATCTAGATAAAAAGTAACTTATGTCTTTATTATTATGTAACAACAAATGTGGTTTATGACATTATACGCATATGGATCTTTGATCGGATTGTGATAGCGGCTATTGTGTTCGCGTTAGCAAGGTCCTATCTTATATTATAAATAATTAAAGATTCTGAGAAAATCAATCAATCAATATATCTTTTAAAAATCAATTATCTTTATTTAAATCAATGCATATAACCTATAATTTGTCATAGTGACGAATTAAATCTAGTTAGGTTTATTTACTTCTGTTTTATAGGCTACAAAATTTATCAGTGGCGTAACGCAAGAAGAAAAGGTCCTGTTTTAGCACTCCAACCAGGCCCGTAGCCAATGGGGGTTTTTATGGTTCGGGCAAACCCCCCCTTTACAGCAAACCCCCCCTTAACCGACTGCGAACCCCCATCCCCGACATGCCCAATACCTCACCCTCATCTCCGAAAATCCTTTAAATACGTGCCCCACAGTACAAAAGGTTGTTTGTAAATTGAAAAATTCGTAAACTCGTTTGTGAATAACTCACACAGTACCTTCTTCCCTGTATGAGCGTACTTCGAGCGATACGTGTCTGTAAATTTCTAAGAGTTGCAAATGAATTGCCAAATATAACCTGAAAAATAAATGTTTGGTTCCTGCATATGTAACATGTAACGCGTCTCAGAGCGAGCTGGGGCACGAACGATTCGTACAAAGGACACCGCCCGACAACTGCGTACCTATTGTTTAGATCACTGGTAGTCGATCAGCATGCATAAAGTATATAGCCTTCCAACGTACATTAGTATTTATGTGTGGCTATGAGTATAATGTATCATCATCATAGAGGATTATAGTGAATATTAATATATTACACTATAATATCTATGATATCATGTACTGTAGTTTATGTACATTATGGCATCCGATTATTTTTTTCTAGACCACCACCAGCCGATACGTACTCAAAACTGTATCAATATCATCTATTTACATTGGCACATTTAATTTCCTCAACAAATTGCTGTCAATAAATATTATAGATAGAGCTATAATATGAATTGCATTTGCTTTCACCCAGACGTACGTTGAACTTGAATGCAAAACAAAATACCGACTGAATTATCAAACAATCGGCGGTTCCGCACAGAGAACGCGCATCTAGCATACCACTAGAATGCAACACAGCGAGGTATCGATGCAAAGTGCTGTATTACGTAATCACAAAAGTGAGAACCGTCGACGCAATAATACTGCAAACGTTGTAGGTTTAATTTCACGCAGGTGGGGGAAAACACAATTATTGGAAGGGCATTTGTTACGTTGCGTCGCTAGTGGGAACCAAGCTTTAAATAGTCCACGAGTCCAAGTACGATCGTTTTGCTCATTGGTAGCATGCTGCATGAGTGTCTTTTCCGGCCATCTAGGGGTGTCATTTAACAAAATTCGCTTCGCCTCAGGCCCCACCCCCAGGAGGGGGGGGTGACCCAAATACTTAATACTTAGTGTCCGAACCCCCCCTTGACAGATCCTGGCTACGGCCCTGCCAACGGTAGTTGTATAGGGGCTGCTCATGCTCTTGGGCCCTGGTTTAGCCATTGAGTGCTTATAATCACTGGAGCTGATGTGCGAAAGTTCAATCCCCACGGGTTATTAACTTGCATGTAAAAAAAAGTTGTACCATTTCATTATCTTTTAAAATGGAACTTGATTACCTTTTACCGTTTTTGAAACTCTATGACTCAGATATATATTTATTATAATATTATCAGTCAATGAATATTGTTCATCTAATGTTTTGAAAAACCTCGTTAAGAGAGACGATTTAGATTCTGCGAAAGCTGTGTCTTTCATTCATATTTTACAGTATTATTTTTTATATGCTACTTAGATTGCAGCTGCATATGTTGAAAATATGAATTTGTATATTTACAAATAATTAATAAAATTACGAAAAGTCATACATATTTTATCATCATCATTTAATAAATGAACACAAAATTAATCTCCTGAATTATTAAGATAGTTCTTAATTGTTTTTACTGGTTCATGAGTGAAAGAACTAATATATTTGTAAAGAAGATGCAAAGAAGCCAGTGACACCTAGTTATAGGAACCACTGTTTAATACTCAATTTGAATGAAAATGAATATTTTATACAGTATTGTATAAATATTTGCTGAGAATATGCATTGAGAATGTTGTATCGGTAGAGGTAAATTTACATTTCTGTCCTGTCCAATTTTTATAGCGCTATTCGAACAGTCATTGCTCATGGCGGTGCAAAAATATCAGAAAACATAGAGGCGTAGATCAACAATCAAGCTTATTTTTCACTAGAAAAATAGGTATCCTGTTTCCATCATCCAAATCCCTCTCTGCAACGAATTCTAGTTCCTTGGGTTTTTCGCTTCAGCAAAATTGGTATCAATGAATTTGTTTCCAGTTTTTGCAAAGGTATGATGAGCATTATGAGCACTCATGCGAATCGAAAAGATTAGCAGACATGCGATGAACATAAAAATTGCCATCAATTTGTGGAAGGGTAGCATGATTTTTTTTTCGGAAATTGATTGGTGCGAAAATCGGCATTACACTTCAAATACTTTCTCTGAGTTATAGAATTTAACAAATCATAGGTCAAAGGATATATTGACCTCATACAATACGAGAGTGGTATGTCTAAACTCGCAATTGTAAACTATAAAATGTCCTTCCTCGCAAATGTCTTTATGATTGTACAATTTTAAGACAAATGAGTGACCTGGTTGAGACAATGATTGAATATGTGATATGATGTCATCATGTCTATATATGGTCGCATCACAGTTTTGTCACGTAAAGTGTGAGACAGATCTTAAAAGTAATAATGCTCACTAACCTTTACATACTGGCATATCATCAAAATTATAAGACCCATCCATGCAATGTATAATCGGACTTCCTTCATACACAAAATTCTCTTCACAAGCAACAAATACGTTTGTTCCATGACGGAAGTCACCGTTGACAACGCCATTTTGAATATAAAGTGGGTCACAGTTAACTAAAAATAAATGTATCTAATGATGTTTATATTTATTTTAGATACTCTGTCCATATCAGTAAACAATACAAATATGACCATAAACAAACAATACAAGATTAATATTTTATATATAAAAAATCTATTGATGTCTGAGATGAGGTCCCATGTGTTCAATTTAGGCTGATAAACTCTGGTTAGCGACGAGGTTTGGCTTCTTTTGTTTTTCTCTCAGTTTGTAAGTTCAGTGCTTAGAGGTTTCACAACATTAGGTGCTTTATAAATACAGGATAAACAGTTTAAAATAACAATAAAAATGTACATTTTTTTAAGGCTAGCCCTTCACAAGATGATTCCTTCATCTTCTAGGCATCTGCCTTCAATCTCTGACTATCATTATCTTCTTGCATTGTTTTTTTTTCTTTTTTGTCAGAGTTTGTAAATAAATGTTATGAAATAAAATAAAAATAATACATACGATGGCATGAGGGTGTGCTTCCTCCATACACACCACCTACGCACTTTCGTTGACGATTTCCAACTAGAGTAAAGCCTTCTGAGCATGTATATGTTATGTACTCATTATGTTTCGTTGAACCAGCCACGTCACCGTGTGGTATCCCAAGAGGCAATACACAATTTTCTAGAAAAAAGTAAATATATCTAGACATTAGAATACTTTTCGCATAAAACTTTTTCAATATGATGGTGACTTATTCGAGCAAGTCGACGATGTAGCCATGGGTTCTCTGCTTGGTCCACTAATGGCCAACGTGTTTATGTGTAACGTGGAAAACATCCTACAGTCATCTAATAAGATGCCAGCATTCTACTGACGATATGTTGAAGATACCTTTGTTTTCATGCCGGACCAGGACTCTGCACACAAGTTTCTGGACACTTTAAATAACACACACATTGCGATTGACTTCACAATGGAAATTGCTCATAATAACTCTATAAATTTCTTAGGAATGGTCATTTCCAAAATGTCTGATAGTTTATTAGTAACTAAAGTGTATAGGAAACCTACAAACAAGGGACTTCTTCTGCATTACGATAGCCATGTCGATAAACAAACATAAGAAAAATCTTGTACATACAATGCTTAATCGAGCATACAAGTTGTCATCTACTAATGACAACTTTCTTGAAGAAGTTCAAGAAATTTCTAAGATGTTTAACAAATTAAGGTATCCTGTTGAACTAACTAGTAGGATAATTAAATATTTTAAAGAATCTATTGTTAATCTTCATAACAATGATAACCATATTACTACTAGTCAAGATAGTGCTGAACAGCCTATAATTAGAATTGTTCTTCCTTTTAAGGATCAAACCTGCTCTAATACTGTGACAAAACAACTCAAACAACTTAGTTGCAAGGTACAATAATATTATGCTAGTTTTTACTAGTAGAAAGTTAGGTGAAATTCTTAAATCTAAGAAAAGAAAACCTATATGATTGTAAATCAGCAATGCGTTGTATATAAATTTCAATGTGGTTTGTGCGATGCAAACTATGTCGGCTATACTTGTCAGCACCTTTATCAATGTATTGATGAACACAGTAAAGGCACCATAGGAGAGCATTTAAAGCAACATAATATACAGTAAGTCCTATTGAAACTTTTAATCATTTCAGGATATTGTCTAAGTGCAAATCCAAATTTGATTGTTTAATTAAGGAAATGCTTTGGATCATCAAACAACTGAAACCTACACTTAATAAACAAACCGATTCAGTCAAAGGGGTGCAGGTCAAGTCGGCCCCAAACCGTCTCGGCCAAAGTCAAGTCGGCCCCACGTCAAGTCGGCCCCAAGTCAACTCGGCCTCGCGTCAACTCGGCCAAAAACTAATCGGTCAACTCGGCCACAATAAAGTATGGAACGCAAAAAGTGCTTAATATTATTATGATTATTATTATCCACTCTTTAAAAAAAATTAAGAAATAAGAAAATAAAAAAATGATATCATTGCCGATATAAATGGAAGTACCCGCGTTTTACAAAAACACGTGCAGTAACAGGTACCACATTTTAGTAAATCGAAGACCATCATGGAGCTATTATAGCTCCATGGTTCCACTATTTGGCCATAGAAAAATGATCGTACTGTACATATCGTTTTTGTCCATGATTTGCGTTTTTAAAAAAGGGGAATCCCCGGTCAGCGAAAACACGTAGCAGTTGTAGATATCAAAATAGCTGCCAAAGGCACAGGGAGGCGCAGCTACGAATTGGTTTCAGATGTTGTCGCCTAATCAAATGCATACACTGAAGAAATCTACGCGCGATTCTACCATAGAGTTAACATTAATTAATACCTCAATGATTCAACAACCAAACAATCTTATTACACCTAATATATGTCCTCGCATATCGGACATGTTTATTGAATTTTGACGCACGAACGACCATACGCGCCCACGTACGTGCATCATCATATTGGGTGTATGCCTACAATGTGTTCCTATTTATTATCCAAATGTTCATATTTTAATAATTAATAATAGTATGAATGCTAGCTTATTAATCAATTTTTTGTTATGCGCAATTTCAGAACAATTTGTGCAATTTGAAATTTTATTAAACGTAAATAAAGAAAAATTTGTGAAATCCTTCTTTTTTTTTTTGCTAAAAGTATTATTGTCTAAATATTAATATTCATTAAAAGTCAGAATTATTCATAGGTAATAAAATGTGAATAAATATTATTTTATCAATCCCCTTCCTTTGCACCTTTTGCATTCCATACTTTAACGGGGCCGAGTTGACCGATTATTTTTTGGCCAAGTTGACGTGAGGCCGAGTTGACTTGAGGCCGAGTTGACTTGAGGCCGAGTTGACTTGGGGCCGACTTGACTTGGGGCCGACTTGACTTTGGCCTAGACGGTTTAGGGCCGACTTGGATCGAAATCAGTCAAAGAGGGGCTTAATTTCTTAGTATTGTAGGCTTTCTTTGATGTTAATTAACCAATCAATTAGTATTTCCTGTCACCTATTGGTGTTTGTTGTTTTTGTATAATTTGATCACTTTGATCTTGAAAATGGTTCCATGATGGTTCCGAAACGTCGATCTTCTTGTTTTTTGTCATTTAATTTTATTGTAAAGTTATATGCGTCTATTAATTCATAATACCAATAATAATACAAAATGAATAAACCCACGAATTTCAGGAAAAAGGTCAACAAAAGAAAGGCCACACACGGTGGTGAATATGCCTGTTCAGTCTCAATGACAATACAAGAGTGCTATGTCTAAACTCGCACTTGTAAACTATAAAATTTTTATTAAGTTTTTATGATTGTACAATTTTAAGACAAATGAGTGACCTGGTTGAGACAGTGATTGAAAGTATGATATGATGTCATCGTGTCTATAATGGTGCTTAAAAGTAATAATGCTCACTAACCTTTACATACTGGCATATCATCAAAATTGTAAGACCCATCCATGCAACGTATAACCGGACTTCCTTTATACACAAAATTCTCTTTACAAACAACGTATACTTCTGTTCCATGACGGAAGTCACCGTCGACGACGCCATTTTGAATATAAAGTGGGTCACAGTTAACTAAAAATAAATAATAAATGTATCTACTGATGTTTATATATATTTTAGATACTCTGTCCATATCAGTAAATACAAATATGACCATAAACAAACAATACATGATTAATATTTTATATATAAAAAATCTCTATTGATGTCTGGGATGAGGTCCCATGGGTTCAATTTAGGCTGATAAACTCTGGTTAGCGACGAGGTTTGGCTTCTTTTGTTTTTCTCTCAGTTTGTAAGTTCAGTGCTTAGAGGTTTCACAACATTAGGTGCTTTATAAATACAGGATAAACAGTTTAAAATAACAATAAAAATGTACATTTTTTAAGGAACATCACTAGATGTTTCCTTCATCTTCTAGGCATCTGCCTTCAATCTCTGACTATCATTATCTTCTTGCATTGTTTTTTTTCCTTTTTTGTCAGAGTTTGTAAATAAATGTTATGAAATAAAATAAAAATAATACATACGATGGCATGAGGGTGTGCTTCCCTCATACACACCGTCTACGCACTTTCGTTGACGATTTCCAACTAGAGTAAAGCCTTCTGAGCATGTATATGTTATGTACTCATTATGTTTCGTTGAACCAGCCACGTCACCGTGTGGTATCCCAAGAGGCAATACGGCACAATTTTCTAGAAAAAAGTAAATATATCTAGACATTAGAATAATTTTCGCATAATACGAATAATAATACGAATTAAATAAACCCACGAATTTCAGAAAAAAGGTCAACATTAATAACTTTGTCATCCATAAAAATTATAAGCTGGATTAAATTCTTTGAAAACAACATACCTTGTTTGTTTGTTTGTTTGATGTTTGTTTGTTTGATGTTTGTTTCTTGCTCCAGTTCAATAATTATTTGGCAATTAGTGCCTACAAAACCAACCGCACAGATACACACATAGTTATTAACTAGGTTGTCGGCACCTGATACAGGTACTGGACTACAGGTGGCGCCATTCAAGCATGGACGTGAAACGCAAGGACCTTCGGACACTGGTGGAATTGCTAAAAAAATATATGTAATATGTAATTCAATGTATGTTTGGTTTAGTTCATTAATATGACAATACTGAAAAGGATAATAGGGAGCATTTGATTTGCAATGACCAATGAGCAGCATGTCAGGTTCACTGTGCGTATTCAGGGATATTGGGACTTGTTTTATCACTCCCCATGTAACCTCACCTAAAAAGTTGTGAGTCATAAAATCAAAAGCTCCCTATTGTCACCGCTAAGCCTGATTCTCATTATGGTCACAACATAAGGACATAAGTTGGTTAGTCAATCACACAAATCGTTCAAACTGTCACTTGTGATTGGTCAAATTACTTTGGATATTGCATATACGTCCTTACGATGCATCCTAGTGGGAACCACCCTATGTAGGCCTAGCTAGCCCCTAAATAATAAAAAGACAGTTTTCCCTCCCTTCTTTATTTTATCCCACCCAGCCACATGGACCCACAATTTTAGAAATTAGAATACAAAATAGGCCTAGCTAGTAGTAGTACTAGTAGGCCTAGCCTAGCCGATGTCTTGGCCTATCTATCTAGGCTAAGCCCTCTTCCTCTAGGCTAAACCTCCACACTAGCTAGGGGCATAGAGGTTAGACCTAATAAGATAGATAGTGGTAAAAGTAGGCATAATATAGTATAGGCCCGAGGGCAGGCCACTCTAAACTAGGCCTAGGCCTACTCTACTAGGCTACTAGGCCTAACTACTAAGCTAGGCCTAGGCCTAGCTAGGCTAGGCCTAGGCCTCCCTACCCTGGCCTAGCTAGCCTACTAAAGGCCTTGGTATGTGTCACCACCTAATTAGCTAGGCCTAAAAGCTTATGGCTAGACAAATTTATTAGTGTATTAACGATATTAATATGATGGGCTACAGTATTTCTAGGCCCAGGCCTAAATTGAGTTTAACATTGCGTGGTTAACTGTTTTGATTTTAGCGGGCTGGCCTCCTGCTGCCCGGTGGCGGGCCGGCGGCCGTGGGGATAGTCGATTTTGTTGACGCCCTCTACGAAAAGAAACTTTTTCCAACACTCGTCCTTTGTTTGGCGGCATGGATGGGGCGCGGCTGGGGTGGGAAATTTCTTTGGCATATTATAAATTATAGACAGTCAATACGTTAAATCTGTAGATGTGTTCACTCATTACCCAAAACACATGGAGAAAATGAGGCTTGCATTCGAGTCCGTAATAAAACCGCTCAAGATAGAATTGTGCCCCATTATTATTATTATTATTATTTATTGCCAAAAAAACCAGTTACAAACAAACAAAACACAGAAACTAAGGGAGTAGGCAGGAACCTAAAAGTGAACCTAATCACTATAACAAGAGTTCAGGTTCCGTACTCCCAAAGTAACAACAATGATATAAAATAAACTATATAAAAATATTTAAAAAACAAATAGACGAATCAACAGTGTCAATATAAAATAAACGGATAAAATACATAATAGTCGATTCAACAAAGTCAATATAAAACATGTGATTTAAGTGAATTTAAAAATATTTGAAAACTGTCTAAAATTAAAGAATTTTTAATCATTTCCGGTAATTCTTCCCACAACCTAGGGAATATATTAATAGCGGAATGATGAAGACAATTGGTTCGAGCATAGTGATGAATGAACTTAAGTGTATCAAGGTGACGGCCATTAACAACTAAAGATTGACGAACACTACTACAATCAACCGTTCCAATAAGTGATTTACAAACAAAGGATAACAGAAGATAATTTCTTCGATTAGATAGTGTAGGCCAATTTAGCTTAGTGAGACGTTCCTCGTATTCCATTTCACCTCTTGTTTGTTTAAGGACAAGCCTAGTAGCCCTTCGCTGGACTGCCTCGATACGTTCTGTAAGTTTTTTGGTTCGAGGCAACCACGCTGGGACACCATATTCAAGGATGGGGACAATGAGAGCTTTATAGAGTGAGAAAATAGCTGAATATTAACAATAAGAATTGTTCTAGTATCGCCTACACTAAACTACAGTAATAATATACAATTTTTGTTTTTGATTTTTTCTTTTTTGGTCGTTTAAAGAAACTTTCACTCCGATAAGATGCAAAAGTACACAGTGATGATGATCCTCCTGCAATACTAGTAATAAAACCCAACATTCGATTTGAACGAGAAATAATTAAGTTTACATGGTCATCCCAAGTAAGTTCACTATTAATCGTGACCCCCAGATGACAATGACTAGATACGGATTTAATAGGCAAGTCATTTATACGATAAACAGGTCTATACTCTTTCCTTGATCTTGTAATGTGGAGAACCTTGGTTTTATTTAAGTTAAGCTCCATTTCATTTAGATCACACCAAGAGGAAAGCCTGATCAGATCGCACTGAAGAACAACTTCATCGTCTACAGTAAATATATTTCTATAAATTATCGTGTCATCGGCAAACAATGCACATTGTTAGGGGCCTATCCATTTCACCTTCAAAATACTGTATTTTCCTTAACAACAGTAGACTTACTGTTCATCTTGTACTCCGGAGTATACTTCTCAGGTTGACGGGATTTCTTTGTGGAATATTGAGACCACTCTATAAGAATTGTTCTAGTATCGCCTACACTAAACTACAGTAATAATATACAATTTTTGTTTTTGATTTTTTCTTTTTTGGTCGTTTAAAGAAACTTTCACTCCGATAAGATGCAAAAGTACACAGTATTGTCCTTTATATTTTGTAAACAAGAACGAGTAGTAGGCCTAAGTGTTCAATATTACAGGGGGGATAGATGCAAATCTGACCCATACCACATCCTCCACCCCTTGACAGTGAAATTATGAAATTATTCATAATTTATATTAATGATTTTTATAATTCTTCCATTCTCTCGTCTTTCTTATATGCTGATGACACCACTATTTTATATTCGCATAGTGACATTAATACACTATTTGATGTTGTTAACAACGAACTTAAGTCTGTTTTAAAATATTTTTTAGCTAATAAACTTTCGGTAAACTTTAAAAAATGCAGTGCTATTATTTTTCACAGTCCTAACAAATCCTTCATTCTTGGAAATAACTTAATTTTGTTAAATAATATTAATATTCCGCTCACTGATACCGTCCAGTTTCTTGGAGTTTTCCTTGACTCTAAATTAACATGGAAATGTCATATTGATTCGGTTGCTTCGAAGGTTTCAAAAAATATAGGAATTATCTATAGGCTTTCTCACTATATCCCTTTAACAATTTTGCGTTTATTATATTGTTCTCTTATTTTGCCCTACCTAAATTATTGCAATATTGTTTGGGCTAATAATTACAAGACATCTATTGATAGACTTATTATTTTACAAAAAAAGGCCATTAGGCTTATTACCCATTCGAATCGTCTTTCTCATACTTCCCCTATTTTTTCCGTACATAATTTTCTTAAATTAGCTGATATCAATCTTTTTCAACAAATGTCATTTATTTATGACTCTTTGACAGCTGATTCTCCTTCATCTCATCTTTTCAAATTTAATCACGAAGTTCATAATTATAATACTCGTATTGCATGCACAAGACCTACATTTGCCAAAACCAAGACTCACCGCCTTTAAACATTTAATCAGATATACTGGTCCCATGAATTGGAATAAAATTCCTTTTCAAATTAAACATTCGGCTACTAAATTTTTATTTAATAAAACATTCAAATCTTTCCTCATTTCTAAATATTAATGTTTTCCCCTGGTGATGTGTGTTCGGGTGTGTCTGTGCATGTTCTGTTTGTTGATGTCTGTTTGTGTTGTGATTCGTGTCCTGTAAGTTTGTTCGGTACCTGTGTGTTTGTTGTTCTGTCTAACTTATTTATTACTTCATTGTGTGGGCTTCCACATCACAGGCTTGCCTTTCGTGGATTGCCATCTTTTTTTCCACATGTTGCAGTTCTTTTTATATAAGGTATTATTTGATGTTATCAATATATTAAAAAAATAAAATTATTTATTTATTTATTTATATTTACACAGTGCTATGCAACACAATTGATTTGTATATATGTATGTGTGTGTGTGTATGTATATAGCTCTGCTTACTTTTCTGGCTTTTTTTGTATCTCCATTGAGATCCAGCCACTGATACCCACAGCATTGTCATTTTTTTTTTCAGTTATTTGCCTTTGGATTTATATATATATATATATTTGTATATATATATTTATATATTCTTTGCCTGATTTGTTTATATATAAATATTGTATATTTATATATATATATATATATGTAACTGAAAATAGTCTATATTGGCTATATATTTATATTATATTTCCTCATCTTTATCGTTTCAAATTAATTAATTAATATTTCAGTATATCGCCGGGCTGTTTAGAATTAATGTTTATTGTCTGATGAGTTTGTGTGTATGTATGTATGTATATATGTATAGGCCTATATACATATATATAGGTGTGTGTGTACATATATGCATATATATACAAATAAATAAAATAATTAAATTAATGTTAATGTTCTTTGCCTGATTTGTTTATATATATAAATATGTATATTTATATATGTGTGTAACTAAAAATAGTCTATTTAGGCTATATATTTATATTATATTTCCTCATCTTTATCGTTTCAAATTAATTAATTAAAATTTCAGTATATCACCGGGCGGTTTAGAACTAATGTTCTTTGCCTGTCGTGTTTATATATTATATTAATGAAATGTATTATTTGTAACTCGTACTTACTTTTTTTAATACCTTATTCATTTGTTTTATTATTGAATGAAAGAAAGAAAATAAATGTTTACGTTGAGTTGAGTTGAGTTGATGAACTCTGC
This sequence comes from Antedon mediterranea, assembly GCF_964355755.1. Taxonomy (NCBI): domain Eukaryota; kingdom Metazoa; phylum Echinodermata; class Crinoidea; order Comatulida; family Antedonidae; genus Antedon; species Antedon mediterranea. Next base: position 34,210,899 of record NC_092670.1, on the reverse strand, counting down.
CGTACTGTTTTGTTTTATGTTAGCGCTCATCCGTTTAATATTATTTAATGTCAAGGAATACGGTACCGGTAGCGGGACCGGTAGTTATATATCGAGGTACCTTATGTATGTAATATGGTGCATCAATTCAATGCAATGTTCCTTCCCCTCTCCCTAATATAACAGTGGCTGTTGAGTAGGGAAAGTAGGAGGCCGAGTTTACACACTTAGATGAGTTAGCAATCAAGAAGGTGGGACATCGACAGGAACAAATTTGAAACACTCCTTTCACTGGATTACCGTGGATTATCATTGAAGGCCCATGGATTAGCAAACCACATCCTGAATCAGTCATTTTAGCAAAATTATTTAGCAACCAGTCAGTTTATTTTATCAGTCGACCAGTCAGCTTTAAGTGATCAGTCAGTCAGTCAACCGTTCAGTTTAGTCAGTTTAGTCAGTCAGCAGCAGTCAGTTTATTTAGTCAGTCGACCAGTCAAATTAGTCAGTCGATCAGTCAGTTTAGTCAGTCAACTAGTCAGTTTACCTGTCAGTTCATTTAGTCAGTAAACCAGTCAGTTTATTTTGTTAGTCAACCAATCAGTTTATTTTGTCAGTCAACCAGTCAGTTTATTTAGTCAGCCAACCAGTCAGTTTTAGTCAGTCAACCAGTCAGTTTATTTTGTCAGCCAACCAGTCAGTTTATTTTGTCAGTCAACCAGTCAGTTTATTTTGTCAGTCAACCAGTCAGTTTATTTTGTCAGTCAACCAGTCAGTTTATTTTGTCAGTCAACCAGTCAGTTTATTTTGTCAGTCAACCAGTTAGTTTATTTTGTCAGTCAACCAGCCAGTTTTATTCAGCCAACCAGTCAGTTTATTTTGTCAGTCAACCAGTCAGTTTATTTTGTCAGTCAACCAGTTAGTTTATTTTGTCAGTCAACCAGTCAGTTTTATTCAGCCAACAAGTCAGTTTATTTTGTTCGTCAACCAGTCAGTTTATTTTGTCAGTCAACCAGTCAGTTTATTTTGTCAGTCAACCAGTCAGTTTTAGTCAGTCAACCAGTCAGTTTATTTTGACAGTTAACCAGTCAGTTTATTTTGTCAGTCAACCAGTCAGTTTTAGTCAGTAAACCAGTCAATTTATTTTGTCAGTCAACCAGTCAGTTTATTTTGTCAGTCAACCAGTCAGTTTATTTTGTCAGTCAACCAGTTAGTTTATTTTGTCAGTCAACCAGTCAGTTTTATTCAGCCAACAAGTCAGTTTATTTTGTTCGTCAACCAGTCAGTTTATTTTGTCAGTCAACCAGTCAGTTTATTTTGTCAGTCAACCAGTCAGTTTTAGTCAGTCAACCAGTCAGTTTATTTTGACAGTTAACCAGTCAGTTTATTTTGTCAGTCAACCAGTCAGTTTTTAGTCAGTAAACCAGTAAATTTATTTTGTCAGTCAACCAGTCAGTTTATTTTGTCAGTCAACCAGTCAGTTTTAGTCAGAAAACCAGTCAATTTATATTGTCAGTCATCCAGTCAGTTTATTTTGTCATTCAACCAGTCAGTTCAGTCAGCCAACCAGTATCACTTTATTTTGTCAGCCAACCAATCAGTTTATTTTGTCAGTTAATCAGTCAGTTTATTTTGTCAATCAACCAGTCACTTTATTTTGTCAGCCAACCAGTCAATTTAAGTTTTGTCAGTCAACCAGTCAGTTTATTTTGTCAGTCAACCAGTCAATTTAGTCAACCAACTAGTCAGTTTACCTGCCAGTCTATTTAGTCAGTTTCAGTCAGCCAACCAGTCAGTTCAGTAAGACATATTCATAAATGTTCATGTTTTGGGGGACAATACATCTTAATATATGGACCTAGATTATTCATATATATTGTCAACTAACAAAATGCATGATTTGTGATGAATGATTAATCATCGTATAATCAATCAATCAATCGATAACTGATCGATACTCACCAACACTACAAGTTACTTCTGCAAATCCAGTTTGACATTCACATTTAAACACTCCAACTCCGTTTCCAGGGATACAAGTTCCACCATTTTCACAAGGACTTGATTCACACGAACTTTCTGTTATAATTATACATAACTTTTGTCACAATGTGAGTTGTAAAGCTTAGTTTTCACTTGGACGTATAAACCTCTGTCTACACTATTAAACTATTTTGACAAAAAAATGTGATGTGCCCAAATAGTCAGTCAGCAGCAGTCAGTTTATTTAGTCAGTCGACCAGTCAATTTAGTCAGTCAACCAGTCAGTTTATTTTGTCAGTCAACGAGTTAGTTTATTTTGTCAGTCAACCAGTCAGTTTTAGTCAGCCAACCAGTCAGTTTATTTTGTCAGTCAACCAGTCAGTTCAGTCAGCCAACCAGTCAGTTTATTTTGTCAGAGTCAACCAGTCAGTTTTAGTCAGTCAACCAGTCAGTTTATTTTGACAGTCAACCAGTCAGTTTTATATTGTCAGTCAACCAGTCAGTTTTAGTCAGTAAACTAGTCAATTTATTTTAGGACGAGGACGTATAAACCTCTGTCTACACTATCAAAATATTTTGACAAATGTGATGTCTCTAAATATGGTGGTGATATGCTCAAGTATGGTAGTGATTTGACATCATCGTGTCCATATAGTGTGCGCGCGTCCAAGTCTAAGCGTACTCACAGCAATGCAAGTACTGTGTCGCCTAACACTTAATTAATTTTAAATATGATATTTTCATAAATAAGCCTATAATGTGTAAATCGATTATAAAATAAGTTTGGGAAGGAGGGCCGCTTATCCTATACAATCATTTTCTACGTATATACCGGCTTTATGGGCTAAAAAAGTATTAGTATGTCGTAGGCGAGAATATCATTCATAGGCCTACAGGAAATATTCTGTAACCGATTTCCCGTCTGAAGATCATTTTTTAACCTGGCCAAAACATAGATAGGCCTGCAACAGCGGCCACATTTAATAATAATTGGATTATGGCCACACCTAATGACCAGCTAACATAGACCTCAGGCACGTAAGTGTATAGATTTACTTAACAAATTACGGTTACGGAAAAATATTCCCAGCGTCGAAATATAAAATTTCACTTACGATCTGCAGTCACGTATCCTGGTACAAGAATATTAGCATATAAAACGCTAATAACCAGATACAAACAACCGTTACACATCTTTGTTAACGCCTTTTAAACTAACTAGTACTCCACTCTTCTTAGCTCACGACCTTTCCAAAGAGTGAGCTTATAACGAGACGAAAAGAAAAAGTTGGCAGAGCTTGCAACGGAACCGGGTTTCCGGCGTTCATAACGGAACATCGATGGACTGGATCTTATTGGTATTATGATATATAATAATTTGATATTATTTAATCTTTTAATTACTAATTACAAGGCATACCTTTTTATTGGCTAGTAAACAGGAATATCTATGGCGCGATTTAAATAGCCAGTCGTCCAAGCCCTCCCCAAACTTAATCCGTCACTGGTCAAAAACTTACTAAACTTGGCCGTATTATCTCCTCTGTTCTATGGTTGCATTGACCAATCGATTAATTCATTAACACATTTTATTTTTCAAAATTGTTTCCTTTTAAAAAAATGCACTTTCTTCTGATCACTATAGAAATAGCTCATTAAAATCTCTGTACTTTTTGTACCCCTACACAAATTAAAATAGAGGAATTTAAAAATATAGAAAATAATTAGTGTTTACTAGAAAGTTTATTAAAATGTATAAATATGGTGGTGTTTTAGTAAGGCTTACAGAAAATATCGGCTGCAGTGTTTTTAAAGTTCATACACAGGCTTTAATATTAGATATTGTGTTCAAACAGATATCACGACGACGAAAACAACTTACACGTACACACACAATTAAATTTCTCCTATGGTGATCACGAAAACCATACTTTTAAGTTGGGCCTACTGATTAACATCTGACTCGAACACAGTGCAAACAAATTGATGGATATAACGGTGGATTTAGAAATAAAATGTTTTTGAATAAAAACCCCAAAACGTTATTTAATCAGGATAAATTGGTCAACAATTGATTTATTTAATCGTAATACAAAAAAAAAAAACACCAAAAAAAATGGGATTCCTTTCGTTATATGTAAAAAAAAAACAAATGTTCTTTTTTTATTTTATTTTGTTTTGAAAGAAATAAATGTTAATACTTTCGTAGGGAGAAATCAGGTAATGACCTAAAATGCCCCTGATTCGTATGTTGTAGCCAAGTAATGACCTAAAATGCCCCTGATGATCAGGTAATGACCTAAAATGCCCCTGATGATCAGGTAATGACCTAAAATGCCCCTGATGATCAGGTAATGACCTAAAATGCTCCTGATGATCAGGTAATGACCTAAAATGCCCCTGATGATCAGGTAATGACCTAAAATGCCCCTGATGATCAGGTAATGACCTAAAATGCCCCTGATGATCAGGTAATGACCTAAAATGCCCCTGATGATCAGGTAATGACCTAAAATGCGCCTGATGATCAGGTAATGACCTAAAATGCCCCTGATGATCAGGTAATGACCTAAAATGCCCCTGATGATCAGGTATTGACCTAAAATGCCCCTGATGATCAGGTAATGACCTAAAATGCCCCTGATGATCAGGTAATGACCTAAAATGCCCCTGATGATCAGGTAATGACCTAAAATGCCCCTGATGATCAGGTAATGACCTAAAATGCCCCTGATGATCAGGTAATGACCTAAAATGCCCCTGATGATCAGGTAATGACCTAAAATGCCCCTGATAATCAGGTAATGACCTAAAATGCCCCTGATGATCAGGTAATGACCTAAAATGCCCCTGATGATCAGGTAATGACCTAAAATGCCCCTGATGATCAGGTAATGACCTAAAATGCCCCAGATTCGTATGTTGTAGCCAACATGTATCGCATGGAACGCCTTAGAATGGTTTCAAGAGGCTTGGAAACGCTGAAAAACATACGAAACAGTATGAGCCAAAAAGTGAATTTTATTATTTTAATTAAAGTACCTGTGACGTCACAAAGAATGTCACCTTTCGCATGTCTTCGGAAGCAACGTCTTCGGAAGCATTGGAATGTTCGGAAATATCACCCAACCAAAGTTCAAAATGATCATGCTGATTGGTCGGTTAAAATGCTTACGTATAATTATGCTTTATTTATTCATATATAAACAAAGAACTTATAACACAAGAATTTCCTGTTCTTCAAAACACAGTATCGGAAGTACAGGGTAAAAGGTCAAACTGGGCGACGCCATTTCACAACATGGAGCAGTGCCCCCTCCAAACTAGGAAGTCAATTACTCTACCCCCTAGAGTATTAGCAGATCCCCTCTATGATTAATGCAGCGGCACAATATCTATACATGTACGGGTAGCCCTTTCATCTGACCAGACGAAACACATGGAATTTATCTCTAGTTCCGAAAAACTTGGATGACACTGATATCAAGATAATTGACGGACAAAATAGTACTAAGGAAAGAATAAATACACAAAGATTCTAACAGAATCACGCATATAACCTAATAAATATCAACATGAACCAATGATGAACTATTGGTTTTTCTTTAAAGAAAAATTTTGGTTTGTCCAGTCTTAAGAACGCTCTCTTTCTAATCAATATACAGAGAGATGACGCTGTGTAGCGCGCGCATTAAAGAGCTAGTAACATTACGTAGTGGTGCGTTCACCGCGCTTACAATAGAACAGCGCAACCATTGTTACGTCATCAAATATTCGAAAATAACTAACGACTATTCCAAATTAAAGTCAGAATGAAAAATTCTTTCAATCGATGAACAGTGATTTCAAATTGCTCTTCATTAAAACGAAATAAAACTGCTTTTACCGTGCAATTCAGTTTGGAAATACTGTACATCTATTTCCTATTACGTTTGCTATACTTACATCATCTGCTATGGCAAAGTTGATACTTAAAAGAAGATATAATGCTTCTTTAGAAGAAGCCCAGAATGCGGTGAGATCAAATGAGTATCCCGCCGCTAAGTACGCTAGGTTCCTCCAGGTGAGGAATAGAAGGGTTAGGCCTAGAAACAGGGGGTATCCTTATGATGTCAGAAGAAACGCTAATGTTAACCCAACGTGTAAGTTACACGAATATGATACACTTTTAAAAACGGAAAACAAATCAGCTGATATCAATTGTCATTTTAATCATGAATTAAATAGGCCTACTAGTGACGACCACATTTTGTCTCCAAATACAAATGATATGCCTATCATAATAAGTGATAAAAGTAGTGATAGTGACATCATTATTAGTATTAACAGTGATCATGATAGTAGTAGTTGGCCTAGTGAGGATCAAATACTGTCTCCAAATACAAATGATATGCCTATCATAATAAGTAGTGATTGTAGTAGTGATAGTGACATCATTATTAGTAGCAGCAGTGATAGTGATAGTAGTAGTTGGCCTAGTGAAGATCAAATACTGTCTCCAAATACAAATGATATGCCTATCATAATAAGTAGTGATAGGAGTAGTGATAGTGACATCATTATTAGTATTAGCAGTGAAGCTGATAATGGTAGTAGTAGTAGTTTCAGTAGTATTAGTCGTAGTAGTAGTATTAGTAGTAGTAGTATTAGTAGTAGTAGTATTAGTCGTAGTAGTAGTATTAGTAGTAGTAGTATTAGTAGTAGTAGTAGTAGTAGTAGTATTAGTAGTAGTAGTATTAGTATTAGCAGTAGCAGTAGTAGTAGTAGTAATAGTAGTAGTAGTAGTAGTAGTAGTAGTAGTAGCAGTAGCAGTAGTAGCAGCAGCAGCAGCAGTAGTAGTAGTAGCAGTAGCAGTAGTAGTAGTAGTAGTAGTAGTAGTAGTAGTAGTAGTAGTAGTAGTAGTAGTAGTAGTAGTAGTAGTAGTAGTAGTAGTAGTAGCAGCAGCAGCAGTAGTAGTAGTAGTACCACTATGCCCAATAGCAGTAGTAGCAGTAGTGGTGACAGTACTAGTAATATTAGTAGCAACAGCAGCAGTGGCAGCATAGGAGAAAGTAATAATAGTAGCACTGTTGTAGTAGTAGGAAATGGTGATGTTTTGTTTCATTTTCCAGGTAGCGGTGATAACGACATTTCAAATGAAAATTTTGAACTTGAATCTAATAAAGAATATTTTAATTCATTAATTAATCGTGAAAAAATATCTGAAAATCCATGGGCACATTTTGAATCACAATCAGTTAAAGATTATATGGTAGAATTTTTATGTAATATTCGATCTGAACTCATACGTTATGAATACATAATCGATTATGATATTGTACATCGTAGCCTAACAATTATAGAAAATGTACTTCTCTGTGATAACACAGCATTTAAACTTGGAGATCTCGAAGAATTGGCAATTGCATCATTTTGCCTTGCATTGAAATGTGCTGAACGATACCAATCTAAACACATCATCCCTTATGCTTGTGACCGCCTCCGGAATCTTGGCTTCTTTAATCCTAAAAAAATTGCACAAATAGAATTTAAAATATTACAGATATTAAACTTTAATATCAATAGTGTCACTTGTCTTGATTTTGTTCACATTTATTGCGATATTGCTATCAGTAAAGCTACAACCAACAACAACAAACGTAGAATAGAAAAAGTGAGACACGAATCTGTCAAATATTTGATTACAAATAAAATATCTCTTACAACAGTAAAGCCATCAGCAATAGCTTACTTAATAATTAACGCAATTCTTGAGAAATTTGAATTACAAGACTCATTCTATTTTGAGAATAATGACGATAGTTCTTGAGCAAATTAAGATAATTTAAAACATAGTTTAAGTAACCATTTACGTTAAGACAAAACAATTTAAGGGATTAGATTTAGAATATAGTTATAGGAATCTTAAGACGATTAAATTGATTGAAGAAAAGTTAAACTAAATAGACTAGTCTAAGATGTGCAATAAATGACTACTATAAGGTAAGAAGTATATAAATAACGTTTTAAAAATGTAGATTACTGAAGCACTTATACTTAAGAAAAACAAAGTAAGATACCGTAAGTAATGTGAATTAAAAACAATATTGCTATTGTAATATTATAATGATAAAACAAACTCTAAGGAGGATATTAATATAATACCAATGATAAATTAAAAATAGATTATTGATAATAATGATAAAAATAAGTAATTTGTTTCACTAGTAAGCAATACAAAAAAAGGAGGAAATAACAAAAAAACATTATTTAATTAGTTTTAAAAAAAATTGTTAATGATATTTAGGATAGTTGATAGAAGTTTTTAGTTAGTAAGAATAAAAAAACAAAATTTTTTACGAATTTATATTTTATTAATACATTTTAATAAAAAAATGTTATCGTAAGTTGATTTAGTTAGTAAGAAATAATTTAAAAAAAAATAATAATATTGTAATTATTCCTATTAATTTCGTATAATAATAGGTTTTAGACCTATATTATTGTAGAGTAAATAATTAAAATAAGTAATTTGTTCAATAATATAAACTTATTTATTTAGTTTATAAGGAATTATAAAAAAAAAAAAGAACAAAAAAAAAAACACAAAAAAAAAAACATCCCAGTCTGAAGTCGGAGATGCTACCTCATCGTGGTAGACTGGTGTCAACATCATTGGTAACCAAACTTGTACCAAGATGGCTAACAGCATCACGCATCTTGTATCATAGTTAAAATCGCACACTTACCATACAGTTGTGCTGTCACTGTCAATTTCGGTCGGTTACCATTATTTAAATGCTTTTGATATTTGTAAAACTAAACAATACTCACTAACCTAAGTGTCTTAGATGATAGCGTTTTAGGCGTATAGTGTTTATTGTAGATATGAAAAGTGGTAAAAAAGAATATCAAATGTTTGGTAAATTGTAAAACAGTCAAGAAATCTTCTAAAAATAGTATAATTGTGTTATAAATATAATGCAATATTGTGTGTATAAATGTGGATGGGCGTTTATTAGATGTATTTGGGGTTGGGGGGGGGGGGGGGGGGTGGGGGGGGGGGGGGGGTTGAGTAGCGAGATAATTATTTTAATTGATGTTTTATTGGGGAGGTGTTCCGGGCGTTTATTCAAATAAATCCCAGGGCCCTGACGGGACACAGATAACGCACAGTAGGCATATACATAAAGTCCTGGAAGCTTACTCAACAAATCGGCTATCGGGGTTTTATTCGATTTCAAAATAAAAGCTTTTATCATCAATTCTCTCGATGTAATGTAATTTTATATAATTATTTCCCACAATTTACTCCTTTGTTTCATGAATGTATTTAATTTGATCTTTATGTACTACCATACCTTCATAAACAAAAAAACAAAATGGCTATCGCCACCAAGCACCAACGGCCAACTTACGAAACAGTTGTTTTACAACTCACTGTTTTTTTTTTATTTTTTTTTTATTTATTCAATTTCTGCCATATGCATAACAAAGAAGACAAAACAATTATAAAAAGGAGGCACGGAAAGACCAAACAGGTGCTAAACACCTATGCTAGTTGGTCAACCCAGAACAGAGAAAAATAAATAAATTACGTTCTACAATAAAAGCATCGACAAGAAAGCGACCAACTACACACATTTTCAATATCAAAATTATTTAAAAAATAAATATTGAGATAATTAAGTAATTTGGTTTTAAAAGAACTAACAGAAATATTTAAGTTGCGGATTTCACTGGGTAAGTTATTCCAAATTCTGGTAACACGTGGGATATATGATTGAAAAGAAGATTCAGTTCTGCAGCGACGAATATCAAAAAAAGTACCAACAGAAAAAGAGCTACGAGTAACACGTTGTGGATTACGAATATTAAATAAATTGTCAGTATTAATTATATTAGAATTGAAAATCTTAAAGAGAAAAACGATATCAGTAAAGTGACGCCTATAACATAATGGTAATAAATTGCATGTTTGAAGTCTGCATTTGTAATCAGCTTCAAAATTATTTAAAATAAATTTAGTTGCTCTACGCTGAACTCCCTCAAGTTGTCTTATATAAGTTTTGTAATTGGGAGACCAGACAGTAGAGCAGTATTCAAGGTAACTACGAACAACACTTAAATAAAGAGACCGTTTTACATGTGAATTACAATGGAAACTAACACGTTTAACCAGGCCTAACATACGATTTGCTTTGGAAATAATATAATTATAATGATCCTTCCAAGATAACTGAGAATAAATTATGATACCAAGATCATTCATTTCACTAACTCGTTCAAGAACATCGTTATTAATTATATAATCAAAATGAACAGAATTTCGAGATCGGGTAATAGAAATAATTTTACATTTAGAAGTATTAAAATTCAAATCCCATTTTTTAGACCAGGTGCTCAAAGTATCAATATCAGTCTGAAGTGAATGGCAATCCTGGACACTGTGAATTTCTCTGTAACATTTGGCATCATCAGCATAAAGTGCAATATTTGTGTCACAACTTAATTTATCAGGCAGATCATTAATATATAGGATAAACATTAATGGCCCTAGAATCGATCCCTGTGGGACACCTGATGATACTGGGAACCACTCTGAAGACTGACCTTCAATTACAACTTTCTGTGCTCGGTTTGTTATATAATTACGAAACCAGGTAAGTAAGTTACCAGATATACCATAAGACTGAAGTTTATGAATCAATTTAAGGTGAGGCACAGAGTCAAAAGCACGGGAAAAATCAAGATAAATTACATCAGTCTGACCTAACTGCTTATCTAAGACTATACTAAAATCATTGATGACCTCAGTGAGTTGACCTCATGTTGTCCAGCATATATCTTGTGTTGAAGATGAGGATATACTTTGTCAAAGACGCACCGTTCAAATACTTTAGATACAGTACTTAGTAGGGAAATTGGCCTATAATTTTTTACGTCCTCTTTATTTCCTTTCTTATGAACTGGAGTTACATGTGCTGCTTTCCATGAAGATGGAAGGGTACCAAAGCAAAGTGATTTGTTAAATAAACAACACAATTAGGAAGAAAGCTCAGCTCAGGATAAGCGGAGAAATATTATCAGTTGAAACCAACACCTTCCGTGAACCCGGAAATTACTTCTACCGCGCGTAGAGTTAAAATTTACCGATTGAAATCAGAAAATTTCTTATAAAACCCTTTATAATATCTTCCTAAGATCTTTAAAGATTTGAAAAAATGACGCACTGTCAGACTTATATGAACATTTTAAAGAATAAAGTTAATGTTAAGTTGGTTATTTCGGCCCATAGTTCGTTTGATTGTCGAAATTATTTTTTTTAAATTGAATATACACACAATTAATGATGACTTAATCAATTTTTGTTCTCTTAATGTCATAATTAATCATACATGATACATACACTTTAAGTAAATGAAATGCAAAATAGGTGTTCCCGAGCATTCTGACGATCTATATTAATTTCAAAATGTAGCATATTTTTACCCTTTTGTTAACTTAGGCCTACACGTGTGCGTAGCCTGTCACTTTTGACGTGTTTTAGTATAACGCAATTTCAAGTTGAAAAGTGGATCAAATATAGGCCTACATACATTAGTGGAAATCATCATTTTTATTTTCATTCGGATATACAGTAAAACAAAATATATACATAGAAATTGTGTTTGCTCTGAGACACAAAATATTATGATATTATTAAAGAAAGGTTGTAAAACAGAAATCGGGCAAAAGAGTTCATATCAACGTTTAACGCGCAGTGCGCGTGCAATTTTTAAAGGCCTAAAATTGTCTGAAACGTACTCTAATTTCATCGAAAATTTTAAGCGCGCGTACGCATGCGTTATATGCGCTAAACACGTAATTGTATTGCCATATGATGAAATATGACCTGAAATTTATGAGTGCCAAATGTTGTTTAATTTTTATTCATGTTTTTGAAAATATGATTACAAACATGATTTCGTTAAATCGTGCGTAGACCGCGTAATTTGTGATTGCGCACTGTAAAAACATAACCACATCGATACCTGGCCATAAGGAATAAACTCTGAAAAATTGAATTAGCTAGTATCCATCTCCAGTACGTCAATGTATGCGAGAGCTGGCCTTCCTTGTTTTTCAAATCCATGTTTTGGCTGCCAAAGCAGAACATCTGAAAACATTTCTTCTTTACTGCGAAGACAGTGTCCAGCAAATGCCAGTCTTCTAAGCTTATTATTTTTGGTATGGCCAAAGAGCCATATAGTACTTCGTTACTGATTCTTTGTTGCCATTTTATGCCCATAGCAGCACTAAGTAGTGAGTGACTGCCATCAATTGATTTTTCAAGTTTCTTTGTAATGGTTCAACTTTCTGACCAATATAGAATGATTCAACAATACTCATGAAGAGCCGTAGTTTAAGGTTTTTACTTATATTTTACCTCCATATTTGATTTAATTCATTAATTGCTTTTCCTTTTCTTATTTCAAAATCTCTGCTGGTCGTGTTAATAAAGCTTCCCAGATGAATGTAGGCCTACATAATATAAAAACGATCACGAAATGTATAATGAAGACGAAAATGTATTTAGTGCGCCAAATACAAAATAGCACGACGCAATAAAACCCAATCGATTATCATAGCTGGTGGCGCGTGCCATAAAAAATTGCAAAAGTTGGTTTTATTATAACCAAATGGTTAATGTAAATTCAAGAAAAAGCCAATAGAGGTTTGAACCATCTTTCCTTTTTCTGTTCAAACAAGGTAAGCAATGGACACACCCTCTAAAAGTTCTGGCTGCAGGCTGGCTTAAAAAGTCAACATCCTTCTTGAGCCATAACATAAAAAGTACACAAACACCAGGTCATAGGTCATAGTTTATTTCAAGTACTGTGCCTTTCTTGCTATTAACATTTATCACCATCACGATTTATAAAAACGGACAAATTTAATTCATGATCTATGATTTATTTCTAATATTACAAAATATAAAAAGACTTCTATTGACTAGTGGGACATCTTCATTTGTTTTTTTTTATGTAATTACACAAAATAAATTGCATTTAAATACAGCTGAATTAAGTTTTTCTTCAATCTTGCACTTATTATCATTGAATCGACAATGATCCTAAAATGAGAGAAATAAAATTGTTAAGAAAAAATAAAATTGTTGAAAAAAAAGTCAAACTGTTTTATTTGTTAGAACTGCACCATAAAGCTCCCGGAGAAAAGAGAGGAAAAAAAGAGAAAAATGGCATGGCAGTTGAAATGACTATTAATAAAAACCAGTGCTTCCCATTTAAAATTCATACCTTTGAGGTATTCATTGCTCAATGTTATCCTTCTTACTTTTTTTTGGGAAATTTGGAAACAAATTGTTCAATAAAGTAAGAGATATTAACAATAAAGGATTGATATAAATATAGCTCCAGGCCCATTATAAGGTTCGTTTGCTTTTATTTCGAATCCATACATCATACATAACAACAGTCAAATAAAAAACATCAGAGAAAAAACAAAGGAAAAACATTCAATGATGAATTCAGGAAAACCCAATTAATCCTAAAAAAAGAATTAGTTTTCATTAGGGACTGATGGTAGTTCAGGTAGTTTCATAATTTGAATTGCATTTCAACAATTCTGTTTGGTTAAAGATGTATTGTCTCCCTGAAAAAAATAATTATTAAAACAATTTTTGTTGAATATTCCATAACATAATAGTTATCCACTTTGACCAAAAATTGGATTGAAAAAAAATGTATTTACCTGAAAAAAATGTAATTTAAAGTAAAAAATGGTCAAATTGGCTGCCAGCCAATGGATTTTTGGTTGAATTTAACCATTTATTTTGTCATTTTACAAGTGAAAACATTATTTTTTTTCGTTTTTTTTATGCAAGTGATTAACTTTATTAAAACTACAAAATAACATATTCAAATTTTGATTTAATTAATTCATTTTTCATGTTTTTGGAGGACAATATATCTTTAACCTTAACTACTAGTATAGACTCACTACAATTAAGGCAGTTTGGGAATTCCAGCATTTATATCACTCTCTATTCCACATTCATTAGTGCCACGAACAATCTTGAAAAAGCCTAAAATGTAAAGAAAAATAAAACCACATATGATAAGAGATGTACTCTATGTTAAAAAAAAAATTAAAAAAATTAGAGTAATGAAATAAAAGAAATGAAATAAGTACCATTATCACCCCAGTCTGGATTCCAGGAGTTGGCAACAAGCCAATAGTCAACACCATCCTCAACACCCCAACCAAGGATCCTGATAGCATGTCCACCTAACACACCTCCGGTCTCATGCTTGTAAACACCTAAAAAAGAAAGAAAAGGAATTAGATAAACAATATGCTTACAGTATGATATACATGAGAAGGAATTGTTATAAAAACTGAAGATGACCTAAAACAATTGGTAGCCTACAAGTATCAAGTACAATGATCATGGATGGATGGATCATAATATACAGTAGTAAGTTTACCAAATTGCAAAACCTCAAGCAGAAACAATGAATAATTCATGAGATTAATTATGGCATAAATTAGGACATCATAGGGGGCACTATATAAGCATGGACATAGATGTAATAGGTAGTATCAACAGTTTTTATTGCAAGCCAGCTTGTGAGCAGCAACTGTTTAGATTTTAAGTTGTGGAACTGAAGCCCTTGGTTCGACCACTAAGTTATAGTTAAGAAATAGGTCAGCTTTCTCAATAATAAATCTCTTATTCATGATTTCTCTCCAAGACTTTGAGTAATAACAATTTTATCAGACAGCAGCTTGCATGCTTACCGGATTTGTAGGTTGGAAAATCTGCATACACAGTGAAGTCTGCTTCTACTGGTCCATTGGTCATTATCTCCGTCATAATTTGTTGTACTCCAGAAACTTGATAGGCTGTAGCACCTTTAGGCGATAAAGAAATGACTTTATGTAGATTTTGAATAAGAACCAAAGATCTGAGCAGTAGAAATTTTAAGCTTAAAACACTGAGCGACAGTTGAGATGCAGCTAATGACTAAGCGATGGTATGACCTCTATTAAAGGACTCATTTGACTTTCGTGTCGGACAGACGATGCTTTCTTCATGTTTCTAACATATTCTGTACATATATACTATATTAATATGAATTTACAGCATTTGGGAAGTTTTATATATATAAAAGAACAAAATGTTGAATACATAGTGAAATATTTATTGTGCAGTACTTACCAAATTTCTTATCATCATTGTACTTGACTGAGTAGCCACTCTCGCAAGACCTGGAACATTTTGGAGTTGGCTTGCTATCACCACATGGCTGAAGCTTTCCAACGACATGATGGTCACATGATGGAATGAGGTATGGCTGACAGCCTTGATTGGTGTTGTAATTACCCCCCGTTACAATTCCGTTATTTTTCCAGTAGTTCCAGGCTTCAGGAGGATATCCACCATTGCATCTTTAATCAAAATCAGATCACTAGATAATGTTCGAGATTTTCTAATGAATGTTACGCACTTTTTTGTTTTTATTTTTTTATTTATTCAATCCATTTTGGAAATAATTTAATTTTGATTGATTGAAGAAAAAGACAAAACGAAATATAAAAGGCAAGGAATGACCAAAGTGCTAAACACCTATGCTAGTTGGTCAACCCAGAACAGTGCACAGAAATAAACAAATAATTACATTCTACAATTAAATCATCTACAATAAAGCGACAAACTACAAACATTTTCAACATCACAATTATTTAAAAATTGATTCACACTGTAACATGTTTGAATAAATGTCAATTTTAAAGAAATACCAATAATTTTGAGAAAGATTTGTAGTTTTGTTATAATGAATTGTGGAATTCAATGCAATGTATTGTATTATCTCACATGATTTTGTTGTATACTGCCTGATTTACTTATTTACTTATTTTTTTATTCACTAATGTTGATTGTAAATATTTATTATTTTCTAAGGTTGCTTATTAGCTTAAAGATCTGTGCTTAATTGCTTAGATCTTAAATTATGCATCCTCCATGTACTTTATTGTTGTAGTGGTAGTATGTTGTGGAAAATAAATTGAATTAAATTTAACCTTTGGTAAGAAGACTAAAGAAGACCGAAGACTGTCCCAATAAACGTGAATTTCAATCTAATGTTTGCAGTTACCTAAACTTTCTAAAAGTGTTGCTGTAAAGTTTAAACCAGTAGCAATACCCACCCAGCGCCGCAGCTGCTACAGCAGGTTGTCAAATCTTCTGCAGAGATGTGGAAATTTACTTTTCCTCCCGAGTGGATACAGTACCTATCAGACATTGATTCAACTGCGCCGAATGCCTACAACAATCAACAAACATTTAATAATTATTATATCATAATACTGTAGTTGATTATGTGTACAAAGGTGCGTTGTACAAAAGAAATGACATAAGCAATTTGCAGATTTAGAATCTAGGAAATACTTAATGAATGATTAAAGATGCATGTCCCCCCAAGAACATAAAAAAAAAGTTATTCACATCCGTAAAAAAACCCCCAAAAATAATGTTTTCACTTATAAAAAGACAAAATAAATGGTCAATCAAAATCTCTGGGGGGAAAAGTTTTAAATTTTTCAGATCCAATTTTTGGTCAAAGTGAATACTATTATGCGACATTAAAATGGCATATTCAACAAAAAGTTTAATCTACCTCTAAGTAACAACAATGGTTATAGGTAGATTTATGAGTGTATATAAACTTGTATGTCTTGTGAACTAGATATTTAGAATAAAATGCTAAGGGTTTTGCCATGTAAAGCTCATTCGTCTAAGAATAACCCGTCCCTTCACACTTCTCCAACACTTACCCAGCAAGACCCACATGAGCCCTGATCACGAACTTCCTTGATAGTTGGGCAATTAGACCACTTGGTTCGGCTGTCAAAGTTTTCTGGTAGATCACCAACAATGACAGATTTCCTGGGCAGCTTCATGCTTTCAGGAACTGGTAGAGCTCCCATCATTCCTTTGATTTGCTTTATTGTCATGCCTTCAAAATTCTTGTTGTGGCCAGCCTGTAAAGATTGTAACACTTGTATTTTTAGATATATAATTTCTCTGATGTTTCACAAGTCAAGTGGCTGAGCGGTTAGGGCAGGGGCGCCGCAAACCATAGCTATACAATCGGCACAGGTTCAAGACACTCCTTGACCATTGTTCTAGTGGTAGAACAGGTCTTCTCGAATAAGGACTTAAAATTGGAGGTCCAGTGTAGATCATCATCATCATCATCATCATCATCAGTTGGCTGCGGAGCAGGCGACTACAAGCTTTCTCCAGCCACAACGGTCCTTGGCGAACATCTTTCAAAAGAGTAAGGGGTTACCCTGGTTTACTGGTCCATTCAGCTCCAGTCATGGACAGACGAACAGGAGCCGTTTGGTGGCAGCACTCGATACGAAGGGACCCTTAGGGAAGAAGAAAGTTATGGTATCGTCCACACCTGTGCGCAATTCAGTCCAATGGAATGCAAGTCGCAGGTGATTCCCCATTTACATTTATGTTTAATGCACAATGCACATTACTACCACTTCAAGATGTTTATCTTTCCGGGCATCTGCCTTCATTCCTTGACCTATTATCATATTATTTGCATTGTATTTTTCCTTACTTTTTTTGTCAGAGTTTGTTATGTTAAATGTTATGAATGAAAAAAAAATACTACCCAAGTCATTAATTCTTAAAGTCAAGTTTGCCATTCTTGTGTTTTATTGTTTTTTTAAAAAGAAACATTTGGAGTCAAAATCTATAATTACTACTAATTTAATAGCTCAAATATTATAAATTTGGTAAAATTAACAATTTGTAACATTGTGACATATCAAAGGGCGGTTTAGAATTTATTCTGTGCCTGTGATGGGTATATAACATAATGAAGATATTTTCAATGAGCATACAGCTGCTGTATTAAGTAGACATTTCTCATCAATTAAACAAGGGTAAAGTATGTTTTAATATACAGCCAACACCTACTCAGGTATAACTCGTATTAAGGCAACACATTTGGAAAGTGTCCCCTGACCTTAATAGGTGTTCTACCAGTGTGTTCAATTGGTATACTTACTTTCCAAGTAGTGTTGATATAGTTGATGTAATTCACCATATCTTGTGATAATGGTTTTAAGCCATACAAGGTTTTGGCCTGAACCATGCCTAAACAGGCTACAGCAACAAAAATGACAATCTTCATTTTTTATCTGTTGACCAAAATTAAATGATTTATAATATAAATAATACAATTTTTAGCTACACTTTCACGAAGAACTACCAACCATACAAGAAATTCAAAAGTCGACATGCGAAATTATTCCAAACAAAATAAACTGAACAAGTTTTAGTCAGTATGAGTGAGAGCAACTAGTAGCGATCAGTTTGATGTTACCATAATTATACAGTAAGCGCTCCTGGGACTGGTTCCTAAACTACGCGCATGATACGTGGAAATGATATTGATAACCATGCCTATAGTTACAATCAATTATCAATTCCAGTGTCGACAAATGCACTCGCCAACCAGTTTGGTTGCTAGAAAAATTCTCTTGCACAACTATAGATAGCTCCTTTCATTTGAGTACGTTGCGTTGAGTTCTCTGTTGTCATAACAACTGCGTAAAGGAGATGTTATTAATTCAAGCTGACAGTGCTCCATAAAATACCAAAGTTGATTTTTTTCACAAAAGTAAAACGATTTATATCAATCATTAAATTATGGTAAACCGCACCAAAAACTGGGTGTGGTACTGACCAGGAAGAGTATGTTTTTTTTTGCAAATAATATAAATAAATTATTAAAATTATTTATTTATATGATTTTTTTGCAAGAACTTATAGCCTACATGAGAATATTTCTCCATGATGCATGCCATCGATCGGTAGGTAGGTAACACTAACAGCAGCTAAGTATTTAGCAAAAAGACCTTAGAACTTAAACAGACCAAAATGGGCCTGCTGGTACTACAAAGACATAATTATTATAGTTATACATGTGTTATGCGCGATTTGAACGATTTGCGCAATTTGAAATTGCGCAAAAAAAATCCTTGCGCAATTTGAATTGAAACATGTGTTTCAAATTGCGCAAGCAACGTATTAAATTGCGCAAGTAATCTGCAAACTGCGCAAGGTTTTTCGACAGATTGTGAAATCATGCACACCCATATTTATATAGTAATTTCTAAGAATGATTCAAAATTAAAGATAAATATTGCATTTCCTTATTTTAGTAGTGCAAATATTGTTATAAGTTAGCATACCGTCGAAGAACCGACGAAGGAAAACGAAGCGGTGGTGTTCCACCAGGCGGGCGCGGCGCGGGCGGCCGGCTATACTACTCTAGCCTAGCTAGGGTCTGGACTACTGATACTGACTAGGTTACATATGGCCTAGCTTAAACTAATATTAAAAACTTAATTTTTTCATTTATTTTGATTTATTTCAAGTTACAGTGATAATATTATTTAATTGTAATAATAAATGTTATGCATTTATTATACACATGTTATCTTCGCATTTATTATGTTTTATTTTGAGTTATTTAGTTTCCAATAAATTATTATAATACCGTTGTCTGGTAGAATTTTGTTGCGCAATTTGAAAATTTACAGTTCGTTTTCAAATTGCGCAAAGGTGTCATATTGCGCAAGAACTATCTTGCGCAATTTACAAATTGTGCAGCGCAATTTAAAATTGCGCAAAGATTTTCTTGCGCAATTTGAAATTGCGCAAGTTGATTGCGCAATTTGAAATTGCGCAAAAAAATCCTTGCGCAATTTTAAATTGCGCAAGAATTCTTTGCGCAATTTCAAATTGCGCAAGGATTTTTTTGCGCAATTTCAAATTGCGCAAATCGTTCAAATCGCGCATAACACATGTACTATTTTACTAGGCCTAGCTAGTTAGGCTATGCTTATGGTGCACACAGTTGGTTGGTGTAGACAATCATTTATCATTACCTATCTACTACAGACACTATCTAATAATACACAGTCAGCTTTCCCATCTGTGTATGCCACTCAACTTCAAACAAGTCCCATCGGCAGCAGTGGAATTAATTTTCTTACATACAAAACAAAGAAACCCTGAACTGATACATACCGATGTTTCACCAACAAAAAAGAAAACTCAACTGCGAAACACCGAGTCCGAGTCGTTTAGAGTCATGTGATGAATACACATGTGATCCAACTCACGTGATACTACTAAACTTAAATGCACGTGATAAAATCACTGAAGTGTATCGATAGTGATGTACTTATAATAGTAGACTTACCAAGTCTGTATTCATTGTCTTTTTTTAAATTTATTTGTTTTTATTTCGATTTCTGTCTGAAGTATCCAAAATCATATGTGCCAAAATATCTTTTTACTAATATTAAGACAATGACAATGACAATGATTCTTTATTTCTTTATCGACCCTTTTTCAGGGTATGAAAGAACATTCTTTCAATCTTATACAGAAACAAATTAAACACTTCCACACATAAATATTTGGTCTTATACATAATTGATATATCGAAAAGCAACATCTAACTAAAACATATTAAATTTCATGAATAAATTTAGCTAAGTTTGATAGTTTTTTTTCGGATCTGGTATTAAGTAGCCTAATTGGTGCATTTTGGTTCTATTTCGGCGGGTGATATAATACCTTTGAATGTATATTTGGCGCATGAGAACAAGTAAGGGGAAAATAAATAAATAGTGATATTCGTCTCCAGTATCGTTTTGGTTACATAAAGTACATTTGGTTTCGTGTTCATTACTGTATATTTTAGATATTGGAAGTCGATGATTTCCCCATCTGAACATGCAGAGATCATCCTTTCATTATCTTTTAGTAAAATTAATGACTGTTCAAATACTAAAATATCCTTAAAATATCTATAGTTATCACACATAATTAGGAAAAACATCATGGCGCCATTTCTGTTTTGAGATGTCACTCAATCGGAGATTAATACTCTTAGATAACAATTTTTTATTAAAATTATCGAATCATTCCACATTTTGGGCATACCACAATATTGTTGAGTATATTTTGAATTTTGCTAGTCCATTGCAAGAGATAAATTCCCTGATCATGTATTTTTTTAGCAACCTGAACATAATATTTGACAATTTGCTTTGTTTGCTACTTATGATGCGTACCCAAAACTGAACACTCTTTTATCAATTCCTAATATAATGTTTACTCTACCGAATTCACCATAAACCATGCAAATTGCAGTGGATTTATTTAGTTTGAGAAAATGCTTAAAACATTTCCTGTAAAAGACCTCGATCCGATCAAGCTTTTGGAATCCCCAAATTTCGTAACCACATTACCAAAATTGGCAAAACGAGCTGGTCAAAGAGTTCACACACAATGTCTAACGGAAGATTTAATTGTTTGGCTTTTGTTAACATACTGTACATTGCTCTTTTGGCTTGTGTTACCTGCTTGTCAATAGGTTTATTAAATTTGCCATTAAAATTAAAGGCTGTCTCTAAATAAATGTAATCATCTACAATCTCAATTTGTTCATCACCAAACATAAACATGGGTTTATTTCTAACTTTACCTCTAGAGAAAATAATAATATATGTTGTTGTCGTGTTAACTGTGAGGTTCCACATACCACGATAGTTATGAATAGCTTTTAATGCATTCTGAAGTTCTGTGGGACTTTCTGCCATAACAATTGTATCATCCGCATACAATAAAACATATAATTTGAGGAAAACTTCTACATCATCATCACTTAAAACCTTGTTGAATTCTTTGTATGTAATCTAGACCTTTATAGTAACGACTAACAAAACATTCAAAATCATAAAGGTAAATCGCAAACAAAAGTGGTGATAAGTTTTCCCCTTGTCGTACTCCAATATTACATGGGAAACAATCGGAAATTAAACCATTCAATTTGACACAAGACTTGGCCGTTGCATACATTTATTATAAATAACAGTAATAACTTTACCGTTTTTGCCACATGAAATTAATTTGGTCCACAAAAACGATCTGTCAACTAAGTCGAACGCTTTCTTATAGTCAATGAATGCGCAAAACAACCTTTTGTGTTTGTTTAAATATAATTCAATTATGGAGTGTAAAACTAGTATATTATCATTAGTTGAGTACCCATCCCTAAATCCTGCTTGTTCTTCGCCCATAATACCTGCACCTTCGATGTAAGAAGAGAGTCGATTGTTAATATAGTTGCCGTAAACAATTTCCCCATAATGCTAAATAGGGTGATCCCTCGATAGTTATCAGGATCATTGGGGGAACCCTTCTTTTTGTAGATTGGCACAATAATTCCGATGCACCAGCCTTGTGACACAACACCCGAATCAAGAATCAAGTTAAACAATCGAGTAATTAATTCAATTAATTCAACAGGGCTGTTTTTAAAGTATTCGTTGATTATGTTATCAATAATACCACCTCCTTTATTGTTACGCAGTTTGCTAAATTTGTTCAATTTTATTTCTTAGTGTAGGCCTATAGATTATACACATGATTTATATTGAAATTTAATTAATGTAACAAATGTGGTTTATGATATTCTACACACAGGGATCTTTGATCGGATTGTGATACCAGCTATTGTATTTGCGTAAGCAAGATCCTATCATATAATAGGCCTAATATAAATAATAAAAGATTCTGACAAAATCAATCAATCAATATATCTTTTAAGAAGAAAGTGCATTATTTCAAAAGGAAATCATTTAGAAAATAAAAATTGTTTAATGAATTAACCGATTGGTCAATGCAACCGTAGAACAGAGCCGATAATACGGCCAAGTTTAGTACCGTAAGTTTTTGACCACTGACGGATTAAGTTTGGGGAGGGCTCACAGGGCCGCCACTTGGAAGACTGGCTATTTAAATCGCGCCATAGATATTCTTTTCACTAGCCAATAAAAGGCGTGCCTTGTAATTAGTAATTAAAAGATTAAGTAATATTAAATTATTATATATCATAATACCAATTAAGATCCAGGCCATCGATGTTCCGTTATGAACACCGGAAACCCGTTTCCGTTGCAAGCTCTGCCAACTTTTTCTTTTCGTTTCTTTATAAGCTCACTCTTTGGAAAGGTCGTGAGCTGAGAAGAGTGGAGTACTTAATGTTAATTAGTTTAAAAGGCGTTAACAAAGATGTTTAACGGTTGTTTGTATCTGGTTATTAGCGTTTTATATGCTACTATTCTTGTACCAGGACACGTGACTGCAGATCGTAAGTGAACTTTTATAGTTTGATGCTAGGAATATTTTTGTTCGTAACTGTAATTTGTCAACTAAATATATACACTTATGTGCCTGATGTTTGTGTTAGCTGGTCATTGGATGTGGCCATAGTCCAATTATTACCGCTGTTGTAGGCCTATCTATGTTTTGGCCAGGTTAATAACGATCTTTCTAGACGGGACATCGATCACAGAATACTTCCTGTAGGCCTATGAATGATATGATATTATCGCATACGACATACTATACTTGATTTACATTTTTAGCCCATTAGGCCGGTATACGTAGAAAATGTTTGTTTAGGATAAGCGACCCTCCTTCCCAAATTTTATTATCGATTTCCACATTATAGGCTTATTTATGTTTGTCATCAAAATAGTTTGATAGTGTAGACAGAGGTGTATACGTCCAAATGAAAACCAAGCTTTACATTATGACAAAATTTATGAATTTGTATAATTATAACAGAAAGTTCGTGTGAATCAAGTCCTTGTGAAAATGGTGGAACTTGTACCCCTGGAAACGGAGTTGGAGTGTTTGAATGTGAATGTAAAACTGGATTTGCAGGAGTAACTTGTAGTGTTGGTGAGTATCGGTCAGTTATCGATTAATTGATTAAACGGTTATTAATCATTCATCACAAATCATGCATTTTGTTAGTTGACAGTTTAAATGACCGAGATTGCAAGAACCATGGAAACATGAATAATCTAGGTCCATTATATTAATATGTATTGTCCCCCAAAATATGAACAATTATGAATGAACTGAACTAACTGGTTGGCTGACTGAATTGACTAGTTGACAGACTAAATTGACTGGTTTACTGACAAAATAAACTGACTGATTGACTGACAAAATAAACTAACTGGTTGACTGACAAAATAAACTGACTGGTAGGCTGACAAAATAAAATGACTGGTTGGCTAATTAAAGCTGACTGGTTGACTGACTAAATAAACTGACTGGTTGGCTGACTAAAACTGACTGGTTGACTTACTAAATAAGCTGACTGGTTGGCTGACTAAAACTGACTGGTTTACTGACTAAATAAACTGACTGGTTGGCTGACTAAAAGTGACTGGTTTACTGACAAAATAAACTGACAGGTAAACTGACTAGTTGACTGACTAAATTAACTGGTCGACTGACTAAATAAACTGACTGATGCTGACTTACTAAACTGACTGGTTGACTGACTGACCACTAAAAGCTGACTGGTCGACTGATAAAATAAACTGACTGATTGCTAAATAATTTTGCTAAAATGACTGATTCAATAACCATATTGATTTGAATGATCACCTGAAACGTCGAGACAGTAACCTTAACTGATTAAACTGACCGATTGTCTATGACTGTCTAAAGCGTCACACCACACGTCCTAATCAATACGTACGATGACTAAATCTAAAAAATGAGTAATTTAATATACATAATTGACAAGCAGTTATTGTATGCAATGTAATATAGACATTTTATTAAATTTGACGGTAACACTATCTTTAAATATTATCAGAGAATTAAAAGCTAATTGGGTGTGGTTTGCTAATCCATGAGCCTTCGATGATAATCCACGGTAATCCAGTGATTAAGGAGTGTTTTAAATTTGTTCCTGTCGATGTCCCACCTTTTGGATTGCTAACTAACTATTTATATTAGATTCTCGTCCTTTTTTTAACAGGCACAATATATTATTTGAACATCAGTATGGATTTAGGAAAAACTTCTCAACGAATCTTGCTTTATTAGACATTTATGATAATTATTATAACTAAAGCCCTAAGTAATGATAAATTTACTATTGGACTTTTCCTTGACTTGTCAAAGGCATTTGACACCATTTAACCATGATATCCTTCTATATAAACTTAGACATTATGGAGTCAGAGGCCTTCCTCTCCAACTCATTACAAGTTATCTATCTAATCGTTACCAATTTACCTCTGTCAATTCCTTTACTTCTAGTTACTCACTTATTACATGTGGAGTTCCCCAAGGCTCAATCGTAGGCCCACTTTTATTTTCTATTTTCGTTAACGACATACCCTCCAGCTCTAGAATACTCAAATTTATTCTTTTTGCCGATGATACTAACATATTTTATTCACATTCTAATCTTAACACTTTATTTAATATCATGAACAATGAACTTTGTAACATATCAAACTGGTTAAAATGCAACAAATTAATTCTTAACATATCCAAAACCAATTACATTATTTTTTCAAAACCTAAAGCCAAAACAAAAACAGATAAAAATATATACATTGATAAAATGCTAATTAACCATGTTCATGAAATCAAGTTCC
The DNA here is from genome assembly GCF_964355755.1 of Antedon mediterranea. Lineage (NCBI taxonomy): Eukaryota > Metazoa > Echinodermata > Crinoidea > Comatulida > Antedonidae > Antedon > Antedon mediterranea. The sequence continues at coordinate 34,185,372 of NC_092670.1, read as the reverse complement.
TTGGTGTCATTATTGACTCAAATTTGACATGGAAGCAACATATTAATACAACCAGTAGCTTGATCGCTAGAAACATAGGTATAATTAACAAACTTAAACATCTACTCCCTCAACAAATCCTACTCACATTATACAATGTCTTAGTTTTACCTTATCTTTCATATATTAATTTAAGTTGGGCCGTTACCTTAGATAAGTTCGATACATTGTGCCCATGGCTTAGTAATGAGACTACCCATATTGACTGCTTGTTCAAATTACAAAAACGTGCTTTACGTATTTGTGCAGGGCAATCTTATAGATCACATTCGAAATTACTTTTTTATAAGCTTAACGTTCTAAACATTTATGATTTGAATAAGCTTCAGATAGCTCTATTTATGTTCCGCTTATCTAAAAATATCTTGCCTTTTCATATAAGTTCTCTATTTTCAAAAACTGCTGAAGGTCATACACATAACACTAGAAGTTCGATAAATAATTTTATTCCTGATAAGTCGTTTTATAAGCCCCGTCGTCACTCTGTTTTTTATGTTGGACCTAAGCTCTGGAGAGTTATCTCACAAGAGTTAAAAAAAAAATGTACAGTCTCTAGTTTTAAATACAACTACAAAAAGCTTTTAGTCTCTGAATATAATAAATAATTTATTAGTACGGTACTTAAATACTACGTATTTATTATTATTATTAACTTATTATTACTTGTGCAAATGCTAAAGTTTAAAACACTTATGATTCATTTTAATAACTTATACTCTGTTTTTCTTATTTATTTACTTTTCTAAATTTTTTATTTTACTTATGTATTTTTACTTCTTATTTTATATTCTTACTATGTATTAATTACTCGTTATACTTGATAATGTTTATTGTATCTTTTCTGGTGGGTAAGCCTTAAAGTTCTTTGAACTTATTTGCCCACCAGCCACACATCTTTCTTGTATATATATATATGTTTATTGTTACTTAATTATCATATTCATTTTGTGTGGAAAATCAATAAAAACAAACAAACAAACAAACAAACAAACTCATCCAAGTGTGTAAACTCGGCCTCCTACTTTCCCTATTCAACAGCCACTATTATATCAGAAAGAGGGGGAGGGAACATTTTGCATTGATGCACCATTACACACATAATGTGCCTCGATATAATTATAACTATTCCTTGACATTGCTTAAAATAAATAATATTAAACGGAGGAGCACTGACATAAAAATAAAGTACGGTAAGAGTTCGTAATTTCACTTTAGCTGTCAAGGGGTGGAGGTTGTGGTATGGGTCAGATTTTCACCCATACCCCCTTTAATATTGAACACTACTCGTTCCTGTTTACAAATATAAAGGACATACTGTGTACTTTTGCATCTTATCGGAGTGAAAGTTTCTTTAAACGACCAAAAGAAAAAAAATCAAAAATAAAATTTTTATATTATACTGTTTTGTCTTTTTACTGATATTAGATATTCTCATTTTATTTCTAAAGGAAAACCTGCAGCACCAGTATCTGTGACAGCAACAGCTGTTGCTGGCGATATTAGAACAATTCTTATAGAGTGGTCTCAATATTCAACAAAGAAATCCAGTCAACCTGAGGAGTATACTCTGGAGTATAAGATGAACAGTAAGTTTCTACTGTTGTTAATATACTAATACAGTATTTTCAAGGTTAAACGGAGGGTGAAAATGGGCCCGGGTGGGTGGCTGTACGGCACGTCACAATTCTATCTTGAGCGGTTTCATTACGGACTCGAATGTAAACCTCATTTTCTCCATGTGTTAATTGGGTAATAAGTAACTACAGATGTAACGTATTTACTTTCTTTAATTATTATGCCAAAGAAAAAAGAAGAAAATTCCATTCCAGAGCTGCGCCTAAAAAAGGAAGAGTGAAAAAGTTTCTTTTTGTAGAGGGCGTCAACAAAATCGACCATACATCCATCATCCATCCATCCATGACCATCCAGGTCAAGCAGCGCTAAAATCAAAACAGTTTTAACTTAACGCAATGTTAAACTCAAACTCAATTTAAATAACTGTAGCCCATCATATAGTTATTACACTAATACATTTGTCTATCCATAAGCTTGTAGGCCTAGCTAATTAGGTCGTAACACAGAGTTTAGAGTGAGATATTCCTAGCTAAGCATTACCGGTAAATACTAAATAGTATAGCCTAGATAGGCCTACCTAGGCCTAGCCCTAGGCCCCACTACTAGACCTGGTCTAGCTAGGCCCTCTCTAGCTAGGCCCTTATTTAGGCTATACTTACTTATTATATTTAGGCCTCCTATCCTAGGTATAGGCCTAGTCCCCTAAAGTTTAGCCAAGCCTAGGCTAAGGTAGGCCCACTCAACCTAGCTTAGCTAGGTCAGGCCTAGATTAGATAGATAATAGGCCTAGCTAGGCCTAGCTAGACACTGGCTAGCCAGGCTATAGGGTAGGCCTATTTTGTATTCTAATGTGGCTGGGATGAGGAAGGAAGGAAAATCAAAACTGTTTTCTTTTAGGACCTAGGCCTCATAATCAATTTTTACATTTAAGCAAAATCTTATAAACGGGTGAAGGCATCCATATTTGGAAATGAACGATCACACGAGGTGACATCACTTCAACCAGGAGCGACGTACAAATTCCGATTGATTGCGATCAATATTGCAGGTGACAGTAGAGCTAGTGAACCCAGCAATGATGTCATTATTCCAGAAATGGGTACGAAAAATGTTTTGTTATTATATTCTGATAAAAATCAAACTACAGTACTTTTGAATCCTCTTTTATGATGAATACCCTATTCAGAAGACTTTCCTGTGATTGTTAAGGATCTTTTTCTTTTCAATTTAATATTGTTCTTTCCACCATTTTTGTGTAGAGCGTTTTTCCAAAACTTGAAAACAGAACATTGTGTAACCAACTTGCCGTAATAAGGTTTTGGACGACTTCAAATCGGATTCAGATTCATGCTATGACAATATGACATTACATAAAAGAGAATACAATAATAACTGATTATCGAAATCTAGTTGTTTTATTACTGTACATCTGATTGTGTCTCCCAATGACATTTCTATTTACATTGTATGTTTAGCGCCCTCAAGTCCACCAAGAGAGGTGTCTGCAAAAGCAAAATCTGCCACAAAAATCCGAGTTCGCTGGAGGGTAAGTAAAAAAAAACAAAACATTAATACTCACACTATTAAGAACATTTATAATTACAAATATAGTTTATCTCTATTGGTAATATGATTGAAACATTTAAACTGTGGTTAAGTAACCACTGCAGGAAATGGTCTAGCTAGCATATTACATTTCAATTGTTGTATTTCAAACGTCATTATTGATTGTGTGTAAATATGAATTTCTGATTATAGGGAGGGTGTGCAGAGGATGTAACATCTGCTCACTCCCACCCTCTGGATTCACAACTGAGTACTAAATCAAAATTTGATTCCAATTGTTGTTGTCATAGAAACCACACAGAGACGATTTGAATGGAGTGCTTCTTGGATTCCGGGTAATTTACCAGGTGGATAATGAAGACAAATATATTACGGTATCAGATTCGGAACAAAGTTATGTGGATTTACTAAACCTTGCACAAGACACAAGTTACACAGTATACGTAGTTGCATTTAACGCTGCTGGTCAAAGTTCATATTCTGAGGCCGTAGAAGCAAGAACGCTCATGCGTATGTCTGTCAATTTTAATATTTTAAATTCCTGTAGTAATCCCCCAGTGGCATAACATAGATATCTAAAGCCCCTGGTTTAGGAATATAAGTGGAGGCCTCGGGCGTTTTTAGCCTTTTTGTCATATTTTAATGCCTGTTTTTTCCTCTGGGCACTGCTCAGGGGCCTCCATAAGCTCCGGAGCCCCTGGCTTTAGCCAGTGAACTCTCATAGCCATTACACCACTGTAAACACTGTTAAATAAATGAATATTCATTTTATAATAACGTATTGTTAGTAGAAACCGTCCTTTGACAAAAAAAAAAAAATTCCTTATAAAAAATCATAGGGGCCTTATTATTTATATTAATTTTATTTTTGTTTTATTTAGAAGGTGCAACAATTCAGTCTCGTATTGGAGAAGATGGAACCCCGTCTCCAGGGGCTGTAAATCCACCCTCAGGTTCTGGATGTCCGTGTGTAAATGGCGGAAAATGCATTCTGTTAAATGACAGATATTCTTGTATATGTGGACATCGATATACAGGAGTGCATTGCGAGAAAAGTAAGTGTTTGTCAAAGTTGTATTTTATTTAGTGGAAAAGAATAGAATGGCAAAATCAATGTACCCCTTCTCTCTGTTTCTGCTGCATAGCGCTGCTGAATAAATCATTTATTTCAAAATAGATTTAAAATATAATTTTTATACCGAATGTATTTCTGCTTAATTTTATAACTCAATAACTTTGAGTCAGCGGGTGGTCGTCGATGGAAATTGTTAGCTGTACCCAAAATGCAATGGTCACTGGCAGTCAATTCAAACATTACTACAGTATAGTTGATAGCAAATGTCAATCAAATAACCATTTTTTTCGCATTGCAGCTAAAAGCTGGTTAAACAACGTGCTAACACCGAATCGTTTGTTTTTTTTTCACCGTTATTTTCAGGCTGCCATTTAACCGGTTATGCTCCCAAGAAATTGGGGTTAATTTAATCACACAGTTATTATTACGGTTATGTTTTTGCACTGCAGAAAAGGACCTATAACAGGACAAAGTATTTAATGGAGTTATTTGATAAGCCTGGATCCAGTCCCATCCCTCAAAGTAATTCTCCACCTGCCCACTTTTCTAAAATGATAAACCAAATAGCATACACACTGGAGATCCTAAGTGTGTGAGAGTAATGATGGTCCCCACATTTTTTGTATAGAATTATCAACTACTTTGTATTGTTGGAAAGCCTGCTTTAATTTAAAATTGTTTTTTGACTTCACCACCTGTGGTGAAAATTTGTTTGTTGTCTGTATTGGTTAGGAGAAATTTGAATAAATAAGATAAACATGTATCTTAATAGAGATTAGTGACTTCTGCTTTCCGTGTGTGGATGGTACTTGTAAGTTGGCTAGTGATGGTAAATATTATTGCGTATGCCATCAAGGATTCTATGGAGAAAACTGTGAACATCGTAAGTATATTTAGTGAAATTACATTGATTGAACTTTACTCTGTAATCCTTGTGTCCAAGATTTTGCTAATATAGACCCAATACTGTAATAAACTTATTAGGCACCTCAGACCAATGTGTTTGTAAGTCAATGTGTTTGTAAGTTAAAAAATAAATTTTCAATATTAATTTTACTCAAATACCCTTTTCAAACCTGCGAAAAATAACAGCCAGGTTTGCCTTGCATAGTGTGAAGAGAATTTTCTGGCAAATCTTCCGAGATTTCACAAGGGACCCCTGTAAAATCTGAAAAAAAAAACACTGACAAGAGGCCTGTTTTTTTGTTCTGAGATGTCCTGAGTTGCCGGGCAACTATGTTTTTTGTCCCAAGATTTCTCGCGATTCGCGTATGCATGTATGAAAATGTGTAAGAAATTGGGAGATCAAACCCAGTTGTAAAAATGTGCGTGAAAAGGGTTTTAGTGTTTTTGTTTACATTTTTTATTATGCTTCATTTTTACAACCTTACAGTTAGTTTTTTTTTTTTTTTTTCAGGTATTGTTACTGCCTGTACCAATAATCCGTGTAACAATGGTGGAATGTGTAAAACACATATCATCAACATCAACAAGTACACATGCGAATGTCCACCTCAATTCACTGGACTACATTGTGATGAAAGTAAAGTCATATTGTAGATTGTTGATATTATGTATTTGTGTATTTATTTATTTAATCACAATGAAATACAAGACCAGCCAATTCTGGCTTATGAGTGAATATATAAAATAACATTTATAAATAGACACCGATTAAAAATAGACACGGATAAAAAACATGAAATAAAATAACTACTTTAAACAGACTTACTACGCCAAACTTTTATTTTTCTTCTCTTTTTCCGAGTAGAATTATGTGCCTGCAAAACAAAAATTTAGAAAGAAATACTCTGATGGCATAATGTGTTGTTGCACTATACAAGCTTTATGTGACGTCATATCACTACCATATTTGGCACGTCACACATGTAGACGTGGCTTTAGGAATAATGTCGAAATCTTTCTACTGCAGTTACTGCAGTAACTGCATTTTTTTATTTTAGCTTTTTCAATGCCTGAAGGTTTTTTAGTTCAACATCACAGCTTGGTAAATAATTGCATTAAATAGGTGAAAGAGTACAGTAAACAAAAGTTACTGCAGTAGAATAATATTAACATTGTCCCTTAAAAAACATCTATGTGATGGATTAATATTACTATCATTTTATTTATTAGGAGTTAAAGGACCATGTGAAGAGACAAATTATTGTCAAAATGGAGGTGCATGTATCGAAGTCAGTTTAAAGATTTACAGATGCCACTGTCTCCCTGGATTTATTGGTCACAACTGCCAACAAGGTGAGTTAAGATTGATTGTATTTCTAGAGAGGGTACTCTCTAGAAATATGTTCATTTTTTAGTTATACACCTTCCTAGGGTACAATATTGTTTTCAATATTTGCATGGTATCAATATAAGCATGTAAATATAAATAAAATACTTGCATTTAAACTTAATCTTTATTATCAGTTAAAATTCATTAAATCTTGAAGAAGAAAATAAAAAAATAAGAAGATACTTTACCATGGATCAGATAAAATATGCAATCTCTATGTTAAACTTAAACTTTACAATTATTATTATTTATGAACTTGATATGGTAAAATAATTTGAAAACTTGTAAATACTAGTAAATTTAGATTTGCGGTACACCATTTGTTTCCAAAAGGATATAAAGTTTGTCTTAACATTTTGGTTGTTATACTACAACGCTACATCATTATCATTGTCATCATCTTCACATGTATGCAGGGTCGTAGCCACCAGTTATTCAGTTTTCGACCGGACCACTTCAACAAGACACACACTACTGGATTTATCTCTTCCTATCACGCACCATTAAATTATTGGAGATTTCCTAAAAAAATATAAAATTTTTACATGATACTGTGCACTTTGACAGCCTCTTACTCTCTTATTACCCAGCCAGAAGGATCACTTCTTTGGCTACTGCTCCACACTTCTTGGGGCTACAGCACTAGTATGGAGAGTGAATGAGTGGCCAAATGGTTAAGACACTCTGGTTTTATTCAACATTTTAAATAAAAAATGTAGAAAGATATGTGGTTACAAATTAAGATTGTATTAATTAGTTGATTTTACTTGTGTGTTCTTTCAGTCGACGACAACCAAAATTCCTTCTCCTTTTCAAGTGAAAATAGTGAAAGTGAACTGCAACTTTGTGTGCTTGATTGTGGCAACAATGGAATTTGTCGAGGCGGCCCATTTAATAGAGAGCAGTTCTGTGACTGCTATGATGGTTACACTGGTGAATTCTGCAGTAAGTCTTCACAATCACATATTTGGACATATCACTACCATATTTGGGCAACTATACTACCCAAGCACATCACACTTTTTTTGTAAAACTAGTTTGATAGTGTAGAAAGAGCTTAAGACAACTAAAACTTGGTTGCAATGCAATGACGAATAATCAATGCAATTAATTACATCAATCACATGTGACAGTTTGAATGATTTATGTGATTGGCTGAACAACGCGTGCGTGTAATTACATCAATCACATGTGACAGTTTGAATGATTTATGTGATTGGCTGAACAACGCGTGCGTGTCCTTATGTTGTGACCATAGTGAGAACCAGGCTTAAAGGTGACAATAGGAAGCTTTTTATTTCATGACCCACAACTTTCTAGGTGAGGTTAATCGATGTGTCGTCTGGCCTTAGAAGCGATCAAAACTGTGTCAACGTGGGGAGCGATGAAACAAGTCCCAATATCCCTGAATGCGCACGGTGAACATGACACGCTGATCATTGGTCATCGCAAATCAAATGCTCCCTATTATCTGTTTGAGTAAATGTCATAATAATAAACTATTCAAAACATACATTGAATTTATACATATTACATATATTTTTTTTAGCAATTCCATCAGTGTCCGAAGGTCCTTGTCATTCACATCCATGCTTAAATGGCGCCACCTGTAGTTCAGTACCTGTACCAGGTGTCGACAACCTAGTTAATAACTACGTGTGTATCTGTGAGATTGGTTTTGTAGGCACTAATTGCCAAATAATTATTGAACAAGGTATGTTGTTTTCAAAGAATTTAATCTTTAATCAACATTTCTTTTTAAATAAACTAAATGATTAAATGGAATATACTCGGAACGTTGATAAAGCAGCCTGGTTGCGAAAAGTTTCCAGTAAGCAGCATATTTACCACCGTGTGTGGCAATTTTTTGCCGACCTTTTTTCTGAAATTCGTGGGTTTATTCAAATCAGCATATGCCAAAAAGAATGTTTTTATATATATTGCTAAACAATGACAGCATCAATTTGGAAACTGATATTAATAATACAAGTGGACTGCATGGGAGTGATTTCCATAACTCCTGTATTTAAAATACATTTATACAATATGTGTTTAATATTTAGTGTAATAATTTTAAAAGTTTGGAAGACTAACTTGCTATAATCAGCATTTATAATTGTGCTACTGAAATAAAAATGTGTTTACTTATATTGTTTTGTATTTTGTAACCATCAATCAAATTAAAGTTATATAAAATAAAATAAATTTCTTTCACTGAAGAATTATGCACACCACAAAGATGTAAAAATGGTGGTACGTGTCGTGAGTATATTGGCGATGAAGAAGATTCATATAGTGATTCATCTGCTTTCGAGCATTACATATGTACCTGTCGTGTTGGTTACACTGGAACACATTGTGAAAACCGCATACCACGTGAGTAATACACATTGACTATATGGGGTAATTCAGTGTTTAACGCTTTAAAAAAGCTTAACAGTTACTATGGTTCTGCATAGCATAGCTCAAAACGGATATATTCCAAATAAATTTATTTTGTTATAAAACGCGTCTGTGGTGCAATGGTTGTGATACTGACCTTGTCATCACCTTGTCAGCTAGAAGTTGATGGTTCAAATCTCTTAGGATTCATTTACTACTCAGAGTAGTGCTAGTCATGTTGTGTCATTGAAAATCAACTTAAATATGATATGTAAAGGTAAAGGTTATGTAAAGGTAAAGGTAAGTCCCATATTTATCCCATAATGTATTAAATGATTCACACTTTTTCCGCTTTAAGCTCTGTCTACAATAGCAAACTAGTTTGACAAACAAAGTGTGATGTGCCCAAATATGGTGGTGATGTGCACAAATATGATGTGATGATTGATGTGATATCATTTTGTCCATATATGGGCACATCAAATTATTTTGTCACATATTGTTTTATAGTGTAGACAGAGCTTTAGACTATACATCTTCAAATATAATATAATCACTCATTCTTATCACAACGAATGTCTTTTTTGATATTTTTATCACTAGTTGAATCATCAACATCTTCAGCATCCGTCATCGGTCCATGTGACCTGAACCCATGTCAGCACGAAGGGCGATGTTTGGAATTACAACCAGCTGAAGAAAAAAGCGTAGCTAGCTCATTCAGCTTTAGCTTCAGCTACACTGAGGAATATTCATGTCTTTGTAAGCCTGGGTATTCTGGGAAAAATTGTGAAATTTCAGGTAAACAATAATTTAGAAAATTTTGCATTTATGCTTGCGTTTCCTGTATTATGAAGTCATATTTTTTTTACTGCTGCAAACACAATCACATACATCTAGTTAAAACTACTGAGTGCTTATAAGCTCAGTGATGTAGCTAGAGATTGGTGGAAAAAGTTAAGCTGGCTGGAAGACTTTGAAATTGTGTCTGTCCACCTTTCATCTTTGAAAGTTAGAATTGATTAGAATATAACAATTGTTGCACATTAAGGATAATACTCAAAAGTCTAGAATTCTAAAAGTTGAGTATACCGAGAATTAATCCCCTACTTGTTTCTGAAGAATGTAGCCCAACTGCAATTTTTATAGAGTATAGCTCCAAGTAGGTAGGAGCTTATTTTACTACACCTCTGCATTATGTGTTGAAACATTGGCCAGTTCCTTTCCGCGCCACCTTATCCTCCCTTGTATTTTCAAGCAAGTACTCATTTACAGCTGAGTAGACTGGAAGTTGACAGGAATTGAACCCGGGTCTCTCTGTATGACAAAGTGTCTTAACCACATGGCTACTCCTCCACTCTGCTACCCAACTCTTGGTACCACCACTCACCTATTTCATGAGGCTTGTTTGATGTTGTTCCAAAGGTTTTATAATCAACAAACAATAGAATAGAACAATAGAAATGTGGACAGGATTTATTTGTTGCAAAATGATACCAACAGCTAGAAGAGTCTCATACTCATTATGTTCACTGTGGTCTCTAATGATACCAACAGCTAGAAGAGTCTCATACTCATTATGTTCACTGTGGTCTCTAATGATACCAACAGCTAGAAGAGTCTCGTACTCATTATGTTCACTGTGGTCTCTAATGATACCAACAGCTAGAAGAGTCTCATACTCATTATGTTCACTGTGGTCTCTAATTATACCAACAGCTAGAAGAGTCTCATACTCATTATGTTCACTGTGGTCTCTAATGATACCAACAGCTAGAAGAGTCTCATACTCATTATGTTCACTGTGGTCTCTAATGATACCAACAGCTAGAAGAGTCTCATACTCATTATGTTCACTGTGGTCTCTAATGATACCAACAGCTAGAAGAGTCTCATACTCATTATGTTCACTGTGGTCTCTAATGATACCAACAGCTAGAAGAGTCTCATACTCATTATGTTCACTGTGGTCTCTAATGATACCAACAGCTAGAAGAGTCTCATACTCATTATGGTCACTGTGGTCTCTAATTATACCAACAGCTAGAAGAGTCTCATACTCATTATGTTCACTGTGGTCTCTAATGATACCAACAGCTAGAAGAGTCTCATACTCATTATGTTCACTGTGGTCTCTAATGATACCAACAGCTAGAAGAGTCTCATACTCATTATGTTCACTGTGGTTTCTAATGATACCAACAGCTAGAAGAGTCTCATACTCATTATGTTCACTGTGGTCTCTAATGATACCAACAGCTAGAAGAGTCTCATACTCATTATGTTCACTGTGGTCTCTATGTTACCAACAGCTAGAAGAGTCTCATACTCATTATGTTCACTGTGGTCTCTAATGATACCAACAGCTAGAAGATTCTCATACTCATTATGTTCACTGTGGTCTCTAATGATACCAACAGCTAGAAGAGTCTCGTACTCATTATGTTCACTGTGGTCTCTAATGATACCAACAGCTAGAAGAGTCTCATACTCATTATGTTCACTGTGGTCTCTAATGATACCAACAGCTAGAAGAGTCTCATACTCATTATGTTCACTGTGGTCTCTAATGATACCAACAGCTAGAAGAGTCTCATACTCATTATGTTCACTGTTGTCTCTAATGATACCAACAGCTAGAAGAGTCTCATACTCATTATGTTCACTGTGGTCTCTAATGATACCAACAGCTAGAAGAGTCTCATACTCATTATGTTCACTGTGGTCTCTAATGATACCAACAGCTAGAAGAGTCTCATACTCATTATGGTCACTGTGGTCTCTAATTATACCAACAGCTAGAAGAGTCTCATACTCATTATGTTCACTGTGGTCTCTAATGATACCAACAGCTAGAAGAGTCTCATACTCATTATGTTCACTGTGGTCTCTAATGATACCAACAGCTAGAAGAGTCTCATACTCATTATGTTCACTGTGGTCTCTAATGATACCAACAGCTAGAAGAGTCTCATACTCATTATGTTCACTGTGGTCTCTAATGATACCAACAGCTAGAAGAGTCTCATACTCATTATGTTCACTGTGGTCTCTATGATACCAACAGCTAGAAGAGTCTCATACTCATTATGTTCACTGTGGTCTCTAATGATACCAACAGCTAGAAGATTCTCATACTCATTATGTTCACTGTGGTCTCTAATGATACCAACAGCTAGAAGAGTCTCGTACTCATTATGTTCACTGTGGTCTCTAATGATACCAACAGCTAGAAGAGTCTCATACTCATTATGTTCACTGTGGTCTCTAATGATACCAACAGCTAGAAGAGTCTCATACTCATTATGTTCACTGTGGTCTCTAATGATACCAACAGCTAGAAGAGTCTCATACTCATTATGTTCACTGTGGTCTCTAATGATACCAACAGCTAGAAGAGTCTCATACTCATTATGTTCACTGTGGTCTCTAATGATACCAACAGCTAGAAGAGTCTCATACTCATTATGTTCACTGTGGTCTCTAATGATACCAACAGCTAGAAGAGTCTCATACTCATTATGTTCACTGTGGTCTCTAATGATACCAACAGCTAGAAGAGTCTCATACTCATTATGTTCACTGTGGTCTCTAATGATACCAACAGCTAGAAGAGTCTCATACTCATTATGTTCACTGTTGTCTCTAATGATACCAACAGCTAGAAGAGTCTCATACTCATTATGTTCACTGTTGTCTCTAATGATACCAACAGCTAGAAGAGTCTCATACTCATTATGTTCACTGTTGTCTCTTTTAGGAATTTGAATTTTGACAAAATTATTGTAGACATTTTCAAATTGGAATTTCCCATTAGATACAGTAATTCAAAAATATAATATAATAATGTTTATTCTAATGTAATAATTTCTTGAAGATCATCCAGAAGAGGTAGACCACTGTGAGAGAAACCCATGTAGGAACGGAGGAAGGTGCATTAATGAACCCATGCGATATCGCTGTGAATGCTTACCAGGGTTTGAAGGTGCCAATTGTGATACTGTTCCTCCAGGTACTGTTTATTTCTGGAAATGAATATATAGTCAATTTTTAGTATCCTACTTAGAAAAAAGAAAGTTTGAATTTGTAGTACACCATGTGATTCCAAAAGGAAATAAATTATGGTTAGTTGTTCTACTGCCATCTGGGGGAAATGGTTGGTAGCACAATTTAATCGGTTCTTTTCTAGACGAGTTGTGTGCAATTTATTGTAAAAATATTATTTACACTAGTAGTACCATTAATACAGGTATTATTCAGTCCTATTTTTTAGTTCTCTTAAGCCTTGTCTACACTATCAAACTGTATGTGTCGAACAAATGTGATGTGCTTATATATGGACATAATGATCACTTCCATATTTAAGCATAGCACTACCATATATGAGCACATTTTTTGGACATAGTTTGATGGTGTAGTGTAGACAAGGCTTTATAAAAAGTTCAATGCACTTTTCCATAAATGAAGGTAATTACTTCATTGACATTGAATGATCATTAATGTTGGTGTATTACTTTGTATTTAACAGTCCTTGATCCCTGTGTGATTAATCCATGTCAGAATGGAGGTATATGTATCAAAGAAGGAGCAACGTACCGATGCCAATGTCCACCAGGAGTAGAGGGAGATACTTGCAGTCTTATTTCAGGTACAGTAATCCATGTAAAAGTGATTTTGTGCAATTGTAGGTTAAGGAAATTCTGTGATTAGCATTGCCCCTCCTGATTAAACATCATACCTCATCTGGCATGTAAAGATGCTATGTATTTGTATTTAACTAGTGCCTGATCCCTGTGTGATTAATCCATGTCAGAATGGAGGTATATGTACCAAAGAAGGAGCAACGTACCGATGCCAATGTCCACCAGGAGTAGAGGGAGATACTTGCAGTCTTATTTCAGGTACAGTAATCCATGTAAAAGTGATTTTGTGCAATTGTAAAGCTTTGTCTACACTATGAAACGTGACATGTTGTGTGATATGTTAGTGAAATTCCCAAATATGTTAGTGCTATGACATCATCATGTCACATTTTTTTGTCACATTAAGTTTGATAGTGTAGACAGAGCCTAAGTTGACATTCTGCGATTACCGAGTGATGTAAGAGTCCCTCAAATTTCTCAAGAGAGAGTAATCTTTTGATCTCCACTAAAATGCAATTTCTCCAGATTGTTTTAAATGTACAAATAGGTTGTAGTTGTGTGGAATTTCATATGTCGTAATCTGATAAATATTTAACCAATGCACTCTGCAAAGGTCTGGTAATCCTTTTTTAAAGCATCCATTGTATGTAGATTCACCATTTTGTATATGAGTGTTTACAACTAACTCCTATTACTTTCGTCAATGATTAGAATCTTTAGATTTGCTTATCTAAGCGACTACCTTTACATTTTAATAAAATATCTTGTGACTGTGACTATATTCATTAGATGTTTTTGAAATTATAGGTAGGAGCGAGTCATCAGATGTTGTTGGACCATGTGATGAAAATCCATGTCAAAATGGAGGTACATGCCGTGCTCTCCGAGTACCGCAGTGGGAGTCATTCAGTAGTGCTTCCTCAGTTGAGAGTTATACATGCATCTGTGACGAGGGTTATGCTGGTTATCATTGTGAAATCAGGACATTACCAGGTAAGATAGAGGAGGGAACCAGGTAATCCCCTTTCACACTTAGTCTAAAGGAAACCCTTAACCTTAAAATAAAAATCTCCTACAGTATCTATCAATACAAGTTAAGGAAAATATTTAAATATTTATTGAGTTAAGTGAACTACTTAATATTTAAAGATGTATTGTGCCTTTGACTAATTCCAAAATAAATTTTAAAAAAATCGAAAAAAAGTGGGTCATTTTGAAGTATCATAATAGTTATTAACTTTCACCAAAAATTAGTAGAAAAAAAAAATATTTAACTAAACTACAGACGTTTTTTTGTTCAAAAAATAACTTTGACTTCCAGTCAAAATTTTCGATCAAAACATATCTCATAATGCAACACACTTATTTGGCTACTCTGTATCATAAAACTTCCTCGCGATCTGTGTGAAAACACATTCTCAACCGTAAAGAGTTGTAAACAATCCTAATTAGCATCATGCATAATGCATACTCATTGTTTGAAATCTTTGTTTACTTTCGCTCGCTACGATTTTCCAGACGAAATGTAATCAAATTAATTTACCTGTTAATTACGTAAACTTGTTGTTTTTGGCCCGAATTTTCGACTTAAAGTGAATAACTTTAATATTACTTTGATATGGCCAATTTAAATTTAGAATATTTTGACCTTCATTTTTTTTGTGTTTCAAGGGACAATACATCTTTAAGGGAAATATCTCGCTTAAGTGTGATTGGTGAATATGGCCACTGGGCCACAGCTAGCTAATATTTCCTATAATAATCTTAAATTATAGATATGGCCTGCTTAGAGATGTAATATAACATTTGATATCATAGGGAATTTTTTTTGTGTGAATATAATGTTTTGGATCCTGTGAGAGCTAGTCATGTAATGCCATTTCGATCAATCATGTTCTCCTATCACATAGGCTATGTAATATAATGATTATTATTAGCCATGTTTCAAGTTGAGCTGCAGACTACTACTACTACTACTACTACTTCTATTTTCAATATTGTTTAGCTACATGTCCCACACCAGCGATAATTAACGGAGTCGCCATTGGCTTAAACACTGAAGGTGAGATGATTGAGGTTCACTGTAATGAAGGATACACATTAGTGGGTCGTCAGTTTCTCACATGCATAGATGGAAGCTATGGAGACATACCAACTTGTGAAGAAGGTACGTTAATCTTGTTTGTTTGTTTGTTATTATTTATTTATGCTGGGCGAACCTCTTTAGTCAAAGACTAGTCTCCCAGGACCCAGTTATGATCAGTAATCCACTAATCGTCTCGAAAGATGTTCTTTAAGGTGTCCATCGGTAGGTCCTCTGGTAAGTGTCCACTTCCCATTATTGCATGGACCTGATTGTTGCTTAAAAGAGGGTCTCACAATAGATTAAATTTATTAATATTTAAGTAAATAAATATCAATATTTATTTAGTATATTATTATTGTGACTTAACTGACAATTAAGGTGATATTGCATGCAAAGGATGTTTACCTTTCCCATGTTGAAACTTTTTATTTTATAATTATACACATTTACCACACAAACTGGAGAAAGTAGGGCTTGGCTTTCGATTTTTGATGAAGTTTTTGTGTTCCCTGTATAATAACACTTTTTTTTTGTTATTTTCAGTCGATTATGAGTCTTCCGCACCTACACCTCTACCAGACTTCACAACTACACCTCTGCCAGACCCCTGTGATCCAAACCCATGCTACAACGGTGGCAATTGTATTCCTGGCGATTTATTACCACCAGTCGCAACATCGTTTACTGGAGAAATGCAATTGCTTTACTTGTGCCAGTGTGAGCCACCATATTCAGGGTTCCATTGTGAAGTCTCAAGTAAGTTGTGATGAATAGCTTATGGCAGAACTCCCAACTATCTGGATAATTGTGGGAGTTTTTCCAATTCAAGTAATCCTCATGTTTCCTAGTAATGTGCAATTTTTAACTACTATTATTTTTAATATGGAAAATACTTGCAGATAAAGCATACATTTGTCATTTACTAGTAGGTCCTAGTTTCTTTATAAGGTGCGATAGATGTTTTTTTCCCCAACACGTTTTCCACCATTGCCATTGTTTACTGTAAATGCAGATGTCCGAGCATGTTTAATAGCGCCCTCTACAATTTTATTTAAAAACAAATTTTTTTTTAGCACTTGGAACTCTGTTAAAGGGGCCAAAACAGAGCAATTATTTTTAAAATGGATTTCAAGCAGATTGAAACACAAAATCAACAAATCCAATTAGGGTGTTTCTGAGTTGTTTTTCATGTTTTCCCTTTTTTTAAAGAACCTGAGCCTTCCTATTCATCTGAGGATGTGACAAATCCATGTTCTGTGAATCCCTGTGAGAATGGTGGACGATGCATTGTAAAAGACACTTTAACCGATTTATCGTCAAATGGCCTACCTAATTTCTTAGAATTTGAATATGTGTGTGACTGTCCATCAGATTTTAAAGGATATCACTGTCAGATTCCGGGTGAGTTTATCTGGTAAAATTGTTTGAATATGGATTTGATGTAATATGGGTTCAAGTCTGTTTGCACCATATTAATTATGGATTATAATGACATTGATAAGGATGACACTGATGAGGGTGACATAGATTCAGGTGAAAGCAATAAAAATGATGAAGAGGATATGAATTAAAAAGAAAGTGATAAAGTTGATATGGATGAAGAATCAGTAATAGGCCATAACAATTGAAGTGACTGTTATTATAATATTGTGAACAATTGAACAATTGAAGTGATTGTTATTATGATATTATGAAGAATCAGTAATAGGCCGTTAAGAAAAAAATGAAAAAAAAAAGATTATGAGATGATAGATGATGATTTTGATTTCAATTTTATTTCGGCAATTTACAATTATCATTTTCTTGATTATTAAAGAGGGAACTTCATCATCGTCCGATTACAATCCACAATTCTGCGAAGTTAATGTGTGCCAAAATGGAGGAGATTGTCTTGTGAATTCTCTGGAGGATGCATTTGACTACAGTGAAGATAACCCTGGCTATAAATGTATATGTCCAGTAGGCTATTTTGGAATGCATTGTGAATACCCAGAAGGTATTAAGTTGTACGCATTTATTTGAACACACTGAATTACCTATTCAGTGGTGGATCTAGGCTTATGAAATAGGGAGGGTGCCAAACTAAATTTAGTATCCTGTCTTTTGGATTATTTAATTATTTTATTTATACTGGCCGACCTCTTCAGAGTCAAAGACTGGTCTCCCAGAGGGCCCAGTTATGATCAGTGGCTGTGATGTACTAGTACACCAGGGTACCCCCTACTCGTTTTGAAAGACGTACTAGGTTCTTTAAAGTGCACATAAGCTAGATGTGTACACTGGACCTACGATTTATAGTCCTTATCGGAGAAGACTCGTTCTACCACCAGAACCATGGAGCGAGTGAGCCTCGAATCCTTGCTGATGTTATCTTAACCGCTCGGCCACTCATGATTACAATTAGCAAAATTTAGGAGTTGGGGGGAGAGGGAACCCCGGGGCGGCGAGGGAACCCTGGGGCGGCTGGTCCACTACTTGAATCCACCTATATTATTAACATGTTATTATACAACTTACTACAAGTTACAGAAATTGGTAACAATTTTTTAAATAAAAGCCAATGATATAAATACAGTGTATAATCCTGATGGTCAGGATTTTTTCTTGCATCAAAACAGCCTCTAAAACTTTGTAAAATGTCTTTAGTGTTCCTTTTTGTTATCTCAATAAATATCACCTATATTATTAGATAATGTTGGTGGAAACTCTTGACAATATGCCATATCAAATATCACATCAAAACAGCCTCTAAACCACAAACTTTATCTATGTCTATATAACATTTTTTTCTGAATATCAACCGATATTAGTGGATTACAGTATGTTCGTGGAATCTCTTGACAATGCCTTAATAAATATTTAAATGAAATATTTTAATATAATTCCTTGCATATTTATTTAGGAAGTTGCCCTTTACCTACAATTCAAAATGGATATGTAAGTGGAGACCCTACTCCTGGTGGTGTGACCACATTTGGATGTTTGAATGGATATAGATTGTTGGGGCAGAATTCTCTTGTCTGCTTAGATGGAAAATATGACCATGAAATTCCAACATGTGAATGTAAGTTAACAACATTCTAATCATTGTTAAGTTTGATGGTTGAAGTTTAGCTTTGTATTGTCATTGAAGCCTCCCATAGATATTAAGATTTACAGTATATAAAGGGACACCTTTTGGTCCCAGAAAAGCATCTCCTTAAAGGGTGTTGTATATATCAATATATGTATTGCTGCTGGTTTGTTCTACAGTACATGAGAATATCGGAGTGTTCCTAAGGAAGTGTTCTGTATTAACTTCATCTGTACCTAATTTTTTTTATTGTTAATAAAAACAAGTATTACAATGCATCTTTGTTCATTTAATGACCAAAACTAATTATAAGAACCAAGGGAGTAACTTTCGTATCAGTACGAATCAGTAAATACGGATGAAAAAAGAATGATAGTGGAACCTGAGCTTTACTTTATTAGGAAATTGGAAGGGTATCCCATAGGGGCACTCAGAATTAAGGGTCAAATTGCCTTTTTTGAAAGATGAAAACGTGTCCTAAAAATAAATTAATGGTTCATTTTTTTTTGGTATTTAGTAATAGTATATTGCTATCCTATACTTGAAAATGGTCCTCCAATTAGTCCTGTTGAAGATGGTGATGTGGTTGAGTTCTCATGTCTTGCTGGCTACGTTTTAGTGGGTCCACATTCTTCACTCTGTGTAGATGGTACCGTAACAGAAACACCTCAGTGCAAAGGTTAGTAATAAAAATATTTCAGGAAACTTAAGATGGCATTGTTCAATTTTGTATACAACTTTGCACTTTTTAAGAAAAAAATGCTGATAATATAGATGATTTTGAATCCAATTGTATTTGCAATTAACATTTTTTTAATTACTAAAGTGGGAACTTAACATTGTCTGATTACTCTCCAGAAATTTGTGAACTTAATCGGTGCCAAAATGGAGGAGAATGTTTTTATGAATATCATGAGGAATCATCTGACTTTGGTGAAGATTACTATAAATGTATATGCCACGGAGGCTATATAGGAAAACGCTGTGAATACCCAGAAGGTAAGTTGTACGCATTTATTTTAACGCACACTGAATTACCTATTTACATATTACTATACAATTTGCTGGTAAACAAACCCATTTTTAAAATAGAAGCACAGGATACCAATACCATCCAATGATATATGCAGTGCATAATCTGATGGTCAGGATTTTTCTTGAATCAAAACAGCCTCTAAAACTTTGTAAAACGTCTTAGTATTCCTGTTTCTCATCTGAATAAATTACCACCTATACTATTAGATAATGTTCGTGGAAACTCCTGACAATATGTCTTATTAAATATCACATCAAAACAGCCTCTAAACCACAAATATTTGCCTATGTTAAACATGTTTTTCTAGATAAATTACCACCTGATAATATTGGATAATGTTGGTGGAAACTCTTGACAATATACCTTAATTAATAGTTAAAATGAAATATATTAATATCATTTTTTGCATATGTATTTAGGAAGTTGCCCATTACTCACAGTTGCACATGGACATGTAGTTGGAGATCCTACTCCTGGTTCTTTGATCACGTTTGAATGTATGGAGTACTATACATTAGTGGGGCCGGATTCGGTTGTCTGCCTAAATGGCAAATATGACAATGAAATTCCAGCATGTAAAGGTAAGATTGCAACATTCTAATAATTATTAAGTTTAAATTTTGACTCTGTATTTATGTAAGCCTTCCATAGATGTACAGTATATAAAGGGACACCTTTGAGTCCCAGTAAAGCATCTTCTTAAACTTTAAAGGTTAAAAAAATGTATTGATGCTTGTTCGAAAATGTCTCCTTATTAGGAGTGTCTCGAAGGAGGTGTCCTGCTATAATAACTGCATCTATACATAATTTTGTCTTGGCAATATTAAAAACCAGTATTACAATGCCTTTTTGTTTATTTAAAGACCAAAGCTAATTATGAGGGCCTAGGAGTACCCTTTTTTATAGGCCACTATTTATGGTGTGAACTTCAAGAAATTGGAAGGTTATCCCATTATAGGGGCACGACTCAGAATTTGTTGAAAGTGGCTTAAATTATTTTCTGGATGAATTCACCATCCTCATATATTTCTATTTTATCATGTTTCAAATTTGTTGGTATTTAGAATATTGTATTTCTCAACTTGAGAATGGTCCTGAAGTTATTGCTGTACATGGTGAGATGGTTGAGTTCTCATGTCATGCTGGCTATGTTTTAGTGGGTCCACAGTCCGCACTCTGTGTAGATGGTACCGTAACAGAAACACCACCTCAGTGCAAAGGTTAGTAATAAGTAAATATTTCAGGAAACATAAGATGGCACTGTTCAATTTTGTATACAACTTTGCACTTTTTAAGAAAAAAATGCTGATAATATAGATGATTTTGATTCCAATTGTATTTGCAATTAACATTTTTTAAATTATTGAAGTGGAAACTTAACATTGTCTGATTACTCTCCAGAAAAGTGTGTACATAATGAGTGCCAAAATGGAGGAGAATGTTTTAAAGACTATCTTGAGGAATCATCTGACAATGTTGAAGATTTCTATAATTGTGCATGCCCAGTAGGCTATATAGGAAAGCGCTGTGAATACCCAGAAGGTAAAGTTGTACACATTTATTTTAACCAGTGATTTGTAATAGCCGAAGGCTGGATAGCAGTCTATAGTGTTATCGCAGTTCAAAAAGTGATTCTCCATGGAGAGGGAACCAACAAGATGGCGGCTGCAATCGACCAATCAGATATGCCCTACGCAGTACGCACTACGCCTGTGTTGAGCCCATCTGCGTGAGAATGATACGCAACGCAGTGCGTTAAGCATATAAACGCGAACGCATTCTATTTGATCCTCGTATACAAAAAATGCTAGATTACCAAGAAATTATTCATTCTATTGCGATTAACAATAATTATATTTCATTTTATAAAAACTTCACTGTGCTTTGACAAGAATATGTGTTGTAATTTATTTGGTCTTAAAGTATTATATTAGATTATTATTTTTTATATTAAATAATGCTTTTGAACACATTTACGGCCGCCATCTTGCTGGTTCTCCTGCTGTTGGAATCACTTTTCAGTCTGGAGTGCGCAAGCCTTTGGCTTACAGCTCACTGATTTTAACGCACACTGAATTACCTATTTACACATTACCATACAACTTGCTGGTAAACAAACCCATTTTTAAATAGAAACACAGGATACCAATACCATCCAATGATATAAATGCAGTGCATAATCTGATGGTCCAGATTTTTTCTTACCATTGGCCATTTGGTTACCGTTACGTTTAAAAACCTCAAAAAGTGAGGTTTTCAACTATTACTGATGTGTGAGATTAATGTGTTTTACGGCCGGTTTCAAGGACTATGCTTGTTAAACAGTGGGCTGTTCACTGGTCAATTGATTGCAACACTGAGTTCTAACCGGAGCTGTGATGACCTTGCAAGAAAACAATAAGGCTAGAATTTTAATTGAAAAGTGCCTTAGTATTAACAGGGAGTTGTCAACTCTCTGGTATTAACAAATGGAAACAAATTTGTCTATCTACAGTAAACGTAAATGTGACCTGATCTAGCAAAACCCTACTTTTGTCGGAAATTTTCATTTTGTACTTTATTTGAATCTTACAATTCAATTCAATTCATTTATTTTTCCAGAAAGACATAAAAAACATATAATATAATAAAAAATACAAACATAAGAAAACTGACACCAATCTGGCGACTATACGCTATACTTAAGATCCTCTGGTTGTTTGTATTGTGTAATTGTATTCAATTCAATTCAATTCAATTCATTTATTTTTCAGAAGACATATAAAACATATAATATAATAAAAAATACAAACACAAGAAAACTGACACCAATCTGGCGACTATACGCTATACTTAAGATCCTCTGGTTGTTTGTATTGTGTAATTGTATTCAATTCAATTCAATTCAATTCATTTATTTTTCCAGAAGACATATAAAACATATAATACAATAAAAAATACAAACATAAGAAAACTGCCACCAGTCTGGCGGATTGTAGAAAAGTGACCAAGTCACTATGTGAGTACTCTCCTTCTGGTGCAGACAAAAACAACTATTCAGATTATTTTCGCCGTCATCGCCTGTATAAAGACGTACTATTGGGTGTTCATGATGCTGGTACATCAAAATGCGGGCTAGCTTTAGTAGTAAAGTTACGTCAATTCAGAAAAGAGTTATCAGTGAATTTAACATCAATAAGTTGTATAATTTGCACCCAAGGTGTAGCAAGAAACTCAGGTCCAGATACATTGGTGTTCATTGGTCAAAGGGAATTGAACAGACACACTTATGGGTGGTGAAGAAGTTTAGTTATTGATGAATTGTCCTTGGAAAAACACATTAGTTGGGCTGACATACTTAATGACTTTGTAACAGTAACCAGGGCTTCTTCAGATAATGCATCAAAACAGCCTCTAAACCACAAACCTTTGTCTGTGTGAAAGTCTTTAGTGTGTCTGTTTCTCAGCTGAATAAATTACCACCTGTATTATTGGATAATGTTGGTGGAAACTCTTGACAATATTCCTTATTAAATATCGCATCAAAACAGCCTCTAAACCACCAAACTTTGTATGTAACTGTATGTTAAACATTTTTTTTCTGAATAAATTGCCACCTGATAATATTGGATAATGTTTGTGGAAACAATATAAAATATACCTTAATTAATAGTTAAATGAAATATATTAATATCATTTTTTGCATATGTATTTAGGAAGTTGCCCATTACTCAAAATTGCAAATGGACGTGTATTTGGAGATCCTACTCCTGGTTCTTTGATCACAATTGAATGTATGTTGGACTATACATTAGTGGGGCCGGATTCTGTTGTCTGCCTAAATGGCAAATATGACAATGAAATTCCAACATGTAAAGGTACTGTAAGATTACAACATTCTAATAATTATGAAGTTTAAATTTTTACTCTGTATTTATGTAAGCCTCCCATAGATTTACAGCATATAAAGGGACACCTTTGGGTCCCAGTCAGAAAATGTAATGCTGCTCGTTCGAAAATGTATCCTTATTAGGAATGTCCCGAAGGAGGTGTCCTGCTATAATAACTGCATCTATACATAATTTTTGTCTTGTTATATTAAAAACCAGTATTAAAATGCCTCTTTGTTCATTTTTAAAGACCAATGCTAATTATGAGAGCCTAGGAGTACCCTTTTTTGTAGGCCACTATTTATGGTGTGAACTACAAGAAATTGGAAGGTCATTATTCATCATATTTTTGAAAGTTGAAAGTAGCTTAAAATTATTTTCTGGATGAAACAACCATCCTCATATATTTCTATTGTATTTTATCATGTTTCAAAATTATTGGTATTTAGCTGATTGCTTTTCTCAACTTGAGAATGGTCCTGACATTTTTACTGGACATGGTCAGATGGTTGAGTTCTCATGTCATGCTGGCTACATTTTAGTGGGTCCACAGTCTACACTCTGTTTAGATGGTAGGCTTACTGTAACAGAAACACCCCGTTGTGAAGGTTAGTAATAAGTAAATATTTCAGGAAATATAAGACGGCACTGTCAATTCTTTATACGACTTCAGTGCATACAAATATTCAACAAAAAGTTGCAGTCATGTGTGAATGTATTTAAGGCCGTAAATGTGATTAATAATAATAATAATATCCTGGATTTATATAGTGCCTAATGTTGTGAAACCTCTAAGCGCTGAACATTATTACCCCAGTCATTTTTTCCTGATCAAACACGTATGGAAACATACTCCCATAAGGCAGCTAGTAATCAGCGCAAAGTTGTGTCTTGATCTAACCGGTTCCCATTTATACACCTGGGTGGAGAGAGGCAAACGTAAGTAAAGTGTCTTGCCTACAAGCAATGCGGCGAGAGTTGGATTCGAACCTCGATCAGTAGACGAACGTCAAACACACTGTGCCACACGCCCTTGATTGGCTCTTGTGTATTTGTTATTCATGGCAAGCAAGACACTTTCCAAACCACAGTGTTTGACGAAATAAATAAATTTAATTTTAAAAATAGATCAACAATTAGAAAGTGCAGATGTGAATTTACACTTTTTATAAAATGTATCTAATAAATTTAGGTATGCTGCAGAAACATGGTAGCTATGACAACATGATTTAAAAATTGATGCATTTTCATTTCTATCCAAATCACGAACATGAGATTCTGTGATGGAATTGCCAACATTTAAAATTTATTATCATTATTTTTCAGTACCATGGCATATGTTATAGCATGGTCCATGGTTATAGCATATGCATATACAACAAAAAGTAAAAATGCAACTTGATATACAATGTGTAATTATATGTATATAAAATAAATGATAATAGAATAATAAAGGTGGCCGATACCCGCAAAAGAGAAAAAAAAAATCATTTTTCTGGACTGATCTCTAGTGAGTGAGTGGCCGAGCAGTTAAGACAGTGGAACCGTAGTTATGCAGCCACTGTCACACACAGGCGACTAAACCCGTACCCACATCAACTCCTTTAGGAGCAAGGTGTGCGGGGTGGTTGGACACCCAGTTGGTACTAAAAAAAAACCAGCCACAAGGGACGTCGGTTCAGGATAACCAATGACGGCCAGCCAGCAAAAAGATAGGCACCACTGGGAGATATGGCTTATGCCTGTGTATCATATCATGATGAGTACTACTACCGTATCTCATCTGCTACGTCCATAAGATTACCTAGGTCATGGGAAAACTAGAACTGATTTTTAGTGAATTTACACAATAAGGATTTTTGTAATATTTTTATATTCTGTCTGCTTTAGTGGAGTCGAGTTCATCATCACCAATAGACTATTCATCACCTGACTATGATAGTAGCAGTGTTGTTGTGAGCAGCAGTAGTTCTACAATAATTCTGCATACTTGTCGCGCTAAACCGTGCCTTAATAATGGAACTTGTTCGGACACTCCTACATCTTACACATGTTTGTGTCCAAAAGAATATACAGGAGTCAATTGTAAGTACAATATGAAGGTGTTGGTGTTGGCATTTGACTTTTTGCTAAGTGTTGTGGTGTTTGAAAATTTATCTGTGGTGTACTGTTTAAAGGTTTTGTATTTTTAATAAAAAAAATAAATAATTTTGTTTTGTAATATTATCAGTTCTATAAATAGTTTTAAACAATAGTTGTGATGTACAATATTTTTCTACTTTTTTGATATTGTAACCTTTTATTGTGTTTTTTTCTAATTAATGTTTCATGGATTTTTTAATTTGATTGTAATGGGAAGATGAGTCGTACATTTTATTTATTATGTCACAATAAAATATGTCTATATATGGTGTTTGATGGATGGTTTCTTATATACTGTGGCCGTTGATGTGTTGATGATCTATAATTTCTGCTAATATTCAAATGATAATGGACTGTGTTCAAAGATGTTTATTAGTTATTTCCTTTTTATCCCCATGAAACATAGAGCCACTCTTGTTGTTTCCGTAACAAAAGTGGTTCAACTGGTTGCCCAATGTGATAAATAGTCCAAAATACCAGGGTAAGGTGACTTGTTCTGCCACCAGAACTATGGGGAAGAAGTGCCTGAACCTGAGTCAATATTAGGACTGTGGTTTTCAATGCCCGTCTTATTACATCTCAAACACTTCACTCAACTAGGTATGTTATTATAGACGTGGGCATATTTATTATATATGCGCTTTCAATGTCATGTGTGCAACAGTACTTAATATGGAGTGAGGGAGAAATTTTATTTACACTGCATAAGAGTTTAATTGTATTTGTTTTTAAGATGAAAGGCCGAGCCCATGTGCAAGTAGGTTATTAAGGAACGAAGGATGCCAATTACATCACATAACAGTCTTGTTTTATTTGTTTTAAGGTGAAAGGATCAATCCATGTGCAAGTTATCCTTGTTTGAATGGAGCTAGTTGTCGCGTAACTGATGCACCTGGAACAGAAGGATTTGAGTGTTTGTGTTTAGATGGATTCACAGGAAATTTCTGCGGTATTGGTAAGTTCAACTCATGTAGATGTTTGACTACGTAGGCATAACAAAAGCTAATGAACAATCGCCATGTCAAGTAATTTTCACAAAATTCATAAATTCATATATAAAAGAGGACATATTATTAATTAAAATTATTGTATTAAAGTAATAAAAAATATTTAGTATTGTCTAGTTCTACTTTCGCTTGATGGGAGGAAGTTGGTTTCATTGTTTATATTTTTTCCTTAAGGCCTACTTGCCGAGCTTTCTATTCTCATTTCTATTCTACCTCCAGGTCATCCTCCAAGGTAGAACAAAACGCTTCCTTAATTATTTTATTCCACATTCAATCAGACCTTTGAATCAATTAGTTAATCATTATTTATCAGATTAATTTTGTAGATATGTTGTATATTTTAAATATTATTGTCTTTTTGTTTGTTAAGCTTACTAAACTTTCAACTAATTTTGAGCGATTGCATGTAAACATGAATTTCTTCTTGGATAAATAAAATGAACTATGAACTAAAACACTGATTCTGTGATGGAATTGCCATCATTTTAAATTTAGTAGCATTATTTTACAGTACCATGGCATATGTTATAGCATGGACCTAGGTCCATGGTTATAGCATATGCATATACAACAAAAAGTGAAAATGTAATTTGATATGCAATGTGCAACGTATAATTATGTGTATATTAAAGGATTGATAATAAAATAATAAAGGTGTGTGATACCTGCAAAAGAAAGAAAAAAATCATTCATACCCAGTTGGTACTAAAAAAAACCAGCCACAAGGGACGTCGTTTCAGGATAACCAATGACGGCCAGCCAGCAAAAAGATACGCACCACTGGGAGATATGGCTTATGCCTGTGTATCATATCATGATGAGTACTACTACCGTCTCTCATCTGCTACGTCCATAAGATTACCTAGGTCATGGAAAAACTAAAACTAGATTTCTAGTTAATTTACACAATAAGGATTTTTGTAATATTTATATATTCTGAATTTAGTGGAGTCGAGTTCATCATCACCAATAGACTATTCATCACCTGACTATGACAGTAGCAGTGTTGTTGTGAGCAGCAGTAGTTCTACAATAATTCTGCATACTTGTCGCGCTAAACCGTGCCTTAATAATGGAACTTGTTCGGACACTCCTACATCTTACACATGTTTGTGTCCAAAAGAATATACAGGAGTCAATTGTAAGTACAATACTAGAGGGTACTCCGAGAGTACAAACCTCCGCCTACTGTAAAATTCCCCTACATAAAATTCCCCCCGAAAATGTTTTTTTTTAAACATTTTTTTTATTAGTTCTAAAGTGTAAATAGGCTAACTGCACACTACAAAGTTGTGGATGAGAGTTTGGTGTAATGGTTATGTATCCAACCTCTCACAGTTAAGGTCCCTGGTTCAAGTCCGGCTGAGAGTTTTTTTCTATTTTGTTATTTTTTTTTTTTTTTGTGGACCTTGATCTTTAACCCTGACCCTTCAAAATGTAACAAAAATTATATGATGAGTCATTGATCATTGTGGCTAAGTTTGGTGAGAATCGGATCAAAACTGTGGTCTCTAGGCAGTAATATAGTTTTTTGTTAGTTGTGACTTTGACCTATGACCTTTCTCCCTCAAATTTGAACTCGTCCGAGCTTTTTGGGCATAGATCATTGTGTCCAAATTTGGTTAGAAGCGGATAAAAACTGTGGCCTCCAGGCTGTTCACAGACACACACACAAACACCCCAACACACACACAAACATACATACAGGGGTGAAAACATAACCTCCTTGGCGGAGGTAATGAAGGTGTTGGTGTTGGCATTTGACTTTTTGCTAAGTGTTGTGGTGTTTAAAAATTTATCTGTGGTGTACTGTTTAAAGGTTTTGTATTTAAAAAAAAAAAAATAAATAATTTTGTTTTGTAATATTATCAGTTCTATAAATAGTTTTAAACAATAGTTGTGATGTACAATATTTTTCTACTTTTTTGATATTGTAACCTTTTATTGTGTTTTTTTTCTAATTAATGTTTCATGGATTTTATAATTTGATTGCAATGGGAAGATGAGTCGTACATTTTATTTATTATGTCACAATAAAATATGTCTATATATGGTGTTTGATGGATGGTTTCTTATATACTGTGGCCGTTGATGTGTTGATGATCTATAATTTCTGCTAATAGTCAAATGATTATGGACTGTGTTCAGAGATGTTTATTAGTTATTTCCTTTTCATCCCCTTGGAACATAGAGCCGTACTCTTGTTGTTTCCGTAACAAAGTGGTTCAACTGGTAGCCCAATGTGATAAACAGTCCAAAATACCAGGGTAAGGTGACTTGTTCTGCCACCAGAACTATGGTGGAGGAGTGCCTGAACCTGTGTCAATATTAGGAATGTGGTTTTCAATACCCGTCTTATTACATCTCAAACACTTCACTCAACTAGTTATTATATGCTATAGACGTGGGCATATTTATGTTTGCGCTTTCAATGTCATGTGCAACAGTTCTTATTAAGGAGGGAGGGAGAAATTCCATTTACACTGCATAACATGTAAATTGTATTTGTTTTAAGGGTGAAAGGCCCTGCCCATGTACGAGTGTTATAGGTTATAAAGGTGGGAAAGATGCCAATTACACCACATAACATTCTTATTTTATTTGTTTTAAGGTGAAAGGAACAACCCATGCGCAAGTGACCCTTGTTTGAATGGAGCTAATTGTCGCATAACTGATGCACCGGGAACAGAAGGATTTGAGTGTTTGTGTTTAGATGGATTCACAGGAGAGTTCTGCAGTAATGGTAAGTTTTACTCATGCAGTTGTCTTACTACTTATTTTCGCAAAATTCTCATACATTCATTAGAAATGCGAAAATAATTGGATGCAAGGACGACACTGCCCAATTTTGGTTAAAATCTGGACCACAGTCCCAATTGTGGACCACTTTTAAAAATTATTTTCAGACCTGCTAGTGTTAAAAGATAGGACAGAATTATCAAAAGCCGGTGAGCAGTTTTAAATTAACAAGTAAACTAAAATTGCATTTTCTCGAGAACTACTTCTCCCAAAAACTTCATTTTTGTACAAGAGGCAAGAGTTATAATTTGTGATTTGTAATTTTAAAACATAAGTTGATTTAATATAAAGGTTTTTTGATGCGAATACTTTAAAAAACCTAATTCTTTTCAAATTCACCCGTGTGTTTGTCGCGTTGCTGTTCTATTGTTAGTCGACCGAAGCTATTGTTAGTTGAACATAACCTTGACACCAAACTCGTATACACATGATTGTAGTGAAATTAGCCTAAATCACACAGCATGAGACACACACTTTTGGTGAAAATTGGGTCAATGTCAGGAGGCCAATTTTGATTTGGCCAAGTATCGCGCTATGCGATAACTTGATTTAATGTGCACGTTTGTTGATGCGAGTAGTTTAAAAAACAAATTTCTTTTCAAATTCACTCGTTTGATTTTCGCCTTGCTGTTCTATTGTTAGTCAACTGAACCATATTGCTAATTGTTACATAACCATTACACCAAACTCGCATACACATGCTTGTAGTGAAATTAGCCTAAATCACAAACAGCATTAAGACACACACAAATATATATAGATATATATTTTACTGGAGAGAAATCTTATGTAGGAGAATTTTACAGTAGGCGGAGGTATGCACTCTCGCAGTGGCTTTCTAGTTATTTGATGTTGCCAAAATCATTATTTGCTTTTGTTATTGCTTTTGAGAAATTTGTTGTCCAAAATTTAGGTTAGGCATGAGTGGGACTCCAACCCACGACCTCCAATTCATACCTCTAGACCACCGAGCTCGCACTAATGTCTAGGGTTTAGATTCAAGCACAAGTAAGCAGCGGGTACTGCACCAACATGATTTAGAATTGTTATTGTATTATGCGGAAAGTCGGCAAATGTCTAGATACATTTACTTTTTTCTAGAAAATTGTGTATTGCCTCTTGGGATACCACATGGTGATGTGGCTGGTTCAACGAAACATAATGAGTACATAACATATACATGCTCAGAAGGCTTTACTCTAGTTGGAAATCGTCAACGAAAGTGCGTAGATGGTGTGTATGGAGGAAGCACCCCCTCATGCCATCGTATGTATTATTTTATTTTCTTTCATAACATTTATTTACAAATTCTGACAAAAAAGAAAAAAAAACCAATGCAAGAAGATAATGATAGTCAGAGATTGAAAGCAGATGCCTAGAAGATGAAGGAAACATCTTGTGATGTTCCTTAAAAAATGTACATTTTTATTTTAATTTAATCTGTTTATCCTGTATTTATAAAGCACCTAATGTTGTGAAACCTCTAAGCACTGAACTTACAAACTGAGAGAAAAACAAAAGAAGCCAAACCTCGTCGCTAACCAGAGTTCATCAGCCTAAATTGAACCTATGGGACCTCATCTCAGACATCAATAGATTTTTTATATATAAAATATTAATCATGTATTGTTTGTTTATGGTCATATTTGTATTGTTTACTGATATGGGCAGAGTATCTAAAATAAATATAAACATCATTAGATACATTTATTTTTAGTTAACTGTGACCCATTTTATATTGAAAATGGCATGGTCGTCGGTGACTTTCGTCATGGAACAAACGTATACGTTGTTTGTGAAGAGAATTTTGTGTATGAAGGAAGTTCGTTTATAAGTTGCATGGATGGGTCTTACAATTTTGATGATATGCCAGTATGTAAAGGTTAGTGAGCATTATTACTTTTAAGATCTGTTTACACTGTCACACTTTATGTGACAAAAATGTGATGTGACCATATATAGACATGATGACATCATATCACTTTCAATCACTGTCTCAACCAGGTCACTTATTTTTCTTAAAATTGTACAATCATACTTTCAATTTGCGAGGAAGGAAATTTTATTGTTTACAATTGCGAGTTTAGACATAGCACTCTTGTATTGTATCGAGGTCAATATATCCCTTGACCTAGGGTTCATTAAGCTGTCCCAGTATTTGAAGTGTAAAGCCGATTTTGCACTAGGCGAATTTGTTCGCACCAATCCAACGTTTTACGAAGAAAAAATTCATGCTACCCTTCCACTAGAATGAGCAAATTTTCATGTTCATCGCATGTCTGCTGATCAAAATGTGGAAACAATTCAAAAGACCAATTTTGCTAAAGCGAAAAACTCAAGGAACTAGAATTTGTCGCAGAGAGGGATTTAGATGATGGAAACAGGATACGCATTTTTTCTAGTGAAAAATAGGCTTGATTGTTTTTTAATATTTTTGCAGCTCCATGAGCAATGACTATTGGAATGGGGCTATATAACAGACAGGACAGAAACGCAAATTTACCTCTACCGATTTTCATAACATTCTCAATGCATATTCTCAGCGAATATTTATACAATACTGTATAAAATATTCATTTTTATTCAAAATGAGTATTAAACAGTGGTTCCTATAACTAGGTATCTTTGCATCTTCTTTACAAATATATTAGTTCTCTCGTCACTCATGAACCAATTAAGAACTGTTTTAATCATTCAGGAGATTGATAATTATGAAATGATGATGGTAAAATATGTATAATTATTCATATTTTTATTAATCATTTGAAAATATACAAATTCATATTTTTGCAACATATGCAGCTGCGATCTAGGTAGCATATAAAATATGAATGAAAGATACAGCTCAAATTCGCATAATCTAAATCGTCTCTCTCAACGAGGTTTTTCAAAACATTAGATGAACAATATTCATTGAGTGATAATATTATAATAAATATATATCTGAGTCATAGAGTTTCAAAAACGGTAAAGTAATCCAGTTTCATTTTAAGAGATAATGAAATGGTACAACTTTTTTTTACATGCAAGTTAATAACCCGTGGGGATTGAACTTTCGCACATCAGCTCCAGTGAAGCACTCAATGGCTAAACCAAGGGGCCCCAAGAGCATGAGCAGCCCCTATACAACTACCGTTGGAGTGCTAAAACAGGATCTTTTCTTCTTGCGTTACGCCACTGATAAATTTTGTAGCCTATAAAACGGAAGGAACTGAACCTAATAATTAAAAGAGATTACTGATAATCATTAATACATTTTTGTTTTACCTAATTATTCTACTAAAAAAACTCTATGATTTAAATATATATTTATTATATTATTTAAGATGTGAATCCGTGCGTAAGTTCCCCTTGTTTGAACGGAGCTACCTGTCGCGTTGCTAAAGACCCTGAAACGGATTCTTCAAAAGGATTTGAATGTTCATGTAAGCAAGGATACACTGGAGAATATTGTGGAGAAGGTGAGTTATTTTTAGAATTTTACTATTATTACTAGTAGTATTTTGTTCTGCTGAAACTGAGGCTTAAAACTCTCTAGGGCTTGAAGCTCTCTATGGCTTGAAGCACTCTTGGGCTTGAAGCTCTCGTGGGCTCTCCAGGGCTTGAAGCACTCTTGGGCTTAAAGCTCTCTTGGGCTTGAAGCTCTCTTGGGCTTGAAGCTCTCTAGGGCTTGAAGCTCTTTTGGGCTTGAAGCTCTCTAGGGCTTGAAGCACTCTTGGGCTTGAAGCTCTCTAGGGCTTGAAGCTCTCTTGGGCTTGAAGCTCTCTTGGGCTTGAAGCTTTTTTGGGCTTGAAGCTCTTTTGGGCTTGAAGCCCTCTAGGCTTATTGGGATCTGTACCGTACATGTACATTAATTAGTCATACTGTATTAAGATGGCAATACATTATTAGGGATTTTGTAGTTAGATGTAATATAAACTTAATTTTGTTAGGCAATTACTGGATTTAAAATAATGTAACTAACCATTTTTTTTTAGTTGTGGATCCTTGCAAATCACAACCGTGTCTGAATGGTGGCGAATGCATGGTTGATTTTCTAACTTACACATGTAGTTGTACTGAAGAGTATTTGGGTGACAAATGTAATCATTTTTTTCCTTAATTTGTATCTTTAATGTTTTCAAAATATATCATAACTGTTCTCTTTGAATCTTATTAAATCTCATCAGTTTTGAAATTTTTATAAACTACAATACTGTCACAATATATAGCCTGAGCCAATTATATATTAACATGATATAGAAGCTTCCAGTGGGTTACCCCTTTTTTCATTTATTATGTATTATTTTTGGAAAATGTTATCTGTACTTTTGTTTTTATTTTATATTGATTGATATTGATGTATTACCCTGTTGATTGACAGATTATTTATTTTATTCAATTTTAAGGTGAGATAAGAAACCCATGTTCGCCATCTCCATGTAATCATTTTGGTAGGTGCACCACACGCCCTGGAGAAGAATCATCTTTAGAGGCTGTGTGTCATTGTACTGATTCTTACACAGGAGATTATTGTGATGAAGGTATGGGTTTTTTTTGTATATTCATGTTTAATTACCACCGTCACAAAGGCCAATATACATAGACGAGCAGTAGCAGTAAACGGTAAACGATAAGCAGAAAACAATCTACATTATTTCTTATGACCATTTGGTTGACCAGAAAACCCACTCAAGATAGATACTAATTTTAGGTGGAACAAGTTAGGCAGTTTTCCACTTATAGTTACTGTTGGTCTGTGTAAATTATTATTAGTAAAATAAAATCTAAGCAATGGTACTTATGTTATGATGATTGGCATTGCTTCACTTTGTATCCAAGACACATTATTAGGACGACTGGTGGTGTGGCGGTCATTACAAGTGAAATGCTGCCATTCATCATAACATATGTTAAGTTGCTTGAATTTAATTTACTTTAACCCTAGCTTACTTTTGAATATTTATTTACCTGGATTACAGCATACTTAGTCTCTGTTGGCCGAATGCCTTTACTGTTTTTCACATCTTAAAACATATTTATCCATTATCCAAAAATGATTTTAACATACATAATGATATGCACAGCATTGGTCATTATTGGTTATGTCTGTGTTTTGAGCGTGTAGTAAGGATCTGGAGACACAAAACATTGTTGAATTGTGTAGTAGTCTAGACATACTTTGTTAGGTAATATCTGCATTGGATTATGATTATCTAAACTTCCAACTCAAGTATTATACATATGAAAGGCCATGTGTGCCAAAATATTTATCTTTTCATCAATATTAAGTTGAAGTGCCATCTAAAATCTAGACTACTGACTATCTAAATATTAGTATTATTTACTTTTTAGTTGTGGATCCTTGTAAATCACAACCTTGTATGAATGCTGGAGAATGTGTTATGCTTGATTTCTCAACTTATTCATGTAAATGTGCTGACGAGTATTTGGGAGACAATTGTAAGTAATTAGATCGTTTAATAATAACAATTTTATTCTCTATCAACAAACTTTTTTTAGGCTAGGTTACACAGAATACATTTTGGTTTATTTTTTTTTTACTTCAGGTGAATTAGAGAACCCATGTTCACCATCTCCTTGTAAAAATGGAGCTGCTTGCGACACATTCCCTGGACAACTATCGCGCTACGAGGCTGTTTGTGAGTGTACAAAAGGCTATAAGGGAGAATATTGTGATGAAGGTATGTTTTGGTTTTGTTAAAACAATAGTGTAGCTGAATCCTTACAAGTTCTGTATTATTTTTAGCCAAACATTGTGAGTTTAGATATTCAATTATGTAATTCATATTCACATGTCAGATCTTCATCAAATCCTAGATATTTTTCTTTAATTTGGAATGGTTTGATAAATTGTTCATTTTAGTTATTGATCCTTGTAAATCACAACCGTGTCTAAATGGTGGAGGATGTAATATGATTGATTTCTCAACTTATACATGTAGTTGTACTGAAGAGTATTTGGGAAGCGATTGTAAGTAATTTAATTTTTTTAAACAATTTTGTACTCTTATTAACAAACAACATTTTT
Organism: Antedon mediterranea; assembly: GCF_964355755.1. Lineage (NCBI taxonomy): Eukaryota > Metazoa > Echinodermata > Crinoidea > Comatulida > Antedonidae > Antedon > Antedon mediterranea. The sequence continues at coordinate 34,149,753 of NC_092670.1, read as the reverse complement.
TAGGTCATGACTTTCTGTTAAATACTATACATTTTGTTAATCTTAGGTGAAATAAGGGACCCATGTAAACCAACTCCTTGTAAAAATGGAGCTGCCTGTACCACAGGTCCTGGTCAACTACCACATTGGGAGGCTGTATGTGAATGTACAGAAGAATATGAGGGAGAATATTGTGATGAAGGTATGGTTTTACTTAAATTGTTGAAATTAACATCTTACAAATATTGTATTCTCTTTTGAATTTATTTTGGTTTATGATTTTATTTCTTAAAGTTGTGGATCCTTGTAAATCACAACCGTGTCTGAATGGTGGAGAATGTAATATGATTGATTTCTCAACCTATTCATGTAGTTGTACTGAAGAGTATTTGGGAAAGAATTGTAAGTAATTTTACTTTTAAATGTTCAACAACAATTAGAATATAAGATGTTATACATTTCACTTACATAATATATTGTATATTTTCTCTCCTTTATTTCAGGTGAAATAAGCAACCCATGTTCATCATCTCCTTGTAAAAATGGAGCTGTCTGCACCGCAGTATCTGGACAAACCTTAGAGTTTGTATGTGAATGTACTGAAGACTATGAGGGAGAATATTGTGATGAAGGTACGTTTTGGTTTTGTTGAAGTAACTTTACTCACCTCCTTACAAGTTATGTACTGTATTTTTAGTAGACAAACATTGTGAGTTCAGATACCCAATCTCTAGTTCAGTGTCAGGTCTTTGCCAATAGCCCTAGATATGTTTGCATCTCTAATGTGAAATTTTTCAGAATATTGTATGACATCGGATAAATTGTTCCAGACATGTTTTTCTAAGTGCAATATTCCTGAATAGCGCTTTTTTATTGGTGATATCAATTTATGTGATGAAGCTTTAATTCTTGGAATCAGTGTCCAAAATGATTTAAATAGCCATATTATTAATATAGGCTTTGGGAAAATAGAAAAAGTTTTAAAATCTTTAAAAGATGGGCTATCCATTGAAGAACTTTGTGCCAGTTATACTGGATACATTAGACCGGTTATAGAGTATGCCGATGCTATTTGGCATCCGGTCTTACCAAGTCGCTTAGTGCTAAACTAGAATCTATCCAGAAGAGAGTTTGTTGTAATATTATGGGACAAGATTTCAATGATCATGCCAAAGCTATTTGCAAACTCGATTCTCTCGCTAAAAGGAGAGCAGATCATTGTCTTATTTTTGCCAAAAATCTTGTCTTTACAAATCATTCTGCTAATTCAATTCTTCCCACTAGACTCTAATTACACAGTAGAAAATGACATAATGTTGACAAACTATCTCAACCCAAACTTAAAACTAGTAGATTTTTTAATAGCCCTATTCCGTTTTATACTCAGTTACACAATAACCCCCTTAAATATTTTTATATTCTGGCTGTCTAATTTTCTTTCAACGATTTTGTTTTTGTTTTTTCTGCAATATCAAATTTTAGAGTTTAGGTTTTTTGTAATTGTTTTAAGATTTTTATACTTGTGTATTTAAAAAAAAGAGTTAAAAATTACCTCTGACCATGATATGTAATTGATTTCATGTGGATTATTAAAAAAATGAATATGAATAGTGAATATATATTGTTCTTTTTAGTTGTGGATCCTTGTAAATCACAACCGTGTCTGAATGGTGGAGAATGTAATATGATTGATTTCTCAACTTATACATGTAGTTGTACTGAAAAGTATTTGGGAAAGGATTGTAAGTAATTTTATTTTTAAATGTTCAGCAACAATTAGAATATAAGATGTTTTAGGTTATACATTTCACTTACATACTATATATTATATATTTTCTCTCCTTTATTTCAGGTGAAATAAGCAACCCATGTTCATCATCTCCTTGTAAAAATGGAGCTGCCTGCACTACAGTATCTGGACAAACCTTAGAGTTTGTATGTGAATGTACTGAAGACTATGAGGGAGAATATTGTGATAAAGGTATGGTTTTTTGGTGGTTTTGTACATGTTACCTAACTACAGTCATTCTTCAATATTTTCAGTCTAGGTTTTTTCGTTTTTTTTTTCAATTGTTCCATCGTTACTTAACTATATTTATAATATTATTTACTGTACACAAAATTATTTATGTACTTTTTAATATGATTTTTTTTTTTCGTTTTGATATAGTTGTTGATCCTTGTAAATCACAACCGTGTCTAAATGGTGGAGAATGTAATATGATTGATTTCTCAACTTATACATGTAGTTGTACTGAAGAGTATTTGGGAAGTGATTGTAAGTAATTTTACTTTTAAATGTTCAGCAACAATTAGAATATAAGATGTTTTAGGTTATACATTTCACTTACATAAAATATATATTTTCTCTCCTTTATTTCAGGTGAAATAAGAAACCCATGTTCATCATCTCCTTGTAAAAATGGAGCTGTCTGCACCGCAGTATCTGGACAAACCTTAGAGTTTGTATGTGAATGTACTGAAGACTATGAGGGAGAATATTGTGATGAAGGTATGTTTTGACTTGAAGTCATAATAACTATACTGTATTTCTGAAAAATATTGTGATTTAAAATACTAAATTTCCAAATCAAATTCCATGTCAGATTCTGATCTTCACATCAAATAGCCTTAGATATTTTTTAATCTCTAATGTGGAATTCTTCAGAATAGTTTGTGACATCTGATAAATTGTTCTTTATAGTTGTGGATCCTTGTAAATCACAACCGTGTCTGAATGGTGGAGAATGTAATATGATTGATTTCTCAACTTATACATGTAGTTGTACTGAAGAGTATTTGGGAAGTGATTGTAAGTAATTTTACCTTTAAATGTTAAACAATTAGAATATAATATGTTTTAGGTTATATATATTTCACTTACATAATATACATAATATATATATTTTCTCTCTTTTATTTCAGGTGAAATAAGGAACCCATGTTTATCATCTCCTTGTAAAAATGGAGCTGTCTGCACCGCAGTATCTGGACAAACCTTAGAGTTTGTATGTGAATGTACTGAAGACTATGAGGGAGAATATTGTGATGAAGGTATGTTTTTTTTGGGGGTTTTGTACATGTTACCTAACTACAGTCATTCTTCAATATTTTCAGTCTAGGTTTTTTCTTTTTTTTCCTAACACAAATTGTTTCATCGTTACTTAACTATATTTATAATATTATATTCTGTACACAAAATTGTATTGGATTTTTTTTTTTCGTTTTGATATAGTTGTGGATCCATGTAAATCACAACCGTGTCTGAATGGTGGAGAATGTAATATGATTGATTCAACAACTTATACATGTATTTGTACCAAAGAGTATAATTTGAGAGACGATTGTAAGTAATTTTATTTTCAAATATTATTCTTCTTCAACAATTAGATTAAAACGTGTTTCAGGTCATAAATTTCAATTACATAATATTATTTTTTCTCTCCTTTATTTCAGGTGGAATAAGGAACCCATGTATACCAACTCCTTGTAAAAATGGTGCTACTTGCTCCACACGTCCTGGAGAACTAACACCATTAGAGGCTGTATGTATATGTGCTGAAGGATTTAAGGGAGAATATTGTGATGAAGGTATGTTTTGCTTTTGTTAAAGTAATATTAACTTTTTCAAAGTTCTATACTGTATTTTTAGTAGACAAACATTTTGATTTTGTACACTAAATTTCTAGTTCAGTGTCTGTCAGGTCTTCACCATATAGCCCTATATATGTTTGCATCTCTAATGTGAAATTCTTCAGAATATTGTATGACATCTGATAAATTTATCATTTTAGTTGTGCATCCTTGTGAATCACAACCGTGTCTGAATGGTGGAGTATGTGCTATGATTGATTCAACAACTTATACATGTGGTTGTCCCGAAGAGTATAATTTGAGAGACGATTGTAAGAAAATTTTTTTCAAATATTCTTCTTCTTCAACAATTAGATTAAAACATGTTTCAGGTCATAAATTTCACTTACATAATATATTATTTTTTCTCTCCTTTATTTCAGGTGGAATAAGGAACCCATGTATACCAACTCCTTGTAAAAATGGTGCTACTTGCTCCACACGTCCTGGAGAACTAACACCATTAGAGGCTGTATGTATATGTGCTGAAGGATTTGAGGGAGAATATTGTGATGAAGGTATGTTTTACTTAAATTATTGAAGTTAACATATATTCTTACAAGTATTGTATTCTCTTTTGAATTTATATCGGTTTTATGATTTTATTTCTATATAGTTGTGGATCCTTGTAAATCACAACCATGCCTGAATGGTGGAGAATGTAATATGATTGATTTCTCAACTTATACATGTAGTTGTACTGAAGAGTATTTGGGAAGCGATTGTAAGTAATTTATATGGTTTTATATTTTGTTCTTTATAAACATTGAGAATAAAAGTTGTTTTAAGACAAGTTGTTTTAGTTACGTTATATACAGTTATATAATATACATTTTATTTCAGGTGAATTAAGAAATCCATGTTCATCATCTCCTTGTAAAAATGGAGCTGTCTGCACTACAGTATCTGGACAAACCTTAGAGTTTGTATGTGAATGTACTGAAGATTATGAGGGAGAATATTGTGATAAAGGTATGTTTTTGCATAAATTGTTGAAATTAACATATTCTTACAAGTATTGTATTCTCTTTTGAATTTATATCGGTTTATGATTGTCTTTCTTAAAGTTGTGGATCCTTGTAAATCACAACCGTGTCTGAATGGTGGAGAATGTAATATGATTGATTTCTCAACTTATACATGTAGTTGTACCGAAGAGTTTTTGGGAAGCAATTGTGAGTAATTGTTATAATTTTATTTTTTTTTTCTTTATCAACATTGGGAATAAAAGATGCTGTGTTGTTTTACGTTATGGAAACCAACAACAAACGGATGTTTTAGTCAAAGTCTCATATTTTACTGTAGGAATTCTAGCATTCAGGATCTCGTTCAAATAAAAAATGAGAAACGGGATATCTATGATTGGAAAATCTTGTTGTTTCACGAATTCAGATAAAAATACTGAGTTTTCATGGACAAAACGGGATATTTGATCCTGAAAATCCCGGTATGGTATATGTAATAGGGATTCAAAAACAAACTTGGGACGTCGTTCCGGATCCTGACATTTCCGACCAAAAATCCCAGTACGGGATGGGTAATCAGGATTCTCAAACGATCAGGACGTCTATCAGGATCCCGACCAAAAATCCTGATTTTTTATGACTCCCGATGAAAATCCTGGTACGGCGATGGGTAATCAGGATTCCGGCGGGATCCCGGATGTTATTTTTTTATTTTTAGGGCAGTTATATAAACATACATTTTAGTTTCTCTCCTTTATTTCAGGTGAACTAAGAAACCCATGCTTATCATCTCCTTGTCTGAATGGTGGAGAATGTAATATGATTGATTTCTCAACTTATACATGTAGTTGTACTGAAGAGTATTTGGGAGAGGATTGTAAGTAATTTTATTTTAAATTTTCTCATTCTTCATAAAAAATTAGTATCAAATATGTTTTAGTTTATAAGTTTTACTTTCGTAATATATTATTCATTTTTCTCTTCAATTTCAGGTGAATTAAGAAACCCATGTTCACCATCTCCTTGTAAAAATGGAGCTGCCTGCACCACAGTATCTGGACAAACATTCTATGAGGCTGTATGTGAATGTACACAAGAATTTGAGGGAGAATATTGTGATGAAGGTATTGGTTTTGTTGAAGTAATATTGATTACTATATTTTAGACAAAGAGTTTTTATATTAAATTTCAAATTCAAATTCCCATGTCAGAGCTGCATTAATAGCCCTAGATATGATAAATTGTTCTTTTTAGTTGTTGATCCTTGTAAATCACAACCGTGTCTGAATGGTGGAGAATGTAATATGATTGATTTCTCAACTTATACATGTAGTTGTACTGAAGAGTATATGGGAAGCAATTGTGAGTAACTTAATTTTCTTCTTCTTCATAAACATTTAAGTTTTCTTTAAAATATTATTATTATAGGTAGAATAAATAAATAAATTTGGAATAAAAGATGTTTTAAAGTATTTTTTTTTCAGTTTAGAGTACATTAATTTATTTATTTTATCTCAGGTGAAATAAGGAACCCATGTTCACCATCTCCTTGTAAAAATGGTGCTGCTTGCACCACACGTCCTGGAGAACAATCACGTTATGAGGCTGTATGTGAATGTACTGAAGACTATGAGGGAGAATATTGTGATGAAGGTATGTTTTGGTTTTAAATAATTATAGTATTAACACCCTTTTATAACATCCTTTTGTTATTTGTCTTAGACAAACACTCATAGTCATTGTGCTTTTTCTTCTAAGTTGTTGATCCTTGTAAATCACAACCATGTCTGAATGGTGGCGACTGTGATATGATTGATTCAACAACGTACAATTGTATCTGTACTGAAGAGTATTTGGGTGACAGTTGTAAGTACCTGTTCTTCATTCAACAATTCTGTTCTCTCATGTCATTCAACATGAAATGAACCCATAGAAATTCCTCTATTGTTAGACAAATCTAAAAATATTTTTCTCTAAATGTTTATTAGTTTTTGTTCACATATTTTAAATCTAAGAGCATTCCTTTAAAATCCCCAAAAGCAACGACTCTGGGTACCGTGTTTTAAAAATATTTATATGTTTTATGAATTATTGAATTGTATTATAAAGAAATTTAAGTATTAAGTTTTGTTTAATTTTTTTTTGTAGGTGAGTTAGTGAACCCATGCATGCCCTCCCCTTGTGTTAATGCTCTGTTCTGTGACATACTTAATGCTAGCCCACCAGGCCAACAAACTCCATTTGAATTTGAATGCACTTGCATAGAAGGATACACTGGAAAGCTTTGTGATCAAGGTATGTTTTTTACATCAATTTTAATGTTTTGTATACTATTTGTGTTTTATTCGTTCAAACTCGTTTGAACATTTGTAAGCTCTGTCTACACTATAAAACTTTATGTGGACACGATGACATATCACTACCATATTTGGGCACCACACTTCTTTTGTCAAAATAATTTGATAGTGTAGACAGAGTTTGAGTTTAGTTAGCTAAAGAGTTGGAGTAATGTTCCTTTTGTTATTGTATGTAGTTGTAGATCCTTGTGAATCGAATCCCTGTCAAAATAACGGTCAGTGTGACATGATTGATTCATCAACTTATATGTGTCACTGTACTGAAGAGTATAAAGGTGACAATTGTAAGTATATTTCGATATGTTCATTGCATGATCTTACAATCTGACTAAAGGGGTGCAAGTAAAAAAGAGGGTTGGTTAATTTGTATTTTTCCCAGATTCTTATTATATGAGTTTAGTTTTTACTCATTTTGGCTCTGATGCTTCACCTGATCAATGCACAATGTACCAAGTTGTGGCTTTAATCGTGGTTATAAGTTGACTAACTATCACATTGTCCTGGAGTCAAATCCTGTCAGATTTCAGGATTTTTATCATGGAAAAAACAACTCCACTCCCAATGACTTGTTTTATATTATGTTTTCTGTGAACATGATGGCCACCATTAAGAAAGACAATGCATGAAATCGCTAATGACTGCTCAAGTTGATTATACTGTAAAGCCCACAATCTTTGCTGCCCTCATTTTTGCAATTTTACATTTCCAACTATTTCGTTTATTTTGCGATTTTATTTTATTAGCCTATGTATTTCGCCTCCGTGATCAATGCCTAACAAAGGATCTTGTATATTGGGTATATTTATACAATTTAATATCAATATCCTAGTTTTTTTTCCTACTTTAAAATTAAAATTTTTTTTAATTAGGTGAATTAAGGAATCCATGTGTTCCATCTCCTTGTGAGAATGAAGCAACTTGTACCACAATGCATTCTGGTCCTGGATCTTCCTCCTTGGAGGTTGTATGCCATTGCACGGAGGGATACACTGGTGAATATTGTGATGAAGGTATGTAACTATTTTAAACAATATTGTAAGCATGATGTACATATTTTGGCTCATGTGTCAGGACTTTTGTTCATATTCAGTCAAGGTAATAAATACTCCAGATAACTTTTTTGATAATTTCACTATGATTAAAATTTGAATGCGGATAATTAATAAGTAAGTAATTTGTTTAAACAAATTTTAGTTGTTGATCCTTGTAAATCACAACCGTGTCTGAATGGTGGAGAATGTAATATGATTGATTTCTCAACTTATACATGTAGTTGTACTGAAGAGTATTTGGGAAGCGATTGTAAGTAACTTATTTTTATTTTTACATCAAAAATCGGACTAAAAGATCTGTTTGTGAACATATAGTATACATTTTCTTCATTTTTTAATTTTAGGTGAAATAAGGAACCCATGTTTACCAACTCCTTGTAAAAATGGAGCAGCTTGCAACACACGTCCTGGAGAACAATCATTCTTAGAGCCTGTATGTGCATGTACAGAAGAATATACTGGAGAATATTGTGAAATAGGCATGTTTTTGCATATTAATATCTTTAATTATGTCCTTAAGTACTGTATTGCTTTAAAAAAATGAGATACTGTTTACTTTACCAATATTAGTTCTAGTTGCTTTTTCTAATGCAGAATACTTCAGATTATTGTATGACATCTCATAAATTGTTCTTTTTAGTTGTTGATCCTTGTAAATCACAACCATGCCTGAATGGTGGAGAATGTAATATGATTGATTTCTCAACTTATACATGTAGTTGTACTGAAGAGTATTTGGGAAGCGATTGTAAGTATGCTTTTTTTATTCTTAATTTTAACAATTTTAATTGACACGGTGATGTCAGAAGACTAACATATTTGGGCGTATCACTACCATATTTGGGTACATCACACTTTTTTTTGTTAAACTAGTTTGGTAGTGGAGACAGAGCTTTATACAATTTCTTAAATACTGTATGCAACCATCTATTTATTAAACCTTCTGACATTCTCTATTAGCATAAATTTAATTGTATTGTTGTGATTGTATTTTATTTCTTTTCCAATTTCTTACTTAAGGTGAATTAAGGAACCCATGTTCACCATCTCCATGTAAAAATGGAGCTGCCTGCACCACAGGCCCTGGACAACAATCAATCTTAGAGGCTATTTGTGAGTGTACAGAAGAATATACCGGGACGTTCTGTGAAGATGGTACGTTACAGTTTTGAAGAAGGCTAAAATCCTTAAGCATTGATATATAGACAAAGGGATGTACCCAATTGTAGTGGAGCTGTAGCTTGGTGGTTAACATGCTTGCTTTCCAATCCCGAGGTCCAGGGTCCAATCCTGACCTAGTGCCAGGGTCCAATCCTGACCTACTGTAGTGCCAGGGTTCAATCCTGACCTAGTGCCGGGGTTGTAACTCACGACTCTTGAACTTCGCTCCCCAAATCTCAAATGAGACTTAATTTATAAACATGATAAATTATAAAATAATGTATCCATCCTGTAATTGGCGAGTTACTCGCTGTTGGATGCATATGAAATAAAAAAAAGAAACAATGTCAAATTTTGAACTATCGAAATGAATCACAATGCCAACGATGATCACAATGTTTACACGTTTTCGGAGTCCCTAGTGAAACAAAACCTTTTATTAAACGAGTTCAATATTGCATTTTCTTTTTCAGTTGTTGATCCCTGTTCATCACAACCATGTCAAAATAACGGTCAATGTGACATGATTGATCTTTCTACGTACATGTGTCATTGTACTGAAGGTTATTTAGGTGACAAATGTAAGTATCAATTATGTTATATAAGAGGTATAAATCCAATAATGGTTGCAGAAAGACAATGAGAAGAAAGAATGAATTTACAGTGCATTAGCTGAATTTGGTATTTCTTTCTGGTGACTTCTTCCATCCTATGAAGCGGAGCTTTACTATGACATTCTTCTGTATAGTTGTTATTATCACAAAAGAATAAAAAATATTTTAGGTTTAGGAGATTTGTTTACAATAATGTATCATAGTTTATATATATTTATATTTTTATATTATAATGCACTTGATTGTATTCTTGCAATATAGGGTTATTACATATCATGTATCATTTGGAATTAGTTCTACCAAGCAGAAAAATGATATCTACTGGTGATATTATATTTACACATTTTCATGATTAATAAATGAAGTCATAATAGTGTCTTGTCATTTCTTGTGTACTATGTATGTATGTACTATTTCGTAAACACTTTTTGTCCATTTTTAGTGGTTTTGAACATTTTTGCAGATAGTTAACCTAAAGTACTTAAATGTTTTTAATTATTTATCTGTGAGTATTGTTATTTTTTTTGGGGATGGATGTCTAATTAATTGATTATGTTCTTGTTGTTTCTCATTTGGTATTTAGTTTTCAGACATGGTGAATTTAATTTGTTTATATATATATATATTATTAAGGTGAGATGTTGGACCCGTGTTCACCATCTCCTTGTCAAAATCAAGGTAGCTGCACCACTCGCCCTGGACAATCACCACCAGAGGCTGTGTGTTTTTGCACAGATGAGTACACAGGAGACTATTGTGATGAAGGTATGGTTTTACAGACCTATTTTGAGTATGGCTGTCTTTTCACTCTGGCTCACTTTCAATTTTCTTACCATTGACAGCACTATCGCTAGACTGTTCAGAGTTTGTTACTCAACTATTTATATTGTATATTATTCAAATAATGAATGTTTTTGAGTGTAATGGTACAAATATTGGCATGAGGTAAATGATGAAAGGTTATATTTCAATGAGGTGACAGCCGAGTTGATATATAACCTTTCATCATTCACCAAATGCCATTATTTGTACTATTGCACGAATATAAACATTCAGACGGGCTAGTTTTGCCTGAAAGCTCTGCTAATTTTTCTGGCTATTTTACTTTATCGTTTATTTAGCTTTTTGCTTAGGTTATTTTGTATCTCCATTGAGATCCAGCCACTGATACCCACAGCATTGTCATTATTTTCAGTAATTTGCCTTTGGATTTATATAACATATATACTGTATATATACATATTTATACACACACAGTCAGAAGAAAAATAGCAAAGAGCTTTACTACTTTTTAGGAGTACTATGTTAACAGATAGTATATATTGTTTTGAAAACTCTTAAAGATGTATTGTCCCCCAAAATCATGAAAAATAAAGATTTTTAAAATCGGACTTTGAATAGGCCATTTTGCAGTTTTAATGAAGTTGTTCACTTCCATAAGAAAAAAAATGGGGGAAAAATTATTTCACCTATAAAAAGACAAAATAAACAGTTAAATTACCCAAAAACTCATTGTCTTCCAGACAATTTGACCATTTTTTGCTTTAAATTACATTTTTCTCAGGTAAATAAATTTTTTTGAGACCCAATAATAACTATTATGTGACATTAAAATAACATAAAAAAATTTAAAAAAATATTTTTTTAGGGGGACAATATATCTTTAACTCACAATTTGTAACATGACCACAGCCATTTTTTTCAAACACACTTATTTTATTTACTTTTTATTGTGTTTTATGTTTAGTTGTGGATCCTTGTAAATCACAACCGTGTCTGAATGGTGGAGAATGTCATATGATTGATTTCTCAAGTTATGCATGTAGTTGTACTGAAGCGTATTTTGGAAGCTTTTGTAAGTTAATTTATAATAGCAGGCACTGTCACGCCTTGAGAGGGCCTTTACTTCAGAATATCTCAGAGTATCAGAATATCTCAGTGAATTTTGTTAATACATTTTATTCTTGTTTAAACCAGGTCAGGTATTTGAGCCATGTTCATCATCTCCCTGTAATAATGGAGGAACCTGCAACTCATTCTCTGTAGAACAACAAGAAGCCCTAGAGTTTGTATGTGAATGTACTAAAGACTATGAGGGCGAAAATTGTGATGACGGTACGTACGATTCTCGATCTGGCCGGGTTTTTGCTATTGTCGTTTACTTAATATTATTTATAATCTATACTTACACATTTGCTTTTATTTATAATATTCTTTGTTGTGGTATAGTTGTGGATCCTTGTAAATCACAACCGTGTCTGAATGCTGGAGAATGTGTTATGATTGATTCAACAACTTATACATGTAAATGTAGTGAGGGTTACTTAGGAGACAACTGTAAGTTTGTTTTTTTTAAATTTATATTGTTTTTAAAAAATTAAAGCTATTTTCAATACAAAATCTTTTATGTTATTTTATCACAGGTGAATTTTATTTTCAAATATTCTTCTTCTTCAGCAATTAGATTAAAGATGTATTGTCCCCCTGAAAAAACTAATTTGTAAACAAATTTTTGTTGAATATTCCAAGTTAATGTAACATAATCCACTTTGACCAAAAATTGGATGGAAAAAAAATATATTAACCTGAAAAAATGTAATTTAAAGCAAAAAATGGTCAAATTGGCTGCCAGTCAATGGATTTTTGGTTGAATTTAACTATTTATTTATTTTTTTTCTATGGAAGTGATTAACTTTATTAAAACTACAAAATAACATATTCGTAGTCTGATTTAATTAAGTCTTCATTTTTCATGTCTTTGGGGGACAATACATCTTTAAAACATGTTTTAGGTCATAAATTTCACTTACATTATAATATATTATTTTTTCTCCTTTATTTCAGGTGGAATAAGGAACCCATGTTCATCATATCCTTGTCAAAATGGAGCTGTCTGCACCACAGGCCCTGGACAACAATCACCTATAGAGTTTGTATGTGAATGTACTGAAGACTATGAGGGGGAATTTTGTGATAAAGGTACATGGTCTGACGTAGTATGCAGTATTTCATAGTTGCATCTTATGTAATCATTTACATCAAATTGATAAAATTATAGATATACACGTTTACTGACAGCAGAATCACTCTGATCTTGGTCGAAAATAACAAGGTTTAGTTGTATGTCATGAGTGAGTGGTCGAACGGTTAAGACAGTGAAACCGTAATCATAGCCATAAGGAGACTAAACCGTAGGTCTAGTGTACACAAATAAGCTAGTACGTCTTTTTAGACGAGTAGAGGGTTACCCCAGTGTTCTAGCTCACACAACAGACAAATGTATTGGCAGCACTGACATGACGTGACCCTTAGGGAAGAAACATGTAGTTGAAATGAAAAGTGTAACATCTCAGCGCGATGAGCAATGCTTGTTGGAATGGCACTATATAAATTGAAAATAATATTATATTATTAATTCTATATTATCATCAGCATTATACCATTTTTTCCACATCATATATAGTAGTAATAATTACAAACATTCCACCTGCTGTAAATTGGATATTAACAAAAGCGGCCAAATAACCAACTAATGTAGGATTTGACGGAACAGATTTGAGATCTTTCAAGGTCAAACAATTATTTATGTTCTATTATGATTTTCTTTTCTTAAGAGTTGGATCCATGTTCACCTCAACCATGTCAAAATAATGGACTTTGTAATAAAATTGATTCATTAACGTATGAGTGTGATTGTACTGAAGGGTATTTGGGAGACAATTGTAAGTAATTCCATATAGTTTGACTTTTTTCATCGATATAATTGGAATAATAATTGTTTTTAGACATGATTTTCAGCTTTATAGTATACTGTACATTTTGATTGTGTTTTAAAACTTGTTATTTTTATAAAATTATCTCAGGTGAAATAGATAACCCATGTTTACCATCTCCTTGTGAGAATGGAGCTGCCTGCAATGTAGTCGCTGGACAAGCTTCAGGGTTTGTATGCGATTGTACACAAGAATATACTGGAGATTATTGTGAAAAGGGTATGTTTTTGCCTTCAAAATTATTATTAAATACTAAAAAGTGTTACCATATGCAAACAACCATTTATGTTTTCTAATTGTTTTCTTTTCCTAAGCCGTGGACCCTTGTTCCTCTCAACCATGTCTAAATAATGGAATTTGCGATAAAATTGATTCAATAATATATGAATGTCGATGTACAAACGAATATTTGGGAGATAATTGTAAGTCACTTTTTTTTATCTATTTTTTTTAACATAACATCTTTTTTTTTCAGACAAAGTAGAATGTATTCACCATTCACACTTAAGTGAGATATTACCCTTAAATATTAGGTATTTCACTCAACTCAATAAATATATAAGTATTTCCCCCTAAATTGTATTCACAATAGATAGATTTTTCGGGTGTTTCTAAGTGTGAATGATGAATACAGCTAGCCACAGGGGCCTAAAGTTAAGTCAGGATACACAAAAAAATCACATTCATCAAACAAGACAAACAGATCAATATCAATTGCCACTCACTCAACCCAGTCTTAAAATGAACACCCTTGTATTTTATTTTTTTAAAAATTGTATGTATTTAGGCAATGTGGCCAAGAATTACCAGTGAATTGACTGTCCTATCAGATAGGTGGTTATCCCCTTGTAACACTGGTCCTAGACTTTATATCTTAAACAATCATATAATTGTGTTTTATTTAAATGCTAATTTAATCACTTGTATATGGTTCTTTGTATTTGTTATTATTTGCATAGTTATATTTAGTTATTTATATACTATAATTGAGATGACAAGATCTTAATTGTCTATTTACATTAGGCGAGATAATGGACCCTTGCTCACAAACTACTTGTAAGAATGGAGGAATTTGCACCTCAAGTATTCTTGAGCCACCTGGACAAGACCCCACTGCAGTGTTTGAATGCGAGTGTTTAGTAGGCTATACAGGAAACTATTGTGAAGACGTAATAGGTATGTATTATTGGATATCCGCCCTTTGCGGATAACACCTTGTTATTGTCAGAATATTTTTTTATTCTCTTTCATTCCTCTTTCCCCGAATTTTGTGGCATGTGTATCTCTAATTCTTGTCAACAAACTTTGTCAGAAGATTGACCTAACTGTAGATGTGCAGGAAACTTTGTTTTATGACTTTAGAGTCACTCAGCGTAAGTTACGCGTGATTTTATGAATTTGGCGTATTTAACATATAACAATTTAAATTGAAACTTAGTAAAAGTGTCATTTATATCATGCTCCAACTTTCTGTAGAAAAAATTGTCATGTTTCACACAAAGTTACGCGCGTATGTACGTTAAAAATTTTGAAGTGCAACAAATCAATTTCTAATCAATTTTCTACATGTTTCATGTCATTTAAAGCATGTAAAAATGTCCATGTG
Source organism: Antedon mediterranea (assembly GCF_964355755.1). Taxonomy (NCBI): domain Eukaryota; kingdom Metazoa; phylum Echinodermata; class Crinoidea; order Comatulida; family Antedonidae; genus Antedon; species Antedon mediterranea. The sequence continues at coordinate 34,134,613 of NC_092670.1, read as the reverse complement.
CGCAAATATTTACACGCACAGTGAATTATGTTTTTCCAGCCTTTTCTAGTAATTTTGCTAACTTTTAAACAATTTCGGCTTAAAATCATGTCATACGAGCAATTCGAATTTTACAATTCAGGCGCATTTTTTATAGTGACGTCCATAATCCATAGTGATGAGTTCAAATCTAGTTTTAATTGATGTAACATATACATATTCTGGATGTGACATTTTAAAGTAGTACTAGATGGCGACCTTACAGTTCTGTAGCACTTATTTTGTGAATAAGAGTAGAAAGTAATTTTTCAATATCACCATTTATCAATATTCTGTTTTTGTTAGTGGTTGATCCGTGTTCATCAGGACCTTGCCAAAATGGCGGAGAATGTCAGCTTAGTCAATTAAACAGTTACGTATGCAACTGTGCCAATGATTACTATGGCCATCATTGTAAGTATAGCCGATTAGATTAACATTCAATAGTTTTGAATTTTATCCTGTGTGTTGTTATCCTGCAAATTATTGTACAAAAATGCTTGCTTTATATGTTTGTATGTTAGATTTTTGTCCACGATAACGTCGATAATTTAAAGTTATCATCTCTTTTTTTTCTTTAAATAATAATCTTTATATGTTGATATAAAGTTTGCGGTACACCACATGTATTAGTTCTGAAAAGAACTGATTGAGTTTCTCGACGTTTCGATCAATATGCTTTGACAACATTTGGTTTCGCCACGCAAACCTTCAAACAATAAATAATCTTTATTCCAACAAACACATAATCTCACTACTGTCATTTGATTCCATTATTTCATAAAGCCTTTGGTATACATTATTTCGGTTAAACACCCTTATTATAATGTAATGAAAGATTCTTGGTGTATGCATTGATATTTATACAGTATATAAGTTAGGATAGGATACTACTCTATTTTATTAAGAGTCTTTCTACTTCTGGGAATGGTGAACAGGTCGAATTCTTCTTGAACAGCCCAAATCCTATCCAATCAACACCAACTGGATAAAAATTAGACAAATTTCATGTATGCTTATATTTTAGGTCAATTGCAGAGCCCATGTCTGTCAAATCCTTGTTTTAACGGTGGAACATGTAACTCTGTTACTGATGGACAATCAGTGAGTTATCAGTGTACGTGCATTGAAGGATTCATTGGAGATCGTTGTCAAGGTAAGGATAATAATAATCATAATAATATTCTGGATTTAAAAATGTTGTGAAACCACTAAATGGTGTACATACAGTATTATTACCCAGGTTATTTTTAGATCAAACACTTATGGAAACATTCCCCCATAATCAGCGCAAAGTTGTGTCTTGATCTTACCAGGTACACGTTTGTACACCTGGGTGGAGGGAGGAAAATATAAGTAAATTGTCTTGCCTAAGGATACAAGCAATATGATTAGCGTTGGATTTGAACCCACGATCTCACGTTGAAATCGAAATAATGTTTCTGCGGGCCAGTGACATATTTACATATGACACTTAAGTGAGATACAACTTTTCTCTTAAATATTAAGTATTTCACTTAAGTCAATAGGTATTTATAAATTGGCCATAAGTGGTGTATGGTAAATATGTTGACTAGAGTATGCAAGAATATGCAGTATCCTAGAACTTACGTTTTCATGAGCCATGGGGTTTCAATATTCCTCTGTAAGACTACAGTATTTACAGAACAGGTGACAAGGTGACCAAGTAAGTGCAGTATATTACATTATACTTTTTATACTTCAGAATTTTCCGATGTTGATACCAGCAGCAGCAGCTACTTCGACCCATGTGCATCAGAGCCATGTCAAAATGACGGATTTTGTACCTTTGGAGACGATTTTGTGTCCTATGTGTGCTATTGCCAAGGGAACTATGATGGAGTGAATTGTAAGTTTGGCAGTGATTAATAAAAGGATATTAAAGACCAAATATCAACTGGGTCACATTGTGTAACCCAAGTTTGGGATTCAATTTAATAAATTTATTTCCAAAAAAAAATATAAACTAACTGGTTACTTCGTATAGTCTATTTCCAGACTTATTTGACCACCATCCAATATTAACAGTAACAGAAAAGGCACCACACCCAAAAGCTTTAAATATTTGAGTGTCTCATCATTATTGACAATCACATTATTACATAACAGCTTCGTCGAAATGAAGTCTTAAAATTAGATGTCTTTTAATACCTTTTTTTAGATAAATGAAATAATAAAAGTCTCTTTTCTTTATCTAGGTGAAAATCCAATAAGTATGGAAAATTGAAGACACTACATCTTTTAGACAGCAGTCAAACAACGTTAAATGACAAGACTAAGATTTATAATGATAATTTGTTGAAAACTATTGTTTTGGAAATTCCAATACCTAATTGTATACATTGTTTAGAAGATTACCAATTAGTAAAAACATTTAATTGAAGTATTTTGACTAAAATTATATTTAACTAACAGAAATATATTTGATTGAAATAAGTTGAAAAATTAAGACATTTAAACTGTGTTTTGTTTTACGTGAACAATATAACTTACGTTGCTGTTTTTACTGAGAAATCTGACTATTTCATCAAGGTTGTGTTATTGTGTTTTAAAGCTAATTTAAAGTGTCATAGACACGTGTCTGTGCGTAGTTTGCACGTTGATATACACCGTGTAAATGTTAAGAATTAAAAAAAATTAAATTATTATTATTATTAAATTATATTTTAATTATTAAAAAATATATTCTATTTATACTTCTTCTTTATTTCTAATTTCTGAATCCGCCCCAAATATTGTTAAATTTATTAACATATATTGAACCATATTGTTTTTTTTACATTTGTATGTTTACACATTTCCTTATTTTGTATTTGCATTTTTTGCAACTTTAACTTCAAATGTAATTTTAAAGTTTGTTTAAAGATGTATTGTACACCAGCAAAACATAAAAATTAAGATTTTGGAGTTTTAATAAAGTTATTCACTTCCATGATAAAATGACCGAACAAACCTATGATTTCACTTTTTCAAAAAAACTGTTACATTCTCTGACCGGCAATTTAAATTCTAATTATATTAATTGTTTTTACTGCTTTTTCCTTAATAATTTGGGAATGGACATTGTTTACTTATGACAGACACTTGAGGCCCCTGGCTTAGGAACCCCCAAGTGGCGAGTGTTTTTAGCCTTTTTCGACTTCTTGTAATGCTTGTTTTTCCTCTGGACACTGCTCAGGGGCCTCTGGGTTTAGCCAGTGAGCGCTCATAGCCGTTACGCCACTGGCGAGTATAGGAGGAAAAGTAAATATGTATGCAAATTGACTTAGAGCACGCAGACGATAATAAGACGCAAGGCGGTCAGTGGCGTAACGGCTATGAGCGCTCACTGGCTAAACCCATGAGCCTCATGTCTCTACGTTGCGGCTGTACGTATTTGCTTGATGGCAACATGCAAGACCAAACGTCTAAGGTCGATGAGCCAAATGCGAGTGTTATCTTTTTATTTTTTAATATATTTACATTATGATTGGGAGTATTTTTGCTTTGAAATCTTTAGAATTATCTTTGTGTTTACTGAAACACGCAACCGTTCCATTTAACATGAATTAATTGAAGAGATATAGGAGTATTGGATCATGGTTTTCAGTTTCTAATCTAAAGGTCTGTCTACACAATTACCAAATATAGTAGTGATATGCTTAAATATGGTAGTGATATGACATCATCATGATGTCCATATTATGGGAATATCACTTTTTTTGGCATATAAAGTTTGATAGTGTAGACAGGGCTTTAGTCCAAGTTCAGACACATTCCTAAGCTCTGTCTACACTACCAAACAAGGAAGTTGTATTCTGATCAAACTTTATCGAATCATTTAGGCATCACATGTGTCTGTCGTCGGCGAAGCGTAAATGCTGGTTTACGTTAATCCACCGCCCAGTTCAGACTACGCTACTTCATGGCCAATAGCTATCGTTAACACATTATGATACCGTTTATAACACACGTTTGCTGAACAACAAAGATATATACAAATTATAGTGTTCAAAATAATTTATTCATTATACTGCTTAGACAATTTATTGAATAGATTGGATAAACAATCCTTCCCTAAGAAACTGTACTTAAAAAGGCCTAAGCAGAAGTCGACATTCAATTGAGTTTTTAGTGTCCCAAATATTTAAAATTTAAATGGAACTGATTTATTTGTGTATTGATGCTTTTTTTTCTCAACTAGACTAAATTTTCCTTTATCCTCCTAACTATATTCCCCCAAAACTATTTCCGAAAAACTATATATTTTACTTTGATATTGCTTAGTTTTTTTTATTTATCTAAGTTTCCAATTTCTGTTGTCAAATATTATTTATTGTGTCTTTAATTACTATTTCTAGTAGGCTTAGGCCTATGGTTACCTCTTCTGTTAGCAATTGCATCTGGATACAGTTTAGTTATTGCTATAGGCCAGGCCCACCATATTGATCCTCTATGCATATATTATACAAATACTTTTGTTAAATTATATAAAACCTTAGATTTATGTCTGAAGATATTATAACATCCTATGGTGCTGTTATTGATATTTTTATATTTTCTGAAATTTTAATATCAATAGAAAACAATGCTGTAGTTATAAGGCCTAGCATATTGTCATACAAATAGCATGCAATGTTATATCCTCATTCGGGACATTGGCATCATTAACAATGTCCCGACCGGCGCCCTGTAGATTCAGAAACCTAAAATATAGGTTGTTATTAAAGCGTGGTTCCCACTAGCGACGCAACGCAAGGACGTAACGTAACGCAAGTGAATTGACCAATCACAAGCGATGGCTTATTCGCTTGCGTTTTAACCAATGACAAGCGAAGTTATAGACAGTTAGCAATCACAAGCGAATAAGCCATCGCTTGTGATTGGTCAATTCACTTGCGTTGCGTTACGTCCTTGCGTTGCGTCGCTAGTGGGAACCAAGCTTTAGCAATCACAAGCGAATAAGCCATCGCTTGTGATTGGTCAATTCACTTGCGTTGCGTTACGTCCTTGTGTTGCGTCACTAGTGGGAACCACGCTTAAGTACGCAATGCATGTGGGTGTGTTACGATAAATACGTAATAACTCTTTCACAAAATACATTCTTTTTTAAGTTTTAAAATTGCTTTAAATTTATTCATAAAACACTACAAAACATAAATTATTCTTGTTAAAATTATTTAAAAAGTTTTTTCTATTTCTGATTACAAGGCGTTGATTTTCAAAACTCTAACATGTGTATAACTTATTACAATATTTTCTCAAATGGACGGACAAACAAAAGGAATTTCTTTCTCTATAAACTCTTCTAATAAATAATAAAATGCTATATAAAGTTCCACATTTCTTATAGCAAGATCTAATAATACAAACGTATACAACAAAACATAAACGTTATACGTGGTTCCAGCAGGTTCATGATTCTGTAAGGTTTTCGAGCAAATCATTATTAACTTCTGTACAAAACTTGATTGCAGTCCTACATTTCAAAGATTAACACAAACTCAACATGAGCGTCATTGCGTAATCTGTTGCGTGTCCACCAAACTCAACATGTTCGTCATTGCGTATTCTGTTGCGTGTCCACCAAACCCAACATAATCGTCATTGCGTAATCTGTTGCGTGTCCACCAAACTCAACATGATCGTCATTGCGTAATCTGTTGCGTGTCCACCAAACTCAAAATGATCGTCATTGCGTAATCTGCTGCGGTGTCCACCTTGGCACGCAAGACTTCCACACCTTATATTACAAATTCCGTAGTCAGTTAGCACTTTGCTAATTTTGAACAGATCGACTGCAAACAAATGTCGCGTTCGATGGCAAGTAAACCTTTGTAGACTTGAAGCTGCAGATTGTATTATTGATGATTACAAACGTTTTACGTAATCTTTAATTGCTAGGTCGTCTGGTCGCGTTCGGCAACTTCTAATAAGAAAAGAATCACATGCAAAAACATTTAGTCGGCAAGAGAGGTCTGTAGAGCACAACTATTCTCAACATGTAATGCAATGTAAACTTTAGAATGGTATTGAAGTTAAAGACTGAGACACTATTGATAGATTTGGGGACACATTCGAAAAAACTTTTTTCTTTTCTTTCTTCTTTTTTTCCACCATATTTTACTAGATTTTAATTACTGTAACCTCCAGTAAATGCACTTTGTGAAGTACAGAAAGCTATGTAAATATTAATATAATAATGTTTATCTGGTTTTGTACGTTACCTTGCTGGCAGTTATCTCCATCATATTCGTGTGTACAGACACAGGAATAGTCGGTACCATTATTAATGCAAACTCCACCGTTGAGACATGGATTACTGCCACACGGATCTAATACTGCATTAATAAGAAATAACAATAAAAGTAGTAGTAGTAGTGACATATACAGTGTATATATATATGTACTGTATATATATATATAAACACATCAGGCAAAGAACATTAATTCTAAACCGCCCGGTGATATACTGACATTTAATTAATTTTAAACGATAAAGATGCGGACATCTGCCCCAACCGAGACTCGAACTCGGACTGTCTGCTTGATATGCAGCTGTCCTAACCATTAGACCACTGGGGCCTTCATGGTATTGTTCAAACTCGATTGGATAGCGACTCTTTCACATTCTCCCTCATCTTTCAGTATTTTAATTCACGAGGCGGGATCTCCGAAGAGATACTTTTATATATATAAACACATCAGGAAAAGAACATTAATTCTAAACCGCCCGGTGATATACTGAAATTTAATTAATTAATTTGAAACGATAAAGATGAGGAAATCTGTCAGAATGAGACTCTAACTCGGACTGTCTGCTTGATATATATATATATATATATATATATATATATATATATATTGTTTGGAGGTTTGCATGGCGAAATCAAATGTTGATATAAAGTTTGCGATCAAATCATATTGATCGAAACGTCGAGAAAGCTCAACAGTTGTTTTCAGAACTAATATACGTGGTGTACAGCAAACTTTATAGCACCAAATAGTAATATAAAATAAATAACAAGCTGAAAGAGAGCACATATGGCATGCCCCGACTATTATTAGACTATCTATGTACTGGTCCAATAAGCGTATAATATACTCATGAATGAAAATGTTGTAGTAATAGTACCTGTGTCTTCACAATGTACACCCACATAACCCTGTGCGCAGCTACAGGCGAAACTTCCGGTTTCATTATGAGTACAGTGACCTGCATGATGACATGGATTTGGAATACACGGGTTATCTGAAAATATTAATAGAAATAAAATAAAGTTGTTTGTAGTCATCATAGCAGTCATTACAAACATTCATCTTTGTTATAATTTCATTCATTCTCATTTAGGTCGTTGTATTTTTGTAATTAGTTGAAGATTGAAGACATGTATTAGGCATTGAATAGTGAAATGCCACCGCAAATAAATTAAAATTGTTTACAAACCATGTTCACAATTTCTCCCATAATTCGGTGGAAGGCATTCGCAATAGTAAGCACTGAAAAGACCAATCTTTTGTGATACACATGTAGCTTCGTTGAAACAAGGGTTTGATTGACATGGGTCAGCCGGATACAAATCTGAAAAAAAAACACCAATGATTTATGCATAAACAAAGATGCCTCTTAATATGAGGTTGGGACGTTTGGACGTTATCGTATTTAAGGTTCTTGAGATCAACCTCCTAGGACACAGTGCCGCTAAGGTTTTACTCTCGTAAAGTTCGTTATCATTTTTTATCTACTAGGATTCATATTAAAAACAATATTTCTAATGTTGCCTACTTACCAATCTCACAGTAAGAACCAACATATCTTTCTGGACATATGCACTCGCTAGTATATGCATTTGGTATGCATGTACCACCATTTGAACAAGGAAAATCATCACATATACCTGGAATTAATAAGGTTCACCATGATATATAACCAATTAACAGTAAAATTGATGGAATTGGCTTAGAGAAACGAAATGATATTCATATACAAGTAATTATCAGAGAAATTTTAAGTATATTAAGGAAATGTATTTTCGATTGAATTTATGAGTTCAAGTTATTTATATAGCGTTATGCTATTTATTAAGTTGCTTCAGAAGTTAAACCCGGAGTTGCTCTTTAAGCACAAGCTCTTTAGAAGTTAAGCCGGAGTCGCCCTTTAAGCACAAGTACTTCAGAAGTTAAACCCGGAGTTGCTCTTTAAGCACAAGCTCTTCAGAAGTTAAGCCGGAGTCGCCCTTTAAGCACAAGTACTTCAGAAGTTAAACCCAGAGTTGTCATTTAAAACACATGTATTGCAGAAGTAAAACTCGGAGTTGCTCTGTAAGCAATAGCTCTTCATAAGGTAAGCTGGAGTCGCCCTTTTAGCACAAATTCTTCAGAAGTTAAACACGGAGTTGCCCTTGAAGCACAAACTCTTCGGAAGTTAAACCTAGAGTTGCCCTTTAAGCACAAGGACTTCAGATGTTAAACACGGTGTTGCCCTTTAAGCACAAGTACTTCAGAAGTTAAACCTGGAGTTGCCATTTAAGCAAAAGCTCTTTGGAAGTTAAACTTGAATTACCCTTTAAGCACAAGCTCTTCAGAAGTTATACCTGGAGTTACCTTTTAAGCACAATTACTTCAGAAGTTTAACCCAGAGTTGCCCTTTAAGCACAGGTACTAAAGAATTTAAACTTGGAGTTTCTCTTTAATCTTTAAGCACAAGTACTTTAGACGTTAAACTAGGAGTTTCCTAAACTTCAGAAGTTAAACCCGGAGTGGCCTTTTAAGTCGTGGCAAACTTACTTTGCTCACAGTGTGTACCATAGAACCCATCATCCATACATTCACATTCATATGATACGTAAAAGTTAGTGACGTCGGTGACACATAGACCCTGGTTTAGGCACGGAGACGACAGGCACGGGTCACTATACTCTAAGCAAAAACAAACAACATATATTCATATACTGTATAATTGCAAACGCTGTTTGCCTGTAAGCGTACGCTTTGATTGTCCGTGTGTTCAAAACAAAAACGATAATAGTGTAATTGTTGGGGACCCTTTGTGAAAGATAGCTAATTCATAATATAACTAAACCTAACCCTCCAAATAAGCTTTGTCTCACTATAAAGAAAAAAGAAGTTTCGAACCCTATATATCGACATGAAAAGTCCATGGTCTAATCCATTCGACTAAACAGACGGCTCGAAGGAGTATTAGTGATGTTACATCACACCTTATGGATATGAATAACAAATATCCATGTTTATTTTGCGAAGTTTCATGAAGGGTCTCCAACGAAAAGAAATATCGCGTACGGAACGCGATACAACATTTTTGGCGTGCGTGCATTATGATTATCTGATAAACCCAGGTCCTGAATAGAAAACTAAAAACAACATACCCAGTGTGCACAAGCTGCCGAAGTATCCTTCTTTACACTTACATAAAGGGTTACCTTCGAATTCGAAGCATATCCCACCATTTTGACACGTAACATTAGAACAAATATGATCTTCAAAATAAAATAAAACAACTTAAATAACAAAATAGTACGTGCTTTTACATTTTTTCTCAATAGAAAATATAAATCATCATTCAACATTATTATTAAGATTCATTATCGTAGTTTCGTATACATTTATTTGTAATGATTATGGTTATTGATAAATCTTTTAGAAAGTATGTCGTAAGTACGTTTAGTGTCCAGTGTTTTACTATACATCTATTTTGTTTGTTCGTTTTATTTTTTTACCAGCTATGAGTTATCTTTTTACTTTAACTGCTGCGATGATCGTTAATCGTATCTTATTGGACCTATTGGAAGCTGTGCTATACCATTACCTACCTGATTCAGTGCTGTTAAATGGATTAGAAGGTGGTATACAGATTCCAATATCGTTTGACTCGATCATGTGGTCACAGTACTGCTCGAACGTTGAAGAATTCATCGGCATCAGGTTAGGACAAGATACGCGAATCTGATTGCACAGAGACTTGCAGGCGGTCCTTGGTGCACCAATCAACGCGTTGCTTGGTACACACTCGGGGTTCAAAACAGAACACAAAAAACGTTCGACATCTGGATGATCGCAGGCTGCAACGGATCTTTGGAATTGGTCTTCGATAGTGTCTTGACCGAAATAATCTTGATCCGTGACGTCAGGGTGAGAGGTCAAATTGTACGGGAGCACATTAATGCAACTACTCATGACATCAGAACATATAGACGCATACATATCTTCACCATTGCTTGCTTTAAAAGTAAAGTAAAATGTTACATTATCTATACACAATACAGTATATCATTCTAGTTATGTGAGTGGAGTCCCCGAAATAGACAATATCAAGAGCTTCATGCGTATCATATCTACTACAACAAAACACACCCATCACCGTATCGTCAACAGCAATCAGGTTAGTGTGTTAGTACAGTTACACATGGAGGTATCCTCCATGATTTAAATAACTTACATTCTTGGCTACCTTCTTCAATTTCACACTGTTGTCCGATGAAGCCTTCTGGACATATGCACGTTGGAAGGTAATCGTCTTCTTCACAAGTGGCACCATTTAAGCACGTTGACGCCGTGCAGATAGATGCAGTAAAATCTACAAAAGACGATATTTATTATTGTATGCCTGCTGCTAAAGAAATAGTAGATGTCGGTTTTCCACTTTTAGGAAGGTGGATAGATTTGAGTTTTACATATGTAAGCAGTAAGCACTTTCCACAAAGCAGTAAGCAATTTGGACACAATTGTTAATCGTCAGAGGCTATTTAAAAGATTGCTTATATTTTATTTTGTTATTATGTTATTTTTTTCAAATTAAACAAAAAATTAAAATAACTTTTATAAAACTTTTTAAACATATATCAATATGCCAGCTTACCAAATTCGACATCACAGATTTCACCGATATAACCTTCGAGACATTCGCACATGTAATATTCAAGTTCACCAGCACCATATGTCGTGCATGAACCTCCATTAAGGCACGGATTACTCGAGCAGGGATCAACTGTGAGGTAAAATATTCTGTGTTAGTTTTGAGAGTGAAAGATTTGCTATATCCAATGTGATTATCATAAAGCTTCTGTGGTCTTAGTGGTAGGCGGGTCGAGGTTTGAAATTTCGGAGATTTCCTCGTCATCACACTTTATTTCAGCAATAAAGGTAACACATTTCATGCAAATTAACAAATTGAAAGAACCAGATGTCTGCAATAAAATATCTCTAAAATGTTTTTTTTTTAAATATCATTGTTAGAATATTCCTCTTTGCATAGTTTTAGAATGAACCAAACAAAGCCACATTTATTATACAAATTATTACTCTATTACTTTATTTTTTACCAGTTTGTTCAATTTCCTGTGGTCCAATACAGACTTCTTCGTTATCCGTTGGTAGTACCATACATATATAAAACAGCGTATTGATAGCCTCATATGTCTCTTCTGTAAGTGGGTCAATCATATCCGAACATGAATTCAATACTTCCAAGCAATAATCGCTACAAAAAAATTATGATTAGAAGAAAAATCTGTAACCAGGCAAGAGTGTAATGATTGTAAGTTCACTCTTCCCTGCTGTAAAATAAACTGTTTTCGCATTGGATATTAGTTCTGTCTACACAATCGAACTTGTTTGACAGAAAATGTGTGATGTGCTGAATATATTGTAGTGATATGACCAAATATGGTAGTGATATGACACATCACATTTTTGTCACATAAAGGTTGATAGTGTAGAAAAGGTTTTAGATTTCTCCAATACCCTTTTTCGCAATAGTATACATTTGTGTGTAGAATTTTAGGATTTGGGCAATTTTCATGAATTGTATTATTTTCCCACGAATACGCCGACAAGAATTTATTATTATGTCACCTTGTAGGCCTAATTTGCATAGGACGATATTAGTTAGTATCTACTAACATGTATACAGTGCTGCCCCGTATTACATACCTACAAGCTGACCGCGGAAAGCCGGATTCCAAAGGGCACTCTGGACTAAATATCAAACAGAGAAGACGATCGATGTTTTCATCACAACTTTGCAGAAGGGTTCGGTAGTGTATGATTCTTTCGCTGGCTTCTTCTGGCGAATCAACCACTCCATACGGATGATCCAGACCACTTGTGTTATACGGAACTTGATGGCGACAAACGTCTAATGGAACTTGTAAACACATTGGGGGCGGTGTGTTCTCTTCATCTACATAACCGGAAATAGAGAATTGGAATTTGTCGATAGTTATATAATCTGTAACAATTTATTAATCACATAGGCCTAGACATATTACTCACATACTATGCGTATGCATTAATATCATACTGACAGACAAAACACTCAAGTACAAGCTACCGTACTACGATACATACCAATGGTGTTTTTCTCGCAGTTATAACCGCCGTATGGATAAGGACAATTGCAGAAATAATCGTCATAGTACACTGTACAATTTCCGCCATTTTTGCATGGATTACTTATGCAAGGCTGCACTGACAGAGCTAGGTGATCAAATAAAAATAATTATTAGTTTAACAATTAATAATTGTTAGTATAATAATATGATATATATGATAATAATGATTATGTGTTTTGAAACAAATAATAGAATTAACAAGGCGCGAAATTCAACTTCAAGAGATGACACGAGTCGTCAAACTAGTAGCCTATTTGACATCACTGTAATTTGATAAAAGATACGGTTTCCCTAAATTGCACGCTATAAAAATTTGCAACTATACCTATTTCACAAAAAACGCCTAAATATCCATCAGGGCATTCGCATACAACGTTATACATTCCATCCACCCGGCACGTACCACCATTGTCGCACGTTTTAAAGTCGCACTCGCCTAGAAAAAGAAACGTTACAAAATACGTATTAAATATAATGGGCCGATGATGTTTTTGGTTACCATTAATTTGCTATTATGATACTTTTCTTGGAATGTAAAGCTCTGTCTACACAATCAAAGATTATGTACGTGACAAAAATGTGATATGCCCATTATGGACATGACATAATGTCATATCACTAAAATATTTAAGCATATCACTACCATATTTGTGCACATCACTTTTTTTTGGTCAAACTACTTTTGATAGTCTATACGGAGCTTTAGGTAATATAGATAGAAGGTAGACATAGACATAGGTAGATCAGCAAATGAAGTCTGAAAATATTGGATTTTAGATCAGATTGCAAGATTTCTTTGACCCGAGTCTACTTAATTTAAGTTACTTATAATGTCATCAACCGGTTTACAAGGAACATACAAAATATGTAAGTAAGTATTTACTCTGGTCGCAAGCTAATCCAAAATAACCTTCGATGCATTCACACGTTGCAAAACCAGAAGTGTCATCACACGAACCACCGTTTAAACAAGTTAATGAGCCACAACCGTCACCAAATACATCAGCTGAAAAAAAATCACTATAGTAAAAATAGTGTAATTGATTTTATTCGTATTCGGACATAGCCTAGACCTATTTAACTACTTAAGTGTTTTCTCATCACATCACATGAAAAATGATCAATGCATGTAGGCGTACGTACGTAGTTTTGCCGAAGTTGTTTCTCTTTGTTCGTCCGTTGTTTGCAACTGATTCTGCGTCGAAGCTATCGGTGTAGTAGACATGAATGTCGTCGGAAAAACATCTGCACTAGTTGTATCTTCTTGTACGGTAGTTACATCTGTTGTTGTCGATATTGTTGTTTGCATTTTGGATGTTAATTCTTCCGTAGTTTGTTGCAGTGTTGTCGATTTTTCTGTCGTCATAGTTTCTGTAGTTGCATGTGTTGTGGGAACAGTGGTTGTTATTGTTGTCGGGACTGTTGTAGGTTGTGTAGTTGCTAGATGTGTTGTTGTTACTAGTCGTGTTGTTGTTACTAGTCGTGTCGTCGTTACTGGTTGTGTTGTTGTTGGTTGTGTTGTTGTTGGCCGTGTCGTTGTTGGTTGTGTCGTTGGCCGTGTCGTTGTTGGTTGTGTCGTTGTTGGCCGTGTCGTTGTTGGTTGTGTCGTTGTTGGTCGTGCCGTTGTTGGCTGTGTCGTTGTTACTGGTCGTGTCGTCGTTGTTGGCTGTGTTGTTGTCACAGACTGTGTCGTTGTCGTTTTCTCTTTCTGTGTTGTAACTGATTTGGTTGATCTCACCAGCTGAGGAGTCGTTTCAGCTCTGTGCGACGGCATTGTTGTTCCACGTGGTAATGGTCTTACTGGTGTGTTTGTTGAAAAGGGTTCTTTTCTGTCAACCGATGCTGTCGTGACAACGCCAACGGGTGCTCGTATAGTAGTCAGTACTTTATCGTTATCGTTTTCTGAGGAAGTCAACATAATATCAAGATAAAGTGAAATATATGTTTTGTCTTTTCTGAATTGCCGTTTAAACCACAACAATGTGATAATGTAGGCCTAATGTACTGTGGAAATATGATTTCTTTTTAGAAGAAAGAATGTACCGTTTATAATATTATTTTGTAGTCTGTAGGCCCCGTACATTTATTATCATTACAGCATTAGTTAATACTAACTTTTCTAGCATATACAAATGTCCCAAACGGCACCCCGTATACAAGAATTAAAACAATAAGTCATCATACTTATATAAAGTTTGACTGATTCTGGATATAGCTGATATTCTCCTAGTTGGCCATCTATCGTTTCTTGGTAAAATATCTCTATCGCCTGCTTCGTCTTTGGATACGCATTACCAAGTATTGACTTTTTACCAATTGGTTCCTTTATTAACATATCAAAGTAAACAACAACACTCCCAAGCCTGTATAGGAACATAATTAAAATAATATATTAAAACCGGCCGAAGAAGCATTTTAAAATCCTTTTCTATCTGTGAACCTACATTTGTCAACGTAACAATTGTATGACAAAATAGGCACATTTTTACTGTTTTTTTTTTCTTGTGGTTTAAAGGAATGTCTAACATTAAAGATGTATTGTCCCTTGAAACACAAAAAAATGAAAGTCAAAATATTCTAAATTTAAAGTGGCCATATCAAAGTAATATTAAAGTTATTCACTTTAAGTGGAAAATTCGAGCCAAAAACAACAAGTTTACGTAATTAACAGGTAAATTAGTTTAATTACATTTCATCTGGAAAATCGTCACGAGCGAAAGTAAACAAAGATTTCAAACCATGAGTACGCATTATGCATATGCTAAATTAGGATTGTTTACAACTCGTCACGGTTAAGAAGGTATTTTCACACAGATTATGAGGAAGTTTTATGATTATGCATACAGAGTAGCCAAACAAGTGCGTTTCATTATGGGATATGTTTTGATTGAAAACTTTGACTGGAAGTCAAAGTTATTTTTTTAACAAAAAAAACGTCTGTATTTCAGTTAAATTTTTTTTTTTTCGAAAAATTTTTGGTGATAGTTAATAACTATTATGATACTTCAAAATGACCCACCTTTTTTCGAAATCTTTTATTTTTTATTTTTTTGGAATTAGTCAAAGGGACAATACATCTTTAAACAGTTATGTATGACTGGTCACATAATAAGTTTTCGACTATAGGGTTATACATTTAAAGTCCATGGTAATATGAAACTTTGTTCGTCGCCTGGACTAAAATCTGCCAAAAATGTCGAGAGTGGGGAAGAACGTCCAATGTACCAGTTTGCGAAAAAATGAATTAGCTTGAATTATTAATTCTAGGTAATCGCAAATGAAAAGACACAAAACTATTCCAAACACTATAAGTTAAACTACACTCAAACTTATTGTAGAAAATATATCCATGCTCAAACAAGTATCGATTATTGTATATGTATGTATGTGAATCCAAAGGCAAAATACTGAAAAAATTACAATGCTTTGGGTATCAGTGGCTGGATCTCAATGGAGATACAAAATGACAATGCTGTGGGTATCAGTGGCAGGATCTCAATGGATACAAAATGACAATGCTGTGGGTATCAGTGGCTGGATCTCAATGGATACAAAATGACAATGCTGTGGGTATCAGTGGCTGGATCTCAATGGATACAAAATGACAATGCTGTGGGTATCAGTGGCTGGATCTCAATGGAGATACAAAATGACAATGCTGTGGGTATCAGTGGCTGGATCTCAATGGATACAAAATGACAATGCTTTGGGTATCAGTGGCTGGATCTCAATGGATACAAAATGACAATGCTGTGGGTATCAGTGGCTGGATCTCAATGGAGATACAAAATGACAATGCTGTGGGTATCAGTGGCAGGATCTCAATGGATACAAAATGACAATGCTGTGGGTATCAGTGGCAGGATCTCAATGGATACAAAATGACAATGCTGTGGGTATCAGTGGCTGGATCTCAATGGATACAAAATGACAATGCTGTGGGTATCAGTGGCTGGATCTCAATGGATACAAAATGACAATGCTGTGGGTATCAGTGGCTGGATCTCAATGGATACAAAATGACAATGCTGTGGGTATCAGTGGCTGGATCTCAATGGAGATACAAAATGACAATGCTGTGGGTATCAGTGGCTGGATCTCAATGGAGATACAAAATAACAATGCTGTGGGTATCAGTGGCTGGATCTCAATGGAGATACAAAATAACAATGCTGTGGGTATCAGTGGCTGGATCTCAATGGAGATACAAAATGACAATGCTGTGGGTATCAGTGGCTGGATCTCAATGGAGATACAAAATAACAATGCTGTGGGTATCAGTGGCTGGATCTCAATGGAGATACAAAATGACAATGCTGTGGGTATCAGTGGTTGGATCTCAATGGAGATACAAAAAAAGCGAAAAGCTAAATCAAAATTATAAAGTAAAACAGCCAGAAAAGTTAGCAGAGCTTTCGGGCAACACTAGCCCTTCATTAGTGCAAGTGAAGGTATTTGGACAAAGATAGATATTATCAGGAAAGCGCTGCCCGCAGACAGGAATGAATGAAATAAAACAAAAGAGGCACAAGGCTAGTGAATAGAGGGTGGAGATAGTATAGGGTAGAAAACAAAGAAGATAGAATGTATGTATATATATTGACGCTTTTCGACGAGCGCGAATAATTTGCATCGTGTGAAACCGCATTTAAGTTGTAATAAAAGGCAAACTCTTAATTGTTTTCTAACCTTAACTGGGTTACTGATGTTGACTCATAGTACTGCTTTACTAAACTATCTTTATACAAACTATCTACCTGCAAAGATAAAAAAAAGTGGAATTTAATTTGTTGTATTATTCTTAAAGATATAAATGTCCCCTTAAAAAAAATATATATATTTTTTAAATATGCCATTTTAATGTCACCAAATAGTGTTTATTCGGGACAATACATTTTTAATAAAAAAACAAGATGTTTAAGTTTAACAAGAAGGATTTTTAATCATGTATTTTACCGCCATCCTTCATTTTTAAATTTTAATTAGCATCGTATCTAAAATGTTAAATGAAAACAAATATGGTTAATACTGAATTCAAGTATCTATTATGTAAATATAACTGTATTTTCACTACTTTAAACACTTGTCACAAATGTACTTATATGTATACAATATTTATCAATGAGAATTTAAATAAACGTGAGATGAACTCACACAAGACAAAAAAAAAAACAAGACGATTGAGTCATAATTTAGTAAACATAACTCCCTCAACGTTTGTATTTTCAACTAACACTACGAAGCACATGTGTGTTCAATCTCTAATGCACACACAGGATAAATTATAAAGCAAATAAAATCGGTCAAATTCATTTTACGCGCTGACCTAAAAGGTTGTAAAATTGGTTACATTGTTTTCAATATTAATTTATTAGAGTTTATCCAAAGAAAGTTTAAATTGCCATATTTCCTTCTACAAACAACGTGTGAATATATCTAATTAAGTTTTGATTTTAGCCGCTGGCTCTTAAATGACCTTAACAACGATCAGTAATACATTGTTGCCGTAACTCAAACCACATCTCTAACTTAACTTTTCGCAACGCCTAAATTGGCGGGCTTTTACCCGTGGGCAATTGTAGCTCAACTATGATTATCTTACGATAATAATCGAGGCTGTATTTGGTCAGGATTTACCATTGACCAAGGGAACAGTTTCCCATGGACCGTCAAGATATCTCAAGTATGCCCTTAACGTGAGGCTTAATTGATTAAAGCGGAACCAAGGTGTAATTGCTTGAACAAAATAATATGGCAATGTGTCGTTGTTGCTTGTTTTGAAACAAAAGAAAATGTGATGTCTGGATTTTCCTGACATGTATATAGTCCGCATGCCCAACCACGGAAAGCCAATAAAATGTGTTGTTTCAAATTTTGGGAAATCGTCACGAGTCCACGGAGACATAACTCGCCCAAGAATACATTGAAATTACTATTTTAATCACTTAATTTACATATATCCCACCCCTCTTCCGACATTGGTAAATCTCCCCTAACATTTATCGACAGAACTTTCGTCCACATCATCAAACCCCATGTCGCCATCGCTGTTTGCATGGGAATGTTTTGTATTTGTTTCTTACCGCTAAAACGAACTTCCTAGTGAGGTCCTCTTGTTCAGAATGTAACCTAGGGAATCTTATATCTAATCGTACTACACCGACAACTACCATTTCTTGTGTATCTGTAATAAAATAAAGTGAAAGAAAAAAAAGAACAACAAATCACATATCATTAATACTAACTCATCACTTGAAGACAAATATGTTGGTACACATGGCGTTTCATACGTAAAAAATAATACACTGTAGTTAAAATATAATTAAAATTCAGACAAAAATCGAAACGTCGACTGACAAACGAAGATAATACTTACAGACTTTGGGGAAGTATGTAACTAAAATCGTACATAAACGGGGAAAGCACAACAAGTAAATGAATTTGAGTAGGGTAATTAAAAGGGGATATTGTTCAGGTGACCATGGCGTAGTATCTCATCTTCTGTGCCGTCGTACAAATTGCTACCGTGAGGATATTTATTTCCACAGAGAAGATGTAATTACATTATTAAAACTAACAATTATACTACTTACAATATATCATTCTATATCTCTATATAAGGGCTTAATAAATTTATTTTTATCTAGTTGAGCAAATTTAAATGATTATTAAGCGGTTTAGATCAACGTGGAATTCAATGCCATGGCATCAAAGAATATTCCTCTGTACGATCTATCAGTACAACAATGACCTATTGAAGACGGCATACGTTTAGGTCATGATAAAAATATGTCTCGGGCCCAGCGTGAGTCCCACGTTGTCGGCATACTATTTGGAAACCCGAGCGCCTGATTCAAGCAGGGTCCATATTGAATTAGCTTGAACAGAGGCTCAAAATAGGAGTTAAAATTTAAAGCCCCATTCCCTACGTTTTTTAGATCTAATTTAAGATCACAAACTATATTTAATGTAAAAATAATACTATATGGTCCTATTGCGATAACTTTTTTCGTCTTTAAACGGTTAAAAATGTGAAAAATAAGTCGATTCTAATAATTATAGCGGCCCGCTATAAATCCCAAAATGCATTGCGCGCGGATTGATATTTTTGTTTTTTACCTGTAATTCGCCCACTTTTCGATCGATCGTGAGGCCAAAACAAATGGAAGACTCCTAACTTTTCAGCAAAACTACCGGGTTTTCCCCAATTTGTATCAACGGAGTCTGGCAAAAATAGAAAGACAATTAATGCAGCAACTATACAACGTCAGGCTAGGTATATAGCTCGCGTACGATGTTCGTACGTTACCGATGTTTACCAGCTAGGCCTACAAAACTAAGCCTAGCTAGGCTAGGCCTAAGACCGTCCACGAGAGGTCGATCGCCGCGAGCTACTTAGGTAGTGCATTGTTTCTCACTTTTTATCATAATTTACCATAAAACGTACATTTAAGACAAGGAATGACATGGTTTAATGTTTTTAAAGTGATATATATGTATTATTTTCCAAAAAACGTCCAAAATTGCAGGGAAGGGGTCTTTAAGTATTACAGAATCACATACACGGGGTTGTAATGATATTGAATAGAAGTGTGATAAGATGAAACTATTTAATTGGTTATCCGCAACGAAGTTGCAGGATAACCTCTTGTGATTGTACGAAATCATCATGTATGATTTTTGTGTAACGCTTTTCTCTAAAACTCGCAAACATAACATTTCGGTAACTATCTTAACATATTGACATTTACGTAACGTCGTCAAGCGAAGCTTTTCATCACGTTTACAATTGCGCAACGTGACTTACGCGCGATTTAACGATTTTGTCGTATTTAACATAGCTCGACAACCAAATAACATTTCAACTTGAAACTTTGCAAAAGTTTAATTTATATTATGCGCTAACTTTCTGTTGAAAAACAATTCCGTGTTTTACACAAAGTTACGCGCGCACGCGCATTTAAAATTTCAAAATGCGCAAAATTAATTTCTAATCAACTTTCTACGCGTTTCATGTCGTTTTAAGCATGTCAAAAATTCCCACGCGTGCGCACATTTTTACGTGTGCGGTGCGCACGTAGCATTGAAAACGTATTTTTTTCGCGTGATTTATGTTTTTCCAGCCTTTTCTAGTAATTTTACCAAATTTTAAACAATTTCGACTTAAAGATACGTCATACGAGCACGTCGAATTGGACAATTTGCGCGCGTTTTTTATGAAAAGGTTAAAAAATTCGTTTAAAATATGCCTTTTTTTAAACAGTCATAATTTCTAAACTAGACGGTCAAATTTTTGTGGATGACATATTCTAGAAGTAGATGAGTTGTAGATATCGGATCAGGTATTAATATGGCTAACCGGACATTGTGACGTCATCGTATGGCCACGGGAATATAAAATTTAGGATTTTTGTATCTTTCGTCGTAGACCATCACATTGAATAGAGCGCATCTCCACTTATCCGTTTTCCATTTTCACCCCGATTTTGATATTGTCTAGGTCAATCAAGTATCTTTCGCAGGAGTTAAAAATATTTTAATTTTTTTGACGTCATCATGCCTAAAAATTTAAATCACATGTGGCATCAATTTCATCTTTACAGTAAATTTTATTATAGCTCGTAAGAATAAAATGTGATAATCACGATTAAAATTTTTTCTGGAAGCTATTGGATTGTAGATACGAAATTATGTAAAAATGTTGCCAATCGGATGTTTTGACGTCATCATATGGCCAGTTAAATAAAAAAGGTCGTATTTTCATCTTTTGCGTCATAATTCATTACATTTAAAAGAGCGCGCATCAATATTTCACGTATTCAAATTTCTTCTACACGCTAATACGTTGTTGCTGAGATAATTTGCTTTCGGAATTGCTACCTTCGCGTTTCATTTTAAAACCGTCAACATGTTAAAAATTGCAATAAATAGCGGGTCCCGTAATTTCACCTATTCTACACTGTATGTGATATGGATACAGATTATACTGTGTATATACTATATATGAATTTAAATAATAAAATTCAGCAATAACAACATATCATATTCTTCAGTTCAGGTCATAATGCCAACGTGAACACTTCCTTTTGTCCTCAACCTATCCCCTTAATGTTAATGTTGCACCACTTGCGCGGCGGATAACCAAACTCGTCAAAGTGACGAGTTACATGTCTAGTTCAATTTAACAGCGTTTCATTCCACAAGGGTGGAGCTTTAGTTTCACATGAAAGCCTCGTTTAAATTTAGATAATTATGATTTTATTTTAAATTTTCTGGTGCCGAATTGTGAAAGAATCAGAAGACACGTTTCTCTCAACCATCATTTTAAGTCATGAAGAAATTATGTTTTTATTAGCAACCCCCTTCACAATCTGAGGAATGATTATATTATAGCTGAATTCCATGAGGAGGCCGATCGTTCTGAACCGCCTGAACTTGAACTAGTATTTTGTTGTTCTTGTGTTATGAAATACCAGCCTTGGTCTCCCTTCTCCCAAAAACTCACTGATTTAAAACTGTGGAGGTTGTTCGCCTCCACAGGATTTTTAGACTTGCTCCAAGTCTGTATTTATTGTCTTTTTTATGTCATTCTATACGTCGTCGTTGATAATACATCCAAACTCAAGTAATACACGTACGAAACGCCATATGTGTCAACATATTTATATTTTTATTAATATTAAGACAAAACTCCGTCTGGAGCCCAGACTACAGGATTTTGAATGAATTGACAACATTTACGGTTTGTGTAGAAATAGGTCTAAATGGCTAGGCCGAAAGGTAGCTAGCTCAATCCCCCGTGGTACCTCGTGCCTACATTTTTCCCTGACGAGGATGTATCGTAACTATAAATCTTGTATGTTTCTTTAACATTCCATCACCTCATACATTACATTTCGATAAATCAAATGTTGATATGAAGCACGAATGTTATGCTTCACACAGAGCAGGAAACGTTTTATATTTAAGGAATTTGTGAACAAGTCAAATGTTTGCTTATAATAATTTACGTAATAAGGAAACTATTTTAACATATTAGATGTAACAGTAGGCTACAGAAAATAGTTAAGATATTTAAGTAAAAATCGTATGTTATCGAGCTATACTATAATTTGTTGGTTTAATAATATTACACATAATTTAAGAAAACGAATTAAGAACAAATTGAAATTGAATATTTTGAAGTTAAGAATGGGCAGAAGGAACGATAATAT
Source organism: Antedon mediterranea (assembly GCF_964355755.1). Taxonomy (NCBI): domain Eukaryota; kingdom Metazoa; phylum Echinodermata; class Crinoidea; order Comatulida; family Antedonidae; genus Antedon; species Antedon mediterranea. The sequence goes on along the minus strand of NC_092670.1, from coordinate 34,111,968 downwards.
TTTTAGAAAGAGTTATTGCTGCATAAGGTTTTCAGAGATTTTTAGGTAACGGATGGAAATAAATTAATGTTTTAATAAAAAATGAATAGGCCTATTTAATAAGATGTTAGCTATTGTAGCCTCCTTGTGTCTGTAAAGCTCTGTCTACACTATCACACTTTATGTGACAAAACATGTAATGTGCCCATATATGGACACGATGACGTCATATCACTATCATATTTGGGCAAATCACATTTGTTTGTTGTCAAACCAGTTTGATAGTGTAGGACGCAATGCAAGGGCGTAAGCCGCAACGTAAGCGAATTGACCAATAAAAACGATGGATTTTGTGATTGGTCATTCGCTTGCGTTGCCTGTTAGATGGGAACCAAACTTTAGAGAACATTGAGCCCTTGTTCTCGACGTACACACCCGGGATGCCACCCCGGTCAATATCACACTATAATAATGAAATACTTTGTATTTTGAAGGTCTCTTTGGTCCGTATAATAAACATAATTGCCGTAAAATAAGACATCTACGGTCCGTTAGGCATAATTAAACTCGTCTGACGTACCATAGCCAAAAGGGAGTTATGACAAAACAGAAACAGACACGAACTTGTGTTTTTGAAATGCGTTGCAATAGTTAAATGCCTTAAAGTGTAGTTCGTTATGTATGCTCTATATTGAATAACGGTATGAAATAGGTCTGGAAATTAAGAATGTTATCATGATAAATAATTACAGTCATTCAAACCAGACATACCATGGCGCTTGCTAAATGGAAATATCATCAGTTGTCAACTAATTGAGGAACCAAATATATGAACAATTAAATAAATTGCCAATAGTCAATTAGAATGGAATAATAAAAATGATGTGATTAATACTTTTGTTTTTTTGTTCAGTGTATCTTTCGTCTGCTTGGTAGCACCCTATAACTTTTTGAATACTAAGCGATTATGTACGGTAGCAGAGAAATATTTTAAAGTATAGGACGATTAAAATTATTTAGGCATTTTTTTTTTATCATTGGATGATTGATTTGTTACATTGCTTCTTGACTTACCTGGATATAAGGTTGTTAACATATTATATGGAATGCTTGATGGTACAGCTGATGGTATATTTTTATCCTCGATCGTCGGAGTTTTCTTAAATACTGCAAAGAAATATGACAGATAACTTTCGATAATACTAAGTATCTTCATATTATTCACATGTATCGTGTATCATAGACCATACCCAACTCTCTAGCTTTACATGATACATGAACCACACGTGGTACAAATAAGATGCTGTATTATGGAATTTTCCTATGATAACGGGAACATTTTTTGTCGCGGAGATACAGTACCGAGAACCGGGTGTTCATATTACGTTGATTTACGCAGATATTAGAAAAAGAAATATGAACAAAAAACCATAAATTAAAAAAAAATGTCACTAAATGCCGTCGTCAGTATTTTAATGTACGGTATTATACGCTTTTACTTATATTTTGATCGTCAGCCAGCATATTTTTTTTGCCGTCGTCGACGACCTTGCATTCGTACGAGATTGACCATCAACACTGATATCATTTAATAAATATATGTATTGGTTTAGATTTTAAAATACCGTATTATTAAACACACAAATTAAAGCGCATCCAAGGCCCCGATTACTTCAAATATTTACAAAATAAATTAGTATAAACCATGGAAATGGAACTTAAATTATGAGCCGGCGCGCATGCTCACATAGAAATAGCTTTGAATCACAAACGAAGAAGCAAACGTCGGACTCCTTGATGAGGTTTATAATTATGTAGAAAATGATAGAACCCGTATTTATAACGCAATTGACCAATCAAAAGTGAGGATTATTCCTGTTGCTTGTGATTGGTCAATTCGGCTGCGGCTTACGTCCTTACGTTGCATCCTAGTGGGAACCAAGCTAAAAGCGTGGTTCCCACTAGCGACGCAACGCAAGGACGTAACGCAACGCAAGTGAATTGACCAATCACAAGCGATGGCTTATTCGCTTTTGATTGCTAACTGTCTATAACTTCGCTTGTCATTGGTTAAAACCTGGCGTTACATTCTAGTGGGAACGAAGCTTTAAGGAGGACAACGCCGAGACCCAACAAAGTTTCCACTAATGGCGATGTCCACCGAATAGGGACTATAATTATATAAATGTTACACCATCATGTTTTATCACGCTCATTTCACTGGAGAGTAATCGGAAAACCGCATAGCCTGTAAGTCACACATAGAATCTCTCTCTATTCTGACCTGTCCGCTCCGCGTTTTGTGTAAACTGGTCATAAGATGGTCATAAGAAATGACGTTCTATTGTTATTACCGTTAATCGCTCGCCTGTGTAAACTGGCCTTAAGTAGGCTATACTTAGTACAGTGTGTCATTTAATCAATCTCCTCTTAAAATATATCTTGTGCGATCTTATTTAATTATGGTGAGAGACATGATAGTAGGGCCATAACCTTTGAACAATTTATTTGCCTCCCTTGGTGGATTCTGTTACATTTTCACCAGGTATGTACAATCATGTATGTAGAGTACCTTAAGGGGATCATGTGATAATACATAATGTTTCTCCTTCTCTCTACTGAACTTCACACCAGGCGAACATAACATTGAATAGTGAGAAAGAATGTAAATTTATAAGGCCGTAAAATTGTTACATTTAAAAGGGTACAGCAAACAAATTGTTATCGCCATTATTGCCCCAAAATTGAAATTTTCTTTCGTCACAATTGGTCATATACGGTAGGACTAGTAGTCATCTTTCGGTCTGACGACGCTACCAGCAGTCTGCTACGAAATATTAAAATTTAGCAGAACCATACGCATGCTCATTTAAATAACACTAATTAGGTTCTTTAGTGACAACTTCAAAATGTGACCAATAACACGATACAATCTTGAAACAGAGATCACCTAACTCGTCTGGTGACGAGTTAAAAATCTAGTTAAATATTTTTATTTCAAAACATTGTTTATAATAAACCAGCTCAGGGATGTAAAAAATATGCAAAAACAACACCAAGAAATATTAAACAACCAGTAATAATCTTCAATTCTATTGATTGTCCTCTTATTTTTTTTCGGCTGGTTTTTAGGCCTATTGCAACCGTATCCATATAGATGAATTTCCACAAGCTTTTGTTGTTTAAATTATTTTTAACAACCGGTAATAACTTCGGCGTCCCAAAGACCTTTGAGGCGTGTCTAAACGGAGGCGGACTAAAACTCCTACCACAACTAACATTACCAATATTAAGCCTATGTTAACAATTAAAGTGTCTTGAGATATCTTTCAGACGACATTATCAAAAACTGATGTTAATCTAATAATCATATCACTGCAAAAAATAAAAAAATATTTTAATTCATTAGGGCCCATTTAACGCTACATTTATGGGTAACGGATGGGCACCTGTTACGCGCTATGTCAAAACCAGGTGTCTTCAATCATTTCACTGCGCATGCTCACAACTTGCTTCTGATAGCTCAAAATGAAAATATACAATTCAATCGTTTACAGAAAAAGGTAGAGTGAAAATTATTTCAAAAGCTTTAAAATGTATCGGTATTAACTGTGAGATGTATTGTCCTCCAAAAACATGAAAAATAAAAATTAATAAAATCAGATATTGAATATAGATTATTTGTAGTTTTTTAATTAATAAAGAAAAAAAATCCGAAAAAATTAAATGTTTCCACTTATAAAATGACAAAATAAATGGTTAAATGCAAACAAAAACCCATTGGCTAACAGCCAATTTGACTATTTTTTGCTTTAAATTACAGTTTTTTAGACATTACTTTTTTTTCCGACCCAATTTTTGGTCAAAGTGAATAACTATTAGGTGACATAAAATGGCATATTCAACAACAACACTGTTAAGAATTATTTTTTTCAGGGAGGCAATCTATCTTAAATATACTTATTCGGTAAGAAATGCAGAAGGGAGGAGAAGATCTGGGCGGTTTTTGGTAGCGGTTTACTAAAATGATAACTTTATGGCCTACCTGTTAGCGCCAGCGCTACTGAAACAGCACAAATGGTGAGAAGAAATATAAAAAGACATGCGATTATGAGTATTTTCTTTCTCCTTTTCTTTTTCTCTTTGTCTTGCAGAGCTTCCAGTGTCGTCATGTATGGACGATACGTTCTTACTCCGTTCAGCCTATCTACTTGTAAAGGTGTGTGGAACGTTGGGTTGTCAATTATCGTCGTTTTTGTCTGTAAGTAATAAAAAAGAAATGTCATGTTTCGAATATATTTATACATAGTTTGCATAGTATTATAGGTAATATCCTAAATACAGCATTAGGCCTACACATGATATTATTTTTTGCCATAGCCTTAAATAATTATATAATATTAAACAAGAAATAGTATAATGTATTAATCAACGTTACGTTGTACGTCACATGTTACAAGCATTACGTCATAGTTTGTAACACGCTGTACGTCACTCTTCATCGCCAAGAATTTTACCACACACAATATCTTGTCAATAATGTTGTTACCAAATTAAGTTATTATCATTGAAGCGGAAATGAAGACATTACACTTTGAATTTATTGCAATCAAACAAAACATACAAACACAATTACGGCCATATACAGTGTTTCGACCTATGGCTCTAAACAAAATTGGGACCACATGTAAATACACCTTTGCGAGCAGATCAAAGGCAACCTTTTTTTGTGAAACTAGTTCCCATCTTTGTGTGCAACCTAAAAAAAAACCTGAATTAACTAGGTCACGTGATTGTAGATGGGTCAAGTAGCCCCAATGTCCGACAGACGGGAGACATAAAAGTTTACCGATGGATTAGTTAGCCCCTCGTCTTGCTATCTAATCCAGGAAGTGGTGTCAATATAAGGCACGACCATTACCGACAACAAAAGAGAGGCAAATACTCAACGGAACAAAACATGAATAGTCGGGGGAATCTCCGGTAATGACATATTGAATAACATCTAGAGATATTATAATCCATTCAGTGAAAGCTTTGTCGGGGCCACCTTTTAGTGTGGCGGTATTACAAGGATCCCATGTTCATTCGGCCCGGGTTAAAGGACTACCCATCAAAGTTTAATAGCAGTCCGGTGTTCAAATTCCTGAAATCCTAAATGATTTTACAAAATGAGCTTTAGATCGGGAACTCCCTGTCACACAACGCATCATCGTCAAAATAGGTAGGCCTATCACCGCCAATTCATTGTCTAAATAAGCGTTATCATAGAAATAAGCGTCATCGTAGAAATAAACATCATCATAGGAATAAGCGTCATTTTATTGTCGAAATAAACGTCACCGCCGAAACAAACGTCACCGTCAAAATAAGCGACATCGTCGAATAAACGTCATCGTCGAAATAAATGTCACCGTCAAAATAAGCGTCGAAAAAAGGGATTTTCTCTAATAACATCAATGTTACAGTTCATAATGATGATAGCTTCAAAAACAAATTATTAATGAAAACAATTATTATTAGGAAAAGAGATTAACTGATATTTGTTACTCCAACGCAATGCTTATGTTGTTTACGTTGTTATTTCCGAACACTTTGGATTTAGTACGGTACTAAACACATTTCCTGACAATTACAACTTCAACTCACTTTTTCGTTTAATGTGTTATGTGAAGGCAAGACGATTGCAGGACCGTAGCCAAAAAAATCGACTGTGGGTGGTGTTCATCAGTAGTGGTACGCGCGCGCAACCTGCCACCTAAATCTTGCATAGGCCCGACCCAGTATAATTCAGATTCAATTATCATTCTAATTCAATTGTTTGGTCCATCAAAGGCTCCAATTTTCCATATTCAAACCCCTCCATAACAATTCTAGTTACAAGCCTGATATATAATAAACAAACAACACGGGATAAATGCATAGTAGTAGTAGGCATAATACCATGGAGTGAGTGAAATTTCACCCTTCTCTTCTATATAAAACCAGTCATTACAGTATGTACCTAGTGGAAATGTCGTAAATGCTGCTTATACAGTAATAGTAAATTATTTTCTAATAATTAAGGCATTATTTAGTCGATTACTTGGTCTTTCTTTGTTCATGATTCACTTACCCACTATTTTGATTAAATAAATGCGACCGACTGAAAAAATCCCTGGTTTCTTTATTGATAAATATTTGTTTAACCTTCCTTAAAGTTGTTTACGGTTCTAAAAGTTTGATAAAAAGGCAAACTATTATGAATCACTGGAAGGTACGGCAAACAATGAAGTTTGGTAATAATTAGAGAGCTGATTGTGGGTCGTGTAGGCCTAGCCTACGGTTTGAGAAAGTAATGGCGCACAAAACATATTTCTGAAGACGATTGATTTCGGCCTTTGTAGGCCTATACATAGTTATCCTCAACTTGGGGTTAGGCCTAGATAATATATGGTCTTATTATTATGACCTATGAGCCATTACATTTAGGTTTAGTAGTTTGATATCTATATTTATTTTATATATTGGTATCTATATTTCCTCATTATCATAGTAAATTTCCGTAATAGGCCTACAGCACAAAATGTGTTGGTCTACTACATTACTGTTAGCTTTCATACTCCTTTAGAAGATAACTTAAAGATTAGTGATTTTTAAATTAAATTCCGACTGTTTCAATTCTGACCATGGACACATTTTGTAAACAACCTATTCCACAAACTTTTATGTCAATCCCTTCTTTTCTGGTATGATATACAGTACTGGATTTTCCATAAACAAATGTACAGTACTATTTATATAGTGGATGATTGTACAATGATTTATATTATTGACCTATAGTGTTTTGATTATGAACCGATGTTTTATACCAACAGCTTCATAAATTAAATACTGTAATTCTTCCGAGTTAAATCCGTATAGAACTTCTTTTCTGAATTGGGTCACCTCTTCAGTTTAACCATTCTGCAAACTATCTCATTACGATTTGTTTCGGCCTACACACGGATAAATCATCGTGTTATGTTCGTATATTGAAGAATGTCGCAGAGCCTGTCCTGTCTTCGTATTATTGATTTACATAGGTATGCGTGACCAGTACTAATAATTTTTCGTTGATGCGTTTCAACTTGTGCTACATCGGTATCCCACGCAAATAAAGCTTGGTTCCCACGAGTGACGCAACGCAACGCAATGACGTATTGACGCAAAGTGCTGTATTGCGTAATCACAAGTGGGAACCGACGACGCAACAGCGCTGCAAACATCGCAGGTTTGATTTCACGCAGGAGGCGGGGGCAAACACAATTATCGGAAAGGCATTTTTTTACGTTGCGTAGGTTGCGTCGCTATAGTGGAAACCAAGCTTTAAACATGATGGCGAGTCTCGACAAACCGCGCGCGGATAAAGTAGAATTCATCCACGGACAAACTAACACGCAATTTATATTCAACTACTGTATACCTCTTTGATATTCATTAGAATTAGATTGGTAAGCTTGGTTCCCAAGGACTTAAAGCGCGACGCAAGTCAATTGATTACTCAAACGTTGGATTATTCGTACTGTCGCTTGTCATGCATTGGTCAACTCGCTTGCGTTGCGTTAACATCGTTGCGTTTACACATCTAGTTTTTCTAGTGGAAACCAAGCTTTATCGGTATCCCACGTAAAATAATGACTAGTCTGACAAACCGCGGATGAAGCAACATTCTTCCACATACAAAAATTATCATTGATAATAAATTACATACAACTTTCTATTTTTTAAAAATGCAACAATAATCTTAAACTACAGCACATTACTCTTAACCTAACCTTATATGATACAGTACAGGCACCACATGTGATTTAAATTAGATGCTGTATTACCAAATTCCTATTATTATACTTTGGAAATAGATAGTATGTGGCGTATCCGGATATTCACCCCCTGGACATTTACCCCCCGGAAAACTACCCCCGGACAACCACCACCTGGACCACTACCCACTTAGGACAACTACCCCTTTAGGACAACTACCCCCCGGACAAATACCCCCCGGACAACTACCCCCTTAGGACAACAACCCCCTTAGGACAACTACCCCCTGGACAACTACCCCCCGGACAATTACCCCCTAGGAAAAATTACCCCCCGGACAATAACCCCCCGGACAATTACCCCCCCCCCCCAGGTAATTACCCCGCGGACAACTACCACTGACACAATACTCCCCGTAGGACAACTACTTCCTGGACAATACTCCGAGGGCAAATAATCTTATAGGACAACTACCTCCGTAGGACAACTAACCCCTGGACAACTACCCCCTGGACAACTACCCCCCGGACAATTACCCCTAGGAACAATTACCCCCTGACAATTACCCCCGGAGAATTACCCCCCCCCCCCTGGGTAATTACCCCGCGGTCAACTAACTCTGACACAATACTCCCCGTAGGACAACTACTTCCTGGACAATACTCCGAGGGAAAATAATCTTTTAGGACAACTACCTCTGTAGGACAACTAACCCCTGGACAACTACCCCCTGGACAACTACCCCCCGGACAATTACCCCTAGGAACAATTACCCCCTGACAATTACCCCCCGGAGAATTACTCTCCCCCCCCCCGGGTAATTACCCCGCGGACAACTACCTCTGACACAATACTCCCCGTAGGACAACTACTTCCTGGACAATACTCCGAGGGCAAATAATCTTTTAGGACAACTACCTCCGTAGGACAACTAACCCCTGGACAACTCTCCCCGGACAATTACCCCTAGGAACAATTACCCCTGACAATTACCCCCCGGAGAATTACCCCCCCCCCCTCCCCCGGGTAATTACCCCGCGGACAACTACCTCTGACACAATACTCCCCGTAGGACAACTACCTCCTGGACCTGGACAATACTCCGAGGGCAAATAATCTTTTAGGACAACTACCTTCGTAGGACAACTAACCCCTGGACAACTACCACCCAGAAAACTATCCCTTTAGAACAACTACCCCCCGGACGGACAACTACCACCCAGACCATTCAACAACCTGACTCTGCAACAGTGTATAATAGGAATTAATAACTATATTTTAATTCGTTACTTTGACGAATTACTATTCATTATTGTAAACAAAAGTAAAAGATTGAACATAAATATAGCCTGGTATAAACTGAAGATTGTCACACATGATCATAGGATAGTCGAACGTATTATATAGAACTCCCTGTATTTACTGTAAAGACTGGGTTCGCTAATAATAATAATAATTTTTGCGTGAGGACAATGCTTCGATAACCACTGGTCTTAAAAGAATTAATTTTTGTCTCAAATTTGTCATATATGTATTTTTGTACACTTGAAGAATAATAGCACTTTTGATATTTGACCTCAATGTTCACTCACCGAATAAACGGCGATCTTTAAATAAATTCCCCTCAAATAAACGGTGACCATGTCACTCCCATGAAACATCATATGGAATAATCGGCGTCTATTTCCATTAGATTATACCCCTCTCCCATTGAATAAACAACTTTCTTCCAATAAATGTACACCTAAAAACCACCTAAACAATAAACAGCCCAGGCCGTTTTTTCAATAAAGGGTCTAGCGTGCTGTTAAACAGAATAATCGGTTAAAAACGGGTGTTTCGAAACTAGAGACCCGAGACCAGAGACCAGAGACCCGAGACCCAATACGAAAAGAGAGACCTAAATATACGAAAAGGAAGACCCACGTACGAAAAGGGAGACCCCACTATACAAAAAGGGAGACCCCACTATACGAAAAGGGAGACCCTAATATACGAAAAGGGAGACCTAAATATACGAAAAGGGAGACCCAAATATACGAAAAGGGAGACCCAAATATACAAAATGGGAGACCCAAATATACGAAAAGGGAGATCCACTATAAGAAAAGGGAGACCCCACTATACGAAAAGAGAGACCACACTATACGAAAAGGGAGACCCTAATATACGAAAAGGGAGACCCTAATATACGAAAAGGGATATATATATATATTGGGTCTCGGGTCTCTGGTCTCTGGTCTCGGGTCTCTAGTTTCGAAACACCCGTTAAAAACAGATGATTTCATTTTTACAGAAACCGGTCCTATATATTTGTCTACTTTTGGATTGCGGGGGGGGGGGGGGGGGAGGGGGTGGTAGTTAACCGGGGGTAGTTGACCGGGGGGTAGTTGACCGGGGGTAGTTACCCGGGAGGTAGTTATCCTAAGGGGGTAGTTGTCCTAAGGGGGTGGTTGTCCGGGGAGTAGTTGTCCGGGGGGTTGTTATCCTAATGGGGGTAGTTGTCCTAAGGGGGTAGTTGTCCGGGGGGTAGTTGTCCGGGGGGTAGTTGTCCTAAGGGGGTAGTTGTCCGGGTGGTAAACATCCGGGGGTAACTGTCTAGGGGGTAGGTGTCCTAGAACCAATTTGTGGAGATACAGCTCTGGGAATCGGTATAAGATAAGAGGGCTCACGGTCGTGAAGATAGACCTAAATCACCATGAAGATTTGATTTGATTTGAATTTATTTGGAAAATCATCATAAAAAATACATACAAAGTGATAACATTGAAGAGGTTTTAACCGATTTCGGCTACGAACTTACAACAATAGCAGTTAAAATGTACTTAACATCCGTGACGCTTGGATGTCTTACGCAATCCATCATCGACGAACCTAACCCTCTAAAATGCCATCAATTTATTGTTATTATCCTCGTAATCCATACACATTTTCTGCCGTAATCACATTCATAAATTGATATTTAAAGACGTATTGATCTTTCGTAAAAAAATGTTTAAAAAAAAAACTGACATTTTAAAATTTAATTTTATATACAAAAACATTTTGATCTCACATAATCCTTTTCCATGTGTCATCTATTTGATGTAAACTGTTGTCAGTGATTTTGAATTTTGAAGTGTGATGTTTCCAAATATGGTATTGATATGCCCAAATATGGTAATAACATCATCATGTACATATATGGGCACATCAGATTTGTTTGTCACATAAAGTTTGATAGTGTAGACACAGAGCTTCAGAAAACGTAGGAAACAATTGCACAATAAATGAAATATTCTGTCGACGAATCATCTGACAGATAAGAACAGAAAAGACTGAAAAAAGTGCATTCGTATTGAAATATGTAAGACCTGTCTTACAGCGGTGCTGTTAATGAGATGGTAATGTGTTGACAGTTTAGTAGAAACCATAGTAGACCATTCAGTAATCTTGCTAATTACTTAATTGCCTGATAAATCAGGCCAAGGGTGAGAATTATGTCTATTGATATCCCATTCTAGGGAACCATTCATTGAAATTGACACGTCAAGATGTAACAGTTACTACACGAGAAATTAAGTACCAATTAAGACACCAGGGGCATTTCATACATTACAAGCTTTGTGTGGATTAACTTCTGATCAACCTTGTTGAAAAGATATTTGTAAAAGTAGGGTCTAATGCATCTACAATTTGCAATGTTCTGACGTCAAGGGTGTGAAATGAGTAGAACCAGTGTAAAATAGGGATGTGTCCTGTATATAATATAAGGTTTGTCGTAGTGTTAAACAAACAATTCATAATTGATTGCGAGACGCTGTATACTATACGATTGGATAGATACATTTATTAGACATGTTACAATCAGATTTCCTACAAATAACCTAACGGCACCGATGGCGTTTCATAGCAAATATAATGTAATATATAAAAATCAAAGTTTACTCTCTCGAAGAATATTATTGGTAAAACAATGTCGTGTTGTGTGTGAAAATGTTACTTGAACCTACACATTATATATTTATAACTGTTGTTGTCAGAGAAGTCATGGTTAGTCAGACAGACATGTTAGTACATTGTTCAGAATGATACATTGTTTAAGATGACACTCTAAGTTGTTGTGCACATTTGTAATGATTACTAATACCAACTGAATGCAATTTAAAACACGTGAACCATTAAGTTCATTGACCTTTGGCAATTATAACCGTGTGAATTACAAAATAGAAGGAAACAAACAATTTAGGGACCATATGAAAATTAATTTTACTGCAGTTACTATGGAGGAACTACAATACATATTGTATTATTTTATTTATGAACATGAGACACTGTAAAAGTGTGTAGGCCTATCAAACAAATTACTAAATAATTTCATAATCGTAAGCAGGTTAATAAGATAGTTACTTCAGTAGTAGACTTGCCCCAAGTCTGTATTATTATTGTCTTTTTTATGTTAGTCCACCAGTCGACGTTTCGATTCGAGTTGTATACGTATGAAACGTCATATATGCCAAAATATTTATCTATTTACTAATATTAAGTCAAAACTCCGCCTGGAACCCAGACTACGTCAGTAGCTGCAGTATTAGAGAATGCTGTCATGGCGTGATTATAGGCTACTTCTAATCTCAATTGTGGAATTTGCGTACGGAAATACCTTTAAAAATCAAGTTATTTTATTTGTTCATGACGTATTCAATACATTTGTAGGCCTACTTATAGAATTTAAAGAACGATGAAAAATGTAACTGTGTCGTTTTAATTATGACACTTCCCCCAGCCTGCATCACACATTTGCAAGAACTGTTTTATTGTCAAATATAAATTATAGTAAAATAATTCACAAGCTTTATTGAATTTATGTTTCAATATTTTAAAAATTAGTATCCTTTTATGATTGAATCACTTTGGAATCTAGATGGTGATTATATATACACATAACTGTTAAAGCATTCAAATAAAGTACATCAGTGCCACGGGTGTCGACAGGTGCGCTGGTTCCCGCCGTAGTAAGTACGTACAATGTTAGGTATTTTAGGATTATGTGCTGATGACAGATTTTCTGTCCCGGTAGATATGTCTGTCTAGGATGACGGTGGTCTGCCAAATGAATCCGTTTAGGCTTTTATTTAAAGGGGAAACAATTTTGGGTAACAAGACTTAACCCGTGCATATCGGAATTAGTCACTTTAAGCTTGGTTTCCCACCAGGCAGTAAACAGCACCAAGAATTTGTATAGACTGAACCAAACTTTATGCATTTATTCGTTCAGTTATTTGGTCAAAAACATTGTCAACATATGCACAAAAATAAACATCAAATAGGTATAAAACTGCAATAAAACAATACAAAGCAGAAAGAACGAGTTAAGATATTGATAAATTACAGTCATAAAAGATTAAAGTAAATTGGCCCTAACGCCGAAATAATTAAACGTGTTTAAATTGGAATGAACCATGATCATAAAAATACCCAATTCAATTTGAATCAGCATAAAAAAATGACGTCAGTAGGCGTATTTTGTATAGACACTACATTGCTTATTAATTTGACGGGTCGATTTGAAATAGGCCTAATAATAGGCCTACAGTTCCAGAGCACGTGTTCACCGGAAATATATTAATAATAGACAATAATAGAAATTACATTAATCCTTGATAGACGAAAAACAGGTCATTAACATTATATTTAAGGGGGAGATTTGGATCTACCGAATAAATTACATATTGGCGCACCATACGATATGACGTGCACGTGCGTCCAACTTTCTCACACTAAAATTCCATACATCAGTCTTCAGTACAGTTGCCTACTTCATTGTTCAGCCTAAGGACTAGCTGACGAACTGACTAACAATAGATAGGCCTCTACCATAACAGACGTACTATTTAAATTCGGTTTAAGCCTGTCAAATCATTAATAGCTATTAACTATTAAATTGCTATTATTATTAACTTTAGCTATATAATTCATCTCATTACTTAACAAGGTCGACTAATTTACAAACGTATACCGCGCTCAAAATACGTACGGTACCTACATTTATAAAACACGAGAACCAATAAGAAATTAATTAATTATGACGTACCATGACGATTTAAAGGATTCATGCACATTATCTCCCACGCAATTTCGTTGAACTTTATCACATCCCTGGTGAAACTTGAATGAAGCATTAAAATGTTGGTATGCGAATGACATTAATATATATATTTATTAATCAAATTTCGTATTAGTAAAACATGATGCCAGATTAAAACATTACTAGGCCTAATACCGTAATTAGTACGAACACTACATGTATCAATCAAAGCGTCCAAAAGAACTGTAGATATTTGTAGGCCTACTTTTACAACGCTGAATTTATTAGATGTGGAGCCGTAGGCCGACCTGCTCCTCAACTTCTTGAGTCCCATATAAGATAATTAATGTCAGGCCTACTTGATCTTAGTTATGTTAGTTATTTTGTATCAGTTGAGAGCAAGTGCTGCTCCTCTACTAAAACTATAATATCTTAATACAGTAGTAATACTGATTATTATACCATAACCGACTTCCAATCCGTTTAGTTTTTTATTTAATTAGCCTATAGGAAGGAAAAAACTAATTTGTTCTTTCATAGGCCTAATGGCAATATCATTACCTGTCAAGTTTTGTGTGATGTTTTATATAGTCATCGTAGGTGCAAAGTGCATCTCATGGTGACATTAAATATCGTGGTTAAACACATGTAAGAGTTGGGTACACATTAATGTCACCGTGTCACTAAATAAATCGTGTGCGTACAAACAGCCAGAGTTCTTGTGGAACCGTCAACCACGATATTTGACATTTCTACATTATAGTCTGATGTACCATTTGTTTGCTTTCTATGATTAAAGAATTACAAAATAAATTTAGTACCGACTATAAACAATACAGTTAGGCCTATGAAGTAAGATTTGGTACACCGTTTCATTGACAAAATCGTGTGCGTACAAACAGCCGGAGTTCTGGTGAAACCATCAATAACGATATTTGACATTTGTACATAGCATGATGTTTTCATTCTGTGAGCATTATGAACTAAATTTAGTGCCGACTATTAACAATAAAGTTATGAAGTAAGAGTTAGGTACACCATGCCATTGACAAAATCGTAGTGGAACCATCAACCACGATATTTGACATTTTGTACATACAGTATATACACAGATGTGTATTTGTTTCCTTTCTATATAAACTAAATTCAGTACTGACTATAAACGGTTATGCAGTGTAGGAAATCCATGAATTAACTTGTTTGTTTAGAAAGTTGGCAATAAGTTTGGCCCAATTTCCAAAAACCAGGAAATGTATTCGTTTGTAAATATTTGTGTCGCTATAATAAAAACACAGCTGTTTTATTGTATTTTACGTTTTATTACAAGACACGTCCTCCTACACATTTGTAATAAAACAGTTAATTTTTTTTAGCGTTCATATTTTTTTTCTCGTCATATGAGGCCTACGCGTTGGCGTATAGGCTATTCACACTTGTACCGTTTCACGAACCGGAAGACGGCCGCCGTTCAATTATTTCTGATTTTCCAATTATTGAACAACGACGCCGTCTTCCGTTCCGTGAATCGGAACAAAGTGCTTTATTACCGTTAGATTAATTTTATCTTCTCTGGTTTATTATAACCGCAGACTGTTTTGGGGTGCCGCAAAAACAAAACGACGTTATGGTAATACGACAGATTATGTAACCGCAAACTGTTTTGGGTGCCGTAAATCAAACGTTAAAATTATATAATACTCAACCGTCGTCATAAAGATGAAATAAATAATTTCGTTTTCACATTTTATTATTTATGATACATATGTTATGAAATGTTTAAAGCAAACAAAAAATTTCCCCCGTGCTCAAATCATGTTCTTATACTGTATTGCCAATTTTAGCCTCATCCAAATGTGTTTGTAATATATTTAATTGCTGTATATCAAAAGGTGCCTAGAAAGATGATTAAGATCTTTGATCAAGATAAAGCAATTCTTATACATTCGGAATTTAACAGTTTTCTTTGGCACAATATTTTTTCTTATTCTGTTTGGCTATTTTATTGATTGTTTTTATTGTATAACACTGCTTTGTAATGTCAATAATACATATGGATATATAACAACATCAGTGTGACTTTTGTTTGATTAACATTTAGTATACAAACATAGAGCCTGATAAATTAATTGATAACGCACCGGTAATGATCTCATTCCGCATGTGGAAAAGTCAAATATCTACCGTGGATTGTTTGTTACAGAAACATAAAGATATAAATATATCAATCAATTCCTTAGATTTTGCAATGATATCCGGTGGTATTTTTTTTATAAAATACACTTCCTTTTTAAATCATAAATTTATATACTGTATCATTCAGAATTCCCTAAATTCTACTATGGCTAATTTACTTGTATCATATTTATATTATATTTAATGTCGTATTCAATTGAATTTAATGCTCTAAACTTTTGAGCTTTCGTTTTCTGTCGGCAGATGGAGCAGAGCCGTGTACTAGGCTTATTTTTATATATTTTTAAATTTCGTTTTACAAGTTTAAGTATTATACTTATGAAACGTCATATGTGCCAAAATATTTATCTTTGTATTAATATTAGGTTAAAACCCCTTCTGTAACCCAGACTAAGCGTTGTACCAACTACCTGGTCGGAGAAGGTGGATATTATAGGCGCATGCGTTAGAGGTCCAGTCTATTCACCGTTACTGTATTTGGTTGATTCAAAACATGTACATGATTGGTATATAAAGATACAAATATAACGTTTTGATATCTCAATTATCAGTTAAATTAAATTGACAGGAGAGTTTGTGCTTTATGTGAACTTGCCACAAATCAATGCTTTTATATTTGTGCTCTATCTTTTTAATCTGACGGTCAAATAAAGAACGGGAGCGAAATCAAACGGTCAACAAGTTAGGCCTACAATGAGTGTTAAAATTCTCACGGGTAAATCATGATTTAACCTACATTTATGTGTAGAGCTAATAAAAATATCGAGAAAAATACACAACATAAAAGACAGAGTCACGAAGGATAGATATGCACCCAACACCCACACAAATGATCATCCATTGGGTTTATTCAACTGGGGATGAAAGTGGGGGGGGGGGGGGGGGGGGGGAGGGGACGAGATTGTGAACGCGTGCGAGCTACTAAACAAATATAAACATGATCAGTCCATGGAGCTGTTTTTTACCTCCAAGGTCTAACCCAGTGCAGAGCAGTTCAAACATTATTTAAGTGCCAAATACAATAATCTATTTCCGTAAGTCTAGTGTATCATTTTGGTATATTGCATATATCAATTCCAGATTTGTTTACTTTGACGTCAAAATGGACCGTAAAGTAAGTATATTAACACACTATTAAATTACTAAACAGTCACTTATTTTTTATTATTGATTATAAGGGTATAATCTAGGTTACACATGGGTGGCCACTCCAGAATATACATATGGTATACCGGTGCTTGCGAAGATCATTAACACTTGGTAAGATGTACATAAAGATGTACTGTATATGATATAATAAATAAGTAGCGATTGCTATCCACCCATGTGACCCCAACACAGCACATCTCACGAATGGGCCAATACTTTTAAATTGAAGTGGAATTTAACGTTCTATATTTTGCATTTTATTATATTTTGTCGACGGGTCGCCCCTCCCCTACTCTCCCAATCAAGGAAAGACAATTATTGGTTTTTATAGTACATGTTATATACTTGATATAAATGATTGTAGATGGCAAAACATAATTTCAATAGTACAGTTATGCAGTGTTTAATCCCCGAACAAAACAATTTGTACGTCACCAAAATATTGATGTATGAAAATGGGTTGAGCTTTCATTTTTCTAAACTTTTTCTTTATTCTGATATAAATAATAATAATAAATCAAATCATTACAGATTAGAAAGAGACGTTCTAAAAAATACTCAATGTGTAGTTCGTTTGTTTAATCCTTATATGGTACCGATAATGAATAAAGGACATAATCCATGTTTGTGTGTACATTCATGAATAGCAATGAAATATGACCTATTACGTGAACTCTTGAAATCTTTTCTTTTTTAAATATAGCCGTGGGATATTATAAACAAACAAGAATACTGTGTGGACAGTTGGATTAAGAAAATGGCTAAGCTGGTAAGATTTTAAAGTATGTGCGAAATAAGAATTGAGTTATAAACCATCATTCATAATAGCACAATATAGTGATATAATTGACCATTCTATTTTGTTGATATAAGGAGTTATTGACCATACCGTATGTAAAGCAAATATATATGTTCAAAATTAAAATCTACAGAAAAAAAATATCAACATTAAAAAGCAGCAAGTAATTTTTAAAAAGCAAATCGTTTTAAACACGATAAATACTTTGCTTAGAGAGTAGAGAAATAGAAAATAAGAAAATATTGAGCCCACTAAAATGTATTATCTTACTATCACAGATTGTATGTAACATACTTCCGTAAAATTGAAAACATGGTCCACATAATGTGTTTAATAATATATATATATATATACATGTATACAGTTATAAACATTAGGCCCTATAATATTATAGGCCTACTAAAGTACTAATATTTTATATCAGTCTTTCAATGGAACATACACCCTGTGGTGTTGTGGCGCCACTCCAATATGACTCACGACAAGACTCTGATGAAAGTACACTTAATGTATTGTATGTAAACCATATAGGCCTATAATTTACAGATATCATATAGTACTTTCCGTCTCGCATGATGACATAAAGTATACTATAAACAAAAACAAATTTCTTGAAAATCCGGCGGCAAACAGATAGGCATGACAGTACCGGTATTGCAAACATTAATTTTTCTGGGCATATAACAGCCAACAATTCTGAAGATGATGCTGAATTTTTCGTTCCAAGATCTTTACTGGAGGAATCCTTGTCCGTGATCTTTAGTTTTTATAAATTCCCCAAAGAAATTGATTTGGGGGTTGGGGGAAATGTTTGTCACATTTGTATTATTTTACAACTTTAGTGTTTAACCGCTGATTATCGGAAAATAAATAATCTTCACATAGGGGCCTACCGTACATAAAGTTTAAACTTACTTCGAACTTCGAATGCCCTTTTGAGTTTTCGTATTTACATCTAATCGTCTGATCTATACAGACTATTACCACCACTTCCCTCGCGGGCATACATAGGGCATACGTTAGTCCCCTTTGTGTGCATTTAATATTGGTGGTAATGTATGAGTGGCCGAGAACTGGGAAAACTCGGCATGTTTCAATCTACTATATTAGGCATAGAAGCAGACCTCTTATCGTTCATAACGAAATGAAGGATTGCAACGTCTGGCAATCATAAAACTCTACATGAGGCAACAAGAAATAAGTCAAGAAATTAATAATTGTAAAGCCTTAAATATGGATCAAATTTAACCTGAAAATAAAGCTATAGCGACCACGACCAGGCTTGGTGTTTGTAGACATGTTGTAGCAGCGGGTAGGCCCACTTATCAAGGACATAACCCCAACAAGTTCAGAAAGACTTTGACAATGAACAAGTTGCAGTTTATAAGTATTAAAAAGTATGGCACTTCAAGCTGTCATATATTCAGAAAATAGAGATATCTTTTTATAAAAAGATATATTAATAGATCAAACGGCAAATTACTGGGTCTATAGTGAAAACACCACATTACCGCTCATTAATTACAAGCAGAAAACGAAAAAAAAATGCATTAAATCGGTATATCAACCAATAGTCTACATTGGCGGATACAGGATTTTGTTTTAAAAGAGGAAGACAGGCTTTACAGAATCAAAACCTAATTGACTATAAAACCTTTAAGAGATAATGCATTTCTAACATGTACAATAAATCGAAAAACAAGTCAACGAAGTAAGGGTTTTAGAAGAAATGTTTAATCGAATGTAAACACTTATTTAAGAAATAAACAGCGACTTCGATAAAAATTTAATAATAAACACAACGTATTACTGTATATTTAGCCGTACATATTGTAAAGAGAGCTAAAGCAGGAGACAAAGAAGCATTTTGCCACTATTATCGGGTACTTAAAAAGTCGAATTTAGGCTATAACACCACTCCAGGCAGTGAATAACGCAAAGATATTAATACAACTACAATAGTTGGTGTTATACATTCTAGAGTTTCTTAATATTAGGGAAATAAATTTAAAAAAAAACAGATCACGTTCTTAAAAATGTTGCGAAAAAGAAATTTAACAATTGTATTAATATTTTAAATGTTTTTTGTCTGGAATTGGATTTTATTTTTAGCCCTTCTGAATGTTAGTATTGTTGTAAACTTGGTGATCATTTAGAATAAAATGATCACCTATTGTTATTGTATTAAATCTTTTGAAATTTTAGATTTGTACATATTTGAATTAACTTTTAAATGCATTTTATACAGTATTTGTATACTTTTTATATTACAATTTAAATGCGCATTTCAGTTATTTCTTAATTGAATTGAACAATACACATTTTTTTTTAATGGAAAAAGGACAAGTTATGCGTTTATATTTACTATTAGGATGGAGTCGGAGTGAACTTGAATTCATGTATACTTGCTTTATTTGTCAGCACTTAAATTGATTGATTGATTAATTAAAATGATGTAATTTATTAACAATTAAAAATATAAGATAATTCAGAAAGTTGAAATAGTTAAAAAGTTAGCCATAATAGAAAATCCATAGCCTATAGTGGGTAGTACTAGGTACAGTAGGCACAAAAGCAAATATGTAAAAACAAATACTAATTAATATGAAATTAAGTATTAGTAGTGAATCTATTACATTGTGTACTGTATCAAACTAATTCAGTGCTAATAGATGCATGACATGGTATCTTCACAAACAATAATAAGTTCATATTAACGTTTGAGTAAACATGGCTAGCATGACAAAGAATTAAAATTCTTCATTCTTAAAACGTGAACCTTCTGCCCAGCATCGAACTTCCTTGACCTTTCATTACTGTTATCATTAACCATTAAAAAACTATTATTTTTTACTACAGTACTATTAGTAGGCCTACCTTATATGGCCCATTCTTGTAAGATGTCGACATGATTGGTATCAATATCCACTATCTAAATTCATTCCACGGTCCAAGTCCACACGATAGATAGCCAAAACAAATTAAGCGGCCTGTTTTTGTATACTTCCAATTGTTATTCCGTGTTCTTCTAATAACGGTAGCACGGTAGCAAATCATAAGCCAATTAGCTCCAACATTTACGGTATGAAACATTTATACTTGTGACATTGAAAGTGTTGGTATGCGCATGCGCTGTGTATTAATTTCGTTACGGTCTGGTAAATTTAGAATGAATGATTTGTGTTTAGTTACGAGCACGAGGTGGCGAAGGGTCTTGTGTCGAATGGAGGAGTATGTCCTCTCAAAACAAACATTTTAGTTCCTTGTATTGTTTGTTTCCGATTTGTTTGATGACTGTTGATTGCGTGGACTGTACATGCATCATGAGGTCATTGATTATAGGAAAATGGAAGGAACAATCAAGTCGCCTTTCTTTTCTTAAATGAACTTCCCAGACCGTTCGCAGATGCTGCAGTCCTACTAGAAAGCCCATCAGTCTTCATTAGAAAAGTTCACATTCATTTTAACTGTTTGTCCTATGTCTTTTGTGTAAAATGACTTTGGGGTTGGGTCAACCGGCTCAGCTGCAGTGATTAAGTTCACTTTGGTTTACCCTGTTCTCCCCAATTTTAGTTTTTTATGCATATACTGAAACAGACCGAATAAATAATGAAATGAAATATTGCATTAAGCCAAATATAATAATACAATGCCAAATAAAATACTGAGCGGAGGAAATCTAAGTTTGTTTTAAAAAGGGACCGATGCAGATATAGGCCTACCTAAAAACGCTACTATTAAGGGACACACGAGGAGGGACATTTTTTTTTGTGTAAACACAAATTGTGTTAAAAAACGAATTAAAAAATGAATTTTTGAATTTACTAAATCTTTCTAAAATGAAATCTCCCGCAAAAAGACCTACTGCACTTTTGCAGGCTTTGAGGGCGCTCTACCATGTTTTGGAACGAGTTAAACAAAATCTACATTTAAACGATCGAGACAGTGCACATAATACGCGCGAACTTATGGAAGGACTGCCCTCCAACTGTGCTCATCTAACGCTATGAAAAGTGTAGGCCTACTATGGAAAATATTTTATTCGTAAACAATAATATGGAATATTTATGAGTAGAATGGGTAGAATTTCATGAGTTAGGATCTGTTCACAGTGCTGTATTCGACGAGGCCGCACCTGACAGTATATACTTCCATTCAACCAACACAAACTCATGCTACTACTAACTGAATCGAATGTTGAACGCTAGCCCCGCTAAAAAAGACAGCTCTCGCATTTTTGGCAACGTCAACTAGGTTGGTACCGTAAATCTTCTAATAGTCCTAACCCACACTCTAATAGTAACCCACCTAATAGTAACCCACCTAATAGTAACCCACCTAATAGTAACCCATCTTATAAGTCAATCTATAATAATAACCCAATACTCTAATAGTGACGCATGTGGGAATTACTATTAGAGTCACAACAACTTATGATGCAGCCGTTTAATAAGGAGATAATGCACGTTGATCTCGGGAGTGGGGGAGGATCGAGTGCTTTTGAGTTTATAAAATAAAGTTAGAGTTCAACCAAATTTGTTTATTCGTACTGTTTTATTATTTTGCTATTACTTTTGCTGACCGCAAAAGTTGAGGGTGGGTTACTATTTTCAGGTGCCTAATTTAAGATTAGTAATAGTAACCCACTAGTGAATAGAGATCCCTCTTCTTCCTAAAAAACAATCAAAGAATAATAGCCCATGGTTACAATTAGAAAATTTAAGGTATTTGACGACACTCACATCCTACCGCGTCGCACATTTTCTCAAGAAAATTCACGGCACGGCAAATGAATGGTTGTGTTATGAAATAGTATAATTATAAAGCAGTAGTCAGAGAAGAGTGAAATTACAGTGTAATTTCACTCTTTCCTGGTACTAGTACAGTAAAATTGTATACAATCATTGGATCATTACAAAACATTTAAAGTAAATGTAATCGTCACGCATAGCGGACGAGGACCACTCCATAGAAAGAGATTGAAGAGTAATCCCTAATCTATAGCTAGAACAAAAAGTGGCTTACCGACATAACGTCTGCTAACTTATTAAAGATAACATATCATACGTACACCTACGTAAAAACGTGTTCTTGTCCGATATGGTCTTTCACACTGACACACGGTGTGCATTTCAACACTCCTGGAATAAATACTTTTTTCGGATACAATATCCCATGGGAACCATATCCATATGAGAGCATACATTTTTTTTTCTTTATGTGGAAGCATCCCACTTTTATTTCAAACAAACATCATATAGAAAACAGTAATATATATTTATAAAACAAACCATTTTTGTTAATTGATAATGTATGTATCATTTCTATGCAGATGATATACAACTACGTTTCTGTCAAGCCTTGCCAGACTGAGATTCTGACCGCCGTAAAACGGTTAGAATCATGCACTGCTGAGATTAGAAAATGGATGGGCTCCATTCTCCAACTTTTTCAAGCTAAATGATAAAAAGACCGAGGTGATCCTATTTGGTTCTGTTCAGCAGAGAAAAAAGATCCGGTTTGATGGCCTACATATTGGTGGCGTACTAGTCAATCCATCATCAGAAGTTCGTAACCTTGGTGTACAACTTGATTGTAAAATGATCACATATCAACAAAATCTGCCGATCTGCTATTTTCCATTTATGTAACATCGCCAAGATCAGACGTTACTTGAACTATTGTGCAACAGAGCAGATTGTACATGCTTTTGTTACCAGTCGGCTTGATATGGGAAATTCCCTGCTGTATGGTCTGCCAAAGAAGCAGTTGCGGACTCTCCAGAAGGTGCACAATTTGGGCAGCTCGCTTGGTCATGATCACGTCACACCATTGTTCAAAAAGTTAAATTGGCTACCCATGGAGTCACGTGTTAAATTTAAGATCCTGCTGCTGGTGTTCCGATGCCTAAATACTTGCGCTCAGAATTGTTGACAGTCAAGAAGGGAAAGCGAGAACTAAGATCTAGTCATCAGGTGCTACTGGACATTCCAAGGAGCAAACATAGTTTGGGAGATCGGACTTTCAGTGTTGCTGGACCTAGGCTCTGGAACCACCTACCCTTGAACATTAAACACACATCATTATTGAGTCACTTTAAGTCACTACTCAAAACTCACCTTTTCTGATTTTTTTTACAGTGCCATGAGCAATGAATGTTGGAATGGCGCTCTATAAATCGAACGATTGATTGATTGATTGATTGATATATATAAAATAAAATATAAGTATAATCAATGTATAAGATTATAAAAGAAAGGAAATGTATTAATGATGACATGTATAACAATTAATTAAAGATAAAAACGCATCGTATTTGTATTTATGAAAACATTGTTCAAAGAGAAAAAAACAATTTGTTAATTCGATAACGCAGGTATAAAGAAAGGTATATAAGATTATAAAAGAAAGAAAATGCATTAACGTTAACATGTATAACAATTAAAGATAAAAACGCATTTTAAGTTGTATTTATTTTCAAGCAAAAGTAAGAATTAAAAAGATAAAAATTGTTAAAAAGTTAATTGATAATGTATGTACAAAGATTATAAAAGAAATGAAATGCATTGATGATGACATGTATAAAAAATAGAAAATAATTATGGTGAATAATGATAATAGGTATAGTAATGGTAATTCAAGCAGATGATAACAAAAATGCAATTGTATAAATGTATATGAGAGCATACATGGGTTTCCCATATGGGATTCCACTATTTTTGCACCCAAGAACCATTTGGGTCCCACATGGGAAGGCCCACATAGCCCATTATATAAACCATATAAGCTTTAGTCTCAGTTACCTTCCTCATTACGCCAATTAGCTGTTACTGAATCTTTTCCTCATCTTTTATCATCTATTGACTCTTTCCTTCATGATAATTATGTTTAATTCTTTCTTTTTTAAATTTATTAATAAGTTTTTTTTTGTTTATTTTTAATTAAATTTTTTTAAAATCATATTTGTTCTTTTTTTGTTTTTTTGTTGTTTTTTTCTGTATACTCACAGCTTTATACTTTATTTGTTTATAATTATATTTATTTTAGTTAAGATCATGGGACTGCTGACTCTTGTAGTTACAGTAATCGTATTACTTTAGCAGTCCCTGACCAATTTCATCTTTGTACATTATATATATGTTTTGTTGGTCGAATAAATAAATGAAATGAAATGAAATGAAATATGGGGCCCATATTGCAAAGCATATGGGTATCATGTTGTGTTTCCCATATGGGATTCAACTACTTTTGCACCCAAGAACCATATGGGTCCCACATGGGAAGGCCCACATAGACCATAAATATGACCCACATGGGGCCCATATTTCAAAGCATATGGAAATCGTATTTTGTTGCCCATATGGGATTCTTCTTGTTTTGACACAAGGGTACCATTTGGAATGCCCACATAGCCAATATAAACCCACATGGGACCCATATCAGAAAAAATTATGGGTACCATATTTTTCCCATATGGGTCCCATATCCTAAGACATAGTGGGCAAATTATGTGTTGCCCATTTGGGCCCCATGTGGGCCACATCTTGGTAAGCCCATTCCAAACAAAACCCACATGGGGCCCATATCTAAAAACAAATGGGTATCATAATTGGTTGCCAATATGGGATTCTTCTGTTTTTGCACCCACGCCCCTCATGTGGGTCCCATCTTTAGGAAGCCCATCCCATACAAAACCCACATGGGCTCCATATCTAGAAATGTATGGGCATTGCAATGGGCTATCGAAATGTAAAAGCATGCACAGATGCACATACATCTTACACATACAGGACAATTATAAGTACTGTTATGAATTTATTATTTATAATTTGCGTGACCAAGGCCGGCTATTGGAAATAGCTGAAGTTAGTACTTGATAATTGGTTTATCGAAAGTTAAATTCTTTTCAAAAAATAGACTAATTAATGATCGATAATAATGAAAAATTAGACAATGTTCAACATGAATCTGTAGCGTTTAAACCAGGTATTTTAATATAAACGTCAGCTCTTGTCTGTAATATTGGTATAAATAGTAGTATAGCCATATTGTAACACAGAAATACATTTCTACGTCTGCAGTAATTGACCTGCTTCACAGATCAAAATACTATCTTTACATGGACCTAACCAACCAATATGGACAGGAAAAATAGGCCTATTATTCGTTGAATAGAAGAAATGATTTCATTGTTAAGACTGATTGTTACATTTAACTTAGTCTCATCGTTGAATGGCAGTTATGTTTTTTCTAACTCAGGACAATTCATTATTTTGGATACTTACTTTTACTTACTGTACTGTGTTTTTTTTTATAGATATTCTTGGATTCGACGGGCACTATCAAACAACACCTTCCGAGCTATCTGCCGTTTTCCACTGGTCGGAGAGCGTGTGTTGGACAAACATTAGCTAAAGCTAGTCAGATCTTCCTTCTTTACGTGGTTATCTCAGAACTACGGTATACATTTGAGAAAGCTCCAGGAGTGACGGGTGACGTAGCAATCGAAGGAACGCCAATGATAGTGACCTTTACTCGACCTTATCAGTCAGCTGCACATTCACGAAATTAAAACTACAATACACGATTTTAAATGGCAAAGTATTATTTTACTGTCCAAGAAAGATTTAAACCATAGACCTTACACACATCATCTTTTATTTTTCACAGAGAAAACTATATAAAGATAGCCTGACTCGTTATCAAACAGCGTAGTAAAATATAGTGTAGGCCTACATTTCAAAGGTTACAATTGTTTAAAACTCGAGCGAGGTAGAAGTATGATGCAGCAAATATTTATTCGCAAATTTACTCAAGTTTTCAACTCCCAATTTCCAATAAATACAATAGCGTTGAATAAATTAAAAAAAAATTCTGTAAAGTTTTTTTTTGTTCAGCAATAATGAAATAGAAAACAGGAAAGAGTGAACACTCTTCTCTTATCATATTGTATAATATGTAGTTTTCTTCAATGAATAAATTAGTGATTGAAAATGTTCATCTGGTTTGTAGGTATAAGTATATTGAAATTATTCTTTTTTACAAACCAATAATTAGTAAAAACTAACCTTGACAGTTTCGCTGTCCTGATCGGACGCGATTTTTTTTTCGTACATAAGTTGGGGACCCCTCATGAAACGTCACAAAATAAACATGAATAATTCATCAGTTAAATGTTCTTGTTCCGTGTGCACCCAAGCGTATAGCAACAAGAAGTGATTACACAAGTGCGGTACGATTCTAGGCCTATCTCCGCTGTGGTTGCGGCGTGCGATTTCATAAAAGAATAACGGCGTTTTGTGTGGATTGTCGAAATAATCAGCCTTTAGTTTATGGTGTTTTTAATATAATTTATTACTAAAGAATTACGTGTTAAAATGATAGTTTCTATTAATACTACATGTATTAGGCCTAATGTTAGTCTCTAAACCCATGTCTATTCTAGTAGTAGCTGTGTGTGTGTTAGGTATGACACAGTCCGAGTAATACTAATAAGTCAGCAAAATTAAACAATAAACATTACACAAAAATAAATTTTTTATTCTGGTGGGTCTAATCTTCCCATCTCATGTGTTCATATACGCGCATTTTTAAAGTTCCTTTGAGTACATATTGTTTGATAATAAAATAGCAGAATTAAAAAAATTACAGTACACAAGTTCCTTTGAGTACATATTGTTTGATAGTAAAATAGCAGAATTAAAAAAATTACAGTACACAAATTCTATGTCCAATTACTACTTAGTTGAATGTGTCTTGCCTAGCTGTCGATTAGCCTCGACACATTATGCATAGTGCCAGTGGTGTGTGTGAAGAAGAGGACGCGAAGGCAATCACGTGAATTGACCTAGAATCCTAGGCCTACTGTAGAAAGAATCGTATCGCCCAGTGTAATCGCTTCTTGTTGCTATACGCTTGGGTGCACACGGAAAAACAAATTTAACTGATGAATTATTCATGAGGGGTCCCCAACTTATGTACGAAAAAAAAAATCACTGATCGGACAGCTTCTTCAGAAATAATGACGATCTATCATCAAACAGACTGACCTCTAGAGGGCCTATTCTGTTTAATTTAGAATTTCTAGAACAGAAAGCTATAGCGTCAGCACCCTTAGAATGTAAACCTCGGTTATGGAAACGCTACGTGGATGACGTTCTTGAAATTGTTAAACAAGACCAAGTTGAAAATCTCACACAACATCTCAATTCATCTGACCCAGCTGGCACCATAAAGTTCACCTACAAGAAAGAATACGAAAACAAGATCCCTTTCCTCGATTCTCTCATCATTAGAAAACCAGATGGATCTGTCAAACTTTTAGTATATAGAAAACCGACACATACGGACCAGTACCTACATTTTGATTCTCACCATCCTGTACATCAAAAACTGGGAATAATCAGAACACTATTTGACCGTATGAATTCCATTGTCACTATGGATGCAGATCGTAATACAGAAGAGGCCAATATAACATAAGCCCTTTCCAGATGTGGCTATCCTAAGTGGTCATTCAACCAAGTAAAGAAAAAAATGAAAGAAAATAAAAAAGTAACATCCAAGAAGAAAGAAAACACCATGGAAAGCAAAGGATTTGTAGTCGTCCCTTATGTAGCAGGACTTTCGGAGCGAGTTAGTAAAGTGTTTAAGGAGTTTGGCATCAACACAGCTATGAAACCCCACACTTCATTACGCCAACTACTTGTCCACCCAAAGGACCAAATTGACAAATTGAAAGTGGCTAATTGCGTCTACGAAATCTCATGTTCTAATTGTGATCACACCTACATTGGAGAAACGGGTCGTTGTTTTGGCACAAGGTTAAATGAACATAGAAAAGAAACAGAAAAGATAACCCAACAGAGAAAGAACTTCACTCGTCAATCACATAGAGAGTAAATCAGCTATAGCAGATCATGCCGTCAAGTTAAATCACATAATAGACTGGACACAACCTAAAATTATCGACAGGGAACCAGATACAAACAACCGACGCATCAGAGAAGCCATCTGGATCCGCAGACGAGGAAACCAAATCATCAACAGAGACGAGGGCACCCACCAACTCAGTCACGTGTATGACCCTGTCATTAAACAGAATAGGCCCTCTAGAGGTCAGTCTGTTTGATGATAGATCGTCATTATTTCTGAAGAAGCTGTCCGATCAGGACAGCGAAACTGTCAAGGTTAGTTTTTGGAAAAAGAATAATTTGAATAAATTAGTTTTACTAAAAAAAGACTGCATTTTTAGCACGAATCGTTTATTGACCCACTGTAAAATAGATCCATCCTTGAGCTCTTCTTTAAAAAAAAGCCACCTCGTATCTGATCTCTTACATTTAATGGCAGACCGATAAACTAATACATTGTTTAGCAAGTGAGTCGCCGAACTACGTAACCATAACATCGGCAAGGAATCGAGGCTCGCTCGCTCTATGGTTCTGGTGGTCAACGACTCTTTTCGGATAAGGACTATAAATCGTAGGTACAGATACCCCGTACTCAGCCACTGGCTCACACAGCCACTGATCATAATTTGGCCCTCTGGGTGAATAGTCTTTGACCGAAGAGGCTCCCAGTATTAAGAATGAATACTAAAGTTGCGCATTCGACACATTTTACTTTTCAGATGTATAAACACGGTCATGAGAGTCGGACGCTTTCAACTGATTAACAATGAAGCAAAGTTTACAGAAGTAGTGGATTTCACAAATATTGATGAATAATGATAACAAGTTGAAATAAACAAATTGACACCATTTATGACATTCCTCGTGTAATGTTTCAATTTTTGTCTTCTAGGTTATTTGGTTGAAAAAAATAATGTAATGTATAAACAATTGTTGGCTTATAAATGCTTGTTTTCTTATAG
This sequence comes from Antedon mediterranea, assembly GCF_964355755.1. NCBI lineage: Eukaryota > Metazoa > Echinodermata > Crinoidea > Comatulida > Antedonidae > Antedon > Antedon mediterranea. The sequence goes on along the minus strand of NC_092670.1, from coordinate 34,082,124 downwards.
GATGTTCAAGTGTACAAGTACATTGTCTCTAGTCGTAGTGCTGGTCGTCCTGCTGCTTACGTGGATCATTTCAACATTCGACGTACACCTGGAATGCCACCTGCTCAAACGCCTTACCCTATCATCGGAAACGTTGCAAGTAAGCAAGTTATAAGCTCTTTTCAGACAAAATGAAGCAAATACTTTTGCTTAGATATATGGATAAAGCTAAGCAAAAGGCCAGGTGCGGGCAAAAAATTTCTATTGATCATACATTCCAATAATTATCGATCTATAGTTTCCCCTATGTTTCATAATTTTTTTGGAATTTATTTGTGTTACATGAGCTTGTTGAAAATAAGCACTTTCTTATCAGTGGGGGGATAGTTCAAATTTCACAGTAAAATCTCTATTCTTTTGTACACAAATTTTGTAAATAGAAAGGCCTTTTAAAAAGCTATGAAAAATAAACGGTGTGGTAAAAAATGTTATCAGATGATTAAATACAGGTAATATAACTTGAATATTACATTTCTGGTATTTTTATTCAACTCCAGATTTTTATTTTCATGCTATAGCAAAAATTATCCACCGTATATCCACCATCTTTTTTACCTTTTAGGTTGTCACCAGACATGTTATTACATTAGGTTAACTACCTAACTACTGAAAAAAAGTCTTCCTGTTTTTTCTGGAAGAATTTTGCCAAATGTTGTATTTGACAATAAGGAAAATGTGTGTTTTTTCGTCTTGATTTCTGTTACAAATATTTGATTTATGTACAATTAACCAAATATTATATTTAAATTTCATGCCTGTACCTGATCTTTAAGGCAGAGTTTTTTTGTTTGATAATAAATCCTACCCCCCAGATGTATTACTACATCTTTTTTAGTCTCAGCCATTTTTGTTCTTTTCGCATTTGGCAATTTAGAACATAATATTAAGAACAATAGTAACACTTACCATTTGTCACGGTGTATCTCTAATTATATAATTTTATTTCCTAATTTATTTTTTATTCAACAATAGCACACTAGTGGGTATACTAAACTAACTTGATTAAATTCAGGATTCATCAGGAATGGCAGAATGCTGTCGTTTCCGTAAAACAAACACGATACATGTACGATTAACAGCGATATTTAAACATTTTCAAACGTGCTCAGATTAAACTGAGCTACTGTTTATAGAATACATTCACAGTATGTACTTTCTATTTGAAAATGGTTGACTGATCGATTGCCGTCTGTTTGTAAACTTTTACCTCCATAACTTTATTATTAATTATATGTTCTTTCGATAGATGTCTGGCACTTGACGGTGTCTCAAGACCTTCTGTCACTACTAATTACACTATACCCGGGCCAACCATTGAGGTAAGAATTACCACATAGACCTATCTTGTAATCAACCAATCAAGGTAAATTTGGCATATTGTACCATAACGGGCTTTTACTCGGGGTACCCGAGTCTAAGACTCTCTCATCTTCTCCTCCTTCCGAAACTATTTGAGTAAAAAGTGCGATTTTTATAGTACTTCTCCTCCCTTATTTGTTGTAGTATTGAGCTGGGATTTGGCATGAATATACTACAGGGACATGTCCTCAAAACAGACATGAATACTACAGGGATACTACATTTTAAAAGCAACATATAAGAACATCAAAAATACTATAAGAATTTATACTGGTTCCAATAATTAGTTAAAATATGCAATAAAAACTGGCTAAAAAATAAATACCATGCTTAATTGACACATTTAGATTATTCAGCGTTATGCAACCTGATCGAGTAAGGCACAAAGGATCTTTTATATATTTAAGGTATGTGAAGGGGATACGGTTCAAGTAAAGTTACTTAACAATCTACAAGATAGAGGAGCAATGACGATACATTGGTATGGAATGCACCAAGAAGGAACCAACTGGATGGATGGTGTTTCCATGATTACGCAATGTCCAGTCGCATCTTCATCTTCGTTTGTTTATGAATTCACAGCAAGTCCAGCCGGCACTCACTGGTACCATGGACATTCTGGTTACATGAGAAATGATGGTATGTATGGAGCGCTGATAGTAAAAAAGAACATGCAATACGAATATAATAGTCATTTATATGACTTTGATCTTCCGGAGCATGTGATGATGATAGCTGACTGGAAAGAAAGACCAACTCTGAGTACATACTTGATGACTGACAGTCCGACAATTTACGTAGATTCTGAAGCCCAGAAGTTTTCTATACTTATAAACGGGAGAGCACAAGAAGAACCCTTCTACAATGATCATGGTGACGTTTTTTATACACCTCTGTCAACATTTGAAGTCGAAGTAGGAATGACGTATCGTTTCCGGATGATCAGTGCTGCCTTTGCTCTTTGTAACCTCGTAGTATCAATCCAATCACATCCTCTAACGGTAGTCGCAGTAGACGGATCTGAGGTAGTACCTGAAGAAGTTGATTCCATTCTTATAGCTCCGGGCGAAAGGTAAGTTGTAATCTATAAACTCTAGTTGCGTGTTTTCTCAAATAATGAGGATGGCAGAAAAAAATCATTTTAAACTTATTTCTTATTATTACAATATCTTAACCTTAGATGCACATGCTGTTTTTATAATTGTTCTTTCTAATTTACTTTAGATACGATTTCTTGTTGAAGGCTACTGCTAAACCTGCATTGTATTGTATATACTACGCTGGATCAAAAGAGACTGAATGCGTTGATGATGGAGTTGCCATTTTGAAGTACACAACTGGAGCCAATGTAGGGCCTTCTTGTTACCCTGTTAGCAAAACTCCAGAGACTCTTACAAACACACCTCAATTTTCAGTACTTGATGCATTGCCTCTCGGTAAGACCATTTAACAAAAATGAATATTCCTCACTCTCATCATTACCTCTCCACCATATTAAAACATTATTATAGGCCCAATACATTGATTATGCACTATATATTCAATTCAATTCATCTATTATTGGTCTAATGTATATAACATTAAAAATAAGAAAACATTTGTTAATAAACTGCGGGTTACAATACATCAACAATGTTTAAAACAATAAGGCAATGGGAAATAAAGTAAAGCCTAGTACTTCTTACTGACACAATATCGACCTTTCTGTGCATGAGCCTAATCAGAATGATATTTTTACTTAATAGTCACAAGCCACGTGGTGTGAAAACGAAAAGTCAAGAATTCCAACTTTACTTCATCTTATGACGTAATTTTCGTAAACATTTTTTTTTTTAGAAAGAAACTTCGATAAAGATTTGTACACCATAGACGTCAAGTATTATATAACGTTAAGCTATTGCGCAGAAAGAATATACGCTCCTGATGGACGTTTAGCGGATGGTAATGTGTTAAGTTACTTTGAAGTCGACAATGTCGCCTTCTTGTATCCGGACACTCCGATTTTGTTCAATCGAGAAACGGTTGAAACCTGCGAACCCACGACAGATGATGAATTGTATCAAAGTTGTGACGGTATCACCGTGTTATGCAGATGTACTAGTATTTTAAAGATACCTCTTGGAAAGGTAAACTCATTAAATACGCCATGCCTATCAGTAGATTTCAAAAGTTGAATTGTCATACTTTGGATGGGAAGGGGTAGTCCGATCGAGTCTGATTCTGCAGCATATCCTAAAATATGTTATAAGAATACGGTATATAAAATACAATATATTATTTACCGTGTTTTGAGTACCTCGTTTCTGCTAAAATTACTACAGTAGGTGGTCGTGTCTTTTATTAAACCAAACCTGCCTTTCGACCCCCAAAATGAGTACAAGTTATTCCTTCTTTGCGTAAATTAGAATTTGTTATCTGTGGCGATGTTGTAGCTTTTTCTTCAACAGTCACTTGATTTGTATTGACTTGTTTCAAGTGCGCACCACCCCGTACTCTCCTTAAATTTTGCTTTAAAACAAAATATAAATAAATACATTTCTAAATCTGGTTGTTCTTTTTTCTCCGAAATATTTGTTTATCCAGCAGATTGCAAATGTTAGGATGTTGTTCCTTACTTTCGTTGACTATAGACTATCTGTGTGTAAAAAGCTTACAGAAATTCAAAACATATGGTATATTTATTTGAAGCAGAAAAGGGTACACACAATACGGTATAAATTTATAAATACCTTGTTTTATCCACACATTTGGTGGGGCAAAATACGGTATGTTTTATACGATATATTTTTGTGAGCACCATGTCTGCCGCCAAAAATATAGCAGAAACAGGCCCTGGGTACGGACGATAGTTTGCGCTACCTTAGACGAACAGAAACAAATTACCACAAGAGAATGCCGATAATCGGCCTCATAAACCCCAGAATCATCACGATCTTATGAAACATGCACTGTAGCTAGCTGTGTTCAACATCAAACAGCTCATGACCCAGGGTTATCAAGAGAGAAGAACTCGTATAAATTGCTAAAAGAAATTTAAATCCTGTTAAAAAATCACAATCTATGTATTTATTCTATTTAGGTCGTTGAACTCGTTATTGCAAATCAAAATTCAGATGATTACTCAGTACACATGCACGGAGCTTCCGCTCGAGTTGTAGGCATGGGTAGAATTGGTAGTTTGTTTACAAAAGATGAACTCAAAGAATTAGACGAACAAGGTAAAATAAAGCAAATATAGAACGTTATATACACTAATTAATTCCGTTGTTCTCTTCACGAATCTTGTAGGCGTAGATACCTTCCAACAACAATAGAAACAATTTCACAAAACGCGCGCAACGCATGTTTGATAGATTGTCTGATAGAATATCTGATAGAATGTCTGATAGATTGTCTGATAGATTGTCTGATAGAATGTCTGATAGGATGTCTGATAGATTGTCTGATAGATTGTCTGATAGGTTGTCTGATAAAATGTATGATAGATTGTCTGATAGACTGTCTGATCGTCTGATAGAATGCATTGTCTGATAGATGTCTGATAGATTGACTGATAGAAAGTCTGATAGATTGTCTGATAGATTGTCTGATAAAATGTATGATAGATTGTCTGATAGAATATCTGATAGATTGTTTGATAGAATGTATGATAGATTGTCTGATAGATTTTCTGATAGAATGTCTGATAGATTGGCGTAAACTAACCACTGTGATAAATTGAATTTATAACCATGGGAAGTTAAAAGCGAAGATTTGTATTATTACGCTATTGTTTTGATATGAAAGCGAAATTATTATTACTTATTACAATTTTAGGATTACTTACAAGAATTTCACCCGACGAAGCTGTAATTAAAGACACTGTAAATGTACCTGCATATGGCTACGTAATCTTAAGATGGAAGGCGGATAATCCTGGTTATTGGTTATTTAATGCGGTAACAAACAGTCATTTAGAAGTAAGTAATGAAAGAACTAAGTAATCTCCAAGCACGGCAATCCAACAACAGGATTCTGAGCTCCGGAGATCAAAGGGTTTATATATGGCTCCGACACGATCAATTCTACGCCTATTAACTGATAAATGGACTGTTACAAGTTCCTATCTTGACAAGGCGAGCTCAGTGTCCTGTTGATAGATTGCCTTGTTCCAAGTATTAAGTGTAAGCAGGGTAAAGCTTGGTTCCTCCTATTTGAAGTCAGAATTTAGTGACAAGTTTTTCTGTTATTCATTTCAAATTCTATTGTTTCTTTAAAAAAAAATAAATTGTATTATCCAAGAAGTTGGTCTTGTAATATTTTTCCTCATAGGTTTCTTTTTCTATTTCAGACAGGACAAGCTATGATTTTCCAAGTCGGTGAGATGGACGAAATCCCTCAACCGCCTGGCGATATGCCCACATGTGGTCCATGGAAGATGGCCAATTAAACACATCATATGAATCTCTTGAGCAACGAAATAGCTAAATTGCCCCAACACACTCCACTGGGACATGGATACCACTGATTTCGCATCGTGATATTCTACAAAACACTTGATTTTCATGTTCCCACCTAAATATCTCGGCTATTATAAATCGGATTTTTTTGGATAGTAGCTCAAAATAAACTGTAGACAATACTGAACATTATGATATATGTTTGAAATTGTAAAGTTACAAAAAGTATGTGTCATTTTACGTTTTAAAACTCACCATCCATTGCCCGCTGACAGTGTGAGGTCAATTTTTTACCTATTTTCTAAAGCACCACAGTGTTTTATTTGCAATTTAAGATCACTTGTAGGCCATCAATCATTTTGGATAGTTTCTTAAAAGAAAGCTGAATATTCATAGATTCCTTACATACTTTTCTTATGAGCATTGGCTTAAAATAGACTGTGTCAAAATAGCAAAATCTATTTTGAAAAAATCTAAAAAATGCTCAAAAAGGCGGCAAAATTCAAATAGGGTTTGCCTGTGTTATGAAGCCTTCACTTGACAGACCGTTGGATTGTAGCTAAGTTTGGGGTTAATTTTTTCATTATATAATTGTAAGTAGCATTTTAATTTTTATATCATTCTAATGTTTGATATATAAGGAACAATTGTTAGGTGTTATTTAGTTCTATATGTCGTGTTTTATATTCACAATTGCCAAATTAAGACACCTATGTTTTAATGATAGCGAGCTGGGATCTACCATTTTCATTCGGGTAATGGTTATGTTTATCTTTCTGTGACTTGGTTTGTTTAATGAATAGATGGTAATTATTACAAAGTCTGGAAATGTTCATACTATACTAGTTAATGTCATTTTAATTTCTTTAGTTAAAAAATATAATCAATCATTGTGGAAATTAGTTGTATTCATAATGGTTGACCCCCAATATAATGGACGATGACAAGACTTGGGTTGCATGAACTTGGTATGAACTTATAAGTAGATAAACAGCTCAATAGGTACATATTAAAAATTACTGTTTGGTTGCAAAATTTGCACCAAGAGATTCATATGTTATTTTGAAATTTTTGGCATTCATGTACCAATCCATGAATTCTGTATTTTAATTGTAACTAGCATCTATATATAAATTTACGTAAGGGCAAAATTCGGTAAATCGCGCCTTACTTCTAGAATTTTTACTCGATGGTATGTAAAGTTGGTTCGTACTTTCGGTACTGATTTTAACCACCTGATGTAACCCTGTTTACTAATTAAATTAAGTTAGATAATTAGTTATTGACGATTAAAACGAATTTAGGTTCAACGATTTGCCCCAAATAGGGGTGTTTTCCGATCGTGGTATACACTGTCTAATGGATGTCCATCTTGAAAAATACCCGCCACAAAAATGCGAGGAGGCTTCGCATTTTCCTATCTCCTCCCACGATAATTGTTTTTAATAGCTGAAAACCGGTTGAACAGCGAGAGTACAGCATCATAATGTTGAAGACAGGCCGATTTTCTTAAAAAAATACTATTTTGATAGATTGGATATACGATTATACAAATGTATTGATTTGCGATGAATGGAACATTCCAATCTCTGTTTCACAAGTGTCTATTCCCTCAGGCGTCGTTAAAGGCAAGTACAGTACTTTATACTCGAAATTCGATCCATTTTTGTTTTCAATCTGTGCTGCAGAGGTTGGATATAATTTTTTTTAAACGGATAATGAGCTAGCGTTTTCACTTGCCGTATAGTATGTACAAATCTTTATTATTGCAGTTAAACCAACCACATCATCACCTTTCCCTCACTGGCATGAGTAGCGTTGTAAAACCAGTAGAGAATAGGCCTACGGTACATCACATGCCCTAAACGCAGAACAACTTTGGTGGGTAGGGTAGGAACCAACTTAAGTATGAATTGGCTCTAAGAAACAATTGAAAACCATTAGGCCTACTAATTAAGTTGAGTTAGATAATTTAATATTTATTGACGATTAAATCGAATTTATGATTTTCCCCGAATAGAGGTGGTTTTCACAAATTGTTTTACATTATATTATAAACATATACACGTCGTAGTGATGTATCGTTACATGTGCTGTACTATTTCAATCGACTAGGACGGTGATAGTTTCAACAAAGTATTACATCGCAATGTTTTACTGTGTTTAGTGGTATATTATTTGTAAAACATGAAAGCAATTAATATTTCGTTACTAAATGGATAAAGAATATATTTTAACATTGTTCCTCTTTGCACCCATCCTCTTCCCCATCCCTCAACCCTAATGTTACATACAAAACACAAATTAAGTTTGTTTAAATTTGACTTAAACAATTGGTCTTATTTGTGACAAGTTTCTCTTTCGGAAGTAATAGGGTGCTAATTTTAGTTGAGTACATAAATCACAGTGTCTATTTATTCGTTCCTGTAAACGACATGTATTATTGTCCTGCGGTACGTACATTTGAAATCGCCAGTTTTTTAACGCTGAAATTATTATGTATTCGAGAACCATCTGTGGGCACGACCTAGATGGTACGCGAGCGAAGCGAGCGTACCATCTAGTCTATATATAAATTTACGTAAGGGCAAAATTCGGTAAATCGCGCGTTATTTCTAGAATGTTTACTCGATGGTATATAAAGTTGGTTCGTACTTTCGATACTGATTTTAACCACCTGATGTAACCCTGTTTACTAATTGAATTGAGTTCGATAATTAGTTATTGACGATTAAAACGAATTTAGGTTCAACGATTTGCTCCAAATAGGGGTGTTTTCCGATCGTTGTATACACTGTCTAATGCATGTCCAACCTTGAAAAATACCCGCATACAATAATACGAGGATGCTTCGCATTTTCCTATCTCCTCCTACGATAATTGTTTTTAATCGCTGAAAACCGGTTGAACAGCTCGAGTACAGCATCATAATGTTGAAGACAGGCCGATTTTCTTTAAAAAATACTATTTTGATGGATTTTATATACGTTTTTACAAATGTATTTATTTGCGATGAATGGAACATTCCCATCTCTGTTCCACAAGTGTATATTCCCTCAGGCGTCGTAAAGGCAAGTACTGTTACAGATATTCGATCCATTTGTTTTTTCTAAAAAGGTTGGATATAGATTTTTTTTTAACGGGTAATCTTCCCTTGTTGCTTGCATGAGTAGCGTTGTAAAACCAGTAGAGAGTCGGCCTACGGTACATCACATGCCCTAAACGCAGAACAACTTTGGTGGGTAGGGTAGGAACCAACTTTAGTATGAATTGGCTCTAAGAAACAATTGAAAACCATTAGGCCTACTAATTAACTTGAGTTAGATAATTTAATAATTATTGACGATTAAATCGAATTTATGATTTGCCCCGAATAGAGGTGGTTTTCACAAATTGTTTTACATTATGTAAACATATACATTGTCTGACGTCGTAGTGATGTATCGTTACATGTATTGTACTACTATTTCAATCGACTAGGTAGGACGGTGATAGTTTCAACAAAGTATTACATCGCAATGTTTTACTGTGTTTAGTGGTATATTATTTGTAAAACATGAAAACAATTAATATTTCGTTACTAAATGGATAAAGAATATAATTATTTAAAAATTGTTCCTCTTTCCACCCATCCTCTTCCCCATCCCTCAACCCTATGTTACATACAAAACACAAATTAAGTTTGTTTAAATTTGACTTAAACAATTTATCTCTTTCGGAAGTAATTCCCATGGTGCTAATTTTAGTTGAGTACATAAATCACAGTGTCTATTTTATCGTTCCTGTAAACGACATGTATTATTGTCCTGCGGTACGTACATTTGAAATCGCCAGTTTTTTAGCGCTGAAATTATTATATATTCGAGAACCATCGAGGAAGCGAGCGTACCATCTAGTAATTATAATTAATGCTATTTCAAATATATCACCACAAATTGTAAGTCCCAGTTTGCCAACTAGGCCTACAAATTCGCAGATTCTAATTTTCGGACTCTAGTTTTATTTATTTATTTTTGTGATACATAAAAAGAGAACACTGAGGGGGAGACTAGAATTGTCAGCTATCCATTTACACCACCGTAATTACGTAGCCATAATTACGGTCATGGTTAAGCTCACTCGCTCCATGGTTCTGATGATAGAACGAGTCTTCTCAGATAAGGACTATATTACTTTTTTTACTCTCGATTGACGAACTGAGTTTTTTAGAGTTCACTATGGTCGTGTTTATACAACACCCTAAATTTGAACACGGCTTTAATTTTTAGCGTGTTGTTTGGACCGAGGTCAACCCACCTTAACGTTTGCTGTTATACTAGAAATCACGATACCGTGTTATACCGGAAGTTTCATCAACACGCAGTGCATGCTAGGATAAAAGGTCAAATCGTTGATCGCGCTTGAATTGGCTGAGTTGTCAACAATCATCGTCGCCTCCTCGCTGTCCGATGTATTCGCGCGGTTTTTACCATTTTCATTATATTGTATTCGTTCACGTTTGCATTGTTGTTTATTTTGTTCTTTGTTCATTTAAATTAATAAAAGTTATTTTAAGGGTTTCATTGTTTCATCTATACACTATGGAAGAAGATGCCATTTTTGCGATGTTATTTTTTTTATTCTGTTTGGAGTGGGAAACGATAGAGGCCTACTACCACTACGAGTTGGCCCTAGGCTAGGCGTAAAGACGTGGTAGGAGGATGATTGCTGGCAGCGAAGCAGCAATAAATGGGCCCAATCTTGTTAGCAATGATTGATATTACGACCTGTTTTAACAAGAGGTCAAAATATACCCTGAGGACACTTCCAACACGGTAACGGCGACCGGGAATCCACCAAATTTTAGGATTCAGCCAAGTAGCCTTTTTTGCAATTAAAATCTCATTACACGGAATCTCTTTGTTGTTATACAACACACTTTTCGTAGGCGTGTAGAATATGCGTGTAATAGCGTGTTGTATAAACGCGCCCTAAGTCCGTCTAATGGCCGCTTGGTCGGTCAGTCGGTCTGTCGATCGGTAAACACTAACATTTGTGCACGCGACTGCAGCCATGTATATGGCGTTGTTAAAAGTGCACAAGGCCTTGTGTGTACACTAGACCTACGGTTTATAAAACTTTTCCTCTACCAGAACTAGGAGCTGAGTGGGCCTCGAACCCACGATGCCCGGTGGGCGGCTCTTTAGGTACGCGGTAAACGGCGCACCTGCCTTAACCGCTCGGCCATTTGACATGAGTTACTACGCAGATATATTATCACCTGGAAGATGTAGGCCTATTATGCTGGCAGACCTAAGTCTGAATGCAAAATACAACACCCGTTTTTTTTAAATTATTAATTTAAAGCTGCTACTTAATTGTATAAACTTACCTCAGTAAGTCGAATAAGTCTTGTAAATAACGGTCAGAGATTTGAAAAAAATCCATATCTTGTAGGCCTAAGATATCTGGACGCAATCACATCAATTGGTTCATTATGTATAGGCCTATAGTGTCCCCAACTTATGCATCAGAGTCGAGAATATAGGCCTAACTGGAATAATTCGATGATCCACAATACTTCAATGAAGCCCGAAAATGACATTTAAATGTGAAATATATACATTTTTTTTGGTAGGTCGGTAATCACCAAGGGGGGCGTTGTAAATGCAAAATTAGGTTACAATTTAGCATCAGGAATAAACTAGTGTCGCGTTCTAGAGTCTCAATTCGATGTTTTCGCGATTAATAATCACCACAATATCATAAAGGACGATTGTTTTGGTGTATTTTTTACTAATAAAATGTTAATGATTTTTAGTCGCCTTTCAAAATGTCCCAATAACATTCAGGGTATCCTTCTAATACTGATGACCCGTGTATTCTCTCTAAATAATGGATTGATATATTAAAATACATTTATATAAACATAATATGATAGTTTGTTTTGTTTAGGCTATAGCAAAATATAGAGAATACTGGTTTCGAATATAAAAAAAATCCCATAAGCCATCTTTCTCAAAAGTCAGTTGATCTTTCCAGCGGAAATTTTGATTCGTTAATTTGTATAATAGGCCTGATGATAAGTTGGTGTTTAATTGCATCCCAGATGTATTCATCAGTCCTTCATTAGAAAAGTTCATGAATGTATTCGGTCTATTTTGATTCTCTTTAGGCCTAACTGTATTTTGTATCTCTATGTGTAAACTGACTTTGGGGTTGAGCCAAGAGGTTCACTTAGGTTTTCATTTTTTTTTGCTATGTACATACTGAAATAGACCGAATAAAAAATGAAATGAAATGATGAATAAGACGAATAAAACCCAACGGATTGATGTACTTCCATTGGTTGCATTCCTAGAATTTATATTGTTAATTTCTAATTCATGATTGGGTCATTTCTTCAGTGGTGTGTATGGTACCTATAACCCCGTGGTTTCGTGCACAGTTTGTTTGCACCTCGAAAAAGTACAAAACGCCATACCCCTCTTGTGTGAACACACTATAACGAATTGCGCCACCACAAGAGGAGTGCATTAATTTACATCAATACGTGCGACGATTAGTTTAGCTAGTTAAATAAATCCTATACGAAAACAGTGTATATAGGTTGGACTGGCTGTTATAAGAGCAACCATTCATTTATTATTTGATTGAGCAAGTGATAGAAAATCATAATGCCATGACCAACCACGAACAATAAATGTTACGTATGCATGACTGGAAAAACAAAATAACGGGAATCTATGTCAATCGTACTGTACAGAAGTATCAAGCAATTGCAACTAATAATGGATTGTCTAATGCATAAGCCTCGTATGCTTCCCGTACAATAAATGACTCGTCACGGCAGATTTACATCAATAGAATGGTTTAATAGGATTCACATATGTGCAGTGGTTTTTTGTGTTGTTTTCGATGTTCATGTGATTTCATTTGTGTTGTTACAAACCCAGCGTCTAGCCTCCCAAGTGGTATGCTGATGAGTTAGTTAATGCAGGCTTGCTTTACTATAGGTCATGTTTACGGTGAGAAGGCTGCGTTGTTCAAGGAAGGACGGACGGTAAACATTGGATAGCTTTTGTTTGATTTCTGATAGCGTTCAGATGTAAATTTTTATTAGATTATACTGGCGTTGAATCGCGTTGTTAGATCAGCTTTTCCCGCTCACCGTTTCTCATTTAAAATGTCAAGTGAACAGGCAGGAGGGCTAGAAGTCCGAAGCAGTTGGCATTACAGCCCGCCAGTGGAGGATAATAACTATCACCTTGAAGGACTAAACAGACAGAATAGCCGTGCAGCATCTAGGAATTTACGGGCTAGAAATCGGAAGTGTCGATCTCCGTACAGACATGTCGTTTTCACCATACTTATTTGTTTTATAATAGCAACCTACGGAGCTATAGTGCATTCGTATTACGACGGTGTTCTTAATGCAATACAGACCCGTTTTGATATAACTCACGGAACAGCATTATGCATTATGTACATTCGAGACGCTGCGACAGTCCTTACTTTAATATTTGCATGTTATTGTGGGTCTAGGTCTCACCCACCAAGGGTGATCAGTCTAGGTGCATTCATATGCGGAGTCGGCATCATCTGTTGCGGTTTACCGCATTTTGTTCAAGATGATCCCTCAATCTCCGAACTTGACGTTGGCTTATCTAACGCAACGATCACCACCACCACCGAAGAAGCAATACCTCTAACTGACATTTACGGAGAAATTACGAACAAACTGTTATGCTCTGCCACTGGCGATAATGCACATGAAATAATAGGCCTACATGATGATAATTGTCCAGAAAATAATATTTTTGTATCGTCTTCTGAACTGTCAAGGGCCGTGTTGGTCATCGTCGGTCAGGTCTTGTGCGGAATCGGAATAGGTCCAATTTTACCGCTTTCCGTAATGTATCTTGATGACGGAATCGATAAAGCATATACGTCAATGGTGGTTGGTAAGTTATAAGTCGTAAATATATATTCCGCGTGTAGGTGATGTAGGTATGACTCATAATTTAAATTTTCGATTAATATTCATTCAACACCACGTGGGAGACACACAAGCGTTGTGAAACCATTACCTTTATATTATAACCTTTGAAAGTCTTCCTTTAAAAGTCTTCCTATAAAAATGCTCTTTATTTATTAATTAATACATTTCTTATAGGTAACTTTTCCTTCTTTAACATCGTTTATTTGATTGTCGCTTTCTTTAATACTCTTCGTTAATACTCTTCCTTAAAAGTGTTCTTTTAATCTGAGTTGACACTCTCTTTATCCATAACACCACTCCTCCTTTAACCTGCACTCTCCCTTTATCCATAACACCACTCTTCCTTTAACCCGCACTCTCCCTTCATCCTTAACACCACTTCTCCTTTGTTTGTTTGTTTGTTTGTTTTATTTTTATACTGGGTGACCTCTTCAGTCAAAGACTGATCTCCCAGAGGGCCCAGTTGGTGATCAGTGGCTGTGATGTACTAATACACCGGGGTAACCCCCTACTCGTCTCGAAAGATGTACTAGGTTCTTTAAAGTGCACACGAGCAAGTTGTGTACACTGGACCTACGGTTTATAGTCCTTATCCGAGAAGACTCGTTCTACCACCAGAACCATGGAGTGAGTGAGCCTCGAACCCCTGCCGATGTTATGGCTACGTGATTACGGTTCCACTGTCTTAACCGCTCGGCCACTCACTCACTCTTTAACCTGCACTCTCCCTTTATCCGTAACACCACTCCTCCTTTAACCTGCACTCTCCCTTTATCCTTAACGCCACTCCTCCTTTAACCTGCACTCTCCCTTTATCCATAACACCACTTCTCCTTTAATCTGCACTCTCCCTTTAAACACCCATTCTCTCTACATTCTACCTTCAAACCCTTTAACTTCCTTTTAACCTTTTTTAACACACTCTTTACGGTCCATATAACACTCTTCATCGTAACGCTCTTTTGTTACCTGCTTTAACACTCTACCTTTAACATTTCTTTTCCTACACTCTTCCTATAATATCTATCACTCTCTCCATCTAACACTTTTCCCCCACACAATTCCTATACTGTAACACACCTTTTCCTACACTCTGCCTATAACATCCATTACTTTTCCTTTGCAACGCTTCATTTTAATTACTCTTTCTTTTATAATAATCCCTAAGATGAGCATGGAATATTCGATTAGCATCCGTCAACTTTCCTTAATTAAAATCTCCGCGTGATCGATGTGACGTCGTGTCAAAAGCTTTTTTGCATACAACAGTAGAAATCTGATTAAATCTTACATAATTATGAAAATAAGCGTGTTAACCTTTTGCAGTCTTGTGTATGGACGTACGTCTATAAACACGCATGATTATATAGAAGGCCTACCGGTACGAAATATAAACGTTCGTTAATCTCGCCTACGTTTAGCCAATAAAATTATGTATTCATAAACATGGTAATATAAAACAGATGTTTTTCTTTTATGCCTAATATAAAAATGTTATTAGTGTATTAGCTTCATAATAACATAAACCATAGGCCAACAGCTTACAAAACGAGACGTGACGTGAAGGCCTACTGTAATACACTTTGAATGATAGCGAGGACACGACTGGTACGCGTGTGATATTTGGCAGGAAACGCGACAATACGCGTGTGATTTAAATAAAACATTCGTTTTCATTTAACAAAATAAACAATACACAATTCAAGATAGGCTTGTCCCAAGTCTGTAGTTATTTCGATGATTTTTGATCTAGTTCACGTATGAAACGTCATATATGTCAAAATATTTATCTTTTAACTAATGATATTAAGTCCAAACTCCGTCTGGAATCTAGACTACATAAATTCCCAACGGTGTTGCTTACAAAATGAGACTCGTATAGGCCTACACTTTGAATGTTAGCGAAGACACGAGTGGTACGCGTGTGATATTTGACAGGAAACGTGAGTGATCTAAAGGAACGTTCTCTTCTTTTCCATAATAACAAAGTAAACAATACACAAAATGCAAGTCAAGGTGGGGAAACGTGACACGAGTATAATAGTAGCCTATATACACGTGTTATTGAATGAACGCAAGAACACGAGTGGTATCGTGTGATATTTGAAGCAAAAACGCCGAGGAACGCGAGTGGTACTCGCGTAATATGCGACATGATTTAAAAAGCCACTTTTTATTTAGGCACTAATTAGTGTAACAACAGCGCACTGAGAATTTCAATCGAAAATAAATTATCTGTAGCCTATCTCTCTAGGCTTGAATGAAATAAGTAAACACATGATTGGTAAACATTTAAGAAGTCCTAAGAATGTGTTATTTACCCATCTGTTAAAAATGAACAATACTAATTTAATTTTCAGCCGTGGCTTACTCGTGAATTGTATAATTAGCTTATTAATGTCCATGGTAACTTTGTTAAAAAAACGTATTCAGCCTTGATATACCTATGTTGATGCCATATGTATTGTACACTCTGGCAAAGGCGATGATAGCATGTTTGACAATAAACAATGAAAATACCATAAATTTGTAAATTCAACAAATCCGTATAATTAATATTGATATAACACAGTATTGTTCGTAATTTCAAACACACCGAGGCTGACGCGCATTTACATTAATTTTGAATTTATGAATAATAATAATAATAATGTACCATGTCTCACTGGCTCAGTGTTATAAAGTATATAAAAATAAACAATTTGTTTAATTACAGGTGTCTTTATCATTGCTTTGGTGGTTGGACCTATGGCAGGGTACTTCGCTTGGCAATTCTGCCTCGACATTCCAGTTGAATTTTATATGCCAAGAGAAGCAGGTGACGAACGTGACACCGATTCTGTTGGAGCCTGGTGGCTAGGGTTCGTGGCAGGCGGTGGTTTCATTATCTTGTTAAGTTTCCCGCTAATGTTCTTCCCAAAGAGCCTGCTACCCAACGCACACGATGACGATATTGATGGGGAAGAAGATGTTGCTTACCGGCTAATTGTAAAGAAACGAGACAACGCCGGAGAAAAGGGATGTCTCAAAGGTCTGTAAACAAGTATCGTGTATTTCGTCTGTCACGCCGCGCTCTATAGGTCTTGTTCATCATGTGAGGTATGGAGATTGGTCCACCAGCAGTAGACCCTGGCGAACATTCTGAACCCATCTCTAGGCCCCAATATCCAGGCCTAAATGAAAATAATGATTTATATAATATATATATATATATATATAATAATGATACGCAACCTTATAGATTTACAATATTAATTGTAGATTTCTTTAACATTTGTCATCTCATAATTTTGACATTTATTTAAGCAGTATCCAATACCAAATAAATTGAAAATTCAATAAGCCACACCGTCAGAAAAGTACAGTACTATTTTTCAATGACCTACTGGCGTAAAACGTATTATATTAATAACCATTAACCACGTGTGCCTACAGCGATTCCTTTTCAAATTTTCCAATAATTGTCTTATCACATCGTATTAAAATGTCATTAATTTCAGAAATTGCTTCATTAAATAAAAATTAACACTTATAGCTTACAGCAGTTTTCTATTCATCTATTTTATTATTACTATAACGTGTTTAAATTGTTCTATGTGGAAACACATCCTTAAACGCATTAACTACACACGCGTTCAGACAGTGTAATTTATTGATTTCTTTATACCCATTGTCATTGAAAACGTGTACTTCGAGTTTCTTATTTATTTAATCGACAGATCGTAATACTATTATGACGTTCGTGTGTAAATGTTATTTATACACACGTGCTTACTATTATATACTGGTGTTAAGCACGCGTTCATACTGAATATGTTCTCATGCATTATACTTTTGTTGAAGGTATATGAATCTAAACAAACGTGATACAATTACGCAAGTAATGCCTTCTTGTGGTTTATTTCTCCTTATAACGTGTTGTGTTTTTCATTTTGTAGGCCTTTGCTTTTCCTTGGGCAGGCTGCTTAAGAACGCAGCATTTACGTCAATGGTGGTTGGTCTGACGTGTGAGGTGGCAATCATTTCTGGCTTTTTCTTTCTGTCGGGAAAGTATATGTTAAAGCAGTTTGAAACCGACTTGAACGCAACGGCAGTAATAGTTGGTATGTATAAATCCTTAAGTTGTTGCAAAAACAACAGTTTAGATAACAAAATTAGCGCAAGGTACTTTCTTTTACTGCATCATCATCATAATCAGTCGACTACTAGCTTTCTCCAGCCACAACGGTCATTGGCTAACTCTGACAGCTTATCAGTTGTAATCGTGCCTCCTTCATCCCCTAAAAGCTGTTGGATGTATCTCAGAAAGTTGCTGCAAGGCAGTTTATTTTAGTCTGAAATTAAGTTAGGCCCTCCCACCATTAATAAACCTGTACAGTATTGGAACATGATACGAAACTTATGATGATAAGAATAACAAATATATTTTCGTTTTAATGATTTATCTAAAATGAGTTCCTTGTATTAATTGCTTTTCACGTTTGCTAAGCCTAAATGATAACGATGCTCACAGTTACAGTAAATAACCTGAAGTGTTTGATTTAGCTACGAACAAATTGATTTATTTGCCCATGGTTAAAATTAATCAAGTTATTAATTAAGTATTGAGTTATTTGCATTTATTATGAATATTAATATGAGGAATATAATATATTCGTTGCAATAGTAGCTGTAAGCTGAGGAGTTAAAGGCAATCCAACTCCGGAGATCATATGGTTTATCTGTGGCTGCGACACAATCAATTCCTCGCCCCTTAACAGACACACCACGCGCCGCCGATATTAAGTAAATAGTACAGTAATGTTGGTATTTGCCAGTCATAAGATTAAAGGACTGTTACGAGTTCCCATCTTGGCAAGGCGAGCTCAGTATCCAAGACTGCCTTGTTTGAAGGAAACACTTCAATAGTTTTAACACGGATGTGCACACACAGCTACGATATTACCGTCGGTTCAAATATCAATATTGCTTTGTTTGGGCTGATTTTGGGAATATCAATTTTGAATTGAAGTTTTAACATGTATAAACATTCTAAAATAAAGAAAGGTCACAATTAGTTTCAATTATTACTGTACTGGTTACTGAGAGGAAACATTTGTTTACAACAGTATGTGTCTGTATATATAAAATATATTTTTCGCATTAAATTGTAATAATAAATTGCACTAATGCAGCCAAATGTGTTTTCAGATGCTTGCAATTCCAGGAAGCGTTATTCAAATTAAATTCGCAGAAAAATTGCGAATTTAAAATGAGATGTATTATGGTACTATCTGCATATAAACAAATGTGTATGAAATCTCTAGAGAAATGATTATGTTACTCAATATAATAATCAGAAAATAAAACATTATTGTGACGTTATAAAAGGCATATGTATATTGTTTCGTATACTTTAATAGCCAGCCTGTCGTATAGAAATTATCACCTGTGTTACCGATGCTTCGTTTTGACGTTTTAGCTTTCATATTTTTCCATTTTCTTACGAGTTGATCTTCCTCCTTCCAAAAGTCGTTTATCTACTTGCGGATTATACAGCTCAGCGTAATATAAATTAATGGTATCACGTGACTTAGTTATTGTGGTTGGGATTTGAATTGATGACGCTTCTATAACGACATGCTATTCATTAGTTGATTTATATTTTGGTCGGTATAATTATTGAAATGGCATAATTATATATTATGTACTGT
This sequence comes from Antedon mediterranea, assembly GCF_964355755.1. Lineage (NCBI taxonomy): Eukaryota > Metazoa > Echinodermata > Crinoidea > Comatulida > Antedonidae > Antedon > Antedon mediterranea. The sequence goes on along the minus strand of NC_092670.1, from coordinate 34,062,613 downwards.
ATAATCAGTAAAATGATAATAGGCGTCTTTAATATATTATTAACGTTGTGATCTTTATTATAGCCATAACCTTATTAATATCCTAACACCTAATCGTCGTCATTCGCCGCCAAGAGCTAAGCTGTCATACGTTTAAAATATGTAGGCCTATCCGTTGAATCGCTCGCCATGTTATCATTATCATCTCCAATCAGCATTGGTATCATCATTGGTATCATCATCATAATCATTATCATAATCATTATCACCATCATCAGAACCGTCATTATTATCATCGTCATCATCATCATATCATCGTCATCATAATTATCATCGTCATCGTCGTCAGCAGCAATATCATAAACACATCATCATTTATATTAAAAATATTTGTTACTAGCTAAACAAAGAATAACAAAGAGGAAGACAGTAAAACACACGCTATGTGTATGTCTATGCAATCGAAAAACTATAGTCAATTACATTAAATTACCAACGGATTGAGGTTTTAATTCAATTTACATAATGCTTACGTCATCTTAGCGAACGTCTTTGTTTTTTAAGTCTAGTCTGCTGTATTAGAATCGTACTGAATCAGTGCCGTAGTGTGTACCAGAAACATATGAAAACATGGTTAGGCTGCTGTATTAGAATCGTACTGAATCAGTGCCGTAGTGTGTACCAGAAACATATGAAAACATGGTTAGGCTGCTGTATTAGAATCGTACTGAATCAGTGCCGTAGTGTGTACCAGAAACATATGAAAACATGGTTAGGCTGCTGTATTAGAATCGTACTTAATCAGTGCCGTAGTGTGTACCAGAAACATATGAAAACATGGTTTGGCGGATATCATAAGAATACTTGAATTCAACTGAAAAAACCTAATATACGAAAAACATACCATTTTACTTAGAAGAACATCTTTTATTTACAATGGACCTTATATGGAATAACTTACAACTCAATCTAAAAGCAATACCCATCATAAATTAATTTAAAACAAATACTTATTTCTAAGCTAAACTATTTAGAACATTAAGTATTTACAATTGCCTGAAGAATTTTTTTTTCTTCTCTTTATTGTGCCTTTTCGTTTAATTTTATTTGTCAATTAGAGGAATGAAAGAAGATTTTTTTTCTCTCACTTAGGCCTAAATAAATAATTTAATATATATTTATCTGGAGGACCAAACTTAAAGCCTTGGCTTAATGCGTCCTCCTCATACAATTATATTTATTGATTATTATATATTATAATTTATGTATTATATTGTATTATGTGTAAACAATAAAACTTGAACTTGAATGTTCTCCTTATATTTTAGTCACCATATCATTACCAGGCATCATATTTGGTCAAATAATCGGAGGATACATTGTCAGAAAATGGAGGCTAGATGCAAAGTGTTGTGCGCGGATGGTATTTTTTATGTGCGTAGTGTCTGTCTGCTGTACGCCACTGTTAATTCTGATTGGTTGTGGAAATCCGAAGATAGCTGGCTATACGACGGAATACCCAGCACCATTGGGAAAGTAAGTGATGTCATATTTAAAACGGTGCTGTTAGCGTAAAAGTTGGTTCCCACGACACAACGCAAGGACGTACGGCCCGCGCTGTGTCCTAGCGACGTAAACGCAAACGAGTTGACCAATGGCAGGCGACAGTCGAATAAATCCATCGCTTATGATTGGTCAAATCCCTAAAGATTGTGTCCCACTAAGACGCAACGCAAGGACGTAAACACAACGCAACCGAATTGACCAATGACAAACGACAGTTCGGATAATACATCGCTTGCGATTGGTCAAGTTACGGCGTTGCGTCCTAGTGGGAACCAAGCTTTACGTTGTATTACGTCGTTGTGTTGCGTCTCTAGTGGTAACCAAGTATAAAGACCCATTGTGTCCTTTCGTTTGTAAATCATTTCAATGGAAACACAATTCCATGATAAACACTATACGTTGACGTCACAGTTGTAATCATTACGATGTTTTACACTCATAATTTTAGTTTTTCTACGGCCAACAATTGCAACGAAGGCTGTGGGTGTGATGATCACGTGTACGAACCAGTGTGTGACGGTAATGGCATCACGTACGTAAGTCCGTGTCATGCGGGTTGCCGGAGTATACTGCATGAGTCAATGTACAAATACGTCTTTCAACTTCAAAATCGAACGGTAAGATGTTTATTGATATTAAAGCTTGGTTCCCACTAGGACGCAACACAAGGACATAAGCGCAACGCAAGCGTGTTGACCACTCACAAGCAAAAATTCGGATAAATTGCTTACGTCGTTGCTTTACGTCCTAGTGGGAACCAGGCTTTATGCGATGTAGAGAGCCTGCATTTATCCATAGAATAGGGCACGAACATTATACCATAATGATCTTATTTCTTTTGGCAAAATATTAGCTTCTCGAGAAGCCTCTACCGTAGGCCTACTCTAGTTTAATTTACAGTATCTGCGAGATTTCGTTTGGAGGCTGTAGAGAGGCACGAACGTTAAATCGACCAATGCATGAAGTCCCGGTGAACGGCGGGTACTGGGTTTATTCGACGTAAATGATATTTAGAAATCGTTTTATACATTAACTTCTATCTTTTCATTGTTAACTGTTTCTACAGAGCGATGGAAAACTATGTCGGTTCAATTGTATCATATATTTAAAAAATGAGACTGCTGTACATACTAAATTGAATTTGATGTTAGTTTTCTCAGATCTACACAGCGTGTCAGTGTGTACACTGGGAACCGGCGTATGGCATTAACCCCTCTGGTGGTTACGCATTCGAAGGCCCGTGTCAGCCTGAACCAGTTTGCGACCAGAAAATATATCTGTTTGTCGGGGCGTATGTAGCGCTCTCCCTTATTACCTCAATCTTGGGAAATCCTGCTTTTGTAGTTGTTGTCAGGTAAGTCACAGGCCTACTATTATTTTCTTCTGTCTGTAATAATGAACCACTTTTAAAATAACAACCCCCCCATCACTGAAAAATGCTGAGCTCATGGGTTCATCTGTGGCTGCGACACGATCAGTTCCACGCCCCTTAATGCTTGGTTGTCACTAGAGACGCAACACAAGGACGTAACGAGACGAAAGTGATTTGACCAATCACAGGCGATGGATTATTCGAACTGTCGCTTGTCATTGGTCAACACGTTAACGTCCTTGCGTTGCGTCCTAGTGGGAACCCAGCATTACAGACACCGTGCGCTGCGGAAAATATGTCCATAGTGCATGATTACTGTCTTTGTCGCAACCAGACATACGATCTGGACGATACTTAGAAACCATCAAAACTGTGTCGAAGTCGGGAACGAGGATCCACGTACGCCCACCTTTGGGCCGAAACATCCCACTTTGTGTGCCGAAACGTCTCACTTTAGACCAAATTCATATTAATTTTTTTTGGTATTTATCAAGTTTTTAAAGGTGTTTAACAATCCGTATTTTATTGATATTGACAATGTTGATATAATATAATTATAATAAATTACTAAAAAAAAGTAATTTTATATTCAATTTATTACTTCGAAAACCTTGTTTATTTCGTGCATTCGCCAAGCGGCCAACAGAGGGCGTAACTTATTTACATCGTTCGCGTGATTAAAAAATGATCATTTTCGACAATGTTTTCAAAATGTTTGCTTTATTGCATCTTTATTCCTAGTAGTACTACCCCATAGTCTCTCTGAAAATAAAGTTTGGGGAAAAAAGCTTATTTTATGCTTATAAAATGCATATCAAAGCCGATAAATTTAAGTGTGCCGAATCGTCTCAGGGCCGAATCGTCCCGGGCCGAATCGTCCCAGGGCCGAATCGTCCCGGGCCGAATCGTATCAGGGCCGAATCGTCCCGTTACCACCCACGTATGTATTAACATGGCTTAGTTTGGTCGTCGGTCGTCGGTCGTCGCAAACTCCCCTTTAACTATATCTTACTTAGGCCTACTATATTATGTTTTATAGGTCTGTACATCAATACGATCGAGCAATGGCTGTAGGTGTAACGTCGCTCATGTTAAGAGTATTCGGTAAGTGAAACTATCAGATCGAAGTTAAAATGAATTGCCGATGATCCAATTTGACAGGAAATTCTCATAAAACCCCAGTTTTAAGTAATCTTATTTTTTTGCACTCATATGCTAGATTCACACATACAGAATCCTTACAAAATGTAACATTGATGTAAATCTCAAAACAAGACAGTAATCTTAACAAAGTTGTATTTACGCATGAGTATATTTCTGATTATTTTTGTTTACTCGACGTCGCTACACACATAAAAAACTAGCGTGTGAAAGCGTTGTAACTCATTGAGATACAATGTACAATTTGTTTATGTGTAATTGGGGTAATGATATAACCTTTGCCGTTTGCTCATTGAATGCTAAACATGTGGGATTTGTTTTGGTTGAAGTTCTGTTGCACTCTTGTCCAACTTTATTTGTTTGATATAGTAAAGTAAAGCGGATAGGTCTGGTATTGTACGACTTCCACTAACAACGTTGCCTTCTATTATTTTCTTAATGCTCAAAATTTTAGTTTTCTATGCTGTGTTACTTCAAAATTCGAATTGTCATGTTTCGCTTTCAGGCTTTATACCAGCACCGTTTTATTTAGAAGCAGTTCTCAAATTTGGTTGTTGGATTCGTGATTTCTCGTGCGAGAAAGAAGGCGATTGTCTGCTGTACGATGCTGAACGATATCGGTATATATTCATTGGTATGTTTCTGTGTTTGAAGTTCTTAGCCCTTCTTGCATATACCATCACCAACTGCGTTGTGCGAAAGGAATCGGACGAAGAGCGTTACGAAAAGGTAAGGTTAAAAGGTCATTATCTTAAGCCGGTTTTCCACTAGGCGAATTTATTCGCTCGAATCGAGTGTTCACTAATGAGCATACGTATTAACATTTTAATCTACTTTTTGTGACGTGGACAAATGCGCAACCAATCACAACTCAAGAATGTTCGATTCGCACGAATATATTCGTTAATGGAAAACATTTTGTAAAGCTCAGAATATCTGGTCTTACACTATTAAACTAGTTTTACAAAAAAGTGTGATGTGCACAAATATGGTAGTGATATGCCCAAATGTGGTAGTGATATGACATCATCATATCCATATTATGGGCACATAACATTTTGTTGTCACATAAAGTTTTATAGTGTAGACAGAGCTTAAGTTGTAGCAGATTGTCAATTTACTATTATTAAATATTATAAACATTGTGTTTCTTCGTGTTTAGATTCCCATGACACACATCAGCGACAGTCATTCGGAAGATCTCATGGGCACTGATGTCTGATCGTATCCGTTCTACGTCTGGTATCAAAACGCATGCGTTTTATCTCCGGTTATTACGCTGACTTCAGATCGCCAGTCAATGTTAGGCCTACTTTTAATGGTTCCGGGAAATAGAAGACAGACGCCATACACCGTTATTATTTAAAAGCCCTTATACAACACCTCCCCGCTAAAGCCCGTCCCCTATTACTGCCAAATATATCAGCCGCTTGGTTAACATATCCATTGCAAGGGACATCCTCTCAGATATGAATTTGTAGTGTTGTCATTTGAGTTTATTCCATTGAATCCAAACTGATATTTTATGTGCTGAGCTTCCACAAAGGCCTTCCAAGAGTGTTGGGTGGCGATTTTTTCTTACATAAGTTGGGGACCTTATATGAAACCGACCTACTTCTTAAACATAATTAAACCTAACCCTCTAAATAATCTCTCTCACTATAAGGTAAAAACAGTTGCCCATGGGAATCGAACCCCCATACATCGTATGTAAAGTCCATACATTCGACTAAACAGACGGCTTGACAGAAAGCGTTCATGAAGGGTCCCCAACTTATGTTGCGGCCGAGTGACAGGAGCATTTCTCTCACAACATCGAACACAACTCATTCCGCTCTTTTTCTGATGCAGTTCGTACAGGTTGTAAAATATGAAATTAATTACCTCGGGATGAGTAGATGTTTTTGATAAAACAATCGAGGTAAATTCGAACGTAATATGTATTTATTGACAAGTACAATATTATTGTTGATATAAATGTTCTCACTCCTGGAGGACGATCAAAGCATATTGATCGAAACGTCGAGAAACTCAACAGTTTTATTTCAGAACTAAAATACGTGGTGCACCGCAAATGTATATCCACATTTGATTTCGCCGTGCAAACCTTCAAACAATAGGCCTATACAATAATTTCTACGTTTTTATTGAAATGAAACACATGACAGGACCGATTAACATGGATGTAAGAATTACGTTTATTTATCAACATTTAAATTGAATAAGTACAAAAAGATGTAAAACTTTGATGTCTAAATAGCATATTTAATACTCAATGTATAAGATATAGTGGTCACCATATCATTAAAAAAACACCATAAAGGTTGTATTCAGGGAACATATGAAGGACCATTCTTGTGTAGAATATCACATTCCAGCATTTAAACGATCAAACTGCGAAATCAACGATTTAAAGCCAAACCTCAATTATAAACTGTACAGGCTTGACAATGTAAATTTATATACTACGTAAAATGAGCACGTGACACGTACGGTGTCGAATTAATTTATCAACTGATTTATATTTCTTTTTACACAGAATAGTGAATAATAAAAGGTTGTGGCGGTTACATAACATTTTATACAAAACATACATTTACTACTAATACATACCGTAAAATTGTTTTTTAAAATGCTTACTTTAATATTTTATAGAATGTAATAATTGTAATAAATATTTTATTTAGAAGATGTTAGGTTTAGTGTAACTAACGTAGCTTTAAAAAAAAAATGGTATTACGTCATAGAAAATATTGTCGTCAGTGTGACGCTTAAAAAGAATATGCATTGATGCATTATGATACGCCTTTTGTACGCATGCGTCAACAGTTATAGTATGTGTTATATAATAACACTTTTAAAGTGCGTTAATTTATTGTTATTTAAAGTATAGATATGTAAATGTTATATTAAGGTGAAGTGTATACAGTGCTTAAGACTCGTAATACCGAAATAAAATAATTATATATTATCAATTAATTACTTTTGTTTATAGGCGTACACTGTATCCTATTCTATGCATTTTTGCCTGACATTTTGTTGTCTCTACTTCGAAAGGAAATCTTTAATTGACAAAGTTTATTACATTATTAAAGATGTATTGTCCCCAAAAAACTTGAAAAATGAAGATTAATAAAATCAGACTTTGAATATGCCATTTTTTAGTTTCAATAAATTTGATTACTTCCGTAGAAATAATGTTTTCACTTATAATATGACAAAATAAACTCAACCAAAAACCCCATTGGCTGGCAGCAAATTTGACTATTTTTTTGCATGAAATTACATTTTTTCAGGTAAATTATTTTTTTTTCCCATCCAATTTTTGGTCAAAGTATTAGGTGAAATTAAAATGGCATATTGAACAAAACATGTAAAAAACAATAAATTAATTAATTGTTATATTGAATGCTTATACCAGGGTTAAGGTTCACATGTAGAGAGCTTATAGCACAGTTATTTCAACCTTATTTTCTAATAACTTGTTAACATTCATAGTTTTGTTATTCTTATTTACTATATACTTTATTATTATATTTATTTACACTTAATAGTTTTTGTAAATTATAATTTATAATTGCAATTTGTTAAGCTCCCCAAACCTTGAATTACACAGACTTTACAAAGACGCTTAGTTAGATTAAAATTAGTATTAGATAGCTTGACTAATAAAATAAATGTTTATACTTAAGTATAACAGACTATTATTAGTTTCGGAATTGTGTTTTACTGTTGAGTTGTTTTTGCCAATACATCAACGACACTGCCATTGCTTCAAATACAGGATACCTTCTTCTTCTATTTTAAGGAGCAAACTTCATAGTTGAAGGCTACTGCTCCACTAAGGGTCCCATTGTGACATCGGCAGCCAACTACGGCGCCAATACGTCTGTCCACGACAGTGTGTGTGTATGAATAAATGAACTAGTACACCGGGGTAACCCCCTACTTGTCTCGAAGGATGTACTAGGTTCTTTAAAGTGCACATGAGCCAGATGTACACTGGACCTACGGTTTATAGTCCTTATCCGAGAAGACTTTAGGTGGTTTATTCTGCAAACATTCGAAAAAAAAACACAACCGTATAACTGGATCATTTTATTGTCTTAATGAAAAGAAATAATATATCATGTAGTATTTATTTTTATTAACACAGAATGTAGATTTGTTCTTTCCATTATAATTCCAGTCTTGTCAAGTTCAATGACATCAATAAATGATGCAACACGTTCGCGTACAAACATAAAAAATCTTCTTTAAAAGAAAAAATTAATTGTTTATTTTCCCCTCTCAACCCAGAAAATTGGCCCAACATACCGTATACTTTTGCAATAATGAATATACTACCAAAAATCAGACCTGACAAATGAATTGAATAATGGTAGTCAAAAGTAATACAATAATGTTGGTTGATCCTAATAATAATAATAATATTTGTTTCTTCTGTTATATTGTATTTTTGGCTGTGTTGATATATTCACACCTACCTTAGAAAAAAGAACCGCCCCCTACCGACGCTTTTGAAAAAATAGGACGATAAACAATGTTTAACAATAGGGCTTTATTTTATGAATTTTGTGGCCACGTGCGTTGACTGTTTCTCTGTTTTCATTGAACAAAATTTCCCAACAAATTTTATTTTAAAACTTAACAAAACATTTTTGAATATAATCAGTCACGTCTGTTTGTTTGAGCGCGAAACGCTTTTTTTTAGTAATAATTATAATAATAATAATAATGTATTTGAACATACACTTTGTAACATCGTTATGAAGGTGCGTTCTACAATAAAAATTTACTAAAACCACATTACAGTGCTACCTATAAAATTTACAACAATAATAATACAAATGTAATAATAACTAGATTTGAACTCGTCACTACGGACGAGTTAGGTTATCCGCAGCGCAAAAGCCACGTGCACGTCATACGTTAGAATATTGCGCGCAGAAAAACGATTATGCCATTGAAAAAAATGTTAGTGCGCCCTCTATTTTGCGTCGCGTCTAAGTGTATACGGTATACACTATATACTGTATACGTACTACATACAGTGCAGAATAGGTGAAAAGAAGTGACCAAAGTTATTGACGTTTTTGAACATGATGACGTCATAACAATTTTAAAAATGGTAAATCATGCGAAAGATAATTGATTGACCTAGACAAAATAAAAAAATTGAGGGAAATGGAATACGGATAAGTGGAGATGCGCTCTATTAAATGTGACGAGCTATGACGAAAGAGAAAAAAATCCTATATTTCATATTCGAGTGGCCAAACTTTATGTAAAACATGCCATTTTTAATCCATAGAAAGTTTTCGCATGATATGACTTAAATTTTCACCAAGTTTCAATAGAAAATGACTTTTGGTTTTTAATCTATGATCCATCATTGAAATTCATAAAATCGCGCGTAACTTACGCGCTGCGCAAATCCGAAATCGTCCAAAAGCTTGGCTGCACATCTACAGCTATAGGTCAATCTTATGACAAAGTTATACAATCTTATGTTGGCCAGAATTAGAGATACGCTCCCAACAAAATTTGTGGAAAGAAAGAAGAATAAGATAGACTAGATTTGAACTCGTCACGTTGACGAGTTAGGCTATCGCCCAACGCATCGTAACACGCACATGTTATTTATTATGCTTAGTCTACAATAGGCTGCACTACGACGATTGTAAAGAACAGCTGGAATACATCAAAATCGTTTAATAAGTGTCAACAGTTGACGGTATTAGCATTGTAAACGGTTTAGTTGACGGTTATTTTTTATTTTACACCACTCACGTTTATTCAATTGTTTGAAAATGATGACCTTTTCAAATTAAAAAAAAAAGTTCATAAGTCTAAAAAGGAATTATTTTAGTAATAAAATATTGAAAATTGGAAGAAAATTGATAACGTTTACGCTGTATGCGCTCTATTGAATGTGACGAACTGTGTCGAAAGAGACAAAATCCCTATATTTTACATTTGTGTGGCCATACGATGACGTCACAACAGCCCAGAGGTAAACATTTTGCATGAATTCATATCTACAATATATCTGCTTACATATTAGGTTAAAAAAATTGGGGGTCACCAGACATCCCGGAGAGCTATAATCGATTCAAAATAGGCATATTTTTACACAAATTTGCATAAAATTACCAATTTTCAAGCGCACGATTTTTAAAGTTTGACGTGCACGTGTGTCATTATTTTGCATTCATAATTCATCAAATATGAAAGAAATATATCATAAAACTATGAAAAACAATAATCAAGCGCAAAAACGGGCTTTCTAGGCTGCGTACGAGCGAAGTGCGCAATAGCGCGCGCGCAACGCAATTTTTTTTGAAAAATGTGAAATGCTTAAAATGTCCTGAAACGTGTAGAGTTGATTAGAAATTGATTTTGAGCATTTTTAACTTTCAAAGCGCGCGTACGCGCGATTTGACCAATGTTCAAAATTTTGCTGATGATACAGGAAGATGACCCTTGATATGAAGCATACGTGTGTCAAGTGGTATTTAAAAATAGCTATTGGTTTTCAAGCTATAGTCAATCTAAGAATTTCAGAAAATCGCGCGTAGTTACGCTACGCGACCATATTTTCATTAAACCAAAGTTTGTTGCACAACTACATATATACGTGCATCTGCTGGCCAAGTTACAACATAACTGCTATTGCCATTTTTGAGATATGCGACCAACAAAAAATGAGCAGAAAAAATGAAATCTCTGACAATAACAATAGGCTATCGCTCTACAGAGAGTGATAGCCTAAAAAACTAGATTTGAACTCGTCACTACGGACGAGTTAGGTTATCCGCAGCGCAAAAGCCACGCGCATGACACATAAGTTAGAATATTGCGCGCAGAAAAACGATTATGACATTGAAAAAAATGTTAGTGAGCCCTCTATTTTGTGTCACGTCTAAGTATATATGGTATACACTATATACTGTATACGTACTACATACAGTGAAGAATATGTGAAAATAAGTGGCCCAAGTTATTGACGCTTTTGGACATGATGAAGTCATCACAATTTTAAAAACGGTATATTATGCGAAAGATAATTGATTGGCATAGACAATATAAAAAAATGGGGGGAAATGAAATTTGGATAAGTGGAGATGCGCTCTATTAAATGTGATGAGCTATGACGAAAGAGACAAAAATCCTATATTTTATATTTGAGTGGCCATACGATGACGTCACTATGTCCTGTTAGCCATATCGATGCATGATTCGATATCTACAACTCATCAACTTTCAGAATATGTAATTTAAAAGAAGTTCACCTCGTAGTTTACAATCTATGACTGTTTTAAAAAAGGCATAATTTTGACGAATTTTTGAACTTTTTCATCAAAAACGCGCGCAAATTGTTCAATTCTACGTGCTCGTATGACGTGATTTTAAGTCGAAATTGTTTGAAAGTTGGTAAAATTACTAGAGAAGGCTGAAAAAACAAAAATCAAGCAAAAAAAAAATGTTTTTGCCTTACGTGCGCACGCGCGCGTAAAAATATTGCGCACGCGTGGGAATTTTTGAAATGCTCAAAATGACATGAAACGCGTAGAAAGTTGATTAGAAATGAATTTTGCGCATTTTGAAATTTTGAACGCGCGTGCGCGCGTAACTTTCTTTGAAACATTCCATTTTTAATCCATAGAAAGTTTGCCCTTGATATGACTTAAATTTTCTTCAAGTGTTATTACAAAATGACATTTGGTTTTTAGTCTATGTTAAATACGCGAAATTCATAAAATCGCGCGTAACTTACGCAACGCGGATCTGACATCGTCCAAAAAGTTGGCTGCACATCTACACTTCAATGTCAATCTTTTTACCAAGTTATACAAAGTTATGTTAACAAGCAATAGAGATATGCTGGTCACAAAAATCCGGGAAAGAAAGAAGAATAACAAAGAAGATGAAGAAAAAGATATTTACAATAACAAGGGTTATCCGCAACTTAAAAAGTTGCGGATAACCAATTATCCGCAACTTAAAAAGTTGCGGATAACCAAAAAAAAAAAAAAAAAAAAAGATCCTGACAATAACAAGAGGTTATCCGCCAAGTGCGGATAACCAATGAAAACCAAACAGTACCCTGCTATTTACAAACCCACACCACCCTCACCCACAATCCAGCCTCTACATATCCCCATTTGTCTTCAATCAACATAACATTAATAACATATGAATTTAAATACAAATAATAAACAGTAACAATCAAAGCTTTATACAACAACACAGTCATACAGTTTTAAGATAAGAGATCAGTTTAAGAGTACTGTATTAGTATTTTTAGTATTTCTTTTACTATTTTTTCTTCCAGCTGGATAATTGAAACCAATTCAAACCATTAGGGGTCGTCTTAAATTCCCATTAATTAAACAACATCAACAAATATGCTAGACAAAAATTACATTCAGTAGTAGTAGAACTTACTAAATTCTCTTATTCACGAATTTTTAAAAACCTTTCGGTAATGATTATCATTTGCAACCGATGTGTCCATGAATACTGATCTAAATAAAAACAATAAATATAAGCAACTGTGTAGAAGTGACAAAAAAAAAACACGGCCTATAACTTACCATTGAGGACATTTACAGCTGTTTAATTTAAATGTATGGTTGATAGGCCTATTAATAATAAAGGTAATGATTTGTTCAAAACTGCCGATGTAATGCTTGCGTAATAGCGACCTTTCGTTGCCAATGTAGCTACAGTATTGAGTGTAAGCGTTACGCGAAGATTGATTTAAACTGTAACCCGATAATGTTTGCTACTTTCGTAGTACTTCTTGTTAGGGTCTTCATTACCGATATAACTACCGCTCCCAGCGAGGCTGAACATCTCACATGTACCCATTTCATCAACACGAATAGACACGCAGGCTGGATCCAAAAGGCAGAAGGCGGTGCACCGAATAGCAGACCGAGAATTAACAACACGAGCAATTCGTAAATCAGTGTTGACTTTCTCGTTATGGACCATCATATCCGACAGCAGACCGTTCTGTCCGTGACGTGTATAAATCCCAGTTGATTCTAATATTAAATAAATTGAACAAAGTCATGATTTATAAACAATACTTCACCGTGATAACAGAAAATAAAAATTATGTCGATAACAAAAAAAAATATTAATAAAGAAAAATGACTCCTAAGGATGCTGCTAGACCTGAATGAGACGAGCAGTTGATAGGAGAAAGAGGAGGAGTATAGTAAGAGACCTTACTTACCCTAATAGGCCTATCGTTTTCATTTAATACCCCAGAATACAGAAACTACATGTAGTTATACCTAAGTGGACCAGTACAGTGAGTTTTGCGTAATTTTTTTATATGACCGACTTCTGTCGTAGACAACAAGGGTGTCTCTCGTCCAGTGCCCACCTTAACCAGAGGAGAGGCATAAGCCAATACGTCTGAGACAGATACTAGATGCTGGGGCTGCCATATATATATATTTTTTCATACATATATTTATTTATATATATATATAAACACAAGAGGCAAAGAACATTAATTCTAAACCGCCCGGTGATATACTGAAATTTAATTAATTAATTTGAAACGATAAAGTTCACCCTCATACCCCATCCCACCTTATTGATAACACCATTTCTATCTCATCCGTTTCTCAACGTTATCAGTTTCAACTTGGTTGTCTCGCCTATCGGGCTTCCATCAATACCGTTCCGGATTACATCAGTCGCATGTTAACCAGGACTCAGCCTACTACCAGATCAATCTCTAATTGTAATTATTTTATTCCTCGACCTTCTTTAGAGATTTTTAAACAATGTTTCAGTTATAAAGCGCCTATGTATTTTAATATGATTCCTAAAATCATTCGACAATCTGAAAATGTTATTTCCTTTAAACGTGAACTTAAACAATTTATTTCCAGTTAATATTGTTCGTTCTATGTATATATATATATATTTTTTTTCAGTCAACGATTTTAACTTTTATATGAATTTTATATAATCATTGTAAATTTTTAAGCCTTTAATATATTTTATGTCATTTGAATATTTAATATTTTATGTGTTGTACTGTATGTTTGTTTTATCGAGGGCCCTGAATGATCAGTTCTATTAGGAACTGGATAGGCTACCCTCAGTAAATATGGTAATAAATAAATAAATAAAAAAGATGAGGAAATCTGTGAGAATGAGAATATATATATATATATATATATATATAAACACAACAGGCATAGAAATAAATTCCAAACGCCCGGTGATACACTGAAAATTATTTAATTAATTTTTGAAACGATAAAGATGAGGAAATCTGGGAGAATGAGAAAAAGTCGCCCCAACCGAGACTCGAACTCGGACCGTCTGCTTGATATGCAGTTGCCCTAACCATTAGACCACTGGGGCTTTTATGGTATTGTTCTTTAACTCGATCGGATAACGACCCTTTAACATTCTCGGCGTGGTACGGTTGGATATATATATATACACAAATCAGGCAAAGAACATTAATTCTAAACCGCCCGGTGATATTGTAATATAACGATATACTGTTATATTTAAGAAATTGACCTTTGTATCAGAATTCAAATAGGTTCACAAACTTGACCCAGAAAGTCCAGAGGAGAGTTTGTCCAGATGTTTTAATGACCATTTAGTTTATAATAGAATCCCTAAAGAATAACTTTGGGACTGTTCCCATCGTAAAACAATTAGATATTGACAGTTTTTAGCAGAGATTCGACAGGGCCAATTCATCATTGTAACCTCCCCAGATAAGATCAATCATTCCCACTTAAACACCCCTGGACCAACTTAGGACCAATCAGTAACCTCTAAGATTACGTAGTGACATATGTAAATGAACCGAGGGCCAATATACTCCCAAGTTTCAGAAGAGCCCAGACACACCTTACAGCCACTTCACGGAGCACACACCTTACAGCCACTTCACGGAGCACACACCTCACAGCCACTTCTTCAGAAGAACATCTACACCTCACAGCCACTTCTCCAGAAGCAGACCTACACACTTCACACCTCACCGACAGCATCAATCATTGACCCTCCGTTCCTTATCTATACTTATAGTTGTATATTGTACTGAAGTATTATACTGAATAAACAATATATGTGTTACGACAGTCAAGCGAGTTAGAGTCTTTCATTAGTACCTCAACAACGCAACATTATATTACAATATACTGAAATTTAATTAATTAATTTGAAACGTAAAAAATGAGGAAATCTGTGAGAATGAGAAAAAGTCGCCCCAACCGAGACACGAACTCGGACCGCCTGCTTGATATGCAGATGTCCTAACCATTAGACCACTGGGGCTTTCAGGGTATTGTTCGAACTCAATTGGATAGCGACTCTTTAACATTCTCGGCGTGGTACGGCGGAACAGCACTAGTCCTCAGTTGTACGCACGCGCACCAGAGATCAAATTGATACGCCCTCATCTTACAGTATTTTTATTCATGAGGCGGGATCTCCGAAGAGATACTTTTATATATATAAACAAATCAGGTAAAGAACATTAATTCTAAACCGCCCGGTGATATACTGAAATTTAATTAATTAATTAATTTTCATTGGGGCGACTTTTTCTCATTCTCACAGATTTCCTCATCTTTATCGTTTCAAAAAATTAATTAAATAATTTTCAGTGTATCACCGGGCGGTTTGGAATTTATTTCTATGCCTGAATTTATTTCTATGCCTGTTATGTTTGGAAAAATTACAAATAAGTGGAACATTGATAATCTAAATGACAAGTGTAAGGTTTGTGGGTCAGGTGAAGAAGATGTTAAACATTTCCTGTTTATTTGTAATAAGTTACATTGTATTAGAATGGAAGAATTACAAACACTTCAACATAAACTTATTGCAATAAATTGTGTAGATACTTGGGTAAATTTTATTTCTGGTGACCTATCTATTAAGGTTCAATATGTCCTAGGAAGCACGTTATTCCATAAAAATAACTCTCACGACATTTATGCTGTATTTGACAGTTATTGTAAAATGTACACAAGCCGTGCTTGGAAATTAAGAAATGCAATTGTATTAGAAATTTGAACTGTTTTATTTTAAAAAAAAAAGCGTTTTCTTTTCCATTGCTGTTGCAAAATTAGTAGTTGTATATTAGTGTAGTTTTAGTTTGTAAATAAGTTTTGTAATAGCGTCGAGTCAAATTTTATGTCTATCTCAAATATGTTTTATTTTCATTTCAGTTTTTATTTTTCATTGTTTTTGTATTGAATTTTGTAATTGGTATGGACGCACCATCTACGCATGTGTGCCACTGTTAAAAAAGTGTTGTTCCAAATAAATATTATTATTATTATTATTATATATATATATATATATATATATATATATATATATAATACTGTAAATTATAGAAACAGTGCTCATATTCGGAACATGATCTCATAATCGCGTCGAGCATAGCTCATTGGCGAAAGTTCCGTATTTTTTAGTTGTATGAAAAAATGTCTCTGGCTGGATTCGAACCTGCAACCTCTCGCTTACAAGGCGAGTATCATACCACTAGACCACAGAGCCATGTATGGTATTATCAAAGATTTTCACCAGATACATTCTCTCATACAACAAACGCCCTCACAATCAGTGGAGGATTGACAAGTCAGAATAAATTCCAACTTTAATTCGCAACGGTTTTTTAAATAATATTGTGTATATGTAAATCAATGATGTTGCGTAGCACTGTGTAAATTATATATAAATCATACTGTAAATTATAGAAACAGTGCTCATATTCGGAACATGATCTCATAATCGCGTCGAGCATAGCTCATTGGCGAAAGTTCCGTATTTTTTAGTTGTATGAAAAAATGTCTCTGGCTGGATTCGAACCTGCAACCTCTCGCTTACAGGGCGAGTATCATACCACTAGACCACAGAGCCATGTATGGTATTATCAAAGATTTTCATCCACCAGATACATTCTCTCATACAACAAACGCCCTCACAATCAGTGGAGGCTTGACAAGTCAGAATAAATTCCAACTTTAATTCGCAACGGTTTTTTAAATAATATTGTGTATATGTAAATCAATAATGTTGCGTAGCACTGTGTAAATTATATATAAATAATACTGTAAATTATAGAAACAGTGCTCATATTCGGAACATGATCTCATAATCGCATCGAGCATAGCTCATTGCCGAAACTTCCGTATTTTTTAGTTGTATGAGAGAATGTATCTGGTGGGTGAAAATCTTTGATAATACCATACATGGCTCTGTGGTCTAGTGGTATGATACTCGCCCTGTAAACGAGAGGTTGCAGGTTCGAATCCAGCCAGAGACATTTTTTCATACAACTAAAAAATACGGAACTTTCGCCAATGAGCTATGCTCGACGCGATTATGAGATCATGTTCCGAATATGAGCACTGTTTCTATAATTTACAGTATGATTTATATATATAATTTACACAGTGCTACGCAACATTATTGATATATATATATATATATATATATATATATATATATATATATATATATATAAATGACGCTAGTAAATTACCAACTGAACATTTTATTGCACTACAGGCTGTTTCATGAGTATGAACTCAATCTTCAGGTGCTTGGCTCTGAATGATAGTCACAAGTGAATACAAAAAGCTATAATGAAGTTATAAGGCAAACTGTTTACAATAGTATGTTAATTAGCAAGTACAACACATCTCTATTTCCTGGACAGTCTATTGTTAACCAAATTCCTATTATCTAAATTACTGATACCTTAATAGAAACTTTCTCCTATGTCTACATGCACTGACTATTCGTTCCTATGGTTAAGTGAGCAGATTTCAGGCTTGCATATGATATAATACTTCTCTTTTAAGCATAGATTACACCGTTTGTTAACATTGGAATATGGTTTACACTTCTTTATTATTCGCCATATAATGTTATACTGTATGTTATCATCTTTTAGCTTCCAGATATACTGGCTAAGTGTTGTGCTGTTTTTGTATTTAACATTACGGAATGAACTATTATGTGAATAAATTCCAACTTTAATTCGCAACGGTTTTTTAAATAATATTGTGTATATGTAAATCAATGATGTTGCGTAGCACTGTGTAAATTATATATAAATCATACTGTAAATTATAGAAACAGTGCTCATATTCGGAACATGATCTCATAATCGCGTCGAGCATAGCTCATTGGCGAAATGTTTTTTTTTGAATTTTTCTGAGCTTGTTGCCGGCAGGAAAACAATCTTCTACTATAGCTAAAAACTTGTGGCCGATGTTGGTTGCTACGTTTTTGCCGAATGGTGGGTTAAACCAAATTATGTTTCTGGTACGTGATTTTTTGGGCTTCTGCTGTTCAGCATTGAACTCAAGTTGATGATTGTATCCACTTTCTTTGAGGACTTCCTGGTATAGGGGTGCAGATGCATGAAATGTATCTTTGTCTGATGAGATGTCAGAAAGGCGTCTATTTATAGCAAGTGGGATGTTTCGGATAATAGATGGAAGATGGTTGCTGTCATGGTGCACGTAGGTTGGTTTGTTATTAGGCTTAGTGAAAGGTCGGAAGATCCCTGTCCTTAGGTCGAACGTTACATCCAAATAATTGACTATTTTCTTGTTAGCATAAATAACCAGTGACCTACTTAAAAAAGCCTTTGAATTCGCCTCCGAGTTTGAAGCAATCTCCGATGAAGAAACAAATATTATTATCCAAGACGGATATCACCTATCTCAAAATGGAACAAGTCTACTTGCTAGCAACATTCGATGCAAAGTCCAGTTAACCCTCAAGTTACAACGCCCGAGTACATCGTACAAGAGACAGAAGTTAAAACCGAAATAACCAAAGTAACATGGAAAAGTCTACTCAAGCAAACCCTGAAAGCGCAACAAGTATAAACAATGACAATCTATCAAATCAAACTGATATATTATTCAATCCTATTACTCTATGTAACAACTTTGACGAACAAGATGAACTAACTGATCATAGTCTTAGCAATAAAATATGTACGATAGAGACATGCTCGTATATGAGCACAGACCAGTTAAATGACTCGGTTAATAAAATAAATAATATCAGCTACTCATTTTTACACTATAATATCAGAAGTATTAACAAACACTTAGATGAATTAATTACTTGTTTAAACGGCATTAAACACCCATTCACTGTAATTGGCTTATCAGAAACATGGCTTAAAGAAACATCACCTAGACCATACTTACCAAACTACGATTTCCATGCTCTAGACAGGGAAAATCGAAAAGGAGGTGGTGTTGGCTTGTTTATTTCAAATACTATAGAGGTCAAAACAAGAACCGATTTGAAAATTAATTTCTGTGAATGTCTGTTTATTGAGATAATTGAAAAAAAGTGTAAAAATGCAATTGTTGGTACTGTCTACAGACCACCAGACATGAAAATAGATGTTTTTAATGATTCACTTGAAGATGTCCTCACTGCTATAGACAAAGAAGGTAAACCATGTTATATCATGAGAGATTTTAATATCAATCTGCTTAAACATGTAACATGCAGTGATGTAAATGATTTTATTGAAACTAGATGGCACGCTCGCTTCGCTCGCGTACCATCTAGGTCGTGCCCACAGATGGTTCTCGAATACACAGTATTTCCAGCGAGAAAAAAATGGAGATTTCAAATGTACGTACCGCAGGACTATAACACATTGTCGTTTACAGAAACGAATAAATATACACAATGATTTATGTAGTCAACCAAAATTAGCACCCTGGGAATTACTTCCGAGAGAGAAACAAAATGAGTCAAATTTTTTTATTTGGACTCATTTAAACAAACCCAATTTGTGTTTTGTATGTAACATTAAGGGTTGAGGGATGGGGGAAGAAGATAGGTACAAAGAGGAAACATTTTAAAATATATTCTTATCCACTCAGTAACGAAATATTGTTTTTAATGTTTTATAGGCCTATAAATAATATACCACTAAATACAGTAAAACATTTACGATTTAATACGGTACTTTGTTAAAACTCTCACTGTCATAGTCGATTGAAATAGTAAAGTACATGTAACAATACACCACTACGACGTTTATATATTTTTAAATTATTAATTAATACAAACGTTGAGAAGCAACTGTCAGTATTAACGTTTATTTATTTGTATATTATATGTTTATAATCTAACAGTAGGGCCTACCCACACTCACAGTAATAAAGTTTATTTTTATATATTTTTATATTACATCTAACAGTACCAACACTCACAGTAAGAAATTTGCGATTCAAATTGCGATCAAAAGTGGTTAATACCTTAACAGTATTGTACAGCATTGCAATACTATTCATGTTTATTCTCCAAGGGGGCCCATAAATCTAAATCTAAATCTATACCTCATGGTTAAACCAAATAATTTGGAATGTTTATTTGTATATTATATGTTTATAATCTAACAGTAGGGCCTACCCACACTCACAGTAATAAAGTTTATTTGTATATATTTTTATATTACATCTAACAGTACCAACACTCACAGTAAGAAATTTGCGATTCAAATTGCGATCAAAAGTGGTTAATACCTTAACAGTATTGTACAGCATTGCAATACTATTTATGTTTATTCTCCAAGGGGGCCCATAAATCTAAATCTATACCTGTATGGTTAAACCAAATAATTTGGAATCTTCCATTCATCACAAATCAATACATTTGTAAAAACGTATATTAAATGTATCAAAATAGTATTTTTTAAAGAAAATCGGCCTGTCTTCAACATTATGATGCTGTACTCGAACTGTTCAACCGGTTTTCAGCTATTAAAAACAATTATCGTAGGAGGAGATAGGAAAATGCGAAGCCTCCTCGCATTTTTGTGGCGGGTATTTTTCAAGATGGACATCCATTAGACAGTGTATACCACGATCGGAAAACACCCCTATTTGGGGCAAATCGTTGAACCTAAATTCGTTTTAATCGTCAATAACTAATTATCTAACTTAATTTAATTAGTAAACAGGGTTACATCAGGTGGTTAAAATCAGTACCAAAAGTACGAACCAACTTTATATACCATCGAGTAAAAATTCTAGAAGTAAGGCGTGATTTACCGAATTTTGCCCTTACGTAAATTTATATATAGATAATGATGTCTCACTCGTTTTATCCATCTATATCTAGACCAACTAGAATACAAGATCAGTCAGTAACACTAATTGACAACATATTTTCAAATACAATTTCCGAAAAAGTTCTATCTGGTATACTAATCTCGGACATTTCCGACCATTTACCAGTATATCAAATAACTCACTCTGCTTCGTATTCCCACGTAAACACGCACATGAATAAAGGCACCTCAGTCTCATGTGACACGTATAGGCCTATAGTTAACAATAGAAATATTATGAAACTAAATAGTGATTTATTAAGTGCAGAGTGGCTTGGAGTATATGAAGCGACTGATCCAGAAATCGCTTATAATGATTTTCTGGATAATTTTAAGTTTCTATATAACAAACACCTTAAAAAAACTGTAAAGTCATCAAAACAGTATGACAAATTCAAGCAGCCCTGGATGAGTTTTGGGTTACTAAGGTCAAGTAAAAGAAAGCATGTACTGTATAAAAGGGTCATAAAACACCCTACTGTAAAAAACAAAAATACGTATAAAGAATTTAAAAAAGCTTTTGCACGCACGTGCAAAATCGCCAAAAAGATGTATTATGAAAATCTTTTCAATCAAACAAATGGTAATATTAAAAAAACATGGAATGTTATAAATGATGTAATTGATCCGAATAAAGGAAAAACTAAAGTTCCATCTTCTTTTACACATAGCAATGAAACTATACATGGTTGCGAAAATGTTGTAAATCATATTAATGATTATTTTATTAATGTAGGTTGTAAGGTTCGAGACAATATTGAGTCTACTACGACAAAATATTCGGAATACCTCACAAACAAACAACGCAACTCAATGTTTTTTTGCTATGTTGATGAGGAGGAGGTACTAAAAGTTATTGAATCTCTCGATTCAAACAAAGCCCCCGGATTTGATGAAATTTCAGCTAAAGTTGTAAAGGAAGTAAAATACAATATTTTAAAGCCGCTGACATATATTTTTAATTTATCACTTCAAACTGGACTAATACCAGGGAAGTTGAAAATTTCCAAAGTAGTTCCCATACATAAAAAAGGAGACCGCCATTTGGCCTCAAACTATCGTCCCATATCGCTGTTGCCCATTTTTTCGAAAGTTTTTGAAAAGATTATCCATAATCAATTATACAATTATCTTACAAAATGTAAAGTGTTAAGCAACAATCAATATGGATTTAGAAACAAACACTCAACTTCTCATGCTATGATCGACTTGGTCCATAAAATATTAAATGCATTTGAAAAAAAGGAATAAGCACTTACTACCTTTATGGATTTGTCAAAAGCGTTTGACATTATCGATCACAGTATTCTGTTGAGCAAATTGGCGCATTATGGTATAAGAGGCATCGTTTTAATGTGGTTTAGAAACTATTTAAGTGGCCGCAAACAATATGTTTATGCCAACGGTAGATCATCATGTTTAAAAGACACCAATATAGGGGTGCCACAGGGTTCTGTTTTAGGACCACTTTTGTTTTTAATTTACATCAATGATATAAGTCGAGCAAGTAGTAAAATAGATATAATTAGTTTTGCTGACGACACAACTTGTATAACAAGGGGAGATGACCCTACAATGTTAAACCATACTATGAATATTGAACTAGAAAAAATAAACGTATGGCTTAAAGCAAATAAGCTGTTACTGAATGTCAGCAAAACTAATTACGTTGTTTTTAGAACTAGCCAAAAGAACTTTGACAAAAACCAGTTTAAAATAAAAATGAATAATGTGTTATTACATAGAAAAGAAAATGTGACATTTCTAGGTGTAATGTTAAACAAAAATCTTACCTGGAAACATCACATACAGCTTATTAGGAAAAAAATGTCTAGGGCAATTGGTATACTTTTAAAAGTAAGAAAATTCTTTCCTCATAAAGTCCGTATTAGTCTTTATAACACCTTAGTATTACCTCACCTTCAGTATGGTAACTTAATATGGGGAAATACATACAAGAGCACGTTAGAAGTAATACTAAAACTCCAAAAGAGAGCTGTAAAATGCATTACCTTCTCTAAATCCAGACAAGCCTCAGAGCCACTGTTTAAGAAACTAAAAATATTAAACGTTTATGATATTTACAAAGTAAACGTCATAGGATTTATGGCAAACGTAAAATTCAATGAATTACCACATCCCATTTTAAATATTTTTAATTACTGTGACAGTATTAGGCCTACTCATAACCTCAGAACAGAAACTGAATTCGAAATTCCCTTCACAAGACTAACTTGCAGTCAACAGTTTATACACATATATGGACCAAAATTGTGGAAAGAATTCACTTGTAATGGTGGTAATAAACCGGTTATCTTAAAGAAACAAAATAAATGTATAAAAAAACAGGTTAAAAAATACTTTTTATCACTATATGCTGATTAACAACACCTTTGTTTATTTAAGTTCTATATACTTGTTCTTATGTAAAAGGGTCCTACAAAAAAACGAAGCTATAGCTTTTTTATGCAGGATCCCTGTTCTCAGTTGTACTGTAATTATGATGTACTGTAATTGATGACTAAATAAATGTGGAATAAATGAAATGAAATGAAAAAGTCACTCCTTTTCCATGATAACGCTACATGGTGCAAAAAAGGAACTGAAAACCAACCTGTGTTTGACGTCACAATGGGAAGCTTTGATGGTGCTGAAACCTGTGAAATCGTAGGTACATATCTTTTGTCGCAACTGTCTAACAAATATGGCAACCAAATTGGTCTATACCGCGACGATGGCCTAGCCGCGTTTCGCGAATCAGCCAAAACGATTGAGCTAATCAAGAAAGATATTTGTAAGGTTTTCCAGGAGAACAACCTCAAGCTAACAATTGTTTCGAATATGAGCACTGTTTCTATAATTTACAGTATGATTTATATATAATTTACACAGTGCTACGCAACATCATTGATTTACATATACACAATATTATGTAAAAAACCGTTGCGAATTAAAGTTGGAATTTATTCTGACTTGTTAAGCCTCCACTGATTGTGAGGGCGTTTGTTGTATGAGAGAATGTATCTGGTGGGTGAAAATCTGTGATAATACCATACATGGCTCTGTGGTCTAGTGGTATGATACTCGCCCTGTAAGCGAGAGGTTGCAGGTTCGAATCCCGCCAGAGACATTTTTTCATACAACTAAAAAAATACGGAACTTTCGCCAATGAGCTATGCTCGACGCGATTATGAGATCATGTTCCGAATATGAGCACTGTTAGTATGATTTATATATAATTTACACAGTGCTACGCAACATCATTGATTTACATATACACAATATTATTTAAAAAACCGTTGCGAATTAAAGTTGGAATTTATTCTGACTTGTTAAGCCTCCACTGATTGTGAGGGCGTTTGTTGTATGAGAGAATGTATCTGGTGGGTAAAAATCTGTGATAATACCATACATGGCTCTGTAGTCTAGTGGTATGATACTCGCCCTGTAAGCGAGAGGTTGCAGGTTCGAATTCGGCCAGAGACATTTTTTCATACAACTAAAAAAATACGGAACTTTCGCCAATGAGCTATGCTCGACGCGATTATGAGATCATGTTCCGAATATGAGCACTGTTTCTATAATTTACAGTATGATTTATATATAATTTACACAGTGCTACGCAACATCATTGATTTACATATACACAATATTATTTAAAAAACCGTTGCGAAATAAAGTTGGAATTTATTCTGACTTGTTAAGCCTCCACTGATTGTGAGGGCGTTTGTTGTATGAGAGAATGTATCTGGTGGGTGAAAATCTGTGATAATACCATACATGGCTCTGTGGTCTAGTGGTATGATACTCGCCCTGTAAGCGAGAGGTTGCAGGTTCGAATCCCGCCAGAGACATTTTTTCATACAACTAAAAAAATACGGAACTTTCGCCAATGAGCTATGCTCGACGCGATTATGAGATCATGTTCCGAATATGAGCACTGTTTCTATAATTTACAGTATGATTTATATATATATATATATATACGTGTATATATATATATATATATATATATATATATATATATATATATATACTGTATATATATATAAACAAATCAGGCACAGAACATTAATTCTAAACCGCCCGGTGATATACTGAAATTTGAAACGATAAAGATGAGGAAATCTGTGAGAATGAGACTCCAACTCGGACCGCCTGCTTGATATGCAGATGTCCTAACCATTAGACCACTCGGGCTTTCATGGTATTGTTCAAACTCGATTGGATAGCGACTCTTTAACATTCTCGGCGTGGTACGGCGGAACAGCACTAGTCATCGGTTGTACGCACGCGCACCAGAGATCAAATTGATACGCCCTCATCTTTCAGTATTTTTGTTCACGAGGCGGGATCTCTCTCTCTATATATATCACTCTAAACACAGTAAACATAATTTTTTGAAACTGTCACTGTCATATTCGATTAAAATAGTAAAGTACATGTAACGATACACCACTACGACGTTTATATTTGTTGTAATCATTAATTAATACAAACGTTGAGAAGCAACTGTCAGTAACACAAAATTTCTTTTTATGTTTTATAAATAATCAGGGAAGAGTTAAATTAACTCTTCCCTGAAATAATATACCGTTAAACACAATAAAACATAATTTGTTGGAACTGTCACTTTCATAGTCGACTGAAATAGTAAAGTACATGTAACGATACACCACTACGACGTTTATATTTTTTTTGTAATTATTAATTAATACAAACGTTGAGGAGCTACTGTCAGAAATAAAGTGTATTTTTCTAACAGTACCCACACTCACAGTAAGAAATTTGCGCTTCAAATGGCGATCAAAAATATACCTAAAGTTTATCCCTAAGAGTTCATATATTTACCTACTTGTGTTATACCAAATATTCATACTGGGAGACTGAGAGATTGAAATATTTCATTTATCACTAAGCAATACGTTGTATAAACGTATATTAAATCTATCAAAGGAGTTTTTTTTAAACAAAATCGGCTTGTCTTGTACATTATGATGTAGGCCTACTTGAGCTGTTTAACCAATTTTCGGCTATGAAAACAATTATTGTAGAAGGAAATAGGTAAATGCGAAGAATCTTCGTATTATTGTGTGCGCGTATTTTTCAGCATCGACATCCATTAAGCAGTGTATATACAACGATTGGAAAACACCTCTATTTAGGGCAAATCA
Source organism: Antedon mediterranea (assembly GCF_964355755.1). Lineage (NCBI taxonomy): Eukaryota > Metazoa > Echinodermata > Crinoidea > Comatulida > Antedonidae > Antedon > Antedon mediterranea. Next base: position 34,036,191 of record NC_092670.1, on the reverse strand, counting down.
TTGAACCTCAATTCGTTTTAATCGTCAATAAAGAATTATCTAACTGAACAATAATCAGTAAACATGGTTACATTAGGTGGTTAAAATCAGTACGGAACGTATGAACCAACTTTATATACCATCGAGTAAAAATCCTAGAAATAACGCGCGATTTACCGAATTTTGCCCTTACATAAATGTATATATAGACCTAGATGTAATTTTAATTTCTATGGAGAAAGAGAATCATAAATAAAAGATTAAATTAATGAATTACAACTACTACTGTATGTTTAAGCGCCTGCTGGATATGCTGATATAGAGGGTGTGTGAGTGTTTGAAATCTTGCTTGTTGTAACTGTCAATGTTACTGGAAACCGACGACTGATACAATTGTCACTGCACAATTGATTTTTTGTAACCATTATATACTGACAGAGACTTTGAGTTTGATTACAATTTAAAATGAACCATGATTGTGACGAATTGGATTGCTAATAATAAAAGTCGTTTCTTTTTTACCTGGCAACTAACTAAAAATGTCATGTTATTATTGTTAATTGTCTAGTTTTTTGTTGTTGAGAGCTGCCACAATAATCCGTAGATCTTGTATATATAATGAGAATTGACGGTTGGTGTTTACATCAACCTTTACATTTGTATTCGAAATAATTTATGATATCAATTACTTCGAGCTTTACTCTAATGCTAAGATACAACTAATATAATACCATTTATTTCGTAAATTTATATACAAGAACGAAGTAACCGGAACAAAATGAATTCTAAACCGACTGGTTTAGAGTATATAGTATGTGTACACTACGCTAGAAGACATTTTACATGCAAACCACCCAACAATTATGGAAAACATAATAACATAACAAGGAATAACAAAATATGGACAGTACAGAAACTCAAATAGAAACTTACAAGCATCACAGATGATGAAATGCGTATATAATATATATATATATATATATAATAACCAACATTGACAGTATAGTAATGTATCGAACCATAGAAATAAAAATTACACATTGATGAAATGGTTCCAATAGTACTGTGTAAGCATACAACAAACTACTACACTTGATGGAATATTACTACGATGTATACATATTCTAAAATAGGTAAATACCTACCAGAATGGATCACACAAAATGATAAACATGAAATACACGCCAATTAATTTGATTGAAATACACTAATATTCTCGTACCTTGCAAGAAATAACTTACATATTGTACAATGTATCTCCGCATTACCGTGGTTTTACGTAAATTATGAATACTGATTTGATGAACAATTATTAAAGATTATATAATTATTATTTCATACCATTAAAACAATAACAAGGCAACCATATGCAAAGATACGTGTATTTTATTTACTGAATACATTGAATACCATATCTCAATTGAGTAGTAATATACAAAATGTCAAAAGCTGATTGGAAAGCGGTAGATAATAATAAGAAAACATTAATGAAATTCTGTTAAATACAGAAATATAAAACCGTTATTTAGTTACTGATATGAAATTCAGCAATTGACAAAATTCAATATACAAATTAATAACTTTCAGTAATAAAAACGTGATAAAGTAAGTTTTAAACATTGTTAAAAATTGTTACAGTTAAAAAACTGATGAAATTTAGTTACAGCAGTCAAAAAATGTATTTAAAAATCAGTCAAAACATTGCTGGTTAATTCATTTGAACATTGCACAACTACAAACTGTGATTCTGTGTTTAACGAAACCACTGGTTCTGCCGATAACGAGGGATTTTAAAACATTTTTTTATATTTATTTAATGTCGACATATTGCAAATAAATGTGAATTAATACTCTATTTGAAGTTCTAGCAAGACAATCTAACAACAGGACATTGAGCTCGCCTTGCCAAGATAGTAACAGTCTTTGGCTGTGACAAATAGTATTGTGCAATGGAGGAGCGTGTATCTGATCCTGTCTTAGCCACAGATAAATACGATGATCTCCGGAGCTCAGTATCCTGTTAGAATGCCTTGGGTCCAGAAGCATCTTAGATCTTGAGATATTAAAATTGTAAACATCATAATTGGTTAATCTTGTTCAATTCAGCTACTTGATTAAATGAAAATAAATTCATGCTTGAATGGCTTACTTAACTTAATCAAACTTTTGAAATAATGGGTCAAATTGTACAAGCTTTACATTATTTCAAAGCTTATTATCATTTAACGTGTACGTGCGTGTATTGTGCAGTAACAAAAATAAAGAACAAAATCTATTTAAAAAACGGATTTTTTATGCTATGTGTGCGCAATACTTAAAATTACCTGAAATGTATGATTACAGATTGATTTTTTTAGCGTTTTTTAAATTTGTTCACGCATGTAACCATTACAGAAAGCTGACCATTCAAATAAAAAAAATACTTGTCAAGTTTCATTTAAAACTGTTTAAGGTTTAAATTAGTTAACTTACAAAATGTTATACCTACAAATTTTTTAGATACGCTGACAACACCAATTGAGGAAAGAAAGTAGAATAACAAAATGGTTATCCGTAACTCAAAAGTTACGGATAACAAATGATACAGATTTTGTACAATATCAATAGTTGATCTTCTTTCTTAAAGATCATCTAATAAGCGTGTAAACTGTAGAAAATTACGTTATGACTTAAATGACCTCTAAAATATATGTTCCACTAAACCGATTTTAGTAGATTTTTAAAATAAAATACTCCAATAACTGCAAAATCAGAAAAAAACAAGTTTTGAAACTATTGCAATTTGTTTTGGGTCAATCCACAGATTGCCTGGACTTTTGTCAGACCACAGCCGAATTCCTTTTTTTTTTTGAAATACAATATACTCATACAATAATATACTCCACTAACAATATCGTAAACAAAATGAATAAACGCTTTTAATTTATTTTGGTTTTCTGTTCTTCCATGGTATTAATCATCTTGTCTTTTTGTGCTTTGCTGTCCTCTTTTGTTTCTGTATGTTAAATCAAATATCAATATTATTACAAAATATCTTTTTTTCTTAACTGGCTAGCTGTCACAAGTTTTTTTATTAGATTTAAATTTGTATTTTTGTTTACATTGTTAGAGAAAAAGAAAATAAATTCATGTTATTTACCTTTTCTCTTATTTATTTTTATTTATTCAAAAATCTAATATTTTCAAGCAGTCGATTTACAGTTATTAGTAATTATTCAAACTAGATGGTACGCTCGCTTCACTCGCGTACCATCTAGGTCGTGCCCACAGATGGTTCTTGAATACATAATAATTTCAGCGTTAAAAAACTGGCGATTTCAAATGTACGTACCGCAGGACAATAATACATGTCGTTTACAGGAACGAATAAATAGACACTGTGATTTATGTACTGAACTAAAATTAGCACCCTGGGAATTACTTCCTAAAGAGAAACTTGTCACAAAATGAGACCAATTGTTTAAGTCAAATTTAAACAAACTTAATTTGTTTTTTGTATGTAACATTAGGGTTGAGGGATGGGAAAGAGGATGGGTGCAAAGAGGAACAATTTTTAAATATATTCTTTATCCATGTAGTAACGAAATATTAATTGTTTTCATGTTTTACAAATAATATACCACTAAACACAGTAAAACATTGCGATGTAATACTTTGTTGAAACTATCACCGTCCTAGTCGATTGAAATAGTATAGTACATGTAACGATACATCACTACGACGTGTATAATATGCCCGATAATATGTTTATATAATGTAAAACAATTTGTGAAAACCACCCCTATTCGTGGCAAATCATAAATTCGATTTAATCGTCAATAAATATTAAATTATCTAACTCAACTTAATTAGTAGGCCTAATGGTTTTCAATTGTTTCTTAGAGCCAATTCATACTTAAGTTGGTTCCTAACCCTACCCACCAAAGTTGATCTACGTTTAGGGCATGTGATGCACCGTAGGCCTATCCTCTACTGGCTTTACAACGCTACTCATGCCAGTGAGGGAAGGGTGATGATGTCACGTGGGTGGTTTAACTGCAATAATAAAGATTTGTAAATAATATACGGCGACTGAAAACGCTAGCTCATTATCCGTTAAAAAAAATCTATATCCAACCTCTGCAGCACAGATTGAAAAAAAAATGGATCGAATTTCTGTTATGAGTATACAGTACTTGCCTTTACGACGCCTGAGGGAATAGACACTTGTGGAACAGAGATTGGAATGTTCCATTCATTTCAAATCAATACATTTGCATAAACGTATATTAAATCTATAAAAATAGTATTTTTTAAGAAAATCGGCCTGTCTTCAACATTATGATACTGTACTCGAGCTGTTCAACCGGTTTTCAGCTATTAAAAACAATTATCGTAGGAGGAGATAGGAAAATGCGAAGCCTCCTCGCATTTTTGTGGAGGGTATTTTTCAAGATGGACATCCATTAGACAGTGTATACCACGATCGGAAAACACCCCTATTTGGGGCAAATCGTTGAACCTAAATTAGTTTTAATCGTCAATAACTAATTATCTAACTTAATTTAATTAGTAAACAGGGTTACATCAGGTGGTTAAAATCAGTACCGAAAGTACGAACCAACTTTATATACCATCGAGTAAAAATTCTAAAAGTAAGGCGCGATTTACCGAATTTTGCCCTTACGTAAATTTATATATAAATTGTCCAAACTAACAAGTTACGTTAAAATGACTCTCCTAGAAATTGTCATGTAAAACGTTCCAAAATATAATTTATAATACAACAAGGCCAACAGCCATAAGTCGCGTGCTAAGCATAGTTATACCAGACTGACCGACCAACCAACCGACCGACATAGTGAACTATAGAGTCGCGTCCACGCGACTAAAAAGCATAGGTCTAAAAACTTACCTCTTGTGTTGACGATCTTGCAGGTTCTTTGATGGATCGTGGATCAAGATTTCAATCTTAGTGAATCTGCTTGCACCATTTGATACCTGACACTGGGATTCCTTTCGTATATATGTATTGGCTACCGTTAATAAAATTAAATGTCAGGCGTGAGTAAACTTTATCTTTATTTGTTGTCGAGTGATAGAGATGATTTCTAGATTAGCCTTTAGATGTAAGGCTTTAGATGTATATATCTTTTGATTTTTGCATAGAAAATAAGTATGTTCTTTCATTATTCCATTTCTGAACCATGGTTTGTCTCTTACAATAAAGGTTTGTCTTTTTGGCAGAATAGGTGGCCGTGGGATTATTAAAATCAGTGACTACTGCCAAATTGTCAGACGGACAGATCATAACAAGCTTTTCGATATCTAAGAAATAGACTAATTGCTCGATTTAGATGCACGTTATCCATTAAATAAAAAGCATGGTTTGTAAAGAAAAATTATGGTTTCTCTTTTTATCGAAAGACAAAATAATGGTTTTTAGACAAACCATGTAAAATACGAACTATGATTTGTTAAAAAACTATGGTTTGTCTTTTGATCAAACTATGGTTTGTCTTTTGATCAAACTATGGTTTGTCTTTTACAAACCACAGTTTGTCTGTTACAAATCACAGTTTGTCTTTTTATTATAGACACAAACCATTTTTTTGTGTCTTTTTATCAAACTATGATTTTTCGTTTACAAACCATAATTGTTTTTTAAAAACTATTTTTTTTCTTTACCAAACTTCATTATTTACAAACCATTGTTTGTCATTTTATTAGAGACAAACCATTGTTTTTCTTTATTATAGACAAATCATTGTTTGTCTTTTTATTATAGACAAACCAATGTTTGTCTTTTACAAACAATAGTTTGTAGGATAGGATAGGTAGTAAACGTTACGTCCGTTTTAAATATATGCGCCGTTGGATTTCACGCGAGGTTGTTCACAGAATATTCTTAAGAGTTTTTCGTACCGTACGCGAGAAGATTTGTCTTCGAACACGGAAAAATAAAAAAAATTAATATTTAACGATCGTTGAATAGTTAGAATTAATTAACATATATGAATGCGCAGGTTTGTATTATTAGTACGAATAACATAATCTATTCTTTTATCTTATTTTCCTCTATTTTTTTTTCTCTTTTCGATAGTGTGTGAGTGAGACAATGAGATACTTTAGCTTCTATTATATTTAAGATTATGACATATGAATGTTCATGTGTGTATTATTATTAGTACGCATAACATCATCTCTTCTTTTATCCTATTTCATCTAATTTTTTTCTATTTTTGGTAGTACGCGAGTGAGACATGTTAAGAATATGATATTCCTCGACGAATCATTGCATCATAACAGCTTTGATGTAATACTTCCTTCTGTTTTTTTGGTAGACCATTATACTCAAGCAACACAAACATCTAATTAAAGATTAAAAACAAATTTTTTTTTCAACTTCGGTAAAGAATGTATTTGTTGAATAATTTTAGTATACACATTAATGAGATTCAACAACTTTTTGACTCGACGGACTCACGCAAAAAAAAAGTGTTAATTGATGACGTCAATCAATGTCGTTGGTTGGCCAGAATCCATAATTACCGCGCGGTATTTTCACAAAATTGAATCTAGTTCTATCCTGAACGGATTTCCGCTCAACAATACTGTGAACTATTTGACACCAAAACCAATACCGTACTCTATGACAATTGCGGTTACAAAGTTATAGACTGATTAAATAGATATAGATATTGATAGATATTGGAAGGCTTGTTTTGAAATGTCCGCCTGACAATTTGATAGTAACTGATTACAATACACCTACGAACACCATTGACTATTCAGCCGACAACTAAAAAAAAATCTCTTCGAATCCAGCAGATGTATTTCCCGCTATTCTTGCGATTGGAAGGCACCTGTTTGTATTCAATGTTACCGACTCTTATGACAACAGAGAGAGCTGCAATTTTACAATAAAAGTTGAAGGTTAGTTAGCTGTATTAACAATAAAGGTTTCTATTCTAATCTTTTCCTTGTTCAGGTCTTGGAGTTGTACGCCGCGTACAATACGAAAACATAACTCCGTAGGTCTGAACAGGCACTTAAAATGGATATGAAACAGGGGTGGCGCCAGGATCTTCCCGACGCGGGGGCTACATTCCCCGACGAGGGGGCTATGCGAGCGAAGCGAGCATCACTAGGCTGGGGGCCTGGGGGCCGCCAAGGGCCCCCGGTGGGGTCCAGGGGGCGAAGCCCCCGGAAGCAACGCGTTCTAGCGTCATTTGAGGTCATTTTAATCAGATTTAGGGTAGCCATTTTTTTCCATTTTTTATAATGCATAAATAAAATACTGCGTGCAAAAAAACGATGCGCGATGACTGTTTCAATCCATATTTTTTAATTTAAAAAATAAAGTTTCAAAGAAAATTTAGAAAAATAGAGTTGGAGGTCCCGGAAATTGGACTTATTATACTTCAAAACATGAAACAAAATATATAAGTCCCTATCATGGTTGTGACTGAGCTAAGAGATGTTAGGTCCCGGAAAATGCACTTCTTGTACTTCGAAATATGACCAGCTTTATTGTTGGGGCTGAGCTAAGAAACTGTTTAAAACTAGAGCTGCAGGTCTTCAAAAAATTGCATTTTATACTTTGGAAACATCAGGCCTAGAGGCTTAAAAAACGCAAGCGTAGACCTTTTTCAGTCGGGGAAATAAGTTTATTCCTCCCAAGTGTATGCGTACGTACCATCTGGACTTCCGAGTGGTGAGAAATTCATGACATACAGGACATTGAAAATGTAATAACTTAGCTATAAGATGTTGGCTAAGCAAAAATGGCATGTTTTTTTGTTTAGTAATGGATGAAAAATTTATTTTAGGTGCCCCACGGTACAGAGAAGGTTACTTGTAAATTAAAAAATTGGTGAACATACGAACAATTAACATAATTTGTTTTTGCTGCTGTAGTGTAGCGTACGTCGACGCAGTACACGACGTAACCGTCAGTAAACTTCGCCTGGAAAATAACTACAGTACACATTTTGGTCCCTGGATGGAACATGGTATCACGCGTCTTGACCCAACGTTGAACGATTCGTACAAAGGGATACCGACAGACAAGTGCGAACCTAGCTATTGTTTAGTAGTAAGTTAGATCGCTGGCAATAATGAATGCATATAAAGTGCATAATATCACTCTGAGATGTACTCTCACGGTCAATGAAACGTCGCGGTTTTCTAGGCGCTGAAGCTAGCTACGAAGTGAACGCGAACGCTTTTTACTGTATATTATATTCCCCGACAAAAAGTACCCGTGTTCCCTTCGGTAACCGCCGGTAAACTTCGCCTGGAAAATAACTACATTACACATTTTGGTCCCTGGATGGAACTTGATACCACGCGTGTCGACCCAACGTTGAACGATTCGTACAAAGGGATACCGCCAGACAAGTGCGTACCTAGCTAATGTTTAGTAGTAAGTTAGATCGCTGGCAATAAATGAATGCATAAAAGTGCATAATAGCCCTCTGACGTACTCTCACGGTCAATGGAACGTCGTGGTTTTCTAGGCGCTGAAGCTATGAAGTGAACGCAAACATTTTTTACTGTATATTATATTCCCCGACAAAAAGTACCCGTGTTCCCCGACGGGGGGGGGGGGGGGGGAGGGCTAGGCTCCCCGACGAGGGGGATAGAGCCCCCCGTAGCCCCCCCCCCGCTGGCGCCACCACTGATATGAAAGGGTTCCTAGCAATATCATTTTATTGGCTCAACGTGTAGATCAATCAGTTTTAAGCTTGCCATAGTCATACTTAATGTTTTGGAGGACGACAACGCCCTCAAAACGCCCCTGAGAAACCTGTGAAAAACTTTTTGTGACGTCACTAAAAGTTATTTTTGTATTACAGAGATAGGAATTTAGCAGTAAATCATTGATTGATGCAAAAGCATGGTAGTAATTACTTATCGCTTTGATATTTTTATTCTTGGATAAGTATGTTAGCCTAATCGAATAAAATTAATTCATATTATCAACCATGTTTTTTTTTAAACGGATTTTAATTTCGTTTTTCAAGGCCACCTTTTACGAAATTCATAGCCAAATGCCTATCTTTCTGGGTACACGGAGTTATTTTGCGCATGCGTGAGAATCACAGAGTCGATCTCCTTGGCCTCTCTCTCGACCCTCCTCCTCTCGCACGAGCGATGTTTATTTCGCTATTTATTATACACTTATTATTGAAACATTCATTTTATTATTATTTCGTGGTAATTAACTGAAATTGATGGAAATTCGTCCACATCGTCTTGTTAAGACGGGTGTTAACATCGTTTTGAAGAAACGGTTGGACGAGTAAATGGTGTTTGACAATGCCATGGCCTGGAGCTAGCTAGGCCTTTTTAGTAGCGATGACTGCTGGATACGGTGTTTAGTCGCCCGGCCAGAGGTGAGCTGAGAGCGTATGCTCCTTGATGTATCGTTGAAGGTGTTAATGGTAGGCACAATTGTGCCTGGCGACTACTAGACTACTCTCTTGTACTGGTAGGCCACGGAGTAACTCCATGTGTAGGCCTAGCCTAGTATAGTACTAGCGAATTTAGAAGAAAATATAGTCTACTAGACCTAGCCTAATTTGTAGTCTGCGTGAGTGGTTTAGTGTGAGATGTACAAATACACCCTTTCTTCTTTTCACGTACAATCTTTGCAGACATAACTTTTTATTGATTTGTGAAATATCGATATTTTCTACGACTGCAGCAACAGGGAGCTTGCAACACGTGTGAGTCTCGTGTAGGATGGGTTTGTTTATTTTGTTTACACCACACAGACCGCGAACGAAACAAGGCGGTGATTGGACTGTATTAAAATTCATTAACCAATCACAAAACGACTGCTGCCGTGGCTACAACCCCGGGTGTTTCAAACTCTAAATTTGACGATTTCGTACGTGCGTATAGAACGTTCATAAAAATTAAGATGGCGTGCCAGTTGGTCGGCCATTTTGCGGACGTTTTATATTATACCAAAATTTAATTTATTTATTTCTCAAGTTCTACTAGGTATTTGAATCTATTTTTTTGTGTGCTGTTTATTAACATTAAAAGGATTCATACAAAGTCATTTTTGTGAAATTTTAAAATCCTTTCATATCCATTTTAAGCTAGTCTCAATCAGTCAATGTTGAATGACATGATGACCACCAACTCAGCTGTATTATAACTATTAACACCATGGCATTATTGTGATTGATTCTAGGCCTACCCAAGGCCAATGCCATACAACATGTGTGTGACCGTCTACTAGTGTTTTTTTGTTGATACCAAGCTAGTCCCGAATGCAATATTTTTTTACGCTCAACGAAACTGCCAGCTAGCCAGAATACTGTTTTCTGATTGGATGTTGATCTCACGTGAGATGTTCAAATCACTTACGCATGCAGTTTGCCTCAGTAGGTAATTCCTCCTCGCACTCTCCGACGACCGGTTGCGACTCGCACTGCTCTAGGCTAGCAATTTACGTGTTGTAGGAATCGTACGTTTTAACTACAGTACTAGCTCCTTGCACAACAGACAGAGGCTTACAATTTCCCGCATTTTTATCGTGTCGCCATCGTTGAAATGTTTTTTCGTAACATTTATTGCTCTTTTCTATGTACAATGTTTGAGATAAAATAATTATAAATAAGACTCAAAGAGAGATTATCGTTGTGGATAATACCGTAACGTGGATATAATTAACGTGGGGAGCGTGTAGGCTACTGTTCGCGTACCGTTGATCGTTGCAGTATAATAAAGAAATCACGCATTGGCGATAAAATGTTGGTCTGGATGGTGTAAATTTGTTTGAAATTTTCAAAAAATGATAATAAATAATCACAAACAATATTTCCCTGTGACTTATAAATATATATTTAGATGAGTTGTTGCTTGTAATTCTGCCATTTGTTATTCGTAGACCTGTAACTTTACAAAAATCTAATAAATCTTGACTAGTGCTGACTCTTGTAGTTCAGTAATTATATTACTTTAGCAGTCCCTGATTCATCTTTGTACATTGTATATTATGTTTTGTTGGTCAAATAAATAAATAAAATGAATGAAACTAGACAAAGGAATACTAGAGCCTTTTGTTGTCAATATATAAAAGGATGACGATGACAAAAGTGTATTTTGACCGTGCCAACCCGATGTTGCCGTCATGAAGGCCCTAAAAAGATTACCGCGGCGCGACTTTCTTATCGCTTCGCATAAAAATCATATTTTTCCACGTCAAATTGAAATTAATGCATGAAACGTACGCGAAATTGAGAGAGAGGCGAATTCCTCCATGGAAATTTAATTAATTAATTAATAGATTACTCCATGGCGAGAGAAAGTAAATATTTTCAAGAAACCCTTCACAAGTTTCCGCTTTTTGGGTTTAGCCGCTCTTATTTATAATTATTTTATCTCAAACATTGTACATATAAAAGAGCAATAAATGTTACGAAAAAACATTTCAACGATGGCGAAACGATAAAATGCGGGAAATTGTAAGCCTCTGTCTGTTGTGCAAGGAGCTAGTAGTTGTTTCAGGCAACGTGCTCTCAGGCAGCGAGCTATTGAAATGTACGATTCCTACAACACGTAAATTGCTAGCCTAGAGCAGTGCGAGTCGCAACCGGTCGGAGAGTGGGAGGGGGAATTACCTACTGAGGCGAACTGCATGCGTGAGTGATTTGAACATCTCACGTGACATCAGCATCCAATCAGAAAACAGTATTCTGGCTAGCTGGCAGTTTCGTTGAGCGTAAAAAAATATCGCGTCCCGAATAGCTATATCAGAAGGCTTCATTGGTCAACATTTAATAAAACTCTCCAAACGCCTATGAAAGCTTATTTGTGATTGGCTTATAATTTATATTCAACAATTCATAATTTGTTCCTAATTTGTCATTTTTTACAAAAACAGTGCCTTATTGGCGATGGCAAGTTTATGATTAATGTTGTAAATATTATTTTCAAACTTTAAATGTAAAGAATATGTAGTTGCCAGAGGGGGCACCACGAAAAGTAACAATTTTGATGTTCAGCCCATGGTCTAGCACGCCAATGCAGATCTGATAAATGGACGTCGAGGTGGTGGTGTAGCCTTTTATATACATAATGAAGTTAATATTAAAGTAAGTGATGTTTCTATGGATATCCATGATAATTGTGAATTTGAATGTTTGTGGAAAAAATTTGACTTCCGTAGTGTTGGTGTAGCAATTAAAACTATGTTCGTTGGCGTCATTTATTACCCTCCCAATTCGGCTAATGCCACTGAGCTTCTCAGTCACATTACGAGTAGGCCTACCGTTGATAGCATTAGAACTAGTGATTTTTCAGCAGGAATTATGGCATGTGGTGATTTCAATGATCTCAATACATCAGAATGAGAGTCTAAGTTGTTTTTTAAACTGGTGGTTAACTTTCCTACTAAACAAAATGCGCACCTCGATAAGATATTTGTTAACATTCCTAATATCTTTAATGAACCTATGGAACTACCACCAGTTGGTCGAAGTGACCATTGTTGTATTTTGTTGGAACCATCAACCAATCTTGCAGATTTAAATCACAAGCCAGCACATTTGCTGTTTCGCCCACTAAGAGACTCCTCGATCAGATCATTTGGACAATGGATGACTTTGCATGATTGGAATCATCTTAGTGCTTATGAAAACTCTTCAGATTTTTTGGAAATTTTTAATCAGGAGCTCAACAGTGCTTTTGAAGAGCATTTTCCTCAAATTTTCACTAACAAGAGATGGAATGACAAGCCCTGGTTTACAACTAAATTAAGAAAATTAATTTTGAAACGCCAGGTGGCTTACCGAAATGGACAGGATATTCAGTGGAAAATCTTACGTTGTAAGGTACAGCAGGAAGTCAAACGAGCGAAAGCTTCATTCTATGAAAAGTCTATTGCTACCTTGAAAGGGAACCGACCTGGGAAATGGCACCGCAGTGTCCAGAAGCTCTGTAATATGAGGAAGAAGTCGTATTCCTGGCTCTGATGTTGACCCTACAGGGGCGGATCCAGGATTTTGAAATAGGGGTGGCGTAGGTTTGCGAGCGAAGCGAGCAAACATTGGGTGGGGCCAGGGGGCCGCCAAGGGCCCCCGGTCGGGGTCCAGGAGCCGACGGCCCCTGGAAATTTTGGCGTTCTAGCGCATTGTAAGTCGTTTAAAACGATTTACAAACAATTCATAATGTCATTTACCAAACACTCTAAAGCTCGCAAATTACGACATGTGGAACATGCAGCTGATACTTACCTAGGGTACCAAAGCAAGCTAACAACTTGCCTGTACTTTACATCTAAATTTTTACAACGCGACGATGTTTTTCAGCTTTTATATAAGCATAAACTTGTCCTAGCCTAGACCGGTATTATTTTCTTACACGCGCGCCGGGTCTATCGTGGTGACTACTTCTTCGCATCCATCATCCATGCAGCTAAAGTAAAATGACGTCACGTTAAAGCGGGTCGTCACAGAGTCTCATGCATATTAATGAAGCAAACTTGCTGAGAGTGTTTTCCACCACCACCACGCAACACATGCGACGCGAGATTTATCGAAACGCCGAGCCATTAAAATCATCGGCATATTCAACGACCTGGTTTAAACGATCGTTTAAAAATTATCGGTCTGGCTCGATCATCATTACATTATATTTAGTGATTTGAAAAAAACAAAACACCTCTTTTGTCATCGCGATTTGTTTATGAGAATCATCGACGGAAAAGCAAATAAAACAACAAGGGTCATGAAATGCTGCAGCATTGTTAATATGTTAATAGTAATATGTTTTAATAAAATATAGGCCTAACGGGATAATTTTCCTAGGCACTATACAGTCCTAGCCTTTGTTTTTATTGTACTTAATAAATGGGCGCGTAGTATAGTAGCACTGACCATGTGACTTCATAAACTCTATTGATCGTCGGAGGTAGGCCTACGTACCGCTACTCTACAATACGGGAGTGACGATCACAAAGGATGCCGACCTGCTTAGTAGAACGCGACCAAGCTCACCACGTGGCTTTTATCAACTTGCTCCTTTTACACTTAACTGTGAATGATCGTTGGTAACGCTAGAGATTGATAGTACACAAAGGATGTCGACGTACATGCTTGGTGAAATGCGATCAAGCTGACGATGTGCTCCGACGTACTATTTTCACTATGAAAATGACCGTCGAAACGATACGTGTTTTTAAAATCTATTAAATTTTTTTCAAAAAAAAAAAAAAATCTTTAAAAAATAGGTGGGGGCGTACGCCCCACACGCCTCCCGCTAGATCCGCCACTGACTATAAACACCGTTGAATGCATCAATAGCCATTTTGCACTTGTATGTAATCAGCTTCCGGCTTTGAATATCAACAAGCTACCAGCCTTCCTCCCAGCAAGTGAACCACCACTTATACATGAATGGGAAGTTCGTAAGGCTTTGACTAAAGTGAACTGTAATAAATCAAGCCACCCATCACACTTACCAATTAAAATAATTAAGGAATTTGCTATTGAACTTGCTAACCCGCTAACTAAATTATTTGATACGTGTCTCAATGAGGGACACTTTCCACGTCAGTGGAAAACTGCTTCAATAGTTCCAGTTCCAAAACAAAACAAGATCCGCTCTTTTGATGATCTTCGTCCAATATCACTGACGCCGGTCTTTGCTAAGATTTTTTTTTACCCTCGACCCCATTTATCAATGTTTGCATACATAATGCGACTAACATGTCTGTAGAGACTCAAATGAATCGGATACAGGTTTCTTATAGTCGGCATGGGACCGCTTTGTAATTCCCACAATCACATCATTGCCACACACCTCGAAAGTATGCAAATTAGTAGTACAAATTACATGAAATATGCAAATAAGGGGGTGAAATTACAGTCTTTCTATATCTCGAAAACCATTAATGCTAGAGAGTTGATTTTTCAAAGCATTATTCAGAATGTACATATTTATATTCGCTATAATGAAACATTGTACCCAAAAATTATCAGAAGTATGACATTTGACCCTCGACCCTATTTAATATTTGCATATAATGCAACTAAAATGTCTGTACAGACTTTGTTTTAGCCTTGATACCTATAAATATATATATTTTTTAAAGCTGACAATACCCTATACATTTTTAAGAAGTGGCAAAAAAGAGAGTAAACATTGTTATAGGCGATATTAAATGGTCGTAAGATAATTTCAACATATTCCCTGGATAACATTCAAAATGAGAAATTTTCTAAAATTAAATATAAGCAAATCGCAGGCTATATGGCTTGGTTCAAATAGGCGATGTAAAAACAAACCAATACATATGCAATGGCCACAACAACCAGTAAAAGCATTAAGAGTTTATTTTTCTTATAATGAAAGACAACGGGAACAATGTAATTTCGAAACGAAAATTAAACAACTAAAATTAATATTAAACATAATGGAGAACCAGACAACTAACTTTAGCAGGAAGAATTAAAACATTCGCAATATCCCAATTTATATATTTAGCATCTGTCATACATATATACCGCCGCATGTACAGTACTTAAATCAATTGAAACAATTCTATTAAATTTCTTATGGAACGGTGGTAAAGGTATGATAAAAAGAACAACATTAATTGGGAATTTTGAAGAAGGCGGTTTAAAAATGGCAGATATCAAAAGTATGTTTAAGGCAGTAAAGATAACATGGATACAACGTTATAACATAAATTTTAATGCAGCATGGAGATCTCTACTACATAGTTTTTTGAATAAGCAAGGAGGCGACATTATTTTTTAATGTAATGTAAGCGCGGACTTTGGCCGCCGTTGAAAAATATTCCTTTGTTTTATAAGGATATGTTAAACGCTTACTTCGAATTAATACATCCTGATACAGTAAACAAAGGGTCCCAATATATATGGTTTAATAGGCACATGCATATACATGGCAAGCCATTTTATTACAAGAGCCTTAGAGATGTTCGGGATGTGTTTAGTAAGCGACCCTTTTTATGAAAACGGTAATATCATTCCCTTTAATACGTGGATAGAGAGAGGCTTATCGACAAGCAATTTCATGCAATGTAGAATGACGATATCTGCAATACCCCCACAGTGGAAAGCAAACATGAAGCTAGGGTTTTTACGAAAAAAAAAAAATATATACAAAGCCTTAATTGAAACAATTTTTTTAAATACCAACATCTCAAAATAAATTGCAGGGTGAATTAGGTGTAGATAGCGATAAATGGGAAAATATCTATGTATTACCGTTTTAATGTTCTCAGGAGGTAAGAACCAGAATATTTCAGTATAAAATTTATATGAATTGCTTGTCAACTAATAGTAGACTATACATAAAATGATTATTGTAACGAGTAGTATGTGTTCCTATTGTGAATCAAATATTGAAACTATTTTTGGTTGAATGTATCATTGCAACCCAACTATGGGATGAATTCACGACTTGGTGGGAAAATATTTCAAAAAACAAAGATTAACCTTGATAAGACATCCATATTATTTGGTTACAATACAGAAAATCATGATATGCTATTACATTTATGTATTTTGTTGATTAAGAAAATTATATTTAGCCAAAAAAGCCAGTCTTCCAGGTTTTCTTCAATTTGTTAAAATTTAATAATAATATAGAAAAAAAATTGCTTCTAAAAGAAGTAAATTGTATAATTTTAGACAAAAGTGGAGATTAATAGAAGATTAAATTTAATAATTTTCTGATACTTTTACTCGAGGATATGACTTTTTTTGTGTAATATTATTATGTCTGCTATTTATTGTATTTAATTACATTGAAAACAAGAAATTATTATTGGCACTTATTAGATATTTTTAATTATTTATTATACCATTAGTTCCTTGGTTACAATACAGATAATTAAAATATATGTATATAGGCCTATATATTATTTTAAATAAAAAAAAAAGGATTAATAATCTATAATTGTTTGACCACTGAAAGTTACTTATATTCAGTTAGATTGGTCAGCATTTACCAAATGAATTATTGATTAATAATTAATAATTAATAATTAATTATTATTTACTTTAAAAAAATTGAATTAATAATTTATAGTTTTTAATATTGTTTGATCACTGTAAGTTACTTTATTTAAACGTTTATATTTCTTTGATATCTATTACTTTATTTTAAAGCTCAGGTACAGGCATGAATTTTAAATATAATATTTGGTTAATTGTACATAAATCAAATATTTGTAACAGAAATCAAGACAAAAAACATGAATTTCCCTCAATATGGTCAAATACAAAATTTGGCAAAATTCTTCCATAAAAACCAAGAAGACTTTTTTTCAGTAGTTAGGTAGTTAACCTAATGTAATAACATGTCTGGTGACTCCCTAGACGGTGAAAAAAGATGGTGGATTTACGGTGGATATTTTTTGCTAAAGCATGAAAATAAAAATCTGAAGTTGAATAAAAATATCAGAAATGTAATATTCAAGTTATATTAACTATATTTAGTCATCTGATAACATTTTTTACCACACCGTTTATTTTTCATAGCTTTTTAAAATGCCTCTCTATTTACAAAATTTGTGTACAAAAGAATAGAGATTTTACTGTGTAATTTGAACTATCCCCCCACTGATAAGAAAGTGCTTATTTTCAACAAGCTCGTGTAACACAAATAAAATCCCAAAAATTATGAAACATAGGGGAAACTATAGATCAATAATTATTGGAATGTATGATCAATAGAAATTTTTTGCCCGAACCTAGCCTTTACAGTGATTTTGTGTTATGATTGTACTTTTTTAAATGAATAAAAAAAAATGTTTATTTTTTTTTTCAAATTGTGTCAACCCTTCAACCCTTTAAAGAATGTTTTATAGAAGCATGTGTTGAAATTAAATTATTATTATTATATTTTCCGATTTGAACTAAAATCTATAATCAATATGTTTGTAACATAAACAATGCTAAAAATAAATGGGGTAACGCGAACGAAAATTAGTTATTAAAATCACACGTAATAATTGTTTATTATTACTATTATTGTTTGTACTGAAAATATTCAAACAATCATCTTAATATTTTTTTTAATATTTTTTTTTCTCTTTCGTGGTTTTAGCCCACTTTTATTCATTAGTCTATTCCAAGACAAAGATATACAAAGATTACATATTTAAAAAATGTGTTTATAACATATATGTACAATAATATGGTTTAAAGAGATATCTTTTTAAAACATAACATAATTGGATCTCTCAACATTGACGTATAAATTGTAAATGATATTTTATAGATCTGCTATATTACATTCTTAAATTTTGATTTTACATGTAAAATTGAAAGATCATACAATATGAATTAAAAGTGGCTTTCCCCCACGAAAGAGAAAAAAATCCCATGTAACATGAACCACTGTGGAAAAATAAAAATACAAAACTTACCAGAAATACCAGTAGCTTTGTGGGATATCATTATCACCAACAAACAGAACATATGTGCGATGTTCTTCCATAAAACCATTGCAATTGACTTCGGATAAACAGTAAAAAAGGCCTATTTAGCAAAACACTAGGCCTATATATAGAAGGTCTGGTTTAGTCCTCTAAACCGGCTGTTGCTCAGTAGACCTACTAAATAAAATTAGATACAGAATGTTTTGTCGACGAATAGCGTGACGAATTTTGCCAAGTACAGTCGACTAATAACTTAACCTACTGTGAATACATCACAGCAAGGCAATCTTGGTTACCAGAGTTTATTCTGATTGGCCCGTTTGTTAGTTGGTCTTTCTCCTATGAACATCTTCAACTACCAATCACGTTTACTTAAAGATGTATTGTCCCTTTGACTAATTCCAACAAAATTTTTTTTTTATTTCGAAAAAAAGTGGGTCATTTTGAAGTATCATAATAGTTAATAACTTTCACCAAAAAAAGTGGTTCTCACTAGCGACGCAACACAAGGACGTAACGAAACGCCAGTCACAAGCGATGGCTTATTCGCTTGTGATTGCTAACTGTCTATAACTTCGCTTGTCATTGGTTAAAATGCTTGAGTTGCGTTTACGTCCTTGTGTTACGTTCTAGTGGGAACCAAGCTTTACGTCCTAGCTTAACCACTATCGTGTAACAACGTAACACAATGTAACCACTAACGTACTAACAACAGAATGTTAAGAAAGTTTAGACTTTAAAAACTTTATGTAATATTTTTAAGTTGGAAACCTAAGAATGTAGTTCTGTCTGTTTGTCTGTTAACTCTCTATTTTTTAACTGCTATTTTTAAATGGATAAATGGTGTTAAATTTAACTAAAATTAAACTTTACTAAAATCTTTTTCGTTTTATTGTTAATACAGACAACGTTTGTCTGTTTATCCTTCAATGTTTAATCCTTTAGACGTAGAGTCCTAATTTCCAGGTTGAAATATAAATTTTAATCTTAAAACTTTAGCCTATTATTACCTCCGCCAAGGAGGTTATGTTTATACCCCTGTATGTTTGTGTGTGTGTGTGTGTTTGTGTTTGTGTGTGTGTCTGTGAACAGCCTGGAGGCCACAGTTTTTATCCGATTCTAACCAAATTTGGACACAATGATCTATGCCTAAAAAGCTCGGACGAGTTCGAATTTGAGGGGGAAGGTCATAGGTCAAGGTCACAACTAACAAAAAACTGTTTTACTGCCTAGAGACCACAGTTTTGATCCGATTCTCACCAAACTTAGCCACAATGATCAATGACACATCATATAATTGTGGTTAAATTTTGAAGGGTCAGGGTCAAAGATCAAGGTCCACAAAAAAACAAAAAAAAAAGAAATAAAATAATAATAATAAAAAAAAACCCCTCAGTGGGGCTTGAACCAGCGATCTCAACTGTGAGAGGCTGGATACATAACCATTACACCACACTGTCATCCACAACCTTGTAGTGTGCAGTTAACATATTTACACTTAGAACTAATTAAAAAAAATGTAAAACAAAAAATATTCAGGGGGCATTTTATGTAGGGGAATTTTACAGTAGGTGGAGGTTTGTACTCTCGGAGTACCCTCTAGTTTGTATATATTTTTTTACATCTAACAGTATTCACAGTAAGAAATGTTTGTATATATTTTTTTACATCTAACAGTATTCACAGTAAAGCTGCAGTCCCACCATCGGGTTTGTTCTTCCGTCTTCCAAAGGGACTTGTATTGATTGATAGGACATCAGGAGAAGAGTGTTGCAATCCCACAGTCATTTCTTCATTTGGTCACTAATGACCTACTTTTTGAATAGAATGTCATAAGCTTGCAATTTAGGGACAATCTTTGTATATTGTAGGTATTCAAGGATTGACCTTGTCAACCATTGTGTAAATACTTTCTCTGATCTCTGCTTTGCTATTCTATTTATCATTTAGAATTCAATTGTGATATTGTATATTCTTAATACAAATCGAAATGGATTTAGTGTTACTTTCAAAAGTTTTGATCATTTTGTATATGGTAAGAGAACTAAATAAACGCAAGCAGAAGAAAAAAACGATTGCAAAAGAAACGCAGTGTGTGGGTGAAACCATGGATACAGCGGCGAAAATCCCATGGAGCATACCATGATTTAATAAAGGAACTGGAAGTAGAAGACATAGAAAAATATAATAATTTTATCTATAATTATATATAAATATATAATATATTATGACTTTTAATAACACTTTATAATCTTTGTATTCCATTCAACTCCTAACTAAAGTTATTTCAGGTATTTTTTATCAAAAGATATATAGTGAACTATATTATATCTCTCTGCTACAATATTCAGATGTTGATCCCTACCAAGCCAAATTCCTGCCCATCTGATTGGCTATTGGTGTAAAAAACTGGTGTCAGTTTCGTCAATAATAGGACATGCACTAAAACTTATAAGTCACTATTTTCTCTCTTTTATACACAAGGGAGCAGTTAAAATAATAGATTTGACCATAAAGGTGACTGGAAACAGGCACTTTCCATCAATCAATACAGTGTTCCTTTGGAAGACGGAAGAAAAAAACCGATCGTGGGAACTGAGCTTAAGAAATGTTCGATTCAAATGACGACCAAAAATGGTTTAGTATTTGCAGTACTGTATTGTCAAAGTATTGCAAGTTTATTCTCCAAGGGCTCATAAATTTACCTACTTGTGTTAAACCAAACTGGCAGACTCAAAGTTCCAGTCCCACCATCGGGTTTTTCTGGGACACTGTATTAATTGATTGATGGAAAGTGCCTGTTTCCAGTCACCTTTAGGGTCAAATCTATTATTTTAACTGCTCCCTTGTGTATAAAAGAGAGAAAATAGTGACTTACGTTTTACTGCATGTCCTATTGTGTCCTATTATTAACAAAACTGACACCAGTTTTTTACACCAGTAGCCAATCAGATGGGCAGGAATTTTGCTTGGTAGGGATCATCATCTGAATATTGTAGCAGAGAGATGTAATATAGTTCACTATATATATTTTGATTATAGATACCTGAAACAATTTTAGTTAGGAGTTGAATGGAATACAAAGATTATAAAGTGTTAATAAAAGTCATAATCAATAAAAATAAATTATATATTAATTACTGTATAGAGAAACAGGTTGTTTATTCATTATTATTAATCCCATTGGGGCTACTAGTGACCTACATGGGGGTACTGTGCAGTACATCCACAGAACAATTAACATTCTTGGTTTGGTGACCAGTGAATACATTTGCTTTTAGCACAGTTCAGTTAAAATATTGAAAGGCTATGTATACAGGTCAGAATGACAAAACTAAAATTGTCTATAGAATCGATTATTATCGGGAAGTGTTATGGAATAATACGTTAAACCACACTGTGTTTCTTCAGTTGTTTTTCTTCTGATTGCTTTTATTTAGATACTTAACAACCATATACAAAATAATCAAAACTTTCGAAAGTAACACTAAATCCATTTTAATTTTTATAAACGATACACAATATCACACTTGAATTCTGAATGATAAATGAACAGCAAAGCAGAGAAAGTATTTCAACACAAGGGTTGATATACAATACAATAAAACATTGCTTTGGTCAACACTAATGTACATTTTCTGGCAAATCCTTGAATACCTATTAAAAAAAAGATTGTTCCTAAATTGCAAGCATATTGGCATTCTATTCAAAAAGTAGGTCATTAGTAACCAAGTAAAGAAATAACTGTGGGAACAGGACACTCTTCTCCTGACATCATATCAATCAATACAAGTCCCTTTGGAAGAATGAAGAACAAACCCGATGGTGGGACTGGAGCTTGAGAGATTGAAATGTTCCATTCATCGCAAATCAATACATTTGTAAAATCGTAAATTAAATCTATCAAAATAGTATTTTTTAAAGAAAATCGGCCTGTCTTCAACATTATGATGCTGTACTCGAGCAGTTCAACCGGTTTTCAGCTATTAAAAACAATTATCGTAGGAGGAGATAGGAAAATGCGAAGCGTCCTCGTATTATTGTGTGCGGGTATTTTTCAAGTTGGACATCCATTAGACAGTGTATACCCCGATCGGAAAACACCCCTATTTGGGGCAAATCGTTGAACCTAAATTCGTTTTAATCGTCAATAACTAATTATCTAACTCAATTTAATTAGTAAACAGGGTTACATCAGGTGGTTAAAATCAGTACCGAAAGTACGAACCAACTTTATATACCATCGAGTAAAAATTGTAGAAGTAAGGCGCGATTTACCGAATTTTGCCCTTACGTAAATTTAATATAGATATTTACACAATAATGATGATTTTCAATAAAATAAGCTTTAATTTTCTCTACTTGTCGGTGTAGGCCTACTCCTACAAACAAGTTTCACTTTCTGTTGATGTAAAACAACTTTATTTACGTAGCACAGTTTAACAATTTGCAAGTATTCGTGGTTATAACATGTAATGTGATTTCTCATCCGCATACCTTTATTGTCAATAATCATTGCAGCCACAAACAATGTATTCAATTACATTAGGTGGAGTCTAAATGCTGTAAGCATCTAGTTTTTGTTCGACAGTAATCTACCCTTAAATACCTTATTTCACTTGTACTACTAAACAACAATACAAGAAATGTGGATCAAGAGGTTATAAAAGCAAAACTACAGTAGCGAAATTTAGAAAAGCCAATTCATTATAGCTATTTGATCATTTCCCATGCGTGTAAGTTGACATTGAAATGTAACTTCATTTTTTCTTGTTTGTTCTAACCTCTGTATACGTCTATATTGCTTGTAAGTATCAGGGAAAAAAAGTTACTTGTGCATACAAATATTATGTATCTTGTATATTACCTTGAACAGTGACTGTAAAGATGTCTGCGACGCTGTTTCCAGATGGGTCTGACACATTTACTGTTACTACGGTGGGTTCTATAGGAAATTCGTAAGATGGACTGCTAAAGGTCATTCCGTTGATTTCATAAAAGACTATGACAGTACCAGAATTATCTGTAGCAACTGGAGCTGTCCAGTTGTATAAAGCTTTTGGCTGTCCAGACTCTATATCAATTGTTGTGTCCCTAGGATACTCCGTAACAATAGGGTCTCCAGTATCTAAACGGAGAGAATGTATAAAAAAAACCCGATATTATTACCTCCGCCAAGGAGGTTATGTTTTCACCCCTGTATGTTTGTGTGTGTGTGTGTGTTTGTGTGTGTGTGTGTGTGTGTGTGTGTGTGTCTGTGAACAGCCTGGAGGCCACAGTTTTTATCCGATTCTAACCAAATTTGGACACAATGATCCATGCCCAAAAAGCTCGGACGAGTTCGAATTTGAGAGGGAAAGGTCATAGGTCAAGGTCACAACTAACAAAAAACTATTTTACTGCCTAGAGACCACAGTTTTGATCCGATTCTCACCAAACTTAGCCACAATGATCAATGACACATCATATAATTGTGGTTAAATTTTGAAGGGTCAGGGTCAAAGATCAAGGTCCACAAAAAACAAAAAAAAAAACAAATAAAAAAATAATAAAAAAAAAAAACCTCTCAGTAGGGCTTGAACCAGCGATCTCAACTGTGAGAGGCTGGATACATAACCATTACACCACACTGTCATCCACAACTTTGTAGTGTGCAGTTAACATATTTAAACTTAGAACTAATTAAAAAAAATGTAAAAAAAAAATATTCAGGGGGAATTTTATGTAGTGGAATTTTACAGTAGGCGGAGGTTTGTACTCTCGGAGTACCCTCTAGTATTTTTTGTAGCACATAAATGGGGTGTAGACTTGTACCAGTCATACTCACCGAGTTTGGAAAAAAAGTTTGAGTAGCCTATTAAAACGTTTTCAGAAATGAAGAAAGAACTAGATCTTGTACGTCCAATAGAACATGAACCCAGTCAGAGAAATGTTTTGACCTTTGACTGAAGTTTTAAATACCAACAATTTACAACCATTTTTTTATGTTGTACCAGTCATACTGGCCAAGATTTGAGAAAAGAGTTGTTCTCTGCAACTAGTAGCATATTCAAATGTTGCGCTAAAAATTCTCATCTCATTTTGATTTTCTCAGGCATATTGTTCACTAGCTTTAGGAATGTTATTATTTTGAAAGCACCGATTTCATGCTGTATCTTGTGGAAAAACACCACCTTTTGAAGAAGTAGCTTATTTCACGATGCCCATTCTAACTTTCCGTTGAAGAAAAATAACTGGTGTTAACAAAATGTTGTTGGCAAATGATTTCAATTTCTAATAAATATATACTTTATACCCGGAGCTAACCCTTTAAGTACTACCCAAACGATTTACTTACCAATTACTCTAATAGTTATAATACAAGATCCCATGTTACCACTGCCATCAGTAGCAGTGTATGTGAGGTTAGTCTCTCCTATTGGGAAGTTAGCTGGTGATGTCTCAGCTGGTTTAGTCTGCCTTGACTCGGATATTGTAACAGAAGATGCATCAGTTGGCGTTTGTTCATTCCACGTTGTCTCAGCCATGTCAGAGTCACTTGTATTAAAAACCAATGGTTCAGATGGACAATCAGGGTAGTAGGGATCACCAGTATCTATTTCAAAAATACATTGAATAAACATACCAGATTATTTTATGATAATAAAAACCACTATGCAGTATCGTGTCTGCTGACAGGCAACAGGGACAATAATAACCATGTACATAATCGAACCACGTTTAGGTTTGTGCATGGTAAGGTAAAGCAACCAATCAGTCGAATAGTCCGGTACAGGTGTAAGATTGAAATGTGTCCGGTGTTTAAAAGTGGAGACAATTTTCAGCATTGAATAGTGTAACACCAGCTGTTGAAAATGGTTGCAACCACCCGGGCAGTTTTTATCGATATCAAAATAGGACCATCGACTGTCACATCACCTTAACCCTGTAAAAACTAGGCCGCTGGACTTTACCAACTCCCATTCAGTCGGAGAGCCGCGTTGGGAAATATGACCGTTATCGCAAAATTTTCGACTTCGCATGACGTCATTAATTTTAGAAGCCCTCTCTCGGCACAGAGGCATCAACGTTTCGCGCGAAAACATTAGCATAAAGTATACGTCATTTTATAGCTGTTTAATAAACATTAATAGGCAAAAAATTAACCATATATGGTAAAATCAGTTCCTTATATGTTTAAGATGTCGCAGGTCACCTAATTTTCGGAATAATTTGTTGGATTTGTTGTCAGTGACAGTTTCTTTCCAAAGTTCGTGTGCAGCCGTCAAAGCTGAAGTTTTCTAACTTGTGTTTGTTTACAAATTTTCCATTAGTGGGATTTGCATCCCATACAGTGAATTACCAAAAAATCGGCGTATATGGATAGAGTAAGTATCAATAGTCTGTTTTACGTTAAAATTGGCTTGAAACCCTATTTAAGCTTCTTACAGCGAACATTTTAAAAAAGGTCCTCATTTCACATAATTGTTACGTCTCGCGGCACTATTTCCGTCGTGTGTGGTGCATGGTGTGTTGATTGGGGTTGTTGCAGGTGTGGTGTGTGCACGACCTGGTGGATCGTTGTCGTAATATCGGCCTAGAGGCTTAGCCTTAGTAACATGTTGATAATTAAAATACTTTAGTTACAATTTAGTATTATTAAAGTTTCGTTACAATCCTACTCTATATTGAAGATGTGTTGGGAAGGTTTTAAAAAGATAATTAATCCAATCGCAGCCTGACATATAGTTAAATATCCTCATTATTGGCAACTGATGGGTACAATTTATTTACTGTATTAATAATTATACAATAAATATACAGACACAAGGAAGTTTTGTTTTTAGTGCTTTTTTATGGTAGGCCTACAGTACAGTCATATTATCTGAATATGTTTTCAGGTTGTGGAATAATTATATAATTACAGTATTTAAGAAAATGTTTTCGTCATAGTGACAATTATTTAAATAGTTCTTTACATTTCAGCTATTCATTTTCATTTCAGGTTTTTTGTTGGTATAAAGATTTTCTATCTCGTTCTTCAATATGAGGTTGGACGGTGGAAGCTGTAAAGTGGTTTTCTCGATTTCAATATCATTGCTGATAGTTTTTCATTTTATTCGCTAATATAACATATAAATTTATATTCATTTAAGTTGTAGAAGTGTTTCAGATCAGTAAATTTTTATAAAGATATAAATTAAGTTGCAATTGATTGATTGATTTACTTTATTAACCAGAGTCGCACAGATGCATACAATATAAACATAAAACAATCATAAAATCAGTACAACAGTAAGACTCAAGTAAAAATGATATCTCAAAAAGTACATATGGTGGCATATTTTATATTTACAGTATTAGGCCTAGCTAGTTTGTTATGTCTGATGAACAAGGTGCTATTAGAAGCAAGTTTTTATATACAGTAGTTGTATTTACTATTTGTATCAGTATTGTTTGAAAGGTTGTATTTGTTCACATTCTGTATATGTATACATAAAAAGAAAAAATTGATTGCTT
Source organism: Antedon mediterranea (assembly GCF_964355755.1). Lineage (NCBI taxonomy): Eukaryota > Metazoa > Echinodermata > Crinoidea > Comatulida > Antedonidae > Antedon > Antedon mediterranea. The sequence continues at coordinate 34,009,298 of NC_092670.1, read as the reverse complement.
GTGTGAAATGTAAGTTGTATATAATAAAGTAATAGAATATTTCTGTATAAAAGTGTGACATTTACTGACAGATATTGATATACTTATAAGTACCAACCAATTAACAATACTCAAGTAAATGATGGGCTAATAATTATCTTTTTTTAAAACATGACCATATAAAAATACATGGTTGAGTCTCTCAAACAAAAGATGCCTAATTTTATAAATAACATTCCCCACCATATTTATATATAAATTGAAAATGGGTTATTTTTTGGCACTTTGTTTTTCAATTTATTGTTTTTTAACAGTTTTTGTAATTTTTTCTGGGCCTAGGTTCTTCTTCCGGCTTCTTCTTGCTTGGTATATATGAGCTGGGATAGACCTACCAGCCTAGATTATGGAATACCCAGATTATGTCTACTTCTACTCCAGCTACTATAGGCCCTATAACACAAACTACTATCAGAATTACTGTCTAACTAGGCCTAGAAAATACTATTTTTAGGCCTAGCTAGGCTAGAAGTTAAGTAAGTAATTATAGTAGCTAGTCTAAGTAGGCCTTTCCTAGCTCAGAAACCAAATAGAACAATAATCGGGCAGCAGATTGAAACCTTAGGCCTGTGACGCAGTACGCCTGCATGAACAACCGGATTAAACAGGGACACGATTCGGTCCGGGTCGATTCGTACCAGCTTCGTAAAACGTAAACAAAGTTTCAAAATGGCGGTTTTTCGATCGTAACTGAACAGAAATGTAGTAGGTTTGGTTTGATTAGTGGGAGTTGCATCCCAAGAAAGCTAAAAATTAGATTTTTATTTTAATAGATAGCTTAATAGTTTATCTTGAAAGGATTTTAAATTCGCTTTGAAACCTTATCTAGAAAATATGAAATTTAATGATTTTTTACCATCATTTAAAAAAAAATATAAATAAAAAAGTTTATACACAAAATAATGATATTTCTCGAAACAAAAAAACTGTGGAATTTAGATCACAGTTTTTATCATTATTTACGCTTGTAGTTCAACTATTGAAATATGTTTATTGATTTCATCTAATATCAAAATTATACAATTTTCAAAGTGTACTAAAATAGCAAAAATTCCAACATTTTCCACGAAGCGCGCCCTCACAATGAATGAAATCAGTGATGCGTTACCAACGCGGCTTTCCGACTGCAATAGGGTAATTATAGTTCCTTAGAATACCAACTTGAATCGCAAAACAAAACAAAAGGATATGTAGATCCAGATAATTATTATTAATATTGTTATATAAGGAGCCATAGTCTTAAATTATACGACCTGTTATTTACAGAACAGACATATCAATTTAAAGTAAATCGTCGTAATTTAAAAAAAAAATATAATCGTTGCTAATTGGAGGTGTCTTTAAGTAAAATGATCTTTAAATGGAAGAGGACCAGAACAGTTACCCTACCAAATATTCAAATGGTCGCTAATCGAAGGTGTTTTAAGTAAAGTGGTCTTTAATTGGAAGGGGACCAGTACAATTACTTGGATTTTGTTACATAATTAAAACTATTTAATATTCTTGTCTTTACTCCTACCAATTAATAAATGGTCGCTAATTTGAGGTGCCTAAAAGTAAAGTGATCTTTAATTGGAAGAAGACCAGTACAATTACTTGTATTTTGTCACATAATTAAAACTATTTATCATTCTTGTCTTTACTCCTACCAATTAATAAAATGCTCACTAATTGGAAGTATCTATAAGTAAAGTAATCTTTAATTGGAAGAGGACCAGTACAGTTACTTAATTTTGTCACATAAATAAAACTTATTTTATTATTCTTGTCTTTACTCTTACCAATTAATAAATGGTTGCTAATTGGAGGTGTTTTAGGTAAAGTGATTTTTAATTGGAAGAGGACCACTTCATTTACTTGTTTTGTCACATAATTAAAAATTATTTATTCTTCTTGTCTTTACCCATACCAAATAATATATTGGTCCCTAATTGGAGGTGTTTAATTAATCATTAAGTATTATTGGTCGTTAAAAGAAGACAAGTGCATGCGCGATCAAAACCTGAATCTCAAATCCCAACCACCTATCCTAAAACGGCCGGGTTCCTACTTGGCCGCTAATATTTCCCCGTACAGTTTTTAATAGTAGTCAGACATTATTAAACGCCCTGGACAGCATTAAATTGTTGAAAAACGCTCGCGAACCCGCTGAAACATGCAACTGGTTACTATCCAATGCTGAAAAGTGTCCGCCCGGACACTTTTGAATGCTGGACACATTTCAATCTTACACCGGCAGCCAAGCGGTTTAACTTTACTGGACGGCTGTGCAGCATTGAGCAATTTGCATAATTAGCATAAACAAAATGGCCGCTATTTTCATAAACATGGAGGCCAATTGAGTCACATTATGACCTTCTAAGTAGACAGAATTGGCCCTCTAGAGGTCAGTCTGTCTTATTACAGGTTGTCATTCTTCTGAAGAAATTGTTCGCGAAAGCATGGAGAATTAATAGTAATTAACTTATTTCTCCATGGTGAAAGGAACAACAATCAAACCGTTTAGAAAGGCAGTGGCGTGGCGAGGGGACCTCCCTCCTTCCATGCCGGCTCTGGTGTCCGTCGGCACATAATCGCGGTCCATCGGCAAACAAAGGTGCCGAGAAAAAAATAAAGTTAGGCAAATAAGAATAAACTATTATTCTGACAATAATTGAACTGTAAACATAATTCTTTTGATTGTTTGTTTTTTTACATATCATTCCATTCAGATTAACTATTTTTTATTTTCTTACATATAACCAAACAAGTAAAAAATGTAGTTAAACAATATCTTATCATCATCTAGCACGTACGGACGAGATGACGTAATTATATGTAATTAATTTTAACCAATAATGGCGTAGTTAATACAATTGTCGACTATGAGGCCACAAATTGATTCTTCGTGGCTAAGAACGATAATTTTTGGCGATGTTTTAGACCCTATATTTCAAAAGCTACAAGTCAGATTTTTGTAATTCTTTCTTTTTTGTAATAATAATACAAAATACTAACAGATAATGTTTAATTTGGTTTATATTTTGCATCGTTATCACTATAAGACAACATGACTACCACCATGTACAGGTAATGACACTAATTTTGTCGGCAAATTGGGTTGGTAAGGTATTTACCATCTAATTTCGCAATTCGTATCATTGGTTTGACAAAGAGAATGTTTTACACATTGTTGATAATTACTAACCAGATGAACATTTACAATCAGCTTCACACGGTATATCAATGTGACAACGCATATTACACCGTGTATTTGGAACTTAGGCCTACCTGTATTGACCTTTGATTGGCGGGTGGGCGTTTATTCATGCACCGTTGCTAAAGATACGGTACCGTATCTTTAGACATAACGTTATTCATGGCTGGTCTTTGTGATACATAAGCTGTCCTAAGAGTTTGTGTCCTTGCCAATATATTTTTTTTGTGAATACATGGAACATTACATTAAGGCGAAAAGATGAATTTTTAAGCTGTACTTACCCAAAAATGTCACAGAGAATTCACAAATTACATCAACCCGACCGGTGGCTGATGCTGTGTACTGCAGATTAAGAACAGCATTTACTCCAAAATTCACAACACTACCTGGAGTATAGGCAGGTGATGATGTCACCTGAACGTCTGCAGTCATTCCGTTTGAATGGATTGCTGTCATCATTGGGATAGTGTATGAATATGGAAATGCACCAGTGTTATTTATTATCTCATCTTCTTGACAATAATCAAACGTGACTGAAAGAGAAGGAAACATTGTGCCGTAAGGAATCATGTCAATATCATTCTACTGCAATTACTGCAGTAACTACATTTTCTACTGCATTAATGTATGCACTTTTATGAGTCACTGTGATAAACAGTGTGTATGATTACCCCAAAACAGCAGGGCTTTGCTGTAATTCTCTTTCTGTGAATTGTTTATGCTTCGTGATATTTTGTTATTACCGTTTATTCTGTACGGCTGTAAATTACAAGCGTTTAATAATAGCGTCGCGTGAGAACATTATTGCTGAGAGGTGCGCATTAAAATGGACCTGAAATGGATTTTCGATTTTTTTCATTTTAGAATGATGTTTTGGGGGCTATTAGGTGTTGCTAGAATGTATATTGTTACAAAATATAAATTGGCCCTTTTGGGGAAAGCCCCATTTGAAAATCAAAAATATTCGCGGGTGACGTCACTTTGCGAATATATTCCTATCCCTCCAATGGACAATTTGCAGTTTTTTGGCTATAACTCTTGAAATCTATGGAGTATTTTCTAAAAAATGCTTGTGCATATGCAGAAACGTATTTAAAATTTTTTTAGATAAAATTATTACCGTATAAACGGTTATTCATCGAGTAAATGACGATTTAAAATCTTAAAATCAACGTTTTTTTCTGGCAATACCGAAGTTGGCCTGGCAACGTTGTCCGGGATACAGCTCCGTGCGCAATGATGCGTATCCATATTTTCCGTTCGTGTATTTTGTATATCGTTCGTAATTTATACTGCTAAAATGTGTTAGTTTCTTTAGTTTTTAGTTTAGCAGAATTAAATTAGTAATATGAGATGATAATTTATTTGTCACGAATCAGGCAGTTCGAAAACGAATTTTATTCATATTTTACTTTGGCTTGACAATGAGCGCCGCAAGTTGTTGATATCGCTTTGGTCCTTGGATGCACATGAAACTGAGCCTCGCCGCATGATGTGGGTGGTGGATCGACTCCGCGCGCTGGATTGGGGGCCTAGGCCTAGTAAAAGGAGGTAGGCCTTCTAAATTCGGGTTTTAGAACAAACGAAGTACATTTTAGGGACCTATATTTCAACAACATTAGATATTGAATAAATTAGTACTAGTGTCAACGCTTCGCGTATCTTTTTCCAGGCCGTCGATCATTCACTGACTATCGGGCGGCATACACGCTCTCGATATCATCGTGTGTATATGTGACGTCGTGAATATAGAGGCTTCCGACGGCCGTTGAAATAGAATATTGCAATGGCGTGAGTAATTTTCGCTAATTTACCATGGTATCTTAAAATTTCGTTTTTACTCAAAATACTATAAATTTTGTTTTTATTTGTATGGGTTTGTGTTAATTTGATACATTTAAATAACATGTGTGAATTTCTTGAAAATCGAAATTCCATTTCAGGTCCATTTTAAACAATTTTACAATGTATAAATTATGTATTCAATGTTAGTAATAAAGAATTTTTAAAGAAAATGTCCGAGAATGAATTAAATGATCCTTTTTTATATAAACATTGTTGTTTTGGCCCTGTAGACGGTACATACTGCGTAGAGTAGATGAGCAGAATTAGTCACGGTACAACAACAGGTTGTATCATGAAAGTTATCTGTAAGTTTTATTTAATAAATCATTACACTTTATGTTGCATATCAATGTTACCCGATGAGGTCATTGTAGATGATTTTAAGGTTGTGAAATAGTGATTACATTTGCATCTTGATGCAGAATATCATAATACAGAGTGTGATTTGGTCATAGATTATCGGGTAGCCTAATAGAATGGCGCCTGCGGCCTAGCTGTGTATTTTTCGGCGCTACTGCAGTTTCGCACCACACTGTTAAATCTTCGATTTATCGCTTAATTTTTTTCTCACACCCACATCATACAATTTTGGGCCATTATGTAACATGTTTCCATGATTTAGCCACCGTTATATTTACCTTTATCACAATAAAAAATGCCTTTCAAAACAGCTCTATTTCCGCGAATACCTCGATCGAACTGTGGCCATTTTAGAATCAGAAAATTTCCAGAAATCAATGTATGTTTTATTTTCTGTTTTTATTTTTAAACTGCAAAGAGTGGTTTTTATAAAGAACCAGCTAGTTGTACATATCAAAACGGCGACGATATGAGTCTGTACATAAAACATTGATAGGACCTATTAATATGAATAATAATACTAATATTAATAATGAAATATTAATTAAACCTCCCTTTTGCCAGCTGAAAATATTTCTTGCCTTTCAAAACTAAATAGGCCTAGGCATATTATGTGTAATCGGATTTTATAACACTGGCCTCTATAGTTTCTACATTTTTTGGGGAAAATGAAGCATACATTCTGGCAATTAAGTGATAAATATAAGATGGCGAACATTTCGCAGTGTGTTGACATCGAGTTCAGTATTGTTTAAAATGTTTTGAAAAGTATTGTTATTTAAAAAAAATTACTTCGTAAGTGGTCGAATCGTATAAACATGTTACATATTATTATGTTGTGAGTGTGAAAAAAAAACATTTAGGTGATAAATCGAAGATATAACGGTGTGGTGCGAAACTGCAGTAGCGCTTATTTTTCAGTAACATACCGCTACTTCTCAAAATAATGTTTGTTTACAGGTTAGTTTTGTTAATGTTTGTAATTGATGTTAGTGATGATTACATAGGCCAAGGTTGAAATTAAACTAGGCACAGTTCGTTATGGGTTTAGTTAGTTGCTAGATTTATATTGAAATTATATTGTTAAAGATGATGATACACGTGTGCGAGTTGATAGTCGCCGGTGCTAGTTCCGCTTGAGCGAGTTTGGGTATATAGACGATGCGTTCCATTTACGTACACGGAAATAGTCTATGATGTTATGGTGTTGTGTTAACAAACACGGTGAAAAACGGTATATTAAGTTAATTATGGATGTTATTTTGTTCTTATGTGACAGGGATACAGTATATCTGATATTCTATCTCGAGATTAAGATGTCTATGAGTTATGTGAGGGCAGATGTCCACTAGTCTGTAAGTTGGCTGTCTGCTGAGGAATATTGTTACTTTATTGTATGAGTATCAGACTTAAAATTATAATGCCTTGGATTATTTATGCACTAAAATGTATGACGTCATATTGATAATATGCATTGAGTTTGATATGATTGATGTTAATGAAGTATAATACAAGTGTGCCCTTTTGCATGTTGATAGAACATGATATGGAGATACCAAAACAAAGTTACTGGAAATCTGATTTGACCTCTGTGACCTCTGACCTCAATTTTTATATTTCTATCTTAAACAGCCATATCTCCGCAACGGGTTTGACAATTAAAATGATATTTGTGTCAAATAGATCAGAGGGTACATATTTATATTCGCTCTAATAGAACTTTTTTTTAAAAAACGACCGGAAATGTAATTTCTCAACGTTTTGACCTTTGACCTCGGCTTACTATATCTCAAAAACTACTGGTCAAAATTTCTTGAAATTTCTTTCAAATTGTTAAGAGCATACATATTTATACTCTAATTAAACATGTTCTTCCAAATTCACAGGAAATGTCATTTACTGACCTTTGACCTTTAATGTATAAATATGTCTGTATCTCTGTAACCCAATGTCATAAAAAGTTTAATTTGGTGTCAAATTGTTCAGAATGTAAACATTTATATTAGCTCTAATAGAAGATTTTATCATATTTTTACTGGAAATGCCAGTTTGAGGTATGATCAGAATATACTGTTAAGCGTGCATGTGTCATACTTATAATAATATACCTCAAATATAGATTTAATGGACCAGAACTACATTCAATATCCTATTTAGTTTAACTTTTACAATTTTCTTAAAACTTAATGTTTAATTTAATTTCAATATATAATTCAATTGCATGGTAGGCCTACACCGTAAGAGCAACACTTAATATCAACATAAAATTAGATAAACTTAAAGTTGAATAACATAAAAAAAAAATCAAGATCTTAAAGAGAGAAAAGAAGAATTAACCAATGCGATTTGATACTCATAAAACACATAACCTAATTATCAATTCATTGTTTGAAGTATGCTGAACAAATGAAATGTCGAAAACAGTGAGGAAAAAGCTAAGAAAAGAATGAAAAATAAAAACATATGTTTGAAATATTAGAAATCTGAAAAGGATCAAAGACAAATTAATTACAAAGCTGATTTCTTTTCAAGAACATACTGTAGTGGAATATAAAAGGAAAACGAACCAGTGAGCAGTCAAAAAAATTACCATCTATTCTTGTAGAGAAAATGAAAGAGGCTTTAAGGCAAATGCAAGAAAACAAAGCTCCAACACTGACGATGAAGCTTGATGAGGCAATAACACATCCAGCTCATAACACTATACAACAACATCTTTGAAACCAGAAGAAATGAAGAGAAGCAATGATATATAGTCCATGGGCTGGAGGGGGTTACCGTGCACCCCCCACACAGTTAAACTTCTTTGGTATCATTTTCTTCCCACGGACATATAGAGTGAAAAAATCGATGTTAACAAGAAAAATATAGGGATGCATTGTATGTACTTGCGTCATTTGTAATGATCATCAGTGTTTTATCACCAAATATTTTTTGGGGTAGGGGTAACATTTATCCTAATAACCCAAGAATCCAACATCTAATTAGTATTATCTTAGTAACATTGTGTAGCATACATCTTTTAAAATTTTTTTAAATTTAAATAAAATTAATCGGAAGATTATTAAGGTCAGTAGAGGTCAAAAGGTCATTGACCTTTCGCAAAATGCAAATTTTTCCCAAAATATAGATAAATTTCAATATCGTATATACAATTTTCAATATTTTTTATCTTAATTGTGTTTTATTTGTGCTTACTGACATATTGAATAAGAAAATATATGTTAACAAGATAAAAATTGCAGTTCATTATATACAAATTGTTATTTTTTATTGTTAAAAATTGCAATAAAAATACATTTTTTGGGGTAGGGGGTAACAATAATAGCAATAACCCAAGAATCAAACATCTAATTAGTATGATCTTGGTGTCGTTGTGTAGCATTCATGTTTTTTAATCATATAAACTTTGAATAAAATTAATCGAACCATTTTTAAGGTCAGTAAAGGTCAAAAGGTCACTGACATTTTGCAAAATTTCAAATATTTGCCATAATGAGATACATTTCAATATCAAATCTCCAATTTTCAATATTTTTTATTTTAATTGTGTTTTACTTGTGTTTACTGACATATTGAATAACAAAATATGTGTTAACAGGAAAACAATTGCACTGCATTATTACCATTGTCATGTAATTTTGTTATTCTTCAAAATTACAATAAAAAGACATTTTTGGGGTAGGGGGTAACATTTATCCTAAAAACCCAAGAATCCAACACCTAATTAGTATTATCTTGGTACCATTGTGTAGCATACATCTTTTAAAATCTTATAAAATTTAAATAAAATTAATCGGACGATTAGTAGGGTCAGTAGAGGTCAAAAGTCATTGACCTTTTACAAAAATGCACATTTTTGCCGAAATATAGATAAATTTCAACATACAGTAGTATCTACAATTTTCAATATGTTTTATCTTAATTGTGTTTTTCTTGTGCTTACTGACATATTGAATAAGAAAATATATGTTAACAAGATTAAAATTGCAGTTCATTATACACAAATTATCATATTTTATTGTTAAAAATTGCAATAAAAATACATCTTTTGGGGTAGGGTGGAACATTAATAGCAATAACCCAAGAATCAAACATCTAATTAGTATGATCTTGGTGACGTTGTGTAGCATTTGTGTTTTTTTAATCATATAGACTTTTAATAAAATTAATTGAACCATGTTTAAGGTCAGTAGAGGTCAAAAAGGACACTTACTCAAATACAAATTATGCAGAATAGATGGCTGCAGTCGCGTGCTTAGTGTTTACCGACCGACTGACCAACCTACCAACTGACCGAAAATACTGAACATGTTTAAAAATGTTGAAATGTTTAAAAACAGTTATATTTTTTTAATTTACACGTGCGTAGCCTGTCACTTTTGACGTGCTCGTATAACGTAATTTCAAGTTGAAAAGTAAGTCAAGAAAACAGAAATCGGGCAAAAAGAGTGCACTACAACATTTAACACGCAGTGCGCGCGCAAAAATCTGCGCACTCATGGCAATTTTGTAAACGCTTAAAATTGCTTGAAACGTACTCTTATTTCGTCGAAAATAAATTTTTGAAAATTTTAAGCGCGCGTACGCATGCGTTACATGCGCTACGCACGTAATTGTATTGCCATATGATGATTTATGCCCTGAAATTTATGAGTACCAAATTTTATTTAATTGTGATTCATGGTTGTGAAGATATGATTACAAACGTGATTTCGTTAAATCGTGCGTAGACCGCGTAATTTTTTATTGCGCACCGTGAAAACATAACCACATCGATTCCTGGCCATAAGGAATATACTTTGAAAAAATTACTTAGCTAGATTAAACTGATATCAAGATAAGGTCAGAAAGCGATAAAACGCATAGTGATACCGGACCGACAGACCGACAGACCGACAGACCGACCAACCTACCGACATAGTGAACTATAGAGTCGCTTCCACGCAACTAATAAAAAAGAAATGAATATCACCAAATCTTTGAATTAGAGATTATCGGAAAGCATTTGACTCAATAAAACAGGCATTACCATTATTAGAGGGAATAATTATACCTCAACAAATATTGATTACGATCGTTAAAAGAGTAGTTAAGGAAGATTAGTAAGACAAGGCGACACTTAAGATCTTCACTGCATTTGAAGAGGTGTTTAATCAAAGGGCTAATCTAAAAAATAGAGTAAATATCACTTTAAAGATAAAATAAACAGTTAATTTAACCAAACCACATTGACTTCCAGCCTATTTTTTGCTTTGAATTACAGTTTTTTTGGGTATGCACTAGGCCTATATAATTTTTTTTCAATCCAATTTTTGGTGAAATAGTGAATAACTATTATGTGTGACATTAAAATTGCATATGAAATATTTGTCAAAATTACTTTGTCAGGGGAAATAAGTATATCTATAATAGCATGTGATATTATTAGCAAATATTTCAAAATGTAGTTTTGAAACTTTCCCATTACAAACAATTGCCATAATTCTGATAACATTACAATACACCCATCCTCTGGGACTTATTTTCAAATGTAGCTAAAAACTTTCCAGTACAATTCCAGCTATTTTGATGTGTATAGATGCATGCAGTAGCATTGGAAACGCGAGAGAAGGGGAGGTGGTTGGGGTGATGGAGAAACACATATTTTTTTACATATTTGTCTACACTATAAACTAGTTTAACAAAAAAGGTGTGATGTGTCCAAATATGGTAGTGATATCATGTCATCGTGTCCATATATGGGCACATCACATTTTTTATAGTGTAGACAGAGTTTAACATTTGTGTAACATGTCAAATAATGTCTCTCCATCCACCCCAACCCCCTCCCCTCTTTTTTTTTTATAGATTATTAATTGCTAAATATATGCAAAACAATGTGTCATAGCTCAAATTGACATTTTCAATTGAATTCTGACAAAATATTTTGTTAGAGCAAGTATAAATGTGTATATTCTGAACACCAAACTGAACTTTTTAGGACAAATAGTTACCGAGATATCGACATATTCAAACATTAGAGGTCAAGGGTCAAAAAAGCTTAATTTATGGTAATTTTTGGAAAAAAGTTTCTATTAGACTAAATATTAGATTTATTTTCTTAACATTTTGAGCCCATTCTCATTTTTCAAAATGGCCGCCTATAACACCAAATTTTCTTATATATCGGTAACTAATGAAGGTAGAGGCTTATGTTTGGTCTCTAAATGTTCATAATATAGATATTTATATTTACTCTAATGAAATATTTTTTCCAAAAAATGACCGGAAATACCGTTTTATGACCAATTGACCCTTGACCTGACCTTATCAATATCTCAGTAACTACTGGTCACAGATACCTCAAACTGGTCTCAATTTATTCAGCATGTACATGTTTATATTTACCTTAATAGAACTTATTTTACAAAACTAACCAGAAATACCATTATTGACCTTTGACCCAATCTAGGGTTAATTTAGGTAACTAATGGTCGCAGACACTTTAAATCGGTCTTAACTTCCGAAGGAGAAACTTATCACAAAATGAGTCCAAATTTTTGATTTGGACTCATTTAAAAAAACTCAATTTGTGTTTTGTATGTAACATTAGGGTTGAGAGATGGGAAAGCGGATAGGTAAAAAGAGGAACAATTTTTAAATATATTCTTTATCCACTCAGTAACGAAATATTTTGTTCATGTTTTATAGGCCTATAAATAATATACCTCTAAATACAGTAAAACATTTGCGATTTAATACTTTGTTAAAACTGTCACTGTCATAATCGATTGAAATATTAAAGTACATGTCACTATACACCACTACGACGTTTATATTATTGGTAATTATTAATTAATACAAACGTTGAGAAGGAACTGTCAGTATAAAGTTTATTTGTATATAATAATGTGTTTATATATCTAACAGTAGAGCCTAACCACAATCTCAGTAATAAAGTTTATTTGTATATATTTTTATATTACATCTAACAGTACGAACATTCACAGTAAGAAATGTTCGATTCAAATGAGGATCAAAAATAGTTAATAGGTATTTACAGTATTGTCAAAGTATTGCAAGTTTATTCTCAAAGGGCCCATATATTTACCTACCGTATGTGTTAAACCAAGGGCTCATACATTTACCTACTTGTGTTAAACCAAACTCTGGCAGACTGAGAGATTGGGATGTTCCATTCATTGCAAATCAATACATTTGTATAATCGTATATTAAATCTATCAAAATAGTATTTTTTAAAGAAAATCGGCCTGTCTTCAACATTATGATGCTGTACTCTAGCTGTTCAACCAGTTTTCAGCTATTAAAAATAATTATCGTAGGAGGAGATAGGAAAATGCGAAGCCTCCTCGCATTTTTTGTGGCGGGTAATTTTCAAGATGGACATCCATTAGACAGTGTATACCACGATCGAAAAACACCCCTATTTGGGGCAAATCGTTGAACCTAAATTCGTTTTAATCGTCAATAACTAATAATAATAATAATAATAATATTTATTCGGTCATCAATGTAAAAAATAACCAGGAATGAGAATAGGCTAAAGCCCAAACAGATTCTGCACTCACTCCATACAATACAAACAGTTAAGATAAAACCATATCCAAGAAAAATACAAATAAACTATACATAACATGAAATATAGTGTTTTGTTAAAGCAGCCTTAAATATTGAAATTGTCTAACTTAATTTAATTAGTAAAAGGGTTACATCAGGTGGTTAAAATCAGTACCGAAAGTACGAACCAACTTTATATACCATCGAGTAAAAATTCTAGAAGTAAGGTGCGATTTACCGAATTTTGCCCTTACGTAAATTTATATATAGATGAATTCATACAAAATTTTTACCTCTCGGATGTTATGACGTCATCGTATGGCCACACGAATGTAAAATATATGATAAGATAAGATAAGATAAGATAAGATAACTTTTATTGATCCTCAACAAGGAAATTCAATTCTCTTTCGTTATTGCTCATCACATTCAACAGAGCGCATCTTGCTTATACGTATTCCATTTCCCCCGAGATTTTAGTATTGTCTACGTCAATCAACTATCTTTCAAACGAGTTAAAAATATTTTAATTTTTATGACGTCATCATATCTAAATATGTAAATAACGTGGGTCACTTCATTTTTACAGAAAATTTCAATCTGTTATAGCTCGTCAGAAGAAAAATTGATAATCATGATTAAAACGTTTTCTGGAAGCTATTGGATTGTAGATACGAATTCATGTAAACATTTTGCCAATCAGATGTTGTGATGTCATCATATGGCCAGTTAAATTAAAAAAGTCATATTTTCATCTCTTGCGTAAAAGTTCATTGCGTTTAAACGAGAGCGCATCTCACTTTCACGTGACCAAAATTCTTCAAATTTGTATTAATGTAATTATTTAGATAATTATCTTCTAAAATTGTTATTTTTATATGCCGATTTGATGACGTCATCGTGTTAATAATTGGATTTAAAAGATGGGTCTCGTAATTTTGTCTATGCTACACTGTATAACATACAGTGTATTATGTAAACACTGTAATATGCTGTATGCTACAAAATAGGTACAATTCAGCACTGTAAACATTCTTAATTCATGTCATAGGATGGCATAATAATTGTCGAAGTTCATATAGTTTAAAGTATGTGCATGTTGCGTTTGTGCGGATAATCCGAACTCGTCAAAGTGACGAGTTCAAATCTAGTTGGTTATCCGCAACTTAGTAAGTTGCGGATAACCCTTGTTATTGTCACGTTTCTTTTTCTTCATCTTTATTCTTCTTTCTTTCCCGGATTTTTGTTGCAGCTATATCTCAAATGTTTGTAGACATAACTTTGTCATAAGATTGACCTGTAGCTGTAGATGTGCAGGAAACTTCGTTATATGACGTTAGAGTCGCGCAGCGTAAGTTACGCGCGATTTTATGAATTTCAATTATTGATCATAGATTAAAAACCAAAAGTCATTTATTATTGACACTTGGTGAATATTTAACTCATTTCAAAATGCGCAAAATTAATTTCTAATCAATTTTCTACGCTGATCATGACATTTTAAGCATGTCAAAAATTCCCGCACGCGCAAAAAAATCTACGCGTATGGTGCGCACGGAGCATGAAAATCATGTTTTTTCTCTTGAATTATGATTTCAAGCCTTTCCTAGTCATTTTAAAAAAGATTGACATCATTTCAAAATAAATGACGTCATACGAACACGTTGATTTATACCATTTGCGCGCGTTTTAGTTGAAAAAGTTACAAAATATTGTCAAAATTATGCCTATTTTGAATCTATTATAGCTCTTCAGGATCGAAGGTGACCCCCAATTTTTTTAACTTAATATAGAAGCAGATATGTTGTAGATATGAATTCATGCAGAATCTATACCCCTCAGATGTTATGACGTCATCGTATGGCCACACGAATGTAAAATATTGGATTTTTGACTGTTTCTTTATTGCTCATTACATTAAATAGAGCGCATCTCGCTTATACGTATTCCATTTCCTCACATATTTTAATACTGTCTAGGTCAATCAACTATCTTTCGCATGAGTTAAAAATATTTTCTTTTTTATGACGTCATCATGTCTAAAAATGTAAATAACGTGGGTCACCTAATTTTCATCTCTACAGTAAATTTCAATCTGTTATAGCTCGTCAGAATAAAAAGTGATAATCATGATTAAAACGTTTTCTGGAAGCTATTGGATTGTAGATACAAATTCATATACACATTTTGTCTATCTGATGTCATGACGTTATCATATGGCCAGTTGAATTCAAAAAGTCATATTTTCATTTCTTGCGTAAAAGTTCATTGCGTTTAAACGAGAGCGCATGTCACTTTTACATGTCCAAAATTCTTCAAATTTGTATTAATGTTATTACTTAGATAATTATCTTCTAAAATAGTTATCTTTTATGTCAATTTGATGATGTCATCGTGTTAATAATTGGATTTAAAAGACGGGTCTCGTAATTCCGTCTATGCTACACTGTATATATCATATACAGTGTATTCTGTAAATACTGTAATATGATGTATGCTACAAAATAGGTAAAATTCAGCACTGTAAACATATTTATTTCATGTCATAGGATGGCATAATAATTGTCGAGGTTCATGTAGCTTAAAGTATGTGCATGTTGCGTATGCGCAGATAACCCGAACTCGTCAAAGTGACGAGTTCATATCTAGTTGGTTATCCGCAACTTAGTTGCAGGATAACCCATGTGATTGTAAATATCTTTTTTTTCATCATCGTTGTTCTTCTTTCTTTCCCGGATTTTTGTGAGCAGCATATCCCCTATTGCTTGTGAATATATCTTTTGTATAACTTTGTCATTATATGGACATTTACCTGAAGTTGTGCACCTCCATATTTTGAATGACGTCAGAGTTGCGCAACGTGACTTACGCGCGATTTGAGTGGGATATACCAATTGATTGCTTGTTGCTAATTTGCTATCGAAATAATAGATTTGTATACAACTGGTGGTTCTGAAACAACAATCTGAATCTTTAACTGTTCTCACAATGTATAGACTGTCTTCATTTGTTCTCTTTTAAATTAATAATAATATCGATTTAATTTTATTTTTATAGATTTGGATATCTACATGGTGCAAGATACTACAAAACAGTGGTTATCCTTACAGGTCATGTTGTATTATAACAATAACATGCACAATTGTATTATTGCAATCTGGTTATAATGCAAATCATGAATGCTTTGTATTTGATGAAAAATTGCCTGCTCATTTTATCTCGGCCCTGCCTTCTTAAAAATAGAGCAGTCAATTTTTCAATTCATGATTATTCTCACAATCCAACTCATAAACATTCATTATTTCTTATTATATCACTGTATTTGTTTAAAGATTCAACTGTTGAGTTATTACATGTTAAAATGCTATGTAAATTAAAATAACTGGAAAAACTCTTTTGAATAAGAAGATTTTTTTTTATGAATGTAATATTTTTTTATTGACCAATGTGATTTTTGTTTTTATGACTCATATTTACAATTGAGATAAGCTCTATAAATAATACCATCTAAATGTATTTTGTGTATCACAAGTTTAAACAAAAATAAGAAAGTTTACTGTATGCAATTTTTAAATATTGGATGGAATTAGCAAATAACATTTATAAAAGTTCTACATTTATAATAATAGTTGAATAATTAATGTTGTATGTTGATGCAAAAAAAAGTTGTGTTATAAAGTTAAAACATTAAAAATGTATTGTTTTTATTCTGTGTACAAATATTTGTGATAAACTATTTAGAGATTATATTTATACATTTTAAACAGCCGGCTTCTCTTTTTCCCATTCAAAAATTGTGCTATGAATGAACATAAATTATACATTTTTTAATTTGTGGCCATTCATTCTCACATTTACAAGGTCTACATTGCTGCAATATGGTTATAGTATGGTTAGCATTTTCTAAATAAAATGATCTTCAGGATTTGCTATTGTACGAAATTTCAAGAATGCCTGAAGCCAAGTTATAAATTTGCATCAGTAAAATTTTAAAAGCAACAATTCATTATGACATTTATGCATTGTAGATCATACTCTGTGTACTATTCATCTTCACCATTTTAATGAGCTGTGTGATATGAAGGCTGCTTAGGAAAAGAAAAAGTGTATGCATGGTCACGGATTCAAAAAGCAGAACTATGTGGCAACACTTGAATGAATCAAATAATACGTTCATAAAAATATTGTGCTTTAATTACACAGTATCATGATCTTGGAATATACAGTTATAAATGAAATGCTTATATCATGATTTTGGAATATAAAGTTAAAAATGAAGTGCTTATTTGTGGACTCTGATTATATGAATTGATAGATCACACTTTAAAACAAGCTGAGCAAGTTATTTGATAATTTTTAGGTTTACATGAATCAGTGGAAGTATGATCAGCAGTGAATGTGAAGCAAAACCTACAACAGCAATTAATGTTAATGTTAGTTAGTGTTTTGTGTGGATTTCCCTTCTGTGTGACGTGTGGGGGCCTAGGCCTAGCTATATCATGGAGGTTTTACTTCCAGGGCCTAACGTATTTACCTGATCAATTTAATAAATAGCGAAATATTGGCTACATGCCTTGATCAGTATAAATATTGAGTTTCTTTCTTTCTTATTTCACTGATTGATCTGCTTCTGAAAGCTTCGGTGTAGACGCACCGGCGCACCTAGGCCTAGTTAGCTTCGTGTTCTGGCGCGCGATACAACACATGTCATGGTGGTACCGCGGAAAAGGTAAACAACCTGGCCTAGGACCCACTAGGCGGCGCGATGCAATATGAACGTACTTTAGTTTGAATAGTCGGATTTGCGTCCCAACTACTCGATTTTTAATCCCAATATTTTAAAATGTAGTTTATAAATTTGTTCAACAGGGATTTTAAATTCGAGGTGGTTCATTTTTGATAAATATTTTAATTAAGTGGGTTTTTAAGGCACTAATTCACGAATTGTCCCTTAAATTTCAGATTTTTGTATGGATGAAAATTCTTTAAAAAATTGTTACCATATAATTTAATCCTTTGAAAATATATTCCATTTTCAAGTTTTTTTATTTTTAATAGTAATTTTACATGATATCCTTTCTCCTGAACCCTACAAATTTCTGTATTTTTTACAAATTTGAAAAAATAGAGCGCCCTCTCTTAGATGAAAATTTGTTCGATTTGACGAGTGGCTTTCCCACTGATGACATTTTAAGCATGTTAAAAATTCCCGCGCGCGCGAAAAAAATTACGCGGAGTACAAAATCATGTTTTTTTCTCTTGAATTATATTTTTCAAGCCTTTCTATTTTACGCGTAAGGTGCGCACAGAGCATGAAAATCATGTGTTTTCTCTTGAATTATGATTTTACAGCCTTCCCAGTCATTTTAAAAAGATTGACATCATTTCAAATTAAAATGACGTCATACGAACACGTTGATTTAGACCGTTTGCGCGCATTTTTGTTGAAAAAGTTATAAAATATTGTCAAAATAATGCCAATTTTGAGTCTATTATAGCTCTTCTTGATACATTTAAATCCACGTTCAGTCAAACGTTAACTAATAGTTTTTCTATGTTTGCATTAAATTGCAGAAGTATACAAATTTGAAGAATTAAAACATTATGTATCCTCTCTTGATTTTGAATTTAATGTAATAGGACTTGGCTTTCAAGCAAACATCACCTTGGTTTATATACACTTCCAAACTATACACCTATCTTTAAAACAGAGAAACCCAGACAGGGGGGTGTGTAGCATTATACATTCACTCAAATATATCATATCAAATAAGAAATGACTTGTCTGCTATGATAAACGAGGGAGAGTGAATTATTATTGAATTAAAGAATAATGATAAATCAATTATATGTGGAATAATCTACAGGTCCCCCCCCCCCCCAAAGTCCAACATTTAATAATCAACTTAGTGAATTAATGCACATGATAAACAATGAAAATAAAAAGGCATACCTTATGGGTGACTTTAACCTAGATCTACAAAAATGTAACTGTGACAATAATGTTCAAACTCACTTAGACAACATGCTAACAGAATCTTTCATTCCACTAGTAAATAAACCCACTCGAATCACAAAAGATACCGCAACAGTAATTGACAATATTTATACAATTTATCAGGAATTCCAAGATATTAACACAGGGATACTAGTTAACGACATATTTGACCACTTTGCAGTTTTCTGCATGGATGATTCAGAAAATTATTCATTACCACGATCAGAAAAATTTATAATAAAAAGAAGCTATACTGATCAATAAAAACGGCAATTTAGACTTGAATTACAGGGCTATGATTGGCAATATGTAACTAGCATTGAAAATGCGAATGAATCATATAAACTTTTCTCAGATTCTTTAAAAACAATGATATATATATATATATTCGTTCGTTCGGACTTATAACAAGAATCGGAGCAACACCTCTGATTCAGTTGTTGAAATTAATTGCCGACTTTCCGAAGGAGAGAAAAAACTTCTTTCCCGAGGTCGGCGCACAACAACTATCTTTGGATATGGAGTCTTTCTCCAGAAGATTACGATTAGGTGAACATTTTGCTGATTCAGACAGCAGCACCACGCAAAACGAAGGCAACGCTAACAAATTTAAACCAAAAAGTTCCTGGAATCCACCTAAAAATCGTTGTCCAGCTTTAGAAACATTTTTTTCAGGCTATTGAGGAGGATGTACAAAACTACGTTCCGAGTCCAGATAAACGTGACAATCTCTCAAAACAAGAGAGGCAGGCCATTGCCAAATTGCATCAGCGTAATGATATTATCATTAAACCAGCTGATAAAGGTTCTGCCACTGTTGCCATGGACATCAAATTTTATGAAGAGGAGTCCTTAAGACAGCTAAACAATCCTCTTCATTATCGTAAACTTACAACGGATCCCACCCCGGAAATTGCGGATAAGGTGGCCAAATATGTTTCTGTGATGGTAAAAAAACACTCCATCGATCCTAAGATTGGACCTCATTTGGCACAGGTCAATCCAGTTCCAGGCAGATTTTATTTCCTACCTAAAATCCACAAAGCAGGCAATCCTGGTAGACCCATTATTTCGGGCAATGGCACTGCTACAGAGAAAATTTCTGAATACTAGATGGTACGCTCGCTTCGCTCGCGTACCATCTAGGTCGTGCCCACAGATGGTTCTCGAATACATAATAATTTCAGCGTTAAAAAACTGGCGATTTCAAATATACGTACCGCAGAACAATAATACATGTTGTTTACAGAAACGAATAAATAGACACTGTGATTTATGTACTCAACTAAAATTAGCACCCTGGGAATTACTTCCGAAAAAGAAACTTGTCACAAAATGAGACCAATTGTTTAGTCAAATTTAAACAAACTTAATTTGTGTTTTATATGTAACATTAGGGTTGAGGGATGGGGAAGAGGATGGGTGTAAGAGGAACAATTTTTAAATATATTCTTTATCCATTTAGTAACGAAATATTAATTGTTTTCATGTTTTACAACTAATATACCACTAAACACAGTAAAACATTGCGATGTAATACTTGTTGAAACTATCACCGTCCTAGTCGATTGAAAAGTACAGTACATGTAACGATACATCACTACGACGACGTGTATATGTTTATATAATGTAAAACAATTTGGGAAAACCACCTCTATTCGGGGCAAATCATAAATTCGATTTAATCGTCAATATATATTAAATTATCTAACTCAACTTAATTAGTAGGCCTAATGGTTTTCAATTGTTTCTTAGAGCCAATTCATACTTAAGTTGGTTCCTACCCTACCCACCAAAGTTGTTCTGCGTTTAGGGCATGTGATGCACTGTAGGCCTATCCTCTACTGGATTTACAACGCTACTCATGCCAGTGAGGGAAGGGTGATGATGTGGGTGGTTTAACTGCAATAATAAATATTTGTACATAAATATACTGCGACTGAAAACGCTAGCTCATTATCTGTTTTAAAAAAAATGTATATCCAACCTCTGCAGCACAGATTGAAAAAAAAATGGATCAAATTTCTGTTATGAGTATACAGTACTTGCCTTTACGACGCCTGAGGGAATAGACACTTGTGGAACAGAGATTGGAATGTTCCATTCATCGCAAATCATTACATTTGTAAAAACGTATATTAAATCTATCAAAATAGCATTTTTAAAATGAAATCGGCCTGTCTTCAACATTATGATTCTGTACTCGAACTGTTCAACCGGTTTTCAGCTATTACAAAGAATTATCGTAGGAGGAGATAGGAAAATGCGAAGTGTCCTCGTATTATTGTGTGCGGGTATTTTTCAAATTGGACATCCATTAGACAGTGTATACCACGATCGGAAAACACCCCTATTTGGGGCAAATCGTTGAACCTAAATTCGTTTTAATCGTCAATAACTAATTATCGAATTCAATTTAATTAGTAAACAGGGTTACATCAGGTGGTTAAAATCAGTACCGAAAGTACGAACCAACTTTACATACCATCGAGTAAACATTCTAGAAATAACGCGCGATTTACCGAATTTTGCCTTTACGTAAATTTATATATAGATGTGGATGATTTACTAAGACCATATGTGACTGATCTCCCTTCATACATTCAGGACTCCACGGACTTTATCCGCAAAATTAACCAAATTCAAAATTTACCTAATAATTCTGTTCTGGCTACCTTAGATGTTTCATCATTGTATTACTAATATCCCTCACGAAGAAGGAGCCGACGCATGTATTTTAAATTACATACAAATTCCAGGCAAAACGCCTACTAAAGCTCATTTACGAGAACTGGTCATGTTGATCTTAACCAACAACAATTTTATTTTTGGAAATGACCATTACCTTCAAATTCACGGCACAGCGATGGGCACAAAAATGGCGCCATCTTTTGCAAATTTATTTATGGGACAATTTGAGGCCAATTTTCTGTCCCTCCAACCAAATAAACCACTTGTTTGGTTTAGATACATTGACGACATCTTCATGATCTGGACCCATGGTGAAGATAATTTGGAATCTTTTCTTCTCAATATTAATTCAGCCCACCCAGCTATCAAATTTACAGCTACCAAATCCACTAGTAGCGTTGATTTTTTGGACACTATAGTGACCATAGAAAATGGAACACTCAAAACTGACCTGAGAGGAGTGTTGCAGCGCCCATGTGGCGGCTCTATATTGCTCTGTGCATAACAACTTCGTATCTGTTTCCAGATGGTTTTTTTCATCAAATAAGTTTTACTGGATGCTGGAATAGCAAATTGAGCACCATATATTCACAAATTTCTTATGTGGAAATAATCGTATCTTGGAGTAAATCGCAGTTGTTTTTCTTGTTGTTTCCTGAAGTTCAGCTAGGCCCTGCTTGTGCCTTTATTGTTTTAATTCAAACTCATCACTGCCCAAGAACAATGGTCTACTAGCATCAGTGGGAAGCTAGCCCTGTACTTTCAATCTGACTGTGCATATTGTTATGTAAATGACCTTGTACACCTCATGCTTGAAGATCTGCTGTTGTCATGCTAATTAGCTATAGCTCTGAGTTTCTTCATGGTTTACAGGGCTGTGTAACCAACAACAATAACAGTTGTGAACTTCCTGAAGAATCTTGCTTAATTATACAATCTTTTAAGTTGAACTCCAGTAGCTGTAGTATCCACCTATTACCAAGGAGGCCAAAAAGAAAAACCAGGCGTGGTACAAGAGCTGGGCGTGACAAACACACTAAAAACAATCTATCATTTCCGGACTTATCATCAAACTCTCTCTTATCTAAAAACAATATTAAATTTTGCAGTATTAATACAAGATCCGTTCGGAACAAAACAACAGAACGTTATCGAACATAATCTGGATGTTGTTGCCCTTTCGGAAACGTGGCTTAAACCAGAAGACATATCAGTTATAGGAAATATTACACCCAACGGATACTCTCTCAAACATGCTCCCCGTGCTGGTACTAAAAGAGGTGGTGAAGTTGCACTTCTTTACAAGGAAAGCATAGCGGTTAAATGTTATGACACAGGATTATTACCAAAATCATTTGAACTGCTAAATGTGGAAATAGTCAGCAATGCATCCTCAGTTTTCCTCGTAGCAGTATATCGTCCTCAAAGCAAATCAACGGGTTGCAGTCTAAATGTTTTCACTGAAGAATTCTCAACTTTGGTTGATCACTATGTATTGAAGCCGGCTCCCATACTATTCGTTGGAGACTTTAACATCCATGTGGATATGCCAAATGATGCAGATGCAATTCATTTTCGGAATCTACTTGTAGCAAGCAGTCTTCAACAGCATGTGTCTACACCTACACACCGACATGGTCATACATTAGACTTGCTGATCACTCGTTCATCTGATCCTCCTGTTTTCTCAAACCTTAATGTCATTGATGGTATATCAGATCACTATGCAATCACATGTAATCTCCTTATCAAGAAGCCACCCGTAATCACTAAATCCATCGAAACTCGTCATTGGAATGCTATAAATTTTGAGACATTATGTAAAGATATCACACAGTCTGATCTCGGAACTTCGCTCTCAAATCTTGATTTATCAAGTAAAGTACGACTATATGTCACCACTTTGAGTGAACTTCTTGACAAACACGCACCACCGAAAAAGAGAACAGTAAAGGTCCGACCAAACACTAGTTGGTATAACAGTGACATCTATGCTGAGAAAAGAACAAAGCGTAAGCTTGAAAAGAAATGGAGAATCTCTCATCTGGAAATAGATCGTCAAGCTTACATTGCACAGAAGAGGAATGTAAATTCCATGGTAAGAAAGGCAAAGGCCAACTACTACATTGGCTTGTGTGAAGAACATGCAGCAGATCAGAAAGGACTTTTTAAAATTGTTAACCAACTCCTTCATCATCGCCAGGTATCACCTCTCCCAGATAGTCTTTCTGACTTAGATCTTGCGAACAGGTTCTGTCAGTTTTTCACAGACAAGATCAAGATCATCAGAGACGACTTCAAGATTGATGACATGTCATTAAATGAGCCTGTGACAGCTGTTCATCAGCATCTCACAACATTTACACCAGCATCTCAAGATGAGATCCGCAACATTCTGATGAAATCACCAACAAAATCATGCAGGTTAGATCCAGTTCCTACTTCTATACTGAAGAAGTGTATAGACGCAGTCGTTCCAATAATAACGGAAATCATTAACCATTCTCTTAATACCGGCATAGTGCCAGATGAACTGAAAATTGCTCACGTTCGTCCTTTAATAAAAAAGCAAAACTTGGATCATAACACGCTGAAAAATTACCGCCCGGTGTCGAATCTTTCTTTTCTTGGAAAGACTCTGGAGCGTGTAGTGACATCACGCATTACTCCATATCTTCAAAAGCATAATTTAAATGAGAATTACCAGTCGGCATATCGTGCATGTCATAGCACGGAGAGTTCCCTTTTAAAGGTACAGAATGATTTGTTACAAGGAATGAATGATGGGAAAATAACTCTATTGGTGTTGTTGGATTTGTCATCAGCGTTTGATAGCGCCCTCTTTTAGATGAAAATTTGTTCGATTTGACGAGTGGCTTTCCCACTGATGACATTTTAAGCATGTTAAAAATTCCCGCGCGCGCGAAAAAAATTACGCGTATGGTGCGCACGGAGTACGAAATCATGTTTTTTTCTCTTGAATTATATTTTTCAAGCCTTTCTATTTTACGCGTAAGGTGCGCACAGAGCATGAAAATCATGTGTTTTCTCTTGAATTATGATTTTACAGCCTTCCCAGTCATTTTAAAAAGATTGACATCATTTCAAATTAAAATGACGTCATACAAACACGTTGATTTAGACCGTTTGCGCGCATTTTTGTTGAAAAAGTTATAAAATATTGTCAAAATAATGCCAATTTTGAGTCTATTATAGCTCTTCTTGATACATTTAAATCCACGTTCAGTCAAACGTTAACTAATAGTTTTTCTATGTTTGCATTAAATTGCAGAAGTATACAAATTTGAAGAATTAAAACATTATGTATCCTCTCTTGATTTTGAATTTAATGTAATAGGACTTGGCTTTCAAGCAAACATCACCTTGGTTTATATACACTTCCAAACTATACACCTATCTTTAAAACAGAGAAACCCAGACAGGGGGGTGTGTAGCATTATACATTCACTCAAATATATCATATCAAATAAGAAATGACTTGTCTGCTATGATAAACGAGGGAGAGTGAATTATTATTGAATTAAAGAATAATGATAAATCAATTATATGTGGAATAATCTACAGGTCCCCCCCCCCCCCAAAGTCCAACATTTAATAATCAACTTAGTGAATTAATGCACATGATAAACAATGAAAATAAAAAGGCATACCTTATGGGTGACTTTAACCTAGATCTACAAAAATGTAACTGTGACAATAATGTTCAAACTCACTTAGACAACATGCTAACAGAATCTTTCATTCCACTAGTAAATAAACCCACTCGAATCACAAAAGATACCGCAACAGTAATTGACAATATTTATACAATTTATCAGGAATTCCAAGATATTAACACAGGGATACTAGTTAACGACATATCTGACCACTTTGCAGTTTTCTGCATGGATGATTCAGAAAATTATTCATTACCACGATCAGAAAAATTTATATATAATATATAATATATATATATATATATATATATATATATATAAACACAGTAGGCAAAGAACATTCATTCTAAACCGCCCGGTGATATACTGAAATTTAATTAATTAATTTGAAACGATAAAGATGAGGAAATCTGTGAGAATGAGAAAAAGTCGCCCCAACCGAGACTCCAACTCGGACCGCCTGCTTGATATGCAGATGTCCTAACCATTAGACCACTCGGGCTTTCATGGTATTGTTCGAACTCGATTGGATAGCGACTCTTTAACATTCTCGGCGTGGTACGGCGGAACAGCACTAGTCCTCGGTTGTACGCAC
Organism: Antedon mediterranea; assembly: GCF_964355755.1. NCBI lineage: Eukaryota > Metazoa > Echinodermata > Crinoidea > Comatulida > Antedonidae > Antedon > Antedon mediterranea. The sequence goes on along the minus strand of NC_092670.1, from coordinate 33,983,336 downwards.
GCGCACCAGAGATCAAATTGATACGCCCTCATCTTTCAGTATTTTTATTCAAGAGGCGGGATCCCACTCTATATATATATATATATATCACTCTAAACACATTAAACATCATTTTTTGAAACTGTCACTGTCATATTCGATTAAAATAGTAAAGTACATGTAACGATACACCACTACGACGTTTATATTTGTTGTAATCATTAATTAATACAAACGTTGAGAAGCAACTGTCAGTAACACAAAATGTCTTTTTTTGTTTTATAAATAATCAGGGAAGAGTTATATTAACTCTTCCCTGAAATAATATACGGTTAAACACAATAAAACATAATTTGTTGGAACTGTCACTTTCATAGTCGACTGAAATAGTAAAGTACATGTAACGATACACCACTACGACGTTTATATTTTTTTGTAATTATTAATTAATACAAACGTTGAGGAGCTACTGTCAGAAATAAAGTGTATTTTTCAAACAGTACCCACACTCACAGTAAGAAATTTGCGCTTCAAATGGCGATCAAAAATATACCTAAAGTTTATCCCCTAAGAGTTCATATATTTACCTACTTGTGTTATACCAAATATTCATACTGGGAGACTGAGAGATTGAAATATTTCATTTATCACTAAGCAATACGTTTGTATAAACGTATATTAAATCTATCAAAGGAGTTTTTTTTGAACAAAATCGGCTTGTCTTGTACATTATGATGTACTTGAGCTGTTTAACCAATTTTCGGCTATGAAAACAATTATCGTAGAAGGAAATAGGTAAATGCGAAGAATCTTCGTATTAATGTGTGCGGGTATTTTTCAGCATCGACATCCATTAAGCAGTGTATATACAACGATTGGAAAACACCTCTATTTAGGGCAAATCGTTGAACCTCAATTCGTTTTAATCGTCAATAAAGAATTATCTAACTGAACAATAATCAGTAAACATGGTTACATTAGGTGGTTAAAATCAGTGCGGAACGTATGAACCAACTTTATATAGTACCATCGAGTAAAAATCCTAGAAATAACGCGCGATTTACCGAATTTTGCCCTTACATAAATGTATATATAGACCTAGATGTAATTTTAATTTCTATGGAGAAAAAGAATCATAAATAAAAGATTAAATTAATGAATTACAACTACTACTGTATGTTTAAGCGCCCGCTGGATATGCTGATATAGAGGGTGTGTGAGTGTTTGAAATCTTGCTTGTTGTAACTGTCAATGTTACTGGAAACCGACGACTGATACAATTGTCACTGCACAATTGATTTTTTGTAACCATTATATACTGACAGAGACTTTGAGTTTGATTACAATTTAAAATGAACCATGATTGTGACGAATTGGATTGCTAAAAATAAAAGTCGTTTCCTTTTTACCTGGCAACTAACTAAAAATGTCATGTTATTATTGTTAATTGTCTAGTTTTTTGTTGTTGAGAGCTGCCACAATAATCCGTAGATCTTGTATATATAATGAGAATTGACGGTTGGTGTTTACATCAACCTTTACATTTGTATACGAAATAATTTATGATATCAATTACTTCCAGCTTTACTCTAATGCTAAGATACAACTAATATAATACCATTTATTTCGTAAATTTATATACAAGAACGAAGTAACCGGAACAAAATGAATTCTAAACCGACTGGTTTAGAGTATATAGTATGTGTACACTACGCTAGAAGACATTTTACATGCAAACCACCCAACAATTATGGAAAACATAGTAACATAATAAGGAATAACAAAATATGGACAGTACAGAAACTCAAATAGAAACTTACAAGCATCACAGATGATGAAATGCGTATATAATATATATATATTCAGGTTGAAATTTTCAGACTGTTTGGATAGAGTGCTCAATACCAAGGTAGAGCATAAATAAATAAAATAACAGCAGAAAACTTGGTTACTTCATTGTTTTAATCAGTACAAATTTGTTTCGTACGACCAGCATGTAGCTGGCCGCACTCTTCAGGTGAAATATAAAACATAAGTGACACAGTTGTCTCATAGTGCTTAATAAAAGTGAGTCATCAGGAAGTCGTATACAATAGCCTATTGTTTTAGATAAACTGTTTGGATCTGCAATTTAGTAAGAATTTTTTCCTATGTCTACAAGTAGAGACTAACTCGTTCTTACGGTTCAGTGAGCATAGCTCTGGTTGACATATAATAACATACTTTTCATTATACATAGATTACATCTTTTGTTAATATTTGAGTAAGGTTTGCATTTCTTTATAATTTTCCATTTAATTGAGTAATTTGTTTTAGAGTCTTTAAGTGTCCATATATATTTACTGAGTTCCGTTGCATTTCTTAGTTTTTCGTTCCGGAATGAAGACGTATGGTTTCTGTATCTGGTTTTAAACTGGTTTTCAGTTAGTCCGACATATGTTTCTTCTTTTGATGAATCTTCTCTCTTTACTGTAGCTTGGTAAACTACACCTTTTGTTAGGCAGTTACCTGGGATTCATTGGGATTGCGGCAGTTACATCCGCTTGTTTTCGCGTTGGTTTCAGTAGATTTTTCTTTGGCTATCACATATTTGTTGTGTGCGTTAATTACTTTGTCTACGCTGGGCATGCAACTGTAGCTTAGTTTCAAGGTATTTTTGTTAAATATTTTTCTGAGCTTGTTGCCGGCAGGAAAACAATCTTCTACTATAGCTAAAAACTTGTGGCCGATGTTGGTTGCTACGTTTTTGCTGAATGGTGGGTTAAACCAAATTATGTTTCTGGTACGTGATTTATATATAATGACCAACATTGTAGTGTGTCTTCTTGGTCATTAATGCATCGAACCATAGAAATAAAAATAACACATTGATGAAATGGCTATTTTCCAATAGTACTGTGTAAGCATACAACAAACTACTACACTTGATGGAATATTACTACGATGTATACATATTCTAAAATAGGTAAATACCTACCAGAATGGATCACACAAAATGATAAACATGAAATACACGCCAATTAATTTGATTGAAATACAGTAATATTCTCGTACCTTGCAAGAAATAACTTACATATTGTACAATGTATCTCCGCATTACCGTGGTTTTACGTAAATTATGAATACTGATTTGATGAACAATTATTAAAGATTATATAATTATTATTTCATACCATTAAAACAATAACAAAGGCAACCATATGCAAAGATACGTGTATTTTATTTACTGAATACATTGAATACCATATCTCAATTGAGTAGTAATATACAAAATGTCAAAAGCTGATTGGAAAGCGGTAGATAATAATAAGAAAACATTAATAAAATTCTGTTAAATACAGAAATATAAAGCCGTTATTTAGTTACTGATATGAGATTCAGCAATTGATAAAATTCAATATACAAATTAATAACTTTCAGTAATAAAAACGTGATAAAATAAGTTTTAAACATTGTTAAAAATTGTTACAGTTAAAAAACTGATGAAATTTAGTTACAGCAGTCAAAAAATGTATTTAAAAATCAGTTAAAACATTGCTGGTTAATTCATTTGAACATTGCACAACTACAAACTGTGATTCTGTGTTTAACGAAACCACTGGTTCTGCCAATAACGAGGGATTTTAAAACATTTTTTTATATTTATTTAATGTCGACATATTGCAAATAAATGTGAATTAATACTCTATTTGAAGTTCTAGCAAGACAATCTAACAACAGGACATTGAGCTCGCTTTGCCAAGATAGTAACAGTCTTTGGCTGTGACAAATAGTACTGTGCAATGGAGGAGCGTGTATCTGATCCTGTCTTAGCCACAGATAAATACGATGGTCACCGGAGCTCAGTATCCTGTTAGAATGCCTTGGGTCCAGAAGCATCTTAGATCTTGAGATATTAAAATTGTAAACATCATAATTGGTTAATCTTGTTCAATTCAGCTACTCGATTAAATGAAAATAAATGCATGCTTGAATGGCTTACTTAACTTAATCAAACTTTTGAAATAATGGGTCAAATTGTACAAGCTTCACATTATTTCAAAGCTTATTATCATTTAACGTGTACGTGCGTGTATTGTGCAGTAACAAAAATAAAGAACAAAATCTTTTTAAAAAACGGATTTTTTATGCTATGTGTGCGCAATACTTAAAATTACCTGAAATGTATGATTACAGATTGATTTTTTTAGCGTTTTTTAAATTTGTTCACGCATGTAACCATTACAGAAAGCTGACCATTAATATGAAAAAAATACTTGTCAAGTTTCATTTAAAACTGTTTAAGGTTTAAATTCTAGTTAACTTACAAAATGTTATACCTACACATTTTTTAGATACGCTGACAACACCAATTGAGGAAAGAAAGTAGAATAACACAATGGTTATCCGTAACTCAAAAGTTACGGATAACAAATAATACAGATTTTGTACAATATCAATAGTTGATCTTCTTTCTTAAAGATCATCTAATAAGCGTGTAAACTGTAGAAAATTATGTTATGACTTAAATGACCTCTAAAATATATGTTCCACTAAACCGATTTTAGTATATTTTTAAAATAAAACACTCCAATAAATGCAAAATCAGAAAAAAAAAAGTTTTGAAACTATTGCAATTTGTTTTGGGTCAATCCACAGATTGCCTGGACTTTTGTCAGACCACAGCATAATTCCTTTTTTTTAAAAATACAATAATACTCATACAATAATATACTCCACTAACAATATCGTAAACAAAAAGAATAAACGCTTTTAATTTATTTTGGTTTTCTGTTCTTCCATGGTATTAATCATCTTGTCTTTTTGTGCTTTGCTGTCCTCTTTTGTTTCTGTATGTTAAATCAAATATCAATATTATTACAAAATATCTTTTTTTCTTAACTGGCTAGCTGTCACAAGTTTTTTTTTTTAGATTTAAATTTGTATTTTTGTTTACATTGTTAGAGAAAAAGAAAATAAATTTATGTTTTTTACTTTTTCTCTTATTTATTTTTATTTATTCAAAAATCTAATATTTTCAAGCAGTCGATTTACAGTTATTAGTAATTATTCAAATTGTCCAAACTAACAAGTTACGTTAAAATGACTCTCCTAGAAATTGTCATGTAAAACGTTCCAAAATATAATTTATAATACAACAAGGCCAACAGCCATAAGTCGCGTGCTAAGCATAGTGATACCAGACTGACCGACCGACCGACATAGTGAACTATAGAGTCGCGTCCACGCGACTAAAAAGCATAGGTTTAAAAACTCAACTCTTCTGTTGACGATCTTGCTGGTTCTTTGATGGATCGTGGATCAAGATTTCAATCTTAGTGAATCTGCTTGTACCATTTGATACCTGACACTGGGATTCCTTTCGTATATATGTATTGGCTACCGTTAATAAAATTAAATGTCAGGCGTGAGTAAACTTTATCTTTAATTTGTTGTCGAGTGATGGAGATGATTTCTAGATTAGCCTTTAGATGTAAGGCTTTAGATTTATATATCTTGTGATTTTTGCATAGAAAATAAGTATGTTCTTTCATTATTCCATTTCTGAACCATGGTTTGTCTCTTACAATAAAGGTTTGTCTTTTTGGCAGAATAGGTGGCTGTGGGATTATTAAAATCAGTGACTACTGCCAAATTGTCAGACGGACAGATCATAACAAGCTTTTCGATATCTAAGAAATAGACTAATTGCTCGATTTAGATGCACGTTATCCATTAAATAAAAAGCATGGTTTGTAAAGAAAAATTATGGTTTCTCTTTTTATCGAAAGACAAAATAATGGTTTTTAGACAAACCATGTAAAATACGAACTATGATTTGTTAAAAAACTATGGTTTGTCTTTTGATCAAACTATGGTTTGTCTTTTGATCAAACTATGGTTTGTCTTTTACAAATCACAGTTTGTCTTTTTATTATAGACACAAACCATTTTTTTGTGTCTTTTTATCAAACTATGATTTGTTGTTTACAAACCATAATTGTTTTTTAAAAACTATTTTTTTCTTTAACAAACTTTATTATTTACAAACCATTGTTTGTCATTTTATTAGAGACAAACCATTGTTTGTCTTTATTATAGACAAATCATTGTTTGTCATTTTATTATAGACAAACCAATGTTTGTCTTTTACAAACAATAGTTTGTAGGATAGGATAGGTAGTAAACGTTACGTCCGTTTTAAATATATGCGCCGTTGGATTTCACGCGAGGTTGTTCACAGAATATTCTTAAAATGGACCTGAAATGGAATTTCGATTTTCAAGAAATTCACACATGTTATTTAAATGTATCAAATTAACACAAACCCACACAAATAAAAACAAAATGTATAGTATTTTGAGTAAAAACGAAATTTTAAGATACCATGGTAAATTAGCGAAAATTACTCACGCCATTGCAATATTCTATTTCAACGGCCGTCGGAAGCCTCTATATTCACGACGTCACATATACATACGATGATATCGAGAGCGTGTATGCCGCCCGATAGTCAGTGAATGATCGACGGCCTGGAATGATACGCGACGCGTTGACACTAATACTAATTTATTCAATATCTAATGTTGTTGAAATATAGGTCCCTAAAATGTACTTCGTTTGTTCTAAAACCCGAATTTAGAAGGCCTACCTCCCAAACCTTTACTAGGCCTAGGCCCCCAATCCAGAGCGCGGAGTCGATCCACCACCCACATCATGCGGCGAGGCTCCGTTTCATGTGTATCCAAGGACCAAAGCGATATCAACAATTTGCTGCGCTCATTGTCAAGCCAAAGTAAAATATGAATAAAATTCGTTTTCGAACTGCCTGATTCGTGACAAATAAATTATCATCTCATATTACTAATTTAATTCTGCTAAACTAAAAACTAAAGAATCTAACAAATTTTAGCAGTATAAATTACGAACGATAATACAAAATACACGAACGGAAAATATGGATACGCATCATTGCGCACGGAGCTGTATCCCGGACAACGTTGCCAGGTCAACTTCGGTATTGCCAGAAAAAAACCGTTGATTTTAAGATTTTAAATCGTCATTTACTCGATGAATAACCGTTTATACGGTAATAATTTTATCTAAAAAAATTCTAAATACGTTTCTGCAAATGCACAAGCATTTTTTAGAAAATACTCCATAGATTTCAAGAGTTATAGCCAAAAAACTGCAAATTTTCCATTGGAGGGATAGGAATATATTCGCAAAGTGACGTCACCCGCGATTTTTTTTTATTTTCAAATGGGGCTTTCCCCAAAAGGGCCAATTTATATTTTGTAACAATATACATTCTAGCAACACCTAATAGCCCCCAAAACATCATTCTAAAATGAAAAAAATCGAAAATCCATTTCAGGTCCATTTTAAGAGTTTTTCGTACCGTACGCGAGAAGATTTGTCTTCGAACACGGAAAAATGAAAATAATTAATATTTAACGATCGTTGAATAGTTAGAATTAATTAACATATATGGATGCGCAGGTTTGTATTATTAGTACGAATAACATAATCTATTCTTTTATCTTATTTTCCTCTATTTTTAGTCGCGTGGAAGCGACTCTATAGTTCACTATGTCGGTCGGTCAGTCGGTCTGTCGGTCTGTCGGTCTGTCGGTCCGGTATCACTATGCGTTTATCGCTTTCTGACCTTATCTTGATATCAGTTTAATCTAGCTAGGTCAATTTTTCACAGTATATTCCTTATGGCCAGGAATCAATGTGGTCAAACCATCTATTTAAACTCTCATCAACTGCTAGTCAATTTGACGACATCGACCCGGACAATAATTTTTTTAATGATCAAAATATTTCTAATTACTATTTACCAAATGAATTCACAAAGAAATTCAATAACAATGAATTTGAAAATCGTTTCTCTTGTATACATTTTAATGCTAGAAGCTTACAAAAAAACTTTGAATCTATTTCAAGTTGCATTCAATCTCTTAATTTTGACTTTGATGTCATTTCGGTAACTGAAACTTGGATGGACTCTGTTAGTCCACTTATTCATTTACCATTTTATTCACTAGTTTTCAAACCCCGTTCATATAAATGCGGAGGTATCAGTATTTTTTATCAATAATAAGTGTCATTATAAAATTAGAGATGACTTAACTCCTTTAACCTATTTTTGTGAATCTCAGTTTATTGAAGTTAAAACCGGAAAAGAAGATATAATAATCGGAACTATAATATATAGACCTCATGACATTTCTATTCCTTTCTTTACGCAGAACTTTGAACTCCTTATTAAAAACTTAACGAAAGAAAATAAAAAAATATTTCTCCTCGGTGATTTTAACATTGACTTACTCAAATTTGAATCTGATAACAATATTAATGATTTTGTTCATTGTCTTTTCAACAATTCTCTCATTTCGCTTATTCATAGACCGACACGCATCACCGAACATTCCGCTACCCTAATTGACAACATTTTCACTAATGATCTTGAATCGTCTGTTAGTGGTATCATTATTAATGATGCTACAGATCATCTTCCTGTTTTTAACATCAGTTCAAATAAACCGAGTAAGCGAGAAATCAATACCAATCTTAAATTTAGAAATACTAGTGAACACAATATCCTTAATTTTCGTAATGATTTATCAAATTTTCCATGGAATGATGTCGTGAGTACGCAAGACACAAATCTGGCATATGACACATTTATTAATAATTTTACCACCTTATATAATAAACACTTTCCTTTAATTGAACCATCCAAAGCTAAAGTTAAACTTAAACCATGGATGACCGATGGACTTTTGACCTCGATTTTGTACAAACAGAAACTTTATTCTAAAAGTCTACGCCATCCAACACTTTCTAATATATCCAAATATAAGCGTTATCGAAATAAATTAAACAACCTTTTAAAAACTGCTAAATTGGATTACTTTTGTGAAACTTTTACTAAGCTTAAGTTCAATATCAAGGCCACCTGGCGTGTCATCAATTCTCTTCTTAAGTCAAATAAAAATGCACCTGCCGATATTGAACTTTTAGCTGATGGAAAATTAATAAAAGAACCTTTAATAGTAGCAAATCTATTCAATGACTACTTTACAAATATTGGACCCAACCTTGCTGGAAAAATAAACAATGACTCTGATAAAACTTTTCATCACTTCTTACATCCCCCTATTCCTAACTCAATTTTTCTTTCACCTGTAACCGAACAAGAAGTGCACAAAATCACAAATTCATTTAAAAGCAACAAGGCCTCTGGCATCGATGACATTTGTGCTAAAGTTATTAAAAAATCCATTGACACTATTCTCTCTCCTCTCACTTACATTTTTAATTTATCTCTTACATCTGGTGTTTTTCCCAACTCCCTAAAAATTGGTAAAGTTATTCCAATTTTCAAGAAAGGTAGCAAGTCCGATCCAAATAACTATCGTCCAATCTCCATCCTTCCCTTTTTTTCAAAGATTCTTGAAAAGATTATTTATAACCGCGTCTATGATTTTATAAGCAAGCACAATATTCTTTATAATAAACAATTCGGATTTGGGAAAAACTATTCTACGTCTTTTGCGCTAATTGATTTAACCAACAACATTATTGATGCAATTCAAAACAATTCTTTTCCCTCTGGCTTGTTTATTGACCTGTCGAAAGCTTTTGATACTATTGACCATCATATTCTGATTACTAAACTTTCAAATTATGGTATCCGTGGTGTTGCTCTTAAACTTTTAAACATTTACTTATCAAATAGATTTCAATGTACTTCTGTTAACAATCATACTTCTGATCTTAAGCCCATTACCTGTGGTGTTCCCCAAGGGTCCTTGCTTGGCCCTCTTTTATTTCTAATTTACATCAATGATTTACCAAACGCCTCAGATATCCTTACCTTTTATCTTTATGCAGATGACACGACTTTATTTTATAAAAGTGTTAACTTTCAATCAATTTTTCATACTTTTAACCAAGAATTAATTAATATTAACGATTATTTTAATGTGAATAAACTTTCAATAAACCTAAGTAAATGCAACTTTATGTTGTTTGGAATACGTCATCAAAAACTGACCGACGAGTCTCATAAAATTCTGATTGGTGATCAAGTAATTCCCCATGTTAAGCAAACCAAATGTCTAGGTGTTTTAATTGACCAAGAGCTAAATTTTAAAAATCATATAAAAGAAATTGAATTAAAAATTTCTAAAAACATTGGCATACTTTATCGTCTGTCTTCCTTTTTGCCGTCTCAAATTTTACGCAATATTTACTGTTCCTTTATTCTGCCTTTTATTAGTTACTGTAACATTGTATGGGCCAATAATTACCCTTCAAATCTTAATAAAATACACGTTCTTCAAAAGAAAGCTGTCTTATCTCGGGTAACTCACGTCTTGCTCATACTAATATCCTTTTTTATAACCTTAAACTCTTAACTGTGCACGATATTAATAAACTCCAACAATGCATTTTCGTTTATGAACATATTAATTCCAAACTGCCTTCTAACTTTTCCTGTAATTTTTTAACTAACTCTGAAATCCATTCGTATAACACAAGAGCATCACGGGACCTTCATCTTCCTCAACCTAAACTAACTAAAATGAAACATAACATTCGCTATAGTGGTTCTAAACTATTCAATAATCTACCTCCCGAAATTTCATCATCGTCTTCTAGCAAAATGTTCTCTTTTAAACTTAAAGAATATCTTATTTCAAATTATAACTAATTGTTTTCTCTATTTTGTAATATTTTTTTAACTTTAGAAACTTTTTCGAAATTGCTTCCTTTACTGTTGGTGTTTGTGTGTGTGTCTGTTGATCTATATGTGTTTGTGTAGTTATATGTTTACATTTATATATATAAGTATATTATCTTCTTACATGGCTTCCCAACATACAAGTTTCAATTGGATTTTTTTTTTCCAATTGATCGATACTTTCTTGATGTTTTTTGCCTCTTTCATTTTGTATATAACTGAATCATCTTTTTATACATTATGATTTACTGTATTATATCTCTAAAAAAAAAAAAAAAAATATTTATTTATAAAATATCAGAAATTATAATGTTTTTTACTCAAATATGAATGAAAGAAATAAATGTTTATTTGAATTGAATTGAATTATGTTTTCACGGTGCGCAATAAAAAATTACGCGGTCTACGCACGATTTAACGAAATCACGTTTGTAATTATATCTTCACAACCATGAATCACAATTAAATAAAATTTGGTACTCATAAATTTCAGGGCATAAATCATCATATATGGCAATAAAATTACGTGCGTAGCGCATGTAACGCATGCGTACGCGCGCTTAAAATTTTAAAAATTTATTTTCGATGAAATAAGAGTACGTTTCAGGCAATTTTAAGCGTTTACAAAATTGCCATGAGTGCGCATATTTTTGCGCACGCACTGCGCGTTAAATGTTATTGCGCACTCTTTTTGCCCGATTTATGTTTTCTTGACTTACTTTTCAACTCGAAATTACGTTATACGAGCACGTCAAAAGTGACAGGCTACGCACGTGTAAATTAAAAAAATATAAATGCATTTAACATTTTTAAACATGTTCAGTAATTTCGGTCAGTATAGTTCACTATGTCGGTCGGTCGGTCTGTCTGTCTGTCGGTCTGTCTGTCGGTCCAGTATCACTATGCATTGTAGCACGCGACTTAATGGCTGTTGGCCTTGTTTTTTCTCTTTTCGATAGTGTGTGAGTGAGACAATGAGATACTTTAGCTTCTATTATATTTAAGATTATGACATATGAATGTTCATGTGTGTATTATTATTAGTACGCATAACATCATCTCTTCTTTTATCCTATTTCATATATTTTTTTCCTATTTTTGGTAGTACGTGAGTGAGACATGTTAAGAATATGATATATGCCAGTGAGGGGGAGGGTGGTGGTGTTGATGGTGGTTTAACTGCAATAATATAGTTGATTGTACATAATAGACGGCGACTGGAAAGGCTAGCTCATTATGCGTTAAAAAAAAAGATTCCACAGATTGGAAAAAAATGGATCGAATTTCTGTTATGACTGTACTTGTCTTTACGACGCCTGAGGGAATAGACATTTGTGGAACAGAGATTGGAATGTTCCATTTATCACAGATCAAAACATTTGTATAAACGTATATTAAATCTATCAAAATAGTATTTTTTAAAGACAATCGGCCTGTCTTCAACATTATGATGCTGTACTCGAGCTGTTCAACCGGTTTTCAGCTATTAAAAACAATTATCGTAGGAAGAGATAGGAAAATGCGAAGCATCCTCGCATTATTGTCTGCGGGTATTTTTCAAGTTGGACATCCATTGGACAGGGTATACTATTTGGAGCAAATCGTTGAACCTAAATTCGTTTTAAATGTCAATAACTAATTATCTAACTCAATTTAATTAATTAATCACACAGATCTGATAATGGACGTCGCGGTGGTGGTGTAGCCTTTTATACACATAATGAAGTTAATATTATAAGTAAGTGATGTTTCTATGGATATCCATGATAATTGTGAATTTGAATGTTTGTGGAAAAAATTTGACTTCCGTAGTGTTGGTGTAGCAATTAAAACTATGTTCGTTGGCGTCATTTATTACCCTCCCAATTCGGCTAATGCCACTGAGCTTCTCAGTCACATTACGAGTAGGCCTACCGTTGATAGCATTAGAACTAGTGATTTTTCAGCAGGAATTATGGCATGTTGTGATTTCAATTATCTCAATACATCAGAATTAGAGTCTAAGTTGTTTTTGAAACTGGTGGTTAACTTTCCTACTAGACAAAATGCGCAGCTCGATAAGATATTTGTTAACATTCCTAATATCTTTAATGAACCTATGGAACTACCACCAGTTGGTCGAAGTGACCATTGTTGTATTTTGTTGGAATTATCAACCAATCTTGCAGATGTAAATCACAAGCCAGCACATTTGCTGTTTCGCCCACTAGGAGACTCCTCGATCAGATCATTTGAACAATGGATGACTTTGCATGATTGGAATCATCTTAGTGCTTATGAAAACTCTTCAGATTTTTTGGAAATTTTTTATCAGGAGCTCAACAGTGCTTTTGAAGAGCACTTTCCTCAAATTTTCACTAACAAGAGATGGAATGACAAGCCCTGGTTTACAACTAAATTAAGAAAATTCATTTTGAAACGCCATGTGGCTTACCGAAATGGACAGGATATCCAGTGGAAAATCTTACGTCGTAAGATACAGCAGGAAGTCAAACGAGCGAAGGCTTCATTCTATGAAAAGTCTATTGCTACCTTGAAAGGGAACCGACCTGGGAAATGGCACCGCAGTGTCCAGAAGCTCTGTAATATGAGGAAGAAGTCGTATTCCTGGCTCTGATGTTGACCCTATAAACACCGTTGAATGCATCAATAGCCATTTTGCACTTGTATGTAATCAGCTTCCGGCTTTGACTATCAACAAGCTACCAGCCTTCCTTCCAGCAAGTGAACCACCAGTTATACATGAATGGGAAGTTCGTAAGGATTTGACTAAAGTGAACTGTAATAAATCAAGCCACCCATCACACTTACCAATTAAAATAATTAAGGAATTTGCTATTGAACTTGCTAACCCGCTAACTAAATTATTTGATACGTGTCTCAATGAGGGAAACTTTCCACGTCAGTGGAAAACTGCTTCAATAGTTCTTTCCAGCTCCAAAACAAAACAAGATCCGCTCTTTTGATGATCTTCATCCAATATCATTGACGCCGGTCTTTGCTAAGATTTTTTTGTGTTTTATCAATGTTTGCATACATAATGCGACTAACATGTCTGTAGAGACTCAAATGACTCGGATACAGGTTTCTTATAGTCGGCATAGGATCGCTTTGTAATTCCCAAAATAACATCATTGCCACACACCTCGAAAGTATGCAAATTAGTAGTACAAATTACATAAAATATGCAAATAAGAGGGTGAAATTACAGTCTTTCTATATCTCGAAAACCATTAATGCTAGAGAGTTGATTTTTTCAAAGCATTATTCAGAATGTACATATTTATATTCGCTATAATGAAACATTGTACCCAAAAATTATCAGAAGTTTGACATTTGACCCTCGACCCTATTTATTATTTGCATATAATGCAACTAAAATGTCTGTACAGACTTTGTTTTAGCCTTGATACCTATAAATATATATTTTGTTAAAGCTGACAATACGCTATAAATTTTTAAGAAGTGGCAAAAAAGAGAGAAAACATTGATAACATAATTTCAACATATTCCCTGGATAACATTCAAAATGAGAAATTAAAAAAAATATCAGGCTTAAAATTAAATATAGGCAAATCGCAGGCTATATGGCTTGGTTCAAATAGGCGATGTAAAAACAAACCAATACATATGCAATGGCCACAACAACCAGTAAAAGCATTAGGAGTTTATTTTTCTTATAATGAAAGACAACGGGAACAATGTAATTTCGAAACGAAAATTAAACAACTAAAATTAATATTAAACATATGGAGAACCAGACAACTAACTTTAGCAGGAAGAATTAAAACATTCGCAATATCCCAATTTATATATTTAGCATCTGTCATACATATATACCGCCGCATGTACAGTAGTTAAATCAATTGAAACAATTCTATTACATTTCTTATGGAACGGTGGTAAAGGTATGATAAAAAGAACAACATTAATTGGGAATTTTGAAGAAGGCGGTTTAAAAATGGTAGATATCAAAAGTATGTTTAAGGCATTAAAGATAAAATGGATACAAAATTATAACATAAATGTTAATGCAGCATGGAGATCTCTACTACATAGTTTTTTGAATAAGCAAGGAGGCGACATTATTTTTTATTGTAATGTAAGCGCGGACTGTGGCCGTCGTTGGAAAATATTCCTTTGTTTTATAAGGATATGTTAAACGCTTACTTCGAATTAATACATCCTGATACAGTAACGAAGGGTCCCAATATATATGGTTTAATAGGCACATGCATATACATGACAAGCCATTTTATTACAAGAGCCTTAGAGATGTTGGGATGTGTTTAGTAAGCGACCTTTTTTATGAAAACGGTAATGTCATTCCCTTTAATATGTGGATAGAGAGAGGCTTATCGACAAGTAATTTCATGCACTGGAGAATGACGATATCTGCAATACCCCCACAGTGGAAAGCAAACATGAAGCTAGGGTTTTTACGAAAAAATTAAAAAAATATATATACAAACCTTAATTGAAACATTTTTTTAAAATACCAACATCTCAAAATAAATTGCAGGATGAATTAGGTGTAGATAGCGATAAATGGGAAAATATCTATGTATTACCGTTTTAATGTTCTCAGGAGGTAAGAACCAGAATATTTCAGTATAAAATTAATATGAAACTATGACCCATCTTTTGGTTGAATGTATCATTGCAACCAAACTATGGGATGAATTCACGACTTGGTGGGAAAATATTTCAAAAACAAAGATTAACCTTGATAAGACATCCATATTATTTGGTTACAATACAGAAAATCATGATATGCTATTACATTTATGAATTTTGTTGATTAAGAAAATTATATTTAGCCAAAAAAGTCAGTCTTCCAGGTTTTCTTCAATTTGTTAAAATTTAATTATAATATAGAATAAAAATTGCTTCTAAAAGAAGTAAATTGTATAATTTTAGACAAAAGTGGAGATTAATAGAAGATTATATTTAATAATTTTCTGATACTTTTACTCGAGGATATGACTTTTTTGTGTAATATTATTATGTCTGCTATTTATTGTATTTAATTACATTGAAACCAAGAAATTATTATTTGCACTTATTAGATATTTTTAATTATTAACTATACCATTAGTTCCTTGGTTACAATACATATAATTAAAATATATGTATATAGGCCTATATATTATTTTAAATAAAAAAAAAGGATTAATAATCTATATTTTTTGTAATTGTTTGACCACTGAAAGTTACTTATATTCAGTTAGATTGGTTACAGCATTTACCAAATTAATTATTGATTAATAATTAATAATTAATTATTATTTACATAAAAAAAATGGAATTAATAATTTATAGTTTTTAATATTGTTTGATCACTGTAAGTTACTTTATTTAAACGTTCATATTTCTTTGATATCTATTACTTTATTTTAAAGTGATTTTGTGTTACGATTGTATTTTTTTAAATGAATAAAAAAAAATGTTTATTTTTTTTTTCAAATTGTGTCAACCTTCAACCTTTTAAAGAATGTTTTATAGAAGCATGTGTTGAAATTAAATTATTATTATTATATTTTCCGATTTGAACTAAAATCTAGAATCAATATGTTTGTAACATAAACATGGCTAAAAATAAATGTGATAACGTGAACGAAAATTTGTTATTAAAATCACACATATTAATTGTTTTATAATACATTATAAGAGAGAGAAAATTGTAAATTATATGTTATAGATCTGCTATATTACACTCTTAAATTTTGATTCTACATGTAAAATTGAAAGATCTTACAATTTGAAATAAAAGTGGCTGTCACCACTCCCCCCACACCCTGAAAGAGAAACAAAACCCCATGTAACATACATGAATGATTGTGGAAAAATAAAAATACAAAACTTACCAGAAGTAGGCCTATCACTACCAGTAGTTTCCTCTCTGTTGGCTCTGATTACCACCAACAAACAGAACATAAGTGCGATTTTCTTCCATAAAACCATTGCAATTGACTTCGGATAAACAGTAAAAAGGCCTATTTGGCTAAACACTAGGCATATATAGAAGATCTAATTTAGTCCTCTAAACCGGCTGTTGCTCAGTAGACCTACTAAATGAAATTAGATAGAGAATGTTTTGTCGACGATTAAATAGTAGTATAGCGTGACGAAATTTAAATTGAAATATTGGCAAGTACAGTCGACCAATAACGTTCCCTTAATGTGAATACATCACAGCAAGGCTATCAGAGTGTTATCTGATTGGTCCGTTTGTTAGTTGGTCTTTCTCCTATGAACATTTTCGACTACCAACCACGATTACGTAATAGAAATACACCCAAAAAGGACCAATCACATTTCACTTGAGTTCAATTGTATGCAATTATAGTTAGGTTTAATACAATTCAAAGAAGTGAGAACGTGACTTTTTACATAAATAATTAAAAGAAATTGTTGGTAGTCAAATATTGTTTTTCCTACAAAACAAACATTTACTATTACCGTGAAAAACAGCTGTTTTAAATGTTTACTTTGACATTTTATAGATTGAAATTGCTAGCTTACTTTTAATAAACTGGAGATATATAAATATTTTATTTAGTTTAGAAAAATCATCATATTAGTATGTAGCTTTAACTTTTAAAAACAGTATTTACATCATAGAAAATATTGTCGTGGATCGAACTAATATAACATTAAATATGTAATAATATTATTCGCCTAAAGTGTTGTTTTTTTTTCTTGATTGTTAAAAAGACTACAGGGAGGTAATGTTTATAATCACAAGGGAGGGTATACGAATTCGTAAATTTCAAAAGAAAATTATGGATGAATTACTTTTGTTTATTTGCCTAGGTTCTTAATTATCACACACTAAAGCTTGGTTTCCACTAGAACGTAACGCAAGGACGTAAACGCAACGCAAGCGTTTTAGCCAATGACAAGCGAAGTCATAGACAGTTAGCAATTACAAGCGAATAAGCCATCGCTTGTGATTGGTCAATTCACTTGCGTTGCGTTACGTCCTTGTGTTGCGTCGCTAGTGGGAACCACGCTTAACGTAATAATCAACCACTAACGTAATACAAATCAACCACTAATGGTTCTCTCTAGACACAACACAAGGACGTAACGCAACGTAGATGAGTTGACCTATCACAAGTGATGGATTATTCGAAGTGTCACTTGTCATTGGTCAACACGCTCTTGCGTTGCGTTTACGTCCTTGTGTTACGTCCTAGCTTAACCACTATCGTGTAACAACGTAACACAATGTAACCACTAACGTACTAACAACAGAATGTTAAGAAATTTTAGACTTTAAAAACTTTATGTAATATTTTTAAGTTGGAAACCTAGGAATGTAGTTCTGTCTGTTTGTCTGTCAGTGTCAACTGTCTATTTTTAACTGCTATTTTTAAATGGATAAATGGTGTTAAATTTAACTAAAATTAAACTTTACTAAAATCTTTGACTTTTTATTGTTAATACAGACAACGTTTGTCTGTTTATCCTTCAATGTTTAATCCTTTAGACGTAGAGACCTATTTCCAGCTTGAAATATAAATTTTAATCTTAAAACTTTAGCCTATTATTCCTATTTTTATTCATTAGTCTGCCTGAGTGCACATCCGGCCATCAATGTTATAAGCGTAAGACATAACCCATTATTGTCTATATGTTGGAGTCTGCAACAACATTATTGTGATGAAAGCATATCCATTCCTATCCGTTTGTCCAACACTGAACACTAATGTCAATGACTGGACACGGTGTCCCCATTGTTGGCATACACTTTTAGGCTTGATGGAACTTAGGTTTTCTGTCAATGTTATGCATATCCAATATTAAATGGTTTAACTACGGGTTAAAGTTATGCTTTTGGACTAGTGAAAATAGCATTCGTTTCTTCAAGAGTCGGTTACTTTTCTCGGCAACAGTATGATTAGGATAATACAGCCTAAACAAGACTAAGTTTGCAGTTTGCTAATTGAATACTAGTTATGAGTCGAGTGGCTCAGCGGTAAAGACATGGGCGCCGCCGCAAACCATAGCTGCAGCAGCAGCTTTGCAATCGGCACAGGCTGCTCGACCATTCTTTCGGTGATAGAACAAGTCTTCTCGGTTAAGGACTTACAACTGGAGGTCTAGACTAGTGAACACATCTAGCTCATAGGCACTTTAAAGAACCTATTATATCTTTCGGAAGAGTAGGGGGTTACCTCGGTGTACTGGTCCATTCATTCCCTGTCGTTGTGGACAGACGAACGAGCGCCGTTTGGTGGCAGCACTCGACACGAAGGGACTCTTAGGGGAATATAATAGAAAGTTATGGTATGTGTTGTCCACACATGTACGCAATATAGCCCAGTAGACTACAAGTAACAGGTTATTCCCCCAATTACAAACATGTGGTTTTTTTGGGTTGAAGTTCTGTTGCACTCTTTTCCAACGTTACTTGATTTGGTATAATTAAGTTTTTTTTCTTGGCGTCTGCCCGATATGTTTAGTATTGTACGGCTTTCACTCGAAAATCAACGTTGCCTTCTATTTTCTTAATGCTCTAAATTATAGGTTTCTATGCTGTGTTTCTTCAAAAACCGAATTGTCAATTTTCGCTTTCAGGCTTTATACCAGCACCATTTTATTTATAAGCAGTTCTCAAATTTGTGGTTGTTGGATTCGTGATTTCTCGTGCGAGAAAGAAGGCGATTGTCTGCTGTACGATGCTGAACGGTATCGGTATATACATCGGTATTTTCCTGTGTTTGAAGTTCTTAGCCCTTCTTGCATATACCATCACCAACTGCGTTGTGCGAAAGGAAGCGGACCAAGAGCGTTACAAAAAGGTAATTATTACAGTTATTATTATCCACTAGACGACTTTATTCGCTCAAATCGAGTTTTCACTAATGAGCATGCGTATTAACATTTTAATTATTGTGACGTGGAAAAATGCGCAACCATAATATCATAACTCAGGAATGTTCTATTCGCGAGAATATATTCGTTAATGGAAAACATTTTGTAAAGATCAGAATATCGTTTATCTTGTCTTGAATCTACTCTATTAAACTAGTTTTACAAAAAAAAGTATAATGTGCCCAATATAAAGGTAGTGATATGGCCAAATATGGTAGTGATATGACATCATCATATCCATTTATGAGCACATTACATTTTGTTGTCACATAAAGTTTAATAGTGTAGACAGAGCTTAAGTTGTAGCAGAATGTCAATTCACTATTAATAAATATATAAACATTGTGTTTAGGTGTTAGGTGTTTAGATTCCCATGACACATATCAGCGATAGTCATTCGGAAGATCGCATGTGACGTATCATGAAGGGGTCCCCAACTTATGTACGAAAAGAAATATTGCGGCCGAGTGACAGGAACATTTCTTTAACAACTTTTTCTGATGCAGTTTGTACAGGTTATAAAATATGATATTATGTTTTTGATCAAACAATCGAGGTAAATTCGAACGTAATTTTTATCTATTGGCAAGTGCAATATTATTGTTGATATAAATGTTCTCACTCTAGAGAACGATCAAAGCATATTGATCGGAACGTCGACAAAATCAACAATTCTTTTCACAACTAAAATACGTGGTGTACCGCAAACTTATATCAACATTTGATTTCGCCATGCAAACCTTCAAACATATACAATATTATTTCTACGTTCTTATTGAAATGAAACGCATGACAGGAACGATTAACATGGATGTAAGAATTAAGTTTATTTATCAACATTTAAATTGAATAAGTACAAAAAGATTTAAAACTTTGATGTCTAAATAGCATATTTAATACGCAGTGTATAAGATATAGTGGTCACCATATCACTAATAAAACACCAAAAAGGGTTGTATTGAGGGAAAATATAAAGAACCATTGTGTAGAATATCACATTCCAGCATTCAAACGATCAAACTGCAAAAATCAACGATTTAAAGCCAAACCTCAATTATATACTGTAAAGGCTTGATAATGTAAATTTACATACTACTACGCAATATGAGCACGTGACACGTACGCTTTCGAATTCATTTATCAACTGATTTATAATATTTTTTACACAGAATAGTGAATAATAAAAGGTTGTGGCGGTTACATAACATTTTATACAAAACATACATTTACTACTAATAATTACCATAAAAATATTTTTTAAAATGCTTACTTTAATATTTTACAGATTGTAATAATTGTAATAAATATTTTATTTAGACGATGTTAGGTTTAGTGTTACTAATGTAACTTTAAAATTAAAAAAATGGTATTACGTCATAGAAAATATTGACGTCAGTGTGACGCTTTAAAAGAATATGCATTGATGCATTATGGTACGCCTTTTGTACCCATGCGTCGAACGATGTGTTATAAAATAATATTTTTATTAAAAGTATAGAGATGTAAATGTTATATTAAGGTGAAGTGTATACAGTGCTTAAGACTCGTAATACCGAAAAATAATAATTATATATTATCACTTAATTGTGTTTATAGGCATACACTGTATCCTATTCTATGAGTTTTTGCCTGAAATGTTGTTGCTTTCTTTACTTCGTTAAAAGGAAATCGTTAAACGGCAAAGTTTATCACATTATTAAGAAGAACAAACAATTAATTAATTAATTAATTGTTATATTGATTGCTTATACCAGGGTTTAAGGTTCACATGTAGAAAGCTAGCACAGTTATTTTCTTGTTAACAGTCCTTGTTGGTTGTTTTTGTAATTCATAAGTATGTTAAATATTCTTATTTACTATAATATACTTTATTATTATTATCATTTATTTATACTTAATAGTTTTTGTAAATTATAATTTATATATTGAAATTTGTTAAGCTTCCCAAACCTTGAATTACACAGACTTTACAAAGACGCTTAGTTAGATTAAATTAAAAATTAGTATTAGCTAGCTTGATTAATAAAATAAATGTTTATACTTAAGTATAACAGACTATTATTAGTTTCGGAGTTTCTGTTGAGTTATTTTTTCAATAAACCAACGGCACTGCCATTGCTTAAAATACAGAATAGCTCTATGTGGTTTATTCTGCAAACATTTGAAAAAAAAAACCCCCGTATAACTGGTTTTTTTTTTGTCTTAATGAAAATAATAATATATCATGGAGAAGTTCAATGACATCAATAAATGACACAACACTCTCTCGCGTACAAAATTAAACATAAAAAATCGTATTGAACAAAAAAATTGTTTATTGTTCCCTCTCTACCCAGAAAATTGGCCCGACATAATTTTCTTTTCTACATTTTTGCAATAATGACTATACTACCAAAAATAATAATAAAACCGCTCCCCCCCCCCCCAAAAAAAAACCCACAAAAAAACCTGACAAATGAAATGAATAATGGTAGTTAAAAGTAATACAATAATAATAATGATGATAATCTTTCTTCTGTCATATTGTATTTTTTGCTGTGTTGATATATTCCCACCTTAAAGATGTTGTAAAGTTCATAAGATACATATAGATGAGGGCGCTAGATAATTATTTTAGATTAGCCCTCTAGCGATAACCTTCGACATGATCGGAGGATGATGGCAAAAAAAAACCATGTGTTAAAGATGGTTTCGCAGTTCTATAGGGGAACTAAACATCCAAAGTGTAGTTTAAAGTATAGTTTCATAGGAAAACTAGATAGATACTTTAAGATATTGTTAATAGATAAAGGAAGATTTCAAGTGTACTAGGAAGGTTCAGAAGTTTCGAAACCTCTTAATCCTCGACCATACTCAAATTAAAGAAAGAAAGAGAAAAGAATAAAGATACTTTGACAGATTTATTACTGAGCATCGTGATTGTTGTTATCTGCCTGACTTATCCTGTACACCTGTTAACAGATGTATTGTCCCAAAAAAAAACATGAAAAATGAAGATTAATTAAATCAGACTTTGAATAGATTATTTTGTAGTTTTAATAAAGTTAATCACTTCCGTAGAAAAAAAAAAACTGAAAAAAATTATGTTTTCACTTATAAACTAACATGATAAATGATTAAATTCAACCAAAAATCCATCGGCTGGCAGCCAATTTGAAAATGTTTTGCTTTAAATTCCATTTTTTCAGGTAAATACATTTTTTTTCGATTCAATTTTTGGTCGAAGTCAATAACTATTATGTGACATTAAAATGGCATATTCAAAAAAAAAAAAAATGTAAACAAATTATTTCCAGGGGGACAATACATCTTTAATACTACCTTAGAAAAAGAACCGCCCCCTACCGACGCTTTTGAAAAAATAGGACGATAAACAATTTTTACCAATAGGACTTTATTTAAGCATTTATTGGGCACGTGCGTTGACTCCTTCTCGGTTTTCATTGAACAAAGTTTCCCAAACAATTTTATTTAAAAATTTAACAAAACATTTTTGATTATAATCAGTCACGTCTGTTTGTTTGAGCGCGAAACGCTTTAGTTTTTTTTAGTAATAATAATAATGTATTTGAACATACAGTAACAGTGGCAGACTTCGTTATGAAGGTGCGTTCTAAAATCAAAATTTACTAAAAACACATTACAATGCTAACTATAAGATTTACAACAATAATAATACAAATGTAATAATAATGAAACCAAAGAGTACCCTGATATTTACGAATCCACAACCCCCCCCCCCCACCCCCAATCATCTAGCCTCTACAAATCCCCATTTGTCTTCAATCAACATAACATTAATAACATATGCATTTAAATACAAATAATATACAGTAATAATCAAAGCTTTACACAACAACACAGTCATACAGTTTTAATATAAGAGATCAGTTTAAGAGTATTAGTATTTCTGTTATCATTTTTTTCTTCCAGCTGGATAATTGAAACCAATTCAAACCATTTAGTCTTTAGTCTTCAATTCCAATTAATTAAAAAACATCAACAAATATGCTGACAAAAATTACTTTATTTATTTTACACATTGCATTGTCTCTTTATGTTACAGACGATTTTAATGTAGAACTTACTACAATTCTCTTATTCACGAATTTTTAAAACCTTTTCGGCAATGATTATCATTTGCAACCGATGTGTCCATGAATACTGATCTAAATAAAAACAATATATATAAGCAACTGTGTAGAAGTGAAGAAAAAAAAAACGGGCTATACCTTACAATTGAGGAATGATACATTTGCAGCTGTTTAATTTAAATGTATGTTTGATATTGATAATAAAGGTAATGATTTGTTCAAAATGAACTGCCGATGTAGGCCTAATGCTTGCGTAATAGCGACCTTTCGTTGCCAATGCAGCAGCTATTTGAGTGTAAGCGTTACGCGAAGAATGATTTACACTGTAACCCCATAGTGTTTGCTACTTTCGTAGTATTTCTTGCTAGGATCTTCATTACTGATATATCTACCGCTCCCAACGAGGCTGTACTTCTCACATGTACCCATTTCATTAAAACTAATAGACACGCAGGCTGGATCCAGCAGGCAGAAGGCGGTGCATCGAATCGCAGAACGAGAATTAACAACATGAGCAATTCGTAAATCAATGTTGATTTTTTCATTATGAACCATCATATCCGACAAATGACCGTTCTGTCCTTGACGTGTATCAATCCAGGTTGATTCTAATATTAAATTAATTAATTGAACAAAGCAATGATTTATAACAACACTTGTGAAAACAGAAAATAAAGTTATGTCGAGAACAGAAATAAAATATGAATAAAGAAAAAAGGACTCCTAAGGATGTTGTTAGACCTGAAGAAGACGAGCAGTTGATAGGGGAAAGAGAAGGAGGCCTATCGTTTTCATTTAATACCCCAGAATACAAACACTACATGTAGTTATACCTAAGTGGACCAGCGAGTATTGCGTAATTAATATGGTCGACTTCTGTCGATCGTAAGCGACAATGTCAATTAGTCTTACATTCATCTGAATGATGACTAAGCCAGGATTGTTTAAATCACCATTGGCTGGTCCCAAAATTTACCAAGGGCTTCTCTCGTGATCCAGTGCCCACCTTAACCGGAGGAGATTTATAAGCCAATACGTCTGAGGCAGATATTAGATGCAGGAGCTGCTTTAAGAGTCAGCAGTGCTGATTTCAAATGCATAATGGGACCCCAGCTCCATATACAGCACCCGGTATTCCCAGATGGTCTCCCATCCAAGCTTTAACCCCCAGCGTTGCTACACAAACAGATTAAATAATCGCCACATCTTGGGCTACATATACCAGAATTCTGACAGGGATTTGGGTCGCATGTTTACTGGGTCAGAAACTGAAACACAAAAAATGCCCTTATAAATTTGTTTTCTGATATACTGTATTATCCTTACAGCTGACAGCATAAAAAAATTTTGGTATACCCGCAAGGGTATTTAAAAACTTCAAAACTAAATACAAGCATGATGAATGATGATGCGACAATTGTTTTATTTTCTGAATATCGATGTGCAAAGCTTCTTTTAATTGAAGGGTAAGAGTGTATTTAAAGTCCAGAATTGTGAAACAACTTTTGAAAAGACTTTTTATGAGAGTATTCTGCGGTTTTCAAATGTTGAAAATGTGAGAGGACTTGTGACGGACTAACATGTACTATACTAGTCGATGTCTGGCATTAGTGGTTGATGGATTGTAACATTGGATGTTTATTTTGGTTATATTAGTGGTTAATGTTACATTAGTGGTTGTTTTTTACGTTAGTGGTTATTGTTACATTAATAGCTGATTGTTACGTTAGTAGGTGATACAGGCTCTATATAACATGATCAACGTTTCCAAGTTTCATTGAATTGCCTCATTGCAGGGGGAAAATCATCCTATTGGCTTTCGTTAAAAGAAGATGTCTTTAATGTTTACCTGCATATAATTGTACTTCGCATAGAGTGAGGGGTTCATTTCCAGGAAGATATACACTGACGTATTGTCCTGTAATTGGTTGGTTACATACCATTTTGATTGGATTTGAAAGAACTATAGATGGTGTTAAAGTAGCTACACATTGTGCATTTCCAGTAAAAGGTGAAACTTTGTTGTTCCCAACACGAACTTCAGCACCTACCAGCCTATCACCTAGTTACAATAAAGTTACACAAAATGAACAGATTAGGTACAATTATGTATATTGATGTACTAATGTGTTATTTCCAACACGAACATCAGTACATAGCAATCACCTAATAATATAATGTATATACATATAACATTGCACCGTACGACCTCATCCAAGTGTCAACCAGTTCATCCTTGAATTTCACACTATTTTTTCTGCGTACCATGACATCTTATTCATCGAGCTTTACTTATGAATCAACAACAGAGGAAATATTTATTTGGAAATCTACACTCATTTTTTTCATCATCATTCATTTCCCGATTGATTATAAAATCTACATTACTGCATTGAATTAAAAGACTTCTTACCACAGCAGTCTTGTCTGTTATATATTACAATCTTTGAAATAGATGTCTGTGATTGTAGATCAACATACCACCAAGGATTGTTAAGTTCTTCAGCTTAAATAGATAAAAAAAGAACTTGAACTCAGGGGAAGGGCATTCTCATATATTTCAGAAAATACAATGCAAGAAATAGACACATAGAGCAGGTCTAGTACTTTATTTTACAAGTTCAGCGCAAGATCGATGTTCTAAAGTCTAACCTGAGAATGTTCTCGATAACGTACTTAAGGATAAATACAATCAAGTCAGAGTAGAGGGCAAACAATATTACTTATCTCTTCCACTCGACACAAAGCTACTTCGCAGTAGTTAAGCAATTCGTTTGTTGTTTATTTCAATAGTAATGAAGTATAGGCCTACTGTGGAATAGACACAGTACTTTACCAGCAACTGCTATAATTCGTTAATAAATAATAAATGTAAAAAAATTTACCTGTATGGGTACATGAATTTCTTAAAAAAAATCCATCTGTATTTCCATCAATAGCTTTATATGCATTAGCACCAGAACCATGCGTCGAACTTTGTTTAGCATCGGCAAATTGTGTCACTAAAATGTAAATGATTTAGTAACATCCATTATCAATTTTATTATTTTATTACACGAAGTTCTTAAAAGTTCTTAAAATATGTGACAACATGTTTTGTTTTTATTACAATGTATGATGTATGATATGGATTATATTTTGTACTATAATTTCACCATTTGATTCATCTTCATTTATTTCGTTGTTTTGACGAATATTATAACCCTATTTGCTTTAAAATAGATTACGTCTTTCTAGGACTTTATCCAGAGGATGATGTGCAAGGTACTAAGGTTTAATTACCAACTGATAGTCCAGCAGCCAAATGAAAGCACAAAACGATTTCAATCGATGGACGGAAAATTTACATTCAGTATTACTGGGTATACGCACCGCAGTGAAGATAGATCTAGGACACAGCGTCGCTGGACGAATTTATGGTACACAAATATCCGTACCCGGTGAATTTTATACCGCTTCTAAGAATTTACGACAAACGATTACAATTTTTAACCGAGCAACTTCACGACAACTATATCAACGCCCTTTTTATATGCCACGAGACACGTTTTTGTAAGGAAAGACGCAATCAGGAAACCGCTCGAACCCCCATATAAAGGACCCTTTAAAGTTTTATCACGGACACCTAAACATTTCAAAATTGATCTTGGTGATCGCACAGAAAATATTTCAATAGATCGCCTTAAATGTGTGCTTATGTTGACAGTTACACTAATGATAGCACAACTATTATTAATTCAGACTTCACACAAACTACAGCGGACGCTACTGTCACGAACTCCCTTTACGTATGTTTCCGAGTGGTTGAAAATACTTTAGGAAATCCACAAAGTTGTAAAATAAATTAAAAAACAAAGCTTTAATTTCAATCAATTTCAACTTACAACAATCCAGTAAGCACTTTAAACAACAGCTTCACAATAACTTTTACAATCTAATATCCAACAACTTTACAATAGTTTTACATCCATTTATATACAAGATGATCCTATCCTTCTAGATCATTCTTTATACTTCTTATTCTATTGGATTACAGTTTCTATTAATAGCACTTCTGGAATGTTCCTGATTGTTCTTATATTAATTATACATGGTTTTTAAAATCTAAACATACTTTTATTCTAGAATGTTTATGTAGTTACTATGTTACTGTCTATGTTAAGGAATGGTAATTTATTACACCCCCCCCCCCTCTTTCTAATCTCAAAACTCTTTGTTTGAGTTTTTGGGGGCTAGTATACACGGATGTGGCAAAAGTTAACCCACTCTTAGTCTATACAACTTTTAAATACGGCATAATAAAATAGAACATAATCTATATATATAAATTACGTAAGGCCAAAATTTGGTAAATCGCGCGTTATTTCTAGAATGTTTACTCGATGGTATATAAAGTTGGTTAGAATATCGGTACTGATTTTAACCACCTGATGTAACTCTGTTTAATAATTAAATTGAGTTAGATAATTAGTTATTGACCATTAAAACGAATTTAGGTTCAACGATTTGCCCCAAATAGGGGTGTTTTCCGATCGTGGAATACACTGTCTAATGGATGTCCTCTTGAAAAATACCTCCACACAATAATACGAAGATGCCTCGCATTTTCCTATTTCCTTCTACGATAATTGTTTTTAATAGCTGAAAATCGGTTGAACAGCTCGAATACAGTATCATAATGTTGAAGACAGGCAGATTTTCTTTAAAAAATACTATTTTGATTTAATATAGGCCTACGTTAGTACAAATGTATTGACTTGCGATGAATGGAACATTCCAATCTCTCAAACTCCCAGTTTGTAGGTAAATTTATGAGCCCTTGAAGAATAAACTTATTGCAATACTTTATTATTGAAAATATTGTATATATACGTATTAACCATTTTTGGTCGCCATTTGAATAGAAATTTTCTTACTGAGAATGTGGTTTCTATTAGACATATAAACACATTATACAAAGAACATTTATTACTGTGACTGTGGGTAGGCTCTACTGATGGATATATAAACACACAATATACAAATAAAAACTTTATTACTGACAGTTGCTTCTCAACGTTTGTATTAGTTAATAATTATACAAAATATAAACGTCGTAGTGGTGTATCGTTACATATACTTTACCGTTTCAATCGACTATAACAGGAACAGTTTAAAAAAAAGTATTAAATCGTAAATGTTTTACTGTGTTTAGTGGTATATTATTGATAGACCTATAAAACATTTGAAACAATATTTCGTTACTGAGTGGATAAAGAATATATTTAAACATTGTTCTTCCCATCCTCTTCCCCATCCCTCAACTCTAATGTTATTATAAAAATTGGACTCAAGTTTCACCTTCAGAAGTAGGCCTAATTCCCAGGGTGCTAATTTCAGTTGACTACATTAATCATCGTTTCTATTTATTCGTTTCTGAAGACAATGTATTTATAGTCCTGCGGTACGCACATTTAAAATCGCTATTTTTTTTACGCTGACATTTCTGTGTATTCGAGAACCATCTGTGGACACGACCTAGATGGTAGGCGAGCGAAACGTAAACGTTCTTGTTTTTCCATATCTTCTTGACGTAAACGTTCTTGTCTTTCCATATCTTCCTTATACTTACACAACGTTTTCTTTATCATTAGTTGTCTAATTTTGTTTCACGCCTTTGCCACCATGTTTCGTGTGTCATACCCATATGAAAGAAACGAGAATAGACTCTAGTGCTTGTGATTACTCAAGTGTTTATTAAAGCACATATAATAACACGTTCGCTAACATCTACGATGATCGAGAGAGAGCGAGCCATGTGTACATTAGATATGGTAGTGCGCCCTCAGGCGTAGCATCACGTAACATCGGCTGAGAGGGCGTTCGATTTATCTATGCGAGCTATAGACTACGGGATCGAGTCCGGTAGCCTAGAAAAATGTTCAGTGATTTGCAAAGGTTTGAAGCAGGGCCGTAGCCAGGATCTGACTAGGTGGGGGGGGGGGGTTCGGACCCAAAATATTTAAGCAATGACCACCAACCCCCTCATCCCCCCCAAAATTGTAGGGCCTGTGGCGAAGCGAATTTTAATGACACCCTTAGATGGCCGGAAATGGTATTCTCGCTCTCGCACATACAATTCAAGATATGGAACTATTTGGCCGGAAATAACACTTCCGTGTAGCATGCTAGCAGTACGCAAAACTATTTGTATTACTTTATTTCCGGTAAAAACACGTGAATAACTATAACATTTTTTTGGAAATTGCCGTATGTTAGATGCGCGTGTTTTGTGGGATTGTTTGATCATTATTCACTCGGAATTTTATGTTGCTTCGACGATAGGTGAGCGGAAGCCGGTGCACTTCCAGTGTAAGAAGGAAAAAATCAAATATATTATAGATTTGAATAAAAACAATTTCGTGAAAGCAATCAGGAAGCTTTTTGATTTGCGACGATTGGTCAATTCATTGTGCGCACGGCGGAGAGGTAGAATGCGCTGTTTTGCAGGTTCTCTCGACGACGACTGACGACACAGAACTTGAAATCTAGTAACGGTCGTGTCGCAATTATTCGAAATCTATTTATATGCTTTTATGACATCAGTTTGAACCTTTATATCTAAAACAATACAAACAATATTCTTTTAATTCTTTTATTCTTTTAAGAATGAAACAAATGTAAATTTTCCAGTTCAATGAATGACATTGAAAACTAAATCATTTTCCATAACATATACGGACCCTGTTTATACTCATGAATGATGTTTTTTAATTGCATCCTTCGTGGATTTAGCTGACTAAAGATATTGACTGTCTCTGAGACATCGATATCAATGTCGTAGTGGATATGCATGAGGGCTAATGCTGACAATCGATCCTCATTCATGGTACACCGAGTATACGTATTAAGTCTTCTTAACACACTTGCGCTTCGTTCACATTCACATGACGTTACTGGAAATGTACACGCCAGTTTTAAAAGAACAAAAATGTTCGGAAACATTTCACTATCGCAATGTTTTATTGCTGTAGCACCAGAGGATGGTAAGGCCGCTTTCTCCATGTTTTTGAACTTAGCCTTCCATCTGACCATTTCTGCAGAGACCAGTTCCGGTGATGGCAGATCATCCTCGTACAGAGCTACTGTTGCAGAAATATCTACTTGCTTTTCTATTATCACTGATGGAATTAAACCAAGCAGCTTTGAACTGTTAATTTCCAGCTCTGAAAAATATTGATGGCCATAAATATGAAATAACAACGGTAACAACTTTTGCTGATATTTTTGTACTTAATGTGATATATACATAGCTGAAAACTTAGCCTCTAGTTCACTTATAACGTGGTCAAGGAATGGTATGACCAAATTACGCCTGTAGTACTCCTCTGGGGAGCTCGCTGGCGCATTGGATCTGTGGGTTTGCCGTGCAACACATCTTGGCAATGATGGTTCTATGTTCACTGACCTAGCCATTCTGCACGCGGATTCATAACACTCCTTAAACATGAAATCACAGTCATCTCGTATCTGCTTGTACAGATTTTTTATATCCGTTACCTGTAATAATAATAAACGAATCTAAAATTGACATACGTCAATAATTTGAGCATCTGTATCCGCAATATACCTCTCAACACCAGTAGTTTTAATTATAAATAATGTTATGATAGATAATAATCGTAATGTTAGTACAAATAATATTTAGTTAACAAGTCCAAGAGTTTTTCAATGTAGATTTAATATACAATCTAAACATTGAATTGATCTTACCATTTCATGGGCTTCTAGGATGTCTAAAGACCGTTTCTGGAGTTTTATTGTAATGCCATGCAAATGGGCCAAGCCATGGTAAGCAAGTTTAAACGAGACAATAAAATTAAAATCAGTCATCCCTCTCAGAAGTGCTCCTGCTCTATTTCTGGACTCTGAACTCCATGGTCTTGTGTATTCAGCATACCTTTCTACATGCATTCTATGAGCTAGCTATGACCTCTAGAGATGTAACAAGATGAATAAATATGGAATTGAAATGTTGGTATGCTTCGTGGCGCTCACTCCATCGCGTCTTGCAGAGATTAAGCAGGGGCTTCTTTACCTTTGTTTTGGCATCTGTTTGAATTACCTGTATGTATAAAATAATTAGATTAAGACAATGATGACATGATAGTACAATCATGGAGGAAAAATTCAAATCAATGGTACGATTACCTCTTTGAGCAGACCTTCTCTCTTTGGACTATAGTTAAAAAAGAGGCAGCACTCTTTTAATGTGTCAAGCATGTTTCGTTATGCTACAACCGAACATGCCTTCGCAACAACCAAATTCAGACAGTGTCCTGCACAATGAGTAAAGGTCGCAAGTGGAGCATCCTGCTTTAAACGTGCTTGAACTCCAACTCGATCACTGGACATCGCAGCCGCCCCATCGTAGCCCTGTCCTCGTAAATTGGTAATTTGTAATCCTAATGACGCTATCATGTCCTTGATAGTGTTTGCAATAGATGCACCGCTGGTGTCTTGCAGCGGGTGGAAGGCCAGAAATTCTTCTCTGATTTGTTTGTCAATGTCTACGAAGCGAACACATAATGCCAACTGTTCTACATTATGGGAGGACACTTCGTCTGCCATGATTGTGAATATGCCACTCTGACGCACCTGAAAATGTTAAAGAAACATCGATGACTACAAAAATGTTTTTGTTGAATTAGCTGTATCAATGAAACATCATCTTATATTCTAATTGGGGAAGGAAAAACTAATTGTGACGATACATACAGTATGTTAAAAAACAATCATTTTTCTTTAGCACTTATCAATTATTCATCAACATTACTATTATTTTTCATAATATCTTACCTCTTCAAGAATGTTTTCTCTAATCTGTTTGAATCCGATAATGTTTATCAGTTCATTCTGCGACATGGGCGACATGTATGTTGCATTCTTTCTTAGTGGCATTTCTAAATGTTTCTTTAGCAGTGGGTCTGTTTTTGCAAGTTCTCGAAGAAATGCAATGACATTTCCTATTCAAAATTATCAAAATAAAAATCAATCATAGTACGTGCAAATTAATAATTAAGGCATTTCAAATTTTAGTTTTTAATCAATGCGAGAAGGCCTAATCTTTACTTAATTTTTGTTCATGTCAATATATGTTTTAATCAAATTTGAAAACACATTTATCCATCATTACCCGGATTTCCAGAGCTTTGATGCTCACAGTCTCCACGCAGTGGAATACACTGACGAGCACAAAACAGCACAGCTTGAATAATTCTTAATAAGATTTTGCGGTTAACTCTAATGGTCTCTGCTACTGTATCATTAAAGCGACATGGTAAGGTTGTTTGAGGGCTTTTGCTACTCCGGATGAAAGTTGACATGGTAGCCACAGAATCATTATGATATTTCTTGTGAATATATCCATTTTTGCCATTAAGTATGTCTGAGGTTTTAACGCATTTGCTAAACCGAAAGTTCACCAGTTGTCCCTTAGAATCTCTTTCAGTGCAAAATAAACTACAAGGTAAACAGAATAACCCATCGAGTTTAGGACTATAAACCAGCCAATTAGGATATTTGTTAAGCCATGTTGGTTGAAATCGTCTACGGTATCCATTCATGTAAGATACAGGAAACCTGAAATTGGCAGGAGGCTTGAAGTGATTTAAACAAAGATGCAACCTTTGGGCATGGCTGAAACCGTTCACCTTTGCCGTGACCTCTTCTGCGTTCATGGCACTGTCAATTGCATGTCCGATATCATTGATCAGAACTATGTCTTCTTCTAATGCTGCTGCGCGTCCTTCTTCAGCCTCGTTCTCTGATCTTTCTTCTCCAAAATCATCCCTTTCTTGTTGCTCTACCTCTTTTTCTCCAAAATCATCCCTGTCTTGTTGCTCCACCTCTTCTTCTCCAAAATCATCCCTGTCTTGTAGCTCCACCTCTTCTTCTCCAAAATCATCCCTGTCTTGTTTCTCCACCTCTTCTTCTCCAAAATCATCCCTTTCTTGTAGCTCCACCTCTTCACCAAAATCATCCCTGTCTTGTTGCTCCACCTCTTCTTCTCCAAAATCATCCCTGTCTTGTAGCTCCACCTCTTCTCCAAAATCATCTCTGTTTTGTTGTTCCACCTCTTCTTCTCCAAAATCATCCCTGTCTTGTTTCTCCACCTCTTCTCCAAAATCATCTCTGTTTTGTTGCTCCACCTCTTCTTCTCCAAAATCATCCCTGTCTTGTTTCTCCACCTCTTCTTCTCCAAAATCATCCCTGTCTTGTTTCTCCACCTCTTCTTCTCCAAAATCATCCCTGTCTTGTTGCTCCACCTCTTCTTCTCCAAAATCATCCCTGTCTTGTAGCTCCACCTCTTCACCAAAATCATCCCCGTCTTGTTGCTCCACCTCTTCTTCTCCAAAATCATCCCTGTCTTGTTGCTCCACCTCTTCTTCTCCAAAATCATCCCTGTCTTGTAGCTCAACCTCTTCTCCAAAATCATCTCTGTTTTGTTGCTCCACCTCTTCTTCTCCAAAATCATCCCTGTCTTGTTTCTCCACCTCTTCTTCTCCAAAATTATCCCTGTCTTGTTGCTCCACCTTTTCTTCTCTTGCCGGTAATTTTACTTCTGGGTTGTGAGTCTCATCATCATTTTCGCTGGTATAATAATAATTAAATAAACAATATTATGATATATAATAGTAATAATATATTTAATCCTCCAAAAATAAAAGTATAATAAAATATTACTTATTAATTATTACACCCTAAACATACTCCTTGTCAAACAATGTCAGCTCTACCAAATATACCATGGTACCACCGTAAGAACTTCCGGCGGCTGTGCGTCATTTTGTGCGGAATCTATCCCAGTATAGCTACCTCCTATATTAGTCTAGGAAGCTAGAGAAGTAGGCCTACGTAACTTGTATTTAATTACAATCAATTGATGCAACTAATACTAATTTTATATACTTACTTCGTATTGTTAACTCTTTTTTTCGTAAAAAAATCTGTTATTCGACGTCGACGTTTCATATTTATTATTTTTTTTAATCCCTTTATTCAAAAACGTTTTTCAATGAATGACGTGCGCAACGACGATATGAAAACGTTTCAACGCAATACGTCCGCTGATGTAGCCTACATAACACCAGTCACTGATTTTGACTTAATTTTAGTATATCTTTGAAATTATAAAGTTGTAAAAAGTATCATATTGAGTGACGACGTAGGCTCATACAGCAAGAAGGTACCATTAGTGGCATTCAGGGGATTGGGAGGTTTGGGGGTTCGCTGTAGTTCAAGGGGGGTTCGCTGTAAAGGGGGGGGGGAGGGTTCGCCCGAACCATAAAACTCCCCCTGGCTACGGGCCTGTGAAGAGTCTCTGTCTTCTGTTTATTGAAGCGATTTCGCGGTAGTGGGTAATGCGCTGCCACCACGGCAATAAAGACTAATCAACTTCATGTTTATTAATTAATTAATTAATTTTGGAGAAGAAGATTAATTAAACGAAAGTACTATCAATCGACACTAGGCCTACTGGAACCAACTAACACAACACAACCAACCACAATGTCGCTCGATAGGACGCAAGGTGGTGCACTGCAACAACAACAACGTACATACGAGGGCGTGCGAGTGTGATGGCGCAAACACTATTACAGTTATTAAAACATATTTACACTGGCTGCAAAATCCTTAGGTACAACTTCATTATTGCTATTTATTTAAATTGTTAGGATTTCTTCTGTCAAAATGAAAAGTAGAGCTGTCGAATTCCATTATTCATATTAGGCCCTACATTTCTGAGGATTTTTTTTATTAACAAAAGGCTTCACCTAAATTGAAGGTTTAAAGGGTGTGTATCATAAAATGTCTAGATACAATCGAAAACTATACAAAATATGATAAAAACTAAAGGACTAAAAAATTTAATAACATATTCTGCAATCTTTTACATAAATAAATAAAACAGATTCGATTTTGTAAAAATACCGCGCGGTAATTAGGAATTCTGATCAACCAAAGACGACATATTGAAATGACGTCATCTATCAACAACTTTTTGTGCGTGAGTGTCAGGTCAGTCAAAACATCTGGACTGCTATCGGTCAAGCTGTATTCCGATACAACCTGTATCAGCTACAATACTACCAAAGGTCTAGTTGTCATCAAGTCCGAAAGCTAAACTGGCGGGGACCTTGTCCCTAGTAGGTTTAACCAAGTCAGGCAGGCTCCAGGCTCTTCAGGCCTATGGTAGTATGAGCTCCGGAAATAAGTCGTACAGGGCCAGTTCCCCGTAAAGACTGCTAGGACCGGAGAAAACAATTCCTAGCAAACTTATGTTGACTACGAAAACTACAAGAAGAATCCGAAAACAATGGAAAGCAGCTGGGCGGCAGTCTACTATTAACTTCATGACGGGCCAACGGGAACTCGGCACACCATCACAAACTACTGGTCCTGATTATTGTCGCTTGTCTGCCTTCAAACCCCTTGTGATCTCAAAATATAACGTACGTACACTGTACCAGACTGGGAAACTGCATCAGCTCTTTACCGGCTGCGCAGATGCTGGTATCGACATTATCGGCATTCAGGAACACAGACTCATTACCACCAGCCAAACAGAAGAACACTGGTCAGATGATAGAAATTATGTATTTGTTTATGGATGATCTGCAACTAGCCTGAGAATAGGTGGTGTTGGTCTTGTCATGTCCAAATTAATCTACAAGTGCATCAAGAAGATTGAAAGCATCAGAAAGAACTTTTTACGTCACCTTCAATGGAAATCCCCAGCTTTGCATAACTTTTGTGTATGCTCCTACTGAATGTGGCCTTCATCAACAAAGGAAGACTTCTATGTTTCCCTTGCAGAACATCTGGAGCAAGTCAAGAGACATAACATCAACCTTGTTATTGGCGACTTCAACGCCAGATTATTGGTGCTGACAGCCATCTTACACATCCTGATGTTGTTGGGAGATGCTGTTATCATGACGAGACTAACGATAACGGTAAGAGACTGGTAAAGCTGTGTGTAGAAAACAAACTTTGTTCTGCACAGTCAAGATTTCCCCATCCACGTGGGAGGCAATGGACTTGAACTCACCCAGCAGGATCAAAACATCAGCTCCATCACATCCTTATAAACTTCAAGTGGGTAAACTCCCTGCGAAATTGTCGAGCCTACAACTCTGTCGAAAGTCTTAAATGATTTAGACTTTGCAGATGACATCGCCCTGCTTGAGTCTTCAATACCTCGTGCCCAATCACAGCTAACCAGAACTGCTAATGCTGCCGCTGACCTAGGGCTTATCATTAGTGCCCCTAAAACTGAGTATATGGTATTCAACTGCTGTTCACAGCCCCCACTTGAAGTTTATGGAAATGCAATCAACCATGCAACCAACTTCAAATACCTCGGCTCCATGATGGCATCTAGCAGTGGGGATTTTAAAAGAAGAAATGTTCTTGCCTGGATAGCAGTTTTGAAGCTAGAACATTTGTGGAGATGTTTTAACATCCCAATCTCCACCAAAGTAAAGCTGTACAATACAGCCTGTGTTACTGTCTTTGTGTATGGCTGCGAGTCTTGGGTCCTCTCTAAGGTGATGGAAAGTGAAATCAACGCCTTTGCACTTCATGCTATAGAATCATGCTAAATATCAAGAGAACAGATAGGGTGCCAAATGCTTCTATCTATGACCTAACCAAGACCAGACCGCTAGTGGAAAATATTAGATCCCGTCAATTAAAGTTCCTGGGCCACGCGCTTCGAATGCCTGATGACGAACCATGCAAAGAGTACGCTCTGTATGTTCCTCAACATGAGAAAAGAAAACGAGGAAGGCAGAAAACCAACTTTCTGAGATACATCCAACAGCTTTTAGGGGATGAAGGAGGTATGATTACAACTGATAAGCTGTCAGAGTTAGCCAAGGACCGTTGTGGCTGGAGAAAGCTTGTAGTCGCCTGCTCCGCAGCCGACTGATGATGATGATGATGATGTGCGTGATTGTTTGTATAAGGATAGTAAAAAGAAAATATATATTTAGGACGTTGCTCGAACAGGCTATTGAGTCGTGATTATCTTATTATGATGCATAAAATGTACGACAGTGTAATATGAAACATGCTGTGTGGTATTGCACAGAAAATTCCAAAGACAAAAGATATTTAAATGTAATTCGGCAATCTGATTCGCATTTGTAAATTGGTGAACTGTGAAATTTTGTTTTTGGATTTTGATGTGCTACGTTGCAAGATGATTCCCGTTTGAGGTTAGTTTTTTTGTGGACGTGCTTTTTGATCGTGACGTGCTCTACATGCTCTAATCTGATATTTTGAGTACTTGAGTTTACCCAGAACGTTAATTTCTTTGCCGTAAACGCCACCAAATACCGGAGTGGAGTGTCACCTGCCTCATTTAAATATCTTTTGTCTTTGAAAGAATATGAAATCATCTACACATGCATCACAACGATATAATTTTCATTATCAATTTCGTGGTTAAAAATCAATAGTCTACAAAATAGTGCATGCAAATAGAGAAGTGCCATTCTTCGTAGGGTCGTGCATGCCTTTGTGGTGGATCGAGTGTGGGTTGGACGGTCTAGGCTAGCTTTCGAAATAGTCCTGGCTGTTAACTTCTGGTTCGTTCTCCCGGTTTCGATATTTCATTCTTTAATCGTCTAACTAACTTGATGTATGATATAAGCAATTTAGCTATCAAAGTAAAAACAACTTGTTAAAGCTAGCGGTCAAAGAAAAAAAAAAAAAAAATCAAGATCACGTCAACGACCTCCAATCGCCTCTCCTTGGAGTTAATTGCATCTCTCCGGTTATTGTTCCTCGGCTTCACGATGACTGGTGTATTCAGGCACATATAGGCCTACAACGAGACAACCTTATTCACCAATCGCACCTATTGATATGTTATTTGGTTCAAGTGCCTCAAGATACTTGGTAGCCAAGATAATCAACTCGGAACATCCCATTACTCTGAGTTTGCTAATCATAATATCCGGTGATGTATCTCTAAACCCAAGACCAAACAACGTAACTAAATGTCTAAAATGCAAAAAAGGCTTCAATAAAAGAAGTAAAATAGCTGTTTGCAATATGTGCTGAACCACATACTATTGTAGATGTTAAACAAACTGCCTACAAACGCAGCTTCCTTTTCGCAATTTGCGTCCAGAAGATGTACAAGCACATGATACAGGAGGCTTGGAATTAAACGACCCGTTCCTTCGAACGCGAAAACCGAGAATTTTGATTGCATTAAATGTAAGGGCCTACATTTTGTACATGAACATTTGAAACGGAAACGTGGCTTCATGAAACTATTTTGGATCCAAAGGTGAATATAGATGGATACACAATACAGCGAAAGGACAGAAATAGACATGGTGGAGGAGTATGCTTATTATGTGAAAGAAGACTTTGCATTTAATTGTAGAAACGATGTGTCTGATGATACCGAAGCTATGCTGGTTGATATTCTCCTTCCAAAATCTAAACCAATCACTATCGGAAGTATTTACAGACCTCCTGAGGATAGTAAATTCTTGGAAAAATTAGAAAATATTTTTTCTCTTCTGAGGTCCGACTGCGAGTTATACCTATTGGGTGACTTCGATATAAATTTCAACCAGCCTAGCTCCGGTTTCTTAAATGGCGCAAAGCACAATTAAAAAAAAATCAACTCTAAGTTAAAATTTCTTTACCGTAATTTAAAATGCTTAAATAATCATACTAGAAAAATTCTCGGTAACGCTCTCATCCAAAGTTACCACGATTAGGGATCCACGTCATGGTTTGATGGACTTACTAAGGCACAATTTAATTACAAACAGCACAAAATAAAGCTGTAAGATTTATTTTAGAAAGAGGTAATCGATCACACGTTGGTGAATATGAACTAAATACTGTTGGCTATTTGAATGTTACAAACAGAGTAAAATTGTTACAACTTGTACATGTACATAAACTATATTATGAAACGTCCATTCCATATGTATACTCATTTTGTCAAATTAAGTACCGCCCATAAACATGAAACCAGATCCAGAAAACATAACTTTCAAATTCCTCGCCTAAATGATGTTGGACAAACCAGCTTCTATTATAACGGAATAACAAAAATTCTCTTCCAGATTGTATGCATTAAACCCACAACCTATACTAAGCTTTTTAAACACAAAGTCAAAGAATACTTTAAGAATGCGATGTAAGATTTATCAAAATGTTCATATATGTATTTTTTGCTTAAAGATATATAGTCCCCCTAAACAAATATTTTTTTAATTTTTTTTGTTGAATATGTTATTTTAATGTCACATAATAGTTATTCACTCTCACAAAAAATTGGGTCTGAAAAAAATTTATTTACCTGAGAAAAATGTAATTTAAAGCAAAAAAATGGTCAAATTGTCTGGAAGACAATGAGTTTTTGAGTAATTTAACTGTTTATTTTGTCTTTTTATAGGTGAAATAATTTTTTTCCCCTGTTTTTTTTTCTTATGGATGTGAACAACTTCATTAAAACTGCAAAATGGCCTATTCAAAGTCCGATTTTAAAAATCTTTATTTTTCATGATTTTGGGGGACAATACATCTTTAACATAATTGTGTTTATTATATTTTTAAATTAACTATAATTTAAGATGTCTAAAATGTTATCTCAGTTAAATGTACGTAAGGACTTAGATGGAAATAAGTTACACTGAAAATGTGAAACTTTATCTAATTATCTTTGGTTGATTTTGTTCTGTTTCCCTTGCTTGACGTCTTCTGTTTTGTGATATTTTTTCTGGTGTTGTATATTTTTGAAAATGATGTATTTGTATGTTTTTTACCATTTTAAAATGTATTTTATGTATGAACCGAATAAATTAAATCAATCAATCGTTATTAGGCATCAAGTCCCTTTAAAACCTAGGCCTGTGTGTGCGCCTACTGAGTCAGTCACATCCATGCCAGCAGTGACTGTAACATGCATTAGCCTCGAGGCCTACAAGCACCTACTTTTCGCCACACCGCTCGCGAATTCAGCGCGCTGTGTAAATTGGACAAGTCACGCGGTTTTCCGCTTACAATTACCGCTTAACGATACCGCTCGTCTGTGTAAATTGGCCTTAAGGATGTACAATAAAAGGTTAAATTCTTGTCACGTAACAATCTTTTTGAAATAACATAGCCTAATGCAACTTCGTTAATACATACTTTTAATAAATTTACATTTTGTCTATTTCTATGTATTATTTATTTATTTAAAGAAATTATTTGTTATGAAATGCGACTTTCTCTAGCTTAGCAAATACCCGTTTTCGAGTGGCATGCATACATTTAGTTTTGCTGGTATTAAAAATCATTTGGTTATCAGCCCATGTATTAAGGTGATCAAGATCATCTTGTAATGCCACTCCATCGCACACAGAATTAATTAGTTGGTAAATCAGGGAATCATCAGCAAAAAACACAATGAGATTTTAACAAAAGCAGCAATATAGTAAAGATGTATTGTCCATTAAAACACAAAAAAATGAAAACAAATATTCTAAATTTATATAGGCCATATCAAAGTAATATTAAAGTTATTCACTTTAAGTCGAAAATTCAAGGCAAAAACAACAAGTTTACGTAATTAACAGGTAAATTAATTTGATTACATTTTGTCTGGAAAATCGTCACAAGCGAAAGTAAACAAAGATTTCAAACCACGAGCATTATGCATGATGCTATTATTAGGATTGTTTACAACTCGTCGTGGTTGAGAAGGTGTTTTCACACGAATCGCAAGGAAGTTTTATGATTATGCATACAGAGTAGCGAAACAAGAAGCGCGTTACATTATGAGATATGTTTTGACTGGAAGTCAAAGTTATTTTTTGAAGAAAAAAAAATCCGTAGGCCTATTTCGGTTAAATTATTTTGTTTTCAACTAATTTTTGGTGAAAGTTAATACCTATTATGATACTTCAAAATGACCCACTTTTTTTCGAAATATTTTTTTATTATTTAAAGGGACATTACATCTTTAACAACAAGGTCATATACGTGGTTGCAGTCGCGTGCTCAAATTTGAGTTAGACCGATCGACCAACCGACCAAATAAAAAAACATAAAAAAGCAGAAAATGTTAAAAGAATTGTATTTACATGATATAAAAATATAAAAAAGGTAGCACAAAAAAACACAGTACAATATTATAGCAATAAAAAAAACATTATTGCCATTAAAAATTTACGTTCTGGGTCGTCGTCGTCGTCGTTTTTTTCGTCCTTTTTATTTTCCTTGTTATTCTTCTATTTCATTTTCTTTTCTTCTTCTTTTTTTCTTTTCTTCTTTTTTATTTATTTATTTATTTATTTTTTCTTTTCTTCTTATCTTGGTTTTCTCCTTATATTGGTCTTCATTCGGGATTTTTACATAGGATTATTATTATATTGACTCAATTTCATTAACAAAAGCAATAGGGTACAAGGTTTGAAAAAATAGCGCCGAAATGTAGTGGTTTTTTGTTTACCCTTGACTCGAAACTCATTAAACATACTGTTAAAATGTTCTTATCAACTACGTTTCATTTTAAACACTTTCTTTCTTCTACAACCATTAGAAAAAGTGTTGATTTCGATTAACTTACTTAAACGTTTATATTACTGTATAACAATTGCATCTGAATGGTGAATTTGCTCTATCTGTAAAACCCACGACTATTATTAATCTAAAATAGGTGTTGTAGGTATATCTGTCCTCATTTCATTATAGTTTAGTCGATATAATGAGCAGTCAATGTTGCAAAAAATGCATGGTTGTTGGGGGTGATAGCCCGTTAATTGCTGCTGCAAACATTAAATGTAATAATGAGAACATTTGAGTATCTGTAGTGAGAATAAATTATTGTGACGTCTGTATTATTATAATGATTAAGGTTAACCTAAGACCTATCATCCCCACAGTGAATAAATATGACGTAGGCCTAACGTTCATCGTCGGTCGTGTCGCAAACCGAAAACTCCATATACTTCTATACTTTTGCTACGTAAACAAGTTTGACACTTGAATATTAGTACAGGCAATCTATGGATTGACCCAAAAAAAATTGCAATAGTTTTAAAACTTTTTTTTTCTGATTCTGCAGTTATTGGAATGTTTTATTTTCAAAATCTACTAACATCGGTTTAGTGGAACATATTTGAGACAAATATGTCTAAAATTGGTAATAATCAATATTTACCGAGATAAACTAAACACCTAGACATCTACTACTGGATTTACTCCACAGAAATTTCCTCTGGGGTCTAATGTTAAGGGAGAAACCAGCATAGAACCTACAGTAGAATAATGTAGTCTCTCTCTCAAGATTTCTTGAAGGCAACGACTCTATTAACATTTTTCTAGTGTGTTCTAGAGGGAGAGGTCTCGTCTCTTCCTGCGATGAATTGTAAAAGCCCTACACAATATTGTGTTCTAGGTGGTTTCTGTTTTTTTTTATATAAATCTTGAATTGAAATATATTATTTTAAATGTGTGTTTGTGGACTTTTCACTATATCATCGTCATTCATATTAAGAGGAGGCGTACGCATGCTTCTAGCCTATCGACGACGAAAGTTAACCTTAATCATATATAATAATACAGACGTCGCATATGATACTGGAAACAATAATTTATTCTCACTACAGATACTCAAATGTTCTCATTATTACATTTAATGTTTGCAGCAGCAATTAACGGGCTATCACCCCCAACAACCATGCATTTTTTGCAACATTGACTGCTCATTATATCGATTAAACTATAATGAAATGAGGACAAATACACCTCTTTAGATTAATGATAGTCGTGGGTTTTAGAGATAGAGCACATTCGTCATTCAGATGCAATTGTTATACAGTAATATAAACGTTTAAGTAAGTTAATCGAAATATAAACACTTTTTCTAATGGTTGTAGAAGAAAGAAAGTGTTTATAATGAAACGTAGTTGAAAAGCACATTTTAACAGTATGTGTAATGAGTTTCGCGTCAAGGGTAATCGAAAAACCACTACATGTCGGCGCTATCTTTTCAAACCTCGTACCCTTATTGTTGTTGTTGATGAAATTGAGTAAATATAATAATTACCCTTTGTAAAAAACGCGAAAGAAGACCAATATAAGGAGAAGACCAAGATAAGAAGAAAAGAAAAAGGAAAAAAAAGAAGAAAAATGGAAGAAAAAGAAGACAAATAGAAAGGACGAAAACACATACGAAGACCCGCAAAGTAAATTTGTTAATGGCATTAAAGTTTGTTTTATTGCTATACTATTGTATTGTATTTTTTTGTGCTACCTCTTTTATATATTTATATCATGTAAATACATTTCTGTTAACATTTGCTGCTTTTTTATATTGTTTTGTCGGTTGGTTGGTCGATCGCGACTGCACTCATGTATATGGCCTTGCTGTTAATGAATTGCTGCTATTGTTAAAATCTCATTGTGTTTTTTGCCGATGATGCCCTGGTTTACCAACCAATTAATTCTGCATGTGATGGAGTGGCATTACAAGATGATCTTGATCACCTCAATACATGGGCTGATAACCAAATGATTTTTAATACCAGCAAAACTAAAGTTATGCACGCCACTTGAAAACGGGTATAAGCTAAAGAAAGTCGCTTTTCATAACAAATAATTTCTTTA
This sequence comes from Antedon mediterranea, assembly GCF_964355755.1. Lineage (NCBI taxonomy): Eukaryota > Metazoa > Echinodermata > Crinoidea > Comatulida > Antedonidae > Antedon > Antedon mediterranea. The sequence goes on along the minus strand of NC_092670.1, from coordinate 33,938,969 downwards.
AATAAATAAATAATACATAAAAATAGACAAAATGTAAATTTATTAAAAGTATGTATTATCGAAGTTGCATTAGGCTATGTTATTTCAAAAAGATAGTTACGTGACAAGAATTTAACCTTTTATTGTACATCCTTAAGGCCAATTTACACAGACGAGCGGTAACGTTAAGCGATAATTGTAAGCGGAAACCGCGTGACTTGTCTCATTTACACAGCGCGCTGAATTCGCGAGCGGTGTGGCGAAAAGTAGGTGCTTGTAGGCCTCGAAGCTAATGCATGTTACAGTCACTGCTGGCCGGGATGTGACTGACTGTCAGTAGGCCTAGCACACACAGGCCTAGGGACTTGATGCCTAATAACGTCCTAATATTTTCTTTTCACTATCCTTATACAAACAATCAGTCACGTTGTAGTTTTATTTCTGAATAATATGGAAAACTAGGATAGGCCTAAAACGGCACTCGAATTTATTGTCATCTTTGCTCGACATTAAGTCGTCGTTGGTTGACCAAAATCCATAATTACTAGACATTTTATGATACACACCCTTTATTGTTAATAATGAAAATACTCAGAATGTAGGGCCTAATATGAATAATGGAATTCGACAGCTCTACTTTTGATTCTGACTAAAGAACTTTAAGTTAATTCAGTTATTGATACCTGAAAATGTATTTTTCGAAAGCTGACAATAAGCTATACATTTTTAAGAAGCGGCAAAAAAGAGAGAGAAACATTGTTATCGGCGAAAAAATATAGTCTTAAGATAAGAAAGATAAGAGACATATTCCCTGGATAACATTAAACATTTTAATTTTTTTTTTAAATTGTTTCTGTAATGTAAAAACATTCATCCTTGTTTGAGCTGTGCTGTGCGGCTATTTTGTTGCTATTTCCGGGATTTACTGTATATTCTTTTTCTCCAAATCAAGAACTTTGAAATGACACCAAACACGGGTATGTTACGACGAAAATCGTGGCACCAAGGTACCATCTTCGAGACGTCATATAGCTGCATCAGGGTTGAAATAAAAATCGGGTTCTATAGCTTTGAGGAAATGTCACTGTAGTATATTCATGCCAAATTCCAGCTCCATACTACAACGAATAAGAGAGTAGTAGTACTTTATAAATTACTTTTTTCGATTGGTACCAGGTTTATGACGTCATAATTCTGCATCCCTGCGAACATTTTTTCTCTATTATATAGCTTTGTTCACCTATTACCCTAGTATTTGCATGCCACGTTTCAGAGCCGTCAGACGACGCGTAAATAACTACCGTAGTATGACTTGGTTGGCTCAATAGTGTCCAGATGGAAGAGGAGAAGATGAGAAAGTCACTCGAGGTGTGCCCCGAGTAAATAAATGGGGTAACGTGAACGAAAATTTGTTATTAAAATTACACGTATTAATTGTTTATTATTACTATTATTTTTTGTACTGAAAATATTCAAACGAACATCTTAATATTGACGTTTTAATTTAGTTTAACTTCTTTTTATCATATAATACATTATAAGAGAGAACAAATTGTAAACTATATTAGGCTTATAGATCTGCTATATTATACTCGTACATTTTGATTCTAGGCCTACATGTAAAATTGAAAGATCGTACAATATAAAATAAAAGTGGGTTCCCCCCACGAAAGAGAAAACAAAACCCCATACAGTAACATGAATGACACTGTGGAAAAATAAAAATACAAAACTTACCAGAATAATAAGTAGTTTCGTCGGCTCTGATTACCACCAACAAACAGAACATATGTGCGATGTTATTCAATAAAATCATTGCAATTGACTTCGGATACACAGAAAAAAAAGAGTTATATATAATTATACGCATGGTTTTCAAAAACTTCGATTCTTACTGAACGCATTAAAAAACAAATTACATAAGGAAACAGTATAAATATCATAATAAATACCATAAACGAAATAAATTCTCAAAAAGAACGCCACGAAGAAGCGTACGTAGAAAATTGAAAAACAATAATTGATGTAGGCCTATTTAGCAAAACACTAGGCCTATATATAGAAGGTCTGGATTGGTCCTCTAAACCGGCTGTTGCTCAGTAGACCTACTACATGAAATTGTATAGCGAATGTTTTGTCGACGACTAGCGTGACGATATTTAAGTTGAAATGTTGGAAAGTAGGCTACAGTCGACCAGTAACGTTGCATGGATTAACAAATAGAAGGATATGCATCAGTTTGAGATCAAAGCTTCCATAACTCCAGCCGACAGAAAGCGGACCGCCCATAATGCTACATAAACACAGTGTATTAACCGTCGTTAACAACGAAAGGGTCGCGTGCGTTATATATTATTTACTGCATATGCTCAACAAACTTTAACCTTGTTGGCTATGCTTTTGCACGCTCTTATCTTGGTGGCATGATTAATATTTTATATTTTTAGTGCTGGCTGCTATGGCGACTAACAAAACTTTATGCGAATTTATATAAATTTTCCGAATTCAAATTAAACGGTCTCCTAGAAATATTACAAGATTATTAATAAATGTAATTACAAGATCAAATACAAATTGTTTGTAAATTGTAGTAGGTTTTGGTTTAAAAACATTAAATTTGCCATGTTCGAAATCTGCCGCTATTGATCTACGCTAATGTTTTATGACCTTAAAGGCCAGGTATGGGCAAAACATTTCTATTGATCATACATTCCAATAATTATCGATATATAGTTTCCCCTATGTTTCATCATTTTTGGGATTTTATTTGTGTTACACGAGCTTGTTGAAAATAAGCACTTTCTTATCAGTGGGGGGATAGTTCAAATTACACAGTAAAATATCTATTCTTTTTTACACAAATGTTGTAAATAGAGAGGCATTTTAAAAAGCTATCAAAAATAAACGGTGTGGTAAAAAATGTTATCAGATGACTAAATAGAGGTAATATAACTTGAATTTTACATTTCGGGTATTTTTATTCAGATTTTGATTTTCATGCTATAGCAAAAATTATCCACCGTATATCCATCTTTTTTCACCTACTAGGGAGTCACCAGGAATGTTATTGCATTAGATTAAACTACCCAACTACTGAAAAAAAGTCTTCCTGTTTTTTATGGCAGAATTTTGCCAAATTTTGTATTTGACCATATTAAGGGAAATTCATGTTTTTTCGTCTTGATTTCTGTTACAAATATTTGATTTATGTACAATTAACCGGATATTATATTTAAAATTCATGCCTGTACCTGAGCTTTAAAGTAGCATGTTATGACCAGTAGTAGCCCTACATCAACTACCGGTAGTTGTTGTCTCAGCCTACGTGAAACTACTTCTAGGCTTACTAGTAAACCCTATGATTTGCCGACGTTGATAGGCCTAGGTAGGCCTATTGTTAGGCAAATCTTAAGTGTAGTAGCTACAACGTGTAATCATGATCTATATACTCATCGTTGTCTACTTCTTGTGGGAATAAAAATACAGTAATAGACAATGTACTTTTCGTTTGTTCATGGTTAAGTTTGCCTTGCGTCTACTAACTTTCAAAACGAAACGAGCGCTAGTAGTAGAGTCAGTGGTGACGTATCGAAACTATACATAGCCAGCCAATCCATGGAAATACCATTCTGATATTTTCATACAGCATTTATAGTATAACATTCTAGGAGGTACGAGGGTGGGAAAAATGCATGCAATATCTTCTATATCTGAAAGCACAGCTACAACCATCAGGAAATATAAATGTTTTAAATTAAAATACAGAACTGTATGCCTACTGTGATTGGTTTGGAAACATACGTACAGATATAACCTTAATCACACTAACCAATTTTAATTTTCTAAAACAAAACATTTGTAAATGTTTTGTTTTAAAAAATTGTTATCTAGAATACGAAATCCTTAGGTCTCTCATAGGATTTATAGATCGACCACAGAAGAGCGAGAAAAATGCCGTGAAGTGGGCAGAGGGTCCCATTTAAGAAATAATAAAATAAATGTTTTACATAGCATTATGTTTTACATAGCATTAATTGGATACGCGTCAGCTGCCATGAGTACGAGTTGGTATGGGTATAGGACGGGGTTGACCTGTATGGGGTGGGGGGAGGCATACTGGCTCACCCGTAACCAAACAAACTCGTACCCAATATACGAACATTATACTAGGCCTATTATATACATCTCTAGATATTAAAAATTAAATGGCTGTTATTTTTTGTCCGGCATAGCATAGGCTAGGGCCTATAGGCCCATGGAGTAAAGATTTAATTCTTATTCTTTACTTCCTGGTAGGAGTAAATGTAAATATATATATCAAACTGCAATATAGAATGTACTTTATTATATAGCATTTGATTAAACTTGGATATGAATTATATATAAAATGTGTTATAATGTGTATAATGAGGCCTGGCATAGCTAGAGCAATCAGCTAGAGCATCTTGAGGCGTATATATGGGTAAACAATCACGGCTAGTCTAGACTACTAGATAAGGCCTAGGCCACCACTAGGCTAGGCCTTGCCTACATAAAAAGAAATCTAGGTATTTATTTATAAACCGTGGCTAAAGATACGGTACCGTATCCTAACTTCCGTTTAAAGGTACGGTAAAATTGCATTACGTTATAATCAGCCAATGGGGTGCTGGTACGTGTATGACGTCATCGTATAAGGACTTTTTTTTAGCATGGCGTCTGTAAAGAATGCTATCAGCGGCCTCAGGCTTAGAAATATCTATGCCATGTCGTTATTTAGATGAGAAAAACATGTCAAAGGTTAAAATTACACAACAATTGATGGCAATGGCAATTTTCAATCACTTTTTGAAAAAACGTTGCATTATGGCAAGTTTAAACATAAATATTGTGAACAATTTGACACAAAAATTGGCACCCTACGACAAATATGTATTAATTTATGTTATTACCTCCGCCAAGGAGGTTATATTATTTATAATATAAAATAACATTATTAAATTATGTCAAAAGTCAATAACCACATTTCCAAGCAATATCATCTGTTAAACTGAATATAAATGTATATATTGGGAACAATTTTCTCCTAAATTTTAATGCTCTCCGACCTGCCGTTATATGATATAGCGAAAAGAGGTCAAATGTCAAAATTGTTAAAATTGTGTTTCCGGTCAATTTTACAAAACAATTTCTGTTAGAGCTAATAAACATATACATTTGAACAATTTGACAACAAAATTATCTCACTACGTCATGTTTTATGAAAATAGCGGCCATTTTGTTTATGCTAATTATACAAATTCTGACCGCCGTCCAGTAAAAAAAATCTTCATTCTGATGGTATCGAGAATCAAAATCCATAAAAAATAACTATAGAAAACATTGCAAGGTTATGGAAAAATAGGCATTTGGCTGCCGGACTACAATCACTTATTAAACACCAACGTAACACAATTTAACCACTAACGTACTGACAACAGTAGAACTAGTCCAGTAAAGATAAGTCAAAAATAGGGTGAACCTAGAACAAATTGCAGAATTTTTTTTTGTCTGGTAAATATGGTTCAAATGAATATCATATCCAAAGTTTACTAAAATTGGACATCAGGAAGTGGGTTAATTAGCATAAATTCAAAATGGCCGCCATTGCTATTTTGAAGCCTTATATCTCTCTAACGGTTGGATTTAGACCACCGTAAGTGCATTACGAGTAGATGTAAATGTGATATCAAACATTCTAATTAGCATATTTAAATTTCTATATGACGTGCCTATGGTAGTTATGACGTCATATATTAAGTTATAACTGTTTTAATGACATTATACTATGCGACCAATTTAGGAACTGCAAGAAAACATGTTTTTTGACATTATCCTTGTTGAAATGAACATTATTTCCAAAGTTGACCAAAAACGGACGTCGGAAAGTGGGTTAATTAGCATACATTTAAAATGGCATACCATTTTGAAGCTCTATATCTCCTTAACGCTTGGTTTTAGACCACCTAAGTGCATTGCGAGTAGATATAAATGTGATATTAAACTTTCGAATTAGCATATTTAAATTGCCATATAACGTACCTATGATGTCATAAGACATATGACGTCATATTATGTCACAATAATGCTCAATTGGCATTATTCTAAGGGAAAAATATAGAAAACGAAAGGAAAAAATGTTTTTAATCTCATGAAAATAGTACAACATTTACCACATCCAGGTTAAGATCATGGGTATCAGAAGTTATTCGGCAACCCTTCACAACATGCAATAGAACATTCCAGTTAATTTTCTGCAACTGCAACTTTTTATAACTGCATATATATCTCATATATTTAAAGAAACAGGATTCTTAATTCTGTAATGACTCCATCCTAAATATGAAGTTGGATCACAGTAAGTTTCCCATCCAAATTACATACATAGAAAATGTAATGTTGGCGCCGTCAAAATACTTCCACCATACATGTAGGCACAGCATGTCTACTTCATTGGCTTTTCTGATGTCTTTTTAAATTTTGGACTGAACAGTTCTTGCTTCGAATATAATGCATCCGCCTGTTTCTTTGCAAGTGCAGAGCATTACAAAGATGTTGCAAATTTGCTCCTTAAAATGGACCTGAAATGGATTTTCGATTTTTTTCATTTTAGAATGATGTTTTGGGGGCTATTAGGTGTTGCTAGAATGTATATTGTTACAAAATATAAATTGGCCCTTTTGGGGAAAGCCCCATTTGAAAATCAAAAAAATTCGCGGGTGACGTCACTTTGCGAATATATTCCTATCCCTCCAATGGACAATTTGCAGTTTTTTGGCTATAACTCTTGAAATCTATGGAGTATTTTCTAAAAAATGCTTGTGCATTTGCAGAAACGTATTTAGAATTTTTTTAGATAAAATTATTACCGTATAAACGGTTATTCATGGAGTAAATGACGATTTAAAATCTTAAAATCAACGGTTTTTTTCTGGCAATACCGAAGTTGGCCTGGCAACGTTGTCCGGGATACAGCTCCGTGCGCAATGATGCGTATCCATATTTTCCGTTCGTGTATTTTGTATCGTTCGTAATTTATACTGCTAAAATGTGTTAGTTTCTTTAGTTTTTAGTTTAGCAAAATTAAATTAGTAATATGAGATGATAATTTATTTGTCACGAATCAGGCAGTTCGAAAACGAATTTTATTCATATTTTACTTTGGCTTGACAATGAGCGCAGCAAGTTGTTGATATCGCTTTGGTCCTTGGATGCACATGAAACGGAGCCTCGCCGCATGATGTGGGTGGTGGATCGACTCCGCGCACTGGATTGGGGGCCTAGGCCTAGTAAAGGTTTGGGAGGTAGGCCTTCTAAATTCGGGTTTTAGAACAAACGAAGTACATTTTAGGGACCTATATTTCAACAACATTAGATATTGAATAAATTAGTATTAGTGTCAACGCTTCGCGTATCTTTCCAGGCCGTCGATCATTCACTGACTATCGGGCGGCATACACGCTCTCGATATTATCGTGTGTATATGTGACGTCGTGAATATAGAGGCTTCCGACGGCCGTTGAAATAGAATATTGCAATGGCGTGAGTAATTTTCGCTAATTTACCATGGTATCTTAAAATTTCGTTTTTACTCAAAATACTATACATTTTGTTTTTATTTGTATGGGTTTGTGTTAATTTGATACATTTAAATAACATGTGTGAATTTCTTGAAAATCGAAATTCCATTTCAGGTCCATTTTAAGATGTTTTCTTTAAGTACCAATTATTCCACTATTTTTTGCTTCGTCTGTCTTAAAACGCAATCGCTTTTTTTAATTATGGCAATATAATATATTTAATAGATCCCCATCTGCATTCAAAATTACTATTACATTTTTTGACATTTTCTGTCAAGGAAGTTGAATACTGTCTGTTGTCGAAACATTAAATACTGTAATTACTAGTGGTTTGAAAATTACTTTATTACCTTAACAACCTCTTTTGGATTCCGTTGATGTGTATCTTTAACTAATGGTTCTTCATCCTAGTTGACACTAGGATGAAGTACATGTCCTTGTTATATGCTCATTGAATCTTGGAAACAGCATTCAAAAGATAAACATTATATAAAACATCATAAAAAGTTGTTGTCTCATAAATGATCGACACCAAACAGATGCAATTTCTGGCAATGAAATAGCAACTTTAAAAGAGCAGAATGGAGATGCTGACTATACCGAAAACTACAGTATGACATTTATCATTTTATGTATCCCAGTTGGGGAATTGAGATGAGTTTGTGGAAATGATGGGTTTGAATAGCCTGACCCACAGACAATCGCCTCATTACAATATTTTTTTATTCCTTTACCAATTTAAAAAGATGAAGTTCTAAAAGATGTAGTTTTAGGAAACACAAAACAAGATGTGCGCGTGAGTACAAATCAGTTTCGGAAATACAGTTGATGATCACCTTTCATACGGTTCTGTAGAATAACTATTTTCATAAGATTTTGTAAATGGAAACTTAATGATAAATTTCAACGATTTTTACATATATATATCTACTCGTAATGCACATAGGCTGTCTAAACCCAACTGTTAAGGAGATACAGGGATTCAAAATGGTATAGTAAATAACAGCCATTTTCAATTTATGCTAATTGACCCCCTTCTTGAAGTCTGATTTTGTTGAACTTAGGATATCATGTTCATTTCAACAGGAAATTGTTAGATAATTGTTTTCCTGCAGTTTCTACATTTTTTAGCATGGGATAATGTCATTTAAGCAGTTATAGCATAATATATGACGTCATATGGTAATTTAAATGTGCTAATCGGGAAGTTTTATGTCACATTTATATCTACTCGCAATGCACTTTGGTGGTCTAAAACCAACCATTAAGGAGATAATAGGGCTTCAAAATGATATAGTAAATAGCGGCCATTTGGAATTTATGCTTCCTGACGTCCGATTTTGGTAAACTTTGGAAATTATGTTCATTTCAACAAGGAAAATGTTAGGAAACTGGTTTTTCAGCAGTTTCTAAATTGTTCTCATAGTATAATGTCATTTAAGCATTTATAACATAATTTATGACGTCACAACTACCATATGACGTCATATGAAAATTTAAATATGCTAATTAGAATGTTTAAAACAAAATTCTGTTGCAATTTGTTCTAGGTTCAACCATATTTTTACTGGACTAAACATTTTAAGAAATCTTAGACTTTAAAAACTGGTTTTTATTTTTGAAAGTTGGAAATCAAGGAATAGAGTTTGTCTGTTTGTTTCTTTTTTAACTGTTATTTTTAACTGGATAAATAATGGTTTTAAACTTGACTAAAATATTTTAATCATCAGTCTGCCTGACTGCTTGTCCGTCCGGCGATCAATGTTTTAACCGTAAGACATAACACATTATTTTCTGTATGTTGGAGTCTGCAACAACCTTATTGTGATGAAAGCATATCCATTCCTATCTGTCTGTCCAACCACTGTTCTCTAAATGTCAATATGAACTTTACAAAACACGACGGTTAGGGGAGGACGACGATCATTATACAGTCGACATAGTAGTTTTATTAGTTACGCACACTTGCGCCAAGATGACGAAAACCACCGGCAGAGTAGGCTATCTCTCTTCCTCCCCTCCCTGTCTCGCGGCGCGGGGCCCTTCTGAATCGCTTGGCTCTCTGGTGATACAGCATAGCCATAGCCTTTTAAACGCCGCTTTTAACACAGCCAATTTAACCCAATAAAAATGATATTTATTAAACAATTAAATTAGAAGTTAAAATATTATTTAGAGTTTTGAAAATTCCAGGTAAGTGTAATTTGAACTACTAGATGGTACGCTCGCTTCGCTCGCGTACCATCTAGGTCGTGCCCACAGATGGTTCTCGAATACATAATAATTTCAGCGTTAAAAAACTGGCGATTTCAAATGTACGTACCGCAGGACAATAATACATGTCGTTTACAGGAACGAATAAATAGACACTGTGATTTATGTACTCAACTAAAATTAGCACCCTATTACTTCCGAAAGAGAAACTTGTCACAAAATAAGACCAATTGTTTAAGTCAAATTTAAACAAACTTAATTTGTGTTTTGTATGTAACATTAGGGTTGAGGGATGGGGAAGAGGATGGGTGCAAAGAGGAACAATGTTAAAATATATTCTTTATCCATTTAGTAACGAAATATTAATTGCTTTCATGTTTTACAAATAATATACCACTAAACACAGTAAAACATTGCGATGTAATACTTTGTTGAAACTATCACCGTCCTAGTCGATTGAAATAGTACAGCACATGTAACGATACATCACTACGACGTGTATATGTTTATAATATAATGTAAAACAATTTGTGAAAACCACCTCTATTCGGGGAAAATCATAAATTCGATTTAATCGTCATAAATATTAAATTATCTAACTCAACTTAATTAGTAGGCCTAATGGTTTTCAATTGTTTCTTAGAGCCAATTCATACTTAAGTTGGTTCCTACCCTACCCACCAAAGTTGTTCTGCGTTTAAGGCATGTGATGTACCGTAGGCCTATTCTCTACTGGTTTTACAACGCTACTCATGCCAGTGAGGGAAAGGTGATGATGTGGGTGGTTTAACTGCAATAATAAAGATTTGTACATAATATACGGCGAGTGAAAACGCTAGCTCATTATCCGTTTACGACGCCTGAGGGAATAGACACTTGTGAAACAGAGATTGGAATGTTCAATTCATCGCAAATCAATACATTTGTATAATCGTATATTAAATCTATCAAAATAGTATTTTGTTAAGAAAATCGGCCTGTCTTCAACATTATGATGATGTACTCTAGCTGTTCAACCAGTTTTCAGCTATTAAAAACAATTATCGTAGGAGGAGATAGGAAAATGCGAAGCCTCCTCGTATTTTTGTGGCGGGTATTTTTCAAGATGGACATCCATTAGACGGTGTATACCACGATCGGAAAACACCCCTATTTGGGGCAAATCGTTGAACCTAAATTCGTTTTAATCGTCAATAACTAATTACCTAACTCAATTTAATTAGTAAACAGGGTTACATCAGATGGTTAAAATCAGTACCGAAAGTATGAACCAACTTTATATACCATCGAGTAAAAATTCTAGAAATAAACCGAGATTTACCGAATTTTGCCCTTACCTAAATTTATATATAGATTTAAGGTTATACATTATTTCTATTTCTTCGTAAACGGGAAAATGGCAACTTTTGTCCTCAAAAATTTTAAGCCGACGAAATTTTACGCTAAACTCCGCCCACTTTGTTAAAGCTCATGCATAAATTATTCATGAGCACCGTCGTGTGGCTTCCCGTCGTGTTTCGTAAAGTCCCTAATAATAATGACTGGACACGGTGTCCCAATTGTTGGCATTATACGCTTGTATAGGCTTGATGGAACTTTGGTTTTCTGTAAATGTTTTGCATATCCAACAATATTTAAGTTGTTTATCTATGGTTTAACTTTATGCTTTTGGGCTAGTGAAAAAAGCATTCGTTTAGCTCTCTCTCGGCAGCAGAATGATCAAGAAATACAGTCTGAACAAGACTAAACATGGACACTGTCGATTTGTAGTTGTATTAGGCACACATTGTTAAAATCACCTGCTTTAATGACAACATTTAAATAATCCTCCGCTTCCATACCCAGTTGTGAATCCAATGTAGTTCACCTCCAGTGGATCTGGATCCTGCCATTCCATGAATGGATCCTCGTCTACCAAGCCAACACCGATTAATCCATTTTTAAATGATATCCAGAATTTGGTAAACTCATACGGAGATAAGAGTCCAACATGGTAGTAAGATGCTTTATCAGTACAGTGCTGGCATCCAGTGGTGGCGCCAGGATTTCCCCGACGGGGGGGGGGGGGGGGCGAATTCCCCGACGGGGGCCGAATTCCCCCACGGTGGGCCGTACGCGTGAAAGCGGGGGTGGGTTTGGGATTTTCAAGAGCCTCAGAAAATTTTGAAAAAATAGATGCTTACACATTGTTAATAGGCTAGAGCAACTGTTTCCATTACATTTAATAACAATGTCACATAATCTATATATAAATTTACGTAAGGGCAAAATTCGGTAAATCTCGGTTTATTTCTAGAATTTTTACTCGATGGTATATAAAGTTGGTTCATACTTTCGGTACTGATTTTAACCATCTGATGTAACCCTGTTTACTAATTAAATTGAGTTAGGTAATTAGTTATTGACGATTAAAACGAATTTAGGTTCAACGATTTGCCCCAAATAGGGGTGTTTTCCGATCGTGGTATACACCGTCTAATGGATGTCCATCTTGAAAAATACCCGCCACAAAAATACGAGGAGGCTTCGCATTTTCCTATCTCCTCCTACGATAATTGTTTTTAATAGCTGAAAACTGGTTGAACAGCTAGAGTACATCATCATAATGTTGAAGACAGGCCGATTTTCTTAACAAAATACTATTTTGATAGATTTAATATACGATTATACAAATGTATTGATTTGCGATGAATTGAACATTCCAATCTCTGTTTCACAAGTGTCTATTCCCTCAGGCGTCGTAAAGGCAAGTACAGTACTGTATACTCGAAATTCGATCCATTTTTGTTTTTAATCTGTGCTGCAGAGGTTGGATATAATTTTTTTTTAAACGGATAATGAGCTAGCGTTTTCACTCGCCGTATATTATGTACAAATCTTTATTATTGCAGTTAAACCACCCACATCATCACCTTTCCCTCACTGGCATGAGTAGCGTTGTAAAACCAGTAGAGAATAGGCCTACGGTACATCACATGCCTTAAACGCAGAACAACTTTGGTGGGTAGGGTAGGAACCAACTTAAGTATGAATTGGCTCTAAGAAACAATTGAAAACCATTAGGCCTACTAATTAAGTTGAGTTAGATAATTTAATATTTATGACGATTAAATCGAATTTATGATTTTCCCCGAATAGAGGTGGTTTTCACAAATTGTTTTACATTATATTATAAACATATACACGTCGTAGTGATGTATCGTTACATGTGCTGTACTATTTCAATCGACTAGGACGGTGATAGTTTCAACAAAGTATTACATCGCAATGTTTTACTGTGTTTAGTTGTATATTATTTGTAAAACATGAAAGCAATTAATATTTCGTTACTAAATGGATAAAGAATATATTTTAACATTGTTCCTCTTTGCACCCATCCTCTTCCCCATCCCTCAACCCTAATTTTACATACAAAACACAAATTAAGTTTGTTTAAATTTGACTTAAACAATTGGTCTTATTTTGTGACAAGTTTCTCTTTCGGAAGTAATAGGGTGCTAATTTTAGTTGAGTACATAAATCACAGTGTCTATTTATTCGTTCCTGTAAACGACATGTATTATTGTCCTGCGGTACGTACATTTGAAATCGCCAGTTTTTTAACGCTGAAATTATTATGTATTCGAGAACCATCTGTGGGCACGACCTAGATGGTACGCGAGCGAAGCGAGCGTACCATCTAGTAATGTAAATTTAAATAAATCCTTCCTAAATACTCTAATAATACGGATCTTTTTCGACGAACTAATAATAAACTTTGATCCGAAAATGCCTCGATAGTGCATGTGTTTAGTGTACGACTGTGCTTTGGTGGTCTGTTAACCTCAGATATATACCCTATAGCCGGGTGAATAACTCAATGTAATTTAGTATACAGTACAATGATGATTGCCGTAATCGCCGTGTCTATAACACAAATCAATAAAATGCCAAATACGCCACACACGTTTTTTCGGCCGTGTACAATAGAACAAGACATTTCATGTTTATGCTATGCCTATGAAATAACAATAAAAGAAAAGCATGTTTATCGTTTTTTTTATCGTTATACTGCATACCATTATATAAAAAACCTTCATACGCGAGGAAAAAGTTCACGATATTACACTCTAATCTGTACAGGGGTGTAAATATACAGGTCCACGCTAACGCTTGCACACGGACCAGGGCGGAAAATGGTGTATTTTTGGAGAGTGATGACGTCAGCATTCACACGAACAGCAAGCTAAGACAACGTGATGCTGGTAGTGGGAGTGCATGTGTTTTGAAAATAACTCAGTTGTGGGTATTTTCCGAAGATTTCAAATCGCTTTTTCTTTTTAAACTCTTGAATTCATAAATAGTAATTAAACTCTTAGCTCTTTCACTATGTAGGCCTATTTACACAACTATAGCTCTAGCCTACTCTTCTTAATTAAAAGAGTCAAGTGCGTCGAATCCGCGTCTAGCGACGGTCACGGGTTTGGTGCGTCTTTTTTTCCCCTTTAGAATTAAGGGAGGTGGCTAGCCACCCTATTCATCCTCCTACCCTAGATCGAGATTTATGCGCGAAAAGAAACGTGACCAGACCCTCTTTTATGGTTCTGGCCAACCGCTTCCTTTTCCCAATCGAACCCCCACCCAAACCCCTTTAATCGACAGCGAACATATACGCGGTACACCAAGGGTTATTGGTAAATTGAAACAATTCGTAAACTCAACCGTGAGAACATAACTCGTACCTTTATCCCTGTATGAACGTACGTCGATGCGTAGTTGCAAATGAATTTTCGATTTTCGCCTCGAATCTGAAGAATACACATTTTGGTCCCTGGATGTAATATGATACAGCCCAGATATGTCGACGCGTATACCGCAGTGAGCCATGAAAGATTCGTGCAAAGAGACACCGCCAGACAAATGCGTACCACATACTGTTTACTTCGCTCTCAGTATATCGTACGTACGTCAAAAATGGAATGCCGCAGTTACTTAAAATATATAGTAGTACACTTAATATGGTTTTATTTTTTACCAGAAAAGAAATGATCATATTTTTCTCCCAAATATGGCCAATACTCCCCGACGGGGGGGGGGGGGGGGGGGGGGGGGGCAGCTTTGCCCTGGCCCCCCCCCCCCCGGCCCCCCGCTGGCGCCACCACTGCTGGCATCGGCGGATTACAGATTTAACATTTCCCCAACCACCTATGGCGATCATACTATTCTGAGCCTCTGGACTTGACGTTAAGACGAGGACAGCATCGTTGTATGCAATGACACCGAATTCTATTCTCGTCATTCCTTCAAGGAGTTAGTAATCAAACTGATAATTGTAATTTGTTTCCGATGTAACGTATTCTTCGAAAACTACATAAAATAAATAGTGATAATTAATATACTTCCCAGCTAGCAATCACACGTTGTACCGACGTTGGCGTAAGGTCAACAGTTACGTTGGGCCAACAACTTTAGGCGACGTAGGCCCGACGTAATTTTTTCCATCGGCCCTTAGTGGGCCCAACGCGTTGTACAGACATCGGAACAACGTGTTGGGGCGACGTCGGCCAAACGTCGTCGTTTATGGTTGGCTTGACATCTTTTACCGACGTAGGCCCGACGTTACTGTTACCAACGTAGGCCCGACGTAATTTTTTCCATCGGCCCTTAGTGGGCCCAACGCGTTGAACAGACATTGGAACAACGTGTTGGGGCGACGTCGGCCAAACGTCGTCGTTTATGGTTGGCTCGACATCTTATACCGCGACATAGGCCCGACGTAATATTTTCCGTCGGCCCTTAGTGGGCCCAACGCGTTGGACAGACATCGGAACAACGTGTTGGGGCGACGTCGGACAAACGTCGTTATTTATGGTTGGCTTAACAACTTTTACCGACGTAGGCCCGACGTTACTTTTACCAACGTAGGCCCAACGTTATTTTTTACATCGGCCCTTAGTGGGCCCAACGCGTTGGACAGACATTGCAACAACGTGTTCGGGCAACGTCGGACAAACGTCGTCATTTATGGTTGGCTTAACATCTTTTAACGATGTTGGCCCGACATGTGTTTGGTTGACGTCGGCTTAACGTCATATACATTACGTTGGTCTAATAACTTTTGATGACGTTGGTTCAACGTATTTTTTTATTTGTCGTGTCTAGGTTGGCTCAACGTGTTGGGTTGATGTCGGCTTAACGTCATTTATATTACATTGGTCTAACAACTTTTGATGACGTTGGTTTAACGTAATTGTTCTTCGTTGGGCATTAGTTCGCCCAATGTGTTGGGTCAACGTCGGCTTAAAGTCATAGATTACGTCGGTCATCGTATTTTGTATTCGTCGGTTATGCGTGAGCACAACGTGTTGGAGTAGCTGTGTTAATTTACATCGATTCACCGTAGTAAATAGATTGTACCATCGAATGAATATGAATGAAACTTAACAATTAAATAATGCCGGTACTCTGCAAATATTGGATTGGAAATTGTTTTTATTAAAGGTATAATTATTTAATGATAAACAATTTAAGTAAAACATTTAAAAACTAGACAATTAAAAATCAAATAAACTATATAGATTTGAACTCGTCTCTTAAGAATGTAAAAATGTATAATTAATTGCAACGTTTGATTACATTTTAATCAAGTTTTTAACATTTCATCAATTCGGAAGTTAATTTGAGCACACATTTAATCATGAGGGCCACTTTTCATCCTGAGGGGCTATAGATTACAATTTACTATATAGATTAAATTAATTAACCCATGTTGTTCAAATGTTGAGACATAATGAGGTCATCAAAATTAAAAAGTTTACTACTCATGCGAGGAATGATTTATTGAATAAGAAAATATTTAAAGCTGGGAGAAATGGGGTATCGATAAGCGAGATGCGCTCTTTTAAATATGAATAATAGTACCAAAGAAAAAACAAATCCTATTTTACAAAATCTACTGGCAATATGATGCCGTAAAAGCATCCAGTATACGGATAACCAACAATTCAAATAAAAAGTTCATCATCATCATCTATGGTATCTTCGGCTTCGTCGGTGTTTGCTGCTGCTGCAGCTGCTACAAAGAGAAAAGAAAAGCAAGTTATTGTCAATTAACTGTAAATTATATACGTTTACTAAATACACACATAGTGATTACAAACCATAAGCTATAGTAGAAAGCTTATCGCATTGCAATTTATTTAACACAATGTTAGTTTTTAGTAAAAGTTGTACAAATTTCAAAAAGCGCGCACCGCCGCCCTTTTACGTGCCCAATTAATTTTATTCCAAATCTTTTATCTTTTTGCTCAATTCATCATCTTCATGTTTACTTTGATAACGCCATCATACCAAAAAAAATAGAACATAATGTGGGTCCCGTAATTTCACCTATGCTACATTGTATATAGATGTACATATGCTGTAGATAATTATAACTCAGCACTATAAGCGTAAATGCATCAGGTCAAAAGATGCCATAATTATACAGTATCAACATTTTGCGATGGTATTTTAACGTAAGTGCATGATTTGTTTTAAAATAAATGTCAGTAAAATTATAAAATGACATCACTTATAATTCGTTAAAGAGACGAATTAAATTCTAGTTTGAAAATTAGTAGTCGTAATAAATAACCACCAGCATGGATTATTGTTGTTGCCGTCATGATGGTGGTTTAAAATGACTTGATACCTGATTTACAAGTAAAGTACAAACATCTTTAAATACTAAATTTAACTATTGAACTGACCTTTCTTCTTTTGTTCCCTAAGTTTTCTTCCCCCAGCTCTGTCCTTGCTGTATTTCAGCCAAGATTTTATTTTATTTTCACATGTGGCCTCCGTCATTCCGGTCCATGATCTTCTAGCTGAAACTGCAAAGTGTACAAACATTGTGCATCAACAGAATACTTTATCTCATGTGAAAAATATATAATCAAAAGCCTCTTGCTTCCCTATTAGCAAGATAAAACAAGCAATTATGCATTTGAAATAATTATTTTAATAATACTAAATAAGATTTTTAAAATATTATTTTGAAAACGAGGAAGAGACATCCAATTTTATGTGTGCATCTCCGTCCAAAATCAGTCAGACGGTAATTCATATACACACTTTGAAACACCAGTTCTCGTCAAATCACCGAAGCAATGTTAGGACCAGTGTATATCTTGGAATGGCGGGTGCTGTTTATTAGAGTATTTACCTTTTACAATTTTTGAAAGCTTTAGTCCTCTGAATCCCTTCTTATCCCCTCTTCCCATCCAATTAAATTCTGAGGCAAGTGTGTTTGAAAGCAGATGACCCATTATCCTATTGAGGACATCTGTTTCATTGTGGCCACCAAGACTGCATAATCGCAAAATCTAAAATATAAAAATAAAGAAATTGTTAAAACAAGACATTTTCAACATAACGTAGATGAAAAACATTAGTTAATATTGTTGATTAAAGTTTGCGGCACACCACGTAAATTAGTTCTTTTTTTAGTTAGGCTACAACTGGAAGTAACACTACTACTACTTGCTTTATTAAGACTACTAACACTCTGGTCATCATGACTAGTAGTACTAGTAGTGACATTGTCAGTTTGGCTATTATCAGAAGGAGGTAGAGACGGAGTAATATTGACACTTCCGTCGTCAACGTGTTCATCATTATAATAACGTGGATTAATAGGCCTAATTACATTATCCGTATCAAAATTCACATTAGGCCTAGGCCTACCAATTTGCCCTACAATCTCATTAGCCCTTCTTTTGGCTCTATTGCGGAGAGTTCTTTTACAGTAAATTTTACTATTTACATTCATAGTTACAGTAATACAGTACTGTTTTAATAATTGTAAAATGTTGTTCAAATTAATATAATACAAATGTTCTATTATTACTCACTGTATTTGAAGAAGTCGAACAATTGATGAAACAGAAAAGGTCAATCAGGAACTTTTAAATAATATTTCAGTAGGCCTACAGTTTCGATGACAAAAAGTTTTTGAGCAGCAAGTTCTGAGCGTGATACAGGGACGACAGCGTGTGCTAGAATGTTTTTTGGTCTTTTCAATGGTAAGCTACCGTCAAAATCAATCACGCTTGTAAATCAAATTCCAACAGGCAAGGACATTCGCGGACTGGAAAGTCAATCACAATCCGTTCATGATAAACGAATGCAATGTAAAGTAGTTTGACAGTAAGGTACCCATGTTACCCACATCATAGAATTTTGAAGAATGTTGGATTTGTATTCTATATATTATTATACTGTACTAGGCTCATCAACTAGATGACACGTACAAATAATATAGGCACTCAGTACTAAAAGTGTATATACTGTATATGCATCAGATATGCATCAGGTCATATCATAGTATATCGCAAACATTCAATTCAACATTTATTTCTACCAAAATCAAACATCAACATATGTATATTTAATAAACAAAAATATAGTAATAAAAATAAAAACAAAAACAAAAAGCATCATTTGGTCGAGGCAGAGATTCCATACAAAAAAGTATTACATCAAGTACACATAGACCCTGATGATTAAAGATTAAACGAACTGTTTGACAAAAATCCTAGCCGAATGAGAGAACGGAATAAGAGCAGTATGTATAGATACAAAATAGAATCAAATTAAATTACTGCAGTTCCATCACCACCACCTTGTCCCAATTCTTCTCAATTATTTTCTTGAGTCCAGATAAATTATGATTCATTGTAGTATAGGCTTACAGTATTCGTTTTTCCCGCGATAACTCCTATTAGGAGTTGCGGGTCGGAAAGTGTGAGTTGCGAGTCGGAAAGTGCGAATTGCGAGTCAGAAAGTGCGAGTTGCGGGTCGGAAAGTGCGAATTGTGAGTCAGAAAGTGCGAGTTGCGGGTCAGAAACTGCGAGTTGCTAGTCGGAAAGTGCGAGTTGCGAGTCGGAAAGTGCGAGTTGCGAGTCGGAAACTGCGAGTAGATATCGGGGTTGACAACATGCAGAATAAACACAAATACATGCTTTGTTCAAGTACACGTACAGTACATGATTGTAGGCATATGTCAAATGTATTACGTGTATTTAAAGTAACTTTAGCAGAGTACAGGGCCCACAACTACAATGTAGAAGGGATTATTATTACTTATACAGTATTGTTTGATGAATGTGTGATACAGTTGTATTTTAGTTGTTGTTCAACTCGATGATAAAATGTACACAAACTAAGATTGTAAAATGGGTGTAGCAATTATGACCTCATCGCATAACTTTGATATATATGAGTTAGTTTTTGATCAAACTGAAATAACTCATCATCTTTAAGAAGAAATTTAGATTATTATATTTTATTTTATTAATTTCGGCAAAAACAATTATACAAACATAACAATACAAAAAATAGCTAGATTTTGCGCCATGGAGCAACAAAAGAGGCTAACACAGCTTCTGTCGCCAATTAGGCGTGCCACAAAAAAGATGACATCTTACTTTAAGTCACAATCCCTTAATTGGTATAGCACACAACAAGTGTCCATGACAGGTAAATTTATTGGCCCTTTGGTTGGGAGAACCTAGTACAAAAGTCTGCATATAGACTTATTTATTTATTATGATTTATGAAAATGATTGTACAATAATAAAGTTAAAAGTAAAGTATAAAATAAAAATGCATTAAAATCATCTGGTATGCTAAACTGTCAGACTTCTTATATTTATTAGAAGGTAGCAGACACAAATACCTGCCCCAGGGTGGGAGTTATTTGCTTCATGGAGACCATGCATGATTGCAATGATTGAAATCACAGGTTAAATCCTTCACAGAAGAATTCATTTTGATTCATTATCTCTGAATCCCCATCTAACCACCAACCCCACCTCAGCTCATCCTCTCATTCTCAACCAACATCCACATACCATACATCCTTGAGATGGTTCAAATGTACACTTTAAATCAGATTATTTTGATACAACATTACCCCTAAATGCCAGTTTTTCCTTATTTTTGTACATGAACCTTTAAACAAAGAAAAATCTGCGAGATCTATCTTTTTGTATGGATGATGGTTATTTCTTTACCATGAAAGAGTTCGTCGTTTTTTTAATATTTACGGTTTAAAAACAAGAGTATATCCAATAACAATAAGCAATACAGCAGACGGAATTGTAATTTATAAACCGGGTTGGGGTAAGAGTCTCCACCAAGTCACATATAATTATACACCATCATTATCGTCGGTATAATGTTAATGTGAAATGTAAAAGAATATTTATATCAAGCACCTTGATTGAATTTGTTGTATTAAAAATCATTGTCAATTCAATGCAAGGTTTCGATTTTACATGAGATTATCATTCTTCATTGATCATCACATTATATATTGTTTATCTATCTATACATTCAAATCTACGAGTAGTGGTGTTCACAGAATGTCTACCCAGGGAGTTGTATACCTATGTACATTCTCCTTTGTGTTTAAATTAAGCATTTTGTAATCAAAATGTTGAGCTATTTGCTAGTTCACCATTCATATCATAACCTTGAATGATCTGTCTTCTGGGACTGTTTAGTGACCTTTGAGATATAAACACAGGATTTTATGAGAATTCTATGCAAATCATGCTTATTACAGTGTATTCTGTTTTCGTAAATGACCGATTGGACTCCAGGACATTCATATCGGCATGTGAATAAAGTAAAAAACAGAGAGCTATGGAAAGTTACAAATACCCAAATCAATTACAAAAAATAGACCCTTTTATCATTCATCATTGCAAAGTGTTAAAACAAAAATCAGTACATTGTTTATTGGAAAACATATCAAATAATTTACATAAATACATAGTCAAATATCGTATGCGGATAAAAAGGTATACATTCTGAACTCATTAAATTATTATTAACCAAATAGGTTTGATTGAATTTCAAACGGGCTAAACGGATGTTCACTGGTATTTGATATGGCCTAATTTTCTATTTATAATTAAATAAATAATTTCTATGTATAATATTAATGACCATTTATTACACTATCCAATACTGATAAAGAACCAAACTATTATGTATAAGAAAATCCTAAAATTGATTGTATTTGTAAAATAAAATATCACTGTATTATTTTACGAAACCTCATTAGGGCTTTTGTTTGTTGATTATGCCCAGTCGAATTTGAAAAACACTATGAAAGCACCAGCATATCAAGCGAGGGTTCCTAAATTTTTCTTATTCTCACAGATTTCCTCATTACATGATCGTTTTAAAATAATTAGTTAATTAAATTAAAGAATGCCTACAGTAATGCATTTTTGCACGCTGGTAGGAGTTTTTTTTTTATTTGATTTGAGTATTTAAAAACTTTAATTACTCTCTGTTTTTGCATACGCTGTTTTTGATACTTTATTCACATGCCGATGCGAATGTCCTTCAATCCTGTCGGTTGTTTACGATATAAGCATTGGCATTCGGTTTTCGTAAACAACCGACAGGATTGAAGGACATTTACATTGGCATGTGAATAAAGTATCAAAAACAGCGTATGCAAAAACAGAGAGTAATTAAAGTTTTTAAATACTCAAATCAAATAAAAAAAAAATCAAATTATTTTATCATTCATCCTTAAAACACTATATGTTTATTTGGAAATGAAGTAAAAAACATGATGGGCCAATGTCGTGGAGACTTTTTCGCACCTCCAAATATGTTCAGTTACATCCATCAAAACTTAACATCCGCGTTTTCGAAACGGCCACCCGCACACACTTTTTATGTATCTTAACTGAAGGGGTATACGAATGTAATTTAAATAAAATGTTCTGCTGAATGAAATACATTAATAGCTAAAACGAAAACTAAAGAGCATCTCATCAATTATTTTTTAGAATTAATATGGTGTGAACTTTTAATTCGCTACTGCCCACAGTCCCACGTATCCCTCCAATTTACTGCGGACTGTAGCACCCCACACACCATTCCCTATTGTCAAACTATAATATCAGCTCACAGAGTTTTAACACGTCACGGGTCTCGCATTTTTAATGAAACACACATTTCGCACAAACACTGTGTAGGCCTACGCGCATCTTTTGTTGAACTTACGCATTACAGTATCTGTTGCTCCGATATTGTAATAAACGTCAGGTTGGTAATTCCCCCTCCTCCCCCAACCGGAGCCAATGCGTATATGTAATGTTGCATACAGCGCAAACAGAGAGCAATTTAAGTTTTTAAACACAATGTTTATTTGGAGAAATGATTTAGTACAAATATCGTACAGTACATATGGATAAAAGTAGTATAATTCGTATTTAATAATTTCAAAATCCAAACAAAATAAATAGTGAAATTAGTACATTTTAAAGAGAAGTACCAATTACGAAATCATTTTTTAATATATCCCCGCAACATGTGTAGGCCTAAATATTTTTTCATTCAGCTTTTTTTTTTATCATTTTCAATTTCGGTTTTTGACATAGGCCTAATAATAAGTGAAAATATGCTCAAAATGGTCTAAATGTACTTCATTTCATTTTCTATATATATGTTTTTTGTTTATAATATTTACAAATAGTATACATGTATTAAGATACGCGCCTGTTGTTTATTTATTTTGCTGTCAATCACCGATTTAAATGTGTGTTGAAATAAATAAATGAAATTGATTATTGAATTGAAAATGCAGAATTATTAATATGGGTGAAAACATGGTAATGCTATACAATAATAGGTGTACTATTATCGGTATAAATTATAAATGTATCGATCAAAGTAAATGGCTAAATATTTATGTTAAAAAAGTATGAACCATATATTTCTATGAATGTGTAAATTAATGTATTCCCAATAAAATAGTATAATAATACAGTATGTTGAATAAACTCGGGCGGAATAATACCGTACATAAAAAACATAATCATTTTCTTATCGAAATGTTTACATTTATAATGTAAGTAAATATTTATTCATTTTTTTACATTTTTTAAAACAAAAAAGTGCACTTTTCTGTTGTTTTTTGTTTAATCAATTTTAATTAAAAATTATTACAACAAACCTATCTAACCTTTCTATTATTGTCCCTGATAATATGTTTTGAGTCAGATTGTTTTCAATAAAAAAAGTTAAAACAATTCATTTGACTTTCAATGTACTATGTTGGTTCAGGAAGTGTGTGTGCACATTTAAGACCTAAATCAGATGTTGAATCTGAAGAAAAGAAGTATAAGCGGATACTCTTTCAAAGAACTCCAAGAAGATTCACACAAAAATATTTACTTTCCAATAAAATAGTATATTACTGTAGTATACAATACAGTATGTTGAATAAACTCGAGCGGAATAATAACGTACATAAAAAACATAATCATTTTCTTATCGAAAAGTGCCCTCTCTAGTTTTCTATTGATTTATTAATTATTTATAATTAATTAATGGGTAAGGTTAACATGTTTTTAACATTTAATGTAGGAAGTTGGATCTACTCCTAACAAAATTTCATATCTCCAAATTTCAACAACGTTGTCTAATTACTTCAATAAATATCATATTTAACATCACAAATTAGGGTTATTGAAGGAATTTTTGCCTAAAAACATATATAAAAAACGTCGATAAAAAATACTTTTCGTATTTAAAAACAATTGAAACTCGTTTTATATGTTCAATATAGGTTGCTCTATTCACAGAAACAAAATTGCTTTCATAACCCTTTTCTGTTGGTTTTTTTTTTTTAAATCGTTATTAGGTTGAAAAAATGAGTTGGAATTGTATGGTCGTTCATAAGTGTAAATTTTGTAAAAACGTAAATCACAACAATCAGTGAATTATGGTTTGATATTTATTTTTCTTTAGCAATATGGATAGAGCAACTTATATTGAATATTCACACCAAGTATCAAATGTTTTTAAATACGAAAAGTATTTTTTATCGAAAATTATTAGCAAAAATTCAATCCATAATCCTAATTTGTGATGTTAAATGTGATATTTATTGAAGTGCTTTGTCTACCTTGTTGAAATTTGGAGATATGAAACTTTGTTAGGAGTAGAACCAACTTCTAACATTAAAAGTTAAAAATATTTTAATATTACCCATTAATTAATTATTAATAATTATTAAATCAATAGAAAACTAGAGAGGGCACTTTTCGACAAGAAAATGAATGTTTTTTTATGTGCGTTAATATTCCGCTCGAGTTTATTCAATGCTCTGTAATGTATACCATTATACAATTTTATTAGGAAGTAATTGTTTTTGTGTGAATCTAGGTTAGATAGGAATTGTTGTCATAATTTTAATTAAAATTAATTAAACAAAAACAACAGAAAAAGTGCACCGATTTGTTTTAAAAAAATGAATAAATGTTTACATACATTATAAATGAAACATAATATAACTATTTTAGTAATGCATACACAAGTACAGAATATTATATCAGAAATCAATGAATCATGTGTCTAAAAGTGTCTTTAATTTGCTTTGAGACAAATTTGATGCCATTGGCCTATACACAAAATCAAGGCAATTAGACAAAATATTTACTTAAACAATATTAATACTATTAATAGGCATAAAATAATAGGGTATATCAACTTTCCTTAAAGAATAACAGTATAGGGCCTTACAAATTTATTTAACAAGACAAATAATATATAACATATGAACTATATTAATACTTTGTTCAACAATTTATACACTGCTTACATAATAATGTATTATTTTAATTTTATGTCTTGCGCATTATTTCTTTCTTTATCCACATTTTTGTATCTCATCATTTTTTGTTTTACGTTCGGTAATTTAGAACATAACATAACATAAGTTTATAAGCCCAAATAGTTCATTAACATTCATGTACAATTTTTATTTTTACATAAATTAAATTTGAAGCCTCTGTAGAATTTAGTTACTTTGGAGTATATAATATAATACACACATATATCTTACTACGAATTAAACTTAACCTATGCCTACTTTTTAGTTTTTATAATATCAGCGAACATTACAGATCATGAACGTTATAACATCGTTTTCTGAGACCGTTTATTGTTTGACCATTTGTCAATTCGTTATTAGCTTCTCTTATATTGCGAAAAAATGGAGGTGTATTCCCAATATCTATCTTGACAAATGTTTTTAAATAAATTTAATGTTAGGCTGTTGAAATGAAAATGCAATTAAACGTATTATCAGTGGAATGAACTTAATCGTTTTTCTTTATTTTGCATTTATGATGTATGGTGGTATGGTTGCATTTTTCCGTTTAGAAAAATAGCCAAGTACATATTTCAATATTTATCTTTTAATACCAATAATTGGTTCCTTGTAAATTGTAGATTTTGTATTTTCATTAATTTTATAAGATCTTTGATTACATTCAGTTTCTTGAATGGGGGCGCCATTTATTTTAAATGGAACCATAATTAGGATGACCATCATTAAATCAATCATTCCATTTCAATAGCTGCATTCAAACGATAAGTGTAAAGACATTCTCTTAATATATAAAGTTAGATGTCCTAATTAATGTTCAAAAATATTTAGAAACAATCTAAAGAAGAATATAGGCCTACTTTTCTTTAATATCCATATCAAAACATAATATTGCATTTTGTTTGAATCAACTTTTCTATGTGGGGTATTGTATTATTTAGTAAGTTGTCAATCAGTTACTCTATCAAGTTTGGAATAAACACGATATGTTTGTAATATTTAAGCGTTGGTACGACGTTTAAAATCCGACTTAACCAGTAATACAATTGTTACTATAAAGTCAATGTGAAACAAGTCAATGTAATGTCGTTGACAATTGCTGACGTTGGCTTAACAAACTTTTATTTGACGTTAAACTGACGCTAGAATAGTGACCATAAATGATTGTATTTTGCATCAATTTCAAGCGTTGGCACGACGTTTGATATCAGACTTAACGTATACAACTATAAGCCAACGTCTGCATGACGTGGAACAAGTCAATGTAATGTTGTTGACAATTGCTGACGTTGGCTTAACAACTTTTATTTGACGTTAAACTGACGCTAGAATAGTGACCATAAATGATTGTATTTTGCGTCAATTTCAAGCGTTGGTATGACGTTTGATATCAGACTTAACGTATACAACTATTAGCCAACGTCTGCATGACGTGGAACAAGTCAATGTAATATTTTTGACAATTGCTGACGTTGGCTTAACAACTTTCATTTGACGTTAAACTGACGCTAGAATAGTGACCATAAATGCTAGTATTTTGCGTCAATTTCAAGCGTTGGCACGACGTTTGATATCAGACTTAACGTATACAACTATTAGCCAACGTCTGCATGACGTGGAACAAGTCAATGTAATGTTGTTGACAATTGCTGACGTTGGCTTAACAACTTTTATTTGACGTTAAACTGACGCTAGAATAGTGACCATAAATGATTGTATTTTGCGTCAATTTCAAGCGTTGGCACGACGTTTGATATCAGACTTAACGTATACAACTATTAGCCAACGTCTGTATGACGTGGAACAAGTCAATGTAATGTTGTTGACAATTGCTGACGTTGGCTTAACAACTTTTATTTGACGTTAAACTGACGCTAGAATAGTGACCATAAATGATTGTATTTTGCGTCAATTTCAAGCGTTGGTATGACGTTTGATATCAGACTTAACGTATACAACTATTAGCCAACGTCTGCATGACGTGGAACAAGTCAATGTAATATTTTTGACAATTGCTGACGTTGGCTTAACAACTTTTATTTGACGTTAAACTGACGCTAGAATAGTGACCATAAATGCTAGTATTTTGCGTCAATTTCAAGCGTTGGCACGACGTTTGATATCAGACTTAACGTATACAACTATTAGCCAACGTCTGCATGACGTGGAACAAGTCAATGTAATGTTGTTGACAATTGCTGACGTTGGCTTAACAACTTTTATTTGACGTTAAACTGACGCTAGAATAGTGACCATAAATGATTGTATTTTGCGTCAATTTCAAGCGTTGGTATGACGTTTGATATCAGACTTAACGTATACAACTATAAGCCAACGTCTGTATGACGTGGAACAAGTCAATGTAATATTTTTGACAATTGCTGACGTTGGCTTAACAACTTTTATTTGACGTTAAACTGACGCTAGAATAGTGACCATAAATGATAGTATTTTGCGTCAATTTCAAGCGTTGGCACGACGTTTGATATCAGACTTAACGTATACAACTATTAGCCAACGTCTGCATGACGTGGAACAAGTCAATGTAATATTTTTGACAATTGCTGACGTTGGCTTAACAACTTTTATTTGACGTTAAACTGACGCTAGAATAGTGACCATAAATGATAGTATTTTGCGTCAATTTCAAGCGTTGGCACGACGTTTGATGTCCGACTTAACGTATACAACTATAAGCCAACGTCTGTATGACGTGGAACAAGTCAATGTAATGTTGTTGACAATTGCTGACGTTGGCTTAACAACTTTTATTTGACGTTGAATCGACATAAATGAACAACCCAAATGCTTAAAGTCTTGTATCCAATTTCAAACGTTGGTTAGACGTTAAAATGCCTACATAAATTTTACAACCATTAGCCGATGTCGGTGCAACGTGAGGAAAATGACTTTAGTGTGTCGACATTCGCTAACGGTGAACCAACGACTAATGGCGACGTTAAACCAACAATAATTTGCCGACTTGATAAGTTGTCATATATTGGCAAATTGTCAACGTTGTGACGACGTTTGATTGTTGACAACTCTTTACAACGTTTTGCCAACGTTGATGCGACGTGTCAAAATTACTTTAATATGTTGACGTTTGCAGACGTTGTGCCAACCAATGATAACGACGTCAAACTGACGTTGGATTTATGTAATCGCAAGGCACATTTTTTTGTCAATTTTTCAACGTAAATACGACGTCGGCAGGACGTTAGGTTAACAACCATTAAATTCACGACTTATAGTACACGTTGTAATAACGTTGTAATAACGTCGGCAATTTGCCCGCGACTTTGTCAACGTCTGCCGACGCTTGCCGACGTCGGGCCAATGTCAAATTGCTAGCTGGGTTTAAACATCACGTTGGGTTTTTATAAGTGCTAATGAACTCTCAAAAACTCAAGAAATAGAAACTATTCGTATTACTAATTTCGCTGAAGCGAAAAACTCAAGGAACTCTGTTAGCTTACGAAGAAGGGGATTTGAAAGATAGAAATATGAAAACGCATGAGCATAACATAAAGAAAGTTTACCAGCATATTATTGTTGTATTCTTCTATCTAAAAAACAACAATTGATCATAGACATATTCATCAGTCGTGTCAGAAAGAAGTAGACTGTTTATGATGACAAGGTTATTGTACATGAGACCAACTAACCAATCTCTGATTGTACACGTCATAATCTCTGGTTCATCGTGATTGCCAATTGAAACTTACTAAGATTTTGGCATTCAGGAATCTCGTTAACATTTTCGGCAATCTTGCAGCAGACGTGTCGTTGTTGGCACGAGTACCCAACCTGCTGATTTTCATTGCAACCAGTGTGTCCATGAATAGCGATCTAAATAATAATAATAATAATACCGAAAAATAATAAAAGATAAATTTAACGCAAGCAACGGCGCAGATCCATTTGTAATAGTGGGTGGGTGGGGGGGGGGGGGGTGGCGTATAAAAATGAAATACATTGCGAGCGAAGCGAGCAAGCTTAGGCTGAGGGCCGTGGTCGTGGTGGAAGCTCGGCTCTTTGAGTAATTTATAGGTGGTTTCAATCGATTTCTGAGCACATAAAAATCCCGCCCAGAAAAATATTATAATAATAATTATTTTGAGCTACGCATTTTTGGCACTGGTCCTGATGCGTCACTGGTTATATTCACGCAATATATATATATATTCTTTATCGTTTCAAATTAAATAATTAAATTTCAGTATATCACCGGGGCGGTTTAGAATTAATGTTCTTTGCCTACTGTGTTTATATATATATATATATATAAACACAACAGGCATAGAAATAAATTCCAAACCGCCCGGTGATACACTGAACATTATTTAATTAATTTTTGAAACGATAAAGATGAGGAAATCTGTGAGAATGAGAAAAAGTCACCCCAACCGAGACTCGAACTCGGACCGTCTGCTTGATATGCAGTTGCCCTAACCATTAGACCACTCGGGCTTTCATGGTATTGTTCTTTAACTCGATCGGATAACGACCCTTTAACATTCTCGGCGTGGTACGGTTGGAACACAACTAGTCCTCAGTTGTACGCACGCGCACCAGAGATCAAATTGATACGCCCTCATCTATAATTCAGTATATTTATTCACTAAGCGGGATCTCGAGAGATACTTTTATATATATATAAACACAACAGGCATAGAAATAAATTCCAAACCACCCGGTGATACACTGAAAATTATTTAATTAATTTTTGAAACGATAAAGATGAGGAAATCTGGGAGAATGAGAAAAAGTCGCCCCAACCGAGACTCGAACTCGGACCGTCTGCTTGATATGTAGTTGCCCTAACCATTAGACCACTCGGGCTTTCATGGTATTGTTCTTTAACTCGATCGGATAACGACCCTTTAACATTCTCGGCGTGGTACGGTTGGAACACAACTAGTCCTCAGTTGTACGCACGCGCACCAGAGATCAAATTGATACGCCCTCATCTATAATTCAGTATATTTATTCACTAAGCGGGATCTCGTATATACGGTGGCCCACAACTGTCACGCACACTATAAATCATATTCACACAATTAAAGAAGAAATCACACAATTAAAGAAGAAATCACACAATTAAAGAAGGAATCGCATATAAACAAAAGAAAGCATGAAAATATAAAACGAAATGCACAAATAAAGAAGAAACGCGCAATTAAAGAAGAGCTAAGCACAATTAAAGAAGTCCGCAACAAATTCGAAAGCTCCTCGCACAATTAAAGAAGTCCGCAACAAATTCGAAAGCTCCTCGCACAATTAAAGAATTCCGCAACAAATTCGAAAGTACTTCACACACAATTAAAGTACAGTAGTCCGTATGGAACGCCATTGCTGTAGTCCGTATGGAACGCCATTGCTGCCTCCGGCAGCAAATTTTTATTCTATTCGGCTTTTTTACCATTACGTTCGGCTCTTTTAGCATTCGGCGCATTTCTATTCGGCCCATTTACCATTTCATTCGGCTCTTTCAGCATTCGGCGCATTTCTATTTGGCCCATTTACCATTACGTTCGGCTCTTTCAGCATTCGGCTCTTTTTTATTCGGCCCATTTACCATTACGTTCGGCTCTTTTTAATTCGGCCCTTTTTTATTCGGCTCTTTCTGCATTACGTTCGGCTCTTTTTGATTTGGCCCTTTTTTATACGGCGCAATTCAATTCTAACCTTTTACATGGGATCAAATGGAAGAAAAACAACGGCTGGAAATGAGTCTATGAAAAGTTTACAAAACATATAGATGCAGCATGTAGATTGTTGGTTGAATTAAATGAATTTGAAGGCTATTTCAATATAACTAATCATTTTATTGACATGATTTACCATCATAATTACAATCGCATCAAACATTTTTATATTACATGCATTAAACGTTTACCTCGTTTATTAGTGAATATTAATATTTCGAACGTTTCAAATCCATACAATAGGCCCAATTTCTAGATTCACACCAATGTAAACCTATAACTTTAAAGTCTAGTCGCTGTCGGAGATAGTGGCACGGTAGGCCTATATAGGGCCTACATAGGTTTAATGTAAAAACAATCAAGATTTAGACAAATTTATCTCACATCGATTAAACAAAAAAGGACCCGGGAAAATAGGTGAATGTGTAGGCTTTTTATTTAGGATGTTTCCATTAAAAATGTATGCTTGCTTATCGGTATAAGCCCGAGAGCGTCTTATAGCACAGCATACGGCTGAAAGGAAAAAATCAAGGGACCTATAAATGATTTCATTTTTACGCATGGAATGTTTGCGGCTGTCGTTGAGAGTCTAGAGGTCGCATTTCTAAATCAGCTGATGACCTAACTTCAAAACAAAAACAAACGACGCAACATTGAAAGACAAAAGGTGAGTTTGAATGAATGAATTTATATCTCATAAAATTGTGCATGTTGAAATCATAATAACATAAACAGGTACAATCTTAATTTGTTTTTCAGAGTTCCTGGAATAGCTGGAAGCTGTAAATGGCTCAACAAAAGACTTTTGTCGACGCTTTGCGGTCAAAATATTGTGATGATTTTGACTTGGATAGCAGCGACTTCGTAGTGGACATCGTCATATTCGGTAGCCGTCCGAATCGCCGTTCTTTGAAGTCTACTAGGAGCATCAGCGGCGGCCTAGGAGACCAGGAAGATAAAGGTGTTGTTATAGATGAACCAGAGTTTCCGTATCTTACAAATGTGGTATGTACCGTGGCTAGGCCTAGGCATATTATTAATAATAATATGACTACTAAAATTAACTTTTTTCTCTATTTGTTTTTTTGTTTTAACCCTGCTTGGCCTTTCTGACTGTTTTGTGCACTTGTGACTTGTGTTGTGTAATTAACAGGAATTGCCAATTTATAGACAAAGTTAATCGTTCTGTTTCAATACTAACTAGGCCTATTACATAACGAATTTGTGATTTCCTGCTTTCCAATTAAGTAAAACAAAAGTTTATTTCTCAGTAACCTAATAAATTGAATTTACTTTACTTGAACCAATTAATGAATGGAAATGTTGTCTTCCTGTGGTGGAGTAACTGTAAAGCAGCAAAACAGCGATATCTGTGCAACCTTAATAACTTAAATATTATTTACGCATAATTAAGTTTTTAAATAATTAATCCAATGGTCAGGCACCATGATAAATTATGTTCTAGAAAACAGATACATTTGAATTAATACAGTATATGATCACAAACAAATTATGGGAGCGAATTAATGTTTTATAAAATGTTGTGTTATCCCTCCAGAAACAAAAAAGCAGACTTTAAATCTAGGCCAGTTTGTTATTTTATTAATTGTTGTTAATCACTTCCGTAGAAAAAGAAGTGTATTTCAAAATAAATTCAACCAAAAAACCAGTTATTGTTGTTTCAGGTAAATAATGTTTTTTCAATCAAATTTTTGGTCAAAGTGAATAACTATTTTACTATTCGAGACATTATAATGGTATATTCAACAACAAAAAATGTTAAGAAATATTTTTTTTTAAAGATATGTGGGATTGGTCACTATTCCATACTAAAATAAGACTAATTCTTTTTCTTATATTATTTCTACTTCCATTTGACCTTTCCATATTAACTACAGTATACTGTACATCACTTGACAAAGCTTTATTAACAAATTTTTAAAAGTGAAGGTATTATAGTACTGTAGCTTACCAGCCAAGGCTGCTTAGTTGAATTTGTAATACACCTATTGTAAAATCACGGAAATTGTACTTTACTTTAAGTTAATACTGCTGTCAAGGAAGTTATGTACTTTAAATAAATCCATTTAATAGTGACAGATCCAGATTTTGGTAAAGGGTATTTATAAGTGTCCTACACAAAACTATCTACATACAATATTGTACAGTGTGGCACATTTAAATTTGTTAGTATGGATGTTGGAATCACATAACATTTTATAGTATTTTTCATAAATTTGTATACGGTATATGTTAGCAAGGACAATTATCTGAAATAAGAAATGAAAACAAGTTTTTTTATGAATATTTATTGTTTGATTTTAAATTGGTTTTTGATCTGCCCATCTCTATTCTACATCGACTAATTCTGCTGTTAAACTTACAGTTACAGTCTTACTGTACTTTAGCATTGTTCTTTTGTTGATTGTCCACGTCACAATGTATTCTTGACGTCTGTTTCTACATGAATTTCCCTCATCAAATGCTTTAATAAACAATAATAAAGGCAAATTCATCGCAAAGACCTTTATTGCAGGTTATTGTTGTAAAAAACCTTCAGGTCATTGTTAACACATTGTTGTTCTGTACAGCTTTATGATTGTATGTTTAAAATATTTTAAAAAAGCCTTCGCTGAAGATTCATAATTATTATTATTAAAAAGTTGAATTACTGTATCATTAATATAAAAACAAGTTAAAAAGAAATAAAAAGTTATATAGATAGAGGTGAAATTGTCTGTATGAATGTAAAGGCTTGTCTACAAAGAGATGTGATGTGCCCATATATGGATGATTAAAAGCTTTAAGCTTAAAACAATTAAATGTAGATGACTACAGTCTGTTACTATTATTAAAACAACTATCCAATTTTATGTGACAAAAATATGATGTGCCCATATATGGACATGATGATGTCATACCACTACCATATTTGGGCATATCACTACCATAATTGGGCAGATCACGTATTTTTTGGCAAACTAGTTTGATAGTGTAGACATAGCTTAAAACCATTCAAAGTAAAGTATTTAGTCCTTTTCCTGTGTTTTCCATGACATAATAGTTATTTTTAGCTTTTACAAATCTTGTGCCAATGAATAATTGTATGGCCTTCCACGTCAGCCTATTGTTTTCAACCCAATGAGCACTGACAGCTAAAAGATGTGAATTAAAATACATTGTATATTTTTTACTTGTAATGTTTTTATGTCGTCTGTATTGTTAAGGGCCCCATTAAAATCAGCTTACAGTTTGCTGGCTGGGTCACCCTCTTGGAAATATTGTTGAATAAATAAAAATGAATAAATATTATGACTAAAAATTATCACTTAATATACTTATCTTTGTTAATTGTAAGTGAGCCTATAATTTAGAAAACTTTTCTCAAGATTATAAGTTTGTATGTGTTTGCTGGTGAGATTGAGATTTCATTTTCACCATTTTTTAAGCACAATAAGTAATTAATACAATAAACCAGAAGGAAATAAAGTAAGTTATTTGTGGTACTATGAAGGTTACAGAACTTTAAGATTTAGTTAAT
Organism: Antedon mediterranea; assembly: GCF_964355755.1. Classification (NCBI taxonomy): domain Eukaryota; kingdom Metazoa; phylum Echinodermata; class Crinoidea; order Comatulida; family Antedonidae; genus Antedon; species Antedon mediterranea. The sequence goes on along the minus strand of NC_092670.1, from coordinate 33,904,262 downwards.
TTTATTACTATGAAATAGTATTTATTTATATATTTTGCATTGCAGATAAATTAAAATTAATATAATTTAGCCACAATTTTGTTTTGTACCCTGTAGGTGTTAATGAACTACCAAATTAGTTCCTGCGGATTTCCAACTATTGAAAATCAGAAAATCTGTCCGAATGTCGTTGACCTTGACCTTTCCGAAAACTTCATTGATTCTTGGTCAGAAGTAATATGCTTATTGGATAATCTACCAAAGTTGGAATTCTTAAATATCAGCTCAAACAGACTTCGACACAACCAGGTTGGTATTGCGGTAACAGTGGCGTAATGTAGAGGCCAGAGGCCCCTCCAATGCTAAAGGCCTTGGGCGTTTTTAGCCCTTTTTAATATATTTTCTTCTTGGCACTGCTCAGGGGCCCCCATAAGTTGCGGGGCCCCTGGGTTTAGCCAGTGAGTCTTCATAGCCGTCTATGTCACTGTGCTGTAACTGATACATTAGGTCATACTTTATTTTGGTTGTGATGTAATGCCCTTTTTGGTTGCCATACTGTTCATGCTTCCTATGTAAATTAGCTGTTTGTAGCAGTGTTGTTTAAATATGTTTTATGTGTACTGTATGTGCCTAATTTTTTGTGTGAGTTCTAATATGAACTGCAGATCAAGTTCTGTTTTTTTTTTTATGAATAATTAGTACCGAATAAATGGTACGAGTATAATCCTAGGTTGAATATAAATCCCACCTTACCTCACCACCTTACTCCTAATTTATGCTAAAATTAAAAATATGACTTTGGTAAATTCCATTGTTAATGAAATCTGAGTATGATCCCAGCCTAATTGTCCTTAAATTTCATACCCAGACCCACTTCTTGACCATTGTTCTGGTGGTGGGAGTTTTCCCGGCGGATAAGGACTTAAAACTAAATGTCCTGTGTACACATCTGGCTTGTGTGCACTTTTAAAAACCCGGTACATCTTTCGGAAGAGTGGGGGTTACCCCGGTATACTGGTCCATTCAGTTCCTGTCGTTGTGAACAGGCGCCATTTGGTGGCAGCACTCGACACGAAGGGACCCCTAGGGAGTAGAAAGTTGTGGTACGTGTCGTCCACACCTGTGTGTGCAATTCAGCCAAGTAGGCTGCAATTCACAGGTTATTTCTCTATTTATATTAAAGCTCATTTTTGAAACATTCTGTTGACAGCGTTGTCTGCAGAATCTTGACCATGATCATTGTAAGCTGAACTCAATCGTTTTGAACAACACAGGAGTACGTTGGCAAGAAGTTGTAAACTTAGCGCACCACCTACCTGCCTTACGAGATATTCATTTGTTCTATAATAGTAAGCAGTTATTATTTTGTACATGCCTTTCTTTTTATGCTAAATTGCATTATTGAGGAGAGGATGATCAAAGCATATTGATCGAAACTCAACAGTTCAGAACTAATATACGTGGTGTACCACAAACTTTATATCAACATTTGATTTCGCCATGCAAACCTTCAAACAATATAATAATGCCCTCTTTGTAGTTTTGTGGTGGTTAAGGTGCTAGGCTACCAATTCCAGGTTCCTAGATTCAAATCCTATCCTACAGTATGTCTTCTCATGACAAAAAAACTCCCAATAACTTAGTGTAAAGCTTGTCTACACTATCAAAGCTTATGTTACAAAAACATTTGATGTGCCCATATTATATGGACATGATTATGTCATATCACTACCATATTTGGGCCATAACACTTTCTTTTTGTCAAACTAGTTTGGTAGTGTAGACAGAGCTTAAGATTTGTATAGGAGCATCTTACTGTATGTTTTTCATGTGAACAGGATGTCACTGAGGATATTTGAATGAATTCTACTTTGGTTATTCTTGGAAATTTGACTAAATACAAACACTTTTCTTGTGACTATTGTTTCGTCACAACACGGATGTTGGACATGACAGGTGCCTGCATATTAAAGTGGTGTTATATCTTTTTTCTACACATTTTAAACTTCCCTGAATTTTCCGATAAGCATTTTCTTTTAATTTATTAAAGTATACAATTTAATTATTTTTGTTTACATTGTTTTGTAGATTATCATTCTATTAATATCGAACCAAATGAGCTTGCAAGTTGTTTTAAAGGACTGGAGTGTATGAGACTCAACCACAACTGTTTAAAACGGTAACTACAATAGACTCACTACAGCATACAAAATATATTTAATACTAGAGAGGTCGAGTACTACTAATAATAATTGTTATTTTCTATATTAGTGGGGGTCACATTGACAAATTATCAATCAAGTCAATTTTATTGAACCATGTTTCATGAGGGTAGCCTATCCAGCAAAGCTGATTATTGAGGCCCTCGACAATACAAATAGTACAAAAATACATACATTACAACATTTATAAAAACTACTATAAAGATACAGTAAAAAAATTGCAATAAAATTTCAAGTTCTATAAAATTAAAAAATAACTATAAAATGTATTGTCCTCCTGAAAAAATAATTCCTAAAAAAAACTTTGTTGAATATTCCATTTTAATGTGACGTAATAGTTATCCACTTTGACCAAAAATTGGGTCTAAAAAAAATGTATTTACCTGAAAAAAATGTAATTTAAAGCAAAAAATTGTCAAATTGGCAGCCAGCCAATGGATTTTTTATTGAATTTAACCATTTATTTTGTCAGTTTACAAGTGAAAACATTATTTTTTTTCCGTTTTTTTTCTATGGAAGTGATAACTTTATATTAACTACAAAATAAGGTATTCAAAGTCTGATTTAATTAATCTTTATTTTTCATTTTTTTACATCTTTAATTTATATCAATATACAAACAGGTTCAAATGCTAATGTATGTACAATTATAAAAATACAAACAATTTAGTAAAGTTCTTAAGTGAAACCCGAGGCTTTATTTATCAAACCTTTTATCTTATAGCATGGACTTCATCGTCTAGGATTAAAGAAAAGAAATATGCAAAAATATTTGCTTAGCTTATTTTGAAAACTGACTTGAGCAAAGTCATTTGCTTAAAACAAAGTTAAGATGAATTCTTTACTAAGCTCCTTTGATAAATCAGGTCCCTCCTAAAATAAATTGTGTAATAAAGTGTTTCAGAGCTTGGTTCCCACCAATGCAATGTCGTAGGAGCAACGCAAGTGAGTTGACTAATCACAAGCGACAGTTTGGATGATCCATTGCGTCATGATTGGTCAAACTTGTGATGGATGTTGACATTTGGAACCAAGGTTTACGAGAACGAAAAATATGATTTGTTTATATTGTAATTTTATTTGTTTTTTTTAGATGGGAGGAAATTTCAAAACTGTCTGGTATTGCCTCACTACAAACTTTGATTTTGTCTGGAAATCCTGTTCAAAACATTGTCTACAGCCCTGTCAAAAAAGTACAATCTCCAAGGAGGCTGACAGCTATAGTAAAACCCAAACAGATTGAACAAAAGCAGACCAGGAATATTCCATTTGCATTACAGAGGAAACAAACATTATTTAAAAATGTTTCGGACTCGGATTCATGTTACGGAAGTGCAGGGTCAGATTACGATGAAAAAGATTTGGAAATTGGTCAGCTTGTAGATGACCTTATAACAAAATGTGCTGCAGATTTTCAGGATGCCCTGGCTCACCAATGGTCTAGTCCCGAGACATGGATAGGAGAGCAAACATGTCCGAATCACTCCCTTTCACTTGATAAACACGTATGCATATGCCAGCAAACCACTGATAATTCGAGGTACCTACCAAACACGATTTTCACTGAAAGTTCTGTTGACTCTCAAGTAGACAATCCAGCTTCTTCTGAAAGAGCTATTCCTTTAGAGGATGACAAAGATGATGACCCACCCCCATTTCCAGGTCTCAAAGTTTTATGCATGAGTGAGACAAAAATAGCTAACTGGGTGGATTTGGAGGAAGCAAATAAGTTTCCAAACTTGTATTCTTTCAAGATACAGGTAAATAACTTAACTTTTTTACAATTTTTATTCAGTTTTTATCTACACTTTTATGACAGCGTCATTTTGTCTTAACATTTAATTAAGTTTTGTATACACTTTTCAGAATGTACCGCTGGGCAGTGAATTCACTTCCATGGAGGACAGAAGGAGAATGATTTTAGCCAGGTTTGTATCATTTTAACCTAATTTAAACCTAAGTATAGTTATTTGGAACCCTTAGGTAGTATAGGCCTACTGTAATTGAGGAATTTCTGATTAGTTTTTTACTATGTGTATTGCAAAATAGTGGTAGTGTAGAATAGAAAGTCACATATCAAGCAAACAATGTACACAATTAAGGAACTATAAAGTATCACAGAGCTGCCACTTTTACTTTCTTAGTCTTCCAAAAATCAAGTTACTCAATGGTAGTGAAGTCGGCCCAGAAGAACATGAAGAATCGGAACGGTTTTATATCAGGTACTTTAACGATAAAGCTGAACCTCCAAGTCGATATTACAAGCTTATTGAAAAGTATGGTAAGAAGCTATAATCTAATTAAAAAAATGTTTTTTGTTGTGTGATTGATACGTTACCTCACCTTAGTGTCTTGTTTAAAAATATTATTTGGTGTACATACATACATGGTGTACAGCAAACTCTATATCAACACATTGATTTTCCCATGCAAAACTTCAATATGTTCAATATGTATTTTTCCTGTTCAGGGGTTGTGGCCACAAATATATTATGTAGGATTTTTCAAACAGAGGGTGCATTATAACATAATATTAATAGTTTTTCAAAAAATATAAAAAATCAATATCATTCAATTTTGCCAAAACTAGAATGTTCTATTATTATTAAATATTATTATTCATTCTGACAGACTTTAATATTACGAATTCATTCTGACAGTCTTTCCAAAAGTGTACAGTATTTCTTATTTCATTGAAGTTGAGTTGGAACTTCTTTTACAAATCCTGAAACTACATTATCACATTGTTGTGTATTATTTTTCAGGTAAAGTAGTTCCAGCAAAAGACCTAGATCTCGCTAAGGGTTTCCAGTCGTCAGCCAGACTTTCTTTAATGATGAATGATAAATGTATCAAAACTATAGAAATGCAAACAAAAGATTCGGTTGGGAAACTGAAAAAAATCTGTGCAGGTACACTGCGAATGCCACCAAAGTAAGTTTGTAGAACTTAAAATTTGACCCTTTTTCTTTTCACTTGTACTATGAAGCACAAGTTTCTGGAGGTCATTGACCCTGTATACCTCATTTATATAAATGCTTAGTATAGGTTCTATATGGTGATTAAAATTAATATTTATAAAAAAAATATTATTGCACACATGGCGTGTCATACAGTACCTACAGTATATTACGCTTACATTCAGTTTTACGAATAAAAATAATATACCGGGTAATAGAATACTAAACAAAGAAACAATAACTGTAAATTTATGTATTTTTTTTTAGTATGATGCGTCTCTTCCACATTTCCAAGAAGAATTCTGCAGCAATGGAAGACGATGATTATGAGGAACTGTTTTTAGAGTCTCTTCCACTGAGCCGATACAATATGGTGGATGGCGATGAGATTCATATCGACATTGAGCTCAACTAAATAGATGGCTGTGTGTGGGAAATTTGTTTAGGCTCAAAGCAAACAATTGACTTGGAATGCCAATACAGATAGGAAGAAGTGTTTTTTTAGCCTGTATCTGAAACAAATATGAGTTCCAAACATCAGTGCATGCTAGTTCTCACATAAACTTATAAATCAGTTTGTAATTATGTTATCCCCTTCACATTATCTAGCAAAACTCTGGAGTTTACACATGCCGAGATGTCAACAGTGATTTGTGGGTGCACCTAGAGTATTGCTAGATTATGTGAAAGAGGTAGGCGATGTCAAGACCAGTGATCTGTATGGTTGGTGTGCGCCCAGTGTTTTGCTAGATTATGTGAAAGAGGTAGGCGATGTCAAGACCAGTGATCTGTATGGTTGGTGTGCACCTAGAGTTTTGCAAGATGATGTGAAAGAGGTAGACAATGTCAACACCAGTGATTTGTATGGTTGGTGTGCATCTAGAGTTTTGCAAGATGATGTGAAAGAGGTAGGCGATGTCAACACCAGTGATTTGTATGGTTGGTGTACACCTAGAGTTTTGCAAGATGATGTGAAAGAGGTAGACAATGTCAACACCAGTGATTTGTATGGTTGGTGTGCACCTAGAGTTTTGCAAGATGATGTGAAAGAGGTAGACAATGTCAACACCAGTGATTTGTATGGTTGGTGTGCGCCCAGTGTTTTGCTAGATTATGTGAAAGAGGTAGACAATGTCAACACCAGTGATTTGTATGGTTGGTGTGCGCCCAGTGTTTTGCAAGATGATGTGAAAGAGGTAGACAATGTCAACACCAGTGATTTGTATGGTTGGTGTGCACCTAGAGTTTTGCAAGATGATGTGAAAGAGGTAGACAATGTCAACACCAGTGATTTGTATGGTTGGTGTGCGCCCAGTGTTTTGCTAGATTATGTGAAAGAGGTAGACAATGTCAACACCAGTGATTTGTATGGTTGGTGTGCGCCCAGTGTTTTGCAAGATGATGTGGAAGAGGTAGACAATGTCAACACCAGTGATTTGTATGGTTGGTGTGCACCTAGAGTTTTGCAAGATGATGTGAAAGAGGTAGACAATGTCAACACCAGTGATTTGTATGGTTGGTGTGCACCTAGAGTTTTGCAAGATGATGTGAAAGAGGTAGACAATGTCAACACTAGTGATCTGTATGGTTGGTGTGCACCTAGAGTTTTGCTAGACTATGTGACAGGTAGGCCTACAGTGTATGTCTTTATGTTGTTCATTCACTAATGTATTCATCTACTGTAGTTTGTCTTCACATTGCTTTGTTCATTATTGAAGTTTTACTGTACAGTATATGACTGCATACAACTCAAGCGTAAGTATACTCCCACTGTCTAATGTAGTTTAAATTTGGACACAAGCCATTGTTAATGCACTGAGTGTAATCCCACCCCTTTAATTTTGCATATTTCCAAAACACATGGAACTATACTAGGTTATAATATAGATGTGTATTTTCATCAAATATAAAGTGCTGTAAAAATATAACAACTCATTTTGTTTTAAGGATTTTTTCAATATTTTTTTACTAGCTCATTGGGCTTGTAGCTATATATTTTACTGGCCCAACTATTACATGTAGTACATGTTAAATAAATCAGACCCTACAGTGCAATAATCTAAAGTGATCTAAAATCGAATACGAGGTAACCTTCTAATTCGTTCTTTCATAAACTGATAAAAATGCAATATGGCCCAATGTACTATAAGACATATTTGAAAAATCTCTGTCGCTGTTTACCTAGGAAATTACATGCATGTTTTATAATTTGTTTTATCAGGGAATCTTCACTGGTTTTATCAACACCTCTGTATTATTTGAATACCAATTTAAAAAGGAAAATAAACTTGTCTTTGTATATGACTAGGATTTCATCAAACAAGCATTAAAATATTTACTGTGCCAATATACAGTGCCATTTGGTTATAATAGGGTATAGTTTATTTTAGATAATGGTATGAATATTGCTGGTTTTTAAAACATATTTATATACTTTTCTTTATATTATTGAAGCATAAATTGTGTGTGTAAGGTATAAACATAACTTGTAGAGAATTATAATTTATAGATATTATAGTAAAGTAATTTAATATCAGACATTAATGTTTAGATTAATTTATTATACTTTTTAAATACAACAGTAAAATATTTTAAAATACTGCATTTAATAATTGCAATATCATGTTTTTTGTTGGAATATATTAAAAATTTCATATTTCTATTAAATACAATTAACATTGTATATATGCCTATATAGGTCATTATTATCTGTTTAATAATAAGTGTATAGTAATTACTTATTAATATTGCATTTTAATGTAAAAATAGAATTATTAGTAGAGGGTGCAAAATGAAGGCGCTTATTTTTAATGATCAATTTAAATATTTGGCTGTGCTAACAGTTATAACAGTACAGGTATCTATTAATATAATAATTGTATATAATAATAATAACAGATTATTCAGGGGCTGCACTTTTACATTATACTGCTACTATGTTTCTTTTACCAATGTTTTAGATTCGTAAAGATACCTAAAATGCAGCTTTCTATCAACAAATAATGAAAATAGTAGTTTTTGAACACTTTTTTAGAAATAAAGAGGGAATGATATTGAATTTGTCACTAACTGTATAGTACACTTTATTTCATGGTTAACAATTTATTTACAAAATGCTTATCTAGTATTTTATATATAAATAAAATGGGTTTAGTTGTTAGTAACAACATTAAATAACCTGTGAATATATTCTGCAACAAATTATCCTGTTTGGAAAACTACAGTAGTTGAATGTTATTTAGATACAGTATGTATGTACATTGAACTTATTCGGCAAACTCTGACCTTTGTCCTCTCTGTTGAAATTACAAAAATAATGTAGCATATTAATCATGTGACCTTTAACCTCTGACACATACATTTTAGTTTAGTATCCTATTCCTTTGTTCTTTAACCTCTTGACAAACGTGATAGGATCTTTGTTCTTAATTCCATAACTAAAAAGAATAAAATAGTATAATATTATTTAGCATATCAATCAAAATATAACGTGTGTAAATATAATGAGTCAATTAGTTTAAATTTAAAACTCACTCTTTGATTAATTTATTATCCTGCGTCAAATTTTGACCGCCGAATGACAACCAGTACGTTCTCCATATGTATCGCCTGTTAAAACAAAATCACGCATTGTAAAAATGTTTATCGATTTGGAGTAGTACCATATTAGATGATCTTAAAATCAGAATTTTCAAATTCTAAAAGTAATGAATTCTACTTTGATTTATATACTTTTATGTATTCAGTGGATTTGTAGGCACCAATCACTCTGCTGAGATATTTCCCTCAAATACTAAATATTTTACTAAATCTCCATGTGATTGGTGGATACGGTCAGAGAAGGTTTGTATTAATTAATTAAATTAATCATCATCAAACAATTTACCAACTAATAAACTTCTTAAGTCCTTCTCTGTTAAATTTTAAACTGATGTAACGAGCAATTGCTTTCTTCAAATCTAGAACTGTAGCTCCCTGTAAAACAACAATAGCTAAAAAAAAAATGAACACAATTTAAAAAAAAATTATTTTAGTCTTTCAAAAGGGTGTTTCTAAAGGAGAAAATGCATGATATATTAGGGAGTTTTCGCAACCATACGAATACGATAACGAAAACGGATACGTCACACATTTGTGAAACTTTTGAGCTGATCCCCATTTCATATTCGTAAGGCGTATTCGTGTTGACGAATATCACCAGTCATATTCGTAACTACAAAACGAGTATAGTTTTTGATCTATTTTGCACATTTTGCATTTAATGCTTCAGATAATATTTATTTAGATAATAATGAATGAATATATACAAAATAGAAAAAAGATATTAAAGTGAACATAGATAAAGCAGTAATTGGTAGTCATTATTATCATGGATCCCTTCTAGAAGTTAAAAACTTGTCTCGTAGGGACCCACAACAAAACACATTACTAAAAAAATAAAAAATAAAAATAACCTAGAATATATAATTATATAATTTAGGATAAAAAATTACAGTATAATAACATAACTAACATCTTCTTTATAAAAATTATTTAAATTATATTTCAATAGTTTCATGATAATTATAAATGAAATAACTACCGATATTGGTAAATGAAAAAAAAAATATGTATACATAAATTATAATTCCAGTATATATATAGTATATACTATATATACATTATATATAGTATAAATTAAAGATTGCAATAATAAACAACAACTAATATTTTGTGTAAGACATAAATAGTATATGAGTATAAATAATGATAATAAGCATATTAACAAGCAGTATAATATTTAGATATATAATGATTCTTTAACTTTTTTCGGAAAGTAAATAATGATATTGACGTTTTGATATTTGGTGGGATATGATTCCACAAATTAGGACCTGATATAGTTATAAAAAATTTAGTTTTAGTAAGTCTAGCAAAAGGAATGTTTAAATGAGAAGTTCTTAAAATGTAATTGTGAAATTTGGTACGTTTACAGAGCATATCAATCATAGAAATAGGAAGTTGGTTTTTAAAATAATTAAAAATAAAACTGGCAACTTGAACATTGTGGATATCCGTTAATTTTAATATACCAAGACGTTTAAAAAGGGGTTCAGATGAGGTTCTATATGGTGAAAAAGTAATAATTCTAGCTGCACGTTTTTGTAATTTAGTTAATCTAGCAATATTAGAAGAGTAATCTGCAGCCCAAATAATGTTACAATACTGGAAATAAGGAAGTACAAGTGTGTTATAAAGAGAAATTAAAATATTTAGAGGGAAGAAGTGCTTAAGTCTGTTAATAATACTAATAGATCTTGATATTTTTTTCGAAACGTAATTTTGATGACTGGTCCATTTGAGGTTTTCATGAATATATACACCTAAAAAAAGTGTTTCAGTTTTGTGTTCAATTTGAATTCCGTCAAGAAGTATATTTAGGTCATCAACTTTTAGTTTACGTTGAGAATTGTGAAAAATTAAATAATTTGTTTTAAGAGTATTAATAAGTAATTTGTTTGAAATAAACCAGTCACAAAATTTTGTTAATTGATCATTGAATGTAGTAAATAATAAATCAATATTGGAATTAGAGTAAAATAAGGTGGTGTCGTCGGCGAAGGATATTACTTGCAATTTGTTACTGACATTAGCCAGATCATTAACATAAATAAGGAAGAGCAATGGCCCAAGCACAGATCCCTGTGGCAGTCCGCAAGTAATATCCATCGTCGACGATGTACAAGATCCTAATGCAACATATTGTTTTCTATCTTTCAAATAACTATTAAACCAATTCAATGAAATACCTCTAATTCCATAGCACTCAAGTTTCTTAATTAAATTATCGTGATTAATAACATCGAAGGCCTTTGAAAGATCAATAAATAAACTTAATAAATTTTCTTTTGATTCAAATGAATTTGTAATATTATTAATAAGATCTAAAACGGCATGGGATGTAGAGTGATTTTTTCGAAAACCATATTGGCGTTTATTAAGTATATCAAATTTTGTGAGATAATCAGAAAGTTTAGAATACATGAGTTTTTCAATAATTTTGGAAAACACTGAAAGTAGTGATATTGGCCGGTAATTAGATAATTGACTTCGTTCACCTTTCTTGAAAATGGGCACAACTTTAGCTAGTTTTAAGTGTGTTGGAAAAGTGCCAGATAAAAAAGATGAATTTATACAATGGGGTCATTCCATACCAAATCACCCAAAAAAAATGACATTTTAAACCCTACTTTCTTCAAATTTGCTCAAATTTGGTTTTTGGGTTATTTTTAGCCAAAAAACCTGAAATGTTTAATTTGAGCGCCATACGACCAACGGTTCGCGCGCTACGCGCCGTCGTTTCTTTGCGATTTTGCGCAAAATCGACGCGGCGGGCTATACTTAAATGACCGTATCTTCGTAACGTGTGGACCGATTTTGTTTTGACAGGTATCTTTGAAAAGCTAATTGTTAAAGCTATCCAAATCTTCTATTTACTTTTGAGATAGAACTATTTAAAAGATGTATAACTTATTCTATTCCATTTGACCTAGGATTTGACCTTGTGGGACAAATTTTTTTTAGATGAAATTTTGTGAAAATTATCTCCTACATGATATTTACATAATATAAAAAAATTGGAGATATATTATTTTTGGTTTGCTTTCTAGCTCATTTCAAAGTTGGCTTACTTCAACAATTCTGGTATTTCTATACAGTGTAGATGTATTGTCGACATTATATCACTACCAAATTTACCTCTTAATACTATGGGTTTCACTGTCAGATTATTTAAGACTATAACAATGCTTTAATTATATTTTCATGCTCCATACAAAATAATTATTACTTAGGTAAACATCTGTACACCATTTGACTACCCCATTTGGTTAGCCAAGGATGTACCATCAGTTTATGGCACTCTTTTCACACTTTCAAGCAAATTGAATCTTGAATTTTTTTTGTTTGATGATATAAACTTTGAAACATTGATTGTTCTTTGCTGTTAATCATTATTTTACATTTTTGTTCATTGTATTTTGTTCACTTATTTCTTCACTCATAATTAGGCTATAATTACGTTATAAACGGCATGGACCGGGGTGACGATACGTGGGTTGGGACAAGTAGGGTCCAGTCATTTCAAGTAAAAATTGCCCCGGTCCATGCCGTCTAGCTGCCATTTTATGCAATTTTAAAACATTACTACAATTTTAACATTTTTATAAAAAATGCAATATAAATGCATAAATTTATAGGGCTATAATTACGTTATAAAACGGCATGGACCAGGGTGACGATACATGGGTTGGGGCGACGATACATGGGTTGGGGCAAGTAGGGTCCAGTTATTGCATAAAAATACCACTTGCCCTGGTCCATGCCGTCTAGCTTCCATTTTATGCAATTTTAAAACGTTACTACAATTTAAATTTTTTTTATAAAAAATGCAATATAAATGCATGATATATAGGGCTATAATTACATTATAAACGGCATGGACCGGGGTGATGATACATGGGTTAGGGCAAGTAGGGTAAACTCATTTCAGAAAAATACCACTTGCCCAGGTCCATGCCGTCTAGCTGCCATTTTATGCAATTTTAAAACATAACTACAATTTTAACATTTTTATAAAAAAATGCAATATAACCACATAAATTTATAGGGCTATAATTACGTTATAAAACGGCATGGACCGGGGTGACGATACATGGGTTGGGGCAAGTGGTAATTTTATGCATTGACTACTACTACTTGCCCTAACCAATGTATCGTCACCCCGGTCCATGCCGTTTATAACGTAATTATAGCCTTATAAATCATGTGGTTATATTGCATTTTTTACAAAAACGTAAAATTGTAGTAACGTTTTAAAATTGCATAAAATGGCAGCTAGACGGCATGGACCAGGGCAAGTGGTATTTTTATGCAATGACTGGACCCTACTTGCCCCAACCCATGTATCGTCACCCCAGTCCATGCCGTTTTATAACGTAATTATAGCCCTATAAATTTATGTGGTTATATTGCATTTTTTATAAAAATGTTAAAATTGTAGTAACGTTTTAAAATTGCATAAAATGGCAGCTAGACGGCATGGACCGGGGCAAGTGGTATTTTTACTTGAAATGACTGGACCCTACTTGCCCCAACCCACGTATCGTCACCCCGGTCCATGCCGTTTATAACGTAATTATAGCCTAATTATGAGTGAAGAAATAAGTGAACAAAATACAATGAACAAAAATGTAAAATAATGATTAAGAGCAAAGAACAATCAATGTTTCAAAGTTTATATCATCAAACAAAAAAAATCCAAGATTCAATTTGCTTGAAAGTGTGAAAAGAGTGCCATAAACTGATGGTACATCCTTGGCTAACCAAATGGGGTAGTCAAATGGTGTACAGATGTTTACCTAAGTAATAATTATTTTGTATGGAGCATGAAAATATAATTAAAGCACTGTTATAGTTTTAAATAATCTGACAGTGAAACCCATAGTATTAAGAGGTAAATTTGGTAGTGATATAATGTCGACAATACATCTACACTGTATAGAAATACCAGAATTGTTGAAGTAAGCCAACTTTGAAATGAGCTAGAAAGCAAACAAAAAATAATATATCTCCAATTTTTTTATATTATGTAAATATCATGTAGGAGATAATTTTCACAAAATTTCATCTAAAAAAAATTTGTCCCACAAGGTCAAATCCTAGGTCAAATGGAATAGAATAAGTTATACATCTTTTAAATAGTTCTATCTCACAAGTAAATAGAAGATTTGGATAGCTTTAACAATTAGCTTTCCAAAGATACCTGTCAAAACAAAATCGGTCCACACGTTATGAAGATACGGTCATTTAAGTATAGCCCGCCGCGTCGATTTTGCGCAAAATCGCAAAGAAACGACGGCGCTTAGCGCGCGAACCGTTGGTCGTATGGCGCTCAAATTAAAAGTTTCAGGTTTTTTAGCTAAAAATAACCCAAAAACCAAATTTGAGCAAATTTGAAGAAAGTAGGGTTTAACCCATTGGGTGATTTGACATGGAATGACCCAATGGGTAAGTTGGTGGATGATTAAGGGAAATACAGATTTTAAGACACGAGCAGTAATACCGTCAGATCCAGACCCTTTATTAGAATTTAGATTGTATATAGTTAGGTTAACATCATCAATTGAAACTGGGCTAATATAAAATGAGTTGGCAAAAGCAGAATGAAGATAAGATAATGGATCAGTTATATTAGTTGGCATACTATTAATAAGATTAGGACCAATTGTAGAAAAATAGTTGTTAAACGATTCACATATCTCTTTTTGAGTTTTGTAAATATTATCACCGTCTTTAATTAGATTCGGGTGCTTGTTATTATTATTACCTTTATTTAAAACAGAATTTATTACAAGCCATGTGTTCTTCAGATTACCTTTATATCTATCAAACTGGGAAGTATAATAATTCTTTTTAGTAGTGCGACAAAGATTAGTGAAAATATTATTATATTTTGTATAGTTTAATTTGTCATTATTACTACGTGTGTGCATATATTTGTTATAAAGTTTATGTTTCCGAGAACTACATTTTAAGAGAGCAGATGACATCCATGGTTGTTTAAACGTTTTATTTGATTTTATACTACTTTTAACCAAGTGTCTGGAGTGGATATTTTTAAATTTTTCAATAAATATATCAAAACTCAATCTTGGGTCACAATCAAATATCATAGACCAGTCTTCACCTTCTAAATCAATCGATAAGGCATTTAGGTCGTTTATACGAAATGAATAGTTGGCGCTATTATCATCAAGGTTTTGATCATTAATTTCTTGATCAATGAACTGAAATATAGGAAGGTGGTCGGAGATATCATTAAGTAAAACACCAGCAACTATTTTATAGTTAGATTGTTTGGAATAAAAATGATCAATCAAGGTGGCCGAAGTTGAGGTAATCCTAGTTGGTTTTGAAATAGTTGGAAAAAAAGAATGGGAAATTAAGGTATTTAGGTAGGTGTTTGTTAATTTATGGTTATGGAATTTTAATAAATCAATATTGAAGTCTCCCATGAGATGACAATTTTTGTTTTCACTGTTAATTTGGGTTACTAAAGTAATTTACTAAAATGCCAAGTCAATTTTGATAAATAGCAGTCCTCACTCGCTTTGATGTTACGCTAGGTATAGGCAGCCAAGCACCAAGCAACACGTACCTGCACTTCGCTCAAATTTACCGCAGTCATATTTTGGACGCGCCTCAATATTTCGTTGCCATGCGAACAGATATTTTTATGGCTTACGAAAACGAATACGTGTGCGTGACGTATCCGTTTTCGTTATCGTATTCGTAAGATTGCGAAACCTCCCTATTACATTATATAATACACAATATCTGTTGTTGTTTTTTATATATTTAGGTAAATTGCCAAAGATAGCCATAAGCAAATTTATTCATTATCCTTTTTAAAGGTGGCAATTCTGTTCACAAGACAAACATATACACACGATGCTGTACATAAACAGTCTTATTACAAGTCTTTGGGAGTGGTGAATTCTGACAAGACTTGAACCCAGAACCCTTTTATTGGTAGCCATGCATCATAACCACCAAGCCACAATTCCACTCAAATTGCTATGAAAACTTACGCATTACTTCTCCATCTTCTCTACACACATTTAACAGCATAGCCTGTCCGTACTCTAAGGCTACCTGAAGACCGACTTCCTCTGGTGTTACATCTATCGGCAGATCACAGAGAAGAGGATCATCTCCGATAGCTTCTTCAATGCCTTCCTTGATCAGCCGCATAGCATCTTGATGCGATACCTCTTTTGAAAATGGATCTACTTCCTCTTCCTCTCCGTCTTTTAACTTACATGTGTCATCATGGATTGTTTTCTGTGACTCCTCTTCTAGTCTTGTCTCATGTGTACCGACATTTGAATCTAGATTCATCTTGTTTACTAGATACATTTTATTGAATTAAAAAAATGACATATTAATAAATAAGTATAACTGCCAGTGTGTGAGTAAATGTTAAATATGATTCATAATGTCCTATATAATATAAGCCAATAATAGGTAGGTATAGGCCTAGCCTACTCATTGGTTTAAGTTTTTCAGTTAGCCTAGCCTTAGGTAACTTCTTAACCACCATGTACTAACTGCTGCGAGGCTAGACTATAGCCTTTATAGGGCCTACTAGGCTACTACTGGCTTAGGCCTCCGGGATCCAGTCAAGTCGCCCCATCGCAAAGTCGCCCCATACAAAGTCGCCCAATACAAAGTCGCCCCATCGCAAAGTCGCCCCAAAACAAAGTCGCCCCTGCACAGTCGCCCCATTACAAAGTCGCCCCATCGCAAAGTCGCCCCAACGCAAAGTCTCCCCAACGCAAAGTCTCCCCAACGCAAAGTCGCCCCAACGCAAAGTCGCCCCATCGCAAAGTCGCCCACGGTTTTATTTCGGAAGTGCCGCCGCTAGTAGTACGCTGTTTTAATCATATAGCGGTTGCGTTTGATATCGATTGCGTTGTTACTTTGGTCGCGCTAAATGTCGTATACATTATAATGTTTACCCTATTATATACATAATTTGTGTTTTAATTTTTATTTTACAGGTTTTAATGGAGTGATGTGCTTTTTAAAAATCATTAAAAAATAGTCCCTTGTTTGAAAGTTCTAAAAAGATTTCGAAAAGATTATCTCTGATTTATAGTTTCGAAAATGTTAATTTAATATGATTTTAAAATTAGTTACCAGAGCCACAATTACGAATCTTTCTTCAACCTACTCGTGGATACCAGCTCATTTTTTAGGGATAATATAATAAGTGTATAAATAGTAGGCCTTCGTATATTTACAGTAGTTAAAACAATAACAGCGTTGTAAGACAATAAATGTTATATAGGCTACTTAGGCCTATTGATCATTTTGCATTTATTGACAAGTTATGTGTCTATAGTTATTTAATTTTAATTATGACTTTTCAAAATGAAGAAATAAAATAAAGGGGATTTCTTCGCCGATATGATCGTTTTACACATGCAGGTATTTTAGTAAAATTAAAACGCTACATTTTGACCATGGAAAAGCCATCGTACAGTATGATTATCGTGTGCGTGTTTTTTAAAAAGGGGAATGAACGCGACTGATATCATCGTAAAACTCCGACGGGGTTTCCCCATCTTCAGATGGTGCGTTGTAGTGCGACAACGGCGGAGTAATTACGGGGGTTTCCCTCTCTGGTGAGAGCTAGCACTTTAGTGCGACCGCGGAGTGATTAGTTGGGGGCTTCCTCTCTGAGGATTGGGAGCGTGCCGATCATGTGACCTGAGACTACATGGCGGGGCTTCCCCTTTTATGCCTACACGTTCCGTGTTATTTTGTGTATCATTGCGACATTTTACGCACTTTTAAACTATTTTTTAACGTTTTGGGGCGACTTTGCGATGGGGCGACTTTGTGTTGGGGCGACTTTGTGTTGGGGCGACTTTGCGATGGGGCGACTTTGCGTTGGGGCGACTTTGCGATGGGGCGACTTTGCAATGGGGCGACTGTGTCAGGGCGACTTTGTTTTGGGGCGACTTTGCGATGGGGCGACTGTGTATGGGGCGACTTTGTATGGGGCGACTTTGCGATGGGGCGACTTGACTAGCATCCAGGCCTCCTAGGCCTATATAAATAGCTGGGGGGCCAAAGGCTAGGCCTAAATAGTTTGTAATCGTTAGGCCTAGAGCTAAGCTAGGCTGGGCTTAAGCCTTAGCTCTATGCAACTTCTATTTAAAATACTGACCTTCATTACTAAAATATGAAATAAAATTTAGAACAATTTAGACTGGCTTAGGCCTAGGCCTAGTAAATGTTAGTTGGTTGGTTGTTGTTGTTTACCCGAAACATGTTGATAAACAGCGCCACCAATAATAAAGGCGAATGACATGCATGATTGCACACACGTGTAAACATACAGCTTAAAATTGTACCTACACACGTTAATCCCGCGGCGGCAAACTAATCTGACAGTACGCTAGGAAAGCAGATCTAGGGCCTAGGCTGTGTGGATTTATCCCGACATACATTAAAATGTTTAGGTTTTGTCCTACCTGTGGCAATGTACTTGTCGTAGAAGAAGGTCCTCAATGCTTACGGTTTTCATGTAACACATGTCCTTTTATACAAAATGTTACAAGAAAGGTAAGACAGAAAAAAAGAGTATAAAAAAGAGGATATCTTATCTAGTTAGCCAGGCCTACTGCTAGCCTACTCGCATAGACCTTTAGTTAGCCTATTAGTTAGATTTGTATATCACTATCGGCGGTGCCCGGTGAATACCAATGTCTGTGACTAATACCTGACTCATACATGGTACAGCTCAGAGAACTCACTCGTTGAAAAGAAAACATTCTGTTAAAATTGATTGCTGAATATTTTAAACAATCACAATAACCACACTAGGCCTAATATACTTAGTCCAATTTTCGTTTTTTTCTTCAGGTTTCTTGTAAAGTTTATCCAAAATTAAAAGAACTAGATGATGTGCTGGGAGGAGCTTCAGCGTGGGAAAACGTGGACTCAACAGCAGGTATATATGGAAGCTGAATAATTTAATGCATTTAATTCTATTTCGTCTTAAACATGACATACCGTAAAACCTAGAAAAGAAGCCCATGGGCTTAAACCTCGAAAAGAAGTTCAAGTTCAAGTTCAAATTTATTCACATAATGCAAACATATACAAAATATAAAAGATACAAGTGGTTGGAAATTAAGTAAAAAATAGTTGCATTATGCCTGGAGAATACCATTTAAACCCCATGGGGCTTTAAGCCTGGATCCACCAGAAAGAATAAAAAAGTTAAAAATAATAATAATAAGCAAAGTGAAGGTACGCTACTGACAGACAGGGACGGACATGTACGACGATACAAACACGACAAGGACGACAGGAAGGACAAACTGAATTTATATGAGTTGCCTAATTAAATTTAATTATAAGTTATTAATATGATCAAAATAATTAATTTACTTTATATTTTGATATTAGATAAGATTTGTAGTTTATTTTTAGAGTATTATTTGTTTTGCTATTAGTTATTGACGGATTAAGAGAGTTCCAGAGTAGGGGACCGGTATGTAGTATAGAGTTAAGTATTTGCTTACTGCTATAGTTTTTGGAAATGTAGTTGTTTGCGTTCCTAGTGTTATATTTGTGTAGTTCGTTATTTTTATTGAAGAAACCGTTGAAAGTGGATGGTAGTTTGTTATTTGAGTACCTAAACATGAAGAGGGCAGTTTGCAATTTATTAATGTCAAAAATGTTTAGGGTATTTAGGGTGTGAAAAAGAGGTTTAGAGTGGGAGGGTATTTTGAGAGAGTGCAAATGCGAAGGGCCTTTTTTTGGAGTTTGAAAAGTTTGTCTATTTTGGTTGTTTCCGTGCTGGTCCATGGACAGAGAGTTCGATGTTTTGAGTTTGTGGCTGCCCATGCAATGTTGCAGTAAGAGAGATGTGGAAGTATTAGAGTATTATATAAAGAAAAAAGGATGTTAGACGGAAGAGTGAATTTAAGTTTATTTAGTATGCCAATAGTTCTTGAAATTTTGTTTGATATGTTATTAATATGGAGATTCCAGTTCAGTTTATTATCAATAATTACACCAAGAAAATGGGTGTGGTCGACTGGTTTGATGGGTATATTATCGATATAGATATTTGTATTTGTAGCATTATTGTTTTTATTTCCGGAAAAGTGAATGTAATTTGTTTTGCTGATGTTTAGTGAAAGCTTGTTGATTTTAAACCAGTTTGAAACGTTTCGGATTTCTCGGTTGAAAGTTTGAATTAAAGTGTTAGGATCTGGGCTGGAGAGAAAGATATTAGTGTCATCTGCAAATAGAACATAAGAGAAATAGTTTGAGGCATAAATCAGATCATTTATGTAGATTAGGAAGAGAAGGGGACCAAGAATAGAACCTTGAGGAACGCCACATTTAACAGGAAGGATGTCAGAGGAGTGAGAATTAAAAGAAGTGAATTGCATTCTGTCTTGAAGGTAGTTAGTAATTAGGGATAAAGAAATTCCACGGATGCCATAGTGGTTAAGTTTAGATAAGAGGATTGAATGGTCAATAGTGTCAAAAGCTTTGGATAGGTCGAGGAATAGGCCAATGGTGTGATGTTTATTTGATAGTGCGACAGAAATTTTATTTTGGATGTCAAGAAGTGCGAGATCAGTGGAGTGTTGTAAGCGGAAGCCATACTGGTTGTTTTGAAGAATGTTATGGGTAGAGAAGAAATGATAAAGTCTGTCATAGATAATGCGTTCTAGTATTTTAGAAAAGCAAGCCCATCTCGAAAAGAAGCCCCTCTCTACAGTTTGCAAAAGTACTCTCGAAAAGAAGCCCATCTCGAAATTAAGCCCCCTGGGCTTCTTTTCAAGATAGTATGGGCTTCTTTTCGAGATAGACTACTATAATATTAAGAATACATAGGTTTATTAACTGAACGTCAAAGGAACAGAAATAAACAATACAAACACGCGATGAAGAGTTACTGTAGTAGTAGGATAATTTAATGCCAGATACTTGTGATGCAGACTGATGATAATAATTAATATGTATGATCGCGTTTATCATACATTTATTTTACAGTTTATTGTCGTCAAAATGGTGCTTTGATCGCATCTTGTATCTTTTTCTTGTCTGCTTTGTATTGTAATAATAATTGATGATTATGTGATGGGTAAGATATGCGCAAGCGATAGGTGAATTCTTATAACAAAGTGGGTTGGCAATGCCTGGTCCATGATGAACACAAATCCATCGCTGCAAATTCGGTCGTTCAGAAAGTGTGAGATAAATGTAGCCCTTGATGGTTCTGAAAACAAAGAAGTATATGAGATGCCATCATCAACAGACGACACTCTTGAATATTCCATTGTGGATGATGACAACGATGATAACGAAATGATTGTATTTGACGGTGAATCATAGGACTTTTTTTTGCTTTTTATATTGTTTTTTAATTGGTATATTAAACATAATTTCATGGTTGAAAAAAGGTATCAAAAGTCATATATTATTGTAGTAGAAATTCCCAAAATTTACAGCATTCATTTCGAAAAGAAGCCCCCTCTACAGTTTGCAAAAGTAATCTCGAAAAGAAGCCCATCTCGAAAAAAATCCCATCTCGAAAAGAAGCCCACCCCAGAGCACTAAAAAAAGAATAAGCCCATGGGCTTCTTTTCGAGGTTTTACGGTATGCAGCAATAGAGTTATGATTATTGTTAGGGTATAAAAGGCTATAATAATAGTGTAATATAATTAGTGTTTGATAATTATTATTATTAATGTAAAATGAATCTTGTTAATTGCTACTGCAGTACTGTACTATACAGAAATAGTTTCTTGTTGTGCCATTTTAATAATAGCATAGACAGTGATACTGGCAAGTGAAGATATTTTGCCACTTGCTATAAAATCAATTATTACAGTATTAAATAACGATGACACATTTCTATTGCAAATAAAAATTGCCAGTTAGTAATTACGATAATTCTGCTTTGAAAGATCGCCTCTTCACAATGTTTCCCATACTATTGATAAATAAGAAATGAATTTTTTTTATAGCGACATTGACTTAATTATTTTTTTTACATTTTATAAATTAAGGGAAGTAAAAACTTTACTTCATTTAATTCTAAACAGATCAATTTTGTTTGAGAAAGAATTTACGAAAAGAGAAACTTTATTATAAGGTCCCATTTTTAGAAATGGCCTTTGTAACTTTCTTTTGGTGTAACTATCGTATGAAGAATATTTGATCTCTTAGTCTTAATGTATGATACAATAATGCTCTGCGCCATATACTTAAAGTCTCTTAGAGGTAGTAGTGCCAGTGCAATGTTTATTGAACATAGTGTCTCTTCCTTTAATAAGTATTGTACATGCGGAAATCTACCTATGGTTTCATGCAACGTATGTTGAATAGTGGTAACATCCTTGTTGCTTGTGTTTGCAAAGATGCTCCATAACACTTCAAAATGTATTGTAGATGGAGAAGCATTCTATATACTTAAGTTTAGAGTTAACGATTTTTCTTTTTCTGTTTATATAAGTTTATTAACATGGATGATATTTCCGAAATAAAAGAAATTGAATTGAAAGGAGTCGAGCTTAGCTTATAATGAAGGAATAAATGTAAAGTAGATTTTTACTAAATTAAATTTAAGAAAAACATATTTTAATACAATTATTATATTTTTCTTCTTTACTGTAGAAAAATGTCCAAAATGTGAACATCCTCGTGCCTTTTTTATGCAAATTCAGACAAGATCAGCTGATGAACCAATGACGACATTTTATAAATGTTGCAGCAATGAATGTGGACATAGATGGAGAGATTGAAATTTCCTTTCGGATTTTACCATATTGTGGATATTACCAAGTTGTGGTAGTGTTGCAATTTTGTGGACCTACCATTGTGGAAGTGTTACAGTATTGTGAAAGTTTTTCACCATGCCTGATTTGAAGAATCATGGTTTAGCAATATTCTGCAATATTATACTTTTCTAATTTGTGTTTTTAAAAAACAGTGTCTTGGAAAATTGCTATTCCGGCCATACAGTATAGTAGATTGAAATCAAAATTTGGATCATACAGTACTACGCGTATTGTTGTTGGAATTTGGCATTTTGACCATTGTACGATACCGTTGTTATAATTTGGCATTTTGACAATACTACGATACTGTCATTGGTTTTTTTACTGCACTACAAGCCTGTCATTCGTTCGGGATTTTGTCAATTCTACGAGACGGCCATTTCGACCATACCGCATGTCATTGCTATTGGCTTTTCGACAATTACTAAGATGTTTTTTTGTTGGAAATCAACCAAACTAACTAAACAGTACTGTTGCTGAAAAACGGAATTTCAACAATTACAGTGTTGCTGGAAACCCACATTTCATACAGTATACTGTACTTTTTTTGGAGATCAGCATTTTAACCAGTACTACGGTACTGTTAACTATTGGAAACTTGTATTTCAGCCATACAGTATGGTACTGGTTTTTGGAAAAAAGATTTTGAATTCATTACCGAAGTACTGTTGTTGGGTCAGCATTTCGACCATGGATACTAAGTACTTTAATATGAAATCGGCATTGCAATCATTTATAACACTTCTGTACGGTACTGTTTTTGGAAACCGAAATTTCAACCATACAGTACTATGGTACTGTTGTTGGAAACGGGAATTTCAACCATTCAGTACTAAGTGTACTGTTGTTGGAAACCGGAATTTCAACCATACAGTACTAATTGTACTGTTGTTGGAAACCGGAATTTCAACCATACAGTACTACGGTACTGTTGTTGGTTACTGGAATTTCAACTAAACAGTATATGGTACTGTCTTTGGAAATCGGCATTTTAACCATCCAGTCTTACAGTAGGCCTGTTGTTGGAAGCAGCATTTTGACTATCATTACCGTACTAAGGTACTGTTGTCGAATTTTTATCATACTACAACACTGTCATTTGGAATACAAACTGCAAAAGTGTCATTGGAAATTAGCATTTTTACCATAAGTATTGTCCTTCATCATCATAAATTTGGAATTGGCCACTTTTTACTCTACATGGTAAAGTGTTGTTGGAAACCAGTCCACTGTATTTTTAGTAACTTCCTACCTGTATGACACTGATTAAAAATTTAAATTGTTAACCACTATAATTTATTGAATTCTTGTTAACCTGTACTAAGACTTCTTGATTGGACATCAGCATTTTGACCAGGTACTGCTTACTGCAGATTGAAATTAGCATTTTTACCATACAGTACTACGGCAGCCTAATTGGAAATCAACACATTGACCATAGTACTGCCATTGGAAAAGGCATGTTGCTGATACTGTACAAACAATATGAATGTCATTGTGAGTCACCATTTTGACCAGACAATAAACTTTCAGAGAACTTTACTTTGTAGTGGAGCTGTAGCGTGGTGGTTAATGTGCTTGCCTTCCAATCCCAAGGTCCGGGGTTCAGTCCTGACCTATTGTCGAGGTTCAATCTTGACCTAGCCAGGGTTGTAACTCATGACTCTTTCAACTCCACTCCCTAACCCTCAAATGAGACTTAGTTTATAAGCACGGTAAATTATGAAAATGGTTTATCCATCCTGTAATTTGCGAGTTTGTGCTCGCTGTTGGATGAAATAAAAAAAATATCTTGCTATAAAACACATCACAACACATTTTTGTACCTACTACAATACTGATACTATAGTTGCGTAACGTTAGTACAGTACCCTGTTATACTAAATGTTTTTGAAAAATAGTTATGAAGCTGAAGCAGTTTTTCCACATACAGTAGGTCTACATTGTAGCAGCAGTGTAAACCACATTACTGCATACACGTATTATCTAGGAAAACGTAATTTCAGCAAAGATAGATTAAACTTTCTTCTGCTCATTGATATACGTTTTGCTTTACCAAATAGTTTGTATTACACATATTAAGTACAGTGACATTGAAATAAAACATCGACATTGTTGATATATTTAAATTACAATTTATTTTCACCCTTCTGATTTTATATAATAATACGAAAACTAATAAATTATATTGATATTACTAGTAATGAAAATAATTGTTGGAGTTATTTGTAGTTTGTTGTGATCGACGTTGTGCAGGTAGTGCCATTGGTGTTGAATACCATTTTCGATGATCTCCTACTGCTGTGCTCTTTTCGGCTTTGATGTGATGTTGTTGGCGATGTTTAATTAAATCTTCTTCGTTTCGTAAGACTCTGATTTCGATGTTGTGTTGCCGGTGTGGTTTTGTTTAATTCTGTTGATGTTGGCGTGGTTTTATGATGATGTTGTATGCTGCTGTTAGGACGTTTCGATTGTCAATGAGTTGTTGTTGATTGGTAATGTATTGTTCTTTTTTTTATGTCGGTGTTTCGCGTGTTTACTTCTACTGGTATTGTTTGGCTTTCCTGATGTGATGATTGCAACGTTGTCTGCTTTGTATGTATATTTATTATTTCGTTGTCACCGTTAAGCTTGGTTCCCACTAGAACGTAACGCAAGGACGTAAACGCAACGCAAGCGTTTTAACCAATGACAAGCGAAGTTATAGACAGTTAGCAATCACAAGCGAATAAGCCATCGATTGTGATTGGTCAATTTCACTTGCGTTGCGTTACGTCCCTGTGTTGCGTCGCTAGTGGGAACCACGCTTAAAGGGCAATACATATTGCCTTTAGCATTATGATGTTTTGCTTAGCTTATAGTTTTACGTAGTATTGTATTTCCAAGAACTATTGTTTTTTTTTTCAATTGTCTTAATATGATCACGTTACTACTGTAAATATTCTCGTACGTTGTCATCATGCCGAATCATAATTCGTTGTCTTATGTTCTATATCTAAATTAGGATAATTTCCATTTGTAGTGCTGCTAGATACATTATTCGTCTGACTAACTGTTTCAATAAATTCATCATCTGATTGGTTATTTCTGGCAATTAAGCAGTCTTCTAACCAATCCTCTACTCGCTTTCTTTCAACAGTTGGCATTCTATAAATTATATTATATGGCTTATAATTTCCTTTATCGTCTGAACTTCTCCTACGATTTTGTAAATGTGTAGAACAATCTAATCTTTGATTTATATCATCATTTGTATTTCTATGCAACGTAGTTGATTTGATGTTTGTAGGGTCGGTTTGTTCGGTAAAATCGTGTTTTGGTGTTGGCTTATTTGCTGCTGTGTTGGGAGGAACAGTGTCTGGCAAGTGGTCGGCTTGTAAAGATAAATGAAATCTCCGAAATTCCTCTTTCTTATCTATTGGTCCAAGCAGTTTCTTTCCAGTTTCTTCCCGTCTTTTTGTCAGTACAATAGGACGACTTTCTAAAACATTATTACCTGATATTTTTCCGTCTGTACTATCATTATGTAAACTACCCGAGCGTTTCCGATTTATCGGAGCTAATTTACGGTGTGTTTTTGGTATTGGAAGTGTACGCTTAGGAAATTGTGGAAGATCAAAAGTCGATGCGTGTTGATGTTGCATGTCTGATAACGTCGGTAAAGATCGACTTGATAGTTCAAGACTCGTAGCAATTTGGAGTGGTTGCTGTTCATTACTGTTCTTTTCAAGTAATTCACCAAGATAGACAGCCTCTGAGTTTATCTTACTGGAATGAATGGACGGTAATACCGTTGGTTCTGTCATGTTGCGACGAAGTTTGCGTTCTTTACGCGTTGATGATGTGATTGTCAACGCGTTGTCTATCTTGTCAGCTTTCATTGTTTGTCGGTTCATTTTGTCGGGAATATGTCCTTTCTGTGAGGTATGGTGACAATCAATCTTGCCTATTAAAGGTCCACCGACTTTGGTTTGTAAAGTATAGATCCATTTGTTCATTGTTTCAATACGCATTGAACAGTAAATAGGTCTTCTGTTTTAGTATTCATCTAAAGATTGGTGTTTAGTACGGCCACTTTCTAAAAGAAAAAAAAACATGTACAGTAATATACACACGGATAGGTAGACCTATATTAATGTCAAGAGTGACCGCGTTTAAACGGTAAGCTCAGAAAAGTGTTACCTTTCCAGGATGTTACATTATTTGCTATTAGATTAGTTCTGTACACTTTATTACACATTTTATTAAGAAAGAGTAAAATTGAAATACAATTCGCTTAAAGGAAGTGCTGCTGTTCCTGTAGTAGTAAGAACTACGTTATTTAGTTTTTACAGTAGTCAGATGTATTGCGTTAATTACGTACCTTGTGATTATTGTTATATACAGTACTGTATATCCAAGTTCGTCGAATGATTTCGAATTTAGCTGTTGCTAACCTTCTACTGTACTTCGTATAACGTATAATACGTTATTCCATGGTTTAATACTTTAAGCTACCATACAAACCAATGGTATATTTCTGTTGTAAAAGAAAGAATACATTAGGACAAAATATTAACAGAGCGTGTCCGTTTCAACTAAACATATATTGTTCCGGATTTGGTTGCTATGGATGAAGGTCTATGAATTGATGCAAAACGTTTTATTATAATAATTTACTAGTTGGTTTCCTCATATGGAATATTACAAGTAACGTACTATTGCACCTGTAATATGTGTTTAAAGCGGAAACCGATTCAGCTGCTTTCTTCACTGCATGTACAATACGTCAATATCACCATCGCGATTCATGTCAATCTTACACGGGCTGTTGCGAAGATCCAACATTTTACTTAGATAAACCGAATAATCGCACTGCTATCATAACCTAAATATTCGTAATAAGGCATAATACAATTGTAATATATTAACACAGTTGATAGCGTTCCATAATAGTCTAACAAACGGTTGATCAGTTTCCATCCATAAATTACTGTAGCTGGTACCGAATTTCAATAAAAAAAAATTCGATGTTTCCCCCTTAAATTTTATTTACCGACTTGTGGCATGTCCCAAAATATTGAGAAATTTACCATTGAATATTTAGCTAAATTTCCTTACCTTGTTACGATCATCACAGTTTATCCCGAACAAAACCTTGACTTAACATATTAATTTCTAATCCTAAATTAACATGTATATTTGGTTTTCTAGCGAACTAGTTGATTTAATTGTAATGCAGTGACGGAGTGTATTCAACTATACATGACAAGATACGCTTACGTGACAAATTATATCGTTCGTCCTACATTTTGGTACCGTATTGCTAAATACACTTTGTTTCATGTGGTGCGTTTACAGTTTAAATACACAGTGTTTTCCGCTCAGTTTATGGCAGCACGATCTGTCTTTATCCCGCCTCTTTATAACCAGGGATTTTAACAAACATGTGAATGAGAGAAGTTGCCATAGCAACATGAGACGCCTTAGAACAATCTCATAGTCGCTTGTCGTTGTCCCTCTGGAGACCTTGAATACACATTGTATTGTTAATAATGTTTAATCTGAGTTATATCTCCGCACATTTCAATGCAAAGAATTATGTTTATATATGGATTTTTTTTAAATATGACGTACGACTTGACACAACTGAATCACTGAATAGTTGCTATTCTAAAAAGTCAGACACCCGATAGGAGTAACTTGAAGTACTTCACTTTTCTAAGTGTTTTATTTTACAAGTGGTTATTGATATAGGCCTAAGTGGTGATTATATAAAGTACAAGACTACTGGATTTCTTCAGCATTGGGCTTATACTAAGGGCGTATCGGCATAAGACGATGCACTGCTATATGAAGAAATGATTGTATAACCATTACATTGATTCAATTAAACATTCGTAGGTCTATGTGCCGTTCCTGTTCATTTTCTATAGTTCCGTAAATATTTGTTTTGAGTTGTGTCATTATTTACATATACATCTCAGTGTCACAGATGGGTATGTTTCTATCTAATAAATTTGAATTTAGAGTTAAGTTTTTTTAATGTGATCATCACGCTGTAACAGGCTTATCACTTCCCATTTCTCGTGGTCTTTTAAGCTATTTGCCCATATTCACGTGAGTGCCATATTGAACGTTCAATTTCAGAAGATAATGTTAATAATTCCGGGAGGTTCCACATACTTTCTGGTGAGCCAGGAAGTCTCTATGCTAATAATTACGGGATGTTCCACATACTTTCTGGTGAGACAGGGAGTCTATATCATTATGTAAAAGGTTCTTTGGTATTGCACAGCTTTACTAAAAAACTTTGTAGAGGGCGCCTACACCATCATTCTGAAAACATACCATAAAACAACAGTATACAATGTTGAATTTGCAAAAATGTTTTTTTATTATTATCAACCCGGGCATTAGGCCTATTAATATTAATAAGCTTAAGTAAATTTCAAAGTACAGTAGCTTAATATACAATTAATTATTTTGTATAATACGTTTACAGTATTGTATTATTTCTTATATGATTTTTATTTAGGTTATCGACGACAAATAATTAATGAAATTTTGTTTCGTTGATTGTATTATTCCGTTAACGTTTATGTAAATAAGTTAATTGATTTTGAATTTAGGTTCAGTAGAAAATGAATCATTTTAGGTGAATAGTTATCTGTAATATTGAGAGGAATTTGCTTTATGCCTTATGGTTGATCGATATGTACTTGATGCCGTCGGCTTCATTATGGCACATCAGATCATCCCCACCATCTCCATTCACATCTGAAACTAACACATCATTGCCAGATGTACACCAGTTTTGTTTACGGGTCCAGCTTTTAGTTGATGAAAACGAACCGTTGTACAGAGAGAATGCTATCCAGTAAGGACCATTTGTGTCGCTGCACATGATGTCGTCGCGGTTATCTTTATTGAAATCTCCAATGCTGAGCTTAGAGTTCGAATGCTTGCACCAACCCATACTTCTGCTCCATGTGGCAGAGGTGAATCCACCAGTCACTGTGGCTACTGCTACATATATGTAGCCATTTGAGTAGTCGTGGCAGAGCATATCAACCCTTCGGTCTCCGTTGAAATCTCCAGTATACACTCTTTGATATGTACCTCTGCACCAACTCATACTTCGTGTATAGCGATATGTTGTAGAGGTAGAAAAATAACCAGTGTATAATGCATAATATATTGCAATGTAACCCGAACTTTGTGTATGGCAAAGAATATCATCCCGACCGTCTGCGTTGAAGTCTCCAATATATACTTTATCAGTAGTGGCCTTGCACCAACTGGGACTATACGCCCACGGGTTAGCAGTGAATACACCCCCGGGTTGTACCAAAGCAACCCAAATCTGACCAGTCTGAGGGCGATGACACAGCATATCAGATCGACCATCGCCGTTGAAATCACCAATGTATAGATCATATCCACTTACGTAACAAAAATTCATCTCTCTTCTCCACGACCTGTCACCATTAAAAGAGCCGTCACAACTAAAAGTAAAAACAAACAATACTGTATAAATAAAAAATCAACAACAATAAAACATAAAATGATCGTTTCAGCAAACTGTTATTGTTATTACTGATAGTTTATATCTATTTTATCTGTATCTAGGCCCTAGATATACATACATTATGGCTGTACATTTTAATGTACTGTACTACATTGCTGCTTTTTACATAACTGATTGTTGACTGTAATAGTTTTGTTGTTACTCTCCTGAATCTATTGTGTATTTCGATATCATACTAGAAGACCTATCCTTCGCCATCGAAGTGTACACTACATTGTTGTACAACACTGATTCAACACTAAATGGGTGGTGCCTTATTTCTCGACCACCAATGGTTTTAAACCCTGTGCTCATTCGACGGTACTTTCTGGCAGATGATTTTTTCTTACCTTGCATAGTATATCTTTTTCGAGCCAGTCTTGGAATTGTGAAACATAAGATCTTCATTGCCATCACCGTCGAAGTCTCCTGTAAACGGTTTGTGTTCAGGTCCTACGCAGAATCCCATCTCCAGTGTGAAAGTTGTACCAAGGAATACATCACTGGCAGAAACTGTGAATTATACGATTACATTCAGGTACATTCATTTTGATTTACACTTACTTCTCCATGCTCCACTATTACTTCAGAGTAGAGTTTGTATTGTAATCATGATTTTTTTAAATGAGACTGTAGACTATTGTTATATTGTAATTTCATGTATTGTCCACACCACCTGTGTGCAATTCAGTTCAGTTAGGCTGTGTGCAATTCAGTTCAGTTAGGTTGTGTGCAATTCAGTTCAGTTAGGCTGTGTGCATTTCAGTTCAGTTAGGCTGTGTGCAATTCAGTTCAGTTAGGCTGTGTGCAATTCAGTTCAATTAGGCTGTGTGCAATTCACAGTTAAGCTGTGTGCAATTCACAGTTAGGCTGTGTGCAATTCAGTTCAGTTAGGCTGTGTGCAATCCAGTTCAGTTAGGCTGCAAGCCACAGGTTAGTCCCCACATTAACATTTATACATTTTTAAGGTATTACTTGTTGCTCAACCATTACATCATATTCATAATATACTGTATAATACGGACTTTGACAATTTAAATTTAACGACCTACCTGATTTTGTAGAAATACTTGTTTCGGTTAGTTCTTCTATTTCAGTTTCTGGAATAATGAAATGTTGATATAATAAGTTTTGATAATATATAAATAATAACAAGACATTCAGGATGTAAATTCGCTATATTGGGAATTTAGAGGGCTAGCCGTGGTGTACCATACAAATTATTGTTTTTTTTTAAATCTGTTTTGTTTGTTTTCTTTGTATGGTATCGGGTATCGAAAAAAATAAAATGACAATTCCATCTTTTTGCAAGATTTTACTATATGTTGGTTACCCCTGGACGCAACACAAAACGTCGTATGTTCAAGTAACTTGACCAATCACATGACTGTAGTTTATGTGATGATCTGTCGCTTGTGATTGGTCAAATGTCTTGCGTTGCGTCCTACAGCAGTGGAAGCCAATCTAATCGAAAGCAAAGAGTTCACGTTTTATGTGAGTATGTGAGTTTTTAATAAACTCAAACTATATTTGCATTTAATTTTGGTAGCAAACAAATTTAACTAGATTTAATTCGTCACTATGACGAATTATAGGTTATATGCATTGATTTAAATAAAGATAATTGATTTGTAAAAGATATATTGATTGATTGATTTTCTCAGAATCTTTAATTATTTATAATATATGATAGGATCTTGCTAACGCAAATACAATAGCCGGAACCACAATCCGATCAAAGATCCCTCTGCGTATAATGTCATAAACCACGTTTGTTACATAATAATAAAGACATAAGTTA
This sequence comes from Antedon mediterranea, assembly GCF_964355755.1. Classification (NCBI taxonomy): domain Eukaryota; kingdom Metazoa; phylum Echinodermata; class Crinoidea; order Comatulida; family Antedonidae; genus Antedon; species Antedon mediterranea. Next base: position 33,872,330 of record NC_092670.1, on the reverse strand, counting down.
AATATGACCTGACATTTATGAGTACCAAATTTTGTTTAATTGTGATTCATGCTTGTGAAGATATAATTACAAACGTGATTTCGTTAAATCGCGCGTAGACCGCGTAATTTTTGATTGCGCACCATGAAAACATAACCACATCGATTCCTGGCCATAAGGAATATACTCTGAAAAATTGACTATAGCTAGATGAAACTGATATCAAGATAATTGACGGGCAAAATAGTGCCAAGGAAAGAATAAATAAATAAATAAATAAATATCCTGACAGAATCAAGAGGTTATATGCATGATAATACATATAACCTAATTAATGAGGGAGAGGAGAGGAGTAATTTTACATTTATTGTTTACCTTCTTTGGTAGAAGTACTTTTTTTGGCCGGTTCTTCTTTCTCATTCGCTAAAAAAAACATTTAAATAACAGAATATTAATTAAACAATCTTTGAACTTGCTCTTTACATACAGGTGGCAGTTGTTGATGTTTTATTGATTTCCACAAATAATACATAATATATTTCTTTATAAATAATTAATTAGGCTAAGTATAAATGTGGATGGTGGTAAAAAATAATAAAAATAGACTTTATGGAGAGACCACCATTTACAAAATAGAAAAAACATTAGGCCTACATTGAGGTTATAGTACAATAATTAATTGGAAAAATAAATAAAACATTTGTGAATCTAATTTCTATTATTTACCTGCTTTTGTTGAAATACTTTTTTCGGCTTTTTCTTCTGGTTGACTCTCTGAAACAATTGAAAAAATGACAAATTTATAACAAATAAAACCAATATTTTTGCCTATGACTCCAGTATTTTTTAAAAATATGTTTGATATTAGGCATACAGTCTACAAATCTGCTCTTATTTTGTTTTTCATAGTGCTTGTATATATTGTGGTAACTAATTGTTGGTAAGGAATAATGAATAGTCCTAATAATGCACGAGGCATTGTTTACAATAATAAAAAATCAAAAAAATCATCAACTTATTATTAGTACCTGTTTTTACTGAAATGCTTTTTTCTGCTGTTTTTTCTTGCCCACTTTCTGAAATAAATAAATAAACATTAGGATTGACACATTTGTCCATATATATTTCAAATAGGACATTTAACTAAAATGATTACGGTATCGAATAAAGCTAATTGTTATTGCCGTGAAAACAATGACTGTATGAACGTAGGAGGTCTACATGAATAGTATCTCCCGATTGCCATTGAACAGAACTCCATTTTGAATACTTTATACATTGTATATCGGATTGAACTGGTTCTACCAAGGCAGAGTTTACGTGGAGAGTTTTAAATGGCAACATTTCCTTTATCCGGTTTTATGTACAACGTTTTCACCATAATTACATGAATACATCTGTTTCCACTAAGCCATATATATTTTTTTGGAGACCCGATTGATAAACAAATGCTTTTAGAAAATAAGTATAGTAACAAGTGTACATTCTAAAATGTCTTATGTGTTTACCTGTTTTGGTGGCAGCACTTTTTTCGGCAGGGTGCTTTGCCACACTCGCTGAAATAAGTAATAAAGTGTATTATTATTATTATTATTAACAAAACGTAATAGAAATTGAATTTACAAAAAAGATATTAAAGATGAATTGTACCGTAAAAACATGGAAAATGAAGATTAATAAAACATATTTTGAATATGCTATTTTGCAGTTTTAATAAAGTTAATCAGAAAGATTAAGATTTTCAATAGAAAAAAAAATTATGAAAGCACTTGGCAAAAGATATCAGGGAAAACTATACTCGGGCTCACTACTTGATATTTCGGTCCATGTTAAAATATTTAATTTAATATCTCATATAATGGAAGATACTGTTGTAAGTCATATTTTAATATAATAAGCTTTATTGTGACACGTCCAATATATCAATTTTTCTGAAAATTAATAGGCATGTTATGTAAGTATATACCAACCAACCCACACACAGTCAGGACGATAAATTAAACAGCGTGAACGCCATCGTGTTAACAAACAAAGCAATTACTATTTATTATTTGGCGAAATTCTAAAAAAAATCGTAATCGTAATGGTTTCACTTGTAATAACACAAAATAAACGATTAAATTCAAGCAAAACCTTTTAACTTCCAGTCAATTTGACTATTTTTGGCCGGCTTTAAATTACGGAATGAATAAATAACGGAAATCAATTTAGAGCAAAAAGTATCAAGACATGAAATGAGATTATCCTGCAGATGTGTTGGCGCAGAACCAACAACTAAAACTAGAGTGGATATGTTGTAGATAATACACTGTTCAATTCTAAGCCCATGAAGTCAAATACGCCCTTGTAATATTATATTGTTGCATTATGGAATGCGGATAAATTCTTACCTGCTCCAGATGTATGCAGAGTGTATATCAGACAGAGAAGCAACACTAACTTTGTTGAGAGATTCATCTTGTAGAGCAATGTTACAGCTTCTGAACCAGATCCAGAAATGACATTGTATCGTTTTGGAACCGTTTATATGTTACTCACGGATTCTGTTGAATTGATTAAGAAGATGTTAACGTTGATAAGACGTCATTTATGATCACACATCCGGAGTTCTTCATTCAATTTATACAGATAAATAATGATAAAAGACAAACACTCATAAAGAAGGGGAAAACCAAATACCATGCCTGACAACATACCCTTTAATATATGGGAGAGATAACGGCAAAAATTATATTACTACTAATATGCTTATATAGTGTAGGCCTATTATGAAGTAAATGAATAATAAAAATGTTCTAGGTGAACAGTTCGTGCACATATGCCGAAAGTACCAATAACCAATGAAATTACCCAGCAGCAACATTGCACTGGGCGACTTCGGCTATCTTCTGTCTGCGTAGGCATTTTCTAAACAATGATTTGAATAATGATAATGGATCAAATATTAAAGGTCTAATTGACGGATACTACATAATGCAACGTAAAAGGGGTTTTACCCATGATAGGAACAGATAATGTTAACAGATAATAGATAGAAAAATTACCTCCAAATTGAAAGCGGACACAAGTAGTGTCCGAAATGATTGGTTCTTAAAATAGCACGATTGCCAATGGATGACCCGCCGGTGTTGTACTGGTTAAATATACCACACATAGAAAAAAATAGATAAATAAGATGACAACATCTTCAAAGGTAAATTTTTTGTAGTAAAACAATAATATACTAAATAAATTAAATAGATATTAAATAAGTAACAATGTTCCTGGCACGCCAACGTAGGGCAAATAACTTACCGATTACTGATAAATTAATTAAGTATTTACATTTATGCAGTTCCTTGGGGGCTAGAATTTAACACTATTTTCATCTGTGTAGAGGTATGAACTTCGGGGGATATTGAGAGTGGGGAAAACACCTGTCAAATAAATGAAATGTATATCTCTGTAGCAATATAAATATTATATTATACTGTTTAATACACAAATCGTCTTGGCGTAATAAACGGGACAAATGTATAACACTTGCGGTTGAATGGCCTTACAATCAGAACAATTCTAGAAAGAAAGTTATATTTTCTGCTTATATTTTTGATAAAACGAAAGAACACATTTTTAAATGTTAACTTCTCATAACCGATACACCAGATCATGTCATATATATACTTTTATACAAATTCCAAAACAATAGGATTCCGTTATCTTCAAAAGACCTTTAAAAGGATGTTCTGATAACTTTTAAGATTATAGAACTTCTAATGTTTGATTTGGTTGATCGGTTGATCTTCTAATGTTTGATTTGGTCGATGAAAAAACAACATATTAATGTTTTTTTTTCATCCACGTCATTATAATAATATAATCATATATTATTTATACAGATAAAGAATGTAGCGTGACTTGCTGTTGCTACCTAGTGTTTACACATGTCAATGACCTTATACCTTTATGATTTTATTTACACACCGCTTGTTACCAGTCTAGGTAGGGTAAAATCACTGATAATTATTCTGTCTTCTATTTCTCTACTCATAGAACCCAAAGACATGTATGTGTTATGGAATTAGACTTTGAATCACAAAATATTTACCTTCGTCGACATTTTCGTCAGTTTTTTGTTATAGTATTATCACCAAAACACAGATGTAATTTTATTCTAATACCTTTTAGTTCTTATTGGACGAACAACCTTTCTTAATAGTACTGACGCGAGTCGACTAACTTTGTCTTTAGAAAATGCTAATAAAGTTATGAAAACCTTTCAATTTCAAAAACATTGAAAAATGATGATGTATTATTTCCTTCTAGAACGTTGTCATATGATAATGGCTGTTTGAATGTTATGATTCTTATTCTTACTCAACATGCACCTAATTCAGGTTCTGTTAATTCTCTCAATTATCTCATCATCTCTAAAAAACACTCTCAGTTTGAATTCTTTGATATGCTAACTATGCCGTTGCTGTTTATGCCTCTCCCATTGTCTGAATTTCATCTCGCCTTTAAATACCACTTAGGCCTATAACATTGCTTCATTTTTGTATACTATATACGATATTGAGTAAATAGTATATTTTACATATATAGGTATTTTTCCAGTTAAAGACTACTTTTGGAACAGTATTGCTTAAAGATATTGTCCTCCTGAACAATATTTGTTTCCCATTTATGCCATTTTAATGTCACATAATAGTTATTCACTTTGACAAAAATTAGATGTAATTTAAAAGCAAAAAAAAAAAAAAAATAAAAATGGCTGCCAGCCAATGCTTTTTTGTTGTTGAATTTAACCGTTTATTTCGTCAGTGAAACCATTATTTTTGTTTCATTTTTTTTTTCTATGGAAGTGATTAACTCGGTAAAAACAACAAAATGGCTTTATTCAAAGTCTGATTTTTCAGACTTTATAATTCTCTCAACTAACCAGGTTATAACTGAGGTAGGTATTTTGAGATAGAAATTTTCATAACGGTTTTTCTAGACCAGTTTTTGACGAGGAATCAGAGTATGTTAGGTAAATGGGCCGTAAACTGAGAACTTTTGCGTGAAAGCGCTTTTTTAAATGGCTGCCAAAATTAATTAATTAATAGATTATTAATATAATATTCAGTATTGTTTTGTTTCTGAAATATCTTGAGTATTAATTACACTACATATATATAATAATTATTAGGACAGAATTTATAAACCTATATTTTCAATTTAAATTTAAGATTATGCTATCAAAATAATGTTGTAACGTGCCTTTTTCGATAGGTTTAAGAATTAACCGTTATTTCAAATTTAATGGTCTATTATTGAATATTTAATGTTATATCGACACTGGAGTGACCCACACGCTTGTTAAGTTATATTACCCACCGTATTTGGTTTATTATTTGCCAAGTATAAGCGATGGCAGTTTTGTTTGGCCATTTGCAGGCAAACAGCCACCCGGTAATAGAAAGTATCGATATAATGATGGTATGCTTTTACAAGCTGATTCCTAACTTCCGGTGTTCATGCTTAGTTAATAAACCGGGCACGTCCCTACACACTAAACGTCAAATCCACTATTATATATATATATATATATATATATATATATATATTATATAGAAACCGTGTAATTAATAATAAAGATGCCTGTCTTTAGTTGTTGGAGGGATTATAATCAGAGACCAAAACTACTAAAAACCACTAAAATCTGAGTTCCAAAAGTGGTCTTTTGATTCGAGGGACACCTGTGTAGTACCAAGGCAATATGACAACAGGGCACGTTTCGCCAAGCTAGGAACTCGTAAAAGTTATCTGGTCTGGTTGCGACAAATACAAGCATTACTGTACCATGTACATATTCTCCGCATCGCGCGCTTAAAGCTTGGTGGTTCCCACTAGAACGTAACGCAAGGACGTAAACGCAACGTAAGCGTTTTAACCAATGGCAAGCGAAGTTATAGACAGTAGTTAGCAATCAAAAGCGAATAAGCCATCGCTTGTGATTGGTCAATTCACTTGCGTTGCGTTATGTCCTTGCGTTGCTTCGCTAGTGGGAATCACGCTTTAGGGGTGTGGAACTGTCGTGTCGTGGCCACATACAAACCCTTTGATTTTAGGAGGTCAGCATCCTGTTGTTAAATTGCCCCGGTAGTACTACAGTATAACGTAACCGTCCCTGAATGAACTCACGTTGACATTTTATTATCGCCAATCAAATAATTGTATTTGATTATGGGTAGTGACGTGTACATACTGTTATATTATGGAACCGTGCCTACTTAATGTAGATAAAAAATATAATATAAAGTCAACAACATGTTAGTGTAAAGTGTTAGCACGTCATATAGGTGAACGGTTCTCTAAAAACATAATTGTGCTATATTGGATTATGCTGATAATCACGACACACACATACTTCACACTTTTATTCGAATTATTCGAATTATTACTGTATTACTGGCTAGGGTTATTATTGTTATGGAAGAAATTTAGATAAAGTTTTGGGAGGTGGAAACTACTTCAATTTAATTTTTTTGAAATAATTTTTAAATGATGGGGCTATAATTCTTTATGAAATTTCATTGCTGAGAAAATTATATATTTTGAGAACCAGTGACTGAAAATTTACGTTCCATTTTGTGGAAAACACCTATACGCACTGTACCTATAAGTTGTAGAAAAAAATGTTTGTTTCAAGAACACAAAAAATAAATCAGGTGATAAGATAAGAAGCATTGTGAACGAAAGGAAGACCAATAAAAGCATAGCTCGTAACAGATGGTCACCTAAGAAAAAACAATATAAAAAGTAAAGTTTGGAAAAGTTGTTCCAGATTTTGTTGGTATAACTGTTAGGAAGGGTCACTAACATATGCTAATTTTGCACCATTTAAATAGAATTGTTGTGTTGTTACAGTAATCTACTGTGTCGGACCAACAGAGACCAGTATATTCCTTGGGGAGGACGAATGTAATCTTCTGACATTAAATCTAAAACAATGGAGATATGTATACTAATGTTTGAAAAATCAAGATTTTCTCGTTTGGAAGTTAGCAACTCAGCCAATCAAATATCAGTTTGATGTCATGTGACCCTTAAAAATGGCAGCTTCCAATAACAAGGACAATAGGATCAGATAGTTTCATATTGTAGATACGCAAAGGTCGATTTTTGGGGACGATAACGTTGGCATTTTCCCGTTTATTACGACTAGAAATAAGGTACATTTTACCCTAAATATAAAGTTCAAGTTAAAATTAAAAGTGGAAATTTCGAAACTCTAAATAACATTTGAACTTTAATTTAATTGTTTACCGAAAGAACATTTTATTGAGTAAAATGGATGTGTTAAAAGCAATACATTTTGCGCGGCGTTTGAATGCGAGGCCCCTAACTAGCCTTGTAGGCTTACCACCAGGGCCAAGCGATTCAGAAGGGCCCCACAAAACAGTGGAGGGGAAGATACTGCTGTAAATAATAAAACGGCTATGTCGTCTGTTTATGTTACGCTCTAGTGAACACAGAATCGTCGTCATTTCCCTAACCGTCCCGAAACAACGTACACTTTGTACTGCCCAGAGAGGGCTTGAATCTGGAAATTATTTATGATCCACAATTGTTTTTCCATTTTTTCCGCCTATCCCAAAATAAAGTATACATTTTGACTGTAGATACAACACAACAAACAGAATTTGAACATGACTTGTTGCTGAATGCTAATTTTATTGATACTGGTTAAGCATAAAATGAATATATAACTTATACTTTAAACATTAGTATTTTATAATTATATTCAGTAATTGTGTTCTGGAATCGTAAATTTATATAATAATAGAAATTACGCATTCCTTTAATTTAATGATTAAGTAAGATTCATAAAATCTAAATTTGAAATTTCACCCAAAGGGAATATTACGTTAAACTATTGAAATATTTATAATTTGTTAACTTGTTATTCTTCATTATACTTTGATCAAATTGCTTATAAGCTTACTGTGTAGTAGCATGAATTTTATTTGGGTAGGGCCTAATCAAGTACATCATATTATAAGAAATGCTTAAAACCTTTTGTTCAAAGATATGTACCTAACGCCAAAGGATGAACTTTCACACAGCAAATCGTCGCCACCATCTCCATTCACATCGGCAATTAACAGCTTGTTACTGCTGGACGTACACCAGGACGTCTTACGCCGCCACCCTATAGTTGTAAATAAACCACTGGTTTCAGAAAAGGAAATCCATTTCGGGCCAGACGCATCGCTGCACATCAAATCGGCTCGTCTATCTTTATTGAAATACCCGATTCTAAGCTTAGTATTCGTCAATTTGCACCATGAATCAGTATGCACATGCTTCTTTGTTGACAAAGTAAACTTGCCGGTCGCGGATGCTAATATGACCTCAAGGTGCCCATTTGCCAAGTGACAGAGTAAATCAGCCTTCCTATCTCCGTTGAAATCTCCTGTAAAAAGTTTGTCAGAACCTGTGCACCAATTCATTTTTAGTTGCCAACCTACGTTAGAACTGGTGCCGCCATATATAATCTGCGTGTATTTATTGGCGCTACTACTGTGACACAACAAGTCATCTCGGCCGTCTCCATTGAAGTCAGCTACAAATATTTGATCATATTTACACCAATAATAGTTATAATGCGAGGTAGTACCGGTGAATACACCTAGACGTTGGGCATAGCTAATCCGTCTGTAACCAGTTTTCCTATCTTGGCACAGCATATCAGATCGACCATCACGATTGAAATCGCCTATAAACAGTTGTTCTCCGCTGTGATGACACCAATCCATTCCACTTGTCCAGGACTGCTGGCTATTGAAAGTACCTTTGCAACTGAATAAAAAAAAGACACAAAAACACACATAAATGAAACACAAATCTTTTGTCTTTCAAAAACTACTTGCATCATTCATTTTCATTATTGTGTTTATAGTGAAGAAATTAAGCGAACATCTCCCGAAAGCACACTTTTTCTGATTATGAGAGATTAAAGTTTAAACTATAATACGCGCATCGCTTTCCTCAAATGCATTGGTCAGAATTTGTTAGTTACCTTGCATAATATATTTGCTTTGAGCCCGTGACCGTATTGTGACACATCACATCTCCGTTACCGTCACCGTTGAAATCGCCAGTGTATGCCTTCTGAGAAGATGATGAACACAGAGCTGAAATTCTGGTTGTTGTACCCACGAATACATCAACAGTGTGTTCTGCTGTATAAAACATGACATTGAGTTGAACGTTAGATATGTAGCATGTGTATTGAGAATGATTCCTTTAAAATGCTCTGTAATTATTCCGCCTTGTATCAATAGGTACCACGCATCATCTATCTTTTTAAAACATTTTCTTGGTAGGGTAATTGTTACAAAAAGCACTATACATTTAACTTTTTTATTTTACCTAAAGTGTTTATGTATGCCTACTTAAATAAATCAGAATCGATGTTTAGTTAAATTTTGTTCGAATTTTAAAATGTTTACAAACCTCTGAACGTTCAATTGTACCGTTTATTATCACCATGAAATATCACTTTCCTTTTCAGTAGAACTATACTAAACAGAATAAGTAACAAATCAAACTGACATTTACAAAAAAAAATCGTACCACTGTACTTACATAATTCACACACGTAGTGCAGGTTAGTGCTACAGCTTAAGTCATTCCATGTGTACTGATAGCCTTTGTAAAGTTCAACACAGCCATTCCCTACATTGCTTGGTTCACCTGCTCTGAACTCTTTAAAATAATAATAAGAAAGGAAAGATAGTAATATGTTTTATTATATCTTGCCATTAGTATCTATTGGTGCACTGTCATGTATATTTGTCTTTCTGGGGGCCTACTCTTATTGTAATTCTTAATATTTTAATAAATAAATTATTATTTTATTATTATACTTTAATACATGATCATTTTCTTTTTCCAACTCTCGCTCTTTGTTAACAAACTTTACAATATACATAATGTTTATATAAGATTTAAACAAAATTAAGATTCCCTCAATTTAGAATTTTAAAGATAACGTAACAGATGTGAGTGATTTAAATTGTATACCGTAACAGTTATCTTTATTTTTTCCCTGTTTCATATATTTTTAAAACTGTCTTTCAAAAATGATTGTATACCTTAAGTATATATTCGTTCTTACTTTTATAAGTTGAACTTTCGCCAGTTTCTACCCAAGAAAAGGATCCTTTCGAAACTTCCTTCAAACCAATCCATGAGCTTTGTACAATAAGGCTACCGATGAAGTTATTTTCATAGATATCCTTGATGACAGTAAGATCAGCTCCGTAACTCTTGCATCGAGATCTAGCTGTTTGCCAATTTGTCGGGCTATTAAAGTATCTATAACAGCTTCCCTTATATGATGTCCAGTAACTTGGGCATCCTTTAAATAGCAATAAAAAAATAAAAAACACATGTAACACAGTAGATTTTACATTAAATATTGTACTCTTTTGCAAAACAACAATTATTGTATTGTGTCTTTTTATATTTAACAATAAATGAAAATAAAAAGAAGTTGACAGGATAAGGTAAATTGTTTCTCATAGAAAGAAAAACAGAGAAGCAACATTCGGTCGAAGATCAATCTTGACAAAAACGTTGCTCGGCAGTGTTCCTACATCGGTGGCGTAACGGATATAAGCGCTCACTGGCTATACTCAGGGGCTCCGGAGCTTATGGAGGCCCCTGAGCAGTGCCCAGAGGAATTAAAATATGTCGAAAAAGCTAAAAACACCCAGCTTCCAGAATTGGAGAGCCATTTAGGATTCCTAAACCGGGGGCCTCGGGCCTCTGCGTTACGCCACTGCCTACATAAAAATACATATATTATTAGTTAAAACTTTTGCAGTAAACAGTAATTCAACATGGATTGTTGCTATCTGTTTGTTTAAAACTATATAAAATACATTACCTTTAGTTACGCTCTTTTGTACTAGTTGACTTTCCAAAGCTTCTGAAATGAAAATATATTTTTTCAGAATTTTGCTCTAAATTTTACGTGTTTTCCATAATTTCATAACTGTAGTTCATGATTTTTATCCATGATGGTATCAAATCTGTTAGCAACTCTTTGATAGTTTTCAGTTTTAGGTAAAAAGCATGACAAATGTGTCGGGAAGCATTGTCAGAGTAACCTTTGCACTAAGGTTAAATTTATATTTTGTTTACCTGCTTTTTCTGCTAAACTGTCTTCGGCCTCTATTTCTTTAGTTCATGATATTTTTACTTGTCATGTTTAATAATTTGTGTTGTCTCCCCTCCCCCCCCCCCAAATACATAAAAAATAAAGATTAATAAAAAAAAAAGGTAGATAGGACATTTCGCAGTTTTAATAAGTTAATCACTTCAGTATAAATAAAAATTATAAAGTAATATTGTTTTCACAGTTACATTTAACCAAAACCCTTTAACTTCCAGTCACTTTGACTATTTTTGCTATTACAGTTTTTTAGGTAAATAATTTTCTTTATCCAATTTTTGATGAGTATCGTAACTATTAAAACCATTTTTTTTTCAGGGGCACAATATATCTTTAACAATAGGAAAAATTTAATTGAGACACAAATATTGTCAAATTAAAATTACTATTAAATCCCCAAAAAATATAAATCAGAAATTACGGACTTTACAGAAATTAGTATGAATTTGTCGTAGCCAATCCAAGATGCAGAGTGAATTGAGTTCAAACCTGACCTACGAAAAAATGCAATGATCGTATAAAATCGTTTAGCAACTCTTTTATCGTTTTCAGTTTTAGGAAAGAAGCATGACAAATGGTTATGTGTCGGGGAACTATTTTAGAAGCATTGTCAGAGTAAGTTTTGCATTAAGGTTAAATTCTCATTGTGTTTACCTGCTTTTTCTGCTAAACTGTCTTCGGCCTTTATTTCTTTTACATCGTCTGAGTTTTCAGCATTTTCATCGACTGTTCGAATTTCATTACTTGTTTCTGCAACACCATTTTCGGTTATAACGTCACTTACTTCTTCGTCAACCTTTTCGATCGTTTGTTTTTTATCATCTGCTTTTTTAATACTTGTTGTTTTATCTAATTGTTCTTGCACGCTTGCTGGAGGAATATTATATATTAAAGTTGTATTATAAAATATACATACAACGTTATATGGTTTACAATGCTTTTTTAAGTAAGAAATAACATAATGAGTCTCTTTTGCTAGAATTCCTAATGGAATATTTAAGACTATACCCATCTAGTGTCTGTCAAGGCCTATACAAGTAGACGTACCAAGCAAATTCCAAGCAGGCCTAAAAGTAGACTATAAGCTAAAAACTTACCAGATCTAGAGCCATGTAGAGTAAAGCAGAGAAGCAACACTAACACAGTTAAGCGATTCATTTTTTGGAATAACGCAATGCTTCTTGAATCAGAAGTAATGTTCGACTGGTTTAACATCATTTATATATGCTCGCAAAAGAAAGGCTTGACCTAAATATATTATTCAGGGACGGAGACAGGCATTTCGGTTATCTTAATTTTCAATCTGTTTAAATTAGACGCAATAAACACATTGTAAACATAATCAATACATATTAACGTAAATCCGAAGTATTATTTATCCGTCATTTATGATCGCAACAGAAAGGCTTGACCCAAATATATTAATCAGAACAGAAAAAAAGGAAAAGAAATGGCAAACATATCTGTCTTATCTTAATAATATAATCCGGTTGAAATTGGTCCTTACAAACACCTTTTAAACAAATAAACATGTAGTCATATGTAATTAAAGAATGCGAGATTGTCTATAAAGGATAGTAAAACAATTTACATACACACAGGTCAATGTTCGGTTGTTAGCTTTCCCTCATATTTATGTCTGGTAAATATGACGCATTTGAAGCAAGACGAGAAGAACGTTATTGAATAGTACTGAAATGTTGAGGTCTTCAATATCTGCAATTGTTAAACTGCTCAATGATGATGTTTAATGTGGAAAATTGTACCTTAATCACTTCCTAGGTTTATTTCCCCGTTTTTTAGGCTGTACCGTATACCGAAATACATGATGGTTAATCGCAGCATGCTGTCTGTGCAATGTATTTCCTACGTCAAAGATGTTGTATTTTTGTCTGAGATATGTGGGCGTGTGTACACTAGGTGGGTGTGGTGGGGAGGGAAGTGGTGTTCGGGTGTTTGTCTGTTAGCAGGATAATTAAAAGACGGATCTTTACCACATTTAAACCACAGTGGAAGACTCTTATATTACATTTTGGAGGGAATCCGGACCAGGATCCTAATTATCGACGATTCTTGATTCTCCTTTTTATTCCTGGTTTTGCGAATGTTGCAACTCTCTGATTGCTCTTGTTATAATATGAAGGGTTTATTAACTTATAGAAAGGATGATCGTGGTACCCATCCGTAGAGAGATACGGTAGATGACGTGAAAGGGAGCCTTCCATATTTAGGACGACCCACAAGGACCTAGTCACGATAATGTATTGTAGGCCTACGCATGCTAGAGAGCATTGAGATCTTAATTCACTTGATTACTCGACACGGCTGATTGTAAGTTCAGACGACGAAGTTTTGGTTCTTGGTTGTTGCAAATAGAAAGTTCGTACTGCTACAACTGATGCCAATGACTGGCATTACTCTTTACTCATACCACGTTTATTATATGTTTATTGTTTTTAAAATGAATAACATAACAAAAGTATCGATTTTATAGGATAATTATGATTAGGTGGCATATAATTAATGTCGGAATATTTATTGTTTTTTGTTTAAGTTATAAAGGTAAATGACTTGTAAAGCGTTTTGATCAATGTAAAGGGGCTATATAAATGACAATGTTAATGTTAATGACTTGGCCAATTCAACAGCTTTGGAATTGGCCACAATGTTTTACTTTTCCTTTGCTGGGGTAGACACCCTTCCGCCGGTATTCAAATATAAAACCATTTACGTGGCCTTAGTAAATTTTGAAATATTTACACTTTTGGAACATTCAACCAATATAGGGATAAAATATTGTTTTAACGTGTCGTATATTTTTCCGTTTACAAACAGAGATGTACATTTTATAATCGAAAATGATATACAAATACAACTTTATCGATTTAGTTTATATTTATTATGGGTTAAGTATACTAGGTGCAAACATTGCATTTGCTTGAAATGTCAATGAAAATAATCAATTAAATAAATAGGCCTACGTTCCTAACGGGAGGAGGGGCTGGTTTCCACCAAGACATTTTCTCCCACCCCCGGACATTTTCTCCCTGTATTTTCCCACTGGATATCCCCCTCTCCCATTAAACCCCACAGCATTATATTTTATCATTATTCAAACACAATTTTTCTGAAGAGTAAAGAGTAAACTCATCAACAGTATTGATATAGTATAGTTTCCAATAAAGCTTTTCATCTTATCATTAATGCCACTCCCTCAAGTTGTTCATGGTTTTTCTCAATAAATACTATATTTACAGCGTTAACATGTGTCTCTTTAAACAAAGATGAATCATTTTTGATAAACATTGCATGTTACCTTTGGTTTTGCCTACGCTTTTGTCATTTCTTTTGCTATTGTGTTTATTTGTTATATAGATATATAGATAATGAAAGAAAATACACTTATTAATTTGTGTACTTTGAACAACCAGTTAATATCTAACAATACTACATTTTTATAGAAACAGTAACAGTAAAATCTGTTTAAAATACTATCAGTCCTTGAGTTGTGTAATGATGTCTTATTCGGCTCTTAACAAATTAGATTAAAAAAAAATAATGATGAAATATAACGCTGTGGCGAAAACGGTGCGGGGGAAAATGTCACGAGGGGAAAATGTCCGGGGAGATAAATACCGGGGGACAATGTCCTGAAGTCAAAGGAAGGTAACAAGCCTTTACCAATCGTAAATACGTACACATACAAAGAAAATAAACAGAATATGTATTTAAATCAATGTTAAACTAAAGAAGAAAGTAAAGACACATCAGATATTGGATCAACATTATGTAATATTATTCATATTTTATGTTTATTGTTGCTGTTTTTCTTTCTTAAAACAATAAACATCGTAAGTGTTAGTCTTAGCGGGGTTCCCCCAGCTTTTGATGCCAGGAGGTCCGTCTCCTCCGCATCCCGGTCGTGGCATTGTGATCGGGTATCGAACGCTGCCGTCTGATAACCACCCAGCGCTGCATTGGTCAAAGCCAAACGATTGTGCTGCTTTTAACTGTTCAACAGTGGCGATTACTGCACCGTTGTCAATGCATATTTGTTTGGCTTGTTCGAAATTCAGCGTATACCGACCAACCGCCAAGTGGAACACGCCATAGCGCTCTACAATAAAATAACATAGTAAGTATTATTATACAGTACATAATATGTTCGTTCAGTCAATTTCTGTTTGTAAAACTTAAGCAAAAAGATGATGGCCGATGATAATGTACTGTATATGGCAATCCTTGTTTGCAATAACTGATGATTTCATTATTAAGAATTATAGTAATAATAATTTGACATTAATTACCAGAACACGTGCATTTCCTTATGTCGTCCACCTTCTCCTCCACTTCTTCTATTTTGTCAAGGATTTGTTTCGTCTGTTGTTGCTGCTGTTCCGCTAAAGCCTCAGACAATTTTTCCAGAAGCCTATCTACGAAACAAGTGCCGCCAGTGTCTTTATCGTCAATGGCCCTTTCAAACGCGTTGTGCGACTGTGTCTGGAATTATGGGAATTCCTCAAAATGTAAGTATATCATTCGAAAAACAAAAGCTATAGCTATATATAAATTATGGTTAATTCTGACATAGGCGAGCACAATGGAAAAACTTCGGTATAAATCTCCGCCTTGGATACCTACCTTATCTATCTTAGATGTAATTTACCAAACATTTGACATTTATTTTAATAAACGCCTCCCCAATAAAACATCACTTTGAATAATAATCGCTCCCCCCAAACCCAACTATCTAATAAATACCATCCACATTTATACACATTGTATTATATATATATATTTATAGTAAAACAATGATACTATTTGTAGTTGAATTCATCGCACTGTTTTCTACAATTTACCAAGCATTTGTTATTCTTTTTTTACCACTTTTCATATATCTATTAGAGGATTTTATTTGATTATAAATGTTACCATATTACTAAAACTAAAAAATTAAACATATCCCTTGAATAAGCACCTCCCTCAAATGAATTCCACCTCCCCACCTCGGCACTATAAGGGCCCTACCAAACAATATACACTATAGGCCTACTTTAAAATGTTATTAATCATCTAAGACACTGTGAAACAGAGCAGGTTTAGTTTTACGAATGTCAAGAATTATCAATAATGGTAACCGACAGAAAACGTACAATGAGAACGTCCTTTTTACAGTCATTATCATTCCGAGAACCATCGTCTCACCCTCTAGTATATATAATAATTAAAAACGCGTATCAGTGGGTTCTTCATACCATGTACATTGTGGTTGATCACAATCCATAAAATGACAGTAAATGCTTTTTATATGTTAAGCGTATCTCCCAGACCCAACGCAAGGACGTAGATGCAGCTCAAGTGAGTTGACCCAATGCAATCTAACAACAGGGATCCGGAGATTGTTTATCTGTGGCTGTGTCACGATCAGTTCCACGCCACTTTCTAATATTTTGTTTCCCAAATATCAGCCATATCTCAAATATAATTTAAGGAATCCACGCACACTTCATGTTCCATTTACCAAACTTACTAAGATTCAATTATTTATAAGTGTTGCTGGTCATAAACTATGGAATGAGCTTGATGCAACCTTGTTTTATATATAGAAATATTCTACTTTTTAAAAAGCATGTTAAACGTCACATTTTATCTAAGTATAATTAATATTATTGGGTTTATAGTTTCTGAGCAAACAATTCTTTTTATTAAATCTTCTTTTAATCATTCGCTGAATACGTCAAACTTTTGAACATCAAATTATTATTATATTATTGTATCCGTCCCTGGGTCATTTTGAGAATTCATTCATTGAACTTCTAATTATGATCTAGACCGATAAGAACATTTCATTGTATCCAAATGTATTGTTTAACTTGATTTATTATTTATGTTGTTATTATTGACAAATAATATTTTTTGTTTCCATTATATTATCTTCAAATTATTATTACTAGATGGCACGCTCGCTTCGCTCGCGTACCATCTAGGTCGTGCCCACAGATGGTTCTCGAATACACAGTATTTCCAGCGAGACAAAAATGGAGATTTCAAATGTACGTACTGCAGGACTATAATACATTGTCGTTTACAGAAACGAATAAATATACACAATGATTTATGTAGTCAACCAAAATTAGCACCCTGGGAATTACTTCCGAGAGAGAGAGAAACAAAATGAGTCAATTTTTTTTATTTGGACTCATTTAAACAAACCAACTTTGTGTTTTGTATGTAACATTAAGGGTTGAGGGATGGGAGAAGAAGGTACAAAGAGGAAACATTTTAAAAATATTCTTATCCACTCAGTAACGAAATATTGTTTTTAATGTTTTATAGGCCTATAAATAATATACCACTAAATACAGTAAAACATTTACGATTTAATACTTTGTTAAAACTGTGTCTGTCATAGTCGATTGAAATAGTAAAGTACATGTAACGATACACCACTACGACGTTTATATATTTTTAAATTATTAATTAATACAAACGTTGAGAAGCAACTGTCAGTAATAACGTTTATTTATTTGTATATTATATGTTAACAGTAGGGCCTACCCACACTCACAGTAATAAAGTTTATTTGTATATTTGTTGATATTATATCTAACAGTACCAACACTCACAGTAAGAAATTTGCGATTCAAATATGCGATTAAAAGTGGTTAATACCTTAACAGTATTGTACAGCATTGCAATACTATTTATGTTTATTCTCCAAGGGGGCCCATAAATCTAAATCTATACCTCTATGGTTAAACCAAATAATTTGGAATGTTCCATTCATCACAAATCAATACATTTGTAAAAACGTATTACATGTATCAAAATAGCATTTTTTAAAGAAAACCGGCCTGTTTTCAACATTATGATGCTGTACTCTGGTTTTCAGCTATTAAAAACAATTATCGTAGGAGGAGATAGGAAAATGCGAAGCCTCCTCGCATTTTTGTGGCGGGTATTTTTTCAAGATGGACATCCATTAGACAGTGTATACCACGATCGGAAAACACCCCTATTTGGGGCAAATCGTTGAACCTAAATTCGTTTTAATCGTCAATAACTAATTATCTAACTTAATTTAATTAGTAAACAGGGTTACATCAGGTGGTTAAAATCAGTACCGAAAGTACGAACCAACTTTATATACAATCGAGTAAAAATTCTAGAAGTAAGGCGCGATTTACCGAATTTTGCCCTTACGTAAATTTATATATAGATTATGTTTATTATTTGTCAAATAAATGTTACCAAACACTTACCGCCACGGATAAATATGTACATAGTACAGGACGGTACTGTTGGTATTTTGTCGCAACCAGACATAATATCAACAGACTATTAGGAGTTCTTGGTAAGGTGAGCTAAGTAAATTGTTATTAGATTGCCTTGGTACTAAATACGAATTAAAAGACCACGTTTGTGTCCGTGTTGTTAGATTGCATTGGTTGACCAATGACAAGCGACATCGCTTGTTAGTGGTCAAATCACTTACGTTGCGTGACGTCCCGTCCCGGTGTTGCGTTTCTTACCTTATTAATTGTAAATAAACACACCAGGAATATAATGGTCTTGAGATGCATTATTTTGGAGTTGTTGATCCTAAAAATTCAAGACTGATGAGATTTAATTAAAATACCCTGATATATAAGATGAACAATACATTTGAAGAATATCTGTATGAGTTGTTAAATGTGTTTACAGTTTTAAAAATATGATTAAATATTATTATTTGATAAAAAAAAAATATTCCATAGTAAAACCATACAATTCTTTTTCACGCTGCTGCTCTAGCCCGCTACGTTACAAGAGATAACTCATTTATTACCTGAAAGCAAGCAGCAGTTATAGTACTAGACACTGACGTTTTTGTGAAAAAGGATTCTCGACTATAGTTTATAGGTACCAACTGCTGGACCCAAGAAACGTCTGGGAAAAGAGTCTAACGGTTGAACGACAAATCCTAAAGCATTTCATTTATGAGTCCCATGATATTATAATACTGTAATTCGCTGTCAGATAATCATTGAATTATTATCAAAACAGTCCATTGAAGTTTTTGTTTGTAATAGGATACTTCACACTTGAAATATCTAGGCGTGATGAAGTGACCCCCAGAATTGACCTTAGCAATAAATTAAACTAAAGGGACAGAAATTGAGTATGTGTTTCATATCAAAGTTATTCACTTCTGTAACAAAAACAATGTTTATTCACATATAAAAAGAGAAAAGAAAAGTTTAATTATAACTAAAAAACCATTGTCTGACAGACAATTTAAGTATTTTTTTGCTTTAAATTACATTTTTTCAGGTAAAATAACTATTATGTGACAATAAATTGACATATTCAAAAAACGAATTTGAAATAACAAAATATTTTTCAGAGGGACAATATATCTTATGTTACGTCAATAAGCGAGCAGTGTTTTTTGTAAGAAATATTTCTTGTTTACTATAGAAGCTTGATTGGGGTTTCGGAGACTCGAGCTAAAAATAAATAATATTAAATTAAGTATTATTATAGTTTTAGTTATTAGTCTAAAGAAATGCCAATAGAGGACTTGTCGCAAGTCGTCGTAAAAAATGGTCAAAATATATTGATGTGTTATACTTACAGCAGTGTTTTCAATGTTCTTGTACCTCAGGAGAATGGTGATAGTATTGTTTCAGGTAGCACTACAATAATGTTTTAACATTTCTCTTTTTATAGAGATTGGTCAGGAAACCCTCCAGATGTTTATCTAGTCATGGATTTCACGATTAAAATTGTATTTCGAACGTTACTAGTATTATAGGCATATTAGTATTTGATTTTCAGATACATTTATTTAGTTAATTCATTCGTGAACGAGATGTAACTGGCGGTCTGTAAAGACATGATTGACAATTATAATTAGCTAATGGATTCGTGAATGAGATTACCAAGTTTACTATGGGCACCTTACGTTTTATTGAGTATTGATTCTTTTCTATTTCACAACATTGTTTTATACATTATGCGCTAAAGTTGTTATCCAGTGCTGGAAGAATTCATTTGCCAAGTCTGTTCATTACACCCAATTCTGCAGTTGTAACTAGGTAGATCTTAACTGACAAATGACAGTCATCTACATACGAGTCTGTGTGAATTGAAAACAGAGGAATGCTAACCAATTGTATAGTGGAGTTGATTTGTTAACCTTTAAGAAAGTCATCAAGTCAATAATCCACAAAGGAAGGCAATAAAAGGCAATACAAACACTTTAAGTGATTGTGATTCGTCGCAGTTTTTACATGCATGGTATCATAATGCGTAAACATACACAAGAAAAAATAGCATATTTAATTCTTGCAATCAATGTTTATTAATGAATAAAGTAAACGTTTATTGAGTGTACCAGGCAAACAAATACAAAATGGTGAATATAAGCCTAAATTCTAAAATAACATATAATAATTATCAATAATATATATAGGTTATTAGGGTTTGTGAAAACAATATAATAACATCGTAAGCTGTTACTAGGTAGATCTTAACTGACTATTGACAGTCATCTACATACGAGTGTATGTGAAATTAAAGCAGATGAAGCAATACAGTGCAATGCAGTGTGGCAAATTCGATGGCAAATAGATTTTGATTTTTTGAAGTTTTTGAAATAAATTATATGGTACTACGTAAACAAATATAAACAGTATGTTTAATTCTTGCAATCAATATCTATTAAAGAAGAAAGTAAACGTTCATTGGGTTTATCATGCAAACACACATTCAAATCTTGGAACTTTGTTGTAATAGTGACTATACCCCTAAATGCTAATATAACGAAGATAATAATTATCAATAATATATTTTAAGTTTATTGTTCCTAGTATTAGTTTGGTTTCTTAAAACAATAAACATCGTAAGTTTTAGTCTTAGCCGGTTTCCCCCAGCTTCGGACGCCAGGCGATCCTTCTCCACATCCCCATCGTGGCATTGTGATCGGGTATCGAACGCTGCCGTCTGATAACCAACCAGCTTGGCATTGGTCATAACCACGTGCTTGTGCTGCTTGTAACTGATTGGGAGCGGCGATTTTTGCACCGTTGTCAATGCATTTTTGTTTCGCTTGTTCGAAATTCAGCGTATACCGTCCAACTGCCACGTGGAACACCCAAAAGCGCTCTAAAAATGAATACAATACAATATAAAATTCACATTCCATGGTTTCATGAGATCCTATTTGTTTGTTATATAAATTGTATTTTTGGTGCTTAAAGACGAAATATAAACCGATTGTGATCCCGAAAAACCATGACCAAATCACCATTCTATCTGTCACTTAGACCCTTTCCCGCTTTAGAAAGATACTTAATTTGAGAACAATTTACTTACTTGAGCATGTGCATTTCTGCATGTCGTTTACATTCTCCTTGACTTCTTCTATTTCATCGAGGATTTGTTTCGTCAGCTTTTGTTGCGTTTGCGCCAAAGTGGCATTCATTGTTTCTACTAAAGCAGCTAAACGGAATATTTCATCATTCAGTCCAGGTTTTACATCTTCAAATAGGATATCCAAGAATTTGCCCATAGCCCGTTCAAACTTGTCCTGCCAGGGTGCCTAAGTATGAAGTTTTTAAATGATTGTTATTTTTTTGATAATAACGTTTATATTTTGCAGGTCACTCACTTTCCTGGAATTCATGTTGTTGACCATATTTAACCATGTATACTATAGTTAGGAATTGCGAAGAAATTGTTGTCTAATAATTACTTAGGCGGGACCTTAATGGTTCTTGGGAGAGGACAAGTATAGGGTCACTAAACTGATAATTCAGTTCACTGAACTGTTCCTCAAATTGTCGTTTATGTTCTGTAATTAACACATTGATATACACAATTGGGAAATAACTTGAAATGATAGCTACAACTTAATCACTCTCTGTGTATATAGTGTAACTAAACTACCGTTGAGATAATTTAACAACAACATTTGTATATATTGTGCTACATATATAATTAAAATGCATTATACATGGTTGGTTAATCTCTTATTCACTTTCTAATGGAACAAGTATAGTTTTTCCCAATGGAAATGATTCCCCAACTTACCTTTGCTTGCGTCAGCGAGACAAGGCAGCAAAGAACAAATACTGTACACTTGAAGTTCATTTTTAGAAGTTTCTTCGCTCACCTTCGAAGTTGATGTAATTTGGAAATCAAACCGATGGTATTTATATATTCTACTACATTTGAACAGGTGTCGTGCACATTCAATATATGCTTCGTAACATTATTTTTAATTGTATTAAAAATTCTATTGATTTGAATATATAATTAATCATGAGTGACAAAATAAATAATCATACTTTTTTTTTATTGTGAATCAGTGTTTGCATTTGTGTTTTGTAATTAAAACCTGTCTAATATGTCTTACTGGTTATGATGAAATATTGTTTTGCAAATTAAGTTTTGTCAGATGTTTCTCCCACAAAAAACACAATGCAAACAAATTTTGCTTTATAATGAAAAAAGTTCAGTCAACTTCCTTACGCCTACAGTACTTCGTAGTAGTTGCTAATACAATTATTATATTTATTGTTATGTTGGGCTCGAATCTATTTTGTTGCGCCATTTCAACGATCATTGCTCATGGCACTGTCAACAGAAATGAAGTGAGGTTTAACTAGTGACTTTAAACTGTCTGATGATGATGTTTAAAAATAAAAAAGCACCTCATAGAAAACCAACTTATATATTCGTTTTCAATTAGCAATATAAATACAGATGTTCGTGTGAAGATAATTTAATTGAAAATAATTCATTTAATCTTTATTTCTTGAATAATTTATTTGTTTTTTTTTCTATTTTCGTGAATACCATTCATGTTTAATATTTAAAATAAGTAATTATTCGTAGCACATGTGGAAAAATAAAAAAGTACCTCATAGAAAACCAACTTATATATTCGTTTTAAATTAGCAATATAAATACAGATGTTCGTGTGAAGATAATTTAATTGAAAATAATTTATTTAATCTTTATTTCTTGAATTATTTATTCGTTTTTTTCCTATTTTCTATTATCACATGATGTAAACCGAAATCCAGTATCGATAATAATCGATCATGTGTGGAATAATGTCATGATAGAAGGAACAACGTATGATTGTCTTTGTGTTCGTATATATTAAAAATGTTTTTAATACTTGAAATTTTCTGATGCTTTTGTATTATTATTGTATTATATGTCGAATTGTCTGTATCTTTAATATATGTTTTTTTATGCTAAAAGATGTTTGTATTTTATTCTACATACATGATGATACTGAGAGCATCGTGGTTAAGATTATAATACTAAAGACCAACATGTCCTTAAATATCGACAACCACTGGTCACAGCAAGGTAATTTTGGTCTCAAATTGATCAGAATATATACATTCTAATAGGACCGAAAATGCCATTTCTGACCTTTGACCCACAACCAAGGGCATGTATCTATATATAAGTTATGGTTAATTCTGACATAGGCGAGCACAATGCAAAAACTTCGGTACAAATCTCCGCCTTGGATACCTACCTTATCTATCTGAGATGTACCGCGAAACGTAGATTTGATAACATTAGTGTTCACGCCGACGCTATTGTTCCATATTTCTATCTTAGGAAGATATTATAAAGAGTTTTTTAACACAATTTATGATTTCAACATTAGATTTTCATCTCAATTTCAATTCTTCCCGGTCAAAGTAATTTCCGGGTTTAAGATAAGTTCACCTTGCAACAACCTGGTTTCAAATATTTTCTCTCTTTTATACACAAGGGAGCAGTTAAAATAATAGATTTGACCCTAAAGGTGACTGGAAACAGGCACTTTCCATCAATCAATACAGTGTCCCTTTGGAAGACGAAAAAAAATCAGATATATCCATTTCAGTTTTTTGTTTATTTTAAAACATACCGCGCGCATGTGTGAAGGTATTAACACAATTTATGATTTCAACATTAGATTTTCATCTCAATTTCAAATCTTCCCGGTCAAAGTAATTTCCGGGTTTAAGATAAGTTCACCTTGCAACAACCTGGTTTCAAATATTTTCTCTCTTTTATACACAAGGGAGCAGTTAAAATAATAGATTTGACCCTAAAGGTGACTGGAAACAGGCACTTTCCATCAATCAATACAGTGTCCCTTTGGAAGACGAAAAAAAAATCAGATATATCCATTTCAGTTTTTTGTTTATTTTAAAACATACCGCGCGCATGTGTGAAGGTACAGTAGTTAAATAATAGGAATTATACTGCAAATTAATAAAGATCAAATTAAATATACGCCATAAAGAATCAGAATATATTGTGGGGAATAGTATTATAAAATAACAAAGGGAGATTTGATGATAAGACATTTTTCGAGAGAAATCCCGATAGCTGAGTTTTATTGAGTAAGCTTGCAGGAATAACTGTAGGCTATCTTCCTGTGTCCCGTTAGGACCGAGATGTCTGCCCATGTCTTCTTTCTTGGGCCCACTCTGTCACGGCAGTTAGTTTCAAAAGATGATTAAATTAAATAATGTATTAATAATTATTAGGATGGTATTCATTTGAATAAACGCCTCTCCAATAAAACATCACTTTGAATAATAACCCCCCCCCCACCCCCAACCCAACTATAAACGTCCATCCACATGTTTATAATAACACAATTATACTATTTTTAGTAGAATTCACCGCACTGTTATCTACAATTTACCAAGCATTTGTTATTCTTTTTTACCACTTTTCATATCTATTAGAGGATTTCATTTGATTACAAATGTTACCATTATTAAAACTAAAAAATTTAACATATATCCCTCGAATAAGCACCTCCTTCAAATGACATCCGCCTCCACAAAGGGCCCTACCAAACAATAAAAACTATACTTTCAAATGTTATTAATCATCTAAAACACTGTGAAACGAAGTAGTTTAGTTTTACGAATGTCAAGCATTTTCAATAATGGTAACCGAGAGAAAACGTATAAGGAGAACATTATCATTCCGAGAACCATCGTCTACACTTCCTAGTGCATCTAATGGTCGTAGACACATAAATTTGGTCTTAAATTGTTCAAAATATACATTGTGCTATTTGTTACACATTTTGAAAAACCATGGCCTTGTTGTGTATATGCATGTGGCAGGGCGTTTAAATCGAAGGAAGGGGTGATTATATTCAAAGCGGGTGTTTATTTGAATAAATACTCAAATTTTAATAATGATATATAATTCGTTTCTCACTGATAAAAGGTACTTTACATGATGCATTTTCCTCGTTATGCTTTTGTAACAAAATGTTTCTGTCTTTTAGAATAAAAGTGACACTGTCTGTCACAGGCTCCATTTAACGAATCCTCTCCAGGTGTCAGTATAATGATATAAAACAATGAAACATCATTATACGGAGACACTGTATGAGACACGATTTTACAATTGTTCACATGGACCTTCATTCTATCATCTGTTTGTTTGTGACTACAATTTGTCAACAGTCAACACTATCTTTTGCATATATATATGCCAATACATAGTCTTTCATTACTATTGTACAATATGTTAAGCTTTCCTGAAAACACCCTTGTGTACTGTAGTGTGTTGTAGTATGATTTTATCATGATCTATAACATGATTTTAAAATACACTTATGATGCTTTTATTGTCAATGCATTTAATGCTTAAAAAGTTAAAAAAACCTAAGTTTCTAGTGGTATTGATAATAAATCTCCAGAAATTGATATTGTTTTATTATGTACACTGGGGACAGACGTGTATATGCATGATTTGTCGGTGACATTCAAATATATTCTACAACAGTGTCATACAGATCTGGCAATGAATTGGTCTATTATAGTTGCCTCCGATACCTTTTCAATATCATGATTGTACTTGCACCCGGATGAAGTAGGGTTAATCCAGTTATTCTTATTACGATATTAATTGTGTTGTATTTTTTAATATCTAGGGTGTATTTATTTGATTATATATGTTACCATATTACACTAAAAAAAAATAAATAAACGCCTCCACCGAAGAAACACACCCCCACCCCTAAACACCCCTCTGAACAATAAATGCCCGAGGAATTTATTCGGATAAATACGGTAAGTTACTTCTAGCATTCTGAAAAGAACTTTTGAGTTCGACGTTCCTATCTTGATCGTCCTCGGGGGTCAACCATATTTTCTAGCATTATTATTTATAAGCAAAAGTACACTTACAAACAGTAAAGGAAATTATTTGTAATTCTTAACATTTATATAAGAACAAGATGTGTAGATGTTTTTTGATTGAAACATTAGTAATTAATAGTATTTCTGATCATCCTTTCACCAAATTTATCTGTAGAATGAATGTAAATATGTATATTTCCAACAATTTGATACCAAATTTAAGTTTCTACGACCAGTACTTAAATAGATATAAAGATGCCCTGATATGTGGGTCAAAGGTCAGAAATGGCATTTCTGATCATTTTTCACTACAATGTCCCATTAGACTGAATATGAATGCATGCCTTCTCAACATTTTGAGACTTTGGTTGACGAGATAGAAGTATCTATTTGTGTTTGTTCATATAACCCTCGACCCTGACATTTTGACCTTTTGTAAAATTTTTCAAAATGTGCAACAAATAACAAAATGTATAATTGCGAACGATTTAAGACCTAATTTAAGTGTCTACGGCCATTAGTTACGGAGATACATACATGCCCTAGGTAGTGGGTCAAAGGTCAGAAATGGCATTTCCGGTCATTTTTGACTAAAATGTCCCATTAGACTGAGTATAAATGTATACCTTCTGATCAATTTGAGACCAAAATTACCTTGCTGTGACCAGTGGTTATCGAGATTTAAGGACGTATTGTTGTTTGGTATTATAACCTTTCACCTTAACCTTTTGACCTTTCACCATATTTTCAAAATGTGTAACCAAGCCAAAAATGATTGTTTGACCATCCTAAACCAATTTCTGAAGTCAAATTTTGTGGACCTCAAAGTGCATACGAAAGTTGATCTAGCTACTAGAGTATTTTGTTTTCTTTTGTTTTTGTTTTTGGTATTTTCTATGCTGTTATGCTTAAATAAAAGATTATTGATTGATATTTACACATATAACCTTTTACGATCGGTAATAACAAGATATCACAACAATCCTAGCGATGTTCTGCATTTCGAGATATTTAATTTGTCCGCGTTAAGATGGTCCATGTTGTTGAATTATGGAAAGAAGTTGATGTCCTTCAGATGTCAAGATTTTACCAAATTTGATGGCGAGTGAAGCTCTTCTAGCTTTTAAATTAAGACTACTACGGGTATTACACACGCTGTTGTAGGATGCGCATGTCCGCTTTTTAGTCCCGTGCAAACGCGACTCTACAGCTCACTACGTCGGTCGGTTGGTCGGTCGGTCGGTAAACACTAACTACAATTGGTGCACGCAACTGCAGCCATGTACATGGCCTTGTTTTCTTTTTATATTAAAAATTCATTGTTCTCTAAACAAAAAAAAAAAAAATAAATAAAAAGACTAAAATATTGAACAGGCTATTTTGCAGTTTTAATAAAGTTAATCACTTTGGTAGGAAACAAATGTTTTCACTTATAAAAAGACAAAATAAATGATTAAATTCAAGCAAAACCCCATTGAATTCCAGTCAATTTAACTATTTTTGTTCTAAATTAAAGCTTTTTTTAGAACAACTCATGGAATACCTAGGCTTGTTTAACCATGCATATTGCCTGAAAAATTCCGTTGAACAATTCTTATTGTTTGGCTTAAGTAAAAACATAAATTAGTATTTAAATTTATCATTTGTTTTCTTAAACAGTTTGCAGAAATGTAATGATTCTTCCATGTTTCCTTTGGTTAACGGTTTTCATTGACGCTATTTTTCAGAATTAAGGTTCGTATAACGTAATTTCGAGTTGAAAAGTAAGTCAAGAAAACAGAAATCGGGTAAAAAGAGTGCGCAATAACTTTTAACGCGCAGTGCGCGCGCAAAAATCTGCGCACTCATGGCAATTTTGTAAACGCTTAAAATTGCCTGAAACGTACTCTTATTTCATCGAAAATAAATTTTGAAAATTTTAAGCGCGCGTACGCATGCGTTACATGCGCTACGCACGTAATTGTATTGCCATATGATGATTTATGCCCTGAAATTTATGAGTACCAAATTTTATTTAATTGTGATTCATGGTTGTTAAGATATGATTACAAACGTGATTTCGTTAAATCGTGCGTAGACCGCGTAATTTTTTATTGCGCACCGTGAAAACATAACCACATCGATTCCTGGCCATAAGGAATATTCTGTGAAAAATTGACTTAGCTAGATTAAACTGATATCAAGATAAGGTCATAAAGCGATAAAACGCATAGTGATACCGGACCGACAGACAGACAGACAGACCGACAGACAGACAGACCGACCGACAGACAGACAGACAGACAGACAGACAGACAGACCGACCGACCGACATAGTGAACTATAGAGTCGCTTCCACGTGACTAAAAATACAGGTCAACCCGTACCAATTCCAACTCGTACCCAAATTTTGGTTGGCTCACTAGCACTCATCAAGGGCTGACTCGTACTCTTCATGGGCTGACCAGTACCCATGTTTAATGCTATTAAAAGTTTGGGTACAGGTTAGCCAAAGTTGGTACGATTTGACAAATTATTTGGGTACGGGTTAGCCAAATTGGGTACGAGTTGGCATGGGTACGGGTTGACCAGCACCCTAGAAAATGATAAGGGTCAACCCGTACCACTGTGCCAACTCGTTCCCATGCTAGAATACTACTTACAGGTAAGTTTAGCCTAGCTGGGCTAACCTACCTCACCTCTCACATGCCTCCTGATAAGTAGGCCGAAAACGCGACCGAAATTACTGGAACACTACCCTACTAGGCCTAGATAGTAATGATCCGTAGTACCATGGAACTATAATAAATGGTAGACGTCCTAGTACTGTGTAGTACAGGCTAACACCTCTGGCTCTACGAGGCCTTTTTATGCTCATAGGATGGCTTTTTTGGGCGTCCCAATGTAGGCCTATGCCTATAGCTAGGACAGATTTCCCATTCCTGCAGGCCTGTAGCCTATGCTCTAGTAGGGCGGCAGGGTGTACCCTGGTCGATTCGCCCCTGGTCGACTCGTACCCACGCCAACTCGTACTTAACTTCCTACCCTAAACTCGTATCCAACCAAATAATTGGTTGATTTCCCGCTAGACTAGTAGGCCTAGCCTAGCTACAATATTCATTATGCCCTGCTAAAAAGGTAGATGAGCTACTAAACTAATTACTTAATTCGTATAATAATAATAAAAATAATTGACTAGAAGGCCTAAAAGCGGCGGAAAAGACCTATCAATTCTTTCATGGCAGTACGAAAACCTGCCTATGGCTGTACATCATTGTAAATTGTCAACAGACACTGTGCTACAGACAGTGTACCGTGTGTTAAAAGTACAGCATTTATAGCAGACAATAACGTGTATAACTTGCTATAGTTTTACAGATAGCACCTAGGGACAGTAGCAGAATCGGGTGTTATAATAGTCATTGTATAAATAATATGATTGCCTTGTATTTTTGGTAAACGTGAAATAAGTGATTATAATTAAGTAATTGTTTTTTGATTTTGCACCTAAAAATGTACCACTTTGTAATTAAAATTAGAATGTTTGCATCACTGTGTGTTTTTCCAAAACCAAAACATATACTTTCTTTGGTAATAATTAAGTTATTGTTGATATTTCGATACACAAATTGTTTTAAATTTTCCCATATTTTCTTTACTAGATCACATTCAAAGAACATATGTAGCAGTGTTTCCTGCTTTTCCTTGCAAAAACTACACATTGGTGAATCGACCTTTGACATCTTAAAGAGCATTGTATTTGTATAAATTATACGATGAATACATTTAATTTGAACATTTTTTAGCATAGTGTCATTTGTACAGGCGTGTAAATTTGAGAAAAGGTTTTTCCAATTAAGTTCGTTGTCAAACTCCTTTTCCCATTTTGATTCAATTTCAATTGACTCTTCAACATTTTTTAATATAATATGTTTATAGATATCTATATATAAATTTACGTAAGGGCAAAATTTGGTAAATCGCGCGTAATTTCTAGAATGTTTACTCGATGGTATATAAAGTTGGTTCGTACTTTCGGTACTGATTTTAACCACCTGGTGTAACCCTGTTTACTAATTAAATTGAGTTCGATAATTCGTTATTGACGATTAAAACGAATTTAGGTTCAACGATTTGCCCCAAATAGGGGTGTTTTCCGATCATGGTATACACTGTCTAATGTATGTCCATCTTGAAAAATACCCGCAGACAATAATACGAGGATGCTTCGCATTTTCCTATCTCCTCCTACGATAATTGTTTTTAATGGCTGAAACCCGGTTGAACAGCTTGAGTACAGCATCATAATGTTGAAGACAGGCCGATTTTCTTTAAAAAAATACTATTTTGATAGATTTAATAAATGTTTATACAAATCTTACTTGAATCTTACTTGAATCTTCGGGCTCTTGATTAAGGCAAATGCCTTTTAAACGCCCTCCATTTCTTCTGTATTTATCTAGAATTGGTAGCAAAATTTATCTCCCATTGCTCTGTCTTTGTTTAGTTGATCCTTGAATGCATTTATATTTTCTGCTTGTACTGTAGTGTGGTATAGATTGTTCCATGTGTTGACGATTCTACATGAAAAGGAGTGGCTTCTGATTTTCAGTCGGGCTCTTGGCTTTCTTAATTTGAATTGATGGCCCCTTGTTCTACTGTCCTCTCTAAAGTCAAAAAAGGTTTCGGCTTCAATATCATCCAAGCCCTTGATAATTTTAAACACTTGTATAATGTCCGCTCTCCTTCTTCTGTAATTCAGTGTAGGTAATCCAAGCTCTTTTAATCTCTGATCGTAAGATTTATCTCTTAACTTTTTGACAATTTTAGTGGCCCTACGCTGCACTCTTTCAAGCTTATCCAAATCACCTTTTAGGAGAGGGTACCATATACAGCTTGCGTATTCCAGATGAGGTCGAATTATACTTTTATAAAGGGGCAGGAACATATCCTTATCCATGTAAGCAAAAGATCGCCTTACCAATCCAATGAGTCTATTTGCTTTATTTACAGCTTCATTCGTATGTAGTGAAAATTTTAAAGACTGATCAAAAGTAACTCCAAGGTCCTTTTCAGTATTGGCATTTGGCAGATCCTCGTCACCTTCCTCTGTTGGCATAGTGAATTGCATTTGTGGATTTGAATTTCCATAATGTATTACTTTACATTTATTAATGTTGAATTTCAGCTGCCATCTTTTAGACCAATCGGATAATGCCTTGAGATCATTTTGAACAGTATCATTTCTGTTTTCATACACAACATTAAACATCTTAGTGTCATCTGCAAACATCCATACTTTAGATTTAACTGCATCAGGTAGGTCGTTTATGAAAATGATAAATAATAAAGGGCCTAACACGCTGCCTTGAGGGACTCCGCTTTTAACCGTAGACCATTCAGAAAATGCTGCGGCCACTCTAACTCTTTGTCTCCTCCCTGTCAAAAATTGATGTATCCATCTCAGTAGGTTTCCTTTTATTCCGTACGCTTCCAATTTTGTTATTAATCTCTGGTGGGGGATAGAATCGAATGCCTTACTAAAATCCAAATATACAGAATCAAAGTTTTCTCCCGCATCCAGCAATTTCGTCCATTCTTCCATCACCTCCAGCAATTGTGTGACGCAAGATCTACCTTTCCAAAACCCATGCTGTGCTTTTATAATAAGGTTTCTATCATTTAGAAACTGTATAATTTTGTCTCTCACAATTGATTCCAAAAGTTTGCATACGACAGATGTCAAACTTACTGGCCTGTAGTTTCCAACCTCCGTCTTGTCCCCTTTCTTAAAAATTGGTACTACATTTGCACATTTCCAGCACTCCGGTAACTGTCCAGTCGATAGTGATTTGTTGTATATTGACGTCAATGGAGTTGCAACAATTTCTTTAAGTTCCTTCAGTACTCTTGGATGCACGTCATCTGGTCCAGCTGATTTATTTGAGTTCATCTGCTGAAGGCATGTAAGCACTTCCTCCTTTGTCACTTCAATTGACTCCAAATGGTCATCCACGTCAACTCTTGGTGTAACTTCTGGCAATGACTCGAGGTCTTCATTCGTGAATACACTTGTGAAAAATGCGTTGAAAATTTCCGCTTTATGCTGATTGTCATCAGCCATATTACCCTTTCCATCCTTCACCAATCCAATAGATTGAGTTGTTTTGGTTTTCTCTCTTACATATTTCCAGAAACTTTTAGGATTTGTTTTTACTTCATTGCAAATTTTCCGCTCCAGTGCAATCTTTGCTGCCCTTTTTTCACCTGTTACTATATTTCTTGCCTTTTTGTAACTGTCATAATCCTTCTGTTGTCGAGACCTTGTAAACTTTTTCCATGCATTATGTTTCATTTTAATTTTCCTCTGAACGTCACCAGTCATCCAGATAGGTTTATTTTCTTTTTTTATGTTTGACTTGGGAATACAGATCTGAACAGCATTTCTTATTGATTTATTTAAAGCTTCACAGGCCTCTTCAACATTTGTATTTTCAAATTGGTAGTCCACCTCAGTAATCAGTTCTTTCATTTTAATATAGTCACCCTTGTTGAAATTTAGCTTGTATTCCATTTTCTCTTGTATTTTAGTTACACAGTCATATGAAAACAAGATTGTTACGTGGTCGCTTTTTCCTAATGGTGGACCTATCTCAATTTCACTTATTTTGGTTTCATCCATGGTGATTACTAAGTCGAGTATGTTAGGTGTTTGACCATCTCGAAATCGTGTTGGTTGCTGTATACACTGGCATAGAAAATTATCTCTAAGGCATTCTATAAACCGATTACTTTTATGTGTTTCTTTTTTATTTGTACTCCAAGAAATCCAATCAATTTCAGGAAAATTGAAATCTCCTAACATGATGAAATCAGAAATACCATTTAGTTCACTTGCTTTGTTGATAGCAGATAGTAACGCTTGATTATTTTCGTCAATACTGTTAGGACTTCTGTAAATACATCCGCATAATAGTTGTTGCCTTTTATTTATTTCAATTTTGATCCATAGTGCTTCCACAAAATTTAAATTCAGTAATTCGTTACAGATACTGGCATTCAGCTCTTCCTTCGCAAAAATAACCACACCTCTACCACTTCTGCCAGAATCAAATTTTGTGTATCCCTTGATGCTTAACTCAACTTCCAATATGTCTGTACAAGTTTTGTTATTTACTTCAGTTATTGCAACCACATCAGGTTTCCTTTGATTTATAATATCACGTAACTCACCTATTTTATTTCTCAGGGCATCTGCGTTTGTGTAAAGAAATTTCAACGACTTCTCATGAAAATCAACAATATCATCGTTTCTTAAACTAGATTTCTTCTGCTTTAATCCTTCTATAAAAGTTTTAAATTTTTTCTTGTCCTCTGAACATTTTTTTTTTCTTATAAATTTTTGTTTCACTTTTCTTTCTAAGTTAAAATAATTTTCTTCAAAACAAAAAGATTCTATATTTGAAAATTCTTTATGATGATGAACTAGGGCCTCGAAAACGATCAAACGCCAGTTCGCTATCCCGCTTCATAATTTTACCTCTTCTTATAACAAGATCAATCTCGCCGTTATCTTTCCTTGATCTTAGTTCCTGTCTTAACTCATAGTTCATTTGCCTCTCTTTTTTTGATCTATCAGGATTAATATATATGTTCTTTAGAAATGCGTGATCCGTGCTTCTAAGTTTTTTTGCATTTACCATCACTTCCCTTTTACTTTTCAGGCTATCCAGAGAAACTCTTGCCATTCTACACCCGTCTTCCGTGTATTTCCCAAGCCTGATCACTTCTGTTATTTCAACTCCCTCTATCTCTAAACACTCATTGAATAATTTCTCAATAGCAACCCTGTCTTCCTTCAGTCTCTGCTGAGAACTTTGGTTATCAGATTCAGGTAGATTTTCGATCACAATATTTAATTTACGAGATTCTCTATCTCTATATTCTTCAATGCCTTCCTGAACACTCTCTTTAATTTTCCCATCCATTAGATCGTAGCTCTCTTTTAATTCTATCAAATTATTTCTTGTGTCGACCTGGATTTTTTCAATGACTTCAATGTTTTTATTGGTTAGTGATGCTCTAAGCGCCTGATCTTTTTGCGTTTTTTCCACAATATTTAATCTCGCATTCATATTTTCCTGCAATTCATTTATCTCCGCAATTTTCTTCAACAAAGGTAACTGTACAAGGCATGTATCACATGACCATAAAAAATTCTTTATTTCGCTGTCGGAGAGGAGAGCATACATTTTATTTGAGAGTTTTGAACATTTCAGGCAGAAACACCTCTTACAAATGTCACAATTTACGCCCTTATCCTTTTCGCCTATGATGGTTTTACAGATAGCACAAGCTCCCTCAACTGACTGTGGAGTTGCTTCCTGTTCAGGTTGGCTAGGCCTAGGCCTAGCATCTGCAGGCCTAAATCTAGGTTCCAGTTCCATATCCTTTCTATCCCTTGCCTTCCCTCTAGTAGTAGGCCTACCTTCAGCCATGGTTGTTAAGTTCAAGGAACACTAGGCCTAGCCCCATACACCTGCTTCCAGGACTCTATGCTCCTCTGTATGGATAATGTAGGCTTCACATGGGTCCAGTTGACTTACCCCGACTTAGCAAAGACGCTTCCAGAATATCGAAAAATATATCCTTTTTGATACAAATTTCTTGGTACTAGTACTTATTATCAATTAATATATCATATCCTCCACTTTGAAGAACAATTTAAATCCCGGTTTCAAAGATTTTAGCAGATTTAATTCATGAGGTTCAGAGCAAAATAAAACTACATGTTGCATTATCGAATAGCGCCACCAAATGTATTGATTTGAAATGAATGGAACATTCCAATCTCTGTTCCACAAGTGTCTATTCCTTCAGGTGTCGTAAAGGCAAGTACTGTATACTCATAACAGAAATTCGATCCATTTTTTTTCAATCTGTGCTGCAGAGGTTGGATATAGATTTTTTTAAACGGATAATGAGCTAGCGTTTTCAGTCGCCGTCGTATATTATGTACAAATCTTTATTATTGCAGTTAAACCACCCAAGTGACATCATCACCCTTCCCTCACTACACTGGCATGGGTAGTGTTGTAAAGCCAGTAGAGGATAGGCCTACGGTGCATCACATGCCCTAAACGCAGAACAACTTTGGTGGGTAGGGTAGGAACCAACTTAAGTATGAATTGGCTCTAAGAAACAATTGAAAACCATTAGGTTGAGTTAGATAATTTAATATTATTGACAATTAAATATTCGTATTCATATTCATTTATTATCCAGAAAAAATAATACAAAAACAATACAAAAAGCATATATAACATAGAACAACAACAAGCAGAGAAAAAGCGCAGAACACTATCCTGGCGGATTGTCAAAAAGCAAAAAATATCGCTATAAAAGACTCTCCTGATAGTGCTGGTGGCAAAATAACATTAACAAGGATAAACATTTAACAACCCGGTAACATAGAATTTATATAAAACAGAATAAAAATTGCAATCATTATAAATAAACATGTCTGTTATATATACCGGAATCTCATCCCACATCCGTGGAAATGAAATAAAAACAGAATAAAAAAAAGCATTAGTACGAGACTTCTCATGTCTGAAAACAAGTTTCTCACTTCTACGTTCAACAGGTTTAGGTAGCAAAGCACCATCAATTAGGAAATCTGTACAGAGGCACTTCACAACAAATTTAACACGGATGAATTTAAGTCTATTATAAATCGTGGGTAATTTTAGAGTCCGTAACCTTTGTTCGTATGACGGCCGCATGTCATAATCCATGTGAAAAAAACGTGGGAAGCATGATCGTGTAAAGCGTCTCTGAACAGATTCAATCTGATTGATGGTGCTTTGCAGAAATGGAAACCAGACAGGTGAAGCGTATTCAATTACAGGCCTAATGATAGACTTAAATAATTTAGGAAAAACGGTCTGATCATTGGTTCTAACACACCTCTTAATAAATCCTACAAGTTTATTGCATTTACCAGTAGTCAGAGAGATGTGTTTATTCCACTTCAAATCTGAAGACAAGGTAACACCAAGATACTTGTATTCTGTTACACTTTCTAGTACTTTATTATCAATTTCATAATGAAAATACTGTTTTACTTTCGATCTAGAGATCGAGATCTCGAATCGAATTTATGATTTTCCACGAATAGAGGTGGTTTTCACAAATTGTTTTACATTATATAAACATATACACGTCGTAGTGATGTATCGTTACATGTACTGTACTATTTCAATCGACTAGGACGGTGATAGTTTCAACAAAGTATTACATCGCAATGTTTTACTGTGTTTAGTGGTATATTATTTGTAAAACATGAAAACAATTAATATTTCGTTACTACATGGATAAAGAATATATTTAAAAAGTGTTCCTCTTTGCACCCATCCTCTTTCCTATCCCTCAACCCTGTTACATACAAAACACAAATTAAGTGTGTTTAAATTTGACTTCAACAATTGGTCTCATTTTGTGACAAGTTTCTCTTTCGGAAGTAATTCCCAGGGTTCTAATTTTAGTTCAGTACATACATCACAGTGTCTATTTATTCGTTCCTGTAAACGACATGTATTATTGTCCTGCGGTACGTACATTTGAAATCGCCAGTTTTTTAACGCTGAAATTATTATGTATTCGAGAACCATCTGTGGGCACGACCTAGATGGTACGCGAGCGAAGCGAGCGTACCATCTAGTAATGACAATTTCTCGTGTTCACAAAAATGAATGTCTGTAATTTAGATTCAACTTCATTTAGTTGTGTTTACACCTTGTTCAATTAATTTCTGTTTCCTGAGCTTTGTAATTGAATTTACAATCTGGTGATATAACAAGAAGTCTGGTTTAAAATTATATTTTTGGTTAAATTCGTCTAGTTCTAATATTTTCCCTTCTTTTTTCACGATATCTTTTACATAGTTTACATTTTTATCCAACCAATTTTTTTTCAACTTTAAATTCTCTTTTATCAAAACATGAGTTGTTCCATAAAGATTGACAGCGTCAGCATCTCATCGTCTTCACCTCGCGCTGTCAACAGACTACTACGCCAATTTTTGGCTAAGTAAAATAATTTTATAACCAGTACATGTGAAAAAGTAAACATACATCTTGTAAATCTTCATAAATGTTTATTAAAGAACGTACATATTAATCAAACTATCATTGATAATATTGTATTATTAGATAAGTTTTGATGGATTCTTAAAACAATAAACAAAGTAAGTTTTACTCTTATCTTATCAGAACGTTTTTGTAATGATGATTATACGCCTAAATGCTTATACAACATAAGATAATAATTATCAATAATATATTTTATGTTTATTGTTCCTATTAGTTTGGTTACTTAAAACAATAAACATCGTAAGTTTTACTCTTATCCTGTGTTCCCAAGCTTCGAACGCCAGGAGGTCCCTCTCCACATCCTACTCGTGGCATTGTGATTGGGTATCGAACGGTGCCATCTGACAACCACCCAAAGTTGCATTGGTCCATTCCAAAAGAATATGCTGCTTGTAACTGATTGACAGTGGCCATTTTTGCACCGTTGTCAATGCATTTTTGTTTCGCTTGTTCAAAATTCAGCGTATACCGTCCATCTGCCGCGTAGAACACCCTAAAGCGCTCTAAATGAATGAAAAAAAGAAAAAAAAACCATCATTATGAATCGAGGAACATGTCGTTATCCAATGAATAATAATAATTATACAGTTTGTAATTGATAGGTAATTGCTTTCTGTTTCTACTGACAAAAACGATCTTGGGAGCACATAGGATTTATACTATCGCCTCACATTTTGCTATCCGGCCTATTGCCACTCGGTATGCTCTCACCCGAACATATCGAAAAATATTTATCTTTTGATACTAAGATGTAAACTGTATTCATAGACTGTTCATTTGTGAAATACTTACTCGAGCAAGAGCATTGCTGGATGTCGTTAATCTTCTCGTCGATTTCATCTAATCTGCCAAGGATTTTGTCTTCATGGCCTTGAAGCTGTTGCCCCATCATGTCAAGCATGGTTTGGAGTACATCTTCTATGCCTTCAGCTAGATGGTCTACTGCATCTTTCAGTGAACTGTCTTTTATAATATCTAAACATGATTTTTAAATAAGAAAAACAACAATTTTGAACCATAACGTTTTTATTCGCGTGCAACGTGACTCCACAGCTCACTATGTTGGTCTGTCGGTCGGTCGGTCAGTCGGTCGGTAAAAACTAACTTCAACATGCAACTGCAGCCATCTATATGGCCTTGTTTAATTATAAATATATTTTCTCCAAAAAATTAAAAAATTAAGATAAATTAAATCCGACTTTGAATAGGTTATTTTGTAGTTTTAATCAAATTAATCACTTCCGTAAGAAAACAAACGTTTTCACTTATAAAATGACTAAATAAATGGTTAAATTCAACCAAAAATCTATTGGCTGGTCCATTTGAATATGTTTTGCTTTAGCCTAAATTACAGTTTTCTATGTGTTCAAGTAAATAATTTAAATAACTTTTCAATCCAATTTTTGGTTAAAAAGTGAATAAATATTATGTGATATTAAAATAGGATATTAAAAAAAATAATGATTTTTTTTTTCAGGGGGACAATACATCTTTAATTTTTAATCTTATTATATACCATTCCATTAAATATCATTATGTTGGAATTTTATCTCCCACGTTGCTTGTGCAATAAGAATTCATACTACATTTTAAGGAGTAATGTCATACTATCTTTCTTTTATCCTTAATTTTAAAAATAAGACCAAATCCTAATTTCTTTACAGCTTCTAACGTTACATTTCTTTCCACTTGGTTAAATGCTTTTGCGAAATCAGTGAAAAGCATCAGGTCTCTTTGTGATATTTATATTATAAGAATATAAATCTTCTACATAGCGAAGTTAACGTCAACGTTGGGCCCGAATGGAATTGGAGACCTTCTGGGAATATCTGGTGTCGTATACATGGAGATGGGGTTCAATTAGGAATTTGAAATCAGCATTGCTGACTCTTACGGTTGCCACTGCATCTAGTATCTGCCTCAGACATATTGGTGTATGCCTCTCTGGTAAGGTTGAGACTGGACGAGAGAAGCCCTTGGTCAATTATAGGACCAACCAATATGCTTAGTTTCATCATCATTTAGATGAATGTAAGACTAATTGACAGATTTATTTGGACTGACTTACTGTTATGTTCTTCTGATGATGAACTTCGGCTTCTTGAAAACGTCTTTGCTGCAATACAAAGTGATAAACATTATTTCAAAACATAAAAGTATACAGAGTTAAATATAATACAAATTATTATCATCCGATGAAGAGAAAGAAACATTTCATTAAGAAAATTCTGTCCAAATTTAGATTGACAGGTCCGAGTAGTATAAGAAATCCGTCTCTAGACATTACTGTTCATTGAGTCAATTCAATTATTCATTTTTTTTTTATATTTCCTTTCGACGTTCAGTTATCCAGAAGTAACGATTTTACATGAAAATGGGTAATCAGGCTTTATTGGATTAGTGAAATTGTAACGGTTCACGTAAAAAGGAGTAACAATTTTCGCTAAAAATCGTTTAACTAACCGCACATTAATTTTAAAATAGGCCTTGCCAGCCCATATTCAAAACTAAATATACCGTAGGCTAAAAAAAAAACTCACCATGTCCTAAGGCAAGAAGAACAAACAACAGACAGATGCATAAGACGGCTGAGTGTGCCATTTTTAGTGTCGATAAGTAACTGGTGAATTGAAGTGAATTTTAGTTGAATGAATGGTGAATTTATATTGTTGGCGAAGGGAAAGGACTTAAGTTATCACATTTAGAGGCCCGATAAGATAATTTTTATACAATACAGAAAGGATGTGATAAAATAAGTTCAAATGTTTTACAATAAAATGGAAATAATATATCAATAATTATGTCAATCAGAAAAAAAAAAAAATACAGTTGTGTATTATCTAAAAGGGTATACTTGTTACATTAGAGCCATTCGGATTGTTTGTAGATTTGTTCGGTTCATTTTGTCTAGTTAATGACGGGAAAGAAAATCTGAAAAAAAAACCACGTGTCATCTTCTTGTGGATGCCCAAAGTCATCATTTTCTCTTGGCCGGCGAGTTTAAAATTTGATAAAATATTTCTATACAAAAGGTAAGCTTAAACCTGTCCCTTGTAACAGCATGCATTAAAGATATATTGTCCCCATAAATTTATTTTTTCAAATGTTTTGTTGAATATTCCATTTAAATGTCACATATATAGTTATTCACTTTGACCAAAAACTTGATAATAATAATAATAATAATAATTATATACATGAACAATGTAATTTAAATACAAAAATACTTACATTTTTAGGCCTATAGTTGAAATAATTATTCATTTTTAGAGGTTTTTATTTTACAGAAGGCAATAACTTTATGAAAACTGCAAAATGGCCTATTTAAAATCTGATTTTATTAATCTTTTTTTTGTTTGTGAGGGACAATACATATTTAAGAAATCACTCTATATACACTGATACAAAGTAAGTTTGTATGCCACTGCGTAATAGTTTGATAACGTGTGTTTCGCGGCTACTTAGTAAGAAACACACGATGTTCATGGCGTGATTTATTAGCTTTATATCTTATCTATCTTTATCAAAAAAAAAATTTAGTTTACAATATGTTTTTGTTTTTATCTCTTGTTGTTCCGCATAGAATTTCAGTGTCATCTACATATCTGAAACACAAATATGGCACCACTTCCGTCAATTCATGAATACGTCAGTAAAGATTACTCACTTATTCCTAAGACTGGATTGTCTTTTATTTTTAGATTTAGATTTTTATACATCTTTAAAATGCATTGTAAATAAAAATCATTTCAGGAGTCCTGGCATGTTATGGTCCTTTCACACATTGACGACTATACATTATTGATTTGGCAAGTGAATCACTGGTTTGAT
Organism: Antedon mediterranea; assembly: GCF_964355755.1. NCBI lineage: Eukaryota > Metazoa > Echinodermata > Crinoidea > Comatulida > Antedonidae > Antedon > Antedon mediterranea. The sequence continues at coordinate 33,831,006 of NC_092670.1, read as the reverse complement.
TTGATTTGATGGTGGTATGAACGGGTGTCACAAAACCTAAGACCACGAAAGCTAAGACCCCCTAAGACCTAAGATCACGAAAGCTAAGACCCAAGACTACAATTTACAAATTCTAAGATATACTACAGCTTAAAAACAATACTTGTTTATCCATACATAATTTTAAACACAGTAGGTGTCATTTATTACCATAAATATAATTAAATACTACCGCAAAACATAGATAAACTCACATAATTTTCGCCCGTTGAGTAAATGTATATTTTTTTCTTTACAACAAACAAACTTGACGGGTTGTTTGTTAGTATATATTTACTCCATTGTGTTGGTTCAGAGGACGTTTTTCTTACGCACCTGCCTTTCCTGTATTTTGACTCCAAATTTGTTGACTAACTTTATCCTGAATACAACACTTTAAAATTAGGATTTATAAGTACTTTCAGAAGGAGAAACACATAAAAACAAATAAATAAATATTTTAAATTGATGAATTTACAGACATGTTTCTTTGTATACTCATAGAGATATTATAGTTCAGAGATATTATAGTGAACTATAATATCTCTACCTGTAACTCCTCGAGCTCCCCCCCCTCATGCTCAATGTTTTTGTTTCTATGATGCGCCAAAAGAGCAACAATAATAGTACAAGTATAAAAACAGAAAGAAAACGAAACAAAAAAACTTATTATCATGATTTTTTAATTAAAATTTATTTGCCAGTATTTATTTTTTTGTACTTGCATGATTATACTATTATCATTACAATTTTAATTTTACATTGTTCCATCCACACTGTAGATGGACTCCACAGAGTTTTCAGCCCTCTATATAATTTTTGCTCTTTTGACGTTCCATAGAAACAAAAACATTGAACATGGGGTAGGCCTACTGTACTGTAGGCTAGTCATGCGAAATTCGCAAACAGTTTGTGTGCGAGAAAAACGTCTGTAAAATCATCAATTTAAAATTGTATTTGCTACTTTTTATGTGATTCTTTTTCATTAAAGTGCCAATTCTAAGGTGTGGTATTCAGAATAAAAATTGGGAGTTAAAATACAAGGCAGGTGCGAAAGATAAATATTTGTAATCTTAGGTCTTGGGTCTTAGCTTTCGTGATCTTAGGTCTTAGGGGGGTCTTAGCTTTCGTGGTCTTAGGTTTCGTGACACCCTGGTATGAACGTAAGGAAAACATTTGTTCACATAAGTCAACAGATTTTTTTTTCTCATGTATTCAATAACAAGTGCCATCTTGAGATGAGAGCGCGTCGTATTAATAACTTGTTAGTCAGTTTATTTTCATAAAAATGTATTCGTACTTTTTAATTTTCGAAATAAAATATTGAATTGAATTACTCCGTCCCTAATCCCCATCTCCCCTGGTACTATAGAGTACAAATTAAAATTTCATAATCTATTTGCGTACAATTTGATAACTGGCAAATTCATTCGCCGCCACTCCTTTCGATGGAATTGTTGGATTTAACCATCTTTTATTTGGAAAAATGGAGATGTAGGATAAAAAAAAGAAAGAAAGAAAGTAAAGAGACCTGTTCGAAGACCAACAAAAAGCATGGACTATGTGAGTTTTTGTGTGTGTTTCTGAATGAGGTTTAAACAAAATAAATGTAGGTCACCTTTAACAGACTAGTTGTCAGATAAAGCATTGTATTTGTTGTTGAGCCGATTTTTCACTAGGCGAATTTGTTCGGGCGAATCGAAGGCGTAAAGAGGGATTTTGAAGATGGACACTTGATTACACATGCGTATAAGCTGGTGCTTTCAATTCACGCAAGTGGAAAATCGGCTTTGTGGCTACAAAGAGAGATGTCATTGCTTATCAAGCCTTTTCATTACATAGCACACAGAAACATTCGGCCCCTAAAGAACTTCAATTTTATGTCACATCTGGTATTCGATTTGCAGATGATGGCATGCGTTCCCGTTGGAACGCTTTCCTTCACAAAAATGCTTCACTCTATGAGATCCAAATTGGCAATTGCCGCAACATCCTCACTGAGTTTTAAGTTGATATTCACTCTAGAACTATGAAGTTGAACAGAGAACTTCCTGCATTTATTCAGGCTATTGAGGAGGATGTACAAAACTACGTCCCGAATCCAGAAACGTGACAATCTCTCAAAACAAGAGAGGCAGGCCATTGCCAAATTGCATCAGCGTAATGATATCACCATTAGACCCGCTGATAAAGGTTCTGTCACTGTTGCTATGGACATCAAATTTTATGAAGACAAGCTAAACAATCCTCTTCATTATCGTAAACTTACAACGAACACTCCATCGTTCCTAAGATTGGACCTCATTTTGCACAGGTTAATCATGTTGAAGGCAGATTTTCTTTCCTACCTAAAATCCATAAAGCAGGCAATCCTGGTAGACCCATTATTTCGGGCCATGGCACTGCTAAAGAGAAAATTTCTGAATATGTGGATGATTTACTTAGACCATGATGTGTCTGATCTCTCTTTACATTCAGGACTACACGGACTGTATCCACAAATTTAACCAAATTCAAAATTTACTTAATAATTCTGTTCTGGCTACATTAAATGTTTCATCGTTGTATACTAATATCCCTCAAGAATTTTAATTTACAAACAGATTCCAGGTAAAACGCCTACTAAAGCTTATTTACGAGAACTGGTCATGTTGATTTTAACCAACAACAATTTAATTTTTGTTTTTTTGGAAATGACCATTACCTTTAAATTCATGGAACAGCGATGGGCACAAAAATGGCGTCCTCTTTTGCATATTTGTTTATGGGACAAATTGAGTCCAATTTTCTGTCCCTCCAAACCCAATAAACCGCTAAAGTTGTCCCAATTTGCAAAAAGGGTGATCAAAATCTCTCGTGTAAATACAGACCAATTTTAGTTCTTCCCGTCTTTTCAAAACTATTAGAAAAAATTGTCCACACAAGACTATATAATTTTATTTCTTGTTTTAATTTATTACACAATTCCCAAATTTGGTTTTAGATCTAAACATTCCTCATACATGGCGATTCTTGAAGCCTATAATAAAATTGTGACTGAGTTAGACAAAAAATGCCATACTCTAGGAATTTACCTGGACCTCTCGAAGGCTTTCGACACGATAGACCACGAAATACTTTTACTAAAACTTAAAAATTCCGGGGTTCGTGGGATTGCTTTTGAGTGGTTGAGGAATTATATTACAAACAGAACACAATTTGTTATTTACAATGGTCAGAAATCGTGAAATCGGAATAATTGCATTAGGTGTGCCTCAAGGGTCGATTCTGGGTCCCTTGTTTATTTTATATTTAAATGATATTATACATTCTAGTAACTTCTTTTCATTTATCATTTACGCTGATGATACACATTTATTAGCATCACACTCTAACATTACACATCTCATTCGCACAGTAAATTTTGAAATGACAAAGGTATCAACCTGGCTATTCTGTCTCTCAACTTGGATAAAACCACATACATGCTATTTAAAAATAAACATTATAACCGCACTTATCTTAATGTTGATAATTATTGACAATAACATGTATGTCACCAATCTTGTTTCAAAATATACCGGTATCCTTTTCGAACTAAAATTGACACTAATAACTGAAACCCTATTTATGCTTTATCAAAATCTTGTTTTACCACATATTCAATTTTCCTATATTATATGGGCTGATTTTAATAACTCCCACCTGCATTCACTTCACATCCAAACAAAAGTATGCGTCTTTGTACACACTCGGATTATCTAGCTCCTTCATTTCCTTTATTCCATAAATTAAACAGTCTTAAAGTTTTTGATATCCACAAACTTCAAATTGCAATTTTCATGTATAAATTCCACAATAACTTACTTCTTGACATATTTTCAAATTATTTTATTAAATCATATTGTTTTCGTTCATATGAAAATAGATCATCTAATTTGTATAAAACTCACTTTTTAGTCGCGTGGAAGCGACTCTATAGTTCACTATGTCGGTCGGTTGGTCGGTCTGTCTGTCTGTCTGTCTGTCGGTCTGTCTGTCGGTCTGTCTGTCGGTCTGTCTGTCTGTCTGTCTGTCGGTCTGTCTGTCGGTCCGGTATCACTATGCGTTTTATCGCTTTCTGACCTTATCTTGATATCAGTTTAATCTAGCTAGGTAAATTTTTCACAGTATATTCCTTATGGCCAGGAATCAATGTGGTTATGTTTTCACGGTGCGCAATAACAAATTACGCAGTCTACGCACGATTTAACGAAATCACGTTTGTAATCATAACTTCACAACCATGAATCACAATTAAATACAATTTGGTACTCATAAATTTCAGGGCTTAAATCATCATATGGCAATACAATTACGAGCGTAGCGCATGTAACGCATGCGTACGCGCGCTTAACATTTTCAAAAATTTATTTTCGATGAAATAAGAGTACATTTCAGGCAATTTTAAGCGTTTACAAAATTGCCATGAGTGCGCATATTTTTGCGCGCGCACTGCGCGTTAAATGTTGTTTGCGCACTCTTTTTGCCCGATTTCTGTTTTCTTTACTTACTTTTCAACTCGAAATTACGTTATACGAGCACGTCGAAAGTGTAAATGTGTAAATGTGTAAATTAAAAAAATATAAACGTTTTTAAACATTTCAACATTTTTAAACATGTTCAGTAATTTCGGTCAGTATAGTTCACTATGTCGGTCGGTCGGTCTGTCTGTCTGTCGGTCTGTCGGTCTGTCGGTCTGTCTGTCTGTCTGTCGGTCTGTCTGTCGGTCCGGTATCACTATGCATTGTAGCACGCGACTTAATGGCTGTTGGCCTTGTTTGTTACTTACCTTGCTAGGTCTTCTATCAGAGGACAGGGTCCGAAAATATGGAATAACATTTAACCAAGATATTCGCAATTGTAATTCTTTATATTCTTTAACATTAAATTCAAAGAGTATCTTTTATCTGCATATCTAGTTTAAGCACATGTTTTTTAAATATGATTATTTTTTTACCTATAAGAGAAATACCATTTGATAGGCTATTATTAGTTGATTTTTTTTTCCATTTTTTGTTAGTTTGTTTTTTTCTCACTTTATTTATAAATATGTATACATATGTGATTCGTTTATTTGTTTTTATATGCATGTTTACTTTTATAAGAACCTTCAAGTGTATACTTTACTAATATGTATATGTATAATTGAATATATAGATGTGTGTGTGGTACGGTAACTGAAAATAACAGAAAGTATAATTCCTTGAAATTGATATTCAAATACAGTAGCCGCCTGCTTGATATGCAGATGTCCTAACCATTAGACCACTGGGGCTTTCATGGTATTGTTCAAACTCGATTGGATAGCGACTCTTTAACATTCTCGGCGTGGTACGGCGGAACAGCACTAGTTCTCAGTTGTACGCACGCGCACCAGAGATCAAATTGATACGCCCTCATCTTTCAGTATTTTTATTCACGAGGCGGGATCTCCAAAGAAATACTTTTATATATATAAACACATTAGGCAATGAACATTAATTTGAAACTGCCCGGTGATACACTGAAATTTAATTAATTAATTTGAAACGATATATATATATATACATGTAAGGATGTGGACGACAACACAAAAGGAAAAACACGCCTTTTCTCACTTTTACCACGGTCCGGTGGTGTATTTGGTTTTAATTTGTTTTTAGCATAACAATAGAGATCAGTATGGTCCTGAAAACCACAAAATAAATACAATGAGAAACAAAAGTAAATAATATTCTAAAATACAAGCCAATTCTTAGTAACGACCTCACTTAACAGGCGACTCTAATAAAAAGGATTCTCTCTGAGGACTGCGACTATTACGTCAAACGGCACGTCTACCTAAACAGCCTCTGTATACTTTGTTAGAGTATACAAATACCTAATTAATTACCTACACAATTGCATCATAAGTGCCTGAATATTACTATTATATTACTAGAATAAATGCATGTTGGAATTTACTCACACTATTTGAATACTAAACTTAGTCTATTCATTGAATCAAGGAGTTATAATCTTAGGTTTGTGTAAAATATATAAACAATAACAAATCCATGGGCGCAGCCATTTTGTATGATAAATAGAGGGCGCACTACATGACGATCTATCACGAGCATGGTAGCCTCGTGTGTACAAATTAATCAAGTGTGAACTGTAGGATGAACTATTTTATACAAACTGTTAACTAGAAACTATCTTCTATAAACTAAACATTACTAAATCTATCTAAACATATTTTGTTAATACAAAGAAGGTTTATCACAAAAGTATATATTATAACATTATATGGCATAAAATCCTAGTTCAAAGATTGTAACACAATACTATTCAATAGGCTTCCTAACTGCACATTCCATGAGTCAAGGTTAACCCAAAACAAATGTCTAGGCCTATGAATGCAATCATCTTAAAATACAACATTAATGTTTCTTAAACATAACAGAATCTTATAAATGTATAACAAAGTAATATATGTAAAAAGTAGAGTAATTACCTTTTAATCAGATCTTTAATTAAGTAAGAGACAAAACTATCTGCTTCCTTGACCGGTTCATGAATACAAAAGAAAGCAAATCATTTGAAAAAGACTGTTACAATTATAGGGGGCAGTAACACCTATAGGGGGCAGTATTTAATTATCACATGATTAGATTAATCCCCACACTCCCCTGTTTAAGCCGAGTTTGTCCTCAAACTTAATATTATGAAATAAAATGTAAGATTACACTAAATATGCAGAAACATTTTACATTTGGTACGCACACTTATCAAAATATCATTAATATTAACTAGACGTTGGTTGAGCATATCATTGGATCCATGTACTGATTGACATCTTTGATTAAACTTCTTCCTTAGTCGGATGCTGCGTCGAGGTGTATCGTCTGAACTAACGCCATCAGAATCGGACTGTGAGTTACCGAACACATAGGACATTGGTTATTGATTTTCTTGCTCTGGTTGTTGGTACACCAAAGGACATGGTTTTATTTCGCGACGATGAACAGTTCTCTCTCCACCAGTACCATCTGCACGTTTAACAGTGTAAGAAGTGTTACCTCCAGGTCTGGATATAATTTCAAAAATTGCTGGGTCCCATTCATCAGCAATCTTGTGTCTCCCTAGTGGATGCGACTTGGTAAAGACTTTTGTACCCGTTGCCAACGGTTTCTCTTTAGCTTTCTGGTCGTAGATCTTCTTCCGGTTCTCTGCTTCCTGTTTGAGACGCTCCCCTGCTTTCTCATACGTCATCTTCATGGTTTCCATACTCGAGGCTAACCAATCATTTATCTCTTCAGGTACCGCTACTATTTGTTCTGTGTGGTTATTTAACAGAAAATCGATAGGTAGTTTAGGTTGTCTTCCAAACATCAAGAAGAATGGAGAAAAGCCAGTTGATGAATGTTCAGCTACATTGTAGGCATAAAGTACTTCAGGCAAATGTTCGGACCATCTTCGTTTCTGATTGCTTGGTAGTGATTTCAATAGATCATGCAGAGTTCTGTTGAATCGTTCTTTTTGTCCGTTTCCCTCAGGATGGTACGGTGTTGTTCTTGTCTTGGTTACTCCATACATTGTACAAAGTGAACGAATAAGTGAAGATTCAAAATTCCGTCCCTGGTCGGAGTAGAGTCTTTGAGGAATACCAAACTTGGTGAACCATTCCCTTACCAGTATCTTTGCTGTTGTCTCTGCGGTTTGGTTTTTGGTTGCAACAGCTAATGTGTACTTGGAGAAGACATCGGTGATCACGAGCACGTTTTCTTTTCCGGTAGAGTCCTTCTCAAGTAAAGTAAAGTCAACAGCAACAACTTCATTTGGTTTTGAAGCGACGATACTTCTTAACGGTTCCCGGACTTTAGGACCAACTTTAGCCTTTGAACATCGGTCACACTGTTCACACCATGAAGTTATGTTCTCAAACATCTTCGGCCAGAAACAACGTTTGCGTATTAAACCTAAAGTTCGGTTTGCTCCTTGGTGACCTGTTTGATCATGACAGGCTTTCATGACATCTTCTCTTAATACGTCAGGTAGAATGAATTGCCACTGGTCGCCATCAGCACTCACTCGGTAAAGTAGATCATCTCTGACTTGTATACGATCTAACTGTCGTAGAAGTAGTCGAACTTCCTCGGTTTCATTGCTTCTCTCGTCAGGGTTAGGTTTACGGTTGAGACTAATGTAGTGCCAAAGTCTTGCAATGGATGAATCTTTCCGTTGAAATTCAGCCAGCTGTTGGTTGTCGTAGCCAGGAAATACGGGTACCGCCTTGAGTGCTTGTACATGTGTTTGGATGTTTATAGAACTGGAATTGTGATTAGCTAAACATTCAGGGAGACTGGTCATTCCAGCTGTCTGTCGGAAGTCTTCGGAAGTTATAACGGGGTCTTCTCTGTGAGCTCTTCGAGATAGAGCGTCTGCTGCTTGATTGTTTTTCCCCGGCTTGTAATGAACTTCAAAATTAAAAGATGACAACTCGCTAATCCATCGCTGACTAACTGCATCTAACTTGGCAGAGTTAAGGTGAGCCAACGGATTATTGTCTGTAAACACAATAAATTTGGTTCCTAAAAGATAATCACGAAACTTGTCTGAAATTGCCCACTTCATTCCCAGCATCTCCAGCTTCATACTAGAATACTTTTTCATATTTCGTTCTGCACCTCGTAACGTTCGGCTTGCATATGCGATTACACGTCTTTTCCCATCCTGTACTTGTGACAACACCGCTCCCAACCCAATAAATGATGCATCTATTTCTACTTCGAAAGGCAAGGTAAAATCTGCATAAGCAAGTACTGGTTCTGAACAGAGCTTGGTCTTCAACACCTCAAATGCACTTTGGTGTTTGGGCCTCCATTTAAAATTAACAAATTTCTTCTCCTTAATCTCTTTCAAAGACTCTGCAACTAGGTTGTGTAGAGGTCCAGCTATCTGCGAGAAACCAGGTACAAATCGTCGGTAAAACGAACAAAAACCTAAAAATGAACGCAACTCTTTCACAGTGGAAGGTACAGGCCAATCTTTTACTGCAGTCAGCTTTTCTGGATCTGCTGCAACTCCATCTCTGGTTACAATATGTCCTAGATATTTAACTTTTGGACAAAATAAGTCACATTTACTTGGTTTTATCTTCAGTCCAAATTCTCGTAGTCGATTGAAAACAACATCAAGGTGTTCTAGATGATCCTCAAAACTACTAGAATAAATCAGTATGTCATCTAAATAACACAAAACGGATTTGAAAAATTTATCACGAAGACAGGCTTGCATAAGTCGTTGAAAAGTGCCAGGAGCGTTGCACAGTCCAAATGGCATACGGTTATATTCAAATAATCCAAAAGGAGTAGTGAAACTGGTTTTTATTCTGTCTTTGTCTTCCATTTCTATCTGATGATAACCGGAAATTAAGTCAATTGAAGTGAACCATTTAGCGCCATGAAGAGCATCCAAAGACTCATCAATACGTGGAATGGGATAACTATCTTTGATTGTCTTCTTATTTAACTGGCGATAATCAACGCACAATCTTAATGAACCATCTGGTTTACGAACAAGAACAATTGGCGAGGCAAACGGACTGGTACTCTCTCGAATAACATTTTTCTTCAGCAACTTCCTAATATGCTCTCGTACTTCTTCCAATTGTGATGGTGGTATGCGCCGATATGGCTGTTTGATTGGAGTTTCATCGGAAAGTTGAATGGGGTGCTTTACTTTATCTGTATGGCCAAGGTCTTCATCATTTTCAGCAAATATATCTGCATGCTTTAACAGAAAGGCTTTAGCTGATTTTTCTTCTTCATTGCTTAGTCCATTCCAAAGCTGTTTAAAAACTTGTTCTTTACAGGATGTTTCCAGAGATAGAGAATATACATCATTACTATCCACGCTGATTCTGTCCATACACACACTTCCATCGTCGACCATAACAACAGTTTGAACTTTACCAACAGGTGTTCTCGGTTTCAGCCATATCACCTCATCAGTTACATTTACTACTTGTACATTAAGGCGTCCATTCTTTATACTTGCCAGGGAACAACTGGTGACAAGTCCTTTCGGAGTATTTTCGATTGGTTCTATGAGCACTTCACTCTCGGAGCACATAGGACCAGTTACTGGAACGTAAATAGCGCTTGTAGGTGGAACGACTAGGCTTTTTGGTATATCAACTCGTAATAAGCCTTGAATGGCTTGCGACAGATTGATTGGTGGTTTGGTAAAATTAAGTTGCTTCTCTATGTCAGATGTGAAGTGTTTGATGACATTCATCCCCAATAACATTGGAAACCTAGTTGACGTCTTTACTACTAGTATACCACAGTTCGAAATAACCGCTCCGTTCAACTCGATGTCGGATATGAAATAACCTGCATAGGGTATAGATGACCCATTTGCAGCCCGAATTGTAAGCCAATTTAGCTTTTCCAATGAGATATGGTTGAAATGTTCATGGAAGTAGTCTTCAGACAATGTGGTAACTTGAGAACCGGTGTCTAGTATCGCTTCCACTTGTCTCCCAAATAGTTTGATATTTACAGTTGGACAGGTTCCAATTAAATTAGATACGTTGGGCTCCACTGAGCCATTTTCACTCTCACACTCACCCAGGACACGGCTCTTGTAGCTGGGTGATGTTAGTTTTCCGAACTCGATACTACACATGGACTAGGGCATTCGCTAGCATAATGTCCCATCTGTTTACATCGGTGACACTGAACAGTGGATTTGTCTCGCCTTGTAGATTTTCTCTGTGTTCTTTCTTTGGATTGGTTCTCTAACTTTTCTAGCCGGTTAGTGAATTCTTCCTGTTTATTACGAATGTCTTCTGTAATCTCCGTTTGCATCTTTACTGCCAGCGAGAGATTTTCTAATGTTTTCAAAATCTGATCATCTGCTTCGGTGACGTAAGAATAAGCTTTTACAGGTTTTCGATGAAGGCCATCTTCCTCCTCCATATCCATCGCCCAATCCCTTAACCTAAAGAAAGTAACACCTGGATCGTCCTTTAACATCTTTTTCAGCTCTCTTCGTAACACGCTATCGGCTAAACCCTCACAAAACTGGTCTCGAATTGTTCGTTCAGGATCTGGAGCATTTGGAATTCTACCCAACTTCTCTGAAAATCCTAGCAAAACGAATGCATAATCCGAAATGGATTGTCCTCTCTTCTGAATGGCATTATATATCTGCCTCATAATGGTATTTAGTGACATCCGCTCGCCAAAGGTATCTTGTAAGGTCCTAAGTATTAGCTCCGAGTCATCTGCTACCCGTGGACGATGCCTAATTTCTCTTCGTGCGGCGCCTTCTAGGTGAGAAACAACAAAATCAGCTGCATTCTGTCCTCGCAGTTTTCTGACTTTTATAGCTGCCTTGATGTCTTCAACAAAGGACTCTACACATTCCCCTTCGGCTCCCACAAAGTGTCTCATCTTCTTCTCTGGGAGAACATATACTGTGTTTCCATTCCCATGGGCAGCACGCCTAGTTGCTTCTAGTTCGGCTCTTAGCTCATCAACCGTCCTCTGCACATCTCGCAACGATGCCTTGCTTGCCATCACTGATCTCTAATGTTAAAGCCAAATACGATCCACGATCCCACTTCTGACACCAAATTGTAAGGATGTGGACGACAACACAAAAGGAAAAACACGCCTTTTCTCACTTTTACCACGGTCCGGTGGTGTATTTGGTTTTAATTTGTTTTAGCATAATAGAGATCAGTATGGTCCTGAAAACCACAAAATAAATACAATGAGAAACAAAAGTAAATAATATTCTAAAATACAAGCCAATTCTTAGTAACGACCTCACTTAACAGGCGACTCTAATAAAAAGGATTCTCTCTGAGGACTGCGACTATTACGTCAAACGGCACGTCTACCTAAACAGCCTCTGTATACTTTGTTAGAGTATACAAATACCTAATTAATTACCTACACAATTGCATCATAAGTGCCTGAATATTACTATTATATTACTAGAATAAATGCATGTTGGAATTTACTCACACTATTTGAATACTAAACTTAGTCTATTCATTGAATCAAGGAGTTATAATCTTAGGTTTGTGTAAAATATATAAACAATAACAAATCCATGGGCGCAGCCATTTTGTATGATAAATAGAGGGCGCACTACATGACGATCTATCACGAGCATGGTAGCCTCGTGTGTACAAATTAATCAAGTGTGAACTGTAGGATGAACTATTTTATACAAACTGTTAACTAGAAACTATCTTCTATAAACTAAACATTACTAAATCTATCTAAACATATTTTGTTAATACAAAGAAGGTTTATCACAAAAGTATATATTATAACATTATATGGCATAAAATCCTAGTTCAAAGATTGTAACACAATACTATTCAATAGGCTTCCTAACTGCACATTCCATGAGTCAAGGTTAACCCAAAACAAATGTCTAGGCCTATGAATGCAATCATCTTAAAATACAACATTAATGTTTCTTAAACATAACAGAATCTTATAAATGTATAACAAAGTAATATATGTAAAAAGTAGAGTAATTACCTTTTAATCAGATCTTTAATTAAGTAAGAGACAAAACTATCTGCTTCCTTGACCGGTTCATGAATACAAAAGAAAGCAAATCATTTGAAAAAGACTGTTACAATTATAGGGGGCAGTATTTAATTATCACATGATTAGATTAATCCCCACATACATATATTAGCTTTTAACCAACAACAATTTTTATTTATTACCTCCAAATTCATGGCTCAGCAATGGGCACAAAAATGGCGACATCTTTTGCAAATTTGTTTATGGCACAAAACGTTGATAGCCATATGACACGTAACTACACTTTTACATACTAGATTTATGTTGCTAATGTACTGGAATTTATAGTTTAATTTCCATTTGTTTTCACTTTTTTGGTGATATAGGTTGACGTCTTTTAAAACGTTTGCACCCCGCGCTGTCAACAGATCAGTACGCCAGTTTTTGGCTTAGTAAAATAATTGTATAACTAATAACCAGTACATGTGTCAAATAGTAAACATACATCTTGTAAATCTTTCATAACTGTTTATTAAAGAACGTATATTCATCAAATTAGGCCTATCATTTTTATATTGTGTTTTTAGAGTTTTATTATTATTATTAAAGTTTTGATGGATTCTTAAAAATATAAACATTAAACATTTTAGTCTTAGGTGATATCCCCAGCTTCGAACGCCAGGAAGTCCTTCTTCACATCCCCATTGTGGCATTTTGATCGGGTATCGGACACTGCCGTCTGACAACCACCCGGCGTTGCATTGGTCATAACCAAAGTTTGCGCTGCTTGTAACTGATTAGGAGTGGCGATTACAGCACCGTTTTCAACACATTTTTGTTTGGCTTGTTCGAAATTCAAAAATTCTAAAAGAATGAAAAAAATGTCAATCAATATGAAGAACTTGTTCTTTTCCAATGACTATTAATAATTATAGAGTATCACGGTGTTGACGTCACGACGGTAGGTGGTGCTGCGTGGTTGCTAGCCAACCAAAAAATACGTTCAACCTTGGTTCAACCTGCCTGAGTCACGAATGGTTTGGAATAGGCTTATTGAAGTAGTCATTTTAAAACTTAATAATTTTTAATAAAAACAAATTAAAATTTCAAAACATCACTAATTATTTGTTTTTAAAGATGTATTGTCCCCCTGAAAAAAAACAATATTTTTGTTGAATAGGCCATTTTAATTGCACATAAAAGTTATTCACTTTGACCTCAATTTGGATTGAAAAAAATAATTTGTTACACGGGAAAATCGCAATTTAATGCAAAAATTAACCAACCGGAAGATATTTGTCTGGAAGACAAATGTGTTCTGGTTTAATTTAACCCTTGACCTGAGTTAGCTCATAAATATTCATATTGTATGGATACATCATGTGGATGATGATGCTTTCCAAATCAACAGCCAACAACGATAGCAATGCATGCGTGCGAGAGAGTCGAGTAGTGATGCGAGACGAATCTTGAAGAAGAAAACACGAAGACTATAGCTAGCAGAATGCTAAGTTAGAATTACAGTTGGTAACTTTGATGTTGAATCTTATTCATTTAGGTGAGTTTTTGTTTCGCTAACAGGAGAGACCTAGCTAGGCCCGAATTTGCTGCTACTGTACTACTAGTCTACTACTACAGTACTACTAGCACTACTGACAGTCTCGAGTAGCCTAACTGCTGCCTACTTCTGTCTCTAGAAGTAGAGTGTAGTAGGCCTAGGCAGTACACTGCTAGCTAGGGCTACAGTAGACCACCACCAGAAGGGATGTATTTTTGTTTCTATCATGATGAATTGGTTTAATTTTTAAAGATTTCAACTATCTATTCGGCAGTGAAAATAAAAAAAAAGAAAATCTAAATATTGTTTTGAATGTTTTACTGATGCAATATTTTAAAAATATTTTCTTTATCAAAACAAATGCAATTGGTTCAAATTAACATTCCGCAAATAAACATTTTATGCAGATATTTTGACACAAATTTCTTTTTTTTTAGGTTGATTGATTGAACAATAAGAGCAAGTAGTGAGAAACATAAAATGTATCGTACAGTGGCAACATTCACAATTTATTGAAACGTTTCTTACTATTAAAATGACACTTTGTAATGGATGTGAGCGATCTTAGAAGACTATAGCTGTCGTAATTACTGCCACAATCAACACATTGATAATTAGTAGACAAATTGACACAAAAAACAATACAGGAATTCAATAAGATATACTGTATATATATATTTTATTAATTAAATCCTTTTGCACTGTAATATTTACAGTAAAATTATGAAGTGTAAGTAAATTTAAAGAATTTATCCTGTGTACTGTTGTAGTAGTTTTTTTTATTTATTGAATGTTATGTTTACAAAATAATATACTCTACATATAAAACAAAAAAAATTATACAATATTTTACAAGTTGGACAAGAACATATTGGCCGAATGCAGCAGGAGAGTCAGAAATATTTTTCCTGCAATATCCAATCATATTCCAATACCGAGTCTATCATTGTTGTCTTTGGGTGACCTCTGTTCCAGTCTTCATCAACGTCTTTAAAAAAAGTAAAAGCAAAGTATGAAAATCTGGAAAAAATAGATCATGCATATTTAGTGCAAAATTGGGCTAGTGAAATTGCTTACTTTGACATATTATAGTCAAATAAGTATACTACCTTTCTATGGTAATTAAAACACATTACTTATAATGTTATAACTTATAAAAAGAGAAAATAAATATTTGACTTACTACAGTACAGAGAACATTTGTTTGTGTTGTAAAATGGCTAAGCTGGCTTTTCCCCTCTGTCTACTTGTACAGTGCTGCTGGAAGGTTCTCAATTTCAGGCTTGTATTGCAACCATTTTCCCTGAAAAATGTTTGTTTTATTTTTATCATAAAAATTAGTTAAACAAGCTTCAACTGTAAATATATATGGTACAGCAAGCTGGCTGTATTTTAGGAATGTAGCTAAGATTGATGGCATATAGCCTAGGCCAGTCTATGAAGAGTACAATGTATAGGGCCTAGCTGGGCATCTTCTGCAGGGACCCGATTGTCACAGTCTGCTTGCCACTAGCCTAGTAATAATATGCAGCAGCATGTATTAATTATTCTAGCCCTGAACTGAAAAAATCCCAGGCTAAGTTAATTAATTTACCTTCCTGTTATTATTGCGTTATATATATTATTATATTTAAAATAACCGTCTAGGCCTAGGCCTACTTACCGACAAATTAACAGCTCAGCTTTACATATTATACGATCAGGCCAGGGAAACCCACACACAGTCGAGTCGCGTCAATCTCTGGTGGTGTTGTTGTACATACAACGTGCATCGTCCATTGTTAGATCAGATCTCTGCTGTGTGGATGCTCATTAACATATCATGCATATGTATGAGTTAGCTCTACCGGCCTAATTTCTGAGCCGACGAGTTCGAAAAAATGGTAAACTTATTTTGATTTTTTTATAAGCGAAATCAATATTTTTTTCGGATTTTTTTTCGGTGGAAGTGAATAACTTTATGTTAACTACAAAACGGTCTATTCAAAATTTGATCTTTTTCATCTTTATTTTTCATTTTTTGGGGGACAATACATCTTTAACAATCTATTTTTTCTATAACTATATTTTAAGTAAAAAAAAATCAAGCTAAAGATACATAATTTGATAGAAATACAGATCTATACAGTTTATCAACATAGTAGCGTTAAACCCATTTTTTGGTTGGCTAGCAACCATGAAGCGCCCTTTATCGTTGTGACGTCAAACCGTGATACTCTATACAGCTTATAATTTATAGTAGTGCGGTGGCAGGAGGGGGTGGGGGAGGGGGGGGGGGGGGTTGGAATCACCACCCGAAAGGGGACAAATTTTCATCCAACTTTTCTAGACCCGAATTTTCCGTAGATTACGAATATGGAAGGAAGCATTTTCGAGTTATAAGGGGTCGAAGTTCAAAATTGACCAATTACAACAATGTATTATGTATATGTATATAATTTATTTAAGCACAATTTGGTCTTTTATTACATTTTATGATTATAGGTGTCTATTCAATCACCTTATGAAAAAAATTCCCTTGTGATTAATGGTCAAATGTCAATATTGATCAATCATAGAATGTACCTATAAAACCAAATAAAAACTAATATTTAATAAAAATTGAATGTTTTCTCATCCTGTTAATCAATCATATCAATGTAAAAGATCGAATAAAATATCAATTCATCAGTTGACATAAGGTCAATTTCATCAGTTGACATAAGGTCATCAACATTTTAATATGCGTATTAGTTACCAAATACTGTAAATGCAAATTTGTTCAAACTATGATCGATGGTTTTACAAGTAATCACATTATTTAATCGGTAAAGTTATGTAATTTCGAATAATTATCAATAATATATTTTAAGGTTTTTGTTCCTATTAGTTTAGTTTCTTAAAACAATAAACATCGTAAGTGTGATGCCAGGAAGTCCGTCTCAACATCCCCATCATGGCATTGTGATCAGGTCAGATCAAAAACTGCCGTCTGACAACTAACCAGCTTGGCATCGGTCATAACCATTACATGGGCTTGTGCTGCTTTTAACTGATTGGGAGTGGCGGTTTTTGCACCGTTGTCAATGCATTTTTGTTTCGTTTGTTCAAAATTCAGCGTATAACGTCCAACTGCAACGCGGAACACCCAAAAGCGCTCTAACAATTAATACAATATAATATAAAGGTCTGATTCCATGGTTTCATGAGATACCATTTATTTGTTTTATAAATTGTATTTTTGGTGCTTAACAGATGAAATATAAACAAATTGGGCTCCCGAACAACCATGACAAAATCACCATTCTATCTGTAACTTAGACCTTTCCCGCTTTATACAGATACTTAATTTGAGAAGAATTTACTTACTTGAGCATGTGCATTTTTTAATGTCGTTCACATTCTCTTTGACTTCTTCTATTTCAGACAAAAAGGGAAAAAATCAAGTATCAATTGGGCTTAGAGTGATCAGAACTGATTAATTAGGATATTCTGGCTATGTTGACTGCCTCTAAAATTTCACTCACCCTAATTTGATTTCTAAGCATCTTTTCAGATTTTTCTCCTTGACTAATACTGTGGAATACAATTGACAATATTTAAAAAGTTACACAACAGCAATAGTTCGTTCAGAAAACTCCTGTTAGTATGTAGAAAATCAATTGTAGGCCTATTCAATTGCCGTCTACTTCATATACAACCATGCTATAGACCTATATCGATTTTTTAAAAGATAAAGTTACTTTTTAATTTAATTTTCGGCCATTTTTCCAAATCTGTATTCAACTTAAAAGTAGATAAAGGCACATGAGAAACATTTTTTTTTTACAAATTAGTTTTTTTTTTTTAATTAGTTAGTTTCCATTTTTCGACATTTTTTGGAGAATTAAAAATACGTTTAAAAAGTTTCCCCAAACTGGATTTTGATCGATTTTGGATATGTTATTCTCCATAAAATTTGCGCTTTCATTGTTTTGTAAAGTAGATCCCATGTTCTTGGTTCAACTACCCGAATACCTTATGTCCTCTATGCTAATTATAAATTTATTTTCGTGAATACAGCATAACGCATTGTATACTGTTAAAAAAATATTCATTTTAATATTTAAAATAAGTAATTATTAGTAACACACGAGGACAAATAAAAAGTACCTCATAGAAAACCAACTAATATATTCGTTTTAAATTAACAATATAAATTACAGATGTGCGTGTGAAGATAATTTAATTTGAATAATCAATTTAATCTTTATTTCTAACAAATGAACTTTCATGCCATTTTAGACAATTTCTGGAGAATCAAAAATACGTCTAAAATTTTTCCCTAAACTGGATTTGGTAGATTTTGGATACGGTATGTTATTCTCCATAAAATTGCACTTTCAAAGTTTTTTTTTCTTTTTTTCCCGGGCAGGGCTTATATTTTTGGTTCCAGCAGATTAATACCTTATGTGGTAATTATCAATTTATTTTCGTGAATACTATTCATGTTTTATATATAAAATAAGTAATTATTCGTAGCACACTTGGACAAATAAAAAAGTACCTTATAGAAAACCAATTAATATATTTGTTTTAAATTAGCAATATAAGTACAGATGTCCGTGAGATTTAATTTAAAATAATTCATTTAATTTTTATTTATTGAATTTTTTATTTGTTTTTGTTTTCGTTTTTCGATTATCGCATGATGTAAAACGAAATCCAGTATCAATAATAATCGATCACGTGTGGAATAATGTCATGATAGAAAGAACAACGAATGATTGTCTTTATGTTTGTATAATATAAAAAAATGTTTTTAATACTTGGAATTTGTCTGATGCTTTTGTATTATTTTGTCGAATTGTTTGTATCTTTATATGTTTTTTTTATGTTATAAAAGATTTTTGTATTTTATTCTACATAGATGATGATACTGAGAGCATTGTGTTTACATTTTTCGAATTTTACTGATGCTTTTGTATTATTAGGTCATATTGTCTGTATCTTTAATCTAAGATGTTTTAATTTTATTCTACACAGATGATGATACTGAGAGCATTGTGTTTTAAGTTTTTGAATTGTGCTGATGCTTTTGTTTTCGTTTGTATTGTTTGTATTTTCTATAGTGTTATGCTGAAATAAAAGATTATTGATTGATATTTATACATATAACCTTATACGATCGGTAATAACAAGATGTCACAACAATCCTAGCGATGTTCTGCATTTCGAGATATTTAATGTGTCCGCGTTACCGTTGTCCATGTTGTTGAATTCTGGTAGGAAGTGTTGATGTCCTTCAGATGTCAAGATTTCACCAAATTTGATCGCGAGTGAAGCTCTTCTAGCTTTTAAATTAAGACTAAACTAAGGGTATTACACACGCTGTCGTAGGATGCGCATGCCCGCTTTTTAGTCCTGTGCAAACGCGACTCTACAGCTCACTATGTCGGTCGGTTGGTCGGGAAACACTAACTAAAGTTTGGGCACGCAACTGCAACCATGTACATGACCTTGTTTTCTTTTTATATTAAAAATGCATTGTCCTCTAAAAAAAAATCAATAAAAAGACTAATAAATTGTTATGTCGCAGTTTTAATAAAGTTAAGGGAAAAAAAAGTTTTCACTTATAAAAAGACAAAATAAATGATTAAATTCAACTAAAACCCCATTGAATTCCAGTCAATTTAACTATGTTTTGCTTTAATTACAGTTTTTTAGAACAACTCATGGAATACCTTGGCTTGTTTTACCATGCATATTGGCTGAAAAATTTCGTTGAACAATTGTTATTGTTTAGCTTAAGTAAAAACATAAATTATTATTTAAATTTATCATGTGTTTTCTTAAACATTTTGCAGAAATGTAATGATTCTTCCATGTTTCGATACCCTTTGGTTATTTTTCATTGACGCTATTTTCAGAAATAAGGTTCTCGACGTACGTAAAGTTTTTCGTATTGCTTGCGCACGCGCAGATCGATCTGTTTACAAAATGAGCGGAGATAGTGTTACAGTTAACGTTTACGTTCATGCGAAAACCCCCTATTAACAACCGAAATGTCGTGCAGGGTACCCTTGCAATCATCTTTTGATAGCGTGAGCGTCTCATCTTTTTCACCTCGCGCTGTCAACAGACTACTACGCTAAGGCTAATAACTAAGTAAAATAATTTTATAACCAGTACATATGTCAAAAAGTAAACATACATCTTGTAAATCTTTCATAAATGTTTATTAAAGAACGTATATATTAATCAAAATATCATTGATAATATTGTATTACTAGATAAGTTTTGATGGATTCTTAAAACAATAAACAAAGTAAGTTTTACTCTTATCTTATCAGAACGTTTTTGTAATGATGATTATACGCCTAAATGCTAATACAACATAAGATAATAATTATCAATAATATGTTTATGTTTATTGTTCCTATTAGTTTGGTTACTTAAAACAATAAACATCGTAAGTTTTACTCTTATCCTGTGTTCCCAAGCTTCGAACGCCAGGAGGTCCCTCTCCACATCCTACTCGTGGCATTGTGATTGGGTATCGAACGGTGCCATCTGACAACCACCCAAAGTTGCAATGGTCAAATCCAAAAGAATATGCTGCTTGTAACTGATTGGGAGTGGCAATTACTGCACCGTTCTCAACACATTTTTGTTTCGCTTGTTCAAAATTCAGCGTATACCGTCCATCTGCCGCGTAGAACACCCTAAAGCGCTCTAAATGAATGAAAAAAGAAAAAAAAAACCATCATTATGAATTGAGGAACATGTCGTTATCCAATGAATAGTAATAATTATACAGTTTATAATTGATAGGTAATTGCTTTCTGTTTCTACTGACAAAAACGATCTTGGGAGCACATAGGATTTATACTATCGCCTCACATTTTGCTATCCGGCCTATTGCCACTCGGTATGCTCTCACCCGAACATATCGAAAAATCTTTATCTTTTGATACTAAGATGTAAACTGTATTCATAGACGGTTCATTTGTGAAATACTTACTCGAGCAAGAGCATTGCTGGATGTCGTTAATCTTCTCGTCGATTTCATCTAATCTGCCAAGGATTTTGTCTTCATGGCCTTGAAGCTGTTGCCCCATCATGTCAAGCATGGTTTGGAGTACATCTTCTATGCCTTCAGCTAGATGGTCTACTGCATCTTTCAGTGAACTGTCTTTTATAATATCTAAACATGATTTTTAAATAAGAAAAACAACAATTTTGAACCATAACGTTTTTATTCGCGTGCAACGTGACTCCACAGCTCACTATGTCGGTCTGTCGGTTGGTCGGTCAGTCGGTCGGTAAAAACTAACTTCGGCATGCGACTGCAGCCATCTATATGGCCTTGTTTAATTATAAATATATTTTCCCCAAAGAATTAAAAAATTAAGATAAATTAAATCCGACTTTGAATAGGTTATTTTGTAGTTTTAATCAAATTAATCACTTCCGTAAGAAAACAAATGTTTTCACTTATAAAATGACAAAATAAATTGTGAAATTCAACCATAAATCTATTGTCTGGTCGACAGCCAATTTGGATATGTTTTGCTTTAGCCTAAATTACAGTTTTCTATGTGTTCAAGTAAATAATTTAAATAACTTTTCAATCCAATTTTTGGTTAAAGTGAATAAATATTATGTGATATTAAAATAGGATATTAAAAAAAAATAACAATTTTTTTTCAGGGGGACAATACATCTTTAATTTTTAATCTTATTATATACCATTCCATTAAATATCATTATGTTGGAATTTTATCTCCCACGTTGCTTGTGCTATAAGAATCCATACTACATTTTCAGGAGTAATGTCATACTATCTTTCTTTTATCCTTAATTTTAAAAATAAGACCAAATCCTAATTTCTTTACAGCTTCTAACGTTACATTTCTTTCCACTTGGTTAAATGCTTTTGCGAAATCAGTGAAAAGCATCAGGTCTCTTTGTGATATTTATATTATAAGAATATAAATCTTCTACAAAGCGAAGTTAACGTCAACGTTGGGCCCGAATGAAATTGGAGACCTTCTGGGAATATCTGGTGTCGTATACATGGAGATGGGGTTCAACTAGGCATTTGAAATCAGCATTGCTGACTCTTACGGTTGCCACTGCATCTAGTATCTGCCTCAGACATATTGGTGTATGCCTCTCTGGTAAGGTGGAGACTGGACGAGAGAAGCCCTTGGTCAATTATAGGACCAATCAATATGCTTACGCCCGTATTCTTAAACCGGACTTTAGTCGTAGTTCGAGCTAAAACTAAAAAAATGACGTCATTTTAATTCATAAACCGAACTTCAACTAAATCACCGACTAAATCAGGCCAACCTCGACTAAATCGAGACGGATTTTGATCAATTTTTTTAGTCCTGGAGGGGGCAGACTAAATGGTCGACTAAATGGTTTTTAAACCATGTTTATAAAAAACGTAACAGTCATTGAGTTGTTATATTGGCCAGATATTGAAGAATGAAATATCTATTTTTATATTAGCTTAATTAAATATACATGGTATAAATTATAATAATGAAAATCATCTTTATTTACAACTGTATACAAATTACATTATTTTCTTCGCGCAAGTCCGACTTGAGCTACGTCACGCCATAGCGACAATGGGAGATGCGGCAATTCACCACGCGATGGAATGTTTAGGGGGCCTAGCGCTTTCTTGTCACGCTATGAAGTGCGTGGTTCGTGGCGATCATACTTTGTTGGGGGTCTAGAAAATATAAAAGTTACCGTACCGCCATGGTTCCTAAATATATTTTTAAGATTTTATTTGTTGTTAATCAAATATACTTCACTGTTAAATTAATACTGATATTTTTCTAATAATTAACGATTAAAATTATTTTTCATGTATATAGTCCTGATGCGTAAAAAGTGTTGTAAGAAATGAAAAGTGACATCAATGCGCAACATTTCGTCTGCTCTTCAAATACTCTCTTGTCATTGGCCAATGTATAGCCTTTGTTACCCAGACGTGTGCAACTCGACTAAAAGCTCGACTTCATTAAGTCGAACTGCAAACTTCGACTACTTCGTTTTTGAATCGAATTTTGAAGTAATAGCTCGAACTACGACTTTTCCAAGTCGAACTTCGAACTACGACTAAAGTCCGGTTTAAGAATACGGGCGATAGTTTCATCATCATTTAGATGAATGTAAGACTAATTGACAGATTTATTTGGACTGACTTACTGTTATGTTCTTGTGATGATAAACTTCGGCTTCTTGAAAACGTCTTTGCTGCAATACAAAGTGATAAACATTATTTCAAAATAATACAAACAATATTATAACATAAAAGTATACAGAGTTAAATTTAATGCAAATTATTATCATCCGATGAAGAAAAAGAAACATTGCACTAAGAAAATTCTGTCCAAATTTAGATTGACAGGTCCGAGTAGTATAGGAAATCCGTCTCTAGACATTGATGTTCATTGAGTCAATTCAATTATTCATTTTTTTTCAACGTTCAGTTATCCAGAAGTAACGATTTTACATGAAAATGGGTAATCAGGCTTTAGTGGATTAGTGAAATTGTAACGGTTCACATGAAAAGGAGTAACAATTTTCGCTAAAAATCGTTTAATTAACCGCACATTAATTTGAAAATAGGCCAGCCCATATTCAAAACTAAATATAACGTAGGCTAAAAAAAAACTCACCATGTCCAAAGGCAAGAAGAACAAACAACAGACAGATGCATAAGACGGCTGAGTGTGCCATTTTTAGTGTCGATAAGTAACTGGTGAATTGAAGTGAATTTTAGTTGAACGAATGGTGAATTTATATTGTTGGCGAAGGGGAAGGACTTAAGTTATCACATTTAGAGGCCCGATAAGATAATTTTTATACAATACAAAAAGGATGTGATAAAATAAGTTCAAATGTTTTACAATAAAAGGGAAATATTATATCAATAATTATGTCAATCAGAAAAAAAATACAGTTGTGTATTATCTAAAAGGGTATACTTGTTACATTAGAGCCATTCGGATTGTTTGTAGATTTGTTCGGTTCATTTTGTCTAGTTAATAACGGGAAAGAAAATCTGAAAAAAAAAAAACACGTGTCATCTTCTTGTGGATGCTTAAAGTCATCATTTTCTCTAGGCTGGCGAGTTTAAAATTTGATTATTTCTATACAAAAGTTAAGCTTAAACCTGTCCCTTGTAACAGCATGCATTAAAGATATATTGTCCCCCTAAATTTGTTTTTTCAAATGTTTTGTTGAATATTCCATTTAAATGTCACATAATAGTTATTCACTTTGACCAAAAACTGGATAATAATAATAATAATTATATACATGAAAAATGTAATTTAAATACAAAAATACTTACATTTTTAGGCCTATAGTTGAAATAATTATTCATTTTTAGAGGTTTTTATTTTACAGAAGGGAATAACTTTATGAAAACTGCAAAATGGCCTATTTAAAATCTGATTTATTAATCTTTTTTTATGTTTGTGAGGGACAATACATATTTAAGAAATCACTCTATATACACTGATACAAAGTAAGTTTGTATGCCACTGCGTAATAGTTTGATAACGTGTGTTTCGCGGCTACTTAGTAAGCAACACACGATGTTCATGGCGTGATTTATTAGCTTTATAACTTATCTATCTTTATCAAAATAAAAATTTAGTTTACAATATGTTTTTGTTTTTATCTCTTGTTGTTCCGCATATAATTTCAGTGTCATCTACATATCTGAAACACAAATATGGTACCACTTCCGTCAATTCATGAACACGTCAGTAAAGATTACTCACTTATTCCGAAGACTGGATTGTCTTTTATTTTTAGACTGAAATTCATATCCAATTTATACATCTTTAAAATGCATTGTAAATCAAAATCATTGCAGGAGACCTGGCATGTTATGGTCCTTTCACACATTGACGACTATACATTATTGATTTGGCAAGTGAATCACTGATTTGATTTGATTTGATTTGATGGTGGTATGAACGGGTGTCACGAAACCTAAGACCACGAAAGCTAAGACCCCCTAAGACCTAAGATCACGAAA
Source organism: Antedon mediterranea (assembly GCF_964355755.1). Classification (NCBI taxonomy): domain Eukaryota; kingdom Metazoa; phylum Echinodermata; class Crinoidea; order Comatulida; family Antedonidae; genus Antedon; species Antedon mediterranea. The sequence continues at coordinate 33,805,850 of NC_092670.1, read as the reverse complement.
GCTAAGACCCAAGACTACAATTTACAAATTCTAAGATATACTACAGCTTAAAAACAATACTTGTTTATCCATACATAATTTTAAACACAGTAGGTGTCATTTATTACCATAAATATAATTAAATACTACCGCAAAACATAGATAAACTCACATAATTTTCGCCCGTTGAGTAAATGTATATTTTTTTCTTTACAACAAACAAACTTGACGGGTTGTTTGTTAGTATATATTTACTCCATTGTGCTGGTTCAGAGGACTTTTTTCTTACGCACCTGCCTTTCCTGTATTTTGACTCCCAATTTGTTGACTAACTTTATCCTGAATACCACACTTTAAAATTAGGATTTATAAGTACTTTCAGAAGGAGAAACACATAAAAACAAATAAATAAATCCTTTAAATTGATGAATTTACAGACATGTTTCTTTGTATACTCATAGAGATATTATAGTGAACTATAATATCTCTACCTGTAACTCCTCGAGTTCCTCCCCCCCCCCCTCCCATGCTCAATGTTTTTGTTTCTTTGATGCGCCAAAAGAGCAACAATAATAGTACAAGTATAAAAACAGAAAGAAAACGAAACAAAAAAACTTATTATCATGATTTTTAAATTAAAATTTATTTGCCAGTATTTATTTCTTCGTACTTGCATGATTATACTATTATCATTACAATTTTAATTTTACATTGTTCCATCCACACTGTAGATGGACTCCACATAGAGTTGCCCCAAGTCTGTATTATCTTTTTTTTTAATTTTTTTGTTTTTATTTCGACCGCGATTTTTGTCTGAAAATACAGACTTGTGAAACACGTATAGAAATCGATTTGCAGACCGCAAACATCCGATAAGAATGACGTAGGTTATCATACCGTATTTGGCTATATGGGGCGGGCGGTATGTAAATATGGATTTCGAATCAACCAATGATCATTTTGTTTCAAAATGAAAAAGATCGAGTACGGACAGTGCTGAATGTACGATCGAGACTGTTGAAACATGGAGTTGGTTGAAATATACTAAATCGTAATGCCAAGTTGTTTTGTTTATTAATTGTTTAGTCCTTGGCCTAGGCCTCTTTCGTAGGTCCTACTCAACTCGCACGTATGACCTGCCAAATAAAACGCCAATAAAGTAGGCCTACATACCACCGGCACACAACAGGGCTACACACCACACAGAACAGGACAGGGTCTGGGTGGGAAATCAAAATTATCTCCGCGTAATAAATGATCCATTCAATGTTTGATTTGCGGAGAAGCTAGCCTATCATATCAAGACGAGTTTTCATGTTCTTGGGAAAAATACCATCAAATGTTTACCAGACTACTAGGCATATAAAATAATTTCTAGCCTTCAGAAACTTTCATAAATGTACCCAAAGTCCAAGAACACATTGTCTAAACGTAACATAGCGCATGCGCATCATCTTAGTTGTTGAGTCTTTGAAATTCTGAAATATGAATATTAAAACGGTGTACGAGTGAGTAGCCAATCGCATGCAGCAGAAACTAGTCAACCGGATAATCGTATGCACCAAGAATTCTTGGTGTCAAACCACGTGACTTGTGCGTGTTTCCCCAGACGGAGTATCCAAAATCAAGTAGTATACGTATGAAACGCCATATGTGCCAAAATATTTATCTTTTTACTAATATTAAGACAAAACTCCGTCTGGAACCCAGACTAGACTCCACAGAGTTTTCAGCCCTCTATATAATGTTTGCTCTTTTGAAACAAAAAACATTGAACACGGGGTAGGCCTACTGTACTGTAGGCTAGTCATGCGAAATTCGCAAACAGTTTGTGTGCGAGAAAAACGTCTGTAAAATCATCAATTTAAAATTGTATTTGTTACTTTTTATGTTATTCTTTTTCATAAAAGTGCCAATTCTAAGGTGTGGTATTCAGAATAAATGTTGGGACTTAAAATACAAGGCAGGTGCGAAAGATAAATATTTGTAATCTTAGGTCTTGGGTCTTAGCTTTCGATATCTTAGGTCTTAGGGGGTCTAAGCTTTCGTGGTCTTAGGTTTCGTGACACCCTGGTATGAACGTAAGGAAAACATTTGTTCACATAAGTCAACCGATTTTTTTTTCTCATGTATTCAATAACAAGTGCCATCCTGAGATGAGAGCGCGTCGTATTAGTAACTTGTTAGTCAGTTTATTTTTATAAAAATGTATTCGTACTTTTAATTTTTGAAATAAAACATTGAATTGAATTACTCCGTCTCTAATTCCCATCTCCCCTGGTACTATAGAGTACAAATTGAAATTTCATAATCTATTTCCGTACAATTTGACAACCGGCAAATTCATTCGCGCCGCCACTCCTGTCGATGGAATTGTTGGATTTAACCATCTTTTATTTGGAAAAATGGAGATGTAGGATAAAAAAAAGAAAGAAAGAAAGTAAAGAGACCTGTTTGAAGACCAACAAAAAGTATGGACTATGTGAGTTTTTGTGTGTGTTTCTGAATGAGGTTTAAACAAAATAAATGTAGGCCACCTTTAACAGACTATTTGTCAGATAAAGCATTGTATTTGTTGTTAAGCCGATTTTTTACTAGGCGAATTTGTTCGGGCGAATCGAAGGCGTAAAGAGGGATTTTGAAGATGGACACTTGATTACACATGCGTATAAGCTGATGCTTTCAATCCACGCAAGTGGAAAATCGGCTTTGGGGCTACAAAGAGAGATATCATTGCTTATCAAGCCTTTCCATTACATAGCACACAGATACATTCGGCCCCGAAAGAACTTCAATTTTATGTCACATCTGGTATTCGATTTGCAGATGATGGCATGCGTTCCCGTTGGAACGCTTTCCTTCACAAAAATGCTTCACTCTATGAGATCCAAATTGGCAATTGCCGCAACATCCTCACTGAGTTTTAAGTTGATATTCACTCTAGAACTATGAAGTTGAACAGAGAAATTCCTGCATTTATTCAGGCTATTGAGGAGGATGTACAAAACTACGTCCCGAATCCAGAAACGTGACAATCTCTCAAAACAAGAGAGGCAGGCCATTGCCAAATTGCATCAGCGTAATGATATCACCATTAAACCCGCTGATAAAGGTTCTGCCACTGTTGCTATGGACATCAAATTTTATGAAGGCAAGCTAAACAATCCTCTTCATTATCGTAAAATTGCAACGGATCCCACCAATGCAATTGCGGATAAAAGGTGTTTCTGTGATGGTAAAAAAACACTCCATCGTTCCTAAGATTGGACCTCATTTTGTACAGGTTAATCATGTTGAAGGCAGATTTTATTTCCTACCTAAAATCCATACAGCAGGCAATCCTGGTAGACCCATTATTTCGGGCAATGGCACTGCTAAAGAGCTTGGACCATGATTTGACTGATCTCCCTTTACATTCAGGACTACACGGACTTTATCCTGCCACAAAATTAACCAAATTCAAAATTTACTTAATAATTCTGTTCTGGCTACATTAAATGTTTCATCGTTGTATACTAATATCCCTCAAGAATTTTAATTTACAAACAGATTCCAGGTAAAACGCCTACTAAAGCTCATTTACGAGAACTGGTCATGTTGATTTTAACCAACAACAATTAATTTTTTTTTTTTTGGAAATGACCATTACCTTTAAATTCATGGAAGAGCGATGGGCACAAAAATGGCGTCCTCTTTTGCATATTTGTTTATGGGACAAATTGAGTCCAATTTCTGTCCCTCCAAACCCAATAAACCGCTAAAGTTGTCCCAATTTACAAAAAGAGTGATCAAAATCTCTCGTGTAATTACAGACTCAATTTTAGTTCTTCCCGTCTTTTCAAAACTATTAGAAAAAATTGTCCACACAAGACTAGGCCTATATAATTTTATTTCTTGTTTTAATTTATTACACAATTCCCAAATTTGGTTTTAGATCTAAACATTCCTCATACATGGCGATACTTGAAGCCTATAATAAAATTGTGACTGAGTTAGACCAAAAATGCCATACTCTAGGAATTTTCCTGGACCTCTCCAAGGCTTTCGAAACGATAGACCACGAAATACTTTTACTAAAACTAAAAAATTCCGGGGTTCGTGGGATTGCCTTTGAGTGGTTGAGGAATTATATTACAAACAGAACACAATTTGTTATTTACAATGGTCAGAAATCGTGAAATCGGAATAATTGCATACGGTGTGCCTCAAGGGTCGATTCTGGGTCCCTTGTTGTTTATTTTATATTTAAATGATAATAATTATACATTCTAGTAACTTCTTTTCATTTATCATTTACGCTGATGATACACATTTATTAGCATCACACTCTAACATTACACATCTCATTCGCACAGTAAATTTTGAAATGACAAAGGTATCAACCTGGCTAAAAGCTAATATTCTGTCTCTCAACTTGTATAAAACCACATACATGCTATTTAAAAATAAACATTATAACCGCACTTATCTTAATGTTGATAATTATTGACAATAACATGTATGTCACCAATCTTGTTTCACTTTGTTCTTGTGAACAAAGTGTCTAAGAACCTTGGGATCATTTCTAGGCTTTCTTCCTTCCTCCCAACTAATATTCTCAGGACCCTTTATTGCACACTCATCCTTCCTTATTTGAGCTATGGTAACATTGTCTGGGCCAACACTTACCCTTCAAACATCATTAAACTCTCTATCCTACAAAAAAAAGCTATCAGGACTATATCTGGCGCTCATCCACTGTCACATTCCTCCCACTTATTCTCCAAACTCAAACTTCTCAAACTCTCGGATATTAACCTATCCCAGCAAGGTGTCTTTGTTTTTTTGGCCACTCACTCACTTCTCCCTTGCCATCTTAACGACCTTTTCGCTCCTAATAATACCGTTCATAAATATTATACTAGAACAAGAAATAACATATATATCCCTAACCATAACACCAATTATTTTCAACATAGCATTAGATATTCTGGACCTCTATTGTTTAACAATTTACCCCCCTCAATTTCCTGTGCTGCTAACCGCTATTCATTCAATAATAACATAAAAAATTACCTTTTGTCTCATTACTGATCGATCTGTTTGATATGGTCGTTGTTTCCATGTTCCGTGACTTGCTATCTTTATTATTCATTTGTCATCATATTCGCTATATGCCATGCAGCTGTACTTTTTTCTGTTCTTTTTTTATTTTTTATTCCAACTTTTATCTACTGGTTTTATATATATTTTGTATTTCTTTATTGTTTAATTAATTTATTTTCTTTATTTATATTTTTTTTTTCTTCTCTTAATTTAAATATTTTGTAAAGGCAATCCCGTCACAAGATTGTAATCTTTTTGAGATTTGCCTTCGTCCATTTTCTTGTTTTATCTCTTGCCATTTTGTTTTTGTTACTTTTGTCTTTTGGACGTGAATAAATGTTCCTTGAATTGAATTGAAAAATATACCGGTATCCTTTTCGAACTAAAATTGACACTAATAACTGAAACCCTATTTATGCTTTATCAAAATCTTGTTTTACCACATATTCATTTTTCCTATATTATATGGGCTGATTTTAATAACTGCCACCTGCATTCACTTCACATACAAAAAAAAAGTATGCGTCTTTGTACACACTCGCATTACCTAGCTCCTTCATTTCCTTTATTCCATAAATTAAACAGTCTTAAAGTTTTTGATATCCACAAACTTCAAATTGCAATTTTCATGTATAAATTCCACAATAACTTACTTCTTGACATATTTTCTAATTATTTTATTAAATCATATTGTTTTCATTCATATGAAAATAGATCATCTAATTTGTATAGAACCCACTTTTTTGTTACTGACCTTGCTAGGTCTTCTATCAGAGGACAGGGTCAGAAAATATGGAATAAAATTTAACCAAGATATTCGCAATTGCAATTCTTTATATTCTTTAAAATTAAATTCAAAGAGTATCTTTTATCTGCAAATTTAGTTTACGCACATGTTTTTTACATTTGATTATTTTTTACCTATAAGAGAAATACCATTTGATAGGCTATTATTAGTTGATTTTTGCCATGTTTGTTAGTTTGTTTTTTTCTCACTTTATTTATAAATATGTATACATATGTGATTCGTTTATTTGTTTTTATATGCATGTTTACTTTTATAAGAACCTTCAAGTGTATACTTTACTAATATGTATATGTATAATTGAATATATAGATGTGTGTGTGGTACGGTAACTGAAAATAACAGAAAGTATAATTCCTTGAAATTGATATTCAAATATAGTAGCCGCCTGCTTGATATGCAGATGTCCTAACCATTAGACCACTGGGGCTTTCATGGTATTGTTCAAACTCGATTGGATAGCGACTCTTTAACATTCTCGGCGTGGTACGGCGGAACAGCACTAGTCCTCAGTTGTACGCACGCGCACCAGAGATCAAATTGATACGCCCTCATCTTTCAGTATTTTTATTCACGAGGCGGGATCTCCAAAGAAATACTTTTATATATATAAACACATTAGGCAATGAACATTAATTTGAAACTGCCCGGTGATACACTGAAATTTAATTAATTAATTTGAAACGATATATATATATATATTAGCTTTTAACCAACAACAATTTTTATTTATTACCTCCAAATTCATGGCTCAGCAATGGGCACAAAAATGGCGACATCTTTTGCAAATTTGTTTATGGCACAAAACGTTGATAGCCATATGACACGTAACTACAGTTTTACATACTAGATTTATGTTGCTAATGTACTGGAATTTATAGTTTAATTTCCATTTGTTTTCACTTTTTTGGTGATAGGTTGACGTCTTTTAAAACGTTTGCACCCCGTGCTGTCAACAGATCAGTACGCCAGTTTTTGGCTTAGTGAAATAATTGTATAACCAATAACCAGTACATGTGTCAAAAAGTAAACATACATCTTGTAAATCTTTCATAACTGTTTATTAAAGAACGTATATATTCATCAAATTAGGCCTATCATTTTTATATTGTGTTTTTAGAGTTTTATTATTATTATTAAAGTTTTGATGGATTCTTAAAAATATAAACATCAAACATTTTAGTCTTAGGTGATATCCCCAGCTTCGAACGCCAGGAGGTCCTTCTTCACATCCCCATCGTGGCATTTTGATCAGGTATCGGACACTGCCGTCTGACAACCACCCGGCGTTGCATTGGTCATAACCAAAGTTTGCGCTGCTTGTAACTGATTAGGAGTGGCGATTACAGCACCGTTTTCAACACATTTTTGTTTGGCTTGTTCGAAATTCAAAAATTCGGGGGGGGCGTTGGTTGGAATCACCACCCGAAAGGAGACAAATTTCCATCCAACTTTTCTAGACCCGAATTTTCCGTAGATTACGAATATGGAAGGAAGCATTTTCGAGTTATAAGGGGTCGAAGTTCAAAATTGACCAATTACAACAATGTATTATGTATATGTATATAATTTATTTAAGCACAATTTGGTCTTTTATTACATTTTATGATTATAGGTGTCTATTCAATCACCTTATGAAAAAAATTCCCTTGTGATTAATGGTCAAATGTCAATATTGACCAATCATAGAATGTACCTATAAAACCAAATAAAAACTAATATTTAATAAAAATTGAATGTTTTCTCATCCCTAAACTGGATTTGGTAGATTTTGGATACGGTATGTTATTCTCCATAAAATTGTACTTTCAATGTTTTTTTTTTTCCTTTTTTTCCCGGGCAGGGCTTATATTTTTGGTTCCAGCAGATTAATACCTTATGTGGTAATTATCAATTTATTTTCGTGAATACTATTCATGTTTTATATAAAAAATAAGTAATTATTCTTAGTACACTTGGACAAATAAAAAAGTACCTTATAAAAAACCAATTAATATATTTGTTTTAAATTAGCAATATAAGTACATATGTCCGTGAGATTTAATTTAAAATAATTCATTTAATTTTTATTTATTGAATTTTTTATTTGTTTTTGTTTTCGTTTTTCGATTATCGCATGATGTAAAACGAAATCCAGTATCAATAATAATCGATCACGTGTGGAATAATGTCATGATAGAAAGAACAACGAATGATTGTCTTTATGTTCGTATAATATAAAAAAATGTTTTTAATACTTGGAATTTGTCTGATGCTTTTGTATTATTTTGTCGAATTGTTTGTATCTTTATATGTTTTTTTTTATGTTATAAAAGATTTTTGTATTTTATTCTACATAGATGATGATAGGTGGGGGAGGGGGTGGGGGGGGGGGGGGGAAGGGGGGTTGGAATCACCACCCGAAAGGGGACAAATTTCCATCCAACTTTTCTAGACCCGAATTTTCCGTAGATTACGAATATGGAAGGAAGCATTTTCGAGTTATAAGGGGTCGAAGTTCAAAATTGACCAATTACAACAATGTATTATGTATATGTATATAACAAATTTATTGAAGCACAATTTGGTCTTTTATTACATTTTATGATTATAGGTGTCTATTCAATCACCTTATGAAAAAAATTCCCTTGTGATTAATGGTCAAATGTCAATATTGACCAATCATAGAATGTACCTATAAAACCAAATAAAAACCAATATTTAATAAAAATTGAATGTTTTCTCATCCTGTTAATCAATCATATCAATGTAAAAGATCGAATAAAATATCAATTCATCAGTTGACATAAGGTCAATTTCATCAGTTGACATAAGGTCATCAACATTTTAATATGCGTATTAGTTACCAAATACTGTAAATGCAAATTTGTTCAAACTATGATCGATGGTTTTACAAGTAATCACATTATTTAATCGGTAAAGTTATGTAATTTCGAATAATTATCAATAATATATTTTAAGGTTTTTGTTCCTATTAGTTTGGTTTCTTAAAACAATAAACATCGTAAGTGTGATGCCAGGAAGTCCGTCTCCACATCCCCATCATGGCATTGTGATCAGGTCAGATCAAAAACTGCCGTCTGACAACTAACCAGCTTGGCATCGGTCATAACCATTACATGGGCTTGTGCTGCTTTTAACTGATTGGGAGTGGCGGTTTTTGCACCGTTGTCAATGCATTTTTGTTTCGTTTGTTCAAAATTCAGCGTATACCGTCCAACTGCAACGCAGAACACCCAAAAGCGCTCTAACAATTAATACAATACAATATAAAGGTCTGATTCCATGGTTTCATGAGATACCATTTATTTGTTTTATAAATTGTATTTTTGGTGCTTAACAGATGAAATATAAACAAATTGGGCTCCCGAACAACCATGACAAAATCACCATTCTATCTGTAACTTAGACCCTTTCCCGCTTTATACAGATACTTAATTTGAGAAGAATTTACTTACTTGAGCATGTGCATTTTTTAATGTCGTTCACATTCTCGTTGACTTCTTCTATTTCAGACAAAAAGGGAAAAAATCAAGTATCAATTGGGCTTAAAGTGATCAGAACGGATTAATTAGGATATTCTGGCTATGTTGACTGCCTCTAAAATTCCACTCACCCTAACTTGATTTCTAAGCATCTTTTCAGATTTTTCTCCTTGACTAATACTGTGGAATACAATTGACAATATTTAAAAAGTTACACAACAGCAATAGTTCGTTCAGAAAACTCCTGTTAGTATGTAGAAAATCAATTGTAGGCCTATTCAATTGCCGTCTACTTCATATACAACCATGCTATAGACCTATATCGATTTTTTAAAAGATAAAGTTACTTTTTAATTTGATTTTCGGCCATTTTTCCAAATCTGTATTCAACTTAAAAGTAGATAAAGGCACATGAGAAACATTTTTTTTTAACAAATTAGTTTTTTTTTTAAAATTAGTTAGTTTCCATTTTTCGACATTTTTTGGAGAATTAAAAATACGTCTAAAAAGTTTCCCCAAACTGGATTTTAATCGATTTTGGATATGTTATTCTCCATAAAATTTGCGCTTTCATTTTTTTGTAAAGTAGGTCCCATGTTCTTGGTTCAACTACCCGAATACCTTATGTCCACTATGCTAATTATAAATTTATTTTCGTGAATACAGCATAACGCATTGTATACTGTTAAAAAAATATTCATTTTAATATTTAAAATAAGTAATTATTAGTAACACACGAGGACAAATAAAAAGTACCTCATAGAAAACCAACTAATATATTCGTTTTAAATTAACAATATAAATTACAGATGTGCGTGTGAAGATAATTTAATTTGAATAATCAATTTAATCTTTATTTCTAACAAATGAATTTTCATGCCATTTTAGACAATTTCTGGAGAATCAAAAATACGTCTAAAAATTTTCCCTAAACTGGATTTGGTAGATTTTGGATACGGTATGTTATTCTCCATAAAATTGCACTTTCAATGTTTTTTTTTCTTTTTTTCCCGGGCAGGGCTTATATTTTTGGTTCCAGCAGATTAATACCTTATGTGGTAATTATCAATTTATTTTCGTGAATACTATTCATGTTTTATATATAAAATAAGTAATTATTCGTAGCACACTTGGACAAATAAAAAAGTACCTTATAGAAAACCAATTAATATATTTGTTTTAAATTAGCAATATAAGTACAGATGTCCCTGAGATTTAATTTAAAATAATTCATTTAATTTTTATTTATTGAATTTTTTATTTGTTTTTGTTTTCGTTTTTCGATTATCGCATGATGTAAAACGAAATCCAGTATCAATAATAATCGATCACGTGTGGAATAATGTCATGATAGAAAGAACAACGAATGATTGTCTTTATGTTCGTATAATATAAAAAAATGTTTTTAATACTTGGAATTTGTCTGATGCTTTTGTATTATTTTGTCGAATTGTTTGTATCTTTATATGTTTTTTTTTATGTTATAAAAGATTGTTGTATTTTATTCTACATAGATGATGATACTGAGAGCATTGTGTTTACATTTTTCGAATTTTACTGATGCTTTTGTATTATTAGGTCATATTGTCTGTATCTTTAATCTAAGATGTTTTAATTTTATTCTACACAGATGATGATACTGAGAGCAGTGTGTTTTAAGTTTTTGAATTGTGCTGATGCTTTTGTTTTCGTTTGTATTGTTTGTATTTTCTATAGTGTTATGCTGAAATAAAAGATTATTGATTGATATTTATACATATAACCTTATACGATCGATAATAACAAGATGTCACAACAATCCTAGCGATGTTCTGCATTTCGAGATATTTAATGTGTCCGCGTTACGGTGGTCCATGTTGTTGAATTCTGGTAGGAAGTGTTGATGTCCTTCAGATGTCAAGATTTCACCAAATTTGATCGCGGGTGAAGCTCTTCTAGCTTTTAAATTAAGACTAAACTAAAGGTATTACACACGCTGTCGTAGGATGCGCATGCCCGCTTCTTAGTCCTGTGCAAACGCGACTCTACAGCTCACTATGTCGGTCGGTTGGTCGGGAAACACTAACTAAAGTTTGGGCACGCAACTGCAACCATGTACATTGCCTTGTTTTCTTTTTATATTAAAAATACATTGTCCTCTAAAAAAATCAATAAAAAGACTAATAAATTGTTATGTCGCAGTTTTAATAAATTTAATAACTTTCGTAGGAAAAAAAAAAGTTTTCACTTATAAAAAGACAAAATAGATGATTAAATTCAACTAAAACCACATTGAATTCCAGTCAATTTAACTATTTTTTGCTTTAATTACAGTTTTTTAGAACAACTCATGGAATACCTAGGCTTGTTTTACCATGCATATTGGCTGAAAAATTTCGTTGAACAATTTTTATTGTTTAGCTTAAGTAAAAACATAAATTATTAATTAAATTTATCATGTGTTTTCTTAAACATTTTGCAGAAATGTAATGATTCTTCCATGTTTCGATACCCTTTGGTTATTTTTCATTGACGCTATTTTCAGAGATAAGGTTCTCGAGGTACGTAAAGTTTTTTGTATTGCTTGCGCACGCGCAGATCGATCTGTTTACAATATGAGCGGAGACAGTGTTACACTTAACGTTTACGTTCATGCGAAAACCCCCTATTAACAACCGAAATGTCGTGCAAGGTACCCTTGCAATCATCTTTTGATAGCGTGAGCGTCTCATCTTCTTCACCTCGCGCTGTCAACAGACTACTACGCTAAGGCTAATAACTAAGTAAAATCATTTTATAACCAGTACATGTGTCAAAAAGTAAAGATACATTTTGTAAATCTTTCATAAATGTTTATTAAAGAACGTATATTAATCAAAATATCATTGATAATATTGTATTATTAGATAAGTTTTGATGGATTCTTAAAACAATAAACAAAGTAAGTTTTACTCTTATCTTATCAGAAAGTTTTTGTAATGATGATTATACGCCTAAATGCTAATACAACATAAGATAATAATTATCAATAATATATTTTATGATTATTGTTCCTATTAGTTTGGTTACTTAAAACAATAAACATCGTAAGTTTTACTCTTATCCTGTGTTCCCAAGCTTCGAACGCCAGGAGGTCCCTCTCCACATCCTACTCGTGGCATTGTGATTGGGTATCGAACGGTGCCATCTGACAACCACCCAAAGTTGCATTGGTCCATTCCAAAAGAATATGCTGCTTGTAACTGATTGACAGTGGCGATTTTTGCACCGTTGTCAATGCATTTTTGTTTCGCTTGTTCAAAATTCAGCGTATACCGTCCATCTGCCGCGTAGAACACCCTAAAGCGCTCTAAATGAATGAAAAAAAGAAAAAAAAAACATCATTATGAATTGAGGAACATGTCGTTTTCCAATGAATAGTAATAATTATACAGTTTATAATTCATAGGTAATTGCTTTCTGTTTCTACTGACAAAAACAATCTTGGGAGCACATAGGATTTATACTATCGCCTCACATTTTGCTATCCGGCCTATTGCCACTCGGTATGTTCTCACCCGAACATATCGAACAATCTTTATCTTTTGATACTAAGATGTAAACTGTATTCATAGACGGTTCATTTGTGAAATACTTACTCGAGCAAGAGCATTGCTGGATGTGGTTAATCTTCTCGTCGATTTCATCTAATCTGCCAAGGATATTGTCTTCATGGCCTTGAAGCTGTTGCTCCATCATGTTAAGCATGGTTTGGATTACATCTTCTATGCCTTCAGCTAGATGGTCTACTGCATCTTTCAGTGAACTGTCTTTTATAATATCTAAACATGATTTTTAAATAAGAAAAACAACAATTTTTAACCATAACGTTTTTATTCGCATGCAACGTGACTCCACAGCTCACTATGTCGGTCTGTCGGTCGGTCGGTCAGTCGGTCGGTAAAAACTAACTTCGACATGCAACTGCAGCCATCTATATGGCCTTGTTTAATTATAAATATATTTTCCCTAAAGAATTAAAAAATTAAGATAAATTAAATCCGACTTTGAATAGGTTATTTTGTAGTTTTAATCAAATTAATCACTTCCGTAAGAAAACAAACGTTTTCACTTATAAAATGACTAAATAAATGGTTAATTTCAACCAAAAATCTATTGGCTGGTCCATTTGGATATGTTTTGCTTTAGCCTAAATTACAGTTTTCTATGTGTGCAAGTAAATAATTTAAATAACTTTTCAATCCAATTTTTGGTTAAAAAGTGAATAAATATTATGTGATATTAAAATAGGATATTAAAAAAAAATAATGATTTTTTTTTTCAGGGGGACAATACATCTTTAATTTTTAATCTTATTATATACCATTCCATTAAATATCATTATGTTGGAATTTTATCTCCCACGTTGCTTGTGCAATAAGAATTCATACTACATTTTAAGGAGTAATGTCATACTATCTTTCTTTTATCCTTAATTTTAAAAATAAGAACAAATCCTAATTTCTTTACAGCTTCTAACGTTACATTTCTTTCCACTTGGTTAAATGCTTTTGCGAAATCAGTGAAAAGCATCAGGTCTCTTTGTGATATTTATATTATAAGAATATAAATCTTCTACATAGCGAAGTTAACGTCAACGTTGGGCCCGAATGGAATTGGAGACCTTCTGGGAATATCTGGTGTCGTATACATGGAGATGGGGTTCAATTAGGCATTTGAAATCAGCATTGCTGACTCTTACGGTTGCCACTGCATCTAGTATCTGCCTCAGACATATTGGTGTATGCCTCTCTGGTAAGGTGGAGACTGGACGAGAGAAGCCCTTGGTCAATTATAGGACCAACCAATATGCTTAGTTTCATCATCATTTAGATGAATGTAAGACTAATTGACAGATTTATTTGGACTGACTTACTGTTATGTTCTTCTGATGATGAACTTCGGCTTCTTGAAAACGTCTTTGCTGCAATACAAAGTGATAAACATTATTTCAAAATAATACAAACAATATTATAACATAAAAGTATACAGAGTTAAATATAATGCAAATTATTATCATCCGATGAAGAGAAAGAAACATTTCATTAAGAAAATTCTGTCCAAATTTAGATTGACAGGTCCGAGTAGTATAAGAAATCCGTCTCTAGATATTGATGTTCATTGAGTCAATTCAATTATTCATTTTTTTTTATATTTCCTTTCGACGTTCAGTTATCCAGAAGTAACGATTTTTCATGAAAATGGGTAATCAGGCTTTATTGGATTAGTGAAATTGTAACGGTTCACGTAAAAAGGAGTAACAATTTTCGCTAAAAATCGTTTAACTAACCGCACATTAATTTTAAAATAGGCCTTGCCAGCCCATATTCAAAACTAAATATACCGTAGGCTAAAAAAAACTCACCATGTCCAAAGGCAAGAAGAACAAACAACAGACAGATGCATAAGACGGCTGAGTGTGCCATTTTTAGTGTCGATAAGTAACAGGTGAATTGAAGTGAATTTTAGTTGAATGAATGGTGAATTTATATTGTTGGCGAAGGGGAAGGACTTAAGTTATCACATTTAGAGGCCCGATAAGATAATTTTTATACAATACAGAAAGGATGTGATAAAATAAGTTCAAATGTTTTACAATAAAATGGAAATAATATATCAATAATTATGTCAATCAGAAAAAAAAAAATACAGTTGTGTATTATCTAAAAGGGTATACTTGTTACATTAGAGCCATTCGGATTGTTTGTAGATTTGTTCGGTTCATTTTGTCTAGTTACTGACGGGAAAGAAAATCTGAAAAAAAACACCACGTGTCATCTTCTTGTGGATGCCCAAAGTCATCATTTTCTCTTGGCCGGCGAGTTTAAAATTAGATTATTTCTATACAAAAGGTAAGCTTAAACCTGTCCCTTGTAACAGCATGCATTAAAGATATATTGTCCCCATAAATTTGTTTTTTCAAATGTTTTGTTGAATATTCCATTTAAATGTCACATATATAGTTATTCACTTTGACCAAAAACTTGATAATAATAATAATAATTATATACATGAACAATGTAATTTAAATACAAAAATACTTACATTTGTAGGCCTATAGTTGAAATAATTATTCATTTTTAGAGGTTTTTATTTTACAGAAGGCAATAACTTTATGAAAACTGCAAAATGGCCTATTTAAAATCTGATTTTATTAATCTTTTTTTTGTTTGTGAGGGACAATACATATTTAAGAAATCACTCTATATACACTGATACAAAGTAAGTTTGTATGCCACTGCGTAATAGTTTGATAACGTGTGTTTCGCGGCTACTTAGTAAGAAACACACGATGTTCATGGCGTGATTTATTAGCTTTATATCTTATCTATCTTTATCAAAATAAAAATTTAGTTTACAATATGTTTTTGTTTTTATCTCTTGTTGTTCCGCATAGAATTTCAGTGTCATCTACATATCTGAAACACAAATATGGCACCACTTCCGTCAATTCATGAATACGTCAGTAAAGATTACTCACTTATTCCTAAGACTGGATTGTCTTTTATTTTTAGATTTAGATTTTTATACATCTTTAAAATGCATTGTAAATCAAAATCATTTCAGGAGACCTGGCATGTTATGGTCCTTTCACACATTGACGACTATATATTATTGATTTGGCAAGTGAATCACTGGTTTGATTTGATTTGATGGTGGTATGAACGGGTGTCACGAAACCTAAGACCATGAAAGCTAAGACCCCCTAAGACCTAAGATCACGAAAGCTAAGACCCAAGACTACAATTTACAAATTCTAAGATATACTACAGCTTAAAAACAATACTTGTTTATCCATACATAATTTTAAACACAGTAGGTGTCATTTATTACCATAAATATTATTAAATACTACCGCAAAACATAGATAAACTCACATAATTTTCGCCCGTTGAGTAAATGTATATTTTTTTCTTTACAACAAACAAACTTGACGGGTTGTTTGTTAGTATATATTTACTCCATTGTGTTGGTTCAGAGGACGTTTTTCTTACGCACCTGCCTTTCCTGTATTTTGACTCCAAATTTGTTGACTAACTTTATCCTGAATACAACACTTTAAAATTAGGATTTATAAGTACTTTCAGAAGGAGAAACACATAAAAACAAATAAATAAATCTTTTAAATTGATGAATTTACAGACATGTTTCTTTGTATACTCATAGAGATATTATAGTGAACTATAATATCTCTACCTGTAACTCCTCGAGCTCCTCCCCGCCCCCCATGCTCAATGGTTTTGTTTCTATGATGCGCCAAAAGAGCAACAATAATAGTACAAGTATAAAAACAGAAAGAAAACGAAACAAAAAAACTTATTATCATGATATTTAAATTAAAATTTATTTGCCAGTATTTATTTCTTCGTACTTGCATGATTATACTATTATCATTACAATTTTAATTTTACATTGTTCCATCCACACTGTAAATGGACTCCACGGAGTTTTCAGCCCTCTATATAATTTTTGCTCTTTTGACGTTCCATAGAAACAAAAACATTGAACATAGGGTAGGCCTACTGTACTGTAGGCTAGCTAGTCATGCGAAATTCGCAAAAAGTTTGTGTGCGAGAAAAACGTCTGTAAAATCATCAATTTAAAATTGTATTTGTTACTTTTTATGTGATTCTTTTTCATTAAAGTGCCAATTCTAAGGTGTGGTATTTAGAAAAATTGGGAGTTAAAATACAAGGCAGGTGCGAAAGATAAATATTTGTAATCTTAGGTCTTGGGTCTCAGCTTTCGTGATCTTAGGTCTTAGGGGGGTCTTAGCTTTCGTGGTCTTAGGTTTCGTGACACCCTGGTATGAACGTAAGGAAAACATTTGTTCACATAAGTCAACAGATTTTTTTTTCTCATGTATTCAATAATAATAATCTTGAGATGAGAGCGCGTCGTATTAATAACTTGTTAGTCAGTTTATTTTCATAAAAATGTATTCGTACTTTTAATTTTCGAAATAAAATATTGAATTGAATTACTCCGTCCCTAATCCCCATCTCCCCTGGTATTATAGAGTACAAATTAAAATTTCATAATCTATTTGCGTACAATTTGATAACTGGCAAATTCATTCGCCGCCACTCCTTTCGATGGAATTGTTGGATTTAACCATCTTTTATTTGGAAAAATGGAGATGTAGGATAAAAAAAAGAAAGAAAGAAAGTAAAGAGACCTGTTCGAAGACCAACAAAAAGTATGGACTATGTGAGTTTTTGTGTGTGTTTCTGAATGAGGTTTAAACAAAATAAATGTAGGTCACCTTTAACAGACTATTTGTCAGATAAAGCATTGTATTTGTTGTTAAGCCGATTTTTCACTAGGCGAATTTGTTCGGGCGAATCGAAGGCGTAAAGAGGGATTTTGAAGATGGACACTTGATTACACATGCGTATAAGCTGGTGCTTTCAATTCACACAAGTGGAAAATCGGCTTTGTGGCTACAAAGAGAGATGTCATTGCTTATCAAGCCTTTCCATTACATAGCACACAGAAACATTCGGCCCCTAAAGAACTTCAATTTTATGTCACATCTGGTATTCGATTTGCAGATGATGGCATGCGTTCCCGTTGGAACGCTTTCCTTCACAAAAATGCTTCACTCTATGAGATCCAAATTGGCAATTGCCGCAACATCCTCACTGAGTTTTAAGTTGATATTCACTCTAGAACTATGAAGTTGAACAGAGAACTTCCTGCATTTATTGAGGCTATTGAGGAGGATGTACAAAACTACGTCCCGAATCCAGAAACGTGACAATCTCTCAAAACAAGAGAGGCAGGCCATTGCCAAATTGCATCAGCGTAATGATATCACCATTAGACCCGCTGATAAAGGTTCTGTCACTGTTGTTATGGACATCAAATTTTATGAAGACAAGCTAAACAATCCTCTTCATTATCGTAAACTTACAACGGATCCCACCCATGCAATTGCGGATAAAAGGTGACTAAATCTGTTTCTGTGATGGTAAAAAAACACTCAATCGTTCCTAAGTTTGGACCTCATTTTGCACAGGTTAATGATGTTGAAGGCAGATTTTATTTCCTACCTAAAATCCATAAAGCAGGCAATCCTGGTAGACCCATTATTTCGGGCAATGGCACTGCTAAAGAGAAAATTTCTGAATATGTGGATGATTTACTTAGACCATGATATGTCTGATCTCCTTTTACATTCAGGACTACACGGACTTTATCCACAAATTTAACCAAATTCAAAATTTACTTAATAATTCTGTTCTGGCTACATTAAATGTTTCATCGTTGTATACTAATATCCCTCAAGAATTTTAATTTACAAACAGATTCCAGGTAAAACGCCCACTAAAGCTTATTTACGAGAACTGGTCATGTTGATTTTAACCAACAACAATTTAATTTTTTTTTTTTGGAAATGACCATTACCTTTAAATTCATGGAACAGCGATGGGCACAAAAATGGCGTCCTCTTTTGCATATTTGTTTATGGGACAAATTGAGTCCAATTTTCTGTCCCTCCAAACCCAATAAACCGCTAAAGTTGTCCCAATTTACAAAAAGGGTGATCAAAATCTCTCGTGTAATTACAGACCAATTTTAGTTCTTCCCGTCTTTTCAAAACTATTAGAAAAAATTGTCCACACAAGACTATATAATTTTATTTCTTGTTTTAATTTATTACACAATTCCCAAATTTGGTTTTAGATCTAAACATTCCTCATACATGGCGATACTTGAAGCCTATAATAAAATTGTGACTGAGTTAGACAAAAAATGCCATACTCTAGGAATTTAGCTGGATCTCTCGAAGGCTTTCGACACGATAGACCACGAAATACTTTTACTAAAACTTAAAAATTCCGGGGTTCGTGGGATTGCTTTTGAGTGGTTGAGGAATTATATTACAAACAGAACACAATTTGTTATTTACAATGGTCAGAAATCGTGAAATCGGAATAATTGCATAAGGTGTGCCTCAAGGGTCGATTCTGGGTCCCTTGTTTATTTTATATTTAAATGATAATAATTATACATTCTAGTAACTTCTTTTCATTTATCATTTACGCTGATGATACACATTTATTAGCATCACACTCTAACATTACACATCTCATTCGCACAGTAAATTTTGAAATGACAAAGGTATCAACCTGGCTAAAAGCTAATATTCTGTCTCTCAACTTGGATAAAACCACATACATGCTATTTAAAAATAAACATTATAACCGCACTTATCTTAATGTTGATAATTATTGACAATAACATGTATGTCACCAATCTTGTTTCAAAATATACCGGTATCCACTAATAACTGAAACCCTATTTATGCTTTATCAAAATCTTGTTTTACCACATATTCAATTTTCCTATATTATATGGGCTGATTTTAATAACTGCCACCTGCATTCACTTCACATCCAAAAAAAAGTACGGGTCTTTGTACACACTCGGATTACCTAGCTCCTTCATTTCCTTTATTCCATAAATTAAACAGTCTTAAAGTTTTTGATATCCACAAACTTCAAATTGCAATTTTCATGTATAAATTCCACAATAACTTACTTCTTGACATATTTTCAAATTATTTTATTAAATCATATTGTTTTCATTCATATGAAAATAGATCATCTAATTTGTATAAAACCCACATAGTTCACTATGTCGGTCGGTTGGTCGGTCTGTCTGTCTGTCGGTCTGTCTGTCGGTCTGTCTGTCTGTCTGTCTGTCGGTCTGTCTGTCTGTCTGTCGGTCCGGTATCACTATGCGTTTTATCGCTTTCTGACCTTATCTTAATATCAGTTTAATCTAGCTAGGTAAATTTTTCACAGTATATTCCTTATGGCCAGGAATCAATGTGGTTATGTTTTCACGGTGTGCAATAAAAAATTACGCAGTCTACGCACGATTTAACGAAATCACGTTTGTAATCATAACTTCACAACCATGAATCACAATTAAATAAAATTTGGTACTCATAAATTTCAGGGCATAAATCATCATATGGCAATACAATTACGTGCGTAGCGCATGTAACGCATGCGTACGCGCGCTTAACATTTTCAAAATTTATTTTCGATGAAATAAGAGTACATTTCAGGCAATTTTAAGCGTTTACAAAATTGCCATGAGTGCGCATATTTTTGCGCGCGCACTGCGCGTTAAATGTTATTGCGCGCGCACTGCGCGTTAAACGTTATTGCGCACTCTTTTTGCCCGATTTCTGTTTTCTTTACTTACTTTTCAACTCGAAATTACGTTATACGAGCACGTCGAAAGTGTAAATGTGTAAATGTGTAAATTAAAAAAATATAAATGTTTTTAAACATTTCAACATTTTTAAACATGTTCAGTAATTTCGGTCAGTATAGTTCACTATGTCGGTCGGTCGGTCTGTCTGTCTGTCGGTCTGTCGGTCTGTCTGTCGGTTTGTCGGTCTGTCTGTCGGTCCGGTATCACTATGCATTGTAGCACGCGACTTAATGGCTGTTGGCCTTGTTTGTTACTTACCTTGCTAGGTCTTCTATCCGAGGACAGGGTCCGAAAATATGGAATAACATTTAACCAAGATATTCGCAATTGTAATTCTTTATATTCTTTAACATTAAATTCAAAGAGTATCTTTTATCTGCATATTTAGTTTAAGCACATGTGTTTTACATATGATTATTTTTTTACCTATAAGAGAAATACCATTTGATAGGCTATTATTAGTTGATTTTTGCCATTTTTTGTTAGTTTGTTTTTTTCTCACTTTATTTATAAATATGTATACATATGTGATTCGTTTATTTGTTTTTATATGCATGTATACCTTTATAAGAACCTTCAAGTGTATACTTTACTAATATGTATATGTATAATTGAATATATAGATGTGTGTGTGGTACGGTAACTGAAAATAACAGAAAGTATAATTTCTTGAAATTGATATTCAAATACAGTAGCCGCCTGCTTGATATGCAGATGTCCTAACCATTAGACCACTGGGGCTTTCATGGTATTGTTCAAAATCGATTGGATTGCGACTCTTTAACATTCTCGGCGTGGTACGGCGGAACAGCACTAGTCCTCAGTTGTACGTACGCGCACCAGAGATCAAATTGATACGCCCTCATCTTTCAGTATTTTTATTCACGAGGCGGGATCTCCAAAGAAATACTTTTATATATATAAACACATTAGGCAATGAACATTAATTTGAAACTGCCCGATGATACACTGAAATTTAATTAATTAATTTGAAACGATATATATATATATATATATATATATATATATATATATATATATTAGCTTTTAACCAACAACAATTTTTATTTATTACCTCCAAATTCATGGCTCAGCAATGGGCACAAAAATGGCGACATTTTTGCAAATTTGTTTATGGCACAAAACGTTGATAGCCATATGACACGTAACTACACTTTTACATACTAGATTTATGTTCCTAATGTACTGGAATTTATAGTTTAATTTCCATTTGTTTTCACTTTTTTGGTGATAGGTTGACGTCTTTTAAAACGTTTGCACCCCGCGCTGTCAACAGATCAGTACGCCAGTTTTTGGCCTATTAAAATAATTGTATAACCAATAACCAGTACATGTGTCAAAAAGTAAACATACATCTTGTAAATCTTTCATAACTGTTTATGAAAGAACGTATATATTCATCAAATTAGGCCTATCATTTTTATATTGTGTTTTTAGAGTTTTATTATTATTATTAAAGTTTTTAAATATAAACATCAAACATTTTAGTCTTAGGTAATATCCCCAGCTTCGAACGCCAGGAGGTCCTTCTTCACATCCCCATCGTGGCATTTTGATCGAGTATCGGACACTGCCGTCTGACAACCACCCGGCGTTGCATTGGTCATAACCAAAGTTTGCGCTGCTTGTAACTGATTAGGAATGGCGATTACAGCACCGTTTTCAACACATTTTTGTTTGGCTTGTTCGAAATTCAAAAATTCTAAAAGAATGAAAAAAATACCCATCAATATGAAGAACTTGTTCTTTTCCAATGAATATTAATAATTATAGAGTATCACGGTGTTGACGTCACGACGGTAGGTGGTGCTGCGTGGTTGCTAGTCAACCAAAAAATATGTTCAACCTTGGTACAACCTGCCTGAGTCACGAATGGTTTGGAATAGGCTTATTGAAGTAGTCATTTTAAAACTTAATAATTTTCAATAAAAACAAATTAAAATTTCAAAACATCACTAATTATTTGTTTTTAACAATCTATTTATTCTATAACTATAGTTTAAGTAAAAAAAAATCAAGCTAAAGATACATAATTTGATAGAAATACAGATCTATACAGTTTATCAACATAGTAGCGTTAAACGCATTTTTTAGTTGGCTAGCAACCATGAAGCGCCCTTTATCGTTGTGACGTCAAACCGTGATACTCTATACAGCTTATAATTTATAGTAGTGCGGTGGCAGGAGGGGGTGGGGGAGGGGGGGGGGGGTGGGGTTGGAATCACCACCCGAAAGGGGACAAATGTCCATCCAACTTTTCTAGACCCGAATTTTCCGTAGGTTACGAATATGGAAGGAAGCATTTTCGAGTTATAAGGGGTCGAAGTTCAAAATTGACCAATTACAACAATGTATTATGTATATGTATATAACAAATTTATTTAAGCACAATTTGGTCTTTTATTACATTTTATGATTATAGGTGTCTATTCAATCACCTTATGAAAAAAATTCCCTTGTGATTAATGGTCAAATGTCAATATTGACCAATCATAGAATGTACCTATAAAACCAAATAAAAACTAATATTTAATAAAAATTGAATGTTTTCTCATCCTGTTAATCAATCATATCAATGTAAAAGATCGAATAAAACATCAATTCATCAGTTGACATAAGGTCAATTTCATCAGTTGACATAAGGTCATCAACATTTTAATATGCGTATTAGTTACCAAATACTGTAAATGCAAATTTGTTAAAACTATGATCGATGGTTTTACAAGTAATCACATTATTTAATCGGTAAAGTTATGTAATTTCGAAAAATTATCAATAATATATTTTAAGGTTTTTGTTCCTATTAGTTTGGTTTCTTAAAACAATAAACATCGTAAGTGTGATGCCAGGAAGTCCGTCTCCACATCCCCATCATGGCATTGTGATCAGGTCAGATCAAAAACTGCCGTCTGACAACTAACCAGCTTGGCATCGGTCATAACCATTACATGGGCTTGTGCTGCTTTTAACTGATTGGGAGTGGCGGTTTTTGCACCGTTGTCAATGCATTTTTGTTTCGTTTGTTCAAAATTCAGCGTATACCGTCCAACTGCAACGCGGAACACCCAAAAGCGCTCTAACAATTAATACAATACAATATAAAGGTCTGATTCCATGGTTTCATGAGATACCATTTATTTGTTTTATAAATTGTATTTTTCGTGCTTAACAGATGAAATATAAACAAATTGGGCTCCCGAACAACCATGACAAAATCACCATTCTATCTGTAACTTAGACCCTTTCCCGCTTTATACAGATACTTAATTTGAGAAGAATTTACTTACTTGAGCATGTGCATTTTTTAATGTCGTTCACATTCTCGTTGAATTCTTCTATTTCAGACAAAAAGGGAAAAAATCAAGTATCAATTGGGCTTAGAGTGATCAGAACGGATTAATTAGGATATTCTGGCTATGTTGACTGCCTCTAAAATTCCACTCACCCTAACTTGATTTCTAAGCATCTTTTCAGATTTTTCTCCTTGACTAATACTGTGGAATACAATTGACAATATTTAAAAAGTTACACAACAGCAATAGTTCGTTCAGAAAACTCCTGTTAGTATGTAGAAAATCAATTGTAGGCCTATTCAATTGCCGTCTACTTCATATACAACCATGCTATAGACCTATATCGATTTTTTAAAAGATAAAGTTACTTTTTAATTTGATTTTCGGCCATTTTTCCAAATCTGTATTCAACTTAAAAGTAGATAAAGGCACATGAGAAACATTTTTTCTTTACAAATTAGTTTTTTTTTAAATTAGTTAGTTTCCATTTTTCGACATTTTTTAGAGAATTAAAAATACGTCTAAAAAGTTTCCCCAAACTGGATTTTGATCGATTTTGGATATGTTATTCTCCATAAAATTTGCGCTTTCATTTTTTTTGTAAAGTAGGTCCCATGTTCTTGGTTCAACTACCCGAATACCTTATGTCCACTATGCTAATTATAAATTTATTTTCGTGAATACAGCATAACGCATTGTATACTGTTAAAAAAATATTCATTTTAATATTTAAAATAAGTAATTATTAGTAACACACGAGGACAAATAAAAAGTACCTCATAGAAAACCAACTAATATATTCGTTTTGAATTAACAATATAAATTACAGATGTGCGTGTGAAGATAATTTAATTTGAATAATCAATTTAATCTTTATTTCTAACAAATGAACTTTCATGCCATTTTAGACAATTTCTGGAGAATCAAAAATACGTCTAAAAATTTTCCCTAAACTGGATTTGGTAGATTTTGGATACGGTATGTTATTCTCCATAAAATTGCACTTTCAATGTTTTTTGTTTCCTTTTTTTCCCGGGCAGGGCTTATATTTTTGGTTCCAGCAGATTAATACCTTATGTGGTAATTATCAATTTATTTTCGTGAATACTATTCATGTTTTATATATAAAATAAGTAATTATTCGTAGCACACTTGGACAAATAAAAAAGTACCTTATAGAAAACCAATTAATATATTTGTTTTAAATTAGCAATATAAGTACAGATGTCCGTGAGATTTAATTTATAATAATTCATTTAATTTTTATTTATTGAATTTTTTATTTGTTTTTGTTTTCGTTTTTCGATTATCGCATGATGTAAAACGAAATCCAGTATCAATAATAATCGATCACGTGTGGAATAATGTCATGATAGAAAGAACAACGAATGATTGTCTTTATGTTCGTATAATATAAAAAAATGTTTTTAATACTTGGAATTTGTCTGATGCTTTTGTATTATTTTGTCGAATTGTTTGTATCTTTATATGTTTTTTTTTATGTTATAAAAGATTTTTGTATTTTATTCTACATAGATGATGATACTGAGAGCATTGTGTTTACATTTTTTTCGAATTTTACTGATGCTTTTGTATTATTAGGTCATATTGTCTGTATCTTTAATCTAAGATGTTTTAATTTTATTCTACACAGATGATGATACTGAGAGCATTGTGTTTTAAGTTTTTGAATTGTGCTGATGCTTTTGTTTTCGTTTGTATTGTTTGTATTTTCTATAGTGTTATGCTGAAATAAAAGATTATTGATTGATAGTTATACATATAACCTTATACGATCGATAATAACATGTCACAACAATCCTAGCGATGTTCTGCATTTCGAGATATTTAATGTGTCCGCGTTACGGTGGTCCATGTTGTTGAATTCTGGTAGGAAGTGTTGATGTCCTTCAGATGTCAAGATTTCACCAAATTTGATCGCGAGTGAAGCTCTTCTAGCTTTTAAATTAAAACTAAACTAAAGGTATTACACACGCTGTCGTAGGATGCGCATGCCCGCTTCTTAGTCCTGTGCAAACGCGACTATACAGCTCACTATGTCGGTCGGTTGGTCGGGAAACACTAACTAAAGTTTGGGCACGCAACTGCAACCATGTACATTGCCTTGTTTTCTTTTTATATTAAAAATACATTGTCCTCTAAAAAAAAATCAGTAAAAAGACTAATAAATTGTTATGTCGCAGTTTTAATAAATTTAATAACTTTCGTAGGAAAAAAAAAAGTTTTCACTTAT
Source organism: Antedon mediterranea (assembly GCF_964355755.1). NCBI lineage: Eukaryota > Metazoa > Echinodermata > Crinoidea > Comatulida > Antedonidae > Antedon > Antedon mediterranea. The sequence continues at coordinate 33,779,675 of NC_092670.1, read as the reverse complement.
AAAAAGACAAAATAAATGATTAAATTCAACTAAAACCACATTGAATTCCAGTCAATTTAACTATTTTTTGCTTTAATTACAGTTTTTTAGAACAACTCATGGAATACCTAGGCTTGTTTTACCATGCATATTGGCTGAAAAATTTTGTTGAACAATTGTTATTGTTTAGCTTAAGTAAAAACATAAATTATTAATTAAATTTATCATGTGTTTTCTTAAACATTTTGCAGAAATGTAATGATTCTTCCATGTTTCGATACCCTTTGGTTATTTTTCATTGACGCTATTTTCAGAAATAAGGTTCTCGAGGTACGTAAAGTTTTTCGTATTGCTTGCGCACGCGCAGATCGATCTGTTTACAATATGATTTGAGATAGTGTTACACTTAACGTTTACGTTCATGCGAAAACCCCCTATTAACAACCGAAATGTCGTGCAGGGTACCCTTGCAATCATCTTTTGATAGCGTGAGCGTCTCATCTTCTTCACCTCGCGCTGTCAACAGACTACTACGCTAAGTCTAATAACTAAGTAAAATCATTTTATAACCAGTACATGTGTCAAAAAGTAAAGATACATTTTGTAAATCTTTCATAAATGTTTATTAAAGAACGTATATATTAATCAAAATATCATTGATAATATTGTATTATTAGATAAGTTTTGATGGATTCTTAAAACAATAAACAAAGTTTTACTCTTATCTTATCAGAACGTTTTTGTAATGATGATTATACGCCTAAATGCTAATACAACATAAGATAATAATTATCAATAATATATTTTATGATTATTGTTCCTATTAGTTTGGTTACTTAAAACAATAAACATCGTAAGTTTTACTCTTATCCTGTGTTCCCAAGCTTCGAACGCCAGGAGGTCCCTCTCCACATCCTACTCGTGGCATTGTGATTGGGTATCGAACGGTGCCATCTGACAACCACCCAAAGTTGCAATGGTCAAATCCAAAAGAATATGCTGCTTGTAACTGATTGGGAGTGGCGATTACTGCACCGTTATCAACACATTTTTGTTTCGCTTGTTCAAAATTCAGCGTATACCGTCCATCTGCCGCGTAGAACACCCTAAAGCGCTCTAAATGAATGAAAAAAAGAAAAAAAAAACATCATTATGAATTGAGGAACATTTCGTTTTCCAATGAATAGTAATAATTATACAGTTTATAATTGATAGGTAATTGCTTTCTGTTTCTACTGACAAAAACAATCTTGGGAGCACATAGGATTTATACTATCGCCTCACATTTTGCTATCCGGCCTATTGCCACTCGGTATGCTCTCACCCGAACATATCGAACAATCTTTATCTTTTGATACTAAGATGTAAACTGTATTCATAAGACGGTTCAATTGTGAAATACTTACTCGAGCAAGAGCATTGCTGGATGTGGTTAATCTTCTCGTCGATTTCATCTAATCTGCCAAGGATATTGTCTTCATGGCCTTGAAGCTGTTGCTCCATAATGTTAAGCATGGTTTGGATTACATCTTCTATGCCTTCAGCTAGATGATCTACTGCATCTTTCAGTGAACTGTCTTTTATAATATCTAAACATGATTTTTAAATAAGAAAAACAACAATTTTGAACCATAACGTTTTTATTCGCATGCAACGTGACTCCACAGCTCACTATGTCGGTCTGTCGGTCGGTCGGTCAGTCGGTCGGTAAAAACTAACTTCGACATGCAACTGCAGCCATCTATATATGGCCTTGTTTAATTATAAATATATTTTCCCTAAAGAATTAAAAAATTAAGATAAATTAAATCCGACTTTGAATAGGTTATTTTGTAGTTTTAATCAAATTAATCACTTCCGTAAGAAAACAAACGTTTTCACTTATAAAATGACTAAATAAATGGTTAATTTCAACCAAAAATCTATTGGCTGGTCCATTTGGATATGTTTTGCTTTAGCCTAAATTACAGTTTTCTATGTGTGCAAGTAAATAATTTAAATAACTTTTCAATCCAATTTTTGGTTAAAAAGTGAATAAATATTATGTGATATTAAAATAGGATATTAAAAAAAATAATGATTTTTTTTTTCAGGGGGACAATACATCTTTAATTTTTAATCTTATTATATACCATTCCATTAAATATCATTATGTTGGAATTTTATCTCCCACGTTGCTTGTGCAATAAGAATTCATACTACATTTTAAGGAGTAATGTCATACTATCTTTCTTTTATCCTTAATTTTAAAAATAAGACCAAATCCTAATTTCTTTACAGCTTCTAACGTTACATTTCTTTCCACTTGATTAAATGCTTTTGCGAAATCAGTGAAAAGCATCAGGTCTCTTTGTGATATTTATATTATAAGAATATAAATCTTCTACATAGCGAAGTTAACGTCAACGTTGGGCCCGAATGGAATTGGAGACCTTCTGGGAACATCTGGTGTCGTATACATGGAGATGGGGTTCAATTAGGCATTTGAAATCAGCATTGCTGACTCTTACGGTTGCCACTGCATCTAGTATCTGCCTCAGACATATTGGTGTATGCCTCTCTGGTAAGGTGGAGACTGGACGAGAGAAGCCCTTGGTCAATTATAGGACCAACCAATATGCTTAGTTTCATCATCATTTAGATGAATGTAAGACTAATTGACAGATTTATTTGGACTGACTTACTGTTATGTTCTTCTGATGATGAACTTCGGCTTCTTGAAAACGTCTTTGCTGCAATACAAAGTGATAAACATTATTTCAAAATAATACAAACAATATTATAACATAAAAGTATACAGAGTTAAATATAATGCAAATTATTATCATCCGATGAAGAGAAAGAAACATTTCATTAAGAAAATTCTGTCCAAATTTAGATTGACAGGTCCGAGTAGTATAAGAAATCCGTCTCTAGACATTGATGTTCATTGAGTCAATTCAATTATTCATTTTTTTTTATATTTCCTTTCGACGTTCAGTTATCCAGAAGTAACGATTTTACATGAAAATGGGTAATCAGGCTTTATTGGATTAGTGAAATTGTAACGGTTCACGTAAAAAGGAGTAACAATTTTCGCTAAAAATCGTTTAACTAACCGCACATTAATTTTAAAATAGGCCTTGCCAGCCCATATTCAAAACTAAATATACCGTAGGCTAAAAAAAACTCACCATGTCCAAAAGCAAGAAGAACAAACAACAGACAGATGCATAAGACGGCTGAGTGTGCCATTTTTAGTGTCGATAAGTAACTGGTGAATTGAAGTGAATTTTAGTTGAATGAATGGTGAATTTATATTGTTGGCGAAGGGGAAGGACTTAAGTTATCACATTTAGAGGCCCGATAAGATAATTTTTATACAATACAGAAAGGATGTGATAAAATAAGTTCAAATGTTTTAACAATAAAATGAAAATAATATATCAATAATTATGTCAATCAGAAAAAAAAAAAATACAGTTGTGTATTATCTAAAAGGGTATACTTGTTACATTAGAGCCATTCGGATTGTTTGTAGATTTGTTCGGTTCATTTTGTCTAGTTAATGACGGGAAAGAAAATCTGAAAAAAAAAACACGTGTCATCTTCTTGTGGATGCCCAAAGTCATCATTTTCTCTTGGCCGGCGAGTTTAAAATTTGATTATTTCTATACAAAAGGTAAGCTTAAACCTGTCCCTTGTAACAGCATGCATTAAAGATATATTGTCCCCATAAAATTGTTTTTTTCAAATGTTTTGTTGAATATTCCATTTAAATGTCACATATATAGTTATTCACTTTGACCAAAAACTTGATAATAATAATAATAATTATATACATGAACAATGTAATTTAAATACAAAAATACTTACATTTGTAGGCCTATAGTTGAAATAATTATTCATTTTTAGAGGTTTTTATTTTACAGAAGGCAATAACTTTATGAAAACTGCAAAATGGCCTATTTAAAATCTGATTTATTAATCTTTTTTTTGTTTGTGAGGGACAATACATATTTAAGAAATCACTCTATATACACTGATACAAAGTAAGTTTGTATGCCACTGCGTAATAGTTTGATAACGTGTGTTTCGCGGCTACTTAGTAAGAAACACACGATGTTCATGGCGTGATTTATTAGCTTTATATCTTATCTATCTTTATCAAAATAAAAATTTAGTTTACAATATGTTTTTGTTTTTATCTCTTGTTGTTCCGCATAGAATTTCAGTGTCATCTACATATCTGAAACACAAATATGGCACCACTTCCGTCAATTCATGAATACGTCAGTAAAGATTACTCACTTATTCCTAAGACTGGATTGTCTTATATTTTTAGATTTAGATTTTTATACATCTTTAAAATGCATTGTAAATCAAAATCATTTCAGGAGACCTGGCATGTTATGGTCCTTTGACACATTGACGACTATACATTATTGATTTGGCAAGTGAATCACTGGTTTGATTTGATTTGATGGTGGTATGAACGGGTGTCACGAAACCTAAGACCACGAAAGCTAAGACCCCCTATGACCTAAGTTCACGAAAGCTAAGACAATTTACAAATTCTAAGATATACTACAGCTTAAAAACAATACTTGTTTATCCATACATAATTTTAAACACAGTAGGTGTCATTTATTACCATAAATATAATTAAATACTACCGCAAAACATAGATAAACTCACATAATTTTCGCCCGTTGAGTAAATGTATATTTTTTTCTTTACAACAAACAAACTTGACGGGTTGTTTGTTAGTATATATTTACTCCATTGTGTTGGTTCAGAGGACGTTTTTCTTACGCACCTGCCTTTCCTGTATTTTGACTCCAAATTTGTTGACTAACTTTATCCTGAATACAACACTTTAAAATTAGGATTTATAAGTACTTTCAGAAGGAGAAACACATAAAAACAAATAAATAAATCTTTTAAATTGATGAATTTACAGACATGTTTCTTTGTATACTCATAGAGATATTATAGTTCAGAGATATTATAGTGAACTATAATATCTCTACCTGTAACTCCTCGAGCTCCCCCCCCCCCATGCTCAATGTTTTTGTTTCTATGATGCACCAAAAGAGCAACAATAATAGTACAAGTATAACAACAGAAAGAAAACGAAACAAAAAAACTTATTATCATGATTTTTAAATTAAAATTTATTTGCCAGTATTTATTTCTTCGTACTTGCATGATTATACTATTATCATTACAATTTTAATTTTACATTGTTCCATCCACACTGTAGATGGACTCCACGGAGTTTTCAGCCCTCTATATAATTTTTGCTCTTTTGACGTTCCATAGAAACAAAAACATTGAACATGGGGTAGGCCTACTGTACTGTAGGCTAGTCATGCGAAATTCGCAAACAGTTTGTGTGCGAGAAAAACGTCTGTAAAATCATCAATTTAAAATTGTATTTGTTACTTTTTATGTGATTCTTTTTCATTAAAGTGCCAATTCTAAGGTGTGGTATTCAGAATAAAAATTGGGAGTTAAAATACAAGGCAGGTGCGAAAGATAACTATTTGTAATCTTAGGTCTTGGGTCTTAGCTTTCGTGATCTTAGGTCTTAGGGGGGTCTTAGCTTTCGTGGTTTTAGGTTTCGTGACACCCTGGTATGAACGTAAGGAAAACATTTGTTCACATAAGTCAACAGATTTTTTTTCTCATGTATTCAATAACAAGTGCCATCTTGAGATGAGAGCGCGTCGTATTAATAACTTGTTAGTCAGTTTATTTTCATAAAAATGTATTCGTACTTTTAATTTTCGAAATAAAATATTGAATTGAATTACTCCGTCCATAATCCCCATCTCCCCTGGTACTATAGAGTACAAATTAAAATTTCATAATCTATTTGCGTACAATTTGATAACTGGCAAATTCATTCGCCGCCACTCCTTTCGATGGAATTGTTGGATTTAACCATCTTTTATTTGGAAAAATGGAGATGTAGGATAAAAAAAAGAAAGAAAGAAAGTAAAGAGACCTGTTCGAAGACCAACAAAAAGTATGGACTATGTGAGTTTTTGTGTGTGTTTCTGAATGAGGTTTAAACAAAATAAATGTAGGTCACCTTTAACAGACTATTTGTCAGATAAAGCATTGTATTTGTTGTTAAGCCGATTTTTCACTAGGCGAATTTGTTCGGGCGAATCGAAGGCGTAAAGAGGGATTTTGAAGATGGACACTTGATTACACATGCGTATAAGCTGGAGCTTTCAATTCACGCAAGTGGAAAATCGGCTTTGTGGCTACAAAGAGAGATGTCATTGCTTATCAAGCCTTTCCATTACATAGCACACAGAAACATTCGGCCCCTAAAGAACTTCAATTTTATGTCACATCTGGTATTCGATTTGCAGATGATGGCATGCGTTCCCGTTGGAACGCTTTCCTTCACAAAAATGCTTCACTCTATGAGATCCAAATTGGCAATTGCCGCAACATCCTCACTGAGTTTTAAGTTGATATTCACTCTAGAACTATGAAGTTGAACAGAGAACTTCCTGCATTTATTCAGGCTATTGAGGAGGATGTACAAAACTACGTCCCGAATCCAGAAACGTGACAATCTCTCAAAACAAGAGAGGCAGGCCATTGCCAAATTGCATCAGCGTAATGATATCACCATTAGACCCGCTGATAAAGGTTCTGTCACTGTTGCTATGGACATCACATTTTATGAAGACAAGCTAAACAATCCTCTTCATTATCGTAAACTTACAACGGATCCCACCCATGCAATTGCGGATAAAAGGTGACTAAATCTGTTTCTGTGATGGTAAAAAAACACTCCATCGTTCCTAAGATTGGACCTCATTTTGCACAGGTTAATCCTGTTGAAGGCAGATTTTATTTCCTACCTAAAATCCATAAAGCAGGCAATCCTGGTAGACCCATTATTTCGGGCAATGGCACTGCTAAAGAGAAAATTTCTGAATATGTGGATGATTTACTCTACACGGACTTTATCCACAAATTTAACCAAATTCAAAATTTACTTAATAATTCTGTTCTGGCTACATTAAATGTTTCATCGTTGTATACTAATATCCCTCAAGAATTTTAATTTACAAACAGATTCCAGGTAAAACGCCTACTAAAGCTTATTTACGAGAACTGGTCATGTTGATTTTAACCAACAACAATTTAATTTTTTTTTTTTGGAAATGACCATTACCTTTAAATTCATGGAACAGCGATGGGCACAAAAATGGCGTCCTCTTTTTGCATATTTGTTTATGGGACAAATTGAGTCCAATTTTCTGTCCCTCCAAACCCAATAAACCGCTAAAGTTGTCCCAATTTACAAAAAGGGTGATCAAAATCTCTCGTGTAATTACAGACCAATTTTAGTTCTTCCCGTCTTTTCAAAACTATTAGAAAAAATTGTCCACACAAGACTATATAATTTTATTTCTTGTTTTACTTTATTACACAATTCCCAAATTTGGTTTTAGATCTAAACATTCCTCATACATGGCGATACTTGAAGCCTATAATATATAAAATTGTGACTGAGTTAGACAAAAAATGCCATACTCTAGGAATTTACCAGGACCTCTCGAAGGCTTTCGACACGATAGACCACGAAATACTTTTACTAAAACTTAAAAATTCCGGGGTTCGTGGGATTGCTTTTGAGTGGTTGAGGAATTATATTACAAACAGAACACAATTTGTTATTTACAATGGTCAGAAATCGTGAAATCGGAATAATTGCATAAGGTGTGCCTCAAGGGTCGATTCTGGGTCCCTTGTTTATTTTATATTTAAATGATATTATACATTCTAGTAACTTCTTTTCATTTATCATTTACGCTGATGATACACATTTATTAGCATCACACTCTAACATTACACATCTCATTCGCACAGTAAATTTTGAAATGACAAAGGTATCAACCTGGCTAAAAGCTAATATTCTGTCTCTCAACTTGGATAAAACCACATACATGCTATTTAAAAATAAACATTATAACCGCACTTATCTTAATGTTGATAATTATTGACAATAACATGTATGTCACCAATCTTGTTTCAAAATATACCGGTATCCTTTTCGAACTAAAATTGACACTACTAACTGAAACCCTATTTATGCTTTATCAAAATCTTGTTTTACCACATATTCAATTTTCCTATATTATATGGGCTGATTTTAATAACTGCCACCTGCATTCACTTCACATCCAAAAAAAAGTATGCGTCTTTGTACACACTCGGATTACCTAGCTCCTTCATTTCCATTATTCCATAAATTAAACAGTCTTAAAGTTTTTGATATCCACAAACTTCAAATTGCAATGTTCATGTATAAATTCCACAATAACTTACCTCTTGACATATTTTCAAATTATTTTATTAAATCATATTGTTTTCATTCATATGAAAATTGATCATCTAATTTGTATAAAACCCACTTTTTATTCGCGTGGAAGCGACTCTATAGTTCACTATGTCGGTCGGTTGGTCGGTCTGTCTGTCTGTCGGTCTGTCTGTCGGTCTGTCTGTCGGTCTGTCTGTCTGTCTGTCGGTCTGTCTGTCTGTCGGTCCGGTATCACTATGCGTTTTATCGCTTTCTGACCTTATCTTGATATCAGTTTAATCTAGCTAGGTAAATTTTTCACAGTATATTCCTTATGGCCAGGAATCAATGTGGTTATGTTTTCACGGTGCGCAATAAAAAAATTACGCAGTCTACGCACGATTTAACGAAATCACGTTTGTAATCATAACTTCACAACCATGAATCACAATTAAATAAAATTTGGTACTCATATATTTCACTGCATAAATCATCATATGGCAATACAATTACGTGCGTAGCGCATTTAACGCATGCGTACGCGCGCTTAACATTTTCAAAATTTTATTTCGATGAAATAAGAGTACATTTCAGGCAATTTTAAGCGTTTACAAAATTGCCATGAGTGCGCATATTTTTGCGCGCGCACTGCGCGTTAAATGTTATTGCGCACTCTTTTTGCCCGATTTCTGTTTTCTTTACTTACTTTTCAACTGGGAATTACGTTATACGAGCACGTCGAAAGTGTAAATGTGTAAATGTGTAAATTAAAAAAATATAAATGTTTTTAAACATTTCAACATTTTTAAACATGTTCAGTAATTTCGGTCAGTATAGATCACTATGTCGGTCGGTCGGTCTGTCTGTCTGTCGGTATGTCGGTCTGTCGGTCTGTCGGTCTGTCTGTCGGTCTGTCGGTCTGTCTGTCGGTCCGGTATCACTATGCATTGTAGCACGCGACTTAATGGCTGTTGGCCTTGTTTGTTACTTACCTTGCTAGGTCTTCTATCAGAGGACAGGGTCCGAAAATATGGAATAACATTTAACCAAGATATTCGCAATTGTAATTCTTTATATTCTTTAACATTAAATTCAAAGAGTATCTTTTATCTGCATATTTAGTTTAAGCACATGTTTTTTACATATGATTATTTTTTTACCTATAAAGCCCCTTTCTCACAGATGTGCCTGCAATATACCGGTACAGTGCTGGCGTCGTGCCGGTATCGTTATCGGCATATACCCATTCTCATCGGACTATCGTGCCGGAAATATAACCGGTATATACCGGCTTTCTGTGAGAAAGGAGTCGGGCATATTCGGCCAATAAAAAGTCTCTGACAAAATAATTATTGAGGGCGCCCTTTATTGTTATTATTTTTGTCTAGCGATGATATGGCGGCGAATGTTAAGTTACAGATTATTATCTTCCTTTATAGCATATTTATGCAATACATGCTATGTACAGTATATTGTGCATATATTATACAGGTATAGCAATTAATTTGCCGTCATCGGCAATCTGTAAAACACCTTAGAAGGCTGTAGGCCTACAATTTACAAGGCGACGAAAGGTCAGGCACCAACAAACAAAGAGCTAATGCTGGCCTAGCCTAGCGGCCTATATAGATTATGCTACAAATTTCTTCTTGTCCCCTTATTTTAAGCAGCTCTCTTATCTCATTATCCCTCCAGTTCGACATTATTATTGTTAATTGAATTGAATAGGCGCCAAAGTGATACACTTGACTGCGCAAGGTGTCAAAGCCTCGACGGGGGGAACCCCGGAATATAACGGCAATACGTTCTCACAGAATGCCCGTCTGGCATTGCGGGGAATATCCCTAGAATATTACTAGGTCTAAAGCAGGTCATGTCGATGCCGGCATGGTGCCGGCATGATGCCAAGACGACCCGTTCTCAAAGAAAACCATACCGGCATGGTAATGGTATATTCCCGCAATATTCCTGGCACACAACTCTGTGAGAAAGGGGCTTAAGAGAAATACCATTTGATAGGCTATTATTAGTTGATTTTTGCCATTTTTTGTTAGTTTGTTTTTTTCTCACTTTATTTATAAATATGTATACATATGTGATTCGTTTATTTGTTTTTATATGCATGTATACCTTTATACGAACCTTCAAGTGTATACTTTACTAATATGTATATGTATAATTGAATATATAGATGTGTGTGTGGTACGGTAACTGAAAATAACAGAAAGTATAATTCCTTGAAATTGATATTCAAATACAGTAGCCGCCTGCTTGATATGCAGATGTCCTAACCATTAGACCACTGGGGCTTTCATGGTATTGTTCAAACTCGATTGGATTGCGACTCTTTAACATTCTCGGCGTGGTACGGCGGAACAGCACTAGTCCTCAGTTGTACGCACGCGCACCAGAGATCAAATTGATACGCCCTCATCTTTCAGTATTTTTATTCACGAGGCGGGATCTCCAAAGAAATACTTTTATATATATAAACACATTAGGCAATGAACATTAATTTGAAACTGCCCGGTGATACACTGAAATTTAATTAATTAATTTTAAACGATATATATATATATTAGCTTTTAACCAACAACAATTTTTATTTATTACCTCCAAATTCATGGCTCAGCAATGGGCACAAAAATGGCGACATCTTTTGCAAATTTGTTTATGGCACAAAACTTTGATAGCCATATGACACGTAACTACACTTTTACATACTAGATTTATGTTGCTAATGTACTGGAATTTATAGTTTAATTTCCATTTGTTTTCACTTTTTTGGTGATAGGTTGACGTCTTTTAAAACGTTTGCACCCCGCGCTGTCAACAGATCAGTACGCCAGTTTTTGGCTTAGTAAAATAATTGTATAACCAATAACCAGTACATGTGTCAAATAGTAAACATACATCTTGTAAATCTTTCATAACTGTTTATTAAAGAACGTAAATATTCATCAAATTAGGCCTATCATTTTTATATTGTGTTTTTAGAGTTTTATTATTATTATTAAAGTTTTGATGGATTCTTAAAAATATAAACATCAAACATTTTAGTCTTAGGTGATATCCTCAGTTTCGAACGCCAGGAGGTCCTTCTTCACATCCCCATCGTGGCATTTTGATCGGGTATCGGACACTGCCGTCTGACAACCACCCGGCGTTGCATTGGTCATAACCAAAGTTTGCGCTGCTTATAACTGATTAGGAGTGGCGATTACAGCACCGTTTTCAACACATTTTTGTTTGGCTTGTTCGAAATTCAAAAATTCTAAAAGAATGAAAAAAATACCCATCAATATGAAGAACTTGTTCTTTTCCAATGAATATTAATAATTATAGAGTATCACGGTGTTGACGTCACGACGGTAGGTGGTGCTGCGTGGTTGCTAGTCAACCAAAAAATATGTTCAACCTTGGTACAACCTGCCTGAGTCACGAATGGTTTGGAATAGGCTTATTGAAGTAGTCATTTTAAAACTTAATAATTTTCAATAAAAACAAATTAAAATTTCAAAACATCACTAATTATTTGTTTTTAACAATCTATTTATTCTATAACTATAGTTTAAGTAAAAAAAAATCAAGCTAAAGATACATAATTTGATAGAAATACAGATCTATACAGTTTATCAACATAGTAGCGTTAAACGCATTTTTTGGTTGGCTAGCAACCATGAAGCGCCCTTTATCGTTGTGACGTCAAACCGTGATACTCTATACAGCTTATAATTTATAGTAGTGCGGTGGCAGGAGGGGGTGGGGGAGGGTGGGGGGGGGGGATGGGTTGGAATCACCACCCGAAAGGGGACAAATTTCCATCCAACTTTTCTAGACCCGAATTTTCCGTAGATTACGAATATGGAAGGAAGCATTTTCGAGTTATAAGGGGTCGAAGTTCAAACTTGACCAATTACAACAATGTATTATGTATATGTATATAACAAATTTATTTAAGCACAATTTGGTCATCCTGTTAATCAATCATATCAATGTAAAAGATCGAATAAAATATCAATTCATCAGTTGACATAAGGTCAATTTCATCAGTTGACATAAGGTCATCAACATTTTAATATGCGTATTAGTTACCAAATACTGTAAATGCAAATTTGTTCAAACTATGATCGATGGTTTTACAAGTATTTAATCGGTAAAGTTATGTAATTTCGAATAATTATCAATAATATATTTTAAGGTTTTTGTTCCTATTAGTTTGGTTTCTTAAAACAATAAAAATCGTAAGTGTGATGCCAGGAAGTCCGTCTCCACATCCCCATCATGGCATTGTGATCAGGTCAGATCAAAAACTGCAGTCTGACAAATAACCAGCTTGGCATCGGTCATAACCATTACATGGGCTTGTGCTGCTTTTAACTGATTGGGAGTGGCGGTTCTTGCACCGTTGTCAATGCATTTTTGTTTCGTTTGTTCAAAATTCAGCGTATACCGTCCAACTGCAACGCTAAAAAATTAATACAATACAATATAAAGGTCTGATTCCATGGTTTCATGAGATACCATTTATTTGTTTTATAAATTGTATTTTTGGTGCTTAACAGATGAAATATAAACAAATTGGGCTCCCGAACAACCATGACCAAATCACCATTCTATCTGTAACTTAGACCTTTTCCCGCTTTAGACAGATACTTAATTTGAGAAGAATTTACTTACTTACATGTGCATTTTTTAATGTCGTTCACATTCTCTTTGACTTCTTCTATTTCAGACAAAAAGGAAAAAAATCAAGTATCAATTGGGCTTAGAGTAATCAGAACGGATTAATTAGGATATCTGGCTATGTTGACTGCCTCTAAAATTCCACTCACCCTAACTTGATTTTTAAGCATCTTTTCAGATTTTTCTCCTTGACTAATACTGTGGAATACAATTGACAATATTTAAAAAGTTACACAACAGCAATAGTTTGTTCAGAAAACTCCTGTTAGTATGTAGAAAATCAATTGTAGGCCTATTCAATTGCCGTCTACTTCATATACAACCATGCTATAGACCTATATCGATTTTTTAAAAGATAAAGTTACTTTTTAATTTGATTTTCGGCCATTTTTCCAAATCTGTATTCAACTTAAAAGTAGATAAAGGCACATGAGAAACATTTTTTTTTACAAATTAGTGTTTTTTTTAAAATTAGTTAGTTTCCATTTTTCGACATTTTTTGGAGAATTAAAAATACGTCTAAAAGGTTTCTGGATTTTGATCGATTTTGGATATGTTATTCTCCATAAAATTTGCGCTTTCATTTTTTTGTAAAGTAGGTCCCATGTTCTTGGTTCAACTACTCGAATACCTTATGTCCACTATGCTAATTATAAATTTATTTTCGTGAATACAGCATAACGCATTGTATACTGTTAAAAAATATTCATTTTAATATGCAAAATAAGTAATTATTAGTAACACACGAGGACAAATAAAAAGTACCTCATAGAAAACCAAATAATATATTCGTTTTAAATTAACAATATAAATTACAGATGTGCGTGTGAAGATAATTTAATTTGAATAATCAATTTAATCTTTATTTCTAACAAATGAACTTTCATGCCATTTTAGACAATTTCTGGAGAATCAAAAATACGTCTAAAATTCTTCCCTAACTGGATTTGGTAGATTTTGGATACGGTATGTTATTCTCCATAAAATTGCACTTCCAATGTTTTTTTTCCCTTTTTTCCTGGGCAGGGCTTATATTTTTGGTTCCAACAGATTAATACCTTATGTGGTAATTATCAATTTATTTTCGTGAATACCATTCATGTTTTATATGTAAAATAAGTAATAATTCGTAGCATGCACACTTGGACAAATAAAAAAGTACCTTTTAGAAAACCAATTAATATATTTGTTTTAAATTAGCAATATAAGTACAGATGTCCGTGAGATTTAATTTAAAATAATTCATTTAATTTTTATTTATTGAATTTTTTATTTGTTTTTGTTTTCGTTTTTCGATTATCGCATGATATAAAACGAAATCCAGTATCTATAATAATCGATCACGTGTGGAATAATGTCATGATAGAAAGAACAACGTATGATTGTCTTTATGTTCGTATAATATAAAAAAATGTTTTTAATACTTGGAATTTGTCTGATGCTTTTGTATTATTTTGTCGAATTGTTTGTATCTTTATATGTTTTTTTATATGTTATAAAAGATTTTTGTATTTTATTCTACATAGATGATGATACTGAGAGCATAGTGTTTAAATTTTTGAATTTTGCTGATGCTTTTGTATTATTAGGTCATATTGTCTGTATCTTTAATCTAAGATGTTTGTATTTTATTCTACACAGATGATGATACTGAGAGCATTGTGTTTTAAGTTTTTGAATTTTACTGACGCTTTTGTATTATTAGGTCATATTGTCTGTATCTTTAATCTAAGGTGTTTGTATTTTATTCTACACAGATGATGATACTGAGAGCATTGTGTTTTAAGTTTTCGAATTTTACTGATGCTTTTGTATTATTAGGTCATATTGTCTGTATCTTTAATCTAAGATGTTTGTATTTTATTCTACACAGATGATGATACTGAGAGCATTGGGTTTTAAGTTTTTGAATTTTGCTGATGCTTTTGTTTTCGTTTGTATTGTTTGTATTTTCTATAGTGTTATGCTGAAATTAAAGATTATTGATTGATATTTATACATATAACCTTATACGATCGATAATAACAAGATGTCACAACAATCCTAGCGATGTTCTGCATTTCGAGATATTTAATGTGTCCGCGTTACGGTGGTCCATGTTGTTGAATTCTGGTAGGAAGTGTTGATGTCCTTCAGATGTCAAGATTTCACCAAATTTGATCGCGAGTGAAGCTCTTCTAGCTTTTAAATTAAGACTAAACTAAAGGTATTACACACGCTGTCGTAGGATGCGCATGCTCGCTTTTTAGTCCTGTGCAAACGCGACTCTACAGCTCACTATGTCGGTCGGTTGGTCGGGAAACACTAACTAAAGTTTGGGCACGCAACTGCAACCATGTACATGGCCTTGTTTTCTTTTTATATTAAAAATGCATTGTCCTCTAAAAAAAAAATCAATAAAAAGACTAATAAATTGTTATGTCGCAGTTTTAATAAAGTTAATAACTTTCGTAGGAAAAAAAAATGTTTTTACTTATAGAAAGACAAAATAAATGATTAAATTCAACTAAAACCCAATTGAATTCCAGTCAATTTAACTATTTTTTGCTTGAATTACAGTTTTTTAGAACAACTCATGGAATACCTAGGCTTGTTTTACCATGCATATTGGCTGAAAAATTTCGTTGAACAATTGTTATTGTTTAGCTTAAGTAAAAACATAATTTATTAATTAAATTTATCATGTGTTTTCTTAAACATTTTGCAGAAATGTAATGATTCTTCCATGTTTCGATACCCTTTGGTTATTTTTCATTGACGCTATTTTCAGAAATAAGGTTCTCGACGTACGTAAAGTTTTTCGTATTGCTTGCGCACGCGCAGATCGATCTTTTTACAAAATGATCGGAGATAGTGTTACAGTTAACGTTTGAGTGCATGCGAACAACAGACTACTACGCTCATTGTTGGCTAAGTAAAATAATTTTATAACCAGTACATGTGTCAAAAAGTAAACATACATCTTGTAAATCTTTCATAAATGTTTATTAAACAACGTACATATTAATCAAACTATCATTGATAATATTGTATTATTAGATAAGTTTTGATGGATTCTTAAAACAATAAACAAAGTAAGTTTTACTCTTATCTTATCAGAACGTTTTTGTAATGATGATTATACGCCTAAATGCTAATACAACATAAGATAATAATTATCAATAATATATTTTATGTTTATTGTTCCTATTAGTTTGGTTACTTAAAACAATAAACATCGTAAGTTTTACTCTTATCTTGTGTTCCCAAGCTTCGAACGCCAGGAGGTCCCTCTCCACATCCTATTCGTGGCATTGTGATTGGGTATCGAACGGTGCCATCTGACAACCACCCAAAGTTGCAATGGTCAAATCCAAAAGAATATGCTGCTTGTAACTGATTGGGAGTGGCGATTACTGCACCGTTATCAACACATTTTTGTTTCGCTTGTTCAAAATTCAGCGTATACCGTCCATCTGCCGCGTAGAACACCCTAAAGCGCTCTAAATAAATGAAAAAAGAAAAAAAAAAACCATCATTATGAATTGAGGAACATGTCGTTATCCAATGAATAGTAATAATTATACAGTTTATAATTGATAGGTAATTGCTTTCTGTTTCTACTGACAAAAACGATCTAGGGAGCACATGGGATTTATACTTTCGCCTCACATTTTGCTATCCGGCCTATTGCCACTCGGTATGCTCTCACCCGAACATATCGAACAATCTTTATCTTTTGATACTAAGATGTAAACTGTATTCATAGACGGTTCATTTGTAAAATACTTACTCGAGCAAGAGCATTGCTGGATGTCGTTAATCTTCTCGTCGATTTCATCTAATCTGCCCAGGATTTTGTCTTCATGGCCTTGAAGCTGTTTCTCCATCATGTCAAGCATGGTTTGGAGTACATCTTCTATGCCTTCAGCTAGATGGTCTACTGCATCTTTCAGTGAACTGTCTTTTATAATATCTAAACATCATTTTTAAATAAGAAAAACAACAATTTTGAACCATAACGTTTTTATTCGCGTGCAACGTGACTGCACAGCTCACTATGTCGGTCTGTCGGTTGGTCGGTCAGTCGGTCGGTAAAAACTAACTTCGGCATGCGACTGCAGCCATCTATATGACCTTGTTTAATTATAAATATATTTTCCCCAAAGAATTAAACAATTAAGATAAATTAAATCCGACTTTGAATAGGTTATTTTGTAGTTTTAATCAAATTAATCACTTCCGTAAGAAAACAAATGTTTTCACTTATAAAATGACAAAATAAATGGTGAAATTCAACCAAAAATCTATTGGCTGGTCGACAGCCAATTTGGATATGTTTTGCTTTAGCCTAAATTACAGATTTCTATGTGTTCAAGAAAATAATTTAAATAACTTTTCAATCCAATTTTTTGTTAAAGTGAATAAATATTATGTGATATTAAAATAGGATATTAAAAAAAAATAATGATTTTTTTTTCAGGGGGACAATACATCTTTAATTTTTAATCTCATTATATACCATTCCATTAAATATCATTATGTTGGAATTTTATCTCCCACGTTGCTTGTGCAATAATAATTCATACTACATTTTCAGGAGTAATGTCATACTATCTTTCTTTTATCCTTAATTTAAAAAATAAGACCAAATCCTCATTTCTTTACAGCTTCTAACGTTACATTTCTTTCCACTTGGTTAAATGCCTTTGCGAAATCAGTGAAAAGCATCAGGTCTCTTTGTGATATTTATATTATAAGAATATAGGCCTAAATCTTATACAAAGCGAAGTTAACGTCAACGTTG
The DNA here is from genome assembly GCF_964355755.1 of Antedon mediterranea. Taxonomy (NCBI): domain Eukaryota; kingdom Metazoa; phylum Echinodermata; class Crinoidea; order Comatulida; family Antedonidae; genus Antedon; species Antedon mediterranea. The sequence goes on along the minus strand of NC_092670.1, from coordinate 33,761,910 downwards.
GGCCCGAATGGAATTGGAGACCTTCTGGGAATATCTGGTGTCGTATACATGGAGATGGGGTTCAATTAGGCATTTGAAATCAGCATTGCTGACTCTTACGGTTGCCACTGCATCTAGTATCTGCCTCAGACATATCGGTGTATGCCTCTCTGGTAAGGTGGATACTGGACGAGAGAAGCCATTGGTCAATGATACGACCAACTAAGTTGCTTAGTTTCATCATCATTTAGATGAATGTAAGACTAATTGACAAATTTATTTGGACTGACTTACTGTTATGTTCTTGTGATGATAAACTTCGGCTTCTTGAAAACGTCTTTGCTGCAATACAAAGTGATATACATTATTTCAAAATAATACAAACAATATTATAACATAAAAGTATACAGAGTTAAATATAATGCAAATTATTATCATCCGATGAAGAAAAAGAAACATTTCATTAAGAAAATTCTGTCGAAATTTAGATTGACAGGTCCGAGTAGTATAGGAAATCCGTCTCTAGACATTGATGTTCATTGAGTCAATTCAATTATTCATTTTTTTAAATATTTCCTTTCGACGTTCAGTTATCCAGAAGTAACGATTTTACATGAAAATGGGTAATCAGGCTTTAGTGGATTAGTGAAATTGTAACGGTTCACATGAAAAAGAGTAACAGTTTTCGCTAAAAATCGTTTAACTAACCGCACCTTAATTTGAAAATAGGCCTTGCCAGCCCATATTCAAAACTAAATATACCGTAGGCTAAAAAAAACTCACCATGTCCAAAGGCAAGAAGAACAAACGACAGACAGATGCATAAGACGGCTGAGTGTGCCATTTTTAGTGTCGATAAGTAACTGGTGAATTGAAGTGAATTTTAGTTGAATGAATGGTGAATTTATATTGTTGGAGAAGGGGAAGGACTTAAGTTATCACATTTAGAGGCCCGATAAGATAATTTTTTTACAATACAGAAAGGATGTTATAAAATAAGTTCAAATGTTTTACAATAAAATGGAAATAATATATCAATAATTATGTCAATCAGAAAAAAAATTCATTGATACCCTTTTAGATGATACACAACTGTATTTTTTTCATTAGTACCTCAACACAACACTATATTACACTAATGTGTATTTTGTTTCATTACATAATTTCTAAACATTTTCTACGTTTTTTTCATTATTTTCTGCATCAGTTTCTCTTGGCTGGCGAGTTTTAAATGTGATTGTTTTTGTCTATACAAGTAGGCTTAAGCCTTTCTCTTGTAACAGCATGGTTTAAGAAAACACTTGATACACTCTTGTTACCAAGTAAGTTTGTATGGCATGCGTAATTGTTTGATAACATGTATTTCGCATCTACGTAGTAAGCTTAACATAATTGATATAATGATTTATTAGCTTTATAACTTATCTAGCTTTATCAAAATGAAAATTAAATTTACAATATGTTTTTGTTTTTATCTCTGGTTGTTACGCATATAATTTCAGTGTCATCTGTTTATCTGAAACACAAATATGGCACCACTTCCGTCGAATCATGAACACGTCAGGAAATAGTATTCGCTTTTTCTCAAAACGATTATACATTGATTGGTTTGGCAAGTGAATCACTGGTTTGATTTTATGGTGGTATGAAAAGAAAACATTCGACATAGGTCGTAATACGTATTAATACAGTGAGATCTCTTCAGGTATGCTAAAGTACTGAGTTAAGAATGTTGTAGTGCCAGCCTCATGTTGACGGAATATATTTCCTTCTTTTCTGAATTTTAAAAGAAAATCGATATATGTCCTGATGTGTAGACTTATTTCATATGAACATGTTTTAGTCTCAACAATTATAAACGTCTTATATAAGTCAAATACCCCTTTTACACCGCCAGTAAAAATGCGGAGTTGATCCGGAATTGTATAACCCGAGTCGTACCCGGGACACAAAAATGCGGAAATGTAGGCCGGTGTAAACGACGTAAAAAGTTACCCGGGTCGCTGAACCACCCGTGTAAGTGATGCGGAATGTATTCAGCATCAAGTCAACCTGGGACGCAACCGGGATGAACCCGTGTCTGCGGTGTAAAACGCTCAGCGTATCTTTACCCGTTTGTTTACTATCCTCGCTTACTATAGTATTTAATTTACATACAATTAAGATGAGATTGATTATGTTTATTCGCTTATTTAATAAATAAAAATTATGGTTATTTGTTATTCATTTTTATTTCAAGATATTACTTAATGTGTGTGTGTATTGCCATAAAACAAAATTGTAGGAGGTATAATGGGCAGACCGTTACTATGTTGTCTCTTCATGCGTGAGAGGGCCATGTTTCGATTGATCTAGAACATTTTCATGGGTTGGTATTTTGTAGTGTAAATACACGCAACCCGTGTCATTCCCGGGTTTTGAATCAGGTGTAAACAAGAAATTATCCGGACACGACACGGGTTTGTTGTAAGCTCGGCGGTTTAAAAGGGGTAAAAGATTCTCTCCAGGTGGAATGGCATCCTGAGATAAGAGCGCGTCGTATTGTAGTAACTAGTCAGTACAGTTTATTTTTTGTGTTAATTTATACGTAATTGTACTTGTACCAAAATAAAACATTGAATTGAATTACTTCGTCCGTAATATCCATCTTCTCTTGTACTATAGAGTACAAAGTAAAATTGCATAATCTCTTTGCGTACGATTTTGTTTTGATAACCGGCAAATTCATTCGCCGCCACTCCTGGAAACTAGGAAAAGAATATTCACAGATTTGTCGATGGAATTGAATCAGATTTAACCATCAGATTGGACCTACCCTTGCAAATCAAACACCACCACATTCAACAAATTATAAAGACTACTTACCGAACCCTACTCTCAATTCCATATTTCTTATCCCTGTTGACGAATATGAAATACTCAACACAGTCAAATATTTCCAGAATAATAAGGCTCCAGGTATTGACGATATTAGTACTAATATACTGTAGTTAAGCGAACATGTAGCCTTATCTCTCACCCACTTTGCTATATTTTTAACCTGTCTTTGTCTAATTGAGTGTTTCCAAACAAATTAAAACTTGAAAAAGTAACCCCCATCTATAAATCTGGAGTCAAGTCTAATGTTAGCAATTATCGTCCTTTTTGTCTATATTCTCCAAAATGTTTGAACGCATCATTTATGATCGGACATACAAATATACATTTGAAAAAAACCGGATTGCTATTGAAACATTCATTGATCTTTCAAAAGCCTGATACTATTAATCATAACATCCTCTTATCTAAACTTATTAATTATGGAATCCGTGGACCTGCACATGATCTATTTAAAAGTTATCGGTCAAATTGATTTCAATTTACTAAATATAGCAATGTTACCTCTCATTTTACATCACTATCATGTGGAGTCCCTCAATGTTCACTGCTTGGCCCACTATTTTTTATATATAAATGACAAGTGTTCATCCTCAAAATTATTTTCTTTCTGCCTCTATGCTGACGATACTACCCTCCTTTATACCAATCCAAATATTCAATCACTTTTTGAGGCTGTCAACCAGGAACTGACTAAATTGTGTGAATATTTCCGAGCAAACAAACTTTCCGTTAACGTTAAGAAATGCTGTTCTATTTTGTTTCGAAACACTTAAAAACCTGTAAATCTAAATGATAGACATGTTAAAATTAATGAACATATAATTCCACTTGTTGAAAATACGAAATTTTTTGGTGTTACCATTGATGCAGGTCTCACTTGGAAGCACCATATTAAAGTGAATTGAAAATAAAATATCCAAAAATCTTCTTCTTTTCTTCCCAAAACATTCGTCATACCTTGTATTGTAGTCTTATTTTACCATATTTAAACTATTACAATGTGGTTTGGTGCAATACGTATGAGTCCAACACTAGTAGATTATTTATCAAACAGAAGAGAGTAGTTCGAATTATATCAGGTGCACCACCACTTGCTCACTCAGATCCCTTATTTTCTTCCTTAAACCTTTTAAAATTGAAAGACCACAACTATCATCAACATTGTACTTTTCTCTACTCATCGATTAACTCCCTAAACCCATCTCAATTTACAAAAGTATTCCAACCAAACGCATCTTTTCACTGTTATAGTGCTCGAACTGTACAAGATATGCATATCCCTCTTCATAAAAAAAAACATCATTCAATCATTCAATATAACATAAGATTCCAAACTATGGAATAAACTACCTTCAAATATTAAAGATGCTGTATCTAAGAAAAGCTTTTCATTTAAACAAAAAAAATATATCACATCCAAGTATAAATTTTTTTTATATTACTCATCATTGTAATTATTATGTCTCTCATAAAATGTAACAAGAAGACGAACAGTTCTTAATTTAAAATTAATTTATTTATTTAGTTTTACCCATGTAATGTAAATTATATATTTTTCTGTGTTGTTTTAATTTCATCTTTGTTTAGGCATGTCTGCAACAAGCTTTTTGCTTTTATTTACCATGCCTTCTTCAATTTAATTAACCCTTCTTACCTCCATTTTGTATACTGTTTTAATTTGAGGAAAATAAATTTTACTTTGAATTTTGATCTTTTATTTGAAAAAAAAAAATGGAGCTGTACAATAAAAATAAGACTAAGATCATAAGACTTCCAGATAACAAAAACTAGCTTTGAATAAAGATAAAAAGAAAGTAAGAGACCAAAAGTATGGACTATGTGATGGTGCAGGACGCATTTTTGTTATGTATTGCTGAATGAGGTTTAAAAAAAAATAAATGTAGGCCGCCTTTAACAGACTATTTTTCACACCAAGCAATGTATATTTGTATTTGTTGTTAAGCCGATTTTCCACTAGGCAATTTTTTTCGGGCGAATCGAAAGCGAAACGAGAGATTTTGAAGATGGAAACATGAATAAGCATGCATATAAGCTGGTGCTTTCAATTCGCGCGAATGGAAAATCGGATTTAGGGCTGTAACGGGAGCTGTTATTGCATATCAAGTCTTTCCATTACATAGCACACACAATGAAAAATGTTATACTGATTTGTCGTCGGGCGCGCGTCATTGTTAGGGGTAACTGAATTTTCACCAGTTCACTCATTAGAACAGAACATGTGTCAATTGGCCAGACCAATTTCTTTCAAAACTTTATTTACCGTAAATAAAAGATCAAAAATAGCAAAAATAAATTTAACATGCGAAATATTTTATGCTATTAAGGCTACTATTATAAGTAATAATATTATAGATATATAAAGATTATAGTAATCATTTTCAGAAATAATTATAAAGTCAGCTTTTATAAAGTAAATGTTCACATTAATTTAATCATTAAACCCTTTTTGTTTTAAATTTAGTTATAGTATGTTGTAGAAAATGTGTTAATAATGCCCCGCGTAAACTGCCTTGTATTTTATTGCATTGTAAAAATCTTATAATGTTGATCATGACCAATGGTTCCTTTGAGTATTTCAGAAATTACATTACATTACCTTGAGATATTTAAAAAAAAAGTAATTATAATTAAAATAAGTAAAGCTAATAATTTATTTATTTCTATATAACAAAAACGTTGATAATCATATGACACGTAACTACACTTTCAAATACTAGATCTACGTTGCTAAGGTACTTGATTTGGAATTTAATTTCCATTTATTTTCACTCTCTCGGTGATAGGTGGACGTCATTTACTACGTTTGCAGCTTTCCGCTTCCATTTTTTGTCATGCCATTCTTCTAAATGTTTAGTGGCGTACTGGCAAGAAATAAAATAATATAAATACTAAAACCACTACAGTATAAATCATACAATGCTTCATTTTTTGTGTATAGGAATCATTCTAGATTGATGCTTTGTTTTGTTCGTAAACATCTCAATTTATATACATACATTTTCTTTTATAGAAAATATATTTATAGATAATGTAACCTTCGCTTTAATATTGTCTTACATTTCTCATTAGTTTTAAGTATGCTTCTAAAAGCCTATTTTCCACTATACATATTTGTTCATGCGAATCGAAAGCGTCAGCTTACAGTCATTCATAGAGGGAGAGGGATTTGGAAGATGGAAACACTAATACACATGCGTATAAACTGACGCTTTCGATTGGCGTGAACAAATACGCCTAGTGGAAAATCGGTTAAATTAGGGCTGGTGACGATAGCAAAATAGGCATACATGTTTCCAAAATACGTAAAATTGAGGGCGCTGTGATTCGCCAAAACACGTGACTCATGTAAAAATACATAACATTGAGGGCGTTATGCTTCACCAAAATGAGTGACTAATGGAAAAAATATATAAAATTGCAATACATTGATTACATGCATTCATACTTTAATGCCCCATAAACTGCAGTACTTACGTTTTTCACACACATACGCTAGCTTTAGGTTACATTTTCGATCATTCCACTCCCCAGATTTATACATCATAACACAATCTTCGTCTCCTTTCCAATTATTTGGCTCATCCTTTGCATACTCTGAAAAAAATTAGATGAAGAAGTTTTTTTTTAATGATGAATGAGTTTATATATTATTTTTGCATTTACAAGTAATTCGAAATTGTTTCTGCTAGACTGGTCACAAATTAAGCGACACCAGCAATTAATTATTTAAACTAGACACCGATAGTTTACATATTTTCAGTTTTAGGCATTGTTTTAAGGTCATATTATGATGAATGTTCTGCATACTTATAAACTAGAAATTACAAATTGAAAGTGCGGCGAGCAGATCTATGGACATACCAATGTGCTGAAACAGATACCGTAGTTTAAGCGGCGGATCCAGTCTTCTTCAAGATAGCGATGGAAGGGCGTGAAATCCACGCCAAACATAACATTAGAATTTCCCATGTGAACTGAAAGACCCCCGGTGGTTTGAAAGAACTAGTGTACAACAGGAATTGATTTCAACCGCAGAGAGCGAAAGCCGTAATTTCGCCTTTGATCGCCTTAGCCCATGTTTTATAGTAATACTATGACCTTTCTTAACTGAGAAGCAACGAAGTGCTACGGGAGTTGAATTTGCTGTCCAGAACATAAATCGCTTTTTCGCAGTAAAAACTGTCAGTGCTTGAGTATTTATCGATGCTTCTAACTTTAAAACCAACACAACTCACGATGATCATGCGTTCATGGCATACATCATGTTTGAACTTCGAACAAGTTACATTTAAAAACATATCTTTTCAGATATTACGTACCGTATTTGTAACTTAGATGATAAAGATAAACCAAAAACAAATGATGATTTGCTTACTGGTATAAGTTGAGCGTTCATGTGTGACCCAGGCAAATCTTCCTTCTCTGTCTTTATGTAAACCAATCCATTTTTTGACGTTAGTAAGTTTATCGACAAAATGATTTTCAGCCGAATCTTCTATCACAACAAGGTCAGCCCCGTAACCTTTACAATTAGCTCTAGCCGTTTCCCACTCAACATTTTTCTTAAAGTATTGGTAACAGTTTTGTCCATGTGTTATCCAATTAGTTGGACAATCTATAAAATAAAATTATCTATATTTGACACATTTATATGTTTAGATTAAATCATCATTTTTGTTTACTTTCATTGCTATAGAATGTTTTTTTGTTGTTGTTTTAACTCTGTTTTTTCACAAAAGAATATTTCCCAAAAAGAGCGAAACATTCTTTCTCCTAAGATTGTAACAAATATCAATTTTGATTTTGAAATTGTTTCAGTATATCTGATTTGATGTAGTAAATGTTTCTGTTATTAACAGTTTGACAATCGGTTGATCAGACAGATTTTCCGATGCACATAATATATGACGTTACAGGAAATTCACCGCGACTGCTGAAAAGTGAGTGCGTTATTGTTCTAATATTACATAATACTTATAATATATTGGTAAAGTTGTTTTATAACTTTATAATTCAACGTTTCTATATTGAGTAATCATCTGATAGTCAGGGCTTAAAAAACTAAATAGATAAACCAATGTTACAGACATAATTATAACGTATTTTACCTATTTATTTAACACATTAGATTATCATGTGTGTGCATGTTATTCCATTCCCTAAGCTATATAAAATAAATTGTTGTTTAGATGTACTGTCTAGGAACAGTGTTAACTAGTAAAAATAAAATAAAATACAAAAAAATGTGCCAAAAGAATAAAAGAGCAAGCCTGGTGTTTTGATTTTTAAGAAATTTACAGAAAATATTATCCATTGTCTTTTGATTTAAAATACCTTCGTTATGTTTTGTCTCCAGAAGTGTTTCTAAGGTTTCTGAAATGAATAAAATACAATAAATAATAATAATGATAATACATAAAACATACAACTACTTTGAACAAAACTTAAGGAAAACCTATTTTTTTAGTGGAAAATTTTACTAATTTATTTGACTTGAGATTATTACTTGGCTGTTGTACATTACTTTTTTTTCGGTTGGTCAGTGATTGTTCCTCATCGGTCAGTCTTTTTTTCGTGTGTCGGTCAGTGTTTGTTCGTTTATCGGTCAGTTTATTTGTGTGGTTGACTCGAATATAATAGAAACGCCAGTGCTCTTTAAGTAATTAAATCTTAAAGTCATAAGTTATTCGGTCCTTTTCATTATTTACAAAAAACTTACAAAAACCAAGGCCAACCTATGTGAAATAAATCACTGTAACTGAGCCGGTGGACCCAACCTGAATTCAGTTATAACACCTTCAAACATTACAACATAGAGTTAAAAATGGAGGGAAATAAATAGCTACATGCCTACCTTTTTTTGAAAGATTTGTTTCAGCTGGCTGTTTTATCACATTTGCTGAAATAAATAAGACGTTTAACTAGTGAAATTATTAAATTTTGGTTAAGCCGAAGCCTGTGCCTAGACAACTAGTGAACAAATTTACTTTTTTAACATTTAATGCCGGGTATTTCTATCTACTTGACTTTTGAGACAAATCTTAACATAGAATATATAAAGCATTTGCGAGTGGTTTTCGTGACCATTAAAGGAATATAGCATGTATTTATTTGTAGGACTAGTTGCGATTGTTTAAATTTACAAAATGGCGGATATTTCTGTCTACGTGACGTTTGACCCAATCTGAACACAACCAACGTGAATCAAATTAGCCAGACGTATCGCTGAATGTGTAGGACTTTTTTATATATACAATACTTCCGCCCACATAACCTCTGACCTAAATATGAAAAGCTGGATCAAGCATATGCTAGTGGTTCTTCTGACCTGGTTTCAGCGATATCGAGTAAAGTGTTTTGCAGAAGTAGCAATTTCAACATCGTTAGGCCTACATGCTACTTCAACCGACTAGGACAGTGGCAGTTTCAACAAAGTGTTTTACTGTGTTCAGTGGTACATTATTTATAATACATAAGAATATATTAAGAATATATTTAAAAATTGTTCCTCTTTCTTCCCCATCTCTAAACCTTAATGTTACATACAACGTTGCACGTATTGGGTTTGTTTATATGTAAGACTAAACAAGTTTCTCTTCCGGAAGTAATTACCATGCTGCTAATTTTAGTTGCCTACATAAATCACAGTGTCTACTTATTCGTTCCTGTGAATGATAGGTATTATAGTCCTGTGGTAGCCAACTAAGTATTGCGTACATTTGAAAATCGCCAGTTTTTACGCTGAAATTACTGTGTATTCGAGAACCATTTGTGGGCAAGACTAGATGGTTCGCGAGTGAAGTGACCGTACCATCTAGTTTTAATTTAAGGTAGGCCTAAACAATTTTGAAAGAAACACCAGAAGCGTAATAGTAGTAGCAATCGTAAGTGCACGTTATAAACAGAAGCGTCACAATATATCATGCGATTGCATCGCATTGTGTAAGTAGTCACGTTGTGAGAACTTACCAGAGGTGTGCAGCGTGTATGTTAGACAGAGAAGCATCACTATATTCGTTGAGAGTGTCATCTTGTAGAAGTATGTTGTTGTTGCTGAATCAGAAGTTAGAACTGATATTGTTACTTTTGTTGCATCACTTACATTGTGTGGGCACTTTATGTTGAATGTTATCAATTATCAATCTCGGATGGATCCATGATAAGAGGAGTGGTTTATTCGATATTGTAATAATAAATATTGATTATCAATCGAACGTGATCTTGGTTCCATAGTAACATGATAACATAATATAATGTGGGTGAATCTAAAGTGTAACGCTTAAAGATAAAGGCCAGAAGATCTTCAGCGTGAACTGAATGATTATATTCACGAAAGTGACGCTTTATTTCGCAAATGAAAAAAAGAAAAACAATATAGGCCTAATTTATGTACTACTAGCTTACAGACCAACAGTGTATTGGACGTTGGACTATTGATCGTGAGATCATGAGTTAGAATCCAAAGCTCATCGCATTTCCTGTATCCTTAGACTAGATACATTACTTTCGTTTGCCTCTCTCCACCCAGGTGTACAAATGGGTACATGGTATTAGGTCAAAACAAAAAGCCGATTACTGGCTTTACCACCATTGTGGGAGTATGTTTGATCCAAAAATCACTGGGGTAATAATGTGGAGGCTTAGAGGCTTTGTGCATTAGGCGCTATATAAGAACGACGTATTATTAATATGTCTACCCTAGTACTGATAAGTCTACCAATCTCAATTATGATGTCATCACAATTTCAGGCCTTTTCAGATCACTGTAGGGTGAAGGCCTCCTCAAGCTGAACCCGTCTTTTTCTGTCCTATTTTGCCCATCTGTTGTCGTTCGTCTGGGGAGGTTTTCTGTCCATTTCCATATCTATTCTATTTGTTCCAATATGTCACGTCTCTACGTATAGTAGTATATAAGGTGGTGAAAGAGACATGCTACGAACAATGGAAATACAGTTTTTAAACTGTATTATGTACCAATGTTTGTAGCATGCCTCCATAATTAAAATTACTATTTTAAAATTAAAAAAACTCTCTGCCTAACGTAAGAATACGTGTTTTTATTTCTTTAGAAAATAATTCTTATTGGTTGCGCTGCCGATGGTGTTTTGCTGTGTGTGACCAAATAAAAACATGGAGTATACTAGAGAACAAAGTATCGATTCTATTTATCGGCATTTTGGTTTTACCCGTGATGTGTTTCCGTTGTTTCTCCATTTTTTTGTTTCTTTTTTAGTTTTACCGAAAAAAATCCAGTGAGAAAAAGGATACCTTCTACTTTATTGTTTACTGTCAATCACGTAAACACTTGCCATTCTGTTTACCAAAGTTAAAAGTACGTGTAAATTACATAAGAAATGCTATCATAATTCCATTTCTAAAAATAGCTTTTACCTTTACCTTTAAAAGAGAATCAAATCTGTTCCTTTTATCTTTATCCAGTAGATTGTTGATTAGCATTAATTGTTATGGACAGCTACAGACGATAAGCTAGCCCAACACGGTCAATGGTCAGTGACACCATTTCAAGTGTACACGCCCACGTTTTTTGTTCATATGCTGTCAGTTCATTCTTTACATATATTTATAAATGATGTTCATTTTAACAATGAATAAAAAGAGAGTAGTACCGATTCTTTTTGCTGAATCAGGATAAGTTTGATAAATTATTATCATTTTTTATATCTTATACCAAGACAGGTAGTCTAATGTTTTGTAGAATTTTCTGTGATATATTGTTTTAAGGTAAATAATATTTGTATTCCCATGCGCAACACCAACTATTTGGTAAAGTATTAGATATTCTGGGCCACTCATGTATAACAATTTACCCCCTCATTTTCTTGTGCTGCCACCAGCTACTCATTCTCCAAGATCACTTTCTGTGTCTCGTTAAATCGATAAGTTTGATATGGTCGTTGTTTCTGTGAATCTTGCTAGATTATATTTTTCTGTCGTCATTTTGTTCGTTACTATGCCCAGCAGCTATACGTTTTTAATTCATTTTTGTCAACGTTTATCTACTGGTATAATCTTTATTTTTAAATTAGTTTTTTTTTGTTTTTATTTATTTTTTATTATTAATTATTAGTGTGTCAAGGCAATCCCACAAGATTTTCATCTTTTTAGAATTCTGCCTTTGTCCATTACTTTTTTACAATAATCTCAATCTGTCACTACTGTTTTTAGTCGCGTGCAACGCGAATCTACAGCTCACTATGTCGGTTGGTTGGTCGGTTGGTCGGTAAACACTAACTTGAGAACGCGACTTCACCCATGTATATGGCCTTGTTTTTTTACTTATTATCTGTTGGACAAAAATAAATGTCTTTTGAATTTAATTGAATTTTAAGGGATTGCATGACGAAATCAATAAAGGTTGATATAAATTTTGCAGTACATTAGTTCTGAAACAGATTAAGGGTTCAAATAGTCCAGAAAATGGAGAATATAAGGAAGGTTGTTTTGAACGTATAGTATACAATAGAAATATAATTATTTGTTAATGATTTAGATTTAAAGCATTCTGTAACAAAATTTAATACATGTTGCGTAATTTAAAAATGTATACACTGAACCGTCCCTGACTGACTATTTTAGAAAAGCATTTTATAGACATAATAAGTTAATGACACAAATCAAGAATATTTTCAACATGAACTTTTTTAATGCTAATTATAATGGAACTGGTCACACATGAAATTAATACGGGCCTATAACTAATATTATTATTATTATTATTAATATATTATTATAATCAGGAATTTGTATATTAATTATTATAGAAAATTAATACGAATTACTTGATTAATGAATATTACATTTAAGACAAATAGTATTTATTATGTGTAATTTATGAGTACAGTAGGTTATTTCTCCTTGTTTAAACAAATGATATAATTATTATTTCTTCGCTTATTTTCTGTAATCAATTTACTTATATAAGCTTACTGTGTAGTAGAATAAATGATTTTCATTGTAATTGCAGTATGGTGTTCAAATAATTATAGTATCTTATTCAAAGATATGTACCTAACGCCATAGGATGAACTTTCACACAGCAAATCGTCGCCACCATCTCCATTCACATCGGCAATTAACAGCTTGTTATTGCTGTACGTACACCAGGACGTCTTACGCCGCCATCCTATACTTGTAAATAAACCGTTTGCTTCGGAAAAGGCAATCCACAACGGACCAGACGTATCGCTGCACATCAGATCGGCTCGTCTATCATTATTGAAGTACCCGATGCTAAGCTTATTATTGGTTGATTTGCACCACGAATCAGTATGCACATGCTTTTTTGCTGACGAAGTATACTTGCCGCTCGCCGATGCTAATATGACCTCAATGTGCCCATTTGCCAAGTGACAGATTAGATCAGCCCTTCTATCTCCGTTGAAATCACCTGTTAACAACTTGTTAGAACTTCCACACCAATTCATTTTTTGTTGCCAACCCACTGTTGTAAAGGTACCACTTGTTTTTGCATATCTAATCTGAGTGTATGCATTACTACTATGACACAACATATCATCTCGGCCGTCTCCATTAAAGTCAGTAACAATCAGTTGATCAGTTTTACACCAGTTTATGTTTTCATGTAGAGTTGGACCAGTGAATATGCCTGGAGGTTGGGCAAAAGTATACCGTTTGTAACCAGTGTTGCGATCGTGGCACATCATATCAGATCGACCATCACGGTTGAAATCACCTATGAACAGTTGTTCTCCACTGTGATGACACCAATCCATTCCACTTTGCCACGTCTGCTGGCTATTGAAAGAGCCTTTACAGCTGGAAAAATAATACAATAAAGGAACGTTTTTATTCATATAAAATCAAAATATTGACCTTTCTCCTGACATTTTATACAACATACCCTCTACTGTTTTTTCTGAAAGCCAGAAGCTTTAGTTTCCAAACCGGAAGACATGTGTTCGAACTTCGTCAACGTCATTTGCTGTTTTGTTTTACATTTAGAGCTCATATTTTTTTTATCGAATCGTTAATTGTAAATTGTTCTTTTTTTATTTTGTTATTACAACATTGTTCTTTTTTATATGTCAGCTTTATAATGTTTATCAACATTTAAGCAATTTGAATTTAAAAAACAAACAAAATAGTAGCCGTAAATACCGGAAGAAAATTGTTTATATATATCTTACACTTACGCAAATCTTTGTATTTAATCTAAAGAAGTAACATTTGTGTAAAATGGTTTTTAGTCGCGTGGACGCGACTCTATAGTTCACTATGTCGGTCGGTCGGTCGGTCTGTCGGTCTGTCGGCCTGTCTGTCGGTCCGGTATCACTATGCGTTTTATCGCTTTCTGACCTTATCTTGATATCAGTTTAATCTAGCTAAAGTCAATTTTTCACAGTATATTCCTTATGGCCAGGAATCGATGTGGTTATGTTTTCACGGTGCGCAATAAAAAATTACGCGGTCTACGCACGATTTAACGAAATCGTGTTTGTAATCATATCTTCACAACCATGAATAACATTTGGTACTCATACATTTCAGGGCATAAATCATCATATGGCAATACAATTATGTGCGTAGCGCATGTAACGCATGCGTACGCGCGCTTAAAATTTTCAAAATTTATTTTCGATGAAATAAGAGTACGTTTCAGGCAATTTTAAGCGTTTACAAAATTGCCATGAGTGCGCAGATTTTTGCGCGCGCACTGCGCGTTAAATGTTATTGCGCACTCTTTTTGCCCGATTTCTGTTTTCTTGACTTACTTTTCAACTCGAAATTACGTTATACGAGCACGTCAAAAGTGACAGGCTACGCACGTGTAAATTAAAAAAATATAACTGTTTTTAAACATTTCAACATTTTTAAACATTCAGTAATTTCGGTCAGTTGGTAGGTTGGTCGGTCGGTCGGTAAACACTAATGAGCACGCGACTGCAGCCATCTATATGGCCTTGTTAATAAAACAAGTCAAATGCGTTCTTATGGAAATAAGAAATTTGCAGGTAATTTAAATTCTCTTCTTCTCTAAATAGTTGTATAAAATATTGTTAACATTATACAATGTATACATAATGCAGTACAATAGCATTTACTAATCGATTTACAAACATTTTTGCTAAAAATGGGGATTTTTTTCTACTTATTTTATTATAAAAGTAATTACCTTGCATAATAAATCTTCTTTGATCCAGTGAGGATGTTGTGACATATAACATCTGTGTTACCATCACCATTGAAATCTCCAATGAACGGCTTATCCGAAGACGCTGCACAAAGACTCGATATTCTGTAAGTTGTTCCCACGAATACATCAACGGTGCTTTCTGCTGTATATAACAAAAATATAAATTAAAAATGTGTTTTATTTATAATGTTGTAATTCAATGTGTGGTAAATTACCCTGTTTGAGAGGTTCTATTTCTATAAAAAAAAATATTTTCTTAAATCACGTTATTGATTTACGTTATTATATTTCTACAGTTAATCCGTTTGAATATGTCGTATTAGGCCTCTTAAATTAATATTAACGTAACACTTAAAATAATTATATATGTAGGGCCTGTGTATATTAAACAAAGGTAAATGCAGTGTTTAAATGAATAATGAATGAAGGACAGGTTTTAACAAAAACATATGGTGATAATTTATATCTTATAATAATTAAGGCATACCGAGAATTTAGAAATGTAATATTGTACGCAGTATGGCGGACAATATCGCTTGTTGTGTTCTTATTGGGATATCAATTAATTATTGTAATTGGAATGAAGTGGAAACGGTATAGCGAGTACCCTATATTAACAAATAGGTCGTTCCCGTGTCGACTAGTTTATTGTTTGTATGGGTATGTAGACAAATACCAAAACATATTTCTATTATAAAAATGGTATACAAATTTCATTTTCATTTATTTATTTCACTTTACAACTATAATAAGTACTAACATTTTTCACACACATAGGCTCGAAGACTTTTGCAGCTTTCATCATTCCATTTGTACGGAGATGTGTTGTAAACCTCTACACATTCTTCGCTCCCTAAATCGTTTGGTTCTCCTTTATTAAAATCTGAATTATATGATAGTAGATTTCATTATTTAACTGAACTGAAGTGAATGTATTTAAATCTAGTCTAATGAAAAAAAAAAACCAGTACAATATCGGCATGCATATATTAAAGAGCAGAGTGGGACGGGTGGTATAACTTGTTATAAACATAATCAAGGTTAAAAAAGGAGAAAAAAATTGTTTGGGGTTGCAAAATGCACCAATAAATGGCGCGCTGTGCAATATTTATGCCCGTCTTAAAGATACAGATTACTCGAAATTTTAAATAAGCTATTGTACAAGTAACAATGTTCATACTTAGATACGTTGAGCTTTCGCCATTGTGTACCCAAACAAATTTGCCTTCGGTCTTCACGTCTGTTAAACCGATCCACGAGTTTAATTGAATAAGATTACCGATAAAGTAATTTTCAGATGAATACTTTATCACAGCAAGATCAGCCCCGTAACTCTTGCACCTAGATCTAGCTGTTTGCCAACTAACTTTTATAGAAAAGTATTTATAACAGTTTCCTCTGTATGCTGTCCAGTAACTTGGACAACCTATGATAAAGTAAAGATAATGACAAATTATATGCATGAACTTGCATTTACATTTAAATGCAGGCCTACGTACATTTGAAGAATAGTAAACATGGTAAAAGGTTTCCTACTTTCTAGGATTTTTATCAGACAATCTATTTTGTTTTGAAAACTATTGTAACATGACCACAGTGCTGATTTTTCCATTTTCCCCTAACTGTAAAAAGAATGTCTGCAAATTAACCCAATATGTTATTTTCATTATTCTTTAGTATTATTATAATAATTTGTTGTTATCTATGAATATATTCTTTTGAAAATAAGACAGACTTTTTGTTTGATTAACGTTTATTACCTCCAGCTATGTTTTTTTCTTCCAGTTGTTTTTCTAAAATTTCTGAAAAGATTGTATATTATTGATAATAAAATGTTCCATATAATGCATATTTTTTAAATGTATATTTATTTGTTTAAACAATGCAGCATTATTTCAGCTTATTTTGATATCTTTTTAAAAGTAAGAATTACATGTGGAACATAACATCATCGTGATAATGGTACGATAATGTTTATCCCATTGCTTCAGATTAAAATTTTAAAATTATTTTTTATATTTTTTGAAAAAAGAACTAAATTGAAATGTTTTTGATGTAGATTGTTTACCTGCTTTTTCTGAATTGTTTTTGGAGTATATTTTGTTGACATCGCTGTCGTCTACAATACTTTCGTCGACCTTTTGAATGTTGTCATTTGTGTTTGCAACGCTTTCATTGACTTCTCTTGTTTCTTCAGTACTTTCGTCGACAGTTGCTTTACCTAATTCTTTTTGCACCTCTGCTAAAACAATAAATGTAGGCCTATTTATATTTTGGTATTCTTTATGTTTATTTACTAAATTTCTGTTGAAAAAATGTCATTAGATTGTGTTCCAAGAAATGTCTAAAGAGGCAAATATCTTTTTTTTTAAAATAAAAACAATAATTATTAAAGAAATATAATGAACAAGGACGTCTTCTGTTTCTTTGAAATTTGTTGTGACCCATGGGTCGGCTTCATTATAGAGAATCAAATGATAGTTTTAGATGTTAATGTTATAAAGAATTGCTATTTCAGAAGATTCCAAATTTAATAAATTTTATTTTTCCACTTTAGAATGGGAATTTGTTTTGTTTTTGTTTTTGTTTATTTTTCTATTCAGTATATTACACAGAGGCGCCTTACAAGATGGAACCACCTTAGCTTCAAGGCGCCTCAGATTAAAAAATAAAACGTTTTAAAACAAAAATTAACAGAAACATCAATCAAATCTTCCTGAATTAACAAGAAATGTTTTACATAAAACAATAAAGCATTTTTCACAATTCGAAAGAAGATCGGAACCAAAAATGAAAATTTAACTTAAAAATTTAAAATTATACGTTAAAGAAAAATCCTTGGCCAAGATATCTTCAATAATTGATTTAGCGCTTACAAGTAGAAAATCTCTTTGTGTATTATAATTGGGGCAGTAACATACGAAATGAAGCGGATTCTCATCATTATAGCCACGAGTACAATTTGGATTGTCCCGAAGTCCATGTTAGAATAAATGCGAATTGAGACAGCTGAAACCAAGTCGGATTCTAGTGTGAATTTGGTTGATCATTTTATCATCTGTATCATAATAAGAACAAATTTGTTTTGCTTGGCATAATTAAGACAATAAAACTACAATGAAAAATACATCAAATACTGTTGAAAAATATTAAAAATGCAGATTGCGAAAACGCCATAGGCCCTGTAAAATACTGTTAAAACGATTAAAATTCAAAATAACAATTACAGCAAATAGTTTATTGTCGAACTTGCACATAATATTGATGGTTTTTACAACAAAGGACTTCTAAGTTCTACAGTACATAGAATTGCTTTTAATAATAATAATAATAATTTAGGTATTTGTATAGCGCCAGAATCAACTAAACCGAAGTAAATATCAAAGGCGCTTATATTGGATGTTAAAAAGATGCGTTTTAAGTTCTTTTTTAAAAATAGCAATAGAAGTTGATTTAGTAAAATGACGAGGGAGAGAATTCTAAAGAGAAGCAGCAGAGAACATAAAAGACCTTTGTCCATACGATTTGGTGTTAATTCTAGGAACAAGTAGTAGGTTTTGATCAGCCGAACGAAGACAAGCAAGAGTGTATGAGGGAAGAAGATCAAGGAGATAAGTAGGTTGTTTAAGAAGTAGCGCTTTAAATGTTAGTAAAAGGATCTTATATTTTATACTGGAGTCAATAGGTAGCCAATGGAGGTTATATATAGGAGGGGTCTAATGTCTAGTCTAATGCCAAATCTATTAAAAGACTAGTCCTTGTATTCTTTAATTATTTATTGTTTTGACATTCATAATGCAAAGTATTATTATAGTAAAATACAAACTAATATAATTAAAAAAAAATCAACTAAACAACAAATAACTATGTTTACAATGTGTTAAAAATAATATTTTAAATATTTTAAGGACTAGCAAGAGAGGAATATAATGCCATTATATTATAAGAAAAACATTTCAAATATTGTTATTAATAATAAAATATTGCTGTTAGTTTTTTAGACAAAAGAAAAAAAAAGAATAAGTAGGCCTATATTTATAATGTGTCACGCGTTACTAACATTTCAAAAAAAGTAGCAAAAGAAAAACGTTACGATACCGTACTAATAGTAAAGTACTATTAGACTTTTAAAATGTATTATTTATTACTAGTTAAGTACAGTTTCTATAAGAATAACATATTACGACATAGTTTGCATTTGCATTTGCTAACTATTGACGCAAACTTTAATTAAATAATAATAATAATATGCTTTGCTTATTCTCAGTGTAAACTTGATATGTAATTAATTTGGTTAACACTTACCAGCTCGAGCCTCACAAAAAGTGCATGTAGCACAGAAAAGCAAAACTAAGATAGTTGACCGATTCATTTTGTAGCCAATGCTAGTGTCTGACGTCTGTAAGTGTAATTTCTAAATGATGGGATGCATTTTACCATCGGTATATATGCTTGCTAAAACAGCTGGCCTTATTTTAGAAATCAGGTAGACAATTGATGTCAGACATGTCGGTTATCTCAATATTTTATTCCGGTTAAATTAATAAGAACATTGTAAACAAACTGTAAGCCTATTTAGCAAAACGTAAATAAAACCTTCGGCTCATAAAGGAAGGCGAAATGGCTGTAAAACAATTTACCGACAGGTCAATGGTTTTTTATAAACCATCACGTGATATGATTGCCTCTTTACCTGATGTTACCCTCTCCCATCTAACCAATCTTGCTGAAAAAAATGTCCTTAGCTAAAAGGGCTTTTTTTTGTTTAATTTTTTATCAAAATTAAATGAACAAAATATACCAAATTGCCGATCCTATCAACTTTTCTTGGAGGAACAGTGGCTATTTTGTTTGTAAATTAATTACATTTCCCAATTTCTTTACGGAGTTTTCAGCAATTTAGTGTTACAGACCATTTCTATTACTTAATTTCATTTTTTGGTACATTTTTAAGTTTTATTGTTGGAATTTTAACATTTTACTGTAATACTTTAATCATCATTTTATATTAATATTTATTTATACATGGTTCACAGTCTTTGGTGGAGTTCAATGAACTAGTGTTCACTGTTAACTTTCATCATTTTTCAGTCTGGGTTTCTACTCTAAATCGGGAACTCAAGTATTTACTTCATGTCTTCTATATCTATTGAGATGCAGTTTCTCCTAAAAATACGACGAAATATGGCAAAAGTTATTGTAGGCTACAACATACAATAGTAAGACACCTTTACTTGATATGTCAATACGATTTATTATTTACATAATCTGAATGTTTAATGTTGTTTTTAACTGAACATAAGGAATAGTATTTGTATTAATAATAATACAACATTTCTTGGTGTACCGGTAATCATACATTTTCATCGTGACATTATGGAACTGCTGTCAATGACATCTGTTGATAGCATGTGAAGACTCGCAGTCACATTGTTTGTATTTTTTATGATGTATCGATTTTTATTTAGGCTAAGTAATAAGAGGATGCGGTATTAAATTAATCTCACTTCTTATTCATGCCCGTTTTTATGAAAGGTTATCTTGCAAAGTAAATGATCACACAGCAAATCACCGGTGGAAATCAAACATAGACCTCTGTTTATGGGGTTGTTTTTATTTGCACTTTATGTTTATTCATTTTGTAAATAGGATGTGTATATTTGATTGCACAAACAGTAATGTTAGATCTTTTTCAATAGTTTAATACTGTACATTATTTTCTGTGCTTTCAATTTGCCTAAATTATTAATAGACATTTTGGTTATCTCTTGTGATGCAGTAATTTGTTTAAACTACAGGATTTATACACGATATTCACTTTTAGATGGTTACAGATTGTTTATGGTGTTTAATTATGCAGTACCTTATTCACAATTATGATTCACAAATTATTTTATATAATTTTCTGGATGGTGTTTACATGAAAAAAACCGAGATTTCAATACGGACCTTATTCTGGATATTCAGCTATCCTAACCATTAGACCACTGGAGCTTTCATGGTATTGTTCATACTCGAATGGATAGCGACTTTTTAACACTCTCGGCGTGCTACCATACCCGTTTTGGTGGGACTCGCGCACAGTGATAAATATGATTTAGATTAGCACTGTGTGCTACCATAGCCATTTTGGTTGTACATGCGCCCTTTGATAATACATTGGATTTAGTTTTGCACTATGCCCTAACATACCAATTTTGGTTGTACTTGAGCACAGTGATAATAAATAGGATTTTGTTTAGCACTGTGCGCTTGATAATAAATAGGATCTAGTTCAGAACTGTGCAATGATATACTAATTTTGGTCGCACTCGTGCTCAAAGATAATAAATAGGCTTTAGTTTAGCACTGTGCGCTACCATAACCATTTTGGTTGTTCACTGTGATAATAAAAACTAGAATGTAATTCGTCACTTTTACGAATTATAGTTGATCAATTTATCATTTTACTGAAATAATTTTTAAATTAATAATATTAGAATTGGAAGAGAATTTGGCACGTAGAAGCGCCATGCGCGCTCTTTTAAATTTGTATAACTTTGACGAAAAAGATAAAAAAAATATTTTTAAACTTTAACTGGCCATATGTTAACGTCACAAGATCCGATAGGCTTGATTTTTATATGAATTCATATCTACATTTCATTAGCTTTCATAATAAATTATAATCATCAAGGTAACCTTCAATTCTGAAGAGCTGTAAGATATTCAAATTTACGGCAAAGGTGAAATTACTCGACCAACGTTATTCAAGTTTTTACGCGTGATGACGTCATCAAACAAAAAAAGTGGGAAGTCATGAGAAATTCAATTAATTGAGCAATCACATAATAAAATTTGAGCGAAAATCGGGCACAAAATAACAGAGATGCGTTCTATTGAAGGTGATAAAATATGACGAAAGAGAAAAAAAAACTTAATTTCAAATTCAAGTGGCCATTTAATGACGTCACAACATTTTGTACGTAAAATGTGTACATAAATTCATATCTACGTACAACTCAATGGCTTCTAGAATAAGTTGAAAAAATTGGGGGTCATCGTGCATTCTGAAGAATTATTTTCAATTTAAAAATGCCTTATTTTTTACCATTTTCAGCACTTTGATGCAATTAATGTGCACATTTTGTCATTTTTAACCTGCTCGTATAGCGTTATTTTAAGTCGGAACGGACGAAATTTGGTGAATGTACTAAGGATGGTGAGTAGAATGCAATTTGTACAAAAAAATCGTATTGTTTACGCTTTTTAAGCATCGCGCGCGCAAAAACGTGTTTTTGCGCAGTCCTTTTTGAAACACGCAAATAGCCTAATTCTTGCTCTAAATTGATCAAAACGTAAATTTGAGCTTTTTAAATTTTTAACGCGCAATTTCACGCGCATGACCCTACGTGCGCGTGCGTTTTTATTTGCTAGTATTTTTACCTTTGACCTGAAGTTTACGTGTAGTGAATTTCATTAATATGTGATAATGAATTATGGAGATATGATTGATAATGTGATTTCACAAAATGGCGTTTAAATGACGTTACGGTTGAGTGATCACGCTGAAAAGCTTATTAGGATTAAGTTACAGTATTGTGACATTTGTGTGATTATTAACATTTAACTTTTTGAGATAATTGACACACAAAATCTGTACAGAAAGAAATAAAGAAGAAGAATAATAAAGATTTCATACAATAACAATAGGTGATCATTTTATTCTAAATGATCACCTAATTAATAGGATTTAGTTTACCACTGTGCGCTACACCATACCCATTTTAGTTACACTCGCTCACAGTGATAATAAATAGGATTTAGTTCAGCACTTTGCGCTACTATACCCATTTTGGTTGCACTCGTGCACAGTGATAATAAATAGGATTTAGTTCAGCACTTTGCGCTACTATACCCATTTTGGTTGCACTCGTGCACAGTGATAATAAATAGGATTTAGTTCAGCACTTTGCGCTACTATACCCATTTTGGTTGCACTCGTGCATAGTAATAATAAATAGGATTTAGTTCAGCACTGTGCGCTAATATACCCATTTTGGTTGCCCTCACGCACAGTGACACGAATGTAAACAGATGATAACAAAAATACATTGTTTGAAAAAAATGTATAGATTATTGTATTAAAATGAACATTTATAACAATGAAATAAAGTTTTCGGTAATTTCCCTACAAAACCCGTCATGTTAAGTAAAAGGAAGTAAACTACTGTATTTGTTGTTATTATAAAAGAATGTCTGTATGTAGAAAATATATATTTGCCTGTAAACGGTACTTATAAAGCACTATACCCATTGTTGTGGTACTTGAGCACAGTGATAATAAATAGGACCTAATTTAGCACTGTGCGCTACCATACCTATTTTGATTGTACTTGCGCACAATGGTTTTATATAGGACCTAGTTTAGCACTGTGCGCTATCATACCTATTTTGATTGTACTTGCGCACAGTGGTTTTATATAGGACCTAGTTTAGCACTGTGCGCTACCATACCTATTTTGATTGTACTTGCGCACAGTGGTTTTATATAGGACCTAGTTTAGCACTGTGCGCTACCATACCTATTTTGATTGTACTTGCGCACAATGGTTTTATATAGGACCTAGTTTAGCACTGTGCGCTATCATACCTATTTTGATTGTACTTGCGCACAGTGGTTTTATATAGGACCTAGTTTAGCACTGTGCGCTACCATACCTATTTTGATTGTACTTGCGCACAGTGGTTTTATATAGGACCTAGTTTAGCACTGTGCGCTACCATACCTATTTTGATTGTAGTTGCGCACAGTGGTTTTATATAGGACCTAGTTTAGCACTGTGCGCTACCATACCTATTTTGATTGTACTTGCGCACAGTGGTTTTATATAGGACCTAGTTTAGCACTGTGCGCTACCATACCTATTTTGATTGTACTTGCGCACAGTGGTTTTATATGGACCTAGTTTAGCACTGTGCGCTATCATACCTATTTTGATTGTACTTGCGCACAGTGGTTTTATATGGACCTAGTTTAGCACTGTGCGCTACCATACCTATTTTGATTGTACTTGCGCACAGTGATAATAAATAGGACCTAGTTTAGCACTGTGCGCTACCATACCTATTTTGATTGTACTTGAGCACAGTGGTTTTATATAAGATCTAGTTTAGCACTGTGTGCTACCATACCCTTTTTGGTTGTACTTGAGCACAGTGATACTTAGACTTGCCCCAAATCTGTATTTATTGTCTTTTTTAAAAATTTATTTGTTTTCATTTCGACCGCGATTTTTGTCTGAAAATACAGACTTGTGAAACACGTATAGAAATCGATTTGCAGACCGCAAACATCCGATATAGTCCATGGGATTTAGACTTTTAACTCACACAAATTGCAAGAAAAGGTATTTTTGATGAAATGTGTTCTTTAGACCCTACTGAACACATTTATCAACGTTAGGACATTTTTCGACAACGGGAAGTAGCCTAATTTGCATAATAAAAAATGGCCGCCATTTTTAATAACGTACTCTGTATCTTGGAAACCGCTAGTCACAGATACTTGATTTTGGTGTCAAAATCGGTAGAATATATATTTTTATATTCACTTTATTGAAAAAGTTTGTCCAAAAATGAATGGAAGTGCTATTTCTAACATTATTGACCTTTGACCTTGATTGATCATATCTCAGCAACCACTAATCGGAGATATACAAATTAGGGCTTAAATTGTTCAGAAACTACATATTTATATTTAGTCTAATGGCATGTTTTTGCAAAAAATGGCCGATTCTAACATTATTGACCTTTGAACTTTGCACTACATAAAATCGCATAACTTTGAAAATATTGTACATATAAAATTATTTTTAGTGTCAAATTGTTCAGAACATACATGTTTCTATAGAGTCCAATGACACATTATGTCCAATAATGACCTATTGTATGGTTATTCACATTTGAACTATATTTGAAACCGGGATTTTTAAACCCGGAATCTTCATGTAGGAATTCATTAGAACATGTGATTTGGCACTACTTGTTTAGAATATGGTGGTAATTTAAAGTGCATGTAACCAGTTGATTTAATTTAGTTACTGAAAATATTCACGTTAAAAAAAAAATATTAGACTATGTATACATACATTATAGGTTTATTAATAAATTTTAAATTAGGTCTTACATCTTACTCAGGAGAAAGTTGATGTTGACACTGTTAACAGAGCCAACAAATATGTAGGTTTTTTTATGATATATTGTACATACTTTAAATAGGCCATGTCATTTTGCAGGTTTATTAAAGTTTTTTTCAAGTTAGTAATTTATTTTTTGATCAAATTAAATTGGCATTAAATGGCATATTCAACAAACAAATATCTAAAGATTATTTAGTTTATATTTTGTTAAGGATAGCATCACTCTTGAGGGCATTTTTTAGGTTGAAACATAGTCTTATTAAGAAGGCCTTTCCTACTAATAGACGCATTGTTGACAACTGGAATTTTAAAAGATCGATATTAATGCAACATATTTAGTTTAGTTTAATTAATTGGCTATCGAGACTCATAATTAGGCTGACCACCACTTGCAATATTTTCGCCGTATACAGTAAAAAACTCAGTTTCTTATGGAATTTATTTATCTATTTCAATAACCATATACAGTACGACTACTAGTGGTGTATAGTTTTTAACCTTTTATAATTTGTTTTTGTACTTTTTTTACGTGAATGTATTGTGTATGTACCATGTTTCTATGTGGTTTAATTTTTACCATTTTTTAACCATCAATTTTAATGCTTTTAATATAAATATCTTGTAATTCAGCTTCAGCTGCGAAGACGATAAGAAATAAAATAAACAAACGTGTAAACTTGTAGGCAGTTTATGGATGAATGCAATAGTTTATGCTTATAAATTTAATGTACCAATGGCCTACTTTAAACTAAACATAATAAGTCAACGTTGCAACTCTTACATTTTAGAGTGCCAAATCACATGTTCTAATGAATGCCTAGCCTACATGAAGAAGATTCCGGGTTTAAAAATCCTTTTCAAATATAGTTCAAATGTTAATAACCATACAATAGGTCATTATTGGACATAATGTGTCATTGGACTCTATAGAAACATGTATTTTCTGAACAATTTGACACTAAAAATAATTTCATATGTACAATATTTTCAAAGTTATGCGATTTTATGTAGTGCAAAGTTCAAAGGTCAATAATATTAGAATCGGCCATTTTTTGCAAAAACATGCCATTAGACTAAATATAAATATGTAGTTTCTGAACAGTTTGAGACATCTTGTGTGTCTCTCAGATTAGTTGTTGCTAAGATATGATAAATCAAGGTCAAAGGTCAATAGTGTTAGAATCCGCCATTTTGTGCAAAAACATGCCATTAGACTGGATATAAATGTGTAGTTTCTGAACAATTTAAGCCCTAATTTGTATATCTCCGATTAGTGGTTGCTGAGATATGATCAATCAAGGTCAAAGGTCAATAATGTTAGAAATAGCACTTCCATTCATTTTTGGACAAACTTTTTGAATAAAGTGAATATAAAAACATATATTCTAACGATTTTGACACCAAATTTAAGTATCTGTGACTAGCGGTTTCCAAGATACAGGGTACGTTATTAAAAATGGCGGCCATTTTTAATTATGCAAATTAGGCTACTTCCCGTTGTCGAAAAATGTCCTAACGTTGATAAATGTGTTCAGTAGGGTCTAAAGAAGACATTTCATCAAAAAAACCTTTTCTTGCAATTTGTGTGAGAAAAGGGTAATTTTTTAGCTAAATCCCATGGACTAATAAGAATATGACGTAGATTATCATACCGTATATGTGGGGCGGGGCGGTATGTAAATATGGATTTCGAATCAACCAATGATAATTTTGTTTCAAAATGAAAAAGATCGAGTACGTAAATGAAAAAGATCGAGTACGTACGTACGTACAGTGCTGATTGTACGATCGAGACTGAACAACTGTTGAAATTAAAATCGTGTTGCCAAGTTGTTTTGTTTATTAATTGTTTAGTCCTGGCCTAGGCCTCCTTCGTAGGGCTACTCAACTCGTACGTATGACCTGCCAAATAAAACGCCAATAAAGTACATACCACCACCGACCGGCACACAACAGGGCTACACCACCACACAGAACAGGACAGGGTCTGGGGTGGGATTAAATCAAATTTTCTCCACATAATAAATGATCCATTCAATGTTTGATTTTGCGGAGAAGCTAGCCTATCATCACGAGTTTTCATGTTCTTGGGAAAAATCTCATCAAATGTTTACCAGACTACTACTTAATATGCATATACAATCATTTCTAGCCTTCAAAAACTTTCATCAATGTACCCAAGTACACATTGTCTAAACGTAACATAGCGCATGCGCATCGTCTTAGATGTTGAGTCTTTGAAATTCTGAAATATGAATATTAAAGAGGGATTCTGGGTTTAAAATTGCTTTTAAATATCGTTTATTTATTAAATAAAAAACATTATAACAATATAGACATGTCAGAATGAAGAAGTAATAACGAGAAATTAAAAAAATTAAATTTCATATACATTTTAGGGTAAATTCATGGAAAGTCTGTTTTTCAGCAGCTTAGGGAAGCTCATTAATATTCATGAGATATTCACAAAATCACGTCATCAGTGGATTCCAAACTCGCGACGTCAAGCTTGTACGTTATGTTCTCTCTCCTCTGTCAAACGATGACCACCCGATCATTGTGAAATACATTTTTTTGTAGATTTGCTAAGCTAGGCCTAAAGTGTAATAATAACAGTAGTAGCATATATTTATTTGACATTTAATGAAATACAAAATTTAGTACAGATTATAACGGAGTCATAAATTATACTATTTTTATACCTCGAATTAATAGTACAGATCGTATATCGGCTTCACGTACTAGTAGGCTAGGCCTAGCCTAAATCATTTTATTCATGCCGGGGTGAGAGCCATTTCTGACTAGGGATTCCATGCCACGATGGCTACATTAAAACATTGCATTGGGGCCATCATTCATGGGCCTAGCTAGCCTATTACTAAACGATTGGCCCATAAATAACAAAACTCAGTGGATTCCAAACCCATCCTATCAAAACCAAACTCCTAAACAATCTAGGCCTAAACCTAAAACGTTCTACAAAAATCGGCTGTAAATATTGAGGCGAAACAAGGTCCGATCGCCGTCCGCACGTCTAATAAGTAGGCCTAGTTAGTTTACTCTCCAAAAAAGCGGATACTGCATCAAGCAAGTAGACCGGTAGTAGGAAGGAGACCTAGCTAGCCTAGCCTAGCCGATCCGGCCCAGTTAAAAATTGAGCTAGCTAGTGTAGTAGACCCTATGCGAATTGATACTACCAGGCCTTTTACTATAGGCTACACTTGTTAAAATTAGCAATACTGTACTTATGTTTACAAATATTCCAACTCTTTCATTCGAGCTATATTATCTATACCATTCCGGTAGGTTGAGTCGACCTTCAATCAAATACTGTACATCGTTCATGTTGTGATATAGACGGGGTATACTCGACCCGACCAGTTTGGTATTGTATACTGTATCTGCTTATCACGTGACGATGCCAGGCATGGGCAGAGAGAGCACGTGTATCGTCGTCTCGCTCTCCTCGCTCAGCAGGTGGTGCAGGATTGTATACGTTACGCTTCATTGATTTTGAAGGCTTTCCCTAAGTCAGTGCGAAAATCGGCAAACGTAAAGTGCAAACTTATCTAATTTTTCACTGTTTTGATGGATTTTCATAGAAAATTGATTTTATAAATGGGAAGACCGACTAAAATTACATAAGATAAGTATAATTTTACAAAAGTAATTGATATGGTTAATGATAACGAGTCGTCGGAAGATTGACCATTTCACGAATTTCGTATTCTGTAACCACAGTGTGATTTTGCCGTAGCTGCACTTGTAATCTGGCCTCATTTCACAGCCTTCGTTCTGCTTCACTGGGCACTTATATAAATTGAAACTTTTACCGTTCAAGAGACAAACAAATATATTTTACATTTTTTACTATTCATTTTAAACCCGGAACCCCCCTTTAAAACGACGTACGACTGAGTAGGCAATGGCATGCGGCTGAAACTAGTCAACTGGATAATTTATGCACCAATAATTCTTGGTGTCAAACCACGTGACTTATGCGTGTTTCCCCAGACAGAGTATCCAAACTCAAGTAATACACGTATGAAACGCCATATGTGGAAAAATATTTATATTTTTACAAAACTCCGTCTGGAGCCCAGACTAAGTGATACTAAGTAGGATCTAATTCAGCACTGTGCGCTACTATACCCAATTTGGTAGTACTTGAGCACAGTGATAATAAAAAGAATTTAGTTCAGCACTGTGCGCTACCATACCCATTTTTGTTGTACTTGAGCACAGTGATACTAAGTTGGATTTAATTAGCACTGTGCGCTACCATACCCATTGTAATTGTACTTGCGCACAGTGATTATAAGTAGGATCTAATTCAGCACTGTGCGCTACTATACCCATTTTGGTGGTACTTGAGCACAGTGATAATAAATAGGATTTAGTTCAGCACTGTGCGCTACTATATCCATTTTGGTTGCACTCGCGCACAGTGATAATATGTAAACAGATGATAACAAAAATACATTGTTTGAAAAAAAAACTGTATAGATTATTGTATTAAAATGAACATTTATAACAATAAAATACAATTTTAGGTAATTTCCCTACGAAACCCGTCATGTTATGTAAAAGGAAGTAAACTACTGTAGGCCTATAAGAATGTCTGTATGTTGAAAATAAATATTTGTCTATAAACGGTATACTTATAAAGCAAATAAGGATCAAAATATGTAGTGTTGTTTCTTTTACAATAAGCTTAAAAGATAACATTTAAAAATATCCTCTGTTTATTTTTAACCTATTTTCCACACGCCAGTAAATGAAACCACACTATTGTACATAGAATGGATTGTCAGTACAGCAAAGTTGATTAGTAAGATACTATTCTACACTACATACTAAATTTTCATGGATTAAATCCACTTGCTCAAACTATCATGGTCAATTGAAATACACGTAGCAGAATTACAGTGACTTGGGGGTGCAACTGCGTTAAAATGTGTATTTGTATTTCGATGTACGTTTATTAAAAAAGGTACTACACAGAAAGACATTTGCGCATTCGTCGCCTATAACAATCAGAAAGCTAGCTCATAACTTATTCCGAAAAAACCCATATGTAACCCTTAATCGTATTCCTATAGGCTATCATCATCTAACAGTGGAATTTAATTGAATTTGTATGCATCGGCGAAAAAAATCATGGATACACTAAATTTAGGCTAAAGCTAAAAACTATTTGTTATAAATTGTTGTTTTAGATCCCTAAAAAATCCCTCAAAATAACTCATTTGAATTGAATGTTTATTTACATAATGGTTTATTTCGGAATATATCATGGCAGAATTTATGCTTAGATATTGGACTGTTCCATTCATCTTTGTCAATACATTTGAATAAACCTATTATTCCCAAAATAACTAATTTGGTTGAAAAAACGTATTGTTATTAATCAAATTGTTATCTTTTAAACTTGTGCTTTCCTTTACCATTACGATTCATACTCGAGCTGTGTACATGTGTAATCGTAATATTATCTTCAAAATTGAACATCTGTAAAACAAAACACTTTTTAAAAGTGTATGTATATTTTACTCTCGGACTAATTCATTTGAGGAAAAAAACATTTCTTTTTAGTGCACCGTTGTTACACTATCAACAATTTTATTTCCGAATCTGAAAATCAGTTTGTTATCTTTTTACTTGACTAATTGTTTTAATCAGGTTTAATTACCGTAAAAAGTTCGACCAATCATTACATTAAAAGTGAAATTGTTGTCGTAGATAAACAGGCTGGGATAATTTTAATAGTGACTTCCTTTTTTACAAGTGAAATTTTAATTGTGTAGCCTATGTAATTTGTTGACAATTCGAAAACAGTTCAATCTTTAAAATATGTTGATCTACATTGTGCTTTAATCTGACCATTGTGTCTTTTGTTTATTTTTGTGTTAATTATTCCAAGTATGTAGTTGAAAATAAATATTTGCATTTGCCGTTATGTACCAGGGTTTTGTTTCAGAATAAAACGTTATTTCTACTTTCTTGTGGTATTATATTGACTGTTAGAATTGTACCCAAAAAAATTATGAATATACACTTTGATATACACTGTTACGGGGTTTCAACAGAAAAGACTTAAGAACTATTTTACTTGGTAACAATGTCAAACAAGTTGTGTCAACTCCTACCCGAGGAGAGGCAACCCTAGATTAAATTATATTACAAATGTGTATAAACAATTTAGTATTCTTACAATTAAGGCTCCAATAAAGGTAGCAGTGATCTTAATTGCTTTACTCTTATACCGACGCTAAATTGTACAACCAAAACCATTCAACCCATATCACTGATTTAAATATATGCCAATTTGGGCGGTGGTTCCAGAACGTTGACTGGACACCATTATATATGGCTGATGATAATAAAAAAATAAATAATAATAATATAATATGATTTGTATAGCGTCTTTCCAAATTGATCCAAGCGCTTCACATTAATACATAGGAGTAGGTTAATAGTATGTTTTAAGGCATTTATTAGGATGATTCTCTTAAGTCTCTTGGCAGAGGGTTCCAGAAACTTGCTCAAAATTTGGAGAAGGTAATGTCCCCTGAGACACGCCTTTCATGGTGGTCCTCTAACCTGGTTAGATCATTTCCAGACTTGAGACCATGCCTACTACAATTATAGAGCTGAATGAAATCCTTAAAGGCCAGGTACGGGCAAAACATTTCTATTGATCATACATTCCAATAATGATCGATCTATAGTTTCCCCTATGTTTCATAATTGTTGGGATTTTATTTGTGTTACACGAGCTTCTATATATAAAATTACGTAAAATAATAATAAATTCGGTAAATCGCATGTTACTTCTAGAATGTTTACTGGATGATATATAAAGTTGGTTCGTACTTTTTGTACTGATTTTAACCACTAATAAAATTGAGTTAGATAACTAGTTATTGACAATTAAAACGAATTTAAGGTTCAACGATTTTCCCCAAATAGGGGTGTTTTCCGATCGTGGCATACACTGTATAATGGATGTCTATCTTGAAAAATACCCGCACACAATAATACGAGGATGCTTCGCATTTTCCTATCTCCTCCTAAGATAATTGTTTTTAATAGTTGAAAACCAGTTAGAAAGCTCGAGTACAGCATCATAATGTTGAAGACAGGCCGATTTAAAAAAAAAAAAATACTATTTTCATAGATTTAATAAACGTTTATAAAAATGTATTAGTTTCCGATGAATGGAACATTACAATCTCTGTTCCACAAGTGTCTATTCCCTCAGGCGTTATAAAGGCAAGTACACTCCAATCAGAAATTCGATCCATTTTTTTCAATCTGTGCTGCAGATGTTGGATATAGGTAGCGATAATGAGATAGCATTTTCGGTCGCCGTCTATTATGTTCAAAACTTTATTATTGCAGTTAAAACACCAACAGCACCACCCTCCCCTCACTGGCATGAGTAGCGTTGTAGAGTATAGGCCTACGGAACGAAGGATCACATGCCCTAAACGCTGAACAACTTTGGTGGGTAGGAATCAACTTAAGTATGATTTGACTCTAAGAAATAATTAAAAACCATTAGGCATTATTAATTAAATTGAGTTAGATAATTTAATATTTATTGACTTTATGATTTGCCCCGAATAGCGGTGGTTTACACAAGTTATTTTACATTATATGAATATATACATATAAACTATTACTGACAGTAGCTTATTAACGTTAATACTGTAATTTAAAAAATATATAAACGTTGTAGTGATGTATCGTTACATGTACTGTACTATTTCAATCGACTATGACGGTGACATTTTCAACAAAGTATTACATCGCAATGTTTTACTGTGTTTAGGGGTATATTATTTGTAAAACATGAAAACAATTACTATTTTGTTACTAAATGGATAATGAATATATTTAAAAATTGTTCCTCTTTGCACCCATGCTCTTTCCCATCCCTCAGCCGTTATGTTAACATACAAAACACAAATTAAGTTTGTTTAAATTAGACTCAAACAATTGGTCTCATTTTGTGACAAGATTCTCTTTCGGAAGTAATTCCCATGGTGCTAATTTTAGTTGTGTACATACATCATCGTGTCTATTTATTCGTTCCTGTAAACGACATGTGTCATTTTCCTATGGTACGTAGGCCTACATTTGAAATCGGCAGTTTGTTAACGCTGAAATTACTATGTATTCGGGAACAATCCGTGGGCATGTCCTAGATGGTACGCGATTGAAAATAAGCACTTTCTTATCTGTATGGATACAATTTTGATTTGATTTGATGTATCAAATTACAAAGTAAAATCTCTATTCTTTTGGACACAAAATTTGTAAATAGAGAGGCATTTTAAAAAGCTATGAAAAATAAACGGTGTGGTAAAAAATGTTATCCCATCACAAAAATTATACATCGTATATCCACCATCTTTTTTTACCTTCTAGGGAGTCACCAGACATGTTATTACATTAGGTTAAACTACCTAACTACTGAAAAAAAGTCTTCCTGGTTTTATAGCAGAATTTGGCCAAATTTTGTATTTGACTATATTAAGGAAAATTCATGTTTTTTCGTCTTGATTTATGTTACAAATATGTGATTTATGTACAATTAACCAGATATTATATTTAAAATGCATGCCTGTACAATAGTTTTAAAATAATCCGGTGCTCGGTTGTTAATAGAATTAAACATGCAATAATACAAATACAAATTTTGCTTTGTTTGTTGTTTGTGTTTGTTGTTGTGAAGTTATTAATTAACCAATTTCCTTGAATAGCGAGTAAGTTTGTTATCTATCTTTATAAACTATTAATTATAAAAATACTATGCAAACTATATAATAATTTAATGACGAAAAAACTCTAAACACTGGTAAAAATAGCAAAGACGTTGCCATGATTTTGATATTACTGTATATTGATAATTATTTTGTGATTTTGTTTTTTTAAGATGAAGGTTTCTCTAGGAATGCTCTTCTTATGTGTTTTTGTTGTTCAGCTACTTTGTGTGGATGCATTTTTCCGATGACGTAGACGTCGGCGGCGAAGGTCACCTCCTGTCGTTAACTGCGTCTGGAGTAATTGGCAACCATGGAGTGCTTGTTCTGTAACTTGTGGAAATGGCGGTACACGAACTAAAACACGAAGTGTGGTGACCGCAGCGTCAGGTGGAGGTTCAGCATGTAGTAGTGGGGATGCCTCAGATAGCGAAAGTTGCTCAGGTCAAGCTATTATTAATTGTTCATGGAGTACTTGGCAAGGATGGTCGCCATGCTCCGTATCTTGTGGTAGTGGTGGGACACAGACAAGAGTACGTACTAAGGCAAGATCCGAATTCTGTGGAGGTTCTGCATGCACTGGAATTTCTCATCAACAGAGAAGTTGCTCTGGTTACAGTCCAGTCGATTGTGCTTGGGGGGATTGGCATGAATGGACAGCTTGTTCTGTAACTTGTGGTAGTGGTGGTACACAGACAAGAACACGATGTGTGGAGACGTCAGAGTATTGTGGAGGTACCACGTGTAGTGAGCCTTCTGAACAACAGAGAAGTTGCTCTGGTTACAGTCCAGTCAATTGTGCTTGGGGTGATTGGCAAGAATGGACAGCTTGTTCTGTAACTTGTGGAAGTGGTGGTACACAGACAAGAACACGATGTGTGGAGATGTCAGAGTATTGTGGAGGCACAACGTGTAGTGAGCCTTCTGGTGAAAGTATTATTTGCGTTTGGGGTGATTGGCAAGAATGGACATCCTGTTCTGTAACTTGTGGAAATGGTACACAGACAAGAATCCGTATTGTAATGACGCCAGAGTCCTGTGGAGGTATGACATGTAATGGCTTATCAGAACAACACAAAACCTGTGAAAATCAAAATACTTGCGTTTGTTCACAAGGATGTATACGTGGAACAGCATCATCTGATTCTTGTGTGGATTGTCCTTTTCCGTATACAGGTAGCTGCTGTGAACAATTAATTGACGGTAAGTTTTATAAACCCTTTACAGTCATGCAGTATTGTATTGTGTTTTTTGTTAATTAACATATTTTATTTCTATGTTATAACCATAATATTTTCACTTATGTAAATGTATTATGACAAAAATTAAAAAAGTACAATATAAATTTAGTAATCGTAGATCACTGGCAACATAGTTTTTATGGAATGCCGGTAATCTTAGTTCAAAACACTCATAATGTATTGGTAAAACACTGAGC
Source organism: Antedon mediterranea (assembly GCF_964355755.1). Classification (NCBI taxonomy): domain Eukaryota; kingdom Metazoa; phylum Echinodermata; class Crinoidea; order Comatulida; family Antedonidae; genus Antedon; species Antedon mediterranea. The sequence goes on along the minus strand of NC_092670.1, from coordinate 33,726,465 downwards.
ATAAACAAACCATCTTTAACATGTTAAAAATTGTTTGTTAACAAATAGAATTTAAATCGTCAAATTTGCGAAGTGATCATTGTTAATAATTTTACTCACATTTAACCTTATAAATTACATTAACAGGAGCAAAATGTTGATAAAGTACAGTATTCCATCCTATGGTCTGATGTACAGTGTTATATATTGTGCTCTGGGAATGAATGATAACACTAAGACCATGTGCTAATGTTCAGCCATCTTGTAGAACTCCTTTATTAGTCTCCAATCCAGACGTTAAATTGCTAATATGAATATATTACATTACTTCTTTCTTTTAAAATTGAGTCAAGTGATACAGGTATTGGTTTTGTAAAATACAGTATTAATTATAGTATGGCTATCTAACATAACATTCTAAAACTAAGTAACAATAAACATAATGCATATAACAAAAACAAGATCTTCTAGATTTAAATTAACTATATAATGATTACATCTTATTTCCCTTTTCCTTTCTCTCTCTTTACATCAGATGTGGTATCCAACATCATTTGATTAGATGTATTAAAATTAACCAATCGTCCTATTTTAACTTCATACTTTCTTGGACCTAATAACTTTATTACAATGCCATTTAGCCATTTGTCTTGTCCTTTACCTTGTGTTCTCATGTTTTTCACTTTTACTTTGTCTGACACTGAAAAGATTCTTTCTGATTGTGTTTTAGGATCTTTATGGAGTTTTTGGCTATATTGTTTACATTCTATTCGTTCCGCTAAACTAGGATTTACTAATGACAGTCTTGTTCTTAAATTTCTTTTCAGAAATAATTCAGATGGTGTACACTTAGTAGTTGTATGAGGTGTCATTCTGTATCTGAATAAAAAGTTAGCTAGTCTAACTTTGATATTATCCTTTTTGCCTTCAATCACTTGTTTTTTTAACGCATCTTTAATGACTCTAACCGATCTTTCGGCAGCTCCATTAGTGGGTGCATGATATACAGATGAAAACGTTAATGCCATTATACCATTATTTTGGTAAAATATTTCAAAGTCTGTACTTGAAAACTGAGGACCGTTATCACAAACAATTTCCTCGGGTAAACCGAAACGTGCAAATATTAGTTTTAGTTCCTCAATGGTTCTAGTACTTGTGGTTGTTTTCATATGCACTACCTCTAACCACTTTAAGTGACTATCAATTAACACTAAGAAATTATCTTTATCCTTCTCACAAAAATCAATGTGAATTCTCTGGAATGGTCTAGTTGGCCATTTCCAAGGAATAAGTGGTGTGGTAGGTAACAACTCCTAACACTTGTGTGTGTTTATAGTTACAAACTCTTTACCCTCTTCCTCAATATTCAACTGTGTGCACGCATATGATAAGTCAAGCTTTGTAAATACACGTTTCCTTGAAAGTTCAGAGTACAAATCATCAGCACTGGGTAAGCTGTATTCTTCATCTGTCACATGTTGGTTTATGGTAACACTATAGTCCCCACAGATTCTAACAGTACCGTCGGATTTAGGAACTACTACTATAGGTGATGCCCAATTTGATTTTTCTACTTTCGTTAGTACATGTTCATTTTCTAATCTAACCAACTCTCTTTCTACTTTAGATTTCATTGTATATGGTACAAATCTAGCTTTACAATATATGGGTTGAACATTTTGTTTCATGTTAATATGAACTTTTTCTCCTGTAATACCGTTCTTATCAGACTCAAACAATTTTTATTTTTTTTATTTTTATTTTTTTATTTTATTTCATAGTCATCCAACAGCGAGTAACCCGCCAATTACAGGATGGATAAACTACCCCAATTTTTTTAACTTATTATGGAAGCCAATAAGTTGTAGATACAAATGTATATACACATTAGACGTACAAAATGGTATGACGTCATCAAATGGCCACTTGAATTTAAAAATTAGGAATTTTTTTCTTTTTGTGTGGGTTATCACATTCATTAGAGCGCATCTCCGTTATTTGAGCCTGATTTTCGCACAACTTTTAGTATGTGCTTGCTCAATTAATTATTCTTCTAATGAGTTGTCAACATTTTTATTTTGATGACGTCATCACGCGTAAAAACTTGAATAACGTAGGTCGTGTAATTTCAGCTACACCATACATTTGAATATTTTATAGCTCTTCAGAATTAAAGGTGACCTTGAAGATTATAAGTTATTATGAAAGTTGATGAAATGTAGATATAAATTCATATTAAAATTAAGCCTATCGGATGTTGTGATGTTATCATATGGCCAGTTGAAGTTAAAAAGTAGTTTTTAAATTTCTTTAGTCAAAGTTATACAAATTTCAAAGACCGCGCATTGCGCTTCTACGTGTCAAATTTTCTTCCAATCCTTATATTTATTTGCTCAATTCATTATCTTTCGAAATTGTCATCTTCGAGTTTATTTTGAAAATTCCATCATACCAAAAAATTAGAACACGATATGAGTCCCGTAATTTCACCTATGCTACACTGTATATGTATAGATATACAGTATATACTGTACATATTATATGACACATAGTTAGAACTCAGCACTATAAGTGTATATGCAATCATGTCATAGGATGGCGTACATCAACTTTTAACGATCGTATGTTAACGTACATGCATGTTTAAAAAATGTTAATTTTATTAAAATGATAAAAATGATCACCTATAATTCGTCAAAGTGACGAATTAAATTCTAGTTATTATTATTATTATTATAGCCTGGTGTAGAACCACACTTATTACATTGCTTCGCTTGAGTTATTTTATTAACTGAATGACCTGCCTTAGTCTCGCCACTTCGACTAGGCATACTACTACTAGTATTATCAAAGTTCTCCATTTCATTTGATTGTTTAGTTGTTAGTTCATTTGTCCTACCCTGTAGAAGTAACTCATCTAATGTACATCCAACCGTTTTCAAACCAAATTTTCTTAGCTTAGAATCTGTTGTCGATTGAATAATATGTGATTTAATCTCTCCACTAATATCATGGAAATCAAATCACACTTATCAGCTTGTTCACGTAGTCTAATGTGATACACGTCAATGCGCTCACCTTTATTTTGCTGTAACTTTCTAAATTTCGATCTTTAAAATTCACTGTTCGATGATGGTAAGAAGTAATTTTTCAAAGCTTCTTTTGCCTGTACGTATGTCAGTACCTTTATTTGGTAGCATTTCGAATGTGTTAAAGTTACCTGGGCCAATGAAGTGTAGCAGTAGTGCTCTCTTCCTTACGTCAGCAGTCACGTTCGCCGCCACTAAGTAGTTATCAAACCTGGCGATCCATCTCGCCCATTCTTGTATGGTTGGATCAAAATACTCCATCGATATGTCAAATTTAGACATTATTGCTTACTTATAATATTCACGGAGTTCACTTATCCACAATTCTCGTCGCCAATGTTATATATTGTGCTCTGGGAATGAATGATAACACTAAGTATTTCACTAAGAAATCAGACCATGTGCTAATGTTCAGCCATCTTGTAGAACTCCTTTATTAGTCTCCAATCCAGACGTTAAATTGCTAATATGAATAAATTACATACAGTATACTCTATACGCTTAGTGATGCTGAGTTCTGCCATTATATAATAGAATATTATAAAGTATGTACTGTGTATAGAGTGCAGAATAGGTAAAAGTAAATTTCCCATTGAAAAATGAACTTAACGCAACTTACGTGCTATGCGCAAAAAATGCGTCCGTGACGTGAAAAAAAAGATTCAAACGCTCAAAATGTTATGAAAGATGCTTTAATTTGATCAGACATTTATTTTGAAAACTTTAAAATGTTGAAGCTCAACGTTCTTGCGTACGCATACGAGTTTTATATTTATGTTTATGCGTTGTGAATTGAATTGATATCTGAAAGGCAGTTATGAAAAAATGATTATCAAAGTGAATAAAGCAATGTTATGAGTTAAAAAAAAGAAATATCAAAACAAGTATGACATAATCTAACATTAATTGTTTATTCCTACTTTTTAATAACATTTTAACAATTATGTTTATGAAAATAAATAATACGTACATTTGACGCATAGTTCTTTAACAATTTAGCGAAAGATGAAGATTAACAATAAAAAAAAAGAGAGCTGCTCCACATCTATCTATACATTAATTTTAGATAACCCTTGTACTGCATATATTGATGTTAATCAACCTTGGCGAAGTATTAACTACGTTGCTGAAGCCAAAAACCTCAAATGTTACACTGGACTGATAGACTACTGGTATCGTTTTACTGAGTAGGCGGTGGGGAGATGCCAATAGAGTGTGTTAAGACGGGTAGATGTAGTGTTCTCAAGCCGATATGGTTGTTTGGTAGGTTATCGGATGTTTTGCGTACTCACATTTCGCAGACCGAACAATTTGTCTTCTGCAGAACATTTGGACGACATGACATTTTAATGACAATAAAGCCAACAGGACACTTCGCCGACAGACAATTGACCGACATGCACTCGACCGTCATGACATTCTGCCGACTGACAATTGGATGACAAGACAAATATATATAAAATCACACTTATAAAAATAAAACAAAAAAAAAGTAAAAGTATTGGCAGCATTGTTAACTAATTCATGGACGATACACTTACAAACTTTAAAAAGGTACAAAAAAGATATCTAATTCAGGATTTTGACAAACACAGTTGTTACAAACAACAAATTCTATCAAATATATCTAATTCAGGATTTTGACAAACACAGTTGTTACAAACAACAAATTCTATCAAATATATAGAGAGTGGTTACCAGATATTCAGGAACGATCGAAATAGGCATGGTGGTGGAGTGATGCTGGTCATCAGTGATGCGTGTAAACCAACAACAACTGCGTTTAAACACAACAACCTGGAAATTGTATGGGCTGAGATTACATGTAAGCTTGGTAAGATCTTGATCGGATGCTTCTATCGCCCACCAAATGCACCTATGCTGTACACACAAAGAGGTGTGTTAGAACCAATGATCAGACCGTTTTTCCTAAATTATTTAAGTCTATCATTAGGCCTGTAATTGAATACGCTTCACCTGTCTGGTTTCCATTTCTGCAAAGCACCATCAATCAGATTGAATCTGTTCAGAGACGCTTTACACGATCATGCTTCCCACGTTTTTTTCACATGGATTATGACATGCGGCCGTCATACGAACAAAGGTTACGGACTCTAAAATTACCCACGATTTATAATAGACTTAAATTCATCCGTGTTAAATTTGTTGTGAAGTGCCTCTGTACAGATTTCCTAATTGATGGTGCTTTGCTACCTAAACCTGTTGAACGTAGAAGTGAGAAACTTGTTTTCAGACATGAGAAGTCTCGTACTAATGCTTTTTTTTATTCTGTTTTTATTTCATTTCCACGGATGTGGGATGAGATTCCGGTATATATAACAGACATGTTTATTTATAATGATTGCAATTTTTATTCTGTTTTATATAAATTCTATGTTACCGGGTTGTTAAATGTTTATCCTTGTTAATGTTATTTTGCCACCAGCACTATCAGGAGAGTCTTTTATAGCGATATTTTTTGCTTTTTGACAATCCGCCAGGATAGTGTTCTGCGCTTTTTCTCTGCTTGTTGTTGTTCTATGTAATATATGCTTTTTGTATTGTTTTTGTATTATTTTTTCTGGATAATAAATGAATATGAATATGAATATTCATACAAACATTATTTACAGACAAATTGTACATGCAACATTGAGTTTGAACAAAGTCTACGAATTGGGACATTAAAATTAAAATTAGATACAAGATTACAAGTGAACATAGAGTTTACACATTTATACAAAAAAGGATATATACTTCAAATTGAACTTATTGAATTGAACGTATCGGAAACTTTTAAGATTTTAGATATAAAATCTAACCTTTGACCTTAGATAATGTTCAATTCCTCAGAACTCGTAAACCGTACATCATAGTAACACGAAACTAATGACAAATGATGCAGAAGTACTACTTTCTAGTTATGCCCATTTAACTCAATACTGTAAGAGTTATTTAAAAATAATATATCTGGACCTACAGTGTATGACATTTTACAAGTAACTTACTTTTTTTGTTTGTATGATTCTGCAGGTAATCATCCAAGTCCACAAGAAGGAATTGCAACAAGACAAGTATGCACGAGTGAAAGTACCAATGGAGACGATAACTGCTGTACAGACACACGCACCATTAATATATAAAACTGTAATGGGTACTATGTCTACAAGTTGTTCCAGCCTCCTAATTGTAATGAGGGATTTTGTGCAGGTACAACCTATCAATCAATCAATCAATCAAAGTAACATTTATTTCTCTTGTCTTTCATAGAAAATAAAAATTAACAGTAAAAATTATTAAAATAAGAGGGGCAACATTCCTAAAAAGCAAAGCTTGTATAAGGCAGCCCATAGAAAATGAAAAAAAAAACAAACAGGACAACACGGGACATTTTTTGTATCATTTATTGACGCATTTGCTTAATCAGTTTTATATAATATATTATACAATTAGTATGACATAAGTTCAACCAAATATACTTGAAAGCTAGACTATTACCCGTAATCAATTATTAATTTTTCCGTCATTTAAAATTTCGACAAATTAATAATAATATTAAGTCATTACATTTTAGGCGTTTTCAAAAAACGATATTTGTAGAGGTATACAATAATATTATTAAACTGTTGAATGATGTAAAGGTAAACGTTTTACAGGTAAAGAGGTTCCTTGTTCCCAAGGAAAACGTTCATCAAATGGTTACACGCCTAACTGCATGCGTAAGTTTATCTTTATTTTGTATAAATCAAATCAATTCCACATTTATTTCCACTAAAATCAGCAAGCATCAACATAGTATAAAATCAGCAAGCATCAACATAGTATTATGTATTTATTTACCAAAAAAAAAAACAACAACAAAGTTTCATTTAGCCAAAGAACGACATATAGTCCGTTATAATGTTGCCCCTGCTCACAGGCATATACAAAAATTGCATAAATATTAACACCCATAAATGCAATTTACAATTAATAACATAAAAGCAAGAACAAAAATAAATACAAAGTATTCTCGTTAATAAGTAATATGTTTTACTTTGCAAATGAACTATTTTACGTTTCTTTAGAAAGGGATATATTTTTCATATGATCTACCCAGCTGCTGCTGAGGTTTTGATTAATGTATGTATTATTATCATCATAATGAAGTGAAAAGAACCTTGGGGTAAGAAAAGAGGTCGTTTTCCACTCCAGATTTGAAGTGAACCTTTAAACAATTTAAAAACAAAACATTGCAGATGTAAGGGAGAAAATTACATTTGTTTTTATTTGTATTTAAATGTACCAATAAAATGTTTTTTCAGACAATCCTCCTGTAAACCCAATTTCGCCAACATTGGAGACAAGCTTAGGTGACACTGAGTTTATCTGTAGATTCAATGTGCAGCACTACATCAATATGTCGTATACTGTGAAATGGTATGCGCAAGGAGATAATAGAAACAGCTTTGCATTTTCAGCGGTTCATGGTAATTCAGTAACATTGGGCACTCAACCGCTGAGAAGCGTATTTGGTTCTGGCATTACACTGGTAAGAAACAACAAACTAAATAAAAACCACAATACAAAAAAAAAAAATTACACAAAAAGGTGTTAAATTTACAGACATAATTGAAATAATAATCAGTCATACATATTACTTCAATAAAAAAAAATGCATATTTAATTAAAAATTATTATATTAAAATTCATTTTAAAACAGAAAAGATCTGCTTGAGGTTTTTTTGAGTTTTCAACGCAAATCCGCGAAATACGAGAAGTTATTTATTTTTTCAAAAGCAATCCGGTAAAGTAAACAAGGCCAACAGCCATAAGTAGCGTGCTCTCAGAAAAAAATGAACTTTCAAAAAGTAATGTACTTTAAATCTTTTCTGTACATCAAAACAGTTCAAAAAGTACAGAAAAGCGATAACACGCATAGTGATACCGGACCGACAGACAGACCGACAGACCGACCGACCGACATAGTGAACTATAGAGTCGCGTCCACGCGACTAAAAAGGTGTTAAATTCATAAACATCATTGACATAATAATCAATCATACATATAACTTAAATACATACAAAAATGCATATTTATTAAATCAATATTAACAAGGCCATATACATCCTGTAGCGCATTCGCGTGCTCAAATTTGAGTTAGCGATTACCGATCGACCAACCGACCGACACAGTGAGCTGTAGAGTCGCGTTGCACGCGGCTAAAATATATTCAAATTAAATTTAAAGAAGAGATCTGCTCGATGTTTTTTGAGATTTTTTTTTATCAGGAACAACTTCCTTTCTAAGGACAACTACCCCGCAGCACAGCCTCTAATAATAAAACTAGGATTCGTTTAGAGGTTCTTTTATAATGATTTGTTTTGTTTCAGATAACATGTACTTTAGCAGCCGAGTACATCAACACGGATGGTACTGCCATGAGTGAACCGTCTGTAGTGAGTAAAAGTAACGCCGTCGCAATGAATCATCCTAGCAATGGTAGTAAGAAGTAATAACCAACACGTTCCAATATAGTTTGTATTGAATTGTCGTATTTAAAAACGACATTTTCATAATTACTTATTATAATAGTGGAAGTAAGGAAACTTTTCTTGGCTATCATTGTGATCAAGTTCTGTTCTTTTGCTCAAATGTTTTCTATTTAAGTATTATTTTGATATGTATGTACAGTATTTTAACTGACCTTGATTGTGTTTTCCTCCAAAAAAATAATGTTTCAATTTGTTGTTGTTGAATGTGCCATTTTAATTTCACATGATAATTATCCACTTTGAACAAAAATTGAATCGAAAAAAAATAATGTATTTTTACCTGAAAAAAAATATTTTATATACAAAATTGGTCGAATTGGCTGGCAGTCAATGGATTTTTGGTAGAATGTAACAATTTATTTTGTCATTTTATATGAGAAAACATTATTTTGTTGTTTGTTATTTTTATGGAAGGGATTAACTTTATTAAAACTACAAAAACCTATTCAAAGTCTGATTTAATTAATTTTCATTTTCATGTTTTTGGGGCACAATACATCTTAAATAAAGATTTTAAAAAATACAACTCTCACGTTACGTATTACTTATCCCTTCACGATGGCCAAATCTAATACCCAGATTATTACATAGTGTACGTATATAATAAGTTTGCTTGTGATCTCTTTATTCCCCCGGGCCGGGAAGAATAGCATTGATTTGTTGGTGTTTTATGTACATGTGTAGTATAGTGTCTTCTTTGTAAAATGAGCTTTCCATAATATTATAAAAATGTATTACACAGAATGGAGATTTCAATCAAAATGCAAAATGTCTTTAAAGTTAATACCTTAAGCTTTTCATTGAACAGATTATCTTTTTTTAAATGTAAAATTATTTTGAATATTACGCAGACAGGCACATTTTAAAATGAATTCCTTACACATTTTAATGGATAAAACAACGTAAAATAAAAATATGTAACAGACACATGTTTTCAATGAAAAAAAAGCACTGACTTGATTGAATAATACTAGTTTAATTACTTTGTAACCTTATACACAGAATAAAGGATTTAATTGCATAATATACTAACTTGTCTGTTTGTTTTGAAATATATATCTTTTAATTACACTTGAACTGATCTCATTTTGAACATGACAACTTTGCAGGCCAAATGTTTACAATGTTTATTATTCCGCTCTGACGAAAAAGAAACATATTGAAAATCAGCCCGAGAAGAAAAACCACATTTTACGTAAATAAAATAAAATAATGTAGATAAGTAGGCCCTACCTATTCTATGAAATATAACAAAAACATTAGGCCTAAATATAACTCTCTCATAAAAACCTTAATGTACATTATCAGTATCCTTACGAATTTGACAAAATATATATAAATATCATGCAATTCTATAATAAAGGCATGGTTTCAATCTTCAATAGGGTACCTCTAATCGGTCAACAAAGACATTTACATTTAACGGCGTGATGTTTGCACATTAGTGACTATGAATTTTTATGAATTTGCACATTTGAAGATGTGTCACGTTTGCACAAATGTGGTTGTTTGCACATTTCACGGTTCAACAGGGTGTCCTAAACTACCAGTATGTTGATATCTTTTGAGAATAATTTAAAAGCCGTATGTAAATAATAGGCAAAGGTAAGATTTAAATTCGATATTATAAATTATAATAAACTTGAAACAAAAGATGGCTAGGAATAAGATATAACATATTCATTTGAATGAAAGAGATGATTGAAGAAGATAAGAGAAAATGGCTATAGCTAGCTTCCGTAGGCCTACATATCCTGACGTGGATAATCATAATTATATAAACACTAAAACTAGAAACACGAACTTCCAATTGCTGTTTAAATACATTTATATTTCTCATCTCATCATTTCTCTATAATATTGTAACGAACATACTATTTTCATTGGTTATTTTAATGAATTAATTAATATTTGTATTCATTGTATTTAGTCCAGTCAAAAATCACCCACACCGTGGCATAACCTCTTACCCTAATTCAATTCACGCTAGTTCAGAATATATTGGAAAGATCATTTCTTGATGTTGCTTCGTGCAAAATCTGGGATTTAACGTCTGTACGCAATTTTTTACCACATCATGTCGTGATTTTTTTACCGCGAATTCGAAGAAGGAACGTGGCCGAAATTACGATACGCCGTTAGCACCCGTAAACAAATATAATATATTAAAAAAGCTATGAAACCAATGGTAATTAACTGTTTATAGCATAATTTAAGTTTAGTTTGCAATAAAATATATAATTAAATACATTACATAAAAAGAAATCCAAATTTAAACTAGTATATAATATACAGATATGTGTTTAAAAATGTCCAAATAAAAATGGCCTTCCATAAAATAAAGTACGCCCTCATTCGTCATACTTTAATCGAACTTGTTATTTGTTGTTAAGATACTGAACCCATACGATTTGTAAGTTATTGTCTCTTTTTTATCGCAATTGGCAAGGAATATTTTTCTAATTTATATCCATTGTTTTAATCATGGACAAGTTTTATATCCTCGAATACATTACAACAACTGTAGTATATCATCATGATGGATTTTATTGACATGAAATCATGAACAAACGAACAGTGTGTAAAACTGGCCAATAAAAAGTAGGTTATTAATATGGAACCACTTTAAAGCTCAGGTACAGGAATGAATTTTACATATAATATTTGGTTAATTGTACATAAATCAAATATTTGTAACAGAAATCAAGACAAAAAAACATGAATTTCCCTTAATATGGTCAAAAACAAAATTTGGCAAAATTCTTCCATAAAAACCAGGAAGACTTTTTTTCAGTAGTTAGGTTGTTAACCTAATGTAATAACATGTCTGGTGACTCCCTAGCAAGTGAAAAAAGATGGTGGATATACGGTGGATAATTTTTGCTATAGCATGAAAATAAAAATTTGAAGTTGAATAAAAATACCAGAAATGTAAAATTCAAGTTATATTACCTATATTTAGTCATCTGATAACATTTTTTACCACACCGTTTATTTTTCATAGCTTTTTAAAATGCCTCTCTATTTACAAAATGTGTGTACAAAAGAATAGAGATTTTACTGTGTAATTTGAACTATCCCCCCACTGATAAGAAAGTGCTTATTTTCAACAAGCTCGTGTAACACAAATACAATCCCAAAAATTATGAAACATAGGGGAAACTATAGATCGATAATTATTGGAATGTATGCTCAATAGAATTTTTTTGCCCGCACCTGGCCTTTAACACGTATCAGGAAAAGACTTTCGGTACGAAAAACTGCTGTTTGGAAAGTGGATGGTTGAAATAATTATTGTTTGAACTCAAACGAGCGTATCGTGTGCAAACCAGTTGTTTCAACTGATTAACAGGCGAACGGTGCATAAAAAAAGACAATGGTGCTTTGATTCAAATGTTCATGAACTACATGAAATGTTGATGAATGAGTCGGCTAATATATTAACGTTATATTAATTCATTTATTGCTGCCTGGGCTTAATATTCTTTAGATGGTTGTAATATTGTTTACGATGACTTTAATGACGATTCGGTAGACACTATAAATTGCAGTTCTATCTTTTTATTACATGCTGTTTGGTACTACAGCGTGTCCTGCACGCATGCGTATTCTACATGAGTCTGGCGTTGCCAGGATGTGTTTACTAAATAACCCATTTATAAACTGTACGACACTACATCTCCCTTCTACTAGATTTAAAATGCACACTGTGATATTGAAATAAGAGTTATTGTTTAAACATTTTTTTTTACAAACTGCTAACTACTATATACAAACAACTTAACGCTTTCACTTTCTGGACTAATGCATAGCATTATTCCTCAACTAGCCTTTGAGGCCGTCTTGCTTGTCTACAAGATCTGCGTGTCTGTTGTGGGATCGGATCTTGTCCCACTACAACAGTATCATCATTATAAACCGGTTTTGGATTTACATGTGCCCTATTTGGCAGATTCACCTTTTTAAAATGTGACCAGTTTCTGGTTATCTTATTACCATCTGGGTGTTTAGCTGTAATTAGATCATGATTTCTATGTACAATGATTAAAGGTGTTTTACAGAAAGGTGTGGTAAATTTGTTCTTTCTTTCTTGCTTTACTAACACAGTGTCACCTACGTTGAGATTACATTCTGATATGCATCTCCTTTTTTCAGCATCATACTTCATTTTAATTTTGTTTCGATTGTCAGTTTGTCGTAGTGACTCATCGTTACTACTCTCCTCCCTTTTAAGAGATGGAAATCGAATATTAAGGTCCATACCCAAGAGGGCCATTGCTGGCGAAACACCCGTTGTACAATGTGGGGTCGCCCTATAATTTCTTAAAAAGACGTACATGTCTTGTTTCCAGTGTTCAGAGGTATATAATACTTTCTTGAACGTGCGCATAAAGCGGTCGACTTCACCATTGGCCTCGGGCCACAATGGAGTTACTTTCCTGTGATGGAAACCAAGATATTTTGAAAATTTATCAAATGCATCACTGTTGAAGGGTGGGCCATTATCTGACCGGACAACCTTGGGAACCCCTAGCATGTCAATTTTCGGAATCACAGCATTTGCTGAAGTTGAAGTTAGGAGCTCGACAACAGGGAACCGTGAGTAATCATCGATTACAACCATTATAATTATATTCATTGTTAACATGACCAAAATCTATGCTAACCTGCTCCCATCTGTTTTGTGGTAAACCAGACATTTTGAGTGGGGCTCGTACTGACTGAGGAGTTGCAGCCTGGCACAACATACACTCCTTTACAACTATTTCACTAAGTTTGTCTAACTTGGGGAACCAGACCTTAGAACGCAATAAATTCTTTGTCTTAACTATCCCCTGGTGCCCTTCGTGAGCGAGGTCAACAACTTTACGTCTTAAGCTAAGGGGGATAATGATATTTTTGCCTCTTAATAATATTTATCTTTGTTTACTGTAACATTAGAATCACGCAAACATTCAAATACAGCATTTAAAGCTTCATCATGTTCCTTAGTGTCTTTACCAAAAATTATAATGTCATCACTTATGTTGAGTTGGTTCTGTACTCCGCTCAGCATGTTTTTTACTTTTTCATTGAAGATCTCGTGCGCAGCGTTGACACCGTAAAATAATCGCTTGTAACGATACAGTCCTTTGTGCGTAGAGAATGTACTTATGTTGCGTGAATCAGGATGCAGAAGTAGTTGTTGGTACCCGCTGTTCATGTCGATTTTGCTAAACACGGTAGCGCCTGTTAGCTTGCAAATTATATCATCTAGCGTTGGCGTTAAGTACCTCTCGCGTCCTATCGCTTTGTTTGCCTCACGCATGTCCACAACCATTCGCGTTTTACCATTGCTTTTGGGTACAACAGCGTGTCCTGCACGCATGCGTATTCTACATGAGTCTGGCGTTGCCAGGATGTGTTTACTAAATAACCCATTTATAAACTGTACGACACTACAATGGTTTGTGTTATGGGTAGTTTGTTACAATACCACTTTAAACAATATACTTAGGTAAAGCATGTTTTTAAAATAAGTTATATATTCTTTTTAATTGTTTATTTTAGACAGCACTGATCGTCATCAGAATTCATAATCCATTCCTTTAAAATATTAACATCTCTGCTAAACAAACAAATCATAGCATGCTTTTGCTTTTGTTGTTTATGTTTCCTTATTTAATCAACCCATGAATTTGAAACCAACCAATAATTTTGTTTTACTTTCTTTTTATTTTGCATTTCATTTTCTAAAATCAAGTCCTACATTGTATTATATAATGGCACAATCAATGGTTAGGATCGTTAAGATGACAAAACATCACGAGGTTACACACATTGTGTTGTTGTCTTAACGTCTGTTTGTATTTGTATTGAAAGAGCAGCCAATAATACTAGAACACAACCAATGCATTGAACCCGGAAATTGTTCGTATTGGTGAATGAATTGTTTCAAAACATACTTTTATATAAAGAAACACAAATAAAACCTTAAACGGTTGAATTGTATTGCGTCATATAATACAGCATTGTCCTTTGTAAAGTTTCTCACAATCTATAACTGCCGTAGAGGCAGTCTACATTTGCATTTATCTGCAAAAATGTTTAAGATGATGTCTCATAATTTATTGACTTTTTTATCGTTTTGTTTGTTGGTGGAATCATCTATATGTTTTGAGGTTGCATGTAGTAATGATACTAAAGTGAATGCAGTTTGTGAATGCACAGAAAGAACACGAATAGTGAATTGTACGAACCGTAGACTCAATGAATGGCCAGTTGGAATTCCTGTAAATACACTGGTGCTGTAAGTTTAGATTTTAAATTATGATTGAATTTCATAAATCTAGTAAACAAAAAGTAAGTAAATAAAACTTAATTCCATGTATTTCAGCTCAGGGGCGGACCCAGGGTTGTTGCTCTAGTGACCAGGGCAACATCCTTAATTTCATACTAAATTTTGTTTCTGCCACTAAATAAAAATTTACGTCCCATTTCATCGTATACAATATTCATATAACGTTATATAAGTCCAGTCTGGAAGAGAATATTTGTAAATTTTCAGAATGCACCGTAATATTTAACCAGCAGTCACTAAAGACCTACTATACCTAGCACAATATACAACGGCGGTCGACGTATTTTTTTGTAAATGCATGCGCAAAATGAATTTTTTTTCTGACTTGTTGCTTGTGGTGCGGCGTCATGAGAGCAGGGAAATGTATCTCTCCTTATCATAAAAGGTACAAAAAGAGGCTTACAAACACTAATCATAGGGTTAGTCAATTTGTTCATAATTATTGCGTTTTGCCGGAGGTTTTCCATAATTTAAGGCCCAATCATAATTTTGGTTTTTCCGTGTACTGTAGTACCCTATTTATCTACATTTCCGTATACGTCCGTACATTCCTGTAGTAACAGTTTTATACTGGTAGTTGAGAAAAATTGTCTTCTTTCTGCAAAATTTCCATCATTATTTCAAAGTTATATTTATTATTTTATATACAGTTAAATTGTTGTTTTACTTATTTAGCATTTAATTAAAAATAATGCAATTAAACGTTTTTCTCAATATTTATAGCAGCAGCTTCATATTTTTTTTTCTAACTTTTTAAAATCATTAATAATTGATAATAATAATTAATGTACATAATTTATTACCGTAACGGAAGTTACTTCATCGGGAATTGAAGCATGTTATGTTATCCTATTTTTCATCGCGTGTGTTTCTGCTACGATCGTATTGCTGTTTGCTTGCGTTTTTGCCGTTGTGTATCCAAACATACACACAAATATGTCACATAATTAAAAAAAGATTAAAATAATAAAAAAAGGGTTCTTTTAAAATTTAGGGTTGGGGGTGTGGAGGGACCCGGACCTTGATATGCTTAATCGTAAAGTAGTTACAGAGTTGCAGGGCATTTTATCATTGTTGAATGTTTTGTTGTTAGGTTAATTGTTAAAATTGGTAAAAAAAAAGTAATGGCAACGATTTTAACTACCTTTACAATGAACGCTACAAAATACTTCAGCTTCATCACTGTATGGATACCTAATAATCAGACTAAAACGTATCTTTGTTACGTTTTACTGTCAATCAATTTTCATATCACGCAATCCATTTTTCAACAATATAATAGTATAGTATATTAATATAATTATTGAATAGTGAGGGATTAGTTACAGTGTTGAATTTGAATAAACCATTGGTTTTCAATTTACTTAAAATGAACTTACGAACAAAATTATTCAATAAAAACGCTCTACTACACATGAGAAATAGATATGTGATGTCGGTCGATAAACTTCTGACGCCGACTAACACAACAACAATCAGCTAAATGTTTTCGTGATTTTATTTCATCTCTGGCTTGTTAAATTATCATTACACATTACCAGACTTCACCCTCCTAGTGTTACTAGCGCCATCAGATTACCCTCTAATGGATCAAGCATTCACACATGAACTTTGCGTAAAATAAAATCGACAAATGAAATATATTCATATCGTTTCCCTAGGCATATTGCCAATCGATTATTGTGTTTTGTCTGGGTTTTCCATATTTTAAGGCCAAATCATTGTACGTATAGTTTGTATTTCCGACGCGTGTAGTACCCTATTTATCTTCATTTCCGCACGTCCGTAAATATTAGGTGAAATAGTAATTTATCGACATCCTGAACTTTGAAACACGTTATCCGGTAGCAGAGCAAATTTTGCTTCTGTCTGCAAATGTTCTTCGTTTTATTTTGAAGGGTGGTCTAAGCAACACTTGTACAGTTTATAGTGGATAATTGAAAATGAAATTTGAAAATATTGGTTATATATATATATATATATAGCATTTAATTCAAAATAATGCAAGTTAATGTTTTGCTCAATATATTTATAGCAGCAGCTTCATATTTTTTTTAAACAAATTAATAATTAATTTGCATTAGTCGATTACAGTTATTAGAATGTATGACTGTACCATAAGTACCTTCATCAATGACTTGACGTTCGCATTGAACGCACAAAATATCGCGTACGTATGTTTTATTACCAGCGGAATAATATAGTCTACAATCCTTTGTTTGCTAGCGCACTATAGAATGACATTTTCGGCGAACTAGATGTGACATTTATCATGAATTTTACGTGCGAGAGTGCCATTTGCGGTCACCAAGCGGTGTCATTTTACAATTCGCCATATGCCAACAATAGGGGTCCTGTGTTGCTCAAAAACTCAGTGTTTACTTGTTTACTTGTTTCCCGTACACTTTCGTCTACGGGATCGAGGCGAAGCACTCAGTGCTTAAAAGCCCCTCTTAGCAATAAAATCATATTCTATATAGGGTGAAAACTTCAGCGGGTGGTTAGACCATGCGACGTTAAGTTTTGCTTTGAACAAGTTCACCGTAGCACATGAAACTACATCCGTAGGCAGAGCATTCCATAAGAGAATAACTCTCCTGGAGAACGTGTCCCTCCTAATATTAAGACGAGAGCTTTTAAACTTGAGTTTATATGGGTGTCCACGGGTCCGAGATTCTAGATCAAATTCAAAAAATGTGTTGATCGAAATACGATCGAAACCTTTAACAATCCTAAAAACTTGGATAATATCTGCTCTCTGCCTTCGATATCTCATGGTAGGAAGACCAAGAATTCTCAAACGTTGTTCATAAGGAATATTACGGTACCTAGGAATCAATCTTGTTGCTCTTTGCTGGACTTTCTCTATTTCATCCTGATCTCGTTTTCTAATAGGACTATAAACAGTGTTACAATATTCAAGCGTTGGCCTGACAATAGACTTATACAGCTTCAAAAATCCATCTTTATTCAAGAATTTAAAAGATCTTTAAATCATTCCTAGTTTCTTATTAGCTCTTTTACAAATATCCGCTACATGCAAATTAAAGATTAAACTAGGATCAAAGGTAACACCTAGATCTTTCTCCTGCTTTACCTCATGTAGTAAATTACCAGCCATTGAATACAAGAAATTGGGATTATCACGACCATAATGAAATACCTTACACTTAGTGTCATTAAAAGGCAATTGCCAAACATTAGACCAATGGGAAGCACTGTCAATGTCTCTTTGAAATAAATCCGCATCATCAATGTTATTGACCACTCTATACAACTTGGTGTCGTCTGCAAATAAACGTATACTAGATTCGACAACATCAGGTAAATCGTTAATGAAGATTGAAAATAAGATTGGGCCCACAACGCTACCCTGTGGAATTCCACTTAATACTGGAGCCTGTGATGACAATTGACCATTGACACTAACTCGTTGTGTTCTATTTGACAAATAATTAGAGAACCATCCTAGTAGATTTCCCGTAATACCAAAACCTTTCAATTTGACTAGAAGCCTTTGGTGTGGCACACTATCAAAGGCCTTTTTATAGTCTAAATAGACACAATCAAAGCTATCATGGTTATCCAGGTTAGTAGTCCAACTCTCCAGGACCTCAAGTAGTTGTAATGCACATGATCTACCTTGTCTGAATCCAAATTGCTCATTGCACAAAAGACCATTACTCTCAAGATACATTACAAGTTTATCCCTAATAATCCTTTCCATCATTTTCCCTATGACCGACGTTAAACTAGCCGGTCTGTAGTTAGCCGGGTCTTCCTTTTTGCCTTTCTTAAATATAGGTATTACAATTGCCTCCTTCCACGATAGAGGGACCTTATGATCAATGAATAATCTAGTGAATATTAGACTGAGAGGGTAAGCAATTTGATCCTTTAATTCAATCAAAACCCGTGGGTGAAAGCCATCAGGGCCAGCTGACTTATCTATAACTAAGTTAGACAACAGTTTATGAATATCTTCTACATTAAACTCAATATCTGACAAAGAAGCCTCAATCTTTTTATCAAGATTCGGAACATTCGATAAGTTCTCCTTACAAAAGACACTGCTAAAAAAAGAATTAAAAGACTCGGCTTTATCTTGGTCATCTACAACAAGTTTACCTTCAACATTTCTAAGAGTAGGAATACCAGATCTGGTGTTTAACTGAGAATTTACATAGCGCCAAAAAGACTTTTCATTGACTTTAACCTCATTTGCAATCTTATTTTCGAAGATGCTTTTAGAACTCCTAATCAAATTGACAGTATCATTCCTTACTCTAATAAACGTGTTCCATTTGACACTAGCACAGTCATGCCCTTTCCGTTTTGCTTTGATATACTGTTTCCAGCATTTATTCTTCTGTTTAATAGACTTATCAACCTCCTTAGTATACCACAAAGGTCTCTTAACATTTCCAGACAAGTGTTTCTTACACTTTGGAACAAACTGTTCCATACCTCTAGATAAGATCTCATCAAAAGAACCGTGCGAGTGTAACCCGTCCTTATCCAATAACTCAGTGTCCCAATCGACACCATCAAGAAAACCACGAAACCTATCATAATCAGCATGGAAATAATTTCTGACCTCTACCACCTCTTCTTTGATTAAATTAACTGGAATTTTAAATTGAAGTACCATATGATCACTCTTACCTAATGGTGGAGCTTGAAGGACCTCACTAATAGAATCCTCATTAGATGTAAGTACCAGGTCCAGAACATTGGCCTGTTCTCCTATTCTGTAACGGGTTGGGTCTCGTACATGCTGAGTTAAAAATAAGTCAATAATGGTGTCGAAAAAATTCTGACTATTTTTACCATCTTCACCAGTCACATATCCTAGCTCCCAATTAATACTCCTATAATTGAAATCTCCAACTATAATAAAATCAGAACAAGAAAAGGATGCCACTTTTCTAAACAGAGAACACAAAGCAGAATTATTGACACTAGATCCGGCGTCACTTCTATACACACATCCAATTAAAAAAGTGCGATCCTTGACTTTAATCTCTACAAACATGGATTCCTCAAACAAAATATCTTTAAACAAAACCGGAGTGGCAGACATCCCATTTCGAACATAAATAACAACTCCTCTACCAGATGAAAGCTTTTCATTTGGCAAAAACATCTGAAAACCAGAGATATGAAACTCTTCTATAGACAATTCAAAAAAGTACTTCTTTGGTAGAATCTCAGTCAAAGCAATGATATCAACTTTCTCTGAAGATAAACGCAACAGAAGCTCATTCTTCTTATTTAGAAGGGAATCACAATTTGTATAAAACACATTAAAAAATCATTAACATCTTCTGACTGCGTAGAACTTACATTGTTAGGCAGTGTTCTCTTCCGATTGGGTAGTGCTTTGGGAACAAAACCGAGTTATTTTCCCCCTTCTAATTACCAAGTCTTTTTCCCCTTTGCTTTGCCTATCCCTCAATATGTCCCTAAGTTTATTATACTCATCACGTTCCTTTATTGGTCTATCATTACTTACTAGACTGCGCACTTTTTTTGTATAGCAATTTCAAAGGCATCTCTTTTGATACATTCCTCCTTGAAAACTACCTTTATAGGGTGGCACCCATCTTCTCTGTGTTTACCCACCCGGAAAAATGTTCTCATTTCGACCTCTAGGTCAATATCCTCGAAAATACCTGTCAATTTACTGAGGTCATCATTTTTTCTTCTATCTGAGTAATTACTCTTGGACTCATCTATTCTATATAGCATCAAATTAGATTTTCTTTTCAATCTCTCATTTTCATCCTTAAGTCTATTTTCAATTATTGTCTTAACCTCCTCATTATTAACAACACTAGATGACTGGGATAACTTTTTAATATCCTCTTTATTGATCTCTACCTCAGATTTAATTGCTTCAATTGTTTTAATCATGGTTTTTTGTGTCTCATTAACATTATTAATAAGACCCATGAAATTGCCTACTGAGACTGAGCAGCTCCTACAGTACCAAAAAATGGATGAGTCATCTTTGGATAGCCACTTATATTTGGCTTCATTAATTTTCTGACAATCTATGTGGAACCATAGCTTACAAAGTCCACATAAAACCGATTTGCCACCAGACATAAAATGGCCACCACATGAACCACATTCGTCTTCACCCTCGATATCAACTACCGTTTTATCAACTGTGCCTCCTGCATTACGTGATCTAGGCTTTGGCCTGGCACCTTGATCTTTGCTTTTGGAAGCCATGCCCTAACCTGCTTATACAACCCTAGGCCTAGCGAAAGACAATCTAAAAAAGAAAAATCTCACCATTCCTTAGAATACAGTAAGACAGATAGAGGGCGCTTCATGGTGGTTGGACGCGTTTCTGAAGTTGTAAAAGTTTTGAATCTTGTTTGCTGGTTTTGTATAGTTTATTCACGATTTTTACTTACATAAAGTCTCCATTACTCTTCTTATTGCTACAAATGTAGCTTAAGCCCTTGTATTATTCGATTTATCTTTCGATTGGAGAGATTTTTTGAGATTGTCTTTGCTAGGCCTGGGTTTGTGGTTGGACGAATATCTGTTATCGGAAAGTCTTCGAATCTTGTTTGCTAGTTTACTTTCATTATCAGCAACCTGTCTACAGCCCTGTTTGGGAAATCCTCTTAAAATAGTCTTGCGACCGCCCCTGCAGCTTATTCACCAATAACATATAAAAAGTAATAATAATATAAACTTTGTAATATATTAAATATGTAATTTGGTAACAAAGTTTGCACTGGCCTCCTAACTATGTACGTGTTATGTGAGATGCAATATGTAGTTAGTGTAGGTTATAATTCAGGTAGAAATTGCCCGGATACGGTAGTCCCAATTCCATATACAATATTGCGCATGCGCATCCTTCCGTCAAGAACTTACACTTATAGAACACATTAGGCCTATATTTATTGTTTTCTTAATATAAGCCAAAATTAAAAACGTATAGAGAGAATTGCATACATATCTTTGGGGAAAAAGAGGGTACGGGTATGTATTTCTCTAATGTTTGGTGCTTTTACTTTATTGTTAATTAATTTTTTTTTAACCATATTTAATGAGGGTGATCCATCCAGCAAATGCTGATCATTAGGAACCATCAGAGGGTCACAAGACAAACATATACACAAGATGCTCTACATAAACAAAGTCTTATTACAAGTCTTTGGGAGTGGAGTTGTAATTTGGTCCTTAGAAAAAATCCTGACATGTAACGGGACTTGAACCCAGGACCCTTGGGGTGGTAGCAAAGAATCATAACCCCCACCAACAACTCCACTTTTTAAAATAAACTAGTAGTTTTAACATAACATAACTACTTGTTTTTTAGTTACTTAAGCGATAACAACCTGAAGAAAATCGACACCAATGCCTTGTTAGAGCTACAGGATCTTATTTCAATGTAAGATTTCAAAATGAATTATCATTTTTTTGGTTTTTTTTTATCTTGTTTTGCTCCTTTAAATATGTCTAATTTATTAATGATACATTATTTTATCAATGTTATCTGTGTCCATTACTCAGGATATGATTTACAGAAAGATCATAATTATTGTTAACAATGCTAAAAACGACACTCTCACAAACTGGATTGAAGAGTGAAATTCCCTGATTGACATCGTTTTTCTGTTGCTCATCCTTACACATTCATCATCCATAGGGAAAAGAATAATGTCCTACAATGATACCTTGTCTGATTTTACGTTCAAGATTTTAGAGTGGTTAGCAACATCTTTCACATAATTACCATCACGCTGTAATAGTAATTATATTTAAATACTTCCTATTAAAATAGACTGTGGCATACATTACACAAACATGTATGCGCTTATTTCAAAGAAAATAGAATAATTTACCACTTAATTTACTTAATGTTTACAGAAACCTTGCTAATAACTCACTAACAAGTCTGCCAAAGTTTCCAAAGACAATTGCTTCAGTGTAAGTACTATAGTATACCATCCAACTACTAACTGTAATGTATTAAAACCATCATCTTTTTTAAAAAATTATTTTGATTACTAGTCAGAGTAAGCCTAGTAAACATTTAATTATTCCTTACTGAAACAAAAATTATTGTTTAAAAAAATCTTAAATTGTGCTATAATTAAAGACAGAATCGGAAATTTTGTTGGAATTTATGTTTATTTTTTTAATTTCCTAGATATGCAATGAATAACATGTTGACAGAAGTATCGACATGTTTTAATGACCTTCCACATCTTAGTACTGTGTAAGTTTAGCATCGATTTAAGAATCGATTTTTCAAGTTTTTCGAAAATATATTTTTATATGCCTACATTAAAAAAAAAATGTTGGTATTGTGCCATTATTAACCTAATGATAAAGGTGTTATTACTACCTAATAGCATTTACAATCCAACGGAACTAGATAAATGTAAAGTTGAAAGAGTCTGCAGTAGAATTATACAATTATTACTGATTGTGTAGATATATAGCTAAGATTCAATAATCAATATTGCTGCCAGGTCTTATCCTGTAAATTTTCTCAAATAGGAGGGGTAAAAAATGGATTTAATCACATGAAAAGCCATACGGATAAAATTGGTTGGACATCGTTCCCATATGTATACAATGTTAAAACAGCAATGACAGCAACTTTATCCTGTAAGTTGCACGAGACATTAGCCCTAAGTGACCACTCAAAAATGGTGTTATTTATGTCAAGAGCCACGCGGCTAATTCTTTTTGCATTGTAACTGCTACACATTGGGATGCACACAAATACCATTGACAGCAACTTTATCCTGTAAGTTTCCCCAAAAGTAGCTCGTTGCCCGTTGGCAATCCAGGCGAAGAGCCTCATGGCATAATTCCTTTTACATTGTAGCCTAACTATTATCTTTTGGGATATACGAATATCATTGACAGCAATATACTTATACTTCGTCAAAGTGACAATTAAACTCTAGTTTATTTTTGTTTTTAAAAGGTATTCTGTATTTTTGAAACCATGGACGTTTTAAAAATCTCGAAAAGATGCACACTTTTCAAGATAATATGGCTTCTTTTCGAGATAGTATTTTGATCATGATAACAAAAAAACTCCATTTCATTTATACCATATTCTTTCACTCTTGAAACCTGTAGCGAAGGTAACATTCTCTTAAAAAAAAAAATACCATATGCCTGCGTATATAAACGATTGTGGTCGTATTTAGTTGGTTCTCAATTTTCTTCCAAATGATCTAATTAGTTACACTTTATAATTATATTAACCTTACAGTATTCATGATTTTATCAATACGGATTCTCCTTGACATGTCTATAATTACAGCTGTAAACTGGTGCGTTTTAAAAAAACTATCTTAAAATGAAATAGTTTCTCAATGCGATTAGTCGAAAGGTTGACTAATTTCTGTACGTACTTCCAAACAAGGTATTAGAATTAAGTCATACAAGTTAACATTGTCCCACCAACAACTCAACTAGTTATATAGGGTACGGCCGAGTATCCAGTATAACGAAAGCTCTCGTTTTAACATACGTTCTGGTGATTTCATCTATACCTATACAGTATATAAGAATCCAATTAAAAGGATATTTTAAAATAATTGTTTACCAGATTTAAGGATTTGGAACATTACATCACATAAATGAGGCACGGTAAACATCTTTTCTTGACAAAATATACCGATATAATCATGTTAGACATGTCTGACGGCTCCTCGAAATGCAATGATGGATCGCCAACTACGTCGGTCTTCAGTTAGATGATATCTATTCTTGCTCGATTGTTTACCATGCAAAATATCTTTTCTATGGAAGACGTATAATAGCGTTTTATAAACACAATTTATTGTAAAGGTAAATTAAATAAGTTTAAATATAATAGTATGCGTTATTAATCTTAAACGTATTTCAAATTAAAATACTAATCATGTTCTAGAAATGGTTTTACTTTTAGATCACCGGTGGGTCATTTGGTCTACTTTCAAATCCTTTGGCCCCGTTAGAGCATGCAAAACTTGTTGTATTTATTAGTACTTTAGCCGTAAATAAACTACGCGGACAGCTTAGTCATTTTATCTTGGGCAAATTACATCAAGCTTCGAATTATGAAGGGATTTGCCGGTATTGATTAATTATATCCAATGAAAGGATGCTTTATTACGGGATCAATGCAATAATACCAATCCTAACAAGCACGAATGTGCAATACTCGGGGTACAGCGAAAGAAGCTGTATACAGACGTATACAGTTAGAAAGTTAAAGAAAAATAGGTTTCGCCAGGGCTCGAACCGGGACCTTCTGCGTGTTAAGCAGACTTGACAACCACTACACTACGAAACCTCTTACATTGAAATTGTGGGTTACAGAAAGTTTTTTAATCCATTTAAATTACAAATAAATGGTAATAAGCACAAAGCAAAATAAACATGTGTAAAAGTGATAATTACCGATTACACAAAATAAGTATTTTAAAAAATAATAATAAGATATACTGTGTATAATTATCATATTGCGTATACAGTACTTTTCACCATAAAGTTTAAAAAAAAGGTTTAGCCCGGGCTTGAACCAGGTACCTTCTGCGTATTGAGCAAACGTGATAACCACTACGCCAAGAAGCCGCATATAACCATATAACTACATAACGCTGTGGTGTGTGTCACACATTGTGGATTCTTAATTAAACAAATTAATTAACAAAAAATTAAAAATCCGGCTCTATAGCTTTGAGGACATGTCCCTGTAGTATGTTCATGCCAAATCCCAGCTCAATACTACATCGCACTTTTTACTCAATAGTGTCCAGATGGTGGAGGAGAAAATGAGTAAGTACTAGACTCGGGTACCCCGAGTAAAAATATTATATATCTAGATTATAGTTAGTTAAGTTTGTTACACGCAACGGCCTTTCAAGGTCAATCATTTATAGACAACAAAAAGACAACACAAACAAAATTCCATAACACAACAAGCTAAAAAGGAAGGACAATTATTTTAACAAAACATTTCGTTTTCAAGTGAAATGGAATCTGTCGATGAATCATGAAAAACCAAAAAGGATTCCGGCCAAGGAATCAATTTACAAAAAATATGTGAACATTATAGACCTAGCTGCAGAGACCATATTTTGGTGTAGGGCTACACGTATATCGACGATACAAAAAGGAAGGTAACCATACATTTTAATATATCAAATATATTATATATTGAACAATTCAGAGTCTCGGTGAAAAGGCACTCAGTGTATGCATGGCACGAGGCATTTTTTTGGATGGCAATCCTATGTTTGTTGTTGTCTTGTGTGTTATGGGTTCGACCCACTTTTATTTCTTCGTCTGTTCAAATGTTTATCTACAATAAATTGCACATAATGATAATAATATGGTAGAACATTGTAACGCCATACAGTACATTATACTTCAACAGCATTTTTGGGCTGCTGTCTTGAGCAACTTACAAGATAAAGTTGCTGTCGTGAGTTTGTTCGTATATCCCAAAGCCTAGGGTAATAGTTACAATGTAAAATGAAATAGCCACGTGACTCTTCGAGTTAGTACATTTTGTAGGGGCGAATCGGAATTTGTTGGGATACTTTCTGGGTCAACTTACATTATAATGTTGATGTCAATGGTTTTTCCGTTTATCCCAAAGGGTAATAGTTACAATGTAAAAGGGATTTTGTCGTGTGGCTCTTCGCATGATTAAATGTTGTATGGCCCAACGGGAATTGTTGGGCTACTGTCTGGGGCAACTTAGGTGAAAGTTGTTGTCATTGCTGTTTTAACATTGTATGTATATATATATATATGGGACGATGTCCAACAACTTTTATTCGTGTCGCTTTTTACATGATTGAATCCATTTTTACCCCTCCTATTTGGTGTCCCCAGGGAAAATTTACAGGATAGGACCCGGCAGCATTATTGATTATTGAATCTTAGCTATAATATATCTACAAAATCAGCCCATCAAACCTTTGTGGCTTTTCACATAAATACACTTTCTGGGTAACCCGATCTAGTTGGGTGTAAGCGTATGATTGCCGTAATACGGTACACTATGACTGAATTGTGCAATTCGCTATGTACATACATGTTGTAGACAAAGCTGATGTGTATTCAGACGTACGCATGTCTTTCCATGTCGGCGAACGTAACAGAACGCATCTATATAAAATATGAATATCAAAAGGTTTTGAGTGACTAGCCAAACACATGTGAATGAAACTATTCTACCAGATCGTATGCATCATCTCAAGTGTACGCGCATCACGTATAGTACAGTCACATATGTAAGGAAAACTAGCTCCAGCTCGATATTAGTGCCAAAATAGATTTTATTGGCTAACTTTGTTATTCTTGAGTTGCTGAATTCAAAAAAGTTAGGTGCCACTTTTCTCGACCACTCCTTCAGCCGCCATTTTGTATTTCAAAATGGCCAACACTCCACACTGAACTTTGTCATCCATGGTATCATCGGAAAGGGAATATAATACTGATCATTTTATCCCATTACATCCATATAAAAAAATGCATAGTTACATAGTTATTTAACAATAAAACAAGTCACGTGACCAAAAAGGTCAAAAGGTCAACATTTTAATTTTCTCAAATAATTTACTGTTTGGTATCGTAGGATAGCTTTTTTTTAATTCTGAATACAGTTTAAATAATATCTATTCGATTTTCTTTTATTTATTGTCATAATTTTCCAATTATGTAAATACATTTTTTAATGTACAATAAAAAAGGTCTCCTCCGTATTAAAGATAAATACGTTTTTTTTTATTCATTCAAATGTTGGTAAAATTTATCTGGTTATAATAACAATCTCAGTGTGTGAAACTACTTTAGTATAAGATAAGTTTTACTATCAAGATCCTTGATATGCCCGGTTTTCGCATTGCACGTAAAAAACTATTATCATGAAACTATTGAAATATAATTTAAATAATTTTTATAAAGAAGATGTTAGTTATGTTATTATACTGTAATTGTTTATCCTAAATTATATAATTATATATTCTAGGTTATTTTTATTTTTTTAGTAATGTGTTTTGTTATGGGTCCCTACGAGACAAGTTTTTAACTTCTAGAAGGGATCCATGATAATAATGACTACCAATTACTGCTTTATCTATGTTCACTTTAATATCTTTTTTCTATTTTGTATATATTCATTCATTATTATCTAAATAAATATTATCTGAAATATTATCTGAAATATATCTGAAAAACAAGATCAAACAACCATTGCTTTGCAGGTAAATTAGTTGCGACGCAAACATGATTTGGAGGTAAAGTAATTAATTTTAGTACCTTTTATTTGAGCAAGTTCATACAACTACTACAGCAGAAACAGAAACGTAACTTTGGAAAGTAATTTAGATTTGTCTTAATTCTGCTAGTTAATGTAGTTTTATTTATAACTATATCCAGTGCAGCATGGCGTCTATGTTTTTTTCAAACATGGTTTTCTGCCAATAGCATGGTTACATGTTGTAAGGCCTATATATATAAAGTAAATCGATAAAAAAGTTGTTGCTTATTTAAATTAATTTATGTACACATTCTTATATTATATATATTGGATATTTGTGTGACCATAAAGGAAGCATAGAAAACAGCTTATCTATACTGTGTATAAGTAGTCGAATAATCTTCCACCGTTTCAGATGATAACATAATTTTATTGAATATAAATTAAATCGGTGGCATATTCTAATACTCATAAGAATACAAATACTAACAACAATGGATATAATAGGATCATGCCCAAGAACAATAAAATAATAATAATAATTCAAAACGCACCGATGACTGAAAGGCCGATTCCATCTCCTACCGGTGTGTGGTCGTACTTCACTCTTTAAAAAAACCCCACTGCATTTTTGATAAATATAACTGAGAAATGCAGTAAAAGTAAAAAAATTAAAATACAAATTTATAAAAGGGAATTCAATAACTGAAATCGTTACATACGGTACATATTTATAAAGTGTCTGTAGTTAAAAGATTTCGTTTTTCTCAAACTAATTTGAATATTATTGCTGGAAAGCGGATTTTGTTTCACTTATTTCCGATAAGTTCTTAAAGTTACCCTTGAACATTAAACACACATCATTATTGAGTCACTTTGTCACTACTCAAAAGTCACCTTTTCTGATTTTTTTACAGCGCCATGAGCAATGAATGTTGGAATGGCGCTATATAAATCGAACGATTGATTGATTGATTGATTGATTGATTGATTAAGTTACCACAAACAAGTATAGTTTGATTAATTATTCTATGTGACTTTTAATAATAACAACGTATAGTTAGGATTTATATTGCGATAATCACAAACCATACGTAAAAATCAAAGGGAACCTATAGACGTTAAAAACACCGAATTCGTTTCTTTACAATATCGATTGGTAGTTTGTAAAGGTAGTGAAGGCAGCAGTAGGACACTGACTTTTCTTTATTTCGTGTAAACTTTATTTGAGGAAAACTAATTGATCTTAACTTTTTTTTTTTAATTCTTAAGATTTTTTCACTGTATAAAATAATATCAAATGAAAACATTCTGTTTGCTGCTGCACTTCATCTGAGGTTCAAAGGTAAAGGCATGCCGATTAACATTGGCATTGTGCACAGATGGCTTTATATTGTGTGGTACCCGCTTTGACAAAAATACAAATGATTTTGAACGCTACGCAAATGATACCATGACCCGTAGCATTTTTTTCTTTTTACGAACAACAGAAATGTAAACTACTAAAAATAAAATATATTCAGAATTTCTATCCAACGAAACAAAACAAAGATGTGACTTGACAACAGTTTACTTCACCTTTGTTCACGGACTTATTTTGATTTAAATTAAATAACTCGGAAACTTGACATTGAAGTTAAGTGTAATCCAGTACCGTACGGTACTTATTTAGTACTAAGATAATATATAATATACTATAAAACATATAAATGGACAATAACAAAGTAGAATGAAAATCAAACAAACATTTGATTGAATTGTAAAACCAATAAGAAAAACCGTATTTATCTTAATACGAAGGAGACTACTTTTGTCATTGTTAAAATGAGTATAGCGATTTAATGAATAGGCAAACTGCCTTAAAATGTGACATGTTTCGATAAACTATTTTCATCAGAAGAAGAACAGAAAACAACGCCTAAAGTACTTATATACCAATAGGACAGATTGTATGTAAATAAGAAAGTAATTAGCATGAAAAAACAACAAGGAACATTTAAAAACAATTTATTTACATAATTGGAAAATTATGACAATAAACAAAGTAAAATAGAATAGATATTAGTAAACGGTATTCAGAATAAAAAATTTGACCTTTTGACCTTTATTGGTCACGTGATTTGTTTATTTCGCAATAACTATGTAACTATACGTTTATTCATATGGATGTAATGGAATAAAATAATCAGTATTACTTTCCCTTTCCAATGATACCATGGATGACCAAGTTTAGTGTGGAACGTCGGCCATTTTGAAATACAAAATGGCGGCTGAAGGAGTGGTCGAAAAATATGGCACCTAACTTTTTTGGATTCAGCATCTCAAGAATAACAATTTTAGCTAAAAAAATTTATTTTGGCACAAATATCGAGCTGGAAGACATAATAACCCGTACTAGTAGGCGTCTTCATAGACTGTGAAGTTAGCTCAAGTTTATACGTATGAAATGCCATAAAAATGTGCCAAAAATAATAAACCGAAACAAAGTATAGAACCTATACTTTATAGTGGGTTTCAAGGTTGTGAAGATGGGAATTTGTCAGTTAATAATGTTTTCTATAAACAAACTACTGTGATAGATATTATAGTAGGAATGAGAGACAAGAATGTTGGTATTAATGTCAGGCAAAACTGGCTGTCATGTTTGTGCTTTTATAAAACATAATGGTTTTGAGAATTGTTCTTACTCGATAGTTATTGCAGTTGACCCATTCGTTCTCGAAACTAAATGAGAATGTTTTGGTTTTTGACAAAAAGTATTTGGAAAAATTGAAATTGACACATATCGAATATAACAATGCTATTTGAACAATATTATTATTTATAATAATTCATTTTGTATTGCTGTTGGAATAGAAATATAGATCGCAACAGTATATCTATACTAAAAAATACTACATTTAAAGGCTCCAATTTGGTAAATCATTTGTAAGTGAATACATTTTTTTTAACGTATTTTAACAATAACGAAAATCTGCAAACTACTACTATAGCTAATACTGCTACTGCTAATGCTGTTTTTTCTACTGCTAATGATGTTGCTTCTGCTGCTGCCGCCACCAACACCACCAACACTACTACTGCTGCTACTACTAGTACTACTACTACTGCTACTCCTACTACTACTACTACTAATACTACTACTACTATTACTACTACTACTAATACTACTACTACTACTACTACTACTGCTGCTACTGCTACTACTACTACTACTACTACTACTACTACTACTACTACTACTACTACTACTACTACTACTACTCTACTATTATTACTACTACTACTACTACTACTACTACTACTGCTACTACTACACTACTACTATTACTACTACTACTACTACTACTACTACTACTACTACTACTACTACTGCTGCTACTGCTACTAATACTGCTGATGATAATGCTACTGCTTTTGTTGCTAATGCTGCCGCCATTGCTGCTTCCATTGCCGCTACTGCCTATACCGCTAATACTGGTACCGCTACTACCGCTCATACCACTATCACTGC
Source organism: Antedon mediterranea (assembly GCF_964355755.1). Taxonomy (NCBI): domain Eukaryota; kingdom Metazoa; phylum Echinodermata; class Crinoidea; order Comatulida; family Antedonidae; genus Antedon; species Antedon mediterranea. The sequence continues at coordinate 33,694,753 of NC_092670.1, read as the reverse complement.
TACCACCACTTATCTCTACTGTCACTATTACTACTACCATTAGCATTACTACCAATACTACTACCACTATCATTATCACCACTACCACCACTACCACTGCCACTACTACCAACACCACCACTACTACTTATAAAAATGATATAACTTTTTTTTTTCAGACACATATCGGAAAACCATATACTTGGCATTGAACCTTTCACTTTTGTAAATGTGCAGTTAAATTTATTGTAAGTTTGTTGAAATAAAAAATGTGTTCCAATGTAATTGAAAGGTTTGCATGGAAAAAAAGAGACAAATTTAAGTTAGGAACATCATACAATTAAGGCCTGTATAATTCCTAAAAATTGAGTTTATCAATTTTGTAGTTTTTGTCATTGCCTACATGGTTTATTAGTACTAACGATAATAATTGAAAATATTTCACGTTACTTTATACTGATCCCAAATGGCCAAGAAGAGATGGTGTTATACCTTTACTGTACTTTCCTACCATATATACGCGGTGGTAGGGTATATAAACACACCAGGTATACTGTAGAACATTAATTATAAACCGTCCGGTGATAAACTAAAATTAGATTAATTTGAAACGATAAAGATGAAAAAATCTGTGAGGGCGTATCGATTTTATCTCTGGTGTGCGTGCGTACAATTGAGGGACTAGTGCTGATCCACCGTATCACGCCGAGAATGTTAAAGAGTCGCTATCCAATCGAGTTTGAACAACACCATGAATAATTATATATATATTAATTAGATATATTAACGTTGTAGGCGGATTCAGTTTGACATCGAAATCCAAGTGCTCTGTGAAAATGCATTTGCACTGGCTACAGATTATACTGTTGAAGTGTAAGTAACATTTGTGAATTATTAACTTTTTACTGTAATTTAATTTAAGAAACAATTGTTTTGAAGGCCCTTGTTACAATCGCGAAAATTGAAACTACAATAAACATGCCAAGAAACATCAATACATTGTACATGCAGACTCCAACACTTTATACCCATAAATGTAAAAATAATAACACAGGGAAATGCCAAATAATTGCACCGTCAATGTTAAAACGATGCACTTGTAAATTATAAAACGTTTCGAACGTTGTAAAAATAGGGCAAGGAACATCTAAACAAATGTGTTATAGGCTTGTATAATGTAAATAACAATTATATCTTATATATTTTTTAATAGGTTTGTCTCAAACAATCCTAATCTGGAAAAAATATCTACTGGAACTTTCAAAAACATAACAACCGGAAGCATGTAGGTATATTTGTATATTATGTATCGGCATATTATATTTTTGTACTGTTGTAATGAAAATAAAAGATATTCTCTCAGCAGAGAGATACAATTGTTCATCTTCAAAAGCTCACTGCAAGTCAGTCATTGAAAATCAATGATATCAGTTCATTTTATATTAATCTAACCAACTAAAATATCTGATATCTATGATTCTAATCATGAATTTGTTTTTCAAATGTTCTTAAACAAATATTATAGTATTCATTCTAAGCATTCTAAGCCAACTAATAATTGGAAAAACGGCAAAATCAAACAGTAATTTATGTCATACAGCTTCTTAAAATGCAGTAAACGCAATCATCAACTATACAAAAAAAAATATCCAATCCCGAAGCCCACAACATAAGCGTGAATACAATCAATATAATAATAATAATTATTATTTTAACAAGTTTGTCGAACTACAAAAAAAACATTACACATCTAAACTTGAACAATCCAAAACAATTGAAAGCATGTCGTTTCAATATAAATTCAGATCAAATCCATACTGTATTATGTGATAATGCAGTTATTACCGATGAACGAGAATGGTTCTATAAATATTTTTCTTTATTGGTATACAAATTTCTAACTCAATTTCTTCCTATTCTAAATATTTTTTTGGTTATCCGCACTTGGCGGATAACCTCTTGTTATTGTCAGGATCTTTTTTTTTTTCTCTTTTTTTTTCTATTTTCTTCTTTCTTTCCATGAATTTTGTTGGTCGCATATCTCTAATTTTGGGCAACATATGATTGTATAACTTTTTCATAAGATTGATATGTAGCTGTAGATGTGCAAGAAACTTTTATTTTCAAATTTCGAGTCGCGCAGCGTAAGTTACGCGCGATTTTGTGAATTTCAATGATTGATCATAGAATAAAAACTAAAAGTCATTTTGTATTGAAACTTGGTGAAAATTTAAGTCATATCATGCGCAAACTTTCTATGGATTAAAAATAGCTTGTTTTACAAAAAGTTACGCGCGCACGCATTTCAAAAATTCCCAAGCGTGCGCAATTTTTTTACGCGCGCGTGCGCACGTAGCGCAAAAACATCTTTTTTTTGCTTGATTTTTGTTTTTTCAGCCTTTTCTAGTAAATTTATAAATTTTCAATCAATTTGGACTTAAAATCACGTCACACGAGCACGTAGAATTGGATAATTTGCGCGTGTTTTTGATGAAAAACTTCAAAAAATCGTCAAAATTAGACCTTTTTTTAACCAGTCATAAATTCTAAACTATGTGGTGAACTTTTTTAAAATTACATATTCTGGAAGTAGATGAGTTGTGTTTCTCGAATCATGCATTGATATTGCTAACCGGACATTGTGACGTCATCGTATGGCCACCCAAATATAAGATATAGGATTTTTGTCTCTTTCGCATAGCTCATCACATTTAATAGAGCGCATCTCCACTTATCCGTATTCCATTTCCCCCCATTTTGTTATATTGTCTAGGCCAATCAATTATCTTTCGCATAATTTACCATTTTTTAAATTGTGATGACGTCATCATGTCCAAAAGCGTCAATAACTTGGGTCCTTTATTTTCACCTATTCTGCACTGTATGTAGTACGTATACAGAATACAGTGTATACCGTATATACTTTGACGTGACGCAAAATAGAGAGCGCAATAACATTTTTTCAATAGCATAATCGTTTTTTTGCGCGCAATATTCTAACGTATGACGTGCACGTGGCGTTTGCGCTGCGGATAACCTAACTCGTTCGTAGTGACGAGTTCAAATCTAGTTTAAAATTATGTCTGCTCCATCTCCAATTTCGTTCTTTTTAAATCCTGTAACCGAAGTTTGTACAATTATTTTAAATGTAGATTTTAAGAAGGATAGTGGCCATGATTCCGTTACACCAGTTAAAGTTAATATCTCTAATTTATAATAAACTTTAAATGTTATTAAAATATCAAAAATTATAGCAAGACCAACTCGCTAATTATAGACCAATTTTTCTGCTTCCAGTATTATTTAAAATCATAGAAAAATGTATGTACTCAATATAGTGTAAATAATTTATGTTATCATACGATACGATATATTCTTGACGGTTTTTCGATGTTCCTTTCACGAACAATTCTTTAGAAGGATGATTACCTGTAATTAGACCTATAGGGCCAGGTCATTCTAATTGATGGTGTCTTGTCTTCTTTCTCTCCAAATTGCCTCTTTTATGCGTCTACTGTAGGTATCCAATTTATTACATGAATGGAGTGGGCTGCATGATCTGCTAAGACTGATTTACTAATTCTCTTTTCGATTCTCTGTAGTTTTGGCGAGCGTAATTTGTTCTCCGTTGTGTTACCTTTTCCGTTTCTTTTTTTGTGTTCTTTTAATCTTATACCGACGCATCGACTCGTTTCACCTATGTAAGTGTGTTCGCAATTTGTACAAGGAATTTCGTATACGCAGTTAACTACTTTAGTCTTATCAATCCGAGCTTTGGAGTGGACATGTATTTGGCAGAGGTGAAGAATGAAGTTTTATGGCGTTGTTAATGCCACACTCTTTAAACACTCTACTAACTCGTTCAGATAGACCTGCATCATAAGATATGACAAATAAACTTTTTTTTGTATCTGTGATGTTTCCTTTTGTTTAAATTCTATTTGTTATTTTGCATGACCAACTAAGATATCCGCATCTGGCAAGTGCTTATTTAATGTTACCCTCTTCTGTTTATCTATCCTCATTTTTATGTAACGATGGCGTTCATACGGTCAAAAAGTGTTTTGCAATCCCTATTATGTTGATGTATTGGATGGTGAGACTCAAAATGAAGGTATTGGTCCGTATGAGTGGGTTTTCTATATACGAGTAGTTTTACAGATTGATTAGGTTGCCGGACAATAAGAGAATCAAGCAACGGTATTTGGTTATCATAAGTGAACTTGATGTTTACAGCTGGGTCAGATAAATTTATGTGTTTCGTTAAAGTATCCACTTAATATTGTTAGATTATTTTTAGGATGTCATCAACATACCTTTTCCAAAGACGAGGTTTACATCCAATTGGTGCTGCCAGTGGCAATAGCTTTTGTTCTAGGAATTCTAAATTAAACAAAATATCCATACATTTATTCAATTTTCAACAGTTTACATAGTTTATGGGTTAAGATACACAGAAGTCAAAATGGCTTGTCTTTGTATTCCCAAGCATAAACATAAAACATAGACAGACGCATTACATTAACAAAAAATGACGTTTTAAGACAGAAAGAGAAAAACAAACAAAGTGAGATTAACCAAAATATTGTGCAGTAGCATTAATAGCTACCGTATAGCAATATGTTTCAAATATCATCTTTTTAATATTGTAATTTAGCATAGGGAGCGAGGTCATGTGATTTTGTTCTAGAGTAGACTGGAGTTTATTCCAGTAAGATGGTCTTTCAATGAAAATTGATCTTTTATTTATTTCTAGTCTACTGTGTTGAATATATATCTTATTTGCGTTTCTTAATGTCTTTAAGCGATCATTTTTAGGATTTTTAAATTGATTTAAAAATCAATCAGGTTGTTTATAGGAATGGGAAGTTCTTGGAGATGATATTTGAACATAAAGCTTGCAATTTGAATTATATTTTTATCGTATATATTTAACATCTTTAAACTTGTTAATCGTGGTTTGGAGGCTGTTCTCATCGGTGAGTTTGTAATCATTCTAGCTATACGTTTTTGTAATTTATTTATTTTTTCTAAGTTTGTTGTATCATGGATTAAAGAATAGAATTCTTTAATACATTGTTTTATATTCATTTCCCCATATTATATTGCTGTAATAGAGCTGTGTGGTAGGCTATATATTCTAAATACACTGTGTCATCGATGTTTAATTGAGTTCTATTTTTTAATCACTATTTTCTTAAAGTCTAGATCTTATGACAGATAGTGAATCTTCAACTGGGATGTTGGTGAACAAGGATACTACATCATGTGAATTGAAGATTTCATCTTCTTCTATTATGACTTCTGCTAATTGTTGTGTTAAAAGTTTCGAATTTTTAATGTGATATTGTGTGCTTCCTACTAATGGGGAAAGGATGTAAGCAAACAGTCTTGGATGTTTCAATATGCTATGGATCCTTGTAGTCTACTATGGGCCTATGTTTTCTGCCTTCTTTATGTATTTTGTAGTGGCATAAACAAGTGGAATGTTTTTTACAGTTAGGAAAGAGTCATATTGACTTCTAATAAATTGAGAAGAGAAGAGAATTGAAAAATAATTATATTTTTAAAACATATCAAACACAATTAGAATAATGGATAAGGTTAATAAGCATTTTTTCCTAAATGTAGGCCCTACGTTGCTTACCCTTTATAATTCATATTCACAATACTGCAACATTATTTAGGCAATCAACTACTAGTCAAACTTAATAAGTATAGGATATAGAATAAATACACTCCATTCCGAGCCCCATCTTATATATGCTTTAAACAACTTAAAATAGTAAAGTTACAAGCTCCAAAGGTCCAAATAGCAATATTTATGTTTAAGTATTATCAAAACCAACTCTCTGCTTCTATGCTTGATGTTCACAAATTTTGATACAACCCATGATTACAATTTTTTTTAATGTATTTATTCTGGTTTATTAAAACAAAGACATGGCCATACAAAACTCAAGTGCGCCCAATAACATTAACATAAGATATATACCAAAAACCTAGCAAAATTTACACAAACATCCAATATGAATATATATATATATGCTCTGCTAACTTTTCTGGCTGTTTACTTTATCGTTTTGATTTAGCTTTTCGCTTTTTATTTTTGTATCTCCATTGAGATCCAGCCACTGATACCCACAGCATTGTCATTTTTTTCAGTAATTTGCATTTGGATTTATATATATATATATATATATATATATATATATATATATATATATATATATATATATATATATATATAAATCAATGATGTTGGGTAGCACTGTGTAAATTATATATAAATCATATCTCATAAATCAGTGCTCATATTTGGAACATGATTGGCGAAAGTTCCTTATTTTTTAGTTGTATGAAAAAATGTCTCTGGCGGGATTCGATTCGATTCGAACAGTATGATTTATATATAATTTACACAGTGCTACGCAACATATCATTGATTTACATATTATACACAATATTATGTAAAAAACCGTTGCGAATTAAAGTTGGAATTTATTCTGACTTGTTAAGCCTCCACTGATTGTGAGGGCATTTGTTGTATGAGAGAATGTATCTGGTGGGTGAAAATCTGTGATAATACCATACATGGCTCTGTGGCCTAGTGGTATGATACTCGCCCTGTAAGCGAGAGGTTGCAGGTTCGAATCCCGCCAGAGAAAAATACGGAACTTTCGCCAATGAGCTATGCTCGACGCGATTATGAGATCATGTTCCGAAAATGAGTACTGTTTCTATAATTTACAGTATGATTTATATATATATATATTGACTTTTTCTCATTCTCACAGATTATATATATATATATATATATATATATATATATATATATATATATATATATATATATATATATATATATATATATATATATAAATCAATGATGTTGCGTAGCACTGTGTAAATTATATATAAATCATACTGTAAATTATAGAAACAGTGCTCATATTCGGAACATGATCTCATAATCGCGTCAAGCATAGCTCATTGGCGAAAGTTCCATATTTTTTTTTTTTTAGTTGTATGAAAAAATGTCTCTGGCTGGATTCAAACCTGCAACCTCTCGCTTACAGGGCGAGTATCATACCACTAGACCACAGAGCCATGTATGGTATTATCACAGATTTAAAAAACCGTTGCGAATTAAAAGTTGGAATTTATTCTGACTTGTTAAGCCTCCACTGATTGTGAGGGCGTTTGTTGTATGAGAGAATGTATCTGGTGGGTGAAAATCTATGATAATACCATACATGGCTCTGTGGTCTAGTGGTATGATACTAGCCCTGTAAGCGAGAGGTTGCAGGTTCGAATCCAGCCAGAGACATATTTTCATACAACTAAAAAAAAAATAAAAAAAAAATATGGAACTTTCGCCAATGAGCTATGCTCGACGCGATTATGAGATTATGTTCCGAATATGAGCACTGTTTCTATAATTTACAGTATGATTTATATATAATTTACACAGTGCTACGCAACATCATTGATTTATATATATATATATATATATATATATATATATATATATAATCTGTGAGAATGAGAAAAAGTCAATATATATATATATATATATAAATCATACTGTAAATTATAGAAACAGTACTCATTTTCGGAACATGATCTCATAATCGCGTCGAGCATAGCTCATTGGCGAAAGTTCCGTATTTGTCTCTGGCGGGATTCGAACCTGCAACCTCTCGCTTACAGGGCGAGTATCATACCACTAGGCCACAGAGCCATGTATGGTATTATCACAGATTTTCACCCACCAGATACATTCTCTAATACAACAAATGCCCTAACAATCAGTGGAGGCTCTGTGGTCTAGTGGTATGATACTCGCCCTGTAAGTGAGAGGTTGCAGGTTCGAATCCAGCCAGAGACATTTTTTCATACAACTAAAAAAAAAAAATATGGAACTTTCGCCAATGAGCTAGCTATGCTCGACGCGATTATGAGATCATGTTCCGAATATGAGCACTGTTTCTATAATTTACAGTATGATTTATATATAATTTACACAGTGCTACGCAACATCATTGATTTACATATACACAATATTATTTAAAAAAACCGTTGCGAATTAAAAGTTGGAATTTATTCTGACTTGTTAAGCCTCCACTGATTGTGAGGGCGTTTGTTGTATGAGAGAATGTATCTGGTGGGTGAAAATCTGTGATAATACCATACATGGCTCTGTGGTCTAGTGGTATGATACTCGCCCTGTAAGCGAGAGGTTGCAGGTTCGAATCCAGCCAGAGACATTTTGTCATACAACTAAAAAAAAAAATATGGAACTTTCGCCAATGAGCTATGCTCGACGCGATTATGAGATCATGTTCCGAATATGAGCACTGTTTCTATAATTTACAGTATGATTTATATATATATATATATATATATATATATATTATATATATTTTTTATTTATATATATATATTTTATACTTAGTACAGCTGTACATATAGTTTCTACATTCATCACACCATTTTCTAGAAAGTTTAAATTTTGTCTATAGATAATATAGCTATACACATTATTTCAAGTTTAAAATAAGTGAGTTTATTACTGTAACAATGTGTTAAAGCCCTATGACCTACCTTTTTTTCGACCTAATTTAAGGTCACAAACTACATTTTATGTAAAAATAAATACTATATGATCCTATTTTTATAACTTTTTTCGTCTTTAAACTGTTAAAAATGTGAAAAATAAGTTGATTCTAATAATTTAATCGGCCCGCTAAATCCCACAAGGCATTGATATTTTCATGTTGATATGGATGCGATCAGTTTCGGTCAGCGATCGTGAAAACAAATAAGAGAACCATAACTTTTCTGCGAAAATACCAGGTCTTCTTCCATTTTGTATTAACGGATTCTGCCAAAAAAAGGAAAGAAAATTATTTCAGCAATGAGACAACGTCGGGCTAAGCATTATAGCAAGCGTACGATGTTCGTACGTTACCGTTATCTTTTGAACATAATTAACCTTAGAACGTACATTTAAGACAAGACTTGGTTTAATGTTTTTAAAATTATATGTATATCTACATTATTTTTACAAAACGACAACATTTTCAGGTCTTGGGGATTTAACTAAAAATGAATACTTTTATATTTGTTTCGTAAACATACAACATGAGTATTTATATTAATTTTTACATAAAATGTAGTTTTTTACCTTAAATTAGGTAAAAAAAAAACGTAGGTTTCAAAATGGTGGCCACTTGCCATGGTCGAAAAAAATGGCACCAAAGTTTTTCTGAGTCAGAAAAACGTTGGTGCCGACAATTAACATCAACATTCTACAAGTGCCTTTTTTTCGACATAAGCTCCTGGACTATATACTTGTATTTGCATTTAATTTAATTTAAATTTTATTTATTTTATCGTAATGGCTCGTATGGTAAACAAAATAGTAAATCTTGTTCTATAAAAGGCAATCGAGATATATGCATAATTATGACGTTTTGACAAATTTCATAATAGTGTTTACTTTACTAAGAAACCTAAGTCAATCGCCATGGTCTTTCAAAGATTTGCTTGCAGTTTCACTTCAAATGTGTTTATAATTTTGGAATAATGTTGTCCTAGATTTTTATTTGGAAACAGTCTGCAGAGCATACCAGCAAGAGCTTTTCAAGGAAAATATTTTAAAGAGATGTAAGTATTTCCTCACTGCTAAGCTAACCATCGTCGAATATCAATTAACTTTTGGTTAATTTTGCTTTTTTCTAAATGTAAAAAAAAAATGAAATCAATTTAGGCATAATTAATTTTACTATCGATAGTTATTTGGAAAGATGATGGAGCAAATGTTTTACAACCAATGTATATTATTCTATGCAAAGTATTCTTACAAGTTATTTATGTATTTTTTTATAGCTCACTCGCAGAAAACAAAATTCGATTTATAGATAAGGATGCCTTCGTTGCTGTGGACACTATCCGTCTACTGTGAGTTTGGTGCATGCGTAAACCAATTTTAAAATAATCTTATATAAGCATTTTTTTTATAATAAATAAACAGTAATGCAAAAATAAAAGATTTATATACAGTTTTGTAGTTATAAATTGTCTCACTTCTCCACAGTAACACATTTTAGTATACACCTGTAAAACCAGAATTTGTTTTAGATATTATTATAATCTTATTAATTAAACGTATTCGTTATAATGATTATGATATCGTAAAAGAAGGAAAAGTCATTATTAATACAGTGCATTAAATGATTCTTTACGTAGACAATTTACGAACAACCAACTTACGGAACTACCAAACATTGTTAACTCACGAATAGAATTTTTACTGTAAGTGTTTATGTTCTTTTTCTTTTGTTGGTAACTTACAATCTTTTGAACTGGTGGTAGTACATTCAATACATAATAAATGGTAAACAAATAATGAATGTTTATGAGTGTAATGGTACAAATAATAGCTTAAGGTGAATGATGAAAGGTAATTTTTAACCCTTCATCATTCACAAAATGCCATTATTTCATTACACAAATATAAAACATTTACTATTTGTTTCATGTAACATCTAAATAGATTCATGTCATGTTAATCAAATAAAATATAGCCCAAGCTAAGGGCTACATTTGAGTCACATTGATTAAAACAGTAACATTTTGATTTTAATAATATTATATTAAATTTTATATTTATATGGATTTTATAAACACACCTACGTTAGTGTTAACTTTGTCAACAAACGACGGAACAATCCTTGGCCTAGCAAGGCTAAAACGCCTAGACTAGGCTTAGCATAATACCAACAGGCCTAGGCCAAGGCTAGTACTAGCTAGGCCTAGGCTGGAAGGCAACTTTGACAGACAACTGTTACTCATCTAGGCTAATTATGTTTTTCCGACGATTCCACGTCTTGTAGGGATGTTCCTATTAATTAATCAAAATCCTACAAATGATATAAAACTAATAAGTGCATTTTTGATCTAAATTAGTACATATATCTGTCTAGAAAAGTACTTCCTTTGCGGAAAACCAGTCATAACATTCAAATCGCGGCGAAAGTACGAACTAGGTGGCATCAAAATCAATAATATAAACAAAATATTTTCCCAAACGCAAAAAGGTTTTTTTTTGTACACGAAAAAGTACTATTAAACGATCGTTTAATAGTTCGTACTATTGCACGCCATGTGACCCACAGTCGTAAAATCAAATTATATAATATTCAATTTGGAAGGATAATAACTAAAACAAAATTACAAACCTGATATCTTGATTTATCACCGGACAATTTAGAGAGTTTAATATACTGAAAGATAAAGGCGAATGCATTTATAGTCAGTTCATATCTTTGTGTATTAGAAGCAACTCACTTAATCGCAAATTTATGAAATGCTCTACCAATATTAAATGTTGTCTCTTTAGGTCTTACTGTTTTAATATTAATCCGGCAGCCTATGAAGATTTGTTTAGCATTGCGAGTACAAAAGGTCTGAGGCTAATTAGCATTTTAATTAGCATGGTCGAGTACATCGATGAAACTTTTGACAATACAATAAGTACATTTACCTAACTGAGAAAACGTCATTCTTAAGTGCCAAATCCTGTACCATGACCCCTTAAGAAAGGGTCAAAAGTCAATATATGTCCCACCTAGAATTAATTAACATAATGAGTACACATGTAAAACAAATGCAAAAATGTTTCTTTTTAGAGTCTAATTGAAGATCCGTCATTCTTAAGTGTCAACTCCTGTACCTAGTCCACTTAAGTCTAATAATCTAATGAGTGACCTTTTGTTAGTATTATGATACCACAGTAGTTACGTATTTTGTTCAGTCAAACAATCGGCAATACATTATTTTGATGCCTTCTTACGCACTGTGTATCTTTTAGAGATTTAAGCTGGAACAATCTGACATCATTAGAAGACGGCCGGATACCTCCAGTTCAGAACATACTATTACACAAAAATAAAATTCAGCACATTTCCAAAAATATCTTTTCTGATATGGAATCCCTTGAGAGGCTGTAAGTATAATCATCATTTCGATTGACGAATGTTTAAGAAAGACAAGACTCTCCTTCACCAAAATACTGGTGGTGGAAAACGTCTTCTCAGATATGGATTTAAAACGTGTACATGTCTTGCTCATGAAAAATAATCTAAACAAGTTATAATTCCTTTAAAAGCTTCATTTAAAACATAATGTTTTAGTCTTCAAACCTATCTAAAACAATGCTTAATCTATAATAATTTTTTGTTAGAATGCTAATGGGAAACAGCATTACCTCTATAGAAGAAGGGGCATTTAGTGGAACTAATCTTCAGTTTCTGTAAGTTAATTACAATATTGGTCCCGTGTACATAATAGTGCACGTTAAATAACTTTCTACACTATTCAATAGAAAAAAGTTATCCGTGTTTTTTTTTATAGATTACCTGAAAGTTGCATGCAGCATTTGTATGTTTTAAAGAAAAGCACTGGAACATTTTAAGAATAGTAAATGCTATTTTGACGTAAAGCGAGCAAACATTTTTTTTAATTTTTAGAGCTGCTATTTACATATCAGACGATGCTGATGACGATGACGATGATTATGATGATGATGACGACGATTATGACGATGACGCCGTTGAACTTAAATGATAAAGTCATTCATGTGTTCATTATTTTTTTCTCCAGCTTCCTTTATGGGAATGAAATTGCTAACATTACCTATCAAACATTAACAACCAATGGTAAAACGCTGAAATACATGTGAGATTTGTTACTATTTTAAAATAAGTAAAATAATACATTTTTGATCTGTGTTATAGACGTTTTAATTAATTAGAAACCTAACCAAAACAAAGATATTTCAAACTAATGACATTTTTTTTTCAGATATCTATTTGACAATAAATTAGACAAGATCGGGGAAAATGCTTTGTCAAATATGAAAGAAAATGGAACAATGTAAGGAAAAAAAAACACATTATTTCGTAACTATCTTGTTCATTATCTAAAACTATTAGTATCATCATTTTCCATTATGTCACTGAACTCGCATGTACTTAATACAACCTTATCTTTATTTAGATATCTGAACTGCGGTGGACTACAATCACTCCCGAATGGTATTGAAAAAAATATAAAAACGTAAAGTACTTATTTATTTTTTGTTAATTATAATGTAGGTAGGTACTAACGTAAATCATATTTTGCAAATCATGAGTTATATATAATATATATATATATATAAGATCGTTTAACGTGAAACACCGTGAAATAGACGCCCGTGTTCTATCTAATTCATAAATATATATTCGCTCTTGATTTCAATTGAGCACATTTGCTGACTCAACGAATCTATATATATATATATATATTCTCTGGTGCGTGTGCGTACAACTGAGGACTAGTGCTGTTCCGCCGTACCACGCCGAGAATGTTAAAGAGTCGCTATCCAATCGAGTTCAAACAATACCATGAAAGCCCCCAGTGGACTAATGGTTAGGACATCTGCATATCAAGCAGGCGTTCCGAGTTCGAGTCTCGGTTGGGGCGACTTTTTCTCATTCTCACAGATTTCCTCATCTTTATCGTTTCAAATTAATTAATTACATTTCAGTATATCACCGGGCGGTTTAGAATTAATGTTCTTTGCCTGATTTGTTTATATATATAAAAGTATCTCTTCAGAGATCCCGCCTCGTGAATAAAAATACTGTAAGATGAGGGCGTATCAATTTGATCTCAGGTGCGCGTGCGTACAACTGAGGACTAGTGCTGTTCCGCCGTACCACGCCGAGAATGTTAAAGAGTCGCTATCCAATCGAGTTCGAACAATACCATGAAAGCCCCAGTGGTCTAATGGTTAGGACATCTGCATATCAAACAGGCGGTCCGAGTTCGAGTCTCGGTTGGAGCTTTTTCTCATTCTCACAGATTTCCTCATCTTTATCGTTTCAAATTAATTAATTAAATTTCAGTATATCACCGGGAGGTTTAGAATTAATGATATGTATATATAAACACATCAGGCAATGAACATTAATTCTAAACCGCCCGGTGATATACTGAAATTTAATTAATTAATTTGAAACGATAAAGATGAGGAAATCTGTGAGAATGAGAAAAAGTCGCCCCAACCGAGACTCGAACTCGGACCGCCTGCTTGATATGCAGATGTCCTAACCATTAGACCACTGGGGCTTTCATGGTATTGTTCAAACTCGATTGGATAGCGACTCTTTAACATTCTCGGCGTGGTACGGTGGAACAGCACTAGTCCTCAGTTGTACGCACGCGCACCAGAGATCAAATTGATACGCCCTCATCTTTCAGTATTTTTATTCAAGAGGCGGGATCTCCGAAGAGATAGTTTTATATATATAAAAATATCAGGCAATGAACATTAATTCTAAACCGCCCAGTGATATACTGAAATTTAATTAATTAATTTGAAACGATAAAGATGAGGAAATCTGTGAGAATGAGAAAAAGTCGCCCCAACCGAGACTCGAACTTGGACCGCCTGCTTGATATGCAGATGTCCTAACCATTAGACCACTGGGGCTTTCATGGTATTGTTCTAACTCGATTGGATAGCGACTCTTTAACATTTTCGGCGTGGTACGGTGGAACAGCACTAGTCCTCAGTTGTACGCACGCGCACCAGAGATTAAATTGATACGCCCTCATCTTTCAGTATTTTTATTCACGAGGCGGGATCTCAGAAGAGATACTTATATATATATATAAACACATCAGGCAATGAACATTAATTCTAAACCACCCGGTGATATACTGAAATTTAATTAATTAATTTGAAACGATAAAGATGAGGAAATCTGTGAGAATAAGAAAAAGTCGCCCCAACTGAGACTCGAACTCGGACCGCCTGCTTGATATGCAGATGTCCTAACCATTAGACCACTGGGGCTTTCATGGTATTGTTCAAACTCGATTGGATAGCGACTCTTTAACATTCTCGGCGTGGTACGGTGGAACAGCACTAGTCCTCAGTTGTACGCACGCGCACCAGAGATCAAATTGATACGCCCTCATCTTTCAGTATTTTTATTCACGAGGCGGGATCTCCGAAGAGATACTTTATATAATATAAACACATCAGGCAATGAACATTAATTCTAAACCGCCCGGTGATATACTGAAATTTAATTAATTAATTTAATCACCATTGTTGGTGTACGTTGCTGATGGAGATTACGCCATTGTTGGTGTACGTTGCGGTTGGAGGTTGCGCCATTGTTGGTGGTGTATTTGCTGTTGGAGGTTACACCATTGTTGGTGTACGTTGCTGTTTGAGGTTACGCCATTGTTGGGGTACGTTATTATTGGATGTTACACCATTGTTGGTGTACGTTGCTGTTGGATATCACGCCATTGTTGGTGTACGTTGCTGTTAGAGGTTACGTGATTGATGGTGTACGTTGCTGTTGGAGGTTGTGCCATTGTTGGTGGTGTACGTTGCTGTTGGAGGTTATGCAATTGTTGGTGTACGTTGCTGTTGGAGGTTACGCCATTGTTGGTGTACGTTGCTGTTGGAGGTTACGCAATTGTTGGTGTACGTTGCTGTTGGAAGTTACGCCATTGTTGGTGTACGTTGCTATTATAATAATAATAATAATAATAATAATAATAATAATAATAATAATAATAATAAGATTTTTATAGCGCACATACCACTCCAGAGTGCTCAAGGCGCATTTAAAAATAAAAAAGAAATAAATCATACAAATTCCTGGCAAATAAAATGCAATTTCTAGGAGGTTACGCCATTGTTGGTGTACGTTGCTGTTGGAGGTTACGCCATTGTTTGTGGTTACGTTGCTATTGGAGGTTACGTCATTACTGGTGGTTACGCTGTTGTTTCAAGTCCGGCGTAATAGCAAAACTAATCTAATTAATTATTTTAATCGGTTGTTACCAATAATTTTGAATCATAAAAGAATAAAGGAGGTCACTCCAGAAATTGTAATTGATTGTTTGTTTTATTCGAGTGGACCGTGGTATCCACAGATCCTCCCCAAAGGGAAAAAACCCAAGAACAGATTTCCGTTACATTTGTGGCAGCAGTGGGATTGGTCGTGTTGCGGAAGGAATTACTCACACGATCGAACAATTACAAGAGTCATTAGATGCTATTCAGAGGAGATAAACCGACTGTAGAACGAGGTGACGGACATGGACCTGGCGCAGCCGTTAAGCTCCAGTATTGGAGGAGAAATACTGGTGGTAGCGGACGTGCACCTTTAGCGAGAGATAGTTTGGAACAGAGGACAGAGGAGGCCGATAGTTTGGAGATATTAGGGTCCCCTGTTGGAAAGTCGACAGGAAAAAGAAGGTCGCAGCCGACCGAAGTTGACACCTTTACCCCACCCTGGCCGTTGACACGGAGCGGAAGCGATGCAGAAGAGGGTTGGAAAGAAACTCTGATGCCAGAAACCAGTCATACACCCAGATAGGTTTGAAGGAAAGGCGCCTTGCAGTGATTATCTCCAACACTTTTGCGACTGCGTGGAGGCGAACGGATGGATTGAGGATCGGAACAAGCCGGAGCATTCCTCAAAGCCAGCCTAAAAGGACCTGCCTTGAAGGTACTGGCTGTGGCCCCAGAGCGAGAGTTAACCTATGTTTAACTGATAGCGGCCTTGGAACACAGATTTGGTCCAGAAAAGAAAACAGAAAACTTCATAATGGAACTGAGACTCAGGAGACAGAAACCCAACGAGACATTACATGAGCTCGGGCAGGCCATCCGAGAGTTATCCAACCTGGCATACCCGGAATTTCCGAAAGCAGGAGTAGAACGGTTGGCAAAAAGACACCTTGGTGACACCGTGGGAAGAGCAGAGATTAGAGAAGGAATTTTCAAAGCGTCTCCGGCCACACTGGATGATGCCCTTGGAGCAGCGCTATCCATGGACAGTTTCCTCAAGCTGGAAGAGCAACGGCACCCACGAGCACCCCGAAATACCTACGGCCGATCACAAACGAACCTCACCAAAGGCAGGAAGATTTTGAAGAAAGAATGGAGAGATGGATGTCACAGGTAGAGGTACGCATGCTGCCCCACTCGACAGAACAACAGACGACGAGGAGGCGGGGTAAACCATGGGAAACAAGAGATGAAAGACAGGAGAGAGTGCGTAAGAGTGTCTGTTATAATTGCCAACAGAAGGGCCATCTCGCCAGACAGTGCCGAAACAGAGTGACGGATTCGGGAAATGAAGAGCAGCCGACTCAAGGGGTCGAGAAGAGACTGGAAGAGATCGAAGGCCCAGTGAACCAAAGAAAAAGAGGAGCTACTCCTTCGCACAAACCACAAACCACACCTCCACCCAAACAGTAAACCAACTTGAAAAAAAAAACCAGAATACTCCAAATACCACCCTAGCGAAGTTCTATACGTAGGAGCCACTGTCAACGGGACGAGAACAACACTACTAGTTGATGCTGGAGCATCGGATACAGTACTATCATCCCGATCGTACTACGAAATATCGACGGAATGCCGACCGGAGTTCAGACGAGATTTACGAGAATGCCAACAAGCGGACGGCATTCGTTTAAACACTATAGGACGTACCTGGGTAGGGTTACAAGTTGGCCACACTTTTAGGGTGACGGAAGTAGTGTTCGCAGATTTAAAAGTCTCGGGAGTACTAGGGATGAATTACCTACTAGGCACAGAAGCGGCACTAGACCTTTGTAGGCTACAACTGAAGGTGGGTGGAGAGGTGTGATCGAACTGCTAGGATCTGATGAGACACGATTCTCACCTAACATAATCGTACGAGACACTACGGTTATCTTGCCAGGGCACGAACACATAAACCTGAGACGAATCCAGACACAACCTACCAACACGGAGACAGGCCTGATAGAGCCATATCGTGAAGAAGAGCTAGCTGGACAAGGATTCATTATGGCGAGAACGGTAGTGAATGCAAAGCAGGAGGCACTACCACTACGAATCTTTATTCCAGGTGTCAAAAAGAGGATACTACGCGCTGGGACGACATTCGGAAAGCTGTATCCGGTATCTTCAGACCAGGTTGAAACTCGTACCCCTCATCCGGAGGATGCTGAGCCCCGACAGCGATCTTTCCCAGAACACCTGGAGGACTTTTTAGGCCAAAGCGTGACCGCTTTAGAGCCGCAATACCACATGCAGGTGGCGTCTTTATTAGCTAGCTTCCAAGACGTCTCCCCGGTGGCTGAACTCAGTTACGATCAAGGACGCTTACCCAATCCCTAGAATCAACAACTCCTTAGATGCGCTTTCGGGTGCCAAATGGTTTTCGACACTGGACTTGGCTTTAGGATACTGGCAAGTGGAGTTGGATAACGATGCGAAAGATAAAGATCGTCCACCGTCCCATGTTAAAAACATGGCAATGCAGATGGGCTGTCCAGAAAACCGTGTGTGTCGTGTGGAATTGACGAGACGATGGCGAGTAAGAAAGAGTTGGCCTGGAAGGCGGTAGAAGTGGAGATGGAAGAAGCCAGAGGAAGGTCTTCATTACGGCTAGTCCAATTTCAGCCGACGTGGAAGAACGCAGACATCCAACAGTCCCAGATGACAGATGATGTCATTCGATGGGTCATGTGATTCCTAGAGAGAAGAGAGCCCCGACCAAAGTTCGAAGAGATCGCCGGGTTACAAGCTGATTACAAGAAGAGTTACTGGCAGAACTGGAACTTGTTGGAAGTAAGAGATGATGTGTTATATCGCCGGTGGGAATCCGACGATGGTAAAGGAATAACCTGGCGACTGGTGCTTCCTGAATCAATGCGGTCTCCTGTTCTCGAAGAGCTCCATGGGGAAAAGACTGGTGGACACTTATGAGTGGTTAAAACGACAGGAAAATTGTTCCAGCGTTATTTCTGGCCGAAAATGGGAGCATGGGTCTGGAGCAAAAACTGTAGGGAGATCACCGAAACTTCAATGTAAGTGGCATGGGACATACCTAATTATCAAGAAGCTATCTGAGGTGGTGTACCGGATTCAAGAAGGACCGAGAAAGAAATCAAAGTTCGTACATGTGGACCAAATGAAGCCATATGAGGGTGAGGAGATTGCCCTCTGGGATATTCCCCCAGGAGAAGAGAGTTCGTTGGTTCGGGTGACACAGGAAGCCGTCGCCGAAGGTACCGAGACACCAACAGTCGAGTCCCAGAAGAAGTGGACGGAGAAATCCAACGGCCCGAGATGCCTAAGGAAGGCCCGTTGCTTACTGCCCCAGAGGAGCCCGGTGATCAGGGAAGTACGCCTGTACCTCCACAAACCTTACGTTACGAACAATAAGTAGCTAGGTAGTCTCGCCGTTTATGTTTTACATAATGTTGCTTTGTTTTTTTGTGTGTGATTATTTTGGGGACCGATCATTTTAGGAGGGGGTGATAATAATATAGGGGGCGGCGGATATACAGGGAGTTGAAATAAAGGAATAGCGGAGAGCAGATGTGGAAATAGAAGTAGAAAAGTTAGAGAGATCAAAACCAAAACTGTTAAAGGGAAAAACTAGACTTGGCTAATAAAAAGGAGAATTATAAAAACAGTTAAGAGTAAGTGCGATTTTTTTCGTCGTTTTGTGTTACTTTTGGAGTTATAGTTGAGCCAGAGGGTACAGCCTACTGGTTGTGTTACTATTGTAGTTATAGTTTAGCCAGAAGGTACAGCCTACTGGTTGTTTTACTATTAGAGTTATAGTGGAGCCAGAGGGTACAGCCTACTGGTTGTGTTACTATTGGAGTTATAGTTGAGCCAGAAGGTACAGCCTACTGGTTGTGTTACTATTGGAGTTATAGTTGAGCAAGAGGGTACAGCCGACTGGTAGTGTTAATATTGGAGTTATAGTTGAGCAAGAGGGTACAGCCTACTGGTTGTGTTAATATTGGAGTTATAGTTGAGCCAGAGGGTACAGCCTACTGGTTGTGTTGCTATTGGAGTTATAGTTGAGCCAGAGGGTACAGCCTACTAGTCGTGTTACTATTGGAGGGATAGTTGAGCCGGAGGTTACACCACTGTTGGTGGTTACGTTGCTATTGGAGGTTACACCATTGTTGGTGTACGTTGTTGTTGGAGGTTACGCCATTGTTGGTGTACGTTACTATTGGAGGTTACACCATTGTTGGTGTACGTTGCTGTTGGAGGTTACACCATTGTAGGTGTACGTAGCTGTTGGAGGTTACGTCATTGTTGGTGTACGTTACTATTGGAGGTTACACCATTGTTGATGTACGTTGCTGTTGTTCGATCAACAAGCAATCTATCTACATCAATTTAAGGGAGAAGGTATCAAGTTCAAGGTTTACAAATGGGGGAGGTGTATGTAGGCAGCCTGTAGCAAGTGTTTATGTTATATGAGCATTTTAGATGATGTTTACATCACAGAACAATGGATTGAATAAATTAAAAAACATACTGGTAATAGAAAAAACTAATGTATTGTAAAAATATTGTATAAAGTATTTTTAAATACTTTATACAATATTTTTACAAAAATTATTCTCTATTGTTATAAATCATTAAAATAATTTATAACAATAGAGAATAATTTTTTATATAAATTAATACTGGCTGAAGTACCAATTGTATTACTGAATTATTAATCGTTCAATGTTGAAAAAATAAATAATATTTAATAATATGGAAAAAAATATGAAGATGTACATTATGCTTACTGTACATTCCAGATAGGCCTATTTATATGTCTATGTAATTTGATGTTTTTATTAAAAGTGTTAAAGTAGGTCAAACTATGTTTTTAGATTTATTTGATGTGGTTGTTTTATTTATAAATAACCTATCCCTTTCTACACTATCAAACTAGTTTGACAAAAAAATTTGATGTGCCCAAATATGGAGTGATATTATGCCAAAGTGTCCATATATGCACATCAAATTGTTGATTTTATTTATTTCAACAATATTTTACTAGGGTGGTTCTTCCAGTCGAAGGTGATCATTAAATAGAGAGAACCTCACAAAAATGGAATTTAAAAAGACAATAACATACAACAATTAAAAATTTAATGAAAATAAATAGAATTTATGAAAACTAACAAACTAAAATAATGGAAAAATGAATAGAATCAAAAGGGAAATCAATGAAAACAATACATTAAATGGCCATCTCTTATGAGATGGCCATGTAATAAACAAGGAAGACTTATGGTTCTTGAGCAAAAATTTGATGGAAATGGAAGATGAAGCAAGTCGGATAGTGCAGGCATGGCTTAAAAGAGACATGCATGTTTGTAATGTATATATAATAGTGTTCACTTATCAAGGACCATGCATAAATGTTATGATGTAAGATCATTGCATTGGAAAGCTATGAATTACACAGTAGTGTCACTTCCAACGCACTAGAAATACGCGGTGAAATCGAATTTGCGTTTCACGAAGTGACACTAACTGCGTTAGTGTCACTTCGTGAAACGCAAATTCGATTTCACCGCGTATTTCTAACTGCGTTAGTGTCACTTCGTAAGCGTAAACTACGTAGGGAAATGAATTTTTCGGTTTCACGAAGTGACACTAAAGTTTAACTTTAATTTACTTGGTAATTAATTAATGTGATTAAAATTAAATAAAAGTAATGGGTAGCTGGATTGTCTAGCTTTGTATGTATGTAAATTAAAATTCTTAGTGACATTTTTTTGAGGACGAAATCGTGTGTTTTGTGAATCTCGTTTCTTCAATCGCGTTTTTTCCGAAACGCTGTTTTTATCAATTACGAGGTTAGTGTCACTTCGTGGTGTCGACGACGAATAGTCTAACCAAAAACGTAATTTATCTCATATACTGTAATATTTGTGGCAAACAGTACGTCGGAGAAACAAAAAATACTCTTCGCATGAGAATGACACAACATAGATCAGCTATCAAAACATTAAATCTTGATCAACCTGTAGCCGAACATTTTAATTCAGCTGGTCACTCGATAGCAAATTTCAGAGTTATTGCAATAGACCACGATGTCGAATGGAGCGACAAAACTCACAAAGACAAAGATAACCACTGGGAATTACAACTTAAAACCACAAAACCTTTTGGACTTAACATTAGGAACATACTCCCAGATCTGTAAAATTATTCCATTGACTACCAAAATTTAAGTTTCAATATTAACCACCATTTAAGCTGTTTTTTAGTTTCATTCAAAAATTGTTTATATCTCTACAAAGCTACCTTCTTTGTTTTCTACTCTTATTCAGACTCCATCCTGTCTTCTTTTGTTTTATTTCTTTGATTCCTGTCGACACAGGGAGCACTTGCCTGCTCTTATACTATGACGTTATACAAATTCCTTCACTTGCACTGATGAAGAGCTTATTTTGGTTGACTACATAAATCACCGTGTTCATTTATTCGTTCATATGAAGGACAAACTAAGCATTGCGTAAATTTGAAAATCGCCATTTTTTTTTTACGCTGAAATTACTGTTATTCGAGAACCATCTGTGGGCATGACCTTGATGGTACTCCACTCCATAATATCTTTTTTTATCCACCAGGGTTTAATTAATCTTTTATTTAATACTTTGAATTAATCTGTAATAAATTATAAAGTGGGATACATTGTGAAAAAAAGTGAATGTTTTATTTCACCCTAAACATTTCATGCGCTTTCAGATCGAAGAGCAGAGAGCAGCTAAATAGCTCAGTTGTTTTTATATCAGCAATAACATTTACAATACAACAGTAAAACATGAATTGATTATGAATATCTTGAAATAAGGTAAAATTATTCAAGATTCGCTGTAGTTATTGGCGTACGTTAAGATAGGTATATAGCTGTCATTAATAACGCCGTGGCGTAATTGCGTTAATAACGATACTGCTTAGTTCACATAAAGGCGTATGCTACGCAATATATACGCCAAATGTATGCCGTACATGTACGTGAACTATCTCTTAGTTTAAATGCTCCAAGTGCGTTGAGTTCCTCCTGATGAGATATAAATTTAGACAAGTCACTGCGGACTTTTGCAATTTATCAGTTATAGTACCTATGTTTATACTAAGACAACAATTTTTGCAAAACTTATTGTTATTATAATTTATTGTTTACTAGTATTTGTGTTACTGAAGATACAGACATCAATGTAGACATTTCTGAAGAGATATTAAGGTATATTTATCTGGGTACTGGTATGACGTGTAATTCAGAAACGAGAATATGCAGTCCATGCCAAAAGGGAACATACAAAATAATGTCGAAACGTGAAACATCATGTAAAAAATGCCCTCCAGGTAATTTATGGCATTTATTAATTAATTTATGTCCAACATTTTAAATGACATCAAATTGTTTTCAGTTAAATAGCAAATAATATTTACATTTGACATATTTATTTAAATTTAGCAAACATTATTATCTCGTCGTTGCAGGTGGCTTCTATCAAGAAAAACGCGGAGTTATGGGAAAGATTGATTATAGAGAGACCTGTCAACAATGTCCTATTGGAAGTTTTTCAGAAAATGCAGGAGCAGCTTCTATCGCGGATTGCCAGACGTGTCCATCTGGAACCAATACAAGTGCATTTGCTAATCTAAATGCTTGTTATTGCCTCGACAAGTTCCATAGAACTGATCGGTTTGGTCCATGTATGCCTTGTCCGGAGGGCGTCACGTGTAATGAAGGATATATGAATCTAACACGTGGATACTGGTGGTCCTGGGATTTTCCTGGTGATTGTATTGTAGATGAAGAACAAAACAAAAGTTCTTGTTTGTCGGCGTACAACACATTTATAAATAATTTAAAAAACTACAATTTTCCCATTGACGATCCAAACCAACTAAAATATGCTGTATACAAAGGTCCATTACCACAAATTCACCTGTGTCCTCTAGGAAATAATAGTTGTAGCATTGGATTGGAATTAAATGACACTTGTGCTAAAGGATACACTGGTTGGCTTTGTGCAGCATGTTCAAAAGGATATTATCAGTTATTTAACGAATGTCACAAATGCCAAGGCCCTCTCCTAACTGTTGTCATATTTATGTGTGTTATTTTTGTAACGATTGGAGTTATATGTCTCATTTGGAGATTACAACAAAGGAACACCGACCACCAGCGACAAACAAAACTAGATTCATTTGTGACATATTTAAAAATTTCTATAAACTTCTATCAGGTTTTAGGTATACTGTCAGAAGTAACTGAAATTCACTGGCCTAAAAGCTATGAATTTGCTGGTAGAATACTTGAGTATTTTGACGTCATAAGATATATTAGTATGCTAAGCCCAAGATGTTTACTTAAATCTTGGAATGCATATTCGTCACTTCAAGTTGCTATTTGCACACCTGTTTTCATAGTAATAACTATGTCCGCTATTTACCTTATGTTTTATACGTGGCATACGTGTCATGGGGTAATAACTAAGAGCCGCACACGTGACAAATGTATCGTTGTGTCAATGCTACTTCTTTACCTTACATATGCAAATACATGTGCAGACATCATGGCGGTTGGACCATGGTCAATTCGTTTATATAACGTTACAGAAGATGGTAATGTCAATAAAACAGTACTAACGTCAGACTACTCGATTGATCTTGACCAAAATAATGGATCTACATATGAAGTCAACAAAACACTTGTTTACGTTTCTTTAACATACATCATTGGCTTCCCATTGGTAATAGTTCTTATGCTATACTGTCTACATGTACATTGTGATCAACATGAAGAAAACCAAGATCAAGGACGGATGATTGGTGTGAGGTTCTTTTGTGGACAATACAAGCACACATTTTGGTTTTGGGAATCATTTGAGCTGTACAACAAGGCTCTGTTGGCACTCATTTCCAACTTAAAAGATGACGTGTCATCAAGTTTGTCATACTCATTGTTTTTTACTGTCATCTTTATTGTATTGCATTTGTACCTTCAGCCAATGAAAGAGAAATCCGAGCAAAGATTTCAATTGTTGACTCTTGTCTTTATCGTTGTCAATCTATCCATTGGGGCGATTGTAAACGTGGATCAAAATGTCAATGGAGATGACGTCATTGGTTTGCTACACAAGATAACTCCCGTTATTCTAATTATGCTGAATGTTTCTATCATGCTGATCGTAATTGGTAAGGAATTAAGCGAATGTATATAATGAATATATAGGCCTATCAAACCACCAGATTTAGCCAATTGCTTATAAAACAAATAGTTTCTGGGTACTTTTTATTAAATTATTTGTTTGCTCTCGTTTTCAGTTGATTTTTTGAAGAAACTTAAAACAGACTTTTGTCGACGTCAGATTAGTGGGGCACTGCTTCTTCAGATCGATGATGATGACCATGAGGAATCACACACTGAGGAAAATAATGTTATAATATAGCTTTGGTTTTTATATTAAGGTAATATTTATATTATCACTCTAGTTCTTATATTTCTTGTTTTGGTTTTGTTGTTGGTTTGATTTAGAAATAAATAAAAAATAAAAAAAAACAAACTTTGGATTTTCAATATTTTTTAAAGATAGTGATGAATAAGGAATTAAATATATTCCATTTTTGGACAGTTTTTTTTTTGTGATATTGATAAATTTAAATTTTGTTTTTAAGTTAAAATATTGGACAGTACGCATCGGATCAATTAATCTAGTGTAGAAAGTTTCACCTGGTATTATGGTATTTGGTAACAAATGTAGCTAGCAAATAGTTAATCACAGTTGGAATAATAAATGTTAGTGTAAACAAGAATGTCAATAAAAACAAAACGTTGATACCTTTTTTTTTAATTTTTAATTTTTTATTTATTCGACTTCTTACTAACTCAGTTAAGCGTTGTTCGTACTTGGAATATTTAACCGCTTAAATGCTTAATCGACGAATCACAAACCAGAAATTACGTTTTAAGGTCAGTTGTCTTTACAACCTACGACCCCATTTTCGCACTCTAGTTTCGTGTTGTATATTTTTTACTCGCGATCTTTCTTTACAATAACAATTACTTGCTACCTTTTATCCTTGCGACAAACCTTATGCCTCTTAACGCCGATAATCCTGCCGAAATATGCCTTCAACTGACGACCATTATTTTACTCCTTGACGAAGAATTTGAGCCCAATGTTACACGACGGAAACACCACCGACCAGCTAGGCCTACTAAGCGGTCTACACCAACAAGGACAGCACCAGCTGACGATCGCTCTCGAAGCGTGTATGGAAGAGCTTCGTAGGAGAAATGACGGGCCTAGGCAGCAAAATTTGACACATTGCCTCTATCGGAGATTTATTATCCTCGAAGGCCGAGTATAATTGGATTATCGCTTAAATAACCTGCAAATTTGGTGAACATTTTGCCTCGAATTTTTTGTAGCCTGAGGCAAAAGTTAAATGGATCACGCGAACGGAAATCGGGAATAAGCTGGTATTTTCAACCCCTACGAACAGGCCCAAAACGGTCCAGTCCCAATTTGCACAGTGGCTGTGATTATGTGGACTAGTACACCGGGGTAACCCCCTACTCGTTTCGAAAGATGTACTAGGTTCTTTAAAGTGCGCATGAGCTATGTGTACACTGGACCTACGGTTTATAGTCCTTATCCGAGAAGACTCGTTCTACCACATGAACCATGGAGCGAGTAAGCCTCGAACCCCTGCCGATGTTATGGCTACTTAATTACGGTTCCACTGTCTTAACCGCTCAGCCACTCACTCACTCCATACGTTTGGTAAACAACGTTGTTGTATACCATTGCATTTTGTATTTGTATGTATGTACATGTATAGACATATTAATATGTATCAATGAGGTAATAACACTGTATGATGGTGATTATGTTTCATTATTTTTTGATTGTATACCTAAATATATGCCTTCTTATAACACAGGCAATTAATCAGATTATAGAAAGAAATTGATATCATTCTTGTACTTACGAAACATCATCATGTAAATTATACTATTTTCAAGAGTAATACACATTAATAAGAGTTGTACCATTCTATAATTAAACGGTAATTCTTGAAACATTTATATATGTGTTTGTATTAGCCATAGCTGTAATTTTCTAAAAAAAAACCTACTTTATAATGTTTGTTAGTGGAAAGGAGTTTTTTAAAATGCTGTGTATGTTTCATACTGTATTTTGTGTATTACAGTTAACTAAAAATACCAACAACAAAACAACAACAAAACTTTGACAAAAAATCTATAATATATCGATTTATTTTAAACAAAGGCCTATATATACTTTTTGTTAGCATATTTAAAAAATAGTATAATTTAACATTTATTTTAAAAGGAAACGTTTTTTTAAGTTTATTTACAAACCTGTTCTGATTATTCTCATTATTTTCATTAAAATGTTATGGTGTATTAAATATATTTAGTCATTGCTAGTAATAACGTCAACACATATTTTAAAGCAATTATTTAATCCTTAACTTAAAAATATGTAAATATTTTTATTAATTATAGCGGTTATTATTACTATTTTGCGTGACTTCAGTGAAATTATACTATTTATTATGTTATGGTTTTTCTTTACAATATTGTAGATTGACGTTTTAGCCAGGGTTTTGGTAATAAAAACGCCAATACGGTTTCACCATTTTTTTTAACGTTTTGAACTTCTCTCTTCTGGCTAATTATTTTATCGTTTGTATTTGGTAGTTGTCCTAGGGTTTATAGATGTCCTAGAGGGTAGTTGTTCTAGGCAGAGGGGTAGTTTTCATAGGGTGCATAGAGGGTAGTAGTCCTAGAATTGATAATCCTATGGATAGTTGTCCTAGAGGGTAGTTATCCTAGATGGTAGTTCTCCTAGAGGGTAGTTGCCATAGGGGAATAGTTATACTAATTGCCTGGGTGGTAGTTGTCCGAGTGGTAGTTGACCAATACGCCATTTATTGTGCGCATGCATTTGTGTTTGGTTGGGCATATTTGGTAAAGTCGTTGAACTCAATTTCGTCAATTATAGGTCCAGTTGACGACTTTAGATTCTGTATCACATACGCATGTAAACCTTGCTTGGTAGCACTGTCGTCGCGAATGTTAGTGGACGTTTCGGGACTAATGACATAATGCATAATTTACTAGCTTCTAGTTTATCACATACCAAAATCTCATAATATTTGATACCCTTAAGCTAAGATAATAATACATTAATCTAACCCTTCAGATTATATCTATATATCGTATAGATCATGTTACTGGTTACGTGCGAGGAAATATATTAAAAAAAAACTGTTAAACATAAATTAATTGGTGTCATATTATTTGCTTCAATAAACCATAGCTAAGAAACTATTCGTCAGGCATAATTATTGTGTAATCAGTATTAATGTGTCGCCGTTCAGCAGATCAGCTATCATCGCGAAACATTCTCGGAGTGGTACGGCACTAGTCCCTCAGCACGAGGCGTATCAATTTGATATTTGGTGCACGTGCGTACAACTGGATGGACTGAATGTACTCACATTTAGTGAATGTACTAAAGATTGTGAGTAGAATGTGATTTCTACAATAAATTTTATTGTTTATGCTTTCTAAGAATCGCGCGCACAAAAACGTGTTTTTGCACAGTAATTTTTTAAACACGCAAATGTCCTAATTCATGCTCTAATTGATCAACACTTAATTTTGAGCTTTTTAATTTTTTAACACGCAATTTCACGTGCGTTTTTATTTTTTAATATGTTTACCCTTCACCCGAAGGTTACTTATAGTGATTTTCATTGATATTTTATGACAAGTTATAGAGATATGATTGGCCGGACCGCAGCCAAGTAAAATACGATATATGATATTCGCCCTGTAAGCGAGAGGTTGCAGGTTCGAATCCCGCCAGAGACATTTTTTCATACAACTAAAAAATACGGAACTTTCGCCAATGAGCTATGCTCGACGTGATTATGAGATCATGTTCCGAATATGAGCACTGTTTCTATAATTTACAGTATGATTTTATACATATATATATATATATATATATATATATATATATATATATATATATATATATATATATATATAAACACAGTAGGCAAAGAACAATTCTAAACCACCCGGTGATATACTGAGATCATGTTCCGAATATGAGCACTGTTTCTATAATTTACAGTATGATTTTATACATATATATATATATATATATATATATATATATATATATATATATATATATATATATATATATATATATATTAATTAATATTAATGTTCATTGCCTAATGTGTTTATATATATATATATATAAACACAATAGGCAAAGAACATTAATTCTAAACCGCCCGGTGATATACTGAAATTTAATTAATTAATTTGAAACGATAAAGATGAGGAAATCTGTGAGAATGAGAAAAAGTCGCCCCAACCGAGACTCGAACTTGGACCGCCTGCTTGATATGCAGATATCCTAACCATTAGACCACTGGGGCTTTTATGGTATTGTTCGAACTCGATTGGATAACGACTCTTTAACATTCTCGGCGTGGTACGGCGGAACAGCACTAGTCCTCAGTTGTACGCACGCGCAACAGAGATCAAATTGATACGCCCTCATCTTTCAGTATTTTTATTCACGAGGCGGGATCTCCGAAGAGATACTTTTATATACATAAACACAATAGGCAAAGAACATTAATTCTAAGCCGCCCGGTGATATACTGAAATTTAATTAATTAATTTGAAACGATAAAGATGAGGAAATCTGTGAGAATGAGAAAAAGTCGCCCCAACTGAGACTCAAACTCGGACCGCCTGCTTGATATGCAGATGTCCTAACCATTAGACCACTGGGCTTTCATGGTATTGTTCGAACTCGATTGGATAACGACTCTTTAACAATCTCGGCGTGGTACGGCGGAACAGCACTAGTCCTCAGTTGTACGCACGCGCAACAGAGATCAAATTGATACGCCCTCATCTTTCAGTATTTTTATTCATATATATAAACAAATCAGGCAAAGAACATTAATTCTAAACCACCCGGTGATATACTGAAATTTAATTAATTAATTTGAAACGATAAAGATGAGGAAATCTGTGAGAATGAGAAAAAGTCGCCCCAACCGAGACTCGATATATATATATATAAATTCCTTTATATGATGAGTCATTGATCATTGTAGCTTTAAGTTTGAGAATCGGATAAAACTTTGATCTCTAAACAGTAAAATAGTTTTGTGTTATAGTTGTGAACTAGACCTATGACCTTTTCCCCTCACAATCGAACTCGTCTGAGCTTTTGGGGCATAGATCATTGTGGAAAATCCAGATTCGGATAAAAACTGTGGGCTCCAGGCTGTTCACAGACGCACACACAACACAAACATACAGGGGTAAACATATAACCTCCTTGGCTGAGGTAATTATGCTTGTTTACAAGAATAATAATTATTATCGTTAGTACTATTAAACCATGTAGGCAATGAAAAAAATGCAAAAATTGAGGAATTATAAAGGTCTGAATTATATGATGATGATTCCTTATTTTAATTTTTATTCATTGTCTTTTTCTCTTTTATTTTCTTTTCAATTACAATAAAACATATTTTCTATTTCAACAAACTTACAATAACCTTAACTGCATATTTACAAAAGTGAAAGGTTCAATGCCAAGTATATGGTTTGACGACATGTATCTGAAAAAAAAAACAGTTATATCATTATTATCAATAGTAGTGGTGATTTTGGCAGTAGTGGCAGTGCTATTAGTGGTAGTAGTCATAATGATAGTGGTAGTAGTGAAAATGATAGTGGTAGTATTGGTAGTAATGCTAATGATAGTAGTGATAGTGGCAGTAGAGATAAGAAGAGGTGGTAGCGGTGATAGTGGTAAATTAGCAGTAGTAGCGGTACCAGTATTAGCGATATCGGCAATAGCGGCAGTGGTGGAAGTAGCAGCAATGGCAGCAGCATCAGCAACAAAAGCAGTAGCATCATTCGTAGTGGTATTTGTACTGGTAGTGGTAGTGGTAGTATTTGTGGTAATAGTAGTAGTAGTAGTAATAGTAGTAGTAGTATTAGTCATATTAATAATATTAGTAGTATTAGTAGTACTAGATGGCACGCTCGCTTCGCTCGCGTACCATCTAGGTCGTGCCCACAGATGGTTCTCGAATACACAGTATTTCCAGCGAGAAAAAAATGGAGATTTCAAATGTACGTACCGCAGGACTATAATACATTGTCGTTTACAGAAACGAATAAATATACACAATGATTTATGTAGTCAACCAAAATTAGCACCCTGGGAATTACTTCCGAGAGAGAAACAAATTTTTTTATTTGGACTCATTTAAAAAAACCCAATTTGTGTTTTGTATGTAACATTAAGGGTTGAGGGATGGGGAAAGAAGATAGGTACAAAGAGGAAACATTTTAAAATATATTCTTATCCACTCAGTAACGAAATATTGTTTTTAATGTTTTATAGGCCTATAAATAATATACCACTAAATACAGTAAAACATTTACGATTTAATACGGTACTTTGTTAAAACTCTCACTGTCATAGTCGATTGAAATAGTAAAGTACATGTAACGATACACCACTACGACGTTTATATATTTTTAAATTATTAATTAATACAAACGTTGAGAAGCAACTGTCAGTAATAACGTTTATTTATTTGTATATTATATGTTTATAATCTAACAGTAGGGCCTACCCACACTCACAGTAATAAAGTTTATTTGTATATATTTTATATTACATCTAACAGTACCAACACTCACAGTAAGAAATTTGCGATTCAAATTGCGATCAAAAGTGGTTAATACCTTAACAGTATTGTACAGCATTGCAATACTATTTATGTTTATTCTCCAAGGGGGCCCATAAATCTAAATCTATACCTTTATGATTAAACCAAATAATTTGGAATGTTTATTTGTATATTATATGTTTATAATCTAACAGTAGGGCCTACCCACACTCACAGTAATAAAGTTTATTTGTATATATTTTTATATTACATCTAACAGTACCAACACTCACAGTAAGACATTTGCGATTCAAATTGCGATCAAAAGTGGTTAATACCTTAACAGTATTGTACAGCATTGCAATACTATTTATGTTTATTCCCAAGGAGGCCCATAAATCTAAATCTATACCTGTATGGTTAAACCAAATAATTTGGAATGTTCCATTCATCACAAATCAATATATTTGTAAAAACGTATATTAAATGTATCAAAATAGTATTTTTTAAAGAAAATCGGCCTGTCTTCAACATTATGATGCTGTACTCGAACTGTTCAACCGGTTTTCAGCTATTAAAAACAATTATCGTAGGAGGAGATAGAAAAATGCGAAGCCTCCTCGCATTTTTGTGGCGGGTATTTTTCAAGATGGACATCCATTAGACAGTGTATACCACGATCGGAAAACACCCCTATTTGGGGCAAATCTTTGAACCTAAATTCGTTTTAATCGTCAATAACTAATTATCTAACTTAATTTAATTAGTAAACAGGGTTACATCAGGTGGTTAAAATCAGTACCGAAAGTTCGAACCAACTTTACATACCATCGAGTAAAAATTCTAAAAGTAAGGCGCGATTTACCGAATTTTGCCCTTACGTAAATTTATATATAGATTAGTAGTAGTAGTAGTAGTAGTAGTAGTAGTAGTAGTAGTAGTAGTAGTCGTAGTAGTCGTAGTAGTCGTAGTAGTCGTAGTCGTCGTAGTCGTCGTCATCGTAGTCGTCGTAGTTGTCGTAGTCGTCATCGTCGTCGTCGTAGTCGTCGTCGTCGTAGTAGAAGTCGTCGTAGCAGTAGCCGAACGCAGCAGCAGTAGTATGAGTAGCAGTAATAGTTTGCAGATTTTCGTTATTGTTAATATGCATTTTTAGTCGCGTGGAAGCGACTCTATAGTTCACTATGTCGGTCGGTCGGTCTGTCTGTCTGTCTGTCTGTCGGTCTGTCTGTCGGTCTGTCTGTCTGTCTGTCTGTCGGTCCGGTATCACTATGCGTTTTATCGCTTTCTGACCTTATCTTGATATCAGTTTAATCTATCTAAGTCAATTTTTCACAGTATATTCCTTATGGACAGGAATCAATGTGGTTATGTTTTCACGGTGCGCAATAAAAAATTACGTGGTCTACGCACGATTTAACGAAATCACGTTTGTAATCATATCTTCACAACCATGAATCACAATTAAATAAAATTTGGTACTCATAAATTTCAGGGCATAAATCATCATATGGCAATACAATTACGTGCGTAGCGCATGTACCGCATGCGTACGCGCGCTTAACATTTTCAAAATTTATTTTCGATGAAATAAGAGTACATTTCAGGCAATTTTAAGCGTTTACAAAATTGCCATGAGTGCGCATATTTTTGCGCGCGCACTGCGCGTTAAATGTTATTGCGCACTCTTTTTGCCCGATTTCTGTTTTCTTGACTTACTTTTCAACTCGAAATTACGTTATACGAGCACGTCGAAAGTGACAGGCTACGCACGTGTAAATAAAAAAAAAAATAAATGTTTTTAAACATTTCAAAATTTTTAAACATGTTCAGTAATATCGGTCAGTATAGTTCACTATGTCGGTCGGTCGGTCTCTCTGTCTGTCTGTCTGTCGGTCTGTCGGTCTGTCGGTCTGTCTGTCGGTCCGGTATCACTATGCATTGTAGCACGCGACTTAATGGCTGTTGGCCTTGTTTTAAATGTATTCACTTACACATGATCTACTCTACTGGAGCCTTTAAATGTAGTATTTTTTAGTATAGATATACTGTTGTGATCTATTATTCTATTCCAAAAGCAACACAAAATGAAGTATTATAAATAATAAATATTGTTCAAATAGTAATAATGACATTAATACCAACATTCCTGTCTCTCATTCATACTATAATATCCATCATAGTAGTTTGTTTACAGAAAGCATTATGTTAAAACAGGAAATTTCCCATCTTCACAACCTTGAAACTCACTATCAATTATAGGTTCTATACTGTGTTTCGGTTTATTATTTTTGGCACATTTTTATGGCGTTTTATACGTATACAATTTGAGCTAAATTCACAGTCTATGAAGACGCCTACATGATGCGCGTACTCTTGACACTATGATGGTGCATACGATCTGGTTGAATAGTTTCAGCCACATGTGATTGGCTATTTATTTGGAATTACATCTAAAGGTGTAATTCCAAATAAATAAATAGTAACTCTTAAACATTTTGATATTCATATTTATGAGAGATTTAAGAGCGGTTGACTACAAATATAAACATATTACATTAAAAGGTGGCAGAATGGCAAAAAAAAAATGTTCTTCATACTTTGGTAATTAATCACACTTTAGGTAAACATAACAAAACTGATATATTTGTGAACAAAACATTAATGGTTGTCAACATTTTACCACTTTAGCATGTGAATTTTGCCCTTATTTAGGCGTAGATATGGCACCAATGAAAAACGAAAAAGAATATGTGAATCGTTTTTGTGAATTCTTTTTGTAGCAATCTTGCTCTAATGTAAAACAAAAATTTACGTAAATCCATATTGAATTTAGAAGATACTATTATTTTTCTTAGGGGTGTTTTCAGAAATTTCATACATGGGAATTTGTGTATTTTTTTCAAATAGCTATAACTCCAACGAGATGGTAACGCTTCAAAAACAACCATGGTGTAAGCATGGTTGGTTAAAAGATTGCTCCTCCTGTTTCCGCTAAAGTTATCGCGGGGAATCATGTAATTTCTGTGTAGTGTTTCTAGTTAAAATTTGCATTTTCTCATATTATTTGTAATTTTGTAATCTTTTCAGTCCAAAAATGTTTTATTTTTGTTGTTGTTAAAACATACTAAAATATGGGCCTATATAGATATTAGTATCTAAAATCTACACTGGGTTGTTTATTAGTAATTACTTATTTTCTATAAATTCAAAATGGCTGAAATTTGAAAACTTTTTCCCTAATTTTGTCTTTAACCACTACGTTTTGTGTAAAAAAAATGTTAAACACATACAAACATTATCCTTAACCTTCAGAATAACTAATTTAATTTTTCCTTTGTAGTCGAGGTCAAAGGTCAATTTAGTATTCTATATACAATTATTTTATATCCTAAACTTGAGTATTTGAATAAGAATGTATTAGGTACAAATATAAATGTGGCCTTAAAGCTTTACATTAACATTTAATCTGTACTTTATTCTGGAGACACAATGTTAAAGGTCAAAGACTTAAATGACACCACACATGTTTTCTTATAATTGAATGACAATACGCAATTTTAATGTTACAATAGTTATTCACTTCGACAAAAAAAAAATGATGAAAACGAACAATTTTTAAATAATGACTTACTGGTACATCCAACCCAATATATTTATAGAAAAAACAACTTCAAAGAAGGGACACAGTCCAAGGCTATCAAGTTGTTTGATAACATTGCACTCTAGACTAATGAAAATGGTCTATTATTGGCCAGGGCAAGATTAATAAATTATCAGGAGACACCTCAACATCTTGTGATTAAGTTCTTGACATGGCCATAAGTTTGAGTTGTGAAGGAAAAACGGGTTACAAGCAACAACATACAGTACATGGGATATCAGAGGTCTACACTACGTACATGTTGGTATCTTTATGATGCCTACCTATATACAGTGAACACAACAATCTATATTAACAAAAATGTTGGGGTAGGGAACACAATTATCTTTTCCTTGCTCATAATTTTTGGTATCAATGTATAAAGCAAAGTCTCTTTATTTTGATTCAAGTTGATTGTAATTAGATAATTAATGATGTCACATAAGGATATGAAGTTACTGAAGATGTATTGTCCCAAAAAACATAATAAATGAAGACTAATTACATCAGACTTTGAATAGGGTATTTTGTAGTTTTAATCAAGTTAATAAATTGCGTAGAAAAAAATGAAGAAAAAATCATGTTTTTACTAAAATGACAAAATAAATGATTAAATTCGACCAAAAACCTATTGGCTGGCAGCCAATTTGACTATTTTTTGCTTTAAATTTCCGGTACAGTTTTTCAGGTAAAATTATTATATGATATTAAAATGACATAATCAACAACAACAAAAAAGTATAAAATTATTTTGTTTCAGGGGGACAATACAGCTTTAAATAAACATTTTCGTATCTAAAAAATTATTTTTAATATATGACTAATATATCTAAAATGCTCATATATATACATAAGAAATATAACAATAGAAACAGCGTGTTGAATAGTGGGTGGAGACTGAATAAGAGTAGAAAACAAAGAAGGTACCTTGGTAGAGATATAAACAATTTTGGAATGGAACTAAAAATACAGCTAAAATTTGTGGTTAATATTGAAACTTAAATTTTGGTAAACAATGGAATAATTTTACCGATCTGGGAGTATGTTCCTAAAGTTAAGTCCAAAAGGTTTTGTGGTTTTAAGTAGTAATTCCCAGTGGTTTTCTTTGTCTTTGCGAGTTTTGTCGCTCCATTTGATATCGTGGTCTATTGCAATAACTTTGAAATTTGCAATCGAGTGACCAGCTGAATTAAAATGTTCGGCTACAGGTTGATCAAGCTTTAATGTTTTGATAGCTGATCTATGTTGTGTCATTCTCATACGGAGAGTGTTTTTTTGTTTCTCCGACGTACTGTTTGTCACAAATATTACAGTATATGAGATAAATGACGTTTTTGGTTAGACAATTAATTGATTGTCTTATCCGAAAAATGCGGCCAGTTTGGTTACTCTCAAATTTTTCAGTAGAATCACCCAATGAGCAAGTTTTGCAAGATTTGGCGCAAAGGTGACTGCCCAAATTCTGGCTGTCATGAGAGTTAATTTTACTCTTAAATTTGGATCTGACTAATATATCACGAAGGATGGGAGGTCTACGAAATGCAATAATGGGTGGTTCCGGAAAAACAGTCCTGAGACGTTCTATGGACTGTAGAATGGGCATATGTTTCTCAATAAAAGCCCGTAATGGAGGCAACCTAGGGTGGTAGGTTGTGACCAATGGCACTCTGGTCGATTTTTTTGGCTGACGTGGTTTGTACGAAAGGTAAATCAAGTAAAAACAAAAATGGTAAAATAAATGGTACGGTCCATTCCCATACCCGACCAACATGCAATGTTTTGCTTTCAGTTTGTTTATTAGTTATTATTTCATCATCTTGTATTAAATATTAAAGTAAATTTCAACAATCGCTGTAAGAGTTATTGAAATTAATGTTTACCTAATTTGAAGGTGAAATTATAGAATAAATTACAAGAAAATACTGTAATTTTTAAAATGGCTGTTACTATGGCAACTAGATACAGTTTAAAAAAAATAATTTTATCTGTGCATGTTTCAACCAAACCTCTTTCATTTTGCAAATTTTAAAGAAAATCATTTTTTATGACTTGGCCACCTAAATGTCAATATTTATAGACAACTGCTCTTAACAGCTCTGAACATGCGTTCTGTTACGTTCGACGACATGGAAAGACATATGTACATCTGAATACACATCAGCTTCGTCTACAACATGTATGTGCATAGCAAATTGCGTAATTCATTCATAGTGTTCCGTATTACGGCAACCATGCGGTTATACCTACCTAAATAATTGTATTGACCACATGATTGTATAATTCTACTACAGACTATTTCAACTTTTCATTTATCTAGTTCCGTTGGATTGTAAGCTTTAAAGTGGTAATTACACCTTTATTATTTAGTCAATAATCAATGTACAACAATATATATTTTGGCACAATACAAACACATCTTCTTTTAATGCAGGCATATAAAAATATATGTTAGAAACAGTTGATAAATCGATTTATAAATGGATGATAAACTTACACAGTGTGGAGATGTGGAAGGTCATTAAAACATGTCGATATTTCTGTCAACATGTTATTCATTGCATATCTAGAAAATTAAAAAATTAAAGGTTTCTATAAAAAAAAAAAACGAAAATAAAAACAAAAACTAGCGTATACATTTTGGTGTAATGATTCACCTTAATATAATTTAGTTTTGGGTTAACACCTAACTTACACTCAGATCGGGTGTGTCCACATTGCATTTCACATTGTAAGTTCCGGATGTACACGTAACCAGGAAATAGTGAGGGTTTTATTTTTCTCACACTTCCTTGACGGAACACCAACGAGTAAATATATTCTGTGAGTTGTGTTATCAGCATTGATGGCGATATTATGACCTTATCTATTTATTATTTTACTAATAATTGTCAATCTTCAAGAAGAATTTCTGTTGTTATTTTATGATGATGATGACAAATAAAGCATTTCAGTATTCAGTATTCAGTAGTATTCAGTACTTTCAGTCAAATCTTAAATAATGGGTTATGTATGTTAAAATATAGTTATTATTACTGCTACTTTATTATTCATAATGAAACAAATATAAGTCTAAACCTTACATTGATATAAGATAATGTAGATCTAACAAAGCATCGTCGTCGATTTCCTTCAGGTTGTTATAGCTTATATTGCTGTAAAAAAAAATTATGTTAAAAACAAACCTCTAGTTTAATTTATATCTCTAGTTTTATTTTAATTAACTTAACATCCATCACTTATCTATATTTTAATAGCACTAAGTCAAAATTTGTTTCTCTATCTCCTCCTAAACCGCAAGTAGTTTAGTTTACTTTAGGTAGCCTTTATATATTGCATAATCTAAGCTTATAGATGTATACATTTGTTTATACTATTATTGCTTGCAGATTTTGAAAATTCTGATCATTCATAGTTGTGAAATAAAGATGTTTGAAAACTGGACATAGATATAGTACCGATAATCAGTTATTTAAAAATCGCAATTCCACATTTTCAAAGGTTTCATGGATAATAATTCATGGATACAATTTATCAAGTAAGGCAGGATGAGCTAAAATCAAAAGCAAAATATTCATTTTATGTTACTCAAGTGATGTGTTATCGTTTTAAATTGACAATTTTTTTTCATAAATCTTTTAAATGTTTCAATGACAAATATTCATTTTTTTTTTTTTGTAACATTTTTTGTTTCAGTAAGGAATAAAATAAATCTTTACTACTGTGCCTAGTGATCAAAATAATGTTTAAAAAAAGATCATGGTTTTAATAAATGTACAATTAGTAGTTGGATGGTATACTATAGTACTTACACTGAAGAGATTATCTTTGGAAACGTTGGTAGGCTTGTAAGTGAATTATTAGAAAGGTTTCTGTAAAGTAAATTAATCGGTAACTTATTCTATTTTCTTACAAATCAGCGCTTACTTGTCTGTGTAATGTGTGCCATAGTCTATTTTAATGGGAAGTATTTAAACATAATAACTATTTCAGCGTTCTAGAATAAGAAACAAAGATGACTATAAGGGTATTAAACTTCCAAATAATGAAAATAACATAGAAGCTAGAATAAGCCAATTAGCCGATGATACTGTTTTGTATGTTGGTAATGACAAAAGTATTAAGTCAGCAGTCAGTGTAATTGAACGTTTTTGTGAAGTATCTGGAATGACACTAAATAAAAAAAAAACCAATGCTTTTTGGATTGGTAAATGGAAGAACAGAATAGATAGACCTTTAGAATTAAATTGGGTAAAACACCCGATCAAAATTTTAGGCATATATGTAGGGTATAATACAGAAGAATGTACCAGAAAAAACTGGGATGTTAAATTAATAGAGCTAGAAAAGACTTTAAAACAATGGAATGCTAGAAATCTCTCAATTTTTGGTAGAATAATAATCCTGAAAAGTCTTGCACTATCTAAATTAACATATGCTGCAAATATCACTGATGTTCCAAAATATGTATATACACAAGTTACAAATCTAATATATAATTTTATTTGGAACAATAAAAGGGAAAAGATAAAAAGAAAAACTCTAATTGGTGATGTTAAGATGGGAGGCATTAAAATGCCTGATTTTACTCTTCATGTTAACGCACTCATGTGTGGCTGGTTAAAAAGAATTATGAATGATGATGGTGCTAAATGGAAAAATATTCCAATGTATTATATTAAAAAAATATGTGATGTTAATGTTTTACTTAATATGTCATGTTATAACATTATTGATGTTAATTCTGATAAAATTCCACTGTTTTACAAAAATATGATAAAAGCCTACATAAATTATAACAGAATCTCAAAAAAAAAACCTGAAACTTATAACGATATAATGAATGAGCAACTGTGGGGAAACCACTACGTTAAACTAAAAAAAAAACGCTTTTCTACAAGCATTGGATTGACAGTGGCATTATCAGTATTAAAGACATTGTTAATAAGAACACTTTTTTAACATCGAACGAAATACTGGTGAAACTACAATGTAAAACAAACTGGTCAAATGAGTATTTGTGCATTATTAAGGCAATACCAATTCAATGGAAACGTATTATTAAGGAGGTAGATATTTTCAATTGTGATGATAATGATGAAGTAGTTGGGACTAAGTATGAGATTAATACTACCAAACTAATATACTCATGGTTTGTGAAAGAATATTTCATTATTCCAATGTCACAACTAAAATGGGAAGAGTACTTCAATGATAACAACATTGATTGGAAAACTTCTTGGTTACGGAAAGTATGTAAAATGAAAGATAAGAAACTAGCACAATTCAATTATAAG
Source organism: Antedon mediterranea (assembly GCF_964355755.1). Classification (NCBI taxonomy): domain Eukaryota; kingdom Metazoa; phylum Echinodermata; class Crinoidea; order Comatulida; family Antedonidae; genus Antedon; species Antedon mediterranea. Next base: position 33,654,168 of record NC_092670.1, on the reverse strand, counting down.
ATGTTACATAGAATACTGCCTACCAACAAACGGCTGTATCAGTGGAAAGTTAAGGAAACACAAACGTGTGACAAATGTGGAGAAATTGAAAATGAAAATCATTTGTTTTTTAGTTGTAGATTTATTCAGAAATATTGGAGGAAAATGCTTAGTATCTTTGTAAGTTTAAATCACAATAATATATCATTTAAACAATTAACACTAGGAACGGGAGATAAGCTAATAGATTATATTTACACTTTTGCAGCATTTACTATTTATAGAATAAAAATGTTATCTGCACTGAATAAGCCAGTGGGTAAATCTTTATGGAATTCATTTAAAAGCAATATGTTATATAACATTGAATGTGAAACATATAACAATAAAGAAACAAGTATAGAAAAATGGGTAGCTTTAAGAAATAAGATTATGATAATATAAATTCTAATTTGATACGATTAACCGAAAAGGAATTACAGTGATACGGGTTACTGGTGGTACTGAGCTATTATTGTTTTTTTTTTATCATGTATATAAATATATTGTATAATCCGGGTTGTAAAATGAAAACAAACAAATGAAAATGTGTGAACTATTTTAAAACGAGATAGATGATAATGATGATCCTGTCAAGTGTATAACAAAATATAAGAAAATTAATGAAAAAAGGAGTAATACAGAATTCATATATGTAAAAATGTTACTTATGAACTGTAACAACATTTACAAGTTAAATAATACGATTTTATGTAATATGAGATAATATGAATGTGAATAAAAGTGGTGTTTGCGCCACAAAAGAGAAAAAAAAAACTATTTCAGCGTAATGGTAATTATGTGAACAATTTTGCTAACTATCTCTAAAGTCCGAATGTAAAATCAGACAAGGTACCATGGTAGGACATACTCTTTTCCTTATGGATGCTGAATGATGACCAACAGAAACACGGTGTCAATCAGGGAATTTCACTCTTCCAGTGTGTAACATAGTTGTGAGAGTATCGTTTTTAGCATTGTTAACAATAATTATGATCCTTCTTTCTGTAAATTATATCTTAATTATGAACACAGATAACATTGATAAAATATGTATCATTGATAAATTAGATATATTTAAATGGAGCAATAAGAGAGATGAAATAACTCAAAACAATGACAATTAATTTTTGAAATCTTACATTGAATTAAGTTCCTGTAGCTCTAACAAAGCATTGGTGTCGATTTTCTTCAGGTTGTTGTCTCTTAAGTAACTATAAACAAGTAATTATGTTATGTTAAAACTACTAGTTTATTTCAAATCCGTTATTATTAGCATTAATCAACTATAAACTAATGTTAAAGCACCAAACATTAGAGAAATATATGTTTGTCGAATGTTTTGACATCGATGTACGTACCCTCTTTCTTTCCCAAAGTTTTCTAATAATGAGTTTTTGGTTAGCTAAATAGTTTGATACTGTGATTATCTCAATACGTTTTCAATTTTGGCTTATATTAAAAACAATAAATATAATGGTGTTCTACAAGGTTAAGTTCTTGACGGAAGTATGCAAATGCGAAATATTGTATATGGAATTAGAATTATCGTCTCCGGGCAATTACAACCTACACTTACTACAATATTGCATCTCACATAACACGCACATAGTAAGGCTAGTGCAAACCTTATTACAAAATTACATATGTTATATATTACAAAGTTTATATTTGTACTACTTTTTAAATATGTTATTGGTGAATAAGCTGAATTACATGAAATTAAGTTTTATTTACTTACTTTTTGTTTTACCAGATTTAAAAAATTCAATACTAATTTAAAAATCTAAACTTACAGCACCTGTTTATTTACAGGAATTCCAACTGGCCATTCATTGAGTCCACGGTTTGTAGAATTCACAGTTTGTGTTCTTTCTGTACATTCACAAACTGCATTCACATTAGTATCATTACTACATGCAACCTCAACACATTTAGAAGAATCCACCAACAAACAAAACAAGAACAAAGTCAATAAATTATGAGACATCATCTTCAACATCTTTGCAGGTAAATGGAAATGTAGACTGCCTATACGACAGTTATAGACTGTTAAAAACTTTACTAAAGGACAATGCTATATTATTATATAATACAGCATTGTCCTTTAGTAAAGTTTTTGAACCTATAAAAGCCAACTATTTAGGGTTTTATTTGTGTTTCTTTATAGAATATTATATTTTGAAACTATTCAGTGTCAACAATACAAACATATTTCCGGGTTCAATGCATGGGTCATATTGTGTTCTAGTAATATGGGCTGCTCTTTTAATACAAATACCATTAGTACGCAGCCAACCGACATTAAGGAAACGTCAACACAAAGTGCGTAACCTCGTTTTTAGTTCAGTCTGTTGTTATCTTAACGTTTAACGATCCTAATCATTGACTGTCCCATGGTAAAATGCAATGTAGGACTTCATTGTAGAAACGTAAATGCATCTATATAAAAATTATGGTTTATTCTGACAGGCAAGCACAATAGAAAAACTTCGGGACAAATCTCCGCCTGGGATTCGTACGGTACCTTATCTATCTCAGATGTACCGCGAAACGTAGATTTGATAATATTAGTTTCCGCTATTACGATATGTTTCACATTTCTATCTTATGAAGATATTATAAAGGGTTTATAGAAAAATTTCTGATTTTATCGGTAGATTTTTAACTCTACGCGCGGTAGAAGTAATTTCTGGGTTCACGGTAAGGTGTGTCGATCACCTTGCAACTGCCCTGCATGGTTGGTTTCAACTAAGTTGGCCATTGGTGCTTGGTGGCGATAGCCATTTTAGTTTTTTGTTTATTTTCGGACCACGCGTGTATTAGTAGTACATAAATATGTTCATAAAACATAGGAGTATTGTGGGGAATAAGTATATAAAATTACTTTGAGAGAACTGATGATAAGAGCCTTTGTTTGAAATCGAATGGAACCCTGATAGCCGAGTTGTTGAGTAAGCTGCCAGGACTTTATGTATACTGTGCGCTATATGTGTCCCGTTAGGACCCTGGGATACTTCTGTCCATGTTGCAAGCCGTTTTAAACGTCTTCCTTCTTAGGCCAAAACGGCTCACTGTGTCGCGGAATAATGTATTAATTATACCAATTAGGATGGTATTTATTTGAATAAATACCCAGAACACCTGCTCAATAAAACATCAATTAAAAACTTATTGGTTGGTTTCAAATTCATGGATTGTTAAATAAGGAAACATAACAACAAAAGCGAATGCGTGTATTTCCGTTATATGATTGTTAGCATAGAATGAATTCTGAATTCTGATGACGATCTTTTTAAGTCAGTGCTGTCTAAAATAAACAATTAAACAGAATACACAACTTATTTTAAAAACATGCTAAAAATGTTTCAAAGCTTTACCTAAGTATATTGTTTAAAGTAGCAAGTCTACTGATGTGTTCAAGAGTGCACTTAAGACACATCTGCTGTCGGCTGCCTTTGGAAATTTGTAAGGTTATTGTTTAGCTAGATACCCACATTACTGAGGCATCATTGACTGTTTTATGCATACAATATTAAATAATTCACTTTCCAAACAGCAGTTTTTTGTACCGAAAGTCTGTTTCTGATATGAGTTTAAATTGGCTCCATATTATACCTAATTGTTATTGGCCAGTTTTACACACGGTTCGTTTGTTTGTGATTTCATGTCACTAAAATCCACCATAATGTTATACTAGAATTGTTGGAATGTGTTCGATGATTTAAAACATGATTGTCCATGATTAAACAATGGATACAAATTAGAAAAATATTTTTGCCAATAAAAAAAGAGCATGGGTTCCGTATCTTAACAAAACATTCACAAGTTCGATTAAAGTATGACGAATAAGGGCGTACTTTATTTAATGGAAGGTCATTTTTAATTGGACATTTTTAAACACATATCTGTATATATTTTAGTTTAAATTTGGATTTCTTTTGATGTTATGTATATTTCATTATTATTATATTTTATTGCAAACTGAACTTAGAATATGCTATAAACATTTAATTACCATATATTTCACAGCTTGTTTAATATATTTGTTTTTGTGTGCGTTAACGGCATATCGTCACGCTTCTTCACATTAGCGGCAAACAATATACGACATGAGGTGGATAATTTGCATACAACAGTCTAAGTTTCTCGTTAAATCCCAGACGACGTTGCACAACGCAACCATCAAGAGATGATCTGTCCAATATATTCTAAACATACTGCGTGAATTAGGCCTACATTAGAGGAGTAATAGCTTATGCCACGATATGTGATTTTTGACTTGATTAAATACAATGAATACAAATATTAATTGATTCATAAAATAAACAATGAAAGTAGCATGTATGTTACAATATTACAGAGAAATGATGAGATGGAATCTTAAGAAATGTGGTTTTTTTTCATAGAATAGGTACTTATTTACATAATGTTGTTTTGCTCCCTGGGCTGATTCGTCAGAGCGGAGTAATAAACGTTGTAAAAATGATATTAAAAAGTGTAATTAAAAGATATATTTTAATACAAACACAAAAGTTAGTATAATGCAATTAAATCCTTTATTCTGTGTATAAAGTTAAAACTGTAATTAAACTAAAATATAATAGTTAATTATATCTCAACCGTAATTGTATTAGTAAATAACGATTATTACCTGACGTTTCGCCAACTATCAGTTGGCTTTCTCAAAGTGTAGTGACACGTAAATAGCATTATTCAAGTAAGTGCATTTTTTCATTGAAAACATATGTCTATTACTTTCTTAATTTCACATTGTTTTATCCATTAAAAATGTGTACGGAATTCATTTTAAAAAGGTGCCTGTCTGCGTAATATTCAAAATAATGACAACATTTTTAAAAACAGATAATCTGTTCAATGAAAAGCTTAAGGTACCAACTTTAAAGACATTTTGATTAAGATTGAAATCTTCATTCTGTAAAATACGTTTTTATATTATTGTGGAAAGCTCAGTTTACAAAGAACACTAGGGCCTATACGTGTATATAAAAAAAAAACAACAAATCAATGCTCTTCTTCCAGGGGCATAGAGATCACAAGCAAAATTATTATAAACGTTAATTATGGAATAATCTGGGTATTAGCTTTGGCCAACGCGAAGGGATGAGTAAGCGTATTTTTAGTTTCTTTCTTAAAGATGTATTGTCTCCCAAAACATGAAAAATGAAGATTAATGAAATCAGACTTTGAATATGTTATTTGTTGTTTTAATAAAGTTAGCCTAATCCCTTCCGTTAAAAAACCCATTGGCTCGGTTGGCTGCCAGCCAATTTGACCATTTTAAAAATACATTTTTTTTTTATTACATTTTTTTCAAAGTGGATAACTATCATGTGACATTAAAATGGCATATTCAACAAAAGTAATTAAAAAAAATATTTTTTCAGAGGAAAATACATCTTTAAGCAATCAAGGTCAATTAAAATACTATACATACATCAAATCAAAATAACACTTAAATAGAAAACATTTGCGCAAAGGAACAGGCCATGATCACAAGGATAGCCAAGAAAAGTTTCCTTATTTCTACTTATAAGGTAAGTATGAAAATTATCGTTTTAAATCACAACAATTCAAACCAAACTATATTGGAACGTTTGTGTTATTACTTCTTACTATCATTACTGGGAACATTCATTGTGACGGCGTTACTTTTACTCACTACAGACGGTTCACTCATGACAGTGCCATCCGTGTTGATGTACTCGGCTGCTAAAGTACATGTAATCTGAAACAAAACAAAGAGGGTAATGGGGACGTTTTACTAGTAATAGTTCAGAAAATATGTATATGGTTATAATAGTACCGGATTGCTTTTGAAAACCTAAATAAAGTCTCGTAGTGCCCGGAATTGGGTTGAAAAACTAAAAAAACATGGAGCAGATCTCTGTTTTAAATTTAATTTGAATATAATCATTTTTAATATTGATTTAAATATGCATTTTTGTATGTATTGAAGTTATGTATGATTGATTATTATGTCAATAATGCCTATAATATATTTAACATTGTTTTAAAACATTTAAAATGTTTATGTTTGTGTTGTGGTTGTTGTTGGTTTATATTTAGTTTGTTGTTCCTTACCGTCGTACTGCTAGAACCAAATACGTTTCTCAGCTGTTGAGTGCCTAATGTTACCGAATTACCATGAACCGCTGAAAATACAAAGCTGTTCTGTTTATCTCCTTCCGCATACCATTTCACAGTATAAGACATATTGTTGTAGTGTTGTACATTGAATCTACAAATAAACTCAATGTCACCTAAGCTTGTCTGTATAAACTCCAATGTTGGCGAAAGTGAGTTTGCAGGAGGATTGTCTGAAAAAAGTTTTATTGGTACAATTAAATAATAAATGATAACAAATGTAGTTTTCTTCCTTACTTAAAAAATGTTCTGTTTTTTTTTTCAATTTCACTTACAATGTGGAGAGGAAAACGATCTCTTTTCTTACCCCAAGGTTCTTTTCACTTCATTATGATGATAATAATACATTAATCAAAACCTCAGCAGCTGGGTAGATCATATAAAAAATGTATCCCTTTCTAAAGCAGCGTTTAATAGTTCATTTGCAAAAAAATAAAACATATTAATTATTAACAAAAATACTTTGTATTTATTTTTGTTATTGCTTTTATGTGATTTATTGTTAAATTGTTTTTATAGATGTATATAATTTGTTTGTATGTGCCTGTTAGCAGGGGCAACAGTATAATGGACTCTATGTCGTCCATTGGCCAAATGATACTTTTTTGTTGTTTTATTTTAAATGTACATAATACTATGTTGATGCTTGCTGATTTTCGTTAAAATAAATGAGGAATTGATTTGATGTATACTAAATAATTATAAACTTACGCATGCAGTTAGGCGTGTAACCATTTGATGAATGTTTTCCTTGGGAACAAGGAACCTCTTTACCTGTAAAAGATTAACCCTATATCAGTAAACAAATAATTATAATTTTATTGTATACCTCTACAAATTTCGTTTTTCAAAGATGTCTAAAACGTAATGACTTAATATTATTATTTAACATTATAAGGATCAACATTTGTCATTTAAATGACGGAAATTAATAATTAGATTAAAATCGCGATTTGTGTGTCGGTGTAATTGATTACGGTATTGTCTAGCTTTCAAGTATGTTTGGTTGAACTTGTGTCATACTTATTGTATAACATATAAATTGACTATGCGTCAATAAATGATACAAAAAATGTACCTGCACAAAATCCCTCATTACAATTAGGAGGCTGGAACAACTTGTAGACATAGTACCCATTACAGTTTTTGATATTAATGGTGCGTGTGTCTGTACAGCAGTTATCGTCTCCATCGGTACTTTCACTCGTACACACTTTTCTTGTCACAATTCCCTCTTGTGGACTTGGATGATTACCTGCAGAATCATACAAACACAAAATTAAGTTACTTGGAGTCATTAAATTATGAGGGAATCAACCGAGATTCGGACCAGGAACTGTCTGCTTGATATGTAGAAGTCCTAACCATTAGACCACTGGTGCTTTCATGGTATTATTAAAACCCGATTGGATAGCGACTCTTTAACATTCTCGGCGTGGTGTACGACGGGACAGCACTAGTCCCTCGATTGTACGCACGCGCACAAGAGATTTAACCCTTTGACGCACTAAAAAGCAACTAGATTAACTGGACGGCTGGTTTATAATTTTCATAGTATAATTGTAAATTAAGATGCAAGCAGTTAATAGAATGATTTCCCTCTTATTTCTTTTACAAAATGTTAACGCGGTAAAATGTCATACTGTAGGTTCAGATCTATTAATTTTAAATAACTCTTACAGTATTTAGTTAAATGAACATGAATAGAAAGTAGTACTTCTGGATCATTTGCCATTATGTTCGTGTTTCTAGGATGTACGGTTTACGAGTTCTGAAGAATTGGACATTATCTGAGGTAAAGGTTAAATGTTAAATATTAAATCTTAAAAGTTGCGTAAAGCCGATACGAGTTGCCATAGCAATGTTCATGAAGTATAAACCCTTTTTGTATAAATGTCTAAATTCTATATTCATTTGTAATCTTGTAAAATGCTTCTGTGTTATTGTCTCTATGAATGGTATATTAATTTGTTGTTTACAACAACTGTGTTTGTCAAAATCCTGAATTAGATATCTTTTTTGTACCTTTTTAAAGTGTAAGTGTATTGTGCAATATATAGGTTAACTTTTAGGAATTCTTTATGTTATGTTTATAAGTTTGTTTTTAAATGTATATATATTGTCTTGTCATCGAATTGTCAGTCGGCTGAATGTCATCTCGGTCGAGTGAATGTCGGTCAATTTTCTTTCATCCACTTGTCTGTCGGCGAAGTGTCCTGTTGGCTGTATTTTCATTAAAATGTCATATCGTCCAAATGTTATGTTGTAGTCCAAATGTTCGGTCGGCAAAATGTGTGTAAGCAAAACATCCGATAACCTACCAAACAACCATATCGGCTTGAGAACGCCACATCTACCCGTCTTAACACACTCTGTTGGTATCTCCCCACCACCTGCTCCCGTAAAACGATACCAGTAGTCCATCAGTTCAGTGTAACATATGAGGTGTTCGGCATCAGCAAAGTAGTTAATACTTCGCCAAGGTTGATTAACATCAATATGTGCAGTACAAGGGTTATCTAAAATTAATGTATAGAGTATAGATAGATGTGGAGCAGCTGACTTTTTTGTTGTTAATCTTCATCTTTCGAACATTGTTAAAGAACTATGCGTTAAATGCATTTATTTTCATCAACATATGGTCAACATTTTATTAAAAAGTAGGAATAAACAACTAATGTAAGATTATGTCATACCTGTTATAATATTTCTTATTTTTAAACTCATAATATTGATTTGCACCATGGCCCATTTTTGTTAAATGATTAAGTGATCATTTAGCGGTTTTGTGAATTCACCATATTATTAATCATATTTTCATAACTACCTTTCAGATATCAATTCAATTCACTACACATAAATTTAAGCACAAAAACAAAAATCCGTACGCGTACGCAGAAACTTTGCGAGCGTCAATATATTAAAATTCTCAAAAAAGTGTTTAACCAATACATTATAAGTTTTCTAAACTATGCGTACATGTAAAAAACATGTTGCCAGTGATCTACGATTACTAAATTTATTATTATAATTTGTTAGTTATTTTGTCAAATTATATAATGCGTAGGCTACGTTTACATAAATGAAAATATTATGGTTATAAAATAGAAATAAAATATGTTATTTAATAAAAACACAATGCAGAACTGAATGATTGTAAAGGGTTTATATAACTTACCGTCAATTAATTGTTCACAGCAGCTACCTGTATACGGGAAAGGACAATCCACACAAGAACCAGATGATGCGGTTCCACGCATACATCCTTGTAAACAAACGCAACTACTTTGATTTTCACAGGTTTTTTGTTGTTCTGATGAGCCATTACATGTCATACCTCCACATGACTCAGGCGTCATTGCAATACGGATTCTAGTCTGTGTACCATTTCCACAAGTTACAGAACAAGATGTCCATTCTTGCCATTCACCCCAAACGCAATTAATACTTTCACCAGAGCAGTTTATCTGTTGATTTTTTGGCCCACTACACACCGCGCCTCCGCAAAACTCTGACGTCTCCACACATCGTGTTCTTGTCTGTGTACCACCACTACCACAAGTTACAGAACAAGCTGTCCATTCTTGCCAATCACCCCAAGTACAATTGACTGGACTGTAACCAGAGCAACTTCTCTGTTGTTCAGAAGGCTCACTACATGTGGTGCCTCCACAATACTCTGACGTCTCCACACATCGTGTTCTTGTCTGTGTACCACCACTACCACAAGTTACTGAACAAGCCGTCCATTCATGCCAATCACCCCAAGCACAATCGACTGGACTGTAACCAGAGCAACTTCTCTGTTGATGAGAAATTCCAGTGCACGCAGAACCTCCACAGAATTCGGATCTTGCCTTAGTACGTACTCTTGTCTGTGCCCCACCACTACCACACGATACGGAACATGGCGACCATCCTTGCCAGGTATTCCATGAACAATTAACAATAGCTTGACCTGAGCAACTTCGGCTACATGTAGCACTCCCACTACATGAACCTCCACCTGACGCTGCGGTCAACACACTTCGTCTTCTAGTTTGTGTACCGCCATTTCCACAAGTTACAGAACAAGCACTCCATGCTTGCCAATTGCTCCAGACGCAGTTAACGACAGGAGGTGACCTTCGCCGCCGACGTCTACGTCTTCGGAATGCATCCACACAAAGTAGCTGAATTACAACAGCACATAAGAAGAGCATTCCAAGAGAAACCTTCATCTTAAAAAAACAAAATTCACAAAATAATTATCAATATAGAGTAATATAATTAAAAACCGTATTATTTAAAAGTGTACATAATGGCAACTTAACTAAGTATTAACTAAAGCTATTGAAAATTGTCTCCTATCTTTTAACACTTAGCAGGTCTGAAAATAATATCTTTTGTTATTTTGTGAAGTTATTAATAAACCGATTTTCTTAATTTCCAATAGGAATTGTCTGTCTACTATCTACATCGAACAATTCAAAATGATAATTGACAAGTGTATGCTGACCATTTTCGGCAATGGTTTAGGCCCTATAAAATAAAAAATATGCTATTGCATCATTACCCTTAGTAGTACCACCCCATAGTCTCTATGGAAAGAAAGTTTAAAAAAATACTTATTTATCCTTATGAAATGCATATCAACTGATAAATATAAGTGGGCCGAATCGTCTCAGGGCCGAATCGTTTAGTTTTCGGTAAGTAGTATAGCATAAATATTTTAAAATCATTAGTTATAAAACATCTTGTATTAGGATTATAATTACTTTTAACTATCGTACATAGGCCTTACATTAGGTCTTAGTTTTCGTGATATTAGGTTTCGTAACCAACCGTACCTCTGGCTCAGCATATAATTACATTGTGCCAGTTCTGTGTCCGATGGGTTAAAATAGTAAACTATGTAGGCCTAAAGTAAAATTTGTATCCTGCTTGGAATCAATTCTACAAACAGTATATTAATACTTAGTATAATTTAGTTCAATTTGAAAAGACGAAAAGATGTAGAATGTTAGGTGGGTGAGCGAGAGAGTATTTATTATTACATCGGACCCACAGTGGTAAGAAACGTTTGAGAATATTGATTTGCTTGCCAGGAATTTGACCTCTTACACTTAAGTCTACATATCTTTCTTTATTACATTATTTATTTGAAAATAAAATTTTCTATTTTATATTAGTTATTTTTTTACAAAATATTCTATTTATTCATTTATTATACAGCTCAAACTATCGTGGTTACGGTCATGAGATTAGCCATTTTGTCTCGCCTGCGCAAATAATTTTTGAAATGTTTTGGCTTTCAGAAAAAATGATTCCCTTAAGTTTCTTGGCAGAAGGTTCTAGAAATTATTACTATGGTGTCCAGACAACTTTCTACAACCAGCGCGCAAATTGGCACACATTTGATTCAGTGATTCAGTGGAATTAAGATCACTACGACCTATTAGAGCCTTAATAACTATTTTACTGGTAATGTCAAACAACTGTTGTCAACTCCTATCCGAGGAAAGGCAACCTTATATTACATTTTTATAAATTTGCATAAACAATTTATCTCCTAACAGTGTATATTAACCCTTTGACGACGTGGCCCGTATCCCATACGGGGTAATTTACTGCCCCAGGACACGAGGCCGGTATACGTTCAGGTTGAACTTTTGGTCACTGAATTGCACTTTTTGAGCATTTGACCTTTTGACCTAGATTAAAAACCAAAACAAAAAAAATTCAATTTTTCGGAAGGCCAAAACATTTCATTTAACAATAAAACTAAAAATTGCAGAAAGTTATAGTCATAAAAATGTATTTTGCATTTTTTCCTAAACCTATTAAAAATACCTTATTTAGCATCAGTCACTTGGGGTAGAACCCTATATTCATAAAAGAATTCTAACAGTCGATATAATACTACAAGAAGGTAGAAAAAAACGTTTTATTCCTAAACAAAACCCTGGTACACAACGGAGCAGACAAACAGACTAAAAAGTTGGAATAATTAACTAAAAAATAATCAAAAAGACATAATGGTCAGATTTAAGCAAAATGTAGAAACACATTTTAACGATTGAACTGTTTTCGAATATTGTCAAATTACATACAAAATTAAAATTTCAAAAAGTCACTATTAAAATTATCCCAGCCTGTTTATCTACGACAACAATTTCACCTTTAATTTATTGATTGGTCGAAATTGTTTCGGTAATTAAACCTGATTAAAACAATTAGTCTAGTAAAAAGAAAAACAAACTTACCTTGATTTTCAGATTCGGAAATAAAACAATGTTTGATAGGGTAACAACGGTGCACTTTGTTGTATTAACCTCAAATGAATTAGTCCGAGAGTAAAATATACATACACATTAAAAAGGTGTATTGTTTTACATATTTTCAATTTTGAAGACAATATTACGATTACAAAATTGGTCCACAGCTCGAGTATAACGAATCGTAATGGTAACGGAAACACAAGTTCAATACAAATAATTTCTTCTGGGGATTTACTACAATTTATATGTTGATATAAGAAATAGTTCTTTAACTGCTTTAGCCTAAATTTAGTGTTTGCAGGGATTTTTTCGCCGATGCATAACAATTCAATTTAACTTAATTTATTCCGGATTTCACAAACATATGCCACTGTTAGATGATTATGTCCTATATGTATACAATTAAAGGCTTAATTGGGTTCTTTTTCGAAATAAGTTAAAGATGTTTTTGTCCTCCAAAATCATGAAAAAATTAAGATTAATTAAATCAGACTTTGAATATGTTATTTTGTAGTTTTAAGTTAATCACTTCCATAGAAAAAAAATATGTTTTCACTTATCCATTGATTAAATAAATTGTTAAATTCAACAACAAAAAACCAATGGCTGGCAGCCAATTTGGCAATTTTTTGCTTTAAATTACAGTTTTTGCAGGTAAATACATTTTTCGATCCAATTGTTGGTCAAAGTGGATAATGTTACATTAAAATGGCATATTCAAAACAAAATTTGTTAAGAATTATTTTTTCAGGGGGACAATACATCTTTAAGAGCTAGCTTTTGCGATCGTTATTTGACTTATTCGTAAATGTCTTACTGTGTTTGGTAGATTTTTTAATAATCACTGAAATACAAATACTGTACACGTTTTAATGCAGCTGTACCCGTAAGTCACTGTTCTGCATGCTACGTGTATTTCAATTAACCATGGCAGTTTGAGCAAAGTATAAAACTAACAAATACGAATAAACTGTATAGACCAGTAAGAATTGAAGCTTTATGGCAGTGAAAAATGTAGTATGTTGTGTAGACTAATATCTAACTAATCGACTTTACTGTAATAACATTCTATTCCATGTATAATAGTGTGGTTTAATTTACTGGCGTGTGGATAATAGGTTGACAATAACAAATAAGACATTTTAAATGTTATCTTTTAAATCTTTTTGTGAAAGAAAATACACTGCCAGAATATGTTGGTCTTTATTTTCTTTATAAGTACTGTTTATAGACAAATATTTATTTTCAATATATGCAGACATTCTTTTATAATAACAACAGTATTTACTTCCTTTTACTTAACATTTAACCTATTCACGATGATGGATTTTGTAGGGAAATTACCGAAAACTTTTACACCCCATGTAGTGTTTGTAGTGTTAACAGACATGTTAGTTCCTTTTGTTATAATCATAATATAGAAGAGAAGAATAAGGAAGAGTTAAATGTAAAATCTTCCCTGCTTATACATATTTTCTACTTTCTTTCTTTTCTATATATTTTTCTACCATTTTGTATACATACATTATCACTCATCTCATATGCAATACAACAGAACGATTTCAGACTGTTTTATCTTCTTGATATTATATTAAATTATTGTGTATCTCACTTGATATCCAGGCTTAAAAATATTAAAAATATTAAAATATTAAAAATATTAAAAATATTAAAATTATTAAATATTAAAAAAGTATTAAAAATACCTTATTTAGCCTCAGTCACTTGGGGTAGAAACCTATATTCATGAAAGAATTAATACACACAGTATTGACATTTTTCCAGTAATCTACATTTTGATTTATACACATTATGCAGCTTTACAAAACTACTACTACTATTACTATGGTGTCCAGTCAACTTTCTACAACCAGCGCGCAAATTGGCACACATTTGATTCAGTGATTCAGTGGAATTAAGATCACTACGACCTATTTTACTGGTAATGTCAAAAAAGTTTTGTCAACTCCTATCCGAGGAAAGGCAACCTTATATTAAATTTGTATAAATTTGAATAAACAATTTATTTCCTAACAGTGTATATTAACCCTTTGAAGACGTGGCCCGTATCCCATACGGGGTAATTTACAGCCCCAGGACACGAGGCCGGTATACGTTCGGGTTGACCTTTTGGTCACTGAATTGCACTTTTTGAGCATTTGACCTTTTGACCTAGGTTAAAAACCAAAACAAACAAAAAATGCAATTTTTCGGAAGGCCAAAACATTTCATATAACAATAAAACTAAAAATTGCAGAAAGTTATAGTCATAAAAATGTATTTTGCATTTTTTCCTAAACCTATTAAAAATACCTTATTTAGCCTCAGTCACTTGGGGTAGAAACCTATATTCATGAAAGAATTCTAACAGTCGATATAATACTACAAGAAGGTAGAAAAAAACGTTTTATTCTGAAAAAAAAACCCTGGTACACAACGGAGTAGACAAACAGACTACATACTTGGAATTAATAAAACAATAATCAAAAGGACATAATGGTCAGATTTAAGCAAAATGTAGAAACACATTTTAACGATTGAACTGTTTTCGAATATTGTCAAATTACATACAAAATTAAAATTTCAAAAAGTCACTATTAACATTATCCCAGCCTGTTTATCTACGACAACAATTTCACTTTTAATTTAATGCTTGGTCGAAATTGTTTCGGTAATTAAACCTGATTAAAACAATTAGTCTAGTAAAAAGAAAAACAAACTTACCTTGATTTTCAGTTTCGGAAATAAAACAATGTTTGATAGGGTCCGGGATAGGGTCACAACGGTGCACTTAACAGAAGTGTGTTGTATCAGGGAAGAGTTTCTTCCCTGGTTGTATTAACCTCAAATGAATTAGTCCGAGAGTAAAATATACATACACATTAAAAAGGTGTATTGTTTTACATATTTTCAATTTTGAAGACAATATTACGATTACAAAATTGGTCCACAGCTCGAGTATAAAGAATATATTTAATATATTTTTTTTCTATTATTGCTATTACTCATTTTTATTTAAAAATGCTTTTTGTAATAATAAGTAACGGAAGAGGGACCGAGGTGCCCGACGGGGAGCCTTGCACGCGAACCTAGCTGGGGCCGTCTTAATGGTCTTATTGTCAGAATCGTTTTCAAACTTTGCACATATGTTTACTAGGCCATAAAGACTCGAAAAATCACTGTAGCAGTGTATTAGTTGTCCTAAGAAGTAGTTGTCCGTGGGTAGTTGTCCTAGAAGGGTTATTGTCCAGAGGGTAGTTGTCCGTGTGGTACTTGTCTTGGGTAGTTATCCGGAGGGTAGTTGTCCGTGTGGTAGTTGTCTATTGTAATTTGACAATTCGAAAATCAAAATGAAAAATCTACATTTTGCTTAAATCTGACCATTATGTCTTGTTTATTTTTTTGTTAATTATTCCAAGTATGTAGTCTGTTTATCTGCTACGTACCAGAGTTTTCTTTCAGAATAAAACGTATTTTCTATTTTCTTGTGTTATTATATTGATTGCTAGAATTGGGCTTAAATTGATAACGACATAATTATGTTAATATTTTGTATAATGTAATATATATCAGTTTGTGAAAACTACTATTGTAATGGTAGCCTTTGATAGTGTGGTAATTGTCATAGGGTGTAATTGTCCTAGGTGAGTGGGGGTGGGGTTGTGTATTAGTTGTCCTAAGAGGGCAGTGTCCGTGGGTAGTTGTCCTAGAGGGTGATTGTTGTCCGGAGGGTAGTTGTCCGCTTGGTAGTTGTCTGGGGGTAGTTATCCAGAGGGTAGTTGTCCGTGTGGTAGTTGTCCTAAGAGGGTAGTTGTCCGTGTGGTAGTTGTCTGGAGGTAGTTATCCAGAGGGTAGTTGTCCGTGTGGTAGTTGTCCTAAGAGGTTACTTGTCCGGGGGTAGTTGTCCTAGAAGGATGATTGTCCAGAGGGTAGTTGTCCGTGTGGTAGTTGGCTAGGGTAGTTATCCTGAAGGTAATTGTCCGTGTGGTAGTTGTCTGGGGTAGTTATCCGGAGGGTAGTTGTCCGTGTTGTAGTTGTCTGGGGGTAGTTATCCGGCGGGTATTTGTCCGCGTGGTAGTTGTCTGGGGTAGTTATCCGGAGGGTAGTTGTCCTAGACCAGGGAATATGTCAATGACCTTAAGGGATTTCGCACGCAGTCAAATTTATTGATTTATGAGAAGTATATTACAAGGCCTCATTAAAATGTTCATCGAAGAAACTGTATATTGATTGGAAATAATAAATAAGAAAAGATTTAGCTTGGGTATTATTTTCAAAATGAATAAAGTAAATTTGAGGGTATATCAATGTTAACGTGATTTTATAAAACTTTGTACTCTAACCCCTATTAGGTAATTAGAGAAAATTATGTAATAATCGGATAATAACCGATAAATTGAACATAATGTAAATAGTACTAAAATGAGATATTTAGTATATTTAGTATAATTTAGTAGCAGATTTATGTTAGGTTAGATAATCTTATAAAATCAAAGCGATGAACCTATCTAATTTACTGTAGCACGTAATGACATTTCGCAACAGGATAATTTCACTGAATCGTCATGGGCAGCTGTAATTGAAACTATAATAGTATGTGCAAATGTACCGAGAATCGGGTGTAATAGAAGAAATACTTGAAAATAACCAATATTGATAAATTCAGCTATTTAATGTTAATTATTATCGCCGAATTAAACATATCAGTTGAGTTGTATAGTTTTCTGGTTTATTAATGTGTGTTTGCTTCCTACAAAAATGTAATACACAAAAACACAACCAAAACACAATAATAATTATGTGCGAAAACCAACTATTTGTTTATTTCCAAATCGCTGGTATACAATATGCTAAATATATTGTTGAATATCATGAAGAACCTACTGTAGTATTTTCTAACAATTGAAAATCTATGGCGTTGGTAATTGATTAAAAGCAATATACTTATTGCCGTTTGATGGGTAATGACATATCATGTCATCCCCACCATCTCCATTCACGTCAGCAATTATTAACTTATTATCAGACGTACACCAGCCCATTTCTTTCTGCCAACTTGTTGAAGTAAATGAACCGTCTTTTTCAGAGTAGGCTATCCATTTTCGACCAGTGGTATCGCTGCACATCATGTCAGAACGTTTATCTTTATTGAAATCACCAATCAAAATTTCAGCGGCGTTGTGGTTGCACCATCCCATATCTGCTTTCCATGTTGTCCCAACAAATGTTCCGCTCGGAGTTGCTGCTGCCACCCACTTTTTCCCGTCACTTTTTCCATGGCAGAGAAGATCAGCTCTACGGTCTCCGTTAAAATCTGCGACGAAAAGCTGGTAGTCGTTGCTTATACACCAACCCATTCCTTTTTCCCAACTGGTTCCCGGAAAGGTGCCGTCTTGTTTTGCATACGATACCCATTTGTAGCCGTCTTTGGCTCGGTGACACAGCATATCATATCGGCCATCTGCGTTGATGTCAGCGACAAAGAGCTCAGCAGTATCTTCTTTACACCAATTCATATCTTTTTGCCAAGTCGTACCCAAGAATACACCTCCAGGTTGAGCTAAAGATACCCATTTTTTACCGGTTTTAGTGTCATGACACAAAATATCTGATCGACCGTCACCGTTGAAATCACCTACAAAAAGTTGAGCCCCCTCGTGGTTGCACCATCCCATATCCTTTTTCCATACACTCTCAGTCGCTAATGATCCATCGGGCCTTCAAATAAAAACAGTTAAAAAATGTGTATCGTTTTTGTGTTCAATACTGTATATATTATTGCTTTAACTCATGATACGTAACATTAGAAAATTACGGAGCTATTTTCTTAGCTATATAGATATCATAGAGGGTAGTTGTCCTAGGGGGTAGTTGTCCTGGTGGTAGTTGTCCTAAGGGGGTGGTTGTTCTAGGGGGTAGTTGTTCTTTTGGGTAATTATCCGGGTGGTAGATGTACTAAGGGGGTAGTTGTCCTAGAGGTTAGTTGTCCTAGTGGGTAATTGTCCTAAGGGTGGTAATTGTTCAAGGGGTAGTTGTCCGGATACGCTCATTTTTATTGACATTATATTGTTGTGTTATTTCAAAATGTCAGTAATGTCAGTAAAATTTTACCTTGTGAGATATATCTCTTTGGAGCCGGTGTTGCTATTATGGCAGAGCACTTCTTGCCGACCGTCTCCATTGAAATCCCCAGCAAAAATCTGGTAATCAGGCCCTGTACAAACTCCTACAGGTTGTTCCCATGCCGTACCCACAAATACATCAACAGTTACTGTGAGAGATAAAAATCAATAATAAATAGATGTTGTTTATTATGATGTTAATTGTGAAATACTGTACTATATAAAATTATGTAATTTTGTCTGACCCAATATAACCCACTTGTATCCAATTAGACCATCTTGGACCTATTCATAGTAGTCTAAATTTTACCCAATTAGGCGCCCCAACTATAATCACACCTTCAGTTTATTAAATACTTTGGCCCACACTATATATAGTAGTACCTGGTATAGATGAAAAATTGCTCTCTTAGCGAGAGGGAGAGAGAGAGAGAGAGAGAGAGAGAGAGAGAGAGAGAGAGAGAGAAAGAGAGAGCGTCTTCAACAACTAAACCTCAACATAGGGGGCCCAAATTTGAAACAATAAAATAAATATTGAAGGCACTTAAATTAACGTTAACATTTTCTGGAGATAGTCGGGTTACTTTTATCATTGTGTGCACTTTATCTATTTATTAATTGTGTTTTGTCATATTGCTGACTCAGTATTATACTAAAATGAGCATTTTAGTATAATACAATTTTTATTTTTTTTTTTAATAAAAAGCGAAAAGCTAAATTAAAACGATAAAGTAAAACAGCCTGAAAAGTTAGCAGAGCTTTCGAGCAACACTAGACCTTCATCAGTGCAAGTAAAGGAATTTGGATAATGTCATAGCATAAGAACTGGCAAGTGCTGTCTGGGTGGACAGGAATGAAAGAAATAAAACAAAGGGAGACAGGGTGGAGACTGAATAAGAGTGGAAAACAAAGAATATATATAATATTTTGTATAGAAGATTAGTTTTGATTGACATACCCCTTTCCTCTGCACTTTCAGATTAGCTTCGGCTTATCGGTCTCAGTGCTGCAATGTAGGTGAATATTATTTTTAATTAATGTACAGACAAAAATATTATGATATGTACATGTAGAAATGAAGATGAGTTATATTATGCAGCAGTGGAACAGGCTTATCTCGTGTCCTGGGAAAACTTTTGAGAATAATGACGTAATCAAGGAATTAGAAGATTTTCAAATAATGTAAGCCTAACAGAAATGGAACATTCAGTTAATTTAAAGTAATTTGTCCAATACAATATAACAACAAAAGAACATTTACATTGAATTCCAGTTTTCCCAACATATAATTAATTAAGTTTTCTTTGCCATTATTTTTAATAGATAAGTTTTGATTTATTTACGCGATTTTCAAATTATGTAAGTCTAACCTTTCTAGAAATGAAACATTAAAATAATTTAAATTATTTTTTCCAAGAAGTTATAAAAAAAATATGTCCAAAAAATTTAAATTTGTCAAAAAATTTCCAAAAATAACTTTCTTGAGAATAATATATTTTTTAGAAGATTATTTTCTATTGACTCACCCCTATCCTCTGCAATTTCAGATGAACTTCGGCTTATCCGCCTCGATGCTGCAATGTAGGTGAATAATATTATACAAATTATACAAAGTTGATGCAAATAAAAAGTAGCATCTAAATAAAGATACCATTTCTTTATTGTCTTACGTAGGTTCGATTCACATTAGTAAAAAGTGTTCACAACTATTGTACTATTATTGTATTTAAAGTAATTGTCTTTTTCCTTTATTGTATACTTCTTTACATTTTTTTTCATAAATAATCAGTGAACCAAGTAAAATAAGTAAACCTATTAACATGGCATAGTGTTCTATCATTAACAATGTAAGTATATTTAATACAAAATTCGTTTAAATAATATTGACACTTTTTTTCCATTTGTTATCTTATCATTTCAAATTAATTAATTAAATTTCAGCATATCACCGGGCGGTTTAAAATGAATGTTATTTGCCTGTTGTGTTTATTTAAAAGTATTTCTCCGCTTTGTGAATCAAATACTGAAAAATGAGGACGTATAAATTTGATCTCTTGTGCACGTGCGTACAATTGAAGGAATAGTGCTTTTCCGCCGTACCACGTCGAGAGTTTAAATAAAGAGTTGCTATTTAATTGGGTTTGAACAATACCATGAAAGCTCCAATAGTCTAATGGTTAGGACATCTGCATATCAAGCAGAAGGTTCCGGATTCGAATCTCGGACAGATTTTCTCATCTTATCATTTCAAATTAATTAATTAATTTGAACATGTTTGAACATGCACCGTCGGTCCTAATCTGCTTCATTATATTATCAAGACAATATTTAAAAACAGGACGATGAGCTCGTCTTGCCAATATAAGAACTTGTAATATTTTGATTTTTTGGAGCTCAGCCTCTTGTTGTTAGATTACTTTGATTACATTTAGGCAACCGATGATTATGCTATTGCAAAACTTCAATAAGTTGATAAAGATCGAAAAGAAACGGGTTGCAATTTTAATCGATAGGAACGAACCATGTGCCATCTCCAAACACTGATGGTCAATAGCAAATCAAAAAACTTAATAAAAATCCTTTTCAACAGTTTTTTCAAAAATATTGTGTGCCTAACGCGATTTGTTACTAGAGTGTCCACGGCAGAACCCATTTATGATTAGGTTACGTACGTTAACATTATAAAAAATATAAGGCCTACAGGCTTAAAACTTACCAAACGTAAGAAGAACAAACGACAGACAGAGACATACCACGAGCAAGGTTGAGCGTGCCATTTTTACTTTTCAATCAATACCGTAACTAAAAGTGAATTATATTCATAATTTCGAGTATTTATGGTTTTTTAACAGAGGGGAAGGACTTAGCTTATCATATTTCGGGACTGGTGGTAAGATAAGATAAGGAGACATACAGAAAGAGTGTGATAAAATAAGTTCAAAAGTTGACATTGAGATGAATTGTCAAATAACATTTTTTAATCTTCTGACAGACCAGCTTTCCAGATCATTGACATATGCTGCAGTCCTAGAAAGCCCACCAGCTTTCATTAGAAAAGTTAACATTTATTTTGATTCGCTTTACCTTTATTTTGTGCCTTTTGTGTGTAGATTGACTTTGGAGTTGGGTCAACCGGCTCAACTACAGTGATTAAGTTCACTTAGGTTGACCCTGGTCTCCACAATTTCAGTATTTTTTTGTATGTATATACGGAAATAGACCGAAGAAATACTGAAATAAAATACTGAAATGAAATGAAATGAAAGAAACAAATATTTTATATCATTTTAAAGCACACATTAATTAAGTGTATAGATGACTAATTTGCTTTATTGTAAGAAAATAATCATGGCAGAAAGTAATTGATAAAAAAAATAGTGACTTTTTCATAAATTTAAAATTAGGGTTATTTGAAAGTCACATGTATACTCATGAGCATGATTTATTAGCTTCATATCTTATCTTCAAAATTTAAAAATGGAAATGAATTATTTTTACAATATGTTTTTGTTTATCTCTTGCTTATTCGCATAGAATGTCAGTGCTATCTGAATCGCAATATGGTACCATGCTGTATGTGTTCGATCTTTAAAGATGGGACGTCCCCCATAAACAAGAAAAAATAAGATAAATGAAAAAAAAAACATTTTGTAGTGTTAATAAACATAATCACTTCTATAGAAAATAATTTAAAACAAATATTTTCACTTATAAAAGGCTAATTAAACAGTTAAATTCAAGCAAAAGCCCATTTACTATTTTTTTGCGTTAAATTGCAGTTTTTTCAGGTAATTTTTTTTTTCATCCAAATATTTTGTCAAAGTTAATAACAATTATGGAACGAAGTAAGAAACAAACAAATTTAAAGAAATACTTATGGATTATCAAGAAATAAATAAAATACTATAAAAGTTACAGTTACAGTTTTTTTAACACTTCAAAACTGCATGCTCGACTAAAAGAAGGATAATGGGCGGACAGCCGTTGTTGTCTAGGCTCGGATAAAATATTGAGCATTGCAAAACCCCTTTTTTGTTTCGTCTGAAACCCCATGCTAATTTACCGCCATATTGATCAAGAAATATTAGGACGATTCTCGATTGCAATATACATATTAATAAGATCATTTAATAATAATAATGCTATTATTTTCAGCGGTTTATTATTGTCAGCCATTTTCCGTGTTATCAGTCGTTCCACTGCCAACTAGCCACTCAATGACTCTTTCCAAAGCAATCTGATCTTGTTTGCCGAAGAAGACTTTAATTGAATAGATCGTGACGAGTGTAACGTGTATTCCGTCCAAGTTACGATCTGTTAAATTTCCGCCTTGATCAAAAAAAAAACAGAATACACACGGTAATAATGGAGATAAAACATAAATTTCGTTTTGCAATGCATTTATTATTATTCTTACCAATGGAACAATTAACATGAAATTAATTTTAGGCCTTAATATATTGTGTTAATAATAATAAAATTAATGCAATGTTTAAAATTAGTAATTGTGCTGTAGAGTGTATATGTTATTCAATGATTATGCCTACTTATCATTACAATCATCTTTGTTTTCAGTAACATTCTAAACCAACATTCTTTAAATCATTGTACTATATAATAATACAATATGAGAGTACTTATAGTAATGTTTTACAAACTGAAACTGAAATGAATAATGTTAGCTCACACCGTATGCTTTCTGAGTATATAATACTAACAAATACAATTTTTGAATTAAAAACAATAATAGGCATAATTGTTAAAATTATTTTCATAATTATTATAACAGAAATTACACAAATATTATGTAGGTATGACATATGCTTTTTGGTAATCCTGTACCTGTATAATAACATAACATAATAAAGCTCCCATGAGCCAATATGATTTCTACTAACAAATACAATTTTGATCAAAAAACTTTGATTTTTTTATGGAAATTGTTTCTACCATGACTCTAATACACAATGATTGTTTCAGATCTCCAAATTAGCAATTATTATTATTTCAACGAATGTAATGCACTCATAATATTATTGTTTCAAAATGTTAAGGGAATACGCATTGTAGCTGTCGATTCAAGGCTATTTTTTTAATTCCAGCGCTTGGATAATAACACAGTAGATCATCTGCACCATCTCCGTTCACGTCAGCAATTAACACTTGATTACTGGGTTGACACCATGCCCCTCTACGTGACCAGTTGACTATACTAAACGAACCACCTTAAGCAGAGTAGGCTATCCACCAAGGTCCAGCAGTATCGGTGCACATGATATCGTCACGTCTATCTTTATTGAAATCCCCGACTGTTAACTTTATATAGGGGTAGACTTTTTGCACCAGTTAAGAGCTTTGGACCATGATGTGCCAGTGAAGGTACCAGTCATTGACGATAATGCTACCCAAATAGTACCGCTAGAATCGTCATGGCAGAGCATATCGGCTCTTCTGTCTCCGTTGAAATCTCCAGGAAATAATATTTGTCTGGAACCTACAGTGACACCACCTTTTATTAAATGTATAAAAACTGGCCGAAAATGTACCACCTTGTCTTGAATAAGTTATCGATTTGTCGCCATTACTGATGGTATGACATAATAGATCATCTCGTCCGTCTCCATTGAAGTCGGCTACAAAGAGTTGTTGACTACTGGATTTACACTAATTTATATAATAGTACCAAGGTGTACCGAAAAATGTGCCTCCAGGTTGAGCCCAAGAAATCCAAATTTTACCATTGTGATGACACCAACTCATCTCCCTTTTCCATGTCTGATCTCCGGTAAAAGAGCCAGAATACCTATGAATGATTAAAACATAACAAAATAGTTGTGGTGCCCTTACGATATGCGGGATCTAACACTACATTGAGGGATAGTAAAACGACACTATTTCACGAAAATACCAATGTTTAGTGTTTCCTTGGTTTTTTTTATAGTGGTACTGTTTTAACTCAATATTGTACTATTATGATTTTTTTAAATAATTTGGATAAGTCATACTAAGTTATAAGTATTTATAACTCAACATTACGTTGCGTAATATTTTCGATTTGCGCCAGTGGTGGTATCGTGAAACAGAAGATCAGCGCCACCGTCACCATTGAAATCTCCAGTAAATGCCTTTTGGTGAGAGCCAATGCAAAAACTCATATCCATTTTTGTAATTTGCACCCAGGAATACATCACTTGGAGCTACAAATAAACATAAACATGTTTAGATATCAAAATTAAGGACTCAGAAACTGAACGAAAGTGGGTGTGCTATTTAAAAATTTGGCCCATATTGAAGATAATAGCTTCAGTCAAGACGAGAACTTGAAATTGTAGGGGTTTTCAAACAAAGACACTACATACAAAGCAAATAATAAACTTAGCAAATGCTTTGCAATCACGACTGCACTCTCCGAATTAGACTAAACCCAAGTCTGTATTTATTGTCTTTTGTAATGTTAGTCCACCAGTCGACGTGACATGTACATCTGTCGGCCTAGATTTTATATTATTATAAGTAAATAAATATGTAAAAAGAGACATTTTATCGAAATACAGAACTTAAAATGCTTCATTCATAAAATATATATGCATATATTATGCGTTGTGTTGGTGTGTACGAGTATACACACATAGCCTGTTTTATATTATATGTATTCATACTTTTGCTATAATATATAAAGAAAGAATTCACATGTACTGGAAGTAATAAACTGAAAATCTTCTTTTTAAGAAAATAAATGTATAAATAATCATGTTAGAAAAACACTATCGCCGTTTGATGATGAAGAATGGTTTTTTTTATTTTATATCTATTATTTTGTGGTTATTGTTTTAGGTTTTTTTTGTAAAACGGTCCTTGATTTACCTTGATTTACCTTGACCTTTAGACTATAAACCTGTTAAGGTTTGTGAGTCCCTCTTTGAACATCTTGGTTATATGGCTCAAACTTTAGGTTGTGGGTTTTCCAGTGTGTTTCAAGATGGGTTTTAAAATTATTTATAGAGGATGCATTTACTACATGATATGGTAAACTATTCCAATCATTTACTGCAGATATTGAAAAGAATTTCTGTCTGTGTTTCGATTTACTATGAACTTTTTTAATTTTAAAATTGTGGCCTCTAGTTACAGTAGATGGTGCTAATTCAAAAAAGACACCCGGATTAACATTATCATACTTTTGTATTTAATAGGACGTCTTTTATTAGGTTCTCGTTTGCCTAAACGGAAGAAAGTTCTGATTTTACTATCCACATGCTGTATATCAAGTCCATGAAGAAATTGAACTACGTTCTCCCAATCATCTTTTTTCCTCAAATTAGACTCAGTTTTATCGGATTCTTCAATCTCATACACTATAATATCTGCTTTACGCTTTTCTCTATCTTCATGCTCGCTAAACTTCTCCTCCATGCTATTTATTAACTTCTTTTCTAGTCTTTCTTCAGTTTTTAAATACATTTCTGTTTGGTTAGATAGTATCAATTTTCTCAGTATTTGCTTCAATATGCTTTGCTAGCTTAGTTTGTGTTGTTGCAATGCTGGAAAGGTTCTTCATAATATCTTTTGCCGTAGTATTGCATGATCGACAATACCAATGTACCATAGTTGGCAGATTATTACAAAGCTAGACCTATTATTAGAATACGATATAATTGTTTTAAATGTTAATAATAGGTTGTGTGAAATAATCGTATATTGCTGACCTATTTTTACAATCTTGTTCTACAGGTTCACTAACTAAACAATAAATATTTCTTACAAAAAACGCTGCTCGCTTATTGAAAAATATTTTTTATTTCAAATGTTTTTGAATGCGTCATTTTATTGTCACATAATAGTTATTTTACCTGAAAAAATGTAATTAAAAGCAACAAATACTTAAATTGTCTGTCAGACAATGGTTTTGGGGTTTCTTTTCTCTTTTTATATGTGAATAAATATTTTTTTTTTGTTACAGAAGTGAATACTCAATTTCTGTCACTTTAGTTAATTTTATTGCTAAGGTCAAGTCAGGGGGTCACTTCATCACCCTAGATATTTCAAGTGTGAAGTATCCTATTACAAGCACAAACTTGAATGGACTGTTTCGATAATAATTCAACGAATATCTGACAGTGAATATACCAGAAATGCTTTGGGATTTGTAATTTCAGCATGACATGTCCTAATAGAGAAAAAAATATTTGTGTCGTCAGCAAATAAGATAACATTTAGTAATTTAGAGCTGTTTGGTATATCGTTAACAAACATCAAGAATAAGAGTGGTCCAAGAATCGATCCTTGGGGAACACCACAGGTTAAACGGGAATAGGAAGAGTTAACATTATTTAAGGAAGTAAACTGAACACGATTGAAAAGGTAGCTTTTACTTAGTTTTAAAGGAAGGCCTATGATATAAACAGTGAAACCGATATATAATACAATACCTTTCTGTATATTTGAGAATTGCCTAAACTCATCATATAAATATATTCGTTATACAGTATTTAGTTATTTTACAAAATGAATTATTATTTTAAATGAATTGTAAAAAGTCTCTTGCATAATTATTACCATATATAAAATGTACTTTTTATACATTATAAGAGAAAGAGACAAACTGAAACGAACATCAAGCAATAAAGAAACATTTTTTTTTGACAATCACTATTTTTGCTAATATAGGTGGGAAATGTATCGGATATAGAAGATATTTAAAGTGGTTTGTTACAGTATTACGAACACAACCCAACAAAAATGCGGCAATTTATGAATTTAGTTTATATAAGCAATGTCTGTGGATCTAAATCCAGAAAACAACTCTCAATACAACTACTTTCTTCACACCCCACCCCAAATTATTTGTAAAATTGTTATTTACAAAATATATTTACAAACACAGTATAGATCTTGTTTTTATGTTATACTTTACTAAATATATATATGCAATGATTTACAACACTCTATTTTATGTATAAAATATTTATTTTTTGTGGATAACTACCCGATTTGTCTTTGTACTGTATCTAAAAATATGCCCAGTATCAAAGGTAAATTCTGTATACAGTATCATATGTATCACATGTAGCCTGTATTATGTTAAGGTTAAGTATAGGGCCTATGATACAGGTGATGTATATGTCACACTGTAATACAGCGTTTGCCTATGATACTGCCAACAATCAAGAATTGTTTGTACACCAATCACTGTATTTTCTAAATTTTTATTTTAATATATTTCAGCAACATACTTTACCGCTATTTCAATATATTTACAAATATTTGGTCACAAAACAAAGAAAATATATATCTTATTACTATTTTCAACTAAAAACACATCAGATACAATATGAATACAAATAAAGAACTACAAATAATGTGATGTCATAACATTTGACCTTGATACTTTAACAAATCTTATGAAACTTTTAAACCATTCCAAATACATTACAGTATGTACCTGTACCTCTACTGTACTACAGTGTATATGCCTATTACAAATTATTCTCACACAAGACTGGAATTACACAAGTATTCACTTTTGACATGACATGTATTCACCTTTGACATGACATAGATGTGAACTTTGACAATCAATTGCTCTAACTTTTGCCATAGTGTGTGCGATAACTGTATAAAAAAAAACATTTTTATTTTGGATACATTGCCTAGACAGGCGAACAAGGCACTCACACTTTTTAATTATAAAATACATCACTGCATACAAATGTACAAATAAATATATCTTAAATTGGATAATTTAACACAATATTAAAGTAAAAAAAAATCAGTGGAATGATTGTTGCCAAGGTAATTAGTGATACGTTGATACTAACTATGAACATTAATTTAAGGCTCAGTTTTTGGTCACAAATCAATCTTTTCTTTTTTTAAATATCAAATTGAATCCTTTAAGACAAAGATCACTGTGGTCATACAATGTGGTTTCTGAAAAAAAATTCTCTGTCTACCTATCTACATCGAACAATTCAAAATGATAACTTGACAAGTGTATGCTAACAAACAAACAAGTAACAAACAGAGACACGTGATCGACTACATATAATGTAAACAGTAAAATAGGAGCGCGTGTATAGGAGCGCACAAGAAAAAACCTACACATTTGATTGATATTGCAATTAATTACTAAAACGTAATTTTATATGAAATTATTATTATTTCGACAACTGTGTTGTTTTGAATTCGCAAAATGGTCAACAGAGGTCGAAATGTGTTTACATCGTTCGCGTGGTAAAAACAATGACCATTTTCAGCAATGCTTTAGACCCTATAAAATAAAAAATACGTTATTGCATCATTACCCTTAGTAGTACTACCCCATAGTCTCTAATGGAAAGAAAGTTTTTAAAAATACTTATTTATGCTTATGAAATGCATATCAACTGATAAATATAAGTGGGCCGAATCGTCTCAAAGGCCGAATCGTTTAATTTTCGGTAAGTATAGTATAGCATAATTATTTTAAAATCGTTAGTTATGAAACATATTGTATTAGGATTATAATTACTTTTAACTATCGTACTAATTAGGCCTTACATTAGGTCTTAGTTTTCGTGATATTAGTTTTCGTAAACGTACCCCTGGCTCAGGATATAATTATATTGTGCCAGTTCTGTGTCCGATGGGTTAAAATAGTAAACTATGTAGGCCTAAAGTAAAATGTGCTTGGAATCAATTCTACAAACAGTATATTAATACTTAGTATAATTTAGTTCAATTTGAAAAGACGAAAAGATGTAGAATGTTAGGTGGGTGAGCGAGAGAGTATTACATCGGACCCACGGTGGTAAGAAACGTTTGAGAATATTGATTTGCTTGCCAGGAATTTGACCTCTTACACTTAAGTCTACATATCTTTCTTTATTACATTATTTATTTGAAAATAAAATTTTCTATTTCTTATTAGTTATTTTTTACAAAATATTATATTTATTCATTTATTATACAGCTCAAACTATCGTGGTTACGGTCATGAAATTAGCCATTTTGTCTCGCCTGCGCAAATAATTTTTGAAAAGTTTTAGCCTTCAGAAAAAATGATTCCCTTAAGTTTCTTGGCAGAAGGTTCTAGAAATTATTACTATGGTGTCCAGTCAAATTTCTACAACCAGGGCGCAAATTGGCACACATTTGATTCAGTGATTCAGTGGAATTAAGATCACTACGACCTATTAGAGCCTTAATAACTATTTTACTAGTAATGTCAAACAAGTTTTGTCAACTCCTATCCGAGGAAAGGCAACCTTATATTAAATTTTTATAAATTTGCATAAACAATTTATCTACTAACAGTGTATATTAACCCTTTGAAGACGTGGCCCGTATCCCATACGGGGTAATTTACTGCCCCAGGACACGAGAGGCCGGTATACGTTCGGGTTGATCTTTTGGTCACTGAATTGCACTTTTTGAGCATTTAACCTTTGACCTAGGTTAAAAACCAAAACAAAAAAAATGCAATTTTTTTATAACAATAAAACTAAAAATTGCAGAAAGTTATAGTCATAAAAATGTATTTTGCATTTTTTCCTAAACCTATTAAAAATACCTTATTTAGCATTCAGTCACTTGGGGTAGAAACCTATATTCATGAAAGAATTCTAACAGTCGATATAATACTACAAGAAGGTAGAAAAAAACGTTTTATTCTGAAAAAAAAACCCTGGTACACAACGGAGTAGACAAACAGACTACATACTTGGAATTAACAAAAAATAATCAAAAGGACATAATGGTCAGATTTAAGCAAAATGTAGAAACACATTTTAACGATTGAACTGTTTTCGAATATTGTCAAATTACATACAAAATTAAAATTTCAAAAAGTCACTATTAACATTATCCCAGCCTGTTTATCTACGACAACAATTTCACTTTTAATTTAATGATTGGTCGAAATTGTTTCGGTAATTAAACCTGATTAAAACAATTAGTCTAGTAAAAAGAAAAACAAACTTACCTTGATTTTCATTTTCGGAAATAAAACAATGTTTGATAGGGTCCGGGATGCGATATTTCTTGTCGTACATAAGTTGGGGACCCCTCGTGAAACATCACAAAATAAACATGAATATTCATTAATCATATCCATAAGGTGTGACGTAAGAATTCAGCTAACTACAATTCGCTAATGCAAACGATTTCTGTCAAGCCGTCTTTGTAGTCGAGTGGATAAGACTATGGACTTTACATGTCGATGTATGGGGTTCGACTCCCATGAGCTACTTCTTTTACTTTATAGTGAGAGAGAGATTATTTGGAGGGTTAGGTTTAGTTATATTTAGGAAGTAGTTCGGCTATCTTTCACATGGGGTCCCCAACTTATGTACGAAAAAAAAATCGCGTCCGGGATAGGGTCACAACGGTGCACTTAACAGAAGTGTGTTGTATTAACCTCAAATGAATTAGTCCGAGAGTAAAATATACATACACATTAAAATTGTTTTACATATTTTCAATTTTGAAGACAATATTACGATTACAAAATTGGTCCACAGCTCGAGTATAACGAATCGTAATGGTAACGGAAACACAAGTTTAAACGTTTAATACGTTTATTCAAATGTGTTGATAAAGATGAATGGAACAGTCCAACCTCTAAGCATATTAATTCCCTCATGATATTCCGAAATAAATCAGTATGCGGCAAAACATTCAATCCAAATCATTTCTTCTGGGGATTTTTTTAGGGATCTAAAACTACAATTTATATGTTGATATAAGAAATAGTTCTTTAACTGCTTTAGCCTAAATTTAGTGTTTCCAAGGATTTTTTCGCCGATGCATAACAATTCAATTTATTCCGGATTTCACAAACATATTCCACTGTTAGATGATTATTGGGTTTTGCTTAATTGGGTTCTTTTTCGAAATAAGTTAAAGATGTTTTTGTCCTCCAAAATCATGAAAAAATTAAGATTAATTAAATCAGACTTTGAATATGTTATTTTGTAGTTTTAAGTTAATCACTTCCATAGAAAAAAAATATGTTTTCACTTATCAATTGATTAAATAAATTGTTAAATTCAACAACAAAAAACCAATGGCTGGCAGCCAATTTGGCAATTTTTTGCTTTAAATTACAGTTTTTGCAGGTAAATACATTTTTCGATCCAATTTTTGGTCAAAGTGGATAATGTTACATTAAAATGGCATATTCAAAACAAAATTTGTTAAGAATTATTTTTTCAGGGGGACAATACATCTTTAAGAGCTAGCTTTTGCGATCGTTATTTGACTTATTCGCAAATGTCTTACTGTGTTTGGTACATTTTTTAATAATCACCGAAATACAAATACTGTACACGTTTTAATGCAGCTGTACCCGTAAGTCACTGTTCTGCTACGTGTATTTCAATTAACCATGGCAGTTTGAGTATAAAACTAACAAATACAAATAAACTGTATAGACCAGTAAGAATTGAACTTTATGGCAGTGAAAAATGTAGTATGTTGTGTAGACTAATATCTAACTAATCGACTTTACTGTAATAACATTCTATTCCATGTATAATAGTGTGGTTTAATTTACTGGCGTGTGGAAAATAGGTTGACAATAACAAATAAGACATTTTAAATGTTATATTTTAAATCTTTTTGAGAAAGAAAATACACTGCCAGAATATTTTGATCTTTATTTGCTTTATAAGTACCGTTTATAGACAAATATATATTTTCAATATACAGACATTCTTTTATAATAACAACATTATTTACTTCCTTTTACTTAACATTTAACCTATTCACGATGACGGGTTTTGTAGGGAAATTACCGAAAACTTTTACACCCCATTTTTTTTTTTTGGGAGGGGGGGGGGGGTTCATACACGATTGTTGTTGTTGTATTCATTTCTCTACCGATTATCATTGTTTATGATATTTTCTCTTCCTTTATACATATCATCTTTAATTAATTTCTCATTAACAGACATGTTAGTTCCTTTTGTTATCATATGAAGAGAAGAATAAGGAAGTGTTAAATGTAAAATCTTCCCTGCTTATACATATTTTCTACTTTCTTTCTTTTCTATATATTTTTCTACCATTTTGTATACATACATTATCACTCATCTCATATGCAATACAACAGAACGATTTCAGACCGTTTTATCTTCTTGATATTATATTAAATTATTGTGTATCTCACTTGATATCCAGGCTCTAATACACACAGCATTGACATTTTTCCAGTAATCTACATTTTGATTTATACACATTATGCAGCTTTACAAAACACAACATTTTTATTTTTTATTTCTTAATATATTTTTTTTCTAATATTTCTATTACTCATTTTTATTTAAAAATGCTTTTTGTAATAATAAGTAACGGAGGGACCGAGGTGCCCGACGGGGAGCCTTGCACGCGAACCTAGCTGGGGCCGTCTTAGTGGTGGGGTGCTTTATTGTCAAAATCGTTTTCAAACTTTGCACATATGTTTACTAGGCCATAAAGACTCGAAAAATCACTGTAGCAGTGTATTAGTAGTCCTAAGAGGTAGTTGTCCGTGGGTAGTTGTCCTAGAAGGGTTATTGTCCAGAGGGTAGTTGTCTGTGTGGTAGTTGTCTGGGGTAGTTATTTTTATTTATTTATTTATTTATTCGGTATATAAAAATATATTACAAAACGACAGTCAAGGACTGAAATGAAATGTATTACAAATGACTAAAAATTAGTTAAAATTGCTATAAAAATAGAAACATCTTAATAAAACTAGATATCGTACCATACAATTAAAAACATACATGAATAAAAAACCAAAAAACATTCACTTATTACATATCTAAAAAAGAGCTAGTGGTGCCTATTAATTATATCCACCATGGTGGGAACTGGAGACGACCTAAGTCTGCTGGTTTTACAATGAGGTACTTCTAGAAAGCGGTTGAATCTGAGAGACCGAGCTGGCTTATGAAGAGGGGGAAGTATTTCTCTAAACAGCTCGGATTTTAATAAGCCTTCCCCGAAAGACAACACAAGTTTGTTTCGTCTCTCAACAAGAGTAGGTAAACCAGTAACAGACAATGCATGATCATAGCACAAATAGTTGTTACCTAGCATGATACGCAATGCTCTCTTTTGTACCTTTTCAATAGACTTGGACATGTCCTTAGTGATAGCGCCATGCCAAACAGGGGCAGCATATTCTAAAATAGGTCTTATATACGCCATATAAACAGTCAACAGATCATTAATTAAGATTCCTGTTTTCTTCAAAATGCACAAGGAAAATAAACGTCTAGAAGCTCTAGACACAATATTATTAGTGTTAAGTTCCCATTTCAGGTCATTTTGAATGATTACACCAAGAAGCGTCATGTGATCAACTACTTGTAAAATGGAACCACTCAGACTAAAAGAAGGCGATATAATATCATCCGACTTGTCCTTGATTTATTGAATGGTGATTGTCCGGAGGGTAGTTGTCCGTGTGGTACTTGTCTGGGGTAGTTATCCGGAGGGTAGTTGTCCGTGTGTTAGTTGTCTGGGGTAGTTATCCGGAGGGTAGTTGTCCGTGTGGTAGTTGTCTGGGGTAGTTATCCAGAGGGTAGTTGTCCGTGTGGTAGTTGTCTATTGTAATTTGACAATTCGAAAATTAAAATGTGTTTCTACATTTTGCTTAAATCTGACCATTATGTCTTGTTTATTTTTTTGTTAATTATTTCAAGTATGTAGTCTGTTTATCTGCTACGTACCAGAGTTTTCTTTCAGAATAAAACGTATTTTCTTGTGTTATTATATTGACTGATATAATTGGGCTTAAATTGATAACGACATATGTTAATATTTTGTATAATGTAATATATATAACAGTTTGTGAAAACATTGTAATGGTAGCATTTGATAGTGTGGTAATTGTCCTAGGGTGTAATTGTCTAGGTGGATGGGGGTGGGGTTGTGTATTAGTTGTCCTAAGAGGGGAGTTGTCCGTGGGTAGTTGTGCTAGAGGGTGATTGTCCGGAGGGTAGTTGTCAGTGTAGTAGTTATCTGGGGTAGTTATCCAGAGGGTAGTATTCCATTTGATAGTTGTCCTAAGAGGGTAGTTGTCCGTGTGGTAGTTGTCTGGAGGTAGTTACCCAGAGGTAGTTGTCCTAAGAGGTTACTTGTCCGGGGGTAGTTGTCCTAGAAAAAGCAAACATAGTTGGGGAGATCGGACTTTCAGTGTTGCTGGACCTAGGCTCTGGAACCACCTACACTTGAACATTAAACACACATCATTATTGAGTCACTTTAAGTCACTACTCAAAAGTCACCTTTTCCTAACTTTTTTTTTTCTACCGCTCCATGAGCAATGAATGTTGGAATGGCGCTATATAAATCGAACGATTGATTGATTGATTTATTGAATGGTGATTGTCCAGAGGGTAGTTGTCCGTGTGGTAGTTGTCTAGGGTAGTTATCCGGCGGGTATTTGTCCGCGTGGTAGTTGTCTGGGGTAGTTATCCGGAGGGTAGTTGTTCTAGACCAGGGAATATGTCAATGACCTTATGGGATTTCGCACGTAGTCAAAGGCCTCATAAAAATGTCATCTAAGAAACTGTATATTGATTGGAAATAATAAATGAGAAAAGATGTAGCTTTCGTATTATTTTCAAAATGAATAAAGTAAATTTGAGTGTATATCAATGTTAACGTGATTTTATAAAACGTTGTACTAACCCCTATTAGGTAATTAGAGAAAATTATGTAATAATCGGATAATAACCGATAAATTGAACATAATGTAAATAGTACTAAATGAGATATTTAGTAAATTTAGTATAATTTAGTAGCAGATTTATGTTAGGTTAGATAATCTTATAAATCAAAGCGATGAACCTATCTAATTTACTGTAGCAGGTAATGACATTTTGCAACAGGATAATTTCACTGAATCGTCATGGACAGCTGTAATTGAAACTATAATAGTATGTGCAAATGTACCGAGAATCAGGTGTAATAGAAGAAATACTTGAAAATAACCAACATTGATAAATTCAGCTATGTAATGTTAATTATTATCGCCGAGTTAAACATATCAGTTGAGTTGTATAGTTTTCTGGTTTATTAATGTGTGTTTGCTTCCTATAAAAAATGTAATACACAAAAACACAACCAAAACACAATAATAATTATGTGCGAACACCAACTATTTGTTTATTTCCAAATCGCTGGTATACAATATGCTAAATATATTGTTGAATATCATGAAGAACCTACTGTAGTATTTTCTAACAATCGAAAATCTATGGCGTTGGTAATTGATTAAAAGCAATATACTTATTGCCGTTTGATGGGTAATGACATACCATGTCATCCCCACCATCTCCATTCACGTCAGCAATTATTAACTTATTATCAGACGTGCACCAGCCCATTTCTTTCTGCCAACTTGTTGAAGTAAACGAACCGTCTTTTTCAGAGTAGGCTATCCATTTTTGACCAGTGGTATCGCTGCACATCATGTCAGAACGTTTATCTTTATTGAAATCACCAATCAAAATTTCAGCGCCGTTGTGGTTGCACCATCCCATATCTGCTTTCCATGTTGTCCCAACAAATGTTCCGCTCGGAGTTGCTGCTGCCACCCACTTTTTACCGTCACTTTTTCCATGGCAGAGAAGATCAGCTCTACGGTCTCCGTTAAAATCTGCGACGAAAAGCTGGTAGTCGTTGCTTTTACACCAACCCATTTCTTTTTCCCAACTGGTTCCCGGGAAGGTGCCGTCTTGTTTTGCATACGATACCCATTTGTAGCCGTCTTTGGCTCGGTGACACAGCATATCATATCGGCCATCTGCGTTGATGTCAGCGACAAAGAGCTCAGCAGTATCATCTTTACACCAATTTAATTCTTTTTGCCAAGTCGTACCTAAGAATACACCTCCAGGTTGAGCTAAAGAAACCCATTTTTTACCGGTTTTAGTATCATGACACAAAATATCTGATCGACCATCACCGTTGAAATCACCTACAAAAAGTTGAGCCCCCTCGTGGTTGCACCATCCCATATCCTTTTTCCATACACTCTCAGTCGCTAATGATCCATCGGGCCTTCAAATAAAAACAGTTAAAAAATGTGTATCGTTTTTGTGTTCAATACTGTATATTTTATTGCTTTAACTCATGATACATAACATCATAAAATTACAGAGCTATTTTCTTAGCTATATAGATATCATAGAGGGTAGTTGTCCTAGGAGGTAGTTGTGCGGGTGGTAGTTGTCCTAAGGGGGTGGTTGTCCTAGGGTGTAGTTGTTCTAGTGGGTAATTATCCGGGTGGTAGTTGTACTAAGGGGTAGTTGTCCTAGAGGGTAGTTGTCCTAGTGGGTAATTGTCCGGGTAGATGTCCTAAAGGTGGTAATTGTTCAAGGGGTAGTTGTCCGGATACGCTCATTTTTATTGACATTAGAGAGGTTTCGCAATCTTACGAATACGATACCGAAAACGGATACGTCACGCACACGTATTCGTTTTTGTAAGCCAGTAAAAATCTGTTTCGCATGGCAACGAAATTTTGAGGCCGCCGTCCAAAATATGACTGTGGTAAATTTGAGCGAAGCGAAAGTACGTGTTGCTTGGTGCTTGGCTGCCCAGGCCTAGCGTAACATAAAGCGAGTGAGGACTTTAAAAACTGCTATTTATCAAAATTGACCTGGCATTTTAGTAAATTACTTTAGTAAATTACTTTCAATAAATATATAATTATATTATAATCATGAATCATTCCCGATTCAAATGCAAAATGTGCAAAATAGATCAAAAACTATACTCGTTTTGTAGTTTAGAATATGACTGGTGATATTTGTCAACATGAATACGCTTTACGAATATGAAATGGGGATAAGCTCAAAAGTTTCACAAATGTGTGACGTATCCGTTTTCGTTATCGTATTCGTAAGGTTGCGAAACCTCCCTATTATACTGTTATATTAATTCAAAATGTCAGTAATGTCAGTAAAATTTTACCTTGTGAGATATATCTCTTTGGAGCCGGTGTTGCTATTATGGCAGAGCACTTCTTGCCGACCGTCTCCATTGAAATCCCCAGCAAAAATCTGGTAATCAGGCCCTATACAAACTCCAACAGGTTGTTCCCATGCCGTACCCACAAATACATCAACAGTTACTGTGAGAGAAAAAAATCAATAATAAATAGATGTTGTTTATTATGGTGTTAATTGTGAAATACTGTACTATATAAAATTATGTAATTTTGTCTGACCCAATATAATATATCCAATTAGACCATCTTGGACCTATTTATAGTAGTCAAAATTTTACCCAATTAGGCGCCCCAACTATAATCACACCTTCAGTTTATTTAAGAGATAGCGTCTTCAACAACTAAACCTCAACATAGGGGGCTCAAATTTGAAACAATAAAATAAATATTGAAGGCACTTAAAATAACGTTAACATTTTCTGGAGATAGTCGGGTTACTTTTATTATTGTGTGCACTTTATCTATTTATTAATTGTGTTTTTTCATATTGCTGGCTCAGTATTATACTAAAATGAGCATTTTAGTATAATACAATTTTAAATTTTTTTTAAAATATAAAGTGAAAAGCTAAATTAAATCGATAAAGTAAAACAGCCTGAACAGTTAGAAGAGCTTTCGGGCAACACTAGCCCTTCATCAGTGAAAACTAGAAAAATACTTATTAGATAAGTGTAACTACCATGCTTCAAAACTAACATTTAAAATTCGCTCCAATTCTCTACCACTTGAAGGTAGAAAAGAAGCATGGTCACCTCAAAATGCAGGTATATGTTTATTGTGTAATTGTAATGAAAAGGAAACTGTATATCATTTCGTATTTGAATGCAAACGACTTGAGTACGTTAGACAACCAATAATCATGAACCTTAAAGATGAGCTAAACAACAATAATCTATCCATGTTCTGGGAATTGTTTACTATTAGCTCTCTAGATCTTAAATACCACTTATTCTTCGATGATCTTGAAATCCATAATGAATTTAAAATTACACCAAATTAATTGACCCATGATGTATACGAATCAGCAAGTATTATTTTCGACAAACATTGCAAAATGTTTCTGACCATGGCTTGGAACACACGAAATGATATATATAATACAATTCCTTCTCAAACTTAATTTACTCATTTTCTTAGTATTTAATCTGTCTCAGTTTTCTTAAATTTTTTTTTTGTAATTTTGTTCTCATGTCTAATTTCTTGTTTTGTATTTATATTTAAGTGTGTATGTATTATTTTTCACTGTAAACTTGTTGCACATCTCATTGAGACTGTGCCTCTGATTTAAAAGAGATACAATAAAAGTTCAGTTCAGTTCAGTTCAGTGCAAGTAAAGGAATTTGAATAACGTCATAGCATAAGAACTGGCAAGTGCTGCCTGGGTGGACAGGAATAAAAGAAATATAACAAAGGGAGCCAGGGTGGAGACTGAATAAGAGTGGAAAACAAAGAATATATATATAATATTTTTAATAGGAGATTAGTGTTTTTTGACTTACCCCTTTCCTCTGCACTTTCAGATGTGCTTCGGCTTATCGGACTCAGTACTGTAATGTAGGTGAATATTATTTGTAATTAATGTATACAGACAAAAATATTATGATAATGTACAAGTAGAAATGAAGATGAGTTATATTATGCAGCAGTGGAACAGGCTTATCTCGTGTCCCGGGAAAACTTTTAAGAATAATGACGTAATCAAGGAATTAGAAGATTTTCAAATAATGTAAGCCTAACAGAAATGGAACATTCAGTTAATTTAAAGTAATTTGTCCAATACAATATAACAACATAAGAACATTTACATTGGATTCAAGTTTTCCCAACATATAATTAATTAAGTTTTCTTTGCCATTTTTTTTAATAGATAAGTTTTGATTTATTTACGCGATTTTCAAATGATGTAAGTCTAACCTTTCTAGAAATGAAACATTAAAATAATTAAATTTTTTTTTTCCCAGAAGAAAATATTTCCAAAGAATTTAAATTTCTCAAAAATTTCCAAAAATAACTTTCTTGAGAATAATATATTTTTTAGAAGATTATTTTTTATTGACTCACCCCTATCCTCTGCACTTTCAGATGAACTTCGGCGTCTTGGCCTCGATGCTGCAATGTAGGTGAATAATATTATACAAATTATACAAAGTTGATGCAAATAAAAAATAGCATCTAAATAAAGATACCATTTCTTTATTGTCTTACGTAGGTTTGATTCACATTTATTTTTTCATTAGTAAAAAGTGTTCACAACTACTGTACTATTATTGTATTTAAAGTAATTGTCTTTTTCCTTTATTGTATACTTCTTTACATTTTTTTTCATAAATAATCAGTGAACCAAGTAAAATAAGTAAACCTATTAACATGGCATAGTGTTCTATCATTAACAATGTAAGTATATTTAATACAAAATTCGTTTAAATAATATTGACACTTTTTTTTCCATTTGTTATCTTATCGTTTCAAATTAATTAATTAAATTTCAGCATATCACCGGGCGGTTTAAAATGAATGTTATTTGCCTGTAAAAATTATTTATCCGCTTTGTGAATAAAATACTGAAAAATGAGGACGTATAAATTTGATCTCTGGTGCACGTGCGTACAATTGAGGGAATAGTGTTGTTCCGCCGTACCACGTCGAGAGTTTAAATAAAGAGTTGCTATTTAATTGGGTTTGAACAATACCATGAAAGCTCCAATAGTCTAATGGTTAGGACATCTGCATATCAAGCAGAAGGTTCCGGATTCGAATCTTGGACAGATTTCCTCATCTTATCGTTTCAAATTAATTAATTAATTTGAACATGTTTGAACATGCACCGTCGGTCCTAACCTGCTTCATTATATTATCAAGACAATATTTAAAAAAAGGACGATGAGCTCGTCTTGCCAATATAAGAACTTGTAATATTTTGATTTTTGGAGCTCAGCATCCTGTTGTTAGATTACTTTGATTAAATTTAGGCAACCGATGATTATGCTATTGCAAAACTTGCATATGTTGATAAAGATCGTAAAGAAACGGGTTGCAATTTTAATAGCGATAGGAACGAACCATGTGCCATCTCCAAACACTGATGGTCAATAGCAAATCTAAAATCTTAATAACAATCCCTTTCAACAGTTTTTGCAAAAATATTGTGTGCCTAACGCGATTTATTACTAGAGTGTCCACGGCAGAACCCATTTATGATTAGGTTACGTACGTTAAAATTATAAAAAATATAAGGCCTACAGGCTTAAAACTTACCAAACGTAAGAAGAACAAACGACAGACAGAGACACACCACGAGCAAGGTTGAGCGTGCCATTTTTACTTTTCAATCAATACCGTAACTAAAAGTGAATTATATTCATCATTTCGAGTATTTATAGTTTTTTAACAGAGGGGAAGGACTTAGCTTATCATATTTCGGGGCTGGTGGTAAGATAAGATAAGGAGACATACAGAAAGAGTGTGATAAAATAAGTTCAAAAGTTGACATTGAGATGAATTGTCAAATAACATTTTTTAATCTTCTGACAGACCAGCTTCCCAGATCATTGACATATGCTGCAGTCCTAGAAAGCCCATCAGCCTTCATTAGAAAAGTTAACATTAATTTTGATTCGCTTTACCTTTATTTTGTGCCTTTTGTGTGTAAACTGACTTTGGAGTTGGGTCAACCGGCTCAGCTACAGTGATTAAGTTCACTTAGGTTGACCCTGGTCTCCACAATTTCAGTGTTATGTATATACGGAAATAGACCGAAGAAATACTGAAATAAAATACTGAAATTAAATGAAATGAAAGAAACAAATATTTTATATCATTTTAAAGCACACATTAATTAAGTGTATAGATGACTAATTTGCATTATTGTAAGAAGATAATCATGGCAGAAAGTAATTGATAAAAAAAATAGTGACTTTTTCATAAATTTAAAATTAGGGTCATTTGAAAGTCACATGTATACTCATGAGCATGATTTATTAGCTTCATATCTTATCTTCAACATTTAAAAATGGAAATGAATTATTTTTACAATATGTTTTTTGTTTATCTCTTGCTTATTCGCATAGAATGTCAGTGCTATCTGAATCGCAATATGGTACTATGCTGTATGTGTTCGATCTTGTTCGATGGGACGTCCCCCATAAACAAGAAAAATTAAGATAAATGAAAAAAAAAACATTTTGTAGTTGTAATAAAGATAATCACTTCTATAGAAAATAAATTAAAGCAATTATTTTCAATTATAAAAAGCTAAATAAACAGTTAAATTCAAGCAAAAACACATTTACCAAATTCATTTTTTTTTTCATCCACATATTTTTTTCAAA
This sequence comes from Antedon mediterranea, assembly GCF_964355755.1. NCBI lineage: Eukaryota > Metazoa > Echinodermata > Crinoidea > Comatulida > Antedonidae > Antedon > Antedon mediterranea. The sequence continues at coordinate 33,612,284 of NC_092670.1, read as the reverse complement.
GTTAATAACTATTATGGGACATTATTATGAAATATTAAACCAAACAATTTAAAGAAATACTTGTTTCAAGGGACAAAAAAACGGGGAAAAAATAATCGCGAGCAATGCATGTGGGGATTTATTTCGGGCCGCTTCAATTATTAGAGTCGACTATTTTGCACATTTTTAACAGTTTAAAAACGAAAACAGTTATGGCAATAGTTTTTATTTTTACATTAAATGTAGTTTATGATCTTAAATTATATCTAAAATAGGCAGGCAATGGGACTTTAACTTCACCAGCTTTTTTCTTAAAACACTAATTGTAACAACAAAAACTTTAGATTGTGATATCTCTTGAAATATAGTAATAAGATGTTAAGTAGTTTCAGTATTAATTCAGTATAAATCTCTATATTTTTTAGGAGAGCATAACAGTTCTATTGAAAAGGTTCATTTGGATCTCTTATTAGCATTTTTTTATATCATCCAACAATAAATTGAACAAAACAAAAACGTACGTTTCATTCATTTTTGTTGGATTATCAAGAAATAAATACAAACAGTTACAGTTTTTTTAACCCTTCAAAACTGCATGATCGAATTAAAGAAGGATAATGGGCGGACAGCCGTTGTCTAGACTCGGATAAAAGATAGAGCATTGCAAAAACCTTTTTTTTTTCGTCTGAAACCTCATGCTAATTTACCACCATACTGCTCAAGAAATATTATGACGATTCTTGATTGCAATAAATATATTAATAAGATCATTTGATAATAATAATTATTTTATTATGGCAGATAATTGAATTCATCTACACCTTGTTTAAGGCGATTTATTATTGTCAGCTAGGATTTCGTCACGTAGCCATTTCCCGTGTTCTCAGTCATTCCACTGCCAACTAGCCATACCACTCGATGCCTCTTTCCAAAGCAATCTGATCTTGTTTGATAGCCTTGCTATTACCATATTGTCGAAGAAGACGGTAATTTAATAGAACGTGGCGAATGAAACGTGTATTTTCCGTCCAAGTTACGATCTGTTAAATTTCCGCCTTGATCAAAACAGAAACAGAATACACACGGTAATTATGGACATAAAACATAAATTTCGTTTTGCAATGCATTTATTATCCTTACCAATTAACATGAAATTAATGTTAGGCCTTTTATTATGTTAATAATAAAATGTATGCAATGTTTAAAGTGAGTAATTGTGCTGTAGGGTGTATATATTGTATCAACGATGCCTACTTATCATCACAATCATCTTTGTTTTCAGTAACATTCTAAATCAACATTTTTTCAAACAATTGTACTATTATAATAATACAATATGAGATTGTCCTACAGCAAGTACATTAATAATAGTAACGTTTTACAAACTGAAAATGAAATGAATAATGTTAGCTCACACTGTATGCTTTCTGAGTATAATATAACGTAGGCATAATTATTTTTTTTTTAAATTATTGTTATAATTAATATAACATAACTTACACAAATATTATGTAGGTACTGTATGTGTTAATAGTATTATTTCTGCTAATCCTTTACCTGTATAATAACATAACATAATAAAGCTCCCTCGAGCCAATATTATTTCTACTAACAAATACAATTTTGATAAAAAAAAAACAGTAATACCCTCACTGATTGTTTATGGAAATTGTTTCTACCATGACTATAATACACAATAATTATTTAAGATCTCCAAAATAATTAACGAATGTAAGGTAATAATAATAATATTATTGTTGCAAAATGTTAAGGGAATACGCATTATGGCTGTCGATTCAAGGCTATTTCTTTGATGCCATCGCTTGGATGATAACACAGTAGATCATCTGCACCATCTCCGTTCACGTCAGCAATTAACACTTGATTGCTGTACGAACACCATCCCGCTTTACGATACCAGTTGTGCGTGCTAAACGAACCACCTTGAACAGAGTAGGAGATCCACCAAGGTCCAGAGTAATCTGTGCACATTATATCGTCACGTCTATCTTTATTGAAATCCCCGACTCTTAACTTTGTATAGGAATTAGTCTTCTTGCACCAGTTAAGAGTTTTCCACCATGATGATGAACCAGTGAATGTGCCACTCATTGACGCTAATGCTACCGAAATAGTACCACCAGAATCTTCATGGCAGAGCATATCGGCTCTTCTGTCTCCGTTAAAATCTCCAGTAAATAATATTTGTCTTGAACCTACACACCAATTTTTACTTATTTTCCAAAAACTGGCCGAAAAGGTGCCACCTTCTTTTGCATAAGTTATCGTTTTGTAGCCATTACTGATGGTATGACATAATAGATCATCTCGTCCGTCTCCGTTGAAGTCGGCAACAAAGAGTTGTTCATTACTGGATTTACACCAATTTATATAATAGTACCAAGGTGTACCGATAAATGTGCCTCCAGGTTGAGCCCAAGAAATCCAAATTTTACCAGCTGTATCATGGCACAGCATGTCAGATCGATCATCTCCGTTGAAATCGCCTATATATAGTTGAGCTCCGCTGTGATGACACCAACTCATCTCCCTTTTCCATGTCTGATCTCCGGTAAAAGAGCCAGAATACCTATGAATGATTAAAACATAACAAAATAGTTGTGCTGCCCTTACTATATGTGGGTTCCAACTCCATCGAGGGATTGCAAAACAACACTAATTCACGAAAATACCAATGTTTAGTGTTTCCTTGGTTTTTTTTATAGTGGTACTGTTTTAACTCAATATTGTACTATTATGATTTTTTTAATAATTTGGATAAGTCATACTAAGTTATAAGTAACCGTTTAGCAATCAGTTATAAGTATTTATAACTCAACATTACGTTGCGTAATATATCCGCTTTGCGCCAGTCGTGGTATCGTGAAACAGAAGATCAGCGTCACCATCACCATTGAAATCTCCAGTAAATGCCTTTTGGTGAGAGCCAATACAGAAACTCATATCCATTTTGTAATTTGCACCCAGGAATACATCACTTGAAGCTAAAAATAAACATAAACATGTTTAGATATCAAAATTAAGGACTCAGAAACTGAACGAAAGTGGGTGTGCTATTTAAAAATTCGGCCCATATTGAAGATAATAGCTTCAGTCAAGACGATAACTTGAAATTGTAGGGGTTTTCAAACAAAGACACTACATACAAAGCAAGTAATAAACTTAGCAAATACTTTGCAATCACGACTGCACCCTCCGAATTAGACTAAACCCAAGTCTGTATTTATTGTCTTTTGTAATGTTAGTCCACCAGTCGACGTGACATGTACATCTGTCGGCCTAGATTTTATATTATTATAAGTAAATAAATATGTAAAAAGAGACATTTTATCGAAATACAGAACTTAAAATGCTTCATTCATAAAATATATATGCATACATTATGCGTTGTGTTGGTGTGTACGAGTATATACACATAGCCTGTTTTATATTATATGTATTCATACTTTTGCTATAATATATAAAGAAAGAATTCACTGGAAGTGATAATGTACTGGAAGTAATAAAATGAAAATCTTCTTTTTAAGAAAATAAATGTATAAATAATCATGTTAGAAAAAACTACCGGTATCGCTTTTGATGATGAAGAACTCTTAAATGTATATAGGAAATGTTTTTTTTATTTTATATCTATTTTAAGTTTATTGTTTTATGTTTTTTATGTAAAAGGGTCCTGCGAAAACAGAAGTGTAAACTTCTCTATGCAGGACCCTTGCCATAATTTATACTATAAACTATATTATAAAGGATGAGTAAAATAAATGTGAACTGAATAAAACATTGGGCGTTGCACACCATTCACAGCAAAAGGGCTTGGAAGGATTGGAATAATTTAGCAAATGATTTTGATGACCTGAAAACGAGTAAAAATGGATCTACCTTTTTTAGAAAGACTTTTTCCAGTCAGTTGTTCCAACACACTTCCTGAAATAAATATTGAGGTATGAAAAATTCTGAAAACAGACCATAAAATGTCTTCCTATTTCAAAGTGTTACAAAATGATTTTTAATTCTTACAATGGTTACGATAAAGTATCATCACGGATGTGATACTTATGTCACGGAAATATTTTAAATGGAGGAGAGCTTTACCGATCTGCTTTGTCTTCTTGTCTTCACAACTTGTCGTCGCAGGATTTAAAGGGAAGTAGTCTATAACTCCAGAATGGTTAAAAGTTTATTCTAGACTTTATTAATTCTATAGTGGACCTACACTGCATAATTGTTATAGATTTATTTCTCATGCTTTCTAGAACCGGACAAATACAAATAATACAAATACGTTTTAAACAACGTATCTTTTTTTTAGGTAATATAATTTTTGCACATGCATTCCCATAAGATAACGGATGAATTATTCTGAATTGTCTTTAAGAAGGCACTAAATGGATTTTGACCGGGTGTTAAGAACCAATAAATATGTCTTAGATTAGATCGTACTTGAAAAAATGTCAACTTGACACGATTGAAGATATGTGGAAAGAGGAAGACCATCCTGCCTTCCTCAATTAAAATATGATTGAGCCATCATTTTACTTATAATTCATACAGGTGTTCATCTATATGTTATAATCACATAACCGCGTAATAAACCTGAAAATGATGCGTTTACCAACCATAGTTGGAAGATTATTCCAAAGGTAGACCTATTATTAGAATACAATATATTGTTTTAAAATGTTAATAATAGGTTGTGTGAAATTACCGTACCGTATATTGCTGACATATTGTTACCCTCTTGTTCTTCACGTTCACTAACTGAAATAAATAATACATCAATATAACAAATTTAGCACTTTTGTATCATCATCATCGAATTCCGTACAGTTTATTACAAAATAGGGGAAAATGGAAAATTCAAAATTAAAGATTTTAGTTTTTTCTCAGATGTCGGGTACATACTTGTTGAAATACTACTTTCGGTCGGTTCCTGCCGGTCACTCTCTGAAATTAACAAATATTAATAACAATAATTTTTTAATTTTTCAAATAATTTCATTTGGCTTCGTATGATTATTTTCGGCTAGCTCATTCATCTGACGATGACCGACGATGAAAGGTTGAAACTGTAGTGGTATGGAATAATACTTTTTTTTGGCTTAGAAAAAAAGAAACTTCATAAAAAAAATAATAATAATATTTTAATTCCTGTTTAATGTCCGCAATAAACATACAAATATAATATGGGAGTCCAACTATAGACACCCGAGTGACTACATTAAATAACAAAAAAACAAGAAATAATGTATCCTAATACCTACTTTCAGTCGGTTCCTGTGGTTCAGTCAAATTAACAAATCATATATCAACAAAATTCATTAGTCTACAGTGTGATTAGAAATTAAACCAAACAACCCATAGCTTTGATTGAAATTGAAATTATTGAAATTGAATTATTATTATTATTAGTATACGACGGAAATTAAATTACAGAAAACGAATTACCTTTTTTTGCCGGTATACTTTTTTCGACCGGTTGATGTTTCTTTGGAACACTTCCAAAAAAAGACGAGAATAAATATTCTTTACTAGATTATTTATACATATAATAAGATTTAGCCAAAACTATATACTGCTAACTTAGGGCTGCAATTGTTAACTTAGTTTATCGCCTTCAACTCTGTAAGAGTCAAACGGGCTTAAGACTGCTAATAGCGTTACACCTCATAGTAGCCAGTACAGTCAGTGAAACGCCAACGCCGAACCCGCACCCGACCAAGTTATGGTTGAATCCTCTCAACTATGAAAGTACAACTCAGCAGCTTTGAACCCTCAAATCAAGTGAAAGAGCAGAGGTGCTAAGAATCTCTGGGGAATAAAGAGTTGCCGGAAGAGAATAAATGTATGTACCTATAATACAAGATCCTTGGTAGGCGAAACAGACTTACAGAAGTATAAAATGAGCTTGAAGGACTCAAATTAGACATTAGCACTCAGCAAATTTAAAAGGAGGGATGAGGAACTTATACAACGTAGAAGTGGCTCAAATTGTTATCCAAATTACAGAAAGATACAGACTTCAGATCATTCAAGCGTATGTACCAACAAGAAGAAGGAATGGAGATATACGAAGAAATAAATAGACTCACCTTACGATTAAAATTGGAGATTTCAATACAAAATTCTGGAAAAGGCAAGGAGAGACCAAATTTGTTTTAGTGGGCAACGGGTATAAAGGAAGAAATAACAGAGGAGAGCTCCTTGTCGAGCTTGCACAGGCAAACAAATTGAAAGTAACTAACACCTTCTTCACGAAAAAGAACTTTCGCAAATGGACATGGGTCAGCCGAAAAGAACAACACAACACAACGAAATAGACCATATAATCTGTGATAAACATCAGACGACATTATTGTATTATTATCATATACATCGGTCATCACCAGCTTCACCACCGGAAGTGATCATAGACTCGTAAGATGTAAAATATCTTTTGATATAGAGAGGGAAAGCAAGAAACTTATGACAAATACAATTAAAGTTTTAGAAGAAATGAAAAACATTTTCGAATTGAAATTGAAGAACAGATTTGAAGCATTGGATGTAAAAGACTGCATCGAAGAAATCTATAATATGCGACATCATAAACAATTACAGCAGAGGAAATGGAAAGACAAATTCAAACTACACAAAGAAGCATGGGAAGGATGATGATTGGGTATACGAAGAGGGACATGTAGACCAACGAATGGGTCAGAGAGAACAAACTAATCCAAAATGTACAAAATAGAGATGGGAAGGGCACCTAGGAAGAAGAAGATGATGATAGATGGACACATTTGACAACTGAGTGACACGCATTATGAGATAAGAAAGAGGGGTAGACCTCATTCGAGAAGTGGGGATGAGACAGACGTTTATACAGACCGGTACCACAGCATGGCCCAGATTAGCGAAAGACAGGGAAAACTTTTTAAATGTTGAATTATTTGAACCGGCACCAATTGAGAGAGGTCTTTGCCCAGCAGTGAGCCGATATAGTATGACTGACTAGATTATCGGCAGCTAATAACTGGTTAGAGGCTGCTGCCTCTTATTCACTAGGTCACATTTAATCATCACATTTAACGTTGGCAGTATGTTGTCGGTTAATAAATCTAAATCTGTAGGTTAGGAGCTGATGATTTTAACTCACAGTACCGTAAGTTGCTAACTAAATGTTAGTCGGTCCACTAGGTAAACTTAATATAATTAAGTTACAAACTTAACAGCCTCAGAGTTGTGCAAAGCGCACGCCAAATAGAGAACCAACACCAATACAGTTAGACGAGGCATTTTGTAGATCGTCAATGCAGCTGAATTACTGTAGCTTCTTCTTGAATCAAAAGTAACAATGATATTATTCTTCTGGTTTAGCATCCTCACTTATATATGCTCTCAAAAGAGGCTGGCCTCATTTTAAAACTCGGGGCAGTGACAAAAAATAGGATATCTTATTAAATAAATATTCAACACATCTTTTCTTATCACAACATTATTAAACTTTGAGCTTACTATGTACGAACGCAATTTTATCTTTAAAATGTTTATTGTTTTTCTGTACATAAGGTATTTTGATGTTTACTGGTTGTCCTATTTGTATCAGACGGTTATTATACATTTGGCGCGACAGAACATTAAGTTCAATGAACAACTTCAAATCAGATCAACATTTTGTTTCTCAAAGGGTATAAGCCAACAACATAGATAAGTAGAAATGATACCAGTTACCTTAAACTAATTAATTGAATCAATTTAATTTTAATTTTGTTTAGATAAATATAAGATTTTAATTATTTATTTTACCATTTTATAGTTAAACTTTTAGTACAATCAGTATAGAATAAATCATTTTGTATCCTGTGCCCTTATTCTCTAGGCAAATTTAGTCGCTCGAATCCACTATTTTCGCAGAGAAAACAATCGCACTATTCGAACTACTGATGTCGCTGAAGCAAAAATTCAACTAGAATTCGTCACAGAAAAGAATTCGGAAAATAAAATTGCAAAACAATTTTTTTAATTCACGCGAACAAATTCGCCTAGTGGAAAGGCTTTGACTTGATTTGGGAGTCAAAGTATGAATTATCATAGACGTTTTATAACTTGTTTTTAGTCGAGTGCAACACGACTCTACATCTCACTGTATCTTGTCGTTCGGTTGGTCGGTCGGTCTGTCGGTTGGTCGGTAAAAACTTGAGCACGCGACTGCAGTCATGTATATGGCCTTGTTCGACCTAGACGCACCTTAATGGTGGCGCGACTATCGCAAGGTTATTGACTTGTTAACTCTCCAGTAGATACTCTCCTATCGACAATGTTATTTTTTTTTTTAGCTCCGATTGGTTACGTTAATTTTCGCACGGAAAACAGCAAATATAAGACGCATCCGCATTGACCAACGTTGCAAAATAAATTCGGCTATCCAAGGCGGATACAAACAGTTGATAACAATTTTAGGTTATCACTTTTTAAAATTTGGATGAATTAGATAAACATAATTAGTTTTAAAAATAATAATAGACAAGTAGGACGTGACCAAAAACATGTTCAAAAGACGCGGTCAACGAACGCAAAAAGAACAAGCTCAACTTTGTTTCCACTTGAATTCATTGAAGAACTTAACGTAATTACAAGCGATAGTGTTCAGATGTTCGTGAATGTATTGCTTAATCGAACTATGTTGGTTCTTAACAACTAGGACCAAGAAAATATAAACATTTAAATAAACTGCAAAAAACTCATTAGAACAATAACATACTTATAATTATGTGAGCAAATTCATCAAAATCGTTGGTACAATTTTGTTTTCTCCATGTAAAGCATTATGCAGCTAGGTAAAGGATGAGTCCCGTGTTCTCTGAACGTAGGGGAATGAGCTGTTAGGAGCTGTTAGGAGCTCATTGTACTAAGCCTCGGCATTATGTGGTAGGGTGGCCAGTTCCTTTCCACGCCGCCTTTTTTCTCCCTAGTATTTTCAACCAGGTACTCATTTTACAGCTGAGTGGACTGGGAGTTGTCGGGCATTGAACCCGGGTCTATCTGTACGACAGTCAAGTGTCCTAACCACTCGGCTATCCTCTGCTACTCTATGTAGCAATTACATTAATAACTTTAGGAGCATTCTGTATTATAAAGTAAAGATATTAAGTTTATTATAAAAAAAAAAAATCAATCTCTTACAATTGTTTAATTCTGAAAAAAAAAACAAGATAATAAATAAGTAAATAAACAAAATCAAATATAAATATGTTTGTAAATATATGCTTTTGAAAAAAGAGTTGGAAAGATTTTTGTAGATTATGTAGATGATAAAAACAATGCTGAAGGATAAGAAAACATGTAGCAATTTTAGTTTTATTTACTTATTATCACAAAAAGCATTGTTAAATGAAAATGAGTAATAGCCATATTAGAAAAAAAAATGTTAAGAAATAAAAAAATAGAAGATACGTTTATGTATGATATATATATGTTTATATATATAAAAGTATCTCTTCGGAGATCCCGCCTCGTGAATAAAAAATACTGTAAGATTTGATCTCTGTTGCGCGTGTGTACAACTGAGGACTAGTGCTGTTCCGCCGTACCACGCCGAGAATGTGAAAGAGTCGCTATCCAATCGAGTTTGAACAATACCATGAAAGCCCCAGTGGTCTAATGGTTAGGGCAACTGCATATCAAGCAGACGGTCCGAGTTCGAGTCTCGGTTGGGAGATTTCCTCATCTTTATCGTTTCAAATTAATTAATTAAATTTCAGTATATCATCGGGCGGTTTCGAATTAATGTTCATTGCCTAATGTGTTTATATATATATATATATATATCCCGCCAGAGACATTTTTTCATACAACTAAAAAATATGGAACTTTCGCCAATGAGCTGTGCTCGACGCGATTATGAGATCATGTTCCGAATATGAGCACTGTTTCTATAATTTACAGTATGATAATATATATATATATATATATATATATATATATATATATATATATATATATATATATATATATATATATATATATATATATATATATACAAAATATCTGTTTAGAATTAATGTGTTTGTTGTGTTTTGTAGAGTTGCATGTATAAATCCAAATATAGATTACTGGAAAAAATGCCAATGCTGTGAGTGCTGGATATCAAGTGAGAAACAAACTAAAGTAATACTATAATATCAAAATGATAAAGTAAAACAGTTAGAAAAAAGTGCACTTTATATTCTTATCTAATAATATGTATGATATTTATATGTTTGAAGTAGATAACAGGCAGAGACATGAGTACAACAACAGCAATAATCTTGTATGTAAACATGCTACCGACTCGCTCGTTTATTTTAGGAACCATATCAAAATTATTTCTGCAGTTACTCCAGTAATTACATTTTTTACTGCAATGACGTATGACTTCAGTTTGTAGTATATATAAACGTTTATGAGGCATTACACAATGTGAATAATTATCCCAATTAATTTCGGTTAATCATGGGTAAATGACACACCTAATTGTAAGTCTTTTTATATATGGTATAACGTGCTTATTATAAGAATAAACAAATAATTTGATCACGTAGACCTTTTGTAATTATTATGTGCCAATGACCTATACATTCAACAGCTACTAAAGTTCATTTCTGTTTTCCTTCGTAGACAAGTCTACTAATGTTTGCTTTTCGTCTCGACTATTACAATAGGGAGGTTAAACGAAGGGGGAGGGTAATTAACAGAGCGTGACGGTTATTTCGAGACATAGTCCGCAGACACCGGGCGTGTTTGAAAAGGTTTTGCTTAAGTCTTCGATTCACGAAGTTAGTTCAAAGGATGAACTAAAATACCTAATTAAAAGCAAAAGGCGTACGAGAATGTTTTTTTGTAATGAATCTAAAATAAGTGCATTCACAGTCTACACATACTATATATTAATATACATACAATATGTTTTAATTAATTTTACAACAAAAATTGAAAAAACCTAGGCCTACCGCGTGCATTCGCTTCGTACTGATCGACCGTTTTTTTATTGTTAAAAGGTTAACAAAAATTACGTCATAAACTATGCTCCATCTGTCGAACCGAACCTTAAATCGATCAATTATAGTCGAGTAGTGACAATCCAAGCATTTAGTTGTGTGTTGTGCTTGTGTTGGTAGCTCACCGGTACCCATCACAATAGATGTGATCATCAATTAAGTGTACCAACCATATGGTTTATGCAAATTAGGACATAGCTTGAAAGTGAAAATATTTTCGTCTGGCTACTATTGTTATATTAATATGATAGTTCGTTGAGTGTATATATTTTACCTTACGTTTCAAGACAAGGTTCTTTCTAGCAATCAGCTTGACTTCTTCTGTTGCTCTCCTTTTTAACAAACGAAAATATAGTACAGGAAAATTGCCAAATTTCAACCTTTTTATTTTTGTGAAATAATTGATTTCGATAATCATTAATATTTTACAACTCTACAGCTCACTATGTCGGTCGGTTGGTCGGTAAACACTAACTAAACTTTGAGCACGCGACTGCAGCCATATATATGGCCTTGTTGTTGTGTGGCGGGGCGTTTAAATCGAAGGGAGGGGTGAGCGTTTATTTAAAATGTTTCTGTCTTGTAGAATAAAAGTGACACTGTCACAGGCTCCATTTAACGAATCCTCTCCAGGTGCCAGTATAATGATATAAAACAATGACACATCATTATCCTGAGACACAATATGAGACACGATTACACAATTTTTCATATGGATCTTCATTCTGGATCATCTGTTTGTTTGTGACTACAATTTGTCAACAATCAACACTGTCTGTTGCATATATATGCCAATACATAGTTTCATTACTATATGTCCAGCTTTCCTGAAAACACCCCTGTGTACTGTAGTGTGTTGTAGTATGATTTTATCATGATCTATTAACATGATTTTAAAATACAATTTTGATGCTTTAATTGTCAATGCATTTAGTACTTAAAAAATAAAAAACCCTAGTGGTATTGATAATTAATCTCCAGAAATATATTGTTTTATTATGTACACTGGCAACAGACGTGTATTATGTATACTTTGTCGGTGACATTCAAAAACATTATACAACAGTGTTTACAGAATGATGACAATGAATTGGTCTATTATATTGTCTCCGATACCTTTTAAATATCATGATTGTACTTGCACCCGGATGAAGGAGGTTTAATCCAGTTATTCTTATTACGATATTAATTGTGTTGTATTTTTAGTCGCGTGCAACGCGACTCTACAGCTCACTATTTCGGTCGGTTGGTCTGTCGGTAAACACTAACTTGAGCACGCGACTGCAGCCATCTATATGGTCTTGTTTTATATCTAGGGTGTATTTATTTTATTATACATATATTTTTACCATATTACACCAAAAAACAAACAAAAAAACGCCTCCACCGAATAAAAAATCCCTCCCCTTATTCTGATAAATACGGTAAGTTACTTCTAGTATTCTGAAAAGAACTGTTGAGTTCGACGTTTCTATTAATGTTTGATCGTCCTCAGGGGTCAATAATATTTTCTAGCATTATTATAAGCAAAAGTACAATTACAAACAGTAAAGGATTTGTTGTAATTCCTATAATAAAACCATTTAAAGCATCAGTTATTGCATAACATTTATATAAGAATAAGTTTTGTAGAGGTATGTTTTTTGTTTGAAACATTAGTAATTAATATTATTTCTGATCATCTTTTCACCAAATTTTCTGTTCGAATGAATGTAAATATGTAATGTAATTGTCAGTCAAATGGTCTTTTGTCTGTTTACTTAGTCCAGTGATTATTGAGCCAAGTTTGATACAGTATGTGTTTTATATACTTTTTTTCAGTGGTTCCTAATATTATGTTAAATGAAAGTAACTGGTACAGGATAAATATATATTAGTAGTTCTACTACAAAAATGAATGTTGTTGTTCTTATTACTACAATGTTCATAACATAGCCCAATATTGGCGCGTTTTGATTGAAAACCCCTTCAATATGACAGAAAATGACATTATTTGACCTATATATTCCGTCTGAAGAGAAATCATATATTTTTTATGTGTGTATTGCAATGTACATGTCATGAGTTTTAATTTGATACCAAACTTGGTATGTATATACAAAGAGTTAAGGTTTCACCTAATTACGTAATACTAAAAAAGGGGCGTGGTCCAAATTGACGTCGTTAAATTGTTCCGATTTGTGGGTACCCCTTCTAGGATTGTTAGATATACCCTAAAGAAGGTTTGTGCCAAATTTGGTGCTTTTGTCACAAAATGCACAATCTTCATAAAAAATGGAAGTTAGCAACCCTGCTAGTCTGTGCATTTTAACAACAGAGAACAGTGGGATTCCATCACAACATGCGTTAAGGCTGACCGATACAAGATACTTGGTGCTGCAGCCATTCGTGCCTTTGTACGATCTATTCATCATAATACAGATGAGCCATAAGTAAAAAGTTTAGCGAAATACCATCAACGAAGCCTACTCAGCATCAGCAATGGATGGACAGACGTACAGATATCTACTAGCATCGAGGCCTGCAAAACTACGCTGGATAGGACACGTCATTCGTACGGAGATATATTTCCCTTGGGAAACTGCATATATACCGACCAAACGAATACCGATTCTGAACCATATAATACTGCGCAACAATAATACACAGCACGACAATTTACAACAAGTTGTGCAGTACGATCGTTTTCGTTTAATTTTCAGTCAATATCACTAAACAGGCTGGCAGAAACTTGTATATCAACTATACCTAAAGTTAATCAATCAGTTATCAAGGTTTTGTATTTACTCTTAAAATAATAATAATGCCTCATCTAGATAGACAACGTACACATATTTCAATATATATTTCATATAAACTTATTAGAGAAATATTGCATTATAAAAATATAGTTATTAAATGAATTAAAATAATTGTATTTTATATATTATATAGAACTAAAATCAATAATAAAATAATTGTAAAAATTTAATTTTGCATCCTTGATTCACATTTATGTTTAATAATAAAAATCAAATTTGATGGGAACTAGTCACAGATAGATTACGCCTATTGATAAAATAATTGTTAATAATTTAATTTAATAATTATTTGTACAATCAATTTATCTTTATTGCTGTTTCTCCATTTAATTTATTTTTCATTACTGTATTAGGTGCTTCTGTTTCGTCTATATTTTCGTTACGTTCTACTGAGTCGGAGTTAACACCATTTTCATTATCTATCAGGTTATCTGTGTCCTCGTTGGTAACACGGAACTTTGCGACATACATTGTTTTACGTCTCCTGTAGAAGATATAGTTACTTTAATATTTACCTTTCGTTACCTATTTTCTTTATTTGTGAAAAAGACAAAATATATATACAGGAATTATTAAATTAAGATAGTAATTAATAGAGTCAAGGCAATGTAGCTTTAAATCAAGACCAGTTTTTAATACACCCTTTTTTTATATACTTCTCCTTTAAATTGTAGATAGGCCTATGTTTTTGAACATTGGTTCCGATTCATCACCTGTACCCAAACCAGTATCTTGTGAGATGCTAATAGTTCAACCAAGGCAACCTAACAGGATGCTAAGTCACAGTAGAGTAAAGGGTTTATCTGTGGTTGCAGCACAATCAGTTGTTCCCCTAAACGAATGACTGATTTTTGATTGTCCAAATTGACTTCCTCAAATGTTTGATTAACACTGCACCAGAGAATACAGTACTGTATTTGGTAATCATTTATTTAATTCAACCACTTTCAATTGTAAATTATTCAGTAAGGTAATTTTCGGTAACATTAAAATTAGTCTACATAATAATTGTTTGCGCAAATTAATGGCAACATTGTCAACAGCAACTAGTATGCCAATCATAAAAGGAATGTTCATCGAGTTCCTATCTTGAGAAGGCGAGCTCAGCATTCTATTGTTAGTTTGTCTTGATTCAATGCAACAAGTCCCACCAAAGTACCAAGAGTTTTTTGTTAAGGGGCGGTATTTTTGGCTAGGTCCACCAGAGTTTCCTATAAGCTGTTTCCACTCTCTTTTCAAAAAGTTTGGGGCTTTATTACTGATCCTACTGACCTCTGAACATATCCATAGTGTGTCCAAAATAAATAGATAACTACTTACCCTTTTCCACATCTGAATTCCCATAACGAAAATACTATAATTCCAGCTGCAGAAATTAGATTGAGCAAACCAAATATAGATGAAGACACTGCAAAGTTAAATTTATCCACTAAAAGTCCTCCCATAGTAGGACCAAAAAATGACCTGCAGAAATAGAGTTAACATTTTGTTAACGGTTAGTGGTTAAGACAGTGGAACCGTAATACTTTGCCATATTAACATCAGTAATGGTTTGAGCCTCACTCGCACGGTTCTGGTGGTAGAATTTTCTCGGATAAGGATTATAAACTGTAGGTCCAGTGTACACATCTAGCCATGTGCATTTTAAAGAACCTAGTACATCTTTCGAGATGGTATCCTGGTGTACACACAGCCACTGTCACTCATCAAAAGGGACCCTTGATTGTTAACATACGCTGTTTAGGGTCACCCTAATAAGGTGTGATAAAAAATGTAAAAATACACAACCAAAAAGCAATCTTGTTTTGGGAAACTTTTTTTCTTTATTTTTCTATTTCAGCATTGATGCTTAGTAGTTTCTCTCTTTGTCTTTGAATTTGTGAACAACTTGTGATTTCTATAGTTCTGTATACACTATCAAACTAGTGACAAAAAAGTGCTATGTGCCCAAATATGGTAGTAATATGACATCATTGTGTCCATATATGACCACAGTTTGTTGTCACATTTTGATAGTGTAGACAGACCTTAATAAAAGTTAAAGGCATACCAAATTGACTGTTGATACGTAATACTACGAACTTATTCAAATTGTTGGGCATATTAAGCAAAACTGTTCAAGTCTAGTTAGTGTCTCCTTTTTCCAAGTGTTGGAAGATCACTGTTTAGCATAGCATGTATGTGAGAAAGTTTATCTTAAATTGTAACATCAACATGTTAAGGTTCTTTGACACATGTTCCGGCGAATTGAACATCAATGTTTTGTTCACAACGCTCCACACAGATGCGCCAATCGACATGCGTGTAGCCGTGTGAAAACCAAACATTGACATTCGATTGGATTTACCAGTGCCGGACCGGAATCGTGCCGAAACAGGTATGAAAGACCCTTTATGTTCTACTTTATACTTGCATCAGGAAAACAATTAAAATTAAGGTAAATTAAAAAGAACAATAATGCATACTTACCCAAGCGAAAAGGCACTATTAAACATCCCTGAAACGACACTATGTGTTGATATTACATCTGG
Source organism: Antedon mediterranea (assembly GCF_964355755.1). Classification (NCBI taxonomy): domain Eukaryota; kingdom Metazoa; phylum Echinodermata; class Crinoidea; order Comatulida; family Antedonidae; genus Antedon; species Antedon mediterranea. Next base: position 33,595,937 of record NC_092670.1, on the reverse strand, counting down.
CATACCATTGTGTACTACTGTCGATAACAAATCTTGGTATGTAGGTGTTATAGCACAGCCAAGTGCAACATACATCAGTACAACACCAATCGTGATTAGATACAGTTTACTGGTTGAAAAAAAAACATTGTGAAACAGTTTATAAGTGTACTGAAGTTTACCCTATTCAAATCTAGACTGGTGAAGAATTAGATTTAGAAAGAAAATATCATTTCATTACAAGATCCTTCATTTGCGATTATGACATCTATAAGTGAGAGAGTTTGTACGTTTGTTTGTGTGTTGGTTTGTTTGTTCGTTATACAAATTTTTTTTTCTGCACGAGGGCCCTGAATGATCAGTTCTATTAGGAACTGGATAGGCTACCCTCAGTAAATATGGTAATAAATACATATGGGGTATCAAAATGACCGCAATTGTACCGGGAAGGTTTTAAACTACATTTGAACATCATCCGCCATCTAGGATCCAAGTTAGGGGCCAAAATGCCCCACTTTTTCCCACTTTCGATGTTTGTTCGTATTACAAATTTCTGTTTCTGGATGTAACCATATGGGGTATCAAAATGACCGCAATTGTTCCGGGAAGGTTTTAAACTACATTTTAAAAAGTCCGGGGATTTGGTGGGAGTGGGGAGTTGGGAGATAGGGTGTGGGAGATGGGGTTCAGGGGATTTTCTTAGAATAGGAGTAGTAGGCTATGAAATTGACCAGAATTGTGGTAGGAAAATGTTAAAGTATTTTAATTATCTCTAGGAAGGAGCTGGGAGTTTGGGATGAGGATGTAGCCTATGACCATGACATATGGGTAGGGAGTAATGGCTAACATGATTTGTACTGGAACCGTCTTAAACACATCACTCAGTATCTGGGGTGTGTTGGGAGGGAGGAGGAGCGGAAATACTGGTGTAATGAAGTAGCCTATATGATTGGAATTGTACTAGGAAAATTTACTACATTTGAACTGTATAGGGGAGGTTAAAAGGTTTGTTGATTGTGGCTGGAATGGTAAGAGGAGAAGAGGGCTGTGGGACCACAGTATTATTATCAGCCAATATGACACCTGTTCATTTATACAGTTTAAAAACGTATGTAAACTCTAGGCCTATCATAGCTAGGTATTAATTGAATTTGTCCTGCACTGGGAAGAATTTCTTTTTAAAAAAGACGGTGTGGTTTTATTGAAGTGGGGTGGAGGTTGGTGAGTATAGGGAGATACTGGCGTCGGGTGTTCTGTACTGAGAAGGCTTTAAACTAAATTAAAAACCCGCCCTGGGGCGGGTATAATTGCTAGTGTTTAAGTATATGAGGCAAGGCATATTTAGTCTTATTAACATATTTTATTTTCATAATGTGCCGTGCACCAATGCAGCTGAGAAGATGAAAATTCATTCTGTGCACGCTGAAAAGCATGAGAAGAATTGCTGTTGACTCAACGACTCAATAACAACAGTCTTGTGATGATTTTTAAAAAACAAAGTTCACAAATGCAGCATCGGTACTTTGTACAGTATACAGACCTAACAAAAATTAGAAAGCTATAGAAAATAAGACTTACTTTGGTAAATGAAGAACGGGCCATGGGCCTGCTATGAGGTATGATATCCCAGCTAAAATGTAACCAAATGAAAGTAGAGTACGCGTGTTCTGACGTTTATCAGCTATCCAGCCAACTATTGGTGCCGATATTGTGTATCCCAAACCCATCAACAGAAAGACAAGGCCAACTTGTGTAGGTGTCAAGTTATACTAAACATTGTTTATATATACAAAAAGTGATTAAATATTAATATAAAATAATGGTAGTCTCATATACAGGTAGCGCCTAATACAATGTTGCTTTACACACTAAATTGATCCATTAAATATCCTAAGATAACAAAAATGAAGAAGCAGTGGAACCATTTACACCGCTCCGTACTAGAGCACTCGTTCACCTCTCATCTGAGAGCTCATCGTAACAGAATTCACAGCAGTTAAGGTGAAAAAGGCATATTTCTATCCAAGAATTCATTGACTATTTAATTGATGATCTAAAATTTACCAAGCATTTTTATTTTGTACTGTATTTTATCACTTCATTTTATCAATTGTTTTGCATTTTGTTCATGTCTAGGGGTCCCCGTTTATTCAAATAATTATGTTATTTACTTTTTTGTACACATTATAATGTTTATTTCATTTAATATGTCAACAATTAAAAACAATTTATGACTCCAACCTGTTGTAGTTCAGTTGAGAGAGTAGGTTCCATAAATGTTAGCGCTGCTGCCCCAATAAAAAGGCTAAAAACGACTACCCACGTTCCAGGGATACTCATTAGGTGGATAAAAGAACCTGTTTTCTGCTCAGATAAATCTGGAATGCAAAAATTATTTGTTTTGCCCAAAACAAAATATACAATTCCAAGAAATAAAACATAATCTCAACAAACTAAAAAAAAAATGCAGTATAGAACTTAAGAATATCTGCATACTGTACATAATACTATACCTACGATTATCAGCTGGTAAGATGAAAAATAAGCATAACGATAAAATCATGGAAAATCCTCCAATGGCTACGAAAGGCAACATAAACCCACCAAGCTAATATAAAAACGAAAACAAAAAACACACACCATAATAATTATTCAAGGGGCAAATCCAGAAACATAACATGTAATAATAATAGTTTGTTCAATAATAATTTTATCCAACTGAGGAAAGGGGGAAGCACATGCTCCAAGCAGGTGAATCCATAATAAAAAATAAAAATCCATATAAACACTACTACTACTGTAGGTAATTTGCTTTATCTCGTGTATATATAAATTATGCTTAATTTTTTAAGTTAAGTTTTCCTGTACTTTTATCCAACTGAGGAAAGGGGGAAGCACATGATCCAAGCAGCTGAATCCATAATAAAAAATGTTTTATATATCATATAAAAACTACTGTAGGTAATCTGCTTTATCTAGTGTATATATAAATAATGCTTAATTTAGATATAGCAGCTATTAAGCCTGTTTTCCTGTCGATGTTAAGTTGCATTAAGTTTAAAATCGTTAAAGTTAAAATTAAAATAGCAATGACAATGATCGAGTTAGACCGCTAATATATATAAATAGAACGTTAAAGTTGAACTTCAACTTTTCAGATTTTAATGCCATGTAACGTTGATTTTTTACCCCCTTTTCCTGTAAAATTGTTGAATCTGGCCATTCAATGCAACTTAACAATCGACAGGAAAACAGGCTTACAATATAGGCGAACACATTGTGAACATTTCTTGGTAAAACAGTATTTTGAATGTTGCTATATGCTGAATATAATAATGGTTGTCTTTAGTGCTTTAAAACGATTCATGAAATGTTCATAAAGATAACCAAAAAGAAGAAGCAGCAGAGGAACCCATTACTGTATTACATGTACTAATTATTATAATAGTGGAGTAGTTGTTTCTGGCCATAGGCCTAAATCATGTACTACATACTATATGTAATGTGTCAGATGAGGGAATCACAAATTACCTGATATAAAACACCACCTAGAAAAGGTCCAATTGTGAGACCAATACCAGCAAAAATCTCAATATTGCCCTAGAATAAAAACATAGTATATACAGTATGAACCAAATGCATGAATGAGTTGAGGATTATTGAAAAGGAAGATCTAAAGAAAGACCCGAAGTGAGACCTGAAGGGATACCTAAAGGGAGACTTGGAGTGAGACTCAAAGGGAGACCTAAAGGAAGACTTAACGAGAGACGTAATGGGAGACATCAATCAATCAATCAATCAATCAATAATTTTTATTTCTCAAATAAAAACACAAAAAAACAGTTAACATTTTCTAAAAATAATAGATAATAAATGAGAAAAAGGGGTACCCCACAGGAAGCTTAAGCTTTAAAATGTGGGGTCCTGGCAACATAATTAAAAGTAAGGTAAGGTAAGAAATATATATAATATATGATAATGAACATAAAAAGACATTTAACTTAACAAATGCAGTTATTATTTGACTTAAGACAGATATATGATCAACTTAAATAATAATAGTAGAAACAAGGTATTCATGTAGTTTGAACTTAAATGAAGATATAAAATTAATAATTTTAATTTCATCTGGTAAAGAATTCCAAATTTTTGGTCCTTGAAAAGTTATATCATGCTTGCCAACCTCCATGGAATGGACATGGAATGAGACTTAAAGGAAGACCTAGAGGGTGACCTGAAGGGAGACTTATAGAGACTTAAAGGGAGACCTAAAGTAAGACTTAAAGGAAGACTTAAAGGGAGACCTAAAGAAATAGCTGAAGGGAGACTTAAAGGGAGACCTGGAGTTGGACCTGAAGGCAGATCTAAAATGAAATTTCCCAAACAATTGATGCATGGATGAGAACAGTACAAAATAGACAGTCTTGGAGAGGTATGCCAGTGGGTTGAAAACGGCTAGAAATGATAGGATCATTTTTTCAATTTTTATTTTTATAGAAAAATAAAAACAGTACATTATGTAATTGATTTTTTCCCCTCCTGGATTTAACCATGGTGAATTCATTCTTCCATTTCTACATTATTTAACTCACCATTGTTTGCCCAACTGAATCTGGAAATTTGTTTGGAACCAATGCCATTAATGCAGTAAGGAATGCGGTAGTACCAATAGCTTCTATACTTCTTATTAAAATACAGTAAACAAGAAACTCTGTACCTGGCGCCACTCGGTCTAAAAATCTGAAACCAACACTTTTAATTACATATATAAGAAGATTTATGAATAATTTTCATTTTTCTCTTCATTTTAAAAGTTACAATTAGTAGAGATCTTTCAATTTGGGACGACCGACAACACATGTGTCCTATTTCCTCACCTCAATACAGGTATGATGGTTTCTGGGGCCAGACAACTGTACTTTAAGCTTGGTACCCACTTAAAAAAATGCCTGACATCTGTTTTTTTTTTTATAGTCATCTTTTAATACTTACCCGTATAAAATGTTACAACCAGAATTGACAAAAAATCCGCAAATAAATGCAAACCTACAACCAATTGTTGGAAGCTAAAAGTAAAACAAAAAGGTTTAAAATACTGACAAAAATACTACCCATAAAATGCTGATTAAAATATTACCAATAAAATGCTGATTAAAACACTACACATAAAATGCTGATTAAACACTACCCATAACATTATCTAGAGCATGTCATTATCAAACCATATGCAAGTAGGTACGAATTATTTGCCATATCTATTTGTTTTGATTTTCTGTTATACAAGTCTGACAATATCTTTTCTTTTATTAAATTTATAGTGCAGAGGGGAAGCATGACCTTTTGACTCAACAGGAGCATAGTAGAATGGTAACCATTAGAAAAAGGAAAAATGTACAGATTAGTTAGTGCTATTAACATACAGTAACATTGATGTATTATAGACGGGTATTGGAACTGGCTGTCACAATGGCAGATTATAAGTTATGGTATTTCCCGGAAGTAATATTTAACAAAATACAATGTAAAACTTACAAATTTTCCAATAATTGGTGCTGCTATGAACTGCACTAATGAATAAACACTAAATATTAAACCAACTTGAACTTTCGTAGCACCTTGCTTGGCAGCCTACAAAATATATTGTTAAAATCGTAAGTATAAAAAGATTTAAAAAAGATGGGACTCTTAAATTTCTCTTTTGTTCAAAATAAAAATGTTGCTTTTGCCTCACTTTGCTAAGAAAATTGTAAAACTGAGAATTGAATTATTCTTTAATATCTTAATTAAGAAGAAATAAAAATGTTTTTTAAATAAATGGAAAAAAAAGAATGTTATTTAATAATAATTTTAATTGGGTAAATGAAAATAACAAATTTAAAAACTTTTGCTTACTTTGCCCTGATAATATGTTCTATAATTTCTCAATTGAAAAGAAATACTTGAAATAAAAATGGATGTTGTTTAAATAAATGAAAACAAAGTTAAATTTAATTTGAGAATGCATTTTATTAATTGAAAATGAAATTAGAGAATTACCTCTGCAGGAAAGAAAGGGGCTAAAATGGAAAATGTTAATTCATTGGTTAAATTTGTTAATCCAAAAATAATAAATAGGATCTTCTGTTCTCTTGTCATTGAAGACTTCTTAACTTTAACTTCATCTGAACTGTCTCCAGGATTCAACATACTATCCGACTCCTGTTGACAGCCATCTCCATTTAGAAGGCGAGTTTGATAGTCGTTTATGGTAGTCTTATCTGAATCTTCTTCTGCACTATCCATCTGTTCTGTGCTGGATTAATTATAAAAAAAAAAATTAGGCCTAGGCGGCCTAGAGGCTAGTTAAAGTAGATAGAAGTGCGCCACTTGCAGGGCTGTAAAAAGTTGAAAAATATGCTAGACCATGGTTTAGTTAGGCTAAAAGTAAAATTTTACTAGGCCTAGCCCAGACTCAATTTTGACTAGGCCTAAAAGGCTATACTGCATAATGCATGCAGTATGATGACGAGTGTGACGGCGGGGTTAGGCCTAGCTAGCGGCTAGCCTCCTACTGGCCTAGCTAGCGGCTAGCCTCCTACTGGCCTAGCTAGTACGCCTAGCCTAGCCTAGGCTAGTTAGGCCTAGCAAGTACTACTAGCCTAGAGGCCTAGCCTAGTTGTAGTACTAGCTAGGCCGGTCTATCTACGTATTAGATAGCCAGCAGTCTGGACGTATATGAATGAAATATTTGGGTAAATTTAAGTAGCTAGTCTACCTAGCTAGTTAGGCCTGGCTTACGTTTTGTTTACTTCGAGAAAATCTTTTTCACGCATGAATTTTGAGCATGCGCAGCAAAAATCTAAACTTATCTTTGCCGTTGGCGGCGGTGTCTTATGAAGAATTAAAATAATGTTGTAACCTCTTCTAATTTGTATAAACATAGAGATATTATGAATATCTCTATGGTATAAACCATGGGTTATTATTCTTTGATTGTTTTTACTCGGGGTACCACCCGAGTCTAGGACTTAGTCATTTTCTCCTCCTCCTCCATCTGGACACTATTGAGTAAAAAGTGGGATTTGTAAAGTACTACTCCTACCTTATTCGTTGTAGTATGGAGCTGGGGTTTGGCATGAATATACTACAGGGACATGTCCTCAAAGCTATGAACCGGATTTTTAAATTTCAAACCGGATGCAGCCATATCACGTCTCGAAATGGACCGTATAGCCGTATTTGGTAGCGAGGTTGATGGGTATGTGACGTCACATCCCGTCTTATGACGTCAGTACAGCTTTTTGCTGTACACCGAGTATTGCACATTCATGCTTGTTTAGGGTGGGTTACTATTAGAAAGGGGTTGCTATTAGAGTAGTGGGTTGCTATTAGAGTAGTGGGTTACTATTACTAATCTTAAATTAGGCACCTGAAAATAGTAACTAACCCCAAATTTTCCGGTCATCAAAATAATAAAAACGTGAAACGTAAAAACACCTTCTCAACCGCGACGAGTTGTAAACAATCCTAATTAGCATCGTGCATAATGCATACTCGTGGTTTGAAATCCTTCTTTACTTTCGCTCGTGACGATTTTCCAGACGAAATGTAATCAAATTAATTTACTTGTAAATTACGTAAACTTGAATGGTGCATATTAAATCAAATTATGTTTTAAAATTTCAAAAATCACAAATTATAACTCTTGACTCTTGTATTTCTCGAGAAAATGCAATTTAATAATAATAATTTCAGTTAACTTGGTACTTTAATACTGCTCGCCGGCTTTTGACAAATTCTGTCTTATCTTTTAACTCTAGCAGGTCTGAAAAGTATACTAAAAAGTGGTCCAAAATTGGGACCATGGTCCAAAATTGGGACCATGGTCCAAAATGGTCCCAAAATTTAATGAAATGGCCCTTGACCACATATATATCTGTGTATATTCATTTTGGTAAAGATTGTAATTACTTTTTGAGTAATCCTGCTAACAAACAAACAAATAAACAAACAAACACACGCGATCGATTACATTTACCTCTTTGGCGGAGGTAAATAATAAATACCCTTTTCCAGCAACACAAAACAGAACAATAATGTAAAATGGCTACCTAAAGTCAGGAGTTTCTGAGTCGTTACCCCTTTAAATTGATAGGCGCCCCCAGTTACGCCCCAAGTTGGCATAACAAATGTTTTCGAATTTGGAGTACACAAACCAAATGGCACGTTTGGAAGCCTTTAATGCAAGACTATACAAGAATATACGTCACAAGAAAACATCATTTTTTGGTGTTTTTTATTAGAATATTCCTGGTATTTGTGACTTTCTAACATGTATTCAATATTCCTGCCCTGAAGCACTCTCATTTCAGATACTGTTAATGTCGCATAAAATGTTCTTTATGCCACTTGAGTTGAGCAATAACAAAACTGTTCGGTTTCACATTTGGCGCGCTAACATACACAGTAACTAGAGGCATATTTCAAAACCATCACCCTCCTCCCCCTCAATCGACGATCTCTTACGCCTCGTCAAACCACCACGACATCCGCAGCGCATAAAAAAAAACTTCAAATCCTACACACTCTCATCTACGCTACGCTTAAACAGATACCACCTTGCCCATATCGCCTTTAATGCAAAAAAAGTAAAAAATCCACGATTCCCTTTCAAAATCTTCTCGCCAGTAACATTCACACGCCATCGCATCGCCTTTGCAGCTACTCCCTCCCCACAATGTTACATTATATTTAATGTAGCCATTAGTGACTACTGCCCTCAACAATCTAATAAAAGCCACCTACGCTACCAAGTACATCAGAGTAAGGGTTTTCACAATCACAAGTACTAGTTTGTTCTTGAATTTAGCTCCAGTGTACGTGCATGCTTTTTGTAGATAGGTAGGCATTGTATAGTGAACAATTAATTAAAGACTGAACAATTGTGTGATTCCAGGATCTTCCTATGCGGTTTCATTTGAAAGTAAACGAACTTCTTCGCTGTCAGCATCATCAATCTCTGTGTATTCAAACCGTCGTGAAATAATGTATTTTCGCCGCCTGAAAATAAAGAAAAGAAAAATGGATTATAAATTTCATTTAAAATAGTTTTGCACGTGTAAATGTATGTGTACAAAAATGTTTTGCCCCGGTAAAATGAATTAATAATTAATTAGTTGTCGATATATTCAAGTGTGTATACTGTTATTAGCCTATTGGCGTATTCTCTGTTTTTTCGACCCGGAGACAAATTTATATATAATATCTTAGCATATGTTTTCAATGACTTACCCTCTACCAAAATTGAACTCCCATAAGCTAAAAGCGATGGATATAACCATCAAAAGAAGATTTATTAGAGCTATCGTTGAACATAAAAAAGAAAAGCTTCTAGCCTCTACCAATGCTCCTCCCACAACCGGTCCAACAAACGACCTAGGAAAGAAAAACAGTGTTATTTCGTTGATTGAACCATATTAAAGGATGCTTTCAGGCCCTTTTAATAGCGCAGGTGTTGAGGTTGGCCATAATGTTAAACCGTATATTTCCTCGCTCGTTTTACGACAAAAATGTACTTTTATTATAGGGGTGTCTTCTGAAGATGGGTTGAATATTATTAATGGGATATAAATATCGTAAGAATAACAGATCTTCAGATGGCGGAGAGACTATGACCGACCAACCAGGGGTGATGTTTTATATGTGTTGGCTATATAAACAGTATCCTCCTAAGAACTGTGTAATGCAATCAGACCTCATCTTTACTTCTTACCCAAGTGAGAAGGCACTATTGAATGTTCCCGATAACACGCCGTACGTCGACACATTTGACGGCATCCCGTTAAACCTAGCACTTATCAAAATCTCCTGGAAACATGGCGCAAATGAAAATCCAAAAGCAAGACTGATCAACACAATGCCCAGGCACACCAGTACTAAAGAGCTATAAAAAAATATAGTAGGCTTATTATTAATCAGACGCTCACTCTTCTTCCAACACTACAAAAGGTCAGACACAATCTTGTTTAAGTTACGTTCACACAGTTTCCGGACTCCTCCTCTCTCTCCGTTTACCAGACATAATCCGGGCACAGTGAGAACGTAGCTTTATTAGACTAGCGTTAATGTTATGAGTATTCAGAATGTTGTTTGGAATAATATTACCCAAAAAAAAACAGTAATGAACAGTAAACAAACGACGTTAAATCATTACTAATTCGTCTGTCCACACAACATGTGATGAGATGGACCCGTGGTAATTCCATACTCTGGTAAACACGAGCCAGATGTGTACACTGGATCTCTAGTTGTAAGTATTTCCGTAAAAGATCTGTTCTACCACCAGAACAATGGTTGAAGAGTGACGATTGGCCAACTCCATAACCACAAAATAATTACAGAAACGACTATCATTATGTTATTAAATAACATTAAAAATGACTTACTTGGGTAGATTTAGCGGCGGCCATGGACCAAGTATGATATAACCTACAAAGGCTATGAACATACCGCCAATTACTAGTTTACGGGATGAAACACGCCCTTCAGCTAACCATCCAAAAAACGGTGAGGTAAAACCGTAAACCAGACCGAGCAGTAGAAACACGGAGCCAACTTGAATGCTATTTAAATTGAACTGCGTATGAAAAAAAAAACAATACAGTTGTTAATCAATATTAAATGGTAACAAAAATGATAAAACGGGAATGTTAATGATGACGATGATTATACGTTAAAGTTATGAGGATTCATAATGATATCGAGAAGATAATGTCATTTGACGCGTATGCCGTCATGACTTTTTTGGCGAGTCGACCCATGTAACCATTTACAGCGCAATTGTTGTTTTCAGAAATATTACTATCAATGTACAACGTATGTATGAAGTTTTAATGAAACAAAAAGGGTATAGTATTAGCAAGGAAGAGCGACTCTTTCTCAGTATTAGCTATTCAATGTGAGAAAGTGTTTAATTCTAAAGTTTTTGCTTGACACGCAAACAATCATACTCAATATGAAACAATATACCTGTTCCAATTCTAAAGAAAGCGTAGGTTCCAACACCAGAAAGGTGAGAGCCGCCAAAAAACCTGAAAGAATTCCGACCCACGTTCCAGGAATGTTTAGAAGTGACAAGAATGATCCAGCCTTACTTGTAGAAGTATCTATTGTAAAACAAAGAATACTAGTTAAAACATTACCAATGGGAAAATAATAAAAAGAGCCGAAGTTTCATGGTTGGGGTTTTGTATTTGATATTTATGATAATACAAACATGTAATCGATAGTGGCACACTTTGACACGCCGATGATCATGAATAGTTTGTATACGACCATAAACTCTCCTGAAGAAGGTGGTTAGTTTAAAAAGGGACCACTCCTCTTCCACCCCGCCCCAATGTAATAGTCTAGCTATTTTCACTAAAACTTGAACACACAATACTTACATGAATCTTTAGGCAACACAAACATCAGAATAACACTGAAGAGTAACATTAAGCAACCAAGGGATACAAATGGCAGAATGAACCCACCATACTGAAAATAAACAAGAAAAATGTTTTACAAAAAAACGCCAAAAACAAAAATACTTACACAATTTCAATATTTAACAATGTTCCAAATTACATTTTGAAAAAAAAATGTCAAACTGTATTTCGAGTATTATAATAATTAGTTTGTTGTTTCTGAAAACTCTATTTCAACCTAGGCGGTTAAGCCAAATTTAACTAGAATTGAATAAAACGTACAGATATTATAATGATTGGATAAGGATACATTTACCTACCTCATACAAAACACCACCGATGAATGGTCCAATCATTAAGCCAATACCGGTAAATACTTCCAGTAGGCCCTTTGAAATGTAAATTAACACAACTATCGCAAACAATTAGAAATAAACTCGAAAACGATCATAGGCTAGGCCTATAATATGAACGGATTAAGACGTGATATGGCCCTATTGGAAAGGGGAAAACAACGGACATTTTGTTAGACTATGTATAAATTAATTCTATCAATAAAGATGGAATACTGCATTAATTCCAGATAAGATTATGCATGTTTCAAGAAATAATACTTGATTTGATTATTTAGCGAGATAGATTGATAAAACAACAGATGTATTTTTTAAATACCATTATTTAGATTTCTTAATAAATGGTATTGTTGTGCAATTTGTTTCTTTTTATTGTACTGTACTTTATTTTAACATTTTTTTAAAGGATTTTATAATAATCGTTTTGCTTAATGTAATTGTGTATGCATTTGTAACGGTTTTTAATGAATATTCGTCTACCGTGACCAATTTCGAAATTTTGGATAATAAAGTTTTATTGAATTTCATTGGTTGACCATGCACCCGGAAAACGTTTACCATTGTAAAATCTAATGGCTATTAAGGTAAAGGTTGATGAATCTTATAAAACAAGTGTGGAAAATGACTTTGCTTTTTTAGAAAAGTGTTCCCAGTACAATTGCGGCAATGTTGATGTATGTGTGTGGGTGCAGTATTATATACATTTGTATAACGTATATATTATATTATGCAATACATTTTACCGGTTTGTGTTTTACCTAATTAATAGTTTATATATAGAGTGAAAGGAGGGTGGCCTCAATATTATCGCAGTTCAAACAATTTTATTCTTCATCGATAGGGAAACCAAAGTAGTTTGTATATAGATTAACTAGAGGACGTACTCCAATCTAGTACTGTCCTTATATTAATCTATGGTTATAACATTTGTACCGGTACTCTTAAAATGCACAATCAAGGACCGCACTTAAAACACTAATCAAACCTACCACTAGCCGTCCGATTTTATTTGGGAAAGTATAGGCAACCATTGTCATGGCTGCCGTGAAGACACCTGATGTTCCAACTCCTTGAAATGCACGCGCTAACAAACACGTGGCTACAAATGGAGTTCCTGATGCTATACGATCAAAGAATCTATTTAAAAAAAAAGAATTAGAAGAAAGGTCAGAAATTAGGACGGTATTAACTTAGTTATAACCAGTATAACTGGTTTCAGCAACTAGGGTACCAGCACAAACGCCAGTAACCACAAAAGTTTGACAGACAGCCATAAATTTAACAGGAAGAAAGCAATATATGTACTGTTTATATACTTATGATGTACTATCAGATAAATTGCTAGTGTCAGGACAAAAGAGTTTCTATAGAGAATTAACGTCAACGGGTTTGTAAATAATGAAACGTTATGGTTGTATTATTAAAGAGAGTTGTAATATTATTCTTTATAATAAATTAATGCAATTGTGTATAAAACATAAGATAACATTAATATTGTTGTTGCAACCTTTAGAAACAAAACAATGTGTCTTACCCAAATGAGACATTTGTGGCACCGGTTATTATGTAGCCTATAATGAAAACGAATCTAGCTCCAAGAACAGGAATCTAAAATGTAATGTTAAAACAATGGTTACATACGTGTTAAATAACACCTTTGCATAGTATTATAATATAGGCTAATATGGTATATTCAGATTCAGATTCAGATTCAATTTATTAAGTCATTCATACATACATATATTACAATAATAATTGATTTCTTGGCAGAAAAACACAAACGAAACAATACACACATAATATTTACATTCATGATCAACATGGATCAAGCCATATAAATACGAAAGACCTAATGACGTATCTTTGGAACTCATTGTTTTGTTGTCTAATAGCGCTTGGTAAGAATGACAATTTATGACTATTTGTTTTAACTGGAATTGTTGTTAATATTCCAGATCTGGTAACTACTAACTTATTGTTGAGGATATGAGATTCACCAACTAAAATGCTATTTTAATTAGGCATCATTTCATCATTACATCATTACACATTTGTGTGATATCTTTAATCTCGACACCAGTAATTCTGCTTGCATTCCTAAGTATTCTGTTTAGTATAATTTATTCACGGGTAAAAATAAATTGATCACCTCTTCTTCAGGGTGGCCAGTGTAGAGTGAAATTAAAATACATAATGATAATATGGCAATTTAGCATTTATAAAAATCAACATAGGCATGCTGTATGGAACTTCTGTAACTATTTACTTACAAATTTCCCCCAAATTGGTGCAACAATAAATTGAACAGCGGAATAGATACCGAATATAAATCCGATTTCCGTCTGACTGGCACCTTTTTGTTCTGCCTGCAAAAAATGAAAACAGAAATACATTACAAACTAACCGGCGCATTCCCACGTCTACATTTGGGCCAGAAAACATATCTTTTAAATACGATAGTCAACAATTTGAAAGCCGTAAGGCGGACTCTATTGTACCTCCCACTACCTAATTAGCTCAATTAACTCTGTTGATGGACTTGTGCCACATCAATAATATGTTGCCCAAACCTTAAAATAAGTGCCATGTTATGAACAAAATTTGTTTACGTTATATTTTGTGTAATAAATTTAAATCCTATGACTCATGCATTTAACTTCTCTTTCTATAAACAAGAAGCGATAGCATTGTTCTTTTATTTGGTTTTATTTGGCCTTTTGAAGTCAACCACCCACAGGAATGTTCTCCCTCCTTACAGAAAGCGTGAGTTTAACCTCGGACTTCAATGTGATGTTACCAAGTACCAATGTGTAGAACTGATAGTTATAAACGTCCTGCCATTCTCTTTATTGTCAGACTAATTCTCAATAGCTTTTACTATAAAAGTGAAAGACTTTTTGATATTTAGATATACAGTATTCCCTTCCCCATTAAGCCTTGTCTACACTATCAAACGTTATGTGACAACAAAATGTGCTCATATATGGACAAACTAGTTTGATAGTGTCGACAGAGCTTTACACTTTACAGATAAACCTTAATGGATACGGCAAAGTAGAGGTGATCTAACATATTTAACATAGATATCTTTATTAATAAATAATTCATATCATCCATCTGCTTTATATTTTCTATAAGTATGTATTGTTTTGTCGGTGTTTTAGTATTTGTATTTATTATGTGTACTTTTTTTGTTCAATTTGTATACATTTATATATTTACATAATAGTAGTTTTATAATATGTAATTAAATATTAATATCTTTGTAATACAATATTTTTTCTTGTTATTACATACTAGTATAAACAAATGTATTAAGTACACTCAACAATAGGACATAGTTTCACAATTTGTAGACACAGGGTCCCCACTAGTTTGGCAACATCCCAGATTTGTCACTGTGTATATATAATATCATTATATCAGACCATGGAGAAATAATTTCTCCATGATCAGACAGTATGAGCCTACACCAATTTCAATGATCCGCATTGTACGATTAGACAAAACCTGTATCTCACCTCTGGTGGAAGAAATGGAGCTATAATTGACCATGACATAAATAGAAAAAGCTGAGATATAGCAATTAAAGCAATCAGCAGTTTCCCATTCACTGAACTACCGGTACCAGTCCACACTCTTCCATTGTTAATTTCGATTTCTGATCCGCCATTTTGTATTTTTGTACTACCGTTTCCATTTGTGTCACTGTTGACAGCATTAGATGTATTTCCATCCGAAATCTTGAAGACAATCGTGAAAATTACGATTACGATGATTATTATTATTTTAAATAAAAGCAATGATTCAGAATATCAAATTAAAGGTTTACAATTTCTATTGTTTGTTATAATGAATGTAAACTTTATGAAAATTGTCTAATAACCCCTAGTACTTGTTCGGCAATCTGTGGAGAAATAGACCTATTCTATTATTGTCATCACTACTAGTAACAATATATCAGTAAATTACTTTAAGCAACAAATAAGCTAAAAAACAGTGTCTCTTTTAGGCCATCGTAGATATAGAGTTGCTGGTTATATTAGTAGATAAATAATCTTACCGTATCATAGCTCTTCTGAAATGAAGATGTATACACGCTAGGCATTCTCTTCTTGTCGCAAATCACGTTTGGTGGAGTTTGTAGGATAGTTTTTTTATTATATCTGGTTCCGATGAGTCTGCATTTAAAACAGATGTCAGAAGTATTGCACCATACTTATAGCAGGTACGTATCTTTCCGAAGGATAAATCAATGAAACTTTATTGAAATGATAAAAGGTTATCTTTGATAGTTACATGTACTTGTGTAATTTTTATATCAGAACATAAGGGTGTAATTGTGAGATGTTAATTCCCCATGTACTAATAAAAAGGCGATGCCCATATGAGAAAGAAAATATCCGCCCTGAAAAGCCGTATCAATACCTGCCGAATGCGAAGTTCAATACTATATTTCTTAGTAAACATGAGAGAACTTCCTCCACGGTGAAACATTGCAATCGTGATAATTCAATGCAAATACAGCCGGCTAGAAAAGAGTTAAATGCGTACTTACATTTAAAAGCTAGACTCGAGTGAGAATTGTTTATGATTTGAAAATAGCCCGAGAGTAGAAAGGGGAGAGTTTCAACATAGGGTTCTCGCTCTGGGGCGGGTATATAATCTAATAATAGGCATAAGTGTAATAAAACAAAACATAGGCCTATCACGCTGTGATATTAAGAGAGATTTTTTTAATTGTTACGGAAATGATTTGATCGTTACATCTTTAGTCACCTATGTCATGAATATTTACAATGTCCGCCCATATTCAGTGTTTTCCCAACACCAGAAGATTACTTGCTTATTTCATCATGCTGCGTGCTTAAAATTATTTTCCAGTGGCTATGTTAATTATCATGGTTGTTTTCCACTAAACGAAATATTCCATAATTTAATTCTTACTGTGGTCAAATGACGACTACAAACAAAAAAACGTTACCTTTACAGCGTCTTGTAGGCCAACATCGACATGTCTTGAGCGGCCACTGTTCACTGATCTATTCTACATAAGAATAGGCCTACACCTGGTATGCGTTTTGTACGCCCTCTTGCAGTTTTCAAATCTAAGAAACAACACGCTTGTATATTACAGAAACTATAAATCTTGTGTCTAATTTAGATCTTGAAAAGAAATACCGTAGGCCTACCGGATCTACTAAACACTCATGTAGTGTTACTAGATATTAACTATGATTTTAGAAAAAGTACGATGAACATGCTTTACATAATTAACCAGACACATATGGTGTTGATTCAATAATAATATGGAAATCGTCTACTAATTATAACAATTGCTATATTTTTTAAAAGTAGGTTTGTATGTCAGATTCTACCCACAACAAGTTTCCTTTACATAATGAACAACGCGCACATGGTTTTGATTCAATAATAATATATGGAAATCGTCTATTTATTATAATAAACGCGATGTTGCTCAGCAGCTGTTTTAGTTGGAAAGGCATTCTTCGCACGGTCAGAAATATTTAATTTTACGCAGAATGACTGTTAGACGCAATAGCTTATGTGATTAATGAAGGGCTAATACATAATAAATAATAAAATAAACTACATATCTCGTATTATATTTTACTGTGTTTGAAAGGAAATAACATAATTGTATAGTAACGTGTCTATTAAACATGTAGTGTAGATAACTGCGATTTTATAAAAAGTACGCTCAACATGCTTTACATAATAAACGAGTCACACATGGTGTTGATTCAATAATAATAATATGTAAATCGTCTATTAATTATACCAATTGCTATATTGTTTTAAAACAGTTGTCGTTTAGATTTTGTTTAAGAGTTAATGAAATCAAGAGAAATTGATGTAGGAGCCTAGAAGACCAAGTGTTTGCAAGATATTATATTTTAATAATGTGCCCAAAACTAACTATAATATACATAGCTCCTGCTGTTGGCAGGCAGACCCGACTCGAGAACCTGCATCTATCTGGAAGCCTGCCTTTCTTTTTATTATCTCAAATTAAGATTATTTAGTTATTGTTCAATCATCTAAAAGTAAAGAAATAAATGTTTAGTGAAACGAATGAACAAGTAAATAAGACACTCTTTGTTTAATTTATTTTAATAAATCTGACTTTATACTACATACGATTGCTAAGAAGCTCCATGAACATTACATTTGCTTAGGCCTACTGCTTTATATGGTGTTTACCATACGTTTGTAAGGACGTACTGTTTAAAAAACCTCAAAACTCTACCCGCATATATAAAGACATAGGGAAATCAGCTTTGATTACAATATTTTTAGTGACCCCATCACAGTTCACCATTTCCCTTTATTACGAAATTATTATCGTAATTTATACAAAAAATACACTATCATTTTTTATATATTCATTATATATTTATGTACACCTTGTATAAAAATACACAACCAAGTTACACAAGTTATATAACTAAAAAATACCTGAACTTGAAACACTTATTGTTAAGTCAAGATAAGTTATTTTGTACGACACGCAAACGTCATGCAGGCACGCGCGAAAACTACTTCTGCTGCAAGGCCGAAAGTTGTAGAAAAATGGAAGATGAAATTGAAATTATGGAAATTAGAATACATTATTAACGCTGTCCGTGCCGTATTTGTTTAAGATGTTGAATAGTAGGGATGTGCATACATCCTGAGCGTACGGACTTGGGCGATGGCAACTACCAGAGTTGATTCGGGGCGCTGCTGTCAATGTAGAAGACGAAGAAAGAAATTAAACAATGTCATTCATTTTTTCACATTCACTTTTTTTTAAAGTTGATTCAAGTGAATCTGCTCTGTTTCATTAATAGATGCAATGACATTTCTCTTATATATCAGTATATTAAAAATACACATAGTACTCATACAGAGGCGGATTCAAGCACTCTCCTACCACCCCACTGCACTACATTTTGCTAATTTTAGTTAGGCACCTACAATTTGCCATTTTCAGACCCTGCAACCCCTGCCCCCCCCCCCCTCCCCCGCCCCTATTTTAAATCCTGGATCCGCCACTAGCAGTACATTATGTAGCATCTATCGCTTCCAAGTCATGGAATCAAAATCATTCAGTCACTATATTGGAACGTTTGTTATCTTTCAATGATAACCGCGAGAATAATTTCTTTCTGTGTCAACGTTATTCTTAGCGTTTGCCAATAGACTGGTTCGCTCATTGTACATATCCGTAGAGTTAGAGAAAAACCTCGAAAACAAGACTGATTGACGTCTTCTAAATAAAGACAAAGAAATAAAATACATTTTAAGCAAATAATCAAAGGAAAAATGGAAAATAGTTATATTAGCAATTGATTGTCATTTTGATTTTCTTCTAGGCCTAAAGTTTGTCCAAAACCAATAATTAACCATTATTAACAAAATCCTTCCTTAATTTGTCGTTTTTACGTCGTAAAAACTTAATTTATGATGTTTTTTTCATCAGCTTAGTGGGTTTTCATGCTCTATTACATAGGTCCAATGCTGTGCTTACAAAAAAAACTCCCTACTTACCCTTTTCCGCATCTATACTCCCAGAAACAAAACAATATTGTCATGAAACAAACAAATAAAGTAAACAGTCCGTAGATCAATGTAGCAGTTGCAAAATCAAACTGTTCAACCAAAATTCCACCCAAAGTGGGTCCAACAAATGCACTGTGTTAAAAATAAATAGCATCACTATTAAGCTGTCTATACCATTGTAAACATGATGTGCTTAAATGGTACTGTAGTGATATGACATCATCGTATCCATATGTCTATATATAAATAACGTTTGATAGTGTAGAGACAGAGCTGCATAACAAGCGTAAAAGTGATGATAATGAATATTTTCTATCTCAAATCAGAATAACTTCCTATTAATAATAATATTTTATAATACATTCTCATTAAAGTATTTAGGAAGTAAATAATGTGCAATGTCAGTGTAAAACATTGCTTAAAGATGTATTGTCCCCCAAAAACATGAAATATGTTATTTTGTATTATATATTTTGTTATAAACTCAAAACTCATCTCTTCAGAGAAGCATAATCACACGCTACTACTTGCATAGATCTTGGAAAACACAGCGCTTTGAAACCGTTGTCTCTTGCGCTTTATAAATGTTATTTATTATTGTTATAAAGTTTCACTTTCGTAGAAAAAGAAAATTTGGTTTTCAATTATAAAACGATCAAATGGTGAAGTGAAAACAAAAACCCATAGCTTTGAACGTTTTTTCAGGTAAATACAATTGTTTTCTCAATCTAATTTTTGGTCAAAAGTGTATACCTATTATGTTACATTGAAATGAAACATTGTTAAGAATTACTTTTCAGGGGGACAATACATCTTTAGGAAAACCAAACGTATTTTTAAATTCCAGGTAATTATAAATTGGGAGCCAGATTAGTGTTTCTTCTGCACTTACCCAAACGAGTATGCGCATGTTCTTATTCCTGAGAGAACACTGTATGTTTTTGTGTCTTCTGTAAAACCATTAAAGACTGCTGCAATTATCATATCTTGTAAACCTGCAGTAAGACCACTGGCTAGCCCGATGTTCAGCACGAAAATACCAACGCATATCGTCACGAGTGTACTGTAAATATTCAAATAATCAATTATGGTACGACATCTTTATTCTACATTGTATCGTGTCCAAAACAGAAATCGCCAAATGTAAGACATTTACATTTTCTGAGTTTCCAATTATTCACAGAAATATTATATATCGGGACAGTTTTCTATTTTGGAGACAACATTGTCACTATTCTTGACAAAATGTCTACATTTTGGACAAATTTGAATTTCTCTATATTGGAAACTTTTTCTATTTTAGACACACTACAGTATAGTACCGGTACCAATGTCACTATTCTTGAAAAATTTCCACATTTTTGACAAATTCGATTTTCTATAATATCTGAATTTGTCTCTTTTGAACACGATATAGCGCCACCTCTCAATATTGTCGTTATGCGCACCCACTGAGATTTTGTAGTATTTTATTTTTTTTTCGATTGAAATTTCTGAACTAAACTTTTGCCCTATGATTCATATAAAAATGTAAAGTTTCACTCACGAGGCATTGGTGATACATCTTATTACATTCTACACGCAGAAATTAAATGCCGAATTCATTTTGTATAATTGGTGATCTAACCGTTCGTGTTGGTATAAGGAATAATTGTCAATATTTTCTTACTGTGAAATATTTCCGATTGGCCATGGTCCAGTGATGATATAACCTATGATACTGCCAAAATATCCGAAGATGACTACTTTCCGGGGACAGTTATATTTGTCAGCAAGGAACCCGAATATAGGTGAAGAGATGGAAAATGCTACTCCCATTAACAGAAATACAGATCCAGTTTCAAATGCGTCGAGATTAAACTGTAAAGAAAAAAACTACAAATGAATACAAATCTAAATCAACTTACATTATGTTATATCATATAACACCTAACAAGATTATTTTCAATTGATTGAATAATTTGTTTATTTTTTTAAATGTTTTTATTCATTTTCATTCACAGCATACAATAGCCTACCTAGCCTCAAACACGACAAAAATGTTTGTATCCTGGTATGTCCTGTGGGTCACATCATATTCAATCACTACTCCATTGGACACTTAAGTCATATACCGTTAAATGTTGGTATAATGACCGTTGTATTTCATTATATGGCCGTTGAACTTCGTTTTTTTTTTCAGAAGACGACGATTACTTAGCTGTAGCTAGGTCAATCCTAACGTTTCAATTATACTATTATCATTAATTACAGTAACTAGAGGGTGAGCTCGCTTCGCTCGCTCCCCCTCTAGGAAGTGTAGACGATGGTTCTCGGAATGATAATGTTCTCCTTATACATTTTCTGTCGGTTACCATTATTGAAAATGCTTGACATTCGTAAAACTAAACTACTTTGTTTCACAGTGTTTTAGATGATTAATAACATTTTAAAGTATAGTTTTTATTGTTTGGTAGGGCCCTTTGGGGAGGCGGAGGTCATTTGAGGGAGGTGCTCATTCGAGGGATATACCGTATGTTAAATTTTTTAGTTCTAATAATATGGTAACATTTTATAATCAAATGAAATCCTCTCATAGATATGAAAAGTGGTAAAAAAGAATAACAAATGCTTGGTAAATTGCAGATAACAGTGCGGTGAATTCTACTACAAATAGTATAATTGTGTTATTATAAATATGTGGATGGACGTTTATTAGATAGTTGGGTTGTGGGGGGGGGGGTGGGGAGGGCGGGGGGTTATTATTCAAAGTGATGTTTTATTGGAGAGGCGTTTATTCAAATGAATACCATCCTAATAATTATTAATACATTATTTAATTTAATCATCTTTTGAAACTAACTGCCGTGACAGAGTGGGCCCAAGAAAGAAGACATTACGGCTTGCAACATGGGCAGACATCTCGGTCCTAACGGGACACAGGAAGATAGCCTACAGTTATTCCTGCAAGCTTACTCAATAAAACTCAGCTATCGGGGTTTCACTCGAAAAATGTCTTATCAAATCTCCCTATGTAATTTTATAATACTATTCCCCACAATATATTCTGATTCTTTATGGCGTATATTTAATTTGATCTTTATTAATTTGCAGTATAATTCCTATTATTTAACTACTGTACCTTCACACACGTGTGGTATGTTTTAAAATAAACAAAAAACTGAAATGGCTATGATTAATGGCCAATTTTTTTTTTCGTCTTCCAAAGGGACACTGTATTGATTGATGGAAAGTGCCTGTTTCCAGTCACCTTTAAGGTCAAATCTATTATTTTAACTGCTCCCTTGTGTATAAAACAGAGAAAATATTTGAAACTAAGTTGAACTTATCTTAAACCCGGAAATTACTTTGACCGGGAAGAATTGAAATTCAGAGGAAAATCCAATGTTGAAATCATAAATGTTGTTAAAAAACTCTTTATAACATCTTCCTAAGATATAAATATGGAACAATAGCGTCGGCGTGCACACTAATGTTATCAAATCTACGTTTCGCGGTACATCTCGGATAGATAAGGTAGGTATCCAAGGCGGAGATTTGTAGAGAAGTTTCTGCATTGTGCTCGCCTATGTCAGAATTAACCATAATTTATATATAGATTATAGTACTGTAAAGTACGTCAACACATTAGATAAAAAAAACATACCTTCTGTAACTCTTGAGAAAGTGTTGGTTCCAGGAAAGACATTGAGACTCCTCCTAATACAGTTGAAATGACTCCAACCCATACTCCAGGGACGCACATTGTGTGTAGAAGCGACCCTGTTACTTTTGAGTTTAAGGCTATTGGAAAAACAAACAAAAAACAAGTTATATTGCATGACAATGCATATAACCCAACTATGTACTGCAACCAATGAATACTGTATTTTATTTTCAATTCAATTCAAAGCAACATTTGTTTTCTCCTTTCATATACAAAATAGATTTCAATGAACAATATATAATGTAAACAAAATTTCGAAAGAAGAAGGTACACGCCCAGAAAGATGAAAACACATCTTGTGGAGGACGTACCTATTACAGACACAGACAATGAAAATTAAAAAAAAAATAAATAATAAATTTTAAAAAAAACCCGACCGAGGAAAAGTTAATATTTGGAAATAAGGTGACTTTTAAGTTTAGATAAAAATTATTTGCTAGAAACAGAGTTTAAGATGGGGAGTGGCATCGTTCCAAAAAGTGGGTCCGGAATACCTAATGTTGTGTTGAAAGTGGTTGGTTTTATGGGTTGGAATATGTAATTTTGAACAAATACGGGTATGATGATAATGAATTGAAGAATTTGGAGTGAACATGGAGCAGAGATGTTTGGGAAGGTTAGAATTAATAGAAGAAAAGATGAACGAGCCTTGTTGGGTTAGATTGATATCAGAGACTTTGAGAAGATGGAGCTTTGAAAACAGATGAGATGAATGAGACAGGGGTAACCCATATATAACTCTGATGGCCTTTTTTTGAAGAGTTTGAAGTTTTTTAATACTGGAAGGATAAGTGTTGCACAAGAACATATTGCAATAGTTAAGATAAGATAAGATAAGATAAGATAACTTTTATTGATCCTCAAAAAGGAAATTCATTGCTCGTCATAATAACAAAGAAAACACTATAAAAACAAATAATAGCATAAAACCATTCATATAAAAACATCTAAAAAATTACAATATAAAATTATCTTCTTGACTTCCTGTTGTACTGGATGATACCGGAGGGAATAAAGGATTTAGCAAATCGATTTGTTTTCACACTGAGGAGCCTCAATCTACCACTTGGATTAAGTTGGTCTATGATCACTTTGTGGAGAGGATGAGAGGCATCCGACTCAATGCGTTCGAAATCTTTCTGGAGGTGTTCTAGGTGCACATCGGTAAAGGAAGGCAGTTCCAGACCAATCATTTTACCAGCCCGACGGATGAAAGTTTCAAGGCGTCCTTTATTCCCTCCGATCCGGTAACATTACCAGCCCAACAGGAGAGGCAGTACGTCCAAACACTACATATAACGGATCTATAGAACGAAAGTAACATCAAATCACAGGAGTTAAATTTATATAAAGTTCTCATACAATACATTCTGGGACTTAATTTTTTGCTGATGAAGTCTATATGGTTTCCTCAACTCAGTTTATCATTGAAAACAATTCCTAGATACTTGTACTGGTCAACAATTTCAATTTCTTTACCTTTGATAGTGATTGGTTGAAAATTAAATTTATGTTTACTCCTAAAATCAATGATCATCTCCTTTGTTTTTGATGCATTTATTTGGAGATAATTATCGTCACAAAATTAAACAAATCTTTGTATTTCGCAGATAAGATAAGGCAGGATAAGGGAGCAGTAAAGAATACGAAGAATGTTAGGGGGTAAAAAAGAAGAAAGTCTAGTGATGATGCCAAGACTTTTGGAAATTTTATTCTGAACAAAATTGATGTGATTTTTCCATGAAAGTCGACTGTCAAGATGAACTCCTAAAAATGTAGCAGATTGAACTGAGGGAATATCATGATTGTTAATAGAAATGTTATAGTTTGCAGTATCAATGTTTTTAATTTTCTGAGGGGTCCCAAACAGGATGAAGTTACATTTTTTGTTGTTAAGAGAAAGTTTGTTAGCTAAAAGTATTGAGACATGAGGGTCAGATTGGTATTAACAGTATTAAATAAGGTTTGAATATCAGGGTCAGAGTAATAAACAGTGGTGTCGTCAGCATATAGAAAAAAATTAAGAATTGAAGAAGAAAGATATATATCATTAATATATAGAATAAATAGGAGGTGGTCAAGAAGAGAGCCTTGGGGTATTATAAGAAGTAATTATTCTTTAGCAACCAAGTAGCGTTCAGTCAGTAAGACGTTTCTTTGGCAAAATGATTTCATATAATTTGGGTATTAATAAATATGAGACGAGAAAATATAATTTACAAATGCAAGGCGTCGTAAGATGGCCATTGTCTGTTTACTTTACATTAAGGAGACCTCTAAAAATAAACCTTTTGGGCTAAAAAAGACGCCCCTCTCAAAATAAAGTCCACACAAGAGTCCTAATAAACTGAAGAAACACATGGGTTTCTTTTATTTACGGCCGGTATGTTTTTTTTTTCGGTATCACTCGACTTACGTGCGTTTTCTGGAATTATATATGACACCGCAATCACATTGATAAACATTGCAACACCCACTGCAACAAATGGTAAAATGAAGCCGCCAATCTGGAAGTAAATTGTAAAATATATAAAGATATAATGAACAACTTGCAATAGGTTTGTCACCAAGTAAGCAAGTTGCTTCTTGATGAGTTATGACCAAAACAATGTTTCTTTCGAAAGAAGTATGAGAAAGATTTAAAAAAAAAAGAATAGAAAGGCTGTGCGTTCAAGATGTCACTGAGTTCAAGTTGATGTCAAAAGCTCCCACGTAGGATATACTCTTTCAGGAACATTCTGTCTTCATACAGTTACTGTAGCCAACGTTTTGCGGTAAACAATCATTAGAATGGATCGAATTCTACCGAGTTCTAAAGTCTAAAATCTTTACCCAAAGTAGCGAGTTAAGTTGAGTATCTATACAGTATACCGGGTATCTCGTAATAAATATTGGTATTAAAATTATGGATTTAAATATCAAGCTACAGTATAGGTTGTTGAATTTTCCAAGTCATAAAAACCTTTGTAGTCAAATCAAATCCTTGTCAAAGCCATGCCTTATTGCTGGAGATTATCCCTAGTTTGTCTAGGTCCGGTTACTACCGTACTCTTATTTTCACTGACACTGTACACCCCAGAGAAATGTTGAGCGGCATCTTGCTACACATGGCCTAGAAATCCTAACTTCATAGTCAATCACTACCAGAGCTGTTGCGGTGTAATGCTGTACAAAACATAACAGTGTGTTTTAGAAATGCATTAGGCCTAACGATTTGTAAAATCTATTGAATTATGGCCAAGAGGTACTCATCATACGTATATAATAGATTTAAGAAACACTGACCTCATAAAGTAAGCCACCAACAAATGGACCTAATATCATACCGAGTCCAGCACTTGCAGCAATATTTCCCTACATATAAAAGTTTATTATACATTATTATTATAATTAAACTTTATTTCAAAGATGGAAATAATATATTTTAGATGACTTTGTGTTAATGCCAATAATGACGTAGCCTTCAATCTTCGCTGCGCATGTGTAGTTAAGTTGACTACCCCACATAAACCGTGGTTTGAGATCAAGTGATTGTGGCTGTGACGTAGATGAGCAGTTGTCATCACCAGGCACTAAAATATTAAAATCTCCTATGTAAATTAGTGAGATTAATGATTATTGGATTGCAGATTGGATTTTTTTTTCTGTTACCCATGACGCAAATCCTTCTCTTTCAAGTGTCCATGGTCTAATATGGTTTAATATAAAATGTAATCAAGAAATAAAAAAATATATATACAATATAATATGTTAGATTTATTAAATTGTGTTGTTGTGAAAGCTTAACCTACCTACACATTTGTATATATTATATAATACAATTCTAGATCTTACGGATGGATACATAATAACATGTTGTCTATTTTGTAATTTTTTTATCAAGTTTAAGAGTAAAACTGTATCAACATCAATGAAACCAGTTTCATAATTAATTATACTTACCATTGGTTGGGACATTGTTCCTTGAAAGCAATTTGCAAGTATTGTTAGGCTCGCCGTTATTGCTGCTGCTCCTCCCATGGATGTCAAAACTCGTAACGAAAAACAGACGGCCAAAAATGTTGATTTATCTTCGAAAATGTCAACAAATCTAAAATAAAATAATTATTATTTGGTAGCATAGCAGAGTGCCAGCATACACAAATAATAAATAAATACACAATATTCATTATGGTGGTGTTCGCGCGCATTCTACGAGTTGTGTGTTTAACTGCAGATTATAGATTTATATGTACTTCTCTACACTCTCACCAAACCACATTGCTGGAAATTGTGGGAAAATGTTGTTTGATAAATATTAAAACGTTATAATTTGCCCTGTCTAATTTGCTTTGTCGATTAAGAACATTTTCCAAAATATGAGTTTTGATTTTGTGACAATCAATCAACTTTATTTCGTTCCATAACATAAGCACAAACTTTTTTTTCCATTTACAGAAAAATAATGTATCCAATTATGAACCTGACTTTAGTTCGTAAGAAATCTATCATGTAATAAATGTTTCCTCTACGATTTTACTTACTTTATTTAGGACCCTTTTTCATAAAAAAACATTTATTGCATGAAATGTCAATTATAAAGCAAAGATAAGGATCAACATAGATGTGTGTATTGATAGTTCAAGATCATCTAGGCCATACATAACGTTTAATCAGAATGTCATGGCGATTGACAAACCTTTCCAATACTAGAGAAGGTACAATGTCAATAATATTAGTTACTAACAAATTGTGATAGCAATGGTCAATATTAATTAATTAAGTATAAAGAAATCAGATCAGGATTAATCTAGAAGTAACTTGTCTTGGCAGCTAATTGTATGTTGATATTATGAATAAAATAATAAAGTGATAAAAACCTACCCAAACAGGATATTTCCTATTGCCGCAATGACGTAACCCACTGTAAAGGTTGGCTTTAACCCAAACACTGGGATCTACAAAAAAAAAATTTTGACATTTATTCATAAAACCTCGGAGGTTATAGAATAGTAAATCTTGCCAAATTGTTGTCATTGTTAAGTTGAAAAATTTTATTTTTACTGTAATTTCACCACCAGCATTTTGTTTTAATGCTTGTACTAAACATGTTTTCATTTTTACCCTTTTTTCTCTTGCCATTGTATAGGAATAAATCATTGTAATATTTTTCCGAGTTTTCTTCAATTCAAAATGCATTGGCTCTGCAATAGTTTTTTTTTAATTTCTACACTACTGTATCTTGACTATCCTAATACATGCATTGTCCTTCTACATGCTCATTTTTATAACATTTTTTTAAATATTTTTAATAAATAACAAAATTGTTTCTTAGACTCACAAGTTTTCCGGTGATTAGTGCAAAGACAAACATTGACACGTAGTAAACCCCAAATATTAGTCCTACTTCAGACGGTGTAGCCCCGTGGTCCTCTGCCTGTAAAATAGAATGTGTCGTATATCTAGTTACATATTTTGAATAGAAATACAAACACTGCGGATTAGATTTCTGTTCCATATTTGTTTATTCTTAATTTGTGTTTACGAGAGGTTATGATAGTTTATATATTTGATTGAAAACATAAGAAAGCCTAAAAGATCATTTGTCCTAATGATATGCCTATTGCATAATCGGTATTCACTTTGAACAACACATTTTTGGTCAAAGTGAATAACGATTCATTTCTTATTTCAATTTCCCTAGTTAATAGGAAAATTAAAACAAGTCAAGTACACCGAACAACAACCAGTTTTTGGTTAAATTTGACAGTTTATTTTTAGTTTTTTTTCTGCGGAAGTAAATAAGTCCACACAATTATTTTATTCATTTTGGTTTTTAATGTTTGGTTGGGAGTGGAGGTGTGGCAGGTGACAATACATCTTCATTATGAAACTGAACTTAAAGTATACTCACGGTTAGAGGAAAAAACGGAGTAAGGACAGAATATGCCATATTGTTTAAGACGTGTGATAACGCAATGCACACCATGATGATTTTTTGTACACGGGTCCATGAAACATTAGACTTTGATGATGGTGGTCCATCGGTAATTCGAGCAGGAGCAATGGAATCAGTAGCAACGTCAACTAACGACAGTTCAACTGAAGACAGTTGGTCCATTGAAAATCCGTGTGGCATAGCCAAATAAGTTGGTATTGCTTAGGATCAGAACGCTCTCTGAAATAAGTAATGGATATTTTCTATTTTATATTAGTAATTTAAATAAAAATGTTTCTTCATCAACAAATGCATTTTGGATGAAAAATGGTAAGTAAATAAAAGCGTTTTGGATTTCAACCCCCAACCCCCCCCCCCCCCCCCTCCTAAAAGCTCAGCTACATGCATGACATTTAGATATAATAGTTGGTTACATATAATTTCAATATAATGACTATTTTCTAGAACTGTTCTTTTTAAATGAACAAGTTGTACTTGTGTTTTATTGACTAACTTGTAATGTACCTGAATCGAATTAATACAGTAGTTCTAAAAAGAACATTCCAAAATTCCAAATTATAAAATTATAAGTAGATTACTGTATGGAAGTAATAACAAAATGTAACAAATATATACTCACCATTAATCAAAATGAACCAATTCCCTTCAAAATTGTTTTGTGAATGATCAAAATTGTAATTTTCAATCCTAATGTTTGTTATTTATAAACATTAACAAGGTTTGACAAGTCATCAAAATTAAAGATCTTCTTTCTTCTTGTTCTAGCATGAAGCTCCATTCTTCTGGATTAAACTAGAAACGCCATTAGTTTGGCAGGCGTTCAATTAAAGTTCTCTAAGTAACGAATAGCAAGCAAGGTATTTATTCGACATAAGTAGCAATGATAATTATAGCAAACGCCATGGAACAATAGTTCAATTTCTTTATAATTATAATTCCATTTAGTTTTACTAATTGCCAATTTGCTTATAAGCTCATTCCAGGATTTATAGCTTAAAAAAAAAACAAAAATGTTAAGATGACTTGCAGTATCTGTTTAATGTGTTGACATTTCGTAAAATAATAAAAATGCATATCGATCTTTACTTAATCATTTCCGCTTTTATATTCACACGACCTAGAAATCCCATCAGCCTTCATTAGAAAAGTTCATATTCATTTTGATTCGCTGTAACTGTATTTTGTCTTGTTGTCTTTTATGTGTACACTAACTTAGGGGTTGGGTAAACCGGCTCAGCTACAGTGATTCAGTTCACTTAGGTTGACCTTGGTCTCCCCAATTTCAGTTTGTTTTTGTAATGCATATACTTAAATAGACCAAATAAATAATGAAATGAAATTACCGTTTTAGAGCCGCACATCGTCGTAAAAACCAACGCGCGCAAAACGTAAAAAAATAACAGAAAACTGTAAAACATTTTTTTGCGAAATCTGCTTCTTGAATACAATACACCAATATTTTATTTAATAAATAAAACTTATATAATATATCATTCATAAAATAGACCGTATTATCATTATCCAGAAAATCTGGATCCTGTTACATGTCTGATTCTCGTAGAAAGTGCCTGATGATAAGCTTTTTTAGATAGATATAACTGAAGAAGCTCTATCTGTGGAACTGGTTCAATTAGGGGTTTTCATCTGTTCCACCTGCATTTTGTAGTTTAGGGATTTTTTTCGTGATGAAATTTCGACAAAGGGCTATAATGACGAGATTTCAGAATACCTTAGAAATGTCATAACTGGTTAAATTCCTGTTTTGTCATTCGGTAGAAAGGACCATAGGAGGAGATTTCAAAAGTTAGCAACGAGTAACCATTATGACGAAATTGTAGAGAGTTAACGAGTAACTAGAGACTAGTAGCTGCAGAACTAAATCACTTAGTTCAATTTATGTTTCGTCTGCGACATTTGGTGTTAAGTCATTGAGCACAAATTGTATTGTATTTCTCTCTCTTACTTCATTTAACCAGACTTTGACCTTCATCTATCCTATGATTAAATCTTGAGCTACATATCAATTCTCTTCTCCTAACAAAAGACAAATTAATTAAGTAAACACAAAATCCTAATTGTAATGCAACAGGATTGACACAATATTGAATAATATAATATTTACTTACCCTTTTCCACATCTGTATTCGAATAAAGAGAAGATCAACATTACAATAGCAAAAGTGAAGTTTAGAAACCCCAACAAAGAAGATGCCGTTCCAAAATTAAGATTTTCAACTAACAAGCCTCCAAGCAATGGTCCAGTAAATGACCTAAAGAATAAATACTATCAAAATTAAGTTCTGAACTTATGTGTAGGCTTTGGTAAGGGTTGTTTTGAGTCCAACCGGGCACTGAGCCAGTGGAATTTCGGAAACAAAAGAAATGGACATCGTTTTCTGCTTTCAACAGTTTATTCAACTAAGGAACCACTGTTAAACTGTATCGATCAGTAAAACTATAGTTGTGATACTCATTAGATTTAGTTAGGCCTACAACTCCTTAAGATGTGTATTCACAGTTCACTATTTGACATTATTTTACAATATCAATATACAGTAGGCCACATTGTTATGAATACCGTGTTAGTTTGATTTACGCATCAAACTGTTGGCTATCTCTCTGAGACGTGTTAAACTGTTTTCGCGACACTGCACCTCGGTGGAGGTAGGACGTATCCAAAATAGTATTTCTATTAACCTCCAGTTGATACAAAACTAAATAAAACAGCTAGAATCAGTAACTCATATGGGCATACAGATATCTGTGATGAACTTTAAAGATTGTCTTCGATAATGGCACATATTTTAGAAACAGTATACCTGCATTTATTTTCCATCACCTTTGGACAGGTCAATCCACTTACCCTAATGAATATGCGGACATGAAGATTCCAGATACTACTCCATATGTTGACATGTTGTCTGGCATACCATTAAATGTCACAGTACCTAGGTAATCCTGGTATGTTGGTATTATAGCAGACCCAAAGGCTACGTTTAGTACTATTATGCCAATGCACATAGTGGCTACTGAGCTGTACATACAGAACAAGGTTTGTATTATACAGGGCCATCACAATTTTAGGTTTACTGGAAATCATTAGGCTGTATAAAACCAGTCAAGAACCTCTGTGCATCATGTAGTAAGATAAGATAAGATAAGATAACTTTTATTGATCCTCAAAAAGGAAATTCATTGCTCGTCATAATAAAAAAGAAAACACAATAAAAACAAATATAGCATAAAACCATTCATATAAAAACATCTAAAAAAATACAAGATAAAATTATCTTCTTGACTTCCTGTGGTACTGGATGATACCGGAAGGAATAAAGGATTTGGCATATCGATTTGTTTTCACACCGAGGAGCCTCAATCTACCACTTGGATTAAGTTGGTCTATGATCACTTTGTGGAGAGGATGAGAGGCATCCGACTCAATGCGTTCGAAATCTTTCTGTAGGTGTTCTAGGTGCACATCGGTAATGGAAGGCAGTTCCAGACCAATCATTTTACCAGCCCGACGGATGAAAGTTTCAAGGCGTCCTTTATTTCCTCCGGTAACATTACCAGCCCAACAGGAGAGGCAGTACGTCCAAACACTGCATATAACGGATCTATAGAACGAAAGTAACATCAAATCACAGGAGTTAAATTTATATAAAGTTCTCATACAATACATTCTGGTATTTAATTTTTTGCTGATGAAGTCTATATGGTCTCCCCAACTCAGTTTATCATTGAAAACAATTCCTAGATACTTGTACTGGTCAACAATTTCAATTTCTTTACCTTTGATAATGATTGGTTGAAAATTAAATTTATGTTTAGTCCTAAAATCAATGATCATCTCCTTTGTTTTTGATGCGCTTATTTGGAGATAATTATCGTCAAAAAATTTAACAAATATTTGTATTTCGCTACGATAATTTTTATCATTGTTTAAAACTATGAGACCAATAGTACTAGTGTCATCAGCGAATTTACCAACGGGGCAAAGCTCATCATTTAAAGATCTGTAATCGGCCGTATACAAGGAATATAATTAGGTGCGTTGACAGTACCCTGAGGAATACCGGTGTCACAGGTTACGATTTCTGACTTAACACCATTAATATTAACAAATTGTTTTCTATCACAAATGAAATTTAAAACTAAACGAACAATCGGACGGGGAAACTCCATATTCAACATTTTGTCTGCTAGGATATGGGGTTGTATGGTATTAAACGCAGACTGAAAATCAAAATACATAATACGTGCCGAGTGGCCTTTCTTTACATATATCTAGATGTGAATACAATTTATGTAATTTAAAATATATCGCATCACTGGTACTACGGAGAGTGATCGGTAAGCAAATTGCAACGGGTCTAACACTTTTTCAGCATAAGGTTTCATAATTTTTAAAATAATACGTTCCAATATTTTCATCGCGACAGACGTGAGTGCGATGGGTCTCAAATCATTCATGCTGTTAATCGTAGGTTTCTTAGGTACAGGTATTATGCATGAAAGTTTCCAAATATCCGGGAACGCATGATAAGAAAGAAACATATTGAAAAAAATATAACTATACCATCAAGGTGAGGAGAGCAGACCTTAAGTACTCGTGGTGGGATTCTATCCGGCCCAGCAGCCTTCAATGAATTGAGTTTCATGAATTCGTTATGTACATCAGAAATGCTTATACTAAATTTGGGATCATCTTCAGTCAACCGACACAAGCTAAATAGAGCCTCTCTTTCTTTCTATTTAACTCATTAACATTGCACAGTAACTTTCGGAATCGAGGTGGGTGTATTACCACCGTTCTTGTAACCACTCATAAGTTTCATACCCTGTCAAACTTGTTTCATATTATTAGACCTGAAGTTATGTTCAACTTTTTTCCTATAAATGTTCTTCTGTTTCATTATTTCAGATTTAATTTCTCTAGTCAATATTTTCATACGATTAGAGTCGATCGCCCATCTTAAAGGCTCTACGTTTCTCACACAACAGTAATGTAACGCCTTATAACTTAATAACTAGTAAAAGTGTTAAGAGTTGAAAAAACACAAATTATAGGGTATCTACATCATTTTTCTGATATAAGCCCACCATTGGGTATAATTCCTATTCAAAACTTGGACTGAAACATTAAAATACAACGTCTAGCCTACATGTTATGCATAAGCCTATACTAAGCAATACTGTGTACACACTCAATTGGTGAAATTGGCCGTACGATTATATTAACTACTTTATCTTTTATTTTACAATATACAAACTACCATAATAATTTATAAAATATACATATATGAATAAAATCTTACTGAGGAATATGTAAAGGAAGCCATGGTCCAAGTATGAGATAACTGAAAGAGGCTAGAAAACATCCAAAAATGATGAGTAATCGTGAAATGTTATATTTGTCAGCTAGCCATCCGAATATAGGAGCTGCAATACCGAATGATACACCCATCAACAAGAACACAAGACCAACTTGAATAGGCGTTAAATTAAACTATAAGGAAAATATGAAAAGATGAGAGATAAAATAAAGAGTACAGACTCGAGGATGGATAAACACTTTTTTTCTACATCCAAATGACCATTTGTCATGAAAATGTATGTGGGCGTATTTGCATTATGGACATTATACTAGAGTTAGCAAAGGAAATTCAAATAAGTAAGGTAGAATAGGTTATCTTGACTAACTTTATAGGCGTATCCAAGGTCTACTCGGCTAACTGACCAATCCAACCACTCAATTTAACTATAAAATAAATTACTAATTTTTAATAAACCCTTCTAATACCTTCTCTCACAAAACAATCTAAACAAACAAACAAGAACTCGGAAGTCCTGGATCTGCTAAAACTAAATATTTTACAACTAGGACATTCAAGTCTTTTTACAGTCTTTAACTTTCATAATTTTTCAAAAATACTGTACTTACCTTTTCTAACTCAGGTGATAATGTTGGATCTAGAAATGTCGCCGAGGCTGCTCCAATAAATGATGCAGAGGTAGCAACCCAAGTCCCAGGTATACTCAAAAGCCAAATATATGAGCCACTTTGTGTGCGTATATATTCTGAAGTTAGAAATAATATTTAAAACATTTGCGAGTTAATAAACGCATTCTAATTGCTATTTGTAAGCATGCTTCATACGCAAGTCCTAGTTCTAGATTCTGAAATGTCTGTTTTTACAAGATATAAAAAAAATAAACCTCACAGTAAACCTTCCAAACAATAACGAATGGCATCTATAATAAAGCAACAAAACTCTACATACACCTTCAAACTTTACAGTAATGACAAAATGTGATGTGCCCATACAGTATAATGGACTTGATGATGTCATATCATTTCCATATTTAAGTATATCACTACCGCCATATATCACAATTTTTTTCAAACTAGTTTGATAGTGTCTATACAAAGCTTTAGATTAGCATAATTTTACAGCTTTGATTGATTAGAATTATCATAATAATAATACAACAACAATTTTCTGAAACTATAAAATTACTAAAAACAAACTTAGAAAAAACAATTAAGAGTACATAAACATACCATCATCCAATGGTAAAATAAATAGTAGTAGAAAAGAATGCAGAAGCATTACTCCACCTAAAACAGCAAACGGTAAAGTGTATCCTCCTATCTATAACAAAAAGACATTATTATTATTATTATTAATCTTGTTGGGATTGGAAACACTATCGACATCTACTATATCTACATCTAGTAAAGCCATTCTAAAATTGGAAAGTCATTTATTGAGGAAAAAACATTTTTTAATAGGTCTAAAGTTATATAGAACTCTGAAAATCAGAAAATCTTAACTATACATTAACATCTGAACAGTCATATTGCATAACCTTATAGTTGTGGAGAGTTGTATAATGCAGTAAGATAAATAACTTAAAGGTGAACATCAAACGCAGTACTTACTTCATACAGGACGCCACCTATAAATGGACCTATCATCAATCCAACTCCAACAAAAACTTCAACAGTCCCCTAGAAAAAGAAATTCAAGTAATAGTAGATACATATAGAAATATCAATTTCCTGATATACCTCTTCACAATTCTGTATCCAAGAATTTAAATTTTGCTTACCATTACTTGACCAATTGCATCTGGAAACTTGTTAGCAATGAGTGACAATCCAGCCGTCACGACGGCAGCTGTACCTAACGCTTCCAAAGACCTTGTAACTGCACAGAATATTACAAATTCAAGACCCGGATCAAGTTTATCTAAAAATCTAAATTAATACATGTTATAGATAGAAATTTACCAAAAAGGAATATGTTGATGTGGTGTGTTAGATTGATGTACATTATGTTGCCATAATTTGTTTAATTTCGGGAAATGAAAACATGCAACTTGGTTCTAGTGACTGCATAATGTATTAAACGCTTGGGAAATGCGTTTAGGGACTCCCAAACCAGCCTCCACTACTAAGGTGAAATCTTGCTGCCACCACTCATCTTATGTCATGAGTAATTTTAGAAAGGTCTACTATAAATGATATAGCTCAGATTTGTTTTCATGTCCATTTCAGTCAGGTTGGTGCGTGGGGAATACTGCCCCTTTTTGACTAGTAAATGAGAACTACTTTTTGTTAACTTTCTGTTAACTGTCAGACATTTAGTATTTTGTTATTTTAAAAACATCGTTGCATAATGAATACACATTTACCCAAATACTATGTTGCACCCTGCAGTCAAGAAGTAACCAGCAATGTACATAAACCGAGCACCAATCACTGGAAGCTAAAAAATGATTGTAAAACAAATTAATTAAAGCACTCAGAAACTAAGTGAAGTACTTGGAAAATATTGCCACAGAGGGCGCATGGACCGATTTTCTTGAATGTTAATGTTCTTTATATATGTGAATATAAATTCTGAATGATATATTGAGATTGTAGGGCTATCGTGCTAACAAACAAACACAGGAAGTACTAT
Source organism: Antedon mediterranea (assembly GCF_964355755.1). Taxonomy (NCBI): domain Eukaryota; kingdom Metazoa; phylum Echinodermata; class Crinoidea; order Comatulida; family Antedonidae; genus Antedon; species Antedon mediterranea. The sequence continues at coordinate 33,558,978 of NC_092670.1, read as the reverse complement.
ACTTAAAAAATCACAGAAATATCTTTAATTTAACAAATATGAATGGAAATGTTTTCATACAGTTATTTTTATTTACTTTAAGTGCGTAAGTATTATATGTGTGGGTTAAAAATGATAAGATTTTAATTGTTATATCTTGCAAAAATAATTCTTTCTACGATTGATAACATTTCAAAAATCAATTTTAAAACACCATAACATTTCTGTGAAGCCCGGTACACAGATGGCTAATATTAATTATTAATTTATAATTACCCTTATTATTGTTATACAAACTGCGTGTTTGTAACAAATTACGATAAAAATAAAACAACATACACACTTTGATAATAATTGTATTATCGTTTTATACAGCATTATATTATTTGTTATCAAGCTAGCTGGTAGACAGATGGTTATTATATTATCATAATTACCACCTTATTACTATGCATTACCATACCGTACTTCAAGAAAAATATGTTGATTATTAAAATACTATGATAATAATAATAATATAATTATTTAGTGTATTACATAACGGGCTACATAAATAAAGCTACCTATGTACAAGCGAAATCATGATGTCTATTACGAATAAGATTCTCTCCTGTTATAAATATTGAAGGAACTTCTTTCATAGTTTTAAAAACAAAATTAATAAAAGTTAGAATGGTTTAATATGAAATGTACGTTCACAATCAGCGTCTGATTAATTTTCTTTGTTTTTGTATTTGTTTATATGAATGTACTATCCGATTTAAAAGGGAATACGTGAATGAAGGGCCATGTGATGGTTGCGAAATGTGTGTCTTTTGTTTAACGTCATTACATTTATTTATAGCAAACGTCTTTAATTAATAAAATTAAATTAGATTACTTACAAATTTTCCAAATACAGGTGAAGACAAACATTGTACAAAGGAATAAATGCCGAAAATCAATCCAACTTGAGTGGGTGAGGCATCCAACCTAACTGCCTAGACAGAAAACGAATTTTAAAATATGAATATCAAATACATAGGCCTACACATGTTGCAACTCTCTGTTTTGCAGTGTTTGAGAACATTAAAAGTGACTAAAATAAGAGAATAACAATTCAAGCGAAAGCTATTTATTCGGCCTTCGGTCAAATCATATATTATTATGTTAATGTTTTTACAATATATGGATATGTATAATTCAAATGACATTATGAAATACAAATTTCAAATTATAATAATAGTATCGATAAAAAAAAAAATATGAATTAAAAAAAATATATTTGTGCTGTAAATGATTATAACAATTTTAAAACATGAAATAAAAATGAACAATTCTGAAAAAATCAAGGATACATTTTAAAAAGTTGATTCGAACAAAAATGTTAAAATGTCCCAACCCCAACAAATGAAGGTAGTGCTGTTCAGGCAAACTGTTAAAGAATCAACCTGTTGATGGACACAATAATATTTAAACAATTACAGAGTAGAGAAAGAAGACAACAAGTACCTCGGTTGGAAAGAACGGTGCAAGGATAGACCATGAGATGTACTGAAACAAATTTGAAAGAGCAATGCATGTTATTAAAACTTTCTGTTCTCGTTTGTACACAGAATTAGTTTGTTCTTCTTTAATAAGAATGCCATTTTCTTTTATCACATTGTCATTCACTTCGGAACACGATTTGTAATTTCTGTTTTTAAGAATCAATAGTTCTTCTTCAGTGCCTTCATTGTTTTCGAAGTTCAGCATTTTGAGTTAGTTTGTTCTGAAGCGAAAAGAATATTTTGTTTTTATCTTATTGGTTAGGCATGGCCTAATTCAAGACCTATGAATTTAAGAATTTAAAATACACAAATACATTGATTGTAGATATTATAAGCCCTAGTAAACAAATAATAGTGTTTAATAATTCATTCAAGTAGTTCAATTTATAGTTTAATGACTTGTAAACATTAATGTTTATACTCCTTTTTTAGTTTTTGCTGGTTGTAATATTTCAATATTTGTACATCAGCCAGTAATTTTACTAATAATAATAATTGATAAACATATTATGTTTATCATCCAGTGGCGCAGATATTGGGACACAGAAGATCCCCCTCTTTAATCTTTCAATGACAAGCCTATGTGTATTAAGCAGAAACTTGTTTTGCTTCACACAAATGTTCATCGGATTGGCATCATTGTATACTTTTTCATTCAATTAAAGACACAGGTAAAGATAAAAGACAAATATAACACTGATGAAGATCTTCTTGTTTTGCTTATTAGCATGGCCCTACTATTTTTCATATCATTGTGACATTTACAAGTTAGTTTAGAATATCAAAATATACACAATACTAATTATGACTCATATTAATTAAGTCCTGGAAATGCAGTATGTAAAAAGTTAATCAGTAACAAACTACACTTATAAACTCTATAGGGTGAATAAAATACAAGAAGAAGAGTGTTAGAGATCATGTAAAACAGAAAACAAAGCATCATATATTAAGAAACAACGGGACAAAATGTACATGCTCATAACGTGAGGCAACCAAATTACAGCCAGACCAAAAATGTCATAAAACGGTATTCATAAAAAGGGACTATTTTTAGTCCTGGACTAAACCTGGACTAAACATGTACTAAAATCGGCAAAAGATTGTCCACTCAAGAGGTATATTTAATAAAGTCAGTCCTGGACTATCTCAAGAATAGCTCGAAAAATGATGGCCTGAGGTAAGGTAGGTTACAAGTGTGACAACTTTAAATCATAGTTAGTCCAGGTTTCATAAATACCGTATCAAAGATAGTCCAAGACTACCCTTAGTCCTCAACTAGTTAGTCCAGAACTAAGGATAGTCCCCTTTTATGAATACGGGCAGCAGCATGGTACAGCAGTTTACTTTTAGAATTTTGCGAGACAGACCACTTTACTAGAGAATCCAGAGCTAGGAAACATTCCATTTTAGTCTAGTTAGATGCTCACATAACTAAGAACCCATGTGAGTTATATACTAGTCGGTCTATGCAGTTATGTGGGTTTTCTCTGGATTTGGTAGCTTTTAAGTTCACGGATTAGTTTTCTAAACGCTTAACAAATCGTATTATTATTGATAGATCGATTGGTGTTTGGTAATTTTCAATAATCGGTAAAGTCAATTTTTGCATATAGGTAACCATCTTAAGTTTCTAAATTGAATACCTGAATAAAACAAGTTCTACACAATAGTGTTTTAAGAAAATACAAGGCCAACAGCCATAAGTCGCGTACTAAAACGCATAGTGATACCGGACCGACAGACAGACCGACATACAGACAGACCGACAGACCGATCGACATAGTGAACTATAGAGTCGCGTCCACGCGACTAAAAACATATAGTTTGTTGATTTTAAATAAAAACACAGTGAAGTGACTATGTAGGCCTGTGTATGTAAAATCGAATACCTGAGTAGGCTAATTTAACACCCCACATCAACAAACAAATACGTAGGCCTATATTAAACTGGGATATCATAGGTATGGTCTTATTTTATAATCATAATAGAGTCCTCGCAGATAGTATTCCACTCTGACTAGTAGAAATTAATTTCCTTTTTAATACAGTAGTAGGTCAGTAGAAGGTCTTTAATGTAAGCCTAACACATTTTATGTGCAATAATAATAGGCAAACAAACAGTAACTAACAATTGATAACAAACTCACCTTAGGGCCTATATCATTTAGTATAAAGCAACCATGTTCTATAAAGTACATGATGATAATGATGACACACTAGCCGAATGATACCACTACTAATGACAGCACCATTGAATTTTGTCTAAACAGACAGTTCAACGTTGAGGGCATGCTCTAAAATATTAACATAATTTAATATTGTATTGTACAATATTTTCTTACTTGCAGAATAACATTAAACAAGAAATATTTCATACAAAAAACGCCGCTCGCTTGTTGACACACCAGTTTTAAAGATATAGTGTCCCCCTGAAAAATATTTTTCATTTTAAATTAGTTTTTGAATGTGTCATTCTATTGTTACATAATAGTTATTCACGTCGTTAACCAAACAAATACTTAATTTGTCTTGTCAGACAATGGTTTTTGGGGTATAATTAAACGTTTTTTATCTTTTTATACGTGAATAAATATTTTGTTTGGTTGCAGAAGTGAATAACTTTTCATACTTTGATATAATAATATAATAATTGTGCAATTGAAATTGAAAAATACAAAATACTGAATCTGTAAAAGATGATGTGCTCATTAGATAATTTTAATAAAAATAATGTCTAAATATTAGTACTTTATTATACTAAACAGTCTCAATTTATTGTATTGCTAAGGTCAAGTCTGGTAGTCACTTCATCAAGTCTATATGCTTCAAATCTGAAAAATATTATCCTATTACAAACAAAATCTTTACTATTATATGAACTGTTTTGATAATTCAGTAATTATTAGTATTTTAATATCGGTCTAGATTGAAAGTCAAATGGGACTCATTGTAGATACCAGCCCAGACAGCCAAAATAATGTTTTGATTATTTGACATTGAATTATTATAATACTGGCTAAGTTTGACAGCAAGAACAAAGTCATTATTTTTGAACAAGATTTTACAGATTACAGTCTACATCATGTATCTATATAATACGGCAAATGTTTTCATAGACTCTCTTCACCCAAACGTGCTTTGGGGTTTGTAATTTGAGCATGACCCGTCCTAGTTTACAAATTATCAAAAACCTCGGCCCCTAGAACGATAACTGCTGCTGCTTGCTTACAGCTTCTGAATGAGTAGTCCTCATGTATGTAAAGCAGCAGCGTCAACAAAGTGAAGCCAGCTTTCACACGGTGTAATCTTCTCAAAGATATTATATTTATCAATTAAACAATAAATAGTAACATAACATTAGCTCAAATGAGAATTTATTTATAGTGTAAACAGAGAGTGGGGAAATATAATTGTAAAGTTATCTTAAAATATTTATACATAAAACATTATAACAATTAATAAATAAATGTACGGAATTATAACATTTTTTACCTCATATTTTACTTAAATATTAATACATTATTAGGCCTAATTAAACTGTTTAGTAATTTTTTCTCCAAGTCAAAAAAGAAAGCTTAAAACATAGATGGTCTTTTTTTGTTTAGGAGTCTTATCTTAGGAATATTTTTCCTTCTTTAGACTAATTCTAAAACTATTCTGTTTCCAAATTATCATTAATCATTATTTTCACAATTCTGTATATTATATTAACTAGATGGTACGCGAGCGACGCGAGCGAAGCGAGCGTACCATCTAGGTCGTGCCCACAGATGGTTCTCGAATACATAATAATTTCAGCGTTAAAAAACTGGCGATTTCAAATGTACGTACCGCAGGACAAATACATGTCGTTTACAGGAATGAATAAATAGACAATGTGATTTATGTACTCAACTAAAATTAGCACCCTGGGAATTACTTCCGAAAAAGAAACTTGTCACAAAATGAGACCAATTGTTTAAGTCAAATTTAAACAAACTTAATTTGTGTTTTGTATGTGAAGAGGATGGGTGCAAAGAGGAACAATTGTTAAATATATTCTTTATCTATTTAGTAACTAGAAATATTAATTGTTTTCATGTTTTACAAATAATATACCACTAAACACAGTAAAACATTGCGATGTAATACTTTGTTGAAACTATCACCGTCCAAGTCGATTGAAATAGTACAGTACATGTAACGATACATCACTACGACGTGTATATGTTTATATAATGTAAAACAATTTGTGAAAACCACCTCTATTCGGGGAAAATCATAAATTCGATGTAATCGTCAATAAATATTAAATTATCTAACTCAACTTAATAAGTAGGCCTAATGGTTTTCAATTGTTTCTTAGAGCCAATTCATACTCATGGTTCCTACCCTACCCACCAAAGTTGTTCTGCGTTTATGGCATGTGATGTACCGTAGGCCTATCCTCTACTGGTCTTACAACGCTACTCATGCCAGTGAGAGAAGGGTGATGATGTGGGTGGTTTAATTGCAATAATAAAGATTTGTACATAATATACGGCGAGTGAAAACTCTAGCTCATTATCCGTTTAAAAAATGTATATCCAACCACTGCAGCACAGATTGAAAAAAAAAATGGATCGAATTTCTGTTATGAGTATACAGTACTTGCCTTTACGACGCATGAGGAAATAAACACTTGAGGAACAGAGATTGGAATGTTCCATTCATTGCAAATCAATACATTTGTATAAACGTATATTAAATCTATCAAAATAGTATTTTTTAAAGAAAATCGGCCTGTCTTCAACATTATGATGCTGTACTCGAGCTGTTCAACCGGTTTTCAGCCATTAAAAACAATTATCGTAGGAGGAGATAGGAAAATGCGAAGCATCCTCGTATTATTGTCTGCAGGTATTTTTCAAGACGGACATCCATTAGACAGTGTATACCACGATCGAAAAACACCCCTATTTGGGGCAAATCGTTGAACCTAAATTCGTTTTAATCGTCAATAACTAATTATCGAACTCAATTTAATTAGTAAACAGGGTTACATGAAGTGGTTAAAATCAGTACCGAAAGTACGAACCAACTTTATATACCATCGAGTAAACATTCTAGAAATAACGCGCGATTTACCGAATTTTGCTGCCCTTACGTAAATGTATATATAGATGCTATAAATATAAAAATATGACAAATGTGACTAAGATGTATAAGCATTGATATTTCATAAAAATATAATATCATTATTATTATTATTATTGGTATTATTAGTGTTATTAGTATTATTATTATTATTAGTAGTGTTATTATATTATTTGGAATAATTAAATTATGTCTCAACATACTGTAACACCAGTACATTTTTTTTACATATAAACGAAATGTAATTTATTGATGAAATATATAAAATTATGACAAAACTAAATTACAAGCTAAAATTTAAAAGCAGTGGAAAATAATTTATGTTAACTAATTTAGTGTTAAATTAATTAAATGTCTCAATATAATACCAGTACGGAAAGTACCAAAAAGTAATTATTATAAAGAACTAATTTGGTGTTTAAATCATTAATCTTCCTAATATAGAAGACTAAATGCATGAAAGTACAAAGTCATGGAATGTTTTGTTTTTTACCATCAAGGGTTTAAATTAAATTAATAATAAAAATATATCTGAATCATAAATTAACATATATTATATTTTGTAATGTTTAAATTAAAAATCAAGGTGACACTGAAGTAAATATTACATATTGGTTCTATTCTATTCTATTTAGGTTTTTATATGGCGTTCTACAAATAACAGAGCGCCTAACAATACTTAGTAATTAATTAAAAAGAAAAGTGTTAAGTTCACGTTTAAATAGAGGTGCAGAATTCGCTCCTCTCAAATCGACAGGTAGCGCGTTCCAGATACGCGGAGCGGCGACAGAAAAAACATTGTCACCAGCTTTCCGATTAGATCGCGGAACGAAAAGTCGGGTGGGATCATTAGAAGAGCGAAGTCGACACCATTAAATGAAAGCTGTTCACGGTTAAACTTAATAAAATCAAAAATGTACAAAGAAACAACAGAGTAAATACATTTATAAACAAAAACAATAACTTTGTACACAATTCTTTTTTTTATATATGAAGCCAATGGAGATCTTTCAATAAACCATCCGAGGTCTGATCCCGTCCACACGCAAAGACCAGCCGCGCCGCCTTGTTCTGCAGGCAATCGCTGTAATCGTTTAAGATCAACTCCGCGGGCATCAAGCAAGAGCGAGTTAGCATAGTATAGTCAAGGCAGGACAGGATCAGAAAAACAGACATAACATCATACAGAGTAAAAATACAAAAATTATACATAATCAATTCTCCTATATAAACACCCTCTTATAAACTTATGGAACTACAGTTGTGCACGTCAAGTCAGAATATTATATAGAGTGATACACAAATCTATGTTACAGACGATTAACCCAGGCACTCCACTCTTCCCATTCTCCGGCTCTATTATTAATCAAACATCTAAACTTTTTAATTGTAAAGTAATATTTTACAAAGCTTATGAGGCCGGTGGGTGAGAGGAGGCCCGACAACTTACTCATACATATATAAAACGTTAGTATTGACAAAAGTAAATTAATCCTATTGGATGGTATATTACTCTATTTCAATGTTACAAAAGGAGCAGTTATCTTCGTCAATGTACTTAATAATCTAACGAAGAAGTAGAGCACCCAGTTTCCCCAAAAAAATCTTGAAAAATTCAGACGTAAAGCCGTCTGTTCCAGGTGATTTGTTGTTTTTCATTTTATTTAGTACATTTGTAAGCTCAGCTAAGGTCAAATCACTCTCAAGCTTTTGAGACTCTTCTTCTGAAACTTTTTCGAAGTTCTGATTTGTTATTAATACGTTTAAGGCTCTATATCTTTTTTTTATATAAAGAACTGTAAAAAAAATGATCAACTTCCTTTATTATAAGTTTATTCTCCAATATAGTTTTTTTTTCATCTATTAATTCGTCTATTAATTTGTTCGTAAAGTTAGTTTTCTCGAGACCTAAGAAAAATTTGGTTGGCTTTTCAGCCTCTTCTATCCACTTAGCACGAGATCTAATAAAGGCCCCATTTAGCTTTTCGTTTCGAATGTATTCTAGGCGTGCTTTTTTTTGGTCAATTTCATTTACTCTGTGTTCTGTGGCTGTAATTATCTAATGCTTGTTGTGCCAGATTGTTTTCCATCTCTTCTATGTTATTAATTAATTCTTTTTCCTGTGACCCTGTTACTTTTGACCTTGAGGCTATAGGAAAAATAATAATGATATTATAACAAGTTATATTACATAGCCTATGTAAATACGCGAACGTGATTGGTTGAAACTGCATCACATGACTACCGCTGCGAGGATCGTAAATCGAGAACGATGATATTGACTGTGTAATTTTCGCGTAATTATCGTGTCCCCTGTCATTAAACAGATTCTCGAGTTCGATGATATTGACTGTGTAATTTTCGTGTGCCGATAAATAAACAAAAGTCATCAACTCGATCTTGAACTCGGGTGGAATTGTCACTCCATCGCAAGACAACGCTTCAACCGCTGCGCCACTGAACTTGCTTGAAGAAATTAATCTTCTAAACTATTTAAGCTATGCTTACATAGCGCCCTCATTTGTTATTAGTCCACCCTAAATGTGATGAAACACCGTTTGTGATTGGTCATTACTCACGGTGTAGTAACCTAGTAACTAGTACGCGCTGAACATCCGGTGATTCGGCTCTCCTCGAAGAGAAGAAGAAGACGAATTTTTATTCGGCCTACCTGATTATAATATTATTATTAATAGGCTTATTGATGGAAATTCTTCTGTTAATTTAAACGACCTAGGCCTAAGTGAATATTTTATTGCCAAGGAATCATTAATTAGTAATTATCTGTATATTATTCTTCGCAAGGTAAGGTGTCTAGGCAGGCTTGTTTAAATACAATACAAATATAGGAGGCCTAGCCTAGCTTAACCCAACCCAGCAGACTTGTTCTTGGCTATATAATATAACAGATATTGCCTTTTATATCGGCTCAGCTGGCGCTTCGGGAAATATATATTCCCTCGAACTTAATATCACTCCCTCGGGGATGTCAAATCTTATATTTAACCTCTAAGCAGTCAATATCTGTATAATATTCCACGACAATGCATATAACTGCATGTACTGCGAACAATGAATACTGTATTATAAGAGGTAATTATTCTTTAACAACCAAGTAGCGTACAGTCAGTAAGAAGTTTCTTTGGCAAAATAATAAGTATGTGACGAGAGAATATATTTTACAAAAGCAAGGCGTCGTGAGATGGCCACTATCTGTTATACTAAATTTACATTAAGGAGACCGTAGTTGTAGATTTATTCATAAATATTGGAGGAAAATGCTTAGTATCTTTGTAAGTTTAAATCACAATAATATATCATTTAAACAATTAATACTAGGAACGGGAGATAAGCTAATAGATTATATTTACACTTTTGCAGCATTTACTATTTATAGAATAAAAATGTTATCTGCACTAAATAAGCCAGTGGGTAAATCTTTATGGAATTCATTTAAAAGCAATATGTTATATAACATTGAATGTGAAACATATAACAATAAAGAAACAAGTATAGAAAAATGGGTAGCTTTAAGAAATAAGATTATGATAATATAATTTCTAATTTGATACGATTAACCGAAAAGGAATTACAGTGATACGGGTTACTGGTGGTACTGAGCTATTATTGTTTTTTTTTTATCATGTATATAAATATATTGTATAATCCGGGTTGTAAAATGAAAACAAACAAATGAAAATGTGTGAACTATTTTAAAACGAGATAGATGATAATGATGATCCTGTCAAGTGTATAACAAAATATAAGAAAATTAATGAAAAAAGGAGTAATACAGAATTCATATATGTAAAAATGTTACTTATGAACTGTAACGACATTTACAAATTAAATAATACGATTTTATGTAATATGAGATAATATGAATGTGAATAAAAGTGGTGTTTGCGCCACAAAAGAGAAAAAAAAAACGAGACCGTACAACCTCTAAAAATAAACCTCTCGAAATGAAGTCCACACAAGAGTCATAACAAACTGAAGAAACACATGGCTTTCTTTTAATTATTTAATTACGGCCGGTATGTTGTGGAATTTTTTTTACGGTATCACTCGACTTACATGTGTTTTCTGGAATTATATATGAAACGGCAATCACATTGATAAACATTGCAACACCGATAAATGGTAAAATGAAGCCACCAATCTGGAATTAATTATATATATATAGATATATAAAGATAGCATGAACAGGTTGCTTGTTGATGAGTTGTGGCCAAAAAATGTTTTCTTCTGAAAGAAGTATAAGAAAGATATTGAGAAACCGATAGAAAGACTGTGCGCACAAGATGTCACACTAGCCCACCAAGTTGATGTCAACATCTTCCACGTAAGATATACTCTTTCATAAACATTCGACCTTCATAAGTAGAGGTAGAGGGAATACAGTCCAAAATGGAAGGTCATACCCCCAGGGCAGGAGTATTCCAGACCCGAAAGGAATGTCATATCCCCAGGGCATATTTCATATTTTCTATTGTTTAATTTCCAGGTATTGTAATAATAATTAGTGAAAGGTCATTCTTTGTACCAGACCGGAAAGGAATGTCATATCCCCAGGGTATATATTATATTTTCTATTGTTTAATTTCCTGTTATTGTAATATTAATTAGCGAAAGGTCATTCTTTGTTAGAGAAGGGTTTGTTATTTTGGCGGGGTTTTCGTTTTGGCCTGGGTTATAATTGTAGTTGGTGATGAATTTGTATTTTAAATATATTAGTGAAGGTAGTTCTTTGTTTGAGGATTGCTATTGTTATTTTTAGGCGGTTTGACCATTGCATAGGTCACCTTTGAGTTTCCTAATTATTAAAGAGTGTTTGACCAATCATAATAGTGTAAAGCTCATTGGAAGGTTAAAAAATAATGTAATTTGATTTTAATTAGTGAAGGTAATTCTTTGTTTGAGGAGTACTATTGTTATTATTTTGTCGACTTATCCACTACAATGGTCACCTTTGTGTAGTATTAATTAATTAATCCGTTTCCTCCCTCAGTGTTTTCGGGTGAAGACTAAATCTACTGGTCACTATTGTGGGCGGGGCTTCCTAATTACTAAAGAATGTCTGACCAATCGTAATCGTCGCGGGAAGGTTTTAATAACCGTGTGTTACTTGTTTAGTTCATCATTCATTTATTAATTCTTCAAAGTTTCGGTACCGATTTTTTTCTTCAAAGTTTTGCAATGTCTCAATTCGCTTCTTCCTCAACTGATTCTAACGATAGTTTATTTATCGAGTGTCAAAGAGCTGTTGACGCTATAGTTAATCTATCGCGCGCTAATTTATCTGACGATAATATCCCAGATGTGGGTTTACTAGAGGATTTTGTGTTTGGAGACCAGGACTTTGATTTACCGGTCAGTCAAAGTATTTCTGAAACCGGTAGTCTTTCTCTTACGGATATATGTGATAACGCCATAGAGATTGTTCAAGATCTGTCTGAAAGTTTAATAATTGATCACGTAGAAGTAAGTGTTTTTTTGTTTAATATATTTTTAACGTAATCATTTTTTTTCATTACCGTATATAACTCGTAGAGTAGCTTGTGTAAACGAACGTGTTTCTGTGTTTACAGTACCAACGCGTTTCCTTTCTAATTTTTTTTTTAAATTTTTTCTTTAGTATGGTATTGGTGCACACACCAAATGTTTGAAAATGAGGGAAAGTGTCGAGGATAGTGATTCTCAGGAGTCTTCTGTTATTGATGAGGTAACTATCATTTTATTTTCTTTACTATTGTTGTTGTATTAAAGCGCTTTATTTCTATTTCTTTACCGTTATACTTTTTTATTTCAGCCTGTACCGGTACAATACGGGAAAGGAGCCAACAGGAAAAGATCAAGGATAGCCGAAGAAGAAGAAATTGACGATAATGACAGCGATGAATTGAACCTTGACGAGGTAGATTTAAGTCATTTTTGTACAATAAATAAATTAGTCGATAGGTTTAATCAACGTTTTAACGCTACTATTAGCGATTTTGTAGTTAATTTTTTTAATGTAGACCATTTAAGTTTAGAGGTGTTCCTGCCCACTCTTTATAGAATTTTCGAGCATGTCGTCGATAATCTTTGCATTAACGTGCATGTCGACGATATGCTTCGGATAGTTATTCAGGCTGAGGGGTTGGATACACCTATCTCTATTCCTTTTGGACGGAGGGCCCATCTGACAGCTGATGTTATTTTTGCAGCCATCATGAAGGTCCTTCAGTCCAAAACTGATATATTTATTAATAAAAAATTTAAGTTTAACGTTCTCCATATGAGAATGCCTAGGGGTGGGGGCCATAGAAGAAACGGTATCGACAAACTGTTTAATTCTAGAAGTGTAATTAAGATTAAGAATGATGGTAACGAAACTATCTGCTGCGCACGCGCTATTGTTACGGGTATTTCCATGATCGAAGACAAAATTAACAACGTGACTAGGTGGAATAATGTTAGGAGAGGTCGAGGCCAACAAAAAACAGCCGCCCTTCATTTACTTAGAGATTCGGGGGTTAGGGAGCAAGCTTGCGGCATCGAGGAATTAAAAAAGATGCAATCCAAATTACCAAATTATCAAATTATTGTCCTTTCCAAAGACAATTTAAATTCTGTAATTTTTAGCGGCGATTATTGTAAGAAGCAGATTTATCTTTACCATCATGATAATCATTACGATTTCATATCAACAATAACAGGTTTTTTAAAAGTAGATTATTACTGTGACAAATGTTTCAAGGGCTATAAGCACAAACATTCTCACAATTGCCAATATACGTGTGTGCTTTGTAAGCACAACGATTGTGACCCTTCCATTAACACACGTGTAAATAGTACTGTAGAGTGTAAAGAGTGCAATAGGTTTTTTAAACACCAGCAATGTTTCACCAATCATAAAAAATCTCCTGATTCTAAAAAAGTTTCAGTATGTGACAAAATTAAAAATTGTACAACTTGTGATAGGATTATTCAAAAAGATCACAATTGTCAAAACCGTTTTTGTAGAATTTGTCGGACTTTCGTTTCATACGATCATCAATGCTACATGGAACCGGTTGTAGCCCCTAAACATACTGAAAAAAAGTTTAAGAATCAGGAGGACCAAAAAAGGGCTGTCACTAAATATTTCTTTTTTGATTTTGAATGCACGCAAGAAACTGGCGAACACAAACCAAATTTATGCGTTCTTCAAAAAACTTGTCTTAATTGTATCGATGGTGCTAATGACTCTGACGAGTGCGACGTGTGTGGGGAGAAATCAATGACTTTTCACGGGGAGACTGCATGCGTAGATTTTTGCAATTACGTTTTTAACGAATACAAATATAATCATAACATTACGTGTATCGCTCACAACCTCCAGGGCTACGATAGTTACTTCGTGCTCGAGTACCTATACAAAAACTGTATTGTCCCAGATATTATTGCTCGCGGTGGTAAACCTATTTCAATTAAGGTTAAAGAAACGAGTATCCGATTCATTGATTCCCTTTCATTTCTACCCATGTCTCTATCCAAATTACCCAAAACTTTTGGCATCGCCGAGCTAAAAAAAGGTTACTTTCCTCATTATTTCAATACTTTAGAAAATAAAAATTACGTAGGTCCTTATCCCGATTCTTCCACCTATTCCCCCGATAAAATGACTACTTCAGGCCGAGAATCATTCTTTAAATGGTATAATCAGAAAATTGAAACTAATCAAATTTTCAATCTCCAAAAAGAACTCGTCGAGTATTGCATCAGCGATGTGGATATTCTCAGAAAGTGTTGTCTTACTTTTAGGCATCTTTTTTTGAAAGTAACTACATCGCCGAAAAACCCTCTACTCGGAGGCGTTGACCCCTTTTCAAATAATTTAATGACAATTGCCTCGGCGTGTAATCACGTCTTTTCTAGAAATTTTTTAAAACCATCCTCCATCGCTTTATTTCCACCATCAGGGTATATGACAACCGTTAACCATTCTCACTCTAGCATGGAATGGCTGTGCTACGAGTCGCATAAAAGGGGGGTCTTTATCCATCATGCGAGAAATGGAGGGGAAAAAATGTTTGGGCCTTACTTTGTCGACGGCGCATGTTTAGAAAACAAAATTATTTTTGAATTTATGGGCTGTTTGTTCCACGGGTGCCAAGAATGTTATAGATCCGATTCCATTAACCCCTTCACTAACGAAGCCATGTTGGAATGCTTTGTCAAAACAAGCAAGAAAACACGGTTTCTGAAGGAGCAATTTCCAGATTTTGAGTACGTCGAAATTTGGGAACACGAATGGAAACGGATCAAACAATCGCTGGCCCCTAACATTAAATCTATCGTCTCCAAAGTTCCTTTCATTAGGCAAACTTTGAATCCAAGAGACGCGTTTTTCGGTGGGAGGACTAATGCCAGTTGTTTGTTCTATAAGGTAAAACCGGGTGAAGAAATTAATTACATCGATTATACTTCCTTGTACCCTTATGTAAATAAATACGGTACCTACCCCGTAGGACATCCTGAAATCGATGATCGCAAAGACATGTCCACAGATATCAACGAGTATTTCGGTTTGATAAAGTGTACTATCGAAGCGCCTAAAAATTTATTCCATCCAGTCTTACCTTATAGATCAAACGGTAAATTAATGTTTGCTCTCTGTAGAACATGCGTCGATTCTCAACAACAAACCGCTTGCAATCATTCTGGTACAGATAGAGAATTTACAGGTTCTTGGGCAACGATCGAGGTCGCTAAAGCCGTGGAGGTTGGGTACGAGATACGTAAAGTTCACGTAGTATGGCACTTTAAAAATAAAAGCGCGTACTCTGCAGATTCTCCCTCGTCCGGTCTATTTGCCTCTTACATTAACACATTTTTAAAATTGAAACAAGAAGCTTCGGGTTGGCCTGAATGGTGTAAAACGCCCGAAGATAAACAAAAATATATTTCGGACTATCGAACCGTAGAAGGTATCGACTTGAATCATGACGACATTGCGTACAATCCTGGGCTTCGATCTCTGGCCAAATTAATGCTAAATAGTTTTTGGGGTAAATTTGGTCAGCGTGAAAATCTCACGAGAATTAAATATACGCAAGATCCTAACGAGGTTTACGATATTTTATCGAACCCACGGGTAGTCGTTCATGATCTAAATTTTGTTAATGATGATTTGGCTGAAATAAAATACGAAGACGAGGAACAATTTGTTGAAGTTAACCGAAAGGTTAACGTTGTCATTGCCGCATTTACCACAGCGCTAGCGCGTTTAAAATTATACGAACTGTTGGAGAAATTACAGGAACGTGTCCTGTATTACGATACCGACAGCGTAATCTTCGTGTCAAAACCCGGGGTTTGGGACCCTCCCCTGGGCGACTACTTGGGTCAGTTAACGACCGAGGTCGACCCTAAAGACGGTAAGTACATCGAGTCCTTTGTTTCTGGGGGGCCTAAGAACTACGCCTATAAATTGGATACAGGGAAGACCGTTTGTAAAGTTAAAGGTTTTACCCTTAATTTTACAAACGCTCAGAAAATTAACTTTGACACCGTCTCCAATATGGTAAGAGGTATTGGTCCTAATACAATTAAGACAGTTGAGAAGAATCGTATAACGCGCAAGCCAAAAACACGTAAGATAGTCAACGAAACATCGACTAAAGACTATCGAATCGTGTACGATAAAAGAATTATTATCGAAAATTATCGTACAGTTCCTTACGGTTATGTTTGGTAAATCACTGCAATAAATTTCATCTCTTTTTCTTTTAAAATATAACTTACTTTTTTTTTTATATATATAAATAATAAATTGTTACTTTTTATGTAATTTCATGCACTCAATTTCCTTTATAAATTCGTTTCCTTTTTTGTAGCTTAAGCAAAATATATTTGTAGTTTTAATGTAAATATTTTTATACATGTTTTTAATCAAATTTTCTTTTAATTTTGTTTATAAAGTCGGTACCGTTTCTCTGTTAGTAGATTAAGTAAATATATTTTGTATTTTTAATTTAAATATTTTTTTACATTTGAATTCTTATGTCGTTACCGTTTCCTTTTTTGTAGTTTAAGCAAATTATATTTCAAGTTTTAATGTAAATATTTTTTATACATTTTCAATTTTGTTTATAAAGTTTATAAAGTCGATACCGTTTCTATTTTTTTAAAGCAAATATATTTTGTAATTTTAATTTAAATATTTTTTCCTTTTGAATTCTTATATCGTTACCGTTTCAAATTTATTTTTGTAAATAATTATTTTCTTTATCATAATTTTGTTTTACGAGAAATAAATGTATACACCGTACTTGTTTATAATATTATATACTTGTCTGTTTCTTAACGTAGACGACGACGATGACGACGACAACAACAACAACAAAAGACATGCGTAGTGTTGACTGTATTTTTATTTTATCCTATCCAATATAAATATTGTAATCTCTCCTCTTCCTTGTTTAAATATTTTATTTATCCAATGTCACCAAACAGTTTGTTCCAGCAAGGCTATACAAATACCTACTAGTCAGTCGATCAAGTACCATGCTCTATTAATTCCTAGCTTCTTACTACACAGAACAAGTTCCTATAAAAAATAATAATAATAATAATAAATAAAAGATAATATAAAAAACACTTAATTACTAAAATGAGAATAACAAGAAAAAGAAATTTACTTACCAAATCACTGTCGTTACAAAGTTCCAATAAAGAAAACTTTTCCTTCACAAATTCGCAGGATACGCGTTTAACGATTTCTAATTCTAAATCAGTATCACACTGCATCGCAACACGTGCGCACACTGAAATTCCTGTCACGAGTCTACCGACGTGTATATTTTGGTCTATCATCATTTCTTTCAACACACTATCCAACGTCTCCGTAGTAATGTCTTTACACAAGGCAATCAAACCATACTTTTTCTCCACCTCGTTACAAAGGCGAATAGTACTATAAAGGATTGGGGAGTCCCACACAACTACCCCCGTTAATTTATATTCAATGTACGATAGAGTCAGTTTTTCCAAATCTGCCATTTCTCTCTCTACTAGTATACAGACGCTAATGACGTTGGAATTGATTTTTTAGGTTTTGATATACAATCATTTGTTAACGTAATTATCATTATTAAGCTCCTATTGGTTTATATTATCGGCCCTCTCTCTCTCTTTCATTAGTTGACAGTTTTTAAAATAGAGTGATGTGGATAAGGAACCCCCCTCGTTATAAAATACCGATATACAAAAGCTATGACTCATTGAAACTGAAGATGACGTGTGTACTGGTAACCCCCTTCACCGCCGTAATTAGCGGACCGACCTCATCGGGAAAATCATATTTCGTGAAGCAGTTATTGGAAAGTAATTATTTCGACAAGCCGTTCGATGACATCACGTGGTGTTATGGGGAATATCAGCCCCTTTTCACCGAACTGAGCGGGTCTATTAACAACATTCAATTTATAGAGGGGATACCTATGGATTCGATAGAAACGATGGAACCGTCAAAAAACCATTTAGTAATCATCGATGATTTAATGACCGAGTGTAGCCGCGATAAAAGAGTAGTAAACATGTTTACAAAGGGATCGCATCATAGAAACATTTCGGTTATATTCATTATGCAAAACTTTTTTTACGGTTCTAAAGAAATCCGCACCATCACTTTAAACGCTCACTACATAATACTATTTAAAAACCCTCGGGATAAATCACAAATAGCTAATCTATCTAAACAAATGTACCCCGGTAAAGGACGTTTTTTACAGGAGGCTTTTGAAGACGCTACCCGCGTACCGTACGGTTTTCTTTTAATCGATCTAAAAGCAAATACCCCCGAGGAAATGAGGGTTAGAAGTAACATATTTTCAAAAACCAATCACTTTGTTTACGTGCCTAGAATATAAAACGCAGCCTGTACCGTTCTATTTATTCATTTACCTGTTTACCAACATCATGTCGAAACGTATCAAAAAGAACGCTGAAACTATTCGTTTCCTAGCCCACTGTTCACCGCGTCAAAGAAAAATTATCTTGGAAAACGCGGACGATCAACTGGTGACGGCTTTGTGCGAATGCTCAATGAATGTTTTAAAAGGTCGAGTGCAAGTATCCAACGCTCACAAGAAGAAGTTGGCTCGGTACAAGAAACACATGCGTGATATTACCAATAAAAGCATTTCGCCTCTCAAGAGAAAACGTTTACTTATTCAAAAGGGCGGCTTCCTCGGTCTTATATTACAACCGATTCTACAAACATTGGGTAGTTTACTATTGAAATAATGCAGCATACCAAGAAAATGGTATTGATACCTCAGGAACTGGCAAATACGACTTTGTACAGTAAACGTTACGAGAAAAATCACGAGACAATCACTTCTGGTTTAGATAATTCTATGAAGGGTATACTCGAAAGGGATGACTTACACGATTACGATAAAATTACCATGTACAATCAAGTACTTCAACGATATTTAAATAAAGAGAAACCCGTAAATAACCCTTCACCTATGAGCTTGAACGTACAACAAACGGGGAACGTTGAAATAAACGAAAATGGCGCAGAATCTAAAGAAGATTATACGGACTCTATATCTAAAGAAATACTACAAAGTATGCCCTCATCGTTGAAATCCAAAACAAAAACATTTCTGGACCGGCTAGACCGTTACCGGAAGATGGGAGTAATTGATTGGTCAAGATACGGTGAACTACTAATCGAAGGACAAATGGTAAAGGGGAGTAATTTACTCGATTTGACAAAAGATATAATACAAGAAAAGAAAGGATTTGAACCTATAGGCTGGAGGGATTTTATAACGGTATTGGCGAAATTGAACACCCCTGAAAGTTTGATTGGAAATCCGACGAGACGTCGTACCTTACAAAGAATTAAATCGAGTGGTACACCTCCTCACGCACTACCTAAACGAAAGAATGAGGAGGATTATGACCTCGATGACGATGATGATGAGGATGAAAAACTTACCTTTCGAGCGCCTGCCAAGAGGCGTTCAGCTAGACAACCTAAACCTAAATGGTTAAATTTTTAAAAAACATTAATCTTTATGTACTATAATGAGGAAAGGAATTGAATAAAAAAGAAATAAATAAAATAAACTCGAATTTGTTGTTGTAGTCGCTCGATAAATAAAACGTCCAAAACATATCCATTTTTAAAAAAAAAACAATTTTTATTTACTACGCATTCAATAACATTTTGACAAATTGTACTTTAATATATTCACTATCGTATACGGGTAAGTTAACATCGTATCGACGTTTTACAAAATCATTGACGAACCAATCATTGGATGGTTTATCTTTACCAAACATATTTACTATCGTGGACGTATCCACTCTTCTACATTTATGAAGAATATAAAAAATACAATACTGTCCGCATACCGTAGACAAGGGCGCTTGTAACGCTTTATCGTTAAATGTCCAACTTTCTACAGAGTTATCGAGAAAATTAACAAAATGATTACTATAGTAATTTGGGGGGTTCCCAAAAGAATCGAAAAATTCACCTTTGTTTAAGTTGTTAAAAAAGAAAGCTACCCAATGCGAACCGTTTTGATTGCTAGGCTCAACGTTTGCTATGTAAGCTCTAGGATATCCCGTATGCCCTAAAGGTAACAAGTCAGACGGGTACACCCCTCGAAAGTATCCACTAGCCAACGGATCTGATTTAATTAACCTCAATAGTTGTATCGTGTTCATAATTAAAAATCTATAATTACGTTACGAGACTTGTCAATTTCTATGATTGAATCAAATTCTGAATAAACTAAAATGTTGATGGTCTCGGTCAAAGCCGTAGAAAACTGAATTTCTAAACGTATATTTCCCTGCCGAATTAGATTAAAATGTCCGGCATTTGCCAAATCGGGAGTCAGGTCAAAAGCAAACAACGAATAGCCTTTAGGATAATCGTCTCTAGAAATCTGATTTCCGGTATCCTGGAACAACGTGTTAGAACCCGAAAATAGACTCTGATACGCCAGCATGTAGTTGCCTCCGTCTTCGAACGTTGGTTTTAACGGTTTCCACGGTACTTGCTCACCGTCAATATATAGAGCCAGGAAATTGGTGTTGAAATGTTGAAAATTGTAGGGATTCTTCTCGTAGCTACCGTTGAATGCTTCGGTGGTCACCAGTCCTACAACCAGGCGTTTCGGTAGATTACCGTTGTACAGCGATTCCCTCGTAAACGATAGATTACCGCGCGGTATAGTTAATGTCTTGACCTCAACGCGACGCAGCGGGTATTTGGCCGGACCGCGTTCCAGAGCTTTTGCGTGGGCTAGCGCGATAGACGGGTTCAGGCGGACCTTGCGAACAAACAAGGACGCGTCTTCCAGGCGGATCTTAAAACCGGCCGCGGCATCTGAAGACATGAGACTAAATGCGTTTTTACTTCGATGCAGTTTAATTTTGACATCTACACCGTTGAGCATCATCCGATCTTGGAAAAATATATCGCAATGAATAGGTCCAATCAAGTCGACAAAACGACTACCGCCAATGTATTGAGCCCGTTTTTTAAGACCTTTATTCACCGCATTTTCGGCTAGCGTAGGGTCAGCTACATCCATTTTACCGGCCGTGTCTTTATGAAAAAACCCACCCGTGAGGTGTGTATTCTTGGCATCGGATCCATAAGTCAGTAATGTTTCAATTAATGCCCTATACGAATAAGTATTTGTCGAAGGGGTAATCAATCTCTCGTTCAAAGAAACGTCAACTTCGCTAAACAATGATTGCAAAAGTAAATTGGCAGGGCCTACCGGATCGGCGGGCTGGAGATCGGTTCCGTCTTGTTTAGTAATTTTTAGTTTAACATTAAGCATCGTCTGCGACAAATCCATGTATTCCTCGCTAGACCCTTGTATGTTGAATTGCAAGGGGCCCACGTCGGTGATGCTGTTGAAAGGGTGATATTGCACCCATTGTCCTTTGGTTATACTAGTCTGTGTCGGCGGTACAGAAAACAAGTCCAATTCCGATTTTAAACACTCGCACGAGTGATTGTGTACAAAAGCCATTTTTTAGATATCGAATATATCGGAGGATCTTCTTACTCTCTTTGCGTTCGATCGACTGATGCCTTTACGCTTACGTTTTCTCTTTTTATTCACCCTACCGTTACCATTTTGGGAAACGATACGTTGACCCGCCTGAGTAAATCTACGTTTTGCAGCTTGTTTAACGTTTTTACCGCTCAGAACATCTCCCACTAATTCACCACCCATGCGCAATGCTTGTTTTCCGAGAGCCTTTGCACCTTTCTTTAGCAGCGGTACAGCCTGTTTAAAGAGACCGGACAAGATACCTCCCAACCCGAACCCTCTTTGATTGTACGACCCTTGGAACACCGGTATGTCGATACCTCCAGCCTGTCTGACGTAGTAATCTTCGTAAGCATCTGCCCCCATCTTTATTTATTTGTTGTTGTTTTTTTAAACGAGGTACGACGATCTGGCCTGTCTGAAATGTAGTTTAGCGAGAACCCTTCCTCGTTGAAATGATACCTTTTCTCCCGTGTCGTTTCTTATATCTATAAGGATGGTATCGATATCTTTTTTCACCACCCTTTTGTATTGCGGACTAGCAAACGTATGTCCGACATTTTTCTTCATGTTTGATTCTCTGGTTTGTAGCGCTTTCAAAATAGGGACGCTCGCGTCTCCAACTCGTTGAGATTCGATTATATCGGTGTACAAAAACAACGTCGGCACTCTGTGATGAATGTACGCGGGTCTAGAACCGTGTGTAATAGATCCTCGGGGAATCGATGATTCGTCCATACCGAGTAATATGGGTAATCCATTTAATAGCGTAACTGATGCTTCTTTGGCGGTTTCCACGTTAATCACTTCTTTAATTGAGCTGAACCGAAATCTCACTTTGGACTGTAACGACTTTGAAACCAAAACCTCGTTAAGAGCATCAATCACTTTACCTCCGGTTGAATAAAACCCTGGGGCTATAGCTATTTCGATCGACGAGTCTTCTTCTTCTAATTCGTTATCTCTTATATTCACCAGCAATTTATTGTTGGTATCGTCGACGTTATACCACGTGTGGGGATAATAAATTTCACTTAAACCAACCTCCCATTCACCGTACAAATGAATAGGCTCCGCCAGCTTGGTCGTGTATCTCGTAAGAGTATTTTCGGGAAAACAGTTCATGGAACTGTTGCTAGGTAAGAGGACGTAAAACTGAGCCGTCATGATGTTTACCGGGCAATATTCTGAACCCAACTGTTGAACTTGGCCGGATAACCTAACCACTTAACGAAATATTCCGTTTTCCCTCCTCGTTTTCTTTTCTTTATTACTTCTTCCACGCGATACGTATCCTTGTCACTTTTGGATACTTTTTGCAATTCCTTTTCGTAAAAAGTACCTTCTATGATTTCGCCGTCCCAATCCTCCAGTTTATATGTGGGAACGGTCGAACCGGTACGCTTACGTATCCTAAATATCTCCTCCGTCCAGTTTGCCAGGTAACCTTTCTCGAAAGGCATTTTGTATCTACTTATTCGCACTTTATTACCCTCTTTGAACTTGGGCCGAACTTGTTTCTTTTGCTTCATTTTATACAGATTTTCCCAAACTTCATGTTCGTTATCTTTTGTAACCTGTGAGGGCGCCATACCGATTGATCTGTGTTTAGAATTATTGTAACTCGATACTAATTTTGGAAGTACGTCTATATATTTTCGAGTAGCTTTTGATGTAAAGTATCTCCACATCCTAGTTTTCAACGATCTATTGAATCTTTCCACGATGCTAGCTTTTGTTTCGTTATTGGTAGTGAAAAAATGTATATTCAACGATTTTAGGAGCGCTTGAACTTTACGATTAGTAAACTCTGTACCTTTATCAGTGTGAATTTTTAATGGCTTTCTTTTTCCAGATAATAGTTTTTTCATAGCAGTAAGCATAGAATCGGCAGATTTATTCTTTATAGGTAAAACCCATGCATATTTACTATAAAGTACGTCTATACACGTAATAAGAAACGTGTTTTGTTTATTATACTTTTTTAAAGAAGACAAGTCAACGAGATCCAATTCCCACTGCTCGTCAATAGCTGTAACAAACACCCTGTTTCTCTGAAAACGTCTTTGAATAGGTTTATGAAGAGTGTACGTATCTTGTTTTTCTAACCAGCCTTGAACGTCAGTCTTTGAAATATTAGAGTCATTTTTCACGTTTGTATAAAGTCGATCGACACCCCCGAAACTACCAGGGTTTTTTGGGTCGTAGTACGTAGAACTTAATAGTCTGTCCATAAATCTCTCACTCGTTGAAATGAAACACTCACACATAAAACATTACTTTTAAAAAAAGAACAACAACATTTTTTTTTTGTAAATTATCAAACAATATTTTTTATTAACACACCGCACGAATCAAATATAGTACAATTGGAAATATAGTTTACATACATTTGGTTTACTAATACTTTTAAAAATAATTGCAAGTAATTAGAATAATCGTGAAAATAAAAGAATACAAATAAATTGTAAATGAAGTCGGTAAACAAATAATTTGATTTATAGTTCATTGTTAAGAAAGTTATTTCAACATTGATTTAGGCCTGCGTCCTCCGTTATCGTTTTCGTCAACACCACCGTCGACGGTAACTGCATTATCAACCTCTTCAATCATCTTTTGTATTTCGCCGTGTTGTTCGATCAACTTGTACCATTGTTTCTTTGGAAGGTTTATACCTTTTTTGCCGGGCTTAAACTCGCCTCCTTCTTCGGCCTGGTAACAACGGCGAATACATACAAACTGCTCTTCTTTCCAGTTACTAACTATCACATGTATTATAGGTGTGTCCGAAAGAGGGATTCTTACTGCCTCCACCAAGTTAATGTCTCTTTGCAAATCGTCTAGGGCTTGAAGAATTAAATCAATATTGGTAAAAAGTTTTTGCCACAACAGAACGGGTAAATTAATACCTACAGGCCCAGGTTTGAAGGCACCATTTTCTTCCGTTTGATAAAATTCTCTGAGGCAAACATAAACAACTTCACCCCAGCGCTGGGCCACTACATGGCGTTTTTCAGACAGAAAAATCCTGTTTGTTGAGGTTATTGTAATCTTTGGTTCAGCACCGGTCATTTCGGCATAATCCTTGGCGCTCATTCCTGAGGCAGAGTGAAATGTTTTTTTACTTGTTGACGGCTTCGTTGCTTTACTCAAATCGTTAGATTGACCGTTGAAAAATTTTCTAGGATCCAATAATTTCGAGGAGTTAGAAGTCATCGTTGGTACTTTAAAACTGCTTAACTCGTCAGATTTAGAGCTTCCCATAACTCTTTTCATAGTCCTACGAGCCTTCTCACCAATTGCTAATTTTGGAGCAGGTACGTTTTTGAAACTCATGTTGAGCGATTGTATGTAGAGTGATGTACAGAGAGAGTAAAACGAATGATGGTTGATAGTTCTGAATGATTTCGTTTGAATCAGCTCCGATATATATACAGTTGAGTACGGAAGTACCTTTTTAAAAGTAATTAGCCTAAAGCGTTGTTAATTGTTTTTCCTATCAATTGTCTCCCTACAACACGTGCGGCTTAAAGCATTGTTAACTGTTTGTTTTCCGGTCAATCGTTTTTCCGTGGCACGTGCGAAACACGTTTTAGATATCCTCACACAATAACTTATACAGGTTCTCTGAATTAGTCAAGGTATTTACGAGAAAGTAAACAAAATGTCTATACCGTGGTAATGAATATTCCTCGTACTTATTCAGCTCGCTGTACACGGTATCGTCTGTAACATACTCTTTATCCAGAACCTCCCGATAAAAATAATCAATCTGTTCTTCTGGAGATTTCATTAAACAGAAGTCATGATCTTTTTGACCAGGCCTATCAAATTCGCAACCATAACAAGCCGCTTTACTTAACATCCAACACATGTTTAACATTTGAGAAACAAACACTTCTCTGGTTAAATATTCCAATTTCAATCAAAATTCTCTCTCCACCTCATCTACGTACGTAAATATACAACTTGTAGCCCGGCTACCCCTCTCATCTCCTTCATCAACACCGGCGGGTACACCCTCATTGGTCCGCATGTACCGATCACCGATATCGTTACCTGTAACAACAGTCTCCTCATCATCGCTAATAATTATAACTGTATCTACACAGCTACCTAACGAAAAATCTATACTTCCAGACATAGCGAAATACTGTAACTCTACGATAAAATAGACGAAACAACTGGAAAGGTCACAAAAAGCAGTCCCTCTTCTTACAATGTCTAAAAAGAAACGGCTCTAAAATATAAAAAACAAAACTATTGTACCAAACAAAAAGAACAATGAACAAAAGAAATTAGGAAATACTAAACAAAGGTGACCTATGCAATGGTCAAACCGCCTAAAAATAACAATAGCAATCCTCAAACAAAGAACTACCTTCACTAATATATTTTAACCCAGGCCAAAACGAAAACCCCGCCAAAATAACAAACCCCCTTCTCTAACAAAGAATGACCTTTCGCTAATTAATATTACAATAACAGGAAATTAAACAATAGAAAATATAATACCCTAGGGATATGACATTCCTTTCCGGTCTGGTACAAAGAGTGACCTTTCACTAATTATTAATACAATAGCAGGAAATTAAACAATAGAAAATATGAAATATGCCCTGGGGATATGACATTCCATTTGGGCCTGGAATACTTCTGCCCTGGGGGTATGACCTTCCATTTTGGACTGTATTCCCTCTACCTCTACTTTCATACAGCTGTAGCCAAATCCAAGGTTTACGGTAAACAATCATTATGAATCGATCGGATTCTACAGCATTCTAATTCGATTCTATCTTTACTCAAATCAGCGAGTTAAGTTGAGTATTTGTACAGTATACCGAGTATGTCGTTATAAAATATTGCTATTCAGATTATGGGTTTTAAAACCAAGCTTCAGTATAGGTGGAGGAAGTTTCCAAGTCATAAAAACCTTTGTAGTCAAGTCAAATCCTCGTCTGAGCAATGCCCTATTGCTGGAGATTATCCCCCAGTTTTTGTAGGGCTGGTTACTACCGTACTCTCATTTTCACTGACACCACCGTACACCCCAGAGAAATGTTGATCATCTTCCTACACATGGCCTAGAAATCGACCTCATAACTTCAAATGGCAATCACTCTACCAGAGCTGTTGCGGTGTAATGCTGTACAAAACGTAACAGTCGGTGTGTTTTAGAAATGCATTAGTCCTAACAATTTGTAATATTTATTGAATTATGGCCAGTATGTATTCATAATAGGTACAATAGATTTAGGAAACACTGACCTCATAAAGTAAGCCACCAACAATATACCTATACCATACCGAGTCCAGCACTTGCAGCAATATTTCCCTATATAAAAAAGTTACATAAAAATCATTAAACTTTATTTCAAAGATGGAAACTATATTTTTAGATGACTTTGTATTAATGCCAATGATGTAGCCTTCAATCGTCGCTGCGCATGTGCAGTTAGGCTGACTACCCCATAGAAACAAAAAGTGATTGGCTGTGACGTGGATGAGCAGTTAAAATAATAAAATCTCCTATATGAATTAGTGAGACTAATGAGTATTGGATTGCGGGTTGGATTGGTTTATGTTACCAACGATGCAAATCAATCACATTTGTCCAAGATCTACTGGCTCTACTGAGCAAGAATTTAAGATAAAAAACAGAGGGAGCTTCAGAAAATTTACTCACGAAATGAAAAACAAATCGACCGATTTATTAAAATGTGTTGTTGTCAAAACAATGGCGTTAAGCGCAAGACTATATAGTATCAACATCAATGAAAACAGTGTTATAATTGCCCTTACCATTGGTTGGGACATTGTTCATTGAAAGCAATTTGCAAGTATTGTTAAGCTCGCCGTTATAGCTGCTGCTCCACCCATGGATGTCAAAACTCGTAACGAAAATGTTGATTTCTCTTCGAAAATGTCAACAAACCTAAAATCAAATAATTATTATTTTGTAGCATAGCAGAGTTGCAGTATACACAAATAATAAATAAAATTATACACAATATTCAGATAGGTTCATGGTGATGTTCGCGCGCATTCTACGAGTTGTGTAGTTCAACTGCGGATTATGAAGTTATATATACTTCTTTACACTCTCACCAAACCACACTACTGGAAATGGTGGGCAAATGTAGTTTGAGAAATATTTAAAAATTCTAATCTGCTCTTTCGATTAAGAACACTTTCCAAAATATGAGTTTGTGATTTTTGACAATCAATCAACTTTATTTCGTTCCATAACATAAGCACAACATTTTTTTCCATTGACAAAAAAATAATGTATCAAGTTATGAACCTGACTTTTGAAATCTATCATGCAATGAATGTTTCCTCTAATATTTACTTAGGACCCTTTTTCATAAAAAAAAACATTTATTGCATGAAATGTAATTTACAAAGCAAATATAAGGATCAAGAGAGAGAGAGAGATTTGTGTATTGATAGTTCAAGAGAATCTAGGCCCCACATAACATTTAATTATTAGCAAACTTTTTCAATACTATTAGCTACTAACAGTATTGACGGCAATGGTCAGTATTAATTAAATAAGTACAAAGCAATCAAATCAGGATTAATCTAGCACTAACTTGTCTTAACAGCTAATTGTATGTTGAGATTATGAAAATAAAATGATAAAAACCTACCCAAACAATAGGAAATATCCTATTGTTGCAATGACGTAACCAACTGTTAAGGTTGGCTTTAAACCAAACACTGGGATCTATTTGTGATATTTATTCATAAAACCTCAGAGGTTATAAAATAGTAGATCTTGCCAAATTGTTGTCATTGTTAAATTGAAAAACTATATTTTTACTGTAATTTCAACACCAGCATTTTGTTTTAATGCTTGTAATAAACATGTTCTAATTTCCTTTTTTGGCTATTCAATGGAAATAAACCCTTGCCATATTTCCCCCGAGTTTTCTACAATTCAAAATGTATTGGCTGCAATAGCTAGTCTAACTTCGAATTTATCTTTACTATCCTAATACATGTATTGTGCTTCTACATGCTGAATTTTATTTTGATAACATATCGTTTTCAGTTTTGATAAATAATGTATTCCTTAAACTCACAAGTTTTCCGGTGATAAGTGCAAAGACAAACATTAACACGTAGTAAACCCCAAATATTAACCCTACTTCAGACAGTGTAGCTCCGTGCTCCTCTGCCTGTAAAACTAGAATGTCATATATTTAGTTACATTTTTTAATAGAAATACAAAAATTGCGGATTGGATTGCCGTTCCATATTTGTTTACTCTTAATTTGTGTTTGTAGGATATTTGGAGGAAAACAGAAGAAATCCTAAAAGATAATTTATTTTAACGATTACCACATGTCGCATAATCGTTATTCACTTTAACCAAAACATTTTTGGTGCTTGTGTTTGTCCACATAAAACAAGAGTTTATTTATTTTTGTTTTTTTTTGGTTGGGAGCGGAAGTGGGTTATGATCATCTTCATTAAGAAACTTAACTTAAAGTATACTCACGGTTAGAGGAAGAACGGAGTAAGAACAGAATATGCCATATTGTTTAAGACGTGTGATAACGCAATACACACCATGATGATTTTCTGTAAACGGGTATATGAAGCATTAGAATTTTCTGGTGGTGATGCATCAGCAATCTGGCAGGAGCAATAGGATCAGTACCGTAGTAATATCAACTGACGACAATTCAACTGAAGATAGTTGGTCCATTGAAAAATATTTAAATAAGTTGGTTTTGCTTAGGATAAGAACGCTCTCTGAAATAAGTAATGGTTATTTCTATTTTATATCAGTTATTCAAATAGAAATGTTTCTTCATCAACAAATGCATTGCTGATGAAAACTGCTAAATAACTTAGCCTCCCTAAAGCTCAGCTAACGGCATGCATTTTAGATATAACGTTTGGTTACAAATATTTAGTTATCTGAACTGAACTTCGAATACAATATAGTGTAGGCCAGTATGTAATTTCGTGTCATTTTTTTGTTAAAAGCAAAATTCCAGCTGATTTAGTGTCTTTAGGATGTAAAGTAATGAAAAAAATATGTTGCCATTTTTTTTAAAAAGCTTAAGGGTGTCAAATCCAAGATGGCCGCCAATATGTAAAATATCCAATAAATGTACCATATTGGACAAAGTAACACCCATTATGAATAATATTTTAAGTTCATATGGGTTCTCTGCTATATAAGAATTATTATAAACCTATATTCATTAGTATTCTGACATTTTGAATTTCAAAATGGCCGCCATTTTTAAAAAATGGATTAAATTTCTTATTAAAACATGTGCAAGTTATGACGTTGATTGAAATCACATAAAATGATAGGCCTATGACAACAACATTGGTGATTAACACAAAATGGCGGCCATTTTGAATTTTAAAATGGCCGCAATTTTTTTAAAATGGGTTAAATTTCTTATTAAAACTTGTATAAGTTAAATAAAATTAGATTGAAATATACAAAATGATATGCTTATGACAACAACATGGTGATTAACACAAAATGTTGACCATCAGGAGGTCTACAGTACTGACAGTACACTTCTTCATATTAAAACATCTCATAAACTTCTTCAGTTAAATGACAACTAACTCTGCCAAAGTCCTTCAATGAAATATTTCTAATCTTGGATGCGATACAGTAAGTTGACCTTCCTTCGTTCTCTACTGCTGTATCCATCAAACTTCCACAGACCTTGTTCAGAAACAAATTGGCAAAATAACTGAAATACCTCATTTCACCGGCAAATAATCTCTATAGGAGTCTTCTTTTACTTTGATAAGTTTGTCACCTGTATTCACCGTCATATATATTTTTTGCCAATATTCGTCGTTTTCTTAGGATCCCATATAGACAGTTTGCCTTCTACAAGACTTTTACCAATGCCTCAAACATTTTCTGTCCAATTTCATCATGCCATGGCCAACAAACACCTTTGTGCGAATTGCAGCATTCTTCATTAATCGGGATATCATCTCTCTTTAAATGTAAACTAAATTTGCCAGCTCTGATGAAATCATTAATTTATGTTATTCCAATGATACCACGCTCAATGACCCTGATCAATTGATGTAAATCCAGCAAGTCTCACACATACATGTCCTCTCATATACATACCATACTGTATATAGGGATATAGTTTAACCACATCATTTAGATTTCGTCGACTCTCTGTATTCAAGTTAATATCTTTATGATCAGCCTCTTTCAAACAAAATGATACTTAACTTAGAATCTCTTTCTCCGTCTGCATTTGTAGAAGCAAGTTGTAGAGAGAAAGCAGAATTAGTGTTCTTTTGTCCTTTACAGATGTTTTCCATTTAAGATATTTTTGTCCCGATTTGTGTCACTAGTTGTATAGGTAATACAAGTTCAGTTTCAAAAAAAGCACTTGCCTCAACACTATTTTCACAATGTTACATGTCCAACCAAAAGCCATATAGTTCACCGGGTCGACATAATAATTGCTTTTTGATGTCATTTCTTTCCACCTCCACTCATCTCGGGTAAGAGTCATCACCAGGCATTCTTGTCTTTCCCTAGTACATGGGTTTTTATACCACAACCATGTGCACTCATCAAACCAGTGTATAATGCTGGTCTGTCTGTAGGGGGTACATATCTAATGAAATTGGTTGAGATTGTAGAAGATGAGAAGTAGGAGTTCATTCATTTACAAGGTTATTTATAGGCAGAGCTTTATCTGTATTTTCTTCAAGCTTCTGCCAAAAGTTGATAGGTTGAAACTTACCAACCATACTGGTGACTATGGCTCTGAAGGTTCAGACATTGAATTACATAGCAATAACGCATTTATTATTTAACATATTTATACAGGATTTCACAATAAGGTATAAATGCACTTGTTTTATATTGTGGTCCTGTCTCCTGTTAAGTTTCAGTTTCATGAAAAGAAATGAGATCTGTAATTTAGAATCTATATATAAATTATGGTTAATTCTGACATAGGCGAGCACAATGGAAAAACTTTGGAACAAATTTCTGCCTTGGATACCTACCTGAACTATCTCAGGTGTACCGCGAAATGTAAAACAGTTTTCACTATTACGATATTTTTCCATATTTCTATCTTAGGAATATATTATAAAGAGTTTTAAAACAAAATTTCTGATTCATCGGTAGATTTTCAACTCAATTTCAATTGTACGCGGTCAAAGTAATTTCCGGGTTCACGATGAGTTCACAGGTTCACCTTGCAACTACCTGGTTTCAGTAAAGTTGGTCGTTAGTGGCTATTAGCTATTTTAGTTTTTTGTTTATTTTCGGATTAAACCACGCGTGTGAAGGTACAGTAGTTAAAAAATAAAATCCCGATAGCCGAGTTTTATTGAGTAAGCTGGCAGGAATAACTGTAGGCTATCTGTGTCCCATTAGGGCCCATATTGCAAGCCGTCTAAAACATCTTCCTTCTTGGGCCGAAACGGCCTACACTGTCGCGGAAGTTAGTTTCAAAAGATGTTTAAATTAAATAATGTATTATGATGGTATTTATTTGAATAAACGCCTCCCCAATAAAACACTTTGAATAATAATCGCCTACACCCCCTCCCCCCACCTACCCAACTATCTAATAAACGCCCATCCACATTAATTATACACACAATATTGTATATACTATTTATAATAGAATTCATTACACTGTTAACTATAATTTACCAAGCATTTGTTATAATTTTTTACCACTTTTCATATCTATTAGAGGATTTTATTTGATTATAAATGTTACGATATTATTAAGACTAAAAAATCCCTCGAATAAGCAACTCCCTCAAATGAACTCTGCCTCCCCACATCCCTATAAAACAATAAACACTATACTTTAAAATGTTATTAATCATCTAAGACACTGTGAAACAGAGTAGGTTTAGTTTTTCGAATGTCAAGCATTTTCAATAATGGTAACCGACAGAAAACGTACAAGGAGAACGTCCTTCTAAAACCTTTTTACCCGAGTCATTATCCTTCCGAGAACCTTAGTTTACACTTCCTAGAGGGGAGCGAGCGAACAAGATGTCTAACCCTCTAGTTAGACGTAATTGTTGTTGAATATTTGATATAAATTGTTAATTTGTTCCATACTTTTGCAACTCCAACTTTGAACGATTATTTAATTTTATAGTCATAGTGGGGTATTATTGTTATAGAGGACATTGACAACTTTAGCCTTATATTTACAATTTACAATCCTGTGAGAAGTGACAATTTTAGAACATTGTGTACAAACAACAATTTATGCACACATATTTAAAAAAAATTATTTAAAGAATTTAATTTTTAGTGGCGGCCATTTTGAAATCCAAGATGGCCGACAGATTATCGCTTTACATAGTTAGGATTGTATAATGGGTACAGTAATACCATCAAAACGGACTTGTTCCATATTTATAATTTGTATTATTGATGATATTCTGATTTTTAATAGGGTTATTTGAATGTTGGCGGCCATCTTGAATTTGGTCCTTTAAATGTCTTTTGAAAAAATGGCAACATATTTTTTTTCATTCCTTATATTATCAAGATATAAAATAAAGTCAAAGTTTGCTTTTAACAAAAAATATACACGACATTCATATAAACGACATACCAGCCTATACTAATATGACTATTTTGTAGAACTGTTCTTCTAAATAAACAACATGTACTTGTGTTTTATTGACTCATTTTTATTGTACCTGAATCAAATACAGTAGTTCTAAAAAGAGCATTCCAAAAATAAATTATACAATTATAACTAGATTATTGTATGAAAATATTAACGAAATGTAACAAACTTGTACTCACATTTAATACAAATAAACCAATTCGTTTCAAAATTGTTTTGTGAATGATGAAAATTGTAAGTTTCAGTCCTAATGTTTGTTATTCAAAAACCTTTTTGACAAGTCAAAACATTTTT
Source organism: Antedon mediterranea (assembly GCF_964355755.1). NCBI lineage: Eukaryota > Metazoa > Echinodermata > Crinoidea > Comatulida > Antedonidae > Antedon > Antedon mediterranea. The sequence continues at coordinate 33,525,357 of NC_092670.1, read as the reverse complement.
TCTGTCTTCTAGCAGAAGCTCCATGTGCCTCTGAATTAAACTAGAAAGGCTATTAGTTTGGCAGGCATTCAATTAAAGTTCCCCAGGGCCCAACCTTGTAAGTAACGACGACCAGAAAGCTAACATATTTCTTAGCTTACGCAGTTACAAAAAACGAATTGATTCGACATAAAGCCGATTTTTCCCTAGGTGAATTTGTTCGCGCGAATCGAAAGCGTCATGCTATGCGCGTGCGTATTCGAGTTTCTGTCTGTCATTCCCTCCTTTGACGAATTCTAGTTCCTTTGATTTTTCGCTTCAGCGAAATTTACTAGTACCCCTTTCACACCAAAACTTCGGAGTGTCTCCGGAGACACCCCGGGGTTTATGACCATTCAAAACGTCGAGAAACTCCGGAGATACCCCTTTCACACCAACCTAGCAACACCGGGGTTTATAAAATAAAATTGCAAATGTCGCCCTCTATTTTGTTTGTTTACATAGCGACGATCATTAGAATCATTTTAATTAATAATATTTTAAATTTAATAATTACTTTCAAAAGTCTCAGAAGTAATATAATGTTTTATTTATACTACTTATTATTTTCTAGACCCGCTATATATTTTTTACAAATATTTATAGTGTTTTAAAATAAAACTAAATAAATAATTGATTGCGAGGATAACCTTTTGACCCGAAACACTCCGGAGTTTGATGTTGGTACCTTTCACACCAAAACACCGGGGTGTCCCCGCAGTTCGCTCTCCGGAGAATGTTCAGCTGTTCAACCCCGCAGTTTTAAACTCCGGAGTTGCTTGATTTTACCTTTCACACCAAACAGCGGGGCGTCAACTCCGGGGTGTCTCCGGAGTGTCTCCGGAGTTTTGCTTTTGGTATGAAAGGGGTATAGTTCGAATTGTTTCTACTTTTTGCAAAGCGAAATATTGCGCAACCAATCAGAGCTCAGGGAATGAGCTATGACGCTTTCATGAGCACTCATGCGAATCGAAATGCTCAGCAACCACGCGAGAAACTTGAACGTCGCAGATATTCGCTCATGTAGTTGAAAGAGAGTAGGCGATTTTGTTCTCTTCGAAACGTTAGATTCGCGCCAACAATTTGCCTAGTGGAAAATAGGCTTAAGTAGCAATTACAAAAGCACACGCCCTGGCACAACAGTTCAATTTCTTTATATTAATTACATTAAGTTTGACTAATTGTAAGTTTGCTAATAAGCTCATTCAAGATTTCTAGCTAAAAGGTAAAAGTGAAACAAATGTCAAGATGACTTACAGGACCTGTTTCATGTGTTGACATTTCGTAAAAGAATTAAAAAAACACAACTAGAGATGCATATCTTTTTCGTATTTATATTGAGACGACCATTTAAAGTAAAGCTGCACATCGTAAAAATCAATGAAAAACGTAAAAATAAGAGAAAACGCAATTAAAACAATGTGCTTCTTGAATACAAGGTTTACATCAATATTTTATTTAATGAATAAAACTTATATAATAGGCCTATAATTATTCATAAATAAACTGTATTTTTCAGCGCACCTTGATCATCAAAATTAAAATTACTAAAAAAATTCTTATCTAATATAAGAAAATATATTTTAACCTTTTATGTTCAGTTATAGGCTATGTAATAAATTATATTATCACTGAGGAAGATTAAAAGTACATCTTCCAGAAGATATGGATCCTGTTACATATCTGATTCTCGTATAAAGTGAGATAGCAAGATAGGCTCTATCAGTGGAACTGGTTTAATTACTGGTTTTGATCTTTTCCACCATCTTATAGCACAGGGATTTTTTCGGGGTGGAATTTCGACAAAGAACTATAATGACAAGATTTCCGAAAGTTAAAAACGATTAACACAATTATTATACTTTTAGCAATGTCATAAGTGGTTCAATTCCTGGTTTTACTTGTTTAAAGGACTATAAGAGGAGATTTCAGAAAGTTAACAACCGTCGAGTAATACGTAACCATAATGACGAGATTTTAGGGAGTTAACGAGTAACTAGAAACTAGTAGCAGAACTATCACTTAGTTCAATTCCTGATTTTGCTCTACTTCGTCTGCGATCTGTTTATTGAGCACAATATGTTATTTCTTGATATTGACCTCCATCTGTCCTATGATTAAATCTTGAGGTATATATCATTTTTCTTCTCCTAACAAAAGACAAATTTATTAAGTAAAAACAAAATCCAAATTTTTATGCAACAGGATTGACACAATATTTAATAATATAATATTTACTTACCCTTTTCCAAATCTGTATTCGAATAAAGAGAAGATCAACATTACAACAGCAAAAATGAAGTTTAGAAACCCCAACAATGAAGATGCCGTTCCAAAATTAAGATTTTCAACTAACAAGCCTCCTAGAAATGGTCCAGTAAATGACCTAAAGAACAAATACTATCAAAATTAAATTCTGATCTCAAGTGTGTAGGCTTTGGTAACTGGGCACTAAGCCAGAAGAATTTTGCCTCTGGCAAGCAAAAAGAAATAGGCACAATTTTCTGCTTTCAATAAACTGAACCGACCAGCAAAACAATGGTTGTGATGCTGATCAGATTTTCTAAATTCCAACTTCCCAGTCCAAATCAGCCTACACATTTGGAAATTATCTTACAATGTCAATGAATATTTCCAACAACATAGGCCTGCCACATAGTTATGAATAGTATAGTCTGATTCATGCAGCTAGATGCTGGCTGTCTCTTTTAGACATTTTAACCTGCTCTCACGGAGCATGTTAACTTTGGACGCACTTTAATTAACATCGGTGGATGTGAGACTAAGACAAATAGTATTTTCATAAACTTCCAGTTAATAAAAAAACGAAATAAAACAACTAGAATCAATAAGTCATATACTGTAGGCCTGGTGTGACAAACTTTAAGATTGATAGAAACAGCATACTGTACACCAGCCTGCATTCTTTTCCCACTACTGAACAAGAGTCAAGTCACTTACCCTAATGAATATGCGCACATGAACATTCCAGATACTACTCCATATGTTGACATGTTGTCTGGCATACCATTAAATGTCACAGTACCTAGGTAATCCTGGTATGTTGGAGTTATAGCAGACCCAAAGGCTACGTTTAGTACTATTATGCCAACGCACATAGTGGCTACTGAGCTGTATATATGTATAACAAAGTTTGTATTAAACAGGATCTTTATACTTTTAATTAATTATAGGTCTACTGGAAATCATTAGCCTGTATAAAACCAGTCAAGAACCTCTGTGCATCATGTAGTAATAAATAGTAAAATTGTTGAAAAAACACAAATTATAGGGTAGCTACATGTAAATGTCTCCAATATAAGCCCACCATGGGGTATAATTGTCTTACAAAACTTAAACTGAAACATTCATATACAGCGACGTGTGTACGTGTGTAGTCAGGGCATCTCCCTGTGTGTAGTCTACATTTTAAGCATAAGCCTATACTAAGCAATACTGTACACACTCAATTGGTGAAATTGGCGGTATGATTATATTAACTACTTTATTTTTTATTTACAATAGGCCTATACAAACTACCATTAATTTATAAAACTAGATGGTACGCTCGCTTCGCTCGCGTACCATCTAGGTCGTGCCCACAGATGGTTCTCGAATACACAGTAATTTCAGCGTAACAAAACTGGCGATTTCAAATGTACGTACCGCAGGACTATAGGCCTATACATTGTCGTTTACAGAAACGAATAAATTGACACGATGATTTATGTAGTCAACTAAAATTAGCACCCTGGGAATTACTTCCGAAGGAGAAACTTATCACAAAATGAGTCCAAGTTTTTGATTTGGACTCATTTAGAGAAACCCAATTTGTGTTTTGTATGTAACATTAGGGTTGAGGGATGGGAAAGCGGATAGGTACAAAGAGGAACAATTTTTAAATATATTCTTTATCCACTCAGTAACGAAATATTTTGTTCATGTTTTATAGGCCTATAAATAATATACCTCTAAATACAGTAAAACATTTGCGATTTAATACTTTTTTTATTTTATTTATTTATTTATTTATTTTAAATATTCATTGTACACTAATTTTCCCCGTGTATGGCAAGAGATTCCTAATTATATTAGAGAACATTCTTTATTTAGTTTAGTTAAAACTGTCACTGTCATAATCGATTGAAATATTAAAGTACCATGTCACGATACACCACTACGACGTTTATATTTGGTAATTATTAATTAATACAAACGTTGAGAAAGAACTGTCAGTATAAAGTTTATTTGTATATAATAATGTGTTTATATATCTAACAGTAGAGCCTATCCACAATCTCGCAAGTTTATTCTCAAAGGGCCCATATATTTACCTATCGTATGTGTTAAACCAAGGGCTCATAAATTTACCTACAGTACTTGTGTTAAACCAAACTCTGGCAGACTGAGAGATTGGGATGTTCCATTCATCGCAAATCAATAGATTTGTATAATCGTATATTAAATCTATCAAAATAGTATTTTTTAAAGAAAATCGGCCTGTCTTCAACATTATGATGGTGTACTCTAGCTGTTCAACCGGTTTTCAGCTATTAAAAACAATTATCGTAGGAGGAGATAGGAAAATGCGAAGCCTCCTCGCATTTTTGTGGCGGGTATTTTTCAAGACGGACATCCATTATACAGTGTATACCACGGTCGGAAAACACCCCTATTTGGGGCAAATCTTGGAACCTAAATTCGTTTTAACCGTCAATAACTTATTATCTAACTTAATTTAATTAGTAAACAGGGTTACATCAGGTGGTTAAAATCAGTACCGAAAGTACGAACCAACTTTATATACCATCGAGTAAAAATTATAGAAGTAAGGCACGATTTACCGAATTTTGCCCTTACGTAAATTTATATATAGATAAACATTATATAAATAATATCTTACTGGGGAATATGTAAAGGAAGCCATGGTCCAAGTGTGAGATAACCAACACAGGATAGAAAACATCCAAAAATGATAAGTAATCGTGAAATGTTATATTTGTCAGATAGCCATCCAAATATAGGAGCCGTAATACCATATGATACACCCATCAACAAGAACACAAGGCCAACTTGAATCGGTGTTAAATTAAACTATAAAGACAAATAAAAAGGGAGAGATAAAATAAAGATTACTGACTTCAAGATTAACACATTACCTTTTGAGTTAAAAGAATAACAATTAGTTGTTTGGTCTACATCCACATGACCACTTGTCATGTAAATCAATGTAGGCGTATTTGCATATGAGCATTATACTCGGGTTAATAAAGGAAATTAAAATAAAGTAGTTTTAGCATATCTTGATAACATGAGTTGCGATGATTTTATACAGTAAACGTATCCAAGATCCACCCGGCTAACTCACCTCAATTTAGCTACAAGAATAGATTACTATTTTTAGTCGCGTGGACGCGACTCTATAGTTCACTATGTTGGTCGGTCGGTCTGTCTGTCGGTCCGTCGGTCCGGTATCACTATGCGTTTTAGCACGCGACTTATGGCTGTTGGTCTTGTTAAATAAACCCTTCCTATACCCTCTCTTACAATACGATCCAACCAAACAAAAACAAACAAAACATCAGGAGTCTTGGATCTGCGTAAACTCAATGTTTTACAATCAGGACAGTATTTTTGCAGTCTTTAACTATCTTATTTTTCAAAAATACTGTACTTACCTTTTCTAACTCAGGTGATAATGTAGGATCTAAAAATGTCACTGAGGCTGCTCCAATAAATGCGGCAGAGGTAGCAACCCAAGTTCCAGGTATACTTAAAAGCCAAAGGTATGAGCCACTTTTTGTGCGTATATTTTCTGAAGTTAGAAATGATATTTAAAACATTTAGAGATTTGATAAACACATTCTACTTGCTATTATATAAAGCATATTTTGACAGCTTTGATTGATGGAACTATCACCATAATATGCTAATACAACAGAAATTTGCTGATACTACAAAATTAATAAAAACAACATTTTAGAAAAAAAAGCAATTAATAGTACATAAACATACCATCATCCAATGGTAAAATAAATAGTAGTAGAAAAGAATGCAGAAGCATTACTCCACCTAAAACAGCAAACGGTAAAGTGTACCCTCCTATCTATAACAAAAAGACATTATTACTATTATTATTAATATAGAGTGTGGCGTAGCCTTATCCTTTTCAACAAGTTAGGAATGTAACACAGAACAAAGTTGTATGACCCTGACACAACATTTACAACCTCAATATATTTGTGGAAATCAATAGATTTACTGATTATGTTTAAATAACGTAGTGCAGTTTGCCTCTCATTATTAGGAGTCAGTTTTCTATTATGTTATGTTTGTGGAGAGTTGTATAATGTATTACAGTAACATAAAATTACTTTGGTATGAACACATGACTTTAAATATTTCTGTAATTAATACAGAACTTACTTCATAAAGGACGCCACCTATAAATGGACCTATCATCAACCCAACTCCAACAAAAACTTCCACAGTCCCCTGGAAAAAGAAATATTGTAATAATACATACATATAGAAATATTAATTCTCTGATATACCTCCTCAAAAGGTTGTATCCAAGAATTTTAATTGTAATTTCTTTTTCCTTACCATTACTTGACCAATTGCATCTGGGAACTTATTAGCAATGAGTGACATTCCAGCCGTCACGACGGCAGCAGTACCTAACGCTTCCAAAGACCTTGTAACTGCACAGAATATTACAAATTCAAAACCCGGATCAAGTTTATCTAAAAATCTAAATGAATACATGTTAAATGTTGAATGATGTACAATATGTTGCCATAATTTGTTTAATTCGAGAAATGAAAACATGCAACTTGGTTCTAGTGACTGCATAATGTATTAAACACTTGGAAATGCGTTTAGGAACTTCCACACCAGCCTCCACTAAGGTGAAACCTTGCTGCCACCACTCATCTTATGTCATGAGTAATTAATTAATAAGGTCAACTATATTCTGTTTTATGTCCATTTTAGTCAGGTTTGTGCTTGGGGAATACTACTTTTTGTTCACTTTCTGTCAACTGTCAGACATTTAGTATTTTATTATTTTAAAAACATCCTTGCATAATGAATACGCATTTACCCAAATACAATGTTGCATCCTGCAGTCAGGAAGTAACCAGCAATGTACATAAATCGAGCACCAATCACTGGAAGCTAGAAAATAATTTAAAACAATAAATTAAAGCAATCAGAAACTGAGTGAAGTACTTGGCTAAATATTGCCACAGAGGATGCATGTTATGCACCATGTTATATTTCGTAAAAAGAATACAAATGTGTCCGTTTTTTATTTGTGAAGTTAATAATGAACCGATTTTCTTGAATTTCAATAGGCAAGTTCTGTATATACATTATATATATATTTACACCGAAACATTATTATTATTTTTTTATTTCATATAAAACATTAAAAAGAGACAAACCAAAAACAGACATGCAACAAGATACCACTAGTGGCCAAAGGCCAAATTGTGTGTAACTTTTACATGCAGCTACCGTCAGACCAATACAAATATACACAATTTGCAACATACACAATTATAAATTATACAAAGAAGAGTGTTAATCAAGCGGTAAGCAGGCGAATATCAGGGATTGGACTGTTATGAAACGGGCGGTTCTGGATAGTATTGTGAAATTTTGTTACTGTTACGGAGCAACCTACCATGACTTTCAAACCGTGTCAACGGTAAAAGATCAGCAGTCTCAGATATTCCCTTGGCAAAATTGAGACTGTGAGTTATTCTTCTATCAGTGAGGGATGAGATGTTAGAGACCTTTAGAGCTTTGTCATACGAACTAAAATCCCTTCCCAATATAGTACGGCATGCTCTACGTTGGACTGATTCGACAGAGTTGCTAAGGTATTTGATTAAGCCGTGGTGCCATACGACATCGGCATATTCAAGTAGGGGTCTACACAGTGGACAGAGCCTAGTTCATAAGGGTTGAAGCCAAATTTGTTAAACTCCTTAAAAAAAACACCTCCTATTAGCCTTGAGGACAATATACCCAATATCCTATTTTAAGTTATTTTGTAACGTGACGAAGTTATTTTAGCATGTGCGAAAAATGCTAGTTCGTTACCCCCGATATAAATTTTATCTTCAGGAATATTCCTTTTACTAAAACATATTTGTAGTGCTTGGCATTTAACAGGATTCAGGTCCATATTATTCCTTATAAGTCATGAAACTTATTAAGATCATGCTGCAAGTGACCTGGTTGTGTTATATTACGATTTTCATAAACAGATAAGTCATCAACTTATTTTAAGGATTTCGTTTTAGTACCCTTAACAGCATCATTGATCATGATTTGAAATACAATGGGGCAAAGTTTAGTCCCCTGGGGACACCAGCTTTTAACGTCATAGCACTTGATAGGGAGTTGTTATATTCTACATTGTTCTCTGCAGCTGAGGAAGCTGCAAGTCCAATGGACGATTGACCCACGGACTCCAATGTCGATGATTTTATTGATAAAGGTGTTGAAAATTGTAGGCGCTATCGTGCTAACAGACAAACAAAAAAATTACTATACTTGGTGACAACATTCTATTTTGCCCAGTAAAAGTCACAGAAATATCTTGAACGCATATTTATATATTAAATAAGAATGGAAATGTTTTCATACTGTTTTTTTATTTACCTTTTATGTGCGTAAGTATAGATGTGTGGGTTAAAAATGATAGGATTTTAATTTTATATCTTGCAAAATAATTTTTTCTACGGTTGATAACATTTCATAAATTTATTTTAAAACACACTATAAATTTCTATAAAGCCGGTACACAGATGGCTAATATTAATTAATAATTTATAATTACCTTTATTTTTATACATACTGCGTATTTATTAATTTTACAATTTACGATAAAAATAAGACAACATACACACATGTATTGTCTTTGATATAATTGCAAATAAATAATTGTACTACTGTTTTTTTACGGCATTATACTATTTGTATTAAGCTGGTAGACAGATGGTTATTATATTATCGTGATTACCACATTATTACTATACATTACCATCGAACCATACTGTATTTTCAAGACAAATGAGTTAATTATTAAAATAATATAATAATAATAATAATAGTAATAATATAATTCTTTAGAATATTCTTTAATAACATGCTACAAAACTGAAGCTATATGGTACAATAGCGCAAGCATGATGTTTGTCACCGAATAACATTCCCTCTTTTTAGTCGCATGCAAACGCGACTCTACAGCTCACTATGTCGGTCGGTCGGTTGGTCTGTTGGTTAGTCGGTCGGTAAACACTAGCTCAAATTTAAGCACGCGACTGCAGCCATGTGTATGATGGGCTTGTTATAAATATTTGAGGAACTCCATTCATAGTTTTAACAAGGCCATTTACAATACATGGCCGGCTGCAATTGCGTGCGCAAATTTGAGTAAGTGTTTACCGACCGACAGACCGACCGATCGACAAACCAACCGACCAACCGATAGAGTCGCGTTTGCAATCGACTAAAAACAGAATTAATGACAGTTGGAATGGTTTAATATGTAATGTACTTCCACAATCCTACTTAGTCAGCGTTTGTGTTTAGGTTGTGATTGTGAAAGAATATTTTTAGTCGCGTGGACGCGAATCTATAGTTCACTATGTCGGTCGGTCGGTCGGTCTGTCGGTCTTTCTGTCGATCCGGTATCACTATGCGTTTTAGCACGCGACTTATGGCTGTTGGCCTTGTTTTATGTCAATGTACTATCCGAAATAATAGGAAATAGGTCTTCATGAATGAATGGTTCCTTTATGGTTTCGAACTGTTGATCTTTTTGTGTAACATCATTTAGGCTTAGATTTATTTTGAAGTTTTATATAGCAAGCGTCTTTTAATGAATAGATTTAAACTAAATTACTTACAAATTTTCCAAATACAGGTGAAGACAAACATTGTACTAAGGAATAAATGCCGAAAATCAATCCAACTTGAGTGGGTGAGGCATCCAACCTAGCTGCCTAAACAGAAAACGAATTTTAAAATATGAATATCAAATACATTGGCCTACACATGTATACAACTCTCTGTATTGCAGTGTTTGAGAACATTAAAAGTGACTAAAATAAGAGAATAACAATTCAAGCGGCGCGAAAGCTTCTTATTCGGCCTTTTGTCAAATCATATATTATGTTAATGTTTTTACAATATATGTATATGTATAATTCAAATGACATTATGACATTACAAATTTAAAATTATAATAATAGTATCGATAAAAAGAAATGAATTAAAAAAAATATTTGTGCTGTAAATGATTAAAACAATTTTAAACATGGAAAGAAAATGAACAATTCTGAAAAAATCAAGGATACATTTTAAAAAGTTGAAGATGTTGTATTAGGTCAAATTTTGCGATTGGAAAAAAAATGTTAAAATGTCCAATGCTAACCCCCAACAAATGAAGGTAGTGCTGCTGTTCAGGCAAACTGCTATAGAATCAACCTGTTTATGGACACAATGACCAAAACTAGCACCATATCCCCACAAAGGCATAGGGAATGGAGTGGAGGGTAGGCCTTCTATAATAAACGTAATTATAATATTGATCTACAACATTTATTATTAGCTACATACAAGGAAGTACTGATGCAAGAACAAAATATAGTAGTTCTCTGAGAAGGTGAACTCTACACACTTTCCCAAAAATATGTTAGACCATTGCCGACGCTCGTCTCGTATCCTTGGGTAAAAAACGTTACTTTCGTGTGTGTACACATGGTACCTGGTATAAGGTCAAAACATAATTGCGCTGACTAGATGGTACGCAAGCAAAGGCGCGATTTACCAACATATTCCCATACGTAAATGTATATTTTATAGTTTACTAGCTGCATCATGGAAGTATGTTTCCATTTTGACTTGATAAAAAAAATTGCCTGGCAATAATGTGAACCGCATAGAAGCTTTGTGCATTAAGAAATATATTTATCATATTTACACAATTACAAAGTAGAGAAGGAAGACAACAAGTAGGCCTACCTCGGTTGGAAAGAACGGTGCAAGGACAGACCATGAGATGTACTGAAACAAATTTGAAAGAGCAATGCATATGAATAAAACTTTCTGTTCTCGTGTGTACACATAATTTGTTTTTTCTTCTTTAACAAGAATGCCATTCTCTTTGATCACATTGTCATTCACTTCGGAACACGATTTGTAATTTCTGTTTTCAAGAATCAATAGTTCTTCTTCAGTACTTTCATAGTTTTCGAAGTTCAGCATTTTGATTTTAATTTGTTCTGAAGAGAAGAGAATATCAGATTTTATTCATCTACTAATTGGTTAGACATGGCGTAATTCAAGACCTATGAATTTAAGAATTTAAAATACACAAATATATTGATTGTAGATAGTAGATATAAGTATATAATAATGTTTAATAGATATCATAAGTCCTACATATATAAATAATACTGCTTTATAATTCATTCGAGCAGTTCAATTTAGTTTAATGCCTTGTCATGTAAAGCATTAATCTTTACACTCCTTTTTTTTGTTTTGCTGGTTTTAATAGTTCAATATTATTTGTATACTAGCCAAAAATGTGAATATGCCTATCATCCACTGACGCAGCTATTGGGGCACATGATATCCTCCTAACGTTTCAATGACAAACCCATAGAATGTGTATTTTAAGCAGCAACTGTTTTTGCTGCATAAATGTTCATCGAACAACATTTAAAACGGATCGACATCCTTGCATTTGTGTAATTACAACACACAGATCAAAATAAATGAATATAAAGCTTGGTTCCAACTAGAACGTACGCAACGCAAGCGTTTTAACCAATGACAAGCGAAGTTATAGACAGTTAAGCGTGGTTCCCACTAGAACGCAACGCAACGTAACGCAGCGACGTATCGACGCAAAGTGATGTATTTCGTAATCGCAAGTGGAAACCGACGACGCAACAGTGCTGTAAAAATCGCAGGTTTGATTTCACGCAGGCGGGGGAAAACACAATGGTTGGAAGGGAATTCTCTTACGTTGCGTAGATTGCGTTACGTTGCGTCGCTAGTGGGAAACAGGCATTAGCAATCACAAGCGAATAAGCCATCGCTTGTGATTAGTCAATTCACTTGCGTTGCGTTACGTCCTTGTGTTGCGTCGCTAGTGGGAACCACGCTTTAGATAGAATATAACACTGATGAAGATACACTTGTTTTGCTTATTAGCATGGTACTAATTCTTTCCATATAATTGAGACGTTTACGCGTTATATTAAAATATCAATATTACACCAACCATAATATGACTCATATTAATTTATGGGCTTTCACAACAAAGTCCTGAAAATTTAGTATTTCATAGAGATAATGCAAAACAGAACAGATAGTATCATTTATTAAGAAACAACGGGACAAATTTGCTGCTAATAAACGTGAGGCAACCAAATTACAGCCAGAGAAGGATAATTGATTACGTATTTGTTTTCTTTTTTTACATTGTGTGCTGTAATGTCTTCTTTTTTTGTATCCCAGTGTATTAAAGAAAGATTGAACGTGCCTTACTGTTTAATGATGATACAAATCGTGGTACCAAATTAAATATAAACAGAAATGTAATTTTAGGATTTTTTCGACACAGACCACTTTACTAGAGTACGTATCCAGAGCCAGAAAACATTCCATTTTTTGAAAAGTCTAGTTAGATGCTAACATAACTGTGAGTTATGTACTAGTCGGTCGGTGCACCTTAAACTGCTGGTGAACGGAATGCAGTTATGTGGATTTTTCTCTGGATTTGGTAGCTTTTAAGTTCACGGATTAGTTTCCTAAACGCTTAACAAATCCTATTATTAGTGATTGATCGATTTTGGTGTTTGGTGTTTTTTAGTTATCGGCAAAGTCAAAGTTTGGCTATAGGTAACCATCTTAAGTAAATTGAATACCTGAATATAAGAAGTTCCCAAGTCCACACAATAGTGTTTTGAAAAAAATAAAAAATCATATTTTGCTGATTTCAAATGATGGGCTTGGGCCCTTTTTATATTCCTATCAATTACTGCTGGCTTCCGTGGGTCCGTGGAGGGCCTAATCCGAATTTCCTCAGTTTCCAGTAAAGCTTGAGGACAAATATGAATACCTTTACCTTTACCTTTACAAACACAATGAAGCGACTATAATAGGCCCGTGTATGTAAAATTGAATACCGGGTAACTCATGCGTAGGCTAATTTAACATCACACATGCACAAACAAAATACGTATAGTAGGCCTATATTAAACTGGGATATCATAGGTATAGGCTTATTTTATAATCCTCACAGATGGTATTCCACTCTGACTAGTAGAAATTCATTTCCTTTCTAAGACAGTAGTAGGTCAGTAGAAGGTCTTAAAATGTAAGCCTAACACATGTTATGTACAAACATAATAGCTAAACAGTAACTAACAGTTGGTAAATAAACTTACCTTATCATTTAGTATAAAGCAACCATGTTCTATAAAGTACATTAATGATGACACACTAGGTGAATGATACCACTACTAATGACAGATACCATTTGATTGTGTCTGAACAGACTGTTCAAAGTTGAGGGCATGCTCTAAAATATTAACATTATTAGGTTATATGCATGATATGCATATAACCTCTTGATTCTGTCAAAATCTTTATTTATTTATTTATTTATTTATTTATTTATTGGTTATCCGCCTCAAGCGGATAAGCATTTGTTATTGTAGTGTTACTTTTTTTTTTTTTTATTATTCTTCTTTCTTTCTCAGATTTTGTGCACGCGTTTTCTCTTCAACGTGTTAACATAACATGTTGTAACTTGGTCAACATTTAGACATTTAACTGAAGATGTTCAGCCAAGCTTTTGGACGCTGTCAGATCCGCGTAGCGTAAGTCACGCGCGATTTTCTGAAAATCTTAAATCGGTCATAACTTCGAAACCGATAAATATTTTTTAACGAAATTTTCAGCCACGTTTTCTTCACATCAATGGCTAACTTTTGGAATGTTTAACAAATTTTTGGAGATTAGAAAGTTTTCGCGTAAATTGAGTTTGAAATATTTTACTCTTCTTATTTTGTGCACGCTGTTTCTCTTCAACGTGTAAACATAATATGTTGTAACTTGTTCAGCATTTAGACATTTTACTGAAGTTGTCCAGCCAAGCTTTTTGACGATGTCAGAGCCGCGTAACGTAAGTTACGCGTGATTTTCTGAAAATCTTAAATCGGTTATAACTTCGAAACAAATGAATATTTTTTAACGTCATTTTCAGCCACGTTTGCTTCACATCAATAGTTAACTTTTTTAACGCTACCGCAATTTGTAACATTAGAAAGTGCGCGCGTAAATGGCGTTTGAAATTTTAAAATGCTTCAAATCAATTTCTGATTAAATTAGAGCACGATTCAGGTCATTTTAAGCGTTTAAAAAATTACCACTGGTGCGCACATTTTTACGCGCGCACGGCGCAGGGAACACGTTTGAGCATTTCTTTTACACGATTTGTGTTTTTAAATCTTCGGTTAACAATTTTACGTTATTTTATTCACTTTTCAACATGAAATGGCGTTCTACGAGCACGTTAAACATGACAGGTTGCGCACGAAAACGTCAACAAATTGTGAAAATGTTGCAAAATATGTCTACTTTTAAAAATGAAACAGTTCATCAGAATGCAAGGTTAGCCCCATTTTTTATTTTATTTTCTTGCAGTGGATGAATCATAGGTGTGATTTATTATAGTCTTGAATGTTAAAAAGTGTTTGATGGCTACATTATTTGCATATTAAATGTAATTTTTGAAATAATTATCATCAAACAAACATAAACATATTCAAAGAGCAAAACAATAAACATAACGCTTATCTTTTTTCTTTACATGTTGATATATAAAACTTGAAAGTATGCACTTTGCTAATATGTCACTGTTTAAAATTTGTGAAGATTTCATCATAGTAAAATGTATGATTTAAGTTTGATATGTAATAATCAACTTGCATCGAGGGGATTCACGACATACCGAATGAACGAAGACTCTTTCTTCGGATTTTCTTCAGCAGGTGCTCATATGGCTCGATGTGTAGTGCAACCGACTTTGGTATCAGAGGTACCGGATTCGAATCCCATCACGGGAAAGCAATTAATTAAAAAAGATTTATTTGGTTATTACACTGAAATGGCAGTTTTAATTTTGAATAGGCTACCTTTTTTTGGAAAAGTCATAACTGAGAAGTACTTGAATACGCAAGATACGTTTTGTTGCGGGCGGATAACCAAACTCGTCCTCAAGTGACGAGTTTAGATCTAGTTTATTTATTCTTTCCTTAGCACTATTTGTCCGTGAATTATCTTGGCATCAGTTTCATCTATCTAAGTCAATTTTTCAGAGTGTATTCCTTATGGCCAGGAATCGATGTGGTTATGTTTTCACGATGCGCAATCAAAAATTACGCGGTCTACGCGCGATTTAACAAAATCACGTTTGTAATCATATCTTCACAAACATGAATCACTTTTAAACAAAATTTGGTACTCATAAATTTCAGGTCATATTTCATCATATGGCAATACAATTACGTGCGTAGCGCATATAACGCATGCGTGCGCGCGCTTAAAATGTTGAAAATTGTCAGAATTTATTTTCGATGAAATTAGAGTACGTTTCAGGCAATTTTAAGCGTTTAAAAAATTGCCATGAGTGCGCAGATTTTTGCACGCGCACTGCGCGTCAAACGTTACTGCGCACTGTTTGTATCCGATTACTGTTGTATAACCTTTCTTTAATAATATCATCATATTTTATTCACTTTTCAAGGCGAAACAGCGTTATACGAGCAAGTCAAAAGTGACGGGCTACGCACGTGTAGGTTAACAAAATGGTGAAAATATGCTAAATTTTAAAATTAATATATATCGTTAGAATGCTCGGGAACACCTATTTTTTATTTAATTTTCTTGAAGTGTATGTATCATATGTATGATTTATTATGAAATTAGAAGAACAAAAGTTGATTAAGTCATCATTAATGGCATATTAAATTTAACAAAATTAATTTCGACAATCAAACAAATTATAACATTTTCTTAGGCCAAAATAACAAACTTAACGTTAACTTTCTTCCTTAAGAAGTTCATATATTAAAGTTAAAAGTATATAGTTTGACAGTGCATCATTTTTTTAAATTTTTAAAGATGTCATCATAGTAAAACATTATAATTCATTGCGGTATGTAATAATCTATCTGCACCAAAGTGGTTACTGCATAGTAAATACACGGAGGAATTTTTCTCCAACTTTTAGTCAGTTGTGTATGGCTCGATGGTCTGTGCTCGTGTCAATGGCATTCAAGGTACCAAGTTCGAGTCTCACCTTGGGAAACGAAATAAGATTTTTTTTTTTATTATCCGTATTGTTCAAATTTATTTCTTAGTGTATAGATTATACACATGATTTATAATGAAATCTAGATAAAAAGTTACTTTATGTCTTTATTATTATGTAACAACAAATTCGGTTTATGACATTATACGCAGAGGGATCTTTGATCGGATTGTGATACCGGCTATGGTGTTCGCGTTAGCAAGGTCCTATCATATATTATAAATAATTAAAGATTCTGAGAAAATCAATCAATCAATATATCTTTTAAAAATCAATTATCTTTATTTAAATCAATGCATATAACCTATAATTCGTCATAGTGACGAATTAAATCTAGTTTCATTTTGTTTTCAATATTTTCTTAATTACAGAAAACCATTTTCAGAAAAAAAAAGTGAAGCCAGCTTTCACACGGTGGAATCTTGTAAAAGATATTATATATAACAATTAAACAATAAATAGTAACAGAACATTTTTTAGCTCAAATGAGAATTTAATTCTAGTGTAAACAGAGAGTAGTAGAGAAAACCTAATTGTGAAGTTATCTTAAAATACATAGTACAACAATAATTAAATTATTATATATAACAATTATTAAATAAATGGACGGAATAACATTTGTTATCTCATATTATTTGACTTATTAATTATTAATAGAACTGTTTATTAACATCTATCTTTACGTTTTGTCTCTACAAATCCCGCATAATGCTTTGTTTATTAGATAACAGGATGGGTAACGAATCAAAAAGTATCTTGAATATGTTTAAGTTTGAATTAAAAATTCTTATAGAAAATGAATATGCATGTAATCAGTATAAAGCAGTTACAAAATGGAATGTTAAAATTAAATTATTAGAATTCATAAAATAAGGAAAATATAAAAACTAATACAGGTTGTAGTGTATATATTATATAAGCATTCAATACTAAAGGTACAATGGAAATCAAAACTGTACTAGTAGTTACTATGAAATTATTAAGAATGTAATAATTCAATTGAATTAATTTTAGGCAGAACACATAAGTGTAATACAGTACATCTGATAAACATAAAGCCATACCTATAATAAGGCCATACATTATAAACTAACAAACTCCATGATACTAAAACTAATATATGATAGAAATAAATGTATTAGGGTAAAACATAGACTGAAACACACGGTCAAACAAATGTAAATGGTCAACACAGTAAGAACAGAATTTTAAGGTTTAGAAATAGTGGCATGGAATGAAACAAATGTTATACAAGGCCAAAACATAAAAAGTAGCATATAATGTGTTTATAATAACTATGTTAAACTGATTCGTGAATGTAAATACCTGTAGGTCTATCAATGTGTGTATGGGTGTATATATTTGTAATGGATGTAATATAAGGTCAAAAGAAAAAAAAGAAACATACAAATTGTGAGTACTGATTTAAAATATAATAAAAGAAACAGCTACTTTTAATACATTTCCTAATATAAAGTACATTTAAATGAAAATAGTTGTACTTTTACTATAACTTGCAATAAACATAAAATGTACGTTTTTAAAGCATACTTTTATTCCATCGATTTTATGTACATGTATAGATATAGTGCCTTTTTAACTACTCTATTGAATTTTATTGTTTTATATTTTTACAAAAATGTACGTATACTATAATATATATTTGTAAAAGGAATGAATAAATGTGGGTGACCCCCACGAAAGAAAAAAAAAAGAACTGTTTATTAAAATTCATCTTCAAGTCAAAAAGGAAAGCTTAAAATATGGTTAGGCATCTTATCTTTGGAATATTTCACCTTCTTTATACCAATTTTAAAACTATTCTATTTATAAAAATATCATTAGTTTTTTTCATTGTTCCTTCTATGTTTGAAATGGACATTATACAATCCTGTGTGTTATGTATGCTATAAATATAAAAATATGACAATTTTGAAAAAAAAAGTATAAGCATTGATATTACATAAAAATATATTATATTGTTTTGATAAAATTATATCTCGACATACTATAACACAAGTACATGTATAAACACATGGACGGAAATGTAATTTATTGATGACAAAACTAAAGATACAAGCTAACATTTATAAGCAGTGACAAAGATGTTAAATTAATTAAATGTCTCAACATATTGTAATACCAGTACATATCACACATGGACGGATAAGTAATCATTATAGACTCAAGGCCTATGGTGTTTAATCACTAATCATCTTAATGTATATATAGAAGACTACTGAATGAAAGTACACAGTTATGGAATGTTTTTTTCAAGGTTTTAAGTTAAATTAATATTAATAAAAAATATATCCTCATCAAAAAAAAAAAAAAAATCAAGGTGACACTGAAGTTAATTCATATTGGTTCTCATGTATATAATAAATTGTTGTGCCAGTGAAGTGTTTATTTATACAATATTTTACGAGGGTGGTCCATTCAACTAAAGCTGATCATTAGGGACCCTCACATATTAAATAAATACCTATCTTTCCATCCACCCTTTATTGGCACCCAAACAAAAAAATGTACAAAATGTTGTCTTTACAGACAAGAAATAAGTACGAATAAATTATTTCACATTAAGAAACTTTGCAAATTATTTACAATTTGAGCCAAATAAAGTCACCGCACATTATCAAACTCTAAATTTGTTATTAATTATTGAAATTTTAAATTTAAAACAATGTAAACGTGATTAGTCATTTCCATAAATGATATATTAAAAATAAACAATTTTGTTTTCACTTATTATCCTAAATTTTTAAATTGTATAAAAATATTATTATTTTTATTTTGCAAATTGTTTCAAGCGTGCTTTAAAAGTACTTAAAATATTGCCAAAACCTTTTTTAGTGCTGTTCTACCAAAACACTAATTATACAGCAAACATTCTAAGCTACTAAAATATTAATGAAGTTTGTTTCAACAACCATTTTACTATCAATTAAAATTAAAGTAAAAATTTATCTCAAAAATATCTTTTTTAAAACCGTATAGTAAACCTGAAGGTTCTTGTCAATATATTAAAATATAAGTACTTAATCTTAGTGTTTTTAAATATCTATTTAATTCTAAAAATAAACAATATTAATATTGCCTCCGCTTTAATATACTATGTATTTTTAAAGAAAATGTAATTTGATTGTAGTAATCAACACTACAGTACATAAAACTAAGAAATGTACAAATATTTTTAAAAAGAAGTGTAATTTACCATCAGTGTATGTTCCATTATTATTTAAATCAATACAAATATAATTAAAAGCAATAATTTAAACTGTCTAAAAATGATTAATTACACAATTATACATTCTCAATGTAATTGCTCTGCAAAGTAATCGTTTTCTTATACAGCAGATGTGATTTCTTCAGGTTTGGCAGACGCTGGTCTATCAACTAATCCAGCTGGCTGGCTACCACTAGTTGGACGATTGCCACTTTTAGGTCGATTGCTGCTGGTTGGCCGAGAACCTGTCATGGGGCGTGTTGCACTTAGTGGGCGTGTTGCACTTAGTGGGCGTGTTGCACTTAGTGGGCGTGTTGCACTTAATGGCCGTGTAGAGCTCATTGGACGAGTGCCACTCCTGGGACGTACACCACTTAGAGGGCGCGTTTTCTCCAGAGGATTTCTACCACTTGTAGGTCGTTGGCCTGTAGCTGTCATGGGTGGTAAATTTTCAAGGTCTTGTGAACCAAGTCTGCCAACTGTCTTTGGTCTTGTTGGCATTTTGAGACTGGTTGTTGATCCCATCAGTTGGGTTATACCCTGTGTTCCCCTCATGAGGGCGGTCTTCATATCTTTGTCCATGCCAACCACTCCCATTTCACCAAAAACCTAAAAATAACCAACAGAAATTAGTACAAGTCAAGGGTCATTCTTTTCTAAGCAAGAGATGTAGAGTGGGAGCAGTAAAGTTTCAGCAGTGCTAAACAGAAACTACTGGTGCTTCTCATGAAAATTATGCTACCTACCTAGCAGTATGCTTCAAGAGTGGACTGACAAGTACCTAAAGTAAAATTGGAGTACTTCTGCCACTCTTTTAGTTATTTTGCGCACATTTATATAATTTATTAAAAGAGTCTTCCAATATTAGTTCCTTTAAATGTATTTATATAGTTTATTTTATATTGTAAAGAGTTTAATATAGTTAAGTTTAATAGATGAATGATCAATAGGTTATACATATTTTCTTACCTCAACAATAGCGCCATCTGGCAGACGCAAGAAGTGACGAAAGAGCTCCCTCAAACCATCCAGATGCAGTGAATGGATAGAGATATGTGTGGTGATTTCCTTAAAAGGTTTCCGATTTGTTTCGTTGTCCCTCTCCCCCCACATATTCTCCTCATTCTGAAATTTCAGGGGTAGAAATATTTTAAGATTTTACAGTACAGAGGAGTAAATATGCTATATTTGGCAGGTGCACTAAACATATACTTTTACACATAGTTTGTGCATCTTTAATAATCCAAATAATAACAGATCAAAGTGGGTTAAAATAAGTTTTTGTTTGATAATTGAAATTGGAGCAGCGCTAGAAAATTCACTTTTTTATCAACTAGCATACCTTTTGTTATCTGTAACATTTTTTTTAACTAGCTAAATGAGCAAATAAATAATGTTGTTCAATCATTTATTCTACAAAAAGTAATGCATTTGTGTTCCCCACTAAGTGACAAATGTTGTATACTAATGCACAATAAACAACACTAACTTGCTCCTCCTCCCAGATATAGTCATAAACAGCAGTCTTGCGTCTTTCTCCCTCTTCACCCCGCCACTGCTCAGCCTTCTTGCAAATGTACGCCAATTCCTGGTTACTCAATTCGAGGTCATAGGGCACAAAGAAGTCATCGTTGTTAGCATGGAGGCGATGGTACACATCCAACATGCGGCCATTATTATGGAGTCTGTGAACATGTAAATTAAAAACGAAAATAAAATCATCCAGAGGAACATAAATAACTTTCAAAATACAAAATTAACTGATTGAATATTAATGTGGGTGAAAACATGTGTACATCTAGGGTGAACTTTTCGACAAGCAAAAGATCGCTGTTTGGCGGCATCTGAACGACACAAAGGAAACCTTAGGAGAGAAGTAAGGTGTTGTCCAATTCAGCCCATTCATCTCTCCATAGCAATAGGGGCTCAGATGGATCCTTTACCCTAAAAGATTGGAGTATTGGGTTCTTTAAAGTGCACACAAGCGGTACAAGGTGTACACTCAACCTCAGATTTTAAGTCCTAATACAAGAAGACTTGTTCTACCACCAAAACTACTGTATGGTTGTGTGTCGATAATTGTATGGCTATGGTTACAAATTATAATCACCATACACTTTTGAGTAGAGACATGATAACGTTGCAAGAAATGAACCCTAGGATAAATGAACCCTGGAATAAAGAAATCGCAAGATGCTTACCTCAAAAAGTACATGTAAAAGATTACACAGGCCAAGAAGATTACAAATAAGTAAAGGATGACTGTAATTATTATCCCCATCGTACCACTGCCCTGTGTCCGGTCAAAATGCCAGTAGAGCTTTGCCATATCTGCTACAGGTTCGTCACCACCAATATAGTTGTAACGCTGAAAAAAAAGCATTAAAAATGTATTGTCCACCAAAACATAAAATTAAACATTGAATAGTCCAATTTGTTGTTTTAAGTGTTATTAAGTGACATTAAAATGGTCTATAATTTTTTCAGGGCAACACTATGTCTGCAATATAATCAAACACTATAAAACATTAGTTCAATTAGAAGCTAAATAAATTGGTCATTGAATTGCAGTTTCCATTGTCACAAACTCCTATTACGTGTATAAGGAATTGTAATTTATTACACCTATCAGGCAGAGGTTTTTTCTCCCATAATTTTAACGTCTTCGATGAGATTTATAAAGTCTTGTATGTTTGACCCATAAAGGAGTTGTGCAAATGTCCATATCATTATCAAGTACCAATTGCCAGGCCTGTCATCTATTCAATTCACCTTATCTTAAAGTCATCTGTTAAATCAATTTACCTGAAGAGCAGCATCGACTATGGCAATAAAAACGACATCCAAAATTGCAGCCTGGATTCCAAAGACTAGCACAAACTTAGAAAACAGTCCAGGAAATGTGCCTAAAATCTTCTGGAACCCCCAACAAAAGAGGAGCAGTAAAACAAACGCTAGGATGTTGGTGAAAGGTCCTATGAGAACAACCGCTATCTCTTCCTGCGTGTAGAGAAGGCTGCTCTGATAGTTAAGGTAGATGGTGTAGGCAACATAGTCAAACCTAGTGGAAACAACATCATGTTATCATACATTTTTTCCAGACCTTGAATTGCGTTCTATTTGTACTTAGGATTCTTGGAAATTGATTGAAAAGCAAAAAGCCCTGAACCAGATATGCATTCAATTTGATTCCAATTCATTTTCCTTTCTTCTTTCTTATCTTAAGATGATCTTTTCTTGTGTAAAAACTGATATCTTATTCTTATTAATCATGGTTGCCAGATTAAAAAAAATAAACAAACATCAGCCATAAAAAAATTCATATGGTAAGTGTTTTAGTATTGCATTGTATTGATTTTGATATAAGAATAAAGTCAGGAATATAGTTTTTAATTTAGTCTTGAATGTGGCTTTGATAGAACTTGGTAAACAAGATATTATAAAAATAATATAATTTATTTCACTAACCTGTTAATAGGTATGTTAATGATATGCAGGAACGCAAACTGCCCAATATAATGCAGGTACACTCTGAGAAAGTATATGAGACAGAACATGAGCAGAAGAACCCAGAAGTCTCGGGACCGCCACTGTGACAGACCAAGCTCTGAGAGCAACTGACGGAACACATACTGAACCTTCTCTTGGCTCTTGTGGTGGATGTGACCTTTTGTTGAAAAGGGTCGTCTGTTGATAAAAAAAAATTACAATTTGTTTATTAGCAAAAAAAAGGCTAAAAGGGAATACAAATACAAGAAATAGAAGTTGGTTTATTGTTGAAATATTAAAAAAAAATAAATGTTCTTACTGAACACCAAATGAGTGAGTTTCAAGTTGTTCCAGGTATGTCAGTTTCTTCTTGCGTTTTGCCGGATTCAAGAGGGCGGTCTTTGGTAGCATTGTATACAGTTTGTTCATGTACTCTGTAGCAGGTGGATGTGAGTGTTTCTAATTGAATGGAAAGAAAAGTGTGTTACTGGATATGAATATTCTTATTCATCCAGGTAGTATTAGGTCTAGAAAGATATCAATCTAATCCACTGGATAGGTCATGAAATGTTGATGTTTACTAAACAAGAAAGTCCAGTGGATTAGATTGATATTGATTGACACACAGATCTATTAAAAATAGTAAATTTTGGTAAAAATATTGTACACATCCTACCTTGTAATACAGTCCTGGTTCACCTCTAACTTGTGTAAAGCCATCAATTCGTTTCTTTACCACATCATCATCATCTGATTCAGAGTCACTAGAATATTGCTTGCCCATTTTGTCCATTAACTTTCGGGAACCTATCACAGTTGTGGGAGGGGCATCTCTCTTCATTCCACGGTACCGAAGACTTGCGGTATCGTCATCAAACTAAATGAGCAAAGAGAATAAATACAGATTCCACTTTTATATACACATATAGTGTCAACTGAGTTGTATACCATAAACTCAGTCAAACCGGACTACCTAAAAACATTTTCTTCAAAAGATTCCATTAATACTATTGCAATTAAAATCAGAAAAACCAGATATTGTGGAAAAATAGAAATTTTTGACTACAGCCCAAAAGGCATTGATGAGATGACCGAGAGAAAACAATTACTAAAGATATCTGGTTACTGTAGAACCTTAAAGAATAAAAATAAACAGGTGTATTGACAATTGGTCCATACCTTTCCAGATTTGTCAATTGAGTCACTGGAGTCCTTGAAGCTCATTGTCTCAATACTGGAGCTTAACTCATGTTTAGCTTTAGGCGAAGCTGTTGAGCTGGTGCTGGGCAAATCTTCAGCAGCCTCTGTGGCTAGCTCTACACTGTCAGCAGTTGAATCCTTTAAGTTTGCACTACCTAATTAAAAGTGAAAAATCACATCAGACAATAGAGTGCCACTACCCAAGCCTCATGAGAGACTTGATTTAGAAACCATGAATTGGTGGGTTGCTTTTTTTTGGATGGTGTGAATAAAATAAATAAAGAAATAAATAAAAGCCTGCAAAAAATGCATCTATGGTAAAAAAGCAAAAAACTGAAATGAAAAAAATATTTAAAGAAATATATCAATCATGCGCATTCTTACCTGCTTCTGATGCCATCTCTACTGCAGATCCTGATATAGGTTCCTCGCCATCCACTGCTTCCTCTGCTGTCTTCACACGGTCAGGGTGAGCTAGCATCTCAGAAGTAAACTGAAGCTCAATCTCGTACTCTTTCTGCCCTGCTAGATATCTGAATAATAAGCAAGAAAAAGTACATGTTAGCTTTTCCACTACACTAATCAAAGTAGCGTAAAACAACACTCAACAACCAGATACTTCCTCCTAATACATAGTTGCCCAGAGTGACCTTTTTACATATACGTCAAATATCAGCCAAAACAAGGTCAAGCTACTCCTCCGTTTTAATTGAAGCATGGAAAGGAATAATAGTAGGCTTTGAAAAACAGACTTTTATTTTTTGCTATTATAAATAGTTCTTGTAGCAGCTAGACATAATTTGCATTTAAATGTACATTGAATAATATGACATTATAGATCATCTATTTTAAATATGTAAAATAATCTCAACAAATTTGCTTTGTATAATGTAGATTTAAACTGTATATACCTTGGTAGCTTGACAATATCAAAGTAGATATTACAAAGCCAATGGTCAAGATCTGATGCAACCAGCTTCTCAATGGTTTCATGACGTTCAACCTGTGTGTCCATCTCACCACGCAACATTGGAGCTTTGTACCTGAAATCCAGATGAAATATTAAATATTTAAATTTGTTTATGCAATTTGCATATTACATGATTACAACTCAACTATATTACAATAGTTATGTTATCCCCTCCTAAATGACATGTATGTGTGCTAAAAACCTATGCCTTTTTAAGATGGAGCCCCATTAAATTTTCCTTTAACTATTTGGCAAAATAAAAGCAGCAATTATTTGCGAGACCAATTTCACAATCAGATCGTAGAAAGGTCAACATGAATTTACTAATCAGATACTATAGTGCATGTCCATTGAATGAGAATGCTAGTACAGTATATATTAGCACACACAATTACAGATTATGCAAGTTCTTTATTTTAATTATAACAGTATAAATATAAACTTTTAAATTTGATTTCACAAAAATATTTCTCTAATCAGAACCTTACCTTCCTTCCACAATGTTGAACTGAGCATCACAAATAGGGAAGACACCCCAAGCAACTACTTTGTCAACAGGCAGGAGAGATCCCCTCAGGAGAAACAGTTCAAACATAAACACCATTCCTGGACGGATATCTGGTTTTGATGGGCACACGGTGAATACACTTTGATCAATCTAAATAAGTCAAGTCAAGTATCATTTATTATCATTTGTTTTAAAGCCCCATTCCCTACGTTTTTTAGATGTAATTTAAGATCACAAACTATATTTAATGTAAAAATAATACTATATGGTCCTATTGCGATAACTTTTTTCGTCTTTAAACGGTTAAAAATGTGAAAAATAAGTCGATTTTAATAATTATAGCGGCCCGCTATAAATCCCAAAATGCATTGCGCGCGGATTGATATTTTTGTTTTTCACCTGTAATTCGCCCACTTTTCGATCGATCGTGAGGCCAAAACAAATGGAAGACTCCTAACTTTTCAGCGAAAATACCGGGTTTTCCCCAATTTGTATCAACGGAGTCTGGCAAAAATAGAAAGACAATTAATGCAGCAACTATACAACGTCAGGCTAGGTATATAGCTAGCGTACGATGTTCGCACGTTACCGATGTTTACCAGCTAGGCCTACAAAACCAAGCCTAGCCAGGCTAGGCCTAAGACCGTCCACGAGAGGTCGATCGCCGCGAGGTACTTAGGTAGTGCATTGTTTCTCACTTTTTATCATAATTTACCATAAAACGTACATTTAAGACAAGGAATGACATGGTTTAATGTTTTTAAAGTGATATATATGTATTATTTTCCAAAAAACGTCCAAAATTGCAGGGAAGGGGTCTTTAAGAAAAAACATAGAAATTCTGTTTGCTCTGTTGGCGGAGCACAATATCCAACGGACACAACACGACCTCAAAAACAATAACATTACAAAAAAGTGTCTACATTATGTTTAAGGCTCTAATAGCAATCAATAAATAAATAAATAAATAATAAATAAATAATAATAAACAGATGTTAAAGCTGTATTGTCCCTTTGACTAATTCCAACAATTTTTTTTTTTTTTATTTCGAAAAAAAGTGGGTCATTTTGAAGTATCATAATAGTTATTAACTTTCACCAAAAATTAGTCAAAAAAAATATAATTTAACCGAAATACAGATGTTTTTTTGTTCAAAAAATAACTTTGACTTCCAGTCAAAGTTTTCAATCAAAACATATCCCATAATGCAATGCGCTTGTTTGGCTACTCTGTATGCATAATCATAAAACTTCCTCGCGATCTGTGTGAAAACACCTTCTCAACCGTGATGAGTTGTAAACAATCCTAATTAGCATCATGCATAATGCATACTCATGGTTTGAAATCTTTGTTTACTTTCGCTTGCGACGATTTCTCAGACGAAATGTAATCTAATTAATTTACCTGTTAATTACGTAAACTGTTGTTTTTGGCTCGAATTTTCGACTTAAAGTGAATAGCTTTAATATTACTTTGATATGGCCAATTTAAATTTAGAATTTTTTTTTTTCATTTTTTGTGTTTCAAGGGACAATACATCTTTAAGGAAAAATAAATAAAAATTAGTCAATTCAGAGAACAGGGGAAGAATTTAAAATCATTAATAAATTGACATGTCATGTAATATAATGCAGATACCCGACTTTGTATTTGTTTAATGTACAAACTGGCCAATTTATCATTTGTGCTCAGCATTAGCTTTGCACTTAGAAGAATATAAATGACAAGATATCGGATAGATAATATTATTGTTGTAAGCAAAAAATATATAGTATAATTGTTCACCGACACACAACAGTAAAATCATGATATAAGAGAAAAGGAGGAATGTTAAAATGTACCGTCATTTCTACATCAGAAAAGTGTCCGCCATGATGTAGGGGCAGTGTAGCACCACCCCATTCCTGACCTCGTAGGTTTGACCATCGCTGGACGTGTCCTCCCAGTCTGTTGTACATAGAAGTCATAAGAACATATCGACCACCTAAAAACGAAAAAAATAATATCTAATAGTGTAAAAACTGAAAAGATTTCATAAAAACTCATTACAAATGGTTGTAGCCTAACAACTTTAAAACAAAACTTTTTTTTAGTTATCCGCTTGGTAGAGCGGATAACTCCTTGTTATTGTATGAGATCAATATTTTTGGTTATCCGCAACTTTAAGTTGGGGATAACCCTTGTGATTGTAAATATCTTTTTTTTCATCATCTTCTTCTTTGTTATTCTTCTTTCTTTCCCGGATTTTTGTGCGTCGCATATCCCATATTGCTTGTGAACATAACTTTGTATAACTTTGTCAAAAGATTGACCTGTAGCTGTAGATGTGCAAGAAACTTCGTTATATGACGTTAGAGTCGCGCAGCGTAAGTTACGCACGATTTTATGAATTTCAATGATTGATCATAGATTATAAACCAAAAGTCATTTTGTTTTGACACTTAGTGAAAATTTAAGTCATATCAAGGGCAAACTTTCTATGGTTTAAAAATGACATGTTTCACAAGAAGTTACGCGCGCATGCGCATTTAAAATTAAAAAATGCGCAAAATTAATTTCCAATCAACTTTCTATGCTGATCATGACATTTTGAGCATGTCAAAAATTCCCACGCGCGCGAAACAATTTACGCGTAAGGTGCGCACGGAGCATGAAAATCATGTGTTTTTTTCTTGAATTATGATTTTACAGCCTTTCTTAGTCATTTAAAAAAAGATTTACATCATTTCAAATTAAAATGACGTCATACGAACACGTTGATTTACACCATTTGCGCGCGTTTTAGTTGCAAAAGTGACAACATATTGTCAAAATTAAGCCTTTTTTTAATCTATTATAGCTCCTCAGGATCATCCACGACCCCCAATTTTTAAAATTTAATATGTAAGCAGATATGTTGTAGATATGAATTCATGCAGAACCTTTACCACTCAGATGTTATGACGTCATCGTATGGCCACACGAATGTAAAATATAGGATTTTTTACCCCTTTCGTTATTGCTCATCACATTCAACGAAGCGCATCTCGCTTATACGTATTCCATTTTCCCCGAAATTGTAATATTGTCTACGTCAATCAACTATCTTTCGCATGAATTAAAAATATTTTAATTTTTATGACGTCATCATGTCTAAAAACGTAAATAACTTGGGTCACTTATTTTCATCTTTACAGTAAATTTCAATCTGTTATAGCTCGTCAGATTAAAAAGTGATAATCATGATTAAAACGTTTTCTGGAAGCTATTGGATTGTAGATACGAATTGATGTGAATATTTTGCCAATCAGATGTTGTGACGTCATCATATGGCAAGTTGAATTCAAAAAGTCATATTTTCATCTCTTGCGTAAAAGTTCATTGCGTTTAAACGAGAGCGCATCTCACTTTTACTTTCCCAAAATTCTTCAAATTTGTTTTAATGTAATTATTTAGATAATTATCTTCTAAAATTGTTATCTTTATATGTCAATTTGATGATGTCATCGTGTTAATAATTGGATTTAAAAGATGGGTCTCGTAATTGTGTCTATGCTACACTGTATAACATATACAGTTTATTCTGTAAAATACTGTAATATGGTGTATGCTACATAATAGGTACAACTCAGCACTGTAAACATATTTATTTCATGTCATAGGATGGCATAATAATTGTCGAGGTTCATATAGTAAGTATGTGCATGTTGCGTTTGCGCGGATAACCCGAACTCGTCAAAGTGACGAGTTCAAATCTAATTTTTCTGTATTATGCTTCTTTCCATCCTTCCTTTTTGTGAGTCGCGTTTTTCTAAAATGTGTAAACATAATATTTCATAACTTTTGACAGCATATGGGCATTTACGTGAAGTTGTGCACCTCCTATTTTTGAATGACGTCATAGTTGCGCAACGTGACTTTTATGAATGAATTTCAATGATTGAACATAGATTAAAAACCAAAAGTCATTTAGTATTGACACTTGGACAAAATTTAAGTCATTATCAGGGGCAAACTTTCTACGGATTAAAAATGGCATGTTTCACAAGAAGTTACGTGCGCACGCGCATTTAAAATTTCAAAATGCGCAAAATTAATTTCTAATCAACTTTTTACGCATTTCATGTCATTTTGAGCATGTCAAAAATTCCCACGGGCGCGCAATTTTTTACGCGCGCGGTGCGCACGTAGCGTTAAAAACATATTTTTTTCTCTTGAATTATATTTTTCAAGCCTTTCCTAGTAATTTTGAAAACAATTTAGACCTTTTCCAGTTTAAATAACGCCATACGAACACGTTGAATTAGACAATTTCTGCGCGTTTTTTATGAAAAAGCTTAAAAAATCATCAAAATAATGTCTTTTTTTAAACAGTCATAGTTTCTAAAGTAAACCGTGAACCGTTTATTTTTATTACAAAATCTAGAAGCTGATGAGTTGTAGATATCGGATCATGCATCGATAAGGCTAAAAAAACATTGTGACGTAATCGTATGGCCACACGAATGTAAAATATAGGATTTTTGTCTCTTTCGTTATTGCTCATCACATTCAATGGAGCGCATCACGCTTATCTGTATTCCTTTTTCTCCTATATTTATATATTGTCTAGGTCAATCAACTTTCTTTAGCATGAGATAAAAATATTTTAATTTTTATAACGTCATCATGCCTAAAAATTTTAATTACGTGGGTCATTAATTTCATCTTTACAGTAAATTTTAATCTGTAATAGCTCGTAAGAAGAAAATGTGATAATCACGTCTAAAACGTTTTCTGGAAGCTATTGGATTGTAGATACGAATTCATGTAAACATTTTGCCAATCGGATGTTGTGACGTCATCATATGGCCAGTTGAATAAAAAAAGGCGTATTTTCATATTTTGCGTAATAGTTCATCACATTTAAAAGGGTGCGCATCTATATTTTACGTATTCAAATTTCTTCTACACGTTAATATGTTGTTCCTGAGATAATTTCCTTCTGAAATTGATATTTAAGTGTTTCATTTTGATACCGTCGCCATGTTAAAAATTGGAATAAATGGCGGGTCCCGTAATATCACCTATCCTACACTGTATGTAATATGTATACAGATTATACTGTTTGCATGTATATACTATATGACACAAAATTGACAGAATTCAGCACTAACAGCATATCATATTCTTCAATTGTTGTCATAATGCCATAATCTTTATCTGTGTGCAATATTCCAACGTATGACGTGCACGTGGCGTTTGTCGTTGTGCGGATAACTAACTCGTCAAAGTGACGAGTTTCATGTCTAGTTTATTTTCTTCTTGGAAAACCTAAATACAATACTAATGTTTATTCACTATAAAAATAATATAAATAATCTTGAATCATTTACCTTAAAATAGTTTCTTTATGTTCCATTAACAATTTTAAAAGTTATGTTAATTGTTATTAATGGTGATTATCAAATGTAAAAAATAAATCATATTAACGTGTTTGTCTAAACATGCAATGAGACGTTGTCTGGCCACATAAAAACAACTGCATACCTGGAAGCTTGTCTTTGACTCCCCGGAGGCACTTGAGTTTAACCTGCACTGGTTGTGGAGTCTTTGTCCAGTCAACTTTCCATCTGCGACCCTTTGACCCGCCATACTGACCGTCTGATATCATCAGATCACCATACATTGTCTAGTGATAAAAATAAATTGTTAATTTTAAAATAACCTTTTTGTTGATTGATGCAAAGCAAATTATTGTTGACTAACTTATCATTTGAAGTGTGGGGGCATGAAAAAGCTTTTAAAAAATAGCATTAGGCATTTCTCTCCCTTAGCAGAATCAGTCCATTTCACCCGGGTTTTTGAAAAAATCCGGGTAATAAATCTTGGTCTGTTTTAAACAATTTACCAGTTCTGATTGTTTATCTTGACACACATGGGAGGCCACTACAGAAATTGCTGAAAACCATGTAGGAATTTTCATGAGCTGTCCAGGTGACCTTGTTGTAAATGACCTAATAGTACCCTTGGGTTGTATTTGATGGGCAGTTAATATAATCAAATTACAATTGTGTGTTTTATGGGCTGACAGGCCTGTGGACCATTTTTGCTAAGGGAGAGTTTTGCCTCATGGACTATAAAGGCCAATTTACACAGACAAGTGGTAACAGTAATAAAAATATAGAATCTATCTTATTCCTTATGATCATTTACACAACGTGGAATGGACAGTTTCCACTCAGGATCGATACAAATTCTATGTGGGACAAGCTATGCGATTTTCCGCTTACCGTTACCACTCGTGTAAATTGGTCTTTAAGCATGTTTTTCAGTCGACGTTATTCGACGCTATCGTCGTTGATCGTTAACAGTTCAACGACGATCGTTTGAAAACAATCAAGTTGAAATGATAAGGATAGCGAGTACCTTTTCCTGTAAATCGTTAACATTTCAATGTTTACGTAGAAGATCGCCGATTATTGTTAACGATAGCGTCGACTAACGTCGACAGGAAAACAGGCTTTAATGTTTAAAAATGGCAATCTCTATTATACAATAATATAATCTATAGATATACAGTTTACAAAGAGAATGAATTGTCAACATCAAGTCGGCTATTTTAAAGAAATTCTTTCTGTGTTTAGGGTCCTGTCACTGCAGCGAAAAAATAACTGGTTATTAATTGTGTGAATAAATTGGCAGCAGAAACAAGACACATTTTCAGTAACCGGTTCAAACACCTAATCGAATCGGTGTTTAGAACACCATTTAATAGGTTATGCTGTGCAACTTTTAGCTGCAATGCAAATAAGTTATTTGATTGATAGTTTCTGACCTTGAGTAACTACACTGCAGTAACATTTAATTGACTGCCAGAGCCCATTGCATTTTGGTTAATGAATGACTAACTGATTTAAATGGTTATTTAGGAGCAAAAATTAAGCATAAATTATATTTTAAATTTGTTTTTAAACAAACGGTTTATTCGGACCCAAGGAAAAGTTAAATGCAGGGTTATATACCCTTAACCTTTTAGTACGCAATCACTACGGTATAGTAATTGTGTTAAATAAGAGGTAGATTTCAAATCAATACCTTGACTTCTCCTTTACGTATAGCTAGAGACCTCTGCAGTTGGCTTTCTGCCTTCTTGAAGGTTTTATGTAACTGGTCATGTTGAAGTCTTTCTTTCTGAAGCCCAAGTTCCTATAGTTGACAAATGGCAGAATGAGAGATCAGTCAAGCATAAGAGAAATGTTTGTACGCAATGCACATTTGTTCCAAACTTAAATTACAATAAGCTCCTCTAGAAAAGCTACAAACAACTTTCAAAGAATAATCTGTAGATGAAAAAACATTTCTAACATCTCATAGAAAGACAAATGTATTGACATTGGTAGTTTATGAATATTGAATAAATATTATAACAATTTTCTACTGACCTCTCTCCGGGCTAATTCCTTTCTTCGGTCTTTCATAACAGTCATGACATGTTTCTTAGCGTGCTCTTCTCGTAATAAAATCTCCTCCTGACGTTTCTTAGCGACGGAAGCTTCCTGCTGCTGGTATAAAATATGTTCATCTCGTAGTCGTCTCTCTTCCTCCTACAATCATAAAAACAAAATTGAAGTAAGATCATTGTAAGAAGTTCAAGTGAAGATGATGATCTGCAGAGATTTGAGGAGGCATCTCAGATCTGCTCTTTTATGCAAAAAAAATCAGGTGGTAGAATTCAAAGGTATTGTTTGCTGAGGTTTAAAGCTCTGTCTACACTATATATGCCCAAATATGGTAGTGATATGAAATCATCATGTCCATATATGGGCATATGGCATTTTCACATAAAGTTTGATAGTATAGACAGAGCTTAAGACATTAAAGAGGCAACCAGAGCCAAATCACAAAAACATTTTTCAATAAATTTCATTCATTTATAAGAAAGTGGCGTTTTTTACTATTTCATTAGGGAGTTTTCGCAATCTTACGAATACGATAACGAAAACGGATACGTCACACACACATATTCCTTTTTTGTAAGCCAGTAAAAATCTGTTTCGTATGGCAATGAAATATTGAGGGCACCGTCCAAAATATGACTGCGGTAAATTTGAGCGAATCGCAGGTACGTGTTGCTTGGTGCTTGGCTGCCTAGGCCTAGCATAACATCAAAGCGAATGAGGACTTTAAAAACTGCTATTTATCAAAATTGACCTGGCATTTTAGTAAATTACTTTAGTAAATTACTTTCAATAAAAGTATAATTATTTTATAATCATGAATCCTTCCTGATTCAAATGCAAAATGTGCAAAATAGATCAAAAACTATACTCGTTTTGTAGTTACGAATATGGTGGTGATGGTGATATTCGTCAACACGAATACGCCTTACGAATATGAAATGGGGATCAGCTCAAAAGTTTCACAAATGTGTGATGTATCCGTTTTCGTTATCGTATTCGTAAGGTTGCGAAAACTCCCTATTAATCCAAAACAACACACAAATCAAATAACGTACCTGAACTTCTTCTAAAGAAATATTGCCAATCATGAGAACATCATTATGTACATTGTCTTCAAACTCTTTGATGTAAGGATCGATACCTTCTTCCTCCATCCTCAAACGCAGATCTTCAATGAGCTTGTAATTCGGTTTGTGTTCTGGTTGTTTAAAGAGGGACAGTGGTTCTGTCTCCGCTTCTAAATCCGATTCTCCTCCATCCAATGTGCCCATCAGGTGGTTTAAGTCAGGTAGATCCTTGTTTGGTGGTTCTAGTAAAAATCATAATGACATTTTTAAATGTGTGAAATCTATGAGAAGTAGAATAGAGAAAGGTAGCAGAATCAGTGTTTTGTACATTATCAGAGAGCAATGTGAACAGACATTTGATAGCAGCTATACAACATGAAGGGAATCTTAGGAAAAACAACATTTTTGTATACATTGTTCACACCTATGTACAATTTAGTGGAATTAGGCTGCAAGACACATGTTATTTCTCATACACTGAAATGTGATGATTTAAACAGTATTCCTGGTCAAGAGTAAACCATCTCAATCAACTTAAAAGGTTTAGTGGTCAAACTCTCCTGAAACACAATTACTGTAATCATGGTTATCAAGTGTCACAATGTATTCTGAAGACTGCAAGAACTTACCATAGTTAAACTCTTCATCAGATTCAAACTCCAAGCCATAGTCTTTGGGATCAATACTATCAAAATCTCTGTTTTCATATTCTACTGGTGTCCCCTTCCTCAAAGGTGTCCCGGTTCTCATTGGGGTTCCAGACCTTGTTGGTGTTTCTGTTCTCACAGGTGTCCCAGACCTTGTTGGTGTCCCCATTCTCATTGGTGTTCCAGATCTTGATGGTGTTTCTGTTCTTACTGGTGTTTCCATCTTCTGCTCCATTCCATCAACTGCTATTGGTTCCATGTGTGGGTCCTCTGCATTGTCCATTCCTTCTGTATTAATTCCATCTGGTGCTTCTGCAAAGTCTGAAATAAAATTAGCAATACTGTCAATGATCTGGAAACAAACACTATGACTACTCCCAGATAGTAAAATGAATTAAAAATCTGACCAAAATTTAATCTTCTGCACTGCACATATACTACTCTGCTAGTTTGGACTTACGTTAAGTGTTAATTTTAACAGGGCTCTATATATAGGCTTAAAGCATTTTATAAAAGGGGCTGTCACTCTTACATGATGTGCAGTGTACTGGTTTATAAGGTTTAAATTGAAATTAACTCTCTACAAAAAAGTGATGTGCTTAAATATGGTAGTGATATGCCCATATATGGTAGTGATATGACATCATCCTGTTTATATATGGGCACATCAGGGTTTTTCACAT
The DNA here is from genome assembly GCF_964355755.1 of Antedon mediterranea. Classification (NCBI taxonomy): domain Eukaryota; kingdom Metazoa; phylum Echinodermata; class Crinoidea; order Comatulida; family Antedonidae; genus Antedon; species Antedon mediterranea. The sequence goes on along the minus strand of NC_092670.1, from coordinate 33,489,716 downwards.
AAAGTTTGATAGTGTTGACAGTGGTTTAGAATCACTTACCATTGTCTTCACCCTGTTGATTTCCACCAGAATAAAAGTGGATACGCTTCTTTGAATCTTTTACAACCTTTGCTTTGTCATCACCCATTTCAATAATGGTTTGCTCCGTAGTAACCTTATCAGAATCTGTTGGTGACTTTCTTGCAGGAAAAGCAGTATCTTCAATGGCAACTTCTTTAACTAAGTCTGTAGTATCTTCTTGGAGGGCAGTTTCTTGGATCACAGCTTCTGTCACGGTAGGCTCTGAACGTACGGAAAATGTTTCCTTTTGAGAAATTGTACGTGCTGGAAATTGTGTGGCATCTGGAGATAGTCTTTTATAGTCCTGAACTGCAGACTCTATTAAACAAGACACAATTACATGTTAATTTCACAAAAAAAAATAAAAAAAATTCATTGATTGCTTCAAACTAAACTTAAAAATGTATTTACCCCTACTAATATATTTAGTATCTTGGATCACAGCTGTTTCCCTTTGAGGAATTTTATGTGTAAATTCTGTAAATTGATGAAACAAATAAAAATAAGAATTTAAATAAACTATATATAGTACATAGAATGGTGAAAATTGCCATAAATTTAGGTAATTTAGTGTCTTCATACCTATTTCAAACAAGAACAAAATTACATGTATTTACCTTCATCATCTAATCCAAGTTGAACTGCAACACTTTCATCTGTAAATTAATAAAACAAAACCTACTTTACATTTTTTTTATACCTAATATAGGCTAGGCCTATAGCTAGCATACGATGTTCATACGTTTACCACTCTTTACCAGCTAGGCCTACATAACTAAGCTAGGCCTAGAAACGTCTACGAGAGAACTTTCGACGCAAGGTTCATTGTTTTTCTCTTTTTATCATAATTAACCTTATAACGCACATTTAAGACAAGAAATGACCTGGTTTAATGTTTTTAAAGTTATAATATATATATACTGATGTGTTTATATATATATGCATTATTTTTACAAAACATCAACAATTGCAGGTCTAGTGTCTTTAACATTCAGGAATCCCCATTTACATAACTTCAGGGCAAAATTTCCATTAGGAAAAAAGGCATCTATCATTTCTTAAAACGGTGCAAATCTAGTTTACCTCCACCAGCCACTCCAAGTTCATCTGGAAAATTGTCTTCTATTGAATAAAAAAAAATATGATAAGGAATCAGTTTATGTTTTCATAATTAAAATAGCAGTGTACCTGTAATTAAAAATTGCTATAATATGGGTTATCTAATATTGGTGGGTTTTAAAGCTTGAAGCATATTAACAATAAGTGCTTTCTTGAAGAAAAATATTGGATCACTACATTTTGGTCTTCAAATATGATAAGGAATCAGTTTATTTTTCATAAATAAAATAACAGTGTACCGTTAGTACACTATTAAAAATTACCATATGGTTTATCTGATATGGGTGGGTTTTAAAACCATGAGGCATATAATAATAAGTGCTTTCTTGAAGAAAAATACTCAATTTCAAGATAAATTAAATACTGTAGGGCCTAGTATGTTGATAGGAGAAAAGCGACAAATTAATGAACCTTTTATTTGTACTACATTTTCAATAGTAGTTGCTCTCTTCTTTCCTTTCCCCTTTTTTCCTTTCTTTGGTGGCATGATTGCTACATTAGTCTCTCTCCAATATCAGCTATTACATAACAGCCTACATATATAAAAAAAATTAAAATTAAGTAATTTGAAAAAGTTCATCCGCCTAGAGCTACAGACAGTAGTCTAGTCTAGTAGTAGTAGTTTCTATACTAACTACAAATCGCGTCGTGCGCATGTTTGGCAACCATGACTAGTTACAATCAGTTCCAGTGCTCGCTCACTGGTTCCACTCAGTTCTGTTCCTGTCAGTTTTTCGAAAGTCGACATTAAGCTTTTTTGTGCAACTAGTTCCTTTCAGTTGAGTTGAGTTCCATACGCCGACGTAAGCATATACCAGTAACCAGCAGCAACAATGCATCAACCAGGAATATATCCACCAGGTGTGCTATTTACCTTAACTCAAGATTAAAAAGTCAACCATAAGCAGAGAATGTAACTCGCAAAGCAAAGCAAGTCCATTATTTCTCGGTTGACGAGAAGTTCTCTATAATGAATATCTAGGCCTAAAAATAGGCTACTTACAAATCATGGATTGTAGTGTAGCCTATCTATACTAGGCCTAGGGGCATAATTATTAATAGGCTACTAGCCTAGAGTCTAGACCTACGCCCTACTATATGCCAAGGCCTAGTAGTAGGATAGTAAAGTTACTAGGCCTAGACTAGCCGGATTACGGTCGAAGCGGCCGCCAACTAAAGCGGCCGCTAGTTCAATAACGGTAATCTGTATGGAACGCCGTGTGCGCTTTGATTGTCGTTGTTTTGTAATCTTTGATCGTCATTGTTTCGACAGGTTTTCTTTACCTCGGACGTAAATAACAATCTACATTATTATGTAATTTATTCTCTTTTTTTTTACAGATTGAATGTGATACGCGTACGTTCTTTTAAACGAAATGGCGAATCGATGATTACTTATTTTAACTGTTCTAAATGATATACATAATATGTTTAATAAAGTCTATAAAATACATTGTGGTGTTTATATTGTATATTAATATAATATAATAATAAGCCAATTATTAAGAATTATATATAAATAAACCAATCAATAAAGTATATCAAAATATATAAATATATTAATAATTAAAAATATTTGTTATTGTATATTAATTAATTAATAAAGTAACTATTGTAGTGTTCGCAATCATAATTTAATTACAATAACATGATGACAGCAATTTATTTAATATCCTACACTATTTTATTACTTCAGATATTTAAATATTGATCAATTGAAAATGAGTTTTAAATACTTAAATAAGATGAAAGTGTCTGTTTGATACGGTAATTAATTACGCGAATTTCTGCTAATAACGCGACTGACGGCCAGCAATAGTGCTGCTGCACATTAGGTGCGCGTCCCATGTTGCTTTATTGAAAACACAAACAATGTATTACAATGGAATAACACTTAAATGTATAACACACCCTATTACTAATAATAAAAACCAAGATTCGATAGTACAGTATGTAAATGAGATATAAATATTCGGCAATTCCGTACGTAAATTATTATTGCAATACTGTATAAAGATTCGATAGTATGTAAACAAGATATAAATATTCGGCAATACCGTACGTAAATTATTATTTAATGCAATACTGTATAAAGATTCGATTAAGTCTGTAAATGAGATATCAAGATTCGGCAATACCGTACGTAAATTATTAATGCAATACTGTATAAAATTCGATAGTTAAATGTAAATGAGATATAAATATTCGGCAATACCGTACGTAAATTATTATTGCAATACTGTATAAAATTCGATAGTTAAATGTGAATGAGATATAAATATTCGGCAATACCGTACGTAAATTATTATTGCAATACTGTATAAAATTCGATAGTATGTAAATGAGATATAAAGATTCGGCAATACCGTACGTAAATTATTATTATTGCAATACTGTATAAGGATTCAATAGTATATAAACGAGATATAAAGATTCGGCAATACCGTATACGTAAATTGCAATACTGTATAAGGATTCAATAGTATGTAAACGAGATATAAAGGTTCGGCAAAATATATTTCGATATATGTATTAGTTAATAGTAAATACAAATAAAATATACATTTATTTATCGGCAGGCAAACTTAATTATTATAGAAATATAAAGATTTGATAGTACATGAGTTGGCTTATATTTATTTAGCTGTAACTCAACTCGCCATAGGCCATGGCGTTGACAACGACAATCAAAGATTAAAGCGCACATGGCGTTCCATACAAATGACGATATTAAACTGGCGGCCGCTTTGGTTGGCGGCCGCTTCGACCATACTCCGACTAGCCTAGGCCCTAGTTATTATTACTAGGCTATTATTAGTAGGCTATCTACTAGGCCTAGCTAGCCTAGTAGGCCCTAGCTAGGTAGGCCTAGCTAGTAGCTAGTAGGCCTAATAAAGTAATATATAAGATTAGCCTAGATAGCCTAGCTACTAGGCTAGGCCCTGGAGGTAGTCCTCGGACAGGTCTAACTAGGCCTAGCATATTAGTCCAATCTGGCCTAGCTAGAGGGCCAGGCCTCGGTCCTAATGCACTTTCGCACCACACTCTCGAGTTTACAAAATTAAAAACATTCACCCGCTGCGCGACGGTGATGATCGATGGTGAGTGACCGTCGTGAAGTTTTATGCCCAGTATTATTACGTGCGAAAAACTGCAGTAGGCCTAGCGTCCTTCTACTCGTGGTGAGTAATAATATAATCCCTTAATATTACTCAACAATTCCACTTGCAAAATAATCCGTATTTCCTCCTAGGTAATTAAATATTTAAGTTATTCATAATAAATAATGCGTACTTACCACTAAATCGGCCATCTTGTTTGGTATCACCCAAAGCGACAGTGACGTCAATAACGTCAAAATGATTTCCGAGCGGTATAGCGCCACCAATTATTGTGTACATGGAAACTTCTAAAAAAATGAACTCTGTTTGGCCATATAGTCAATATTGACTATGGTTTGGCCTGGTTGAGTAATTTTTAGTTTCATTAACAAATAAATAGTTAAGTTAATTATATAAATTATATAACCACCCATTGATGCTATATGAATAGACTATGCACATGCATGTGAAACAATTCACGCAACAATTAGTAAATAAATTCCTGACATTGCAATTAATTCAAGTTAAACATGGTATGAGCAAAAAGAAATACTACTACTACAGCAGCATCTTCACACCCAATAAAAAGAATTTTTATAGGAAAGAAGATTCAGAATTGTCATTTTATACCAGGACGAGATTGAAACTTTTCGACAGCCAAGATTTCAATCTGCGATAGAAACAAATCTTATCCAAATTATCCGAATTGGTATACTTTATGAAGTTTTGAATATGCATCATTTTTATATCTTTATTAGAATTGACTTTCATTTTCACTCTCCTAAAATTATTATCGGCTATTCTTCTAAAATAAAGTAGAATACTGTAGTTGTCAATGAAAAATGAACAGTAGGCCTACATAGAAAATAGACTACTGGTGAAACAATGCAAAATAGATGAAATGATGAAGTTGATGAAGTTTCATGCATGGTTGACCATGTCGATAATCATTTCCATGTAATTTTCTAGCGACTGACAATTTATAATTGTTATTTAAACTCTAGAACACCCCTATTAAAGGAAAACTTTCTTTTGAAAGTGAACAAGAGCAATATAGGTTTTAACATTTGGCCAACTGCTATTCAGGTAAAGTTCCAAAGTTGTTCTACAGTAATCTCTCAAAGATGATCACTGGCCTAGCAGCTATGAGCGCTTACTGGCTAAACCCAGGGGCCCCAGAGCTTCTTAAAAGGCCCAAAGGTATAGCCCCAAGAGTGCTGAACCTGGGGAATTCACGCCCTATGTTACGCCACTGGATATGATGGTAATAACTTACATTCGATGGATTTCATTTGATTTTTCTTTTATTTCTATAATAAAATACTTATTGTTTAAATAATTATTAAGGTTATTTGATAACAAACAACAGTACCATTAATTCTTTTGAAATGCAAACAAAAATATCTTTTTGTTTGGTTAAACATACTTTTTGCATGTTTCTAAAATGATTTTGTTCTTAAGGTATTGGAAAATTAGTGGAAGAAAATTTGGTATAAGATAAAATTATTTGCATTTGAAGTCAAATTCTGGTTCTGTATGTTCATACTACCTCATAACAATTTTAACAATCAACTTAAAATATAAACAACTTAACATTTAACAACAATTTGTTTACCTTTATTACTTTATGTAAAAAATATACATTTGGAAAAATAACATAAAAACAATCATAAAATATCAAAACACGAGGATTTAAAAAATACAAGTGGAACTTGTGTTGCATGAAAAAGCAGATTAGGGACAGGGCAGTTACTGCATTAAATCAAAATAAGCAGTAACTACACATTTCTGCAGTAATTTCAAAGCTGTTATACAGCAGTTATAATTTTCAGCAGTCATTTTTACTGCATTAATACTACTGCAGTTACTGAAGTAAGCATATTGTTATAAACAAATAAATGGAATATGTTGCTATAATATATTTTTCTCTTCATGTATATCTCTGCAGCAAAAATTACTGCAGTAACTGCAATAGGCTTGTTTTGAAACAGCTTCTAAATAAAATCACACATACAATAACATCTTTTGCATCCAAATGTTACTGTTTTAAGTATACTTTTAAAAATACATAATTAAAACAAACCTCTTACTAAATACTGTTGTTCCAAATTTTACTCTAATAAGGTTAAAGGTCACAAATTAGAATGTATTTTGTCTTTATTAGCTAATACTTAATGAATAATCATACACCTTTATATAAAAAATGCCAAATATAAAAACACACTCTCTCAGTGTCACTCGGTCAAAACATAGTACAAAACCTCTTGCTCACTTTTTATACAAATAATGATGTCCATTTCTCATCACACAACACACAACAAAAAAAGCAGTTGCTGCTTTCTTTAAAAAATCAAAAAAAAATCAATAAAACTCTGAGATTAAAATCTGGAATGGAAAGTCTAAAATATTTATCTTGATTTCATAAATTTTTACAAGAATAAATGCAGATATTTATTTGCTTTGAAATTAAAATAAAAGGGCTGTGTTCCGTTTTAGTTCTTCTAAAAACTCAAAAGAAATCATTAACTTCTAACATAGCTTTCCTTATTTCCTTAGCAATCTATTGTTAGGAATTTGCTTCTGGACAATCAAACACTTCCTAAACTAAATTGTGAATCATACGTGACCAATGGATTCTGCTTTTAAACAAAATCAAACACTAACAGATATTTACTTTATTTCTTTAACATTCTATAATTAGGATCTTTTACTGACAAAATCACATAAAACTCCTCAGTACAACTATTAATTCATTTTGACCAATAAAAATGTGTTGCTGGCAAATCAAATCTAACACAAATTAGGCCTAACTTTTCATATTTTCATGGCATCCTACTGTTAGGATATTTTACTGACCAATCAAACACTTCCTAAGAAAATGATGCATCATACGTGACCAATAAGATTCTGTTGTAAACAAAATCTAACACTAACAATAACATTCTAAGAACTTTCCTGCCGACTATATTAGCCTGGACGGTAGATTATTCAAATAGTTTCTTTTACAACTCAACATTCAACTCAGTCTGGTTGGTTTGAATATCATTCCAACGATACTAGCACATTATTTTATAATTTAAAACAATTTAAAACATTCTTTCGATACCCTCTTTTACCCTATCCATGAACGCAACAACATAAATACTGCAAACTCTTTTTTGTTACACACACAGTTAAAGCTATAAATATTATAATCTTCTCATCTCTCACGGTCATGATGGTTTACAGCCATCATTTACTAGTTCAATTTGTCGGTATCGGCGGCGAAAGTTACCGACCGGGTCTTGATAGAGTTGCGGATCTAACCGCATCTGAGAGCGGGTTAGCGGCATTGTGCCAAAGTTTTCTGCAAATAGATTCATACAGTTTTGTCTCTGTAGAAAGTGGTCTGGCGACCTCCACGATGATTTTCCTTTTGGATCGTCGCCCATTAAAAGCTGTTTGTAACACTTTCTCTGTGATACTTTGATGGGTGGAAGGTGGGTCACACTCGCAACTAAGAAGTTCATTAAAATGTCTTCACAATTATTTATGCTGTTCACGTGATCCAGCAAAACTTTCGGCAGAGTCTCGCTATACAGATGGTGGTAGTACCTACAAATAAATGAAACAAAAAACAAACTTAAGAGTTTTACCTCTACAAATGTACAGTTGGAAGGAATTACAGTACTGCGGTAGCATTTTAATATAAAATACTACAGTAAATTCAACATATACTGCTCTGTAAGTTATTTAATATATTACATATTTTTAATAGACAGTGAAGGAACTGAAACTATGGTACATTATAACATTGAGGAATTAGTTTAAGTGTATACAACAACATAATTATTATAATGCATTGCATGCGCATAAGTGGAGTAGCGGTTAAGACAGTGGAACCGTAATCCATAGCCGTAGAGTGTAACATCGGAATGGGTTCGAGGGTCACTTGCTTCATGGTTCTGGTGGTAGATAAAGACTATAAACCATAGGTCTAGTGTACACACATTGCTCGTGAAAAGTGCATAATAAAACTTTCGAGACAAGTAGGGGTTATCCCGGTGTACTAGTTCACAAACAGCCACTGACGTGGACAGATGAGAGAGCGCCTTAATGTGGCTGCACTGGCGTGACCCTTAGGGGAGAAGCATGTAGTCGACAGCACCATGAGAATGATTCATTCGTCGGAATTGGCACTATACAAGATCTGGTATATTATTATCATTATTGAATTACAACTCTGTTGGGATAGAGGTGTTTATGGATTTATGATGGAATATGGTATGATTATAGGTCATTATGGTGGGCCCCCTAAAGGAACATCAAATAAACAATTTTGTGCTATAATAAATTGAATATTTAATTGTTATTATCACAACAAATGAAATAAAACAAACATTAAAAACAATATTAGAAAATGACAAAATGTCAAGCCACATGTTATTAAGAGAATAGCTTTCTTTCTATTGACTGGGGTCTTATTTAAAAAATATAATTTCAGCACAAAACAGAATGGCAATACATTAATTATATATGGATAATCATATGCATTCCATGTCAACCTTTATTAATGGTACCATTTTGTCATTTGAAAAGAAAAAGAATAAATCATGCTCATAAAATATCATAGGTCATGGGTCATATAGGTCAGTGGCATGACCTACTAAAATACTGCATGTTCAGCTTTCACAGCATCAGGCACATTTTCCTGCAAATGTTACCAACATAGAAACATAGCTCATGAGGTCACAGGTCATATGTCAGTGGGAGGTATATAAGATACTTTTAGAACGCACACATCGACTCAATTAAATAGCGCACTCTGCAAATTGGATTTTGACGCAATAAAGTATTAATCACTCGACAACTATTGATTTTCTACAAAAGGAGAACTAATATTTGATTATTATGTGTGTTGCTTTCAATCAATTGCGACCTCCAAGTGCATACAAGAGAAGAAAAAATAAATTGATAAAGAATAAAAAACAAAAAAAGTATAAAAAATAGAAAAAAGGGGTTTGTTTAGGAAGATCAAATTGGCGCTATATATAACAACGATTGTGTAAAGTATTTTAAAAGTCAAAAATTCGCAGTTCGAATTGTACAGAACAGAAGGAAGATCAAATTGGCGCTATAGAGTATCACGGTGCTGAAGTCACGACGGTAGGTGGCGCTGCGTGGTTGATAGCGCAATCAAAAATGCGTTCAGCCTGCCTGAGTGACTCCAAGATCACCAATGGTTTGGAATAGGCTTATTGAAGTAGTCATTTTAAAACTTAATAATTTTCAATAAAAACAAACTAAAATTTCAAAAGATCACTAAATATTTGTTTTTAATAATCTATTTATTCTTCAACTACAGTTTAAGTTTAAAAAAATCAAGCTAAGATACATAATTTGATAGAAATACAGATCTTTACTGTTTATCAACATAGTAGCGCTTTAACACATTTTTTGGTTGGCTAGCAACCATGCAGCGCCCTCTAATGTCATGACGTCACACCGTGATACTCTATAATGATTGTGTAAAGCCTGTTTTCCTGTCGACGTTATTCGACGCTATCGTTAACAATAATCGGGGATCTTCTACGTAAACATTGAAATGTTAACGATTTACAGGAAAAGGTACTCGCTATTGTTATCATTTCAACTTGATCGTTTTCAAACGATCTTCGTTGAACTGTTAAGGATCGAATAGCATCGAATAACGTCAACAGGAAAACAGACTTAAGGCATTAATAGTAACATAAACATATACAGTACCTGTGATAAAATGCTGCGCCTGTTAGCACCATTGAATACTCGTTGGTCCATTTAGAGGTGTAGGCCCAACGGTGTTGGCCTTCATCCCAGTAGTGTGATCGGGCAGGATAGCCTACAATACGATCTGGAAATGATTTCCACACACTAAATGCAAAGTCAATCTAAAAAAAGGAAAATATTAGAATTTAGTAAAAAAAACGAGATTTTTATTTTATTTTATGCACAGCCAACAGAGATAACATTTTGGTATCAAAATGCATCAGTCCTTGAATTAAATTTTGGATATTAAAATGTCTATGAATCAAGTTTATTTATTCACAAATAAGGATTTCTTTAAATATATGTTTGCTACATTTATATAGTATATTATTATAGATGCTTCTTTATCCTGCTTAACTATGAAAGTTCAACACGACATTTAAGGTCAAGCTTTAGTTTGATCAAAAGAGACATTGATAAATCAAGTAGGTGAACGCTTTTACCCTAAATATAGGAACGATGCAATTAAGGATTTAATCATCAGATTCATTTAGCGATCAATGTTACGTATTTACTGAGAAATGTCTAGATCGCCTACAGTACTATACTGTAGAATTGATTTTATGAGAACGAAATAATTGGTTATTAAAATAATACTTTTTGACCCTGTCGTAAGTGCATTTCTGCACTAAATCAATCTATTCATATGACTATTATTATATATTTAATTATCTAGTGTACTTTTAATTCATTTCAAAATAGTCAATTCACACACAAAAAACGACACTCTGAGAATAGTCTAAAAAGTCTACAACGAAAGTTAACATCTCATAAGCTCATATCACTTAAGACTATATGATTTGGATCAGCTTAAATCTGTAAATAAATGCTTAACACTAGACTGACTAGATACAAAAGTGTACAAAATTGTTTACAAACCTCATCTGTTGTTAAAACAGTATCTTCATCCAAACTTAGAACCGCATCAGTTTTTATCATACTAACTGGCTTAAAGCGATCACCAATTTGCTGTGGGAAAAAAAGAGTTATTACTTTGTATTACTAGTATTACTAGTATTACAGTACTTGATTTAAAAATGGTCAGAATCAACTATAGGATATTGTAGGGATAGAAAGAAAATAATGAAATCAATATTTATATATATATATATTTAAAGGATTCATTCAAACTAAATTTTGTTGTAAATAAGTTTTTAGAGTTTCTGAGAGGTTGTTTTGAGAAAGAGTATAACCATAAACAATTTTACAAGAATACACAAAGGAACTTGGACTGATGATAATACTGTAAGCTACAAATAAAGAAGAAACTTAGCAAAAGAACACAAATTGAAGTTTTTTTAGAAGTTACTAAGAGTTGGACAGACAGACAGACAGAAAAACTAATAAAAAAGACAAAGAAAACAAATAAACTAAAATACTAGAAAAGGTACTGAAAATCGAACAAATTATCAAGTCATAATCACTCATGTTCTCGTATGAAGTGGTACACAAAGAAGATGACGATTAAAAACAAACACACATTTCTAGAACAATCATAAGTATGTCTGTTTTTCACCTTTTTAAGAAAACTATTTTTTATTTTCCCAGAAAGTAATAATTGGAAAAAAAAATCATTTACAAAGATATATCTATTTAGAAAAAAAGTTATTTCAAGAAAACAATTAAAACTATAGTATAGACTTTCAGTTCACAAATAACTAATTAAAAATAGAATTGATTCCTACTGATAGACAATCATTATTTCTGTTAAAAAAAAAAAAATTAATAGATAGCGAGATGAACATGAACAAGTTACTGTCCAGTAATTGGCTTCCTGTTCACTCATTATTTCTTAATTTGTTCACGTAGTGCCAAGCTCTTTACTTAAAATGGTGATTAAAGATATAGACTTCTTGTATCACAAGGTAAAGTGTTATCAACATGTGTATGCATATTTGTGGCGCATGTTTCATCTGTTATTAGAAGTATCTTGATAAAAAACAGCATACATAGAAATGTTGACTTGAACATTAATGTATTAATGTATTAATAGTAGTAGATCCAAATTAAAGTTGGTTATCTTCTGTAGTTTTCACATTAAAGATCTTGGGAGGTTTTTGTTATAATACCAAGTAAATTCTGGAGTCTTGTTTCCATATCCTTGTATCCAATGTGTCCGTTTCCTGTTGAACAAGGCTTTTGTAAAAAAACCAGTACATGTATTGTTACATTATCTTTGTTTTGCAAATGGTATCCATGTTTGTGACCAGGATATTAGCTTAGTGCGTATACAGACTATATAAGGGGTTGTTATTCAAAATCAACTTGTCTGGTGTACAGTGCTGGTTCTCAAGCCTGTACACTAATTGAAGAAAATCCTTATTTTGTATGATCTCTATTGTTTTCCGTTTTATTTAGTGTATGGAAGTTATTTTCTGAAGAAAACATCTTTTGTTTCTATTTTAAATATGGTTTAAATTTTGTCTTGGGCTACAGTAGGACAGCACAGAACAGGAAGGAATGGCAGAGGCTCGAAGGGCTATATCTACCAGGGGATAATTGAGCCAAGGTTAGTGGTGAGTTTTGTTTTTTGCAGTTCTCTGATTTCAGTTCTATTATTAAACGTGAATTCTATTTAATTACAGTTGGTAGACTGCTGCCCTCACTACTGGAAAGAACGAAAATCTTCAAGAATAACCAATGATTGATGACGAATCAGGAAATAAATGAAAATATTTGAATCAATGGATTGATGGTGAATGTACTGAATAATTCAACAGGATTCTATGCACAACTTATGATGACCTAAAGAATCTTTAATTTACACGTACGGCGCGGAAAAAGGAGGTAAACACTAATTTGATTGATGAGGAGTTATATACTACATTGATTGGCCAAGTGAATATCTGCAAAATATACAGTAGCTATGAGGGTGATGAAGTAGAAATAACATGAATAAAATAATTGGTAAAATTGTTATGTTTGATTTTTATTGAATAAACAAATGAATAGAAAAAATTAATAGAAAACAATTGACATTTTGCAATTTATTTATTTTTTATGGAGGATTGGGGTTTTTATTTCAAAATTATATTTTAAATTCATTTTTAATGTAGCTGTAGTCAAATTGATAAAACCATATAACCAATAATTAGACCATACTTGTTACAGTACAGGGAGGTTCTTTCCCTCCAAAAAAATAGAGAAAGGCGGGTGGGGCCATACATTCCCTTACTGATGCCTAGCAACTAGGTACGGTAATTTAAAAAAATGATCTAGCTAATCCTATTATTTATAACACTTCCATTGCTGGTTTTTGGTTTATTAAAGAGAATTTTAAGATTTACGAGAACCTTATGAATCTCCATGACTTGAATAAAAATGATGTGGTGATGTCCTATGTGCCATACAGAAAATATCAGATTGATGCTAAAGCAGTACTACCTACCTTAGTACCGCCTTCTACCACTGTCAATGGAAAGTATGTTGTAGGCCAACGTGTTTTTGGTGGAAGTGGGTGTTCTACATGCCATAACACAATAACCTATAAAAGCAAAAAGATATTAAAACACGTTAATATTTAATGTTAAAAATATTATTATTTCTTAATATTTATTTACACACATCTGGCACATGTATTAAGGGTTTTCACACCTGTTCCAACACAGTTCCAGGCCGGCTAATCAAATCGAACATTAATGCTTCGGTTTCACATAAATGATGATGATGATGACAATTTTAATAAAGGCAATGTTTAAACAATACAAATGAAGGATGAAATAATAAATAAAGCCAATTTCAAATTTTGTATCAACATTTTGATACTGGAACAATGTACAGTACATTATGAACATAAAGCGTGGTTCCCACTAGCGACGCAACACTAGGACGTAAAGCAACGCACAATGCTCCACGTGGTTATGCACCAAATGATATGGGCACGTGAAATCAAAATATTGACGTTATATTTGAATTGCCGCGGCCAGATCTGAACCGTGCCGGAAGAGGTGTGAAAGACCCATGAGAGTAATCACTGAACATGTATGGTATGTAGTGGACAAATAAAATGGCAGTTTGGTCCTTATTCAACACCAGTATTATATTTAAAAACTATGGCCAACCCATATTCAGGGGACACCTCTATTCCGGGAACACCTTACTTGTCCCTTGAGTATGGGTTGGTCAAAGTTTTAAAATTTTATTTATATTTTTATTTAAATACCAATTTTCTATTATTTATCTTTAATTGAACAAAAGATACATTTGCGTAACCATTGTGCATTCTAATTTGTTATCTGTTGATAGGCATAAATCATTTTTTTTATTGTAACATTGTTTAAATATTCATATTGCCTCAAAGGTATAATAATCCTGTATTGCATACTTTTTGTTTGATTTTGGGTGGAATGTATAAGAAATAATTATGCAAATGAAAGAATTATGAAAGAATTACTACTGTATTCAAGATGTTGTGTGTGCACAACTCAAAGGCAATATACAGTACACGCTACCTTTATAAAAAGATATTATATTTATAGTTTATTAGAAAATCAATAGCAACAAATCATCAGTTACGAATTGATCAACAACTACCATACTTAGCCCCTTTTAGTTGCCGCTGTTCTGTGGATTCGGTTACAATATTTAAAGATTTGAATTATGATGGTATAAATTTGAAACTTTAGCACAAAAATGGTATTGAAAATGTACAATTTGTCATTATAACAAACAGTTAGGATAGAATTTAATGAGCCGATGTTTCTATTTTGTTTACGTCAATAAAATGCAATACGAGAGAAAATCTATATATAGTGTATGTTAATGGTCATTTTAAAAAATAACAATAGGAAGCCTTCTTTTCTAATACAAAGGAATCAACAATTGGCTATACATAAAGATGGATGTCAGGGTTATAGCTAATCTTTTACATAAAAAGTTATAGAAGTTTGATTGAACATTTAATCTCTTAAGTAGAATTTAGCATTAAATATATAATTACTATTGAGCAGTATTTAATGGAATTAACCTTCAATTTCAAAATGATTCAATATTATTAATTTATTTCTTCGTTAAGATAAAATTAATTTATATATGTTAATATTAATTAAAAAAGGTTTACCAATCAGGATCACCTGCCATAATGTAATAATCTAATTATGGTAGTATCACCCGTCATATTCAAATTATGAGGATCCTTTATCCTTCACTTTGAATGTGACAACATATTTCACTGCTGCAAATGCAATGGGTCTGTCTACATTATAAATTAATTTTTGGCTGCAATTTTTTTCTGGCTGTTTTACTTTATCGTTTGATTTGGCTTTCTCCTTATTTTATTTGTATTTTTATTGAGATTCTGCCACAGATACTCATCATTATTTTTAGTAATTTGCCTTTTGATTTATATTGTTATAATTAAACTATATAAAATTCATTATACATTTGTATAGAAGGATATATTTAGGTATAGAATGACAATGTATGCTATATCTAAGGATAAAATATTAAAAATAATAAATGAATTGTGTGAATTATGATCAAACTCAATAAATTATGGTTTGTAAGCTTATTACCAGCTAAGTTTGTGTTCAAGAGTACCAGACCATGTACTCACTGTACCATTATTATCATTATTATTATTTTTAAATGCTTAAAAACGATTTTTTTAATGGATATTTATTATATATTATATAACACCTAACTAAATTCCTGTCATTTGATTGGACGATTGTGGGTCACATGGCGTGCAATAGTACGCACTATATACCATACTACTCACCTGTGCTACATTTGTTGATTGGTTTATACTCTTAATTAGTTTTATTATTGGAGCTGCTGAGGAATAGATGGGGGATGTTGCCAAGATGACCGCTGTAAACTTTGCAGATAGGGGCATGGACAAGGCAATCTTAAAGAAGGGGTAAGTTGATAGATCAGTGGAATATTTTGGATCTATCGCAAGAGCACCGGGTGGTGTGTTCCACACCAGTAAATGCCGAGCTTTCTCTCGATTGATTCTATCTTTGATAATCTGAAAAGAAAAAAAATACTTTTACTAGTAAAGATAATTTAAATTCTGAGACACAATTTATATCAAATTTGATGTTGATGTTAAGGAAATCATAATTTGCTTTGCTATATTTGTTCATAGATCACCATCCAACATCATATTAAATCACAAATTGCAAAAATGAACTTATTTAAACTGATTCTATCACAAATCCAAGTACCAGTTTTTTTTTTCTTTTTTTTCCTTTTTGTTACGAATATATAATTTCTCCAGTACAGATTTGAAGCTTTTTGCATGAAAGCTAATTTTAATCTTAAAAAACATCCTCACAATGGTAACTATTTTCTGCCTTTTTCGGAAACCTTAATTTTTCTTTCTCACTGACGATATATAAAACAACATATTGTTTGGAGGAAACAAATAACATTTTAATACTATTGTCAAGATATAATCACCAATTATTAAAGGAGAAAATGAAAATACCAAAATATCTTTCAAAAAGCTATTTTCTGATTAATTTCACGATCCTAACATTCCATATTTGGTAATCTACGTCTTATTACTAATCAATATTGATTATTTGATGAGGTTGAAATATGAAACACTTTAGTAACTTACAGGCATGTATGTTATGTACACACAACTGGAGTTACAGAAAAAGAAGAAAAATATTTGCACTACTTTTATCATAATTGGTGTTGTCGTATAGTTTTTTGAATACTTGAAAATTAGCAGTGTTTTTGCAACTATAGCATACAACATTTTGATACATTACGTTTTCTTGCCTTTACACTAGTCTTTTGTACCCCATATGTACTGTAACTCTTACAAAACCTACTCAAAGTTTCCTTTGACCTGGGTATTAACACTATCTTAAAAAGGACAATTTACACAGGCGAGTGGTAACAGTAACAACAATATAGAATCTGTGTAATTCCTTATTTACACACAGAACTATTACACACAGGACTATTACACACAGGACTATTTACACACAGGATAGATACAGACACTACCTTGGATAAGCTACACAGTTTTCCTTCTTACCATTCAATCCAATTCAATTCAATTCACTTTTATTTTTGAACAAAGTCCATATCATAACAAATAACAATATTCTAATAAGTAAATTAAACTCGTCTGTGTAAAGTTCACTACCCACAACATTTACGCGTCAATTTACCCCTTGAACTTGAATGGTAAAGTAGGCCTGAACAGGTCTTAACTTTTTGGGATTTGACAGCCTTCATTACCATAGGGCATTGCAATAATAACTTTACGAATATGGGTATTTTCTAAAGTTACCATTCACATTCTAGGTAATTTGGTTTAGGGCTATATTGGGGGAATTTGATCAGCCTTTACATTATCTATCATATTTCAAAATATAATTAACTTAAGATACAGTAATACATATTGATCTATTATATCCATTCTAATATAATCAAAATTACAACTCTGAGATAAGTTAAAAATGATTATTAGATTATAAGATTCCAAGACGAATGTTATTATATTTAAATTGAAAAGACTCATCATCGTATTGGGTTGAAAATATACTTATTCTAGCGCAATAAACAAGTCAGAAGTTTGTTATTTATCTAAAACCGAATTGCAATTGAATTTGAGGAAGATAAAATAGAATGATGATAATGACTAGAGCTGGCATCTCCTGGAGTCTAGACTTTGCCAAATTTATTGACTAGTTTTGAACTAAAATCATTTCCTGCAATTCTATCATGTGAATGCGTCCACTCTAATCATGTCACGCAATCAAACACGAAGGATCTTGCTACGTTTTGGTTGACATAGCTTAGAGCCAAAAAAAGTGTATTATTAATGACTTCCATTTGCCGCATTAAGAACGAATTGCCAAGGCTGATGGATATTGATTCAGCGAATGGAAAGTTTTCAAAGACTGCGGTAAATGTTCATACTGTACTTTAAACAAAAAAAATGCACTTTAGCATTATAGCATTATACTATAAAAATGGTCCACACTGAAAATCCAATTGGATCTTAGTTGGATGCGTATGAAAAAAAAAATTATAAATACAATTTCACCATTCTTTTTTATATTGCTTCATTATTAGTTACTTACTTCAAATGTTGTACTTATAATTTTCTCAAGTGATGAAAAATATGTTTCCCATAAAAATTGACTCTGTTGTCGCAGGGCTAGAATACGTTCATTTGTAATGGACCTTGTTATTGATGGTACCTGAAAAAAAAAAAATAAAATTCAAAATTGTACTCTGTATTTTTAACAATATTCTCATCTGAAACATTGGCCTCATACTAAAAACAGATATTAGAGGGAATGGCATAATTTACAGTCATAACATAAGTTTCTATTCTATTACAGTAGTAAACATATTTTCTTTAATTTTTCCTTTTTTTATGGATATAATACTTAAAAGTACAGTACTACTTCTTTAATGATCTAAAATGATGAAATTAAAAAAGTTAAAATCTAATAAATTGATCGATTAAAATTATAACTAGATTTGAACTCGTCACTACGGACGAGTTAGGTTATCCGCATCGCAAAACCCACGCGCATGACACCTAAGTTAGAATATTGCGCGCAGAAAAACGATTATGCCATTGAAAAAATGTTAGTGAGCCCTCTATTTTGTGTCGCGTCTAAGTGTGTACGGTATACACTATATACTGTATACGTACTACATACAGTGCAGAATAGGTGAAAATAAGTGACCAAAGTTATTGACGCATTTGAACATGATGACGTCATCACAATTTTAAAAATGGTGAATCATGCGAAAGATAATTGATTGATCTAGACAATATAAAAAAATTGAGTGAAATGGAATACGGATAAGTGGAGATGCGCTCTATTAAATTTGACGAGCTATGATGAAAGAGAAAAAAATCCTATATTTTATATTCGGGTGGCCATACGATGATGTCACAATGTCCGGTTAGCCATATCAATGCATGATTCGAGAAAAACAACTCATCTACTTCCAGAATATGTAATTTTAAAAATGTTCACCACGTAGTTTAGAATTTATGACTGTTTAAAAAAAGGTCTAATTTTGACAATTTTTTGAAGTTTTTCATCAAAAACACACGCAAATTATCCAATTCTACGTGCTCGTGTGACGTGATTTTGAGTCGAAATTGATTGAAAATTCATAAATTTACTAGAAAAGGCTGAAAAAACAAAAATCAAGCAAAAAAAAGATGTTTTTGCGCTACGTGCGCACGCGCGCGTAAAAAAATTGCGCACGCGTGGGAATTTTTGAAATGCTCAAAATGACATGAAACGCATAGAAAGTTGATTAGAAATTGATTTTTCGCATTTTGAAATTTCAAACGCGCGTGCGCGCGTAACTTTTTGTGAAACATGCCATTTTTAATCCATAGAAAGTTTGCGCATGATCTCACTTAAATTTTCACAAAGTTTCAATACAAAACAACTTTTAGTTTTTATTCTATGATCAATCATTGAAATTCATGAAATTGCGCGTAACTTACGCTGCGCAACTCCAAAATCGTCCAAAAGCTTGGCTGCACATCTACAGCTATAGGTCAACCTTATGACAAAGTTATACAATCTTATGTTGGCCACAAGATAGAGATGTGCTGCGAACAAAATTCGGGGAAAGAAAGAAGAATAACATAGAAAAAAAAAAAAAAAAAAAAAAAAAAAAAGATCCTGACAATAACAAGGGGTTATCCGCCAAGTGCGGATAACCAATTAAATGAGAGTGTTAATATTTTGTACTGTACATTTGTCACAATGACAGTAAATATTCTGAAGTGAGCCCTCTATAGTTTGAATTTGACAGGTGTTGTATAGGAAACCATTTCCTGTTCCAACACACACATCATCATTATAATTCTGTATTATCATTTGACAGGTAAATATTATAAATTTGCAGAACCTTTATTAAAATTTATGAATACAATGTTTTGAACGTGAAAATACACTTACAAATTATTACTTTGTTTGAACACTTTGTTATAATGATAAATATGTAAAATAAATTGTGAAAACTTACTTGTAGTAATAACCTTTCATCACCCTCTATGGTAGCTCTGTCCCAGTCTATAACCTCCGAGAACGGTAATTCCCAACCATTGCTAAGAAGAACTGGTATACACGCTGCCTGCAGCGCTTCTAAGAAACGAAAAGACCCCAGACGGCGCCCTCGTGGCACTAAACAAAACGTTGAATTGTGCAACAGTGCCTGGTAATCATATCTGTAAGATAGAATAATGTGAAAGGACAATTAACAACTTTATTCTCATCAAAATAGACAAAAGTTTATTTTTTTCATCTGTTAGTGTTATAAGAGAAAATCAAACTGATTTGGACCAAGGCAATCTAACAATTACAGGGCACTAAGCTCTCCTTGCCAAGATATAGGAACTCGTAAAAGTCCTTTGATGTTATGTCTGGTTGGGACAAATACCAACATGTACATATTCTCCGTGGTGAGTGGGCAGAACTGATTGTGTCACAGCCAAAGATACACCCTCCGGAGTTCAGCATCCTGTTGTTAGATTTCCTTGTTTGGGCTAGACCTTCCCCAAAAATGTTCTCTGATTTTGTAGGTGAACTTGTGAGCTATATATGGAAATGATTGGACAGTAATTAAACTGTTTAAATTAGGGAACCATTATTAACCAATGTTAAGATAGAATTTTGGCTAAGTGTAAATAATGCCAAAATTGGGCTATATTAATTCAATCTGATTACAGACATCTTCCAGGATAACAACAGTAAACACACACTGTACAATCAAAGACTACACTATATCATCAAGATAGGATATAACCAATACTATAGTCACTATAACAACAAACCTAATCAAATTATTAGAAATCTATAAATTCTCTGTGGGTGTTTTTGATGATTAGTAAATCAGAATAATAAAGTCTACTACATTTTTATTGAGATCAACATTACTGTATGGACATGCTGAACGAAAAATTATACAGTATTACAAACTTTTAATTAATAAATGTCATAGTAAGAAATTGCCAAGAAATAAAATATATATATTAATATTATATAATTACTTCAAATGTTGTACTTATAAAATTTTCACAAGTGAAAATATGTTTCCCATAAAAATTGACTCTGTTGTCGTAGGGCTAAAATAGGTTCCTTCGTAATGTAATAATTATGAGTATAATAATGAGTATTCTCAAAACACAATGTTAATACCGTTAATACATACAGTACATTGAACAGAGTGCCCAAAAACAACGGTATGGTTTTATTAGAGTGCAAGCAACATAACAGCTGCATGGTTATCTTACAAAGGCGCTCATCTCCAGTACATGTCAAAGTTCACATACTCTCCACAGGTAGTCCATTTGCAAGGCAACTTAAATTCATAACCAGAGGCTAGTCTGGCAGGTGTAAAAGGCCAAGAGAAACCGGTTTAGCTGCCAAAGGGATTGCAATGTTTAATACGCAAACGGATACTGTTAAATCGGTGACACAATCCTAAGTATAATGAAATGATACCTTAACTGGGTAACTGATGACTGGAATGTAAATTGACACGACTTTGGGCATACAGTATTTTGAAGGAATGTCATTGTATGAAATGAATCTACAATGAATTGGGACACCCCTATTATGAGGGAAACTTTCCTGTCAAATGAACGATGGTGACTAAATATATTTTCTAACATACAGTCAACCCGTATTCAAAGGAAAGCTTTATAGTGAGACATTTTCCAAGTGAAACAGCCAACGTGAAATAAACAGAACATAACATTGTCATTTATATAGCGCTTTTTACAGTGATCAAAGCGCTTTGTTTATGTGTATATAGTGAACCCTTTTCAGAGGGTAGTAGCCATATTAAAGTACTTTGTTGTTGTTGTGTCCTCTACAGGTAAAGGGTTCGACTGCATAATTTTTTATTTTACAGATACAGTACAGTACACATATGCACATCTTCAAACTTAAGTTATAAAGAACAAAAAACATTTTTTTTTTAAACCAAAAACTAACCAACATTAGGTAATATGTAATGACAAGCAGGTTCTATGAACAATATCACAGCAAAACTTTTAAAATGACTTTTGCGACGATGGCATCATTTCGTTCGGCTAGCATCTTAGGACACTTATCGCAAAAGGCAACGTTTCAAAATAAATTGCTCCAGTATGACAGAAAGGCCATTTAATATCTGTCTACATCTTTTCAAAAATAAATACAGAAATATTGCTGTCATAAATTCAAAAAAAGTTTGCAAAAAGCAATCGATTAAAGTGACACTATCCTTTTCAGATTGATAAATAGAAGTTTTATTATTATTAGTGCAAAGTAAGTTATTACAAGGAAAAATATTGAGTAGATATTTTTATTGACCATTTTTATGAATTTTTTATCAATGCTTTTTTAATTGTTTATGTATTTTAATCCATTCTGTTTTAGTCAAGGGTTTCCCGCTGTCGAATAAAAATGATGAATCTGTACAATACCAAGCATAAAGGTATTTTCAACAGAGATTGGACTATACTATGAATAAGGTTTGTTATTAAATTACCAAATTGAATGCGTCGTCACAGTAGGAACATAATTGACATAAAATATTTGCAATTTTATATTCTTCTGATCCTACATTTAGTTTTTTATCTAGTTGTCAGTCAATATAATTATTCATTTTAAACATCCTCTTTTTATGGCACAATATTCAACATTTTATGCAAAACATTTTACCTAATAACTATAGTTCATGACCCTCTAAAAATGAAAATGATAATTGTCTGTAGTAAAGAAGAATAAGGAAGTTTGACACATAAACATGAGAACTGAAGATAGAAAGAACTTTTATTAGAAAATCTGTAATCTCCTCATAATAAACATAAACGACAATTTACACACAGGCACACTTATTTACTGTACATGCTAAATTTCCAAGGCTTTCTAGAAAATCATATTTATCGCGAACAGAATGTTTTGTCAAAAATAACAGCTCCTTCCAGTATAGCATACTTTAGTGTCCAGCTAGCCCAAACAGTATAAGATTAGTATTTGCAACATGTATAGTAGAAATAGCTTACATCGGTCCAGTCCTACAGCTCCAAAGACATCCTTTACATACACCACAGCCTACTTATGGGAAACTATTAATGTTACAAGAAAAATCGTGGATTGCTCATTCTGATATATTTTTGTCCTATCAATTCTACTAACTACTAGATGAATTAATGCAAAACAGTGTAATATTTCAAAACAGCGTCTTGTTTGAATTAAACCAAATGAGCCGCTCAAGGGGGAGCATATTCAAACAGATTACTCTATTACGTAGCTCTTACCCATTTAACGAACGGGGTAGCGAATATTCAAGAGGGAAAGCTTTCGAGCATACGGTAAGTTTATTTATACGTTGTACATCTCAAACTACTTATAAATACAAATTCGTGTCAAAGTTGTAACATTCACAATTATGAATGACAAATTTTAATGATGAATTATTTGCTTTATAGCCATAATCTGCATTAATAAATGCCAAAATAGACAGGCTGGTTGATTTTACTGAAGGCTCTGTCGTGAAAAGTCAAGCTACAAGAACATGAGATAGAAGGTAAAGAATACAAATTGCCATCAATGGCAATGCCAATGAGTGCTAGTAAAAATATAGTAAAGTAACCTACGTGAACAGAAGATCATTAATGCATACATAATTTCATAAATGTCTGTCATAATTAAATTAAACCATGTGGTCTGCTAGTAGCAGTCGTGTAATTGCTATATGAGTGCACACTAGCTACACCCAAGGGCCCAGAATTTAATGGGCCCCAGATCATGAGCAGTCAGTCAGTAAACCCAGCCTTGTAGGCCCTTAATAGTGCTAAACCAGGGGCCCTTACCCACTGCATTATGCCACTGCCTGCGAGAGCAAACAAATGGATCTTAATAGCATTAAATCATGTTGGATATCCTGACATGAAATTAGCTAAATGTTTAATCACTAAAAACCAGAACAAATCATTTTTATTGGCTGTGCATAGACATCCAATTAGTTGAAAGCTACAGTAGTCATAAAAAAAAAACACACACACAAAAGTATGCTATAAATCAATTGTTCTTATTATAAATTTCCTTATAATTCAATTAATAATAGGCCTACTGTATTCTAATATTTTCTTTAAAATAATTCAGTTTTATTTAAAAAATCATTATTTTATTAATATCAGTATTATTTAACACAACAAATTATAATAATTTCCTATAGTAGTAGGATAGTTTACCTATAATCATTCAAACGTAACGATTCCAAATTTGATATGCAGTGACTGTCAGCTAAACTAGAACGTCAGCTGGATGTGGGATGCAATTTACATGGGCTCTAAGGTGCAATATAATACATAATAGCATACGAACACAGGATGGATGTGATCTAATGAGCGTGTTTATTACTCATAGGATTCTACGTTCTCGTTGTCTCATTAATCATTGTGTAAATGAATAGCTAATATTAAATAGACATAGAGGAGTAACACTCTATAACCTTCATTCAACAAAGCAACTATGACGAAAGCTAGAGTATTTTCATCAAATGGATGACTAAAAAGATATATAAACATCTATCATGAGAACTCCATTTAGGCTAAACCATCTTCAAAGTATTGGTAAATGTTGCTATGCAACTTCTGCATACAGTACATGGTACATGTACTGCATGTACAGTAGAATCCTGCCAACAACAGTGAATAAATTAAATAGCTATAAACACAATATAAATCATACCAAATTACACTCAATGAAAGTTTAACAACAGAGAAGTACAAACATATTTAAATTGTGTTGTCAAGTTTTTGAAAAAGTTTGACACCAGAAAATCAGAAAGAAACTGTCTTGAGGCTCAGGTAGTACTGCACTGCAGTTTACCGTTGGTTAAAATCACTGTTAAAGTCCTATGCCAAAAACTGCACCACTATTAAGAGTCTCAAAAGGATCTGTTTTGGAAACAAGCAACAAAAAATGATATTGATAGCAACATTAAACAACAGTAACACCCATCTTTAAAATGTTAATATAATTTGGCACAAAACAAATTTATAAATTGACATTACATTGTAATCATATAAAACTGAGTTTATTTTCTCCGATTGAATATAAAACTGAGTTTATTTTCTCCGATTGAATATAAACATCTAAACTGCAACATATATTTATCTTTCTTTCCCATAAATTTCTCTTTGCATGAGATTTGTTCTCTCCAGGCTGAGTACATACATTTTGATGGAAACATTTCAAGCTCGTAATTAAGTTAATTACGTATGTATTATTCAAGAGCATTTGTTTAATATCGTCTCCATTCAAACAATACAAAACATAGTGTATAGGACACATAACAAGCTGTTCATGTCACATGATATTATCCAACTCATTGATAAATGCTATGTTGCTACTACTACTGTACTATTGTCAATAAAATAGTTTCTTAAATGCACAATCTACGATGACTTTTAGTACTCATTAGTTGCTTATCGAGTCCATTACAGGTCATATCGCATCAAACATCAAGTCAGATAACTTAAAATATCACTAGCTAAACACGAGATATTCTTTATAGCAACTGAAACTTTTTTTAAATTGCTTTCCGACATAAAGTGTAGGCATGTCAACAACGTAACATGGATTTAAAAGTAATATTATACATTTTTATGTGTGTCGACACGCCAACCACGATTTTAAAGTAATATTATATATTTTGTTATAACCTTTTATAAAGATAAATGAAGAGAGTGTGGGCAGATAGCAACTGCTAGTTGCAACACTACTATAAATAATGTATAGTAACATTAGAAAAGAAGGACGCTATACCATCAAAGGATAGATAATCGTAAAAGATTGTTGTCTTATAAAATGTTATCTATCTACAACTAGGAAACTCATTAGTGAGAATTTCTCTTTGTCACCCAAATGTTCAATTAATACCATTAACAATTATAGGCATCAGAAACATGGGCAAATTACTGTACATAAAAGAGTGGATTGGAAAGGATGGTCATCATCAGCTATGGATAGAGAATGTTGGTGTGAAAAAGTGACAACACTATTTAAATTCCACCAACCAAAAATGCACTGCAGTTCCATCTATATTATTAGGGAGAGAAAGTGTATATTACACACATCCACAAACATGGTTATAAAAATGATGGATTGTACTGGGAAGGTTTTAAACTTCATTGGAAACTGCACTTGGTGGGTATTTTTCCTAGTCTAATTATAAACCATTTCTTTGTGACCATTAAAATGTAAACTAAAGCTACAGTACCCTATAGATGTTTTTTGTCGAAAACCTAATATTAAATGTCCGAGTTAGCACTATACCACTTAAGGCCTTAACAAAAGATTAAGTAGTACCTACAGTTTACGTTCAACAACAATAGAAATGTCTTTATCATTGTTACGCAATTAGAAAAGATTGGAAATACTGACATGGTTGTCCATGGAAAGGTACTGTAGGTCAGACATACTGATATTGTTTTACATGGGAAGGTCAACAGAACAATACAATTGTAATCAAATCAAGTAATTATTTTATTGCAAGATAAAACAGATCTTTGGGAATGGGATGATCTTTTAGTATATTGTGAAATACTATCCTTGGAATTGAAGACCTCAGCCTCCAAGACCTCTCCAATTACTCAAGACAGCATCAAAAACATTTGAACAATTATACTCTCCAGACAAGTATGTTAAGAAATAGTAATTCACAAAATAAGATTTAAACAAAATAATTGAAGGAGGTGTCAGTCCCTAAACATCTTGCATCAGGCAAAGCTGACAATAATACACATCTTGCTGAAATAGTACTTTGTAGTTGTGTAATCTTACAATAGAAGTCAACTAATCTAATACATTATCATCAACAACAATAAAATAGGTTGTCCTAATATCCAAAGATTTGATAATCTAATTCAAACATAAACTATAGTAAACAGTATTTACTATTAGTAATATCTAGAGTCTGGTATCTAGACTATACAGTACATACCACAGGGGAAGTATGAAATATTATTAATTTTGTACTTGAAAGATTTTCAATTTCAAAAAGCTTAAATTTTAATGCCACATCCTAAATATTTATGATAAAACTTGGATATAACTCTTGTACCAATGTTCTTTAATTACAGTGTTCCTTATAATCCCTACAGCAAATTATTTTATATTGAAAATATTCTTTTTTCCAAACCAATAATTAGTAAAAACTAACCTTGACAGTTTCGCTGTCCTGATCGGACAGCTTCTTCAGAAATAATGACGATCTATCATCAAACAGACTGACCTCTGGATCCGCAGACGAGGAAACCAAATCATCAACAGAGACGAGGGCACCCACCAACTCAGTCACGTGTATGACCCACCCTGTCATTAAACAGAATAGGCCCTCTAGAGGTCAGTCTGTTTGATGATAGATCGTCATTATTTCTGAAGAAGCTGTCTGATCAGGACAGCGAAACTGTCAAGGTTAGTTTTTACTAATTATTGGTTTGGAAAAAAGAATATTTTCAATATACTTACCTACAAACCAGATGAACATTTTCAATCAAGCAAATTACTTTGCTTAATGAATAAAGAAGTCATAAAAAGCAAAATAATAATAAATTCAGTTTAATAAAATGATTTAACCCAAACACACTGAATGTACAGTAATCATCAGGTACCAACTCTCGCCAAGCTTGTTCCCTTTCATGATAAAAGGACTGCACAGTACCAGATGCCAAACTAGGATAAATTTCCTTTAAAATTCCTTAACTGTAACTTTTCTGTTTCTTATCTTAATCTTTTTCTAATTTCAAATTCAGAATTTAAAGCATATTTAATCTGGTTTTCTTTGTGGATATTACAGATCTGACAACAACTACAAATTGCAAATCTTTTTCTATCTACTAGTAGTGAAGATACCTGTAATTTATCATACAAAACATATCAGGCAAGAATACTAAATATAAAGAAGACTTAGAATCAGATTTCATTAGTTGAGGCATCCTTTCACATTTGAAATATACCTGTTACATTCACATCATAAATCTGAAAATGACAGATATTGCCAGTTGTCTTTCTTCGCTTATACAAAGTGATAGACAAAAACAAACATTAGAATTCAGGTGAATGAATCAAGTATGTCTTCTTTATAGTAAATTCTACACATATTGCAGTTTACTTTATTCCTATTAAAATCTCAATGTCTCCAGTCAGATACAAATACATAATCAGATTTTAAATTTTATATTTTACATTTTACTAAATGTTACAATTAGTCTCTTACATTTACTGCCGCTTATACTTATAGTACCTGGATAAACAGGCAATAGACATTCTTCATAAAGAGCGAGATTTAACTTGAACTGTAGATAATTATTATTGAACGACCATTCCAAAAATGGTACAATCCACAAACTACAGTATGTCCCCTCAACATGAAATGACAGATTAACTATTCTGCAGTAAAACTTTAGCTTAATTAAATTGGGGTTATTTATTATTATTATGTTATTTAATATACAGTATATTATGGATTGGTATGGTATGTATACAGCAAGACATGAAATAGTACAAAAGATGAAGCAATCATAAAGTAATAACAGCATAATATGAACAGAATTGCTTTTTAAATTGAGGAAATTTGATAATAAAGTTATAAACGCAACTTGAGCAATCTAACACATGCTTAAGGTAGATTTGTTAATGATTTTCTGATTATTTCTAACTACTAAATCATCAAATTGCAATTGGTGCTGCTAATAGTTAAATAATTTGAAAAGTGCATACTGTAGACAAGACTGAACTGAGGATTTACACAGGTTATATTATGTTATTAGTTGATGGTGATCATACATAATTAGATTAACTTATTCAAGTCAATTTGTAGTAGTTTTTAACTAGAAACACACTACACACAATATACATTATGTAATGGGTCAGTAACCTAAATACAACAATGAGGTATTAAGAATGGCATCTTAACATGATTGTAAACAATCATTACAATATTAAGTTATTCTTTTAAAATTTAAAGTATAATGTTTATTTCAATTTATTGATCTATTATTAACTAAGGTCTACAGTAACCTTAACCAATGTTTATATTCCAGATTACTACAATAAACCAATCAGATGGTTGTATGGGAACCTACAGTAACTTTTAACCAATCAGATAGTTGCATTCCAGATATTTACAGTAAATGTTTATCAATCGGATGGTTGTATGGATATCTACAGAAACGTTTAACCAATCAGATGGTTGCATTCCAGATATTTACAGTAAATGTTTACCAATTAGATGGTTGTATGGGTATCTACAATAACTTTTAACCAATCAGATGGTTGCATTCTGGATTAAAAACATTTAATAATAATGTAAACACCTATTTCTTCTTATATTTATAGGCATACCATATTTGAAAAGTAGATCATGGAATGTTGATATACCTACCCATCAATACATAAAACCAAATTTGAGAATTTGTACAGTAATCTGGTCTCAAGGGGTTTTGTTTTAAAAGCAAGCTGTTGATAAATATATTTATTATGAAAATAGTTTTAAATTTATGTCTAATAAGTAGAGCACTGCAGTTAATTTTTAAAAACATGATTTCTTATTGCGTCAGGTGTGCACATTAGCAACAATTTACTGGGATTTGAGATTTCATTCTGCAGATGGTATTTGGGTTATATATTGATTTATTTAACAAAATTGCCTGAAACCATTACATATGTAAATCTCCTATACAAGTTCAAATACACATACCAGCATGACAAGCTTTGTTAAAACTTTATTACAGCAAATAAAGTTTTATACTGGGAGTGGCAATTAATACCATAGGCTTATATAATTCATTTGAAATACTAATATTACACTTTTATTATACTTGTATGATCTGGTAATGGTATAAACATGGCTCTGTTTTGTGTTATCACCATTTAGCATTGGGAAAGTTACAATAGATTTTACTAGTTCAAATGTCATTTTACTGGCCTGATGTAAGT
The DNA here is from genome assembly GCF_964355755.1 of Antedon mediterranea. Classification (NCBI taxonomy): domain Eukaryota; kingdom Metazoa; phylum Echinodermata; class Crinoidea; order Comatulida; family Antedonidae; genus Antedon; species Antedon mediterranea. The sequence goes on along the minus strand of NC_092670.1, from coordinate 33,459,703 downwards.
TACCACATCTTCTCAAATGTAGTTCACTTCCGATTCTTCACAATCATGTAAAAGTTGGTAACTCATCTGATTATGTAACGCTTTGTTGCACTACCCACTAGTACTAGACAAGCTTGTTGAATTTAGTATGATGTAGCCACGGCAAATAAAGTGGTCCGGTTTTCACAATTATAAAGGGAACAATCTGTGTTCAAGGCACTGAATCCAACTTGACAACATTTGTGATTTTCTTAACTAGTAGTAATTTTCAATATTTGTATTTGTTACAATAAAATTTAGTAAGTAATCAGAGTTTGGAAAAAAACATGACTATATTTATAGTATTATTTTAGATTAGCTCCAAACAGTTGTTTAATATAGGTCAACTATAGGAAATATAATTCTGTAAAGCCATCATAACATTGAACCTTAAATGTGTCAAGTCAAAAAATCCCCAATTGTCCCCCTGCTCTTAACATCCACTACAGCTAAGCCAATTTAAAAGCAACCTGGCTTGTAAACCTTTTACACAGACGCGAAAAAATCTATATCATTAGTCAATTTATGCGAACATACTAGCAATTTCGACACGATTCTGTATAAATGAAACATTAAAGTACTAGTCGTAGTATATTGAACGATTTAAACCAGGGAAACAAACGAGTTAAAAGCATGTACTCTCAAGAGGATAAGATGACTCTGGGACAAGTGCTTCATAATAGTCAACATAACCTAATAATAATATTTATTCAGCAATTATGCAGTGGAATAGAAAACAAGCTTTATTAATTAGCGTGTACTTAAAAGCATTCCATTACAAATGTTTCCATAAACCCATGATTAATTCACAGAGTAGTTAATAATATTAGTTCATGAAACTAGTTTATATCGTTTTCCAAGGCAATATAGGATAAATAGTACACAGGAACACTAGGGGTTGTATTTTGTCAAGATGCTACATGAAATGCCATGATGTCTAAGAAACTTTAATTTGATTAAGCCTTTGACAAAACCCACAACCTATTACATTTAAAACAAATATATTTTGAAAAACATCCATCAGCTATAGTATCAGACGAGGTACAGGAATATAGATTTTTAGTTATTACCTGCCAATGCAATGAGGTTTTTTTTCACTATAGCTTCTTGCTTATATTCAAATTCAATTCAATATTTGAGAAATTGATAATTAAGACATCATATCAATGTATGACCTGTGCTATTAAGAACAGCAAAATATTTTATTTAAATTTGAAAACAATCTCACAAGACAGAACAAAGATTGTCTAGTATGCATTAATGTCAACAAAAAAGTATTATAAATCTCTCATTAAAGCCCCACAAAAAAAAGAAAGAATGAATGAATAAAATAAATAAGAAAAAAGATCACAATAGTTAAAAAAAAAATATGATTGCACTATAGAGGGCAGCAAATGTTAAATATGTTAAATAAAACAATCATTGTCATAACAACTGTAAACACATTCTGGAATTTGGGGATAATGTAGTCACAAAAGGTATACATTTGTAAAGCATGCTTTAACAGTATTGATATACAAAAAGAATCATTGCCCATGTTTTTAATTTGTTTAAAATAGCAAATAAGACTGGAGTTCTTCAATAACAATAATCTAAAAAATTATATTAGTTTAAAAAATCTGTAAATAATTTTATTGATAAAAATTCATTTTCGTTTTGCTGGTTTGCATTAGTGTAAATTTACATTTGTTTAAGGTTTGAATAAATTCTGCTCTGGTTTCATTTCCTCTGGGATGCTTATAAGCATTTAATATAATTCTTTTACTAATTGCATCCAGTCAAATTTGAAATCTTTTTTAATGGTTTCAAGGACTGATATCCCATCCAATGTTCATGACCCCTGTAATCCCAGGTACAGACAATGCAGCATGTAATCAATAATGTGAACAGACTGGGTGATATACATTGTATTAATTATTGTCTGTCACCATCATGCCATGTTTGAAATGCATATCCCATTATGTGGAAAGGCCAGTCATTTGAAAGAGTACCAATTTTATTGAACACAAGATGGAATGGTGTATTGATAAATTTGGTATTTATTAATGATAGTATACTATTCAAGTAGAATTTGAAATTCCCAGAACAGAAAAATGTGCACCAAATCCAAGAGAATTGTACTGTAGGTAACACTAACACAAGTCCATGTTTTTCATGCATAACTCCCAAAGAATAAGGTACAACTCCCAGGGAATAAGGTACAACTCCCAGGGAACAAGGTACAACTCCCAGGGAACAAGGTACAACTCCCAGGGAACAAGGTACAACTCCCAGGGAACAAGGTACAACTCCCAGGGAATAAGGTACAACTCCCAGGGAATAAGGTACAACTCCCAGGGAATAAGGTACAACTCCCAGGGAATAAGGTACAACTCCCAGGGAATAAGGTACAACTTCCAGGGAACAAGGTACAACTCCCAGGGAATAAGGTACAACTCCCAGGGAACAAGGTACAACTCCCAGGGATAAGGTACAACTCCCAGGGAATAAGGTACAACTCCCAGGGAATAAGGTAAAACTCCCAGGGAATCATAGAATAAACTATAGGAATTCATAGGCAACTGTAGGAATTCATAGGCAACTCTAGTAACTCTACACTAACTCCCATGGAATCATAGCTAACTCCTAGGAAATTCTGGTGAAATATTTTACTTGGTTTTACATCAATTTGTATTTAACGTATCATCGTATCAATCTAGATTTATAAGATTTACAATTGATAAATGAAAAAAAAAAACCTAATGGTGGAGATTTATTATTTATTTTTCAGATTACCCCCTGAAAATAGCTGCTAGCCAAAAACATGCGATCTTTTGACACTCTAAATTTAACTATCATCTGTATGAGACACCCTGACACTAAACATCACACACAATGATATCTATCAGCAATAGATTATTATCATCTGTATGAATATTTGCTGTGTAATGAACATTTATTTGGTTTTGGAGTGTTGACAGATGACTGAAGCCCAAGATAACTTAATTTGATGTAACAGTTGAGAATAAGATGCTTATCAGGGCTTAAGTTGATATTTAACCAACACAATGTCTGATATAAACCACTCCAGGATAGGCAGCTATTATGTTTCTTTTCTCTATCGGATAAATTGAGGTCTACCAGTGTTACATTGCAGTGTAGCTTGTTCTGTGTTTAAACAAATAAAAATTAGTTAAACATCCATTATAACTCCAATAGGAAATGCTTGTCTAATTTAACATTTTTTCTTTCTTTTTTATATTTACCCAATAATAAACATTGTAAACAATAAAACGTAATAAATCATGGGAATTAGGGCTAAAAAATAGTCACAACTAGTCAACTTCAGTACCTAAAAATTTAAAAATAAATATGTAAATCAATAAGGGAAATTACCTTTCTAAACTTAATACTGTGTACACATTTTTTTTAACCTTCTCTCAAATGTATAATTCTATTCAGAAACTTAAACAGTACCCCTGAAACCTAAAGTCACTGCATATTCAAGAAAATGATGACACTTTCTGCCTGGATGATTTTAAAGACAATTTGGGCTACAAAATGCGAGGGGCTAGTCACAGTTGTGGCAACTACATCAGTGCCCAAATAGACCGTGTGTATACATTAGTTGAATTGTTAATTTTACAATATATTTAGGATCAGATAATAATCACTTCAGTCAGTGGGTGTACTTTGTAATCTGTCCTTAATTGCCCTGTTTGTAAGATAGCCTGTGTTAGGAACTGATGAGGGTTATACAACACTGAACGTCACTCTAATTGGTTTTCACTAGGTACTCCCGAAGGAAATTGTCAAAATATTGCAAAATTAGCTTCATCTAATCATAACTACTTTATCAATAATTAATTTACTTCGGTATTGATTGTAAATCAACAAAAACCAACTTAATATTGAGAGTCTTCCAATTTAGGGTTTTGAATGTAATCTGGTGCAACATTAACAAATGTCAATCTTAAAGTTCCACATAGTTCATTTTCTTCAATATTGATTTTAAACCAAAATTAGACAGACCAATTTCAAGTTTACAGTAGGAAAGCCGAGTGGTAAAAAACTAATTCAATCAATCATTAATTGCTCTCCAGTTTACAAAGTAGATATAATTTCATAATTGTATAAATAAATATAATTGCAACTTCACAAAATAAAAAGTTAAAAAAAAAATGTTTGACAAAATTTAGCATCAATGACACAATTGAGGACCATTGGCAAATTAGAAGTAGATTTGTAATGTAATTTATGAGAAGGTTGACTGTTATTTATTAAAAAACATAACCCATTCAAACATGATGAACCAATTCTTGTTGTAAATTCAAATTAAAATTATGATTTTATGAGAAGTTTTAATTTTGGTTTTACTATCAAACTGTTTCAATTTTCGCAGAATATATCTAGACAATTAACTACCACGTTTTAATTGTCATTCCAAAAGTACACTCACCGACAATCTTTTATGACAACATCATTAAAATATAATCTTGTATGCTGATGAACTCACGTTATTGTCGATAAATGGCTTTTAATATGCAAAGAAAGAAACTATAATTCAGTTCCTAAACTCTAGATAGAATTAAGTAGAGAATAAATTGAGCATTGGAATTGGAAGACTTCAGGTAACATGCCATTTTGGCAAATAATTTGTTCTTTATATTGGGGTTAATGAACCCTATTATATTATACTGTTTCAGAAAATTCAATATACTGAATACTGCACACTCTAGTGGCATACATCTTTAATGTCCATTTCCAATGGCAATAGAAAGTGGTGTAATGGTTTACCAAAGTGCATGACAATTTAATTACAGTTATATTTCAAATGCAAAACCTTTATTAATATTTCCTAAACAAACTGAAGAAATTATAATTGTAAATTTAAAAAACTATTTTCAAACGAATCATTTAATTTATGTTGTGCATATAGGGTTTTAAACAGTATTTTTACAGTAAGTTCCAACTTCTTTATTTCAAAAAGACGATTTTTTGCTTTTACTATAGGCGATGGGAATTAGGGTATATTATTAGAGGGGAGGGGTGGGGAGAGGTTAGCACAGAATTGTTCAGGGTACACACCAGCCCTCTGGGATTGTGCATTCAAATATATTCAAATATAGACAAGATTTTTATGAGAATACCATGCAAATAATATTACTTTTAAAGTTTCAGCTAAAATTATATAGGTGACAACATTTTTATAAATGGTTCTTTAGTGCCAGCAAAATGTTCCAAGGGCTTCAAAATTTCATAAACACGGTCGTTTATTAGGTTTAAACATTTACAGTGTACAACAGACAATAGCCATAACGTATTCAACAACAATGCTTGTATGTTAGAGACGTACTGAATAGAAAATCCTTATTTAATTGAATGTAGAAAAAAATGCAAAGAATTAGAGCAATAGAAGTTGATTGACTGATTGATGACAAGAAATGCATTTGTTTGGATTTATTTTTATTTGTTAAATGGTTTACTAATAGTTGGCTTGGATAACAGGGATTAGGCAACTGCAGTACCAATGACAGATATGTTTGTATTAATTCCCTTGGTTTGAAACTACATCACACTTTTTAATTGTTAGTACAGTATTTTATTTAGATATGAAGATATCTATTTTGTTCGCATTTGCTAATACTGTTGCAACTGATTAAAGATAACTGTCCCAAAAAAACAGTCAAGAATCAAAATTTGATGCAATATTCTTTTGTAGTTTAAATTCATTAGTAAACTCTTAAAAAACAGAAAAAAAAAATTATGAAATACAGTATATAAATAATGATAAAGAAAATAAGAAACCATTCTGATGGCATTCTTGTTTCTTAATTATGTGAGCATTCAAATGCACTATTTCAACAAAAAACTTTGACAACATATATCTATAATCAATCATTTACTTTTTTCCAAAATGTTTAAATCATTGAATTATTTTTTTCAGAAGCAGTTTAAAAAAATATTTTAAGCAAGTAAATCACACTCACTATCCTTTGTTTTTATAAATCTGACAGTACTATTTTTATCACATCATTTTGTCTGTTTAAAAGAATAAAATGTTACTAAACTACTCATAACAACACAACAAAAGAATAACTGTACAGGTATTATGTATAACAGATAATATTCATGACTCTTGACTGTCAATTTATATCCCAGCCAATGTAACGTTTTGTATACACCGTACATTACTTATGAATTGAATATTGCCAATTAGCAATAATGCACGTTCCAGTAACAATGCTAATTTTAACGATTCCATAAAGTGTTGGGTAATCGAGTAATTTTCTGCCTTTAGATCAATTGGTAGAAATGTAATGTAACTGGGTATTATATTCAACAATTTTGGTTGAAATATTCTATTTTAAACATGTTTTAGAGCAGATTTTGAAATTAATAATTAATTTTTAATTTTAGTATTAAATATCTAAGAAAGTGGCACAAATATTATTAATAGGTAAATGAGCAAAAACATGGAATATGAAAATAATTTTGGGGTGTCTAGAAAACTCAGATCTCAGATATCTGACTTTTCTAGATCTAGAAAACTCAGATATCTGACTTTTCTAGATCTAGAAAACTCAGATATCAATATCTAAGTTTTCTAGTTCCAAAATGGAACTAGAAAACCCAGATCATCAAATGGATTGTTCCATTATTATTAGAGGGTAGCATATTTGAAATACTACACAGTATTACTGTATACGTTTTCTTACTAATAAAAATAATTAGAGTAGAGTAGAGTAGTAGAGTAGTAGGCCTTGTCTTACAGTTCTAGACTAGAAGTGGCCAACTCATACCCAAAATAACTCGTACCTATTCCCAACTTGGCTAACTCGTACCTCAACCAACTCATACCCACACCAACTTGTACATGCCTCAATTTTAAGCCTACAGTATATTTTAACGGTAACATGCACTGTATTTTCTTTATGATTTATGCCGTAGGCCGCTTCTACATGTTACAATATTAGTAAGAAAACGTACACAGTAATCAGTTTTAATAATACTCTAGTACTGTATTTCAAATGACCTACCCGCTGATTAATAATGGAACGATCCAAATGACCTACCAACCAATCAAATGATGATCTGAGTTTTCTAGTTCCATTTTGGAACTAGAAAAGTCAGATATTGATCTGAGTTTTCTAGATCTAGAAAAGTCAGATATCTGAGTTTTCTAGATCTAGAAAACTCAGATATATCGGAGATCTGAGTTTTCTAGACACCCATAACTTTATATGTATATTTTTATTTTGCTGCAAAATTGAAAGTATCATTTTTATTAGATGGGCCAAAAACATTCTTGAAAATGGAAATATATATGTGAATTATTTTCACCTTTAACAATTATGAAAATTAAAAATTTAAGGGAAAATAGTTTGCAAAATTGTATTTGTTTAAGTTGATCTCTTTTGATTTGAACATAAATATAGAAAATGGAAAATTGTTTTTCTTTTTTCAAATGAAAAAGTTTCTAAATTGCTAGGAAGTTATAATATCACCCATTTTCCATTTTCTTAACAAGTTTTATCTTTCTCCACTTAAAAGTAAACATAGCATTTTTTTTAAATAATGTTCTTTTAATAGTTGTATTGAAGAGTTTAACGATAACATACTATCTTGTAAGAAAGTCTAATTCAAATACACATAGATGGTAATTATCTGGTTCAATAAATAGCACAATTAATTAGTAATGTTCATTATTTCCTATGTCTCATTGTCGTATTTATTCACTCTAACAATTATACCCCGATGACACTTCAGTTCGATTTTGAATCATCATTTCAAGTAAAAACTTGTTTTTAGTTTACAGAGAAATTATATTTGCATACAAGCAGGTGTTACTGTTATTGAGGATATTCTATGTGACCTAGTTCCAAAGTAAAGTAAGGCTCACATGAAAAACATGTTTAGTTGTGCTAATGATAGTTGTACATGTTTGTGTACAGTATGTTAATTTGAACTACTACTGACAATTATAAATACATAAAACCAGTGTAGTTGGTTAATGCAATAGGATTGGCATTGGATCATAAGATTTATATACCTTTTTAAATTATGCAAATCTGTGTACAGTAGTTGTTATATTGTATCATTAGGTACAACATGCAACTATTTTAGTTATATTTTATGAGGCTTTGAAAGCAGGGATGCATGATACAAAAAGTATACATTTATTCTAACACTCAACTAAGGAAACAGTCCATCTTCACATCAACATTCAAAGAAATAGCTGCTTTCACACCTGATCCGAAAAAGAATTTGGAGAGCATCTTACCAAGTATACGGTTCAGTGACCTGCGTTATCCATATTTAAGAAGCAAGCATCATCTTTACTGTAGTATTAACTGTGTTCACACATAATGTAATGTTAAGCTGCTTGCGTGATCAACTCTTATGTTGCCCTATTGCTAATCCTGATACAACTCTGATGTACTGTACCTTTTGTTTAATAGGTTCAGAATCAGAGGTATTCTATGTAATGTTGACAACAGACGTTTGAACGGAGAACAAGTTAAATAAATTGACACACTGTATTTAACTCCGATAGAGAAAAGCTTGCTTGTAAACACTGTAGATATTGAATTCCGAACTCTAACTCCCTCTATACAGGCCCTATCTTGGTGACTGAGAGACCTGTTTTAATAGTTAATCATAATCACTTAGTTATTAAAAGCAGTCACTGAATATTCTATCTTGGGATAATTTTTTCCAGAAAACAATATATTAATTCATAAATAATACTACATAATATAATAATATTAATACATTCTAGTATTATACTAATGCAAATTTAATGACATAGTATAAAAGCCCAAGCGGCCAACACAATGAATTGATAGCCTATTCATCATTGAATGATGAGATAGAAATTTCAGAATTTATATTAAATTCAAATTCGACATATTCAGCACAACATGCTTTCATTAAAAGGTGTTTAGCCTATTTTTTTTAAACTAATGTTTGTAACCTAAATTTTCCAAAAAAATATTTTTCAAATAAGAGAAGTAGAGAAGAGAGGAATAGAAAGAAGAATAATTGCTGGGAATCTGACTATGTGACATTTGATGACGGTAAATTTCAATTGACAAAGAATTGCGATTCAATTTTAAAACGTTTTAAGTAAATGTACTGATCCTACTGTTACCATGGTTACATACCTTTAAAAAGAAACATTCTTTAATCATGTATTTAATGTTACTTAAACTATAAAACATCTCATGTCATTCTGAAGCTTTTAATGCCTTCAAATATGGATCACTGTAGTTGCATGTATAATAATATTTTTATTGACATACTCGTTGTTTCTTATTAATTGTTTTAAAGCTCTTTGCCATTTGAGAAAGTAACAGAAATTAAACATAAACAACAAATGTAAACTTTAACTGACACAATTTTGTTTAATGATCATGTACTATTTTTGGTTGCACAATCCTCATAGTCATACTCTGCCTGCACAGTAGGCCTACTTTGGTTTGGTGTCAATAGATTTTTAGAGGAATTGAAATTGAACTGATGAACAAAGTGCAGATATTTTGCTTATACAGACATTTTTATTACTTTCATTACATTATTGATTATGATATCGTTTATTGTATCATCTTCTGTTGTTTGATGAGCTTTTTAGTTTGAAAGTGAAAATTAGTTTATAAGTAGGTTGATTGCAAAGTACATTGTTATACATTTTATTGTGTATGCTATAAAAAGATTTCTTCAAAACGATGAACTGTAAATTAATGTAATTTCAAGATTAAAGTTTATAACTACTGTATGCCAAAATTATCTTGTCATGTTAAAATCATTGTCTGACTTTAATAACATTTTTGGTTAAAACAAAAAAAGGAACATTAACCTATGAACAAAACAATTTTAACTACTGGTTAATAAATGTTGTTGTTTCAATGGGATTCCCTCATGAATTAAGAACTTCTGAAACATTTTTATTAAAATATTTAAACTCTAAGGTGCATTCCTAGTTCAAAGTTCAATAACACAACATTCATCAGACAAGAAAAAAAAGAATCTTTCATTATACTCATGAGAAGTGAACAATGTTGGCCATGACATCAACTTAATGAAAATTATTATAGAAAATTAAATACAAAAAACAATACCTAAAGTGCAATTAGTATTCACTGTGTATTAAAATGCCATCAGCGATAGAAAAAAAAACACAAACCATTACCTTGGAACCAGAATGCGGCAACTACAGTATTACTACTACAGTAGAATCTGTGAAGACCTTTTAAACATAAGTCCGCGATTAATAAATTACTATAAATGATAGTGCATTGACCTTGATATGCCGACAATGTTTTATATTAGACTTGAGTAATTAAAAGTAAAACCTCAATTCCTCCTAAAGGAAAGAAGTAATTCATAAAGAATATTAGTCACATCATCTCATGTATAATGAGATTTAGTGGAATCCAGATTAGTTGCTGGGGGCTTGACTTGCTTCCTAGTAAAAACAGTGTGTTCCTATTGGGCTAGTGAAAACTAGAACAAATCATTGGAATCCATACTCTAGGAAGAGAGAGAAATTATGAAACGAAAAATGGACATATTATTCATTTAACAACCATAAAATTGCATGAAAATACTGTGTCTGAAAGGTGGAGCATACCAATTACTTATTTTAATGTATGAATTAAAAATACCTATTACAGTATATTTTATAACTGTCAGTTTTACATATTTTTCAAAATGTATAAATTCTGTTGTTCCTTCCAAAATTTTCTATACAGAGTTGATAAATCATTCTAAACTACTACAGTATACCGTGTACCTGTTAAAACAAACAGAAGTACAAACAACACTGCAAATCTGATCAGTAAGTTCAAACAAACAACACTACCAATTCAGTCTAGCAAACATTGTGTATTTTGCAGTATTTGTCTATAAAGTCTCGGTCTACAAATTAAATATTTAACAGGATGTATAGGCGAAGGTTAGAACTCAAGTCAATAGGACTGTGGTTGTAGGGTGTGCTGTACAAAAGCTGGTGTGTATGGATACTGATAGATGGTTAGCAATGATGTCATCTTTCCTTTTAGCAATAACATACAGTACTTCTAATACATTCACTACTGTGTAACTTGTTGAGTATCAACTCAATGGTTATACAACATGTTAATTCTACCAGCAATGATTCTACTTTTAAATTGTTGATAGACATTTTAATACATCAAAACCATTGATAACAAACAAGATGAAAACAGTACAGTATCTTATATAATATAACTGAACAATACCCGAGAGAATCTAAAATTTGTTTATACTCAAAGAGTCCAAGAAAGTAAAATTTCCAGTAAAGAACCTTGAATCATTTTATTCAATTTGCATTTTTCTCATACGCATCCAACAATATAAAATATATTTAAGCAACATTCAGTAGAAATATGAACATGTTATCACATAACAGCGAACATACTTTGGTAAACAGTTTTAAGAGAATGCCAATTCTATAGAAGAGAAGCCAAGTTCCCGGGAGAGTCAGTAGTATGCGAAACAATTTCATAGTGATATCATAGCAGACAACTGGACATAAAATTACCATTTTGTTTTGAAAACATAGAAAAACAATTGGAAATGGTTTAGTTAGGAAAATCTTTCAGATTATAGTTTATGAATTTCCATTTTGTTATATTACTGTAGTAACACTCGAAAGAGGAAACTAGATGATGGAACAAAAAAGAAAAGATGAGCCAGTATAAAGACAGCTTGCCATTTAGAAGTTAGACGTAGGAGTACGAAGATGGCCAAATGTGGTGTGGAAAGATATGGAAAAAGAACGCATGAAGAACAGCTTGGATGGAAGAAGGAGCAAGAAGTGCAGAAAGTTAGATTGCTTTTTCAGTACGAAAGAGTAAGCTCTTGGAAGAAGAAATTTACTTTTAAAAAAGATGATGTATGATGAAGAAGATGATGAAACAAAGTGTTAATCCTCTTTACAAAATCTTTCAAACATTTCTTAAATTACAAAACTTGTTCGAAAGAGAATTTTAATCATCTTTTCAATGAACACTATCCAAGACCACATAAAAAAGATAATATATTTTTATGAGTGTTATTTTTATGATATTATACATTCGATATTAGCTGTCTAAGATTTCATGCCTTCAAAGTCAACAGTAGACAATGATAATGATCTTTTTTCCCACATGAATATCGCATACAATTTTTGTATTAACTTCTTCAAATTGTCTTTCGCCAGGTTGACTTAACTTGATATCTTTGATGTTATATAGGTATTAAGAAAGTTTTAACAACCATACAAGAATTTTACATACAAAAATGAAAAATGAAATACTATATTTTATTAATAAAAAATTATTACTGTGTTCTATCAAATTACCAATTACTAGAATACTAATATCTGATGTGAGCGATGAAAAAAATAAATAGTTTATATACATCAAATGTGTTTATTAAGTAGAAAAATGTATAACCCGACACTTTGAGCTCAGATGCTTTGCACTGCATTATACCGTTACAGTACTAGCAAGAATATATCATTTCTCCCAGATGCCAGAATCTCCCTAATATTTATTTTGTAATTTCACTGTCACGTCAGTCTCAAAATGTTCTATAGTCGGTGAATTTATTCATTATTCTCCTTTAATGTTGGTAATCCTATTCACTTGACAAACAAAAAGAGTCTTGAGTGGAGTTATATAAATACTGAAACTTTATAATACAGTCAAGCTTCTAGAACTATTTTCAGCTTAACTAATGACTGAAGTCCCAATAGCAAGGAGTAGGAATAAGCCCAACACATTATTGTTTTAAGTTATTGCATCCTCAATGTTTCATTTTCTATGATTTCCATCCAAGTGTTTCAAACTCTATAGGAGTGTTCATGCAACAAATGACTGAAAATCTCTTACTGTTTGTCAATAGCACAATAATTAGTGTGGAATGTTAATGTTATTAATCAAAACATATCACACTTATTAGTGATAAATCTGGCTAATATCCAATAAAATAACTGGAATATACTGAAAGGCCATGGTTCGTACGTGAGCAAATATGCGGTTTATCAACCATTTGAAGAAAAAAAAATCCCCCAAACGGTTAAAGACATGACGATTTAATGTTGGAACAAACCTGCTTCAAATGAATAAATATTGATTAAATAGACTAAAATGTTACAAGGAGCCAATGTACTGTACAATATGAAAACAACATTTTATATGAAAAACTTTAATTTTTGGGAAATTACAGATTTCAAAGTGCAAAACCCTACAAAATCCTATGCAAACCTCCTCCAAAATATAATTTCACCATTTATCGAAACTGACTGAACTTTACTTTGGGTCTACCATAACATCTTAACCATTTGACTGCCAACGAGAGTTGTATTTTGGGTTATGTTATAAACACATTTACTACAGTATGAAATTCAAGTCACATGTTAATGAAATATGAATTACAGTATAATAATTATTAAATCATAACTATAGTATATAAATGATTTCAAACAGATGAACGGATTCATTGACATGTAAAATGTGACTGATTCTTCACCTTTAAACTAATTTCAGTTTCACCCGGCCAACTCTTATGAAGTAATTACAGTAAGCAACAAATACAGCATTCATTTATACCTACTGTATTAGAATGCTAATCTATCAATCCAAGATGACAGTCAAAAGTAGAATACAAAGATGAAAATGGAATGTGAACAGAAGTATTTTTGACGGATGATTTATTTTCATCACAAGAGACAAGAATTTTTTTCATTCAAACTGCTGCATGGAGTATAATGTGAACTGGCAAGACAATGTGTAATTGATCATTTTAACAAACTAGTTTACCAGTGAACTAAAATGTTGTTAATAGATCTGAATATCTAAATAACTGACAATACAAGTTTGTTTTGGTCAAAACTCAAATTTCATTCCAGTCGGAAGGTACTGTAAAGTACTATAGGTAGTTTCAGTTTTAACATGATAATTCTATTCTTCCAACTTCCAATCTAAAAAGACTCATTAATTAATCATCATCGCTTCCCCGAACTGCTCCTCTTCTCTGCCCTTTCTGATGTTCTTAAACTATACACATTATTCTTTTGAAATCAGCAAAATTGTTATCAAAATGTAACAGTCTCTCATGGCATAGTTCACAAGCCAAATGTGACCACAGTTACTGTGAAATAATAATGTTATTAAGGCCAGATGTTCTCACAGGTAGCCCTGTATTATTAACTGAAAATAATAATTAATGACACAAGTATACAGTACTACAGACTTTGTCAACTCTATTTGAACCCAATCACAACAACATCTATCCATCAGTACCATAAAACATTTTTTACCAGGAATTTAATTTTGTATTTTATTTTTATACTTCAGTGAACAAAATGTTGTGACTCTGAGTATAAACAAACAATTTATATAACAACATCTTTGGTTAATTAAATATATTGTTATGATTGCTATACCTATTTTATCTGTATCTCCATTGAGATCCAGCGCCATTGATAACAGCATTGTCATTTTTTCAGTATATATAATTTGCTTTTTGATTTGTATATTTTATCTTCTAATATTTATTTATTTTTATTATTTTTGTATTCATTGAATTAAAAAAAAACAAACAAAAAACAAATATAAAAGGTAAGGAAAGAGCAAAGAGGTAGAAAACACCTATGCTAGTTGGTCAACCTAGAAAAGAGCATGGAAATAAACCAAAAACAAAAATTACATTCTACAAATTAAAGAATCTACAAGAAAGGGACAAACTACTGTACACACATTTTGAACATCAAAATTATTTAAAAAATAAGTATTGAGATAATTTTAATAATAATTTAAATAATTTGTATGATATTGATACATTTAGCAATAGAAGAATGTAAAAAAAACTTTTTTTTATGTTTTGTACATACAGTACATATATTTATTTAACAAGTTAAAATCTGGCCATGGCAGTTTCCAAGCTATCTTGATTATTTCCTTCCATCACTAACGAACTGTGAACAAGGCCTCCGGTAAGAATACTTATTTCAAATTATAGAAAATAAGTGATTCTAGTAATATAACAGTTGTCACTATTAATAGTTAATTTTTTTCAGCAAAATAGGAATTTGATTTCCGAGGTGTGAAGTTGTATTACAGTATCATAAAGCACTGCAATTCATATGCTGCCTACTTTGGTCGCCCTAGTTACAGACAGATGTGACAGTTGAAAAAATTGCATAGTATAATTGGAAATGTTTACAAAAAAGAAGGAAAAAAGTGTTTAAAACAGGGACAATTTTCACCAGTGTAGCATAGCAAAATGTTACACCAAACCTATTTTTTTCTCTTACAGAAAATGTGAAAAAATTGCATAAAAGAATCGAAAATGCGGCAATGTTTACAAAAAAGCAGGAAATCTCCTTTGCTATTTATCAAATGGTATCCCAACAAAACAAATGCTACAAAACTATTTTTCAAACAACTCTATTAGAATGATTAGCAGTTATGGCTAATCAAAAAGACTTTTAATGAAAATATTCTTTGTAAAATTGCATTATTTTACTGTCCAGTTGGTGTGTTGTGAATTGTATAAAATACAGTCCAACAACCATTGGAAATGGATTCTAAACTCATTTTACAGAATTGTCCTTGGTATTATTAGCCAATGACTTCCTAAACAAAATTTTAAAAATATGCAATATCCGTAAAATAATATGATCATGATAATAATATCAATCATATGATACTTATTAAAGAAAGTACAGATTATATTAGATCTTTTAAACACCAACAAACACATACACTAAAAAATGGTAATAACAATTTTGGAGATGAACATAATCGACTACAAAATAGGCTAAAAAGTTACCCTTTCCATGATAAATTAGACCTTTGATTTTGGGGTTTAGATATATAAAACATACCCACATATTGTTACTCAAAATTCAATGTTTCTGTTGCATTTATTTCTTTACACATGATCAAATTAACAGTATAAATATTCTATCATGTAGGAATTTAATTCTACTATGAACTCACATCACATTCAGATACAATTACATTATAAAAAACACTTTAACTCAGGGAATACTCAATAAAACCTTGAACCAGACCAAACAATTAAGATCATTTCACCTAAGGAGATTCCAAATATCAAATTAAATAGGTTTAATAAGCTTACAAATTTCGTCATTTGTTTTTATTGGAATAAATTAAATTGAAATTTAATTTAAATGGATATAATCTGTAACATTTCTTCCATACTTCTTCTTCTGTACAAAGAGGATTATATTCCACATTATAATTAAAAGATTGTAGGCAATGAATTATCAATTCCTGAATTATATAATATATTAAATCATAAATTACCCAAACTAGAAATGGTGATGGTAATGGTAATCTGTATGAGTGCCGCTTACCTGGATAAACAGACATCCATTTCCAATTTGGGGGACAAATACAAAGAATCAATTTTAATGGAATACCCCTACCTGTCAATCAGACATTACATCAATACACAACAACCAAAATGATTTGTACAGCAAACATTATTTTATGTGAAATGGAAATTATGGAATAGGCTATTACTACTAAATAGTGCTTAGTCAATTTTAGTCAATCGGTACTGCCAAGATTGCTTCTTTAGATTTTCGCTTTAGTCACTACCGAAAAATTAACTGAACTATATGCTTCATTACAAAAACAATATTGCTTTTTGTATTGAACATCACATAAGATACCCAAGATATTTATTACTATACACAACAGATTTATTATCTTCAGCAATAGCAGCAACCTCTATAAAGATGTTTCTTTTTTAAATGATCTGCAATATTCCAATGGGTTTTATATTCCGCAGCAACCTCTAAGGTGTCTTTCTTTCTCTTGCGACTGGTTCGTCATCTTCAACCGTATTTCATCCATAGCAAACTGTACACTGCATACGCTAACCATCACTCCCTTAAGGTTTGAACAGAAGTTCTCTTTATGAAACTCGTATATGAAACATTGTAAGAAATGTGCGCATAATACTAAACCATATGTAGGACACTTTATCCACCTGGCCTGGAGAACATGCACTCCTCTAGCCAACAATAAATAATCCAAGTTTGCAAAAAAAAAATATAATAAAAACAAACTAGTTGCCTTTAAGATAGATCGTTGTCTTAAAAATCCACCAACTACTGCATTAATAACTAGACATGTAACTCGTCACTTTGACGAGTTTGGTTATCCGCCGCGCAAGTGGTGCAACATTAACATTAAAGGGATAGGTTGAGGACAAAAGGAAGTGTTCACGTTGGCATTATGACCTGAACTGAAGAATATGATATGTTGTTATTGCTGAATTTTATTATTTAAATTCATATCTAGTATACACAGTATAATTTGTATACATACCACATACAGTGTAGAATAGGTGAAATTACGGGACCCGCTATTTATTGCAATTTTTAACATGTTGACGGTTTTAAAATGAAACACAAAGGTAGCAATTCCGAAAGGAAATTATCTCAGCAACAACGTATTAGCGTGTAGAAGAAATTTGAATACGTTAAATATTGATGCGCGCTCTTTTAAATGTAATGAATTATGACGCAAAAGATGAAAATACGACCTTTTTTATTTAACTGGCCATATGATGACGTCACAACATCCGATTGGCAACATTTTTACATAATTTCGTATCTACAATCCAATAGCTTCCAGAAAAAGTTTTAATCGTGATTATCACATTTTATTCTTACGAGCTATAACAGATTAAAATTTACTGTAAAGATGAAATTAATGCCACACGTGATTTAAATTTTTAGGCATAATGACGTCAAAAAAATTAAAATATTTTTAACTCATGCGAAAGATAGTTGATTGACCTAGACAATATCAAAATCGGGGTGAAAACGGAAAACGGATAAGTGGAGATGCGCTCTATTCAATGTGATGAGCTATGACGAAAGATACAAAATTCCTAAATTTTATATTCGCGTGGCCATACGATGACGTCACAATGTCCGGTTAGCCATATTAATACCTGATCCAATATCTACAACTCATCTACTTCTAGAATATGTCATCCACAAAAATTTGACCGTCTAGTTTAGCAATTACGACTGTTTAAAAAAAGGCATATTTTAAACGAATTTTTTAACCTTTTCATAAAAAATGCGCGCAAATTGTCCAATTCGACGTGCTCGTATGACGTATCTTTAAGTCGAAATTGTTTAAAATTTGGTAAAATTACTAGAAAAGGCTGGAAAAACATAAGTCACGCGAAAAAAATACGTTTTCAATGCTACGTGCGCACCGCACACGTAAAATTGTGCGCACGCGTGGGAATTTTTGACATGCTTAACACGACATGAAACGCGTAGAAAGTTGATTATAAATTAATTTTGCGCATTTTGAAATTTTAAATGCGCGTGCGCGCGTAACTTTGTGTAAAACACGCAATTTTTTTTCAACAGAAAGTTAGCGCATGATATAAATTAAACTTTTGCAAAGTTTCAAGTTGAAATGTTATTTGGTTGTCGAGCTATGTTAAATACGACAAAATCGTTAAATCGCGCGTAAGTCACGTTGCGCAATTGTAAACGTCATGAAAAGCTTCGCATGACGACATTACGTAAATGTCAATATGTTAAGATAGTTACCGAAATGTTATGTTTGCGAGTTTTAGAGAAAAGCGTTACACAAAAATCATACAGAAAGAAAGAAGAAGAATAAAAAGTTGATGACTAGACATGTAACTCGTCACTTTGACGAGTTTGGTTATCCGCCGCGCAAGTGGTGCAACATTAACATTAAGGGGATAGGTTGAGGACAAAAGGAAGTGTTCACGTTGGCATTATGACCTGAACTGAAGAATATGATATGTTGTTATTGCTGAATTTTATTATTCAAATTCATATATAGTGTACACAGTATAATCTGTATCCATATCACATACAGTGTAGAATAGGTGAAATTACGGGACCCGCTATTTATTGCAATTTTTAACATGTTGACGGTTTTAAAATAAAACGCGAAGGTAGCAATTCCGAAAGGAAATTATCTCAGCAACAACGTATTAGCATGTAGAAGAAATTTGAATACGTGAAATATTGATGCGCGCTCGTTTAAATGTAATGAATTATGACGCAAAAGATGAAAATACGACCTTTTTTATTTAACTGGCCATATGATGACGTCACAACATCTAATTGGCAACATTTTTACATAATTTCGTATCTACAGTCCAATAGCTTCCAGAAAAAGTTTTAATCGTGATTATCACATTTTATTCTTACGAGCTATAACAGATTAAAATTTACTGTAAAGATGAAATTAATGCCACACGTGATTTAAATTTTTAAGCACGATGACGTAAAAAAAATTAAAATATTTTTAACTCATGCGAAAGATAGTTGATTGACCTAGACAATATCAAAATCGGGGTGAAAATGGAAAACGGATAAGTGGAGATGCGCTCTATTCAATGTGATGAGCTATGACGAAAGATACAAAATCCTAAATTTTATATTTGCGTGGCCATACGATGACATCACAATGTCCGGTTAGCCATATTAATACCTGATCCAATATCTACAACTCATCTACTTCCAGAAAATGCCATCCACAAAAAGTTGACCGTTTAGTTTAGAAATTACGACTGTTTTAAAAAAGGCATATTTTAAACGAATTTTTTAACGTTTTCATAAAAAACGCGCGCAAATTGTCCAATTCGACGTGCTCGTATGACGTATCTTTAAGTCAAAATTGTTTAAAATTTGGTAAAATTACTAGAAAATGCTGGAAAAACATAAATCACGCGAAAAAAATACGTTTTCAGTGCTACGTGCGCTCCGCACACGTAAAAATGTGCGCATGCGTGGGAATTTTTGACATGCTTAAACCGACATGAAACGCGTAGAAAGTTGATTAGAAATTAATTTTGCGCATTTTGAAATTTTAAATGCGCGTGCGCGCGTAACTTTGTGTAAAACACGCAATTTTTTTTCAACAGAAGGTTAGCGCATGATATAAATTAAACTTTTGCAAAGTTTCACTTTAAAATGTTATTTGGTTTTCGACATATGTTAAATACGAGAAAATCGTTAAATCGCGCGTACGTCACGTTGCGCGATTGTAAACATCATGAAAAGCTTCGCTTGACGACGTTACATAAATGTCAAAATGTTAACATAGTTAACAAAATGTTATGTTTGCAAGTTTTAGAGAAAAGCGTTACACAAAAATCATACAGAAAGAAAGAAGATTAAGAAAAAGATGATGATGATGATTTCGTACAATCACAAGAGGTTATCCTGCAACTTCGTTGCGGATAACCAATGATGATGATGATGATGATTTCGTACAATCACAAGAGGTTATCCTGCAACTTCGTTGCAGATAACCAATCAGTAGTTAATAATACGTTGTAGTATATTTTGTTGTAAACTGTCATAGTTTGCAGTCTGGAAACTAAAAAATAAAACTGAATACCAAACTCAACAAACTAATAATAATACAGAACTATTTATAGTATAACAGATTTAAAAAAAATTATTTAGGAAAGAAAATTATTGAAATAACTAAAAACTTTACTTTGAACTATTTGGTTGCGTCAGTTTAAATTGTTTTCAAATTACTTTAGTATTGGAGTCCAGTTAGTCATTTGTTTACCATATGTAACGATTTTTAGGTTGTGGAAACTCTAAAGGAAAATTTTGTAAACCCCTTTTTCAGACATACACTTATTAAAGAATTTAATTAACCTTTCAAGAAATCAAACGGCATATTACTAAAAAAAACCAAACCTCATAATTAAAATCATTTTTTTTCCTGTTTCTTTCCACGGGCAATGTTGGCTAGGATATCAGTTCTAGATTAAAATTCTCATAAATTCATTCTTAAAACATGTCAGAGACGGACACTAAACGCAGTAAACTGCTTCCACATCAATAAAACAGTATCTGTAATGAATTGCTAGTTTTTCATTTCAAAGAACATTGTTCAGTCGTTTAGTGGTTTCCAGGGAATTACTACAAGCCATTTCTATTCAAAATCAGCATACAAATAGTATTAAAGTTAAGAAAATAGCACGATTAGTTTTATTACTGTGATATTCTCGCCAGAAGTTGAACCGTGGAAATAATAAAACGACCATGTGATGGCTAAAGAAATAGAACAATTATTGAAAGATACAGTACTGCTGAACGAGTAATGTCCAAAATATCTATGTTTTATTTAAGATTATTGATTTTTTTTATATACTGTACACAGTATCTTTGAGTTAAAATGAATACATAATCTCTTTGCTTTTCTTTCTTATATCTATATTGTTTTAAATGTATACTAAACAAATATCTTTTTATTAAATATTATAATAATAATAATATATCAACAATTTATTAAATAATATTTATTGCATAATATACAATCTACAGTACGATAATTTAATTAATTTATTTATTAAATATTAATAAATAACATGAATTTTGAATAAAAGAACAAATCACACATCTACACATAATCAAACATCGTATACTCTATTTCTAACAATTTTTTCAATCTTCTATCGACTAAAGCCGAAGTATAGTCGTTATCTCGGGACCGTTCTATGGTTACCACCAGGTAGGCTTACTTCATTTAGGCTTCTATGAATGGATGTACTTGTTGGGAGCAGGAACGCTACTAGACCAAACCCAGTACCGTTTTGATTACGATCAATCGTGAAATTACCTCACGATAATACATGACTACAGTAAAGTATACAATTACAGAAAAACTACAGAAAGATTGATTATAATTTTTACTGACCTCACTTTGAATTCAATAAACTACTGTATGATTCAAAACTAAAATATTTTTTTAATAACTGAAAAAAAAAAGATAAGGAAGTGCCTGAAGCGACCTGTATTGATATCAATGGAGCTAAAGTCAGTAGTAAAGTGTTGAGTTTGTCAAGTACAGTATTTACTTAAACCTCTGTGATAATTGGTTACTGAGAAATCATTAAAAAACTCTTTTCATAAATCCAACATTGAAAAAAGGCTAAACAATTAATCTCATAGGGGTGAAATTTGAAAACCCACTAAGATAGCAGCATAAAAAAACCCTTTTCCAACCCTAATCTACTGTATAAGAAGCAACCTTTATTTAGCAAAATATAAACATCAGGTGTAGGCCTACAGTATTACTGTTTAGTAAAAAGGTTGAGTTTAAACATAGAGATATTATATCTCTATGGTTTAATAAAGTACTTTAGCACCTTGAATGCCTGGCCTATTGTTTGAAACCGCAAGATATGATTGTTCTGCAATGTTCATGCAAGCGGTAAATAACAAAGCATTTCAATAGAAAGAGGAAATTCCATACATATTTGCAATTCAATAAAAGTAAATACATTGGTTTTGATAAACTCTCTGTAAGTTGAATTCTACTGCTGGGCAATCTTTTTTGTTCATTCAAAGAGTTTATTGACTAAATTCAGTCAATTATTATGTTATTAACAAAAGATGTGGGTTCAAAAAAAAAAAAGCAGCCATGAAACTTTGTAAAAAAGGTTAGAAGTAACCAAGAGGACAAAGCTCAGATAGAAATGTGGGGGTGGCTGTCAGTAATTAGAAACAAGCAGAAATACACAAGAAATGAAAAAAAAATCACCTGACTTTTGTATGCTGTTGTACAAAAGTGTTGAGAGACGTGAGTGGGCAGAAAAGAAAAAATCAAAAAATGATTAACAGTCAAGATTGGTCAATAGACAGTAAACAAATGACAGAAATAAATGTGATACTGTATGAGATACTTAATTTGCATATATTTTTTAAAACAAGAATGAGCAGTAAAAATAAATTCAGGTCAATAAGAAATCCATAAAAGATATCTTTTACACCTTATTAAATGTACACTGTATACCATTAAAGTTCTCATATGAAATTCAATGCCATTGCCGAAAGGTAGCAGCAGTATACATTTTATGTGTTTTATTCACGATATACATTTTTATGATCATAAACAAAGTGAGAATCGTAGAGAAATGTTTATATAGTTGATTTGTACATATAGTTAACTTAAGAAAGTTATACAAAACGATGACTACAATTTGTTAATGTTTTAATTTATTAATTGCACTGTGTATAAGTCCAAAGTCATTGTTAATAAATTTGTACTAAAGATATAACTTGCTTTTTCTACCAGTTACTATCATATATAGGATTTACGCTAATAGTCCATAATCGCTATGGCGACGTTATTGTCATCATGTATTCTATCATATCCTCCGATCAAAAAAAACAATTTGGGTAGATTTTTGGTTGGATAAATGCAAAATATACAATAGAAACATAATAATTCAAAACTGTTTGAAAAGGACTACAAATAGACTTCAAATAAATATGCAGTAGAGACCTACATTGCCATTCTGTCTGCATTTCAAACTTATAGCAAATTTCTCTTAGATCTATTTTTGGTAAACTTATTTGTAGATCATCAGTACTTTTAAAATTCTACATTTAGTAGTATTATTGTGGCCTAGTTTTTAGTTTACTGTATCCATCTTCATTGCAGCTATCAATCAATGTACATCAGTTTTGACATCGCACCATCAATTTCTCATCAGACATGTTATCACGAAATCCAAATAAGAAATAAAGATCTTCAATAGGTATCCCTCTGGAATAGCAAAATAACAACATAAACAGTGATTGTTCTATTTCACTATAGGCTTTTATTTAATGTGTAAAGTCCACACTTCAAAAACTGGTCATCATTGTAGCATATGTCAACACTGAAATTAGTTAAACTGGTGGACATCCTTGTGGTGGTTCCTTGGGCCATTTACAGTAGGCCTATGTAAAATTATGACAACTGGAGTTTTTAGTCAACACTATATTAAACAAAGACACCCTTGTGGTGTTTATATAGCCAACACATAACTGGTGGATACAACAATAACATGGTGAACATCCTTGTGGTGTGTATTGTATAGTATTAACATACTGGTTGACACACTTGTAGTAGTGTTGCTGTAGTCCAACACATAACTGGTGGACATCATCATAGTGTTTATAGACAACATTACCATCTTGGACATCCTTGTGGTGTTTATAGCCTTAACATGAAGACACCCTGGTGGCGTTGATGTAGTCAACACATAACTGGTGGACACCCTTGTGGCGTTGATGTAGTCAACACATAACTGGTGGACACCCTTGTAGTGTTGATGTAGTCAACACATACTGTAAAACTGGTTGACATTTTTGTGGCTTTTATAGCCAAAATTCCAAAAGGTGTACATCCTTGTGCTGTTTATAGCCTTAACATGAAGACACCCTTGTGGTGTTGATGTAGTCAACACATAACTGGTGGACACCCTTGTAGTGTTGATGTAGTCAACACATAACTGGTGGACATCTTTGTGGCTTTATAGCCAAAATTCCATAAGGTGGACATCCTTGGTGTTTTCGAATAGGAAAATGTATGGGTTTTCCACATGTTTTAATCTAGAACTTTACAATTGTATGTACAGTAGTATCATTACTATTACAGTAGCAGTCATTTTTTAACAACAAATTCTGACAGCTCATAAAGCCATTCGTATAAAATCAATTTAAAAATGGTCTTATATATAAATATTTAATACAAAAGCACACAAAGTGTGTTTATCAGGGACAAGTGTAGTATTGTACAACAGAAATGATGTGGAAATGTTTACATTTTTTGCCACTCCTTGTCACGTACAGCTTGGATTTGCCGCTTGATTATGTCTTCTAACAAAGTCTACGAACCAAAGTCAAAAGTGTGAAATTGTGCTTGCTGTAATTTGATTATCTAGCAATAACGAACGGTTAATTTGATGTGAAGATTATCTCTACCACTGAAAAAATATGTAAATGGAAAATATTAAATGTGTAAACTTAAATCTAATCCACCATTTAGCTATGCTACAATGGCAAAGTTCCAATGAAGATCAGACATTTGAATCAGAGTTTGTATTGGCTACAGTAGGACCTCACTGATGATCCTTGGAGAATATTGGCTAGAGTCTTGCATTCAAAATAAGATAATGCTATTACTAGGGGGATGTTACAGGTATTGTAGAATGGAACATTGATAATACCATACATCATGAAATAGTAGAAAATGAGTCAAATTGGATATTCTAAGTTTAATAGTTAATATTTTGGAAAACATTAAACATTTATACTATAGCAACACTGATACCCAGGAAGCCTGATTGCCCAACTGTAAAACATCCTTGTATACAACAATCACAATATATACATGTACTATTGTCACTATACTGCATGTACTGTAACATTTCTTCATCAACATCCACTATTGTGTTCATATAAACGATAATAAAGACAACATCCTATCGGCTTGTATCTGACTTGGGCTTGAGTCAATCTAAGTTTGGCTAAGATCTTCCTTAAATTCCCATTGGAATTTGGATATGGCCTGGTTTTTCAAATTAGATTAAGCTATTATTATTAAATGTATAGAATAGACATGGGAAGTACCTGAATAGCATGGGAATGTTACTGGGGCCTATTACTTGTAGAGATTTATTTTACAGTAATGTTGAAAATGAACATTATTTGAGCTGTAAAAAATGCAGATGAACTAAAATAAGAATTAGCCTACTGTACATTCGATAATCATTTAAGCTTTAAGAAAATAGTTGGTGAAAGGACCACTCACTTATCTTAAGGGATTCCTTGGCCAAGTCCCAGTTTTCACAATTTTATCAGGAAATTCTGTATGAGGGATGGTACAGGAAACTAATCGTTTTCAATAGAAAATAATTTCTTTTCATTTCCGGCTAAATCAACAAGAGAAATATTCATACTTTTGGAATCTATCCAGAACTAAAATTCATTTTTATAAACTCGTACTCAGCATGTGTACAGTGTAGTGATGAACATGTGATGGTGGTATAAAAAAAAGGGAAAAACAACACTGATGAGATGAGGTAATCAGTTCATTGTACTGTATTGTATACAGTTAGTAGGTACTGTAGCAAAAACAGCATTGGAAATGTCTTGATTTTTTTAGGGAATGAAAGGGGCATGGACATACCACTATTTCCATCAAGGAACTATACTAATGAATACTTAAAAGATTGGTGGTCAAACATTGTTTTTAGACAACATTGATTTGAACAACAAGACTGCATCTTAAACTAGACTCTCTAGAAAACAGTATTGGAAAGGCTTTAGAACTGAGCATGGCAGGAGCATGGGATGGATGACATCAAACTATTTCCATCAAGTAACACTATGGACACTTGACAGTTTCAAAGATTGCTGGTCAAACATCAGTTTCAGTCAACTAACACATTTTAACAGGCCTGTATAACATTTCTAGTTATAATTTATGTTGAATATGTTACTATATTTATGAGCACCACCAACAGATCATAAAGTTTTTATAATTTTTAATACAGTATGACATGCCTTTTGTGCCAAAATGTTATCAATATTACTTCTACAACCTAGACTAATTTACAAAATGTTCTTTGATCCTTGTCTCTTTTAAATGATATCACATTTTTATCAGCAACACTTCCTTCTTATTATGAATTATTGATATCATATTTCATCTTTAAAACCACTACAGTATAACATCTAAATTGGAAAACAATGGAACATAAAATATATCAATATTATTATTCTTTCAGATCAAAATGTGCAGAGCAATGCCACAATAAATTTAGACAATAGATGTAGGAATGGTGTTGGGAATAACAAGAGTGTTGTTGACATATTCAGACCAGCGTAAAGTAATAGGTGTGATACAACAAAGACGAGAATAGTAGAAAAGCACAGGCGTGTGATTCGGCATTTTCCAAGTTTATTCAGGATAAATGCATGGCAAACCGTACTCTAATTCTAGTAATTCTTTTACATTAAAGAAACAATGCTGAATAAACAATATTTAATTTTAATGACTTTTTTCACTATAAATTTAAATATTTGTTTTCTCATTAACAGTCTTTAAGTACTTAAAAGTGTTGAGTGTGTGGAGTAGTTGGAAGTTGGACTTCTGATCATGAGATCAGGAGTTCAGGTCCAATACATGCTCCTCACATTGCCTGTCTTCTTATGTTTGCCCTCTCCACCCAGACACAAATAGGTATCGCGAGGTCAAGGAACCAACTGTGCTGATTACTGGATGCATCATTATGGAGGTTTCCATGTATTTTATCAAAATAACTGGGTAATTTATAATGTAAAGCGTAATTTGAACATGTAATTTGCGGTATTTAAATTATCAACAAAATAAAACTTGAAAGAAAAATTAAGAAGCAATAGAATAACTATTGATATTAAACAAATAAAACCACCATTCATTTAAATGCAATGTAATCAAGTTGTCACACAATTGATAAAACAGACTTTAGAAATAAATTACTCATTTTGACAAATTTGGATCAGTTATTTAATTAGTCAATTGATCTTTAATGGATAAGAGATCAATCGCCACGTCCTTTACAATTAAAAGAGCTATTAGTATAAAGCCTTGTCTAAACTATCAAACTTTATGTGTCCAAAAAAATGTGATGTGCCCATATATGGTAGTGCTATGCTTAAATATGGTAGTGATATGACATCATTATGTCCATATATGGGCACATCACATTTTTTTTTAAACATAAAGTTTGATCGTGTAGACAGAGCTTTACAATGTAAACTATAAATTTATCAACAGAGAGAGGTTGTCTTATTGAAACCATAGTATATAAATCTATTTGTAAAATAACTTTTAAAATGTAATCTACATGTATGTACAGTATAATATGTACTTTGTTGGTTTATCTGGATATCCCAGAGATAAAAGAAACTAGCATTGTGTGAACACAAATAATATAGGGCCAATTTAAAATTTGCAAAAAACACACTATGCCGGTTTGTTAAACTGCAATTTTTTTTAAATGGGTCTCTTGGAATTAAGAATGAAAAAAAAATGGTGCATATATTATTAAAATCAAAAAGAAAAAAAACAGTCTCAGAATAATTAATGGTTTAAAAATTTGATAATTCATGCCTGTCTTGAACGCCATAACTGGTTTTTTTTTTAAACCCTCCTTTTCATTAGGATGAAACATAGAGGTACTGTAGACAAATTTGAGCCTGGGAAAATGTTCATACAAACATTATCAATAAACAGTTATTACTAATAGTAGAATAATACCAGCAATTGATATCAATTCTCAACAACAGGTGGTTCTATTATTTTACATCTTTATAAAAAAAAACATAGGTCACCTCAAGTTCAACATATGTATGTATAGTAAAGAACAGAATGCTTTGTTTCAGATAAAAACAGTGATCTCACTGTGTTCTGTGCTAGGTTGACTGTATCCCTCCCAATAATCTCACAACCATAAGATGAAATAACTTAGTGTATGTTCAGATCCATGGAGTTATGCTTTTGTATTGCAAGCAAGGTGGGAATTAGCGGCGTAACAGTAGAGTGTTCAGACTCGCTTAACAACGCTTTCAATAGAAACTATAGTGTCACAAATTTGGGCAAACATCTGGTTGGTATGCAGAAGTAAATTTTATTCGTCAGAAGTCAAAAATGTTGATTCATGACTTTCTTATAAAACAAACTTTTGTTTTCATTTGAGAGCATAACTCCATACAGTAGGTATGAACAGGCCCTTAGTCATGAATGTCAATACAGTTTTAACTAAATATTAGTGCTAACATAGCAAACCATCTTTCATTTTTTTTTTCAGTATAGTACATTTAGTTTCAAAACTAATTTTAACTGGACTGTTTAATTTACAAGATGCTAACATGCCATGTGGGACTGATGAGATTGATCCGCTGTCTACTAAGGAAAAAAGAAAAGGATGTTCCGATAATACTACACATTTAGACAGGAAAACAATATCAGTAGGGTGTCTACAACATATTTGTAATGTTAAGATGTCTCAGTACAGTATAATTATTTGGTTCAGGCTCATTTGAAATGTAGGAGCCTTCAAAAACAAACAGTGGTAGTCTCACAGACACATTCTTATTTAAATAATAATTCATAGTGGACAAATATTAAATTTGAAAACTGCCCTCAAAGTCATTTCATTTTACAGTTTAAAAGTTAACCTCTTGAAGTCAGAAAACTTAGTCCAACTTTTTAATTAAATCTACACTACACAGATCACTTAACTTGTTGAACTATTTAAAACCATTCCTTACAATTTAATACAAGTCTTTGTATGGTTGCCTGAAGACAAGACTCTTTTTCCTGTGGTAGCCACAAACACTTAAGTACACTCATAATACAATTTCCATTCTTCAAAATGTCAATTTATCTTTATTACTACCCCTTCTAGTACTTGACTATACATAAACTATTAAAATACTATACCCCTATACAATTTCCACCTCTTTGATTCTAACCGTAGCCGCCTTTAAGTCCAAATTCAGTCTAATCTTCAATATGTACTGTACGGTACCTGAAACCATCTTGTATTCTTTCATTTTTATCAATGCATAGCTTACAAGTATGTTTACATTTTAATTCTATATTATGTCGGTTCGTATGGTTTTTGATCTATACCTACCACTGGGTATTGCATTCTATTTTAGTTTATTTAAGACTTTATACTGTTTAGAACAAGCTACTCTTACAGGCCCTTAATAGTAACACAATATCATTATTAAGCTAAAGTGTAGTAATTTTCAGTGTGTATTACACAAGCAAACAGAAAAGCGACTATCTAAAGGAAAATGCCAAAACTGAGGTACCATACAATGCAGGTGGTGGCTGACTTGCGACATGTCTTGGATAAACTGAAAACTATGAACTATGGGTAATCTGATCTGTATAAACCACGCACATTCCAGTGGACATGCTGAGCTTATTTCAAATGAGCCATATAAAAACTGTAATATTTACAGCAATGGCCAATAGGCCTACAGTATATTATTTTAGTAACTACTATTAAATTATGCAATTATTTTGTATTACACTACGTACTGTACAGTACTACCTTAATACAATTTAGTATTTTTTAAATTAAAACAATCTTATCGTTGGTTTATTATCATTTATTTTATTTTTTGTTGCAGTTATCTACTGTACACCCGATTATTTTTTTCTGAAAACATGAAAACAATTTTTAATTGAAATAATTTTAATTAACTTTGATTTGTTGATATGTTGCTCTTTAGAATTTAATGAGAAAAAAATTACTGGCCACCTTCGTTGGTTGGAAGATTTCAAATATTTTGTTGATGGCATGACATTTCCAGAATTACAATACAGTAACTGTACTGACGTACAATAGTATAAACTTTGAACATTATCTGCCTCTTCCAGCTCGTTTCAACCTACGACATTCTTATACAGTAATCATTGGCCTCTAGGCAAAGATTTTACTTTCTCATTATGGATTAACCATGCCTCAAAGCATTTTGCTGCAAACAAACAGGGTTTTGAACAGTCTGAATGGGAGTTGAAAGAGCAACATCAATTGCATGAATTGAAACAATATTATATCTAACATCTCAGACAGTCAAGTCATCAAATCTGAGTCAAAAGCTATTTCATATAATACCATCATCTTATCTGATTGACAATGTATCTAGGTTAAGCACTGTATCTGACAGTAAAGTTTTGATCACATGATCGATCGGCACATTTATTGAATCAAAAGGAATTACAAGTAAACAGAAAAAAATGTCCACCTTCAGGAAAATAAGCCGTCTTAAAGCCCCATTCCCTACGTTTTTTAGATCTAATTTAAGATCACAAACTATATTTAATGTAAAAATAATACTATATGGTCCTATTGCGATAACTTTTTTCGTCTTTAAACGGTTAAAAATGTGAAAAATAAATCGATTTTAATAATTATAGCGGCCCGCTATAAATCCCAAAATGCATTGCGCGCGAATTGATATTTTTGTTTTTCACCTGTAATTCGCCCACTTTTCGATCGATCGTGAAGCCAAAACAAATGGAAGACTCCTAACTTTTCAGCGAAAATACCGGGTTTTCCCCAATTTTTATCAACGGAGTCTGGCAAAAATAGAAAGACAATTAATGCAGCAACTATACAACGTCAGGCTAGGTATATAGCTAGCGTACGATGTTCGTACGTTACCGATGTTTACCAGCTAGGCCTACAAAACTAAGCCTAGCTAGGCTAGGCCTGAGACCGTCCACGAGAGGTCGATCGCCGCGAGCTACTTAGGTAGTGCATTGTTTCTCACTTTTTATCATAATTTACCATAAAACGTACATTTAAGACAAGGAATGACATGGTTTAATGTTTTTAAAGTGATATATATGTATTATTTTCCAAAAAACGTCCAAAATTGCAGGGAAGGGGTCTTTAATATTCTGTTCTGTAATAAGGGCCTGTTTCTGCTGCATAAAAAATAACCGGTTAAAATCGGTGTGAATAAATTAAAATCGGTGTGAATAAATTAACTCCATTTTCTTCGCAGCAGAAACAGGACACATTTGTGGTAACCGGTTAAAAGGCAGCGCAAAATAACCGGTTAAAAACACCAATTTAAATCGGTGTTAGAACGCCGTTTAACCGGTTATCGCTGAGCAATTCTTAGCTGCAACACGAAATAACGGTTATTTGATTGACAGTTGTGACCCCGGGTCAGATACCGTCGCATACGGTGCGTGTTTTCCTCGTGGTTTTGACAGTCGAACGAAGAAGTGAACATGTATGTGGATGAATGAAATCACAAGATATGTTATTCAGTTGTGGGGGGAGAGAAAGTACGGGGAAGGATGGCAGGCAATAGAAAAGAATCACAGATAATAAATAAGAACATTTTTGCGAAAGTAAAAGAGGAATTTGGGGTGGAGTTCCGGGGACTACCCAAGCTAAGCAATTTGAGGCGTTAGTACACGCTCGCGAAGGGTATGGATGGTCCTATATTAACACCAAAACGGAAACAAAAGGGACTCAGAATGTTGCAAATACCTACCAAACGATAGTAGATAATGGTTAATTAATTATGAAAACCCAAATTTTATAGCAAAAATCATCCGAATTTATGTTATAAACGATGAATTTAGCAACAAAAACTTAATCCAAACGAGCGTATTTATGGCACGCCCTTAGTGCCTTTAATAGGAGAACAATGAACAATCTTAATTTGATCGTTTTATATAATTTTTTTAGAAAAACATCACATCGACCGAAAACAAAGGTTATGAGAGCCTTTGATAATATATTAAATATGATTTTATTAAGCATAGAAATGTGTTATTATTTATGTTAGTACATAAATATACGAAACAATGTTTAATACTCATTATTCTATTAAAGGTACTATGTGCGTGCGATATTCTATGACTTGGATACTCTCGTTTGATTTAAGTTTTTGTGGCTGAACTCGTCGTTTTTAACATAAATTCGGACGATTTTTGCTATAAAAGTTAGGGTTTCATAATTAATTAACAATTATCTACTCTCGTTTGGTAGGTATTGCAACATTCTAAGGCTCGTTTTTGTTTCCGTTTGGTTTTTTGTAGGACCGCGCTCGCGAAAGACAACAGTCGTTCACGTGGGAAGGGCCGTATCATCATCGCCTTTGTTGAGGAATTTTAGGCTAGATAAAAATTATCCTAGGCGATCGGGCGCTGCACGACCCTCCCCATGTTATTGAAGGCGCCATGAGAATTAATTTTATTAGCGATCAGTAAGTAGGCTTTACAAAAAACAAAACTTGTAGACCTGTAGACAACATTTTATTATTTTAACATGTTTGAGATGTTCGGCGATATACACACGTGTGTATTGACGACGTCGATGTAAACAAACAGCCAACTTACTACTTCCGTCTGAGTGTATTGCATTTTGGGTAATGATGACGTTTTGCTCGACGACCACCCATAGATTTAACCGGTTATTTCGGAGCACAAATTGAGCAGAAACGCGGTCTTGTTATTAATATCTATTTTTAATCTATTTTAAAATAACCGGTTAAATTGCGTTATGCAGCAGAAACAGACCCTAAATCTTTATTCCACAACTATCTAAAAAACAAATTTCATATTTTCACATTTATAAAACATATTTTAACTGCTTTTTAGAATTTTTAAAAGCTTTACATTTTGTTTATATTGTACAAGTGTAGGATTTTAAGAACACTTTACTGTGTAACCATACATGATGTTCCTTTTTAAATTTCAAGAAAAATAATTTTGTGAAACATTATACTTTAAAAGCTCATGTTTAAGTTTATTAGGTAGTTTAAAACCGATTCTGCAATTACAAACAAGAATTTATTTTTCCTAACCTGACTTTTTACAAAGAAAAGCATTTTGATAAATTATGGCTTAATGGGTTCAGAGTAAAAATTCATTTTAAATTGATATAGTGAGTATGAAATTTGCCGCCAGTGAGGTTAATGGAATCCAACTACTTTCTAAGTAAACTTGCCGCCAGGTGAAAAGGTAACATCCAGGGCATGTAGGATAAACCTCCTCATCGACCAATCAGATACTAGACAAATGGACCAACTCAATGAACGAAATGGAAAGGAAATTTGCTTAGGAGAAAATGATTGTTCACCAAGTAGTGACATGAATTTGTTCTCAGGATTTCATTGAAATCAGATTGTACCTTGGGTTCAAACTTAAATTCGAGTTCACTGGTGGAAATTAAAGTCAGACAACCATTTTCCTCAAAAAGATTTACTCTCTCTCAAGCAAAGAAAATGGAATGGAGTGAGATTTTAAAAGTTATATACTGTATCCTGCATAGCGTACTGTACCTGGATAAACCGATGCAAATTTCTTTTCAATGCTCATAACTTTAAAAAAATGTAGTGTCTTTTCATAATAAAAAAAAGCGCCTTGAATGAGATTATTTGGTTTTATTTGAAATCCAATGCGAATATACCTGAACAAACCAATCTTTCTATAAACCTCATTCAAACCACACATAATGATTCACAATGGATTCACCCAATGAACAATTCACTTGTCATTTCAAGATACATACAGTATTTAACCATTGAAATATATCACTGATACAGTACTTTAAAATAATGTATTAATATTCTACTTAATTGGGACTTATGGTAATTGCTATTTTTATGAGTTTTCATTTTCTTCACCTACAGTAACTAGTTAAAACATTGGGTTTTCAAGATAAAAAAAAGTCAAAATACTCATCAAATGTTATCTATTACTATGATCTTTGGTTTCAACACCACTGCATTAGGATGGCAATTTATAATCGATTATGCTATTGATAATTCTATGGGAAAGTTTGCCTTGAAGTGGGTCGAGGTGTTACAATAGCAATTCTTATTATCTGATGAATACAACTTGCAATCATAGGTGTGCGATAATGTCACCAAGTAATCAACCTTGCACTATCGAAATATTGTAGGTCACTTAAACTCGACCCATCATGCTTTGCACATCGCTCAGAGTAATGCTGGCACAGAAAAAGAAATCTCGGGGGAAGGCAGTATCTGATGAAGCCCAGTGGCAGCGATCGATAGTATAGGAATCCTTAATCTCCTGCATCTTATACCACTTTAGTTAGTTACATTTTATTGATTAAATGGACTTGATATGACAAGATGCAATGCGTTTACAGCAAAAGCCAATATTACTGTTACACTGTAAGAAATAGAATACTGTCTTGAATGAAGAGATTGTCATTAATATCAATTATTATTTAAGAAAAATTAGGTTTGTTGCATTGAAATAATAGTAATAAAACATACAAAAATAAGACAATCAAACCAATGTTCATTTTAGATTGAACATGTCAATGATATCAAGTATATAATATCTCATCAATCAAAAATATGATAATGTTTGAGGAGGATGTGCCATACATTTGTTTAATTTTATCTAGGATGTACAGATGTAAAGTACTATTCAATACAGATGTTTGACCTTTTATAACAATGTTGTCTATTCAGTGCATATGATGGAACCAATCAGTGATCATCTAATCAGCTTTGACAATTTTTTTATTGAGATTGTGTGTTTTTCAATTCAATGTGAACGTTGGAATGAATCCTATATTTTTTTTTTATTTTTAAAGTATCCATGTACAGTATTCTCCGAATTGTCAATCATTCATTCAACTCATAAATATTCTCCCTCATTCAATCAACATCATTTATTATATGTACACTATTTTACAAAATTAACTTAAATAAATATAATAAATGATAATCGAAGGTCTTTGAACCTGCTGGTTAATGTATCAATTATTAAGATAATATTCCAAGGTCATAATAATATAATTATAATTTTATTTAATATTTTCATTATTAAATTCAATACAGGTATGTCATTTAAAAGCATGGCAAATAATTATGCATTATTGTACAATGTTTTGAATTACAATTGTTAAATACATGAATAATTTTGTAAGCTACAGTACAGTATCAGACAATCTGTCTATAATATGCAAAATATGAAATATTATACTTCGCAGTTGAACAATAAGACAAATTAACCAGCATTCTGATGATCATAAATTTCTTAGGAATGAGGCATCACTTCATCAAAGTGTTGAACACATTGATCACATTGAAATAATGATATCTAATTATGCCCTTATTAGTACAACACATTCAGATGCAGTAAGAATGTTTATTAATTTATTATATCAGCTCTAATTGTTTTGACCAATTGTGCATTTGGATCTTTTTATTTAATTAATATATTTTAATTCTGATAATGCATTTTTTAGGCTCTTTGTAAACAATACTTTTAATGTTAATAGATTTGAGAAATGTTTAAATCATCATGATTACAATATTAAGCTTGGTCCCATTCATGCACGACATATACATTACTGGGGTATTGCTAAACACCGCAAACCCCGCAAACCTCCAAAAAAACATAGCAAACCCCACCGAACCAACATAAAAGTGATTGAATCATGTAGTGTACAACCCACTGGGTATATCAATGTAAAAAAAAAATTAAATTTCTACTGTTAACAACTTATTTTTGGGGTAAAACATCATTTTTTGGTCAAAAATGATTGTTAAACCCCGCAAACCTCCAAAAAACCATAGCAAACCCCACCGAACCAACATTAAAGTGATTGAATAATGTAGTGTACGACCCACTGGGTATATTAATATTAAATTTCTACTGTTAACTACTTTTTTGCGGATAAAACATCATTTTTTGGTTAAAAATTAGCAATCATTTTTGACCAAAAAATGATGTTTTACCCCAAAAATAAATAGTTAACAGTAGAAATTTAATATTTTTTTTACATGGATATACCCAGTGGGTTGTACACTACATGATTCAATCACTTTTATGTTGGTTCGGTGGGGTTTGCTATATTTTTTTGGAGGTTTGCGGGGTTTAGCAATCATTTTTGACCAAAAAATGATGTTTTACCCCAAAAATAAGTTGTTAACAGTAGAAATTTAATTTTTTTTTTACATGGATATACCCAGTAGGTTGTACACTACATGATTCAATCACTTTTATGTTGGTTCGATGGGGTTTGATATGTTTTTTTGGAGGTTTGCGGGGGTTTGCGGTGTTTTAGCAATACCCCAAGTAATCTGACCACATGACGTGATGTATCATTCGAAATGTTGCTTGTGATTGGTCATCTCACTTGTGTTCCACTTACTCGTTGCCTTGCGTCCTAGTGAGAACCAAACCTTACTTCATTTTTGTTTTAAAAATGTTTGGACACCTTTTTGGGGGTGTTTTTCCTATGGAATACAGTTAATCTAATATTCTTACACTAAAGTATCATACAGTATATTAATTCTGATGTTTTAGTATTGTATTAATTCTGGAATGGGTGTGTGGTAGAATGCTTGGTCAATATAATGCAACTTGGGTATTGTATTGTGACAAATACATTCAAAACAAATGTCTGCGTCTGTCTGTGTTTTGTAATTTTCTAAAATTTATCATTAAAGATGTATTGTCCCCCTAAAAAATATTTTTTTTTTATTTTTTTTTGTTGAATACGCCATTTTAATGTCACATAATAATCATCCACTTTGACCAAAAATTAGATCGAAAAAAAATGAATTTACCTGAAAAAAAACTGTAATTTAAAGCAAAAAATTGTCAAATGCCAGCCAGCCAATGGTTTTTGGTGAAATTTAACCATTTACTTTGTCATTTTATAAGTGAAAACATAATTTTAATTTAATTATTTTTATTTATTTATTTGATTAACTTTATTAAAACTACAAAATAACATATTCAAAGTCTGATTTAATCAATCTTCATTTTTTCATGTTTTTGGGGGACAATACATCTTTAAGGAATACCTTACAATTATTTTAATGATATTTTTATATTCAAAATAAGCAGTTACCGTACATATAATCATTGTAAAGTTTAAAATGTCCTGATAGTCTGCACTCTTTTCATGTCTAATTGGCATTCTAATTAATAAATAGAACACATACTAGAAACTGAGTCAAACTAATCGGCTTAGTTGACCGATCATCCGTGGTAAAGCTTAAATAAGATGAATTAAAACAATTATAATTACATTGCTGCCTTCATGTTGTCATTAATGTGTGCTTCATCAGCATACAGTAGTTCGATTTACATATTACAATTGAAGTGTTCCGAGTTTGCTTGCCAGTCACCAGGTCGATTGGACGCACTTTCGTGACCAATCTTCTGCATAAAACAGTAATTTACTGTTGAGTTCAGAAAACTTAAAATGCTGGAATTAAGCCAGAATGCATTTTATCCTAAAGAAAATGATTACTTTGCAGATATTAAGGTAAATTCTAATGGGTAATAAAAGCAATGCAACAAAGTGATTAAGCCATCTACAGATGAAAATGACTCAGTTGTATGGTAATCTTATTTCACCTTTGACCTCTTGTACCTGCTTGATACCTTTTTATTGTACTTTTGATAAGAGGTTATATTATTACTCAGCTAGACAAAAAGAAATTAGTATAAAATTGCCAAATTCCAAGTATATTAAATGAGTTTAGAAGTCATAAAACCACAAAATTGGTTGAAATTAGTCAGAAAGTCAATAGCAACCATTCACCATACTGTATACCGTGTGTATATATAGTGAAATGTTCTATAATCAAGCTGGAACCAGTAAAATCTAGTTACATTTACTGTACATTACTTCACACTTGAAGTTTGAAATGTCTTCTATAATAATATAATACTTTTCAGAGCATTGGTACCAAGTACAGCAACTTGGTTAAGAACCCATTAAAACCACAAAATTACACAAACCAAAAGTGGTGTTGGTAGTTTATAAGTGCTAGCTTACCTGGATAAACCGAAATTGGCCTATTCTCTCCGAGAAGAGAGCTGCAATTCGAATATATAAAAAAAATTGAAAAACCCCTGTCATATAATGGTACATTCCATGAACTCTGCCCTCAAGTGGGAACATCCCAACATAATACCATCATCATTGACCCCAGGACTGCAACAGTAAACAGTGTACAGTATTACGTCTATACTGTAAAATTCACCAACAGGAAAAATGAAAAATTCTATGAATCTGAAAACCCCAGTATAAAATAAGTACGGTACTGTACTTCAAAGATGTACTTCGAGACTGTTAAAATGTCTTTTATAATTTATTGAGATTATTCTCGAGCACTGAACTTACAGAATTATCAAAAAGTAATTATATCATCAATCAACAAAAGCAAATGAACATAATTACAAACACAATATATTGTTGAACCAAATCCATTCCTAAAATGAATGCATTAATTTCTATGATTACTGTGATATTATTATACAAGTTCAAAAAATGAAGGAAATAATTGTATGTAAAAGTGTCACTACACAAAGGGAATAAGATACACATTTTTATATTGTGATATGTAATGTACAGTAACATTTACCAATACATCGTTACTAATACAGGTCTAAAGAACATTCAAACTGAAGCATAAATAAATCTAAGCAAGAAATATTTCTTACAAAAAACGCGGCTCAACTTGTTGATATAACAGATTTAATTATTGTTCTCTCGTCATTAAATTATGCTTATTTTTGTTTTCATTGATATTCTAGTATAAATGATAATTAATAAGAAATAATGATTTATTACTCTACTACAGTAATACCAGATCCACCTTTGGACTAGCCTAAATATGTCCTGGTTTTCCGAAAATATTGGTATTCAGAATGTGTTTGTTAAAAAAAAGAATTTGGGATTTCCAGATCACCAGAAAAGTTCAGTATTTGGAGAGATACAGAAAGAGTTTCCAGTTTTCTGAGTGTCTTATATTGTATTGCAGGGCATCATTTATAAGGAGCGCCTGCGCGACCGCGCTCCTCCGCGCTCCTCAACAGGCTTTGAGGAGAGCAATTTATCGCGCTCCTTAATTTTCAAAATAGAGCCTAGCTTTTGACAGTGTTGATTTTTCTGTCAAGAGGCCTAAAAACACATGGATTTTTAAAAGTTAAAAATGTGAAAAACGCTTACAATGACAGGCCTAGTACAACTTTTGTATACATGTGACGTGTGTAATCTCCCGATATGATGGAAAAGCTACAAGGAGTCCCTCGTTTTTAAGGATCGCAAGCACGATCAACAACCTTCAAGGAGAGCAATTAATCACGCTCCATCTCTGATCTCACAGAGTGTGAGGTTAGGTACCAAACAAGGGGATTCCCCTGCCTGCATTCATCGCCTCATAGTGCATCCAGTATGGTGTCATAGAAATACCTCCTTTACAGCAACCAATAATTGTTCCTTTTATGCTTACTGCATGTTTTTATAGAACGAGTTTATAAAATATATTTAATTTTAAAAGGAAACATTAATAGGAGGCCTAAATATAATGTTTATTATTTAAAAACTTAGTTGCTTTAATTATGTCATTGATGGAATATTTCTTCAAAAGTTCCAACCAATTTTGGTCACTCAAATCCTCCTCAAAACACATGCTCACGTGTGACGTCATCATCTTCTAGAAGGAAGGTAGCTCTCCCCAAATTGTGCGTGCATGTGTGACACATGTAAACACCATTAAATATCTTTCTTAATTATTTTAAAATTATACTTTGTAACTTATTATCAATATTTTAATGGCTATTGCATGTTAGAATTGTATAATTTATGAAATACAGGTAGTAGGCCAACAAGCTAGGCTAGAAAAGCTAGGCCTAGTAGGCTAAAGACATGTTGGTCAGGATTCTCCAGGCAGGCTCCTGAAACCCAATCTAGGCCTACTCAGGCCATACAAAAAATTGGATTGATTTTTTTCAATGACGATCCCCACGGAAAATATTGTGTGTGAATGTGGGTGTGGGTGTGGGAGGGGAGTGGGGAATTTTGGGGAGAGTAATTTAATTATCAAAAGTAATAAATGATATAATTGGGAGGGGTAGGGATAAATTCCCTTGGGCAAAAAAAAAAATGTACACAAAATTAATAAGGGCCAGCCATTTTTAATAAGGGCGACCATCCTTCAACTTCAACTGGCCCTGTTGGCCACTATGGTTTAAAGGTTAATTTTCAGCCCTGTATTTATTAATAAAAGATTTATAGATTATAATATAATAGATTATAGCGGCAGTGTGCGCTAATAATTTTTTTTGGGTAGCAAAACCAATAGAATTTAACTTTTGTGGTCAAATTCAAACATTGTAATTTTTTTACATATTTACATAAACATTTGAGGAGAGCGATTTAAAATTTTTGCAAGGAGAGCGAATTGCTCTCCTCGGTGATTTGAGGAGAGCGATTTGTTGTTCTCCTGGGTTTTGCATACGTGATGCCCTGGTATTGGGAGAGTTGTAGTAAAAAGCTCTGGAAAACTGTTCACATCTTGAATAATATATTGGCCTTACAGTATGACCTTGTGTAGTAAAAAAGTACATTGTACAGGAAATCTATAATACTGTATCTACATGTATTGTAAGGATGTACAAATAGTGCAAACATATTTGCAATCCCCTATGGGCTGGAACTATAGTATGGAGCTATGGAGGAATTAGCTTGCTTGACATAGGAAAGAAAGGAACAGGGCAATCCAGATTGAAATATGATATGGATAATGCTAGTATGACCCACATCTACTTTACAAAAATATACAATAAAAGGATTATACTGTCACAACAAGGCAGTGCTCAACCTTGCTGTTGGAAAGTGTGATGTGTGGAACTGGACACCTTAATATTTTGGCAGATAAATATTAAGAAAGAATACAGTACAGTACCAATTCTGATACAGTAACTAAACTGTACTATTTAAAAATTACACAAATACTGTAGTAGGTTTTAATACAGCTGGTGGATTCAAATAGTGTAAATACTGATCTGGTAGGCACTGCACTGCTGGCTGCTGTGGGTCCGTGGAGGGCATAATCCGAATTTCCTCAGTTTCCAGTTAAGCTTGAGGAAATATATACCTTTTCATACTACAATAGAACAATTAGATGCATGTACCACTTGCAATGTAAAAAAAAAGAGGTTTAAGTCCACAGGCAATTTATTAGTTAAAACTAACATTTGAATTGCTAGGGGCATATAACAAACTGTTGTAATAATTGTTCCTCCTTGAACCTTTGCTGGGCTTTAGGGTGTAAACAATTTTATGTTATTATTACTATAAAACATTTCCCTGCTTAGCATTCAGTCCAGGCTAAACTCAGATGACCTGTCTGTAAAACCTCTAAAGGGAGGCTTAAAATTATTATCCAAGTAATAAATTATACCCCAACTTTTCCCCTGGCTTTGTGGGGACAACAATACATACCATAATTTATGGACCTGAAATGCATACTGTACTCCACTGTATGTCAATGTAGCTTTAATATAGAAGTTTCTCATAGTATGGTTAGATGGTAATTTTGTTTAGCCAACATGGGAACAATAAAAACAAAAGTGAAAACAAATAAAACACTGTGTGGATGATAAAAAATATAACATTCAATTGTTCAGTTACAATAATTTATTGAAATCCCCAAGTAGCAATTTATACAATAAAAACTTGTTTCAAAGAAAACCATTGAAATCCAACATACAGTAGTAGAGTACTGTATTTCTAGTGGTGGGCAATACATAGAAATGGTGCCATAAATGTCCATATTGCACCCATTTAAAAATGGAGAATCTTAATCATTACTCAATTTTCTACAGATTGCAAATGATATTTGTAATGTGTTACAGAAATTACAGTGAATTGATGTTCAAATCGTGTTCTATATTATATTAATTCATACAGTATTTCAAAATTATTAAAGTTCTAAATTTAATAGAATACTGTCATCATACAAATAGCCAGACATTTTTATTAGAACTACTGTACCACTGGAAACAGCAAGACATCATACAACCCAAGCGTATTTTAAATACTGAATTTGTTTTATATGTACCAGGCTATGGGACCTTTAGTTCTCATCACAGGCCTACACTAAGTTAAGTCGAAAAGTCACTTTGGGCATGATCCGGAAACTATTAATTCAATCTTCTGCGTAGTTGCATAACGGATTGTAAAAACAAAAGGCACAGTGCCATTTAGTATACTACTACTATAGTATTTATACTTATAGTTCTGTATTGCTGTGCATTTCATTTTACTACAAAACATTACAGGTTTGGTTTCAAACAACCAAACTGTGTATACTGCACCAACCAGTTAAAAAAAACTTTATACAGGTACCAACATTGTGTTACTTGAAATTTTATCCAAACTATTTATTTAGTAAAAATTGGCTGTTACTTGAAAGTTCAAGGTAAATTGTAAGATTATACATTTATATCGTGCTATGGAACGCCGTTTACGCAACATTTCGA
Organism: Antedon mediterranea; assembly: GCF_964355755.1. Lineage (NCBI taxonomy): Eukaryota > Metazoa > Echinodermata > Crinoidea > Comatulida > Antedonidae > Antedon > Antedon mediterranea. The sequence continues at coordinate 33,416,999 of NC_092670.1, read as the reverse complement.
TGATATGAATGAAATGTTTTGAATGAAATGTTTTGAATGAAATGTTTGAATTGAATTGAAAAGTCAAACTATTGGTGGCGTATGTCATTCCCGCTCGCAATTTTTTTCTCAACCTCTTAGGCCTAAGCCTGGGTATCCTCATCCCTTTTCCACGCTGCCTTTACAGAGAATCCTAACAGACCTGGGTTTGGAAATATGTATTCCACTGTTTCAGGTCTGTTAGGATTCTCTGTAAAGGATCCATATTGATGACAGCGTGGAAAGGAGATGAGGGTACCCAGACTTGGCCTAAAGAGGTTGAGAAAAAATCGTGAACGGGAACAACATACGCCGCCAATAGTTTGACTTTTCAATTCAATTCAAACATTTCATTCAAAACATTTCGTTCAAAACATTTTGTTCAAAACATTTCATTCAAAACATTTCGTTCAAAACATTTCATTCAAAACATTTTATTCAAAACATTCAATTCAAAACATTCAATTCAAAACATTTCATTAAAAACATTTCATTAAAAACATTTCATTAAAAACATTAAATTCAAAGCATTCAATTCAAAACATTTCATTCATATATCACACCATTCAATTCATATGGATGACCAAACTATTTATTTAGTAAAAATTGGCTGTTACTTGAAAGTTCAAGGTAAATTGTAAAATTATACATTTATATCATGCCGCTACCAGCATGAAACCAAAAGGTTTGAGTGGTCACACCATACTGGATAATAAAAGAAAACTTTGTAGTGTACTGTATACAGTAATATAACATGAAATTCAACACAGAAAGTAAATGCCTGTATCTGGAACTTTTATTACATGCATGATGTTCTTTAATCAAACAAATTGGTGAAAAAGTTTAAAATGGTTCAGTGAAAATGTTTCTTCTTCATCCATTCATTTTTTTGGTTGTTTGACATTTTAAACATAGGATATTTTTATGACATTTTTTTGTTTAAAATAAAATGTTAAGAAAGATTTGTATCGGGCATTTTTTTTAAATAGAAACACCATTAATTACTGTATACTGTATTCTACATCACACCATGATACACTGTACTGTATGCTGTATAATACTTAATTACTGTATAATATGGTCTTCTTTTGATAATGTATTTTTCTTCTGTTACTTGATGATACTGCAATCTTATCATCTTTGTTTATAAAACCAGTTTCAAAGAAAACTGTTCTTTGAAATTTTTCAATAATACAGTTTTTTTTGTTTGTTCTGCTTTTACTTTTTTATTTTATGATCAACAAATTAAACTCTAAATACTGCATTCTCATCATTCCTATGCAAATTACTGTATTTTTCAAGGAAGTTCTGACTGTTTTCAATAAAATGTGTTACTAAAAAGGTCCTAAGACTTTACAGTACAGTATTTCATTTTATTTATTCAATAAATGCAATAGGCCTAAAGAAAGTAATTTTTATTTATTTATTTTTACTACAGATTTTTATTTATTGCTTTCATATTAATTTATTTGGAAAATTTAATTAATCTAATGACCATCTGTGCTTTATTTTTATGCTTTATAATCTTCTTCCATACAATATTGTACCTTTTTAAATTCATATCTTATTGTCAAGTTCTTCCCTTTGTAGATTATACAGAGCAATACACATTTCCTGTTTAAAATTCCATTGTATTCTGTACTGTTACACTACAGTATACCTTCTTCTTTAATTCTCTAAAAAACAGCAACAATACAATTTTTTTAACAATAGAGAGATGATAAAACTAAAGTTCTTTGTTTATGAATCCAAAGACCCATGAGAATAATATATTAGTTATATTACTATTTTCATAGTTCTATGAATTTATATTTTTATTTTCAATTCATTTCAATTTAATGAAATTATACTTTGTTTTTTTGTTTGTTTTTTTTAGTTTTGTTGTAAAAAGAAAGAATTGAAAATAATGAAATATGATGATCTAATACTGTATTATTAGTTATACAAAATTAGGTGATAATAATTAATTGTATTATGTTATAGGCCTAATCAAATAGTATACGGGGTGCAGTTTTACTGTAGATCCATCAATGTACAGATAATGTAATTTTCATGCTTGCATGCTAGATTTAAACATGGGTTTCTATCATTTTGCATAAATAATGGACCTATAAAATAATTATAGGTTCATGCATAAATACAGTGAGTAAAATGTCCTTACCGTATTTTCCGGAGTATAGGTCGAGACTTTGTGGGAAAATTTTAATTGCAAAATCGGGGGGGGTCGACTTATACTCCGACCATGCGATTTTTGAAAAAAATCAAGCCGAAAAAATTCGTTCAAAAGCCGTCAGCTGTCAAGGCCTAGCAAGGTCAGTGGCCTATCATCAATCACTCACAGGAGTTTTCAATTTAATAATACCTACATTGTACAAAATAATACAACTCCAACAAGTACTGGTACAAGTACTATTAATATATAACAAAGATTAATTTTGATGTTTATATTACGCTTTTATTAAAATAATTAAGAATAAATAGTTTTCGTTTGTGTTTCATATGCTTCGTATTCACTCGCGAAAACATCGTAACACACACCAAAAACGAACTACACGATGTTGGAATGTCCATGCAGCATGTTTGTTATTGCGCGATATTTTCATCTATACACATGCGCATTTTGTTTGTTTGTTCGTAATTACAATTACTGCGCATGTCTATTCATAAAATAAATTCTCCTCAGTCCGGCGCGTGTACATTTACAGATAACGCGATTTACAACTACTCGCCTGTACAATTTAATAAGCCTCCTAACGAAAAACTCGTTTTAATTTATTTGAGTGACGCGAAAAAACATCGCTGATGGCAAGTACTGTAACGCTACATCGCTGTCATTTATTATAGGCTGGCGAAGACGGCGGCGAAGCCGTTGTGATTACGTCCGTCCGATATTGATTAGGCCTACACTTTAATAATTGTATAAACAAACAACCACATTTCATACGTTTCTAGCCTTCTTTGAACTTTAAAGTTGTGTTATTAGCCGATTTTGGGGGGTCGACTTATATTCAGGTCATACCAAAATCAACGATATTCTGGGTCAAAGTTGGGGGTCGACTTATACTTGGGGTCGACCTATACTCCGGAAAATACGGTAATGAATGATCATACCTAGACAAATAATAAAACAAATTTACCGAGTCCTTAAACAATGGAGTGGAGTTGTGGCCTGGTGGTTATGATGCTTGGCTGCCAATCCAAGGGTCCTGGGTTCAAGTCCTGTCATATGTCAGGATTTTTTCTAATGACAATTTACAACTCCACTCCCAAAGACTTGTAATAAGACTTTGTTTATGTAGAGCATCTTGTGTATATGTTTGTCTCATGAACGGATTGCCACCTCTAAGTAGGATAGTGAATGAATTTGCTAATGGTTATCCTTGGCAATTTGCCTAAATATATAAAATAATAATAAATAATGACTGCCTAAAGTTACTGTATATCAATTTTTAACTAAAAAAAAGTATAGAGAAAAGAACTGGAAACAGTAGCAGAAGTTCGGTTTCTGTATAATCAATTTTAGATCTATTGTTGTCTTGATGAAGAACACGGTATCACACCTCAAGTTTCAAATGTAGCTTTTCAAGTACAATGATCAATATGTTTCTTGCTTTGTTAATTTCTTGTAATCAATGAACAACAAGTCAATAATATTCAATAAGATGCTAAATGACAAAAGCCAAATGAATGACAAAGCAAAATGAATGACAAAGATAAATGTTAGTTGTAAATATTGGAGCTAATGTAGGGTACAACTTGAAATATTTTATTTATACTGGGCGACCTCTACAATCAAAGACTGGTTTCCCAGAGGGCCCAGTTGCGATCAGTAGCTGTGATGTACTAAGTACAGTACACCGGGGTAACCCCCTACTCATCTTGAAAGATGTACTACTGTAGGTTCTTTAAAGTACACTTTTGCTACAGTACCGTAGATGTGTACACTGGACCTACAGTACGGTTTATAGTCCTTATCCAAGAAGACTCATTTTACCACCAGAACCATGGAGCGAGTGAGACTTGAAACCGTAACCGTAATTAAAGTTGGAACCACTGTCTTAACCGCTTGGCTAACTCAAGTATATGTAATAGAATATTTTAATTGATTCTTCACTAACTTTAATTTGTAAAAAATTGATTTAAGTTTAAAGAATAACAGGATCTAAAATAAATCGGATTTAGTTGGATTCGGAATCATTTTAAATGCATTTATCCAGTCATTTATGACTGTTTGTTATTGGTATGCAAAAAAACTCTATTGCAACAGCAAGAAACTGTGCAAGCTCTTTGAAGACATGTTAACTCTTTCATGTCTCAAAAAGAAATGATGATGGTGGTTTGTGGGCAGGCTCCCACTTGAGGGCATAGTTCATGGACTATACCATTTGTGGAGAGGGGGATTCAATGAAAACTTCTACTTTTCGAGTTATATCTCGCTCTTCGAGGAGAAGGAGCTATTGTTGGTTTATCCAGGTAAGCTAGGCACGAAATAGACTTATCAAATCATTCAATTAATAATAATTTATTTCCACTAACTAGTGTTGGTGGTGGTAGTTACAGTAAAATTGTATAAAAATCAGTTACACTTACAGGTTCTGTACGTGTAGAGAATGGAACATGATACAGAAGCCTACTGTACAGTTAGCCAATTGCTACACAATATCATACACTGTACCTTTATCAAATAAACTGTATGTTTCCTAGTACTCCAAATTTAGATTGATCATCAATTATTGCTAATCAAAATGTTTAATGAAAATCTTTTCTACATTAGCGAGTTCGTAGTAGGCACAAAAACGAAGAAACTTTAAATAGTCCAAAATGATTATTAACGTGAAAATGTATCGGTCTCAATAAAGGAACAGTAGAAATTAAACCCTGCATGAATAGTACGTATACTAACTGTAGTTAAGAGATGTAATAGATCTTAATTAGTAAATTACAGTTTCCACAGACCTTCATAACTACCTATAATACAGCAACGAAAATCAATCACAACGTCATGTTAAATGCCCAATGACACAGTTTTGAAATGGTTCATCGTTTTTTCATTGAAAATCATTTTAAAACACTGACAGCAATCACCTATAGTACAGCCATAATCATTTCTACTTTATCCTTTAGTATTAAATTTATTTTACGATTTTACAAAGGTAATTCTACATTTCCTGTGTTAAGTAATCTTACGTATTATATCACTACCGTAGACAGTAGTATACTGAATACAGTACCAGATGATCTTGGTCTGCAGTTCTACCAAAATCAACAAAATACTGTTTTATCATCAATTCAAAATGAGTCTCTTTACCCTGACCACAGGCAATCTACTTCATAACAGGACACTGAGCTCGCCTTGCCAAGATAGGAACTTTTATCGTCACACAGAAGAAGCAGCAAGCAGATTTCTGCTCTGGGAACCCAAACACGGATCATCAGGTGCACGAAACAAAACACACGTCAAGGTCCTTGAAAATACATCTGAACTTGCTTGTGTCATGGAGGACTGCAAAACTTGGAAATCTAGCTATGCTGATGTCTGATTGATGAAGATGGTCGACTGCGGTCGATATATGATGATGAGGAGTTCTTTGGTCTTCAACAGTATGTACAGTAAACACTTTGGGTGGGGACTGATAACAGTACGTATGTGTATAAACATTGGCTGGACAGCAATAACATTAAACTCTCTTAATTAAATATTTTAATATTAATATCATCCTATAATGTATTCAATGTTACTGTCTAAATCAGTTTGATGATTATACTGTATCCTTCCTAAAATATCGTTATCTCAAAATTAGGATTAGAAATTAATTAGATTAGAGGATAGTCAATGTCAGATGGTGACTTTTACAAATTTCCTGCCAAAGAATAGTTACAGTACATCAAATTAGGATATTCTGTTGGTTGGAATATTCAAAGGATACGGAAAAAAACCATTTGGGATAAAACTTAATACAGTAATTTAATATAACTTTTAGTAGGGTGTATTGGGGAATTGAATAACAGTTCAGGAAAAACAGAATTAAAATAAGGGATTCTCAATGAAATATTGCCTTGGGGGTGTGGAATTCATTCAGGAATAAAATGGATCTGGATGGAACATTGTACAGTACAGCAAAAAGGAATAGGGAGTAAAATTTTAGAAACTAAATAATTGGAATGTATGGAATATCGGCAAATGGGGGATGGCATTACAATACAATAACGATGACATACACTGTACGTAGGAGAAAACCTGAAATATTGAAATAAAATTATTACTGTACAGTACAGTAATACAGTATTCCTAGTTACTGTAAGAATGGAAAGGAATTTTTTGAGGGAGCAAATTATCCACAATTTGCCGAAATGAATAAAATAAAATAAATTAAAATAAAACAATGTACTGTGTAGAAGTATACAGTAGTAGTTCAATACAATAATAACATAGAGCATAAAGAACTTTTTAAGAAATTATTTCTATTTTTTAAATCTAATACTGTAGATAAAATGCATAATATAAAATCATTTGCAATCTAAAAATTCAAGTGCATGCAAGCTGATAATTTACAAGCTCCAATGATCAGGGAATGTGAATATTTGATCATTTCTTGACAACATGTCTAAATATTTGTATGATCTTTGACACCTATCATCTCCACATTCAAAGTAAAAGGAAATTACAAGTATAAACTAAAAAATGACAGTGTACATTCCTCAATGCAGGTGAAAAATGGGGTTATAAATGATATGCAAAAGGTTAACACACTCCACATTGCACAGTGGTTTTGTCATACAGTACATGTATGGAAATCAGGTTGGAGTTATTAATCACAGGTACAGTACAGTAGACAGGTACAGATTTAGGAAGGGGGGGGGGGGAGGGGCATAAACAGGCTTTATCCCCCGCCCCTAAAATTTAACAGTGATGTCTTTCAAAATAATATAATGACTGTTTTTATTTTGGTTGGCCGGACAGATCGTTATAATAATGCTCTATCTGCCCCTGGTAGATGGAAACTCTTTGTACAGTATGTATTAAAACATTCTCCTATATAAACACAGGGAAATTCTTAAATACAATATTGACTTATAATTGAAATTGTATTGTTGTATTGAAGGGTACAATGATCACATAATGTACATCTCCAATCTACTGTATGATGTAATAAAAAACTCATGATTATTTTATTAGTATTATCTATCGTAACTGATTATTTTTAGACTTTGGAACTCCATTACTGTACAATATTATACTGTACTTTACAAATTACAATGATTCGATCTCATGTACTGTACTGTACTGTACGTCATCCATTATGGTATGTGTAATACTACTGTACACAATACACATCCTGACATACAGTACTGTCTGTACTAATTCTTTACATACTGTAGTATACAGTAGTTTTATGATGCTCTGGTTATTTTTGGGCATTTCCATATTTATTACTGTAAACTCCCAATTACCATTAGCAACAATCCCATGAACAGTACCAGGTGTTGTACAATACATCCGGTACAGTGTCTTCATGTTTTTCTCCCTTTTTTATTTGTTCAACTAATCAATGATTTATTAAATTCAATATCTCTGTCTGATTAGTTTTCTATGATTGTATGTTTACAAAAATCACTTGTGCAACAATGTAATAAATCACAATCAGTATCAATCAGGTAATTTAACATTTTCTCCTTAACTGTAATCCTTTTTTGTTTGTTTAAAAAAAACTTGATGAATAATGTAGGTTATTTTTGGCCATTGACACATGGTAATTCCCTGTACTGTATTTCTAAAAAAACTGCATTAACTTGAGCAAAAAAACTAACAATGCGTAACCATAAAATGAACTAACTGAAAAGTAACAATACTGTAATACTCTAAAGTTTTATTGTGTCAGAACTTTACAATGGAATTACAAAGAAAAGTATGCAGAGTTGAAGACTGTAAAACCACGTTATAATATATTCATCCACCCATGCATATTAATCTATACATTATTTGTAATAAGGTGGAAAAACGTAAACCACAGCTGACGGCTGGGGATTTAAATTTTTTTTTACTTGAGTTAAAAGTGTTAAGAATATTCATAGTAAACATATAGTACTATCCTAATCAGTATGGATTTTCACTATCTACGCAATATACAGGCCATATTGCTATAGTAGCCCAAATGACCACACAGTACAAATTCTATATAATAGTGATCTTTCAGTTTTTTTTACGCAACACAATGACTACGCAGCTATCAAGTATTCATTCTGCGCACTCAGGAGCATGCCCAGAATGACTTTTAAACACAGTATTATTACTGTTTTAGTACAGTGCTCTCATCAGATAAAACATAATATTCAACTAACCCATCCAGTCATTACAGAAAGAGCAATAAATAAATGCATTACATAAATCAATATGCTATAGCTGGCTAACACATTAGAAACAGTGGAATAGATACAGTACTGTACTGTCTGTGCATGAACTGTAGAGCTATAAACAGAATGGCCTGTTTATCAATTAGACACTGTTATGTAAATCAAGTTGATGGCTTGATTAACACTGAAACAACTATCAGAAAGGTGCTTATATAAAGTAAAGATAATACTGCAATTTAATAAAGGAAGTACTAAAACTGTATCAGTTAAATGTTAACCACAATAGTATTAGTAAGCATTACTTACAACTGAGGAATACCATACAGAAATTTGAGTTGTTGACATAAAACTATGTACAAAGTATTGAAGAAAACACATACTAATCTAATTTTCAGTTAAAATGAAGGGAAGAGTTTACAGTAGTAGGATCAGTTTAAATAATGCGGTTGTTCAGTAACCTCCATGGTTTTTTGCTGTCAAGATGAATACATCAAACAGATTTATAATACAAATGAATAATGAATGGAATGGTACAAATAATTTCACAAGCAAAAGTAGAGTGTAATTGGAATTTCGTCTTTCATCGAATTAGCCTAACAGGGTGTTTCAGTGACCAAGTCTGCATGCAGTGTACTTGACATCAGTTGAGAATCAAGATAAATGGCAATTACTTTATGTATAAAGGTGGCTTATATTTAAACAGCAAAATATTTGATTTATCAGTCAATCACATGATTTAATAATGAATGACAATGTAATATTGAAATGTCAATCATCAGACAGAATTCCTTTAGAAATCAAAATCAAGTTTATAATAAAATATAATATTAATAAATGAATGGTTGTACAATATGCAATTTGAATGGCTCTTTAAGAGCACTTTACACCTGCCTTTTGACATCATGATAAATATGTTGACAGCCAATGACTGTTATTAAATTCCTTGTACTTATTTTGTTGTAACACTTAAGTCAGCTCAGAACCTTCAATTAAAATTGGGTTCAAATTACTGGTTGACTTTCATTCAGGGATATACAGTCTACTCACAGTAGATAGTTAACATAAATTAATACCACTACGATATGATGACTACATATTGAGCAACTTTCTCAATAACTGGACACCACATACAGTAGTCTGGTCCAACCCGTCTCTGTCTGGTTGGAAATTTGAGAAAGTTTATAGGAATTGTGGTTTTGGATTGCTACAGCACTGTATACAATTTTGGTTAAAAAAAGCTGAAAAGAACATATAAAAATGTCTAATATTAACAAGGCAAATATGTAAAATCACTTACTTTTCAAACTCGGCATTGTCACTGTTACACCGAGAGTCCATAAGCTTTTTCCAGTTCTTCCCGTGTTTGCATGTTGTCAAAAGAATTATATCCTTGCCGTTATGCACATGATGCAAGGCATTCCTTGTATCGGATCCTATTCCTGTGAGGTAACGTTTTCCTTTGAAAACCATAAAGTACTTTCCCGTAAGCGGAAAATTATTTCCTGCCATTTCGCCGGGAGCTCCTCGTTTCTGAGGATGATCTTTCGGAAATAGTGGCAGTGAAATATCGAATCCTGTTCGGAAGTTTTTTTTAGTAAAACTAGCTTTTGCCATGATGGCGTAACCTAAATTAAACCCGAATTCTTCAAAGTAATCGGGCCATGTTCCGGAGTACAAATTAAATATAACGTGATTCCTACCGTTGTTCCAGTATGGAAGGCTCGTTATTTTATACTCCAATTCTTGTATATATCCCGGACTTAAAACATCACGGTCTAGCGTATCGAGAGAAAGCACAAACAAACATGCTTCTTTCGGATTATTCGTATAATACCTAGACTCTCTTATTGAAGTTAAAATATTATTGTAACTTTGACTTACTTTGGAAGAACTTTGATAAACATAAACTTTGAATCCTTTTTTACAAAGTGAAAAATCAAAACATGTTTCCATACGACATTTACTATTTTTATATAAATTATTTCTCGAGTCTCTTCTTTGACTCGGTGCTATATGAACATCATAATCATAGTTAATATCGTCTGAATTTACAAATGACCGTAGGCTTCGACGAGACAGTGGAGGAATCCGAATCGACCCGTAGTTCATGTGTAAGCCTCCATAGTAAAATAACAGTAATAACACACCACTTACGAGCACCAAAGCGTACCGTTTAATCGCCTTCATTGAGGCTGACTTTGTCCTACTTACAACAGACAGAAATTCAAGGTTTGAGAACGATAAAATGCAACATTATTAGAGAAAACATCGAAGAGAAAAGTCCACCACACTCACGTTACGCCGCCATTTTAAGAAATGAAACTTAGTGTCCGAGATTTGTTTACAAGCACTTGAGGGCGGTATGTAAAGTTTTGTTAATTTCAATTTTTTTTTCTTAACGTTTTTTTTAGATTCAAAATTGTATAAACACAAGCTTACAGACGTAAATTCAACATACCTTATTTGGTTTGGCTGGTTTCTTTTCTGTCAAAACTAAATTCAAGATGTGTTTAAACTCTTTAGAAATCAATATTATCATTATAGTAAAAAAAAATCAACAAAACTTTCATCGTAAATGTTATTTGTGAATAAATATGACGTCATACCTAACGTCCTGGTTTACGTTTTTGTGAAGGAAATGCGTGGGTAGAAGGTATTATTACGTATGGAACCTAATTAATTGTGTCTTTCTGTACCACCATCTTATTGGAATAAGACATTCCATAATTGGTTTATGCCTCATGCAATTTGAGTCCGATATTTTTATTAGCATCAATATAAATATCATAATACTAAATAGCGTACGTGCGTCCGCGAGTTCAGTGTCGTGTTTTTAATTAATTAATTCCAATAAAATAATTATATAAGTGAATGCTACATTTTAAACGTTCTTTCTTTAAACAAAATATTAAAAGATTATTGAATATAACCGTTTGAAGAACTCATCAGCACACTACTACGAACAAATACAACGATGTTCTATTTATTAACTTTGTTTCCATGATTTATCTAATTAAGGAACATAACTTTACTCTAATTCCCCGTCTAATTCTCTAGCTTCTTTAGGCAGCCAGAGCGATCAGTGCTTTGTTGTCTAGGTATGGACAGGGAGATGCAATGGATAACACCAATTTTACATCATATTTAATTAGTCTTCTTCATTCTACTAGTCTCAGTATTTTCTTCGCGATACTTTTTGCTGCGATATTCAAAAATTGTGCAAATATAATATAGCAAATGAAAACAAACGGAAATATTTTGGAGAGGATCGCATGACAGAGTAGTAATGTTCTATTTTCGTTTAATAGGGGCTATTTAAGCAAAGATTGTATAGCGCTTCAATATTTAATAGTACTTTGCTAAAAATAAATCTAGAAACTAGAGGGCGCTAACCAAGAATAAAATCCGTGTTTTATTGACTAAGGTTTTATAAACGCGTCAACTTATCGTTTAACGCTTTCCACATTTTTTTGTGTTTTCTTTATACCGGGCTTTATACATATTATTATTTGTTTTCGATTTCAAATAAATTAATGCTTAACTAAAAAAAAGGAAGAAAATCTCAATTTCATTGTAATTATGGCTCTGACTAACTTATTAAATTAAAAATTGTTCAATCCGTGCATGCTCAGTCGAGGTTGCCATATTTTATCAATCACAGTGGATTCCAAAAGGACACTAATAAACTTACCTTAGGAAAACGAGCAATCAGCGACAATTCTTAAAAGTTATACGTCCATTATCTAATATAGGGCCTCAGCTCAATGTATATCTTAAAATATTGTTTCCCGTGTATACAATTGATAATATTATTTTTCTAAGAGTCCTGTTTACGCATTCTTGTCTATTTCGATGTGAACGTGGCTTTGTCAGATGTTGTCCCCAAAAACATTAAACAAATAAAGATGAAAAATCAGACTTTGAAGAACTCGGAGTAAAGCTCTGTATACACTATCAAACCTATGTAATATGCCCATATGAACATGATGATGTCATATCACTACACATGGTAATATCAATACCATGTTTGGGCACATCACACTTTTTTGTCAATTTAGTTTACTCCATGTGTAGACAGAGCTTTAGGATCAATAATTAAGGGTTGTAAGGGCACTATATTATTGGATATAAAAAAACACAATTGTTTTTATTTTTGTCCTGTCCTGTCCTTTGTTTGATATTCAAATACAGTCCATCACTTATCTTGAATTGACTTCGAGACTGGACTTCTTTTAGAGATCAAATTTGAGTCAACAATGCGTTTGCAACCAATCTTGAAACGCATTGAATGCTGTGTCGTCGGGGAGTAGCAGTGATGTCATCTGCTACATTTGCGCGAAAGCCACATTTCGTGCAGTTGTGCAACACCAACAAAAGAACATAAATTTATCATTTCACTGACAACATTTCATTTTACAAAGATTTTATAAAGTTAACGACGAAGGTAATATTGTAAAAATATAGTAATTACTGCCCTAGTACTAGCTTAATCCAGAAAATTAGGTTAAAATAGGCTAGGCCTAGTAGAGGCTAGCTAGGCTAATGATGTCTAGCCAGGCTAATGATGTCTAGCCAGGTCCAAGGTACTGTCTGTCTTTAATTTGGCTAGGTCTAGACGGACCCGCGGATGGCTGGGGCCCTCTAGCTAGGCCTACCTATCTCTCCTTGGCTAGGCCTATATAGAGCATTTGGCAAGCTAGTTTAGGCCGGCCCTATATAGTGGGCTAGGGCCTATATAGGCAGCAGGCTTATATTACAGCAGTAGTCCTATTTATTAATATGATTTTTATAATTTTCTTAATCTTACAACAATTTTTTTAAGGCTAAAGCCTTTAGCCTTAAAAAAAATGTAAAAAAAATAAAAGGCTCCAGGGCAGAGTCCAGTTGAGCTAGCCTAACGAGTAGGCCTAGGGGCCTAGCCTAGGTCTGGCTAGAGAGAGGCCGGGTGTAGCCTACTGACTACTAACTACTACTTCGCATCCTAATTAATAGACCTAGGCCTAGCACGTAGTACTGTCTCCTAGCTAGGCATGATGGATAAATATACCTTGCCTTGTATAATTAATAATAGCTAGGCCTAGACCTAGATAAGTTTAAAATTGATTTTGTAAGGTATTGATTGATACTTTTATTACTTTTTAGTACCAAACCAAAAGAAAAAAACAACCAGTGCAATATATTTAACAAATTTTAAGTAATACAGTACTATTAAAAATGGAGGGTAGAAGTGAAGTTATTGTGCAAAAACCTGAAACAACATTAAAATCAAGTCCATGGGGAATTACAGCTCAGCCCACTGTGCCTTGTTCATTAACAACTGTCATGGATGAAGAGTTAGCCAGAGAATATCAGAAACAAGAAGAGGTTGTTGATGTCTCAATACTAGATGCTGACAAAGAGTGAGATTTTGTTGTTTAATTTTAATAGAGCTTGCAATGTATTAGAATTGATCTAGGCCTATGTGTACCCTCTTGAAAGATGTTTTAATTATTTAAGCTTAGTTCCCACTAGAGACACAACATAAGGATGTAGATGCAACATATGCGAGTTAACCAATGACAAGAGACAGTTTGAATAATCCATCTCATGTGATGGGTTGAATCAGTTGTGTTGCATTACGTCTTTGTGTTTGTGTCTCTAGTGGGAACCAAGCTATACATTGAGTAATAAAAACAGTATGATATCCAACAAACTTCATTTGGTTTTGAAAGAACCAGCCCAGTATGGCAGCCAGTAGTCTCTCGCTTGTGATGTCATTTTTGTGTTGTGTCAGTGGCAAATCTTCCACCTAGCCTAAAACGTTTAAGGACTGTATAATATAAATCAACATTTTAACTTAAAAAATGCTTTCCATTGTTAAATAAACGTTAATTCATGATAATAAAATATATTTTTTTAATATATATTTTCAGCAATTCAGATGGTATAAGTGAGTTTCTAACAGGTGATTCTGACTTAGATACGAGTAATGATCTGCTACTAGCCCAGATGTTACAACTAGAATATGACAAAGAACACGACAAGTTGCTGACTAAAGAAGAGAGACACTTCAATAAAGATAGCAAAGGTTAATATAATGATGAACATATAAATATACAATATAAATATTTAAAACAATTGAAGATCAGTACAACAGTAAGACTCGAGTCCATAAAGGTCTCTTCGCGTCTAACAGCCACAAAATAGTGCTAATTCCTCTCTCCACGACACTAGTGGGTTGAGATCCTTACATTGCGGCAAAGATGCACTTGGTTCAGTAACATGTACTGTACACTGGACATCTAGTTTTAAATCTTTATAATTGCTGCAACTTAACCAATTTTACTTTGTTCTTGCAGTTCAAATTTCATTCAATAATTATAGAACAGTTCACCCTGCAGTTGAATACAGTGATGATGAAGATTCAGACGAACTTGAGGAATCTCTCTATTTTCCAGGTAAAACCTTAGTTACTTTAGTCCAGGCATTAGATACTATATTAAAAGTTGTCTGGTTGCCCTTCTTTAGGCTTGTTGCCCTTTTTTAGGGTAGTTGCCCTTCTTGAAAATAGGTGCTTGGGTAGTAGTTGATTGGAGGTCATTTGTCCTTGAAGATAGTTGTAATGGTGGTAGTTATCTGGTGTATAGTTTTCCTACCAGCAGTTGTGTTAGTTGTCTGAGTGTTAGTTGTCAAAGATTTTACTATAAATATTTATATTTTTTCCAGTTACACCAACTGCAGTGTCGTCAAAGAAAGGGTATATCGGACAAGGTAAAAACATAACGACAAAACATGATGCAGCCACTTGCGGCCGACGTAATGCTTCACGAGTAGTAGAACAGGTAAGGGGGTTAAAATTGTTTAATTGCACAAGATTTTTGCTTGGATTGTAACTCAACTGTACATACTAATTACATAACATTCATTTAGCAGATTAAATGTGTAATTTTCAATACATACTGTATCAAACAGTTCATGCCCTTTAGTTGATCATTTTGATTTTAAGTAGTTAATTTAAAATGTTGTGTAGCAATGAGGAAATGCAATGAATAAATAAATAATTTATCATTTGTCTTCTTTTTTTATAAATAGTACAATAAGTTGTACTTAATTTGATAATAATGTCCAATAGCTAGTTTTCGTAATTAATAGCATCTGATAATACAGTTTAATTGCTATCTCATCAATTCATGATTATCTCGTATTGTTTTTGTTTTCATTTTCATAATGTCAAATACCTATATTGACTTTTGGTTTTAGTTTTCATTTATTATCTCCAGATTGTTTTATGATAAAGTTCAATATTTTGTTTCAAATTCTACATTATCTGCAGTCCTCAGTTCATATTTAAATTAAATAATTAGCATGATTTGAGAAAATATCTGTAGAAATGTGAAAAGAAATAGACCCAATAATTAACAAATTTTAAATGAACTTGAATGCAAATAGTAGCATACAAAAGAACTATATTGTAGTGTTGTTCAATCCTGCTATACAATGCTATTGTTTTTGAATATCTTGTAAAATGTTCTAATATACCAAATGTATGCTAAAGGTTGTGCTTTTGGAAGAAAACACTTATTTCAATTCTAACAGACTCCACTATAAGGAATAATTTTTTGATTTTTCTGAAATGTAAATAAATAATTGTTGTTCTTTAGTTCCCACCTGGTTTCCATAGCGGTGACAGTCTTGGCATGGATATGCAACTATCAAATAGAGTATACAACTCACTGAAAAAGCACTCAAAATCAGAGGAAAAGAAAGCACAGAAAATAGCTGATAAAAAGGAACATTCCACAGTGGTAAGTATTTGGGAGCTGTCTATTTGCAACGACCGATGACCAACCTAGGTCGGTCAGGTCAATTGATGTGTTGTTGGTCATCACTGGACCTAGAACCCATCAAACCTATGTCGATGTAAGTAGCAAGGACGTAGTTTCGTTTTTGGTCATCGCAAATCAAAGGCTCTCTATTGTGCATAAGCAGTGGGACACTTTCCTGGAACACGAACAAGGGGCAATATAGATTTTAACATTACAACCTACCCATATTCACTCACACTGTCCCAAACAAAATTAACAGAATACTTATGTGGTATTTAATAGGGATTTAGACTGTCATGACATATTAAACCAAAGGTCTGGGTTCAATCCTGACCTCAACTGTTTCTTCTCCACTCCCTAAACTATTTTTTAAATAATGTATATGTTGTTATTCTTGCGGTGGTTTAATTTTTGTGATTGGGAACCTTACCGGGAAAATGTCAACTCCTTGATAAAAATCACCACAACAATTTCAACAGGCCTAGTCCTAGCCTACGGCACCTTGTCTAGGCCTAGACTTGCTAAGAAAAACGGCCATCTAATTGACCTTTTTACTTTGTAATACAAAAAGTTATGTTAAAGGCTTAAGTTTCAACTAAAATGGCATCCACGAAATTATAAACACGCGAATAATGTCAAGTGAATGGTAAATTATTGTTTTTTTTTAAATATTTCTTTTTAATTTTAGGAACAAGCTGTTGATCCAAAGACTCGTCTCTTGCTCTACAAACTTGTAAACAATGAAATCTTAGACAGTGTAAACGGTATCATTAGCACTGGAAAAGAATCTGTGGTAATACATGCAAATGGAGGACAGTAAGTAATTGGCAGTGGTGTAATGCAGAGGCCTCAAGCCTCTGATTTAGGAACGCTAAGTGGCCCTCCCAACGCTGGAGGCAACAGCCATTTTTAGCCCTTTTCTACATATTTTAATGCATTTCTTTCATCTGTGCCCTGCTCAGGGGCCCCATAAGCTCCAGGCCTCTGGGTTTAGCCAGTGAGCACTCATAGCCGCTGGTAATTGGTCGACTTTTTAAAAACTATATTCGGATAACCAAATTTTCCAAAAACGTCTTGTTTTCAAATTGCCTTTAAACAAAAATAATTAATAAATAAAAAAGACACAAGTTTAGGACCATAAAAAAGTTTTCGGTTTTCTGAAAATTCTGTTTTCGACTAATCAATATGATAGTAAAATAGAATAAACCGGACACTCAATTTTAACTTTACAATACTCTACTTTACTTTTATAGAAAATTGGTTTATAATTAATAAATAAAATAATTTGTTGGTATTATATTGATAAATAAGCCCAGTGTTTGACGTCGTCATACACCGAACTGGTCATTATCTTTCTCTTTTTATCGCTACAGAGCAGAGACTCAATTAGTACCAAAGGAGTGTGCCCTCAAAGTCTTCAAAACAACGTTGAATGAGTTTCGCACTCGAGATAAATACATTCGAGATGACTTCCGTTTTAAGGACCGCTTTAGTAAACTGAATCCGAGGAAGATTATCCGGATGTGGGCCGAGAAGGAGATGCATAATTTAAATAGGTGAGAAATTCATTTTTTTATCAACAAAATCCTTGAAAGGGCCTTATGTTGTGAAACCCTGAAGCACTGTACAACATTTTTGGATCAAACATGTAACATGGAAAACAATACATACATACTCCCATAATGCACCTAGTAATCAGTGCAAAGTTGTGTTTTGACCCTACCAGGTACCCATTTGCACACCTGGGTGAAGAGAGGCAAACGTAAGTAAAGTGTCTTCCCCAAGGTTACAAGCAATGTGGCGAGAGTTGGATTTGAACCCACGATCATTAGTCCTACATCCAACAAACTGTGCCACATGCCCTTATTGTTTTTTAGTAATGCTGTATGTGTATGTTCAAGGCATGTCTATGTTTTGTTTTTAAAATTTATTATTATTAAATACTTTTTCAGAATGCGAAATGCTGGAATTTGCTGTCCAGATGTTATAATGCTAAAGAAGCATATTCTTGTTCTCTCGTTTATTGGAGAAGACCGTGTTCCTGCCCCAAAGTTAAAAGATGCTCATCTTTCAACCATTGATATGATTGCTGCGTATGAGCAGTGCATAAAGGTAAGGTTCTTTGGTAGGCTTGCAAACTTGTTTATTCACACAAATGAAATTTGCTACTTTCACAAAAAGCACTGTTGCTCTAAAGAATATTGTGTTTATTATTCCAGCACCACCGACATACCGGTCTATCTGCAGATTGGATGTGAAGCTGTATGTTGTGTATAGCAATTATGAACAAATTACACTATTTAAAAATAAATCTGATTATTTTAAACAGTTTGTTTTCCTGTACAGTAAGGATAACAAAAATTACAGTTTGGATACAGTTTATGTAAAAAATAGACATACTAACTAAAGAACTAGATGTCGAATGTGATGTCTTGAAAATGGCCAGCGTATATCTGTTTTAAAATGTTTTTTAATATATGAAAATAATCTATAAAGTGCAGTATACGAGTTTCGCTCAACCCACTGTCTTAGTAGTGCGTGACTGTAGTAAACATTAGTTCAAACTAGTGTATCATGTGGTCATTTCCATGGTAAATCACTTTTTTAGCTCTGTTTGTGTTCTGACATATGTCTGTAAAATAATTGCTACAGACTTCATTGTAACAAGGCATATTCTGTCTCCATCCCTACGTTAACCAATTATATATTGTTTCTACAGATGATGGAAACTATGTATAATGAGTGCAACCTGGTTCATGCCGATCTCAGTGAATACAACATGTTATGGTTCAATGGTCAAGTCTGCTTCATTGATGTCAGCCAATCAGTAGAACCAACCCATCCTCTTGCGCTGGAGTTCCTTCTAAGAGATTGTACAAATGTTTCTAAGGTAAGGATTAAATGTGAAGAATATTGTGAGTTTTCATTGGTGTTAATGAAAAAAACCTTAGGAATTATTTGTTATTATTATTTACATGATCATAAGTTTCGCTCTACTCTTGACATATTTTTACTATACTGCTATTATACTACCTAGGGTAAGCAAGTATTTATTGGGTCGGACTCGAACCCACGACCTCCATATGACCATCCTGCCATTCATACATTTAAACCACAAAGCTGATTACTAGTAGGGTTGGTTTTACACCCAGAGTAGGGCAAAACATCTGACAAATGAGCTTAGGGAAAAACATCTTGAAAATTAACTTAGGGAAAAACATCTAAAAAATTAACTTAGCTCCTAAAGCAAAGCTACTTTGTATTAGTTATACAATTATCATCCTGGTACAGTACCCAATGTTTCCTTTGCCTCAAATTGTTTACGACAATCAATTAGTTTCTATATTACTTGACTTACCTTTAAAAAATCACTTTAGACGTCTGATGATTGACTGGCAGTTGTATTGATAACACAGTAAATCAAGTTCTGTTTGTGTATGTTCACAGTTCTTTAGCAGTAACGGCTTACAAGGAGTACTGAAGCCTCACGATCTCTTCAATAAAGTAACAAAGCTGAATATAGATGCAGATAATGAAAAGGAATTTCTGACACAGGTGAATGAGCTTATATATATAATGTATATTATTTACTGTTTGTATAGATGACTACTGTATTCTTGGGGCAGATTCAGTTTTCAGAGTTTTTTGGAGGGAAGAGGGTGCTATTGCAAAATATTTACATAGCATTAAGCAAAGAAAACATTAAAAGTAAATCTGTTATAACATTTAGGTCTGCTTTAACAGGTAAACTGTAGTAGTGTAGGTAAATAAGGTCAACCAAACTACACCTGTTTATACACAATACTGTAATGCAGGGAGCAAGGTTTTCTGGTTTAGCAGTCCCAAGGGTTCTCCAATGATGGGTGGTTGTATTGAGGCCCATTAAGCTCTGGGTTTAGCCAGTTAGTGCTCATAATCGTGACATCACTGTACATGAGTAACAATATTTTGTTACCTAAAAATAACAACTCAGTGGATTTTGTACACTGTGTACTCTAGCAGCACCATATTGTTCTCATATATTCAGATTAGACCACCTCCACCTGTCACATGCCAATATCCTACCTAACTTTTACAAAACTGTTTCTTCTTTCTTAGATTGAGGCCCTGCAAGAAAAAAGATCAGTTGAACAAACAATGACACAAGAAGAAAATTTTGCTTTTGAATATTTTTTCGAAAAAACAAGAAATGAAAAGATGGAAGAAGATGTTGAAACAGAAGATGTTGATACAGAAGATGTTGATACAGAAGATGTTGAAACAGAAGATGTTACAAGCGACAGTGTTTAAAGATTAAAAATAGATTTACCTACGCCATATCAAGTTTTAGTGATTTAATAATCTTATTAATATAGCTACCAATGTGGATTCCAAAAGGCTGGAGTTTTTTTTTTGACAGCCAGGGACTAGTAAATTTGTCTTATAGGATGTTTCAAATCAGAACTGTGTGTCATTTGTTCAGATAATGTACTTGGAATAATTTAAACATTTATATAGCCCCCTCTAGGGACAAGGTTTTTGCCATGAAAAGCACCTTGGAAGAATATTCTGGTTATGAATGAGTTGTTTAGGATGTGCCAGTTAAAGGACCAATTTACACACAAAAGCAGTAAGTGGAAAACCGCATAGCTTGTCCCACATAGAATATGTATCCCGAGAGGGTTTCTGCTCAACCACCTGTCCGCTCTGCATTTTGTGTAAATGGTCATAAGAAATAACATATATTCTACATATTTTGTTTTCTGCTTACTCTTCTGTGTAAATTGGGCTTTAACCAATTCTCTGTCAAATTGCAGGTTACTGTGTATAGAGACTTTCTCCTATCTGTTCTGTTCAATATTGAATATCGAAACGTGGCAGGCTATGGCGCTTGACCTTTGACAAGATCGCCTAAAATTATAAACTAACTTACGATACTTATTATTGTATATTCAGGAATAGCCGCTCCATCATCTCTTTGCTATTTCTTCTTTATATCTATTTTTATTATGTAATTTATACTAACAAATATCATTTTTATTAGTAATATAATCATAACAATTATTTTAAATATGTATAAAATAAAATAGGTTAACCAAAATGACATGGATTAATCATATAGACTATAACAACGTGGAACAACAAATATAGACTCTTCCACACATAATGTAACAAATAAAACACTAATGTAATCAAACACCGTATACTCTCTCTAACCAATTTTAAAATCTTCTATCGACTAAAGCTGAAGTATAGTCGTCATCTCGGGACCGTTCTATGGTTACCACCAGGTAGGCTTGCTTCATCAAGGCTTCTATGAATGGATGACAAGTTCGGAGCAGGAACGCTAGTAGACCATACCCCAGTACCGTTTTGATTACGATCAATCGGGAAATTAGCCTTGCTTAAGAGTAATACAAATGAATAGAACTTGCTTAAAAACTGCTTACAATAAAAGAATAATCTGTTACAGTGATATGGCATAGTGGTAAAGGATATCGGACTAGCATGTGAGAGGCATGGGTTCGATACCTGTCTGTGCCATATTGTTTGTGTCCTTAGGCAAGATACGTTACTCTCATAACCTAGTCCTTTGGATGGGATGTAAAGATGTTGGTTCTATACAGTTCACATGTACATATTAAAGAATATAAAAAGTTGGTGCACTAAACGAGAACAGCAGTCTCTCTGTGTGCAGATCATGGTGGCGCTGTACTATGGCTATATTTATTAAAATATCTTAGTTTCCAATCAAATTTAATATGTTCTTCAATGAATATTTAGAATATTTTAATCACCGATGATAACATGTATTATGTTAAACACAGTACATAACATTTTATATACAGTATTTACTGAATAACTAGTAATCTTTATCCACTAATAATGATACGACTTTGATTTTATAGTGTTTAACTGCTATCACTATTTATTAAATTCATTTTATATTATTAATTACAGACTATATCATATTAATTTTATTATATTGTTTAATATCGGAACGGATTGTTTTATTTCCAATTTCTCACTTCTATACCATAGGGTAGATATATATATATTTATTTGTTATTCATAACTTTTAACCAAATAAACAGTCATCCAGAAAAAAATGTGTTGAAGTTTGCATTGCACATCCACTTGTATTTTCCAATGTTTTAATGACCGCCTGCATTTTGCAATCATCTGCATTTAGCAACCATCTTTTTTTGCAAGCATATATTTACCAACCACATGTATTTTCCAGCCAGGTGTATGTTACAACAATCTGTATACAGGTACGTACTACCTATCACTTTTTTTCAAACACCATATAATACCAGTCATGTGTAACCACTATATACAGTACATCTATATTTTCAACCGTTCTATATTACAACCACCTGTATTTTCAACCATCTGTATTTAACAACCACCATCTTTATTACCAACCACCTGTATTTAGCAACCATCTGTATTTTCAACTATTCAATATTACCAACCACATTTATTTACAACCATTTATAATACCAACCACACGTATTTACAACCATTTAGTAACCACCTGTACTTGTCTAACAATTCACATGTATTTAGAAACAGCGCATATGTAAGTGTGTTTTTTACGCGCTTTGAATCATAAGAAATCGTCTCTGGCGATGCGTGGTATCCAGTCAAGTTCAAGTTACTGATAGAGATCGAGATGTTATGGAATGTACAAAATATGCGAGCATGAAATCAGAAAGTTGATTTCAATCCAAGGTATTGTTTTGACAAGTTTACGTGGACAATTCACTGAATGGTTCATATTCTCATGATACTGTACACCTTCGTTATCGACATTGTTTTCGTTGTACCTGCAATGTTTTTATATTTCCTTCACTTGTCAAGTAATATCGTAAAGAATGGCTTTGTGAAGATCATTCGATTGTGGTGTCTGAGTGTTGATTTGAAGCTAAACAGCACATATTATTATACGTCATTTTCCGTATTTCAAACGTTTTAAACAATGCCTATTTTTTCTCTATGCTGTTGAACTAAAGTTAAGGATTCCTGGTGATAGGTATTTGTGTTGAATAGATCTGCTGCTCTATTATGTTCCTAAGCTCGTACTTTATTATGTTTTTCCAACTATAGCTTTATTTTATGTGTCCAGTAAACTAAACATTTCACCCTTCAATAAGCCTACGGTTGATCCCCTCTTTTCCTGTTAAAAAAGGGGAAATATAGGCGTAAGTTTTTTTACGGCCAACCAATATTCAAATTATCACGTCTGAAATGTGTCTCTCTAGTCTAATAGGGTTAGTAATTGAAATTTTGGAACAATTTAAACAGTTACAAAACCACCTGTATTCAAATAAACTAATTGATCGGTCAAATATTTATTTATGATAAACACTTCATTGCCACCAATATTACACCTAATCACTCGATCATATTTTACAAATTAACAAACACATTTGGTGAAGCACACTTTTAAAAATCTACGTAATACGGAGCGTAACATATTGTTTAAAATAGAATACACCATTATACAGTACAATAGCTTACGTTCACATTAGAAACTGATGACTACCGTGTATGTTTGTACTGCTCCGTGTGAATATAGATCATGGTACATTAGTAGGATTCGTCATTACGTCATTTACATTAATAAAGTAAATGGCTTAAAATACTGTATATTTTTAACTATTTAAGTATGTGCGCCTGTTAATGATTTCAATAACAATTCTGACTGTTGCATTTAAAACAATACTTCTAGTTTTTACACAAATAAAAAGTAAGATATAATCAAATATATACATTATATTAAAAAAGTAAAGGGTATAAATTCAGAATAAAACAAGGCAATTATGCGTTCAAAATCTAGGTGTAATCTAATCAGAAAAACAAAACATTATATTAAAACCATTTTCCTTTTTTATTCTTGCTGAATAAAGAACAAACATTGGTGAGTTGGTAGATAAAGTTTGTATTGTTTACAATCAAAGAAGAATAAACACAAATAATGTGTACTTTTACCTCCCCCGTTTTGTTATCTATTACGGTATCACTAGGTCTACTGTATCAACACTGTCTTTAATCAATATGTTTAATCAGTGTACACCGTTACCTAGTTAAAATATATGATCACCCTGAGCCTTTAAAGTGACATTCTACTGTATAAGCAGATATCAGTAAAATAACAAGTTTGAATTTAACATTTAAATCGTGGTTTATACTATTCCTGGTGATGGTATATGCAGGATTTTCAAAGGCCATTTCAATTTATAAAGTTAATGATGGTAATACACTTAAAATGAACAAATCTATTTTTAATTGAAATGTTAAGAAAATGTACCGTAATTAATATTTTTAATATACAGATATTATTTGTTAAAATGTTTAGTAGAATTTAAATAGCGAGTTTCCGATTTGCGACGACCAATGGAGCTAGTAAAATGTTGTTCTCACTAGCGCAACACAAGCAATTTGACCAATCACAGTGCGATGGGATCGTCTGAACGGTCGCGTGTGGCTAATCACGTAAGTGGGAATCAGGCTTTATGATCATGCTGTGTTAGTACCATGGAAGAATTCTTGTTTCTTCGATAAAGTTTTTGCGAATTCTAGGTTCAGGCACGTCAAAGAACGGCACGTCATATTCAGAAAAAGGTCAAACTACCAGTTTGTTTTAAATATTTACAGACATTTTAATATCATTTCTTTCTTACATTTTCTAACAGCCATTAATACTTCCATGACATTTTTCTAATTGAATGTCAGATAAGTTGCACATTTTTATTTTAAGTAATAACATAGGACTAATCAATAATTATACATAATATTTAAATACAGCATCGTTTTAACACTGTACAATCACTTGATGTCAGTAGTGCATATTAAATAACAAACACTAACAACTTGAACATAATTATTTGTGTACTACATACCTATTTGAAATGTGTGGACTAATTATTAATAGGGCAAAGTACCTCAACTATTAGTACACATGTAATCATTTATTATTGTCCACTCTCAATTAATATACTTGGGTGTATTATATGTAATAGGGGTCTTCATCTTGGCCTCTCGGTCTAGGCCTCATAGCTTTGTGCCGGGGAACACGAGATTGGAGTGAATTCTGCCATAGAAAGTTTGTAATTATAAGAGACAACTTAGGCTACGAAAACATATACCCAGACCCGATGTACATTATGCTTTGCTAAAGCTTAATAGTCAAAAGGTATTTTTCAACAGTTAAATTTCACACCAGTCAAGCAATGATTTAACTTAACTGTTTTAAACTTTTTTATAATATTGATATGATATACAATACAAATGATAATATCACCTAAATAAATCAGTGTACTAATAAAAGAGTATTTACTCCACCGTATAACTAATAAAGTAAAGATCGGTTGCATATTTGTTTTTTTAACATTAAGTCCAGTTTCGTTAGTTGTCTGATTCACCCTGTGTTAGGTACATTACTGTGCTTTTAATCGCGTTATGAGCAATGTTTCTTTTTTCTAAATTGGTAAATTTTGAATAAAATATAATTGCACATATGTCTTTTGAGTACCAATACTACCGACATTTATTTGCAAATTATTTTAAAAATCATAACTTTTTCATTAGCTAAACTTAACTATAAAACAAACTTATTGCTTAACACAGTGTTTCCAAGCAATGAGTAGTCTATTTGGAAGACATATTGAATTCGTTATTTATACTTAAACATCAACAGATGCAAAGTTGTACAATTCTAAGCACACATTGGAAGCGGTGTCCAAATTGTAGGAAAATAATACAACGAAATAAAAGCAAAACTAAACTTAAAACAATTACTGTGGCCTTAATAATATTAGTTAGAGCAATTTTTGTTTACGATGCAACTTAACACATCGGCCTAAGAACGAAGCAATAGAGCGTAACGAACCGCCGTTGTGATAACATCCGTGCCTACGCCAAGCATTACGCTTTATCGGTTTTCAGTCTTAATTAGTGTAATCTGAAGTTTTCATTAATATAATGGTAACAACATTATAAATAATATTTGATTCTAAATCAAACACATGGTTCATTTAATATTATGTTCCAACACAATGACACGTGTAAAATGTACTATACACCTTTAGGACGTCACGTCTACCTCTTGTCAACAGTTCTATTAAACCCTAATCTTGTCTCCATGAGCACACATTTGGCGCAATTATTTTATCTATATACAGATTGTTACACATTAATGTTTCATTCGGTTTTAACTGTTATAATTGGACTGTGTCGCTCGAGATTAACAGCAACCGCTACCGGTGGAGATGGGTTGACAGTGTTGAAGATCGTCTGAGCTACACTCGTCTGGATGTTCGGGCTAGCCTCCGGCGTAGGGTTAGCTAGATTCAGTGGATTTGATGATCCGTTTGATAAGATGATGTTACTTGTTGGGGTGGTCATTATCGGATGCGTACTCTGCATATTGACGATGGAGTGAGGGCCGCCGATCGAGTGAGGGTTAGCAAGAGAATGGACGTTGGTAATTCCATTGTTGTACGAGTCCATCTAAAATAGAAAATCAAAGAAAATATATTACAGTTACAAATTGGATAAATAATAGAAATTGTTAAACAATATCCATGTAGGAGCCATGTCGTATTATGGTGGCACTAGTCACACTAAATGTAGAGAAAGATTAGTATTGCAATATACAATAGTTAATACATTTGGCAATTATCTTCTAAAAAATGTACATATTCAAATCACATTATTACAACAATGATATTAATATGAAATATTTTTCCAATCGTGTATACTTTTACATTGTTGTATTTCTTGTTACATTCCATTACCCAGTCTAGTTTGTGGAGAGCTTACTGTATTAGTATTTAAGGCGTACAAAACTAAACAATGCCTACCTTCATTGAACTGTGATCTTTTGGTGTTGACTGTTGAGATGGTTTGGAACCCTTTGGTTTTCTCTTTCTTGTCTGTATTCCATCTTTTTTCATAGCTAGTGGTCTATTAACCTGTAAAACAAAACCAAACATTAAGAACAGACAAATCGTGTTTATTTTTCGTTTCGTTATTATGATACAAATATCCCGGATGTGTTCTCTGTGTTGACTTTAGGCAAAGAACTTATAACACAAGAATCTCCTGTTCGTCCGAAGCGCGTAACAATTTCGAAAGGCATTGTGGGATAGAATAGAGCTATGGGTGGCGCCATTGTGAGCCATGGAGTAGGGCGCCCGCATCAAATTAGAAAGTCAAAATCATAGAGGGGATCTGCTAATGCTCTAGGGGGGATAGAGTAATTGACTGAGGAGTAGGGCGCCCGCATCAAATTAGAAAGTCAAAATCATAGAGGGGTTCTGCTAATACTCTAGGGGGGGTAGAGTAATTGACTTCCTAGTTTGGAGGGGGCGCTGCTCCATGCTGTGAAATGGCGTCGCCCAGTTTGACCTTTTAACCCTGTACTTCCGATACTGTGTTTTGAATGCAAATTGAAGAACAGGAGATTCTTGTGTTATAAGTTCTTTGCTTTAGGGTAAAATAAACGGACGAAGAATACACTCTGTAGGCCTACGATGCATTTGGGCTTTTTATTTAAAACATAATAATAATAAGTATAAATGTCAATTAAAAAGGCTGCAGTCGAGTGCGCAAATTTGAGTTAGTGTTTACCGACCGACCGACATAGTGAGCTAAAAAGTCGCGTTTGCACGCGACTAAAAACCACGGTAATGTATTTTAATAGAGCTCGTAATAATCAAAATATCGGAAAATATCTTCGAGAAGCATTTAAATCCATAAATATAATTTATGTCAAAATAAATTAGATGGGATACATGGTAGGAACATCAATCATGTTTTTGAAATAAAAACAAGTCGAACAACACATCACGAAAGTAACTTCTATTCACAATATTATGACGTTTATTTCCGTTCAGTGAATTTGTAGGAGAAAAAAAACCTAAACTATTTCAACTCGAGCGCAATTCTATACTAAAATGGAATTTAAAAATATACAGAGGGTCTAAATTGTTACTAGTGAATATCGCTAAATTGGGCAATTACTTCCGAAGTAGTCGCTCGTTTTATTTTAAATAAATATAGAAAACAAATCTTGACAAACAAACTTTCATCTCGAGCGCATTGCCTTCTAAATATGGAATTTTTTAAATATACAGACCGTCTAAACTGTTACTGAATATCGCTAAATTGGGCAATTACTTCCGATGTAGTCGCTCGTTTTATTTTAAATTTATCGACTAAAGAACAAAGTGTAATGTTATAATGCAACAATTGTAGCTCGTATATCGTGCATAATTTGGTTGTAAATCCAGTCCTCTAAATCATAATTAACATAGGCAAGGCGTATTTATGTAATGTTTAAGATTCGCGTCTCCGCGGCATTTATTTCCAATAGATATGTCGTACTGTCTGAATGAGGATTTATCAAAAAGTCATAATATGTCGCACGCATCTAACATTTTAGTATACTGTCTTACACTTTACATTATACAACATTACTAAAGGGTTAAGTTAAAATAAACACTATATATCATGGACGTATAGTATCGAGTCTACTTAAAATAGTTTGTGAAAAACATGCGCATGAGATCGTTTGACGCTTTGTGTATGTCGTTTAAAGAGTAGCGTAAGATATTCTAATGATGTTCACACTTTTGGAATATTAGTGTCAATTAATACAACCAGTAATTGCAGTTAATGACATATACTGATGAAGAATTACACATTTTCTGATGCCTTGAAAACTTGCGCGCACTAAAACCAGCGCGTGCATAAAATCAGATAAGGAAAATGCGAATCGCCGTTGTAGTATAACACGTGTGGACAATGTGCAATGTCCATTCACGTACCAATCCTGCGCAACTGCGAGCTTTCACTTGATAAGTTCTTTAAGCGCTACGTTGCACTCGAAGTGAATGGATCCACTGAATATTCCATTGACATTTGATTGACCTTGTAGTTTTATCTTTACATTCGCGACAATTTCCGTTTTGCAGGAAGACCTGTGTATCGAATTGAAATGTACTGTTTTTTAGGCCTACAGAAAAAATTAATCTATGTTTCGGAAGACAAATGATGCTTTTAAAGTTTCACATACTTTATTTAAGAGGTCTCTTAATAGGTCAAGAGTTAGTTTATTTGATAAAGTCAGTTATAACTGATGTCGGTGGCATCGAGAAATGATGTAAAAAATGCTGTACCGTTGATTTTCTGTCATAATAGTTAGAAGTAGAAGTTACGGTTCTCCTGCTCCCTGACGTTTGCGTGCGCGCTCTGAAAGCGCATGCTCAGTGACGGATCTATAGTTTTAAACCGGGGAAAACGTAGGAAAGCGAAATATTTTGCATTTGTTTCCCTCTCCTCGGATACGCATGTGATACTTCGGGGGAGGAGACATACCGGTATAGGCCTATCTTGTAAATATTAGTTAGTACAGTACGGTGTACTTTCTGTTCGCAAACTATATATCTGCATCACCAGCGATTCGTGTCAGAATTCAGTTTGGAATCTCTATAATCGTGAAGGTTTTGTTTTTGCATTCAAGAAATGATCAGTGTATTATTTCGTGGTATAATAATTGTAGGCCACCTAAGTTGTATAATAACACAAGAGACACCCAGCCCGACCTACGTGCTGACACCCTATTTACGCCTTTCTGTCCTGCACCATGATAAAACAGCATAAGCACTGGGTCAGTAACCAATTCGTGCTTCTTTTCCCTTCGCGGTAACCCCTCATCGCGACTCGGAAGGATTTTACTATGTTCAATATACAAAGAAATACTTTAAGTAGAGAGTAAAAAATAAACATTGGTGACATGAACACATAAATTATGTTTTACTAGTGCGTACTTTGTGTTCAATTTAGTTTTGACGAGAAGTTTGACTGCTTTTTAAACAATCAGGTTGATGTAAAGTGAACAAGATCATTAGTCCCGGAAACCAGTTGTAAACCCGTCTCGATTTTACACTGTATCGTAATTCATGGCTTTGAAGAAGCTTAAGACAAGTAGGCGTAATGGAAAATGTTTTTTTTTTATAGTTGTAAATGCAGAAAACATCCAGGTTTTCATTTGTTAATTCACTTTTAGAGTGTGAAACCCGTATCATTTCAACCTCGTTTGTACTTTGTTTGTACAGTAATTTGAATTTGTTGGGTCTTTTTTCGCACACGGTGTATTGTGAGACAAGTTGCAAGTCAGGGCCTACTTTATGTTACAATTTAAAATAAACATACTATTCTATGACGTAAGATAAATACAAATTGAAAAAAAATTCCAAAATTAAAGATATATTTTCTCCATGAAAAAATAAATTTTTTGATGAATAGGTCTATATCATTTTAATGACAAGTACTAGTTATTCACTTTGACCAAAAATGTTATCGAAACAAAATTATTTACCTGAACATAACTGCAATTTAAACAAAGTAAATGGGTTTTTGGTTGAATTTAACCTTTTTTTTCGAAAGTTTATTAAACTACAAAAGGGACTATTCAAAATCTGATCTATTAATCTTAATTTGTTTATGTTTTTGAGGGACAGACAATACATCTTCAACGCTTTAATAAACAACTTTGAATATACTGTAAATGAATCTATCTCTTACATTGTGAAGTTTGTAGTATAGTCCGCATGCGTTGCAAACGGGTTCACCTTCTTTGTTCCTTCGCCAAAGTGTTGTCGTAGATGTTCTGCAGTTAGCACAAGCAATGCCCTCTCGTCTTGATCCAGACTAAGACAATTAAAAAAAATTAAATCCATTTAATAAAGCCACTAATCTAGATTCTACATGGCGATTCGACTTCATTGGTAAAAAGATAAACATTTTGCCACACATGGCGTTTCATACGTATAATACTTGAGTTGAAATCGGTAAACCGAAGGCGGCTAGCTCAAAAAACCCATGCATATATAAATTTGAACAGAGGTCGATCAAATATTTTCACTATTAATTCGGTCTATAACAAGTGGGAAATAGTTGTAATAAGACAAGAATATATATGTGCTGTTTCGTTAGAGCGTATAAGGTCTCACACATCTGCCTCCTCCCCCAGAAGCGAACACAAAGCAGACACACTTTCAATGAAATATCTTAATAGTTAATCATAACAATTGAACGAACGGAAACTATATTTCAACATAATTTAATCATTACAAACAGTTGAACATGTTGGTAAGTTGTTGTTATACAAGACGAGTCGTTAAAAAAATCTAAACATTCTATTTACTTTTAGACATGTGCTTTTATGTTTAAAAATACGTGTTGCAGACATATCAATCATAAATTGTTTGTTGAATTTAAACAAAAGTGACATGAAAAGTTCGTAGGCCAATTGCGTTAGCAGGGCAGCCACAATCATCTCCCTTTAAGTAGGCCTATAAAATTGCTTCTGAAAATATAGTTCCGTTTCGTATGATTGCAAAACCTTCTTATTAACAATATGTTGTTTTTGAACCTATAAAGTTCGATTATCAGAACTTCGTGGAAATATATTTAAATGAATACAAAACGTGTGATGTGCCCAAATGTGGTAGAGAGATGCCAAAATATGGTACTGATAAAACATATTATCGTGTCCATATATATGTGAACACAACATTTTTTTTTCACATAAAGTTAATTTGATAGTGTAGACAGAGCTTTAAACGAATTAAGGAACGAATTACAACCAAACTATAGGCCTAGAGCAATTGAGGTTGGAAAACTTTTAAGATACAGTTTTTTTTCTGTAAACATGAACATATAAATTAACAACATAATTTTTTCAGATCATCATTCTGAACCGCAATGGGAAAGATATAAACTTATCGCAAAGTAATTTGAGAGACGAGTAACATATGATTCTTACCATTCTTCTTTGCGGTTTTATGAGCGGCCTATTCATACCATTCATCTTGTGATAAAGCCCGCACGCGTTACAGAGATAGTGACCTGTGCCATCTCGCCTCCACAAAGGTGTGGACATCGCTCCACAGTTGACGCATTCTCTGCCCTCTGTAACGAAAAAAATATGGATATGGATGAAATATTTCCGAAATAAAAGAAATTGAATTGTATCAAAATAATTTGTGAAGAAATGAAATGATGCATTTTAAAAGTAATATTTTGGAGTTAAATGTTATAATTGTTCGAGACTTCAAAATCATAATTTATATCATATTACAACCCTATACCTATTTCTTTTTTTCCCTAGAAGATTATGGGTAGGCATATCGTCTATACGGACGCAAGCAAAAGACATTTAGGGCTTAAAGTCGTTAATTTCGTTAAATTGCATAAAAAAACGTTTATTGAATGTGTTTTTACCTCCATAATCTGGGGTCCACATTTCTCCAGGGCAGCCATCTATAAATAAACAAAAAAATCACGCAAGCATTCATTTAATTAGTGTGTGTGGTTAAAAAAATAAAACTATAGAACAATAACAAACGACGATAAATTGATAAGTACATGTTTTTGTTTACAGAAATCTAAATGAATTAGAAAAGTTTAAATCATAGAAATATAGAATAATCATTATAGGCCTACTGAAAATAATAATGTTAAACAAATCCAATCAAATGACGTAACGATTTAATAATCAGAACAATACAATTCATACGATAGCGTTTTGACTGTCTTCATCAAAGACAGTATAACATGGTTACCGGTATCCTGATTTAAAGATGACAACTTATAAATTATTATATGCAAAAATGTTTATTATATTTATCTATCGTCGTTCGTTATCATCCGTAGTATAAACGGGCCTTTATGCCTCGTAGTATAAACGGGCCTTCAGGCCTCGTAGTATAAACGGGCCTTTAATAAGTTGGATGAAATACAGTGTGCGACAATAATACGTCATTTGTTGGATATGTTTAACCTATGTCATATTACTAACAATGTTAGTTTTTTTTTTGCAAGGCTCGCGTTACTGGTTGAAAGATCTCCCATCTAGATTGACAAATCGGATATTCCTTTAGCTTTGACATTGATCGAGCGAGTTAAGATAAAACCAAAATATTCTGAGTTTTAAATTTCAGAAATAAGTCTTTCGTTATCAACTATTAGTCTGGGGAGACAGCTGGACCTTATTGCAATTGACGAATGGAAAATGACAAACTGAACTTTTCGTATTCGTCCTAGCTATTTGCACAATGTAATCATGTGTATGTACCTCATTTCGGTAATTGCACTACGATTGAGTTTACATTATTCTATTCGCAGAACCCACAGATGAGGTACATTGTTATAAAAATATGAATATTTTTGATTGGTTATTGAAAAAAACACGTGAAAAGTAGCTTTTGATTTTGAACACATTACTTGAAAATCACATTATTTTTAGCCTATTATTTGTTGCGTTGTTGTCTTTTTACAAAACATGGTTACTTTAAACATTGCACAAACGATAACAAGAAACGATAAGGTATCTTTACAACTATGAAGATAGAAACTACATAACCCAGGAACAGGATATGGTAGGCTGTTCTAGGCCTACTTATATGTCTTTGGCCTATCAGTTTCAGCTCTGCTAAACGTTGATTATCCCCCTCCCCTAACAAACCAAAGAGATAATAATTGCCATAAATTAAACAATTATGTTTTGTTTATTAGACAACAAAAACAGGTCATTATCCGGCAGATCAAGAATCCCACACCAAACCGCTTAACCCAGATTTTCTTTAACCGCATGGTATTTTTAACTTTCATATTTGTTTCTATGGTTAAGCGTGACACTTTAGGATTGAGTAATGCAAACGGTAAGTCGAAACAGCTAAACAATGCGATTTGCTGACACAATAGAAGGATACTATAGTATTTACGAGCCTAACAAGACCAAATCCTTTCGATACAAAAGGTACACCATAGCAGGAACAAACAGTTTTATTGCGGTATCTATTTGACGTGGTTTATTGCCCTCCCATCAGAGAAAAATATGATATTAAACCGCTAATAGTTTGTCAGGGTCTTTGTATTGGACAACAAGTCCAACACATCAACTTAACTGCTTTTATAAGTTCGGTATTATTAAACTTTCTTGACAATTATTCATAACATTAGCACTTTAAGTTATATAGCGCACATTTCTATGACATAAATCATAATCAGTGCCATTTTACATTAATTACTGTCACAACATTGGTTGAAATATAATGTCTTTAATCGTTTTTTATTTGTTTAATTTGGGTTCGGCTACAGAATACGAACTGCAATTTAAGATCTTTCGTTTAGTTCGTGGGATGGCTTGTCAGAATTACCTTACTTGTTGGCGCTTAAACTAACGTGTACTGCGAGTTACTAAATTCCGTATGGATTCGGTTTGACTATATGGAGAACTCTATGCGCTATACAAGGCATTCTACATTGTTTAATATGGGCGTCGGGTTTTACCAGGGCAACGATAGCAATCGGTCATTGCACTGCCATACCAATGCTGGTATAACTCCCTGGCCACCAACCTTTCCTGAGAATTATTTTCGCTGCTCGGAAACCATTGGAATTAGAAGCAATCATACGAATTTAAAATAAATCTTCAATATCATGATCGCAAGTTGTTTACGTATAATCAAAGCTTGGTTTCCACTAGAGGCGCAACGCAAGGGCGTATAGACGCAACGCAAACAAGTTGACCAATGACAAGCGACAGTTCAAACAATCCATTGCTTGCGATTGGTCAAATTAATCACTTGAGTTGCAGTACGTCCTTCGTGTTGCGTCTATATAGTGGGAACCAAGCATACATATAAATTAAACAAATGAGGAAATGTAACCGTGCATACATTATGTTTATTTAAATAGGCACATGTTTAATAGTTACCAACGAATTAATATCATTTACTTTACTTATAGTAATGTATGATTTAGTTAGTAATTCAAATAATAAATCAGCCAATACGGTAAATAAATGAATATAGAGAAATTAATAAAGTGTTGTGCAGTTTAGCAGTCGACTAGGCCTGCTATTTTGAATTATATTAAAACACAACAGACATTTTCCTAGTAGTTAGTCAATTCTTTCACCAGATTAATTCATTTCAAACATTTGAAATTACTATCGTACCATATCTGATTATTTTAAACTGTAATGATTATTATTGTGCACTTTAATTGCTCGGATAAACGTTAAAATTGTATCTCGCATCACTCTAAAGACATCGTTCTTTAATGTCTTTATAACGATAAAGTTTGCCTAACAAACTTTTGCTTAACTGTTCGTTTTTGTATACAATATTTCGCAACTCCAGAGGAATCCCAACTCCAGCAACCAGATAGTTAAAAGGTCATTCCTTTAAAATTTAACTGTATTTACTCTTGCAATTACTGATTAATAATTGTTATGAACTTTGCCCTTCCTTGCCTTGTATAATATCAAGACTAGTTAAAGAGTATTTTCTTTTGGCCGGTAAACACTCGAAACAACAATAGACTTGTTCAAAAGTCAAAATGAACGAACAAACCGACAGCAACCAAAGTAAATACAATGCAGTACTAACATATTACTGTACAAATAATTTCGAAACAAACGCTTTTCCAACAAATCCACAAACGGTAAAAATCAGGCCTACCGAAAGAGTATTGTGAATGTTCTTCCTATACCAAAATGTGTGTCGATGTATTAATCATTAACGTTAAAAGTTTCGATTCTTTGTTACTTATGCCTACCGTACCGAAACGTAACCCCATACCGCGCAGTTAAACGCCAGAAACGACGAAAACTGTTACAGGCCTATTACTCATTGTTAATAATAAATGAATGGTTCCCGATTTTGTAAAGCCCTCCCAAAAAAACGAACGCTGTTTAATTAAGACAACGGTTCCAATATTTACTTACTTCTAAAATTAAATTAGGCCTATAAAATCGTAAACAATGCAGTAATGTATTTAGTTTCGATTGATTTTTAAGCATTTGTTTGCGACGTAGTTTCGTCTAGTTAATGATTATGAATTTTAAAACAAAGACAAAAAATCTTGAAAAAATGTCGTTAAAAAATAAATTAATAAGTGAGGGTTCATAACTATTTATTTAGTTGATGATTCTGTTCATTTTAAATATTAATTTATTGTTTCGGAAAAGAAACACGATTACGTTAGTATTAACGCATTAATCAGATAAGTTTATCTGGTTAGGCCAGTTATTTATCTGATATCTGGCTTACTCCTGTTTGCATTAACTAACTGTAAAAATGTCACATTTATATCTTTATAACCGAATTTAATGTCACATTCCTTATTTATCACTGAATTACAGTGCCACCGTTTTGTATAAACTAATTTAACGTGTGTGCGATACTAGTTGGGCTGATCGACGACCGCCTTCCTACGTCGTAAACATCGTAGGCCTCACTATTTATGGTATTTTACAGAATACTATTGTTCACTATAATATGTTTATAATCCTACACAACTGGTACGATTAAATGAAAATAAAAGAATGTCATTCACTACTGTCTGTTTTATATTTTCAACTCCTTTCCATTAATAACATTTTTTAATGTTAGGCCTATTCTAATCTCTGGGCCTATAAAAATTCATGTAACCGGAAAACAAGACTTTCTCCGGATACCCGCTTAGTATGTAGTCAGGAGACTATAAACTGCAGATGCTGTTTAAATGTTAGTGCCTTATAAAAATCAAGTATAGTTTATTTTGTTCACAATGTTTCGGTACATTAAATTTGGTGGTCTTAAAAAAATATTTTATCAATACTGAACACGGTAATTTAATATTATATTGTCCCCCTAAATATTTTTGAGTTTTTTTTTCAAATTGTTTGTTGAATATGCCATTTTAATGTCACATAAAAACAAAATTATTTACCCGAAAAAAAAATGTAATTTAAAGCGAATTGTCTGTCAGGCAAATGTTTTTTTTTGTGTTAAAATTAACCATTTCTTTGGTCTTTAGCAGTGAAATAATTTTATTTTAACAGAAGTGAATAACTTTATTAAAACTGCAAAATGGCCTATTTAAAGTATGATTTTATTAATCGTCATTTTCATTTATTTTGGGAACAATACATCTTTAGCCGGAATAGCATGCTTGTTGGGGATGTCCACCACCAAGGCTACAGTGCCGGTGG
This sequence comes from Antedon mediterranea, assembly GCF_964355755.1. Taxonomy (NCBI): domain Eukaryota; kingdom Metazoa; phylum Echinodermata; class Crinoidea; order Comatulida; family Antedonidae; genus Antedon; species Antedon mediterranea. The sequence goes on along the minus strand of NC_092670.1, from coordinate 33,379,787 downwards.
TAGATGTTCTGTAACTTGTTTTGTAGGCTAACCCTCGATATTTACAACAATTAGTAGAAAGTTTTAAGATTTAAATTAGATACACACAGTGATACTGTTTTGACAGCTAGGATAAACTAAAGTGAATCTTCGGGATTATTTGTTTAGGTGGTCTCTATAAAACAATTAGAAAGGGCTTTAGGTGTTTCTTAGGCAAGGACGACACGATAGGACCAGGCACATGAAACGGTTTAAATGTATATGTCCATTATACGCGGCAAAACAATTATGATAAAAACAAAATAGGCCTAAAATCATACAAACAAATAAAAGTTGTTTTTTACTTTCAATGCGACAGAATTTTATTGATTGAATGTGTTGTTTAGCTATTCTGTAGGTCTATCCTATAATGTTTCCTTTTTAATCAAACGTTTAGCCTACTCGATCGCCGTTGCTGCAGCGCACTGCTGTGACAGGTTGAGTGTTTTATACCAATGTGTCCATTTTCATTAGAGAAAGTGTCGATCGCACGTTTATCAATTAGGCATTAAATTATTTCATTAAATGTTCGGTAATTGTTAACGATGCAAACATAAAGGTAGGTATGTTAGGTTGTTTTGCTTTCGTAATCTCCCTTATATGTATTTATTTTATTTGATCAAACTTAAAACTATTTAAAATATGGTGAAACATAAAGTATTGTAGGCCTACACGGCATACGAACGCATCATTTATCATTGGCGGAACAGAACTAGAGTTTAAACGAATTAGCCAAATTGTCTTATTCGCGATAACAACGTTTTATACAATACATTTATTTTCTTAAATTCTTTGCATTATAATAATAATTATTATATAAGTATTTATTATGACCAATCTTCCAATTACAAAAAAAAAATATGCGTGATGGTCTTTCTCGCTTCATATTTTCAGCAAAACTCCCAGATGTTAATTCGCATCGAGTTTCTATAATATTATTTGAATTCGAAGTTAAATAGTAACTAATTTGTAAAATACGTTACTAGAAAAACGTTAGGATAGGACTGAGGTAATAATCTAATTGGCAAATCGTGTGTAAAGTTTTAATTAGGTAATTAATTGGCAAATGTTTGCTGTTTGGTTCATATATTGTTTTTACTATTCGCTAATTAAGACATGTGGTCTGGTTCCCGACTTAAAAACAGCAACAAGTACGGTACTTGCCTATACTGTCGGTTAATATGATACATGGGATTAGTCCCGACGAAATCGGTACATACATTTTAAACATTTTTCGATGTTTTATTTAATGAAAATATCTAATAATATATGAATTATTATCGTTATCAACAAGGAAATCGGCCCAATATGATTTTTTTTTCTTCTATTTTTGCAAAAATAAAAGCGTTAGGCCTATATATGAAAGAAAAAATTAAATATAGGGCCCTATCAGATCTGAAAAATGAATTGAATCGTAAGTATATATTGCACTAAAGTTATAAAATAAAGTTGGTTGATCCTAATATTAATTATTATTTGTTTATTCATGTGTATTGTGTACGATATACGACGGAAAAAAGAATCACCCCCACCTACCGACACGTTAAAGAAAATAGTACAATTTCAATTTTTAGGCCTATAGGTAGAAAATCGTCATAAATTGCCGCAGCTAGCTACCTACTGGTATTATTTTCCGTTCCTATACTAACATACACACTCCAAACCAAGCATCATTTACTACACAATACACAACACTGAATACTAGTATCAATTAACGAAGGCTATTGTGTATGTAGGCACGAAATATCACAACACTAACACGTTAGCTCTCGCTAAACGCTCGTATCTGTCAGCATATCCTTAAACACGCCAGCTCTGGACATGTGAGCGTGCTTAAACGGCGATGAAGTTGGCGTTGTCAACGCTGTTTAAAATGTGATGCTATTAAACGTAATTACAATCAATTCAAAATTAACTACTGATTGGGATAAACAGTTACTGAAATATGTCAAGAGTTTACCAAGTTTAGAGTTTAAAAATTCGTTTTAGGCCTATGTTTAAAAAAATGTCAAACGTTAGAAGCTTTCAGTAACTCATCTTAAATCCATCGAGTTTATTAACAAATGTACCAACCGATGACGACATCAAAGTACTACAGTTGATTCTCGTGGCGGTGGCAAAGGATAAAGACAAACTATTTAAAGCCTTGCCTCTGGACACTAAGTTTAAACATTTAATGCGAGCGTAACATTTTGTTATCAACTTGTGAACGCGCGCGTTAAATTGTGTTAGTTTTCATAACCGATGAGCTCCTCATGACGTATAATTTATAGTGCTATACGCAGGATTTAAATAAACAGATCTCATTTTATTACACATGTTGCAATGTGGCGCCGTGTATTATTGTGAAATCAACAGAATCGTTACCTGTAGGAATGTACATAGAAGATAATTTATATTATAATTATTGTTTATTTTTCTTGTCGTAAGATTGTCAAACTAACTCAACTTTATTATAACACGCCGAATGCCTAAACTGTTATACCGATTGACGACTATCAAAAACGACACCCCCTAAAATACAAACACTGTGGAATATCTAAGAAAGACCGAAATAGCTTGCTTAAAACAATGCGTCGACCACGATTAACAAACAATAAGTCCGGGCTTTACACTAATCAAGGCCCAAACCTGAATACAATTTCCGTACAGTATTTCATTTACAATACCTCCATGGTTTTGGTTTTCCGAGATATCAAGAAAAGTTATTAAATTGACAATTATCTTACAACTCCTTGCATGAATCAATATTACCACCTTGTTATACTACAAGGAAATTACTAATTAGGTAAGAAATACAAGTACGACAGCGACCAAAAATAAACATGGAAGTTTCACCTTCCCAGCTAAAAACTTCTCAACGCAACATGATGTACGGGAATAAATAACTTGCATCCCTGTTTACTTTCTCCGTCTCAGTGGGCGCAAAGGGTATGGCACGCCCATCAAACTTAGATAAGTTGTCTAGACAGGGCCTGAAGCTTCATATTTAGAAGTTGGACAGTTCACATCGACATGTAGCCTGGTTTACGTCAATTGTCGCAATCCCTTTTTAGATTGATTAAAACCATTGTTGTGTATAATTACAGTATTTTAAACGCTGTGATGTGCAACTACCTGCGTATAACCTTAGTGGACAGTAAGCTACATTTGTATATCTTCCATAGGATAATAAGCCGAATTCTTACATACACAACGTTTAATTTGAAATAAACTACGGTATAGTCATCGACCGACCGACAATAGTTTAAAGTAGATGGTGTTAACATTTAATAAGGTTTTCAAATATAACATTTCGATTGATCAAATAAATAGAAAATTTAGAAAATAGAAAAAGTTATAGAATCTGCTGAACATAGAGAAAATGTTTTAACAAAAAGTTTAAAACTATATTATTGCTTACCTAGCCGTCGGTTTGCAAGTGCTGCGCTTGTACGGGCATTGTGTAGAGAGTCATAAGATGCAGCGGCTGTCCAAGAGCTGAACTCTGTTCCAACATACGGTGTGTAAGGACTGAGGCCATTGTGATGTCTCGATGTCCCTGAGCTGATCGGAGGGCTAGGCGGAAAAGAAAATCTTTGGTTGACGGAATTCGCTGAGTACGTCCCCGTTGGATCCGCTTGTGTTGACCAAACGTGAGAGCTTGACTGAACCGGTGACTGCTGCTGAGCGCTACCTGGTTGAATGTACTGGTGAGCCATAGTCAGCATGGTGGGCCTTGTGGTTGGCACGTATACTGGACTCGTTGCTGAGTGGATGTATGATGCTGGGGAGGTTTCGTAAGCAGGCTGAACCCCCACACAGGTTGGCACTGGAATTCCGCCTTGTGACGGATACATTTGACTAAAAGGGTGGTGGTGATCCGCGAGAACGGTCGAGGTGGTCAGGTTTGAATGAGTACTTGAGGTAGGCATCGGTTGATCTAGGTGATGAAAAAATACTTCAACGTCCTCTGATGGCAGTAATTGGCTTGGTTCCGAGAGGGGTCCTAAGACAACACCAGAGGGCATACCACGTGTATAGTACGCTGTTGTGTAATGGTGATGGTCACTTAGTACAGGTCTTAACTCCTCCTGTCGTCTGTGATCCGCTTTTGGTGGTGTCTGATGGATTTGTTCTGGTGAAGAAGTTGTCGATTGACGTGAATCGCAATTGCTGGTCGAGGGGCTATGAATTGACTGCTCTGATCGGTTGCTGGACAAATCTGTCTGTTCAGTCTGTTCCGTTGATGTGGTTTCGGAGTTGACAACACCAGCACACCAGTTGGTTGATTCAGGACGTTCCATGTACCATTGGGAAAAAACAAAGTTTAAATGTGACGACAATCTGCAAGAAATTAAAGAATTGTTTAGAAAAATCTTTAAGACTTTTTGTTCATCCTTTGAGATAATATAAAATAATTTGTTTTCTAAATTTGTTAGTGAAGGTGTTGCCGTACTTATATAATGAAAAGTTGAGTGATTGAATACCAACAATCTGTCATGACCAAATCAATCAAAGGTATAATTATGTCCACTGACGGAAGTGATCTTTTACAATACAATATTGTTGTTACATAATTAAATCTCGTCTTTAAAGCGTGATTTCCGGTTACCAGCACATCCGAGCCGGTCACTCTCGAGGGTCGTTTTTCTAATTCGAGCCCAATTCCCAAACATAGTGTCCTGCGCAAAACATAAATACAAAATTGTCTTTACCTATTGTTTTACAATGTGTACAAAGTACCATGCACTCACAAAGATTCCTTATTTTTTATATTATTCTACTCGGAATATAAATATATAAAATAAGTAAATTCAATACTATCAATTCAAGAATTATATTTTTAAGTTGCTGTAGAAATATTTGTTCATGCAGATCAGGCGAGTATACATTCTAATAATTGTGGTAGATGCAAGATTTGTCTGACTGCAAACTAATTCGGCCGAACGATTTTCGCCGAGTGAGAAGATACAATTGACACTTCTAGGTTTTAATATTGAAGTTTTAGGTTGATATCTATGGGTTTTATAATGTTACTAGGAGTTCAATTGATTGTATATTCAGTGAAGTGGATGTACCGTAGTTGGCTAACATTATGCGGCCAATTTCGTTGGCGGCCCTAAACGATAAAATGGGCTTTTAGTCAATCGTTTGGATGAAAATAAAAGCCATTCTACATTACGATAGGCCATTACTGTAATCACAGATAGGCCTAAATGAAAACAGAGAGTAAACACAGATTAACCGGCCTTTGATTATAATTTACTCGACGTATCGAAGTATCTTGGATAAAATTCTTTCAAGATAAAATTAAAAGTATAAATAAATGGCAATATAAACAGACATGCATGTATTTGCATTAAGAAGAGTGTTTAATCACATCGTGATGTACAATTAATGGATTAATCTCTCAAGAATATGTACTTGATAATGATTCCTTACAAGTTTAGCATTCCACTTATCAGACACGGTAATTTGAAGTGATTTTAGAAAGAAAAGATTATTTAGGCCTAACTCAACAGAAGGACGTACACGCAAAGTGACCAAAGCCTTGTGAATAGCAAATTATGTTTAAAGTTCTTGCGTTTCCCCCGTAAAGGTGATTTTAGTAAGAAAAGTTGAATTCATTGGACTTGTGTAGGCCTATATTCGCAACTGACAATGTGACGGAATACAAACGGTCGCTTTCAGATTAATTGCGTTGCCTTTCTATCCGGAACAATATTGTAGTTTGTACTGCAGTTAGCGTCCTAATTTTACTGCTACTAATAAGAAAATCCAAAACCGTAAACATAATGTTACGTATATTGTTTAAAGCTGTACTAAAATAGTTGAAATCCTATACAATTTTAATAATGAAATAAGAATTTAAGCTAGAAAAATGAATAATAGAAAAATACCGAGGACATACAAAAACATCTGAGCGTAAATTTTGTACAACTTTTAAAAATATTATCCTTAAATAACAATGCATCATGTAATTATATAGTTGAAATTAATTTAGTAGGCCCGCATTGTTATTGAGAATTCAACATTTTGATAAAACTTGTTCTTTCTTAATGTTATAAGTAAACGAAATTGAGACTTTTAACACGAATTGACATATAACTGTAAGAAACAAACTTATTAGTTTTTACTAAAAAATCATTGCCATTGTATAACCAAAGATATCCTAAATAAGATAATTTCTAAATAAATTGTCCTTAATGTGAATTCCCTTTTGGAATCACACTATATTTCCTATTATCTATACAGTAATATACTGTAATAATATCAAATAATGAAAATATTTCAACTTATGGTTTCCGAATCGATATTTCTATTAAATTTATGAAAACATTTTAACGCCGCCGACTATTACAGTATTAGTTGTGTTTGTATATAAGTTGTTAAATTTCGAAAATTTATTATTTTATTATTAGCCTATATTCTAAGAATCCACCAATTAGCAAACAATACCAAGAAGTACGTCTATGCATTTTATTTTAAAGTTACATAACATTAGGGCGTCTATTGTTTATTCAAACATTCGAGGCTGCATAAAATGAGGGTGATTGACAATTGCTTATGCAACGCGACCACAATTATAGCAAAAAGCTACCAACAAGCGGAAAAGCAAAACAAAAGACTACAAAAACTGCAGCCGAACATTAACAGTTTGTTAGGCCTACCACGAGCGTCGACAATAACAGTTCTTTTCTATGACTGTATAAAGGTTAACTCATAAAAATCGTGCTGGTACATGCATGAATGAAGAACACTATGTATAATAAATAAAGGCATAGGAGTTGAAATTAAATATTACATTAAAATATATAATAAATTAATTATTTAATATATATTTATTACATAAAAATAATGGTTTAATCCCTTAGTTTTACAGGCCTAAAATATCGAGTTCAATTCGTGTCCTCTCCCAATCGATTGTGGCAATATTGTTGGCGATATAGGCCTATTATCACATTTTGGCCGGCGGGGCTAAGTCCATACTATAGCCTATACATCATTTATTGGAGAATGTAAAATTAGACATAACATACTAAAAAATACGAAAATCAAAATACTGCGTCTTATATAGAAATAGAGACTAGCCAATGTTAGTAATAATAGAGGGTAATAGACAATTCAAAATATTATTTGAGATATTAAAATAATTTCCGCCAAAAGGTAAATTGTTGTAAGAATAACATAATCAATCCCACTAACTACCAGTATAATATTATTATATAAACATTTAAACGCAACTTAGAATAGAAATTAAAATTAAGGAAATTAATTAATTGAAAAGAAAATAATATTAGGTGAAAATAAACTGAAATAAAAAATACCATGTAGTCCTTTTTGTTTAAGATTTGTAAACATTAAAAATACTGCAAACAAATAAGTATAAAGGCAATAAATAACTAGTGTAGTAAATTCCATTTAATTGTTATAGAGTGAATCCCTATTAACAGTACACTAAATAAACCAAGGCCTCAAATAAGATAATTTAGATTAAAAAGTCTTTCGTTACAATTACCAACTTATATAAATACCTACGCTTTCAATCATGTCCTGATATTAAAGATATTGCGCATTATCTCACAATAATATTAGGAAATTAGGCCTATTATCTTGAAGCCGTTCCTATGGGCCTTCGGTGACTCGAAAACGCAACTAACTCGCGTTCGTCTACTATAGTGATAACTTGTGATAACTTAGGTTGATAAGAGGTTCACAAACCAATGAGCCTTTCTGGTATTCTGAAGTTCCCTATCTCAAATCCTATAAACTTGATACTGTATAAATGACTGTAGTAATACGATTTCCTTGACAGAGTGCTATTGGACCGTTTAGCGATAGATAAACTTTAACGTTAACTTACTGGGATTATAATACAACGGATTTTTAAACTTACCAATATTATCGAAAATGAGATTGTGTGATCTGATTCTTCTGATTCAAAAGTTTGTTGCAATAGCGGAAGACGAGTGTTGTGGACTCGTAGTTGACATTGGATTTTCTATTCAACAAGACCCACAGTATTTACTCAACACGAGTTAGCCAACCGTATACGGCAGTGGGCCATGCGTGTCACGTGGTGAGGCTTTTCCAAAATCGCCTCGGATGGTACGTTGTTTTCATTGGCTGTGTGATTCGCCTATTGGTCAAGCCACCGTAGCTTGTGAAAAACTTGTGAAGATGAGTTATAGGCCTATTAAAGTTCTATTTTATACCATGTCCGTGTAATTCCATCGAATTTTTTCGAATTTGTTTAAAAGTAAAACGTTTAAATTATTTATAATTCTGCCAATTAATGTGCATTAATTTTTATTAAAGTGAACAATGTGTTTATTATAAAAATAGTTTATGTCTACCTGAGAAAAACATATCCTGCTTCGAATAAGGATATGATTATAACTGATATAGTAAAGGTGTTATCAAAATTGTTATTATAATATATCTGATGTTAAACACTACAGACATTATTTGATATCACTATATCCCATATCGCTATCTTCACAACCAATAATGTTTAAATTTATTTCTTATTACTTTATGGAATCTTGTTGAGTATATTTTTGTATTTACTTTATTCATTTTAGATTAATAGATACCGTACGCCGGTGTGACCCTACATTTATAATCCTCTAAATTATATAATATTATAATTGTCGTCTGAACTCGACTAGTCAGAAACATTACGTAAGTTTATTATGCTATAACAAATAATGAATTAGAACCCATTTTTTGTTTAGGTAGCACTTTTATAACCATAAATTACGAAAATAAAATTTATTGTATTAGCCCAGATGTAAAACACTCAAATTCAAAATATCTAAAAATAAAATGATATTTTTCTTGATCTATGAAAGTCATAAGTTACATTTAAAATAATATTTGTTTTATTGTATTGTTTTATTCTATAAATCCATAATTGTTGGTAAATTAACAATATTTTAAATTTTTTAAATGTTATTAGGAAAAAGTGAAATTAATTAATTAATCACCCCTCCCTGATTTTATAATGGTTAAAATGGTAAATGTTCGTTAATAATAATAAAAATATTATTACATTATTATATTATCGTTATCATATCAATGCAATCAATTCTTTTTCGTTGTTTATTATGATTTGCCCTTGTGTCAAATGAAATATGAGGCGCGTTACGTATCGAAGGAGGGGGCTTAAATAGTATTTCCTCTCCTGGGTTCATCCCCCACCTTATAATATGGAATTGCGATCAATTTTATACACAAATTATTCAATGATTCTGAATATTACACGTTCCTCTATAGTAAGATGCATAACATCATTTATACAATTATTAAATTTTATTATTTTTATCAATAATTATGGCCTATTTTTTTTATTTACTACGCCTTCGTAAGTGCAAGTTATGAGTCGCCGCGCCTGGATATTGATGCATATAACATCAGGATTAAAACTGTAGGCCAGCCTACGTACTGTATAATTTCAATATTCCATAACACATATTTATTTGGTTATCAAGTGAAGAGTGGTGATTATAATATCTTGTTTTCAATCACACAAAACACAAAAACAGTGTAGTTAAAACTTAACTAAATCACGAAGTAATTGTAATTATTACTAATTAATAATTAATTATTATTCTCAATAAACTAATTAGTCCATCAAATAGACAACTTCTACGACTACGTTATAGAGTAGCTAAGCGTTTTAAATGTTGCAAGCTGGCATTACATCGTTACTTGACAATATTTCGAAAGTTGGTAGGGTAAAAAAACGCCCCTATTTGTGATGCAATTTCAAACCCCTTTTACCAGGTCCTATATTTATTTAGGCCTACGAATTTCATTCCGGGAGTTCAGGTGGACCGCTCAAAAATTTATACAAACTGATAAGGCACTTAGATTATCGAAAACGACCGATAACAACTGTGAACTAACAGATTATGATAAATTGGTCGCTGGGATTCAAAGGTCGACTTGTTTAGCAATCGTAAGAGTTTTGTTGGTGTCGTTCTTCCCCCAGTGTACTTACCCTCTAGGTCAAATAGTTATGTTTTTTTAACCATAGGCCTAGTGTGGATATAGAAAACACATTTTGTCTAGGCTTATATAGGCTTCATGTTGTCATGTTTTTATCTCATTCTGTTCTATAAATTATTTATAAGCTAAGTATGAACATATACAATTCATACGTGAACTTTGATCCAAAAAAAATATATAATATCGCTCTGAAATTTACAAATTGTATTCATCGTAGGTTTAAGTGATTGAAATAATTATTCTATACATCGAATATTTGTTTATTTCTTTTAGTTTTCGTTAAAAGCGTGTAGGCCTATATTGATAGAATCGTCTAGTATAATAATGATTTTGTATTCGCGTTAGATGTTTAGCTTTAGCATTAGTTGTAAACCTATGCATGGGTACCTAAACCTTTTGATAATGAATGCATATCTACAATATTGTAAATCAATCATATTTATAATTTATGCTAGGCCGCGTTTATGTAACAGAGCATGGGTATAGGACATATACTTTTATGTGAGGAGAACGCATCGTCGTCGCCTATCCGGCTGAAAAAATCTTCGCAATATTTGGGGCTAATGTTTTAGATTTAATTCTCTTTCATAAATTTACAATTCTTATGTACACTAACATATAATTAATGTAAATATTTTGGTTATAATAATTATGTAAATAAAGCAAGCAATATATCGTTATTATCTGTTAATTCGTTATCATTAATAATGGTCGTAATTTTTGTTATCCTGATAATTTTTTTGTATGTTATCACTGTGTACAGGAAACGTGTGCATTATATGAAATGTGTTCATAACGGGACATGGTATCTCTTATAGGAATAATATCAATCTAATAAAACAGTGGACATAATCAAAATTTATTATGCTTATTAGGCCTACTGATCGACATTTTTGGATTAGATTATAATATTATAATCTCTTTATTTATTTCAAAATAATAACATAAATAACAATATTTTAAGACGAAATCCATTACATTTGATTCATACACATAGGCCTACATTTTGAATAGTAATTATTTTTAAAGGTTGCTGGTTGTAATAACACATATAATTGTATGATAGTTAATATTCATTATTTCAATACATTATTAAAAAATCAAAATGTAATTCGTATACTCAGATTATACAGGTATTATAGTAAACCATTAGTGAAAGTAATACCTCTATGATAATCAAACTGTAACTGATCCTGCATTGACAATAAAAGTATAAAAACTATACTCCCAGTATTTTATAGATAGAGTAGTATCCATTTTTAAATTACAAATTATAATTAAAGGGGACAACAAATCTGTAAACTATAGAAATTATATAATCGTTAACACTGTATTTTTTAAACATAATGAATGAATGTGGTTTTAACAACGAAAGATAAAACAAAAATTACATATTATAAATGATCATTAAATAAATAATTTAAAAAAATATTTTTTTCTGTATCTTAATAATACTTTTCTTTGGAAATTATTCACAATATATATATATTTTGTTTTTATTAGAGATCATTTTTTCTTCATTGTTTTTATATGGCCTAGGCCTACTCTTAATTTTTCATTTCGATTTATAACATGGTTGAAAGCTCTTTCATTTTTCATTCTAATAATGTATTACTGCATGATGTTCACATTACATAAACAGTTGTCTATAAAAGAATAACAATTATTGTCATAATTAAGCTAAATACAATGTATTCTAGGAAGTGCTCATTTAGCATAATTAATTACGTATGACTCACGAGTTTCAAAGCATGATATGTTTAAAATTTAGGCGTAGGCCTATATGAATGAATGAATTTTTTATATCCAATCAGAAATAAGTTTGATAATAATTTCTCAATTTATATACCAAGCTTATCTTATATTTTAGCAATACTTTTAACGAAATGTTAGAATTAAATTATTTTAAAAGGATAACAAATAATACGAATTAATAATTTCTTTTGAAAAAAAAAATCCATTTCAAAAGAGATTTAATTAACAGGAAAATCTGTAACATATCGCCTCAATAAAATGGTCTGTATAGAAGCTCGAGAGATGTACAATTGCTACTTTTTAAAGTATACTCTGGCATTAAATCATCCAATAGAGCCGCCGCCAGTGCTCCTCAAACTGATAGACTAAAGGACATCTCAAACGCTCGTGCCTAGCCATTTACTTATCTTTATGTTTACTGTAATCATGTTGTTACACCAAATATAAAGTAGGTTTAAGATATACCAAAGCTTAATCGGCAAAGAATTCATTTTACGAGCGACGGCCAAACAGTCCTACTATCTCTACTGGAACGTGACAGTGAGAGAGCCCTTTCTTCACTTCTCGATTAGGGCGATACGCGGCCAATCGGCCTAGATAGCTTCATCTCTTGATTACGTTTACAATCAAAACACAATTGGAATATAAACAAAAGATACTATAATGTACATTATCGCTTTACCAAATAGAATTATCGAATGTATACACAATAATTGTTTTATAAAGCGATATTTTAAATGATTTATCAGAGAATTCCCTATAAAAATCGAGGCCCTTGGCTGTCAAATACAGATTCGCTTCTTCATCGTAAAATAAGGTTATGTTTACGATCCAAAGTCTGATTATTGATTTAAAGGTTTTTTTTCCCAAAAGAAGGATAAGATTATAATTATTTTTTTTGGCCAACAAAAGATTTATAATTTTCTTTTCTTAAGTCTTGACAAACAAAACAAATAAATATCACAAAAATATTAAATCACGATATATGAAAATATAAAATGAAAACAAAAAATGGCGAACTACATTTAAACCTATAAAATGTGAAGATAATGAAGCCAGTCATTTATATACCATAAAAAGCCAAACACTAACTTATGCTATTTAAAAGTCTTAGCTAATTATTACTGCAATGATTCAAGCGAAAAGTGTTGGCCACTAACTCATTCACCCATTAATGACCTTATCTAATAGTCAATTAATCAAATAACTTAAGAAATGTAAAGTTATTAAAAATACAGTCAATAATATTTGACTTTTATACTAAAGTTGTTGCCACTATGCAGCGTAAGCCACAAACCAAACACTTTCTGGCTGTAACTGTTCGGTTATTCGCTCGGTCTTTGTTCGCTAAGTTTATAATAGGATTATAGCAATAAGTAGGCTCTCCGCCTGTTTGTTTTACAACAATTCGATACAACTTTATGACCTAAAAACGGTTTGACTTTCTGACTGGGTTCATATCGAACTTAGGGCTAGAATAGAATTTCTTAATAAACATCAATAACTATAATTTATATGTATTTGGAAATCTAAACTCTGTCTAGATCTGTCTATTAAATGAACAAATCAGTTTAAACTAAACAAAAAACATCAGCAAAGAATAAGTAAAACAAGTACATTACAGATTTACAAAATAAAAATGGATTACAATTATTAATTGGAAATTATAAAATGTAATCCAAATAAATGTAGCTTCTTTTGATTGTATCTATTTTTATTTGAGGGTGTGTTAACAAATGTGCATATCGATTCTCATATACAATCTATAAGAAAACAATAACAAAACAAATCACAATAACAAAATTGCTGCTTTGTTTTACCTTGTAGTACTCCATGGTTTTACTGGGTTCTTTTGTTCGACTACCTACCAGCACCTTTGAGTGGCGCAATACGGTAGGCCTACAGATCAGGATAATTTTACGCAATATAACCTTCTATAAAAACCAATGGATGAACTTATTATGTTTAAATAACTCCACCAAATAAGGAGAGGGAAGTCGAAGTTTCGTTTCCTGATGATGATCAAATAAAGACTGAAACGTCGAATCTGACTTCCTTCTTCGTTCGTTTTAATATTACTTTACTGTAATATGTTCATGAACACAGATTATTTGTCTGAAAGTTAATGAGGTATACGTGTTTAGTTTGTTTTAATGTTCATTTGTGTTGATTAAATGTTCATGTTTTTAAAGTATGTAAAAATAAATGGCCCTAAAAACAAATGAAGATTAATTAAATCAGGTTTGAAAAGGTTATTTTGTAGTTTTAATCAAGTTAAAACAAATAATGTTTTCTCATATAAAATGACAAAAATAAAGAGAGAGGGGGGGGGGGGGGGGTTCAACCAAAAACCCATTGGCCGGTAGCCAATTTGAATATTTTTTGTTTCAAACTCAAAATACATATTTTCAGGTAAATACATTTTGTTTCAATTTTTGTTCAAAGTATATCATTATTATGTGACAAAATGGCATATTCAACAACAAAAATATTTTTCAGGGGACAATACATCTTTAAGTTATTATAAATGTTCTTTAAAGAACATTAATAATAACTTATTATTACAAACCAGATGAACATTTTCAATCACAATACATCTTTAAGTTAAGTCTACAGCCAACGAGTGACGGTGCAAAACCAACACTATTTGACAATAGACTGTATAAATAATACAGTACAGCTTTATGTTAATGGGCATAGGCCTAGCTCAGATAGAAAGGGACACAGCATTTGTCGGATATTTTTTTATGGATGGAGGATTGGCTAAAGTCCCTAATCTCGCTAGTCATCCATGTCAACGGGAATAAACAAGGGGCGTCAAATATAAATGAATGAATTAATTTAATTCCTCTATGTAAACACACCAAACAAGTTAAGCCCGACAGGCACGAGCCAACATTTAATGGTGGCTTAGTGTCAATGCTTGGATGTCTCAAAAACGCTAAGGCTTAGTTGTTGGTGGTCTGTCATACATGGTGGCATGAATTTTATGTAGTTAATACGAGTTTTAAAACGTGTGTTATAGAAGAGTGAAGGTTTTAAATATGTGTATCAATGAAAAAAAAAATCTCAATTCAAATTGTGTTTAACATTAACATTATCTCTTACCGGTCGGTACAGTGTGAATTACGAGCTGTATATTAACTATAAGTGTGGTTACATGATAATGTATTCGACATTTCACGGATAATGGAATTAACAGCAACAATTAAAGGCATGTTAATAATAATAATTACATTATACATAATATGCCAGATATAGTGATATCCGTATAGGCCTATAATCATAAAGGATTTCATTATTTATGTCAGCATCTCAGGGCGGAACCGTGTAGTATAGTATAGAGTATAATACATGTTGAATTAATGAACCAATTACTGAATATCAGGAAGCAAAAATAAAAAAACAAACAAACACAGAACATACGGTAACCTTAGAATATATCAGGGAAGAGTGAAATTCGTAAAGTAAATTCACTCTTTCCTGGAATATGAGTTCAACCATATTTTAAAATGATATTTACATCTAATATTTTAATCCTAATTTTGAAGCGATTATTAAGTCAAGATAATCGCTTTGGAAATAACCATCTGTATTATTAACCTCATTTTCTTCTTTAAATCCCTCCGAAGGTATAGGTATGATTTACGGATCTGTCCGTTTCTCTTCATTGTAACATACCAATGTTATATCAATACCAGTTCTGTCAATGACTCATTTCCCTGTTATATATCAATATGACAATCTTGTATAAAAGTGGTAGTGTTCCATCAGTTTGCTTAGGTAATGACACTGTACAGTTTTCTTGGTTAAGACATGAATCGTCTGCTGTAAGATGACAAAACAATGGTAGATGAAGTCTGTAATCGGCTAATTATACCAACTGATGCAATATGCAAGCCTCTATAGCCTAATTCCTCATTTTGATTTGTGCATTCAGATTTATTTAGGACGCAGGACCTCATTATTGATGGAAAGTTCAATATACCCGGCCTAGGCCTAACATGATCAACGCCACAAAATAAAACGAAATTTTAGGTGTTCGTTATTACCTTTACAGGAACTATGCATCTTTGTATGATCCAACTGCTTATTTAAAATAAACAGGAAATAACAAGATTTATTCAGCTTTATTACAGTGCAATCATGATTAAATATTATATCAATCATTATCTAAAACTCATCTTCTTTTGTAGAGCGTACTTAATGATCAAAATGTATAGGCCTACTGTATTCCAGTATTTGAAGGACTTTATGGAATCAAATCAAACGTAGGCCTATAATTGGAAATAAGTAAATGGTCTTTGAATATAATTCACATTGACAACAATAGCAAATAATAGTTTGAATGAGATAATTACTTAATTAAGTATGCACACGCACAGGAGACTGTGAAACTGGTTAGTACGCTAATAGTAGGGCCTAATGGATTGAACATTATATTCATAGGCCTACATTATTTTGTTTTGTTTGATGAGTGAGTTCTAACTATTAGGCCTACATAGATAAACATCATCGTGCGAAAACCAAACGCATAATGCAGGGGTACTTATTCCACTTCATATTTTGTCCCTCCCCTCCCCTCTCATTAATATCGTAGGCCTACCGTCATCCAAATTAAAGAATAGTGAATCTTTACAATATGGTCATATTAGGCCTCAAGGAAACAGTAAACACGTGTTTCGAAATGGTTTGTTCTCAGCGCATACGTACGTTGCCATGTTGCCAGGTACCGGAGGTGGCCCGGGTTGGCATCAAATAATACTTTGCCCTATCATTAATACAAATATAGAATTTGAGATAACATTGTTTAACCAACCGTGGTAGTGTTTACTTGTTGTTAGATTAGTATGGTAATCCCATGAACTTAATATGTTATGCAAACTCACCAATTTCATTCGAAAAAAATAGTTTTGATCAGGATCAAATTCAATCTAATCTTACGTGGTTAATCTTTGTGGATCGACACTACAAATTGGATTGAATGTTACTCTTTTTTATCAGATCAGATGACTGGGGACTAGGCTGAACTCTTTCAGCACTATTTTAATGTGGATATTAATATTGGGAGTGGTATACATTATGTAAGAATGTTGGTATATTCGGCAGACTTACTGATTTTACACCTTAATGAAATCCAGTTTAGGCCTATTAGGGGTGTTTTTTAATTTGGCACTGTCTATTGTTTAATTGTCCATCTGAAACATACACGTATTTATATAAAAATCTCATTATTTTAAAACATTACATCATTGAGGGCGGCATCAAAGGCCGTTTTTACCATTCAGACTTAAACAGGAAAAGCCGCCTAACGTCAGTGAAATCCATATTAATCTACTTAAATGATATACTTAAACAGTATCATTATGTTTACATGATCCATTCTTACATTTCATTCGGATATTTTCGATTTTAGTTTTTTTGTTATTTGTATTGGATCAAATAGGCCTAAAATGTTTTTCTTGATGGTTCTTGAAAAGCGTAATTTATCGGTCAACTAGTTTAGGCCTGTTGGTGCTATTTGAAGGTAAAATTAATCTTTGGCATTCCATACTCTGTTTATGTAACTTGCTAAATTAATGTTCGAAAGAAAAGCAACGAAGGCTAAATAAATATCACCAAATAAAGCCAGCATCTCGTCACTATTTTAATGAAGGGCGTTCCTGTTTTCGCCTTAAATAATAGATAGAAGCTACATGTTAATACACGTTTAAATAAAATAATATAGAAAAACTTTCTTTTGCTTGTACACGCCCTCATAGTATTAGGCCAACCAACTGTTATAAGTATTCACCCGGATTTAAAAACCCGGTAACCGTTTACGCAAAGTTGATTGCGGTACAAAGTCAACGAAAGTTCATATTATGCAAATTTGCTTAACGTGTAACTGGCATTTTTATACAGTGTGGATAATTAATGATTAACTGAATAGAGACACGGAAGGTTACAAATTACTTCTAAACAATTAAAAGAAGAATAATTGTGATATACATTTAGCTCACGCAGGTATATTTGCTAGGCATCTCTGTTTGATGTTTGGCGACAAACAGTCCCCCTAATATACAGTCTGTGACCTCCAGCAAATACGATTAATCATTTTCAACGTCCCGGTATTCTGACATACGTAGGAGTATAGTGGTCCTGCCATTTAACTTCACCTACATTATTATGTGTAAAACAATGTTTTTAAAATAAACACACCACAGTTAGGCCAACTTAGTGATTCTGTGTAGGTTTACCGTGTTCAGAGTTAATCTTAAGTTTCCGCGATATCAGGAAATTCATAATTGATGCGTTATTTCTACTACGACGTTAATTCGAGCAAATTAGGCCCTATTGATTATTCAACTTCTATCTGCGTTGCAAGTGTTTCGACCACCTGTGTTGCCTCATACTGAGTTGCCTCATACGAATAAGACGCTTTATTCGTTTGTGGCACTTTAGCATGTTCCCAAACACGCACAGTACGCAAAGACGTAAGCCGCAACGCAAGCGAATTGATCATATAAGGTAGAGTTCGAATAATCCATCGCTTTTGATTGGTTAATTCGCTTGTGTTGCAGTTTACGTCTTTGCGTGTATGTCATTGGAAAGTTTAATGAGACCTAAGCGTGTAGAGGGCGATATAAAGAAGAGCCGTATACTAATTGTATGCCTCATTTCGATTCTTCGTTCTTTGTATGTAGCGGGCGCTAAACGATTCTTCGTTTAAAAAAAAGTTCTGCTGTTAATTACCATTGAAGATAATAATATCCAGTTTATCTTTCTTTGTATAATCTTTACAGTTCACTTTAAGTTGAGTTGCACCAGCTTACTTCAGTTTCATATAAATTATACCTAAAGTAACCTAAACAGGACAATCAACAAAATATCAAATTGACAAGACATAGGCTTATTTATTTTATACATTATACATCTATTCGAATTATTGTAAGTACATTTAGGCCTACTAGGAACACAATTATGATGTATTAGTTTTATAAACACAATTAACAAACCTACACAAAAACTTTACAGTTAGGTGTTGTTATTAGTGTTATGCCGTGCCTGACAAAACTTATGCTTGGTTCTCACTAGGACGTAAATCACTTGCGTTGAGCGTACGTCATTGCATCCTAGTGGAAACCAAGCTTAACTTTTAAAATACTGTAGTATAATATACACTTATTCTTCAACATCATTGTTTCAGACCTGTATGTACTACCGATAATAATTAGAACATCGACATCATAGCCATTATTATGAAAATGATAATTTATTGTTTTGTACATGCGCAGATAATAATAGTGGTTGCTCTGTCGTTGGCGTCAATTCGTGCAAATCGAAAGTCTCTAGTCATATTCATGTCACTGTTTGTTATCGTTTTCGTCGTCATAAGAACTATTTAGTTCTGCGTCGAATAAGCATAATCTAAGCTATGGGAGTCAGCTTATCATAAATCGTCGTCACAAAATTCAATGGCCCGTAAAAAAACCAAGACGATGCGCAAAATGTTTTTCCGGGCGTAGTAGATGGTAAAATAGATAGCTGCTTTTTCATCGTTGCTGTTACCATGGTCATGTCGTCGTCAATGTTGTCGTGTCAACGTCGACATTAGGGAGCTTTCGATTAGTGACCATCGGCGACCGACGATTTTGTGTAAAAATAAATAATATCAGACTCAGAACAAACAGGTTTGATGGTTTAGGTACAGCCGACGACCGACGGCACATCCAACTTAGGTTGGGCGTCGGTCCTCGGTCGTCTCAAATCGAAAGGCCCTATTATTAATATTGTCACCGTCGTCGTCGTCATGACGTCGTCAACGTTGTGTCAGCGTCGTCATCCCTCATTGTCGTGTCATCGTTTTCATCATAAGAGTATTACCAACTTCATCACTTTAGTAAAAGCTTCGTGGGTGTTATAATCGTCCTCATCAACATCCAATATATCTCATCAACATTATCGCTATTAATAATTGTTGTAGGCCTAATGAACATTATTTGATTTATCTATTTTTTTCTCGTCAAATATCGTCATTTTTTCTTAATCGCCATCACCGTCAACATCATTACCATTGTATCAAATATACAACAAAATCTCTTAATCATTAACTTTGCGACAATCAACATATTATTGCATTATTACCACTAATATATATTTTTTGTTTCACATTTTATAAGTGAATGTATGTTCATTTGCATATCCTGGTGAGTTTTTAATATTTGCATAGTAATAATATCAGGTGCCAACTTTAATTGCATGCACCCATTGCGCTGTTTCATATTTACAATTATTTACAGAAATATTCTCCAATACCAAAAGATGAATAATAAAACGGGTAAGCACAGTGCCGTACTAGACGCTGAGCCTTTTCAAGAATGGGTAGGGTACATGGGAAGGGACGTGACCAATTGCGGTGTGTGCACACAGAGTACTTTCTTTTCGTCTCCAATGAAAAAAAAAGTTATTGACTAATTTAAGGCGGTTTCCATGGGTTTTCGTCTGGGTTTAGTTTCTGGAGCTTTAGTTCCTGTAGCTTTGGTTTCCACCGGAACTTTGGTTTCCACCGGAGCTTTTTCTGGCTTAGCACCACTATTGTCGCATGGCTCGCTCTCTCGTCTGCTGTTGTCTTTGTTTTCCCGGTTTTCTGTCTGGGTGCTATGGTGGTACGTTGATTCTAACTCATCAAAGTTCCGTGGTATAGGTGTACTCAATGGTCGGACTGGACGATGTGCTGTTAGAAAATAAATACAAGAAGATAAATAACTTTGTAATTACCATAAATTCAGACTCATGTGATGGTTAAAACACTGATTTCAAAGTTTAAATGCGGTATTAGTTTAGAATCATGCTTTTGACAAAATGCATTGTTTGAAATATTCACATTGGTATACTTCCAAATTCTAAACTCAACGTCAGAGAATTTACAATAGTTATTATATAGCATGTTTTAGAGCACCTGGCTATTAGATGAGACTGGTCATAAGACCACACACACGTACCTAGTGTTTTCAATATTACGGTTGATTAGCTTAGTTCGTTAGTTTTTTAATGTATCAAGATTCATTTGGATGTTTCTGTGGATGTTTCCTCTTGTTTAATTTTTTATAATGCTGAAATATTTCCATTTACCAAAGGTATGTGATATAAAGTATATAAAAAAATACTTGTCAACATGCTCAAATCAATTCAACGTGCTTTAACATGATGTGGTCAAACGCACCATACGCCGCGCACCATTCAGAAACCGATTTAAATAAAAATAAAAATTTCCAAAATGCATTTCAAAGTGTGCGGGTCAAATGCATTATTAGCTTATTCTTTATGAGCTATACCTTGAAAATTCCTGTAAGCGCTCAGATTATGCATGTCTGCATGTACGGTGACGCGGGCACCTCTCTCAAAACATTGAGGTATTCTTGTAGAAACTAGCTGTTCCCCATCATCACCACTATTTTGACTAAAATTAATACTAAACCTGATTAACAACATGAATGTTATGAACACGTAAAGCCTGCGTAATTTAAAATATATTTAGTTGTATAGAGCAGTTATTTAAGTCCCATTGGCTGCTTTTTGGAAGTCGCATAGGTTTATTTATTGAACAAAATCTTTATTCAGGATTACACAATTAGGTAAAAGAAAACCTGTTTTTCATTTTCTTGTCTTAAATACAAAATAATTCGGGGATGGTTTGAAATACTTTTAGGTTTGTGAACAAAAATGAGATCGATTTGAATGAAGCAATTGTTGGAGAATTTTTAATTTTAGTTTGTAGGTTATTCCATATTTATGGCCTGCAATTTTGAATGACGAGTTCATCTTACTAATGGTAGGTAATGGCAATTATTAAAATGTACTATGTTATATCATTAAGAAATATTTCTCCATGGTTAAGTTATTTAATATAAAATCATGGACACGTGTACAATGAGCGAGATACAAAAACGAAATAACTTAAAGAAATATACGTGTTTTTTTTGTAAGTAACTGGCCTGTGAATTTCATTGCTATGCGATACACAGTTCTGATTCATATTTCCGGGCGATTTGCAACCTCTTAATCATAGGTTATTGCCTGCCACTTTGGGATGCTTAACGACAGATATTAAGAAACTTATTGAATCTTTCAAATGATTATAATTGCACATTCAAACGATATTTCTAATACTAGGTCTACATGGTCTTATGCTTATAGGTCTATTGTATTTTCATTACCTCATTCAGAACTTAGAGTATTGAGCCTCGAATTATTTTAAACCTGTCTTAATATAATCAAATAGGCCAACGTATTAGTGTTATTAATTTTACATGCTTTATATTTCATTTTTATAAAATAAAAATATCTGGATGATTGATCATGTTTTTATTTTCGTAATGGTAAAAATAGTTTGAGGTTACATATTATTTATAATTGAGTTGGAAATTTTATCGCGCGAAGTATAATTTGTTGAATATTGTATTGCACAAAACAAATTTTAAATATACCGATCCTTATGATTGTTATTTTGGCATTTGTATCATAATATATCATAGGCAGCCAAATATACATTTTCTAAGAAGACTTGTGACTCATAACAAGTGTAAATACTTTTTTTTGGCAGAGACATAATGCGATGCAGATAAGTAATGCAGAAAGATCTCGGCCTAGTAAATTTAGAAAAGTTCAAGAATAATTTTATACAAACGTTTCTTCAATTGTAAACAAAGCTACTAAATCCCTGGGTAAATTTAATCCAGACAATTCAATTGGATTTTATTAAATTTGTAAGACGATGTTCTTTTATTATTATACTGTATAGTTTGGCATGAGTGTGTTCAAAACTGTTATTTCATTTTCTTCCCTGGGAAAATGAGTTGCGAGCATTAACTAGTACCAGACATTTTGGCACTAGATTGGCTGCTGAGAGTCGTGAGTCCTGTTGTGAACATCACATCAACGTTGACAACGTAGGAGCATGATGCATTATCCTATCCTATCTTTCCAATGGTTTATGAAAGTGAATATAATGCTCGACCATTTCTAAATTTGTTCTTTGACTTACTTATTTAACTTACTGAATCGTTTGGTTTTACTGAAATACGTTCTTAGAAAAGAAGCTTACACTTTTCTATTAGAAACTTATTTTAAACCAAATGAAAGAAAGCGTTACGCTTCAAACGCTATAAGAAATCTTAAACGTGTTCTGTAAATCAGTAACGATATGAGAAAGTTTACCCACCTTTTGATGAGTGGTTTGATGAGTAAAACAACTGATCCTTGTATCGATCGTATTTGCTGAGCGACCTCTTCTGCTTCTTGCTCCAATATTTCAATGCCGTTCACATTGAGTATTTCATCTCCTAATATCAAAGAATTAAAAAGTAATGAAATTATTAACTGAATTATATAGATCATAAATTAATATTGAAATGAAATTTATGCTGTATATTATTACAATAATACATTTTTTTTTTTAAATCAGAGCGTGACTGGCGAAATGTTTAGTTTGTATCACAATTATGTTTTATCATAATGTATAACACAACATCCAGGTCTGTCGGTTCATTTAGTAACTCCGAGTTTATCAAGCACATTTTTCTAATTGCTAACCAATTTACCACCTTCGACAAACTGCAGGAAACCATTTTGCAGAAGTCTGCAAAAGCAAACTTTGCAAACTCCCCTGAGTAGTGTAGACCAGTTGACCAACTTCGACTATAGTTGGCAAAGTTAACAGTTTGGAGGCATAACAATGATTGGCCACTATAAAGTAATTAATTATAACTATACGGTTATGGCTTGTTCATAATAGCCTACTTGGCTCAATATCAAACACACGCGGTAAATCATCAAACGCGTGCGACGTATCACTGCGTGTGAAATTACTCTGACACGCTTATTGGGCTGTGACGCGTTTACGACGGCTGGAGAAGTTTAAAACGTGATCATGCTAGCCGCTCTAGTTACATTCAAAGCAGAACATTTAAAGTTTAATCAGGGAGTTGTTATTAGAACTCAGGGAATTGTTTCTAATAACAACTCCCTGGTTTAATCACTTGGTTAAGTCAGGGAGTTGTAAAATATTTTACAACTCCCTGGTTAAGTTATCTAATAAAAACATTGCTTCCGGTACCTTGTGAACACAGTGCTTATTAAACAATGATTTATTTGTACCTACCTGGCTGTAACTTCTGTGTCTTTTCAACTGGTCCATCCGGCAAGATTCTGGACACAACTATACACCCTCCTGCTCGTCGGATCGTAATACCTATTCCTACAAAAAATATATTATTACTCAGTAAATACGTAAAAATACAACAATTACATTAATTGTGTTTAACAGATATTTTGCCGACCGGCTATACGTTACAGGATATTTTGTTTATTAATCGTCTGGGGAGGCCTACTATTTTATGTGAAATTTATATATAGGCCTACATCGAACTTTACTACTTGTCGAGGAAGTAATTTAGATTTATCACGTAATATTTCTTTGTAGGCTTACATTATTATTGATTCAATTGGAAAGTAAATTGTTTAAACAATAACGATTTATTCAATGCGCCTAATGTAATTGCAAAGTGAAAGATACACATAGACATAAGGCACTGTAAACTAAATTGGACCACCTTTAAAATTAATTTTAATAAATGACAGTTGATAAAATCTATTAATTTACTTTTTAATATTCATGGGTATAATATTTTCCTACATGATATGCTAAATAATATAACAATGAGTAAATAGTGATAATTGGATATATTTTTTGGAATCCTTGAAAGTTATATTATGACGTTTATGAAGTTTACATGTACGTTACCACGGGAAAACAATCTTTGTTACAGACAGGCTGAAGAACGAGACAGCTGAGTCATATGTAGTACTCTATTTCTTTCCATCTTTAACTCGTGATCAAAAAAGAAGTCTTCGATTTTATCGTAAGTACATGTATGTTTTATTCAACTGTAGGCCTATAAAGGCAGTAGACCTAACTGGTACGAACAATCCCATGATGACACTTGTCATATGGAACGCCACACGTGTCATCACACCTGTTACGTTCACTAACATAATGTGACATTTTAAGAAAAAAAACGGCTAATTCATCTAACCACTGAAATGATCGTTGAATATTAAAGAAACACAGAGTCTGCTCCAAACCCAAGAGAAATGAATGAAACCCCGCTACGATTCCATTTTAATTGACACGTGTGGTTAAAAGCTACTGAAAACGTAAAGTAACAGGCCTAGCTCTGTGACCTGTTCTTCGGTGTGTTAAATATAGGTCTAACCCTCTCTTGCAAATCAGGCACACCGTACCCCAGGCATAGTCTATATCTCTGATGTAGATATACTTTGTTCCCACTAGAGGCGTAACACAAGTACGTAACGAAACGTAAGTGATCTGACCAATCACAAGTGATAGATTATTCCAATTGTCGTTTGTCATTAATCAACGCACTTGCGTTGCGTCTAGGTCATTGCGTTGTGCCTCTATTGAGAACCAAGTTAAATGATTTCTCGTTACATTTCACAGATAAATATCCCATTTGATATGTAGCAAACTTACTAAACGTTGCATAAGAATTCTGTATTAAGAACACTTTATTTCATAACGTGCTAATTGGATAATGTTTGATGTCTTCATAATAATTTGATTAGATAGAAACCACTACTGTAAAATTAAATTACTCAATACAAATTACCCACTTTATAGAAATTAGGCCTCCTTAATTATTGTAATGAATATGTGGCTTAGCTTTATTATACAATTTATTAGAAAAAATAGCATTCAAAATTAGGTAATTTGTCAATAATAACACCAATTTGAAATCCACACTCATTATTTACAGAGAGGAATGACAGATCGTTCAAGGGAAAGATGTGTTTTGAGTGTCTTTTGTTAAAGAAAACTAAAATTAGAAACCACTTTTGGCTATACACTACATTTTTACTAGTTTATAGTTAAACACTTGAGTGCAGCCATACTTTTTTTTATGTAGGACCTGTTATGTATTCTGTGTTTTCCGTTGATTTACCAGTTTAAATAGTTTTACTTTCAGTTCACAATGTGAACACACACACGCACTTAATTTTAAGACTACATTTAAAGCAAGGCAAGATAACAACAGAATGCTGATGAGCTCCGGAGATCAAAGGTTTTATCTGGGTTTTATCTCGCCGCGGAGAATAGTACGTCAGTACAGTACTATTGGTATTTGTCGCAGTCAAACATAATATCAAAGGACTGATGTTACGAGTTCTTATCTTGGCAAGGCGAGCTCAGTGTCATGTTGTTAGATTGCCTTGTATTCCTTTCACCAGGGAAGAGTGAAACTATAGTAATGTCTTTCCTGATTTCACCAACTTACCTTCTCCATATTCTTCGTCCTTATCTAGAATAACTTCCTGCAAGTTCTTTGTGTTTTTCTTTAAATTGTACTTTGTTGCGATAAGAGAAGTTTTGGTAGTGAGTTCTCGTCGAAAGTCATTCCTGTTCTTACAAGCAACTACAGCCAGTTGTATCTGAATAAGCCAGTCAACATCTCTTGAAGGAACTCTCAAACCAATTCTCTGTGTCTGCGTCACCAGATCAAAATGAATATGCCTTCTGCCTTTTTCTATTTTCTCAACCGACGTGACTTCTACGAGAGAGATCTTATGCGAATACTCCGAATCATCGCATGATGATTTTTTATGCAGCGTTAAACTGTCTGCCGTCAAAATGCAGAACTTAGGTCTCCAGGTGTTATTTGGTAACTTCTTAGGATCCCGCCGTTTTTCAATAACCCCGTCCTTAATGATCGATTCTTTCGTGATAGGATTAGAATTTCCATCAGATATCGTTTTCACCTTTTTATTCACATCAAACTCTTTCAAAGATTTTAAAGTAAAGTTTCTAAAAACCGCTTCCAAAGTCATGATTGTCTTCTATGTATTGTTTGTTGATCTTGTTAAACGAAGAAATATTATTCTTTTTTTTTCTGCCAATAAAACAAGTCAAGTCAACTGGTTAATTTAACTAATTATAATCCTTAATAATGTCGGTACTTAATAACAATCTATCTTGTAGAGCCACTCGTATCGCTAACTGTTCTGAACTAGTGCCAGTAAGCAAAGTCGCTTAAATACAGTTTCCCAGGGTAAGTCACTGATTGCCCTCGTAGAAATGACTCGAAGCGACCTTAGCTGTTACTGTACTCAAAAAGGAAACTCTATTTCCGGCTGAAATTAATTCAATTTTGAAGAACAGAAAATGTTCGCGAAATGTTTTGTAAAGTGTTTTAAATCGTCACATCAGAGCATAGATATTAATTACGGTATACGCTATCCTAAAATTAAACTTTTAAAACTAAATGATTTAATTCATTAATAATTGGGTTCGGTTTAGCAAATCGCTATTAATTAATTAATAATTAACTAATTGAGTAGGCCTAAATGAGTACAGTTTGTAGAATTGTATGGACTAACACCATACTAAATAAATTAATAATTATTTGGATCATTAATGTAATTAATAATTAGGCCCTTATCTTTTGGTAAACTTGCTAATTGGAAAGTTTGAACATTTTTTACGTTTGTTCATGATCGAGTCATTAACATAGGCCTATAGTTTTTGACTTTATTTGACTTTAATATTCATATTATTTATTTATGTGCAACATATTCTTGATATACTCTATAAAAAAAAGATAGTTTTCAACAATATATTTGTTTTCCACTATAATACATTTTAACCCACAAATAATCGTTGCTAATAACGTTGGCTGAACAGGTTTCCGTTAATCAGATACACCTCTGACCTATTTAATGTAGGCTGGTTCACTAGGTGAACTTTTACATAAATGTCATCAATATGATCACCTTATACGAGCGCGTTTACACGCTGATATATTTGTTGATACGCGCAGTTAACTTTGCACATTTGAACTGTGTTTGTCGATTCTTGTCGATTTTTAAGTAATAACATAGTACGTGAGTTAAAATCAGACGCATTAGTTAAACACCATTTAAAAAAAAAATCTTATGGATTCGACTTCTTCAACAAAGACAGGCCTTGCTTTAAATCGTTGACATACAACAAAGTTAAGATGAAAAACAGAAATTAAGGAAACAGGGTAGAAAATGTTTAGAAATTATGTAATGAAATATTGAATGAATAAAGGTGGTGGTGAACCACGAAAGATAAAAAAGTTAAGATGATATTTTTGCCATGCTCGTTTTCTAAATCTGACCAGTGTTGGTGTAACTGCTGTGATGTGTGATACCTCTTTAGCTTACTCGATCACCCATGATTATCTCTCAGTAACAGTAGGCCTAGCTTTAGACTAATAGAATATATACTTCTTTTACAACCAACAGATGCATCTTATTATATGTTTTAGGATAATATTACGGATATGTGTGTAAAACTGAGTGGTCATTGACATCACGTCCCCGAAGGCGACTGGGGTAATTTAAAGATAAAAGATTTGATGAGTTAAATAGGTTTTAGGCCTATGCATTTCTAAAAAATGTTTTACTGAGCGACAGATATCACATGGAGTCATAATTGGAGCATCTCCGGCCCCATTAGTTCATTAAAAAGAAATTAATCTGGAAATAACTTATATGTTTCTTCTATTTGCATTTAAAGAAATATAAAGTGATAGACTTAGCTTATCAGATTAAACCATACATCTGGTGGTAATTTTAGCATTAACTCTTTCTTCATTATGTATTCCTACTACTTTCTAAACTTTGGTGATATTTTTAGTCAGATCTGTGTGTAAGTGAACAAATTGTAAGATTTGTCAGATTTAACTTAAAATGTAGGCCTAAATAAAATGGAATATTTTTCTAATTCATGGGACTTCGAACTGTAAATTACGAAAAACATTCTATATTATATAAATAATAAACAAGCTACTAAAAACATCTAGTAATAAAACTATTATTAACAGTTTAATTTGAATATTCCACTATGAAATATTCTATTTTTAAAAATGTCTATTCCTCAATTATTATGATGTAGGCCTACGTTGTTTTAGAATCAATCAGGGTACATAATTATCAATCCGTTGTTATGTCGAGTCTCGATTTCGTTGAGGCATAGGCCTACCGATAATTAAGAGAAGTATTAATAACCACAGTCATAAACTTGGTTAAATGACAAA
This sequence comes from Antedon mediterranea, assembly GCF_964355755.1. Classification (NCBI taxonomy): domain Eukaryota; kingdom Metazoa; phylum Echinodermata; class Crinoidea; order Comatulida; family Antedonidae; genus Antedon; species Antedon mediterranea. The sequence goes on along the minus strand of NC_092670.1, from coordinate 33,350,898 downwards.
ATGACAACAAGTGTCGAAGGAGGTCTATCGCACAGACGACAGACAGAAAGACAGACACAATCATGACATTCTATTTCAGACAAGCTGCCTTGAACTACCAATCTGTGGTGAACGCGAAGTAATATTTAGCTATTACTAAACTCTATTTATGGAAAGATACTGTAAACAATTTAAAATAGTCGATTGATACAGGATTCTGCCACACGTTCATGTCTGAGGATATGTAGGAACGTGATGGATATCCTCTATTGGTACAAAGGTGATAAGGTCCGGATGTTACTAAAACATGTTTTGTAAGTTCTGTGTACTACTGATAAACTGATTAATCGTTTCTTGAAAATGTTTATGCTTTAGACTTAAATTGTAATTAAAGATAAGATAATATGAAATGTGTGTCTGTGCAAATAATATGAATTCGTGAATAGTAAACGTAGACGGTTCCCACAGGAAGAGAGATAAGGAAGAGACAAAAGACCACTGAGATAATAATTACTTTTTGATTAATTAAAATATTTCTTCATTGATTAAACTGATTTTAACGATAGGCTTATAATTCTAGGCCCAGAAAAACACATTTTTCTGAAGTCGCCACAACCATAAAGAATCGATCGAACCTAGATATTTCTCTGCAAAATGCAGAAGATACCATGAGATCACCTATGACCGGTGTGGGCTAATGAATAGGCTGGGATTTATAGCAAAGATACTATATTCAATTCAACTTTTATTTCAGAAAATTGTTCATAATGGCATAATACATTACAAAAAAAGATGAAGGAGAGAGGAACACAACTGTTATCCATTGGTATATAATGCCTCTCTCCATTTGTAATAGGCCTACGTCATGTTTGAATCCATCAACAAATATTTATATATACAAATTAACATTCTGTTTTCGCTTTTCATTATTCATTTTTATGACATATGCCTACTTAATTTAAGTTTAAATTAGATATAAAGTTCAACATTGATATTAGTGTCAGTTCATGGGCCAAGAAAACTTTAACAGTCTGTAGGAGACCACATTATGACCAAGCGTTTCCGATACAACCCTCCGATTTCGTGAAAAAAAAAGGCAATCACGCAACTTGGGTTTAATCGACGTAAAATGATCCAACACTAAGTGGCATATCAATGGTAATTGTCATGCCCACAAACGCATTATATTTTGCTATCTATTTTTGTAACGCTTTTTCAATCAATATTTTCAACCCTTTTTCAGATTGATTGTGAACCATTATTAACATTTGAAAAGTGTAATTTCAGCCTTCTCTGAATATTGAATTGTCATGAAACAATGGTCGAAATAACGAAAGACACGAAATTATTGAGAACAGAAAAGTATGTCTTCCACACGATACTGATTCATTCATGACTCACATTTTCTAGAATTTTAGTTTCCTAAAGAAGCTTGCAATTTTCTTCTGTGTGCCGCACGCAAAATAAGCTCCATGGTTTTGTGTCCTTTTTAAAGTTTTCTTTCTACATAAATAAAATGAGATGAATAGACAAATATCCTGTCATTCCATTATACAGAATATTCTGGAGTGAAAGTTGTAAATGCCTACAAGTATAATATCTATAATAAGAAACATCAACTTGCATTAATATTGTAGGCTTATTACCTAATCCATCTATCAAATAATTGTTGTATAATTACACATTTTCATGAGCAAAAAAGTATTAAAATAACAGTATAAAGGGGTATCTCAATATGCTGATACCATGTCCAACAATACAATGTTAGGTCAGACTATTTAACTGTGGAGATGTAATCTTATATAAGTGTGGGTTGGGAGAGTTTTCTTCTGTTTCCTCCCTTTCTTTCCTCTGCAATTTATAAGAAATAAGGTTGATTTTATTATGTTATGTTTATTATTATTACTGTGGATTGAAACAAATAAAAAAAATGAATGAATAAGCGTTTTAATGCAATATGCAAAACTGTCTAATAAGACAGTATCTTCTGTCGACGACGTTTCTTGATGCTGGTTCTGATTGTCAATGTCAATTTTTAAGTTGTGATTTGTTTTAGTATTTCCACATTTTCGTGAAAATGTTACAGTAGGCGGCCATTTACTATGGAATTCGAATGGAAAAAGAAAATCCTACTTCCCGACTGTCCAATAATAGGCCTAAATAGTAATTTAAAGCTATTTAAAATTTGAATCATATCGTCATTCATATCATAACCGAAAGTGAACATTTGAAAAAAAATGTTTTCCACATGCGAATAACCCGTGAGAACATCTTGTGGAAAGAACAATATTTCCTTCAAGATGTGACTAGTGAGTGAGTGAGTCATTTAAAAAACCATACTAAAAAAACATGATTAAAAAAAAAATATTAGAAAGCCAATTTACACAGACGAGCCTTAACGGTGATACATATATATAGAATCTATGTAATTCTTTATGACCATTTGTACACAACGCGGAGCGGGCGAGTCGTTTCCGTTCAGGATTGGATACAGATTCTACGTGGCAGCTTACCGTTACCGCCCGTCTATGTGAATTTCTTTTTTTTTCATATCCTATCAATTGTAAAAAATATAACTATTTGAATATTATACAGTATCTCGTTGGAAGAAATTGTGAAATACATTTTTTTAAAGACAAAACGTCCCCTTTTTCGTACCCTAAATAATAGTGAGGCAATTCTCATTTAAAATATAGTATAATTAATTGAAGATATTAATAAAATAAAAAAATAATAATAATTTCAGCAGCACATTTCCTAGTGTTCAGTTCAGATACCTTCATAAAACATTATATTGGAACTACAATTAAACAGGATTGTAAATGAATAAATATAAGCCTACCAGTTCACTGAGTAAGCCAACAACGCCGTACTTAATTTCTAAGTAATACTCAATCATTTTGACTGACCATCCGCACGACAGATTTATACACACGTGCAATAAACGAGAATGAGTATAGCACTAATTAGATATGTTTAATGGATTGACAGATGTTTGTCAGATCACAGGACGGCTAAAACCTAAGGGCATGTGTAAACGTGAACTTGTCTGTTGCTTTGTAATCATCATCATTGTCAAATGATATAATATGCCCTAATATTATAATCTTATATAGGGTCGGTTATTTGCTTATCATTTCCACGTGTTAATAATACGCATCCTGTTTGTCATAAAACAGACTTAAAGATGTCAGGTTTATTCTTGTTATTCTTTACGGGTAGTTAGGACTGCGTCAAACTTTTTCGGACGCACACCAATCAGCAGACAGTAGCCTTGTATTATGCTTCTAGGTGTTTAATCACGTGACAGAGGATGTACTGTCACTCGGTCCCCATTTTTCGTTCTAACCTTCGTCCGATCATCGAGGTATTAACGATTGACATTTAAATACTTAACCTCTAAATAGTTAAATTAGTAATAATAATAGTAATATGTTATTCACACACACCTGAAGTAAAAATAAATATTTTATTTCATAATCTACATTACAATAAAATATGAAATTTCAATTGTTGACCATTATTATCCAAATTATAGGAACTATGTGCAAATTTAAACGTACATATTTATTGCAGACATCAACTTTGATTGCAATGGCTCTCCGATGTAATTTGAATAGTGATCATTTTGACTGAAGGTGAAAGTAGTACAGTACTGTGTAGATTAAAAAACCATCACCAATTAGTAATAATACCTCTTATTCCCCTTAATAATAATACCACGTTTATAAAGCGCCATTTTCATGAGTAATCCTGTTCAAAGGCACTTATAGCATTAATATCCTGGTCATTTTTTGGATCAAACACGTATACATCCACAATGCAGCTAGTAATCAGCACAAAGTTGTGTCTAACCGGGCACCCATTTTATACACCTGGGTGGAGAGAGGCAAAAATAAATAAAGTGTCTTGCCTAAGGAAACAAAAAACAAGCAATGCGGCGAGAGTTGGATTCGAATTAACGATCAGTAATCCAGCGTCCAACACACTGCGCCACACGACCTCATAATAGGAGTGTTGTCTGAATAGGAGTGTCCTTTGAATAGGGCTTGGATTTAGTTTTATTGCATACAGTATATTTCATCTCGTTTGTTTCACAGGAATGTCCCCTTAATAGAGATGTCCAAAACAAGGGGTTCTACTATATTAATAATAAATACAAATTTGTATCATAGTGTTACAAAGTGATATAAAACACGCTATTTCTTTGGCGCAAATAGCAACATCAAGTATACTACAACACCAACTATTCCGAATGAGGTAAGACCAAATCGTTCAAGTAAATAAGCTCCAGCAGTCGGTGACATGGTTGAAACAAGAGACTGAGAGGCATGTCCAAGGCCTAGCATTGTACCTGAGGAGAAAGAAACATTTTTAGACAGTTTCTAGAAAGCGTGAATATTCTTCAAAATGCTAAACTATTTATCAAACGTGACCAATGTCTAAATAACTATAAGAATAATTTAATCTAATTTAAGTTCTCAAATTTACAGAACATTTCTGGAGACCCTATTCATAAAAAATTAATACAGTAATAATAATAAATAAAAAAATAAATTTATATATATATATATAAATAATGACAAAGTGGAGAAAATGACAATGAATAAAAGTGGTGGTAAACCGGAAGAGAGAGAGAGAGAAAAAAATATATGTATTTAACGCTGCCCTTTTCACTACACGAGAATAATAGCTGAACTGCGATTTTCATGTTGGCTGCGTATCTACTGAGCTTTTCAATTCGCATGAGTGCTCATGAACGCATCATAACTCATTTCATGAGCTCTGATTGGTTGCACAATTTTTTACTTTGCAAAAGTAGAAACAATTTGATCTACCAATTTTGCTGAATTGAAAAACTCAAGGAACTAGAATTCATTGCAGAGATGGAAACATGAATATGCATGAGTTTAAAATTAGGTTTTACTGTATTTAGGTGTAAAACTTACCTGTATCTGTTACTGAAACTGTTTTTGTTAGTGAGCTCGTAAGTACCGTACCTATGACCCCATTACCACACGTTATTAGCACAAGAACCACAATCAAATGAGTTGTGGTTGAAACGAAACACTGCAAAACAGAACATTTTTAATTAACCTGTATTGCATATAATTTTATATTAAATATAACCATTTTTTCCCTTAGAGGGAATTACAGAAAAGGGTTAGCTTCTGTACACAAGAAGTGTTTATATAAGACAATTAAAATTAATGTTGAAGAACATCTAGGTAAAATTTCCTAATTTTTTTATTGAGCATGTATTTAAAACTTGCTTGTATATAGTATATATATACCAAATATTATTCTTGTTAAATGTACTTCTGTAATATACAGTAACAAATGTTTTATCTATTTTAACATCATCATAGGGTCCATCTGTTACAGGCATATATAAATAAAAACTCAAACTTAACATATGTTCTTCCAAGCCTATAAACTATTATAATAAATGCAATTATGTGATTGTTTTAGCCAATGTCATAATTATTGTACTACAGCTACTGTAGTAAATACACTTTGTTTACTCATAAGTTGTTAATATCATATACACTGTTGATTACAGTGACTGTCCTAAACTTTGACACTAAAAAAAAATCCTTTTTTTTTAGTTACTGTAGTAGAATAATTTGGACAAGATTGGTTATCGTTTGTTTTTTATGTTAGTAGGCCAAAAAGAAGTAAACTTACCAGAAATGAATAAGAAATAAGTAGAGTGATAATCGACCCGTTTAAAATGACTGCTTCGCTGTACCTCTTTGTCAGAATACCAATACCGAAGCCTTGAACAAGCTAGGTAAACAAATTAAGTGAATGTTAATGGCAACAGTGTAAGTTACTTTTTTTTTTCATACACATCAATATGATTATTCTCTGTCCCTAATGATATTAAGAAACACAGTAAGGCTTCAACAATCGAGTTTAAAGTTACCATATTTATTAGAATAAATGCACCGCTTTGAATAAAATGTCTCCCTACCTCCACTTCGAATAAATGCCTCTCTCACAACATCATTTGGAATAAATGTCCCGGTGCCTTTATTCGAATAAATATGGTAATAGTTTTTTTCTCAAAGACTGGATTGTAACTAGAAAAAATTTTTAAGTCTCCCAAAAGTGATACATTTAGGCTCTTTCCTAGGCCCATTTTGGTTAACCAATGGCAAAGTTGTCCATTGCCATATGCTATGCTTTAAAAAAACGCCTGGAATACTCAAGGTTTACTAGATATACTGACTACCCCTTATGTTTGGATGAATTTAAAACAAGTTATAGCACACTATATAGTTTAGTGAAGCTTTATACAGTTTAATTTCGTCAACCTCCATAAAACTCAACTAACCAATCTTAACTTATAATGTAATGTGTGATGTTATTGTTGTAAAACTTTACCATTGAAATCACTCCTGAAAATGAAAGTATGAAACCCGTCTGATCTGGGGTTAATTTAAATGTTTCCATAGTGATGACTGACAACATGCCTTCAAACAAGTAACTTGGTGCACCAGCAATCATCATAAAGAAAATGAAGAATATTGCTCCTGGAGATTTGGTGAGAATGGAAGTTATCTTGGAGATGTTGAAAATTCCTTCGGAAGACTTGGTTTCTAAAAATATGAAAAGAATTCAATTAAAGATTGGAGTAGCTGTAAAACAAGAAGAGTAAATCAGAACAACAATATATCCACAATGGAGGAAAATAATAGTATACACAGTGCATTGACCTAATTAAAAAACAAACTTGAATCAGTATTTTAATGTTTAAATGGAGTAGAACAATCAATAAATTCAAGCATGCAATTTGCTTAATGTTTAATTGCCAGATAAATAAATATATAAAGGCATATGCTCGAGTATTTCGCACTTTATTTAATAAACAGCTGTTTAAATTTGAGTAAATCAAGTGTTAAATTATTTTGTCTGATACTGTAACTTAGCTGCCATCGAATCAACTAAAACTTCTCGATAATTTAATTTCAATTCAATATTTATTCGACACAAATATATACAAAACAATTATAAGACAACAAAAATATCATTTGGTTGACCTGTTGAGAGATGACCTGTTACAAGACCATCACGGTCGTCATATACATATAATAAAAGGATAAATTACCAACATAATAATAACATAGACAACATAATATAATTTTCTACAAGTGTTCAACGAACACTACAGCATGGCACAAATCTGTAAACAAATTTATAATCACCTCCACTAGCATCTTTAGCACCAGAGGTTTTTGTGTTTTTTGGAATGAATTTTAGGATGATTAAAACACTTAGTAAAGAACCTCCACACGCAACAAAGGCACTTGACTGTTCACTATACAAAAAAAAATTTAAGAAAACAAAAGATTGTAAAGAAAAATAATAATGCTTTTGGTAATTTGGTACAAGAAGGTAAAAATGATGATGGCAATTATGGCACAGCAGATCTTCATTCAGTAGAACCCCAAACCAAGTGTCCGGTCTAAAGGGTCTTTCACACCTGTTCCGGCACGGTTCCAGTCCGGCGCCGGAAAATCCAATCGAACGTCAATGTTTCGTTTTCACGCGGCTACGCGCATATCGATTGGCACATAACCACGTGAAAACGAAACATTGATGTTCGATTCGCCGGACCGGAACAGGTGTGAAAGACCCGTTAATAGGGATGTCGCTTGAACAGGGATCATGAAGATAAAACACATTTTTGTCGCTGGTTTGTTTTACAGAAAAATTTCTCCAGAATAGTGGTTGGCTGTGGTGTTAAAACTTATATTGCTGTCTTTCGTTTCATGGGAAAGTGTCACCTTATAGTGGTGTCTGTCTCCTGAATAGGGCCGTCACACAGGAGGGCACCACTTCTACTGTAAGTATGGTTGTAATTTGGATTTAAAACATTGATCAATTCCAGTACTAACTAAATTATTGTAAAACCCCTATTATGGAGACACATTCGGGAATAAGAAAGTGTCTGCTTAATAAAAGGGTTAAAACATATACAAGGTACTGACTGTTCTTTCTTTGTTTCAGAGGAAAGTGTCCACAGAACAAGGCTGTTTCAAGAAAGGGGTTCTACTGTACGTCTGTGTCATAATTGTCTGTAATTTAGATACAGTGGCGTAAAGGCTGTGCTCACTGGCTAAACACAGGGGCCCCAGAGCTTATTTGGGCCCCTGAGCAGTCCCCAGGGGAAAAAGACATTAAAATATGTCGAAAAAGGCTAAAAAACGCCCGAGACCACCAGCGTTGGAGGGCCACTAAATTCCTTCAGGCCATTGCGCTATGCCACTGCGATATTTTAAAAATAATTTCTAGTAGAGTATGAACTTATTGTATACCTGAATCTGCTTGCAACTTGGCCTCCAATTAACGGACCAATCACTCTTCCTAGTCCGTATGATAATGACATGCGACCTAAAGCAGCAGCTCGTTTTGATGGTTCAGTCACGTCAACAATAACTATTTGTGAAGCTTTAAAAAAAAAAAAAAAAAAATTAATTAACATTTTATTAAATCATTAGAATACATCATATTTTTTAATGATTATTTATATTTTAAGTTATTTTTAATTTCTATTTTAACTAATTATCATGATTAAAATGATTTTGTCAACAGATTTTGTGAACAAAGATTGGTGAACATTAAAATATAAAAGATTTCAAAGGTAAGGTGTCTAAACATTAAAATACACTCTATTTGTTAGCTTTAAAAGTAAGAGTTAGTAGTTTAAAAGTTACACAAGTTTTAAAATAGCATGTTATTGTTTTAAAGCTGACTTCTTAGGGGTTTATTATTAAATACTTGTCCAACACATTTGAGAACAATTACAAACCATGAAATGCATGAAGAAACAACGATGGTAGCCTTGATAAAAAGACGCCAAATGCTGAAGTAGCAGCTCCAAGAATTCCATACATAAGAGCTGCAGATGAAAATGCGAGAAGCATTGCAATACGACTGCCGTGTACATCTGCGAATCGGCCATACAAAGGACCACCTATTAATTGTACAAGATAAAACGTCGTTTGGAGGTAGCCAAACTGAACAGTGTCTAGGTTCAATGACCGAGTAAGGTACTGAAAAAAGAATTTACATTCACATTATTTATAACTAATAACAAAATAAACAATTTATTATATTTTTGAATAATAAAGAGCATAAATAATTAAAGTAGCCATACATAGCCTAGCCTCTAGTAGGCCTAGCAAAATAAAATACTTGTTTTTTATATTAATTAATAATAAAATTAAATATAATTAATTTCTCACCGGCAGAACACCTGTTTGAATCGAAAAACATGTTGAATATAAAAACAGGTTAACGTGGACGACTTTTATCACGTCCATATCTAGATAGGCCCACTGTCTAGTTTTTCTGAGTCTAGGCCCATCTGTGCTACTGTCACCATCCATCAAACGTGGCAGTGTGGCCTGATTATCATCATCGGTATCTGTCTTCGTCGTTGCTTCCTCTTCCGTGTTTGGCCTAGCTTGGGAATCACTAGGATTTAACTGATTTGAAAGCATTTTATGGGATCGCAACTTCATTTTTTATTATAGCATCATGCAAGTCAATCAATGAAAACTATTTTTTAACTCTAGGCCCTAGGCCTAGGTACCGGATATTTCTTTTGGTTTAAAACACATGTTATGCGCGATTTGAACGATTTGCGCAATTTGAAATTGCGCAAAAAAATCCTTGCGCAATTTGAAATTGCGCAAAGAATTCTTGCGCAATTTAAAATTGCGCAAGGATTTTTTTGCGCAATTTCAAATTGCGCAATCAACTTGCGCAATTTCAAATTGCGCAAGAAAATCTTTGCGCAATTTTAAATTGCGCTGCACAATTTGTAAATTGCGCAAGATAGTTCTTGCGCAATATGACACCTTTGCGCAATTTGAAAACGAACTGTAAATTTTCCCATACATGGCTAGGCTAGGCCTAGGCAGAGGAGTTTAAAATTTAGTATTTTATTATATAAATAAGACCATTTCAATGAAGATAATGTTTAATACTCACTTTTTAAGTTTTTAATATTAGTTTAAGCTAGGCCATGTAACCTAGTCAGTATCAGTAGTCCAGACCCTAGCTAGGCTAGAGTAGGCCTAGTATAGCCGGCCGCCCGCGCCGCGCCCGCCTGGTGGAACACCACCGCTTCGTTTTCCTTCGTCGGTTCTTCGACGGTATGCTAACTTATAACAATATTTGCACTACTAAAATAAGGAAATGCGATATTTATCTTTAATTTTGAATCATTCTTAGAAATTAAATACTATAAAAATATGGGTGTGCATGATTTCACAATCTGTCGAAAAACCTTGCGCAATTTGCAGATTACTTGCGCAATTTAATACGTTGCTTGCGCAATTTGAAACACATGTTTCAATTCAAATTGCGCAAGGATTTTTTTTGCGCAATTTCAAATTGCGCAAATCGTTCAAATCGCGCATAACACACACGACGTTTTTTCGTCAGGTGGTGTAAACTTCAACACTTCCGGTGTTTTTTCGCGCGTGACCAAAGAATTATATTCTTTGGCGTGACCCCTGCCCTTTCGCTATATGCAAACAAAACCACGACAAAAAGCTGGCTGCTATTTTAATAAGCCAAGAAAATGAACATATTTATATATGATGTCATTTAAAACAAGATACTTATATTGCTGAATTTTTAATAAATATTTTTAACTCAAAGTAAAATTTAAAATTCGTAATGAAAATTTTTATTATGGACAAACAAATTAAATTTGTACCTACAAAATAAAACGTAATGTTATTTTACCCTTTGACCTGGCCTAACAACGTTTTGACAACCGAGAAAAATAAACTGAAAGGCTGTTTGGGTGCGTTTGTGAGAGTGCGATCGACGTGATTAAAATCACTCTTTTCTATATGTATATGTTGTAATTAAGTTATATAATGTCGCATGCAGACCCAGGGTAAGACAATTATATCTGTCATAAATACGAGATGAGATACTGCTAGGCTAGCTTTTTAATTTTGTTGTTTAATGTTTTACTGAAAACGCGTTAGGCCTACCTTCTTCTTGAATCTTGCCCTTGTTGTCCTAGGCCTAGCTAGGCCTATAGGCCTAGTATACTAGGCCTAGCAGCCTACAATAGGAGTATAAGCTAGGCCTGATAACTAAGGCTAGGCCTAGCCTAGCCTATATAATGTACGCTTAGTACTGAGTAGATAGGCCTAGTATAAGTATATTATAATACATTATTTAATTATTAATTAGGCCTAGGGCCTAACTAGAAAGTGACAGATGAAATCGTTCATTCAATTCATTATTTCTTGAGTTTTTTTTATATTTATAATAATAAATTATGATGGAACGTCTGTCTGCTACTGTACAGTCAGTCAGTGACGTGTGCTACCTACGTACTAATGCACTTGTCAATTGTATGACCCACTATACATACGACCCCCGGGAGAGGTGCGTCATGGGTGCGTCATTTACAAATAATTACTGACGCAGGGGTGCGTCAAAAAACCTAGATGGTACGTCACATCAATGAACAAGGTGTGTCAATGTCCGTCACTTTACCACCCACCATATCATAAACAACATGGTCACATTGCGTCAAAATGGGTGCGTCATGGTCACCTAAAGGTAAGTCACCTTTTTGACGCACGGGTGCGTCATGGTATTCAAAAGTATGACGCACATCGGACAAATGACGCACCTCTCCCGGAGGTCGTATAGTGGGTCATACAATTGACAAGTGCATAACTATCTTGTAAGTTCTACTTGCCTAGGCCTACCTACTGTACCTAGTTCAGAGACTCCAGATTCAGATTTTTGGTTGGTTTCCACTCTCTATCACATCGTCTTTGCTTACTAGTTACATTTGTAGATTAGATTGGGGAGGAGTGAGGTTGAGGTGCCTTCCTTAGATATTGGCAGACGAATTTGCCACCATTGTCATGGTAAACCGACTTTTCCTTTCCTGTTCCTGTTTTAAATATATTTCACAAAATTTTACAAACATGGTTTTATTAATGTTAATGATTTCAGTGTACATTTAACATGTAGGAAGGGAAGTGAGTAGCGCATTACGTAGCTCAACGTGTCAACTTCAAGGACAAATTTAAATTGCAATATCTTGAAAACTGCTAGTCCGATAACATTAAAATGTACTCGCTATCATCATACAGTACACAAAGTTACAGGAAAATTGAAGGAGGTAGGATTTTTGGGGGGAGATGAAATGACCCATGGATATTTATAAGTGCACGCATACAATCATTTTTCGCATGTTCCTTTTTGCCAAACATTTGAACCCCCTGTTGGAAAGCATGTTTGTTAAGGTTTTTTTAACTACTTATAGTATTTGAATAATTCTGAGACATTTTTAAATTCTACTGTAATTGTATGGCTTCATTCTTAAATTAATTGCGTCAACTAATTAGCATTGGAACAATAGTAATGGCTAAAAATAATTTATTTAAATAATTCAATCAGAGCTGCACTACTGTAGGACTTCACAAACGCTTTGGAACAATGATTTAGGACCTACCAAACTCCTAACATGCTCTTGCGGTGTGCGATTTAACTTCTACACACTAATCAAACAAAACACTTACAACACTCCTGAAGGGTCCTCTTAAATACCAAGCCCTACCAAGTCCTACAACAGGTCTTTTCTTTTGAGGTGAGCGAGTGCGATCACTTACTATACCTAACACATTCCTAAACTGCCCTTGTGGAGTGCGATTTACAACACACTTAAATTTGGTAAACTTCTACACACCAAACAAACGGCACACCCACAGCACCACTGAATGTATTGAGGAGTGTAGTTTGTAGCACACCTATATGAACTGTTTTATAAGTTGTTTTGTGACTGTGCAATTTGGTAATACTGTAGTCACTCTCATACTGTACATTTAAAAGTAACACATCCAAATGCTAACTTCAAGTCAATGGCTACCAGATGTCTCTGTGAGACGGTTATTTGAACCAGTACCAGTACTACAGTACAATTTAAAAAAGACCAGGCCTTTTACAGTATAAATTATCAAAGCCATCCAGTATGAATTTATACAACATAGAATATATTTTGAGTGTTTTAATTTTAATAATTAGTGTCAACATTAGATTTTCCATCATACTGTATGTCAACGCAAACATACTATGTACTACTAGTTGATGCAATCACGCATTATTAGCGCATTGTACATTCATGGGGATAATTGATTGTTTCACATTTTTTACACCAAAATCGCCTAAAAAATATGATTTTTTGATGAAAATGCAATTAACAGTAACACTATAAATATTATATTCTGTATAATGTAAATTTGTACACTTTATACTGCTAGGGCTTGGTTATAATTGATATGACTTGGTAGGGCTTTGTATTTAGGAGGACCCCTCTTGAATGCAATTTTTAGCACACATTATATATGCAAATTATCAAAAGACAAGAGGCCTGTGATTGCCCTTATGTTTCAAGTTCAATTTCATACAGTAGTAGTACATAACATTAGCAATACCATTTCGCACTTCATAATAATTGCCTACGTAATGGTCTGCTTAAGATAATTGAGAAGGTTGCCTGGACGCATCACGTTTCATTATTTGTTAAACACTGAAACGTAAACAAATCAGACTTTTGAATGGTGTGTGTAATTAGATAAAGGGGGGCACAATTCACTTACACCTACACATTACAGTAATTGAAGCGTAATTTCCACTGTCAACTTTACCACGATTTACTGCATTTGACTGGCAAACAAAGATAAGACTTGAAGCCTTTACACAACCTGATCTAGGACCTACTTTTAGATACTAGCCAGTAGGAATAGAGTACTAACTTTTAAGCCTTGATAATATGGTATTCAGTTTTGGTTAAAATAACCATGAATTATGTGCATTTGTTGAATACATTTTTACTATTAAAGCCTCCTAATGTATGCAATTGTTATCTGCATCAATACTGTAAAATGTGTATGCATAGCGAATAAATACAAGCCTAAACCTGTGATGGCCATCATAAGTATACATTAGTAGTTGGCCTGGTTAGATCTCATTGCATTGAAATATTTTTATACCTGGAACAGTTTTTAACAGAATACAGTATGTGATTAAAAATATGTGATGTGCCCATATGGACATGATGATGTCATACTGTATCACTATATCATATGATATTTGGGCACATTTTGCACACTAGTTTGATAGTGTAGACAGAGCATAAGTACATGATGTAAGCCAAAAAATAAAACAACAAAAGACAAAAGAAGAAGAAATAAATGTAAAGACAACAACAAAAATGAATATACTTTTGAAATTTAAGATTATTGTAATTACTTTAAAAAAAACTACTGTATAATGGATCTTTAACACTACAGTGTGTTGTTGGTTTAACATTGATATTTAACCTACCTACAGAAATATGTAATTGATTTTTTGCATTGATTTCCTGCGGATAAATTATGTTGTGTATGCATGAATTGGTGCTATAATTCATTCATTCACTTGACGTCATATTTTAATGCACAGTATTTGCTTGACCAACCTCAGTTAATTATCATGTCATCTTATACACTACTATGTAGTGGGCAAATATAATATTTATGTACTGTATATTCAGGGGTTAGTGGATTATCAATCCAATTCACCAACTAAATGGCAAACAATACTGTATCTGTAATGTAAAGTACGGACAAGTTATTTTGTATTATATGTGACATTAAGGCCTATTTTTTGTCATCTGGACATAGTAAAAATCAGTATACTATTGTACAGTACAAAGATTCACTATAGTTATAATTTCTATAATTATTAGTAAATAAAATGTTGTAATGATAAATGATAATTTAATATACGTAACTGTAGTACTGTGTAAGCACTTTTTTGAATATTGCTGTTTGGAATAAAGTTGGCTTTTTCTATTTAGCACAACAGTACAGTATACTGTAATGACCCTGGAGGTTCCAGGACGATTCGGCCCTGAGACGATTCGGCCCGGGACTATTCGCCCAACTTTTGGTGGGATGATTCGGCCCAAAACATCCCACTTTGTGGGCCGAAACGTCTCACTTTAGACCAAATTCATATAAATTTTTTTTGCTATTTATCAAGTTTTTAAAGGTGTTTAACAATCCGTATTTTATTGATAATGATATTGAAAATGTTGATATACAGTAATATAATATAATCTTGTTTACGTCATTCGCGTGACAAAAAAATGATCATTTTCGACAATTTTTCAAAATGTTTGCTTTATTGCATCTTTACTCCTAGTAGTACTACCCTATCGTCTCTCTGACATTAAAGTTTGGGGAAAAAAGCTTATTTTATGCTTATAAAATGCATATCAAAGCCGATAAATATAAGTGTGCCGAATCGTCTCAGGGCAGAATCGTCCCGAGACGAATAGTCCCGGGCCGAATCGTCCCGGACCGAATCGTCACGTTACCACCCTGGATACTTGTGACTTAACATGCACAAGCAGAACTTGAAACTGTTTAACATTTAAAACATCTTGCTGTACCTAATTACAAAATGCATTAACATTCTAATTGTTCTAAAATGCTTTTATTTGCTATCTAGTATCATCATGGTATGAAATTATCTTTCAAACTATCAATCAATGTCTTATTTTAAACTTTTTCACCACCATTATGCTTTTAAGATGCTAATTATAGAATGATCGCCGTGTACAGTAATTCCACTTTACAAAGCAATTTCATTTACTTCATTATAATCGACTCATAGATTATGTACTACTGTAGAGAAGTATTTGTCCTTCAAAAGCATTATTCCTTGATTTTGAAGAAGAGCATTATTATCTCATTGGATTCTGAAAAAATGTGATAATTAGCTAATAATTACATAGTAACAGAGTCCATTCGTTAGGAAGCTAGCAAAGCAGAAAGCTCAATCACTGCTAAGTATGCTAGCATACTCAACATGTCTCTAAACATGTCGGAGCGTAAGCCTTATGGCTTTTCGCATAAGCCTGTGTGTCAACTATGTGATAGGAGAAAGCATACACTTTTGCAGGAGACTAATCAACATTTTATAAAACGTATTAGGAGACAAATTCCATTTACTAAAATGTTGTGTGAAAATAACTGGAAGTCATGTGTCAAGGAAGAGTTTGAAAGGAAGAAGATGTAGGCCTACAGTAGTTTAATTTTAAAATGACAATACTCAAGTACAAAATTATTTACATTAATTTGGTTTAAATATGTTATTATGAAATTATAATTTCATGTTGTTTGGTTTTTCTTGTTAATTTAATTATACTTAGAGTATATTCTACTCTGTTTCAGACCGCTGTCAAGCTACAACAGCTTGCAGGACAAGCACTTAGCTGGCTATTTCAACAATACCCGAATGCGGAGACACCTTCGCAGGGCCGGCCTGATCTCCAAAAGTGGAGACCTCGTAACAGAAACAACGTACAGGCTTAATATGGCCCGTAAGGAGCATCAGAAACATGTTCGAGATCTACTTGCGCAGGCCATCGTGCACAAGGCTCTTGATATAGAGCGCTATCGCCAGAGTGACATTAAAAAGAAACTGGAGGAGATTGCAAAGATTGAGTTGGTTCGAAGAGTCAGGGTAAGTGTTACATGAAACCATAAACCAGTAGACAATTACTCTACTGCAGTTACTGCAGTAACTACAATTTTTTACTACAATAACATGATTTAGTTTGTTTTAATCTAAAAGTTTATGAGTTTCTGCAATAAACAATGTGTATTATAATTATCCTTAAAAAGCTTGCTAAATAATTGTATAAAGTTAAAGAGTAAAGAAAAATGTATTTTGTAGAGTAATTTTGTGTTTCCAGTAGTATAATGTATGTTTTTGATTTGATGTTTCATCTGTTAATGAGCTACAGTAGGAATAAAATGAAGCTCTTTTCAACATTGTTGGTAAACATACTGTATTAGTGAAAAACATTATGACAGTTTGACAGTGCAAATTATTGGTTTTACTTCTTTCCTCTCCTTAATATTAATAATAATGTGTTTTGCATTCATTTTTACAGCTGCATATTTCCGTTAAAAAAAAATGAGTTGATTAATTAAATTTGCAATTTCATTTTCAGCTTGAAAAGGCTCATCAAGGAGATGAAGACATTGTGCCATACTTGTCCCCTCGCTCCAGGCGACCTAAATCGGCCGTTGAACCGACTCCCAGCCATCCCCCTGGTAGCAGACGACCATACACAGCACCATCAAAACGACCAAAGTCTAGCAAGAAAAAGGTAAAAAAAAGACATGTTAAATTATATAGTCTAGTTTCACATTACTGTATTACTGTATGTTACATTCTACGACTATATTTTCTTCTATTTTTAGAATTTAATCCTTTTATTAATTTTCTCCTCTTATCATGAATTTTCTTGTTCTCTTAAAATTCAAATGTATTTCCATTTTAATTTAAACCAGGGATATTAAAATGGTTAATTCTAAAATTTAGTGTTTTGAGTGCTTTGTTATTCTGCATAGTAGGCCTAGTATTCATTATGCTATGATCTAATAAGATAAGATAAGATAAGATAACTTTTATTGATCCTCAAAAAGGAAATTCATTGCTCATCATAATAACAAGAAAACACAATAAAAACAAATATAGCATAAAACCATTCATATAAAAACATCAAAAAATACAAGATAAAATTATCTTCTTGACTTTCTGTTGTACTTGATGATACCGGAGGGAATAAAGGATTTGGCATATATATATATGAGCCTCAATCTACCACTTGGATTAAGTTGGTCTATGATCACTTTGTGGAGAGGATGAGAGGCATCCGACTCAATGCGTTCAAAATCTTTCTGGAGGTGTTCTAGGTGCACATCGGTAATGGAAGGCAGTTCCAGACCAATCATTTTACCAGCCCGACGGATGAAAGTTTCAAGGCGTCCTTTATTCCCTCCGGTAACATTACCAGCCCAACAGGAGAGGCAGTACGTCCCAAACACTACATATAACGGAACTATAGAACAAAAGTAACATCAAATCACAGGAGTTAAATTTATATAAAGTTCTCATACAATACATTCTGGGATTTAATTTTTTGCTGATGAAGTCTATATGGTCTCCCCAATTCAGTTTATCATTGAAAACAATACCTAGATACTTGTACTGGTCAACAATTTCAATTTCTTTACCTTTGATAGTGATTGGTTGAAAATTAAATTTATGTTTAGTCCTAAAATCAATGATCATCTCCTTTGTTTTAGATGCATTTATTTGGAGATAATTATCGTCACAAAATTTAACAAATCTTTGTATTTCGCTACGATAATGTTCATCATTGTTTGAAACTATGAGACCAATAGTACAAGTGTCATCAGCGAATTTACCAACGGGACAAAGGTCATCATTTAAAGATCTGTAATCGGCCGTATACAAGGAATATAATTTAGGTGCGTTGACAGTACCCTGAGGAACTACTAACTACTGCTGTTAAGAAAAAATAATGCTCTTTGTTTGTGGGTAATAATAATATGATGATCAATGACAAAGAATGTGCATTTTATCTTTGTAACAATTGTATTAGTACCATAATAGTGTCTTAAGGAAACTTTTACGACAGCCCAGGTATTGTAGTTTGTGCTAACAATTGATTATATTTTTATAGTTTATTTAAAAATCGATAAGAAATTTAATTATCATCACATAACACAATACATAATATAATAGTCAATAGAAGGAAACAAAATTGTATTTGATGTTATGGGTTGTCTGACATGGTGGATCCAGCATTTTGAGATAGGAATAGTAGATGGTATAAGTTATAACATAAAACATTACACTATTCATTTATTTATATGAGCAAATTAGAAATATAAAAATTCTAACAAGAATTCAGCTAAGTTAAGTTTCAGTCCAGTGGTGGCTTTCTCATTAGAGACTAATGAGTCTACCCAAAAAGTACTGATTTATAAATTTATATTTTATTTTACTGAAATGAAACTGCAGTATGCTGAATTCATATTCAATATTCAAATTCAAATGACTGATTTATGATTGAATGCAACCAGCTGTTAATTTATTTTTTGTGTTTTTTTTACCATATTTAATGATTCATCCAGCAATTGCTGATCATTAGGGACCCTCAGAGGTTCACAAGACAAACATGTACACAAGGATGCTCTACATAAACAACACTTTGGAAGTGGAGTTGTAATTTTGTCCTTAGAAAAATCCTGACATTTACCATATTTAATGAGGGTGATCCATCCAGCAATTACTGATCATTAGGGACCCTCAGAGGTTTACAAGACAAACATGTACACAAGATGCTCTACATAAACAACACTTTGGGAGTGGAGTTGTAATTTTGTCCTTAGAAAAATCCTGACATGTGACGGGACTTCAACCCAGGACCTTTGCAGTGGTAGTCAAGCATCATAACCACCAAGCCACTCCACAGCCTTTTTTATGATTACTATTCTGCTCTAATGAAGCAAATCTGATTTAATTGAAAAATAAGCAGCAATTTTATAAATGTTTTCATCATAACAGAGTTTGTATTAAAACTATATTGTATTATCTAATTCACATTTTTAAACTTGCAATTATTTTTTATTTAGTACTTAATACATACAATACTTTTTATGATAAGTTGACTTTCTAAATTGTTCTAAATTTCCTTATTTGGCTTAAATTAAGAAGCTCTGTTATTGATTTGTATTTCTTTCTAGTCATCTGTGTATGTCGACAAAGACGGATTTCCAGTGCACCGTGTAAAACATGATACCGACAGTGATAGCCAGGACTTGGATTCATCATGTTTAAAGGGTGTATGTATTAAAATCTTTCATTTATCAATTAATACTTAATAAGGATACATAATTATATGATTAATTGACATATGATACATTTTAACAAATAGTTAATTCATTCATCAATTGATTATTATTTTAGTTAATTTTTTGCCTAGCCTATTTGGATAAACCAATAGCCTTGCTCTTCTGTCCGAAGGAGAGCCGTGATACGAAAAGATAAAAGTTACTTTACATCCCTTGACAATAATTGAATGGAATTACATTACTTTTACAACATACTCTTTTATAATGTTGACTATTCAAAGATAGGAATTTAGTTATTTAAAAAATGTATTAATTATTGTAGTACAATACTACTGTACAACAAAACATGGAATTTATTTCTATTCTACGTTTTTCTAATTTATTTTGTAGTTTTTCTTTGGTAGAATAATAGTATACAATAAACAAGGATGTGAAAATCTTTGATATTTTAAAGCAAAAGTAGTTTTCCTAAACAAGTTTGACAAAAAAAGTGTGCTGTGCCCAAATATGGTATTGATATGATATCATCGCGTCCATATATGGGCACATAAAGTTTAATAGTGTAGATAGAGCTTTATGTATTTTTTAAAATTTATTCACATTATTGTGGGATGTTCAAATTAAATTATTTTAAAAATATGTTTTAGCTTGATTCACATGCTTTGAACAGTGCTTCATTGCACATGACAGAGGAACCAGACACAGGCGGCAAATCACCATACAAATTGGACTATGCCCTTTCACCTCAGCCACCAAAGAGTGCCAGAGGTGGTCGATCAGCATCTGGCCGTAATGGACGAAGACCTATTTACAGTAAAGATGGAAAACGCATAAAGGCTCAGTCAACACGCGTAAGTCTATTACATTTTTAATATTGACTATGTAATGCATTTCAAAAATGTCTATACAGTACAGCAACATAATTTGGGACACCTCTATTAAGCGGACATTTTCTAATGAAACAAGGGAAAATATATATTTTTACACTACAGTCAACCCCTATTCAAGGAACACCTTACTATTACTTTGGTACCAGAGTAATAGGGGTTCTACACTAATGTAATTTAAAACAAATTGATTAAAACCATTATCGTTTATTTTTTATTTGAGAACAGAGAAGGTGATTGCCTGATTGCCTGTGCTTAACTAGCATTACCTGTAGTCCTAATAGTTAATTAAATAATAATTTATTTGAGAGATATGGCAGTCTTGTAATGTTTCTCTACAGGGAGGAGGATCCTCATTGCATCGTAAAGAGCCAGCTTACTCTCATGCCACTCAACCACAGACTATGTGTGACGTGACAGTACGCTATAGAGGGCAGAGCTTTAAGGTATCGTATGAGAAGGAAGATAACCGTGATGAGGTCATGATATGTCAACAACACTGTGGAGGCGAGAATCTTACCGTGTTTCAAGGATGGGTTGAACCAGGAAGTAAGTTTTTAATTAGCTAGTTGTTATTATGGGATGTTTATAAAATTATTTATTTTAGCTTGATTCATATGCTTTGAAAATTGAAAATAATTTTGGTTGTGCATTTTTGTTTCTGCTCTTTCCACTGGGTGCTAACAACTACAAACTTGTGCCCTTTTAACTATTAATCAAAATTAATGCATGGCTATCCCATGCAATTAAAAAAACATTTATTTATTATTAGTTGTTTGTATTTACAAAGCAAAAGTAAAACCAATTTTAAGTAGGTAACAATTATAATTGTAAAATTCTTTTTTTGTTAGCTGATTGTGTGTTTACATCAAGACGCCACAGAGGCTACCCGTTTGGCATGACGTTCTATGTAAATCGAGTTCAAGTTCTGACAATCAGTGCCTGTTGCGAGTACAAATACAAACCAGGTGTCATCCTTGGTGGAAGGAGAGGTCATTTCAGATACGTCAGTGTAGAGGGCGCTTCACCATGTTACAAGTAAGCATTTATAGATAAAAACATTTTGAATCATTTTTCCGTTAGATAAAAAAAAATGTAAACAAAAACTGTAAACTCAAATTGTGTGTGTTTGTGTACAGTATAGCTTAGTAGTAGTATACATACCTACTGTAGTATTATCATGGTGCTAAAGGTCTAAACTAATTTCAAAATTTACTATGAACACATAGTTTTGTTTATGAGAAATTGCCAAGTTTCCATTCTATATCCCTCAGAAAAAAAGGAATTTCATGATATTACAGTGTTCACTAAGAAGTAGGAAAAAATATCCTTCCTTATAGAACATCAGTTTACAAAAAGAAATAATATTTGATTTATAACCTTTTTGCTAGATGTCTCGTTGAGGCTGAGCTGGCAAAACGCGAGAGAGACAGGTACAAAGGAACGCAGACCGAACTCCCTCCAGAAGAGCCTGAGTCTGAATTGGTGACTGATGCAAAATCAACGCAAGCTGACATTGAAGATGAGGAAAAGACAGAAGAGGGTGCAGGTGAGACAAATTATGATAGTGATTATGATAATGATAATGATTGGGAAGATTGTAATGATTAATTACAGTACCGGACAGAATTATTGCAGATTTTGAACGCATTCAACGCATTGTTAAAGTGTTGACAACGCGTTGAAACTGCGTTGTCCGTTGGCGTTGAAAGTGTTGAGTTCGTTGAACTGTTTATTCAACCAACACAATGTGTTGCGTTGAGTTTGCGTTGAAATAACGAACAATCGGATTCGTATGGTATTTACAGATTGCCAGTGTGTATTAGTAGTAGTAGTAGTAATAGTATAAAATACAGTATTACAAATATTTAAGAAAACAAACATAATGTGTATTTTTCCGCGGAAACCTAGCTTAATATATTACACTAGGCTAGGCCTACTACTAACGAGTAGGCCCCGTGTGTATATGAGCCGCGTCTGCCATCGCAGTTAAAAGTAGTGGTCATGTCCTTAATTACTGTGTGCCTATATTAACTGGAGTATTAAATACCAAAGTTAAGGCGGCGGTGAATCTTGGAGGCTAGGTCACATCGTAATTAATTATTTCCAAACTAAAAACTTCGCAGTACTGTACTACATTTTTCTCGATTTATAAAAACAACGTAGCCTACACCCGCCGCCATGGAAGGCAACAATACACCACCAACATAACGATCCAGCATGGTTGATCCAGCATGGTTGTCGTCTTTTTCACGCATGCTTTTCGTGACGTGAGGGACGAACTGATCGAAAGGTGAAGAGTTCATTCATTATGAAATAACGCGTAATTAAAAGGGAAAAAATCGTTTAGTTTTATTATTATCCATAAATATATCATTTATATCATGTATTATATTATAAATTAATTATTGTGATGCCTAACGTAACCCATGCAGAGAAAAGCGTTAAATATAATAACCAAGAAATAGGAATGACCAATTTGATGACAATAGGCAATGTTAGGCGTTTTCTTTAAAATCAAAACCTGTGCCATACCATATTATTCACGCCAAGGTGTAACCCACAAATATTTGAATAACCAAACAATTCAGAATAAAGAACCACTTTATTCTGATGCAAGACAATATATTATTACAGGCGAGGTTTAGGCGTTTTCTCTTTAACATACTATTGTTTTGTTTCTTAATATAATTATATTGGCCTCCTCCTGAAACGGTATGAATGGCATGGGAGTTGCGAGAATATGCGAGCGAACAGCCAACATTTTAATCAGTTTACAGTGTGATGCTTTTCAAAACGCGCAACGTTTTCAACGCGTTGAACGCTATGGGATTCAATTGTTTAACGTCGTCAATGAACGGTCAACGGGTTCAACACATTCAACACGCTCTATTGTTAACGTATTCAAAACGCTTTTTGTACTTAAAAATGTAATGTTGTTCGATTTATAAAGATTTAAATTGGTTCATGGGTGTCGGACACGTCAAATTTTTTAGTTCTTTCAAATTACATTACAACAAACAATGGGACAATTATAAAATAAAAACCAAAATAGAGAAACAATATTTTAACTTTATCTCTTGAATCTCGAACAGCTAAAAAATGTAGGCCTAAATAAAATTAATTACTTCGTCGTCATTAACGATCGTTAAATACGTCATAACACACGTGGTGTTTTTCTTGAGGAAACCAGGGTGGCGGCCTCGTGTGTTGATGTCAGTAATTTCCACGTTGTTTGATTTTACGACGTGAGATCGTGTTTTCCCCCGGAAGGCCTACAGTACAGTGTTAACTGTTAGACTTGGCATCGACCTTATTATTCGATGTTTTCCTTCACTAAACACTGGGAAATATCACTGTGTGTTTTATTTGGTAACTGTCCGTTCAATACTTAAAAATATATCTAAGCTTCATATATATTTTATTTATATTAAAATATCTGGTAGTGACTGCCGATAGGTATTTTGCCTGTTGTTGTTACTGATCGTTCAGGCGTGCAATCGGCCAGTCTAGTGCTGCAGCAGCTAGCGTTGAAATAACTAATTGTTTTACTTGACATGCTGATAATGACTTTCGTTGAATAAACAACTAAACGTTGAAAGCCGTTCAACGCAACGCAAACACAACGCAACGACAACGTGTTGAATGCGTTGGGATTTTTGCAATAATTCTGTCCTGTACTGTATACAAAATTAGCTTTTCTCTTTGATGCTTTGTCAGTTTTGTCTAAATTTCTTTATTTATGTTCACCCAGTAATTCAGTAGTTTCAGTAATGCTATGGAATATTTTGCTAACAGAACCCTTAATTGGTAATATTTGAAACCTTTACTAATCTACTTATAAAATTAGTAGCCCCTAGGAGTAGTGTGTAACCTGGTTTAATGTGAAAAAATGCTACATATTTAAATGTCATACAAATATCAGATTATTATATGTTTAATAAATGATTTAACAAATATTTAATATATATTACTGTCAGTGTCAGGTTGTATTAATGTATGTATATATTATGTATTACTGGTGTCTGTTGCATTCAATAATGGTAGCTATTTTTTAATAATAGCAGCTATTTTTTAATAATGGCAGGACATTTTATAGCATATTTTATGTTTCATAAAAATGCTGCTAGAAATCTATAGTTTGTTTTTATCCACATCTTACAAACTATTACATACAGTGAATGACTGCTGTTTGATGATTCTATTGCCGTGAACTATACTGAATGTAATAATTTATGAATTCAATGTCATACCTTTCATGTTAGCATCATAAGTCAAAATTACTATTGATTTCATCTTGATAATGGTAATTTCCATATTGTCAGGCTGCTGCTATGGTAACTGTCTTATAGGCTTTTGATTGGTAGATCACGTGATAGTATATTTGATATTATTGGTGCATACATTGTAAATGAGTTGAATTTTGCATTACTTTTTAAAATAATTCATTACTGTTACTTTTTTAGGTAGTTGAATATGTAACTCAGTAAATTATGAAAAAGGTTGACAGATACATGTGCATATAAAAACAGTTTAATAAAATTATTATATATCTTTATAAAAAATTAATATTCAATCTTCTATTCAAATTTTCATCAGAAACCACCACTAGCATTTTAATAGAACACTATCAGTTAAATAACAAAATGGAATGACTAAAATTAAACTCAACCATTTACACGAGATTACAAAATACTTGAATCCGCAAATATTATAATTTCTCTTTTCCGTACTAATAGTAAAAAATTATTACAATACAATCAATAATTAGGTTATAAATTATTAATCAATAATTACAATAGACATTTTCCTTACTGTTGTGTATGAAGTATTTATAGGTTACATTAATTTACGATGCAGAACAGTAATGTATGTGAGAGTGTGTCTCGTACTGTATTCAATGTTAGACTTATAATTGCAAGATCGGGAGTTTTAGTTGAATGCTTGATGCATTACTTGTTTTGAGATTATAAAACACAACTACGTTTTGTCTCTCTCTCTCTCTCCACCCATGTGTACAAATGAGTACCTGGTAAGATCAAAACACAACTGCGCTGATTACTAGCTGCTGCAACATTATGGAGGTTTCCATACGTTTTTGATACAAAATAAACAGGTTAATTAAGCGATATATTATAAGAATGTAAAATAACAGTAGTTATATTTCAAACGGTATTTTTTTTGTAGATATATCTTTCTCTCCTGATCTAAAATATTTAAAATATATTAACTCATGTTAATATCAGGTATTAAAAAAGTATTTATTACTGTAGGATATTGCTCACTGGCCCAACACAAGATTTGTATCTTCCCAGGCATCTACTCACTTCCTTTAATTCCCTTCTCTCATTTTAATTAGAATTCTTAATTTGTTTACACTTATTTGTTTAATATATTATATTGAAGGAAGAAAACAAAATTGTTCTGTTGAAATTAGACATATTTAGAATATAAAAATATATATATTTTCAATAATAAATCCATAGGCAAATTACTGAATAAATGACACATGCTGTGGGTGTCAATTAATATTTATTGTTGTTCGGTGATAGTTAATTTATCTGTCAGAATAATAAAGTTTGATATCATTGATGTTGCAGATTATTATGTTCTTTTGTGCATAATTTTATCTTCTTGATGACAAATACATAAAATAATTGCTTTAATATTATTCGCAGTAACTATAGCAACTTGGCTGCCTTAGGGCAATTTCATAATTCCACGCTTCTTGCACCGATATTAAAATACTAATTGCTGATTGGCTGGTTCACAAAGAAACGACACAATTGTATACAACTCTTTTTAATTTTTGTTTATTAATGACATAATTAATCGGTTTCTGGCTTTTGGAGTCTACCACCATCCACGCTATTATTCTGGTAATAAAGTCTAATAAATTGTAATATATATCATTTTATATAGGTATCTTATGAGGGCTCAAACTGTGTAGTGTGTTCACTGACATTGACAATGTATGAATTAGAATCAGCAAAAAATACATTTTTAAAACAAAATTTTATTATTTTTTATTTATGATACATTTAGACAAATTTATGAATGTGCTTATATTAGTAAACAGAGAATGGTTTTAAGAACCCTCTTTGGTAGATTGATCTTTGTGTTTTAATTAAGATTTTCATAGTCATTCTGTCTATAATTTGTATTTTCAATAACATTCAGTTTCATTGTATCAAATTAAAATAACATTATTCTGATACTTAATTTGAGTAGAAATTGTATGTTGCTATAGATACTAAATAAACAATTTTTCAAAGTTGCTTTTGAATATTAAGGCGATTTAGTGCGATATAAAATTGAATAGAAAAATATAAAAATCAATTTCTCTTTGTATACTTTTTTTATTGTCATGAACTATTTCCTTACAATTCATAATTTCTTTATTGTCAGTTTTTATGGTTTTTCACATAAAAATAGAATATAAATGTATATATTTTGTATGTTCATTTTTTGAAACACATTTTAGGTTAATAATGAATGCTATACTTTACAGCATATTTGAATAGAATTATATTACTCCATCCCAGTGAAATTGTGTGTGAATATAAAGCATATATATGGTATGGTAATGTAATAAATACCACTTCAGATTTTAGTTGTACTGTACATATGTTCAGGAAATTATTTCCCATCATCAGTGTTGAACTTTTCTGTATGATTTATGTATGATCATGAAGAAATGTATTTGTTTTACCCTGTAGTAACCTGTTTTATTTCCCATCATATTAAATTGTTATTGATTTCCTTTTTATGGAAAACAAGACATTTTTCTTGATGGTTTTTCAAAAACATGCTCAACATGGTTTGAAATTATGTTCATAACATTTCTAAATACTGATTTTTCTAATCTATCTTTTATTTCTGTTTCATATCTTGTAGTTGATGCAGGAACATCCTATGACAATGATGATGATTTTGAAAAAGATGAAGATGAAGAGAAAAAAGAAGCAGATGATCTGAAGGAGGATGAAAAAGATGATATCATAGAACAGGAACAGGCTGCTGAAGGTATTAATGGTTACCACCACAATGATTGTATTTGTCCTTTACCCTCTTATTATTGACAGGAACGTTTGCAAATAAAATGATAATAATAATTTCTAAAACAATATTTTTTCTGTAAATCACCCATTTTTATTGTTCAACCTACACATTGTCACATCTTAACAACTTAAAAATAAACATAACCTATTACCAAATGTTATTTAGAAATTGTTTTTTCCAGATGATTATGAGAATGAATTCTTTGAAGAAGAGGAAGTTAAAGAGACTTCGAATGAGAAAGAAAATTCTGACATTAAGAGTGAGAAAGAGACAGTGCAGGAAGATAATAAAACTGATGCAAGGAAAGATGAAATTACAAACACTTCAGATGCTGAGAGTAGAAGAAAGTCGTCAGAAGACGAACAAGATTCTAATAACAAACAACATACTTCTGATAATGACAGTACTATGGAGAAGTCTGATAGAGAAAGCATGAAACAGACATCTGATAGAGAAAGTGTAAAAGAGGCATCTGATAGAGAAAGCGTGAAAGAAATGTCTGATAGAGAAAGTATAAATGAGACATCTGATAGAGAAAGCGTAAAAGAGGCATCTGATAGAGAAAGTATTAAAGAGACATCTGATAATGAAAGCATTGAGGAAGCACCCGACAGTGAAATAAAACAACAGCGAGATAATGAAAAAGAGGAAACACTCAAAAGAAAAATTGATGAATCGGAAAATGATGAACCAAATGTAGAAGAAAAAAACACAAAAGAGAGCTCAGCAGATGAAGGAGAAAAAGATAATGAAGAAGCTGAAAGAAGAAGTACAATTTCTGATGAAGATGAGAAAAAAGATGAAGATAAAAGAAGTACTTCATCATACATAATTGAGAAAGAGAATTTTAGTCATGAAGGAGCAAGTAATAATGAAAACTTAAATCAAGAGAACATGGACGATGTACAGAGAGATGTGAGTAGTGATCAAGAATCAATGGCAGAAAAGCCAGTAGTGGTAAATTCTGAAAGTACCTCTAATAAGAATGATGAACAACTTGCGGAAGAGGAGTTTGATTATGCTGAAGAATCAGAACCTGGTTAGTATTAATTACATATAGATTAAAAAACTGATTTTCAACATATATTGTTAGTGTGTGTATATAAAATATACAACTAAATTTATTTGTTTTTCTACTTGTTGAGAATTCTAAGATTTATTTCAAATATGAATGTTATATGAAGTTATTTCTTCTGCTCTAAGGAAGCGTTCATCATAGTTGATTAATTATATAGCTATTTGTTCCATGTATTTTCAGAAAGTATAAAATCAGTCAGTGCAACCTCTGGTAGCGTCCATTCCGTAAAGGTTGAAGGTCGTAAAACATCTTTTGGACATTACAATTCAGAGGATGTTGTAGCTACAGACTCTGAAGAAGAAAGGGACAAAGATGATTCTAAGTCTGATGAGAACTCTGTAAAAGAACATAAAAATAAAATGCATTCTGATACAGAGGACAGAGAAAATGAAAGGAGCATAGAAAGTCATATAAAGGAAGAAGGTAAAGAGGAAAGGGATAAAGAAAGTATTGTTGTTAACAATGAACCAGAAAGCAGTCACAAAGTGAAGGATGACCATGACCAGGCCAATCATAGTGACAACGAAAATATTAAAGATGTTGCAAGCAATGGTGATGGTGGAGATACAAAGGAAGAGGATTTGACGGAACAAGCTGGAATTGGAAGACAACAGCAACAAGTTAAGACTATGAGTACAACAAATTCAGACAAAGAAAATGTAATGCATGAACAGCTTAATGGTGTACCTAATGAAGAATCTAAGCAAGATAATGCTGGAATACTAAATGAAAACAATGGGGAAGAACACAATGATGAAAAACATCAGGACGAAGAATCACCTCATGAATCAAAAGAAGAAAAGAAAGAAAGCGATAAAGGTATGTATACCATTTTACCAAAATTATTAACTTCTCAAATTACACGCTTTTATTATTCAGTAATTGTTCATTACTGGTACATAGTTTATGTACTGTATACTTAATATTTATATCATTTCAGAAGATGTGAAAGAACCAACATCAATGGGATCTGCCAGTAGTTTGAGAAGTAACACAGGAAGACAGAGTCCACCAGAGACTGCAGGACCCTCTGCCATAAGAGAATCTGAAACTGATGTTAAGAAGGATGGCCATTCAGAGCAGATGTCAACAGAAACACCTCATGTGACTGAGCCGGATACTGAGACTAAGGAACCAGTTATTGAAGAAAGTACAATAGTAGAGTCCAAGCAAAAGATCAGTGACAGACGGCCTAGCTCTGCTTCAAGCAGTGGAAGCTCTACTAGCAGCATAAGCAGCTCATCATCTGACTCTGATGCAGAGAAAAAGGAAGAGAAGGTGTGTTATTGTAACAAGTTATTTAAATTTGAAAGATAATAACTGGAATTGGAACATGACATGACATCATTTACACCTTACTTCAGCAACAATATCTTATGCCTAGATTATTGTTATATCAATTCAAATTGTGAATTTTCTTTTTTTCTAGACTCTGAATTTTAGTAAGAGCGACCTGTCTCCACGTGGTGCTCGTAAGGTTGCAAAGGCTCTTAAAAGGCCAGAGAGCAAGAACATTGAATCCTTAATGTAAGATATTTACTTTGCCTTGTATTAGTCATGTCTTTCCTGTAAATTATCTGATTTCATTCACAATCTATGCACCAGATTCTTCTTTATTCATTTTCGCATATATTTTCAAGTATGCTTATAATTTGTGCCATGCTCTGAGAACTGCTTTGTTTGTCTCCTGGCCTCCCACAATACAAAGTTGAACTTCATTATTAAATTGAATGTGGGTGACCTTATTTCACTATACAATAATCCTTTTTTTGATTTTCAAGTTTAAAATATGAATATATATATATAAAATGTTTTTATTACATAGATTGCGTGGAAACCCTATTGGCGACAGAGGTGTCAAAACGATCATAAGAGCATTGGCTGACCACCAAAAAGACCAAATAGAAGATGGAAAGAAGTCAAAGCTGTCAGAGGTTGATTTTACCGATTGTAAAATTGGCACATCAGGATTGGAGGAAATCTCAAAGTTCTTAAAGACCAATTCTGGTGTTGCAAACCTGAATGTAAGTGCCAATCCTGACATTGCCCTTGATGGATGGAAGCAATTAGCAGATGTTCTCCAGACTGATGCAAGCCTTAAGTCTCTGAGTGTCAGTGATTGTCAGATGGGAGGAGAGTCAAGTGCTTCACTTCTACAAGGACTTGTCGACAACGAGTCTTTGTTGGAGCTTAATATTGAAGGGAATAAACTATCCAGAGATGATGGCAGACATCTTTTGGATTTAGTGAAAGACAATGGAGTAATAACATCAATACAATTTGAGCGTGGCAATGACATAGAGCAACAAACTGGTTTGGAAATAAAGGAGATATTGGAGACGGGATCATTTGTACCATAATGTGTTGTGCTCTTTCTCTTGTGTACTTTAAATAGTTAATCTTGTATTTTAATTTAGTTTAGAAACCAGCTTTGGGTGTATACTCTTATAACATTACTGAATGGTTGGGGTTAAGTCTCTTGCTATAGAAGTTGTTTTAAGAGTTGATTGAATTCTTTAGTATACATACCTATTGTTTTGATATTTAAAACTGGATGCTTGCATTCCTTTTAGGAAGATAGATTACATTAATATACAAATAATGAATGTTTATAAGTGCAATGGTATGTGGAAGATGAAAGGCTATATTTTTCAAAACCTAAGCCAATTGAAAATAGAACAAATTTGCATCTTTCACTGAATGAAATTGTTTGTTCCATTGCACGAACATAAAACCTTCATTATTTGTTATATAACACACCTAAAGTAATAACAATAATGATTATTTCCTCAATTCTTTTTTAGCAATATAGATTAAAGTTGTCTTTCAGTGTAAATTGGACAATGTGTGATATAGAGTGTGAATATTTTGTGTGTGAATTTACTACAGATAAAAACTATATTTTAAAAATGCATTGTATATAATATTAATTTTAGATAAAAAACTACATTTCTGCAATAATTGTATAACCTTGATAATTTTAAATTCTAAATTACTATTTTTAATATTGGTTTTATCATTTGTGAATGTGTATTATGCAGGCTTGTAAACAGTTAGGCTTATAAAATGTATCAATTTTTAATGAGGATATAGATTGGGTTTTCAGCAGGATTAGACATTACGCTCAAAAACTGGTGATAGTCTACGAAATGTACCTAGTTACTAGTCTATTTTTCAGAACCCAAATCTGGGATCCAAGATCAGAAAAAGGTTAAGGGATAATAAATGATTTAAATAATAATAAATAAAATACAAGAAAACACTTCACCATTAGTTTAATAGCACTGATTTAATAGAATATAATCAATATTGTTTAGTTGTCTACACTTACTGGAACTGGTCTATGATTGAATCATCGATTATGCGGCAAAGCTTGAAGAAAGGCCAATAGAAGAGGTTGTAATCTCACTCTCCAGTTCAGGAAAGAGTGAGATGATTATAATCTCTCTTCATTTAAGGGAAACAGTCTCACTGTCAAGTTCAGAAAAGATCGCACCTGCTTCTTGGAAGATTGAAGTTGTACAGTAATCTCAATGTCCAGTTCAAAGAAAGATCCCACTCCCCATGGAAGAGTGAGGTAATCTCACTGTCCAGTTCAGGAAATATCTCACTCGCTTCATGGAAGATTGAAGTTGTAATCTCACTGTCCAGTTCAAGAAAATATCCCACTCCCTATGGAAGAGTGAGGTAATCTCACTGTCCAGTTTAAGGAAAGATCCCACTCACTCCCTACGGAAGAGTGAGGTAATCTCATTGTCCAGTTCAGGAAATATCTCACCCGCTTCATGGAAGAGTGAAGTTGTAATCTCACTGTCCAGTTCAAGGAAAGATCTCACTCCCCATGGAAAAGTGAGGTTGTAATCTCACTGTCCTGTTCAATGACAGATCTCATTCCCCATAGAATAGTACGGTTATACTCTCACTGTCAACTTCAGGGAAGATCTCAATCTGGGTTCTTTTTCAATCTTCCCACAGAAGAGCGAGGTTGCAATCTCACTTCCCAGTTCAAAAAAGATCTCACTCCCTATGGGAAAATTAGGTTGCAATCTCACTATTCCAATATGGATATAATTATGGTACGATGTACCAAGATTGACATTTATAGATGAATAATTGTAAATATAGATTTTGGACAAATACTGTATTATGTACTAATGAAAAATAAATGTGTAGATATCGGTGTAAATTAATGTTATCCCAAGCAAGTTAGTTTTTTTGTTTGCACACTACACATTCCAATGCGAATACATCTTTTTAAAATTCTGTTAAGAATTTTTAGATTGACGTCAAAATATAATCTGGTCAACATGATTTAGACAGACTTCGGATGTTTTACTTTGTAGTATCTCAATATCTAATGTGTTTTACATAGATATAATGTTATCGGGTGGCACACTTTCACATTTAAACATATATTGACTCTTGACAATCATGTTAAATTCACATTTTTAAATAAATTAAGCTATTTAAATTATGGTTTTCCTTTTTTGTTTTGTCTTTCGTGGGCTAGTCCCAGTTACACTGTAAGCCTAATGCATTTACGTTAATAACAGTTTGTATAACATTGTTCTTCTAATCAAATAGAAAGATTAAACGAGAACTTCCCTATTTCACGAAGTAATTGTAGCGGCAGCGAGTATGTGTATCTTTTATTTTATGTCTATATGCACATGTGGCCAAGGATTACCAAAAGTAAATTAATCACTGTCTGCCGGTGGTACTCCCCGTCATATAGGTGCTATTTTGTGAACTTGTTCACCGGAATGACCCCATATACTCGTCTCTGAAGATGAACAGAGTTCTTTAAAGTGCGCCGGATTATGACTGTATACACTGGACCTACGGTTTATAGTCCTTATCCAAGAAGACTTGTTCCACCACCAGAACTAGAAACGAGTCGGCCTCGAATCCATGCCGATATCTACCGCCATTCATAAAACATAGGGATCAAAGTTTAGTAAGTTTTCGTTTAATCTTTCTATTTTGTCTCGTAATACGTGGTTGCGAAATTACAGTCCGTGAGACCGTACCGCCGTGACAACTCCTATTCGTCAATAGTTTGAATGAAATGTCCGCAAATTTCATTTTCGGTAAATAAACATTCGATCACATCACAAATTGGAAAGGTACACACTTACGTCAGCAGCTCATTCAAGTGGTTGATTGAATAAAAACATAATGGTTTCTGGCATGTTAGTCCTAGATTCTAAAGGAAATCATTCAATACTAGAAACCGAATTCTTCTACAAACAAACTTTTAAATGTAGTACAGAATACTGATAATACGGTAATATTTTATTCATGATGAATATTCATTCATTTTATAAAAAAACAATTAACAATCATGAATCAAAATTCAACAATATTTAACACTTCGAAGTTAGCATACGTTTTTAATCAATTTAATAAACAAATGATGAATCTTGAGTTGAATGGGACAACATTATATTATTCAGACTCTTTCAACAAGGCGAATCCAAGTTCAGTAGGTAAGGTTTCAACGAATGAAATATTCTCCCCCGGTTAAAAAAAAACAAAACATTGTTTTATAGCACACCACTGTTCTAGAGTAAACTAAATTAATCTACTGCCGTCATCTTGAATTGGACATGGACTATTTGACTTTCAATAGTGGAGTAGAGCGGTTAAACTGCAAATAGTGATTTCAATCAATAGCTAACTAATGCATGGCACATGATACAAAATATATCAATCAAATGTAAAAGATGCCCTTATGCGCGTTACTAAATAATTTTCACACAGAAATCTAAAACAAAATGATCTTGTTTTCAAAGTATATCTTTTTAAAGATTATATTTTTAATCGAGAGTCATCCTCATATTATACAACTCCTTATAATAAGGTTCAGAGTCTTCAATAGACTTCTTAACATGTTCTGGGACATGCGCTTTACTGTGATCAGTGGCAATTCCGGAACTAAAACCTGTACTGTTAAATGCATTCTTTGAAGCTTCGGGGGAAAGTTCCATAAACATTTTGTGTCCTTCAGACATTTCCCATTTAACCTCACCGTTCTTTTCCCAATTCATCATATCTGGTTTAAATGGAACACCAACAGCTTCGCACCATTTCTTCATCATAGCTTCAGGATTGGCTAGTAGATCATCTCCATCGATGAGTATAACCTCTTGTTTAAGTTCGTCTCGAACATACTTTACCAGTTCAAGCATGGCATAAAATGGCGATCTAACACTATTTGCTGTTGTAGATGCAAATTGCTGGAATGAAGTTCCAGCGTGCTTCTTGGCATTTTCAAATAATAAGTGTTTAGAAATGTGAACTTTATGTGGACTTTTGATGAGGAAGGTATGTATATAACCTTTCGGTAAATACTCAAAGTTCCCGTAGATGACGTTAGATGCGTCTTTCGCAAAAACAATTGGAGCGTCGTAGTCGGCTTCAAGCTTCGCCTTAATCTTCTTAAAGGTAAAATCTTCTTCGATTGGTACGTTCATCTTCTTGGCGATATCAGTGCGTGCTTCTGGTCCAATAAAATTGCATGCCACGAACAGTTCACGAAAAGCTTTGACATCATCTCTATTGGAGATACATCGAAGGAACGCCGTTGAACCTGCGCGTGGTACGCACCACAACATTACACGTGTTTGCTTTTGCTCAGTAGCCATCTAATTTAAGAAAATCAACAAGTTCAAGTCAACTTAATAAACAACCTGTTTGATATAAAACAGTTTGGGCCTAATGTTTGTGTTAAATAACACTGCTGCGTTTAGTTTTTCACAACATGGATACCACGGTTTAAAACTTTCCCTTAATATAAGGGCAAAGAGTTCCAATTCGGAAAAAGAAAACAAATGCAGCCACGCTTCTGGTTTTGTTTTGAAATTTAGGCTACATTGGCTTGTTTAGTTGTTATTTTTTACTATCTAAATAATATTGCACACATACACTAAAAGTAATATTATAGTAGGGATGATCAATGGGAAATTACAGATTTATATTCTCAAATTTTCCAACCTCAATCCCAAAGAAGTGGAGCGAAGAATTTCATTTTTTTATTTCAGTTTAGTTATTATTTTGAACATTTTGACTTTATACACATTCATTTTAAGTGAAAGGGAAAGTAGGCCTACAGGTTCATCACCTCAAGTTTGGTGGCCAGTAAATCAGTTATTTTACATCCTTTATTTTAACCTTTTAAAATTTAGTAGCAGTTCTAAGAATGTTAGTGTAAGAGTGCAATTTCCGGGCAAGTAGCCCACACAGGTTCATACCCTCAAAGTTTTCCTATTTAATTTCTAAAGTTATATATTTACATGGCCAGAAGAATCAGTTATTAATTGTTTAAACAATCATTTATAATGGTAATAGTATCTGTAGGTACTGAGATTTTTAGTGAAAGGTTGCAACACTAAAATTAATTCCGCCACCCTAAGATGCGCACCTCCCCGTGGCTCGACAGTCTTATACTGTAGGTGTACGTCCCAGATCAAGAAATTCTTTAAAGATGTTTCAGATTTTTCAAAAAACATGAAAAAGGAAGATAATAAAATTAAATCAGACGTTGATAGGCCATTTTGTAGTTTTAATCAAGTTAATCACTTCCGTAGAAAAAAAAACCAGAAATAGAACCTTTTGGCTGGCAGTCAATTTGACTAACTTGATTTTTTTTCTTCAAGTAAATCCTTTTTTAAAAAAACAGTAACATGTCATATTTTCAGGGGAACAATATAAATGGAATCAAATTAGAATAAAAGCTTACAAAATCTGAACTGTAGAAACCTAGGCTGTAACATGCACATTTTATACTGTGAATAACTGCAATGGAACTCGGTCAAATTGTAATTGCACCAAAAAATGCTTAAGTGGGCCTATAAAACACTAACCTTATTTTTCAACGAATTATCTTGGACAGGTTACAGGTTACTCTAACGAATGTCAAGTACAGTTTGATTGAAATATAGTGCTTTATTTAATTTATAGGCCTATATTAAGTAAATATCCACGTGATTAGATACGTTCTTGAATTGAATCTGCAACGACCAGCAACTCTTTCGCCACTGATGATTATAATATCCAATGGTAGCATCGGTATTATGTTACGCTAAGTGACACTATAATTACAGTAATACGAGGTTTAGAATGATATAAATTAATTCCATTATACTTTTGAGTACCAGTAGGCAACCTCTAGTAATCAAGGTCGAACATTCACCCGTTTAGTCAAAATCAGTGATTCATAAAAAAATAGCACATGAATCCATGTGATTACATCTGGCTAAATATAGGTGGTCTAGGTGGCGACGATATTAGGCATACACTCGAAGTAAATGTGTGCAGTTACTGTTCATAGTGTATTTCTTTTTTATTTAAAATCCACAGGCTAGCACAGTTTGCATATTTAACTAAAAATAAAAGCTATGTTAGTGGTAAATATTAACATAATACAATAAAGCAAGAAATTTAAGCCACTGTATTAAGCGAAAACTATATTGAAAAACAGTAAAATAATAATCATTAGTACTACTAAATCATCACATTTAAGAATTGCATTTCTAAAATTAAATATCATATCAAAGAAAAGTAGTTATTCTATATTATGCCCATGAATACATTCATATATAAGCACTAGAGTATAATTTGATCAAATTAGCTTACAATTGTTTATTTATTTTCATCGAGAAAATTTGAGTAACGCGAGATTTATCGAACGAGGCTGTTGTGTGTTCCATTTACTGTTGTAAACCAGATGTACCAGAAGATGAAGATGTCAGAAAGTGTATTGAAGATTCTGAACCTTATTATAAAGAATTGTATAAAATGAGGATGACACTAGATTAGAAATGTGTCTCTAAAGATATAATACTGTGAAAACATTTAGTTTAGTTTATAATAATGCAGTTTAGAAAATTGTCCTGCTGTACAACAGGAAAAAGTCAGACTTGAAGAATATTGGGCGGGGGGGGGGGGGGCGTTGGTGGTCTTGTATGTTCCAAATGTCAGTTCAAGATTATCACGTCTGAATTAAGCAAAGGTACATTCTAAAGCTAATTTATATGAACTATAAAATTGTCTCATTGAACCCTTTCAATAAGTTGGGTAAGGCACCTTGTCATATTTGGGGAAATACAACAATGC
Organism: Antedon mediterranea; assembly: GCF_964355755.1. NCBI lineage: Eukaryota > Metazoa > Echinodermata > Crinoidea > Comatulida > Antedonidae > Antedon > Antedon mediterranea. The sequence continues at coordinate 33,312,997 of NC_092670.1, read as the reverse complement.
AAAGTCATCAATGAACATATTTTGGTTACACGGCCGATACATTTTTAGGTACGGTAGGGTCCTAAGCTTTTCATACATAGTACTTTTAAGAAAACAGATCGTTTTCTATATTGTATCCTTTCGCATCAGCCTTTTGTAGTCTTAACATAATAACGCCCATTTAATCCTCTGTCATTTGGCTGGTTTACTTTTGTATCATAGTATATTATTTAGATTTATAGCATGACTGAGTGTATACTTGCAATTTGATATGTTCCGTTCGGTATTAGTTCTACCTAATGGAAAAGTGATATCTAATGGTGATAATTAATTGTTCTAATGCACGTTTGAATGAGCAAAACTTGTTATTCATAATGTCTTTATAAACTATTGGTCCCGTTATATAAAGTCATCAGTAAACTGAATTATTCGCTTATTCGACCTGTATTAGTATATTGTCGTTACACAGGTACAGTAATCGCAGCAGCCGCAGCACCGAAGAGTTAATGTTAAGTTAAACCGTACTATTGAATTTCCAAGTTACCGGGTAACATGATGCATTGCGGTGAAATATTTGCTGGTCAAGGGTAATAATATCGAATATATTATTACACAGTATTGAATAACAATAATTAACTTCGCTAAGTTTTCCGTATATAAGCTCTGTTATTTTACATTCAATTACACTGATTGTCTGCTTGCCGTACGTCAGAGTAACCTGCCCAAGATATTTTATTAGCACTTGAGGTTAGTAATACAATTCAGTATTGATATGATATGACTATTTTTATTTATCCACGTATAAACTGATAAGTAGTGGTGGGTCCAGAATGTCTGAAACGATTTCTATTAGGTAGACTGGATGATGGCCACAGTAATTCTCCTTCGAGACAGGCTGACCCTACTAGGTCATTCTCAATTTGTAGCCTACCATAATGTATGTTAAAGACTTGTATTGGCGATTGTTCATGGTCACTGTCGATGATTCACCCTTTACAAATTCAGGCACCACTGTTCTACTTCTGTAGATACACTTAAAAAATTAGTACACTATATATATATATATACAGCATCTTGTATGCTTGTCGTCAACGTTTGGGGATGATAACGATTGTAAACAGATGAGTTGGTATCTCATCTTACAAAGATATATATATATATATATATATATATATATATATATATATATATATATATATATATAGACTATATACATTATTTTTATATAACTAAACACAAGGTTTCTTTATCTTAGATGGCTGCTGAGAAAAAACAAATACGTGTAATGTTGTGGTGCGTACCACGCGCAGGTTCAACTGCATTCCTTCGATGTATCTCCAATAGAGATGATGTCAAAGCTTTTCGTGAACTGTTCGTAGCATGCACTTTTTTTGGACCAGAGGCACGCCTTGATATCACCGGAAAAATGAACGTAGCAGTAGAAGAAGATTTAACCTTTAAGAAGGTTAAGGCGAAGCTTGAAGCCGACTACGACGCTCCAATTGTTTTCGCAAAAGACGGAGTGGAAGTTATTTACGGGAACTATGAATGTTTACCGACAGGTTATACACACACCTTCCTCATTAAAAGTCCACATAAAGTTCACATGTCCAAAAAATCACTATTTGAAAAGGCCATGAAGCAATTTGGAATTTCAGATGCAGGATATGACAAAGCATGTATTACATCTAATATTGGATCGCCATTTTATGAGATGCTAGAACTGGTAAAGTATGTTCGGGACGAACTCAAGCAAAATATTATATTAATCGATGGAGATGATTTGATAGCCAATCCTGAAGCTATGATGAAGAAATGGTGCGAGGCTGTTGGTGTTCCATTTAAACCAGATATGATGAATTGGGAACAGAACGGTGATATTAAATGGGAAATGTCTGAAGGACACAAAATGTTTATGAAACTTACCCCCGAAGCTTCAAAGAATGCGTTTAACAGTACTGGTTTTAGTACCCGAGTTGCCACTGATCATAGCAAAACGGATGTCCCAGAAGATGTCAGAAAGTGTATTGAAGATTCTGATCCTTTCTATAAAGATTTGTATAAAATGAGGATGACCCTAGATTAGAAATGTGTCTCTAAAGATATAATATTGTGAAAAAAGCTTAGAGAAGTTAGTTTATAATAATACAGTATAGAAAATGTTCCTGCTGTACATGAAAAATCAATGAACTTATGATTCTTATTACACCGAAACACTTTTTTTTGCGGTAGATGCCTAAACTTTTTATACAGAGTATATTATATATATTTGTTAATTACGTATCTACCTATACTAAAGGATGGTTTCTTGTCAACGTAAGGTTTGTCACGAAAAACGGATGTAAAAGTAATATAATAGTAAAATAGTTCTAATTCACATTTGAATGAGGTTTATTCATTAAAAGCAAGTCCTACTGTTTATAAACTATTGGTCTTGTCTAGTTATAGTTCATCATTTCAACTCATGAACTATTCTCCAAACTAATTAATCGCATGTTCTAACTTATTAAATTTCAACGTAGTACTAATTTTGTTTATGATTCATTATTGATTATCCTTTTAATTTATTTTGTTGATGAATAAAATAAGTCGGTAATGCTAGTTTGAAATTTGTTAACTGAATTTAAAGTCTGTTGCAGAAATTGGTTTTCCTGTAATCAACCATTTTTAGCCATAACACTGAAAGTAGCTGCTTATGTTAAATAAATTTGTATCTTTACAATTTTCTGTGAATTTACATGTTGTGATTGAATGTAGTCGTTTACAGAAAAAAAAAACATTTCTGGAAATAAATGGCATTTCAGATTGATTTGCAAAATATAATTTGGTCAACATGCTGGGTATTCGATCAAAAACGGTTTCACTTTCACTGAATTGATACAATGTTATTTAACGTTGTCATCTGGGTTCGACCTATGAACTTGAAAATAAAAGGCTAAAATCCTAAAATTAAAAACATTTGAAAATCGTGTTTACCTAATTCGCCTGTATAACGTTTAATACTTAGTAGTACTTGTTCCGTATCAATCTGCCTACAAAGTACATCATAGTACTGAAACTGCATTACTTCATGTAAATAACGATATCCTACGTGCAATGGATGATGGAAAGCTAACTGCTCTAGTATTATTAGACTTAAGTGCAGCATTTGATACGGTTGACCATCCCGTGTTGTTAAATAGACTCAGTACGTATATTGCTATTGAAGGAAAAGCACTTGATTGGTGTCGGTCATATTTGTAAAAAAAAGCCTCAACACGTGTATTGGTGATGCTATCTCAAAAGCATCTTTTTTAAACTTTTCGGTACCACAAGGATCTGTTCTTGGACCGCAATGGTTCACAATTTATTTACACCCAATACGGGATATCATTAGTAAATATGATCTGTACTATCTAAGTTTCTAAGATGATACTCAGATTTATATTTCTTTTAAACCCACAATGACACATAGTGACATTTCTTTGGAATTGCTCCAACATTTTATCCATGAATTACGTGTCTGGATGAAAAACAACTTTCTTAAATTAAATGATGAAAAAACAGAATATATTCTCATTGGATCAAAGCTGCAGTTGGAAAAACTGCCACCAAGTTTTATTTACATTGGTGAAACCCGAATAGACCCGGTTAGGCAGGTTAGAAATCTAGGAGTTGAAATGGATGCGGGTATGACTATGATTTCTCCTATCTCAAAAACTATTTCTACGTCGTCTTTTCACTTACGAAACATCCGAAGGATTCGAAAGTTTATTAATGAGGCAGCAGCTAAACAACTTGTTCATGCTTCTGTCACTTCACGACTGGATATGGGAAACTCATTGCTATATGGGCTACCACAAAAACAACTCCACAGGCTTCAGCTGATTCAAAATACAGCGGCACGAGTTGTTAAAAAACTACCAAGATATGCACACATATCAAATACCTTGGAAACTTTGCATTGGCTTCCTGTTGTTTTAAAATATTACTCTTTGTTTTTAAGTCTATTAATGGCATGGCTCCTGAATATATTTCTGACATGCTTAGGCTGTATGTTCCCAAACGGAATCTGCGTTCTAGTGATACGCTGCTTCTACATCAACCTAAGTCTCACCACTCATAGGGAGACAGAGCTTTCACCGTTACTGCTCGTCGTCTATGGAATGCTCTACCGAGCTCTATCAGATTTTGCAAAACTGTTGATACTTTTAAAAAATTATTAAAAACACATTTATTCATTAAGGCATATGGAAATCATAAGGTTTCTTAAAGTTCTAGAATTGTATAGTATAATTTTTCCTGACCAGCATTATCTTTGGGGTGCCTCTGTCTTGGTTGTTGTCTCTGAGCACCCGGTCGTCTGTGGCAAGGCAAATGTGTATCCTGCTCCTTTGTTTGGTCACCTAGGTAGGGGTCCGGGACCGCGACAGAACAAGAGCGGATGGGGACCCTCCAAAGAAATTGCATTTATTTGTTTTTATTTTTTTTTTATGCGCCTTGAGCACTCTTGAGTGGTATGTGCGCTATAAAAATCCTGTTATTATTATTGTTATTATTATAATAAAAATGACATATTCAACAACATAATGTTTAAGAATTATTTTCAAGAGGACAATATATCTTTAAGTTTGATAGAAAACTAGTATTAGAAGGCATACCCGTCTTCGACGGGAGAGAGTCCTCCTTTAAAAAACACAGATTTCAACTGAGAAAACTTTACAAACGCAAAGTATATGCAAGAGTTAAAACACTTTTCCTATGTTTTAAATTCATTGATACGCACAAGATTAAAAAAATTTTTTAACACATAACACCTATCATAGACTTTTATAGTGTGCAAATTAAAAATAATTATACAATAACATTTGAAGTAGGCCTACCAACAACAGTAAGTCCACTACTATATATGAATTCGTTTAAAAAACAATATTGCTAGAACATTGAGTTTTGAAAACGGCCGTAGATATGCAAATATTAAATATTAGTATTATTTAAATTAATGATTAGCATACAGTACAAACACATTTTTCCTTCCTTACTGTGGTAACTCGATATTAAAATAGCCTTTGATCCAGAGGTTTTTTGTTTGTGTTATTTTATAAGTCATGTATATTTAGTTTACCAACTGGTTATAATAGCTCATGACCATATCCGATGGATGTTGAATTCAAGACAGATCTGATTTGCGGGCATAGCGGAAAACTGTTTGTGTTTCCCTTTATATTATATATACTGTATATCCTTTCAGCAGCTGCGTCTGGAATGGCGTGCAATAATTAGTGAATGATTAAAGGTTATATGTCAACTCGGCTTCGCCTTGTTGAAATATAACCTTTCATCATTCACCTCATGTCATTATCTGTACCATTACACTCATAAACATTCATTATTTGTATACTATTACACAGAAACATTTATTGGCCGTTCATCTCTTGTTAATATGTTGAAGAGGTTGTCTACGGCACCTAACGTTGACGCGCAACAAGCAGGTTTGATTTCACGCAGGCGGTGGCAAACACAATTATTGGAAGGGCATGTCCTTATGTTGGTTACGTCGGTTGCGTTGCGTTGCGTCGCTAGTGGGAACCAAGCTTTAACACTGTGTGCTACTATACCCATATTTGGTTGTACTTGCACACAGTGATAATGAATATCATACGATTAAAATCAGTGACAAGTTTAGCATTATGCGCTATACTATACCCATTTTGGTTGTACTTGCGCACACTGATAATTAATAGGATACGATTAAAATCAGTGACAAGTTTAGCATTATGCGCTATACTATACCCATTTTGGTTGTACTTGCGCACAGTGATAATGAATAGGATACGATTAAAATCAGGAAAAGTTTTGAAACTATTGCAATTTGTTTTGAGTCAATCCACAAATTGCCTGTAGTTAATGCAACTATTTGACCTTTGACAGTTACACTTACATCAAATTTAAAACACAATGTACAAAAACAATGATTCATGAAGATGACGATGAATTTATTATGAACTTATTAGTTAACTTTATTTATTTACATCAAACATCATACTTCTCTTTAAAAAACCTAACTCGTCTTTCCTTGAAAGCGAGATACAATACAAATACAAAATATATCATTTTAAAATTATGTATCAACAATTATCAATTTGATACGTTCTAGCGAGGCTTTTGAATTAATTTATATTTTGAGTTATAATTTATTCTGTATGAAAAGCTAATGCCTCTAACGCACAAAAAGTGCTTCGGTGTAAACAGAATCATAAGTTCATTACTTTTTCTTGTACAGCAGGATGATTTTCCTACTGTATTATTATAAACTAACTGAAGATTTTATTCACAATTTTATATCTTTAGAGACACATTTCTAATCTAGGCTAATCCTCATTTTATACAACTCTTTATAATAAGGTTCAGAATCTTCAATACACTTTCTTACGTCTTCTGGGACATCTGTTTTACTATGATCAGTGGCAACTCGAGTACTAAAACCAGTACTGTTAAACGCATTCTTTGAAGCTTCTGGGAAAATGTTCATAAACATTTTGTGTCCTTCAGACATTTCCCACTTAATCTCACCGTCTTTTTCCCACTTCATCATATCTGGTTTAAATGGAACACCAACAGCCTCGCACCATTTCTTCATCATAGCTTCAGGATTGGTTATTAGATCATCACCGTCGAGGAGGATGACCTCTTGTTTAAGCACATCACGGACATACTTTACAAGCTCTAGCATCTCATAGAAAGGTGACCCAGAAATGTTGTTTTTATTAGAGTCTTTGTAAATTGCACCTTCATTTCCAAAGCACTTTTTCGCATTTTCGAATATTGCATTTTTAGACATATGAATTTTGTGTGGACTTTTAATCAGGAACGTGTGCGTGTATCCTTTCGGCAATGCTTCGTAGTTACCATAGATTGATGCAGCTCCGTCTTTTGCGAAAATAATTGGTGCGTCGTATTCAGCTTCCAGCTTCCTTTGAACTTTCTGATAAGTAAAGTCGTCTTCTACTTGAGCGTTTAGTTGATCAGCAATACAACTTTTTGAATCTGGTCCAAAGAAAGAACATGCTACGAACATTTCACGAAATGCTTTGACATCATCTCGATTGGACATGCAGCGAATGAACGCCGTTGAACCTGAGCGTGGTACGCACCACAGCATCACACGTACTTGCTTTTTATCCGCCATCTAAATCAAGATAAAAGAATAATATATACGAATTACCTTATTTTGTCAAATTATTACCGGACTGCACGTAGAATTCGACTTTGGAGGGTCTCAATGGGAGCACACTCACTTTCTGAAAAATGTAGCAGCGTACGTTCAAGGTTAAAGACGTTTTCATGTCGTTTTTTAATTTTATGGAAGTGAAAATCAAGAAAACTTACCTTAGGATTCGATATTTAACTACAGCAAATTTACGTGATGTGAAGTACGGAAACTCAAGAGTCTGATTGCAAAATATCCCCAAAAAATGTAAGCTTACGTATATATAGTATCCGCTACTACCAGTATAAACTTTCGTCCGTAACCGATCCGGAAATTTGAACACCATTTAACGTTATTGACATCATAGATAAGACAAAAATCGCTCCTTGGCCTTCATGCATTGGTGTACTGTGTCATTGTCTCCAAATCTAAGAACAGTCATCATTGATAACATATGAATTCTTAAAAGTGGTATTTTTTCCGAATGGTATCATACAAGGAAAGATAACCATCACAGGGCAGTTTTCAAATGTAGGCCTACAATTCTGGTCATTTTGATACCCCGCAAATTTTCAAACATTTGTATAACAAACGAACTAAAAGCTCTCTTTTACCACATGTTTTAGGCTGATTAATGCTTTTTAGTCGCGTGCAACGCGACTCTACAGCTCACTATGTCGGTCGGTTGGTTGGTTGGTCGGTTCGTCGGTCGGTCGGTAAAAACTAACTTGTATATGACCTTATCTTGATATCCGTTTAATCTAGCTAAGTCAATTTTTCACAGTATATTCCTTATGGCCAGGAATCGATATGGTTATGTTTTCTTGACTTATAACTTTTCAACTCGGAATTACGTTATACGAGCACGTCTAAAGAAACATTTTTAAACATGTTCAGCAATTTCGGTCAGTTAGTAGGTTGGTCGGTCGGTTGGTCGGTCGGTAAACACTAACTTGACCACGCGACTGCAGTCATCTATATGGCCTTGTTTAAAAGGATACAAAAGTAACTTAAATAAAGAAAATAAAATGAATTTACAAAGGTGAACTGAATATTTTTTCCAATGATACCTTCATGGTACTATTTCGATATTACTTTTGGTTTTTATACACGACGTAGACTTATAATGTAGTGTTGTGTTTTCTTTTACCAGTTTTCTTTGTATGTTTAAAACCTCTGATATAGCGAGCCGTTACTCTGTCTGACCGAATAATAGTACTGAAATCTAAAATAGAAATATGTGGTAATGTTGATACAACATATTGTTTATATCCAGTCTCGATTTCGATAGGGTTTCCATGCAACGTCAAACTTCGCAGATTTGTCAGATGAGTCAACTTGTCAATTTCGTCCAGATTTTCAATACTGTTACCGTGCAAATACAAAATATTTAAGTTTTTAAACACGAGTACAACTCCATCAACAGAGCTAAGGTAGTTAAACGACAGATCAAGCCACATCAGTGCCTCTGGCTGGTGCATCGCACGGGAAACAAACGCATCTAATCCGTCCCAATTTGCGAGTAAATTGTTATTCAGTTTCATAGTTGCACTGTGATATCTTCCGTCTTTGTCCCGTTTAAGTTTTTTCACTCCATCTCTTGGGTATTCGACATTAAGAATTTCGGTGCTAATTGCATTCAAACTTTTAAATGAGTAGTCAATTGGTGCTGCCACGAACACAGAATTCTTTAAGTTAGATTTGAAGGTTTTATTTGGTTCATGTTTCGACTCCATTACTCCTGGTGGAAAAAGTTATAACATTTATTTATGTTTTTTTTAAAAAATAAATTATATAAATAAATAAAAACAATAATCAACCAATTCATTCGAACCTTGCGCTTCTTTTGCCACACGACACAACAGCATTAAAGAACATGTCACAATGACATGATGCAGTAGCCTACATTCATATTAACAGTTATTTAAATATTTCATGTTTTGTTTTGAAGTTTTGAAACATTATAGGGCACATCATTTAGTTTTTTCTTTTTGTGGCATGCACCACTTTTTTTCAATTTTATTCAATAATACCATGTATATGATGCATAATAAAATTATTGTACATGATTAATTTAGAATTATAATCCTTTACTTATTTATTGACATTAATCATAATATTTTTTTTCATTTTTAATGTTTCAAGAGAAATTATAGAAGTGTAAAAAATAGGCATCTACAAAATTTAATATAAATAACTGTACTGTAAAAGTCCGCATGTATAATGAAACTGTACATCATGTATCCATACACACAAATCCATACATTTATTATAATTATTAATATTAATTAACTATTTCATTGAGTTATTTTTATTTTACAAGGTTTTAAAAGATCATTACTTTAAATGCACATAACATATTATTTCTCGCAATACTCAAGGATTGCTAGAGAAGAGAGAGTTAACTGACCATTGGGTAAGGGCATTCTTTGGTTATCATTACTTAGACTGAATTACACGTTGTATTGATGTTTCAATTACCAATTGACATTGTTGCTTCATGACACAGATAACTGATCATCATCATAATCATGTTTTCTAAATTAATATGGTAACACCAAAACGCAATTATTTCTGTTTTTATTTAAATTTCTATAAAAATAGAAACCATTTCATCCTAAAATTAGATGAAATGAAAAAGGTATGGAACAAGAATTAAATAACATTGAATAAGATAGGAATATTCGACTGATTATATTAGATTATAATTGAACAATATAAAAATTGTTATTGTGCATGCAATAAGGTAGGCCTAATGGTCTCGATTGCACAATTAGGGTAATTATAATATTGTATTTCTTCCTATTTATTCTGAAAAGACCAATAAAAGTTACAATACGTTTTTCAGCGGGCTCCAGTAGACCTAAATAGCGGTTTGATTACAGTTAACAACTAAAGATATTAAATAATCATACCGGTAGACAAGTTACAATGATAAAACAAAAAAAGTGTGTCACGCATAGACTTGCACGAGGAGCCTATTCCTCGAGAACTGACGTCACTCGAAAACGGACGCAGGAATTTCACTTGCTAATGTATTCAAATGCAATCGGAAAAGTGGATTTATTTAGAGCTCTAGCAAATTATCGTCTAATAACGATACTGTATTTTGATACATAGGAAATGTAGGCATATTTGATTATTAATTACCCTATTTAGGCCTACACAATTTTATCTCCCCATACATTATAATGATGGAAAACCTATTTGATTGATAGTCACTAATCATTGTTCCAAATATTAAGGGTTAGGCCTACAATAGCATGACAAGTGTATGTTATATTTAGACTACAAAGGACAAAACTGTTAAAGCCAATAAAAAATAATTTTCAATGTAGGCCTAACTTGAAAAAAAAAAACCTAAAATGAAACTTACCTGAGACGTTTGGCAATTAAATTAACTGTATCTAGTGTGTTTATTGTCTGCCTGACAGCAATCTATGGTTCTTTCTTACAAATCTACAATCAATTCTTCGTCACCGTGTCTGGTTGCTATGCAGGGGAGAAGTTCATTTCCTCTCAGATCTTTAACATAACAATAATAAGAAAAAATCTATTTCAACAAAATAATGTAGTGCAGTAAACATACGTTGCGTGGACAACCACATGTAATTAACGAGTAAATTAAAAATAAACCTACAAAAATATAACCAAAAATGCGATTATATACAGAATGTTTGTTGTCGTTGAGTTATAGATGCCAAGGAAGACCTTATTGAGACTGTCAAGTAGGTTGTACAGGGATCGCAAATCTGTTTTCACAAACGACTTAAGTGTACAGATCAATTAGTAAATATTTGAATTAATTTGGATAACAATATTAAGATCTTATAGTCTCGCGTTCTTTATTGAAGAATTCAAGGGCGTAAGACTAACTTCACTCTTTAGATAGAGCCCTTGATAAAGTTGGCTTCAGGCTTATAGTCATTATCTAAAAAATAAATAATCATTTGATTGATCAAGGGATGATGCCAACGATTTTTTTGCTGAAGAATATGTTAATTATGATAAATTAACACATGTGAATGTATTTGTATCATGATTTTTACCAACGTTGGATAATATTTGGTAAAAATCAATTTATTACTTGACACTGTATAATATATAATGTATAAATAATAATGTCTATGAAATTTTGACAATGCATTTTGTATCTTTATCAACATCAATTTGCCAACTTCAGAATTGTGTAGAAGAATATGTTAATTAAGATAAATTAACACCTTCTTGTGAATGTATTTATACCCGAGTTGGATAAGTACGTCTATTTTGTTAAAAATCAATTGTATCAACTATCATCATTATATTTATTGCTTGACAATGCATACTTTTATGACATTTTGTATCGTTATCTATCCTTTTGTTACATGATTTTAAATTTAAAAAAAGGGGGAGGATACCCTTTACTTTATATATGCCGTTTCGTAACATTGTTAAGGAACATAACACGCAAAAATTGAAGTATATTCATGATGAAGGGAACGGGATAAGAAGTTGGAAAGAGGCCGATTTGAATGGAGTGTAGGCCTAGTGCTTTATCAAGGAACAACATATTTTCTATATTTGTCTGTTCTGATGAAACTTAGGAGTTTTCTGCTAATTGCTGTCTTCTAGTATATTACCAGTACAGTACTGAAATTCAAACAAATTGTCGCCAATATACATGCGTAACAGGTGTTGTGGTTGTAACTGAATGTAATGCACATGCTGTACTATTGTCGCATATTATTATATATATATTTTTTTTTATTTCATACTCATCCAACAGCGAGTAACCCGCCAATTACAGGATGGATAAACTATTTAATAATTTCACAAGACAAACATATACACAAGATGCTCTACATAAACAAAGACTTATTATTAAGTCTTTGGGAGTGGAGTTGTAAATTGTCATGAGAAAAAAAACCCTGACATGACAGGACTTGAACCCAGGACCCTTAGATTGGTAGCCAAGCATCATAACCACCAAGCCACAGCTCCACTCCAGATTGTGAGACATTTCTATACATTAATCAAACAACCTGTAAGTAGCTGACCAATAATTACAAATTAAAAACGAAGGAAATGAGATATCGTACACGATGACATAAATCAATATTAATATCGATGTTATATCTTTATCTATCTATCAGTAGCCTACCGTGTTGTATAATATAGACTCAGAGACCAACACTAGTATTAAAACATAGCAGGCCTAGATCATCTGATGCCGTCTTGTACAAAAGTACAGCTCTAAATTAATTATTGTAAAAATGTGTGTAATTGGTGTGGTAATTTACTTCAGGGTATTACAATCTCTGCAACGATTTATTATTTTTGCGTTACACTTCAATTGTCTCATTTTTATAATCCGTTATGGAAAGTAGGCTTAATCGATCACGTTTGGTATTGATTTATGGCTGGTTGATACCGGAGCCACAGTAAAAGTTGGAACATTTGTTAAAATATTACGTTAATTTGACTCTTGTTGGCGGCGCGGGCGGCGATTTTTTTTTTCGTACATAAGTTGGGGACCCCCTCATGAAACGTCACAAAATCAACATGAATAATTCATCAGTTAAATTTTCTTGTTCCGTGTGCACCCAAGCGTATAGCAACAAGAAGTGATTACACAAGTGCGGTACGATTCTAGGCCTATCTCCGCTGTTGAAGAATAGCGTTTTGTGTGGATTGTCGAAATAATCGGCCTTTAGTTTATGGTGTTTTTAATATAATTTATTACTAAAGAATTACATGTTAAAATTATAGTTTCTATTAATACTATTAGGCCTAATTATTAGTCTCTAAACCCATGTCTATTCTAGTATAGTAGTAGCTGTGTGGATGTGTGTGACGTGTGTGTGTGTTAGGTATGACCAAAGATAGTTACACTATCTTTGGTAATAGTTACACTATCTTTGGTATGACACAATCCGAGTAATAAGTCAGCACAATTAAACAATAAACATTACACAACAATACATTTTTTATTCTCGTGGGTCAAATCTTCCCATCTCATGTGTTCATATACGCGCATTTTTAAAGTTCCTTTGAGTACATTGCATATTGTTTGATAATTGATAGCAGAATTAAAAAAATACAGTACACAAATTATACACACTCTTTATTCTTGTGGGTCTAAGCTTTCTTTGGGCTATGTCCAAGAACACTTGGGTGCACACGGAACAACAACTGCGATACGATTCTTTCTACAATAATAGGCCTAGGATTCTAGGTCAATTCACGTGATTGCCTTCGCGCACTCTATTCTTCACACACACGTCCACTATGCAAAATGTGTCGAGGCTAATCAACAGCTAGGCAAAACATTAAACTAAGTAGTAATTGGACATAGCCCAAAGACACAAGTCACACACACCGTACCCACACAGCTACTACTAGAATATACAGGGGTTTAGAGACTAGTAATTAGGCCTAATAGTATCAATAGAAACTATAATTTTAACACGTAATTCTTTAGTAATAAACTATATTAAAAACACCATAAACTAAAGGCTGATTATTTCGACAATCCACACAAAACTCCGCTATTCTATTATGAAATCGCACGCCGCAACAACAGCGGAGATAGGCCTAGAGAATCGTACCGCACTTGTGTAATCACTTCTTGTTGCTATACGCTTGGGTGCACACGGAACAAGAAAATTTAACTGATGAATTATTCATGTTTATTTTGTGACGTTTCATGATGGGGTCCCCAACTTATGTACGAAAAAAAAAATCGCGCGCGGGCGGAGGAGTGAAAAAAAAGTAATGAAACGCTGAGGGCGCTCATAATCAAAACATCAGATAAATCATGGACAGGGAGTTTTAGTACTGTGAAATTAAAGTAGACGTGGAATCTGGGCAGTAATTGTTTAAAAGTCGACATGAAACCGACTCTGGTTTACAAAAGGTACATTTTTTAGTTAGTCCTAGGCCTAAGCTCTACTAAGTCTAGGCCCAGGCCTAGCCTAGGCTATGCTAGTCTAGATAGCCTCTAGCCTACGTAATAATAAAGTGGCTAGCTAGGGCCTAGCCTAGCCTACTACTCTAGGCCTAGGCCTAGCTAGGCTACTACTAGCCTAGAGGGCCTAGCCTGGCCTAGGCTAGTAGTACAGTAGGCCTAGTTAGTAGTAAGTAGCCTCTTACTAGGCCTAGTTACTAGGCCTAGGCCTAGTAGGAGTAGTAGGCCAGGCATGCATGATGATTATCTTATTTTAACATCATAGCCTGCTCCAGTTTAGAGACCTTTTTAATACTTGATTTTTAATGAGACATACAGTGTATGATGAAATATTTTTCTTTTATTATACTATAGGAAATAAAGATGCTGGAATCATATGTGTCACCATTTCTCCTGGGATACATAAATAAATATATCAAGAACCTGAAGCCAGAAGATCTGCAGCTCTCGCTATGGGGAGGCGACCTGGTACTGAACCACCTAGATCTACGTTTGGACACCCTAGAAAAGGAGCTAAACCTGCCTTTGACATTTGTCAGTGGACACATCCATGAGCTGCGTATTCATGTGCCATGGTCGCGACTTGGTTCAGAACCAGTGGTAGTTTCAATCAACACGATAGATATCAGCTTAAAGTTACGAGATTCTGAATTGTCCGATCATGACAGTGACACATCTAGCAGTACGTCAAAGTCAAAATCAGTATCTGAAGTCAAATCACCCAAACGTCAGTCACATGGGAGCGAGGAAATGCCACCTGGTTACGTACAGTCGTTGATGAATCGCATAATTAATAACGTTCAAATTGTCGTCAACAATCTCATTTTAAAGTACACAGAAGGAGATATTGTGTTATCTATTAATATTAAGTCTTTAGAATCTTTTGGTGCAAATCAACACTGGGAGCAACAATTTGTAGACGTAGCGTTACCAGATTTAGTCTTGCGAAGAATTGTTCAAGTGTCTGATTTAACAGTATGTCTTGACAAACGTAACGCAAGCGGAAAGATTGAGAACTATCAAGAACCGGTAGTTTATCGCTGTCAATTGGACATTCGAATACTTTCGACGTATGCACACTTGAACTCGAAGCGTGCGACTGCTGTCAAGTTGAGTTTAAAATGCGATGAACTGAACATGTCGTTAAATGATACGCAGCTTCCAATGTTCATACGTATTGTTCAGTTGGTGTTGGCGCTTTATTACGGTGATATTGACTTACCCGGTGATGAGGACAATGAAGGTTTGATAAATGAAAACATTACAACAGATACAGTGGCTAATGTTGGTTAGTTAACCAAATTAATTTGTAGTATGTTTGTAGTTTTTAATAGTGGCAGTATCGGGTGCTGTATAGACAAACAGAGTTGGGATCCACCAGGAGCATTTTAAAATCAGCACTGCTTACTCTTATGGTAGCCCCTGCATCTAGTATCTGCTTCAGACTCCTATGGTAGCCCCTGCATCTAGTATCTGCTTCAGACTCCTATGGTAGCCCCTGCATCTAGTATCTGCTTCAGACTCCTATGGTAGCCCCTGCATCTAGTATCTGCTTCAGACTCCTATGGTAGCCCCTGCATCTAGTATCTGCTTCAGACTCTTATGGTAGCCCCTGCATCTAGTATCTGCTTCAGACTCTTATGGTAGCCCCTGCATCTAGTATCTGCTTCAGACTCTTATGGTAGCCCCTGCATCTAGTATCTGCTTCAGATTATTGGCTATGCCTTTTCTCTGGTAGAAGTGGGCACTGGACGAGAGAAGCCCTTGATCAATGATAGGACAACCAAGGTGCTTTAAACAGTCCTGACTTAATTTCATCCATCATACAAATTATTCAAGTTCAGATGAATGTAAAGCTCTGTGTAGACTATCAAACTTTATCTTACAAAACAATTTGATGTGCCCATATAGACATGATGATTTCATACACTACCATATAATTTGTGCACATCACAATTTTTTTGTTAAACCTCGTTTATAATAAATAGTAGACCTATACAAATGAATGTTTAATTTGAATTTTACTAACTGTAAATATTTTCATAGGTTGACAGGTTCTATTTTATGATACGATACACAGACCAGTGTACGATATTGCAAAACAAACTTGTATCTATTAGTAAAATATATGGTTAACTGGGAATATAAGTGAAGTTCATTACTATGTGGTGTATCGCAAACTTAATAACAACTTACTTAATCTGACCACAACACATTTGAAGTAACCTGTTTTCAAAGTGAATATTAGAACTCTATTAAATATGTACTATACTGTAATGGAAGTGTCTTCATTTAAATTATTTATTATCTGATATATTTTAGATGCAGTTTCCTCAGAAGATGATCAAAGTCAGCACCAACCTGGGTGGATGGCATGGGCCTGGTCATATGTTCCAGAAATCATTTCCTACGAGGATGATGAAGAGCTTGAAGGTGATGTTGGAACATCTAGAAAACCAGCTAATACCACCCTCTCGGTTGGCATGTACTGTTCTACGGCTTCCATCACATTTAAGGTATTGAATACAATAGCATAAATGCTAACTTTCACAATCTTACAACAATACGCTGAGCTCGCATTGCCAAGATAGGAACTCGTAACAGACCTCAGATCTTATGTCTGGCTGCGACAAATACCAACAGTACTATGTACATATTATTCTTCGCAGTGTCAAACAGTTAAGGAAGCCAATTGGCCAATCCAAAAGTTTTAAGGGATGTAGAATTGATAGTGTCGCAGCCACAGATAAACCCTTTAATCTCCGGAGCTCAGTATCCTGTTCTTGGATTACCATGGTTTACTTATTTTCCTCCAAGACCACAGCCAAGAGCCAGGAATTCTTTTTCTCACAGAAAAGGAGAAATCATGACATACTAATTTGGCCTACTACCACTTTACTTTCTGTACTTTTAGGAAGTTTCAGGAATACTGTTTTTTTCCATACATGCAGACAATTTAACTTGTTTAATATAATATTGTAATGAATTTTCTACAGTATTTTTTATGCCAGTTTTGAATGGAAAAATAAAGAATAACAATATAAAATAAGTTTTTATTACCAAACATGCATTACTTTTACCTTACAAGTATTAATAAAAATAATTATATTTCAGATGACAGAATATACTGCAAATAGATCATTTTATGGACCATGTAAACCAACGTTTAAACCATACTTAAAATTACATTTAAATGGTGCAACTCTGGAAGTCCTTTTACATGGCCTGTTGTTCTTCAATGTACAAATAGCATTTAGTGAGATACAATTGAATGGTATTGGAGACTGCACATGTGGATTCGATGAAACGTTTCAAGATTATATTGAGACTCATAGCATTAAACCACAGGTAGATACGTTTTTGTTTAGTATGTGAAGACAGAAAGCAATTTATTGTCATTTGGACAGGCTTCCAGACAAGGAACTACTGTAATAATGAGCTTAGGACAGACGTCCCTACTTTGAAAAATTAAATATCGGGAGAGTTTTATGAAACTATAGAGGGTGCTATAATAATAAATTAAACCATAGGAGGCGCTGTGAAAAAACCTAAAGATAATAATTGGGATTTTACTTTATAATTGTAAACAAAGGCAGGAAATGCGGCGCCAACTCACTAAGTTCCTTTACACACACAAAGCAATATTATACAGATATTGACTGCTTAGAGGTTAAATATAAGATTAGACATCCCCGAGGGAATGATATGATGTTCGAGGGAATATATAATTCCCAAGAACTTAATATCATTCCCAAGGGGATGTCTAATCTTATATTTTACCGATATAAAAGGCGATATCTGTTATATTACATAGCCAACAATAAGTAGAATATCTTTTGGGTTGGGTAGCTAGGCAAGGCCTCCTTTTTGTATTGTATGTAAACAAGCTGCCCAGACACCTTACCTTGCGAAGAATAATATACAGATAATTACTAATTAATGATTCCTTGGCAATAAAATATTCAGTAGCCTAGGTCGTTTAAATAATAACAGAAGAATTTCCATCAATAAGCCTACATTAATAATAATAATGTTATCAGGTAGGCTAGGCCAAATAAATAATAATTCGTCTTCTTCAAGCCGAATCACCGGATGTTCAGTGTGTCGCGCGCATACTGGTTACTACTGTGAGTATTAACCAATCACAAACGGTGTTTCATCACATCTAGGGAGGACTAAAAATAAATGAGGGCGCTATGTATGCATAGTTTAAATAGTTTAGATGATTAATTTCTTCAAGCAAGTTCCGTTGCGCAGCGCATGAAGCGTTGTCTTGTGATAGAGTGACAATTTCATTGCGAGTTCAAGACCCAGTAGATGACTTTTATTTATTTATCGGCAAACGTGAGTGTTACCATACGAAAATTACACAGTCAATATCATCGTACTCGAGAATTTATTTGATTTATGACAGGGACCCGATAATTACGCGAAAATTACTCAGTCAATATAATCGTTCTCGAGGATATTTATGATTTACCATCCTCGCAGCGGTTGTCATGTGATGCAGTTTCAACCATTCACGTTCGTGTATTTACATAGGCTATGTAATATTCATAAGTATGATAAACATAAATGGTAAATAGTTTTTCCGTTTTGTCTGTAGAGACCAATAAGCTCAAAGACTTCAACATCTGGTTCAACCAAGAAAAATAAAAATGTGGATTAACCAAAGCATGAAGAAATACAAAAAAAATTATTAAATGTTTGTAGTCATCGAATGAGGAGAATCCATACTTTAACTTTTTCAACTCTTGGTCCATGGGTTTTGTATTGTATTGTTTCATTATGTAATTATGTATATTAGTTAAAGAGCTTTGTATCTGTAATGCTGTATATGTACATTTGAATACGAAATAAAGAATAAATAAATGAAATGAAATAAGTATATTTCTCAAGCTGTATTCCATACAGCTCTTTCAATTCAAGCTGTTCAGAACCCTATCCAAGGATTAGAAAAATGTTTAATTAGTAGTAATATTGATATCAATAATCCAATATTTGTTTTCTATCAACTATAGGCCCATTTTATCAGTATTGGTGACAAAGATTATGAGACGAAGCTACCAAACTACACGTACAACTCACTGTTTGATCCAATGAGCGCTGAGAATAATTTGTCACGTACACTGTACATCTTGGACACTGATCATCACCAGCAAAAGTACACTGAGAGCTGGGCAAAGACTCGATGGGGAGCCTTCTGGGTTGACTACCTGTACACCATGGAGGAACAAAACGGGGATCAAACTGATGGTATAAACTAATTTTTTTATTTTGAGGGGAGGGGGAGGGGTGTAGGAAGAAGGGGGCCTTGAGCTTATTTTTAGTGCGGGAATTTATTCGAGTTGGAGGGGGAGGGGGTGTGGGGAGGAAGAATTTTTCAAATAAATATGGTAAATGTTTACAGATAGAAATTTTTGTCTTGTTCTCCTGCCAAAACTAATGGTACAGTACATAACAAATAGGAACTTTTACAGAAACTATAAACAAATGGTAAAACACTTTTCAATCCTATATATGTCTTTTTCTTTGTAAGGTACAGTATCATGGTTTCGTCGTAACAAGCAGTGCAGTATTATACTTTAATAGATACATGCCATTTTCTGAAATTTTCTTTTGAGAACAAAATATTTTTCGGCCTGCAGATATGTGAATACAGGTACCTTCAGATCATCTTTGATTAATGATATTAATTATATCTTTTTAATCAGCTTCAGAAAGCTCAAGTCAGCACTCGCATCAAAGTACTTCAAAAGATACAGTCTTTGAGGCCAAGGAAGTCTCCAACAAACGTATTGTGTTTTTTCCCGGAGAAGTACACATCACTAGTAGCATGGTTCACCGGGTTCAGAAGGCGATTACGTTTGCGAACGACCATGACTACGAACCATACAGCCAAGTTAAACCAGGTATTGTTGTATTAAGGTTGACATGAGAAATTTAAGAAAAATAATTTTAATTTGATTTTTTTGAATTTTGGTTTGGGAAGTAGTCTTTGGTAATGTATTTTAGTATTAACCCAAACAAGATTGTTTTGACATTAAGTAAGAAAACTAATTAAGTTATTTTATATGGTATTATATTACTGCGGTGCGTCTATTGTATTTTTAGCAGACAGTATTTGACGACTATGTAACTATGGTGTATTTTACCAATTCTAAAACTCTGTCTACACTATAACTAAAAAAAAGTTATGTGCCCAAATATGTTAGTGAAATGATGTCATCATGTCCATATATGGGCACATCATGTCACATAAAGCTTCATAGTGTAGACAGAGCTTTAAGGAATATTTTGCTAATCATGATATTATAATATATCATGTTTTTCTATATAAAAATATGGAAAAGAATTTTCTCATTTCTTTTTTCATTCCTTCCAGAAATCGTAGATGAATCGCGTCCAACTCCTACTTCTGATCAAATCGAACAACTTGAAGACTTTGTATCAAGTCGCAGCACACATATCACCATCCTTGGATTGAACTTAACTGTAAATGCGGCAGAGCACCCACGCTATGATGAAAAGCAGCCTGCAAAAATGGTAGTTAAAATGTTTTATAAAATTCATGAACTACCCACATTTGTATTGTTAAATGATTGTGGAAATTGTTGGTAAATTTTCACAATAGCGCTACTAGGTTATTGGCAATAGATTTCAATTTGCATTGACCTATAACCTGTATATCTTGTATCATTGGTTGTTGCCTTGGAATCAGAATCCACAGTATGGTGTAAACAAAAGAGAGGTTCAGTAGCACATGTCATTGTCATTGAATATTTACAATGAATTAACCTAACTAGTTCCTAGGCCCTAAGTTATCGCGCCATATTATTGAATTATGCCATGACATTTCCTTCCCTCCTCCAGTTAAAATAAGTAAATATTTTTCTGTAACACCTACATAAAATAATAATATACAAACACAAACACTTTCTTCAAAAATAAAAGAGGTGTAAATTTTGTACACAGGATTTAAAAGATGGAGATTTTGGAAATAAGGCCTCACTTCTGCCAGCACTTGCAGTTCAGATCGATAGAATTGATATTCAGTCGACTCTTCCAATGTACACTAGAAAGTTGATCAAAGCGGTCAGCAAAGTTCAACGACCTTCAGATAATCTGCTACATTGTTGTTATTCTCACAACTATTATAAGGTAATATATATACTATGACTGATTGGATTTAAAGCTATGTCTACACTATTTTATGTGACAAATATTGTGATGTGCCCATATATGGACACGATGACATCATATCACTACCATATTTGGGCACATCACACTGTTTTTGTCAAGTTAGTTTGAAGTTTAGACAGAGCTTTAGATATGGAACTACCTGTCAAATATGTTTGAAATGGATATAGAACTAATTCCATCAAAATGTGATCAAAATGGAATTCAAATAAAATGTTTTGGAAATAACACAATGAAACTTACCATAAAAAACCTATGATCTGAATGTAATTAAGAGTTATGCTTTTCTTTGACATATTAACTTATATAACTTAATATAGTAACTTAATCATGTTCCTTTGTACACATTGTTGAATAATTTATTTAAATAAAAAAAAAGGGGATATATAAGGGCTTACTGGCTGACATGTTTCATGCTGCTGCACCAACTCTCCATTCCTTGCTGTCTTGCGCATCTTGTTCCTCCATTTAAACTGATATTCCTCTAAGCTCATATTAGTACAGTTCAGCAGCATGAAACATGTGGCAGTAATCCCTTATATATCACCAGTAAGCTCTTTTGGATCTTCCTATTTATTGAAATGAAAAGAATGGTAAAGAAGGCCCGTTTAACAGTCCCTTCTTCTGTTACCTTTGTCCTCCTTTGTACCTCCATCATGCCAAGCGATATGTTGGCTTCACGTGTACAGCACAAGTATTGTATTTTTATTATTAAACAGTTGTTTGGCGTTCAAGTTGGACTTACTCAGGTTGGCTACAAGGAGATCAACTCTTCTATAATTCTTAACCTCCTGCCATCATTCAGTGCTGCTGCATACCACAAGAAGTTACTTTTACCTATGTATTGGTGAGTGTTTATTAGAATAATGATTATAATTGTCTTTTTTCAGGCCATAGCTGGGGGATGGTAGGCTCAAAGATAAAGAGGTAAAGATAGATTTTAAAACTAATCTAATAATTTTGGTTCTCCAGGACAAACCCCAGGATAGTTAACTCTGAGATGTTAGTTGAACTTCCAAGTATTGCAGCTAATGCCACCAAAGCTCAGTTGCTACTCTTACAAGAATTGTACAAGACCTGGGCAGAAGATGTGCCAATGCTGGTGAGGTTTGATGAAGACACTCTTCAACAAGATATTTTTAAACCATCAGGTAATGATTTGAATCTGTACAAGGTTAGACAATAGTTTTATCCCACCCACTCCTTCCGTTATCAATTGGTTATACAAACGGTTTTTGAAATACAATTACTGTGTATAGCATTCTTTCTAAAAGGAATAAAATAATAATAATGACTGCAGTCAACATATATTATTACGTATGTTGGAATGACTAATAATAATAATAATATAAATATAACTCTTTTGACTGAATTTTAAAATTTTTGTTTTATGGTAGTGAAAGCTTTCCCATCTGGACAACCAATGCTGGAGATGTCATTATCAGACATTGAAATCAAGATTAGTGAAAGCTGTCATGTGAAAGCAATGTCAGGAACTCTAGGTGGCGCTACAATTTGTATTCAGTCACTAGGTTTGTATGAATTGCCATTTTAGTATAATTGGTGAAATCAAATTTGGATTGATATTATACTTATTATTTAGGATAAAAGCACCTGATTCTCTGAACCTTGTCACAAATCTCAATAAATTATTTGTCTAGTATCATAGACACATTTTGTTATATAGTGTCACATGTATCATATGTGGCATCTGTATTATGCATTATGTTATGAACTTATATAACTACATTCCTTCATAACTTCATATCTGCCATTGTGACAGCCAGTTCCTCTCTCTGCATACAAGTATCTGTCTCTAGTACATCAATGTATGTAAATGCTGGTCTTCCTTTGTTTGCAAGCCCATGTTTTGGCTGCCACAGCTGCTGCAATGATTTCTTCTGCAAATTTCAGTCTTCTTATTTTTCTGTTATTTTTTGGTACAGCTAAAGAGCCATATTATACTTTGTTACTGATTCTTTGTTGCAATTTTATTCTCAATGGTCCAACTTTCTGATCCATATTCAGTAGAAATACTGATTCAACAGTACCCTTGCTGTAGTTTAAGGTCTAGACCCATAATACAGACAATCTATGTTACACTGATCACACATGTCATTATGTGACACTGTATCACACATCAATAGGTGATCAGAAGCTCAACCAATGGGAGTCAAGACATTGGTTGCAAGTTTAAAGTTCATACAACCATACTGTAGAAGTTAAATGTAATTTACTTTTTTTAGCAGAAAATGGAAAAGTAGACGTTAAATGTGATTTCTTTTTTGTATCAGAAAATGGAAAAATAGTAGTGACACCACTTTTTCAAGCACCTGTAGAAACAGGCAAAGTTCATTCAGTAGAATACTACAAAAAGACAGACAAGTCAGATAGTGTTACCGGAGTGTACCAGCAAGACGCCATTACGTTCACAGTTCAAATACCAAAGACAGCTGATAGTGCAACAATACATGGTAGGTTTTTACTGACTTTAGAAGATTTTTTGTAGTTTTTCAGTTTTGTAACTATAATAATAATAATATTCTTTATAATCTCGTTTTGTTATTGACAAGATGTAGAAGAACAGTGGTTTTGTTTGTATTAGCTTTATTATATTTTGAATAATTAATCATCAATTTTTGTTTAACTAGAACGTTTTACTTTTTTCCTATTGTCACACATTTTAAATTTTTGATTACATGTTTGTGGAAATCTGCCAAAAGCTAAGCATTTCTTTTATTTATTTCAGTTCATTCAATTTTACGTACAGACACAGATTTCGGGAAAAAAAAAGAAAAAGTACAAGAAAATAATATTAACTGAATGAACTGAGGATAACCCAAGAAAGTTTAATAAAAAACTTATTTTCATTGGGGTCCCCTTTCTAATGTAATAGCCTGTCCAACATGAACTCTATTTCTTTTGAGATTTAATCACATTTTAGTGTATTCTTTATTATTAAACTAGGGGTTCAAGAATGCAACTTTTTTCCCGTTTTAAGTCCAGATAGACTTTTTATCAAATAAACTTTATTCCTATTAAAGTATGATTCTCACTGACCTTAGCAATTGGAAATATAAAAAAAAATTGCCTTTCAGATGAGGTGGGCTTTATATTAATTGACATTCAAGGCATGGCATTCTGTGTTGATCCGCTTCTCTACCAATGGTTAACCTACTCACCTCGTCATGTGAGCATACTGAAGCAAGCTGCTAGAGATTCCACAAGGTTAAGCAAGACAACTGTGTTTCCGACAAAACCAGCTAAAGGTATACTTTTTGTATTGTGCACTGATCTTGACTGTATAACCCCATCTCTGGGGGACCATAGTATGTCAATCAATCAAATAAAACTTTATTGCAATCAGTATAAATACAGGAGATAAAATACAAATTAATATTTGAAATACAATGATCTACATTGCAATCTTTTTATGCATGTGTGTTGAATTGAATTGAAATTTATATTTATACTGGGTAACCTCTTCAGTCAAAGACTGGTCTCCCAGAGGGGGCCCAGTTGGTGATCAGTGGCTGTGATGTACTAATACACCGGGGTAACCCCCTACTCGTCTCGAAAGATGTACTAGGTTCTTTAAAGTGCACACGAGCTAGATGTGTACACTGGACCTACGGTTTATAGTCCTTATCCGAGAAGACTCGTTCTACCACCAGAACCATGGAGTGAGTGAGCCTCGAACCCCTGCCGATGTTATGGCTACGTAATTACGGTTCCACTGTCTTAACCGCTCGGCCACTCACTCACTCTTAAAGAGTTAAAGTTAAAGAGTTATATAAATTAATTATGCGGTTTGCCAGCCTTTGTATTGTTTTTTAAAATATTTTCCAAGACATTGTTTCTTGTTCTTGTTACCCCTGTTCTTTATTGGTCTTCTGGATTGCAATCTGTTTTATATAAATTATTCAATTTCAAAGCCTTTGAAAAATAAATTTTTTAAGATGTACACTCTACTCTTGAAATTGAATGTCATTTTTTTTTTCATTTTCGAAGGCTCAAGTAATAAATCCATAACAAAGGAAGAAGTGACAAAGCTGAGCGCTACGAAAGCTCAAACTCAACAGCCTAATGTGGATGCTAAGAAAAAAGATAGCAAGAATGAAGATTCAAATGCTATGGTTCAAGAATACCTTGACAAACTAAAGAAATTCAGCATACAGGTATATATATAATATGTATAGCCTTTTTTAAACTTTTTGAACATTATAGCACTGTTACATTAACTACGCAACTCAACGTCAGTGACAAAATTAAAGAACTCTTTTTCGTATAAGTAAAGTTCATCAAATGATTGGCTATTGTAAAGCCCTTTCATCATTGTAAAAGCTTATTTTATGAATTGCTTGTTTAACAATCACTGTATTCTGTGTTCAATTCCTGGATTCTATGCATTAGTAGTGTTTTTCTCAAACAGAAAATAGTGCCAGCATTTTAGCTTCATAAATAATGAGCATCATTTTTGACAGATGTTTTAAGAGAGGAATTTATTATAGGAGCCACCTTTGACACTGATTATACTATACATTTATGATATTATTGTTACAGTATGTCTTTTAATTTTGTTTCTTCAGGTTGATTTTCAATGCTGTTCCATCTATCTACCTTCCACCCATCTTCATTTAACAAGAGATACACCAAAGATTATCCCACAACTATTTAGGCATTTGGCTCTTCCGGGAAATAATGTTCCTCCAACTGCTGTCATTTGTTTGCCAACTTTAACAATCAACAGTGTTGGTCATAGGAAGATTGCAGCTTTACAAGACATACCTTTAAACCCAAACATCCTGGCTAAAGAAACAGGTATTTTGTATAAAAATTATAACATTTGTAAGATTTTGAGATGTATGGTTTGATGAAAATTAGATGGTGTAAACATGGGGGAGAGAATTGAAAATGCAAAAACCTAAAGGTCAAATGAAAAGAAGCATATTTGGGAAAAGATTGGTGGGAGGAATGAAGTGTTAAAGCAAAATTGGAAGCCAAAAAAAAGATATCTATAGATATGTTTAACATGTTAAGTTGACAGAAACTCAAACAGCAGAGAGACAACTGGAGGGAAAGCATGCAGATTACTATATTGAGGTGGTAAAGTTAAGTTTTCGTGCTTCAAAAATAAAGGTGAAACTAATGGTGTACCACAAACCTATCATCAGCCTTGTAAACCATATTATATTTAGGTGATATATTAAAAATATGGTTAAAAAATAAACTGTATTTTACCTGAAAGTGTATTTATTGGCTAATCTATTGGCTCTTACGCCTATTGTATTTTAAATAGTAGAAAGGAAATTTCGGTTTTGAGAGGGTTGATTTTACTAAATTTCTTTTTTTTAGGTCAAAAGTTTCCCTGGTCTATATCAGCAACATCCTTCAGTTTGTATACCCTACATCCACAATCTACCGCCCTCTATCTTCTTGAACCAATGAGCATTAATTCAACATTGGCCGTCACTAGTAGTGCTGGAACGCTCTCCACTAAGAATGTTTTTGGATTTTGCCTTCATTCGGATATGAAGACGGTTAAAGTGAACTGTTCAAAACCACAGGTAGCTATTTATAGGTGTAGAATCATTATAAGATACATTAGGCCTTGTTATCGATTTACTGGTCTACTTCGGTCTGTATTAACTATGGAACTATTGTGTCTTAAAATGAGCCTAAATTAATTTCTGGTTAATGTTTTAAAGGACTAGATTTTACTCCCCAATTGAATTGTTTTTGTAAAGAATGAAATTAATTTTTTAGGTGACTCTTCTTGTGGGCGTTACATGTTCTGCATTAGATGCAGTAAAACAAGCAGCATCTCAGCCCAAAGAAAGATTAAAGCTCACATTGAGAAACCAAGGTGCTAAACCAACAACTCGGCAGTCTCCTGTTAAGACGCTAAGCAGTTTATCATCATCTGGACAGCCTGAGAAACATCAGCCTCAGGACACATCCACCAGCATGTCATCAACCCTTGATGTATCATCAACACCTGATAGTGATGAGCATGAGGGTGGTGTAGGCGGTATAAGGTTGTCACTTTGGCTACAACTAACGCTGAATAAATTTTCAGCCAACCTGTTTGCAACTGAGGATTGCAATGGTAAAACTCAAGGTGAATATTTTTCCTGTTAGAAATTTCTGAACTACGTAAGTTCAATTTACACGGACGATAACGGTAAGCACACACCGTGTAGCTTGTCAAGCGTAGAATATGTATCTATCCTGACCGGATTTCTAAGAATAAACATATATTCTATATTCTTGTTTTCCGTTTACTGCTTACCATTACAGCTCGACAGTGTAAATTGGCTTTAAGTATAAATAATAATTCCAAGATTTTGAATGCTGGCAATAGTTGTTAGTTGTTGAACATTGTACTGAAGAGGTCATTCAATATGTAGAAGATATAAAAACATTGTAATAAATAACCAATATATTCTAAACCTCTGTCTGCGCTATCAAACTCAAACTGGACAAAAATACATATATGGACATGATGATGTCATATCACTACCATATGTAATTTTAAGTATATCACTACCATATTTGTGCACATAAAGATTGATAGTTTAGACAGAGCTTTACAAGTCCAAGTTTTGATTGACATTTCAATGAGTTTACAAGCTCCACAAAAAATAAACGTCTTTTCTTCTGTTCATCTTCAAAGATTTGAAGCTGCAGTCCGATTTAGAAGATCTGACGTTTTCTCTTGATATTCAAGAAGTTTATTCCAAGCTCAAATGTAAGATTGGTGGGTTGAATGTTAAGCATTACATCAAACGGTAAGATAAACTTAAAAATTATTATATTTTATATGACCACATCAACAATTATGCTCGCTATTTGATTAATTGATTAATTAGGTATTCGATGGTGATAATCAATGGTACTAATCACTAGTCAGATTTTTAAAAACAATTTGCAATATTTTTTCTATTTTCTCGGCTAATGAACTTCAATATGACTGCAAAGCATCCTTTAAAGATATAGTGTCTCTTTGTTGAATATGCCATTTTAATGTTGCATCACTTTAACCAAAAAGCATGTTTGTTAAATCTCTTGACCTTTTATATTTCTATGCAGGAACAAATCATGGACTACTGGTCCATACAAAGGTGTTATACTTTCCTGTACAGACACCATTACAAAACAATTGCCGCTAGTCACCAAAGTCACTTCCCATAAATCATCTACTTCGTACGGACTCTACAGTCAGCGTTCTCCGGCAAAATCCCGCGATTCAAAGGCTCATGGCTTTCTGACACTTACATTTACACGTGCCTTAAGCAAATCCGTCAAAAAGAGATTGTATCGGTCGAAAAGTAAACCACAAGAACCAATCGCAAAAATGAACCAGTATGTCAACGAGGTCGTCTTGTCTACGCAGCCTTGTGACATCGTTGTTTGGTGTCCAGTTTTAGCTTCGATGTTAAATATCTTCATGATCGATTTATCACCAAATTCTTCTATAAAATCAGAAGCAACTCCGAACATATTCAGTCGTCATGACAGGTTTAGAAGGTCTTTGCGAGGAGTACCCTCAGTAGCTAGCTCAGTGAGTGCTTCCGAGATTACCAGAACGAGCATCAGTAAGAAGTCTACCAATGAGGAGATAATCTCAACAAGAAAGCTGCCTCTATTGTACATTGATTGTCAAGAGTTTAGGCTCTTTGTTCCAGGCTGTGATTCAAATACACCAATAATATTGTCTGGAGAAATCAACCAAGATTGTTTCTTGACCCATGTCAAGTCCATCTCTCTGACTCCGAATGTAGACAACCCGCTACAAAGAATGGTTCTCAAACAAGAAATATACAGGTTAGACCAAAGAACTTATAACACAAGAATCTCCTGTTCTTCAATTTGCATTCAAAACACAGTATCGGAAGTACAGGGTTAAAAGGTCAAACTGGGCGACGCCATTTCACAGCATGGAGCAACGCCCCCTCCAAACTAGGAAGTCAAAACTATTAATTCCTATAGAGGGCTCAGTCAATTACTCTATCCCCCCAATAGTATTAGCAGATCCCCTCTATGATTTTGAATTTCTAATTTGTTGAAGGCGCATTACTCCAGTAGAGGGCTCAGTCAATTACTCTATCCCCCCTATAGTATTAGCAGACCCCCTCTATGATTTTGACTTTCTAATTTGATGCGGGCGCGCTTCTCCATGGCTCACAATGGCGCCACCCATTAGCTCTATTCTATCCCACAATGCCTTTCAAAATTGTTACGCGCTTCGGACGAACAGGAGATTCTTGTGTTATAAGTTCTATGCCTACATTTAAAAAAAATGGCAATGAAAACGATAACATATAGGTTAAGTTCATTTATTTAAAAAAATAATTTATTCTTCAGAAAAGCAATGCATGCTGGGATAACACAGCAACCTGGGTCGGAGGTCGAAGATAGACAATATCAACTAGATATTAATGCAGTGAGCCTATGTACTATTCTGTGGGATGACTTAGCCAAGGCCAGCGATCAAGGCATTCAAGAGTTAGGCTCAGCTGATGATGGTAGTGTAACACTGACTCAGAACCCAGCATTGGAGTGGAACATGGCCAAAGCAAGGTGAGCAGGCATAATATATTTTGGTTTTACTTTTCAATACATCTGATACTATAAATGGAAGTTGTTTAACAAATTCCTGTAATTTGCTTCTCTTAATTATAAAGAGTATAATCTTTTTATTGATACAGTTGAATAAGTGGAGTTTGCATTTATTCTAGAAATTGGAACAGTTAAACTTGAAAATAGAAAAATTGTTTGTTACTTTTTGTTATTATAGGCAAAGCCCTCAACAAATCAGCGTTAGCCCGATAGTGCATAGCTTTGACCTGAGGGTTGTTGCAGCACCAGCAATAATCATGGACAAACCTTCTTCAGATGCAGATAGTAAAAAGGTATTTTGACATTTTAATTCAGTCTGCATCATTATCATTTTCTTTTATCAGCAGAATTACAATAATTTTTCAGTTAAAACAAATACTGTATAAAGGTATTATTTAGACTCTACCAGGACACACATTCAGCGTTTCGAAAGTGTCTGGCATATTTATTTATTTTTTATTTAACTTTGTTTTACAAGGGTTGCTCTAACAGTTGTATACTACGTCAGTACAGCTTACTTGAAGTGACCCTCTTCCATTTGTTTATTCTAAATGATGTCAAGGTCGTTTTGTCGATAGCATTCTCTCTTGTTTAGCTATTCTTTCATAAATTCTACTGATATTTATATTTTTAATTAGATTTATGAAAAATAATTATTAAACTGTTCTCTTTAAGCGGATTACTGTCTGTGGACATTCACTGGAGTTTAACATTACAAGTGATATTGACTTATATCTGAGTGCTGGACAAGTCTTATTAGCACAGATGGTATTACAAACGAACATCGGTGCCTTTGCTAAGTTGTCCCCTTCAACAAAAACCAAAGCTAAATCATCTAGTACTAAAGAGTATGAGGACAAACCACTTTTGAGGGTACGGCCAGTGGAGGACAGTGGTCTTGGAAGTGAGACATCATCTGTGAACATTACATCAGCAGGATTTGAAAGCCAAGCTGGTGAAAGAACTACCAATCTAATAGCAGGAAAAATTGAAAAACCAAAAAAGAAAAGGCCAAAGTTCACACCATTTGATGTTCTGTTAACTGCAGGGAAAATTTCTTTCATGATTTACTCAAGTAGACTTGGGTCAGAGAGTTCTCGGCATCAAAAGACTGGTAGTGATACAATGAAGAAGACATCATCAATACCAAAGCAGATGTCGGCAATGTCTCTTGAGCAAGATATCACCAGAAAGAACCGTATGAATACTTGGAACAATGCTGATGGAAGTGCAAGCTCAGTTGCCATTGAGATGGATGCATATGATGCTGATGAAGAAAGCAATGATGACAAGGATGATGAAGAAAATTTAATAAAAGTTATACACCCATTTCTGTATATGGTGCTGTCTCAACCACATGTTATTATATCCATGGAAAAGATCAACCAGAGAGCAGAATTTTCAGTCTATGATTTCTCAATTGATGGAACATCAATCAATTTTCGTGAAACAGGCAAGTACATGTTACAAATATAGAAATAGCTTTAGTTAAACGATTTTGTATTATACAGTAATTTTACATTATTGTTACTGTATGCTTACTATCTGATTGGTTAATTTTGTATCACATGCTATTCAATATTAGTTCTACTGTTAATTTAATGGTTATAAATGGTTCTATTGCAAATTTAGCTTTTTGTAAACTATACAAAATGCACAAGGCTGGTGACTGGCATGTTAACAAATCAACAGGTGGTGTGCCGATATTTAACCACACAGCCAAATTGGAGCACTCCCTTTCTGAATAACCTAGCCTTTTGGGTTGATGTTTGTACCTTCATTTCAGTACAGATAAAATGTACCAACTGATTGGATGTATGTTTCTTTGTTTGCTACTGTAGATCCAACCAAGCAAGTACCAGACAGTGGTGACTACACAGTGTCATGGCTTGAGACATGCCCTGGCGATCCAGACCCAAAGACTGGTATACTACCATCGCTCTTCACTTTTACTGTCAAAGATTTCTTTTCTAGGCCTGGTGAGTTTGAGTAACTTTCCTGTTACTATCAAAGATTTTATGTGCTTAGCAGTTTACTTTATGTATGATTGTTCAGATTTTTAATGGATTAATGGATAAACCAAATCATTCCAACACAATATATGATACTCCGGACCCACACTGTAAAATAATCTTCCATCAACCAGTTTATTATTTATTCATTCTGTTTTAATTAATTTTTTTAAGGCTCGCCTTTCTTTATCTTCCACGGCATCTGCCTTCACACACTGACCCCCATATTTCATTTTTATGTCAGCGTCTGTAAATAAATGTTATGAAACTTGAACTTAAATGTTTTTATTGAATACAGTAATTTGTTTGAACAAATAATGAGGTATATGCCTTTCCATAAATTATAGACTTTAAAAAAAATGAACATTTTTAACTTCTATTCTTTCATATGTATCTCATACAATTGTATCTCCTTTCCATTTCTTTCAAAAAGAAAAGCATCCCCTCTGCGTACCCACTGTTCATTGTCATACACTTTCTGGAAAATCAACAAAAAATGTTTTTTTTATTTTCTTTTTTTTCTTGTTAAAAGCTATCATGAACATGAGTGTTTGCCGACCATTGAGGGCACATCTAAGTCTCACTAAAATGGATCAGTTTTATGACTTTGTACAAAAACTCACTCTTCCAATATCGTCAGAATTAAATGCTGATATAATGAAGATGAAATCAAACCAACCAAGAACACCAACAAATCTTAGCAGTCTCAAAGGTAGGCAACTGTCTTTTTTTACAACAACTTTTATGAAATTTAATATCATAATCAATGTGTCACTTTGGTCCTCTCCAGCCATTCTTGTGTTAATACGTAACAACAAATGTCTTACAATATCAACATTAATTTAAAAATTACAGTATTCGTATCTGTACAACTTGGACATATTCTTCTTCAGCATGTTGTGCCACGTTAAACATTATAATTACCTTGAGCTAAACATGATAAATTATTGTGATTAACCTGAGTTAAACATGGTTAACCATCATAATTAAGTGAGATAAACATGATGACATGATTAAACTTGAGTTATGCATGATAAATTGTCTTGATTAATTTGAGTTAACTTGATTTATCACGATTAACTTATTTAAACATGATAACTATATCATGATTAACTTGAGTTAACAGTAAATAATGCTATATATCAGTTAATTTTTCCCGTTTTTCCATTTGTTTTTTTTAACTATTATTATTTATACTACATTCTAAATTAGTCCCATGCAAATAAAAAACCTGAAAATGTTGTATGACGGTTTGTTCCACTAAAGAGTGCTTTCCCAGCATCAAGCGATAACCAAACTCTGTCGCCCTTTACAAGATGAAGGATAAGACTGTTACTGGTCGAGTCTGTTGAATCAGAACCGTAATCCATGAATGCCAGCTGGTTCTCGTTGTTCTTTATCAGTCTTACTATCGGCCAAGTATTTGACGATGCTTTGTAAATGTGTCCTATGAAGTAGTATGTACCGTTTATCGCGCACGTGAAAATACCGGTACGTCTATTGAAATGATTACCAAGGTTGATAAATTCGTGTGAGAACGTGACGATAACGTTTGACGACGTTGGGGCTTTAAGCAATGTTTCACGTGCTACAGAGAATGCAGACTGTGGAGGTCGTGGTGGGTCATCTCCACGCTTTCCTTTTAATCCAGTAGTACCTAAAAGAAATGTCAATACATATAAATTAGTAATGCACATATCCATTACAGGTTAACCTTTGACATCGTTAAACCCTGTGTAATATCACTTGCCTCTTGTTGTATGAGAATAGTTTTTAATTTAAAGGAAATACGTTTTAGCCATTTACTACTAGGTGCATATTATAGAATATTATGTGCCTATAAATTACCAAAATTTAAAATTATGCTGTAATTTTAATACGAAAACGTTAAGTCCTGCAGGTTATTGAATATAGCATAGTTTTTACCTTTTTCTCCTTGAGGTCCTGTTATTCCAGGGGGTCCTGCTTCTCCTTTGATTCCTTGTGGGCCTGGGTCTCCTGCTCCTCTTGGACCTTACATTGGTTGAAGAAAATTTAAATTTTTCAAGTCAAATATAAATTAGAATAAACAAAATAATTACTTATATTTCAAACCACAAAAAAATGTCATCATTACCTGGGAATCCCTGCGGTCCCTCTGGTCCAGGAACACCCTGAGGTCCTGGAGGACCTCCAGGGTTTCCTGGTATACCGCTCGTCCCACGATCTCCTTTTGGCCCATACGGACCTCGATCACCTTTATCTCCTCTTCCACCTAAAAAGAGCAAAGCACTTATTGATTTCAGTTATGGTACTATACAACATGAATATTATCATTGTTTAATAAGAATATAGTGGTATAACCAAAGAACATTCCAGTTGCTCACATCACATCAATTTCATTGACTTTTGTCACTATATTTGTTAAGAACCAGCTGAGACTTACTGAAAATATTTTTATTATTTATTTTGATTTTAGATTAAAATAACTTTCACCTTTAGAACCAATTGGTCCAGGCATGCCATTACTTCCATGGTTGCCATGCATTCCTGGTTGTCCACTTGGACCCTGTTGGCCAGGTATACCAGGAGGTCCTTGTATACCTTGTGGTCCCATGTCACCACGCTCACAGCATGACAGGCAAGTCGTGCCTTGGTTGCTCTCACTGTACTTGTTGGCTTTCCTCTCTGCTCTCTCTTCAGCTGTCTTAGCTCCCATAGCAATAACAGCCATGCTTACAATAAGACATGTTGAAAACATGACTTGATATCTGTAATTGATTATTTTTATTGTTAGTCTGGTAGTCCACACTTCCAAGTGCATTTTTGTAGAAATGTTTGCTAATTAAATGTATAGTATGTATAAAACTACTTACTACTGTATACATGTTGAATTATAATGGTTTTAAAAGATTGCATCGGCTAAATCAAGAACCCAATTTTTGATATCGACTACTACATCACAAATTGTAGTTGGGCATGATTCGAACATATCATTTCCAAATCACTAGCCTGGAATCATACATCTAGACCACACTTTTAAGCACAAGCTTTGATTGGGTAAGAATAAGAAAACCTAAAACTGATGCAGTATTATTACTTTAACGGTAGTAATACATGTACCAGGTTACAACAGTACACAAACACACTTGTTCAAAATGAAGATAGAAGCAATTACATTAATGTCATGGAGTTTTGGCTATTAGGTCTAAGATACCTTCACACTAGGGGCTAGGAAGTTGTCACAACAGGGCTAGGAAGCTGTCACAACAGGGCCAGGGGGCTGTGACAACAAGGCTATGATTCTGTCACAAAGGCTAAAGTTATTTTATCTGATGCTGTGTTTTTGTGTCAAAGATGTCAAAAAATAGACACAGCTATTAAAGAACCTAATTAACATGTTTATAAAGTAATTTTTAGAAATAAGTATAATAGTGGTATTAATTGATTTAATTAAAGATGTATTGTCCCTTGAAACACAAAAAAATGAAGGTCAAAATATTCTAAATTTAAATTGGCCATATCAAAGTAATATTAAAGTTATTTACTTTAAGTCCAACATTTGAGCCAAAAGCAACAAGTTTACGTAACAGGTAAATTAGTTTGATTACATTTCGTCTGAAAAATCGTTGCGAGCGAAAGTAAACAAAGATTTCAAACCACGAGTACACATTATGCATATGCTAATAGGATTGTTTACAACTCGTCACGGTTGAGAAGGTACTTTCACACAGATCGTGAGGAAGTTTATAATTATGCATACAGAGTAGCCAAACAAGCGTGTTTCATTATGGGATATGTTTTCATCGAAAACTTTGACTGGAAGTCAAAGTTATTTTTTTAACCAAAAAAACGTCTGTATATCAGTTTAATATTTTTTTTTTTCCCACAAATTTTTGATGGTAGTTAATAACTATTATTATACTTCAAAATGATCCACCTTTCTTTCGAAATCTGTTATTTTTTTTTTGGGACAATCCTTAATTTTACATGCAAATTTGGGTTAAACATTTCTAGTACAAATTCTGGAAGATTCTCTCAAATCAGTTTCATCATCTAGTGAGTCACATTCAGCCAAAAATTGTAATAGAAAACATGTTGGTGGAATGATGCTATAATCAGAAACATAAAGTAGTTGATGTATTTGAAATAATCCTTTCATAGATTTGTATGTAGTGAAACTTTATAAACTGTTGTTCTAGTACTAAATTATATACATTTACTTTGATATTTCTTTTCGCAACATATGTAATTAATTCATTTTCTCTTGGAAAGATACATTGTGTTGTTGAAAATTTAAAACTACGGGATATTGAAAAGAATATTATATTATTAAATGTATTTACTTTTAATTTAATTGAAATAAATGTATGTTTCTATTTCACTTGTAACAAGTTTGACCAAGAAAACCAAATCAAAATTTAATTGCAGCCCACAGAGATAATTCTATAAAATTAGTTGCCAAGCAGAGCTTGGAATGTACCTAATGGGAGCCCAACTGCTCCCGGTCTTGGTTCTCATATAAAAGCCTGCGGGACAGATATCAATTGGGCCAGCTATCTTTTAGCATAAAGTTTATTTTTTTTATAATGATATTACAAGGAATACTGAACTCATGTGTATGTTTTATGATAGCTGGGCCTCCTACTTTGTATAATAATTATTTAAAATTATTAAATTTATATTTGTACTTTTGTTGTATGTTTTCGATAGTGCTTTAAAAGTTGAATACACTTTTTGTTGAAGTTTATTATAAAAAATTGATAACAGACAGATAAAAACATACATTAAATTAATAAGAATAATGTTTAAATATAGCCTCACTTTCCACTTCTATAAGTTAAGATAGATTGTAAAAAACATGAAATATGTTCAAATAATTTTTATGATTCTCTTCAAATCTGTCAACGTACAAGGTACAGTAGCAGGGGACTATACACTCTGGTCCTCAATTCAATTCAATTCAATTTCTTTATTGCTGCAAATGCCATCAAGGGCTAATATCCGCTTAAACATCCTACATCATACAAACATAATTATACATATTTACATTTAAAATATTTTATAACAATTATAGTCATTACTACTGTAGTAGTTGCTATTATTTTTAATTATTGTAATTATTGTTATTATGATTATAGTTATATTGTTATAATAATAATTAATAAAAGAGTAATAAATTATAGGTTACATCTTAAGGGCAGTTTTAATGTCAAGCACAAAAGAGGAAGACACGTTAAGATGAAAAGATTGAGCGAGTGAGAGTGAGTGAGGTAGGGTAGAGTGAAGAAAACGAGTAGTATGTCCTTTAAAGGGAAGATGAGAAGAGTGTCGATTATGGCGAAGGACCATAGACATAGTACGAATAGGAGGAAGAAATGGACGAAGAGGGTGACGGTTCAGAGGACTGCGTGATAATACATTTAAGTAAAAAATACTGATGCCTTAAAGAGAAGGGAATAATATTGAAATTAGAAAAAATGACGGGATAGGTAGAATAAGTAGCATGATCAGAGAGGAGTTTAGCGACATAGAGTTTGAGTCGTTTAATTCGGGCTATTTCACATTGGGGGAGGAGACCATAGGTAGAGCAAGAGTATTCAATAGCCGCTCTTGAATCATCACAATTGTTTGAATACTAGGACGCAATGCAAAATATTGACGCAATATGCTGAATTGCATAATCACAAGTGGGAATTGACGACGCAATAGTGCTGCAAACATCAATATGAGAAATCAAATCAGTTTTGAACATAGAGAATCATAATATATGTGGGGTGAACCAGGTCAAAGTCTTCGGCCAACTAAAGTTGATGTGCAGGTGGGGGAAAACACAATTATTGGAAGGGCTTTTTATTATGTTGCGTAGGTTGCATTGCATCGATAGTGGGAACCACGCTTTACTAATCTTACAATCTGGTTTTATTTTACTATACTACTAAATAACAATATTTTTTCTATTTTTTACTGGTTTGTATGACAAATTTGAAATTACTATTACATTTTCTATAAAAGAAACTTTTCGAAATATATGAACACTATTAAATTCTTACCTTGAACTGTTTCTTGGTGGTATAAGGTACTGTAGCAGCAGTGTGTCTTGTGATAAAATGTTGGGACTTTACATTCTTTTTATAATGAAAGATTATTGGAATGTTCCATTTTTTGGTAGGGTTAGGATAGGGAAAGTTCTGAAACCTGAAAATAGTCTTTGAAATGTACAAACAGTACTAAAAATTTTATTTGAAATGAACGTTGTATTTGAGGATTTTAACATTTTTAGGAAAAAGGAAATTTATGATTTTTTACTAAATTGCCAAATTTAGAAATTTAAAAAATTGGAGTGATTATTGAGAAATTCTGTACAAACTTTTAAATAAAAGAAATTGTTTTTCTTCTCTCCCATATAGAATTGGAGGCTGATGAAACTGTAGAGGGTGATGGATCTCAGTATTCTGGTGTGTTGTCATACCTTGCTATGATACAACAAGTAACATTGAATATGCATCAAGTTGTGGTTGTCATGACCACAAAGCCACACCCTAAATTACCAATACTGTTGTTTTCATTGGGTGGTTGCCAAGGAAGTGTTGCTGTAAAGAGTGAGGATGGTAAGTATTTTTGTATGTGTAATGTATGTTTGTTTCTATTAACTTTTTCCACTATGTTATATATTTTCAATTCTAATCAATAACTTATAACATTCAAGTGTATTTATTTCTCTTGTTCATTAGGAATGCCAAGCCAGTTGGTCTCAACTTTAGCTTTGAAGGAACTACTTCTAAGGACTTCTCTCCAACATGTAACCAAACCATTTATAGGTCCATGTAAAGCAGAAATGGGCTTAGATGCCAGGTGGTGCTATCATAGTGGCAATACATTCAGTGACCTGATTCCCAGGTGTCACTTTGATTTGCATATGGGACACATCCAGGTGTCATTTGGGCAGGAACATCTCAGCTGCTTCCAGCTTATCACAGAACAAGTGCAGGAAGCTGGTGAAGAGGTATCAAATAAAGAGGTTAGTTAGATTTTGAAATATTTTATATTGCGTAGAATTAAGCCATGGCAAGAAATTATATTTAAATGCAATAAATAAATGTTATTTTTGTATGTTTACTAATTTCAGCTCTTAAAAGAAAATACTACTAAGAAAAGGAAAAGAAAGTACACACATTCTGAAGAGGTCATATCAAGGTCAACTGATGACTTGCGTGCTGGAGCTTTTCGCTATCTAAGTGACATAGGTAGATTTGCAGCTTTTTTAGGCATTCAAACATGACCCTTTATATTAACTAGAGAGTTTATGAGGCCATATCATGCAACCAAAAAATCCTGTACTTGGATAATTATGTTAAAGGCATTCCACTATTACACATGTTGTGTCAATGTGCTTGTGGACTTGATGTTACACTTTTCAAGTTCATGCCTCTACCCCTGGTGGACTTAGATGTTCATGTCGCTCCCCTAAGCGTCACATCATGTCAGTGCTGCCAACTACGGTGCAACTTGTCTGTCCACAACTGTGGATGTGTAAGCTTACAGCAAGTAACCCTCTACTTGTACTAGGTTATAGACTTACATGAATATTATGTGTACACTTGACATACAGTGGCTGTGATGTACTATTACACCGGTGTAACCCCCTACTCATGTCGAAAGATGTACTAGGTTATAGACTTACATGAGTATTATGTGTACACTTGACATACAGTGGCTGTGATGTACTATTACACCGGAGTAACCCCCTAATCATGTCGAAAGATGTACTAGGTTATAGACTTACATGAGTATTATGTGTACACTTGACAGACAGTGGCTGTGATGTACTATTACACCGGAATAACCCCCTACTCATGTCGAAAGATGTACTAGGTTATAGACTTACATGAGTATTATGTTTACACTTGACATACAGTGGCTGTGATGTACTATTACACCGGAGTAACCCCCTACTCATGTCGAAAGATGTACTAGGTTATAGACTTACATGAGTATTATGTGTACACTTGACACACAGTGGCTGTGATGTACTATTACACCGGAGTAACCCCCTACTCATGTCGAAAGATGTACTAGGTTCTTAAAAGTGCACATGAGCAAGATAAGTGCACTTGACGCACTGTTTATAGTCCTTATTCCAGAAGACTCATTCTACCACTAGAACCATGGAGCAAGTGATCCCTCAAACCCTTGCCATAAGGCCACTCACTCACTAATACCCGTGTTAACAAATATATAACTATGCTTCATCTCTTTGTGACAGATGGCCTTGGTCTTCTACCAAAACCCAATGAGATCATGTTCTGTTCTGAACCTGATGGTAATGTATGGAATCAAGGTGCTATGACTTGGTGTTATCCTGAACCAAGAGTTCTTACCAAAGTTCTGGTGACACCACTTCCGCTAAATGCTGCTGTGACATCAAGAGAAACAGAGAGAAATACAGAGGTTAACTCCTTATTCATTCATAAGCCATTTAAAATTGCTCTTTTCAATTATTATGTGATGCATATTTAAAGATATATTGTCCCCCTAAAAAAATAATTTTTTTAACATTTAGTGTTGAATGCCATTTTAACAGTTATTCACTTTGACCAAAAACATGCTTTTTGGTTAAAATTAACTGTTTCTTTTGACTTTTTAAAGGTGAAATAACTTCAATAAAACTGCAAAATGGGCTAGTAAAAGAATTAAATCTTTATTTTTCATGATTTTGGGAGACAAATACATTTTTAACAATACATTGGAATTCCAACTCTTTTTTTATTTGTGGCTCCTGTAAACCATATAATAGTAGTTGAGATCATCCAAAAGCGAATAACTTCCCAATTACAGGATAAACTATTTAAAAATAATTTATTGTGCTTATAAAGTAAGTCTCATTTGGGGCTTAGGAAATGGAGTTGTGAGTTACAACCATGACACTAGGTCAGGATTGAATCTTGGGATGGGAAGGTAAGCTAATTGTTAACCACCAAGCAGACCTTCTATTTAGATCATATCATGTTTTTAATTTTGATCATATTTTTATTAATTACTTACAGGTTCCATGTTTAATCCAGTACTGGGATAACATCAGGAAGTGCTTTACTGCCTTCCGTCTACTGTGTCTATCTGAATCAAGTTCATGCGAGGTCAAATTGCCATCAGTTGAAGAGGAACCTTCTCACCACTTGGTGGCAGCAGAGCTTTGGAGAGTTATTGTTAATTATACCAGTGAAGATCTGTAAGTGCTAACCCATTTTATTTCGTTCTTTCCAAATCAAATGGAAGAAAAAATTAAGATAGATTAACTTAAAGTAGTATGTGTTAAGCTCTGTCTACACTATTAAACTTTATGTGACCAAATAATGTGATGTGTCCATATATGGACATGATGATGGATATCACTACCATATTTGGGCACATCACTACCATATTTGGGCACATCACACTTTTTTGTTAAACTAGTTTGATAGTGTAGACAGAGCTTCAGAAAATGTAATGTATTATACTTTTTTAGGTCCACCTGCCATTAATTCTTATGTACATAGTGTGCATACATTTCTTTATTTGCCCAAAAAGTAAACACATGTATACATATTCATCTAAAATAACAGGAATCCTTCATTAAGGCCAAAAGGGGAGAGGGGCCAAAAATAGTGTAAACAACAATTTGTTTACAAAATGTAAAAAAAGGTAAAGAAAAACAATACACTTCTATGGCATCCAAGACATGGTCGTCAGAAGGTTGGACGTCCCCACAAAACCTACATAGATCAACTATGCGAGGACACAGAGTGCAATCCGGATTAACTGCCTGCTGCCATGGAAGACCAGAAAAGGTGGCGTATCTGTCAAAGTAGCCCGAGCAAGCTCGACATGATGATTATGATGAAATAAATAATGAACTAGACATGGAACTCGTCACTTGAGGACGAGTTTGGTTATCCGCCCGCATCAAACCGTATCTTGCGCATTCAAGTACTTTTCATTTATGACTTTTCAAAAAAGTATCGTATTCAAAATAACCAAATAAATCCTTTTATTTAATTGTTTTCGCCTGATGGGATTCGAACCCGGTACCTCTGATACCAAAGGCGGTTGCACTACACAACGAGTCCTATGAGCACCTGCTGAAGAAAATCCGAAGAAAGATTACTCGTTCACTCGGTATGTCATGAACCCCTCGATGCAAGTTGATTATTACATACCGAACTAAATCATAATTTTTACTATGATGAAATCTTCACAAATTTCAAACAGTAACATATTATGAAAGTGCATACTTTCAAGTTTTATATATTAACATGTTAAGAAAAAAGATGAATGTTATGTTTATTGTTTTGCTCTTTGAAAATGTTATTGCTTGTTTGATGATAAAAATTTCAAAAATTATTTTTAATATGCAAATAATGTATCCATCAAACACGTTTTAACATTCAACCCTATAATAAATCAGACCTATGATTCATACACTGCAAGAAAATAAAATAAAAAATTGGGGTAACCTTGCATTCTGATGAACTGTATCGCTTTTAAAAGTAGACATATTTTTCAATATTTTCACAATTTTTTGACATTTTACGTGCGCAACCAGTCATGTTTAACGTGCTCGTCGAACGTCATTTTAAGTTAAATAGTGATTAAAATAACGTAAAATTGTTAACCGAAGATTGAAAAACACAAATCGTGCAAAGGAAATGCTCATACGTGTTCCCTGCGGCGTGCGCGCGTAAAAATGTGCGCACCTGGTGGCAATTTTTCAAACACTTAAAATTACCTGAATCGTGCTCTAATTTAATCAGAAATTGATTTGGAGCATTTTAAAATTTCAAACGCCGTTTACGCGCGCACTTTCTAATGTTACAAACTTCTGTAGCGATAAAAAAGTTTGCAATTGATGTGAAGCAAACGTTGTTTAAAATCACGTTAAAAAATATTTATCTGTTTCGAAATTATTGTCAACTTAAGATTTTCAGAAAATCGCGCGTGACTTACTCTACGCGGATCTGACATCGTCAAAAAGCTTGGCTGCACATCTTCAGTTAAATGTTTAAATGTTTACAAAGTTACAACATGTTATGTTAACACGTCGCAGAGAAAAGCTGAACACAAAAAGTGGCGGAAATATGGAAGAATAATAAAAAAAAAGTAACACTACAATAACAATTGCTTATCCGCCTGAGGCGGATAACCAATTAGTTTTGTTTTTTTGTTCTGTTGAATCTAAAAAATACAATATCTTGAGAACTGTAATGATATTATTATGTTTCATATATATATAAACATGACATTGACAATGTTTTTTGTTTGTTTTTAATAGGCCAGAGGGAACAGTGCAAGCTGTCTATCCTCTTCTTTCTCCAATGGCGTTAGCGGCGTCAATGCGTGTTGATTCTTGTTTCTGTCCACGTTTCGTACCAGCATTTACCTCTGCAGTTCATTTTGATATCGTGGAAGTGAAACTTATCAACCATTTTAATCAACTTGGAAAAGGTGATCTATTTAATTAAATTTAGATTTCTTTACCTCTAACTCTTGTGTATCTAGGTGCTCAAGGGTTAGAGAAATGAAGAAATAAATATAGAAAAGGATACGGTGGAAGACTTTTATGATCGCAACAATATTGTAGATTTCTAATTATAAATGATGGAATAGGTATTTGACTACACAGAGACTCATATGAATATATGATTTACATATAATAATCATGATCTCTAAATTTGTAATAATAATTACCGTACTCAAAAATATTTTTTTTAATGTTAGTCCCATCTAAGAGATTCGA
Organism: Antedon mediterranea; assembly: GCF_964355755.1. Lineage (NCBI taxonomy): Eukaryota > Metazoa > Echinodermata > Crinoidea > Comatulida > Antedonidae > Antedon > Antedon mediterranea. The sequence continues at coordinate 33,269,294 of NC_092670.1, read as the reverse complement.
ACCATTTAAATTGGACAAGCTAAATCCCAAAGATCAAGAGTTCATGACATTGACAATAGAGGAATCTTTAGTCATGGCAAGCACATGGGGTTCAGAACAAGAAAAGATCATACTTCAGGTACCCTTCATGTTTTACATATTGATTTTGCCATGCAAACCTCCAAGCAGTATATAAATGGCTTTGTTTATCAGTTTTAAAACCCATGACAAAGCAGTTAATTTCAAAGTATAGTCTGAGATGGCACATACTGAACAGGTTTCCTGAACACCTGACCTCTTTCAATGAATACAACCTAATAATAAAGATACCACTCAAATTTGACAAAACTGAAAATGCAGGAAATTAAGAAAATCTAGACTTTCTAGAACATTTATAAGCATTGGACCAGTGTATTATCAGTTTTCAGTTAAAAGTAAATTCTCTTTGATTGATTTGAAATTGATGGCAACTAGTAACTGTACTACTATCCCAGTAGGCTGCAAGTTGCATGTTGTTCTCCATTTACATTTCTTTTATTGGGAATTTTATGTGAAATTATTAAATTAATCTTCTGGTAACATATATTCACATTTAATTCAGGCTACTTCAACTTTATCCTGTAAACTGCTGGAATACAGAAATTTGACTGTACAACAATTTCTTGAACCCTGCGAGTTAGAAGCATCTCTGGATCTGGATTCAGGTGTTGTGTGCGAGATGCAGGCCGACCTTGGACCTATGAATATTAACATTGGTCAGAGCACACTTCATACTTTGAATCTGGCTTTGCAGGCGTGGAATCAGGTAACGTCATTAGTAGAATAATGTTTGATAACTGAAATGGTGAGTTAATTCTGGTATGTGCTGTGGCAAAGGTTTATTCATATCAGTATATCACTCAATCGTTTTCATATTCTTTTCTTTGTAAAAGCTATCCATAAGCGATATTTCTATGTTTAAAAACTGGATGAAATTGAGTGACACCACCAATGTCTTCCAAGACATATATGTTCGCAAGATCTGGATGTTTTAGTATCATCATTCATTCTTTTCTTAAATTTTTGAGCAATTTATCAAAAATCTAAATTTCCCTAATGCAAGTTAAACTTTCTGACAGATCAGATGTCCAGCAAACCTTAGGAGAAATGTCATTATTTTAAAAGGAAATCACTATCATCACAGGCTAGTTCTCTGTTCCGATGAACAGCAATATAAAGGCACATAGTCTATCTGCCCGAAAGAAAATAAGGCATGGTCAACATGCTGATAGGGAACAATGAATTTGATGCATAATCAACCATGCCAATAACCTCCAGACCAAATGATAGCCTCATCAAACATATCTCCATATAATAAGTGTCTTTAATTAATTCCAAAGATCTACTTCATAATATATTGGTTTTCTCTTTTACAGTATAAACAGAAAGATAAAGAAGAACTCGTGTTAACTTACTACACAATATGTAATGACACCGTTGAAACATTACGATTTGGCCAAGTACACACAGATGAATCAATTGTTTTGAAATGCAGAGAGATGCATGCTTACAGTTGGCGTACACATAAGACTGTACATTGGGGACAAGTATGTTCATTTATAATTTTTTTGGCCAGTGGCCGACTGCAATTTAAAGCTTGGAGATCTAAACCTGTTCGGAGGAGAACCATTAATGAAGCAACTAGTTTTCAGTAAAGATTTGCAAAAAAATTATAGATAGGCTATTACAACAGCATAAGTTAACTTTTATCTATTCATGTGCTTTTCTTCAGGACATGTTCCCCACCTCCAGTGATGAATTCCTGGTGCCACTTCTGTTAGAAGGTCACCAGTTAGCTTACTGACAACAATAAAACCGTTAATCTGTTTACATTAGCTGATTTTTTAAATTTCTTTTTTAAAGAAAATCCATGTGTGCATTGAGGGTTGGCGTAACTGGCGTTGGTCTGAACCCTTCAGTATAGATGAACGATCAACTATCGTACGTAAGCTGCAACACAAAGGACATTCTGCTACTTTGTTCATTAACATCAGGAATGTTACTCCACTTCAGAAACAGGTGAGTAGTCTTACATATTATTATTGTACTTGTATGTTTTATGGTTTCTCTTTTCTTCAAGCAGATAACTCTGAGCTTAGCTGGCAGATACAATCAATCAATTCTTTTTAAAGCCCCATTACAACGATTCATCTTGCATAGTAGACTATGTGTGTCAAATAATGAATGTTTAATATTTGTACAGTGAAACAAATAATTTGATTTAGTGACAAGTAAAAATTTGTTATATTTTCACTTATTTTCAATTATTTGTACCATTGCACCGATAAACAGTCATTATTTGTATTATACCTTTCTTTCAGGTTGTGTTCTATGGACGACAACTCTTCTCCAGTCGTGTGAACATACCTTTAGAAATACAATTAAATAAAATTGTACAAGTTGGTGGCAGCAGTATGGAGTGTAAGCAGACACTCTTGCTACCTGCAGAGGGCGTCCTACCTTCATTGGCATGTGATGACGAATCAATTACAAGTATGCGAATTAAGGTTGGCAACAGAGATTCAGAATGGTCTGAGCAGATGGCGGTGTGTGGTGAAATGAGTAGAAAGAATGCCGTTATTAAGGTGAGAAAATGTATATTTATGTATATAAAATAAACTCTGACACTTTGTTTATTCATCTGCAATTTGAAATATTGAATCATAAATAGCCTACCTCACTTTTCTTTGGAGTTTGTTTTATATTATCATATCAAACTTATTAGTGGACCCTCTGGTTTTCATTTAATTATGTTTATAAGATTTTTTTTTCAATAGATTTCCTGTAAAGATAGCAGTGTGGTACAGCTGTGGTGTCGTATATACACCGAAGAGCATTGTGGAGAAACACAGAGACTGGTAAGTACTAGCATATTTATGCAGTTAACATTGCAAGTAATAGAACCTGTTCATTATCACTGGAAAACCTATTAATTTCAAACTTAAGAATGATGAATCCTTAATCAGTATGTTCATAAGTATATGTCATGTGAATTTCGTTGATGTACTCAAAATGCTAATTAAATGTCTAATTAGCACTAATTAAGTGCGTTCTTAAGTTAATTTAGCACAGGAATGGTCACTTAAGAATTATGGATCTTGATTCCTGATAGTTAGGAGAACATATTTTTAGGATTGGTTTGATCGATGTACTCGATATGCTAATTAAATTCAATTTTAGGGGTCATTTGGGTGGCTCCCCCCTAAAATTGAACAGGACCCGTCACTTAAGAATTGCCATTTCTGGGTCACATAGACCATATCTACACACTCCACACCTCAAACCTTTTGTATTCAAATTGCTAATTAAAACCTTCTGGGCTCCCAGACTATATGTTTTGAAAACAGCAAGAAATAATATGAGGTTAATTAAGCTATAAGCCAATATTACTATTTTAAAACTGTTAAAATTTGCCCTTATGATAATCAGCTTTTAATTATCTTTGAAAATTCAATAATCAAATGTTTGCAATCTTATTTTCGCACATTGGCACACGCAAAAAACAAATTAATAGGTTACCTAATCAAGGATTTTTTTCACTATACATTTGCTGAACTGAAACCAATTAAAGTTATGTTTTCATGTTAATTCTATAGTTTCTAGATTGATTATCGTTAATCGCGTGCAACGTGACTCTATAGCTCACTATGTTGGTCGGTCGGTAAACACTAACTCAAATTTAAACACGCAACTGGGCCAGCCATGTATATGGCCTTGTTCTCCTTCTAATCACTTTGTAAAGCTCTGTCTACACTATAAAAAAAGTGTGATGTGCCCAAATATGGTAGTGATATGCTTAAATACGGTAGTGATATGACATCATCATGTCCATATTATATGGGCACGTCACATTTTGTTGTCACAGAAAGTTTGATAGTGTAACTAGAGCTTAATACACATTTTACCTCTTATTTTCTAGATAATTTTTAGCCCGCTGTTTACAGTGCGAAGCCACCTTCCAAGACCTTTAGTAATGAGCCTACAAAGTAAAAAGTTTAATTCAGTGCAGGTGTATAATGTCAAAGGTCAGGGTAACAAGCTAGATCTGTATAATGTTGTTCCGGCAACATGGCACTCTGCTACCTTTCAACTGAGGTAAATATTGTGTACTGGAATTTTTGTTAGGTCAATTCAAATATAATTCGGAAAACTGTTTCTAGAATCATTGTTGTTGTTGATTTTCCACAAATAATACATATATATTCTTAATAAATCAATAATTATTTATAAGTGTGGATGGTGGTCAAAAGAAGTCTAGAAATAGACTTTAGGCAGAGGCCACCATTAACAAAATTACAATGAGATTACTTTAAAAATAAATATGTAAATAGAAACAAGTAAAGGTAGAATTGTTATAACATATTATATCTTCTGTCACTGTACATGTCATAATTCAGATTACTACACTGAGAATTGCCATACTTCCAATAATATTACTATTCATATAATCTGATCTAATGATAGGAAAAATGATTATAAAATGAATATACCTATGGCATGCTAACAATGTTTTATGGATTTTTTTTTTTTAGTGAGAATACATCACCTTCTAATCCAGGCATACCAGTATCAACTGAATTACTGGATGACATAGTCCAAAGAAATGAAGAATCAGAAGAAGATGGTGATGAACCGAAGCTAACAATTCCTATGATGGCGTATGACTGGAAAAAAGAGATTGAAGCTAGTTGGCCATACATTGGATCAAGTGGAAAGAGGTATATTGTAGTATTGTAATGAGCTTTCTTTTTAAACAAATTATATATATATATATATAAAACTTCAAGGCACACATAAATAAGGTGCAATCTCTTGTAAAGTATGCACATTTTAGAGTATTTTAGATTGTAGACTAAAAAACATCAACATTCCTCCAGAGTTGTTGTTGCCATTACTATATGCAGTTCTATGTATTATGAAAGCAGATAACTGTAACATTGTTTTTATTAACAAGTTATGGAAAAATTATGAAAGTAGACATATTAATATAAAGATGAATAACATAAAAAAACATATTTATACCATATATGCAATTCTTTTATTTTACTATTGTAAGCTAAGATGTAACTATAAAATTATGGAAATTAACCATTGTATTTTAAGTAAATTTTCTTTTGGATGATCCAAAGTCGAATAAAATTCGTAAACTTACGTTTTTTACTCTAGCTTTCGCTGGTCAACGACGCAGCTTAATCATGAGTGAGTCTCTGTGACTTGGACTTGTTACCATTAGATCTCGTATATGGTATAGCGCCATCTATAGATCGTTCAGGTTTTCCCAAATGGGATTGTCGGGGCCTCCTCTTTAGTAAGTTGTTGTACAATTTTGGGAGTTCCAAACCGCCGTCGTCTCTGTTCATAGTGTTACCATGTTTTCTTATTTTTATTGATTCTTTTATTTTCCTGTCTTTCCATGACGATTCTGTGCCTAGTATTTTTACGTTCCAATTTGGTAAATGAGTGTGAGTGGTCATGATCGCTGATGGCTGAGTTGTGAACAATTTCTGAAGCTGAATTTCTGGCTGAACGTGTTAGGATCCCTGTACAATGTGAAGTGACATCTGCTTTGTGTTCTTTTATCCTTGTTGATAAGGTTCTGGCTGTTTCTCCTATATATGCTTTTTCGCAGTTGTTGCAATTTACTTGGTATATTACACCAGATTTGTCATCATTTTTTATTTTGTCTTTTGGGTGAACTAAAAGACTTCTTAATTTGTTTTGTGGAGTAAAATAAGTGTTGACATTGTAACTAGATAAGCAGCGTCTAATTCTTTCTGATATTCTTGGTATGTAAGGTATCCCTATGTTACCTTTGTTTTTGTTGGTTGTATCTTTTGTTTTTTGTTTGACATTTTGTTTTCCTTTCTCCGATCTTTTTTGGATTATCTTGTCCATGGACCAATTAGGGTACTCGCACCCAACGAGCGCATGTTTAATCTTTTTCATTTCTGTTAGTTTCTCGTCTTTTTTAGTGACAACTTTTTCATATCTGTCAACCAGAGTGTTAACCACACTTAACTTATGTTCCAATGGATGGCAGGAGTGAAAATTTAAGTATTGGTCTATGTGGGTCTTTTTTCTGTAAACTGTCGTCGTCAGGTCTCCATTGTTCAGTGTAATTATGATGTCTAAGAAAGGTAATGTATTGTTAGACATATGCTCAGTTGTAAATTTTATGTTACCTGTTTTGTCAATTGTGTTTAAGTGTGAGTTAAGATGTTCCGCTGATCCTTCTGGAATGAGAGCTAATATGTCGTCAACATACCTTTTCCAATATGTTGGCTTCATTCCGTCTGGTGCTGTTTGCAGTGCTTTTTCTTCTAAATCCTCCAGATACAAATTTGTAACGATCGGGCTGATGGGACTGCCCATGGCAATACCGCCAATTTGTTTATATATTTTGTCCTGGAAGCTGAAATATGTGGTATTAATAACAAGTGATAGTAAATCTATTATATCTCTAATGACCATGTTTGTGCGTTTTTTCAGTGTCTTATCTTGTGAAAGTCGCCTTTCTACTATTTCTATTGCTTCTTTGGTGGGGGTTTTTGTGAAAAGAGACAAAACGTCAAACAAGACAAATGTGTGATTTTCAGGAATGTCAAGCGTGATTAGTTCCTCAACTAGTTGTTTTGAATTGTCGACGTGGTGGCAGGAGGTGCCAACCAATCCCATTTGGTAAAACCTGAACGATCTATAGATGGCGCTATACCATATACGAGATCTAATGGTAACAAGTCCAAGTCACAGAGACTCACTCATGATTAAGCTGCGTCGTTGACCAGCGAAAGCTAGAGTAAAAAACGTAAGTTTACGAATTTTATTCGACTTTGGATCATCCAAAAGAAAATTTACTTAAAATACTATACAGTGATCCAGATGAACTTTTTACTAATTAACCATTGTGTTTAATAATTGGTTTAATAGGTTATCCAGTATTGAGACAGATACAAACAACACAGTGGAGGCAGAAGATGACATAGACAATATACAACAACCAAATACTGACCTGAAGGTCAGCCTCCACCAGCATTGGTCAGAGGTCAACACAATCATTATTGATGTCATGCCATGGTGTCTTATTGTTAATCAATCCAAGTTAGACTTGGTGATTTTGGAAGAAGGGGAACCAAGCCTAGCACTAAAGCAAGGCAAAGCTGTTGCACCTCAGAAATTTAAGGTAAACACATTGTTCATGGCTTTAAACTTTTATCTTCTCATGTAGATGTTCCATTTCACAGATTTGCGATCTTGTATTGGTGTTTTGACACACTATATGATTTTGAATAAATAAATAATACATAAATTAATAGCAGAAAGTTTGAATCTCAGGTGGGACAGACTTGTTCATATTTTCCCAGATTTCCCCCACTTCACCATTTATTTATTAACTTTCAGAATATCAGCGTGTGGTTAATAGTATTTCCTCTTTATATACATTTTTTTTCATAATAGAGCCACATAAACTTGGTATTTGATGGCATTGCACAAGATGGTATTTCTGCAGATCCAATTTTTGTACTTGCTGATAAACCACCAGCATGGCATGAAACCGGGCCTAATGAACTCTCTCCAGAGGGCAGTATATTCTATGCGATGACGAAGAAGGAAGATGCAGAGGTATTTAAATCTGATTTGGTTTTTAATTTTTAGTTTTTTATTCATTCATTTCATTATTATTATTATTATTATTATTACTTGTATAGCGCACATTTATACAACATTTAATTATAATCAGCGGCGCTTCACATCAATTAGTATCGTAACATTGTTTGAAATATAGTGCTTTTAAATGTTTTTTAAACTGATTATAGTCGTCTAAGTGTTTAATGTGACTTGGTAATCTGTTCCAAATTTTGGGTCCTGCTACGGCGAACGAACGGTCAGCAAATGTCTTTCGTTTAGTTCGTGAGATTGTCAGGTTATAATTGCTGGTGCTTGAACGAGTACTGCGAGAAACATTCCGCACAGTAAGAATATCTCTCAGATAACTTGGAGCGGAACCTTTAAGCAAACGCCATACAAGACACGCTATTTTGAATTGACATCTATGAGACATCGGAAGCCAGTGCAAGGATCGCATGGCGTTAGTTGCACTGTCATACCGACCTTTCCTGACAATTTTTTCGCAGCTTGGTGCAGTAACCTCTTCATTGGAGCAAGGGTATTAGCAGGTAGACCATAATACAATGCATTGGCGTAATCAATATGTGACAGCACGAGCGATTGAACTAGTTGTTGGCAAAGGTCCTTGGAGAGAAATTTGCGGATTTGACGAATAAAGTATAACTTAACAGCTATCGTTCTGCATTTATCACGTATGTGGTTCTTGAAAGATAGCTGGTCGTCGATATTAACACATTAAAAGGTATTTTACAGATGAACCACATGGTATTCTGTCCTGACATACGATGATATGATCTTTGTCGCATTTCAGGAGTTGAGCTCTGCTTCCCAATAGTATGAACTCTGTTTTTTCACTGTTCATTTTTAGTCTGTTGGACTTCATCCAGTCATTGATGGATATGAGGCACTCTTGTAATTTGGTGATTGTATTTTCAATACTAGAACTAGAATTTGGATTAAATGAATCATACACTGAGTGATCATCGGCATATCCCATCACAGAAATATCAAACTTACTGATATGATCTTGTAAAGTGCTGGCATATATGGTGTATAGAACTGGACCACATATACTACCCTGAGGTACAGAGAAGGACAAATTGGCTGTCTCTGAGTTAGTTTCGCCAATAGAGAGAAATGGCGAACCGGCGTCGAAAATCCGAGTGGGTATAAAATCATAACAAACCGTTGAGGGCGGCACATTTCTTATGTTTATACACAGGAATATGGCGTCGTCTAACCAATGTTGTTGCTGTAACGCTCATAATTCTTGTTATGTATAAAAGTCATCCATCATTCACAATCATATTCCTAAAAATATCTCATATCTGTAGGTCTACATTAGACTAGGCCTATAATATTATAGTAGAATGGTGTTATCAAGTATTCATTACTGGCGATAGCCCCCTGCAGGAAGGAAGCATCACTAGCCACATAACAAAATGGCAGTTGTCAAGCTGAAACTAATGCTAGGCCTACATCTACTAGAGATGCTCTATTTAGTCTTACTACCTAGCTAGGAGAGGCTTAGCAGCACCCTAGCTAAAGTAGTAGTAGTAGTAGTACAGTATGCAATAACGAATTTCCAATATTATTATTATTATGATTATTATTATTATTATTATTATAATAACCGATAATCCGTGCTAGGCTCGAGTACTCGAGGTACTACAGCATATACAGGCCAACTATCTAGGGCCTAGAGCTGGGTACAGTATATAACAAAAACGCGTCTTAATTCAATCCAAATTAAAATAAAATATGTTAAGATTTGCCCATATAACATTAAAATCGTTAAGGGGTTGCAAAAAAAAAAAGATACTGCTATTATGTGTGTTTTAAACGTTCTTTTCTACCTACTTTTTTAACTCAACCCATCGGAATTTCCCATACAAAAACATGTGGCAAAATGGTTTGTTTACAATCTATACCCACTCGGTGAAATTTGAGTGACGTCATCGCGGTTCGCCATTTCTCTCTATTGTTACGTTGGCAAATCGAGGACGAAGGTAAGTATCAAACCAGTTCAATGCCGCATTGGCCACTCCGAATTTGTTCTGCAAAACATCGAGGAGTACTTCGTGGTTCACTGTGTCGAAGGTGGCTGACAAGTCTATACATACCAGCGCAGACACCCTTTGCAACTCCATATTCCAGAGTACGTCATTGGTTAACTTAACCAAAGCCGTCTCTGTGCTAAAACCTTTCCGATAGGCAGATGGGTACGCCGGTAATAAGGTATTGTTCTCAACATAAGCTATGAATTGGTTCAAGCATGCGCGTTCAACCAGCTTGGATACGAAGGACAGATTGCTTACTGGCCTATAATTCCTGAGGATACATTCAACACCCTTCTTTTTTATAAGCGGTTTTATAACTGATATTTTCCATCTATGAGCAAATACGCCGTTACACAACGAGTTGTTGATCATCCTTGTAATAAGTGGTAGAAGTGTATCCAGATGCTGTTTCACCAGTGTCGACGGTAGGGGGTCAGTGGAGCAGGTTGTTGGTTTTGCGCATATGATCAACTTCCTAACATCATCTTCGCTAACTTCCTGAAATGCAATAAATTCATTTGCCATTAGCCGTTCTTGTTCATACAAAGGGAAGTGTTCCAATTCCTCTCGTATTTTCTCTATTTTGCCCATAAAGAAAGATATGAAGTCGTCTGCTAACTGTTTATCAGTTTCATGTGGTGGAAGTGGGTTATTTTTACGTCTACCAATGAGCTCAAACACGATCTTGTAAAGCTTTTTTGAGTTGTTGCCAGCTTCTTTGATAGCACCATTAATGAATTCGTACTTGGCTAAATGAAGATAACCTTTGTATGAATTGCGTAGATCATTGTAAGCTGACCTTCATTTCATTTTTTCAATTGAGTGTAATGTGATAGTGTGGTATTTTTTACAGTAGTCATGGTTACAACCCTGGCACTGACTTTTCCCAGAAGCTGTATCCCATAGTATCCAATTAAAACTTGTTAAAACCATGACTATCAAAACATTAAAAATTATACATATTGAAATCATGTTTAGCATTTAGTTGCCAACCTACTGTAGGCCATGTTCAGGATTGAGAGATTTGATTGGTGTACTGTATATCTCAAGGCACATGCAGTCAATTTTTGTTGTGATGTGGCACTCCAATCAACATATTGGCATGATGTTCTCTACTGGTAAAAGACTGTATTCAAATTCAACTATCTGAAATAAATTATTAGTTATTGTTTTTAAGTATTGTTCACCATTCAGTTCGTTGTATTGTATCTCTGTCTGAAAACTTTTAATTTGAAATCCTTTGAATGTCCGTCAAAAGTTGAAATAAAAAAGAACATAAAAATGTAGTACTTTTTGTTCTTTCAGAGTGTTTGGCATCTTAACATTACTTCATCCATGAAATATGGAATGAGAATAATTAGTATTAGAGAGAGGGCGCTGTTGATTAACAACAGCAAACACAATCTTATGCTGCGGCTTGTTGATACAAGTAGATGTAAACAAATGGTAAAATATTTTGTTTTAACCTATTTTTATTATTGTCATCTTTGTGAACTTTATAATAAAAAATACTACATAATTAGTAATCAATATTATTACTATCTTCTTCATTATCATTCTGGAATTTAAGACCTAACCCTAACACTACTACTATTGCAAGCAAAATTGCAACCAGCGCTTAGAGATATCACAACATCAGGCGCTTTATAAGTTCAGAATATTGTTATTATTATCATCATTGTTATCATCATAATTAACATATTTATATTATCATATTATTAGTCACCATCGTCCTTATTATTAACATATTTACAGTACCATATAGGTCCTTCTGACATTTTTCTCCACCTTATCTCCTACCACTATCATTTGTCCTCATCCTAATTTATCTCCATTCCATCATTTTTACTCTTCATCCTCCATTTTTTCTCTTCATTATATTACTTTTCACTTTTTTAAAGTTCAACAAGATTCGAATAAAATTTTCATTAATTTCAGATTTGTGTTCTATTATTAGTACAATATTTATCTATTGTTTCCTTAGATTCCAGTAAAGAATCAAGATTCAATACGTGCAATACCAATTCCCTTTTGTAACAATAAAGTTCACCCTGTATCTGAATGGAATTTCCCAAACAGAACAGAACACTTATCGATCTCATCAAGACAGTTCTACATATCAGTTGCTATCAGTGATTCAGCAAGCCTAGTTCAGGACTGCTGGGAGAGCTGGAGTAAATGGGTTAAACTGGACAATTCACGACCTAGACAAGCTATAGCAGTGCCAGTAAGTAAATTTGAAAATTCTAATAATAGTTAAGTGTCTTTTCTGTCAACAGAAAGCTGACACAGAGAAATCTGGGCAAATGAGATGAGTAATCTCCAAGTCTATCAATTGTAACTCAATTTTGATATCAAATATTATACAAAAATTATGAATTTTGGATTGAATTTTTTTGTTTATCTCCACTTTGTTAATACTACTTTCTTGCTCTATACTTAGTACTCTCAAGCAACCTCTCAACTTGAAACAGAACCACTGCTTGTCATTTACCATGAACATGAGGGCGTGCTTTACATTACTGTGGATGTCGATCCTACTCCTCGAACTGTTATTAAGAACAAATGCCGTACAGGTTTAAGATTTGCACAAACCTTTTTGGAAAGTGAATTTAGAGGTACATTTACTATTTGAGATAATGTTAAAATATGATGTCATCTGACTACACAATTTTCTTCAAAATAATATGTTGATTCAAAAATTACAGCAGCTCAATTTGATATACATTTTCTGTATCAAATTTATTAAATATTTTTTATAGTTTGTACTAAATAACAAACAAATTATCTGTCTGACTTTTAGAAAATGGATATATTTTGGAAAATGATGAACGTCTTCAAAGTATATCTTTCATCCATGGTCAATCAACAAGGCATTTCGACATCCAGCAGAAACCAAACCTTCCAACAGAAAGTCAGCATGCCACTCCTGCTCTAAAATTTGCTCACTGTACATCACCTCAGAACAGCCTTCGAGCAGATTCTAGGCTAGAAATAACTGAAGATCAAAATGGTTCAGGAAGGGTGGGTGAGGAGCAGCTTGAGGTGGAAGAAGCTGATGTGAATGAACCATCTGCTTTAGGTAGATTGAGTAAAGAATCAACAATGGAAGATGTGGAAGAATTGCCTGCTTCGAGCAGGTGGAGTGAAGCTGTAGCATTGGCATCCAGTAGTGATCTTAAATCAGAGATTCTTACAATTCCTGGTGTTGGATATATTCTAGTCAGCAGCTACTGCATTGCATCCTGCCTTCAGGTAATCGTGGAACCATTAAGTATGCATGAAAAAGAAGATGATAGACAAAAGATTGAATGTCAGGAGCTCATAGAAGAAGTAGAAGACATTACAGATAGTATCGGAGCAGCAACAGAAATGAAAATTGGCCTCTTTTTCTCAGAGCTATCTATGAAGATTCTTGATCAAGCCTCACAGCCAGTGGAGGTTACAGAGTTGCTGTGTCTGTTCCTTGAGGACATGTGTCTACTGTACTATCCATCAAGTAATGCTAACTCAGAAGTCATTCAGCAGAATCTTCATATTGCAATTGGACATGTACAGCTAGACAATCAATCATTCAACAATGGCGTCTTCAACTTCCCTGTAATCTTGGTCTCGTGTGATGAAGCTACTAAGAAAACTGTTGTTAAAAGTGTTCAGAAGATTTCAATAGAGGAACAAGCTGAACTCAGTCATGCTGAAGATACTTTAGTAGTGCATGTCATTCTGGAAAAAGAAAGGTTAAACGGTTCTGGGGGTGTGCAATCTGTAAATGTAAAAGTCAGGCCTTTAGCAGTATACCTTGAAGATCAGCTTATCTTTCAGCTGATGACAAAATACAAGAGCTTCATTCCGGGTAAACTAGTAGAATCTGTTCAAAAAGGCTATGACATACCGTTAGTTGTTAGAGCTGTGAATCAGAGCTTGAAGTTACCAATCTGCATGCAGCATTTAACTATTCAACCAATCACGGTACAGGCAAGTGTTCATGCTTCACTGAAGATGTTTATCTCGTTAGACAGCACACCATTATCTTTCAGAAAGTTTGACTGTCGCCCGGTGTTTACTACAAGCCGGCAACTTATTCAGGCTTTAACAATGCATTACACGTCAGGAGCACTTTTCAAAGCAGGTAAGACAAATACTTTACAGTATGCAACACTAAAAAGAAATAGAACCATACAGTCTGGCACACCCTTATACAGTAAGTTGTCCAACATGTTTTGTGTTTCTATCATGCAGACCTACTTGCAACAGATCAAAAATTAATTCATAGAACATTGTTAAAATTTGGTATTTTTATTTTTCAGGTTGGGCTATTGGATCACTAGAGATATTAGGTAATCCAGCAGGACTTGTTCGGAATATTCGTAGTGGCATTGCAGATTCAATCTACCTCCCATATGAGGGCCTAACCAGAGGTCCAGCAGCATTTATATCTGGTGTTACTGGAGGAGTGTCATCACTCATCAAACATGTGTCCGCAGGTAAAGAATGCACATATTTTTTTCTTCTTAATGCTTGATCGCTTTTGTTTTTTTGTATTCTTAACTAATTTTATAAGCATGTGATTGTTTAATTTTCATCAATTTCATTCACTCTGTTTTCTAGGTACGCTCTCTTCTGTTACCAATTTTGCATCTAGTGTTTCAAGAAATCTTGATCGTTTGACACTTGATCCAGACCATATTGCCATGCAAGAACAACAGAGAAGAATGGTGCCAGACAGAATGTCAGCTGGTCTAATGAATGGTCTCAGTAGCTTTGGAATCAGTGTTTTAGGTATGTTTTGCCAGGTATTTATCTACTGATTGTTTTCCTATCGAATCCACAAACTAGATGATGTTCATGATATCTAGTTGCTGTGGTGTTAGGATTAGTTCGCTACAAATAGGGTGAAGTCAGCTACACTATTATAGTCATATTACAGTAATATAGGGACTGTGATTCAGGGCCGCATGTAAATATATTTATGTGACATTGTATTGTAAACTCCGCTTAATGATGGTTATAATAACAGTAACATTATGTCTTTTTGTAGGTGCAATAGCTGGCATAGCTGACCAGCCAATCAGAGGATTTCAACAAGCATATAATGAAACACTAGCTCAACAAGCAACAGGTGTTATATCAGGGGTAGGACGTGGAGTAATGGGGGTTGTCATCAAACCATTAGGTGGAGCAGCTCAGTTAGTGTCTCAAACTGGCAAAGGTAAGAATATACTCTATGTGTGGTGCTTTTTCACAAGTTCCCTGGTCCTGAGATCGAATCTTGTATGATGCCAATACTTTTTTGCAACTCCACACAGAACGAGAGTTTTTTTGGAAGATTGGAAGACACTTGCAAGGGAATAGGGAAGAGAGTATTAATGTTGAAAGCCCTGTCTTTATTATCATAGCCAAAAGACAGCAGCATCACCTAAGCTTCATAGAAGATTTAGTTTAGAAAAATTGTGTTTATCAATCCTATCATTGTAAAAAAAATGTAAAAAAGAAAAGAAGAACCACTTGAGCTTTGGATCTTCACTGTTAGGTCTGATTAAATTGCTCTATGTTATATCATGATTCAAGATATATTGTACACAATAATAATTTATTATTAAGGAATCTTGCATAGTACTGGACTCTCACCCACACTGAAGCAAAGGAACCCAGCCAGTAACCAACTTGCTGCAATGGCCGTCAACGGACAAGTAAAATATATGTGGTAAGATAAAAGATTTATTTCAAAATGTACATTTTTTTAAATTAACTGTTTTTAACTGGTTATAATGATAAGAATTCACATTTAGATACGATGCAACAATGTAGGCACAACTAAAGTGAGTCGACCAATCACAAGGGAAATTTCCGATGATCCATCGCATTATGATTGGTCAAATTACTTCAGGCTTGCTTATGTTGCGTTCCATGTGGGAACCAAGCTTTAATATAAGAAATGAAATGTTGTAGAATCACAGATTAGAAGGAAAACTTTTATAATAGATGTAGAACATTGTTTTAAGACCACAGAGATAATTGAATATCTTCTTGGTTTTGACATATAAGATATTACGCTCTGTCTTTTTGCAATTAAGTGTAGCAATTGGTGGCTGAGAAAAGGGAGGTTCTTCAAACTAAAATCTGATTGGCTGATTTGTAGAAGCCATTGTGTGGGAATGTTCCTCA
Organism: Antedon mediterranea; assembly: GCF_964355755.1. NCBI lineage: Eukaryota > Metazoa > Echinodermata > Crinoidea > Comatulida > Antedonidae > Antedon > Antedon mediterranea. Next base: position 33,253,425 of record NC_092670.1, on the reverse strand, counting down.
GATTTGACACGTTTTGAGCTTAAGATCAGTTGTACAAACAAATAAAGCATAAACTGGATTCATATTTTGCAGGAAGATGCTGCATACACTACGCAACCCAACAATCCTTATGTGCCTTGATGCAGTGTCTGTGACATACCACGGCCTTCACCATAGTGGGGTGCTCCTGCTCACGCCTGAGATTTTGTTTATTGTTAGCAGTAGCGAGGACACCCAGCAGCAGGCATTTCCAGTGTCAGAGATTGACTGTCACTCCAAGCCTCATCAAGAGGACATGTTGTATCTGTGTATTAAACAAGCTGCAACACCTTCAAACCAGGATGTAAGTTTTCACTCAAAATCTGTTTTTAGCAGTTTTTTGCTACATTTTGTTTTAATTTCTAAAATCTTTTTATAAGGCATTAATTGCTTTGAATGTGACTGCAGACACTTTAGAGACATAATATCCAGATAGAATTAAGATTTTTCATGGCGGTGAAGTTTAGTTTTGTAGTTGTGGCGATGGTTTGTAGTGGTTTGATGGTTTGTAGTGGTTATGATGGTTTGCAATGGTGGTGATGTTTTGTAGTTGTGGTGATGGTTTGTAGTGGTTTGATGGTTTGTAGTGGTTATGATGGTTTTCAGTGGTGGTGATGGTTTGTAATGGTGGTGATGTTTTGTTACAGTTATGCTGATGTTTTGTAGTTGTGGCGATGGTTTGTAGTGGTTTTATGGTTTGAAGTGGTGGTGATGGTTTGCAATGGTGGTGATGTTTTGTAGTTGTGGTGATGGTTTGTAGTGGTATGATGGTTTGAAGTGGTGGTGATGTTTTGTTACAGTTATGCTGATGTTTTGTAGTTGTGGCGATGGTTTGTAGTGGTTTTATGGTTTGAAGTGGTTGTGATGGTTTGCAATGGTGGTGATGTTTTGTAGTTGTGGTGATGGTTTGTAGTGGTATGATGGTTTGAAGTGGTGGTGTTGGGTTGCAGTGGAGGTTATGGTTTGCAATGGTGGTGATGATTTGCAGTGGTCGTGATGGTTTGCAGTGGTGGTGATGTTTTGTAGTTGTGGTGATGGTTTGTAGTGGTATGATGGTTTGTAATGGTGGTGATGGTTTGTAGTGGTTTGATGGTTTGTAGTGGTTATGATGGTTTGTAATGGTGTTGATGTTTTGTAGTTGTGGTGATGGTTTGTAGTGGTTTTATGGTTTGAGGTGGTTGTGATGGTTTGCAATGGTGGTGATGGTTTGAAGTGATATGATGGTTTGAAGTGGTGGTGTTGGGTTGCAGTGGTGGTTATGGTTTGCAATGGTGGTGATGATTTGCAGTGGTCGTGATGGTTTGCAGTGGTGGTGATGTTTTGTAGTTGTGGTGATGGTTTGTAGTGGTATGATGGTTTGTAGTGGTATGATGGTTTGAAGTGGTATGATGGTTTGAAGTGGTGGTGTTGGGTTGCAGTGGTGGTTATGGTTTGCAATGGTGGTTATGGTTTGCAATGGTGGTGATGATTTGCAGTGGTCGTGATGGTTTGCAGTGGTGGTGATGTTTTTTAGTTGTGATGGTTTGTATTGGTGGTGATGGTTTGTAGTGGTGGTGATGGTTTGTAGTGGTGGTGATGGTTTGTAATGGTGGTGATGTTTTGTAGTTGTGGTGATGGTTTGTATAGTGGTGGTGATGGTTTGTAGTGGTGGTTCTGGTTTGCAGTGGTGGTGATGTTTTGCAGTGCTGATAATGATAGTTTGCAGTGGTGGTGGTGATGGTTTGCAGTGGTGGTAATGATGGTTTGCAGTAGTGGTGGTGATGGTTTGCAGTGGTGATAATGATGGTTTGCAGTGGTGCTGGTGATGGTTTGCAGTGGTGGTAATGATGGTTTGCAGTGGTGGTAATGATGGTTTGCAGTGGTGGTGGTGATGGTTTGCAGTGGTGATAATGATGGTTTGCAGTGGTGGTGGTGATGGTTTTCAATGGTGGTAATGATGGTTTGCAGTTTTGGTGATGATTTGCAGTGGTGGTTTTGATGATCGGTTATGTGTTGTGTGTTGGTTATATATTTTTTTTATGGAGTGATATTTTGTAGTGGTATGATGGTTTGTAGTTGTAACATTTATCGTTTTGGTAATTATTGCTGTTTTGTTAATGATTGTTGTGTTGGTTATGGTTTACAGTGGGAATAATTGATTGTAGTAGTGGTGTGTGGGTTTTGATGGCAGTGGACGGTACCTATAAAAGAGAGGTGTTGTTCCTGAGTTAAATAATAGTGATAATGATTTTTTTTTTTTAATGTAACAGAAAGACACCACTGCTAGTCGAGTAGCTGATTTTGTTGACGCAACATCAGGTTTCATTCCCGAGAGTGACAGCCAATCAGAAAGCTCAAACACTGCCGAATCCAATCCAAATTATTGTTACGAAGTTGATTCAAGGATGCGTGACACATTCATCGCCATTTTTCAACAAGCCAAAAATCGTTTGTTAGGAAAGGGTTTTCACGGTGATGATGCTCAGAGCTCAACATTAAGTAAATTTAAAGTTTGGCATCTGTCAGCAAAAAAATCATTAGATTTATGATTGTAGAAATGTACAGGGAGAGAATTTAGCTCTTCTGTGGTGGCACAGGATAATCTGAAGAGTTATTTCTGCTTACTTACCATCCAAAATATAAATTCACGATGGCACTTTATTTTATAACATCTCATCAGATGTAAGCCACAACAAGAGCAACATGCAGGATTATGGGATGTGGTCATGCATTTAGCACACCAGGATAATCTAAAGGACGAGTTCATAATAATTTGTTTGATAATGTATTATGTTATTTCGGCTTTTACTTCCCATCCAAAAGGACAATAGCATATTTTTCAATCTTTATTGCTTAATTAACAACAACAAAATCATAATTAATCTCCTTTTGTTGAAAGAAATTGTAAACGTTCCCACCATTTATGGACCAATGATACACATTTTCAATTTCCAGACGATGACTAAACTCTCTAAACCTTTTCAGACATGCATTCATTAGTGACACTGAATTCAACAACTTTCAAAACATGGTGTTTTAAGTTAAAAGCTGAGTTCTCCTCAGTAACAGGATGGTTTTAGTCGACAAACGATACTTAAGCCTAAACAAGACTCTGTTTTAAAAGCATAGGTTCATCACATTTTAACAATACCGTGTTATAATTGTAATGTTTACCCCTTTTTTTTTCTTACCAAACACATAACAGGGGTTTGGTAGAAATCATAATGTCATATGTGGTCCCTGTAGTGTGTAAGGTTGCATGACGTGTCCCTTAGATTTTTGAACCAAGGTCAAATAACCTGTCAAAATTGTAATGAGGTATCCTGTTGTGAATTGTTTACACAAACAAAGCAGGGTCCTTGCTAAGGGGCTTGTACACGTAATGGATTAAGGGTGAGATTTTGGTCTAAGACACTAGGTGATGCTGTGTTGCTCAATTTTCCTTTAATACTGGGGACGTTTAATATAAGTAGTGCTAAACTTTTTCTGTTGGCAAAATCAAAATATTGTATATGTCTTCTCAATGTGTTTATCGTTTATCGGATTATCTTATAATAGCTACTGCTTCCTCGATGAGTTTTGTACATTTTATATATAATATATATTTCTATTTTATTGTCCCAGACTGTAATTGCTATATTATGACTATTAAATTACTGTATTTACAGACTATACTGTAGGTTTGAATTTAAACTTATTTTATTTATTTAATTACTACTGAATTTATGGCAAATGACAAATTTATATTAATGATGTATGTATTTATTAAACCATGGAGGATTTCCTCCATTATTAAACTTAGTACAACATTCAGCATCATCATTAAGGCTACCACTCGGAGACGCAATGGCATAGCGGGTTGACCAATGAAAAGTGACAAATACAGTACTATGATTTCGGTCAATGATCTTGACAAGTACAAAAAAACAATAATCAGCTATTCATCATTCGTATTTTATTAAATACATATCTGGTTTGTTACAATATTAATACACATACTGTATTCCCGTACTCGCAGTGAACGAATGGTACACATTTTCCTCCCTATTTATGCTAGTATGTGCTTTACGTCAGTCTAGAATTAATCACGCATAACGGATTGTAACTGGCGCTTGTGATTGGTCAAATCGTTGTGCTTACGTTCTTGCTTTGCGTCCTTATTAATCTAATCATGGAGGAAATATACATTGATAGCTCCATGCTATAATTAATATTAATATTGTTTATGAATGTATAAATTAACATTTATCGGTGGATGCCGAACAGTCTTCAGTCTTCCTCAAAAAATGAAAAAATACTTTTTACAAAGGTTCTAAGGAAGAAACAAATGCATAACACTTTCTTTTCTATGTAAGAATCGCATGTTAGATGGTGAATCAATTAATATATTAATGTTATATTATCATTTGTACTTAAACATGAGGTCTTATGCCATGCTGGCGTATTGGCTGTTTTTGATTATTTAATTAATCAAAACCAGGGAATGGTGATATTCAGGTTATTGTATCTCTTCATATATGGTCTTCTAAACACCTTAACCCCGGTATTTAAAATCAAAATAAATTGGCCAAATAAGTTTTTGCGCAGTTCTATTAACCCCACCCAACAACACAACCCCTCGCCCCTCCTTCCACCCCCACCCTGATTGTTAATTAAAAATAACTAAAGCATATATAACTGTATGTATGTGTTTTGTTCGATATCTTAAATTACTTGGTATACAATTAATTTTATATATTGAGTTAAAATTACCTTGAAAATCAACAATTGGTCATTAACAATTATTTACAGATTATTGAGGCAGCTTATTCAACAAAAGAACGGAGTATAATTAACATGAACTTAATCATTTTTTAAATAATTTGTTATAATGAAAACATCAGATAAGAAATTCATTCTTATATTTTGTTGTTTATTTTGTTAAACCTATAAACTTTTTTTTTATATTTTCCCCGATTGATTAATTAAAAGTAACTAAGGCAAATGCATATGTAGCCTATGTATGTATTTTTCGATATCATAAATTACTTCGTACTAGATGGTACGCTCGCTTCGCTCGCGTACCATCTAGGTCGTGCCCACAGATGGTTCTCGAATACATAGTAATTTCAGCGTTTAAAAAACTGGCGACTTCAAATGCACATGCAGGACAATAATACATGTTGTTTACAGGAACGAATAAATAGACACAGTGATTTATGTACTCAACTAAAATCAGCACCCCGGGAATTACTTCCGAAAAAGAAACTTGTCACAAAATAAGAAACAAACTGAATTTGTGTTTTGTATGTAACATTTGGGTTGAGGGATGGGGAAGAGGATGGATGCAAAGACGAACAATTTTTAAATATATTCTTTATCGATTTAGTAACGAAATATGAATTGTTTTCATGTTTTACAAATAATATACCAGTAAACACAGTAAAACATTGCGCTTTAATACTTTGTTGAAACTGTCACCGTCATAGTCGATTGAAATAGTACAGTACATGTAACGATACATCACTAATATGACGTTTATATTTTTTTGAAGTTACATGATTACAAACGTTCAGAAGGAACTGTCAGTAATATATTAAACACCTCTATTCGAGGCAAATCGTAAATTCGCTTTAATCGTCAATAAATAATTATCTAACTCAACTTAATTAGTAGGCCTAATGGTTAATTGTTTCATAGAGCCAATTATGCTACCCACTACCCAACTTGTATTGAAAATTAAGTTGTTTCCTAACCACCAAAGTTGTTCTGCGTTTAGGGCATGTACTGATCATTCGTACTGTAGGCCTGCCCTCTACTGGCTTTACAACGCTACTCATGCCAGTGAGGGGAGGGTGGTGGTGTTGTTGGTGGTTTAGCTGCAATAATAAATTTGATTGTACATAATAGACGGCGACTGGAAAGGCTAGCTCATTATGCGTTAAAAAAAAAGATTCCACAGATTGGAAAAAAGTGTATCGAATTTCTGTTATGGCTGTACAGTACTTGTCTTTACGACGCCTGAGGGAATAGACACTTGTGGAACAGAGATTGGAATGTTCCATTTATCGCAGATCAAAACATTTGTATAAACGTATATTAAATCTATAAAAATAGTATTTTTTAAAGAAAATCGGCCTGTCTTCAACATTATGATGCTGTACTCGAGCTGTTCAACCGGTTTTCAGCTATTAAAAACAATTATCGTAGGAGGAGATAGGAAAATGCGAAGCATCCTCGCATTATTGTCTGCGGGTATTTTTCAAGTTGGACATCCATTAGACAGTGTATACCACGACCACGAAACACCCCTATTTGGGGAAAATCGTTGAACCTAAATTCGTTTTAATTGTCAATAACTAATTATCTAACTCAATTTAATTAGTAAACATGGTTACATCAGATGGTTAAAATCAGTACCGAAAGTACGAACCAACTTTATATACCATCGAGTAAAAATTCTAGAAATAAACTGCGATTTACCGAATTTTGCCCTTACGTAAATTTATATATAGATACAATTAATTTTATGTTATATTGAGGTAAAAATTACCTTAAAAATCAACAATTGGTCAATAACAATAACTTACGGATTATTGAGGCAGCTTTTTTAACGAAAGAACGGAGTATAATTATCATGAAATTAATCATTTTTTAATAATTTGTTACAATGAAAATATCAGGTAAGGAATTGATTTATATTTTGTATTGTTTATTTTGTTAAACCTATATTTTTGTATACTTTCCCCGATCGATAAATTAAAAGTAACTAAAGAAAATGGTATGTATGTATTTTTTAGATATCATAAATTACTTCGTCCGTATAAAATTAATTTGATATATTGAGAGGTAAAAATTACCTTGAAAATCAACAATTGGTCATTAACAATAATTTATAGATTATTGAGGCAAAAAGAACAAAAGAACGGAGTATAATTAACATGAAATTAACCTTTAAATAATTTGTTACAATGAAAATATCAGGTAAGGAATTAATTCATATTTTGTATTGTTTATTTTAATAAACGTATACTTTTCTATACTATTCTTGTGACGTGTAATCAAAAAACCATGGTAACTTTCGGAGAATATAATATGGTAAATACAAATACAACATTCTTTACTTGCTAAGTACGCTTGATAGGAGAATGTTTCTTTCAGTCAAATTCGTACCCGTTATTTTTTGATCCATTCATTCAGGTATGAGAAAAATGGTTTATACATCGTAATATTTCTTCAAAGTGTAAGAGTAATACCTATAGAGTCTACATCGTAATAGTTCTTCAAAGTGTAAGAGTAATAGAGTCTACATCGTAATAGTTCTTCAAAGTGTAAGAGTAATAGAGTCTACATCGTAATAGTTCTTCAAAGTGTATAGAATAATAGAGTCTACATCGTAATAGTTCTTCAAAGTGTAAGAGTAATAGAGTCTACATCGTAATAGTTCTTCAAAGTGTATAGAATAATAGAGTCTACATCGTAATAGTTCTTCAAAGTGTAAGAGTAATAGAGTCTACATCGTAATAGTTCTTCAAAGTGTATAGAATAATAGAGTCTACATCGTAATAGTTCTTCAAAGTGTAAGAGTAATAACAATAGAGTCTACATCGTAATAGTTCTTCAAAGTGTATAGAATAATAGAGTCTACATCGTAATAGTTCTTCAAAGTGTATAGAATAATAGAGTCTACATCGTAATAGTTCTTCAAAGTGTAAGAGTAATAACAATAGAGTCTACATCGTAATAGTTCTTCAAAGTGTAAGAATATTTCTGTTATATCATAACTTTAATCATTTTTTCTAGGCCAAACTGCGTGCAAAATGGGACCACGTACATTACTGTTGATTCTGGTTGTTACATATTACGTCGGATGTGTTGTTGGTGAGTAGAGTAATTAACAATAAGCATGTTGTTTTTAACAGTGGCAGAATTCGCTTTTCTAAGATGAAAAAAAAAAAATAGATTATGTATATATTTTCTCTCATCATTCTAAAATGGTTGTTAGGTGAACATTATTTTTATTGTACCCTTTTGGTGTCGTAATTTATTATGTTTTTTATATGTGACAAGCAAGACAAAGTTTGAGCCAGAGTGTTTGACTAAATACAATAATTGAATTGAATTGAGTTCCACTAGAGACGTAACGCAAGGACGTAACCGCAACGTATAGTGAGTGATATGGAACAAACAGTTCATTGGTCAACTCGCTTGCGTTGCGTGTGCGTCACAGCATTGCGAGTCCAGTGGGATTGTATTTTACGGTCTACAAGTGATTTTTGCGCACACTCTCCATTTTCACAGGATAAGAAACTAATTCCATGTTAATTAAACTAATACTGTGAACCAGAAATCTGGCATTAGAAATATGATATCGATCTAGGTTGGTATTGTTTATTCGTAGACTAAAAAATGTCATTAAAATTGCCAAAATATGCCTGTTTTGTTTGCATTCGATGCAGTCAAGCCTAGTTAAATATATACATTTATTTTATTTTCAGGGTGTCCAACTAATAAATGGACTTACAACGCCGTATTTTCAAAATGCTACTGGCTCACCGACATATCTAATACGTGGGATTCCATGAGAAACAGATGCCAAGAATTTGATAGCGATTTGCTTAACATTTCAAATGAAATCGAAAACATGTGGATATTCAATCAACACTTCTTTTTCTGGTCTGGTGTCAATTCAGATTCAGCTTGGATTGGCTACAATGATAAAGAAACCGAAGGCGAAGTTGAATGGGTGTCAGGAAGGAGTGCAGGATATACAAGTAGGCTTGCGATTCTATACATTTTATAATCAAGGTGCTTTAAACAGTCCTAGCTTTGTTTGTATCAAACCTGTTACTGGCGGTAATTATCGCTGTTGGTTTCGATTGAATAAAATAAAAAAATGAAAATAAAATAAAAAATAGATTTACCGACAATTGTGAAATAGCCGTCTCAGTCGAATAACGCCACAAAAAACCACGATATTTTAGAAATATAATGAATATTTAGGCCTACCTATACTACTTTTTCTATTATTATCAATATTGTTGTAGTAGTTGATGTTTATTTAAGTTATTTGTTAATCATCTATATAGATGAGTTGAGAAAAGAATATTTGTTTAGTAGATCTGTGGACAGGCATTTGTCTTAGGTGACCTACCCATCGTAATTGGGCTTTCACTATCATTGCTTCAATGCCGATAGTGTCGGCTTGTGTTAGGACACTTCGAGTTAGTGCGATATTTCTTGGTTGGTATTTAAAACATTTTCGTTAGATAAATATATAGGTATTTCTATTTGATTTTTTGGTAAAAAAAATCCGACTACATATAGATGAACATACAGACATATATTACCAACACTTCCTTTTCCCCAAAAGGTTAACATTTTACCAAAAGGTAATTTTACCAAAAGGTAACATCAAAAAGTATGATCATAAATAATAATACTTACTGTACAAACTGAGATATCATCATAATGGCTATGTTTTGATGTAGTGGTACAGTATTTGTATTAATAAATCGGTTTAATCCTTAAAAATGTATTGTCCCCTGGAAATATGAAAAATGAAGATTAATAAAAAAAAGACTTTGAAGAGACCATTTCGCTTTTTTTTTTTAAAGTTAATCACTTCCTTAGAAAAAAATAGAACAAAAAGAATGTTTTCACCTATAATAATAAGTATTTTGTTTCTTTAGGTTGGAATGATGGTGAACCCGAAAATTCGTCTAGTGGCGAAGATTGTGTTTATTTTAGTCAGGTATCCAAGGCGGAGATTTATACCGAAGTTTTTGCATTGTGCTTGCCTATGTCAGAATTAACCATAATTTATATATAGATAATTATAGACCGATTTCAGTTCTCCCCATTTTCTCAAAAAATAATAGAAAAATTAATGCATACTCGTCTTTATACATATTTAACTAAACATAACATCCTAAACAATCATCAATATGGTTTTCGTAAAAAAACACTCTACTTGTCACGCTATTTTTGAACTTTTGTTAAGCACTTTTCTTGATCTATCCAAAGCTTTCGATGTTGTTAATCATGACATTTTACTTTCAAAACTTTTACGTTATGGCATAAGGGGTGTCTCATTAAAATGGTTTACTAGTTATCTTAGTAATCGTAAACAATATGTACAGATTGGTAACTGTAAGTCATCGGTAAAATGGTATATTGCATTATAAGATTATGTTTTGTTTGAATACTTTTATAAAATTGTATAGTTTTACATTTTGAACATAATATTGCTTTTATTATTTATATGATAAAATAACAAACTAATAAATATTGCAAAGCTAAACCCAAACCGAAGTATGGGGATACGCCCTCGTCGCTAGCCAGGTTTATTTTATTAGTTCTAGTTTAAATCCTGGCTAGCACCAGTTGTGTCTCGGTCATCCCGGACTCGGGCGCCTCCTAGAAAACAATAATATAATAATGATGGTAAATTAACAATTGATCTAAATCAAGAACATATACTGTATACCGTACGTTTATGTTTATTCTTGTGTATTTCTTAAATTTTTAGATAATTGATTCAAGGAGTTTTTCTTTAACGTCGTTCCATTTTCTTTCTGCTTTGTTTAGATTACATAAGTATTCGTTTGAAATTAAATTTTTTAGTTCTATCTTAAATAAATTCCAAGTGATAATCCGTTTGCTTGTTTTATAAATAATGCAAGATTTGCAAATACTAAATGTAAATAAAGAGATGAGTTCATTAACAAGCGTGTTCTGAGTTCCTAAAACTATGTCTGACCATTCGGGGAAACTTGGCCGTAATGTTTCATTAGTCGGAATACATTTAACGATCAGTTTACGGAACTTCCTTAAAACTGATTGAATGCTATTACAGGTGTACAACATATGTTTTTCACTTTCTATTTCTATACAACACTTTTCGCAACAATCACTTTCATTAAGATTCACTTCTTTAAGTTTTTTCTAAAAGCTAAGATACGATGTAATAATTTAAAATTAAATTGGGCGATTTTTGGTAAATGTTTCATATTGTGAACTTTACAGTACCATGTCTTGTCCCAGTCTATTTCATTTTTACCTAACTCAACTTCCCACTTTGCTTGTATATTGGGGATTTTAGCAACCTTGCTAACAAAAAGGGTATAATGAAAAGATGCCTTGTGTTTTTTATGAAATACGGTTTCTTTGACTTGCAGGTTAATTAAAGATGATTTCTTTCCACAAACATGGAATTGAATACAAGAGCGCAAAATATTCGATAAGTCCTTTTTGTTTATTGCTTAAAGTAGGTATCACTTCATCTGAAGTTAGAAATCTGTTATTAACGATAATGTCACATACCGATTTGTATTTGGAATGTAGCCATATTTTAAAATAAAGAGATTTTCCACTTGCGGAAGTTATATATTTATTTTCCCAAAGTGGTTGTTTTAAAATGTCATCTATTTTTTGTGGAACTACACTAACAATATTATTCAACTTAACCGCCGATTTTAACATTGATACATAAAAATCAGGCATTCTATTCAAGTCAATATGATCTTCAAAGTTAAGCTGAGTAGCACCTATAGTGTATTCTATTGGATACATAAAGTATTTCGGAATATTTTTCCATTTTCCTGGATCGGGACTGAGTAATCTTTTTATCCATGTTAGTTTTAATGAATCTATTACGGAGTTGAAATTTTTCATATTCAAGCCACCTTCGCATGCTTTTTTTTAATAAGAACAAGTCTTTTAATTTTTTCACGTTGACCATTCCACAGAAAATTATAAAGTATTTTTTCAATAAGTGGAATTATATGTAAGGGTACGTTAATTATGCTTGCGTTATAAATCAATTTAGAGATTGCAAGGGTTTTGATGATTGTTATTCTTCCAAAGAAAGTTAGATTTCTTTTTTTCCATAACTGAAGAACGTTTTGTAATTCAAAAACTTTTTCGTCCCAGTTTTTAGTCGCGTGGAAGCGACTCTATAGTTCACTATGTCGGTCGGTTGGTTGGTCGGTCTGTCTGTCGGTCTGTCTGTCTGTCTGTCGGTCCGGTATCACTATGCGTTTTATCGCTTTCTGACCTTATCTTGATATCAGTTTAATCTAGCTAGGTCAATTTTTCACAGTATATTCCTTATGGCCAGGAATCAATGTGGTTATGTTTTCACGGTGCGCAATAAAAAATTACGCGGTCTACGCACGGTTTAACGAAATCACGTTTGTAATCATATCTTCACAGCCATGAATCACAATTAAATAAAATTTGGTACTCATAAATTTCAGGGCATAAATCATCATATGGCAATACAATTACGTGCGTAGCGCATGTAACGCATGCGTACGCGCGCTTAAAATTAAATGTTATTGCGCACTCTTTTTGCCTGATTTCTGTTTTCTTGACTTACTTTTCAACTCGAAATTACGTTATACGAGCACGTCGAAAGTGACAGGCTACGCACGTGTAAATTAAAAAAATTTAAATGTCTTTAAACATTTCAACATTTTTAAACATGTTCAGTAATTTCGGTCAGTATAGTTCACTATGTCGGTCGGTCGGTCTGTCTGTCTGTCGGTCTGTCGGTCTGTCTGTCTGTCTGTCTGTCGGTCTGTCTGTCCGGTATCACTATGCATTGTAGCACGCGACTTAATGGCTGTTGGCCTTGTTTTTATTACATATATCTTTATCATAGCCTACGTATATTCCCAACAATTTGATTGGTTCTTGTGTCCATGTGATATTAAAAGGGGTATCATTACAGTCCTTCTTTGAACCTATCCACATCCCTTTGGTTGTATTTTTATTTAATTTTAGGCTGGATATTTTACAAAATCGTTCAATTTCATGAAAGAAATATTTTAAACTCGTTTCTTCTCTTGTAAAAATGACTGGTCATCTGCTAATTGAACAATTTTTACAGTGTTCTCATGAACGTTTTCTGTTCGTGGTAGAACAATCCCTTTATATTTTGGATTATTCCTAATGCTTATAGCCATTATTTCTACCGCAAGTATAAAAAGTAAAGCGGATAATGGGCATCCTTGTCTTACACCACGTTCCATACTAAAACTTTGTTTGAAAACTAAATTTGTCACCATACATTTTGTATTAGTGTATATTAAATTTATCAACTTAATAAATGATTTCCTAAAGCAAAATTTTTTTAGGGTTTTGAACATAACATTTCTATCAAGCCAGTCAAAGCTTTTGGCAAAGTCTAGAAAGATTATAGCACCAGCTTTATTATTATTTTTTGTGTAGGATAGAATATCTTCTACAAGCCTTACATTTTCACCTCCAAATCTTTTATTGATATAACCTTTTTGGTCATCATTGACTATGGTGAATATCACTTTTTGCATTCTACATGAGAGAACGTGTGTCATAATTTTATAATCCACATTTAGTAATGTGATTGGTCTTCAGTTTTAAAGTTTTTCTCGTTGTCCGTTTTTGAATATTAAATGTATTAATCCCGTTCTTTGGGTGCTAGTTAATACATTGTTGTTATAACAGTAATTTAATGCGTCGCATAGGCAATATTTAATGTCTTCCCAAAAACGGCGTTAGAATTCAACAGTTAAGCCATCAGCGCCTGGGCTTTTATTGAGGCGCATGCTGAAAATAGCTGCTGTGAGTTCTTCAATTGTCAGAAGTCCTTCACACATAAGACTGTTTTCATCAGAAAGTTTATTTACTTTTACTTTTTTCAAGTATTCATCTGCATTGTGTTCGGGACAATTTGTGTTTGCATACAGGCTTTTATAGTAATTTTTTTGTTCTATTATGATTTCTTCACTATCTGTTATACGTTTACCATTATTTTTAATAATAGATGTTATATGCTTACGTTTTGCATTGTTTTTTTCTAGCCCTAAAAAGAATTTACTATTTTTTTCTCCTTGTTCAAACCATTGTACTCTAGATCTAATTTTTGCGCCTTGAGCTTCAATTAAGTAAATGTTGTCTAGGTCGTTTATTTTTTGTTTTAATTGTTTGTCTACATTCTCGCTATAGCAAATGTCTAAACAGTTAGTGAGGTCATTACCTTCTTTTGTTAACATTTTTGTTTGTTTGTGTTTCTTTTTTTTCCTTGCACAGTATTTCATTGTAAATTCCTTTATTTTCACTTTAAGGTACTCCCATAGCAAGTCCGGGCTAAGATTTTGATAATTTTTTTGTATTTTCTATTATTATGTTTATATTTAAAGCGTAAACTTTATCGTGGAGAACACTATTGTTTATTTTCCACATACCTGTCCCTCTCTTTGGTTGATCATCTAATAATTTAATAGAGATTGCTTGGTGATCAGAGAAAATTGAAGGTCTTATATCAGTAGACAGTACGTCCCCATTTCTATAAAGGGCTTTTGATACACACCAAAAGTCTAGTCTTCTGTATGTGTTTTTACGTCTCCACGTAAACTGAGTTTTAATGTTATGAACTTGCCTCCATATGTCTATTAATTTGTGTTTATTCATACACTGTTTTAACGTCATTGGAGAATTATCATACCTATGGACACTGTTTCTTTGATCTAATTTTCTTTCTAAAACGCAGTTCATGTCACCTCCAAGAAGGAGATATTCGTTTTTTTTTGTTACATATTTTATCAATTTTTTTATCAAGTTTTTTGAAGAATAATGCTCTTTCTTTACAGTTATTTGGAGCATAAATATTAATTAGGTTAAACATTTTATCATTAAATTTTAAGGTAAGTATTAGTATTCTACCGTCATCGTCTATGTATTTACATTTTATAGCTTTTGTATCAAAACCAGGCCTTAGTAGTATTGAAACGCCTCTACTTCTTGTGGTACCGAAACTATGATACATGCTACCTTTCCAAAGCATATCATTATGACCTACATTAAACTTATCAAAGTGTGTTTCTTGTAAGAAGGCAATATCAGCCTTTTGTTCTTCTAACCATCTAAACACTTTTCTTTTCTTATACGTTTCTCTTAAACCTCTAACATTTAAAGAAAGTAAATGTATAGAGTTATTTTTTTTTTATTTATTTATATATTAAGCAAACAATAGTTGATTTCAAATTGATGTTTATTATAGTACTTAATTGTACTTGATAGAAGGTTTAACTTACAGACCCTGATTTTTTTCTTTCTTCTGTACACTCTTTTCTCCGCTCCCTGTTTGCTTCTTTCTTTTTCCAGCAGCAAAATTAAGCCTGGCTGTGGCAGCTGCGTCGACAGTCGTCTCCTCAACAACACAACTTTATATGCTTTGACATTGTAGAATGTTACCCCTCTATCAGCAATGACCTGCTAAACAAAGCACTAGACTTCGCTAATAGATACGATGATATTACCAACGATGAAAGAGACATCATCATACATACCAAAAAATCAATATTATCACACAAACAGCAACCATGGCAAAAGAAAGGCCCCACAGCATTCGATGTGACTATGGGTAGTTATGATGGCGCAGAAACGTGTGAACTTGTTGGAAGCTTCCTGTTACACCAATTACAACAGAAACTAGGAATCAGCATAGGACTTTACAGAGATGACGGCCTTGCCGTCACAGACAACACACCTAAAAGCACAGAAAATATTAAAAAAGACATTTTCCAAATATTCAAAGATAACGGCCTACGCATTACCATAGAAGCAAACAAACAAGTCATTAACTTCTTAGACGTCACACTCAATCTAGCGAAGAACACATACCAGCCCTACACCAAACCAAACGCCACGTTACAGTATATCCATCAACAAAGTAACCACCCACCGATCATCCTAAAGATTATACCCGCCGGAATAAACAAACGACTCTCGTCCTTGTCATCCGACAAGAATTTATTCAACCAAGCCGCCCCTGTATACCAGAAAACTCTCAACGACAGTGGATACCATTACACACTAAAATACGAGCCGGTAACCCAGACAAGACGAAAAAACAGACAACGAAACGACATTCTGTGGTACAACCCACCGTTCAGCAAAAACGTCAGCACAAACATTGGACAGAAATTCCTATCCCTAGTAGACAAACATTTTCCAAAAGATAACAAACTAAAGAAAAATCTTCAACCAAAACACTATCAAGATTAGCTACAGTTGTATGAACAATATGAAACAGATAATAGACAGTCACAACAAGAATACTCAACCAGCCCGAAACAACATCCGTGGAAAACACGCAAGAAAACAAAACATGCAACTGCCGACAGAAAAACACATGCCCGCTAAACGGAAATTGCCTACAATCATCTGTAATATACCAAGCCACAGTTACACGCAAAGACAAATCCACCTTGGAAACTTATATCGGACTCACTGAACATGATTTTAAAACACGATACAGAAATCACACCTCATCATTCCGTCATACACGTTCTAGAAACTCAACCGAACTCAGTAAACATATCTGGACACAGACTATTCAATCTCATGGCGCATCTTGGCATCTACTAAAGCATATAGTAGTGCAAACAAAAAATGCAACCTCTGCCTCAAAGAGAAATTATTTATCATCCGCCACCCTGAATTATCGACATTAAATAAACGTAACGAACTTGTGTCCGCCTGCCGGCACAGAAAGAAAGCATTGTTACATACCAGCTGACATTCCAAAACATATCACCTGTAAATGCTAATTCTACAAGTAAATGTGCTTATAAGCAACGTTGTAATTAATTCTTCTCATTATAGTCTCCTGATGAGTGAGTTGCACGACTCACGAAACAAGCCTGTAGAGACCAAACTGTAGTGTTTACTTCTTTTCCAATTAATTAATTTTGCATCGTTTTATTTTTATTACGATTGCTGCAAATGTGAGCCACTGAGATATTGAAATGTTCCATTCTTCGCTAAGCAATCCTTTTGTATAAACGTATATTAAATATATCAAAATAGTATTTTTTAAAGACAACCAGCCTGTCTTCAACATTATGATGTACTGGAGCTGTTCAGCTATTAAAAACAGTTATCGTAGGAAGAGATAGGAAAATGCGAAGCATCCTCGTATTATTGTTTGCTGGTATTTTTCCAGATGGACATCCATTATTACAGTGTAAACCACGATCGTAAAATACTCCTATTTGGGGCAATAACAATGTAAATTAAAAGTATTAAATTGTTGTTCACCACACAATAAATTCAACATCCTATATTAAAGATGTATTCTCCCCCAAAAATATGAGCTATTTTAACGATATTATCATCATCATCAGTGCTATTAGGTAACGTAATTCCTATACATTTAGGATTATTTCTAATATTTACTGCCATTATTTCGGATTCCAAAATAAATAGCAAAGCAGTTAATGGGCAGCCTTGCCTCATGCCATACTCCATTTTAAACTTTTCTGACAACCATCCGTTGTTTACTATGACACATTCTGTTTCTTTATACATAACCCTTATCCATTTGATAAATGAATTTCCAAAACCAAAAAGTTTTAAAACCTTAAACAGTAGTGTTCTGTCTATTGAGTCGAAAGCTTTCGCATAATCAAGAAAAACAATAGCACCTGTCATCATACTTTTTGCTTTTGTTTAGTCTAGTACTGTATGTCATTTACCAGTCTTACATTTTCTCCTCCAAACCTTTTCTTAATATAACCTTTTTGATCTTCATTATAATGGAACCTCTAACACTGTGTAACCTATTAGCTAGAATGTGAGCCAATATTTTATAATCCACATTAAGTAGTGTTATTGGCATCCAATTGTTTAGGTTTTCCCTCTGTCCATTTTTGTAGAAAAGATTAATAATACCTCTTCTTTGTGTCGTTAATAACATGCCTTTAACAAAGCTATAATTTAATGAATCACACAATAAATATTTTTCATTCTCCTAAAATGTACGATAAAATTCTACACTTAATCCATCAATACCAGGACTCTTATTCATTTTCATTTTAAAAATCGTTTATGTGCATTCATCGACTTTCACATTTTATTACATCTTCTTCTAACAAAGTTTTAAATTGTGTGTGCTTTAGATATTTGTTCATATCGTTAAGGGGTATTTCTTTTTTTTTTTTATAAAATAGGACTTCTTTCAGAATGTCATCATTGTTAGACGTATACTTTCCGTTACTTTTTAAAACAGATTTAATGTGTTTTCGTTTTGCATTACTCTTTTCTAACCCTAAAAAGAATTTATTATTTTTTTCTCCTTTTTTTCAAACCAATCAATCCTGGATCTGACAATTGCACCTTTTGCTTCAACTAAATATATGCTCTCTAAGTCATTCTTTTTTGTAATATTAATTGTTTTTTTAAGCTTTCATCGTATACTTGATTAAGCGTATGTGTAAGCTCGTTGACTTCTTTTATTAAGCTTACTTTATCCAAATTTCTTTCCATTTTCTTTTTTTTTACAACATTTTACAGAACATTCTTTTATTTTAACTTTAAATAATTCCCAGAGCACGTCCGGTCTCAGATTGTTTTCATTTTTTTTTTTTTTTGTATTTTCAATTATTTCTTTTATTTTTCGGACGTATTCTTTATCATTTAGAACACTATTGTTGATTTTCCATACTCCTGGACCTCTTTTTTCTTGATGTTGATCATTGGATATTTTTAGTGATATGTCCTGATGATCTGAGCATATCGAAGGTCTAATGTCTGTAGACAAAACATCGCCATTTTTATTGAGGGAACTTGATATGCACCACAAATCGAGTCTTCTATATGTATTTGTCCTTCTCCATTTTTTTTAAAATCTATATATAAATTTACGTAAGGGCAACATTTGGTAAATCGCGCCTTACTTCTAGAATTTTTACTCGATGGTATATAAAGTTGGTTCGTACTTTCGGTACTGATTTTAACCACCTGATGTAACCCTGTTTACTAATTAAATTATGTTAGATAATTAGTTATTGACGATTAAAACGAATTTAGGTTCTTCAACGATTTGCCCCAAATAGGGGTGTTTTCCGATCGTGGTATACACTGTCTAATGGATGTCCATCTTGAAAAATACCCGCCACAAAAATGCGAGGAGGCTTCGCATTTTCCTATCTCCTCCTACGATAATTGTTTTTAATAGCTGAAAACCGGTTGAACAGCTAGAGTACAGCATCATAATGTTGAAGACAGGCCGATTTTCTTTAAAAAATACTATTTTGATAGATTTAATATACGATTATACAAATGTATTGATTTGAGATGAATGGAACATCCCAATCTCTCAGTCTGCCAGAGTTTGGTTTAACAGAAGTAGGTACATTTATGAGCCCTTGGTTTAACACATACGGTAGGTAAATATACGGGTCCTTTGAGAATAAACTTGCAATACTTTGACAATACTGTAAATACCTATTAACTGTTTTTGGTCCTCATTTGAATCGAGCATTTCTTACTGTGAATGTTCGTACTTTTAGATGTAATATAAAAATATATAAAAATAAACTTTATTACTGAGATTGCGGATAGGCTCTACTGCTGGATATACAAATAAACTTTATACTGACAGTTCCTTCTCAACGTTTGTATTAATTAATAATTACCAATAATATAAACGTCGTAGTGGTGTATCGTGACATGTACTTTGATATTTCAATCGATTATGACAATGACAGTTTTAACAAAGTATTAAATCGCAAATGTTTTACTGTATTTAGAGGTATATTATTTATAGGCCTATAAAACATGAAAAAAATATTTCGTTACTGAGTGGATAAAGAATATATTTAAAAATTGTTCCTCTTTGTACCTATCCGCTTTCCCATCCCTCAATCCTATTACATACAAAGCACAAATTCAAAAATTTGGACTCATTTTGTGGTAAGTTTCTCCTTCGGAGGTAATTCCCAGGGTGCTAATTTTAGTTGACTACATAAATCATCGTGTTAGTATTTATTCGTTTCTGTAAACGACAATGTAATATAGTCCTGCGGTACGTACATTTGAAATCGACAGTTTTGTTACGCTGAAATTACTGTGTATTCGAGAACCATCTGTGGGCACGACCTAGATGGTACGCAAGCGAAGCGAGCGTACCATCTAGTATATTTAATTAACACTGAATATATAGCCTTAATTGTTTAACATAGGAATAAGGCATGTATATGTTAATAACTATTAGTTTACAAAATAATTAATGTTTTTAAGTTAAATGGGAAGAATTCATAAGATTGACACCATTCTCAAAATGTTTACAAAAACTAATACAGTACTGATAAACACGTGATAGGGCCTAAAACAAATGGCAATGATGTACACAAGTATAATGTAAACATACTAATATATTAACTTAATTAATCTTTCATAAACCAATATTATTCCTGTTTATGTCTCAACAGATTGAAGAAAAACGTGACTGAGCGTTCATACAGTTGGTATTTTTTCCTCAAATAAATACAAAATGTTAACATACACATATTTGTTAGTAAATTACTGCATAGCTCTGATTCCCCCGCGAATCACAATTTAAAAAATAAACATATTGAATTCACTCTAGTTTGTAAGAGACACTTTGTTAGCGAAACATAATTAAAAAAAAGTGGGTCAATGCAACATTTATTTTGTATTGAATGCTGTAAAACCTAACCAATACAAGCAAAAGTTACTATAAAACTTGAACAAACTTTGAGTTTAACTATAATGCAATTTGCTCAGCTGGGCATTACAATCAAATGACTGTAGAGAACAGTTTTCTGTTTTTGTAACTTTTTGTAGCTGTTTAACATTACCACCAACACGATGTTCACCACCTGTCGATGAGGTAGGACATTTCTCACAACGTCCTATGTAACGGACGCTTTCTTTTACTAAAGCCTGTTTTCTTGTCGACGTTATTCGACGCTATCGTTAACAATAATCGGCGATCTCCTACGTAAACATTGAAATGTTAACGATTTACAGGAAACGGTACTCGCTAATTGTCATCATTTCAACTTGATCGTTTTCAACCGATCGTCGTTGAACTTTTAACGATTAACGATGATAGCGTCGACATGAAAACAGGCTTAACAGATGATATTACATTAAAAGAAATGATGAAAAGGATGCATTAAATTGATTGAGCTACAAGCAAATCATGTACAGTAGTCATTGTTTATCATGATTAAGTCAAGTACAAATTCAAAAGTAGCAAAATATTTTTGATAATTTACACATGCATATACAATAGTGCAAGTTTGATTTCGATGGCAATAGTGTAAGAATGTGTTATATGCAGTAAAGAATAATAATATACTTATTATACGTATTAAACCAAGTTAAAGTGATTTTCTGTCTAACTTAAATTAGAAATGACTAATGACTGGTTATTATTGACGATCATATTATGAAGTATCTATCGAGGGATCAAGCTTGTCCTTTAGTTTCATTATCAATCGAGATTCCATTTGTATACCTAGTATGTGAACATTTCACATAATGCGCAATATCATCACTACTACTTTTTTGAATATCATCACTCTTTACTGAATGTCATCACAACAGTATTGAATGAAATCGCTCTTACTGAATGTAATCACTCTTTACTAAATGTCATCACTCTTTACTAAATGTAATCACTCTTTACTAAATGTCATGTCTGTTTACTGAACGTAATCTCTCTTAATCTCACTTAATATCGTCACTAGTTTACTGGATGCGTCACTACTTTACTCAATGTCATAACTACAGTATTGAATGTCATCACCCTTTACGGGATGTCGTCAGTACTTTACTCAATGCCATCACTACTTGACTGAATTTCTGAATTACTTTACAAACGTACCTGTTCTAATAATAACAATCGATTTCACTAAACAATGAATTGGTAAGTGTTCTTAATTGTTACGAATAAACGTTAACGTATATGGAACCTTGTAGTAACAATGATATTATGTTTGATATTGACAAACAAATAAAATTGTTCTAAAGGAGTATAATGTGTGATTGGTATTTGGAGTTTCTATTTATAGCAACATTAATTAAGTTTTTTCACTAAACACTATACAGGTAGTTCTCTGTTAGTCTACTTATTGAAAGTGTTAATTTGTTATGAATTTTTATCTAGCCTACTTAATTGTAAGTGTTGTTAGATTAAAAAATGATAAAGTTATATAATGCTGTGACGAGAAAATTGAAGAATGAATGCGTTCGTTTTTAGCAAAAATATTAGATTTTCGTACGCCAATCAACGCTGTATGCGTTTACTAATATTTATCGTTTATGTTTTTATTACACGCCTTTAGTTCAGAATGAACAGTTTATATATTGTAGCATAGACCTTCAGCAAAAGAAGTATCAAGTCTAAAGGTTTTCTGTATATTTTATTTTTATTTCCACCAAGTTTACGCTGCAACATAAATTACTGCTTAAAATTAGGATTGTCATTTTTAACCCAGAACTTCATGGTGTGTTTACAGGTTATTTACCGGTGTAAAAATGGGAACAAAAGGAGGTATATTACTGTCAATTTTGATTTCTACACATTACGTCATTTGTGAAGGTGAGTTTCAAATTTTGACTAAAATTATATAAGGGGATATACAAGAAAAATTAAATACAGAATTGATAGTAAGGGTATTGAGTTTCTCAGCACCAACATGGCGGGCTGAGATATATTTAAAAATCATTATGACAAATTAATACACAAAATCCAAATATGGCATCTACAGAATTAAAACTAAGGAGAAAACTACCAGGGAGATATAAAACTCCATATTACTAAAATAAATACTTCATCCTTTACTTTTGTGAAGGTATCTCTGTCTTAGTATTATTGGAGCCGAATTAAGAAAAAAACACAGTAGGACAAAAAAGGCCTATCTAACAAGTTTAGACGTACTGTTCACAATATCCAAATCCGAATAAAAAATAAAAATAAGGTCATTTTTAAGTTTATTTCATTCTTAGAATGTCCTATTGGATGGCGTTACAATGCTACATTTTCTAAATGCTACTTATTCACCAATGAAATAGCTACGTGGAATTCCGTTAGAGAAGAATGCCAAAGATTCAATGGCAAGTTAGTTGAAATTTTGAGCGAAGACGAAAACAATTGGTTAGATGACCAACTTAGTGAATATTCCAACACAGTCCTACAAAGAGCTTGGATTGGCTACGTTGATTCGGATAGTGATGGTGACTTTGAATGGCTGTCTGGGAGCAAATCTACCTATACAAGTATGATTTAATACATTTGTATATGATCGAATATAATCAATTAGTCTAAAAATAGCCGTTATACCAAACGTGATTTAAACTAGAAACGAGACAGATGAGGAAATCTCTGAGAATGAGAATGGTCATACACACACCTTGTAATGATTCACAATCCGAAAACAGGTTCTATAAAAACTCAAAGTTATTAACTTACCAAACTTATAGCAGTTAAAAGTGTTGTTGTTCTGTTTTCTCTCTCCCCCACCTCTCTCTCCCCTCTCTTATTTTGTCAACCCCTATAAATAATGTTTTACTCAAAATAATACTATTTACCCATTAATGCTTCTATAAGTAAGATGTATTGAAATTAACTTAACAGAATAACTCGTTTGAGTAATTTAAATCTCATCTTTATTTGAACGACGGTTATCAACAATTACATACACTGGATGGTACGCTCGCTTCGCTCGCGTACCATCTAGGTCGTGCTCACAGATGGTTCTCGAATACACAGTAATTTCAGCTTTAAAAAACTGCCGATTTCAAATGTACAATAATGCAGGACAATAATATATGTCGTTTACAGGAACGATTAAATAGACACTGTGATTTATGTACTCAACTAAAATTAGCACACTGCTGGGAATTACTTCCGAATGAGAAAGTTGTCACAAAATGAGACCAATTGTTTAAGTCAAATTTAAACAAACTTAATTTGTGTTTTGTATGTAACATTATGGTTGAGAGATGGGGAAGAGGATGGGTGCAAAGAGGAACAATTTTTAAATATATTCTTTATTTTGTAACGAAATATTAATTAACATGTTTTACAAATAATATACCACTAAACACAGTAAAACATTGCGATGTAATACTTTGTTGAAACTATCACCGTCGTAGTCGATTGAAATAGTACAGTACATGTAACGATACACTACGACGTATGTTTATATATAATGTTAAACAATTTGTGAAAACCACCTCTATTCGGGGCAAATCATAAATTCGATTTAATCGGTAATAAATATTAAATTACGGCGACTGAAAACGCTAGCTCATTATCCGTTTAAAAAAAAATTATATCCAACCTCTGCAGCACAGATTGAAAAAAAAAATGGATCGAATTTCTGTTATGAGTATACAGTACTTTCCTTTACGACGCCTGAGGGAATAGACACTTGTGGAACGACACAGAGATTGGAATGTTCCATTCATCGCAAATCAATACATTTGTATAAACGTATATTAAATCTATCAAAATAGTATTTTTTTAAAGAAAATCGGCCTGTCTTCAACATTATGATACTGTACTCGAGCTGTTCAACCGGTTTT
Organism: Antedon mediterranea; assembly: GCF_964355755.1. NCBI lineage: Eukaryota > Metazoa > Echinodermata > Crinoidea > Comatulida > Antedonidae > Antedon > Antedon mediterranea. Next base: position 33,229,059 of record NC_092670.1, on the reverse strand, counting down.
CAGCTATTAAAAACAATTATCGTAGGAGGAGATAGGAAAATGCGAAGCCTCCTCGCATTTTTGTGGCGGGTATTTTTCAAGATGGACATCCATTAGACAGTGTATACCACGATCGAAAAACACCCCTATCTGGGGCAAATCGTTGAACCTAAATTCGTTTTAATCGTCAATAACTAATTATCTAACTTAATTTAATTAGTAAACAGGGTTACATCAGGTGGTTAAAATCAGTACCGAAAGTACGAACCAACTTTACATACCATCGAGTAAAAATTCTAAAAGTAAGGCGCGATTTACCGAATTTTGCCCTTACGTAAATTTAGTATACAGTACTTTCCTTTACGACGCCTGAGGGAATAGACACTTGTGGAACGACACAGAGATTGGAATGTTCCATTCATCGCAAATCAATACATTTGTATAAACGTATATTAAATCTATCAAAATAGTATTTTTTTTAAGAAAATCGGCCTGTCTTCAACATTATGATACTGTACTCGAGCTGTTCAACCGGTTTTCAGCTATTAAAAACAATTATCGTAGGAGGAGATAGGAAAATGCGAAGCCTCCTCGCATTTTTGTGGCGGGTATTTTTCAAGATGGACATCCATTAGACAGTGTATACCACGATCGGAAAACACCCCTATCTGGGGCAAATCGTTGAACCTAAATTCGTTTTAATCGTCAATAACTAATTATCTAACTTAATTTAATTAGTAAACAGGGTTACATCAGGTGGTTAAAATCAGTACCGAAAGTACGAACCAACTTTACATACCATCGAGTAAAAATTCTAAAAGTAAGGCGCGATTTACCGAATTTTGCCCTTACGTAAATTTATATATAGATACGTAACGGCAAAATGTCGGTCTCCTCTTTAAAAATTTTATAATATAAAGAATTGTTCTGTTTATTAAGTATAATTACATCTATTTACATGTATTGTTTACATTTTTAAAGACCATATTTAGGAAGAATTATTATTATAAAATTATTATTATTATTTTTAATTAATCACTGTCCTATCAGATTGGTGGTAATCCCCTTGAAAAGGGCAATTTTGAGAATCAGTACACCGTGGTATCTCCCAACTCGTCTCAAAAAATGGAATTGGTTCTTAAAAGTGCATGCACACGGGCAAACTGTATACTCTGTTCTTACGGTTTAGATTCCTTATCCGAGAATAATCGTTGCTCTACCAGAAATAGGAGCGAGTTGACCTCAAACATATACTAATAATATTGTTGGCTTTTAGGTATGGTTAATGGCGCTCCTATTTTGAAACGCTTGGTCATTTGCATTGTGTAACATCGAAAAATATTTTTGTTTTTAAATAGAATTTGTATATGCTAACATTTAATTTAAGGAATAAATTGGCTAAAATTATAGTATGACCTTTTAGATTGGTACAGTAACCCTGGAACGGAGGAGTGTACAATTCTAGATCATACAGTTGGCGGTTTTTGGCGCAAGGTTCCATGTGCCAGCTGGACTTTTCAAGCTATCTGTGAACAGTGTAAGTCACAGTTAGTGTTATTATTTTCAATGCATGTGGTACATTTCATCTATAAAATCAGATCAAGGTAATGTAACAACAGGAAGGACAGCTTGCCATGTCAAGATATGAATTTGTAACAGTCCTTTGATCTTATGATTGACTGCGACAAATCTAAAAATGTAATTTTCCCGGCCTTGACGTCACACAAAAATGGCTTCCAAATAAAGACACGTGCTGGCGCTACACTAACAATAAAGGAGCAACAACAACTGCAGCGTGCACTGGTAAAAAACGCCGGTGAATGCTTAAACGTTTTTAATTATATTCTACGAATACTCTGTTCAATTAAAAACTAATTTTCTAACTCGCATTATTGTTGTATATCTCGCATAGCACTGAAATCTTCTTACCACAATACTGTACAAAACAGTTTAATTTTAATACAAAAGTAACAGTCCCGTTGTGACAGTCAATGACATCAAAGTACCGTACTACACAACTTGAAGCTTTAACATTTTTTCATGCCATCTTAAATAATAAACATACCAATTCTGTACTCTGTTCATAGTCCTTGTTGAGCCGTGAAATGTGTAAATTCACATTTGTACAAACATATTGTCTTCAAATGTGCAAACAACCACATTTGTGCAAACATGGCACCTTCATCGGTGCAAATCTGTAAAAATGTATAATCCACTAATACATACACGACGATACATGCCATGTTTGCACAAATGTGGTTGTTTGCACATTTTGAAGGCAACATGTTTGCACAAATGTAGTTGTTTCCACAAATGTGACTTTTTGCACATTTCAACATTTGCTCAACAGTCCTACTTTTTTTGTTGAGTTTCGATTTAGGTATGGTTGTTTAATTTCTATAGGCCTGCCATACGATACAGAAACAATCACACACATCCATCATCTAACACATTTAGACAAAGAATCCCTTCAACTGTAATTGGACCCGATATGTTTTATATGCTAATGACGTGCTTTGAATCCTTTTTTATAATGCAAATTGTCATTCTTTGTAAATTACAGTACCAAGAATCATCATCAGGCGGCGTTCAAAGTGTCAAAGATTAAGTTCCACCAACAATCGTATCAAGATAAAATATTATATCAGTGCCATAAACTAGCTCCAATGCTGTCAAGTATAATGATGCTTGTTTCCATACATCAAACTCAAGTTATCTACATCTGCATATTATGTTTGTTAATGTTAGATTATTCTAGGCTATGCCTGTCTTCCCTTTCTGGGTGAAAATAAGAAACGTAAGTAAAGTGTCTTGCTTAAAGACACAAGCAATGCTGATCTCACAGTCAGTATTCCAACGTCCAGCACTCATTATTAATGTTTTGTTCGGTGGCTACCAGTAGTTACTGTAATTTCCATTTTTTCAACAATATAGGAATTGTGTATTGTTATTAAATTAGGAATTCCTAGTGAATACAGGAACTTTTAACACTTTTTAAAATATATTATACACCAAGTTTCTAAAACAGAAGGCCTACATCAACAAAATGTAATTATTGAAACATTCTATTTGACTGGATTTAATTCGTTTTTCCAGACCATTAGTACCTCATGGGCGTTCCCAAATTATGTGCGTGTGTGGGTATTTAACCAGACGGTAAACCATCCAGTGTGTACCTTTTTAACGCTAACTTTTGAACACTGTATATTAAAGCGATGATGATCTTGTGCCGATGAGGTGAAAATGTCAAAAGAAAAATTACATTGTAAAGATGAGATGCAGTTAACAACGAAAATATTAGTAGTTTGTTTAAGCAATGACCAAAAAGTGACCGGTTTTTGTAGCCGCCCAGTAATTCTAAAGTTCTAAAAATGTAATAACTGACAACGGTAGAAATCAACATTTTAAATTCAAAGTAATTAACTACTTGTCCAAAAAACTTCATTTTTGTACAAGAGGAAAGAGTTATAAATTGTGCTTTGTAATTTTAAATCATAATTTCATTCAATATACACGTTTGTTGATAACAATTAGTTTTAAGAAAACCTATTCAATCAAATTCACCCGTTTGATTTTGGCGTTGCTGTTCTATTGTTAGTCAACTGAAACTATTGTTAGTTGAAGACTGGATGCATAACCATAAGGCACAATTTACATAAACACAACAGGTTTGAGGTGTGTTGATTATATGATCTATGGGACCCAGAAATGATTGGTAATGTAAAACTGTAGAGTGGTGAATAGATGTAATATTCCTGCCTTAAATTAATTTAAGAACGTACTTAATTAAAGCTAATTAGACATTTATTTATCCTTATTCATGTACATCACGATATTCACATCACATAGGCCTACTTATGAATATGACTGAAGATTCATCATTCTCAAAGCGCTACGACGTATTGACGCAAAGTACTGTATTGTGCAATCACAAGTGGGAAACGACGACGCATCAGTGTTGAAAACATCGCAGGGTTAATTTCAGACGGCGGAAATCACACTTGTTGTTGTTTTTTGTGGTGTTGTTCATTTCTCTTTATAGCTGTTTTTTTAAAAATTTTATATGCATGTTAAGGGTCTGCCGTCGAAAAGTGAGTGAGATCATACTCATTTTATTGTACCTTATTTCAGTGACATTTATATCTGTTCTGGTTTGAAGTAGAAACAGAGTTATTTTTTGCTGATTTCATTTATAATAAAGATCATTTTTCTACCCGTTGGTTGTACATATATCAATCCACTACTTTATTGGATAAAACTCCTTTACATTTTGATGAGCATATACTCCCGTTTTTACTCTTTGGTGGGTGTGTCTCACATTTATTCTTTCCATTTATAAATACATTACATAGACTATATAGCTTTTTTACACTTTCTTCTTAACTTACACACACATTCTTATGATGTTATATTTTGAATAATTAAATTTAAGTATACATGTATAATGTACAAATATAATTCATTTTAAATGTAGTCAGCTGTAATCATCATGTGCTTCTTATATCTTATTATATTATTACTTTTATACATAATTTTTGATTGTAATCATATTTTATAATATATAAATTATAAAATAATTACATTATTTATATTTTCTTATAATATAATTATTTAGATTTTAATAGCCACAACAAATTAATTATAATTTTAAATTAGTAGCAATTTCTCACTTATTACTTAGACATATTCAGCTATAAGCCTAACTAATTTATTCCTAAATTAAATTAATTTGGCATCGTTTTATTTTTGTTACGGTTGTATACAAAGTTATTCCGTTGTCTTCAAAAATTTGAAATGCTTTGAAATAACGATTTATGCCATATATTAATAAAATTCTCATTAAATTTTAATTTCAGTGAACAATAGCAAAGTGTTCGTATATTTTCCTAATAAACGTAAGTCAGAAACAAATGCATTTGATACAAGAAGTGAAATATCTGTATGATAGCTATTGACATTTGTATTGTTGTAAATACTCGGTCATTACGTTTAATTTTCAGAGGAAACATGTACGTTTAGCCTAATTACTGTAAGTTGCTATTTTGTTACTTAATATTGTACTTGAGACTGAGAGAGCTGCTGTGACGTCGTGGGACGGAAAACTAGAGAATAAGCAAATGTATATAATACGATATTATTGGTTCAATTATTTTTCAGATTGTTTGTCTATCTTACTTTTAAATTCAGTTTTGTTTCTGAGAGCGACTGTATATACATAATAAAGTCTGCAAAAGAAGTAAATTTTGCTGTATTTTAGTTATCTTAATTTAATTTTTTTTATCAGAAAAAGTTTCCACTTTTTAAAACAGGATTGTTGATTTTAGGCTTTTCCTGCAGAGTTAGGTGAAAGTAAAACAAAATGGGAACAAAAGGATATATATTACTATCAATTGTCATTGCTATCCATTACGTCATTTGTGATGGTAAGTCTATTTTAGTACTTAACTTATTTATTCAGTAAGCCAATACAAACATGTGTACATACACATTAAGTAGGCCTACATAATTAAGTACTATATCGTCACGTTTGGAACAGGTACCGTTTTTCAAACTGCTACTACGGCGTATTTATGTATACTAGATGGTTATCGAATACACAGTATTTTCTCGAATACACAGTAATTTCAGCGTAAAAAACTGGCGTTTTCAAATGTATGTAATAAATAGACACGGTGATTTAAGTAGTCAACTAAAATTAGCACCATGGGAATTACTTGAGTCAAATTTAAACTAATCCAATGTGTATTGTGTACGTAACGTTAGGGTTAAGGGATGGTAAGAGGGTGGGTGCCAAGAGGAACCATTTTAAAATATATTCATTATCATATGACATATTTGTTTTATAAATAATATACCACAAAACATTTACGATGTAATACTTTATTGAGACTGTCACTGTCATAGTCGATTGAAATAGTAAGGAACATGTAACGATACACCACTACAACGTATATATTTGTTGCATTATTATTAATACTATTAAGCAGCAACTGTCAGTAATACAGTTTAATTATGTGTTTAAACAGTACCATCACGCTCACATTAAAAAATTGCTTCAAATGGGACAAAATGGTTTATGTATTTATTGTCAAAGGTTTTAAGTTTATCCTGGAAGCGCACATACATTTAACTACTTGTATTATACCAAATGTGGGTAACTGAGAGATTGGAATGTTCCATTCATTGCCAAGCAATCCTTTTGTATAAACGTATATTAAATCTATCACAAAATTATTTTTAAAGAAAGTCGTCTTCAACATTATGATGCTGTACTGGAGCTGTTCAACCAGTTTTCAGCTACTAAAAACAATTATCGTAAGAGGAGATAGGAAAATGCAAAGCGGGTATTTTTCAAGATGGGCATCCATTATACAGTATATACAGAACGATCGGAAAACATCCCTATTTGGGGCAAATTGTTGAACCTAAATTCGTTTTAATCGTCAATAACAATTACCTAACTCAATTTAATTAGTAAACAGGGTTACATCAAGGGGTTAAAATCAGTACCGAAAGAACGAACCAACTTTATAATATCATTGAGTGAACATTTTAGAAGTAACGCGCGATTTACCGATTTTTGCCCTTACGTAAATTTATATATAGATGATATATTATTGTGATAATGTTACTAACTATTTTCCTCCAAAATTTCTGAATGAATCTACAACTGAAAAACAAATGATTTTCATTTTCAATTTATCCACATTTGTCACACGTTTGTGTTTCTTTAACTTTCCACTAATAAAGCCGTTTGTTGGAAAGCAGTATTCTATGTTACATCTTATAATTGATTGTGCTAGTTTCTTATCCTTCATTTTACATACTTTTCGTAACCAAGATGTTTTCCAATATATGTTGTTATCATTGAAGTACTCTTCCCATTTTAGTTGTGACATTGGAATAATGAAATATTCTTTCACAAACTATGAGTATATTAGTTTGGTAGTATTAATCTTATTTTGGTCCCAACTAACTCATTATTTTCATCACATTTGAAAATATCTGCATTCTTAATAATACGTTTCCACTGAATTGGTATTGCCTTAGTAATGCACAAAATACTTATTTAACCAGTTTGTTTTACATTGTAGTTTCACCAGTATTTTTTTTGATGTTAACAAGTTTTATTTTTAATAATGTCGTTAATACGAATAATTCCACTGGCAATCCAATGCTTGTAGAAAAGCAATTTTTTTAGTTTAACGTAGTGGTTTTCCAACAGTTGCTCATTCATTATATCGTTATAAGTTTCAATTTTTTTTTGAGATGTTGTTATAATTTATGTAGACTTTTATCACATTTTTGTAAAACAGTGGAATATTATATGAATTAACATCATAATACTATAACATGACATATTAAGTAAAACATAAACTAACTAACTAACAAACTAACAAACACATTTTTTAATATAATACATTGGAATACTTCCATTTATTTAGCATCGTCATCATTCATAATTCTTTTTAACCAGCCACACATGAGTGCGCTAACATGAAAAGTAAAATCAGGCATTTTAATGCCTCCCATCTCTTCATCACCAATTAGAGTTTTTCTTTAATCTTTTCTAGATAAAATTATATCGTAGATCTGTAACTTGTGTATATACATATTTTCAGTTATATTTGCAGCATATGTTAATTTAGATAGGCTAGCACAAGACTTTTCAGGATTACTATTCTACCAAAAATTGAGAGATTTCTAGCATTCCATGATTTCTAGCTTTCTAGCTCTATTAGTATTTAACATCCCAGTTTTTTCTGGTACATTCTTCTTTATAATATCCTACATATATTCCTAAAATTAATTCTAAAGGACTATCTATTCTGTTCTTCCTTTTACCAATCAAAAAAGCATTTTTTTTTTATTTAGTGTCATTCCAGATACTTCACAAAAAAGTTCAATTACACTGACCACTGTCTTACTTTTGTCATTACCAACATACAAAAAAAGTATCATCGGCTAATTGGCTTATTATAGCTCCTATGTTTTTTTTTATTAATTGGAAGTTTAATACCCTTATATTCATCTTTGTTTCTTCTTCTCGATGCCATTACCTCGATCACTAAAATAAATAACAGAGCAGATAGAGGACAACTTGTCTAATACCTCTTTCCATTTAAAAATTGTTTGAAACCCAACCATTGTTAACTGTGACACATTCAACGTTAATATATAACACTTTTACCCTGTTACAAAAGAACATTCCAAAGTTAAACTTTTCTAGAACATCGAACATAAAATCTCTAATAATAAAGCAGGTCTTTTATTAACCGAATGTTTTCACCGGCGAAACGGCCTTTTATATAGCCTTGTTGGTGTGTACTTGCTATTGATTTAATAACCACTTTAAGTCTATTGCTTAATACATGTGCAAGAATGTTGTAATCAATGTTTATTTTTATTTGTATTTTGTATTAATATTAGTCCTCAGTGAGGAAATTCGGATTAGGCCCTCCACGGACCCACGGCAGCCAACAGTGCAGCGCCTACCAGATTAGGCAATGAGAGTAAAGCATCTTGCCTAAGGATGCAATTAGTATGGTACAGATAACCTCGAACCCATGCCTATCACATGCTAGTCCGATATTACCATCACTCTCCAGTATATACAGCACTCGCCACGATTTCTAGACGGTCTCCCATCCAGAACGCAACCGGGCCCAACGTTGCTTAACTTCAGTGATCTGACGAGAACCGGTGTTTCAACGTAGGAGGGTAATGGGACGCAAATCAGTCAAATTTTTTTAACCTTCACAATTTCATTTTCTATTACTAAAAGCTTGTTTATATTAGATTTACAAAGGTATGTCTTAATTTTTTTAGAGTTTATGACATTATTTTTCAAACCCATTTTTCAATTTTATTTTCAATGGTTATATCACAATTTTGATTATTCATAATTGTTTCATTTAAGTTTTTTATTTGTTTTTTTGTATTTTTTTTTGTATTCAGGATTTTATTTTGTTTTGTTTTCTGTATGAAATTGAAAATTCTTTTCTTTTTGTTTTTAAAAGCTCCCATAACAAACTTGCACTTACGGGTTCTTTATTATTTTTTAGTATTGAAACATCGATTATTTTAATTACTAATTTTGTAAAAGTTTTATATTTCAGGAACCTATTGTTAAACATCTATAAACCAGGACTGCGTATTTTTTTCATGCAAATCTATTTTAATTGATACCGCATGGTGATCAGTGAGAATAGCTGGACGAATGTCACAGACTAAAACATCTCCATTTGAAAAGATATCTTCTGATATTAACCAGTAATCCAGCCTACGGAAATTTTTGTTAAATTTCTTACGCCACGTAAACTGTCGCTTATTCATGTTTTTGGATCTCCAAATATCATTTAAATTTAAATTTTTTATTAGGTTTTTAATCCTAAAAACAGAATTATAATACCTATTTGCGCTACATTTTTGGTCAATGTCACTATTTATGATGCAATTCAGATCTCCGCCTACAATGATAGAATTATTCTTCCCTCCATCAAAGTCATTCTAACATTTGTGTATGATCCTGAAGAACGCATTTCTATTTTTGCTTTCATTAGGAGCATAAATATTTATCCTGTCCAATGCTTTTTTTTATAATTAAGTTAAGAAATATATTTCTTCCATCAACATCAGTTATCTTTTTAACAATTTCGCATTCAAGACCTTTTCGTGAATTACCTATACTATGGATCGCTTCACCTTCCAAAACAAAATTTGATTTATTTTAATACTTAAAAGTATCTCATTTGTTAGATGGGTTTCCTGAAGCAGGCATATACCCATTGGAACAGTTTATGTTGCTTATTTATATTTCTAGCTCCTCTAACGTTTAGTGTTATACAATGTAAATTCATAGGATAAGAGTAAAGAGCTTCACACGGAAATTACAATATTTAAAACATATTATTAAGATTAATCTATTACTTTTTGTTTCTGTTTCTTAAACTTTTTTTTTTCAATATTCTTTGTTTTTTCTTCTGTCCTACCTTCATTTTCGGACTGTTCCTTCGGAGCTCTCGCTGCTTTCTTGTTTGTGCTAACACTTTTACTTGTTTGCATACTGTTTTCAAAGTAGTCAGTTACTTTCTTCTTCTCATGCTCCTCTCTTTCCTCAACTTCCTACTCCTCTCTTTTTTTTTTAGCTTTCTGGTCTTTTCTTACTTGTACTTCCTGTTCCTCTCTTTATTCAACTTCCTGCTCCTCTCTTTCGTTCACTTCTTGCTCCTCTCTTTCATTATCTTCCTGCTCATTGTGATATGTGTGTTTTTCTATATTGATTTTACTTGTTTCTTTCTACGCATTTTCATTATCTGATGATTCAATACTTTCAGGCATACTACACACTTCATCATGTGTTTCTGATTGTACCGTAGATCTTTTCCCGCAATGGTTATAGTTAGTTTTATCATTTTTTCGGGTTGTCAAAGTTAAATACTGATTCCCAAACTTTATTAATATAATTATGCACCAGGTGAACCAGATAATGATACATTATGCGCTTCAACATTACATCTGTCCTTAGTATGCCTTGGTATATGAAAATTGAAACAGATTATATCAGATTTACATTGAAATTCTGAATGCCCAGTCTTTGTACATGTGTTGCATCTCACTTCCTGACCATCGTGAAAAGCCCGTGCTCTAAAACCATTTATTATTATCTGTCTTGGTATTGGCGATTTTAGCTTTTCAACAAAGACAGCCCGGTATGCATGCTAGCGCTTTCAACTTGCAGGCTATCTTTCTACGTCAGCAATTGATACTTGTAATATCCTTATGACTATTCTAGTTTTTTCTTTGTTGTTGTATGCCAAATAAGGATTGTTATCCTGTATTGTAATATTACAATTCATAATGTTTAGTACATTCGTAATTAGTTTCACTCATTTCTATTATTTAGATAAATTCTCCATAAGTTCCGTATTTTGTGGACACCGATTATACTTTCTGCAGCGATTATTTTTAGTAGGGCTATACATAAGTCTTCATCTCTAAGAAAGCTTTTCCATGTTGGTATTTGATCAGCCTTGAAAAAAAAAACTGGCTTCTCTGCACTATGTTCTCTGTTTACTGTTTGGCCGTTGATCGTGTTAATTACGTCACCGGCAGCCGGCTGTACATTCCGTTGTTAGTCCCGTTTTTATGTGCTTTTGTCGATACAAATTATATTATTCTATAGTACATTTGATATAACAATATCAGATTTTATGACACGTCTACTAATTTTATCCTTGGCATTTCGTTAGTTTATTCTCGTATTAGTTATTTAGTGCACATCAAAATTACCATCAGTGGAATAAGTTCAGTGATATGTTTGCTTGTATTTACAATGATTTTAGTAGTTTGGTTTCAAAATGAAACCAAAAGAACGTATTTTACTGTCAATTTTGGATGGTACATACTACGTCATTTCTGATGCTGGTGAGTTTGTAAATTATTACCCAGAAGTATCAGGTCGGTTGTACACATAGAGTCCTGTGGTGTGATAGATGGCACTGCGAACCACGCATCGGCTGCGTGGTTGCTAGCCAACCAAGAAATGCGTTCAACGCTATGTTGATAAACTATATAAATCTGTATTTCTACCAAACTATGTATCTTAGCTTGGTTTTTTTAAACTTAAACTGTTGTTGAAGAATAAATAAATTATTAAAAACAAATATTTAATGATCTTTTGAAATTTTAGTTTGTATTTATTGAAAATTATTAAACCATCGGTGACCTTGGCGTCACTCAGGAAGGTTGAACGCATTTTTTGGTTGGCTAGCAACCACGCAGCGCTACCTACCGTCCACACAGCGCCACCTACCGTCGTGACGTCAGCACCGCAGAACTCTATATCCAACAATTTACATACTCAAACTTAAGAAGAGCCATTGTCTGTAAAAATCAAATATTTGGTGGCAGATGTAAAAAAAATGGATTTCTCTCAAATGTTTACCATGAATAGACACTTTAATAAAAAGCATATCTACAACATTCATTTTAATTTTTAGCTTTCGTTGCCATGACAACGGTCAATTATCCAAATTTTGATGTTGTTTCCATTTTTCACAGAATCAAATATTTATTTGGCTTGTCATAATGCTAATAGAGTCATACAAATAGTTTAGATAAAATACAAGAATGTGTTGCCAAGTTTATTTCAATTAATTGCCAGAAAAACAGTATTTTGCATTGGAATATTATTTAGTTGATGGAAACTAATGTAAAACTTTGAAATAATTGCCTCCAAGTTTTTTATAAATTTTAACATCAATTTTTTGTAAAGAGATACAGAAAGACGTCCCAAAAAATCTGACCTTGTAAATAGGTCATTTGAGGTCAAAAGAGGTCACAATGGAAAACAGGACAGGTCCTCACTTTACTTCAACTATTAATGTTTTATCAAAATTTACAAGATAGTTCATAAAAATTCTCAACAAATTTCATTTTTTTACCTATAGTTTTACCTTAGCAACCATTTCTATGTGTAACTAAGGAAGTAATTAAAAAAAACCCAGAAAATATGACATTTTTATGAATACAAAGAATTGATTGCATTTGTACTTTTTCTCAACTTTACTTTTTCAGAGAAAAAAGTCTGACAAATCTGAATAAAGTTTAAAAATTGACCTTTAGAGTTATCTTAAACCTGTTTCTATAAGGATAATTTAAAAAAAAAAAAAAAATGGGTTTTCATGAAAAAAATATGATTAAATTTTACATATTGAGGTCAAATTTTATCTATAGTGTATTGTAGGAGCATCTGTTTCAATGCGTAACTAAGTACGGGGTTTCTCTACGAACGAAAGTCCTTACGAATATGACCCTATAAAATGGTAATATGCAAATTAGGCATGCCTGCTAATTATCTACAAATTTTAATTTGTATAAGATAATTATGAACAATCTAAAGAATATCTAGTTTAGTAACTGTTGCTATGCAAATAATAATTACTACTGAATTCAACAATCACAGTAAAAAATATAAAATTAACAACAAATTTAAAACCAATATTAAATATAAAATGTGATATTTTACATGCTGACCTTAAATGAAATGAAATTTCCCATCAAGGCTTCAATATTTGTTATGTAGCATTAACATACCTGAGTATATCATTGACTTTTAATTGTTTCAATTTTGGGGAGGGGAAAGTGGTGGATCCAGGATTTTGAAATAGTTAGGGGGTTGGAGGCGAGGGTCTAAAAACTTAACTTTATGTCCTATCTCTTGCATTACAATTTTAAACTTGGGGTAGGTGGGGGGTTTGGAGGTGGGTGTTGTGTGATGGAGGATTTTGAATCCGTCTATTGGTTGGGGCGATGGTAGCGGCAGTGTGGGTGGCTGCTTGACTGCATGCATTTTACTCTCTATATAGTGGATGACCGACACAAGTCTTTTTGTGGTTATTGTGGGGGTGGGGGGTGGGGGGGGGGGGAGTCGGAAGTGGTGATTGAATTGAATAACCTATACAATGACGTTAAAACTGGAAATTACAGAATCTATAATTAAAGATATTGTGTTTTTTTTCTCACAACACAACTAGAATTATATAAAACATTAAGAATTGTTCTGACCAATGGGTTTAAAATCAGATAATCAAAGAAAAATAAATTTGTTTTACTAATATACCATGTTTTTTTTTAAATGCCTATGTTTCTGGCAACACTGCTTGTAGATTTTTAAATTACCCCAGTATTTTATTTTTAGAAATCACTTATTATACATTAGAACTACCTATTTGTAATAAATCAGCTTAAAAAAATGCACCACTTTGGGCGTTATGGTGAAGTAAAGTTTAGTTGTTCTTAACAATTTAAAAAAACTCAAAAACACCCCTTTTAAAATAAATGGTATCTCCCAAAGTATAAAATCAAACATATTAAAAAAAATATGTTACAGGTACACAATGCATTGTTTTTATGCATACAATAATTGTTTTTTATAATAAAATCAACAAAACAAAAATATCGTTCAACAAATAGTACCAATATCTTTTTTAAAAAAACCTTAAAAAGGACAAAATTTGTCAAAAACACAAATTTTCCCGTTGCCATGGGAATATATGTGTGAAATAAAAAATACTTCATATTTGATTTCTCTCAACACATATACACCTATGTGTAAAATTTGAAAGAAATCGATTTTTTTCCATTTTTGATATTTCTTTGATTCTTACAGACAATGCCTATTAACTAGTCGTAAGATAAATTATGATATTGTTACAGAACCATGATATAAAACCATGGCTCTGTGATTCAAAACATGTTAACCAAGACCAATAAACATCTTACATTTGCATGCTAATTGTCACCTAGGTACACGTGTATATGTATGATTTAATATAACTTGACGCTAGTTGTCTCTCCGGTGGCAGTCAGTACAATAGAAGGCTCTGTGTGACGTTGTTTTAATTACCTGGCAGTTCGGTCTACTACAATGACGATTGATCTCGACATGTAATCCATGTTTTTGTCTGTTTACTGCAGGTAGGCCTACCTACTAGTTAGCTTTCTCGCGTTTGGTGCTTTTGGGACAAATACAATACAGTGTTTTATGGTTATATGGGCATCTAATATAGGAATGGACAACATCTATTTTGTTGTTGAAATAACTGTTAGGTATACATAGCTGTACGCAGGATTAAAACTGGGTGCGAATTTGTATATTTTAAAGGGAACGCAACTGATAAGAAGTCTGGAACATTTTAGCAAAAACAATTTATAATAATAACATTCAAATCAAATATATTCATAAATCATCGGATTATATATTAAAATTAGTATATAAAATGAATAAGTCAGAAATCGAAATAAAAAAAGAAACGAAATAAAATATTGAAAATACCAATTAGGTCTACCGTATTTATTAGAGGATGAGTGCCCGAAGTGAGCTCACCTTCTATTAGTATCTTATTCCTTATTAATCCGCCTAATAATACGCATTTTTATTGAATTAAATTAGGCCTACAGTAGACTGTAGGCAAATTTATTTGTTCGCAATACACATAGTACAAATACATTGTGTTTGTAGGGTGTCCAACTGGATGGCACTATAGCTCTCAATTTTTAAAATGCTACCATCTCACCGATGAACCTGATACGTGGAATTCCGGGAAAGACGTATGCTATAATATTAGTGGGAATTTGGTTGAAATTTCAAGTGAAAGCGAAGACTTGTGGATACTTAACCAATTGGTTATCCGGAATTCAATAAACAAAGCTTGGATTGGATACAATGATTTAAAAAGAGAAGGACAATTTGAGTGGTTGTCAGGAAGAAAATCGAACTATACAAGTAGGCCTATGTTTTTATATCTTGTAAATATTAAATCCCCGTAATGGAGTTACTGTCACAACAGTCCTAGCCCAAATGCGCCTCGTTGTATTTTAAGCACGGCGATACATGACGATGATGGTGAGTTTGGTAAACTTGTTCAGTGTTATGACGTCATACTTCACTCGTAGTTTGCGAGCGAACGGCAAAATGCCGATGATGATGATGATGATAATGATGATGACGATGATAACGACGACGAAGACGCTGACGACGACAACGATGATGATGTTGGTGAGTTTGTTTTTATAGTTATTGATCATTTAGATTGGAGTTTCAATGAACCAAACAATTGGAAAAATAACGAAGATTGCGTGGCTTTGCTTCGAAATAGACAAAGTTGGAATGATTGCAACTGTGAAGATCGTTATGTAGCTATATGTGAAATGTGTAAGTATGTAAGACATATGTTTGTGTCAATAAGGGAGCTGTAGTTTTACAAAAATTATCTATCGTCACGGAGACATCATATGATGTCTCCGTTTATTTACAAGAAAATAAATATAGATTGATAAATTTTACTCATTTTCCATAGATATCAAACCTCCTGTTTTGACTTGTCCGTCTAACAATTTGATAGTATTAACTGATTTGAATAAACCCACGGCCACCGTTGACTATTCAGCCGATATTATTGCAACTGACAACTTCAAAGAACCTTTGAAAATCTCACCGAATCCAGTAGATGTATTTCCTTCTGTTCTTGCGATTGGAAGTCACCTGTTTGTGTTCAATATTAGGGATGCGTATAACAACACAGGGAGCTGTAATTTTGCAATAATAGTTAAATGTTAGTAACATAGAAGTATAAAAGTGTAGTGTATGCCTGTTAAAGTATAAGCTTGTGCAGTTAAACGAGTTACTACGAGCGCCAACAGACACACTACAAACAAACTCTTGTCTGCTTTTACAAACCATAGTTTGTCTCCCTTGAAAGACAATGATGGTTTGTTAATAAAAAATCATGTTTTATAGAAGAAAAACTATAGTATTTTTGTGGATTTTTACTTATATGTTGAACCAAAGAAACGATAAGGAATAAATTACATTCGTAACTCGTAATCCTGGGTTGGAATGGTCTGGTTTTTTTGTAAGTGACGCTGAACAGCGCCACTAGCCGTCTGGTTGGTATTGACGGTAAAGCGTCTCCACTGGCCCCCCTCCTGCTTCAACTTTTTCCAGCCATATGTATGTGGGAGGTCATACCCACCAATGTCTCTGTTGATATTATGTGGTCTTTTTCTTATGCAGATAGATTCTTTTATCTTTCTTTTGTCTGTGTGTGCTTCATTTTCAATAACTCTCGCATTCCTATTTGGAATATGGTCATTCCCTATAGCATGGTCAGTTATGGCTGACTTATGTAAAACATGGGACGAAGAATTTCTATTTCTACATGCATTTCCAACCCAGGCTTTAGTCTGAAGCAGCCGACAGATTGTCGGCGAAACGTCACGAAGGTAATTTATTCCTTATCGTTTCTTTGGTGCAACATATAAGTAAAAATCCACAAAAATATTATTTGGAACCAGATGAATTTATTCAATATATAGTATTTTTTTTATCGAAGACAAAACATTGTTTTTAAATGACAAACCATGGTTTCGAAATGAATGAACATTATTTGTTTATGTATAAACATATTGATAGATCTAATAAAGCCTAACAGCTAAAGACTGACATTGAAATAATCTTCATTACTCGATAACAATAAACATAAGATAAAGTTTACTCACGCCTAGCGTTTTATTTTATTAACGGTAGCCAAGACATATATACGAAAGGAATCCAAGTGCCAGATATCAACTGTTACAAGCAGATTCACTAAAATGGAAGTTTTGATCCACGATGATCCATCAAAGAACCTGCAAGAGGTGAGTTTTCAGATCTATGCTTTTTGTATTAATATATTTTTGGAACGTTTTACCTGACAATTTCTAGGAGAGTCATTTCAACGTAGTTTGTCAGTTTGGATTATTTGAATAATAACTGATAACAACTGTATAATATAATTGTATGTTTCAATGTAATAAAAGTACGACGATTAGCTGATTTTACCATCCAATGATCAAATGTCTGCTTTCATTGCTGACATGAAACTCAGTTGGAAATGTTAAAAACAGCTGATTCGACAGCATCATTACCATGATTTCTAGAAGGCAAAAATCGACTGCTTATAAATATTAGATATTTAATAAATAAATAAAAATAAATAGAATAAATAAATACATTATTTTCTTTTTTCTTTTTTTTTCTCTTTCAGTGTAAACAAAAATTTAAATATAAAGAATAAAGAGGCAAAACTCAAGAAGTAACAACATTTGAAGGTCTCCCTCCAAAAAAAACATTATTATATACCTTACCTTGTAACAATGTATTTTCGTTTTGTTTATTTATTTTTTCCACTCACTTATATATATATATATATATATATATATATATATATATATTATATATATATGTATTTTTTTCAGTAATTTGCCTTTGGATTTATATATATGTATATATAAATCCAAAGGCAAATTACTGAAAAAAAATGACAATGCTGTGGGTATCAGTGGCTGGATCTCAATGGAGATACAAAAATAAAAAGCGAAAAGCTAAATCAAAACGATAAAGTAAACAGCCAGAAAAGTTAGCAGAGCTTTCGAGCAACACTAGCCCTTCATCAGTGCAAGTAAAGGAATTTGGATAACGTCATAGTATAAAGCTGGCAAGTGCTGCCTGGGTGGACAGGAATAAAAGAAATATAACAAAAGGAGCCAGGGTGGAGTCTGAATCTGAAGAGTAGAAACAAAGAAGGTAGCTTGGTATCGATATAAACAATTTTGGAATGAGACTAAAAAACAGCTTAAATGGTGTATATATAATTTACATTTACATAACATATATTAAATGTGGGTGGATGGAGGTCACAGTAAGTTCACTGAACTTTAATTTGTGACCCCCGTATGCCTATTATACTAACATTGCTACAGAGTAGACTAAAATATAAATATATAATAGTGAAAGTACATAAAATCAAAAAACAAAAAAAATTTAAATTATAGAAGTTAAGATAAACCAGGCAATTATATAATATAATGATAAAGGGATAATGATAACAATTAGAGTACAATATGAAATATAATTAAATAATTGTATAATAACAAGTATAACGATACAATGTAGCGGAGATTATTGAATACCAGGGTGAAGGATTTAATGCCATGTATCACCACTAAATAAATAAGGATAAACGATCGGCGAAAAATTATGTAGCATATTCTGACACCATTTTGTGTTTGAAATTAGATTTAAAACTAGAAAAGGAAGATTTCTGTTTAAGTTCATTTGAGAGTGAAGTCCAAAGTTTGGGACCAAAATAATAAATATAAAATCGTCGAGCCTTAACATTTAAATTATCAAGTATATAATTGTTAACAGAGGATCGGATTTTATAGGAATGGCGTACGTCAATTCTTGTAAATAAAGCACCAAAATGTGAAGGCAGTAAATTGTTAGATAAACGGTACATAAATGAGGCAACTTGTAATTTATTTAAATCATAAAATAATGTTTAAA
Source organism: Antedon mediterranea (assembly GCF_964355755.1). NCBI lineage: Eukaryota > Metazoa > Echinodermata > Crinoidea > Comatulida > Antedonidae > Antedon > Antedon mediterranea. The sequence continues at coordinate 33,210,188 of NC_092670.1, read as the reverse complement.
ACGTTAAATCTTTTAAAAAGTAATTTTGTATGGGCTCTAAATGATTCTCCCACGCAAATCCGAAGTGCACGTTTTCGTAGTTTAAAACGGCGGTCTATTTGAGTTTTCTCTAGACTTTTCCAGGGGCATAACGTATAAAATTTATCTAGAGTAATTGCCCAACAAATTGGCATAAGAAAGGTAAGGCAAAACTAAAGTATTATAAAGGGTTAATAAGGTTTTTTGAGGGAAGATATGTTTTAATTTGTTCAATATTCCAACATTTCTTGAAACTAGATTACTGATTTTATTTATATGTAGTTTCCAAGTCAGAGAGGCATCTATGGTTACTCCTAAAAATTGTGTTTCATTAACTCGTTTGATCATTTTATTATCAATGTATATTTGTTCATTTAAAGAATTTGAAATTTTACGTTTAGAAAATATGATATAGTTCGTTTTGAATGTATTAAGAGTTAATTTATTGTGTTTGAGCCAATTTGAAACTTTAAGTAACTCATCATTGGCAATTTTAAACAAGGTATTTAATTTACGATGTGAGAAAAAAATATTTGTGTCGTCAGCAAATAAGATAAAATTTAGTAATTTAGAGCTGTTTGGTATATCGTTAACAAAAATCAAGAATAAGAGTGGTCCAAGAATCGATCCTTGGGGAACACCACAGGTTAAACGGGAATAGGAAGCGTTAACATTATTTAAGGAAGTAAACTGAACACGATTGAAAAGGTAGCTTTTAATTAGTTTTAAAGGAAGGCCTCTGATACCGTAATTGGAAAGTTTATGAATTAAAATATCGTTGTTAAAATACTGGTTTGAAAAGAAGTATTAAAAATGTGAGTGAAGGGTTTGCATATAAAATTAGAAACACGTTTAATAATTTTATTGGAAAACCCATCAAACCCAGGAGATTTATTATCTTTGAGGGAAAGTATTATACTGACAACTTCGTGTTCGGTTACTGGACTAAGAAAGAGAGAGTGCACACATGGGCGTGGTAGGGTAGAAGTATAATTATCATTATCCGACACATGTATTTTGTTAACTAAATTTGGCCCTATATTAGTAAAATAATTATTGAATTCAGTTGCAATTTGTTGAGGATTATTTAATTCAATGTCATTGTTAATAAAGTGAGAAGGAAACGGTTTACGAGATTTCTTGCCAAGGACTCCATTTATTGTTTGCCAGGTTTTTTGGATGTTATTTTTATGGAATTCAAATGTGTCACTGAAGTACGAAGGATTTTTGTAAGTACATTTCGATATTTAACATATTTATCTTTGTCCTTTTTCTTTTTAGATATAAGAAATGTTTTATATAATTTGTGTTTTTTGTCGATAGATTTAATTAAGCCTTTAGTTATCCAAGGTTTTTTTTCTTTCCAAATATTGCGTCTGGAACGAGTGGTTTTAATGTTGTTATTATATAATGTACTAAATATGTCGTTGAATAATGCGTATGCCTCATTGGGTTCATTGGAGTTATAAATACTAGTCCAGTCAACATTTGAAAAATCATTACTTAAGGGAGAAATTGAAATATCATTGACTTTTTTTATGTATATATATTTTGAATTTGGTTTCAGGTGTTGGAGAAGTTCTGATGATTTATGTATTAACAAGAAAACAGGAAAGTGATCCGAGATGTCCGAATATAGAATTCCGGAAGAAATGTTATCGTATAGATTATTACAAAAAATATCGATTAAATTTGCAGAATTACGCGTAATTTTAGTTGGCCTAGTAATAAGAGGATAATAATTTGATTGAAATAAAGTATTAACAAAAACAGAAGTTCATTTGTGTGTTTTAGAATTTAACAAGTTAATATTAAAGTCTCCTGAAATATATGCTGTTTTTTCTCATTATTAATGGTGTCAATTAAATTAGAGATATCTTTATTAAATGTGTTAATGGATAATTCAGGCAAACGATATACTACTCCAAGGATTATGTTTTTGGGTTGTGCATCAATTTCAATGAAAAGAGATTCCGAACCATTAGTAATGATAAATGATAAATCAGGGCGAAGAATATATTTAAATCTCTGGTGTAGGTAAATGGCAACGCCTCCTCCTGGTCTATTAGCTTGTGGAACATGCAAGAGGTTATAATTGAGAATAATATAAAAGGAAAAGGGCGTATTATGATTAAAAAAAGTTTCTTTGAAGCATAGTGCTGAGAATTCATGGTTAATAGCACCTACGCATACATTGATATCGTTAAAATGTTTAACAAGACTGCGTGCGTTTAAGTGAAAGATACTCTGATCTGATTTAAATAATTTTAAATACTTTAATTTTAAATGCCTTTTAAACTGTTCTACCTAGTTTTGTTTGTCTAAATCCATGAGTCCAAGTTTAAAATCATTTGATAGTGTAGACAAGGCTTAAGGACGAGAATTGTGTTTTTGGCCTACATTTTTGATCATTTTTGCACACATGTGATCTGACCGTGAATTTGTATTCGCCACTTTTTTATATTTCGTTGTAGGTAATAATATGGTAGTGGTATAACCAAAGAGGGTAGTGATATGACATCATCATGTCCATATATGGGCATATCGCATTTTTTGTCACATTGAGTTTGATAGTGTAGACAAGGTTTATGACATCTGATCTGACCGTGAATTTGTAATCGCCACTTTTTCGATACTTCGTTGTAGATAATAATAGACTAAAGATATTGCATTATACAATTTACTTCATGTTCCCCTAAGTTTACTGTACAATACCATTGAAATACCATTAAAGTCATCAAATCAGGTATACATAACGTTTAAATAAATGGAAATTTATTTTATTTCAGGGTGTCCAACTGGATGGCATTACAACACCGCATGTTCAAAATGCTATTGGGTCACCAACGCATATGGTACGTGGAGATATATGCACATATTTTACCGTTGATTTAATCGATATTTTAACTGAAGAAGAAAGCTTGTGGATACTTCAACAATTTGCTGAGGATTCCACATCAGATGGAGCTTGGATTGCCAATAATGATATCGCAATAGAAGGCTATTTTCAGTGGCTGTCTGGGATTAGTGACAACTATACACGTATGGTTTTATACAATTTTGATTAAAGAGAACTCTTCGTATAGATAATTTTTTCCGTTATAATAATAATATTATTGATTTTTTAAAAACAAATTCAATACAGAAATACATTTTCGATAGTTAAATTTTGATCTTAGTGTTTTAGCCGAGTTGATTGTTATGTGTTGATGGTCAATAAAACGTTCTACTAGATACGCCAGACAAACCTACCAAAACTATCAACTTATAACAATAAAAAGGCGGTAATATTTAGAACCCCTTCAAACGATAAGATTAATCCTTGTATCTACATAAATATCTGTCTCCACTATGAAACTTTATGTGACCAAAAAAATGTGATATTCCTATATTTGGACATACAGTTGTCATATCACTACCATATTTGGGAATATTACTGCCAAATTTGGCACATCACATTTTGTTGTTTGTCGAATTAATTTGATAGTGTAGACAGAGCTTAAGACGAATATAGCAGTATGTAATTGATACAGGGTCAACAAATTAGGGCCATAATAATGGCGGGTATTGTTAGATATACTGTACGAACTAATACACTATCATTATTTTGTGAATAGCAGGCTTTTTTTAAAGTAGTGGCATCGGAACTCGTACCTATGTCTTGTCTAAAGCAAAGACACATGAAAGCAGATTTAATAAAAAATAAATTAAATAAAAAATGTTTCTATATGCGAGAATATTTTTAAGAAGATCGTTTAATTGCACAATCGTCCAACAATCAAATGATAAGAATATATTTAGATCTGTTATAATTATATTTTACGTTTCTTTAGATTGGTATGATGGTGAACCAAACCAATTGGGTAACGAAGATTGTGCTGTTCTGCATAAACCTTTAAACGGTGCTTGGCATGACATATCGTGTGCAGAAACAGCGTGGGTAGCGTTGTGTGACAAATGTAAGTAATACATTATTATGACTATATTACGTTTGGTATATCTACACACATGCTACTTTAGATATTATTATTATGATTTCTTTATTATTATCTCCGCCTAAGAGGTGTGGTTGTGGTGTGTGTGGGTGTATTGGAGAACCTTTAATTCATTTCATTTCATTTCACATTTATTCAATTAATGAAAACTTAAACAATATAAACAATATAAACAAATAATGATTTCATTAATTTGGATCAGACTTAGAGGCCAAGGCCTGTCTCAGAAAGACCAAACAAAACATAAATACAAAATAAAAATGTGTACAAATTAGGTAAAATTGGCATAATAATAATAGTATATTTATGAATGATAATTTTCCAAATAATTAAACTTAATTTGATGTCTGAATATTTTTGCATTTTCACATTTTTTTAGATTCTCTTTTAAGTTATTCCATAATTTAGGTCCATGAACTGTAATAAAAAATTGGCTTTTGCTAAGTCTTACAAAAGGAACATAAAGTAAATTTGAGTTCTTAAGATAATAACTATGGACAGTCTTTGGTTTTTTAAATAATTATATTATAGAGAATGGAAGTTGACCTTTAACATATTGGAACATAAAAGTAAGTATTTGTTGTCTATGTAAATCTATTACTTTTAAGATATTAAGTTTTTTAATTTAATTGGTATATTTCCCAAATAATCTGAACTTTTTCAAACCGTAATAAAAATGTGTTAATTGAGTTAGGTCTTCGCAATATTTATGACGTATGCTTACGTATGTGGTAGAACGATACTTTGGTGATATCTTTAGGCCACACCTACCTAAATACCATGCCGTTACTACAACCGAAACGATTCATTTATATGAACATTTTCAGTCGAATGTATGTGTGCGTGTGATACAGACCCGCGTACACTACAACACTTCGGTCAAAATTGGTACAGCTCATTGGAGTTAACGTCTACTAGGTTCTAGTTTTAACTTAAAATTAGTAGAAAAATAAAAATGTTCATCATATTCAATTATTTGTGTACAGTCCATGATTATTTTTTTATATTTAAAAAGAATTGTTTTGCATGATTAGTCAATACATCATCACATCAAGGCATCTGAAAAGATATAAAATACAAAATAATGATATGATTCTAAGAACTAAAATAATATTTCAGACTACTGACTTAAAATTATGATATCAGAGTAGTTTGGCTGGTGTTAGGCGTATGTTTTACATCAATTAATAAATAATAGTAGTAGGCGTTTTTTGGGGTTTTTTTTCTTAATAAATGCTATACCGTAGTCATATTATTGCAATGTTAATAATAATAGTACTTAAGATGTTGTTATTGGAGACTTAAGTCATGTTCCTTTTAAATTTGCTTGAAATGGCTCCCGATTGCTTCTTTAATTATGGTTTTGTCTTCGCAGCAACAATATATTCCTGCTGTTGCTAGAGATGATCAAACTTCACGGATATTTTTTGGTCGGTAAATTGCATCAACATTAATTGTCACTTTAGTCAGTGAATTTAATTCTGCTGTTTGCTTAATGAAGCTATGAAAAAAACAACACATTTTATTATTTGTATTTAACAAATTATTTTTTTTATATCGAGGAAAAGGATAACCATAAGCAAATTAATTGTCTATCCTAAAATCATATGTCCATGCTTTATTGTGGCAATCTTGACAAACATACACAAACACTCTAAAGTAAACAATCTTAAAATAGTCTCTGACAGTTAAGCTGATAATAGCGGCCATTTCACACAACGATGCAGCTATTGAGTCTAACAATCGTTTTGCGCAAACTTAGAATGACTTTTTGACGCAAAAGTTGTATATCCGTGTGGCGCATCATGGAAACGTAAGATCGCTATTATGATGAAAATACTAATGATTGATTGTTCATAATATGAATAATCAATCATTAATTAATTGAATATTATATAAGTTGTCCATAGGCCTACTTCTTATATCCAATTTCGGAAGTTTGGTGATGATTCGGTAATCCATTTTTTGCATTGCTTCATAATTTCCTTGTGCATGAAGCTCCTCCACTATCAATCCACAGATGATTTTCTTTTCATTCAGTTCGATGCTTTTCTCAGCTCTTGCTTATATACATTTCAAATTCTTTCATTAGTTCTTTTTTCTCATCAGTTATTTTCTTTATTTCATCTCTGGTTTTCTTTAACTGTTCCACTAGTTCTTCACAGGCTTTCCTTTCTTTGGTTACTTCACAACATTTCTCATTCAACCTGAAATATAAAGTAACAAGGTCATATAGATGGCTGCAGTCGCGTGATTAGTGTTTAACGACCGACCGACCAACCTACCAATTGACCAAAATTACTGAACATGTTTAAAAATTTACACGTGCGTAGCCTGTCACTTTTGACGTGCTCGTATAACGTAATTTCGAGTTGAAAAGTAAGTCAAGAAAACAGAAATCGGGCAAAAAGAGTTCGCAATAACATTTAACGTGCAGTGCGCGCGCAAAATCTGCGCACTCATGGCAATTTTGTAAACGCTTAAAATTGCCCGAAACGTACTCTTATTTCATCGAAAATATATTTTGAAAATTTTAAGCGCGCGTACGCATGCGTTACATGCGCTACACACGTAATTGTATTACCATATGATGATTCATGCCCTGAAATTTATGAGTACCAAATTGCATTTAATTGTGATTCATGGTTGTGAAGATATGATTACAAACGTGATTTCGTTAAATCGTGCGTAGACCGCGTAATTTTTTATTGCGCACCGTGAAAACATAACCACATCGATTCCTGGCCATAAGGAATATACTGTGAAAAATTGACTTAGCTAGATTAAACTGATATCAAGATAAGGTCAGAAAGCGATAAAACGCATAGTGATACCGGACCGACAGACAGACCGACAGACCGACAGACCGACAGACCGACCGACCGACATAGTTAACTATAGAGTCGCTTCCACGCGACTAAAAACAAAGTATACTTAAATATACATTATTAAGAGGTTGGAGTATTTGGAAACATTGGAGTAGCATTATTCATTTATAAAAATATTGTATTATATACAGTATTCCGAAACGATAACACGTAAATTAATTAAGTAACCTTTTTCTTTCAAAATTAATATACACTGACGCTTACTTTTTGCAATGCCATTGTCACTACTCTTTAATTAATATTATTACAAATGTTTTTGGTGTTTACATAATACAAACCTGTTTGTTTACTTATAGTATAATATGTATAATATGTATGTAACAAAGATCATTATAAGATGTTTACACAAATAAAAAAATTGTTATTATTTATCTGAACTGCAATGTTGTCATTTTTACTTAGACGTTATCTTCAACCAAGTTCGTTTACATGCAACCATTTTATGTTCAATGTATTGTCAAACACATCATATAAATTAAAATGTGTATCAGGCAAGGCTAAAAAGTCACGATTAAAATAGTTACAAACAAAACTACAGATTCTAGGTCACCGTTAATATTCTGTATTGTGTCGTCAAGTCGATTGATAACGAGAACCCATTGTAACTTATAAGCTTTTTGAAATCATGAATGCAGTTAATAATTGAGAAGTTCAAAAATAATTATTAAATCGGAAGGTGTCCATTAATCAAATTCTTCGGCGTGTAAATTGTGATCTTAATCATGTTTTCATTTATTCAGGTAGGGAGCCAGTTTTACACGGAATTAGTAGTTTATCATTTTTGCGAAGCGACAGATTGTGCAACCAATTAGATCTCAAGGAATGAGCTGTCATGCGTTCATGAACACTAATGCTTATCGAAAAGCTCAGAAACACACAGTGGAAATACAAATCCTTTAGTAGAGAAACAATAGTGCGATTTTCACCTGCAAAAAAAATCGCCAAGTGAAAACAGGCTTTGAGAATAATAGTAGGCATATATGTAGGATATACATTAAAGACATTCTGTAGTATTGCTGTATTATTTTACTTAATATTCGACAGCAACAAACGTTTTGTATTAGTTATATTTCTATAGCGTTGTGAATTTTATTGTCAAAATGGGACCAAAAGGACGTACAATAGACCTACTGCCGCCATTTTTAATGTTTGCACATTGCATCATCTGTGTTGCTGGTGAGTATCTATGTATACAGTAGTATAGAAACTAAATATCTTGTTACATTCATTCAATTCCCTTTTCAGGGATTTTATTCAAACATATAGGCCTCAGGTCCTCCTTATATTTTACAAAAGTAAATACTAAATGTTGCATAATATTTTTTTTTTTTTCGTGGGCAATAAAAACAAAATTTGCGACCTCTCCTGTAATGTTTTTGTTATCATTAATAATGTTGAACTTAACTTTATAAGGAAATTAATAAAACTTAGGAATATATTTAGTTCTGATATTTTTATAGGAAGGACAAATTACCATAAAGTGAATTTCATCTTCTATTAAACCTAAATCACAAACTTTACATAAACGTTCTTGTAGTGGAACTTTGTTCCATCTGCCCTTTTCAACTTCGAGATCTAGAACTCCTAGACGAAATGTTGTTGTAACTCTTTTACGTTTCCTATCTGTAATATTTAATAAATGGTAACTAAATTCAATCTGATCTGATTTAAATAATTTTAAATACTTTAATTTTAAATGCCTTTTAAACTGTTCTACCTAGTTTTGTTTGTCTAAATCCATGAGTCCAAGTTTAAAATCATTTGATAGTGTAGACAAGGCTTAAGGACGAGAATTGTGTTTTTGGCCTACATTTTTGATCATTTTTGCACACATGTGATCTGACCGTAAATTTCTATTCACTCCTTTGTTTATACTTCGTTGTAGATAATAATATGGCAGTGGTATAACGAAAGAGATTAGTGATAATATGACATCATCATGTCCATCACATTTTTTGTCACATAAAGTTTGATAGTGTAGACAAGGTTTAGGACATCTGATCTGACCGTGAATTTGTAATCGCCACTTTTTTCGATACTTCGTTGTAGATAATAATAGACGAAAGATATTGCATTATATAATTTACTTCATGTTCCCCTAAGTTTACTCTACAATACCATTGAAATACCATTAAAGTCGTCAAATCAGGTATACATAACGTTTAAATAAATGGGAATTTATTTTATTTCAGGGTGTCCAACTGGGTGGCATTACAACGCCGCATTTTCAAAATGCTACTGGGTCACCAACGCATCTGGCACGTGGAATTATACAAGAGATATGTGCACACATTTTACCGGTGATTTAATCGAAATTTCAACTGAAGAAGAAAGCTTGTGGATACTTGAACGATTTGCTGAAGATTCCACGTCAGATGGAGCTTGGATTGCCTACAATGATATCGAAATAGAAGGCTATTTTCAGTGGCTGTCTGGAATGAGTGGGAACTATACACGTATGGTGTTATAACATTTTAAATAGAGAAAACTATATCCGTATAGATAAATTACCATTATAATCTTATATTATTGATTTACTAAAATAACAATACAGAATTACATTTCCGATAGTTAATGTTTAATCTTAGTGTTTAAGCCGACTTGATTGTTATGGTTTGATGGTCGATAAAACGTTCGACTAGATACGGCAGACAAACCTACCAAAACTTACAAAAATAAAAAGGCGGTAACATTTAGTACACCTTTACACGATAAGATTAATCCTTGTATCTACATAAAGTTATGTCTCTACACTATCAAACTTCATGTGAACAAAAAATGGGATATTCCCATATATGGACATAAAGTCATATCACTACCATATTATTTGGAAATAGTACTTACATATTTGAGCACATCGCATTTTGTTGTTTGATAGTGTAGACAAAGCTTAAGACGAATATAGCAGTATGTAATTGATACAGGGTCAACAACTTAGGGCCATAATAATGGCGGGTATTGTTAGATATACTGTACAAACTAATACACTAACATTATTTTGTGCATAGCAGGCTTTTTTTTAAAGCGATGGCATCGGAATGTACCTATGTCTTGCTAACAAAGCAAAGAAAAATGAAAGCAGATTTAATAAAAAAAATAAAAATAAAAACTGTTTCTATACGCGAGAATATTTTAAAGAAGATCATTTAATTGCACAATCGTCCAATCAAATGAAAAGAATATATTTAGGTCTGTTATAATTATATTTTACGTTTCTTCAGATTGGTATGATGGTGAACCCAACCAATTGGGTAACGAAGATTGTGCTGTTCTGCATAAACCTTCAAACGGTGCTTGGCATGACATCTCGTGTGCAGAAACAGCGTGGGTAGCGTTGTGTGACAAATGTAAGTAATACATTATGACTATATTACGTTTGGTATATTTACATGCTACTGTAGATATTATTATTCTTTCTTTATTTATATCATCTCCGCCTAAGAGGTGTGGTTGTGTGTGTGTGTGTGGGTGTATTGGAGAACTTTTAATTGGTATCTTTCCAAAATAATCAGAACTTTTTCAAACCGTAATCAAAATGTGTTAGGTGTATGTTTTACATCAATTAATATAGTAAGCGTTTTTTGTTTTTTCCCCTAATATATGATGTACCGTAGTCATATTACTGTACTGTTAATAATAATAGTACTTAAGATGTTGTTATTGCAGACTTACGTCATGCTCCTTTTAAATTTGCTTGTAATATGGCTCCCGATTGCTTCTTTAATTATGGTTTTGTCTTCGCAGCAACAATATATTCCTGCTGTTGCTAGATATGATCAAACTTCACGGATCTTCTTTGGTCGGTAAATTGCATAAAAATTTGTCACGTTAGTCAGTGAAATTTATTCTGCTGAATGAAGCTATGAAAAAACAACACATGTTATTATTTATATTTAACAAATTTGTTTATATCTAGGAAAAGGATAACCATAAGCAAATTAATGATCTATCCGTTAAATCATAGGTCCATGCTTTAAGGTGGCAATCCTGACAAACATACTCAATAAACAATCTTAAAATAGTCTGTGACAATTGTGCTGATAATAACGACCATTTCACACAACGATGCAGCTATTGAGTCTAATAATTATTTAACGCATACTTAGAATGAATATTTGACTCGAAAGCTGTATAACTGTGTGGCGCATCCAGGAAACGTAAGATCGCTATTATCGATGATTAAGTGATGACAATAATGATTTATTGTTCATAATAATATGAATAATCAACCATTAATTAATTGTATATTATACAAGTTGTCCATAGGCCTACTTGCTCCAATTTCGAAAGTTTGGTGATGATTCAGTAATCCATCTTTTTCCATTGATACATTCTTTCCTTGTGCATTAAGCTTCTCCACTATCAATGCACATATGTTTTTCTTTTCATTCAGTTTGATGCTTTTATCATTGAAACTGAAATAGAAATTGCGTATATGTAGGCCTATTGATATAACTAATCGTAAGGACTAGTAATAGATCTAAAGGTTTTGGGATATATGTTACTGTGGTTAATGTGGTTAGCATGATGGCTTTTAATCCCAATTGTTTGCTGCCTTCTAATTCTAACCTAGCTTGTAGGCTAATTTCCTCATCGCAAAGAAGTGTTCCTTCAGAGATAAAAACCAAATAATTATCCCAGTTAGCTAATTGGCTAAATGCAATGCCATTGTCACTAATCTTTGATATACAAAATCCATAGCAATAAGACCTACTTTGTGTTTTCTGTTTCCAATCAATCCAATGATTCTTGCTTATACATTTCAAATTCTTTCATTAATTCTCTTTTCTCATCAGTTACTTTCTTTATTTTATCTCTTTTTTTCTTTAACTAGTTCTTCACAGGCTTTCCCCTCTTTGGTTACTTCACAACATTTCTCATTCAACCTGAAATATAAAGTGAAAACAAAGTATAATTAAATATACATTGTTAAGAGTTGGCAGTATTTGGAGACATTGGATTAGTATTATTTATTTATAAAAATATTGTATTATATATTCCGAAACGATAACACGTAAATTAATTAAGTAACCTTTTTCTTTCAAAATTAATATACACTGACGCTTCTTTTTTGCAATGCCATTGTCACTACTCTTTAACATAGAAAGCATTAAAACGTAAATTATTTGAATTACCTTTTCCTTTCAATATTAATATATACTGACGCTTGTTGTTTGCAGTATGTTCTTTATCTTCTGATTCATATTGCTTCTTTCTTGCTTCAAATTCTCCAATTCTTCGTTTAAAATCTCACATTATCTCTTAAACTCTTTCTTTGATGCTTTGAATTCACGTTTAATTTTAATGATAACGCTTTCTCAAACGACACGTTTCTGATTCATTCTACAAAGAAAACTTAGTATTAGGCTCTGTATACACTACCAAACTTTATGTGACAAACAAATGTGGTGTGCCCATATATTTGGATCCGATGACGTCATATCACTACCATACATACACCTCACACTTTTTGTCAAACTAGTTTGTTAGTGCAGACATAGCATTAGAAACAATCTATCCTCCTTTTTTTTTCAAAATTACCTACTACTTTACATTGTACACATGCGCACAATCAATGATTTTCTACCTTCTATATACGTCTTCTTTATTAATGAATTGCTCTTTAAGCTTTTTAATTTCTTCTTCATGTTTTTCTTTTAATCGTTGAGTTTCTCTTTCCATTATTTCTCGGTCATTTTTCTCTGAACTTAGTGCAATATTCGCCTGTTTATTGAGTTGCGTGATATTGTCCAGTTTGTCATAAAAATGTTGACGGAAGGAACTCATAATCTGCTAAAATACCAAAAGAAACATAGAAACATACGTATATGGGTCCTTTAACTTTTATCAAAATCCATTGATACCTACTACCAAATGTATAAATGTTTAATATATATGTTTTTTAAAATGATAAATACAATTAAAATGTTTTTAGTAGCTAGGCCTATTGTATTAGATAGAATATCGGTCCTGTACAATTATGATTTAAGTGAAATAGGTTGATATAAGAACATTTCTATACCTTGTTCCCATCTATTGTAGGTATAAAAAGCAGTTTGTTTGGATCAAGATAATCTATATTTGATTCCGAAAGTAGAGCATTCGGTAGGGATGCTCCTGTTAGAGACTTCTTAAAGACTTCATCTAAAGTTGTAAAATGTGATGAATTTATTATTAATTTATAGAATCTAATAACCCTTTCACACCAAAACTCCGGAGTGATCTCCGAAGATACCCCGGAGTTTACGACCATTCAAAACATCGAGAAACCCCTTTCAAACCAACCTAGCAACACCGGGGTATATAAAATAAAAATGTAAATGTCGCCCTCTATTTTATTTGTTTACATAGCGACGATCATTAGAATGATTTTAATTGATAATATTTTTAATTTAATAATTATTTTCAAAAGTCTCAGAATTCATATAATGTTTTATTGATACTACTTATTATTTTCTAGACCCGCTATATATTTTGTACAAACATTTAAAGTATTTTGAAATAATACTACAGCAATGAGTGATCGTGTGAGGATGACCTTTTGACCTGAAAACTCCGGAGTTAATGTTGGTACCTTTTACACCAAAACACCGGGGTGTCCCCGCAGTTCTCTCTCCGGAGAATGTTCAGCTGTTCAACCCCGCAGTTTTAAACTCCGGAGTTGCTTGATTTTACCTTTCACACCAAAACACTGGGGCGTCAACTAAGGAGTGTCTCCGGAGTTTTGCTTTTGGTGTGAAAGGGGTAATATACACATTTTAGGCCCAGGCATTTAAAGTTATTTATAAAGAAGCTTTATTGAATTATAAAGTTACTGCTATCAAGATTTTATATCAAAAAAAAAATAGCTTTAATCCATTGAATTTCGGAACGGCTCTGGCTGTGCGCTCCATGCATGCTCTAAGCTTGCGCGTTCAGTTTTTACAGCGATTGGACTTACTCTAGTAGCTAGATCAACTTTTGTATGCACTTTGAGGTCCAGAGAATTTGACTTCAGAAATTGGTTTAGGATGGTCAAACAATCATTATTGGCTTGGTTACACATTTTGAAAATGTGGCGAAAGGTCAAAAGGTCAGAGTGAAAGGTTATCAAACTAAATACCAATAGGTCCTTAAATCTCGACAACCACTAGTCACAGCGAGGTAATTTTGGTCTCAAATTGATCAGAAGGTATACATTTATATTCAGTCTAATGGGAAATTTAGTCAAAAATGACCGAAAATGCCATTTCTGACCTTTGACCCACACCCCAGGGCATGTATGTATCTCCGTAACTACTGATCGTAGACACTTTAATTTGGTCTTATATTGTTTGAAATAAACATTTTGTTATTTGTAGCACATTTTTAAAAATGTTACAGAAGGTCAAAGGGTCAAGGTCAAAGGTTATATGAACAACCACTCGTCGCAGCAAGTCGATTTTAGTGTCAAAATGTTCAGAAGGCATGCTTTCATATTCAATCTAATGGGATATTTTAGTCAAAAATTATCAGAAATGCCATTTCTGACCTTTGACCCACACAACATGGCATCTTCATATCTCTGTAAGTACTGGTCGTAGAAACTTAAATTTGGTATCAAATTGTTCGAAATATACATATTTACATTCATTGTAATAGAAAATGTGGTTAAAAGATGAACAGAAATACTATTACTAATGTTTCAAACAAAAAACATATCTCTACATAACTTATCCTTAGACAGTAATGTTATGCAATAACTGATACTTTAAATTGTTTCAATTTCAAGTACTAGTTATTGCTGTCCCCAAGAACATTTTGATAGCAACGTCAAGCTCAACAGTTCTTTTCAGAATGCTAGAAGTAACTTGCCATGTGTATCCGATTAAACAACAGTGTTACGGAATAATGACAATGAATTGGTCTATTATAGTTGTCTGTGATACCTTTTATTACATGATTGTACTTGCAACAGGATAGAATGAGGTTTAATCCAGTTATTATTCTTATTATATTAATTAATTTTTTTTTTATCTGAGGTGTATTTATTTGATTATACATGTATTGTTACCATTATTACACTCAAACAAAATAAACGCCTTCCCTGAATAATCAAATACCCGGACCTTTTATTCGGGTAACTATGGTAAGTTATTTCTAGCATTCTTAACTGTTGAGCTCGAGTATTTATTCAAATTAAAATCCGCTTTGAATAAAAGCTTCCATTCCCTCCAATAGAACATCATGTGGAATAAACACTCCGCCACATGCATTTAGAAAATAATTGTATCACAACACATTTTATTAACTACCATAATCTACAATTTACCAAGCATTTTGACATAATTTTATCATTTTTTGATATTAATTGTGCTGTATTTTTTTACATCTAGGTGGTATTTATTTGATTATACATGTTACCATATTATACCCCAAAAAAGGATGCCTCCCCTCCCCCTAAAAACCTTTTTGAACAATAAATGCCCGGGGCGTTTAATCGGATACACATGGCAAGTTACTTCTAGCATTCTGAAAAGAACTTTTGAGCTTGACGTTTATATCAAAATGTTCTCGTGGACAACAATAACTAGTAGGCCTACTTGAAATTGAAACAATTTAAAGTATCATATTGCATAACATTACTGTCTAAGGCAGTTTAAGTTGTGTAGAGATATTTTTGATAGTTTTTTGTTTGAAACATAAGTAATAGTATTTTCTGTTCATCTTTTAACCACATTTTCTATTACAATGAATGTAAATATGTATATTTCGAACAATTTGATACCAAATTTAAGTTTCTACGACCAGTACTTACAGAGATATGAAGATGCCCTGGTATGTGGGTCAAAGGTCAGAAATGGCATTTCTGATCATTTTTAACTAAAATGCCCCATTAGACGGAATATAAATGCATGCCTTTTGAACATTTTGAGAACAAAATTGACTTGCTGCGACCAGTGGTTGCCGAGATACAAGTACCTTTATTTATTTGTTTATATAACCCTTGACCCTGACCCTTTGACCTTTTTGTAACATTTTTCAAAATGTATAACAAATAACAAAATATATATTTCGAACAATTTAAAACCAAATTCAAGTGTCTACGACAAGTAGTTACGGAGATAAATACATGCCCTGGGTTATGGGTCAAAGGTCAGAAATGGCATTTCCGGTCATTTTAAACTAAAATGTCCCATTAGACTGAATATAAATGTATACCTTCTGATCAATTTGAAACCAAAATTACTTTGCTGTGACCAGTGGTTGTTGAGATTTCAGGACATATTGGTGTTTGGTCTTATTACCTTTCACCCTGACCTTTTGACCTTTCGCCACATTTTAAAAATCTGTAACCAAGCCAAAAATGATTGTTTGACCATCCTAAACCAATTTCTGAAGTCAAATTCTCTGGACCTCAAAGTGCATACGAAAGTTGATCTAGCTACTAGAGTAACTATAGTAATGCATGGTTTTTTGTTGTTTAAAATCATGTTCGCAGTAGTAACTTTATGATTTCGTTATTATCTTAACAAAATCTTTAAACAAATTGATTGTTTTGATATTAAATTCGATATTTAAAGCCTTGTGAATGTGATACATTTTTTAAGCAAATGACTCGACTCCATACTCTACATAGGCATAGTGTAATATAGTGTTATGGGGTTTCTGACTGAGGATTCCACTCGCTTGACGGTAGTAACACATATATTGTTTATTCAATAATACGTTATATACTCAATACAATACAATACAATGAGAAACAGGAATAGAGGATACAGTGATACTGTCGGTGAGGTGTGAGGTGTGTAGGTCTGCTTCTGAAGAAGTGGATGTGAGGTGTGTCTGGGCTCATCTGAAACTTGGGGGTATATTGGCTCAGTTCATTTGTATATGTCATTACATCATTTATGGAGCTAATGATTGGTCCTAACTTATCCAGGGGTGTTTAAGTAGAAGTGATTAACGGTATAATAAGGTATTTCAGTGATGGATAACACTGTCAAATCTGTACTTAAATAGTGTCAATCTCTCCTGGTTTAACGATGGGAGAGGTCGTAAGGTTAAGCTAAGTGTTTTCTTTAGGGGTTAAATTATAAACTAAATGGACTTTTAAAACACCTGGACAAACTCTCCTCTGGACTTTCTGGGCCAAGTTCGTGAACTTAGTTGTATCTAATACAAAGGTTGATTTCTTAATTATAAATGTATATCATTATATTACAATAGTTAGACACAAAGATGGCCGGTAATGTACCACATGACTTTCTAAAATCCACACAATGCCGTACCGTAACTCTTTATTATATAATGGCTCTGGAATTTATCTGAGCCTTTATATTATGGTTGTGGACTTTATCTAGCTTGGTAGTATTATCAATGACTATCAAAGTAAATAAATGGTACGTAGCATAAAAAATAAAGCTAAAATCGGATCTGACGAAAAAAAAGACGCTCGTTTTTAATCAAATTTGTTGTAGTTAATACAAAGCATGTACATGTGTATTTATAATCTACTACACGCGTACAGTAATAATATAAAATTCACCGATTTCCTCCCTTATTGTTAATAAATGACAAACCGACCATGATTGACAACTTGAATATAGATCGACGTAGTGGTAATTAGCAGGACTTTAAATAATTGTAATTTGATAATACAGCATTTTCGTAATTTTTAAGATTCAAATAAGACAGTCAAACAATATGTTAAATTCAAATTCAAAATTCCTTTATTAATACTTTCGGAAATGCATTGCTTGTTTTACAAATATATAGAACTATAAAAACAATACAAAACAGGAAGAAAACGTCATAAAATATGAGCAAAAATGTAACAATAAACGTATTGCAAATCATCAATAACGTTTAAATTTGTTATTAAAAAATTGAGTGACTTGTGGAATATGGAACAATAGAATGTGATTGACAACTTGAATATAGATCGACGTATTGGTAATTAGGAGGACTTTAAATAACTGCAATTTGATAGTACAGCAATTTCGTAATTTTAAAGAATCAAATAAAACAGTAAAACAATATGTTTTAGTAGATTGACTACGGATAGAAAAACGACGGAATCTATATATAAATCTACGTAAGGGCAAAATTCGGTAAATCGCGCGTTATTTCTAGAATGTTTACTCGATGGTATATAAAGTTGGTTCGTTCTTTTGATACTGATTTAAACCACCTGATGTAACCCTGTTTACTAATTAAATTGAGTTCGATAATTAGTTATTGACAATTAAAACGAATTTATGTTCAACGATTTGCCCCAGATAGGGGTGTTTTTCGATCGTGGTATACACTGTCTAATGGATGTCCATCATAAAAAATACCCACAGACAATAATACGAGGATGCTTCGCATTTTCCTATCTCCTCTTACGATAATTGTTTTTAATGGCTGAAAACCGGTTGAACAGCTCGAGTACAGCATCATAATGTTGAAGACAGGCCGATTTTCTTTAAAAAATACTATTTTGATAGATTTAATATACGTTTATACAAATGTATAGATTTGCGATGAATGGAACATTCCAATCTTTGTTCCACAAGTGTCTATTCCCTCAGGCGTCGTAAAGGCAAGTACTGTATACTCATAACAGAAATTCGAACCATTCTGTGCTGCAGAGGATGGATATAGATTTTCCTAGCGTTTTCAGTCGCCGTATATTTATGTAAAAATCTTTATTATTGCAGTTAAACCACCCACATCATCACCCTTTCCTCACTGGCACGAGTAGCGTTGTAAAGCCAGTAGAGGATAGGCCTACAGTGCATCACAAACCAACTTAGGTATGAATTAGCTCTAAGAAACAACTGGAAACCATTAGGCCTACTAATTAAGTTGAGTTAGATAATTTAATATTTCTTGACGATTAAATCGAATTGGTGATTTGCCCCGAATAGAGGTGGTTTTCACAAATTGTTTTACATTATATAAACATATACACGTCGTATTGATGTACCGTTACACGTACTGTACTTTTCAATCGACTAGGACGGTGATATTTTCAACAAAGTATTACATCGCAATGTTTTACTGTGTTTAGTGGTATATTATTTGTAAAACATGAAAACAATTAATATTTCGTTACTAAATGGATAAAGAATATATTTAAAAATTGTTCCTCTTTGCACTCATCCTCTTCCCCATACCTCAACCCTAATGTTACATATAAAACACAAATATAGTTTGTTTAAATTTGACTTAAACAATTGTCTCATTTTGTGACAAGTTTCTCTTTCGGAAGTAATTCCCAGGGTGCTAATTTTAGTTGAGTACATAAATCACAGTGTCTATTTATTCGTTCCTGCAAACGACATGTATTATTGTCCTGCGGTACGTATTTTGAAATCGCCAGTTTTTTAACGCTGAAATTAGTATGTAATCGAGAACCATCTGTGGGCACGACAGATTAATTAAGTAAAGAAGACTGAAGAAGTTATCCATTTTGTCTGCAGTTTGTTTTGTTTGCTTCTTTTTAAAATTATATAATAAATCATGGTCAGCAAATTGTAGACTTATTATATCACAAAATCATTTAGATAATATTTATAACCATTTTAGTTTTATAGAGTGGTTAAGTTTTAAATCACATAGTTACATACATCTGTTAGTTATGTGCAGAATTCATGACGTGAGAAAATTAAACACTTCAGAACATACAGTAATTGTTAATTCTAGTTATATTAAAAGTCGGTTATGTTTTAAAAAATAAAATTGTATTTACAGGATGGATCAACTGTTTTATAGTTTATCGTGCTTATAAACTAAGTCTCATTTGAGGCTTATGGAGTGGAGTTGAAAGAGTCGTTAGTTAAATTCTGGTCAGAATAATACTTAATACTTAATCGTAAAGAAAAGAAGGCTGACATGGTATGGTCACCTGCTCCGTTTAAATGAAAACACACCAGCTAAGATCGCACTCGGAGAGGCTCATAGAAAGACCAAAAAACCAAAAGGAAGACCAAAAACAACATGGATGGCAAACATAAAAAAGGAAACAGAACTTTTCACACGCGGACCTATACACATGCTTGCTCAAAAACGTAATGAGTGGCGAACACAAGTGAGACGCGCAATGTCTAACGACGATTAGCGTTTTAGGAGTAGGTCAGAATTGAACACTGGATTGGAAAGAAAGCATGTTAAGCACCAAGTTACAGCTGTTTACCATGTTATTATAATGTTATAATTATTGTATTGCCCATGACCTATGTATAATAAATGGCCTAGACAATGTTCCTAGGAAAGAAAGAAAGAAAAAAAGTACAATGACAATTAACGTCAATAGTATTTATATAGTGCATTCCACAAACAATGTCGTCTCAATGCGTTGTGGATATTTGATTTTCTAATTACATGCTTCTCAGATTACTGTATTATTGTAACATGTTTAAACTTATCATTTTTCTAGATATCAACCCGCCCAATATTCAGTGTCCGTCTAACGAGACTTTAGTGACAGAATTAGGTACTGCAGTATCAGCCAATGTAAAATATTCAATCACGATAGAAGAGGGATTCATTCCCTGTGTAACAATTGTACCGAACCCTGTTGACATATTCCCTGTTGATCTACATTTGGGAAAACATCATTTTTACTTCGAAGCTTACGATCGTTACAATAATTCCGTAACGTCGTGTGCATTTACAATAATTGTTGAAGGTTAGTACGTCGATATGGATGTTTTGATTATTAACATTTAAGTGATTTTCTTACAAATATTGAAAACCCATGCATAGGTTTTATGTTTGCATGATATTTTTGTTCAGAATAAAATGCAATCAAACCTAACATTATAGTAGAAAATACACAATCTATAAAATATATATATTTGAAAAAATATTCCATACAATCCAATCTATGTTGTAAACTCAACATTCAAATTAATATTCCAATGAAAATTAATAAGCTTCTGTTAAGACGCATTTAGTAAGATGTGATTTTATAAAAACAAAATATATGATTTTTATTTAATGGGGTCAGTGACAGTAATAGTTATATCAACTTATGTAAACTGCACTTTTTAATTTCTTTATATTTAGACTCAATTATTTTCATGAACTCCTTTTACGTATATTTCCTAGCGGTTGAAAATGCTTTAGGAACTCCCTTATGACATAAAAGTATACACACAAAATCCACAAAGTTGTAAAATAAATAAAAAACAAAGCTTTAATTTCAATCAACTTCAACTTTCATCAATCCAGTAAGCACTTTAAACAACAGCTTCACAATTACTTTTAAAATCTAATATCCAACAACCTTACAATAGTTTTACATCCATTTATATACAAGATGATCCTATCCTTCTAGATCATTCTTTATACTTCTTATTCTATTGGATGACAGTTTCTATTAATATCACTTCTGAAATGTTCCTGATTGTTTTTATATTAATTAGGCCTATACATGGTTTCTTTAATCTAAACATACTCTTATTCTAGAATGTCCATGTAGATACTATGATACTGTATGTTAGGGAATGGTAATTTATTACAATTATACCAACTTGTAACTTGTACATACTTATTTTTTATTTTTTTATAAACTTCAATCGTTGCTTCAATGTGGATTCTTCGAACAGAACGGGTAGGATAATTAAATATTTATTACAACATACCAACACTGCTGATTTAGAGTAGACTTATTTTAGATAAATTAATAAAATAAAACAGTAGTAACTTAACAATTTGAAGGAATAAAAACATCTTTAAATTGTAACTTACTTTTAACTAGGCAATGGATTTATTCGTAACTGAATTCCACGAGTTTGAACAAGAAGTTTTATCCGAAATAAAGACCTTACAATCAACGTGGAAAGTTTATGAAGAAGAAAAATATGGCAAGTTTTGTATTTAATACCTGTAGGCTTCATAACAAATTTAGTCGTTAAATAAATTCAAACTAGAGTCTATCGTGTGAAATCAAAACTAAATTTATAAGCCATAAATAATTATATGTTTATTCAGGCATCGAATGTGTTTGAATCATTGAAAAAAGGAGACATGATTGCGTCTTTATTTTAGCTAATCATTTATATATGCAAATACTATAAGCAACTTTCTTTTGTTTATTTTATTTTTGTAGTTGGATTAGCCGTCGTTGAGAGCAGTAAATCAGTAAATGCTACCCTGGAACACGACGATAGCCAAATGGATTTTGATCTGAATATTAAAGTTGAAACTACAGGTTTGATTGCCAGCAATTGCTATGTTTAATGAAATCTAGAGACCATGTCATTCTTAAAATTACAATTTATTTTTATTTACGAGGACTACACATAGGCAAGTTTGTTGCAAAGGACACTTTACTCATACATTCAAGCTTGTAGTTGTAGTATTGTTAGCTATAATTGAGTTTTACATCTTACAGCAACAAGACAATGTCCACTAAACAGACAACATACACTTATTATATTCTTTGTTGCAAAGGACACTTCTTTCTCGTCCATTCTCTTGTTTTTGTTATTATTATTATTAGTAGTAACTATAATCAATTTATTTTTCAACAAGATGATGTCCTTGTTATAGCATGTTACAGTAACAACACACTGGGCGCAAATAAACCTGTTAACGAAAATGTTAATATTTCTAGCTTGTAAGTATATTTAATGGTTTTTTAACAAATGAACAAATAATTAATAAATAACAAATATTATTTTTACTTTACTTTTATTGGCCTAATTAATTATTATTCGTTGTATTTCTATCAGGTCAAATGCAAACATCGACTTTACATATTTCAATGGAATGGTATTCTCCTGTAGCGTTTTCGATTTCAATGACCAAATGCCTTTGAATGCGAAAATAGAATTCACCATGACCAAGCGAATTGTAAGTATGGTTGAAAACGTCTCCTCGTTTCGGTTGTGTTACAAAAGTGTCTATTCACTTCACTTCACTGTATTTATTCATTAGGCTAACCATACAAAAACACATATACATGCAAAAGACAATTGTAGTGTAAGAACAACAGAAATTTTCTTTTTTGGTAACACATCACCAACCGTGTGTATTCGCCATGTCATTTATTATAAACAAAATGTCTTATTTATATAATTTATGTTGAAACAATAGTATCGAATATTTTATTCAGGACATACAGTAGGCCTATGTACTGTATTACTTTCAGTCGAATGCCTCCATTGGTGTTACCTTTTATGATTTAGGTTTGTTTAAAAACAAAAATTCGCCTATTTAAACTTTAAAATGGAGATATACAGCAGTAGATATATGTATTACTAATTAATATAGTTTCTTCTTTAGGGTTCCTCGGTGACCAAAAAAGATGAATTGGAGATTATTTGCGTTTTCTTTGATGAAAAACGAAGGTAAGTGTGTACTGTGTCAATGTCGTACGGTTAGACAACCGTTCAAATAAATTAGACTTTGTTTCAACTTTTAGAAATCGGACATTAAATTAAAATGTTCCATGTTTTTTTTACTGGTGGTGTTTGGAGACAGTCACTCACAAATACTGTTTTTCTCATGTTATTTTGTTGACAGTACTTGGACTGATGCCGGTGTTGTAACCACGTCGTATTCTCAGGACAAAGTGTCGTGCTATTCTGAACATCTAACGAGTTTTAGCGTATTAATGAAAGTTACAAAAGACAATGTAGGTCTAAATTATATTTATTTGCTATTAATTGAGTACGTTTGTTTACATTTTTAACTGAATAAATTTGTACCAAAAACCTTAATATACTTTCTTCTATTAAACTCAGAAATGAAACATTGCTATGTATTAAGCTAATGTATAATCTTATTATGTTGTATACTTGCTCCGATCGTTTATTGTGATAACTTTAATAGAACGATTGTATTTCTACAGATTTCTGAAAACAGTAAATTATTGAATTCAATGACAACAGTGTGTATATCACTATCAGTCATTGCTCTGACGATAACACTCATCATTTACTTCTCATTTTCGTAAGTTTTTCTATTTATAACTAAATTGTATCAAATCTAATATGTATACCAATATAAAAAACTTGATATTATGACTTGTGTTACATTGAAGCAGAATACAATTATATATAAAAAAAAAAAAAAAAAAATACAATTATATAGTTTACAAATACAAAGAATAAGACCATAAAATAAGTTATAGAAGGCGAAAACAAATATACTTTTACACTGTTATATTACATTCTTAGAGAATTGTTGAAATCTGTGCGCAATTCAATTCACAAGAACCTGGTCATAAATATGCTTATAATGCAATCTCTGTTCATATTTGGAATCGACGAAACAGAAAATGAGGTAATATTAGTATGATAGTTCATCTATGTTTTTCTTAATGAAGTCGAAGTTCTATTTTGCAATACTGTTCAATTGTGTTTAAATAAATCCATGGTTATTATTTATGATAATTTTGATAATATTGATAATGAGTTCAGGTGTTAAACAAGATACAAATGTTTCAACATTTGTTAGTGTACATTATGTGCTGTTGCATTGCAGAAACGACGATTAAATAGGCTCTTAATACTGTACATTAGAAACAGCGCCATCTGTTTAAACACAAACAACTCCAAACTGTTAAAGTGTTTCTTTTGTACTTGTACTACAGTAAATATCTGTCCTTGGGTAAAAACATTATTGTTTCTAATTTGTTTCGCTACATGTTTCCTCATTTTGTACTTAAATAATCAAAGTAAACTTTTTTATGAGCGTTTTAAAAGATCTCCTGACTATTGCCGATATTATTGTATGTTGTAATTGATTATGTGTGTGAGCCGTTTTCAGCCTTTTTCTTCTTGTTTGTTATGCTATTGAATTTTGATTTTAATAAAGTATACCTGAAAAAATTTTTTTTTTTCAGATTGTGTGTAAATGTATAAGCATTCTCCTCCATTTTTCATCACTTAATACATTCACTTGGATGTGCGCAGAAGCAGTATACTTGCTGTCTAAGGTTTCTATGTCAAGTAACGCCAACTTCTACCTACTTCGATATTATTTAGTGTTCTGTTATGGAATTTCCTTTGTTATCGTAGCGATTTCTATTGGGGCGTTTTCTTCTAAGTTAGATGTCGATATAATGTAAGTTATTTCTATTCTCTGTATGAACAGTGATGACCAATGCATCAATGTCCTTTATCTAAACTCTAATTTCCACTTTTTTAGAGTATTTTACATTTGTAATGATGCTTTCTCATTTTAATTTTGAATTCTAAATCTAGATGTTGGCTTAGTCCAGAAACAGGTATGATATGGACGTTTGTAGCACCCGCTACCTGCATTGCCTTGGTAAGAACCAGTGTGACAAGCTGTATGGTTATTGGCAAAATAACTTGTTTAGATTATACCGTCTTTCACTTACAATTTCAAAACACTGTAATTCGTGGGTAATTAGAAAGACACGAACCGAATGTCAACGCTTCTCGTAAGACCTTTTACGTACTATGCAGTGTAAATCGTCGTCTGCACGATTATTGATGAGAGCAAAAAACTTTGCCTTGGTTGTTGTAGGCCAACGTTTTGTAGACAAATATGATCATGACAAGCAATGAAGCATGACTGGATGTCAAACTGCTGTAAATACTATGAATACCTACTACGTATACTAGGTTCTAGACGGAGTGTTTATCTAAAAATATGCATATTTGGGCACATATGGCGTTTCATACGTATACTAATTGAGCTCGTATTTTTAGGCAAAAATCGGCTAACATAAAAAACTATAACTAAGACTTGAGGCAAGTCTAATCTGATACGCAGCAAGTAAATTATTCATTTATTCATTTTCTTTATATATAAAAATCAAACAAAAAAAACAAAAGGAGAAACCATTCCACCAGGAAATTAACAATATAAGCAACTTCCACAAAACCAACTTACAAAATCATAAAATATCAATTTGCATCAACGCTGATGTAGGTTGGATTGTGAAAGGATGTTAACTATGGTTTGAATCAGACTAGTCAACTGTCATGAATTCTGTTCTTAAAACTATGTATTGAGTTATTCCGATATTCATAAAATGAGGGAACGTTATTCGTTACAAACATCATACTTGCCCTATTATACTAGTCGATTCCAGTAGATAAACGTAACCCGTTATTAAAGCAAACGCTAAATGAGTTCACAGTGACTTTATTGAATTTACTCCATAGAGTTATGTTAATATGAAATTCAAACTTTGATACTTAAACCCAAAATAAGGTGTGTAGTCATCAATCTTTTTTTTTAAGATTAATACAGCTATTATGATCTATGTTGTCTTGACAATATACAAACGATCTGGTCATATGGTAGGAAAATCAACAAGAGAGAAAACTAAACTTAAACAGTTGAGGTTAGAGTTTATCATTTTAAAGTTACAACTTAAAATGTTGTTGTTGTTCGTAGCTCTAAAGTATATACCCTATCAATCTGACAAAAATATATGGAAAATACGATATTTGGTCATACCAATACCATATTTGGGCATATTCTACATTTTAGAATTTATACGTTAGAATTCAATTAATGTTTTTTCTTTGAAATGTTACAGGAAAGCAGCCAAAGGAACTGCAATGCTTCTACCTTTAATGGGTACCACGTGGCTCATTGGACCATTCGCTGTCAGTTCTGATACAACATTTATTGATTATATATTCAACGTGTTGAACGGATGCCAAGGCATATTTTTTTTTATCATTTTCTGTTTATTTGATCACGAGGTATTATTAGCATTATTTTAGTACTACAATACTTTTATTTAATTCTACTGTTAGTACTGTGCTATAGAATAGGTTGCACATGGTAAACATTACATAATATATTGTGTATTAAGTCTTTGGGAGTGGAATTATTTTTACAGTGTTGAAGCATATGAACTCATAACATTTGAGTTGATATAGCAAATAATCTTAATCACCCATATCACAACCACCAACACCACAATTGTTGTAACGACGATCATCACACTGTTGTGAGGCTAACTTTGTATTAGACCTGCTATAAGACTACCTATATACCGTAAAACCTTGAAAAGAAGCCCATGGGCTTCTTCTTTTTTTAGTGCTCGTGGGTGGGCTTCTTTTTGAGATGGGCTTCTTTTTGAGATGGGCTTCTTTTCGAGAATACTTTTGCAAACTGTAGAGGGGGGCTTCTTTTCGAAATGAATTCTTTAAATGTTTTGAATTTCTACTAGGCCTTTTGAGAAATTATTTAAACCATGAAATTATGTTTAATATACCAATTAAAAAACAATATAAAAAGCAAAAAAAACAGTCCTATTATTCACCGTCAAATACAATAATTTCGTCATCATCTCAATACAGTATGAGTAGTCTATCTCGAAATGAAACCCATACTATCTTGAAAAGAAGCCCAGGGGCTTCATTTCGAGATGGGCTTCTTTTCGAGAGTACTTTTGCAAACTGTAGAGGGGGGCTTCTTTTTGAGATGGGCTTCTTTTCGAGGTTTACGCCCATGGGCTTCTTTTCAAGGTTTTATGGTATTTTAAATTTACTTCAATTACGTACGTGTGATACCGATATGTTTTTCTTACTTTGAATAGACAAACGAATGCTTTAAGAAGAGGTTTAAGAGGAACCAAATTACTACGTCAACAATGACATAATTGTATGGTACCTGCGTTGAAAAATTGTGGCATGATATTCATTGAATTCATCAACCCACCTAACCATGTTAATTGCGATACATGGAGTTCAGTGTAACTGCACTATTGTATCAACAGTGTGAGGCATCACACACCACACAACTCTATAAACGTGCGAGGCACCATACGACACAAAACTATTTAAACGTGACAATGAAATTCACATTTAATAAAAATTAGTATGTCCATAAGACATAAGATATGGTTAAAAAGCACCAGTAATACTACAATCAAATCATTACATTCTACTAAAATTTGATGTTGTTCAATCATGTGTTTTTAAATCACAAAATTATGTTATTGATGAATTAGTAAGCTAGTAGAGGTGTGATCGAAACTGTTTTTTTTAAAATAAATCATTGTTGCTGTCAAACTGACGTTTTAATGCATTACCAAACCCAGACATTAAAAGCAGAAAATGCATATTTACCATTTTAAATCAATTTAGGATAATAAGCCCGGTCTTAAACGGAATAAAAACATACTAAGATGTTGAAACAAAATTGTAGATAATTATTGTTATTTATATAAAATATGGATGCTTGAGTAAGTTTTTCAAGATTGGTTACTTGCTTTTTACTCAGTAGGTCACCTAATTTACATATTACTTTCACATGATTGTTTTTTGTTTCTGTTTGCTCTGCTTATATTCATAAAGAGTTGGAGGTGATGTCATCATGTTTAGTTTCCAGTACAGTATCAGTTTATTAGTATTTTCACTGCAATGTACAGTACCGGTACAATACAACCAGCGTAGACCTTCTAGACAGGCGTAGCCATTTTTCCCATCATCATAATACACATTTATTCAGTTATTAACAACTGGGGCCCGCACTAGAAGCAATAGCTTGTCTCATGAGGGCCCCTAGCATAATCAGTCAGTTTAGCAAGTTTAAAGTACAGGATAGTAACAGTTCTTTAACAAACATTATTATTATATTATTGAAGATGGGACAGTTAATTTATTCATGAGGATTTATTTATTTGTTACGTCTACTTGTACCGCGTCAGCTAATTTTGCCAACTGCAGCAACTGACTCAAATTTTGAGATTATATTCAATTTTTAATACTTTTGTAAAGATGTTTACTATGAATCCTTTCAGAAACAGTTAAACAACCCCTTTTGGAAGTATTGGATCCCTTGGCTGAAATGAATATATTGACATCTAAAACGATGTTTTAGATTCTATGTCAAAGTTCTTTAAATATCGTTGATTTCCACTAATTGCGTTAGAGGTACATTTCCATTAAAACATTTAAACATAATATAGCACAATTTCTTCTTATTTGAAATATTTTCCATGATATCATTGATTATGTCATCACCACGTGTTTGTTTTATAATAAAATTATTTGTATATTAATATTTCAAACAAGATGTCTGTATTATTATTTTCATTATTTGTAATAGAATAATTAATACAACATTAATAGTAACCAGCGCTTGATTTATATTTTTGAGGATGAATTTGTAGCAGAAAATATGAATTGAATTGAATTAATAACAAAACATAAAGAAAAGAAACAACATAGATGATATTGAACAACATATGTTAAAGTTTAACCTGAGATAAAACTGAACATAATAAAACGAGACAAAAAGGAAGAATTTGGAGGAAAAAAAATAGGATCACTTCTGGGAGCTAGCGAAGATATCACACGCCGCAAGCAACTCGCGTCAGTAACATTTCACCGTTTGCATAATATATGGATACGAAAGGACAAAGTTAAAGAAAAAGTTCGACTAAAGTTATACAATGCCTTAGTTAAACCAATACTATCGTATAACTCGCCAACATTGTGATTAACAAAAGAAGAAGAACGAAAACTCGATATATTTAATCGGAAGCAACAGTCGCGTGCTCTCAGAAAAAAATGAACTTTCAAAAGTAATGTACTTTAAAACTTTTCTGTACATCAAAACAATTCAAAAAGTACAGAAAAACGCAAAGTGATACCCGACAGACCGACCGACCGACCGACAGACCGACCGACATAGTTAAAACTTGTATGTACATCAAAACAGTTCAAAAAGTACAGAAAAGCGATAAAACGCATAGTGATACTGGACCGACCGACAGACCGACAGACCGACCGACATAGTTAAAACTTGTATGTACATCAAAACAGTTCAAAAAGTACAGAAAAGCGATAAAACGCATAGTGATACCGGACCGACCGACAGACCGACCGACATAGTGAACTATAGAGTCGCGTCCACACGACTAAAAACATAAAATTATACGATAGGTGTAAGGCAAGACCAATATCATTGAACATATACGGACACATCCTCAGATTGCAAAAGGAAGTCCCAGCCAATAAAGTAATAAACTATTATTTTGAAAAATACAATCAACAAAAGTATAGAGAACGACCACGATCCCCTAGGATCAATAGAATAAACGATTCGGAGAATAGCAGAAAAACAGACAGGACTGGAGAAAATATAACCGAGATATAAGCAAAGAAGCCGAGGAGGGAAAGTCATCAGACTATCAGGCGGACTGGCAATAAATAAATGAAAAAAACTTAATTATATGACTACACATTTGATATTTGATACAACATTTTGAAATTACTGTATACATTAGATTGGAGAAATTTAATAATTTTAAATTAGAAACGGTAATTTACATCATGTTGAATGATAAATATTATCGTACAAATTAATAAGGATAAACATTTCACTAAAAGATTCATTTAGTTTTCACGCAATAAACGAACCGGAGTTGACACAGTATAGAATGTGGCGAAAATATGTACTAATTCATATTATATTAATGTGGGTAAGTAAATATGCATTCATAAAAATATTCTTTCGTTGTTAATTTCCATTCTCAAACAAACATACAAAGCTTAGTTTAGTTTGAATATTCATGTCATTCCTCTGGTGAAAAAAAAATCCTATTATTATATCTAACCTGTGCATTATGTTGTTGTACTTGCGCACCGTGATAATAAATATGATTTTGTTAACCACTACTGTGCGCTACTATATCCATTTTGGTTGTACTTTCGCTTATTGACATCTAAAAACTTCCTCCATTCGGAACCAACAATGAATTGGATTATATTATTTCAACATTCTTTAAATATTGTTGCTTTCCAATAATTGCGTTACAATTTCTTTTGATCTAAAATAGAGTCTTTACTTTAGATCATGCTTGCACTGCAATCATGTGTTCATTTCCAGCACTAATTAGGCCTGTAAAGTATCAGCTATTTATTATAATTTAAATTGATGTACAGTGCAAACGATTTTAATACAAGCAATACAAGTACAATTAATATTATTATCATTGGATATTACTGCCTTGTAGATTATTATTTCGTTTTAATAAATGCTTCTCGTGACGTGTAAACGAGAAACTATGGTAACATGCGGAGATTCATTGTACCAATAGTACGGCACTATTCAGGTGTCATTTAATACCATTCTTTGACAGGTAAAACGTGCTGTCGTTTGATCATGATCATTTTTCGATTTATTCATGTAGGTTACCTTTTAGGTAAAATTATATTGTATATATCGTAGTGCTGTATTACTTTGTTTAATGTTAATTTATTTATTATATAGCGCATTTTCCAAAGAATGTCGTCTCAATGCGTTGTGGAATTACAGTAGATGTTAAACTCTTCAACATTATTCTCTACTAAGAGTCCAGGCATGTCGGTATTGTATACGCTAGTTATAATATTCAAGAGCAACGAAAGATGCCAATTACTATTTTTTTAAACCGTGCTTTTTAATATATAGCTTTCTGAATGTGTGTAAAAATGGGACCAAGAGGACTTGCATTACTTTCAATTTTGGTTGTTACACATTACGTCATCTGTGATGCTGGTGAGTAGAGTATCTAAAGACGAGGATTATGTTTTGTGATCAACAACATTGCTGTGATTAAGCCATAGTCAAGTCGAGAGATAAATGCTAATGCTGCTGCATGCTTTAATACTAAGTCTCGGTCTCCTACCTTCACACATGCCGGACGTCCATACATGTTATTAAACAATATAAATTTTTTGTCGTGATTATTTCACGAATTCATAAATATACTCGTATTGTATCCTTTTAAATTGAAGTAAACTTCAAAAATCTTCCACTAATTTAATGTTATACACTACATAAACTGTTAGTATACTTAGTCAAAAAAAAATATTTGTGTGTGATGCTGGGTTCGGGTTGCAAAAAGTAGATATAACCTAGAACATTTCGAGGCGACGGTGCATTTCTTTTCAGGGTGTCCAACTGGATGGCATTACAATGCTGTATTTTCAAAATGCTACTGGGTTTCCGACTCACGGGGTAGCTGGGATTCTAAAAGAGATATATGCCGCCAGAATGTTGGTGATTTGGTTGAAATTTCAAGTGAAGAAGAAAACTCGTGGATACTTAACCGATTTAAAGAAGATTCCACATCAGATGGAGCTTGGATTGGCTACAATGATAAAGACAAAGAAAACCAATTTCAGTGGGTGTCGGGGAGGAGTGCAACCTATACAAGTAGGCCTAAATGATTTGATACTTTTACATTTTGTAAATAGGAAGATATTTGTGAACAGTAGCCTAGATTGATTACCCAATAAAATAATATTTATTTTTTTTATTTATTGTACCATTCACCTTTGGATCGGTGGCACTCACAACATGCGGTGCAGCGGTTCAAAAACAAAACATAACAATTTGAAAAAGAAACAAAAAGAAGGAAAACATAATGAGAGAAAAAAGAAACGAAAAGAAAATTAAACTATACACAAGCAACAATACAACCAAAACAGTCAATGGGAATATTTCAACGAAGACCGTTTCTTTCATGACAAGCTTAAATATATTTTACAAAATTTATCAAATTAATGCGCTGTAAGAATTGTAAGCGAGAAGAATAAACTCTCCTCCTAAGAAAAAACTTAGTTTGCTTTCATCATTGCATTTAAATATTGTGTCCAGATGCCAAAATCATTACAATTGTCAATTCATTTTCTAGTTTTCTTAATTCTTCTTTTCTGATTTCGTCAAAAGCATTACAGTTCAATAAAATTTGTTAATATCTTCAGATTCACCATTATTACATAGAGTGCAAAATCGTGGTTTCGTTTGACCATTTACTTGTTTTACAGTCTAGAGGTAGGATGTTTTATCAAGCCTTAAACTTTAGACTGGCGCCATAGAATTTTGTTTTGTCTAGAAGATTTTTTTTTCTAATTTTGGTTCGGGTTTTAATTTGGAATAAATGTTGAAAGAAGTTTTGTTCAGTAAATTATTTGACCACTCTGATTTATAAGCTTTAGACAAAGCTTGTTCAATATTCCTAACAGAAAATGGTGTGAACGACAGATTATTGATATTAAACACTTTATCATAAAAGTTCACACCATGTGTACATTTGTCAAATGTATCAGTCAACTACTTTAATTTATACTTTAGGTTATTTAAGTTGCAATCAGTTTGTACCATACAGTGTAGAGCAATATTCGGCCAGCTACCAACATCCATTTCTATAAATCTATTAACTTAATAATAATAATAACTTAATAACTTTGTTTTCGAACCAAGATCACCATAAAGGGCTTCGCAGGGTGTGTATCGTGGAGCCTTTGGTAAATAACGTGCCATTTGTAGTTAAAGCTTTTCTAAGTCTTCATTATCTTTCATTTATCTATTCTACCAAACAATACTTGCATAACACATACGACTGGGTCGACAACGATACTAAACGTGATGATGCTACTGAATGTTCGAGATTGGAATGCTTTAAAATGTTTTATAACACATTTTTATAACAATCTTCTCTGTCAAATAGAGACGGCGCCCACATGACAGCTTTGAACGAATGAATGCGCAGCTTGCATCACAGCATTTATTTTCAAATATATAAAAATGTTTAAAACGTCTTAAGATTAAATATAAAAAAAGCATAAAAAAACATAAAAAACACGATAATGAAAAAAAATATTCAAAAGCATAGAGGCAAAAAGAAAAATCCTATAATATAATTATCATTATACTAATCTTATCTAGATGTTTTATTGTTATGGATGGAATAAATTACTTGTTATATCTACCAGTTCGGGTGTAAAGGGATCTAATACGGACTAATGATGGGAGAAATTCGTATTCCAATAATAATGGATGAGACGGTTGTGCGAGTATACGCTCTACCATTTTTCGGATCACAAATACATATTTAGACATGATGTCGCCAACGTTTAACTTTGCTATATTTATTAGATTTTTAGTCGCGTGCAACGGGACTATACAGCTCACTATGTCGGTCGGTCGGTCGGTAAACACTCACTTGTATATGGCCTTGTCTTGATATAAGTTTCATCTAGCTAAGTCATTTTTTCAGAGTATATTCCTTATAGCCAGGACTCAGGGTGCGCAATTAAAAACTACGCGGTCTACGCACGATTTAACAAAATCACATTTGTAATCATATCTTCACAAGCATGAATCACAATTAAAAATAAAATTGATACTCATAAATTTCAGGTCATATTTCATCATATGGCAATATAATTACGTGCGTAGTGTGTATAACGCATACGTACGTGTGCTTAACATTTTCTAAATTGTCAAATTTATTTTCGATGCAATTAGAGTACGTTTCAGGAAATTTGAAGCGTTTAAAAAATTGCAATGAGTTAAACGTTAATATGCACTCTTTTTGCCCGATTTCTGCTTTCCAACCTTTCTTTAATAACGTCATCATATTTGATTCACTTTCCAACTCGAAATTACGTTATACGATCAGGTCAAAAGTGCCAGGCTACGCACGTGTAAATTAAAAAAGTATAAATGTTTTAAAAAAATTCTAAAATGTTTAAACATATTCAGCAATTTCGGTCGGTCGGTCGGTCGGTTAGTTGGTTGGTTGGTCGGTCAGTCGGTTAGTTGGTTGGTTGGTCGGTCAGTCGGTCGGTAAACACTAATTTGTGCACGCGACTGCAGCCATGTATATGGCCTTGTTTTACGGATTCTGTTTAAGAGACCCATGTAATTAGCTGTAAGGCTACCGCCCCAGACTACAAAACAAAATCACACTGGATATCATACAATTCTATAATTTTTGGATCAATATTAAATTTACGTAATTGGCGCATTATGTAAAATGTATAGGGGGTCCAAATAAGTTTTCAAGACAGTACCTAAATATTTACAATGTGAAACTATATTGATCCCATCTTTACCAATATTAACTACGTTATGGAATTTTATCTTTCCTAGGGTTTTTGGAGTGTTTAGAATTAAATAATTGTTTTTACACCATTTTCAAACGCACAACAGTCTTGCGTTGCGTAAAATAAAATATAAAAAAAACACGCATGTGCACAATAATTTTGTATGTATTAAGTATTGTAAAACCTATTAATTGTATACAGTACATTATATACACTATGGTATTGTTATGATACGTGAGCAAATGCAATTTCCAGTTTATTTGGACAATAAAAGTTATCTGTATCTGTATCTGTATCTGATATCGCTAAGTTTCGATGATTAATAGAACGTACTATTAAGTGCGGATAAACAAAACAAATCATACCAACACTATAACACCATAGAGGCCATAACCATCACCAGAACCCCTTACATTAGTCTGTGGTAATTATGTACCTACATGAGATTAGTAAACTCACTTTTGAATCATATAAAAGACCTGAGAATCTACCAACAAATATAATATAATAAATATATTGTATATTTTTAAAATGCATGTCTACACTTATTATAATTCCTTAGATGTTCGTAATACCAATAGAAAACATTTTCTCTATTCTAATTCAATTTTTTTTATAGATTGGAATGGTGTTGAACCCAACGACGGATCTAACGGAGAAGATTGTGCTGTACTCTTTAAACCTACGACAGGTACTTGGCATGATAACCCGTGTTCAACGATGTGGGTAGCTATATGTGAAAAGAGTAAGTGATAATATATTGCATTTAGTAGATTCACATCACATTGATAAAACAATATTTTATATCAGTTTTGCTAACTATGATATTATCAATAATTTTCTCCAGATATTGACAAACCAAATATGATGTGTCCGTCTAATGAGACCATAGACACTGCTTTAGGCACGGAATATGTGAATGTACATTATTCAGTGACGGTAGAGGAGTTCTTTGTTGACTTCGTTACAATTGTACCGAACCCTGTCAACATATTTCCCGGTGATCTAGATATTGGAAAACATCATTTTCATTTTGAAGTTTACGATCGTTACGATAATTATAGGTAGGTTTACAATAATTGTCAAAGGTTAGTGTATCTTAATTATTAGAATATGATCTTGCGCATGCGTACATTGGAAACCCCAATTGTAAAAAAAAATTGGCTTCTAAATCTATTAAATGTCGTGAAAAAATATATTATAGCTCTCATTCCATAGAGACCAAGGTGTTTAAAAAATTGTTTGTTTTTTTTCATGGAAGAAACACATTTTAAACTTTGGTCTAAGATTGTATCACTTTCCAAATTATTATTTGTGAGGATGTACGTATATTTATTTGTTTGTTTCTTAGATACCGAAAAGCCCGTTTTGACCTGCCCGGCTGACAATTTGATTATAGTGACTGATTTTGGTATACCAACGGCCACCGTTGACTATTCAGCCGACATTAATGCAACGGACAACTCAGAAGAACCATTGGAAATCTCCCCGAATCCAGTAGATGTATTTCCCGTTTTTCTTGCGATTGGAAAATACCTGTTTGAATTCAATGTTACAGATGCTTATAACAATAGAGGAAGCTGCAATTTTACCGTAACGGTTGAAGGTTTGTGAAATACAATACATTATTGCGACAGCCGCTTCCGTTTTAAAATTACAGGTTGATACTGACTAATGCGCACTTTGAAATGTCCATAATGTTGTTAATTGTTTGACAGATACGGAATCCCCTACAGTGGAATGTCCTGCAAATGTTACTATAGAAACGACAACAGTCGCCATATCAGTTGACTACTCCACCGATATAACTGCAAATGACAACTCAAACGACTTTGTTATATCACCAGTTCCTAATTCAATATTCCCATCTAATATTGGAGTAGGAGTATGTGTACACGTTTACAGTTACAGACTCATCCAACAATGCAAACAGTTGTACGTTTACAATAAACGTTGAACGTAAGTTGATTTCTATTCTTAGATATCTGCAAAACAATTGAAAACACATACTACTTACGTAACAAGTGGTACTTTGTGGTTACTATCTTAAATACAGGAAGCCTGATAAAGAGGCCAGAAATGATTTATTAATTGTATATTATCTCATTGAATTGAAAACTTCAACTCTTTTGGTAAATTTGTTTAATATAAATCTACTGTAGCTGCGATTTCAAATAGTATGGCAATATTGCTCATTCAGGGTTCGGTGCAAAACATTTTTTTTACATAACGTGTGTAGACAACGTTACTATTAACGACTGATCCTATTTCACATATGAACATTTCTTAGATATCAGAAGCCAGTTTGTAAATCAATTAATTATTATTCCATTGTTTATGTCATGAACAAACATTAATAAGATTTATTTATTACCTCCATGGTATAATACAAACACACTGTTATCTAACTACAGCACGTCATCTTCACACGCCGGTATTGATGTGTCCATCTGACAATACCGTACATACTGACGTAGGATACCCAATTGCATCTGTTGACTACTCCGACTCAGTATTTGTAAATGGAAGCGTACTGACAATAGACGGAATGGACATCTTACCGCTTCCTTCTGAAGCATTTCCTGTGAAGCTCGGCATTGGAAAACATGAATTCAAGTTCAACTATACTGATGAGTTTAAAAAAACTGGAAATTGTTCCTTTGAAATCAATGTCGAAGGTCAGAATGGTCACTTTTAATTATGCATTGTTTATTTCCTTATTATTAATTTAATTCTTTAAATTATAAACTATAATTACGGTAACAGAAAATATTTGAGGGTAGACGTGTTTCCGTGTACATGTAAAATTTTGTGAATTTATTTATCGTAACATTATTAAAGTCAATTTTCAAATTATTTTGGTTGAAAATTATGTCTCGAAAATTGCAAATACGCTCTGAAATTAATGTACTTTGTAATACGAATATTGCTAACACGTATGGTCATAATAGGCTATATAAGTCTTAACAAGAACTCATGTTTCTTTAATATTTATTGTACATTTTTCACGTGTCAAATTGAATGACTTATTGGATATGTATTTTTGATTAATATTTCTTAAAGTAATTAACGATAACAATGTCAAATTGAACCATAAATCATTATAGGATGATGGAAATACAAATACAATCAAATATTCATCTTTATTTATATTAAAAATAGAAAAGTGGGTACATACACAATTAGAACATAGAACTGAAAATAATGTGTTAGTGAATGCAGTTGTTTTGTTAATAGTATATTTCTTATATTTGTGATTATATCAAAAGTTAATACAAGTTTTTTAATATATTTTTTACACAATTAATTACTTATATTTATTTTTAATATAAAAACATACTCAAATAAATTGGAAGTTAATTGCTTTGTTCGTTTTTTTTTAAATATTTGTAATATCATCATTTATTTTGATATTACTTTTAACCAACAACTAAATTATGCGTTGAAAAAGTTCATTTACAGAAGATACCTGAAAACATTTTTTTTAAATGCCATTAAAATTATTCTGATCTTTAGAAAAGCTGTACCGTATTTAAAAGCATTATGAAAGATGATTTGTTTTTAAATGTTTAATGGCGTAAAGACAATCAGTCTGTATACATAATAACATAACCATGTACATTATGTACCATGATAATAATAGCCATATAGTATCATCGTTGGTGCAAATTGATATTTTAGTCTATTAATTTAGGTTGCTTTTGTGGAAGATAATATTGTTAATTTCCTGGTGACATATTTTATCATTTTTTGTGGGTTGTGTATATGTATGTATTGTTTGTTAATATTAATTTATACTCACTGACCTCTTCAGTCAAATACTAGTCTCTCAGATGGCCCAGTTATGATCAGTGGTTGTGATATAATATCAGTATCAGTACACCGGGCTAACCCCTACTCGTCTCGAAAGATGTACCAAGTTTACAATGAGCAATATGTGTACAATGAACCTAAATGAATGATTAGTTTATACTATTTGATTAGACACAGAAGAACCAACATTGAAATTTCCATCAGATGGGATAATTGAGTCTGAATCATCTTCAACAACAAGTCTTTACTATTCATGTGCAATAGATGCTGACGATAATTCTGAAGATGTTACTCACATTTCACCAGACCCATCTGTAATATTTCCAGCAAGGCTGTGGGTTGGCGAAAATTCTTTTACATTTAACGTCAAGTCAAGTCAAGTATCATTTATTATCATTTGTTTTAGGAAAAACATAGAAACCGGAAATACTATGAACTGTACATTCGTAATCACTTTTAGAGGTTAGTAATCCTAAGTAGGGAAAGAATAAGGTTTAAATTTTGTAGTGAAAACAAGTTTATTAATCACATAGGTGTGAACGGTAGATTTGAACGTGGCAGCGATATTCGGAAAATGGGGTAAATTATTTGAAAAAATGTATTTAAGTAATGTTTAAGGTCATGTATAGATTAGCCATTAGAAAATAACTATATAATAATTTTTTAACTATACAATGAATAATTATTTTGTTTTATGCAATTTAGGTAGTCAAGACGTAAAAATATTCTTTGTTATCCGCCATTCAACGTACCGAAATTGATACCAATTTAGCCTAAACTCATATAACTGTATAACTATAACACGTACATACATTTTCATTTTAAGTTTAAGTTTATCATTATTGTTTTGTTTGCTTCAATGTGGATTCTTCAAACAGAAATGGTAGGCTAATTATTGATTATTTATTATTACAACATACTATTAATCATTACTTAATGTTATTTTATATCATTCGTTTCTCTTTTAACAATTTATTCTTCAAAATTATTTTGTATATAAGAATACGTACATTAAATAACAATTAAAACAAATAATTCCAATCTATGCGTGATCGTCAGAGAATAAAATTCCGTCAGTAGATCCTTACAATTATAGTTGTAATTACAGCATACTTAATTATTTTTTTAGAAAATGGAATCATTTGTAACTGAATTCCACGAGTTTGAACACGAAGTTTTATCCAAAATATCGAACTTACAATCAATGGAGCCGCGGAAAGTTTATGAGGAAGAAACATATGGCAAGTTCTTTATGTATTTGAGCTTCCAATTTGAGCTTCCTAAAAAGTATTTAGTCAAATTAAACCACCGGAGTCTTTAGCAGTGAATAATCAAAACAAAATAAATATTCAATCAGGTGTTGGAAGTGTCTTGTAGTGTTGTTAGAAATAGACATAATGATATATTTATGTTTTTTTGTAGTTGGATTATTAGTGATAGAGAGCGAGATATTCGTTAATAGCAGTCTTGAACATGACGATGATCAGCTGGATTTTGATCTGAAGATTGAAGCTGAAAATACAGGTTTGACCTATCACTTGCTATTTATTTATGTTTATTGAAGATGTTTACCAATATGGAGATCGTGCCATTCTTACAATTACAAAATTTTAATATGGTAGGACTAAGAATAGAATAGAAATTCGAATTGAATATAAAGTAACATATCGACACAAAACAACAAACGAAAAAAGTCAAATGCTTTGATGCTGCTAATCAGACGAAACTCATTTTTCTTTTTTCTATTAAATTTATTTCTATATGTTTTTTGTTTTTACTTTATTTTACAAATGACACTTCATACATTCATTCTTCCTGTATTTTGGTAGTAATAAATAATCATACGGCTTATAGCACTTCTTGATAAATTTTTAAAATAGATAAAACATATTCATTCTTCTTTTCTCTATATTTTGTATTATATGTTCTTTTTATGACTAAGAATATAGATTCGTTATTTTATTTTGTTAATTATTATTTGTAATTTTAATTTATTTTTTTCAAGGTGATATGCTAATTATAGCATCTTACAGTAACAACACAATGGGCGAGAATGAAGCTGTAAATGAAGGTGTTGATATTTCTAATTTGTAAGTTATTTCTTTATATAAAGTGTTAATAAATATGTAGATTAAAAAAATTATTCTTAAAAGAGAATAATGTTTACTTTACTCTTTAAAACAAATCCTATATCTTACTTTTCTGCATTTCTTTCCATCAGATCTAATGCAAACATTGCATTTAGATATTTCAACGGAATGGTATTTTCCTGTAGCGTTTACGATTTCAATGACCAAATGCCCTTGGAAGCGAAAATAGAATTTACCATGACCAAGCGAATTGTAAGTACAACAACTTTGAATTTCTTATATATATTTATACTGGGCAACCTCTTCAGTCAAAGACTGGTCTTCCAGAGAGGGCCCAGTTATGATCAATGGCTGTATGTGTACTACTAGTATACCGGGGTAATTCACTACTGTTCTCAAACGATGTACTATGTTCTTTAATGAGTAGTTTAATTAATCTTCTTCTAGAGTTCCTCAGTGACTAACAAGGATAAATGGGAGATGTTTTGCGTGTTCTTGGACGAAACACGAAGGTAAGTTTTTGCAATGCCTATGCATTACGGTTAGAGGATCTTGTTCACAAGATGGAGAATATCCTCGTATAATTCCGTACAAAGTTTTGTGTTACCTGACATTGTCTTACTTCGTGTTCTACTTCAAATAATTTTCGTTTTCTAGAATCGAACACATAAACATGTTCTATTCTTCAGTGT
Organism: Antedon mediterranea; assembly: GCF_964355755.1. Lineage (NCBI taxonomy): Eukaryota > Metazoa > Echinodermata > Crinoidea > Comatulida > Antedonidae > Antedon > Antedon mediterranea. The sequence continues at coordinate 33,168,916 of NC_092670.1, read as the reverse complement.
TTATACTCTTATCTTTAGTAAATATTTGTTATCGTGACTCAACAATACTGCCTTCTGGTATTGTTCTTGTACAGTACTTGGAGTGATGCTGGTATGGTAACCACGTCGTATTCTATGGATCAAGTGTCGTGTTATTCTGAACATCTAACGAGTTTTAGCGTGTTAATGAAAGTTACAACAGACAATGTAAGTTAGCAAAATAATGGAAAATATTTGTTTCGACTTTTTTCGTGTTTCGCTAGTGCTTCCATCCAAATCATATTTAACCCAAAAAGTGTTTATCCCGAATGTTTAACCACCATACGATTGCATATATTATATTTTGCAGAAAGTAAACCTTACAACACAAAAATATACGCCAAGTTTACTTTAATCTAATCTTTGTATCTAATAATCTTATTATGTTGTAGTTTATAATTAATAATACAATATTTATCCATAAAGGTTTCTGTTGAAAACAGAGAAACTCTAAGCTTAATGTCAACAGTCTGTGTATCACTATCAGTTATTTATTTGGTGATAACACTCATCATGTACTTCTCGTTTTCGTAAGTTTCGATTTTATTATATTTTTAATGCGTAAGGCATATTTTAACAACGTAGTATATTCGTAAACGAACATAATAATTTGACATTTAATTCTTAGAAAGTTGTGGAAATCTGTGCGCAATTCAATTCATAAGAACTTGGTGATTAATATGATTATAATGCAATCTCTGTTCTTATTTGGAATCGACAAAACAGAAAATGAGGTAAGTTGTTTTTTTTTTCATTTGGAGGCATTTCGTTTATTCGTTTAAATTATACAATATATTATTACTTACGATGGCCAAAAAATGAGAATTTATAAAATTGCACTGGGCATGCGCATACCCTAATGCACATCTGAGAGAAGAGAGTTTATGGAAACATTTCGGAGTGAGCATGAGCAGACATAAAAGCAAATCGGGGAGAAGAGAGCCTATGAAAAAATCTGCTGATAATAATATAATATGCACTTCAGCGCCCGTGAACGGTCTATGCACATTACATAAACAAACAACGTAACCAAATAGAGAATTTCAGATGTTTACTGATTGTTAAGCAAACAAGTATTGATAATAATCACTGTTTCTTAATTTATTAATTGAAATATCAATAAAAGCATAATTTAATTAAGAAAAAATAAAAATTCAAATTGTCAATGAGTCGAGCGGCGTTTCTTGTAAGAAATATTTCTTGTTTAAATAACACTTTACATTTATTAAACTAAGCCAACGTGTTTCATTATAATAACGTTTTTCAGATTGTTTGTAAATGCATAAGCATTTTTCTACATTTCACATCACTTAATACATTTACTTGGATGTGCGCAGAAGCAGTATACTTACTGTCTAAGCTTTCTATGTCAAGTAACGCCAACTTTTACCTACTACGGTATTATTTCATAATCTGTTATGGAGTTTCCTTTGTGATCGTTGCGATTTCTGTTGGTGCATTTGCTTCTAAGTTTAATGTCGATAGCCTGTAAGTTTTCTTTGTTTTTCTTTTTTTTTTTATAATGGTTTATGTTCACATTACGGTTCAGTAATAAGATAATAATAGGTAGTAGCCAATGCATCACTGAAGTTCTTCTATTTAATTTTATTCAATTGTGATTTTTTGAAATTGTTATTCTAGATGTTGGCTCAGTCCAGAAACAGGCATGATATGGACGTTTGTAGCACCCGCAGCATGTATTGCTTTGGTAAGACCAATTAACATGACAGTTAAGTATGTATACATAAATGGCGAGGGAGAAAGATCACTGGAGACAAAATATAATTTGTTGAGATGATACCGTCTTTCGAATAAGATTTTAACCTGTTTTCTTTGGTCATGCGAAACACCGCACCATTACTGCGTAATTATTTTGTGGTCAATACCAAAAACAAATAGGCCTATACACTAATGTGGCTGTTATTATGAAATCCCAACCTCAAATTCAAAATCAACTGTACAATTTTTTCAGATTAATACAGCTATTTTGATCTACGTTGTCTTGACAATCTACAAAAGATCTGGAAACATGGTAGGAAAATCAACAGGAGAGAAAACTACATTTAAACAGTTGAGGTTAGAAATAATTTTAAAATTACAATGTCCATTACATTAATCAATTTTATAGAATATTGTTCGTTAGATATACGTTAGAATTTCAATTAATTACAAGTATTATTAAAACGTACAGGAAAGCAGCCAAAGGAACTGCAATGCTTCTACCTCTAATGGGTACCACGTGGCTCATTGGACCATTCGCTGTCAGTTCTGATACAACATTTGTTGATTACATATTCAACGTGTTGAACGGATGCCAAGGCATATTTATATTCGTCATCTACGGTCTACTTGATAACGAGGTATTATTACCGTTATTGCTGTTTAGGCCTACAGTAAGATTACAACAAAAACCAGTGTCCTAAAATATTCTAAACCAGGTGGCGCATGACAAATTATATCATATTTAGGATCATATTCTGGGAGTATGTAGTTTTGCTATAAAAAAAAAGACACGATAACTCAAAACCAGTTACTCAGGCATCCTTCTCACATCTCGTACCATTATTCGTACATTAGATTACCTCACTATGATTTGTTCCGATTCAAGTTTACGAAGATTAAATCTTTTAGACTTGTATTATGTATTTGTTATAAGAAAACGATTGTACGATTGCTATTTAATTCAATTATAATAATACTGGTATTTTATCGTTTCGTAGATAAACGAATGTTTTAAGAAGAGGTTTAAGAAAAACCGAATTACTACGTCAACTGTGACAACGCAAATGACTTGAATTTAAAGTTATTTTCTTCACGCTAATGCAAACATTATGTCACCAAGGCTTGAGTCGATTGAAATGATAATATTCACATACGGATTTTATTGTAGTTCAGTGATGCAATACTTAAAAATATTTCGTGGCTCTAGAATTATGATTTATTCATACTCTGCATTTGCCACACATCAGATTATATTTGTATAATAATTATAATGGACTTATGTAAAATTGTATTTATTCATTTTCTAATTTACATAATATTTAACTAAAAATGTATATAATAGCACTACACTTTTATCTAATTATGATGATGAAAGTAGGAATGCAAGTTAATTTTTGTATTTATTTATTTATTTATTAGTAATAACATTAAAGAAGATTTCTTCTGGGTTGAAATCAATACGGTTACAATCTTAAATAGTGAAAATATTTGTTATGAACATTATTAACACTGCAAAATGGCCTATCCAAAGTCTTTTTAAATTTATCTTTATTTTCATGTTTTGGGTACAATACATCTTTAAGCTAATAATAGTAATATGAACTCCAAGTAATAAACTTGAAGGAATGTCTCCAAAAATCAAAAGAAAGAAGGATTTCTATCTCAGTGTTATCTTATTGTCTAGTCATAGCTCGTTTGTGAGTTTGAGAAGATATTTGACAGCTATGTATTATTGTAATTGCTCATTTTGTATACATTTCATTCTGAACCTACAGTTTTCAAATCATGGAAGAAGCTGATAGTAACTAATATTAGTTGGAATTGACAAGCTAATAATTATTGTAAACGATATATTATATTCTACTTTGTTAGAGCTGTGGCTTGGTGGTTATGATGCTTGGCTACCAATCTAAGGGTCCTGGGTTCAAGTCCTGTCATATGTCAGGGTTTTTTTCTCATGACAATTTACAACTCCACTCCCAAAGACTTAATAATAAGTCTTTGTCTATGTAGAGCATCTTGTGTATATGTTTGTCTTATATGTTTGTCTAGTGCAGTATATGGAGAGCCATCTCGATAGTGCTTTGCACTCATGGCAATCCTCAGGGTGCTGCACCGCTGTGTTGTCATGTATGTTTGCCTGAAAATTAAATAAAATAAAAAAATAAAAATAAAATAAACAATATCATATTTTATGACACGTCTACTAATTTTATCCGTGGCATTTCGTTAGTTTATTCTCGTATTTGTTATTAGTGCACATCAAAATTCCAATCAGTGGAATAAGTTCAGCAATATTTTTTCTTGTTGTATTTACACAGATTATAGTAGTTTGGTGTCAAAATGAAACCAAAAGAACGCATTTTACTGTCAATTTTGGTTGGTACATACTACGTCATTTGTGATGCTGGTGAGTTTGAAATATTTATACTTTAGTATAGCATAATTATTACCCAGAAGTAACGGGTCGGTTGTACACATAGAGTTCTGTGGTGTGATAGATGGCACTGCGAGCAACCACGCATCGGCTGCGTGGTTGTTTTTTAGTTTGTATTTATTGAAAATTATTAAACCATCGGTGACCTTGGCGTCACTCAGGAAGGTTGAACGCATTTTTGGTTGGCTAGCAACCACGCAGCGCTACCTACCGTCCACACTGCCCCACCTATCGTCGTGACGTCAGCACCGCAGAACTCGATATCCATCAATTTACATACTCAAACTTAAGAGCCATTGTCTGTAAAAATCAAAATATTTGGTGGCATATGTAAAAAAATGGATTTTTCTCAAATTTTTACCATGAATAGACACTTTAATAAAAAGCATATCTACAACATATTTTAATTTTTAACTTTGTTGCCATGACAACGGTCAATTATCCAAATTTTGATGTTTTTTGCATTTTTCACAGAATAAAATATTTATTTGGCTTGTCATAATGCTAATAGAGTCATACAAATAGTTTAGATAAAATACAAGAAGGGGTTGCCAGGTTTATTTCAATTAATTGCCAGAAAAACTGTATTTTGCATTGGAATATTTAGTTGATGGAAATTAATGTTAAACTTTGAAATAATTGCCTTCAAGTTTTTTATAAATTTTGACATCAATTTTTTGTAAAGAAATACAGAAAGACGTCCCAAAAAATCTGACCTTGTAAATAGGTCATTTGAGCTCAAAAGAAGTCACAGTGCAAAACAGGACAGGTCCCACTTTACTTCAACTATTAATGTTTTATAAAAATTTACAAGATAGTTCCGAAAAATTCTCAACAAATTTCATTTTGTTACCTATAGTTTTACCTTAGCAACCATTTCTGTGTGTAACTAAGGAAGTAATTACAAAAACGGCTTTACCACGTTGAAACACCGGTTCTCGCCAGATCACCGAAGTTAAGCGATGTTGGGCCTGGTTAGAGCTTGGATGGGAGACCATCTGGGAATAACGGGTGCTGTATGGAAATCAGCACTGCTGACTCTTATGGTAGCCCCTGCATCTAGTATCTGCCTCAGACCTCTGGTCAAGGTGGGCACTGGACGAGAGAAGCCCTTGATCAATGTTAGGACCAATCAAGGTGCTTTAAACAGTCCTGGCTTTGTTTAAGTATCAAACCTGTTAGTGGCGGTAATTATCGCTGTTGGTTTCGATTAAATAAAATAAAAAAAAAATAAAAATAAAATAAAACGAAAATATGATGTTTTTATGAATACAAAGAATTGATTGCATTTTTACTTTTTCTCAATTTTACTTCTACTGCATTCTAATAATCATAAAGTAATGACAAATTTGAACTTGGAAATTCAATAATTGTTAGGTCAAATGAGGTCAACATTTTACCATAGTAACTGTTTCTATGCGAAAATATTTAAAAAATAAGGGTTTTTTATAAATACCACTTAGTTTTACAATTCAACTTTTACCCAAATTTACTTTAAATACTGAATCCTAATAATCTCAGAGAAAAAGTCTGACAAATCTGAATCAAGTTTAAAAATTGACCTTTTGTCTTATCTTAAACCTGTTTCTATAAGGATAATTTAAAAAAATAATAAAACATTGGGATTCATGAAAAAAATATGATTAAATGTTACATATTGAGGTCAAATTTGACCTATAGTGTATTGTAGGAGCAACTGTTTCGATGCGTAACTAAATACAATTGCTTTATTACGGGGTTTCCTTACGAACGAAAGTCCTTACGAATATGACCCTATAAAATGGTAATATGACTCTATAAAATGGTAATATGACCCTATAAAATGGTAATATGACCCTATAAAATGGTAATTTGACCCTATAAAATGGTAATATGAAAATGCAAATTCGGCATTCCTGCTAATAATCTACAAATTTTAATTTGTATAAGATAATTATTTATTTATTCGGTATATAAAAATATATTACAAAACGACAGCCAAGGACTGAAATGAAATGTATTACAAATGACTAAAAATTAGTTAAAATTGCTATAAAAATAGAAACATCTTAATGAAATTAGATATCGTACCATACAATTAAAAACATACATGAATAAAAAACCAAAAAACATTCACTTATTACATATCTAAAAAAGAGCTAGTGGTGCCTATTAATTATATCCACCATGGTGGGAACTGGAGACGACCTAAGTCTGCTGGTTTTACAATGAGGTACTTCTAGAAAGCGGTTGAATCTGAGAGACCGAGCTGGCTTATGAAGAGGGGGAAGTATTTCTCTAAACAGCTCGGATTTTAATAAGCCTTCCCCGAAAGACAACACAAGTTTGTTTCTTCTCTCAACAAGAGTAGGTAAACCAGTCACAGACAATGCATGATCATAGCACAAATAGTTGTTACCTAGCATGATACGCAATGCTCTCTTTTGTACCTTTTCAATAGACTTGGACATGTCCTTAGTGATAGCGCCATGCCAAACAGGGGCAGTATATTCTAAAATAGGTCTTATATACGCCATATAAACAGTCAACAGATCATTAATTAAGATTCCTGCTTTCTTCAAAATGCACAAGGAAAATAAACGTCTAGAAGCTCTAGCCACAATATTATTAGTGTTAAGTTCCCATTTCAGGTCATTTTGAATGATTACACCAAGAAGCGTCATGTGATCAACTACTTGTAAAATGGAACCACTCAGACTAAAAGAAGGCGATATAATATCATCCAACTTGTCCTTAAGAAAATTGACAACCAAGATATGGCATTTGTTATGACCAAAGAATATCTATTTTAGTTACCATAGTAACTGTTGCTATGCAATTAATAATTACTACTGAATCCAACAATCACAGTAAAAAAATTAAAACCAATATTAAATATAAAATGTAATATTTTACATGCTGACCTTAAATGAAATGAAATTTCCCATCAGGGCTTCAATATTTGTTATGTAGCATTAACATACCTGAGTATATCATTGACATTTAATTGTTTCAATTTTGGGGAGGGGAAAGTGTGGATCCAGGATTTTGAAATAGTTAGGGGGTTGGAGGCAAGGGTCTAAAAACTTAACTTTATGTCCTATCTCTTGCATTACAATGTTTAACTTGGGGTAGGGGGTGTTCTGTGACGGATGAGTTTGAATCCGTCTATTGGTTGGGGCGATGGTAGCGGCAGTGTGGGTGGTGCTTGACTGCACACTGTTTAAAAAATTCTTGTAAAAAAACGGTAAATTACTGGTAATCTGGACGCCAGTAATTTACCGTAATGTAGATTTACAGGTACTGTTAATGAAAGGTTTGTGTAAAATAAAAGTAAATTACTGTTGGTCATAAAGTCGGTTGTCTACCGTCATGTAGAATCACAGGTACTGTTAAAAATAAATTACTATAAAACTACAGTAAATTACTGTTGGTCATAAAGTCGGTTGTCTACCGTAATGTAGAATCACAGGCACTGTTGAAAATAAATTACTTTAAAACTACAGTAAATTACTGTTGGTCATAAAGTCGGTTGTCTACCGTAATGTAGAATCACGGGTAGGCTACTGTTGAAAATAAATTACTGTAAAACTACAGTAAATTACTGTTAACTTGAAATTCGGACGTCAACTAACGTAGAATCACAGGTACCGTTTCTAATAAATTACTGTTGAACTACAGTAGATTACTGTTAATCTGAAAGTCTGTTTGTCAACCATAACGTAAAATCACGGGTACCGTAAATACATTTCAATGGAAGTGGTCTACCATAACGTAGAATCATGGGCAATGTTGATAAATAACTGTAAAACTATTGTCGATTTCAATGTTCAATGGTAATGTAAAATCACAGGTATCGTAATTAATAAATTACTGTAAAAGATTCAGTAAATTCTACCAAACAAATTATTACAAAAATATAAATACCATACAGACAAAATAAATACATGCCAATATGTTATTACAATAACTGATAACAATAACAAACTCCATTATAACATTTCTTTTTCTACTTGTCTAAATATCTTGTTTCTGTCATGTTCTTATGTTCCCTACAATGTTCATTGTATCTGAACTTCATCTGGGATTCTCTGTAACGTTTCTTTTTTTACAATTTTTTAACAATAAATGTTTTTTAATCTTATGAATGTTACTCTCTATATAGTTGATGATCGACACAAGTCTTTTTGTGGTTATTGTGGGGTTGGGATGGAGGGGGGAGGGGGTGAGTCGGAAGTGGTGGTGGAGGGGCATGCATGCATGCTGCTGTTGCAAAGATTCAAATTCACATCGATCTGATAATTTATTGAACTTTCCAGAGGACATAACCTATAAAATGACTTTAAAACTGGAAATTACAGAATCTATAAATAAAAATATTGTTTTTTTTTTCTCACAACCCAACTAACATTATATAAAACATTAAGAATTGTTCTGACCATGGGTTTAAAATCAGATAATCAAAGAAAAATAAATTTGTTTTCTAATATACCGGTATAATGTTTTTTTTTTAAATACCTATGTTCCTGGCAACACTGCTTGTTGATTTTTAAATTACCCCAGTATTTTATTTTATAAATCACTTATTATACATTACAACTACCTATTTGTAATAAATCGGCTTAAAAAAATACCCCATTTTGGGCGTTATGGTGAAGTAAAGTTTAGTTGTTTTTAATATTTTAAAAAAACTGAAAAACACCCCTTTTTAAATAAATCTCCCAAAGTATAAAATCAAAAATATTAAAAAAGAAATATAAAACAGGTAGACAATGCATTGTTACTATACATACAGTAATTATTTTTTATAATTAAATCAACAAAACAAAAATATCGTTCATCAAATACTACCAATATCTATTTTAAAAAACTTTAAAAAATGACAAAATTTGTCAAAAACACAAATTTGCCCGTTGCCATGGGATTATATGTGTGAAATAAAAAATACTTCATATTTGATTTTTCTCAACACATATACAACCATGTGCACAATTTTAAAGAAATCAATTTTTTTTTTCCATTTTGGATATTTCTTTGATTCTTACAGACAATGCCTCTTAACTAGTCGTAAGATAAATTCTGATGTTGTTACAGAACCATGACTTAAACTCATGGCTCTGTGATTCAAAACATGTTAACCAAGACCAATAAACATATTAAATTTGCATGCTAATTGTAGTGATAAGGAACACGTGTATATGTATGATTTAATATAACTTGACGCTAGCTGCCTCTTCGGTGGCAGTCAGTAAAATAGAAGGCTCTATGTGACGTTGTTTTAATTACCTGGCAATTCGGTCTACTACAATGACGATTGATGTCGACATGTAATCCATGTTTTTGTCTGTTTAGGCAGGCCTACCTACTAGTTAGCTTTCTATCGTTTGGTGCTTTTGGGACAAATACAATTAACAAGTATTTTATGGTTATTAAGTACATGGGCATCTAATATAGGAATGGTTATATGGACATCTAATATAGGAATGGACAACATCTATTTTGTTGTTGAAATAACTGTTAGGTATACATAACTGTACGTAGGATTAAAACTGGGTGCGAATTTGTATATTTTAAAGGGAACGCAACTGTACGAAGTCTGGGACATTTTAGCAAAAACAATTTATAATAATAAAATTCAAATCAAATATATTCATAAATCATCGGATTATATTGTAAAATTAGTATATCAAATTAATAAGTTAGAAATCGAAAGAAAAAAAGAAACAAAATAAAGTATTGAAAATACCAATTAGGTCTACCGCATTTATTAGAGGATGAGTGCCGGAAGCGAGCTTACCTTCTATTAATATCTTATTCTTATTAATCCGCCTAATAATACGATTTTTTATTGAATTAAATTAGGCCTACAGTAGACTGTAGGCAAATGTATTTGTTCGCAATACACATAGTATGTATACATTTTGTGTGTAGGATGTCCACCTGGATGGCACTATAGCTCTCATTTTTTTAAATGCTACCATCTCACCGATGAACCTGATACGTGGAATTCCGGGAAAGATGTATGCTATAATATTAGTGGGAATTTGGTTGAAATTTCAAGTAAAAGCGAAGACTTGTGGATACTTAACCAATTGATTATCCGAAATTCACTAAACAAAGCTTGGATTGGATACAATGATTTAAAAAGAGAAGGACATTTTGAGTGGTTGTCAGGAAGAAAATCGAACTATACAAGTAGGCCTATGTTTTTATATCTTGTACATATTATATTCGCGTAATGGAGTTACTGTCACAACAGTCCTAGTCCAAATGCGCCTCGTTGTATTTTAAGCACGGCAATACATAACGATGATGTTGATGGTGAATTTGGTAAACTTGTTCAGTGTTATGACGTCATACTTCACTCGTAGTTTGCGATGACGATGACGATGACGATGACGGTGACGGTGACGGTGACGGTGATGATGATGATGACGATGACGATTACGATGACGACGAAGACGTTGGAGACGGCGACGATGACGCTGTTGGTGAGTTTGTTTTATTATAGTTATTGATCATTTAGATTGGAAATCCAATGAACCAAACAATTGGGGCAATAACGAAGATTGCGTGGCTTGGTTTCGAAAGACAAAACGTTGGGGTGATTACAACTGTGAAAATCGTTATGTAGCTATATGTGAAATGTGTAAGTATGTAAGACATATGTTTGTGTTAATAAGGGAGCTGTAGTTTTACAAAAAATATCTATCGTCACGGAGACATCATATGATGTCTCCGTTTATTTACAAGAAAATAAATATAGATTGATCAATTTTACTCATTTTCCATAGATATCATACCTCCTGTTTTGACTTGTCCGTCTAACAATGTGATAGTATTAACTGATTTTAATAAACCCACGGCCACCATTGACTATTCAGCCGATATTATTGCAACTGACAACTTCAAAGAACCATTGAAAATCTCACCGAATCCAGTAGATGTATTTCCTTCTGTTCTTGCGATTGGAAGTCATCTGTTTGTGTTCAATGTTGCGGATGCGTATAACAACACAGGGAGCTGTAATTTTACAATAGCAGTTAAATGTTAGTAACATAGAAGTATAAAAGTGTAGTGTATGCCTGTAAAAATATAAGCTTGTGTAGTTAAAGTTAGGTCTACTACGAGCGCCAACCGACACACTTCAAACAAACCCTTGTATGCTTTTACAAACCATAGTTTGTCTCCCTTGAAAGGCAATGATGGTTTATTAATAAAAAGCCATCTTTTATAGAAGAAAAACTATAGTACTTTTTTATCATCGAAGACTAAACATTGTTTTTAAATGACAAACCATGGTTTAGAAATGAATGAACATTATATTTGTATGTATAAATCATATTGATAGATCTAAAGCCTAACAGCTAAAGACTGACATCAAAATAATCTTCATTACTCGATAAAAATAAACATAAGATAACGTTTACTCACGCCTAGCATTTTATTTTATTAACGGTAGCCAAGACATATATACAAAAGGAATCCAAATGTCAGATATCAACTGTTACAAGCAGATTCACTAAGATGAAATTTGTGATCCACGATGATCCATCAAAGAACCTGCAAGATCTTTAACTCAAGAGGTGAGTTTTCAGATCTATTGTATTTTTGTACTAATATATTTTTGGAACGTTTTACCTGACAATTTCTAGGAGAGTCAGTTTCACGTAGTTTGTTAGTTTGAATTATTTGAATAATTACAACTGTATAATATAATTTTAGGTTTCAATGTAATTTAAGTACACTGTTTTTAGACGATTATCTGATTTTGACATCCAATGATCAAATGTCTGCTTTCATTCCTGACATGATAGTTAGAAAGGTTGATTGGATATTATCACAATGATCTTTAAAAAACCAAAATCGACTGCTTGAAAATATTAGATTTTGAAAAAAAAAAAAAAATTAAAAAAAATAAATACATTTATTTTTTTTTTCTCTTTCAATTTAAGCAAAAATACAAATTTTAATTTAAATAATAAAATAAAAAAAACTTGTGAAGGCTGGCTAGTTAAGAAAGAATAAATAAATTGTAATCATATTGATTTTTGATTTAACATACAGAAACAAAAGAGGACAGCAAAGCACAAAAAGACAAGATGATTAATACCATGGAAGCATAGAAAAAAAGATAATTAGGCTGTGGTGAATTGAAAGAAAGTTCTCATTCTGTAAGTTTGTCATGCTTAATTTCTCATCTAAATATTGAGAAAAATCACTTTGGATGAGACAAGATTTTATTTTCATTTCTTCCATATTTGTATTTTGTTATATCTTTTATCATTTCATCTTTCTTTTTTTTTTCATTATTTTATTTCTTTCATTATTTTCTTTGGTCATTTTTGTTTTCATTATTTTCTTTCTTTTCTTAATTTTTTTTCTTTATGCTTTCCCTTTTTCAATTTATTGTTTTCTTTCATTCCTTTTTTTATTTCTCTTCTTTTTCTTTTTTTTTTCATTTTCTTTAATTTCTATCTTAGCAATCAACGCACGTGGTTCAATAGTCATATACATAATAGCGATATGTTTTTATTTGTAGAAAAATATTTTTCAGTTAAGGTGGACAGGATAAATGTTTACGATAATAACAATCATGTTTAAATCTTTAGTAATAATATAACAACAAAGATATTAAATAGATAATAGACTAAGCAAACAGTATGTTCGTATTTTAAAAGAAGAATAAGAATCTCTATAATGATTGTCATGATTATGGATACTATTTATTTATGTAAATGATGTTAGACTTAATAATTAAAATCGTTTTCCCAAGTGGTGGCGTCGAAGAATATTCCCCCCCCCCCCCCACCCCCGCCCTCCGTCGAGCAAATCCTGGCGCCACCACTGGTTTCTTCTCCATTATAAAAGTGTGTTTTATGTCGGAATGCTGTTATTAATATTACGTTCACAAATCACTTTTGATCAGAACTAGTGGTTTTCCCTATCAAACTGAATCACTTACCTACCTTAGAACATTTTTTAAATGTTATCAAATGGATTTATATTTCTAGCACTGTTTCAACTGAATTTTAAGTTTTAAATGAATTGTATTACTGTTTTAACTGAATGTTATCACAATTAACTGAATTCTGTTACGGTTTTATATGAATTTTGTCACCGTTTTAAATGAATTTTATAAGGAAAAGCGAATTTTACTAGTACATTATTTTATCAATATGTTATGAAATCTATTACTGTTTTAACTGGATTTTACTTCCTTATTTTAGAAATGTTTTAACTGAATTTTTAACACTGTTTTAACTGAAATGTATTACTTTTTTAACTGTATTTCATGTGAAAAAATTGTTTTGTTGTAAAATCACAGTTTTTTTTATTTTGTTTACATTATACATGAAAATTATATACGGTACAGTAGTCTTAAATTGAGGCATTAGAAGAGTATGGAGTGGAAAAGTTAACTGAAGTGATCAATAAGATATACGAGGATGGAAGCTTCCCTGAGGACTTGAGTAAGTCCATTTTTATTGCCCTTCCGAAGAAACCAGGTGCTGTAGAATGTGAAAAACATCGTACAATCAGCCTCATGAGTCATGTCACCAAGATCATTCTGAGGATACTACTTATGAGAGCAAGAAGCAGATTAAAACCAGAGATTGGGAGTGAGCAGTTTGGTTTTGTAAAGGATTCAGGCACCAGGAATGCCATCTTTGTGATAAGAATGATAACTGAAAGGGCAGTGGAGATTCAGAAAGATGTATACATGTGTTTCATAGACTACACCAAGGCATTTGACAAAGTAAGGCATGAGCAGCTATTTCAAGAACTTAGCAAGCTTGACCTACATGGAAAGGATCTTAGATTGTTGCAAAATTTGTACTGGAAACAAACTGCATGCATGAGGGTAGATGGGGAGTGCAGTGACTACACAAGTATTGGAAGAGGAGTGAGACAGGGCTGTGTAATGTCACCAGACTTGTTTAACTACTATAGCGAGTTGATCTTGAGGGAGCTAGATAATGAGAAGGGTTTGAGAATTTGTGGTAGAAATATTACAAACATCAGATATGCAGATGACACAGTTCTACTGGCAAAGTCAGCTGAAGATTTCCAAAGGTTGCTGAATGTGGTTGTAGTAGAGAGCGAAAAGATGGGTCTGTCTATAAATTGTATTAAGACAGCGTGTTTAGTAGTGTTAAAAAAGGAGAGTCCAACGTGTAACCTTCAAGCAGAAGACCAGTTAATTCAGCAGGTGTCCTCTTTTAACTATCCTGGGAGTAAAATAACAGATGATGCCAGGTGTGTAACGGAGATAAAGAGAAGGATAGTCCTTGCGAAATCCGCATTTGGAGAAATGGAGAATATCTTGAAGAACGGTGCGATGAGTATGGAAACCAGGTTGCGTATATTAAACTGCTACATCTATCCTGTGCTGATGTATGGAAGTGAAGCCTGGTCAATCACAACTGACCTCAGAAAAAGATTGGAAAGCTGTGATATGTGGTTTCTAAGGAGAATGATGAGAATTCCATGGACAGATAGAGTTAGTAATGAAGATGTATTGATAAGAGCTGGAGTATGCAGGAAACTACTGAAGGATATTAGGATTAGACAGATGAGATTCATGGGACATGTGTTGAGGAAGGGAGGTCTGGAGAACTTGGCATTAACGGGGAAAATAGAAGGAAGAAGGAGCAGGAGGAGGAAAAGAGTCACTTGGTTGGCCAGCATAGCTGAATGGATTCAGAATAGAGGCGAGAATACCAAAGAAGTGGAGTTGCTGAATATGGCAATAGACAGAGAATTGTGGCACAACATGATCGCCAAAGTCTCATGATATGGCACTTCGAGAGAGAGAGAGTCTTAAATTATAATACACTTTGTCTTTTTTCAAAACAATCATAAACATATTTTGCTTAAAATGACATGGATCAATGCAATAAAATCGAGGTAATAGATTCTTTCTGATGGTAGAATAAAAATGGCTAACTAAGGTAAAATGATATTCATCCTCAATACATCAATTTAAATTACACATTTTGCAAGTTCTGTTGGTTTTTGGTATATATTATGCCATTTTCCTTCTTCTATTTAAAGTTTTGTTTGGATGTTTCTATGCTTATAATTGATAGTTTTGATAAGGTGTTTGAAAAAATAAAATTAGTTTAAAAATTACAATAATAAGGTAGTCTAGATATTTTTTTTTTAATTTCTTGGTGAAATTTCTGTCTTTTTATATCGGTGAGTCTTAATTTAAAAGATGACTATCTGTAACATGCTGTGATCTCCATATCACCAAAACCAACAGTACCAAGAATACGTTTTACATGTGATAACCAGCAGGGCTCATTTTTTTCTAATTGACGTAACGATAATGTGTAATAATTATAAATAATACGGTTACGATCCACATTCAGAATATGTATCCAGTAACAAATCAAACTTAGGTAACAGTGACCAGACAAAGATAATCGATCGCATTCTCCTGTAGTGGTTATATTCGGAGCATTTTTTTGTAATTCCAAGTATGTATTTTGAGAACCTACTTTGGAGACTTTCTATGGTGCTAAAATATGTGTATCCCCATATTTTGCTTCCATAAAATAGGTATAATTTTTATATCAAAAAGTAAATTCCGCATATTATTGGGAAAATCGCCAAATCGCTTTAAAATATTAGTTTTTAATAAAAATAATGCTTTAGTCGCTTGAGTATAGTTTGTTTCAATTGTTTTGTTCCTGAAACCAGTTGAACTAAATACTACATCAAGATATTTAAATTGATTAATGATTTTTATAGTAGAGTCTTTGTAGTACCAACTTTCTGTCTTTCTGAGTTTGCCACCTTTTTTTAAAGAGAACAGTTTTCGTTTTGGTAACGTTGATGGTCAGACCCTATGTGTCACAAAAAAAGAAATTTTCTTTAAAAACCGCAGTAAACCTCTGATTGTTTCGGCAAAAAGAGCTAAATCATTGGCATAAAGTAAGAGTGATTAATGCGTAAATCGCCAAATTGCACTTTGTCTGTATCACTGGATAAATTTAAATGTTTACTCATATCATTAATAAAAAGATTGAAAGGGAAACTGGATAAAGGTGAACCCTTCTGTATACCAATAGAACATTTAAAAGTCTGACTAATGTTGTTTCCCACTTTAACATGTGCAATTAACTTAAAATAGAGAGAAATAATTATATTTGCATTCTACCATTTATACCAGCATTTTTTAATATTCTTCTTTCCATTTTCAAGGAATTTATTGGTTCAAAGTATATTGGCCTTTGGCCCTAATACAAACAAATAAAAATTAACTATAACTTAAGATAATTGTTTCTTCTTTCAAAAGCAAAGTAGACGTATTTTCCTAAATTATAAGTAAAATTTGTGTTGGAAAGTAATAAACAAAGCTTATTAATAGAAGGAAAAACACGAATAAATCTTGGAATAAAACTTTTTCTTAAATCATTATAAAATGTGCATTGCAAAATAAAATGATATTCATCCTCAACAATGTTCTTTTTACATAATTTACACGTTCTCTTATATCTTTCTACACCCTCCCATCTGCCCTTTTCAATTTCTAGCTCTAATATCCCTAAACGTAACTTAGTTAATAATCTTCTTTGTTTAAAATTAATGATGTTGGTCAAGTGATAACTTAAACATATTTCTTTT
Source organism: Antedon mediterranea (assembly GCF_964355755.1). Classification (NCBI taxonomy): domain Eukaryota; kingdom Metazoa; phylum Echinodermata; class Crinoidea; order Comatulida; family Antedonidae; genus Antedon; species Antedon mediterranea. Next base: position 33,152,124 of record NC_092670.1, on the reverse strand, counting down.
TTATAAAGAGAAAAGAGCCTTAACTTATTATGTAAACTAAATTTTTGAATGCATTTTTGTTTTTCAATATCACATAAGCGCAACTTAAATTCTCTCAAAAATAAACCTTTACTATTAACATATTGTTGTAACCATATATAACCAAAACCAGTAGAAAAGAGTAAGTGTTTGACCTGTTGTGCCCAACAATTCTCATTACGGTTAACTTTTCTAAGTTGAAACTCATAACACTTAAAAATGAATCTGTCATGATCTAAAGTAATAATATGTAACCAAAATCTTATAACTGTAACTAAACAATCCAAAGAAAGTGGTAATCTACCTAACTCAGAAGTAACAGCGGCATTTGGTGCATTTTTTCCAACTTGCAATAAATATCTACAAAATTTAGTATGTGTTTTTTCTATAATGTTTGTGCTATCTGACATTCCCCAGATTTCGCTTCCATACGTTAAAATAGGAAGTATTTTCACATCAAAAATATGGTTCCATGTATTAATTGGAAGAAAAGATAAGTTACGATAAATAAATGATTTTAAGCAGAATAAACTTTGATTTGCTTTTTGTTGATTATGTTGCGTTGACTTGTTCCATGCACCATTTGAACTAAAAATAAAACCAAGATAATTATACGAATTAACAATTTTTAATTGAATATGTTTATACTTCCATTTTTCAATGTTCCTTAAATTGCGGCCATTTTTAAAAACCATAATTTTGGATTTTGTAGTGTTTACAGTAAGTTTCCAAGTATCACAATAAAGTTCAAGTTTATTTATTAATTTTTGGAGACCTTTCACCGTATCACTAACAAGCACTAAGTCATCTGCATAAAGAAGATGATTCATATGACAATCTCCAATTTGAATGAAATCGTTTACCTGATTAAGTATACCACTCAAATCATTAATGTAAATATTAAAGAGTAAAGACGACAACGGAGAACCTTGTTGTACTCCAATCGAACAATTAAAAGATGGACTAAGTTTGTTGCCAATTTTAACATGAGCAGATAAGTTTTGGTATAAGGAATTTATTATGTGTAACATTCTGCCTGAAACACCGATACATTTCAACTTATGTAGTAAAAGTGTATGATTTATAGAGTCAAAGGCACGTTTAAGATCAAACAAAACAAACAAAAATCCTACCCCGCTTTTTATCTAAGTATTTAGAGATGAGGGTATCTAAAATGAATATATTATCTGTCGTTCTATATCCCTTACGAAAGCCTGCTTGTTCCTCATGAATTAACTTTTTACTATTTGTAAATTGTGTTAACCTAGAATTAAGAATATGTAAAAATATTTTTCCTAGGATTGGAATTAAAGAAATACCTCTATAATTTTCAGGTTTGTTTTTATCTCCATTTTTTAAAATTGGAACGATTAAGCTTGTTGCCCATTGTTTGGGAAATTTTCCAACTAAAAATATGGCGTTAAAAAGAATTTTTAAAATATCAAAAATAATGTTGGGGGCGTTTAGCAAAAATTCAAAATTCATTCCATCAATGCCGAGAGCTTTTCCTCTATTTTGAGAATTAAATGCTTTTTTTATTTCATCCAACGTTATGTCGTGGTCTAAATTATTATCGTCTTCATTCTGTTGGCATTCTGTGATTTTTGACAACTCATCGCTACCAATAGCCTCATCGTTTTTAAATAGGTTCTTAAAATGAATATAACATTGATTAATAGAAAGTTTGCAAGATAATTTCTGTTTTGTCTTCAACTTCATCCAAAACGTTTTGCTATCCTTTGTATTGAGTGAATCGATAATTTGTTTGCGTATTCTTTTATGAAAGTTATTTTTTTTTGCATTTTAATAGCGATTTATATTGCTTTTTTATCTGAATATAATTATTTAAAAAAGGTTGAGTGCGCATAATTTTAAATCTCTTTAATGATTGTTTAACCTGCATTTTAAGGTTCTTACAATCTTTATCAAACCATTCGTTTCGTTTTGTAGAAGTTGAAGATTTACTTGTTTGTGTATACTTAATTCCTTTACATACGTATTCAAAAATTTTACATAAATGTGAAACTGCCTCATCAATTTTATTTTGAGAGATAGCATTCATAAAATCATTATCAATAGTTTCAATGATATCATGTTCCCATCTGACTTTGGATGCTTTAATGTAACTGTTGGACCATTTGAACGTACTCTGGGTAAACGTGTCATCTTCATTGACAATCAATTTGGTGTGTTCTTTGTCTTTGAATTGAATACTAAAGGCAATTGGCATATGATCCGATTCAACACGGTCATCAATTCTTAAATAAGATATTAGTTTAAAGTTGTTTGAGTTAGTAAGAAGGTAATCACATACACTTTTACCTTGTGAACTGATAAATGTAAAACCACTGGATGATTCTTTATCAATTCTACCATTTGTGATTCGCATACCAGTTTCTTTGCAAAATTCTAATATATCTTTACCGTAGCAATTTAGTATACAATCAGAATTCGTTCTACTTTCAATCCGGATGTTGTCTTCCAGATATAGATTATTGTTCCATGTGTCATTTTCGTCAGCGGATATGTAATCGTCCTCCGAACCAGTTCTACCATTAAAGTCGCCAACTACATATACTATGTCTGATATTTGGGAGCTGTAATGCAAATATTCGTTAGATAAAATGTCAAAAAAGTCAGTTGTCGCGTAACTGGATGTACTTGGTGGTCTATACAAAAAACCGATTACAACAGTGTCGGTTGGGGATAGAGTAATCCTTAACCAAATAATGTTATTCGATGCACTTGGCAGTTCTTCAACGACGAGATTTAATTTATAATATACCATTACGCCTCCACTATTTCTTCTATGTCGACTTGTTTTATCTGGTAATTTTGATATGCAAGTAAAACCTTTAATATTGTAATCGTTCCGATATTTATCCCATGTTTCACTAAAACAAATTATGTCAAATTTGTTAACATACTCAATAAAGTCAGAATCAGCGAATTTGTTATTAATACCGTTAATATTCCAAGAAATACAATCAATGTGTTTAGTGACTTTCAAAGATGGTTCAGATTGTTCTTCATTAGGACCACGGCCAAAACCCTATTTTGTGAGGTTTATGATTTTGTTGTCTTCTACGTTGAATGTATATACTTCGTCGCCTATAAACAGCTTATCATATCTGAGCCGAAAACGGTCGTTGTTTTTTATTGCTTGTTGTATCCTTGGTTGTAGGCCTTTTCTAATTTTACGGACTCTGAAAGTATAATCTTCACCCATGTTAATTTTTGATTTATTTCCAGTCATTTTCCTTTTGAGTGCTCTATTTTTGGACATTATTTAATATATAAATAAGATAGTTATGATTATTTGAATCAAATGCACATTTTAAGATCAATGAAAGAAACGTAAATTCGGCCATTCGGTCTTTTTTTGAAAAGATATTTGTTAATTATTGAATCTAAGATAAAAATATTATCCGTCGTTCTAAATTTTTTTCTGAATCCAGCTTGTTCTTGAAAAAAGAAATCTGTGTCTTCAACCGAATCGTTAAGTCTACAATTTAAAATATAAAAAAATATTTTTTCTTTTGCCGGGATTAGAGATCTGCCTCTGTAATTTTCTGGCAATTTGCGGTGGCCTTTTTAAATACTGGTACGATAAGACTAGTTGCCCATGTTTGTGGAAAGTTTCCATTTTGGAAAATTAACTTAAACAACTTAGCAATCAATACAATAACAAAATTTAGTGCATGAATAAAACAATCTATTAATAAACTATCGATTCCGTGTGATTTTTTTTTTTTTAGTTTTGATTGCATCTGTAAGTTCCTCGACGGTAAAATCATTGTTTAGTTTGTCAGTATGTATTTTGATTATTATCAATATTTAATTTAATTCATTTGCAATGATATCATTAGTGCCATCATGTTGGTATATTGATTAAAAATAAGTGTAAAATATAGAAGTCGATATATGGGGTAATAGTTAATATTTCAATTTAAACCAATATAGTTTGCTGGTACGTTCGTTCAGATTAGAGATAAGATCAGGTCTTTGTTTTTCTAAGTGATTACGTTTTTTGTTGATTGAAATTTATATTTATACTGGGTAACCTCTTCAGTCAAAGACTGGTCTCCCAGAGGGCCCAGTTGGTGATCAGTGGCTGTGATGTACTAATACACCGGGGTAACCCCCTACTCGTCTCGAAAGATGTACTAGGTTCTTTAAAGTGCACACGAGCTAGATGTGTACACTGGACCTACAGTTTATAGTCCTTATCCGAGAAGACTCGTTCTACCACCAGAACCATGGAGTGAGTGAGCCTCGAACCCCTGCCGATGTTATGGCTACGTAATTACGGTTCCACTGTCTTAACCGCTCGGCCACTCACTCACTCGTTAAAAATAATGTGTGTATATCTCTTTTTCGCATTTAAATATTTCCCAAGTGATATTAGGTCACGGTGATATCTAAACCCTCGTACACATTTTCTAATATAACGTTTAATTAAAGCAAATTTTTGTCATACCAGTTGATAATAGGCGAAGATAATATTGGATGCCATATAAAGCTTGTACAGAAATATTCAAATACAATATAAATATTATTTAAAAATATATTAGTGGCCGTGAGTTCTGATGTGGTAATGTTTTGTTAAGATCTGTAATAAAAGTTTGTTGCTATCTTGAGTTAAATGAAGGTAATAAATTGATGTTCCAAAAGTAACATTTTAGTTATTGATGGGTATTATTTATGTTGTCATTATCTAATGGGCTGTGGTAATATATTTTTAATATTAAATTATATTGGCATATGATCAGATTCAATACGGTCATTACCTAGTCTGTCAATAGAATTAAACGCGTCGGGCGATGTTAGTACATACTCACATATACGCTTTTGCCTTGGTGGCTTACAAAGGTAAATTCGTTTGAAGTGTCAAAGAATATCCTTCCATTGGTGATTTTTAAACCAGTTTCTCTGCAAAACTCAAGCATATCATTACCAAAACCATTCACAACCACATCGCAATTTGTTCTAATTAGAATTTTGTGATCAATATTATATAGTTCATTGTCCCATCCATGTGGGCATTCGTCACTTATAATAAGTTCTAGATTTTTCCCGGTCCTTTCATTGAAATTACCGACAATGTATGGTAGTTATTTTTGTAATTTGCTTATTCACGCGAGAGAATTTGGAGTATGTTTAAATTGTTATCAGCGTATGTTGAGCCGCTGGGTGGTCTATAAATAATTCCAATAACTGTATTTTTGTTTTGATCGTTTTTTATTTTGCACCAAACTATTTTATCTGAATCACATATTAATCGTTTCTGAAATGTTACTGAGGGAATCGTATTTATCTATTTTTACTTACAGTATAATATGTATAATGTGTGTAAAAATGATCATTACAACGTGTTTATACAAATAAAAAAAAGTGTTATTATTTGTGTGAATTTTACTTAGACGTTATCTTCAACCAATTTTTTTTACAAGCAGCCATTTTAAGTTCGAATGTATTGCCAAATACATCATGTATAATTAAATGTGTATTACAAGGCTAAAAATCACAATTAAAATAGTTACAAACAACAACTTAAAGATTCTAGGTCATCGTTGATTAAACGAGAAACAATTGTGACTGTGAAGAAGTTTTTTAAAAACATGAATGTAGTTATTAATTGCGAAGTCCGAAAATATTTTGTGGGAAAGTTTCCATCGCTCAAATTCCTCGGCGTATAAATGGTGATGTTAATCATTGTATCCATTCATTCAGGTAGCCTATAGGCAAGCAGTTTTATACGATAAAATGTGTAGTTTCTACTTTTTGAGGAATGAACAATTTCGCAACCAATCAGAGCTCAATGAATGAGTTGTCGACGTATGCCGACTTTTGTGTTAGAACATACGTATGTGATATACACCTACCGAAGGTTTACCAGTAGATGTAATTTATTTTGATTTCCAAAAAGCCTTCTATAAAGTTTCTCATGTAAGGTTGATGAAAACAGTTTAGGCTAATGGTATCATGGTATTGAAATTCCATTTGGCATGTGGATACAAAATTGGCTTAGTGATAGATCTCAAAGGGTTGTTGTGAATGGTAGGAAATCTGAGTGGGCCCCTGTTTATAGTGGTGTGCCTCAGGGTTTTTTTTTTTTTTTTTTTTTTTTTTAACCATATTTAATGAGGGTGATCCATCCAGCTATTAATTGTTGATAATTAGGGACCCTCAGAGGTTCACAAGACAAACATATACACAAAATGCTCTACATAAACAAAGTCTTATTACAAGTCTTTTGGAGTGGAGTAATTTGGTCCTTAGAAAAAATCCTGACATGTGATGGGACTTGAACCCAGGACCCTTAGAGTGCAGTGGTAACCAAGCATCATAACCACCAAGCCACAACTCCACTCCTCGGACCGGTGCTTTTTCTCATTTTTATTGATGACATAGATTTTTCCTTTGATTCTTCATTGTTGAAATTTGCTGATGATATTAAATTGTTTTGAAGTGTGCATTCCGAGGTCGATCCTTGAGTAATACAAAATGATATTGACAAGTTATCACTTTGAGCTAATGAGCTTTAATATTAGTATATGCAATGTCATGCACCTGGGATTTAATAATCCGAATCAATCTTATGAACTTGATGGGGTTATCCTAGATAAAGTAACAGAACAAAAAGACTTGGGAGTGATTATTGATAAATCTCTTAAGACTAGTAAACAATGTGTAGCAGCAGCCAAAACAGCAAAACGAGTATTAGGTACTATTAAAAGATCCATTAAATATAAATCAGTTGATATGAATAAATTGCTTTATATTGGATTAGTCAGGCCTCATCTCAAATTTGCAGTCCAGGCATGGTCTCCTCAACTAAGGAAGGACATTCTTTTATTAGAAAAAGTTCAGAGGAGAGCAACTAGGCTACCACCTACTGTAGTTTGCATGGCATGCCCTATGCAGATAGGTTAAAAGGTTTTAATTTAACAACCTTAGAAGAAAGACGATATAGAGAGGATATGATTCAAACATATAATTTTCTTTCTAACAAAGAGACTATTGATATTGATTTACTTTTTCAAAAGTCTGAATATACCGCCACTAGTGGCCATAAACATAAATTGAAAAAGAATAATGCTCAATTAAATTGCCGTAGTCATTTTTTTACCTAATGAGTCGTAAATTCATGGAATGCTCTCCTGCCAGTACAGTAGAAATTGACACAACCATACTATTTAAAAGACAATTTCAGAAGACGAGAGGGGCTAATAGAGGGCCACGACCGGCCCACCATCCTCTTGCACCACTCATTTAGAGTGGTGTACGGTGAGTTACGGTGAGTTACGGTGAGATGTACCGCGAAACGTAGATTTGATAACATTAGTGTTCAGATCAATGCTATTGTTCCATATTTCTATCTTAGGAAGATATTATAAAGAGTTTTTTAACAACATTTATAATTTCAACAATATATTTTCAATCAATTTCAATTCTTCGCGGTTAAGTAATTTCCGGGTTTACGATGAGTTCACCTTCCAGCAACATGATTTCAACTATTTTCTCTCTTTTATACACAAGGGAGCAGTTAAAATAATAGATTTGACCCTAAAGGTGACTGGAAACAGGCACTTTCCATCAACCAATACAGTGTCCCTTTGGAAGACGGAAGAAAAAAACAGATAGTAGGACTGGAGCTTAAGTTGGCTATAGTCATAGCCATTCTTTTTGATTTGTTTATTTTAGGAACGGACCGAGCGTGTGAAAGGTACAGTAGTTAAAAAATAAAAATTATACTGCAAATTAATAAAGATCAAATTAAATATACTGTTCGCCATAAAGAATCGGAATATATTGTGGGGAATAGTATTATACAATTACATAGGGAGATTTGATGATAAGACATTAATCGAGTGAAATCCCGAAAGCTGAGTTTTATTAAGTTAGCTGGCAGGAATAACTGTAGGCTATCTGTTGTCACAAGTGACATAAGTTTTGTATTTATTTTGCAAGTCATTCTTACTTTTCCTTTTGTTTTCATTATTTTAACCTTTCTTTTGTTTTAGGAGACTTTTGTTTGAAGCCAGTGGAGCAGAGTGTTTGTGTGCAGAGAAGGAGTGTGTGGAGGTTACTGATTGGAGGAGAGGTGTAAGAGTTGAGTTGGTGTGTGAGTTGCTGATTGGTTGAGAAGGATAAGGTGGTGGTATGTGTATAATTGAGGAAATTTTGAGGGAGATGAAAATTGAGAGGAGACAGAGAAGGAGGGCTATGTTATGTTGAAGCAGAAAGGAAGTAAAGTGATATATATGAAGTTAATAAAGTGTTGGTTGGAAAGAATTATGGTGATATAGAGCTGAAGCGGAAAGGAAATAAGGTGATATACATGAAGTTAATAAATTGTGAGTTGGAAGTAATACTATAAGGCAGTACAGAAAGACATCAAGAAACATTTTAACTTTATATTTCATTTATTTATGTCAGAAAATAGTTGCAGTTTGAGAAGAATTATAATTGGGAATACAAGCAGAACGGGAGCAGAGGCGTGGGAGTTGTTTAGTTGCAGAATCGTTTTAACTTTTATCTTTCGAATTTGTTTTTGTGTCAGCGTAGGAGAAAAGGCAAGAAGGAACGATATTGTGGACATTTATTATTGTTTAATTATTCATCTTGTGATATTATTGTATTTAGAGGGGGAGGTTTCTGGGATTTATTTTACAATAAGAAGATTGTTGATATTTTGTCTGGAAGAATTGGGAATTTGGGAAAGGGTATAAATTGTGTGGGGAATAGGGATACTGTATCATTGTTTGAGAATTGGTTGGGTTTTTGCTGTGGTATTTTTTGGGGGGTTTGGATTATAAAAGGAAGAATTATTTGTCAAAGATTATTATTAAATTTACTTTTTACATTTATATATGTGTACAGTTGTGGCTATTTACCGTTGTTTACCGGTGGTTACCAGATATTACATGTCCGAAAGAGCCGTAATTGCGGCTGTGTGACATCTGTGTCCGTTTGGAATCGAGATGTCTGCCCATGTTGCAACTCGTATAAATGTTTTCTTTCTTGAATAAGCACCTCCCTCAAATGAACTCCAGCTCCCCACCTCCGCCCTATAAATTCCCTACCAAACAATAAAGACTATATTTTAAAATGTTATTAATCATCTAAGACACTGTGAAACAGAATAGTTTAGTTTTACGAATAACAAGCATTTTCAATAATGGTAACCGACAGAAAAACATACAAGGAGAACATTCTCATTCCGAGAACCATCGTCTACACTTCCTAGAGGGGTAGGGGGGGGGGGGAGCGAAGCGAGCTCATTCTCTAGCTATATAAATTATGATTAACTAGATGGTACGCTCGCTTCGCTCGCGTACCATCTAGGTCGTGCCCACAGATGGTTCTCAAATACATAATAATTTCAGCGTTAAAAAACTGAAGATTTCAAATGTACAATAATGCAGGACAATAAGACACTGTGATTTATGTACTCGGCTAAAATTAGCACCCTGGGAATTACTTCCGAAAGAGAAACTTTTCGCAAAATGAGACCAATTGTTTAAGTCAAATTTAAACAAACTTTATTTGTGTTTTGTATGTAACATTATGGTTGAGGGATGGGGAAGAGGATGGGTGCAAAGAGGAACAATTTTTAAATATATTCTTTATCCATTTAGTAACGAAATATTAATTGTTTTCATGTTTTACAAATAATATACCACTAAACACAGTAAAACATTGCGATGTAATTGAAACTATCACCGTCCTAGTCGATTGAAATAGTACAGTACATGTAACGATACACTACGACGTATATAATATATATTATGTATATGATGTTAAACAATTTGTGAAAACCACCTCTCTATTTGGGGCAAAATCATAAATTCGATTTAATCGTTAATACATATTAAATTATCTAACTCAACTTAATTAGTAGGCCTAATGGTTTTCAATTGTTTCTAGAGCCAATTCATATTTAAGTTGGTTCCTACCCTACCCACCCGAAGTTGTTGTTGATCCTTCGTACCACCGTAGGCCTATCCTCTACTGGCTTTACAACGCTACTCATGCCAGTGAGGGAAGGGTGATGATGTGGGTGGTTCCCGGGGTGGTTTAAAGATTTGCACATAATATACGCCCGCGGCGACAGAAAACACTAGCTCATTATTATCCGTTAGAAAAAATCTAGGCCTATATCCAACCTCTGCAGCACAGATTGGGAAAAAAAATGGATCGAATTTCTGTTATGAGTATACAGCACTTGCCTTTACGACGACTGAGGGAATAGACATTTGTGGAACAGAGATTGGAATGTTCCATTCATCGCAAATCAATACATTTGTATAAACGTATATTAAATCTATCAAAATAGTATTTTTTTAAGAAAATTGGCCTGTCTTCAACATTATGATGCTGTACTCGAGCTGTTCAACCGGTTTTCAGCCATTAAAAACAATTATCGTACGAGAAGATAGGAAAATGCGAAGCATCCTCGTATTATCGTCTGCGGGTATTTTTCAAGACGGACATCCATTAGACAGTGTATACCACGATCGAAAAACATCCCTATTTGGGGCAAATCGTTGAACCTAAATTCGTTTTAATCGTCAATAACTAATTATCGAACTCAATTTAATTAGTAAAAAGGGTTACATCAGGCGGTTAAAATCAGTACCGAAAGTACGAACCAACTTTATATACCATCGAGTAATCATTCTAGAAATAACGCGCGATTTACCGAATTTTGCCCTTACGTAAATTTATATATAGACTAGATGGTGCCCACAGATGGTTCTCGAATACATAATAATTTCAGCGTTAAAGAATTGGCGATTTCAAATGTACGTACCGCAGGACAATAATACATGTCGTTTACAGGAACGAATAAATAGACACTGTGATTTATGTACACAACTAAAATTAGCACCCTGGGAATTACTTCCGAAAGAGAAACTTGTCACAAAATGAGACAATTGTTTAACATGTTTTACAAATAATATACCACTATACACAATAAAACATTGCGAATTAATACTTTGTTGAAACTATCACCGTCGATTGAAATAGTATAGTACATGTAACGATACATCACTACGACGTGTATAATATGTTTTTATAATTTAAAACAATTTGTGAAAACCACCTCTATTCGGGCAAAATCATAAATTCGATTTAATGGTCAATAAATATTAAATTATCTAACTAAACTTAATTAATAGGCATAATGGTTTTCAATTGTTTCTTAGAGCCAATTCATACTTAAGTTGGTTCCTACCCTACCCTCCAAAGTTGTTCTGCGTTTAGGGCACGTGATGTACCGTAGGCCCATCCTCTTCTGGTTTTACAACGCTACTCATGCCAGTGAGGGAAGGGTGAAACGTAAATTTGAAAACATTAGTTTCCAACTATTACGATATTGCTCCATTATTTCTATCTTAGAAAGATATTATAAAGGGTTTTGAAACCGAATTTGTGTCCATCGGTCGATTTTTAATGTGCGCGGTAGTTAGTAATCTCTGGGTTCACGATGAGTCAACGGGTTCACCTTGCAACTTCCTGGTTTCAACTAAGTTGGCTGTTGGTGGCGATAGCCATTTTAGTTTTTTTTTTAATTTTCGGACCACACGTGTGAAGGTCCAGTAGAATATTAAATATACGCCATAAAGCATCCGAGTGTATTGTGGAGAATAGTATATGCTTACGTACATAGGGAGAACTAAGACATTTTGTTTGAAATTCTGGTAGCTGAGTTATTGAGTAACCTGGTAAGAATAACTGTGGGCTATCTGTGTTCAATTAGGACCCTGAGATAATTCTGCCCATATTGCAAACCGTCTAAAACGTCTTCCTCATTCTTAGGACAAAACACGGCCCACGCAGTTGAAGTAGTATTCAACGGAGTGTGGATCATATGTTGTTTACGGGTAGAGGCTATGATTGACTGTGCGTATAAAATCTGTAGCTGCTGTAGTACAAGTAGCGGAATATAAAGCCAGGTATTGTTTACGTGTCCGGTATGAGGCGTGTGGACTTGAAATTTGCATTTAGTATAGATGTTAATACAGGTACTTATTTCCAAAAGTGTCTTTGATGAGAATAAAATAATGTAGATTAGTAAAAATGTTAACGATATTTATTCACTGACTGTTCACTTACTTTCGCAAATCAATCCTCCGTCGGTGATTTGGGGAAGACTGGTATTACAGTAGACTCGCAAATACAGTCTCTCTTCAACATTCTTCCATAGTTTAATCAGGGAAGAGTTAATTTAACTCTTCCCTGGTTTAATGTAGTATGATAGTAGAAAATAAAATAATAAGCAGTGTGGTCTTCAGGCAAGATAATCCACAGGTGTAGGCCTAGGATGTTTGCCTATCACTGGCATCTTACAGCCAAGGAGACTCCCAAACAACACGTCCACTCTGTGTGACTGACTGAATTGAACTAAACTAAATCATGTAATAATTATACCACTTTGGATTTTATTTACTTAGAATAATAATCGCATTTTTTTTTTATATATTTTTAATACAGTTATACTTGTATTAGAATTCATCGGACTTATATTTACAATTTACCAAGCATTTAATTTTCTTTTTTATCACTTTTCATATCAATTAGAGGATTTTTTATTATAAATGTTACAATATGATTAAAACAAAAAAAATAAAACATATCCCTCAAATAAGCACCTCCCTCAAAAGAACTCCGCCTCCCCAACTTGGCCCTATAATGGCCCTACCAAACAATAAACACTATACTACTATAATCATCTAAGACACTGTGAAACAGAGTAGGTTTAGTTTTACGAATGTTAAGTATTTTCAATAATGGTAACCGGAGATGTACAAGGAGAACGTCCTTTTTACCAGAGTCATTATCATTCAGAGATCCATCATCTACACTTCCTAACTAGAAGGGGAGCGAACGAAATGAGCTCACCCTCTAGTATCAGTAAGCTTTTTAACCATTTTGCATTAAAGACCTTTTCGTAATAGTATAGACACTCATCTACTATGTGAATTACTTATACTATGGATCGCTTCTCCTTCCCAAACATATTCTGATTTTATGGAAAAGTTTATGTTGCTTATTTATATTTCTATAGCTCCTCTAACGTTTAGTGTTATACAATGTATATACTTAAGTTTAGAGTTTACGATTTTTTATTTTATTTTTGTTCTGTTTATACGTTTATTAATATGGATGATATTTCCGAAATAAAAAGAAATTGAATTGAATTGAATGTAAATTCATAAAAGTAGAGTAAAGATATGGCAAGCCTCAGCTGTTTGAAGTATTCAAAATATTATATTATTATATGATTTTTTATTATATTATATATTGTATTGTAATGAATTATACGTTTTGCATTATATTACTTGGTTTTAGCATTATATTATATCTATTTCTAATATATTATTTTAAAAATTTAACAAATTATTGACTTTTTGTATTTTATTATTCGGTTTTGGCATTATATTATGAACATTTACTATTATATTATTAATAAAATACATTATACTATAATATAATTGTATTATATTAAACCCATTTACCGTACTTTATAACATACAACATTATTATATTATACGGATTCGTTAGTTATATTATTATTTTGTATGATGTTTATTATACGTCACGGCTGCTTATTTCACTTCTTCTAACTCTTTCTCTCCCTCCCCATGTTCACTAGCAATCAGCGGCAGAATCTGAATTGTGTGACTGTTGAAGAATAACTATACTACGTACTAGGCCTAGCCTATGCCTACTAGGGGATCTAGCCAAAAAATATATATCACAAGAATGAGTATTCCGCGATTTTTGCATGAGAAATTTGTAACAGAGAGCTCCAGAGAGTGATGCCCGCCCTCATAAGGGCGGATGTATACATACAAAAGATCTTATTATACTAAAGACGTGACATTACCCGCGTTTATCTTATTATACTAAAGATGTGACACTACCCGCGTTTACGCGTAACACTTTAGAAGCGTCAAATTATAGTGCGCCCCCTCGCTTAAACAAGTAACGAACTTTTGCGTGACGATCGCAGTATTCTTTAGGGATTGAGTTTTCGCGCCAAAGTTTGTATGACAATTATTAATTTACAGGTGTGCAAAATGGGCCCAGAACACACGACGCGTGGATTTGAGAAGGAAACCAAGTTCCTATTTACACCGTAATTGCCACTTGTGCAACATTCATTTCGAAGAATCTCAAATACTGATGGTCACAGGCAGACTAAATCAAGATTGCAATGAGAACTTATTTTCTATTGTCAGAGGGAGAGGGGGTCATTGCTATAACCAGATGGTAGATGAATTTAGAGCCTCCCTGAAGGAAGTTATGTTCAACAGGATGTTGTTCCGTTAGGGGAATTCGAATTGCCTAGAAGACACTGATCGACAGTACAGCTAAATGGAATTGATGCAATAATGATGGCCCAATCATCATCATCATCAACGCCACATCATGTTGCCGATCAAGAAGACAACGATGCCACCACTGACGACGACTGCCGCTTAGAAGACTTTGAGATGACTCTACTTATACTTTAGTATAATTATGTAGCCGGTTACGTCGTCAAGAAAGTAAGTGCGATATCTGTAGTAACAGTGCGATGCGAGAAACCAATCGAAAACTGGAAGACCCAAAGCAGTTCCTAACACATTTTAAGTCTTATATGCCCATCAACCAGTACCGACTTCGGAGGATTAATTATGCCTACTGACAATGTAGTTAATGTCCTATCTATTTGTGAAAAGATTTTTGTTTCTAACTTTAACAAATACTTACATACATAAAACATCATCAGAAAAATAAAGTTAAAAATCGCTACCATGTTACATAGATTTGGTATGAAGTTAATGTTTGTTCACCAGCAATTGAAACATTGCTAATTGAAACATAAGTAAACCTACGCATATTCTATGCTGTTAAATTCTTCAACAGAGACATAATCAGAAGAAGAAGAGTAACAAATTTACATTTCTGAGGTATGGTAAAGTTGTAGGAGGTCTGTACGCGCCCCGGTCTGTGCATTATCGGCTAGAAATGATGATCATAATGTCGTATGGTAGTTTCCCGATTAATCGTACGATCAAACGGTACTGGGTATGATCAACTAGCGTTCGTGTTTCCACCTAATCATCCATTCATAGAAGTACTGATGAAGATATCAATCTGTGGCGACAATAGAATGGACCCGAGACCTGGCTATCTTCAACTTTTAAATAATAGAAAGTTTAGAAAAGTTTTTGTTAGACTAGAAATGTACGTTGTATGTATATAGAAAAATGGTTGTAGTTTTCAAAATTACGTTGTATAAGTTTTCAAAATTACGTTGTATAAGTTGCGATGTGAAAACTGTTATTTGATCGTCAGTTGTCGTGTACATAAAGCAAAAACATAAATATAATAAAATAAAATAAAATAAAAATCGTTAGTAAAACTTTAAAAAAGAGTAAAAGATATAAGGAAGAAAAGCAAAGAGATCATGGAGCGGCTGTACCAGAATATACAACACTAAGTATTGTAAAGTTAAAACTAAAAAGTTAGGCGATCTTGTCAAAGGTCAAGCGCCTTCAGCCTGCCACGTTTCGATATTCAATATTGAACTTGACCTTGTGAGGTAAATTCCCGATTGATCGTAATCAAAACGGTACTGGGTATGGTCTACTAGATTTTCTGCTCCCAACCAGTACATCCATTCATAGAAGCCTTAATGAAGTAAGCCTACCTGGTGGTGGCCATAGAACGGTCCCGAGATAACGACTATACTTCGGCTTTAGTCGATAGAAGATTGAATAAATTGTTAGATAGAGATAGAGTATACGATGTTATGATTATTATGTGTAGATATGTGATTTGTTCTTTTTATTCCAATGATGTTATGTATTTAATACATTTGTTATATCAATTAATTAAATTATCGTAGGCCTAGATTGCAAATTATGCGATGAATATTATTTAATAAATTTTTGATATATTATTATTATTATATTAATAAAAAAGATATTTGTTAGTATAAATTAAAAAATATAGATATAAGGAAGAAAAGCAAAGAGATTATGGAGCGGCTGTAGCAGAATATACAACACTAAGTATTGTAAAGTTAATATTATATTAAAAATTTAGGCGATCTTGTCAAAGGTCAAGCGCCTTCAGCCTGCCACGTTTCGATATTCAATATTGAATATCGAAACGTGGCAGGCTGAAGGCGCTTGACCTTTGACAAGATCGCCTAAATTTTTAGTTTTTAACTTTACAATACTTAGTGTTGTATATTCTTGTACAGCCGCTCCATGATCTCTTTGCTTTTCTTCCTTATATCTTTACTCTTTTTAAAAGTTTTACTAATGATTTTTATTTTATTTTATTATAGGCTATTTATATTTTTGCTTTATGTACACGACAACTAACGATCAAATAACAGTTTTTCACATCGCAACTTATACAACGTAATTTTGAAAACTACAACCATTTTTTTCTATATACATACAACGTACATTTCTATTTTAACAAAAACATTTTTCTAAACTTTCTATTATTTAAAAGTCGAAAATAGCCAGGTCTCGGGTCCATTCTATTGTCACCACAGATTGATATCTTCATCAGTACTTCTATGAATGGATGATTAGGTGGGAACACGAACGCTAGTTGATCATACCCAGTACCGTTTTGATCGTACGATTAATCGGGAAACCACCTCACGACATTACGACGGTCTGGTATGATGAATAATTGTAAATATGATGATTTTATTTCAATGTTTCTACATTTTTTATATTTCCTCTCGGTGGCCCGTGCATCATTTCGCAATAGTTATTGAGTTAATTTTAAACTGACACTACTATAACATAACTAATTGTTATCTCATGTTTTAAATAAATTATAATAATAAATGAATGTCATGGCGAATGATGGGTACATGTATGCCTAGTATGAATTGTCTCAGAATTGACTATCATAATGTGTTTCATCATGGCTGTAGGCTTACCTATGATTGTTTATAAAATATATTCCGAAAAATTACTGCACTAAAATAGTCGAAGTACAGTAGTGATTTTAAAAAGTGACTTCTTGTTCTTTTTTAATTGTTTATAACACACTCTTTGGCTAATATATTTTCCTAATCTGCACTGTTTTGCTGCTGGATGAAAAAGAAGAACACATCAAGAACAAAAACGGAATATTATGCGCTTAGTGTTAATACCAGAGGGACCGACTCGCATAAATAAGTAGTATAGTGATGTGAGTGATGATTACTCCTAGATGATGATTTTGAGGATGATGATAAACATTCAATAATAACAACAATATTCAGTAATTAAAACAAATAGAGATATACAAAGTACAGGAAATAAGTCTATCATTATAATTTAATCGCACACTACCGCAATTATTGTGATGAAAAAAGTTACAAGTTACAATACAGTAGACATATCTGATCCATAAATCTACTTGTTTGAGCGAGAGGGCGCCCTATAAAATGAGCTCCATGTGTGTTACATGAATTGCACGTAAAATTTCGAGAGTGTCCCATCTTTAGTATAATAAGATCTTTGATACATACTAAATAAGACTTGATTTAATAGATATTATACATGTCACATTAAATAGAATTATGATAATATATTTTACAATTGTAAACTATTTTATAATACATATTTATTAACAAACTAGTGTACATTCACTTTTACAGACAATTATTTACTAACATGCTAAATTAGTTCACAAAAAAGGCCTAACACAGCAACACAAAAAATCAACGAATCGTTACTCAGCACACGGCCTATTCTTTACCATTGCCGCGTACTACTCTACGCCCGGTAAATTAAGTATAATTGTTTTTATGATATAAATTAGTATAAAATACATGTTATTAATAAGATAAAATGTTAAATTTCATTAACAGTTATTTGTTTTACCAGAAACAATTTATATATAGGAATATTTTTAAACTATCCTTTTTGAAAACGCGTAAACACCAACACGCCCGGTTACGCATTCGTAGCGCCCGGTTGCTAAAGTGAACTGTTTATACGGCAGTTTTTACTAAATAAATTGCATAAAACGAACAATTAAATATCCAAACAGCATTTAACATGATGTTAGCATGTAGTTGATAACATTTTTTATCATGAAAATACTACCGGTGGTCCAGCCTTTGATTAGTGAAACCGTCACAAAAAGTTGTATACATACCAGACACATCCTCACTTATGGCGGCGCCCTACTACATGGACAATATTACTGTTACATGGAAAATCGCGGATTACTCATTCTTGTGATATAATTATATTCTTTGATCTAGCCTAGACGTAGCTAGTTAGACAGTGACCAAGGACCACCGGACAGCTACAACTAATACTACAATACAATAATACTACTACAATAACTACTACAACTGCTACTACTTATGCTGGCGCTACTGCAGTTTCGCACCACACCGTTATATCTTCGATTTCTTACCTAAACTTTCGTTTTTTACACTCACAACATAATATTATGTAACATGTTTATACGATTCGACCACTTACTAAGTAATTTTTTTTAAATAACAATACTTTTCAAAACATTTTAAACAATACTGAACCCGCTGTCAACACACTGCGAAATGTTCGCCATCTTATATTTATCACTCAATTGCCAGAATTTATGCTTCTTTTTACCCAAAAAATTGTATAAACTATAGAGGGCAGTGTTATAAAATCCGATTACACATATAGGCCTAGGCCTATTTAGTTTTGAAAAGCAAGAAATGTTTTCAGCTGTCGACGAAATAATAAAGGTTAAATTAATATTTCATTATTAGTATTATTATTCATATTAATGGTTCCTATCAATGTTTTATGTACGGACTCATATCGTCGCCGTTTTGATATGGATGTACAACAGCTGGTTCTTTATAAAAACCACTCTTTTTAAACATAAAAACAGAAAATAAAACATACATTGATTTCTGGCAATTTTCTGATTCTAAAATGGCCACAGTTCGATCGAAGTATTCGCGAAAAAAGAAGCTGTTTTGAAATGCATTTTTTGTTATGATAAAGGTAATTAACGGTGGCTAAATCATGGGAACATGTTACATAATGGCCCAAAATTGTATGATGTGGGTGTGAGAAAAAAATTAAGCGAGAAATCAAAGATATCACAGTGTGGTGCAAAACTGCAGTAGCGGCCTTATGCTTAGCTAGTAGAGTACTAGGTAGCTACTACTACTACTACTGACCTATTGCATCGATTTATTTATTTGCTCGTTATACAATTGTTTTTAAGTATCTACTCAAGTGTGCAATTACTACTGTACATTTGTTTTTGTCTTGTTTTTTTTTTTTTCAATGTAAGTTAATTATGTTTTTATTAAGTTTTATCATCATTTACCTTTTATATGTTGTTGTTTATATTTGTATGGACGCACCACCGAAAGGTGTGTGCCACTGATTCGAAAGTGAGTACCAATAAATACTGAATACTGATACTAGGCTCTAGGGCGTATGTATGATGTTAACTACTAGCTAGGCCTAGGCCTACTAGTAGTACTAGGCTAGGCCTAGACTTAAGTTGTAGTAGGCTAGGGCCGGGCCTGCTGCCTTCGGCTAGGCTACTACTACTACTACTACTACCAGGCAGCCAACCCATTATAGGTACGAGTAAGCCAACATTTTGGATATAAGTAAACCAAAATGTGGGTACGAGTGAGTTGGCATGGCATGGGTACGGATTGACCTGTACTGTATCCTTCTAGCTAATCGTACTAGGCCTCAAGTAAGTCTACGCTACCAGTCCGGCTAAAATATGGTCTATTTTGTTTTATAGCTTTATTGATAGCTGGGTTCAAATCTGGGTTGGGACGACTTTTTCTCATTCTAAAACATATTTTCTTATCATAATAAAATAATATATGAATTTATTTGTAATATTGTAATGTATACATAATATAAGATTAGTAATTGCCATTGCAATTATTATTATTAATTATATATTATACGTTTACCCCTTAATTATACGACTATAGTATAATTTCCTTGTTATATTTTACAATATTTTCTTCATAATTCTACAATTTTGTCTTTCACAGCACAAATTTATCATACTGAATCATCAGACACCAAGTCTCATAAATCTCTACTGTATTTGTCCAAGCTACTCCAGCTAATGGTATTGCCTTGAGGCTAAACTACACGGTATACTGGCACTACCATCATTCCTGGCTCGTCAACCTGGACCATATAAGCACAGTTTCAGTTTCAGTTTATTTACCATTTCAATTTCTGAACATAAGAGATGAACAACTTATATGGAAGGATAACCGTAAGAGCGAAGCTCGTTTACCGGTCACCCGTTAGTGCAGTGACATTACAGACAACACAGGACAAAGGTGCAATACATAACAAGACATGTGAACACTTGTGTTTGCAACCCCTTGGATAAAATAATATATTAATTTTATATAAAGGAGAAAGTTAGATATTATAATATTTCTTTTTGATCATACAATGATGATGATTTTTAAATTACTTCTTAAGAAGTCATACTACTGATTCAAAATAGTGACTTACACCCTTTGGTCAAGGCTTTATTTGCTCTTATGCTTATTTCCTCCAACATACAGAGTACATAGGACTTTTTGTATTCATAACTGTTGAATTGCCTCCCAATACATAGTACCTATTGGTATTATATCTAAAAATACAAAGGTGGCTAACACAGATAGGTTTCTCATATATACAGTACTCTCTTATAAATAGATGTATCTCTCCAAACTACTCCCAACTACCTAATCTAATTATTACAGTCATTAAAGTACATTATTACAGAGATTTTTTTTTTTCAGAAATCTAAGTTATGTGTATAGAAACAGTACTCGTATTAAAAACTAAGCAGGTTTTAGATAGATAGGTATTTTTTTATTAGATAGGTATTGTAATAATTTTTAAATTTAAAAATGTTAAAAAAAATATGAATATATGTTTATACATACATTATAAAATATATTAACTACTATTTTAGTAATGCATACACAAGTACAGAATATCAGAAATCAATGAATCATGTGTCTAAAGGTGGCATTATTAGGCTAATTTGCTTTGAGAAAAACATTGATGCCATTGGCCTATACAAAAAATCAAGGCAATTAGACAAAATATTTATATTAACAATTAATACTAATATTGGTAGGCATAAAATAAGTGTATATAAACTTTCATTAAATAATAACAGTATAGGGCCTTACCAATTTATTTAATACATAATATATGAACTATATTACACAAAAGAAATATAAATGCATTTATAAGGACATAATGATTATCAAAACTAGTCAATATAATTAAATTTTAAACTCATTACCAGCATTATAAATAAAATTTAAAAAAGATGAGAATGTAAGTGAATATCAGATTCATAGTCCTCATTATACACAATGATTTTCTACTATTACATATTAAAATATAAAACAAACATATAGCCTTTAATGAATTTACATGGAGGTCTATTCAAATAAATTTAAATAAAAGGGTCATAATATGTCTTCGTCTCCAGTTGTTGCAAAGAAGTTAGGATTCCATTCATTTCAACAATAAAAAATTTTCAAAATATCCTGCCAGTTTGCGTTCAAGAGTACAACCTGCTTAGTTTTTAATACGAGTAAGCTTTCTATACACATAACTTCGATTTCTGCAAAAAAAAAAAAAATCTCTGTAATAATGTACTTTAATTACTGTAATAATTTAGGTATAGATTATGTTGACCGGGCCAGTGAGAAGGCGTTCGACTGTACTACCATAAGTCCTCTAGGTGTATACAACTTACTTCTTGTCTACAAGTGTATAGTAGTATGCTAATACTGTAGTACTATTATTAGATTAGGGAGTAGACTGGAGAGATACATCTATTTATAAGAGAGTACTGTATATGGAACTATCTGTGTTAGCCGCCTTTTTATTTTTAGATATAATACCAATAGGTACTATGTATTGGGAGTGCAATTCAACAGTTATGAATACAAAAAGTCCTATGTACTTTCTTACTCCATGGTACTCTGTATGTTGGAGGAAATAAGCATAAGAGCAAAAAAAGCCTTGACCAAAGGGTGTAAGTCACTATGTTGAATCAGTAGTATGACTTCTTAAGAAGTAATTAAAAAATTATCATTGTATGATCAAAAAGAAATATTATAATATCTAACTTTCTCATTTATATAAATATATTATTTTATCCAAGGGATGGCAAACACAAGTGTTCACATGTCTTGTTATGTATTGCTGTCCTGTGTTGTCTGTAATGTCACTGCACTAACGGGTGACCGGTAAACGAGCTTCGCTCTTACGGTTATCTCTCCATATAAGTTGTTCATCTCTTATGTTCAGAAATTGAAATGGTAAATAAACTGAAACTGAAACTGTGCTTATGTGGTCCAGGTTGACGAGCCAGGAATGATGGTAGTCCCAGTATACCGTGTAGTTTAGCCTCAAGGCATGAGGCCATGTAGCTGGAGTAGCTTGGACAAATACAGTAGAGATTTATGAGACTTGGTGTGTGATGATTCAGTATGATAAATTTGTGCTGTGAAAGACAAAATTGTAGAATTATGAAGAAAATATTGTAAAATATAACAAGGAGATTATACTATAGTATAATTAAGGGGTAACCGTATAATATAAAATTAATAATAATAAATGCAATGGCTATTACTAATCTTATATTATGTATACATTACAATATTACAAATAAATTCATATATTATTTTATTATGATAAAGAAATCTGTTTTAGAATGAGAAAAAGTCGTCCCAACCCAGATTTGAACCCAGCTATCAATAAAGCTATAAAACAAAATAGACCATATTGTAGCCGGACTGGGTAGCGTAGACTTACTAGAGGCCTAGGCCTAGTACGATTAGCTAGAAGGATACAGGTCAATCCGTACCCGTGCCATGCCAACTCGCTCGTACCTAAATTTTGGTTTACTTGTATCCAACATTTTGGCTTACTCGTACCCATCATGGGCTGGCTGGCTGCCTGGTAGTAGTAGTAGTAGTAGTAGTAGTAGCCTAGCCAAAGGCAGCAGTCCCGGCCCTAGCCTACTACAACTTAAGTCTAGGCCTAGCCTAGTACTACTAGTAGGCCTAGAAGCCTAGTAGTTGACATCATACATACGCCCTAGAGAGCCTAGGCCTAGTAGTAGCTACCTAGTACTCTACTAGCTAGGCCTAAGTAGTAGCAGTTGTAGTAGTTATTGTAGTAGTATTATTGTAATCCCCTAGCAGGCCTAGTAGTATAGTTATTCCAGGGAGTTGTTACTAATAACAACTCCCTGGTTATTCTTCAACAGTCACACAATTCAGATTCTGCCGCTGATTGCTATTGAACAGGGGGAGGGAGAGAAAGAGTTAGAAGAAGTGAAATAAGCCGTGACGTATAATAAACATCATACAAAATAATAATCTAACTAACGAATCCGTATAATATAATAATGTTGTATGTTATAAAGTACGGTAAATGGGTTTAATAGAATACAATTATATTATAATATAATGTATTTTATTAAAGATGTATTGTCCCTTGAAACACAAAAAATGAAAAAAATAAATATTCTAAATTTAAATTGGCCATATCAAAGTAATATTAAAGTTATTCACTTTAAGTCGAAAATTCAAGCCAAAAACAACAGTTTACGTAATTAACAGGTAAATTAATTAGATTACATTTCGTCTGAGAAATCGTCGCAAGCGAAAGTAAACAAATATTTCAAACCATGAGTATGCATTATGCATCTATATATAAATTTACGTAAGGGCAAAATTCGGT
This sequence comes from Antedon mediterranea, assembly GCF_964355755.1. Lineage (NCBI taxonomy): Eukaryota > Metazoa > Echinodermata > Crinoidea > Comatulida > Antedonidae > Antedon > Antedon mediterranea. The sequence continues at coordinate 33,128,317 of NC_092670.1, read as the reverse complement.
AAATCTCGGTTTATTTCTAGAATTTTTACTCGATGGTATATAAAGTTGGTTCATACTTTAGGTACTAATTTTAACCATCTGATGTAACCCTGTTTACTAATTAAATTGAGTTAGGTAATTAGTTATTGACGATTAAAACGAATTTAGGTTCAACGATTTGCCCCAAATAGGGGTGTTTTCCGATCGTGGTATACACTGTCTAATGGATGTCCATCTTGAAAAATACCCGCCACAAAAAAACGAGGAGGCTTCGCATTTTCCTATCTCCTCCTACGATAATTGTTTTTAATAGCTGAAAACTGGTTGAACAGCTAGAGTACAGCATCATAATGTTGAAGACAGGCCGATTTTCTTTAAAAAATACTATTTTGATAGATTTAATATACGATTATACAAATGTATTGATTTGCGATGAATGGAACATTCCAATCTCTGTTTCACAAGTGTCTATTCCCTCAGGCGTCGTAAAGGCAAGTACAGTACTGTATACTCGAAATTCGATCCAATTTTGTTTTCAATCTGTGCTGCAGAGGTTGGATATATTTTTTTTTTAAACGGATAATGAGCTAGCGTTTTCACTCGCCGTATATTATGTACAAATCTTTATTATTGCAGTTAACCCACCCACATCATCACCTTTCCCTCACTGGCATGAGTAGCGTTGTAAAACCAGTAGAGAATAGGCCTACGGTACATCACATGCCCTAAACGCAGAACAACTTTGGTGGGTAGGGTAGGAACCAACTTAAGTATGAATTGGCTCTAAGAAACAATTGAAAACCATTAGGCCTACTAATTAAGTTGAGTTAGATAATTTAATATTTATTGACGATTAAATCGAATTTATGATTTTCTCCGAATAGAGGTGGTTTTCACAAATTGCTTTACATTATATAAACATATACACGTGGTAGTGATTGTTACAGCTTGAGTACGACGCATTTGGCGTCCCATACTTTATTTAAATTGCCTTGCTTCTCATGTTACCGAGGTTACTGTGTTGTTTTCTCCGAAAAGTGAGCAGTCATCTTCACCATGTTTTATTCCAAAAGGCATAGTCACAGATAGATGTATGTTTTTATATGCTTTTAATTATTATCATACATTTAATTAATAACTTAGGAATCATATGACGTAAGATTTAGTATTTGTAACTTTATAGTTTTCTTTATTTTGTAAGTTTAAGTTTCGATCATCCTTGATTGTTACCATCCATTGTGTGCAGCATTATGCTAGCCTAAAAGATGCGATTAGCGCTGTTCGCCTGACTATATAGATTAGTTGGAAGCTTTTAATTATATTATAACTTTATATATTATGATTGACATTCATCGTATTCTGTGGTAGATTTACCTACGATATTGTAGTTTATGTGATCAACATTTTAGTAGTTCATGTGTAGTTAGATTAGCTATGTAATTGGAAACTTATATTTCAATATAGAATTCTTCATGGATAGACCATGTGAGTTATCACGGCGTGCAGAATTATGTTTGTTACGCTTGACTGAGCACAAGTAGTGCGCAGCTGCAGAATAGGCCAATAAGATTGTTTATATGTTATATAAAGGAATTGACTATAGAAATCTTCAGTATGTACAATACAGTGCTTAATTAGTATTTGATGTTAATTCTTGTTTATTTTTTCTATTAAATTTCAGTTAAAACCGTTTGACACAATAACGCGTTACAAGTTTCTGTTATTTGCCTTTTACACGTGACTGGAGGTCACAGTGATGTATCGTTACATGTGCTGTACTATTTCAATCGACTAGGACGGTGATAGTTCCAACAAAGTATTACATCGCAATGTTTTACTGTGTTTAGTGGTATATTATTTGTAAAACATGAAAGCAATTAATATTTCGTTACTAAATGGATAAAGAATATATTTTGACTTAAACAATTATTGGTCTTATTTTGTGACAAGTTTCTCTTTCGGAAGTAATAGGGTGCTAATTTTAGTTGAGTACATAAATCACAGTGTCTATTTATTCGTTCCTGTAAACGACATGTATTATTGTCCTGCGGTACGTACATTTGAAATCGCCAGTTTTTTAACGCTGAAATTATTATGTATTCGAGAACCATCTGTGGGCACGACCTAGATGGTACGCGAGCGAAGCGAGCCTACCATCTAGTGATGATAATTAGGATTGTTTACAACTCATCACGTTTGAGAAGGTGTTTTCACACAGATCGCGAGGAAGTTTATGATTATGCATACAGAGTAGCCAAACAAGCGCATTGCATTATGGGATATGTTTTGATTGAAAACTTTGACTGGAAGTCAAAGTTATTTTTTGAACAAAAAAAACATCTGTATTTCGGTTAAATTATTTTTTTTTTTACTAATTTTTGGTGAAAGTTAATAACTATTATGATACTTCAAAATGACCCACTTTTTTTCGAAATTAAAAAAAAAAATATTTTGGAATTATAGTCAAAGGGACAATACATCTTTAATAATATAATAGTAAATGTTCATAATATAATGCCAAAACCGAATAATATAATACAAAAAGTCAATAATTTGTTATATTTGTAACATAATATATTTTAAATAGATATAATATAATGCTAAAACCAAGTAATATAATGCAAAACGTATAATTCATTACAATGCAATTTATAATATAATAAAAAAATGATATAATAATATAATATTTTGAATACTTCAGACAGCTGAGGCTTGCCATATAAAGAGCTTAACAAGGAAATTACAATATTTATAATACATATTATTAAGATTTCTCTTTCTTAATCTTCTTTTTTCAATACACTTTGTTTTTTCTTCTGTCGTCTTGACTTCATTTTCGGACTCTTTCTTCAGAGCTCTCGTTGTTTTTTGGTTTGTGCAAACACTTTTTTGCATACTTTTTTAGAGTAGTCAGTTATTTTATTAAACAAAAAAACGTCTGTATTTCAGTTAAATGATTTTTTTTTTCGACTAATTTTCGGTGAAAGTTAATAACTATTATGATACTTTAAAATGACCCACTTTTTTTCACAATCTTTTTTTTCATATATTTTTTTTTGTGGGGGGGGGGGGGGGAATTAGTAAAGGGGACAATACATTTGTAAGTAAAATCATACTGCCCTCCATATTTGACATGTATTTTTGTAATTGCTCAAGTATATAATTCATTTTGAATCTACAGTTTTCAAACCATAAATGAATCTAGTAGTAATTAATACTATTTGGAATTGACAAGCTAATATTGTAAGCGATATATTATACTTTGTTACATGTCAGTTTTCCTGTGCTAATTATAAGTAGTTTATTAATACAACGATGTGAGGTAATATGATAGTAGCTTTTAAAACATGATACAAAATAATATTATTCTATAGTACATTTGATATAACAATATCAGATGTCATGACACGTCTAATTTTATCCTTGGCATTTCGTTAGTTTATTCTCGTATTGATTATTTAGTGCACAAAAAAATTCCAATCAGTGGAATAAGTTCAGTGATATTTTTGCTTGTATATACACCGATTATAGTATTTGGTGTCAAAATGATACCAAAAAAACGTATTTTACTGTCAATTTTAGTTGGTACATACTACGTCATTGGTGATGCTGGTGAGTTTGAAAATATTTCTACTTTAGTATAGCAGTATTTTTTTTTGTACCATAATTATTACCCGGAAGTATCGTTGCTAGCCAACCAAGAAGTGCGTTCGATAAACTATATAAATCTGTATTTCTATCAAACTATGTATCTTAGCTTGATTTTTAAAAACTTAAAATGGAGTTGAAGAATACGTAAATTATTAAAAACAAATATTTAGTGCTCTTTTGAAATGTTAGTTTCTTTTTATTGAAAGTTATTATGTTTTAAAATGACTATTCAATAAGCCTATTCAAAACCATCGGTGTCAGGAAGGTTTAACGCTTTTTTGGTTGGCTAGCAACCACGCAGCGCTACCTATCGTCTACACATCGATGTCAGCACCGCAGTACTCTATATCCAACATTTTACATACTCAAAATTAACTAGTCGTAAGATAAGTTCGGATGTTGTTACAGAACCATGACTTAAACCCATGGCTCTGTTATTCAAAACATGTTAACCAAGACCAATAAACATTGAAATTGATTGATTGAAATTTATATTTATACTGGGTAACCTCTTCAGCAGTCAAAGACTGGTCTCCCAGAGGGCCCAGTTGGTGATCAGTGGCTGTGATGTACTAATACACCTGGGTAACCCCCTACTTGTCTCGAAAGATGTACTAGGTTCTTTAAAGTGCACACGAGCTAGACGTGTACACTGGACCTACGGTTTATAGTCCTTATCCGAGAAGACTCGTTATACCACCAGAACCATGGAGTGAGTGAGCCTCGAACCCCTGCCGATGTTATGGCTACGTAATTACGGTTCCACTGTCTTAACCGCTCGGTCATTCACTCATCGTACATTTGCGTGCTAATTGTAGTGATTAGTTACACGTGTATATGTATGATTTAATATAACCTGACGCTAATTGTCTCTTTGGCGGCAGTCAGTACAATAGAAGGCAGTGTGTAACGTTGTTTTAAATAACTAGCAGTTCGGTCTACTACAATGACGATTGATGTCGACGTGTAATCCATGTTTCTGTCTGTTATCACGCCAAAATTGATCCGGCCAAAATCGGTCCGGCCGGATCAGTTTTTGCCGCCAAAACTGGTCCGGCCGGATCGATTTTGGCGTTGAACAGCCGCTAAAACCGGTCCGGCTAGGCCAAAACTGGTCCGGCCTTTAAAATCGCTTATTTATTCTTTAAAATGTGTTAAGAAGCCTGCAAACAGTTCAAATGGTTAAAGTAAACTAAGCTTAAAGTAAATATACTAAATATTACCGTACAAACGAAAAGAAATTATCGAAACACTAATTAAAGAGACTCTAATCGGATTTTGGGATATTCTATTGTTCAGTTTGTTTAAAACTAATAGCGCCCTCTAGTAACGCAATGAAATTTATAATAATATCCTTCCATAACACAATCTTTTACTTTTCGCTTAAATGTATTGAATGTATTTTTATAACCTAGTGTTTATATACTTTTTAATGTAATAATATTTTATAAATGGTTGCATTTGATTTTGTATTAAGATAAGTCTATATTTATTTTATTTTGTTGCACATCTCTTGAGAATTGTGCCTCTGTTATATAAAGAGAAACAATAACATTATTATTATTATTAGTAATTTTATATTATGTCTAAGAAGATCTTAGATATTATGTACAAACTGAATACGTCTTGGGCGTATTTAATAATGATTAATAATAAAATATAGAACGTTAATTATTATTAGTATAATTATTTTAGGTTGTTGTCATTACTGCTATCAGTATTTTTTTTTTCCTTTGTAAGAAATTATACCTGCCTTATTTTTTCCCAGTCCACATTTTGGGACACAAGTGGCCACCAAGTGCCTCTTATTATTAATAGTATAAAACAACAACGATAATAACAATCGATATGGGTAGCAATACTAAGATCAAAAATCGACAAACGACACCACAGTGGAACGACCGGTTCCCACATTCAAGAATTTGGCTATACGACGAATGATGAACACGAGTTTCGTAATAGTCTTAGCGAAAAAATAAATTAAACGTGAACACACTATCGTCACTAATCACATTGGAACCGTAACAAAATCGGCAACTTGTAATTTTGGAGGGAATATTTTTTATTTCAATCTTTGTTTTGAATGGCTTTTATCTTTGTGAACGTTGACATAATGGCATAATTATTCGGAATTATGGAAGCCGTGAAACAGATGATATGTCGCAGGAAACGACCGATTTATAACCAAAATTTGCAGAACGCTGATGCCTATATCGTTCGTTCTTTTTACTTCTTGTCAAATCATAATTTGAATATATTCTGCCAAATTTGGCCCGGGAAATATTTTAAGAGCTGGAATTAGTTTCCAGATCGACGCATAGTGCGCCTTAAGAACAAACTTGCGTGTCATCACAAGTGGGAACCGACGTGTTCAACACCGAGTATACTGTATATAAAATGTATTTTTTTGCATTATCATGTAGATTATAGGCCTACTGTACTTTTCTACACGAAATAGATGGCGCACAGAGTGTCTTGGCGAAACTTAACTATATTAACGACACAATCTAGCTATTTTTAAATGCGAAATAATTTTGAAAAAACCTAAAGTTTTAGGAGGGACATTTGTTGATGCATTGAGGATGTATTTTCCCCTGAAAAATGGTAATGTTCCATAATAGTTATTCACTTTGACCAAAAATGGATCAAAACAATTTTGTTTTCCTGAAAAAAACGTACCAACAGCCAATGGGCTTTTGGTTTAATATAACCGTTTGTTTTTTATTTTTATAAATATAAGTGAAAACATTTTTTTTTCTTTTTTTTTGGCGGAAAGGAAGGCTCAGTAGTCCTCATAAATTAAAAAAACAATAAAAGTATTCTTTTATATCGTGCTCGTCTAAATTCGTGTCAAATTCATTTACTATCGTATCGGCTGAAACCATGAGTATTTCTGAAATCTAAATTTTGTAATATGTATGCAGACAAAGAATAACTAAAATTTAAATCCTCACTTTGAAGAATAAATAGGTGATCATTTTATAATTTTACTGACATTTCATTTTAAAACAGATGCATGCAGTTACGTTAAAATACGATCGCGCAAAACGTTGATGTGTCATCCTATGAGCTGATGCATAGGCTACGCTTATTATAGTGCTGAGTTGTGTATGTTTCATATACAATATACAGTATTTACTATATACAATGTAGCATAGGTGAAATTACGAAACACACATCATTGGTATGACGACGTTATCATAATCAAACACGAAGATGACAAATTCAAAATCGATTAAAATGGAATATTCAACAAACAATATTATATGAGAACCCTCTTTTTTAAACCCTTCAGTGCAAATTCTAAACCGATCGGTGATATACTGAAAATGTATTAATTTGGAACGATAACATTCATTTATTCATTCATTTTATTGTTCCACATAAGATATGACAAGACAAGACAAAGAAAACAATTTTAAAAACCTGGTTAATTATTTGTTTATGTGTGGAAACTCAATAAGCCAAATACATCACATTGTACATGGTAACGTAAATTGCTTTCTAAAAAAAACGAACAAAAAAGCCATTCAGATTTGATTGAATATAAATAGAAGGAAAAGTAAGAAATAAATTCCATAGTAACAAACTTATTAACTATCTAAAGAATAGATGGATTAAGAACTGTTTGTATTTTTTTTAAAACGAAAGTAATGTTCGTGATAATCTAATGTTTAAAGTTAAATTATTCGATAAAAATGGTCAGTTAAAAATGAAAGAATTTTTCCTGAGGGCTATAGTGTACTTTTCATAAATAAAATGTTTCCGGGTAGATGACCTCGTCTTATAAGGATGACGCTAACTAAACACTGTAAACAACGAGTTAAAATGAGAAAGGAGTTTTGGTTATTAATAACATGAAACATAAATACAAGAGTTTGCAGTTTGTTAATATCAAATATGTTTAAAGTGTTTACCTGATGGAATAATTGCCTTGTATGGGATCTTGGGGTTTCTCCAGTGCCAATCCTTAGAGCCTTCTTTTGAAGCTTAAAGAGACAGTGAATTTTGGATGTTGATGGAATAGTCCAAGGATCAGTCTGCAAAATGTTGTTAGAAATTGAAGCCCAAGCAATATTACAGTAGGTTAAGTATGGTAAAATGAGAGTGTTGTAAAGCAAAAATAAAATATTGTATGGAAGAATATATTTTAATTTACTTAAAACACCAACATTTTTAGACACTGTTTTATTAGTAATCGCAATGTGTGTTTGCCAGTTCAATTTTGAATCAATTTGAATTTGAACCCAAACAAATTTTAAATTGTTTCCTTTTTATATTGGGTTTCCATCGGTTATAATTTCAAAAGGAAAAGTATTGTTACGGCTGTTCTTTTGTGTAAAGTAGATGAAGTTAGTTTTAGATGTGTAGGCCTAAACCTAAAGAAACTATCAAGCTCAGAATTAACATTAACAAGAGTGTTTAAATTTTTGTGAGAAAAGAAAATATTGTTATCATCTGCGAATAAGATAAATTGGAAAATGAGGAAATATGTGAGAATATATAATCAAACCTTATTTAATCAAAATATATAAATACAACAATGAATGAAAAGTCCTTTTTTTACTACGCTACTACGATTTTTACAATGGAATAATGGAAGATTCCGAACCGAAACGCCGATTTATCCCTTGCACATTTTGAATCACTCCGTTTCGATAATTTCTTTTCGATTTCACGGTAATATTTAGGATATTTACTCTAAGCATAGTTTACATTAACCATTTGGACTTTTTCCAGGCTTCTTATGACATTTTTAAGGATAAATAAGCGATTTTGAAGGCCAGACCAGTTTTGGCCTAGCCGGACCTGTTTTAGCGGTTGTTTCAACGCCAAAATTGATCGGGCCGGATCAGTTTTGGCCCCGGACCAAATTTCGCGTTACAGGCCTACCTACTAGTTATTAGCTTTTGTCGCGTTTGAAGCTTTTGGGACAAATACAACACAGTGTTTTATGGTTTTTAAGTATACATGGACATCTTATATAGGAATGGACAACATCTATTTTGTTGTCAAAATAACTGTTAGGTCTACACAGCTGTACACAGGATTAAAATTGGGTGCAAATTTGTATATTATAAAGGGAACGCAACTGATACAAAGTCTGGGAGATTTTAGCAAAAAAAATTTATACTGCAAAAAATGTTAACGTTCAAGTCAAATAAATTCATAAATCATCGGAGTATTGTAAAATCAGTATATACAATTAAAATGTCAGAAATTAAAAAAAAAACAAAATAAAGTATTGAAAATACCAGTTAGGCCTACGGCATTTATTAGAGGATGAGCGTCCAAAGCGAGCTCACCTTCTATTAATATCTTATTCTTATTAATCCGCCTAATAATACGCATTTTTATTGAATTGAATTAGGTCTACAGTAGACTGTAAGCAAATTTATTTGTTCGCAATAATAGTACGAATATTATTTTATTTGTAGGGTGTCCAACTGGATGGCACTATAGCTCTCAATTTTTAAAATGCTACTATCTCACATCTCCTGGTACGTGGAATTCCGGGAGAGATGTATGCTATAGTCTTAGTGGGAATTTGGTTGAAATTTCAAGTAAAAGCGAAGACATGTGGATACTTAACCAATTGATTATAGGAAATTCACTAAACGAAGCTTGGATTGGATACAATGATTTAAATAAAGAAGGACAATTTGAGTGGTTGTCAGGAAGCAAATCAAAGTATACAAGTAGGCCTATTGTTATGTATATGTATCATGTTCATTATATTATTATATCCACGTAATGGAGTTACTGTCACAACCGTCCTAGCCCAAATGCGCCTCGTTGTATTTTAAGCACGGCGATACATGACGATGATGGTGATGGTGAGTTTGGTAAACTTTGTCAATGTTATGACGTCATACTTCACTCGTACTTGACAAGCGACAGGCAAAATGTCATTGAACTCTCTCAAAGTGCCGGATCATGTTGTGCCACAATTGTCTGTCTATTTCCATGTTCAACAACTTAACGACAACATGTTCAATAATAATTATTATTATTAACAACTCTACTTCTTTGGTATTCTCACCTCTATTCCGAATCCATTCAGCTATACTAGCCAACCAAGTGACTCTTTTTCTTCCCTGCTCCTTCTTCCTTCTGTCTGTCCAGTTAATGCCAAGTCCTCAACACTTGTCCCATGAACTTCATCTGTCTAATCCCAATATCCTTCAGTAGCTTTCTGCACACTCCATCCAGCTCTTATCAACACATCTTCATTACTAACGCTATCTGTCCATGGAATTCTCAACAATCTCCTTAGAAACCATATCTCACAGCTTTCCAATCTTTTTCTGAGGTCAGTTGCTATTGACCAGGCTTCACTTCCATACATCAGCACAGTTCTTCAAGATATTTTCTATTTCTCGAAATGCGGATTTTGCAAGGACTATCCTTCTTTTTATCTCCGCTACACACCTGGCATCATCTGTTATTTTGTTCCCAATATAGTAAAAAGATGACACCTGCTGAATTTTGTCTCCTGCTCTAAGGTTACATGTTGGACTCTCCTTTTTTGACACTACTAAACGGCGCTACTGCAGTTTTGCACCACACTGTTATATCTTCGATTTCTCACCTAAACTTTCTTTTTTCACACTCACAACATAATAGTATGTAACATGTCTATACGGTTCGATCACTTACGAAGTAATTTGTTTTAAATAACAATACTTTTCAAGACATTTTTAACGATACTCTGAACTCGTTGTCACACTGCGAATGTTCGTCATCTGGTATTGAACAATTGATTGCCAGAATGTATGCTTCATTTTCCAAAAATGTACAAAAATGTAGAAGCTACAGAGGGTAGTGTTATAAAATCCGATTACACATGTGTATTTACTTTTGAAAGGCAAGAAATGTTTTCAGATGGTGTAGTAAGGTTAAATTAATATTTCATTAATATTATTATTCATATTATTAGGGCCTATTAAAGAAAATTAATATTTCACAAAAAGGAAAACAAATCATTTTCTATTTTTTAATACAGTGAGATAACAATACAGTATTTGCTATGATGATGACGATCTTAGATATGTGTTTTACATAATGAAATTAAAATATATGGTTTATGATTTTTAAAATTGTGAATTAAAAAAAAAAAAAAATGTTATATGTACGGACTCATATCGTCGCCGTGTTGATACAGCAGGTTCTAGTATAAAACCAAACTCTGTAGTTTAAAAATAAAAAATAAAATGAAAAGATACATTGGTTTCTGGCAATTTTCTGATTCTAAAATGGCCACAGTTTGATCAAAGTATTTCCGGAAAAGGAGCTGTTTTTAAAGGTATTTTTTATTGTAATAAATGTAATTTAACGGTGGCTAAATCATGGGAACATGTTACATGATGGCCCCAAATTGTATGATGTGGGTGTGAGAAATAATTTAGGTGAGAAGTCGAAGATATAACTGTGTGGTGCGAGACTGCAGTAGCGCCCTACTAAACACTCTGTCTTGCTACAATTTATAGACAGACCCATCTTATTGTAACCTGTGATCATAATTAGTGATAGTATAACAGTAGTCAATAAACAATCTTGACATCCAGCTCTTTAAACGTACTCCTTTATTGGGTTATTATAAACCTTACATCGCCATGATGTATCTCACCTCTTCAACCCACGAGGTTCTTTCTATGAACGCCCTATATAGCGTGACCTTAACTTCTCTAAATATCTTACACGAGGGAGAATATTATTGAAATGGCTATTGTGATTATTACTCTGTAGATTATGATCACTCACTACAAGAAAAGACAACACAAAACATGTGTTGCATAAATGACATACATGACATATAAACAATGTAGTATACGAGGTGCGTACAGTACATAACATGAAACAATGTAGTGTACGAATGGTGTACAGTACATACACAAAACAATTTAGTATACGAATGGCGTACAGTAAATAACATGAAACAATGTAGTGTACGAATGGCGTACAGTACATAACATGAAATCATGTAGTGTACGAATGGCGTACAGTACATACACTAAACAATGTAGTATACAAATGGCGTACAGTACATACACAAAACAATGTAGTATACGAATGGCGTACAGTGAATAACATGAAACAATGTAGTGTACGAATGGCGTACAGTACATACACAAAACAATGTAGTGTACGAATGGCGTACAGTACATACACAAAACAATGTAGTGTACGAATGGCGTACAGTAAATAACATGAAACAATGTAGTGTACGAATGGCGTACAGTACATACACAAAACAATGTAGTGTACGAATGGCGTACAGTAAATAACATGAAACAATGTAGTGTACGAATGGCGTACAGTACATACACAAAACAATGTAGTATACGAATGGCGTACAGTACATACACAAAACAATGTAGTGTACGAATGGCGTACAGTACATACACAAAACAATGTAGTGTACGAATGGCGTACAGTAAATAACATGAAACAATGTAGTGTACGAATGGCGTACAGTACATACACAAAACAATGTAGTGTACGAATGGCGTACAGTACATACACAAAACAATGTAGTGTACGAATGGCGTACAGTACATAACATGAAACAATGTAGTGTACGAATGGCGTACAGTACATACACTAAACAATGTAGTATACGAATGGCATACAGTACATAACATGAAACAATGTAGTATACGAATGGCATACAGTACATAACATGAAACAATGTAGTGCATGAATGGCGTACAATACATAACATGAAACAATGTAGTGTACGAATGGCGTACAGTACATAACATGAAACAATGTAGTATACGAATGGCATACAGTACATAACATGAAACAATATAGTATACGAATGGCGTACAGTACATAACATGAAACAATGTAGTGTACGAATGGCGTACAGTACATAACATGAAACAATGTAGTATACGAATGGCATACAGTACATAACATGAAACAATGTAGTATACGAATGGCGTACAGTACATACAAACCACAAACATTTACATAATGCATACAAAACATATCAAAATCATCTCAGAGCAGCTACAGTTCTTACTTTTTAAGATATTATTGGCATATGAAAAATTACTACACAATGTGAATTAGGTGATCTCAAATACTAACTAAATATTTAACTTTTACATTCCTTTTTTTTAAACATAATTGAAAAGCAATTAACTTTAAACAATAAACAATTAACGTTTATCTTAAAATCTGTGTACAACCAAATTCTGTTCATATCTAATGAAAATGCATTGACTTGGCATGCTTATGTTATACTGTAACAACAATTTTATAGAAAGTATTTATCAGTTCTATAATAATAAAAAGTTCATTCTTGTAAGAATCTGGAAGGTCGATTCACACTTCTGCCAGATCTCGTAGACTTTAACGGGATGTTGTTGGTTTTATCAGGAAGTTATCTGATGATGTTTCAGCTTTCTCCGATGGTTGAATATATGGTTTCAAACGGTTGTAGTGGACTTGTCTGGGATATTTACCACTACTGTCTTGCAATTTGTACACTAAACTTTTTCACCTCTACAACTGCGTATGGTCCTTTCCATCTCACAGGATCATCAAGCCAAACTTTCTCTCCAATTTTGTGAGGTTGAGACTGTTTTCGATCATAAAATGACTTCTGCTTATTTTTTTGAATGGCTACTTTTTCAGTCACAAAATCGGAAGCTTTATGGTTGCGATTAAGTAAGTCCGCAACATACTCTTGAGTAGTTTGGTTAGGTGATGGATTTGTTTCGTACAAAACGTTGCATGCCAATATTGGTTCTCTTCCATGGACTAAATAAAACGGACTATATCCTGTAGTTTCGTGCACTATCGCATTGTACTGTATTCGATCTGCCTGAGTAAATTGTCCCGATCGTGACCTTCTGTATAACTGCTTTGCCAATTGATCCTTCATGGTTCTGTTAAATCTTTCGATCATGCCATCAGGCTGGGGTGGTATGGTGTGGTTTTTGTTTTTGTGATACCAAAGTACTTGCAATTTTTTTATATTAAATTCGATTCAAATTGAGCACCTTGGTCGGTGTGGATAGAAGCTGGTACTCCATGCCGTTTAATAAAATCATCGCATAAACATTTAACAACAGTGGTTTCAGTCTGGTTGGGAATTGAAAATAATACCAAATATTTAGTGTAATAATCACCAATTACTAATATGTATCGGTTGCCATTGTGAAACAAAAATGAAAATATAAAAAAAAGAAATACAACCCTTTACTTCCGTGAACAAACGAGTCAATGTAGAAATGAAACTGCCGGACGATTGAGCGTGTTAATGACCGGTGTGACGGGCGAATACAAGTACGAAGCATATACCGATGTCGATGACAGCAGGAGGGTAAAAAGACATTTTAATTCGACTGCTTTTTCCGTTAGAAGTTAAAAAACGTCTTGGTCTGCGGCACCAGTGTAACCTGTGATCGTAATTAGACAAATTTCGCACGAACCTTTTTACAATTAATTAAAAAACATTTTTTCCAATGGACACGTATTACATAAAATATTTAATAAGAACAATGTTAAAGTAAGCTATAGTTGTATGACATGTGTAAAAAATGTAATTAGCAAGCATAACCACAATGTACTGAACCCCCACACAGAACGAGAAAGTGCGTGCAATTGCCGCAACAAACCCGAATGCCCCCTAAATGGTTCATGCCTCGCATCTGAAATTGTCTACTCCGCCAACTTCATAACCAATAACGAAACTAAAACATATATTGGTATGACGGGTGGGCAGTTTAAAACTAGGTTTAACAATCACAAGGAATCTTTCAAAAAAGAAACGTACAGTAAAGAATCAGAGCTCTCTAGTACGTATGGTCTTTGAAAAGTGATGACGTAATGTTTACAATTAAATGGAAAGTAATTAAATATTCCTCCACTAAGAACGCGGCTTATGGGCGTTGCTGTAGTCTTTGTTTAGATGAAAAGCTATGTAATCTAAATGCAAACAAAACAAATTTGTTAAACAAGAGGTCTGAACTGATTTCAAAATGTTGTCATAACAAGAAAATTTACATACCACCTGACTAAAGCCTTATAACACCTCGAGATACGGTATTGTTCAGTCTATCTGAAGATCGTTTAACGTGAAACACCGTGTAATAGACGCCCGTGTTCTATCTAATTCATAAATATATATATAAAATATATATATAAATCCAAAGGCAAATTACTGAAAAAAAATGACAATGCTGTGGGTATCAGTGGCTTGATCTCAATGGAGATTCAAAAATAAAAAGCGAAAAGCTAAATCAAAACGATAAAGTAAACAGCCAGAAAAGTTAGCAGAGCTTTCGGGCAACACTAGCCCTTCATCAGTGCAAGTGAAGGAATTTGGATAACATCATAGTATAAAAGCTGGTAAGTGCTGCGTGGATGGACAGGAATAAAAGAAATATAACAAAGGGAGCCAGGGTGGAGTCTGAATAAGAGTGGAAAACAAAGAAGGTAGCTTGGTAGAGATATAAAGAATTTTGGAATGAGACTAAAAAACAGCTTAAATGGTGGTTAATATTGAAACTTAAATTTTGGTAGTCAATGGAATAATTTTACCGATCTGGGAGTATGTTCCTAATGTTAAGTCCAAAAGGTTTTGTGGTTTTAAGTAGTAATTCCCAGTGGTTTTCTTTGTCTTTGCGAGTTTTGTCGCTCCATTTGACATCGTGGTCTATTGCAATAACTCTGAAATTTGCAATCGAGTGACCAGCTGAATTAAAATGTTTGGCTACAGGTTGATCAAGCTTTAATGTTTTGATAGGTGATCTATGTTGTGTCATTCTCATACGGAGAGTGTTTTTTTGTTTTTCCGACGTACTGTTTGCCACAAATATTACAGTATATGGGATAAATGACGTTTTTGGTTAGACAATTAATTGATTGTCTTATCCGAAAAATGCGGCCAGTTTGGTTACTCTCAAATTTTTCAGTAGAATCAACCAATGAACAAATTTTGCAAGATTTGCCGCAAAGGTGACTGCCCAAATTTTGGCTGTCATGAGAGTTAATTTCACTCTTAAATTTGGATCCGACTAATATATCACGAAGGTTGGAAGGTCTACGAAATGCAATAATGGGTGGTTCCGGAAAAACAGTCCTGAGACGTTCTGTGGACTGTAGAATGGGCATATGTTTCTCAATAATAGCCCGTAATGGAGGCAACCTATGGTGGTAGGTTGTGACCAATGGCACTCTGGTCGATTTTTTTTGCTGACGTGGTTTGTACGTCAGTGTTTGACATCGAGGAATATCTTTTGCTTTCTTTATAGCAGTTTCGATGTATTCCTTCTTGTAATTTCTATTCCGGAGATGTCCGGTTAGTTCTTCGGTACCATTCTGAAAATCTAAATCTGAAGAACAGATACGTCTGATACGTAATGCTTGACTGTACGGTATGTTTTTAGTACAGTGTTGGGGGTGACAACAGCTAGGGAGCAGGTACATATTTTTATCCGTGGGTTTACGGAATAGGTCAGTTTTGAGTGTACCATTTTCTATGGTCACTATAGTGTCCAAAAAATCAACGCTACTATATAAAATATATATATATATATATATACGTTAAGTCTGGAAAAGAAGTAAAAACTACAGTTTGGTCTCTACAGGCTTGTTTCGTGAGTCGTGCAACTCATGCATCAGGAGACTATAATGAGAACAATCAATTACAAAGTTGCTTATAAGCACATTTACTTGTAGAATTAGCATTTAGGGGTGATATGTTTTGGAAGGTCAGCTGTTATGTAACAATGCTTTCTTTCTGTGCCGGCAGGCGGACACAAGTTCGTTGCGTTTGTTTAATGTCAATAATTTAGGGTGGCGGATGATAAATAATTTCTCTTTGAGGCAGAGGTTTCATTTTTTGTTTGCGCTACTGTATGCTTTAGCAGATGCCAAAATGCCCCATGAGATTGAATAGTCTGTGTTGTTGTCCTTGAGTGTCCAAATATGTTTACTGAGTTCGGTTGAGTTTCTAGAACGTGTATGACGGAATGATGAGGTGTGATTTCTGTATCGTGTTTTAAAATCATTTTCAGTGAGTCCGATATAAGTTTCCGAGGTGGATTTTCTTTGCGTGTAACTGTGGTTTGGTATATTACAGATGATTGTAGGCAATTTCCGTTTAGCGGGCATGTGTTTTTCTGTCGGCAGTTGCATGTTTTGATTTCTTGCGTGTTTTCCATGGATGTTGTTTCGGGCTGGTTGAGTATTCTCTTGTTGTGACTGTCTATTATCTGTTTCATATTGTTCATACAACTGTAGCTAATCTCTAGGGATAGGAATTTCTGTCCAATGTTTGTGCTGACGTTTTTGCTGAACGGTGGGTTGTACCACAGAATGTCGTTTCGTTATCTGTTTTTTCGTCTTGTCTGGGTTACCGGCTCGTATTTTAGTGTGTACTGGTATCCACTGTCATTGAGAGTTTTCTGGTATACAGGGGCGGCTTGGTTGAATGAATTCTTGTCGGATGACAAGGACGAGAGTCGTTTGTTTATTCCGGCGGGTATATTCTTTAGGATGGTCGGTGGGTGGTTACTTTGTTGATGGATATACTGTAACGTGGCGTTTGGTTTGGTGTAGGGCTGGTATGTGTTCCTCGATAGGTTTAGTTTGACGTCTAAGAAGTTAATGACTTGTTTGTTTGCTTCTATGGTAATGCGTAGGCTGTTATCTTTGAATATTTGGCATATGTCTTTTTTAATGTTTTCTGTGCTTTTAGGTGTGGTGTCTGTGACGGCAAGGCCGTCATCTCTGTAAAGTCCTATGTTGATTCCTAGTTTCTGTTGTAATTGGTGTAACAGGAAGCTTCCAACAAGTTCACACGTTTCTGCGCCATCATAACTACCCATAGTCACATCGAATGCTGTGAGGCCTTTCTTTTGCCATGGTTGCTGTTTGTGTGATAATATTGATTTTTTGGTATGTACAATGATGTCTCTTTCGTCGTTGGTAATATCATCGTATCTATTAGCAAAGTCTAGTGCTTTGTTCAGCAGGTCATTGCTGATAGAGGGGTAAAATTCTACGATGTCGAAGCATATAAAGTTGTGTTGTTGTTTCTTGTCGATGCTCTTAAACCATTCGATGACCGATGAGGTATTTTTCCATTTGTTGGTGCAAAGTTTTGATGTAATTTTGCTGTTAATACGATCGAGTATAGTTTTGCTTATCTTGCCTATCTCGGATTTGGTCAGGTATATTAATCGGCACCACCACATCATCCAAGCAAACATTTGGCTCAAGTCTACCAAAAACCCACCACCGATCGAAGAACTATACAAATTCGAAGATGACATACTCCATCTGATACAATCGACAACATTAAAAAACGTAGACAACCCTCTACTCAACAAGTTAAAAACCAACTCCAAGAAAATTGAAAACGAGCCCGAACTTTTAATTGCAGCCGACAAAACCACAAATTTCTACAAACTAGACCCACCGACGTATGACAACCTCCTAGAAGAAAACATCACCAAATCATACAAGAAAGCAGAACCTGAACTCGTACAAACGATTCATAGAAAAAACAAAAGGATTGCAACAAAATTGAACATCGCCGACAGAGTGGATACAACTGCAAATAAAGATGCTTTCATAACCCTTAAAGACCACAAACCGAACTTCACTAACAAACCGACTTGCCGATTAATAAACCCGACCAAATCCGAGATAGGCAAGATAACCAAAACTATACTCGATCATATTAACAGCAAAATTACAACAAAACTTCGCACCAACCAATGGAAATATACCTCATCGGTCATCGAATGGTTTAAGAGCATCGACAAGAAACAACAACACAACTTTATATGCTTCGAAACCGTAGAATTTTACCCCTCTATCCGCAATGACCTGCTGAACAAAGCACTATACTTTGCTAATAGATACGATGATATTACCAACGACAAAAGAGAAATCATCGTACATACCAGAAAATCAATATTATCACACAAACAGCAACCATGGCAAAAGAAAGGCCCCACAGCATTCGATGTGACTATGGGTAGTTATGATGGCGCAGAAACGTGTGAACTTGTTGGAAGCTTCCTGTTACACCAATTACAACAGACTAGATGGCACGCTCGCTTCGCTCGCGTACCATCTAGGTCGTGCCCACAGATGGTTCTCGAATACACAGTATTTCCAGCGAGAAAAAAAATGGAGATTTCAAATGTACGTACCGCAGGACTATAATACATTGTCGTTTACAGAAACGAATAAATATACACAATTATTTATGTAGTCAACCAAAATTAGCACCCTGGGAATTACTTCCGAGAGAGAAACAAAATGAGTCAAATTTTTTTATTTGGACTCATTTAAACAAACCCAATTTGTGTTTTGTATGTAACATTAAGAGTTGAGGGATGGGGGAAGAAGATAGGTACAAAGAGGAAACATTTTAAAATATATTCTTATCCACTCAGTAACGAAATATTGTTTTAAATGTGTTATAGGCCTATAAATAATATACCACTAAATACAGTAAAACATTTACGATTTAATACGGTACTTTGTTAAAACTCTCACTGTCATAGTCGATTGAAATAGTAAAGTACATGTAACGATACACCACTACGACGTTTATATATTTTTAAATTATTAATTAATACAAACGTTGAGAAGCAACTGTCAGTAATAACGTTAATTTATTTGTATATTATATGTTTATAATCTAACAGTAGGGCCTACCCACACTCACAGTAATAAAGTTTATTTGTATATATTTTTATATTACATCTAACAGTACCAACACTCACAGTAAGAAATTTGCGATTCAAATTGCGATCAAAAGTGGTTAATACCTTAACAGTATTGTACAGCATTGCAATACTATTTATGTTTATTCTCCAAGGGGGCCCATAAATCTAAATCTATACCTCTATGGTTAAACCAAATAATTTGGAATGTTTATTTGTATATTATATGTTTATAATCTAACAGTAGGGCCTACCCACACTCACAGTAATAAAGTTTATTTGTATATATTTTTATATTACATCTAACAGTACCAACACTCACAGTAAGAAATTTGCGATTCAAATTGCGATCAAAAGTAGTTAATACCTTAACAGTATTGTACAGCATTGCAATACTATTTATGTTTATTCTCCAAGGGGGTCCATAAATCTAAACCTCTATGGTTAAACCAAATAATTTGGAATGTTCCATTCATCACAAATCAATACATTTGTAAAAACGTATATTAAATGTATCAAAATAGTATTTTTTAAAGAAAATCGGCCTGTCTTCAACATTATGATGCTGTACTCGAACTGTTCAACCGGTTTTCAGCTATTAAAAACAATTATCGTAGGAGGAGATAGGAAAATGCGAAGCCTCCTCGCATTTTTGTGGCGGGTATTTTTCAAGATGAACATCCATTAGACAGTGTATACCACGATCGGAAAACACCCCTATTTGGGGCAAATCGTTGAACCTAAATTCGTTTTAATCGTCAATAACTAATTATCTAACTTAATTTAATTAGTAAACAGGGTTACATCAGGTGGTTAAAATCAGTACCGAAAGTACGAACCAACTTTATATACCATCGAGTAAAAATTCTAGAAGTAAGGC
The DNA here is from genome assembly GCF_964355755.1 of Antedon mediterranea. Lineage (NCBI taxonomy): Eukaryota > Metazoa > Echinodermata > Crinoidea > Comatulida > Antedonidae > Antedon > Antedon mediterranea. The sequence continues at coordinate 33,108,103 of NC_092670.1, read as the reverse complement.
GCGATTTACCGAATTTTGCCCTTACGTAAATTTATATATAGAAACTAGGAATCAACATAGGACTTTACAGAGATGACGGCCTTGCCGTCACAAACACCACACCTAAAAGCACAGAAAACATTAAAAAAGACATATGCCAAATATTCAAAGATAACGGCCTACGCATTACCATAGAAGCAAACAAACAAGTCATTAACTTCTTAGACGTCAAACTAAACCTATCGAGGAACACATACCAGCCCTACACCAATCCAAACGCCACGTTACAGTATATCCATCAACAAAGTAACCACCCACCGACCATCCTAAAAAATATACCCGCCGGAATAAACAAACGACTCTCGTCCTTGTCATCCGACAAGAATTCATTCAACCAAGCCGCCCCTGTATACCAGAAAACTCTCAACGACAGTGGATACCAGTACACACTAAAATACGAGCCGGTAACCCAGACAAGACAAAAAAACAGACAATGAAACGACATTCTGTGGTACAACCCACCGTTCAGCAAAAAAGTCAGCACAAACATTGGACAGAAATTCCTATCCCTAGTAGACAAACATTTTCCAAAAGATAACAAACTAAGAAAAATATTCAACCGAAACACCATCAAGATTAGCTACAGTTGTATGAACAATATGAAACAGATAATAGACAGTCACAACAAGAGAATACTCAACCAGCCCGAAACAACATCCATGGAAAACACGCAAGAAATCAAAACATGCAACTGCCGACAGAAAAACACATGCTCGCTAAACGGAAATTGCCTACAATCATCTGTAATATACCAAGCCACAGTTACACGCAAAGACAAATCTACCTCGGAAACTTCTATCGGACTCACTGAAAATGATTTTAAAACACGATACAGAAATCACACCTCATCATTCCGTCATACACGTTCTAGAAACTCAACCGAACTCAGTAAACATATTTGGACACTCAAGGACAACAACACAGACTATTCAATCTCATGGCGCATCTTGGAATCTGCTAAAGCATACAGTAGCGCAAACAAAAAATGCAACCTCTGCCTCAAAGAGAAATTATTTATCATCCGCCACCCTGAATTATCGACATTAAACAAACGCAACGAACTCGTGTCCGCCTGCCGGCACAGAAAGCATTGTTACATAACAGCTGACCTTCCAAAACATATCACCTGTAAATGCTAATTCTACAAGTAAATGTGCTTATAAGCAACGTTGTAATTGATTGTTCTCATTATAGTCTCCTGATGAGTGAGTTGCACGACTCACGAAACAAGCCTGTAGAGACCAAACTGTAGTTTTTACTTCTTTTCCAGACTTAACGTATATTTTAGCTCTACTTTACCGTATTGAGCACTTTTTAGACGGTTACATTGAACCGAATATATATATATATATATATATATATATATATATATATATATTCATTTTTGGAAATGACCATTACCTTCAAATTCATGGCACAGCAATGGGCACACAAATGGCGCCATCTTTTGCAAATTTATTTATGGGACAATTTGAGGCCAATTTTCTGTCCCTCCAACCAAATAAACCACTTGTTTGGTTTAGATACATTGACGACATCTTCATGATCTGGACCCATGGTGAAGATAATTTGGAATCTTTTCTTCTCAATATTAATTCAGGCCACCCCACTATCAAATTTACAGCTACCAAATCCACTAGTAGCGTTGATTTTTTGGACACTATAGTGACCATAGAAAATGGTACACTCAAAACTGACCTATTCCGTAAACCCACGGATAAAAATATGTACCTGCTCCCTAGCAGTTGTCACCCCCGACACTGTACTAAAAACATACCGTACAGTCAAGCATTACGTATCAGACCTATCTGTTCTTCAGATTTAGATTTTCAGAATCGTACCGAAGAACTAACTGGACATCTCCGGAAGAGAAATTACAAGAAGGAATACATCGAAACTGCTATAAAACAAGCAAAAGATATTCCTCGATGTCAAACACTGACGTACAAACCACGTCACCCAAAACATTCGACCAGAGTGCCATTGGTCACAACCTACCACCCTAGGTTGCCTCCATTACGGGCTATTATTGAGAAGAAACATATGCCCATTATACAGTCCACAGAACGTCTCAGGACTGTTTTTTGGGAACCATCCATTATTGCATTTCGTAGACCTCCCAACCTTCGTGATATATTAGTCCGATCCAAATTTAAGAGTGAAATTAACTCTTATGATAGCCAAAATTTGAGCAGTCACTTTTGCGGCAAATCTTGCAAAACTTGTTCATTGGTTGATTCTACTGAAAAATTTGAGAGTAACCAAACTGGCCGCATTTTTCGGATAAGACAATCAATTAATTGTCTAACCAAAAACGTCATTTATCTCATAAACTGTAATATTTGTGGCAAACAGTACGTCGGAGAAACAAAAAACACTCTCCGTATGAGAATGACACAACATAGATCAGCTATCAAAAAATTAAAGCTTGATCAACATGTAGCCGAACATTTTATTTCAGCTGGTCACCCGATTGCAAATTTCAGAGTTATTGCAATAGACCACGATGTCAAATGGAGCGACAAAACTCGCAAATACAAAGAAAACCACTGGGAATTACTACTTAAAACCACAAAACTTTTTGGAATTTACATTAGGAACATACTCCCAGATCGGTAAAATTATTCCATTGACTACCAAAATTTAAGTTTCAATATTAACCACCATTTAAGCTGTTTTTTAGTCTCATTCCAAAATTGTTTATATCTCTACCAAGCTACCTTCTTTTTTTCTACTCTTCAGATTCAGACTCCACCTTGGCTCCCTTTGTTATATTTCTTTTATTCCTGTCCACCCAGGCAGCACTTGCCAGCTTTATACTATGACGTTATCCAAATTCCTTCACTTGCACTGATGAAGGGCTAGTGTTGCCCGAAAGCTCTGCTAGCTTTTCTGACTGTTTACTTTATCGTTTTGATTTAGCTTTTCGCTTTTTATTGTTGTATCTCCATTGAGATCCAGCCACTGATACCCACAGCATTGTCATTTGTTTCAGTAATTTGCCTTTGGATTTGTGTATATATATATATATATATATAATCAATGATATGTTCCGAATATGAGCACTGTTTCTATAATTTACAGTATGATTTATATATATATATATATATATATATATATATATATATATATATATATATATATATATATATATATATATATATATATATATAAATCAATGATGTTGCGTAGCACTGTGTAAATTATATATAAATCATACTGTAAATTATAGAAACAGTGCTCATATTCGGAACATGATCTCATAATCGCGTCGAGCATAGCTCATTGGCGAAAGTTCCGTATTTTTTAGTTGTATGAAAAAATGTCTCTGGCGGGATTCGAACCTGCAACCTCTCGCTTACAGGGCGAGTATCATACCACTAGACCACAGAGCCATGTATGGTATTATCACAGATTTTCACCCACCAGATACGTTCTCTCATACAACAAACGTTCTCTCATACAAAGAACGTATCTGGTGGGTGAAAATCTGTGATAATACCATACATGGCTCTGTGGTCTAGTGGTATGATACTCGCCCTGTAAGCGAGAGGTTGCAGGTTCGAATCCCGCCAGAGACATTTTTTCATACAACTAAAAAATACGGAACTTTCGCCAATGAGCTATGCTCGACGCGATTATGAGATCATGTTCCGAATATGAGCACTGTTTCTATAATTTACAGTATGATTTATATATAATTTACACAGTGCTACGCAACATCATTGATTTACATATACAAAATATTATTTAAAAAACCGTTGCGAATTAAAGTTGGAATTTATTCTGACTTGTTAAGCCTCCACTGATTGTGAGAGCGTTTGTTGTATGAGAGAACGTATCTGGTGGGTGAAAATCTGTGATAATACCATACATGGCTCTGTGGTCTAGTGGTATGATACTCGCCCTGTAAGCGAGAGGTTGCAGGTTCGAATCCCGCCAGAGACATTTTTTCATACAACTAAAAAATACGGAACTTTCGCCAATGAGCTATGCTCGACGCGATTATGAGATCATGTTCCGAATATGAGCACTGTTTCTATAATTTAAAGTATGATTTATATATATATATATATATATATATATATATATATATATATATATAATTTGAAACGATAAAGATGAGGAAATCTGTGAGAATGAGAAAAAGTCGCCCCAACCGAGACTCGAACTCGGACCGCCTGCTTGATATGCAGATGTCCTAACCATTAGACCACTGGGGCTTTCATGGTATTGTTCGAACTCGATTGGATAGCGACTCTTTAACATTCTCCGCGTGGTACGGCAGAACAGCACTAGTCCTCAGTTGTACGCACGCGCACCAGAGATCAAATTGATACGCCCTCATCTTACAGTATTCATGAAAGCCCCAGTGGTCTAATGGTTAGGACATCTGCATATCAAGCAGGCGGTCCGAGTTCGAGTCTCGGTTGGGGCGACTTGTTCTCATTCTCACAGATTTCCTCATCTTTATCGTTTCAAATTAATTAATTAAATTTCAGTATATCACCGTGCGGTTTAGAATTAATGTTCTGTGCCTGATTTGTTTATATATATAAAAGTATCTCTTCTGAGATCCCGCCTCGTGAATAAAAATACTGTAAGATGAGGGCGTATCAATTTGATCTCTGGTGCGCGTGCGTACAACTGAGGACTAGTGCTGTTCCGCCGTACCACGCCGAGAATGTTAAAGAGTCGCTATCCAATCGAGTTCGAACAATACCATGAAAGCCCCAGTGGTCTAATGGTTAGGACATCTGCATATCAAGCAGGCGGTCCGAGTTCGAGTCTCGGTTGGGGCGACTTTTTCTCATTCTCACAGATTTCCTCATCTTTATCGTTTCAAATTAATTAATTAAATTTTAGTATATCACCGGGCGGTTTAGAATTAATGTTCTGTGCCTGATTTGTTTATATATATAAAAGTATCTCTTCTGAGATCCCGCCTCGTGAATAAAAATACTGTAAGATGAGGGCGTATCAATTTGATCTCTGGTGCGCGTGCGTACAACTGATGACTAGTGCTGTTCCGCCGTACCACGCCGAGAATGTTAAAGAGTCGCTATCCAATCGAGTTCGAACAATACCATGAAAGCCCCAGTGGTCTAATGGTTAGGACATCTGCATATCAAGCAGGCGGTCCGAGTTCGAGTCTCGGTTGGGGCGACTTTTTCTCGTTCTCACAGATTTCCTCATCTTTATCGTTTCAAATTAATTAATTAAATTTCAGTATATCACCGGGCGGTTTAGAATTAATGTTCTGTGCCTGATTTGTTTATATATATATATATATATATATATATATAACATTATGGAGGGTACTTTGGATAACTTTACCAAATTACGTCGGCTGTCCGAAAAACGTGTCAGGTATCGTCACCATTTATTCCTGTCCACCCAGGCAGCATTTGCCAGCTTTATACTATGACGTTACCCAAATTCCTTCACTTGCACTGATCATGGATTAAAGAATAGAAGGATATGCATCGACGGTGACATCAAACGATTTTACAACGCGCTTGCCTATACTAAAACACTGCTGCCAATCAAACAAACACGCTCATTGAACTCCGTGTCTCCGCTGCGATTCAACTGTTACATTTTTTTAGACCAAAACGTAACCATGTAGAAATTGTATGCGCAGTCTGAATATTCTATTGACATGTCTGCGTCGATGATTAATTGACAACAAAAATATATTGCTGAATAATTCTGTTTTAGTTTCATCACAATCGGACTACAAAAAGTTCACTTTCTTACGACTGGTAATTTAAAGTAGTTGGTAATATTAATAAAATATGCAATTTTTATATTTGAATTATCATTATTAGCCTGCCATCTTCTGTCATTAAAAATTGCGTTAATCTATAGAATATTAAATTATGCATTTGACCATGTATGTTGTTATCGTGGCCGGTGTTCACCCATACAACAATCGTGTTTTTAATATATGGCTAAGCAGTGGTTTCTTCATAAATCTCCTTATTTATCGATGTGATTATATTTAAATTGTAGTGCCTGGTGATTGGCTAGTGATTATGTCATCCACATCACATCCAATCACCGGGTCTAATTGAATGAAAACAGCGATCCCTGATCCGGGATTGGCTGGCTATGTATAGTTGCGATTCGTTACCTATCGGTCGTTTTGAAAAGTACACGCAGGGCAAACTTAATCACGAACAAACGAAGTACCTATTATTATTCACACAAGAAGTAAGACAACGGTGAGTATATAGCTCATGATTACACGTTGTATCTACTACACTTAATATTAGCCTAGGCCTACCTAGGCAGTATCAATGTCGGCAAATCATATGGTTTACTAGTAAGCCTAGAAGGCCTAGGCCTAGTATCCTTGCTGATTTTGTAATTGTACATGTAGGCTGAGACAACAAATAGTTATTTAGGGCTACTACAGGTCATAAAATGCTACTTTAATGTCATAAAAACATTAGCGTAGGCCTAGATCAATCGCGGCAGAAACCTATACTAATTACATTTATAGCATCTACAATTCCTCATCAGAAAGGTAACAGGTTATAACTAAATACGTCGTCGTATAAATTGTTCGTCGCCATTGTTGCTAGCGCTAAAACATCATGCCACCAAAGAACGCGTGAAAGAAGCGTAGCCAACAAGGTTAAATGTCGTTGCACATGTGCAGTAAACAATATATTAGGCACGCGGACGTTTCGTTGTTACCATGCGGTTAATTAAACTAATAACATTGTGGGCGGTCCGCGGTCTGTCGGCGAGAGTCAAGGAACCTTGATCTCACGTCGATGCATATCCTTTTATTCTTTAATCCATGCACTGATGAAGGGCTGTGTTGCCCGAAAGCTCTGCTAACTTTTCTGGCTGCTTACTTTATCGGTTTTATTTAGCTTTTCGCTTTTTATTTTCGTATCTCCATTGAGATCCAGCCACTGATACCCACAGCATTGTCATTTTTTCCAGTAATTTGCCTTTGGATTTATATATATTTTCTACTGTTTGTATCAATTTTGATCTGAATTTGCTGTAATTATGGAGGTTATTTTGGATAACTTTACCAAATTACGTCGCCTGTCCGAGAAACGTGTCGGGTATCGTCACCATTTAATCCTGTCCACCCAGGCAGCACTTGGCAGCTTTATACTATGACGTTATCCAAATTCCTTCACTTGCACTGATGAAGGGCTAGTGTTGCCCGAAAGCTCTGCTAACTTTTCTGGCTGTTTTCTTTATCGTTTTGATTTAGCTTTTTGCTTTTTATTTTTGTATCTCCATTGAGATCCAGCCACTGATACCCACAGCATTTTCATTTTTTTCAGGAATTTGCCTTTGGATTTATATATATATATATATATATATATATATATATATATGTTCTTTGCCTGATTTGTTTATATTGTTTATGCGGTATATTTCTACCGCATACTCTAAAACCCTTCTCATTCGATAAAGTAGTTAACTATTGAGGCTCACTCCTCTTCCAATACTTGTGTAGTCATTGCACTCTCCATCTACCCTCATGCATGCAGTCTGATTTTAGTACAAATTTTGCAACAATCGAAGATCCTTTCCATGTAGGTCAAGCTTGCTAAGTTCTTGATAGCTGATGCAGCTCATTCCTTACTTCGTCAAATGCCTTGGTGTAGTCTATGAAACACATGTATACATCTTTATGAATGTCCACTGCCCTTTCAGTTATCATATCATTAAACAAGTTCTTAAATTTGGCAGTATGCATGCTCATAATTATGAAGATGACGTTTTAGGGTATCAGTCGTCCATAGTCGACGTGGAAATCTAAAAGTCCTTGATGACGATGATGATGATGATGATGATGATGATGATGATGATGATGATGATGATGATGATGATGATGATGAATTCCGAAGTGGAATTCCGAGAAAGATGTATGCTATAATTTTAGTGGGAATTTGGTTGAATTTTCAAGTGAAAGTGAAGACTTGTGGATACTACTTAACCAATTGATTATCCGGAATTTACTAAACAAAGCTTGGATTGGATACAATGATTTAAAAAGAGGACAATTTGAGTGGTTGTCAGGAAGCAATTCAAACTATACAAGTAGGCCTATGGTTTTATTTCTTGTACATATTAAATCCCCGTAATGGAGTTACTTTCACAACCGTCCTGGCCCAAATGCGCCTCCTTGTATTTTAAGCACGGTGATACATGATGATGATGGTGATAGTGAGTTTGATAAACTTGTTCAGTGTTATGAAATCATATTTCACTCGTAGTTTGTGAGCGAACGGCAAAATGCCATTGAACAAGTTCTTAAATTTGGCAGAATGCATGCGCATAATTATGAAAATATAAAAGTTCCTGATGATGATGATGATAATGACGACGACGAAGCTGGTGACGGCGAAAATGTTGCTTAGTTTGTTTTATAGTTATTGATCATTTAGATTGGAAATCCAATGAACCTAGCAATTCGGACAACAACGAAGATTGCGTGGCTTCGGTTCGAAATAGACAAAGTTGGAATGATTACAACTGTGAACATCATTTTGTAGCTATATGTGAAATATGTAAGTATGGAAGACATATGTTAGTGTCAATAAGGGAGCTGTAGTTTCACAGTAATTTAATATCTATTTTAGTGAAGCACTATCGTCACTGAGACATCTTATTTTCCATGGATATCGAAACTCCTGTTTTGACATGTCCGTCTAACAATTTGATAGTATTAACTTTTTTCAATAAACCCACGGCCACCGTTGACTATTCAGCCGATATTATTGCAACTGACAAACAAAGAACCATTGAAAATCTCACCGAATCTAGTAGATGTATTTCCTTTTTATGTTCAAATGTTAGGGATGCGTGTAACAACACAAGGCGCTGTAATTTTGTAATAATAGTTGAATGTAAGTAACATAGACGTATACAATGTGTATGCCTATACAATTATAAGCTTGTGCAGTTAACGCTAGGTCTACTACGGGTGCCATTCGAGACACTACAAACAAACTCTAGTCTGCTTTTACAAACCACAGTTTGTCTCCCTTAAAAGACAATGATGGTTTCTAAATGGAAAAAAAATGGTTTGTAGAAGAAAAACTATGGCATTTTTTTTAATCGAAGACAAACCATTGTTTTTAAAAGACAAACCATGGTTTAGAAGTGAATGCACATTATTTTTTTATGTATAAATCTTATTGATAGATCTAAAGCCTACCATCTAAAAACTGACCTCGAAATAATCTTCATCACTCGATAAGATAACGTTTACTCACGCCTAGCATTTTATTTTATTAATGGTAGCCAAGACATATATACAAAAAGAATCCAAGTGTCAGATATCAACTGTTACAAGCAGATTCACTGAAATGAAACTTTCGATCCACGATCCATCAAAGAACCAGCAGGATCTTTAACACAAAAAGTGAGTTTACATATCTATGCTTTTTGTATTAATATATTTTTGAAACGTTTTACCTGACAATTTCTAGGAGAGTCATTTCAACATAGTTTGTTAGTTTGGATTATTTGAATAATTACTGATAAAAATTGTATTATATAATTGAATGTTTCAATCTAAGAGAAGTACACTGTTTCCAGACGATTAGCTAATTTTGCTATCCATTGATTAAATGTCTGCTTTCATTCCTGACATGACAGTTAGAAAGGTTAAAAACAGTTGATTCGACGCTGCGACAGCCTAATCACCATGATTTCTAAAAAGCAAAACTCGACTGCTTGAAAATGTTAGATTTTGAATAAATAAATAAATTGATTTTCTTTTTTTCTGTTTTTTTCTCTTTCAATGTCAACAAAAATACAAATTTTAATATAAAGAATAAATAGGCAAACCCCAAGAAGTAACAACATTTGAAGGTCTCCCTAAAAAAAAAATTGACGGCTAGCCAGTTAAGAAAAAGAATGTTTTAATAATATTGGTATTATACTATATTATATACAGAATCAGAAGAGGACAGCAAAACACAAGGCCATATACAATGCTGCAGTCGATTGCTCAAGTTGGTGTAAACCGACCAACCAACCGACCGACCAACCGAGTTGCATGTGACTAAAAAGACAAGATAATTAATACCATGGAAGCACAGAAAACCAAAATAAATGTGTTTGTTCTGTTTTACTTTTTTATTTTGTGATATTGTCAATGAAGTATAAAGTATTGTATTTCCAAAAAAAAATATAATTAAGCTGTGGTCTGACAACAGACATGAAGAATCGAGAGAATGTTCGCATTATGTAAGTTTGTGCTTAATCTCTCATCTGAATAACGAGACAAATAACTTTGGATGAGACAAGATCTTTATTCCCTTTCTTCCATATTTTATTTTGTAATTTCTTTCATTTTTTTTTCATTATTTTTTTTTCTTTCATTATTTTCTTTCATCTTTTGCTTTTTTTTCATTATTTTCTCTTCTTTCATTACTTTCTCTTCTTTCATTATTTTCTTTCTTGTTTTTTTCTTTAATCTTTCTTTTTCTTTCCTATTTATTTTTACCATTTTTTCTTTTTGTCATTCCTTTGTCTTATTTCATTATTTCAATTTATTTGTTTTCGGTCATTCTTTTCTTTCTTTCTCTTCTCATTCTTCCATTTCCTTTAATTTATATCTTACTAATCAACGCACGTGTTTCAATTAGGGACATATTATACATGAGAGCGATGTTTTTATCAGGCAAGCTGGAAAGAATAACCGTTTACAATGACAACAACCTTGTTTGAGTCCTTAGTAATTTAACAACAAAGACAGTAGATAGATGATAGACTAAAGCATATCGTATTCGTATATTGAAAGAAGAATACGAAACTTGGTTTTACACTCTATAATGATTACGATTATGATTATGGATACCAGTTATCAATGTAAGTGATGTTAGACTTAATAATTATAATCTAAAACGTTTCCTCCTCAGTATAAAAACAAGTTTGGTTTTATGTCGGAATGATTTTATTAATATTACGTTCAAATCACTTTTGATCAGAACTAGTAGTTTTCGCTATTAAACATAATCACTAACCTACATTAGATCATTGTTTCAATGTTGTCTAATGGATTTATATTTCCAGCACTGTTTTAACTGAATTTTATCACTGTTTTAACTGAATTTTATCACTGTTTTAATGGATTTTATATAGAAAAGTGAATTTTACTAGCCCCTGATTTTATCAATATTGTAAATGAAATATATTACTGTTTTAAAGATCATGGAACATGGTATTTGATGTTTATGCAAAATAGTAGACTAGTATTATAGTTGTTCCCCTTGATGGATATTAAACAGACAATAAATTAAAAGTTTTCAGGACATAATTAAAGTGTTTTCTGCTATTTCGCGCAACTGCTCTCAGTTCACGACTATTCGGGTTTTTTCGGCATTTTCCAGTAACCTCTGATAGTGACGTCATGAGATGAAGAAACTTTTTCGCGTGCCTGAGCTGACTGTACAAACTAGGATGTCAACACGTATATCGCGTATGATTTTGACAGTTCTTCGTCAGAGGAATTAGAAGAGGAAACATTGATAGTGGAATGCGAAACTGAGGAGAATGAAGGAGAAACTATTTTGTTTAACAATCGAAATATTGAATGGAATGTCGATGAAATTAATTTGGCCGTACATGTACATGTAGTTCTGACGATTCTTCATCATCAGAAGATGGCGACGGCGACCGTCACCTAGGCCTACCTACAATTCAAGCAGAGAATATTCAACTTCAAACACAGTTATTAAATTGGTTAGTAGTACTAGGCCTATCTCTTTTACTAAAAAATTATTGTATAACTTTATTGTATAATTAACAATTCCCTAGTAGATAACTACGATATTCTTCCGTCATGCCAGTGTGTATTGTGGCTTAGTTAGGCCTAGCTAGAGGCTAGGCCTAGGCTAGGGCCCTACTTACCCCAATTCATGCGGCTAGCCTTCTCACCGGCGACGGTCGGCTATCGTCTATAAGCCTAGGGCCTAGATTGGATTTTTTTAACGAAATAAAGATTAAATTGAATCGTAGAAGGCAAAAATGTACATTACGGTAGACTGACCATTTTATTTAACAAATTTGCACTTTGAGGTTTGAAATAGGCCTATAGGGTAGGCCTAGATAGATAGGCCTGTCAGTCACACCAAAATCAGTCCGGGCCAAAATCGGTCCGGCGGACCAGTTTTGGCTGCCAAAATCAGTCCGGGAGAACATTTATGGCTGCCAAAACCTGTCCGGCCGGATCAATTTTGGCCGCCAAAACTGGTCCGGCCTGGATAAAATCGTATATACAGTAGTACGGAAACTAAAGCTCTTTTTACATTATAAAACTTTATGTGACAAAAAACTCCAAATATTTTAGTGGTATGCTCAAAGAGGGTAGTGATAAGACATCATCATGTCCATGAGCACATCACATTTTTTTGTCACATAAAGTTTGAAAGTGTAGACGAGAGGGACGAAAATTGTGTTTGGCCTACAGTTTTGATCATTTTTGCACACATGTGATATGACCGTAAATTTGTGTTCACCACTTTTTTATGCTTCGTTGTAGATAATAATATGGTAGTGGTATAACCAAAGAGGGTATTGATATGACATCATCATGTCCATATATGAGCACATCACATTTTTGGTCACATTAAGTTTGATAGTGTAGACAAGGTTTAGGACATCTGATCTGGCCGTGAATTTGTAATCGCCACTTTTGCATTATACAATTTACTTCATGTTCTCTTAAATTTACTGTACAATACATCTGAAATGCCATTGTTATACATAACGTTTAAATAAATGGGAATTTATTTTATTTCAGGGTGTCCAACTGGATGGCATTACAACCCCGCATTTTCAAAATGCTACTGGGTCACCAACGCATCTGGTACGTGGAATTATACAAGAGATATATGCACACATTTTATCGGTGATTTAATCAAAATTAAATCTCCGAAAGAAAGCTTGTGTATACTTGAACGATTTGCTGAAGATTCCACAACAGATGGAGCTTGGATTGCCTACAATGACAGCGCAATAGAAGGCTATTTTAAGTGGCTGTCTGGAATTACTGGGAATTATACACGTATCGTTTTATACAATTTTATTAAGGTAATTTACCGTTATTATAATATATTAATTATTTAATAAAACAACTTCAATACAGTAGGCCCTAATACATTTTCGATAGTTAAATTTTGATCTTAGGGTTTTAGCCGGCTTGATTGTTATGTGTTGATGGTCGATAAAACGTCCTACTAGATACGGCAGACAAACCTACCAAAACTATCAACTTACAAAAATAAACGGCGGTAACATTTAGAACCCTTTAAACGATAAGATTAATCCCTGTATCTACATAAAGCTATTTCTACACTATCAAACTTCATGTGAACAAAAAATGGGATATTGCCGCATATGGACATAAAGTTGTCATATCACTATTATTTTTGAGAATATTACTGACATCGGAATGTACCTATGTCATGCTAAGAAAGCAAAGACACATGGAAGCAGATTTAATTTAAAAAAAAATATAAAATAAAAAAATGTTTCTATATGCGAGTAAATATTTAAGAAGATCATTTAATTACACAATCGTCCAATCAAATGACAAGAATATATTTAGATCTGTTATAATTATATTTTACGTTTTTTTAGATTGGTATGATGGTGAACCCAACCAACTGGGTAACGAAGATTGTGCTGTTCTGCACACACCTTCAAGCGGTGCTTGGCATGACATCTTGTGTGCAGAAACAGCGTGGGTAGCGTTGTGTGACAAACGTAAGTAATATATTATGACTATAAGTTTGGTATATCTATACACATGCTACTGTAGGCTAGATATTATTATTATTATGATTTCTTTAGACACTAAGATATCCATATTCTTTAAAAGTTCATAATTTATTCATTTATTTTGCATTATAAAGTATATCATATTCAATTATTTGTGTACAGTCCATGATTATTTTTTATTTTTTTAAATAATTGTATTGCATGATTAGTCAATACATCATCACATCAAGGCATCTGAAAAGATATAGAATAAAAAATAATGTGATTCTATAAAAACTAAAATAATATTTAAGGCTATTGAATTAGAATTATGATATCAGATTAGTTTAGTTGGTGTTAGGCGTATGTTTTACATCAATTAATATAGTAAGCTTTTTTTTTTGGTTTTTTTTAAAATAAATTATGTACCGTAGTCATAATTATTACTGTACTGTTAAATAGTGATAGTACTTAAGCTATTTCAAACTTACGTCATGTTCCTCTTAAATTTGCTGGTAATGGTTCCCGATTCCTTATTTAATTATGGTTTTGCCTTCGCGGCAACAATATATTCCTGATGTTGCAAGTGAAGATCCAACTTCACGGATCTTCTTTGGTCGGTAAATTGCATCAACATTTGTCACGTTAGTCAGTGAATTTAATTCTGCTGTTTGAATGAAAAAACAACACATGTTATTATTTGTATTTAAAAAATGTTTTTATATCTAGGAAAAAAGATAACCATATGCAAATTAATTATCTATCTTTAAAATCATAGGTCCATGCTTTAAGGTGGCAATCCTGACAAACATACACAGCTCTATACAATCTTAAAATAGTCTTTGACAATTGAGCTGATAATAACGACAAGTCTAACAATCATTTATCGCATACTTAGAATGACTTTTTGACCCGAAAGCTGTATAATTGTGTGGCTAATCCAGGAAACGTAAGATCGCTATTATCGATAATGAAAATAATGAAGATGACAATAATAATTGATTGTTCATAATAATATAAATAATCGATGATTAAGTAATTGTATATTATACAAGTTGTCCATGGGCCTACTTGTTATCTCCAATTTCGGAAGTTTGTTGATGATTCAGTAAATACAAACTAAATACAATTCCATTGTCACTAATCTCTGATAATTTACAAAATCTATAGCAATAGGACCTACTTTGTGTTTTATGTTTCCAATCGATCCAAATATTCTTGCTTATACATTTCAAATTCTTTCATTTTTTCAATTCGTTCTTTTTTTTCTCCAGTTACTTTCTTTAATTCATCTCTTTCTTTCTTTAACTCTTCCATTAGTTCTTCACAGGCTTTTCTTTATTTAGTTACTTTACTACATTTCTTATTCAACCTGAAATATAAAGTAAAAAAAAAGTATAATTAAATATACATTGTTAAGAGGTTGGAGTATTTGGAGACATTGGAGTAGTATTATTCATTGATATAAATATTGTATTATATATTCCAAAACAATAAAACGTAAATTAATTAAGTAACCTTTTTCTTTCAAAATTAATATACACTGACGCTTCCTATTTTCAATGCCATCGTCACTACTCTTTAACATAGAAATCATTAAAACGTAAATTATTTGAATTACCTTTTCCTTTCAAAATTAATATTCACTGACGCTTGTTGTTTGCAGTTTGCTGTTTATCTTCTGATTCATATTGCTTCTTTCTTGCTTTATTCAATTCTTCCTTCAAATTCTCCAATTCTTCGTTTAAAATCTCACATTCTCTCTTAAACTCTTTCTTTGATGCTCTGAATTCATGTTTAATTTTAATGATAACGCTTTCTCAATCGACACGTTTCTGATTCATTCTACAAAGAAAACTTAGTATTAGGCTCTGTATACACTATCAAACTTTATGTGACAAACAAATGTGGTGTGCCCATATATTTGAACCCGATGACGTCATATCACTATCATACATACACCTCACACTTTTTTGTCAAACTAGTTTGATAGTGCAGACATAGCATTAGAATCAATCTACCCTTTTTTTTTAAATTACCTATTACTTTACCCTGTACACATGCGCACAATCAAAGATTTCTTACCTTCTATATACGTCTTCTTTATTAATCAATTACTCATTAAGCTTTTTAATTTCTTCTTCATGTTTTTAGTCGCGTGGAAGCGACTCTATAGTTCACTATGTCGGTCGGTCGGTCTGTCTGTCGGTCTGTCTGTCGGTCTGTCTGTCTGTCTGTCGGTCCGGTATCACTATGCGTTTTATCGCTTTCTGACCTTATCTTGATATCAGTTTAATCTAGCTAGGTCAATTTTTCACAGTATATTCCTTATGGCCAGGAATCAATGTGGTTATGTTTTCACGGTGCGCAATAAAAAATTACGCGGTCTACGCACGATTTAACGAAATCACGTTAGTAATCATATCTTCACAACCATGAATCACAATTAAATAAAATTTGGTACTCATAAATTTCAGGGCATAAATCATCATATGGCAATACAATTACGTGCATAGCGCATGTAACGCATGCGTACGCGCGCTTAAAATTTTCAAAATTTATTTTCGATGAAATAAGAGTACATTTCAGGCAATTTTAAGCGTTTACAAAATTGCCATGAGTGCGCATATTTTTGAGCGCGCACTGCGCGTTAAATGTTATTGCGCACTCTTTTTGCCCGATTTCTGTTTTCTTGACTTACTTTTCAACTCGAAATTACGTTATACGAGCACGTCGAAAGTGACAGGCTACGCACGTGTAAATTAAAAAAATATAAATGTTTTTAAACATTTCAACATTTTTAAACATGTTCAGTAATTTCGGTCAGTATAGTTCACTATGTCGGTCAGTCTGTCTGTCGGTCTGTCTGTCGGTCTGTCTGTCAGTCTATCGGTCTGTCTGTCGGTCCGGTATCACTATGCATTGTAGCACGCGACTTAATGGCTGTTGGCCTTGTTCTTTTAATCGTTGAGTTTCTCTTTCCATTATTTCTCGGTAGTTTTTCTTTGAACTTAGTGCAATATTCGCCTGTTGATTGAGTTGCGTGATATTGTCCAGTTTGTCATAACAATTTTGAAGAAAAGAACTCATGATCTGCAAAAAATACCAAAAAAAAAACATAGCAAAATACGTATACAGGTCCTTTAACTTTTATCAAAATTCATTTGATACCTACCAACAAATGCATAAATGTTTATTACATTTTTTTAAAAATAATAAATACAATCAAAATGTTTTTTTTTTGCTATTAGATAGCATATCATTCCTGTACAATTATGATTTACAAGTGAAATAGGTTGATATAAGAACATTTCTATACTTTGTTCCCATCTATTGTAGGTATAACAAGTGTGTTTGGATCAAAATAATCTATCTTTGAAAGTCTATCTTAAAGTGGAGCATTCGGTAGGGATGCTCCTGTTAGAGAAAAATAGCTTTATGTGAGACAATTTAAATATAGGACTAGTTTAACATTAAAACGAACAACGTGTATTAAAAACAGTTTAACAATTACCAATTTTAATAGTTTTCTATCCACTCTACAATTTTGCATATACAGATATTGTGGAACCACGTCAGGTCAAGTTCAATATTGCATATCGAAACAAGGCAGGCTGATGACAAGATCGCCTAAATTTCTAGTATTTTAACCTTAAAATACTAGTGTTGTATAATCAGGTACAGCCGCTTCATAATCTCTTTGCTTTTCTTCCTTATATCTAAATTAACATAAAATTATTTATACTGACAAACATTACTGTTTATATGCCTAATATGTTTACATCTTTAACATATTTTCATAAACATCCTCATATCGTACAACTACTCGCAACACATTTTCTCAACTTTCTATCATCTAAAAGTCGTAGTTAGTCATGTCTCGGGTCACATTCTATGGTCGTACAGATAGGCTACTACATCAGTACTTCTATGAATGGATGACTAGTTGGTGACAAGAACGCTAGTTGGTCATACCCAGTACCGTTTTGATTTTACGATCTTTCGGGAAATACCACCTCACGACAATCCATTGAATTTCAGAACAGCTCTGGCTATGCGCTCCATGCACGCTCTACGCGTGCGCGTTTAGTTTGTACAGCGATTAGACTATATAGTAGTAATGCATTGTTTTTTGTTGTTTAAAATCATGTTCGCAGTAAATTTATGATTTAGTTATTTTCTTAACAAAACGTTTAAACAAATTGATTGTTAAAGCCTTGTGAATGTTATACATTTGGTAAGCAAATGACTCGACTTCATACTCTACATAGGCATAGTTGGACACAAAGATGGCCGGTAATTTACCACGTGACTTTCTAAAATCCACACAATGCAGTAACTCTTAATGGCTCTGGACTTTATCAGAGCCTTTGTATTATGGCTCTGGACTTTATCTAGCTTGGTAGTATTATCAATGACTATCAAAGTAAATAAATGTTACGTAGCATAACAAATAAAGCTAAAGCTTGGTTCCCACTTGAACGTAACGCAAGGACGTAAACGCAACGCAAGCGTTTTAACCAATGACAAGCGAAGTTATAGACAGTTAGCAATCACAAGCGAATAAGCCATAACTTGTGATTGGTCAATTCACTTGCGTTGCGTTACGTCCTTGTGTTGCGTCGCTAGTGGGAACCAAGCTTAAGATCGGATCAAGACGCTCGTTTTTAATCAAATTTGTTTTAGTTAATACAAAGCATGTACATTTGTATTTATTTCTACTACACGCGTACTCAGTAATAATTTAAAATTCGCCAACTTTCTCTTTATTGTTTTTATTTTCTCTTTTTTGGGGGCAACCCACTTTTATTGCAAGATAAACAATATGGTGAAGGTTACAGTATATATGTCTATATCTATCTATTTATCAATGAATATTTAAGTGATATTACACAGAAAGGTTAAAAGATTATATAAAAAATGTTGATATTGGATTGAAATCTAGATAAAACAAATATGTATACAGAGACAATTTATATTACAGAGCTAAAACGATAAAAAGATTGATATTCAGTATTAAAAAGAGATTCGATATAATAATGATAAAATGGTATATTGCATTATAAGAATATGTTTTGTTTCAATACTTTGATAAAATTGTATAGTTTTAATTAAATGTTGAACATACTATTGCTTTTATTGTTTATATGATAAAATACCAAACTAATAAATATTGCTAGGCTAAACCCAAACCGAAGTATGGGGATACCCCCTCGTCGCTAGCCAGGTTTATTTTTATAGTTGAATATAGATCGACGTAGTGTTAATGAGCAGGACTTTAAATAACTGCAATTTGATAGTACAGCAATTTCTTAATTTTTAAGATTCATTTAAGACAGTCAAATAATATGTTAAATTCCTAGTCAAAATTCATTTATTAATCCTTTCGGAAATGCATTGCTCGTTTTACAAATATATAGAAATATGAAAACAATACAAAGGTAAAAAATACAAAACAGGAAGAAAACGTCATAAAACATGAGTTAAAATGTAACAATAAACTTATTGCAAATCATCAATAACGTTTAAATTTGTTATTAACAAGGCCAACAGCCATAAGTCGCGTGCTCTCAGAAAAAAATGAACTTTCAAAAAATAATGTACTTTAAAACATTTATGTACATCAAAACAGTTCAAAAAGTACAGAAATACGCAAAGTGATACCCGACAGACCGACCGACTGACAGACCGACCGACATAGTGAACTATAGAGTCACGTGCACGTCTAAAAACGAAATGAAACGCTTCTATTGGGCCGTTGCATCATGAGACAAACTTTTAGTCGCGGGGGATACGCATAAGGTAAAACAAACGACCGATTGAGGGCTCACTACTTTTTGACGTGGATGTAAACATCATATTCTTACTCGTCTTCAAGGAACAACTTCAACTCCAGTTAATAATGGCTCTCCAATCACTCCTTCTCATAAACACAGCAAATGGAGATGATAGAAACGCTTGCTTCTGCAACAGCATAATTCAAGTTCTACGAAGAACTTACTCAATTAGAAACCATATTGTGCAAGCTATGACTAGTCATTCTCTCAAATGTGAATTGAAAGATATTTTTCTTGCTCAAGGAACTTCAGAAATAAAAAGTGCTGCTAAAATTCGGAAATTGATTGGTGGGGATTTTGCAGTAGGCACACAGCAAGATGCCAAGGAATTCATGGATACTCTCATTCAACGGTGTTATCCCTCACACCAAATCCCTTCAGATTCACTATGAAAAATCAGTTTCATGCACTAAGAACTTCTCATTGTTCTTCTTGTGTTCAAGACCCAATAAGTGACAGATCGTTTTCTCTTCATCTGCCTCTTGAGAATGAAAAAGAAACAACACCAGTAAGACTCCAAGAAATGATAAATCGCTATTTCAGTCCAAGCACTTTAAATAAGCGCTGCAGTAAATGTTCAAATCCATCTGAACAGAACTTTACTGTTCATAAAAAGTTCACAGAGTCTGGACCATACTTGTGCATTCAACTTTTAAGGTTCAACAATGCTCTTAAAAAAATAAATCATTTTGTAAAGGGTTCATTTGAAATCGCCGTACAGAATGTTAATTACAAACTAATAGCTGTCATCAATCACCAAGGACTATTCCATAGTGGACACTACTATTCTTTGCTGGAGTGTGCTGGAGGATGGTATAAATGTGAGGATGCCAAGTTTCCTGAGAGAATAGCAGAAAATTCAGTTTTCTCTGTTCTCAATTATGTTTACATTTTTGAGAAAGTTTCTGAACTCGGAGCAATCCAAAATCGATCATCAAACACTACAACACAACACTCTAGTATTTTTATTAAAACTGCTTCAATTGTTGATGCTCCTGAAAAGAGCTCAAATACACAACTTTGTTCTGGTCCAAGTAACACACACAAAAAAGTTAAGACTACAATTAATGTTTTGTCAGAAGACTCTGGTGAGGAGAATTTCATTTTCATTACTCATCCTCCTAAAAAAAATCAACATTATTTTTCCAATTTACCAAAAGATATTAGTAGTTGGTTCAATGATGGAAAAACTGAGCCAGACAGCATTTCAAATGTTTCAAGTGAAGTTATACAAAAAACATCTGATGCCAAATCTTCAAAAAAATATCCACCTTAATATCTGATAACAAGTCTAAAAATTATATTGGTCAATTTTCAGATGACTTTGAAACAAGAATCTACAGTCACAATGTGAAAAGCTGCTTCATTCAACTTGGCTCAAGAGTTGATGAACAGACAAAACTTTCATCTTCCACAGAAACAATCAGCATTTCGTCTGAAAACTCAGAACAGAATTCATCAGCTGCAAACTCTTCTGAATCCAAACTCCAAAAACAGCCAAGGAATGGCTTGGGCGCATATACTGATATTCATGGAACAAGAATCTTTATGAAGGCCTGCTCTGTGAACCTAGGACAAAGAATTCAAAGTGATGACTTATCTAACAAACTCACAACCAAAGAAAATTTGGAAAAGTGCATTGGCTGCAACAGAGCATTTAAAAGAATCATTAGACATTTGCAACAAAAATCCACATGCAGAAACCATTATGATCTTGAGAAATTGAAAAGTGAATCAATGTCAAGGAGAAAAAAAAAGTACAAATAAATAAGAAAAACTATCGTGAAGCAAAAAGACATGAAAATGAAAGTCTGTACAAACAGAAATCTGCAGCAGTAAAACAAAACCAGAGAAAATCAGAGAGGCAAAAAAATGAACAATCCTTTCGGCAAAAAAGATCAAAGGAAAAGCAAAGTAAAAGAGTTTCAAAGAGTCAGAAGAATGAAACTTTGTTTAAACAGAAACTAGCAGAAAAAAACATAAGCAAAGAGAATCTGAGAGACAGAAGAATGAAACTACACAAACCAACAGTGGTGTTGGTAGTCTATGAGTGCCGCTTACCTGGATAAACCAACATAAGCCTCTCTCTCCGTCGAGAGGTAAACATTACGAAAAGAAGAACATTAATAACATTAATTTTTCCCCACCCCCGTCGGATAATGGATCAGTCCGCCACCAGTACGCCCTCAAGTGAGACACACCCACTTATCATCGTCATCATTTCTCAAGACCACCTGCCTGAGGGGACGGTAGGGAGGGCGTTTATCCAGGTAAGCGGCACTCATAGACTACCAACACCACTGTTGGTTTGTGTAGTCTATATCGTGCCTAGCTTACCTGGATAAACCAACATAAGCCAGTGTAGCACCGGACTAGAGTCTAGTCGGAGGCGGGAGGCAAGGTAAACATTGTCATACATACCTAGTGTCTGGGCTTCAAGATTGAAGCTGCCACCGTAGACTGGTTTGCGGAGGTATCCGACAGGTAGTGGGATGTGAAGGTGGACTGTGATCGCCACCATGCCGCTTGCAGGATGTCTGGAAGGGGCACCCCAGCAAACAGCGCCCATGAAGCGGCTATGCCACGCACTTGGTGCATATGTGCCGGAGGAGGCGTATTTGTGGAGTCGTAACCAGCCCGGATGGCTGCCACGACCCAGTTTGCCAGCGTCGACCGAGCAGCCGGTCGGAAGGGTGCAACTGTCGATATGAACAGATGTGACGCTGAGACCCGAATGGACTCTGTGCGTTTGATGTAAAACTTTAGTGCCCGCACCGGGCACCAAAGTCTGTCTTCCTCAACCCCTGAATATGCAGCAATGGTGGGAATAAACACAGTCGGCGGCGAGAAGTTCAATGTCTGAGATTTTGCAAGGAAATCTTTTCTAAAAACCAACCGCGCGCCACCCCGTTCAAACCTGATGTGCCCTGGCTCCAGAGAAAGAGCATGCAGTTCACCTCTGCGCTTGCACGAGGCTAGTGCAATCAAAAAGGCAGTTTTGAGAGTCAGGTTGTAAAGTGATGCCCTACTCAGGGGCTCGAAGGGTGGACGCATAAGAGCGGCTAGGACGACATTGACGTCCCAACGTGGAATCAGGGCCTTAGTAGGAGGCCGTTCTCGAAACATCCCGCGAAGCAAACTGGAAATTGCAGGGGATGAAGAGATGGTCGAGCCGTCTTTAAAATTCGGAATTACTGCAGCCAAGGCAGACCGATAGCCGGATACGGTGCGAACCTGCAGACCTGACTCAAACAGGTAATGTAGGAAAGCGCAGACCTGGCCCAAAGTCACTTTCATAGGGTCGGTCTTCTGGCGCTTGCACCATTCGAAAAAGTGTTTTAATCGGCTATTGTAGACAGCAAGAGTGGATTCCCGTCGGGATTTCGCCGCGAGGGCGGCCGGACCATCTGGAATGCCTGAGTCTCTGAAACGATCCCTGACAATGGCCATACAGTCAGGTCGAGGGATATGAGGTTCGGTAGAGCAAACCGAGCTCGGCCCTGCGTCAGCAAGTCGTTCCGAATCGGAAGACGTAACGGCTGATCGTACAGAAGGCCTAGAAGCAGTGGAAACCACGGCTGCCTGGGCCAATACGGCGCTATTAGTAGGACTCGGCATTGATGGCGCTGAATGTGCGTCAGGACCAGTGGCAGTATTGAAATCGGTGGAAAGGCATATGCCCAAAGGTTGTCCCATGGTATGGACAGGGCATCCACCGCCCACGCATGTGCATCCCGATATCGACTGCAGAACGTCGGGAGCTGCGTGTTGCCTGACGTCGCAAACAGATCTACATGGGGCCGCCCAAAGTGGTTGAAGATTTGGGTGGCGATTATTGGAAGGAGACGCCATTCCGTAGGACGTAGAAGTGGACGGGACAGTGCGTCCGCCACTATGTTCAGACGACCCGCAATGTGGGCCGCTGACAGTTGGATGTTGTGTCTTACACACCACATTAGCAACGTCCACGTGTGGCAACATAGCGTGGGGGACCGTGTACCCCCTTGCCTGTTTATGTATGCCACGACGGTTGTGTTGTCGGAATTGACGAGAACATGGCGATTCGCCAGATGGGGAAGAAGAGCCTCCAACGAGCGCTCGACTGCCCAAAGTTCGAGCAGGTTGATGTGGACGCGCGTCTCCTCGGGCGACCAGAGGCCGGAGACGCGAATGTCCGGAGACGGTATGTGACCGCCCCAGCCTACTTCGGATGCGTCCGTTTCCACACGGACATCCGGAATTGACCTTTGTATAGGTGTGCCCACAAGTAACCTGTCTTCCACGAGCCACCATTCGAGATGCGAGATAATGAACGCATTCGTTGGAACCACTTTGTGTAGAGAGTCTGATCTTGGGCGGTATGCTGCCAGAAGGTGCAGATGTAGAGGCCGCATCCTTAACCGGCAGAACGGAACGAGGGCGACGAAGCTGGCCAGTGACCCCAAGGTGCGTAGCCAGTCGTACGCCGTCGGAGCCTGAGCATTGATAAGATGTAGCACTGCAGTTCTTGCCTTGGCCACACGCTCGATGGATGGGCACGCACGGCCCGTAACCAAATTTATTTGGGCTCCGAGATACAGAGGGTTCTGAGAAGGGAGAAGACATGACTTCTCCTCGTTTATTATGAACCCTGCTTGTTCCGTCACGAGGCGGACAAAAGATAAGCTGCTCAGCAGCTGGTCCCTGGACTGGGCCACGATCAACCAATCGTCTAAGTACATGAAAACTCTGATGCCGTGTTGATGAAAGAACGCCGCCAGGGTTCTCACTAGACGAGTAAACACTCGTGGGGCCGTTGAGAGGCCGAACGGCAGAGCTACGAATTGGTATACCTGATCGTGAATGCGGAAGCGCAGCCAACTCTGGTGTTCTTGCGCAATAGGCACGTGAAAGTACGCGTCTTTCAAGTCTATTGTGGCTGCCCAGTCCCCTCGTCTTAGCCCCAACAGGATAGATGAGACAGTCTCCATCCTGAACCTGCGGGGCCGGCACATCCACGTCAAACAGCGAAAATGGGACATTAAGTGTTCCAAGAGCCGTTTTCATTGTTTAAGTTAGCCGGAGCCTTTTTCGATTGGCTATAAATAGAAAGTTACCGAGCATTTCGAGCGACGCGAGTTCTGACTTCCGTGTTTTATAGGCTGTCTAAATTTCCCTTTTAACGGGTTTATATTAAATTATATTGTTGTTTGATTTATTTCTGTTTATAAAGAACATTTATATTAAACAAAAACCACAACAATAGCAATTTTAGTTGATTATGGATTAATTTATTCGAATTCTAAGATAAACGTCTAAGCCAAGTGTAAACGTAAACAAAGCGAGTCATACGGCGAAAACAAAAAAGTGAAAACTAACTAATTTGTTAAAATAGCTAACATTAATTTGCAATTTTTAAATGAAATTCTGAAAACGCTATAATATAGTCTTATATGCATTTTCAAAGATTTCCAAATATAAGCTTGGGGTTATTTTTCAAACAAATTCTATAAGGAGTTGAAGATAGTGTATTTTGAGCGAAAGTGCGGTGCGCGTAGGCCTAGGAAGACGCGGCAGGGCTGGAATACTCGTTTCCTTAGGCGACGAGAACGACGGAAGATGCGCTCCATCACTGTGCTCTCAATTTTAGTTCTTGTTAAGTGGATGATGCAGAATCTTATAATATGGGCTTATAAATTTTAAAATAAAGTGCTCAACTTTCATTTTTCTTAAAATTATGAAGATTAGTGTGAAGTGGGGACTGTCTGCATGCCTGAACGGCTGACTTGGTAAATTACTGAAAAATCAGTCAATTAGTTAGGCCTAGGCTAATTAATTAATGTACAGTATATAATGTCATATTTTTATGAATAGAGCTAAATCTACTAGTAGGCTTACTAGTAATCTCATAATAAATCTGTTAATGTCACCTGTCACTAACATATGATTGATTTAAGTATATGCTGAAAATGTTTACTTTTTATCGGAGCTAAAATGAAATTTCGCAGTTCCCTGCTTTATATTATAATAATGGAGCAATAAATGAAATACAAATACACACCAATTAACATTTTAACTTTTAATATTATCACAAATTTCACCTTAAAAATCAGACAAGTTTTCTACGTCAACTTAGCTAACATTTGTACTAAGCCTAATCTTCAAAAGATTTACTATTACTGTAGTAGGCCTATTACCATTATTTATTTGCCAATTTGAAATGTACATTTAAACTTTATTAAACTACTGCACAACAACAAACTGCCACTTGAACCTTTAAATAAGTAAATTAGGATAAGTTAAAGTTTTTACAAAATAAATGTCTTTTTGGCAATACATCCATAATTACAGTATTAATAGTGCTTTTTCACATTATATGCCAGAAGTAAATTAATATGACTCATAAGAAATTGTTGTTGATTTAATGCTATTTGTATTGAAGTATGTAGAACAATCTTCTGTGGTCTGTAAAAAAAACAACAACATTCAATTAATAATAATCATTTAATTATATTTGTATATTTATTCTTATTTTCTTAGGCCTATAAACAACGCGCGCCTGACAATGAACACGCGCCAATAATGCACGCGCTACCCCACTATTATAGGCTAAAGCCTGGCTCTCCTACTGTACTACTAGGCCTAGACTATATTGATTTATAAATAAAACAAAGAGGCTTTGTAGAGTTTTATGATTTAAAACAGCTTTCCTATATATTATATGTTGCCCTTATTAATTTACAAAACCACATTTTTTATCTTATGGCGTAAAAAATGATTTTAGCTACATACCATATGTTCCATTTTCGATAGTGAAATACCCAAGAAGGCACATGTTTAAGCAGCCATTAAAAAAAAATAAAAAATAACCCCAACGAGATTTTTTTATTAACTACTATTGAAAAATCAAATATTCAGAAACTATAAAACCCACCTTCTCAAAAAATTGCGTTGTTTTATTACAGCCTCAACAAATTAGACGAAATTTTAACATTCGAATAGCCTAAAATTGTTTAAAAAACATCGGTGTAATTCACCCTTGTTTCATAAAAATATAATGGGTTCGTCGATTAAAAAACAATATCACGTGGTTCGTAGATGCCTTGTCAAAGGTTTTCATGAATTATTCATTAGTAAATAAAACCAAAAGTTCCAATTGGCCAGTTTGCAAAAACCTAAGATTTACTTTTCAAAACAAAGTTGCTTCCGGGTAATTGTCAACGCTGTCTCGTGTGCAAAAACGATTCGCTGCCGATAGAGGGCTCACTACTTTTTGTCCCTGGTGAATTGAGTGTGCCGGATGTACCGCTTGTTCAGACTTTTGAGGTTTAGGATGGGTCGCCAATCGCCCGATTTTTTCTGGGCGAGGAAAACGGTGGATTCGTGTCCCGGGATCGTAAGTTGTTCTTTTTGAACATGCACCACAGCTCCTTTCTGGAGCAGTGCTTCGAGGCCCGTCATGAGCGCTTGACTCTTTTCCGGCTCTGACGGAATCCTCGTTTGCCGGGCACCTCCGCTCACCGGAGGGCTCGAGAATTCGATACGATACCCGTGTGTCACGGTGGAGAGAACCCATCTGTCTGTGGTCAGGGTCTCCAAAACCCGTGAAAACCGTTTCAAGCGACCCCCCACCTGCCCGCCCTCGCTTGGAGGGACGGGCGTCCCCGGGCCGTCACCGGCGCTTCACATTATAATACCGGCGACCACTTCTGTTGGTGGCGCCTTTGCCACCCCTATTTCGCATTCCGCGAGGGGGGTGTGAAGCCTGTCTTGATGTAGAAGCCTGACTTTGCATAGGCTGAGCCGGTGGCGGCGGGGGAGGCTGCATCTGCTGAGGAGCAGCAGGGACAGGCGGCGGTCGTGCGGCTGTCCTTGAGCGTGAATTGCTAGCTCGGCGTTTTTGCGGGAAGCGCGCTCTTGTCTCCCGACGAGCTTCCCTCTCACGAGCCCATTTATCCTCCTTCTGTGAGAAGGAGCCAAAGAACAAGTCCTGCGCCCCGAAGGAGTCAGACGTAGTAAACCTACGGAAATCGGTCGGTGCGATGTCAGTTGCACCCAAGACGTTAACGCGACGGGCCGCGGCCGCAGATAATGAGATCGTTGCCTGTTGATCAACAACCAGGCCCATGATCTGCTGTAGTAGAGCTATCACGTCCGAATCGCCCTGAGGCGGATGTTCTGGATCAGCCAGAAAGGATAGCAAGTACCCGGCCATAGAGGCGGCTCTAAGCGTCTCGCGTGCGGCCCTGTCGACGGACGTAAGGACATCCTCTGTCCGGGATTCCGAAGGCTTCAAAAAATTAGTCCTGGACGGGTCCAGGTTCTGGTCCTCACGGACCCGTTCCTTCGCTGCCTCCGGGACGCTCGGCGCCGCGATGTACAGTTCGAATTGTTTCTGCGGCACCGGAAAAGCCGATGACAGGCTATAAGGCATAGGCCTACGAATCTTGGACTCCTTAGCGATCAGCTCCACACGTTCCACAAGTTCTGGATCGAGAGGCGTAACCGGGCACGAAGATACCTTCTTAAAGGGCGTGCGTACGCCAAAAGTGGAAAACCGCTTAGACGAAGGAGTATGCTTAGGCTCTCGATACGTGAAATCGACGCCGAGAAAGGACAGCACCGCGGGGACCGTCCGCATAACTAGCGCCTGCAGACCTTCCTCCCCTGGCCCGGCCTGCTCTCGTAAGCTATCTCTATCATCGTCAGAGAGCGAGGCCATCGTCCTGTCACTATCGTAATCCCTTTGCCGGACGGACGAACCATCGAAAAACGAGGTCTGCTGTGGGCCAACATCAATGTATGGAATATGGGGAGGAAGTCTAATCTGAGAGGGTACCTCAGGCTCATCCCTCGGCAGAGCTCTCACAGCTGCAACAATGGCTTGCAGTAACCCCGGAGAAATCTCATTCACCCCCGGAACCGCAGAGGCCGCAGCCGGTGCAGGCATATCTGGAAGGCTAACTTCCGGCGCGACGGCAGGAGGGCCTGCCGTATCGGCGGTACCCACCTCCGGAGGTGGTACAGCTTCCGTGCGCTCCTTAGGCTTAGGGAGCGATTTGAACTTGGACGGTGTCCAGCGGACACAAACATCGCACGGCGACAACTCGGTACACGTGCGGCAATGTATGCACTCCAAGTGGCGGTCCCACTTCACGGTAGAGTGGGGACCCCTACATTTAACACACTCCTGCTTAGGCATGGTGATCTAACAGACCTACTTCTACCCACTAGCCTAACGAACAACAAAATATCTTCCAGTATTTCTATCCAGGTGAAACACACTGGATAACGGCTTACAACGCTAAATTTTAACTCCTGGCAACTAGCCAAGGGTAACGATTCTAAACGTATCCAACCACAAGATAACGATCTACTACACTTAGCTTCGTTTTCTTGCTCTATTCTTCTCTTCCAGTCTACAGTATAAAAGTCTTTATCGCAAATTCCTCAGGAATTCCAGGAATGTGTTCAGAAAAAGACGTACGTACACAACGACGTTACGAAAAGAAATGATGACGATGATAAGTGGGTGTGTCTCACTTGAGGGCGTACTGGTGGCGGACTGATCCATTATCCGACGGGGGTGGGGAAAAATTAATGTTATTAATGTTCTTCTTTTCGTAATGTTTACCTCTCGACGGAGAGAGAGGCTTATGTTGGTTTATCCAGGTAAGCTAGGCACGATATAGACTTTGTTTAAACAGAAACTAGCAATTCAATTCAATTCAATTCAATTAAAACTTTATTATCCCCATGGGGAAACTCTGTTGGCCTTTTCAAAAGTACAGTACATACAAATATAAAATGGATACAGTACATAAAATATAAAATACGATAAAAAAAAAAAAAAAAAGCCATACAAAATATACATATAAAATCCTAAAAAGTCGATTTAAAATACTACAAAAAATAAAACTAGCGCATAAAATACGATTATACGATTATATAATGAATGATATTATCATTCATCATATAATCGTATAGCGGCAGGTACGAATGAATTGCCATATCTATTTGTTTTAATTTTTCTTTGAAGGAGTCTGTCACAACGTTGACTTTTGTTAAATTTATAGTGCAGAGGATGAGCGTGGTCTTTTAAAATAATTTTCAATTTTTTAATTACTAATTCCTTATATAAAACTTCAGGTTGAATTTGTTCAGAGCCTACTATTCTGCTGCCTTGTTTAACTATTTTATTAAGTAAAAGTCTATCTTTAAAACGTGAATTACCATAATAACATATTAGGCAAAAACTAAGTACGCTATTTAAGATAGAAGTATAAAAAAGTTGTAAAATAGTACGGTCAATCTTAAAAGAGTTTAATTTGCGTAGAAAGAAGAGACGTTTTTGTAATTTATTGTATATGCACCTACTATTTGCATCAAATTTAAGTTTATTATCAATTTCAACCCCTAAATATTTGTAAGTTTTAACTTCCGGAATGGTCTCACCATTGATTTTGATCTTGGGAAGGTAGTTTATCTTCTTCCGAAAATCAAAAACCATCTCTTTAGTTTTATTTATATTTAGATCTAAAAAATTATCTTTACACCATTTGTGAAAAATATTAATACTGTCTAAGAAGCCTGTCATTGAATCATCTTTTGAATCCAGATAACCAATCAGAGCAGTGTCGTCTGCATATTTAATAATCTCAGTTTTTGTATTATTTGACTTACAATCATTTGTAAGCAGAAGGAAAACATAAGCAAAGAGAATCTGAGAGACAGAAGAATGAAACGTTGTTTAAACAGAAACTAGCAGAAGAAAAACATAAGCAAAGAGAATCTGAGAGACAGAAAAATAAAACAGCTTTTAAGCAAAAAAGGGCAGAAGAAAAGCAAAGTGAAAGAGTTTCAAAGAGTCAGAGGAATGAAACTTTGTTTAAACAGAAACTAGCAGAAGAAAAACATACGCAAAGAGAATTTGAGAGACAGAAGAATGAAACTCTGTTTAAACAGAAACTAGCAGAAGAAAAACATAAGCAAAGAGAATCTGAGAGACAGAAAAATAAAACAGCTTTTAAGCAAAAAAGGGCAGAAGAAAAGCAAAGTGAAAGAGTTTCAAAGAGTCAGAAGAATGAAACTCTGTTTAAACAGAAACTAGCAGAAGAAAAACACAAGCAAAGAGAATCTGAGAGACAGAAGAATGAAACTCTGTTTAAACAAAAACTAGCAGAAGAAAAACATAAGCAAAGAGAATCTGAGAGACAAAAAAATAAAACAGCTTTTAAGCAAAAAAGGGCAGAAGAAAAGCAAAGTGAAAGAGATTGTAAAAGACAAAAAAATGAAACAGCTTTTAAGCAAAAAAGGGCAGAAGAAAAGCAAAATGAAAGAGAGACAGAAAGATACAAAAGGATGAACAGTCATTCAAGTTGAAACGTGGAGATGAAAAACAAAAAGGTAGACTGAAAAGTGCTGATTCAGCATTCAAACGGAAACAAGCATTTCTTGAATCAATTCGAGATGGTAGGACATACATATGCATTTCATGTCACCGCAAGTTATACAAGAATGGTGTTCATGCCTTAAGAAGTGATTGGGAATCTGAGCTAGAAGAACATCATCCCGGATATAAAGAGAAATGCCTTGGACCAATAATAAGAAAGAAAATGCCCCGTCCTCACAAACTTAACTCTCCTGATTATCAAAGTTCTGACTTTATTTGTTTCACTTGCCATACATATATGATAAAAGGCAAAATGGCTCCGATGTCCAATCAAAACAATTTACAATTAGTAGACATCAGCAATCATCCCGAGTTGAAATTAAAAGATTTGGAAAACCAGCTGCTTGCTCGGAACCTAATCTTTC
The DNA here is from genome assembly GCF_964355755.1 of Antedon mediterranea. NCBI lineage: Eukaryota > Metazoa > Echinodermata > Crinoidea > Comatulida > Antedonidae > Antedon > Antedon mediterranea. The sequence goes on along the minus strand of NC_092670.1, from coordinate 33,076,679 downwards.
AAAAGATAAAACTTTTGCCAAAAAGTAGGTGGAATGCAATGATTGACAAAACTGTCAGTGTGCCTATACCAGAAGAGGAAATAAGCCACACAATTGAACACCTCCCTCAAACTCCAAAAGAGGCTCATGTTATACCAGTGCAGCTGAAAAGAAAAAAGAGCATGAAAAACACTCATAAGCAGGAATATGTTAACTGTGAAAAAATCATTAAATTCATTGAAAGAATGAAAAACATGGGAAATCGTTTCTATCAGGATGTAAATGCAAATCTTGAAGAATACACAAAGAAATGTCATGAGGCAGATGATGAAAACTTTCTCTTCTCATCAGTAAGTGAAAAAGATGCCAGTAAAGAAAATCTTCATGCAGAAGAGGCTTTCAGTGATATGGATTCATTTGAAAAAGAATTGTTTGAGCCTAAGTGTGACAATCAAGATGACAGTGACCAGAACCCTAGTGGAGGCTATTAGAAAGTGTCAGATGGCCAAGATGAACAGGAAAATAAAGAAGAAAAAGAATTCATTGAAAAAGACTCCATCAGGAAACACCAATTCATTTATAACTCCAGCAGTTGCTTTGGGGAAAATATGCCAGAAATCAGCGCTAAAAATAAAGTTGATGATTACAAACCTCTTGTCTTAGCCCCAGGAGAGGGAAAAATTTTTACAGATTTTCCTGAAAACTGGGAAGCTTTATCATTTCCAACTCATTTTCCTAATGGGAGAAATGATAAAAATGAGGAAAGACAAGTTAAGCTCAGAGATCCAGTTTACTTCACTCAAAGGGCAATGAATTATTACCCCAGATTTGCAAATGATCCAGCTTATATCTTTGCAGCTAATGCCTATTTTGAAAAGAAACAAATCAACAACAATATCAGTTTGGCCTTTCAAAGAGGAAACAAGAGACTCTCTAGTAGTGGTCAATTAACCTACACATTAGATGATCCACACATGGTTCTTGATGGAATAAAAAACACTCCAAAATACTGGCAAAATGCAAGATATGAGCTGAACGCAAAAGTTGAAAATCTTGGACCTTTTGACATGTTCTTTACATTATCTTGTGCTGATATAAGGTGGCCTGAAAACTTTACATCCATATTAGATGGTCACAACTTAGTCTATGAAAACAAACATTGTGAGGAAGAGATAACCGTTGATGGACAATCCTTGGATGACTTCCTGAAAGCGTATCCTACCAAACACAGCATGATTAGAACAAACTTGTTAAACTCAACTTTAAACTTCAATCATCGGCTAAAAATGTTCATTAAGCATATTGTCATGAGCAAACATGCACTGCTGCCAATTGACCACTACAACTACAGAATTGAATTCCAGTTCAGAGGACCTCCACATACACATGGAGTTTTATGGGTGGACTGGAACAAAGTAACCCAGATTCCAAAACAGCATGTTGAAAATTTCAAACAAGCCAAAACACTGATAAGATCCAACAGTGAACTGTCTGATCAACACAAAGATTCTATGGCAATGATAGCGGATCATGCTATATCTGTGTCACTGAGAGATTCCTCTGTGTCTGAAATAGTGAAAGAAGTGCAAGTTCATCACCATACTAATAAAGCCTGCCGAAAGTATGGAACAACTTGCAGATTCAACTTTCCTAAGTTTCCAACACGAAAAACTTTGATAAGTTCACCCTCTAATTATGCTTTTAACAGTGAAGAAGAGAAAAACTCAAAAATGACAAGGTACAAAACAGTCTTAGATGCCGTAAAAGAGATCCTAGAGGATGATGATAAGATGAAAAAAGTGTGTTCACACAAACAGAAAGAACTACAAACACTTGTTAATCTTGACAAAGACAAATGGAGAATAAGCCAGATTATTCAAAATGCAGAATATAACAACAAACACTGTTCTGTTCCAGCTAATTTACATCATCATTTTCAAGGAAAAATCAAGGAAAATGGCATGGCAGATGTTATTCAAATCAAAGCTGTACATGATGCAATGGCAAACAACAAAATTAAAATTGATGAGCTGTTAGAAAAGAGAATTGAATTCATTCTTGAACAAGATAACTTTTCAATTGAAAAGTTTTCTGATGTATGCTCCAAATTGGAGGAATATGAAAATGCTTTATCTGTCAACAATCGTGGATACATGCCTTTCTATAAAAGAGATGTTGCTGAAATTATGGTCAACAGCTACAATGCTGAATGGATATCTACATAGAATGGAAACATGGACATTCAGTTGTGCCTTGACTTTTATGCTATCATTACATACATAAGTGACTACTATTCCAAGGATGACTCTGGAACCATGGATATGCTCATTAATGCTCTAAAAGATGCCGAAAATGAGGATTTAAGGACCAAATTGAAAACGGTTGCTTCAGTGTTTCTTACACACAGACAAATGGGGGAAAGTGAAGCTTACTACAGACTTCTCCCACACATGCATCTGAAGGACTCAAATATTGAGGCAGTCTTTGCCCCTACTGGATTTAATCCTAGTCATTTTCTGAAAAGAATTGATGATGATGCTCAAGTTGATGGTAAAAATCTCATTGAAGTAGAAGGTCGTGAAGGAAAATATCAAGAAAAGGCTTCAATGTATGAAAAGTATCCAAGAAGAGATTGTAATTTGCAACCTGAGATTAAAGATCTATGCTATGCTCAATTTGTTAAGCCATACAAGTCCGTTAGGACTGTCCCAAAATCCTTCAACTACAAGCAATTGGAGTCCTCAAAGATGTATGACATAAATGAAAATTTAATCATAAACAACATCATCATCACTGAAAGAATAAAAGAGAATGAGAAAATCAATAATCTTCCTATATACATCAGGATCAAAAACACTCAACATGATGAGCCATCTTTTGTCAAGTTAAGAAGAGAGCTTGTCCTTCGTTTTCACAAATTCAAGAAAGCAAAAACCTCCATGAACATCTTTTCTCTGAACTTCAGTTGTTCCATCCACATACAAACAATCCCATGGATGGTCCAAGCTACACTCTTGAACAAGAAAAAGAGGACCTAAATGCCTGTCAAAAAACGTTTAGTCAATCAGAATTTTACAAGGTGAAAAAAATGTTAATGCCGTACTTAGAAAATGTTGAAAAAGGTATGGAATCAGCGCAAGAAATGAGGAAGGACATTGGGGATGTCCTTGATCCCCAAAATGAGCAAGATAAAGCTGAATGTGAGGAAATTGGGCTTGAAGATAATCCTGAGTATGCAGCAAAGGATTTTGAAGGCCTTTTTGAAACTGAGGACCCCACTCCATCAACTGGATTATTCAAGAGAGTTACACCAAGCTCAGATAACACTCTCTTTCCACTCATTCGACAAATGGATGATGCACAAAGACTAGTGGTTAATAAAGTAATGCAATACATCAAAGAAACAATTATCTCCAGAAAAGAACCAGCAACAATCTTATTTATAATCCAAGGTGGAGCTGGTGCTGGAAAAAGCTCCGTCATTCATGTGGTAGTGCAGTTAATGGAGAAACTCTTAAGATAATCTGGAGATAATACTGACAATCCTTATGTTCTTCCACTCTCATTTACTGGAACAGCGGCAGCAAACATTGATGGAATGACACTGCATAGTGCCTTCAATTTCCCATTCAACAATCAGTTTTTATCTTTACCAGACAAATTACGAGACAAAAAGAGAGATCAGCTGAAACTTCTGAAAATGATCATCATTGATGAATTCAGTATGTTGAAGGCCGACATGCTCTACCAAATTGACCTTCGTCTACGCGAATTGATGGAAGCTTCAAAAGAGGCTTTTGGAGGATGTGCAGTCCTATTGTTTGGTGATATTCTGCAGTTGAAGCCTGTAATGGGAAAATATGTGTTTGATTTGCCTATATCATCCGACTACCACGCCTCTTTCTACATAGAATCACTATGGAATACCTTCAGAGTAATTCATCTGTTAACTAATCACAGGCAAGGTGAAGATCATGTCTATGCTGATCTGTTAAACAGAGTAAGGACTGGAAGTCAGAATGAAAATGATATCACCTTACTGCAAGAAAGGGTAAGACCTTTAAACCACCCTGACATTCCAAAAGATGCCCTTTTTGTAACATGTACAAACAAAGATGTAAATACTATAAACAACACCAAATTGGAAGAAGTGCAAGAGCAGTTAATAGAGATTCCTGCACAAATCTGCAGTTCAAAACATCCAATGATGGTTCTATTTTCAACACTCCCCTTCAAAAGCATCTACAACTAAAAAAAGGGGCAAAGGTTATGTTGACATACAATGTCGATGTAATTGATTGTTTAACAAATGGAGCAATGGGGGAAGTTGTTAGTTTTATTTTTGACCAGAAAGGCAGAGTCAAAACAATTCTAGTTCATTTCAACGATGAAAAAGTTGGAAAAGAAAGACGCTTCAAATATGGTAGTTTGCAACAACAGTATCCTGGTATTCATGTTACCCCTATTGAGAAAATCGAGTTTAAATTTTGTTTATCAAAAAAACAAAGTGGTAATCAGATGTTAGCTGCTGTACAGTTTCCTCTCAAACTTTCCTTTGCCTGCACTGCTCATAAGATGCAAGGAGCAACCGTGGCCAAGCCTAACTCTCTTATCCTTGATTTAAGAGGTGTTAGAGAGCCAGCCCAAGCTTATGTCATGCTTAGTCGTGTACAGGCAATTAGTCAACTGTATATAATTGAAAAAATTCCATCTGATAAACTATATCCATCTAAATTAGCAATGACAGAGCTTAAAAGGCTTTCTGATATCTCCATGAACAAAATTGAATCACTTATCAGGAAGAGTATTGGTATTTCAAGCTTAAATATTCGGTCTTTACCTGATAAAATCCATGATCTTAAAGTAGACTATACATTGAATCTGTCTATGGTTGTCTGTCTACAAGAAACATGGTGTGAAGATGACTACTCCAACGACCACTTAAATATTGATGGATATTATCTGCACTTAACCAATCGTGGAAAAGGAAAAGGAATTGCTACCTATTTCAAAAAAATGACGGAATATATATATAAATTTACGTAAGGGCAAAATTCGGTAAATCGCGCGTTATTTCTAGAATGTTTACTCGATGGTATATAAAGTTGGTTCGTACTTTCGGTACTGATTTTAACCACCTGATGTAACCCTGTTTACTAATTAAATTGTGTTCAATAATTAGTTATTGACGATTAAAACGAATTTAGGTTCAACGATTTGCCCCAAATAGGGTGTTTTCCGATCGTGGTATACACTGTCTAATGGATGTCCGTCTTGAAAAATACCCGCAGACAATAATACGAGTATGCTTCGCATTTTCCTATCTCCTCCTACGATAATTGTTTTTAATGACTGAAAACCGGTTGAACAGCTCGAATACAGCATCATAATGTTTCAACCAACCCAACCATTTAAATCTGTGCTGCAGAGGTTGGATATAATTTTTTTTTTAACGGATAATGAGCTAGCGTTTTCACTCGCCGTATATTATGTACACATCTTTATTATTGCAGTTAAACCACCCACATCACCACCCTTCCCTCACTGGCATGAGTAGCGTTGTAAAACCAGTAGAGGATGGGCCTACGGTACATCACATGCCCTAAACGCAGAACAACTTTGGTGGGTAGGGTAGGAACCAACCTAAGTATGAATTGGCTCTAAGAAACAATTGAAAACCATTAGGCCTACTAATTAAGTTGAGTTAGATAATTTAATATTTATTGAAGATTAAATCGAATTTATGATTTTCTCCGAATAGAGGTGGTTTTCACAAATTGTTTTATATATTATATAAACATATACACGTCGTAGTGATGTATCGTTACATGTACTGTACTATTTCAATCGACTATGACGGTGATAGTTTCAACAAAGTATTAAATCGCAATGTTTTACTGTGTGTAGTGGTATATTATTTGTAAAACATGAAAACAATTAATATTTCGTTACTAAATGGATAAAGAATATATTTAAAATTGTTCCTCTTTGCACCCATCCTCTTCCCCATCCCTCAACCCTATTGTTACATACAAAACACAAATTAAGTTTGTTTAAATTTGACTTAAACAATTGGTCTCATTTTGTGACAAGTTTCTCTTTCAGAAGTAATTCCCAGGGTGCTAATTTTAGTTGAGTACATAAGTCACAGTGTCTATTTATTCGTTCCTGTAAACGACATGTATTATTGTCCTGCGGTACGTACATTTGAAATCGCCAGTTTTTTAACGCTGAAATTATTATGTCTTCGAGAACCATATGTGGGCACGACCTAGATGGTACGCGAGCGAAGCGAGCAACTTCTAGTATGAATAATTAAGATTAAAAGAAGTAAAGAAGTATGACTTATGCTTTATTTACATTTTTCGGCCATACTGAAGAAGTTATCCATTTTGTCTGTAGTTTGTTGTGTTTGCTTTTTTTTTAATTATATAATAAATCATAGTCAGCAAATTGTAGACCTATTATATCACAAAATCATTTAGATAATATTTATAACCATTTTAGTATTATAGAGTTGTTAAGTTTTAAATCACATAGTTAGCCTACATACGTCTGTTAGTTATGTGCAGAATTCATGACGTGAGAAAATTAAACACTTCAAAGCATACAGTAATCGTTAATTCTAGTTATATTAAAAGTCTGTTATGTTTTAAAAAATAAAATTGTATTTACTGGATGGATATACTGTTTTATAGTTTATCGTGCTTATAAACTAAGTCTCATTTTAGGCTTATGGAATGGAGTTGAAAGAGTCGTGAGTTAAATCCTGGCACTTGGTCAGAATTGAACCCTGGATTGGAAGGAAAGCATGTTAAGCTGTTTACCATGTTATTATAATGTTATAATTAATGTATTGCCCATGAACTATGTATAATAAATGACCTAGACAATGTTCCTAGGAAAGAAAGAAAGAAAAAAAGTACAATGACAATTAACGTCAATAGTATTTATATAGAGCATTCCACAAACAATGTCGTCTCAATGCGTTGTGGATATTTGATTTTCTAATTACATGCTTCTCACATTACTGTATTATTGTAACATGTTTAAACTTATCATGTTTCCAGATATCAACCCGCCCAATATTCAATGTCCGTCTAACGAGACTTTAGTGACAGAATTAGGTACTGCAGTATCAGCCAATGTGAACTATTCAATCACAATATTTCATGTGTAACAATTGTACCGAACCCAGTTGACATATTCCCTGCTGATCTACATTTGGGAAAACATCATTTTTACTTCGAAGCTTACGATCGTTACAATAATTCCGTAACGTCGTGTGCGTTTACAATAATTGTTGAAGGTTAGTACGTCGATAGGGATGTTGTGATTATTAAAAGTAAAGTGATTTATCTTACAAATATCGAAAGCCCATGCATAGGTTTTATTTGCATGCCATTTTTGTTCATAACAAAATGCAATCAAACTAAAGATTATAGTGGAAAAAACAACATCTATAAAATGTATATGTTTAAAAATTAGGGAGTTTCGCAATCTTACGAATACGAAAACGAAAACGGATACGTCACGCACACGTATTCGTTTTTCGTAAGCCAGTAAAAATCTGTTTCGCATGGCATCAAAATGTTGAGGGCGCCGTCCAAAATATGACTGCGGTAAATTTGAGCGAAGCGCAGGTACGTGTTACTGCTTGGTGCTTGGCTGTCTAGGCCTAGCGTAACACCAAAGCGAGTGAGGACTTTAAAAACTGCTATTTATCAAAATTGACCTGGCTTTTTAGTAAATTACTTTAGTAAATTACTTTCAATAAAAGTATAATTATATTATAATCATGAACCATTCCTGATTCAAATGCAAAATGTGCAAAAAAATCAAAAACTATACTGAGTGAGTGGCCGAGCGGTTAAGACAGTGGAACCGTAATCACGTAGCCATAACATCGGCAGGGGTTCGAGGCTCACTCACTCCATGGTTCTGGTGGTAGAACGAGTCTTCTCGGATAAGGACTATAAACCGTACAGGTCCAGTGTACACAACTTGCTCGTGTGCACTTTAAAGAACCTAGTAGGCCTACATCTTTCGAGACGAGTAGGGGGTTACCCCGGTGTAGTAGTACATCACAGCCACTGATCACCAACTGGGCCCTCTGGGAGATCAGTCTTTGACTGAAGAGGTCACCCAGTATAAAGATAAAACAAACAAACAAACAAATATACTCGTTTTGTAGTTACGAATATGACTGGTGATATTCGTTAACACGAATACGCTTTACGAATATAAAATGGGGATCACCTCAAAAGTTTCACAAATGTGTGACGTATCTGTTTTCGTTATCGTATTCGTAAGATTACGAAACTCCCTATTGTTCCATACAACTCAATCTATGTTATAAACATTCAAATGAGTATTCCAATGATAATTAATTAGTTTATGTTGGGACGCATTTAGTAAAATGTGATATATTTTATATCGTTATTAAAACAAAATATATGTTTATTTATTGTGGTCAGTGACAGTAATAGTTATATCAACCTATGTAATTCGCACTTCTTTAAATTTCTTTATATTTAGACGCAATTATAAAAACTTGTAACTTGTACATACTTTTGTTTTATTTTTTTTATAAACTTTAATCGTTGCTTCAATGTGGATTCTTCAAACAGAAATGGTAGGATACTTAAATATTAATTACAACATACCATGTAGAGTAGATTTATTTTAGATAAATTAATAAATGAAAACAATAGTAACTTAACAATTTGAAGGAATAAAAACAGATCTTTAAATTGTAACTTACTTTTAACTAGGCAATGGATGTATTCGTAACTGAATTCCATGAGTTTGAACAGAAAGTTTTATCAGAAATAAAGACCTTACAATCAACGTGGAAAGTTTATGAAGAAGAAAGATATGGCAAGTTTTGTATATAATACGTGTAGGCTTCCTAACAAATGTAGTCTTTAAATCAATTCAAACTAGTCTATCGTGTGAAATCAAAACAAAATGTATAAGCCATAAGTAATTATATATTTATACAGGCATCGAACGAGTATGAATCATTGAAAAAAAGATACATGGTTGCGTCTTTATTTTAGCTTAGAATTTACAGTATGCAAATTATATATGCAACTTTTTTTTTTCTATTGTTTATTTATTTTTGTAATTGGATTAGCCGTGGTTGAGAGCAGTAAATCAGTAAATGCTAGTCTGAAACACGATGATAGCCAAATGGATTTTTATCTGAATATTAAAGTTGAAACTACAGGTTTGATTGCCATCACTTGCTATGTTTAATGAAGATCTAGAAACCATGTAATTCTTAAAATTACAATTTTTTTATTTAGAAGGATTACACATAGCCAAGTTTGTTGCAAAGGACACTTCTACTGTAGTTTTAGTATTGTTAGCTATAATTGAGTTATTTTTTCCGTTAAAGATGTCCTTGTTTTACATTTTACAGTAACACTAAACAGACTCATTATATTCTTGTTGCAAAGGACATTTCTTTCTCGTCCATTCACTTGTTGTTATTGTTATTATTAACTATAATTAATTTATTTTCAGACAAGATGATGTCCTTGTAATAGCATGTTACAGTAACAACACAATGGGTGCTAATAAACCTGTTAACGAAAATGTTAATATTTCTAGCTTGTAAGTACAGTATTTTTAATGGTTTTTTTAACAAAATGAAAAAGAAATTAATACATAAAAACTATTCTTTTTACTTTAATTTTATTGGATTAATTAATTATTATTTGTTGTATTTCTAACAGGTCAAATGCAAACATTGACTTTAGATATTTCAATGGAATGGTATTTTCCTGTAGCGTTTACGATTTCAATGACCAAATGCCCTTGAATGCGAAAATAGAATTCACAATGACCAAGCGAATTGTAAGTATGGTTGAAAACGTCTCCTCGTTTCGGTCATGTTACAAAACTGTCTATCCACTTCACTTTATTTATTCATTAGGCTTAACCATACAATAATACATATATTTGCTAAAGACAATTGCCACAGTTTAGGAACAACAGAAATTTACTTTCCTTCTTTTTGGAAACACATCACCAACCTTACGTTGTGTATTCACCATGTCATTTAAACAAAAGGTCTCTAACTTTATTCAAGACATTACTTTCAATCGAATGCCTCCATGGGTACTACCTTTTATGATTTTAGGTGTGTTTACAAACATTGATCAATACGGTTGGCGGTTTAGCAGCATAAGCCTATTTAAACTTTAAAATGGTGATATACAGCAGTAGGGATGTGTATGACTAATTGATATAGTCTCTTCTTTAGGGTTCCTCGTTGACTAAAAAAGATGAATTGGAAATTATTTGCGTTTTCTTTGATGAAAAACGAAGGTAAGTTTGTACTGTGTCAATGTCGTACGGTTAGACAACCGTTCAAATAAATTAGACTTTGTTTCAACTTTTAGAAATCGGACATTAAATTAAATGTTCCATGTTTTTTTTACTGGTGTTTGGAGACAGTCACTCACAAATACTGTTTTTCTCATGTTATTTTTTTTACACTACTTGGAGTGATGCCGGTGTTGTAACCACGTCGTATTCTCAGGACAAAGTGTCGTGCTATTCTGAACATCTAACGAGTTTTAGCGTGTTAATGAAAGTTACAACAGACAACGTAGGCCTAAATTATATTTATTTGCTATTAATTGAGTACGCTTGTTTACATTTTTAACTGAATAAATTTGTACCACAAACCTTAATATACTTTCTTCTATTAAACTCAGAAATGAAACATTGCTAAATGTATTAAGCTAATGTATAATCTTATTATGCTGTATAGTTTCTCCGATCGTTTATTGTGATAACTTTAATAGAACGATTGTATTTCTTCTACTAAGCTCAGAAATAAAACCTTGCTAAATGTATTAAGCTAACTTAATTTTACTTTAAATGTATGTATAATCTTATTATGTTGTATACTTGCTCCAATCGTTTATTATGATAACTTTAAAAAACGATTGTATTTCTACAGATTTCTGAAGACAGTCAGTCATTGAGTTTAATGTCAACAGTCTGTGTATCACTATCTGTCATTGCTCTGACGATAACACTCATCATTTACTTCTCATTTTCGTAAGTTTTTCTATTTATAACTAAATTGTATCAAATCTAATGTGTATACCAATATAAAAAAAACTTGATATTATGACTTGTGTTACATTGAAACACAATATAAATATAGTTTAAAAATACAAAGAATAAGACCATGTAAAATTAGAGAAGACGAAAACAAATATACTTTTACACTGTTATATTACATTCTTAGAGAATTGTTGAAATCTGTGCGCAATTCAATTCACAAGAACCTGGTGATAATATGCTTATAATGCAATCTCTGTTCTTATTTGGAATCGACGAAACAGAATTTGAGGTAATAATTAGTGTGAAAGTTCATCTACGTTTTTGAAAATATTGTAATATCACACGGTAGTAGATATATTATGGTAGTGAAGTTGAAGTTCTATTTGCAATACTGTTAAATTTTCTTTAAATAAATCCATATGGTTATTATTGATGATAATTTTGATAATTTTGATAATGAGTTCAGGTGTTAAACACGATACGAATGTTTCAACATTTTTTGTTTACATTATATGCTGTTGCATTGCAGAAACGACTACTAAGTAGGCGCTTAATACTTTAAATAGCAACAGCGCCACCTGTTTAAACACAAACAACTCTGAACTGGTAATTGTTTCCTTTGTAGTTGTACTACAGTAATTACCTCAACTCATTTTAGATTGTGTATTTTATTTAATTTTCCTTGGGTAAAAACATTATTGTTTCTAATTTGTTTCGCTACATCCTCACTCTGTACGTCAATAATAAAAGTAAACTTTTTTATGAGCGTTTTTAAAGATCTCCTCACTATTGCCGATATTATTGAATGTTGTTGATTGATTATGTGAGACGTTTTCAGCCTTTGTCTTCTTGTTTTTTTAGGCTATTGGATTTTGATTTTAATTAAGTATACCTGAAAACATTTTTTTTTTCAGATTGTGTGTAAATGTATAAGCATTCTCCTCAATTTTTCATCACTTAATACATTCACTTGGATGTGCGCAGAAGCAGTATACTTACTGTCTAAGATTTCTATGTCAAGTAACGCCAACTTCTACCTACTTCGATATTATTTAGTGTTCTGTTATGGAATTTCTTTTGTGATTGTAGCGATTTCTATTGGGGCGTTTTCTTCTAAGTTAGATGCCGATATCATGTAAGTTATTTCTATTCTATGTTGTTTTTATCCAATTATCAGAAATTAGTAAGTATGAACAGTAATGACCAATGCATCAAAGTCCTTTATCTAAACTCTAATTTCCATTTATTTTTTGGAGTATTTACATTTGTAATGATGCTTTCTTATTTTTATTTTTAAATATAAATCTACGGTAGATGTTGGCTTAGTCCAGAAACAGGCATGATATGGACGTTTGTAGCACCCGCTACCTGCATTGCTTTGGTAAGAACCAGTGTGACAAGCTGTATGGTGATTGCCAAAATAACTTGATTAGATAATTATACCCTCTTTCACTTACAATTTCAAAACACTATAATTCGTGGGTAATTAGAAAGACACGAACCGAATTTCAACGATTCTCATAAGACCTCTTACGTACTATGCAGTGTAAATCGTCGTCTGCAAGATTATTAATGAGAGCGAAAAACTTTGCCTTGGTTGTTGTAGGCCAACATTTTGTAGACAAACTATGATCATGACAAGCAACGAAGCATGACTGGAGGTCAAACTTCTGTAAATAATATGAATATCTGCTACGTAGTCTAGGTTCTAGACGGAGTGTTTATCTAATATTAGTAAAAAGATGTATACGTATACTACTTGAGCTCGTATAGTATAGACAACAATCGACCAACATAAAAAGACAATAACTAAGCCTTGTGGCAAGTCTAACCTTCTACGCAGCAAGTAAATTATTCATTCATTCATTCATTCATTTTCTTTATGTCGGATAGTACATCCATATACAAATAAAAAAAACAAAACAAAAAGCAACTTCCACAAACCCAACCTACAATATCCTAAAATATCAATGTGCACCAATGCTGATGTAGGTTGGAGTGTGGAAGGACGTTAACTATGGTTTGAATCAGACTATTCAACTCAGTGTCATGAATTTGAGGGAACGTTTTTCGTTACAAACATCATGCTTGCGCTATTAAACTAGTCAATTCCAGTAGATTACGTAACCCGTTATCAAAGCAAACTCTAAATGAGTTCACGATACCTTTATTGAATTTACTCCATAGAGTTATGTTAATATGGAATTCAAACGTTGATACTTACGCAAAATAAGGTGTCATCAATCTTTTTTTGTCAGATTGATACAGCTATTTTGATCTACGTTGTCTTGACAATCTACAAAAGATCTGGAAACATGGTAGAAAAATCAACAAGAGAGAAAACTAAACTTAAACAGTTGAGGTTAGAGTTTATCTTTTTAAAGTTACAAGTTAAAATGTTGTTGTTGTTCGTAGCTCTAAAGTATATACCCTATCAGACTGGTTTGACAAAAATATATGGAAAATACGATATTTGGCCATACCACTACCATATTTGGGCATATCCAACATTTTAGAATTTATACGTTAGAATTCCATTAATGTTTTTTCCTTGAAATGTTACAGGAAAGCAGCCAAAGGAACTGCAATGCTTCTACCTCTAATGAGTACCACGTGGCTCATTGGACCATTCGCTGTCAGTTCTGATACAACATTTATTGATTATATATTCAACGTGTTGAACGGATGCCAAGGCATATTTATTTTTATCATTTTCTATTTATTTGATCACGAGGTATTATTAGCATTATTTTAGTACTATACAATACTATTATTTAATTCTACTGTTAGTAGTGTGCTATATAATAGGTTACACATGGTAAACATTACATAGTAGAGGCTATATATGGTTTGACCTTGAAAAAATTCTAATAAAAGGTCTTTTGGTATTTTCTTGTAGCTTTAGGTGTCAATAATTACCAAAAATTGTTTGCAGCCTTCTAGTTGCTGCGTTAGTGAGATATTGAGGGTCAAAGGTCAGTGACCTTTTTGTGGCATTTGATGGCTCATAACTCCTCAACTCCTGGGTTTAAGAAGACAAATGTGGTTTCTACATCTATGTTTTAGTGGTCAAACAACAAAATAAAGTTTTTGCAAATTTCGGGTTACTTGTGCCATTGGTCAGATAGTCGGGTCAAAGGTCATTGACCTTTATTCATTAATAACTACTGCTAGTGTAGGACCTGAGTAAGATTTGTATGCATTCAATTTAGGAGAGAATATCTCAACTGTTATAGAATAATTTGACCCCAAGGAACAATATGGGATATGTGTCAAATTCGTTATCTGGGGCGAAAATGCCCAAAATCGGGGTCAAGGGTTAGAAATATGTGGTTCTTATATCTCGACAACCACTTGTCATACAGATTTGCTTTTGGTGTCAAATTGTTCAGAATATACATATTTATATTCGGTCTAACACAACTTTTACCCCAAAAAATGACCGGAAATGCTTTTACTGACCTTTGACCAAAAAACACATTTTCGGGTTAAATTATTATTTAAAATGTCAATGGACACACTGTATGGTATCAAATGAAAGCATATACAATATGCTACCCATTGCTACCCAACTTGTATTGAACATTTTTTAATTAGGAATCTAATCTTATGGAAAATGTGCCTAATTTGATTACTTTTATACAAAAAATGAATATTTAGTTGCGTAATTGTTGTGCTTATTTATATAATGTTAAATAATTTTAAATAAGTGTTTGGAAGAACTATTTGGTATCAAATAAATGCCCATACAATATTCTATCCATTGCTATCCAACTTGTAACACAAATCTGTAATTATGATGCTACTTTGGTGAAAAATGTGCATATTTTATTGCTTTTTGACAAAAATGGGTATACATTACCAGATAATTTATTTTGGTTTATTTATGATATTAAATAATTCAAATGTTTGAAAAGACATATTTGGTATCAAAGGAAAGCACATACAATATGCTACCTAACTTGTATTTAATTATGTGATGTTATTTTTGGAAAATATGCATATTTTTTATTAAATTTAGACAAAAATGAGTATAAATTAATGTAAGTTTATTTTGGGTGAATAATTCTAGCGTTGTAATGAAATATTTGGTATAAAAAAGAAAAGAATTAGTTGTAGTTTATTAAGTTCTTTATTTGGTAGACCAAACAAAATGGCATTGCAGTAGTCTAACCGTGATGTTATTAGTGCATGGACAAGTTTAATAAGCGAGGAGTGGGTTAAGGATTTGCGAATTGATCTTATGTTACGAAGGTGGTAGGTATCAGATTTACTAATGTTGTTGATATGTCTGGACATAATCATGGCTGAGTAAAATACAACTCCGATATATCTAACCTCCAACGATGATGTGATTGATGTTTCTAGCAATGGCCAATTTCTTGAAGTGTTTTGAATGAATAAATAAGATTTCTGTTTTACCAGGGTTAAAAAGAGCATGTTTTTAGTTAGCCAATCCTGAACATCAACAACACAAGCTTCGATAACCGACTTCGCCTCATTAAACTCTGCTGAATTAAAGCTGATGTATCATCTGCGTACACATGATATTGGACACAATGTCTCTTAAAAATGATATCACTCATGGGCGAGGTGTAAACTAAAAACAATACTGGACCCAGTATTGATCCTTGAGGAACACCGCATTTCAGGTCGATAGAGGTGGATTTGACATTACCAATCTGGACCTGCTGCTTCCTAGAAGACAAATATGACTTGAACTAATTTAGAGCAGATCCACGGATACCAATAGACGAGAGTCTTGCAATAATAATGGAATAGTCCATGGTATCAGAAGCTGCCGACAGGTTGAGGTACACAAAAAAAAAAGACAATTACCTTTATCGAGAGCTAAAATAATATCATTATGCACCTTGAGAATGGCTGACTCTGTACTGTGGCGCTTTCTATATGCTGATTGAAGAGGGTCGAACAGATTATTGTTGTCAAGAAAATGTATGAGATCTAAAGCAACGCATTTCACAAGGATCTTAGATAAGAAAGCGACATTAGAAATAGATCGAAAATTTGCCATGCAAGTATGTGAAGGCGTCTTTAAAATAAGTGTAACTAGACCCAACTTCAAATCATCAGGAAAGGTCGTACCAGTTGATAAAGATAAATTAATAATAATTCTAAATACTGAAGTCAATTATGCACATTTTCCATAAAGTTATATTCCTAATTAAAAATGTTTAATACAAGTTGGGTAGCAATGGGTAGCATATTGTATATGCTTTCATTTTATACCATACAGTGTGTCCATTGACATTTTATGGAATAATTTAACCCGAAAATGTGTTTTTTTGGTCATTTTTTGGTCAAAGGTCAGAAAAAGCATTTCCGGTCATTTTTTGGGGTAAAAGTTGTGTTAGACTGAATATAAATATGTATATTTTGAACAATTTGACACCAAAAGCAAATCTGTATGAAAAGTGGTTGTCGAGATATAAGAACCACACATATCTAACCTTTGACCCCAATTTTGGGCATGTTCGCCCCAGATAACGAATTTGGCACATATCCCATGTTGTTCCTTGGGGTCTAATTATCCTATAACAGTTGAGATATTCTCTCCTAAATTAAATGCATACAAATCTTACCAAGGTCCTAGACTAGCAGTAGTTATTAATGAATAAAGGTCAATGACCTTTGACCCGACTATCTGACCAATGGCACAAGTAACCCGAACTTTGCAAAAATTTTATTTTGTTGTTTGACCACTAAAACATAGATGTAGGCACAACATTTGTCTTTTTAAACCCAGGAGTTGAGGAGTTATGAGCCATCAAATGCCACAAAAAGGTCACTGACCTTTGACCCTCAATATCTCACTAACGCAGCAACTAGAAGGCTGCAAACATTTTTTGGTATTTATTCACACCTAAAGCTACAAGAAAATACCAAAAGACCTTTTATTAGAATTTTTTCAAGGTTACATAGGATAAATGTCACATATAGCCTGTACTAATAATAATATTGTGTATTAAGTCTTTGGGAGTAGAATATTTTTACAGTGTTGAAGCATATGAACTCATAACATTTGAGTAGGAAAAGCCAATAATCTTAATCACCTATATCACAACCACCAACACGAAAATTTTTGTAACGACGTTTATATTACACTGTTTTGTATTAGACCTTCTATAAGACTACCTATATAGTTACGATATTTACTTCAATTACGTACGTGTGATACCGATATGTTTTTCTTACTTTGTATAGACAAACGAATGCTTTAAGAAGAGGTTTAAGAGGAACCGAATTACTACGTCAACAATGACATAATTGTATGGTACCTGTGTTGAAAAACTGTAGGCCAATTGTGGCATGATATTCATTGAATTCATCAACCCACCTAACCATGTTAATTGCGATACGTACGAGTTCAGTGTAACTGCACTATTGTATCAACAGTGCGAGGCATCACACACCACACCACTCTGTAAACGTGCGAGGCACCATACGACATAAAACTATTTAAACGTGACAATGAAATACACATTTAATAAAAATTAGTATGTCCATAAGACATAAGATATGGTTAAAAGGCACCAGTAATACTATAATCAAATCATTACATTCTACTAAAATTTGATGTTGTTCAATCATGTGTTTTTAAATCACAAAATTATGTGATCGATGAATTTAGTAAGCTAGTAGAGATGTGATCGAAACTGTTTTTTTTTATAAATCATTAATGCTGTCAAACTGTCGTTTTAATGCATTACCAAACCCAGACATTAAAAGCAGAAAATGCATATTTACCATTTTAAATCAATTTAGGATAATAAGCCCAGACTTAAACGAAATAAAAAATACTAAGATGTTGAAACATAAATTGTAGATATTGTTTGTTATATAAACATGGATGCTTGAGTAAGTTTTTCAAGATTGGTTACTTGCTTTTTACTCAGTAGGTTACCTAATTTGCATATTGTTTTCACATGATTGTTTTTTGTTTCTGTTTGCTCTGCTTATATTCATAAAGAATTGGAGGTGACGTCATCATTTTTAGTTTCCTGTACAGTATCAATTTATTAGTATTTTCACTGCAATGTACAGAGTACCGGTACAATACAACCAGCGAAGACCTCCTAGACAGGCGTAGCCATTTTTTCCATCATCACAATACACATTTATTCAGTTATTAACAACTGGGGCCCGCACTAGAAGCAATAGCTTGTCTCATGAGGGCCCCTAGCATAATCAGTCAGTTTAGCAAGTTTAAAGTACAGGATAGTAACAGTTCTTTAACAAATATTATTATTATATTATTGAAGATGGGACAGTTAATTTATTCATGAGGATTTATTTATTTGTTACGTCTACTTGTACCGCGTCAGCTAACTTTGCCAACTGAAGAAACTGACTCAAATTTGCAAATATATTCAATTTTCAATACTTTTTTAAAGGTGTTTACTATGGATTCTTTCCACTTTTTGAAATGTATGTCAAAACAGTTAAACAACCCTTTTTGTAAGTATTGGATCCCTGGGCTGAAATGACATATTGACATCTAAAACTATGTTTTAGATTCTATGTCAACATTATTTAAATATCGTTGCTTTCCAATAATTGCGTTAGAGATGCAGTTCCATTAAAACATGTAAACACAATATAGCATAATTCCTTCTTACTAGATGGCACGCTCGCTTCGCTCGCGTACCATCTAGGGGTGCTCACAGATGGTTCTCGAATACAGTAGAATCCACGGACGGGGACTTTTTTGGGACACTAAACAAATACGGAAGTGTCCCCCTAATTGGGGTATTCAGAAATAGAGACAACAAAACCAATACTGGATTCCATAAAGGACAATTAATTTATGTGGATTAAAGAAATTAGGGAGAAATGGAAATGTATGTACGGGAATTGGGCGGCACGTGGTGGTGGTGATGGAACCACAGTAATAAAGTTGATTGTATTTATATATTATAAGAACCAAACTAAATAAATAGACCTAGACATTCTGCGAAATGGAAATCGGAAATTCAAGCTCCTATTCAGTAAAAAATTAAACTGTAGTCTACCTAAATATTTAGGGCAAATCATCGGTTGTGGTGTTGAAATTCCTGTAAACATTTGTGTGAACCAAACTGGGTCGAATTTCTGTCATGAGTACTGATTTGTTGGCCTGTGATTTATGACGCCTAAGGGATCTATCTAGACTTATTTTTTAGAATAATGTACGTACCTGTCAGATACAATTGTCTTGTGTCGTATAATAAATAAGTACTGTAATAGTTACTGAAGTTACTATTACAATCTCGTCAAAGAAAACACGAAAATGTATATGCACTTACTTATGAAAACGTATACAGTATTATACTCAGTTATTGAAACAGTAGGTTTAAAAAAGTTTCGTTTGTCTGTAAAATGATGTAATCAAGCTGTTTACACGAGTCTTAATTTATAAGCACATCAATAATAAAATAGTTTATCTATCCTGTAATTGGCGAGATTATGGTCGCTGTTGAATGAAATAAAGCCAATCGGTATCATATTTGTACAGAAACGTTTTCGCGGCCGAAGGGTGTAATACCTAAATTCGTTGTATTATCGTCAAGAACTAACTGTAACTAAACTTACATAGAAAGTAGGGTATCATAAATTTGGCCTTAGCACTCGGGGGAGTGGCTAAGATGAAGTCCGTGGGACTACTAAATATAAATTGTAATGAACCTCAAGGGACATAAATAGGAATATTTCATGTTTCATTATCAATGTATAATAAATGGAAACTGTTTACCGATTCAAATAATAGAAATTGGTTTTTAACATTTTCCGAACCTATTGCAAGTTTATTCTCAAAGGGCCCATATATTTACCTACCGTATGTGTTAAACCAAGGGCTCATAAATTTACCTACAGTACTTGTGTTAAACCAAACTCTGGCAGACTGAGAGATTGGGATGTTCCATTCATCGCAAATCAATACATTTGTATAATCGTATATTAAATCTATCAAAATAGTATTTTTTAAAGAAAATCGGCCTGTCTTCAACATTATGATGGTGTACTCTAGCAATCTATCAAAATAGTATTTTTTAAAGAAAATCGGCCTGTCTTCAACATTATGATGGTGTACTCTAGCTGTTCAACCGGTTTTCAGCTATTAAAAACAATTATCGTAGGAGGAGATAGGAAAATGCGAAGCCTCCTCGCTATGTAACATTAGGGTTGAGGGATGGGAAAGCGGATAGGTACAAAGAGGAACAATTTTTAAATATATTCTTTATCCACTGAGTAACGAAATATTTTGTTCATGTTTTATAGGCCTATAAATAATATACCTCTAAATACAGTAGGCCTAAAACATTTGCGATTTAATACTTTGTTAAAACTGTCACTGTCATAATCGATTGAAATATTAAAGTACATGTCACGATACACCACTACGACGTTTATATTGTTGGTAATTATTAATTAATACAAACGTTGAGAAGGAACTGTCAGTATAAAGTTTATTTGTATATCTAACAGTAGAGCCTATCCACAGTCTCAGTAATAAAGTTTATATTTTTATATTACATCTAACAGTAGGAACATTCACAGTAAGAAATGTTCGATTCAAATGAAAAATAGTTAATAGGTATTTACAGTATTGTCAAAGTATTGCAAGTTTATTCTCAAAGGGCCCATATATTTACATACCGTATGTGTTAAACCAAGGGCTCATAAATTTACCTACAGTACTTGTGTTAAACCAAACTCTGGCAGACTGAGAGATTGGGATGTTCCATTCATCGCAAATCAATACATTTGTATAATCGTATATTAAATCTATCAAAATAGTATTTTTTAAAGAAAATCGGCCTGTCTTCAACATTATGATGGTGTACTCTAGCCGTTCAACCGGTTTTCAGCTATTAAAAACAATTATCGTAGGAGGAGATAGAAAAATGCGAAGCCTCCTCGCATTTTTTTGGCGGGTATTTTTCAAGATGGACATCCATTAGACAGTGTATACCACGATCGGAAAACACCCCTATTTGGGGCAAATCGTTGAACCTAAATTCGTTTTAATCGTCAATAACTAATTATCTAACTCAATTTAATTAGTAAACAGGGTTACATCAGGCGGTTAAAATCAGTACCGAAAGTACGAACCAACTTTACATACCATCGAGTGAAAATTCTAGAAGTAAGGCGCGATTTACCGAATTTTGCCCTTACGTAAATTTATATATAGATTTGAAATATTTCCCATGATATTGATTATGTCATCACCAAGTGTTGTTTTATGATTAAAATTATTTGTATATTAATACTTCAAACAAGATGTCTGTATTATTATTTTCATTATTTGTAATAGCACACATAACAGTACTGCAAATAACTTTCATCATTGCAGCTGTTACATTAATAGTAACCAGCGCTTGATTTATATTTTTGAGGATGAATTTGTAGCAGAAAATATTAATTGTAAAATATTGAATTAATAACAAAGCCTAAAGAAAAGAAACAACATAGATGATATTCAACAACACATGTCAAAATTTAACCTGAAAGTTAACAGAGATAAAACTGAACATACCATAATAAAACAAGACCAAAAGGAAGAATGGAGAAAAAAATAGGATCACTTCTGGGAAATAGCGAGGATATCGCACGTCGCAAGCAACTCGCGTCATTAACATTTCACCGTTTACATAATATATGGATACAAAAGGACAAAGTTAAAGTAAAAGTTCGACTAAAGTTATACAATGCCTTAGTTAAACCAATACTATCGTATAACTCGACAACATTGGGATTAACAAAAGAAGAAGAACGAAAAATCGATCCATTTCATCGGAACCAACTAAGAAATATTATAGGAATCCGCTATCCACATAAAATCAAAGACATACGATAGGTGTAAGGCAAGACAAATATTATACATTTTGGAATCGAGATGGTGGCTATCTGACACATCCTCAGATTGCAAAAGGCAGTCCCAGCCAATAAAGCAAAACTGTTATTTTGAAAACTGTAAGCAACAAAAGTATAGAGGGCTACCACGATCCACACACGACCTGATCACCCTTCATAAACAATCATCAACTGATATATAAGATATAGAAATGATTCGGAGAATAGCAGAAAATAGACAGGCCTGGAGAAAAGAAATCCGAGATATAAACAAAGCAGCCGAGGCGGGAAAGTCATCAGACTATCTGGCGGACGGCAATAAATAAAATAAATTAAATTAATTAAATTACTACAAATTTGGTATTTGATACAACATTTTTAAAATTACTGTATACCTTAGATTGGAGAAATTGAATAACTTTAAATTAGAAACGGTAATTGACATCATGTGGAATGATAAATATTACCGTACAATTTAATAAGGATACACATTTCACGAACAGATTCACTTAGCTTGCACGCAATAAACGAACCGGAGTTGATAGCTTGGACACAGTAAAAGTGTGGCTAAAATATGTACTAATTCATATTATATTAATGTGGGTAAGTAAATATGCATTCATAAAAATATTCTTTCGTTATTAATTTTTATTCTCAAACAAACATAAAAAGCTTAGTGTAGTTTGAATATTCATGTCGTTCCTCTGGTGAAATAAAAACTTCCTATTATTATGTCTAACCTGTGCATTTTGTGTGCGCTACTAACTCTTTACCCAGTTTAGTTGTACTTTAGCACAGTGGTAATACATAGGAATTAGTGTGTGTACTTAGTGTGTGTACTTTAGCACAGTGGTAATACATAGGAATTAGTTTACTACTGTGCGCTACTATACTCATTTTGGTTGTACTTGCGCACAGTGATAATTAATAGGATTTAGTTTACCACTGTACGCCACTATACTCATTTTGGTTGTACTTGAGCACAGTTATAATAAATAGGATACGTATATTATACTTTTAATTTGTGTATATACATTTCCATTTTATTACTTGACAGTTTTTATAGGTTTTTTATGCCCGTGTATATAGGTCTAATGTATTATATTTGTGTATATTTTTTATCGTTCTTGGTTTTAATGTTAATTTTATCCATATATGTGTATATATTGTATGGGTATATATGTGTGTATGTATATACATGTTTGATATATATAGTATATGTTTCTATATATATACGTGTGCATGTATTGATATTGTATATATATATATATACAAATATAAATGAAAAATCAAGACTCAGGTTATTAATTCAACATATTTATTAACACTACAGAGGCTTGAATTTGGCTAATACTCGCCATTTAATATTATATTTAATGTTGTCATCTATAAGTTTCCAAACATGTTGGCTAAGTGCTGTTCTATTTTTATACTTTTCATTACGGAATGAGCTTGTAGGCCCATTGTATCTATACTTAAAAGTATTTTCTGTCAGTCCAACATATGTTTCAACTTTGTTAGTATCATTTCTTGTGACAGTGGCCTGGTACACTACACCACTTGTTAAGCATTTCCCATCTAAAGGGCAAATCAAATACAAATATATAAACTGAAAGATACACAAATTATGATAAATAAGTTAACAAACGTTTCATAACTAAACAACTTTTTTTTTATTAAACATGCAATATATTTTGTAATAGATAACATAACAAATATTTATTTTGGCTGTACTTGAGCAAAGTGTTAATACAAGGATTTAGTTTACCACTGTGCGCTACTATATTCATTTTGGCTGTACTTGAGCAAAGTGTTAATACATAGGATTTAGTTGAACACTGTGGGCTACTACAGGTATACTCATTTTGGTTGTACTTGAGCAAAGTATTAATACATGATTTAGTTGAACACTGTGCGCTACCATACACATTTTGGTTGTACTTGAGCACAGTGATAATCTATATATAAATTTACGTAAGGGCAAAATTCGGTAAATCTCGGTTTATTTCTAGAATTTCTACTCGATGGTATATAAAGTTGGTTCATACTTTCGGTACTGATTTTAACCATCTGATGTAACCCTGTTTACTAATTAAATTGAGTTAGGTAATTAGTTATTGACGATTAAAACGAATTTAGGTTCAATGATTTGCCCCAAATAGGGGTGTTTTCCGATCGTGGTATACACTGTCTAATGGATGTCCATCTTGAAAAATACCCGCCACAAAAATACGAGGAGGCTTCGCATTTTCCTATCTCCTCCTACGATAATTGTTTTTATAATAGCTGAAAACTGGTTGAACAGCTAGAGTACAGCATCATAATGTTGAAGACAGGCCGATTTTCTTAAAAAATACTATTTTGATAGATTTAATATACGATTATACAAATGTATTGATTTGCGATGAATGGAACATTCCAATCTCTGTTTCACAAGTGTCTATTCCCTCAGGCGTCGTAAAGGCAAGTACAGTACTGTATACTCGAAATTCGATCCATTTTTGTTTTCAATCTGTGCTGCAGAGGTTGGATATAATTTTTTTTTAAACGGATAATGAGCTAGCGTTTTCACTCGCCGTATATTATGTACAAATCTTTATTATTGCAGTTAAACCACCCATATCATCCCCTTTCCCTCACTGGCATGATTAGCGTTGTAAAACCAGTAGAGAATAGGCCTACGGTACATCACATGCCCTAAACGCAGAACAACTTTGGTGGGTAGGGTAGGAACCAACTTAAGTATGAATTGGCTCTAAGAAACCATTGAAAACCATTAGGCCTACTAATTAAGTTGAGTTAGATAATTTAATATTTATTGACGATTAAATCGAATTTATGATTTTCCCCGAATAGAGGTGGTTTTCAAAAATTGTTTTACATTATATTATAAACATATACACGTCGTAGTGATGTATCGTTACATGTGCTGTACTATTTCAATCGACTAGGACGGTGATAGTTTCAACAAAGTATTACATCGCAATGTTTTACTGTGTTTAGTGGTATATTATTTGTAAAACATGAAAGCAATTAATATTTCGTTACTAAATGGATAAAGAATATATTTTAACATTGTTCCTCTTTGCACCCATCCTCTTCCCCATCCCTCAACCCTAATGTTACATACAAAACACAAATTAAGTTTGTTTAAATTTGACTTAAACAATTGGTCTTATTTTGTGACAAGTTTCTCTTTCGGAAGTAATAGGGTGCTAATTTTAGTTGAGTACATAAATCACAGTGTATATATTTATTCGTTCCTGTACACGACATGTATTATTGTCCTGCGGTACGTACATTTGAAATCGCCAGTTTTTTAACGCTGAAATTATTATGTATTCGAGAACCATCTGAGGGCACGACCTAGATGGTACGCGAGCGAAGCGAGCGTACCATCTAGTAACTATAATTTAGTTCAGCACTGTGTGTTACTAAAATACAGTATATTATACACATTTTTGTTGCACTTTCACACAATGATAAAAATAGGATTTAGTTTACCACTGTGCGCGGCTTCTAAACTTATGTTGTTGTACTTGCGCACCGTGATAATAAATATGATTTCGTTTACCAATGTGCGCTACTATACCAATTTTGGTTGTACTTTCGCTTATTGACATCTAAAAAGCTTCCTCCATTCGGAACCAACGATGTATTGGATTATATTTCAACATTCTTTAAATATTGTTGCTTTCCAATAATTTCGTCACAATTTCTTTTGATCTAAAATAGAGTCGCTACCTAACCTTACTTTAGATCATGCTTGCACTGCAATCATGTGTTCATTTCCTGCACTAATTAGGCCTGTCAAGTATCAGCTATTTATTATAATTTAAATTGATGTACAGTGCAAACGATTTTAATACAAGCAATACAAGCAAGTACAAATAATATTATTATCATTGGATATTACTACCTCGTAAACTATTATTTCGTTTTAATAAATGCTTCTCGTGACGTGTAAATGAGAAACTATGGTAACATGCGGAGAATCACTATACAATTATTTAGTTATTTTACTAAGTACGACACTATTCAAGTGTCATTTAATACCATTTTTTGACAGGTAAAACGTGCTATCGTTTGATCATGATCATTTTTCGATTTATTCAGGTAGGCTACCTTTTAGGTAAAAGTATATTGTATATATCGTGGTGCTGTATTACTTTTGTTTAATGTTAATTTATTTATTATATAGCGCATTTCCCAAAGAATGTCGTCTCAGTGCGTTGTGGACTTACAGTAGATGTTACACTCTTCAACATTATTCTCTCCTAAGAGTCCATGTCGGTATTGTATACGCTAGTTATAATATTCAAGAGCAACGAAAGATGCCACTTAATATTTTTTTAACCAGCCGTAATTTTAAATATAGTTTACTGAATGTGTGTAAAAATGGGACCAAGAGGACTTGCATTACTTTCAATTTTGGTTGTTACACATTACGTCATCTGTGATGCTGGTGAGTAGAGTATCTAAAGACGAGGATTATGTTTTGTGACCAACAAAATTGCTGTGATTAAGCCATTTCAAGTCGAGAGATAAATGCTAATGTTGTTGCATGCTTTAATACTAAGTCTCGGTCTCCTATTTTCACACATAAAGCCGGACGTCCATTCATGTTATTACAAAAATTACATGATTACGTGATTAATTCAATTTAAATATATTCGTATTGTATCGTTTTAAATTAATGTAAACTTAAATATTCTTCCACTAATTTAATGTTATATCTTAAGGTACTACGGAAAATGTTAGTATACTTAGTCCAAATAGACAAAACATTTTTGTGTGTGATGCTGGGTTCGGGTTACAAAATGTAGGCATAACCTAGAACATTTCGAGGCAACTGTGCATTTCCTTTCAGGGTGTCCAACTGGATGGCATTACAATGCTGTATTTTCAAAATGCTACTGGGTCACCAACACCAAGGCTAGCTGGGATTCTACAAGAGATATATGCCAGAATGTTGGGGATTTGGTTGAAATTTCAAGTGAAGAAGAAAACTCATGGATACTTAACCGATTTATAGAAGATTCCACATCAGATGGAGCTTGGATTGGCTACAATGATAAAGACATAGAAAACCGATTTCAGTGGGTGTCAGGGAGAAATGCAACCTATACAAGTAGGCCTAAATACTGTGATACTTTTACATTTTGTAAATAGAAAGATATTTGTGAACAGTAGACTGATTACCCAGTAAATGATAGAAAATACGACTGGGTCGACAACGATACTAAACGAATGATGCTAATGAATGTTCGAGAGTGGAATGTTTTTTAATGTTTTATAACACATTTTTATAACACGGTCGTAAGTAGTAAACTATTATACAACTTTCTTTGTCGAATAGAGACGGCGCCTACAGGTTGGTTTTGAATAAATGAATTGTCAATTATATACAAATATTTAGAACGTGTTGTTTGTACACAGACAAAAGTTCTTAAGGTTAATTATAAAAAAAGCATAAAAAAAACTTTAAAAAAACACGATAATGAAAAAAACATCAAATTATTCAAAATCATATAGGCAAAAAAGAAAATCCTATAATTAAAAATTGTCATGAGGCCTACTATGAGACACAGTTTATCATTTTAGTTTTGCTGTTATAGAGTTTGGAATAAATTACTTTTTATGTCTACCAATTTGGATGTAAAGGGATCTAATACAAACTAATGATGGGAGAAATTCGTATTCCAATAATAAGGGATGAGACGGTTGTACGAGTATACGCTCTACCATTTTAAGGATCGCAACTACATATTTATACTTGATGTCGCACACGTTTAACTTTGCTATATTTATTAGATTTTTTACGGATTCTCTATAAGAGACCCATGTAATTAGTTGTAAGGCTACCGCCCCAGACTATAAAACAAATCACACTGGATATCATCGAGTTATAATACAATTCTATAATGATTGGATCAATATTAAATTTACGTAATTGGCGCATTATGTAAAGTGTATTGAGGGTCCGAATAAGTCGTCCAAGACAGTACCTAAATACTTACACTGTAAACAAACTAGGTTATGGACTTTTATTTTTCCTACGGTTTTTTTGAGTGTTTAGAATTTAATAATTGTTTTTTTACACCATTTCAAACGCACAATAGTTATCACTGTTGCGTTGTGCACAATTCGAAAATAAAATAAAAACATAAATGTGCACAATAATTGTGGGTGGTATTAAGTATTGTAAAACCTATTAATTGTATACAGTACATTCTATACACTGTGGTATTGTTATGATATCGCTAAGTTTCTGTGATTGATAGAACGTACTATTAACCGCGGATAAAAAAAACAAATCATACCAACACTATAACCCCAGAGGCGCTAACCATCACCAGAACCCCTTACATTAGTTTGTTGTATGTATTAATGTATCTACATGAGAATATTAGTAAAACTCACGTTTGAATCATATAAAGGACCCGAGAAACTACCAATAAATAAAATATAATAAATATATTGTATATTTTTACAATTGGAACCTCAACAATTCATGTCTACACTTAGATGTTCATAATA
Source organism: Antedon mediterranea (assembly GCF_964355755.1). Taxonomy (NCBI): domain Eukaryota; kingdom Metazoa; phylum Echinodermata; class Crinoidea; order Comatulida; family Antedonidae; genus Antedon; species Antedon mediterranea. Next base: position 33,048,215 of record NC_092670.1, on the reverse strand, counting down.
CCAATAGAAAACAATTGTCCCTGTTCTAATTCGTTTTTTTTAGATTGGAATGGTGTTGAACCCAACAACGAAGGAGAAGAAGAAGATTGTGCTGTACTGTATAAACCTACTGCAGGTACTTGGCATGATAACTCGTGTGCAAGGATGTGGGTAGCTATATGTGAAAAGTGTAAGTGATAATATATTGCATTTCATAGATTCACATCACATTGATAAAACAATATTTTATATCAGTTTTGCTAACTATGATATTATCAACAATTTTCTCCAGATATTAACAAACCAAATATGATGTGTCCGTCTAATGAGACCATAGACACTGCTTTAGGCACGGAATATGTGAATGTACATTATTCAGTGACGGTAGAGGAGTTCTTTGTTGACTTCGTTACAATTGTACCGAACCCTGTCAACATATTTCCCGGTGATCTAGATATTGGAAAACATCATTTTCATTTTGAAGTTTACGATCGTTACGATAATTATATAACGTCTTGTAGGTTTACAATAATTGTCAAAGGTTAGTGTATCTTAATTATTAGAATATGATCTTGCGCATGCGTACATTGGAAACCCCAATTGTAAAATGTATGACAAGCTGAATATTACGAGTTAAAGCTTTTCATAGCTATCTTTTCGTAGCCACTACATTAAGTTTTGGCTTTCACTCTTTTTAAATATTGCTACTGTAGTTTGTATGGCCATTTTCCGTAAAAATCCATATGCTAAGAGCCCTATATATAAATAGTTACGACATTCCGTTCTGGAATTCTAGAAAGTCACGTGGTACACTACCGGCCATCTTTGTGGCCAACTATTCAAATGTAGTTTGTGGAGTTAATCATTTGTTATAACAATGTGTATACAGTTCACAAGGCTTAACTATCCAATTTAATGTCAAAATGTAAAGGTTTTTGTAAGTAATTATTAAAGTTACCGAACATGAATTTAAGCATCATGAAAAAAAACCCAATGCATTACTAATAAGACACTGATTAAAAAGCGCACGCATGGGGCGCGCAATATTTTGGAAAAAAATGGCTTCTAATCTATTAAATGTCATGAAAAAACATATTATAGCTCTCATTCCATAGAGACCAAGGTGTTTAAAAAATTGTTTGTTTTTTTTCACGGAAGAAACACATTTTAAACTTTGGTCTAAAATTGTATCACTTTCCTAATTATTTTTTGTGAGGATGTACGTATATTTATTTGTCTGTTTCTTAGATACCGAAAAGCCCGTTTTGACCTGCCCGGCTGACAATTTGACTGTAGTGACTGATTTTGGTATACCAACGGCCACCGTTGACTATTCAGCCGACATTAATGCAACGGACAACTCAGAAGAACCATTGGAAATCTCCCCGAATCCAGTAGATGTATTTCCCGTTTTTCTTGTGATTGGAAAATACCTGTTTGAATTCAATGTTACAGATGCTTATAACAATAGAGGAAGCTGCAATTTTACCGTAACGGTTGAAGGTTTGTGAAATACAATACATTATTGCGACAGCCACTTCCGTTTTAAAATTACAGGTTGATACTGACTAATGCGCACTTTGAAATGTCCATAATGTTGTTAATTGTTTGACAGATACGGAATCCCCTACAGTGGAATGTCCTGCAAATGTTACTATAGAAACGACAACAGTCGCCATATCAGTTGACTACTCCACCGATATAACTGCAAATGACAACTCAAACGACTTTGTTATATCACCAGTTCCTAATTCAATATTCCCATCTAATATTGGAGTAGGAGTATATGTGTACACATTTACAGTTACAGACTCATCCAACAATGCAAACAGTTGTACGTTTACAATAAACGTTGAACGTAAGTTGATTTCTATTCTTAGATATCTGCAAAACAATTGAAAACACATACTACTTACGTAACAAGTGGTACTTTGTGGTTACTATCTTAAATACAGGAAGCCTGATAAAGAGGCCAGAAATGATTTATTAATTGTATATTATCTCATTGAATTGAAAACTTCAACTCTTTTGGTAAATTTGTTTAATATAAATCTACTGTAGCTGCGATTTCAAATAGTATGGCAATATTGTTCATTCAGGGTTTGGTGCAAAACATTTTTTTTACATCACGTGTGTAGACAACGTTACTATTAACGACTGATCCTATTTCACATATGAACATTTCTTAGATATCAGAAGCCAGTTTGTAAATCAATTAATTATTATTCTATTGTTTATGTCATGAACAAACATTAATAAGATTTATTTATTACCTCCATGGTATAATACAAACACACTGTTATCTAACTACAGCAAGTCATCTTCACACGCCGGTATTGATGTGTCCATCTGACAATACCGTACATACTGACGTCGGATACCCAATTGCCTCTGTTGACTACTCCGACTCAGTATTTGTAAATGGAAGCGTACTGACAATAGACGGAATGGACATCTTACCGCTTCCTTCTGAAGCATTTCCTGTGAAGCTCGGCATTGGAAAACATGAATTCAAGTTCAACTATACTGATGAGTTTGAAAAAACTGGAAATTGTTCTTTTGAAATCAATGTCGAAGGTCAGAATGGTCACTTTTAATTATGCATTGTTTATTTCCTTATTATTCATTTAATTCTTTAAATTATAAACTATAATTACGGTAACAGAAAATATTTGAGGGTAGACGTGTTTCCGTGTACATGTAAAATTGTGTGAATTTATTTATCGTAACATTATTAAAGTCAATTTTCAAATTATTTTGGTTGAAAATTATGTCTCTAAAATTGCAAATACGCTCTGAAATTAATGTACTTTGTAATACGAATATTGCTAACACGTATGGTCATAATAGGCTATATAAGTCTTAAACAAGAACTCGTGTTTTCTTTAATATTTATTGTACATTTTTCACGTGTCAAATTGAATGACTTTTTTTTTTTTAGAGGAGTGTTGCAGCGCCCATGTGGCGGCTCTATATTGCTCTGTGCATAACAACTTCGTATCTGTTTGCAGATGGTTTTTTTCATCAAATAAGTTTTACTGGATGCTGGAATAGCAAATTGAGCACCATATATTCACAAATTTCTTATGTGGAAATAATCGTATCTTGGAGTAAATCGCAGTTGTTTTCTTGTTGTTTCCTGAAGTTCAGCTAGGCCCTGCTTGTGCCTTTATTGTTTTAATTCAAACTCATCACTGCCCAAGAACAATGGTCTGCTAGCATCAGTGGGAAGCTAGCCCTGTACTTTCAATCTGACTGTGCATATTGTTATGTAAATGACCTTGTACACCTCATGCTTGAAGATCTGCTGTTGTCATGCTAATTAGCTATAGCTCTGAGTTTCTTCATGGTCTACAGGGCTGTGTAACCAACAACAATAACAGTTGTGAACTTCCTGAAGAATCTTGCTTAATTATACAATCTTTTAAGTTGAACTCCAGTAGCTGTAGTAGCCACCTATTACCAAGGAGGCCAAAAAGAAAAACCAGGCGTGGTACAAGAGCTGGGCGTGACAAACACACTAAAAACAATCTATCATTTCCGGACTTATCATCAAACTCTCTCTTATCTAAAAACAATATTAAATTTTGCAGTATTAATACAAGATCCGTTCGGAACAAAACAACAGAATTTGTGGATTTCGTTATCGAACATAATCTGGATGTTGTTGCCCTTTCGGAAACGTGGCTTAAACCAGAAGACACATCAGTTATAGGAAATATTACACCCAACGGATACTCTCTCAAACATGCTCCCCGTGCTGGTACTAAAAGAGGTGGTGGAGTTGCACTTCTTTACAAGGAAAGCATAGCGGTTAAATGTTATGACACGGGATTATTACCAAAATCATTTGAACTGCTAAATGTGGAAATAGTCAGCAATGCATCCTCACTTTTCCTCGTAGCAGTATATCGTCCTCAAAGCAAATCAACGGGTTGCAGTCTAAATGTTTTCACTGAAGAATTCTCAACTTTGGTTGATCACTATGTATTGAAGCCGGCTCCCATACTATTCGTTGGAGACTTTAACATCCATGTGGATATGCCAAATGATGCAGATGCAATTCATTTTCGGAATCTACTTGTAGCAAGCAGTCTTCAACAGCATGTGTCTACACCTACACACCGACATGGTCATACATTAGACTTGCTGATCACTCGTTCATCTGATCCTCCTGTTTTCTCAAACCTTAATGTCATTGATGGTATATCAGATCACTATGCAATCACATGTAATCTCCTTATCAAGAAGCCACCCGTAATCACTAAATCCATCGAAACTCGTCATTGGAATGCTATACATTTTGAGACATTATGTAAAGATATCACACAGTCTGATCTCGGAACTTCACTATCAAATCTTGATTTATCAAGTAAAGTACGACTATATGTCACCACTTTGAGTGAACTTCTTGACAAACACGCACCACCGAAAAAAAGAACAGTAAAGGTCCGACCAAACACTAGTTGGTATAACAGTGACATCTATGCTGAGAAAAGAACAAAGCGTAAGCTTGAAAAGAAATGGAGAATCTCTCATCTGGAAATAGATCGTCAAGCTTACATTGCACAGAAGAGGAATGTAAATTCCATGGTAAGAAAGGCAAAGGCCAACTACTACATTGGCTTGTGTGAAGAATATGCAGCAGATCAGAAAGGACTTTTTAAAATTGTTAACCAACTCCTTCATCATCGCCAGGTATCACCTCTCCCAGATAGTCTTTTTGACTTTGATCTTGCGAACAGGTTCTGTCAGTTTTTCACAGACAAGATCAAGATCATCAGAGACGACTTCAAGATTGATGACATGTCATTTAATGAGCCTTTGACAGCTGTTCATCAGCATCTCACAACATTTACACCAGCATCTCAAGATGAGATCCGCAACATTCTGATGAAATCACCAACAAAATCATGCAGGTTAGATCCAGTTCCTACTTCTATACTGAAGAAGTGTATAGACGCAGTCGTTCCAATAATAACGGAAATCATTAACCATTCTCTTAATACCGGCATAGTGCCAGATGAACTGAAAATTGCTCACGTTCGTCCTTTAATAAAAAAGCAAAACTTGGATCATAACACGCTGAAAAATTACCGCCCGGTGTCGAATCTTTCTTTTCTTGGAAAGACTCTGGAGCGTGTAGTGACATCACGCATTACTCCATATCTTCAAAAGCATAATTTAAATGAGAATTACCAGTCGGCATATCGTGCATGTCATAGCACGGAGAGTTCCCTTTTAAAGGTACAGAATGATTTGTTACAAGGAATGAATGATGAGAAAATAACGCTATTGGTGTTGTTGGATTTGTCAGCAGCGTTTGATACAGTTGATCACCAAAGACTGATAACCCGTCTGAGAAATCGCATTGGCATAAATGGTGTTGCTCTTAACTGGTTCCAGTCATATCTTACAGGAAGACGTCAGCTAGTCTGTATCAATGATGCATTCTCAGATGAAGCTTGCCTGGAATATGGTGTACCACAGGGGTCAGTAATTGGGCCTGGCCAGTTTTCCATTTATACGCTTCCCCTTGGTGACATTATTCGCAAACACAGTCTACATTTCCATTTCTATGCAGATGATACACAGATTTATGTGTCAGTAAATCCAGTGCAAAGGGATGTTGCTGCAGCAATCAGTAAGATGGAAGCCTGTATAGAAGATGTTCGCAATTGGATGACAACAAATTACCTAAAGTTGAATGATGGAAAGACAGAGTTTATTATCGTCGGGTCTAAATGTAACATCTCCAAAATCAACATCACACATATCAGAATCGGAAACTCTAACATCGCTCCCTCATCGGTGGTCCGGAATCTGGGAATCATGCTGGATAGTAATCTCACTATGGAAGCACAAATAACAACTGTATCCAAAGCAGCATGCATATCGATTAGGAACCTTGGTCGTATTCGCGGTAATCTTAACAAGAAAACAGCTGAATTGATTGTACACTCATTTGTCACTTCTAAAATTGACATTGGTAATGCCTTGTTGTTTGGCATACCAAAATCTCAAATACAACGTTTGCAGCGCTTGCAAAATATGGCAGCTAGAATTGTAACTTATACAAAATCAAACGCTCACATAACTCCTGTCCTGATGGATTTGCATTGGTTGCCTGTTCAACAACGTATTAAGTACAAACTTGCGTTGTTTGTATTCAAGATCCTAAATGACAGTGCTCCTGCTTATTTATCTGACCTTGTGGATCGTTACGAATCATCCCGCAGAGGCCTACGATCATTGTCACAAAACCTTCTTCAAGAGCGTAGAGCGAAAAATCAGTGGGGTCAGAGATCTTTTTACGTTGCGGCCGCAAGTGTATGGAACAGCTTACCAGCAACAGTTAAATGCTCAACTAGTCTAAACAGTTTCAAGACCAACCTAAAGACGTCGCTATTCGCTGATGTTCTCGCACGTTGTTAATGCACAAAGCGCCATGAGCGCCACATGGGTGGAGGATACCGGCGCTATATAAGTTTTCATTTATTATTATTATTACTTATTGGATATTTATTTTTGATTAATATTTCTTAAAGTAAGTAACGATAACAATGTCAAATTGAACCATAAATCATAATGGGGTGATGGAAATACAAATACAATCAAACATTCATCTTTATTTATATTAAAAATGGAAAATTGGATACATACACAAATAGAACATAGAACTGAAAATAATGTGTTAGTGAATGCAATTGTTGTTTTAATAGTATATTTCTTATATTTGTGGATATATCAAAAGTTAATACAAGTTATTTAATATATTTTTTACACAATTAATTACTTATATTTATTTTTAATATAAAAACATACTCAAATAAATTGGAAGTTAATTGCTTTGTTCTTTTTTTTTTAATATTTGTAATATCATCATTTATTTTGATATTACTCACCAACAACTAAATTATGCGTTGAACAAGTTCATTCAGAGAAAATACCCGAAAACATTTTTTTTTAAATACCATTACAAGTATTCTGATCTTTAGAAAAGCTGTACCGTATTTAAAAAGTATTATGAAAGATGATTTGTTTTTAAATGTTTAATGGCGTAAAGACCATCAGTCTGTATACATAATAACATAACCATGTACAGTATGTACCATGATAATAATAGCCATATAGTATCAGCGTTGGTGCAAATTGATATTTTAGTCTATTAATTTAGGTTGTTTTTGTGGAAGATAATATTGTTAATTTCCTGGTGACATGTTTTATCATTTTTTGTGTGTTGTGTATATGTATGTATTGTTTGTTAATATTAATTTATACTGAGTGACCTTTTCAGTGAAATACTAGTCTCTCAGATGACTCAGTTATGATCAGTGGCTGTGATATAATAATATCAGTATCAGTATCAGTACACCGGGCTAACCCCTACTCGTCTCGAAAGATGTACCAAGTTCACAATGAGCAATATGTGTACAGTGAACCTAAATGAATGATTAGTTTATACTATTTGATTAGACGCAGAAGAACCAACATTGAAATGTCCATCAGATGGGATAATTGAGTCTGAATCTTCAACAACAAGTCTTTACTATTCATGTGCAATAGATGCTGACGATAATTCTGAAGATGTTACTCACATTTCACCAGACCCATCTGTAATATTTCCAGCAAGGCTGTGGGTTGGCGAAAATACTTTTACATTTAACGTCACAGACCAGTCCGGAAATACTATGAACTGTACATTCGTAATCACTTTTAGAGGTTAGTAATCCTAAGTAGGGAAAGAAAAAGGTTTAAATTTTGTAGTGAAAACAAGTTTATTAATCACATAGGTGTGAACGGTAGATTTGAACGTGGCAGCGATATTCGGAAAATGGGGTAAATTATGTGAAAAAATGTATTTAAGTAATGTTTAAGGTCATGTATAGATTAGCCATTAGAAAATAACTATATAATAATTTGTTATCTATACAATGAATAATTATTTTGTTTTATGCAATTTAGGTAGTCAAGACGTGTAAATATTCTTTGTTATTCGCCATTCAACGTACCGAAATTGATACCGATTTAGCCTAAACTCATATAACTGTATAACTAAAACACGTACATACATTTTCATTTTAACAAGTTTATCACTATTGTTTTGTTTGCTTCAATGTGGATTCTTCAAACAGAAATGGTAGGCTAATTATAGATTATTTATTATTACAACATACTATTAATCATTACTTAATGTTAATTTATATCATTCGTTTCTCTTTTAACAATTTATTTTTCGAAATTATTTTGTATATAAGAATACGTACATTAAATAACAATTAAAACAAATAATTCCAATCTATGCGTGATCGAGAGAGAATAAAATTACGTCAGTAGATCCTTACAATTATAGTTGTAATTACAGCATACTTAATTATTTTTTAGAAAATGGAATCATTTGTAACTGAATTCCACGAGTTTGAACACAAAGTTTTATCAGAAATATCGAACTTATATTCAATGGAGCCGCGGAAAGTTTATGAGGAAGAAACATATGGCAAGTTCTTATGTATTTGAGCTTCCAATTTGAGCTTCCTAAAAAGTATACTGTATAGTCAAATTAAACCACCGGAGTCTTTAGCAGTGAATAATCAAAACTAAATAAATATTCAATCAGGTGTTGGAAGTGTCTTGTAGTGTTGTTAGAAATAGACATAATGATATATTTATGTTTTTTTGTAGTTGGATTATTAGTGATAGAGAGCGAGATATTCGTTAATAGCAGTCTTGAACATGACGATAATCAGCTGGATTTTGATCTGAAGATTGAAGCTCAAAATACAGGTTTGACCTATCAATTGCTATTTATTTATGTTTATTGCAGATGTTTTCCAATATGGAGATCGTGCCATTCTTACAATTACAACATTTTAATATGATAAGACTAAAAATAGAATAGTAATTCGAATTGAATATAAAGTAACATAACGACACAAAACAACAAACGAAAAAAAGCCAAATGCTTTGATGGTGCTAATCAGACGAAACTCATTTTTCTTTTTTCTATTGAATTTATTTCTATAATTATGTTATTTGTTATTACTTTATTTTACAAATGACACTTCATACATTCATTCTTCTTGTATTTTGGTAATAATTATTAATCATACGGCTTATAGCACTTCAATTTCTGAAATAGATAAAACATATTTATTCTTCTTTTCTTTATATTTTGTATTATGTTCTTTTTAGGACTAAAAATATAGATTCGCTATTTTATTTGGTAATTATTATTTGTAATTTTAATTTATTTTTCTTCAAGGTGATATGCTAATTATAGTATCTTACAGTAACAACACAATGGGCGAGAATGAAGCTGTAAATGAAGGTGTTGATTTTTCTAATTTGTAAGTTATTTCTTTATATATAAAGTGTTATTAAATATGTGGATTAAAAAAAATGATTCTTAAATGAGAATAATGTTTACTTTACTCTTTAAAACAAATCCTGTATCTTACTTTTCTGCATTTCTTTTCATCAGTTCTAATGCAAACATTGCATTTAGATATTTCAACGGAATGGTATTTTCCTGTAGCGTTTACGATTTCAATGACCAAATGCCTTTGGAAGCGAAAATAGATTTCACCATGACCAAGCGAATTGTAAGTACAACAACTTTGAATTTCTTATATATTTATACTGGGTAACCTCTTCAGTCAAAGACTGGTCTCTCAGAGAAGCCCAGTTATGAACAGTGGCTGTATGTGTACAAGTACATCGGCGTAACCCCCTACTGTTCTCAAGGTTCTTTACTGAGTAGTTTAATTAATCTTCTTTTAGAGTTCCTCAGTGACTAACAAGGATGAATGGGAGATGTTTTGCGTGTTCTACGATGAAACACGAAGGTAAGTTTTATATGCAGTATCTATGCAGTACTGTTATAGTATATTTTCACGATATCCTCGTGTAATTCCGTACACATTTCTTTATCGTGACTCACCAATGCTACCTTCTGCTATTGTTCTTGTACAGTACTTGGAGTGATGCCGGAATGGTAACCACGTCGTATTCTCAGGACAAAGTATCGTGTTATTCTGAACATCTAACGAGTTTTAGCGTGTTAATGAAAGTTACAACAGATAATGTAAGTTAGCAAAACACCGGGAAAATCTTCTTTGCGATTTTTTATTTTTCGAGTGCTTCCGTCCAAATCATATTTAAACCAATCAGTGTGTATCACACATTTTTAACCACCATACGATTACATCGATTAGATATTTGCAGAAAGTAAAATAATACACGCCAAGTTTACTGTAAAATAATCTTATAATGTTGTAGTATATCCCAATTTCATAATTTAATTTAATAGCTTAATAATAAAATATTTATCCATAAAGGTTTCTGTTGAAAACAGTGAAACTCTAAGTTTAATGTCAACAGTGTGTGTATCACTATCAGTTATCGCTTTGGTTATAACACTCATCATTTACTTCTCCTTTTCGTAAGTTTCAATTATATTATATTTTTAATGCGTAAGGCCTATTTTAACAACGTAGTATATTCGTAAACGAACATAATAATTTGAAATTTAATTCTTAGAGAGTTGTGGAAATCTGTGCGCAATTCAATTCATAAGAACTTGGTGATTAATATGATTATAATGCAATCTCTGTTCTTATTTGGAATCGACAAAACAGAAAATGAGGTAAGTTTTTTTTTTCTTTTGGTGGCATTTCGTTTAAATTATACAAACTTATTACTTACGAAGGCAAAACAATGGGAATTTGTAAAACCGGACTGGGTGCGCACACCATAATGCACGTCTGGAAGAAGATAGTTTATGGAAACATTTCGGACTGGGCATGCGCACACATAAAAGCATATCTGGACTGTACTTCAGCGCCAGTGAATGGTCTATGCACATAAAGCCTGGTTTCCAGTCGACGTAAGAAATTAGAATTTCTTACGATTGCGTCGTTTTTACATTGGAAATTGAAAATCGACAGGAAACCGGTTGAAAAAAGCTATATGTCAAAACGACGTAACGCAAGTAGAAATCGTCGTAGTACAAGTGTTTGACAGGAAACCGGTGACTGAAGCTTCCGTCTGTTACGTCGATATTCGACGGTTCGACAGGAAACCGGTGAATTTCTGGATGAACATGCCTTACGATTCGATTTTATACCCTTCCGCTTACGCTTACCAGCCAATCAGTGACGAGGATTATGTGACGTTGGCAAGAAGGTCAAAGCTTGGAAAGGTGATAGAAAGTAGAAAATACCGTATATATTAAGAATTGTTGACAATAAATTTGTTTTCAATTCGTGATAGAATGTAATAATTTAGGTGGATGAAATACGAAATAGATGTAAGAACTATACAAAATTGTCTTGCTTGTTACTTATTATAATTATATAAACATAGTAAAAATACGATATAATGGGTAAAAATAATACACACAGACGGACTAAATTAAAAACGTTTAAATGGCAATAACATTTCATAAAATGTTAGAGAACAGTGTCATCATCAGGATCATCAGGATAACAATACGTTCACCTGGCATAGTTGGCGTTCAAAAGCAGGTGGGGAAAAGTTTCGTAATGATTTTGTTTTAATTGCATGATGAAGGTAGGTTGGGTAATAAATTAATAATATATATTTATTAAATTCACCGTAGTGTTTGCTTGAATCTAAACACAATTTATAGGCATATGATAATTCATTTGATAATGAAAATAAATAATTATTAGCCTACATCATTTGAATTAGGCCTATCTATTTATAAAAAAGGAAATAAAAACCGGGTAAAAAAATCCAATAGATGAACTGTATATGTAAATAACATCGCCGGGTAAAAAAGTCCTTTAGATGAACTTTATATGTAAATAACATCGTGGGCAAATCATAATTCAACGTTCAAAAAAAGATCATCATCATCACATCAGGAATAAAAAAAAAAAAACCAAAAAAGCAGGCAAAAAGCAGGGTGGTACGCGTACGCGCGCGTTTCTGCGTCCTTTTTTGAGGACTTCATTTCACAAGATGCCTTCATCTACAGAAGTCCGTGTGTTTGACGCTATTCAAGCTTATCTTTGTCTATATGACAAAAATACCAAAGAATACAAAAGTGGAAAACGGGAAAAAAAAAATGCCTGGGAAGCTGTTTCTAAAGAGGTTAACGTCGCAGTAGAAGAGTGCCAACGAATTTATAACACTCGAAGAACAGCATTTTCCAGGTAGAGTGTAAGGCCTAGCTAGCTAGGCCTACCTAGCCTAGTAGGCCTACTACTAGTACTAAGCTAGGCCCTTATTATTATTATTATTATTATAATCATAATTATAGTTATTATAATAATAATCGTTATTATTATTATTGTAATAATAATTATAATTATTATTACTTTTGTAGACATCTAAAGAAGGTTAGGGCTAGTATCCGTAGTGGTGCAGGCAGGGATGACATCCTCCCAATTGGCCATGAGTGGGAACACATGAGATGGTTGATTAAACATATAAATCATAGGAAGACACTAGAGTCTGAAGAAATGTCAATTTCATTAACCGAGTCAGAAGCTTCATCTGAATGCATACGGCTTCTTTCCGAAACTCAACAAGTGTTGGAGCTGGACTTTGACGACTCAGGTAAATAATTGTATTTATCAACCAGCACACACTAAATTTTTTATCACACTATTTGAAAGGAGGATAAACTAATAAAAGTAATTTTACATCTCAATATCTCATTAACAACATTTAATAACATCTTCAAGTAGCAATCAAATATAAATATTTATTAACGTTCTGCAACATCAGCAATATATTTAAATAATTTTTGCTCATGTAAAATCTATTTAGCAAAGATAGGAAAGAAATAACTATTTTATTTGGAATGTTTGGAAATGTAAACCATAGTACTAGGACAAAAAAACAAAAAATAATTATGAATGCAAGTTATAGCAAGCATAAACTACAACATTGTTATTTTTTTCTTCAATAAACAAGATTCGTCAATATTCAAAATTACACAGACGACCATATTTGAATATAGATTAAAAAAAAGGTCATATAGATTATTTACAAAACAGGAAGATTATTTTTAACAAATACTTATTTTAAACAATTTACTAACAACACTTTTAAGATGCCAAAGGACCGCAATTGTGTACCACATCATACTGCCAAGGAACAGCACCTTCCTGGCTGTTAAAGTAGTCTCGAAACCTATCTCTTGTTTCTTTGGCAGTAGCCGTATAATTGTTTGACCCCACCCTTCTTATATTTTGAAGGCCAGTTTCATCATCTTGCACAACACTGCGCCATTCCCCTTCTTTAAATTCTCCATTGCTCCAGCTGTCAACAAACCCGCTGGGTATGTAGTGTGCGTTATCAGTTTGCATTAGGTAATTGTGTAGGCAGATTACAGCTTTTGTAATCTGGTCAACAGTTTCAATATTTGCTCTTATAGGACGCCTAAATATGCGCCACCTTGCAGCCATTACACCAAAGGTGTTTTCGATGGTTCGGCGTCCTCTCGATGTCCTATAATTTGCCACTTCCTCTTCATCAGTCAAATTGTTGCCACCATATGGTTTTATTAACCAAGTTTTAAGAGGAAATATATCATCCCCTAATAAAACATAAGGCAATTGTTGACCACCCACAACCGATGGTGGTGGCAGCTTTAGCGTTCCAAAATCAGCTCTTTTGAAAAATGATGACGCACCAAAAATAGCGGCATCATTATCCCGCCCATATGAGCCAATGCTTGTCCATACAAATGAGTAACTGGCATCACAAATTGCCATTAATACTGTACTATGAAAGCCTTTATAGTTATAGTACATCGAGCCGCCAAATTTGGGACACTCGATAGCAATGTGCTTACCGTCTACTGCACCAATCGCATGAGGGACATTCCAATCACTTTCAAATTTTTCTGCAATTGCCATCCATTCACTCTCACTTGATGGTAGCCTTAGGTATTTCTTATTTAAAGCTGTCCAAATTGAATCACAAACTTCCCGGATTATGTTAGAAACTGTTGCACGACCAACCCGAAAGTTAAATGTTTGTGATGCCATCGAGTCACCCGTTGCCAGATAACGCAAAGTTATCACAAGCCTTTCTTCTGCTGAAATTGCAGTACGACCTCTGTCTTGTCTTATCTTTAGATAGGGCTCAACCGCAGACAGAAGATGACTAAATCTTTCCGGCGTCATCCTTAAATACCTGAAGACAATAAACAAAATTATAAATAACAAAAAATGACATTTTACATTCACATTACTACAAAATAGTTTGTACCAACACTACATACTTTTAAGGCTTAAAAATAAAAAAGAAACATTATTTATTGTAATTTTAGGAGAAGGTACTGAGTTGCAAAATGAAACAGAAGAAGCCGACTTATTGGATAATGTCTCGGACGACTTGGAAGGGGCTTTTGCAGGATATGAAGGAAGTCTGGAAGAAGAAGGTTCAGCAGATGCTGCCCAAATAAAAGCTGATGTTACAAGAGGTAAATATTCAATCATGATAGTTAACAATATAATACAAAGTGTTATTATGCTAGAATGGGTGGGCAGGTGCACCACTATTCCTAGGCCATCACCTATTCAAGAAATTCATGTATATCTGAAACTACACTTTAATTTGTTTTTCTTTTTAGTAGTCAAGAGGACAGTCGAAAGACCGAACCGTAAGTATTTAAATCATTACTATATATCAATATTGGTAATTTACTATTGTACTAAAAAGTTGTGTGTTGATAATGATAAGCAGTACTATGGCGTTTCCAGACATAATGTCATGCCAAGCTGCAAAATTACCGAAGCTTTTTTGTTTTAATTTTCAGCAGTGGTTAAAAAAGCTTGGTCAAAGACGCCAAAAGGAAAATGTTCCAAAACAGAAAAGCATGTAGGTATTCTCACATAGCATATTAAAATAATCATGAATTTGCAAAAGCATACCTATTTTTTGTTGTTGAATAAACAGTGCTAGAAGAGTGTGGAAAATTTGAAATTTGTTTTTAGATAGAAATGTCAAAATCTTTCATTAATTTCAATTGTTCAGGTTGAGAGTGGGGTAACAGACAGTGACCTTATAGATCTGATTAAGGGAAGCGGAGAAGAAGACGAAGCCGATACATTCGGCACGATGGTAGCAAAGAAAATGCGAAGAGTAAACGAGGAAGACAAGGAAGATATGGAACTACAAATTATGCAATTGTTCCGTGACTATTTTAAGAAGTAATAACAGAATTGATTTGCCAAATGTCAAAGTTAATTCATGATTTGTGATTATGTATTCAATCTTCTATGGCAATAAATGCACTTTGTTTGGGATATTTTATTTAGACTACAATTGTTCATTGTGTACTGTATGCACTATTTAATCAATTTAGATTTTAATTTTTCAACAAAAAAACAACAGTAGGAGTAATACATACTTCCTATCCGTTTAGTACTTCTCTAGGCTACCACTGTAGATGGGTGTACAGTAGTAGTAGTGTAGACCATGTGTGGACTGGATTCTAGTTGTAGTAACCTACCTACTTTACTAGCCTAGAATAAAGATCTGTCTAGGAGTGTCTTGATCATAGCATATAGGCCTGAATACTGTAAGCCTATATAGGCCTATCCTAACCTAGCTAGGCCTATTTTACTCACCATCGTCTTTATATAGACGCCAGCTCGGCGGCTGAAATGAACTGTGACCTTCATCTTTAGCCAGGTCCATGTATGATGTACTCTACTAACTAGGCCTAGCTAAATATAATAACTAGGCCTAGCCTAGACCAATCCATGGCCTTAAAAAATCCATATATCCTAGGCCTAGACCTAGGTAAACATTATAATTATAAATGCAAATTACAATTAAACATCTAGACTAGGCCTAGGCCTAAAAAGATAGTATAGGCCTACCTAAAAAACCATTCTCTGTCGTTTTTTATCAGTGTCTTAAATAATGTATGGTACTGCCCGAACTCTATTCTTTCTTTTAGCACTTTCCTCTCCCAGAACTTGTGGATTCTTGGTGCTTTGTTCAACTCCTTTCTCCTCTTAATCCTTCTCGTTAATATTCTTAAATAAAGTATCTTTTTGGCCAACTCACGTCCTCTCCTACGAATAACCATATTGAAATCTCACTGCTCACTGTTTATGTTTTGGAAAATGGCCTCCTCTCTTTTCGCGAGGAATGTATGAGCCAGTGTTGTCGCAAGGAAAAAATTCAACTCGACGTAAGCGCAAGAAGGACAGACTTGCGATAAATTCAACTTTCGTAACGACGGAATCAGCACATGTAATAATCTAAATGTTTGCGGTCCAACGCGATTATGACAATTTTGTGTCGACGTTAGTTTTTGGTCTACTGATCGGAACGCAAGCGTAATCGTAAGAAAACGACGCAATCGTAAGCGGAAGCAAGTCTTACGTCGACTGGAAACCAGGCTTTACATGAACAAACAACGTAACCAAATAGAGCATTTCAGATGTTTACAGATTGTTAAGCAAACAAGTATTGATAATAATCACTGTTTTTTAATTTATTAATTGAAATATCAATAAAAGCATAATTTAATTAAGAAAAAATAATAATTCAAATTGTCAATGAGTCGAGCGGCGTTTCTTGTAAGAAATATTTCTTGTTTAAATAACACTTTACATTTATTAAACTAAGCCAACGTGTTTCATTATAATAACGTTTTTTAGATTGTTTGTAAATGCATAAGCATTTTCCTACATTTCACATCACTTAATACATTTACTTGGATGTGCGCAGAAGCAGTATACTTACAGTCTAAGCTTTCTATGTCAAGTAACGCCAACTTTTACCTACTACGGTATTATTTCATAATCTGTTATGGAGTTTCCTTTGTGATCGTTGCGATTTCTGTTGGTGCATTTGCTTCTAAGTTTAATGTCGATAGCCTGTAAGTTTTCTTTGTTTTTCTTTTTTTTTTTATAATGGTTTATGTTCACATTACGGTTCAGTAATAAGATAATAATAGGTAGTAGCCAATGCATCACTGAAGTTCTTCTATTTAATGTTATTTCAATTGTGCTTTTTGAAATTGTTATTCTAGATGTTGGCTCAGTCCAGAAACAGGCATGATATGGACGTTTGTAGCACCCGCAGCATGTATTGCTTTGGTAAGACCAATTAACATGACAGTTAAGTATGTATACATAAATGGCGAGGGAGAAAGATCACTGGAGACAAAATATAATTTGTTGAGATGATACCGTCTTTCGAATAAGATTTTAACCTGTTTTCTTTGGTCATGCGAAATAAACCAAAGACCGCACCATTACTGCGTAATTATTTCGTGGTCAATACCAAAAACAAATAGGCCTATACACTAATGTTGCTGTTATTATGAAATCCCAACCTCAAATTAAAAATCAACTGTACATTTTTTTAGATTAATACAGCTATTTTGATCTACGTTGTCTTGACAATCTACAAAAGATCTGGAAACATGGTAGGAAAATCAACAGGAGAGAAAACTACATTTAAACAGTTGAGGTTAGAAATAATTTTAAAATTACAATGTCCATTACATTAATCAACTTTATAGAATATTGTTCGTTAGATATACGTTAGAATTTCAATTAATTACAAGTCTTATTAAAATGTACAGGAAAGCAACCAAAGGAACTGCAATGCTTCTACCTCTAATGGGTACCACGTGGCTCATTGGACCATTCGCTGTCAGTTCTGACACAACATTTGTTGATTACATATTCAACGTGTTGAACGGATGCCAAGGCTTATTTATATTCGTCATCTACTGTCTACTTGATAACGAGGTATTATTACCATTTTTGCTGTTTAAGCCTACAGTAAGATTACAACAGAAACCAAAATATTCTAAACCAGGTGGCGCATGACAAATTGTAGTATATTTAGGATCATATTTTGGGAGTAGGTAGTTTTGCTAAAAAAAAGACATGATAACTCAAAACCAGTTTTTACTCAGGCATCCTTCTCACATCTCGTACAATTATTCGTACAGTAGATTACCTCACTATGATAATGTTCCGATTCAAGTTTACGAAGATTAAATCTTTTAGACTTTTATTATGTATTTGGTATAAGAAAACGATTGTACGATTGCTATTTAATTCAATTATAATAATACTGGTATTTTATCGTTTCGTAGATAAACGAATGTTTTAAGAAGAGGTTTAAGAAGAACCGAATTTCTACGTCGACTGTGACAACGCAAATGACTTGAATTTAAAGTTATTTTCTTCACGCTAATGCAAACATTATGTCACCAAGGCTTAAGTCGATTGAAATGATAATATTCACATACGCATGTTATTATAGTTCATTGATGCAATACTGAAAGATATTTCAGTTTCGTTTTCGATATTTCGTGGCTCTAGAATTATAATGTATTTATACTCTGCATTTCACACATCAGATTATATTTGTATAAATAAATGCACTTATGTAAAATTGTATTTACTAGATGGTACGCTCGCTTCGCTCGCGTACCATCTAGGTCGTGCCCACAGATGGTTCTCGAATACACAGTAATTTCAGGGTAAAAAATATGGCGATTTCAAATGCACGTACCGCAGGACTAATACATTGTCGTTTTTTTTTTTTTTTTTTTTTTTTTTTATTCAGTATATTACACAGAGGCGCCTTACAAGATGGAACCATCTTAGCTTCAAGGCGCCTCAGATTAACAAATACAACATTTTAAAATAACTAACAGAAACATCAATTTAATCTTCCAGAATTAACAAGAAATTGTTGTACATAATAAAATAATAAAGCATTTTCACAATTCGAAAGAAGATCGGAACCAAAAATAAAAATTTCACTTAAAAATGTAAAATTAAATGTTAAAGAAAAATCCTTGGCTAAGATATCCTCAATAATTGAGTTAGCGCTTACAAGTAGAATATCTCTTTGTGTATTATAATTAGGGCAGTAACATAAGAAATTAAGCGGATTCTCAACATTAAAGCCACAAGTACAATTTGGATTGTCCCGAAGTCCATGTAAGAATAAATGCGAATTGAGACAGCTGAAACCAAGTCGGATTCTAGTGTGAATTTGGTAATCTTCTTATCACCTGTATCATAATAAGAACGTTTTTTTGTTTCAAACAAATTGGATTTCAGTAGCAATTTTTTAAACTCAACAAGAAATGAGGAATTTTTTATTTCATTATTTAACTCATTCCAATGTGTTATAATAGATGGGACAAAAGATAAACGATATGATGTGGTCTTACAAAATGGAATTATTATATTTCGGATGTTACGCAAGTTATAAACTTCAATATTGTCAGAAAAATTAAATAAGGAGTAAAGATACACTGGTGTTAACTTATGAATAATTTTAAAAAACAGTATTAGGTTAAGAAATTGTCTACGTTTTTCCAATGATAACCAGCCTAATTCTTGTCTTAATGCATTATGACTTGTATGTTTCCACGCACCAGTACATATTCTACCTGCAGAAATCTGGATATTTTCTAGTTCATCACTTAATTTAACTGGGATATTACACCAAACAGGAGCTGCATATTCCATTAATGGTCTAACGTGTGATATGTAAATGTGACAGAGAGCCTGTCGAGGTAGAATATGTTTGACACGACGTAGCATATTTAAAGATAAAGACGCTTTGTTAATTACAGATTGGATATGGGAATCCCACTTGAGTTTTGCATTAAGCATTACACCAAGATGCCTATGATCATTTACAAATTGTAGATTTACATTATTGAAATTTAAATTAACATAGTTATCTAAATGTTTACGTGTAAACAGTATAGCTTTCGTTTTGTTAGCATTGAATGTTACTTTCCATTTTTTTGCCCAATTATAAATGACATTAAGATCACCATTTAATTTTTGTTCTGAAATATTACGATCTGTACAAATATCATATAACGAAGTATCATCTGCATATAAACTAATATTAGATTTGATATTATCAACCATATCATTTATGAATACAATAAATAAAAATGGACCCAAAACAGATCCTTGGGGTACTCCTGCTGTAATGGTCACCCAAGGACTGGTAGTTCCTTCAATAATAACACGTTGCTCACGTGAGTTTAAGTAACTTTGGAACCATTTTAGAAGAGTGCCATTAATTCCATATTGATTTAATTTGTATATAATCCCATTATGCCAAACTTTATCGAAGGCTTTGGAAATATCCAAAAATACCGAGATTACTTCTTTCCTTAAATCTAAAGCTCTATTAAATGTATCTATAAGATAAAGAAGTTGATACGTTGTTGAGTCACCTGGTGTAAAACCAGATTGGAATTGAGTAAGAAGTTTATCATCCACAAAGTATTTATATACTATATCAAAAACTGCACGCTCAAAAATTTTTGCAAAGTTAGAAAGTATGGATATAGGGCGGTAGTTCTCAATAAGGGATTTATTGCCTTTTTTATGCAGAGGAATGACATTTGATTTTTTCCATTCCACAGGAAAATATCCTTGGCTTATGCAGAAGTTATAAAGCTTTGTCAAATGTGGTGCAATAATTTCAGCAGATTCTATTAGTATGATACTGTGAATTTCATCAGGTCCCATCGCCTTGTTTTTATCCAGCATAGTTAATAATTTCATGATCTCATCAACAGATAATTTGAGAGTTGAGAGTCTCGATGCAGTTCTATATGTGAAGTCCGAAGGAAAATCATCATGATTAGGAATAAACGATTGAGATTTAAAATAATTGTTAAACGCTTTAACTTTCTCACTATTTAAAGTTAGGACATCATCGTTTAATTTGATTGGAGGAATCTTATAATATTGTTTGGAATTACAAACTGAATTTATGGTAGACCACCAAGTTTTTGAATCACAGTTTTTATTCATTAATAAATCAAATTGTTTATCCAAAAAAGTTTGTTTAGCTTTTCTTATTGCTTTAACAACTTTTGCGCGAATTTTCTTAAAACGTTGCATATGCGAATTTGAGTTATTTCGAGTGGAATGGGCGCGATTTCTTTTGCGAATAAGAGTTCTAATATGCGCATTAATCCAAGGCTTTTCATTAGGACGCACAGTTATAATTTTAGATATAATATAGTTATCAACACAATTATTAAATAAGTCAATCCAATTATGACAAACATCTTCAACCTTTGAAGATGAATAAACTTCTTCCCAATTTACAGAATTAAGAGCATTACGATATAAATTAAAATCAGTTTTTTCAAAAAGATATATTTTACGATTGTATGGCTTGTCCCGTGTGATACGAATATCAATATTTGCATATACTGGACTGTGATCACAATTTAAAAGTGGGCACAATGCACCAAAATCATTAATATATACATTTTGACTAGTAACTATATGGTCAATACAAGACCGTTGGTCTTTTATACAACGTGTTGGCATATTGATGTGTTGAGTTAAACCGTTTTGTTGTAAAAATTCGTAAAATAATTTTCCAAATCTATTTGTGTTTCCATCATTGTACCAGTTGTTATTTTGAGCATTCATATCGCCCATCATTAAAGTTAAGCTGTGTCGAGACAAAACAAAGTTATTAGTACTGTTTTGAAAATAGTCAAGTAGATCCTGATCAGATTGAACATCACTTTGTGGTGGCCTATAACATACATAAGTCAAAATCGTCCAGTTTGAAACTTGTATTTCACACCTTATCACATCTGACAAGAGATCATTACAAATATGGGAATTAACTAAGTGTATAGAATTAGATATGTAAAAAGCACATCCGCCGCCATGGCGGTTTCTATCATTTCTAATAGGTTCTTTAGTTTATGCTCGTATTGGTTGTTTTGTGCACATCAACATTTCAATCAGTGGAATAAGTTCAGTGATATTTTTGTTTGTATTTACAGTGATGTTAGTAGTTTGGTGTCAAAATGATACCAAAAGAACGTATTTTACTGTCAATTTTGGTTGGTACATACTACGTCATTTGTGATGGTGGTGAGTTTGAAAATATTTCTACTTTAGTATAGCAGTATTTTTTGTACTATATTTATTACCCGGAAGTATCGGGTTGTTGTACACATATCCAACATTTCACATACTCAAATTTAACTAGTCGTAAGATAACTTCTGATATCGTGACAGACCCATGACTTAAACCCATTGCTCTATGATTCAAAACATGTTAACCACGACAAATAAATATCTTACATTTGCATGATAATGTAAATTACAAGAGGCGAAAGAATAATAAAAAACTATTATGTATTCTTTAAAAAATGATGTAAATATAAGGTATACATTTTTGTATACCGGAGTCAAATATTTGGCAGAAGAAAATATAATTAAACACTACAAATATAAACATTAAGAAAATGATGAAACCTCTTATAGGTTACAATTATGTTATAAATTAAAAAAACACGTTTACAACTTTACATATTATTAGCATTAGTTGAATGTGGTGGTAGACATTAGTTTTTCTCCTTCGTGGGCCCAACCCAGTATTATTAATATTAATATAAGTATGAAATGATTATGTGTTAAAATAGTATTATAGAGGATACAAACAAAGAAAACAGTATTACGTAAGAAAACACAAGGCCATATGCATGGTTATGTACAGTCGCGTGCTCAAATTTGATTTAGTGTTTACCGATAGACCAACCGACCGACACGCACGCGACTAAAAAGGTAGAAAATGTATAAAAACTTGAATTGAAAAGAATAAAGGTGGTGGTTAACCACGAAAGATAAAAAACAAAATCTTACATTTGCATGATGATTGTAGTGATTAGTTACACATGTAAATGTATGCAAATTATGAGTAATGATTGATTAAAACCTGACGCTAGCAGCCTCCGCTTCAGTCAATATAATTATAGAAGGCAGTATGTAATGTTGTTTTAATTACCTGGCAGTTCGGTCTACTACATTGACGATTGATTTCGACATGTAATCAATGTTTCTGTCTGTTTATATAGGCCTACCTACTAGTTATTAAGCTTTCTCGCGTTTGAAGCTTTTGGGACAAATACAATACAGAGTGTTTTATGGTTATTAGGTATACATGGGCATCTAATATAGGAATGGACACCATCTGCTTTGTTGTTGAAATAACTTTTAGACACACAGCTGTGCGCAGGATTAAAATCGTATATTTTAAAGAGAACGCAACATAAGACGTATAGGACATTTTTAAGACGTTGTTTGTTGATCATCATATTTAGAGTAGTGGAAGTATTACATCTATAAAAGTATGCTTACTTCTAGAAATAGGTAGCCACAATGCAAAAACTGTTGTACAGATCTATACCTTTTTGATACCTACCCTATCTGTCTCAAATGTTCCGCGAAACGTAGATTGAGTAACATTAATGTCCACCACATTACAATATTGTTCAATATATCAACTCGGCTCGTTGATATATAAACTTTCATCATTCACCTCATGCCATTATTTGTACCATTACACTCATAAACAATCAGTATTTGTATATATTTTATACTTTATATGTGTCATATTAAATGTTGTGATTCTCTGTGTTTAGAGAAGGATGCTTTAGACCAGGTCCGCCTTATTATTAGCCAATCAAAATCGTATAATTTTTGGAGGGAAAATGTTATCCTCCTCTGAAGCCTAAAATTTGCATATCCAGTATAAAAGTAGAATGTAATAGATATTAGAGGAGAAGAGAGAATAAGATCAGAGTAGATAAACGGAAAGTAATTTGGAGAAGATTTGCAAAGCTGACTTTGTAAACTATTTTTTATTTCGAAAGTAAATTTTTGTACGGAGCGAACTTGGAACGTTGTTTGTGACTTTGAAGTAAATTAATGTCTTATATTGTATTGCATTTAAAAATTTATGTGGATTTCATATTTTTTACATAACTGAATGGAATCAAGGTAATACAAATACTTTTATAACATATTTTGTATAGGAACATAAGTTTACAGATTTCATTAGTAAAATTGTTATTAGCATGACAACTTTAAGATCGGGTAAAAATATAGATAAGACTATGTCAGACAAAGATACTAGGGAAGATATGGTTGACCAAGAAGAGGTTGACCAAGTCAATGAAATATATGATAAAATGGCTAGGGATATTGATTTGCCCGAAATACCCGGCGGTATGCCTAAAGATATGATGCTCGAATATTTTCGAATGAAGTTCGAGGCCGAAAACAAAAAGTAAGAATACCAATTAAGATTAGAAGCAGATATAGAGCAAAGAAAAATTGAATCACAAGAAAGAGTGAAAATGATGGAATTAGAAAATAGGTCTAGCTACAGTAATGCTAGGAATATAGTAGATGAAATGAAGGTAAAGGTTCCTACTTTGAAGGAATCAGATGATATTGATATATATTTTAGAACATTTGAACACTTGGCAGAAGCCACAGGTTGGGATAAGAATACGTGGTCCGCTAGGTTAGCATCTGAACTGTCTGGTAAAGCTAGGACAGCATATGCATCCTTAACCGTAAAAGAATGTGTAGATTATGATACCTTAAAGAAGGCAATCTTAGAAAAGTATTATGTGTCCGCAGAGACCTACAGATTTAAATTTAGAAATTCAAACAGAGTTAAAGATATGTCCATCAGGGAATGGCTGAATGAGCTCTCCCATTATTTAAAATGTTGGATGAAATGTGCTAATGTAAAAGAAGATGATGCTGCAGGCATTATTGAAATGATTATAATGGAACAGGCACTTAATAAAATGATAAAATGCCTGAAGATCTGAGGCTTTATCTTAGAGATAAACAAGTAAATAAGAGCTATGATATGGCTATGATAGCTGATGATTATATAGCTAATAGAGGTGACCGTGGCTATTGGAATGCCGTAAATTCTGAAAATAAGCTTACGTATTATAAGGGCCAAGAAAATAGTAAACCTAAGAATAGTACGACTCAGAATAACCCTGGAGCTAGGCAGCAAGGATACAATAGGTATCGCGGAAGGGGAGGCAAATTCCATAACTATGGTAGAAATTTCCAACAGAGAGAACCTTCAAATGAATGGATTAATGGCCTATGCTTTAATTGTAAGGAGAAGGGACATAAAATAGGGGATTGTCCTAAGATGGTAGCAAAAGGAAAGACTAGTGACACTAAGAAGGGCCCGAATGTGAAAGATGGCTTAAGATGTGAAGGACTAATATCAGATAGACCCCAAGTAGTTATAGATAGTGTAGAAAATAAAATGGAGATGTGTACAATAACAGGAAAATTAGAAGGACAGGATATAACTATGCTAAGAGACTCGGGATGTACCCAGTCAGCTGTTAAGGAAAGTCTAGTGCCTAACAAATGTTACTTGCCAGGAAAATGGGTTACGTTAAGAGGTATAGGAGGCGATATTACCGTCCCCTTAGCTGAGGTAGCTATACAAAGTAAGATAGTGACAGGAAAAGTGATTGTAGCCGTAATCGAAGGATTACAGAGGGACATGTTATTGGGTCATGATTTGGACCAGAATTGTGGGGAAACAATGGCTAAAGAAATGTTCGTCCTAACTAGGGAGCAAGCCAGAATAGAAAATGATGTTAGAATACAAGACGAAATGATATTGTTAGGGAAAGATAGTAACTTTAAGCCGATAGAAGAGCCGCCTAAAGAAACTAATGTACAGTTGTTGAAAACAGTAGTAAATGACAACAAAGTAAATAAAACTAAGTGTTTAGATGATATGAATGGAACAGAAATGAATAATTTGTTTGACGAAAATGAGGATAAAGCTAAAGATAAAACAGTCAAACATAAAACTTATGAACAACAGCACAAGCTGAACCTAACTAAACAAGAACTGATCAAATTGCAAACTAAGGATGACTCACTCAAAGGAGTGTTTGACAGGGTAGTCCCTATAGAAGAAATAGGTCAGCATAGGGTATGTTTCTTTATGAGACAAGGTATATTGATGAGAAATTGGAGTAGTATTAAAGATAAGAATAACCAAGTGGAACAGATTGTATTACCCACTCAGTGTAGACAGGGTGTATTACACTTAGGTCATAATGTGCCATTTGCAGGTCACATGGGTGTTGAGAAAACTAAAAGTAGGGTCCTGAACCAATTCTATTGGCCAGGTATATTTAAAGATGTGGTAGTCTATTGTAAAGTCTGTAAGGAATGCCAAAAGGTAGATAAGGGTAAAAGTAAAAGGAAACATACTTTGATACCATTACCGATTATAAGTACACCATTTAAACGTATAGCGATAGACATTGTTGGACCCTTATCTAGAACAAGCCGTAATAACAAATATATGCTTACTATAATTGACTATGCTACGAGATATCCGGATGCTATCCCGTTACCCAATGTTAGAGCTGAAACAGTAGCCAGGGCTCTAATAGAAGTCTTTACTAGAGTAGGATTACCCGAAGAGATTGTACATGATCAAGGAACTAATTTCATGTCTTCAATTATGCAATCTATATGTAGTATGTTGGGGATTAATCAATTAAAGACTACAGTATACCACCCCCAAAGCAATGGGCTTGTTGAAAGATTTCATGGTACATTGAAAAATATGATAAGGACACTTACAGTTAAGAAAAGAAAAAATTGGGATAACTACATACCCCCCTTTCTGTTTGCATACAGAGAAGTTCCTAGTAAAGCGACAGGCCATTCACCTTTTAAATTGCTTTATGGTAGAGAGGTGAGGGGACCCTTGAGTTTACTCAAAAGTAATTGGGTAGAAGATGAAGAAACATCTACTGATGTTATCAAATACATGTTAGACATAAGAGAAAAAATGGAGGAATTAATGAAAGATGCTAATGTAAACAAACTTGAACAACAAGAAATTATGTCCCACAATTATAACAAGAATGCTATTGATAGAGAATTTGTAGAAGGGGACAAAGTGTTGATATTCCTTCCAGTAGGAAATAGTAAGTTAGGCAGTAAATGGCAAGGCCCCTTCACGGTTACAAAATAGGTCAATGATGTAAATTATGAAATATACATAGGAGGTAGAAGAAAAGAAAAACAAATTCTACATGTTAATATGTTAAAGAGATGGTATGATAAAGTAGAAATAAGTAAAGATGGTTATTATGTAGTAACAAATGTTCAGTCGATAGAAGAAGTAGACTTAATTGAAACAGTCCATGACAATGAGTTAGATAGTGAAATAGACATAGGATTGTCTTATCATCAATCACAAACATGGAGAGATGTTAACGTTAGTAGTAATTTAAATGATACACAAACTAAACAATTAACAGAATTGTTAAAGTACCAACAGAATGTATTCTCGGATGTACCAGGTAGAACTCACTTAGTGACACATGAAATTAAGACTAATGGTGAAATGCCTATAAGGCATAGGGCATATAGAACGCCCCAAGCATTAAAGGGTAAATTGAAAGAGGAATTAGATAGTATGTTGGCTATGGGTATAATAGAACCTACTGTTAGTGCCTATGCTGCACCTATTATTGCCCTGAAGAAAGGCCAGAATCAAATTAGAATGGTGACAGATTTTAGATCACTAAATAAGACTACACAATTTGACCCAGTAGTGCTGGATTGACAGCAAAGCCTTTGAAATGTAAAATTGCCTATGCACAGGTAGAATTTCTGGGGCATAAGATTGGTAATGGAGAAATTAGACCCATGATTGATAAGGTTGAGGCTGTGGAAAAGTTCCCCAGACCTTTGTCTAAGAAACAAGTCCGATCATTTCTCGGATTAACGGGCTATTACAGAAAATTTGTACAGAACTATGCCGATATTGCTAAGCCATTGATTGATTTAACTTTAAAGAGTAAAAGTAATACCGTTAAGTGGAATGAACAATGTGAAAATGCCTTTGTAACTTTAAAGAAACGACTTACTGATGATAATGTATTAAAAGCCCCAAATTTTGATAAGATGTTTATATTGCAAACCGATGCCTCAAATTATGGCATAGGTGCAGTGCTGAGCCAAATAGATGGTGAGGGTAATGATTATCCCATTGTGTACTTAAGTAGAAAGTTATCTGTACATGAGCAGAGATATTCTGTGCCAGAAAAAGAGTGCCTCTCTATTGTTTGGGCTATCAATAAACTTAAGTATTATCTGTATGGTTGTGAATTTCAAGTTCATACTGACCACCAGGCATTGAGATGGATGGACTCAATGAAGGGTGCCAATGTTAGACTTATGAGATGGGCTCTGTTTTTACAAGGATATAAATTTAAAGTTATTTACAAGAAAGGATCATTAAATGAAAATGCAGATGGATTAAGCCGTGCATAATAATATTATAGAGGTGTTATTAGTAAATAGTTTAAAGTAAAATGGTTTTAAATGTTAAATTTTTGGAAAGATTGACACAATCTTTTTCCCAAAAAGGGGAATGTCATATTAAATGATGTGATTCTCTGTGTTTAGAGAAGGATGCTTTAGAACAGGTCCGCCTTATTATTAGCCAATCAAAATCGTATAATTTTTGGAGGGAAAATGTTATCCTCCTCTGAAGCCTAAAATTTGCATATCCAGTATAAAAGTAGAATGTAATAGATATTAGAGGAGAAGAGAGAATAAGATCAGAGTAGATAAACGGAAAGTTGATAAAGAAAATATCAAGGCTTGACTGGTAATGGTAGAATCGAATTACAAGGAATAAAAGTTCCAGTTGAGTTAAATATACTTTTTGTATGTGTTATCATTCAGTGACAGCTGTGTACGTCGCGTGGAAATATATACGCCTGAGAAAGCTCGGAACCAACTAAGATAAATTCACTACAATATGCTACAATCATGTTTGTCTGTAACTGAAATTAAAGTGGGTGAAAGAGAAAGAAAAACGCATGCATTTAGTTTGCTTCAAAGTGGAAGTTTGTAAGACAGACCGTGTGAATAATAAAAACATATAAATTAATTATGTTATAACATTCTTTTTGTTGGTGCCATTTTAGAGTCACATAATCGTTATTCAGTTTTACCAACAATTTGATTTGTGTTTACATTAAATGTATTAGACACAGAACAAATTTTAAACCGCCCAATTATATACTAAAAATGCCTTAATTTAGAAACGACTATTGTTGTATTAAACAAGTTTCATTTGATACTGTGACTTGATGTGTAGACAATATACCATGGTAACTAATATAGAGAAGCTTCAAAAATAGTAATTATAGAATTTAATTGTACTTGTCAAGTACATTACGAGAATATCAGGTGATGCTGATCATATTCAAGATCGATTACAATGCTTAGTTGTACTGTAGCATACTTTTATAAGTTTATAGTCAATTATTTATATATTATTATGTTTAACAGAAGTTGTTACTTTAATTATGTTTACTAGATAGTACGCTCACTTCGCTCGCGTCCTAGTCGATTGAAATCTAGTACAGTACATGTAACGATACATCACTACGACGTGTATATGTTTATATAATGTAAAACTAAAACCACCTTTATTCGGGGCAAATCATAAATTCGATTTAATCGTCAATAAATATTAAACTATCGAACTCAACTTAATTAGTAGGCCTAATGGTTTTCAATTGTTTCTTAGAGCTATACTTAAGTTGGTTCCTACCCTACCAACCAAAGTTGTTCTGCGTTTAGGGCATGTGATGCACCGTAGGCCTATCCTCTACTGGCTTTACAACGCTACTCATGCCAGTGAGGGAAGGGTGATGATGTGGGTGGTTTAACTGCAATAATAAAGATTTGTACCTGTATATAATATACGGCGACTGAAAACGCTAGCTCATTATCAGTTTAAAAAAAAATCTATATCCAACCTCTGCAGCACAGATTGAAACAAAACATGAATCGAATTTCTGTTATGAGTATACAGTACTTGCCTTTACCACGCCTGAGGGAATAGACACTAGTGGAACAGGGATTGGAATGTTCCATTCATCGCAAAACAATACATTTGTATAAACGTATATTAAATCTATCAAAATAGTATTTTTTAAAGAAAATCGGCCTGTCTTCAACATTATGATGCTGTATTCGAGCTGTTCAACCGGTTTTCAGCCATTAAAAACAATTATCGTAGGAGGAGATAGGAAACTGCTAAGCATCCTCGTATTATTGTCTGCGGGCATTTTAAGATGGACATCCATTAGACAGTGTATACCACGATCAAAAACACCCCTATTTGGGGCAAATCGTTGAATCTAAATTCGTTTTAATCGTCAATAACTAATTATTGAACTCAATTTAATTAGTAAACAGGGTTACATCAGGTGGTTAAAATCAGTACCGAAAGTACGAAACAACTTTATATACCATCGAGTACCGTAAACATTCTAGAAATAACGCGCGATTTACCGAATTTTGCCCTTAGGTAAATTTATATATGACTAGAGGGTCAGCTCGCTTCGCACGCTCCCCCTCTAGGAAGTGTAGACGATGGTTCTCGGAATGATAATGTTCTCCTTATACATTTTCTGTCGGTTACCATTATTGAAAATGCTTGACATTCGTAAAACTAAACTACTTTGTTTCACAGTGTTTTAGATGATTAATAACATTTCAAAGTATAGTTTTTATTGTTTGGTAGGACCCTCTGGGGAGGCGGAGGTCATTTGAGGGAGGTGCTTATTCGAGGGATATATGTTAAATTTTTTAGATTTAATAATATGGTAACATTTATAATCAAATGAAATCCTCTAATATATATGAAAAGTGGTAAAAAAGAATAACAAATGCTTGGTAAATTGTAGATAACAGTGCGGTGAATTCTACTACAAATAGTATAATTGTGTTATTGTAAATATGTCGATGGGCGTTTATTAGATAGTTGGGTTGGGGGGGGGGGGGTTATTATTCAAAATGATGTTTTATTGGAGAGGCGTTTATTCAAATGAATACCATCCTAATAATTATTAATACATTATTTAATTTAATCATCTTTTGAAACTAAGTGCCGTGACAGAGTGGGCCCAAGAAAGAAGACATTACGGCTTGCAACATGGGCAGACATCTCGGTCCTAACGGGACACAGGAAGGAAACTCAGCTATCGGGATTTCACTCGAAAAATGTCTTATCATCAAATCTCCCTATGTAATTTTATAATACTATTCCACACAATATATTCTGATTCTTTATGGCGTATATTTAATTTTATCTTTATTAATTTGCAGTATAATTTCTATTATTTAACTACTGTACCTTCACACACGCGCGGTATGTTTTAAAATAAACAAAAAACTGAAATGGCTATGACTAATGGCCAACTTAAGCTCCAGTCCTACTATCTGATTTTGTTTTCGTCTTCCAAAGGGACACTGTATTGATTGATGGAAAGTGCCTGTTTCTAGTCACCTTTAGGGTCAAATCTATTATTTTAACTGCTCCCTTGTGTATAAAAGAGAGAAAATATTTGAAACCAGGTTGTTGCAAGGTGAACTTATCTTAAACCCGGAAATTACTTTGACCGGGAAGAATTGAAATTGAGATGAAAATCTAATGTTGAAATCATGAATTTTGTTTAAAAACTCTTTATAACATCTTCCCAAGATAGAAATATGGAACAATAGCGTCGATGTGAACACTAATGTTATCAAATCTACGTTTCGCGGTACATCTCAGATAGATAAGGTAGGTATCCAAGGCGGAGATTAGTACCAAAGTTTTTGCATTGTGCTCGCCTATGTCAGAATTAACCATATTATATATAGATATGAACGAACTGTTTCTATAGTTTGAAGAATGAATATAAACACGAGAGGAGTTTCGTTACTGTCAATTCTTGTTACACATTACGTCATCTGTGATGCCTGTGAGTTTAGTATCTTATTGGTTTCATAATAAGTGGAAGTACATAACGTGGAATTGTTCAATATCATAATTTATCTTGTTTCTTTTGACTAGTAACATTTTTATATTCTTTGTATTTATTTTGTTTATTTTATAAGTATAGTAGAGTAGCTAAAGACGAGGATTGTGTTTTATGATCTACAAATTAGAATATTCATTACTTCCTTTTTACCCGCTACTTTTGCAGGAGGAGAAACTAATTCCATGTTCAATAAACTGCGAGTCTCATGACTATAATATATCTTTATATAATTTGAGTAGGAACTGATCCCATTTTTCTAAAACTGGAAGCATGATGTTAACAAACATGATACAAGACACTAATACTATTTTCCAGGGTGTCCAAGATGGCATTACAACTCAGCATATTCGAAGTGTTACTGTGTTACAAACACACTTGGTACTTGGTATTCTATGAGAGAAATATGCCAAGGAATGAATGGTGATTTGATTGAAATTTCAAGTGAAGACGAGAACTCGTGGGTATTCCAACGATTTACTGAAAACTATATATATTACGCTGCTTGGATTGGCTACAGTGATACAGAAGGCCAGTTTCAATGGGTGTCTGGAAGAAGTGCAAACTATACAAGTAGGCTTGGTTTAATTATTTCGTAAATTTAGAAATCTCCGTGTATAATTATTACCATTTGACATAAGTCTAAATTCGTTTTAGAGTATTAGTATCAGTAATAATAAAAATATGGTAAAATATTCGTAAAACGCTTTCAAAACAGTGAAACACATAGTAATGGCGCATACTCAATAATAAACTATACACAAATATATACATTTAAAATAATAAAGAGTAAACTAAATTAAACAGATAATACCACACTCCACAAAACCAAATTAATACCCATATAACACTGGAGACTTAATTATCATTGGTGTATAAAAGGACAGAAAAACTAATGCTCTATTGTGATACTATAATAACTATGTTAAAAAAGATAAAAAAATAAAAATATAAGAACAAATTGATAAAAAAAACCTAGGTGTTTCATTTTTATTTTAATTAGTTAATTCCATTTTTTCAGTGTTATTGGCACCGGAAGATTACGTACGTTTCTTGATATTAAAACATGTATTTAGCTCCTTATTACCACAACACATGAGAAATACCGAATAAAAACACTGGCCCTGTCTTGTTTAATAGTTATACTACTTCATTTCTTTAGATTGGCATGTTAATGAACCCAAAGATTTGAGTAACGAGGATTGTGCTGCTCTGGGTAATTATGTAAACAGTACCGGTACTTGGTTTGATGGTTCATGTCGAAAGAGGCATTTTGTAGCTATATGTGAAATGCGTAAGAATTAATTTATTCCATTTGGTAGATTTACACATAGGCTAAAGTATTTCTGATATTTCTTTATCAGAATTTCAGCTTCAAATTGTATATTACAATACTTGGCAAAATATAATGTTGCTAAAAGCCCTGTCTGTCTGTCTGTTGTTTGTTAGTATGATAGCGTGCACATTTTTTAAGTTATCGTTCTGAATGAATACATACTTAACATGTCAACTTACCTGATCTTTAAAACGAGATATTAAGTAGAACGCCCTCTGTATTTTTTTAACATGGACCGAATAAAGATGTGAGCCTTCTCTCTCCGAATATAGTTTTCCCCGATATATTTTACGAAGTCATCAATCAGATTATACTGTGAATGATAACGAATGAATATAAATAGATACACAAACATTTCATTCTAGAACCAAGGACATCCATTTCGACTGTCTTTATATAATACATAATACTTTGAAAAATCTAATCAAATAACATCATGATAAATATTTACTATCGTCACGATAATTATTACTCTTACTAATCATGACTAATCATGTCATTAATTTAAAAACTTTAATTAGCCAAAATTGATTGTATTTGTCATGTAATTATAATTTCATTTACTATGTAAAATATTTAAACTGTTTTTGAAGTCCGATATGACATTGATTAAACAGTATTATATACATCATTTTTTGCCGAATATGATACATTAATTTCTTTCAGATATCGAACCACCAGATATGAAGTGTCCTTCTAATGAGATCGTAGGCGCAGATTTACCTACTTCATCAGTCAATGTGAATTATTCAGTGACGGTAGAAAAGGCCTTCATTGACTTTGTTACAATTATACCGAACCCTTTTGAAATATTTCCTTGTGATCTTGATATTGGAAAACATAATTTTCACTTTGAAATTTATGATCATTATAATAATTATATAACGTCGTGTACGTTTACAATTGTTGTAGGTTAGTAAATTTATCATTTTCCAAAAATATTGATATATCATTATTATGTAAATAAACTTATATTATATTTTGGCTTCACACTTGGTATAAATATCTACACTGAATTATTTCTAATTGTTAACTTTTAATATTTTTGTTTGATAACCTTATACAACGTTTAACTCCATATTTTCAATTTTTAATCAACTTGTTATAGCTTTATTTTTTTATTTTTTTTTTGCTTCAATGTGGATTCTTGGAACAGAAATGGTAGGATACTGAATATTTTATCAATTGAAACAAGCGAAGAGTGAGATTCACTCAATCATTAATTAATTTATTTTATAACATACTTTTTTCCCACCATTATGGAATAATATGGAAACTGGTATTTTGTGTTTAGGAACATAATAAATAACAATTTAATTTTCAAATTGTTATGTATTATGTTCCTAAACACAAAATGCTTAGTTGTTCTCTATGCGTACAAGAATGATCAATCTAGTAATTATAAATAGAATTATTTTCAGAAAATGAATTTATTCAGCACTGAATTTCACAAATTTGAACAAGAAGTTTTAACCAAAATATTGAACTTACAATCAATGAAGCGGAAAATGTATGAAGAAGATACATACGGCAAGTGTTATTACACAATACACATAGGATGAAGTTTGAAGGCTAATTAGGAATCACTGTTTAGAATGGATATTAAGTTGAATAAAAACTAATTATTAGACATAACGTATGTGTTCGTTTAAACAACAGAAATTCGAACATTACAATAATTGAAAAACATTATCGTAACATTGTATTATACATTTTTTTTTTCTTGCATATCTCGAACCACATTCACATTTTGTAGTTGGGTTAGCAGTCGTTGAGAGCGGAGACAATGTTAATAGTAGCCTGGAACATGGCAATAATCAGCTGGATTTTAATCTGAAGATTAACGCTAAAACTCCAGGTTTGCTGTTGAGACCTGTATTTTTCTTGTGCAATATATGAATTTAGTAGGAATATAAATAGCAACGCTATACTAAACAATTAATAAATTTATAATAATCGTAATAATAATCGTAATCTTATTATATTGAAAATTTTGAGATCATGTGAGGAAGTATTAGTATTATCACTTCAGAATATAAATGCATTGAAATAAGACTAATGACGTCAACAAATAAACAAAAACACAAAACAACCAAAGTCAATAAATAATAAAATAAATAATTGAAAATGTTTTTTTTTTTTTTTTGGCAAAATGAAGTAACTATAGAAACAGAAAAAACCTCACTTTTTTCTCCTCGTGTACTTTACATGCTTATTCGCACGGATCATAATGCATGCATGATCTGTTTGCTATTTCCGTAATGACCACTTTTATAATCTAATTGTTTGTACCACTACAATACCAATATTAATTGTAATTTTTATTTTAAGGTGATATGCTAATTATAGCATCTTACAGTAACAGCACAACGGGCTCCAATAAACCTGTAAATGAAAGTGTTAACATTTCTAAATTGTAAGTATCTTTATACTTTCTGAAATGTTAATTATTCTTGTTATTTTACTTTTATTTAGTTACAATATAAAGTATACACACAGTTATTATATATATTGTTACATTTCTTTCTATCAGATTTAGTACATCGAACATCGAATTTAGATATTTCAATGGAATGGTATTTTCTATTGATGTTTATGATTTATACGACCAGATGCCTCTGAATGCAGAAATAGAATTCATGGTATCCAGGCAAATTGTTAGTACAAATAAACTTATTAGAGTATTCAGTGATATAATTACGATAAGTAAAATAGGATAAATATTCATAAACCTGTTGGTTTCGTGATGCTTGTAACACAAACACGAAAGTGCAGTGATAACATTATTTACATGAAAATATTACGCCATGGACCTATATTAGATATCTAATTTATAGGTACATGATTAAGCCTACACATTATTCATGTAAAAACATATAAAACTAAAAATTCACAGTGTAAACAATATATTATACACTATATAACACTATCTTACAAACTATCCTTGGAAAGGAGAGTACATATTGAATTATAATATGCAATATGATATATTGTATATATTATACAAACGATTTCAAAGGACGGACGGAGTCTCCCAGTTTTCCATTACATACACAATAGTATCTATCCATTTAATGCAATCTATATATAAATTTACGTAAGGGCAAAATTCGGTAAATCGCGCCTTACTTTTAGAATTTTTTCTCGATGGTATGTAAAGTTGGTTCGTACTTTCGGTACTGATTTTAACCACCTGATGTAACCCTGTTTACTAATTAAATTAAGTTAGATAATTAGTTATTGACGGTTAAAACGAATTTAGGTTCAAAGATTTGCCCCAAATAGGGGTGTTTTCCGATCGTGGTATACACTGTCTAATGGATGTCCATCTTGAAAAATACCCGCCACAAAAATGCGAGGAGGCTTCGCATTTTCCTATCTCCTCCTACGATAATTGTTTTTAATAGCTGAAAACCGGTTGAACAGCTCGAGTACAGTATCATAATGTTGAAGACAGGCCTATGTTCTTTAAAAAATACTATTTTGATAGATTTAATATACGTTTATACAAATGTATTGATTTGCGAAGAATGGAACATTCCAATCTCTGTGTCGTTCCACAAGTTTCTATTCCCTCAGGCGTCGTAAAGGAAAGTACTGTATACTCATAACAGAAATTCGATCCATTTTTTTTTCAATCTGTGCTGCAGAGGTTGGATATAATGTTTTTTAAACGGATAATGAGCTAGCGTTTTCAGTCGCAGTATATTTATGTACAAATCTTTATTATTGCAGTTAAACCACTCACATCATCACCCTTCCCTCACTGGCATGAGTAGCGTTGTAAAGCCAGTAGAGGATAGGCCTACAGTGCATCACATGCCCTAAACGCAGAACAACTTTGGTGGGTAGGGTAGGAACCAACTTAAGTATGAATTAGCTCTAAGAAACAATTGAAAACCATTAGGCCTACTAATTAAGTTGAGTTAGATAATTTAATATTTATTGAAGATTAAATCGAATTTATGATTTGCCCCGAATAGAGGTGGTTTTCACAAATTGTTATACATTATATAAACATATACACGTCGTAGTTATGTGTCGTTATACACGTACTGTACTTTTCAATCGACTAGGACGGTGATAGTTTCAAAAAAGTATTACATCGCAATGTTTTACTGTGTTTAGTGGTATATTATTTGTAAAACATGAAAACAATTAATATTTCGTTACTAAATAAATAAAGAATAAATAGATAAAGAATATATTTAAAAACTGTTCCTCTTTGCACCATCCTCTTCCCCATCCCTCAACCCTAATGTTACATATAAAACACAAATAGTTTGTTTAAATTTGACTTAAACAATTGGTCTCATTTTGTGACAAATTTCTTTTTCGGAAGTAATTCCCAGGGTGCTAATTTTAGTTGAGTACATAAATCACAGTGTCTATTTATTCGTTCCTGTAAACGACATGTATTATTGTCCTGCGGTACGTACATTTGAAATCGCCAGTTTTTTAACGCTGACATTATTAGTATTCGAGAACCATCTGTGGGCACGACCTAGATGGTACGCGAGCGAAGCGAGCGTACCATCTAGTAATACTTAATTAAAGTATATTTAAATTAATTTCTATCAACTTTTGTATCATTTAAGATTTGAAAATTTGAATTGCTTCTTCTTTAACTGATTACCAGCAGTAGATAATGTTTATAATTGTTATGAAATCCTGAATTAAAAATTAGTATTTAAATTTTACTAATTACTAATCACTAATATATAGTGTTGTTAATTATATTGCTTAAGAGTTCCTTAATAACTAAAGAAGATCAATCGGAGCCAGTTTGTGTATTCTTCGATGAAAATCGAAGGTAAGTTAGAATTATGTTCATCTTTTACGGTTAAACAACCTTCCGTAATGCGATAAAATATATTCAGAATGGACATGAATTATCTTGTGTTACACCAATACATCAACAACAGGATTTATACAGGTAATAATTTTCACCATTTAAAACTTGGAAATTATTCTTCTTTTTTGTTACCTGCTTTGCATACATTTTTATCATGACTCACCAATGCTGCCTTCTGCTTTTGTTCTTGTACAGTACTTGGAGTGATGCCGGTATGGTCACTACGTCGTATTCTCAGGATCAAGTGTTGTGTTATTCTGAACATCTAACGAGTTTTAGCGTGTTAATGAAAGTTACAACAGACAATGTAAGTTAGCAAACTAATATTTGTTGAGATTCGTCATTTTCCGAATACCCTTATTTGGTTTCCACTCAATAAAGGTTCACCCTACACCATTGTCATTTTGACTTACTTCGAAAAATGTTAACCACCAATTTGTCAGTATAGTACATTTATAATACGATAGTTGTTTTTGGGGTATTTAACTTGTAACTTGCAGTATATTAATAATTTAAATAAAATACCTTTTAAATCATGACAAAAAGATCTTTAAAAAAAATTCACATATACACATTGTGTACCGTATCTGCAGGTTTCTGTTAAAGACAGTAAACCTCTTAGTGTGATGTCAACAGTGTGTGTATCACTATCAGTTATCGCTTTGGTGATAACACTCATCATTTACGTCTCATTTCCGTAAGTTTCAGTATTTTTTTTTTCGTCAATGGGGTTAGTTAAAATAAACTTATAACAACTCGTTAAGTCGTAAATATTATATAAAAATGTATTTAAATCTAAATTTTTACATAGTGAATTGTGGAAATCTGTGCGGAATTCAATTCACAAGAACTTAGTAATTAATATGATTATAATGCAATCTCTGTTCTTATTTGGAATCGACAAAACAGAAAATGAGGTAAGTTTTAATAATGTAACCATTAGTATTTCCTTTGTTCATTTCAGTTAATCATCAAGTTAACATTCTATTTTTAGTAGGCCTATTATGATGTGTTCCATTCTTTTTTGAATTCTACTTATTATGTTGAAAATTTATTTTAAAGATGTTATGTAAATGTATAAGCATTTTCCTACATTTTACATCACTTAATACATTCACTTGGATGTGCACAGAAGCAGTGTACTTACAGTCTAAGCTTTTTACGTCGAGTAACGCCAACTTCTACCTACTTCGGTATTATTTCGTATTCTGTTATGGAGTTTCCTTTGTGATTGTATCGATTTCTGTTGGATCATGTGCTTCTAAGTTTAATGTCGATAACCTGTAAGTTATCTAATAATGTTATTTGTTTACATTAGTAACTAAGAAGTAATTCGATAATTATTATAATACCAATGTTATTTCAATGTTTTTTTTAAATTCTTAATTGTTATTCTAGATGTTGGCTTAGTGCAGAAACAGGAATGATATGGACGTTTGTAGCACCGGCGGCGTGCATTGCTTTGGTAAGACTAAATTCACTTGGTAGTATATGTTTACAAAATGGCGAGGAAGATAGATAAATGAAGACACAATCATACCATCTTTCAAGAAAATATTTGAAGGCGTTTCGTTTGGTCATGCGCAATAAACAACCATCGTTACTGCACAACTACGCAATTCTTTTGTGACCAATACCAAAACAAATTTGCCTATGCGCCAATTTTGTTGTCATGAAATCCAAAGCTCTAACTCAAAATCAAAAAAGCAATATCGATATTTTTCAGATTAATACAGCTATTTTGATCTACGTTGTCTTGACAATCTTCAAACGATCTGGAAACATGGTAGGAAAATCAACAAGAGAGAAAACCACATTTAAACAGCTGAGGTTAGAACTAATTTTAAACTTAAAACAATTTTTAAATTAAGACCTTTTACAGAATATGGTATAAACGTTGCAGTTTCCATTTTAATTTTGTCATTACAATTCTTATCAAAATGTACAGGAAAGCAGCAAAAGGAACTGCAATGCTTTTACCTCTAATGGGTACCACGTGGCTCATTGGACCATTCGCTGTCAGTTCTGATACAAAATGTATTGATTACATATTCAACGTGTTGAACGGATGCCAAGGCATATTTATATTCATCATCTACTGCGTACTTGATAACGAGGTATTGGTATTATCATTATATTAGTACTATTTGTACGATTACCACCATCTTAATCGCCACCACCATCATCATCATCATCATTATTGCCACCGAAAATAAGTTCAAATGACAACTAGGTTGGTGGAATTGTCTGTTGGCCAAGCTGATAAGATTAGTACACGGAAATCACACGTACATAGGCCTACATCATGTAATGGGTATAAGAAAAACTTAAAATACTTAATTCATTTAATTCTACTATAACTGTTATGTTTTGCTCGAATTTTAGACAAACGAATGTTTTAAGAAGAGGTTTAAAAGGAACCAGATTGCAACGTCAACGGTGACCACGCGAGTAACATGAGTTTTAAAAGTATTGATACCAAACATTCGCTAGATATTTGTTTAAATGAACGTAATGTAATGTATGGTTTGCAACGATGTTGTGCCTTAAATGCTTGGGTTAATTAACATTGAAATATTTGTGTAGTTTATGGATGCTCTACTAAAATATGTATAGGCATATAACGTCATTTTCTATAGTTTACACACTTATTAAATAGATTTTGTTCTTCATTGTTGTTACTGCACAATACACGCACGTACACGTTAAATGATAATAAGCTTGGAAATAATGTAAAGCTTGTACAATTTGACCAATTATTTTAAAAGTTATGATCAATTGTAAGCCATGCAAGCATGAATTTATTTCCATTTAATCGAGTATCTGAATTGGACAAGATTAACCAATTATGATGTTTACAATGTTAATATCTCAAGATCTAAGATGCTTCTAGGACCAAGGCATTCTAAAAATAGGATACTGAGCTTCGGGATCAAAGTATTTATCTGTGGCTGCGACACGATCAGATACACGCTCCTTACTATTGGTATTTGTCGCAGCCAAAGACTGTTACTATTGTTACGGGCTCGCTCGTTAGGCTGAAACCAACAATAAGAACATAACAAAACACGTTGTAGTTGTCGTCCGGTCCATCTTTATTCATCTCCCTCTCTTTTTCTCTAGAGAGCTCACTTCCGTGTGACAAACACATCACACACCCCCACTTAAAGAAAGTTTGATATGATTAAACTTATAACTGTTTACTATAACATCTTAAATCTTTTCTTATACAGTAGTTACGGTATTTTAACAGGTCGTTGATATGAATTTACTTCAACTGCTTCTTTAAAATTTCACAAGTTCTAATTACTTTAAATCCGTGTATGCCATTAATGCATCACTCTATCACAACTAACATATTACAATTAAATAAATACTTTTAAAATCAACAAAACTTTTAAAATCATTTCATGCATGTTTTATCTAAACTCTTGACAAAGCGTCAGCTACAACATTGTCTTTTCCTCTGATATGATGAATTTCCAGATTTATTTCTTGAACTGCTAAACTCCATCTCAACAGGCGTTGATTCTTGTCCTTCATTCTTGCCAAGAACGTTAATGGGTTGTGGTCAGTCCAAACTACAATTGGAAACGGAGTAGATCCAAGATACACTTCAAAGTGCTTTAACGCTGACATCAAAGCTAATGTCTCCTTCTCAACAGTAGAATAACGTTTCTCATGCTGTTTGAATTTTCTTGAGTAGAAACACACAGGCTTGTCAACACCATTCTCGTCTGTTTGCGCCAACACAGCACCAGAACCAACATCACTGGCATCAATCATCAACGAGAACTGTTTTTTCAAATTGTGGAGCCATCAACACTGGTTCATTTGATAACATCGCTTTAACTTTAATGAACGCATCATTGCATTCCTCCAACCACACAAAGCTCGCATTCTTTTTCAGCAGATTCGTTAATGGAGCTACAAGCGTGG
This sequence comes from Antedon mediterranea, assembly GCF_964355755.1. NCBI lineage: Eukaryota > Metazoa > Echinodermata > Crinoidea > Comatulida > Antedonidae > Antedon > Antedon mediterranea. The sequence continues at coordinate 33,006,380 of NC_092670.1, read as the reverse complement.
AGAAACTTCTGCAAAAACGTCGATAAAACCCAGGCATTCCCAGGAAACGCATTAACTCCTGCTTACTCTTTGGAACTGGGAAATCACAGACTGCCTTAATCTTAGCACTTAATGGTTTCACTTTTCCGCAACCAACTTTATGACCTAAGAACACAATTTCTGCACAGGAAAACTTGCTTTTCACCAAATTTACTGTCAACTTTGCAGCTATCAACCTGTCAAACAATGCCTTAATTCTCTGCACATGAACATCCCATGTATCACTATAAACAACCAAATCGTCTATATAAGCTTCACAGCCCTCCAACCCTGAAATTATACCATTAACCAATCTCTGGAACGTGGCTGGTGCATTCTTTAAACCGAAAGGCATGACTTTATACTGATAAAGACCCATGGGAGTTACAAAAGCTGACACTTCTTTCGCTCGCTCGGTTAAAGGAATTTGCCAGTAACCCATTAGAAGATCAAATTTACTGACAAACTTAGCACTACCCACACGATCAATACAGTCGTCTATCCTCGGTATGGGATATGAATCTGTAGTAGATTTAGCATTAACCTTCCGATAATCAGTACAAAAACGATACGATTTATCTGGCTTTGGAACTAATATACATGGAGAACTCCAAGCACTGCAACTAGGCTCGATTATATCATTCTTAATCATGTAATCAATCTCATTTTGTAATATCTTCATCTTGAACGGATTTGCTCTATATGGATTTTGTTTTATTGGTGAACAATCAGCTGTCTTAACGTCATGCTCCACTAAGTTCGTTCAGAACTGGAACATCCGAAAACAACTGCAGATTTCCAAATATCAAACTAACAATTTTAACCTTACGATCACGAGATAAATGACCAACTTTCTCTTCAATGTTTGCAAGAACATCTGAATTACTGAACTTAACACATGTATCAGGATCACCAAACTCTTCAGAATTCTCTTCAACAACACACGCAACTGGTGTTGACGTACAGGTATCGCTATTATTTCTCGCTGTGTATGGTTTCAACATGTTTATATGACACAATCGCTTCTTCTTACGCCTATCTGGAGTATCTAACACATAGTCAACTTCTCCTACTCTTTCTAATACTTTGTAAGGACCAGCAAATCTTGCAGATAATGGTTGACTGGGAAGAGGCAACATAACTAACACTTCATCACCTGAATTAAAGCTTCTCTTTTCTGATTTCCTATCAAACAATCTCTTTATTTTACCCTGAGCCTTCACAAGATTCTTTCTAGCCATCTCACGAGCACGATTTAATCGATCACAAAATTCAGACACATAATCTAGTATCGATACAGACTCTTCTGCATTCCCTAACAGCCTTTCTTTGACTATTTTAAGAGGGCCTCGGACCGAATGACCATACACCAACCCAAATGGGCTAAACCCTAAGGACTCTTGCACTGTTTCACGAACAGCGAATAACAATAAGGGAACTCCCTCATCCCATTCCTTTTCACATTGAAAACAATAGGTTTTAATCATATTCTTAAGTGTTTGATGAAATCTCTCAAGTGCCCCTTGAGACTGTGGATGGTAAGCACTTGAACTTATATGGGCAACACCTAACTGCTCTAAGACTTGTTTAAATATCTTTGACACCTCATACTGAAAGACTTGGAACGACACCGACAACAAAATTTCCGCTAACAATATCTGTTTCAATCCGAATTACATGAAGTGGGACTTCTTTATAACCCCCTTCAACACCTTGAATGAGCACACTTGCTCCAGCAGAAGACTCGTTTGAAAATGACAATGCCGATTTTATTATCAGGGATTGTGACGCCCCTGTGTCTCTTAAGACACGAACTTTACTCAGATTCACATCGTTGATCAATGCTACAGAACCAGTAGAGAGGAAAGACTTAAATAGCTTTCGCACTTTTTCCGGACCTGAAGATTGGATCACATTCTCACATTCATCAACGTCATGACTCGCTGTCACTTTCAACGGGACTGTATTTACTAACGTGTTTGGAAGTGATTGGGGTTTCTTATTATCCCCTTTAGCTTTGCTTTGAAACAACCAGCAATCTGCCTTTATATGACCCTTTTTTTTGCAGTAAAAACAAGTTCTGACAAATTTACTACTACTGTTATTAACTGTAGTTTTCTGACTTTGGACCTTAGAATCATCAACAGATTTGGAAACCGATTTGGTATCCACAACCTTGTGCGTGAGCACATAATTATCGGCAACAGAAGCCACTTTCATTAAATTATCAACTTTCTGCTTCTCCAGATGTGTACGAACTTCAGTAGGGGAACAAGATTTAAACTCCTCAACTAACATAAGCTCACGAAGCTTTCCAAATTCACCCTTTACTCCTTCCGAACTACACCATCTATCAAAAAGAATCTGCTTCTTACGTGCAAATTCTGTAAACGTTTGATCATAAGGTTTACCTAAGTTCCTAAATGTCTGACGATACGCCTCTGGAACTAACTCATAAGCTGACAAAACAGCAGTTTTAACCGCATCATAGCTTTCACATTGATCATCACCCAATGCAGAAAATACCTCTTGGGCTTTACCCACAAGAGCAGTTTGTAACAACACAGTCCAGTGTCTAGCAGGCCACTTTAATCTATTAGCAATTTTCTCAAAAGCTAAAAAATATGTCTCTACCTTGTCCTCAACTTTGGAACCCATTTAATATTCTGAGTAATCTCTGAATCATTAGGTGTAGAAACCCGTGTGGTGTGACCCATTTGGTTAGCTAATTCTAATTTTCTTAACTCAAATTCATGTTTTTCTTTTTCCATTTCTCTTTGAGTTTGCATCTCTATTTTTCTTCTTTCAAAAATCAATTTTTCACGTTCCAACTCAATTCTAGCCAACTCGACCTCATTCCCCGCAGTTTTTACGGATTCATGATTAAACCAACATGATTTCCAATCACATTTATCAAGTCATATTTATTCATGGAATCATTTATAGATGCTCCAACCCTAGTACCTAGGAGTCGCAAACGCTCCTCTGATAGCTGAGCTACCACCTCAATGGACATGCTGTCCAAAAATTCCTCGTCAAAATCACTTTCTGACATAGTTTCTATTCGAAACAAACAAAAACACATGTTAAAATAATAACCAATATGACGATAATTAAGGCACCAGTAATGAAATACCTGCTAAACCCACACAGTATCAAACCTACCGTGCGCCGTGGTCTCAATAACTAGACCCCTAAAATCAAAGCCAAACCGACTTCTACTACCACAGGCAAGCCTACACAAGCCTAAAACAATAACACAGTGTACTGGCTCGACGACCGCCAAACCTCGTTCGTTATAAAACGCCTCTAAACCTAAAACCAGCTTAGAATAAGTAACTAAAATTACCATCAGTTCGATCTACAACTACAATTCCGTACTTTGTTCACGGATGACCCCCCAATTTGTTACGGGCTCGCTCGTTAGGCTGAAACCAACAATAAGAACATAACAAAACACGTTGTAGTTGTCGTCCATCTTTATTCATCTCCCTCTCTTTTTCTCTAGAGGGCTCACTTCCATGTGACAAACACATCACACTATCTTGGCAAGGCAAGCTCAATGTGCTGTTGTTAGATTGTCTTGCTAGAACTTCATATAGAATATTAATTCCCATTTATTTGCAATATGTCGACATTAAATAAATACAAAAAAAATGTGTTAAAATCCCTCGTGATCGGCAGAACCAGTGGTTTTGTTAACTACTCAACAGTTGTGCAATGCTCTAATAAATTAACCAGCAATCGATTTTTAAATAATGTTTGTATCTGTTGTAACTATACTTGACATTTATTTCACAATGTTTAAAACTTATTTTATCACGGTTTTACTACCGGAAGTTATTAATTTGTACATTGTATTTTATCAATGTTTGCTGAATCTCATATCTATAACTAAATCACGGTTTTATATTTCTGTATTTAACAGAATTTCAATAATGTTGTAAATGTTTTATTATTATTATCTACCGCTTTCTAATCACATTTGGCATTTTGTATATAACTACTTAATTGAGATATTGTATTTAATGTATTCAGTAAATAAAATGCATGTATGTTGGTGTATGGTTGCCTTGTTATTTTTTTTTTTATTGTATGAAATATAAAATATATAATTTTTAATAGTTGTTCATCAAATCATTATTCAAGATGTACGTATGACAAGTAAAACCATGGTAACTTGTGGAGATGCATTGTACAATAAGTTATTTCTTGCACGGTACGAGAATATTAGTCTTTTTCAATCAAATTAATTGGCGTGTATTTAATGTTCATCATTTTGTGTGATCCATTCAGGTAGGTATTTTACCTATATTAGAATAGGTATAAATCAAAGTAATATTCAATCAAGTGTAATAGTTTGTTGCATATTTTACTCAATAGTATTTAAAATTAGCCATTTCATCAATGCGTTTATTTTTATTTCTGTAGTTTGATGCATAAATGAAGACGTACGTACACTACTGTCAATTTTGGTTATTACGCATTTCATCATCTGTGATGATGATAGTTTCTATTTGAGTTTCTGTACTGTCCATATTTTGTTAGTTTAAATCTGTTATTATGTTTTCCATAATGTTGGGGTGATTTGCTTGTGAAATGTCTTCTAGCGTAGTTTACACATACTAATATACTCTAAACCAGTCGGTTTACAATTCATTTTGTGCCGGTTACTTTACGTTCTTGTATATAAATTTACGAAATTAATTTTTATTTTATTTTTTTATTTTATTTTATCATCACCCTACAGTGACCAAACGTCACCATTAACAGGGCTGAAAGTCGTAAAATATAACATATAATATACAAGCAAAAATCAACAGATAACAAGACAACATTTAAATATTACTGACATTAGACAAAACCTTGTGACGGAAACAAGCAAGGGAATCAAAAAAAATATCAACAGATCCATCAATTTTACATAGTGAGTGGTATAACTTAGGCAAACGATTAACAAAACCATTTTTAGTAATATTTACCCTCCCTCTTGATATAGAAAATAAAGCAGGATAACGCAATTGATATTGTGGAACAGAAATAGGAAAGTACACTTCAAAATTACCATGAAAAATTGAGTTCACAGCCTTAAAAAGAAAAATTAAATCAAATAACTTACGCCTACCCGCTAAATTAATAAGAACGTCTTTGCTAATAGAACCAAATTTACGCACATAAAATCGACAAAACTTGTTCTGTACACTTTGTAATCTAGAAGACTGGGCAAGAGAAATAGAGTTAAAAATAACACTGCAGAATTCAAGATTCGACCTAACTAAAGATATGTATAAAATAACTAATGCCTTTTTATCGTTGATATGTCTGTAATGTCTCCAAAGAAAACCCAAAAGTCTATTGCATTTAGAGACTATAAAATCAATATGTTTACAGAAGGTTAATGAACTATCTAAAAAAACACCAAGGTCTTTGTGAACAGAGACTCTTTCAAGTATAATATTCTTAATATAAAAGTCAAAATAGATGGGTTTTTTCTTAAGAGTAAAAGACATTGATTTGCATTTAGAGGCATTGACTGACATATTCCAAGTGTCGCACCAGTGAATGAGTCTGTCAACGTCTTCTTGTAACAACAACATATCATTTAAAGTTTGTATAGACTTAAATAATTTAATATCGTCAGCAAACATAAGAACATTAGAATGACGAGGAACAAAGGAAAAATCGTTAATAAACATAATGAAAAAAAGAGGCCCCAAAATAGACCCCTGAGGCACGCCAGATAAAACTGGAAGCCATTCAGACGCGTTACCATCAAAAGTGACTCTCTGAAACCTGTCCGATAAATAACTTGTAAAAAATAAAATTAAATCGTGATTTAGACCAAATTGTTGAAGTTTAAACAAGAGCAACTTATGGGAGACCCTGTCAAAGGCTTTAGCCATGTCTGTATATACAACTTCGCATTGCCCTTTTGCATTTATTGCGTCATACGCATGTGACAATAGAACAGACAAATTTGTTTCACAAGACCTTCCTGGGTAAAATCCGTGTTGATGGTCACTAATAACTGGTGATATATGTTTAAAAATTTGGTCGTGAACAATTTTTTTAAAAACTTTAGAAATAGTTGGCAACAATGAAACCGGTCTATAATTGCGTACATCAGATTTAGAACCAGCTTTAAAGATAGGGCACACGTTAGCTTGCTTCCATTTTATCGGAAAACGTTTTTCAGAAATGCATCTTTCAAATAAAATTTTACAAGGGAAAGAAAGAGGTTTGGCAGCTAAAGACAAAACAATATTACTTAGACCATCATTACCTGAAGCCTTATGAGAATCAATTTCATTAATGTGCTTTTCTATAACCTCCTGATTAAACTCAAGTTTAGATAAGCAATCGATGGGATATTCAGGAAGATTAGGAACATCCAAATCGTTGTTAACAGGACTAAAAACAGAATAAAAAAATTGGTTAAGTAAGTTTGCTTTGTCTTTTACAATGGTAATTATATTAGTTGTATCTTAGCATTAAAGTAAAGCTGGATGTAAATGTAATTAAATTATTTCGTATACAAATGTACAGGTTGATGTAAACACCAATCGTCAATTCCCATTATATATACAATAGATCTACGGACTATTGTGGCAGCTCTCAACAACAAAAAACGCAGACAATTAACAATAATAACATGACATTTTTATTTGCCAGGTAAAAATTAAACGACTTTTATTATTAGCAATCCAATTTTTCACAATCATGGCTCATTTTAATTTCTAATCAAACCCAAATTCTCTGTTAGTATATAATGGTTACAAAAAGCAATTGTGCAGTGACAACTGTATCCGTCGTCGGTTTCCAGTAACATTGACAGTTACAACAAGCAAGATTTCGAACACTTACACACTCTCTATATCAGCATATCTAGCGAGCACTTAAACACACAGTAGTATTCGTAATCAATTCATTCAATCTTTTATGTCGGATTCTCTTGTTCATAGAATTTTTTTTTTTATCTTTTGTGGTAGCCACCACCTTTATTCATCATTCAATCTTTCATAAATGTATTACAATTTTTGTATATACTCTCGTTTCATATAATATATAATACATTTCTATTAATACATGTTATTTTCAATAAATCCATCCTACTTAACATCTAATATTCAATTAACAATGTTTGTTTTTTCTTCTGATTAGAACAATCAGTTGTATTCATTTCGTAACATATTATCATTATTGTTTTTGTTTGTATCTATCCTATTCTTATATAATTTCTACTAGTACTGATTTCTTCTTTATTTCTATTCTAACACATTCCCATTCTCTTAGCATTTTTTTTTTCATTTTTTTTTTATAGATATTTACAATCATAATATACTATTACCGTTGCATTTGTTCGATCAAACATATATTCAATTAACAAGGCATATTCTCTCTTTTAACTGTAAATTACTACTTACTAGCTATTTAAACTAACAAAATATTAACATTGCTTTTTATTTTGAATAACAAAATATTTTCATTTACATTGCTTTTTATTTTAGATAAATTCACATTTCAACAGAGTTTCTTTTGCCTTATTGTTACATAAAATGTATTTGAAACATAGCGAATGTTGCATAAATTAGTGAGTGAGTCCAATATATATGATAAAAACCATAAAATATTTAACTACATAAAATGTCGTATATTATGTTCATAGAACTTAAAATTACACCTATATATCTATATATAAATTTACGTAAGGGCAAAATTCGGTAAATCTGGGTTTATTTCTAGAATTTTTACTCGATGATATATAAAGTTGGTTCATACTTTCGGTACTGATTTTAACCATCTGATGTAACCCTGTTTACTAATTAAATTGAGTTAGGTAATTAGTTATTGTCGATTAAAACGAATTTAGGTTCAACGATTTGCCCCAAATAGGGGTGTTTTCCGATCGTGGTATACACTGTCTAATGGATGTCCATCTGGAAAAATACCCGCCACAAAAATACGAGGAGGCTTCGCATTTTCCTATCTCCTCCTACGATAATTGTTTTTAATAGCTGAAAACTGGTTGAACAGCTAGAGTACATCATCATAATGTTGAAGACAGGCCGATTTTCTTTAAAAAATACTATTTTGATAGATTTAATATACGATTATACAAATGTATTGATTTGCGATGAATGGAACATTCCAATCTCTGTTTCACAAGTGTCTATTCCCTCAGGCGTCGTAAAGGCAAGTACAGTACTGTATACTTCGATCCATTTTGTTTTCAATCTGTGCTGCAGAGGTTGGATATAATTTTTTTTTAAACGGATAATGAGCTAGCGTTTTCACTCGCCGTATATTATGTACAAATCTTTATTATTGCAGTTAAACCACCCACATCATCACCTTTCCCTCACTGGCATGAGTAGCGTTGTAAAACCAGTAGAGAATAGGCCTACGGTACATCACATGCCTTAAACGCAGAACAACTTTGGTGGGTAGGGTAGGAACCAACTTAAGTATGAATTGGCTCTAAAAAACAATTGAAAACCATTAGGCCTACTAATTAAGTTGAGTTAGATAATTTAATATTTATTGACGATTAAATCGAATTTATGAGCGTACCATCTAGTATATATAAATTTATGTAAGGGAAAAATTCGGTAAATCGCGCGTTACTTCTAGAATTTTTACTCAATGGTATATAAAGTTGGTGCATACGTTCCACACTGATTTTAACCACCTAATGTAACCCTGTTTACTTTTATAGTTGAGCTGGATAATTATTTAATGACGATTAAAACAAATTGAGGTTCAACGATTTCCAAATAGGGGTGTTTTATGGTTACTGTCTTCACATTTACCTATCTCCTTCTACGGCAATTGTTTTTAATAGCTGAAATTTGGTTAAACAGCTCGAGTACATAATATTGAAGACAAGCCGATTTAAGAAAAAACCAAGGCCATATAGATGGCTGCAGTCGCGTGCTTAGTGTTTACCGACCGACCGACCAACCTACCAACTGACCGAAATTACTGAACATGTTTAAAAATGTTGAAATGTTTAAAAACAGTTATATTTGTTTAATTTACACGTGCGTAGCCTGTCACTTTTGACGTGCTCGTATAACGTAATTTAGAGTTGAAAAGTAAGTCAAGAAAACAGAAAGCGGGCAAAAAGAGTGCGCAATAACATTTAACGTGCAGTGCGCGTGCAAAAATCTGCGCACTCATGGCAATTTTGTAAACGCTTAAAATTGCCTGGAACGTACTCTTATTTCATCGAAAATAAATTTTGAAAATTTTAAGTGCGCGTACGCATGCGTTACATTCGCTATGCACGTAATTGTATTGCCATATGATGATTTATGCCCTGAAATTTATGAGTACCACATTTTATTTAATTGTGATTCATGGTTGTGAAGATATGATTACAAACGTGATTTCGTTAAATCTTGCGTATTGCGCACCGTGAAAACATAACCACATCGATTCCTGGCCATAAGGAATATACTGTGAAAAATTGACTTAGCTAGATTAAACTGATATCAAGATAAGGTCAGAAAGCGATAAAACGCATAGTGATACTGGACCGACAGACAGACCGACAGACCGACAGACCGACCGACCGACCGACCGACATAGTGAACTATAGATTCCACGCGACTAAAAATATTATTTGGATAGATTTAAAATACGTTTATACAAATGTATTGCGTAGTGATTAATAGGACAACAGTCTCCCTGTATGAATATTTGGTATTTAACACAAGTAGGTAAATGTATGAAGCCTTGGGGGATAAACTTTAGGTATAATTTTGATCGCCATTTGAAGCGATGAATAAACTTTATTACTGACAGTTGCTTCTCAACGTTTGTATTAATTAATAATTACAAAAAATATAAACGCGGTAGTGGTGTATCGTTACATGTAGCCTACTTTACGATTTCTATCGACTATGGCAGTGACAGTTTCAGCAATTTTTTTACTTTGTTTAGTGGTATATTATTTATAAAACATGAATACAAATATTTAGTTACTGACAGTTGCTTATCATCAACGTTTGTATAAATTAATAATTACACACAATGTAAACATCGTAGTGGTGTATCGTTACATGTACCTTACTATTTCAGTCGACTATGACAGTTTCAACAATGTGTTAAAAAAAGTTTAACTCATTTTGTAACAAAATTGATACACTGTTGGATCTGAATAAATAAAAAAATAAATAAAAAGAATAAAAACAAGTTTCTCTTTCGGAAGGGTGCTAATTTTAGTTGACTACATACGAATCACCGTGTCTAGTAATTCATTCCTGTAAACATGTCCTGTGGTACGTACATTTGGAATCGCTAGTTTGTTTACGATGAATTTATTATGTGTATTCGAGAACTATCTGTGGGCACGATATAGGTGGCACGAATCTTGTTTAATAACACAAAAAAATGTACTGAATGATACAAGACGATGCTCTCTCATCTCAAGATGGCATTCTAGCTGGAGAGCATCTTTGATTTAAACACCTTGTCTATAATCGTTAAGATTAAAACAATTTCACATCAGGCTATATATTGATTTGATATTATTAATATTAAAATGCTTACAAAGTTTAAAAAAACATAGGTACTTCAATATTAGGGTACTGTATCTTGGAGTGACATATGTTCGCACACCATGCATTGTATGGCGTTTTGCGATAATTAGAGGCAGGGGGTTTATGTAAATTTAAATTTCACTTACTAATATTCATTTGTAAAATCTTTAAAAAAGGAAAGAAATAAGCGTTTACTTGAATATTATTAACATTAAAATTGATCAGCACTACATAATATGATTTTGATACAAACAATAGCTTACACTAGTTAGAAGATCACCCGATTCTCGGTCATCTGATAGCATCTTGAAAATACAAATTGGTGATTGTTTAGATATAGTGTGGTTTACTAGCGTATTGTGAGCTTATTTTGTGTACTCTTTTATTTATGCGTAACATGTAACACCATGGTAACAGAGAAGTATCGTGTAATTATTTAGTTATTCCTTGTTTTTTTCTTCCAATCAATTTCATTGGCGTGTAATGCATGTTCATCAATAGTTTTATTCATTCAGGTAATTATTTTATCTTTATGAGAAGGATAGGTACAGTATAGATCATAGTAATAGTTCATCGTGTGTAACAGTAATTACTGTATGCCTCCATAAATACAGCAACGAATGTTTCAACTTCAATAATGTTTTTAATTAGCCGTTTTATTTGATAGTTTGATGAATTTGTGTAAAAATGGAAGCAAGAAGTACACTACTGTCAATTTTGGTTATTACACATCAAGTAATCTGTGATGCAGGTATGATTTTATTTAGTATAGTTTTAGTCATGATTTTAGGCTGATTTGCTAATTTTTTTGGTTTTATTTTGTGTTTGTGCGCGCATTTTATTTGTTATAGTTCGTATAAATGTGTACGTCTTATTGTATTAGTATCTAAGTATTAGATAATAACGCTTATGGCCTACAAAAGTCGCATGCTAATTTTTCATCATTTTGCACACATCTTCCTGAATGCATTTACTTGCCACCTTTGAAGAGAAACTAAATAGACCCGATACTCGTAGTTCATCTTTGTATATATAGGCCTAAATTTAGACTAACAAATATATTACATGTACACTGTAAAAACAACGTGGAGCTTTTAAACGTGTTTAACCTACAAGTATGTGTTTAAAATATAAACACGTGTAGACTGATGTGTTGTATTGCTCCACATGTTTAGCATTCAACCTGTCTCATACGTGTTGAATTTATCCACATGTTTAGGAATAAACACGTTTAGCAAGCGTTTAGCAAGCGTATAGCTTGCCTGTATAGGATTATGTCTGCAGTAATTTAAAGCTCCACGCATGGGCTCCACTCATGGGTCAATTAAACATGTAGAGCTGATGGATAATCAGCTAAACACGTGGAGCTTTAAAACATGTTGGTTACGTGTTTAGCCTATAAGATCGTGTATAAACATGTCACTAGCTAAACATGTTTAGCATTCATAGGCCATGAGTTGAATTTATCCTATGGTCGCTAAACATGTGGAGCTTTAAAAACTAAATACCTTATGATTTATATAAATATAAACTTGGACTTGTCTGGAATTCAATTTTAACCTTCTATACCTATCAATTGTATTATTGGTATCGACACACCATTTATGCGAATAATCGCTGCCGCTCTTATATTGGTCCCAGCCTCGAATAAACTCCTCTCTCACCCACAGTGGAACGTTATTTAGAATAAAAAATCCCTCAAACAAACGCCCCGGGCGTTTATTTATACTTTTTCCTCGAATAAATTCCGCCCATAAATAAACACCTCCCTCAAATAAACTTCCCCTAAAATGTCCCTCAACAAAACTACCCCGGGGGCGATTTTTTTTTTCGTACATAAGTTGGGGACCCCCTCATGAAACGTCACAAAATAAACATGAATAATTCATCAGTTAAATGTGTTGTTCCGTGTGCACCCAAGCGTATAGCAACAAGAAGCGATTACACAACTGCGATACGATACTTTCTACAGTAGGCCTAGGATTCTAAGTCAATTCACGCGATTGCCTTCGCGCACTCTTCTTCACACAAAATGTGTCGAGTCGAGGCTAATCGACAGCTAGGCAAGACATTAAACTAAGTAGTAATTCATTGGACATAGCCCAAAGAAAGCTTAGACCCACAAGAATAAAGAATGTGTATAATTTGTGTACTGTATTTTTTTTAATTCTGCTATTTTATTATCAAACAATGCATGTACTCAAAGGAACTTTAAAAATGCGCGTATATGAACACATGAGATGGGAAGATTAGACCCACGAGAATAAAAAATGTATTTTTGTGTAATGTTTATTGTTTAATTTTGCTGACTTATTACTCGGATTGTGTCATACCTATAACACACACACACACAGCTCTACGAGAATAGACATATGTTTAGAGACTAATAATTAGGCCTAGGCCTAATAGTATTAATAGAAACTATAATTTTAACACGTAATTCTTTAGTAATACATTATAATTATTAAAAACACTATTATAAACTAAAGGCTGATTATTTCGACAATCCACACAAAACACCGCTATTCTTCTATGAAATCGCACGCCGCAACAACAGCGCGGAGATAGGCCTAGAATCGTACCGCACTTGTGTAATAACTTCTTGTTGCTATACGCTTGGGTGCACACGGAACAAGAACATTTAAACTGATGAATTATTCATGTTTATTTTGTGACGTTTCATGAGGGGGTTCCCAACTTATGTACGAAAAAAAAAATCGCACCCCGGGGCGTATATTTGACAAAAAGTACGGACTAGACTAAAAACAAGACAAATTGAAAGTCCGCCCTCGTGGCCCATGTGATCACATGCTTTGAGATATAAACCAATGAAAGAAGGTTGATCCGCTGACCTCTCTCTCTGGCGCCGTTGTTTGAAAAAAAAAATCAACTGTCATGACGTCTCATATCGTCTTCTTCTTTCTACACAATTAAATACTCTTATCCACATGATCGGTTTAGTATTACTAAAATTAAATACACAGAAAATGATGTGTACACGTAAGGATCCCATTTGTTCGTCTTCTATTGTAATAATTATTATATTATTAGCATAGGCCTAGCCTCAGCCATACCAGGCCTCTACTACTCTAGGCCTAGCTTAGCTAGGCCGAGCTAGGCTAGTATAGTAGGGGGGGCTAGGCTAGAAGCATGTAGGCTCCTTCCTCAGTCAGGCCTAGGCTAAAGTAGAGTAGCCGGTGTTAGTAGGCACAACTTAATAGATAGTAGTACTAGGCCTAGTAGTGATTTTCTCAATATGAACTACTGTTGATACTTTAAACGCCGTGGCTAAAGATACGGTACCGTATTCTAACTTCTGTTTACTAAAGGTACGGTAAAATTGCATTACGTCATAACCAGCTGGTACGTGTGTGACGTCATCGTATAAGGACTTTGGATTTTTTTTTCATATCGCGAAAACAGTATCAACCGCATTTTCTTTATGCTTCATTTATCGCTATTATCGCCGTCGTGTAAGACAAAAACTAAATGTAGCCTACGTCTGTTATTATTATTAAAAAGCCAAAACATGTTGATTCTAATTCTAGAATACAGAAAACCGTTTCAAAAGAGGCCTAGGCCTACTTACTACGAACTATAACCTCATTATATGAGTTTGTTTGTGTGTAGGGAAAGCGATGCCAGGCTGGGGCCAGCTGCATGTGTGCGCTGATGATTGACTCAGCCCTGGGGCTACTGTCTAAAAATCATAGTATTTGAGGGCCCCTTTATTGTCCGCATTTGCTTGTTGTTTATGGTCACCATATTGTAAACAAAGTTTAATAAAAAAACATAGACCTAAAGGCCATTTGGAATAAAAATAAAACCCTCATCAGCGCACACACATCCATGCAGCCTGGCGCCGCCGGCGACAGGAATTCTCTACATACAACCAAAGAACTTATAACACAAGAATCTCCTGTTCTTCAATTTGCATTCAAAACACAGTATCGGAAGTCCAGGGTTAAAAGGTCAAACTGGGCGACGCCATTTCACAGCATGGAGCAGCGCCCCCTCCAAACTAGGAAGTCAATTACTCTACCCCCTAGAGTATTAGCAGATCCCCTCTGTGATTTTGACTTTCTAATTCGATGCGGGCGCCCTTCTCCTCAGTCAATTACTCTATCCCCCCTAGAGCATTAGCAGAACCCCTCTATGATTTTGACTTTCTAATTTGATGCGGGCGCCCTACTCCATGGCTCACAATGGCGCCACCCATAGCTCTATTCTATCCCACAATGCCTTTCAAAATTGTTACGCGCTTCGGACGAACAGGAGATTCTTGTGTTATAAGTTCTTTGATACAACAGACGCGATATGAAAAAAAATCCTTATATGATGACGTCACACACGTACCAGAACCCCATTGGCTGATTATGACGTAATGCAATTTTACCGTACCTTTAGTAAACAGAAGTTAGAATACGGTACCGTATCTTTAGCCACAGCGTACTTTAAATCCAAATATTTTTTGTAGTGTGTTTCTAATTCTAGTATAGGCCTAGGGGCCTAGGCCCAATCAATTTTCTAATTATGTAATTATCTAACTCAAATGTTGTATTGAACTATATTCTAATTTTCAGTTCCACTATATTAACACTACAGTATATTATTATTTGTTCTAATTTAAGGTGATGATACTGAAGAAACATATCAGGAAGCAATTGGTATAATGAAGCAGCAGTACAGTGAAGTAAATATGGACAAACCAAAACTGACAAGATTGCAGAGAGAAACATTTGCCAAGAGAAGAGACTGGCTAAGACTATTGAAGGATGGTTATGTACATACCATTGTCACAGAATTTCCTATCCTTAAAACCAGTGAGTTTTAATGTAATTTCATAATGCTATATTTTGTTATGTAGTATCTTAATGTATGAGTGAGTGATTGAAACAAATTTTAATTTTAGGAGGTTGAACATTTTTTAATTGTTTGTGTTGTAATGTGCGTGATCAAATGGCATACGTATGACTACGTTACCTAAACTTGAAATGCTTGGTCCAGACTGTCAAATTTTATTTGACAAAAAAAATAATTATCATGTGCCTTTATAATGGTCATGATGACATTTGTATGGTTATACCGTACCTGGGCGCATCACATTGTTTTTCAAAAACAAACACACACACACAGAATGTCAAAGTTGTTACCATAACCTATTTGAATGATATTAATCTATATATAAATTTACGTAAGGGCAAAATTCGGTAAATCGCGCGTTATTTCTAGAATGTTTACTCGATGGTATATAAAGTTGGTTCGTACTGTCGGTACTGATTTTAACCACCTGATGTAACCCTGTTTACTAATTAAATTGAGTTCGGTAATTAGTTATTGACGATTAAAACGAATTTAGGTTCAACGATTTGCCCCAAATAGGGGTGTTTTTCGATCGTGGTATACACTGTCTAATGGATGTCCATCTTGAAAAATACCCGCCACAAAAATGCGAGGAGGCTTCGCATTTTCCTATCTCCTCCTACGATAATTGTTTTTAATGGCTGAAAACCGGTTGAACAGCTCGAGTACAGCATCATAATGTTGAAGACAGGCCGATTTTCTTTAAAAAATACTATTTTGATAGATTTAATATACGTTTATATAAATGTATTGATTTGCGATGAATGGAACATTCCAATCTCTGTTACACAAGTGTCTATTCCCTCAGGCGTCGTAAAGGCAAGTACTGTATACTCATAACAGAAATTCGATCCATTTTTTTTCCAATCTGTACTGCAGAGGTTGGATATAAATTTTTTTAAACGGATAATGAGCTAGCGTTTTCAGTCGCCGTATATTATGTACAAATATTTATTATTGCATTTAAACCACCCACATCATCACCCTTCCCTCACTGCCCTGGCATGAGTAGCGTTGTAAAGCCAGTAGAGGATAAGCCTATACGGTGCATCACATGCCCTAAACGCAGAACAACTTTGGTGGGTAGGGTAGGAACCAACTTAATTATGAATTGGCTCTAAGAAACAATTGAAAACCATTAGGCCTACTAATTAAGTTGAGTTAGATAATTTAATATTTATTGACGATTAAATCAAATTTATGATTTTCCCCGAATAGAGGTGGTTTTGAAAAATTGTTTAACATTATATATAAACATACGTCGTAGTGTATCGTTACATGTACTGTACTATTTCAATCGACTACGACGGTGATAGTTTCAACAAAGTATTACATCGCAATGTTTTACTGTGTTTAGTGGTATATTATTTGTAAAACATGAAAACAATTAATATTTCGTTACAAAATAAAAAATATAATTAAAAATTGTTCCTCTTTGCACCCATCCTCTTTCCCATCCCTCAACCATAATGTTACATACAAAACACAAAATAAGTTAGTTTAAATCTGACTTTTAAAACAATTGGTCTCATTTTGTAACAAGTTTCTCTTTCGGAAGTAATTCCCAGGGTGCTAATTTTAGTTGAGTACATAAATCACAGTGTCTATTTATTCGTTCCTGTAAACGACATGTATTATTGTCCTGCATTATTGTACATTTGAAATCGCCAGTTTTTTAACGCTGAAATCATTATGTATTCGAGAACCATCTGTGGGCACGACCTAGATAGTTAATATAATACAGGGAATAAAAATGTTCATTGTAATACATTAGATAGTTTACATGACGCCTATTAACTTTTTTTTTCTTATTTTTATAGATAATGAAAGAGTTCTTCTTGCTGATGGCTGAACTAACTGTGAGAAACTTTAAGAAAATATGCAAAAGATGATTAACATTCTGATGAATACAGAGCCAGAAAATGTAAGCATACACATTGTTTTATGGATCTAGAACTATGTCTAATTTAATGGGATTGGTTTCTAATAATTTAGTTTAAATGATCAGAATGTATTTTACCTATACAGCAGAGATGTAATTTTTTAGAGCTTATTTCAAGTGCTTCCACCCAGCCTAATTTCAACCTAGCATCCACCCCAGAAGCCTCTGGATACCTGAATTGAATTGTCGTGCATTTTCTTGTATAACAACTATATAAGATGGCAAACTGTATGTAGTCTATATTTAATTATACTAATTATGTTAAATTTCTTGATAGAATGATGACAGTGACAAAAGTGTTTGTTTGGTTTCGCTACAGCTTCAAAAGGCAGTCAACCTAAAAAGCACAAAACAGCATGAAGATGTGATAAGTTTAGTGGAGGTACGTACTAAATGTTGTTATTTATACTGTATACTTAATTTCCATTATTGTGTTCTTTGGCTAGATGGAATAGTGGGGATTTGGCTGTTTCTGGCATAACTTTAGAGTATTGTTGTGGGTTTGTCTGTCCATTGTAAGCAAAGACAAATAAACAAATAATTCAAAGGATTTCCAATTAATTTTAGGTATAAAGACTGGCTAAAATAAATAATTTGGTTGTACTGAAGTCCTACCCATATATATTGTTTAAAATTAAAGGTCTAAAAATGTTGGTGGTCATTCATTATTTTAGGCGAAAAACTTCAAACCAACTTCTAAACGATCTGAGCCACCTAACCTGGTTGTGATGTCAGCTTCGATGATGAAGATAAATACAATAGTGGGTTCATTTTGGCCGATGGAGAGGCTATTGATTGTAGTGATGCCGGCATAATTAAGATGGTCCTATTATTAATGGGCTGTTTGGGACTTGTCTAATCCCAAACAGTACCAAATACTTGTGTTCTTACAGGAACAAGTTTTTAAAGATTTTGACAATAAGGTATTTAAAAGTACCAATTTAAAAAAATTTGAAAAGCGATTTGAGCTAAACAAAAAATGATGGTGAATAATTATTCCCCTGTGCTTAAACTCACTATCGTATGCACTTTGCACTTTTGTTATTATAATTTCACTTTGTTTTATAGCACAATTAATTTACACCAAATATTAAGATAGAGTTTTACTTTCATTTTAAGCTGGATTGATTTGTTTGTAAGTGTTGTACAAAAGTAGTCAACTGTTATAATGGATCCAGCAGCAGTGGCTTGAAGTAACAGTAAAATCAATCAGAATCTAGTTAAGCTTATCATACACCGATCATGCAATAGTGTAATGTGAATAGTTAAAAGTACAACTAAAATGTATTTCAATGTTAAGGAAAAATAAAATTGATAATAATTCTGTACATGTTTGGTTTGTTTGAATTTATGTTTTGTCATCCACAGCATTTTGTTTTTTTTTATGTAAAAATACGTGGAAAAACTAAACATGTGGAAACGTGGGTACAAGCTATGCATTTATAATCTAAACGCATTCTTCCTAGTCAAAGTAATTTCCGGGTTTAAGATAAGTTCACCTTAGTTTCAAATATTTTCTCTCTTTTATACACAAGGGAGCAGTTAAAATAATGGATTTGACCCTAAAGGTGACTGGAAACAGGCACTTTCCATCAATCAATACAGTGTCCCTTTGGAAGACGAAAAAAAAATTGGCCATTAATCATAGCCATTTCAGTGGTCGGGTGATTGTTGTGCAATCTTTTTACTAATTAGTATAAAAAAATATAATTCGAATTTCGAGCTCCTTTTTTCATATCTTTGGCTTTTTTTTGATAATAATAACATTATTTAATTAATTAATTTCTCTCCAAACACGTCAGGGTGTCCGACAGGATGGCATTACAATGCCGTATTTTCAAAATGTTACTGGCTCACGAACACAGCTGATACGTGGAGTTCTAAAAGGAGTACATGCCAGACTTTTACTGGTGATTTGGTTGAAATTTCAAGTGCAGAAGAAAACGAATGGATACTTAAACGATTTACTGAGGATTCCAATTCAAATAAAGCTTGGATTTCCTACAATGATATAAACACAGAAGGCGTTTTTGAGTGGCTGTCTGAGATGACTGCAAACTTTACAAGTAAGGTTTTATTCATGTTTTATGTAGGAAGAACTCCTTATTATCCCATGGCACCTCTCCATAATCACCTTCCCCAAATAAACGATGGCATCAGAACCCCTTTAAACGATGATTTAATAATGACTTGACTTAATTGCGTAATCCTCTTGTTGTTTTTATCGCGCCAGCGGTTTCTTTTATAGCGCGTTCCGTTCTGTTAGTAGAGGTAAGCCGGTATCATCTTTTAGTTGATCCTCCATCTCTTTGGCGGACGACCTCTTGGTCTTTTGTTAAAGTATGTTTAGTAACTTCTGTTAACATATGTGTTTGGACTGCACCTAATCACATGTCCGAACCAGCGTATTCGTTTGTTTTGAATTATTATTTCGGAGATTGTTCCTTATCTGTCCCTTATGTCTTCATTTCTTAGTCTGTCTCAACGCGTAACACCGAGTATTGCTCTTGGCATATAATTTCAAATGTGTTTAGCTTTCTGCTGTCATATATTTTTTAGACACCACGTTTTTTATGCATATGTCGCAAAAGTGCCCGGTACTACACTGCATAAGAAAATGAACTCTGGTACATGCTCAACATTCTTGCTGTCTATTGTGATGTTAGAATACCCCACTTGTTACACGCTATCTCAAGCGCTTCGGTCGACAGTTGTAATTTCGTAAAGATGCATGAGATTAGGGTGGTGTCATCTGCGTATCTTACGTCTAGTGAGATGTTGCTGTTCTGATCAAATGAACGTTGAATACTATTTAGATCTTTCATAACAAATTCCAGAAAAATGTTAAAAAGTGTTGGTGATAGAAGACATCCTTGACGTTGTATTGTATCAAATGCAGCTTTGAAGTCAATAAAATAGAAGTGTACAGGTACCTGGTGTTCTTTAGCCTTTTCCATTATCTGTCGTATTACAAAAATTGCGTTCACTTGGTTTTCTTCTAACGTTGCTTCAAATGGTTCTTTTATCCTATTTATTATTATCTATTCTACAGAATACTTTACTGGATATTGAAAGTAAAGAAATCGATCTATAATTTGATGGGTCGAGCTTGTCTCATTTGTTATGTATTGGTGTAACTAACATCTTTTGCCAATCTGTTGGTAGTATCTCTTCTTCCCAGATACAATTAAATATTCTCGAATTTTTAGTCGCATGCAACGCGACTGTACAACTCACTATGTCGGTCGGTTTGTCTGTCGGTTGGTCGGTAAACACTAACTTTAGCACGCGACTGAAGCCATGTGTATGACCTCGTTTGCATTGGGCTCCACCTGCATGGTGATCTCATCTATTCCTGGTGATTTTCTAGATTTTAGTGATTTAATTGCTAACGCTATTTCTTCGATGGACAATCTTTCATGTGGGGTTACCACTTCTTCAGTCACTGTTATGTTATTTATCGCTGCTGGTTCTTGGTAGAATTCCGTGTTGAGATGTTTTTCAAAATGTTCTTCCCAGCGCTTTAAAACTTTTCCCTTTTTAGTTAGCTTAGTTAGTGATTTTTTTTCGGCTTTCCTACTAGTTCTTTGACTGTTTTAAACAGGTTGTGACTGTTATTCAACCTGAAGTCACTTTCTAGTTGTTTCACTTTCTTTTCGATTACCTTCGCTTTGCGTCTCTTAATCTCCTTCTTTACATCTTTGTTTAGTTGGCGGTATAGCTCTCTTATTTCTATATTATTTGGGTTGCTTAACATCTTTAGTCTTGTTTCTCTTCGTTTCTCGCATAATTCTTCAAATTCTATTGGCATATTGCTGATTGGTTTTCGTTTCTTATATCCTATTACTTTTTTTGTGGTATTATTTGTTATTATTTTGGATTTTCCATATAACTCTTCTATATCTAAATATTCGTTTTCCGTTTGTATGAGAGGTTCAAAGGCTTGGTTTAATCGCAATCTGAAGTCTTCTTCAACATTCTTATTAATCAGTCTACATTATACGCTTGGTTGTTGTGGTTTTTAAATGAACGTTTTAAAAAATTCATGTTGATGTTTGCTAGTACTAGGGTACTGTCAGAGCCAATATCCGAAGAGTTGTATGTACGAGCGTTCTTTATACTATGCTTCATCTGTTTTTGCACTAGAATAGTCTATCTGATTTTGCCTCTTCCCGTCTGGAGATATCCATGTTGCTCTTCTACCTTTCTTGTGTTTAAATAGGGGGTTACAAATAACAAGACAGTTTATTGCACAGAACTGTGTGATTTAATAATATTTAAGATCAAATACGGCGGATATCATAACAACTAAGACACAAAATGTATTTTGATTATGTCAGTTTTATTTATTTTTTTAAATTTTCGAATCCTTTTAGTCGCGTGGAATCGACTCTATAGTTCACTATGTCGGTCGGTCGGTCTGTCTGTCTGTCTGTCTGTCTGTCTGTCGGTCTGTCTGTCGGTCTGTCTGTCGGTCTGTCTGTCTGTCTGTCGGTCCGGTATCACTATGCGTTTTATCGCTTTATGACCTTATCTTGATATCAGTTTAATCTAGCTAAATCAATTTTTCTCAGAATATTCCTTATGGCCAGGAATCGATGTGGTTATGTTTTCACGGTGCGCAATAAAAAATTACGCGGTCTACGCACGATTTAACGAAATCACGTTTGTAATCATATCTTAACAACCATGAATCACAATTAAATAAAATTTGGTACTCATAAATTTCAGGACATAAATCATCATATGGCAATACAATTACGTGCGTAGCGCATGTAACGCATGCGTACGCGCGCCTAAAATCTTCAAAATTTATTTTCGATGAAATAAGAGTACGTTTCAGGCAATTTTAAGCGTTTACAAAATTGCCATGAGTGCGCAGATTTTTGCGCGCGCACTGCGCGTTAAATGTTATTACGCACTCTTTTTGCCCGATTTCTGTTTTCTTGACTTACTTTTCAACTCGAAATTACGTTATACGAGCACATCAAAAGTGACAGACTACGCACGTGTAAATTAAAAAAATATAAATGTTTTTAAACATTTCAACATTTTTAAACATGTTCAGTAATTTCGGTCAGTATAGTTCACTATGTCGGTCGGTCCGTCTGTCTGTCGGTCTGTCTGTCTGTCGGTCTGTTTGTCTGTCGGTCCGGTATCACTACGCATTGTAGCACGCGACTTAATGGCTGTTGGCCTTGTTTTTTTAAGTTTAGGTATGTGTGCTTCGTTTTACTAAACACTAAAGCAGTTCCGATTACATTGTGGTTTGTTTACTTACGTTTCTTTAGATTGGAAAGAAGGTGAACCTAATATAACAATAACGGAGATTGTGTTGTTCTGCATAAACCCAGTGGTACTTGGAGTGATAAACGGTGTTCACATCCAAATGTGGTAGTTATATGTGAAAAAAGTAAGTAATGATTGGTTACATAGTGTAGATTTACACTAGATATTTTCAAGCTTTAAATTGTTAAATTCCCTTTAATTAAACTCAAGAGCTGCTTGGGAGAAACGAAAAAAAAAACAACTTTAACAAGTATTTGTAGTCAACTCTCTTGTGTTGTTGCTTTGTAAAGATGGTATACTTTTTACACACATGTGCATTCATATGTTAATTAGTCCATATAATAGACGATAACGTATCTCATTGTCTCACTCACGCACTACCGAAAAGAAAAAGAGAAAAAAAATAAGAGAAAGATATAAAAAAAATAATAGAGAGGACTTTATGCGTAAATATTACACACTTAAGCATTCATATGCTAATTAATCTTCAATATAATAGAAGCTAATTTATCTAATTTTCTCACTCACGCACTACCGAAATACGAAAATAAGATAAAATACTAGAGGATTGTATGCGTACTAATAATAATACACACCTGAGCATTCATATGCTATTAGTCTTCCATGTAATACAAGCTAACGAACCTTACTGTGCCACTCACGCAATAACCAATGTAAAGTACATGTGAATAAAGCTCTAGAACTAGAGTAAGTAAGTAATATTTATTGCTTTCCAAATACAGTACAAATATATAAAACAGTATAATGTAAATGAGATAAAAAGAGAAACATTAAATATAAAAATACAAGACTAGACAAGAAAATAAGCATGGAAAGCAGGGGATGGCCCTTTAAGCCCAGAGGCTTGTTTCCAATGAGTACAGTGTGTTCGTGTGAATATGATAGTTTGATACATTTTGTTTACTGTTTAAAAAATATGACATTATTTTCCAATTCATAGTTGGCCTTGTATTATGATGGATAACGTGTATCTAACTCAAGCAATTCGTCTATTTCTTAGATATCGAAAAGCTTATTATTATCTGTCCGTCTGACAATTTGAGAGTAGTCACTGATTTCAATAGTTCCACGGCCACCGTTGACTATTCAACCGATATTAGTGCAACGGACAACTCTAACCAACCATTGGAAATCTCCCCAAATCCAATAGAAATATTTCCCTCTGTTCTTGCGATTGGAAGTCACCTGTTTGTGTTCAATGTTACAGATGCTTATAACAATAGAGCGAGCTGCAATTTTACCTTAAATGTTGAAGGTTTGTGAAATATAGTACATTATTACGAAAACCACTTCCGTTTAACAATTGCATTTGACAATGCTCACTTTAAAATGTCCATAATGTTGTTATTGTTACAGATACGGAATCCCCTACAGTGGAATGTCCTGTAAATGTTACAATACAAACGACCACAGTCTCCACATCAGTTGACTACTCCACTGATATAACTGCAAATGACAACTCAAACGACTTTGTTGTATCACCAGTTCCTAATTCAACATTCCAATCTAATATTGGATTAGGAGTACATGTGTATACGTTTACAGTTACAGACTCATCCAACAATTCAAACAGTTGTACGTTTACAATAAACGTTGAACGTAAGTTCAAGTTTTAGATCCACAAAATAATGGAAAACACATACCACTTACTTGGTACTCCGTTGTTGTCTCTTTAAATAGGCCTCCTACACAAGACGTCTTATAAAGAGGCCTTGTTGCTTATATCCCAGAATGTATCACAAATAGTGACTTAACAAAAGTTTGTTTCATTTCATGACCGTAAAATAAATATTGACTGGAGTTCGGTGCAAAACAGTTATCTATATATAAATTATGGTTAATTCTGACATAGGCGAGCACAATGCAAAAACTTCGGTACAAATCTCCGCCTTGGATACCTACCTTATCTATCTGAGATGTACCGCGAAATGTAGATTTGATAACATTAGTGTTCACGGCGACGCTATTGTTCCATATTTCTATCTTAGGAAGATATTATAACGAGTTTTTTAACACAATTTATGATTTCAACATTAGATTTTCATCTCAATTTCAATTCTTCCAGGTCAAAGTAATTTCCGGGTTTAAGATAAGTTCACCTTGCAACAACCTGGTTTCAAATATTTTCTCTCTTTTATACACAAGGGAGCAGTTAAAATAATAGATTTGACCCTAAAGGTAACTGGAAACAGGCACTTTCCATCAATCAATACAGTGTCCCTTTGGAAGACGAAAAAAAAACCAGATATATTTGGCCATTAATCATAGGCATTTCAGTTTTTTGATAGGCCATTAATCATAGCCATTTCAGTTTTTTGTTTATTTTAAAACATACCGCGGCGCGTGTTTGAAGGTACAGTAGTTAAATAATAGGAATTATACTGCAAATAATAAAGATCAAATTAAATATACGCCATAAAGAATCAGAATATATTGTGGGGAATAGTATTATAAAATTACATAGGGAGATTTGATGATAAGACATTTTTCGAGTGAAATCCCGATAGCTGAGTTTTATTGAGTAAGCTTGCAGGTATAACTGTAGGCTATCTTCCTGTGTCCCGTTAGGACCGAGATGTCTGCCCATGTTGCTAGCCGTACCATAATGTCTTCTTTCTTGGGCCCACTCTGTCACGGCAGTTAGTTTCAAAAGATGATTAAATTAAATAATGTATTAATAATTATTAGGATGGTATTCATTTGAATAAACGCCTCTCCAATAAAACATCACTTTGAATAATAACCCCCCCCCCCCCCAACCCAACTATCTAATAAACGTCCATCCACATATTTATAACAACACAATTATACGGTACTATTTGTAGTAGAATTCACCGCACTGTTATCTACTATTTACCAAGCATTTGTTATTCTTTTTTAGCACTTTTCATATCTATTAGAGGATTTCATTTGATTATAAATGTTACCATATTATTAGAACTACAAAATTTAACATATATCCCTCGAATAAGCACCTCCCTCAAATGACCTCCGCCTCCCCAAAGGGCCCTACCAAACAGTACAAACTGTACTTTAAAATGTTATTAATCATCTAAAACACTGTGAAACAAAGTAGTTTAGTTTTACGAATGTCAAGCATTTTCAATAATGGTAACCGACAGAAAACGTATAAGGAGAACATTATCATTCCGAAAACCATCGGCTCACCCTCTAGTTATAATAAAAGTAGCTTGTCTTCAGTAAGTGTGTTGACAACGGTAATATCAACAACGATTGTAATTAACCTTGCGTCTCTTTCTGATCCTATTTTACCCAAGAAAAAAGCTCTTTAAAATGTTTCCCCAGCATATGTTTTCAGATTTGCCTTTTTTATTGGCCGTAAACTGTAGCTATTCTGTTTGATACAAATACCAACGTATAACCTACTTAATAAGCTTATCATAATTATTTTTTTGCTTCGATGTGGATTCTTCAAACAGCAATGGTAGGATGATTATAGTTTATTTTTTTACAACATACTATTTTTACCTAATGTTATTTTATTTTATGTCATTCCTTTCTCTTTTAACAAATTGAGGTTACTTAATAAATAGTTTGTGTTTAGGAACACAATAATCAATAACAATTACAACAAATTAATTCCAATCTAAGCATGCGTGATCTTCATATAATAAGGATAAGTCTGTTTGTAGATCCAGGGGAGAGTTAAATTAAATTACAATCGGATTCTTCCCTGGTAGATCATTCAAAGTTTAGTTAGTAAGTTGATTTGTTAGTTAGTATTTACAGCATGCTTACTTAATTTTAGACAATGGACTTATTCGTAACTGAATTTCATGAGTTTGAACAAGAAGTTTTATCCGAAATATCGAACATACAATCAATGGAGCGGAAAGTTTATGAGGAAGAAACATATGGCAAGTTCTTATGTATTTGAGCTTCCAATTTAAGCTTCCTAAAAAGTATATAGTCAAATTAAACCACTGTTTGAAACTGGAGTCTTTAGCAGTGAATATTCAAAACTAAATAAATATTCAATCAGGTTTTGGAAGTCTCTTGTAGTGTAGTTAGAAGAATACATGATGATATATTTATGTTTTTTTTGTAGTTGGATTAGTAGTGATAGAGAGCGAGATATCCGTTAATAGCAGTCTCGAACATGACGATAATTTTGATCTGAAGATTCAAGCTGAAAATACAGGTTTGATTAGACCAAGACATCAAGATCAACCTTATATCATACTTTGTTGCGAAGATTTTTAGTATTTTTAAAGGTCAATGACCTTTAACACACAAAAAAAAATAATTTTCCTTCCTTACTTTTTTTTGGTATATCTGTATACCCATAACTACACAAATCAGTTGACATGCACTTTATAATGTAATATTTGACTTGATAGTGCATTATAAGTATGTGTTAAACCCAAAAAATGGGTATGTTGACCTTTGACCTGATTTTTGAAGGTCAAGATATGGTCATATGGGTCCAATTTAATTTTATTTAATTCCTGGCATAAGTTTGTGCATTTTGACACCAAGCTCAACCATATACCATATTTTGTTGCGAAGATACAATTTTAGGATTATAAAATGAGGTCAATGACCTTTAACACCCCCAAAAAATGTTTCCCCACCTCCTATTCTTCCTTACTTTTTTTGGTTATATCTGTATACCCATACCTGCACAAATCCGTTGAAATCAGCTTCTTTGCAATTTTTTTGCAGATGAACCTTAATATGGTTACTAAACGAATATATTTTGTTATTTAATCTTTAATTAGATGTTTGTGTTGCTTGAGTGTAATGGTCTACAAAAAAAACAGAAGGAAGTCTTAAATCACAGCTGTTATGATGCAATGATTCGTCGATGAATCTCATATTCTTAACAATAAGTTATTTATTACTAAATCTAACAGCTTTAAAACTATTCCAAAAACTTAGGCATAAACCCACAAAAGTTCTACTAACTGTTGTAAGCCACATTTCAATCTGAAAAAATGCTTTTCTCAGCCTATGTTTTTAGAATTTTCCTTGTTTACTCCCAGCCTGGTAGATTTTTAGCTGTGTTAATAAACTAACTATGCTGTTTTATATAATTATTTTAATTTTAATAAGCTTATCATTATTGGGTTTTTTTGTTTGCTTCGATGTGGAATCTTCAGAAACAGAAATGGTAGGATGATTACAGTTTATTTTTTTACAACATACTATTTTTACTTAATGATATTTTATTTTTATTCCTTTCTCTTTTAACAAATTTAGACTACTTTTCGTAAATAGTTCGTATTTATGAACACAATAGGTAACAATTAAACAAATAATTCCAATCTATGCATGATCGTTAGAGAATAAGAATAATTCCGTTAGTAGATTTAGTTTTAGTTGTAAAGTTGTAACATACTTAATTCTTTTTTTAGACAATGGAATTATTCATAACTGAATTCCACGAGTTTGAACAAGGAGTTTTATCCGAAATATCGAACTTACAAGCAATGGAGCGGACAGTTTATGAGGAAGAAACATATGGCAAGTTCTTATTTATTTGAGCTTCCAATTTGAGCTTCCTAAAAAGTATATATTCAAATCAAAACTAAATAAATATTCAATCAGGTTTTGGAAGTGTCTTGTAGTGTTGTTAGAAAGACATGATGATATATTTATGTTTTTTTTGTAGTTGGATTAGTAGTGAGAGAGAGCAAGATATCCGTTAATAGCAGTCTGGAACAGGACGATAATCAGCTGGATTTTGATCTGAAAATTATAGCTGAAAATACAGGTTTGATTAGACCCATCACTTGCTATCTATTTAAGTCTATTTGAGATTTTTTCCAAATATGGTGATCGTGCCATTCTTTCAATTACAATAGTTTAATATGAAAGGACTATGAAGAGCATAGTAATTCGAATTTAAATTAAAGTAACATAACGACACAATAACACAACCGAAAAAAGCCAAATGCTTTGATGCTGCTAATCAGACGAAACTCATTTTTCTTTTCTCTATTCAATTTATTTCTATATGTTATTTGTTATTACTTTATTTTACAAATGACACTTCATACATTCATTCTTCTTGTTTTTTGGTAATAATTATTAATCATACGGCTTCTTGACCAATTTCTGAAAAAGATAAAACATATTCATGCTTCTTTTCTCTATATTTTGTATTATATGTTCTTTTTATGACTAAGAATATAGATTCGCTATTTTATTTTGGTAATTATTATTTGTAATTTTAATTTATTTTTCTTCAAGGTGATATGCTAATTATAGCATCTTACAGTAACAACACAATGGGCGAGAATGAAGCTGTAAATGAAAGTGTTGATATTTCTAATTTGTAAGTTATTTCTTTATATAAAGTCTTATTAAATATGTAGATTAAAAAAATGATTTCTAAATGAGAATAATTCTTTTTTTACTCTTTAAAACAAATCCTATATCTTACTTTTCTGAATTTCTTGCCATCAGATTTAAAGCAAACATTGCATTTAGATATTTCAACGGAATGGTATTTTCATGTAGCGTTTACGATTTCTATGACCAAATGCCCTTGGAAGCGAAAATAGAATTTACCATGACCAAGCGAATTGTAAGTACAGCAACTTTGAATTTCTTATATATATTTATACTGGGCAACCTCTTCAGTCAAAGACTGGTCTTCCAGAGAGGGCCCAGTTATGACCAATGGCTGTATGTGTACTAGTACACCGGGGTAATCCCCTACTGTTCTCAAACGATGTACTAAGTTCTTTAATGAGTAGTTTAATTAATCTTCTTCTAGAGTTCCTCAGTGACTAACAAGGATAAATGGGAGATGTTTTGCGTGTTCTTGGACGAAACACGAAGGTAAGTTTTTGCAATGCCTATGCATTACGGTTAGAGGATCTTTTTCACAAGATGGAGAATATCCTCGTATAATTCCGTACAAAGTTTTGTGTTACCTGACATTGTCTTACTTCGTGTTCTACTTGAAATAATTTCCGTTTTCTAGAATCGAACTCATAAACATGTTCTATTCTTCAGTGTTTATACTCTTATCTTTACTAAATATTTGTTATCGTGAATCAACAATGCTGCCTTCTGGTATTGTTCTTGTACAGTACTTGGAGTGATGCTGGCATGGTAACCACGTCGTATTCTCTGGATCAAGTGTCGTGTTATTCTGAACATCTAACGAGTTTTAGCGTGTTAATGAAAGTTACAACAGACAATGTAAGTTAGCAAAATAATGAAAAATATTTGTTTCGACTTTTTTCGTGTTTCGCTAGTGCTTCCATCCAAATCATATTTAACCCAAAAAGTGTGTATCACGAATGTTTAACCACCATACGATTGCATAGATTATATTTTGCAGAAAGTAAACCTTACAACACAAAAATATACGCCAAGTTTACTTTAATCTAATCTTTGTATCTAATAATCTTATTATGTTGTAGTTTATCAAAATTTCATAATTAATTATAAAATATTTATCCCTAAAGGTTTCTGTTGAAAACAGTGAAACTCTAAGCTTAATGTCAACAGTCTGTGTATAACTATCAGTTATTGCTTTGGTGATAACACTCATCATGTACTTCTCGTTTTCGTAAGTTTCGATTTTATTATATTTTTAATGCGTAAGGCATATTTTAACAACGTAGTATATTCGTAAACGAACATAATAATTTGACATTTAATTCTTAGAGAGTTGTGGAAATCTGTGCGCAATTCAATTCATAAGAACTTGGTGATTAATATGATTATAATGCAATCTCTGTTCTTATTTGGAATCGACAAAACAGAAAATGAGGTAAGTTGTTTTTTTTTTGTTTTTTTTTTCTTTATTCGTTTAAATTATACAAAATTATTACTTTACTTTTTATTCCCAAAAAAAATGGGAATTTGTAAAATCGAACTGTGTATAGGCACACATAAAAGCACAGAAGAAGGAAGAAGAGAGTCTATAAAAAAATCGGCTGATAATAATATAATAGGCACTTCAGCCCCCGTGAACGGCCCATGCATATTACATGAACTAACGACGTAATATAGAGCATTTCAGATATTTACTGATTGTTAAGCAAACAAGTATGGATAATACTAACGACGTAACCAAATAGAGAATTTCAAATGTTTACAAAAAGTATTGATAATAATCAGTGTTTCTTAATCTATTAAATAAAATATCAATAAAAGCATAATGTAATGAAGGAAAAACAATAATTAAAACTGTCAATGAGTCGAGCAGCCTTTCTTGTAAGAAAAATTTCTTGTTTAAATAAAACTTATTTTTATATTAAACTAATTTAAACTAAACCAACATGTTTCATTTTATTAACGTTTTTCAGATTGTTTGTAAATGCATAAGTATTCTTCTTCATTTCACATCACTTAATACATTCACTTGGATGTGCGCAGAAGCAGTATACTTACAGTCTAAGCTTTCTATGTCAAGTAACGCAAACTTCTACCTACTTCGGTATTATTTCATATTCTGTTATGGAGTTTCCTTCGTGATCGTTGCGATTTCTGTTGGATCATTTGCTTCTAAGTTTAATGTCGATAACCTGTAAGTTGTATCTTTATATAATGGTTTATGTTTACATTACGGTACAGATATCAGTAATTAGGTAGTGATGACCAATGCATCACTGAAGTTCTTAGTGTAGTGTTATTTTAATTATGTTTTTTTTAAATTGTTTTTCTAGATGTTGGCTCAGTCCAGAAACAGGAATGATATGGACGTTTGTAGCACCCGCAGCATGTATTGCTTTGGTAAGACCAATTAACATGACAGTTAAATGTATGTATGCATAAATGGCGAGGGAGAAAGATCACTGGAGACAAACTATAATTTGTTGAGATCATACTGTCTTTCGAATAAGATTTTAACCTGTTTTCTTTGGTCATGCGAAATAAACCAAACACCGCACCATTACTGCGTAATTAGTTCGTGGTCAATACCAAAAACAAATAGGCCTATACACTAATGTTGCTGTTATTATGAGATCCAAACCTCAAACTCAAAATCAAGTGTATTATTTTTTTCAGATTAATACAGCTATTTTGAACTACGTTGTCTTGACAATCTACAAAAGATCTGGAAACATGGTAGGAAAATCAACAGGAGAGAAAACAAAACTCAAACAGTTGAGGTTAGAAATAATTTTGAAATTACAATGTCTTTTAAATTATCAACTTTATAGAATATTGTTCGTTAGATATACGTTAGAATTTCAATTAATTACAAGTCTTATTAAAATGTACAGGAAAGCAGCCAAAGGAACTGCAATGCTTCTACCTTTAATGGGTACCACATGGCTCATTGGACCATTCGCTGTCAGTTCTGATACAACATTTATTGATTACCTATTCAACGTGTTGAACGGATGCCAAGGCATATTTATATTCGTCATCTACGGTCTACTTGATAACGAGGTATTATTACCGTTATTGCTGATTAGGCCTACAGTAAGATTACAACAAAAACCAGTGTCCCAAAATATTCTAAACCAGGTGGCGCATGACAAATTATATTATATTTAGGCTCATATTCTGGGAGTATGTAGTTTTGGTAAAAACAAAAGACACGATAACTCAAAACCAGTTTTTACTCAGGCATCCTTCTCACATCTCGTACAATTATTTTGTACAGTAGATTACCACATTATATGTTCCGATTAAAGTTTACGAAGAATATATCTTTTAGACTTTATTATGTATTTGTATGATTGTACGATTGCTATTTAATTCAATTATAATAATACTGGTATTTTATCGTTTCGTAGATAAACGAATGTTTTAAGAAGAGGTTTAAGAAAAACCGAATTACTACGTCAACTGTGACAACGCAAATGACTTGAAATTATAGTTATTTTCTTCACGCTAATGCAAACATTATGTCACCAAGGCTTAAGTGGATTGAAATGATAATATTCACATACGCATGTTATTGTAGTTCATTGATGCAATACTAAAAGATATTTCAGTTTCGTTTTCGATATTTCGTGGCTCTAGAATTATATTTTTTTCATACTCTGCATTTGTCACACATCAGATTATATTTGTATAAATAAATGCACTTATAATGTAAAATTGTATTTATTCATTTTTTATAAATAATTTACATAATATTAAACTAAAATGTATATAATAGCACTACACTTATTTAGTTAAAACCTACATATTAAAGAAAAAACGTTATGGTATGAATAATATGTGTCAGAAAGAGATTTGCTCAATCTAATTTTAAAATATCAATCAATTGTTCGGTCAATGTATTTATTGAATAATGTTGTTGTGCATATTGGAAACATAATTCTTACAAGCAGAACCTACATATCTACTGTGTATTAGTTTAATGACAATGTATTGTATCACTAATTATGATGATGAAATTAGGAATGTAAGTTAATTTTTGTGTTTTTTTTTATTTGTTTATTAGTAATAACATTGAAGCACATTTCTTCTGGGTTGAAATCAATACGGTTACAATCTTAAATAGTTTTCATGAGTGAAAATCTTAAAGAAATTATTTGTCCCCCTAAAGAAATAATATTTGTTTAAACTGTTGTTGTTGAATATGCCATTTTAATGTCACATAATAGCTATTCACTCTATCTAAATTTGAATCGAAAACAGATATTTGCCTGACATATCAACTGGAAAAAATGTGTATTTTCATAATTGAAAGCAATTTTTTTCCTTTTTACGGAAGTTATTAACATTATTAAAACTGTGAAATGGCCTATTTAAAGTTATCTTAAATGAATCTTTATTTCATGTTTTGGGGACAATACATCTTTAAGCTAATATTAGTAATATGAACTACAAATAGGCCTAAACTTGAAGAAATGTCTCCAAAAATAAAAAGAAAGAAGGTTTTCTGTCTCATTGTTGTATTATTGTCTAGTCATAGCTCGATTGTGAGTTTGAAAAGATATTTGACAGCTATGTATTGTAATTGCATTGTGTATACATTTCATTCATTCTGTAAACGATATATTATACTGTGTCAGTTGTATTCTTCTGCTAATTATAGTTTTATTAATACAACGATGTGAAGTAATATGTGAAGTACCTTTTGAAACATGATACAAATAATATTATTTTATAGTACATTTGATATAACAATGTCAGACGTCATAACACGTCTAATTTTATCATTGGCATTTCGTTAGTTTATTCTCGTATTAGTTATTTAGTGCAAATCAAAATTACCATCAGTGGAATAAGTTCAGTGACATTTTTGCTTGTATTTACACTGATTTTAGTATTTTGGTTTCAAAATGATACCAAAAGAACGTATTTTACTGTTAATTTTGGTTGGTACATACTACGTCATTTGTGATGCTGGTGAGTTTGAAAATAATTATTTCTATTTTAGTATAGCAGTATTTTTTGTACCATAATTATTACCCGGAAGTATCGGGTTGTTGTACACATATCCAACATTCCACATAGGCCTACTCAAACTTAACTAGTCGTCGATAAATTCTGAACCCATGGCTCTATGATTCAAAACATGTTAACCACGGCTAATAAACATCTTACATTTGCATGATAATGTAAATTACAAGAGGCGAAGAAAATTTAAAATTACTAGAGGGTGAGCTCGCTTCGCTCGCTCCCCCTCTAGGA
Organism: Antedon mediterranea; assembly: GCF_964355755.1. Lineage (NCBI taxonomy): Eukaryota > Metazoa > Echinodermata > Crinoidea > Comatulida > Antedonidae > Antedon > Antedon mediterranea. The sequence continues at coordinate 32,972,120 of NC_092670.1, read as the reverse complement.
AGTGTAGACGATGGTTCTCGAAATGATAATGTTCTCCTTATACATTTTCTGTCGGTTACCATTATTGAAAATGCTTGACATTCGTAAAACTGAACTACTTTGTTTCACAGTGTTTTAGATGGTTAATAACATTTTAAAGTATAGTTTTTATTGTTTGGTAGGGCCCTTTGGGGAGGCGGAGGTCATTTGAGGGAGGTGCTTATTCGAGGGATATATGTTAAATTTTTTAGTTCTAATAATAATGGTAACATTTATAATCAAATGAAATCCTCTCATAGATATGAAAAGTGGTAAAAAAGAATAACAAATGCTTGGTAAATTGCAGATAACAGTGCGGTGAATTCTACTACAAATAGTATAATTGTGTTATTATAAATATGTGAATGGACGTTTATTAGATAGTTGGGTTGTGTGGGGTGGGGGGGGGGGGGTTATTATTCAAAGTGATGTTTTATTGGAGAGGCGTTTATTCAAATGAATACCATCCTAATAATTATTAATACATTATTTAATTTAATCATCTTTTGAAACTAACTGCCGTGACAGAGTGGGCCCAAGAAAGAAGACATTACGGCTTGCAACATGGGCAGACATCTCGGTCCTAACGGGACACAGGAAGATAGCCTACAGTTATTCCTGCAAGCTTACTCAATAAAACTCAGCTATCGGGATTTCACTCGAAAAATGTCTTATCAAATCTCCCTATGTAATTTTATAATACTATTCCCCACAATATATTCTGATTCTTTATGGCGTATATTTAATTTGATCTTTATTAATTTGCAGTATAATTCCTATTATTTAACTACTGTACATTCACACACGTGTGGTATGTTTTAAAATAAACAAAAAACTGAAATGGCTATAATTAATGGCCAATTTTTTTTTCGTCTTCCAAAGGGACACTGTATTGATTGATGAAAAGTGCCTGTTTCCAGTCACCTTTAGGGTCAAATCTATTATTTTAACTGCTCCCTTGTGTATAAAAGAGAGAAAATATTTGAAACTAAGGTGAACTTATCTTAAACCCGGAAATTACTTTGACCGGGAAGAATTGAAATTGAGAGGAAAATCCAATGTTGAAATCATAAATGTTGTTAAAAAACTCTTTATAATATCTTCCTAAGATATAAATATGGAACAATAGCGTCGGCGTGCACACTAATGTTATCAAATCTACGTTTCGCGGTACATCTCGGATAGATAAGGTAGGTATCCAAGGCGGAGATTTGTACCGAAGTTTTTGCATTGTGCTCGCCTATGTCAGAATTAACCATAATTTATATATAGATTATGTATTCTTTAAAAATGATATATTTTCCTAAGGTGAACATGTTTGTATAATATATAATATAATTAAACACTACAAATATATTCATTAAGATAAAACCGCTTAAATGTTACACTTATGTTATAAATATAAAATCATGTCTGTTTGTTAGCATTGCTTGAATGTGGTAGATATAATAGATATGATTTAACATAAATACTATCGAAAGTATTATTAGTATTAATATAAGTATGAAATAATTATGTGTTAAAATAATACTAAAGAGGATACAAAAACAGAATACAGTAGGCGGGTCATTCTTCAGTAAGTGTCTAAAATCGTGTCCCGATACTTTGGTAGGATAGAGACTGAAAATTCATCATTAAAAAATAAAAATTCTTGACTTAAATCATAATCAACATTATTGTAAATATAATTAATTACATAAAACAAAGATAATTACATTGATATTGTTAATTTTTATAAAAATGTTTCAGGCAACCCCCTAAAATCCTATGTCCCGATCGTACATCTTTAATTTTATGATCGCCGTATATATTTGATAACAGGACTTTTGTTATCGAAAATATTGTAAAAAGTTAGTTAATCATGATTTCATGCGATTATATTCTTCGAAATACATCTCTACATACATTAAATCTCAAACTTTAAAGTTTTTGTTTGGAAAAAGCTTGTCCCGCAGTTTTGTGTCATTTCCGTCACATAATTTAAATGTACCGTCTACAGTTTAATGAATGGCGGTGAAAAAAATTGACTGTGCGTTGTAAACATACGAAGATATTGAAATTAAACTAGCCGCACATCATTTTCAATAAAAGAGGAAAAAAGCTAAAAAAAAACGAGGTTTTAGAAAAATTACAGCTGCGTACCTTTATTGAATGTCAGACATGCCTACGATGTGATCCTAGGCTGTCCAATGCTAAATACATCATCTCCGTCACGGTCAGCTCCGTCACATTTCCCAATTTAAAATGCCATGTTTATTATTAAGGGGAAGTAGCAGGGACCTATCTAATTTGTAAGTCCATTTTTCCCAATGCCTATTACGTAAGAAAAAAACAAGGCCATATACATGGACAGTCGCGTGCTCAAATTTTAGCTAGTGTTTACCGACCGACCAACCGACCGACATAGTGAGCCGTTTGCACGCGACTAAAAAGGTAGAAAATGTATGAAAATGTAAGGTGGTTAACCACGAAATATCCTACATTTGCATGATGATTGTAGTGATTAGTTACACATGTAAATATGTATGCAAATTTTGAATGAAGATTGATTAAAACCTGAGGCTAGCAGCCTCCGCGGCAGTCAGTACAATGAAAGGCAGTGTGTATCGGTGTTTTTCAATGACGATTGATGTCGACATGTAATATGTCTGTTTAGGTAGGCCTATCTACTAGTTATTAGGTAGGCCTACCTACTACTTATTAAGCTTTCTCGCGTTTGTAGCTTTTGGGACAAATACAATACAATGTTTATTACAAGTGTGACTCGTCAACACGGTTCTTTTAATTCAACTACTGTTTTTATTACTTCACCGAGCGTAACGTAGTTTGCATAATTTGCAAATAACAAACAAATATAATTAGCATATTAACAGAACATATGTGACATCTTTCCTTTTCTAACAAAATAAATTTCTAAAGTTTAATTTTTATCTTTTTTTTAAAAATTAATATCAAAAGTAAATTAGACACGATATATCACATTCTCATAAATAAATAATATTACTTTTCCTTAAACATAAATTGTTTCTTAGATCACATTCATATGTTTCAAATTGTTTCTTAGATCACATTCATATGTTTCAAATTGTTTCTTAGATCACATTCATATGTTTCATACATTATAGGATGGTTTGAAAATAAACATAAAATGAAGTTAATTATTGATACATTTATTTATAATCCAATCGATCCGGTGGACGACTAACACGATCACTTCTACGTAAGGGTGGTGCTTCCGGTACCTTCTGCAAAGTTGGTACGCCCTTCTGCAAAGTATCCGGTTGTTGAGTGTTTAATAAATGTTGTCGATTCCGTCTGTACGACGTTCCATCTTCGGTCATCACTACATATGAACGGGGTAGCTCATGTTCATTAGCCACAACAGCAGGTTCCCATTGCCGTCCTTTCAATATTCTCACGTTGTCCCCTTTTCTTAGTTTCGTCAATACACGTGTACCACGATCATAATATTTTGTCATAGACTGTTGACGTGACTGAAGGAAATCTCTAGCTCCGACAATAACTTGTGGTTGCAGCAATGTATGTGTGACTGGAAGTGTTGACCTTAACTTTCTGCTCATCAACAACTGAGCAGGAGAACAATTCAACCCTGCAATAGGTGAATCACGATAGTCTAGTAGAGCAAGATGAAAATCGCTTCCCTCATCAACGGACTTCCTCATGAGTTGCTTAATGGTTTGGACGAAACGTTCAACTTGCCCATTACTTCTGGCATATGTCGGACTGGACGTCACTAAATCGAACCCCCACTGGTTAGCAAACTGTTTGAACTCGTAGCTGGCGAACGGCATGTTATCCGTCATTAATATTTCAGGGATGCCATGTCTTGAGAATATAGATTTCAATTTTTTGATGATTTCTCCAGCCGTTTTGCTAGTGAGTGTCACTACTTCCGGGTATTTGGAAAAATAGTCAACTACAATAAGATGATCTCTGCCAGCGAATGTAAATATATCCGCGCCCAGCTTAGCCCATGGTCTCATAGGAACCTTATGTGGAATCATCGGCTCCCGTTGATTTCTACGCATGAACTTTACACAAACAGGGCACCTTGACACTACTGATTCTATATCGTTGGTCATACCTGGCCAATACAAAATAGACCTGGCCCTCGCCTTACACTTCTCCATCCCAAGGTGACTTTCATGAATTTTATTCAGCATATCTGCTCTCATTTGGCTAGGAACAATCAACTTCTCACCTAAAAACACAAGACCATCAATTTCATGTATCTCATCACGAAGATGCCAATACTGCCTAACTTGCTCCGGTGCACCCCATCTATGTTTAGGCCACCCGCTTTTGCATGTTAGAATTAGAGTTTGGAGTATCACATCTGCATGTGTAGCTCGTATTGCTTCTTCAATTTTTGCTTTACTCATGGGCAATATTTCGTCTAGACTATGCACCCTATATTTCAACTGTTCAAGGGGTTGGGCATCACGATCAACCTTATCAGGATATGCTCTGCTGAGAGCATCAGCTATGTACATGTACTTTCCAGGAACATACTTAACATCAAGCTCATACTTTATCAATTTGAGCAGCATTTGTTGTATTCTAGGACTAGCTTTATGGAGTGGTTTACGTGTGATTGTTTCGAGTGGTTTATGGTCAGTGTGAACTTCAACAGCTCGGCCATATACATATTGGTGGTATTTGTGTATAGAAAAGCAGATCGCCAACATCTCCTTCTCAATTTGTGAGTAATTAACTTCAGCTGATGTTAACGACCTAGAGGCAAACGCAACCGGATGACCCTCTTGAAGCAAACAGCTTCCGAGCCCTGTGGATGATGCATCACATTGGATAATGGTTGGCTTCTGTGGATCAAAGAAACTTAAGACTGGTTTGCTACTAATCAACGCCTTTAACTGCCTCAGGGATTCTGCTTGTTCTGGACCCCAAAACCACGCAACATCTTTCTTGAGCAATTCCCGGAGAGGTGCACTCACATTGGACATATTAGGTATGAATTGTGACAGATAATTAAGCATCCCCATTATACGTTGCAAGTCAGATTTACATTGTGGGTCAGGCATTTCTTTGATAACTCTAACCTTTTCTTCGTCTGGTTTCTGTCCATCGGCACTCACCACGTTTCCCATGAACACCAATTCAGACTGTTTATACTTAAGCTTGCTTCCATTGAATTTGGCATTGTTCACCCTCTGTACTGTTGCATTATGCTCTGCTTCACTACCTGTAGCTATAATCATATCATCAGATATTATGTGTACGTTAGGTATATGACCAAATATTTGCTGGTTTCGTTTCTGTAGCACCTCACTAGCACTGCAGATACCAAATGGCATTCTTAGAAAACTGTATCGTCCAAAAGGAGTATTGAATGTACATATATCTGCGCTAGCGTCAGTAAGAGGAACTTGCCAGTACGCATCTTTCTGGTCAAAGACAGTGAAAAGTGTTTTACCTGACAGCTGACTCACTACGTCCTTACCGGTCGGTATCATATGATGTTCACGTCTAATGGCTTTGTTCAAATCACGTGGATCCAAACACAACCTCAAGGATCCGTCTCGTTTCTCCACTATCACTAGGCTGTTGACCCAATCTGTTGGTTTGTCGGTCCGTTTAATCACGCCCCTCTTCTCCATATCGTCAAGTTTTTCTTTCAGCTTGGTATGCAGACTAAGTGGCACCCTGCGGGGTGGATGGACTACTGGAGAAACACCACTTTTCAACTTGATGTCATAAGGATCTTGATATTTACACGATCGTGTTAGTCGTCCACCGGATCGATTGGATTATAAATAAATGTATCAATAATTAACTTCATTTTATGTTTATTTTCAAACCATCCTATAATGTATGAAACATATGAATGTGATCTAAGAAACAATTTGAAACATATGAATGTGATCTAAGAAACAATTTGAAACATATGAATGTGATCTAAGAAACAATTTATGTTTAAGGAAAAGTAATATTATTTATTTATGAGAATGTGATATATCGTGTCTAATTTACTTTTGATATTTACCTAAACCTGTAAATACATCACGATTCTCTCGAATCAAAGAATCTTTAGTTAGTGCATGTACATATTTATTATTTATCACATTATCACTACACATCATATTGTTACCACGTTTGATCAGACCAAGCTCCCTACAGGCTTTCAATCCAAGTATAGGTGGACCATCAACATTAGTAATAAAGAAGTCATAATCATTTTGGATGTTATCAACTTTTACATTTAGAGTAACTTTACCAATATGTTTTACAATTTCATCACTATAACTATATAGGTTAGTTTTAGAATGATATACTTTAATGTTCTTATGTCCTGGTAACTTTCTAAATGTTTCCAGTGGTATGCAGTTAACACCTGCTCCTGTGTCAAGCTTCATCTTTAACACATTACCTCCCACAAACACATCATAGAACCAAGCGTTCTTGTCATCATTATCTCTTAGAGTGTCAATATAAAAGTACTCATTTTTATCTTTAACAGTTAAAGTGTCAATGTATAAGTCATTAGGATCACTTACACCTTCGGCAATAATATACTGTTCATCCATTGTATGTACAGCTCTTCCACGTCCACGACCGCGTCCTCGGGAAAAACGTTTGGTGCACACAGACTGAAAATGATTCAAACCCTTACACCCGTAGCATGTTTTACCATAAGCTGGACACTGACGAGGTAGATGTGAAGAACCGCACCTGCTACATTTAATTTTGGCTGCATCCGTAAACTGATGATTCTGTTGACCACTAACCCTTGGCGTCTGTTTATGTGATTTGGTTCTTCTCAATGCATGAACCTTCGGCTTATAATCACTTGCAACACCGGCCATTTCAAGCTCGCGTCTAGAACTCTCAAAAGTTCTCATTCGGTGTATCACAGTATCAAGTGTAGCGTTGCCATCATCGCCCATAACTTTCATTTTCATCACTGGATTTGTTACACTGAAGAAAAGCTTATCACGAATCGTACCGTCTTGATCCACAAATTTACAATTCACCGCCATTGTTCTTAAGTCATTCACAAACTCATCCAAACCCTGACCTTCGGGTCGTTCATATTGCCAATATTGCGCTCGTAACGCCATTATCGGGTCCCGTTTATTACAGTATTCATCATACTTTGACATTACTGTATCAAAATCATTATTGTCCTCTACTGGGACATAATCTTCCTGACCCGGTTCGCCTACAAGATCAGTGAACGTAAAGTTGTTGTAAATATCTAAGCCACGCCCTTCCAGTGTAGTAATTAAAATTGCTACCTTTATTTCACCACTTTTACGTGCACTGCCAGTCGCTTTCAGAAAGAATGTAAATCTCTGTTTCCACCTTTTCCAAGCAGCAGACACACTAGGACCATCAAAATCGAAGGGTGGAGGCGGCTTAAATTTCAACGATTCCATTTTGAGTGAATTTCCACTATTCTGACACCATATTACAAGTGTGACTCGTCAACACGGTTCTTTTAATTCAACTACTGTTTTTATTACTTCACCGAGCGTAACGTAGTTTGCATAATTTGCAAATAACAAACAAATATAATTAGCATATTAACAGAACATATGTGACAATGTTTATGGTTATTAAGTATACACGGGCATCTAATATAGAAATGGATAACATCTATTTCGTTGTTGAAATAACTGTTAGGTCTACACAGCTGTACGTAGGATTAAAATTGGGTGCGAATTTTTATATTTTAAAGGGAATGAAACTGATACGAAGTCTGGGACATTTTAAGGCATTGTATCACATTTAAAGTAGAGTACAGTTGATCAATGTACATCTATATATAAATTTATCTATAAAATTATGCTTAATTCTAAAATAGGGAGACAAAATGCAAAAACTGTTGTACAGATCTACACCTTTGACGGCGACGGGTAAAATTTGCAAAACAAATTTATACTGCAAAGATAATAACGTTCAAATCAAATATAGGCCTATTCAAAAATCATCGGAGTATATAGTAAAATCAGTATATAAGATTAATATGTAAGAAATCGAAAATAAAACAAACAACTAAATAAGGTATTGCTAATACCAATTTGGCCCACCGCGTTTATTTGAATCGCCCCTCCCCCATAAAACATAATTTGAAATATTCAACCTCCACCTCTAATACAGAATAATCGACCCGTCACATATATTCTACTCACAATATTGTAATTATGACACAATTCTATTTGTAGTAGAATTCATTTACTGCTATATCTACAATTTAACAAGCATTTTAATACAATTGTTTACTGTGTTATCACTTCTTGATTATATTAATTACGATGCTGTATTTGGTTATATCTGGGAGAATGCATATTATTTTTACTACAACAACAATGGACTTACAAATTAGATAGGTCCCTGCTACTTCCCCTTAATAATAAACATGGCATTTTAAAATGTTATATTCATCATCTCAATCTAAGGAACTGAGATATAAATTTTATTTTACGAATAGAAGTATTTCAATAATTATATGGCAACCGACCACCGGAGATGGCAAAAACTGACATAGGCCAGAACGTCCTTCTGTGAGGTTTTTAATTGAAATTATGATATACATCGTCTACACTTACTAGAGGATGAGCGACCGAAGCGAGCTCACCCTCTAGTAACATCTTATTCTTATTTAATTCGCCCTAATAATTCGCATTTTTATTGAATAGAATTAAGCCTACAGTAGACTGTAGGCAAATGTATTTGTTCGCAATACACAATAGTATGAATACATTTTGTTTGTAGGGTGTCCACCTGGATGGCACTATAGCTCTCAGTTTTTAAAATGCTACCATCTCACCGTTGAACCTGGTACGTGGAATTCCGGGAGAGATGTATGCCATAATTTTAGTGGGAATTTGGTTGAAATTTCCAGTGCACGCGAAGAATTGTGGATATATAACCAGTTGATTATCGTGAATTCACTAACCGATGCTTGGATTGGATACACTGATTTAGAGAGAGAAGGAACATTTGAGTGGTTGTCAGGAAGCAAGTCGAACTATACAAGTAGGCCTATGGTTATATATATATATATATATATATATATATATATATATATATATATAAATCAATGATGTTGCGTAGCACTGTGTAAATTATATATAAATCATACTGTAAATTATAGAAACAGTGCCCATATTCGGAACATGATCTCATAATCGCGTCGAGCATAGCTCATTGGCGAAAGTTCCGTATTTTTTAGTTGTATGAAAAAATGTCTCTGGCTGGATTCGAACCTGCAACCTCTCGCTTACAGGGCGAGTATCATACCACTAGACCACAGAGCCATGTATGGTATTATCACAGATTATCACCCACCAGATACATTCTCTCATACAACAAACGCCCACACAATCAGTGGAGGCTTAACAAGTCAGAATAAATTCCAACTTTAATTCGCAACGGTTTTTAAATAATATTGTGTATATGTAAATCAATGATGTTGCGTAGCACTGTGTAAATTATATATAAATCATAGAAACAGTGCTCATATTCGGAACATGATCTCATAATCGCGTCGAGCATAGCTCATTGGCGAAAGTTCCGTATTTTTTAGTTGTATGAAAAAATGTCTCTGGCTGGATTCGAACCTGCAACCTCTCGCTTACAGGGCGAGTATCATACCACTAGACCACAGAGCCATGTATGGTATTATCACAGATTTTCACCCACCAGATACATTCTCTCATACAACAAACGCCCTCACAATCAGTGGAGGCTTAACAAGTCAGAATAAATTCCAACTTTAATTCGCAACGGTTTTTAAATAATATTGTGTATATGTAAATCAATGATGTTGCGTAGCACTGTGTAAATTATATATAAATCATACTGTAAATTATAGAAACAGTGCTCATATTCGGAACATGATCTAATAATCGCGTCGAGCATAGCTCATTGGCGAAAGTTCCGTATTTTGTAGTTGTATGAAAAAATGTCTCTGGCTGGATTCGAACCTGCAACCTCTCGCTTACAGGGCGAGTATCATACCACTAGACCACAGAGCCATGTATGGTATTATCACAGATTTTCACCCACCAGATACATTCTCTCATACAACAAACGCCCTCACAATCAGTGATATATATATATATATATATATATATATATATATATATATATATATATATATATATATATATATATATATATATATGTGTGTGTGTGGTGTGTGTGTGTGTGTGTACATTATTATATCCCCGTAATGGAGTTACTGTCACAACCTTCCTAGCCCAAATGCGCCTCGTTTTATTTTAAGCACGGCGATACATGACGATGATGGTGATGGTGAGTTTGATAAACTTGTTCAGTGTTATCACGTCATACTTCAATCGCTTCACGAGCGAACGGAAAAATGCCATTGAACAAGTTCTTAAATTTGGCAGTATGCATGCGCATAATTATATTTTGATGACGTCATAGGGTATCAGTTGACATAGTCGACGTGAAAATCTAAAAGTTCCTGATGATGATGATGGTAATGACGATGACGACGATGATAACGACAACGACGTTGACGACGGCGACGATGACGATGTTGCTTGTTTGTTTTATAGTTTTATTGATCATTTAGATTGGAATTTCAATGAACCAAACAATTGGGACAATAACGAAGATTGCGTGGCTTTGCTTCGAAATGGACAAAGTTGGAATGATTGCAACTGTGAAATTCATTTTGTAGCTATATGTGAAATGTGTAAGTATGTAAGACATATGTTTGTGTCAATAAGGGAGCTTGAGTTTTACAATAATTGTCTATATTTAGTGAAACACTATCGTCACGTACGGATACATCATTATGATGTCTCCATTTGTTTACAAGAACATAACAGATTGATCAATTTTCCATAGATATCGAAAAGCCTGTTTTGACATGTCCGTCGGACAATTTGATACTAACTCATTTCAATAAACCCACGGCCACCGTTGACTATTCAGCCGATATTATTGCAACTGACAACTCGAAAACACTTTTGGAAATCTTTCCGAATCCAACAGATGTATTTCCCGCTATTCTTGCGATTGGAAGGCACCTGTTTGTGTTCAATGTAACCGACTCTTATGATAACAGAGAGAGCTGCAGTTTTACAATAAAAGTTGAAGGTTAGTTAGCTGTATTAACAAAATAAAGGTTTCTAATCTTTTCCTGAATAGGCCCTTATTATTTATTTATTTACATTTATTTTCCCAGGGTGGCCAAAACAGTTAAAAACTGGTTTCTATTGGGACCCTGCACAGTTAATAATGTATTACAATAAAAATATGGAAAAAAAATCAATAATAATACAACAATAAATTCGGATACAATTACAATTTGAGGGCAACGTAGCTCCTCTCATTTTGAACACAGTAAGGTCTTAATTGTACTTAAGGCATTATATCATACAAATTAGATTTAAAAACATTTACAGACGTCTCGGTTCTCAAGTCGATATGCAAATTGTTCCATATATTTGTCCCACTTAGGCCTACACAAAAACCCGTGAGGTAACTTTCCTTTTTCGCAAAAGGGACCTTCAACTTCATAGTTGTTGACTGCCTCGTTTGAGTTTGAAGTAATGGAGTGAATAGGTTTGTCATGCCCGGGGGTGCCAAATTGTTGAGACATTTAAAAACCAGTATGGTCATCATCAGATGACGGGGTAAGAAAATCACACTTTAATATTATTCTAGCTGCTCTTTTCATACACTTGTTAAGCAAAGTATTGTGGGATATGTACCGACCTCCACATACTGTACAGCAGCAGTCCAACGTTGGCCTAACTAAACTTACATAGAGTGTGTTTTGACTTCGTTGGGAGACACAGCTCTGTACTCTGCTTAACATACCCAGTTTAGATGAAACTGTTTTCTTAACATGTTCAACATGTGGCGTCCAACTTAACGTCAACGTGATCGTGCACATGCAATCGCAAAACAATCTAATTTAGAAATAGATTGGAATGCATTAAAACAAGGCCATATAGATGGCTGCAGTCGCGTGCTCATTAGTGTTTACCGACCGACCAACCTACCAACTTACCAAAATAGAGTGCGCAATAACATTTAACGCGCAGTGCGCGCGCAACTGCGCACTCATGGCAATTTTGTAAACGCTTAAAATTGTCTGAAACGTATTTCATCGAAAATAAATTTTGAAAATTTTAAGCGCGCGTACGCATGCGTTACATGCGCTACGCATGTAATTGTATTGCCATATGATGATTTATGCCCTGAAATTTATGAGTACTACATTTTATTTAATTGTGATTCATGGTTGTGAAGATATGATTACAAACGTGATTTCGTTAAATCGTGCGTAGACCGCGTAATTTTTTATTGCACACCGTGAAAACATAACCACACCGATTGAATTGACTTAGCTAGATTAAACTGATATCAAGATAAGGTCAGAAAGCGATAAAACGCATAGTGACACCGGACCGACAGACAGACCGACAGACTGACCGACCGACCGACAAAGTGAACTATATAAAAACTACGGAATAGTGTAACCAACAACATCCGTATAAAGAAACGGGAATATTTCACATCAGCCATTGAAGCTAACAGAAGTGATTCTTCAATGCTGTGGAAGAAACTAAAAGAGGTTCTTCCGAACAAACAAACATCTATCCCAAATTCAATCCTTTCCAAAGATGGAAAGAACATTGACGATCATGTTGGCATTGCTGATACGTTCAATGAATATTTTTCAACAATTGGACATCGCATGGCCGGCAAATAGTGACGACTTAGTACCGGAACCTGATATGGACAACAATGTCCGTAATTTACCACGTTACGAACCACCTCAACCGTGTATACTGCCTAATATCACGGAAGATTTTGTTCGAAAGCAAATAATATCCATGTTTGCCATAGTAAAGCAACAGGTCCAGATGGAGTTTGTGTGAAAATGCTTAAAATAACATCTCCGTATAATGGACCTATCATACAATCGTTAACGCATGTATTGAACCTCTCAATACAATGTGAACGATATCCCGCAGATTAGAAACATGCATTGGTCACACACATTCACAAGGGCTGAGACAAATGCAATAGAAACAACTATAGGCCTTTTTCAATACTACCGATTATATCGAAGATTTTAGAAAGATGGGTGCACTTTGTAATTTATTCGTTTTTGAATGAAAATAGTATAATTCCACGTTGCCAATCTGGACTTAAGCCGTTACATTCAACAGAAACGACATTGCATGATTTGACTAATGCGTGTTTCCATGCTATGGAACGGGGAGAAATGACCGGCACTGTTTTCATTGATCTCAGTAAAGCGTTTGACTCGGTAGATCACGCAATCCTAATAGATAAACTTAAAAATGTACAAATGTCAACTTCTGTAAATAAATGGTTTACATCGTACCTAAGTGATCGAAGTCAATCCATAAATATCGGTGGTAAAATATCAAAACCTCTGCCATTGAACATTGGCGTACCACAGGGATCCATTCTGGGACCACTGTTATTTAGCATTTATACCAGTGATCTGCCACATTGTATCCCTGTAAATTGTAATTTATTTATGTATGCTGATGACTCACGTACAGTTCCTCCAGCGTTAAAGATATTGAAGATAATTTAAACATACCACGGACACAGTTAACAGTTGGGCCATTAGAAACAAACTTACAATAAATTCAAACAAGAGTAAATCCATGCTCATTGGATCCAAAAAGTAAATTTCCAATGTACAATTTAATGTTGCTATTAACAATACTGTAAATGTAAGAGAAACGAATTGTAAATGCCTAGGGGAAATTATTGATGAGACGCATAAGTCGGGTTATTTCAACATCAAGCCAAGGTAAGGAAGTACTTCGGACGCGTTTCGATTTTATAGGTGCATGTTTGTTATTGACACCCATAAATAGGGAGTGCCATAGAGTCAATGCTTCCTCAACCCTATGGTAGTTTAAAACATTTTGCCATGGGGTTTTTAATTGGAACGAATCATAATCTATATCTAAAATCAACAAAACGGCTTTCTTTTTTATTAAGTTTCCAATTTTGGGTACCGTATACCATGTAGTGGTCACTAATAAGCACAGTCAATACACACCACATTCATCTATTAGCTCGGGTTTCGAACTAAAAATAAGATTGATTGTGGTTTTGGTCGAATTAGTTCCTTAGACAATCTCGTTGAATTTGCAGTGTCGCATTAATGTGTATACTAACATTATTCAACTAGTAACCATAATAATCAAAATAATGGTATATCTGCAAAAAACTTGCAAAGAAGCTGATTTAAATGGATTTGTGTAGGTATGGGTATACAGATATATTAAAAAAAAGTAAGGAAGGATAGGGGGTGGGGAACATTTTTTTGGGGATGTTAAAGGTCATTGACCTCATTTTAAAATGCAAAATATGGTATCTTCGCAACAAAATATGGTATATGGTTGAGCTTGGTGTCAAAATGCACACAATTATGCCAGGAATTAAAAAATAATAATTTGAACCGTTATGACCATATCTTGACCCTCAAAAATCAGTTCAAAGGTCAATATACCTATACCTGTTAAGTCAAATATTACATTATAAAGTACATGTCGACTGATTTGTGTAGGTATGGGTATACAGATATACCAAAACAAGTAAGGAAGGATTGGGGGTGAAGAAATTCTTTTTTTTTTTCGTGTTAAAGGTCATTAACCTTGTTTAAAAATGCTAAAAATTGTATCTTCACAACAAAGTAAGACATAAGGTTGATGTTGATGTCAAAATGCACAGAACTATACTAGAAATGAACCACATATAACATTGATCCACTATGACTATATCTTCACTGTTACAAATGAGGTCAAAGGTTACTATACCCATTTTTGTGTTTTCCACATAAATTAGGATAGTCTATCCTGTCCAGAATTGCATTATATTATATATAAAAAAAAAACTCACTAAATTATTTATGACTTCAGGTCTGAGAGAAAGCAAGTGGAAACATGTTTTTTTTTATTAAGGTCATCTAACAGATTGTGTTAAATGATTGATACCTGTATATTTATAATACATACAATTTGCATAAATAATAAAAACATAATGATAATAATGATACACATGCTACTTATTGGTAATCAGTTCCTCTTCATCCCTAGGTTCGTTTGCACTTGAACCATTCGAGCAGTGCCAACATCACACCCCATATGCAGAAACGCATGACAATTCTACCTTAATACAGCTGCATTTAAGTCATTGACACTGCCCATCGCCTTCTTTGCAGTTGCAGCATATTCCTTTTAGAAGAGCATCTGGTGTGATACTACATGTAATCATTTTCGGCCTTAGAATTCCGTTACTATCAAGATCCCATCCTCTTCCAACAGGCTCAAGAATGGATGTGTTCAGATGTTTCCAGACCACAACTTGTAGATGAACCCGAAAAGAGTGCTGCGTAGCTGCATTTTCTGTTGGTGGTAGACTGTCTGGGTCAATTTTATCCTTTGCTGCTTGTTTTTTAAACTTTTCATAACGAGCCTTTTCAAGAAGTGTATTTACGCTTCCATATGTAACCAGCATTGCTATTAACCCTGCTGTTTTGATGGCGTTATCAGTCGACCGCATATTCGTAAATGTAAGTGTAGACAGTATTGGAAAACTTGCATTTTTTTTTTTTTTTTTTTTTATTCAGTATATTACACAGAGGCGCCTTACAAGATGGAACCATCTTAACTTCAAGGCGCCTCAGATTAACAAATACAACATTTTAAAACAACTAACAGAAACATCAATTAAATCTTCCAGAATTAACAAGAAATTGTTGTACATAATAAAATAATAAAGCATTTTCACAATTCGAAAGAAGATCGGAACCAAAAATAAAAATTTCACTTAAAAATGTAAAATTAAATGTTAAAGAAAAATCCTTAGCTAAGATATCCTCAATAATTGAGTTAGCGCTTACAAGTAGAATATCTCTTTGTGTATTATAATTAGGGCAGTAACATAAGAAATGAAGCGGATTCTCAACATTAAAGCCACAAGTACAATTTGGATTGTCCCGAAGTCCATGTAAGAATAAATGTGAATTGAGACAGCTGAAACCAAGTCGGATTCTAGTGTGAATTTGGTTAATCTTCTTATCACCTGTATCATAATAAGAACGTTTTTTTTGTTTCAAACAAATTGGATTTCAGTAGCAATTTTTTAAACTCAACAAGAAATGAGGAATTTTTTATTTCATTATTTAACTCATTCCAATGTGTTATAATAGATGGGACAAAAGATAAACGATATGATGTGGTCTTACAAAATGGAATTATTATATTTCGGATGTTACGCAAGTTATAAACTTCAATATTGTCAGAAAAATTAAATAAGGAGTAAAGATACACTGGTGTTAACTTATGAATAATTTAAAAAAAACAGTATTAGGTTAAGAAATTGTCTACGTTTTTCCAATGATAACCAGCCTAATTCTTGTCTTAATGCATTATGACTTGTATGTTTCCACGCACCAGTACATATTCTACCTGCAGAAATCTGGATATTTTCTAGTTCATCACATAATTTATCTGGAATATTACACCAAACAGGAGCTGCATATTCCATTAATGGTCTAACGTGTGATATGTAAATGTGACAGAGAGCCTGTCGAGGTAGAATATGTTTGACACGACGTAGCATATTTAAAGATAAAGACGCTTTGTTAATTACAGATTGGATATGGGAATCCCACTTGAGTTTTGCATTAAGCATTACACCAAGATGCCTATGATCATTTGCATTTATATATTGCACATTTGATGTGGCCATAAATTCAAGAAACTGTGTCGTTTCCTGACCAACCATACTTAAACAGAAACTCTTCTTTGTCACCGATATCTTTTTTAGATATATCAAGAGACCATCAGCATCTGATTGTAGAAATAGATTAAAACAGTTGCCAGGCCGATGATAACATAGTAACACTATACTAGTACAGTTATCCGTGTATTGTGCTACTATGACAACTAGGGTGTAAAAATCACAGTAGTCTTCGATGGCTATGGGAATAAACCTTCAACAAAATACCACGAACATAAACGTCGGATGACAGGGAAAAAAGTTTCACAGACACTACGAATAACACCAGAATTGATCATTTCTTGCGACAGGGAGGTCTTTCTAGTAAATGAAAAGAACAAATCTTCACTAATCAAGATGATAACTACTGAGCTTATGAATTACATTTTATTTTATTTTCAGATAGCAATTGCATTTTATAACACTTTTGTTAACATTTTATTATTGCATATTTTTTTATGTATTTTTCTAAATTTGTTAATGTCGGTTTTATTGTATCGTCCTAGTTGACAGGGGCTGGTCAAGCACATCACAAGATGACAGTTTTATTACTTTTGCTTTTCCGCTACTCCCCTGTTATACTTTATATTTTTTTGTTATGTAGAAATATTGAAAATAACAATAAAAAATAAATATTACAATATCTGTGTGCATCAAGCAGAAGATGACGGAGATGCTGTTGACCTCTATGATATATCTAAAATGGGTGAGAAGGAAGAGTTTCTGTTTAAGTATGGTTGGTCAGTAAAAGACACGGTTTCTTGCATTTATGGCCACACCAATTAATGTGCAATCTATAAATGCAAGTTTCCCAATACTGTCTACACTACATTTACGAATATGCGGTCGACTGATAACGCCACCCAAAGAGCAGGGTTAATAGCAAGGCAGGTTACATATGGAAACCAACATACACTTCTTGAAAAGACTCGTTATGAAAAGTTTCAAAAACAAGCAGCAATTAAAGGGTAAAATTGACCCATACCGTCTACCACCAACAGAAAATGCAGCTACACAGCACTCTTTTCGGGTTCATGTACAAGTTGTATTCTGAACAAATCCGTTCTTGAGCCTGTTGGAAGAGAATAGGATCTGGATAGTAACGGACATCTAAGGTGGAAAATGATTACATGGAGATCACACCAGATGGTCTTCTAAAAGGAATATGCTGCAACTGCAAAGAAGGCGATAGGCAGAGTCAATGACTTAAATGCAGCTGTATTAAGGTAGGATTATCATGCGTTTCTGCATATGGGGTGTGATGTTGACACTGCTCGAATGGTTCAAGTGCAAACGAACCTAGTGATGAAGAGGAACTGATTACCAATAAGTAGCATGTGTATCATTATTATCATTATGTTTTTATTATTTATGCAAATTGTATGTATTATAAATATACAGGTATCAATCATTTAACACAATCTGTTAGATGACCTTTAATAAAAAAAAAACATGTTTCCACTTGTTTTCTCTCAGACCTGAAGTCATAAATAATTTAGTGAGTGTTTTTTTTTTATATATAATATAATGCAATTCTGGACAGGATAGACTATCCTAATTTATGTGGAAAACACAAAATGGGTATATTAACCTTTGACCTCATTTGTAACAGTGAAGATATAGTCATAGTGGAGCAATATTTGTGGTTCATTTCTAATCTGTGCATTTTGACACCAAGATCAACCTTATATCATACTTTGTTGCAAAGATTTTTAGGTCAATGACCTTTAACACAAAAAAAAAGAATTTTCCTTCCTTACTTTCTTTTTGGTATATCTGTATACCCATAACTACACAAATCAGATGACATGCACTTTATAATGTAATATTTGACTTGATAGTGTATTTATAAGTATGTGTTAACCCCAAAAAATGGGTATGTTGACCTTTGACCTGATTTTTTAGGGTCAAGATATGATCATATGGGTCCAATTTAATTTTATTTAATTCCTGGCATAAGTGTGTGCATTTCGACACCAAGCTCAACCATATACCATATTTTGTTGCGAAGATACAATTTTAGTATTATAAAATGAGGTCAATGACCTTTAACACCCCCCAAACATTTTTCCCACCCCCTATTCTTCCTTAATTTTTTTTTTGGTATATCTGTATATCCATACCTTACCATATAGATGTTTGTGTTGCTTGAGTGTAATGGTCTACAAAAAAAAACTGAAGGAAGTCTTAAATCATAGCTGTTATGATGCAATGATTCGTCGATGAATCTCATATTCTTAACAATAAGTTATTCATTACTAAATCTAACAGCTTTAAAACTATTCCAAAAACTTAGGCCTAAACCCACAAAAGTTCTACTAACTGTTGTAAGCCACATTTCAATCTGAAAAATGCTTTTCTCAGCCTATGTTTTTAGAATTTTCCTTGTTTACTCCCAGCCTGGTAGATTTTTAGCTGTGTTAATAAACTAACTATGCTGATTTATATAATTATTTTCATTTTAATAAGCTTATCATTATTGTTTTTTTTTTTTTGCTTCGATTTGGAATCTTCAGAAACAGAAATGGTAGGATGATTACAGTTTATTTTTTTACAACATACTATTTTTACTTAATGATATTTTATTTTCATTCCCTTCTCTTTTAACAAATTTAGAGTACTTTTCGTAAATAGTTCGTATTTATGAACACAATAGGTAACAATTAAAACAAATAATTCCAATCTATGCATGATCGTTAGAGAATAAGAATAATTCCGTTAGTAGATTTAGTTTTAGTTGTAAAGTGTAACATACTTAATTCTTTTTTTAGACAATGGAATTATTCATAACTGAATTCCATGAGTTTGAACAAGGAGTTTTATCCGAAATATCAAACTTACAAGCAATGGAGCGGACAGTTTATGAGGAAGAAACATATGGCAAGTTCTTATTTATTTGAGATTCAAATTTGAGCTTCCTAAAAAGTATATATTCAAATCAAAACTAAATAAATATTCAATCAGGTTTTTGGAAGTGTCTTGTAGTGTTGTTAGAAAAGACATGATGATATATTTATGGTTTTTTTTGTAGCTGGATTAGTAGTGATTGAGAGCAAGATATCCGTTAATAGCAGTCTGGAACATGACGATAATCAGCTGGATTTTGATCTGAAAATTATAGCTGAAAATACAGGTTTGATTAGACCCTTCACTTGCTATCTATTTATGTTTATTGGAGATTTTTCCCAAATATGGAGATCGTGCCATTCTTACAATTACAATATTTTAATATGATAGGACTATGAATAGCATAGTAATTCGAATTGAATTTAGCCAAAAGCCAATTGCAATGATGTTGCTAATTAGATGAAACTCATTTTTTTTTTCTCTATTAAATTTATTTCTATGTGTTATTTGTTATTACTTTATATTACAAATGACACTTCATACATTCATTCTTCTTGTATTTTGGTAGTAATAAATAATCATACGACTTATAGCACTTCTTGACCAAATTCTGAAAAAGATAAAACATATTCATTCTTCTTTTCTCTATATTTTATATTATATGTTCTTTTTATGACTAAATATAGATTCGATATTTTATTTTGGTAAATATTATTTGTAATTTTAATTAATTTTTCTTCAAGGTGATATGCTAATTATAGCATCTTACAGTAACAACACAATGGGCGAGAATGAATCTGTTAATGAAAATGTTGATATTTCTAATTTGTAAGTTATTTCTTTATATAAAGTGTTATTAAATATGTGGATTTTATAAAATGATTCTTTTCTTTATTTTTTTTTTATTAAAAACAAGTCAATTGGCAGCAAATCTGCTGAATTGCATGGTAAGGTAATATACATTCAAAAGACAAATAAAGTAATAGTCATCATTTGATGAAATGAGAATATTTCTTTTTTACTTTACTCTTTAAAACAAATCCTATATCTTACTTTTCTGCATTACTTTCCATCAGATCTAATGCAAACATTGCATTTAGATATTTCAACGGAATGGTATTTTCCTCTATTGTTTACGATTTCAATGACCAAATGCATTTGGATGCAAAAATAGAATTCACCATGACCATGCAAGTTGTAAGTACAACTTAGAATTTCTTACATTATACTATTAGTGATTACTTAAATTTTATACTGGGCAACCTATTCAGTCAAAGACTGGTCTCCCAGAGAGGGTCCAATTATGATCAGTGGCTGTATGTGTACTAGTACACCGGGGTAACCTCCTACTGTTCTCAAAAGATGTACTAAGTTATTATCTTCTTATATATCTTCTTTTAGAGTTCCTCGGTGACTAATAAGGAAGAATGGGAGATGTTTTGCGTGTTCTACGATGAAACACGAAGGTAAGTTTATGCAGTGTATATGCAGTTAACTGTTACAGTATATTTTCACAATATTCTGGTGTAATTCCGTACACAGTTTTGTGTTCCTGACAATGTCTTACTGCGTGTTCAATTAATCTCTATTTTCTAGAATCAAACACATGAAAATGTTCTATTCTTCAGTGCTTATAAAATGTTTTTTTCCTAAACATTTTTTTTTTCGTCACTCACCAATGCTGGTATTGTTCTTGTACAGTACTTGGAGTGATGCCGGTATGGTCACTACGTCGTATTCTCAGGACAAAGTTTCGTGCTATTCTGAACATCTAACGAGTTTTAGCGTGTTAATGAAAGTTACAACAGAAAATGTAAGCTACCAAAATAATGGAAACTGTTTGTGGCGATTTTTTATTTTTCGAGTGCTTCCGTCCAAATAATATTTAACTCAATGAGTGTGTATCACACATTTTTAACAACCATACGATTGCAAAGATTACATATTTGCAAAAAGTAAAATAATACGCGACAAGTTTGCTTTAAAATGTATCTAATAATCTTACAATGTTGTAGTTTATTCAAATTTAATTTAATAGCTTAATAATAAAATATTTTTCCATAAAGGTTTCTTATGAAAACAATGAAACGCTAAGCTTAATGTCAACAGTGTGTGTATCACTATCAATTATTTCTTTGGTGATAACACTCATCATTTACTTCTCGTTTTCGTAAGTTTCAATTTTATTATATTTTTAATGTGTAAGGCATATTTTAACAACGTAGTATATTCGTAAACGAACATAATAATTTGACATTTAATTCTTAGAGAGTTGTGGAAATCTGTGCGCAATTCAATTCATAAGAACTTGGTGATTAATATGATTATAATGCAATCTCTGTTCTTGTTTGGAATAGACAAAACAGAAAATGAGGTAACTTTTTTTCTTTATTCGTTTAAATTATACAAAATTATTACTTTACTTTTTATTCCTCAAAAATGGTAATTTGTGAAATCGGACTGGGTATGCGTGCACATAAAAGCACATCTAGAAGAAGAGAGTCTATGAAAAAATCTGCTGATAATAATACAATAGGCACTTCAGCCCCCATGAACGTCTATGCACATTACATAAATTAACGACGTAACCAAATAGAGCATTTCAGATGTTTACAAAAAGTATTGATAATATTCAGTGTTTCTTAATTAATTAAATGAAATATCAATAAAAGCATAATTTATTGAAGGAAAAACAATAATTAAAACTGTCAATGAGTCAAGCGGTGTGTCTTGTAAGAATGTTTAAATAAAACTTTTCATTTAAACTAAACCAACATGTTTCATTTTAATATCGTTTTTCAGATTGTTTGTAAATGCATAAGTATTCTTCTTCATTTCACATCACTTAATACATTCACTTGGATGTGCGCAGAAGCAGTGTACTTACAGTCTAAGCTTTCTATGTCAAGTAACGCCAACTTCTACCTACTTAGGTATTATTTCATATTCTGTTATGGAGTTTCCTTCGTGATCGTTGCGATTTCTGTTGGATCATTTGCTTCTAAGTTTAATGTCAATAACCTGTAAGTTTTAGTTTTATATAATGGTTTATGTTTACTTAATTAGGTAGTGATGACCAATGCATCACTGAAGTTCTTAGTGTAGTGTTATTTTAAATGTTCTTTTTTAAATTGTTTTTCTAGATGTTGGCTCAGTCCAGAAACAGGCATGATATGGACGTTTGTAGCACCCGCAGCATGTATTGCTTTGGTAAGACCAATTAACATGACAGTTAAATGTATGTATGCATAAATGGCGAGGGAGAAAGATCACTGGAGACAAAACATAATTTGTTGAGATCATACCGTCTTTCGAATAAGATTTTAACCTGTTTTCTTTGGTCATGCGAAATAAACCAAACACCGCACCATTACTGCGTAATTATTTCGTGGTCAATACCAAAAACAAATAGGCCTATACACTAATGTTGCTTTTATTATGAAATCCAAACCTCATATTCAAAATCAACTGTACAATTTTTTTTCAGATTAATACAGCTATTTTGATCTACGTTGTCTTGACAATCTACAAAAGATCTGGAAACATGGTAGGAAAATCAACAGGAGAGAAAACTACATTTAAACAGCTGAGGTTAGAAATAATTTTGAAATTACAATGTCCTTTAAATTATCAACTTTTTAGAATATTGTTGGTTAGATATACGTTAGAAATCCAATTAATTACAAGTCTTATTAAAATGTACAGGAAAGCAGCCAAAGGAACTGCAATGCTTCTACCTCTAATGGGTACCACGTGGCTCATTGGACCATTAGCTGTCAGTTCTGATACAACATTTGTTGATTACATATTCAACGTGTTGAACGGATGCCAAGGCTTATTTATATTCGTCATCTACTGTCTACTTGATAACGAGGTATTATCATCATTATTGCTGTTTAGACCTGCAGTAAGATTAAAACGTACTGTCATACAACAGGCTAAATAGGTGGCGCATGACAAACAAATATAACAACCTAATTCGATGTACGATAACATGCACTGAACCTGTATATATAATAATATTGGTATGTTTTGTCGTTTTATAGACAAACGAATGTTTTAAGAAGAGGTTTAAGAAGAACCGAATTACTACGTCAACGGTGACAACACAAATTACTTGATAACTTGAAAGCGTTTGCTGAATTTTCCAATGCTAATGCACTGTTCGCAAAATCTGTCCCATATGCTTAATTGGATTGAAATAACAATAATTATTCACCTACACATTTTATTGTAGTTTATAGATTCGCTCTGAAATATGTATATTGTAGCCTAGTATGGAAGCCCGTTCGGGCCACAAGTTAACTATATTTTAAAAGCTGTTATCTGGCGGCCGCCACTTAATTATCTGGCGGCCGCCACTTAATTATCTGGCAGCCGCCACTTAATTATCTGGCGGCCGCCACTTAATTATCTGGCGGCCGCCACTTAATTATTAGTACATGTCCCGTTACGTGACATGTACGTGCATTGGGTCCGGGGCGATGTTGCATATGGAGCGCCATCGCTGCCTCCGGCAGCAAACTTTAATTCTATTCGGCTCTTTTACCATTACGTTCGGCTCTTTTAGCATTCGGCGCATTTCTATTCGGCCCATTTACCATTATGTTCGGCTCTTTCAGCATTCGGCGCATTTCTATTTGGCCCATTTACCATTACGTTCGGCTCTTTCAGCATTCGGCTCTTTTTTATTCGGCCCATTTACCATTACGTTTGGCTCTTTATGATTCGGCCCTTTTTTATTCGGATCTTTCTGCATTACGTTGGGCTCTTTTAAAATTGGCATTTTTTTATATGGCGCAATTAAAATCTAACCTTTGACATGGGGTCAAATGGAAGAAAATCAACGACTGGAAATGGGTCTATGAAAAGTTTACAAACATTTTATCATCATGGCGCCAACCATGAGTAGCCAACCGATTAAAGATGTGTTGAATAACCTAAAATTAATTCATCTTTTAACAAACTTTGAGAGAGAAAGGGTAAATTATTATTATTATGTTAGGCTGACACTAGGCTAGGCCTAGCTAACCTAGGCCATAAATCAAACCTTTTCTTTCTCAAAATGGTCAATAAGGTGGGACAATTGCAAGTTCTCTAACACATTAATCATGTCAATAAAATGATTAGTCATATTGAAATAGCCTTCAAATTCATTTAATTCAACCAACCAAACACTCTACCATGCTGCATCTATATGTTTTGTAAACTTTTCATAAACTCATTTCCAGCCGTTGATTCTTCCCATTGACCCCCATGTAAAAGGTGAGAATTTAATTGCGCCGTATAAAAAAGGGCCAAATCAAAAAGAGCCGAACGTAATGGTAAATGGGCCTAATAAAAAAGAGCCGAATGCTGAAAGAGCCGAATGTATTATGGTAAATGGGCCGAATAAAAAAGAGCCGAATGCTGAAAGAGCCGATCGTAATGGTAAATGGGCCAAATAGAAATGCGCCGAATACTGAAAGAGCCGAACGTAATGGTAAATGGGCCGAATAGAAATGCGCCGAATGCTAAAAGAGCCGAATAGAATTAAAGTTTGCTGCCGGAGGAAGCGATGGCGTTCCATATGCAACATCGCCTCTGATCCAATGCACGTATATGTCACGTGACGGGTTATCTGGCGGCGTCACTTAATTATCTGGCGGCCGCCACTTAATTATCTGCGGCCACCAGATAATTAAGTGGCGCCGCCAGATAACAGCTTTTAAAATATAGTTAACTTGTGGCTCGAACGGGCTTCCGTACCTAGCCAACGCCCCCGATATCTCTATGAGCCAATTTACACAAACGAACATTAACGGTAAGCGGCTGAAAACGCATAAAAATCTATTTTATTTATTATGACCATTTACACAGAACGCGGAGGCGGACGGGCGGTTGAGAGGAAATCCGATCAGGATAGAAACGATGTTGTGAAAATACAGTGCGGTAATTGTAGACTTTGGCCAATTAACGAAATGATCGTCAGCTATCAACAACTTTTTTCGTGAGTCCATCGAGTCCTAGTGAGTGAGCCTCGAACCCCTGCCGATGTTATGGCTACGTAATTACGGTTCCATTGTCTTAACCGCTCGGCCACTCACTCACTCTAATTAGACAATGCCTCAACATAGTTAATACTCTAGGATAGCCCTAATATTACATATATAGATTGAGGTAAAACATTATCTTACCTAAACAACCTTTCAATTTCTTGTTCCCTTAAATTTTCGCGTGCATATTGGTCAAATATTTCACTTAAATTACGATCCGTCATTTTGCTGCGAACACCAAAATGATCCTACTTTGGGTTTTGTCTGGGCGCAACAAATATATTTAACTTTTCTGAACGTTGGTGGCGTTCTACAAACCCTTATTGCGCATGTCTACTAAAATAATTCTCAACATGTGATGAACAACCTCGACTCGACCGGTAGCGATGTGTGTTTAAAACTCGACCGGTAGCGCGATGTGTAAATCTCGACTATTAGTGATGTGTATAGTTTGTCATTAACTACTAGTGCTATGTGGTAAACTCGACCGATAGGTATGTGTCTAGTCGATCTCGACTAGTAGGGATTTGTAAACTCAACAGCTAGGGATTGGCATTTGAAATCGTTTTGTCCGTCCTGGCGTGCCATACACTAGTCTCCAGGCCTACAAGCACACCTACTTTCCACAACACTGATTGCGAATTCCGCGGGCTGTGTGAATGTGACAAGCTACGCGGTTTTCCGTTTACCTTTACCGCTCGTCGGTGTAAATTGACCTTGACGCACTTATATTGGCACTCTGCTAAAAAATGCACCGAATGACATCATATCTCACTCGTTAGAATGTTAACATTACAACACATTTGGTAAATCTACTTTTAAAATGTCAATGTGGTCTATTTACGGTCAATGTTTTTATTATGTTTAATGGCAAAATAATCAGTACAAGTAGAACTATTACAACTAATGTGTAATAGGTTAATCTTCCTAATAATTATGAAAATAAAATTTGGAATTTGAAAATAAAATTTAATGACAAAAAGATCGACGTTTCTGAACCATTCTCAAAAACAAATGAGTAAAATGTACAACTACGCAAAATACAAAGCATCAAATGGTGACAGGAAATACCTTAAACAATTAGTTTAGTCAAAGACATTACATTTGGCTTTGATTGATTTTTGTTTGTTAAGAGACGGTTTAAACTCTTTCATCCAAAGCATTTCATTAATTAAGCAATCCAATTTTGATTTGCACCTAGACAATACTTTGAAATAATAATCAAAAGGTATCATAGTAGGTTATCTAAGAAATTGGCATGATATAAGTACTGTTATAGCGCTCTATACAATATTTGCTTGTAACAACTTTCAAGTATAAACTTGTTATGTTTTTGAGCTCCGGAGATCAAATGGTTTATTTATGGCTGAGACGCGATCAGTTTCACGCCCCTTTACAGTACATAGTACAGTACTGTTGGTATTTGTCGCAGCTAGACTTAAGATCATAGGACTGTTCCTATCTAGGAAAGTCGAGCTCAGTGTCCTGTTGTTAGATTGCCTTGCTTTGATTACCTTGTATCATGATCATAAACTTCGTGTTAAACATTAAACAAAAATACAGAGAGAATAAAAATGAATACTGCACTGTACATTTTCATTACATACATACATATTATTTTGTTCTATAATAATACAACGCAGCACATAACAACTTAAAAACAAAACAAACACATTATTATAAGATAAGTTATAAAATGAAATCTAATTTATGTTTCCATTTTTGTTTTAGTGGCTTTGAATTTGAATTTTTCATTTAGGGATGAAATCATTAGTATTATATAAGTAAAATAGTATAAGATTAATTGCTATGCAGAGTTTATCAATACACAATTTGTAAACAACTTTTGCATAGATAATGATCAGCATTGTGATTTGGATACAATAGATTGTCTTACCAACTTTGAATGTGAACCCTTTGTGATGCCTGAGGTATTTTATGCCCTCTCACAGTTAAATGTATCCAAATTACCAGGACCTGATTGTTTGCTTCCAATATTCTTAAAGTCATGTAACACACAATTGTCTAATGTTTTATGTACATTCTTTAATTTAACTTTACAAAAAGGTATTTTACCAAAACAATGGAAGGATGCAAATGTTGTACCTATTTTCAAAAGAAATGGAAACCCCAAAGACGAAATGAAAAGCTATCGTCCAGTGTCCTTAACTCCCATAATTTGTAAGATTATTGAGAAATTGCTTTTGTTATCGCTTAAGGGAATATCTAGAATATAATAATATCCTTTCAGAAAATCAGTTTGGGTTTAGACAAATGTATAGTACTGAACTTTTACTTTCAAAGGTTTTTCATTCATGGGCACAGAGCTTAGAACTTAAAGGTTGTAAAAATATTGATATTATTTTTCTTGATTTTTCGTCTGCATTTGATAAGGTGTCTCATAAAAGATTAATTAAGAAACTTAATAACTGTGGCATTGGTGGAAACACTAATGCATGGATTACAGATTGTCTTTCAAATAGACGCCAAAGGGTTATTTACAGAGGAGAAAAGTCAGAGTGGGTAAATGTTACTTCAGGGGTACCACAAGGGTCAGTTTTGGGCCCTCTTTTATTTTTGATTTATGTAAGTGATATTGTAAATAATATTTCTTCTTCACTTTTTCAATTTGCTGATGATCACACATTATCACGTCCTATTTATAACAATAATGATTGTAAATTGCTTCAAAAGGATTTAGATTTAATTGCTAAATGGGCAAATGTAAACAAACTTCCCTTAAATCCTGTCAAATGCGCCGTAATGCATGTTACAAGATGTAAAGAGATAGTTAACTGGGATTATACCATAGAATCAGACAATATTCCTAAAGTTACAGAATTCAAATTTCTAGGTGTTTATGTAAATAGTTCGTTGTCTTGTCATACACAAGTTAATTATATATGTTGTAAAGCAAGCAGATTGCTTGGTTTCATTTCAAAATGTAGTAAAAATATGTCCTGGTTAGCTATGTTGAACTTATACAAAGCTCTATTACTTCCAGTGGTTACCTACTGTTGTTCAATGTGGGCACCATTTGAGAAATCATATATTAATAGAATAGAAAGTATACAAAGGAAAGCAACAAGGATAATAATGTTTAGAAAGGAAGGTTCCTGGGACACATCTTATTTTCATAGGTTGAAATTGCTTGAATTATTATCTATTGATGACTTGTTTAAATTACATAGACTTTCATTAGGATTTAAGGTGTTGAAAGGTTACTGTCCCCATTCTTTCAATGAGTATATTAAAACTAGTAAAAGATGTCGGGGTAGGCTTTTACGTTGGAATTCGAAAGGCAATACTTTTCATAATTCTGTATTTGTTTCCTTTCCTAGACTATGGGAGCAAATACCAAATGACATAAAAGATTCACAAACAATTTCAATATTTAAGGCTGCTCTAACAAAACACTATATTTCATGTTATGTATAATTTATTTGTATTTTTCTTGTATATGGTTTTATCTTTAACTGATTGTATTGTATGGAGTGAGTGCAGAATCTGTTTGGGCTTTAGCCTATTCTCATTCCTGGTTATTTTTACATTCATGACCGAATAAATATTATTATTATAACTAAAACAGGTGAATGGGATACACTGTGTGTATTTTTAGAGGAATAAAACTATGATGTAAGTTAGCCATGTGTTTATTGGCTAAAACAGTCGGTTACATTCTTTACAAGACGTGAGATAGTTGCATGTTTAAACTTCGAGAAATATATAGGTTTTAGTTGTCTAATAAATAATGGGTCGCTTCGGGAATAACATGCCCAGTGTTTAGTTTAAATATAAACTTTTGCAATAAAGTGTCTAAGTCTAAGTTTCTAAGTCTAAAATTCGTCTAAGTCTGTTTACAGGAAATACTAATCAGTCAAATTCAATTTTCACCTTCTACCTACAAGAAAAAACTTCATTAAAAACATTCTTTTAAAATAACATATAATATTAAACTTCTTGTCTGGGGCATAAACTGAACAGCTTCAGCTTGGTTCTTACCAGGACGCTATAAAGTATTTACATGTATCGCATGCACAAAAATTGACTTCTTTGATGATTCGTCTATTGTGCTTGATTACATAATAGAGGAAAATAAAATTTTTCCTCGATTACATTAACTTGTGATGTGGAAACCAGCCTTTATAAATATTTATGTGTATTACAGTAGCTTCATTAATTAATGTTCAAGGTCATTATAAGGTTAAACTGTTTACGCAACGTCTATAGGGTGACATGTGTTGTTTTTTTTATGAATGGAATATATTGTATAGCCTATGTAGCATTTTACATATTGATTATTATTTCATGTTTTCTTATTAGGAAATATGATACCCTCCTTCCAGGCCTCATTATTCAACGATGTTGGCTTTTTATGCACCAAAAACAACGCAATTATAAATGGTTTATTATTGTGTAAACCAACAAATGTCATGCAGCCAACATTGAATGATTAATTTCACTGTTGTATACTAGCAAGTCATCCACATTAATCAGTAAAAGTGTCACCTTTTCACTAGGCGATTTTGTTTGCGCGAATCAAAAGCGCCAGCTTATACGCATGCGTGTTCGTGTTACCATCTTCTAATTCTCTCCCTACGTATAATAATGACGCTTTTGATTCGCTTGAAAAAATTCGCCCTAGTGGCTTTAATGTTTCTTGACAGAATAAAAGAAGATTGTAGTCCAAGATGATGATACGAACCTCCACACATATCCCTTACTTAGGTACAGCTCGAAGCAATGTTTTTGGATCAGTTGGTAGATCTGGATGCTTATTGGTACAGGTTTTAATAATATGTAATAAGTCACCAAGTGCTGGAAGTGGCACACTAAAATCCACAGCCCAGGCGGCTAAATCAGCTTGAAATGTTCGTGGTTCACCATGCAAGTTACTAGTATTATCTAAAAAATCATTTAAATCATTATGATCAGAAAATTAATCAACATCAGTTTGGCAATTAGAGTGCTAGCCATTACCGTACATGTACCGGCTGTATACACATATTGCAATATTTTCATTACCTGCATTAACTGACTCGTGACTTGTTTGGTCAATTGTTGGTTTCTCTGCGGTACTATTTTTCTGTACTTCACATCTAGAAAGGTGCATATTTGTCTGCTGTTCATTATCTTTGTTATCTAAATAATTTCGAACCTGTTGTGCATTATTTTTTCCACTCTTTGTACTCCTGTGCATTTTGTTTGTTTGAAGCAAAACTAAATAAAAAGAAGAAAAAAGTAAAATTTACCTTACAAAATAATCAACCCATTCCTCATGACCACGATGATCAGTAGTTTTGGGTAATTTAATCGGAAGATTAAGTAAATAACTTTAACCTTGATAAAAAAAATATCTGAATGACCATTGGTTCACACAACAAATTTATGTTAGTTGTTACTAATAACTTCCATTATTTATCTATGTAGGCTTAGGAAATGTAAAGTAAAAATACTTAGGCTTAGTTTGAAATCTTCTGCGCAATTTGAATTGATTATTGTGATTCAAATTGCGCGTAATAATAATGTAACCAATCACAAGCGACGAATAATTTGAACTGTCACTTTTGATTGATTGAAATAATCAGAGAAGAGCAATCAGCACGCGTGAGCTACCGTACAAAAAATCAAAATACAATATAAAACTACTTTAAAACAAATCATAACTAAATCTGGACCAATGACTGGTTCCCGGCCTACCGCCTTGTAACATGATCGAGTTCCAACAACAATACAAATGTTTTAGTGCGCGCCTATACATATGATATAATAATGTAGACGTAGCTGCCTAACGCCTAGTATATCCAAATCTCTCTAAATAATTAGGTCAGTACAGTACTGTATTAACAAAATAAAGGAAGATCATCATTCAAATAAATGATAGAAATGATCTAATAATTTTTATAGCGTTATGTATTTTTTAAATGCTAACCTAAAAACGTTATCTGAATGTTTCTTTTTACGTTATAGAAATCTAATAAAATAACGGTTATTAGTGAACCTAACATTAACCAAACAGTAACGTTAAAAAACCGTTATGTGTTTGCTGTGCTGCCACAATGGAACAATATGCCTAGGTATGTTAAACAAAGAAATCACGTCAACTCAGGGTGTAGACGGAATTGTAAGACAAAGGCGACCTATACAAATGCAAATCATTCATGTATACTTTTTATAAATTTTGTTTAGTTTAGATTTCGATATGCTGTTATATAATTATAATATTCTAATACATAGAATAGCAAAAATTACAATAACTAGAGGATGACGATGGTTCTCAGAATGATAATGACTCGGGTAAAAAGGTTTTAGAAGGACGTTCTCCTTGTACGTTTTCTGTTGGTTACCATTATTGCAAATGCTTAACATTCGTACAACTAAACCTACTCTGTTTCACAGTGTCTTAGATCATAATTAACATTTTAAAGTATAGTGTTTTTTGTTTGGTAGGGTAAAAAAACCCTAATTTATATATAGATACATAGGATTGCAAAATAAACAAACTAAATAAATCTCATACAGTAATTTTTTTTTTATTCTCATTTTAGGTAAATTGCCAAGGATAACCACAAGTGAATTCATTCACTATCCTTCTCAAAGGCGGCAATCCCATTCACAAGACAAACAAACAAGATGCTCTACATAAACAAGACTTATTATTAAGTCTTTGGGAGTGGAGTTGTAAATTGTCATGAGAAAAAACCCCTGACATATGACTGGACTTGAAACTACAGTAGAACCCTTAGATTGGTAGCCAAGCATCATAACCACCAAGCCACAGCTCAACATACTATATGTGACATTGTTTTGGTATGCAATTGCAACCCAGGTTTAGCCTCCCTCAATTTGGAAGCAAAATAAAAATACATACAGAATTTAAGATGGAATTTTAAATGTTGCTGTAATGAAAGGTCAGCAATCTGAAACACTCTTGTTCGATACAATAAAAAAAGAAACTAAAATATAAAAAGAAATATATATAAAAAGAAATCGGTACTTAATTTAAAATCCTAAAATGTGCCAGTTTAGCAGTTCGCTTGAGTTAAAAACAAAATTAGATTGCGGATGTGCTTCCACAGCTGTCTTCAGGAAATACAGACAGAGGTATATCTAGACTACTAAAAAACAATATACTATCAGTATTTAAACACTCACCTTAAATAGAGAGTCAATATCCTTAGAAATATACTAAAACTAGATCAGCGTTAACGTGTTAAAAATTTAAAAAGCATACATAAACGTATATAAATTTGGAGTGACCAGCACGTCCGATGGCAAAAGGCAAAACAAAATAAATGATAGCCAAATTATCTAAGCAATGATTTACCCCTATTGGTCCATTCTTGTTAACAGGCAAAAGAGAGAGGGGTAAACAGACCGATTGGTCAATTTTCAAATTAGGACTTCCCAATTAATTATTTAAACAAATGGAAAGATTAAAACATAATCTTAACAAGATGAATAAAATACAGGATGTTCTGGGAAAGCAGTAATGCAAGCAGTACATTGGTAAACAATAGCCACCCACTGCACCCAGCTGCAACATATTAGTAAACATATCTAAAACATGACAAAGGTTACAATTATTTCTACAGCAGTAGCATTTTACTAGGCAAAATATTATACACGTCACGTAGAATCGTCCCCAGCAGCAGAACACTGTACATGACATGTCTAATCTAACTTAGATATAATAATTATATTAAGACGTGACTTGCGTCTAGGAAAGTGGTAATTTAGAAACAATTTAGTGATTATTATTAACAACTAAACATAATAAATGTATAATGAAATTTGTAATAACCAGTATAATAAACATTACAATTTTTTTTTTTTTTTTTTGGCCTATTTAATTTTAGTGCGTCGGGCTCTTATCAGTTGATCTCAATCTGCTCCCTAACACAGTGGTGTTTAATTAACCATGTTGGGTCGTTCCACTTTAACAAAAGCTTTTAATAAAAGAAAACAAAACAATACAATAGGTACAAAAGAACAATTTTAGAGTGCTAAGAACTATTTATTAGGAGAGTACTCCCATTAAAATAACTATGGTACATTAACAATAAGTATTGTGTAGAAAAAAAAGCCCAAAAGGGCGGAGGCTGATACAGAAGATAATAATAGAATATCATACTGAACTACGCCCGATAGGTAATCTGTTCCATAGGCATAGTGCGTACACTTAATCTGTTTAATATATTATATTTAAATTATTTCTATTTTTGTAGCAATCTTCAAATATTTCACAAACAAATAAAAGTAATAATAATTTTAGTAGAACCAATGGTATACCAACTCCCTGTGTATACAATTCATTGAAAAATCACCAAAACAAATTTAAAGTGCAGTATAACGGTATGTAAATGCTAACTAGTACAATATGAATATATTATATATTACATAGAGATACTAATTATATAATATTAATTTGACATTAGAAAACAGAAATGGAAACCATATAGGTCAAATCCAACGTTTTGTGCTACAATCGTTTTCCTATTAGTAAAATGGACGAGTTCGCCAATACGGCAAAAGCACACTGGTGGTTTTCAAATAAACCAAGTGTTTTAAAACTACTTATATAACAAATTCTGTTGCCTTATCTTAAATACATTTACATATTACAAATAAGGGATAATAACTCTTAACTTTCGTGAAAAAATAAAGCGTTTTGGATAAGTTGTTTTTTAGCAACTGTAATTTTAGTTGTAACGTTACGTTCTGACTGCTCAGAACTTTCGCCTATCCTTTAACACTAGCCGGTCACTGACAAACCAAACACTCCTTCAAAAAAGGGGCTGTGCCGACGAAGTATCTGAACCAATCACATTTTACTTTAGGTCATTAGAAAGCTTGATTGATTAGCTTTTGCATGGTAGAACAGCCAATATCATTGGATAACTAGGTCAAACGTTATGAACGTTTTTGTAAAGATCTCAACAAATTGGCAAAACAAGCCTATTCTTTAACACAGGGCAAATTTCAAATCAACTAACTTTAAAAATCAATACCGACGACGTTTTAAGTTTTTTTAAATTAAAAATAACATGACATCGTAGGTACTTAATTAGGCATTACAATGTCGAAACAGCCATAAAAATCGGTCAATTAATAACAAAGTTACATTGAAAAAAACTCAAAAAAATAGCTGTTTTTCGGTGATTTCGTGCCGTTTAGCGGAAATCGCCCGGATTTTTGGGTACATAAAACAAATTGTAATGTCAATTACCGTAAACAATATTAAATACTTCTATTTGGATCTCTTCCCTTTTTATTTTCAACCTAATAATAATAATACCTCCTTAAACAAACAGTCTATATATAGCCCTAAATTTGCCAATCCCTCGTAAAATGAGGCATTATTTGGAATCTGCCTTGGATCGTCCATTATAATATGGGTAGAATGTTTTCAACATGAAATTTATCAAAACTATAGTGTTCAAAGAATTTTTTTTACATGGCACCAGTAATTTTATTTCGAACTAATTTTAATTATTCTTTATTATAACAGTTACTCGTAAACAAGCAAATATGATTTCTTCGACCACAATTCAGTCATTCACGGTAATGGTGAATTCCAAACTATAACAATGTTCGCGCGATAATTGGATTGTCAATTTTAAGCAAATCATAATTTTGACATGTACAGAAACAATGTAGTCTTTAGTGAGAGGCAGTCTTATGTATCAATTATATCTATTGAGTGACGCCAAGGATGAATTTAAATCATAAAAACGTGGCCTCTACGCTTTTATAGGTTGACCAAGTAGTTTTTTTAAGCAAAATGTGACGGTTTTTTCCTCTGATTATGTTAAAATATATATCATAACATCCACCACTATATTATTTGAACTTTGATGTAGTCTGGGGACATTTTCAGATTAGTATTTCATGAGTTATGCCGTTGTAAAGACAAACAAATTATCCATTTTTTTTAAACAAAATGACGGTGCGAGAATTCAGCGTGAGCTCCCGCTGTTTGTGAATGGTCACAGAGACAATCGGGTATTTTCCCTATTTGGTAGAAGGAATATAATATATAAAAAAACATGATAAAACAGGCTATTAAAAAGAAAAGTTAAATAGAATAAAAAGAACTCACAGATTTACTACTACTCACAGTAGTTTGAAATTTAAGCTGAATCAGAGTTGAAATACTTACAAAATGACGAACATGACCTTCTTGCTAATATATTATGTCTTAATAACAAGTACTAGTAGGCCTGCTTGAAAACGGCTAATGTATGGATATCCGATAAATACTAATAAAGAAAAGCTGCACTTACCAGAATTATAGTAAAATTCCGAGTTCAGAAGCTGATAAAAATACAAGTTGCTGATAGAAAGGCAAACTCAACTGTTATAAATACAAATTCCACCTTCTCAGACAGTACAGTATTGTAAATTTATTAAACAGCCAATGGCATTGGATTCTACAAGAGGTCATCCTATCCTATTCCAACTGTAGCTGTTATCTACATTGCTACATTAAGTAAATTGAAAAGGGGTAGGTGAGGGGGTTGGTGGGTTTACGTAATAACCTGTGTTTAGTCAGGTGATTTTATTTAATACACTTTTACTATATTTTGTTTTGTATTCATTTGTGTAAAGTAATGATCTACTGTACGTATCGATGTAAATGGGGGGGGGGGGGTAGGATGGGGTTGACTTTTCTGTTAATTGTTATATTTTATAATATTGTTATTGTGTGAAGGATGCACCTTTGTGCTAAGTGTGCCACCGATCTAAAGGTGTAATTCCAAATAAATAAATAAATAAATAAATAAATGTTGAATTTTACTGTTAATTACTTACAACTAGAGGGTGTGTGAGCTCGCTTCGCTGAAGTGTAGACGAATTCAGGATCTAGGATATTTGAATAGGGGGCGTACCTTCGCGAGTGAAGCGAGCAAACATTGGCTGAAGGACCAGGGGGCCGCGAAGGGGTGGGGGTGGGGGCCGACGGCCCCTGGAAACTTTGGCGTTCTAGCGCATTGTAAGTCGATTAAATGATGTATTAATTATAGTCTGGGCTCCAGACGGAGTTTTTTCTTAATATTAGTAAAAATATAAATATTTTTGCACATATGGCGTTTCATACGTGTATTATTTGAGTTTGGATACTCCGTCTGGGGAAAAACACGCAAAAGTCAAGTGGTTTGACACCAAGAATTCTTGGTGTATAGATTATCCGGTTGACTAGTTTCAGCTGCATGCGATTGGCTACTCACTCGTACACCGTTTTAATATTCATATTTCAGAATTTCAAAGACTCAACAAATAAGATGGTACGCATGCGCTATGTTACGTTTAAACAATGTGTACTTGGGTACATTGATGAAAGTTTCTGAAGGCTAGAAAGGATTTTATATGGATCATTTAATCAGGGAGATGTAATTTACATCTCCCTGATTTAATATTACGCGGATATAATTTGATTTAATTCCCACCCAGACCATGTCCTGTTCTGTGTAGTGGTGTAGCCCTGTCTGTTGTGTGTGAATCCTGTTGTGTGCCGGTGGTGGTATTATGTAGGCCTACCTTATTTCATATTTCAACAGTCTCGATGGGTGTGTAGAAAGCGACGACCTCGAATTGGACGACCCCAACGACCCGGGCGACCTCGAATTGGACGACCTAGAATTGGACGACCCATAACACGAAACCGACGACCCCTATAATAGCCTAGCCTAGGCCTAAGTATGGTATAACATCCCGAAGCCGAACATAACCAAAGATCTTTAATTAAACCATACCTTATATAGGCCTAATACTCGCAAGCAAGCAATTGATTGAAAAAATACAGAAATATCGCCATTTGACATTTGATACTGAATGTGTCGACACGAACAAACGAACAGATATGGAACGCCAAGAGTGCATCATTAAAACTGCATTCGACTCGATTAGCACACGAAATACCAGGTCAAAACGGCCCCTTTTTCAGCGGCGGGTGAGAAGGTTTGACCGTATACAATGCATGTGTGAAATGTAAAGCTTTCTTATGGCCCTCCCCCATGCACATGTTCGCAACATGCTGCTTGGTAGGCCTATAGTGTTCGTTATAAGAAGACGAGATGTAATTATACGTCCATGTAATGGTTTAACCATGTAATGTATAATATTTATTTCTTTTTAAATTATTTTTAATATGTCAAATGCAGTTTTAATGATGCACTTTTCAAAAATTTTACATAAATGTGAGGCAGTTTCACATTTATGTAAAATTTTTGAATACGTATGTAAAGGAATTAAGTATACACAAACAAGTAAATCTTCAACTTCTACAAAACGAAACGAATGGTTTGATAAAGATTGTAAGAACCTTAAAATGCAGGTTAAACAATCATTAAAGAGATTTAGAATTATGCGCACTCAACCTTTTTTAAATAATTATATTCAGATAAAAAAGCAATATAAATCGCTATTAAAATGCAAAAAAAATAACTTTCATAAAAGAATACGCAAACAAATTATCGATTCACTCAATACAAAGGATAGCAAAACGTTTTGGATGAAGTTGAAGACAAAACAGAAATTATCTTGCGAACTTTCTATTAATCAATGTTATATTCATTTTAAGAACCTATTTAAAAACGATGAGTCTATTGGTAGCGCTGAGTTGCCAAAAATCACAGAATGCCAACAGAATGAAGACGATGATAATTTAGACCACGACATAACGTTGGATGAAATAAAAAAAGCATTTAATTCTCAAAATAGTGGAAAAGCTCCCGGCATTGATGGAATGAATTTTGAATTTTTGCTAAACGCCCCCAACATTATTTTTGATTATTTAAAAATTCTTTTTAACGCCATATTTCTAGTTGAAAAATTTCCCAAACAATGGGCAACAAGCTTAATCGTTCCAATTTTTAAAAATGGAGATAAAAACAAACCTGAAAATTATAGAGGTATTTCTTTAATTCCAATCCTAGGAAAAATATTTTTAAATATTCTTAATTCTAGGTTAACACAATTTACAAATAGTAAAAAGTTAATTCATGAGGAACAAGCAGGCTTTCGTAAGGGATATAGAACGACAGATAATATATTCATTTTAGATACCCTCATCTCTAAATACTTAGATAAAAAGCGGGGTAGGATTTTTGTTTGTTTTGTTGATCTTAAACGTGCCTTTGACTCTATAAATCATACACTTTTACTACATAAGTTGAAATGTATCGGTGTTTCAGGCAGAATGTTACACATAATAAATTCCTTATACCAAAACTTATCTGCTCATGTTAAAATTGGCAACAAACTTAGTCCATCTTTTAATTGTTCGATTGGAGTACAACAAGGTTCTCCGTTGTCGTCTTTACTCTTTAATATTTACATTAATGATTTGAGTGGTATACTTAATCAGGTAAACGATTTCATTCAAATTGGAGATTGTCATATGAATCATCTTCTTTATGCAGATGACTTAGTGCTTGTTAGTGATACGGTGAAAGGTCTCCAAAAATTAATAAATAAACTTGAACTTTATTGTGATACTTGGAAACTTACTGTAAACACTACAAAATCCAAAATTATGGTTTTTAAAAATGGCCGCAATTTAAGGAACATTGAAAAATGGAAGTATAAAAATATTCAATTAAAAATTGTTAATTCGTATAATTATCTTGGTGTTATTTTTAGTTCAAATGGTGCATGGAACAACTCAATGCAACATAATCAACAAAAAGCAAATCAAAGTTTATTCTGCTTAAAATCATTCATTTATCGTAACTTATCTTTTCTTCCAATTAATACATGGAACCATATTTTTGATGTGAAAATACTTCCTATTTTAACGTATGGAAGCGAAATCTGGGGAATGTCAGATAGCACAAACATTATAGAAAAAACACATACTAAATTTTGTAGATATTTATTGCAAGTTGGAAAAAATGCACCAAATGCCGCTGTTACTTCTGAGTTAGGTAGATTACCACTTTCTGTGGATTGTTTAGTTACAGTTATAAGATTTTGGTTACATATTATTACTTTAGATCATGACAGATTCATTTTTAAGTGTTATGAATTTCAACTTAGAAAAGTTAACCGTAATGAGAATTGTTGGGCACAACAGGTCAAACACTTACTCTTTTCTACTGGTTTTGGTTATATATGGTTACAACAATATGTTAATAGTAAAGGTTTATTTTTGAGAGAATTTAAGTTGCGCTTATGTGATATTGAAAAACAAAAATGCATTCAAAAATTTAGTTCACATAATAAGTTAAGGCTCTTTTCTCTTTATAAAAAAGAAATATGTTTAAGTTATCACTTGACCAACATCATTAATTTTAAACAAAGAAGATTATTAACTAAGTTACGTTTAGGGATATTAGAGCTAGAAATTGAAAAGGGCAGATGGGAGGGTGTAGAAAGATATAAGAGAACGTGTAAATTATGTAAAAAGAACATTGTTGAGGATGAATATCATTTTATTTTGCAATGCACATTTTACAATGATTTAAAAAAAAGTTTTATTCCAAGATTTATTCGTGTTTTTCCTTCTATTAATAAGCTTTGTTTATTACTTTCCAACACAAATTTTACTTATAATTTAGGAAAATACGTCTACTTTGCTTTTGAAAGAAGAAACCATTATCTTAAGTTATAGTTAATTTGTATTTGTTTGTATTAGGGCCAAAGGCCAATATACTTTGAACCAATAAATTCCCTGAAAAGGGAAAGAAGAAGAAGAAGACTGTGATTGATCGTCGGAGGTACCGCTACTCTACAATACGGGAGTGCGATCACAAAGATACAGACCTAGGCTAGTCAATCTAGCATTTTGAGTGAAACAAATTGCAAACAGAGATTTTTTTTTTTAAATGGTTACATATGATAAGGTGATTATTTTTTGAGCATCACACCTCTGACACTCATCCCGAAGGTATGCAAATTAGCTTAAATATGCAAATTAGGGTGAAATTACAGGGTTACCATATCTTAAAAACTACTAATCGTAGAGAGTTCATTTTTGCACAGTCTGGTTCAGAATATATATATTTATATTTGCTCTAATGAGACATTTTACATAAAAATGTCCGGGAGTACCAGATTTTGACCCTTGACCCCATTTCTCAATATTTACATAAATATGTGATTAAAATGTCTGTAGAGACTTTATTTTGGACTCAATGACTTGGATATTGTTTTTCAATACCCACCATAGAACTGTATTATAATTCCTAAAATCACAACTTCGTCACGCACCTCGAAAGTATGCAAATTAGTAGTACAAGTAATATTAAATATGCAAATTAGGGAGTGAAATTACAGTGTTGCCATATCTCGAAAACAGCTAATGCTAGAGTGTTGATTTTTTCACCAAAATATTTAAAATGTATATATTTATATTTGCTGTAATGAGACATTTTACAAAAAAATTCCCGGAACTATGACATTTGACCCTCGACCCCATTTCTCAATATTGCATATATAATGAAAACTAAAATGTCTGTAGAGACTTTGTTTTGCCCTCAAATGACTCGGATACAGGTTTCTAATAGCCAACATAGGAATGTTTAGTAAATCTCAAAATCACACCTGTATCACTCACCTTCAAAGTATGAAAATTATTAGTACAAGTTACATGAAATATGCAAATTAGGGGATGAAATTACAGGTTCCTATATGTATCGAAAACCGCTAGAGAGTTGATTTTTTCAAAAACTTGTTCAGAATGTACATATTTATATTTGCTCTAATGAAACATTTTACGAAAAAATGACCGGAAATACAACAATTGACCCTTGACCCTATTTATCAATGTTTGCATACATAATGCGACTAAAATGTCTGTAGATAATTTTTTTGGACTCAAATGACTCGGATACAGTTTTCCTATTGTCAGCATAGGACCTCTTTGTAATTCCCAAAATCACATCTTTGTCACATACCTTGAAAGTATGCAAATTATTAGTACAAGTTACATGAAATATGCAAATTAGGGGTGAAATTACAGTCTTCCCATATCTCGAAAACCATTAATGCTAGAGAGTTGATTTGAATTCAGAGTTGATTCAGAATGTACATATTTATATTCGCTGTAATGAAACATTTTATGCAAAAATTGTCTTGATTGAATTATGACATTTGACCCTTGACCCTATTTCTCAATATTTTCATATAATTCAACTAAAATATCTGTACAGACTGTTTTGGCCTCAAATGACTCAGATACAGGTTTTCTATAGCCAGCATAGAACTGTAGTAATTCTCAAAATCACACCTTTGTTACTTCCCTAGAAAATATGCAAATTAGTAGTACAAGAGGTGAAAGTTGCCATATCTCTATCGGTCATTAGCGTTTTTCGAGATACATAAGGCTGTAATTTGCATATTTCATATAACTTGTACTAATAATTTGCATACTTTCGAGTTGCTTGACTTTTGGAATTACTAAACGATCCTATACTGGCTATATAAAACCTGTATCCAAGTCATTTGAGACCAAAACAAAGTATGTACATACATTTTAGTTGCATTATATGCAAATATTGAGAAATAGGTTCGAGGGTCAAATGTCATACTTTTGATAATTTTTTTTTTCAATAATGACCCAGATACAGGTTTTCTATAGCCAGCATAGAACTGTTTAGTAATTCTCAAAATCACACCTCTGTTACTTCGCTTGAAAGTATGCAAATCAGTAGTACAAGAAAGTTGCCATATCTCTCTCTCGGTCATTAGCGTTTTCGAGATACATAAGGCAATTCACTGTAACTTGCATATTTCATATAGCTTGTACTACTAATTTGCATCCTTTCG
This sequence comes from Antedon mediterranea, assembly GCF_964355755.1. NCBI lineage: Eukaryota > Metazoa > Echinodermata > Crinoidea > Comatulida > Antedonidae > Antedon > Antedon mediterranea. Next base: position 32,929,644 of record NC_092670.1, on the reverse strand, counting down.
AGGTGCTTGACTTATACTGGCTATATAAAACCTGTATCCGAGTCATTTGAGGCCAAAACAAAGTCTGTACATACATTTTAGTTGCATTATATGTAAATATTGAGAAATAATAATAATAATATCCTGGATTTATATAGCGCCTAATGTTGTGTAACCTCTAAGCGCTGTACATAAACTAATACGAAAAAAGGGAATTCCAACCATGCCAAAACGAAGGCGTGATTTTGGGAATTACAAAGCGGTCCTATGCTGACTATAGCAAACATATATCCGAGTTATTTGAGTCCAAAACAAAGTCTCTACAGACATTTTAGTCGCATTATGTATGCAAACATTAATAAATGGGGTCGAGGGTCAATTGTTGTATTTCCGGTCATTTTTTCATAAAATGTTTCATTAGAGTAAATATAAATATGTACATTCTGAACAAGTTATTAAAAAAATCAACTCTCTAGCCTTAGTGGTTTTCGATATATAGGAACCTTTAATTTCACCTTCTAATTTGCATATTTCATGTAACTTGTACTAATTTGCATACTTTGGAGGTGAGTGATACAGGTGTGATTTTGAGATCTACTAAACAGTCCTATGTTGGCTATTAGAAACCTGTATCGGAGTCATTTGACGGCAAAACAAAGTCTCTACAGACATTTTAGTTTCATGCATTATTGAGAAATGGGGTCGAGGGTCAAATGTCATACTTCCGGTCAATTTTTTGTAAAATGTTTCATTGGAGCAAATAGAAATATGTACATTTTGAATACGGCTGTGAAAAAATCAGCTCTCTAGCATTAGTGGTTTTCGAGATATAGGACAACTGTAATTTTTTCTCCTTATTTGCATATTTTATTTAAATTGTACTACTAATTTGCATACTTTCGAGGTGTGTGACAAAGGTGTGATTTTGGGAATTACAAAGTGATCCTATGCTGGCTATTAGGAACCTATGTCTGGGTCATTTGAGGGCAAAATAAAGTCTCTACAGACATTTTAGTCACATTGTATATGCAAACATTGAGAAATGAGGTCGAAGGTCAAATGTTGTACTTCCGGTCATTTTTTCGTAAAATGTTTCATTAGAGTAAATATAAATATATACATTTTGAATAGATCAGTGAAAAAATCAACTCTCTCGGACTAGTAGTTTTTGAGATATGGTAACCTTGTAATTTCACCCTAATTTGCATATTTAAGCTAATTTGCATATCATCGGGATGAGTGACAGAGGTGTGATGCTCAAATTTTGATCTCCTCATCATATATGACCATTTAAAAAAGAAAAATCTCTGTTTGCAATTTGTTTCACTTTGGGCTGTTTTTTTTGCTAGATTGACTAGCCTAACCTGCTAGAACACCACCAAGTTCACCACGTGTCTTTTATTAACTTGCTACTTTTACACTTCTTAACTGTGATTGATCGTTGGTAGCCTAACACTAGAGATTGATAGTACACAAAGGATGTCGACGTACAAGCTTGGTTGAATGCGAACAAGCTGACGATGTGCTTTATCAATGTACAACGTAATATTTTCACTATAAAAATGTGCAAACCATCGGTGATTGATTACCGTCGAAATGATAGGTGGGGGGGGGGGGGGCGCTAGATCCGCCACTGGACGATGGTTCTCGGAATGATATAACTCGGGTAAGGACGTTCTCCTTGTACGTTTTCTGTTGGTTACTATTATTGAAAATGCTTAACATTCGTAAAACTAAACCTACTCTGTTTCACAGTGTCTGATGAGATGATTATTAACATTTTAAAGTAGACATGTAGTGTGTATTGTTTGGTAGGGCCCTTATCGGGCTGAGATGGGGAGGCGGAGTTCATTTGAGGGAGGTGCTTATTTAAGGAATATGTTTTTTAAATTTTAATAATAGTGTAACATTTATAATCAAATAAAATCCTCTAATATATATTCGAAAAGTGGTAAAAAAGAATAACTAATGCTTGGTAATTAAATATTCTTCTTATCAAATGAGTAATATTCTATAATAAGGCTGTTGTTAAATGTATACCGGTACTGTAGGTCTATGTGGATAGTTTCTTATGTAATGTATGAGAACACTTAAATTTGTCAAATTAAATCTCTTAAAGCTAGGCATCTATCTAAAATAATAATATTAATACTGATTTAAAAAAAGTATTTTTTGGGGGGATCAGATCACCAGGTACTCGAAATCAGTACAACTTAACGACTATCGGATCAGCATTAACACAGTACAACACACGTCTCGTACCCCTTTTACACTATCACCGTAACAGCGGTGTAACCCCGCAGTTGTTAGTACACCGGGCCGTTAAACTCCGGTGTTGTGGTTTTTATTGACTGGTGTAAATGGGAAATCCAACCACCCCGGTGTGCTCTCCCCGGGGTGAAACGAAGCTGAATGTTTTCCGGTGTACCTTCTCCGGTGTAGTCGAATCTACATCGGAGACACGAAGTGTAAACGGTTTTTGTGGTTCAACACCGAGCTGTTAAAGGTCATTGACGTGAAAATTTAACATGTTGTCACAGAAATACAATATATTATGCAAACAAAATAGGTTTTTTTGCTTAAAATACACCTTTTTTGCTTAAAACAATAATTGTACGATATGTTGTGCTGTTCGTTATTTTCTTTTAAAGGCACAAAAAAATTTATGACTTTTCTTTTCTACTGAAAATATTGAAATGTTCGTGTGCATTCTACCTTACCAGAAAGCCTAAAATAATGTAATATTGTGTAACTCTACCCTGGTGGCCGATTCTATGTAGGCTTAATTATTGAAAAAGGGAAAAATATATATAATACTGACGTCTCAATGGATGAAAATGATATCTTTTTTAGGAACTGAAAAAGTACCATATAATAATTTTCCTTCATTGATTGTTATGCTAATTAACAAATACATTTTTTATTTTAAATACTTACCTATTTTTACGGCAACCTAACAATTTAGGGCCTATTTAATGTACGTGCAGTCTACAAGGCGGAAATGCAGTCATTTTAAAAAGAAAAATAATTTTTAGGCCCTAATTTTTAAAATAATAAATTATAATCTTAATAGCCACAAAGAAATATAACACTGTGCTATATTCAAAATTAAATAAATTGTGTGTAAATTCGGATTATTATGTTTTTATATGAGATTTGTCGATATGTTCCAGTGTTTAAACGTTTAAACCATAGTCAGTTAAGTTCCACGTGTGCGCTTGCAATAGTAATTTGATTGACAGCACCGGGGTGATTGATGTAGTGTAAATGGGCGCAACTCGAGTTCATCTCGCAGTTTTTTTGGCTAGTGTAAATGGAAATTGCCTCCGAGTTCAACTCGTGTTCCTCTCTCAGTCGATAGTGTAAAAAGGGTATCGCTATCGCCTATCTGACACACGTGTCTCGCGTCGCCGAAACCACGCAACATTTATACACACAATATTGTATTATAGGCTTATATAGGCCTATTTAGTAACACAATGATACTCACGGCAGTTTCCAGCGAGACAAAAAGTGGTGAGCCCTCTATAGTTTCGATGCTCGCTTTTTCTTATTTTATGTTATAGAGGGCGCTAGTTTAAATACCCGGAAGACTATTTTTAATACCCTGGTAAAAGAGAGGGAATAAACTGACCAATAGACAGTGTCATAATTGAAAATTTAATGAATATTCATGTTATATTCGAAGAAGAAGGCGTGTAATTGATATTCGAAGCCAGCGGTCACTCCGTTTCTCAAGACTTCACGAGATATGAGTATTGAAATCTTACGTCTATTTTGCGACAAAAAACAGTAAAAAATAGCAGTTTAATTACAGGGTAATGGTGAGGTTATATATTTTTTTTGCAATTTACATAAACATCGGCGCCTAGTCGATGTGAAAATTCAAAAACTTGATAAACAATATTTAAAAAATCTCGCTGACGTCTAATCCAGTTTAATAATTATATACACAGAAAGTCGGGGCCCATTTGCCTGTTTTGCACACGTGGGTGTGCTGCTAAAGGCCTAGGCCTAACAAAGGTTTGTCACCTAGTACTAGGTTTAAGCCACGAAAAATAAATACTGTATAGGCCTAGGCCTAGAATAAGAATAATATACTCTTAGTAGGCCTAGCCCAAGTATATGTCGTTAAGAGGGGAAATCAGCAGGGCCAGGCTTTAGTAACAGCTCTATCTAGCTAGGCTAGGCCTAATTTTTTAATATGGTACCATCAAGACATAGGTAGGCCTAGGAGGATAGGTATACTTACTAACTAGCTTTCATGAGGGCCTAAGTTATTCTACAGTAGAAAATGTGAAAATATCATAGTCTATCTTCCTATGGCTTGAATATTACTAAACTATGGCAGCAACAGCATTGCATTTGTAGAATAAAAAATAAAATTTTGATTTTAATTTTGACAGTATAGTCCTAATTATAATATAATATTTCATCATGTATTTCAATCGCTAGTCCACCATTTTTTTAAATAATGATGATAAATATTTATAATTCAAAAATTGTACTACAGGTTCCAAAAATACCACCAACACAAACAAGTACGACTACTTTATTGATGCAAGTGTGGTTCATAAGAGAATCCATAATAAAGAAGAAGATGGCACTCCGTCAGATTTATCAGTAAGCCTATATTTTCTTTTATTTCGCATTCATTGTCGTGTACTTTATTCTTCTTTTTCTGAAAAATATAAACAGGTTTATTTAATTTTTGGTGAGCAGGGAGCTAAAAAGCACAAATAGTGTAATCAATAAAGTGTAAATTGTTACCAATTTTTCTTCTTTTGGGTTCAACTATTTCTTCTATTATGCATGGCTGAGTGGTAATTGCATGTGACCGCATCATGGATGTTAACTGTCCAAGTCTGTCATGCATCCCAGCAACTGTTCTTTTCCTTTTATTAAGCGCGGCGTGAATAGACTCCCCACCTTGCTCGCTAACCAGTCCCAGACCAAATCTCCAAGCCTTTAATTGGGGAATGACATGTTCCTCGAGCATATGTAATTTTGGAGATATACTTTTGTTGGTTTTTCGATATTCCTCCATAAAGTCTTTTATGGCTTCATCTGAATTTTTTTTGTAGAAGAGAAAAGAAACAGTTGCAGTGTGTTGTAGGAAAAGAAACAATGGCATGTCTAAGGAATACCTTGAAAGGTAAGCATAATTACATTACCATTTCCTTGAATATCAACATCTGTGACAGGTTTTGAATGATTCAAGTTGTTGTGAACCCTAGAAAATTTTGAAAGGAGTGCATCGTACTTGGTGACCAATTCTTTTACTCTTTTGTCAATTAGCTGAATTTTTCCGATAGGAATCTCAGCTTCTTGAATTTTCATTTCATGTAGTGGAGCATTCACTAGTTCATTCCTAACATGGTCCTATTAAAAACAAATATACATTTTAAAAACTACAATTTTAATAATTAACAGTTGAAACAATATCAATTAAAAGAATAGTTAATTTACCTGACAACATTTATGAACATGGTTACCAATAAATGATTTACCATGATAGGCTTGCCGTTGGATGCGATTTTTTTGTAGCACACGCTCCAGTGATGTGACAATTGGACCCGTTCCAAATGGAAGCCCATTTTCCATGCATTTTGTCTGTAAAATAAAATATAATACAAGTTTTGTCTTTAGAGTATGTGTCTGGCAAGACGCATCTATGTCATTTATTGTTTGAGTAACTTACCAGTGACTCAATCTCTTCTCTCAATTTGACTATCTTTCCCACATTGGTAATGATGCTACCATCAACACTTCCTTTAAGATAGATTAATGGCATTGCATCCTCCATCTCAGTCAACTTTAATTTCTTTTCTTCAATCTTTTCTTTGATATCAATTTGTGTTTGGATCTGATGTTGAATTATTTTATCAAACTTTGATTCAGAAGTGTCATCAAGTTCTCCATTTTTCCTTAGGGAATATATGAGGCAATCTATGCTGTGCGCCTCCGTCTCAAGCATATCAAAGAGCTTCTTGAATATGCCCAATGACAAGTGCAGGCTAGGAACAGACACCTAAAAGATATAAATTTTAATACCAACAGTGCCATATAATGAAGTAAGTACATTTGTTTCTCTAATATAAAGATAATTAAAAACAAAACTGATGTACTTACATGATCTACCTCAATTGATACTAAGGGATTATTAACAACGCTCATGGAAACATCCTTAGATCGGCTTTCAATTCCGCCATCTTCCATAAACATTCTATAGTTGGCTCTGATTGAAGCCAATGATCGCTGTTTGGCGGGTGGTGCCTTTAATTGCATTTCTGCTTTTGGTTTTTCACAAAAGAGACAGCAGTATCGAGCTAAAAGTATTCAAATTTTTTCACAATGTTTAAAAATGCTAAAATATGCAGTAATACAGTATAAATAAAAATTTTATTTATACTGTATTACTGCATATTTTAGCATTTTTTTAATTGGCTTAGAAAGATTTTGTATAAATTAAATAATGATAAAATAATTTAATAGTTTACCATTTGGTCCATTTAATCCATAGAGTTTTGTTAGATACTCATAGTCCCCAAAACAGAAAACTCTCAGTGTGTAATTGCTGAAAGAAATTATACATATATTTTTATTTTATTACTTGTATACGCATCCACATAATTAAGTTGATATACTAGTTGTATTCTTACCGCCATTTTTCCCCGTTCAAAGCAACAACTTGGTGGGCCACTTCCGGAAGAGTCCGGTTAATATTAAACATCATGTCAGGGGCATCAAATATTAGTACGACGATGATGTTGTTAATTGAATTTGGTTTGGCGAGGCTACATATCTGTACCTCAAATTTGGTACTTCCACCTCCCTTATCCCCGCCAAACTTTATCCAAATCTCGTTATTATTGGGAGATAGGTTGTTCAGTCTGTAAAAAAATTTAGTAAATATTAATTCAGTTTTTAATTAATTTCTTTTAACTTTTATTTCCATAGCAAATCCATAGGAACAAAAGTAAAGTCCTAAAAAGTAAGTTCTACACTTTGTAAGCACATATTAAAATTTAACTTCAGCGTACCTTGAGTGTTCATCAAGATATGAAAATACAACTTTTTTAATGTTTTTCAGTTTGACAGTAGGCGTTGATCTTAATTCTATCCCGTCTGGGGACGTCTCAGACCTAAAACATAGCATTTCCATTGTGGATTCAAAATAATCCCCAATGAGATCATTTTGCCGCTGCCGCATCCTTTTCTCTGATGGTATTGTCCCCTTCTCCACATATCTAGTACATAAAAAGGATTAATAATGTAGTCTCGCTTTATTACTAGACATACTTGACTGTGTCTAAAATGCCTGTATTCATGCATGGTTTTATTTAATCACATAATTGTTTGTTTACCTTCTTAGCTTTCGTAGCTGGTTCCATGCCAGATGGCAGTCTGACACCATTGCCAGAGCCTTATCTGTATCTATAGACGAAGTTGATGCTATGTTGGCTGCTTTTAAGACCGCTTGACTCATATGTTTGGCTGAGTACACTTTTTGATGGAAATCACCAGCCTCACTATTGCCAACTGATTTTATGATGCTGCTGATGCTATTTGCTCGTCTTGAAACAGTTCGAGAACTGGCCTTATCACTTGAGACTTTGGTGTTTGGTATGATAGCAATCTTTGCTGGCTGTAGATAGGAATTGTATTTGTATGTTTTATGCTAACAATTCTGTTATAATAATATTAATCTACTTTTTATAACATGCAATATGATAATTACAGAATTTGTTTTAAAGCACTCACCCGACCATTTGTTGCAATCAGCATTTCCTTACTTTTCTTTAGTTGATTGTAAACAACTTTTTCTGCAAACGTTTGTATTGTTTGGGAGACATGACTATCTTCTAGTGATTTCTCTAACACTGATACAGCTTTTGAAACATTATGATAAACCACTTCTTTAGTTGTCTGGTGTTCACAAATATGTCTCTGATGTTGAGAGTATTTTATGAACTTATTGCACGAGCATTGTAATTCTAGTGATTTTAGAGACTCTATTACAATTTGGGAGGCGGGTTTAAATTCCAGCATGTGCATTGGCTTTGCGCACACAAGACATGAACATACGTTAACATGGAGGGTACTAAACAAATTATACATACAACTAGAACAATAGTGATGTGAACAGTTTGACTCAAGACTGTTGAAAGACAAAATCGAGTTGCATATTTGGCAAATGAAAGGTTCAGAATTGATTTTGTCATTGACTGTAAATTTTGATGGAATAACGTCACATTCTGTTTCAGAAAATAATGTGTTGAGTTTTACTTGTTTTAGTCTCTTACCTGGTTTTGACTGTTCTGATAATAAATAACATGTGAAACATGATTGTTGTGTGTGTTGTCTCCAGATGTACCTTTGAGTTGTGCTAACCTTGTTATAGCTTGAAAATTGGCAGTTCTTGCAAATGAATGGTGGATGTACATCTTTGTTTTCATGGGTTAAATCGATATTTAAAAATGTCAGGACGCTATCTTTTACTTTAGTTAGGTCAAATTTTCGCTGATTTCGTGTTAACTTGACACCACATACACGACATAAATTACTCAATGCATATGTATGGTACTCCATTTCACAAGACAATAAATAACAGTAACATACCACATACAGTCAATGCAAAACCAATACACAATTCTTTAAAAAATATATAATTAACTTTGCCCTAGGCCTATTTTTACCTATAAAATCACTGGAATTTTGAACAGAAATAAGTCAATTTCAAATTTAGCTCAAATCAATTTGAAAGTAGACGTCAGCCTGAATTTTGAGCTAAATAAAGAATAAAGTCTCCGCTTTCACTTGGAATTAACGGTGTTGCTCGAAAAAATTGCAGAGATTTGCTATCAGACGATCAAAAGCTTGAACTTACCGCGACGATAAACTTTCGCCGTGAGGGCGCTATTTATGTATATTTTCAGCTTTTGAAACTATCGCAAACATCGTTAAAATTTCGCTTTTTTAATAATATTTTTTAATCCTAGACAATTTTCCCTAATACAAAATACAATAATAAAGCAAACACTGTAAGATTCGAGGAAAACTTTATTAATTTGTCATTGTAAGACTGTATTTACTTCGTATGATACACTCTCTGTTTATAGCTAGCTAATGTAAACATTTCGCTCGATGTTGGTGGGCTATAAATAGCTGCTCAAGGCTCGCGCCAGGCGTATCAATCAAAAGCGCGTTGTAAACACTTTTTGTCTCGGATATCGCGTTTGAAACTGCCGTGTACTATTTGTAGTAGAATTCATCGCACTGTTATCTACCATTTACCAAAAAAAATGTAAAGAACCAACCTAGGGAAGAACTGAAATGGTCAAACATAATAAGGAAAAGAAAATACAAATGGACCGGACATGCTAAGGCTTCCGATGGACACTCCAGCCAAATTAGCGTTGACAGAATCCATTCGAAAAGTTAAAAGACCAGTTGGCATAACTATTGTTTTACTCAGAATAATACTACTTACTCATTAATGTTTTAAACTTCCGAAGCTTCTATAAGTGAGAAGTATTGAAATACACTTAACAGAACAACTCGTTTGTGTAGGTTCAGTCTCACCTTTTATTTGAACGACGGTTATCAATAATTACATACACTAGAGGGTAAGATCACTTCGCTCCCTCCCCTCTCTAGGAAGTGTAGACGATGGTTCTCGGAATGATAATGATTCGGGTAAAAAGGTTTTAGTAGGACGTTCTCCTTGTACGTTTTCTATCGGTTTACCATTATTGAAAATGCTTAAAATTCGTAAAACTAAACCTATTCATTTTAAAGTATAGTGTTTATTGTTTGGTAGGGCCCTTTTATAGTGCGGAGGATTCGTAAAACTAAACCTACTCTGTTTCACAGTGTCTTAGATGAATAATAACATTTTAAATATAGTGTTTATTATTTAGTTGGATTGGAGGTGAGGGCGTTATTATTCAAAGTAATATTTTTATTGGGGACGTTTTGGGCGTTTATTCAAATACCATCCTAATAATTAATACATTATCTAATTTAAACATCTTTTGTAACTAACTTCCGCGACAGAGTGGGCCGTTTCGGCCCACAAAGAAAGACGCTTATCATTAGATCTCCCTATGTAATTTTATAATACTATTCCCCACAATATACTCCGATGCTTTATGGCGTATATTTAATTTGATCTTTATTAATTTTCATTATAATTTTTATTTTTAAACTACTGTATCTTCACACGCCCGGTCCGATCCGAAAGTAAACAAAAACTAAAATGGCTATAGCCAGTAACAGCCAACTTAGTTGAACCAGGAAGTGGCAAGATGAAGATCCGTAAACGGTGAACTCATCGTAAACCCGGAAATTACTTGGACCGCGCACAATTGAAATTTAATTGAAAGTCTACCGAGGAAATAAGAAATTCAGTGTTAAAACCCTTTATAATATATTCCTAAGATAGAAATATGGAACAATATCGTAATAGTGGAAACTATTGTTATAAAATCTACGTTTCGCGGTACATCTGAGATATATAAGGTAGGTAATCAAATAGGAAGATTTTCCATTGCGCTCGCCCATGTAAGAATTAACCATGATTTATATATAGATGCTTGCTATTAGATTTCTACCGGTGAGTGTGTCTCCTGGACTATTATTAAATTATTGATGGAACAGATACACTAATATGAATTTTGTAAAATTTAAATGGTGTAGTAATTGTGTTATCAATTCTTCTGTTGCAATCATATTTTTACTAATGTGATTAATAGAATGATATGAGCTGATGTGGCGTGGATATTGTAACTTTAGAAGAAGAAGATCTCTCATAAATAAAATTAATGACAATATAGTATAATATTTTTAATTGTTATTTACGTTTTATTAAGTATAATTTTATTTCCATCCAATAGCGGTGTTATATTGTCTTCATCTGACATTTATGAAGTATTTTAGTTGTAAAAATGGGACCAAGAGGACGTATATTACTGCTAATTTTGTTTGTTACACATTACGTCATTTGTGATGGTGAGTTTTGAAATAATGGTTATTAAATGTTATGTTAGGAGCCCACTATGCCTCCGAACGTTTGTCTTATTGCATTTATAATCCTAGTTTAGTGTAACTAAAGGTGAGACCTTGTCAACAATGTCACTTACATTTTTTGTGAAGTTTGAACCAAAATCCATTCTGTATCTTTTTTATAAACTTTTAAAATGCTTCTAAAATTTAGGCATAAAACAAAAATGTATTCTCTACTAATTTTCAAATTTCTAAGCTTTTCGATCAGCAAGATAAATCTAAAACAGGAAAATTAAAGTTTTTATTCTACTACTTCTAAATTTTAAATAATACATATTTTCACTAGACCTGCACCATGTCTGTAATTATTGTTTTTGTCTGTGTTGTTCAACCAGTCTTCATTTTTAGTCCCGCGATTCTACAGCTCACTATGTCGGTTGGTTGGTCGGTCGGTAAACACTAACTCAAATTTGAGCACGCGACTGCAGCCATGTATATGGCCTTGTATAAATTGTTTAGTATTACATGTATGAAACTTCATATGTGCCAAGAAATTATCTTTTTAAGGGATGCATATGTTTGTGATACATAGTATTTTATTAGGTCGAAAAACGGTTTAGTCTCATGTTGTCACTTGTATTACTGTATTATCTAATTCTTAAAAGAATGTATACTGACTAGTCTATAGTAATGTTCGTAGGTAAATAGTAGGGTCATGTAGAACTATTAGAACAATTCCATTTTCAGGGTGTCAAAATGGATGGAGCTATTACGATGAAACCACTAAATGCTATTTGATTACATGTACAGTTGGTACAATGGATTCAATGAGAAATACATGCCAGAGTTTCAATGGTGATTTGGTAGAAATTGCAAATGAAAACGAAAACTCGTGGATACTTGCACGACTTGAAGCTGCTGAAAATTCTACGCCAAACGCTGCTTGGATTGGCTACAATGACATCAAAACAGAAGGCGAATTTGTATGGTTGTCAGGAAGCAGTTTAAATTATACAAGTATGTTGCATGTATTTTGTAAAATAATTTTTTTTTGCGTCAGAAAAGTCAAATAAGATATTTAACAAAAATATTATTTTCAAACGTTATAGTTATAGATCCTTATATATAGATATTTTATTTGCCGTTTTAATCCATCTAGTAAGATATATAAGATACAAAATAAACAGTACTTACTACGAAGTTTCCTTTCAACATCAAAAGTTTATATGTGGGACTAAAAGTCAACATTTGAGCGCAAAATCCTCTAGTTATTATTCAACACTATCCGATCCTTTAGATTGGTATAGGCTTACTTATGAACCAAACGACAAAACAGGTGGTGAAGATTGTGTTGTTATAGTGGAAAATAAAAATGGTACTTGGAATGATATATCATGTTCCGATAATAGGATAGCTATATGTGAAAAGTGTAAGTACACCCATTCATAAAATTATCATACTAATTTTGTCGTCTAACAAATCCGCTAATTTTTACCACGTCAATCGTTTAAAAAATGTGTTTCTTTCATATAGGCGTACCGGACAAACTCTGAATTATTTGTAATTTGTTTAGATTTCGAAAAGCCTGTTTTGACCTGCCCGGCTGACAATTTGACTGTAGGCACTGATTTCGGTAAACCAACTGCCACTGTTGACTATTCAACCGACATTGTTGCAACTGACAACTCAGACGAACCATTGGAAATCTCTCTTAATCCAGTAGATGTATTTCCCGCTGTTCTTGAGATTGGACGTCACCTGTTTGTATTCGACGTTAAGAATGCTTGTAACAATAACGAGAGCTGTAATTTTACAATATTGGTTGAAGGTACAGTGAAACACTACCTAGTATTGTTGTTGCTAGACTGGATTTATATATACATCGTATAATGTGTTTAAATTTCATTTATTATAAATTGCATTCATAGATACGGAAGATCCTGTTCTGAAATGCCCGGCTGACAATTTGACTGTCGTCACTGATTTCGGTAAACCAACGGCCACCGTTGACTATTCAACCGATATTAGTGCAACCGACAACTCAGACGAATCATTGAAAATCTATCCAAATCCAGTATATGTATTTCCCGCTGTTCTTGAGATTGCAAGTCATTTGTTTTTATTCAGTGTTACGGATGCTTCTAATAACAGAAGGAGCTGCAATTTTACAATATTGGTTCAAGGTATAGTAAAATACTACCTAATATATTTTTTGTTAGGATGGATATACACCGTATTAAAATCAAGTCATTTGTTTATTTTTCTTTTGTTTTCATAGATATGGAAAGGCCAAGTTTGACATGTCCGAATGAAAATGTTACTGTAGTCACTGATTTCGGTAAACTCACGGCCACTGTTGATTATTCAGCCGATATAATTGCAACTGACAACTCAGACAATCCATTGAAAATCTCTCCAGATCCAGTAGATGTATTTCCCGCTGTTCTTGAGATTGGAAGTCACCGGTTTGTGTTCGATGTTAAGGATCCATCTAGAAATAGTGGAAGCTGCAATTTCTTGATTATGGTTGAAGGTGTGTAATTTACTACCAAGTATAAATCAAGAGACTGAGAGTTCAGTTGACGATTTGATATCCACGGACTGATAATAGTTACATTTCTTGTTGTTACCGATTTAATATTCAACATTGATATATAAATATGTTGTTAATCTCTAAACGTGCTTCTTCTTAACATTGATCTTATTATTAGCAGCAAGAAGAACATTAAGAAGCAGACACTCCCAGTGTCAAAGATCGATATCTGGTGGCATCAATGTGACGTCGTTTATCCGCGTATCAAAGACGCTGCGACGCCTTCAAAACAGGTACGTTTTTAGAGGACCCATCCCCGTCTCTTTAAGCTGGTTGGATGCTGATTGCATTGATGATGGGATATCAATGGATGTTAATTGCAGATACCAAGGGATGATGTTAGTGGTGGATGAGTCTAGATTTTAGAAAGGCTGTTTTAGTCCAAAGATGGTTAGGAAGTATTTTCGTCGTATCAAACTCGCTGAATTTTAAACCTAATGTTGTCCTGGATGTGTTGTTGATTGAAGAGGCTCAGGTGACTGGTTGTGATTGTTGCGGTTCGATTGTATTTATGATGAGGGATGGTGATAGTTGCTGACATGGCTGTAAATTACAATGGGGGTTTTATTACTAGATGGGTATTTTTTCTAAAGAGTGTGCGTTGTGACGGTAATGATCGCAATTATGTTTGCTGAGTTTCTGATATCAAATAATCATTTATAATAATCTTTTTTTTGTGTTTTAATCCAGAAAATCCAGAATGGTACCACTGCCTGTCGAATAGCTCATTTTGATGAAGAAAAACTGTTGAAATCACAACATAAACATACATTTAAATTCCCCAGCACCCGTGGGGTGCCGGGAGAATAACGATACATTTTTTAATTATCTAATTAGAACCTTAATTATTTTGAAAGGGTAAACAAGTTGTTAAACTAGAAAAATCACAAGAACTGTATTACTTATAACTAGTGTTCAATATTACTGTTTATAGTTAAAAAAAAAAAAAACAAACCGTAAAGGTATGTTGCAATCTTTCATTATTTTATTTCTCTAATAACAACAGAATAGAAGTTTTACTTACTTAAAATAGGATCCATCTTTTGAAATCATATTTGAAATCAGTTCTGTATATTGCAGTTTTAGGAACATATAATTTTCTCAACCAGTTATGCTTATGGCTGAGGTGAGTATTTTAAAGATTATTAAAATGGTGTTTGTTAAAATAAAAATTGTTCATCACGTAATAAAGTCGACCTTTTAATGTATGTAAACGTGTGCAAAATAATTAATTGTACAAATGAACTGATAATCAGGAGTAATTGTTTTAGTTACATGCTACAGAGTCACCAATACATCTGCTACGTGACCATTTGCAAAAAAAAAATGTCCAATAGTGGTTTGATATAGACCGTTGAGAGCGATATTGTCCTCAATATAGACTTTCCATATAAGGACTGGCCACCATACGATATTTTACTTAACATTAATGAATCATGCAACACCATTGCGTCCCATTATGGCGACAAAAAGCCCTGACCATGAACAGTCTTTTAACGAAAAGCCCCTATTGTTGGTGATGTTGGTTGTGGTGGTGTCGGTGGTGGTGTTGTCGTTGTCCACGTTGTTCATTTCTCTTCATAGCTGGATAGTTCAATTTTTAGTCGCATGCAACGTGACTTTACAGCTCACTATCTCGGTCGGTTTGTCGGTCGGTTGGTCGGTAAACACTAACTTGAGCACGCGACTGCATCCATATATGGCCTTCTTATTCTATAACATTATGTTAAATACATATAAATGTTGTTGTTAGTGTTATAGTTGTTGGTTTTTAAGATAGTGTTGTTGTTGGTGGTGGTGTTGTTCATTTCTCAATATAGCTGTTTTTTTGATACGCATGTTAAGGATATGCCGTCGAAAAGTGAGTGAGATCATATTAATTTCATTGTACCTTATTTCAGTGGAATTTATTATCTGTTCTGGTTGTAGAAGTAGAAACAGAGTTATTTTTCGCTGATTTCATTTATAATAATGATAATTGTTCTACCCGTTGGCCGTACATGTATCAATCACTTAACTCCTTCATTGGATAAAAACTATTTCTTTACAATTTGATGAGCATTTACTCCCTTTTTTGTCTCTTTGGTGGGTGTGTCCCACCTTTATTCTTTCCATTTATACATACATTCAGAGAATATAGATTTTTTACACTTTCTTCTTAACTTACACACACATTCTTATGGTGTTATATTTGTATACACATTAAATTTAAGTATACATGTATAATGTACAACTAAAATTCCTTTTAAAACTGTAATCATGCTTTGCTTCCTATATAACTTATCTTATTATATTATCACAATACAATAGATCAAAAGCACTGCTACCACAAAATATCACAACTTTATATAAATCCACAGTTAAGTCGAACAGTAGATCGAAATAACCGCTGCCAACAAATTAGGTCGAACACCGCTGCCACCAAATTAGGTCATTAACTCCCTTTACGTATGTTTCCGAGCGGTTGAAAATACGTTAGGAACTCCCTTGTGACATAAAATATACACAAAAAATCTACAAAGCTGTAAAATAAATTTTAAAAAAAGCTTTAATTTCAAACAACTTCAACTTTCAACAATCCAGTAAGCACTTAAAACTTTTTTTTAACTTTTACAATCGAATATCCAACTTCTAATATCCAACCTTCTTCAAAATAAATGCTTCAATCAAAAATCCTTCTCACTTCTTACAATTGTTGTCATACTTCCCTTATATACAATATGTTCATAACCTTCTAGATCATTCCTTATACTTCTTACTCTATTGGATTACAGTTTCTATTAATAGCACTTCTGGTATGTTCCTGATTGTTCTTATAATAATTATACATCGTTTCTTAAATCTAAACATACTCTTATTCTAGAATGTTCATGTAAACAATATGCTACTGTGTATTTGTTAGGAATGGTAATTTATTACACTCCCCCCTCTTTTTGAGCTCAAAACTCTTTCTTGGAGTTTTGAGGGGCTAGTATAGACGGACGTGGCAAAAGTTAACCCACTCCTACTCTATAAAACTTAGATACGCCATAATAACATAGAACATAATTATTAATGAAAACTAATAATTTTCATGTAAATTTGTCGGAATGGTTCACTAATTACTGACATAGGAATCATAAAGTCCTTAAATTTAGTTTTATACTTTGAGGCTTTACAATGCTCTGTCAATGAAATATCATGTGCAACTTTTAAAACACTATTACGGCAAGGGTATGGAACTACTAATTGCTCTATTCGTTCTGTCAGGTGTTTAGTAAAAACCTGCCTAAATAAAATTCCATCCTTACAGACTATCTTTATAGAATCGTCATCTTTCTGTAATAACATCTGTTCTTGAAGTTGAATTAAAGTTCTATCCTTAACCTGATAATCCTTAATTTTATCCCTGCCAATATCTAAAATGTCTAATTCACTATCTTGGCTAGATTTAGCTTTGCAAACTCTTTCCTAACTTTTCGTTTTTCACTGGTTTTATGAACTTCTTTCTTGGGAGGGTTGTCACTGAGTAGTTGGCCGTCTAAATGTCCAAATTCTTCTTGAAAATTAACCACATCATCTGACATCACTGACGTGGAATAACCCCAGAAGCTTTTTCCGAATTTAATTCGTTTCCATCTCTTAATTTTTCTTTACTGGCATGAACTCTAGTGGCAACAAAATTATGCCTATCATGATGCTTATTCACCTTCCATAATAAGTCTCCAAAATTAGGCAACTCTCCGAAATTAGGCAAGTTTCTACCAAGAATTACATCTCTTGGTAAATAGCTGAAAACGCCAACCCACAAATGATGGTCTTCGTTATTAACCTTAATATTTACGAATGCAGTAGGATAAGTTTGGACATGGTCAAGAACGCACCTGCATGTAATTTTAGCTTGCTTCGCGTGATTAATTTTCTTAGCCGCTACTAAATCAAAATGAGCAAGTGTCATGTCACATCCAGAGTCTATCAAAATTTCACAATCACATCCTTCAACTATGCCTCTACAAATGTAAGGTGTACATGGTTTTGAAACAGTATCTGTCTTTGTCGACAAAAAGCCATCCTTACTTCGACAAAATCGTTCAATATGGCCTATTTTTTTGCACCGTCTACAAACGAGAGGTTGTCTAGCGTCAGATTGTAATTTCTGAAAGTTATCCGGGGGATTATTATTACCCTTACTGTCAACTTCAGGAGTGCCTTTCACTGTTTTCTCCTGGTTGTTTCTATTTTCGTGTTTTCTATTTTGAAACTTTTCCTCAAAATCGATACCTTTCCTAGCTTGAAAATAATTATCTGCTAATTCCGCAGCATTTAATCCAGAATCTGGTTTATGTTCTTTAACCCATATTTGTACCCCTGTGGGCATAATATCTATCAATTGCTCTAAAATAATAATTTCTGCTAAATCATCTTTGCTTATATCAGCAGGCTTAGCCCACTTTGTAAATAAATCTTTCAACCCAACAAACATTTCTCTATAAATTTCTTCACTTTTCTTTTTAATTGACCTAAACCTTTATGTCTCTTCAGTTAAGTCATACCTTTGTAATATTGCTTTCTTCGCTATGTCGTACTGGTTACTTTCTGTCACTGGTAGTTATGCATAGGCTGCTCTTGCTTTGCCTGTCAAATGTGGTATCAGTTTTACTACCCAGTGTTTTTTCGCCACTCATAGGTGCTAGAAATTCGTTCAAACGTAGTAAGATAATTAATTTTCAATATCATCACTATCAGAAAGTTTTGCAATCTTATCCATTAACGCCATTACTAGTACTGCTTGCTGTTTCTCCATATCTTCTCTACGTAAAGGTTCTTGTCTTTCCATTTCTTCTTTATGTTTTACCATATCTTCTTGACGTAAACGTTCTTGTTTCTCAATATCTTCCCAACGTCTTTCATTATCTTCTTGACGTAAACGTTCTTGTTTCTCAATATCTTCCCGACGTAATACGTTCTCGGGTGTGTTCCATCATCTTCTGCATCAACAACAAAACATATTTTGAAAATGAGTCAGCCCCTGTAGGGTTATGTCCACTGGTTGGTCCAGACTCTTGTGTCTGCTGTTCAGGTTGTAATGCCTGGACCGATTCTACATCAGAATAAGATTCATCGCCGCCGCTGTATTCTCTACTGGATCTTGTTGTTGATTGTTTATCAGCCATATTTTAAATCTGGATGGGGGTCTTGTTACTAGTTAATCGTAGTTACCGAGACGTTCACAAGTCTACTATTCCAAATATAATAATGTACTGTTCTTAAGACAATGTTTGTGTACTTACGATTAAACAAAACGTAGCACCTCGGCTTCCATAAAATATCACAGTATCGTAAGTACCGTTTCCACAAAATATATCAATAACTGTACAGTTGATCCTAAAACAGCCACCAATCTATGGCACAATACAGTAGATAAAAAGCACTGCTACCACAAAATATCACAACTTTAGATAAATCCACAGTTAAATCGATCGAACAGTAGATAGAAATAACCGCTGCCAACAAATTAGGTCGAACACCGCTGCCACCAAATTAGGTCATTAACTCCCTTTACGTATGTTTTCGAGCGGTTGAAATACTTTAGGAACTCCCTTGTGACATAAAATTCACAAAATTGTAAAATAACTCAAAAACAAAGCTTTAATTTAAATCAACTTCAACTTTCAACGATCGAGTAAACACTTTAAACAGCTTCACAATAATAAAAAATCTAAACATAGATGAAAAATAGGCGTTAAGTAAAACAAATTGCAACAGTTTGTTTTTTTGCTGAAACATGCTCAACTATATGTAGATATTATCATATCCAAAATCTACCCTGATCTGCCCATTAAAAATTACCTAATTTGCATAAAATCAAAATGGCTGCCATTTTACAACTTTGATCCCAATTATCTCTTAAACCATAAAGAATTTGGTGTAAGAATGTATTGAAAATAATAAAATAAAATTATCCTTTAAATCAATTTGCATAATAGTCTTACTACTACTAAAAACATAGCATATACAGTACAGACATTGCAGCAGATTGATTTCTGAACACTGCGCCCACACCCCTCCCACCCAGAGATTACTAGGTCAATGATTTTACCTTAAACATTTTGAAAAAATTGTTTATTTATAAATATTATAGCTACTAAATTTACATAGGATTAGTAGGTCATTTACTTTATACCATACAGTATAGCTTATTTTGACATTTAATTTTATCATTTAGGCATACCTACTTTAGTAGGCCTACGGGGGGCTTACGAAGCTTATAACCTTACATTTCATAAACATTAGTCACAAAAATGTCTAAATAATTCTTGGGTCAGACTCGATCGTCAATGGAGTTACTTTTTAAGATGTTTTGCCATACTCTGGACAATTCTCCCTGCACTGAGAATTCAGTAAAATTACATCAGAGTAGACCAATAAACTTAGCTTTCTGATAATTAGTAATTTATAAATTATCATCAATAATTTTTTTTTAAATCAAATTATCTACAGTTAAACTAGGCAACAACAGTTGCAAAGAACTAGTTTTGTTAAAGTATACTTTAGTAAGTATCACAATGACTTACTGTCTTACTGTATTCATTAAATTCTCGATTGAAGCATCATTTTGCTAATAAAAGTATTAATAAATATAACTGTTACTTAATCCTAATATATACGGATACTTTAAAATGTTTGTGTTTAGATAAATTTTAACATACACTAAGGGTATTTAAATATGAATACAAACTACACTTGTTTTTAATGGCTGGATTTTTTAAATTTTCATCCATTTCAAACTTAAAAATTTAGAGTGTTACGAAATATTCTTTTTTTTTTAATGTATCTCTATATTTTCTGTATTTGTGTCATTTGAGAGCAGAGGACTCGTTCTTATACTAAAGTAAACTATAGACACTTGTTCTAAAGATTTTTAGTTCACATAGTCTCTGTATTCTTAATACACATAATATGTCATCTTTCACTACTGCGCCCACTTTGGTTAGTACAACTTAACTTTTCCCAATGTTAGGGTTAGGTTTTACTGTTTAAAAAGTGGTTGGTTACTGTTTGAACCAGATGACCTCCATTTTCACAGCTACAAATTTTGTAAGTAAAGGTGTTTCCACACTTTCCCATAATTTCAGTTTAAACACTTCACACAGCCAGCCAGGATTGACAGTTTTTGTGTCACATATTTTAGCATAGTGTACTATTATAATTTAAAAAAAAACAAATAATAATAATAAATGTAATTCCTTACAATTAAAACACATTTCCTAATACTCTGATCCCTGAAGTTAACTCAAATGAGCTTTTCAAAATAGATATGATTTGTTCATAGGTACATCATACAAATTGAAATGAATTCACTTCATAATTAGAGTATTTTATATTGTAAGATAATGACATTTTATCTTGACCCAATACAAATCAAATGCAAATCATAAGAACATATTGCTGTATATTTCTATTAATACATTCTTGTTCAAAATACCTGATGTTTGAGAGATAATTAGCATATTTTATATGGCATAATTAGATGACATTTTACTTTGACCCCATACAACTCAATTGCATCTTTCTGAATATTTAGGGTCATATTTATATTAAATACATTCTTGTTAAACATACCTGATGTTTTGAGAGATAATTAGCATATTTTATATGGCATAATTAGATGACATTTGACTTTGACCCCATATACAACTCAATTGCATCATTCTGAATATTTAGGGTCATATTTATATTAAATACATTCTTGTTAAAAATACCTGATGTTTTGAGAGTTATTTTCAAATTTTATATAGTGTAATTAGATGACCTTTTGAACCTTGAACCCTAATACAATTCAATTACTGTACATTATTCTAAACTGTTAGCGTCATGTTTAGGCTAGTCTGGGTTCCAGACGGAGTTTTGTCTTAATATTAGTTAAAAGATAAATATGTTGGCACAGATGGCGTTTCATACGTATACTACTTGATTTTGGATACTCCGTCTGGGGAAACACGCACAAGTCACGTGGTTTGACACCAAGAATTCTTGGTGCATACGATTATCCGGTTGACTAGTTTCAGCTGCATGCGATTGGCTACTCACTCGTACACCGTGTAAATATTCATATTTCTGAATTTT
Source organism: Antedon mediterranea (assembly GCF_964355755.1). NCBI lineage: Eukaryota > Metazoa > Echinodermata > Crinoidea > Comatulida > Antedonidae > Antedon > Antedon mediterranea. Next base: position 32,907,959 of record NC_092670.1, on the reverse strand, counting down.
AAAGACTCAACAACTAAGATGATGCGCATGCGCTATATTACGTTTAGACAATGTGTACTTTGGTACATTTATGAAAGTTCTGAAGGCTAGAAATTATTTTATATGCCTAGTACAGTACTAGTAGTCTGGTAAACATTTGATGGGATCTTTGAAACATGAAAACTCGTCTTGGTATATAATAGGCTAGCTTCTCCGCAAATCAAACATTGAATGGATCATTTATTACGCGGAGATAATTTTGATTTAATTCCCACCGAGACCCTGTCCTGTTCTGTGTGGTGGTGTAGCCCTGTTGTGTGCCGGTGGTATGTAGGCCTACTTCATTGGCGTTTTATTTGGCAGGTCATACGTGCGAGTTGAGTAGGACCTACGAAAGAGGCCTAGGCCAAGGACTAAACAATTAATAAACAAAACAACTTGGCATTACTATTTTATATTTCAACAGTCTCGATCGTACATTAAGCACTGGTAGGCCTACGTACTCGATCTCTTTCATTTTGAAACAAAATGATCATTGGTTGATTCGAAATCCATATTTACATACCGCCCGCCCCATATAGCCAAATACGGTATGATAACCTACGTCATTCTTATCGTATGTTTGCGGTCTGCAAATCGATTTCTATACGTGTTTCACAAGTCTGTATTTTCAGACAAAAATCGCGGTCGAAATAAAAACAAATAAATAAAAAAAAAAGATAATACAGACTTGGGGCAAGTCTATGTTTAGGCCTATATTTGTACTTATAGTTATACATTCTTATTCAAAATACCTGGATTATGGATTAAGAGATAATTAGCATATTTTAGAGGCCATACTGGAATGACTTTTGACCTTGACCCCAAAGACAAATACAATATTTTAAATCTTTAGGGTCACATTTATATTTGTACTTATACATTCTTATTCAAAATACCTAATGGATTAAGAGATAATTAGCATATTTTAGATGTCAAACTGCAATTACCTATGACCTTGACCCCAAAGACAAATCAAATATATTATTCTGAATATTTGGGGTCATGTTTATATTTGTGTTCAATACATTCTTACACCAAATTCTTTATGGTTTAAGAGATAATTGGGATCAAAGTTGTAAAATGGCAGCCATTTTGATTTTATGCAAATTAGGTAATTTATAATGGGCAGATCAGGGTAGATTTTGGATATGATAATATCTACATATAGTTGAGCATGTTTCAGCAAAAAAACAAACTGTTGCAATTTGTTTGACTGAAAAGTCTATTTCCACTCATCTTACTTATTCTAGAATGTTCATGTAGACACTAGGCTACAGTATTTGTTATGAATGGTAATTTATTACACTTACACATAATGTTGGTTTTGTAATTGTATCATAATTTGATAATATATAAATTATAAAATAACTACAGTGTTTATATTTTCTTATATTATAAGTATTTAAATTTTAATAGCCACAACCAATTAATTATAATTTTAAATTAGTAGCAATTTCTCACCTATAACTTAGATATATTCAGCTGTAACTAATTTATTCCCAAATTAAAGTAATTTTGCATCCTTTTATTTTTGTTACGGTTGTAATACTACGTTATTCCATTATCTTCATAATTTTGAAATGCTGTGAAATAACGATTTGTGCCATATATTAATAAAATTCTCATTAAATTTTAATTTCAGTGAACAATAGCAAAGTGTTCGTATATTTTCCTAATAAACGTAAGTCAGAAACAAATGCAATTGATACAAGAAGTGCGACATCTGTATGATAGTTATTGACATTTGTATTGTTGTAAAGACGCGTTCATTACATTTAAATTTCAGAGTAAACATATACGTTTAGCCTGATTATTGAAAGTTGCTATTCTGTTACTTAATATTGAACTTGATACTGAGAGAGCTGCTGTGACTCGTGGGACGAAAAACTAGAGTTCTTCTAGAGAATAAGCAAATGTGTATAATACGATAACATTGGTTCAATTAGGCCTACTTTTCAGATTGTATATCTATCTTACTTTTAAATTCAGTTTTGTTTCTGAGAGCGATTGTATATACATAATATAGTCAGCAAAAGAAGTAAATTCTGCTGTATTTTAGTTATTTTAATTTCATTTATTTTTTATCAGCATAAGTTTCCACTTTTTAAAACAGGATTGTTGATTTTAGGCTTTTCCTGCAGAATTAGGTGAAAGTAAAACAAAATGGGAAGAAAAGGATATATTTTACTATCAATTGTCATTGCTATCAATTACGTCATTTGTTATGGTAAGTCTACAAATGTTTTTTATTTTAGTATTTAGTACTTTACTTACTTATTCAGTAAGTCAATACAAACATGTTTACATACACATTAAATAGGCCTACATAATTAAGTACTATATCGTCACGTTTGGAACAGGTGCCGTTTTTCAAACTGCTACTACGACGTATTTATGTATACTAGATGGTTCTCGAATACACAGTAATTTCAGCGTAAAAAACTGGCGTTTTCAAATATACGCAATAAATAGACACGGTGATTTATGTAGTCAACTAAAATTAGTCAAATTTGAACCAACCAAATTTGAATTTATTTTGTAAAATTAGGGTTGAGGGATGGTAAGAGGGTGGATGCAACGAGGAACAATTTGTTAATATTCTTTATCCGTGACGACATATTTGTTTTTATGTAACACCACTACGACGTTTATATTTGTTTGTAAGTATTAATACTACTATTAAGAAGCAACTGTCAGTAATAAAGTTTAATTATGTGTTTAAACAGTACCACCACACTCACAGTAAAAACTTCAAATGGAACAAAAATGGTTTATGTATTTATTGTCAAAGGTTGTTTATCTCGGAAAGGCACATAAATTTAACTACTTGTGTTATACCAAAATGTGAGCGACTAAGAGATTGGAATCCTCGTATTATTGTGTGCGGGTATTTTCAAGATAGACATTCATTACAGTGTAAACCACGATCGAAAAATACCCTTATTTGGGGCAAATCGTTGAACCTAAATGCGTTTTATTTTGTCAATAACTAATTACCTAACTCAATTGAATTAGTGAACAGGGTTACACCAGGTGGTTAAAATCAGTACCGAAAGTAGGAACCAACTTTATAATTATATCATCGAGTAAACATTCTATAGAAATAACGCACGATTTACCGATTTTTACCCTTACGTAAATTCATATTTAGATAATCATGTAAATAATACAATGTAATAACAATGTAAATTAAAAGTATTAAATTAAAAATATGAAAAATGAAGATTACTTAAATCCGACTTTGAATAGGTTATTTTGTAGTTTTAATAATAGGAAAAAAATATGTTTTTCCTTAGAAAATGACAAAATAGTTAAATTCTACCAAAAATCCATTCGCTTTTCAGTTAATTTTTTTTCGATCTAATTTTTGGTCCAAAAAAATCTGAATTGGCTACTATTCAACATAGGTCCGTTGTATGTTTACGTGTGTGCAATTATCGATATGTAATCCTCTGTACGAATATATTTTCGTTTCAGAATGTCCAATCGGATGGAGTTACAACGCCGCATTTTTAAAATGCTACAGGGTCACCAATACATCTGCTTCATGGACTTCCGGAAGAGAAAGATGCCAAAGTTTCGGTGGTGATTTAGTTGAAATTGGTAGTGAAGAGGAAAACGACTGGTTAGATGGAATACTTGAATATTTGGCAATAAAAAAAGCTTGGATTGGTCTCGTTGATGTAGATAGCAATGACGAATTTGAATGGTTGTCAGGAAGAATATCTAACTATACAAGTATGAATTCATTTGTATTAATACTTATCCTTAATTGAGGAAGTTTTGATAAGGTCCTCTCCATCGTCGACAACTATGAACGACAGGGGTTGAGGTGAACCATTAAACCGGGGGTTACTCCCTACTCTGATTCAATGGGTTGTTTAAAGATGTGTGCACTATATCTCGATTTAATGGTATTTAGGCTGTTAATTTAGTATCATTGTAAGTTACATTTAACATTATAATTATTTCAAATTAAATCAATCGTACAGTAGGCCTACACAAAGCCTAAAAGCTGCCGGCAAGTGAGCGGTGCACCGTAACATCATTTTAAAAAATAAACTTATATATAAGAATTATAATACACTTTTTCTGATACGTTAACATCTTGAGGATTGCGGTCTACATCATTCTGCAATATTAAAAAGGTAGCTTTCGATCTGTGAGAACAGACGATGACACACAATGTCTGCTAGAAAGATCATAGAAATAAAAACAAACTATCATTATTAATTACTAATAATTAATGTTTTCTAATCCTTATATCAGATCTCCAATCTGTAGCATTCTGTGAAAAGAAAATACCTGCTAATAATATAGTATTATATTTTAGATTGGGCACCAAGTCAACCCGATTTGGATAATAATGAAGATTGTGGAATTCTGAATAATTTCAGTAGTGGGTCTTGGCATGATGCTTCCTGTGCATATTGGCAGTTTCCAGCTATCTGTGAACAGTGTAGGTTAATTGCATTTTATTTTGGTACATTTCACCTATGGTCAATCGAGCAATGCATATATCTTAACATGACCCATGATAAATGTTAAGTAATCTCTTTAAAAAGATGATGATGATGATGATTTAATAGATTAGTTTGTAGTTTTTATAAAGTTAAACACCTTCCTTAAAAAAAGCTCTTTCAAACAAACCCATTGGCTGGCAGTCAATTTGACTAATTTTTGCTTTAAATTACAGTTTTTTAGGTTTAATAAATGTTTTTTTCGATCCAATTTTTGGTCAAAATGGATAACTATTTTGTGATATTAAAATGGCATATTAAAACAAAATTGTAAGAATTGTTTTTTTGAGGGGGACAATACATCTAACGATGTTTATATAGGCCTAAATCTAAAGGCAAATTACTGAAAAATGACAATCATTTGGGTATCAGTGGCTGGATCTCAATGGATCAAACAAAATAAGCAAAAAAACTAAATCAAAACGATAAAGTAAATAAAAAAGCCAAATAAATTACCAGATCTTTCGATAACTCAAGCCCTTCCTCAGTGTTTAATATTATATATCTTTTTAAAATTCTATTAAGAATTTGTTTTGATAAATTGTCTTTGCTGTAACTCTAACCAGCAGGATGTAGTATCAATATATTATTCGTCTTTCTTTGTTCACTCATTCTGGGGAACACTGCAATGACCATACCACTGCAGTGGCCATCTAGAAATCCTTATAATTCTGTTTAAGTTTTCGCCATTTTTTGGCACACTCATATCGAACTATTATTCATTGTTATGTTTTTTTGTAGTACCAAGAAAAATCAACAGGCGGCATTCTAAGTGTCAAAGATTGACTGTTGACAACAATTTAATCAAGATAGATTGTATCCGTGTATGAAACTAGCTGTAACACCGCCAAATAACATGAGGTAAGTTAAATACATTTTGTCTGCAAGGTGTTGTTATTATTATAGGCCTGCTATTTTTTGTTACATTCATTACTGCATTGTACTGTCGGTGCTTTACTGGAGACTTTTATTAGCTTTTGGTCAAATATTTGTATGAAACAAGTGAGTGAAGTGAAATTACACTCTCAATCTATTTCACTATCCTTGGTGAAACAAACAGACATTTTTTTAAATAACAATTTTCTTTTAAATATATTTAATTAACATAACACTGAATACAAAGCCTTAATTGTTTAAAGTAGGAATAATGCATATGTTTATAACTATTAGTTTACATAATAATTAATGTTTTTAAGTTAAATGGGAAGAATTCATAAGATTGACACCATTCTCCAAATGTTACAAAAAAACTAATATAGTACTGATAAACACGTGATACAACAAATGGCAAGGATGTACACAGGTATAATGTAACAATACTAATATATAGGCCTGTTAACTTAAATATTGTTTCATAAACCAATATCATTCCTGTTTATATCTCAACAGATTGAAGAAAAACGTGCATGAGCGTTCATACAGTTGGTATTTTTTTCTCAAATAAATATAAAATGTTAAAATAGACACATTTTTTTTAGTAAATTACTGCATAGCTCTGATTCCCCCGCGAATTACAATTTTAAAAATAAACATACTGAATTCGCTCTAGTTTGTGAGAGACACTTTGTTAGCGAAACATAATGAAAAAAGTGGGTCATCAACGCAACATTTATTTTGTATTGAATTCTGTAAAACCTAACCAATATAAGCAAACTTTACTATAAAAACTTAACTTTGAGTTTAACTATAATGCAATTGTTTCAGCTGGGTATTACAATAAAATGACTGTAGAGAACAGCTTCCTGTTTTTGTAACTTTTTGCAGCTGTCTAACAATACCACCAACACGATGTTGACCACGTATCGATGAAGGGGACATTTATCACAACGTCCTATGTAACCGAAGCCTTTCTTTTACTCATTAAAAGAAATGACGAAAAGGATGATGCATCAACGTCTTTGAGATTCAAGCAAAGCATACAGTCATTGTTTAACATGATTAATAAGTATACATTCAAAAGTAGCATAATATTTTGATAATTTACACGCGTATACAATAGTGTAAGAATGTGTTATACGCAGTAAAAAATACTATACTTAATACGTATTAAAACAATTTAAAGTAAAATTTTGTATACGTATTAGGCCACTGAAACAATACATTAAAGGTTGCTTAAACAATGCGGACTATCATCACTACTACTTTTTTGAATATCATCACCCTTTACCGAGTGTCATCACTACATTTTTGAATGAAATTACTCTTTCTGAATGTCATCACTTTTTACTAAATGTCATCACAGTTTACTGAACGTACGTAATCACTCTTTACTTAATTTCATCGTTATTAAATTTACTGAATGTCATCACACTTGCTTAATCTCGTCACTAGTTTACTGGATGCGTCACTACTTTACTCAATGGCATCACTACAGTATTGAATGTCATCACCCTTTACAGGATGTCGTCACTACTTCACTTAATGCCATTACTACTTGACTGAATGTCTTTACTTTACAAACGTACCTGTTCTAATAATAACATATTTACTACTTTTCAATTTCACTTAACAATTAATTGGTAGTGTTCCTAATTGTTGCGAATAAACGTTAACGTATATGGAACCTGGTAGTAGCAATGATATTATGTTTGACACCGACAAACAAATAAAATTGATCTAAGAGGAGTATAATGTATGATTGGCATTTGGAATTTCTATTTATAGTAGCATTAATTAAGTTTTTCACTAGATACTATACAGGTAGTTCTGTGTTAGTCTACTTATTGAAAGTGTTAATTTGTTATGAATTTATATCTAGCGTACTTAATTGTAAGTGTTGTTAGAGTAAAAATTGATAATGTTATATAATGCTGTGACGAGAAATTATAAGAATGAATGCGTCGTTCGTTTTTAACGAAACTATTATATTGTCGTACGTCAATCAACGCTGTATGCGTTTATTAATATCTATCGTTCATGTTTTTATTGCACGCCTTTAGTTCAGAACGAACAGTTTATACATCGTAGTATACCCCCATAATCTTCAGCAAAAGAAGTATCAAGTCTAAAGGTTTTCTGTATATTTATTTTTATTTCCACCAAGTTTAAGCTGCAGCATAAGTTACTACTTTCAAATATGATTTTCATTTTTAACCCATGACTTTTCTTCATGGTGTGTTTACAGATTAAAGATGTATGTAAAAATGGAAACAAAAGGACGTATATTACTGTCAATTTTGATTTCTACACATTACGTCATTTGTGAAGGTGAGATTTAAATTTTATATAATTGTTACATAATGGAATACAAGAAAAATGTAATACAGAATTGATAGTACCTCATCAATAGAAAAAGGTATTGAGTTTATCAGCACCAACATGGCGGGCTGTGAGATATATTTAAAAATCATTGACAAATTAATACACAGCAGCCAAATATGGCATCCACAAAATTAAAACTGAGGTGACTACCAGGGAGATGTAACACTCAATACTACTAGAATCAAAGCTTCATCCTTTACTTTGTGAAGGGCTCTTTGACTTAGTATTATTGAAGCCGAATTAAGAAAAAAAACACAGTGGGACATACAATAAAAGACTGTTCACAATATTCAAATCAGAATAAAAATAAAAATAAAGGTCATTTTTAAGTTGATTTCATTCTTAGAATGTCCTATTGGATGGAGTTACAATGCTGCATTTTCTAAATGCTACTTATTCACCAATGCGATAGCTACGTGGACTTCCGTTAGAGAAGAATGCCAAAGTTTCAATGGCAAGTTAGTTGAAATTTTGAGCGAAGACGAAAACAAATGGTTAGATGACCAACTTAGTGAATATTCCAACCGAGTCCTACAAAGAGCTTGGATTGGCTACGTTGATTCGGATAGTGATGATGAATTTGAATGGCTGTCGGGGAGCAAATCTACCTATACAAGTATGATTTAATACATTTGTAAATGATCAAATATAAATACTTAGTCTAAAAATAGCCATACCAAACTTGATTTAAACTAGAAACGAGAAAGATGAGGAAATATCTGAGATTGAGAAAGGGCATACACACACCTTGTAATGATTCACAATTCGAAAACAGGTCCACCTGTAAAAACTCAAATTTATTAACTTATAGCAGTTAAAAGTTTTTGTTGTTTTTCTCTCTCTCTCTATTTAATGTATAACTACAAGTAACTTTATTCATTCAGTGTTTCATAAACAATAATTACAGGTTTGTTTTCTGTCTCCTCTTTAAAATTATTTATATTTTCAACCCCTGTAAATATTGTTTTACTCAGAATAATACTACTTACCCACTATTGTATATTATCATCTTCCAAAGCTTCTATAAGTGAGAAGTATTGAAATACACTTAACAGAACAACTCGTTTGAGTAGTTTCAATCTCATCTTTTATTTCAACGACGGTTATCAACAATAATAATAATAATAATAATAACAGGATTTTTATAGTGCACATACCATTCAATAGTGCTCAAGGCGCATTACATACATACGTATCGGGAAGCGCTTTCCATCATCAGTGTGAATCTTTAATAATGTACATGGAGGATACGCAGCTGATCTGGTACTAAACAGCAGAACTCCTCAGAATGGTTACCATACTACATAAACTATAGTTTTTAATGAATTTGGCCTGAAGATTAATATTACTAAGACAGAAACCATTGTTTTGAATTATAAAAATTATATTTAAACAACTCAAAGAGGTTGTTCTGTTTATTAAGTATAATTATATCTATTTACATGTATTGTTTACATTTTTTAAGACCACATTTAGGAAGAATTATTATTATAAAATTATTATTATTTTAAATTAATCACTTATCAGATAGGTGTTAATCCCCTTAAAAAGGGCAATTGTGTGAATCCGTTCACCGTGGTATCTCCCTATCTCGTCTCAAATAATGAAATTGGTTCGTGAAAGTACACACGGGCAAACTGTGTAAACTGTTCTTACGGTTTATATTCCTTATCCGAAAAAAATTTTTCCAATACAGAAATAGAAGCGAGTCGGCCTCGAACCTAAGCCAATAATATTTTTGGCTTTTAGGTACGGTAAACGGCGCTCTGTTCTGAATCGCTTGGACATTTGCATTGTGTAACATCAAAATATTTGTGTTATTAAATAGAATTTGTGCTAACATTAATATTATGGAATAATTTGCCTAAAATTATAGTATGACCTTTTAGATTGGTACAGTTCTGATGTCCATGGCCATGGAACGAAGGAGTGCACAACTCTAGACCATACAGTTGGCGGTTTTTGGCGCAAGGTTCCATGTGCCACCTGGACTTTTCAAGCAATCTGTGAACAGTGTAAGTCACATTTAGTGTTATTATTGTTAATGCATGTGATACATTTCATCTATAGGCTCAGATCAAGGTAATCTAACAACATAATGCTGAGCTTGTCTTGTCAAGCTATGATTTGTTTACAGTGATCTTTGATCTTATGACGTCCGTGACTTCATACAAAAATGGCTTGTAAATCAAGATACGCATATGAATTACGCGTGCTGGCTCTGCACTAACGATAAGGGAGCAACAACAACTGCAGCGTGCACTGGCAGAAAACGCCGGTGAATTTCTAATTCTATTCTACGAATACTCTTTTCAATTACAAACAAATTTTTCTATCTCAAATTTGTATTATATATCTCGCATAACACTAAAATCTCCTTCTATCTATCACAATACAAAACAGTTAATATTAATACAATAATAACAGTCTAGCACCCTGGCACAGTCAATGACATCAAAGTACTACACAACCTAGCGCATTTTTTCATGTTATCCTAAATAATAAACATACCAATTTTGTAGTCTATGCACAGTCCTACCTTTTGTTCAGTTTTTTCTTTTAAATTTACGTATTGTTATTTACTTTCTATAGGCCTCGCATACGGTACAGAAACACGCACACACGTCTATCCTCTAACACATTATGCTTACACAGACAAAGAATCCCTTCAACTATTGGACCCGGTATATTTGATATGCTAATGATGTGCTTTGAATTCTTTTTTTTTTATCATGCAAATTGTTATTCTTTGTAATTTACAGTACCAAGGACCATCATCAGGCGGCGTTCTAAGTGTAAAAAATTAAGTTCCACCAACAATCGTATCAAGATGAAATATTATATCAGTGCCATAAACTAGCTCAAATGCCGTCAAGTATCATGATGCATGTTTCAAACTCTCAAGTTATTTACATCTGCATATTTTTGTTAATGTTAGATTATTTTAGGCCTGACGTCTTCCCTTTCTGGGTGAAGAGAGGAAAACGTAAGTAAAATACCTTGCTTAAGGACACAGGCAGTGCGGCAAACGTTAGACTTGGACTCCCGATATCACGGTTAGTATTCCGACGTCCAATACTCTGCGCTACACTCCTTATTAATGTTTTGTTCGGTGGCAACCAGTAGTCAATGTAATTTCCATTTTTTTTAACAATATAGGAATCGTAATTACAATAGTAAATTCTAGTGAATATTGAGCTTTTTACCCTTTTAAAATATTTTATAAGTTTCTACAACAGAAGGCTTACATCAACATAATGTATTCATCGAAACATTCTATTTGACTGAATTGAATTCGTTTTCGAGACCATTAGCAGCGCAAGGGCGTTCTCAATTTTGTGCGTCAACTTTTAAACACTGTATATTCAATCGATGATGATCTTGTGCCGATGAGGTGAAAATGTCATCATAACAAACGAATAAATATGATTTTTACTCTACACCTCACTATGTCGGTCAGTTGGTTGATCGGTTGGTCGGTCGGTCAGTAAACACTAACTTGAGCACGCGACTGCAGCCATGTATATGGCCTTATTTTTTAGTAGAGTTACATAAGGACGCATCATGATAGTTGATATAATAAATATAATTTAGCCTCTCGTAAGCGGATTTCTCCATTACAAACGCTTACCACTATCAAGAGCAATTGGTATCTTTTGTACCTTCTGCAAGCCGAAGCGATTAAAAAGGATTTTATTTTCATACCGGCTAGTGTTAAAAGATAGGATAATATTTTCAAAAGCTGGCGAAGTAACAAGTTAACTGAAATTGCATTCTCTCGAGAACTACTTGTCCAAAAAAACTTCATTTTTCAGAAGAAAGAGTTATAATTTGTAAGTTTAAAACATAATTTCATTCAATGTACATGTTTGTTGATACGATTATTTTAAAAAAAAAACCTATTTCTTTTCAAAATCACCCGTTTGATTTTGGCGTTGCTGTTCTATTGTTAGTCAACTGAAACCATTGTTAGTTGAAGAGTGGTAGCATAACCATTACACCAAATTTACATACACACAACAGGTTTGAGGTGTGTTGATTATATAATCTATGAGACCCAGAAATGATTTGTAATGTTCAACTGTAGAGTGGTGAATAGATTTAATATTCCTGCGCTAAATTAATTTAAGAACGTACTTAATTAAAGCTAATTAGACATAATTATATTCATCCTTATTCATGTACATCCACGATATGACATCACATAGGCCTACTTATGAACATTACTGAAGATTCCTCATTCTCAAAGCGTTGTTCCCACTAGAGATGCAACGTAACGCAACGCTACGACGTATTGACGCAAAGTGCTGTATTGTGCAATCACAAGTGGGAAACGACGACGCATCAGTGCTGAAAACATCGCAGGGTTGATTTCACGCAGACGGGGGAGAACACACGTATCGGAAGGGCATTTTCTTTCGTTGCGTAGATTTATTTAGGTTTGCATCGCTAGTGGGAACCAATCTTTTAGTTTGAAATGCCGGGTCAACGCCAACAAGTCAAAATAATAAAAAACCAAATTTAAGTAGCATATAATATATTGAGTAGCCTACATTAAAAAAAAAACATTCTGAGATATTTTCTGAATATTACGGGTTTTAAACAAAATGATTGGAGAAAAGTCCTCCTATTGGATGTCTTGTCGTCATTTTACTTGTGAGTGTGTGTCTTAGACTACATTAAATTATTGTTGAAACAGAAACACTAATTAAGTTAGTAAATTATAAATGGTATAATAGTAATTGTGTTATCAGTTCTTCTGTTGCAATCATATTCTTACTAATTAAATTAATAGAACAACATGAGTTGCTATGATGTGGATATTGTAACTTTAAAAGAATCAGGTTCACAAAAATTATATTAATAAACAATATGGTATAGTATTTTTAATTTTATTAAGTATAATTATATTTCCATTGAATAACAGTGTTATTGTCGTCATTTTGATATTTCTAAATTAGTGTAGTTGTAAAAATGAGACCCAGAGGACGTATATTACTGTTAATGTTGGTTGTTACACATTACGTCATTTGTGATGGTAAGTTTTAAAATAATGGTTTTTAAATGTTATGTTGGGAGCCCAACATCTATCCGAACGTTTGCTGTTTATTGCATTTATTATCGTAGATTAGTGTAACTAAATTTAATACGTTTTATGACTATCAAGAATGTGCCATCATTTTTCCAATATGCAACGGTTGTTGCGTCGCACTTTGTAATAATTGTCGCACTATGTATTACCGACAACTTTTATTACAAAGTGCGACCATTATTAACAAGGCCAACAGCCATTAAGTCGCGTGCTACAATGCATAGTGATACCGGACAGACAGACCGACAGACAGACCGACAGACAGACAGACCGACCGACCGACATAGTGAACTATACTGACCGAAATTACTGAACATGTTTAAAAATGTTGAAATGTTTTAAAACATTTATATTTTTTTAATTTACACGTGCGTAGCCTGTCACTTTCGACGTGCTCGTATAACGTAATTTCGAGTTGAAAAGTAAGTCAAGAAAACATCAATCGGGCAAAAAGAATGCGCAATAACATTTAACGCGCAGTGCGCACGCAAAAATATGCGCACTCATGGCAATTTTGTAAACGCTTAAAATTGCCTGAAATGTACTCTTATTTCATCGAAAATAAATTTTGAAAATTTTAAGGAGCGCGTACGCATGCGTTACATGCGCTACGCACGTAATTGTATTGCCATATGATGATTTATGCCCTGAAATTTATTAGTACCAAATTTTATTTAATTGTGATTCGTGGTTGTTAAGATATGATTACAAACGTGATTTCGTTCAATCGTGCGTAGACCGCGTAATTTTTTATTGCGCACCGTGAAAACATAACCACATCGATTCCTGGCCATAAGGAATATTCTGTGAAAAATTGACTTAGCTAGATTAAACTGATATCAAGATAAGGTCATAAAGCGATAAAACGCATAGTGATACCGGACCGACAGACAGGCCGACAGACAGACAGACAGACAGGGAGACAGACCGACCAACCGACCGACATAGTGAACTATAGAGTCGCTTCCACGCGACTAAAAAGGGCGACGCAACAAACGGTGAGTTCACGTAGGCCTACGACGTCTTTTGTGAAGTTTAAATAAAAATCCATTCTATCCAATTCACTTTTCGATGGCAATAGTGTAATATTGTGTTATATGCAGTAAAGAATAATATACTTATTACATTAGAAATGACTTTGTTATTAGCGACGATCGTATGAAGTATCTATCGAGAAAAAATAAAGCTTGCCCTTTACTTCAATTATCCATCGATATTCCATTTGCATATTTCGTACATGAACATTTCACATAATGATCACTCCATCTGTTACTCACCACTACCCATAACATACGCCAAAATGCTTTGGGTATTATAAGTGGATATCAACAACAACATATTTTGTTATACAATACATTGAAGGTTGCTTATACAATGCAGTTAACAATACATTATGGGAGAGCCTCAATTCACTTGGAACCAAACGAGATTTGGGTTATATACATGATGAAATGTTTGGTCTTCTGTCGTACACTCAAAACGCCTATAGTAGTAGTATCCAGAAATTGTATGTCATCACTACTTTAATGAATATCATCACTCTTTACTGAATGTCATCACTACATTATTAAATAGAATCACTCTTACTGAATGCCATCACTCTTTACTAAATGTCATCACTCTTTACTGAACGTAATCACTCTTTACCTAATTCCGTCGATATTAAATTTACTGAATGTCATCACTACTCCACTTAATCTCGTCACTACTTTTCTGGATGTCGTCACTACTTACTGAATGTCATCATCACTACAGTATTGAATGTCATTATCCTTTACTGGATGTCGTCACTACTTTACCTAATGACATCACTACTTGACTGAATGTCTTAACTACTTTACTAAATGTCATCACCACTTTACTGGATATCGTCACTATATCACTGAATTTCATTACTACGGTATTGAATGTCATCACCCTTTACTGGATGTCGTCACTACTTTACCTAATGACATCACTACTTAACTGAATGTCTGTGGGTGAGTGGCCGAGCGGTTAAGACAGTGGAACCGTAATCACGTAGCCATAACATCGGCATGGGTTCGAGGCTCACTCACTTCATGGTTCTGGTGGTAGAACGAGTCTTCTCGGATAAGGACTATAAACCGTAGGTCCAGTGTACACAACTTGCTCGTGTGCACTTTAAAGAACCTAGTACATCTTTCGAGACGAGTAGGGGGTTACCCCGGTGTATTAGTACATCACAGCCACTGATCACCAACTGGGCCCTCTGGGAGACCAGTCTTTGACTGAAGAGGTTACCCAGTATAAATATATATTTCAATCAATTTTGTGAATTTCGTCACTACTTTACTCATTGCCATCACTACAGTATTGAATGTCATCACCCTTTACTGAATTCCTTCACTATTTTACTCATTGCCATCACTACTTGACTGAATGTCTTAACTACTTTACTGAATGCCATCACCATTTTACTGGATGTCTTTACTAATTTACTGAATGTCATCAATACTTCACTTAATCTCGTTACTACTTCACTGGATGTCGTCACTACTTTACTGAATGTCATCACTACAGTATAGAATGTCATCACCCTTTACTGAATGTCATCACTACTTCACTTAATCTCGTCACTACTTTACTGGATGTCGTCACTACTTTACTCATTGCCATCACTACTTGACTGAATGTCTTAACTACTTTACTGAATGTCATCACCACTTGACTGCATGTCATCAATATTTTACTGGATGTCATCACTACTTGATTAATGTCATCACTACCTGACTGAATGGCATCACTAGTTTACCGAATGTCATCATTACTCACTGAATATCATTACAACATTGCCAAATCCCATCACTACTACGACGATCTAACAAGTTTAGACGTACTGTTCACATTATCCAAATCCGAATCAAAAAAGTTTATTTCATTCTTAGAATGTCCTATTGGATGGCGCTACAATGCTACATTTTCTAAATGCTACTTATTCACCAGTGCGACAGCTACGTGGACTTCCGTTAGAGAAGAATGCCAAAGTTTCAATGGCAAGTTAGTTGAAATTTTGAGGGAAAACGAAAACAATTGGTTAGATGACCAACTTAGTGAATATTCCGACCCAATCCTACAAAGAACTTGGATAGGCTACGTTGATTTGGATAGTGATGACTTTGAATGACTGTCTGGGAGCAAATCTAGCTATACAAGTATGATTTAATACATTTGTAAATGATCGAATATAATAAATCACAATCAAAGGGCCTACACACACCTTGTAATGAGTCACAATCCGAAAACAGGTCCTGTAAAAATGTTTTTTTTAAGTTTTTAACTTACCAAACTTATAGCAGTTAACATGTTTTTTTTTCTTCTCAATCTCTATTTGGTGGTTAACTACTAGTAACTATAATAATATCATAATATAATTACAGGATTGTTTTCTTTCTCCTCTTTAAAATGATTTATATTATTATTTTCAACCCCTATACATATTGTTCTACTCAGAATAATAATATTTACCCATTAAATGTATATTTACATCTTTCGAAGCTTATTCGTATTTACATACACTAAACAGAACAGCACCTTTGAGTCTGTTAGTATATATATTTTATTATCTTTATTTTTAAGACCACATTTAGGAAGAATTATTACTATAAATGTATTATTATTATTTTAAATGAATCACTTAATCATCAGATAGGTGGTAATCCTTGAAAAGGGCAATTGTGTGAATCAGTTCACCGTGGTATCTCCCTATCTCGTGTCAAATAATGAAATTGGTTCTTGAAAGTACACACGGGCAAACTGTGTACACTGTTCTTACGGTTTATATTCCTTATCCGAGAGGAATTGATCCACTACCAGAAATAATATTGTTGGCTTTTAAATACGGTAAACGGCGCCCCGTTTGAATTGCTTAACATTGCAAAATATTTGTGTTAATAAATAGAATTTGTCTATATGCTAACATTAAATTGTAAGAAAAATGCCTAAAATTATAGTATGACCTTTTAGATTGGGTCAGTTCTGATTACCCTGGAACAAATAATGTGTTGTTATTAAAAAGAATTTGTATATGCTAACATTAAATTTAAGGAATAAATTGGCTAAATTTATAGTATGATCTTTTAGATTGGTACAGTTTCCTTGAAACGATGGAGTGTACAATTCTAGATCATACAGTTGGTGGTTTTTGGCGCAAAGTTCCATGTGCCCTCTGGACTTTCCAAGCAATCTGTGAACAGTGTAAGTCACAGTTAGTGTTATACATTTCATCTATAGGCTCAATCAAGGTAATCTATAGCAGGATGTTAAGCCTGCCTTGCCAGGATAGGAATTTGTAACAGTCCTTTGATCTTATGATTGACTGCGACAAATCTAAAAATTAAATGTTCCCGGCGGTCACACAAAAATACCTCAAATACCTTCAAATAAAAACACGCTATAAATTACCCGTGCGAGCGCTGCACTAACGATAAGGGAGCAACAACAACTGCAGCGTGCACAGGCAGAAAACGCCGGTAAATTTTCTAACGTTTCTAATTCTAGGAATACTCCTTTCAATTACAGACTAATTTCTATTATTACTATAATATTATTATTGTATATCTCGCATAATAAAAAATAAAAATCTTCTTACCACAATACATACAAAACAGTTAATATTAATACAATAATAACAGTCTAGCACTCTGGCACAGTCAATGACATCAAAGTACTACACAACCTAGCGCATTTTTTCATTTCATCCTAAATAATAAACATACCAATTATGTAGTCTGTGCATAGTCTTACCTTTTGTTGAGCTTCAATATAGGTATGGTTGTTTACTTTCTATAGGCCTCACATAAGATGCAGAAACACTCACACACATCCATCATCTAACACATTTAGACAAAGAATCCCAACTGTTGGATCCGGTATATTTTATATGCTAATGACGAGCTTTTAATCCTTTTTTTTTATCATGCAAATTGTTTTTCTTTGTATATTACAGTACCAAGAATCATCATCAGGCGGCGTTCTAAGTGTAAAAGATTAAGTTCCACCAACAATCGTATCAAGATGAAATATTGTGCCATAAAATAGCTCCAATGATGTCAAGTATCATGATGCATGTTTCAAACATCTGCATATGTTTGTTAATGTTAGAATGTTAGGCCTGTCTTCTCTTTTTGGGTGAAGAGAGGAAAACGTAAGTAAAGTACCTTGCTTAAGGACACAGACAGTGCGACAAACGTTAGGCT
Source organism: Antedon mediterranea (assembly GCF_964355755.1). Lineage (NCBI taxonomy): Eukaryota > Metazoa > Echinodermata > Crinoidea > Comatulida > Antedonidae > Antedon > Antedon mediterranea. The sequence goes on along the minus strand of NC_092670.1, from coordinate 32,889,849 downwards.
TGTGCTCCACAATCCCTTAATAAAAATAATGTCTTGTTCGGTGGCAACCAGTAGTCAATATGATTTCCATTTTGAAAAATATAGTAATTGTAATTAAAGTAGTAATTAAAGTAGGGAATACTGGAGCTTTTTACAAGACATTATGCACCGAGTTTCTACAACAGAAGGCCTACATCAACATAATTTATTCATCGAAACATTCTAGTTGACTGAATTGAATTCGTTTTTCATAACGTTCCCAATTATATGCGTGTGTGGGTATTTAACCTGAGACGGTAAACCATCCAGTGTGTACCTTTTTAGCGACAACTTTTGAACACTGTATATAAAAGCGTGATATTGTGCAAATGAGATGAAAATGTAATCATAACAAACGAAAAAATAGTTACATTTTAAAGATAAGATACAGTTAACAAAGAAATGAAAAGTAGTTTGTTTAAGCAGTAATCAAAGTGACCGCTTATTGCAACCGCCAAGTAATTAAACATGTAATAACTGAGAAGGGTAGAAATCAACATTTTAAATTCAAAGTATTACATATAAGGATTGTTCAATTCATTTCAAAATTATTATACTGCAATTACGACATTATTTACTCTAGTAGAGTATGCTTTCAGTTCATTTCATTGTAGTAGAGAGTACACATGTATGAGTGTATGATATCAAAAAAGTCAAAAAATGCTAAATAATAATATTGCAAAAACATAAAATAAAAATTTCTCACGTCTAAAGTTTACGTCTAAGTTTTAATTTTTGTAAGTTCTTGGTAGATTATGCCTAATAAAAATGAAATCGATATAGGTAGAGTACAGTTGTGTAATTTGATATTTCTAATGCTTTAAAGAAACCTTTATTAAGTTCATATTCCACTATACAAAAGTCATTGTTAGAATACTTAATCATTCATTAATTTCCTTTATTTCGGATAGTACATTCATATACAAATCATATATAACAAAAATAAAAAACAATTTCAACAGGAAATTAACAATATTGTGTTTAAGTGTTTATTGTTACACATTTCAGCTTCTGTGACGTGTATACAGCAAATAAGGTAATTTAACAAAACTACCTTTAATAAGACAATGCATGTATTAATTGCATTTCGTTGATAAGGACCTCATCACATTATAGCGGTGGCGCTATTCGATAATGCAACATGTAGTTTTATTTTGCTCTGAACCTCATGAATTAAATCTGCTAAAATCTTTGAAACCGGGATTTAAATTGTTCTTCAAAGTGGATGATATGATATATTAATTGATAATAAGTACTAGTACCAAGAAATTTGTATCAAAAAGGATATATTTTTCGATATTCTGGAAGCGTGTTTGCTAAGTCGGGGTAAGTCAACTGGACCCATGTGAAGCCTACAGTATCCATACAGAGGAGCATAGAGTCCTGGAAGCAGGGTGTAGGGGCTAGGCCTAGTGTTCCTTGAACTTAACAACCATGGCTGAAGGTAGGCCTACTACTAGAGGGAAGGCAAGGGATAGAAAGGATATGGAACTGGAACCTAGATTTAGGCCTGCAGATGCTAGGCCTAGGCCTAGCCAACCTGAACAGGAAGCAACTCCACAGTCAGTTGAGGGAGCTTGTGCTATCTGTAAAACCATCATAGGCGAAAAGGATAAGGGCGTAAATTGTGACATTTGTAAGAGGTGTTTCTGCCTGAAATGTTCAAAACTCTCAAATAAAATGTATGCTCTCCTCTCCGACAGCGAAATAAAGAATTTTTTATGGTCATGTGATACATGCCTTGTACAGTTACCTTTGTTGAAGAAAATTGCGGAGATAAATGAATTGCAGGAAAATATGAATGCGAGATTAAATATTGTGGAAAAAACGCAAAAAGATCAGGCGCTTAGAGCATCACTAACCAATAAAAACATTGAAGTCATTGAAAAAATCCAGGTCGACACAAGAAATAATTTGATAGAATTAAAAGAGAGCTACGATCTAATGGATGGGAAAATTAAAGAGAGTGTTCAGGAAGGCATTGAAGAATATAGAGATAGAGAATCTCGTAAATTAAATATTGTGATCGAAAATCTACCTGAATCTGATAACCAAAGTTCTCAGCAGAGACTGAAGGAAGACAGGGTTGCTATTGAGAAATTATTCAATGAGTGTCTAGAGATAGAGGGAGTTGAAATAACAGAAGTGATCAGGCTTGGGAAATACACGGAAGACGGGTGTAGAATGGCAAGAGTTTCTCTGGATAGCCTGAAAAGTAAAAGGGAAGTGATGGTAAATGCAAAAAAAACTTAGAAGCACGGATCACGCATTTCTAAAGAACATATATATTAATCCTGATAGATCAAAAAAAGAGAGGCAAATGAACTATGAGTTAAGACAGGAACTAAGATCAAGGAAAGATAACGGCGAGATTGATCTTGTTATAAGAAGAGGTAAAATTATGAAGCGGGATAGCGAACTGGCGTTTGATCGTTTTCGAGGCCCTAGTTCATCATCATAAAGAATTTTCAAATATAGAATCTTTTTGTTTTGAAGAAAATTATTTTAACTTAGAAAGAAAAGTGAAACAAAAATTTATAAGAAAAAAAAAATGTTCAGAGGACAAGAAAAAATTTAAAACTTTTATAGAAGGATTAAAGCAGAAGAAATCTAGTTTAAGAAACGATGATATTGTTGATTTTCATGAGAAGTCGTAGAAATTTCTTTACACAAACGCAGATGCCCTGAGAAATAAAATAGGTGAGTTACGTGATATTACAAATCAAAGGAAACCTGATGTGGTTGCAATAACTGAAGTAAATAACAAAACTTGTACAGACATATTGGAAGTTGAGTTAAGCATCAAGGGATACACAAAATTTGATTCTGGCAGAAGTGGTAGAGGTGTGGTTATTTTTGCGAAGGAAGAGCTGAATGCCAGTATCTGTAACGAATTACTGAATTTAAATTTTGTGGAAGCACTATGGATCAAAATTGAAATAAATAAAAGGCAACAACTATTATGCGGATGTATTTACAGAAGTCCTAACAGTATTGACGAAAATAATCAAGCGTTACTATCTGCTATCAACAAAGCAAGTGAACTAAATGGTATTTCTGATTTCATCATGTTAGGAGATTTCAATTTTCCTGAAATTGATTGGATTTCTTGGAGTACAAATAAAAATGAAACACATAAAAGTAATCGGTTTATAGAATGCCTTAGAGATAATTTTCTATGCCAGTGTATACAGCAACCAACACGATTTCGAGATGGTCAAACACCTAACATACTCGACTTAGTAATCACCATGGATGAAACCAAAATAAGTGAAATTGAGATAGGTCCACCATTAGGAAAAAGCGACCACGTAACAATCTTGTTTTCATATGACTGTGTAACTAAAATACAAGAGAAAATGGAATACAAGCTAAATTTCAACAAGGGTGACTATATTAAAATGAAAGAACTGATTACTGAGGTGGACTACCAATTTGAAAATACAAATGTTGAAGAGGCCTGTGAAGCTTTAAATAAATCAATAAGAAATGCTGTTCAGATCTGTATTCCCAAGTCAAACATAAAAAAAGAAAATAAACCTATCTGGATGACTGGTGACGTTCAGAGGAAAATTAAAATGAAACATAATGCATGGAAAAAGTTTACAAGGTCTCGACAACAGAAGGATTATGACAGTTACAAAAAGGCAAGAAATATAGTAACAGGTGAAAAAAGGGCAGCAAAGATTGCACTGGAGCGGAAAATTTGCAATGAAGTAAAAACAAATCCTAAAAGTTTCTGGAAATATGTAAGAGAGAAAACCAAAACAACTCAATCTATTGGATTGGTGAAGGATGCAAAGAGTAATATGGCTGATGACAATCAGCATAAAGCGGAAATTTTCAACGCATTTTTCACAAGTGTATTCACGAATGAAGACCTCGAGTCATTGCCAGAAGTTACACCAAGAGTTGACGTGGATGACCATTTGGAGTCAATTGAAGTGACAAAGGAGGAAGTGCTTATATTCCTTCAGCAGATGAACTCAAATAAATCAGCTGGACCAGATGACGTGCATCCAAGAGTACTGAAGGAACTTAAAGAAATTGTTGCAACTCCATTGACGTCAATATACAACAAATCACTATCGACTGGACAGTTACCGGAGTGCTGGAAATGTGCAAATGTAGTACCAATTTTTAAGAAAGGGGACAAGACGGAGGTTGGAAACTACAGGCCAGTAAGTTTGACATCTGTCGTATGCAAACTTTTGGAATCAATTGTGAGAGACAAAATTATACAGTTTCTAAATGATAGAAACCTTATTATAAAAGCACAGCATGGGTTTCGGAAAGGTAGATCTTGCGTCACACAATTGCTGGAGGTGATGGAAGAATGGACGAAATTGCTGGATGCGGGAGAAAACTTTGATGCTGTATATTTGGATTTTAGTAAGGCATTCGATTCTATCCCCCACCAGAGATTAATAACAAAATTGGAAGCGTACGGAATAAAAGGAAACCTACTGAGATGGATACATCAATTTTTGACTGGGAGGAGACAAAGAGTTAGAGTGGCCGCAGCATTTTCTGAATGGTCTACGGTTAAAAGCGGAGTCCCTCAAGGCAGCGTGTTAGGCCCTTTATTATTTATCATTTTCATAAACGACCTACCTGATGCAGTTAAATCTAAAGTATGGATGTTTGCAGATGACACTAAGATGTTTAATGTTGTGTATGAAAACAGAAATGATACTGTTCAAAATGATCTCAAGGCATTATCCGATTGGTCTAAAAGATGGCAGCTGAAATTCAACATTAATAAATGTAAAGTAATACATTATGGAAATTCAAATCCACAAATGCAATTCACTATGCCAACAGAGGAAGGTGACGAGGATCTGCCAAATGCCAATACTGAAAAGGACCTTGGAGTTACTTTTGATCAGTCTTTAAAATTTTCACTACATACGAATGAAGCTGTAAATAAAGCAAATAGACTCATTGGATTGGTAAGGCGATCTTTTGCTTACATGGATAAGGATATGTTCCTGCCCCTTTATAAAAGTATAATTCGACCTCATCTGGAATACGCAAGCTGTATATGGTACCCTCTCCTAAAAGGTGATTTGGATAAGCTTGAAAGAGTGCAGCGTAGGGCCACTAAAATTGTCAAAAAGTTAAGAGATAAATCTTACGATCAGAGATTAAAAGAGCTTGGATTACCTACACTGAATTACAGAAGAAGGAGAGCGGACATTATACAAGTGTTTAAAATTATCAAGGGCTTGGATGATATTGAAGCCGAAACCTTTTTTGACTTTAGAGAGGACAGTAGAACAAGGGGCCATCAATTCAAATTAAGAAAGCCAAGAGCCCGACTGAAAATCAGAAGCCACTCCTTTTCATGTAGAATCGTCAACACATGGAACAATCTATTCCACACTACAGTACAAGCAGAAAACATAAATGCATTCAAGGATCAACTAAACAAAGACAGAGCAATGGGAGATAAATTTTGCTACCAATTCTAGATAAATACAGAAGAAATGGAGGGCGTTTAAAAGGCATTTGACTTAATCAAGAGCCCGAAGATTCAAGTAAGATTCAAGTAAGATCACAAAACTTAAATATCATTATTAGAGTAAAATGATAATTCCTTGAAGCTATGTCTACGATCATGTACGCAAGTGCGTCTATGGTTTTAGACTAAGAATTGCGAATAGTGAAAATACATTGTCGTTTACAGAAACAAATAAATAGACACGATGATTTATGTAGTCAACTAAAATGAGCACCCTGGGAATTACTTCCGAAGGAGAAACTTACCACAAAATGAGTCCAAATTTTTGAATTTGTTTTTTGTATGTAACATTAGGGTTGAGGGATGGGAAAGCGGATAGGTACAAAGAGGAACAATTTTTAAATATATTCTTTATCCACTCAGTAACGAAATATTTTTTTCATGTTTTATAGGCCTATAAATAATATACCTCTAAATACAGTAAAACATTTGCGATTTAATACTTTGTTAAAACTGTCACTGTCATAATCGATTGAAATATTAAAGTACATGTCACGATACACCACTACGACGTTTATATTTTTGGTAATTATTAATTAATACAAACGTTGAGAAGGAACTGTCAGTATAAAGTTTATTTGTATATCTAACAGTAGAGCCTATCCACAATCTCAGTAATAAAGTTTATTTGTATATATTTTTATATTACATCTAACAGTACGAACATTCACAGTAAGAAATGCTCGATTCAAATGAGGACCAAAAATAGTTAATAGGTATTTACAGTATTGTCAAGTTTATTCTCAAAGGGCCCATATATTTACCTACCGTATGTGTTAAACCAATGGCTCATAAATTTACCTACTTGTGTTAAACCAAACTCTGGCAGACTGAGAGATTGGGATGTTCCATTCATCGCAAATCAATACATTTGTATAATCGTATATTAAATCTATCAAAATAGTATTTTTTAAAGAAAATCGTCTTCAACATTATTATGCTGTACTCGAGCTGTTCAACCGGTTTTCAGCTATTAAAAACAATTATCGTAGGAGGAGATAGGAAAATGCGAAGCCTCCTCGCATTTTTGTGGCGGGTATTTTTCAAGATGAGCTTCCATTAGACAGTGTATACCAAGATCGGAAAACACCCCTATTTGGGGCAAATCGTTGAACCTAAATGCGTTTTAATCGTCAATAAATAATTTTAATTAGTAAACAGGGTTACATCAGGTGGTTAAAATCAGTAGGCCTACCGAAAGTACGAACCAACTTTATATACCATCGAGTAAAAATTCTAGAAGTAAGGCGCGATTTACCGAATTTTGCCCTTACGTAAATTTATATATAGATGTCCGGCTTATAAGGCAGAAAGGGAAACTTTACTGATTCCTAATTATTGACGTAATCCCTCTTATCCAAAATTACATAAGTTACTAACAGATTTAAATGCTTATGTTATTCTATCAAAGTATTTATTTGTATTGTTAAAATAGAGAGAGTCAACCTTACTGTAATATATTTTGAATCTATGGGCCCGTGGCCTACAGATAAAATAAAAGCAGGCACCATTGCCTGGAATGAATGAGTGTTAGTTGCTCCGTTGTTAACTGGTTGTTTACAGACCCGCTATATATTAGAGACCTGAAAACTCCGAAGTTTGATGTTGGTACCTTTTACACCAAAAACCAATTTTACGCACTAATTGTTTTATTCAGTGTTGTGAGCTTCTGGTGGTGACATGTAGACGAGACTGGGTAATGCACAAACCCTTTCTTAAAATGGTCTACATCGGTTTTGTTTGCATAACGATACCGTGTGTATGAATGATAGGCCAAAATCCAGTCTATAAGTACTATCAACGTATGCTAGAACACTGGACTGTATAAAAGAAAGGCCAAACTACAAGGCTTTGGTATTGTTTACACCCATAACCATATATTGAAAGAGTTACGGCATTGCGTTGACGGATTTTAGAAAGTCAAGTGGGGTGCACACCGGCCATATGTGTGTCCAACTATGCCTATGTAGAGTATGGAGCCAAGTCCTTTGCAATTAAAAATTTATAATGTTCACAAGACTTTAAATATCGAATTTCATATAAAAACAATCAATTTGTTTTAAGATTTTTGTTAAGTTAATAACGAAATTATAAAGTTCCTGCAAACATTAAACAAAAAAGCAATGTATTACTATAGAGAATCGTTGTTATACAAACTAAACGCGCACGCGTAGAGCATGCATGGAGAGCACAGAGCTATATATTGAAAGAGTCCGAAATTGAATGGATTAAAGATATTTTGTTGTTTAAAATCATGGTCGCAGTAACTTAATAATTGTATTATTATTTTAACAAAAATCTAATATTCAGGTAAATTCCTAGTAAATGCATAGCTCTTTATTGAAGCCTATTTTGACCTTTTCATTAGATGCAATATTATTAATTTACAATAATATTGCAACTAATATCTTATGCATTCATTGGTGAGCCAATATCAGCACTGTTTAACTGGCAGATTGAGGGAAAACGTCCGTGCGTGGAAAAGTCTTAGTCCATCGTCAATTACAATTGTATGAATATGTGTGTCTCAGTGTCCAGAGGGTAAAGCATTCAGTGTGTCCACCTTTCTACTAGCGCAAACTTTTGAACACTGATATTAGATCGATGCTGATCAGTTACCGATGATACCAAACCCACTACTCACTAGATTTTGTGACACTACACGGTGTTTGTCCTTTTTAAAAAAACAGATGAAATACACAAATGAATACAATAATTTGGAACAAAGAAGAATCGTCAATTTGTTTAACATAAGTAATTCAAAAAAAAGTAGAACATTTCATTAATTAAATTAATGAGCTTGTCCCGATGGTAAATGTGCAATTTTTAAACATACTACCAGAATTTAAACCATTTGTGTTTCAAATATTTGTCGCAAAAACATAATAATAGAATTATTCTCATAATGAGATCATATCAACATTTTTAAGGATGAACTGACATAATTGAAAGAATTCGACAAACATACATGTTTTTGAGTGAGCAGCGCCTATATCCTTGAGAAGCAAAAAGGGGACATAAGGAAAAAGTTTAGAGTATTATCGTTTCCTTAGTTACAACTTAACTTTTCCTTACATTATACAGTAATTACATTTCTGATTTCCAAAATGTTCTTTGAGTTTGTTTATATTGTTTTATTATCACTTACATTATTTTCTTTATAATTAAACCATCTTGTTTTGACGTTTCTTTAGGTGTGTCTCAAATCCATGACCAAAATCACTATCCCTGTGTTTATAGCTCTATACTACAAACTTTTGATATTAATCTTCTGTATCAAATTGTTTTGTATTAAAATATTAGGTTATATTGGTTTAGTATATGACTAAATAATCAGGGAAAAGATCGACAAATCAATAACAGTAATTTTCATTGTGCAATGTTTTTAATAAATTTCTAATTAAAGCCATAGTTTCAGTTGGGAAACGACTGAAACTTAATCGATAACATTAAACGTTTGTTTGTAACTTGGACGGTGGAATATAATGATTGATTTCAAATCAGAAAGAATGTTATATTCGTTCTGGGGTAAGTATTTATTTATTTATTTATTTATGTATTTATTCATAGGAATCACCTTTATATCGATGGCACACATCTATCAGTTAATGGTGCTAATGGTGTTAATGGTCGAATTTACAGACAAAATTAAAAATAACATAAGTCACAAAGTTCAAAATACTAATACATAACATCAAAACAAAATGTAAAAAAACTAATTACTTAATTAGATCTGTATGACAATACATAATATGCATAAACTGTAGAATATATATAACTACAAAAACAAAACAGAACAACAAACATGCAGGGTATCATTAAAAACAATAAAAATAAAAGTTACAGATTACAGATAAATCTGCATAGATACGTCTGTATCTTGTTTACTGTTTTATTAATCAATTAGTTACGTGTTAAGATAGGTAATGCAGATCAAATATTGTTTTCTTTTTAAATTTTCTATTTATTCGCTTGATAGCTGTCCGCGTATCTATAATCAAAATGCTAATAATTATTTTCGTTCATTCACTCATCATTGCGTCCGTTTACTATAGACGTAACTTGAAAAGCTTGGAGGACAAATATGATATAAATATACAATGTTCATTAAATTTTAATTTTAGTAAACAATAACAAGTAAGTGTAAGTTCTTGCGTCAAAAGTTGGTGAACAATTATATTTAATTGTTTTGATATTGGCATTTCTAATTACGTATAGAAACGTTAATTAATTATTATTTCACTACAGAATATTTTAAAGATAACCTACTTATCTTGGAGTGTAGTATTTCTTGTCGACGCAATAAGTGTTGCTTCTTTGACGTGTAGACGATAAAAAATTTAATTTAAGGAAAGTGCGTTTACCAGTAACAAGAAAATAGTAGTCAATCAACACTAGGCGTTTACACTGTGTGTTTATTGTGAATTCCTGTTTATACTTCACACAACGAACAGTTGTTATATCGTATACCATAGCCTGAGCTAAAGATAACCAAGTAATATTTAATTTTCTGTTAAAAATGAAAACAAATGGACGGATATTATTGTCAATTTTGGTTGCTACACAGTACGTCATTTGTGATGGTGAGTTGCAAAATAAATATATATATATATATATATATATATATATATATATATATATATATATATATATATATATATATAAATCCAAAGGCAAATTACTGAAAAATGACAATGCTGTGGGTATCAGTGGCTGGATCTCAATGGAGATACAAAATTAAAGCGAAAAGCTAAATCAAAACGAGAAGTAAAATTATATATATATATATATATTCAGGTTGAAATTTTCAGACCGTTTAGATAGAGTGCTCAATACCAAGGTAGAGCATAAATAAATAAATAAAATAACAGCAGAAAACTTGGTTACTTCATTGTTTTAATCACTACAAATTTGTTTCGTACGACCAGCATGTAGCTGGCCGCACTCTTCATGTAAAATATAAAACATAAGTGACACAGTTGTCTCATAGTGCTTAATAGAAGTGAGTCATCAGGAAGTCGTATACAATAGCCTATTGTTTTAGATAAACTGTTGGGATCTGCAATTTTTGGATCTGCAATTCTTACTAAATTGTGTGTTTTTAAGTTAATTAATACTACTAGTTAACAAAATCGTAGCCTACCTTTCATATTGAAGCCGCCCCGGCGTTAGTGGAGCCGAATAAGAAAAATATAATGGTACTTATACATTAAAATAAGACATATTTTTTATTGTTTGCCCACATTGAATGAAGCCGAACTAGTAAAATATGAGTATAATTAATATTGTAAAAGTTTAGACTACCATGTGCACTTTCCAGAATAATAATTCATTTTGAAGTTCATTTCAATTTCAGATTGTCCAAAAGGATGGCATTACAATGTCGATTTTTATAAATGCTACAGGATCATTGAAACACTTGCTACGTGGACTTCCGGAAGAGAAAAATGCCAAAGTTTCAATGGGGATTTAGTTGAAGTTACCAGTGAAGCAGAAAACAAGTGGTTAGATAGAATACTTGAATATTCGGGAATAGACAGAGCTTGGATTGGCCTCGTTGATGCAGATAGCGATGGCGAATTTGAATGGGTGTCGGGAAGAAGATCTAGCTATAGAAGTATAATCATGGACAAAGGAACACAAAGACTTGAATCAGTCTGTATCTTGCCGACAGAGCGTGGACCGCCCACAGAATATGCACGCAACGGGCCAGTGTTTCTTTTATTGACAGCAATCATTTGCATTGTCACGTTTTTGATTTCAACGCCGATTCAAGTCATTGTGTTCTTGTTTCCAGATGTATAACTATACCTTTGTAAAAATGTAGACCAATTGTGTACGCTGTAAATATGAAGTCGATCGACACCCCTTTTTGTTACCCTTTGTATAGTTTGGATATGTGTTTTTTTAATAGAAGCAATAAGGAAAACTAGTATTGAATAATAACAAACGTTGTAAAAACGTACCCATCTTATCACAGTAATCGATCTTGGCTTTCAAATAGACTTACACATTATGCAATGAATGTAGAACACCAAAGTCCTACGAAAACTCAAATGTATCATCAACTTATAGCAGCCAAATATGTGACTAACATTACTTTAAATTAATTCTAAACAGAAATACCTAATATTTGATGTGGTCTTTTAGATTGGGACACACCCCAAGAACCCAGTGGAAATTATGAAGACTGTGCCAATTTAAATCATCGACGTGGCGGTTTTTGGCATGATTTGTTCTGTACCAGGGAACTGCCAACTATATGTGAACAGTGTAAGTTAATTATAATTAATTATATACGCATGGTATAGGCTCAGCAGATAAATATTTACATAAATAAATAAATGTTTCTTGAATTGAATTGAATTGAATAACTTAACACTGCTTTTTTTGATAATAGTATCAACATGAGTCAGGTGAAAACAATTTTCAACAAAATTATTTTTTCAAAATAAAAATATTGAAAACTCCTTCATCACTAATAATAATAATAATAGCAAAATTTATGAGAAAAGGCCTGAGATTATAAAGATTATATTTAAGACCAATAATGCGGGAGTACCTTCTAATAACCATTGGTGTGGAACATCAATATCTATTTAGATATATTATGAAAATATAAATAATTTATTTAAACAATATCGTAGCATAGTAGGACAAGCACGTTAAGATAAACTCTAACTCTTTACATTGTAAACTAGATACCTGGCACACATTTTTGGCGCGCTTCGCATGCCCGCTTGCCTTGAACGCCTCGCACTTTGCCAATACTCCATCGCTACCATTGACGTGCCCTTTACCAATATTCATTGTTATTTGTAGTACCAACGACGATCATCAGTCGGCGTTCCAAGTGCCAAAGATTGACTGTCACCAACAATCTAATCAAGATGAAATATTGTGTCCGTGTATTAAACTAGTTGAAATACCGTAAAAACACAAGGTTTGTGTCCATAACATATCAACACCAGTAACCTCTCAACTCAGCCTCATTTCACCTTGCTAATCTGCCTGCAAAGTGGTGTTAATGATATATACTCTTCTTGCTTGTATTTACATGACTGACTAGGCCTTCATTTGATATGCCTACGCCTATTTTTAAACACATATAAATATCGATGAAACAACTGTTCCTATGTTAATCAATTAAGTAAGTCTTAGTAAATACTTTTATAAATGAGGCCTTTTTCTACGTATTTCAATCCAATGCATTCAATGATAAGCCAATATTACCACTGTTTTTAATTGACAGATTGAGGGAAAAACGTGTGAGGGAAATTCTGAGCGATAGCGTCCATACAGTCGTTTTTCGAGACCATTGGTACCGTGAGTGCGTTTACTATTTTATGGATCTGTGTCTGTCCAGACGGTAAATCATCCAGTGTGTGTAACTTTCGACTAGGGCCAACTTTTGAACACATCATACTTGAGCGATGTTGATCACGTGCCGATGATGTACCAAACTCGTCTCCACATTCCGTGCAACTGTATGGTGTTTTTCCTTTTAAAAGAACAAATTATATCAATAAATAAATAAGATAATTGGAACAATGAAGTGGATTAGTTTGTCCGACCCAGTAATTCTAAATTAGAACGTTATTTTGATTAAGTTATACACGTATAAAACAGTATTTTAAACTAGGATATTAACTTATTATGAAATAGTGCAGTATTCTACAGTATCAGAAATGAATTTCTATGGACGTATGCTATACAGATCAACCTGCCTGCTGGTTACGGTACATATATATATTACGTATAATTCATAATAAAATATTGTCTCATAAATAGTTTAACTCCAGTATAAGGAGGACACCAGGAACAAATACATTATTTAGCATTTATTAACAATTAATTATTAAAAGCAATAGATAAATTATAATGCTCTAAGAACTCTCGTGGAATTTAGGTAATATACATTTGTGTACAGCCACATCAAAACCAGGCACTTGGTGAAATATATATTTTTTTAGTTGATACTATAATGGTATTCCTCACAATATATCCTTCAAAATGGTGTTTGGATCATTTAAATCAAGCAAATATTCCCAGAGTTATGGCAATAAATGTATATAGCATTTATACTACAATTTATTTGTAATTACTGAGTAATTAACAGTCAAAGTTTAATGACAAATCAGACAGGAAGTTGCCCCATGCTGTTACAGATTGAACAATTAACACCTTAGCAACACTACCTTCTAGATAAACAATCATTCTGAAATTTGGCACACTTATTCAATATAGTGTTTTCTGATATTCATGAAAATTTCATCAAAATCCGAGGTGGTTATCATAGTTAATTATGACGATTACAAAGTACCACTAATTTACGTAAAATCTGTCAAATTCATTTATAATAGTGTAGTGTAAGAATAATACAGTAGGCCTACTAGTAGGTATTCAGGAAGATTGCCTTAGCTTATTATTAGTTCTAAACAAATTTAAAAAAAAACAGCAAACATTTTATTAATGAACTTTATTCAATTTTATTTCTCTTTTTACTTTATTTTATCTGCTTTTTGTTCAAAATGGCGCAGGGCACACAATGTCCCTCGTTTCTGGTCGGCAAAATTCAATTATCAGTATTTTATTTGTGAGTGATTTGTATTGTACTGGTTTTTAGTGTTAATGTTATGTATGTAAGAGAAACTCAACAGTTCTTTTCAGACTTAATATACGTGGTGTACCGCAAACTTTATATCAACATTTGATTTCACCATGCAAACCTTCAAACAATGTTATGTATTCTATTGTTGAACCAGCACCATAACAGATAGCCACACCCGTTAGCTTGAACAATGTTTTTAAGCATGATGAATAACGTGAAATTTAGCCAAGGTACCAGTATTTTATTTGTGAGGGATTTGTATTGTACTGGATTTTACTGTTGTTAAAGTTATGTAATACGTCTATTGTTGAACCAGCACCTGGCCTGATCATGACAGATAGACACACCTGTTAGCTTAAACAATGTTTTAAGCATGATGAATAACGTGAAATTTAGCCAAGGTACCAGTATTTTATTTGTGAGGGATTGTATTGTAGTTGTACTGGTTTTCTGGTTTTTACGGTTTATGTTTTGCACACACTCCCCACACACCCAACCCATCATTGGCAATTTTTAAGCATAATGAAATTTAACCAAATTGAAATAAATAAAATAGCCCAGCAGTAGGCCTAGTAAGTAAAGTAAAGCCTTCCAGGAGGCTTATTATACTATAGCGAGGAAAACTCTATCTTATTTTAATTGGGCTAGGCCTTGTTGTTGTTATTACTATTATTATTACTAGCTAGCTAGGCCTACTATGCCATGCAGCCTATCTAGGCTAGTAGCCCAGCGTAGTAGTAGGCCTAGGCGGATCTCCGCCTAGTCTAGGCTTATAGTACTAGGCCTAGTAGAGCCAGGTCTAGCCTACTGTACCTATCTAGGCCTAGGCCTAGTGCCAGTGGATTGAGAGTTACATTGCTAATATCAACTCTTACGATAAATAACTTAGCTAGGCCCTTTACTTTAGTATGTTATAACTTATTGTTATCAAGTCTGAGTCAGTACACGTCACTTTAGTATTAATGTGTACAGTACTAGATGAACTATAAAAAATATATTTTTCTCGACAAGCGTGTACTAGCGATAAGATTTTGTTGACCTGGAATTTGCCATGCTGGATGGGTCATGTGACAAAATTAAACCAATCACATCGCTTCTTTCAGCGTGTTCGTAGCAACAAGGCCGTTTTTGTTTACACTAAAGGGTTCTATAAAATCGGTTTTTATTGGTCTAAATCGTACAATCTGTGACATCACTCATTTATTTTTAGATTCATGAACAAAATACCTATCGAATGATACCAAGCTTTCAGGGGTTATCTACAAAATTACGGCGTAGGAATGACGAAAATAACTGCTTTTTTATAACGAATTACCACGTTCTTTCAATCGAAACACGAGGATAGAGGCTCAGATTTATGTAATTTTTACCACCTTTCCATTTGAATTAGTTAATAAGATATATATTTTTGAAATCTACGGTAAATTTCCTATCAGATAATGGTAAAAAAACAAAATGGTCAAAATATGAGTTTCACACATTCAAATGCATTTTACACAAATCCCTATCTAGCGACAAGCGCCTGGTTTTGATGTGGCTGTACACATTTATCGAAACCTGCCGCAGGACATAAGGTCAAATTGTATTTACGGCTGGACTAAAAAAACAGCAACTATCCCTGAAATACGTCATTGGAAACACTTATCGTCAATAGTATCAGCGAAGTCATTTTAGAAGGTCTGTACGTATTTATAAGCGAACGTTTAAAGTAAAAGATCGGAGTATGACGAAGAAATTGTTACGGATTATTCATAACTAAAGTTTTATTATATTATTTATCATCCATACGTAGTATGTACAGTTTATTGAGATTTTTTTCTGTAGTAAAATCTAGTTGTTAGCGTTAGACCCACCTGTGTGTACACCTGTACTGATATGGAATTTTAGTTCATACGGTTGGGTGAACGTTTTGCCGCAGAACTGGCAGACGCTAGACTTTTCCTTTGTATGTGTTCGGCGTACATGACTGTCGTGTGCTGCATGTGATGCAAATGATTTGAGGCAGTGTTTGCATTTAAATGGTTTCTCTCCACTGTGTTGACGAATATGAGTCCTTAGGATACTAGAGGCTGTAAACGCCTTACTGCAGTATACGCATTTGTATGGGCGCTCTCCGCTGTGCACACGAAGGTGTTTGTTCAAACTGCTTGACTAAAATGAAAATAACAGAAATATAATGTTAGTAACATTCATGTATTACGTGATAGCATCTTAGCAGACTATTAGGTAATTGTTTTTATTATGTATATTGGTAGAAAACAAAGATGTTAAAAACAGGATTGCGAAGAATATCATTTGCTAATTATGAACAGTTTTGTGTATGCATCCTGCCTAATATTGAATTAAATGTTATAGCTCGTCTATTATAATAAGAAATTGTTGTAACACTGGGCTTAATTAATATTAAGAACAATACTAAAATGTGTATTGAGCAATTATGTGAATGATCAAACAAGTTGTTGCATATGCCTGTAATTGCATATTTCAAATTTGCTTCTAAGACTTATTTTAAAATAAAAGTTATAGGCTACAGTAAATAAATAATGTCCGAAAATATAGTTGTAACATTATATTGCTTACCTGTGAAAAACTTTTACCACAGACATTACACTTATGAGGGCGGTGTTTTTCGTGAACATGAAGGATATGAATACGAAGTCTGTCTCTTTTTTCGAAAGATCGTCTGCAAAGATGGCACGGGAACTTCCGGTCACCCTGATCAACACACCTGGTGTATTTAAGATGTTTGTCACGATAATACTGGTAAGCGAACACTTTTCCACATCTGTTGCATTTGAATCCTTCCTTGTCTAAAAAAAGGAAATAGTTCCTATAATGTTATACCGCCATCTACAATTGTTAAAAAGTCAAAGTAAAAGAATAACACGATATACCAGATCTGAATATCGTTGTTTCTAAGTCATGATAGATAGCCTGCTAACTAGCTAGCTTCTATAGTACAGTTTTTCTATAATGTGTAGATGTGTAGTTGTGTAGTTTATGTAACTTATGAACTGCTTTCTAGAAAGATATAACTTACTGTCACTACTCTGATCATCTACAGAATTCAAAGTTGCTATCGCTTTGATTGACACTGGTACTCCCATGAACTGCAGATATGAATCACCGTACCAAACTAGAAGTTCAGAGCCCTGGAAAAATAAGAAAATGGGATGAAAATAAATATTGTATCACAAAGGTTGCAAAAAATCGTGACTGTTGTACTTATCTCTATGGTATATGCTGTACATATTTAACTGTGCTATTTGTGTTATATTCTCCCCAAACAACAGTGGTTTGAAGATGTGGTTCTTGGCCCTGTGCTTCTTGGTCGTATAAAGTTTAGTGCCGTTAATGTATTCGCACGCATTAGCTCATAAGTAATTATGTTTATAAAAAAACTCGTCTTTATGATCGTAGGTGTATCATAACCCGTGCCCATTTTGTCCTTACACAGTTTCATGATTTCAAATGTATTGTTTTGGTGTTTGATTTGGTGCTACACAATGTGTGTGAAAGGAAGGGAGGTTGAACTATCATCGCATAAATTCATTGCAAATTCGTAAATAATTGTATTATTCAAACTTAAAAGATTTTGTATTACCCTAGGTATGTCTTTGCATGCTTCGTAGTAGATATCGTTTCCTTGTTGAATCGCTGTTAAGTTTTGTTCTTGAGCGTAGCGGGCGTTGTTTATTAGCGCCATCCAGCATCCGGTGCATCCCTTTCCGTCAATGAAATGACTCAATTTACCTTCAACAAATATCTGAAATCGATCGGAATTTTTAGATTTAAACGGATTGCTGGGCACATGTCCATCATGAGTAAATAGGGTAGTATTGGGTGGTCAGAGAAGCTTAAACCTGTAGGTAGGCCCACTTTATTGAAAACAAGCAGTGAATTATCTCCAGGTGTAGGCCTACTGATCATTTACATGCCACGGGATCCATATTCTGTGCAGAGTTGGAGAAATGAAAGCGTGAGCAAAGAAATGTTTTAATGTGCTACATAGCAGCTTCACGTGGAAGACAGGCCTAGTAGTTGTATGATAGGCCTACACACATTTTAATCAAGCAACCGTGAAAAAAAAAACAACCCTGCTTGCCGTTATTATGTCTTTAGCCAATATTCGCTAGGCCTATATGTTAAATATTTTGCTTCTCACCTTATACAATTTAAACTTACCTCCCACATACAACTATTATCATCGGTGGTTTTAATTTCACTTGGGTGTACGATTTTACCTCGGAATGGACCAAATTTAGTTCCTTTCGGCGTCATTGCTTTGTCACAGAACGCACCATGGTGAGTGTTTCCACCTACTAACGTCTTTCTGATGATCACTCCTGAAACAAACGACAAACACACATCATATTTGAAATCAGTAACACTGTATTTGAAAAATTAGGTAGGCCCATTGCATTGTCCACTTTAGTCAGTTTTATTAAGGTAGTTATTGTTGAAGATTTTAAGAAATGAAAATAAAGTTCATCAAGTTACCTATCTAGTAGAAACATGTAATAAAACACTTACCATTTGGTATGTCCATCTGTGAAATATCAATGTGGTCTACGGCTGATTTAGATGTGTTGATTTTTCTTATCGCTAAAGAAACAATTACATAAACAATAACAGTATAGTACACTACATATCCATGCTGTTTAGGTTACTGCTAGACGTATTATTCATAGGAATGTTCAGAATAATGATTGTATAATACGTTCTGCTTAAAATAGTTATGGTGGTAAAATAATAGTATGTGTAACCTATATTTTGGAAAACAAAATACAATAACGATCAGTGTATTTAATAATAATAATATCCTGGATATATATAGCGCTTAATGTTGTGAAACCTCTAAGCCCTGAACATTATTGCCCCGGTCATTTTTTGCACCAAACACGTATGGCCTGGAAACATACTCCCATAATGCAGCAAGTAATCAGCGTTGTTTGTCTTGATCTAACCGGGTACCCATTTATACACCTGGGTGGAGAGAGGCAAACGTAAGTAAAGTATCTTGTCTAAGGGTACAAGCAATGCGGCGAGAGTTGGATTCGAAACGTGATCTCACGATCAGTAGTCCAACGTCCAACACACCCTTAATGATATAATGGTATCAAAATCAGTATAAAATCGCCAATTACAAGGTATGCGTACTCTGGTTGGAGGAAACATTGGTTTATCCTTTGAGTTTACCGACCTTATTGTAATGCCTACTTGGCGTATTGTGTCCTTTAAACCCGTTGTGTACGCTATAATAGGTTAACTGTTGACCGTGTTACTCACAAGTACTCCCTGAAAACCTTTCAAATTAACATCCTTTTGTTAAAGCTTTTCTAATCTATCGTTAACCTTGTAAATTTTTCAATGTGTAGGCACATCAGTAACACCTCTAACACTTGCATCAAGTTAAGACAAATTGTTCTTATTTTTCATCACTGATTCAATTCTACCTTCAGTCTCATGAGTGAGTTTTCTAATACGTGACCTTACTGTATATTATGTGATGTAACTAAGATACTTGAATAAAGAGTAAATAACATATTAACCAATACAAATTAACCATGAAGTCTCCTGTTTTCCCAATACCAATTAGGTTATATGCATGATATGCATATAACCTCTTGATTCTGTCAGGATCTTTATTTATTTATTTATTTATTTATATTATAAATAACAAAGATTCTGAGAAAATCAATCAATCAATATCTTATATCAATCAATTATCTTTATTAAAATCAATGCATATAACCTATAATTCGTCATAGTGACGAATTAAATCTAGTTATACTTAATTTAGAATGCGTGAGTTTGATTCTAGTTGAAATTGGCGCGTTGTTAAATTAATGTTTTGATTTGCATTGTAACTATAAGTACCTACCAGGATTGTGCACGTGTAGGCCCGACAGCGCATGTCCCGTCCAGCCAATCTGCCCCTTACTGTAACCATACAGAGATGTGTCAAGTTCTTCTCGAGTGAAGGAAAATTGTAGTGGTTGTAGACTTTCTTTTATACTTTTTATTCGATTGTTGTTTTTATCGACATTAACATGTTTAGGTCGAGTTGCGTGGTATGTTGGCGTTTCAATCGTAGCACGGTGTGGTGGTCGTAGAAATTCTGGTGCTAACCACAGATGATGATTGTGAAGCGGGATGCTTGTTCGACTGTCGTCGTTGCTCACCAGCTTGCCGAATGGTGGGGGCCATCGTAGAGTTAGACTAGTGTAACAATCAAGAAAAATAATAATGATTAATATCATAATGAGGATGATTTTCATTCGCCAATCATAATCATTGTAACAACTAGTAGGAAAGATCATAAGAGCAAAAACCGTCTGTACTCCCTTCTTTCCGTGTACACTACAACCAATGTTAACATAAACATCTATCTCTTTTTAATCATTTAAAATTGTCTATGTCCATATATCCATCGTGCTCTGTACTTTCAATTCAACATAACAGGATAATAAATACAATGAAGTAATCATGTGGGGGGGAGGGGTCATATAAGTCAGAAAGACTTTAAGTTTGACCCACCCCAAGATATAATAATATTAAAAACGAATGCGAAAGAAAAAAAAATACATAAACTAATATTAAATAAAAGAAAGCAGCAAAGCTACAATTTCTTTTTTAAACCACTTTATCCAATCTTAACTGGTCTTACGTTAACGTTAACCATATCTTGAAAGTAAATAGTTCTTGTAGGTAAAAGATAATCTTTTAAGCTTGTATGTATTATTGTTTTAAATCATATTTTTTATACTCATCCAACTGCGAGCACAAACTCACTCACAGGATGAACTAAACTATTAGTAGTAGTAGTAGTAGTAGTACTACTACTACAAGTATTATAATTATAATATTTTCATTTCTGCACATATTGCAAGGTGTTTCAACAGTACTGGTTTTGTAATGTAAAAATATAAAGTCTGTCGAACCTTTTCGAAATGATCACATTGATTTATTTCATACATCAAACGTATTATAAGTCTTTCCAAATAGCCCTGGTAAAGACCAACTATCTTTTTATCAGGCGATTAATACACTGTAATAATTAGCAACAGATGATGTTGGAATACAAAATAGTACCTTCTTTCTTGTATGGAGATCGAGCCAGTTCCATTGTTTACGAATGTTTACTGTCCTCTAGTTGTTTGCTAAACTAGCACTCATCGTAACATTTTAATTACTTCGTATTGTAACTGTTAAAGCACATTGTGATTTGTATTAACGTTAAACAATTATGTTGTCACAGAGATTCCAGTACGCGAGTTTGGGAAGGACGTTCGTGGAATAATTTCATTGTTAGGGTTTAACGAGATGCATTACACTACATAAACTATTATTTATAATCACGTATTTTCATAAGAAATAATTAGCTTTGCTAAATAGAATAATCTCATGTTTAACACTCAATCAGTAACCACACAGCAAAATTCTGATTCTTGTTTTAAGAAAAAAAAAACTTGTTTCAAGCAAAATATTTCTTGAAACAAGTAAATTTTGACTTGTCCGTATTTCAATACTTTTTGGCTTACCAAGAATCGTAAAATTCTTAACAAGAATCACACAAATTCTTATCAAGAAAATTATTCTTACCAAGAAATAATACTTTAAGAACAATATTCTTACCAAGAATTTAATCGCTTTTTCATTCTTGTTTTAAGCAGTATCTGCCTTAAAATAAGTAACAATTTATCGATTTTTTAAAATAGAATTCTTGTTTCAAGCAATATTTTTCTTAAAATAAGTAAGAATATTCCGATTTTTATTTGTTTGAATTCTTGTTTCAAGCAATATATTTCTTAAAATAAGTAAGAATATTCCGATTTGTATTTTATAGAATTCTTGTTTCAAGCAATATATTTCTTAAAATAAGTAAGAATATTCCGATTTGTATTTTTTTGAATTCTTGTTTCAAGCAAGATATTTCTTAAAATAAGAATATTCCGATTTGTATTTTATAGAATTCTTGTTTCAAGCAATATATTTCTTAAAATAAGTAAGAATATTCCGATTTGTATTTTTTTGAATTCTTGTTTCAAGCAAGATATTTCTTAAAATAAGTAAGAATATTCCGATTTGTATTTTTTGAATTCTTGTTTCAAGCAATATTTTTCTTAAAATAAGTAAGAATATTCCGATTTGTATTTTTTGAATTCTTGTTTCAAGCAATTTTTTTCTTAAAATAAGTAAGAATATTCCGATTTGTATTTTTTGAATTCTTGTTTCAAGCAAAATATTTCTTAAATTAAGTAAGAATATTCCGATTTTTATTTGTAGAATTCTTGTTTCAAGCAATATTTTTCTTAAAATAAGTAAGAATATTCCGATTTGTATTTTTTAGAATTCTTGTTTTAAGCAATATTTTTCTTAAAATAAGTAAGAATATTCCGATTTTTAATTTTAATATTCTTGTTTCAAGCAATATATTTCTTAAAATAAGTAAGAATATTCCGATTTGTATTTTTTGAATTCTTGTTTCAAGCAATATTTTTCTTAAAATAAGTAAGAATATTCCGATTTGTATTTTTTGAATTCTTGTTTCAAGCAATATTTTTCTTAAAATAAGTAAGAATATTCCGATTTGTATTTTTTGAATTCTTGTTTCAAGCAATTTTTTTCTTAAAATAAGTAAGAATATTCCGATTTGTATTTTTTGAATTCTTGTTTCAAGCAAAATATTTCTTAAATTAAGTAAGAATATTCCGATTTTTATTTGTAGAATTCTTGTTTCAAGCAATATTTTTCTTAAAATAAGTAAGAATATTCCGATTTGTATTTTTTGAATTCTTGTTTCAAGCAATATTTTTCTTAAAATAAGTAAGAATATTCCGATTTTTATTTGTAGAATTCTTGTTTCAAGCAATATGTTTCTTAAAACAAGTAAAAATATTCCGATTTTTATTTTTAAGAATTCTTGTTTTAAGCAATATTTTTCTTAAAATAAGTAAGAATATTCCGATTTATATTTTTAGTTTTCTTGTTTCAAGCAATATATTTCTTAAAATAAGTAAGAATATTCCGATTTTTATTTGTAGAATTCTTGTTTCAAGCAAAACTTTTTTTAAAATAAGTAAACAAGAAGTCTATCAAATAAAAACCAGTAAATGTTTACTTATTTTAAGAAAAGTATTGCTTGAAACAAGAATTCTATCAAATTAAAATTCGTAAATTCTTACTTATATTGGGAAAAAAATTGCTTGAAACAAGAATTCTATAAAATATAAATCATTAAAAATTTATTTTAAGAACGATAAATGAATACTCATTTTAAGTATTATTTTACTTAAACAAATAAATTCAAGAATGTTATAAAACATAATATTAACAATACTGTTATTTTTATTAAGAACTACAATTTACATGACATTAGGTAAAATAATATATACAACTTCTTTAAAACAAACTTGTTTTTATTAATAATAAAATGCCATCAAAAGAAAACTTAAAAACATTAAAATGGTAAAATACAAATTTCGTAAAATTCTTCTCCCGCACCTGGGCTTTAAACTATTAGGTGTCTTTAAATTTATTAATGTATACTAATGATGATTCAACAGCCTTTGTCAAGTGTACAGGTGTGTTTTCATCACAAATCACTAACTGTTAAAGGATAGTGAGGCCTACTTCTTTTCATTTTGGATAATCGAAATCCAGAAGGTAAAAAGTGGAGAGGAGAGTAACTAGAGCCTCATCTAATTTTGCTTTCTTTGTAGTTAGAATTGTTTGCTAAACTTTAATGTAGGCCATTTCTGTGTCCAAAAGCAATACCGGCATATTACCTGATCGGCGTGAAGACCAGGATTCTGGATCTTTATTCATGTTCCTAAAAATGAAAAGAGATTAATATAGTTTTAGTTATTACTGTATTTAAAATATGTGTAACATCATCAACTAATTGGGTACGGTGTGGTTTTAGAGTCCTATATCTGGGGCGGTAAACACAAAAACATGACGCAATATTAGAACGGTGGTAAGAATAATTTTACATTATAAGACATAAGGGTGGGTGGAATATGCATTTGAACTTTTTAATCACAAACTTTGCCCTGTTTATACCGATCCCAAAGACAGGCCTGGCTGTATCTATTATTTTTAGTTAAATTATTAGGGTCTAAATTTATTTTTAATATTACTATTTAGGAAGACAATACGCAAAACGGTGCTCAATCCTGGTTGATGTTTTTATTCCGTATCAATGTTTATAATAACAATCATACAATTAAATGTAAATTTTGTTTAATTGTTTGATTTTAATAAATTATTGCAAACATAGTATATACCTCGAATTTTAAGCTAAGATAAATTTGATTTTAAAAAAACACTTTAATATATTTTTTTTTAATGTACATAATGTTACTTGTATTTTAAATTTAAAAAAACACTAAATACCTTCAAGGTCGGCAGACTTTTTTTGATGAGTTTTTCCCAACAAATATGTTTGACAGATTTGACAACATATGGGTTATCTTTGAACCTAAACAAAAATAACAAATTGAAAACATTATATTATATAAATTTATTTAAATGAGTGGAATAATGTATGGACATAAACTTGATATACTGTAGCTCAAATTTTTTAATAATGTAGCCTACAGTTTTGTAGGTGGTCAATGTAAAAGGAAGGGGAAAGGGTGGGCTGGCCAGGAGAGCATTAATATGTCAAAAATTAATATTCATAAGTCATTTATTTAATTTTAGTTGTCAAAGGGAGGAGTGCATGACACTAGCTTGAGTCGAACCAAGCTGTTAAAAATACGTACACAATATGTACACGTATTTTCCTCACTACCATTGGTCCATTATAAAACTATTTATGAATAGATAAAAGTACAAAAACATACACTGTACTTACCAGATGGAGGACTGGTGTTTCTCTTTAAAATACCAAAATAAACTATATTATTCTCTTCTTTGGAAAAATTTGCTAAGCACTTTTTTAAAAAGCTTTCTTTTGTATTTCATTCCTCTTTGCCTAGTGATAATTAGTATCCTTCGAACTTCTTCAATTACCTAACAAATAATTTAAGATATTGTAAATAACACAGTTTTTTAAAAAGAAATTTAATATAACAATTTTAGTTATGCAGTACGTATGTTTTTTGTTTGTTTTTTTAGTATGTTTTTTTTAAATTTAGAGTTAAAAACATTAAGTTTCAATATCGATGTGATCACTTCGGGGATTACTTAGTGTGTACAATTAATTAAATATAAAGAAGTGTTTTTAAATGTCATTATATTTCTCATTGGAATATGTGTATATAATATAATCCTTCGTAGATATTTCATGGCTACATTACAAAATAACTGTTACATTATAATTGTATTATCTATTATTAGGCCTTCCTTATACCTAGCTGAAATAGGTCCGACAATATTTGTCCCCTCTGTCAATGTCTGAACTAAAATGCTAAGCTAAACCTATACACCTGTCCGTCAGTACAGGCATAGTAAGCTAGCCTAGACCTACTAGTTCCAGGCCTACAGTATTACTAACTAGGAAGGAGCCTAGGCTAGGCCTAGACTGCTGGCAGATTAAAATATAATTATTAGGCCTACGAACCTGTTAAAATGTTGGCCACTTCTTCATCTATTTCTCGGATCTTCAACAAAGCGTCTTCCTTCGACATTATATTAGACTAATCTTGCTCGGCCTATTGAAGCATTTAATATATAAATTGCGATGAAAGGTGTCTTTTACTTACAAACTCTAGATTTTGAATGATTACTTTAAAAAACCGTTGGCCATGATCCCGCCGGGAGCTAGGTCATCGACCACACACAGTGTTGTTTTTCACAGTCGAGACGCAGAGTTGCGTGACCTCGAAATTATCACAATCTCGAAATTTGAATCGCCGCCATTGCTACCGGCGATCGAGAGAAAAAAGTTCTGAATTTCCGTGTAAAATTATGAGATTTTATTAACGATTTACAGGGTATTTTGTATTTATAAATAATATTTAAGGGATTTTACCTGTATAGAATTCAAAAATTCGATCATATTTAGCCTAGCCAAGTGAAAGTTTGTGGCGACCTTAGCGTAGGCTAGCGGCGACTGGCGTAGTGATGAGTAACTTTAGTCGAAAAAAATTTAATAACTCACTGAAAATCGTATGAACAGTCACGGATTTTAGGTATATGACGTAAATATATATTCCAAACATTTCTACCAAAGGAAATCGTTAAACTCTCTTGAAGAAAAAAACGGCTGGATTCGTTTGAGTGAAGCGAATGAATTCTGAAATAGCAGCCATTTTCCGACGAGAGAAATGACGTAATGGCAATAGCCTTACAGCACCAGACGGCTTAAAATGACGTCATGGCATTAGTCGTAGGGGAATCAGACTGCTTTTAATAAAAACTGTCAAGGTCCGACTGCATTACAGTATTTATGTGATTTAATTTTAAATTCCATTTATTATTGTTATTAATTAATAAATATTAATTTACAATGCACAATCCATCACTGCAATCATCACACCACAAATTCTTCAAAAACTACATAATAAAAATAAAACACAAAGAAGAATTTTTTAAATTTATACTTTATTTTATTTCAACTCATAACTGTTGTATGATAAAAATTATCATTAACAAACTATCCTAAAATATACAAAAATGATTCTGGTAGAGTTATAAAACATTAAAAGTGTAATTTTAACTGAATGAATCTCTTTGGTATATTTTGGAGAACTGAGAAACATGTAACCTAATACAATTATGCAGCACAAATTTAAACATAAATACGATAACATTTAAAAAGACTAGATAGAAGTTAAATGCTGATAAAATAAATAAATATATATACTGTAATTATTATACACTATACAATATTTACACTACCATGATGAAAGCTATACGGCAATATAACTGGAACAAATACTGGTTTATAAACTTATTTATATTAGTTTGGATTAAGTAATTTCCAATAAAATGGAAATTGAATATAAAAACAAAACAGAAACCAGCCACCTGCTGAAATTTCTTAAATTTTTGTTTTTAAATAGCACCTATATTATTATTATTGAAATTAATCCTAGACAATGCAGAATGTAACGAGATGTTTTTATTTTTTTATGGCAAAGTATTGGCATAAATACTTTCAAAATTATACTGCATGTAAAAATACTATTTTTATACTATTCTAAGAAAAACAAATCTAATTATTATAATATTATTAAATAAAATCAAATATATCATATAGTTCTATAACTTATTTACATAGCACACATATTAAACTTGATATAAATTGGCGTAGTAAATGCACATGAAAGTTGGTTCACAACAGTAAGCAGACATTCTGGCTTGATACGGTATGCTGACTAATTGAGGTGATCAAACGCTGGCATCCAAACACCTGCAAAATAAAATAAAAAGAAAATATTACAGTATCATTGTATACTTCCTTTATAGGTTTATTTTAGTACATCTGGTGAGCTTGGTACCATCGATTTCTGGCCGAGTGTT
Source organism: Antedon mediterranea (assembly GCF_964355755.1). NCBI lineage: Eukaryota > Metazoa > Echinodermata > Crinoidea > Comatulida > Antedonidae > Antedon > Antedon mediterranea. The sequence continues at coordinate 32,862,220 of NC_092670.1, read as the reverse complement.
GAACACTCCAGCTGGCCTAGCATCAGCATAATAGCCTGGGCAGGAGCCGGCTGACTGGCTCTTCTCTGACTAGCTGCTAGCCTAGGCCTAGATAGTATGCTCTACAGCTGGGACTAGGCCTAGGTGCATATAATAAAAAAAATTACAAATTTAGTTCCAATAGCATAGGGTAATTACTAATAGTTCAATCCGTACGAAATAACTATATAGGAAACTTCTAAACAGATCGGCCTAGCTAGCCCTAGTGGACAGTTGATCCGCCCTACTACTAGTTACAGTAGGCCGGCCCTATTTCTATATACAGACCGAAATATCAATGTATTTTATTCAGTTTATAATTACAAATTTCCCCAAAATATAACTTCAAATAACATTATAATTGCGTGATAATCAATAAATAGTCGATCAAAACCTAATATGTCAAACCAAAGCCCCGTGATTGGTAAAGATTGATCTGTTAAAGCACAGGCGCTATCTACGATATAGCTAAGGAATACATACAAAGATGGCGGCGGCCCGAAAAAAGTGACTGCTCAACTTGCACTAAATTTTAATAGTTCTCATGAATGAACAGAGCCAAATCTTTCTCAGAATATGTATTATATGTGTATTGAACACATACTAGAATGTTATTAATTTTGGCTTTTGAAGAAAAAATCGGCTGGTTTGTTTCAAACCAAAACAAACCAGAATCAAAACTTACCTCACGTGAGCCCTCGACAGCTACGATTTCGAAAAATGGACGCCGATTTAAATGTCCGTCATTTTATACGAAAAAAAGTCGGCGGGAAGGTTCTTTCTATATTTGGTAAGCCTTTACCATATTTGGCAAGTGAATTAGGTTCCTGATTGGTGAAATTTTACTGGATTTCTGAAGGCTCTTCCATGCAAAAATTCATCGCGGTTCGTCGCTAAGTGTAAACAATTTCTACTTCCTGGTATAAAAATGGCGCATGCGCAGGGGAAAATTAGCGATTTAACGGTCATTTGAGCACTCTGCGTCTCGACTGTTCAACTATAACCAAAAATTTATCGCTGGCCTTTTACCCAGAATGTATAAGGTCATTATACTGCTCAACGTTAAAGCATGGAGGTATAAACCTCCATGGTGGTTAAAGCAAATCTATAAAACGTCTGGACCAACAGTAATACGACAGACAATAATAATGACACATGTTTGTTACAGTCCGAAAAAAAGCGATAAGTTGGTGCCAGTAAACTGAAGTAGGTACAGTATTTGCTACCCTATTTGCTAAGGCATTATAATTCAATTCATGGAAATACTCCGAATTTTCGAGTAACATGTGGAATTGGTGGTTCGCTGCCCGGCAAGCTTTGGAATTTACAATTCGTTTTACAAGCATGTCATAAGACGCCATTTTAAGGACGAGTATAACAATCGGCAACCTCCTGCAGTTGACGATGGAAACATCAGTATAAGTATGCCTGGAGAAAACGAGGATGCCAATTGAGGATGAAGTAGAACTAGGCCTAGACTAGGAGACTGACGAAGTTAATGAAGAAAAAAACTATTATAACGGGGATGATTTATCAACTGACGATAGTAGTAGTGATAATTCTAGTATTGTTATACTGTTAATGATTGTTTAATATTAATTATCTTGTTGATGCTCAGCAAGAAGGCCTACTAACTAGAGGATGAACAAGCAGATAATAGTGTATAAAAAATGCTGATTTCTTTCTACTAAAATTAAAGGAGAGAAACAAGATTCCACAGGTAAGCCATTTTGCTTTAAAATTACAACAATTATGCATTTTAAACTATTTTTTATTAGAGAAATACGTCTATTTCCTAGGCCTTGCTGGTACTGTTTATACAGGACTATTAGCTATAGTAACTATAGGACTTGGGTACTAGGCCTAGGCATTATACACTCAAAGTTTATGTTGCATTTTTTGTGACCAATTTCATTGTTACAAATAACATTTTTTTTTGTTAGGCTGCATAGCTCCCCAACTAAAGCACAACTTAATTTTTAAACATATTAAAACTTGAATATAAAAAATATTAAATCAATATTATTTTCTTTAGGTTGCAGTGCAATCGATTATTCAAAGCACAAACAGTTTGATTACCCAGATTCTTTCATCAGTTGAAACTGAAGTGCTAACTGCTCTACCGTTGTGTGAATATAAGGATATTGACAATCTATTTTAAGTAAAACATTTCTCAAAAAATAAGTATTTTTAAGAATATTAAAATAGAATTGACTTCAATTCAAGCAAAAATAGTCTTGATAGGATATAGTATGATATTGACTTCTTATCTTAAGTAAAACATTTCTCAAAATAAGTATTTTAAAAAATATTGCGAATCTCAATTTAAGCAAAAATAGTCTTGATAAGATAGTATGATATTGACTTCTTATTTTAAGTAAAACATTTCTCAAAATAAGTATTTTAAAGAATATTGCGAATCTTGATTCAAGTAAAAATAGTCTTGATAAGATAGTATGATAATGACTTCTTATTTTAAGTAAAACATTTCTCAAAATCAGAATATTGCGAATCTGAATTCAAGCAAAAATAGTCTTGATAGGATAGTATGATATTGACTTCTTATTTTAAGTAAAACATTTTTCAAAATAAGTATTTTTTTAAATATTGCGAATCTCAATTTAAGCAAAAATAGTCTTGATAAGATACTGTAGTATGATATTGACTTCTTATTTTAAGTAAAACATTTCTCGAAATAAGTATTTTTAAGAATATTGCGAATCTTAATTCAAGTAAAAATAGTCTTGATAAGATAGTATGATATTGACTTCTTATTTTACTGTAAAACATTTCTCAAAATAAGTATTTTTTAAAATATTGCGAATCTCAATTTAAGCAAAAATAGTCTTGATAAGATAGTATGATATTGACTTCTTATTTTAAGTAAAACATTTCTCAAAATAAGTATTTTCAAGAATATTGCGAAACCTAATTTAAGAAACTTTGTCTTACCTAGAAAAATATTTATTGTTTTAAGTAATTTTTAGAATTCATCAATCTTGATTTAAGAAAAATTATTCTTGATAGGGATAAATATAATATTGATTTCTTATTTTAAGTAAAATACTTTTCAAATTAAGTATTTTCAAATCTTGTTTTAAGCAAAACTATTCTTAATAAGAAGAGAATGATATTGACTTCTTATTTTAAGTAAAATATTTCTTGTAATAAGCATTTTCAAGAATATTGCGAATCTTGATTCAAGTAAAAATAATCTTGATAAGGGTAGTGTGAAATTGACTTCTTATTTTAAGTAAAATATTTCTCAAAACAAGTATTTTCAAGACTATTGCGAAACCTAATTTAAGAAACTTTGTCTTACCTAGAAAAATATTGATTGTTTTAAGTAATTTTTATAATTCATCAATCTTGATTTAAGAAAAAATATTCTTGATAGGGATAAATATAATATAGATTTCTTATTTTAAGTAAAATACTTTTCAAATTAAGTATTTTCAAATCTTGTTTTAAGCAAAACTATTCTTAATAAGAAGAGAATGATATTGACTTCTTATTTTAAGTAAAATATTTCTTGTAATAAGCATTTTCAAGAATATTGCAAAACTTAATTTAAGAAAATGTGTCTTTTCTAGAAAATTATTTCTTGTTTTAAGTAATTTTAAATCTTGACAAGAAAAAAAATACTTATTTTAAGAATTTTTTCTTAAAACAAGATTTTTTTTTCTTGCTTAGAATTTCAAATTTTGCTGTGCACATAATATACTGAATGAAACCATTATCATATCGCTTCCAGAGGTGTTGATTTCTCACTCTTTGATACCGGCTGGCAAAAATGTACACTATACATTTTAGCTTAAGCAAACTTTGTCATCTTAGATTTAAATTGATTTGCTTAAGCTCTGTAGGTTTTCAATGAAGTATACCTAGGCCTATGGTATTTGTATTATATAAATTAAATATAATATGTATTACAAATCATTTTAAACGCAAAATAAGGAAAACCATATCAACGTGTTAACAACAAAAGGGAGAAATTACACTAAATCCAAGGGTAAATTACTTTTTAAAAAAATTATAAAAAAACGTGCTTCTATAGGTCTTATTCTCCCGCTCTTTATACAGTTAGAGTACCATAATATCGATTTTTATAGGCCTTTATACAAAACAGCATAGAAAACGTTGGTGTATTGTATAGGAACAGTGAGTGGGTTTTATTAAAGATGAAGATAGCGAACAAAATACGTCCGGCTGTGAGAAAACTCTGTTCCTTCGTCAGCAATGATTAAATAGTTCGATAAGTTTTTTTACTCATTACGTTGATTTAATTTATTTTTACCATATTATTACTGTAATATCATCACAAAATGTCAACGATTTAGCTGTATATTTAATTATATAATTATCGCATCGTCGTGTTGTTAATTGGGTTACGGTAATTATTTGATTCAATATCTGTCACTCTAATCAAGAATGACACTTTTCCATTGTTGCCATTTGAATTAAGTCTCAAATACGATAAGGTACATGTAATTATATTGACACCAATAAATTAAATAACCTTAAATGATATTCCAACACATTAGTGACTTACATTTGAAGTCGGTGAATGAATAACTATTCTAATCAAACAACGCTTTTTAATCATACTGTTGTAGGATATAATTATACTTTTTCCGCTCCCAAACAATACATGTGTACAATTCTACATTAGTGATATCTACCACACTATAATTATTGTTTTGGTGAATGGTGTCGTCGTGTAATGTAATCCAAAATTAATTATATTATTGCACTTAATTATATAGAGAGATATTGTATACATCAAAGGCTAATGATTATATAGTCAATTCGGTCTATAAAATTGCCCGTATGATGATTTATATTCTACTTGTCCTTATTAGATTGTATAACTGTTAACAGAATATATCCCTGTTTTTATGATCTTTGATGACTTTTTTTTTTTTTCAAGGAGGATGCTTTCCTAAATGTTATCTATATACTTGTGTTGTTTCCTTTATATTAGATAATTCAAAACTATTTAAAATACATGTTTTATATTAATTTAATACATTTAATACTACAGAATTTAATATAAATATAAATAATAGTAATTTACAAAATAGGCCTATCCATAGCCATGAAAGTGAAATTACTCTTCCCTGTCATAACCATGTCATAAATTGATGAGGATGCTTTCCTAAATGTTATCTATATACTTGTGTTGTTTCCTTTATATTAGATAATTCAAAACTATTTAAAATACATGTTTTATATTAATTTAATACATTTAATACTACAGAATTTAATATAAATATAAATAATAGTAATTTACAAAATAGGCCTATCCATAGCCATGAAAGTGAAATTACTCTTCCCTGTCATAACCATGTCATAAATTGATAACTAAAACTAAAAAAAGTCAGATATAACACCTCACCATAAAAATCTCAAGTTGGCTACATACATTAAGTTCTGTCTACACTATCAAACGTTATGTTGAGTGTCTATTATTATATGGAAATGATGATATCATCTCACTACCGTATTTTGGCATATCACTTTTTTTTTAACTAGTTGTATAGTATAGAAAGAGCATTGCAGTATAAAGAGTTCCAACAAATTGCAACTATTTTTGGTTGCTATATCTGGTATATTAAGCTATGTCTACACTATTAAACTGTGATGTGCTCATATGATGATTTAATATCACTCCCATATTTGGGCATAACACCACCACATTTGAACACATCATACATTGTTTTCAAACTAGTTTTATAGATATAGAATAGGCTACCTGATGAGAACAGCAATTTATTGTAAAGAAATGACATATTTCTTGTAATATCAATAGCCTAGAGTACCAAATGTCTTTGAATTTAGTCTCTACATAATTTTCCAACCAGTTTTAAAGAAAATGGAAACAGTTTGAAAATATGTACACACGCTTTAATGTGGATAAATCAACAATAGTTTGTTTCAGGAAATGAGACAATGTTTACTTGCAACTACGATTATCAAGTGTTTAGAATTTATGTTGTTCAACATTTAATTATTTCCAAAGTTATCATACAGTAGCAACAAGTAAGTTTAAAAGTAAAAACTATGCATAAACGCCACGATTGATAAGTGAATAAGCCTAATATTAAAAGGAACAATTAGGGGAGAACATTCCAAGATCAAACAATTTATATTACGTACTAAAGTTCAAAGCAAACAGAAATGCATTCATAAACCAGTGAAGAGTTAAATTATTACTCTTCACTGAATAAACGAATGATAAGTGAATAAACATAACAGGCTATATTTTAGAAATATATTTAGAATAAAAAATATAAGCAAAATCATATGTGGTTAAAATGTTGTAATTAAATGTTTGTAACTTCTAAAAAACGTAGTGTATAGCAATTGTGTGGATACTTTTATGTTCTAACTAATAACTAAAAACAATAAATAAATAAATTAACGTAATTTGAGTGAATTCTAAACTATTTAAAATAACGAAATTAAAATTAAAATAGGCCTATTTATTAGAATTTAATATTTTAACACTATCGTTAACTCAATGATATTATGTTATTTAATGCTATCGTTTTAAAAACATAAATTCAATTTTACATGACTTACATCTCTCTACGTGTATTTAATTACAGTCAAACAAAAATGTATTTGAATGTAATACATAGTTTACATGTAAATTTATTTTGAAATTAAATTAATTAGGCATAAGTTGTAGACCTACACATGATCTTTTACAAAAAGTAAAATACAGACATCCCATTTTTGTCTTTCTTTATGATCTTTGCTTTCTCTTTTAATTTTCTTATATGTATTCTCATTCAAACAAACATTAGTTACCTGATTTCATTGTAAATTCTACTTTCATTGGTCATGTGAGAAAAAGTATTTTTATTCGTAGGCCTATAATACCGTCAATATAATAATTTCGTTTTATTTAACTAGTTTTATTAACGAGACATAACGAATGGCATGGATTAAAAAGTAAAAATAGTAAAATGTAAACCGGTTTATTTCCTACGGTACCGCTACACGTTTTAATTTTACAAAAATTTATCAATGTGTGCGGTGCGTTAACTTATTTGAAAAAAAGTACCGTCTTACCTTGGATTAGTTTGAAGGCGAGACATCTTATATTGATGGTTGTGTATTGAGGTGTTACAGACGAGTGGCAGACGATCAACTAGGTGTTTTTATACTACAAAATGTTTATTGTATAAATTAACGTGACTATGCTTCAAAGATCGAAGATTATCATATAGTTACAACATAATAGTCCTTTATATAACGTTTCAGAATCTCCCAGCTAGAAACACACTACATCTAATTCGTCGAAAGCTTTGCGCATGCGTGTTCACAGCAAGTTAGTTTGGAAGAAAGATCTGGCTTATATAAACTGTACATCGAAGTACTGTGTACAGAAGTGTCTGGTATGAATAGAGGAATTAGTTACATGACTGGTTTAACCAAGCCATTATTTTCATACTTCTTTGACGTTAAATTAGGGACTAATTCGAAGTTTTGTTCACGGTGTCGGTCGGCTAATTCCGACAATGCAAACGATTAGTATTTTAATTGGTATCTCCTAATACTATCTACCGGTATCATTCTATATGCACAAAAACAAGCGTAAGCAATGTTTACATTTAACACTTAGACTCCATAATTAGTTATATTGCTATTAGAAACTCGTTTACCCAATGAAGAGTGTAATTTAAATTATACTTTTTGTTGGCAAAGTATTTGTTATGTTTTAAATAATAATAATAATAATAAACCCGGGAAGAGGGAAAATAGTAATTTATTTAGTATAATAATTGTAATAATAAATAGTAATAATAATAATAATAATAATAATGCGCTGTATGCCTAAACATTATTACCCCAGTCATAACATAATTACTAACAAATATCGTTTTCTATTGAAATAATGTTGGGCCTATTCAATAATTTCAGAGAACATTTTTTTAGCTTCCTATGTACAATCCTTTTCACTAAGAATAGGTTAAAATCTACAAAATTATATATGTTTCTATTACAAACCATTTTTTTTTTAATAAAAAAGTCTACATGCCTATAAAACATAATAATATAAACGTTAGCCATACAAAATGGATAAATAATGGATACATAGAAAGGAAGAAATGCAACTACATGTCTATCGAGATCAAGTTCATAATAACATGACCCGATTAATTAGTAGCAAATAATAGTATAATTATGATAGTTATAAGATACAATTATGAGAGTTACCATTCACTCTATTAATTTCAAGTTTGTTATTTTTCTATTTTATACTTTTTTTATATTTTTTATTTACATAAACAAATAGCTAGGTGTAATAGTGCATTTTATTAATAATTATTCTGTTTACCACGACCGTTATTTAATTTTATGTTTATTAAAGAAATAATTAAATTTCCCACGAAGCCTGTTGCATTATATTAATTATGATTTTAATTATTTATATAATTACCACTTAAGCAAGAACCATTGAGGCGTATTTATTTTGGATGTGAAGTTTGAGCGCGCATCCCTAACCAGGCTACTTAGTCTTATTAAGTCATACTCTCATGGTAGTTGTATGTTACTAAATTATTTATAAATAATAGTGTAGTTGACGAATAATATATTAATAACAAACACAAATAAAATTAATATTGTATGACATTAACATAGGTAGCACTCATTGTTCCCACTTAGGACGCAACACAATGACGTAGGCGCAACACAACTAAATTGACTAGTCACAAGCGAAAGTTCGGATGGTCCATCGCATCGTGATTGGTCAAATTACAGTTAGTTTCATAGCAGAGACGCAAGGACGGAGACGCAAGGACATAGACGCAACAAGCGAGTTGACCAATGACAAGCGACTGTTCGAATAATTCATCGCCTGTGATTGGCAAAACCAATTACGTTGCGTTACACCCTTGTTCTTACTAAATTAGTATTGTTTAAATTGAAAGGGCTAAAATCAAGAAGGAATTCCAAATGCAAATTTATTTATTATGAAAACAATTGAAACGTGGGCCACCACAAAAAAAAATAATGGCATAATAAATATATCCAAGTGGTACTTTCAGCGAGCAAATAGAAACAACAAACATATTCAATAAGAATATTTTGAAATAAAATAGTGCCATGGTTTTTGTGTAAAAAAGAGTAGGCCTATTACAGCAGTTGCTACTTTTCTCTTTGATTAAGTCAATCCGTCTAATTCGTCACAAATTAACTACATTTCCTATTTTCTAATCGTTATAAGTATAGCAAAGCAATGTTGTATAATTTATAGTGAAAGCCCTTTAATTAACGCATACCGAACAATTTTACTCACAATAGTATTAAAATCGAGGATACGTCCAAGCATTATCATCGAAACGCCTCTATAATTATGTAATTTACTAATAGCTTTATACTATCATCACCAACCTAGATTGCTGGCTTAAATACAAACATTTACATCCGTTGATTAGCCCTATGTTCTTTTAGAACACCGTCTGAGAGTATTTACGGATTGCGTGTAGAAATTAAAAGACGGCTAATTTTACCTTTCTCTAGTTTTATCGACAAAACTAAACGAATCGATAGTAATGAAACCTTTTAACTTAATGAAATATTAATTTAGGCAATTTACTTTAGATTATCAGCACAAGTGTTTTAAATATTATTAATGTGCATTAAACACAGGATTACATTTTATAAATTTAAATAACTTTACCCACGCCTACAGAAAAGAAATTTGAGATACTTTTTAAAGTTTCTTTAATGATGAATCTAGGTCGGATATGTTTTTTACTTCTCATTCTTTCCTTAAGTTTACAATTGCACATTTAGTTTGTGCCTCGACTTCGTTCACGTTGTCTAGAATGCTATGATTTAGTTTTATATCTTTTCACTGGATTAGGAGCTGCAGCAATCCTATTGTCATTTTTGTAGGCCTTCTATTAATATCATTATTGAGTATTAAGAGTATTATCATTATCCTAAGACCCTCACCATCATCATTATTTACAACATCATCATCTTTATTTTCGTTATAATAAATGTAATATGATAATTTAATAATTAATTATTTAACACGTTTATAACATTACACATCTTACCGTATGCTTTAAGTGCAATAAGAATTATTGACATAAAGTACACCCACTAAATATACTGAATGCAGCTCAGTAATAACTAAATAACTATAATGAATAATTATATTGAAATTAGCTAATAAAATGTTTTAAATTAAAGAATTTCATTATCACCACCAACTTCAAAATCATCATAAGTTTCTCTTGTTTATCTTCGTCTTATAATGTTGACATTGCACATTATGTTTCTAGTTAGGCCTATCCCGTCCTCTCTTTTTTAATCTGCAATTACGCAACTGATTATTCTATTCTGTGGGATAATATTCGCGGGGAGCGCAGTGTTCGGTCTTATAGATTGGGGGTTATTCGTCGTGAGGTAATTTTCCGCATGAGCGTAATCAAAACGGTACTGGGTTTGGTCTACTAACGTTCCTGCTCCCAACCAGTCATCCATTCATAGAAGCCTTGATAAAGTAAGCCTACCTGGTGGTGAACATAGAACGGTCCCGAGATAACGATTATACTTCGATAGAAGATTGAAATATTGTTAGAGATAGAGTATACGATGTTTGATTATGTGTAGATGTGTGACTTGTTCTATTATTCAAATAATGTTCCGCATATAAGGAGAAGAAGATAGTAGTTTGGTATAATGATTTTGTATCAATTAATTATCCTAGACTGTATGCGATAAATATTATTATTTATATATATATATATATATATATATATATATATATATATATATATATATTTGTTTACTATTTATTGTTATGATTATAATAGCAATAAAAAGATATTTACTAGTATAAACTTAAAAATATAGATATAAAAAAGAAAAGCAAAGATTTATGGAGTGGCTTTTCCTGAATAATTATACAATATTTGTAAGTATCGTAAGTTTAAATTTATAAAGTTTAGGGGATCTTGTCAAAGGTCAAGCGCTATAGCCTGCCACGTTTTGATTTTTAATATTGAACTTAATAAATAAATTAAAATGTTTGTTGATCGTAATCAAAACAGTACTGGGTTTGGTCTACTAGCGTTCCTGCTCCCAAACTATTGGGATAGCAAGGGACATCTAATTATGTTTCAGATTTCTCGTTCTTACGTTTTCCCGGTGTGAATAAACGCATCGTCGTTTGCATACAAGCTTCTTTTATAAGTTGAATATTAAAACATATATTTCGTGATTTCAATATGTAATACGGTATAATTATTTCCTTCGAGGACTGTATACAGGGCGGAAAATCCTCTATATGTACATCTGCTTTGTAGTTATAATATTGGTTCTGTTAATTTATGTTGATCGTATTGAAATTGTCTTCGTCAATGTGTTCATTTCTATTTGAATTTATAAAATAAAATCAAATTAACAATAACAGTAATCAGCAAACAATTGTAAATATATAGAAGATTTTAAAACAAAGGGAACCTTTTTAAAAATAGAGCCGATTAGGGATTTTTTAACTAGTCTTCATGTTATATATTTTTACTGTATTTCTGCGTGTATTTTGATTTACTTATATTGTTTGTATAAATAAGTGGGGCATAAAATGTATTGGCGTAACATTCTAAATATATATTTCATCCACTCGTACATCTACTCCTTATAATTATTTTAAATGTATATATTATGTACGATGAACATCAGTGAATAGGTTTTTATAAGAAGCTTGAATTCAGCCAATATCTACGGTAATCTGATATTCCAAATTTTAAACAACCTGTTTCGGGCTTGATTAATCCTATTTGCCACTTTTACTTATGAAAAAAATAAATATCATAATAGGAAAAAAGGAGGAAAACATAACTTCGGCTACCTCTTTTTTTCTGGATTACTAAGAACGTATGTTTAACTCCCTTGGGATAACGGGGATGTGTGAAAAACGATGTGCATTCACACGATGTAATTCATTATCATGATTATCCTGTTATTCATGTTTGATCGTCATTCAACACACCGATTAGCGCCTATGGGCTTTATATAAAGTGATTACATGTATTATCGCACGCAAATAATAGGCCTGCAAATTGATTGCTTTTAATTATGATAAATGTAATTGTCAACGGCATTTTAATTATAAACTTACAAGTTGTCGCCTGAAAGTTAGAGTGAAAAGATTGTTCAGTATCGAAGAGCAATTTTTTTAACATAGGTGATTTGAATATTCACTGTCTGTCATAATTGTATAAACCTTTTAACTTTCAGTAAAAAAAATGATTAAAAAAAATACCAATACATAGTTGCATAAATAAAGCATTGATTACTTCGCCAAAAATAAAAGCTTTTGGATATTAAAATGCCCGGAATTAGTCAAACTTGAAATTATGCTTCTAGTTTACGGTACAACATTTTAAAAATGTTTACTAACGTGCACTGGTGTTACTGTTCTTTGTGTTCATATAAAAGTAACCACTTATTTACCACTCACACAAATTCAACATTTGAAAAACTTCTGGTACCTACAAATACCAACCATTCTAAAATACCTATTGACTTTATTGAAATATTATTAATTAAGTAAAATAATCATACTTAAGTGTGATTGGTGAATACGACCACGGGATTATTAATATCACGTGATAGAAGGTCAAGAACACCGACATTACATGTTGTTATTTTAACTGTTTCGCTTTGTTTCATAACATTTTCTTAATATTGTTATCTATGCATTTGCATTTTTTAGGCTTACATATAACAAAATTATAAAGTTAAATGATACACGGTTTGATTTTGTAATATTTAATTAGTTTAGTACAATTTTTATTACAAATAAATTTAACATTGAGAAAATTTAATAATCTAAGTTTCGCATTTAATCCTAATAACAGTTCGGTACATTCGTTTCTTTATTTATAATGGTATACAAATTTGTTGTTAACGAATAATGATATATATACGGTATTAATATTAATAATTCATGTATTCCAAATTAAAATTTAGGAGAACAATATTATGACAGACGTCTACAACTTATAAATGTTATATTATGGTAACCTAAGCCACAATTGATGTATATTAAACTTTAGACATTGTCTGAGAAATGAAAAGATGATCTATGGAGAATTTCGACCTTAGTATTGTTTCCACTTAATACCCAAGCCAACAGGGCAGATACAGACTGACTGTTACAAAACATATTAATAGTAATGATATTGTCATTATATTATATACATTGATAACTTTAGTCAAATTTTACTAAAATAAAACTGAACCCTTTATTTAATATTTACTATTAATTTAAAATAATTCATGCTCATACTAGTTATGAACAGTAGTTAATTTACATTTCTTATTTATTTCAAACATCATCTGCTTTTTATTAAAAAGTTATTATATAGGCCTATTATCAAAATTATTTATTCTATAATAAACAAAAATTGAGTTTTGATTGTAGAAATAACCTTACAAATTAAAAAATCACTATCAAGCAGTTTCGGATTGAAAGTGCAAATAGTACCAGACACTTTTTGTATTTTGATTAACATTAACATAAATATTATTTTATAAACGTTCTTCTTCGATTGAAGCATATAATGATTCAGGCTTACTGAAACTCTCAGCATCTGGTTTTTCTAACGTAAAATAGCGTCTTTCTTGGTCACTTTCTGCCTCGAGGTCAAGTTGGCGTTCTTTCTCCTGACATCTTTCAGACATCGATGTAGGCCCACTAACTCCTAGATCACTAGACGCATATGGATTGCACTTTGACCTCGTATGGCCATCGATTGCCTTACATGCTGTTTCTTCATCTTCATCGGAATCAGTAAGAGGTTTAGAATTCTTTCTGGCATTTTTCTTTACAATTGCAGCAACGATGCAGAATATAACGACAAGGATAGCCATCGCTGAAAAACCAGCTCCAATACCAAGGATGAATAAGTCTTTGTCAGATTTTATCATTGAAGGGGGAATCATTTCAGGATCTATCATAACAATATTTGAGCCTGACTTACTTAGACCAAGTCGATTAAAGCTTGTGCAGGTTGCTATCTTTTTGTGGTCATCAAGCAATACATTCTGAACAATAAGTGTCTTTCCACCATTTAATATTTGAAAACGTCCACCATCTTGAATCGAGTTTCCATCAAAACTCCACGAATATCTTGAAACAATTGGCAACATTTTTGCTTCACAAGAAAAAGTTACGTTTGCTGTTTGATACGTGGGCTGTAGTGAAGCCGTAACCATTACCTCTGACGCAATTTTCAACGGTGTTACCTCACACATATCTGCTGTCTGTTGATCCCGCCTTTCTTTACATGTGAACTTCTGGTAATTATCTTCTTCGGTAAGTTTTACCTTAGCGACCAATTTGGCTGTCTGTCCCGTTGAAAGGACATAACTATCGGTATTAATCGCCTGTGTTTTTAGTGATTTCCACACCAACCGAAAAGAATCGTTTTCGGTAATGATATCTTTCTTACAAGTTAAAGTAACAAAGTCTCCTAACATTAGATTATCTGGATCCTTTGAACAATGTAACTTACAGTGGGCCAGTGTTGATAGAAAAAGTACAATACACGTATTTTGCAGTATTGAGTACATTGTTTGTGTGTAGCCTGTGTAAAGCCTGGAATTTTAAACAAATTGAACACAGTATTATTATAGAGAGCGGTTACAGACTTGGTCTGGAAGTACGTTTTTGAATTGCTTCCTGTATCCGTCGTAATCCATACGTTTACTTCCGGGTATTCAAAACGCATTAAGGGGTATTAAAGTAAAATAATATCTACAATCATTTATAAATATATAAATCAAATATAAATTAAAATTTAAAAAAAAGAGAAAATAATGGTTCTTATGTGGACGCAACACAGGGTAGTGAGTTGACCAATCACAAACTTAAAGCTAACTTAAATATAGGAATATTTTTTAAATTTTACTTTTGATAAAATTGATACGACAAACAAATGCCTACAGAAGCCTAAATTATAATAAACATGTTTTTAAATATTCTTCTTATAAGGTTAATGACATAAGTTTACTTAAACAATGCTATTCCATTATATTATTAGTGTCATCGTATTGATATATCATTTGACCTAATTGCTCTTAAATATGTGTGATTATTATTTACGACCTTCTAATAATTGACCTCATTTGCAGGTCTTGTAACACATTGTACAACGTTCTGAATAGATTGTATACAAGTACACGATGTTTTCTTAATAATGCTCCATATCCGTTTGTGGTATACCGATACGAGATACAATGATCAGCTTTATTTGTAATAGGCCTATACAGTGAGACCCATGCAGTAGGGCCTATAGAGTAGGTCTATATGCAGTATGCCTATCTGTGGGGAAAAAATAAATTCCTTGTAATCAGTGTCTGTCAGTGACAAGGACCGTCTATTTATAAATAAATATATTAAGAAAAACTATGAATTCAATATTTATTTTAGCATGCAAGAGTAAAATAGATTTTATTACATTACATTGTTATCATTTGTTCGCTTTAAGTTAAGGAATCATGAGTTGAATATTTTAGCAATAAATGATAATAAATAATTGAAACATTATTTAATTAGTTTAGTATTTTATAATAATAATAATATAATATAATATATACGAATTTGTAAAGCGCCAATTTCAGCAACAAGTGATCAAACAACATTCTTCTCCCAATATAAGGGTCACATCGTGTCATCGGCAGCCAACTACGGCGCCATTACGTCTGTCCACGACAGTGTGTGTGTATGAACTAGTACACCGGGGTAACCCCCTACTCGTCTCGGAAGATGTACTAGGTTCTTTAAAGTGCACATGAGCCAGATGTACACTGGACCTACGGTTTATATCTTATCCGAGAAGACTTGTTATACCACCAGAACCATGGAGCGAGTGAGCCTCGAAACCTTGCCGATGTTATGGCTATGGATTACGGTTCCACTGTCTTAACGCTCGGCCACACTCACTAACCTCTGTTCATTTATATTCTGTGCGTTGCCATTTATATGGTTAATTTTGTTTGGAAAATTGGATAAATCATTAAAAACAAAAATAAGTGAAACAAATTGTGATTTGGCAATGAATAAACAAAAATAAAAACATCAAAAGAAATATATACTATAGCTAATTATAACAATAATAATTAATGTAATTATTATAATTAGGTAACAGTACCTACAGTTCTGTACTTGCCAAAATATTCTTATTTGATAATTCAAAATAATACTGAAAAAAAAATGACATTCAAAATTGTTTTTACCCCCGTTAGTGCTTAATCATGAATGACGAATAGTAATGTTTTAATGGAGAAAATGGTAGACAACCCACACAACTAAACGCCGACATGTTTAACCAGAAATAGACAGGAAAACAAACATAATTTCAAAAGAAATAACACAGAAACCAAACGGCAGCACATGACACAAAATTACCACAAAAAAAAACAACAATACACAAGTCAGAACAACTGTAAATGTATCCAGTTCCTAAAATTAATGAAAAATGTATAGAGAATATTGATCAGTCATCTTTACATTTTATTTTTTGGAAACGTCTGGAAAAAAGTATATCATTTATAATCAAATGTTGTGACATGTATTCGATTGTTAACAAGTGTTTCGGTAGTACGATGGCTAGACGATTGTACATTGTACGGATCATATCCTTATTGTTCTGACATACCTATTCGTACCAGGGTTTATTTTCACCATGTTTGTACTATCACTAAAATAGGCCTCGTAAGGGCGATTTTAGAATCACGTATTCAAATTAGGCGTATAATGAATGTCACAAGATTATGGCGAATGAAGTCTTACACATGACTGTATCTCTACAGTAACATTTTCGATATATTAATGCTACTAACGATCATATTAATTTTAGAGTGCGTGTTCTGTTTTTGTTTATAGGCCTATTAATGCTGTTTTGTACAGCACAATTAATTTCTGCCAAAAATGATAATATCAATATCAGAGATGTTTTGTTAGTACTGTTCATACTTTAATAGAGTTTGATTGAGTTTCTGTAAAACGTATGTTAACTCGTGCTCCACTAAAGAGGGCGTTAATATTAAAACGGTGTTATTCAATTTTTAGAACTTTACAATAGAGGGAGCAATAATTGAATTGAATGTTTTCATTTATTAATTTAAACTATTTGTATAATTCTAATTTATATAATTTACAATAACACACAATTAGTTTAATACATTACAGCTTAAGTTTTATATTGTTTGTTTTATGTTTGCCTATGCATACATGTCAAATAGTCCCCTGGACACAGGCGTGTGGAAGTGGGTGACGAAGTGTCATAATGAACCATTTAATAATATAAGCTCAACAATAATTTAATTGAATATTTACATTTATTGATAATATTTGTATAATTATTAATTTATATAATTTACAATATGACACAATTTGTTTAACTCATTACAGCTTAAGTTTTATATTGTTTGTTTTATGTTTGCCTATGCATACATGTCAAATAGTCCCCTGGACACAGGCGTGTGGAGGTGGGTGACGAAGTGTACATAATGAACCATTTAATAATATAAGCTCAACAATAATTTAATTGAATGTTTACATTTATTGATAATATTTGTATAATTATTAATTTATATAATTTACAATATGACACAATTTGTTTAACAAATTACAGCTTAAGTTTTATTTTGGTTGTTTTGTGTTGGCCTATGCACACGTGTCAAATAGTCCCCTGGACACAGGCGTCTGGTGAGTGACGGAGTGTAGGCCTACATAATATACCATTTAATAATATTAGCTCAACATTGTTCCATTAGATACTGTACTATTCTAACAGTGGCTGTCATGGAATCACAGTTACATTATTTATTTACGAATGCAAGTTTAATAAATTCATAACAATGCATGCACAGTTTTTATTAGGTTTACCAAAGTTGAAGAGCACACTCTTTTAAAATAGTCGAATACGCCCTCAATTATCTTAGTAAAATATTCATCGATGAAATAGGATACACAAAATAAAGAAAGGAAATAGGTGGTTGTTATAATTATTTGCATTGTTTTGGTACATTTCATTTCATTTCATTTCTTTATTCGACAACAAGCGGTCCAGGGGTTGCGACAGCAACAGAGCGCCATAACACATTTGTGTCCGCAACCCCTGTAATATACAACTTAATACAAGTTAAAAATGAATATAAAATATACAGAATATATAAAAAATGTAATCAATTTGTATTACTGTGTTACACAATTTAAAATACACCTATACAATTAAAATAAATTTAGCGTTGATCAAGCAGATATTTTTTCAATACGCTTTTATGCACTATTGCAAGGAAATTACTTCCACCTATAACAACAACTTTAAGCGTACATACATGCTTGTCATTTCTATTTAACGGAAAATTAACTGCATTTACTAAAAACCTGTTTTTATTCATTTACTATTTTAATTTTTAACTTTATCAATAATTAATTAATTGTAAGATAAAAGGACAATACATTACATTTTCAATTCGGAAATTAATCTATTTATGTTAATAGTCTGAACAATATGCAACAGCTATCTGAAATTATTAATTCCTCCTTTAGCAGTGGGTATACATAATAACCATCAGTTTGAGAAAATGCTAAATATTTTGCTGGTTAAGAATTTTCACAGCCAATTCCCCGCAACACTATCATTGCTACTGGCAATACAAGTAGTACAGGTTTTATTTTATAGAACGAGGTATATAGATTATAACGGACACAGAATCAAACTTAGCATAGAATTTCTCCGTTAGGTATAACTGTTTTTTCAGTGGATGGTAACTGAAAATAACAGAAAGCATAATTTTCGTCAGTAATTTAATATTCAAATACAGTGAGGTGCAGCATTTACTCGATTGTGTGTAAACACGTTGAGACCACTAACATTATAACATTATTACATATTTAAGAATGCTGTCTGCTGCCAAAGTTAATTCAGTAAGGGGATCAGTCAATATGCTCCATTTCCTGCGAGATTATGTGGTTTCTTTGCGGAGATACTCATTCACACCGTTGGGAAATCTTAAGTGCAGGTTGGCCTAGGCTAACAGCTGTGTTGATAAAACTATTATATCTTTATGAATCCTTAACATCTGCTTTTACGATATTTATAAATAGTTAGATTATATTGCTCTAGAGGATGGCTCATTAAATCCACTATGTAATATTACAGTTAAACCCAAGTTTGTAAAATATGTAATGTGGAAGTACTTCGGACATCAATAGAGAACTGTTCGGTAAATATGTCTAAAACTGGTGCTATTTAGAGAATGAATAGTGTAACATTCCAATATGTTGTAGATTTGCTATCATCATCATCATTATCATCATCATCAAATAATAATAATCATTGAGTGAGTGAGTGGCCGAGCGGTTAAGACAGTGGAACCGTATTTACGTAGCCATAACATTGGCAAGGGTTCGAGGCTCACTCACTCTATGGTTCTGGTGGTAGAACGAGTCTTCTCGGATAAGGACTATAAACCGTAGGTCCAGTGTAGACTAGTCCAGATAGTTATATTTCCACTTTAATAAGATGCTGTAGGCATTTCGTGTTAAAAGCGAAAAAACATGTGTTTTAGGGTAATTTTTGGGTGCTGAATTCAAATCTGCTGTTTACCCGGCTCAATTTTTAGATCTTCACCCTTAAATGTGAAAAACAAAATGGCCGCCATTTCAAATTTATTTTGGCTTATAACTTGACTTTTAAGTGACTTAGCAAGTTAAAAATTGTGTCTATACCCATGTTTGTGATACTGAGGATTCCAAATATATTGTTATTAAAGTTGTAATAATTCTATTTCAGCCGCCATGTTGAAATCCAAGATGGCCGCCATTTTAAACGTATTTTGGGTTATAACTTGACTTTTAAGTGACATAGCAAGTTAAAAATGATTTCTATACCTATGTTTGTGATACTGAAGATTCCAAATATATTGTTATTAAAGTTGCAAATATTCTATTTCAGTCGCCATGTTGAAATCCAAGATGGCCGCCATTTTAAACGTATGTTGGCTTATAACTTGACTTTTAAGTGACATATCAAGTTAAAAATGGTTTCTATACCTATGTTTGTGATACTGAAGATTCCAAATATATTGTTATTAAAGTTGCAAATATTCTATTTCAGCCGCCATGTTGAAATCCAAGATGGCCGCCATTTAAACGTATGTTGGCTTATAACTTGACTTTTAAGTGACATAGCAAGTTAAAAATGGTTTCTATACCTATGTTTGTGATACTGAAGATTCCAAATATATTGTTATTAAAGTTGCAAATATTCTATTTCAGCCGCCATTTTGAAATCTAAGATGGCCGCCATTTTAAACGTATTTTGGCTTATAACTTGACTTTTAATTAACATAACAAGTTAAAAATGGTTTCTATACCTATGTTTGTGATACTGAGAATTCCAAATATATTTTTATTAAATTTGTAAATATTCTATTTGAGCCGCCATGTTGAAATCCAAGATGGCCGCCATTTTAAACGTATTTTAGTTTATAACTTGACTTTTAGTTAACATAGCAAGTTAAAAATGATTTTTATACCATAGTCTAGTAAAAGTATGGTTGCTCACATCTAGCTCGTGTGCACTTTAAAGAACCTAGTACATCTTTCGAGACGAGTAGAGGGTTACCCCGGTGTATTAGTACATCACAGCCACTGATCATAACTGGGCCCTCTGGGAGACCATTCTTTGACTGAAGAGGTCGCCAAGTATAAATATATATTTCAATAATGTAATAAATTCAGAAAAATATTTACATTATGTTTCAATCAAATTTAAAAAATGTTAATATCCAAATGTTACTATTAACAAAGAAAGTGTGTCTGTTTTCGATATATATATATATATATATATATATATATATATATATATATATATATATATATATATATATATATATATATATAGATTGTATGATCTGCATGTTCTTTAATTTATTTCGGATTTTTATTAAGCCTATGGTAGACTCTCCATTGTAAAAAATGTTTAATAAAAGTCGGTAGAAGAACAGATTTGAAGAATCCTAAAAGTACCTGAAAGTGAGTTAATGATAAATAGGCCTATACTCAGTACCTAACCAATCCGTTTAGTAACACGCATATCACAATGGACATGTCTGCTATTTGTTCCGGTATTGTACTTTTTGTAGTAAAATAAATTTTAAAAACAATCAATTTCCAAGGTAAAAAAGTACATTGTATTGAAAAAGTAGACAAACATGATTAGTTTAACTCACGTACTATTAAATAAGGTGGAAAATTCCCACATTCGTAGACTCATGTCTAACAATGAATGTTTCCGATGATCTCCATCGGGGAATTTGTAAAGAAGTTCATGATCATTTTTATAGTCGTTTATTTTAACGATCGGAACCATCAAGGTGATGTGGTAGGAATAACGTACCTAACTAGATCATGTTATGGAGAAAAGACAATGCACTTGACAATGATTGATTGAAAAACCCTAATTTAATTATCTCTATAAAGATAAGCAGTCTTTTATATAATGCTGATTGTGCTTTTTCAGTTCATTTCTTTATGCAGAAAACGAATATAAACTCAATAACGATTATTACACTCTGGTACTAGTATTATAAATAATAAAGCATGTTTGTCTAAAGATATTAAACAGTACTTGTAGTTAGATGCATCTTTTATGTGGTTGAATTAAAGTTCTTGATCGGATGAAATCATGTAGGTAAATCAGTTTTTGCTTTATGTGTTACATGAGAAAGAACTGATTTTTTTAAATTTATTTATTTAATTTATTATATTATTTTGTTTATCTGTTTTGCTTCTTAGAGAAGTCGTTGTCTAATTCAGGGCCTTGACTTTCATCAAATACTCTCAATTGTGACCTATTTTAATGGAAATTAAAATGTGTTTTTTTTCTCATGCCTAATTGCCTGCATTGTTTTAGTTCAAGGGTAGAAAATATCGCCAATATATATTATTATTATTATAGAAATACTATAATATATACTACCTGGTCAAATACCAATTGCTTTAAGATAGATCACAGAGAAATACGTAAGGTCAATGTCAGCCATAATATTTTATTGAAAAGACCTAGTTATGTATAACTACAGATATGAATCATTCGCTTTTGAATTAATAAAGAATTGATCAACAATAAGCTAGGTTCATAATAAATAGCAGAATATTTTGAACTATATATCACCTTTATACAATAACAAATACACAAATATGGTTGATAGTTGATAGTGATTATTTATATTTCCAACGTACAAAACTTCATTATTAAACTGTTAATGTTGAACATAATGGAAAGTGAAAGGGATAGCTGTTACGTACTCTAACGTACAGTAACAACTTCACCATCATTTTTACTTAATTGTTTTGTACCCATCCATTGACATCTCTCGTAAGCGGTCGCCTCCTTCTGCAAGCGGGTTTTTTTTCGAACAGGTTTAACTGTGCAAAGATACATTCACAGAACAAAAAAGGCGCCGTTCAATTTTGTGTATTCCATAATTTTACCGTCTGCTGTTCCGTTAAATTAAACAAGTATGAATGTAGAATAATACACTCTTAACTGTTTTGACTTTCTGAGTCTTGTTTTTAATTTGCATTTAACAATAACTTATCCACAAATGTCCTGTTACGTAAAAAAAGTATTTTAACATATTATCTTATGTTGAGGGTACATGTTCTGCACTTAGTTAGTGAGTTATTTCACATAATGATGTGTGTCTCTTGAATGTTTGTACTGATCCGCTAGATTTTTAAACTAGATTTATAGATTTCCTGTTACTCTGTTTCACCTCTATATGATTGTATCCCGTCTGTTTTATTCATTGCGTACACCATAAGTAATAAAACAATAAGGAGAACTCATGCACCAGACGACAAACTGTACATGTAAAACAGTGATTCGAAGGGGTAATAGTAAATGTATCATGGATTTAAGGAGGCATACTTTATTTAAGTTCAATGCTAGAATGATAGTTTCTTTGGGGCGAATTTACAATTTTTTTTTATCAAATCTCGTAAGTGTATCCACGGTATGTAGCCTAAACCGTAAAAAGATCTAAATGTTGATTGTATGTAAAAAAAAAGACAGAATGTGTTTTTATTCTGTTACCAGAATTATAGCAGTTTCTGAAAGCATTATTGGCCTGCCGTACTACTACCAATTTAGCCAATGGAGGCGGGGGAGAATATTGAACTGCGATTATGTCACAAAAGATTGGCTAGTTGAGTAAAGTTTTTTTTAAGTATTTAAACAACCATGTAAAACCATATACAAAATAAATTATAATATGCCGCATGCATTGGACAGGTCTTCCATTGCCATGAGTACATTTTGAAATATTTTAGCGATATTTTTTTTCCGTTAAAAAAGGATGACAAAGTTTTCTTCGGCCGAATGGTTTAGTATGGTTCCACAACACTTGAATCGTATGTCTCTCCCCGTGTGTTTTTTTTAACAATGGCAGTAGATCTACAACTGCTAATTCATTTATGGTATTGACTGGTAAGTAATAGACATTTTGTTTTAGTAAAAAAAAAGCAAATGTTCTAAACAAAGCCTCATATGTTAACGAAATAAAATAAAATGCTAGAAAAGTAAAAGGAAATTCGATAGGATATAACAGATACGTATTAGGATTCATAAAAGTTAATATTGGCCTTTGGTGAACCATGCTTCTGACTCATTCGTAAGGAAGTCCACCGACTGAATGAATATAGTTTTAGACTATTTCCCACAAATTTAGACTAAACATAATTATAAAATACAGCGAAGAAATTTCAAAGGCTAATATGTTATTTGTATTCCTACAAAGCAAGCCGCGTTGTGATAACTTCCACGACTACGCCATAGACAATTATACGTCTATTTATATGTACTCAGTCCATAAAAAAATAACACCCATCTTTAATGTTAACTACGGAACACCTATAGATCATTTCCGGAGTTTTATTGAGGTTTTTAAAGTTCAATTTCCCTATCACGGTTAATACTACCGGTAAAAATACTTCCATACCACAGTTAATAATGGAGTCGTAATGTCATATCTGTTTTAAGTAATTCATTGAGCAAGCTAGCTTAATTATTCTTTGTTCATGCGTTATTTGTTGTTTTTTTTAAATGAATTCAAATTTAGAAAACTCGGGTATAGGCCTAACTAAATTATGTTTGTAATGCTATGTATATGTTTGTAATGCTATGTATGTTTTAATTACAGACTAGCAAATTTTAGTTTTGAAATTGGCATATTTTATTCTTTTACAAAATCAATAACATAAACCTGAGAAGAAACAATGGCCAGTCACGAGTAGTGGTGGATCCCTCCAGCCCTACTTAGGCCTACAGCATAAAAGCAACACAAATTTGACAACTATATACAAGTACAAGGCGGTCAAAATATTCATGTTCTTAATAAAGCATGGCTTTATGAAACTTTCTATTAATATTATAGTACTGCACTTTTTATCTAACCATTATTATTATTATTATCATCATTTAAATAGTCCATAGAGATTATGATAGAAATGTGACGTAACACCCAACAGAAATGGAGGAAAGCTTTAAAAATAGGAGAAATGGCCAATGTCCTTACATACGTTTTTTCTAAAATAAAAACAAAGCCAGCATAATGAATATTGTTTTTTTTTATTATTACTTTTCAAAAATACGATATATTTTTTTTTATAAAATAGAACGATAATGGTTTTATAATATATATTTTATTTACATTATAATACATATCAATTATAATAACAAATTCCACTATATTATTTATTCGGAATGTTTTTAAAAAAATTGAATTTAATTGAAATTAAATGTAGACGTTCAGTCTATAATGTAATAATAATTATCATGTCATTATGTTTTTCATTTATATAAAACATTTTCTTTTTTAAATTAAAGATTGATTAGGCATAATTCGAAAGTCTTAAAGCTAAAATAGAGTTCTCAAATGTCTATATGTCCACATATTGTTGGTCTTAGCAGATTACTTAAGTTGTTAAAGTATCAATTTTTAAACGTTTGATAAAATGTTTATGTGAATTTATTCATTGAGAAAAATCAAATGAAAAAGATGTACTAATTATGTAGGCCTAACAGTTCAGTTTATCTTTTTAAAAAATTAAAAACATACGTTTTTAGGTGTTTTAATAAATTTCCATATGGATATTACATGGATATACCGCCTACTGTACTGTAATGATATTTACTTGATAGATACATTTATATTATGATTTGGTAATAATACATAATTACGTAAGCCTCAATGTCATTTATAATAGATCTGTCAATCTCAAGCTGTGGTATCTAGTTTGAATATATCACTTAACGATGGATCATTCTCATAAAGTTCACTTAGTCGATTATATTCCTCATTTAAGTATGCATTAACCTGCATTTGGTCAAAATTAAATATATTTGATACATCACTGGTTCCTGGTGCGTTTACATAACCGGCGTCGTCGTGATGACGCGGAATGGTGTTTACATAATCTTGTGCTGACGGATCATCGTAACGCGTTGATAATGTTGTTAATGGTAAAGAAGCAGAACGATGTGATACATGCGTTACAGGAGGAGTTGGTGGAAAATGATAAGCTGATGTAGTTTGGTTCATGTAGGAAACAGTATTAGAATTATTTGTTTTAGCTGGTGATAGGTACGCGTCGTTCTCCGTCATTCCGACTCGCGTTTCGTCAGGAATTATAGATAAACGTTTGAGTTTTCTCACTTCTCTTTCTTGTTCTTCTTCCCATTCTGTATTACCTTTAGATTTTCGTCGTAAGACTAGCCCAATCAGGCAACTAGTAAACATTATCAACATGACTAAGAGCACGAAGCCTCCAATAGCCGTTCCTTCAATGACATTATAATACCAAAGTTTGACGTTCGAGAAACTACTTGTGTCACTGTCAGCCTGTTCCAATGCCAGTATTGTCGAAAACGTTTCATCGGTAACAAACATGTCTGACTCATCAGTAGCATGTATAGATGTTGTATAAGTGATATCAGGTTTATTAGTAGATTGTACAGATATCTTAGTAACCAAGCTATTGTTTTTCAGTACAGTTGGTGTAGTCAGCACATCTTTATTTTTAAGTGGTTTTTGTACTTTTAATTTCAGTGTGTCAGTACCATTGATTCCTACAGAGTTGATGACTACACATTTAACTTCCGAGTTGTTGTCAGAACGTGTTATGTCGAAGATTTTTATTTTTCTACCTGCTTGTGCGATTTGTATCCTGGATGGGTTACCAGATGTAACAGGAGCCCCTTTGAAGTACCAAATATAATCACTTGAAACAGCAGGTGGCTGTGCTTCTGCGTTACATGTATACGCCGCAGTATCGCCTTCTGACAAGTCAGTCTGGTGACTTCGAATGGTGACTGTAGTTGGAATGGCAAAAGGAATAAGGTTACAGTTAGCTAAAGTTTTCTGGCCATCTTTTTCCTTACATACAAACGGTCGGTAATTATCCTCCGCCGTTATTGTTGTCGTTAGAGAAACATTACTGGATGTCTGTATCCGTTGTTGTTCTAAAGCTTTGCCGTACTTCAAAATCAATTTTGTCGGCGTCGAAGAAACTATAAAATCCGTTATGCAATAAAAATTAACAACGTCTCCAACTTGAACATCAGACTTGGACACCATACACCTTAGCCCTACAGTTTTTCCAGTTAGCATCATAAGCCATAATATTCCAACGATGTTCAATATCAGGGCCATGATTGGTACTGGTACTGAATCAAATTGACAAATACAGCAACAACATAAAAACTGATATTTTAAGTGGTTTGTAAGTTGTAGTTCCGCTTGGATACAAGAGGTCAAAGATCAAAGCAATACAAACGTTGTTTCCTTCCTTTTTGGTGTTTTTCTTGCAGATTAGTATGCATATATATTTTGAAATCATCCGTACTTTCAAGGTTATTAGAGATAAGCTAATAATAATATGCACACTGTTTGACCGATGTGAAGGTCTAGTTAACATAATAATGAGGAATAGAAAGAATATAACAATATCGAATTGGAAAAATTGTATATAACTTTATTCGACTACGGTAGACCATATTCACACTGGCGTATTGCTCGGTCCAAAATCGTATCATGTATAAGTTTTTTCAGGTTGCTTATTTTAAAATATAATCACTTTTACTGAATAAATATACAGAAAAAATGTATATATTTGTGTCCAAATTTATAATGTAGGCCAACTTAAAAAAAAAATTGCTTCATATCGTTTGATGATCATCATTATGTTTTCACTTTTAGAAAACCAACTGTTAGTACGAACTTACCGTAGGCCTAAAATCTTTCTTTGAATGTGCTTCCATTGGTTTCCTGATAGTATACGCATCGATAATTACAGGTGGCGCTGTTGATTGTCCAAATTGTATAGTGAAGTACATTGGGTTGAGAGAGGAGATAGTGACATCATATATTGGGACCATGAATAGGTTTGGTACCATTGAATGCATGAACACAATGCATATTCAATGGTTAAGATTACATAAATATGGAGTAATTTGAAGAAAGAGAATATTAGTTAACAAAAATCGTATGTTATTAATGATAGCAGGCCCTAATCAAATTGTGTGATCTCTGAGCAGCAAAAATGTATTCATTATGCCTGATTAAAGCAAACGTAAAAAGTGTTGGCCCAATTCGTGAAATTGAGGGAGTATATGCAGTCATGTGACCGAAAGCGTCACGTTGCTACCCTCTATACTGTATAATTACTCCAAAATTACCATTGACGATGAACATGATACAGTGATATGTAATTATAAATTGGACTACTTAATTGAATGCTAAAATGTGTTAATTGGCTGGATATATGTAGGCATACCGCTCAACAGGCCGGTCATCGTCTCATTATTACGTCAACCTGCTGTATGGAGAATGCTGTGAGCGTAATATGAGATTTTACTAAAATGGAATCGTGAATTTAATAATATTATCGGTTGATTAAACAAATTCGGTTGGATGATGATGAGTTTCCAGTTTCACCGGGAAACACAGCAAATGAATACCTTTTCATCAGTAATGTGCACTACCGTAATATCGATCTGTAAATGCGGTGGATATAAAATGACGAATGAAATCAGGTGATGAAACACCTGCAAAACGTTTGGTAAAGGAAAAACAAAAAATTGATTGCTTCGCATTTCAGACCACGTTCATTAAGACTCAAATCGATTAGATTTTACGCGTTAGGCTGTAAATATAGACAGTGTGAAATGCTCAAATTACAGTAGACCTAGTCTTGCTTGTTGTGCTGGTACGTCGTACCATGTCCATACACTACAGAGAGGTGATGTAGATATGAATGGTACCCATATTCAAAACAAAATGAATGTACAATTAGTATAATTTTGTTACATCGTAACTTACTTACTTTCGACTCTATAGAAGCATTTATGTATAAAGCTCTGTGTACACTATCAAACTTGTTTGACAAAAAAAGTGTGATGTGCCCAAATGGGGTAGTGATATGACATCATCATGTCCATATAGGCACATCACACTTTTTTGTCACATAAAGTTTGATAGTGTTGATAGAGCTTAAGTACGAGAAGAACATTATACAATCATAATAAACACGTATGCTTATTGATTCGTTATAATAACCTTAGAATTTTATTATTTTATATAGATGAAAGGGTTTTTGGTATTATCATGATTCCCTTTTCTCGTCCTCGATCTGATCGATATGAAATCAACCTTAACGAATACGGTACCACTTATAACTTCCCTGGCATTATAAGTAAATACAGTACAACATGATCGTTACAATTTTAAAGTGAGAATGAGGTGATTTTTCGATCAATGGCCATATAGAATTCTGGAGTTGTTGAATACTAATTTATTATTTCAAAAAAATAAGAGTGTGTAAATAAATTTCTTTTATAAACCAACCCATAATATTTCAATTACCTTTTCAACATGCAAGAACTTATAACCCTTGTTTAATATTTATTGTGTGTGTTTTTTGGGGGTTTTTTTTGTTTCGTTTTGTTCAAGCAATGTATTCGCAGTCAACACAGTGTAATAATTAGGCCTATTTTTATATACAGTTACAACGATGCGTAGCCCTTGTGTTCGTGTTTGGCCTTAGGGTTTGATCGGCAGTCAAATGCTAAATGGAAAACTTTTCAACCTTAGTTGTTTTCAGTCACGTGTATCGGTTTCCATGGTTCACTTGTCTGTTGAGAGTAATAGGCCTACATTTGAAGAATTTATCTGTAATTCAATTTAAAGAGCAGTTTACTTGTTTAGCTCTGTCTGTCTGGACAGTTATTTTTTGCACCGTCTAAGTAAAGACACCACAGTATGAATGTTATGCTTGATCTCGGGGATTTGGTGCTTATATAAACGATGCCCTTTGATTAGAGAGTGAAAAACAATTCCCATTCTTGTCAGATCTACATTGTGGTTTCATTAGTTTCAGACAAGAGTTTGAATGACATTAATGAGCCTATCTATAATACATAAAAGGCACATTGACATAGCAAACACTCCTTATACATAATTATTATATAAGGAGAGCTTCATCCTGATTTCTAAAATCATAATAGTGGCATAAACTACGAATTAATTTTAAGCTAACCATTAGGTCTATATATAGGCATATTGGGTATATGGGTTGGGGTTTTTACTTCTGCAAATACGAGGTATTAGACTATTTATATATATATATAGGAGACCAAATTCACATACAAGCGAAGATGCTTATTAGCATAACAACCAAAACATCAATCAACACGTTATTGATTATTTTTCTGTGGGGGATGGGGGTATGGAGGTGTTTTGGACATGTTTTTGTATTGTTTTTACCGTATTTTTTATAGAAATATTTCTGTAATGTTTTTCGGAAAATCTCGAATAAGGTCAATCAAAAAACCTTACTTTATCAGATCAGATCCAAGATCAACTCCCTTGTCAATATTAATCACTAGTGTATTTGACAGTACGTAGGCAATCGAAAGGATCTCGGGTAGCTTGGAGCCCTATTATTTATAATCGCCAACAACACGTTATTGTTAAATTATAATAGACCTTTATTATTCCTTTAGATTCACATTGAACAAAAGTGGGTAAGTTTAAACACATCTCCTTGCCACACCACTGCAGAGTACCTAGTTCAATTCAATATTATTCTTATACAGTAACTCTTAATTCTGTCTATCTGGAGGAACAAATTATTGATGGCGATCGTAACCCATGAATATTTTTAAGTATTTAGGACAAATCATTAGAGATAAGAACCGTATACTGTAATTATTATTATTATTTTACAATAAAACTATATCTTGCAAAACAAAATTCAACATTCTTGGCATGTATTAACATGCTATTAACGTATAGGCATGTACGCTGTACGAGTGATGTGTCAGTATATGTATTTAGTAGACATTGGCCTATGGTTAGGCCTACCCAGAATGGAATGGTTTAGTTTTTAATTAACCGGAGTATCGTCATTAAGTTTCCGTGGTGGATGATTTTACCATCACCGCAGGCATAGTCCTAAATATTTAAGAATCATTATTTGACTTGTCTACCTTGTAGGTAATCAAGAAAGACTCTATTTTCCAATTTCCCTCTACCTTGAAATACTAAACATGTAATGTTAGTGTTGATTAAAATCATATCAATTGTTATGCATATCTCATTCTCACAGATTTCCTCATCTTTATCGTTTCAAATTAATTATTTAAATTTCAGTATATCACCGGGCGGTTTAGAATTAATGGTCTTTGCCTGCTGTGTTTATATATATAAAAGTATCTCTTCGGAGATCTCGTGAATAAAAATACTGAAAGATGAGGGCGTATCAATTTTATCTCTGTTGCGCGTGCGTACAACTGAGGACTAGTGCTGTTCCGCCGTACCACGCCGAGAATGTTAAAGAGTCGCTATCCAATCGAGTTTGAACAATACCATGAAAGCCCCAGTGGTCTAATGGTTAGGGCAACTGCATATCAAGCAGACGGTCCGAGTTCGAGTCTCGGTTGGGGCGACTTTTTCTCATTCTCACAGATTTCCTCCTTTCAAATTAATTAATTAAATTTCAGTATATCACCGGGCGGTTTATAATTAATGTATATATTATTGCCTGCTGTGTTTATATATATATGTATTGCCCGAAATCCCTGCTAACTTTTCTGGCTGTTTACTTTATCGTTTTGATTTAGCTTTTTGCATTTTATTTTTGTATCTCCATTGAAATCCAGCCACTGATACCCACATAGACCGGGCGCCCGGAAGATTTATTCATGTGAAAAAATACAAAAGGTTTGATGATGTAGTTAGGTGCGTATAATTAGGGTGAGATGCAATATTCGACATTGCTGCCGGGTCACAGCCTGTACATAGGGCCTGTGGGGATCATAACATAGGGGGGTAAAAATGCATTTATTCATGTGAAGCGATACAAGGATAAACTTTTTTGGATATCATTCGCAGTGGGCTACTAATGGTAACATCACCAATGACAGCAACTTTATCCTGTACGGGGCGCCAAACAGCAACATTTTAGGGCCACGCCCAAATGGGTTTATTCATGTGAAGCGATACAAGGTTGAATCTTTTTGTAATGGCAGCAGTACATATTGGGGATGACAAAAACACCAATGACAGCAACTTTATCCTGTACATAAGCTCAGACAGCAGCCCTAAAGGTCCGCAGTTTCCCCCTATTCGGCTATATACTCGGCGCTTATGTCGTCTTATGGCGTTCAGCTGAGTTAGAAATACGTGATACGGACTCGGACTGACAATAAATACACTGTAGATTGATAAAACAATAAATAAAGAGAGCAGTTGTTTCTTGTACCAAATCATCAAACATCAAACTCTTAGGAACTCGCCCAAAATGGGTTTATCCATGAAGTATGAATCATTTTTTTTTTAAATGTTGTTTTTTTCACGTTATCCGGTACACAGCAGCTCAAATGCCCGAGGCTCCATTCGTGATCAACAATGTCGATAATACAAACACATTCACGATAACAAGTGACTTTTATTTTATAATTGAAATATATCTTTATTTTGGAATAATAAATAACACCAACCAAAACACTTAAAATAACCAACAGCAGATTTGTATTTTAGGGTAACATTTTGAACAATCAATTTTATATCAAAATCATTATTTCGATCAAAATAATATAATTTAAGAATATTTTTCAGATAAACTAAATAATTACACTCATAATGATCGACACCGGTACCTATTATTGTACATTATTATTATATATAACTTGATTTAAATATTGTTTTAATTACACACTAGACACTATAGTCTATATGAAAGAAGGCAGCGAAATTTAAATTTGCAACATTTTTTAACATAACATAACATAATAGTAAAGTAAATAATAGTTCGAATTCAACATAATCACTTAGAGAATTGGTAAGGTATAGATTAGACTATCGATTGCACACTATTACTGTATTTTTAACTCAATTTAAATTAAAAAAGTAACCGTTTTCATGTGAATTAGACTGAAAGAAACCAACAAAAAACTTAATCTGCCAACATTTTAAACATCGTTACTTGTCCATAATGGATCGACTACTGTATCGTTACTTATCCACAATGGATCAACTACTGTATCGATTATTGGACATTATTTTACAACTAACATAAGAAAGTGATATCTGATAAAACGCAACAAACTGAATCGAATTAAATATCGTTACCTATCATAATGGATCGACTACTGTATTGATTACTGCACATTATTTTACTATAACTGCCCAAGTCAAATTTAAAATTGTTACTGTACTAACATTAGACAGTGATATCTGCAACATACTCAGGACCAAATTAAATATCGTTACTTATCCATAATGGATCGACTACTGTATCAATTATTGCACATTATTTTACTATAACTGCCCAAGTCAAATTTAAAATTGTTACACTAATAACACTGGACCAAATTAAATAAAAATTGTAAAAAGAAATCCAATAGCCCCTATTGGTTTTATTATATCGTGTATTCTGTTTAGCTAGTGACAATGGAATATGATGAATGTACAATATTCAGTTATTTAATGCATACAGCCAGTAACCTCGATGTCTTTGCTCAATTGTGCTTTTACAGTGTGTCGGTAGTTACACTGCATGTAAAATATTCGACCTGGGTTCAGTGCAATAATCAATACAGTAGTCGATCCATTGTGGATAAGTAATGATATTTAATTTTGTCCAGTATTATTAATGTTGCCTTTTATCAGATATCACTGTATAATGTTAGTACAGTAACAATTTTAAGTTTGACTTAGGCAGTTATAGTAAAATAATGTGCAATAATCGATACAGTAGTCGATCCATTATGGATAAGTAACGATATTTAATTTGGTCCTGAGTAAGCATTTTATCAGATATCACTGTATAATGTTAGTACAGTAACAATTTTAAATTTGACTTGGGCAGTTATAGTAAAATAACCTGCAATAATCGATACATTAGTCGATCCATTATGGATAAGTAACGATATTTAATTTGGTCCTGAGTATGTTGCATTTTATCAGATATCACTGTCTAATGTTAGTACAGTAACAATTTTATATTTGACTAGGGCAGTTATAGTAAAATAATGTGCAGTAATCAATACAGTAGTCGATCCATTATGGATAAGTAACGATATTTAATTCGATTCAGTTTGTTGCGTTTTATCAGATATCACTTTCTTATGTTAGTTAGTAAATAATGTGCAATAATCAATACAGTAGTCGATCCATTGTGGATAAGTAACGATATTTAATTTGGTTCAGTATTATTAATATTAATTAATGTTGCCTTTTATCAGATATCACTGTCTAATGTTAGTACAGTAACAATTAAAAATTTGACTTTGTTTCAGTTAAAGTAAAACAATGTGCAGTAATCGATACAGTAGTCGATCCATTATGGACAAGTAACGATGTTTAAAATGTTGGCAGATTAAGTTATTTGTTGGTTTTTATCAGTATAATTCACATGAAAACGGTTACTTTTTTTAATTTAAATTGAGTTAAAAATACAGTAATAATGTGCAATCGATAGTCTAATCTATACCTTACCAATTCTCTAAGTGATTATGTTGAATTCGAACTATTATTTACTTTACTATTATGTTATGTTATGTTAAAAAATGTTGCAAATTTAGATTTCGTTGCCTTTTTTCATATAGACATATCACTAGTGTCTAGTGTGTAATTAAAACAATATTTAAATCGAGTTATAATAATAATGTACAATAATCGGTACCGGTGTCGATCTTTATGAGTGTAATTATTTAGTTTATCTGAAAAATATTCTTAAATTATATTATTTTGATCGAAATAATGATTTTGATATAATATTGATTGTTCAAAATGTTACCCTAATACAAATCTGCTGTTGGTTAGTTTAAGTGTTTTTGTTGGTGTTATTTATTATTCCAAAATAAAGATATATTTCAATTATAAAATAAAAGTCACACGTTATCGTGAATGTGTTTGTATTATCAACATTGTTAATCACGAATGGAGCCTCGGGCATTTGAGCTGTTCTGTACGTGTACCGGATAAAGTGGGAAAAAAACCATTTTTTTCAAAAATGATTACACACTTCATGGATAAACCCATTTTGGGCGAGTTCCTAAGAGTTTGATGTTTGATGATTTGGTACAGGAAACAACTGCTCTCTTTATTGTTTTAGCATTCTACTGTGTATTTATTGTCGGTCCGAGTCCGTATCACGTATTTCTAACTCAGCTGAACGCCATTAGACGACATACGCACCTAGTATATAGCAGAATAGGGGGAAACTGTGGACCTTTAGGGCTGCTGTCTGAGCTTATGTACAGGATAAAGTTGCTGTCATTGGTGTTTTTGACATCCCCAATATATACTGCTGCCATTAAAAAAAGATTCAACCTTGTATCGCTTCACATGAATAAACCCATTTGGGCGTGGCCCTAAAATGTTGCTGTTTGGCGCCCCGTACAGGATAAAGTTGCTGTCATTGGTGATGTTATCATTAGTAGCCCACTGCGAATGATATCCAAAAAAGTTTATCCTTGTATCGCTTCACATAAA
Organism: Antedon mediterranea; assembly: GCF_964355755.1. Classification (NCBI taxonomy): domain Eukaryota; kingdom Metazoa; phylum Echinodermata; class Crinoidea; order Comatulida; family Antedonidae; genus Antedon; species Antedon mediterranea. Next base: position 32,827,090 of record NC_092670.1, on the reverse strand, counting down.
TAAATTCATTTTTACCCCCCTATGTTATGATCCCCACAGGCCCTATGTACAGGCTGTGACCCGGCAGCAATGTCGAATATTGCATCTCGCCCTAATACGCACCTAACTACATCATCAAACCTTTTGTATCTTTTCACATGAATAAATCTTCCAGGCGCCCGGTCTAACAGCATTGTCATTTTTTTTAGTAATTTGCCTTTGGATTTATATATATATATACATATATATAAACACAACAGGCAAAGAACATTAATTCTAAACCGCCCGATGATATACTGGAATTTAATTAATTAATTTGCCACTGATACCCACAGCATTGTCATTTTTTTTAGTAATAAAATATATTTATATATATATATATATATCTATATATATATTTGGAATTTATTTCTATGCCTGTTGTGTTTATATATATATATATATATATATATATATATATACTTGCACTGATGAAGGGCTAGTGTTGCCCGAAAGCTCTGCTAACTTTTCTGGCTGTTTTACTTCCCGTTTTGATTTAGCTTTTCGCTTTTATTTTGTATCTCCGTTGAGATCCAGCTACTGATACCCACAGCATTGTCATTTTGTTCAGTAATTTGCCTTTGGATTTATATATATATATACATATATATAAACGTTTATATATATATACATATATATAAACACAACAGGCAAAGAACATTAATTCTAAACCGCCCGATGATATACTGAAATTTAATTAATTAATTTGAAACGATAAAGATGAGGAAATCTGTGAGAATGAAAAAAAGTCGCCCCAACCGAGACTCGAACTCGGACCGCCTGCTTGATATGCATATGTCCTAACCATTAGACCACATATATATATATATATATATATATGCATATTATGTTAAAACCAAGAAGGAATCAAATTTCAGTTGTTTAGTGTATTATATTAGTATTGGAACACATTTAATTTGGGTTGGGAATTGTATAAACCTGTGACAGCCTATACATAATATACACAGCCGTTAATGTAGATGTATAATTCTGTATTGTGTTGAGTTTTTCGCGGACCATATCTTAAGCAGGTTAAGCCTGTACAGTATCATATTAGATTCATTCCAGCTACGGGTTCATAATCGGAGAGTTTTAACATGAGACGTCTCAACGGGAGGTATATACAGTACTAACATCGAAAAGGATTAGTGTATAAACATTAGCTTACGTATTTTAGACGTTTAAAATGAATAACACGTATAGAATGTTGTAGTCAAAAGTTGCTGGTATTAATGATCGAATCACACGGTTAATCCGCTTTATACGACACATCAATATTCAGATATAATTATATCGTCTGATACAATTTGCGGGAAAGACCTATATCGATTTTGTCAAGATTTAATTTTCATCGCGTTGATTTCATAGGCAGAGCAAAAGCATTTTAGCAAACAAGTTAGAGTGCTATGCATTTATTGAAATTAGGTAAGCGTGAATCGCCTATTTGACAAGTCTTTTGTGCTTCGTTGAATGCCCAGTGTAAAAAATTCGTCATTTGAAAGAAAGCAAGCATAGTATCCGGAGGGGTGTTAGCCAAGATATCGACGGATAGTGTAGGCTGCAATGGATATGCCTAGGCACGAGACAGGTCGTTCTCAAACTCGTGTAATGCTGTGGTCAACTCCACGAGCGCTATCAACGGCATTCCTTCGCTCTATACACACTCTAGATAAATGTGAAATATTTAATGAACCGTTTATGACTGCTTGGCATTTTGGTCCTGAGCGTAAGTATCAACCAAATAAACTAATAAGCTTTCTTATAGGATGTGAGGAAAATTATTCATACCAATGGATAAAAGAACAATTAGAGAGAGAATACGTCGATAAAGATGTGGTGTTTTGTAAAGACTTTGCTTACGCTATTGATGGTAACTGGGATGCTATTCCAAAAGGATATAAACATACATTCCTCATACGAGACCCATCTAAAGTTATGAAATCTTGGAAGGAACGAATTAATTGTGGACCGCTACCCGGGATGGGACTTATATGGAAGCGAAGCGTGTCTTTTGCAATGCCACCTGGTTATATGTACGAAGAACTTCATGATCTTTTTATTCACTTACGCGATACTACTGGTGAGGCACCTCTTATACTGGACGCAGACGATCTTCTTGCCGATCCTAAGCAGATGATGCGTAAATACTGCAAGGCTGTAGGACTTACATATCGAGAAGAGATGTTGCACTGGGAACCAGAAGAAAAAATGAAATGGCACGTAGCGTATTCTAATTTAATTGCTGATAAAATCATGGGTTGGTATTCTGATGCGATGAATAGTGATGGAATTAGGCAAAAATCTAAAAGATCGAGAGTTGATATGGATTCTTTACCAGATGATGTTCGAGAAGTTGTTAAATTTGTTCAGCCATTTTACGATGTGTTATACAACGAACGATTACGACTTGATTGCGATATTGTAGATTCTCATGCCACATTTGTGAAATTAAAAGATCAAAATGAAAACGCTTTTATTTTACCAGAAAAAGAAATAAGTGACGACGGAAGAACGCATTGATTTTAATATTGTGTGTGCCTGTTTGATCTCCCGCAGCGTGGAACGACGACAATAAAAAATACCCGGAAATGTATACGGTAGTCAAGGAAACGAACTTTGTATTACTTTCGGATCCGTTGTGTGTGGTTAAGATATTCCGTTCATACTCAAGTTTAATTATAGTAGTAGTAGCCTACGGTAGTTTAAACATGCATATGCCTAGATATACATATAATACAAACGTTGTATTGCCATACATGGAGAAACCACAGTATCACAATAAGCATGCTCAAAATTGTTTACCGTAACCAAGGAAACGGATTTTAAATCAGAACACTCGGATACGCTGTTAGCTTTACAGAAATACATGCATTCAATATTTGAGTACTAAGAACTACTATTGTTATTTCAATATTAAGCCTATTGAGGATTTTATTATAGAATTAGGTAAATAACACAATGTGCTATAAATAATTTCGCATACAACACCAAACATGTTTCAGGCATGTGTTCTGATGCATGAAACCTGTAATTTTATTATTTTCTACTCGGTAAAATGTAAAATAAAAATTCCAGGACACAAATTAAACTCGTATACTGTATATTTTAACACACGTACTATGCACGTCGCATGTAAGCCTACGTATCACTGATTTTATAAGTGAAGAAAAAAATATGTACTATTATTTGTTTGTCACTAACTTGTAGAATAGGAAGTTGGATATCTGCCAGTTTATTTCATCGTCTTCGGGATTGACGTAACCGGTATTAAATACCGTTTATGATGCATTCGTAGAATAATGTAATTTTAATATTTTGTTAAGAATATTATATAATTAGGTCACTATATTATTTAATGCATTAAGTACGCCTATTGTCGGTACATATGCATAAGCAAGCCGGACTGATTACGGAAAGACGATGTAATACAGCTATTTACGAATCACAACTATTATTATTTGTAGTGTAAATGGAACCTTTTCAAATTATTATACTACACTAAACATTATTTGATTGTAATATCCGTAATATTTTAAATTGTTCAATGTAAAAGTTTATGTGTCACTGTAAAGTTCTATCTACACTATAAAACTTATAGTTTGACAAAACAGTGTCCAAATATTGTAGTGATATGACGTCATCGTACCCATATACAGGCATATCACATTTTTTTGTCAGTGTAGAAACAGCTTCATAAACAGTGTGTATCATTATTTAAAAAAGGGCTTGCTGCATATTTAAAGTTAAAGAGTGTATAGGCTCCTAAACAACATAATATTTGACATGATCCCTCATAAATCATAAAGTGCAAACTCGTATATAAAGAGGAAATAAGCGTAGTACCAGTTAGTCCGTCCTAAGAATATGCAACTAAATTAAAAGAAAATAATTGTAATTCTAATGTTCTTTGATTTTGTTCGTGTTCATTAATTATTAATTCAACCATACTGATCCCATTTTCTAAAATACGAGTCATAATAACTTTATATAGCATACTAATTTAATAATACAATATAATTCTTACCTCCTATGGGATACAATGCCCTTAAATTTATATGTATGTATACACTAACATTGACATTACCTATCACAATTCCTTAATGTTAATTGTACAGTACAGTACAGTGTAGTACCGGTAACAAGTTTTGTCGAAATTAATACATACTCGGTTTGATTATTATAAATAACACACTGCAGCAACGCTATTAATGTTGTCATTATATTTCACTAATGTCGTTAGTGTACTAATTAAGGCTTTAAATACAATAGAAAATCTTGATGGTGAAATAAATACTCATTCACATTGATACTGCAATATGCATATCGCTATTAGTAGGCGGTAATTATTGATCTGTAACGTCATTAACGTATACATATCAAATACAGTTCTTTTTACACGAATACGAATAATATGTATGCCATGGATGATCTACCTAGTGCTGTACATATCAATGATCAAACTATATAGACAGGAACAGAGTGGGATGGTATAGCCACCCTACACATTTATAAAATTGCAATGCACAAGATACAGTAAGTTCTGTACTTTTTAAATGTTTCGACCCTCGAAACCCTGGATCAACCTCTTGTATAATTACCATGCAGTACTAACAGTAAGCCTTTACATGATGCAATGTTATGTATAAAATTAATAATTCTTGGTTTGCTTGGGGTGTGTGGGGGGGGGGGGGTAGGACATAGGAGTAAAAAAGTTATAATAACTTGTTTACTCTTGAAAGAGTCGTATTCTGTTCGATTTCTAACCTTGCATTTGAAATGTAAAAACAAAAGAAGCTTTATAATTATTTTAAAGTTAAAATTGAAAAAAATCATCTCCTTCCCAAAATATTTTTGAAATCAGATTTTCGTTTTTCATGAAAAACGAAAATCTGATTTAAAAAATATTTTAAAGTTGATGGATAAACATAATTAGGCCCGGTTTTAAATCAACATGGCAACATACACTCAAAATGGTAATTTTAAACCAATAGGCCTAAACTCTTTGCAGTGCAACGATCGTAATTGACAATAATTATTATAAGTATTATTATAAGTATGTAATGTTTGTGGAACCACTCACGGGGTCCTTATTAGAATCAATTATTCCATGCAGAAATAAGTTATTATTATTCTTTCTCAGAAACGTCAAGATTCTAGGTGACCTTTGACTTTTCGTACTTCAATATTGACAAGTCTTAGTCGTGGGAGAGATTATTCATTGTTAAATTAGTACTGTATAATTCATTTCAAATGCCTATACAAGGTTGTCTCGAGCCTACCTCATTGACTTTTATCCGACTTAATTACTTATTCCATTACCAACAAACTAATCAATATTCGCAGTAGGCCTATGTGTTTGCAGTAGATTAGGAAACATTCTATGCTTACAATGCTGCTAAACAAAGCATTTAATAATTTAAATGTTACCAAGCGCATTGCGTGTGAAAGGCGTTTATCACCTGCGCCGCTTATCATAGCAGATGCAGCAGCACCGTCGCACTGCTATATGAGAAGTAACCCTCTCCTTTTCCTATTAGAAATTATAATTTGCTAGAAATGTCGATCGGTACATTCCAGTATTCAAAATTCGATGTGTGGGATTTTTTATTATGTAGAACCCAATGACCTGTTCATGATCCCATCAATCGCGTATTATATCAATGCAATTTAGGCCAACCTTTGAACATTAAAAACCACGTTCCTCTTAAAATACATTGTTACCCTGTTTTAGATTTTTGTGAACGTGCCCGACGTTTAGGTCCACATGGGTCGTAATCGACTCGTCGACAGATATTATGAATGTTTATATTAAGTAGGCATTTACGTTGATCTCAAATAACGCTCTTCCGCAGAGCTATTCCATCGCGCTGGGCCGGTTAAAGCAGACCTACACGGGCTTTAGGTCAGGCTAAGTGTGTAGCTTAGGCCTAGACTTGATCCTACTGATAAGACCGGGGATAAGACGCAAAGTGCTCACATTTACCAGTCGACATGCCAGTCGCCTAGCGCATGCGCTTATCCTTATCATAAAATGAAGTGATATTGTAGGGTAGCAGTCGACATAGTCTAGATCTAAAAGCAGCAGACGATCACAAAGTTGTCCTTTTCAAAATTGTATTTAGGCCTTATGTTAATTATTTTCTGGCGGTCTTATAGGTTTTTTTACAATAAAATCTCTTTCGTTAAAATCATAGGCTTAATTTTAATATTTATTCAAATCTCGTAAACAATTTTTCCTGATATCTAATATGTATACTTATTATCCAATAAAATTCTCTAACAATTTGATGTATTAATTATTTTCATTAATATATCTGGTAGTGATTCTGCAGTCTAAAAGTATCGATTTTCTTTGATTATACTGCCATCTAGAGTTCAAAAGTGTCAAAGATAATCTTAACACTATTGTGTATAAAACATGCAGGCCTATCCTTTTATTTAGCAAATTGATTAACACGTACAACACGTTAATTTTTTTTAAATACTACGATTACTTATTACAAGAGGAGAAAACGTAATTTATACTGTAATGCATGGCTTCATCATTTTATAAATCATCATCACGCATAAGGAATGCACAGCGCCACCACAACTATAAACAATGAATAAAAAACAATAATTTTGTTATTTTGTTTGTATACACACCAACTGTTACAATAAACTTAATATAGTCCATGGGCTGGGAGAGGTCCCCCTGCACCACCCCCTACATGTTTTGTATTTTTATGTACCTATATATCCGGTGAACTAAAAAATAGATGTTAACATCAAATATCCTCCTTCCAGAGATGGGGTTTTAACGGATTTTTAAAAAACGATTCAATTTCGGATTTTTTACCAATGTTGGGGTAGGGGGTAATATAAATAGCCATAAGTACAGTTTCCTTGAACAAATCATTCATTCTTGGCATCAATATATAAAGTATTGTCTGCTCTACAAGACGATATAAAATATGTGGTAATTAAATAATTAATGACATTACAAAAGATCGAAAAAAAGGTCACATCTTCTTGGAAAATAAAAAAAAAATTCTGGTATCTACAAACATGTCAATATATCTTTTAAATATGCCATCATTTTTGTCTACAAAATTGGCTAAAATGATTCATATATGATAGGTATATACATTCTGTTTCATATAACCATGTTTAGGTACTTGTATATAGCTATAAATGTGTACACAACTTAACAAAACAATCAGTTTCATTATTTTCCGTACATTTTGGGGTAGGGGTTAATAACAAGTATTTTTCTTGATCAAATCTTTACAAATAGATATTAGAGTATGTAGGGTAATGTCTGTTTTATATTTTGTTGTCATATTTAGTGTTGGAAGTTGGTCTCCTTGTAATTGTTGTGACTATACTTCTTCGATAGTTGTGGTGATGTGTCTGTTTTCAGATATAGGCCTAGTAGTCAAACTTTCCTCGATATCAGATAATGTAGTTCCGATACTGTTACTGTTGGAAGTTCAATTCTTCGCAGTTGATGCAAAAGTATCTCCGGCAGTTATGGTTATGTGCATGTTTTCAGATGTAGTAGTCGACCATTTCTCAATATCAGACAATGTAGTTCCGATAGTGTTACTGTTGGAAGTTATTCTTTTTGCAATTGATGTGATAGCTTTACCAACAGTCTTGGTTTCCTTGTTCTGAAATGATGTAGTTTTAATTTCAGTAGTTTTAATTTCAGAAGTCGTCTTCTTTGCACTTGTTTTGGCAACTTCTCTCACAGTTGACCTTTCTTCTTTATTGACTGTACTTTCCAAATTATCGAGCATAGGAGTTTCCATAAAAGTTGTATCAGCTGTGCTATCATGTGTTGTTATATAATTGTTCTTGTTAGTAACAGATACAAGCTGACTTTCTTCGATATCAGATGATTTACTTGTAAATGTGTCGGTATTAGTTATTTTTATCGCTTCCGTACCATTTTCTTGAATTTCTTCTGTTAAAGAATTCCTTTTTTTATAAAGACAAGCACTGCTTTTATCAATTATTTTAACACAACGTTCTTTACCCGATACATTTACCATAGTTTGATCACTGGGGCATGTTATGTCACTTGCTATTGCATATGACGTCAAACTAAAATGAATTTCAATAAGAAATGCCTGTAATAAAAAGGACAAACAATATCTAATAAGACATTATCGTTTTATTAAAACATAGTATAATCAGGAATGAAAATAAACCGAGATTGAAATAAACTGGGAATTAAATCAACATTAACAATCACATTGCATTTCCAAACTTTCTAGTTGGGATGAACCTGTTGTAGTGTTTACGTAGTTATTTATGTAAATAGCCTACTTGGTCTGGAGTTGCTTTATTTGCATATTGGTCTACAGCTGGCCAGTTCTTTATACTAACGGGATATACAGTGACACGGGGACAATAGCGTTGGTTATAGATGCGATACATGCTAGTTAGCCGCCTACTGCACACAACGTTTGTTATATATGAATGTGAGAATACACTTGACTACAACGTTTGTATAATATATGAATGTGAGGATACAAATAAAGGCACTTGACTTGATTGTTTGAATACTGTTTATTTATTTGGTATATCACACCTGTGACATTAGCTATGGGTGACCTGCTCTGGCAAAGTGATAACATAAGTCGAAAATTTAATTTTTTCAGATTTGTATTCTATCTGGTAGGAAATGTAATATCCTTTACAATGATACCAAACTTAATATTTAACATGAAGGGGATCTTGAGATATTGTACGTTAAGTCGAAGCATGTATAAAGAAATATACAAATAACAGTTTTGAGAAAATCATGATTGAATGTCAATGTTATTTTAAAAACAACACAAATTAATGATTGTTAATCTAATAGTGTATACTTTCTAAGTATCACACATTCACAAAATATGATACAATGAAATGTTTTTTCGTAGGATATTGATTACTGTGACAATGCATACCAAAAATATTTCCACATGCTATGTTAAGTACATACTTATATTTATTTTAAGCACTTACTTAAAATGGTAAAAAAGGTGGTAAATTAATGTTTTTACACTAAAAACTGTATTCCTTTTGTCAAATTCCAAAAAAAATAAAAATAAAAAGATTTCGAAAAAAGGTGGATCATTTTGAAGTATCATAATAGTTATTAACTTTCACCAAAAAATAGTCGAAAAAAAAATCATTTAACTGAAATACAGACGTTTTTTGGTTCAAAAAATAACTTTGACTTCCAGTCAAAGTTTTCGATCAAAACATACCTCATAATTACATTGAATAAATTCATCTGGTTCCAAATAATATTTTTGTGGATTTTTACTTTTATGTTAAACCAAAACAACGAAAAGGAATAAAATTACCTTCGTGACGTTTCGCCGACAATCTGTCAGTTGCTTCAGACTAATGCCTGGGTTGGAATGGTCTGGTTTTTTGTAAGTGACGCTGAACAGCGCCACCAGCCGTCTGGTTGGTATTGACGGTAGAGCGTCTCAACATGAGTTGGAACACATTAGAAAAGCATTGAAAATTTGTAACTATCCAAAATTGTCAGTAGACAGAGTCGTAAACAAGAGAAAAGAACAAAAGTCAAAAAAACAAACCAGAAGAACGCCAAAGAAAGGAAATGGAGAAGATGAAAGCTCACATAGGTATCCCATACATACACGGAATTTCTGAAAAGATTCGACGCACTTTTGCTAAGCACAAAGTGAACACTTTCTTCATTCCAAGTAATAAATTAAAGAATGGACTGGTCCACCCAAAAGATATAATAAAAACGGAAGACATGTGCGGGGTTATATACGAAGTGAACTGTCTAAACTGTGAGAAAGTATATATAGGAAAGACCGGAAGGGCACTGAATACAAGAATTGGGGAACATAAAAAAGACGTATCAACACACAAACAAGTAGTTAGAACACGTGCAAATAGAAATTCTTCGTCCAAGGTTTTACATAAGTCAGCCATAACTGACCACGCTATAGGGAATGACCATATTCCAAATTGGAATGCGAGAGTTATTGAAAAAGAAGCACAGACAGACAAAAGAAAGATAAAAGAATCTATCTGCATAAGAAAAAGACCACATAATATCAACAGAGACATTGGTGGGTATGACCTCCCACATACATATGATAGTTTGCTGGAAAAAGTTGAAGCAGGAGGGGGGGCCAGCGGAGACGCTCTACCGTCAATACCAACCAGACGGCTGGTGGCGCTGTTCAGCGTCACTTACAAAAAACCAGACCATTCCAACCCAGGCATTAGTCTGAAGCAGCTGACAGATTGTCGGCGAAACGTCACGAAGGTAATTTGTTTTGGTTTAACATAAAAGTAAAAATCCACAAAAATACCTCATAATGCAATGCGCATATTTGGCTGCTCTGTATGCATAATCATAAACTTTCTCGCGATCTGTCTGAAAACACCTTCTCAACCGTGACAAGTTGTAAACAATCCTAATTAGCATCATGCATGTATACTCATGGTTTGAAGTTTTACTTTGTTTTCCAGACGAAATGTAATCAAATTAATTTAGTTATTAATTACGTAAAATTGTTGTTTTTGTCTTGAATTTTCGACTTAAAGTGAATAACTTTAATATTTCTTTGATATGGCCAATTAAAATTTAGTATATTTTGACCTTCATTTTCTTGTGTTTCAAGGGACAATACATCTTTAAATGTATACAATTAATTAAGTTTATATACCATTAAATACCATTTCTTGAACTACTGGATTTAAGTACGTTCTTAAAAGTGTACTTAAATAATTTAAATTTTACTTGTGTAGTGCCTGCTGATTAGATAACAAAATAATATAACTTAAATAACATTATGGCATTGCTTTAATCAATATTAAATAATGGATATGTTAAGCACTACTAATTTATTAAGTCTGTTTTAAGCATTTACTTAAAATTGTGTAATGTTTTTGAAATTATGTAGGTGTAAGTGCATAATAATAGCCTACAATAACATGAATTAACACAATACTTATGTAAAAACTATAAATATGGTAAGCTTATGTGGTATGTAAGCAGACAGTGACCCCCAGACTAGGCCTGTCGGAGTGCCACATATGCCTAGCCTACCTATCCTAAGCTAGGCCTATTTGCCCTACTTACCTACCTAGCTAGCCTAGGCCTAGCTAGTGTAGTTTAGTCTATACCTGCTAACCCTAGGCCTACCCTAGCTAGGCTAGGATAGGTAGAAGGACTCAGCCTGGAGTCCAATTAGCTACTTAGTAGGCTTAGGCTAGTCACTAGACTGGCTGTAATAATTTAATATCATAGGTTCTTTGCCACTCTCATATTGGTGTGTTTTTTTTTGTCGTTGTATTTGGCCTAGGCCTAGGCTAGATCCATCAATTATCCTTAATCTGAATTGTTTACACTCTCCTCTCCGCGTAGAAAGTAAACAGGTCAAAGGTCATTTAAGGATAAGCCAATTACAGTACTGTATTTCTCCTACGCGCTAGCCATTACGTAGTCTGGGCTCCAGACGGAGTTTTGTCTTAATATTAGTAAAAATATAAATATTTTTGCACATTTGGCGTGTCATACGTGTATTACTTTAGTTTGGCAACTCCGTCTGGGGAAACGCGCAAAAGTCACGTGGTTTGACACCAAGAATTCTTGGTGCATAGATTATCCGGTTGACTAGTTTCAGCTGCATGCGATTGGCTACTCACTCGTACAGCCATTTTAATATTCATATTTCAGAATTTCAAAGACTCAACAACTAAGATGGTGCGCATGCGCTATGTTACGTTTAGACAATGTGTACTTGGGTACATTGAAGGTTAGAAATGATTTTATATGCCTAGTAGTCTGGTAATAAACATTGATGGGATTTTTCCCAAGAACATGAAAACTCGTCTTGATATGATAGGCTAGCTTCTCCGCAAATCAAACATTGAATGGATCATTTATTAGGCGGAGATAATTTGATTTAATTCCCACCCTGTCCTGTTCTGTGTAGTGGTGTAGCCCTGTTGTGTGTGAATCCTGTTGTGTGCCGGTGGTGGTGGTATGTAGGACTACCTTATTGGCGTTTTATTTGGCAGGTCATACGTGCGAGTTGAGTAGGACCTACAAAGGAGGTAAACAAAACAACTTGGCAACACGATTTTATATTTCAACAGTCTCGATCGTACATTCAGCACTGTACGTACTCGATCTTTTTCATTTTAAAACAAAATGATCATTTGTTGATTCGAAATCCATATTTACATACCGCCCGCCCGCGGTTTTTTTTTTTCGTACATAAGTTGGGGACCCCCTCATGAAACGTCACAAAATAAACATGAATAATTCATCAGTTAAATTTTCTTGTTCCGTGTGCACCCATGCGTATAGCAACAAGAAGTGATTACACAAGTGCGGTACTTGTCTAGGCCTATCTCCGCTGTTGTTGCGGCGTGCGATTTCATAGAAGAATAGCGGCGTTTTGTGTGGATTGTCGAAATAATCAGCCTTTGTTTATGGTGTTTTTAATATAATTTATTACTAAAGAATTACGTGTTAAAATTATAGTTTCTATTAATATACTATAGGCCTAATTATTAGTCTCTAAACCAATGTCTATTCTAGTAGTAGCTGTGTGGGTACGGTGTGTGTGTGTGTGTGACGTGTGTGTGTTAGGTATGACACAATCCGAGTAATAAGTCAGCAAAATTAAACATTAAACATTACACAAAAATACATTTTTTATTCTCGTGGGTCTAATCTTCCCATCTCATGTGTTCATATACGCGCATTTTTAAAGTTCCTTTGAGTTCATGCATATTGTTTGATAATAAAATAGCAGAATTAAAAAAATACAGTACACAAATTATACACATTCTTTATTCTTGTGGGTCTAAGCTTTCTTTGGGCTATGTCCAATGAATTACTACTTAGTTTAATGTCTTGCCTAGCTGTCGATTAGCCTCGACTCGACACATTTTGTGTGAAGAATAGTGCGCGAAGGCAATCACGTGAATTGACCTAGAATCCTAGGCCTACTGTGTAGTAGAAAGATTCGTATCGCAGTTGTTCGTGTAATCACTTCTTGTTGCTATACGCTTGGGTGCACACACGGAACAACAAATTTAACTGATGAATTATTAGGTGATCATTTAGAATAAAATGATCACCTATTGTTATTGTATGAAATCTTTATTCTTCTTTTTCTTATTATTTATTTCTCTCTGTACAGATTTTGTGTAACAAATATCTCAAAAAGTTTAATGTTAATGATTACCAAAATTTCACAATGTCTTTCAAATACGTTAACTTAGTCCTAATAAGCTTTTCAGCGTGATCACTCATCCGTGACGTCACGTATACGCCATTTTGTGAAATCACATTATCAATCATATCTCCATAATTCATTATCACATATTAATGAAAATCACTACAGGTAAACTTGAGGTCAAGGTAAAAAATATTAGCAAATAAAAACTCGGGCGTTTCAAGGTCATGCGCGTGAAATCGCGCGTTGAAATTTTAAAAAGCTCAACATTTAGTTTTTATCAATTTAGAGCATGAAATAGGCCATTTGCGTGTTTAAAAAAATTACTGCGCAAAAACACATTTTTGCGCACGCGATTTTTAAAAAGGGTAAAAAATAAAATTTGATGTATACATCATATTCTACTCACAATCCTTAGTACATTCTCCGACTTTGAGTCCATTCCGACTTAAAATAACGCTATACGAGCACGTTAAAAATGACAAAATCCCCACATTAATTGTACAAAAGTGCTAAAAATGGTAAAAAATAAGGCCTTTTTAAAATGAATATAACTCTTCAGAATGGCAGGTGACCCCCAATTTTTTTAACTTATTATGGAAGCCAATAAGTTGTAGATATAAATATATATACATATTAGACGTACAAAATGGTATGACGTCATCAAATGGCCACTTGAATTTAAAAATTAGTAATTATTATCTTTTTGTGTGGGTTATCACATTCAATAGAGCGCATCTCCGTTATTTGATCCCGATTTTCGCACACATTTTAGTATGTGCTTGCTCAATTAATTATCTTTCTCATAAGTTGTCAACATTTTTATTTGATGACGTCATCACGCGTAAAAACTTGAATAACCTAGGTCGTGTAATTTCAGCTACACCATACATTTGAATATCTTATAGCTCCTCAGAATTAAAGGTGACCTTGAAGATTATAATTAATTATGAAAGCTGATGAAATGTAGATATGAATTCATATAAAAATTAAGCCTATCGGATGTTGTGATGTTATCATATGGCCAGTTGAAGTTAAAAAGTAGTTTTTAAATTTCTTTAGTTGAAGTTATACAAATTTCAAAGAGCGCGCATTGCGCTTCTACGTGTCAAATTCTCTTCCAATCCTTATATTTATTTGCTCAATTCATTATCTTTCGAAATTATCATCTTCGAGTTTATTTTGATAATTCCATCATACCAAAAAATTAGAACTTGATGTGTGTCCCGTAATTTCACCTATGCTACACTGTATATAGATATACAGTATATACTGTACATATTGTATATGTCATAATAGGCACAACTCAGCACTATAAGCGTATGCATCATGTCATAGGATGGCGTACATCAACTTTTTACGATCGTATGTTAACGTACATGCATGTTTAAAAATGTTAATTTCATTAAAATGATAAAAATGATCACCTATAATTCGTCAAAGTGACGAATTAAATTCTAGTTAGGTGATCATTTAGAATAAAATGATCACCTATTGTTATTGTATGAAATCTTTATTCTTATTCTTATTATTTATTTCTCTCTGTACAGATTTTGTGTAACAAATATCTCAAAAAGTTTAATGTTAATGATTACCAACATTTCACAATGTCTTTCAAATACGTTAACTTAGTCCTAATAAGCTTTTCAGCGTGATCACTCATCCGTGACGTCACGTATACGCCATTTTGTGAAATCACATTATCAATCATATCTCCATAATTCATTATCACATATTAATGAAAATCACTACACATAAACTTGAGGTCAAGGTAAAAAATATTAGCAAATAAAAACTCGGGCGTTTCAAGGTCATGCGCGTGAAATCGCGCGTTGAAATTTTAAAAAGCTCAAAATTTAGTTTTTATCATTTTAGAGCATGAAATAGGCCATTTGCGTGTTTAAAAAAATTACTGAGCAAAAACACATTTTTGCGCACGCGATTTTTAAAAAGGGTAAAAAATAAAATTTGATGTATACATCATATTCTACTCACAATCCTTAGTACATTCTCCGACTTTGAGTCCATTCCGACTTAAAATAACGCTATACGAGCACGTTAAAAATGACAAAATGCGCACATTAATTGTACAAAAGTGCTAAAAATGGTAAAAAAATAAGGCCTTTTTAAAATGAATATTACTCTTCAGAATGGCAGGTGACCCCCAATTTTTTTAACTTATTATGGAAGCCAATAAGTTGTAGATATAAATATATATACATATTAGACGTACAAAATGGTATGACGTCATCAAATGGCCACTTGAATTTAAAAATTAGTAATTATTATCTTTTTTTGTGGGTTATCACATTCAATAGAGCGCATCTCCGTTATTTGAGCCCAATTTTTGCACACATTTTAGTATGTGCTTGCTCAATTAATTATCTTTCTCATAAGTTGTCAACATTTTTATTTTGATGACGTCATCACGCGTAAAAACTTGAATAACCTAGGTCGTGTAATTTCAGCTACACCATACATTTGAATATCTTATAGCTCCTCAGAATTAAAGGTGACCTTGAAGATTATAATTTATTATGAAAGCTGATGAAATGTAGATATGAATTCATATAAAAATTAAGCCTATCGGATGTTGTGATGTTATCATATGGCCAGTTGAAGTTAAAAAGTAGTTTTTAAATTTCTTTAGTCGAAGTTATACAAATTTCAAAGAGAGCGCATTGCGCTTCTACGTGTCAAATTCTCTTCCAATCCTTATATTTATTTGCTCAATTCATTATCTTTCGAAATTGTCATCTTCGAGTTTATTTTGATAATTCCATCATACCAAAAAATTTGAACTTGATGTGTGTCCCATAATTTCACCTATGCTACACTGTATATAGATATACAGTATATACTGTACATTGTATATGGCATATAATAGGCATAACTCAGCAATATAAGCGTATAATAGGATGGCATACATCAACATTTTCCTATCGTATGTTAACGTACGTACATGTTTAAAAAAAATTTATTTCATTAAAATGATAAAAATGATCACCTATAATTCGTCAAAGTGACGAATTAAATTCTAGTGAGAAATTGTTTTTGTCCAAAAAAAATGTTTCTTCGCAATTTCTTTCTGTACAGATTTTGTGTAACAAATATCTCAAAAAGTTTAATGTCAATGATTACCAAAATTTCACAATGTCTTTCAAATACTTTAACTTAGTCCTAATAAGCTTTTCAGCGTGATAACTCATCCGTGACGTCATTTATACGCCATTTTGTGAAATCACATTATCAATCATATCTCCATAATTCTTTATCACATATTAACGAAATTCACAACACGTAAACTTCAGGTCAAGGGTAAATATATTAGCAAATAAAAACGCACGTGCACGTAGGGTCATGCGCGTGAAATCACGCGTTAAAAATTTAAAATGCTCAAAATTAAGTTTTGATCAATTTAGAGCATGAATTAGGCCATTTGCGTGTTTCAAAAAATTACTGCGCAAAAAAAAATTTTGCGCGCGCGATACTTAAAAAGCGTAAAAAATATGAATTTTTTTTACAAATCTCATTCTACTCACCATCCTTAGTACATTCACCAAATTTGAGTCAGTTCCGACCTAAAATAACGCTATACGAGCAGGTTAAAAATGACAAAATGCGCAAATTAATTGCATCAAAGTGATGAAAATGGTGAAAAATAAGGCCTTTTTAAAATGAATATAACTCTTCAGAATGGCAGGTGACCCCCAATTTTGTTTACTTATTCAGGAAGCTATTTGGTTGTAGATACATATTCATGTACACATTAGACGTACAAAATGGTATGACGTCATCAAATGGCCACTTCAATTTAAAAATTAGTAATTTTTATCTTTTTGTGTGGGTTTTCACATTCAATAGAGCGCATCGCCGTTATTTGAGCCCGATTTTCGCAGAAATTTTAGTATGTGCTAGGCTCAAATAATTATCTTTCTCATGAGTTGTCAACATTTTTATTTTGATGACGTCATCACGCGGAAAACCATGAATAACCTAGGTCGTGTAATTTCAGCTACACCATACATTTGAATATCTTATAGCTCCTCAGAATTAAAGGTGACCTTGAAGATTATAACTTATTATGAAAGCTGATGAAATGTAGATTTGAATTCATATACAAATTAAGCCTATCGGATGTTGTGATGTTATCATATGGCCAGTTGAAGTTAAAACGTTGTTTTTAAATTTCTTTAGTCGAAGTTATAAAAATTTCAAAGAGCGCGCATTGCGCTTCTACGTGTCAAATTCTCTTCCAATCCTTATATTTATTTGTTCAATTCCTTATCTTTCGAAATTGTCATCTTGGAGTTTATTTTGATAATTCTATCATACCAAAAAATTTGAACATATGATGTGGGTCCCGTAATTTCACGTATGCTACGTGTATAGATATACAGTATATATTGTACATATTGTATAATGACACATAGGTACAACTCAGCACTATAAGTGTATATGCATCATGTCATAGGATGGCATACATCAACATTTTTCGATTGTATGTTAACGTACGTGCATGTTTAAAAAAATATTAATTTCAATAACATTATAAAAATGATCACCTATAATTCGTCAAAGTGACGAATTAAATTCTAGTTCATGTTTATTTTTGTGACGTTTCATGAGGGGTCCCCAACTTATGTACAAAAAAAAAATCGCCGCCCGCCCCATATAGCCAAATACGGTATGATAACCTTCGTCATTCTTATCGGATGTTTGCGGTCTGCAAATCGATTTATATACGTGTTTCACAAGTCTGTATTTTCAGACATAAAAACAAATAAATTTAAAAAAAAGACAATACAGACTTTGGGCAAGTCTAGCCATTACGTGGCGGATCCTTGACAACGGATTTCTGTTGTTTAAAAATCACGTCAGAGAAGCTTTTTACCTTCTCTAATACCTGCTGAAGAAGCCAAAAATACTGAAAACCACTTGAAATACCCACTAAATATGGCTTATAAATATTTATATTTTCAGACTCTACCATGTTTTTAATGGTAACTTTACAAATATTTTCATAAACTGCACAGTTTTCTAACAGTGTTTCACGCACTTTATTTCATTTTTTTCCAACAAAATGAAATCAAGACAAAAAAGGTACTCAATAAATCACTTATTTAGCCCTTTTATAAACTTAATTCACATCTTGATTATAGAATAGTTGTAGATTCCAAAAAAGGGGAAAACCCTATTTTCACCAAGATAGGGATTTTTTTAACGTAAATAGTACTTCTATAGTATAGGTCATTACAATGAAAAAAGATCAGCGTGTTATGTTTCACTATGCCAGAGCACACATCGTGATCTGGTATATATGTATTATCTTGTTGCGTGGTACCGTTATGTGTAGTGGTTGCCTTGTACAGTATTTTCTTAATTCTTAATTTGAAATAAAATTGAGAAAATAAAATGGCCCTGAATTATCATAACATTTGAATTACTAAAATTAAAAATTACTTACCCAATAAATAAATCTATGTTTAGATACGGATTTTTCAATTCGGAACTTCTTTCCCGCCATTACAGTATGCATACTGACTAAATTTGTTTGTGTTAACTCTGAAAGCTGTGTACAAAATAATTTATTTATGAGAAGGACTTATATTGTGAAGATATTTCCTGTATTATTAAAAATCATATTGTTTCTCAAATACATGAAAATGAATATTAATACAATTAAACTTTGAATAGGCCATTTAATAAAGGTATTCATTTCCGTATAAAAAACGAAAAAGTAATATTTTCAAGTTTAAAAAGACAAAAATAAACTGTGAAATTCAACCAAAACCCATCAATTGCCTGATTTTTTTATTTTTTTGACTTAAATTACAAAGTGAATAACTATTATGTGACATTAAAATGGCATATTACACAAAACAATTTGAAAAAGGACAATATGTTTTTAATAAACACATCATTATATATCTATCTAAATTGTTTTTAATATTTATTTCAGAAATATATGATGCAAATCGCGTGAAATGAGATGAAAAAATGTTTAAATTATCGGTTACGAATATATGTACGTAGAACTGAGAGAAAACGACAAGAAACGCCCTTTTTATTCTTGCAATGCTCCTTCAAGTGGTTTGAAAATAACTTCTGTTTATTTATATTGATGTTCTTACATACAATTCAGGAATCATGCGGTATTATACCTATTACATCAGGAAACGTGCGGTATTATACCTATTACATCAGGAAACGTGCGGTATTATACCTATTACATCAGGAAACGTGCGGTATTATACCTATTACATCAGGAAACGTGCGGTATTATACCTATTACATCAGGAAACGTGTGTTTCTTTTGGAATGTTGAGACGCAAAACCAATGATAAATGCAATTGTTGACACATTATTTGTAAAATCATCATTGGTTTTCATCTAACCTGTTTTAAAGTTAGTATATTATTACGGAATAGCTGTTTTATCAGGTCCTATGTATGGTAAGTGAACTTTATATATTTATTTTACCTATTTTACACATTATTGGAAGGGGAAAAGAGGTTGAATTTAAGATCATTAAAATGAGTTTTTAATAATCTTCAATTCAACCCCCCCCCCCCCCACCCCAATAAAGTCATTCGTTATAGTTTGAATCAGCGCCTCTGATACGTGAACATATGATTTTTATCTATTTGTTATCATCAACTTTAATGAGTACAATTTGGTTGACATTGTGATACGTCAACTAAAGTTTTTTTTTTTGGTTTTTTTTAACCATATTTTATGAGGGTGATCCATCTAGCAATTGCTGATCATTTGCGACCCTCAGAGGTTCACAAGAAAAACATAAACACGAGATGCTCTACATAAAGAATCTTATTACAAGTCTTTGGGAGTGGAGTTGTAAATTTGTCCTTAGAAAAAATCTTGGACTTGAACCCAGGACCCGTGGTAGCCAAGCATCATAACCATAACTCGACACCAAGATTAAGCTCCCTGACGAGGAATTGAACCCCGGTCTTCCGCATGAAAGGCGGATATACTCACCACTATACTATCCAGTACAGTATAAGTTCAAGTTTTGAAATTTACTCCCATCCTGCATTCTGATTGGTCTAAAATCCATTTTTTGGGCAAAAAATTGCAGGGAATTAAAATGTGCCGTCTTATCACAGACGTAAATGGTAATTGAAAGTTTTGAGGTTTTAGTCATACGGTTTAGGAGTTCTTTATAATAGTAGGCCTATACCTGGTACTTGAGTATTTCTTAATTGTTTCAGTTATTGGCATATAATTACTATAGAATATTAATGTCATACGAACTAAATACATATATGACACTAAAAGAAACAGTTTACAGTTGAATAATGGTTAAGAACGTACTGTACATACCTTAAGTCTGGGTTACAATCCACTGTTATCGTACGTGTTCAGTCTAACGGTAATAGATGCTCAATGATTGACATAGATATAAAATATATTGTTTTATTATGACTGATGACATATTCTATGCAACACGAACTCGTAGAAAATTAACTTTAGTGATTAATGATCTTAATATTGTCCGTCAAACGTAAACAAATAGGCAATTGGAGTTTAATGTTGGCGTTTATCATATTTTATGGTAACGAATACAGCTCCAGGGGAAATGTAAGGTAAAATGGCCCGTAGATCAGATTAGCCGCATACTCTCTCAATTTCTACATGGTAGACGTTAAAAGCTTGGCTCACTTGGCGAACGCGACGCAAGAACGTAAGCCCATCGTATTAATTTGATCATTCACGTCGCTTGTGACTGGGCTTAGGCTTACTATACGTTATTATTGCGTCAACGGAAACCACTCTTTAGGCCTACTTATTTTCCCGCCAACCAACAGAAAGCTCAAGGTTCAATACCGTGAAAAATACTGTGTTCATTATTTATCGAGTGATAGGCAATGAACTTCTAGAAACGTGTTATTATTTGCATAAATTGTATTTGTACTATTGATTATTCGTAATCATGTGCTCGTTACTTTGTTAAATTATCACGAGTGTTTCAACCTTATTAATTTGTTGTAACTTTCTAATGACACAGCTCATTTTTAATCATAAAATGAGTAAACACAATACTTTGGATATATACCTTATCTTGCTAACAATGAAAAACGAATGATTCCTCATCTATATATGTAGACCTATTTCCCAATCCTTTTGTCACTTCAATGCATTATCCAGTTATTCCATTAATTGTCGATTCGATATCTGACCGTTTGCCTGAAACGTGCAGTATCATAGTTGTAGGACTTCAATCCGCATTCAACTATGGCAATTTTTAGCACAGCACAGTATTATTGTTTACAAGGCCAACAGCCATAAGTCGCGTGCTCTCAGAAAAAAATGAACTTTCAAAAAGTAATGTACTTTAAAACTTTTCTGTACATCAAAACAGTTCAAAAAGTACAGAAAAACGCAAAGTGATACCCAACAGACCGACCGACCGACCGACAGACCGACCGACATAGTTAAAACTTGTCTGTTCAAAAAGTACAGAAAAGCGATAAAACGCATAGTGATACCGGACCGACAGACAGACCGACAGACCAACGGACCGACAGACCGACCGACCGACATAGTGAACTATAGAGTCACGTCCACGCGACTAAAACTTTCTGTACCTCAAAACAGTTCAAAAAGTACAGAAAAACGCAAAGTGATACCCGACAGACCGACCGACCGACCGACAGACCGACCGACATAGTTAAAACTTCTCTGTACATCAAAACAGTTCAAAAAGTACAGAAAAGCGATAAAACGCATAGTGATACCGGACCGACAGACAGACCGACAGACCGACAGACCGACCAACATAGTGAACTATAGAGTCGCATCCACGCGACTACCGACATAGTTAAAACTTGTCTGTACATCAAAACAGTTCAAAAAGTACAGAAAAGCGATAAAACGCATAGTGATACCGGACCGACAGACAGACCGACAGACAGACCGACAGACCGACAGACCAACCGACCGACCAACATAGTGAACTATAGAGTCGCGTCCACGTGACTAAAAAGTATATGCCTACTGTCAATGCTTTTGAATGTCGATTCTCCTGAAGTTGGGACTTTGATATGTATTAAATCCAAAAAGAAAACAACTTGTATTAAAGTGGTCAAAAAACATCAACACATCAATGAGTATACAGTTTGTTTTGTTTTTTTTAAAGAATTTTTAAAAAAAGGTTCTGCATAATGCTTATGGATTTATAGATTATGTTGTATATGTTATAGCATTGTTGAATGTCTTAACTATGTATATAAATAGGCCGAAATCCGTAACATGTCTAAGTAACATAACTTGAATCATCATCATAACCATAATCATTAGACCTAAACAAAGATATGCTTTCATCGTCGTATGCCGTAAGGACCCCTCCATTCAGGATTTGATCTTCTGTAATTGCTGCCAGTGACGTTATAATTTGTGATAGCGTTAATGCACTTACGCGCTCAAAATAATAAAGAATATACATTTGGTTTCGTGATAAATAAGTATTGAAAAGCATTAGTTCATCTATCACCCCTTGAAATGAAGACGGTGCACAGCCATTTTCAAATTGACCTATTGACATTTTAAACGTAATACGTGCGTTGTAGAAGCAGCAGCTGTCGCAGTTATTAGATGAATTTCCGTTTAGATAAAATGAAAAGTCAGTGCCGTTGTAAGCCATTACAGCATGATGCCATTCGTTTACATTTCCACCAACAATAGAGCAAATCACGTGCTCATTAAGATGTCCAATGACAACGATTTTATAATCATCGTTAATTTGTGTTGTAATTTTCCAACGATTAGGACCACACCCATTATTAATTATAACTTGTGTGTGCATTCCACCTGTTCTTACAAACCACACACTCACAGTAAACTTGTCTATTTCGCCCAGACCAGACAGTGAAGGTACCACTAGTCATTGAATACCAGTAAACTGAATACCAACTCCTTGAATTGCAGGGGTATAGTTTATGTTAGTGCCAAGCATATTACCATCGTGACCATTACCTGAAGTGTCTTGTATGTTATGTTCAAAGTCGTAATAAGCTAAAATATTTACTTCTTCTGCTGCTGGATTCTCTTCAATTCCACCGACCATGGGATCTGATAAATTATCTTCACTCGTGCCTTCTCCAACATTAGCTTTAGTCACTACAATCGTGACTTCCGCTAAATGTTCTTCAAACAATATATTTGTGTTGTCTAATACGTTCTCGTCAGTAATCCTGTTTTCTTGTACATCCTCCTCGGTCAACACTCCCTTTGTATGTTCTGTAACAATCTTTTCTGTCAAACCTCCGTTTGTATGTTCTGTTACACTTTTTTCTGTCCACAATCCGGTTGTATGTTCTGTTACACTTTCTTCTGTCAAAACTCCATGCGTATAATGTGTTACAATCTTTTCTGTCAACACTCCATTTGTATGTTCTGTTACATTTTCTTCTGTCAACACTCCATGCGTATGATGTGTTACAATCTTTTCTGTCAACACTCCATTTGTATGTTTTGTTACACTTTCTTCTGTCAACACTCCATTTGTATGTTTTGTTGCACTTTCTTCTGTCAACACTCCATGTGTATGTTCTGTTACACTTTCTTCTATCAACACTCCATTTGCATGTTCTGTTACATTTTTTTCTGTCAACACTCCGGTTGTATGTTCTGTTACACTTTCTTCTGGCAACACTCCATTTATATGTTTTGTTACACTTTCTTCTGTCAACACTCCATTTGTATGTTTTGTTACACTTTCTTCTGTCAACACTCCATTTGTATGTTCTGTTACACTTTCTTCTGGCAACACTCCATTTGTATGTTTTGTTACACTTTCTTCTGTCAACACTCCATTTGTATGTTTTGTTGCACTTTCTTCTGTCCATACTCCATTTGTATGTTCTGTTACAGTCTTTTCTGTCAACACTCCATGTGTATGTTGTGTTACATTTTCTTCTGTAAACACTCCGGTTGTATTTTCTGTTACACTTTCTTCTGGCAACACTCCATTTGTATGTTATATTAACATCTCTTCTGTCAACACTCCATGTGTATTTTTTGTTACAATTTCTCCTGTCAACACCCCGTATGTATGTTCTGTTACACTTTTTTCTGTCAACACTCCGGTTGTATGTTCTGTTACATTCTCTTCTGTTAACACCCCATTTATATGTTCTTTTATATTATCTTCTGTCAACACCCCATTTGTATGTTCTGTCACATCATTTTCTGCTCTCAACGCCCCCGTTTGTATGTTCTGTTATGTTGATAACAACGGCGGTTGATAGTTCATCAAATTCTGTCGTCATTCGTAAATTATTAATAGTTGTGGATTCTTCAAAAAATGTCAGAGTATCTCTGTCTATTACTTGCTCTGTGACTCTTTGTGTGATGTTAGCGCCACTTTCTGTGAATATTGTATAATTTTCTTCAGTCGTTTGGTAGGATACATTGTTAACTGTGGTTGTCATATTTTTACTATATCTAAAACACTTATTTTGTACTAAAAGCGTGACACATCGGTATCCGTCTGAAGCTTTCACTAGTGTCTGGTTGACTGGGCATGCGCTGACATTTCTACAATCCGCTAAGTAACATCTTTGAGTTACAAGAATATCCTAAATCAAAGGAACGTTATCCATGATTATTTCAAAATTGAAAGTTATTATTTTTAATTACCTTTTAAAAACATGTCAGAAAAGACTATATTATTATTATCATTGTAATAATAAAATAATGATTATTATGATTATAGATGTAGACCTACATTGAAGGAACAAAACAGAAATATACCTATTTAATGGTATACCATATGTGGATATCTTAAATATTGTGTAAAGTTATATGTATTTTGCAGGAGAGCACTGAGTCGAATAACAAATATAAATAGACAAAACATGTATGTTGGTTGCCCAAAACTATCATTCTTAATTTTATTTTTAAATGATAATGTGACAATGCAAGTACTTAGCCAAATTATTGTTATATAAATTAACGTACATTTTCGTAGAATTTCAGTACTATTTTTGCATAACATTCTTCAATGTTTGTTCTTCAAAGCCATTTTTTCAAATCAGAGTCTGCTATTGCGTGCAAGTCAAGTGATTGATTGACTCTTATTATACGATGTCATAACTGTCACATTATTGTGTGGTCATTAACGCTTCTAATTTGTCTTTACAAATCATATCGAATTTCTTTCCATCTATGTCCATCTGTATATTGTAAATATTTTAGAGCTCTTAACGTAGGGTATCAAGTGCATTTTGAAACTACACAATTCCAGTCATCAATATTTTTATTTGTAATTGTATACTGTTTAATTTGATCCGAACAGTGTATTATTGCATATTCATTCGTTTATGATGTGACGAAAAATACAAATAAATAAGAAAAAATAGTAATTGAGTACTAATTATGGATTTGTGCAAGACGATATATGCAATGTAAATTAACTATATGTTAAATGCAACTTTTTTAATTCTCCAGATTATGTGTAGGCCTATAGTGTATCTCCACATTTTACGGCCAGTGTCACAATCTGTAATACAGAGGCACATATGTATGTATTTCATGTGTGTCTTTATTAAATGCAATGTTAAGGCATGATAAAGGAAATACATGTTTGTCATGGTTAAGGTCAGTTTAGTACAGGCGCCACATGAGATAAATATGTAAAACTGTATCTCAACATTTTCCTATAGTACTATAGGCCGATAATCGGCTAAAAAAAATATAAACCCTAGTCAAATGTCAACTTTCAGAATATTCTCCAATAAATATTTGTTCGATAAACACAATTCCAAAGTTAATCATTCTAGTTTGGCATGGAACAAATTAAAAAACCACTTAGATAAGTGAACCAAAAGAGGATGACCTTTGTATCTCTGGCAAATGGGTATAAAACAATATCATATAAATCTTGCAATCACATGCTCTATATCTATATCTTTCAATACTAATTACTATTGTTACAAGAAATAATACCAACATTTGTTACTTATAATATTATAGATTTAAAGTCTAGACTTTTATTTGATTGATTTTAATTAGTTGTTACCAGCTGGTAGGAATAATATGGGCAGGGGAGACAATACATGAAATCATAATCGAAAAAAATCGATTTTGCAAAGTAAAAAATTGCCGCTAAAATTAGTGAAGTAGTGGCAATTCGTAAAATCTCAAATATATTACATCGAATACAAGAATTTAAGAAACCAACTTGTATTTTGTTATTACAAAAATTATTTTTAAAACTCAAAACGATGTACTGGTATAATGACAAGAAGCTAATTTATTGATTAAATTAAGTGATAAGTGAATTTTCTTCCGTTTGGTGTGTTAATGTTTTTGTAATGTTAGAGAACCAAGGACCTTGTTTCTCAATAAACTGAGATTAACTGATAAGAAGCTTTACTCGTGTCTAATCAAAATATTTACTCATTTTTAAATAAGAAAGAAGAAAAAACGTGTGTTTGTGAAACTTTAAATCAACAGATATTTCAAAACTGGGTTTACGCAATTAAAGAATGGAATAATGTGTTTGGAGAGGTTGTAAAATTAAGATAATAAATAATTTTGTAAAAGTTAATAAATATTTCTTTAAATGAAACTGAACACATTTTGGACAAACAATATGCATACTCAGTTTTTAAAAAAGCATCAAGTAAAATTATATTGCGTCCTCTCTACTTTTTTTTGGTACTGCGTTGTTTTCCAGAGCGGTTAACAGGTTAAAACTGCCTTTAACAATCATGTTCTCTATTAAATTTGTTTAAACACTCCATTCTTTGTTTTTGTTTTCTGCAACATCCTCATAGTACAGTCACATATGTAAGGAAAACTAGCTCCAGCTTGATATGTGTGCCAAAATAGATTTTATTCGCTAACTTTGTTATTGTTGAGTTGCTGAATTCAAAAACGTTAGGTGCCATTTTGTTCGACCACTCCTTCAGCCGCCATTTTGTATTTCAAAATGGCCGACATTCCACACTCAACTTTGTCATCCATGGTATCATCGGAAAGGGAATGTAATACTGATCATTTTATTCCATTACTTTCATATCAAAAAATGCATAGTTACATAAAGTCAAAGAGTCAACATTTAATTTTCTCAAATACTTTACTGTTTGGTATCGTGGGATAGCTGTTTTTATTCTGAATACAGTTTTGTCATAATTTTCCAATTATGTAAATAAATTGTTTTTAAATGTACAATGAAAACGGTCTCCTTCGTATGAAGATAAATACGGTTTTTCTTATTGGTTTTACAATGTATTCAAATGTTGGCAACATTTATCTGGTTATAATAACAATTTCAGTGTGTGAAAATACTTTAGTATAAGTTAAGTTTAACTATCAAGATCCTCGATATGCCCGGTTTTTGCATTTCAAGTAGTAAAAAATAAGATCAAACAACCATTGCTTTGCAGGTAAATTAATTACGACGCAAACTTGTTGTTTGATCTTGGAGGTAAATTCATTGATTTTAGTACCTTTTATAGATATATATATATATATATATATATATATATATATATATATCGTTTCAAATTAATTAATAAAATGTCAGTATATCACCGGGCGGTTTAGAATTATTGTTCTTTGCCTGTTGTGTTTATATCGTTTTGATTTAGCTTTTCGCTTTTTTTTTTGTATCTCCATTGATACCCACAGCATTGTCATTTTCATTAATTTGCCTTTGGATGTATATATATACATATATATAAACACAAGAGGCAAAGAACATTAATCCTCAGTTGTACGCACGCGCAACAGAGATCAAATTGATACGCCCTCATCTTTCAGTATTTTTATTCATATATTTATTTATATATACATATATATACACACATCAGGCAATGAACATTAATTCTAAACCGCCCGGTGATATACTGAAATTTAATTAATTAATTTGAAACGATAAAGATGAGGAAATCTGTGAGAATGAGAAAAAGTCGCCCCAACCGAGACTCGAACTCGGACCGCCTGCTTGATATGCAGATGTCCTAACCATTAGACCACTGGGGCTTTCATGGTATTGTTCGAACTCGATTGGATAACGACTCTTTAACATTCTCGGCGTGGTACGGCGGAACAGCACTAGTCCTCAGTTGTACGCACGCGCAACAGAGATCAAATTGATACGCCCTCATCTTTCAGTATTTTTATTCATGAGGCGGGATCTCCGAAGAGATACTTTTATATATATAAACACATCAGGCAATGAACATTAATTCTAAACCGCCCGGTGATATACTGAAATTTAATTAATCAATTTGAAACGATAAAGATGAGGAAATATGTGAGAATGAGAAAAAGTCGCCCCAACCGAGACTCGAACTCGGACCGCCTGCTTTATATGCAGATGTACTAACCATTAGACCACTGGGGCTTTCATGGTATTGTTCGAACTCGATTGAATAAACACAACAGGCAAAGAACAACAATTCTAAACCGCCCGGTGATATAATAAAAAATGTAATTAATTAATTTGAAACGATAAAGATGAGGAAATCTGTGAGAATGAGATTCGAACTTGGACCGTCTGCTAATTGATATGCAGCTGTCCTAACCATCAGACCACTGGGGCTTTCATAGTATTGTTCAAACTCGATTGGATAGCGACTCTTTCACACTCTCGGCGTGGTACGGCGGAACAGCACTAGTCCTCAGTTGTACGCACGCGCACCAGAGATCAAATTGATACACCCTCATCTATTCAGTATTTTTATTCACGAAGCGGGATCTCCAAAGAGATACTTTTATATTATATATAAACACAACAGGCAAAGAAAAATAATTCTAAACCGCGTGGTGATATACTGAAATTTAATTAAATAATTTGAAGCGTTAAAGATGAGGAAATCTGTGAGAATGAGGTTAGGATTTATATTGCGATAATCACAAACCATACGTAACGATCAAAGGGAACTTTTAGACATTCCAAACACAATAATTAGTTTCTTTACAATATCGATTGGTAGTTTGTAAAGGTAGTAAAAGCAGCAGTAGGACACTGACTTTTGTTTATTTCGTGTAAACTTGATTTGAGGAAAACTAATTGATTTAAATTTTTTAAGATTTGTTCACTGTATAATAATACCAAATGCAAACATTCTGTTTGCTGCACTTCATTTTATGTTCAAAGAGAAAGGCATGCCAATTAACATTTACATTGTACACAGATGGATTTATATTGTGTGGTACCCGCTTTGACAAAATAACACTGTTATACAAATGATTTTAAACGCTACGCAAATAATACCATGACCATTTTCTTTTTACAAAAAACAGAAATTTAGACTAATACAAATAAAATAGATTCAGAATTTAAAAAGCTATCCAACGAAACAAAACAAAGCTGTGATTTGACAACAGTTTGAAACTTGACATTGAAGTTAAGTGTAATCCACCAGTACCGCACTTATTCATTAATAAAACTGTATTTAGAATAACAAAATCTATCCAACGATACCAAACAGTACAGTATTTGGTGAAATTGCATGTTGACCTTTTGACCTTTATTGGTCACGTGATTTTTTTTATTGCACAATTACTATGTAACTATGCGTTTATTGATATGGGTGTAGTGGAATAAAATGATCAGTATTACATTCCATTTCCAATGATACCATGAATGACCAACTTTAGTGTGGAACGTCGGCCATTTTGAAATACAAAATGGCAGCTGAAGGAGTGGTAAAACAAAAATGGCACCAAACTTTTTGGATTTAGCATCTCAAGAATAATAAAATTAATTAGCTAAAAAATCTATTTTGGCACAAATATCGAGCTGGAAGACATAATAACCCGTATATCAGTGATCATCATGTTCTCTGTTACATTCTCTTCAGTCACCACGTGTTCTCTTCAGCGTTTTCTTCAAACATTTTATTTGTATTGTCTGTGTTACATTCTACTCTGTCAATTCATTCGTGACCTTTGCTGGAATTTCTTCTCCACCCCATACGTATTCTCTACGTTCTCTTCCGTTACCCTTTTATTTTTTTTTTGTCTTGATATGTTATCATTCAATTATGCTACTTTTTTGCTGAACTCACCCCAATCATGGTATCACAAATATTTGTTTGTCAGCTTTTAATAGTTTGTCTGCACACACACCCTCACACAGAAACAACATAAAAAGTAAGTTTACAGGCAAACAGGCGAACTATCTACTAGGGGCCGTATTTATCCTACTTAAAAAATCGACTTAACTTTGCCTAAAATCCTTAATTTTGCTAAAGTTAGATGTATTAATATATCAAAGAAAAAATATTTGCTTAATTTTGTCTTAAACCTAAGACGAACAACACCCTGCATTAAGATGAAACATTTCGTCTTATCTCATTTCTGCAACAGGAAAAATTCTTTTTTGAGAACGCGAGCGTGCTGAGCTGGAACATCGCATCGGAAAGGCTACGCTAGTGCGTTTTCCGTGGTATCACGGACGCTAAATAATGATATCGATAAAGATGGCCTAGAAGTGGGACGAGTAAAACTACTATTAAGGGATAGGTACGACCCATTTGACTAAGCAGCAGTTACTTTTAGAAAACTGTATCGACTGTCATAATTGATATAAATAAATAAATATTGATTTTATTTAATTAATTTAGAGCGAATGATTTTAGTATTTACTTCTGACTTTTGCTCTTTCTCTATTTCAAGTAACAAAAGCATAGTAGCTAGAATGCGGAGATAAAGTGTTATAGTGCTGACATCGCTAAGAGAAAAAGCGTAATGCGCAAAGATTTTTCGTCTTAAGACATGATTTGCTGCCTTCTAGAGATTAACTTTGCGCTTGCGCTAAGTAAAATTTACCTATGGCAATTTTTATGTCAAGACGGTTTGATAAATAAGCTTAAGTTGTTTGCTTAAGCACTTCTTAAATATAAGCTATATAACTAGACTATTGATAAATGCCAACCCTGACGCCCTACGATCGAGTTAGTTATATGGGAAAAGTACACAACAATATAGATACATGTCAAGTCTTTATGCATAGCCTCTCTACTCGAACACAAATAAGATAGTTTAACAAGAACATTTTAATCATGTATTTTACCCCCATTTTTTATTTTTACATTTTAGTTAACATCGTATCTAAAATTGTAAATGTAAACAAATGTGGTTGATACTGAATTCAAGCATTTTATTTTGTAAATATACCTGTATTTTAACCCCTTTAAACACTTACTTTTAATTGTCACAAATGTACTTATATGTATATAATATATTCATCTCTGAGAATTTAAATAAACGTGAGAAGAATTCACACAAGACAAAAGAAAGTATTTATTCATTAATTTCCCACAATACAAAATCAAATCTATTTACATAAAGTTTCTTTCAAACCTACTTCGGTCCTGCTGTGGCAAATTAAAATCGCATCTCAATGCTTCATTGTCACGACGCTACACGCGTCTATAGGTCAATGAAAGCGAAAAGTCGCTAAAGCTTGGTTCCCACTAGAACGTAACGCAAGGACGAGCGAAGTTATAGACGGTTACCAATCAAAAGCGAATAAGCCATCGCTTTTGATTGGTCAATTCACTTGCGTTGCGTTACGTCCTTGTGTTTCGTCGCTAGTGGGAACCACGCGTTATGCTGTACGTAAAATCTGACGTGAACCTCAACTGGGGCCGGACTCATTTTGGCCTAACAATACATATGAACGTTATACTTTGACACCAATATATATACATCAAAACAATAGCAATAAACTTGCCACAAGAAAACTATCGATTAGGCAGCCAGGCACACTAGTTGATGCATTGTAACATTTTTAGTTTTGATATATGGTTTGAATTACGTTTATGGGTATAGAGCTATTAAATATTAACAATTCATCTATCATACCATTAAATGGATCACTGGAATCGGAACATTCATAACTAGTCTGACCAACAAAAATATCAGAACTCATGACTGAAAGATTAAGAGAAACATCACCTGCCATTACGCCGTCTATGTACACGGAAATCAAAAAGCCATTACACGTCATAAGTACATGATGCCATTCTTGGAGTTCTTTAACAAAACCAAGGACAGTTCCAGATAATATATCATCGGTAAATACAACCATAACCATATTTGTTGAATATGATATTATTTGCCAGTGAGCACTACCACACCCATTGTTTATGATAACTTGATTTCCATCATCACCAACACGATGAAACCAAAAACTGACAGAAAATTCAAAATCCAAATCCTCCAATGCAAACATCATTCTCTGATTGCCTGTAAAAACAATTCCTAGGTTAAGAAATCCATGTGCGAAGGTAATTATTCCAGACCCGCTCATGGCACCGTAGATTTCTGTGTCAACTGAGCTGGCCAATGTATTGCCTTCAAATGCGAAATGAGCCAAAATACCATAATGTATTTTTTCTATAGTAGCTTTCGTTTGGTTAGATAAATTATTAACTGTATTTGTCATATTTTTACTATATCTGAAACACTTATTTTTTACTAAAAGCGTGACACATCGGTGTCCGTCTGAAGCTTTCACTAGTGTCTGGTTGACTGGGCATTCGCTGATATTTCTACCATCCGCTAGGTAACTTCGATGAACTGCAAGAATTGTCTATTAAAAAATATCGATAAAATACAATTGGTAATAATTATGATATAATGTATCTTAACGTTGGGTATATTGTATATATGTAAGTACAGTCAATATTATAATTGTAAAGGTAAATTGTTTTTTATAATGCGCTGATATTCCTACCATCCGCTAGGTAACTTCGCTGAACTGCAAGAATGTTCTATTAAAAACATATCGATAAAATACAATTATTAATTCTGAAAACATATTTATAACTTTTAAATAATGTTTAAAAAATACTGAAAAAGGAAAATATTAACATTTTTATAATTCATATCTTTTGAAATATGAAAATATTGAGGGAAAAAAAATGTAATGATGTTAAAAAAAAAACAATACGATCATTATATAAAGTCTACAAAATAATCTAAATTAATAATAAGACACTAATCATTGTAATAATAATAAATAATATATGGGGAAAAATATAACTTTTATAACTGAACAAAACAGAAAAATACCTAATTTTGTGTATAACTTGAATGTTACGTAAAGTATCAAAAAAAAGAAATAATATAATTTAAAAATTTCTGAGTAATTATGTAAATTTATCATCCGAAATAAGAAAAGTAATGCTATTGCATGTACCGTCATGTCAGTGATTCGCAGTAGAGTACTGAATCGAATAGGCCTAACAAATAGGTAAATAGACGAGACATGTCTATTTGTTGCCCACCGCCAACACTGTTATTTTTAATTCCCAACCTATAATAATGTTACAATTCAAGTACTTACCCAAATTATTATTATATAAATTAATGTACATTTTCGTAGAATTTCAGTGTTATTTCTGCATAACATTCTTGTATCTATCTTCAATGTTTGTTCTTCAAAACTATTTTTATCAAATCAGTCAAGTCAAGTGATTGTACTTAAAGCTAGTCTTCTTATTGTACGATATCATAACTGTCAGCCTTATTTTGTGGTCAATAACGTTTCTAATTTGTCTTTACAAATCTATATCGAATTTCTTTTCCATCTATGTATTGCATCATAGTAAATATTTGTAGTGCTCTTAACGTTCGGTATCAAACGCATCTTGAAACTACACAATTCCAGTAATCAATATTTTATTTGTAATTGTAGACTGTTTAATTTGATCTGAACAATTTATTTTTAAAATATGCCTTCTTCGCAGAATAATTTACTTAATTAGTAAGTTGAGTACT
Source organism: Antedon mediterranea (assembly GCF_964355755.1). Classification (NCBI taxonomy): domain Eukaryota; kingdom Metazoa; phylum Echinodermata; class Crinoidea; order Comatulida; family Antedonidae; genus Antedon; species Antedon mediterranea. The sequence continues at coordinate 32,793,086 of NC_092670.1, read as the reverse complement.
AATTATACATTTTCTGAAATACGATATATGCAATGTAAATGACATAACGTTAAATGTTCTTTCTTATAATTTTTATCAGATTATCTTTATCTTATCTCCACATTATGGCATTTTATATCAATTAATATTAGCCGATTCTGTAATACAATCCATAACCTTCTGGTCCAATAAACTCTTTCCTAAAAAATAATACCAACTTGAAATGTGTTTATTTCACCATTTTTTATTTTTAATATATTTATTTATGTGACGATAAATACAAATAAATAAGAACAAGAGAGTAATTGAGTAGCCTACTAATTATGGAGTTGGGCAAGACGTTTAGAAGAAAATCCCAAAACCGCTTAGATAAGTGAACCAACAAAAAATGACCATTGTATCTCTGGCAATAGGTAAAAAACAATATCATTAGATCATATTATACTGTTTATCGTGTATTAGCCTTCCGCACTAATTATTATTGTTTTTCCTAGAAAATAATACCAGCATATGATACTTGGATACTTATTTTACACATATATACTGTATATAGGCATAGTTGTGCAAATTCTATCCGGTTCAACAGTTTGTCAGAACATAAACACAAGTTTATGAAATCATCAGCGAAAAATATATTTTGCCAAGTAACAAATAAAGTACTATACCTTGCAAAAAATCGTCTAAACTTTACCTTAAATCCTTGAATTTGCTAAAGTCAGATTTATTAATATAATTATATCGAAGAAAAGATACTTTCTTAATCTAGACTCAGACGAACAACACCCTGCCTCAAGTTGAACAATTTAGTCTTATCAAAGAACTCATAACACAAGAATCTCCTGTTCTTCAATTTGTATTCAAAACACAGTATCTGAAGTACAGGGTTAAAAGGTCAAACTGGGCGACGCCATTTCACAGCATGGAGCAGCGACCCCTCCAAACTAGGATGTCAATTACTCTACCCCCCCCCCCCCCTCCTAGAGTATTAGCAGATCCCCTCTATGATTTTGACTTTCTAATTTGATGCGGGCACCATACTCCTCAGTCAATTACTCTATCCCCCCCTAGAGTATTAGCAGATCCCCTCTATGAGTTTGACTTTCTAATTTGATGCGGGCGCCCTACTCCATGGCTCACAATGGCGCCACCCATACCTCTATTCTATCCCACAATGCCTTTCGAAATTGTTGCGCGCTTCAGACGAACAGGAGATTCATGTGTTATAAGTTCTTTGGTCTTATCTCATTTCTGCAACATAAAATTCTTTTTTGACAACGCGAGCGTGCAAGGCTGGAACATCGCACGTTCAGAAAGGCTACGCTAGTGCGTTTTCCGCGGTATCACGGATGCTAAATGATATCGATATCTTCAGTAAGAAGGCCTAAAAATTGGACGAGGAAAACCACTATTTTGGGATTATAGGTACGACCCATTTGACTAACCAGCAGTTAATTTTAGAAAACAGTATCGACTGCCAAAGGTCGCTTTCATAATTGATACAAATAAATAAATGTTAATTTTATTTACGTTTCGAGCGAATGATTTTAGTATTTGCTTCCAAATTTTGCTTTTTCTTTTTTTTCAAGTAAAAAAATCAGAGTAGCCAGAATGCAGAGATAAAATGTTATAGCGCTGCCATCGCTAAGAGAAAAACCGTTATGCGCACGCGTAAGGAAAGATTTTTCGTCTTAAGACATGATTTGCTGTAAAATTTATCTATGGTAATTTTTATGTCAAGACGGTTTGATAATTAAGTTTAAATTGTTTGCTTAAGCACTTCATAAATATAAGCTATATAACTATTGATAAATGAAACCCTGATCCCCTCTGCGAGTTAGTCATATGGATAAAAAAATAAGTACACAGCAATATAGATATATGTCAAGTCTTTGTTCATTAATTTCTCACAATACAAAATCAAATCTAATTACATAAAGTTTCTCTCAAACCTACTTCGGTCCGACTCTGGCAAATTAAAATCACATCTCAATGCTTCGTTTTCACGACGCTACACGCATCTATAGACTATAGGTCAATCTTATTCGATATGCGGTTAGCCGCGTTGCGCGTCGTGAAAGCAAGAAGTCGCTAATGCTGTACGTAAAATCTGACGTGAACCTGAACTGGGGTCGGACTAGTCTTTTTATCAATCAACAATACGTTATATATAGCTATTGTTTCAAGTTTTGATGTATATATATTGGTGTACAAGTCTAATGTTCATATGTATATATATATATATATATACACAACAGGCATAGAAATAAATTCCAAACCGCCCGGTGATACACTGAAAATTATTTAATTAATTTATATATATATATATATATCTCCAATCTGCAGACAGTACTGTTTCGATCTTATTAGATCTCGTCAGTGCAGCTCAGGTTTCAAAATGAAATATACAGCAGAACTGGCACAATATATAGGCTGAGCCAGGTATGCGGGACACGGTACACTGATTATGAACACAAAGAGTGCACAAGCTCAACGAGCGTGCTTTGCAAAATGCGAATAGTATTCACAACAAAAATGCACCGTTTCGAAATGAAGAGTGCTCTACAAAACAACGTACTATATATGAATAAAGCAGAAAGTAGAGGAGCGTAATATCCAATCTGCAGACAGTACTATTTCGATCTTATTAGATCTCGTCAGTGCAACTCAGGTTTCGAAATGAAATATACCGCAGAACTGGCACAATATATAGGCTGAGCCAGGTATGCGGGACATGGTACACTGATTATGAACACAAAGAGTGCACAAGCTCAACGAGCGTGCTATATATATATCCAATCTGCAGACGGTACTGTTTCGATCTTATTATATCTGGTCAGTGCAGCTCAAGTTTCGAAATGAAATGTACCGCAGAACTGGCACAATATATAGGCTGAGCCAGGTATGCGGGACGCGATTTTTTTTTTCGTACATAAGTTGGGGACCCCCTCATGAAACGTCACAAAATAAACATGAATAATTCATCAGTTAAATGTTCTTGTTCCGTGTGCACCCAAGCGTATAGCAACAAGAAGTGATTACACAAGTGCGGTATCTATAGGCCTTACGGTGAAGATAAAAACATTTGTTCTTGTTCCTCATTAAGCATAATAAGTGAACTCTCTTGATTCATATACATAAAAATAAATTAATCACGTATTAAAAAGTTCCACGAAAATTTTCCTGACATTTTAAAGAAATCTTGATTTTAAAAGTATAAAAGAATATATTTTCGCAGTTGCCATTTTGTATCACATGACATCAGTTAAACCAATCATACGCGACGTTTAGGCAGCAGACGTCAAAATCAGCACGATGTAAACACGAAATGGCGTCCGACGAGGAAGGATCTTCTCGCTCAGACAAAGTAAAGTTGAACTGTTTTTTCCAAATTTACAAGCATTCAAATGAAATTATCAGTCCAATTACTGAGATTCGATGGAATAAAGTGTTGCTCTGTTCAAAGAGTTGGATAAAATTAGATGGAGACGGCAAGGAAATCGCCATACATTTGACGGAGCTTGGTATGTCTGATGAAGGTAAATCGTTTGACGATGTCGTACGCGAGCATCAGGCTTAGGTTTTCATGCTACCTGTTACAGGCGATATACTGATACATCTCGACTAAAAAAGGTAATATTTGGTTTCGATTATTATCAGAATACTCTAAGAGTTAATAATATAGTTAAATGATACAGTATATAGGGTGCTACTGCACTTACTTATAGATCTATATTGTGCCCTTAGTTTCTGTGCTTGGTTGTTGATTGGGCTTTCTACTACTGTAGTACCAGGCCCTAGGCCTAGGCCATATTATATTATACAGTATATATTATTCAGTAGGCTACAAAATTAATTTTAGTTAAATACCAATATAGGCTCTATATAAGACAAAATAAAATGCTGTATAAATTAATTATACGTTGAAATTGATGTTTAGGCTGAAACAAGAGTTGCCAAAAAGAGATCCCAAGCAGGAGACAGTGAGAGCCCAGATGAGCCACCAGTTAAGAGGGCCAAGCATTTTTTGAGAGTAGTTCAGCCACAGCAATGGTTCAAAAAGCCACTATTTTGCCAAAGAAATGTATCATTTGTAAATTGCAAGACAAATTAGTGACGATCCAAGGCAAAAGAGGTCATGATAAATTAAGAAAGGCTTTAACAGATGATGCAGGTAATTATTTGAAGAAAAAAAATTTACTTGTTATTGTTGTTTCTCCTATCCTTTAAATTTGTAAACATATGGTTAATTAATCAATCTGCTTTCTAATCCCCATCCTATAATGAGTTTTGCAGGCTCAACTGATGTAATCCAATTAGAAAACCTTCCTACTGTACAGCATAATGAGGTGTTCCAGGACATTTCTTCCATGTGAACCTTTGCTATATAGTGTACATGGAGCTATACATTTTATATCTCCATGCTGTAGTTATGCATAACAAAATATCATTTCAATCATTTAGGAATTACACACTATTGCTTTTGTTGATTTGATTTATGACAGGAATGTTGCGAAAAGCTGCAGAAATGAGAGAGGACGAAAGTATTTTAAAAGACATTCGAGGCAAAAGCTGTGCTTGTATTGAAGTGCGATATCATGACCAATGTTACAAAAACTACACCAAAATAGTTGTTAATTCACGTAAACGACATGATTCTGGAAAGTGAGTAAAACGTAACTTTCTAAAACTCTGTTGGTTTTTTTAATTTACACTTTTAATTTTTTATTTATTTGCTTCAGTCTAAATGTTGAATTTTTAAACACCAAAATCTATAAAATATTAAAATATATTTTAATAATACAGTATTTATTATTATTTACAGGGAATTGGAAAGTGTTTTTTTAACATATAAGCAAAGCTATAAGGTATTTTGCAGAGATGCAATTGATAAACGGTTACAGTATGGACAGGAGATACTAAGACTCGCAAAACTCCAAAAGCTTTTCATGAAATCAATTGAAAAAACAGAAAAAGTTTACTTGTCAACTATAAGGTAGGCTGTCGATTCCTTCTTAAAAACGATGAAATAATTTTGAGATCCAGTTACTGTAATAATTTCTTCATTGTATCTATGTTACAATTAATTATAATCAATTAATGTGTTATTTATAGATCAGACGTGTTGAAGAAGAAGCTCAGGATGGATTATCCTAACCTAATTTTTTATTCACCCACAAGAAGGTTAGTTGCTTAGTGTGTTTATATTAAATGATTATTTCACCAGGGATAATTTAAAAAAAAAATCTTTTTGTGGATTGGTCAAACTAAATATTTTATTTATTTTTTCTTAATTAGAAATGAATCAGTTCTGGTGTACTTTAGCAATGTATCCCCTGGATTTGTGGCTGATCCATTTTTGTCATCAGGAAAAAGTACAACGGAGACAGATGAATCATCAAAGTATGACATAGATATTCCAACTACTTCTACAACACACGAAATCTCCACTGATGGTGACAATAGAGACAAACTAAGGACTCTATATTTTGCAGGTACGGTTAAAATACAATAACTTGTATATATTGGTTTATTTTTAAATAACAACAATAAATGTTATTGCATAATTAAGGAAATGCTGTGGATCAAAGAGGTGAAAGCTGTATACACTCAAAAAACAAAACTGTTATGATAGTAAGTGGTGTCGATCATAAATGCTGTACACAATACAGTATATGCTTTATATAAATTTATTATTACTATGTTTCATTCACCCAATGCTATAAAATGTACTTGCAGGTACGATAGTAAATAATGCCATCAAATCAAACAAAGGTATGCAGAGTGAATGGCCTCCAAGAGCAGCGGACATTAATGATGTTGACATATCTGAAATTGTGCCATATGAGTTGTTTAATCTAATCGCAAAGTGTGTTGGTGCTGCAGAAGATACTATACAAACCTCATTTTCAGATGTTACTGAAGAAACTCGAACGAAAATTTTATCGATAAGCCAGGACATCCTGTACCTTGCTTGGAAAGGAAGAAGGCAGACTCCAAAGTCACTTGCTCTAGGATTAACTGTTCGAGTGTGAATGAGATGAGTGTGAAAACAGGACAAGAGAAGAAAAAGAAGACACACCAGACTATGGCATTGAAGATGATGAATTAGACTATAAGGAAGATGAATATGAAATATAGTTTATACGGTTTTGAATGCAACAAAATCATCATAAAAAGTAACTGTAATGTAATAGGCCTACACTATAACCAATGTGAAACACTAACCATGGTTATGCAAACAGAAACTGTGAGCATGTGAATAAAAAAAAAGATTTAAAAAAAATGAAAACAAAATGGAAACCATGAGAATATAAATAAATAATATAACCATGAGAATATAATAATAAAAACTGTAACCATGAGAATATAAATAATGTAACCACGAGAATATAATAATAAAAACTGTAACCATGAGAATATAAATAAATAATTTAACCATGAGAATATAATAATAAAAACTGTAACCATGAGAATATAAAGAAAAATAGTAACTATGAGAATATAAAGAAATTGTGTAACCATTAAAAGAAATTGTGTAACCATGAGAATATAAAGAAAAATATTAACCATGAGAATAAATACAATTACATTGAAACAAAACAAATATTTGATGTTTGTATTTTATTTAATAATTTAAATTTACTATTGCATTGGTGTTTATTACTAGGAATATGTGTTCTATATGTTTCACAGTTAAATCATATCAGTCACTATGTACATCCTACGGTATAAACTTCGCATAATATTGCTGCTGTATTTCTACTGCTATTAATAGCCTACCTGTCGGGAGAAACCATTATACGAACAGTTGAAGCCATTTGTAATTATAAATGTTTTAATGTCGGGGGATAATTATTAACTCTAAATTTCAATTTTAGAGTTAATATAAATTTGTATTCACCAAATTTATTTAAAAAAATAAAGAATAAATCTATTTTGATAATAAATAACTTGCCTATATATTTCTTATAAACCGTGATAATAATAGTACAGTCTAGTTATAGTGCGCCACCAGTTGTTTCAGCCTCGCTATTTCGTAAGAAATCGTTGGCATATTTACCAACTTTAACGGTAATTTTCTACCAAACGCCAGGTATTTTTTTGTGGAACTTTTACTTTTTGTACTAAATTAGTATTTATTTAGAACAGTATATGTAGTAAAAAAGTATTATGCTTGATGAGGAACGGGATTGCTTTTCCAGGCATCATTTCAGCTTCGCCGTAAGGCCTACTAGGCCTATCTCCGCGCTGTTGTTGTTGTTTCATAGAAGAATAGCGGCGTTTTGTGTGGATTGTCGAAATAATCAGCCTTTAGTTTATGATAGTGTTTTTAATATAATTTACTAAAGAATTACGTGTTAAAATTATAGTTTCTATTAATACTATTAGGCCTAGGCCTAATTATTAGTCTCTAGACATATGTCTATTCTAGTAGAGCTGTGTGTGTGTGTGTGTGTGTGTGTGTTATAGGTATGACACAATCCGAGTAATAAGTCAGCAAAATTAAACAATAAACATTACACAAAAATACATTTTTTATTCTCGTGGGTCTAATCTTCCCATCTCATGTTTTCATATACGCGCATTTTTAAAGTTCCTTTGAGTACATGCATTGTTTGATAATAAAATAGCAGAATTTAAAAAAAATACAGTACACAAATTATACACATTCTTTATTCTTGTGGGTCTAAGCTTTCTTTGGGCTATGTCCAATGAATTACTACTTAGTTTAATGTCTTGCCTAGCTGTCGATTAGCGTCGACTCGACACATTTTGTGTGAAGAAGAGTGCGCGAAGGCAATCGCGTGAATTGACTTAGAATCCTAACCTAGGCCTACTGTAGAAAGTATCGTATCGCAGTTGTGTAATCGCTTCTTGTTGCTATACGCTTGGGTGCACACGGAACAACAAATTTAACTGATGAATTATTCATGTTTATTTTGTGACGTTTCATGAGGGGGTCCCCAACTTATGTACGAAAAAAAAAATCGCATGCGGGACATGGTACACTGATTATGAACATATATATATAAATAAATATAAAATATATTTTTATATATATATGTTCATAATCATAATAATAATAAATATAAAATATATATTGCGATTAGCCAGCCCAGGCACACTAGTTGATACATTGTAACATTGACTTTAATCATTTTTAGATCTGATACAAGGTTTGAATTACGTTTATGGGTATAGAGCTATTAAATATTAACAATTCATCTATCATACCATTAAATGGATCACTGGAATCGGAACAGTCATGTTTGACCAACGAAAATATCAGAACTCATGACTGGAAGGTTAAAATAAACATCACCTGCCATTACGCCGTCTATGTACACGGACATCAAAAAGCCATTACACGTCATAAGTACATGATGCCATTCTTGGAGTTCTTTAACAAAACCAAGGACAGTTCCAGATAATAAATTATTATCGGTAAATACAACCATAACCATATTTGTTGAATATGATATTATTTGCCAGTGAGCACTACCACACCCATTGTTTATGATAACTTGATTTCCATCATCACCTACATGATGAAACCAAAAACTGACAGAAAATTCAAAATCCAAATCCTCCAATGCAAACATCATTCTCTGATTGCCTGTAAAAACAATTCCTAGGTTAAAAAATCCATGTGCAAAGGTAATTCCAGAACCGCCCATGGCACCGTAGATTTCTGTGTCAACTGAGCTTGCCAATGTATTACCTTCAAATGCGAAGTGAGCCAAAATACCATCATGTATTATTTCAGTAGCAGTTTTCGTTCGGTTAGATAAATTATTAACAGTATTTGTCATGTTTTTACTATATCTGAAACACTTATTTTTTACTAAAAGCGTGACACAACTGTATCCGTCTGAAGCTTTGACTAGTGTCTGGTTGACTGGGCATGCGCTGATATTCCTACAATCCGCTAGGTAACTTCGCTGAACTGCAAGAATTGTCTATTAAAAACATATCGATAAATACAATTATTAATTCTGAAAACATATTTTTTAATAATATGTATGAAAATACCGAAAAAGGGAAAATATTAACATTGTTATAATTCATTCCATTTGATATATGAAATATTGAAAACAAAAAAAAGAAATGATTATAAAAAAAAAACAATACGATCATTATATAAAGCCTAAACAGTAATCTAAAGAAGTAGAATAAGAATCATGTCAATGCTGTGGTTTTGTTTTTTTTTCGGCCAAAAAGTACTCAATGCTACTTCCACTTCCAACCCTGTAATAGTTTAACATTATCCTAGTCTATAAATACTTTGACATTGTACTTACCAACATTATTATGACGTGACTTAATGTACGTTTTCGTAGAATTTCAGTACTATTTATACATAACATTCTGCTATCTTCAAATCTATCTTCTTTCAAATCTCAGTCTACAACTATTCCGTGGAGTCTTGTACTTGTACAGAATCTTTACTCACAATTGCACTTAGGTCGATCATCATCATCCGTTACACTTATACCATGTGATAATATTAAATTAACGTTCCTAATTCAAGATTATTAAATCATGCATGACTTTACAAATTTACAAATCAAATTGTTTGCAATATAATATGTAGTACATTTGTCTAGAGCTATTAACGTTGGATATTGTTGTATATACAAAAGTACAGTCTTCAATATTATAATTGTAAAGGTACATTGTTCAGTTTGATTCGAACATTGTATATAAAATCCTGACTTCCTCTGAAGTAATTTACTATCTAATTTGCAATTGATTATAATTATGTATTTTGTGCAATACGATATATACTATTAATTATATAATTATTGATTGATAATTTCTTTTTTAATCGGTCGACCAAAATGACTGGAATTGTAGGCCTACTCGAAATGTTTTAATATTACTTACGTACCGCATTACTTCTTTGTACTAAACTAAACAGACTTATATATTATTAATCATATTGTGTTCACTTATACCCCATTCACACCAAAACTTCGCAATGATCTCCGGAGATACTACTCCGGGGTTTGTGGAAATTCAAAACGCTGAGAAACTCCTGAGATATCCCATTCACACCAACCCTAGCAACACCAGGTTTTTTTTAATAAAATAGAAAATACCGGCCTCTATTTTATTGGTTTACATAGCGACGATCTTAAGAATCATTTTAATTGACTAGATGGTACGCTCGCTTCGCTCGCGTACCATCTAGGTCGTGCCCACAGATGGTTCTCGAATACATAATAATTTCAGCGTTAAAAAAACTGGCGATTTCAAATGTATACGTACCGCAGGACAATAATACATGTCGTTTACAGGAACGAATAGATAGACACTGTGATTTATGTACTGTAAAATTAGTACCCTGGGAATTACTTCCGAAAGATAAACTTGTCACAAAATGAGACCAATTGTTTAAGTCAAATTTAAACAAACTTAAATTGTGGTTTGTATGTAACATTTGGGTTGAGGGATGGGGAAGAGGATGGGTGCAAAGAAGAACAATTTTTAAATATATTCTTTACCCATTTATTAACGAAATATTAATTGTTTTCATGTTTTACAAATAATATACCACTAAACACAGTAAAACATTGCGATTTAATACTTTGTTGAAACTATCACCGTCATAGTCGATTGAAATCGTACAGTACATGTAACGATACATCACTACGACGTATATATGTTTATATAATGTAAAACAATTTGTGAAAACCACCTCTATTCGGGGAAAATCATAAATTCGATTTAATCGTCAATAAATATTAAATTATCTAACTCAACTTAATTAGTAGGCCTAATGGTTTTCAATTGTTTCTTAGAGCAAATTCATACTTAAGTTGGTTCCTACCCACCCCCTACCCACCAAAGTTGTTCTGCGTTTAGGGCATGTGATGTACTTTAATAATAAAGATGTGTACATAATATACGGCGAGTGAAAACGCTAGCTCATTATCCGTTTAAAAAAAATTTATATCCAACCTCTGCAGCACAGATTGAAACAAAAATGGATCGAATTTCTGTTATGAGTATACAGTACCTGTACTTGCCTTTACGACGCCTGAGGGAATAGACACTTGTGGAACAGAGATTGGAATGTTCCATTCATCGCAAATCAATACATTTGTATAAACGTATATTAAATCTATCAAAATAGTATTTTTTAAAGAAAATCGGCCTGTCTTCAACATTATGATGCTATACTCGAGCTGTTCAACCGGTTTTCAGCCATTAAAAACAATTATCGTAGGAGGAGATAGGAAAATGCGAAGCATCCTCGTATTATTGTCTGCGGGTATTTTTCAAGACGGACATCCATTAGCAGTGTATACAACGATCGGAAAACACCCCTATTTGGGGCAAATCGTTGAACCTAAATTCGTTTTAATCGTCAATAACTAATTATCTAACTTAATTTAATTAGTAAACAGGGTTACATCAGGTGGTTAAAATCAGTACCGAAAGTACGAACCAACTTTATATACCATCGAGTAAAAATTCTAGAAGTAAGGCGCGATTTACCGAATTTTGCCCTTACGTAAATTTATATATAGATAATATTTATATTTTAACACCAAAACACCAACTCCGGAGTGTCTCCGCAGTTTTGCTTTTAGTGTGAAAGGGGTATTAGAGTGCATCTCCAACCAGTGTAAATTTTCTATATTTCTTAATTCATTCATTTAGGTACCGGTACCTAAAAAAGTAGGCTACTACTGTTGATTGCACCGAAATAATCTTCTCAATATCTCACATAAATAAGAATTAATACATAAAGGAATTTCCTTAAGGCCAACAGTATCATAAGAAGTAAATAAAAGAAGCTGGTGAAATCTGTCCACATGCTCAATTTCATCTCCTCTGCAGTACAAAATCTTGGTATCTGAGAAGTTCATCAGATATCCTGTTATAGTTAATTTCCGAGATTACAAATCTCGTATAGATCTTGAATAAAATCTATTGGTATACAACTATTGAATATATACGATTCATCTACCATAATGTTAAACGAATTAGGAGGACAATTATCACTTTGTGGACCTACAAACATTTCCGAATTTATCATTGGAAATCTTATCGATGCAACATATTGTTCTTCAAATGTTAAGAACGAATGTGCCCATTAAAATGATTCAAATTCATAATTATCTAATTTCCAATATGAATACAATTCTTTACTTACCCACATTAATATGATATGAATCAATGTACATTTTCGTACATTTCTGTTATTAATATTGGACACCATTCTGTTTTGTATTTTTTTTTTAATGTCTGACAGTGGTATTGCGTGCAAGCTATATGACTCTGTTTTGAAAATTGGTATCCTTATTGAATTGTACATCGTTTTATTAAAACAAAAACCTCCACAATTTGAGTTTATTTATTAATATTTCTAAATGTTTTATTGTATTTAATATTTGTTTGTTTTATCTTTATACTGGGTGACCTCTTCAGTCAAAGACTGATCTCCCAGAGGGCCCAGTTGGTGATCAGTGGCTGTGATGTACTAGTACACCGGGGTAACCCCCTACTCGTCTCGAAAGATGTACTAGGTTCTTTAAAGTGCACACGAGCAAGTTGTGTACACTGGACCTACGGTTTATAGTCCTTATCCGAGAAGACTCGTTCTACCACCAGAACCATGGAGTGAGTGAGCCTCGAACCCCTGCCGATGTTATGGCTACGTGATTACGGTTCCACTGTCTTAACCGCTCGGCCACTCACTCACTCTAATATGGATATCAAGTTTCTTTGTCTCTATCATTGCTCAACGTTTTAATTTATCAAAAAGTTAATTTAATTAATTTTTAGCATGCATCAACGTCAACGTTTATAGATTTTTTTTTTAAATGATGTAATTGAATTATAATGAATAATTATATTTCATCTTCAAAAAGGAAAGTATCTCGGATGCTGACTGCTCTATTGCGTGCAAACTATGACCTTCTGTTCTTATTAAATTGTTCAAAAATGCTTAATACACATTTCTAATTTCTCATTATTAATATTGCAGTTTATATAAAATTCCTTTTCTCAACAGTATGTTTTTGATTTGCGAAGTTTTGAAAATGTCTGCAATATAGGATCTATATCCAAATCCCAGTGTTGTATCTCCACATACTACAATATTTGCCCAGTATCTTTGGTACAGCTGCTTATTTGTATGGCCTTGTGCTTGTGTGTGTGGTTAGATCAAATAGTACTTCCATATGACGTCATAAGTTCTAGGTCCTAGGTTGAAATCAAAAGCTTTCTAGATCTCATCATCACATCACTGTACATTATTTATCTATTATTTAATACTAATAGCCAAACCTTATAAACTTCATAGATTTTTAATACAATTGAAGGTAAATCCAGTCAACGATAAAAGATTGGAAAGCCCTATAGCTATTCGGTATCAAAGTACAGGTAACCATAGTCGTCATACAAAACCCACCCATCATTTGATACAGTTGTTTCATATAGAGTATAGATTTGCTCTCTCGATAATGTTGTGTTAAATATTTTTAGTTCATCTATAACACCATTGAAGTACGAGGAACATTGTCGAGCTACCGAGATAATGGACTGTTCAACTAAAATGTGACAACATATGTAGCAACTTTGACTTCGACCGTCAATGTACATTTCAAACTGTTGATTAGCATATGTAACAAGTATATGGTGCCATAAATCGACTCCACCAATGCTTTGCTGACATGCAAGTACCCCGTTAAGAAAGAAAGAAACAACAAGCTCGTTTTGCTTTTTCATGGTTTCAATTCCCCAGCCTGTCTCACATCCATTACTAATAATGCTTTGCTGTTTGTTGTTGTTGCCGTTAAAATGAAGAAACCAGATGCTTATGGTAAATCCTAGTCTGAGTTGAGAATAATTGATAGTTCTAAAATCGATTTGATACTGATTACCATTTTTGAATGCAATTCCTTCACCAATAACACCAACGAAAAAACTCATAGCAAAATCGATGGAAACCGAGGCACTGTTTCCATTTCCTGATGTGTCTGCAATATTGCCTTCGAACTCGTAATATGAGATAAGAAATGAATTGAAATCATAATCATAAGTATCATCATCAATACCGACATTTTGATTGCTTGCTTGGGCAGAGTCTTCAGCTGTCATCGTTTGTACATCCATGTTGTCAGTAGTTGGATCATTAACTCTCGTCGTTTCTACATCCATGTTGGTTGCTGTATTTTCAAATGGCGTAGTTTCTGCAAGCATGCTGTCGATTGTCGTATCTTCAACTGTTGTCGTTTCATCTCGGATGTTGCCAATGGCCGTTGCTTTAGCGGTAGTCGTTTCCTTGTTGATACTGTTAATGGTCGTATTTTCAACTGTCGTCGTTTCTACATGCATGCTGTAGATTGTCGTATCTTTGTCTGTTATTGTCACATCTCGGATGTTGCCAGTGGCCATTGCGTTAGCGCTAGTCGTGTCTTTGTTGATATTGTCGATGGTCGAATTTTCAACTACCGTCGTTCCTATATGCAGGTTTTTAACGGTCGTGTTTTCAACTGTCGTCGTTCCCACGTGCATGCTGTCGATTGTCGCATCTTCAAATGTTGTCGTTTCATCTTGGATGTTGCCAATAGCCGTTGCTATAGCCTTAGTCGTGTCCTTGTTGATATTGTCGATGGTCGGATCTTTAGCTGTCGTTGTTTCTTCTTGAATACTGTCGATAGCCGTATCTTGAACTCTCATAATTTCTTGTTGAATATTTTTATTGATGGTTGTTGCTTCATAGGTCTTATTATTCTTTTTATATATGATACATTTATTTTTTTCTACAATTTTAACGCATTTATGTTCTTCGGATAATTTCACCAACGTAAGGTTTACGGGGCAGAATATTTTGCTAATTAAATGAGCTTCTGGGTTTTGATAAGATCTCTGGTCCATTACTAATCCCTAAAAATAAAAGAAATAGGACAGAAATATAAAAAAAAAATGATAAAGAAAGGTTTAATTGTTATAGAAATATCATTAATAATCCTACTTTTCTTCATTTTATTTTCATCTTTCCGTGTTAACATCAAAATCTATTTTCTGGAACATAATTAATAATATATATTTAAAAAATAAATCAGCATTACCATTTTCGAGGAAAAGTGCCGTTCCTATTGATTTTTAAAATTTTTTTTTGATTTAATGTTTGTCTTGAAGCAAAATTTCCTATAATCTCCTGTTTCTATTGGTGTACTACATTATATATTTACTTACCCACATTAACATGATGTACATGATTGTACATTTGTGCACTTTTCCGTTATAGATTTTGTACAACATTCTCCTAATATCGTAAGAATTCATCTACTCCGACCTTATCTATTAGTGGTTGATACGGTATTGAATTGTACACAGAATTTTATATAAATAGGTTTTCATTTCATCTCAAGTTTTTTTATTATATTATTTCTGTTAACTATTCCATTCCATTGTTACAATATGTTTTCAAAATAATTATAGGCCTAATTAATTGATAATTAAGTTATAGTATATATCAAATAAAGTTAGATTCGTTAACTGTATTTTTCCTTTTTATTTACCACAACATCATCAGTGGGAAAGCCACTTCGCGTTTTGACCGTTAAATCGTGTAAAATCGACTTACTTCCGCATTGACGATTTTGAAGCGCCACCTATCGTTGAAAACTGAAACCATGATTTTTCGTCGCCTAGCAAATAAGTGCTGTTTTATTTTAAGCTCTCATGAATATTTAAGAACCGCCCAACATTACCTATTATGGTAAAAGCATTTCCTAATAAGTATAATTGAATAACCAATCGGTTTCCTTCAAAGAAACCGAAGCTAATACAATACATTCGGCGACTAAAGTCGGGACTCGTGAAATTTATAAATGTGGTACGATTTGACTACTGTTTTGTTGTCCATTTTCTGAATAGTCGGAGGTGCATCCCAACAAATTAAACAAATTATAATCAATTGTTTTATCAAGAATAATATTAGTTTAATCGAGTATGATATATTTCTATCCTGTTCAAAATTCATTGGTGTATTCTCAGGCCTCGAAAGGTAGGTACATTTTCTAGCTGTGAGCGTGGTTTCGGCAACGCGAGAAACGTGTGTCAGTATAGGCGATATAGCGAGACGTGTGTTGTACTGTGTTGATGCTGATCCGATAGTCGTTAAGTTTTACTGATTACGAGTATCATTGGTCCTGGCCGGCCTAGCCTGGTGATCTGATCCCCCGCCCCAAAAAATCCCTTTTTTCAATCAGTATTAATATTATTTATTATTAGTTTAATATTACTATTAATTTATATTATACAGTACTACTACTAGTTTGTACATGTTTTTACCCAAAAAAATGAATAAATAATTTGTTATTCAATCTAATTGCTTGTTTGTTCATCAATAACAAAACAATTGTAAGCAAGTATATAACAGTTCTTGTTAGCCGCTTATTTCAGGTAATATTTTTAATATTAGCTAGGCCCGACGCGCCCGATCACAACGTCACTAAGTGACTTTCCGCCCCTTGAACAATCGCTCGCTAATAGGGCTAGGCCTCGGACTCGTATAAAAGCTATTATAATAGTTATGAAAATATTCCTCAACTAAAATGTATACTGTGATAAATAAACAAGTAATACAGTAATATACGTTGCATTGGAATGTATTATTTATATGAATTCTTATACGCGGACAATTATAAACATCGCGTATATCGTTCGCTATAAATAAATTCATAAACACGATGACGATGTGTTTACAAAATGGCGGTTTCGCTAGTTTTCGATGGAACAAATAGTGGTACCTTTAGTTTGAATAGTCGGAGCTGCATCCCAACCACCGAATTTTGTATCTTAATATCGTATTCTGTAGATTATTAATTTTTCTAACAGGGATTATAAATTCAGGACTGTTCAATTTTTCTAAATATTTTATTTTAACGATTTTCTAGGGTACAATTTCGGAAAAAAGACATTGGTTGATTTTGCCGTTAAATTACAGATTATCGTTTTGTTCAAATACATTTAATTTTACATGACAATATATTAAAACCATTTATGAATTTATTTCACTAACAACATTTTTCCGATAATCAGCTAAATTTACAAATATTGTGTTTTTCCAACACCCTAAAATTTAGCAATTTTGAACCAAATTAGAAAAGTAGGGCGCCCTCTCCGAGTCGAAATTTGACACGATTTGTCGACTGGCTGTCCCACTGTCATAATTACATTTCATAAGCACGAACTGTTCTTCCTAAGTTTATGCATCAATGCATTTTCGCATCTTGTTTTAGTACGGTACGAAAATTACTCAATAATTATTATATACATTATGATGCCTATCATAAAAAGAAATAGAAATTGTGTTACATATAATTTACAATTATACTTCAAGTACAATTAAAGATGATGTTAGAAATTTTATTTTTATTTGTATTGTTTGAAGGTTTGCAATGCGAAATACAGTTTGCGGTACACACCACGTATATTTTAGGTCTGAAAAGAGCTATTGAGTTTCTTAACGTTTCGACCAATATACTTCAATCAAAGTATATTGATTAAAACGCAACTCTTCGAGATACTTAACATTTCTTATCAGAAATAAATATACGTGGGGTACCGCTAACTATAATATTATCAACAATTTGTGATTTCTAAAACAAAACAAATTGCATAAAGAATGAAAACATTATTTACAAAATAATGTGATTTTTAAGCATTCGTATTTTCTAGATATATTACACCTTTTCATATACCTCTATTCATTTAAGCTACCATTTCAGATAAAGAAAAATGTAGTCTTATATATTTTTATATCAAATTGAGAGAAATATTTACATATTCTATATTATTATTATGACACTAAAATAAATCCCTGCCAATTTATTGGACGATTGTTGATCACATGGCGTGCACTAATACGCACTGTTAAACGCTCGCGTTTAATAGAAAAATCTGTTCGCGTTTGGAAAATATTTTTTTTATCTTATTGCTTTATTGAAATACAACAGCACCATCTATTTTGTTCTTTCGTCGCAAATGTTATTGTTATGACTGGTTTCGTGATGGAAGTACATTTTTAGAGAGATATATATGTACTAATTTAGATCAAAAAAGGTATTTAAATTAACTTTGAAAAAAGAAATACCCTGTAATATTGCCTTACTTGTAATCATAATAATCGAAATGGAGGGGTCCCATAAAATTGTTGTTTTCATTGGTGTATGCTTTGAATAGGTCTACATTAGATTGTTGGAATAGTACATTTGCCGCATTGAAAAATATGTGACATGGTCAAGACAAAGACACGGGTTACACATTCAGAGGCATTTTACAGAAATTAAATTATTGTCACCACACCCATTATTTACGATAGCTTGAATACTATCACCACCATTGCGTCGAAACCAAACACTGACTGAAAATTCAGGTCCAAGTTCAAATGTTTGCATTGGAATCGTCATTCGCTGGTTTGCCGTGAACACAATTCCAAGGCCACGAATTCCATTTTGATGTTCAATTCCAGAACCGCTAATATTACCGTAGATTTTTCTACCAATGCCATTGTTGGTCCATGTATCACCTTCAAATGCGAAATGAACCAAAATATCATGAGATGTGCTTTCACATGTTCTATATGATGTAGGAACCTTACCAACTTCCGTGTTTCCGATTGTTGTAGACGATGGATATATAGTAGATGGTGAATGTGTAGGAGATGGTGAATTTATAGTTGATGGTGAATTTATATTAGATGGTGAATTTATAGTTGATGGCGGATTTATAGTAGACGGTGGATTTATAGTAGACGGTGAATTTATAGTAGACGGTGAATTTATAGTAGACAGTGAATTTATAGTAGACGGTGAATTTATAGTTGACGGTGAATTTATAGTAGACGGTGAATTTATAGTAGACGGTGAATTTATAGTAGACGGTGAATTTATAGTAGACGGTGAATTTATAGTAGACGGTGAATTTATAGTAGACGGTGAATTTATAGTTGACGGTGAATTTATAGTAGACGGTGAATTTATAGTAGACGGTGAATTTATAGTAGACGGTGAATTTATAGTAGACGGTGAATTTATAGTAGATGGTGAATTTATAGTGGATGGTGAATTTATAGTGGATGAAGAATGTAGAGTAGATTGTGAATTTACAGTAGAGTGTCCATTTGTATAGTATGTATCACTTTCTTCTGATACTAGTATTTCATTAGGCACTTGAGATACATGTTTGACTGTGGTAATTTTGTCAATGTTTCTTAGAAAAAAACATTTCTGTTCAACTAGTTTGATACATTGATATCCTTCCAATGTTCTCACCAGTATTTGATCCACGGAACATGAGTTAACATTTCTAACGTTACTAAATGTAACGTAGCCCGCTAGCAGCTTCTACAAGAAAACAATTATATAAAAAATGAATAGATTGTAGGCCTATAGTGTAAATTAAAGATCTAAGGGTGTTGATCACGACCGACTCAAAATTCGATCAAATCTATGGTATTTTAATGTAGATAGAAATCTATTGCATTTATTCGTGAATTGATGATGAATAACGTCCTTTATGTTTATTTTATGTTCTGTCTCAGTAGTAGTTTAAAAGACTACAATTATTTAATTATATCAGTTAAAAATCATGCACTTCTTTGGTAACAATTCGTATCACTTTTTTTCGGGTATAAGTATTTCATTACTCACGTCAGGCACTTGCGATATATCTTTGACTGTGTTAATTTTGTGAATATTTTTCTTTTTAAAAGAAAAACATTTCTTTCAAATAGGTTGATATATCGATATCCTTCAGATGTTTTCACCAGTGTTTGATCCACGGAACATGAGTTAACACTTCTAACGTTACTAAATGTAACGTAAGCCGCGAGCAGGTCCTACAAGAAAACAAATGTATAATTAAATAAATAAATTGTATAGTGTATATTATAAGATCTAAAAGTGGGTGTCAAATTCCATTAAATCTAAGGTCGTATTTTTTTGTAGGTAAAAATTGCATTCCTAGTTGCATTAGTGACATGATGAACAAGCATTATTATTCCTATATTTAAAAAGGGTAAAAGAGATCAACCAGCAAATTATAGAGGCGTATCCTTAATATCCACTTTAGGCAAGGTGTTTTTATACATTATAAGCAATAGATTAAGCAAATGGACAGAAGAAAATGAAATATTACATCAAGAACAGGGAGGGTTTAGAAAAGATTGTCGTACTATTGATAACATATTTATTTTAGACACAATTGTTAACAAATATCTCTAAAAAAAAACGAGGAACTGTGTACATGGCGTTTATAGATTTAAAACGCGCTTTCGATTCTATTAGACACGATTTCTTTATAAGTAAACTAAGAAAATCTGGTAAAAAAGGTAAAATAATCTAAGTTTTAACAACAATGTATAGTAAACTAAAAGGGCATGTAAAGGTTGGCAACAAAATTGGAGAATCCTTTAAATGTGAAGTAGGAATACAATAAGGGTCACCTTTACCTTTTTCATTTTTATTTAATATTTTTATTTTTATTAATGATATAACTGAGTTATTACATACTGCTGAAAATCGAAACAAAATAAAAATTGATAACATTACGGTGGCCTATAAGTGTCACGGCAAGTTTAAAAATATATCACGGCAATTTTCAAAAAAAGCCACGGCAATTTGAAAAAAGCCACGGCAATTTGAAAAAAGCCACGGCAAATTAAAAATAAAACATCACGGCAAATGAAAAATAAAACATCACGGCAATTTAACAAAAATACCACGGCAACTTAAAAATGAAACACCACGGCAAATTAGTATTGAAACGCCACGGCAAATTAGTAATGAAACACCACGGCAAATTACAGAAAGCCACGGCGGAAATGAGTTACCACGGCGGAAGTGAAACCCCTGGAATCTTCGATTTTTTCTGAGGTAAGTAATTAATATTTGTGTATTGATGTAAATAATATATTAATTTACAGTACGCACGTGTTTATTGCACTCTTCTTGAACTCTCTATGCCGGGCTAGACCCTAGGTCTAGGCTTTATAAGGTAGGTCTAGACCCTACATTCTACAATGTTTTAATATATTTACAGTAATATGTTTTTTATATTAAACAATTAAGTTTTTTTTACAGTAAGTAGGCCTAGGCTAGCTACTGTTACAGTCCTAGCTAGTACTACAGGCATTAGGCCTAGTAAAACTAGTAGGCCTAGCTAGGCATAGCGAATTTACTCGCGCCACTGATCGTCGGCTAGGCCATATAGGCTAGACTTAGCTATTAGCAGCCGCAGCTAGGTGGGTATAGGCCTAGATTTTATTGTAGTTGTAGGCCTATAGGCCTATTATTATTATAAAACTATCTATCCTATAATAATTATAGGATAGTAGATAGTTTTGGAATTGATACTTGGTATATTAACGATTAGCCTTGAATTATAGTTATTTTATGACAAATATTATATAGTATTATTTTTTTGATAGTGCAAATTAATGTTATGTATAACATAATATGTATGACATTGAGCTTGCATACAGTCGGTAGGCTTATGTGTTTTCTAGGCCAGCACGGAAAGTAACTCTTTCTCTCTCACTTGTTTCATTTAATTACGATTGTTTGACTATATTTTATACATGATATTTGTGCTTAAATTCCTTTTAGAACAAGTAGACCAAAAAATGGCTGAACGTGATGGAGGAGGAGGCCGTGAAAAGGATATAGATATTGTGTAAGTTTACTTATAGAGTACAGTATAAATAAATTGCCCTTGCAAATCTACCTGTACTGTAAGTAGTGACAATCGTATGAGGGTTTGTGTTTGATGTCCATCACCACACCAACTTTAACAGTACATGCATTATTCTATTTTCCAGATACTGTAGTGAGTGTGGAGCAAAGGTTCTAGTGATATCAAAATTTTGTTGGTCATGTAAAGGCAACCAAACAAAATTGCGACCATCTGACTGCTCACCAAAATTGTCAAATGAAGTTGAATCTCAATCTCCCACCTGCTCCACCAGTATTTCGACTTCTCAGACAGATACCACCAGTATGAAAAGGAGCATTATGTCATTTGATAAATTTTTAAAAGCTAAAACATCAAAAGAGAATGTCACAATGCCAAGGAAAAAGTCAAGAAAATTAGATGAAGAAGTAACAATTAACATTGGGTTTAAGCAGTTAAAAAACGGAATGCTCAAAGCTGCTAGAGGGAAACGACTACCGATTAGGTTGCCCAAGGCGGCCACATATCCGATTGTTCTTGAAAGGGCTATTGAAAAATTGGCTGCTTTCGATAGAGAGTTTGACAGCAAAAGCAGCTATGTTTTACTTTACGAAGATAACAGCTACGCTCGATTTATACCAGGAAATTACAAAGAATTCTTTCAACTAGAAAAATACAAAAACGAACTTGGAAGGGATTTCAAGAGAATAATTCTTTATGTATGTCATGAGGACGACTTTAAATCATTTGAAGGAGGAAGTGATGACAGTGAGGAAAATGATAATGATAATGTAAATAATGAAAATCTATTTGACCTGAACCAACATGAAGAAGGGTACGTTAGAGAATCATTTGATATAAAGGAAAATGATGAAGGAGATGAAAACATACAGTCAGAAGTGAAGAAAGATAGTTTTGTCAATTTGACACAACCAGCCTTAACTGCCGTGCAAAATCTTCAAGTTGTGACATCAGCGAAAGATGTATGCGCGCAGTTAAATACAAGAATTGATTCAAGTAAACAATTTTTTTTGATATGCAGAAGAAATGCTCCACTTAACAGACAACTTTTTCTGTGGCAACGGGAATCAAAAAAGTCAGATATCATGTCGCAATTTAGGGTAAAATTTAGCGGCGAAGAAGGAATCGACTCTGGGGCAATGTCGATGGAATTTTTGGAAAATACTTTAGATGCCATCGCTGCACAGATGTTTCCATATGGAAGCCCTTTGTATTCAACCAACCAAATCCAAAATGGCAATTTCCGCACTTGCGGAGAAATAGTCTCCGTTTCAATAGCGCAGGGTGGTCCTATCTCATGTTTTCTCGATCGATGTGCATACAGGTGTTTATATGCAGATGTTGATTTGCAGGATATAAAAGATGAAGACTTAACTGCCTATGAACTAGATACTCTAAGTAAAATCAGAAATGACTGTCATGCCCATGTTGACACAATTTTGGAGCATGGTTATACAGGGATAATTGGTGAAAAAAATGTAGAGGATATCTTAAAGTCAGTTAAAGTCGCGTTTGTGGGTAAACGTACTTTGTGCATGAATGAATTCAAGCGCGGTTTTGATAGGTATGATTTGCAGCAAATTATATCAGCTTATCCAGATGCTTGTGCAAGCTTGTTTGTTTCAGAGTTCAAAAAGAACCTTGAGCCAGATGCAAACTATCTTTTTTCTTTAATAGAACCCATTCACTCGGAGCAAGGATCGTCGAAGCGCACTCGTGAAGAATCTATTATGGATTACTTTCAAGATTTGTTGATGTCTTTAGAAGACACTGATATGACCGGCTATCATGCTTCTGTGACATGGAATGTGGACAATGAAGAAGGCCGTTGTTCTGAAGACGCAGAATTTGAAAACCCTAAACTCAGTGTAGCAGGTGTTATGGGATGGCTGACTGGTCAGAGACAGAAGCATGTCATGGGAAGAGAAAGACCATCTATAACTGTAAGATTCGACCATGAATGTCTATTGCGAAACCCAAAGCATACAGTATGCTTCCCATTGGTTGGTGCTTGTAGCAGAGACTTAACATTACCAGTTGCACACATGCACACAGAAGATGAATTTCGTAAGCTTTTTATACTCGGTTATTGCAAGGGTCAATCTTTTGCAAAGTCTTAATTAAACAACAAGCAGCCAATTATACATTCTTTATAGATTGCCACTGACCAACATATGTTCATGTTTTTCAAGCATTAGCACTGTATTTCGGAGTTATTATTGTGTTCTAGTTCTGTTTATAATAAACAGT
The DNA here is from genome assembly GCF_964355755.1 of Antedon mediterranea. Classification (NCBI taxonomy): domain Eukaryota; kingdom Metazoa; phylum Echinodermata; class Crinoidea; order Comatulida; family Antedonidae; genus Antedon; species Antedon mediterranea. The sequence goes on along the minus strand of NC_092670.1, from coordinate 32,769,137 downwards.
TCTGTTTATAATAAACAGTGTTTATTCTATTATGACTTAAAAGTTTGTTGTTGAAATGGTTTTACGTTTGATGACTTGCTAATGTTTTATTTGATTTTCCAATCATTTTATTATAATTAGGCAATGGAAATCCTGTTTAGTATAATAATTAGTACCAGCACGCATAGTTAACAAAAAAGAGGTAAATTTCAAAATTAAAATCAGTGCTTCTTTTAAATAATACTGTAAAAGATAAATAGTGTTTTAATATGTTAAAGTTTCTGCATATATTTACAGTGTTTCTTCCACTGTATTTCTAAGTTATTAGAAAATGTTTCCTCTTGGCCTGCTGTAATGAATACAGTAGTACACATTTGAATAAACCACATGTTGCAATGCATTATAGTCATATTACTTACTTGATAAATAGACCACATTTTTACATTGTTTTACATATAATTAAAATGAACACCATATATATTTTCTCATAGTTTTGTCTACAGACGATATTTTAAAACAGTAATGACATCACAATTATAACATTATTCAAATGCATTACTGAAATAATAAATAAATAAATAATAAATGAAATGGCAGAGTTTACTCAACAACTAATGTATAGTTATTCATGTTTATTTAGCAATTGTTCATTGTTTACAAAAATTAAACTTTAAATAGGCCATTTTTATCCAAATCCATTCTATAAGTGAAACATATAATATGAGTACATTATAAAACACTCCATTCAAGCTGATAAGCTGTTATAAGCAAAACATAACAATACAATAATTTGCTAACTCAATACTTGAATTATTTTCGGTTTTATTCAACATTTTCAGTTTTATTGTAAATTAAAACTTTTTATAATGAATGCAAAACTACTAGAACCAGTGCAGGTATTTTCTCAATTGACACCATTAACAGCATACCATACAATTAAATTATAAAGCCTAAGTGCTTCTTGCCAATTACTAGGTTGCTGGAACTGACATGTTTCCATGATGTAGATAAAATAGTCATTGTGAATATTATTTTCTTCTGTTTCAATCAAATGTTCCTTCGCAAATCTCTTGTTGTGTTCTGTAATAGAAAGTAGCAAGTTTGAAGTACCCCCATGAAGTTCTGGTAAAAAATACAAAGAATCAGGTCGCCCCTGTACAGTATCATGTCGTGATTTGCGAATATAGTGAGTGTTCCAATGCTCTTTAACTTCATCAATGCTCTTTTGTAGTAAATCACTAAAACAAAACCACAGGCACTCCTTATGCAGTAAATTAGTAAGGTCAACAACATTATTTTCACAAAGTTCTTTAAAAAAATTAATCCACCAATGTGTGTGACTTCGTCTAAAAAAAGACCACCATCCTTCTATCCTTTGATTCCTTGGCGAAGGAACATAACGGTGACTACCTGGATCATCTCTAAAAAAGGCTTGCATTGCAGCCATTAAACCATTTTCTGTTCCACGATCAGTAACCAAGTCAATTGGACATCCTGCAGCTTTCAAATCCAAATACTTACTAAATTCTGCCGTGGTTTAATGTCATCACAGGATCCAATAATTATTGATAATCCATCTAAATATATTTATCATGCTTATAAGTTAAGATATGTTTTGCTTAGAGAATGAAATTAATTAATTAATCTCAGTTTATGTACATACTGTAGCCTACTTACCAATATCATCACAACATTGATAGCAGTTCTTGCAATTCCGTTGATGTTTCTGCTTAACATTATGGCATCATATCTTCGAATGAGAAATCTTCAAACTTTTGGCTAATAATTGTTGACATTTGCTTTATAAGGTGGCGTGTGGGGGCCTGAATTGAAAACTGCTCTTTTTATTGCACAACATGAAATTCTATAACAATAGATAGATTTTCAAATATCACTAAATTGGCATATTTCATTGAATTCTCTGTTATATTGAGCATGCGCAGTGTGAAAGCTTATTTCTTACTTAGTTCCACATTTGTATCATAATAAGAAAATGAGAGAATTCAATGATTTCGAAATAATAGATGCCAACGCATATCGATTACAGGTTTTGTCTTTATTTCTTTAATCAATTATCTTAGCTCTAATTTTAGAAAAAATTAGTATACAATGTAGGATTATTGATGTTTATATTATTGTACAACACAAAGTCCATCCAATGTATATATTATCAAAATGTTGGAATATCAGTTCAATTCTAACAAAGAGCCCTATCGGTTATCGGTTTCCTTTTTGTTTTCTTTAGTCAACTCTATACAGCTATGTCTATCTACACTATCAAATGTTATTGTGACAAACACAGAATGATGTCATACCACTACCATATTTGGACATATCACTACTATATTTGGGCACATCACACTTTTTGTTAAGCTAGTTTGATAGTGTAGATAATAGATAGTGCAGCTTTAGACTGTAATTAATACGTAATACAATACTATTATGAACATGCTCTAACGGTGAACATTATTGGCAGTTACTTATGAATATAGGATAAAGGTTGCGTAGTATTGTATTTGTAAGTGTACGTTTATTGACAATTTTTACCAATAAGTAGTAATGAAAATAAGCTAATATTTATTTCTTTCTTTCAAAATGTCTCTTTTGTCTCCTGTTTTCTATTATAAAAATTAAAAGATGAACAATATATTCTGAAAGCATGTTTGTTGCTGTTTTTGATTGTCTTGCTACAGATTATTGACTTCAATTCTGTATGAAGAATGGGCCGACTGTCCGGCGTAATGTTCGTTCGAGAAATCGCAAACGCCTCATAACATAATAGTTTTTTTTCCCTTTAATATATTATGGTAGAGGGAAAATAGCTAAAAAAAAAGTCTGCTGTGGATGTGAAAATACGACATTTATTAACAGAACCTATTTTCATCTAGGACAAAACTCTGCTAAAACAAATAACATGTCTAGCCTATACTTTCTTATACTCAGTAGTATGTTTTTAGTCGCGTGGAAGCGACTCTATAGTTCACTAAGTCGGTCGGTCGGTCGGTCTGTCTGTCTGTCTGTCTGTCTGTCGGTCTGTCGGTCTGTCTGTCGGTCTGTCTGTCGGTCTGTCTGTCTGTCTGTCGGTCCGGTATCACTATGCGTTTTATCGCTTTATGACCTTATCTTGATATCAGTTTAATCTAGCTAAGTCAATTTTTCACAGAATATTCCTTATGGCCAGGAATCGATGTGGTTATGTTTTCACGGTGCGCAATAAAAAATTACGCGGTCTACGCACGATTTAACGAAATCACGTTTGTAATCATATCTTAACAACCATGAATCACAATTAAATAAAATTTGGTACTCATAAATTTCAGGGCATAAATCATCATATGGCAATACAATTACGTGCGTAGCGCATGTAACGCATGCGTACGCGCGCTTAAAATTTTCAAAATTTATTTTCGATGAAATAAGAGTACGTTTCAGGCAATTTTAAGCGTTTACAAAATTGCCATGAGTGCGCAGATTTTTGCGCGCGCACTGCGCGTTAAATGTTATTGCGCACACTTTTTGCCCGATTTCTGTTTTCTTGACTTAATTTTCAACTCGAAATTACGTTATACGAGCACGTCAAATGTGACAGGCTACGCACGTGTAAATTAAAAAAATATAAATGTTTTTAAACATTTCAACATTTTTAAACATGTTCAGTAATTTCGGTCAGTATAGTTCACTATGTCGGTCGGTCCGTCTGTCTGTCGGTCTGTCTGTCTGTCGGTCTGTTTGTCTGTCGGTCCGGTATCACTATGCATTGTAGCACGCGACTTAATGGCTGTTGGCCTTGTTATTATTACAGGTAATAATTCAAACTTACAGTCTCCAAAAAAAAAAAAATATATATATATAGATATAGTTATATAGTTCTTCTTTTCCCTAGAAGTATCTTCAAAAGATGGTACAGTAGTAATAGGTGCTTTAATAACGGGTTACGTAAACTATTGAAGTTTCTATGTACATTGAACAAGCATAATAACTTTCCCTCCTTTTATGATAATTGGAGGAACTCTAACTCTAACAAAGAACTTTAAGCACAAGAATCTCCTGTTCATCCGAAGCGCGTAACAATTTCGAAAGGCATTGTGGGATAGAATAGAGCTAATGGGTGGCGCCATTGTGAGCCATGGAGTAGCGCGCCCGCATCAAATTAGAAAGTCAAAATCATAGAGGGGATCTGCTAATACTATAGAGGATAGAGTAATTGACTGAGCCCTCTACCTGTTAGTGGCGGTATTTATCGCTGTTGGTTTTGATTGAATAAAATAAAAATAAAATAAAAATAAAATAGGAATTAACAGTTTTGACTTCCTAGTTGTGAAATGGCGTCGCCCAGTTTGACCTTTTAACCCTGTACTTCCGATACTGTGTTTTGAATGCAAATTGAAGAACAGGAGATTCTTGTGTTCTTTGACTCTATTTACAGTTTTAAAAACAGAATTAATAAGAATTGAAAAGGCTTAATTACTTGGCATGTACTAGACTCCCACAATCCAAACTTCATTAGCTTTAATGCAAGAGGTGGTGATTGTGGATAATTTTATGGTTGAATTTGTATTTTTTTTTCTTGGCCTATGTTGCCTAGATTAACTATCCGAAATAAAATGAATGAATGAATCATTTACAGTAATTTAAATAGAAAAGGTGCATTGTACTTACAAAACCCTAACATACAATGTCAGTTGCTAACAACTTAATACTTTACATGTTCATGTCTTGAAATATTTAATCGAATACATGATAATATTTACATAAATAGGCCTAATATTCTAAAAACAATAACAAAATGAATAATTCAATAATATGTTAGCATTCACTTGATAACACGTTTCATTCACTGTCTTTTTCTGGTGCGTTCTCCGCAATCTATCGGATTTCATAAGTGAAAAGGTTGTTCAAACGACATATAGGCCTAGTTCGGTTTATTCAATACCTTCTGTCATAGAGAGTTTTAATTAAATCTGATCTTAAAGGGCTGCTGTATGAACAATTCATCTAGTGTACCGGTGAACGCATTTGGTGCGCAATCATCACTTTGTCGACCTACGAAAACATCCAAATTCGAATTTGGAAAGTTACCAGATGTGATGCATTGTTCTTGAATTACAGCGTCTAAGTAAAGTATTAGCTCAGGGTTTATACGTCATAACTACGTGATGACATTCATTAACTGCTTCAACCATACAGATACAAGCTATTCCATTAGCAAATATAGCAACAACTTGCATCAACATTTGACTTGAAACTATAGTTTTGATTTGCCAGTGGTCAGTACCACACCCATTGGTTATTATAACTTGATTATCACTACCACCATTGCGTCGAAATCAAACACTTACTGACAATTGAGGTCCAAGATCAAAATATTGCATTGGAATCATAATTCTCTGACTGCCCGTAAACACCATTCCTAGGTCTACACTTCCATTTTGAAATCCAATTCCAGAACCGCTTGTATAACCAAAGAGTCTGAACTTAATGAGCTGCCCTTTATATTGTCTTTAAATCCCTACTGAAGCAAAACATCAAATAAAGTACCACATGTTCTATTTGTAGCATTAATTATATTGAAATTTATATTTGCAACTTCATAACCTCCGACTGTTATCTCATTCGACATACTTTTTCGGGAATATCGAAAGCATTTATTTTCAACTAGTTTCACACATCAATTTCCTTCCAAAGTTGTCAACAATGATGCATTGACTGGACACACATGATGGAATGCTTTGTTAGGTACAATTCCTGAACAACAAGAAGTTCCTGAAAACAAATATATATTATTGAGAAATTATAGTTGTTATATGTTGTCTGTTATGTAAAAAACCTAGTATTTTGTCGGTGTAATTATAAACACCACCCCTTCCAATAAGTAGATATATATCCACGATTCCTGACAAAATGTCCACCGGTCGATTAAACGGCCAATCTAACTGAACTACAGCAAATAGTCCTTAATTTGTATGTATTTGAATTTCATTTCAATTAGTATAAAATATCTCTATTCGATCTACAGAGATTGTGTATGGACATTATACTTATTTATTATTATTATTATTATTTATTCAGGCAAAAGATACATTTACAAAATATAATAAAATTAACAAATTAAACAAACACAACGCAAAAGAAAATATAAAATCATACCTGCAAAGACTAGTGTTCCTAGTGTTATTATAGAAGGTAAAATATGAATTTTTGTTTAATCCAAATTTATGATCTAAATGTTTCCGCTTACTTACAGGAAGTTCCAAATGCACAGGTTAGATAATAATAGAAGGTTTTCTTTTACGAGAGGAACGAAATGCAGGTTCAGTTCAACTGTATCCATACTAAGCTTGTTTATGTATGTTTGTTTGGGGAATGGAAAGAAATAACGAAAGAATATCTTGATAAATGCATAATACTTACCCACATTAATAGAATAAGAATTAGTACATATTTTCGCCACATTCTATACAGTCTTCAGGCTCTACCAGCTCTTATTCGTTAAGTGAATCTTTTCGTGAAATGCGTATCCTTATTAAATTGTACGATAATATTTTATCATTCCAAATTTTTATTCAAGTACCATTTCTAATTTAACATTATTTAATGTCTCCAATCTAAGGTATATAGTCATTTTAAAATGTTGTATCAAATACCAAATTTGTAGTCCAATAATTGTATATGTTTTTTTAATAATTCAATATTCTACAATTAATATTTCTGCTACAATATCATCCTCAAAATATAAATCAGGCGCTGGTTACTATTAATGCAATAGTTGCAACGATGAAAGTTATTTATAGTACTGTTATGTGTTCTATTACAAATAATGAAAATAATATTACAGACATATTGTTTGAAATATTAATATACAACTAATTTTAATTATAAAACAACACGTGGTGATGACATAATCAATGATATCATGGAAATTATTTCAAATAAGAAGAAATTTTTCTATATCATGATTAAATGTATTAATGGTACTGCACCTTTAAGACTATGTAATGAAATAGAAATGGTATTTAACGGACATGGTTAAAACATTAGGTAATCTGAATCACTGAATATGGTTCCCTCTAAGCCAAGTGTAAAAATAATTAAGAGCTCGCTTAAATTCGCTGTTGCTCTACCGCAAGAAATTAAAGAATCTTCAAAATAATTTTAAATAAAATTATAAAAAATTTGTCTTCGCAAGTTATATCCTCACTATTTTACCATTTTGCTTGAATCCAATTTTATTTTACAATTGTATTTTAGGAATTTTCTCTGTTTAGACCATTGTATTACTATATTTGTAAACATGTTCTGAACAATTCATTTTTATTTCCCTCCTTTGTTTCACTTCTTTTACAACATTGCAAATATTGTCTGTCTTTGTATTATGATTTTAAAGTTTTATTGTAAGTATTTGTTGATGTCTTTCATGAATGTTTTTAATCTATTGCTAACAAAAACAGGACCATTAAACAGGTGCAATACCTGATTTTTCTCCTGTCTAAATATTTTTTGAAGAAAATAAAATTTATAATACACCTTTTAATTCGTGAGGTGGTTTCCCAATTAATCGTACGATCAAAACTGTACTGGGTATGATCAACTATCGTTCGTGTTCCCACCTTATCATCCATTCATAGAAGTACTGATGAAGATATCAATCTGTGGCGACAATAGAATTGATCCAAGACCTGGTTATATTCGACTTTTAAATAATAGAAAGTTTTGAAAAGTTTGTTAGGCTAGAAATGTACGTTGTATGATGTGTATGTTTATTGAAAAATGGTTGTAGTTTTCTAAATTACATTGTACACGTTGCGATGAGAAAACTGTTATTTGATCGTTAGTTGACGTGTACATAAAGAAAAAATATAAACAGAATAAAATTTGTTAGTATATGATTGATATCTTCATCAGTACTTCTATGAATGGATGATTAGGTGGGAACACGAACGCTAGTTGATCATACCCAGTACCGTTTTGATCGTACGATTAATCGGGAAACCACCTCACAAGTAAAGGATATATTAATTAGATGATTGTCATTTGCAGGTAATATACAAATGTTAAACCTTTGTTATCAATATAAAAAAACAATATCGACATCGACAAAGTTATTTTGTACTTTTTTTTCTAAAAATGTATGAAATGTCTTTTATAAAACTGTTTTCTGTATTATTACGATTATGATTATCATACTTTCAAATTTCGAAATCTTGAAATTGAAAAATGTTATGTGAAGAAACGGTAGTCTATCCCATTTACATGAAACCAAAATCACTTTCAATTAGCTGGCTCTATATACTGTATCATAGATTTCATTGCAATAAAAAAAATTCTTCATTACCAAGTTTCAGATATGCATCGTTGAAAAAATAGAAAATGAACAGAGAATTTGAACAACAATGATAAAGTAAGTCTCTGGCGGGATTCGAACCTGCGAGAAGTAACAGGTTCGAATCCCGCCAGAGACATTTTTTTCATACAACTAAACAATATGGAACTTTCGCCAATGAGCTATGCTCGACGCGATTATGAGATCATCATGTTCCGTATATGAGCACTGTTTCTATAATTTGACAGTATGATTTATATATAATTTACACAGTACACTTGATTTACATAATACATAATATTATTTTTAAAACCGTTGCATATTAAAGTTGGAATTTATTCTGACTAGTTAGGCCTCCTTGATTGGATAGCGACTCTTTAACATTCTCGGCGTGGTACGGCGGAACAGCACTAGTCCTCAGTTGTACACATGCGCAACAGAGATCAAATTGATACGCCCTCATCTTACAGTATTTTTATTCACGTGGCGGGATCTCCAAAGAGATACTTTTATATATATAAACACAGTAGGCAAAGAACATTAATTCTAAACCGCCCGGTGATATACTGAAATTTAATTAATTAATCTGAAACGATAATGATGAGGAAATCTGTGAGAATGAGAAAAAGTCGCCCCAACCGAGACTCGAACTCGGACCGCCTGCTTGATATGCAGTTGCCCTAACCATTAGACCACTGGGGCTTTCATGGTATTGTTCAAACTCGATTGGATAGCGACTATTTAACATTCTCGGCGTGGTACGGCGGAACAGCACTAGTCCTCAGTTGTACACACGCGCAACAGAGATCAAATTGATACGCCCTCATCTTACAGTATTTTTATTCACGTGACGGGATCTCCGAAGAGATACTTTTATATATATAAACACAGTAGGCAAAGAACATTAATTCTAAACCGCCCGGTGATATACTGAAATGTAATTAATTAATTTGAAACGATAAAGATGAGGAAATCTGTGAGAATGAGAAAAAGTTGCCCCAACCGAGACTCGAACTCGGACCGTCTGCTTGATATGCAGTTGCCCTAACCATTAGACCACTGGGGCTTTCATGGTATTGTTCAAACTCGATTGTATAGCGACTCTTTAACATTCTCGGCGTGGTACGGTGGAACAGCACTGGTCCTCAGTTGTACATACGCGCAACAGATATATATATATATATATTGTGGGAAATAGTATATAGTGAAACCCCGATAGCCGTGTTGTTTAGTTAGCTAACTAACTGTGAGCTATATGTGTCCCGTTAGGACCCTGAGATACTTCTGCCCATGTTGCAAGCCGTCTAAAACGTCTTCCTTCATAGGCAGAAAACGACCCACTGTGTCGCGGAAGTTAATTTCAAAATATGTTTAAACTAAATAATGTATTTATTATACCAATTAGGATGGTATTTATCCACATTTACACACATTTTGTATTATATTTACAACACAATATTACACTTTTTGTAGTAGAATTCATCGGACTGTTATATACAATTTACCAAGCATTTGTTATTTATGTTACCACTTTTCATATATTATATTAGAGGATTTTATGTTATTATAAATACCCATTGTTATCAAAACTAAAAAATTAAACGTATCCATCGAATAAGCATCTCCCTCAAATGAAGTCGACCTTCCAATCTCCGCCCTATAAGGGCCCTACCAAACAATACCTTAAAATGGTATTAATCATCTAGACCTTCAGTGAAACAGAGTCGGTTTAGTTTTACGAATACCAAGCATTTCAATCATGGTAACCGACCGAAAAATTCCAAGCCAGAACGCCCTTCTAAAACATTTTTACCCGAATCATTATCATTCCGAGAACCATCGTCTACATCTCTAGTATATGTAATGCCAGTAATTCTGCCAGACATATTCAACGATTGGCCTACATGGAGGTCGACATTATTAGTAACAGGCTTCTTTCTTTGGTGCATTTAATATTTTTATTCCTGTTGATATAGAAGATTTGCTGGAATAAAAATATTGAATATGAACTGTACAATTCATCTATCCGTAAGAAAAGCCTTTTAAATATAAACAATCCTCACTTTGTTGACCTACTATCCGAATTCAAAATTTGTATTGTGTTCTTTCATGGCGTTTTTAATTATTATTTTTTACTTAATTAAATTCAATATTTTAGTTTATTCAATATTGTCATTCCTGTTGTTATATAAATTTCGGATTAGCTCTGTTGGTAAACAACTATTGAAAATAAACAGTTCATCAATCATACCGGTAAACGGACGTAATTCAAAACAATCATCACTTTTTTTACCTACGAAAACATCCGAATTCGAAATTGGAAAGTTACCAAATTTAATACATTGGTCTTGAATCACGGCGTTTAAGTAAAATAGAAAAACGAAACCATCATACGTCATAACTATATGATGCCATTCATTATTAGTTTTCACTACACAGATACAAGTTATTTCATTTGTAAATTTACCCATAATCTTCATAAAACCTGTACTTTGAACTGAAATTTTTATTTGCAACCGACCTTCGTCACCACACCCATTGTTTATTATAGCTTGAATATCATCACCACCATTGCGCTGAAACCAAACACTGACTGAAAAGTCAGGTCCAAGTTCAACATTTTCCATTGGAATCATCATTCTCTGGTTTCCCGTGAACACAATTCCAAGGCCGAGAAGTCCATTTCGATACTCAATTCCAGAACCGCTAATATTACCGTAGAATTGTCTGTCAATGCCACTGGTCCATGTATCACCTTCAAATGCGAAATGAACCAAAATATCATGAGATGTGCTATTGCATATTCGATATGGTGTAGTAACTTTACCAACTTCCGTGTTTCCAATGCTATTAGACTGTACATTTATAGTAGAAGGTGAATTTATAGTGGGTGAAGAATTTATATTTGATGGTGAATTGATAGTTGATAGTGAATCTGTAGTAGATGGCAAATTCATAGTTGATGGTGAACTTATAGTAGATGTTGAAATTTTAGTTGAAGATGGATGTATAGCATATTGTGAATGTTGAGTATATTTTGAATTTACAGTTGAATGTTCATTTATATTGTATATAACACTTTCATCTGGTGTTATTATTTTATTACTCACGTCAAGCATTATAGATACATTTTTAACTGTGGTAATATTGTTAATAGAATGCGTTCTTATAAATGTAAAACATTTATTTTCAACTAGCTTGACACACCGATATCCTTCCAATGTTCTCACCGGTGTTTGATTGACTGAACACGAGTTAGCGTGTGCTAAGGTAACGCAAATGACGAGTAACTCCTGCAAGACAATTAAATAAGCAAATAAACGGAAGTGATAGTTGCAATATCCATTAAAAAATAATAGAACATAAAATGTTAGGGCCTGTTCTCAGTTATGTTTCTTCAAGAAAGTGCTACTGTAATTTTGTTGTTTATAATAATCGGTAAGGTTCACCAAACTTCTCCAAATAAGTGGTTATGTAGGTGACAGAATACATGAAAGTATGCATGACCACTTATGATATATCTGAATGACTTATGGCACTACAATACAATTATATAAAAATAATATATTTATCATCTGCATACTATACAGTAAGTAAAAACCCTCATAAGTGCACTCCTACTGTATCTATGGAAAACCTTTTTGGTAATAATCACATTGTATCTAATTAATTTCATATTTGTCTTATATTTATGGTAACATATGTAATATCATATTCCACTTAGGCCTACTAAATTAGTGTTTGCGAGATTTTCAGTTGATTAGATGACCAGAATTCTTAGTTGACCTGCAGCAGATAGTTTAAGCATTGTACATTATTTACATTTCATTGAATCTTTAAACATTTTTCTGTTCAGAAACACGTGGGTTGTGTGTAAAAATTATATTCTTCGAAAAACTTTCCGGGTTTCCACTTACAGAAGGTAAATTGTCATTTGTAAAAGTTTCCACTTACATGATGCATGCTTACAAATATTTTAGGATACTATTATATTACGTGTTCGAAAAAGTTTAGAATGTTTAAAATATTAATATTTTTTATTGAATGAATAATGTTCAAAAGAACCAAAAAAATGTACAGAGACTAGTACCAAATAGGATTTCCATGGATGAGTGTCTTTTATGGAAAGTTTTCTGCACAGGAGAAACAGCAGAAAGGTTCAACTGTATCTATAGTGTATAATTTTAATAATGCACATGTACTTACCCACATTAGTAGAATATGAATTAGTAGACATTTTCGACCACTTCCGCTGCTCATTTTGTACAAAATTCTACTATTAGGAAAAAATTGAAATTTCTTCCCTGCTACTATCTTCAAACTGCATCAACTCCGTTTCTTTTGTGGTCTGCAAGCTAAGTGAATCTGTTTCTTGAATTTGGTACCCTTATTAAATTGTACAATATTCTGTCCATTACTGTAATACTGTGTACTCTAATTAAACATCAAATTTCTCCAATCTAAAATATAACTTTTTTAAACGTTGTATCAAATACCAAATTTGTAGTCCTATAATTTAATATGTTTTGTTATTAATTTGATATTCTACAATTAATATTTTCTGCCTTAAAATCTTCCTCAAAAATATATTTCACTCATGATGACGTGTTCCGATATATATAGAAATCGATTTGTCAATAGTGTACTTGTAATGATTACATTAAAGTTATTTATAGTAATGTACGGGTTCTATTACAAATAATGAAAATAACAATAGCGAAATATTGTTTGAAATATTAATACTTTTAATTCTTACTGTTCAACTAAAGCACAAATATATTAGATGCTTGTCATTTTTAGGTACTATAATATACAAATAATAAATTATGGATGCAATAGTACAAATAATGTTATGGAGTTACCGAATAAAATTTGTTTTATTAATCTACTTTAGCGAGGAATGGGCCATGTTGATTTTTGAAAGCAATGTAACAATTATAATTATATAACACCTAAACAAATTTATGTAAATGGATTGGACGATTGTAGGTCACATGACGGGCAATAGCCCTCACTGTTTTACAATCGTTAAGTAGTACTTTTCTAACTTTTTTCCGTGCACATCATAGTCATTACACGTCATAAAATCAGTATATCTAATTATATGATTGAAACACAAAGAAAATTAGTATAAGTAATAAAAGCCCAGTCCTATCGATTACTGTTTATTCTTTCTTTTACGTATTGACTTTAGTTGACTATTTTGATTCTCCTGTTGGTAATTGAGAAAACAACATTGATAAGCAATACAGTAAAACGAATACGCTTTGACAAAACGTGTTCATTTTATACTGTATTGCTTATCAATTTTTGCAATTACCAACTGGAGAATCAAATAGTCAACTTTATTGACAGGTACTTTAAGTATATGAGTAAAAATAAATAATATTTATTTCTTATTCTTATTATAATAGTTGAAACAATTCAAAAACTTCATAACGATCAATAGTGATAACAACATTAGTAAGACACCAAAAGTAATATACAATTTCTAAAAAACTACCTACCTAATGTAACATACCACCGTGCTTAACTTTATACTAATTGACCTCTTCTTCAATTAACCTTTGAAATAAACTCCCAAGTTCCTAATATTTTACTTAAAACAATTTGAGAGTATTTTTTACATTATTAATACTATTGCTTTTACGAATTTTGATTTTTGACAGACTATAATACTGTACTATAATAATTATTATAATTAAAACGATTGTTATTGAATTCGGAGATACAGCATACATTGATACGAGTCATTGAAAGTCGACAATTTGATACATGTAGGCCTAAATTGTTGGTAAGATGCTTCTTTCTTTTGTTTATTCAATGTTTTAATTCCTGTTGTTATAAAATATATGGATTAGCTCTGTTGGCATACAACTATTGAATATCAACAATTCATCTATCATACCAGAAAATCCATTTAGAGAGAAACAGTCATCACTTTCTTGACCTACAAAAATATCCGAATTTAATATTGGAAATTTACCAAATGTAACGCATTCTTCTTGAATTACAGCGTCTAAGTAAAATAGAAACACAAAGCCATCATACGTCATAACTACATGATGCCATTCATTATTAGCTTCCACTTTACAGACACAATTTACATCATTAGTAAATGTACCAATAACGTACATCGGTCCTGGATTTGAAAAAAATGCTTTTATTTGCCAATGATCATTACCACACCCATTGTTTATTATAGCTTGAACATCGCCACCACCATTTCGTCGAAAGAAAACACTGACTGAAAATTCAGGTCCAAGTTCAAATGTTTTCATTGGAATCGTCATTCTCTGGTTTCCTGTAAACACAATTCCAAGGTCGAGAATTCCATTTTGATATTCAATTCCAGAACCGCTAATATTACCGTAGATTTGTCTACCAATGCCATTGTTGGTCCATGTATCACCTTCAAATACGAATTGAACCAAAATATCATGAGATGTGCTATCACATGTTCTATATGATTTAGTAACTTTACCAACTTCCGTGTTAGACTGTACATTTATAGTAGAAGGTGAATTTAAAGTTGGTAGTGAATTTGTAGTAGATGGTGCATTTGTAGTTTGTGGTGAATTTGTAGTAGATGGTGGATTTGTAGTTGGTTCTAAATTTGTAGTTGGTGGTGAATTTGTAGTTGTTTGTGAATTTATAGTTGGTAGTGAATTTGTAATTGGTGGTGAATTTGTAGTTTGTGGTGAATTTGTAGTAGATGGGGAATTTGTAGTTGGTGATAAATTTGTAGTTGGTAGTGAATTTATAGTAGAAGGTGAATTTATAGTGGACGGAGAATTTATATCTGATGGTGAATTTATAGTTGGTGCTGAATTTGTAGTAGATGGCAAATTCATAGTTGATGTTGAATTTATAGTAGATGGTGAATTTTTAGTTGATGATGGATGTATAGTAGATTGTGAATGTTGGGTATATTTTGAATGTACAGTTAAAAGTTCGTTTATATTGTATATAACACTTTCTTCTGGTATTATTATTTTATTACTCACGTCAAGCATTAGAGATACATTTTTAACTGTGGTAATATTGTTAATAGAATGCGTTCTTATAAATTTAAAACATTTCTTTTCAACTAGCTTGACACACCGATATCCTTCCAATGTTCTCACTGGTGTTTGATTGACTGAACACAAGTTAGCGTGTGCTAAGGTAACGCAAATGACGAGTAATTCCTGCAAGACAATTCAATAAGCAAATAAACGGAAGTGATAGTTGCAATATCCATTAAAAATAGTAGAACATAAAATGTTAGGGCCTGTTCTCAGTTATGTTTCTTCAAAAAAGTGTTACTGTAATTTCGTTATTTATAATAATCGGTAAGGTTCACCAAACTTCTCCAAATAAGTGGTTATGTAGGTGACAGAATACATGAAAGTATGCATGACCACTTATGATATATCTGAATGACTTATGACACTACTATACGATTATATAAAAATAATATATTTATCATCTGCAAACTATACAGTAAGTAAAAACCCTCATAAGTGCACTCCTACTGTATCTATGGAAAACCTTTTTGGTAATAGTCACATTGTATCTAATTAATTTCATATTTGTCTTATATTTATGGTATCATATGTAATATCATATTCCACTTAGGCCTACTAAATTAGTGTTTGCGAGAATTTCAGTTGATTAGATAACCAGAATTCTTAGTTGACCTGCAGAAGATAGTTTAAGCATTGTACATTATTTACATTTCATTGAATCTTTAAACATTTTTCTGTTCAGAAACACGTGGGTTGTGTGTAAAAATTATATTCTTCGAAAAACTTTCCGGGTTTCCACTTACAGAAGGTAAATTGTCATTTGTAAAAGTTTCCACTTACATGATGCATGCTTACAAATATTTTAGGATACTATTATATTACGTGTTCGAAAAAGTTTAGAATGTTTAAATTATTAATTTTTTTTTTTTGAATGAATAATGTTCAAAAGAACCAAAAAAATGTACAGAGAGTAGTACCAAATAGGATTTCCATGGATGAGTGTCCTTTATGAAAAGTTTTCTGCACAGGAGAAACAGCAGTAAGGTTCAACTGTATCTATAGTGTATATTTTTAATAATGCACATGTACTTACCCAAATTAGTAGAATATGAATTAGTAGACATTTTCGACCACTTCCGCTGCTCATTTTGTACAAAATTCTACTATTAGGGAAAAATTGAAATTTCTTCCCTGCTACTATCTTCAAACTGCATCAACTCCATTTCTTTTGTGGTCTGCAAGCTAAGTGAATCTGTTTCTTGAATTTGGTACCCTTATTAAATTGTACAATATTCTGTCCATTACTGTAATACTG
Source organism: Antedon mediterranea (assembly GCF_964355755.1). Classification (NCBI taxonomy): domain Eukaryota; kingdom Metazoa; phylum Echinodermata; class Crinoidea; order Comatulida; family Antedonidae; genus Antedon; species Antedon mediterranea. The sequence goes on along the minus strand of NC_092670.1, from coordinate 32,752,513 downwards.
TGTACTCTAATTAAACATCAAATTTCTCCAATCTAAAATATAACTTTTTTAAACGTTGTATCAAATACCGAATTTGTAGTCCTATAATTTAATATGTTTTGTTATTAATTTGATATTCTACAATTAATATTTTCTGCCTTAAAATCTTCCTCAAAAATATATTTCACTCATGATGACGTGTTCCGATATATATAGAAATCGATTTGTCAATAGTGTACTTGTAATGATTACATTAAAGTTATTTATAGTAATGTACGTGTTCTATTACAAATAATGAAAATAACAATAGCGAAATATTGTTTGAAATATTAATACTTTTAATTCTTACAGTTCAACTAAAGCACAAATAAATTAGATGCTTGTCATTTTTAGGTACTATAATATACAAATAATAAATTATGGATGCAATAGTACAAATAATGTTATGGAGTTACCGAATAAAATTTGTTTTATTAATCTACTTTAGCAAATAATGGGCCATGTTGATTTTTGAAAGCGATGTAACAATTATAATTATATAACGTCTAAACAAATTCATGTAAATGGATTGGACGATTGTAGGTCACATGACGGGCAATAGCACGCACTATTTTACAATCGTTAAGTAGTACTTTTCTAACTTTTTTCCGTGCACATCATAGTCATTATACGTCATAAAATCAGTATATCTAATTATATGATTGAAACACAAAGAAAATGTGTATAAGTAATAAAAGCCCAGTCCTATCGATTACTGTTTATTTTTTCTTTTACGTATTGACTTTAGTTGACTATTTTGATTCTCCAGTTGGTAATTGAGAAAACAACATTGATAAGCAATACAGTAAAACGAATACGCTTTGACAAAACGTGTTCATTTTATACTGTATTGCTTATCAATTTTTGCAATTACCAACTGGAGAATCAAAAGAGTCAACTTTATTGACAGGTACTTTAAGTATATGAGTAAAAATAAATAATATTTATTTCTTATTCTTATTATAATAGTTGAAACAATTTAAAAACTTCATAACGATCAACAGTGATAACAACATCAGTAAGACACCAAAAGTAATATACAATTTCTAGAAAACTACCTACCTAATGTAACATACCACCGTGCTTAACTTTATACTAATTGACCTCTTCTTCAATTAACATTTGAAATAAACTCCAAGTTCCTAATAATTTACTTAAAACAATTTGAGAGTATTTTTTACATTATTAATACTATTCCTTTTACGAGTACTGATTACAGACTATAATACTGTACTATAATAATTATTATAATTAAAACGATTGTTATTGAATTCGGAGATACAGCATACATTGATACCAGTCATTGAAAGTCGACAAATTGATACATGTAGGCCTAAATTGTTGGTAAGATGCTTCTTTCTTTTATTTATTCAATGTTTTAATTCCTGTTGTTATAAAATATATGGATTAGCTCTGTTGGCATACAACTATTGAATATCAACAATTCATCTATCATACCAGAAAATCCATTTAGAGGGAAACAGTCATCACTTTCTTGACCTACAAAAATATCCGAATTTAATATAGGAAAGTTACCAAATGTAACGCATTCTTCTTGAATTACAGCGTCTAAGTAAAATAGAAACACAAAGCCATCATACGTCATAACTACATGATGCCATTCATTATTAGCTTCCACTTTACAGATACAATTTACATCATTAGTAAATGTACCAATAACGTACATCGGTCCTGGATTTGAAAAAAAAATGCTTTTATTTGCCAATGATCATTACCACACCCATTGTTTATTATAGCTTGAACATCGCCACCACCATTTCGTCGAAAGAAAACACTGACTGAAAATTCAGGTCCAAGTTCAAATGTTTGCATTGGAATCGTCATTCTCTGGTTTCATGTAAACACAATTCCAAGGTCGAGAATTCCATTTTGATATTCAATTCAAGAACCGCTAATATTACCGTAGATTTGTCTACCAATGCCATTGTTGGTCCATGTATCACCTTCAAATACAAAATGAACCAAAATATCATGAGATGTGCTATCACATGTTCTATATGATGTAGTAACTTTACCAACTTCCGTGTTAGACTGTAAATTTATAGTAGAATGTGAATTTATAGTTAGTAGTGAATTTGTAGTAGATGGTGCATTTGTAGTTTGTGGTGAATTTGAAGTAGATGGTGAATTTGTAGTTGGTGGTAAATTTGTAGTAGGTGGTGAATTTGTAGTTGTTTGTGAATTTATAGTTGGTAGTGAATTTGTAATTGGTGGTGAATTTGTAGTTTGTGGTGAATTTGTAGTAGATGGTGAATTTGTAGTTGGTGGTGAATTTGTAGTTGGTAGTGAATTTATAGTAGAAGGTGAATTTATTGTGGACGAAGAATTTATATTTGATGGTGAATTGATAGTTGATAGTGAATCTGTAGTAGATGGCAAATTCATAGTTGATGGTGAACTTATAGTAGATGTTGAAATTTTAGTTGAAGATGGATGTATAGCATATTGTGAATGTTGAGTATATTTTGAATTTACAGTTGAATGTTCATTTATATTGTATATAACACTTTCTTCTGGTGTTATTTTTTTATTACTCACGTCAAGCATTAGAGATACATTTTTAACTGTGGTAATATTGTTAATAGAATGCGTTCTTATAAATGTAAAACATTTATTTTCAACCAGCTTGACACACCGATATCCTTCCAATGTTCTCACTGGTGTTTGATTGACTGAACACAAGTTAGCGTGTGCTAAGGTAACGCAAATGACGAGTAATTCCTGCAAGAGAATTCAATAAGCAAATAAACGGAAGTGATAGTTGCAATATCCATTAAAAATAGTAGAACATAAAATGTTAGGGCCTGTTCTCAGTTATGTTTCTTCAAAAAAGTGTTACTGTAATTTTGTTATTTATAATAATCGGTAAGGTTCACCAAACTTCTCCAAATAAGTGGTTATGTAGGTGACAGAATACATGAAAGTATGCATGACCACTTATGATATATCTGAATGACTTATGACACTACTATACGATTATATAAAAATAATATATTTATCATCTGCAAACTATACAGTAAGTAAAAACCCTCATAAGTGCTCCTACTGTATCTATGGAAAACCTTTTTGGTAATAGTCACATTGTATCTAATTAATTTCATATTTGTTTTATATTTATGGTATCATATGTAATATCATATTCCACTTAGGCCTACTAAATTAGTGTTTGCGAGATTTTCAGTTGATTAGATGACCAGAAATCTTAGTTGACCTGCAGAAGATAGTTTAAGCATTGTACATTATTTACATTTCATTGAATCTTTAAACATTTTTCTGTTCAGAAACACGTGGGTTGTGTGTAAAAATTATATTCTTCGAAAAACTTTCCGGGTTTCCACTTACAGAAGGTAAATTGTCATTTGTAAAAGTTTCCACTTACATGATGCATGCTTACAAATATTTTAGGATACTATTATATTACGTGTTCGAAAAAGTTTAGAATGTTTAAAATATTAATATTTTTTTATTGAATGAATAATGTTCAAACGAACCAAAAAATGTACAGAGAGTAGTACCAAATAGGATTTCCATGGTGGATGAGTATCCTTTTTGGAAAGTTTTCTGCACAGGAGAAACAGCAGAAAGGTTCAACTGTATCTATAGTGTATATTTTTAATAATGCACATGTACTTACCCACATTAATAGAATATGAATTAGTAGACATTTTCGACCACTTCCGCTGCTCATTTAGTACAAAATTCTACTATTAGGGAAAAATTGAAATTTCTTCCCTGCTACTATCTTCAAACTGCATCAACTCCGTTTCTTTTGTGGCCTGCAAGCTAAGTGAATCTGTTTCTTGAATTTGGTACCCTTATTAAATTGTACAATATTCTGTCCATTACTGTAATACTGTGTACTCTAATTAAACATCAAATTTCTCCAATCTAAAATATAACTTTTTTAAACGTTGTATCAAATACCAAATTTGTAGTCCTATAATTTAATATGTTTTGTTATTAATTTTATATTCTACAATTAATATTTTCTGCCATAAAATCTTCCTCAAAAATATATTTCACTCATGATGACGTGTTCCGATATATATAGTAATCGATTTGTCAATAGTGTACTTGTAATGATTACATTAAAGTTATTTATAGTAATGTACGGGTTCTATTACAAATAATGAAAATAATAATAGCGAAATATTGTTTGAAATATTAATACTTTTAATTCTTACTGTTGAACTAAAGCACAAATAAATTAGATGCTTGTCGTTTTTAGGTACTATAATATACAAATAATAAATTATGGATGCAATACAGTAGTACAAATAATGTTATGGAGTTACCGAATAAAATTTGTTTTATTAATTTTATATACATCTACTTTAGCGAGGAATGGGCCATGTTGATTTTTGAAAGCGATGTAACAATTATAATTATATAACACCTAAACAAATTTATGTAAATGCATTGGACGATTGTAGGTCACATGACGGGCAATAGCACGCACTATTTTAAAATCGTAAAGTAGTACTTTTCTCACTTTTTTCCGTGCACATCATAGTCCTTATACGTCATAAAATCAGTATATCTAATTATATGATTGAAACACAAAGAAAATTGGTATAAGTAAAAAAAGCCCAGTCCTATCGATTACTGTTTTTTTTTTCTTTTACTTATTGACTTTAGTTGACTATTTTGATTTTCCAGTTGGTAATTGAGAATACAACATTGATAAGCAATACAGTAAAACGAATACGCTTTGACAAAACGTGTTCATTTTATACTGTATTGCTTATCAATTTTTGCAATTACCAACTGGAAAATCAAAATAGTCAACTTTATTGACAGGTACTTTAAGTATATGAGTAAAAATAAATAATATTTATTTCTTATTCTTATTATAATAGTTGAAACAATTCAAAAACTTCATAACGATCAATAGTGATAACAACATCAGTAAGACACCAAAAGTAATACACAATTTCTAGAAAACTACCTACCTAATGTAACATACCACCGTGCTTAACTTTATACTAATTGACCTCTTCTTCAATTAACCTTTGAAATAAACTCCCAAGTTCCTAATATTTTACTTAAAACAATTTGAGAGTATTTTTTACATTATTAATACTATTGCTTTTACGAGCTTTGATTTTTGACAAACTATAATACTGTACTATAATAATTATTATAATTAAAATGATTGTTATTGAATTCGGAGATACAAGTGGCATATACAGCATACAATGATACCAGTCATTGAAATTCGAACATTTGAAAGGTAGTCCTAAATTATTCTTATTTCTTTGTTTATTCAATATTTGTATTCCTGTTGTTATATAAAATATGGATTAGCTCTGTGGACACACAACTATTGAATATCAACAATTCATCTATCATACCAGAAAATCCATTAGAGAAACAGTCATCACTTTCTTGACCTACAAAAATATCCGAATTTAATATTGGAAATTTACCAAATGTAACGCATTCTTCTTGAATTACAGCGTCTAAGTAAAATAGAAACACAAAGCCATCATACGTCATAACTACATGATGCCATTCATTATTAGCTTCCATTTCACAGAGACATGTTACATTATTAGTAAATTTAACAAAAACGTACATCGGTCTTGGACTTGAAATTGCTTTTATGTGCCAACGATCATTACCACACCCATTGTTTATTATAGTGTGAACACTACCGCTATTTCGTCGAAAGAACACACTGACTGAAAATTCAGGTCCAAGTTCAAATGTTTGCATTGGAATCGTCATTCTCTGGTTACCTGTAAACACAATTCCAAGGCCGAGAAGTCCATTTTGATATTCAATTCCAGAACCGCTAATATTACCGTAGATTTTTCTACCAATGCCATTGTTGGTCCATGTATCACCTTCAAATGCGAAATGAACCAAAATAGCATAAGATGTGCTATCACATGTTCGATATGATGTAGTAACTTTACCAACTTCCGTGTTTCCAATGCTATTAGACTGTACATTTATAGTAGAAGATGAATTTGTAGTTGGTTGTGAATTTGTAGTAGATGGTGCATTTGTAGTAGATGGTGAATTTATAGTTGGTGGTGCATTTGTAGTTGGTGGTGAATTTATAGTTGGTGGTGAATTTGTAGTTGGCGGTGAATTTGTAGTTGGTTGTGCATTTGTAGTTGGTTGTGAATTTATAATTGGTAATGAATTTGTAGTTGGTAGTGAATTTGTAGTTGGTTGTGAATTTGTAGTTGGTGGTGAATTTGTAGTTGGTGGTGAATTTGTAGTTGGTTGTGAATTTGTAGTTGGTGGTGAATTTGTAGTTGGTAGTGAATTTGTAGTTGGTAGTGAATTTGTAGTAGATGGTGAATTTATAGTTGGTAGTGAATTTGTAGTTGATGGTGAATTTATAGTTGATGGTGAATTTGTAGTTGATGGTGAATTTATAGTTGGTAGTGAATTTATAGTTGATGGTGAATTTGTAGTTGATGGTGAATTTGTAGTTGATGGTGAATTTGTAGTTGGTAGTGAATTTGTAGTTGGGGGTGCATTTGTAGTTGGTGGTGAATTTGTAGTTGGTAGTGAATTTGTAGTAGATGGTGAATTTGTAGTAGATGGTGAATATTTAGTAGATGGTGAATTTATAGTTGGTGGTGAATTTGTAGTTGGTGGTGAATTTATAGTTGGTAGTGAATTTGTAGTTGGTAGTGAATTTGTAGTTGGTTGTGAATTTGTATTTTGTTGTGAATTTGTAGTTGGTAGTGAATTTATAGTTGGTAGTGAATTTTTAGTTGAAGGTGAATTTGTAAAAGATGTTGAATTATTCACGGTATGAACAGATACTGCTTCATAAACTGTATGTTGTTTTGACGGTGTAAAACATTTATGTTCAACAAGTTTAACACATCGATATCCTTCCGAAGTTCTCACCAGTGTGTGATCGACTGAACATGAGTTAGCGTATGTTAAGAAAACGCAAGTAACAAGTAGTTCCTGCAAGAAAAGATATCAAAAAACAAATAAAAAAAACCTAATTTTAATAACTGCGACTGGCAAATCCTGAGTAGAAAATTATTTGTTTATTTTTTTAATCGATAATTACAATATGTATTAATTTAAAGAAATGGTACGGGAAATGGAAACAAGAGATTAAGATTCTAGGACCTTTACTCTCAGTTGTTTGTCAAGCTTTGTTGCTTTCACAAACTGTAATATATGAGAATGTATTGTAATTTGATGAAACCTCTCCACCCTCTTACCTGCAAGTAGATTTTAATCATTTAATCTACAGTGATATTCACATAAGCAGGCGCCGTTCAATTCTGTGTAATATAAATATGATTTTCGGAAACAAAACAAGTGTGAATGAAGCTTAAGATATTAGTTATTTAGGTGATCAATTGTTTACGACCACTTCATAAACTTGTCTGAATAACTAATGACAGCTCTTCGTATTGTTAAACATTAGGTCCATGCCATTTATATTAAACAAATTTCCGAGTATCACTTCTAATTGGCTGGCTTAATCATATTCCATTGTAAGAAGTAGTTTCTTTATTACCAAGATTCAGATTTGATAACAAGAAATCGATCAATGATATTGTTTGTGATAATAGGAGCATAGTCCTACCGCTGACATATTTTTTGTTGTCTTTGTTTCTGTTTTCTTTAGTCAAATTCATTTCAATATTATTGTAATATACCAATGTTGACGTTTGACTTATAGTATAAGTATAAGAATAAGTTTGTTATCTTTTTATGACTAGAAAATTAGCTTAAATTTCTTGTATTTAAAAATTTCAAACATAACCGAATACGCCGAATTTTTATTTTTTTTTTTCTTGTTTTCAACTTGGCAAAAAATATTACATACATTAAAAATAATTCTTTAAAAACAGTTTTAATTAAATTAAACATTAATTAATTCAAATTAATTAAACATATTCATTGATGATCTTTTTGATGTAAGTTATTAACTTCAATTCTAAATAAGGACACATTGAATATTCTCAATTCGTCTATTTGTCCATGAAACTGCTGGCGTTCGGTACACTGAACCGAGCACTGTCCGACGTAGATGTTCGTTTGAGAAATTGGACAACTCCCTATACAGCAATCCACGCATGTTTCTGGTACCTCTCCATTTACGTAAAATAAAAACGTTTTACCATCATACGTCATTACTACGTGGTGCCATTAAGCGAAGTATTCGACACGACTTTCACATATTTTGGAGTGAAATATTTCCCCAGAAATTGTGTGGTATATCTGTCCGTTGTCGTGTTTCGTTGATGTGAAAATACGCCATCGTGATTGCTAAAGACAGTTTGCTCCACCGTTTGCTCAATGCTGATACCATTATATCCACCAAGTGCATGAAACCAAAAGCTAATAGTAAATTGTGTCCTAGTTTAATTTGCATTCCAGGACGATAACTGTACATTTCGATACATTTCTTTTGCGTCATTGGTAACTCATTTTACATTTCTTTTGCGTCGTTGGTAACTCATTTTACATTTCTTTTGCGTCGCTGGTAAATCATTTTACATTTCTTTTGCGTCGTTGGTAACTCATTTTACATTTCTTTTGCGTCGTTGGTAACTCATTTTACATTTCTTTTGCGTCGTTGGTAACTCATTTTACATTTCTTTTGCGTCGTTGGTAACTCATTTTACATTTCTTTTGCGTCGTTGGTAAATCATTTTACATTTCTTTTGCGTCGTTGGTAACTCATTTTACATTTCTTTTGCGTCGTTGGTAACTCATTTTACATTTCTTTTGCGTCGTTGGTAACTCATTTTACATTTCTTTTGCGTCGTTGGTAACTCATTTTACATTTCTTTTGCGTCGTTGGTAAATCATTTTACATTTCTTTTGCGTCGTTGGTAACTCATTTTACATTTCTTTTGCGTCGTTGGTAACTCATTTTACATTTCTTTTGCGTCGCTGGTAACTCATTTTACATTTCTTTTGCGTCGTTGGTAACTCATTTTAAATTTCTTTTAAATTTCATATCCAATTCTTTCTCAAATAAATAGGTACTGCTAATTTATTTATGACCGGTTTCAACAATCATGTATATCTAATCTTGTCTTGTTCGGTTATCGAAGAAAGACCTACTGTTAAATGACAGCACTATTATAAAAAACAAAGCAAAAGCTTCAAAATTGGTTTATTGCCGTATTGATTCGTTTATAATGAGATTTAATATTAACCTTTATAAAATGACTAATAATAATTACAATAATTAAAAATAATAATAACTACTACAGTAGTAATGACTAAAATGTATGTGTTTAAATTTTAAATGTAAATAGGCCTATGTATAATTATGTTTGTATGATGTAGTATGTTTAAGCGGATATTAGCCCTTGATGGCATTTGCAGCAATAAAGAAATTGAATTTACTCATCGTTTATAATACAGTTTCATAGCATAAATGATGGCAAGGATCCTGCATAGAGAAGTTTACACTTCTGTTTTCGCAGGACCCTTTTACATAAAAAACATAAAACAATAAACACAACATAATAGATACAAAATAAATAAAAAAAACATTTCCTATATACATTTTAGAGTTGTTCATCATCAAAAAGCGATACTGTTTTTTTAACATGATTATTTATACATTTTGTCTTTGTCTTTTGTCTTTGAATTGAATTGAATAACAAATTATGTCATACAATTTCAAATCTCAAACAATTGTTGTATTGGTGTATTGATTTTAGACTCATCATTATCTAGTCTAGCACAAATTAAGTAAAACATAATATAAACCTATATTGGTTGTACGAGGTAGAGTCATACCAGGTGAATAAAATTCGGCTACATTCCGTAACATTTGTTTTATTGTGGCTTTCGTGAAATTATAGCACTAACAAATTATATAATATTTTTTTTCAAATCTCAAACCATTTTCGTATTGGTGTTTCGATTTCAGATATATTCATGTATAAAAATATAAACACAAATGAACTAACCATGTTATGAATATGATGAGGTTACATTCTGTAAGCGGTAGACCATTTGCATTAAACTTTAACGATAAAATATTCAACATAATTTAATAGAAATACAATTATACATATTGTTTAAAGTTATATCACAATAAAAGATACATTAATTACATTGTAATTATTATTATTTATTACATCGTATAAAAAAAACACTTAGACAAGCTATTTTCATGTACCCTTTTCAAACTAGAAACAAAAAGCAAAAGTGCTAGTATAGGCCTCCTAACTTATGACAATGGCCAATTTACCTTGCCAGCAGACATCTATATTTTCTTCTGTTGATTAAGCTCTATCTGCACTATCAAACGTTATGTGACAAAAAAATGTGATGTGCCCAATATGGACATGATGATGTCATATCACTGCCATATTTTAGCATATTACTACTATATTTGAGTACATCACATTTTGTCAAACTAGTTAAATAGTGTAGACAGAACTTTATGCTTGCACTTGTCCCTGTTTATGGAAAGAGATTCAAGAAATGGAAATAATATGACTACATTTTCAAAATTTTAAAATGTAAGAACATCCAGAATACTATAAACATTAAAATAAACTACATATGATGATATGATATATATAATACTGTAGTTCATAAAGCCAAAGAGATAGAGTGATATTGTTGTACTTTTATTTCATCTTTATTACATCTTTTTTGTTTGTTATGTAAGTAAATTGTACAGTAATTTTGTAAATGCAACGTTTTAGCCTTGCGGCTACTTGTTGTAAGTTTTATACCTGAATAAATAATTAAACACATAATATACAAATAAACTTTATTACTGACAGTTGCTTCTCAACGTTGGTATTAATTAATAACGTCACAGTGGTGTATCGTTACGTTTACTTAAATACTTTAATCGACTATGACAGTGACAGTTTTAACAAAGTATTAAATCGCAAATGTTTACTGTATTTAGTAATATATTATTTATAGGCATATAAAACATGAACACATATATCGTTACTGCGTGGATAAAGAATATATTTAAAAATTGTTCCTCTTTGTTATATACAAAACACAAATTAGGTTTGTTTAAATGAGTAAAAATCAAAAATTTAGACTCATTTTGTGACAAGTTTCTCTATCGGAAGTAATTCCCAGGGTAATAATTTTAGTTGACTACATAAATCATCGTGTCTATTTCGACAACGTATTAATTATAGTCCTGCGGTATGCACATTTAAATAAACGCTGAAAATACTGTGTATTCGAGAAACATCTGTGGGGACGACCATTTAGTTTTCAAAATGCAGCATATGTGATATTGGTCTTAGAAGCGCGTCATATGACACGTTGTTAAAAGTTCCAATTTTGTTGATAAACATAATTATTCCATTCTTACTCCTCTGTCTTTCATAGCTATGTATATAGTACACTTTCCCACAGTTCTGGTATGCCTCCATCTGGCTTTAAGGGCAAACACCTCATATGTTCCACAAACTTGCCAACATCTTATTTTCGATGTAAAACGTTACAACGGTCCATTACTTGTTGATCCGGATGGAATTAAGCGAGGTGTTGAACCATTCTATGTAGAATGCGAAGTTATAGATGGAAAGTTGACAGGTAATCTTAACTTTCTCTCACACATTGCTAAATCAGTTTACATACACCGGGGTTTTGTGGTGTGTGTAAACTCCGGAGTTTTGTGGTGTGTGTAAACTCCGGAGTTTTGTGGTGTGTGTAAACTGCAGGGTTTTGTGGTGTTTGTAAACTCCGGGGTTTTGTGGTGTGTGTAAACTCCGGGTTTTTGTGGCGTGTGTAAACTCCGGTGTTTTGTGGTGTGTGTAAACTCCGGGGTTTTGTGGTGTGTGTAAACTCCGCGGTTTTGTGGTGTGTGTAAACTCCGGCCTTGTGTGATGTGTGTAAACTCCGGAGTTTTGTGATGTGTGTATTGTGTGTTATTGTTGAATTTATTTTATGTCGTTAGTACTTATAACAACTGTTGGCGAGAAGAAACTTTATACCGTAACTACTAAACAAACAAAGATTGACATTAAAATTAAAAAATAAACAGGTATGGGTTATTATACCATATTTACTGTACGTGCGAAATGGTTTGTGAATAAGCCTACTGTCACCTCCTCTCATGCATCTCCAAATCAGATTTCTTGGTCTATGCATTTCGCTCGTTCTAGTTTGAACTAGATTTATTAATATACATATTATTAAGTGTAAATTTTATATGAATGAATAAATGAAATATACAATCATGTCAATTTAACTAACATACAATTATTATGAAATTTGATAAAATGTAATCTATACGTTATCTTTAATTAATAATTTGTACACACAACAGAAGATTGACGTTCAATAAAATTAATCACAGTATCCAAGGTTAATTACTGCGATTTATCTTGTTTTCTTTACATATTTATTTCTCATTGATTGACATTAAAATTAAAAAATAAACAGCTATGGGTTATTATACCATATTTACTGTACGTGCGAAATGGTTTGTGAATAGGCCTACTGTCATATATATATATATATATATATATATATATTTTTTTTTTTTTCCTTTTATAGCCTACTTTGTATATTTTGTTGTTCATTGTATGGACGCAACGCCGAAAGTAGACTGGCCCCAAGTCTGTCAATCAGTCGACGATTCAATTTTGTCTGAAAATACAAGCTCAAGTAGTATACGTATGAAATGCCACATGTGCCAAAATATTTATCTTTTTAATAAATTAAATCAAAACTCCGTCTGGAACCCAGACTACACCGAAAGGTGTGTGCCACTAAAGTAAATGCCAGCAGAATATTGTACTGAATTTTGGAAAGGTCGACTCGTGTCCACCTTATTTTTTACATTTGCCTAGCGTAAGACCCCAGTAGCTGCTCAACAGTATTGTTTTTTTGTTTTTTTCTAAATTGGTAACTTGATTGTTTTTGTTATACTGTGTATATTTTTTCTTTGTTATTATTATGAATAGTTGTCAATTTCACCATTGTTTACTTGAATGAAATAAAGACAACAATGTACAATAAACATCACATATTGTTTCTCAATTTGACAGAAGCACAATGAAAACAACGTTTACGCAGCGCATGCGCTCATAAAAATAAGAAGTCATATTTCATAAAACGTAATTGTCTCACGTTTAAATGCGGTTGAATGATTTTGAAAAATCATCTTCGTACTGTAGTGCGTAATCTCATCAGAATAATACATTGGTATTTCGAATTATCAATAATGAGAAAACAGCCATGATCAAAGGGAATCATACAATAAAACATGTCAAAATCATAATTCCGTGTCAATTGCGAACTCTATTTATATATTTACGACACGGTATAAGACAGAGAAGCAATCGAAGTAACGAACAAGCACGCACACCTACAAATCAATCAGCGTTTTGAGAGTTTTTGCGACTACGCCAAATTCAGGTATACGGAAATCGTTATAGTGCTAATTGTTTAGTAGTCATGGGCAGATTTTTTTAAACTAAAATAATATAACTTGTATTCCTAAACGCGGTTAAATAATTCTATTTTTCAAATAATAATATTTCATTTTTTTTATTTTTATATTCTATGAAATACACGTGAAGCTAAGTTTTTTGGGGGATTTTCTCTTATATTTGAACGAATAATTGAACTATTTAATGTCAATTTTAATTAAAATTATTCCATTTGATGAGAACATACAATTTTATTGCAAGTCTATCAATTTAACCAATTCTTCATCTTTGATTAAGAATATGCACAATAGGTCACAAATTCAACTATTGCCGTTCAATACAATACTCACAGTAACCATGGTCACCACTGCGTTTAAATTTTTAAAGATGTATCTTGATGCACCGTTGTTCCTTATTATCCGAAATTGTTGCTAAATTATTTGGAATTACTTACATTCAAGAAAAGTAACAACTTAAAAAACCAGATCGAAAAAGATTAATAATTTTATGTTTATAAACAAAGCAAACGGCAGACTGAAATTTTTGTACCGCCAATCATCATTTCTTAATTCACATTGTCGCAAAATTCTTAGTTTTGCTTTAATCCAACCGATGTTCGATTATTCGGTTTGCTCATGGTCTTCTACGGTAAATAAAAATTTAAAATCAAAATTACAAACGACTCAAAACAAAATGGTTCGTTTTATAAAAGAGTTAGGTCCCCGATCTCATGTTGGTCAATCTCAGCTAAACGACGTTGGTATGTTAAAAGTCCAAGACCGTGTCGAAATTCTTAGAGTCTGTCATGTTTTTAAAATATATAATCATTGTTGTCCACCTTATTTATGCAATCGTTTTATTAGAATTTCATACAGTCATAATTACAATACTAGGGGATGCAATTTTAATTTTAGAATCCCAACTATCAAGCCAATGGCACATGTGACCTTTTTTTACAATGCTATTAAAGAATGGAATAATTTACCAATTAACATTAAGGAATCACAAACTGTTTGTTGTTTTAAAAGTAAAGTTAAAAAGTATCTACAGGAACGTTCTCTAGCTCTAGAAACTATTTAATAAGCGCTTCTTCTTTTTTCGATTGTCCTTTTTGCTGTTTTTTTGTAATTTTTATATGTTGCATTGTTTGTCTTTTGCTGTTCTTTCAAAGGACCTCATTGGAAACAAGTCCGTAGAGGACTTTTATGAGTTATCCTTGTTTTATTTTGGTATTTTTATATTTGCTAATTTTAATTGTATGTCTGTGATATTTTATGTACTGATGCCGAAATAAATCAAATCAAATCAAATCAAATTGGAAGTGTTTAAATTCACTGCCAGTCTAATCTGAGAGCGTAAGTCCATAATTTGAATTTCTTGTCTTTTCTGCCTTTTAATTTGATTTTCTTGGAAGTTTTATCTGATTAAACTCTTATTTCTATGTATTGTTTTAATCTATTATTTTTAAATTGTTAATTGAAATTGATTTTGAGTGAAGATATTTTTTTTTAAAGTTGTTAATTATAAAAACTTAAATTTTTACGTTTTGGAAATTTAACAACTTCTTTAAATAAATACGCCAAACGCCTACAAAATTAATGTTTTAAAAAAAACCAAGAAATCTAAAGTAAATGTTAATCATCAAACATCAACCTATTATTTTTACACCGATACTGATAACATTCCGTTGTTATCAACAATAACAATTTTATTCTTTCTCTTTTAAACAATTATATAATCACAAGTTTAATTATACCAAAGCTATTATACAAATATATCTATATAGAACAATGATATAATATACATTTGTTGGATTGTTACTACTGTAGACGGTAAGAGTGAAAATTAATGAAAAAATTATCTTGATACCATGTACTTCCAGAGATATATCAGTCTAAAGTTTTGGCTGCTACAATCAGTGTTTTGAGAAAAATGCTTTTAAATTTAAGTAACAGGAAATGACAAATGCAAACAAATAAACAGGGCGTTTATGTTTACGCCTTAGTAAAAGGGTATTCTAATTGTTGTATTTCAATGAAACTTCGCACCTTCCTTAATTAACTATTGTTCTATTATTATGCAAAATCTTCATTAAAATCAACCCACTAGATCACTTTGAATTTAAGCATAAAACATGATTGGTTTAATGAAAATCATACATAATTTACACCATCTTTTAACCAACATACCACACAAAATGTTGATATTTATTTACTTATTTGTCTAAAAATAGAAAAACACCAAGGTAATGTAAATAAATACTGTTTCATCTATCATTTTCTGTAAAAAAAAATAAAAAATGTATTTTTTCAGCCTTTTTATTGTTTTTGGCTGTCTCTACAAATCTACAAATGCGACTTATGTTCACTAACATGTGCCACATATTGATTGATGGATTAAATAAAATGTATGATTTATGACTTTATAATTACTGTATGGTGAACTGCAATAATTGCGTACCGGAAGATTAGAAATAAACAGAATACATTACATTATACAAGATTCGCCAGATACCAGTCCTGTAATTTGTTTAATCTGGCAAAATATCCAATTACCAAGTTGCTGTTATGGGTAAGTTTAAAAAAAAAAGAATTTAATAGTTTCATTTCAACATAAAATGGATGGAATTATCCAATACCATCACTTAAATTCTTTCTTTTGACTAATGTAACATTCTCATGTATGTTTTTATATTCTTCTTTTTTAAAAACCATTTTTAAATTATAATAATAATGATAGTACAATTATTCTTAAACCAATTCTTGAATGTATTACCTTTTACTGATGTAAGTGTTTTATGCAATCCTTTTTAAAAAATAGTTTTCTATACATTCTTGTTCGCCTACATTTCAATATACTGTGCACCATAAAACTCTTAATATCATTTTATGACTACAGTCCAAGTAAATAATATTTAAATTCGTTTCTTTGGACTTATTACTTCTTATTTTGCATTGCAAATATTTTTTCTAACCGATGTGTGATTATGGAAATGTATTGCCACTTTCCCGATTATTTCTACTAGTTCTATTAACCTTACCGTACGGTACGGTACCATCTATATGTAAATTTACGTAAAGGCAAAATTCGGTAAATCGCGCGTTACTTCTAGAATGTTTACTCGATGGTATATAAAGTTGTTTCGTGCTTTCGGTAATGATTTTAACCACCTGATGTAAACCTGTTTACTAATTAAATTTAGTCAGATAATCAGTTATTACCAATTAAAACGAATTTAGTTTCAACGATTTTCCCAAATAGGGGTGTTCCGATCGTGGTATACATTTTCTAATGGATGTCCATCTTGAAAAACACACGAACATAATCTGAGGATACGCATTTACCTATCTCCTTCTACGATAATACAAATGCATTGATATTTGAAAATTCCAATCTCTCAGTCTCAGTATAAATTATTTGGTTTAACACAAGTAGATAAATATTTATGGGTCGTGGGGGATAAATTTAAAACCTTTAGATATGTATTTTAATACATTAACAATACTGTAAATACGTATTAACCATTTTTTGTCGCAATTTGAATCACAAATTTCTTACTGTGAGTGTAAACACATATACAAATAAACGTTATTACTGTGGGTGTGGGTAGGCTGTTGACGATATGAAATGTATTTATCTGAGTTACTTTCGCACTATATTGGAGTACGCCTGCCCTGTATATATGGCATGGTGCTTCATACTTCATACCCAACTTATTAAAAGGGTTAAAAAAAAAAGGGCCCTAAAATTCTTCTTGGCCTTAATTACAACTCCTACAATTTAGCTTTAGAATTTTTAAATTTACCTTCACTCAGGCGTGATAATCTAGTACTGACTTTTGGCAAGAAGCTGTCGAACTCGGACAAATTCAGTTATCCGTAGTATTTCTCGTGTTCTCTCTGAAGCAATGGCAATGTCAAATATCAACAATAGAAACCGAGAACCGAAAGATTTAAAAATTCACCCATCCCTACAATAATTAATATGCTAAACAATACTGTAGTTCATAGAGCCAAAGAGGCAGAGTGATATTGTTGTACTTTTTATTTCATCTTTATTACATCCTTTTTCTTTTGTTATGTAAGTAAATTTTACAGTAATTTTGTAAATGCAACTTGTTTAGCCTTGCTGCTACTTGTAAGTTTTATACCCGAATAAATAAATAGACACATAATATACAAATAAACTTTATTACTTACAGTTGCTTCTCAACGTTTGTATTATTAATTAATTAATAATTTCAAAAATATAAACGTCATAGTGGTGTATATATGTTACGTGTACTTTAATCGACTATGCATATGACATTGAGAGTTTTAACAAAGTATTAACTCGCAAATGTTTACTGTATTTAGTAGTATATTATTTATAGGTCTATAAATCATGAACACATATTTCGTTTCTGCGTGGATAAAGAATATATTTAAAATTGTTCCTCTTTGTTATATACAAAACACAAATTAGGTTTGTTTAAATGAGTAAAAATCCAAAATTTAGACTCATTTTGTGACAAGTTTCTCTATCGGAAGTAATGCCCAGGGTGCTAATTTTAGTTGACTACCGTACATAAATCCTCGTATTTATCGTTTCGACAATGTATTAATTATAGTTCTGCGGTTTTTACATTTAAATAAACGCTGAAATTACTGTGTATTGGAAAAACATCTGTGGGGACGACCATTTAGTTTTCAAAATGCAGCATGTGTTGTATTGGTCTTGGAAGCGCTTAATATGACACATTGTTAAAAGTTCCAATTACTTTTTTTGATAAACATAATTTATTCCATTTTTACTCCTCTGTCTTTCATAGCGATGTATATAGTACACTTTCCAACAGTTCTGGTATGCCTCCATCTGGCTTTAAGGGCAAACACCTCATATGTTCCACAAAATTGCCAACATCTTATTTTCGATGAAAGAAGTTACAACGGTCTATTACTTGTTGATCCGGATGGACTTAAGCGAGGTGTTGAACCATTCTATGTAGAATGCGAAGTTATAGATGGAAAGTTGACTGGTAATCTTAACATACTCTCACACATTGCTAAATCAGTGTAGTGTGTGTAAACTCCGGGGTTTTGTGGTGTGTGTAAACTCCGGAGTTTTGTGGTGTGTGTAAACTCCGGAGTTTTGTGGTGTGTGGAAACTCCGGCGTTTTGTGGCGTGTGTAAGCTCCGGCGTTTTGTGGTATGTGTAAACTCCGGCGTTTTTGGGTGTGTGTAAACTCTGGCGTTTTGTGGCGTGTGTAAACTCCGGCGTTTTGTGGTGTGTGTAAACTGCGGCGTTTTGTGGCGTGTGTAAACTCCGGCGTTTTGTGGCGTGTGTAAACTCCGGCGTTTTGTGGCGTGTGTAAACTCCGGCGTTTTATGGTGTGTGTAAACTCCGGCAACTTTTTGAAAAATAATTTAAACTATGTAACTCATGACTGATACGGATAGTAATACTAAAGTAAATTTATTATTATTTTCCTTTACACAGGTAAAACTATTATAACACCGACATGTAATCTTGTTGAGGAGGTCAATGGATATGAACCTAAAGGTTCGTTCGTACACAACATTACGTACGAGATGTCTATTGCGCAGATTGTAGCGTTAATGGAGTCATCAACCTCATGTCGACAATATATTAGAGTAGGATGATTTTGTATTTTTTTTATTATGGTATCTTCAACGTTTGTTTTGTTTATTATATGTCTAGAAAACTTTGCCCATGGAGGTATCGATATGCTTTATAAGGTACACAAACTAGTAGTCACCTAAACATGCGATACAATGTTCGCAAACCAATCTTTTTTTTTCTACAGTATGATTGCCGTCATTCAAACATCGTAGGGTTTGGCTATTGGGTATCACGTAACGGTACCCCTATGTACAACTGGGCAAGTCCAACTGGTTTCCATGGCTGTGCATGCGGATACAGAGGTAAGCTTAGTATTCTGTTTTGTTGACTTTTGTGTCGTGTGGTGGAGATGGAAAACAGTTTATTTTACGTTTTCCAGTCTTTAAAAGTTGCGACTACTACCCAAAGCTATCAAACAGGCCTTGCTGTTTTTAAAATTGGATGTATATAAAATCATTCATAATGCACAATTGAAAAAGCAGTTTGGTCAAACCCAAATGAACATCAGAGTCAGAATAGGCCTTTTTTCAAGTAACAGGAGACATCTTCGATCGATGAAAAACAATGTTGTGCAAGGAAGCGTAACCAGCAGAAATTACATAGCGCGCGGCGAGCATATTTTCGGAGGACAAGGTACACAAAAATTCGTAACAAACTTTGTTCTTAAAAGATTAACCTACATCACTGGGTGTTTTGTGAAGAAGGCGTATGTAAATTAATTTTGCATATCGCTATTATAATAGTTTATTTGATTTATACTACACGGAATTATTATTTAAGGCGACTGCAGCGATCCAAGTAAAACTTGTGAATGTGGCAGAAATGATGGAAATATGAGATACGATGATGGATATGTTGACGATATATCTACCCTGCCAGTGACGGAGTTACGGCATGGTGACACGGGCTTAAATGGGGAATATGGTAATAGCACAATTGGACCACTAGCATGTACAGGTATTTCAATCATTTACCTACAGTAACTTAACAGTAAATTAATGAACATTTATTGGATATCGTAACCTAAATTGTACCAATTGTACTTTGGTATGTCAACTACTGACACTGGTTCCCCTGGTTTCTTCTTTCAGGCCTGAAGATAATTGGATTAATGCAGTTCTTCGACAACATTTTCATGTCTGATTATGTGATAAGAACGTTGCCAGTTAAGTCTTTACTCACGTGTCTTAGATTATGCCAGTGGATTGAAGAGTGTCAATCAATAAGTGTCAACGATCTGATGTCGTGTTCATTGAATAGTCAATCAGCGAGGGAGATTCCTAAAAGTAAAATCAATCATGATGACCAATACAAGCATTATGAATACATTGAAATAAACAAATAAGTTGTTATTTACTGCATATATAACATAGTAGGCCTATATTCAGAGCGAAAGACATAGACGCAACGCAGTCGAGTTGAACTGAATGACAAACGACTGTTGGAATAATCCATCGCTTATGAATGGGTCAAATCAGGGAAATTTCACTCTTTCCTGGCTGGTCAAATGACTTGGGTTGCGTTATGTCTTTGCGTTGCATCTTATTGGGAACCAAGCTTTATTAGTAGTGACAGAGCAACGTAAAGGATGGTCTTATACGTCCAACAAACGAAACTAGTGACTAAAATATTGCCAGAAAAAATAACAGCAAGACAAAGAATGTACTAGTTAATTGTAAATTATTATTGAACCATAGTAAAAGTATAGGACCATCATTTTAAATTTGAATTTATCATTTTTTTTAATGTTTTATGTCATAGCACACAATCTCTTTGTGTAAGTCCTTGGGATTCCAGTCTCTGAAATTGTCCGACCTTTTTCATTTGAGGGATATTTACCCGATTCTCAACATACAGTATTGCTCAATATCATAGAAATATTCGGTAATACAGCTTCTCAATTGTATCACATGTGTTGCCTGTATCATGTAAGGTTAGGTTATAGCAAGAGAGTGTTATTGTGTCACCTCCTCTCATGCATCCAAATCAGATTGCTTGGTCTATGCATTTCGCTCGTTTTAGTTTGAACTAGATTTATTAATATACTTATTATAAGTGTAAATTTTATATGAACGAATAATTGAAATATTCAATCATGTCAATTTAACTAACATACAATTATAATAAAATTTGATAAAATATAATCAATACGTTATCTTTAATTAAGAATTTGTACACACAACAAAAGATTGACGTTTAATAAAATTAATCACAGTATCCAAGGTTAATTACTGCGATTTATCTTGTTTTCTTTACATAATCATTTCTCATTGATTGACATTAAAATTAAAAAATAAACAGCTATGGGTTATTATACCATATTTACTGTACGTGCGAAATGGTTTGTGAATAGGCCTACTGTCATATATATATATATATATATATATATATATATATTTTCCTTTTATACTTTGTATATTTTGTTGTTTATTGTATGGACGCATCGCCGAAAGTAGACTTGCCCCAAGTCTATATTTATTGTCTTTTTTATGTTAGTCAATCAGTCGACGTTTCGATTTTGTCTGAAAATACAAGATCAAGTAGTATACGTATGAAATGCCACATGTGCCAAAATATTTATCTTTTTACTAAATTAAATCAAAACTCCGTCTGGGACCCAGACTACACCAAAAGGTGTGTGCCACTGATTCTAAAGTAAATGCCAGCAGAATATTGTACTGAATTTTGGAAAGGTCGACTCGTGTCCACCTTATTTTTTACATTTGCCTAGCGTAAGACCCCAGTAGCTCAACGGTATTGTTCTTTTTTGTTTTCTAAATTGGTAACGTGATTGTTTTTGTTATACTGTGTATATTTTTTCTTTGTTATTATTTATGAATAGTTGTCAACTTCACCATTGTTTACTTGAATGAAATAAAGACAACAATGTATAATAAACATCACATATTGTTTCTCAATTTGACAGAAGCACAATGAAAACAACGTTTACGCAGCGCATGCGCTCATAAAAATAAGAAGTCATATTTCATAAAACGTAATTGTCTCACTTTTAAATGCGGTTGAATGATTTTGAAAAATCATCTTCGTACTGTAGTACGTAATCTCATCAGAATAATACATTGGTATTTCGAATTATCAATAATGAGAAAACAGCCATGATCAAAGGGAATCATACAATAAAACATGTCAAAATCATAATTCCGTGTCAATTGCGAACTCTATTTATATATTTACGACACGGTATAAGACAGAAAAGCAATCGAAGTAACGAACAAGCACGCACACCTACAAATCAATCAGCGTTGTGAGAGTTTTTGCGACTACGCCAAATTCAGGTATACGGAAATCGTTATAGTGCTAATTATTTAGTAGTCATGGGCAGATTTTTTTAAACTAAAATAATATAACTTGTATTCCTAAAGGCGGTTAAATAATTCAATTTTTCAAATAATAATATTTCATTTTTTTATTTTTATATTCTATGAAATACACGTGAAGCTAAGTTTTTTGGGGGATTTTCTCTTATATTTGAACGAATAATTGAACTATTTAATGTCAATTTTAATTAAAATTATTCCATTTGATGAGAACATACAATTTCATTGCAAGTCTATCAATTTAACCAATTCTTCATCTTTGATTAAGAATATGCACAATAGGTCACAAATTCAACTATTGCCCTTCAATACAATACTCACAGTAACCATGGTCACCACTGCGTTTTAATTTTTAAAGATGTATCTTGATGCACCGTTGTTTCTTATTATCCGAAATTGTTGCTAAATTATTTGGAATTACTTACATTCAAGAAAAGTAACAACTTAAAAAAGCAGATCGAAAAAGATTAATAAGTTTATGTTTATAAACAAAGCAAACGGCAGACTGAAATTTCTGTACCGCCAATCATCATTTCTTAATTCACATTGTCGCAAAATTCTTAGTTTTGCTTTAATCCAACCGATGTTTGAATTTTCGGTTTGCTCATGGTCTTCTACGGTAAATAAAAATTTAAAATCAAAATTACAAACGACTCAAAACAAAATGGTTCGTTTTATAAAAAAGTTAGGTCCCCGATCTCATGTTGGTCAATCTCAGCTAAACGACGTTGGTATGTTAAAAGTCCAAGACCGTGTCGAAATTCTTAGAGTCTGTCATGTTTTTAAAATATATAATCATTGTTGTCCACCTTATTTATGCAATCGTTTTATTAGAATTTCATACAGTCATAATTACAATACTAGGGGATGCAATTTTAATTTTAGAATTCCAACTATCAAGCCAATGGCACATGTGACCTTTTTTTACAATGCTATTAAAGAATGGAATAATTTACCAATTAACATTAAGGAATCACAAACTGTTTGTTGTTTTAAAAGTAAAGTTAAAAAGTATCTACATGAACGTTCACTAGCTCTAGAAACTATTTAATAAGCGCTTCTTCTTTTTTCGATTGTCATTTTTGCTGTTTTTTTGTAATTTTTATATGTTGCATTGTTTGTCTTTTGCTGTTCTTTCAAAGGACCTCATTGGAAACAAGTCCGTAGAGGACTTTTATGAGTTATCCTTGTTTTATTTTGGTATTTTTATATTTGCTAATTTTAATTGTATGTCTGTGATATTTTATGTACTGATGCCAAAATAAATCAAATCAAATCAAATCAAATTGGAAGTGTTTAAATTCGCTGCCAGTCTAATCTGAGAGCGTAAGTCCATAATTTGAATTTCTTGTCTTTTCTGCCTTTTAATTTGATTTTCTTGGAAGTTTTATCTGATTAAACTCTTATTTCTATGTATTGTTTTAATCTATTATTTTTTAATTGTTAATTGAAATTGATTTTGAGTGAAGATATTTTTTTTTTAAGTTGTTAATTATAAAAACTTAAATTTTTACGTTTTGGAAATTTAACAACTTCTTAAAATAAATACGCCAAACGCCTACAAAATTAATGTTAAAAAAAAAAAAAAATCTAAAGTAAATGTTAATCATCAAACATCAACCTATTATTTTTACACCGATACTGATAACATTCCGTTGTTATCAACAATAACTATTTTATTCTTTCTCTTTTAAACAATTATATAGGCCTAATCACAAGTTTAATTACACCAAAGCTATTATACAAATATATCTATATAGAACAATGATATAATATACATTTGTTGGATTGTTACTATTGTAGACGCTAAGAGTAAAAATTAATGAAAAAATTGTCTTGATACCAAGTCTACTTCCAGAGATATATCAGTCTAAAGGTTTGGCTGTTACAATCAGTGTTTTGAGAAAAATGCTTTTAAATTTAAGTAACAGGAAATGACAAATACAAACAAATAAACAGGGCGTTTCAGTTCACGCCTTAATACAAAGGTATTCTAATTGTTTTATTTCAATGAAACTTCGCATCTTCCTTAATTAACTATTCTATTCTATACAGGTTTTTATATGGCGTTCTACAAAGAACAGAGCGCCTAACAATACTAAGTAATTAATTAAAAGGAAAAGTTTTACGTTGACGTTTAAATAGAGGTTCCGAATTCGCTCCTCTCAAATCGACAGGTATCGCGTTCCAGATCCGTGGAGTGGCGACAGAAAACGCATTGTCACCAGCTTTCCGATTAGATCGTGGAACGAAAAGTCGGGTGGGGTCATTAGAGGAGCGAATTCGACACCTGTAATAAAATGAAAGCTCATGGTCACGGTTAAACTTAATTAAATCAAACATGTACAAAGGAACAACAGAGTAAATACAGTTATAAATAAAAACAATAACTTTGTACAAAATTCTTTTTTTTTTTTATGAAGCCAATGGAGATCTTTCAATAAACCATCCGAGGGCTGATCCCGTCCACACGCAAAGACCAGCCGCTCTGCTTTGTTCTGAAATCGCTGTAATCGTTAAAATCAACTTTGCGGGCATCCAGCAAGAGGGAGAAAGACGAATAATAATATTGTTATCTAATTTTGCCTTAAGATCTGGTAGTGCGACGCGCAATTTACCGAATTTTGCCCTTACGTAAATTTATATATTAGATATTGATCGTTTATATTGTTTAGGTATTAAGAATCAAATCTAACATTTACCTCTTCATTACAATTGGATAGATGGTTTGTTATATTATTGATTTGTCTGTTGGTATTAATTACCTCCGCCAAGGATGTTATATTTTCACCCCTGTATGTATGTTCGTGTGTGTGTCTGTGAACAGCCTGGAGGCCACGGTTTTTCTCGCAATCTGGCAAATTTAGCCACAATGATATATGCCCCAAAAGCTCAGACAAGTTCGATTTTGAGGAGGGGGAAAGGTCATAGGTCAAAACTAACAATAAAATATTTTACTCAGTTTGTATTCGATTCTCACAAACTTAGCCACAATGATCAATGACTCATCATATAATTGTAGTTACATTTTGAAGGGTCAGGGTCAAAGAAAATTTAAAAAATAATAATTTTAAAAAAACCAAGCGAGAATTGAACCAGGGATCTGTGAGAGGCTGGATACATAACCATTACACCAAACTCTCATCCACACCTGTAGTGTGCAGTTAGCACACTACAGAAAAAAATTTAAAATGTATATATATTTTCCGGGGATATTTTATGTAGGGGAATTTTACAGTAGGCGCAGGTTTGTACTCTCGGAGTACCCTCTAATTTAAAATGTTTTATTGAGTTGCGTATAAGTTAAGAATCCATTGTGGCATTATCTGTGGGTGTAGGCCTACAGTAGGTCCGGAATTGATTCGGCCCTGAGACGATTCTGCAAACTTAAATTCATCGGCTTTGAAATGCATTTTATAAGCATCAAAATATTGCTTTTTTCCCCAAACTTTATTTTCAGAGATACTATGGGGTAGTACTACTAGGGATAAAGATGCAACAAAGCAAACATTTTGAAAACATTGTCGAAAATAATCATTTTTTAGTCACGCGAACGATGTAAACAAGTTACGCCCTCTTTTGGCCGCTTGGCAAATGCACGAAATAAACAAGGTTTTCGAAGTAATGAATTGAATATAAAATTACGTTTTTGAAGTAATTTATTATATATATTATATCAACATTGTCAAAATACGGATTGTTAAGCACCTTTAAAAACTTGATAAATACCAAAAAATGAATATGAATTTGGTCAAAAGTGAGAGGTTCGGCACACAAAGTGGGATGTTTCGGCCCACAAAAGTGTGCCGAATCGTCCTGGAACCCATACCTCCGCCTACTGTAAAATTTATCCGGGAAAATGCTGTGTGTGATTCAGGCTAATTTCACTACAAGCATGTGTATGAGAAGTTGGTCTAATGGTTATGTAACCAGCCATTCAACTAACAATATTTTCAGTTCAGTTAACAATAGAAAAGCAACGCCAAAAAACAAACGGGTGAATTTGAAAAGAAATAGGTTTTTTTAAAACTGCTCGTATCAAAAAACAGTAAATCAAATAAAATTGTGTTTTAAAGTTACAAATCACAAATTATAATTCGTGCCTTTTTTGGACAAGTAGTTAGAAAATGCAAATAAAGCTTACTTATTACTTTAAGACTGCTCGTCGTCTTTTGAAAATTCTCTCCAATCTTTTAACACTAGCAGGTCTAAAAATAATACTAAAAGGAGTTCCAGAATTGGGACCCTGGTTGTCCGGATTGCCTCCAATTTAATTGAATGGTCCTTGATCACATATCTATAATGATGCATTTTGGTAAAGATATTGTAATTATTTTTTTAGTAATCCGGCTAACAAACAAACAGAAAAACACACACGCGATCGACTATATATACCTATTTGGCGGAGGTAAATTATATTTCTGACATAGCCGAGCACAATTGACACACTTAATGTAAAGTTCTCCGCATTCTAGAACTTTTAAATTCTAAATTATAATACTAAACGGAACGTGATATGAAATTAACCAACCAAATGACAAGGGTACACTCAACGTTCTACTATATAATATTATTGCACAATGTAAATACTGAAACTAATTACTTTTTATTAAAACACAATCAAAACTTTTATTTAGAAATAGCAATATGTTTAGATAATGTATTTATTAATCTAAACGTTTAATTAGTAACATCCAAATTATATCAAGGAAGCAAAATTTGATTAGTGTGAAATTCGAGCAGAAGCGGTAAACAGGCCATTGAATCGATGCATGATTGCTAGTGACATATACATACAACACTGTATCACCAGACAAACACAAGTATGTTTTGTGCTAAGATTAATTTGTCCAATTGTGCAATCTTATATTCCATCGTTTGGGTAAGTTAAAATCTAATTTTACGGATATTTTAGTTATAAATATTGTTCAATAATATAAAAATGATCTTTTAAATGTTGAACAAATTGTCCCCCTAAATGTTGGGGTTTTTAGTCGCCTGAAACGCGACTCTACATCTCACTACTAGTATGTCGGTCGGATGGTCGGTCGGTCGGTCGGTCGGTAAACACTAACTCAATGAGCACGCGACTGCAGCCATGTACAGTATATGGCCTTGTTTTTCAATTTTTTTTTTTAATATCTCATTTTAATGTCACGTAATAATTATAGTTATTCACTTTGACCAAAAACTGGATCTAAAAAGCAAAAAAGGCCTCAAATTGTTTGTTTAAATCGTTTCTTTTGTTTTTTTATAAGTGAAATAATTTTTTTAGGTTTGTTTTGGGTTTTTTTTTACAGAAGTGAATAACAAATAAATTCCAAAATGGCCTATTTAAAGTTTGACTTTATTTTTCATGTTTTTTTGAGGCACTACATCTTTAAATAAAACATGGTAAAATACTAATTTATTTGAAAACTGTACTATAATTCTGTCTTTTTAAATGATATTAATGTTTTATTGTAGATATTTATAACAATTGGTTCAACATACCAAAAGGCAGATGCGGTTGTTTCTAGAGACATCTGTCCCAGCGTCAACCAAACATTGCTAAAATTATCGGAAGGTTATCGGTGTGTTCAAATTGTAGGAGAAAGAAAATGTGTTAAATATAAAAAGGGTAACCAGACAGCTGATACATCGACCATTGATATCAAATATACAACAAAATCTAGTACCACCACATATACGTTGGTGCCCACTGAGATCTCTATTTATTACGGTTTTGAAAATGACACATTTGAGATATTGGGAATTGAAAGAAAAGTTCTTGTTCATTCACAGTTCAGTTTATTTAGTCTATTGATACAGGAAGACGGTGTGCTCGGTAAAAGTGTATATTTTGATGGAAACCAATCGGTCGAGTTGGAAGCATTTCATGTTAATCTAGGCTTAGAGTTTGCCATCAGTGTTTGGTTTTATCGTGATACTAATTACACTACCAGTCAAACTGTGATTACTAATTGGTCTGGATGTGGCGGTGGTCGGTGGAGCATTGGCACATTTATGGTTAACGAAACTAGATTTGTTTCATGGCAGCTTAATAGCAATACCAGATGCGTCAGCCGTGTTGATACCTTTGATAAGTTTTACCACGCTGTTATCACGTACGATGGTCATCAAGCTCTATATTACTTAGACAGTGAGGTGCAAGACTGCAATGGCTGTTGTACGGGTACTATTCTTGTTGCGACGTCTTCTATTTATATTGGACAAGATCATCCGAATTGCGACCAGAACTCCTTCTATGGCAAAATAGATGAACTGAAAATATTTCAACATTCCCTTACAAGACGCCAAATCGAACATATATATAGCAGTACTTATTTACCGTAAGAAAACCCATTGTTCATCATAATATTAAGAGGAATATGGCTGAACTATTTGCCTGTTTTGGGAACGATTTCCCCTTTCATCATCATTCAACCATTTAGGTATACGATTGAACAATCAACTGTGGACTCTTGACTCTTTATTAATATATTATTATGGTTTTATTACTTTACAAATTACATGGGCATTAATTAAAAGTTATCCTGTATCATAGTTTTCATAAATTTAAAATGATAAATCTTGATTATAGATGATCTTTAGAAAAGTCCCTGGATATCTTGCGCAAATAACGTCCCCTGGATATTTTTCGCAGATAACGTACTCTGGATGTACTTTGTAAATAATGAAACCAAGTATAGCTATTGTTAAATCAATACCACATTCTACATTCATGTTTTGTACAGTTAAGCGTGGTTCCCACTAGCGACGCAACACAAGGACGTAAAGCAACGCGATGGCTTATTCGCTTGTGAGTGCTATCTTCGCTTGTCATTGGTTAAAACGCTTGCGTTGCGTTTACGTCCTTGCGTTACGTTCTAGTGGCAATCAAGCTTTACTACCGATAACGTAATGTATAGAGTACAGTAGTATACATCATGTTTAATTTAATTTTATTTTTTTTTATTTATTCAATTTCTGCCATATACATAACAATGAAGACAAAACAATTATAAAAGGAGACACGGAAAGACCAAACAGGTGCTAAACACCTATGCTAGTTGGTAAACCCAGAACAGAGAAAAATAAATCAATTACGTTCTACAATAAAAGCATCGACAAGAAAGCGACCAACTACACACAATGAACCAAACGAGACAAGCAAAGCTTATTTTTTTTATTGTATTGTCATAATAATGTTAGAACATGGCAATCGAAATAGGAGAGATAGGTAGTTAGCGGGTAACGTTTCTATGATATTTTGCCCAGATAATAATCTCGCAATACGTTAAGCAGATAATGTTCCCTGGATATCTTGCGCAAATAACGTCCCCTGGATATTTTTTGCAGATAACGTACCCTGGATGTACTTTATGAATAATGAAACCAAGTATAGTTATTGTTAAATCAATACCACATTCTACATTCATGTTTTGTAAAGTTAAGCGTGGTTCCCACTAGCGACGCAACACAAGGACGTAACGCAACGCGATGGCTTATTCGCTTGTGAGTGCTATCTTCGCTTGTCATTGGTTAAAACGCTTGCGTTGCGTTTACGTTCTTGCGTTACGTTCTAGTGGGAATCAAGCTTTACTACCGATAACGTAATGTATAGAGTACAGTAGTATACATCATGTTTAATTTAATTTAATTTTTTTTTATTTATTCAATTTCTGCCATATACATAACAATGAAGACAAAACAATTATAAAAGGAGACACGGAAAGACCAAACAGGTGCTAAACACCTATGCTAGTTGGTAAACCCAGAACAGAGAAAAATAAATCAATTACGTTCTACAATAAAAGCATCGACAAGAAAGCGACCAACTACACACAATGAACCAAACGAGACAAGCAAAGCTTATTTTTTTTATTGTATTGTCATAATAATGTTAGAACATGGCAATCGAAATAGGAGAGATAAATAGGTAGTTAGCGGGTAACGTTTCTATGATATTTTGCACAGATAATAATCTCGCAATACGTTAAGCAAATAATGTTCCCTGGATATCTTGCGCAAATAACGTCCCCTGGATATTTTTTGCAGATAACGTACCCTGGATGTACTTTGTAAATAATGAAACCAAGTATAGTTATTGTTAAATCAATACCACATTCTACATTCATGTTTTGTACAGTTAAGCGTGGTTCCCACTAGCGACGCAACACAAGGACGTAAAGCAACGCGATGGCTTATTCGCTTGTGAGTGCTATCTTCGCTTGTCATTGGTTAAAACGCTTGCGTTGCGTTTACGTCCTTGCGTTACGTTCTAGTGGGAATCAAGCTTTACTACCGATAACGTATGTATAGAGTACAGTAGTATACATCATGTTTAATTTTATTTATTTTTTTTTTATTTATTCAATTTCTGCCATATACATAACAAAGCACATTTAGATTAAACAATGGCATTAGATAATTTATTATGTAATTTTCATTAGTGACATCAAAATGTGAGTAGTGTGAAAATCTGGAACAGAGCAGAAAACAGTGAATAGTGAAGCATCATCCGTTTATCAACGTTATCAGTTTCAACTTGGTTGTCTCGCCTATCGGGCTTCCACCATCAATACCGTTCCGGATTACATCAGTTGCATGTTAACCAGGACTCCCGGAGGTCTACCAACAACCATATCTATCTCTAATTGTAATTATATTATTCCTCGACCTTCATTAGAGATTTTTAAACAATGTTTCAATTATAAAGCGCCTATGTATTTTAATATGATTCCTAAAATCATTCGACAATCTGAAAATATTATTTCCTTTAAACGTGAACTTAAAGAATTTATTTCCAGTTAATATTGTTTGTACTGTGTATATATATTTTTTATCTGTCAACGATTTTAACTTCTATATGAATTTTATATAATCATTGTAAATTTATAGGCCTATATTATGTCATTTGAATATTTAATATTTTATGTGTTGTACTGTATGTATGCTTTATCAAGGGCCCTAAATGATCAGTTCTATTGGAACTGGATAGGCTGCCCTCAGTAAAGATGGTAATAAATAAATAAATAAATGTTAGTAACATCAAAACCAGCCACTTTCGACTTCATTGAAAAGTGGTTCACTCTGTCTATCTCTTTTCTATATATGTAAATAAAACATCTTATACAACACAACATTAATCAGGAAAAAGTAATATTAAACTCATTTTAGGGTTAGGAATTTGAAAGTTTTTTCGAATAATTGAATTGAAGTACAAAAAAAACATTATGATTATGATATCAGTTTATTTCGATGAAGTTTAAAGAAGAAATATGATTTGGACACTTACTACCAATACCGTAATGTATAAAGTAGATACCTAGATTATAAAAATTAGGAGCAATTGAATACAAATATGTTGAGGTTGAAACTTAGCTCCAATCAGAATATGATTCTTATAAAAATGAGTTGCTTTATTACATAATAACTAAACTCGAATCCAATATATTGAGAGTACAGCAGCAGTAGGTCAACCGAAGCATAAAGTATCTGGGAAGTGTGAGATTGACTGGTTTTAGGAATGTTTTATTATGATATAAGTCTGATGATATGAAATCTTTTTTTGATGAAAATTGGAGAAGAAATTTGATTTGTATTGATTTGTACAGTTGCTACCGATACCTTAATGTATAAAGTATAGATACCTAAATTACACAAATTAGGAGCAAGAAAAAAAAATAAGTTGAGGTTGGAACTAACTGAAACCATAATTTATACGTTGCTAATTCTTATAAAAATGAGATGCTATTAATTTTTATTGACTATTTGACTGTCAAAATGTCACATTTTATTCCAAGGAGACATGATGAATTTCTAGGTCAAATCTCCATTTTTATTTTATTTGTAGGGATTAGTAATAGACGAAAGATCTTATCAAAACCCAGAGGCCGTGTCAATTGACAAAACCTGTATCGTTAACCAAACTTTGGTTACTATATTAGAAGCATACCTATGTGTTCAAATTGTATCAAAAGCTAAATGCCATACATATCAAAAGAGGAATCAGACAGCTGAAGCAACGACCATTAACAACATGCAAGAGCAGACGACGCTAGCTGAAGCAACGACCATCAACAACATGCAAGAACAAACGACGCTAGCTGAAGTAACGACGACCAACACCAACAAAGTAGAAAGAACTACGACCAAACGCTTTAATGATGGCGGTACAAACTTTGAATTTGTAGTTGAAATATATCAGTTCGAAGACAACCTTTAAGATTCATTATAAATTAATTAAGAAGAGCCTCGCTTTATAATGATTTCGACTATAGTATGATGCCAAATAAAATTACTACAGCATAGCAAGATGGTCCGGGAATTGTGGTCAACAATTTCCGCTATCATATAGATTTACCAGCCATCAGTGTTTGTCATCTCAGACAATGTTTTTAGTCGCGTGCAACGCGACTCTCAGCTCCATATGTCGGTCGGTTGGTCGGTCGGTAAACAATACCTTCAGCACGCGACTGCAGCCATCTATATGGCCTTGTTCTGTGTGGCATTCTGGTTTCTTTGTCATGTCGGCTACAGCGAAGTAACAGTGGTGGCGCCAGCGGGGGGGCTACGGGGGCTCTAGCCCCCTCGTCGGGGAGCCTAGCCCCCCCGTCGGGGAACACGGGTACTTTTTGTCGGGGAATATAATATACAGTAAAAAACGTTCGCGTTCACTTCATATAGCTTCAGCGCCTAGAAAACCACGACGTTCCATTAACCGTGAGAGTACGTCAGAGAGCTATTATGCACTTTTATGCATTCATTTATTGCCAGCGATCTAACTTACTACTAAACATTAGCTAGGTACGCACTTGTCTGGCGGTATCCCTTTGTACGAATCGTTCAACGTAGGGTCGAGACGCGTGATATCAAGTTCCATCCAGGGACCAAAATGTGTAATGTAGTTATTTTCCAGGCGAAGTTTACCGACGGTTACCGAAGGGAACACGGGTACTTTTTGTCGGGGAATATAATATACAGTAAAAAGCGTTCGCGTTCACTCCGTAGCTAGCTTCAGCGCCTAGAAAACCGCGACGTTTCATTGACCGTGAGAGTACGTCAGAGTGATATTATGCACTTTATATGCATTCATTATTGCCAGCGATCTAACTTACTACTAAACAATAGCTAGGTTCGCACTTGTCTGGCGGTATCCCTTTGTACGAATCGTTCAGCGTTGGGTCGAGACGCGTGATATCATGTTCCATCCAGGGACCAAAATGTGTACTGTAGTTATTTTCCAGGCGAAGTTTACTGACGGTTACGTCGTGTACTGCGTCGACGTACGCTACACTACAGCAAAAACGAATTACGTTAATTGTTCGTATGTTCACCAATTTTTTTAATTTACAAGTAGGCCTAACCTTCTGTACCGTGGGGCACCTAAAATAAATTTTTCATCCATTACTAAACAAAAAAACATGCCATTTTCGCTTAGCCAACATCTTATTATAGCTAAGTTATTACATTTTCAATGTCCTGTATGTCATGAATTTCTCACCACTCGGAAGTCCAGATGGTACGCACGCATACACTTGGGAGGAATAAACTTATTTCACCGACTGAAAAAGGTCTACGCTTGCGTTTTTTAAGCCTCTGGGCCTGATGTTTCCGAAGTGAAGACCTGCAGCTCTAGTTTTAAACAGTTTCTTAGCTCAGCCCCAACAATAAAGCTGGTCATATTTCGAAGTACAAGAAGTCCATTTTCCGGGACCTAACATCTCTATTTTTCAAACATTTCTTAGCTCAGTCACAACCTTGATAGGGACTTATATATTTTGTTTCATGTTTTGAAGTATAATAAGTCCAACTTCCGGGACCTCCAACTATATTTTTCAAAATTTTCTTTGAACTTTTATTTTTTAAATTGAAAAATATGGATTGAAACAGTCATCGCGCATCGTTTTTTTTGCACGCAGTATTTTATTTATACATTATAAAAAATGGAAAAAATGGCTACCCTAAATCTGATTAAAATGACCTCAAATGACGCTAGAACGCGTTGCTTCCGGGGGCTTCGCCCCCTGGACCCCCACCCCCACCCCACCACCCCACCCTTGGCGGCCCCCTGGCCCCCAGCCTAGTGATGCTCGCTTCGCTCGCATAGCCCCCTCGTCGGGGAATGTAGCCCCCACGTCGGGAAGATCCTGGCGCCACCCCTGCGAAGTAAAACAAAGCATGATTACTAGTGGATGTAAGGGTCTGTTTCTGCTGCATAACGCAATTTAACCGGTTATTTTAAAATAGATTAAAAATAGATAACAATAACAAGACCGCGTTTCTGCTCAATTTGTGCTCCGAAATAACCGGTTAAATCTATGGGTGGTCGTCGAGCAAAACGTCATCATTACCCAAAATGCAATACACTCAGACGGAAGTAGAAGTTGGCTGTTTGTTTACATCGACGTCGTGAGTACACACGTGTGTATTATATCGCCGAACATCTCACTCAAACATGTTAAAAAAATAAAATGTTGTCTCCAGGTCTACAAGTTTTGTTTTTTGTAAAGCCTACTTACATCGCTAATAAAATTAATTCTCATGGCGCCTTCAATAACATGATGGGGAGGGTCGTGCAGCGCCCGATCGCCTAAACTAGGATAATTTTTATCCTCAACAAAGGCGATGACATACGGCCCTTCCCACGTGAACGACTGTTGTCTTTCGCGAGCGCGGTCCTACAAAACACCAAACGGAAACAAAAACGAGACTCAGAATGTTGCAATACTTACCAAACGAAAGTAGATAATTGTTAAATAATTATGAAAACCCAACTTTTATAGCAAAAATCGTCCGAATTTATGTTAAAAACGATGAGTTTAGCCACAAAAACTTAAATCAAACGAGAGTATCCAAGTCATAGAATATCGCACGCATATAGTGCCTTTAATAAAATAATGAGTATTGAACATTATTTCGTATATTTATGTACTAACATAAATAATAACACATTTCTATGCTTAATAAAATCATATTTAATATATTATCAAAGGCTCTGATTACCTTTGTTTTCGGTCGATGTGATGTTTTTCTAAAAAATTATAGTATGTAAAACGATCAAAGTAAGAATGTTCATTGTTCTCCTATTAAAGGCACTAAGGGCATGCCATAAATACGCTCGTTTGGATTAAGTTTTTGTTGCTAAATTCATCGTTTATAACATAAATTCGGATGATTTTTGCTATAAAATTTGGGTTTTCATAATTAATTAACCATTATCTACTATCGTTTGGTAGGTATTTGCAACATTCTGAGTTCCTTTTGTTTCCGTTTTGGTGTTTATATAGGGGACCATCCATACCCTTCGCGAGCGTGTACTAACGCCTCAAATTGCTTAGCTTGGGTAGTCCCCGGAACTCCACCCCAAACTCCTCTTTTACTTTCGCAAAAATGCTCTTATTTATTATCTGTGATTCTTTTCTATTCCCTGCCATCCTTCCCCGTACTTTCTCTCCCCCCACAACTGAATAACATATCTTGTGATTTCATTCATCCACATACATGTTCACTTCTTCGTTCGACTGTCAAAACCACGAGGAAAACACACACATCGTATGCGACGGTATCTGACCCGGGGTCACAACTGTCAATCAAATAACCGTTATTTCGTGTTGCAGCTAAGAATTGCTCAGCGATAACCGGTTAAACGGCGTTCTAACACCGATTTAAATTGGTGTTTTTTAAAAATAACCGGTTAAAATCGGTGTGAATAAATTAAAATTGGTGTGAATAAATTAACTCCATTTTCTTGGCAGCAGAAACAGGACAAATTTGTGGTAACCGGTTAAAAGGCAGCGCAAAATAACCGGTTAAAAACACCAATTTAAAAACGAGCGTATTTATGGCACGCCCTTAGTGCCTTTAATAGGAGAACAATGAACAATCTTAATTTGATCGTTTTATAAATTTTTTTTAGAAAAACATCACATCGACCGAAAACAAAGGTTATGAGAGCCTTTGATAATATATTAAATATGATTTTATTAAGCATAGAAATGTGTTATTATTTATGTTAGTACATAATATTATGCGAAACAATGTTTAATACTCATTATTCTATTAAAGGCACTATGTGCGTGCGATATTCTATGACTTGGATACTCTCGTTTGATTTAAGTTTTTGTGGCTAAACTCGTCGTTTTTAACACAAATTCGGACGATTTTTGCTATAAAAGTTAGGGTTTCATGAATCATAATTAATTAACAATTATCTACTCTCGTTTGGTAGGTATTGCAACATTCTAAGTCTCGTTTTTGTTTCCGTTTGCTTTTTTGTAGGACCGCGCTCGCGAAAGACAACAGTCGTTCACGTGGTAAGGGCCGTATCATCATCGCCTTTGTTGATGAATTTTAGGCTAGATAAAAATTATCCTAGGCGATCGGGCGCTGCACGACCCTCCCCATGTTATTGAAGGCGCCATGAGAATTAATTTTATTAGCGATCAGTAAGTAGGCTTTACAAAAAACAAAACTTGTAGACCTGTAGACAACATTTTATTATTTTAACATGTTTGAGATGTTCGGCGATATACACACGTGTGTACTGACGACGTCGATGTGAACAAACAGCCAACTTACTACTTCCGTCTGAGTGTATTGCATTTTGGGTAATGATGACGTTTTGCTCGACGACCACCCATAGATTTAACCGGTTATTTCGGAGCACAAATTGAGCAGAAACGCGGTCTTGTTATTGTTATCTATTTTTAATCTATTTTAAAATAACCGGTTAAATTGCGTTATGCAGCAGAAACAGACCCTAAGACAGACTGGATGATTGAAAACATGGCAAGTAGATCTAGGGATACTACTTATGTATATTTGTTTCTTAATGGAGAAGTAATCTGTCGGAAAACTATTAGAGGTTCTAATGAATGGCACCACATAGCTATCACCTATGATGTTTAACAGTTTATAATTTATCTAAACGGCCAAATAGCAAAAACCTGCGTCTCGTGTTGTCTTGATTGGGGCGGTGAAAATCATCCGCACTTTATCTCAGTAGATCGAAAGTGTTCTTCGTACTTCACTGGTATGATAGAACAACTACAAATATTATCAAGTTAGAAATCGACATTATATATTGTCTCCATTTCAGAAATTATTAATATTTCTACAGCATCTGTGTCTACTTGGTGACGATTGTCTCTCCGCATTACTACCAAGTTAATTCCAGTCTACTGAAAGCGGTTATTAATGCCCTTATAATAGGCCTAAACATAAAAAATACTTGTTGTACTCTCTAAAGTTAAATATTGATTATATTGATGTGTAGATAGGTAAGGCCGATTAATAAAAAATTGTAATTTATTATGCGAGAATAGTTGCATTGCAAAAAAAAAAGGATTTTTTTTTTTCAAATTTGTTACGACAAAATAACAGTCTGTAGTACATTAATGGCCTGAAATCTTTAGTCTGTAACGGTTTTGAGAAACCGGTGACATTAAAGACGAAATGACTTGGGGTCGACTTGAATTTGGCTTAGACGGGTTAAAGCCTTTGATCATAATAAAATACAACAGTATAATTAGTTTTTATAATATTGAACATTTTAAATTTATTATACTCTTTTTCCTATTGTTATTTCTACTCTGAAAGACCGAACAAAAAATATAAAATGTAATAGGAATTTGACTGAAGAGATGATTTGCCCATTTGTAGAATACCTTTTGCACATTTAACGTCAAAACTTATCGTTTTTACATTTAACGGCGATATGTTCGCACATTATGAATTTTTACAGATTTGCATTTGAAGGTAAAATGTTTGCACAAATGTGACTTTTTGCACATTTCACGGCTCCACAAGGTACACACAAACAAATTCACCTTTTTGTTTTATTCAGTTCATAATTAATTTCACCTATATTCAAGTATTTTTTTACTTTCTTATAATATGCTACATGTTTATTATGAAAAACATCAAAAAAGCCATCGATGCGTTTTAAAAAAATCGTAAAAAATAGATGTAAGTTCCTAAAAATTATACAAATATGTTTTCAGAGTATTCGTAAGCCAAATATTTTAGAGGTTAACCTATTCATTTTTGTTTTTTAACGTAAATAAAAAAAATGCCCACTTGGGCCAAGTGGGTCATTTTAAATCAATTTGCGCAAGCGCCTGCTTATGACTGGCTTCCTCTCTCGTTCTGTCTCAGATCTCTCACGAGTCGCTTCCTGGATCCTCGCGATATATAAAATACTGTACTGTAATACGAAAGATAGAGAAAGAAGATTGTTTTGCATGGTTATTGACAAATAGACGGATCAAAACGGGAATGTTTAATCGTAGGCCTAGACCAAAAAAGGCATGGTTATGCGTTTGGACCAGAAGCTATACAGTAGGCCTATTGAATCATCATCAGAAGGTGTAAACTCAGCCTAGGCCTCACCTCAGCAGCGAGACGAACGGAGAGATTGGCCTCACTTAAGTTAATGAATATTGAAATATTGAAATATATATTTATACTGGGTAACCTCTTCAGTCAAAGACTGGTCTCCCAGAGGGCCCAGTTGGTGATCAGTGGCTGTGATGTACTAATACACCGGGGTAACCCCCTACTCGTCTCGAAAGATGTACTAGGTTCTTTAAAGTGCACACGAGCTAGATGTGTACACTGGACCTACGGTTTATAGTCCTTATCCGAGAAGACTCGTTCTACCACCAGAACCATGGAGTGAGTGAGCCTCGAACCCATGCCGATGTTATGGCTACGTAATTGCGGTTCCACTGTCTTAACCGCTCGGCCACTCACTCATATTATGTTTATGATTATAGATTTTAGTTAATATCATGGAACTGCTGGTTCCGGGAGTAACTTAATATTTAATTTGTCCCTACCCGGCAAGAATGCATTTTTTCATCTTGATACATACAGTATTTTATTCATTTGAAGTCAGTTGCTTGTTTAATTTTACAATATGTTGTTTTGGCAAAATAAACTTGAAGAAGAAAACATGCCTTTGTTCTTAGAAAAAATGTAATTACGACACACTGCAATACACATTTCAATAGTAATGACAAATAATAAGTAAATAAAAGTAATATTAAAAAAATAAACAATCGTGTTCGTTTGGGGGGTTGTGTTTGGGGGGTTGTGTAAGACGACATCAGTATTTACATTGAACGATGTGTAATCATTTTATTTTAAATGATTTCAATAATAAAGGAAAATAATAATCATTGAAATCATTGAATACTGAACGCTGAATTCATTTTTGACAACAAAGAGCATCGAATTATTTTCTTGTTTGGTTTTTTTAGCTCAGTTTACGTGCGAGAAATTTCAAATAACAAATCAATGCTGGAACATTAATTATCTTTATAAAAGAACCAATTGAGAAATAAGAAAGGAAACGAGTTGTTATTAGGAATCTTTATAAGAAGAAATAATTTGATACGAAGTACAATTGTAAAAGAATGACTGTTATAGATAATATACTAATATTCAAAATAGAAAGAACCAACGATCATCAAATTATTTTCTGTAATCAAAACTTAGTTTAATAAAAATCAATAATACGTGACGTATACAAAAACTCAAATGTGATCACTTACTTATGTCTGTCAACTTCTATTTGCACAAAATCATCTCACTATTAAGGACTTATTATAAAAGACTATTGTAATTTTATTAAGAAGTATGTTTTCTAAAAGATTATTTAAATATACACTCATACTTACCATACTGAGTACTGTAAGTATGAGTTTATTTTGTTGTCTTTACTGTACGCAGATTATTTTGCTTGTAGCTTTAGCCCTCAGTGTAGTTCAAATAATGTTTACATACACAGATAGCATACGTAGTCTATAGTGAGTAATTGTGGCCGTTCACATTTACCAGTAGTCTTAACAGTATCATTTCACAGGCTTAAAACAAAGTGAAATAGTAACTATATACTTAACTGATGGTTCCTTTAAAGAAACCACTTAATTTCTGACACCTCAGAAAAAAAACCATTATTTTTACTTGTAGGGAATAGCAATGGAAGAGAGATCTTTTCAAAACACACAAGCTCCTTTCATTGACAGAATATGTCGCGTAAACCAAACGTTGATTAGATTATCTGAAGGATATCAATGTGTTCAAATTGTAGGGAAAACGACATGTATAAGGTATGAAAAGAGTAATGAGACAGATCAAAAAATTACGACATCTGAAGCAACGACCATCGACAACATCCAAGGGGAAATTACGACATCTGAAGCAACGACCAAAAACAACATCCAAGAGGAAATGACTACTATGGAAAGTGATGACTGTCGTAGTTATGACATAAGTCCATATATGATTTCTCATTATACGTTTGAAGGCAATATTGAAGACGCATCCGGAAACGGAATAACCTCTCTGTTATCTGACGATAATGAGGGAGAATTTGAAATTATTGCAGCATATGATACAGGTGTTAGGGGGGAAGGAATAGTGATCAACGATGACTATCGGTATCAAATCGATTTGCCAACTCTCAGTATTTGTCAGGTTCGTCAAGGATTTACCATTAGCATGTGGTTTCTTCGTTTAGACGGCTACATCAGTGATCAAACTATTATTAGTAATGGATGTGAGACAGGCTGGAGAATTGAAACCCGGACAATCTCGTATAATTATATTGGTGTGTATTTTTATCTCAATGGAGAAGTCAGGTGTCGGGAGACAATTGGTGAATTCGATGAATGGCACCACATAGCTATCACCAATGACGGTCAACAGTTTATAATTCATTTAAACGGCCAAATACCAGTAAACTGCGTCTCATGTTGTCTTGTTGTGGACATTGTCACTGACCCTCCCAACATCTCAGTAGCTCAATTGTGTTCTTCTGCTGGCTTCACTGGTATAATAGACGAACTAAGCATATTTAACAGAATGTTATCAAGTACTGAAATCGATACTCTTCTAAACGTTAGGACAAAGAAATGATTGAGCATTGTGCCAGTTCGGTGACGATCGTGTGGATTACTTTTATGTGTTTACTAAAAGCGGTGATTTACACTTACACTCTTCTTTTCATCAGTCTACTAAAAGTGACGATTAATTTCCTTCTCTGTATTTTTATTTTATTTAGCTTGTCTTTCTATCTATGATCCCAAGCTCATCTTTGACTTGCTTTAGCTGTTTAAATGGATACTATGATTTAGCTAAGACAGCTATCTTTTTACATTAAAAACAATTGGTCACAAATCTTAGAAGCTGAACCCCCGTTGGGGTCTGAGGTAATTTTGAAAATATGGACCTTTAGTACAAATCGTATTAAATTTCTGTATAGCACTATGATGGTGCCAGGAATTAGAAGAGATGCTTATCAGGATAGATTGAAACAACTACAACTACCTACTCTTTATTTCAGAAGGCTGAGATCTGCTCTAATCCAGGTTTTTAATATTTGCAGTCATATTGATGATATAGATGCCAGAAATCTGTTCACTTTTGTAGGAGAACTAGAGGCCATAAATGGAAAATGAATAAAGACATATCTCATCTAAGAATTAGACAAAAGTTCTTTACTCAAAACATATGCAATGTCTGGAACAAATTACCGTCAACCGTCATAGAATCTGACTCAATCAACCAGTTCAAAAGTCAAGGCTGGAAAAACACTTGTCTACTTCTTTCTGCAAGTTTGCCCCCTATAGAAGACAATTGATAATATATAGAAACACGTCGC
Source organism: Antedon mediterranea (assembly GCF_964355755.1). Taxonomy (NCBI): domain Eukaryota; kingdom Metazoa; phylum Echinodermata; class Crinoidea; order Comatulida; family Antedonidae; genus Antedon; species Antedon mediterranea. Next base: position 32,710,481 of record NC_092670.1, on the reverse strand, counting down.
GGGACACACAAGCTTCGGCTTTATAAGTCTCAACATCAAGTAAATCAAGTAAATGATACTTGTTTGTACGTTCGAATCCCTGAAATCCTGTAATTACACTAAACGCTATATGTAATAATTGTATTTTACATAGATGATAATAAAGGAAAATAATAATCATTTAAATCATTGAATACTAAACACCGAATTCATTTTTGACAACAAAGTGCATCGATTTATTTTCTTGTTTTTTTGTTACTGAGTAGGCTACAAGTGGCATGTTTACGCATGTGCAAAATGTAGAGAGAAATTTCAAATAACAATATCAATGCTGGAACTATAATTATCTTTATAAAAGAACCAATGAGAAATAACAAAGACTGTGATTTGGCGTTTTAAAGCAAATGAGTTGCTAGGGATCATAATAAGAAGATTGATACGAAATACAAATTGTAAAAGAAAGATTCAAAATTATAGATAATATAATTATTCAAAATAGAAACAAAAGACAATAATAAGCTTATTTTACCTTACTCAAGCTTTATAGTTTCTAGGTGCGGGCAAAAAAAATCTATTGATCATACATTCCAATAATTATCGATCTATAGTTTCCCCTATGTTTCATATTTTTTGGGATTTTATTTGTGTTACACACGCTTGTTGAAAATAAGCACTTTCTTTATAAGTGGGAGGATAGTTCAAATTACACAGTAAAATCTCTATTATTTTGTACACAAATTTTTTAAATAGAGAGGCCTTTTTTAAAAAGCTATGAAAAATATCAGATGACTAAATATAGGTAATATAACTGGAATTTTACATTTCTGGTATTTTTATTCAACTTCAGATTTTTATTTTCATGCTATAGCAAAAATTATCCACCGTATATTCACCATCTTTTTTCACCTTCTAGGGAGTCACCAGAAATGTTATTACATTAGGTTAAACGTACTACCTAACTACTGAAAAAAAAAGTCTTTCTGGTTTTTATGGCAGAATTTTGCCAAATTTTGTATTTGATTGAGCATATTAAGGGAAATTCATGTTTTTTCGTCTTGATTTCTGTTACAAATATTTGATTTATGTACAATTAACCAGATATTATATTTAAAATTCATGCCTGTACCTGAGCTTTAAGAGGCGGCGATGCATCATCGTCATCTCGTTGTATTGGTCATATTAAGGCTGGTTTCCTGTCGACGTAAGAAGTCGAATTTTGCAACGATTCTTACGTTTCTTACGTCTCTTACGAAAGTTGAGAAAAAATTGACGTCGTTGACGTCAGTCAAGATCGTGTCGGGCCACAGAGAAACATCTGTAGTTATGCTGCTCCCGAAAGTTGAAATTTTGGCTGTGAAACACACGTCGTATGCTTACGTCGATTTTAGTGTTGTTACGAAAGTTGAAATTTTTTTCTTACGTCGGTCAGATTTATGACGTATTTGAAACAACATCTCTGATTGGTGTTTCTTTTTAGAGCGGGTTTTATCATTTTTCGCGCGAAATGTTGAATGTTGTTATTGTACCTGTAGCTACTCAGCAGCAGTGTCAGTGCAACACACCAACATATTATTTTTAGTAGATAGGCTAGGCCCTAGTATTAGGTAATAATACTTACTCCATGATTAATACTGTGTACTAATAGGAATTTATTTGACCAAAATCTAACCAAACTAGCCTAGGAGCCTAGGCTAGTAGGCCTATGTACTATTGTATGAATCAAAATATGAATGAATTATTCTGGCCTATAGCCTTAAATAGTTTTCAAAATTAAAAAAAGGCAAATCATTTCGGGATTCCTATCATTATTAGACCTACTTATGCCCTAGGCGAGGCTTTGGCCTATGGGCCCAGGCATACTCTAATCGAGCATGAGATAGTACTACCGCAGTAAGATACCCATTATTTACAGGCCTATAATAAGAATAAATTTAACAAAACAATATAAATTATACAAAATCAAGCAAACATTTTTTTTTTAAAGTTATATAATAATATTATATTGCTTACAAAGGGGCTTTCTATATCTTATCTTGTTGCAAATGTTCACCTTTCGCGACGTTTCTACCGACAAATAGAACAGAAGAATGTCGGTTTCTTTGAAATGCTGATTGTTTATTGCACGTCCATAAATAAGTGTATTATATTTTGATATGAGTTGTAAACTCCCTGATTAGAACATTATTATATTGAAACTATACTGTGCATTTGTAAAGTATGTACAACATTGTAAAGTGGGCTAAAATTATAGTAGTAAATACATACAAATGTTATTGTCCGGCTTTATTTCACTATAAGGTCATACACATTACGTCATAACTCTTGTCGCTTATTGGTTGCTTGTTACGATTGCGCTTACGTCTCTTGCGAAAGTTGACTTCAGGCTGGTTTCCTGTCGACGTAAGAACATCACTTTTGTTGCGACTACGTCGATTTGTCGTAAGAAATGCAGATTTTACAGGAAACCGATTACGATCGAAAATTTATAAAATCGACGCAACGTAAGAAAAATGGTAACGACAAACGATTTTACAGGAAACCGATGACCTAACAATTGTTGCGTTACGACGTTTTCTTCCGATTTTACAGGAAACCGGGATTTTTTATCTTACGCTTGAATGAACGCCCTTGCGTCACGTTTCTTACGTCTCTTACGAAAGTTGACTTGAAGTCAACTTTCGCAAGAGACGTAAGCGCAATCGTAACAAGCAACCAATAAGCGACAAGAGTTATGACGTAATGTGTATGACCTTATAGTGAAATAAAGCCGGACAATAACATTTGTATGTATTTACTACTATAATTTTAGCCCACTTTACAATGTTGCACATACTTTACAAATGCACAGTATAGTTTCAATATAACAATGTTCTAATCAGGGAGTTTACAACTCATATCAAAATATAATACACTTATTTATGGACGTGCAATAAACAATCAGCATTTCAAAGAAACCGACATTCTTCTGTTCTATTTGTCGGTAGAAACGTCGCGAAAGGTGAACATTTGCAACAAGATAAGATATAGAAAGCCCCTTTGTAAGCAATATAATATTATTATGTAACTTTAAAAAAAAAATGTTTGCTTGATTTTGTATAATTTATATTGTTTTGTTAAATTTATTCTTATTATAGGCCTGTAAATAATGGGTATCTTACTGCGGTAGTACTATCTCATGCTCGATTAGAGTATGCCTGGGCCCATAGGCCAAGGCCTAGCCTAGGGCATAAGTAGGTCTAATAATAATAGGAATCCCGAAATGATTTGCCTTTTTTTAATTTTGAAAACTATTTAAGGCTATAGGCCAGAATAATTCATTCATATTTTGATTCATACAATAGTACATAGGCCTACTAGCCTAGGCTCCTAGGCTAGTTTGGTTAGATTTTGGTCAAATAAATTCCTATTAGTACAGTATTAATCATGGAGTAAGTATTATTACTAATACTAGGGCCTAGCCTATCTACTAAAAATAATATGTTGGTGTGCTGCACTGACACTGCTGCTGAGTAGCTACAGGTACAATAACATCATTCAATATTTCGCGCGAAAAATGATAAAACCCGCTCTAAAAAGAAACACCAATCAGAGATGTTGTTTCAAATACGTCATAAATCTGACCGACGTAAGAAAAAAATTTCAACTTTCGTAACAACACTAAAATCGACGTAAGCATACCTCTGGCATACGACGTGTGTTTCACAGCCAAAATTTCAACTTTCGGGAGCAGCATAACTACAGATGTTTCTCTGTGGCCCGACACGATCTTGACTAACGTCAACGACGTTAATTTATTCTCAACTTTCGTAAGAGACGTAAGAAACGTATGAAACGCAAGAATCGTTGCAAAATTCGACTTCTTACGTCGACAGGAAACCAGCCTTTCAAGTCAACTTTCGTAAGAGACGTAAGAAACGTGACGCAAGGGCGTTCATTCAAGCGTAAGATAAAAAATCCCGGTTTCCTGTAAAATCGGAAGAAAACGTCGTAACGCAACAATTGTTAGGTCATCGGTTTCCTGTAAAATCGTTTGTCGTTACCATTTTTCTTACGTTGCGTCGATTTTATAAATTTTCGATCGTAATCGGTTTCCTGTAAAATCTGCATTTCTTACGACAAATCGACGTAGTCGCAACAAAAGTGATGTGCTTACGTCGACAGGAAACGTAGTGGGTACGTTTAACTACTAGGACTAACGCAACGACGTAAGCGCAACGCAAGCGAGTTGACCATTCACAAGCGACAGTTCGAATAATCCATTGTGATTGGTCAAATTACTTGAGTTCCGCTGATGTCTTTACTTTGAGTTCCAAGATTTAAGCTTGGTTCCCACTAGACGCAACTCAAGCGCAACGTAAGTGATTTAACCAATCGCAAACAATAGATTATTCGAACAATCGCTTGTCATTGGTCAACTCGCTTGAGTTGCGTCTACGTCCTTGCACTGCGTCACTAGTGGGAACAGAGCTTTATAAATGAGTTGTTAGCTTCTACAGTAGGAGTTGCCTCTTTTTCAAGTCTATTTATTAGCCTTTAGGAAATCATAGATCCGCCTATAAAATCCACACTACTTCTCCAATCTTTATTTTTATTTTCAGCGCTTTGGAAAATATGTAGTGTTAAAAGTACCACATAAAGTTAACATTCATTAAGTTTGTAATACAAATTATTTGTATTACTACAAATATACCATTTTACAACATTCTAATTGTATGCAGAGTAGAGTACTGTATTGTAAAAGCAAATTAAATTCAAAATATAATATTTGAAAAAATGTTTATTAATATCTTTATTAAGCTAACGAATAATATAATAGTCGTCAATATAAATTCCCAACAATAAACATTTAACAATAGCTACGTTTTGCAACATTTAAAAACTACAAATACTGTTTGTTTTTGTTACAAAAAGAGAACAAAGAGTTTGGCAGCAGACACGATTGACATGGTCAAAACAGGAAGGTATTTTATTTTTATACCTCTTTTGTCGAAACCTATACTAGGCTTGACCAGTCGACGTTTCTTTTTTTCCAGCTAATGTATTATACGTATGAAATGCCATGGGTGTCAAAATGTTAATCTTTTTACCAATAGGTGGTTCGCCGTCTAGAAATATAGACTAGGTAGAAACCCTTTGCTGTTGAAACGATTATAAGCGAACAAGTAAGGGTTCAGTGCGCTAATATTATTTGATTTCGCAGCCGATTCTCGGTACTGTATCTACAATGTGTCCAGTAACATAGACACATTCCGTGATACAGCCGTACATGTGACGCACAGGGGCGGTTCCAGGATTCAAATGAGCAGTGGTAACGGATCAGATCCGTGCTAACATTTAACATATTCATAGCCTGTCAACAAATTTGATTTTAGATTTTACCTCTGCCGCACTGGGAAAATGTCGTTGCTGTATGTAATTCAAGGGTGAAGAACATTTGACTTTGTGAATTTTTCGAATATTTCGGGTAGATACAGTACGCGTATAAAAGGAAGCATAGGTTTAATTTTATAAATATTCAGACCAGACTAGAATAGAAAACTGGTGTTTTTTAAACTAGCATTGCTTATCAAATGAGAAATTCAATAGTTCACAATTGTATGCTTTTATCTTTCATAATTAAATAAAACAAGTTCCTAATACTATAAAAAAAAAAGCTTTATTATTATTATTTAAACAAATAAAATAAATCCTATTCATTATAATATCCTTGAAATATATTCTTGAAGAAAAATTGAAAATCTATAATAATCAATAAGTTCTTTCTGTAAATAATTTTTACGACAAAGGAGTAGGCCTACACTGTGGGCTACTACTCTTCATCAATAAGAAGGCATTTATACGGTGATGCGCTAAAAGGCGGAGACCACATAGGTAGGTCCAGCCTTTTATACCCACCCTTTAAAACAAACTTCAACAACCCACAATAATTATTTGGAACTAAACACATCGTTTGCATAAAAAAACGAAGTCAAAATGTAATTGTATAAATAAATAAAGTAATGAAACGAGTATTTAACAGAGTATTGTACTATAACGCTTTTCCGAGGTCTATCTTCTTTTGTATTGCTTTTGCTGAATGGTAAATCATTGAATCAATTAAACCGGCAACTGAAAAATAAAGACAAAATAGTCATAACTTAACTTAATTCACAAAGAATAAATTCATTTACATTTTTAAAACAAAGACTCAACTCCATACTCTACATAGGAATAGTTGGACACAAACATGGCATCTACTCCAATTATTTTTTTAATTAGTTTTTATTTACAAGAATTATGTATGCATGTTTTTTTGCTTTTTTTTTAAGCTCGCTATTAGGGAGCTTTTTATTTGCAACAATAGTTACGTCATCAATCATCGCAAATAAGCTCTGGGTCCCTATTATAGATTCATTCACACAAAAGGCAACAAACCTGTTCTGGAGTGGAAAGAATCAAATTTGAATAATTACCGGTAAATATTCCTCCGACTATAGCACAGACTCCCGTTAGAAAATGCATAAAAGACCTGTAAAGTAAGTTATATTAATATAAATACAGTCCTTTTTTATATTGTTCTTTTTTAAAATTAACATTTTGGACAAACCACTAGTAGCGACAGTAGGTAAAGCTCTAGGCTCTACATTAAGGTTAAATATTTATGAAAAGGTCTTTAATTGAAGGCAATAACATAGCTTAATGTACAGAGCCAAGCAATTCACATACTATTAACCCGGTCATTTTTGGATCAGACATAATTGAAACACACTCCCATAATGTTCCAGGCCTCCGCACTGCCACAGTTGTGTTTGACTGGACCTTACTCCATGAACCCATTTGCATTTTAGGCGTTCGCTAAATTATGTATATTATTTTTCTTGATAAGGCATATATTCCATCGATACTGGACTCATTGGATAGAGTTATTCATGAAAATTTCTCAAATTAGAGGCAGATCTATAGAATACCGTGTGCCAAACCTACCTATTTTTTTCTGTATATTTGACCATTAGCGGTGATAGTTCATACAAAAGAAACACTCCTGGTAAACCCTGTTCACTACTGGATATACTTGTAGATACTTGCTTTTCATGTTTAGTTACAGAATATTGATTTGTTCGTGTCGTTTGTCCATTTAAATTTGTGTAAGTTGTAGGAACGACTTTTACGTAGTATTGGTACATTGTAGAGCCTACAAAGAAAACATTAAGTAAAGTTAATAGTATTGTACCAGGAAGATAAAATAAAAATTTTAAAAATGTAACATCTCCCTGATTGTACCATCAATTCATGGAGGTATAAACAATTGATTGTAGGATAATCAAGTAAACTTTAATGGACCCGATCACTGGTACCATGACATGTGTTTCTCTAGAAGAAATTAACGCATTGATTCGATTTATACAAACATTACATCACGGAGGTATCTAATTTATATACATTTTAAAATAAAGAGAATTGAATTAATAAGTTATAAGGATAAAAACAACAGTCCACAGAATCATAATGAATATACAGTATCATCTTTAACTTGGCTCAACCACCAGAGTCGAAAACGACCACCAGAGTCGAAAACAACCACCAGAGTCGAAAACGACCAGGTCAACACGACCGCCTTTCTGGCAAGACTTCCAGCGCAAGTTGCACGCGATACTAAACTGTCCGTGTGGTGTGCCGTGTCGCCGGTAAGTGTAATTTTAATTCCTATGTTTTATCGAGTTTATACTATAAACTGTAATTTTGCATTACCGTAATAAGAAATAATTTATTATGTATTAATTTTCTTCGTGTAGACAATTCAAAATAATCCAATAGTAATATAAAAATCTATACATCTTAGTTAGGCCCGGACACGACTCGTTTTATCACTGAACTCAGCCTACTGACTCGCCCATTTTTATTGCCGATAAGAAGAATGTAATACTTAGTGGGGCCTACTAGGCCTAGCTTTCCTTTTTTTTTCCTGACCTGGCCTTACAAGTAATTTTTTTGGATAGGTTTAGTTAGTTTTGTTTTCTATTCGTCATTAGCTCAGTTTGGCTATTTCATATAAATTATTAGGCCTATATAATTTTATTATTTATTGATTGAAAAAAAGAAAATATAAATGTTTACGTTGAATTGAATTGAACAATTACTAGCCTAGGCTAGTTCTACCAGAGTCTATCCCCTACCAGGCCTAGCTTGACATATTTTTAATTAAATTAATTTTATAGTTTCAAAGCACAGAAGTTAAAAGGATAACCATGCCAGTACCAGCAGGTCGTATGGGTCATGGCCCAAGCTGTTTTGATCGTGTAAAGATGGGTTTTATGATGGGGTTTGCTGTGGGTATGGGCTCTGGGGCCATTTTTGGAGGATTTTCAGCATTAAGGTATGTGTACAAACATTTAATTTTTATAACAATAACTGAATTCTACAAATTCATTTTTATATAGAATAGAATAGAAATCTTCTCTCAGATTTCCTCATTTTTATCGATGCAAAATTAAGTAATATTCGGTATCACAGGGGGTTGGGAATAAGTTCAATGCCTGTTGTGTAAATCATTATTTTATGCTGCAACCAGTGATTCTTAAATCTAGCACGTTTTTAGGATCGAGAGCAAGTCAATTTACAGCGTCTCCTCCCAGCGCTCTCTCCTTGGATTTAGTTTACGTAAAATCCAGATTCTGATTAGTCGGCAAAAGTTATTCTGAATATCACCAGACTATAATATGACCAAAAAACGTGAATACCATATTTATAGATTTCATAACAATTTTTTTCAATCACAATTTTTAGATATGGTTTACGAGGAAGAGAGTTAATTTCACAAGTTGGTAAAACGATGGTACAAGGTGGTGGAACATTTGGCCTTTTTATGTCAATCGGTACAGGCATTCGATGCTAACCAAACACTGTACAAAGTGTATATCTTGTGGAGCAGCAATATGCAGGAACTGTTAGTACAGTAGTATGATAAAATACTGTAAATATATTACAGGACACTTCACTTCCGATTCAAAGTGTACAGAAGAAGTCTTTACAGAACAGCTGTTAATTACTACAGGAATAAATGCAATCCACCTTATGAACCTGATAATTTTAGTTTAAATACAAAATATCTACTGTATACAGGGGAACAATATTTTTTTGGGAGTGAATGAAAGAATTTCAATTTAATAAATAAATGAAATCTGAATCATATTTGTAGGCTGGTAACTGTACAGTATTTTTTATAACCACAATATCCGCTATATACCATTTCTTTAACGATGCCATAAACATCCACTTTGACATATATTAGGTACACAGTGTACCAGAAATATTGTTTCACTTCTATGGATCTCTCTACTTCCAAAAAGAAAGTTCTAGTAAAAATCTGTATAGCATCTTCCGGCCCAGCTCATATTTTTGCAGTAAAGTTGTACGCATCTGATTTTTAAAATCCATTTATTAAATCATGTTTTGTTCATTCTCTTCTTAAACTAATGGTTTCGCTTCAACTAAAAATAAATCAAGTAATGTAAAAAGCAAGCCAAAGTAATAATATGTTACAACTAGAATTTAATTCGTCACTTTGACGAATTATAGGTGATCATTTTTATCATTTTAATGAAATTAACATTTTTTAAACATGCACGTACGTTATACAATATGTACAGTATATTCTGTATATCTATATACAGTGTAGCATAGGTGAAATTACGGACCCACATCATGTTCAAATTTTTTGGTATGATGGAATTATCAAAATAAACTCGAAGATGACAATTTCGAAAGATAATGAATTGAGCAAATAAATATAAGGATTGGAAGAGAATTTGACACGTAGAAGCGCAATGCGCGCTCTTTGAAATTTTTATAACTTTGACTAAAGAAATTTAAAAACTACTTTTTAACTTCATCTGGCCATACGTTAACGTCGCAACATCCAATAGGCTTGATTTTTATATGAATTCATATCTACATTTCATCAGCTTTCATAATAAATTATAATCCTCAAGGTAACCTTCAATTCTGAAGAGCTGTAAGATATTCAAATTTACGGCAAAGGTGAATTTACACGACCTACGTTATTCAAGTTTTTACGCGTGATGACGTCATCAAAATTAAAACGCTGACAACTTATGAGAAAGATAAATAATTAAGCAAGCACACACTGAAATTTGTGCGAAAATCGAGCTCAAATAGCGGAGATGCACTCTATTGAATGTGATAACCTACAAAAAACGGAAAAAAATCCTAATTTTTTTATTCAAGTGGCCATTTGATGACGTAATACCATTTTGTACGTCTAATGTGTATATACATTTATATCTACAACTCAATGGCTTCCCGAATAAGTTAAAAAACTTAGGGGTCATCGTGCATTCTGAAGAATTATTTTCATTTTAAAAATGCCTTATTTTCACCATTTTCAGCACTTTGATGCAATTAATTTGCGCATTTTGACATTTTGAACCTGCTCGTATAGCGTTATTTTAAGTCAGAACTGACTCAAATTTGGTTAATGTACTAAGGATGGTGAGTAGAATGCGATTTGTAAAAAAAAATTGTATTTTTACGCAGTAATTTTTTGAAACACGCAAATGGCCCAATTCATGCTCTAAATTGATGAAAACTTAATTTTGAGCCTTTTAAATTTTTAACGCGCGATTTCACGCGCATGACCCTACGTGCGCGTGCGTTTTTATTTGCTAATATTTTTAACTTTGACCTGAAGTTTACGTGTTGTGAATTTCGTTAATATGTGATAATGAATTATGGAGATATGATTGATAATGTGATTTCACAAAATGGCGTATAAATGACGTCACGTATGAGTGATCACGCTGAAAAGCTTATTAGGACTAAGTTAACGTATTTGAAAGACATTGTGAAATTTTGGTAATCATTAACATTAAACTTTTTGAGATATTTGTTACACAAAATCTGTACAGAGAGAAATAAAGAAGAATCATAAGAACTAGACATGTAACTCGTCACTTTGACGAGTTTGGTTATCCGCCGCGCAAGTGGTGCAACATTAACACTAAGGGGTTAGGTTGAGGACAAAAGGAAGTGTTCACGTTGGCATTATGACCTGAACTGAAGAATATGATATGTTTGTTATTGCTGAATTTTATTATTTAAATTCATATATAGTATACACAGTATAATCTGTATCCATATCACATACAGTGTAGAATAGGTGAAATTACGGGACCCGCTATTTATTGCAATTTTTAACATGTTGACGGTTTTAAAATGAAACGCGAAGATAGCAATTCCGAAAGGAAATTATCTCAGCAACAACGTATTAGCGTGTAGAAGAAATTTGAATACGTGAAATATTGATGCGCGCTCTTTTAAATGTAATGAATTATGACGCAAAAGATGAAAATACGACCTTTTTTATTTAACTGGCCATATAATGACGTCACAACATCCGATTGGCAACATTTTTACATAATTTCGTATCTACAATCCAATAGCTTCCAGAAAAAGTTTTAATCGTGATTATCACATTTTATTCTTTCGAGCTATAACAGATTAAAATTTACTGTAAAGATGAAATTGATGCCACACGTGATTTAAATTTTTAGGCATGATGACGTCAAAAAAATTAAAATATTTTTAACTCATGCGAAAGATAGTTGATTGACCTAGACAATATCAAAATCGGGGTGAAAATGGAAATCGGATAAGTGGAGATGCGCTCTATTCAATGTGATGAGCTATGACGAAAGATACAAAAATCCTAAATTTTATATTTGCGTGGCCATACGATGACGTCACTATGTCCGGTTAGCCATATTAATACCTGATCCGATATCTACAACTCATCTACTTCTAGAATATGTCATCCACAAAAATTTGACGGTCTAGTTTAGAAATTACGACTGTTTAAAAAAAGGCATATTTTAAACGAATTTTTTAACCTTTTCATAAAAAACGCGCGCAAATTGTCCAATTCGACGTGCTCGTATGACGTATCTTTAAGTCGAAATTGTTTAAAATTTGGTAAAATTACTAGAAAAGGCTGGAAAAACATAAATTACGCGAATAAAATACGTTTTCGATGCTACGTGCGCACCGCACACGTAAAAATGTGCGCACGCGTGGGATTTGTTGACATGCTTAAAACGACATGAAACGCGTAGAAAGTTGATTATAAATTAATTTTGCGCATTTTGAAATTTTATATGCGCGTGCGCGCGTAACTTTGTGTAAAACACGCAATTTTTTTTCAACAGAAAGTTAGCGCAGGATATAAATTAAACTTTTGCAAAGTTTCAAGTTAAAATGTTATTTGGTTGTCGAGCTATGTTAAATACGACAAAATCGTTAAATCGCGCGTAAGTCACGTTGCGCAATTGTAAACATCATGAAAAGCTTCGCTTGACGACGTTACATAAATGTCAAAATGTTAACATAGTTAACAAAATGTTATGTTTGCAAGTTTTAGAGAAAAGCGTTACACAAAAATCATACAGAAAGAAAGAAGAAAAACTAGACATGAAACTCGTCACTTTGACGAGTTAGTTATCCGCACGACAAACGCCACGTGCACGTCATACGTTGGAATATTGCACACAGAAAAAGATTATGGCATTATGACCTGAACTGATGAATATGATATGTTGTTAGTGCTGAATTCTGTTATTTTGTGTCATAGTATACACAGTATAATCTGTATACATCACATACAGTGAAGAATAGGTGAAATTACGGGACCCGCTCATTATTCCAATTTTTAACATGGCGACGGTATCAAAATGAAACACTAAGATAGCAAATTCGGAAGGAAATTATATCAGCAACCACATATTAATGTGTAGAAGAAATTTAAATACGTAAAATATAGATGCGCGCTCTTTTAAATGTGATGAACTATTACGCAAAATATGAAAATATGACTTTTTTTATTCAGCTGGCCATATGACGACGTCACAACATCCGATTGGCAAAATGTTTACATGAATTCGTATCTACAATCCAATAGCTTCCAGAAAACGTTGTAATCATGATTATCGCTTTTTATTCTGACGAGCTATAACAGATTAAAATTTACTGTAAAGATGAAAATATGTGACCCAGGATATTTACATTTTTAGACATTATGACGTCATAAAAATTAAAATATTTTTAACTCATGCGAAAGAAAATTGATTGACCTAGACAATATAAAAATCAAAGTGAAAATGAAAAACTGATAAGTGGAGATGCGCTCTATTACATGTGATAAGCTATGACGAAAGATACAAAAATCCTATATTTTATATTCGTGTGGCCATACGATGACGTTACAATGTCCGGTTAGCCATATTAAAGCATGATCCGATATCTACAACTCATCAACTTCCAGAATATGTAATTAAAATAATTTTTACCGTTTAGTTTAGAAACTACGACTGTTTAAAAAAATGCATTATTTTGACGAATTTGTTAACTTTTTCATCAAAAACGCGCACAAATTATCCAATTCGGCGTGCTCGTATGACGTAATTTTAAGTCGAAATTGTTTAAAAGTTGGTAAAATTACTAGAAAAGGCTGAAAAAACATAAATCACGTGGAAAAAGTATGTTTTTAACGCTACGAGCGCACCGCGCTCGTAAAAATTTGCGCATGCGTGGGAATTTTTGACACGCTCAAAATGACCAGAAACACGTAGAAAATTGATTAGAAATTGATTAGAAATTGATTTTTCGCATTTTAAAATTTTAAACGCGCGTGCGCGCGTAACTTCTTGTATAACATGCCATTTTTTGTGCACAAAAAGTTTGCCCTTGATATGACTTAAATTTTCACAAAGTGTAAACAAAAAATTACGCTTGGTTTTAAATCTATGATCAATTTAAACAAATCATAAAATCATGCGTAAGTCACGTTGCGTAACTATGACGTCATTCAAAAATAGGAGGTGCACAACTTCACGTAAATGCCCATATGTTGACAAAGTTATGAAATGTTATGTTTACCCATTTTAGAGATACGCTCTGCACAAAAAGTGAGGGAGAAAGACTGAAGAATAATGAAAAAAAAAAAAGACACAGGACAGTTACAAGGAGTTATCCGCTAAATGCGGATAACTAACTAGACATGAAACTCGTCACTTTGACGAGTTAGTTATCCGCACGACAAACGCCACATGCACGCCATACGTTGGAATATTGCACACGGAAAAAGATTATGGCATTATGACCTGAACTGAAGACTATGATATGTTGTTATTGCTGAATTCTATTATTTTGATTCATATATAGTATACACAGTGTAATCTGTATACATATCACATACAGTGTTGAATAGGGGAAATTACGGGACCCGCTATTTATTGCAATTTTTAACATGTTGATGGTTTTAAAATGAAACGCGAAGGTAGAAATTTTGGAAGGAAATTATCTCAGCAACAACATATTAACGTGTAGAAGAAATTTGAATACGTGAAATATTAATGCGCGCTCTTTTAAATGTAATGAACTATGATGCAAAATATGAAAATACGACTTTTTTTATTTAACTGGCCATATGATGACGTCACCACATCCGATTGGCAAAATTTTCACATGATTTTGTATCTACAATCCAATAGCTTCAAGAAAACGTTTTAATCGTGATTATCACATTTTATTCTTACGAGCTATAACAGATTGAAATTTACTGTAAAGATGAAATTAATGCCACACGTAATTTAAATTTTTAGGCATGATGACGTCATAAAAATTAAAATATTTTTAACTCATGCTAAATATAGTTGATTGACCTAGACAATATCAAAATCGGGGTGAAAATGGAAAACGGATAAGTGGAGATGCGCTCTATTAAATGTGAGGAGTTATGAAGAAAGATACAAAAATCCTAAATTTCATATTCGCGTGGCCATACGATGACGTCACAATGTCCGGTTAGCCATATTAATGCATGATCTGATATCTACAACTCATCAACTTCCAGAATATGTAATAAAAATAATTTTTACCGTTTAGTTTAGAAACTACGATTGTTTAAAAAAAGGCTTAATTTTGACGAATTTTTGAAGTTTTTCATCAAAAAAGCGCGCAAATTATCATATTCTACGTGCTCGTATGACGTAATTTGAAGTCGAAATTGTTTAAAAGTTGGTAAAATTACTAGAAAAGGCTGGAAAAACATAAATCACTCGAAAAAATGACTTTTTTAACGCTACGTGTGCACCACGCGCGTAAAAATTTGCGCACGTGTGGGTATTTTTAACATGCTCAAAATGACATGAAACGCGTAGAAAGTTGATTAGAAATTGATTTTTCGCATTGGAAAATTTTAAACGCGCGTGCGTAACTTCGTGTAAAACATGCCATTTTTAGTGCACAAAAAGTTAGCGCACGATATAACTTAGACTTTTGCTAAGTTTCAATTTAAATTGTTATATGGTTTTCGATCTATGTTAAATACGCGAAATTCATAAAAACGCGCGTAAGTCATGTTGCGCAACTCTGACATCATTCAATTATAGGAAAGCACAACTTCATGTGATTGCCCATATGTTGACAAAGTTATAAAATGTTAACTTTACACGTTTTAGAGATACGCTCTGCACAAAAATGACAGAAAGAAAGAAGAATAATACCGAAAAAAAAAAAAAAAAAGATGATGAAACAGGACAGTTACAAGGAGTTATCCGCCATAGTGCGGATAACTAATAAAAAGTTGATGTTGATGATTTCGTACAATCACAAGAGGTTATCCTGCAACTTCGTTGCGGATAACCAATAAAGATTTTATACAATAACAATAGGTGATCATTTTATTCTAAATGATCACCTAATAACACTAATACATTACAGAATGTATAAACTACAAGTCATTTATTTGTTATGCATACTGTAGCTTCAGCAGGGAAGCCTGACCAGCTTGGCCTCATATGTAGAAATAAATTCATACTAATACAGTACTATATACTCTGTACCTACCTTTGGCATCTGTAACTTTTAAGCCGTCTAAAGGATTTTCCATTCCTGGATATTCCATACCAAAAGACAAACTTTTTATAAAATGAGACGTGTTAAACTGAAAAGAGAAAACATGAGAAGTTTACTGTATTCCTCTCTCTCTGGAGGTTGGTAGCCCACAAATCTCAAATTAGAATGTTTTTTTTATATTCATTGTAATTATTGCGCACTCTTGGGGTGCTTATACCTTGCTTCCTGAAAATGGTTGCAGGTCATGTACATGAACATGGTGTTGTTGAAAGCTTTTTCCAGGTGCAAAGTGAAAATTACCAGCAACCTAGGGAGTAAAAAAAAAAATTCAAATACTTTCTACTAGAACAGATAATGTTGTTTTTAGTCGCGTGGAAGCGACTCTATAGTTCACTATGTCGGTCGGTTGGTCGGCCTGTCTGTCTGTTGGTCGGTCTGTCGGTCTTGATATCAGTTTAATCTAGCTAGGTAAATTTTTCACAGTATATTCCTTATGGCCAGGAATCAATGTGGTTATGTTTTCACAGTGCGCAATAAAAAATTACGCGGTCTACGCACGATTTAACGAAATCACGTTTGTAATCATATCTTCACAACCATGAATCACAATTAAATAAAATTTGGTACTCGTAAATTAATACAATTTCGTGCGTAGCGCATGTAACGCATGCGTACGCGCGCTTAAAATTGTCAAAATTTATTTTCGATTAAATAAGAGTACGTTTCAGGCAATTTTAAGCGTTTACAAAATTGCCATGAGTGCGCATATTTTTACGCGCGGCGCGCACTGCGCATTAAATGTTATTGCGCACTCTTTTTGCCCGATTTCTGTTTTCTTGACTTACTTTTCAACTCGAAATTACGTTATACGAGCACGTCAAAAGTGACAGGCTACGCACGTGTAAATTAAAAAAATATAAATGTTTTTAAACATTTCAACATTTTTAAACATGTTCAGTAATTTCGGTCAGTATAGTTCACTATGTCGGTCGGTCGGTCTGTCTGTCTGTCGGTATCACTATGCATTGTAGCACGCGACTTAATGGCTGTTGGCCTTGTTTTCTTTATATTTCCATATTGAAATATTTTAATACTATAATGAGACTTCTGGAATATTTTAAGTACTTATTATTTAACAGAAATATGGACATTTATAGTGGTAGTGAAATCAATCATGTTTCCATGAATAGAACCCAATTAAGGTAAAACTCTATCGTAATTTTTTATTCACCTTGTTAACTTCTAAATATCCAAAAACATTGCATCCCTCATCTTTCTGAGCGGTCATCTTATCAGACCACCCTTCTCGTTCACACTGAACGATTCCCTTTGGCTTGTTAAATGCCCATCCTTTTCTTCTGTAGGCCTCGCGTACATCGTCACAATTATTACAACACCTGTATGTAAATGAGGTAAAATATGAATACAAATTATGTGTTATTACTGTACTACTAGGAAGGATAGAGTTCAATCCTCCCTGGTCCTACAGATGTGCATTATAATATTACGAAATTGTAACGCCTCAAACTAGCTTGTAACACCTGTATGCAAATGATGTAACACCCATATGTAAATTATGTATTATTCTTCTAACATCTGTCACAGTTGTGTACATACTTTAAATCCTTTGTTTCAGCTCCATAGCAACTTTCACATCTATTTGGATCAAGTTCCTCTTTCTGAAAATAGTACAAAACCTTTTAATAACCGTCAGCGAATGTTACCAGACATTTATCTTTATTGGGCACCATTACACATTAAAGGAAGGCAGGGGATGTGTTTTTCAGAAATGGCAAGAAAAATGAGTTTGACATGCTTAATAAAAACAAACCTTTTCTTCATCATTTTCATTCTCTTCAGTTCCTTCTCCAAGATTGTGTTTCTCTGCATCTTCTGAAATTTTGTTGCCAGATTTATCTAGACGTATTTTGTACAAATTATGTTCTACATCAAGCTGCTGTTCTCCAGAGATATCCATCGCATCCGTACTTAAATCTGATTTAGGAAATGTGATAAATAAAATACAGAGTACACTAAAAATTAGGACATAGTGACATCTAGTGTATTTCTCAATTGGTAAAAACCAAGCCAGTAGTTGTAAATAGAGATATCCACTAAAAGATTAGAATCAATTTATATTAGTCTTAGACGCTCCTGTGTATACTTACAGGCACATGGCATTCTTGGGAAAACTATATCCATGTTTATTCTCAATTTTTCTCCCCGACTTGCATCAACATACAACTCTGGTATAACCTTAAGAATTAAAGTAATGAATTTTTAAACAAACTTAGCATTTTTGATATAACATATTGAACAAATTTCACATAATAATTATAAACTTTCAAAGTTTTTTTTTTAATGACGAAATATGTTTAAAAAAAATCATGTTGTTGTTTTGAATACAGTACCTCTTTTGAAAGATAAAAATTCAGTTCCGAAACGAATAAGATAAACATCAGTAAACCACTGAGAAGTGTCACTATAAAAAAAGAACAACAAGCAAGGTATCACGGATATGTTTGTTATATTGGTTTCATTCATTTTTTTATTATTTTACAAATATTAATATGTTTCAGCAAAATTATCCCCGCCTCGTCTTTTTTCAAAATTATTTTAACTTCCTCCTGCCATTTTAAATTAGATACAGAGACCTAGGCCACTCCATGCCTAGGCTAGGCCTAATATTTTAGTCAATGTAGCAATTAATGGATCAACTCCGGAAAGAGCAGAGAAGGATGGGCTCTGGTAATAAGCAAGGCTAGCCTAGTCTCGCGTAGGGTAACCTACCAGCTGCACCACCAAATGTTTTTACTCTAAAATCTTCTAGTGTTTTGGGGTAGGCGTCAAATTGCCTCAACTGCCACATAAGTCCGTTATTTGACTGCATGTTATGCTGTGCAAATTAATCAATTGTACGGAATAAAAAATACTGTATACTAGTCTTGAATAATATGGTACATCTGGGCCTAGGCTATGGCTAGGCTAGCATCTAGAGCAGTACCACCAGTAACGAATAAACACACGCACAAATTATTGATCAGACCACGTAAGAAAATAGAATATCGGATACAGTGAGCGTCCCTTTTTTAATAAATGATAATATGCATTATTGCAGAAGATCCATTTTATAAACGTTAGAAGGTTGGCGTGAAATGTTAGGATTAGATTAAATTAGAGAGCTGCAATGTTCTTTTTTTATTCATGTCACAATACAGTGCAAAACAGAAAAAACAAAATGATAGTGATAGTAGTACTATTTACATTTCATTTTAATTATACTAATAATTAATAAAATAAGACAAAGGATTAATTTTAAACTAAAACTGTACATTTCCTCCTATCGATCTTTATGATGCAGATGCAGGATGCACCATCTGCTGTCCATACATGTAAACCGCTGAGGCGTGACGTGATTAAAAGTTGTTCGCTTTTAAAAAATTCAGCTTTTTGTACTTTTCTAATATAACTTCTTCCTAATAAGTATAACAATAATGTTTTATTTTCCACGTGGAGGAAATAGAGGCGGCTCAGACCAGTTTAAGTGGGATGATGTAAAGACAGATAAACATAGAGAATTTTATCTTGGTAAAAAAATAAGGGATTTTTTAGGCTAGGCTAGCTAGAGCCTAGGCTAGACGGAAAGTCAGGCCAGGCCCACCAAGCAAGGCAGCTAGCGGGCCATGCCATCATGACCACAGTTGTTAGACCTAGCTGTAACGTAGGCCCTACAAGCGAGCCTAGGCCTAGATACGTGTTTGGTTGTTGAGGGCTACGCAGTACAGCAGTAGTATAAATTACTAATGACTGTAAAAACCAAGCCAACACTGCGCCAAAGTATCTCCGCGGGCCATGAACTGTTTAAGAAGTATTAGAAGGACTTTCGTTCGTATATATGGATAAGGATTGTTTTAACGTCATCTACAAGCATTATGTACGCCCACAACCACATCTCAAATTTTGTGTTCAAGTATGGAATCCGTATCTTCAAAAGGACATAAATGTAATTGAAAGAGTACAACGTCGTGCGACTAAATTAGTTCCATGTATCCGTTCATATTCATATGAAGATCGATTAAAGCTTCTTGGCCTACAACCTTGTACGACAGAAGAATTCGAGGTGACCTGATTGAAGCATATAAAATTGTTAAAGATTTCGAGGGTGTAGCCAAGGATGACTTTTTCCAAATGAGAAGTAACATTAGCAGAATTACTCGAGGACATCACCTGAGATTTTTCAAGCCTATTTTCCATAAAGGATTAAACTGTAGAAGACATACCTTCTCGCAACGACTAATAAACCATTGGAACAGTTTACCAGCCGACGTTGTTAATTCTGAGACCACTAACACCTTCAAGAATCGCATCGACACAATATAGTTGATATGGGGTTAAAAAGGCATTCGCCTAAAATTTCCCATTATAACTAAACTAAACTAAACTAATCTTACCTTTAGTAATTCTTACCTTTCGTAAAGTTAAGAGGCAATGAGTTTTTAAACTCGTAGGGAGCCTCTTCTCTCATATGTGTGTATGTGTGTGTATTTGTCAAGTTTGTTTTTGAATGAATTTACACTCTTGCTATTGACAACAGATTCGGGCAGCGAGTTTCACTTGTTAATTACTCTATATCAAAAAAATTATTCCGTTTAGTTGAGTTCCATCTAGGTTTCTTTAATTTAAAAGTTGAGCCTCGAGTGATATTTGGACCAACTTCAGATGCTAATTTAATATAGTACTACTACTAAAGGGCCTAAATAGGCTAGGCCTAGTAGTAGTAGTAGTAGTAGGTTAGTAGCCTACTGTACTAGCTATAGGCCCTTTAGGCTTAGGCCAAGTTGAGCCGCCGCCAGAAAAACGTTAATTTTTATGGAACGCCAAATGCTAACTTTCGCCGGTGCTCGTTCTAAAGTATTTATATTAGGGATAATGATGTACATTCAACAGTTTATATATCATGGTTTTTAGTATATTATTATTAAATATTATAATTAAAGAAATAATTATGAAAATCTGGCTTGTAGATTCCAAAATATAAAACATCACCGAAATTGATCGTTTTTAGCCAAAAATGACGTAAACATGTTGCCCCTCAGTCGGCAGTTGTATGAACTAGGCCTACTCCATTTTTCTGTAAAATAATTACATAAAATCACGTTTTTTAGTAAAATATTTTGTGTATTAACATTGTAAAATTCAATAAAATATGATATTAAAAGTTATAATAAATAAAAAATAATATTTATTTAACCTCATTCGAAGAATGTTAATACTCTATTAATTAGTCCTGAGAGACAACGTGACTTTACGTGGTAGGCCTACACACAAGAAAAATTATGAGTGCACTGAATTTTTTCCTCGAAAGATTAAAAACAATTAAATTATTAAATATTACTACTTTCCTTTGCTGTGTTGTTAATTGTAATATGTAATTATATATTATTTATTTTCATGACACAATAAACCAAGACCATGAACTTATGTACTAGGTCCTGCTAGACTAGGACACCACCCTAATCACTACGCAAAATGTCGTAAAAGACGCATGCACTGGGCGTTTCATAGAAATCACCGGCGGCTCAACTTGTCGGCGGCCCAACCGGTCATATCCCCTTAGGCTAGTACCTGTATTACTAATAATAATACTTATAATAGGCTATAGTTCCCTATACTAGTAGAAGTAGGCCTAAACATTTTAATAAGTATCATCAGGCTAGAGTAAGTAGGCCTAGTAGTAGTAGTAGGGTTAAAAAAAAATATATATTAATACAGTATATATTTATTTAATATAGGCCTACCTAGGCCTAGTGATCAATCGAAAATTTGAATCATAATAGAATCAGAAAGTGTAATAATTAAGATAGAATTGCATTTAATTAATTTGGGAGAATAATAATGTTTTTAAAAATAGAATTCAATAAATAAACCACAGTTGGTTTAGTTTTCAACTGACCCATTACTTGAGTACAATTAATAATAGGGGTTAGGTTGATTAAATTAAGATGCGCTGTAGTTGATTATTTTAGTGATGAAAATACACGCCACTCAAATTTGATTAGCTAATTTCATGTATTTTCAACTTTTGTATTGCTAATTACAGTTTATTAGGAATATGTTATTTAATAATAATGATGATAGACAATGAACATTGTTTTGTAGGACATTCTGTGAAAGCACCAGTGGGCCGATGGCAAGAAGGAAAGGACCTTACATGGTATGCGAAAGATAAAAATGAAAAAGAGTCCAAATTAAAGAAAGAATTTAATTCTGTCAAAAATGCCGAGAAGGAAGCTATGATGATTGCTCTGTAAGTATATGTGTTTTATTGCAGAAATTATTATATATTCGATCATCAAGCAGAAGGTTTCAGGTTCATTTTCTCAGGAGTCATTCTCACAGATTTCCTCATCATTATCGTTTCAAATTAATTAATTAAATTTCAATATATCACAAAGTGGTTTAGAATTCATGTTGTATGCCTGTTGTGTTTATATATTTTTTCATACGCATCCAACAGTGAGCAACTCACCAATTATAGGATGGATAAACCTTTTTTATAATTTGTTTGCTTATAATTTGTAAGGCTTAAAGTGAGTGGAGTTGAAAGAGATTGTGAGTTACAACCCCGCACTATGTCAGGATTGAACCCTAGACCTTTGGATTGGATGCAAGCATGTTAACCACAAAGCTACAACTCCACAATTTGTATATTGTACAGTTCACATGATGACAGATTTCACAATATAAATTTCTGCTTGATCTGTCTGTCAATGAATATGTACCTGTATTTCTTGGCAATAACTTTAAACAGGGCTTTTAAATAAATAAATATCTAAAAATATTTTAATAATAATATGTCCAAATATAATATGACTGGAATCTTGAATAGTGTGCCTGTAAGAATGGACGTAAATGAAATAAGTTATGTCTGTAGGTTTCTGCAAGCCAGTTCTAGCTGAATGGATATGAAGTTTAGGTTAATGCCTGGTTTCTTAATAGAAATATTTAGAGGTTAGTTTCAGTAATAATAATATTTCGGAAATAGGTCGACTATCTTCTGCACTTACCATAATTATGCTCATTCAAGGATTGCTTCACATTGCGGGACCAAATTTTTTACCCCACTGACATGTAGGGCCTACTTCGTGGTCATTTGGGCCACAGCATAAGTGGTGTGTGTGCTTGGTCATTAAAAACAGTACAGTATTTGCAAACATCTATATTTCAATAATAAGTGTATTTCTTTTTTCACAGTGGCCAAGCTCCACCAAAGCAAACAAATACTGAAGCAATTGATAATCCTGTAAGTATATTACCATCATGTCCAAGTTATTGACTTTGGCATAGACTATACAATAAATTTAATCATGATGATTATGATTTTTTTTTTTTTTTACACTTTATTTAGAAAGGGTAACCCTTCTAGTTGACATCCAGGGGCCCTCTTTAAATATTAACTTAACTAAATTAAACTCCTTACAATTAAAAAACAAGTAAATAAAAACATTACATTTTCTCTACCCCTTTCACACAAAAAGCAAAACTCCGGAGTTTTGGTGTGAAAGGTAAAATCAAGCAACTCCGGAGTTTAAAACTGCGGGGTTGAACAGCTGAACATTCTTTGGAGAGCGAACTGCGGGGACACCCCAGTGTTTTGGTGTGAAAGGTACCAACATCAAAACTCCGGAGTTTTAGGTCAAAAGGTCATCCTCACACAATCACTCATTGCTTTAGTTTTATTTCAAAATACTATATAGCGGGTCTAGAAAATAATAAGTAGTATCAATAAAACATATTACTTTTGAGACTTTTGAAAGTATTATTAAATTAAAAATATTGTTAATTAAAATGATTCTAATGATTGTCGCTATGTAAACAAACAAAATAGAGGGCGACATTTACAATTTTATTTTATAAACCCCGGTGTTTCTAGGTTGGTGTGAAAGGGGTATCTCCAGAGTTTCTCAACGTTTTGAATGGTCATAAACCCTGGGTTGTCTCCGGAGATCACTCTGGAGTTTGGTGTGAAAGGGGTATCTCCAGAGTTTCTTAACGTTTTGAATGGTCATAAACTCCGGGTTGTCTCCGGCGGAGATCACTCTGGAGTTTGGTGTGAAAGGGGTATCTCCGGAGTTTCTCAACGTTTTGAATGGTCATAAACTCCGGGTTGTCTCCGGAGATCACTCTGGAGTTTGGTGTGAAAGGGGTATCTCCGGGAGTTTCTCAACGTTTTGAATGGTCATAAACTCCGGGTTGTCTCCGGCGGAGATCACTCTGGAGTTTGGTGTGAAAGGGGTATCTCCAGAGTTTCTCAACGTTTTGAATGGTCATAAACCCTGGGTTGTCTCCGGCGGAGATCACTCCGGAGTTTGGTGTGAAAGGGGTATCTCCGGAGTTTCTTAACGTTTTGAATGGTCATAAACCCCGGGTTGTCTCCGGAGATCACTCCATAATGGTCTCAATGATGTCATATCAATACCATATTTGGGCATATCACTACCATATTTGGGCGTATCACTACCATATTTGGGCACATACTGAATTATAGTTGGTGTGAAAGGGGTATATGATTGAACTAATTACAATAGAATATGTTTTTTTAACTTAAATTTTAAAGAATTACTATTGGATGACTATTTTAAAAAGTAATAAATTATATAAATGTATGACAAAATAGCTAAAAGAATCTTGGTTTACCCATCCTGTCATACTAAAATAACACTAGAAATTTGAATGTTCAGCTCCTGTTTTACAAGTGTACATTCAAATTGTATATTGTAAATGAATGCATCATTTATACAGTACTTCTTCTAATACTAATACTGTAGTGCATAGTCATTTATAAAGTATGTATATATATTTTATTTTTCAATTAGAAATTTGACATGGAGTCTCAAAATAAGTTGAAGAAAAGAACATCTGAAAGCAAAAGGTAAAAACATTTTATGTCACAGAAATGGCATAATCAAATATAATATAATCTTCATCATAATATAAACAAAATAATTCAAACCATAAAATCATTGTCAGAAATAACGAGTGTGGTTGGTGAACATTAATCCAAAATACGCAGAATTTTTTCCAAAATACGTCAAGTTGAGGGCGCTATACTAATCCAAAATACGCGAGTCTTTCCAAAATACGTCGACTTGAGGGCGCTATTCATTTTCCAAAATATGCGAATTGTCCAAAATACGTTAACGTGAGCGCGCTATTCATTTTCTAAAATACGTCAATTTGGAACCGCTTGTAATTTTCCAAAATACGTCAACTTGAGGGCGCTATAAATTATCCAAAATACGCGATTTGTCCAAAATACGTCAATTTGGGACCACTAGTATTTTTCCAAAATACGAGAGCCTTTCCAAATGTGTCATATTGAGAGTGTAAGGTAAAATTACAATTTAATGTAAAACAAACAAGTACATTTTAGTTATAAATGAAATTATTGGAAGGCAGAATTTTTTGTAAATAAAATGTCATATAGTAGCCAATTATTATTTTTCAATGTAATCATTTATTACTGAATAAAAACAAATATGTGCCAACATCAGTCAATAGACAGTGCCTATAATATAATAATGTCTGAACGATGTACGATTGCATTGCCAGACGTAGCTAGAAATGAGGCATAAACCGGCTACAAAAACGCATAGTATAGTCATAGGTGATGTGTTATATATTTGGTGATCTACAAAATTGATATTTTTCCCGAGCTCGACAGCCCAACATCGCTTTCAATTTAATGTACTTATGGTATAATACAAGTCACCTTATCTGAAATCTAACATAATAGTTATTTCATATAATATATAATAATAACAAGAATATGGTATTGTAATTAAAATAATATCAATAATTAGTTAGAAGAAGTAAAGTAATTATTTTTTTTTTTCACGAAAACGGCAAAATAGCCATAGTTAAAACAGTTAAAGTTCAAAATGGTTCGGCTAAGCGAGAGAGATCTAAATGTAACATTATTATGATCCTCAAACTGAACTATAATATCATCTTCAATCTTGATGAAAAGTAAGTAATAATAATTAAAACCCATTAGTGTTAAAATGTTTAAAATAATATTAATATTTGGTTATATAAGTAGTAAGTAATCGTTTTTTACGCCAAAACGGCAAAATAAAAATGTTTTTATATTATATTATATACATATGATTACATTTACTTTAGGGTGTTTAATTGTTTAAAAATACCTGAAATAAAATGATGAATTCGAGAGGGGGAAAAAAGATGTGACTAGTTTAGAGTCACAACTGCACCTTAATTTTTCACAATAAATAATATATATATATATAAGATGGGGCGTATCAATTTGATCTCTGGTGCGCGTGCATACAATTAAGGGACTCGTGCTTTTCCGCAGTACCACGCCGAGAATATAAAGAGTCGCTATCAGAGCGGGTTTGAACTATACCATGAAAGCGCCAGTGGTCTAATGGTTAGCACATCTGCATATCAAGCAGAAGATCCTAACATACAACAAATATTGATATATTGCCAATGGACTACCGTACTACAAGAACTATTATCTAATATGATACAAACTGAACTTAAAACTTACCAAAATGGTTCATCTTTTCAATGTTGAAGATACAATCCTTTATAGTAGTTTTTAAAACAGCCTCGCGTTTTGAAGGTTCAAATATTTTTTTGGGAAAATTTGCGTATTTTGGAAAACTGTGCCTTCAAGTTGGAGGGTATGTCGGATAACTTTCTTATTGTAGAAAATTAATAGCGCTACAAAAGTTGTTTTAAGTTGGATAACTCAAGTTGACGTATTTTGTATTTAGTATAGCGCCCTCTAGTTGACGTATTTTGGAAAAAATTCTGCGTATTTTGGACTGAATTTCACCAACCCTATTGGAAATAACACTTTTTTGTTTCAGTTCAAAGAAAAAAAAGAAGAAGAAGAAGAAAGTTAGAGTAGAAACAAGCGACAGTTCTTCTGAAGAGGATGAAAAAAGAACAAAAAAGAAAAGAAAACATAAACACGAGTATCATGATAGTACAGATTCCGAAGAAAGGAGAAAATTAAAGAAAAGAAAAAACTACAAAACCGAGGATGAGAGTAAGAAACCTAGAAGTAATGAAGATAGAGATCTTGGTCACAAGCAGAATAAGAATGATAAACATTATAGGACATTGCGACGGGAGTATAAATCAGACAGTGATTCATGCTCGTCACCAAAGAGAGAGAGAAAGAAGCGAAAAAAGAGTGACAAGAGAAGGAACGACGAGAAAAGAAAGTACCATTATTAACTAGAGAACTGTTACAATTACTAGTATAATATTAATAGTTACCATATTTATTCCAATAAACAGCCTCTTCGGATAAACGGCCTCTTCAAATAAACGCCACCCATAGTACATCGTTTGGAAAAAAACTCCTGGAATAAATCACTTCAATTTGTATTTGAGCTTTTTTCACGCTGCTGTTTTAGCCCGCTACATCCCGTTATCAACTGAAAGCAAGCAGCAGTTATTGTACTAGACACTGATGTTTTTGCTAAAAAGGATTCTTGAATTTAATTTATGGGTACCAGCTGCTGGACCCAAAAAACGTCTGGGAAAACAGTAGAATGACAAATCCCAAAGCATTTCTGGTATTTATGAGTCCCATGATATTATATAATACTGTAATTCGCTGTCAGATAATCATTGAATTATTATCAAAACAGTCCATTGAAGTTTTTTTTTTGTAATATGATACTTCACACTTGAAGTATCTAGACGTGATGAAGTGACACCCAGACTTGACCTTAGCAATAAAATAAACTAAAGTGACAGAAATTGATTCTGTGTTTCATATAAAAATTTTAATTTATTCACATATAAAAAGAGAAAAGAAACGTTTAATTATAACTCAAAACCATTGTCTGACAGACAATTTAAGTATTTTTTTGCTTTAAATTACATTTTTTCAGGTAAAATAACTATTATGTGACAATAAAATGACACATTCAAAAACAAATTTGAAATAAAAAATATTTTTTTAGAGGACAATATATCTTTAAAACTGTTACATCAATAAGCGAGCAGCGTTTTTTGTAAGAAATATTTCTTGTTTAAACATAACTTGTGCCACAAATGGTTAACAAAATATTGATGATGTAATGCTGCTTACTGTTTATTCACAGCCGATGGATGGCCGAGCGGTTAAGGCAGGGGCGCCGTTTACCGTACCTAAAGAGCCAACAACAACATCGGCAAGGGTTCCAGGCCAACTCGCTCCTAGTTCTGGTGGTGGAACAAGTCTTCTCGGATAAGGACTATAAACCGTAGGTCCAGTGTACACAGTTATAACCTGTGTATACTTTAAAGAACCCAGTTCATTATTCGAAAAAGAGTAGGGGGTTACCCCGGTGAACTGGTTCACACAATAGCCCCTGTATCAGGGGGATTACCACCTATCTGATAGGACAGTGATTAATTCACTATTGGTAATCCTTGGCCACATTGCCTAAAGACATAAAATAAAATAAATGGTGATATTTATAATCAGAGAAATATATATAAAGAGTTACGGCATTGCGTTCACGGATTTTAAAAAGTCACATCTTTGTGTCCAGCTATGGTTATGTAGAGTATGGTGTCGAGTAATTTGCTGTAAAAATGTATAACATTCACAAGGCTTTAAATATCGAATTTAATATCAAAACAATCAATTTGTTTAAATGTTTTTGTTAAGATAAAAACGAAATCAGTTACTGCGAACATGATTTTTAACAACAAAATTTAAAAACAATGCATTAGGAGCGCACAGCCAGAGCCATTCCGAAATTGCTATTTTTGTTATTTAAAATCATGTTCGCAGTAATTTTATAATTTCAACAAAAACCTTTAAACAAATTGTTATTTTTTATATTGACTCAACTCCATACATGGCTTCTACTCCATTTAAAGTCACAACTCTTTATATATTATTAACTAGCGCCCTCTATCTAATTTTAGTGGTTGGTGGCAAAAGTTATTGGAGCATAACGTGATGTAATTCAAAACATGGATTAAAGAATTCTTTAATCCATGTTCAAAATGACCTGTTTGATCCGCCGATCACTTTCATTTAAAAAAACTTCTCTAAATTCGGAAGCTCTGCAGCGTGGTGGGGATTTTGTCTCGCGTCACATCTACAAAATCGGCGGTGTCTTTTAAAGGGTAAGATCCATTTTTTTAAATGTTTATTATAAAATACAAACCTTTGCACGTCACAAACACTGACAATGACTTCTATTTTTCGCTAATGGTTAAAGATGTTATTGTCTCCCTGAAAAAAATTCTTAAACAATTTTTTTTAACATTCTATTTTAATGTAACATAATAGTTATCCACTTTGACCAAAAATTAAATCGGAAAAAAAAATGTATTTACCTGAAAAAATGTAATTTAAAGCAAAAAAAATGGCTAAATTGGCTGCCAGCCAATGGATTTTTGATTTTATAAGTGAAAACATTATTATTTTAGTTTTTTTTTCTACTGAAGTGATTAACTTTATTAAACTACAAAATAACCTATTCAAAATCTGATTTAATTAATCTTCATTTTTCATGTTTTTGAGGAACAATACATCGTTAAGCAGAAAGTTTATATTTTATAATACTAAAAACTTTAGAAACTGGTGTTACACTAAGGACTTACAAAGGATAGTTGAGTGAGTTGACCAATCACAAGCAGTTCAGACGGTCCATCGCTTCGTTATTGGTCATATTTCTTGTCCAAAATAAAGGACGTAGCAATGCTACAAGCGAGTTGACCAATTACAAGCCAGAATTGAATAACCCGTTGGTTGTCATTGGTAAAATTGCGTAATTGACCAATCACCAGAGATACCCTTGTGTTTACTGTGCTCCTAAACTCGCTTGTGTTGTGCTTGCTATCGTTGCGTCCTTACTGTGCTCCTAAACTCGCTTGTGTTGTGCTTGCTATCGTTGCGTCCTTACTGTGCTCCTAAACTCGCTTGTGTTGTGCTTGCTATCGTTGCGTCCTAGTGTAAACCATGGCTGAGCTGTTTTGGTTGTCTGTATACAAATACCGCAAAAAAAAAAATCAGGAAGACATTTTTTAGGTAGTTTAGTAGTTTAACCTAATGTAATAAAATGTCTGACTCCCTAGAATGGTGGAAAAAGATAGTGGATATCGGTCGATAATGTTTGCTACAGCATGAAAATAAAACTATGAAGTTGAATAAAAATACCAGGAACGTAAACTTCAAATTACATTTAGTCATCCGATAACATTTTTTACCACACCGTTTATTTTTCATATTTTTAAAAAAAAATATTTACAACATTGTGTTCAAAAGAATAGAGATTTCAGGGAGGGTCGCAGGACTATTTTAAGAGGGTTGCCCAAAGTGTTCAGGGCTGTATACAGTGAGTATTTGAGCCAGGGGCCTGTGGCGAAGTAAACTGTTAAATGACACCCTAGATGGCCTCAATCAAATGGTACTCTCGCATGTATTAAATTCATGATAAATTGCACTTCTAGTTCGCCGGAATGTCAATCTTGGTGCGCTAGCAAACAGAGAATTTAATTGTAGCCTATATTATTCCACTGGTAATAAAACATACGGGACTAACAGTAAGATAACATTTTTTTCAATTCAATGCGAACGTAGCGGGAAAGTCCCTGATGAAGGTACTTCTTGTACGGTATTAAATTCTAATAACTGTAATCAATTAATGCCAATTAATTATCAATAATTTAAAAAAAAGTTATACAAAAATATGAAGCTGCTGCTATAAATTTATTGAGCAAAACGATTTTAAATTAAATGCTAAATAAAGTCAGATGTTAAACCACAATTTCCACTATAGACTGTACAAAATTGTTGTTTAAACCACACTCCATTAATGATAAGAAATTGGCAGAAAGAAACAAACAACTTTGCTCTGCTACCGGTATATCACGGTTCTAATTTCGGAACGTCCATAGTACTACGGAAATTCGGCCTAATATTTACGGACGTACGGAAATGAAGATAATTAAGGTGGTACGACAAGCATCGGAAATACAAAACAATATTAACAAAATTATGATTTGGCCTTAAATGGATCGGAAAACCCCCGGCAAAACGCAATAATTAAGGACAAACGATTATTAAAATTAGCCCTGGCAATATGCCTAATAAAAGGAATGAATAGACTATATTTCGTTTTTCGATGCATTTTTATTTGACGCAAAGTTCATGTGTGAATGGATGCTTGATCCATTAAAGGTAATCTGTGATGGCGCTAGTAACAGTAACACTGCTACTGAGCAATTTGTGAATTACGTAGTAGGCAACACACATGACCACAGTTAGGGAAGATCTGTACTGCTGTTCATTGTGAGAGGAGGGGGAAGTAATGTGAACAAGCCAAAGATGAAATAAAACCACACGAATACATTTTTAGTAGCTGATTTAGTCGTAGTCAGAAGTTTATTGACCGACATATATTTCTAATGTGTAGCGTTTCTTTTAAAGGCCAGGTGCGGGAAAAACATTTCTATTAATCATAAATTCCAATAATTAGCGATCTATAGTTTCCCCTATGTTTCATAATTTTTAGGATTTTATTTGTGTTACACGAGCTTGTTAAAAATAAGCACTTTCTTATCAGTTCAAATTACACAGTAAAATCTCTATTCTTTTGTAATTTTGTAAAGAGAGAGGCATTTTAAAAAGCTATGAAAAATAAACGGTGTGGTAAAAAATGTTATCAGATGACTAAATATAGGTAATATAACTTGAATTTTACATTTCTGGTATTTTTATTCAACTTCAGATTTTTATTATCCACCGTATATCCACTATCTTTTTTCACCTTCTAGGGAGTCACCAGAAATGTTATTACATTAGGTTAAACTACCTAACTACTGAAAAAAGTCTTCCTGGTTTTATGGAAGAATTATGCCAAATTTTGTATTTGACCATATTAAGGGAAATTCATGTTTTTTTGTCATGATTTCTGTTACAAGTATTTGATTTATGTACAATTAACCAGATATTATATTTAAAATTCATGCCTGTACCTGAGCTTTAATAATTTTATTTGTATTATAACAGCAAGTTCATTTTGGATTTTTATTAAATTGAAAAATGTTATAGGCCTACCAATGGTTTATCCAAATTCAACTAATCGCTCACCATTCAATTACAATTATATTATTATACTATTATATTGTTGAAAATAGATTACGTGGTATGAATAATGATAGTAACTTAAGAAGGATACGTTTTAGTCTGATTATTAGCTATCCATGCAGTAATTTTTTTACAAAGAAATATTTTGGTTCTGAATGTCGTTAAATAAATTAAAATCATTACATCTTTTACTAATTTTCACAAAGCTAGCAACAAAACATTTAACAATGATAACAAATCCCCTGCAACTCTGTAACTACTTCATGACTATCAAGATCCGGGCCCGGACCTATGGAACGCCTCCCTAAACACACGCGATTAAAAATATGATGGCATTGTTTGCGTTCAATCAATGCGAATGATGAAGGTACTTCTGGTACGGTAATACATTCTAATAACTATTAATAAATGTAAATTAATCATTATTATCAAATAATGATATAAACAAGTTAGACAAAAAAATATGAATCTGCTGCTATAAATATTGAGGAAAACGTTAAATTGTATTATTTTGAAATAAATGCTAAATAAACAACAGTTAATTAAGGCCACAATTTCCAAAATTCATTTTCATTTATCTACTATAAACTGTACAATAAATAATAAATATAAAACAAAGAAAATAATGATAGCAAATATGCAGAAGAAAGAAGCAACATTTGCTCTGCTACCGGCGTAATATTACGGACGTATACGGAAATGAAGATAAATAGGGTACTACATGGAAATACAAAACTATACGCAAAATTATGGTTTGTGGAATAAATTACGGAAAAAACTCAATAATTATGAACAAATCGACGACACATATGACGGGATTTTCCGGAACACAGTGTGTGTTGGCCTCCTTTCTATTGTATAAATACTGCAAACTTCATAATATACGATGAATTAAAAATAGTTATTTTAAGTACCAATACTTATAGATTATAATCAATTATTCTCATCAGGAGAGAGATACATCTTTCTGCTCTCATGACGCGCGCACCACCACAAGCAACTAGTCAATCAGAAATTCATTGTGCGCATGCTCAGAAACTTATCTTCACGAAACTTATCTGTGCGCGGATAGGCCTATATTAGTACGTGACTGCTGAGCATTCTGCCAATTTACAAATATTCTCTTCCAGACTGGACTTCTATAACATGTACTGTACATATTTTGATAATGTATACGATGAAATGAGACTTAATGCATGCTTTTATTGTCATATTTTACAACGTATTCTTTGCCAACAATTAATTTCATGAAATAACATTTACGGGTATTCCTTCACAAAGTATTTACCATTCTTATGATATAACATGCACATTTTTATTACAACCAACCACGCATAAGGTGTTGGTCATATTTTATAACTTATTATTTGCCAACTTTTCTTCATAAAAAATTAATTTCATGAAATAACATTTATTCCTTTACAAAGTGTTCAACATTCTTAAGATATAACATGCATACTTTTATTGCAACCAATCACACATAAGGTTTTGTCATATTTTACAACGTATTCTTTGCAAACTTCTTTTCGCCATAAACAATTAATTTCATGAAATAACATTATTCCTTTACAAAGTGTTTAACATTCTTATGATATAACATGCATGTTTCATGTTATATCATCATATCTCATATTTGTCTTTCTTATTTTTTGCCTACTTCTCTTTATCAATAAATGATAAACTTTTTAACTCATTTAGTATGTGAATTTTTAACTTTGAACAAACGAAAATAATTCCAAATCATGTACTATGTTTTACTGTTGACCATGAATAAATGAATACTGAATAAAAAATAAGATTTAAACTGGTGAATCCCCATTGCCTACATTATTCATTCATTTAATTTCCTTTATTTGGGATAGTGCATCCATATAAAAACAGACAAGACAAAAAGAGAAAACAATTTCTCCAGGAATTAACAATAGGATATAACATGCATACTTTTATTGCAACCAACCACGCATAAGGCTTTGTCATATTTTACAACGTATTCTTTGCCAACTTCTTTTCCTCATAAACAATTGATTTCATGAATAACATTTATTCCTTCACAAAGTGTTCAACATTTTTATGATATATTAACATGCATGCTTTTATTGCAACTAACCAGACACACAAGGTTTTGTCGTATTTGTCTTTCTTATTCTTTGCCAACTTCTCTTTATCAAAAAATGTTAACCCTTTGAATGTGAAATTTTA
This sequence comes from Antedon mediterranea, assembly GCF_964355755.1. NCBI lineage: Eukaryota > Metazoa > Echinodermata > Crinoidea > Comatulida > Antedonidae > Antedon > Antedon mediterranea. Next base: position 32,676,259 of record NC_092670.1, on the reverse strand, counting down.
ACTTTGAACAAACGTTTACTAAGCTTACTTAGTAAACCGAAATTTGCTGCATCAATCTGATTACCCTTGCCAAAGCTGAATGCCTTCGCTTACCATTCACAAAGCATTCTAATGCTACTCCTGGAATGCTATTATTGGCATTCGAAGGGCTATACTTAGCATTCGAATACTAGTGGTATATAAGCATTCAATGACTGAATTTAGCATTCGAATGCTTCTTAGCATTCACTAAGCCTTCGCTAAGCCTTCACTAAGCCTTCCTTCGAATGCTTCTTAGCATTCACTAAGCCTTCGCTAAGCCTTCGCTAAGCCTTCCAGGGAGCCGAATTATGTAAATGAGCTAAGCATGTGAATGGTAGCACTAGCATTCGAATGCTAAAAGTAGCATTCGAATGCTACTAGTTGAATGCTATACTAGCATTCGAATGCTAAATCTGGAAGCCTTAGCCTAGCATTCGAATGCTAGTAGGTGAATGCTAGGCTAGCATTCGAATGCTAGCCTAGCATTCGAATGCTAGCCTAGCATTCGAATGCTAATAGATGAATGTATATAGCTCGCGTACGATGTTCGTACGTTACCAATGTTTACCAGCTAGGCCTACAAAACTAAGCCTAGCTAGGCTAGGCCTAAGACCGTCCACGAGAGGTCGATCGCCGCGAGCTACTTAGGTAGTGTATTGTTTCTCACTTTTTATCATAATTTACCATAAAACGTACATTTAAGACAAGGAATGACATGGTTTAATGTTTTTAAAGTGATATATATGTATTATTTTCCAAAAAACGTCCAAAATTGCAGGGAAGGGGTCTTTAACTGCAATGTTCGCATATACCTCTGTATAGAATTCATTATACAGTATTGAAATTCTATTGTTATTAGGTCAAGGCTATACTATTCTTTCGGTTGGAAGTTATTTTATAAGCCGGATGAAAAGATCAAGTACTCATTCATATTGCTCTCGATAATAATGTCCTCTCTTGCGTGCATTGAACGTTCTTTTGTAGGCCTAAACAATTCATTTTATACTAAGAGTTCGCAAACACCCATTATAACTTTTTGGTCAAAATCCTTATCAGATAAATCAACTAAGCAGGTGATTAATGACCTAAATCCTTTTATACCCCTGTGATTTTATTAGCTCTCTTGTAATTGATTGATTAGGAAAAGGTACATTCTTCAGTATTGCAAGGTCAATGGTCAGGCAAAAACTAGCAGAAGTCGGTGATGATCAAAAGGTTTAACGACCTGTCTATCAAAGTTGGACTTATATAAACACATGTCACAGTAGGAGGTTAAGTGACATTTACCCGAAGTTTTGAAAAACTACTTCCTGGTTTTATGGCAGAATTATGCCAAACTTTGTATTTGACCATATAAAGGGAAATTCATGTTTTTTTGTCATGATTTCTGTTACAAGTATTTGATTTATGTACAATTAACCAGATATTATATTTAAAATTCATGCCTGTACCTGAGCTTTAATAATTTTTTTTGTATTATAACAGCAAGTTCATTTTGGATTTTTATTAAATTGAAAAATGTTATAGGCCTACCAATGGTTTATCCAAATTCAACTAATCCCTCACCATTTAATTAAAATTATATTATTATACTTTTATATTGTTGAAAATGAATTACGTGGTATAAATAATGATACTAACTTAAGAATGATACGTTTTAGTCTGATTATTAGCTATCCATGCAGTAATGAAGCGGATGATTATGTTTGTAATGTTCCATTTAAAATTAATTTTTTTACAAAGAAATATTTTGGTTCTGAATGTCGTTAAATTCATTGGCGCCAGCATTACATCTTTTACTAATTTTCACAAAGCTAGTAGCAACAAAACATTTAACAATGATAACAAATCCCCTGCAACTCTGTAACTACTTCATGACTATCAAGATCCGGGTCCGGACCCGCCTCCCTAAACACACGCGATTAAAAATATGATGGCATTGTTTGCGTTCAATCGGTGCGAATGATGAAGGTACTTCTGGTACTACGGTAATACATTCTAATAACTATTAATAAATGTAAATTAATCATTATTATCAAATAATGATATAAACAAGTTAGACAAAAAAATATGAATCTGCTGCTATAAATATTGAGGAAAACGTTAAAATGTATTATTTTGAAATAAATGCTAAATAAACAACAGTTAATTAAAGCTACAATTTCCAAAATTCATTTTCATTTATCTACTATAAACTGTACAATAAATAATAAATATAAAACAAAAAAAATAATGATAGCAAATATGCAGAAGAAAGAAGCAACATATGCTCTGCTACCGGCGTAATACTACGGACGTATACGGAAATGAAGATAAATAGGGTACTACATGGAAATACAAAACTATACGCAAAATTATGGTTTGTGGAATAAATTACGGAAAAAACTCAATAATTATGAACAAATCGACGACACATATGACGGGATTTTCCCGAACACAGTGTGTGTTGGCCTCCTTTCTATTGTATAAATACTGCAAACTGAATTTAAAATAGTTATTTTAAGTACCAATACTTATAGATTACAATAAATTATTCTCATCAGGAGAGAGATACATCTTTCTGCTCTCATGACGCGCGCACCACCACAAGCAACTAGTCAATCAGAAATTCATTGTGCGCATGCTCAGAAACTTATCTGCACACGAAACTTATCTGTGCGCGGATAGGCCTATATTGGTACGTGACTGCTGAGCATTCTGCCAATTTACAAATATTCTCTTCCAGATCTTCTCTTCTCTTTATCAATAAATGATAAACGTTTTAACTCATTTTTATGTGAATTTTTAACTTTGAACAAACGAAAATAATTCCAAATCATGTAAGCCTACTATGTTTTACTGTTGAACACAACATGAATAAATGAATACTGAAATAAAAAACAAGATTTAAACTGGTGAATCCCCATTGCCTACTTTATTCATTCATTTAATTTCCTTTATTTGGGATAGTGCATCCATATAAAAACAGACAAAACAAAAAGAGAAAACAATTTCTCCAGGAATTGATAATATAGGATATAACATGCATACTTTTATTGCAACCAACCACGCATAAGGCTTTGTCATATTTTACAACGTATTCTTTGCCAACTTCTTTTCCTCATAAACAATTAATTTCATGAAATAAAATTTATTCCTTCACAAAGTGTTCAACATTCTTATGATATATTAACATGCATGCTTTTATTGCAACTAACCAGACACACAAGGTTTTGTCGTATTTGTCTTTCTTATTCTTTGCAAACTTCTCTTTATCAAAAAATGTTAACCCTTTGAATGTGAAATTTTAACTTTGAACAAACGTTTACTAAGTAGTAAACCGAAATTCGCTGCATCAATCTGATTACTTATCTGCAATGTTCGCATATACCTCTGTATAGAATTCAATGTGTTGTTAATAGATTTCAAATTCTATTGATCTTTCGGTTGGAAGTAATTTTATAAGCTAGGTAAACTTGAATAATATTTTTTGTAATTTCTGCATACCTTTTTTAATTTATATAGGCCTACACTTAACCAATAAATAATCGATTTTTTATAGCAAAACAAAAACAAATACTATGTAAACTTGAATAATTAGTAATTTCTGCATACCGTATTTAATTTATGTAGGCCTACACTTAATCAAAAATGTTTTACTGAAATATAGGCCTAATAGCTTACTTAGAAAATAGAAATTCGTTCATCATTCTGATTACTTTAACTGCAATGTTCGCATATACCTCTGTATAGAATTCATATGTTGAAATTCTATTGTTCATTACAAGTAGAGTCACCAGTCAAAATTGCTAAATTATAGCAGGTATCCTGCTATACTTTATTTGCACAAGTAATTAGCATTGTTTACATAATAGATTAATCAACTGATAAAATGTGTACTACAAGTTTTTTCAGCATATCCTAACTTTTTTCAGAAACATATTTCATCACTTTAAACAAGATAAATGTGTTCAAAAGTATTTAAAACATACAAATTTATCTTTGATTTGTAAAAATCCATCAAATATAAAGTATTTTGAAACTTAGAAAAGTATTTAATTTTCTTAGAGCCAAGACCTTAGAACACGAATGCTGTTCTGTCTGTTGTCTTCCCCCCACCTACCAGTGCAATGCTTGCCTGTATGCTTTGAATAGAAAACCGTTCAGGCGAAACGATCGACTTCCGGTAAAGTTTAGCAGGCTAACTCTCTCTCGTGACTCTGGAGAGTTTGTGGACGCAAAGCTCCATCCCTATTCTTCCAATGTAAAGTTTAGCAGGCTAACTCTCCTGACTCTGGAGAGTTTACAGACGCCAGCGCAAAGCTCCTTTCATAAAGTTTAGTTTGGCAGGGCGACATGTGACATGTATACTGTATTTTAATAATAATTCATTAGAAGATAATTAATAGGAAACTTATATTTTAAAGATGTGACCTATACCAATTCAAAATTACAATAATTACTACGTTTTGTTTTAAATTTAAAATGTGTTTATCGTGGACGACGTGTGAATATGTTTTTGACCCAGTAGACCGGGCGCCCGGAAGATTTATTCATGTGAAAAGATACAAAAGGTTTGATGATGTAGGCCTAGTTAGGTGCGTATTAGGGCGAGATGCAATATTCGACATTGCTGCCGGGTCACAGCTTGTACATAGGGCCTGTGGGGATCATAACATAGGGGAGTAAAAATGCATTTATTTATGTGAAGCGATACAAGGATAAACTTTTTTGGATATCATTCGCAGTGGGCTACTAATGATTACATCACCAATGACAGCAACTTTATCCTGTACGGGGCGCCAAACAGCAACATTTTAGTGCCACGCCCAAATGGGTTTATTCATGTGAAGCGATACAAGGTTGAATCTTTTTTTAATGGCAGCAGTATATATTGGGGATGACAAATGACAGCAACTTTATCCTGTACATAAGCTCAGACAGCAGCCCTAAAGGTCCGCAGTTTCCCCCTATTCGGCTATATACTCGGCGCGTATGCCGTCTAATGGCGTTCAGCTGAGTTAGAAATACGTCGTGATACGGACTCGGACTGACAATAAATACACAGTAGAATGCTAAAACAATAAATAAAGAGAGCAGTTGTTTCCTGTACCAAATCATCAAACATCAAACTCTTAGGAACTCGCCCAAAATGGGTGTATCCATGAAGTGTGTAATCATTTGTGAAAAAATGGTTTTTTTTTTTCACTTTTCCGGTACACAGCAGCCCGAGGCTCCATTCGTGATCAACAATGTTGATAATACAAACACATTTACGATAACGAGTGACTTTTATTTATAATTGAAATATATCTTTATTTTGGATTAATAAATAACACCAACAAAAACACTTAAAATAACCAACAGCAGATTTGTATTTTAGGGTATCATTTTGAACAATCAATATTATATCAAAATCATTATTTCACAACACAAAATAATATAATTTAAGAATATTTTTCAGATAAACTAATTAATAATTACACTCATAATGATCGACACCGGTACCGATTATTTTGCATTATTATTATAACTCGATTTAAATATTGTTTTAATTACACACTAGACACTAGTGATATGTCTATATGAAAAAAGGCAACGAAATCTAAATTTGCAACATTTTTTACATAACATAACATAATAGTAAAGTAAATAATAGTTCGAATTCAACATAATCACTTAGAGAATTGGTAAGGTATAGATTAGACTATCGATTGCACACTATTACTGTATTTTTAATTCAATTTAAATTTTAAAAAAGTAACCGTTTTCATGTGAATTAGACTGATAAAAACCAACAAATAACTTAATCTGCCAACATTTTAAACATCGTTACTTGTCCATAATGGATCGACTACTTTATCGATTACTGCACATTGTTTTGCTTTAACTGAAACAAAGTCAAATTTTTAATTGTTACTGTACTAATATTAGACAGTGATATCTGATAAAAGGCAACATTAATTATACTAAATACTATATTAATAATACTAAACCAAATTAAATATCGTTACTTATCGACAATTGATCGACTACTTTCTTTCTTGGACTACTGTATTGGTTATTGCACATTATTTACTAACTAACATAAGAAAGTGATATCTGATAAAACGCAACAAACTGAATCGAATTAAATATCGTTACTTATCCATAATGGATCGACTACTGTATTGATTACTGCACATTATTTTACTATAACTGCCAAAGTCAAATTTAAAATTGTTACTGTACTAACATTTATACAGTGATATCTGATAAAATGCAACATACTCAGGACCAAATTAAATATCGTTACTTAACCATAATGGATCGACTACTGTATCGATTATTGCACATTATTTTACTATAACTGCCCAAGTCAATTTTAAAATTGTTACTGTACTAACATTATACAGTGATATCTGATAAAATGCAACATACTCAGAACCAAATTAAATATCGTTACTTATCCATAATGGATCGACTACTGTATCGATTATTGCACATTATTTTACTATAACTGCCGAAGTCAAATTTAAAATTGTTACTGTACTAACATTATACAGTGATATCTGATAAAAGGCAACATTAATAATACTGGACAAAATTAAATATCGTTACTTATCCACAATGGATCGACTACTGTATTGATTATTGCACATTATTTTTCTCTAACTGAACCCAGGTCGAATATTTTACATGCAGTGTAACTACCGACACACTGTAAAAGCACATTGAGCAAAGACATCGAGGTTACTGGCTGTATGCATTAAATAACAAATCATGTAAAAAAAAATCCAATAGCCCCTATTGGTTTTATTATATCGTGTTTTCTGTTCAGCTAGTAATGCAATATGAGGAATGTACAATATTTAGTTATTTAATGCATACAGCCAGTAAACTCGATGTCTTTGCTCGTTGTCAAAATATTCGACCTGGGTTCAGTTGGAGATAAGTAACGATATTTAATTTGGTCCAGTGTTATTAATGTAACAATTTTAAATTTGACTTGGGCAGTTGGGCAGTAAAATAATGTGCAATAATCGATACAGTAGTCGATCCATTATGGACAAGTAACGACGTTTAAAAATGTTGGCAGATTAAGTTTTTTGTTGGTTTTTATCAGTCTAATTCACATGAAAACGGTTACTTTTTCCTTAGTAATAGTGTGCAATCGATAGTCTAATCTATACCTTACCAATTCTCTAAGTGATTATGTTGAATTCGAACTATTATTTACTTTACTATTATGTTATGTTATGTTAAAAAATGTTGCAAATTTAGATTTCGTTGCCTTTTTTCATATAGACATATCACTAGTGTCTAGTGTGTAATTAAAACAATATTTAAATCGAGTTATAATAATAATGTACACTAATAGGTACCGGTGACAATCATTATGAGTGTAATTATTCTATATATATTATATATATAAATATTCTTAAATTATATTATTTTGATCGAAATAATGATTTTGATATAATATTGATTGTTCAAAATGTTACCCTAAAATACAAATCTGCTGTTGGTTATTTTTAAGTGTTTTTGTTGGTGTTCCAAAATAAAGATATATTTCAATTATAAAATAAAAGTCACTCGTTATCGTAAATGTGTTTGTATTATCGACATTGTTGATCACGAATGGAGCAAAAAAGAGAGAAAGAAAGAAAAAACGATTCATACTTCATGGATAAACCCATTTTGGGCGAGTTCCTAAGAGTTTGATGTTTGATGATTTGGTACAGGAAACAACTGCTCTCTTTATTTATTGTTTTATCATTCTGCTGTGTTTTTATTGTCAGTCCGAGTCCGTATCACGTATTTCGAACTCAGCTGAACGCCATAAGACGACATACGCGCCGAGTATATAACCGAATAGGGGGAATCTACGGACCTTTAGGGCTGCTGTCTGAGCTTATGTACAGGATAAAGTTGCTGTCATTGGTGTTTTTGTCATCCCCAATATGTACTGCTGCCATTAAAAAAAGGTTCAACCTTGTATCGCTTCACATGAATAAACCCATTTGGGTGTGGCCCTAAAATGTTGCTGTTTGGCGCCCCGTACAGGATAAAGTTGCTGTCATTGGTGATGTAATCATTAGTAGCCCACTGCGAATGATATCCAAAAAAGTTTATCCTTGTATCGCTTCACATGAATAAATGCATTTTTACTCCCCTATGTTATGATCCCCACAGGCCCCATGTACAGGCTGTGACCCGGCAGCAATATCGAATATTGTATCTCGCCCTAATACGCACCTAACTACATCATCAAACCTTTTGTATCTTTTCACATGAATAAATCTTCCGGGCGCCCGGTCTACAGGCTTCCTTGTCCTTTGTGACTAATAATAGAGGCATATTTGCGTATTTTAAAATAAATACGCAATAAAATTCATATAAATAAAAATTATATTATATAATATTTATTTTATATTATTATATATTAAAATGTATTTTATCTATTATTAAGTATTTCAAAAAAATAAGCACATATGCCGGTGGTGAGCAATATATGCACACTTAAAATAACTTTGGAAAACACCCACCCTAGTTTCAAAACACGATCGCATGTCACGAGGTTAAAATAAAAGATGATGAAATTATTTTGTTATCAATCAGGCTTTTCAATTATATTATACTCCCCAAAATTTATTTTCTGCGATTAAAATTATAATTTTAATAAAAATATATTTTCCGTAAAATAATCTAATTAATTTAGTATTAGTATAAGCATGGAGAAATAAGTTTTCTCCATGGTATAAGACTAACATCAATTCTTTTCAAAACTACACTGTTTTATTTGACATTGCGTGAACCTGAAAATCGCCAACGAAATGTCAACTATGTTACACCAATACCACACATGGATAAGTAGCCTGCTACCAAGATCGGGCCAACGCGACAGGCCCTAGTTTTTAGGGCTTTGACTAGTTCACGCACGATTTTACTGATATAGAAAAGATTATTTAAGTTCAGTTTATTAGTGTTAAATTGATTTTTAGGAGTTTAATTGATTATTTTGCGGTTAGGTCTATATAGATGGCCTAAGCCTCTTCCTATTTTATTTATGGGCCTGGCTGTCCATCGTCAGTCCTGATTGTTTTAAACAAACATGGTAACAGACCTACCTACTGGCCTAGATTTAACAAATCAAAGGACATCTCTTTTTGTTTTACCCTTTCTTTACACCACCAGTACATTTACACATTACTGATATCGTCTATTATATCCTGTATATTAATGGTTTCACCCATATGCCTATTGTTCTTCAAACTTCTTTTCATAGGAGTCTACAATTAACAATAGGTCTGTAGTTCATTTCCTTTAATGTTTATTGGATTCTGTTCTTTGTTCATTATATTGTCTATTTAAAAAATTAGCAGGCACAGAATAATAAAAACACATTCAAGTGAAAATTGTAATTATATCAGGTGCTTAATGAATATTTTGATTAATTTTCAACATGTAAATTGCCCAATTGAAATGCGTTGTTTTGTCAAATAAGTTGACTCCAGTATGTTTCCTTGTACTAATAGGCCTATTGTTAAATAATATTTATTTATTTTACTTACTCTGGACGCACCTTCATTCAAGAAGTGTGCCACTGTTTCAAAAGTGTAGCTTCCAAATAATTATTATATTATATGTAAAAAAAGTGGAGTAAAGTTACTTTAGGTAACTAATTATAAAAGGCATTCATTTTAAATGTGTTATAATTATAGCTAATTCTTTATTTTGTTATTTACTTTGTTAATATATTAGCTTTTTACTATATTAATATTAGGAGTTATTTAATTACTTATGTGTACACATTGAGAATACCATAGATATATTATATTGAAAATATCTCTATGAGAATCCCTACCAACTGTACTATCTTCAGACTAGCCAGCAAGTTTGGAATAGCCAACATGCATTTGAGCAGTGGGGTGTGTGTAATAATTAGAAAAGCCACAAGGATATCTCAGAAAAATTAGATATTTTAACATAACTTTTGAACTACTGGACAGATTTTTTTGCAAAAAAATCTATAATAATAATAATGTTCGCATATACCTCTGTATAGAATTCATTATACAGTATTGAAATTCTATTGTTATTAGGTCAAGGCTATACTATTCTTTCGGTTGGAAGTTATTTTATAAGCCGGATGAAAAGATCAAGTACTCATTCATATTGCTCTCGATAATAATGTCCTCTCTTGCGTGCATTGAACGTTCTTTTGTAGGCCTAAACAATTCATTTTATACTAAGAGTTCGCAAACAGTCATGCTTTATTGGTTAACATTATATTAAATCTATTTTTATCAAGCAATCCCATTCATTTATAGCAATTATTGTTAAACTAATTATACACACCGATAGCTAGCAGCAATTTAGTTTTTCACCCCACTTGGCTGAATACCAAATAAAGCTTGAAATACATATAAGGAACTAATCTAAATTGTGGCTAGAGTCTGGCTTAAGTTGCAAGTAAGCGTGGTGATCGTGATGAATATGTTTCGCCCTGGTCGTCAGTTAATAAGGAATGTCCATCCCTGACACAAAGCTGGTGACGCAACCAGTGGTGGCGCCAGCGGGGGGGCTACGGGGGCTCTAGCCCCCTCGTCGGGGAGCCTAGCCCCCCCGTCGGGGAACACGGGTACTTTTTGTCGGGGAATATAATATACAGTAAAAAATGTTCGCGTTCACTTCATATAGCTTCAGCGCCTAGAAAACCACGTTCCATTGACCGTGAGAGTACGTCAGAGGGCTATTATGCACTTTTATGCATTCATTTATTGCCAGCGATCTAACTTACTACTAAACATTAGCTAGGTACGCACTTGTCTGGCGGTATCCCTTTGTACGAATCGTTCAACGTTGGGTCAACACGCGTGATATCAAGTTCCATCCAGGGACCAAAATGTGTAATGTAGTTATTTTCCAGGCGAAGTTTACCGACGGTTACCGAAGGGAACACGGGTACTTTTTGTCGGGGAATAAATTATAATATACAGTAAAAAGCGTTCGCGTTCACTTCGTAGCTAGCTTCAGCGCCTAGAAAACCGCGACGTTTCATTGACCGTGAGAGTACGTCAGAGTGATATTATGCACTTTATATGCATTCATTATTGCCAGCGATCTAACTTACTCCTAAACAATAGCTAGGTTCGCACTTGTCTGTCGGTATCCCTTTGTACGAATCGTTCAACGTTGGGTCGAGACGCGTGATATTATGTTCCATCCAGGGACCAAAATGTGTACTGTAGTTATTTTCCAGGCGAAGTTTACTGACGGTTACGTCGTGTACTGCGTCGACGTACGCTACACTACAGCAGCAAAAACGAATTATGTTAATTGTTCGTATGTTCACCAATTTTTTAATTTACAAGTAACCTTCTTTACCGTGGGGCACCTAAAATAAATTTTTCATCCATTACTAAACAAAAAAACATGCCATTTTCGCTTAGCCAACATCTTATTATAGCTAAGTTATTACATTTTCAATGTCCTGTATGTCATGAATTTCTCACCACTCGGAAGTCCAGATGGTACGCACGCATACACTTGGGAGGAATAAACTTATTTCCCCGACTGAAAAAGGTCTACGCTTGCGTTTTTTAAGCCTCTAGGCCTGATGTTTCCAAAGTATAAAATGCTATTTTTTGAAGACCTGCAGCTCTAGTTTTAAACAGTTTCTTAGCTCAGCCCCAACAATAAAGCTGGTCATATTTCGAAGTACAAGAAGTGCATTTTCCGGGACCTAACATCTCTATTTTTCAAACATTTCTTAGCTCAGTCACAACCATGATAAGGACTTATATATTTTGTTTCATGTTTTGAAGTATAATAAGTTCAATTTCCGGGACCTCCAACTCTATTTTTCTAAATTTTCTTTGAACTTTTATTTTTTAAATTGAAAAATATGGATTGAAACAGTCATCGCGCATCGTTTTTTTGCACGCAGTATTTTATTTATGCATTATAAAAAATGGAAAAAATGGCTACCCTAAATCTGATTAAAATGACCTCAAATGACGCTAGAACGCGTTGCTTCCTGGGGCTTCGCCCCCTGGACCCCCACCGGGGGCCCTTGGCGGCCCCCTGGCCCCCAGCCTAGTGATGCTCGCTTCGCTCGCATAGCCCCCTCGTCGGGGAATGTAGCCCCCGCGTCGGGAAGATCCTGGCGCCACCCCTGGACGCAACGCAATTAGGTCGGATATTCACCCGGCTATATGACAACGACAATTTTTTCAAGCAATCTTTAAAGACGTTTTTCTCATGCGAATTTCGCATATACTCTATGTTCAATATTTTGTTTCTATGGAACGCCAAAAGAGCAACATTAATAGACGGCAAAAAACTATGTGGTGGAATCCATCTATTTAACTAATTTTTTTGGTGAAAATCTTGTTCAATTCAATATATTTTGTCACTGTTAATACAAATAAAATGTTACTGTTGATACTTTACACGACGGTTTTGTTAACTTTAAGAATAAAATCGACAAATTCATCATATCCCTTTAGGTAGCCCTTATGACTAGGCCTAGTGTAAGTAATGATGCTGATTTTAAGATCGATTAATATTCTTTGAAAATAGAAAAGTATCAGCAGTAACATATTACAGAATTTTTATTGACAAATTGACAAAATATATTGAACAAATTAAATGTGCATTTCACTAATAAATGCATTAAATGTAGACTCATTTCATCGAGTTTTTAACTCTCTATTGTTGCTCTTTTGGCGCTCCATAGAAACGAAAATATTGAAAGTTGAGTAGGCGAGAGTGCAAGAAACACGTCTGTAAAATCACACATTTTTATTTACAAATAATTCCAAGTATTTATTTGTTACTCTTTATGTGAATCTCTTTCATAAAAGTACTTATGAGGCCTAATTCCAAAGGTATGGTATTCAGAATAAAGTTAGTTGAATTAATTAGGAGTCAAAATACAATGCAGATGAGAAATGGAAAAAAACACCTCCTGAAACCAACACAATGAAGTAAAATATCAACAAACAAACGGTCCAGTTTATTTGTTGTGAAACAAAGGTATAAACTCAACGGGCGAAAAAATTGTGAGTTTATATTTCTGCTTTTGATGTTGTTGCTTGTAATTAAATTTATGGTAAAAGCATTAATAAAAGAAGCATACTATGTTTAAAATTGTGTATAGATAAACAATTATTGTTTTTAATCTGTCGTATATAGTAGAATTTGTAATCTTAGGTTTTGGGTCTTAGGTTTCGTGATCTTAGGTCTTAGGGGGTCTTAGCTTTTGTGATCTTAGGTTTCGTGACACCCTAGCAAAGATAGTGTAGTAGGACATAGTCAATAGAAAGTGATGCAGTGCACCAGCATAAAAAGAGCACACTTCCAAAAGCACTCGTATTGAAAAAAACTGTATCGGCAATCCAGCATTTGCCATCACCAACAGTTTTTGGTTGGGAGCTATCTAATGGTAAACTTCAACCAGTGCTTCTGAAAAATGAAGCTATTCCTGCTGCTTCGTTAGAGATGATTTATTGTGGATGCAAGACACGATGCATAACCAACAATAGATGTAGGTGCAAGAAGTCAAAACTACTATGTACAACTTTATGCCGCTGTAACAACGCTAAAGATGACGGAAACCTTTGCATGAATGATCAAAACTGATGCCCTTGTTCATTCCAAATGTAGCTTACGTGTTCACATTTTCTTTCAAACCTATACAATCATAATCCATCATATTGATGAAAGGTAATTTCCAAATTTCCAAATTTAGCTGACGTGTTCAAATTCTTTTTTAAATCTATAATCATAATCCATCATATTGATGGCAGGTACTATACAATCACAATCCATCATATTGATGGCAGGTAATTTCCAAATTTCCAAATGTAGCTGACGTGTTCAAATTCTTTTTTAAATCTATAATCATAATCCATCATATTGATGGCAGGTAATTTCAAACTTCAAATTTCAACAAATGTAACTTGCGTGTTCAATTTTTTTTTTTAATCTATATAAATCATAACACATCATATTTGATGGCAGTGAATCTTATAATTTTACTAATTATTATTGTGTATAAATAATTTCATAGTTATGCAATTATATTATACTAGCAATTATACCCGCCCCAGGGCGGGTTTCAAAATTAGTTTACAGCCTTCTCAGTACATAACACCCGACGCCAGTATCTGTCTATACTCACCAACATCCACCCCTCAATAACACCCCATACTCTTTCTTAAAAACAAATTCTTCCCAGTGATGGACAAATTCAATTCAACCTAAGCTTCGAATTGAGAGAAGTATTCATAGCTACGATGGATCTAATAATGGTTGTAGTACGTTGTAAATTGTGTAAATGAATAGGTGTCATATTGCCTGATAATTAAAATTTGTAATTTAGATACTGCGGGCACCCAGCCTTCTTTCTCCTTTCACCACCCCAGCCACCATCAACAAACCTTAACTCCTTTCCTGGACAGTTCAAATTTAGTAACTTTTCCTAGTACAATCCAATCATATAGGCTACTTCATTACGCTAGTATTTTCGCTCCTCCTCCCCCTACAAAAAACACACCCCAGATACACTGGGTGATGTGTTGAAGCCGGTTCCAGTACAATTTATATTATTATCACTCCCAACCCATAATCCCTCAGTGGCAGTTTTCAGTGTAGTTTAAAACATTCCAAATACAGTTTCGGTCATGGTAGGCCTACATGCACATCCCCACCCCAAACTCCCATCCGCTTCCCAGGGATGATTAAATACTTTAACAGTTTCCAACCACAATTCTGGTGTAAGCAAAATCCCTACTCTCTCCTGAAACCAAACTCCCAAACCCTATCTCCCAACCCCACTCTCCCACAATGTACGTTTTTTTCCTTGGAGGATTGGTGATGTAGTTGAACACAGTAACAGTAAACAACATGTGTATGTTCACACAGGTATGGATGTCTGTAATGAGGCAATCCAAGAGACCAATAAATAGTTGGATATGGTTAAAGTACTTTGCTAAATGTGTAATTGAATAGGTGTCATATTGTTTAATGAATAAAATATGTATATCTATATCTATATTTCCCCAAACGCCATGCTGAGGATAATTCAAATACTGTAAAACTTTTGTAGTATAATTTTACAATTCGATAGCCTACAACCCCGAGCCCTAGCAAAAATGACATCACAAACCACCACACAACCACCCCCCCCCCCCCACCCCTCCCACAAAAACCCCAGGAGTCGGGAGAATTTTTTAAAATGTAGTTTAAAACCTTCCGGGTACAATTTCCATCATTTTGATACCCCATACGTATGTTTACGTGCAGAAACAGAAATTTGTATAACGAACAAACATCGAAAGTGGGGGTTTTGACCACATTTTGGTCCCTAACTTGGATCCTAGGTGGCGGATGATGTTGAAATATAGCTTAGAACATTCCCGGTACAATTGTGGTCATTTTGATACCCCATATGTAAGATTATGTGCAGTAACAAAAATGTGTATAACGAACAAACAAACAAACAGACAGACAAACTCTCTCACTTATAATATAGATTTAGTATACAGTAGGCCTATGCTGTAGTTTAAAGGTCAATAACCATACTATCGGCCATTCTTGTATAAAATGTGCCATTAAACTGGATAGAAACACACATGTTTTCCACAATTTTCAAAGTTATAATATTATTATATTTGACTAATAGTTGAAAGGTCAATAGTTGTAGAATCGGCCATTTTTTGTAAAAACATTTCATTATAATAAATATGAATGTATAGTTTCTGAACAATTTGAGCCCTATTTCATGTCTCTCCGATTATTGGTTACTGAGATACGATAAATCAAGGTCAAAGGTCAAACTGTCAGAAATAAGACTTGCATCCATTTTTTGAGAAAATGTGTCATTAAAGTGAATATAAAAACATATATTTAAAACATTTTGAGACCAAAATTAATTATCTGTGACTAGTGGTTCTCGAGATATAGGGTAATTATAAAAAATGGCCGCCATTTTTAATTATGCAAATTTTGCTTGGGATCCGCCATATTCGTAATCAGCGAGGTCGAAATATCCTAAATGAAGTGGATCCCAGCTTCTACCCAAAAATGCTTCTTACACCATATTTCAGAGGAAATGGAACTTGTCTTATATAGGCATACACATTGTAGGCCTATTATTATTACCACTACAGTAATAGGCCCCTAATATATTTATTCACTCTGATAAAAAGTGTTTCTAAAGCTAGGTATTAAATTCTCTATCTCTGTCCAATGATAAACAATTAAATGTAAATAATAATTTTTAAAAAGTTAAGTTGATTTGCAAATAAAAACATTAAAATAAAAGAAATAAAATATGGTAGATATTCCAGGTACCTAAACAATTCCAAGTAATTGAAACACAAATTTGTATTCCAAAACATAAAAATATGATTCATTTGCACTTTCTATAAATTAATTAAATAATTTATATATTAATTCGTATTAAATCTTAATTTTACAGTCATATTATTCTTCTGTTATAATAATAGCCTATTTCCTATACATTTCCTTCCGTATCCCTACTCGACGTGCGAGGCGCCCTTTAAATTTAGCTCCATGTTGTCTCGCTTTTATTTGCATTGAACGAATAGGAAGTGTAACATCTTCCTACTACCAAAGAATATATATCACAAGAATGAGTATTCCGCGATTTTTGCATGAGAAATTTGTAACAGAGAGCTCCAGTGAGTGATGCCCGCCCTCATAAGGGTGGATGTATACATACTAAATAAGACTTTATTTAATAGACATGATACATGTCACATTAAATAGAATTATGATGATAGTTTTTGCAATTGTAAACTATTTTATAATACATATTTATTAACAAACTAGTGTTTATTCACTTTTACAGACAATTATTTACTAACATGCTAAGTTAGTTCACAAAAAAGGCCTAACACAGCAACACCAAAAATCAACGAATATTACTCAGCACGGCCTATTCTGTACCATTGCCGTGTAGTACTGTACGCCCGGTAAATTAAGTATTGTTTTTATGATATAAATTAGTATAAAAGAACATGTTATTAATAGGAGAAAATGTTAAATGTCATTAACATTTATTTGTTTTACCAGAAACAAGTTAAATATAGGAATATTATTAAACTATCCTTCGTGAAAACGCGTAAACACCAACACGCCCGGTCACGCTATCGTAGCGCCCGGTTGATAAATCAAACTGTTTATACGGCAGTTTTTACTAAATAAATTGCATAAAACGAACAATTAAATATTCAAATAGTATTTAACATGATGTTGGCATGTAGTTGATAACATTTTTATCATCGGAAAATACTCCGGTGGTCCAGCATTTGATTAGTGAAACCTTCACAAAAAGTTGTATACATCCCAGATACATCCACACTTATGGCGGCGCCCTACCACATGGACAATATTACTGTTACAGAGAAAATCGCGGATTACTCATTCTTGTGATATATATTCTTTGCTACTACACTATCTTTGCCCATAGCCGGCATAGCGTGTTTGGCAGCCGTTTGTAAACACAGCCAATTGACAATCAAATAACCCTTTTTAAGGCACAATATTAACTTCAAAATGATTGTATTTTATTATCAATATTTTGTTGACTATTTTGCTATATGTTGTTATATTTGTACTGTATTAGTCAAATACATGTAAATAACTCCACATTTTCTGTCCGATTTGTTAGGCCTACTAGGCTATCCCCTACCTACTTTAGCTAGCCCAGCCAGGTCAAGTAGACCTAATTGTCCAATGCTCCCAGCCAAGTTAGGCCATGGCCTTATTTCTTGTTTTATACTGTTGGACTGTAACTATCCTGCAGCCCCCACCCCCGGATGGGGGTTGGGGGTCATGATTTCCTCGAAAACACAAGGAGACGTGATGAACTGAAAATATGCCAGGTGTGTGTAGGGCACAGTCATGTCGGACAGCAACAGATTGGTATGGTGCCGCGGTGCGGTGTACAGTATCAGGCATATTTTCTACCAAACATCCTGATATTTTCAATAACACTAATTTCCAAGCATCTAGCGCAGGGGAGCCTACCCAGGGGTGTTGCCTTAGTGGCCAGGGCAACACCCTTAATTTCATACTAAATGTTGTTTCTGCCACTAAATTAAAATTGAGTCCCATTTCTTCGTATACAATATCCATATTTATACGTTATAGAAGTCCAGTCTGAAAGAGATTATTTGTAAATTGGCACAGCAGTCACCAATAGGCCTACTATACCGCGCACAGATAAGTTTCTGAGGATACGCAGAACAAATTTCTAATTGACTAGTTTCTTGTGTTTTCCCATAATTTAAGGTCAAATCATAGTTTTGCGTATAGTTTTATTTTTCCGTGTAGTACCCAGTTTATCTTCATTTCCGTGTATACGTCCGTAATATATTAGGCCGAATTTCAGAATTAACAGAGAATTAAGCCTATACCGCGTCGGTAGCTGAGCAAACTCGGAACTTGATAGACTTAGTCATAAAGTAGTTACAGAGTTTTACGGCATTTTATCATTGTTCAATGTTTTGTTGTTAGCTTATTGTTGGTAAAAGAAGTAAGTCTGGCGCCAACGAATTTAGCGACCTTCACAACCAAAATATTTCTTTGTAACAAAAATTATTTGAAATGGAACGCTACAAAAACAATCCTCCGCTTCATCAGTGCATGAATACCAGACAAGATCGTTGTCTTTGTTAAGTTTTACATCAATCCATTTTGATATCACGCAATACATTTTTCAACAATATAGTACTATAATAATAATAAATCAAAGCTCTGTGATATTTGGAGAATAAGTCATGAAACAAAAACCCAATTTACTTGGCGACGTAAAAATACATATAGAAGGTTAGATTACTGGCTGATATCTAGTGTATTATACGAACAGCAACAGTTTGGTATGGTGCCGCGGTGCGGTGTACAGTATCAGGAATATTTTCTACCAAACATCCTGATATTTTCAATAACACTAATTTCCAAGCATCTAGCGCAGGAGAGGACCCAGTGGTGTTGCCTTAGTGGCCAGGGCAACACCCTTAATTTCATACTAAATGTTGTTTCTGCCACTAAATTAAAATTGAGTCCCATTTCTTCGTATACAATATCCATATTTATACGTTATAGAAGTCCAGTCTGAAAGAGAATATTTGTAAATTGGCACAGCAGTTACCAATAGGCCTACTATACCGCGCACAGATATTTTTATAAAAGTAGATAAGTTTCTGAGCATACGCAGATCAAATTTCTGATTGACTAGTTTCTTGTAGTGCGCGCGTCAGAGAGCAGGGAGATGTATCTCTCTCTCTTGATGAGAGGTACGAAAGGAGGCCAACACACACTGTGTTCGGGAAAAACCCATCATATGGGTCGTCAATTTGTTCATAATTATTGCGTTTTTCCATAATTTAAGGCCAAATCATAGTTTTGCGTATATAGTTTTATTTTTCCGTGTAGTACCCAGTTTATCTTCATTTCCGTATACGTCCGTAATTAGAGCGAATTTCAGAATTAACAGAGAATTATTATACCGCGTCGGTAGCTGAGCAAACTCGGAACTTGATAGACTTAGTCATAAAGTAGTTACAGAGTTTTACGGCATTTTATCATTGTTCAATGTTTTGTTGTTAGCTTTTTGGTAAAAGAAGTAAGTCTGGCGACCTTCACAGCCAAAATATTTCTTTGTAACAAAAATTATTTTAAATGGAACGCTACAAAAACTTTGTGGAAAGCGTAATGTCGGAAAAACAATCCTCCGCTTCATCACTGCATAAATACCAGACAAGGTCGTATCTTTGTTACGTTTTAAATCAATCCATTTTGATATCACGCAATCCACAATGGTAGTATAATAATTTTTGATTGAATAGTGAGGGATTAGTTACAGTGTGTTGACTTTAAATAAACCATTGGTAATTTACTGAAAATCCAAAATGAACTTGTGTTATAATACAAGCAATACAAACTATCACAGATTACCTCTTAATGGATCAAGCATTCACATATGAACTTTGCGACAAAACAAAAATATAGCTTATATTCATTCCTTTTAAATATCAGGCATATTACCAAGGCTGATAATCGATTTGTCCATAATTATTGCGTTTTGCCGGGGGTTTTCCATAATCTAAGGCCAATTTTTAGGCCAAATCATAATTGTGCGTATAGTTTTTTTCCGATGCGTGTAGTGCCCTATTTATCTTCACTTCCATACGTCCGTAAATATTAGGCCGAATTTCCGTAGTAATTTATGGAAGTTCCGAAATTTGAACCGTGTACGTTATACCGGTAGCAGAGCAACGTTTGCTTCTTTCTGCAAATGTCATATCATAATTGTCTTTGTTTTATTTTGGAGTGTGGTTTAAACAACACTTTTTTAAAGTTTATAGTAGATAAATAAAAAATGAATTTTTGAAATTGTAGTTTTAACATCTGACTTTATTTAGCATTTAATTGAAAATAACACAATTTAACGTTTTGCGCAATATATTTATAGCAGCAGCAGCTTCGGATTTTTTGTATAACTTTTTTCAATTATTAATTGCTAATAAATTTACAATAATTGAGTACAGTTATTAGAATGTAATACCGTACCAGAAGTACCTTCATCGGGAACTTCCCCGTGAATTTTCGCATTGAACGAAAACAAGAATGTTATCCTATAGGCCTATTGTTAGTCGCGTATGTTTTATTACCGGTCGAATAACATTAATTTATGCTACGATCCTCTGTTTGCTAGTGAGTGAGTGACATTTCCGTCGAACTAGAGGTGCAATTTATTATGAATTTTACGTGCGAGAGTACCATGTAGGGGTGTCATTTAACAATTATCTTGCTCAAATACTCATTGTCTACAGCACTGGAGTCTTTGGGCAATTCTCTTAAAATAGTCCTGCGAGTCTGCGACCGCCACTGTAGCGCTCTATCTTTTCCAATTTTTCTTACCCTTTCCCCAACCATGACGAGGCAAAGATCCTGGGGCAGAAAACTCTTAGGAGAGGGGGTGCTCTTGTGGCTGGTGACCAATATCATTGGTGTTTTGATCGTTTGATATTTAATCATATAAGCTGGTTACACCACCGGAGGTAATTCCCATAAGAGGGGCCTTTTGGGGAAAAAAGAACCCCCTTTAAAAATCCTGGCTACGGGCTTGGACCTTATTTACTTTTATATTATAATTATGTACAAATGCACTTTTCGTTTATGGGGCTTGTGTGACAAGAAATGTCTTCTTTGCAAGATCCTCTGGTTGTAACTTTGTATTGTGTAATTGTATTCAATTCAATTCATTTTATTTATTTTTCCAGAAGACATATAAAACATATAATACAATAAAGAATACAAACACAGGAAAACTGACACCAGTCTGGCGGATTGTAGAAAAGTGACTAAGTCACTATGTGAGTACCCTCCTTCTGGTGCAGACAAAAACAACAAGTTAACAGCAAAAGACATTATTGTACCATTGATAGAGATTAATAAAAGTTGAATTGATCTGAGTGAGTGGCCGAGCGGTTAAGACAGTGGAACCGTAATCACGTAGCCATAACATCGGCAGGGGTTCGAGGCTCACTCACTCTATGGTTCTGCTGGTAGAACGAGTCTTCTCGGATAAGGACTAAAAACCGTAGGTCCAGTATACACAACTTGCTCGTGTGCACTTTAAAGAACCTAGTAGGCCTACATCTTTCGAGACGAGTAGGGGTTACCCCGGTGTATTAGTACATCACAGCCACTGATCACCAACTGGGCTCTCTGGGAGATCAGTCTTTGACTGAAGAGGTCACCCAGTATAAAGATAAAACAAACAAACAAACAAATCTGACAATGCACACTCTTTACAATAACAATAGAATATAGTGAGGGATTAGTAAAAGTTATGCATTTTGATAACTGTTATCAGTACCACGCATTGACATCGCGATCATTTGAATGAGACTTATCAAAGAGTTTTTGGTTCCTCTCCACCCCCCTCCTGTCAACACAGATAACTCTTGGTCTCCCTGTTGCAAGAAGTTGCAAAAACAACTGCACTAATACTATATCTCGAATTTTTTACTGGGACAATGATCCACAAAGGTCTGGATATCCGTCGATTGCGCTGCATGTAGGCCTATTTATTCCAAAACGTTTATTTTTTTGTCAAATTCGTATAATTATCATGTAATAATTGGGATCTTTATTGCAGTAAAGGCGACGTCATCGGACCAATCTACTACCACTTCTTCGGAATTAACATAGAGTCTCCTGAAACACTCTAACGACGAGTTATCAAACGCCACATTTAAATAGTATTCAGAGCACTTTGTACAACTTCCACCACCTCTTATGGGGAATATACATTTTTTTTGTGGCGATTTTGCATATCCGGTCATTTGCCTCATTCCGGCCGGCACATTCCCACCTCCAAACCTATTCATCAATACCTACAAACTTAATTCTATTTCCGTTTGTATGCCTACCCCGTTTGTACTTTAATTTCGTTTTCATATTACTAGAAACGCAAGTGTTTTGACCAATCACAAGCGATTGATTATTATGATAAACAAATAAATGTAAATAATAATTTAAAAAAAGTTAATTTAAATCTTAATTTTACAGTCATTTATTCTTCTGTTATACAGCCTATTTCCTATACAATAACCTTCCGTATTCCTACTCGACGTGCGAGGCGCCCTTTAAATTTAGCTCCATGTAACTTGTCGATCTTGCTTTTTTTTGTGCATTGATCGAATAGGAAGTGTAACATCTTCCTATATTTTATACTACACTATCTTTGCTGTCAATCATTCGTCGTTCGATCATTGTGTGTGGTGTGCATGCACTCAGTGGGCCTGGGAAGATCGGGGGAGAAGTGTGTTTGATGTATAAAAGGTTTGTTGGCTAGTAGGCCTAGGGCCTAGGCCTAATAGTCAAAGTTCGGTTCATTATTATTATTTCCGAACAAAATAATTTTTTTTGTTACACTTTGATAATAAAATGCCCCCAAAAATGCTAGGCCTACCTAGCATAAGCTATAGCCTACTAGCTAGGCCCGGGTAGTGATAGTGTAGGCTAGCTAGCTAGGCAGAGAGAGAGTATAAAAGGTTAGCGCGGAGCCCCTGCTCATATAGACAGACATGCCTCCTGTAAACCTTGCCGGGGCGTCGTACGTAGTGTAGTAGCCTAGGCTTAGTCCTAGTAGGCGGCGTAATTTAGGTTAGCCGGATCAACTGCCGTTTTGGCTCCGGAGGTTTTTTTAGGGTTATTCCATTATTAAAGTGGGGGTGTGTGGTTATGAATATTGTGTGCAGGTACGTCAATAGAAATGACATTGAGAGCCCTCTTCTGTCAGTTGACTGGTTCCCGGTCTACCGCCTTGTAATTGACTTAATCATGATCGAATTCCAACAACTTAAGAATATATAAAGGAGGATCATCAATAAAATAAAATGATAAAAATTCCAGGCATTTAATATACGGTTTACTGATAAAATATAATGTACCAATGAAATAAACCTGGTGTTCTGAAACATATTTTAATAACTTTTGCCGGCCTAGCGCCTTTGTGTATCTAAATCTATCTAAATAATTAAGTTAGTACAGTATTAACAAATAAAGGGTTAGGGTTATGTATAATAAAATGATAGAAATGAGGCATTATCTAATAATTTTTTTATTGATTTTTTTTCCAGTTTTTTATAGTTTTAAAATTCAAGTACCGTTTTTATAGCGTTATGTATCCTGTAAATGCTAACCTAAAAACGTTATCTGAATGTTTCTTTTTACGTTATAGAAATGTAACAAAATAACGGTTATTAGTGAACCTAAACATTAACCAAACACTAACATTAGAAAACCACTATGTGTTTGCTGGACTGCCACAATGGAACAATAGACCTAGGCATGTTAAACAAAGAAATCACATCAAAGCAGGGTGGAGATGGAATTTTAAGACCAAAGCGTTCTATACAAATGCAAATCATTCATGTATACTTTTTACAAATTTTGTTTAGTTTCTTTATTAAAAGATTTTGATATGTTATATATAAATATTCTAATACATAGAATAGCAAAATTATCATAATACATAGGATAGCAAAAAATAAACCAAACATAACAACAACAAAATTAAATTGACAATGTATTTTTATTTAGAAATTCATTTCAATAATATAAATATTTTTTATTAAATTACATCATTATTTACTTACAATTAATTAATTACTTAACTTACATTACAGTAACTGAATAAATGGTACATAAAATTACTAAATAATTGCACATAAAATGCAGGTTATAATAAAGACATAAGTATACATATAATGGTACAGGTTATAAATATTTAAATTACGCTTTTTAAATGTAATTATAATAATTAATGATGAGAACACTTACGGTTACGAGTAGACATGTACATTGGTACATTACAGTACGAGCAATCCTTGGCAGTTGGATAAAGACCCCTTCGTTGGAAAAAGTCCAGGTAGTCATCAAATCCATTAAACAAATGTGGTCCTATCTTCGGCAGCATGGTCCTTGGTTTAAATCGCAGTAAAATCAAATCGAGAACGCTGTGCCATATTTTAGTTTGTATACATAGCTCCATGTCGGCATGAGTGATATTGTTATATGCTTTATTATGTAATATTGTAAGCTTCAATGAGACACCTTTGTGCAGCGATAAAAAAAAGTAAAACTATGCTACAGCGGTTTTTGTTTCTTAACCTGATTACATATATTTTATTAATATTTATTCTTTCCAACCATTTTTTTTTAAACTCAAAATTTGAAACACTACCGTTTAGCTTTTTCATTCAAATTGAAGATTGAATTTAATGAAATTTTATGTACTGTACTGTTTAACAAATCAACATAACGGTACAATAGGTTATGATTATTTCAAACCAAAATAGCTAGGTTTTTAAGGACTGATTTATCTTTAAAAAACGCCTAGAAATAAAAGAGAGAGAGAGAATAGCAATTACGTGTTGGAATAATACAGTAGTAACGGTACAATATATAATCATTTTGGTAAAGAAAATCGAATACTAGGTTTTTTAAGGTCTGATTAAACCCAAGTGTGACGTCGTCTGGAAGCAGGAATTTAATATTCATAATTAGGTGATCATTTACAATAAAATGATCACCTATTGTTATTGTATCAAATCTTTATTGGTTATCCGCAACGAAACTTGCAAACATAACATTTTGTGAACTATGTTAACATTTTGACATTTATGTAACGTCGTCAAGCGAAGCTTATATTAATTCATATAAAAATTAAGCCTATCGGATGTTGTGACGTTACCGTATGGCCAGTTGAAGTTAAAAAGTATTTTTTTCATCGCTTTCGTAAAAGTTATACAATTTTTAAATAGCGCGCACCGCCCTTCTACGTGCCAAATTTTCTTCCAATTGTTATATTTTATTACTCAATTCATTATCTTTCGATATTGTTATCTTCAAGTTTATTTTGACAACGTCATCATACCAAAAAATTAGAACATGATGTGGGTCCCGTAATTTCACCTATGCTACACTGTATATAGATATACGAACAGTACAGTAAATACTGTACATATTGTATATGGCATATACTTAGGCACAACTCAGCACTATAAGCGTATAATAGGATGGCATACATCAACATTTTCCGATTGTATGTTAACGTAGGTGCATGTTTAAAAAATATGAATGTCAATAAAATGATAAAAATGATCACCTATAATTCGTCAAAGTGACGAATTAAATTCTAGTTACAAGTTGTACTTGGATATCAAACTGTCTATTTGGTCGTCTTGAGCCTCAAGAGAATAGCAACTATGTATGAGCTGTAATAAACAGTAAGTACAGTATAGAAATCATATATCGACTAGCATTAAAATTACAAGTGGGAGTCTGTAGTACAGTGAAAAATTTCATTTCAAAATTTTAGCAAAATTGCTAATCAAACTGATTTAGTCGGGAAACATAGTTTTGTATTGTATTTTTGCTACACAATTTTCGAAATGTGTAGCAATAAGGTTGTTTTGTATAGCTTTTTTGCTATGCCACACTGGCGAAATTATTCCTTGTAGTAGATAAAAGAGACGTTCAAAACAGGTTAAAAAAGAAAATCATAGTACGGTTATTATTGTACAGTATATTAATTAAACAAGCTTTTATATAGTGATTTAATACGCAAATAATGTTAATACATTTTTTTTACTGCAGAGTTTACGTGAATTTCTGTCAGCATTGATCGTGTTGTATTCCACCACCAGATTTGCATTTGTATAGAACGCCTTTGTCTTCAAATTCCGTCTCCACCCTGCTTTGACGTGATTTCTTTGTTTAACATACCTAGGTCTATTGTTCTATTGTGGCAGTCCAGCAATCACATAGTGGTTTTCTAACGTTAGTGTTTGGTTAATGTTTAGGTTCACTAATAACCGTTATTTTATTACATTTCTATAACGTAAAAAGAAACATTCAGATAACGTTTTTAGGTTAGCATTTACAGGATACATAACGCTATAAAACGGTACTTGAATTTTAAAACTATAAAAATCTGAAAAAAAATCAATAAAAACATTATTAGATAATGCCTCATTTCTATCATTTTATTATACATAACCCTAACCCTTTATTTGTTAATACTGTACTAACTTAATTATTTAGATAGATTTAGATACACAAAGGCGCTAGGCCGGCAAAAGTTATTAAAATATGTTTCAGAACACCAGGTTTATTTCATTGGTACATTATATTTTATCAGTAAACCGTATATTAAATGCCTGGAATTTTTATCATTTTATTTTATTGATAATCTTCCTTTATCTGCAAAAAAGTAAAAACATTATTAGATAGGTCTACATTGTTATATAATTATGTAAACATTTTGTATATTCTTAAGTTGTTGGAATTCGATCATGATTAAGTCAATTACAAGGCGGTAGACCGGGAACCAGTCAACTGACAGAAGAGGGCTCTCAATGTCATTTCTATTGACGTACCTGCACACAATATTCATAACCACACACCCCCACTTTAATAATGGAATAACCCTAAAAAAAACTCCGGAGCCAAAACGGCAGTTGATCCGGTTAGCCAAGGGAGGTATGGTTAGCCTCGTAGTTTTAGGTAAATACGTACGCTATTCCTATTCCTTGTCGGCTTACGATGAGATGAAACTTTAAAAACAGTGCAATCCTTTCAGAAACTTGCATGTTTTAAATTATTTTCAAAAAGCACACATCATTGTGATTAGGCCTAGCCTAGGCCAAGTTGAGCCGCCGCCAGAAAAACGTTATTTTCTATGAAACGCCAAATGCTAACTTTCGCCGGCTTGTTTCTATCTATATTATTAAGGATAACGATGTAGGCCTATATTCAAAAGTTTATATATCACGTTTTTAGTATTATTAGGGAGTTTTCGTAATCTTACGATTACGAAAACGAATACGTCACGCACACGTATTCCTTTTTCGTAAGCCAGTAAAAATATGTTTCGCTTGGCAACAAAATATTGAGGGCGCCGTCCAAAATATAACTGCGGTAAATTTGAGCGAAGCGCAGATCTGTGTTGCTTGGCTGCCTAGGCCTAACATAACATCAAAGCAAGTGAGGACTTTAAAAACTGCTATTTATCAAAATTGACCTGGCATCTATATATAAATTATGGTTAATTCTGACATAGGCGAGCACAATGGAAAAACTTCGGTACAAATCTCCGCCTTGGATACCTACCTTATCTATCTGAGATGTACCGCGAAACGTAGATTTGATAACATTAGTGTTCACAGCGACGCTATTGTTCCATATTTCTATCTTAGGAAGATATTATAAAGAGTTTTTTAACACAATTTATGATTTCAACATTAGATTTTCATCTCAATTTCAATTCTTCCCAGTCAAAGTAATTTCCGGGTTTAAGATAAGTTCACCTTGCAACAACCTGGTTTCAAATATTTTCTCTCTTTTATACACAAGGGAGCAGTTAAAATAATAGATTTGACCCTAAAGGTGACTGGAAACAGGCACTTTCCATCAATCAATACAGTGTCCCTTTGGAAGACGGAAAAGAAAATCAGATATATATTAGGACTGGAGCTTAAGTTGACCATTAATCATAGCCATTTCAGTTTTTGGTTTATTTTAAAACATACCTCGCGTGTGTGAAGGTACAGTAGTTAAATAATAGGAATTATACTGCAAATTAATATAGATCAAATTAACTATACGCCATAAAGAATCAGAATATATTGTGGGGAATAGTATTATAAAATTACATAGGGAGATTTGATGATAAGACATTTTTTGAGTGAAATCCCGATAGCCTAGTTTTATTGAGTAAGCTTGCAGGAATAACTGTAGGCTATCTTCCTGTGTCCCGTTAGGACCGAGATGTCTGCCCATGTTGCAAACCGTACCATAATGTCTTCTTTCTTGGGCCCACTCTGTCACGGCAGTTAGTTTCAAAAGATGATTAAATTAGATAATGTATTAATAATTATTAGGATGGTATTCATTTGAATAAACGCCTCTCCAATAAACATCACTTTGAATAATAAACCCCCCCCCCCCCCAACCCAACTATCTAATAAACGTCCATCCACATATTTATAACAACACAATTATACGGTACTATTTGTAGTAGAATTCACCGCACTGTTATCTACAATTTACCAAGCATTTGTTATTCTTTTTTAGCACTTTTCATATCTATTAGAGGATTTCATTTGATTATAAATGTTACCATATTATTAAAACTACAAAATTTAACATATATTCCTCGAATAAGCACCTCCCTCAAATGACCTCCGCCTCCCCAAAGGGCCCTACCAAACAATAAAAACTGTACTTTAAAATGTTATTAATCATCTAAAACACTGTGAAACAAAGTAGTTTAGTTTTACGAATGTCAAGCATTTTCAATAATGGTAACCGACAGAAAACGTATAAGGATAACATTATCATTCCGAAAACCATCGTCTACACTTCCTAGAGGGGGAGCGAGCGAAGCGAGCTCACCCTCTAGTTTCAGTAAATTACTTTAGTAAATTACTTTAGTAAATTACTTTCATTTCAATAAAAGTATAATTATATTATAATCATGAATCATTCCTGATTCAAATGCAAAATGTGCAAAATAGATCAACAAGGCCAACAGCCATTAAGTCGCGTGCTACAATGCATAATGATACCGGACCGACAGACAGACCGACCAACATAGTGAACTATAGTCGCGTCCACGCGACTGAAAAGGCATAATTTTGACGAATTTTTTAACTTTTTCATCAAAAACGTGCGCAAATTATCCAATTCGACGTGCTCGTATGACGTAATTTTAAGTCGAAATTGTTTAAAAGATGGTAAAATTATTAGAAAAGGCTGCAAAAACATAAATCACGCGAAAAAAGTATGTATTTAACGCTACGTGCGCACCACGCGCGTAAAAATTTGCGCGCGTATGGGAATTTTTGACATGCTCAAAATGACAAGAAACGCGTAGAAAGTTGATTAAAAATGAATTTTGCGCATTTTAAAATTTTAAATGCGCGTGCGCGCGTAACTTTGTGGCTTTGTGACTCATAGCAATTTTGTAAACGCTTAAAATTGCCTGAAACGTACTCTTATTTCATTTTTTTTTATTTCGAAAATAAATTTTGAAAATTTTAAGCGCGCGTACGCATGCGTTACATGCGCTACGCACGTAATTGTATTGCCATATGATGATTTATGCCCTGAAATTTATGAGTACCAAATTTTATTTAATTGTGATTTATGGTTGTGAAGATATGATTACAAACGTGATTTCGTTAAATCGTGCGTAGACCGCGTAATTTTTTATTGCGCACCGTGAAAACATAACCACATCGATTCCTGGCCATAAGGAATATACTGTGAAAAATTGACTTAGCTAGATTAAACTGATATCAAGATAAGGTCAGAAAGCGATAAAACGCATAGTTATACCGGACCGACAGACAGACCGACCGACCGACATAGTGAACTATAAAGTCGCTTCCACGCGACTAAAAACTATACTCGTTTTGTTACGAATATGACAGGTGATATTCGTCAACACGAATACGTTTTACGAATATGAAATGGGGATCAGCTCAAAAATTTCACAAATGTGTGAGTGACGTATTCGTAAGGTTGCGAAAACTCCCTAATATTAAATATTACAATTAAAGGAATATTTACAAATGAAAATCTGACTTGTAGATTCCTAAAACATCACCGAAAATGATCGTTTTTAGCCAAAAATGACGTAAACATGTTGTATGAGTGAACCGTTGTATGAACTAGGCCTACTCCATTTTTCGGTTAAAGAAATAATTACATAAAATCACTTTTTTTTAGTAAAATTAATTAACATTTTAATAATTAATAACATTGTAACAAAATAATTATTATTTAACCTCATTCGAAGAATATCAATACTCTATTAGTCCTGAGAGACAATGTGACTTTTCGTGGTAGGCCTACACGCGAGAAAAATATTATGGAGTGCACTGCATTTTTAGCTTGAAAGATTAAAAACAATTAAATTATTAAATAGACTACTTTCCTTTTTTGTGTTGTTATGGCGGTTCAAACCAACAAAGTTATAGTACTGTATGTAATTATATATTATTTATTTTTATGACACAATAAACCTAATAAAGACCATGAACTTATGTACTAGGACACCACTCTAAATACTAAGCAAAATGTCGTAAACGGACTGGGCGTTTCATAGAAATTTTCGGCGGCTCAACTTGTCGGTGGCCCAATCGGTCATATGCCCTTAATTGAGACCACTACAAAGATTCAATGTCCAGTACCTCTTTAGGGTAATACAGTTTATAGTACAGTGTGTGCATCAAGCATCAGACCCCTTTCACAACAATATAAAATGATGTAAAGTACATGCTATTAATATCCTTAGTCATTAATTGAGTTATATTGTTCTTTCCAATGTAATTTAAAACTTTTTTCTTTTAAGATTACATTCTGAAATATAAAAGGAAAGACAAAGAAATATGGAACAGATACGTGTCGAGTTAATGAAGTTGTCTCGAACCGAGACGTCTCGGATTGAAGAAGGTGTGACTTTGATAAACAAGTCCGAAAATGAAAAATACATAATATTCCGTGATTCTGATGAATTTACAGCCTGTAAGAATGTTTGTAAACATCAAGGAGGAACTTTTATCAAGGATATTGAAGACAGTAGTAACTGGTAAAGCATAATATGTAATGCACTTGTCAATTATATGAACCACTATACGAACCCATGTAGTCAAAAAACCTAAATGGTACATCACATTAATGAACAATGGTGTGTCAATGTCCATCACTTTACTACACACCATATCAAAATCAACATGGTCACAGTGCGTCAAAATGGGTGTATCTCAGTCACCTTAAGTTAAGTAATATTTTTGATGCACATGTGCGTCATGGTATTCGCAGATATGATGCACATCAGACAAATGACCCACCTCTCCTGGGGGTCGTATAGTGGGTCATACAATTGACAAATACAGTCATATTGGCAGTACTATTGGAGGCTCAGGGAGGAACTAACCATCAATTTTATTTTAAGAGCTTTCAAGTCATCTTTTCATCTACTGTACCATTCACTGTTACTTCCTAATGTTCTTATCACCCTTGCCTTCTTAAAGTTCTTGAAATACAGTATTCTCAAAAGCTCTTTAAACAGTATTTCTATACTGCAGCGATAGAAATATGTTTTACAGTTGTTAGAGCTTTCCCTTCCTTTTGGTTTTTCCTTTCTCTGGATGCTGGCCTTTGATAACCCAGTGGTTTGAACAGAGATTTTCCCTTTTCTTGCGAAAACTAGGCCACTTTTTTTACTCGTGGCTATATCACTGCCAAACCAATTGGGTTTGTTAGCATACTGTACCCCTATTTGACAAAATCCAATTTTTCCAACTCCTTGGAATAAAGAGCTTCCAAATATCTGCAATGTCTGATAAATGGTGTTTTTTTTTTTCAAATCCCCTTCCCCATCATTTGTAATTAAGGCATTCATCATTCTTGTTTTCAGTGTTTTAAAATGTACAAAGCATGGATGGAAGCTGGACCCTAGTACAATGCGTTACGTCAACCCTCCAGACAGTTTTAGGCAAGATCAACTTGGTAGGTTTTTTTTTACATTATGGAGATGTAGCTGTAGCGAGAAACAGACTAGACAAAGATGAAGCTGCGTAAAGCAGCGCCACCACAATCCGGTTTTGTTCCTTAACGAAGATCTGGAATCTCCTCTAACGAGAGTGTCAAAGAGAGTCTATCCAATCAAATTTGGACAATTTCAATGAAGGCCCAGTTGTCTAATTAGGACGTCTGCATATCAAGTAGAAAGTTCCTGGTTCGAATCTTGCAGATTTCTCATCTTTATCATTTCAAATTAATTGATTAAATTTTAGTATATCACCAGGCTGTGTAGAATTTATTCCATGCCTGTGTGTAATTTCTGTGCTGTAAATTAAATTTTGTGATTTTTCAACATAATCATAATCACTTTGATGGCTAGTTTCTCAAGAATACTGATAGTGAGTGCCTAGTATTGAGACTTTGCCTTATTTTCTACATTTAATTCTGTATTACTCACTTCGGTTAATAGAAGGCTATTGAAAAAGGGATTGAATAGTGATGCAAATCACTAATCTGTGGTCCTGAAATTGCTTAACCCACCCTGTTTAAATGAGCCACTATTATGCTTTTTACTTGGGTTGGGGTACCCGAATCTAGGACTCTCTCATCTTCTCCTCCATCCGACACTATTGAGTAAAAAGTGCAATTTATAAAGTACTACTCCTCCCTTATTCGTTGTAGTATTGAGTTGGGATTTGCCATGAATCTGCTATAGAGACATGTCCTCCTCAAAGTTATAGAGCCGGATTTTTTAATTTCAAACCGGATGCAGCCATATGACGTCTCGAAGATGGTACCATATAGCCGTATTTGGCAGCGAGGTTATTGATGTGTATGTGACGTCACATCCGGTCTTATGACGTCATTACAGCTTCTTTTGCTGTACCCCGAATATCGCACATTCGTGCTTGTTAAACAAAGGTGCAACAATCGTTTTTTCTGCCCTTTACAGTTACTGAAATAGATGATGATGGCTGTTTGACCTTGACAGAATTAAAACCACCTCAACCGTGGGAAACCAATAAACGTGACATGCAGCCAATTGTACCTGGAGAAGTGAAGGTGAGTTATTCCACTAGAAACTTCCCTGTTTTAAATTGTTTTTATAATATAATATGGTTTTGGCTCTTTTTTTGGCACATATCAACACACCATTGTATTATACCAGAAAACTGTCGATAATTAAATTTAATTGTTCACATACCAATAGTAGTATAATTAAATGTATATAATTAAATAATGCTTAAAGATGTATTGTCCCCAAAAACATGAAAAATGAAGTTTAAATAAAATCAGTCTTTAAATTGGCAATTTTCAGTTTTATCAAGTTATTCACTTCTGTAAAAAAAAAAAATATTATTTCACTTATAAAAAGACAAACGAAATGGTTAATTTTAACCAAAAACCATTGTTTGACAGACAAAATTTTTTAATTTAAATTACATTTATTTCAAGTAAATAATTTTTTTTTTCAATCCAGTTTTTTGTGTGAATAACTATTACATGACATTAAAATGGCATATTCAACAAAAAATGGAGGATTTTAGGGGGATAATATATCTTTAATAATCTCTTCTCTTTTTCAGATTACGTACTTCACTCATGCCTGTATGAGAATTGAGTTCCAAAACACAGTCTTTTTCACAGATCCATGGTTGACCGGTCCAGCGTTTGCTCGCGGTTGGTGGTTGATGCATGAGCCTCCTGCCGACTGGCTTGACCAACTGGCTAAAGCTGACCTTATCTATATAAGTCATCTACATTCAGATCATTTAAAGTAAGAAAATATTTCATATTCTTGTTTTGTAAGCACACTTTGCCAGAGGTCCCAGGCTGCAAAAATTTAATACCAAGAATTTTTATAAAGTGTTGGCAAACCATAGAGGTTGTTAATATATAATGTTGTTTCCTTTGTAATTTCTGGCATCAGCATCCTATAAATTGTAGTATAACAATGGCATATGCCAGATGCTGTTTAAGTGTGGCATATGTTGTGTTTTTTTATTTCAGGAGGGTGAGAGGGGAAATAGTACAGTTTTATAGTAATATTAAATGAATGCACTATTGGTATGTCTTTTGTTTTGGAACAATCTGAACATATTGCACTTTCAGATATGAAATCATCATTCTAAATCCAATATTTAGTAAATTATTATAGATGTTCCTAATTCAAATTGTAGTGTCTTCAGACTGTTGACTTAAGACCACAGCAACACTTATGCGCGGACAAATTTGTTTCATAATGTTGGGCACCTGTTGTATGGATTGATCTTCCTAATCTTTTGAATGGGTGTGACGTATAGACCGTTTTATCTCATTTTGTAGTCCAATAGTCAATTTTGAACAAACAAACAATCAATAAAATCTAATATGCATGTTTAATATCCAGATTATTATTATAATGTCTAATTAGCCATGCAATTTCCATTGTTTGATCCTGTGTTATTAAACAGTATGATAACTATAGGCTTTTTAATATTCAGCCTTATCCAATCAGACTTGAACATACAGCAGTACCAAATGTATATAGTTGTTAAAGATGTCTGCTAAAAGTAGAAAATGCTGAGCCTTAAAAAAATATTGAATCCCAAGAAACATGAAGGTTAATGAGGTCAGACTGTGAAGGCCATTTTGCAATTTTAAAAGAATTATTCACTTCCCTTCCATAGAAACCAAAATAATGACAACATAAAAGGTTAAATTTAACTAAAACCCAGTGGCAGATCTAGGGGGGAGGGGGGTGGTGAATAGGGTGGCTAGCCACCCCCCTTAATTCAAAAAAAAAAAAGATGCAACCAACCCGCGACCTTCGCTAGTTAGACGTGGATTTGACGCAGTTAAGAGTTTAATTACTATTTATGAATTTAAGAGTTTAAAAAGAACACACGATTTTAAAATCTTTGGAAAATACCCACAACCGGGCCCACAACTGAGTTATTTTCAAAACACACGCACTCCCTAACTACCAGCGTCACGTTTGTCTAGCTCGCGCTCCTCGTGTGAATGCTGATGTCATCACTCTCCAAAAATTCCCCATTTTCAGTTAACGTTAATTACCACCCTACCTGGTCCGTGTGTGTGCAAGCGTTAGCGTGGTATATTTACACCCCTGTACAGAGTGGAGTGTATTATCGTGAACTTTTTTCTCGCGTATGAATGTTTTTTATATAATAATGGTATGCAGTATAAACGATAAAAATAAACTAGAAATATGGTATTCTTTTATTATTTCATAGGCATAGAATATACATGAAATGTCTTGTATGTACACGGCCGAAAAAAAGTGGCGTATTTGTCGTTTTATTGATTTGTGTTATAATAGACACGGCGATTACTGCAATTGTATACTAAATTACATTGAGTTATTCACCCGGCTGTAGGGTATATCTGAGGTTAACAAATAACAGACCACCAAAACACAGTACACTAACACATGCACTATCGAGGCATTTTCGGAGTACCGCATTTACCAAATGTTCATTTCGTTTGAAGTGTTTTTCGATCAAATATTTATTATTTATCAAGTTCGTCGAAAAAGATATGTACAGTATTTAGGAAGGATTTAATTAAATTTACATTATGTAACATTTGTTATTAAATGTGATAGAAACAGTTGCTCTAGCCTATTAAACAGTGTGTAAGCATCTATTTTTTCAAAAACTTTCTGAGGCTCGGGAGGGGGAGCCTCCCCCTCGTCAGATCCTAGATCCGCCACTGAAACCCCATTGTCTGAAATACAATTTTAATATTTTCTATAATGTTTTTTTTTTAAATTACAGTTTTTTCAGATAAATAATGTTTTCCAGGCCAATTTTTTGTCAAAGTGAATAACTAAAGACGTGACATTAAAATGGCATATTAAAAAAAAAAGCTTTACATTATTTGGGGGACAATAACTTTAAAGATGTATTGTCCCCCAAAAACTTGAAAAATGAAAAAAATAATTGGACTTTGAATAGGCAATTTTGTAGTTATTTGAAGTTATTCACTTCCATAGAAAAAAAAATGTTTTCACTTTAATAAAAAAACAAAATTAACAGTTAAATTCACCAGAAACCTATTGGCTGGCAGGCAGCTAATTTGACTATTTTTTGCTTTAAATTACGGTTTTCAATCCAATTTTTGGTCAAAGTGAATATGACTCTGTGACATTATTAAAATGGCGTATTCAACAACAAAAATTTAAAAATAATATATCTTTAAATAAATTCTCACAGAAACAAAAAATTGGTTTAGAATGACTAGTAAACTGGATGGAATTATTCTTTTAAGCTTTTGGCCTATTTGTACTCTCTGTGTACTATTGCTATTACGTGTCTTAAATCAATTTTATTCAAAGTTCAATATTTGTACTATAGATTACAATGCGTTGGTGTATCTTTGACTGATTACATTACACTCGCCATGAATAACTGAATGAATTCAATTGTGTAAGTAAACATTGGCAACAAAGCAACAGTACAAATTGAATTTTTTTGTTAAATACACTTCTTTTTACATGGAAATCTCTTGTTTTTTTTGTAATATAACATTGATATTCTCTCGGAGGTTATCAAATGAATATAGTGTATTACAGTACATCAAGCAGGCCATCTGCACCATTTTGTAATTGTATATAGGATAATAAACAAAATTTATTTTGTTGAATGGTTCAAATAACATTCTGCCATTTCAATAATAATAATAATAATAATATCCTGGATTTATATATTGCCTAATGTTGTGAAACCTCTAAGCGCTGTACATAAATTAATACGATAAAAGGGATTTCAACCATGGCAAAAAAAAATCCAAACCGAAGTAAGGGGATACGCCTTTGTCGCTTACCAGGGATCATCGGTCTAATTGAACCTCAGTGGTCAGCACCAGTTGTGTCTCGGTCATCCCGGACTCGGGTGCGTCCTGCCCTACTTAAACTAGATCTAAAACAATCTAGGTGGCATGGTAAAGGAGAAAGGGGGCTTAATATGCTTTATTAAAAAGTATATCTTAAGAAGCCTCGTAAAACGAGCCACCGACTCTGCATCTTTAATGCATTTTGGAAGAGAATTCCAAAGCATAGGAACTGCATAAGATAATGCACGGTGACCATATGAGATGGTCTTCACTTTAGCAGGAACAAGACAATTCTGAGAATTGGAACAAAGACTGCGACAAGAGGATTGTGGAGTAAGAACATTGTCGATGTACCTCGGTGCAAGGCCATGAATGAAATAGCTTTTCATTGTCAACAATAAGTGATATGTGTATTTGTTATATTATATTTTTCATATCTTTTCCATCAGTTATCCAACCTTAAAGCTTCTATCTGAGAAGAACCCAAATATTCCCATCTATGTTGGCAATACATCTATGCCAGTGTTCTGTAAACTAGAGGACAGCGGAGTGCAACTCAACAACATCAACGTACTTGAGTTTGGATCCTGGCATGAAGTAAGAAAAACAATTGCTTAAAAATAATAAAATTAACGCAGTGGCTACGTCTACGCCTAGGTGTAGATGCAATCTACATGCTATATTCGCTATATCTACGCCTATTGAGAAGACCGGGCCTCTGGCTCTCGAAATATCCTTCTAGGAAAATGGTGAGAAAAGATGGTCAATTGGGAAGGTGGTGAGTTTTTAAAAAATGATACCAATGGGCTTTCGAACCCTAGCCTTTGCGACTGCATGACATTGCAAGACCCATGCAGCCATCTGACCATACAATTCACCAATATAATAACACATTAATCTCTTATCAAAAGCCATAGCGGATGCTATATAGGCGTAGATGCAGCCCCTTCGTAAAATTATAACATTTTAATAATTCAATTTTAATTTGTTGAGGTTTGGATTAGGTTAGGTTAAGGAATATTTAGGAGTTACTGTAGATGTTATGGTACAGTATGAACCTGCTATTGTGGGCAGACGTAACACAGCAGGACATTTAACGTCGTTAAACATGACATCATTCAAGGAATGACAGATATTGATTTAGTTAGCAAATATGCTAGAAGAGTATAATATTTGTCTCCTTAATACTGTAAATTAACTTATGAACGACTTTGCTTAATAAATGTTTGTTTTTCACAAGTTACGTTTCCTATTATACTGAGTATTGTAGTAGTATTCATTTACTTTACATGTATACTCTATCGATCTATCCAAATTCTATTGTCTCCATAACCTACTGTAAAATGACTTCTAAGCTATATGCTTGTAGTTTATGTCAAGTGTATTTTCTTACTGTGTACTATGGTTTTAACTTTGTTTACTCTATTGATCTGTTCAAATCCTCTTCTCTCCTGTACCTACGTTAAAATAACAGTTAATGGGATACTATGATTTATCAAATGTTTGTTTTTCATACCATTCAGTAGTGGTATTCATGTTTACTCTATTGATCTTTCCAAATTCTATTATCTCCTTAAC
Source organism: Antedon mediterranea (assembly GCF_964355755.1). Classification (NCBI taxonomy): domain Eukaryota; kingdom Metazoa; phylum Echinodermata; class Crinoidea; order Comatulida; family Antedonidae; genus Antedon; species Antedon mediterranea. Next base: position 32,637,718 of record NC_092670.1, on the reverse strand, counting down.
CTACTGGTTTTCTGGTTATTATTACCAGGGAAGAGTTAAAAATTTAACTCTTCCCTGTTATTACATTATAAATTGAAAATGTCTCCTCAGTTTTTTAGGCATTTTGGTTTATATTTGTGGTTATAATTTTTTGGGAGGAAAAAATAGTTTCTTTTTAGTCTTTTTTACTAAAATATATTCATTTCATAATGACATTTCGTAACATATTCATTTCTGGAAACATTCATTTCTTAACATATTCATTTCTTGAAACATATTCATTTCCAACAATCCTTTTGGTGCAGTACCCACTGCTTACTTGGGCTCGAATCTAACCACTAGCCATCAGCGCAAGCTCGGTGGTCTAGAGGTATGAACGCCAGGCTAGTGATCTGGAGGTCGTGGGTTCGAGTCCCACCCGAGAACTACTTGCGAATTTTTTCGCAAGTATTCTCAAATGTACTTAGTATAAAGTACAAATTACGTCAGAGTAGGGCAAAACATCTACTCAACTCCCTGACACAAAACTACAATTACAATATACAATCTTCTATTATCACAGGTCAACAAGGATTTGCGATTTATGATTATGATGGATGGGGTTCACCCTGATATGGATACTTGCCTTCTCATAGATTATAAAGGTATAAGTAAAATCTTTTTTTTTTATGCTTTCAAATAGTAACCATTTTATAATATACATAAAACACCATAGGCATAGAACAAATTAAAACCGCCTGGGATATACGGAAAATGTATTAATTAATTTGAAACGATAAGATGAGGAAATTTGTGAGAATGAGGAAAAAGTCGCCCCAACCGAGTTCGAACCCAAAACATTTTACCTGATATATGCAGATTTTATCACCATTAGACCACTGGGGCTTTCATGGTATTGTTCAAACTCGATTGGATAGCAACTCTATAACACTCTCGGCGTGGTATGGCGGAACAGCACTAGTCCCTTTATATATATCTATTTTCTGGCACCGTTTGATCAAAGTTTGGAGGTGGGCTTCTGGGACTAAAATTTTATCTTTTTCTATATTCACATCCTTCTTCTTGTAGTTTACTACACATATTTTTAGGGGATTTAGTTTTCCTGTACAGCATGATGTCATATCACTACCATATTTTGGTATGTCACTACCATATTTGGAACCAGTTTGATAGTGTAGACAGAGCTTTAGATGATAAAATATTTTATATGATAGAAGCTTTGATTGTAAATAATATTTATTCGGTTTGTACAGGTCATCTGATTTTAAATACAGTGGATTGTACGAATCCAAATGGTGGTAAACTTCCACACAATGTGGATGTAATGATGAGTGACTTTGCTGGTGGTGCCTCTGGCTTTCCTATGACTTTCTCGGGTGGAAAATATACAGGTAAGTTAACTTTTTCATATTTATAACACAAATGAATGTATCCTTGCAATTTCATTGGTTAATTCTGTGTCACATGCCGTTGAGTATTTCTTCTACTTGATGGCACATTAATATCTAACTATCAGTAACCCTTGCTCCGCTACAAGTCGCGATCGTTGACAATAGAGTTGAATCCAGTTAAACTCTATGGATATCACAACATTAAAACGCAAGAACAGTACATTACGTCACATAATTGATGGAAAAATGCTGCTGAGTGCTGACTACATTTATTTTTGTTGCATCACAGCGCGGTCAAAGCTAGGCCCTGTCTAGCCAAAACGACTATAAAATGATGTTCCGGAAAGTAGCTGTGGTCTAAGTCTTCAGACTAGTCCAAATGCTATTTGGACTAGGATTTGAAAAGGGTCTTATACGTGACAAGAATAATTTATTCTTCTAGTATAGATCCTCAATATGATTCTAGTTGCTTTATTGTCTATTAGGTGAACTTTTTCCTATTCATGTCATATTGAAATAAAAATAAATAAATAGTACTGAGAACAAAGAACCATCAATATAGAGATAGTAGTATGCCTAGGCCTACATCTCCTACACTTGATCATATTGCCATCTATATATTTTAACTATTGTATTTTTAAAAATGTAAATGAATGTAAATGTGGTTTCTTTTTAACATCAAAATAATCTTAGCCTATGTTTATACTGTTTAAAAGATATGTATTTTTTGAGCAATGTACCTTATAAATAAGAGAAAAATATATAAATGTGCATATATTATTATATTTATAACAGAGAACTATAATAAAAGTGGGACGAACCCACACAAGATAAAAAAAAAAACAATCGGCAATTATAGTGTCGACAAGAAAAGAGGCTTTAAGGAGTGGCGTTCAGACCATTTGACTTTACAAATTCCTTGTAAAGTATACACAACATTACCATGCATGGCAGGAAAAGTACTTTTATTAAATAACACAAACTAAGGATGATTAAATTAATTAGTTCGTAATATATCAATATCTTTAATTATATTAATCATTATTATTCTTACATACAGCGGAAGCACATAGTACTGTGCCAGCTGGTTTTTAAACCCCAGCTTGTCTATGATATTTCATATATTCGATCAATAATTAAAATAAATATTTGATTAGTATTACCAATTGATGTTGGTTAAGATGTTATAATTAATATCAGGAGTAAGATTTTGAAACACATCTGGATTCAATAGAAATGCATAAAACTTCATTAATAAATATTATATTAATATAGCTCTGCTGTGTCAAATAAAAGTATTGTGTGCTTTTTTACACTATCTACTATCTGAATTAGAAGTTTTTAATTATCTATTTCATCCATAAAAATTCACCGCTTGATTGAATTGAAAATTGAAGGCCCTGCTTATAAAAAGTGTGCTAATATAGCCCTAGTTTATTCATTGATTTTAAATTAAGTCCTTGTCTACCCAAGTAGTATTTTGAGACCAAATTACACAAATAGTCAGGGGTCAGGCCATGAAGGGAATTGTACACATACAGTAATATATAAAATCATCAAGCCCTTGTCACACCTCCACTGTACATATTACAGGATGTCTATAGATAAAAATTCTACTCATATACTCCTCATCATACCCCCAGTGGCAGAGCTAGGGGGTGGGGCTAGCCACCCCCCTTAATTCTCCAAAAAAAAAAAAAAGATGCAACATACCCACGACTGTCGCTAGACGTGGATTCGACTCACCTGACTTTTTTTTAATTAAGAAGAGTAGCCTAGGCCTAGAGCTAATGTTAGCATTAGTTGTGTAAATAGGCCTACATTGTGAAAGAGCTAAGAATGTAATTAATATTTATGAATTCAAGAGTTTAAAAAGAAAACGCGATATAAAATCTTCGGAAAATACCCACAACTGAGTTATTTTCAAAACACACGCACTCCTCTACTACCAGCAGCATCACTTGCCTAGCTCGTGCCTCGTGTAAATGCTGATGTCATTAGTTGCGCTCCAAAAATCCACCATTTTCCATTTCAGTTTTAATTAACGCCTTGGCCCTCCGTGTCTGCAAGCGTTAGCGTGGTATATTTACACCCCTGAGTGGAGTGTAATATCGTGAACTTTTTTCTCGCGTATGAAGATTTTTTTATATAATAATGGTATGCAGTATAAAAGATTAAAATAAACAAGACCCATTGTGTTCTTTTATTATTTCATAGGCATACAATAAACATGAAATGTCTTGTATGTACACGGCCGAAAAAAAGTGTGTGACGTATTTGGCGTTTTATTGATTTGTGTTATAGACACGGCGATTACTGCAATCATTGTATACTAAATTACATTGAGTTATTCACCCGGCTGTACGGTATATATCGGAGGTTAACAGACCACCAAAACATGGTACACAACACAACATTCGCTATCGAGGCATTTTTGGAATACCGCATTACCAAATGTTCATTTCGTTTAAAGTGTTTTTTGATCAAAGTTTATTATTAGTTCGTCGAAAAAAAGACCCGTACAGTATTTGGGAAGGATTTATTTAAATTTACATTATGTAACAGTAAATTGTTATTAAATGTGATGGAAACAGTTGCTCTAGCCTATTAAACAGTGTATAGGCATCTATTTTTTCAAAATTTTCTGAGGCTCGGTAGGGGGACACCCCCTTCCAAACCTACCCCCGCTCGGTGCAATGCACCTCGACCGCCACTTTCGTGGCCACCCCCCCTCGTCAGATCCTAGATCCGCCACTGACCCCACACTTATTTGCTGTCATAGTTTCCAAACATCGTATAAGTCCTACTCACACATCCTTAACAACATCATATACCACACACTTTTATTTTGATTACTTTGTTTATATTGTGTTAGGTATACAAAACCATAGCATGTGGTATGTTTAATATTACCATTTATCTGTTGCATGTCAGTTTGTCTATATGATTAGTAGAACATGGAATCATATTACATTGTCAATCATTGTATAATGTAAGGTTTACGTGCAGAAATTCAGGCAGCTATGGCTATTACACAATCCAGTGTCAATATGGTGGAGTATGGTTAGCTAAGCCACAAGTTTTGAACCTGCATGACAAGACGAGTATACACATTTATGATTATATCACATGTATGATTATATCACATGTGTCCAATGATAAGAAGCTGTGCAACTATGACCGTGTTCGTACGGCGATTGAAATACACGTTTATTTGGTTTTTACCATTGGGGTAACATGATTATTTAGCACCCTCTGGTGTTTGGAGGGATTAGGAGACTTTATTTCTGCTATTGCAGACAAGACGGAACCAAAAGAATAGGTGTGGAAAATGTTATGTTATAGCTGTTGTCGGTACAGTAATAAATAAAAATTAAATTCCGGACTTTAAATTTTACAGAACCTCAATGTGAACTTTCACTGAAACCCTTTTTAGAGCACATCATTATAGATACAATACAATACAAATCTTTCTGGAATAGCTACTTCAATAAAAGTACTGGTCTCCTGAGACGTCCATATTTGAAAAAATACAAGAAAAATAAAGTAAAAAAGCTTTAAAACTTTGTACAATAAAAGTTATACAAGATTTTTAAATTTGACTTGACTAAATGTCTCATAATTTTTACAGATATGTACAGGCGGATTATTCCATTATCAAGGTTGATGCTTTATAATTAAACATTCTCTGTGGCATCTAACAATAGCCATTGTAATTGCCAACATAATACAAACAATTGTTCTCATACTGTACTAGATTGTATTACCATATTATTTTTGAAATTTCTCAGCAACTGGGTCAACATTGTATTGTAATGACAATGTATGCATACATACACAATAGCATTTACTGTTTTTAGGCTATGCTTCAGAGATTTTATGCTTAATAAACAAAAGGAAAACAATTCTCTTATTCCTCTATAAGCTTTTAACATTCTCTAACAATGGTTTATGCTTATAATATACTGTAGCCCTGGGGGAGTTATTATTATTATTACATTTGCATTTTTTGGTTTCAGGCAATTTTTGTTGAATAAACAAAATAAAAAGAATTCTATTATTTTAGATATTTTCTTAGCAAAAAATACATGCTACAAGTTATATGATAATGCAATAGCCTGTAGCTCCTAAACAGCAACACATTGCTTTTGTTCAGCATTTTTAGGCTATATTAAATGCATAAAATAAAATCAGTGAACTCTTGTTATTTACTCTTTACTTTGAAATAAATCTCTGAAATGTATTCAACAACTATTTGCCATGGTAATCTTTGTTTCCTGTAAAGTACAGGATAATATTTAATCAAGACTTAACAATTTAAAAAAATTTGCTGTCAGTTAAATTTCCCCTCATTTTGTTTATACAACGTGACAGCAAACGGTTCATTTTAGGCAAGTCAATCACTTATTTACCCTAGGCAGAAATTTTCTTTTTTTTCTTTTTTTCTTATGACGGTTAGTATTAAATTACAACCTACAAATTACTAATTTACTTGAATAATAATAATCAATTCTTTATTGACTTCATTCATCTGTAGTTCAGCATATGTTGGGATTAGGTGTGGGAGAACCAGATACAGCAGGCCCCGTAATTGAGATAACCCCTACTGTTCAATAAATGTTCTAATTGCTGTGTTTGCTATAATGATATTATGACAAACAGATATCTGTCCCAAATTCAAAAACATTTGTTCAGCGGTTATCAAAGTAAAAGGAAATTAGAACAGAAGAATAAACTATAATATAATAAATAACTATATAATAATATAAGACCAAAATCAAATCAAAGTTTTGAGCTCAAGCTGAAATTGACTCACACGTTCTGCACATTACAGGAAGATGATAATGTTCAACTATTCTTGTTTCGTGGTTTGATAATCCCTATTACAGCTCAAAAGAAGCTATACTGGGATTAGGTGAGGTTGAACCAGATACAGCAGGCCCCATAATTGGGATATCCTCTACTCATAGATTTCCTGGGTTCGTTAGGAGGGCACATAAACCATATACAGTATATGTAGTGGACCTCCATTTTAAGTAGTTATTCGAGAAGACCTGTTCTAAAACTTTGTCTACACTATCAACAAGTGTGATGTGCCAACCAAATATAGTAGTGATATGCTCAAATATGGTAGTGATATAACATCATTTTGTCCATATATGGGCCTATCACATTTTTTTGTCACATAAAGTTTAATAAGTGTACACAGAGCTTAACACTAGAACTATGGTCTTGGAAAAACTTGAACCTGTTTGGATATTATGACTTTAGTTTACAGCTACTTTAATAAAAAATAAATTAATATAAATTGTGTAAATGTTATTACCAATTTAAAAGTAATTTACAAGCTGAAATGTGAAAAACCTTAACAAAACTGATTTTAAAAAATCAAAAGAAAAATTGCTTCTATGAATAGATGTTCTGTTCTGTTGAGAACAGGAACGCTAGTTGATCATACCATGATCATACCCAGAATCATTTTGATTTTACGATCACCTCACATGAAAAATTACATATTTCAGAGGAATGGAAAGCAAAGTTTGTTAAGAACGAACGCAAGAAACTACTGTATTATAAGACTCAAGTGGTGAGAGATGTTGCTCCTAAGATTTACTGCCCTTTTGCTGGATACTTTGTGGAAGCACATCCATCAGACAAGTAAGTATTTACTTTATTTCTATTTAGGGACCATGTCGAAACTATTCTAATCTGTAGTTACTAAATTGTGTTCACTCTTTTCCTGTTTGTGCAATTATCTAGCAAGATTTGTTGATGGTATTGCATTGACTATAGTAACGTAAAATTCTACGTAAATAAGCAACCTAACATAAAAATTCATATCAGTAAAAAATGTAGTTTATACTCTAGTAGAATATTTTTTACATGATCCCTTAAAATAATGAATAAATTAAGAGCAGAAACTGAAACCAAATCGATAATCGAGAATCACAAAGAACATTTATTTGATCCAAACCAAAAGCATTGTAAATTGTAATATTTTATACTGAAGAAAAAATAAATATTTTATGTAAAATAATTTTTTTTATTTATTTTATTTCAAGGAAATACTATGCAACCAATAAGGTTATTAATAACGGTTATAAATAAAATACATTTAAATTCATAAACATGTCATATAGTTTTTTTACATAAAAACAAAACAGTTTACAAAAATTGAAATATTCAATAGAGAGAGTGCTATTTAAAGAGTAAATATACATTTTGTAAACAGAGCTTTTGTAATGTCTTTTTGTCGCTAATTTTTATCTTTCAAATAAACCTTTTTTTCAGATACGTCAAAGAAACAAATTTCAAAAATGGACCCGCTACTTTGAATAATCTAATCAAGCAGTACTCCCCTGAGATTAATACCTGGACCCCTGAACCAGGATCCGTACTTGATTTAGCAAAAGCTATCACGGGTGACAGGTAATGGACTGCTTCTTAACGTTTTCCGTCTTCCGACATTCTTTCCACAATTTTTTTCCATTTTTGTCTGTTTATGGCAATTCACTACTTTTTAATTTTAGTTGGCCGTTTGACACATTGCTGGAAATTGTCATAGATAACAATGTAAAAACAGAAAAAAAAACACTAATTGTCAACATCTTAAAATAGAAATAATAATAATAAAAACATAGTCATTAAAATATCGTAAAAAGGGTAAAAATACAGGTGACGATCTACCGCAATGTACAGGTGGTTGTTTGTTGCAAATCAAAAGCTTCATTAGGAAACATCTTGGTCTTCTTCGGCACTTCGGAGTAGTAGTAGCCAGTCAGATATTTGTCTACACTATCAAACTATTTTAACCAAAAAAAAGTGATGTTCCCAAATATGATAGTGATATGCCCAAATATGATAGTGATTTGACATGAAAATTAATATCCGAGAATAGCCACACAATTTAATGTAACTTTTACTATTTAAAACAGTAGATACAGTTGTAGTAGTACAGTTTGTACTGCTTTCCAGGCTACCTATAAACCCCAGGTCTTCCTAAAATATTCATAATCATAGGAAGGAATTGTTAAAATTTCAGTCTACACTATGAAACTTTATGCGACAACAAAATGTGATGTGTCCAAATATGGACATGATGACAAATATGATCATATCACTACCATATTTGGGCACATCACACTTTTTTTTTTCAAACTAGTTTGATAGTTTAGACAGAGCTTTATACCCTTATTATTTTTACAAATTTCAGTGATTATGTGACTTACCCAAAGGAAGGTACCAAAGTAATGAAAGACAGGTATGTAGCTAGCATTTATTTTATATAGGCCTACTTTCTTTATATTCAAATAAATTCCCCACTTTGAATAAACATCCCCTTGAATAAATGCCCCCTGAGGGGGCATTTATTCAAGGGGATATTGAATACAGGCCTCCATCCCCAACACATATTTCTATTTGTAGTAGAATTAATGTACAATTTACCAAGCATTTTGATAACATTTTCATACATGACATCAGGCTAGGCTGTGGACTGATCATGTTTGAAGAACAACCTGCCTTTTCAAATAATTTAGGTCTTGGCTTAGCCTGTCAAAAAAAGCAGGAGTGCTGTAGGCCTTTTTGTTGTTGTTTGATTCTTCACAGCAAAACTGTGGCACTACTAGTTAGGCCTACTCCAACTAAGTCCATGTTGTGCATTCGCATTGGCCTAGCCTACAGTCGTATTGTGTGGTACCATGCAAGAGTGAGATTAAGTAATTTCACTCTTATCTGATGGTACCGTATATAAAAGAAATATTTACTAGACTTTCATCATGGCATGGTAAAAATATAGCCCTCAGTGATCTAGAGATATACTATCCCTCGGATATAGTATTAGTCTCCAGACCACCTTGAGCTATATTGGTAACCATGCCCCGTCAGCCTGGTAAATACTGTATTTGTATATTGTATTCGTGCAATAGAATAAATAATTTCATGAGGGTATTTTCACTTCATGAAATTATTTTGCACTCATATAATATATGTGTAATGTAGCATTATTGTTATGAATATTTGTTGTGTTTTATTCAGATGGGATTTTGACCTGTATGTAAATGAAATCAACAAGAATTATGACAACGAAATTTTCGCATACCCAGAGTGGATTCAATTTTATTATAATTGGACAGGCTTTAACGAATATAACCTTGTCATTAGGGTAAGTTGTGGCTCATTGACAAGCTTGCTTGCCAATCCCATGTTCTGTCATTCAAATATTGACACATACTACTACCATAATTTTTTCTTATGACCACAGTAAGCATGGGCGTGTGTTTTCCCACCCTGTAATTGTTATTTGTTATATATATTTTGCAGTATTATCATATCTATATATAAATTTACGTAAGGTCAAAATTCGATAAATTGTGCGTTACTTCTAGAATTTTTACTCGATGGTACATAAAGTTGGTTCATACTTTCGGTACTGATTTTAACCACCTGATGTAGCCCTGTTTACTAATGAAATTGCGTTATAATAATAATAATAATATAGATAATTAGTTATTGACAATGAAAACGAATTTAGGTTCAACAATTTTCCCCAAATGGGGGTGTTTTCCGATTGTGGTATACACTTTCCAATGGATGTCCATCTTGAAAAATACCCGCACACAATAATATGAGGATGCTTCACATTTACTTATCTCCTGCAATAATTGTTTTTAATGGCTGAAACCCGGTCAAACAGCTCGAGTACAGCATCATAATGTTGAAGACGTAATACTTTTGGCTTATATAGCAGAAAATTTAAATTACCAAAGGTCCCATATTCTTTTCTACTATGTGATACAATTTTTCACTAGGCGGATTGAAAAGGGTGAGTTTGTTGCTGCATATTTATATCCATTTCCAACCAATCACAGTTCAGGAATGTTGGATACATTTGATTATATTGTGGAAAGCAAGATTTAGTCTTAATCAAGAGTGTTTGGTGAAAAAACTTAAATTTTTTTTTTTTTTTCAGATGATTGAGACGGACGATAATTTTGAACCAATCGAAGGTGGTTATAATTTTCTTGTTGATTTTAATGGTAGAAAACCAACATATCCAACAGAAAGACCACAACGAGAGCATAGCTACCTTGAAGTAAGTTTTTTTTATTGTTGAAAAGTTTCAAAATGGTGGCATAAACTTTGCTCCGTCTATCAGATCAAACATTGCAGCCAAAATATAGTCCCCGATAATGGAACAGAATGGTATATACATTAGAACCTCTGTTTTACATACCATGATTTTACATTCCCTGGATTTTACGTACGCATAAAATGACCGATGACGTCATAATTTTAAGTAATTTTTTTTTTTTTTTTTTTTTTATGTCTTTAGGCAATGTGGCCAAGGATTACCAATAGTGAATTAATCACTGTCCTATCAGATAGGTGGTAATCCCCTGATACAGGGGCTATTTTGCGAACTAGTTCACCGGGGTAACCCCCTACTCTTTTCGAATAATGAACTGTGTTCTTTAAAGTGCACACAAGTTATAACTGTGTACACTGGACCTACGGTTTATAGTCCTTATCCGAGAAGACTTGTTCCACCACCAGAACTAGGAGCGAGTCGACCTCGAACCCTTGCCGATGTTGTTGGCTCTTTAGGTACGGTAAACAGCGCCCCTGCCTTAACCGCTCGACCATTTGACTCGGCATAAATAGTGTTATTTTCTTACATTGAGGCGCAATTTAGCAACAAACGCATGCCACATACAGGCATTCCTCCTACAGCAGCGACTGTTTTTACTGATAGAAAAAGCAAGAACATTAATTTTTTATTTATAACACTTAATTTAAACATCACACAGCCTGCATATACTTTTATAGTTAGGCCTCACAGCTAGGCCTCATATCTAGCTAGGCCTAGATTAGTTAGCATGCAGCAAGTAAAGTAGGCAATTACGTCTGCCTTTTTAGCTATGATCATATGTATTTGGGGGTCAATTTAAGCAATCTTGATTTTACAAATCCCATGTTTTACGTAGTCATTTGGTCCCGTACCGTACATAAAATAAAGGTCCTATTGTACTTAGCTTATACACGCCCAGATGAATGTTTTGTATTTCATCTACCGTCTCGATGCAAAAGCCCAGTCACTATTCTAAATGTTAAACTTTTATTTCTTTTTGGAATCTTTGTACTAGTGTTTACACAAACGGCCATGTAAACAATTGAAACTGATAGTTGGTTTTAATTATTAATTTATTTTAGATGAAGAATCGAATGGGTGTTCATCGAGAGACTGTTGTACATGGTCTGTTTTGGGACAACCTCTACATCGGATTCAACAATCGAATCTCTCGTGAACCGGATACTTTCCATTATCTGTAACTATCATTTCTTTTTGTTATTTGGTAAAATTGAAACTTTTACTGAGTGTCCCTGTTTCTTTTCATTTCAGCTTAGTAGAACTAGTAGATTTACTGTGCAATTTCTGTGGCACAGGATTATCTTCATGCCCACAGCATAGCAATCTTGCCTAAGATTAACATTTATATACCGCCCATTTCTATGATAATTTTATAGTCATCCAAATGTTTAATGTAATTTGGCAAATTGTTCAAGCTTCTTGGTCCAGCAACGGAAAATGAGTGGTCAGCTAATGTCTTTCATTTAGTTTGTGGGACTGTTAAATATCACTGATACTAGGATGTGTACTGCAACCTACATTCCATTTAGAAAGTAAATCTCTTCAGTAACTAGGTGCGGAACTAAAGTGAACGGCAAATGAGGCATGCTATTTTAAAGACACTAGACCTGCAATTGTTGACCTTGATTAGTTGGTAAAGAGCGGTAACATTGTACGCTAGCTATAGGCCTAGTCTGACGTTGTCTCATTGAATTATTTGTCTTTTTTTCTTTGGCAGAATCCATTAATACAAATTGGGGAAGACCTGGTATTTTCGCTGTTCTATGGTCCTTTTATTTGTTTACCCTTTCACGCGATTGGTCGAAGTGGGTGCATTACATCACAATATGAAAATATCAATCTGTGCACGATGCATGTTGGGATTTATAGCAGGCCGTTAACATTATTAGAATCTACTTATTTTTCACATTTTTAACCGTTTAAAGACGGAAAATATATCGCAATAGGTCCATATAGTTTTTATTTTTACATAAAATGTAGTGTCATCATCATCATCATCCGTTACGCTATTCGTCTTGAGTAGACATTGCGTACGCTAATCGTAAATGTAGTGTGTGCCCTTAAATTAGGTAAAAAAAATGTAGGTCTAGATATCCTTAAACTTACTGAAATCGGAACCCACTGAACTGATCGCATAGCATCTGTTGCACTGTTATGCCAACCTTAGATTAGATTAAGAACGAGAAGGTTTTAAACTCACATTATTCACATTAAGTTAACAATGTTTTTTTGTTTTTTTTTTCAGATTTTGGAACCACATGCAGATTCTTTTGAAGAAAGATCTGCCACGTTGGGATGAGTTCCTTGAGCAACAACGTGCCAAAGGAGCGAAGAGAAAACCTGTATGGAAGCCATCTGGTGGATTAGAAGCTCTTAAAGGTAATCCATGTTGCTTTACAACTATTTTACACTATGGGCAGGGTTAGAAATTTAATCTCTCAACAAATATCAAAATCTAGTTTTTCGTTTTCTGCATTTGAGATAGTATCATGCATGTTCTGCCATGTTTAAAATGTCCAAGTCGCCAATTCCAGTGTTGCAAACAAGCCCCAAATCTACCTCCTGTCATACCCTTGGTATTATAAAAAAGGGTTGTGTTTTTTTGTTTGTGTGTGTGGGGAGGTGGGAGGGGAGATGACTCACCAGCTGCTGTCATACAATTGTTGGAAGAAATAAGGCCAAAATATTTGTTTTTATTTCAAGACCTGGCCAGGCTCAGTTTCAATTGCTAACTAGGCCTACAACTTAGCCTGGCTACTCTAACGAGCAATGTTTTTAATAAGTTGCAGACAAATCATTTAAGAATAACTAAGTGTGTTTACAAATGAGGATGGCCAGAAAGGCTAGAAGGCATGAGGCATACAGCACATGTTCTGAGGAGTATACAAGAACTGAGCAAGGGACAGAATTGAAGCAACTGGGCTATCTAAAAATGATAAACATGTATTTATAGGCCTACTATTATTAACAAAATTGCTTCATTTATTAAAAAAAGTAATGTTGTTGCACAGGTACTACTCTGTCATGCCTTTTAGTTAAAGAGTGTTTGCTCTGATAACATTCTGGATACTCTACTGTATGTGGTAAAGTAAATTTTTGTTTGGTGTCTTGAAGGCTAAGCTAAGTCCCATTCCCTATGTTTTTTAAGTTCTAATTTAAGGTCGCAATAGCTAGCGTACGATGTTCGTACAGTACGTTACTTCTGTTTACCAGCTATGTCTGCAAAATTAAGCCTAGCTGGGCTACGCCTAAAGACCGTCCACGAGACGATATTTACGGCGAGCTACTTACGTAGTACATTGTTTCTTTGAATGACCTGGTTTAATGTTTTTAAAGTAATATATATGCATTATTTTTACAAAACGTTTATAGGGAATGGGTCTTTCATTAATATTAACTTACATAATACGGTTTATGGAGTTTTAGGTTCAATTTTCTAAACAGGGCAACCTTTACAATTTATCACTAATTTCTAACCCTCTGCACACTTGTTTGAAGGTTTGCACGGTGAAATCAAATGTTGCGGTACACCACATACGTAGTTGTGAAAAAAAACTGTTGCGGTACTCGACTTTTGCAATCAATATGCTCCAATCATCCTTGGGGGGGGGGGAGGGTTGCGGACACTCACATGTCATGGTGCATATTTGTGTTGATTGTGTCGAATAAATAAAATGAAATGAAAAAATGAAAATGAGTGAGAAAGCATTCTGTCTTTTCAGAACTACATACGTGGTGTACCGTAAACCTTATATCAACATTAAACAATAATAATTCTTCTTTTGCAGCCACTAAAATTGAAAGAATATAGTAATCATTCTTTATTCACAATATACAATACAATATATGAAAAGGACCCAAAAAATAGCTATCTCTTAAATTGTCAAAGTTTTACTCCTGTCACAAAAATAAATTAGTCAATGGATATTTGGTCTAACAACAATAATTAAATAAGAAAGAAACAACTTTATAAAAACTTAAAAGAAATATAAGGATCAAGGGCTAACATTAAACTTAATATTTTTGTAATAATAAACATTTAACTTTATTTATAAACTTGAAGAGGTACATTAAAATTTTAACGGTAATTCTAAAAGTTGAGCACCATTTAAAGAAATTCTAAATGTTCAAATATCTGTGTCTGTGTACCAAAGGAGTTTTACATGAATTGGTTATGGTGTTGACCTGGAAGCGGCTGGAGCACAGGATAATTTTCCCATAGGGCTATGACGCGCTCGACTTCAACTTATATATATTTATCATTTTTTTTAAACGATTTAAGGATATCTAAAAATAAATAAAGAAGTTTTCCAAGCCTTCAGGCACACCCCATAGAACTATGTTATTTTGCCTAGATCAATTTTCCAAATCATCTAACCTTTTTTCTAGCTTCAGTAGTGTGTCCTTTTTAACTTTACTTAGGTTTTTTTTCTATTTTTTATTTCATTCATCCTTTTCAAATTGCTTTTGTTTTTCTTACGCCTTGTAGAAGTTTTCTATGTTTGTCCAGCTTACCTAATTTGCATAATATTTATTTCGACGAGAGGTAATGGTAACTGGAAAAGTATGTAGCTTGTACCACATAAAATCTGTATCTTTTCCGCACTGCCTGTCCGCACCCCAGATTCTACAATTATGATTTCTACTTATTACCATTAACTCTCGTCTGTTTAAATTGGTCTTAAGGACTGAAATTAGGGTTCCAAGTGGCAGTTAGTGTTGATGTGATTTGTTGAATCAAGAAATATTGACATTTTATAACCGGTGTGTTCCCCAATGGACACACCATATCCATTACTCACTATCTACTCAACTATTATTATCTATGTACTTAATATTTAAGGTTGTAGTACGAAGAAAGGTCACATACCATACAGTGGTGTATCGCAATCAAATGGAAATCTTCATAATTACTGGAAGTTTGGTGTCCCAGCAGTTATTCTTGGAGGAGCCTTGTTATTTGCTTATGTAAAAGCGTAAACAGATTTTGAAACTAATATAATTGGAAATGGTAACTACAGTTCTTGCGTGCCATATTCATGCCACGTAAATGATACTTACATGCCACTTTCATGATACGTACATGCCACTTTCATGCTACTAACATACTATATTTGTAGTATAAAAGTGCTACTTACATGCCACATTTGGAGTATGTAAGTGCTATTTACATGCTAATATAAGTGTTACTTACATGTCACATTTGTGGTATATAAGTGCTATTTTGTGCCACATTTGTAGTATATAAGTGCTATTTACATGCCACATTTATAGTATGTAAGTGCTATTTACATGCTAATATAAGTGTTACTTACATGTCACATTTGTGGTATATAAGTGCTATTTTGTGCCACATTTATAGTATGTAAGTGCTATTTACATGCTACATTTATAGTATGTAAGTGCTATTTACATGCTACCATAAGTGCTACTTACATCTCACATTAGTAGTATATGTGCCATATTTGTATAAGTGCTATTTACATGCCACTGTAGTATATAAGTGCTACTTTTACACACCATATATATGTGGTACTTTACATTACACACAGTCATGGTAAATAATGGCTACTTATATCATGTCATACCACATGTACTGCTTACATGCCATATTCATAACATGTAATCTACCAACATACCACATTTATGCTGCCCACATTCTACTACTTAAGACTAGGTTCCATTGGTGATGTAAGAATATAGAAATTTAAAGAAAAAATACTTGACCTAAACGTTGTAAATCTGGTAACAAGTAGCAAAATGTAAACTGAATTATTATGCTTAATTTTAATTTATGCTATGAATACTAGTGGACATTTAAATTGCTTATGTATAATTATACATACTTATAATTATAAGGTAAAAAATGAAAATGATACTTTATATATATTGTCCGTGATTTAAAAATTAGAATGAAATATAAACATTTAAAAAATGTAGCAAACATTTAATTTTATAAATGTGTTTGAAATTTAACACATTTAAAGGAAGTGTGCTGTGTGTAACCATGGACTCTTTATACAGTAGGTCCATGTTGTAACAATTGCAGTACACTCTGGTTGTGTTTGAAATAACCTGAGCCATGTAACGATGTATTTAAAAATGATTGTTGCTTAATCATAAAAAAATAGATTTAGAGAGCTACTGTACTAAACAAAATCACTGCTTAGATTACTTGATTGATTAATTTAACAGGATAATATATATTAATGTATTTGTTGTTCAACGTGGCACTATTTTTAAATGGGTTTCACAAGAATATTTTTCAAAAAGCTAAAATGTGTAGAATGTAGGCCTATTTATATTTACAAATCAAAATTGGTTTTTGTTGGACCAAAATTATTAGTAATAAAGATAAAATATTAGTAAGTGTTTTGACACATAGTATAGGCCTAATGTAAAGATTAATTTTAGTTTATTGTCCGTATATTATCTATGTACATTTCAACTCATCATATTTTTATTGTAATTAGGCATGGTAGGCTTATATAATGTCTCTAAACCTAGCCAATGTAAAATTAAATGCATATATTTATTAGTTATTAATTCATCATTTTTACAATGGTAAAACAAAGATAATGAATATGCAATGTTTCTGAGAATTATGATACTATATTTTTTCCTCTGCATTTCACAATTATCTTGACGATTTTTAAAGTTGACTTGTGTTGAAATTACAATAAAGAAAATGAAAAATATAATATTGTCTCAACATTAATTACGAAAACGTTAAAGGACTTTCCGGTTCTGTGGTCCCAGTAGCATGATTCAGTTGCATAAGGTATGTTAATAATTTATATATAGATACGGAGTATGTATCACCCGGAGCTGGCTTCAACCATCAATGAACCGGAACATCCTGCAATCTAGGAAATTGAAGCGCCACCTGGTAACAATTTCTATTAATGCGCGTAAGTGACACGATCTGCTTAATACATTTCTCATGTGAAAGATCATTTTGAGAATCATAAGGGCCGATGTTTACCCTGTTTCCGACGCCAGCTCCCTAAATCCAGAGTGGCGGTAATTTATTATAATTTCCTATACTTTTATCAAGACAATTCAATTCTTTGTGTTGGAGGATAATGATGTTATAAAGTTTGCGGTACACCACGTATATTAGTATTATTATTGGTTATCCGCACTTGGCGGATAACCCCTTGTTATTGTCAGGATCTTTTTTTGGTTATCCGCACTTGGCGGATAACCTCTTGTTATTGTCAGGATCTTTTTTTTTTTTCTTTTTTTTTTTTTTCTATCTTATTCTTCTTTCTTTCCCGGAATTTTGTTCGCAGCGTATCTCTAATTCTGGCCAATATAAGATTGTGTAACTTTGTCATAAGATTGACCTCTAGATGTAGATGTGCAGGACGTTTCGTTTTTTAACTTTAGAGTCGCGCAGCGTAAGTTACGCGCGATTTTATGAATTTCAATGATTGATCATAGATTAAAAACCAAAAGTCATTTTGTATTGAAACTTTGTGAAAATTTAAGTCATATCAAGCGCAAACTTTCTATGGATTAAAAATGGCATGTTTTACAAAAAGTTACGCGTGCACGCGCGTTTAAAATTTCAAAATGCGAAAAATTAATTTCTAATCAACTTTCTACGCGTTTCATGTCATTTTGAGCATTTGAAAAATTCCCACTCGTGCGCAATTTTTTTACGCGCGCGTGCGCACGTAGCGCAAAAACATCATTTTTTTGCTTGATTTTTGTTTTTCCTGTCTTTTTTAGCAAATTTACCAACTTTCAAACAATTTCAACTTAAAATCACGTCATACGAGCACGTAGAATTAAACAATTTACGCGCATTTTTGATGAACAAGTTCAAAAATTTGTCAAAATTATGCCTTTTTTTAAACAGTCATAGATTCTAAACTACGTGGTGAACTTTTCTAAAATTACATATTCTGAATGTAGATGAGTTGCAGATATCAAATCATGCATCCATATGGCTAACCGGACATTGTGACGTCATCGTATGGCCACTGGAATATAAAATATAGGATTTTTGTCTCTTTCGCATAGCTCATCACATTTAATAGAGCGCATCTCCACTTATCCGTATTCCATTTCCCCCCATTTTGTTATGTTGTCTAGGTCAATCAATTATCTTTCGCACGATTCACCATTTGAAAAATTGTGATGACGTCATCATGTTCAAAAGCGTCAATAACTTTGGTCACTTATTTTCACCTATTCTGCACTGTATGTATTAGGTATACAATATATAGTGTTATACCGTATATACTTAGACGTGACGAAAAATAGAGAGCACACTGAAATTGTTTCAATGCCTTAATCGTTTGTCTGCGCGCAATATTCTAACGTATGACGTGCACGTGGCCTTTGCGCTGCGGATAACCTAACTCGTCCGTAGTGACGAGTTCAAGTCTAGTTTTCTTTTTTTTTTCTATATTCTTCTTTCTTTCCACGGATTTTGTTCGCAGCGTATCTCTAATTCTGGCTAACAAATGATTGTATAACTTTGTCAAAAGATTGCCCTGTAGCTGTAGATGTGCAAGAAACTTATTGTTATTCTGCATTTTATACTTTATTTTTATACGATATTTTTATACGATATTTTTATGTGATAAGTGAGCAAATGCAATTTCCAGTTTATTTGGACAATAAAAGTTATCTGTATCTGTATCTGTATCTGTAAACTTTTTTTTTCAAATTTCGAGTCGCGCAGCGTAAGTTACGCACGATTTTGTGAATTTTTTGAAATTACAGATTCTGGAAGTAGATGAGTTGTAGATATTGAATCATGCACCAATGTGGCTAACCGGACATTGTGACTTCATCGTATGGCCACTCGAATATGAAATATAGGATTTGTTTCTCTTTCGTCATAGCTCATCACATTTAATAGAGCGCATCTCCATTTATCCGTATTCCATTTCCTCCCATTTTGTTATATTATCTAAGCCAATCAATTATCTTTCGCATAATCTACCATTTTTTAAATTGTGATGACGTCATCATGTCCAAAAGCGTCAATAACTTGGGTCCCTTATTTTCACCTATTCTGCACTGTATGTACTGTAGTACGTATACAGAATACAGTGTATACCGTATATACTTTGACGTGACACAAAATAGAGAGCGCACTAACATTTTTTCAATGGCATAATCGTTTTTCTGCGCGCAATATTCTAACGTATGACGTGCACGTGGCGTTTGCGCTGCGGATAACCTAACTCGTCCGTAGTGACGAGTTCAAATCTAGTTATTATTATATTATTGTTTAGTTTCTCCTATGGATAATGTTTATAACTAAACTTAGAAAAGAATGCTATAGGATATACCACCCGCCTCTTATTAAAATACCCCAAACAAATGCACTTTTAAGGTATGTATTTTTATTTAGGTACTGTATTATTAAGTCGAGCATCAAAGGCCGTTTATTGTTCTTTAGACAATTTGTTGAAATTGAATCATACCAGGTTCATGCACCGCGTCATACAAGGTCGCATCGACATTCTTCTTTCCCTTTCACAATGCTCTAAAGAAATTCGATCATCGACATACGGACTTCCTTAAACTGCGATTATTTCCGCAATTTGCGGTTACCTTCCTAGTGGATAAATACATAATTCTGTGAATCAAAATGCTCTCATCATAAACTGGAAAATCTGTCTCTTCAGTACGATTTAACCTGCTCTAAAAACTAGAATATTGTTATAATACCGTAGTCCGTAGCTGAGGTCTACATCAAATAGAGGTTAATCGAAGCGGCCATGGATTTACATTTTGAGCAATCAGACTACTTTCTTAACGACACTGATAATACATCTGTCTATGTTCTCTCTGTTGAAGATTGGATAGCCTTTGTTGGGTTGTGGCTGGCATCTGCTTTCACAATCACGGGCAACACTCTTGTCATTTTGTCTTTTATAAGAGATCGAAAACTGAGAGAAAAGCCTTCAAATTACTTTTTGCTGGGGCTGGCAGTAATGGATTTTATAACTGGAATGGTGAGCTTGCCTTTGGACAACATGTGGAGATTGAGAGATGAGTGGCCATATGGACCCGTTGTATGTATTTTTTGGACTTTTCTCGATTACACTGTCACCGTAGAATCAACTTACATCATTTCTTTAATATCCATCGATCGATATTTTCTAATAAGTAAAGGTCTTCACTACAGGGATTTTCAAACGCGTCGTAGAGTTTTATTTCAACTTTTTGGAACACTTCTCTTTTCCGCCGTCTTTCACTTTGTTGCCATCGTCGTCTTCGAAGGATCTGAACACGTTGACTTTGACAAAGAATGTGAATTGAATGGGTTAGGAGCTCTCACATACGTCGTACTGGCTGTGATATTAGAATTCATTATTCCGATGCTGATAGTATGTGGCTTTAATTTAGTGCTATATATACGCATTCGAAGTAGACTTTCTGGTTCTATTGAAACACCCCAAAATGCTTCTTGTGAAAACAAACGTTTAAACACATTGGCGAAACGGATTCCAGAGAACCTCAATATAGGCCTAAGCACTTCCGAAGAATCATCGACGTTGGAGACATTTGATCTCGAGGCATCTGCTAAACCCTCAGATATTGATATTCGATCAGATAAACAATTAAATGTGCAACCGGTCAAGAAATCTGAATCGCCATGTTGTCAGGTTAGGCCTAAACGATCCAATAAACAAAAATCGAGCAAGAAGGCGGCAACAACGCTCACCATTTTGATTGTGGTTTTTATCATCTGCTGGCTGCCTTACAACATCGTAGCTATTATTCGGAATGTGTCGCCTGAACTGGTTAGTATACGCCTCTGGGATTTGGTCAACTATCTTCTTTGGTTAAATTCAGCAGTTAACCCAGTTCTATACGCAACGACAAATGTACAATTTCGTAAGAATTTTGGAGAATTGTTGGAGAAATTATTCCAGCCTTTGACATGGTGCGCATGATCAATTATCGATTGTATAGAAACACTTTCAATCTTTAATCTATACTATCAAACTTTGTGACAAAAAACAATGTGTCTTTCCAGTGTTTGTAAGGTCTTTCTCGCTTCCTCTCACCTGGTAAAGTGTCCTAATGATCGTTTTTGGCCGTATCATCTCATCTTCTAATTAATTACTAATTAATTTTTTCCAATATGCACGTCTGTGCATTTTAAAGAACTAAGTGCATCTTTTGAAGAGGTTTGTTGCCACGGTGTAGGCCTACTGGTCCATATCTGTCTATCGTTAAACTATGGTTGCCGTGGATTGTGACGAACCTTATCGAAATTTTATATGATGAATATTATTTTAAAAACTATTATCATTAGAGATTACGCTAAATATTATGTATTATTAATAAAGTAATGAAGAAGTAGGGTTTTAATTTGGGGAGTTGATAAATTTACGTAGAAATACCGAAATAACCGCATAATAATTGTAATTGTATTAAACTACTGTATAGTAGCTTTGCGTCAGGGAGTGGAGTAACCCGAGAATTACTTGCGAATTTTTTCGAAAGTATTCTCAAATTTACTTAGTATGAAGTACACATCTGACCAATTACACATACTAATTGAATTTTAAAAGGCAATATTTTTAGGAGAAATAAAAAATTAAACGCTCGATATTCGAAAATCTGGATTTTTTCAAAAAATGGACAAATATTATTATTTAAAATATGCATTTATGTAACATGCGTAGACCACATTATGTGATTTTGCGCATGTCACTATGGTAAAGATGTAAAAAGGTCGACATTTGGTCATTTTTCGTTAATTTCCCTATACTACTGTATAGTAGGATTTTTTTCGACTATTTAAAATATGCATTGAGGTACGGCAACATCCGCAGAACCCATTATGTGATTCTGCGCATGTCACTATGTCATTTTTCGTTAATATCCTGTATTATAGTACAGGGATATTTTCGAAAAATTGCCAAATATTGACTATTTAAAATTATGCATTGATGTTACATGCGCAGACCAGATTATAGGATTTTGCGCATGTAATATGTTAAAGATGTAGGCCTATTGTCCCCCAAAAACATGAAAAATGAAGATTAATAAAATCAGGCCATTTTGCAATTTTAATTAAGATAATCACTTCCGTAGAAAAAAACCCGAAAAAATAATTATAATCACTTTATAAAATAATATTATCAATGGTTAAATTCAACTAAAAATCCATTGGCTGGCAGGAGCCAATTTGACAATTTTTTGCTTTAAATTACACATTTTTCAGAAAAATAAATTTAGTTTGCATCCAATTTTTGGTCAAAGTGAATAACTATTATGTCACAATAAAATGGCATATTCAACACACAAAACATTTTCAGGGAGGACAATACATTTTTAACTAATAAATGGGTAAAAATTTGGTAATTTTTTATTAATTTCCCTGTACATGAATTTTTTTCGAAAAAATGACCAAATATTGACTATTTAAAATATGTATTGAACGGACCCCATTATGTTATTCTGCACGTCACTATGTCAAAAAATATAAGGGTCCACATTTGGTAATTTTTGAGTAATTTCTCTGTACTATAGTACAGGGATATTTTCCAAATATGACCAAATATCGACTATTTATAAATAGGCATTAAGGTAACATGCGCAAATGTGACTCTGCGCATGTATTTATGACAACAAATAAAGGGGTGACATTTTGCCATTTTGCGTTAAATTCCCTTTACTATAGAACAGGGATATTTCGAAAAAAATTAAAATTTAACAATTTTAACTTTAAACGAAAAACGGCCAATTATTTTTTTTTAATATGCATTGAGGTAACGCATTATGTGGTTCTGTGCATGTTACTATGTAAACAAATAAAAGGGTCGAAATGTGGTAAATTAAAAAAAATGGCCAAATATTGATTTTTTTATTTAATGAGGTAACAAAGCGCCCATCGCATGATGTGATTCTGTGCATATCATTTATGTCAAAACAAAAACGCTACGCACTATGTTATAATACACCTCTAAGCAGTGAATATGTGTCAGTGAGGTAATCACTGATATCTACGGTGGCTAATTTCCGCCAAAGAAAAAAATTATTTTATAATAATACGGCGTTATAACGCCGTAATTAGGGCGTTATAACGCCGTATTTAGGGCGTTATAACACCGTATTATACAATCCGTTCACACGTACATGCGCATGCGTAGTACATCAACAAACCAGAGCCATAAAGAGTTGCAACTTTGAATGGATTGAATCAATTTGTTTTTGTTAACATAATATTATTTTGATGATTTTAAACAAAAAAATAGCTTTAATCCATTTAATTTAACGGCTCCATATGCACGCTCTACGCGTGCGCGTTTATTTTGTACAGCGATTCTCTAATAGTAATGCATTGTTTTTACATTTTGTTGTTTAAAATTATCTTCGAAGTAAATTGATTGTTTTGATATTAAATTAGATATTTAAAACCTTGTGAATGTTACACATTTTTTAAGCAAATGACTCAACTCCATACACTACATAAGCATAGTTGGACACAAAGATGGCCAGTAATGTACCACGTGACTTTCCAAAATCTGTGAATGCGCCGAGAGGTTTGTTGATGTACTACGCCTGCATGTGTGAACAGATTGTATATTTAGGTTGTAAATACGGCGTTATAACGCCGTATTATTATAAAATAATTGTTTTCTTTGGCGGAAATCAGCCACCGTAGATATCTGTATAACGTTAGTGATTTATTTTTACGTTAGTTGTTAATGCTACATTCTGTATAATTATGTTAGTGTGGTTGATTTTTACGTTATTTGTTAATGCTACATTCTGTATAATTATGTTAGTGTGGTTGATTTTTACGTTAGTTGTTAATGCTACATTCTGTATATTATGTTAGTGGTTGATTTTTACGTTATTTGTTAATGCTACATTCTGTCTATGTTAGTGGTTGATTTTTACGTTATTTGTAAATGCTACATTTAATAATAATAATATAATACATGTAATAACTGTAGCGATATTAATTTTTTTTAACTTCTAGGACAAACTATGAAAAACGATTTCCTCAATTGGCGCAGTTAGCTATGTTTTCAAAATAGGAATAGGAATGTATGAACTGTCAAACAGGGGATAGAGAGATTGATTTTCTAATCATCTAATGTAATCAATTGTTTTATAGTGTAGGGTTTCTTTAACCTAAAGTCAAATTAGAAGGTTCTGTTCTGTAGAAAACGAATTGGAATAAAATGAAATAAGTAGAAATGTCATAAGTCATAAACATATCATGGATATAATTATTCTCTAGGTTCTAAAAACGTTTATTGTCCTATTTTCTCAGGAGTGGAAAAATTGTAAAAACAAATAAATTAAAGTTCTTCTATGAAGTAGTAACAACCAAACCAATATTCCATTATTACTGGACTTGTAGTAGTAAACGTATGTCATTAAACAGCATAACATAAGCTCTTACGGTAAAACATTTTTGAAAAAGAAAAAAAGAGAACAAAATCGGGCAAATTTTATCGATAATAAGGGGCTGCTCCAGTCCCACTATCTTACAAATTCCCTCTAGTCCAACTGCTATGCCCCTAGGACAACTACCCCTCTAGAACAACAACACTCTCTGAACAACCACATCTTCACCTTAAGATTATAATTACGATCTTGTAAAACTTACTGAACTACAAAACATAGGGAGAGAGATTGATGAAAGACTTTTTGAATAAAATAAGCCACCCTTTTATTTTTCAAGAATACGTTTTAATAATTTGATCAATTCTCGTTTAATGTAAAATAACTGTTGACGCATATTAAAAAAATCAAAAGCTTTCATATAAGCAATCACTCTCCCTATGTGTTAAAGTTCAGTAAGTTTTACAAGATCGTAATTATAACCCAAGGTGTAGGTAATGATATAGGTGTGGTTGTTCAGAGGGTGGTGTTTCCTAGGGGAATAGCAGTTGGACTAGAGGGTAGTTGTCCTAAGGGGGTAGTTGTCCTAGAGGGTAGTTGTCCTAGAGGGCAATTGTCCGGGTGGTAGTTGTCCTAGGGGGGTCATTGTCCGGGTGGTAATTGTCCAGGGGTAGTTGTCCGGATACGAGTAAAACACATACATGGACGCAACGTATTATTTCTTTATTTTTCAAATTACGATAAAACCAAATGGCGACAAAAGCGAACGAAAAATGATGATTATGATCTAATCGTTAATATTATTAATCAATTGGGACTACCCCCGGATATTATTATTAATATGAAATATGGATAACTTTAGAAGAGATTCACAGATATTTTATTCATTTTGTTATACAAAAACTATGATGTCTTAGCTAATAATACGGAATCTAGTATGACGTTTATATTTAAAAAAATTGCAACACATATTATCAACACACATGCATATAAAATTCGCTAGCACCTACAAAACCAACTATGTACAAAATGTTTATTTGGTTACCAGTTCAACAGTATAAGTACGTATAACAAAATACTCTTATAAATCTACGAGATTATAAACATGATTAATAATTTAACAAGGTGACAATAATAATATTAATTCTAGCTATCCATATCTGAACGATTTCTATTGACAACGTGTCTAAATAAACTAAACATTAACATCTATAATCAGGTTTATATATATTGTGTATTGGGTTACTACAGTTAGTAACGTTTATCAAATGTACAAAATTATAAATGCGCATGTTTAGAATATTATTATTATAGACCTACAGATCATCGTGTATCATATGTGATACCTTTACCTATTAACAATGTCACATGTGATGATATATTGAACCCAAATGTGTGTGCAATATTTGTAGACCATGGTTCTGCTCGACTGATTGTATGTATTACTTTGGATATTCATACCGGATAATGCATCGCCGAATACTGTACAGATTTACTAATTAAAATCAAACAACTGTACTATTCATTAACACTCATTGTAATAAATGAACATACAGTGATAATTACATTAATTTAGATAACAAATGCATAAGCAATAAATAAAGAATACTGTTTGTTAAACATAACATTAGCATAGCAAATACAATTACTGGACAATCTACTGATTAGTAATATTGGAAACATTAAAATGTGGTACGTATGGAAGACAGATGGGTAATGCCATCGCATTCTACATCATCACATCATGGGTTTGTCTCAAATTTGTCACACATCGTGCCCCAAAGCTAAAACATCAGAATTTTAAATTTTACCTTAGTCAGACTATCCATAGAGATATTATAATATCTCTATGGACTATCGGTTCGCGAAATAGAGACTACAGAATTTTTAATATTTCCAACATTGATATTTTTCTTATTTATTGAAAATAATATCATTGGATAGAAAATCTGAAGGAGAATCTAAACATTCAGTATAGAACATGTGCTTTTTGTAATCAAAATTTAAATTGTTGTCGACATTTTTTGATATAGGCTATTTTATTGAAATATTAAATGCTACTGGGCTAAGAGAGGGTAACACTGGCTCTTGTCATAGGAATTTAGTTCCCTTTTGTGTTTCCTGCTACTTTGTAGTTGTTTGTTTGTTGTTTTTGTAAATAAAGAATAGGATTACCATACATGTCATGTTAAACCTGTAAAATTGTATAGGCCTACATAGAGCTAATTGTATACAAATTGTGTATTTTTATGTAAATTTGTAAAAGTCTGAGAAGCATTTTCTTTGTGTACCAAATTGATGCAAAATACATGATGTGATGATGCAAATCATTGGATGAATTGAGATTCAATAACCCAGATCGTTTAGCTATCATACCTAGGAAGAGCTAGCATTAAATCTCAAATGCATGTCACTCAATCAGGTGTTTAGGCATTGCATAGGTCTAACCTCAATGTCATGTGAGCTCGCTGGTCATCCAAGGTCCAGAATGTCACAGAATCAACAGCTTTCCATCTAAAACCAGAGAGCCTCTTTAAGCCTGTACAAAAGTCGCTGGCATAACGTATGCAGCCTCATAATAACCATATTATAGCGAGTCTTGAGTTGTCGGCTCAAACTTCAATTGCACTAGTTAGTTAGTATTCTGGTCTAATACATTATATTTTGTCCTATTCTTTATGACTGTTGCCATTCTACTACTAAATTAACATTTATCGTGAAAAATTCATATATAAATATCACTTTATAATACTTTAAAATTGAACTGCGCCTAATGGTCACTACGGTCAACTAAACAGGACAAATTGGGCTGGACCAAAAGTCTAGTTTGTTCAAAAGCATTTCCAATGTGCTAATAGTGGTTCCTATTATACTTTACTTCACTTTTGTAATTTCTAAAGATGAGATTACTACATAACCCTTAAATATTCTTTTTAAATTCACTGCATAAAATACAATCTACCAATCTTATATACTACTAAAGCATCTTTAACTATATTCTTTGGTCTTGTTTACAACTTAGGCGTCATCTACAAATCATTTTGGAATTCGCTCAGACTGGGTGAATTAGAAATGACTGCAGGTGTGACTTTTAGATGAAACCTTTTCCGTAATGGATTATCTGCTGAATTTCAGTGGGCTTTCTTCTTCAGTGGTGCCAAACATTGGGTTCATAGTAGTGGTAGTTGTGGGTTTAAATATCGGATTTGACCCCTGAAATATTTAAAAGAAACAATTTTTATTATTATTTTATTCAGGCATATTGCCAAGGACAAACTTAACCAGGCAACATGTAGGCTACTGAGTATGTATAGCTGAAATTATGATTGAGTGTTGTGCAGAAGTTAAAATAACAATACAGGCATAAAGGAATGAAAGAGTTATCATAATAAATACCAATGGACAAACAGCTATTTCAGGCTTGAAAATGACTAATATCAAACTCAATGTTTTAAAAAATAACATATTTAGCACATTTTTAACACGAAAAAAAAAAATGTTAAATTGTTGTACTGTATTGCAATTTCTTGACAAGTTGTTTTTGATATTTCTTTCTGATCCAATGAAAACAAAAGTGATGCTCAAATATAAAGCTCTGTCTACACTATCAAACTAGGTTGACAAAAAAGTGTGATGTGCCTAAATATTATGGTATAATATATGCCCATGATATGGTAGTGATATGACATCATCCAGTCCATATGTTAACACATCACATTTTTTTTTTTCATATAAAGTTTGATAGTCTAGACAGAGCTTAAGTCAGGAGCACTGTAGTATTACAAATATGAATGCACCTACCTTTTGAAGAGTATAACATGAGAAGCAATTAAGCAAAATCAGCTATTTTGCTTGGCAGAGTAGGTGGGGTTCTTGAATGTTGATGTAGAGGGCTTGTAAAGCGGGTTATGTCCCTAAAGCATTGATCAAGCAAGCAATGAATAAATATGTTTATGGAAGCATTCACAACAATTTATAAAAAAACATATGTCAAGACCTAATGGCTGTGTTTACCAGTTAAACATTATCATGATTCTAAAATCATACTTGCATGGGATATTTCCCTTACTGTAAAGTCAATAAATATTTATGAACTTCCCTTAAATGGTATTTACAGTGGTGGATCCAGGTTTTTGAAATTTTGTTAAATTTAATTCTGAACTTAACCTAACATCCTATTTTTTTGCTTCATAGAAAAGTGAGGGGGGCCAACTTGGAACTGCCTAACATTAACTTAGATAAGAGGGTATTACTATTAGTGTTTTTAAAGACCACTTATGGAAAATCCTCAAATATAATTGACTTAAGCGAAATATTCCAAACTCAGTCAGAATTACATCTATTAAAAAAATATTTGCTTGGGTTTTTTTTTAAATAATTATGTAGCAAATATTACAAAGAGACATAAAAATGACTTAGAATGATTTACAGATTTGAAATCCTGTATTTATGATCATGTATTTGAATTTTTTGATACAAAATGGATTTATTTACTGCACAAAAGATGAGCAATGACTGAGAAACAATCTGATGGAATAATTAATGAATACAGTAAACATTATATTCTGAAATGATTTTTTTTAATGAATAATTTCATGTTTCATGAGGAACAGCTGTTTGGTAGCCAAGCATCTATTCAATTGAATCAATACACGAAAAACATAACAACATGGATGTAATAATGTATGTATAATATCAAATCTTTTGAAAATAAATAAAATCATTTTGTCAAAAACATAAAGCTGTTTTATAGATTTAGATTATAAATATCTTAGATTTGTTCTGTAAACAAATCTGAAATTGAGTATATATACATACTCAGAATATAAGCCCACCTCTAAAATATAAGCCCACCTCTAGAATATAAGCCCACCTCTAGAATATAATCCAACCTCTAGAAAATAAGCCCACCTCTAGAATATAAACAAATTCCATAAAAATATGCAGTTTGATATTCAATTGTAAGCACAATCGTCAAAGTCAAGTCAGTTTGAATATGTAAACTCACCCCTTCCCATTTGGCATCTTGTCGCTCTTTCTCAAATTGCTCAAACTCTCTTCTGTCATGGATAAATGTGAGTAATCTCCAGATTAACAGAAGGGCTAATCCTACCAGGATGATTCCAATGATAATCCCAATAATAATCCATAGAACTCCAGGACCACCATAACAATCTGAAAAAAAAAGACCAGTCATCCTTTAATTTAAAATTAACTTTTTATCTTTTCTAATTTTAATGAATAGCCGGGCAGTTAAGAAAGTGGAACTGTAATCCACAACCATAACACTGACATGTGTTCAAGACTCACTCGCTCAATGGATCTGGTGGTAGAACAAGTCTAGATATCAACCGTAGTCCAAGTGTAAAGAAAATTATCCTAGTACATCTTTTTGAAGGGTTCAAAAGTGTATCATCTACACATAGAATTCATTCAAAATGCATGTTAATGAATCAACCATTCTATTCTGAAAAGTAATATCATCAATGAATGTTCAATTCACAGATGGACATCACCCGTCACAGATGGAAATTACCAATCACAGATGGACATGACCCATCACAGATGTACATCACCCAACATAGATGAACATCACCCATCACAGATGTACATCACCCATCATAGATGGACATCACACATCACAGATGGACATGACCCATCACAGATGGACATCACCAATCACAGATGGACATGATCCATCACAGATGGAAATCACCCATCACAGATGAACATCACCCATCATAGATGGACATCACCTATCACAGATGGACATCACCTGTGACAGATGGAAATCACCAATCATAGATGGACATTACCCATCATAGATGGACATCACCTATCACAGATGGACATCACCTATCACAGATGGAAATCACCCGTCACAGATGGACATCACCCATCACAGATGGACATCACCCGTCACAGATGGACATCACCCGTCACAGATGGACATCACCAATCATAGATGGAAATCACCAATCATAGATGAACATCACCCATCACAGATGTACATCACCCATCACAGATGGACATCACCAATCGCAGATGCACATCTCCCATCGTAGATGGACATCACCCATCTCAGATGGATATCACCCATCACAGATGGACATCACCCATCCCAGATGGACATCACCCATCACAGATGGACATCACCCATCACAGATGGTTACAAGGTGACATTAACCAATATACGGTATATTGCATATACAAATTGTTATTTATTAACTGTATGAGATCACCAATTAAAAAGTGATATCACTCATGACATTTACTTATAGTGCTCAGTATTGTGCTCAATTGTATTTACTGGTGATTTACATCAAATTAATTCCATCTAGTCAAATGTGGTGGAAAAAAGGGAAGTTTGCAAATGTGTCTTCATAGTGTTGCAGTTTTTCATTTCAACTTACCTGGATCTCTCTTGATGGTAAGCTCCAACTTTTCATTTGGTAGAATCTCTTGCGTAAATGACACAACACACTGATTCTCATCCTTGTACTTGCATTTTTGGGCAGTTCCAACTGAAAAAAAAACAAAACGGAAAGAAATCGTTTTAGTGAAGGGTAGATAAAACAAATGTGATTGTTCTACTATACCAATCTCAACATTCTGGGTTCAAATCTTTGACAGCCTCTGAAATTGTTCTCATGACTAAACTTTATAACTTCAACTCCTCTGCAATGATCATATGACAAGTCTCTCTACATAGATTTTCTTAGTAATTACACTTATCTTGAACTGCTTTGCAATGATCATTGTCCATCTGACAGTCCTTCCACACAACACTTACCAACTGAAACTCCTCTGCAATGATCATATGACAAGTCACTCTACATAGATTTTCTTAGTAATTACACTTATCTTGAACTGCTCTGCAATGATCATTGTCCATCTGACAGTCCTTCCACATTATATTCTCAACACTTACCATCTTAAACTCCTCTGCAATGACCATATAGTAAGTTTCTATACATAGATTTTCTTAATAACTAAATTTATCTTGAACTGCTCTGCAATAATCATTGTCCATCTGACAGTCCTTTCACATTATATTCTCAACAATATTATTATTATCTTGTCTATTATAAAAGCCTCCACAAGTTCATTTTTTAAACAAAGATTTTCTTAATGAATCATAACTTACTATCCTCCAAGTCATCTACAATTATTGGTTCCGTCAAACAAGTCTCTTCACATAGACCATTTTCATATAATTCTCCTTCCTTAAAGTGGCATTTTACACAAGGCTTATTCGCGTCACATTCAGATTCACATTCCTGTAAAAGAAAAACATGAAAGGTATAAAATTTGTTTCTAAAGCACACTGACAATTTCATTACCAATCAATTTACTCAGTGGAAGACCTTAAGTGTGGTTCCCACCAGACACATCAAACGGATCTATACGCAATGCAAAGGAGTTGACCAATGAAAAGAGATGGTTTGAATAATCCATCGCGTTTGATTGGTTAAATACTTTGTGATATATTGTGTTTAGACTGTTGGTATTATTTACATTTTGTATATATGTTTTATATTCATAATGGAAAATTGATTGAATTGATTCCCTTGTTAACTTACTCCATTTTTGCATTCACATGCTTGTCCGTCATAGCCTTCATCACATTTACATTGATTACATTCACAATACCCTCTACCGCCACAAACAAGCTGACAAGAAAAATTTATAAAACATAAATATATATTATTATTTTTAGTATTCTCCATTTAGGCAAATTGCCAAGTTCATTCATTGTTCTTCTGTAAAGTAAGTGAGTGGCCGAGCGGTCAAAACAGTGGAACTGCAATAGCCATATCATCGGCTATGGTTCGGGGCTCACTTGCTCCATGGTTCTGGTGGTAGAATGAGTCTTCTCGAATAAGGACTATAAACCATAGGTCCAGTGTACACATCTGGTTCATGTGCACTTTAAAGAACCTAGAACATCTTTCGAGACGAGATGGGTTTACCCTGGTGTACTAGTTAACATAAAGCCACTCCCACAAACACATAGTTCTATACACTGGGAGAACAGGTTTTGACTTAAGAGGCTACCCAGCATAAAGAATAAATAATAAAGGGGCATGATGCTCTACACAAACAAAGTCGTATTACAAGTTTTTGGGAGTGAATGATTTCAGGATCGGTAGCCGAGAATCTTTAACAATGTGTTGAGGTGAGGTGTTAATTTAATTGTTCATTTTGTTTGGAAATAATTACTTTTATAATATATATTTATATGTACATAGTATATAAAAATAATGGTTAAAAAAAGATATTAAATACATTAACAACAGTGTATAATGATTATTTTTCAGCACTTACACCATTCCGTGCAATGCAACTAAAATTTGATGAACTGCATGTGCAAAATTCGCCAGTATAGCCATCCATACACAAACACCTACTTCGGTCGTTTTGGTGACAAATGCATTG
The DNA here is from genome assembly GCF_964355755.1 of Antedon mediterranea. Classification (NCBI taxonomy): domain Eukaryota; kingdom Metazoa; phylum Echinodermata; class Crinoidea; order Comatulida; family Antedonidae; genus Antedon; species Antedon mediterranea. The sequence continues at coordinate 32,604,415 of NC_092670.1, read as the reverse complement.
TCCGGCTCCTAAAAGAGGCAACTAAGTATTAAAAATATCTAAGTAATTACAATGACAGTGTAACAATAAGGAGCTTTTGATTTGCGACTATCTAGTCAAAGTTCATTTTAGTTCATTGTGCACATGGAAGGATATTGGGACGCGTGTCCTGTCTCCTCTATCTTAGCACAGGTTTGATGGTTTCTAGGTCCAGGAAACAACCAATGACACGTCGTCTGCCCTTGGTCGTCACAAATTGGAAGCTCCCTAATGTAGTGTCTGTCCTGCCTAGATTGAACGTAAATATATGGCTACAGAAGAACGCAATTAAAAGTACACAGATCTATAATATTAGCAACTAAATGTCTTTATTTCTTCGGTCACTTCTTCTTTGGTCACTACCAATTACAATCCAATCATACATAAACATTCATGTAAAGTGTCACTGATGAGAAAAGCTGTCACTCTATTATAGCGGTTGTACGTACCAGCACAAATTTCATTGGACCCAGCGTCAAGACAATCATTTGTGTCACACTCACAAAAATCACCAGAAATAATACGCTGTGAAAAGGAAATGAACAAGTTGATGCCCTGTTTATAATTATGTTTACATACTCGAAAACACAACTGTGTGTTTTTTAACTCTCTGGCTAAGAAACACAGACTTTGTTCTTAATACTGTATATTACCTCAAACACTGACATAGATCATGGGGGTTGGAAATGAGGAAGAGACATGTCTTCCCTACAATTTTTATGACATGCGATACACATTCACGAGAAAAATACAATTCCCTCAGGGGATCTTAAATGTTATAATGCACCTCTAAGCAGTCAATATCTGTATAAGGTAATAAAAACAATTTATAAGCAAAATATTTGTAGTACTTACAGGTGGAGTTGTCTCTCTGCATAAACACACGCTACACTTACACTGACCCTGGCCAGAACAAACAACTTCATCTTCTACTTCCCTACAAAAAATATATAAAAAAGATCGCATATTAATTCCTAAAAGTTGAAACTGAAGCATATTTGCTATTCAGCCATGGTGTCCATTTCATTTAGTGTTTCAGAGCTCATTATGTTTGTGGGTCGTACATAACTCCTCCCTCACAAACCTTCCCTCTGTAAGTTTTTGTCTCCGGGTGAGGAGGAGCAAGGAGGATAAAGAATTTTGCTTGAACCTACAACCTCTGGATTGCTAGTCCAATGCTCTAACCACTGCGCCACAGAGGTCAACATATTAATAGGTATATGTATGGTACAGTAGGTTGGTTATAAAGCATGTTTCCCACTAGAACGCAACACAACCTACATAACATAAGAAAATGGTCATCCAATAATTGTGTTTGGCCCTGCCTGCGTGAAATCAAACCTGCTTAATGTGCATCAACGTCAGTTACCATAGACTTTGATCTGGTTCACCCCACGTATATGTACTGTACTATGTTTTCTAGTGTTCTTTTGCCTTCCGTCATTGCGTGAAATCAAACTGATTTGATTGCCGTAGCGATGTTTGCAGCACTGTTGCGTCGTCGGTTCCCACTTGTGATTTTTGATTTGATTTGATTTCTTCAATATCGGCTCATTTTTTCCCACTTGTGATTACGCAATACATCACTTTGCATCAATACGTAGCTGTGTTGGGTTCTGGTGGGAAACAAGCTTCAGACAAAAATGAGCAAACTCACATTAAACATTGTGGATCTATAATGCCCTCTTCGGTCTCGTCTTGATCACATTCACAATATGCTCCTGATCGTCCTTCATTGCACACACATCCGCCGCACACAAATGTACCATTTCCGTTTGTACATTTAGGTGAATCGAGTTCCTGCAAATACAAAATTAGATAACAAAAATGATTAACGCCATTCATACTGCAGTACTTCAATCCAACAAAAAATATAAGTTGGTGTAAAAACTATTTAGTAAAATTGTAAGCTACCTTAATTTGTTCACAGTCGCAGTCACAAATAGCCTCCACAAGAACTTCAAGTTTCTCCACAAATGATAAAGGACCAACTTTAAAACTTCTCCTGAATCAAAGATAACCAATCAATTTTTATTTTCAAATAAAACAACACAGTTGAAGCCACAGTGACTTTTTATATTCACCCTTTGAGGCTCTGTCATTGGCATTGTAATTTAATACCAATAATAATATGTGGGTCATATCTGTAGAGGACCGAATACATCAATTACAAAAAGGATGCTGTTTTCTGTTCCAACAAGACGGTACTATCGTGATCCATGGATTAAAATCTCTCATATTTTAAGTATGGAAATCAGGCAAGCCAAAGCCATTACACAATCGAAGAAATTTCTTAACGAACACACTTTCTTTCGACTCCAGTTCTACAACGTAGAAGAGGCGGATCCCATATGTATGTATGTATGTACTAATAATAATATTAATAACCATAATAATATATGTCAATCTTATATATCGCTTAAAGGACAGTCAATCATATTTATTAGTCTAGTTCAGGCCAGCAGTGCTTGAGGCCTACAAGCAACTACTTTCTTCCACACCGCTCCAAAATTCTGCGCACTGTGGAAATGGGACAACCCACATGGTAAATTGGCCTTAATGCTCAAAGTTTCTAAGCAATTCACATTATTACTTCGGTAATTGAATCAAACAGGTTTGGACAGTTCCAAATAATGTTGCAGCTAGTAATCAGCACAAAAGTTTTGTTTTCCCGCTTTGTATTCCGAGGTAAAATACCTTACAAAAACTTTCAAAGGTTGTACAGTAAAGTCTTACAAGAAGTACCAACAGCATTCTGGTTTGAACAAACTTTTTTTAATGATTTTCTGTTAATGGAAGGTGACCATACAAAGATGTTTAACTGTAATGATGATGTCATACTTACGACTTTACATCTTTATCACACAGTGACTTATTAACTGTAATATCAAGCAGGAAGGAGATAGTATCTCCCAAAGCCAACTTGGCACACTCTTTATTATTGGCAGTTGTGGTGCCATCCACACAGATAGATGTGTACTGCAAAGAGATCAGATCCTTCAACTCGCCAGTGATGCTGTCATCCATCTCAATTTTGGAGGTGATCGACTGAAAAATTTAAACAAAAACATACATAACATATGATGGTTCTAACACACAATGGTAAATTGAGTATAGAAAAATTGCAAGGAATGAACAGAAAAAAGTTGTTCATGACCAATTTGATCCATGGTTTTGAAAATCCTAAAACATCTGTTTTCTGAGCAGGTAAGGGGAATATTTGGGTAATTTTATCAAATTTTTAGGTATAATTTTCAACCAAAAATTAAAGACACCATTGTGATGATTAATAGCATTTTTATATTGGTTCTATATTCATTGCAGATCTCTGTGCATTACAAGTTATAGTTATTTTGAAGATGAAAACAAACATATTTATCAATTCTTACCGAGTAAATATCAGTGATTACATCTACCACATTTGAAGAATCCTCCTTTATTTCAGTCACCTCTGCTTCATGGAAAAATGCAGGTAGTTTCTACAAGATATAAAGTATAAAGCTCTTAGTAAACAAATTTAACAATTCAATTACTATAGTGCAAATATTATTTGTATCAATTAAATTCAAACCAAAACATTTCCAGAGAAAAATAGAAGAAGAAATCCCTAAATCAGTATAGAATAATAACAAAGAAAAAGTTTTAATTGAGTTTAACTCAAACAATATAAAGAATTTATGTGAGTGTAATTCCCATTCACCTAGAGGTGCAATTTATTAATTATTCTATTTTTTTGTTGCAAGAGTATCATTCTTGGCCAAGTAAAGGTGTCATTTATTATTTATTTTATGTGCGAGTATAATTTTCGGTGAACTAGAGGTGTCATTTATTATTTATTTTATGTGCGAGAGTATCATTTTCAGTCAAATAGAGGTGCCATTTATTATTTATTTTATGTGCGAGAGTATCATTTTCAGACAACTAGAGGTGCCTTTTATTATTTATTTTATGTGCAAGAGTATCATTTTCAGACAACTAGAGGTGCCATTTATTATTTATTTTATGTGCGAGAGTATCATTTTCAGCCAACTAGAGGTGTCATTTATTATTTATTTTATGTACGAGAGTATCATTTTCAGTCAAATAGAGGTGCCATTTATTATTTATTTTATGTGCGAGTATCATTTTCAGACAACTAGAGGTGCCTTTTATTATTTATTTTATGTGCAAGAGTATCATTGTCAGACAACTAGAGGTGCCATTTATTATTTATTTTATGTGCGAGAGTATCATTTTCAGCCAACTAGAGGTGTCATTTATTATTTATTTTATGTGCGAGAGTATCATTTTCAGGCAACTAGAGGTGTCATTTATTATTTATTTTATGTGCGAGAGTATCATTTTCAGTCAAATAGAGGTGCCATTTATTATTTATTTTATGTGCGAGAGTATCATTTTCAGACAACTAGAGGTGCCTTTTATTATTTATTTTATGCGCAAGAGTATCATTTTCAGACAACTAGAGGTGCCATTTATTATTTATTTTATGTGCGAGAGTATCATTTTCAGCCAACTAGAGGTGTCATTTATTATTTATTTTATGTGCGAGAGTATCATTTTCAGGCAACTAGAGGTGTCATTTATTATGAATTTTATATGTGCAAGAGTATCATTTTCAGGCAACTAGAGGTGCCATTTATTATGAATTTTATATGTGCGAGAGTATCATTTTTAGCCAACTAGAGGTGTCATTTATTTTATGTGTGAGAGTATTGTTTTCAGACAACTAGAGGTGCTATTTGTTATTTATTTTATGTGCGAGAGTATCATTAGTGTAAATTATTGTATACAATACAACCACACTTTTTCAAAGTAACTGTAAAAAATCAAGCTAAAATAATAGGTACCATTTGAAACTTAGTATACAAAAAAGCTTACCTCATATACATTATAAATTTTATCAGTTACTGCAAACACAGGTAGGATACTGTTTTGCTCCAGCACTTGACTCAGTTGACTCACACTGGGGTAATCCTAAAACAGAAAAACACTCATGACAATATTTGTTCCTTTACATGAATTTAAACTTGTTATTTTATTATCTTTTCATTAGATTTTCATTTGATGCAACAATGCATATAATACAAATGTGTATTTGTATAATATAATATATATAATATAGGTTTAATGAAGTATTTATTGAATATCATGTGACCCACTATCCTCAAATCAGATACGAATCTACAAAATAGGTGTTAAAATATTTTTTTTTTTTTTTAAATGAGTTTCACAAAATTGCCATTTTACAACTTTATTGTGCTACTGAAAGTGATACATATTATATTTAACATTACTCAGGCTCAAGGAACGCTTGAAAATAACTGTCATGTAACACTCACCAGTTGATCATACATCGTATAATACCCAGTTGAAGCACTTGTGTGACACTTTCCATCATTGGCTTTTACTACACCACCGAGCTAAACAAATCAGAATTGGTTCACATATTTTATTAATATTATTATTTTAACATAGAACAGATACAATCATCAAATGACTAAAAGTCAGAATAATTTGAATTCTATACATAATAAAGGTACATTTAAATTGATGTTTATTTTCATTAATGGTTATAAATGTTTTAATAAATTTGTGTATTAACGTGTAGTGTATACACATTTTTCCAAAATCCCTTGCACTGATGAAGGGCTAGTGAAAATTGTTCTTGCTGTTTTACATTTGATTTAGCTTTTTGCTTATGTTATTTTGTACCTCCATTGAGATCTAGCCACTGATACCCACAGCATTGTCATTTTTTACAGTAGTAGTGGTTGGATCCTAATTGGGAAATTTAAAACCAGCAAACTTCATCTAAAGCAATGATGATTTTTTATTACAGCTTGAAACTAGATGAATTTGAAAAGTATCAAAAAACAAGGTTTTGAGATCAATATAAACAATTATTGATCAATAAATGTATGTGTTACGAAATAGCACTACCAAAATACCTTTCCATCGCCAGCAATGTGAAATGGTGCATCTGATGTGTAAAAAAGAAGATGGCGGGCCCGCTCACGCCATCCAATAATGTCTTTACATGTAGCAGCTTGCATTAGCGCATCAAGTCCGCCCTCTGGATAGTCAAGACTACCAGAAGGTTGAAGGTTACTAACAACATCCTGTAAAAGAGGGCATTATTAGGATTAACACATTTTATTTTGGATTCACTCACTATATAGCATGCTAGTCGCATTGCTTGTGTCCTTAGGCAAGACACTTGACTTACATTTTCCTCTCTCTACCAAGGTGTACTAATGGGTTCCTGGTTACTGTAGGTCACGGCACAAACTGCAGAGACTACTTGCTGCAACATTATGGAAGTATGTTTCCATACGTGTTTGATGACAATAATCGAGGTAATAAAGCATCATTTGAACCAAATATATATGCTGTGTATAACTGAGAACAACTATTATTTATTACTATGAGATTTATTTCAACATTTTAACTGCTAGATTTAGAGTTACTGTAGAGACCCTATAAACTTCATACGGCAAGTTTTTATTTTCACATTGCTAAAAATACTTTGGCTTGGTTGACACTAGCAGACTAACCCAGATCAAGAGGTAATTGTTAGCCTAAGCATTCTGGAATCTGCAAAGTATGACCATACTCTGCTGATCAAAATAAGTTATCAAAGGAACACAAACAGTTAGTGACTCAACCTCAATATTCCTTTGGTGTCAAATCAAGTTTTGGGATATCAGTTGATATTCCATTCGTATTTTGAAATAATTCGCCTAGTGTAGAACACATACAAATACTCACCGAGAATTTACTTGTTTCATTAGTTAGCGATAGGGCATTCTGGAAGGAAAATGGTGGCTGGCATGTGAAGTCTAGATCTGTTCCAACGCATGGATCATCAAGTCTAACAATAGAGTTTTACAAAAGTTATTAAAACAGTTCAAATACAAACCTGTGGCTAAAAAATCATCCCAAAAATTTGATTTATATATCCTTAGAATATAATCAACTTTATAAAAGCTGTAGTGTATTTTATAAAAAATATTATTTTTTATTTATGATACAATTTGATTCCATACAACTGAATTCGTTTGAATATGTTACTTTTATTGTTGTGTTAATTTGCTTTCACTTGCTTAGAGGGCTTACGGTATGTCAACGCATTTGTGTTGCTTTCAGTTTCTCATCGATATCAGCCTACATTTATGGAGTTATTGGTAAAAGAATTTTGGTTTATCTTCGTTTTTTATTTTACTCATAACAACTTGACATACTTACTTTGAGAGATCAACATATGGCATGACAACTTTGTCTACAAAAGCTCCAAAACCAAGACGGAAATCACGAGTGATGTTACTCATTCTTGTGGCTGAAAGAAAAAAAATGAAATTATTATTCTCTTAATTATTATTATAATTTTACCATATTTAATTATTTTATTACAAACATTAAAAAATTATTAGCATTTAAGTTATTTTATTGTTGTATATAAAATCATATTTTTAAGTCTTTAATATTAATTTAACACACTAATAATACAATTTTACAGTCTAAAAATTATCTATATTAAGAGAGAGCATGTACTTTGTTTTTTTTTATTGCACATATTCATACACATAGGATAGCAATATAGAATTGTACTGCTTGTCATTTGATTGGCTGATTGTAGGGCACATAATATACAAATAAATGCTATGTAGCCATTGTCGTTTTGTACAATCATTTTATTACAGTGTGTGAGCAACCACACACGCGAGGCTGTTGTTGACTGACTGCCATGGTGGAAATCCATAGCGAGACCAATTTTTTCCTTGCCTTTGGTAAATGGATTTTTAGCAAAATCATCCTTACTACAACTGAAGAATGGCTAACCCAAAAGTACTAACCTAAATCGTTTCCTAGTCTTCCGACACTCTGAAGATCATCTGCCATTGAGGAAGACACATCCATAACGTAGTAAAGATCCAATGGGTAGTCTTCAGCTTGACGCACATCAAGTTTAACTCGGTATTTATCGCCTTAAAAATGTCAAAGTACAGAGTGTACAGAGTAAAAAATTATTTTTGGGATCTTCAAGAGAAAATATGCGTTACTACTAGTTCCTTGAAAAGTTTTAGGAGAATTGACAGTATATTTAAAGCAAGTTTTGAAACAGCTGGTGGGGCAGTACTGTACAGCATGCAATTTACAGTGTGCATGATGATATAAAGGTAAGCTTATGTCGGCACGGAACTGAACTGAGAGATGCACAAAAAAGTTCCTTTCATGTTCTATTTTTTTCAGAACTGACAAGAAAGGAGTGCAACTAAAAACTTTAAATCGCGTCACATGATCAGGGTAGCCGCGACCAGATGTTTCCATATAAGCAATCGTGCATACTGGTTCCTATACATATATTAATCATGTTATTTAATCATTAATCCGTTTAGTTACATCACATGACAGTAGTTACATGTGCCACTTCTGTAGTTCATTTGAGTTGAGTCAAGTCCTGTGTCGACAAAAGCACACCTTTACACAAACCATTCAGCAGAGCAACATGCTTTGTCCAATATTAGGGCCATTTTCTTAGCACATTAGTCGTAATAATTTATGCAGGCTAGGGTCTTGTTGTTGCAGAATTTATAATACAGACATTTCAGTACTGTACTGTACTTTATCTTTTCTGGTATTTTAAGGAAAATAAATTAAGAAAAATTGACTGTATGTATTCATATCCTATTTATAGTTTCTTTCAAGAATCAAATACAGTACATGATGTATCAAAAGAGTATGCAGGTACTCGTTTGTATGTATTGTATGAGAACAAGGGCGGTTGTACAAATCTTACCCGGCCTCAACTTAAGTTGAATTTTTTGCGGCTTTAATTGGACAGCATCACCGAGGGCAGCATCACCAGCGTTACTCAACGTGGCATTCTGAAAATAAAGTAAAACCATTTAGAAATAAATTCAACTGATGGTTAAGCTCAATTTTCGCTAAAAGTTACATTTGGGCAGTGTTCAGTAAAAAAAACTACAGTATTTTTTTTATTTTTATTTTTTATTTTATTCAATCGAAACCAACAGCGATAATTACCGCAACTAACAGGTTTGATACAAACAAAGCCAGGACAGTTTAAAGCACCTTGATTGGTCCTAACATTAATCAAGGGCTTCTCTCGTCCAGTGCCCACCTTGACCAGAGGAAAGGCATAAGCCAATACGTCTGAGGCAGATACTATAGATGCAGGGACTGCCATAAGAGTCAGCAGTGCTGTTTTAAAATGCCTTACAGGACCCCAGCTCCATATAGAGCACACGATATTCACAGATGGTCTCTCATCCAAGCTCTAACCAGGCCCAACGTTGCTTAATGGCTTTTCTATGTTTTTCAACAGATTAGAACTTTACCTCAACAATATCCAGACTTGATTTGGGTTGAACGATTTGATCTGGCTCACAGCCCTTGGCAAGCAATGACTCGGCAGCATCACATTTGTTGGAGAAGACGGCCTTAATTCAAAAAACAAAAACAAAATTAATATACACACAAACTTAACTACATTTATTTTTTGGCGGATATAGGACTAGCTTTGGGTTGGCAACCGCCAACTCCACAAAGTTAACGCAGACCTGGACAAGTTCTCGAGAAAGGTTCAATAGTGGATTTTATGTTTGGCCTGGTTCATGCAGTCAGGCATCCCAAATGGCTTGAGAAATTAAGAAAATGAATCGTCAAGGCCGTCATTTGGGATGATTCTGAATCGAAACCAAACAGATTTGGAACAGCCCATGATCCAATCCTACAGTAAGTGTAAATGGGAACTAAGAGATTCTAAATACAAGTTTTAAAAGATAAAGCTCGGTCTACACTATCAAACTAGTTTGATGTGATCGTGTACACATTGTTTTATAGTGTAGAGCGCTTTCATTATGTGAGCTAAAAAATATTGTGTTTTTCATTATTGTAAATATAAATTGATACTTCCTTTCTCAGACAATGATTTTATAGTAAACTTTCATTCTTGATATATTCACAAAGTCAAAAATCAAATACAATGTTAAACACTATAAAGGTGACACTGTACAGTGCAAATGTTCACTATCAGCTGTACAAACACAACTACATTTGTACTGTACTGTAAAACATTGTGGGTTATGTATGCTATGCTACAGTATTAGTGGGAAACCTAATGTAATTCCGTGAGATTTTAATGCTCAAGCTGAATTCTTGGCAGTTTTGGAATCCTTAGGACTATCAGAATTCATTGCAACTGGGGGCCAATTTTTCCCGACCCAATTTTGTCAGCCATCTTGCATTTCAAAATGGCCCCCATTTTTTACTCAAAACTGATAGCTCCTATTTTAAACCAAGTATGAACGTAATTTGTGTGATAAATCTTACAATTGGGTGCCATTTTGATCTTTGGGCTGTTACCATGGTTACGGGATCGTGAAAATTTGTTACCTAGCATTTTTGGTATCCTAGCACTATAATAAAGTAAGTGAAATCTCATTTTGGGCATTAAAATCCTACGGAAATACACAAGGACCCTGACTATAAAATGCATACATTATATCTGTTTTTAATGGCGGCCATCATGGAATCCAATATGGCTGCCATATGCTATTATTATAATTGTACCCTTGGACTGATTTATCATAATTTTAAAATAATATTAAGTATTCTTGAGTTTAATTGTTCGTTTACCAACATTAGTCAATTTATCTAGTAAATGTGACATTTATCTTCTAACTTACTGTTGATTTGCACCATGCACAGTCTGGACTTTGTTTCATACAATCACTACATGTTTTAGCAGACGCACAGTTAACACCTATACAGGGTAAATAACAAATAAAATGTTGCACAGTTAACACCTATACAGGGTAAAAAACAAATAAAATGTTGAAAAGTAAATAAAACATTAATACTTGAAATTAAAATGTACAGTATTGTATCTTTTAGGGCCATTTCAAAAGTATTCTACTGCAGCTACTGCAGTAAGTACACCTTGTTTACTATTTTATGTGTCATGCGTATTTAGCAATTTTTGGTCGGTAAAATCATACAAACTCTATATTGCAGTTACGTAATGGCACCTTAATTGGCTGCCGGTGACATTACCCTTAGGGGAGAAGAATGTTGTTGAAAAGGTGTATTTAACATGAAAGTCCACAGCGCTCTGATCTTCATGAAATGTTGAATTATGTTACATTATCATATTATATTTCATACACTTCTTCATCAAAACAAACTAAAATCATGAATGTTGTAAATTATAATGTAGTTACTGATAATACTGTACTGTAATACTGTATACTGTCTTAGAGGTAGTGTATGAGTGTACAATCAACATTGTACCAAGAGTACAGATTTTTGTTTTCAGCCACACAAGAAAAAGCTTATCACAATATTTGCAAATGTTACACAGTGTGACAAGGTAGTTTGTTATTTATAATAGTTTGTTTGTTTCGAATTAAGCTGATGAAGGACTGTTAGCTAATAATGTACAGTGTACAGTACCTCTATGGTGACGAAAATAAAAGTAAGAATGTATTTGTACAGTACCTTCAGTATCCTGTGGCCAAATAGTTAAGAAAATGAAACAAGAAATTGATAGTCTCAAACAAAGCCACCTCATGATGGTGTGGAGTATCCCAAACAAGATACCTGAAAAAACAAAAGAAATATCAATTAATTAATTCATCAACAACAATTCTTTTCTCACCATCTTTCATGTTAGGTGCTTTCACAAAAAGACCATGTCCAACTGAATATTATAGTAACTAAACTAATACTGTACCTTGCAAGAATTATCATCTATTAAAAAGTACTACTGTATAGGTTGTAGTATATTTACATTCATCATAAAATATGTCAATAACTTCATTCCAAAATACAATTAATACGTAACATTTAAACTAAGTTTCCTTTTCTAATATTGATTTGTATTTTTAGTGTATATTTTGTCTATTTGTAATTTTGATACCTCTTGTCTTTACTTTATTACGTTTGTTATGATATTTAAAATTACTGTAACACTTTGAAATTTAGTGCACTAGTACTAAAAGTGCATGCAGAATAAAGAAAGAATAAATAAATTCATTCATTACTGATATTTTTTTATGAATTGGAGGTTTAAATTGTTTGACACACAAAAAAGAAAAGTATATGTGTATCACTATGCTTTACTAAACTTTTTTTCCCCCGAAAAGGAGCGATTTTATAATTCATTGAATATACAGTTAACTGGGATTTATTTACAATAAATTAGAAATACCTAATAATCATCATTTATTCATCCATTATTGATAATATATCTATTGTTTGACAACAGGTACTTAAACCCACTTTACTAAACATTGTGTTTTTTTGTGTTTTTTTTGCAGAGGAGTACATTTTATATATTTCATTGTATTGAATATACTGTACAGTAAACTGGGATTTATAATAAATTAGCAATACCTCCAAACAGTTGTTATTGATGTGTACAGCAATTCACAAACTATTTTGGTAATGAGGAGAGAAGATGTGTGATCAGTACTAAGGGAATTAAACTAATCTGCAACTAGAAACTAGATTATGGCGCAGTTAATTTAAATAATTTGGAGGCTAATCTAGCGAGATGGTTATTCCTCAGAGAACAGGTAACATACATTGAGAGATAACATCAAGGCTTACAAAGAAATCAATAAAGATGCCATGGTAAAGCTGGTATATTAGCAGGTATGCTTACTGTGTACAATGTCCTTAGGCCAGAAAAATATATCAGATATTAACAGGAAAAGGACAAAGAACAAAAACATGATGTTATTATTGTAAGTAATAGGTTACTGTTATCTTATGAAAAGTCAATATTACTGTATGATAAAACAATAAGAAAATAGAGAAGAATCAAATTCATTGATAAATGTTCAAATACCATTTATTATAGATTTTGTTTTAAATCTGTATCTTCAACAAACAGTTTCCAGTAAACAGAACATTGGAAAAAAATGAAGTTATGGAATTATTCTATTCATGAATTATATCTGTAGTTAAAATTTAATAACTTTAAACTTTAATTAACATCAAACTAAGAATTAGAATCAGACCACAAAATGGTTTAACAATTTTATAAAGAGTAAACTGTACAGTATACTGTATATCATTCCATAGTACTGTATACATTGTAGAGTATGTCATCACATACAGAATGTTAATGTGTGCAATAACAAATTAATCCCTGCTTGGTTCACCTTTGACCTTATGACCTTTGACAATTAATGATTTTCTATGATCTGCATGGGTTTGGATTTCAATTACCAAACTGAAACACTGACCCTTAACACAGTGAAAATTGCAAAGTTGAATTAAATCCATTTCAGATTAATTATTTAATAAAGAATTATATCAATTGATAAATATTGATGCCCACACATTCAACATGTTCTGGGAAACAAATTTGGTGAACAATTTTTCTAAAACTGAATGAACCGTTTTGTCGCCTGTATGTGAGAAACAGAGGTAGAATATACCATTAACATGGAGTAGATAAAGAATCCATGCAATAAATAAATTACACTTGTAACAATAACATACAGTACTTTAAAAAATATATAAATTGTTAAGCGTTAATCTCTAAATAAATGTCAGGAGAGGGAAGGTACATATTTTGTAAATTATTTCTTTTTTCCGTAAAGCTCTAGGTCTATAGTTTAACACAACTAGGATCTTCAGTCAAAACATTAATTGCGGACACTATGCAATACATTTAATTCGTTTGCGTTGATCTATATGATTTTATCAGAATTTCTATTCATTATTTGTTATTTTTTAAAAACAAAATATTGTGGCTTTGAAAGTATGAGTTACATTAAATTTATACAACATACAGTAGCCACAATCATTATTGAAAAGGATTGGTTTTTACACACTATTAATATTTTTGTTTTATACACAATAAATAAGATTTGAAATACAGTATTGTTAGGCTAAATTAACAATTAAACTGCACTGTACTCTATCTACAGTATACTTTTGGGAAAAGATATATTGTCCTGAGCCACATCATTCATAGTGTAACACAGGTCATCTGAATGATAGTTAAGCAGAAGTACAGGCTTTATGTTTCCTGTATAAAATAAGCATGAACTTTAAACGACCTACCTGCTGTAGTACAGTATGACCCTAAATAAACTCATTATTGGTTATCCGCACTTGGCGGATAACCCCTTGTTATTGTCAGGATCTTTTTTTTTTTTTTTTTATTTTTTTTCTTTTTTTTCTTTTTAGTTATCCGCTTAGTAGCGGATAACTCCTTGTAATCGTCCTGTTTCATCAAATTTTTTTTTTTCTGTATTATACTTCTTTCTTTCTGTCATTTTTGTGCGTCGCGTTTCTCTAAAACGTGTAAACAGAACATATCGTAACTTTGTCAACATATCGGCATTTACGTGAACTTGTGCACCTCCTATTTTTGAATGATGTCAGAGTTGCGCAACGTGACTTACGTGCGATTTTATGAATTTCAATGATTGATCATAGACTAAAAACCAAACATAATTTTGTTTTGAAACTTTGTGAAAATTTAAGTCATATCAAGCGCAAACTTTCTATGGATTAAAAATAGCATGTTTCACAAAAAGTTACGCGCGCACGCGCGTTTAAAATTTTAACGTGCGAAAAATCAACGTCTAATCAACTTTCTATGCGTTTCATGTCATTTTGAGCATGTCAAAAATTCCCACGCGCGCGAAACTTTTTACGCACGCGGTGCACACGTAGCGTTAAAAACATATTTTTTTCGCGTGATTTATGTTTTTTCAGCCTTTTATAGTAATGTTACCAACTTTTAAACAATTTCGACTTAAAATTACGTCATACGAGCACGTCGAATTAAATAATTTGCACGCGTTTCTGGTGAAAAAGTTCAAAAATTCGTCAAAATTATGCCTATTTTTAAACAGTCATAGATTCTAAACTATATGGAGAACTTTTTTTTAATTACATATTCTGGAAGTTGATGAGTGGTAGATATCGAATCATGCATTAATATGGCTAACCGGACATTGTGACGTCATCGTATGGCCACGCGAATATAAAATATAGGATTTTTGTCTCTTTCGTCATAGCTCATCACATTTAATAGAGCGCATCTCCACTTATTCGTTGTTCATTTTCACCCCGATTTTAATATATTCTAGGTCTATCAACTATGTTTTGCATGAATTAAAATTTTTTTAATTTTTTTAACGTCATCATGCCTAAAAATTTAAATTACGTTGGTCATTAATTTCATCTTTACAGTAAATTTTAATCTGGTATAGCTCGTAAGAATAAAATGTGATAATCACGATTCAAACGTTTTCAGGAAGCTATTGTATTGTAGATACAAAATCATAAGAAAATTGTGCCAATCGAATGTTGTGACGTCATCATATGGCCAGTTAAATACAAAAAGTCATATTTTCATCTTTTGCGTTATATTTCATTACATTTAAAAGAGCGCGCATCAATATTTCACGTATTCAAATTTCTTCTACACGTTAATATGTTGTTGCTGAGATAATTTTATTCTGAAATTTCTACTTTTGCATTTCATTTTGAAACCGTCAAGATGTTAAAAATTACAATAAAATACGGGTCCCGTAATTTCACCTATTTTACACTGTGATATGTATACAGATTATACTGTGTATACTATGTATATGACAACAAAATAACATAATTCAGAAATAACAACATATCATATTCTTCAGTTCAGGTCATAATGCCTTAATATTTTTCTGTGTGCAATATTCTAACGTATGACGTGCACGTGGCGTTTGTCGAGCGGATAACTAACTCGTCAAAGTGACGAGTTACATGTCTAGTTTCTTCTTTCTTTCCCAGAATTTTGTTGCGCGTGTATCTCAAAATCTTCTTAACATAACATTGTATAACTTTATCAGAAGATTGACCTCTATCTGAAGATGTCGTAATAAGGTTTTCGGTCCAGTCTGAGTTGCGCAGCGTAAGTTACGCGCGATTTTATGAATTTCAATGATTGATCGTAGATTAAAAACCAAAAGTAATTTTGTATTGAAACTTGGTGAAAATTTAAGTCATATTAAGGGCAAACTTTCTATGGATTAAAAATGGCATGTTGCGCAGAAAGTTACGCGCGCACGCGCGTTTAAAATTTCAAAATGCGAAAAATCAACTTCTAATCAACTTTCTACGCGTTTCATGTCATTTTGAGCATTTCAAAAATTACCACACGTGCGCAATTTTTCTACGCGCGCGTGCGCACATAACGCAAAAACATCATTTTTTGGCTTGATTTTTGTCTTTCCTGTCTTTTTTTAGTAGATTTACCAACTTTCAAACAATTTCGACTTAAAATCACGTCATACGAGCACGTAGAATTGAAAAATTTGCGCGCGTTTTTGATGAAAAAGTTCAAAAATTCGTGAAAATTATGCCTTTTTTTAAAATGTCATAGATTCTAAACTACGTGGTGAACTTTTTTAAAATTACAGATTCTGGAAGTAAATGAGTTGTAGATATCGAATCATGCATCAATATAGCTAACCGGACATTGTGACGTCATCGTATGGCCACTCAAATATAAAATATAGGATTTTTTTCACTTTCGTCTTAGCTCATCACATTTAATAGAGCGCATCTCCACTTATCCGTATTCCATTGCCCTCCATTTCTTTATATTGTCTAGGTCAATCAATTATCTTTCGCATGATTCACCATTTTAAAAATTGTTATGACGTCGTCATGTGCAAAAGCGTCATTAACTTTGGTCACTTATTTTCACCTATTCTGAACTGTATGTAGTACGTATACAGAATATAGTGTTATACCGTATATATTTAGACGTGACACAAAATAGAGAGCGCACTAACATTTTTTCATTGGCATAATCGTTTTTCTGTGCGCAATATTCTAACGTATGATGTGCACGTGGCGTTTGCGAGGCGGATAACCTAACTCGTCCGTAGTGACGAGTTCAAATCTAGTGTTGATATTATAATCTAAGATTTAGAAAAATAAACTTGTAAATAAACAGTGATTTACAAAATTAAATAATGAAATAACTGTATCTAACCATTGTATTAATTTCTATTTTCTCGTTATCTCTGACAATGTACATATACATACAGCTAGTCTTGCCTCAGCTCAATGTACTGTATATATATTATATATCAATTATAAAATGTATTATTTTTTAACCCCAAATTGGTTTGTACTGTACAACAATCTATAATACCTGTATGACAATAAAATATTATGTCATATAGATTAGCCCGCTGATTATGGGAGCCATGGGTATAACATTTATATAAGGCATAATAACATAAGAAAAATTACATTGGCTATTTTAGAGAGGGTTACTTCATGGAAACATAAATTATATTCTCCTCAGATACAGTAGTACTGTACTATGCAGTACTATAGGTCCAGACCATGTGTAGAGTATTAACTTTGTGGTGAAGGGGCCGAAGAGTACTTATACAACTTTTAACATTTAATTTTTTATATAAAAAATGCACAATATCTATGTTTTTTTTAAATTGATTACTTCCCATAATACTGTATATCCGATTCTTGATAAATTTACACGTTTGTCTGACCTTGCTCTATTAAAAAATGTTGCTAATTTTACACAAATTGTGAGGGCCAATTAAGGTACTATCGATTTTAGCTCTTCCTTTATTTTTTAAAGTTTTAGTATTTTATACAAATATCACTCTCAGTACTTAAGTAATATTTGCTAACTGTACACACACAAACAATAGGGTTGGTGAAATTCAGTCCAAAATACGCAGAATTTTTTCCAAAATACGTCAAGTTGAGGGCGCTATACTAATCCAAAATACGCGAGTCTTTCCAAAATACGTCGACTTGGGGGCGCTATTCATTTTCCAAAATACGCGAATTGTCCAAAATACGTCAAGTTGAGGGCGCTAGTCATTTTCCAAAATACGCAATTTGTCCAAAATACGTCAATTTGGAACCGCTTGTAATTTTCCAAAATACGTTAACTTGAGAGCGCTATTCATTTTCCAAAATACGCAATTTAAATAACTCCTTTACTTCTTCTAACCAATTAATTATTGATATTATTTTAATCACAATACCATATGCTTTTTATTATTATATATTATATGAAATAATTATTATGTTAGATTTCAGATTAGGTAACTTATTAGACCATAAGTACTGTACATTAAATTGAAAGCGATGTTTGTCTGTCGAGCTCGGGAAAAATATTGATTTTGTAGATCACCAAATATATAACACATACCTATGACTATACTTAAATACTATATACGTACATGCTGGTTTTGTAGCCGGTTTATGCCGCATTTAAACTAGCTACGTCTGGCAATGCAATCGTACATCGTTCAGACATTATTAACGTATATTATAGGCACTGTCTATTGACTGATGTTGGCACATATTTGTTGTTTTTCAGTAATAAATGATTACATTAAAAAATTGGCTACTCTATGACATTTTATTTACAAAAAATTCTGCATTCTAATACTTAATAATAATAATAATAATAATAATAAGATTTTTTATAGCGCACATACCACTCCAGAGTGCTCAAGGCGCATTTAAAAAATAAAGAAGAAATAAATCATACTTTCATTTATAACTAAAATGTACTTGTTTGTTTTATTCCAAGAAACTTTTTTTGAATACATTAAACTGTAATTTTACCTTACACTCTCAATATGATACATTTGGAAAGGCTCTCGTATTTTGGAAAAAAAGTTTGCCGCCCTCAAGTTGACGTATTTTGGAAAATTACTAGCGGTCCCAAATTGCAAATTGACGTATTTTGGACAAATCGCGTATTTTGGAAATAAATAGCGCCCTCAATTTGACGTATTTTGGACAATTCATGTATTTGGGATAATTTATAGCGCCCTCAACTTGACGTATTTTGGACAATTCACGTATTTTGGAAAATGAATAGCGCCCTCAAGTCGACGTATTTTGGAAAGACTCGCGTATTTTGGATTAGTATAGCGCCCTCAACTTGACGTATTTTGGAAAAAATTCTGCGTATTTTGGACTGATGTTCACCAACCCGACTCCACACAAAGTGTCTTCTTAGGACTTGGTATAATTGCTTTAACCGGCTATAGATACATGGAAGGAAAATAAATAAAGTGGATATTCGTACCGCACGACATAGTGCATGCAAGCTTATTATTATAAACCTTAACCTTAACTAACTAAAATCAAATGCATACATTTTTCAATCAATTCAGAAATGCAACTAATAACAGCTGAAACAATAACATTGAATAATTCATTTGACGATTTGTAAAATATGTAGCAGAAACTATAAATGATTATCATAACAATAATAACAGAAACAATAACAAAAAGAACGTACACGGAAATTCTTTTATTTTTTAACAATGCTAATGTTCTGCTTAAAATAAGAGAAAAATTTTCTTTAAACAATTAATGACAATAAACGATACTTGAGTTGACTTGACTCAATATTGAAGACAAAATAAATCAATAGGCCTAAACCATTCCTTTTTTTTTTATTGTAAAAATGCCCTTTTTTACCTTTTTATTACCAAAATTTGTTCACTACACTAGTAGAAGTCCCTACTCTATACTATAATTTTGTGTAGCTACTGTGTAGGCCCTAGCCTAGAGTCTGGGCCAATAATATTAAAAATATTCTGTTATTTTTAGTGTTAGTATTAATAATATTGTGATAATTCTTATTTATTTATCTTACCCTTTATTAAGATAAATCAACAAACACTTCGAACATTACGAACACTAAGCTAGGCCTATCCCGAACCGGTCATGCTTTGATCAAACATAATAATGCAGAGGCAAACACCGTTTTCTCTGACTCAATGCGCGAGTGCCAGATAATTGAATTGAGTGAGGAGAGGCCCAGCCCAGCAAAATACCAAATTTCACCATCGTCGTCTTATTAGATAAAATAACAAATCTTACCTTTCACAACACAAGTGACGTAAAGACTGAATTCTTTCAACTACAGCCGAATATACTAACGAGTTCTTTATTCTAAAAGACCACTGAACATCAACTTTCAAAGATAAAAGCTAGGCCCGACTCGTTGTCTACACCACAAATATCTTTTTAATACCGGAAGTAAAATTGATTCCTCTTTTCTTCTCACACCGCGATACAGGCGAAACTCCTGTTAATGCATGTGTTAGATTTTACAGAAAGCCAACCACAATCAAGTATATTTTAATAAACAGTTTTGATTGGCTGTCAAACTTACAGACTCACAAAAGACATTCCAAACATATTTACTTTCGGGCAGTCAACAAGAACGGATTTTTCCACAATGAAGTGTCATGACGTCACTGCTGAGGATGAGTTGGGTGGTGGTGCACGCATGGGTCGTGGGTGTTTAAAGATGTTCAGTATTTTTTTTAATTACCATATAAAATGCCAATAATATTTATAATATAATAAATCTAAAGGCAAGTTACTGAAAAAATTACAATTCTGTGGGTATCAGTGGCTGAATCTCAATGGAGATACAAAAAAAAAAAGCGAAAAGCTAAATCAAAACGATAAAGTAAACAGCCAGAAAAGCTAGCAGAGCTTTCGGGCAACACTAGCCCTTCATCAGTGTAACATGATAATAATAATATATATATATACGTCTGACGTGGCAATAGTTGAAGAAAAATGAATCAAAATTATTGAGAATAAATCATCTAAAAAATGGAAATAACAAAATAACCATGGAGTATGAAAATAACAACGCGTTCCTGTCACTATACTATACAGTACAGTACTTTTTTTACTGATGGAATATTAGGCCCTGGCACAGTAGCCTACTATAATTTATTATATTTTCCCGGTGTTGAATTTTATATATTTAATAACAATATTATTATGTAAATTCATCCGTGACAAATATTTTTCTACAAATGAGAGAGAGGATGAATTAGTGACATGAGAAAGTATAATAGTGGCTATATCAGATCAATCACCAGAGGACATGACTAAGTTCACCACTTTATTTTACCGCATTTTTACTCATCCCTGTACTCATGATAGGCATTTCTGCCAGCAGCAGAGCATATCCAAATTATTTTAGTAAACTTTAGTCCATAGTCATCATATAGGGTCAGCTGTACAATATTCTTCTTTCAATTAGACATTTTGTACAATGAAATGATCAATCTTTATCAATATATTTTTAATATATTGTTTTTTTAGTTCTAAACATGTTAAACTTGTGTTAGAGAAAAGATATTAGTTTAATTGTTGTTTTTTTGGAGTTTCTAATTGTGTTATATTATATATATTTTATTTGTTTTGTTTTGAGGAGCCTATTCACCACAAGCTTTGCTTTCTTTTAGGCTCCTCCACTTTATATTTATATATTTGTAAAGTGAAATAAATAAATGAAATGAAAATGAAATATGTTTATTCACAATTGTTTATATATTGATAATTCATACAGTTTGATACATCTGGAAACAGAATTCAAGGTAGACAATATTTTCATCCTTACACCATTCATTAAATTGAAATGTAACAAGGCATGTTATTAGAATCAAATTTTTAATTTGAGTTAAGAACCATTTCTCATCATTTGTATAATAATAATAAGCAGATAGTTCTTATATACTATCTTAGCAAAGACTGATTGGATCTTAATAAAATTAATACCTTTTATATTTATAATCCATAATTCATTAAATACATAAATTTCAATGATCCCAAAACCAGAAGACCTCCCCTCCACAAATCGAGACCTTCCTTCTAAATCATGAAACATACAATGAAGAAGATAGAACAAGTTCAACACTTAAGCCTTGAGCTGTACCTATTTCTCGAAAGTTACTATTATACTCCTTTCACAAGACCTAGAAAAACTCTTGAGTGTATACACACCATACAAAACACCAGTGTTAATTCACCCCAGAGTTTGTAAACAGGTTTTGCTAGGCAATGTAAAAGGGGTATTATTGTACAGTATTGAGGGCCAGAGCCACCAATGCGGTTGGTAAGGTTTCAACCACTTTTTCACAGAGGCCTTTGACAACCCAGTGGCTTGAACAGAGATTGTTCCCCTTTCTTGCAAAAAACGGACCACTTTATTTCTCGTGGCTACATCCATCACTGCACTGCATTAAAATACATGATAATTTTTGGCCAGAATGTAGGTGATCACACTAGTTAGACAGAAGTCAATAACAGTCAATGTTTATTTTTCAATTTCCTGAAACCAGTTCCGAAACATTTTCCTGTTCTACTTTACTTATACTGTATAAACAAGTTTGGGAATGAATGCATTTTGTTTCACATGATATGATCACTAAACAAAGAAGTAATATGTCAATGTCGGATACATTTTATAGGTATGTAAATCATCATTCCCCACCCACAATGTGTACAAACTAAAGAGGGCTTGCTTTATAACATAGTATACAGCCAATGTTTGTAAGAAGAAAAAAGAATTAAGTAAAAGTAATGAAGTAAAATTAACTCGGTGTGACTTGAACAAACACATTACCACTTTATATATTAGATAAAAATCACATTTTGAAAGAGATCGATAGGCCTACACATCCCCACCTAATCCCCAACACTCACCTCCCACCCTCAATCATGTTATTCTGGCTTCATTCAAGATTTTATAATATCACCTTGTAAAACAATATAACAACAAGCACAGAACAAAAGCAAAACATTCAATATCTTAAAACTATGACTATAAAAAACTCTTTAGCTCTGTCTCCACTATCAAACTTGCGAAAACAAAATCTGATGTGCCCATGGACACGATCTTATCACTAACATATTTGGGCACCGTCATCTTTGTCAAATTAGTTTGATAGTGTAGATAAAGCTTTACAATAAAATATATAATAATATAATTCTAGATACGTTAAAATCTATTTTATACAATATGTAAAACATTTTACAATTCAAACATTTACACTATGTTACAATTATGAAAGCTTTTTGGAATTATAAAACATACATTTTAAAATAAAAATCCTTGTTTGGCCTAGAAGTATGTTACTTCAATTTTCTAAGGTTGCTTTAAATATGAGATTCAATAGAAATGAAAGATACCCCCAACTACCCCCTTCCTTTCCCCGCCGCCCCGCCAAAACAAAGGAGTAGAGAAAGGCAATTGTAGTAATAAGATGGGGTTAATTCATTTCATTTATTTCGTCTTTTATAAATAAAAAAAATCACAAGGTACAGAGCAATTTATGGGGTAGACGGGATTGTCACGGGATTAATGTTTTTTAATTAACTAAATGTCATGTTCATTGTGAACTGTGAGCTCTGCTTATACACAATATTGTGGTAAAATACAGCCTCTACTTACAAAACCAGACTTAAAAAAAAAAAAAAAACTTTTGAAAAACTATATTTTTCCAAAAAGTGCTATCAAATATTGGGCAAATTGTTTTTAAAATGAATAAAATACAGCTTTTACTTATACTTTTTTCCAAATATTGTTTGTAATTTTTAAAATAAATTAAAATTACTTTAGAAAAAATGAAAACATTATTTTCAATTTAATGTGAATTCGGTCCATACAATAAAATCCATCTTTTATACAAAATATACGTACTGCAGCAGCTGTTACCTTGATAAACATTTTAAATACATTATTTTCAAAAAATATAATACAAAAAGATATGATAAGACTTGGTAGTTTGTCGCGTGCAACGTCGGTGCGCTGTTGGAAATCGTTGGCGTAGATAATCTTGTTCTTGCAGCAATCAACGGCGTAAGATGGATGTAGAAGTATAGCGTTGGGCTTTGTGTGTTGATTAATGCCGCTATTTTTTCTGCCTCACTGTTGCAAGCTTCAATCTAGAAGTAAAAACAAGACGGTTATTTTTTGTTGAATAATTTAATGATAATATGACTTAGAACTAATATGACCACAATCATACAGTAGTTTCTTTATTGAAATATTTTATTTATAAAATATTTCAATAAAGAAATAGTTTCTTTATATAATCACTGCAGTCATTAGTCCTAGTAGATGCAACCATGCATGTCCATATTAAAATACATGCTATTTAATATCTGGTATGAAAGATACAGGTTAGTTAAAAGAATACAAATTTTTCTTTTTTGTGAAGTTATTAATGAACCAATTTTCTGGAATTTCGATAGGCATGTTCTGTACACCAAAAACTTCAGAATGCTAAATTCAAAATTGTAGGCGCTATCGTGCTAACAATAACATACAAACAAAGAATTATTATTTGCCAATGAACAAAATATTCTAGAAATGCATTCCTTCAACAAACCCTGTAAAGTAGGAAAGCTGCATGTTTGTATTACCTGCAACTCTGTGGGGTTTGCAGTAATTGGAACCACAAGTAAGATGAGATCTCCTTCAATGCTCATATGACCAAACATGTCACACTCGGCCTAAAAACATGACGATTTGAAACAAAATTAATATCATTATTACAAAAATAGAGACAGATATTGGCAACATTAGAAGTATCCCCTAAACCATTCCTCCATGCCTAGTTTCATTGCCCGTTTCATTGGCTCTTTCAGGATATTTTGAATTAGTCTGTTGAAGCATAGAAGAATTATTTCCATGGCTGGTGACAGAGTCTGTGAAAAAAATTATACCTATGTATGCAGTATGATATTCATGCTCTGTTGCATCCTTCTTTTTCAAAAGCTATTTTTGGAGAGAGTTAATGGTTGGTGGGCTACTCAAATTATGGGTCCTCATGAGATAAGCTTTTACGCTTCTAGTGACGTAAAACAGGAGAATAATTGTGACATGGTCACTTACCACTGCGATATGTGGCCTCAATAATGCGAGTATGACATTAACAGTAATTGGTTCACCACTAAGAGCCTCTGACATCTTATTTGCAATTGTTTCACTAAACAGGACTTGGATCTCACCACCTAATAGAAGATATACAGTAAGATGGTTATCAATGTTTTAACAATTATACTTGTAACCGATTTTAATAAAATGTTAGAATAGAATGGTAGCCTTGAGGTTAAGATGCTTGGCTATCGATCACATGGTTCTGGGTTCAAATTCAATTTACTACTACTGTACTACTCACCACAAATAGGGCAGCATGAACCAGGGGGTGTAACTCCTAAGCAATTCTGAACATTCTGTGGTGGACAATACATTGCAAAACACTCAGAATTGCCTTCCCCATCTACAAAGAAAAGAAAATTCAAAATTGAGCAAAAGATTTATTTAAACATGATAGTTTGTATTGGTATTAACCAAAAAGTGAAATTAAAAACAAAGAAATAAATGTTTATTGAGAATAATATTAGCAATTCTTAACTTTTTGAACATTCAATGTATAGAACAAACTGCTACTATACCTGACAGAATGCCGACTGCCTGGCAGGCTCCATAGTAGTCTACAGTAGTGTGATCATTCCATGCCTCACAGACGTTTGAATATGTCTCGCCATTATGGCCACACACTGCCATTGTGTTACTATTATCACAATGGTTCTGGTAAGAAAAAATAACAACAATGATTTTGAGATTTAAAACATCTGCAACCAGGGGCAGATCCAGGGGTTGTGCTTGGGGTGAACCATTCTTTTTGGGAACTTCTATTCAAAGGAAAAACTATTAAGGGGACACTCTCCCATGAAATGTTGTAACACACACTGTAGCTAGCTACTATTCAGGCCTATCAATAGCGGTCCTACTGTATTCATTTATATGTATTATAGAATTTACCTTGCAGTCTCCATTGTAAGCAAACGTTTTACCAGCTTTGTACATTGAGCATAGATTAAGATGTGTTTCACCATCAGTGTCACAAACTGATGTTAAGACCTCATCATCACAATTCCAGTCAACAGCAACTAAAAACAACAATATACATTAATAGATATAATGGGACAGACTACCAATGCTCTGAACAATTAGTCTTGGGGGAGCTCCTCCCCATCCCCCTTTTTTTTCAAAACAAGGAGGCATAATACATACAAAATATGTTTACTGGTAAGGTTCTGTGTTCTTTCTGAATCCCAATGAGCTGTTTTCAATGGCATTATGTGGTATGGTGGCCAGTTCCTTTCCATGTACTGTACGCCACTTTATCCTCCCTACTATTTTTCAACCATTTACAGCTGAGTGGAAAGGGAGTTGTTCATTTTGGGAATTGAACCTGGTTCTTTCTGTATGATAACACAACAGACATGCCTGGAATAGTTGATATAATAGGTCAAACATAGAAACAACTACTGTATAAAATTAATTATTATACTCACTACACTCATGCTGTGGACACTCTGTGTAGTCCAGACTTAAACAGACTTGTCGATTTGGTACACACCTCGTCCCAGACTCACAAGAAGCAGTGGAGCAGGGATCTTTACTTCTGCACATGCCAAACTCGAGTTGGTCATCTTCGAATTCCATACATCTAAACATTTTCAAAACAATTTTAAATTAACCAATGAATGAAAACTGTAATTAAAATTGTTTACATTATCAACATGTTTATCCGAAGGAAATTTATATGTTGATGTTTTCTCATGCATGACAATAGTAATTTGATTGGTTTGAAGTGTAAAGAAATTGTTAAATACTGTACCTTGCCAGACATACACTTGGGTATGTTTTGCCGTTGAGTGCACAGACAGGAACAAACTGATCAGCGCAGTTACATGGTAGACCAGTGTATCGTCTTTGTTCTTCTATGGTGGCTGAACTAGACAAGCATTGTCTTTTGGAGCATGTACTCACTCCGCCATAACATACACACATATTGCAATCAACGAAAAAATGACTCAAATGTTCTGAGTAGAAAACAAACATTTTAATTTAAAAAATAAGGATAACTGATAAATTCAATCTCACATTTTGATTTTGTTTGGGTTATCAATAAGGAATAAACGACAAGGGGCTGAAAAGGAGCAAAACGCCCAGATAATCTCCTTTAAAGAATGCACTGGTTTCTTTTTAAGTGCACACGAACAGCCTAGTTGTGTACCTTCTTATCCAAGCCAACTTTGGGCCTTTAAACCTGTGCCATAACAACAACAGGACTGTTGTTGTTTGCAATGCTGCTGTTTTTATTACAGTGATTAAAAGTGAACTACTAAGTTCAGCATCTGTTGCGTTTGAATGAAAGAACACAGATTCAAACAAGAAATATTTCTTACAAAAAACGCTGCTCGCTTATTGAAAAATATTTTTTAGTTTAAATTTGTTTTTGAATGTGTCATTTTATTGTCACATAATAGTTATTTTACCTGAAAAAATGTAATTTAAAGCAACAAATACTTAAATTGTCTGTCAGACAATGGTTTTTGGGTTTCTTTTCTCTTTTTATATGTGAATAAATATTATTTTTTGTTACAGAAGTGAATACTCAATTTCTGTCACTTTAGTTAATTTTATTGCTAAGGTCAAGTCTGGTGGGTCACTTCATCACCCTAGATATTTCAAGTGTGAAGTATCCTATTACAAACACAAACTTTAATGGACTGTTTTGATAATAATTCAATGAATATCTGACAGTGAATTACAGTCAAAAGTCAGTATTATAGTCAAATGGGATAAATACCAGAAATGCTTTGGGATTTGTAATTTTAGCCTAATAGACTCTTTTCCAAGACGTTTTTTGGGTCTAGTAGGTGGAATCTATAAATTTTAGTGGAGTTTCCATTTTTGCAAAACTGTCGTCCTTAGATACAGTACTATTACTGCTGCTTGCTTTAGCTTCTGATTGAGTAGTCCTAATGGGACGTAGCAGGCTAGAGCAGCAGCGTGAAAAGAGAGACTTAAAAATCTTACCTCTAAGCTGGCCAGCAATTTTACAATCTCGAACCTTTAGTTTTGGTATTGTTTGAAAGTTCTCAAATAGTCCATTCTGACCACAGTTACAAGCCTTGTACCGTGTTAAATCGTTGGTTGAGTCAGGGATTCGGACCTTACTTCCATGTGGAAACATAAAACGTTGAGAGCGTCCAAGTTTACAACCTAAAAGTAAAAGATCTGTTTACTCTAGTAACCATTGGACAGATGAAAATTGAAACCATACTGTATGATTTCTATAAAATTTCTTGTTAGAATTATGTTGCCAATAAGTTAATATCAAAGATAGGTATACTTTAATGAATAGAACATTATTTATTTGTTTTATAACACACATACTGTTCTAAACTCAACTTTTATTTAATTATCTTGAATAAATCATCGTCCAAAACTAGGCCGGGAAGCTAGTTTATTAAACAAAAGAGCTTCAATTTTGAATGTGGAGTAGAACAGATTAGACTGATAGCGCACATTACATACATTATGTACAGTAAATAGCCTCGCACTCTTCTTTAAGGAATACGTGTTTTGAAATAAAATTTAAAACTCTATTTTATTATTAAAAGTAATTGATTTACCTAACATGCATCTAGGCTTAGAACAGACATCGCCTTCACCGCAGAGGGTCCGATCTGTAGTACACAAGCTGTGTTTTGTGAATGTGTCGTTTTTACAAGGATTGTTATTGCATGGAAGTGTCACTTCTGTTGATATTTCGGCATATTTACTTGGATCTGAAAAATAAAAATAATACGTAGGCATTATGAGAGAACAATAGAAATTTTGCCTTTGAAGAATTTGATGAGTTTGACTCGTTTTTTTCCATTTACAAATGTCTACAAACGCATGAAAATAATCAAATTTACCAATGGGTAGCTGGTTGTGTGAAGAAAACAAAACTTACATAAGTATTCTTTAAATGAAATACAGGGTGCATCATCATCTGCTGGTGACAGAATGTCACACATGTCTTTTATCGAGTATTCTGATTCTTCACTATTCTGAGCAATGCATTGGGTTAAGATTTCAACACAGTCCGCTCTAAAAAAAACAAACGAAAGACCTTGAGTAAAAGTAACTTGCTTGCTTGAGATCTAATGGGACATACTCTAAGAAAAGATGAAGATGAACCAGTAAAGAGAGCTTGGAATTTAGAAGTTGGAGGTAGAAGAGAAAGAGGACGGCAAAACGTGACGTGGAAAGATATGGTAAAAAAAGAAAGTAGGAAAGTTGGTTTGAAGGAAGATAGCTATTAACTTCTTGGAAGAGGGAGAAAGCAAACTCAAAGAAAAGATGATGATGTCAAACCAAGCTTAACTAGGCCAAGCACTATAGGATTTCTGCTTGGTGTTTTTCATACACGAGAAGATTTTTTTCATACTAAAAAGCTGAATAATACTATCACTCGATTGTTTGATATTATATGTCTATAAAATACCATGTGACGCATAATAGTTCAACCAAATGAAAATATATATATCTAGAATCTATATCTTATGTAAGAGCACTATAAGTTGTAATTGATACTTCATCTACTAAACTTACTTGCATATCATATTACTGTGTGTCTTACGATGACATGGCCTAATCTGTAAAGTACATGCGATCGCTTTCCACATCTCAGGCTGGCAGTCTCGGATGTTCTGCACAGAAAGCGTCATATGAGGCATCAGAATAGTTCCTCCCATCCAGTTGTTCATGTCTTCTCTTGCACTACGGTCTGCATGCGCATTGCAGCTGCGGAATAGCTCTGTCGGTCTGTAAAATTATAATTATTTGATCAATTTGGTTTGATTAAAATCTTTTGAGATACACTCAATAATTCAATTTCAGGTGGCTGAGAAGTTAAAGAAAGGGGTACTGCAAACCAGGCTCTTCTCCTATTTCATTTTAAGTGTGCACTTTTTTAAAGAACCCAGTCCATCTTTCGGGGGGTGGAGCTGGGATGTACTGGTCATGATCTCAGTTCAGACACAACGAAGGAACTCTTAAAGAAATAAAAGTTGTATTGACAATGCCCTATTCAACCAAGATTCAAATGGGAGGGAACATCATCACACATCAGACCTTACGCAAGAGATAATTTTAATTGTTACCATATTCCATTAGGAGTCATGGTATCCATACTAAAAGGCACCTGTATGGGCACATTTGTTTTCACATAAAGTTTGATAGTGTAGACAGGGCGTGATCCACCACGATAAAAGGCAAACATAGAAACTAAACATCACATGGTCACCTAAAATAGAGACCTCAGACTAACACCTGACCAGCAAACATTTACTTACCTTCCATTAAAATTGCTGCAATAATCCATTCCACTACAGCCTGGTTGGCAGGGTTCTTCAACTGAAAATAATAGAATATTAAATTTACTTTTGACAAAATGTTAAGTAAGTAAAGGAGAAAATATCGATTGCTTTTGCCTATTTTGTAGTGTCCATGACTTTGACATCCTATAGCACTATGTACTGTATGTATACAGTATAAAAATAATGCTATCCCACATCATTAACTCACTTAAATTTTGAATATAAATACCAACAGCCTATTTATGCCATCTGTGCTAATTGTTTGTTTTTGTTAAAGTAAACTTACAATCAGCTAAGCATGTAAGCATGGCTGTCTCTTCTGCTGATCTATATTTACACTTGATCTCAAACTCATCCCATCGTAATGGTTCAATAGGTTCGCTGTATAACTATGAAATAGTAATAATAATAATAATCAGTGTCAAACGAAAATGATAAAATATGTCAATTGTTTCATGAACCACAAGTTCATGGTTCAAATCTATGTCTTTTTCATAACAATAGGATGATATCATGGGGAAAAAACAGAACAGGACCTATTTGAAACAATTACGTACAAATGAAAATTTTGTATATTGCACGTCCCCAGGGAAGAACAACCATGTGTTGATCTGGGCCTCATCCGTGGTTAAATAAAGTTGTATTGAATTGAACAAATATACAAATCATGTTCAAAGCTGGTGTGTCCAAAAAAGACAATATCAAAAACACAAACCAAATTGTTCCCAATAAACGATTTTGAATGCATAAACTTTTTTTCTTACCTTGATACACAAATTTTTGCAAACAGTGCTAACAGCCACATGGCAGCAAGATAGTTTGGCGCCCTCTACATTTAACAGACTAACTGGAGTCTTGCTCTCTTCTGATGTTTTGGAGTCTAGTTTTGAAGTAGCTGTAAAAAGGGAAAGAAAGAATAAAATATCAATATTAAATAAATAATAATGAGTTTTATAAAAACAAGTATGGGATTCATTGGCAAATCATATGTCAGTTTGAAGATGTTGCAACTACTGGTACTCAATCATTACACACAACTACGCCATTTGATACAGAATTTTGCCGTTTTGTTTGTCATGCAAAATTTGTGACGTTTATCAAGAAATTACTAATTTTCTTACCATTAACAATAAAATAAAAAATTGCATACTGTATTAAAAAACTATGTTTTGATCTTGGTGGATATACAGTGGCTGTTCATATCAACTTTCACCCACTGTAGTTTCTGACTCTCAGTTTGATATTACGGTAGGTCAGAACAGGCTCTATATCCTAATAAGGTTTAGAAATGTAGGTAGGGCATTATAACCAACCATCAGTGTAAAGCTTTTGATCAATTGTTATACAGTAGCATTAGCTCCTTCCAAATGCCGAACACTCCATCTTCTGAAGGTATGGGATGTACAGTACTACTGAGAAAATTCTACCTACCAATATCAAGAAGAAAGCAATTCCAGATTTTATCTGGCACATCAGTCAACAGTGGTTCTCCACAGTCATCTATCAAGGCTTCCATTATCTGGATCTCATCTGTCATGACATTCAGGGCATTATGACACGTTTGGCGGCATTTTTCATTTGCAGATTGTTCACAGCAATGAATGCCTAATATAAGAAAATTGAAAAGAAGATCTAATATTAAAATTTGTTTTTTTGTTTGAATTTACTTTGAATTACCTGTTCTAAAGCTCTGTACAATTTATACTATCAAAAAAAGTGTAATGTGGCAAAATATGGTAGTGATATGACATTATCATGTCCATTGAGCACAACACATTTTGTTGTCACATAAAGTTGATACTGTAGACAGAGCTTAACTGGAGGATTGGAAAACAAAAGTTACATACAATAGCAACTTTTATTGCTGGATACATCAATAATAGTTAATATGTTATTATAATAGTTATATAGAATTTTATTACTTTCACAATTGTTTCTCTGGTATTCACAAAATAGGTTGTGACATAAATTTTAAAATTAAAATCTTGGATACAACGGAAATTAAGTTGTGATAGTTGAGGATGACCAACATGTGAATCACGACTCATCTACAGTATCAAACTTTATGTGACAAAAAAAATGTGATGTGCCCATACAATGGACATGATGATGTCATATCACTATCATATTTGGGCACATCACACATCAAACTAGTTTGATAGTGTAGACAGAGCTCTACAGCCTTGTTTTGAATAATTTGTAGTTTTTATCAGGGGTTTTATTTTAAAAAGCCCAAGATGACAAGGCATAAATCAATCGTGGGGAGAATTAGAGCTGTATAAAGAATAAGTGAATGAAAATTTAAATGATGAGAATTGCGTTTCATATATTTCAACCTGTAATTTGCATTCTTTATGATTTTTTTATTGATCTGCTTGCCAGACATATGCTGGTCAAACTCAATTCCAAGATATTTATATATGACAAAACCAATGTACAGTACCTGTTAGTCTAGACGGATCCAAAAATAAGACTTCAATGACATACATTACAGTATTATGTCTTTTCCAAAAGTTAGATTTATTAAACCCAGGGTTTATACTATATTATGTTATATATTACATTACAGAATAAGGAAGTAAAAGCATATATATCACCCTAAAGGTGAACAATACCTTAAAGAATAAATCAACATGCTAAATTTGAGAATGTGAAAATATAAATTATAGTTTATGCTGTGAATATTATATAGTAGCGTCTTTATTATTGCACTTTAAGACAAACAATGCTTTCACTCATATATTTGTGATTAATCAATTTTAATACTGAATTTGTGCAACATGAGAAGGGATAAAGGTTTTAATGTACTTTCACTTTAATATAAATTCATGAGACAAAAATAGAATTCAGTGTAACAATTTGTAAAACTTTTTTTTAGAGAGCTGTTGAAAATCAATGAAACCAAAACAATTTAGAGAGTGATATGATGCACAAGGGATAAAACTAGCCCGAGAGGCATGGGTTCGAGCATGTCTGTGCCATATTTATTATATTCATTAGGCAGAATGATTTACTCTCATTGCATCATCCTTTAGATGGGACATAAAGCCGTACCTAATGCATGTTAAAGAACTTGTTACTGTAGGCCTATGTTTTTTTATGTTTTGTTCTGCATTAAACAGATTCCATACATTTCGAAAATTATAATGCAAAAGAAAACACATCAGATTTAATACTTTATTTCACATCACATTCCTGTTAATCACAAGAAAATAGTATGTCTATTGAATATCATGTGATCCACAATCCTCCAATAAAATGACAGGAATCTATTCAGTTTTGTTACAATTATTATGTTATTGTTATGGAATTTGTATTGAGAAATTGTAATTGTGAAAATGGAGAGAATGTACATTTCTTTCTTTTATTCACTGTTTTAATTTTTTTCTGGTAAATGAATAAATGGCAACACAACTTGAATAACAAACAAAAGCTAACATTATAATATACTCACTTTCTTTTGGATCTCTTTTTGATTGCGTAATACTTGTATAGTTGTTAACGCATGTACTAATACTTTCATCAACATCAGAACAGTACATCGTAACATCTAATGCCATTTGTTCGGTTGGAGAAACCGCATCAAAGACTGCCGCACATTTTGTTGAGCAAATATGCCCAGAAGATGCACTTTGACAACAAGTCTTTTTCCCTAAAAATATATAATTTTTTATGTTATTCTTAATATTTTCCAAGTAGAATAAATAAAGAGTAATGAAATTAGATTATAAACAAACACAAAATTTCATTATTATGAACAATTGCCCAAAAATGAAAAAATAACGATCGATGCATAACATTATTTGTAGGCCACAAGTTATATAAAAAAATTGTTTTGCCAATAAAAGAACAAAATAAACAGTTGAATTTAACCAAAAACTGACTTTCAGACAATGGGCTTCCAGTTGACTATTTTTCCTTTAAAATTAAAGTTTTATAAGGTAATATACAAAAATGTGTCATGGTGAAGAGCAACGAAATGTCCCCATATGACGTCATGAACACAATGAACTAATGTGACATAATTTCGGTGTCAGTCATCACAAATCAAAAGCTGCCCCCAATACTGAAAATGAATACTCACATGTAAGCCTATTAACACACTGGTACATTTGTTTCTGAAAGAACATAAAATAAAATCGCTTGACATCTTCTAATTTGTTTCATGCTTGATGCTTTATGAATTTAATATACTTTAAACTTACTGTAATTAATTCAGCAATGGATACAAGCTGGTTTTTACAATTTAAAAAGATTAATTCATTCATTCGTTCATCAGTGGAAAAATACTTGTGGATTTATTGTCATTTGCATATAAAATATACATACAAATTATGTTTGCTCTGAGATATACAAGAACCAATAAAGAATCAATAGGCTATAGCCCAATGTGGCCCAAAAATATTTGGCCACGGGCTCATAGACATATTGTGGTTCCTTTTAGTATAGCTAATGTATGTTGGGCAAGTAGGCCTACTAAACAAAGCCCTGAAAAAAAAAAATAGTACAAACACAACAACAACCAACAAGTGTGATGTGCCCAAATATGGTAGTGATATGACATCATCATGTCCATACATAGGCATATCACATTTTTTTGTCACATAAAGTTTGATAGTGTAGACAGAGCTTTACATACACTACTCAGGAAGCAATGTAGTGTTTTGTTAAAGTTTGAATGGGTTATTGTAGACTAAAGAGGAATATCAATCTAGTAATTTCACTCTTCCCTGATCAAACAAATAAAGTAGATTACTATTGAATCAATTATTTAGTCGTGCTTTTATACTAGCTATTGTATGCTGGGCAAGTACTAAACCGACCCATGATAATTACTGTAGTAGGACAAACACTTCCATTCTACCATACAATAAACAGGAAGCCATAGTGTTATAAGTTTTGTTAAACTTTGAATGGTTTATTTCTGACTAAAATGGAATAACAAACATCCACCACTCAGGGTCTTTAAAATTCTTAGGTAATTTTTGATTTATTATGTTTTTGACAATTTTCAAAAGTTGTGTTCCAGAAAGCATAGTTTAAGTTTTCACACTTCACAAGTTCAAGGTTGGATAATTGAGTAAATTACATGGTAAAATTGAAAAAAGAACAAGTTAATATTGTTGTTTTAACAATACACAAGACAGGTAGGCTGCATGCCTCTTAGTTTAAACAAACGGAATCGGTTAGTATAAAAGGTAATACAAATAGAAAGTATAGACTTTAGTAAATTGTAGCATCAATAACAGGTATTTTATATCTTGAATAAAATTCATTTAAAGTTCCCGAAAACGAGTTGAATGGAACCCCTTTTCTTCCTGAATCCAGTCTAGAGTCTAGATCATGACATTTTTTCCCTGGCCACAAGCTTGCCAAGCACTACATAGGATATGAATCTTACCTCATCTTTACGATCACAAAATGAAGACATGTCCTCCTGAACTTCAGCCTAGAACAATAAAAAAATAACAATCAATAAAGTATAAATATTAGACACCAATACAAAAAGACATTTTAATATGCGCATATTAAATAGTATGGAGTTCATTCTATTCTGAACAAGAACTTTTTGCTTGACACATTACCATGCATGCACACTTATTTATTAATTACATAAACAGGCCTATTGCTTTAAAATAATAGTAATGTAGCAAAAATGTTTTAATTAGATTGTGGCATATGATTTTTATAATGTAAAAGCGATGGAAAATTGACCATTATTAGATTCAAGAATAAATTCACAAAATGCACTATAGAACTACAAAAATGTGTAAACTTAATGCACAGTTCTGGAGTTTCTAGAGCAGACATCTTTGCTGCCAAATATCTCAAGAGAGATCAACTGGAAGAAACATATAGGCCTACTCCAATTCCGATTTTAACTCTTTATCCACCTCTCTTTCAGACATCTCTTTACCTGCAACTTTTATGTCCCAGTACATTGATTTTGTTAGGTGTGTAAAAGGTTACTGTGATTCAGATGTTTGCTGTTATTTTGCATATAGGATGCCTTGATGTGACATGCCTCTAAAGACTTTACTGCAGCAGTTACATGTTTTAAAGCCAATAAAAACCTTTTACTTAATTTCAATAAAACTTTTATCTTGTAAATATTTGAAGAAACAATATATCAAGTAAATGTTAATTGAATTAAACTAACTGTTATAGCATAGCTGACGGAACTAAAACTTTGACTGTTTAGCCTAGTACTGTATCTGACTGCTCTAGTTTTAACATAAACATGTAATTCTTGGAAAACATGGACGGCAAAATGGTTAAAAGAAATGGAAATGTTTAACCCTAGATAACAGGTTTCCATGTCTTGGAAAAAACGCAATAATAGATTTTTAAATAAGTAATTAATTAATTTTAAAGAATGTACTCAGACTGTATGTCAAATTTTAACAATGAGCCACATTCCAGAGTTATAAAATCTAAAATAAAATGAGGAAACTACCTGAATTAAATGATTATATAAGCACAGTATTATGTACAATAAATGCATCTGAAAGTTTGTTTTTTTTTGTATATAAAATATTAATTTAGAATTTAGCACATTAATTTGTACTCTGTTTACTACTTTTTATACACTATTGCTATCTAGCCTAAATTCTTGTGACAAAATGCTAATTATAATGTTAATGACAGCAATTTGTAAACCTTAATTAACACTTTAACTATAATTTCAATATTAGGGCCGACTCTGATCACAAAATGTATAGGCCTAGTGTGTGACATGGATATTTTCCTGAATAAAATCTATTGACATCAGAAAGCAGAGACGGAGAGCCATCAACGCCTATAGTGATCAGAATCTGTCATTAATTGGATGCCTAATTAAAGGTCATAAGGTTAAAAGCAAGCAGTATATTAAGATGTAACCCTATAGACTCATATTTATATTGAGATCAATTCAGTTTCAACATCTGCATCGACAGAGCTTTTTGCTTGGCAACCTCTATTGTGTGCAGCCTAAACAACTCTTCACAGACTTCACTCAAAAGCCTAAATAAATACACTTTCTAAGGTTTGGTCCACTAAGAGCTTGAGAAGCTTCTCCTCAGACACATGACTTCAAAAGCTTTGGACAACTAATGAGTAGGGTCAAATTTATGGGTCAGTAAACAAATCGGTGATGACAAATGGAGGTGAAAGGAGATGAGTGATGGATGGAACTAGTCAACCAAACATGATAAAAACATTGTTACTCTATTAGTAATTAATGCAGACCTAATCACATGGCTGACATTCAATTTGTGTTATGTCTATACAGCACATTAACACATCATCCATCATCACTGAGTAGGTCTAGAAATAAAGAATTTCTGTATACATCTCTTAAAATGAACATTAACATTTTATCTAGTTACAGATAAACTTTTTTAATTTATTTTACTGTCAAACTTTAATATACGTTGTATATTGTCTCTTACAAAGTTGTATTATGTTTTCCAAAAAGTTTTAAGTTTTTAAACATTTTAGAAAAAAAGCTTAAATTGTTTATTTAAACTAAATGATTCTCAACTCAAGCCACTACTACATTATAGCAAGCCCAAAATTCAAACAATATTAACAGTATAAATGTTGGTTTCATGCCCTACTACTACGCCTGTACTTGGCCACACACACATGGCATAGTTTGACTAGACTGATTATTGCCATCAATGTTTTTTTATTTGTAGTTATTTACACTGACTATTTTGGATAATATATTCATAGTTTGTTTTTCAACTTACTACTGTACTGTACTAAATCATATTTAATTATTTGCTGACTTGCATATTTACATTTAAAAATACCGAGTATCAAATTTTAAGAAAATGCATGAACTTTATTCTAGTTCAATCATTTTCACTAGGCTAAAAGCCATAATACCAACCAATATTGATCAGGTTGAACTAATTGAAAATGAATGATTACATATCAAAGCATTATTCCTCATACTAGTATTCTAAAAATAGTAGACAATAACGTCACATGATATTTGCTTGGAATGGACATCAAACATTATTAATTGGATGTCCGCACTAAATAAATAAAGTCAATGAAAGTGTTGCCAATAATGAATATTCGAACCAACATGATAGTACAAGTTCCATTTTTGGAAATCATCTTCTTTTTTTTGTTACCGTATTCAATGAGGGTGATCCATCCAGCAATTGCTGATCATCATCATCAGAGACCCTCATAGGTTCACAAGACAAACATACACAATGCTCTACATAAACAAATCTTTTGAAGTGGAGTTGTAATTTTGTCCTTAGAAAAAATCCTGACATGTGACGGGCTTGAACACAGGACCCTTGCTATCTATGAAATATTATTATTATTACAGAGTATTTACAGTAGGGCATACCTACAGGACTCAACAAAAGTTTCCACTTTATAGTGGGTTGGCGTTTATTGATAAAGCATACTGTACATGCATGTATTTCCCCTTAATCATTTAAAAGTGTCCCCTTAATAGATAAAAGGGTGTACTAAACCATGGGGCATTAGAGCTGGATTCAAATTCTCCTGAAATGTTTAGGCTAAATTGAAAATGAGGAAGCAAAGCAATTCACTGCTATTTTTACACCTCACAGATTCACGACGCAGAGAGAGAGAGAGAGATAGCCATTTGTAGGATGTGTAAAAGATAGTGTAAATAAATATTAATGAGAATCATGTACAAATTTACAACTTGATTTAGTATGTTGTTAATCATAAAATTATTATTCAAAATGTTCTAAATGATGGGAACCACGGAGATGAAACAAGAATTTAATGAACTTAATCAATGTCTTCAAAAGAAAGTTCCACAAACAAATCTTTATATTCACATGATGCAGTGTGATTGGAAGTCAAACTATCTGTAAACAGGCCACCACCGCAACACCAAGACTACTTCAAATATGGAATCAATTTAATGTTTTCAATCTTGTCAATTTTCTTCCCCGCTAAGCAATTACAAGAAAGTCATCACCTTAGCAAAATTACCATTGTTGGTGGTATTTGTCGGCCATTTCATAAAATCATGTTCTCTTTTTCAGTTCATTAAATTATCATAGAAAGAGTTTATAAAGAGTTGATTAACCATGCTTGATCATCAGATTTGATTGTCCAACATTCCTGTGATCTATTTTACACAGGTCATCGAATCTGTCCATCATTTTCAGCGGCAACTCATTTATTCCCTAGTTGGGGGCAAACAATATGCTTGTATGCAGAAAAAAAAGAAAGCACGCTTTGTTTATTTTCTGTCTACACACAGATCATTTTGTTCAGAGATTTTTTGAGTATGTTGCTTCGTTGTACATCTGGTGTTTGTGTCTTTTAACCATTCCGACTGCTTTTCTTTTCTTCTAATTCAAATATACTTAGGTAGTTCAAATAATGTCATTCACAAAAGAGAAAGCTTTTGCTGGTACAACAATGAAGTAACCTGTATGTACATTTTCAACTACTTTTTGTAAAATTAAAGTCAAATTGTATTGCAAAATTGTATTCATAAAAGTAACAAGGTATTTAACATCATAAAAAAATCAAAGTATAAAATCACTGAATATTAAAAATAACTGAATTATTATATTGACTACTATTCTAACACTTTTTCTCATAAGTTTACTAAATAGTACATGGGTACAAATATATTAATTTACCTGTGCATTAAAAAATAAATAGAAAAAAACCTATAATTTATAGCTCTATGGGAATGCAAGGAAACATCAAACATCATTAAATAAAACATTTTTTTTTCAACATAAAATCAAATTAAAAAAACTATACTTTGTGGAATTTGTACTGTAACAGTTTTTTATCTGTTTTTTTCTAATACAGTTTGTAATTGTTCTTCAATGCTCACTTTTTAATTTTATGTGACCTAACTTATTTAATGTAATATAATTTAGGCTTATTCCGTTGCCTTTGTAAGATACATATCATATTGCATTATCAAATATTTTATTAGATAGAATTAATGGAATGATAGGATTATTGGACTATACATTACTGTCCAATTTTGAAAACCTTTATACAATATTTAAAGTACATACTGTTCTATGTTTAGCATAACATCTGGTTAAATTTATTATTGGACAGAATTAATATAAACGCCTTCTCAGAGGAATCTACAAATATTTAATTTAATCTATAGCAAGTTATCAATATGATCTGTTTTTTTAGTCATCGGCTTGTCAAATCTTATTTGCTCAGAAGACACCTCAAACTGTTGGAAATATCCTACGGCCTGGGTTTATTAAATGAATGATGTCATTGGCCTTGTTTTCATGTTATTGAATTGTAGTAATTACTATAAACATCATAATCAGAATAACGAAAATTACATTTCTCTTAAGTGACTCGGTTTTCTTGATTTTTCTACAAACTTTTTAATTGAATGAATCTTCTTTTTTTTAAGCTTGATCAAGAGTTTATGTCAAGAAAATTTCGAAGGTTATTAATTCTTGAAGATCATATTAAAAATATTCAAATAGTATACTATCAATGAATGTAAAATTTAATTAATTCAATAATGGTTGTTTATTGTTTTTGAAAAATTGTTTATATTTTCTGAAAAAATGCATTCATCTTCTTAATATTTGTTGTTTCTTGTTTTTTTATATCTTAATATCCAAAATATAAATAATGTTATATTTTATTGTAATATTCCCTTTTCACAATCATTTTTATATGGTAAAAAAAAAATTATCAATTTCTATACTTGAATACACTTATATTTACTTTACAATAAAATCTATGGCCACTGTATATATCACACTTCACAGACTAAACTCATTTGGTAGCAGTGATACATAAATCAGGCCATTAACATCCTTAAATAACTATATTATTATTGATGCGAACTTTAAGGACCTTCTTAAACCCAAACAGTAGTTAACCTTACATCTTCACACCATTTAGCGGTATTTGCTGGCTCTAAGGATAAATATTAGCCTAATCAAGCCTGATTTATATCTATAAAGGTAACAAATTAGATACTTCACTAAATCTCTCAAATCAGGTAATCAGGAAGGCTGACAGGTGACAAATGCGGATAAATTTATGTTTTTCTGATCTCATTACTGGTGTTAGCAGTGGTATATGGATTGGTGTTAATCACCTAATTTGTCCATCAATGGCCTGGTTGAGCCAATGGTGCTTAACTGATATGCTTTAAATCTTTTGCCTCATTCTAAAGTAGGCCCTACTACTATACTTAGGTAAACTTTAATAAACTGTACTAGTACATAGGAAAATGTAGATCAAGACAAATCAATGTTTTGCTGTCACATTTTCAGTTTAAGAATAGAACATTCTAAAAGGCTTGAAGATAAGTTTCATTATTCTTAAATGTATGAACAATGATTTGCACATTTCCATTGCATCTTGACTCTTGGGCTATTAAGCTAGTTACTATCCAAAACCATTATTTTCTGTTCTCTAATGTTCTATTATTATTAAAAGTTTTAAAAAATTGGTAAATCATTAGGCCTAGTATAATATGCTTTTAATACAATATATCACACACTCTGCCAAAGTGATTGTTTTTAAAGATTTGTTTGATTAATTAATTACATTGTTGTGTATTGTATTTTTTTTTCATTTAGAATAGACAAACAATATCAGTATTAATATTATGGAAAGGCTGTATAGATTGAATAAAATACCAGAACATTCTCCATTCTGTATTATGGAAATATTTAATCTTTTTACATAATGAATCATTCAGCAAGAGAGTGCATTTTGTGTGCAAACAAACAAATGAGTTTTCATGTCCCATGGAGAGGTGCTATAACACCTGTGTTATTTCTCCCCTGAAATATGGCCCTAAGATTCCCTAAAGAATGAGTTACCATGGTAACTTCAAACAGAATTATGACATGATTGATAACTTATGGAAATGAAATATGGTTATTGAGAAATATGATGGCAGAATGGTGTGTATGAAATTCCTTGTGCTTGATTCATGAAAAACAAAATAAAGTCCTTAATGACACTAGACATAATTTTGTCAAATTCAGCAAAGGGTCTGGAATCAAATCGAATGTCACTGTTTCGTTTTTACGATGTTCCACGCGGCTATGCGCCAATCGATATGGGTATGGCTGAGTGAAAATGAAACATTGATATTTTATTTCGATTGAGCTTGAACTTGAACTGTGCCAGAAAAGGTGTAAAAGACCCTTGAACCAAGCCTCATAGATCACTGGTAGAATTTATACCATGGACCCTGTAAAACTAACCATGCTATTATTTTCTTTTTAATTTTAAAGATCTTATTTTTCAAAATTGACCATCATTATTCAGCATCTTTATCACAAGTAGGTTATTTTTATTACCCAAAATAAAGGTTGGGGTATCTGGTTTGGTATAAGTTCTGTGTATAGGCAAAGAGTTACAGAATGTTTATATGCTAGGAAAATGCTGTACAAAATATAATACAATAGTATTTTTAGTTTAGGCTATAACAGAAAATCAGTCTACTAGCAACTGTCTGTTTGATTGTATTTCATAAAATTCCACGAGATGACCATCCAAAAGTTCAATTAGAAACTACAAACAAGCTAATTAATGTTTAATTGGTTAATTAACCTAATTTCAGGTGAGCTGGATTGTAGGGTAAGCCAATCAGAAGCATTTGGAAATATTAATTAGGTAATGTTTATAAGTGCTTCAGCTTGGTAAGTTAAATATTCCTTCTGTATATCCTGACAATTACATGGAACCACAAAGATTTTGTTAAGTTAAAATATAGTTTATGTAATGTATTCATATTTTATGATATTTCCATCTATTTTCTTTTACAACCAGACTATTACTATTGGTTCAGTGAACTCCACAAACCTTCAAAATTGTGGTCACATAAAATATAGTTTCAATAAGCTTTGTCTTTATATTAAGTGTTTTATCCATTCTTTCAATTATGAATGTAGTAAATTTAAAAACCACAAATATTCATAGTCATGTTTGACTATTCAGTAGAAGGTGTTGTATTGTATAGGTAGCTAATTATAAAGCAAGGTTTTCTGAAACATATGTGGACTAAAGGCTTTCAACAACATTTTAAATAACAGTGTGTACTATCCATTCGCCTTGTATTTTAAATTTTGGTTTTTATTCTAAATCTAGTTATATTACTTCATGTCCATACAAAGTTTGTTTGTCAAACAAACAACTAACACAGAATACCAGATCTGTTTTCCCATGAAATCAGGTTTACCTGTGGGATAGAATGGAATCCACCCAGTAAAGTTCAGGAGTTTATTCAGATATCCCCATTCATTTATAGAAAAAAAAAATATATCAAAAATAATAGTAAATCTATACAGTAAAATCAATACAGTAAACATTTTGGTGGTCTAGAGGCAAGTGATATGAAGGTCATGGTTCGAGACCCATCCAAGTCTACCCTCAATGCATGGAGTATTACGTCACAGTAGGGCAAAACATCTGACTCATTTCGCTCCCTGATGTAAAAGCTAGGCCTACTTAACTTCATAGTAGAGTACCCTACAAATACAATTGAAGGGGTCGAACACAAGTGAATGAAAATATCATTACCTGAACACAAGCTGTGTGACAACGACTGGATATTGCATTGATACAGCAAACTTTACCAAACCATCCTGTTTCCTCCTGCCAAATATCTAAAAAATGTTTAAAATTAATTTCAATTTAATTATTGAACTAATGTCAATTATTCAAATATACACATTAATACAATATGAAATTGAATTTATAGAAGACAAAACAAGGCCGTATAGATGGCTGCAGTCGCGTGCTCATTAGTGTTTACCGACCGACCGACCAACCTACCAACTGACCGAAATTACTGAACATGTTTAAAAATGTTGAAATGTATAAAAACATTTATATTTTTTTAATTTACACGTGCGTAGCCTGTCACTTTTGACGTGCTCGTATAACGTAATTTCGAGTTGAAAAGTAAGTCAAGAAAACAGAAATCGGGCAAAAAGAGTGCGCAATAACATTTAACGCGCAGTGCGCGCAAAAATCTGCGCACTCATGGCAATTTTGTAAACGCTTAAAATTGCCTGAAAATAAATTTTGAAAATTTTAAGCGCGCGTATGCATGCGTTACATGCGCTACGCACGTAATTGTATTGCCATATGATGATTTATGCCTTGAAATTTATGAGTACCAAATTTGATTTAATTATGATTCATGGTTGTGAAGATATGATTACAAACGTGATTTCGTTAAATCGTGCGTAGACCGCGTAACTTTTTATTGCGCACCGTGAAAACATAACCACATCGATTCCTGGCCATAAGGAATATACTGTGAAAAATTGACTTAGCTAGATTAAACTGATATCAAGATAAGGTCAGAAAGCGATAAAACGCATAGTGATACCGGACCGACAGACAGACCGACAGACAGACAGACTGACCGACCGACATAGTGAACTATAGAGTCGCGTCCAAACGACTAAAAATGCTCTGATGAAGGTACTGTATGTTGAATTTGTTCTGTAAGTTTGTTTTAAAAAACAAAAATGTTATTATCATGTGGAAGACCATTATGGCCAAAATCGGTTGAATAATTTATATTATGCTAAACAATATATGAAATTGGTTTATTTGAAAATATATGGAAGGCTACATATAGGCATCTGTCAAATCATCTTTTATTTAAAAGAAAAAAATACATAAGAATT
This sequence comes from Antedon mediterranea, assembly GCF_964355755.1. Lineage (NCBI taxonomy): Eukaryota > Metazoa > Echinodermata > Crinoidea > Comatulida > Antedonidae > Antedon > Antedon mediterranea. The sequence continues at coordinate 32,559,647 of NC_092670.1, read as the reverse complement.
TTGGTTTCAAAATGTATATTTAGAATACATTTAAACATAGGACTAGCACTTTTAACCTTTTTGGTTTGCAATTTATAATATTGTATACAATTGTACTCATGATATTTACAACCACAACATACAACTTTTGGAAGTACTTAAAAACCACAATAAACCATTTCATTATCAAGTTACATCGCCCCAAGCACTAATATTTGATTTTCTTTGTAAACAGCAAGGACCGCGGCACATCCGCACAATAGTGACAGATGATGCCTGGATCGTTGCGCTTTTCCCTGTAAATAGCTAAACCAATTAGAACACTATTGATCCACCATTATAGGCATATTAATTAAAGGTGTTAAAGGTAAGGTTATAAGAATAGGGACCTATGATATTGATATGTTGCGACACAAAGCTTGGTCATGTAATAGTTTATTGTAACTGTTATATGATATATCAAAGTATCACACAAAAAGCGGCATCAAAGGAACGCTACAATAACCAAGAAAAGAACTCCTATTAATTATGCTTTTAAGGGGTATGCGATCCAATGCCGTATGAAATGGATAAAATCAATAATGATTAATGAAACATAGAATTAAAATTGAATTGTACTGTATGTCCATATAAGGTTACAACATGGGAAACAGAACAGATTTGTTGTTCATAAACCAAGGATTCTCAATGGTTTTTTTAATTTGGACCTGATTCTAAAGGTAAAAAGGTAAAAAGGTATTCATATTTGTCCTCAAGCTCAACTGGAAACTGAGGAAATTCGGATTAGGCCCTCCACAGACCCACGGCAGCCAGCAGTGCAGCGCCTACCAGATCAGCACACCGGGAGACGATCCACTACCTTTTTTCGAATAGTGTACCAAGTTCTTTAACGTGCACTGTTAAGTACTCGGGACCAACGGCTTTACATCCCATCCGAAGGACGAGGCAATGAGAGTAAAGCATCTTGCCTAAGGATGCAATTAGTATGGTACAGATAACCTCGAACCCATGCCTATCACATGCTAGTCCGATATTACCATTACACCATCACTCTCCAGTATATACAGCACCCGCCGCGATTTCTAGACGGTCTCCCATCCAGAACGCAACCAACGCTTAACTTCGGTGATCTGACGACAACCGGTGTTTCAACGCAGTATGGCCGTATATATATAATTTAGAAACAATCTTGCAGACCAGATAAACTATTTCTAAATTAGAATAAGAATAACAAAATTTTAAACTTTAAATTTTGAAATTTTCCCCATTTTCATATTCATATGTGAAAAAATCCTAAATTCTAATAAGTGTAGCAACTTATTATTCACATGTCAAAATAACATTAATATTATTTGATAAAAAATTAGATAGAGTATTTTATATATAAGTAGATGTAACTATATATTCCTGGTTTCAGTTTAAAATTATTTTTTACAGGTAAATATTATCACAATAATATCTGAAATTCTAAAAATTATTCCAGTCTAAATGTTTTCATTAGTTTATTTTCTGTGATTTCATAATTTCATAAAATAAATAAATTAAATTAAATAAAATAAAATAAAATAAAATATCTGTTCTTGCAGTAACAAATATTTTATATATACCAGAAAATTATTTGTCTGTACTTTTTTTTAAAGGGGACACTGATCTTATATAGGTTCATATATCCAGTCTGAGGTGAATAAATCACACTCCGATCATGATTTAATAACTGTAGAGGTTAAGTGGAGACCAGAGATTAATGAAATCCAGAGATATTCTGCATCATAATCACTCCATTGGCCCTGGCATTATCACCTTCCCTATGCATGGCTTCTCCTCCTCCTGCTATGAGTTTGTTGAACTTTTTTTTTTGAAAGCACAAACATCTGTTTTCTTCAATTTTAACTTTGAAATATTATATTTCCTGTGAAATTTACAGAAGATCTAATTGTAATCATGATGAAGTTTGATCTACTGCAATGAGGATCGGCCTCCCGAATGAACATATAATGTACTTGTACATTTATGAACATTACAAAATTACCAGGGGCGGATCTAGGGCTTTGAAATAGGGGGGGGGAGGGGTACCTTTAAGAGCGAAGCGAGCAAACATTGACTGGGGACCGGCCGGTTGGAAATTTTGAAGTTCTATCGCATTACAGCCCATATACATATAAATCAAACCAAATATATATTATCAACAATATAAACATTATAACTTTCATAAGTAATGTGCAAAATATTGAGGGTTATGCAATATTAATTCCTTGGGGGATAATGGTTTATGGCTGTTTTTAAACTAATAACAAATCCTTGTATGTATATAATATATGCAAATGAATAATACATTTTGTTTTTATTAGTATTAAATATAGGACCTACAGTGAGATTAATTTACTCTATCAAAATAAGGAATGTATTGGTTGTAAATCATATTTCTATAATAAAGCCCTACTCTACCAGCATTTTTAAATTAATTATTTAATATTCTGTTATACATTCCAAGTGCATAAAGGAAAAACAAAATTCTAATTCTAAAATTTCAAATTATGCCCTATACAAACAATGACAACCAAATAAGGAATGTATTGTGAATTTGTTGTAAAGAGCTATAATTCCTATAATAAACCCCTACAAATTCAATGTTCCTACCTGCATTTTAAAATGAATTATTTAATATTTTGGTATAGATTCCACAGGCATGCAAGAATAACCAAAATTCAATGTTTGTCTAATTTTAATTATGCCCTTAAAAATTAAAAATAATCTACTATTATTATCTTAACATCAGACAATGTCTTGCTGTACATTATGTACCCATTCAAAGGATTTCATTTTTTCATTTTTCATTTCATAACATTTATTTACAAATTCTGTATATAAAAGGGATAATGCAATAAATAGGATCAGGAAACAAAGGAGATGCCAAAACCATGTCTTTTCAGATATTTGCATTCCATTGAACAATCTTACTTATCACACACTAATAAGGCTCAGTAGTGGTTTTAAACACAACTTAAATAAAGCACCAGAAAGCATTTAAACAGGAAAAGTCTTGATTCAAAAGCCTTTTGTGCACAAAAGTTAGAAAAAGGATTATGAATTATAATGATATAATAATTGTAATGTAAATGAGTATAGTTCTTCTTGCTATGCTCACATTTATAATTAGGCGTAATTCTTAATTATTAACCTGTTAACATCGTTTATTTTTAACTTCAAGTTTAATTAAAGAATTGATCAATATTTGCAGGAAACAAATCTATTTTTAATACAATAAGGTAAGCCTACCCAAATAAATAGTCCTTAGTGCTATGACCACATATTGATTAACAGAATCCACATGTCTTAACTACACCATGATTGCTACGCAGTTGGACTCGGTTGGAGCTCAAATTAAGTTACCAGCGAAAGAGCTAGAGTCGTACCACAGACAAATTGCCTAACCCGAGGCGTTCCTGAGAGGGGTTCATCATACTAGCTATCTAGGCCTGTAACTCAACACCCGACAACCGTGTCGTTTTATGTATCTGACTGTTCAAGAAGCTATTATACCCATGCCGAGTTTTCACTTTCTGTACATACGAAAATAAAAAGCGCATAGTCAATTTCCATCAAAAATACTTCATCTTTCCTTGACAATTTAGTTGATGTCATAATAAAATTGATGTCAATATTATTTCCTATTCTTCTTCAGATAAAAGAAATCAGGTGATAGATATATTTCATAATTTAACTAGAAATTATGATCAAAATCACCCACTTAACAAAAAATGAAATAAATTTATAATAACATTAATTTCATGGTCCAGAATAATTCTCATTAAAAACATATTGCAGTTCTATAAAGAATTACCTTTCTAGAATTTTTAAAGAATAAACAAATTATGTATTGAACAGTGCCATAACATTCATAATATTATATTGGACACCATACATTCCAAGCTCAGCACAGACTCAACTTTTGGCAAAACTGTTTTCAACTTGATTTTAGGTATAGATTATGACACACGTAACTAAAGTTTTTCTTAATGCATGCAAATCGCTATTTTCCAACATTGCTTGTTGGGAAAAAGCGTTTAAAGTTACATTTTACGTGCTCATGCGAAAAACTACAAAAAAAGCTTCTAAACTAAAAAGATATGCATACAAATGCTCACTTTTAAATTGAAAAATCTAAAATCAAAGGAAAATAATTGCGAAAAAATTACAATGCTGAATACAGTATTATTTGCTTATTTCAATATTCTCATCCACAACCACTGACAATTAGGAGGCCTACTAAACAGAACTTTAAATCATTATCTAGAGTTTAGTGTTGAGGGAATAATAAAACTAGTAAAAGAATGCATCACTAGGGAGTCAAATCTAAAATTCAATCAGGAAAAAGACCTCTAGGCTAACCAAAAACCATGTGCTACTCACTGGTAGCACATAAACAACAAAAATCAGTGGTTGTGGTTTATCAAATGTACTTTTATTTAGGCCTAGAACCTGTTTCAAGGCAATGAAACAAGTGTAAGAATAATTGCTTTCATTTTGCTTGGCAAAAGCATATTTCATAACTGGTTTAGTGGTGTTTTGTAGGCCTATACATGTTGGAATGCCATTTCACCATTTTTATGTAGAACAGAGTTGTTTGACTTTGGATATAAAAAAACACAAACTCATTTATAAGCTACCATACATGCTCTTTTCGCTATCGGAGTTAAATATAGTCAATCGGTTTAAATTGTTGTATGTAGTGGTACTGTATAACGCTTAATTGGATGCACTTTTGAAATTTAGTTACATCAGTTTGATTACACAAGCAAGCTCCATTAGATGTATTCTTAACATTAGTGCATGTTAACAGTAACAGTCCAGTGTTATTATTTCAAACATTTATTTGGTAATAAATGTGTTTATTAAAAACTGTTCAGTGTGCCTGTCAGCAGTGTCTGTGACTGTACATCAACAAAATTCTTTTCTTTTCATAGAAATATATAATATATAATATAATAATTTAATTAAAGTAATAATAACGGACCATCAAATAACACTGAAAGTATAGGAACAGTAATTATTACTTTTATTATTTACTACATACATTTATTTCCCTAAAATCCTAACTGTTTTGTTTACAACTGGCAGACAACAAGCTGTCAACCACTTAGTTGTATTTAGAATTCTACTCTAAGACAGGTGCCATACAGTTAAATATTCTGCACTTTGATGTAAATTATCGATCAGTCTACTGAACAGAATGAATCTATTTGCAACATCTTGCTTTAGTATTTATTCAATAACAATGTTATTACCATCAATATACCTAAACACTCAAAATCTCTTTAAACTGCATGAATCAATAAGTCTTTCAAATTGTGTCAATTAAACACTAGAAGCATAGGGTCAAACAATACCCAATTTGAATGATAGGGTCATTAGGTTATTGGGCTAATAGCTCCCCTTTCTCTTTTAACAGGAACTGCAAGTAAGCCACATGTTGTTACTCTTAATCCCTATCCAAAAAAGAAACAGCTCTCCTAAAGGAAAAACTAAAGTGTTGTATAAACAAATAGTAGTTTTAACAATTTGTTGTATGGGACTTCCTTCTTCCACAGTTGTATGCAAGTCACCATTGTGACTGTTTGTTTGAGGATTTATGGGGATCCTGGCAAGCAGTTCAGGGGCCTACAAGTTGTTGGGAGGAGAGGTGGTTTGCAAAAAAATGATATACAGGAGGCTTACTATGAAAAATAAACCATTTAAAAACACTATTTATTAAAGTTTTATGTTTAACAAGTTTTGTTTGGACAATTAAAAATAAAATAATGAATAAATGGGGAGAATATTTTAGCAAGTTCAAAAATTGATAAAATTCACCTACCTGGAGCAGAGTTGTTGACGCACGTCCAGAATTGTGTCTGTAAAATAATAATGTTTTTTATTTGGTACAGAAATATTGGTATACTGTACATTCAAATATGCATATCCACCCCTAACACCCACCCTCTTTACTTAAAGTCAAAATTTACAATGTAGAAATCTATATTAAAATACAGATCTCTACACTGCAAACAAAAATAATTATTATTATTTAATTATTAAACTTATTGTACAAAACATACATACCAGTGAAGGTGGACAATTATTGTTTAAATTTCCCACATGTTGTCTCCTACCAGCTGAGGTAGATTCAAGCACCATCTGAAAATATAAGGATATTTATTCCATATTAATGATTAGCCTAATAAATGTGATTTATTGATATTATATTATGCTGAAACTTTCTAATTGAGTTCCTGGGTACAGGTAAAGATGTCTTTTTTGTTGGAGAGATTTAGAATAAACTACATTTTTATTAAAATTACATGGAGTAATTTTTACTTTGATTCTAGATATTTCATGTGAGAAATGAAGTGATTAAACACTAAAACAAGTCATTTTCTATCCTAACATTAAACATTCACCAAAAAATCATTGATACAACATTGAAAATCTTTAACTTTCTTTTATCATCTACTGTATCTGGTGTAATCTGAAACAAAATGATGCCCTTTGGTGAAATAATCAACCAATCACAGTGAATCATTTTCCTAACAGCTTTTTCAATTAGTTCATTTTAGAAAACAGTATCAAAATTCAATATGTGTATGTTCAGATCCTGTGGCCAAAAGGAAACTTGTTTTGTGACTTTAGAATTTAGTTTATTTTTACCAGGGCATATTTAATTTCACGGTGGCCACATTACAGTGTAATTTGAACATTAATTGGTAGAAAATGTATCTTTCTTGAGTGTAATACTAATAGTTGATACAGCAAAGAAGAACTGAAAAATACACATCCCGTGTCTATGTTTGCTTTATATATACCAAAAGTTAAGACTAAAACTTAAAAGAGCAAAGAAATTCATCACCAACTTTGGAGTTTTCCACCAATGGTAGAGCATAATATTTCAGTGCTCACTTTTCCCATATTAATTGTATGGCTGACAATTATGTATAGATTTTATAAAATATTTTCAACTAACTTTTTTATAAAATGTTTTTAACTTTTTATTGATTTCTTTGTAATTTGTATTGTACTGTATATTGTTATATTCAATTGACTCAACAATGTATTCATTTTAAAAACTGATTCATCATTCATCATATTATAATCTTCTATTTAACTCATATTGTAATATCCATATCACCATTAATTGATTGAAATTGTGATACCATAAATTGAAAAATTAACAAAATATTAAAAACATCTAAAAGCGAGTACAATTTTTTTTTTTGCTATATTTCCAATTTTTTTAAAAATCTTAAAATCTGTAAAACTGACAATGAAAATCATTAAATTTACCATCAAAAGCACATAATCGCGCAACTGTTAATTAAAGGATTGTTATTAATAATACAGTCTGTCGATAGAGAAATGTACTATACATAATACTAGTTAAATATCATCATTTCTTTCGCAAAAAAAATTGCGCATAAAATTCCTCCACATTAAGCAATTTTTGTATGAAATATTTCTTGTTTTAACTTTATATTATATTTTCAATTTTTTAACAATCATATTTAATCACTAAATAGTTCAAAATTAATAAAACGTTTTTAAAATATGACATACTGTACTGTATTTCAATTTAATGTCTGTAATATAAATCAAATGAATAATTTAAATTTTTTCCTATTCTTTATTTTTATCAATGAATACTACCAGTATTCAAATTCGAACATCTCAATTAATTTGTAAACCTTGATGAAAAACACCTTAGGTAACATTTTCTGAGTACGGTAGGAATGTTAACTACATCAACTTGTACATCCTATGTTGTTGCCTTTGAAAACCAGCAGAGTCCATTATGAATGTTGTTGAAAGATGTTTAGGAATGACATAATAGGACAAAGACCTCAATGGACTGTTGAACTTCATGTCTAAAAGTACAATGATTTAGACCAGAATGCAATACATACTATGGACATATTTGTATTTTGGGTGGGGTACACTGGGCCACTCACTCAGCCTAAATTAGGTGCTCTATCCATTCCAACAAACATTGTACCACAAAAGGTTAGTTTTTGCATACAAAATATTCCCCAATGGTTTAAAAATAACGATAAATTCTACCATCAAAACAAAAATTATTCTTAAAATGCCTTTTTATATAATATAAAAAATATAGATTTAATAAAATTCTCAATTGGCATTATTATAATTCCCCAAATGTGACATGTGACTGAGAGACTCAAAATAACCCATGAGAAAAAATCAACACAGAAAGGTCAATTTACCAACATGTACATCACATTTTTTTTATTATAAAAATACACAAACTGAAATTGCCAACAAAAGTAAATGTTCATGTGTGCAGAACATAAAAAAAGGTTTATAGGCTGAAATAGATCAGAAAATAGGAAAATTGGCTTTTGGGTTTTTTCTTATTTAAAAGTGCATTCCTTCTTATAGCTTCTATATGATTTTACATTATTAAACTTGACATAAAACTGACAGATTTCTATTTTTATCAATAATAGCATCTGACACTTGAATAAGTGCAGGGGAAATAAGATCTATTCACTACACAATTTTATTAAATTCTTTGGAAAGTAGATCTCATAGTGTAAATCAAATTAACTTCGATTAGGTAGGGGAGAAATTTCCCAAAGCCATTACCTTCGTGAAATTAGGCAAATTACAGGCAGACTGTGAGCATTAGTCGGTGTCTTTGTTTGCTCCCTGGTTCCAACATAGCAATGACGTTGAAACGTGCAAACATGAATAGTGGGGTTGATTGCACGACAATTACGACCGGTATTTGAATAGTAAGAACAAATTAAGACATACAATTATAACGCGTCAAGTTAATGAATTTGGAATTGCTGTGAATTAACTTGTCAATTTTCAAATTAATATGCTAATAATTTCTGGAAAATTGCTATGTTGTAAGATTGTGGATATTTCAAATTACAGATACAAATTCAAAGACAGTTTATTATTCGTTATTTTTCTAGCTTTTAGACTTAAAAAAATTTTAAAAATGATGATGTAATAAATACTTGCTATTGTGGAAAGATTTAGTTGTTCGGTTCCTATATAAAAAAAGAAGTAAATGTTTTTTTGCATATCTATGTAGGTGCTAAAGTCAAACAGTATGAGACGGAGCTATAGCAAATTAAACATATTGCTCAAGTACACAGTCAGACAGAATTAATGAAGGCGGGATACAAAATTGACCAAAAAAGGTGAGTGGGATAGTGAAAAATAAAGACTTGCAGAATCACCTGTCCAATGGGCAACATCATAAAAATCAGTAGACCAATGAAGGATAATTTCTACTAGCCAGCATCTTTTTACTTTTGAAAAGAAAATGGAAATTAATTAGTTTTTCCAAAAAAAAAACAAATTAACAAAAAAGTTGGGCAGGTTAACAATGTTTGTGGAAACCAAATTTTAGACATTGCTTGCCCGAAGGACAACCTAAATGTTAAAAAGTTGAGATCCCTGGAATAATGGTACGTCAGAGGATCTGTTTCTGTTGAATAAGTTTGAACAAATTAACTATATTTTTAAGAGGAAAAATTTAAAATATTATGGTAACACCGGTAAAAAATATTGGTGTGTATGAACTTTCAGATGCAAAAAAATGATAAAACAAAGTATTTTATAGCAAAGAAATGTAACCAAAACTAAACTAAACAGTTTTCTTTCATAAGTATAAACAAAACAAGAATCAAATTCAAGGCCTCAATTGTAAGTAAGGAAGTCTGCCTGGTTCTGAAACAACAACAATGTGTTTATGTGTTTTTAATTGTTTTAAATTCAGTTGTTGAAGAGTGATTTATGAAGCTATAAAATACATGGACTACTTTATCTAAATGCTTGTTAACACAGATTATCAGGTTTAAATCAGTTATCAGTCAAATAAAGGAAATAATTAATGACCATTTAAAAAGCTTGTTGTCAAATACAGAAAGGTAAATGTTTATTTAGCCAGGAGTATTAACTTTAGCTTATGTTAAATAATGTTACTTTCTGTTTGAAAATAGTCATAAAATACTAAAACGTTCTTATTGTTTGTGGATTTTACAATACCATACACTCTTGGCCTAATATAATATGCCTGGTTTTTGAGAATATCTGGTATTCCAAATGTTAAAACGGAATTTGAGACTTTTGCACCAGTCTAGTATTAAGACTAGAGTTTCTGAATTTTTTTCTATAGAGTACCGTTATTTTATCAATTGAAATTAACATGGCCTACAGCTTTAGTTACAGTTATCAATCAAGAGAGCTGTTGGTGTTCTAATTAATTCTAATGTTGTTTTTAAATAAAAATACAGTTGATAGATGTTTAGAAAACATTTTGTTGAAATTGTTAAAATAGATTTATTTAAATTAATAATATATATCTAAAGTACTGTTTAAGAGTTTCAGTTTCACATTTGTTATTTTTATTATTTATTATATTTATATTATTATTTATCGTAACTTAAGCTTTGAATTTTTCTTCTTTTTCTTTATATTACATTAAATTAATTATTTCAACATATGCCATATTTTATAATTCATAATAATAAGAATATTTCATGGTGTTTTTGTTGCTTTGATTAGTTTATTTTAACTAAATCTTATCACCTTTTGTCAATGATGATTATGTTTAGGCCCTATGTTGTTTTTGTTGGCAATAAAGGAAAGTATATATCTTTAATTTTTAAAAGTTTAAATTTGAATATTTCACTTACCAAATCACAAGCATATTGACAGGAAGGATAGCTCCTTATTTTATGGCAACAAGTAGGATCTGTTAGAAAAATGAAATTAAAACAATATTTTAAATGCACATATTGTTCTGTTTTAAAAGGTTGTCACATTAATGATAGAAAAGATCACAGACAATTTGTAATATTAATAAGATAAATCAGACAATTACTAAAAATTGCGTGCATATGATTTTATGTAGTTCCAAGATTAAAACACCGGAAAGTCATATTTTTAAACACAATTGTCACAGTGCAAATAGCCAAGTACTCAAAGTCGTGAAGTTTTCGGTTAGTTTAAACTTTACAACCAGGTTAGTTTTATCAAGATGAAAATCATGCAAACAGCAATATGAATACCGGTATATCCATCCATTTGTTTTGTTCTGCAGTGTCTCATTTGATGATTTTGATGAAAATGCACTAAAAATTGAGAAAGTTAGCTGGGTTGTACAACTAATTGTTCTAAAAATAAATATATAATTAAACTCCTACCTTGTGAATAAACTTCCAGAATGACTAAAAGAAAGGCACATATAATAATCCTCATTTTGAAAGTTAGACATTTAAAAGCACCCACATCATCTTGTAGTACTCAAATGAATAAGTTTACCAACTTGTCAGAAACTGGAGTGGAGTCACTCAAGCTTGACGCCTGAACATAGATTGACCTTTTGGCTCTTTGTGTTATTGCACACCACCCTCTGTTCCAGGTGACCGAACTTCTAATATCAAACATATTTTTATTCCACCATAGAATATAATATAAATAATACTGTAGTATAATAATAAAACTAAATGGCAATAGGAAGCATTTGGTACTATATTCAGTATTTTTTTAGAATAATTTGTTTGATACTTTCAAATTGACCTTATAAGGAAAATAACTTTGTAGGCACTGGATAAGACATGTTATATAGGCCTACTTATGGTAATAAAGCTTTTAAAATGAATAATTCAACACTCCCTTCCCAAGTCTTCACCCATACCACCAGATGCTATACCTACAAGAACATGTTCTGACTTAAGATATTCTAGACTAGCAAACTTTACCAAACTCTTTTTCAAACTCCAAGTTTGCCACTGTTTGGAGAAGTTTGTCTGAACTCCCTGTAACTGGATGATGTCATTTTGTCCATCTGGAATATCACATGATCACAAAGACCGATTCTCTGAGTTTAAAAAACCCCAAACCTCAGCAAACTAGTTTGTCAAAGAAGGTGCACAGCCTAACTTCTGCAAACCATTTTCTGCAATTTGCTGAAGTTTGTCAACTGGCCTATACTAACAGAATTTGGAAAAAATGTCTTGCCTCACTCAGGAGTTTGCTAGTGTAGACTGCTGTTTAACTAACAACTTTAGACTGTGTCGAAAAATGTTCTCAGATACATATAATATACAAATCCATAGGTTTTAAATATTGTGTCGGAACAAATGTAAAATTAATTACAATACAATGAAAGATTTCCACTAAAACTAAATCACTCTGTTATTGTATTCACTACTGTTGAAGATAAATCTGGAAAAAATAAAATTAATATTTCTCATACAAAGAAGATTAATTTTTTTTTTTTAAATCAGATCAAAAAGAAGTCAATTTATTAATTGATAAAATTACAAAGTTTCACAAACTATAGAGGGCAGTATTTTAAAATATACAGTAGTTACTAATCTATACCTCCATGCAGGGAGTTCCCTGCTCCATGCTTTAATAAAAGAATCTTTAGCACAGGTTTGATAACATGTGTCTTCTCACAATGGATTCCTTACCATTTAATTAAGTACTCACAGACATGATACATAAAGTAATTTCAATTTTTTTTCGAATGGAACTAAGTAATGATTTTCATTATCATGGACAATTTATGTCACTAAAAAGTGGTTGAGAAAAAAACAACAAACACTCTTTAACAATCTTCAAAATTAGTATATCAAATGTTTTGAACAAAAGAAGCAATAGACTTATATTAAAATACATAAGTTTATCATTTATTTGATCATTTATGTAAACCCAACAAACTAGTTTAAACATTAGCGTACACAAATTAGTACTAACAAATATAGACCTTTCCAAATGTGACCAATAAGATCACCAATCATGGTTATTTAAGTTTTATAGACACTACTGTATAATGTAATTATCTATTGCTATTATATATACAGTAAAGCTTTCTATGTTACCACAGTATTCATATGCATCTAAATCTGATTATATAATTTGCATATTATTTGCATATCATGAGGTCATTATTGCCAAATGGTAAATAAAAAATAAATCAATTCAAATTGAAAATAATTTTTGAGTACCGTACATATTGTTTTGTTGTGAAATCATTTTAGAATTGTATGGCTCTCAAAATTGTGCCCTAATATAAAAATGCATATTTGATTGAAATCCCAATATTTTTGCACTTATTAAGAAAAATAATTAATTAAAAAAATTAATTTAAAATAAACATAATATTTCCAAGCTAAAGAACAATACAAAATCTTCAAAGCAACATTTGTTGTGATGAGTTGAGTGATCCTCATTTGTACTAATATTATCATGTTAGCAGTGATAATACTTCTGCATCTGTGCATACAGTAACAAGTATATTTATACTTAAATAAATACTTTAAATGTGTAATATCTCCAAAACATAAAAAATAACAATGAAATTGTTAAAATGAACAAAACCTGTTGTCTGAAAATGAGCTTCTGCTAATTTTCTTTGTTTAAATTATTACTTTCATTCAAGTAAATGAGTTTTTTCCAATTTTTTATCAAAGTTATTAACTATTAAGTGACATTAAAATGGCTTACTCAACGAAAAAACAGTAGAAAAACCAGACAAAAACATGAGAATACACAAACCAACAGTGTTGTACTTTATAAAGAATACAAAATAAAACTGCATGTTGCAATAAACACAGTACGTAATTTGGTTGATACATTACTATTTGAAAAATAAACAGAGAACCATACTATCATAAAGATGAAATAAAAATAAATATACATGGGACATTTACAGTTAAAATAAATATAACATAATACTGTAGATATTATAAAAATAAAGTTGAAAAGGTACAACATATACATATTTTAAATAACACTCTTAATTCTAATACAAAACACGGAAACTGTTAATGCTGACCTAAAGCATATCATAGCATAGTCAGCATTATTTTTTTCCCCAGCATGTTAAGGTAGAATTATTATTTATTATTATACATCAACCAATCACATTTCATTTTTAGCATGTGGTTTAAATAACAATACTATAGTATCATGTCGTAAATTAAAAAGTGTGCTACATTTCCTCTTCTCTACTAATATGCATGGATTGGACAAACCTACAAAATGAGTAATGAAATTTGTTGCTTCGAACCGTTGATGGCACATAGAGTAATGCACTGCTATTATTGAGAGCGAAAAGGTACATTACAGTTATTTCACTTTTAAAATGATTATGAACATGCCTATTCACATTTCTGTTGGAAAAGAACAGAGTGCAGTTCAGGCATAGCAAACGCAATCTAGGGTTTAGACCAAGGCAATCTAACAACAGGATGTTGTGCTCCGGATCAAAAGATTTTTCTGTGGCTGCAACACGACTAGTTCACCACAGAGAATATGTATATATATATAAACTTTATTTAGACACGAGATTGATGTGCAGTACAACTCGTTCAATCAATATTGATTGTTTTTACACAAGTTCGTGATACTGTATTACAAAACAAAAAAAATCAACACCATATAAATACAACAGAAACGAAAAAAATTGAAATTGAAAAGAAACAAAATTACAGCAGAATCCCAATCCACAGTACATTTGTCGCAGCCAGACATAAGATCAAAGGACTGTTACGAGTTCATATCTTGGTAAAGCGATCTCAGTATCCTGTTGTTAGATTGCCTTAACAAAGAAACATCTTTTAAATATTAATTATAAGGCACTTCAATTTCAATTTTATATGAAATGTAATTAAGCATACAGAAAATATAAAACAATTTTCAAAAACAATAAAACAACCATGATTTTAATTAAATTTTACATTCATTGATCCTTGCCTATTTATCAACAATATATAACAAACTATATTTTTACACCTTTGGTGAAACGTGGAGAAAAAGATACATCATCTAAAATGCCACCCTGAGATAACTCTCATTTGCTTATTGCCAAATCAATGTCATCGTTCCCATTTATAAACCTTGATTCTATTTCATACGGTGGAGATGATTTAACCCACTGAAAGAGAAATAAGACAATTAATAATCATAACATTTTTTTTTATTTAGGGTAATAGGTACATTTGAATTGACAATATATATTAAATTAATTAATGATCTAAAGCACTGTCTACACTATCAAACTTTATGTATCAAAAAAATGTGATGTGCCCATATATGGACATTATGATGTCATATCACTACCATGTTTGGGCATATCACTACCATGTTTGGGCATATCACTACCATGTTTGGGCATATCGCTACCATGTTTGGGCATATCGCTACCATGTTTGGGCATATCGCTACCATATTTGGGCACATCACACTTTTCTGTCACATAAAGTTTGATAGTGTACACAGAGCTTTATTAACATAACACTACAATCACTAATATCATCCCAATGATAAACTTTATTATTTATTAATAAACATTAATTTTCTTGTTTATGTTTAAAATGCAATATCAAAGAGAGATATTAACAATGAAAATACAGTTACATGGTCAACTTTACCAAAGTATAAATTTTAAAATAAATACAATTTTAATACTTACTGGTATACGATTGGCATATGGCACACCAAGGGCTACAAGACAAATTGATGCCTACAAAAATAAAATACATTTGGTTTAACAGAGGAGATATAGTAAAAAGATGAGAATGAAAAGATTACAGTAGGAGAAGGAAGGAGAAGAGAACAAGAATGTATATAAAAGGAGAAAATAAAGAAATAAGCAGAAAATGAAAATATATAAGCAGTGAAAGATGTGAATAAGGGGGAAAAGGAGAAAGGAAAAAGTAAGAGAAAAGAATACAAGAGAAGATGGAAAAGAGGAAGATTGAGGAAGAGAAAAAGAAATATCAAAGACAACTAGAACGGCACTTTGAGAGAACAATAGAACAGCAAAGCCAAAAACAAACTGGTGAATTTGAAAAGAAATAGTTTTGAAATTATGTTTTAAAATTACAAATCACAAATTATAACTCTTGCCTCTTGTACAAAAATGAAGTCTTTTGGACAAGTAGACAAAAAAGAAAATGCAATTTCAGTTTACTTGTTACTGTAAAGACTGCTTGCCGGCTTTTGACAATTTGTCTCCTATCTTTTAACACTAGCAGGTCTGAAAATAATACTAAAAAGTGGTCCAGAATTGGGACTCTGGTCCGGATTGCCTCCAAAATTTAATGGAGTGGTCCTTGCAATAACTTTTTGAGTAATCTTGCTAACAAACAGACAAACACATGCAATCGACAACATATACATCCTTGGTGGAGGTAAATGAGAAGCAGGAAAAAGACGAAGAAAAGGATATGTAAGAGTAGACGTTAACAAAATGAATACTTACCAAATACCCAATGTAAACAAGATATAAAACCAGAACAATTCCTATGAAGGTATACAATGCCCAATGTGATGGTAACTCAGGGATGTATGTAAAAACAAAGAACATGTTTATTGCTATGACAACCACTGCTAAAATCCCACAAATTACCTTGTTTACTCTGTAGGCAAAGAAAAATGTTTAATTAACTCTTGTTTATGAATTGACTATCTTGTTTGTTGAAGGTTTGCATGGCGAAATCAATATTTTGATAGATAGTTTGCAGTTTGCGTATGCATTGATTCAGGAGTGAGAATGCAGAGAATCCAGGAAACTGGAGAAAATAAACGAAATTGGGTGGGACTATTGTGAAAGCTAAAAAACAATAGCAATGTTTAAAGTGGGACGGATTCAAACTAGCAATAGGAGAACATTGTATCTTATGAACAATGGTGAATACTTTTGTGTACAATAAGCCAACCTTTGATCCTATGAAATTGTTTTAGAAAGAAGGTTTTGAGAACCAAAAGTAGAATGAACTATCTATTGTACACATTTTTTTTTTTATTTATTTATTTATTACGGTATATATAAAATTACAAAAACAATAGCACATAGCTAATAACGTTTGTATTACAATAAAAAATATTGAAATGAAATCTATAAAAACTACAATAATAAATTCGGAATATACAATTACAAAATTTCACAATTATTCACTAAAATTTAAAATATTAAGAATCTTAAAATATATACACAATTTTGGAAAATACAATTGCACTTTTATTTAAAAAAAAACGAAAAATTTACATTATAATATACTAAAGTAAAACCTATCTGCACTGTTCTTTATTTGATTATTATTATTATTATTATTATCTTTTAGTATAGGTGGCAACATTGCACAATTATTCACTAAAATATTCACAACATTAAAAATCTACAAAAATATATTAAATTTCGGAAAATAAAAGTTTACAGTGTATATTAATATTAAACGTTGTCTGCAGTGCTCTTCATTTGATTATTTTAGGCGGTAATATTGCACAATCATTTATTATATATTTTTTTAATTTCATTTTTCACAGGAGGAATTTAATTTGTTTATAATATAGGGAATCGTTGAATTTTTATATCGGTTAGTTTTTATTTTAGGTAATGTAAATCTATTGGGGTTACGTAATCTAGATATATTAGGTCTTTCAGCAGGCAGCATATTACGATGTCTCTCTGACTTAAGGATACCTTCTCCAAATTTTAATGTTAATTTTTCTCTACGTTCAGCAAGGCTGGTAATTTTGAGTTGAGTAAGGGCCGTATCATAGCTCTCATAGTCCTGGCCAAGTATAATTTTGCATGCTCGCTTTTGCAACCTCTCAATTTCATTGGTCTGTTGTTTTGTAATGCTAGAATGCCAAACAACACATGCATACTCAGTCAGCGGCCGAATATAGAGTTGATAAATACTTAACATGTCACCAATAGGTGCACTATATCCTCTCAATGCATAAAGAAGAAACATTCTTCTACTTGCTCTAGAGATAATACTTTTGATTTGGATATCCCAACCTAAATTGTCTTGTAGCTCAAGACCTAATAATTTCATACTATGTACAGTATCAATTTTTTCACCACTTATAGTAAATTGGGGGTAGTTTATTTGGGATTTCATAAAATTTATATTAATAACATGGCACTTCGAAGGCTTGGGTAGCATGTCATTTTGTTTACACCAACAACTCAAGGAATCTAAATGGGATTGAAGTTCTGATGATGTACTATTATTTTTTATATTAATTATTTCTCCCAGTGTTAGATCATCCACAAATTTCCAACGATTATCAGTGGTGTTACCCGCATCATTCACCATAACAGTAAATATGCTGGGTCCCAGTTTGGTACCCTGGGGGACCCCACACGTTATAGTTCTTAGTCCAGAACAATGTCCCTTAAATTTCACACACTGGGTGCGATTCATCAGAAAACTGCTAATCGTTGGAATTATCGACGGTCTAACACCAGATTCTATCATCTTTGAAATAGCAACATTATGGTTTATCCTATCAAACGCAGTTGTGAAATCAACTGTACATAATGTGGCGTAGGTCCCTGGCACATCAATATTGGATATAACCGTATTCAACATATCTACTAAGTAGTGTGTTGTACTAGTTCCTCTCACGTTACCATACTGTTTACAATCCAATACTGGTTCAAAATCCGTTTTTAACCATCCCGCTAGGAATGATTCAAATACTCTACCCAATATTTTAGTTAGTGAAATAGGTCGTAATTGGCCAACCATTGTCGGTTTTTTAACTTTAGGTACTGGTACAATTGATGCGGTCTTCCACACAGTTGGAAACACCCCTTCGTTTAGACAGGTATTAAAGATTAAAAACAGGGGTTGTGCTATTTCAAAAGAAAACAGCTTAATGAGTTTCACCGGAATATCATCTGGGTGGCCAGATTTATTGGAGTTTAATTTGTTTAAACTCTTCCAAATTTCTCCATGGTATATTTTGGGGGGTGGTTTTGTAGGCAAGTACGAGGGAAGTGTTTCCAATCTGAGTGGTGGAAGCTGGCAACATACTCTTGAGAAATGTTCATTAATTTGTTCAGCCTGTTCTTCAACAGATTCACCATAATTATTTAATTTAACATTGTCTGACTTCTTGTTATATCCTGTGATGTTTTTAATTGTTTTATTCCATTTACCGGGTTGTGCATTTTTTAGTCCTTCTATATTATCCTTATAATGTTTCTCTTTAGCTTTGTTAATTTCATACTTTACTTTGTTTCTTAGGCTTCGCCATAAATTTATATTATTAGATCTATATGCCTTTTGTCGCTCATCAATCAATTTATGTATGCGATAGTTCATCCACGGCTTTTCATTATTTCGTCGTCGAATTACTTTTTGCGGAAAATGTTCTTCGTATTTTTGTTTTAGTATATTTTCAAGGATTTCTGCCATTCTCTCTCCTGATTCTGCCAAATACACCTCCTCCCATGATTCCTGAGTTATCCATTGGCCCATCGATCGAATACAAGATTCTCTGAATGGCCTTGTGATCAAGGCTTTTGAGGTAGGCTTGCGAATTTGATTTAAAGGCTTCCAAATGATAACACAGTGGTCACTCTTGCCCAATGGACTGTGCTTTATGGGTGTTTCGTAAACATTATCAACATCAGTGACAATTTTGTCCAGGCAATTTTGTTTGCGAGTTGGGAAAAGAACGACTTGTTTAAGTAAGAGATGGTTTTCTAACTCATCAGTATCAAATTCATTGAAGTCGCCTAGTATAATAAATGCTGCTTTATTATGTGTTCCTCGAATCTTATCCACTGTTGTCACAATGTGGTCAGAAAGCAGCATTGCATGGTTGCACCTCGGAGGGTAATACACAGCGCATATACATAAGATTGATCCAATACAAGATGGTACTTTAACCTGGATCCACACCACCTCAAGATTTTCGGGTATCACAGCTTCAGTAATGCTTGCAGATTCTATATGATTACGAATGTATACTGCTACACCACCTCCTTTTTTATTTGCCCGATCTTTACGGTATACTTCATATTCACATAATTTAAATTTTCCAGAATCACTAGGTAGATCGTTAGTAAACCAAGTTTCAGTGATAATAGCGATATCTATATTTTCTCTCTTCATTACAATTTCAAATTCATCCATTTTATTAACTAGTGAGTTAGCATTAGTGAGTAGTATTGATGGAAGTCTAGCTCTTTTATTAAAGGCATACTCTTCTCTCACTATTTTAACTAGAACTTTAGGCAACCTATCCTGGACAATATTATCATCGCTTTTATTGTAATTTCTTTGACTTTGCGAAACTATAGTTGCAATACATCTCCGAATATTCCTTCCTCCTCTTCGAGAACGTTTGTGTTTGAGGATTTTATTATCTCTGAGGTATTGGTAAGTAAGCTCAGGAATAAGTTTATAATTTTTCGCCAAGTGAAATGAAAGCATAAACTCACGGCTATACGAAATAGGTCTAGGCCTAGGCTGGCTGATACACATTGTTCAGCTGGCTATTGTCTCACACCCACAGTCCGTGTTGTAGTGTGTCACGCTACAGTTCACACAGTCACTTTTAATCACCTTTAGGCCTAAGAATCAGTTTAGAAAAACAGTTATTTTTGGAGAGGCACTTAGTCAGCAGAAATCAAAATTTAGGTTACTACACATTCAGCATTACAAATAAACACAATTCACGGTATAACAGTAACCAAAACAGTAAAATAAAGGTAAAAAGAAAAAAAAATTTGTCCAGGTTAGCTAGATTACAGGCGTCAGCACTACAGCGCCCTCATTAATAAACATCTTTGTATAGTATTTCATTTTTACTTACATCCCATTTTGAAAATCTTGCATTAGGCTACCCATGCTTGTGAAAGTTAACACAGGAATTAAAGCAAACGGAAGCTATCAAAATAAGAAAATTAAAAGTAACAGTTATTAATTGAATTGAATTGAATTGAACTAAGAGTAGTGTTGTGAACGGCGCCCGCTGGGTAAACAGACCACCCCTCCGACCGAACGAGGGCGTCTCCCCGCTAGCTTGATTTGCATACAGGGGGTATGCAAATGTTAACGTGGGACCTCGACGCCCCCCGAACCGGTCTGTTTGAAGCAGGGAACCAAGCAAACAAGACGGAAGATACCGATTATATATATTGACTTGGACTTGCTCATTTACATTGTGTGTGATTTAGGACAAGCGGGACTGTTAAGGTAATTAATTATCAGGCCATTCCAGCACCAACCTAAAATCACAACATTGGCGCTGCGAGCAAAAGCTCGGAATATAGTTTTTTTTGGAGAGGTGGGAACCTTGATTGCTTGGCATTCTTAACGTGATCGGGTCGATCGCGAGGTATTTCGTCCTCCGAAACCTATTAACTTATTGTGCTTACAGTGCATTTGTTAGTTTATTGAAGTTGGTATATTTATTGAAGGTATAACATACCGGTAAAGTTAATCAGGCAGTATTGTGGCATTTGGATACTTGCTGTTTAGCGTATCGACGGGGTAGTCGATACGGACCGGGAGTTGTATTTATTTTTTTTTCTATAGTTGAAGTATTAGTGGACAGTTTGGTAGGCCGTATCACCTGGTGGGATACTAGGCGTGGCCGTTGAACTGAGTGGCACCACTAATTTTTATCTTGATTGTTTTTATTGATAATATCTTTTTCGTCCGTCAGTCAGGTTTTTTATCTTGAGAAATTATACTGACTGTACGTAATATATTGTGTTAACCTCATAGTGGCATTATCGCTCTCCTTTCTTTGCATCGGGGGAAGGTTTAGTGGTAAGTGTTGTTAACCGTATTGACGGTTTTTTTTTTAATAATCTAGTTGCTTTTCATTGCAGGTTTGCTGGTAAAATATTTTATTATATTTGCATCTCCCACAGCCATTTTGCAATATTGTGTGTGCGTTTTTGCATTGACGATATTTTAATTTGTACTCTTTGCTTAATAACATCTGTCATACACTGTAACTAGGTTCTAGTTAACTTTTGCCCAGTGCAAGACCTTTATGGAGTCCCTAATGTAGGGAAGAAACGGGCAACTAGAATAGTTAAATGGCGGGCTACCCATGGCAACATTACGTCCTCTAATATTCACCAGATACACGGAGTAGCCGGTACTGCCAGGTTAGTTGACTACCTGGATTTTCAACCGAATCCGAGTTTAGGTGGAGGCGTAGGCCAAATGATTGATAATGTGTCACCTTTAGTGGAAAAACAGAATAGAGCGGCCAGAAGGGGGTCGCAGGTCTCACAACCTGTAGATATGGAAGGGGTCTACCTGGTGCAAAATTATGGGGACCATAGTGGTCAATACCACATCCTCTCATCGCCTCAGGCTACTCCTTTATTAGAGGTACCAGGTACGTATTATACTGCAGGACCTGCTAGTGATCCTCGGCATCTCGAAGGTGGGCTTAGGGCTTATATGCCGTCCACCTCCGCTGGGCGTTCTGACCAGGATAGAAGTAAGAGTAGGTCAACACAACGTAGGAGCTACATCAGAAAGCCATCTCCAATAACCTTAGACTCGTGTTTTAGCTCTAGGGAGGACGAGGAGGAAAGACTACCCAGGAGACTATCTAAAAACGCTAGGTCTAAAACTAGGGCTCGCCAGCGATCTCCATCGACCAGCGATAGTGACCTTAGTAGGGATGGTACTGATACTGACAGTAGCAGGAGTAGAGAGTCGGATAGACATAGTGCAGGGGCTAGGACAGCAGTGGAGTGAGTGTCTTAGGACCACCCCGAGATAAGGAAGATGTTGGAAGCTGGTGTTATTCAACCGTCCATGTCCGAGTGGGCATCACCGCCTGTGTTGGTCCAGAAGCGCGATGGTTCTGTGCGTTTTTGCATTGACTATAGGGCTCTTAACAACATCACTACTAAAGATGCGTATCCATTACCTCTGATTCGTGATTGCCTGGACACACTGTCGGGGAATATCTGGTTTTCTAAACTGGACGCGATTTGGGAGTACTGGCAGATTAAGATGAAGGATGAAGACCGTAAGAAGACAGCGTTTATCACCAAGCATGGCCTGTATGAATTCGTGAAAATGCCATTTGGTCTTACCAATTGTCCTGCAACCTTCTCCCGTGCCATGTGTTTGGTGCTGCGGGGATTGGCATGGGATACTGTATTGGCATTTCTCGATGATATTGTCGTGCTAGGTAAAAAAGAGGAAGTTTCACTGGGGGGAGGAACAACAACAGGCGTTCACCGGCTTGAAAGCTGCTCTCGTTCTCGCCTTGCCGAACGGGACTGATAAATTTATTCTGGATGTCGACGCTTCAGATCAAGCGCTAGGAGGCGAGCTGCAGGAAGGTAAGGAGAAGGTAATTGCATATGCAAGTGCCCGTCTAACTCATGAACAACGGAACTATTGCACTACACGCAAGGAGTTGCTGGCAATTGTGTTCATGACAAGGCATTCAAGGCATTTTAGGCACTACCTTCTAGGCAGACCTTTTAGAGTGCGGACTGATCACAACAGCCTGATCTGGCTCCTCAACTTCAAGCAACCACAGGGGCAACTCGCTCGGTGGATCGAGGAGCTGAGCCAGTACCACCTGCTGATTGAACACCACCGAGGACAACACCATGGCAAAGCCGATGCTCTTTCTCGCCGACCAGAAACGCATGACAGTAGCCACGAACGGCCTGCGCTTGAAGGGCTTCCCTGTTGGGGCTGTTCGTACTGTCAACGGGCAGATGCCAGATGGTCAGCGTTCCAGGATGAAGTGGACGACGTTTTGCCCATCGCCCACGTACACCAGGTAGCCGTGGACCACCCGGGGGGTACTCTGCCAGGGGACGATGTTCCTTGGGACCCCGGTGGACCGGTAAGTATAGAGGTATCACGGACTGCTACTAACGGTACGATTCAGTTTTCTTTCCTACAGGACGACGACGGTGGACGAGTGGCTGCAGTACAGCTACGGCCGAAGGGACCCGAGTGTTGGAGTTACTCACTGGATGAGCTACGGCAACACCAAACGAGTGATCCTGACTTGGCACCTGTTCTGGACTGGTTGCAGAATGGGGAACCCTCCGAGAATCAGCTGTTTATCTCCAGCGCTGCCACCAAACACTACTGGCTGAACAGGCAACGCCTGCACCTCACGGAAGCGGGTATACTGTTCATCCATCAAGCGGAGGGTACGGTTACCGGACGACTACTTTTGTTGCCCAGGGAGCTACACGCCGTAGCTCTCAGGTTACATCATGATTTGCCATCGGCGGGTCATCAAGGGGTCGCCCGGACCAAGTTTCGACTGAAGGAGAAGTTTTTCTGGTACGGTATGGGCGGGGATATACGGAGGTATGTACAGACTTGCAATATTTGTAATAGAAGGTCGCCAAGGTCGACACCAGTTGACCGAATTCCAGGCCGGTGTTCCTATGGAACGCATACATATCAATTTCCTTGGCCCGTTACCAAAAACTGAACAGGGAAACATCTACATTCTGATGATGGTCGACCAATTCACCAAATGGGTTAAAATCAGCCCGCTCCCGTCTCAAGTTGCAGAGGTAACCGCTAGAGCCCTAGTAAGGGACTTTTTCTCTAGGTTCGGTGTACCTTTTCAGTTACACTCAGACCAGGGGAGGAATTTGAATCTGGAAAGTGAATTGTTTGCATCTTTATGTAAAGTTTTGCAGATTCACAAGACCCGAACGACAAGCTACCGACCGGCGGCTAATGGTCAAGTAGAGCGATTTAATCGCACACTAATGGATGCTGTACGATGTTTCGTTGGGAAGAGGCAGCGAGACTGGGATGTCTATCTGCCGCAGATTGCTGGTGCACTACGCGCCACGGTGAACTGCTCGACTGGTTGTACTCCAAACATGCTGATGCTGGGCCGAGAGGTCAACTTACCAGCTGATCTTATGTTTGGAGAATGTAGATCCACGGAGGAGCAGGAGGTAGCCACCTATGTTGCAGATTTGGTGAAAGCGATCTGTGATGCCCATGGCGTTGTTAGGGAAACGCTAAAGCAAACTCAGAAGAGAATGAAACGGGACTATGATCTTCGAGTACTGGAACGTCCATACCAATGTGGGGACAAAGTCTACGTCCTTGACAACGCTACCCATAGGGGAAAGTGTAAGAAATTGTGTCCCCCCTGGAAGGGGCCTAGTATTATTACTAATGTAATGGTGTCAGAATATGCTACATAATTTTTCGCCGATCTTTTATCCTTATTTATTTGGTGGTGATACATGGCATTAAATCCTTCACCCTGGTATTCAATAATCTCCGCTACATTGTATCGTTATACTTGTTATTATACCATATTTAATTATATTTCATATTGTACTCTAATTGTTATCATTATCCCTTTTATCATATATTATATAATTGCCTGGTTTATCTTAACTTCTATAATTTAAATTTTTTTTATTTTTTTATTTTATGTACTTTCACTATTATATATTCTTATTTTAGTCTACTCTGTAGCAATGTTAGTATACTTATAGGCATACGGGAGTCCCGACTTAAAGTTCAGTGAACTTACTGTGACTTCCATCCACCCACATTTAATATATGTTATGTAAATGTAAATGATATATATATATATATATATATGAGTGGAAAAAATAAATAAACGAAACGAAATGAATGTTATTAGTTCTTGTATATTTCAGGTGCAGCTGAGGAACAAGACGGTGGTTTTAAATCATGACAAGCTGAAGCCCTGTCGGGATCGACAACTTCCTAAATGGCTGGCTGATTTTAATTTACCTTCTCTTTCTTCACCTACAGATCCGGATGCGGGACCGTTGTATTGTCTATGTCGCCAGCCCTGGGCCGGCTCATTTATGATACAATGTGACTATTGCGAGGTGTGGTACCACGGTGCATGTGTGAATATTGCACCATCTGAGGCCTTGGACATCGACTTATATCGATGTGCGGACTGCAAGTCCTCGGTTAACAATTAAGTGCTCACGTTTATCTTCTCTTCCCTCTCAGGTATGGACCAGTTACCGTTCGCTGACGGAAGTGAGACGGATGTTTCCGAAATGGAGGAAGATGTGCTCCTGGCTAGCCCGGGTGCGCGGGAGGAATTGATCCCGAAAGAAGAAGGGGTGGCTGGGGATACGGGAGGGGCTTGCCCGGTGGCGAGCACCCCAGCCAAGCAGAAACCAACATGCCATCTGGGATGTGGTCGAGTGGCCAACATGCGGGTCCACGTCACGAAGATGCATGCTCCGGGGTGTTTTCGACCACTGGAACGAAGTTCTTGGCGGAGGGCACGAGTGCAGTGGCGGGCACTCACCAGCTTGGCGACGGAGGGCCTTGGTAAAGGCAAGACACCGGAGGACTTGAGGTGTCTCCTGAACGTCCAGCACCTAATGGGGGATCGCACTGACGTCCTACCTCCGGATAGGAAAACTCGTCGGGCCATCCTTATGCTGACACGGGTAATTGGAGGAAGGAGGCCCCCGCCTCTCACGATAGCTCCGGTTATCAGTCACCCATCGGCTCTCATACACTGGCGCTGTGTGATTGCTCTTATCGCTTCTTTTGGTGAAGAGCTGTTGAAGGAGTGTGGTCGTCGGGCTGAGGAGGAGGAACCGGCGGTGGACCAGACCGCCAAAAACCTGACGAAGAGGAAAGCCACAGGTAGAGAGCATGGAGAGCGACCGACCAAGCGCGATGCCCCGGCACCGAAGGATGGTAGATCAGTGGCGGCACCACCGATTGTGCAGGGTACATCGGCCTCGCTTGGTTCCATCTGGACTGGTTGCAGAGGGACCTGCAACTTTCCCGACGAGCGGACCTCTGGGACGTGGAGCGAGCGGTGCGGGTGGGAAGTGGAACACAGCCTGTGGAAGTGGTAGGCGGGTTTGCCCTGTTTGGCGATCCAACCACTTACCCCACCGAGCGGGAGATTGGCGGATTGACGAGGAACGGCTGTGCGGCGAGTTTGGGAGTGGCTCCTGGCTACTCGCCGACAACGGTTCAATTCGATAGGCTTCTGGCCCTAGCCCGAACTCGAGATGTTCGAGTAATCGGGAGAGTGGGGTTGGACCATTCGGCCCCGCCTACGGATTGGCCGAGACAAGATCAGCTGCTAAAGAGGGTGTTGGGTCGTTGCTTGGACGGCCGCCGCCACCACCGCATCCTGTGTCTTGAAATTTCTGGAGTTCAAGGCGATGTCACTGGGGAGGAGTGCTACTATCGTGTCTTGGACATCCTACGTCTAAGTTGCGTGTTGAAGGAACAGCGGCTGCTTCTGGCAGACTACGCTTCCACGAAAGCCGTAGCAACCGGCATTTCCCCAGGACATACTTTAGCGTGACCATCCGAGTGACGGGCTTTACGGCCGATCAACGCAGGGGCCTGTGTTTCATCGCCACAAATGAAGATCGGCGATGGGGTCCAACGGACCGGACAGTCGGAGCACCTCATCTGTTGGGGGCGACTGCCGTCGCCGTGGGACAGGTGCTCGACCGGAGCCCCATGCAGGGCATTGATCTGACATGGAAGAACGGTCGAGATCTCCTTTGAGCCCCTGGCTCACCCACAACCAGAAGTTTTCAGTTTTTCCAGAAATTTTCCGTTTCAAAAGAAAATTTTGTTTTACAATTATTTTTATTTATATCTTTCAGGTATCCAGGGAAGCAGAGGACGGTGCTACAGTCATGTCCCACGGCCAGTGACTACCTGAAGAGATCGTTGGGAGCGGTCTACATAGCTACGGGTATCGGGTATTTCTCAACGTACGCAAATCACCCAGTTCACCTCCAAGGTGGATCCAGGACGGGGTGCCCGCTTTTCAAACACGGGAGGAGTGTTGTGAAACTTAGCGCCCGCTGGGTAAACAGACCACCCCTCCGACCGGACGAGGGCGTCTCCCCGATAGCTTGATTTGCATACAGGGGGTATGCAAATGGTAACGTGGGACCTCGACGCCGCCCGAACCGGTGTATTCGAAGCAGGGAACCAAGCAAACAAGACGGAAGATACCGATTATATATATTGACTTGGACTTGCTCATTTACATTGTGTGTGATTTAGGACAAGCGGGACTGTTAAGGTAAGCCTAGTAGCTTTAATTATCAGGCCATTCCAGCACCAACCTAAAATCACAACAGTAGATTAATTTGCAAAAACATCCATCTCTCAAGGAGGTCTCCAGACTCAAATGGAAGAACAAGCTTGCTAAAGCCTGGTAATACCATTAAAGATGAACTGTTAGGAAGTAAGCACAACACAAGCAAGTTGACCAATGAAAGGCAACAGTTCGTATAATCCATTGCTTGTGATTGGTCAATACTTGTGTTTATACATCTTTGCGTTTTGTTTTATTTTATTGGGAACCAAGCTTTTTATTTATTTATTTATCACCATATTTACTGAGGGTAGCCTATCCAGTTCCTAATAGAACTGATCATTCAGGGCCCTCGATATAACATACATACAGTACAACACATAAAATATGTGGAGGTCATAAAATATGAAGAGGTTGAGTACCTTGCAAGCATTAACAGCTCCATTAAGCGGTCCTCAATAAGGAGATTATAATCAATGAAGAGGAGTTCAAACTCTCCAGAAATGGTGTAGACGCCACAAACGGGTGCCAAGTGGGGGGAGACTTTCTGAAGAGGGGTCCAAGGCTCAAAATATGATCCCTGCTAGT
The DNA here is from genome assembly GCF_964355755.1 of Antedon mediterranea. NCBI lineage: Eukaryota > Metazoa > Echinodermata > Crinoidea > Comatulida > Antedonidae > Antedon > Antedon mediterranea. The sequence goes on along the minus strand of NC_092670.1, from coordinate 32,531,186 downwards.
AAGTTGTGGCATCTTAAAGAAAAGTGCAGAAACTGGGTACAGAAAGACAGGTTCCTAAATGTATAAAATAAAATATTCAACAAACATACCTGCAAGCTCATTACAACATTAAGAATATCGTTCATGCCTGTAAGATTATCAATGCCACTAAACACTGCAATGATTAAGGTAGGACAGATGGCTATAGAACGTGTTAGTAAAATACGCCGCCAACGAGACCATTTCAAATTTAAGAAACCCTACAAAAAAAAACGAATTTAAAACGAGTTAATAGTATAATAGATACTGCTAGGGGATAAAAGATAATATGACAATAATGCTATTGTTGCTTATTATTTAAACAAAGAAATCTGTAGCACTTTTTCAAATTATTTATTTTTTATCAAAATTTTAATAAAATCTATATTATTATATATCTAAAATTATATAGAAAAGGTGGATAAAGCTTGGTGTCTGCAAAATGGTTTAATGCTTGGGTGAGAAATAAATGAATAAACAAACTTTGCGGGTGTTGAGAAAAATTATGCTTTTAATTCTGTTTTAGATATTTTTTTGTCTGCATTTAAAATTAAATTTAAACTCAATAATCCCTCTATCAGGGTTGAGGGTTGATTCAGTCCTCAAATGCTACCATGTGAGTTTCTTACTTCCATAGCAAATTGTCCGGCATATGTTCCAGTCATCGTTGAACTCTGACCAGAAGCCAATATTCCAATTGCCCAAATATAGAGGGCAGCAGCTCCAAATTCACATCCAAGAAAAACACCCTAATAAGGAAATAATTATTTCAATGATATACAGTAATATAATCAACCCATCAATTTTTTATTTGGGATTTTTTGTGTAGTTTATTTCTTACATCAAAACTTTAAAATAACTGTATGATGAAATTATGTAATTTTTTAAACAATACATTGTCATGCTTTAAAGGAAATGATTATACAAAAATATACATAACATTTATGAAACAAATAACGTAATAAGAGTACATATGATTAATTGTGTGTGTCGATTGTTTAAATGTATTTTTTTTAATCATTCATGGGAGTATGCCCACCTTTATCCTTGTTCTCATTTTTTCCACAGTTTTACATTTATCTTTGATATTTACAATTTGTACATTAAAAGATTTAAAAAAATCTGTGTACATACTTTAAAATACAAAAAAAATTTATTATTTATACAATATATTTCAAAATAAGTATATTCCAATTTGTATCGATAATATTGTTAGAAAGTTAAAGTCCCATTCCCTACAATTTTTAGATCTAATTTAAGGTCACAAACTACATTTAATGTAAAAATAAATACTATATGGTCCTATTGAGATAACTTTTTCGGTTGTTAAATGGTTAAAAATGTGAAAAATAAGGCGATTCTAATCATTTTAGCGGCCCGCTATAAATCCCAACATGCATTATGCGCGGATTGATATTTTTGTTTTTCTTCTGTAATCCACCCACTTTTCGATCGATAGTGAGGCTCCTAAATTTTCAGCAAAAATACTGGATTTCCTCCAATTTGTATCAACGGAGTCTGGCAAAAACAGAAAGGATAATGAATGCAGCAACTATACAACTATGTTTGATTACCGATGTTTACCAGGCCTACAAAACTAAGCCTACCCAGGCTAAAAACGGCCAACGACACTCACCGCAAGCTACTTAGGTAGCGCATTGTTTCTTTCTTTTTATAATAATTTACCATAAAACCTTCATACATAAGACAAGGAATAATGTTTTTAAAGTAATATATATGTATTATTTTTACAAAACATCACAAATTGTAGGGAATAGGTCTTTAAGATCTTACCCCCTTGTAAATGTCTATATCTGGAATATCTGATCCATTTGCTGGGAATACATCTGCTTGCGCAATGTTATTTTCAATGCACTTCTCATGCTGTAAATCAAAGAATAGAATTTTGTCAGTATCTAGTATTTGTACAGGCCTATTGGTCAGATAGTACTAAAATCATTATCATTATGATTATAGAAAAGATAATAATAATAATAATTAAGACAAATTATGCTGTTATTTGTAATGTCAACAGTAAGTCAATGACCATTATCTCTTCAGAAGATGATTATATAAAAAGAAAAACAAAGATGAAATGGGGAAAATTAATTAGTTATCCGCATTGAGCGGATAACTCCTTGTAACTGTCCTGTTTCATCATCTTTTTTTTTTTTTTTTTTTTCTGTATTCTTCTTTCTTTCTGTCATTTTTGTGTCTCGCGTAACTCAAAAACGTGTAAACATAACATTTCATAACTTTGTCAACATGTGGGCATTTACGTGAAATTGTGCACCTCCTATTTTTGAATGACGTCAGAGTTGCGCAACATGACTTACGCGCGTTTTTCCGAATTTCGCGTATTTAACATAGATCGAAAACCATATAACAATTTAATATGAAACTTGACAAAAGTTTAAGTTATATCTTGCGCTAACTGACTATGAGGAAAAAATGGCTTGTTTCACACGAAGTTACGCGCGCACGCGCGTTTAAAATTTCAAAATGCGAAAAATCAATTTCTAATCAACTTTCTACGCGTTTCATGTAATTTTAAGAATGTAAAAAATTCCCACGCGCGCGCCTTTTTTTACGCGCATGGTGCGAACGTAGCGTTGAAAACACTTTTTTTTTTGTGATTTATGTTTTTTCAGCCTTTTCTAGTAATTTTACCAACTTTTAAACAATTTCGATTTAAAATTACGTCATACGGGCACGTTGAATTGAATAATTTACGTGCGTTTTTTTATGAAAAAGTTAAAAAATATGTCAAAATTCGTCAAAATTATGCCTTTTTTTAAACAGTCAAAAGATTCTAAACAACGAGGTGAAATTTTTTTAAATTACAAATTCTGGATGTTGATGAGTTGTAGATATCGGATCATGAATCAATATGGCTAACCGGACATTGTGACGTCATCGTATGGCCACACGAATGAAAAATATAGGATTTTTGTCTCTTTCGTTATTGCTCATCATATTCAATGGAGCGCATCACGCCTATCTGTATTCCTTTTTCTCCGAGATTTTAATATTGTCTAGGTCAATCAACTATCTTTCGCATGAGTTAAAAATATTTTAATTTTTATGACGTCATCATGCCTAAAAATTATAATTAACAGGGTTATTAATTTCATCTTTACAGTAAATTTTAATCTGTTATAGCTCGTAAGAATAAAAAGTGATAATTATGATTAAAACGTTTTCTGGAAGCTATTGGACTGTAGATACGAATTAATGTGAACATTTTGCCAATCGGATGTTGTGAAGTAAAATGTATTTTCATATTTTGCGTCATGGTTCATCATATTTAAACGAGCACGCATTCATATTCTACGTATTCAAATTTCTTCTACACGTTAATATGTTGTTGGTGAGATAATGTCCTTCCAAAATTGCTATCTTAGTGTTTAATTTTAATACCGTCGCCATGTTAAAAATTGAAATAAACGGTGGGTCCCGTAATTTCACCTATTCTACACTGTATGTAATATGTATACAGATTTATACTGTTTGCATGTATATACTATATGACACAAAATTGACAGAATTCAGCACTAACAGCATATCATATTCTTCAGTTCTTGTCATAATGCCATAATCTTTATCTGTGTGCAATATTCCAACGTATGACGTGCACGTGGCGCTTGTCGTGGTGCGGATAACTAACTCGTCAATGTGACGAGTTTCATGTCTAGTTATAACTGTTTTTTTTACCAAATAAATTTTTTCCAAGTTGAAACAATTTTAACGGGGATTTAAAAACGATTCTATGTAGATTAAGATCAAATATTTCACAAGGTAATTCAATTTGGCATTACAAATTTGTTGCATATTTAATATAACATATTTAGAGTTTTAAAGTACATTAAACTTTTTAATTTTATAGTTTGAATTTTTTTACATCTTGAACTTAAATACATTGTTTATAAATGTATTTTTATTTACGATTATTTATATAAATTTAATTATTTTTACTTTGATACAGATTTAAATAGAGGGCTCCTAATGCTATAACAATGTTATAGTTCTATAATAATTACACATACAATTTCTGCACTTGTTTTATTGTTATCACTGTGGAGACCTTCGGCGAAGACCGATACCACGAAAAGGTTGATCAGGAAGGAAACAAATAGCGCAATCGAAGCTTCAATCAGATAGTATTTATTAGCCTCTTTTACAGCTTCTTTCTTCCCTCTGTCGATTTCTCTAGACTGAAAAATAAAAAGTTGTTGATATTTAAATGGAGACATAAACAGAAATGTAAATAAGATCTTTTGCAGTTTTAAGATATTCCAAAATGTCTTAACTATTTAAAAAAAATGTGTAGTGTGTAGTCACATAATTTTGGTTTAGTTATTAACTCTACTTTTATTTCTTTTCCGAGGTTGTGGAATACCCTCCCAATTGAAGTGACTGATTTATGCGATTTTGGTTCCTCTAAGTTTTCCCTGCTCTTCTGGAAAATAAATGAATTTAATTGAATTGAATTAACAATGTTAAGTTCCAGTAATTCATCATTATGTTTATTTTTGAAAGTTGCAGAAAGTTCTTTAAAATATGACTTGAATTTCTATCCCAAAGTGTACCTTTTTATCTATTATATTTTATTGGTAACTTGCATTGAGGAAGAGAGTGAATTTTCTTTCTAGCTGTTTTACTAGCAGTTGTGGACTCTCCAGAAGGTGCAAAATTGGGCAGCTCGCTTGGTGATGTGTGCCAAGAAGTATGATCACGTCACACCATTGTTCAAAGAGTTAAATTGGCTACCAATGGAGTCACGTGTTAAATTTAAGATCCTGCTGCTGGTGTTCCGATGCCTAAATAGTTGCGCTCCAAAATATCTCTCAGAATTGTTGACAGTCAAGAAGGGAAAGCGAGAACTAAGATCTAGTCATCAAGTGCTACTGGACATTCCAAGGAGCAAACATAGTTTGGGAGATCGGACTTTCAGTGTTGCTGGACCTAGGCTCTGGACCCACCTACCCTTGAACATTAAACACACATCATTATTGAGTCACTTTACTTTCACCTTTTCTAATTTATTTTTATTTTTTTGTCTACAGCGCCATGAGCAATGAATGTTGGAATAGCGCTATATAAATTGAACGATTGATTGATTGATTGGTTACTTTATCATCTTGATTTAGTTTTTTGCTTATTTTATTTCTATCTCCATTGAGATCCAGTCCTGATACCCATTAAGCTGCCTTTTGATTTTTATTATGTATATTATATAATCTTATTTATTTATATCATTCTTTATTTCTTTCACAACTAAGCGATATAAATACAAAAAGATAACAACAAATTTGTTTTCTGTCCATTGCCACCGCTATTTACATAATTATATCAATGGCAATAAAACAATAACATTGTGGGAATCTCTGTTTTTTTTAATGAAATTTCTAAACCAGTATTTGCTGCCAGATTGATGAGATAAACATTCCCACCCAGCAGGAAAAAGTACCTAAACAACAAAACATCATTTTATATCTTGTTTTACTTAATACATTCAATCAATCCTTTTCTATCGAAATATTTTAGGAAATAATATACAAAGTCAAACATGATATAAACAAATTAAGCTTTGTGGTTATTTTTTTAATACTTCATTCTTGCCTTTAAGTATGAATATGTTTACTTTGTTGTGGTTGTTTTAATTGGTCACGTTCTTGTCCAACTTAATTTTGGACCTTCTTAGAAAAACTACTATATGAAATAGATTAACAGCATATTATTTCTATTTACATACTGTAATGAAACATAAATAGTTACTGTACTGTAAAGAATAACTTATTTTTCATGTATATACATTAGTACAGTACTCTATATATTTGCATAAGCAGTCCAATGCCACACAATACATTTACAGTGTCATGTCTAGTGACGATAAAAGGCTTGCAGTATCCAGAATCTTTTCCACAACCCTTTTACTAGTGTTTCTTTAAACTAACATTAGCCAAATGTTGTGTTTTTACACATTCTGAAAATCATATCATATGACTATGCAATAAAATAAAATTGAAGGTTATTTTTACCATATTATTCCCAATATTTGGGATCATATTTTACCTCTCTTTTCTAGTGTTTTCTATAACTTATGATAATTAATGGAAGCATCCAGGTCCATACAAAAAATGTATAGATTGTTTAAAGAACTTTTAGATATTCTCAATACAAGATACAGAAATTCCAAACCCTGACTTTCTTTAATACTGTATTTTAAAAGTTCTTTTCTTGGCTCTTACTAAAATTTCCTTCCAAAAAGGGAAGAAATAATCTGAAAAAAGATGTCATTTCTATTTTTAAACTCAGTTTATTCCTTATTTTATTTACAGTCATAAACGGAAAACAATTTTTTTTTCTAAAAACGTGTACATGGGGAAATTTTGAATTGCAACAGAATCGCTGACTCTTCAGAAGGTCACTGGGTAGGGCAAACATACAGACTATTCTCTGTTGATATTAATGGTGACTTCATTGCACAACCAACCACAGACTCACTAAATGAGAAACTGGTTTTATTTTTAGTAAATATTAGGCTACAATGACATGATATGAATAAAAGTAAAACCGGTTTCAAAAACCAGTGGGATATGATGTTTAGAATTCTTTAGTAAATTGAGTTAAAGATGTACAGTATTGTCCCCCACAAAACGGCAACATCCCACCCAAAAAAGATGAACAAAAGCAAACTGAATAGCCCAATTTTTTTATAAAGTTATTCACTTCTGCAAACAATTTTACTTAAAAGACAAAGTAAAAGGGTAAAATTTAATTTTTTTTATTATTATTATTTAACATTTATTTTTATTTATTCAGGTTTATATAGTAAAAAACATGCAGCCTGCGAAGGCTGAAATTGTTGATTTACAAAAAAATAATAAGTTAGTCAAACTTAGGGTTTGCTCAACTTTGCAATATTAGTGGTTCAATTAATTGATTGTGATAGTCACTGTGATCTTTTGTTACTCTTAATTATACATTTTAGATCACACTATATTCACTAAATCTAAATTACATCATATGAATGTGAAATATAGTTTTTATGTTTATATTATCCAGAATTATTCAGGATATTTTTAAGATAGTTGGGAAACATGGGTAAACACTTTTTTGGCAGAAAGGTAATTTTTCATTGCAAAACCAGACATTATTAATTGTTATTGATATAACTTATAAAGTTGGGTTTTTTTTGTCAAATATAGGAAGTTATTGAACAGGAAGATGGCACGGGAATATCCAATAATAACAACTAAATTGTTATGATGCATTAATAAGGAAATGATCCGTAATATTGTTCCACCATTCCACCATGATCCTACACAATCACTACAACCACAATGATCTCAACCTAATCTTGTTGCATGACATACAAATTGATACAATGTTTGAACCACAGCTATTCTTGAAATTAGGCACTTATTTAATGAAAGTAATTTACGCAACTTGCTTGTTTGTACATTTAATAATACAAATAATATACCATTTGCTAGGTATAATACAAAAAGTTGAATCACAATGCAAAAAAAAAATGTACTACAGATGGTTTTAGTAGCAATAAAACAATTTTAATATGAACTAAAATAAATTATTATTACTTGATTGAGTATTAAGAACTATATTATAAGAACATTACTGAAATTAGCCATTTACAAAAAAAAAAAATAATGGACGATTACTTGAAAAACTGTGGATTTACCATGCAAACAAAACAACAAAAAAACATAAAAAAAAAATACATAATATGATTATAATTTTTCCAAGTATTTTTAGATATTTATTACCTTGACAAGTGCTGAGTGTAGATACAAATTATGAGGCATAATGATAGCCCCAATGATGCCTACAGCTTGTAATACGGCTTGTTTATTTCCTTTACAGGCACTGCATGCTGGGATAAATAGGCCACGTAATAGCTCTACTTGATCTGGTTTAACAACTATATACTACAACAAAATATGAATTTATTATTAAAATACAATATTTTTATGAAGTGATTGATGGCTTTATAGAGTATCACAATGTGACATCACAACGATAGAGGGCGCTGCATGGTTGCTAGCCAACCAAAAAATGCGTTTAGTGCTACTATGTTGATAAACAGTAGATCTGCATTTCTATCAAATTATGTATCTTGGCTTGATTTTTTTAAACTGAAACTGTAGTTGAAGAATAAATAGATTATTAAAAACAAATATTTTACTTTTAGTCTAGGAAAAAAATGTGAAAAAAATGAGTTGGGGGAAGTGGAATGTTAGAGGCTGTCAACATAGCCAGATATCCTAATTAAATCCTTCTGATCACTCTAAGCCCTGTTGACACTTAATTTTTTGCCTCGTCTTGAAATGGCGGCCATTTTAATACGAGGCAAAAACTGAAGTGTCAACAAGGCCTAATGGATTCCGTGTCTGAAGTACATGTGTTTAGACACCAAGATTGTGTATCTACCTTATTTAGATCTGATTTTATCCACATTTTATACAAAAATGGCCATTTCAAGACGAGGCAAAACATTAAGTGTCAACAGGGCTTAGAGTGATCAGAAGGGTTTAATTAGGATATCTGGCTATGTTGACAGCCTCTAACATTCCACTCCCCCTAACTTGATTTCTAAGCATCTTTTCAGATTTTTGTCCTAGACTATTTAGTGATCTTTTTAAATTTTAGTTTGTTTTTATTGAAAATTATTAAGTTTTAAAATGACTACTTCAATAAGCTTATTCCAAACCATTGGTGATCTTGGAGTCACTCAGGCAGGCTGAACGCATTTTTGGTTGCGCCAGCAACTACGCAGCGCCATCTACCGTCGTGACGTTAGCACCGTGATTATCGCCAGAAAAGCAGGGATAAACATGGTACTGTGGCAAAACATAGTACCGTGTACTTATTTGTATAATATTGTATAAATTAAAACCTTGTAAATTGCCTATAAGAAAGCTATGCTTTCAATTTTGCAATAATTTAATAAAACAATACTTTAGAAAACATTGTATTGAATGCAACCAGTGGCGTAATGTCTATGCGTGCTGACTGGCTAAATCCATGGGCCTAGAGGTTACAGGTGCCTCTCAGCAGGCCCCAAAGGAGGCATTATATAATATGTTTAAAAAAAAAGGCTAAAAACACAGAGGCCTCCAGCGTTGGAGGGCTACTTTAGGGTTCTAAACCAGGGGCCTTAGGATTCTAAACCAGGGGCCTTAGGGTTCTAAACCAGGGGCCTTAGGCCTCTGCGTTAAGCCACTGAATGCAACCAAACCAATATTACCTACCTCATAAGTGAATGTAACTGCCATAGTAAGAATCAGCATCGCAAAGAATGCCTCAAGTTTACGCAAACCTAAAACAAATTTGTTTTCATTTTATATCTCAAGCAAAATACCTGTAATACTAGCTTTTGTTTCTTTAGGCTTAAAGATTTTTAACCGGTTCCTGATCTCTTAAGTAACAATATGCAAATGCAATGATTATATGAATATAATTCCTATCCGCCCATATTCTATTCGACCTCTGGAATCTTGGAGTATGGAACCAGTAGATAGTTTCCATATTTTCGTAAAAAAACGTAATGCGTAACACATTGTTTTCATCATTGATTTATCACAGACTATATAGTTTAAACTAATAATTAGTCCCTTACTGAATTAAATTTGCCAAGAAAGCCTGCATTTTGTTTATACTCACCATATTTATCTAAAAACAGAAATACAAAAGTGTCGGTGATAGTAATTAAAACGCCTGCATATAATGGAATTCTGTAAAAAAACAATCAGTTTCTTTTAATGTAAAGGTTTATAAAGGTTTGCAAAAATGTTAAGTTTATGGAGAATAAGTAATCCGCATATGATTACACAATTTAACAACTAAATATTAACATTAGTGTTGTCGAATCAAGTGGCCAAAAGGTTAAGACAGATGTTATATTAACAAGTGGAGTTGTGGCTTGGTGGTTATGATGCTTGGCTACCACTCTAAGGGTCCTGGGTTCAAGGGTCCCGTCACATGTCAGGATTTTTTCTAAGGACAAAATTACAACTCCACTCCCAAAGACTTGTAATAAGACTTTGTTTATGTAGATCATCTTGTGTATGTTTGTCTTGTGAACCACGTCACTAATATTCCTAAGATAGTTAGGAAATCTAGATACAGTTTGATTAATTTGTTTCACAATGTGAAAGTTATGATTAACTACTATTCTTTGTTATCATTTATTTTTATTGAGATATCTACTTCTGTCTGTGCAAACTTTCTAGATCCAATCGTAACAAAAAGATATTGATAACCAAGCCATAAATTATACGATGACTATTAAATTCTACAAAGAATTACCATCATGCAATTATGTATCATAAGTTATATCATTTTTACTCACTTTCCATTGGATAATAAGAAGAATGCAATCGCCGTGCCGATGACCTCTTGCATGTCTGAGCCAATAATAGCAACTTCGACCATTAACCAGAGAATGATGCGTGGCACAAGAGGATATTCACGGTAACAGATCTCAGCCAGATGCATTCCTGTGACGACCCCTAACCTTGCCGACAATCGTTGTAGTAACAAACCAAGAATTGTAGCAAACATTAACACCCATAATAACTGAAAAACAAAATATAAATGGCGTTCATAATATCAAACATCTTTTAATTAAAGAAAATAGAACACTTCAATTTAAACTTTGATATACATATGATGAAGTATTACTTATACAGATATTGCTAAGGGAATATTTTTCATGAGGGACTATATTTCTCTGAAGCAAAGCCGAGGGAAAATATAATTCCACAAGAAAAATATCATTCAAGGGGATTTGAAATGTTATATTTTAACTAATTTAAAAGGAGATATCGGTTTATATTACAAGCCTATGTAAATACGTGATTGGTTGAAACTGCATCACATGAATACTGCTGCGAGGATCGTAAATAGTATATGTCCTCAAGTACAATGATATTGACTAAGTAAATTTCGCGTGATTATCGTGTCCCTGTGTAATTTGCTAATGGCAACACTCGCGATTGGCGATAAATAATAAAAGTCATCTACTGGGACTCAAACTCACAAAGATTTGTCCACATCACCACGAGACAACGTTTTACACTCCGCGCCATGTAACTTGCTTGAAGAAATAATTCAACTAATCTATTTAAACTATGCATACATAGCACCCTCATTTGCTATTCTTCCCCTATAGATGCGATAAAGACTGTTTGTGATGGTCAATGCCTGGTACGCATGGCGTGCTAAACACCTGGTGATTCGGCTCGAAGAAGAAAAATTTTTATTTATTCAGCCTACCTAATAATATTATTATATTTATTTCCAAGGAATCATTAATTAATAATTACCTGTATATTAATCTTCGCAAGGTAAAGTGACCTATTAACTAAGCAGGCTTATTTACAAGGAGGCGTAGCTACCCCTAATGAGGGAGAATATGCAATGATTTGTGTATGGTTCAATGTACTTTCACATAAACAATCCAATATTTCTGTATTTAATGCATTCTATTTCTTGGTCACAGATACAATTAATAATTTCAAAATTGTTGTCATTTTCTGGTACATTCCATCTATGACACAGTAAACCTATTGTTAGATGAATCAATATAGGAACAGGATTTAGGAAACATGTCATAGAAGTACATAATAAATTGAGACAATTTTTTGTTTGTTTAAATTATTGCTGTCTGAGGCTCGCACTGACAACTTCTTCTTTTCATATGTAATTATTCAAGAAGTTTAAATTGATTTAATAAGAAATGATGGCATTACAGAATCTTTGCCTTATGACATGTTTAATAATTATCAGAGCAACTGCAGTACAAAAAGATGTTGAATTTGATTATGTTTATGAAATCAATTGGCAAACTGTGAGTACCATCAGTATTTTAAATTCAACTAAAACGTACAACGGTACTGATTATCGGTATATATTCGGTGATGAGGGAGTACTCACAAGCTACCCTGTCGAAAAGTCAACAACAGTCAACTGCCAACATTTTATATGTTACGCACCACCAGATGTAGGAATATACACATGTCAAGATGAAGATAACAAGTATTTTGCGATTCTTTCAGGTGGTGTTACTCAGAAACAAATAACAGATTATTCTCCCTGGAAAATCGTTTGTGAAGATTTAGTAGATTATATCATAGAGGGTGAGGAAATAGCAACTGAATGCATGGTGATATGTATAGGAGGAATGGCCAATGGTTACAAAATAACAATTGGATGGATCCAAGGAACACATGACATAATACAGTCTTTTGTTTTAATTAAAAATGAAATAAATTTCATTCAAACGTTTAAAGGCTACCAAGGTGGAGATGGAATATTCTTTTATTGCCTTACCAATACAGGTATATACTACAGACACAAATGCTATACATTGACTCTAAAGGTTTACCCTAACCTGAATTTGAAAATGATGACAATACATGGAAACCAAGAACATTGCTTTAAATGCCTAGCTACAGGTGGATCTGGTCCAAAGCATTATCAATGGACTTCTGATGTATTATTGGAGACAGGATACAATGGGGAGAATGACGATGAAAGATGTTTTAATGACTTAACTACTGGTGAATACACTGTCAAGTGTCTTGTAACTACTGCAGCTCAAAACAAGTCAGGTGAGATCAAATTCACAGTAGCAGATGCACCAACAGATACAACTACACAGACAAGTCCATTAACTACACAGACAAGTCCATTAACTACACAGACAAGTCCATTAACTACTGAGACAAGTAAATTAACTACACAGACAATTACATTACATACTCAGAAAAGTATATCTGAAGTTACAGACAATTCTGATAATGATGTCATCATCATAATATTGATAGTGACAATTTGCTTACTTTTGTTGGTTGTCATGTTATCACTTTATGTAATTCTTAGAAGACACTACGGTAAACATCCAAAAATGAAAAGAGGTCACAACGACATTGTTGAAACTTCAAACAGCAGACAACAAACAGAAGCACAATTTTCAAAAAACAAATCAAGGAAAGCAGAAAAACCAAATGAGAAACAGTCACAAAGCAATCAGAAACAAGTGAGACCAAAGCAAGCAGTCAACAACTCTAACACCAATCTCAAAGTAAAACGTTTAACTGAAAAATTTGAGTCCTGCGGTCGAAATGAATATAATGGGTCGGATGGAGCGAGATCAAAACCAACAGATAATGATTCAACAATTGCAAACCGTGTTGAATTCATTACAAATGGTTCAAGCGAATATCAAGAACTTCAAATCGAGGAAGCATTGGATGCTGAAGGCTACCTGGAGCCTATGCACGTATACATGTATCTAAAAAAGTAACCGGAGTGTGTACCAATCCAGATTTAATAATTTAAACTGTTTTCATGAAAGATAAACATTTTTTAATTTGTGTTGAATATGCCATTTTAATGTCACAAATAGTTATTCACTTTAACCATGAATTTGCTATGAACAAAAAAATATTTCTCTTAAAAAACTGTACAGTAATTTAAAGCAAACATAGGTTTTTGGGTAAATTTAACAATTTATTTTGAAGTGAAAACAATTTTGTTGGGGTTTTTTTTATCTATGAAAGTGAATAAATTTATTAAAACTGAAAATGTCCTATTAGAAGTCTGATTTAATTATCAATATTTTGTGAGGACAATACATATTCTTTATCTGGATTATTGTACCAACTGTGCAAGTACAAAGATATCATAGTGACCACAAACTGTATCATGACTTTAATACTCATTTAAGTTCCTATACAGTAGATACAAATATTAATTAATGCATTAATAATGTTTAGAAGCGTGGGTAATGAAGCATCTGGTGAAATGAATAAAACTATATTGGAGAGGGCAACCTGATAAATTAGGTTGTAAAACAAATGAAATATAATAGTTATCTGAATTAAATAGGAATTATATGTTAGAATAGCATAATAACAATGTCAAACATTACATTCAATATATCAAGATAAATGACTTCATTTTGATGATGTTAGTCATCAGCATTACCAATGCACAAGGAAGATTAATAACTACACAAAATGAAATATTTTAATATACAGGACGTTGTAAAAAGGAGGCCTATAAATATAATATCTTGTGTTGTTTGGTTGGCTATATTCAAAATCTAAACAAAAAAAAAACTGTTGAAAATATTAAATAAAAGAAATACAACTAGATTTGACTTATTGTCAATATTGTAAAGTATTTATAGCATGTATGAATGATTATTATCTTTAATTTATAAAATATTTAAAAGAATAAACTGAAACCTTTTATTTTGTTGCATTATATGTCTACAATGCTGTAACACCTTTAAAATAATGTCTTTATAATAAAGTGTTGAAATTAGAACAAATAGTTCCCACAAAGAAGTGTTATTTGGTTCAATTATTCTGCTTCATCCATACTCCTCATCCAAAAAATTAAATTATGTATGCTGAACTTTAATAACAATATACATTTGAATAAGTGTATGTTGGCTGCTGAGTGTTTGTGTTTGATATTTCTACACCAAATGTCTATATCATCTATATATAAATTTAGGTAAGGGCAAAATTCGGTAAATCGCGCGATACTTCTAGAATGTTTACTCGATGGTATATAAAGTTGGTTCGTACTTTCGGTACTGATTTTAACCACCTGATGTAACCCTGTTTACTAATTAAATTGAGTTAGACAATTAGTTATTGACAATTAAAACGAATTTAGGTTTAATGATTTTCCCCAAATAGGGGTGTTTTCCGATCGTGGTATGCATGTCCATCGTGAAAAATACTCGCATACAATAATACGAGGATACTTCGGATTTTCCTATCTCCTCCTACGATAATTGTTTTTAATGGCTGAAAACCGGTTGAACAGCTCGAGTACAGCATCATAATGTTGAATACTATTTTGATTGATTTAATAATAATATATGTTTATACAAATGTATTGATTTGCAATGAATGGAACATTCCAAATTATTTGGTATGCAAATACCTCCATGGTTTAACACAAGTAGGTATATTTATAGACCCTTGGAGAATAAACATAAATAGTATTGTAATGCTATACAATACTGTAAATAGGTATTAAACCACTTTTGATCTCCATTTGAATCAAAAGTGTGTTGGTACTGATATAATATAAACAAATATACTAATAAACTTTATCACTGTGAGTGTGGGTAGCTCCTACTTTTAGATTATAAACACATAATAATATAATACTTTATTACTGACAGTTGCTTCTCAACGTTTGTATTAATTAATAATTACAAAAATATAAACGTAGTAGTAGTGGTCTTTAAATGTACTTTACTATTTCAATCAACTATGAGACAGTGACAGTTTTAACAAAGTATTAAATCGTTAATGTTTTACTCTATTTAGTGGTATATTATTTATAGGCCTATAAAAAAAATATTTCGAGTGGATAATAAAGAAGTATAAAGAATAATTTAATATAAAGAATATATTTAAAACATTGTTCCTCTTTGTACCTATCCTCATCCCCAACCCTCAACTCTAATGTTAGATACAAAACACAAATTGGATTTGTTTAAATAAGTCCCAATTAAAAAATTGGACTCATTTGGTGCTAATTTTGGTTGACTACAATGTTTTATAGTCCTGCCGTACGTACATTTGAAATCGCCATTTTTTTTACGCTGAAATTACTGTGTATTGGAGAACCATCTGTGGGCACGAACTAGATGGTACACTCGCTTCGCTTGCGTATCATCTAGTTATAATAATTATTTTAAAAATTAATAAACAAATATTTGAATTAACTATGAGTGCAATGGTAAGTTCATAAGGTGAAAATATAACACATTTTTATTGTTTCTAGATTGAAATTATTTGTTCCATTCATGAATATAAAACATTCATTATTTGTTCAAAATAAAATATTTTAAAAACTTATCTTAAATCAATATCAAAGATCTTATTACAAAAACATTGATAACTATCAAAAAAAGGATCAATGGAATCTTTTGCACAAAATTATTAAAAAGTAGACGGATACAAGAAATACATTTTTGGTAGCATTTTATACAGCAAAAGGAATGGATAAAAGATATTTAGAATTATGAGTATGATCCAACAATTTTTACATGAAAGAAGAACCGCAAAATAAAATCACAATAATATACAGAATATTCAATTAAACTGAAACTAATAATTAAAAATGAAATAATGAGAAACAAGGGAACAGACAGTGTGGTAAGTAGAAATTAGACAAACGAACAAAACAATCTGGGACTCCACTCCTTGAAGACGGGAAGAAGGGAACAATGAGTAGACAAAACCGAATTATACACAACACTATACTCTTGAAAATCACATGGCCCACAAATCCTCCAATCAAATGAAAAGAATCTACTTTAGGTGCATTAAAAAGTCTAATGCTAATGTTAACTAGAAGGATGTTATGAAATGTAAATTTATTCTGTGGTGGTCTGGTAGGTAGAGTATTGTTGCAGCAGTAAGTATTAAACCATTTTTTCACCACAACTGACAGAACCTATTGTATTGGATTATATCAATAGGAAAACGATTGAGGAAACATGTCATGGAAGTACAAAATAAATTCAGAGAACATGAACAAAAAATCATTATAAACTGAAACTAACACCGACAACTTCTTCTATTCATATCTAAACATTTAAATGATCTGTTTCTATTCATATCTAAACATTTAAATGATCTGTTTCTTCACTACATTCAAGAAGTTTAATTTTATTTAAGAAATGATGGCATTACAACATTTTAGTCCGATTACAATGTGTTTATTAATTATCCCAGTGACTGCAGATGAAAAATATGTTCAATTTGATTTTATCTACAAGTACATTCTGACGCAGACTCCAGTCAACATCTTAAACATCTCAAATAAAACGTATACGGGTAGATTAGACTATCAACTGTATTTATTTAACAATAACTCGATATTTACCAAGAACCCAGTAAAAAGGTCAACAACAGTAAAATGTCAACACTTCATATCCTACAGTGGACAGGAAGATATAGGAATTTACACATGTCAAGATGAAGATAATAAGCATTTTGCGATTCCTTTAGGTGACGTCCAACAGAATCACATTTCTGAAAATCCAATCTGCAAAATAGCTTGTGAGGAGTTTGTAGACATCATTGAGGGAAAGCAAGTAACATCCAATAAATATATTTTTGGTAGCATTTGATACAGCAAAAGGAATGGATAAAAGATAAAGAATTATGAGTACGATCCAACAATTTTTACATGAAAGAAGAACCGCAAAATAAAATCACAATAATATACAGAATATTCAATTAAACAGAAACTGAAAATTAAAGATGAAATAATGAGAAACAAGGGATGGAAGAGAAATGGACAAGGGGTGACAGTTGTAGTAGATTAGACTAAACGAACAAAATAATCTTGGACTCCTTGAAGACGGGAACAATGAGTAGACGAAAACGAATTATACAAAACACTATACTCTTGAAAATTACATGGCCCACAATCCTCCTATCAAATGAAAATAATCTACCTTTGTGTATTAAAAAGTCTAATGCTAACTAAAATCAAATGTAAAATATTGCCTTTTTACAATTGAATATAAATTGATAATCCAATTTTGCATATTTAAAAGCATTTTGTTTAAATTCAAAGACAAACAAACACATGGGAGTGGAGTTGTTTCGTCACCGAGAAAAAATTATGATATTTGAACAAAGTCTTGAAATTAATTAGCTTTTCTCATCATTTTTTATGGGAACCTAATGTTTAGAGATTCTGCAAGCCCCGAGTTCA
Source organism: Antedon mediterranea (assembly GCF_964355755.1). NCBI lineage: Eukaryota > Metazoa > Echinodermata > Crinoidea > Comatulida > Antedonidae > Antedon > Antedon mediterranea. The sequence continues at coordinate 32,513,378 of NC_092670.1, read as the reverse complement.
ATGACATTTGTCTCATTACACAATCCAATGTTTCTGCACGTTTTTATTTGTACATTAATATTTCTTAATTTATCTTGTGGTCTGGTAGAGCAATTGAATTGCAGCAGTAGGTATTAAACGATTTTATAACCACAACTGACAGAACCTATTGTATTGGATTATATCAATAGGAAAACAATTGAGGAAACATGTCATGGAAGTACAAAATAAATTCAGAGAACATGAACAAAAAATCATTATAAACTGAAACTAACACCGACAACTTCTTCTATTCATATCTAAACATTTAAATGATCTGTTTCTTCACTACATTCAAGAAGTTTAATTTTATTTAAGAAATGATGGCATTACAACATTTTAGTCTGATTACAATGTGTTTATTAATTATCCAAGTGACTGCAGATGAAAAGTATGTTGAATTTGATTATGAGTTTAGGTACATTGTGACGAAGATTCCTGTCAACATCTTAAACATCCCAAATAAAACGTATACGGGTAGATTAGACTATCAACAGTATACATTTTACAATAACCCAGTATTTACCAAGAACCAAGTGGAAAGGTCAACAGCAGTAAAATGTCAACACTTCATATCCTACAGTGGACAGGAAGATATAGGAATTTACACATGTCAAGATGAAGATAATAAGCATTTTGCGATTCCTTTAGGTGACGTCAAGCAGAATCACATTCCTGAATATCCAATCTGCAAAATAGCTTGTGAGGAGTTTGTAGACATCATTGAGGGAAAGCAAGTAACATCCAATTGTACTCTTAAAAATTGTGATAATCTCTCTAACACACATGAAATAACTATTGGATGGATTCAAGAAAAACATAACATTACAGATTCCTATAATTTAGATAGTAATACAAGAACACAGAATTTGAATCTAACATTTGAAGGCTACCAAAGTGGAGATGGAATATTCTTTTATTGTATTTCAGAATATGCTGTTGCAAACAAATATACAAACAGATGCTACACATTAACTTTACCGGTTTATCCTAAACTGAATTTGAAAATGATGACAATACATGGAAACCGCGAACATTGCTTTAAATGCCTAGCTATAGGTGGATCTGGTCCAAAGGATTATCAATGGACTTCTGATGTATTATCGGAGACAGGATACAATGGGGAGAATGACGATGAAAGATGTTTTAATAACTTAACTACTGGTGAATACACTGTCAAGTGTCTTGTAACTACTGCAGCTCAAAACAAGTCAGGTGAGATTAAATTCACAGTAGCAGATGTTGTACCAACAGATACAACAAAACAGACAAGTCCATTAACTACACAGATAAGTAAATCTAAAGTTACAGACAATTCTGATAATGATGTCATCATCATAATATTGATAGTGACAATTTGCTTACTTTTGTTGGTTGTCATGTTATCACTTTACGTAATTCTTAGAAGAAACTACAGTAAACATCCAAAAAGGAAAAGAAGTCACCAAGACATTATTAAAACTTCAAACAGCAGACAAAGATCAAAGTCAACCGATAATGAATCAACAATTGCAAACCGTGTTGAGGTTATTACAAATGCTTCAACTGAATATCAAGAACTTCAATTTAAGAAATCATTGGATGCTGAAGACTACCTGAAGCCTATGGACATATACATGCATTTAAAAATGTAACTGGCCCAGAGTGGGTACCACCACCACTCACTTCCATAAGCGAGCAGCAGAAATAAGCATTGCATTATTAAATAATTATATTAACAAGATAACAAATCATCGTTATCTTGATTATTGTAACTGGTACAGTATTTACAAACTGTATATAACACTTTTTATTAATCCTCAAGCTCCTATCCTATACAACCAATACAAATATCAAATTCCTTTATGTGTATAATGTTTTGTATAGCTAATAAAGAAAAAAAACAATAATTAATTATTAATATTTGATGTATAAATTTATCTAATTTGCATTTTAAGCTTAACAAAAATGATTAAATACGGACGTATAAAAAAATATAATATTGGACTTTATTTATTGTATTGGTTTATAGTATTAATATAGTCTATGAGAATGGTTGAGTATCATTCATTTATATATTTATAAAAGTATGTCTTTGTTTGTGATGTCTTCCTACCCCATTCACATTATTCATTCTGCGACACTTTAAAATACTGTGTTTGCAATAAAAGTGTTTCCCATTCCCTACGTTTTTTAGATTGAATTCCAGGTCGCAAACTGCATTTAATGTAAAAATAAATACTATATGGTCCTATTGGGATAACTTTTTTCGTCTTTAAATGGTTAAAAATATGAACAAGGATACATGGCTGCAGTCACTTGCTCAAGTTAGTGTTTACCAACCAACCGTCTGACCGAACACCCAACATAGTGAGCTGTAGAGTTGCGTTACACGCAACTAAAAAGAAGTCGATTTTAATAATTTAAGTGGCCGCTATAAATCCCAACATGCGCGGTTTAATATTTTCGTTTTTCTTCTGTGATTCACCCACTTTTGATCGATTTGTGAGGGCTAAAAATGAAGAAACATTACTGTTCAGTGAAAATACAGGGTTTTCCCCAATTTGTTTTAATAACAGATTCTGGCAAAAACAGAAGGGCAATTAATGCAGCAACTAGACAACCTCGGGCTAGACCCATAGCTAGCGTATGTTTATACGTTACTGCTGTTTACTAGCTAGGCCTACGAAACTAAACCTAGCTACGCAAGACAGTCCACAATAGGACATACGATGAGAGCTACATAGGTATTACATTGTTTCTCTCTTATTATCATAATTTACCATAAAACGTACATTTAAGACAAGGAATGACCTTGTTTAATGTTTTTAAAGTATATGCATGATTTTTACAAAACGTTAACAATTGTAGGGAATGAGTCATGAAATGTTATTAAAATGATGATTTCCCACAAAATATTTCTTAGGTTAAATTCTACTGCTACATCTTTCTCGGGAATTCTCGGCCATCTTTACACGTCAAGAGGTCAAAAACATCCATATGAGTTAATTGACTTTATTTTCAGCATCGACATAAAAACTTTAATAGCATAGGCCTTTTCTAAAACATTTGACTGGGTGTCTGTTGACTGTTATTTCTATGTAAATGTTTACATAGTATTTAATTTTAAGTGCTTTGAATAAAATGTCACCCTCTTGACTTTCATGACCTACAATTTACTAAGCATTTAGATACAATTTTTTATTTTATCACCTCTTTAAATGAATTAGTTTTGTATTTTTTTTATATCTGATGGCATTTGATGATACAGTATGTACACCATATTACAGTTACACCCAAAAAAATAAATGGCTCCCTCAATAAACATCTTCCTCGAATAAACGCCCCCAAAGAACTTATAACACAAGAATCTCCTGTTCGTCCGAAGCGCGTAACAATTTCGAAAGGCATTGTGGGATAGAATAGAGCTATGGGTGGCGCCATTGTGAGCCATGGAGTAGGGCGCCCGCATCAAATTAGAAAGTCAAAATCATAGAGGGGTTCTGCTAATGCTCTAGGGGTATAGAGTAATTGACTGAGGAGTAGGGCGCCCGCATCAAATTAGAAAGTCAAAATCATAGAGGGGATCTGCTAATACTCTAGGCGGGTAGAGTAATTGACTTCCTAGTTTGGAGGGGGCGCTGCTCCATGCTGTGAAATGGCGTCGCCCAGTTTGACCTTTTAACCCTGTACTTCCGATACTGTGTTTTGAATGCAAATTGAAGAACAGGAGATTCTTGTGTTATAAGTTCTTTGACGCCCCCTAAAAACCCTCCAGGCTGTTTAATTCAAAATAAGGAATGTATACTACTGACAATCCAATATTTCTGTACATTGAACATGTTTCCTAATTTATCTTTGTAGTCACTAATTGTACAGTAGTTGCAGCATAGCAATATATTACTAATTACATTTTGTTGTCACCACCAACTACCTGGTGACACAGTAACCTATTGTATTAAATTATCAATAGGAAAAGGAAACGTGTCACAGAAGTACATAATAAATTCAGATAACATTAACAAAAAATCATTATTAACTGAAGCTCACACCGACAACTTGATTTCTAAAATTCAAAAAGTTTGAAATATTTACGAACTATGGAATTCCAAAAACTTTGTCTTATGACATGTTTACTAACAATCAGAGTGACTGCAGTAAAAAAGGATGTTAAATTTGATTATGGTTATGAAACCAATGTGGAAACACAGAATACCGTCGACATCTTGCGCTCAAATAAAACGTACCAGGGTGTACTAACAGAGACTCGGACATTTAGATATGATGAAATGGAGGTACTCAGCCTTCTACAAATGTCAGCAACTGTCAACTGCCAATATTTTATATCTTACAACAAAGAGCAAAATGTAGGAATATACACCTGTCAAGATGAAGGTAATAAGTACTTTGCAATTCCTTTCGGTAATGTCAATCAGAAAGAGAATGTTAATTATGAATACTGGAAAATGGTCTGTGATGATTTTGAAGATTTAAATATCAAAGAGGGAAAGGAAGTAACAATAGCATGCAATTTTACATGTATTACTCTACCAACTGACCTACATAAGATAACAGTTGGATGGATACAAGGAAAACATAACATGATGCAATCTTTTGATTTACCCATAACTGCTGGAGAGATGGTCTCTTTTAACCAAATATTTAAAGGTCACCAAGCTGGAGAGGGGATATTCTTTTACTGCATTTCAAAAGTTACTGGTAACACTAGAATATTATGCTATACATTAATTCTAAATGTTTACCCTGAACTTAAGTTGGAAATGAGGACAATTCCTGGAAACCGTGTTGGTGAATATTGCTTTAAATGTCGTGCTACAGGTGGATCTGGTCCAAAGCATTATCACTGGACTTCTGATGTATCACAGTTATTGGAGACAGGATACAATGGAGAGAATGACGATGAAAGATGTTTTAATAACTTAACTACTGGTGAATACACTGTCAAGTGTCTTGTAACTACTGCAGCTCAAAACAAGTCAGGTGAGATCAAATTCACAGTAGCAGATGCTGAAGGTACAGAAAATTCTGATAATGATGTCATCATCATAATATTGATAGTGACAATTTGCTTACTTTTGTTGGTTGTCATGTTATCACTCTATATAATTCTTAGAAGAAACTACGGTGAACATTCAAAAAGGAAAAGAAGTCACCAAGACATTATTGAAACTTCAAACAGCAGACAACAAATAGAAGAACAATTTCCACAAAACAAAAAAAGGAAAACAGATGCCGACAAGAAACAAGTGAGGACAAAGCAAGCAGTGGACAAGTCCAAACTGAAAGTTAAAAAAATAACTGAAAAATTTGAGTCCTGCTGTCGAAATGAATGTAATGGGTCAGATGGAGAACAACCTTCAACAAGTAAACGGGTAGTGAGATCAAAACCAACAGAATCAAAATTTAAGAAAAATGAAAAGCTTGCAAACCACGTTGAGGTTTTCACAAATGAATGTTACGGTCTCAACTTCAATGCCATAAACGGATTGCAAAAAGTTGAAAAAAAGAAACTAGGAGATACAGTGGATGACTACGTTACAACTACACACATTCCCTATTATATGGAATTTACAGAATAAGTGAACAACAGCAATATTACTTATATTACTATTATTGTAGATAATTATTATGAATTGTACCAAAGAATATATCAGAAAAAAAGAGTAATCCACGATCTTTGCATTAGAAATGTGTAATGTTTTAAAAGAGCATGTGGATACCTGCTCGCAATTTTTTTTTCGTACATAAGTTGGGGACCCCCTCATGAAACGTCACAAAATAAACATGAATAATTCTTCAGTTAAATTTGTTGTTCCGTGTGCACCCAAGCGTATAGCAACAAGAAGTGATTACACAAGCGATACAATTCTTTCTACAGTAGGCCTAGGATTCTAGGTCAATTCACGTGATTGCCTTCGCGCACTCTTCTTCACACACACCACTATGCATAATGTGTCGAGGCTAATCGACAGCTAGGCAACTAAGTAGTAATTGGACATAGCCCAAAGAAAGCTTAGACCCACAAAAATAAAGAATGTGTATAATTTGTGTACTGTAAATTTTTTAATTCTGCTATTTTATTATCAAACAATATGCATGTAATCAAAGGAACTTTAAAAATGGGCGTGTATGAACACATGAGATGGAAAGATTAGACCCACGAGAATAAAAAATGTATTTTTGTGTAATGTTTATTGTTTAATTTTGCTGACTTATTACTCGGACTGTGTCATACCTAAAACACAAACACCCACACAGCTACTACTAGACTAGGCTAATCATTAGGCCTAATAGTATTAATAGAAACTATAATTTTAACACGTAATTCTTTAGTAATAAATTATTATAAAAACACCATAAACTAAAGGCTGATTATTTCGACAATCCACACAAAACGCCGTTATTCTTTTATGAAATCGCCGGGGAAATCGCACGCCGCAACCACAGCGGAGATAGGCCTACATAAGAATCGTACCGAACTTCTTGTTGCTATACGCTTGGGTACACACGGAACAAGTAAATTTAACTGATGAATTATTCATGTTTATTTTGTGACGTTTCATGAGGGGTCCCTAATTTATGTACAAAAAAAAAATCGCTACCTGCTCTCATCCTCACATAAAGACTAATCAAAAAGTGTATTTGCAATTAAACTTTCATGTAAATTGTAAATTGTTTTAATAACAATTTTGTACATTGACTTCTGGAAAAAAAATTCTTTATCCCCATGCTAAAAATTAAATTGCAAAAAAGCTTTAAACAAACAGCAGCCTAAAAAAATCAACCATTGCATTACCAGCATGTTCTATTCTTTAATTGGCATTGAAGTAACTTGCTTAATCTGCATCCAGACGTTATGCGGTGCGTTGCCCCATTGGAAACCATTAGTATTATTCTTCTGATATATTATTTGACTGTACTGTACAGATATTATATTGGTGCTTAAACTAAATATCGTATATCCTCGGGTATTATCCCACTGCGGGTCTAAACCCTCCTCATTATGACTTATTTCACAAACAGGCATATTGGCTTTTGGTAGTCCCACTCCAAAAGTCGGCCCAATTTTGTGTTGTAGAGGGGAAGGGAGAGAGATTGGATTATACCAGCAGAGGATATACGGTAATAGGCTTGATAGTACTCCAAAAGATTGTTTATTTGTCCTTAAACTGGAACGACTTTCCATTGACAATTATACATATAAAATAAATTAAACATAAAAAGACATGAAGTGATTAAAATAGACAAAAGTATGTTTCCAAGAATGTTGAATACTTTATAAAATATTCTTAAAACTTTAAAATATTTATAAAATAGTATTAGTAATAGTATGTTGTACTATTGTTTAAATAAAAAATAGACATGCAGGGAACATTTTCGCCAGTGTAGCGTAGCAAAAAGCTATACAAAACAACCTTATTGCTACACATTTTGAAAATTGTGTAGCAAAAAATACAATACAAAACTATGTTTCTCGACTTAAAAATCAGTTTTATTAGCAATATTGCTAAACAAAATTTTTAAATGAAAATTTTCCCTGGACATGGGTAAAAAATGAATTATGATTTTCTTGTGATCAACATTTATAAATGTAGGAACACAATTTAATTCAAAAATAAGATTGTAAGATAAAAATAAAGTTCTGAATAAATTGGAGGTTTAAATATAGATAATATTGTACATCGTTCTTATAAGATTTCTAAGTGCTTCACATTATTACGTTAGTCATTTTTTGGATAAAAAATGAGCAGCACGTCCTCACTTTAGATATATATAACTTAAGCAAACAAATAGCATAACAACTAAAATTTATCTGAAGCTTTATGATTTTATGTTCCAAAAAAAAATAAGAAAACTATCTTTAAAGCTGTCTAAAAACGTTGTGATAAAAAAATATGATGTGCCCATATACCGGTATGGATAAGATGATGATATATGACTACCATATTTTGATATATCACTACCATATATTGGCATATCACTACAATATTTGGGTACATCACATTTTTTTTATGTTTGATAGTGTGGACAGAGCTTAATGCAAGATGAAGTATATGGTTACATATAATGTAATAAAATAGAATGGATTACCATAATTGAGCTAGCGGAAAAGTGTCATTGGATTTAAATTTAAAATATACATAGAACCAAACAATCAATGCTTTATATATCAACCTGATGAGGTATGGTATGGAAAAGGGGGTGAAGAAGAACAACAAGAAATTACCTCATGAATATAATTATAAAATATCTATAGATACATGCATGTAATTGTAAAAGAATAAAGCAGAAACTAAGAAATTATTGGCACAAATTTAAATAAAAAGTGTATGAAGATTTATATTTGGTTTTTTTTTCTCTTCCTTTCAACTTGCTTCATTTTACTCTTTCAAATTTCCTTAAGAACATCTTCTTGTTCCTATTTCCTATATTTTTTTCTGAGATGGCCAATTTAATTTTATTAATTTAATTTTTTTATTCTAATTTTGTTGCGCCTTATTTTATTTGTATCTTTATAAATTCTATTTTTTTTTTAAATTTAATTGTTATTGTTACATGTTTATGTCTCGTCGTATTGTATTTTTGTGAAGGTCCCTAATGATCAGCTTTGGCTGGATGGACCACCCTCCAACCAAACATTGTTGAAATAAAATAAATAAGTTCCAATGTGTATTTTTCTGTTTTAAGCCTTTGTTTAGCCCAAGTTCAACTGCGCCACCATTTGATTATTGTGATACTAATAAGCAATGTATTCAATTTATGCAAAAAAATGTTGATGACGACAGTGACGATGACGATAGTGACGATGATGATGATGTTAAGCTTATAATTTTAAACCCTGTACTTTGGAATATAAATAGACATATTACACACCTTTTTTTCTGATTAGTTCCTTATTGCAGAGAATTTTTATTCTATATCTTATTTCCTTTAATTGCTAATTTAGTATTAACTGTATTTCCTTTGGATTTTTTTCCATAAAAGAAAAAACATTATCCGCATCAGTGTTATACTGTAAATATCGAAAGCAAGCAATAATAATGAACAAAGAAGTTATGACGATGTCATTTCATATTATCTGTCTGGTAGTTTTCACCTTATTACTTGTCAGATACAATATTGCAGAAGGAAGTTCTCTAGAGTTTTCACACTTTTTATTCTACAAGTTTGAATCACAGGAGGAGCATTCTGTGACAATTGTAGAATCAAATGCAACCTACCAGCTTCCACAGCTGACAGCAGAAGATAAGGAACTTAAAATCCCATGCCAGCTATTCATATCTTTAAATGAAGAACAAGATAAAGGAATACACACATGCCAAGGCGATGACCAGAGATACTATCTGGAACCATCACAAAATCTAGAGCCTGCATATCTACAACCTGATGAATGCATGACTTGTAAATTCCCAAACATTATTGAAAAAAAAGAAGTAACATTTCCTTGTGAAATCAAGAAGATGAATTCAAGTGAAATCACAGTTGGCTGGATCCAAAGGCATCACCACAGCGTACAAATTTACAGTGAACCAACATTTAATATAACTTTAAAAGATTTTTATTTTGAAGAAGGTATATTCTTTTATTGTATAAAATATAATGCCAGTTATGATGTCTGCTGTACATTAACTTTAAAGGTCAAGCCAAGGTTAATAGTAAACATCACATCTTTACATAGCACAGATGAATTCTTTGGATACTACTGTTTTGAATGTTATGTGACAGGCGGATCGAACAAAACAGTTTATAAATGGAGAGTAAATGAAACAAGCTGGGGTGATGATCATAATAGTGAAACAAATAAAAAATGTTTTAATGAATTATCAGCTGGTAAATATACTGTCAGATGTCTGGTGAGTACTGATACTCAGAGTGTCTCAGGTGAGATGACATTCAGTGTAATACATATCAAACCAACGTCAAAGACAACCAAAGATGATGAAGAAGATGATGATGAGAATGAACGCAAGGAAGATGACAATGACAAGTTTTATTTCAAAATATACATAATAACTATAGCAACCACAATTATAATATTACTATGTGTGGTTTTACTTTACTTATGGAAAAAAAACAAAGGTATTCAACTCCGTCCTGAACAGCAAAGAAATGATGCAAATGTTCAGGGCATTTCTGGAGGTTCACAGACCATGGCAGACGATAACATATATTATACAATTAATGATATATCATATGCTGCTGAGAATGACATTGTCAATACAAATGCAGAAAGTAACGAAAGAGAAAATAAAAAAGATGGAAACAGAGAAGAGGGCAACAGACAAGGTGCCAACCGGAGAGAAGGCAATGTAGAAAATGGCAACAGAGAAGATGGGAACAGACAAATTGACAACACACAAGATGGCAATGGAGAAAATGGCAACAGAGAAGATGGGAACAGACAAGGTGACAACACACAAGATGGCAACATAGAAGATGGCAACAGAGAAGATGGAAATAGAGAAGAAGGCAACATAGAAAATGACAACATAGAAGTTGGCAAAATAGAAGATGGCAACATAGAAGTTGGCCACAGACAAGATGGCCACAGAGAAGATGGCAACAGACAAATTGACAAAACACAAGATGGCAACAGAGAAGATGGTAAAAGAGAAGATGGCAACATAGAAGATGGTAAAAGAGAAGATGGTAAAAGAGAAGATGGCAACAGAGAAGATGGCAACAGAGAAGATGGTAACATAGAAGATGGTAAAAGAGAAAGTGGTAACATAGAAGATGGTAACAGAGAAGATGGCAACGGAGAAAATGGTAACAGAGACGATGATAACAGAGAGGATTGCAACAGAAATACTGAAGCACCTCACTATTTTGTTCTTGAGTTTTAAATCAAATTAATTTATAACAAATACTGTCCAAATGTTTCATACTATAATATTTATGTTTGATTTGATTTGATTAGTTTTATGTACAGTATATCTTGAACTAGAACTGTATCATTATTTAGAAAAACATTTTGCTTTTAAATGTATAAAAGAATATTTTTTATAAAATAAATAGTTTTGCTATAATTAAAAACAGTTTTGGAGAACAACTTTTAATATACAGTAATAATTACTGTATAAAAGTATGTGCCTGAAAAAGAATGACTGAAAACTACATTATTGTGCAGTAGGTTGAATGAAAGCTTACTTTTATCCAATAACAAAGTTATCGGACAACTTAATGAAGACTTATGGCAATGTAATATAATTTAAAAAAATATGTACCATTTATATTTTTGTATAAATATTATAACTTGTTTATCTTGACTTTGCATGGATGTTGGTGGGAAAATAAATGTATTTAAAAGTTTCAATTTTTCTTTCTATGTTGTGTATGTACTGCTTTGTACATTGTTTTTACAGGTTTTCCATTGTTGTATGTTCATCATTTTAACTTTGCGACATTTATACAGTGACAGCTTTATTTCAATAATTGATTATAAGTTTTTGTTAATTATTGTGATATTTGATGTAATTCTTTTCTTTTAATTAACTAATTTGAATGTTACTAATTTGCACATTTGTAAATTGTAATGCAGCAACATAGCATTAATATGTATAAGTTGTTGAGTATTTATAATATAGAAATTTTGAGAATAATAATTATACTAATATTAATTATTTTGTACTTTAAATTTTATGTAAATAATATCTGAGTTTGCTTCAATTTCGATGTTTAATACCTACTGTATTTGCAAATTTGTAATAATTCAAAAATGTACAAATAAAGTAATACATACTGTAAATTGCTGATTATAATAATTTGAGAATAGTAATTAATACTAATGTAAAATAATAAAGTATAACTATAATTTGTGGATTTTGCCTTTTAACCCTTTCACTGCGGAGCATTATTCCCACCTCTGTGCGTAATGTATATTAAGAAAAACATATGGTATTTTAATAATAAATTGCAAAAAAATACTAATTGAGATAATTGTGTAATTATTTTTGTGGTGTGTGATGGGCAAAGGGTTAGTCTACAGTTAGGTATAAAAAAAATATAATTTGCATATTGATGACGTCATGTGACGTCATTACAGGTATTTTGGATTTCGTGGTTTTTATCGAATCAATGATAAAAACTATATTTTCTATAAGAAATTCTTATGGAATACTGGATATTGATAAAGATACGTATAACAAATAAAAATATTTAAAAAAATTGATTAATTATTTTTATTATTTTATAAAAATTATGCACAAATCAAAGTTTTGGGGCAAAATCGTGAAAATAATGACATTTCCCAAAAATTCACTATAGTACATAACTAACTATTGTTTCAGAATTTTTTTTTTTTGCGTGTTGTGATAAACACAATGTTGCCCTATTGGGGCTGGTAAATTTTGGTTACTTTCAAAATGGCCGCCATTACGCTACTCAAAACAACTTTCCAAGATAGAATATTATTACATATTATATAACACCTATATAAATTCCTGTCATTTGATTGGACGAATGTGGGTCACATGGCGTGCAATAGTACGCACTATTCAACGATCGTTAAATCGTACTTTTTGAAACATTTTTGTGTACGAAAAAAAAAACCTCTCGCGGATGAAAAAAAATCTAGTACACAAATTATCCTATGATATGGCTCTGTACTGTGAAATACAACAGCGCCACCTGTCGTCTGGTCTCAGTTTCGTTTTTCTTTTAAACATTTGAGTACGAAATTTATTTAGGAATTTATTTAGATGTTATATAAAACAAATAATGAATGTTTATGAGTGTAATGGTACAAATAATGGCACAAGGTGAATGATGAAAGGTTATATTTCAACGAGGCTCCGCCTCGTTGAAATATAACCTTTCATCATTCACCAAGTGCCATACTATTATATACACTATACTATATATAATATAACTATAGAGGGCGCATGATTTTCAAGACAATAATACAGCTATAGAGGGCCGTTTTTTTTGCTGGAAAATTTTTTTAATGACTTGCAAAAATATTCAAGTTCATCGAACAAATATAGAGGGTGCTATATATTATAGGCAAATACGATTAAATCATTGTTTTGCCCATACCGGGTATTACCGGGTATACGCACTTCAACGACGTTTGTTTATACCCGGTAGTACCGGGTATACGCAGTGAAAGGGTTAAGATGCTTGGATTAATAATGCACAGTGAGCAAAGAATGCTTGGCTTAACACTTGATGCTCTAAAACAACAAAACATTATTCGCATTCTAGAGGGCAGTATGAAATGCTGCAATATTATAAATCATTTGCATTATATAACAACAAATCAGTTACATTTGCAAAGAAATGTCAATAAAAAAAACATTGTCAATTTGTGTGCAATTAAACTGTTAAAATGATTGAGTGTGTTTATAGCTTATTAGCCTATGTACAGTAAATACGTGAACGTGATTTGTCGAAACTACATCACATGACTACCGTTGTGAGGATCATAAATTGTATATGTTGAGTATGATGATATTGACTGAGTAATTTTCGCGTGGTTATCATGTCTCTGTCATTAACCATACAAAATCCAGCAAATTCTCAAGAAATTTAATATTGACTATGTAATTTGCGTGTGGCAACTCACGTTTGCCGATAAATAAAAGTCATCTACTGGGACTCAAACTCACGAACATTAGCCCACATCATCACGAGAGACAATGTTTTACACGCCACGTAATTCGCTTGAAAAAATAATTCAACTAAATTTATTTAAACTTATGCATACATAGCACCCTCATTGTGTTATTCACCCTCTATAGACGTGACAAAAGGCTATTTGTGATTAGTCAATAGTCACAGGAATAACCTGGTATGTATTGCACTGAACATCTCTGATTCGGGTCAAAGAAGACAAATTATTATTAATAATAATTAATTCGACCTACTAGCATTATTATTAATATATCATTATTAGTGTAGGATTATTGATAGAAATTCTTGGAAGAATACTAAAATGGTATGAATTAGAGTAAACAAACAGGAAGGAAACCAAAACAAAAATAAAAACCACTAGGAAAACCAAAGTAACCGGATGACCCAAATAAAAATTTAGACATTTACACTATAACAAATCATCCCACCCTAAACAGAAACAAAGTGTAACTTTAATCCAAGTGACGGAAAACGTTAAGCAGATTAGAAATGCAAGTCTTTTTTTTTTCATAAATAGAATTATGCCTAACGTTCATGTATATAAAATTCTTGGATATTTCATTTTGTATGACAACCATTTTTAATAAATCAATGCATGTCACGTGATCACGTGATCACAAGATTAATCTACAATGTTTTACCCGTATTAAATTTCTTATTGCAGTAACTATTTACAACTAGAATTTAATTCGTCACTTTGACGAATTATAGGTGATCATTTTTATCGCTTTACTGACATTAATATTTTTTAAATATGCACGTACGTTAACATACTATGTTGATGTATACCATCCTGTTATACGCTTATAGTGCTGAGTTGTGCCTATTATGTGTCATATACAATATGTACAGTATATACTGTATATCTATATACAGTGTAGCATAGGTGAAATTACGGGACCCACATCATGTTCAAATTTTTTGGTATGATGGAATTATCAAAATAAACTCGAAGATGACAATTTCGAAAGATAATGAATTGAGCAAATAAATATAAGGATTGGAAGATAATTTGACACGTAGAAGCGCAATGCGCGCTCTTTGAAATTTGTATAACTTTGACTAAAGAAATTTAAAAACAACGTTTTAACTTCAACTGGCCATATGATAACATCACAACATCCGATAGGCTTAATTTTTATATAAATTCATATCTACATTTAATCAGCTTTCATAATAAATTATAATCCTCTAGGTCACCTTTAATTCTGAAGAGCTATAACATATTCAAATGTATGGTGTAGCTGAAATTACACGACCTTGTTTATTAAAGTTTGTACACATGATGACGTTATCAAATTAAAATGTTGACAGCTCCTGAGAAAGATAATTAATTGAGCAAGCACATACTAAAATTTCGGCGAAAATCGGGCTCAAATAACGGAGATGCGCTCTATTGAATGTGATAACCCACACAAAAAGATAAAAATTACTAATTTTTAAATTGAAGTGGCCATTTGATGACGTCATACCATTTTGTACGTCTAATGTGTACATGAATATGTATCTACAACCCAATGGCTTCCCGAATAAGTTAAAAAAATTGGGGGTCACCTGTCATTCTGAAGAGTTATATTCATTTTAAGAAGGCCTTATTTTTCACCATTTTTAGCACTTTGATGCAATTAATTTGCGCATTTTGTTATTTTTAACCTGCTCGTATAGCGTTATTTTAAGTCGGAACTGACTCAAATTTGGTGAATGTACTAAGGATGGTGAGTAGAACGCGATTTGTATAAAAAAATTGCAATTTTTACGCTTTGTAAGTATCGCGCGCGCAAAATATGTTTTTTGCGCAGTAATTTTTTGAAACACGCAAATGGCCTAATTCATGCTCTAAATTGATTAAAACGTAATTTTGAGCTTTTTAAATTTTTAATGCGCGATTCCACGCGCATGACCCTACGTGCGCGCGCGTTTTTACTTGCTAATATTTTTACCATTGACCTGAAGTTAACGTGTAGTGAATTTCATAAATATGTGATAATGAATTATGGATATATGATTGATAATGTGATTTCACAAAATGGCGTATACGTGACGTCACGGGTGAGAGATCACGCTGAAAAGCTTATTATGGCTAAGTTAAAGTATTTGAAAGACATTGTGAAATGTTTGTGATCATTGCTATTCAACTTTTTGAGATATTTGACGAACAAAAAGTGTACAGAAAGAAGAATAATAACAATAATAAAGATTTTGTACAATAACAATAGGTGATCATTTTATTCTAAATGATCACCTAATAATAATACATTGAACTCATATTTTTTAATACAAGCAGACTTATATGGAGGATTATAGTTAGTTATTCAACATTCTGTATAAAGTACATATCAAATATTAAATATATATATGGACATGATGATGTCATATCACTATCATACTCGGGCATATCACTACCATATTTGGGTGTTTCACAGTTTGTTTTCAAACAGTGTAGACAAACTTTTACAGTTATAACTTTCTTAGAATACTGTATCTAAAATGTCCTGACAATAAATTGATGATTGTAACAAATACAATCTAAAATTTGTAGTTTATAAACTTTAAATAACCTTTCTAACAACAATTGAAATTTGCGATATCTATACAATGACAGCTTTATTTCAATAATTATTTGTATTTAAAAAAAATTATTGTTAAACTTGATTATACTATATTTGATGTAAAATTGTTCATTATTTTTATTAAGTACAGTAATTTGAATGTAACTAATATACTAATGCAACAACATTAATACTGTATGTATAAATTGTTAGATATTATAATATAGACATTTTGAGAATAATAATTATATTAAAATATTTATTATTTTGGATTTAAATTTTATTATTTATATTACTAATGCAATACTTCTAATAAAACAAAAATTAAAGAAAATAAAATTATATTGTGTGGGTTTTGCTTAAGATGCTTGAACCGGTTTAAAATGACGCAAATAATGCTTGGCCTAAATAATGTTGTTTATTGTTACTACCACAAATCAGTTATATTTGTTAAGATGGCAACAGAGAACATGGCAATGGAAAAAATGACAACACAGAAGAGGGCAACAGACAAGGTGGCAACATAGAAGAAGGCAACAGACAAGATGGCCACATAGAAGATGGCAACATACAAGATGGCAACAGCCAAGATGGCAACATAGAAGATTGGCAACAGACAAGATGGCAACAGACAAGATGACAACATAAAAGAAGGCAACATAGAAGATGGTAAACATAGAAGAAGGTAAGAGAGAAGATGGCAACAGACAAGATGGCAACAGACTAGATGGCAACAGAGAAGATGGTAACAGACAAGATGGCAACATAGAAGATAGTAACATAGAAGATGATAACAGACAAGATGGCAACAGACAAGATGGTAACAAAGAGGATAGCAACATAGAAGATGACAATAGACAAGATGACAACAGACAAGATGGCAACAGACAAGATGGCAACATAGAAGATGGCCACAGACAAGATGGCAACAGATAAGATGGCAACATAGAAGATGGCAACAGACAAGATGGTAACATAGAAGGTGGCAACAGAAAAGATGGCAACAGACAAGATGGCAACAGACAAGATGGCAACATAGAAGATGGTAACATAAAATATGGCAACATAGAAGATGGCAACAGACAAGATGGCAACAGACAAGATGGTAACAGACAAGATGGCAACATAGAAGATAGATGGCAACATAGAAGATGGCAACATAGAAGATGGCAACAGACAAGATGGCAACAGAGAAGATGGCAACATAGAAGATGGCAACAGACAAGATGGCAACAGACAAGATGGTAACATAGAAGATGGCAACATAAAAGATGGCAACAGAGAAGATGACAACAGACAAGCTGGCAACATAGAAGATGGCAACATAGAAGATGGCAACAGACAAGATGGCAACATAACCGTAGGAGATGGCAACAACATAGAAGATGGTAACCGAGAAAATGGCAACATAGAAGATAACAGACAAGATGGCAACAGAGAAGGTTTGCAACAGACAAGATGGCAACAGAGAAGATGACAACAGACAAGATGGCAACATAGAAGATGGCAACAGGGAAGATGGCAACATAGAAGAAGGTAACAGAGAAGATGGCAACAGACAAGATGGCAACAGACAAGATGGCAACATAGAAGATGGCAACAGACAAGATGGTAACAGACAACATGGCAACAGACAAGATGGCAACATAGAAGATGGCAGGGTCATTCCATGTCAAAGCACCCAATGGGTTAAACCCTACTTTCTTCAAATTTGCTCAAATTTGGTTTTTGGGTTATTTTTACCTAAAAAAACCTGAAATTTTTAATTTGAGCACCCTACGACCAACGGTTTGCGCGCTGCGCGCCGTCGTTTCTTCGCGATTTTGCGCAAAATCGACGCGGCAGGCTATACTTAAATGACCGTATCTCCGTAACGTGTGGACCGATTTTGTTGACGGGTATCTTTGGAAAGCTAATTGTTAAAGCTATCCAAATCTTCCATTTACTTTTGAGATAGAACTATTTAAAAGATGTATAACTTATTCTATTCCATTTGACCTAGGATTTGACCTTGTGGGACAAATTTTTTTTAGATGAAATTTTGTGAAAATTATCTCCTACATGATATTTACATAATATAAAAAAATTGGAGATATATTATTTTTTGTTTGCTTTCTAGCTCATTTCAAAGTTGGCTTACTTCAACAATTCTGGTATTTCTATACAGTGTAGATGTATTGTCGACATTATATCACTACCAAATTTACCTCTTAATACTATGGGTGTCACTGTCAGATTATTTAAGACTATAACAATGCTTTAATTATATTTTCATGCTCCATACAAAATAATTATTACTTAGGTAAACATCTGTACACCAATTGACTACCCCATTTGGTTAGCCAAGGATGTACCATCAGTTTATGGCACTCTTTTCACACTTTCAAGCAAATTGAATCTTGAATTTTTTTTGTTTGATGATACAAACTTTGAAAACATTGATTGTTCTTTGCTGTTCATCATTATTTTACATTTTTGTTCATTGTATTTTGTTCACTTATTTCTTCACTCATAATTAGGCTATAATTACGTTATAAACGGCATGGACCGGGGTGACGATACGTGGGTTGGGGCAAGTAGGGTGCAGTCATTTCAAGTAAAAATACCACTTGCCCCGGTCCATGCCGTCTAGCTGCCATTTTATGCAATTTTAAAACGTTACTACCATTTTACGTTTTTGTAAAAAATGCAATATAACCACATAATTTATAAGGCTATAATTATGTTATAAACGGCATGGACCGGGGTGACGATACATTGGTTAGGGCAAGTAGTAGTAGTCAATGCATAAAATTACGACTTGCCCCAACCCATGTATCGTCACCCCGGTCCATGCCGTTTTATAACGTAATTATAGCCCTACAAATATATGTGGTTATATTGCATTTTTTTATAAAAATGTTAAAATTGTAGTAATGTTTTAAAATTGCATAAAATGGCAGCTAGACGGCATGGACCGGGGCAAGTGGTATTTTTCTGAAATGAGTGGACCCTACTTGCCCTAACCCATGTATCATCACCCCGGTCCATGCCGTTTATAATGTAATTATAGCCCTATATATCATGCATTTATATTGCATTTTTTATTTAAAAAATTTAAATTGTAGTAACGTTTTAAAATTGCATAAAATGGCAGCTAGACGGCATGGACCAGGGCAAGTGGTATTTTTATGCAATAACTGGACCCTACTTGCCCCAACCCATGTAACAGAGAAGAAGGCAACAGAGAAGATGGTAACATAGAAGCTAACAGACAAGATGGCAACATATAAGATGGCAACATAGAAGATGGCGACAGACCAGATGGTAACAGAGAAGATAATAACATAGAAGATGGCAACAGACAAGATGGCAACATAGAAGATGGTAACAGAGAAGATGGTAACATAGAAGATGGCAACATAGAAGATGACAACAGACAAGATGGCAACAGACAAGCTGGCAACATAGAAGATGGTAACAGAGAAGATGGCAACATAGAAGATGGAAACAGAGAAGATGGCAACATAGAAGATGACAATCAGACAAGATGGCAACATAGAAGATGACAACATAGAAGATGGCAACAGAGAAGATGCCAACATAGAAGATGGTAACAGAAATACAGTACCTCATTATTTTGTTTTTGAGTTATAAATCAAATTAATTTAAAATAAATACTGCCAAGCATAAATAATTATGTTTGATTTGATTTGATTAGTTTTATGTACAGTATATCTTGTACTGTATAATTATTTTGACTAACATCTTTCTTTGAAATGTATAAATGATAGAATAAATAGTTTTGTTATAATTATTACATAAACTCAACATTTTTGGAGAACAACTTTTAATATACAGTAATAATTACTATATACTAGAGGATACGCTCGCTTCGCTCACGTACCATCTAGCTCGCGCCCACAAATCGAAGTTTACGAATACACAGTAATTTCAGGGTAAAAAATGGCGATTTCAAATTGCTGTGTATCGCAGGAATATAAAACATTGTCGAATAAATAGACAATGATTTATGCAGTCAACTAAAATTAGTACCCTGGGAATTACTTCCGAAAGAGAAACACAATTTTTAATTTTTTGACTCATTTAAACAAACCCAATTTGTGTTTTGTATGTAACATTAAGATTGAGGGAAGGTATAAAGAAGAACCATTTTAAAATATATTCTTTATCCACTCAGCAACAAAATATTTTTTTCATGTTTTATAGGCCTATATATGATATTTTTTAAAGAAAATCGGCCTTTCTTCAATGTTATGATGCTGTAGTCGCGCTGTTCAACCGGTTTTCAGTCATTAAAAATAATTATCGTAGGAGGAGATAGGAAAATGCAAAGCATCCTCGTATTGTTGTGTACGGGTATATTTTAAGACGGACAACCATTAGACAGCGTATACCACGATCGGAAAACATCCCTATTTGGGGCAAATCGTTGAACCTAAATTTGTTTTAATTATCAATAACTAATTATCGAACTCAATTTAATTAGTAAACAGGGTTACATCAGGTGGTTAAAATCAGTACCGAAAGTATGAACCAACCATCGAGTAAAAATTCTAGAAATAACGCGCAATTTGACCAATTTTGCCCTTACGTAAATTTAGATAAACAGTGCCAGAAAGAGAGTGTCGGGAAACTACATTATTGTAGGTTGAATGAAAGGTTACTTTTACCCAATAACAAATTTATCGGACAAACAAATTAATGAAGATTTTATTTTAATTCAAATCAAATTCATGTTTGATATTCTTGAATAAAAAATATCTATTTTGTTCTAATCTGAATTGTTCACTAACTATACATTGTAGACATTCTGCATTCATGTATAATAGTGATAATCATTTAAAACACAGATCATTCTGGTACATTTGTTTAATTAATTAGGCTAAGTTATGACAATGTAATATAATTATTAATTACATAATATAAAATATGTACTACTTTTTATAGTATAAATATAACTTGTTTATCTTGACTTTGCAAGGATGTGGTTGGGTATGTCCGCCATATTTTTTCGATGAAAATAAAGATTGATTGATTAGTTCCTGAATGCAAAACCATGCAAGTTTTTGATAAATTTGTATCATACATTTGTTTTTATCTCATTTCCTAATATTGAAAAACATTTACACTAGTTACTGTACCTGTCTTAATTACAGCAGAAAGGAATATATACAGTACACAAAAGTACAAATGATGTCATTCCTCAAAGTCATAGTGGTCATCAGCTTGTTGATACTCATCAGATACAATATTGCAGAAGACCGTTTTCTACTGTATACTTATTATTTCAAGTACTCATATGGTGAATATCATTCTGGGTCAATTTTAGAATCCAATAAAACATACAACCTTCCAATGACAGAAGGTAAGGAACTGAAGTTAAAAACAATCCCATGCCAGCTATTCATATCTTTAAACGAAGAACAAGATAAAGGAATACACACATGCCAAGATGATGATTACAAATACTATCTGGTTCCTTCACAAAATGATAGAGTGCCTTCAAATCTTGACCGTGACAAATACTTAACCATTTGTAAAATAAAAAACATTATTGAGGAAGAAGAAGTAACATTTGCTTGTGAAATCAGGAAGGAAAATATGTGTCTATATTGGATCCACCCAACTGTGATTATAATCACAGTTGGGTGGATCCAAAGAGATCGCAGTATCTTAAGAAACTACAACAATAAAGGGAAGTTTGATATAACATTGAAAGCTTTTTATCCTGGAGAAGGGATATTCTTTTACTGTAATTTTGTTACTTTGTATTATTCTTATGTCTGCTACACATTAACTTTAGAGGTTAGAACAAAATTAATTGTAAACATCAAACCTTCACATATCACAGCTCTACAGTTTGGATACTACTGCTTTAAATGTGAAGCTACAGGTGGATCTGGCCAAAAGGTTTTTAACTGGACGCTAAATGGAGACAACTTGGTTGATGATGATGAATACTGCTTTACTGGATTGTCAGTTGGTAAATACACTATTAAGTGTCTTGCGAGTACTGATGCTCGGAATTCAAAGTCAAAGATAATAATTTATGTTAACTGACATTACAAACAAAACTGAAGTTTGTACAACAAACAATTACATATTATTTATTATATTGCTGATCGTAACAGTTGGCATACTGCTTCTTGCTGTACTCGTATTACTTTGTTTACTCAAAATAAAACATCAACATTCCCAAACTACAACACACAATACAGACACAAGACACGATAGCTACATTTCAAAAACATCTCTAAGCCAACAAACAGAAACAGGTGGCAAATCTTTGAAGAGCAGAAATAAAGAACTTGAAACATCTGAAAATAAAATATATTATAATATCAAAGATGATGAGCAACCTTCAACAAGTAAACACATGGAAGTAAAGAGAGCTAAGCAAGCATACCAAACAAATGAATCTCCAAAATCAATGAAGAAAGGAAAAGTTAAAAGTAAAATTGACCACGTTGAACTCTTTACAAATGAATGTTGCGGCTCTAGCTTGAACGAATCTCAAACAACAAAACAGAAGAAAGCAGAGGATGCAGTGGATGACTACATGACACCTATAGAGGAAAACAATGACGATGGCTACTCAGAAATAATATAATAATATTACAATAAACTTATATTCTGAATACAAGTAGATAAAAACATGTTTATCTTCAAGTTATTCAACATTCTATAAAGTACATATCAAGTATAAAAATATAATATGTAGACATGATGATGTCATATCACTACAATATTTGGCCATTTCACTACCATATTTGGGTACCACACACTTTTTTTTGTCAAACAGTGCAGACAAAGTCAGACAGTCAGACAGTATAACTTTCCTAGAATATTGTACCTAAAATGATAAGCATAGCAAATATAGATGTCCTGACAATAAGTTGATGATTGTAACAAATTTTTTTGTAGTTAATATTAAACTTTAAATAATTTTTTTTCTGAAAACAATTGAACTTTGCGATATTTATACAGTGACAGCTTTATTTCAATATTTGATTGTATTTTTTTGTTAATTATTGTTCTATTTGATGTAATTTTTTTCTTTTATTAATTAACTAATTTGCAAATTATTAATGCAGCAACATATAGCATTATATGTATAAGTTGTTGAGTATTTATAATATACACATATTGAGAATAATAATTGTACTAAAATATTTATTATTTTGTATTTTAATTTTATGTAAATGAGTTTGCTTCAATATTGATGTTTAATACCTATTTAAAATTGTAATTATTCAAACATTTACAAATAAGTAATATATACTGTAAATTGCTATAATAATTTGATAACAGTAATTATTACTAATGTAAAACTTCTAACAAAACAAAAATTAATAAAATATAACTATAATGTGTGGGTTTTGCCTTAAGATGCTTGGACAGGTTAATAAGACACAGTGAGCAAAGAATGCTTGGCTTAACCCTTGATGCTATAAAACCACAAAACATCTTTTGCATTCTAGAGGGCAGTATGAAATGCTGCAATTATTATAAATAATGTTGTTTATGTTTATTACTACCACAAATCAGTTACAGTATATTTGCAAAGAATGTACTGTATTTGTATTTAAACTGTTTAAAGATATATTGTCCCCCAAAAACATGAAAAATAAAGATTAGTTAAATCAGACTTTGAATAGGTTTAATTTGTAGTTTTAATATTTAAGTAAATCACTTCCATAGAAAAACCAAAAATCTATTTTTGCTTTAAATTCCAGTTTTTTTAAGGAAAATAATTTTTTTTTTCTATCCAATTTTTGGTCGAAGTCAATAACTATTATGCGACATTAAAATGGCATATTCAACAACAAAAATTGTAAAAAAATATTTTTCAGGGGGACAATACATCTTTAAATGATTGAGTCCGTTTATAGCTTACACAAGATAAGATAGCATAGATATCCCAGGAAAATGTTGCGCAAGATGATAAATATTAAATTAACAGATGAAGTGAGTAACGCTAAAATATGAGATAATAAACAAGAAGAATGGAGTAAAAACAGAGAAGACTAAAATTGTATGGAAGACACATAATTAGACTACCAGATGATACCCAAAACAAACGAGGAAGGAAACCAAAACGAAAATAACAAAGAAAGAAACAAAATGTAAACATTTACACAATATCAGACCACCTTATCCTAAACAGAAACAAGTGAAAACAAATAAGCGTAATTTCCGAGTGCCGGAAAACGTTAAGGCAAAGAAGAAATGTATGTCTTTTTTCATGAATAGAATTATGCCCAACATTTATGTAGAACCTTCATTTTACATATGATACAGGACCAAATGGCGTACTTAAAACATGGGATGGGTAAAATCCAGGTTGAACTAAAATTGACCTCCAAATATGTAGCTATATCAAATTCTTAAATATTTCATTTTGTTTGACAACCATTTTTAATAAATCAATGCATGCGACGTAACCAAATGATCACAGGATTAATCTCTAATGTTTTACCCGTATTAAACTTCATGTTGCAGTAACTATTTCTGTTTTTGAATATCATAAACCACATTTTAAGACATGCTGCTGATTAGTTCCTGATTACAAAACCTTACATATTTTGCAATCTGTTTTTATTTTATTTCCTTATTGCAAAACATTTACACTATCTACCACAGTTAAGAGCAGGAGTATCTACAGTACACTTAAAAGTACAAATGATGTCACTCTCTAATGTCATAACTCTAGTGGTCATCAGTGTGTTGATACTCATCAGATACAATATTGCAGAAGAAAGTTCTCTACCGTATCTACTGTATACTTATTATTTCAAGTATGATTCTGGCGAGCTTCATTCTGTGACAATCGTGAAATCAAGTAAAACATACAATCTACCACTGACAGAAGTAAAAGAGGAAAAGGAACTGAAGTTAAAAACAGTCAAATGTCAGCTATTCATATCTCTAAACGAAGGACCAGATAAAGGAATACACACATGCCAAGACGATGACCACAGATACTACTTGGTTCCTTCACAAAATGATAGAGTCCCTTCGAATCTTGACCATGACAAATGCTTAACAACTTGTAAAATAAAAAACATTATTGAGGGAGAAGAAGTAACATTTGCTTGTGAAATCAAGCAGGAAAATATGTGTCAAATCACAGTTGGATGGATCCAAAGGGATCGCAGCATCTTAAGAAAAAACAACACTAAAGGGAAGTTTGATATAACATTGAAAGGGTTTTATCCTGGAGAAGGGATATTCTTTTACTGTAATTATGTTACTTCACTTTATGGATATGTATGCTACACATTAACTTTAGAGGTTAGAACAAAATTAATTGTAAACATGAAACCGTCACATACTGCTGATAAAGACTTTGGATACTACTGCTTTAAATGTGAAGCTACAGGTGGTTCTTGCAAAAAGGTTTTCAACTGGACGCTAAATGGAGACAACTTGGTTGATGATGATGAATACTGCTTTACTGGATTGTCATTTGGTAAATACACTGTGAAGTGTCATGTGAGTACTGATGCTCAGAATGTCTTGCGTGAGATGGAATTCACAGTAAAAAATGATTCAACAACCAAGTTAATCAATGATGAAGATGATAATGGCAAGTTTAATTATATAATATTCACATTAGCTACAACAACCACAATACTACTATGTGTTGTAATTGTTTTACTTTACCTACAAAAAATAAACAAAAGTCCTCAACAGTCCATAGCACAGCAAAGAAATTATACAACTTTGCAAGGAATTTCTGGAGTGTCACAGACGCAAGCAGTCGCTGAGGATATTTACTATACAATTACTGATACAGAAGATGGTGCTAGGAATGACTATGTCAATACAGATGCCACTCAAGACAAAATATGTACAAATGCAAAAACTAACAAAATAGAAGATGGCAACAGACAAGAAAGTACCATAGCAGAAGATAACAGAAATGGTGACAAAGAAGATGGCAACAGAGGAGTTGACAACAAATGGGATGGCAACATAGGAGATGGCAGCAGAGGAAACGGCAACATAGGAGATGGTAACAGAGGAGTTGACAACATATGGGATGGCAACATAGGGGATGGCAACATAGGAGATGGCAACAGATAATATGGCAACAGAGGAGTTGACAACATATGGGATGGCAACAGAGGAAATGGCAACATAGCAGAGGATAACAGAAATGGTGACAAAAAAGATGGCAACAGAGGAGTTGACAACATATGGGATGGCAAAATAAGAGATGGCAACAGAGGGGATGGCAACATAGGAGATGGTAACAGAGAAGATGGCAACATAAAAGAGGGCAACATAAACAATGTTAACAGAGAAGATGCTAACAGAGGAAAGGGCAACACAGAAGATGGTAACAGAGGAAAGGGCAATGGAGAAGTTGGCAACAGAAATGGTGAAGCACCTCAGTACTTCGTTCTTGAATCTTAAATAAAACGTCTGGAACATTTACAATAATACATTAACATTTCTTTTTCTCTAAAGTACTCTTGTACGATTATGTTTACAGACAAGTTTATCTTAAAAGTAAATGAATTTGCTTAAAGTTTATAGAAGAAATTAAATTTCAAAACCAAAACAGTTTTCATGCAAATGACATACTTTTAGAAAAGGGTATCTGTACTAAAATGTTCATTAAGCATCAATGATAATTGTATAATAGTATTATAATAATCAGTACACAGTTGAGTTGTGGTGGGCAAGTAATTAGTATACTTCCAACAGAAAGAACCATGTTCATTTCCAGATATGAATCCTATTTCACAACTGAAAATGAGTAAAATCTGGTTGAAATAATATGGAGCAATAAAGTGGCATGGAAAGGACACTGCTGCTTAGTACAATCAGCTAATAACTGTTCATTCCACCATGTTTATAATGAATACAGGACTCGCCTTTACCTTTAGTGCCACAGGGAAGGGAAAATGGAATAGTGTAGTGAAAATTTAAATTTAATTAACTAATAAGACCATTCTACAGTATACCACTGCGTAAAGCTTTGTCTACACTATCAAACTTTATGTGTCAAAAAAATGTGATGTGCCCATATATGGACATGATGATGTTATATTACTACCATATTTAAGCATAGCACTACCATATATAGGCACATCAAACTTTTTTGACACATAAAGTTTGATAGTGTAGACAAGGCTTAAAGTTTCTAGAAGTTACGCATGATTTACTGAAATTTGCCATTTCATACATTTAATAAAGCAAATCTGTGCATGCCCAAAATTAAAATGAAATTGTAAACAAATTTGTTTTTTTAACGTGAATATTTATGGTATTAGAAGTATTGGTGAACCCATTTATGACTATTCAATTATAAATTATTGTAAACAACAATATAGAGTAGAAAAAGGAAATTAAGATAAAAATATTCTATAACTTGTCAATGTTACATTATAACATATTTTATTTCAATTTACAATACATATAGTTAATATAAATATAAATTACCAAATAATAACGAACTACATTCAATGTGTATGATTTTTTAGACACATTTTTGCACTGTATGTTTGAATATAATAATGCTATGTATTTTGTAAAATAGTTTTTAAGGATGATACATATTGCGACGTTTACTTTTATTTTGTACAGTACACAGAGGCTGCACTTTTACATAACTAATTTATACTAGTTTCATTAGCACTGTATACTTTCTAAATATTTAGCCATACTTTAGTTTTTGTTTAAAATGAAAAATAATGAATATAATAGTGTATAGTTCAATGTTGATCAAAAATAAAATCTCCAATATCAAAATGATTCTTTTTAATATAGTTATGTTGAATTCAAGGCACTCAATAAGGAAATTGTTATTTTTAGGAAAATCCAGGGTTGAGGAAATACAGTACATCATTTAAATGCTTGCTGTAATTATAATTAATCTACTTATTTTTGATATATTAACAAAATAAATCTTGTCTGTACACAGAGGTGAACAGCTGAGCAGATCATTCAGTACATCCGATTATTAATTGATTAAGCTAATATATATATTATATCTACTGCTTATAGTAATATACAGTAACTTGTTTATCTTGACTTTGCCTGGATGTGGGTGGTTAAATTAAATTTATTTTATTCTTATGAAATCAAGAATGAAAATATGTGTTTTTCTTTCAAGGTTAGATTAAATTAATTGTAGAAAAAATAAAATCTTCACATATAAATTAAAAGTATTAATGACAAAGTGTAACTTCATTTCTGACACCTCAAAAGTTAAAAAACATTGACATTGAATCTCTTTATAAAATCACCCTGGACAATGTTGGCATTCTTGCGGTCAAATCCGCTAAATGTCTTGGTGTCCATCTAGACAGAGGTCTCACCTGGAAATCACACATAAAAGATTTTGAAAAAAAAATTTCTAAAAGCCTTGGTATTGTCACGGGATAAGTTAAATGTATGTTTTTCAATTACGTTATAATCTTTTTACAATACAAGAGAAGATAATTAGTAAGGCGAAATGCAGAACACTCTTTATCTTTAAAAGTGGCAGTCTCTGATTGGATGCTCACTTGCACACGGTATCACTTTTTAATAAACATTCATTATTTGTATAATAATCAATTAGCTTCAAATAGTGCTGCACAAGCAAGATTTAAAGGTTAACAAAACATAAAAATATCAATTGTGTTTCTGTATTATGTATTTGATAAATCTTTAAACAGAGAGTTCATAAGTCGGCTTTCTTCTTGTATTTAGAAACTAGATTTTCTAATTAACTTTACACATTTTATTATTAATATTATTTCCTTATTGCAAATAAACCAAGCAAAACTAGTTTAGTAACATTGTATTTCCTTATTGTGAATGCATTTATTTGCGATTCTTCCACAAAAGCAAAAACATCAATCTCAATTTTATGTAATTGTCAAAAACAAGAAGGAATATCTGCAGCATAGAAATAAAGGTGGAGGCAAAATGTTAGTGATTCACGTCTTTATAATAGTAGTTTTCTGCTTGTTACTTTTCAGACATAACATTGCGGAAAACAGCACTTACTCTTTCATATCATACACAGAAGTAATTGTGACAATAGTAAAATCAAGTGAAACATACAAGAAGCCACAAACAGCAATTGAAGAGGATCTTAAAGGTGTTAAATGTGAGCTTTTCATATCTTTAAATGAGCAACAAGATAAAGGAATACACACATGTCAAGACGATGCGGGTAGGTACCATCTGGCTCCTTTACAGAACATAGATGCTGAATCTATGCCTTCCAAATGCCTAACAACTTGTGATATACCAAACATCATTGAGGGAGAGGAAGTAATATTTCCTTGTCAGATCATGACTGTGTGTAAAGTCACAATTGGATGGATTCAAAGAAATAACTACAACATACATCACTACAATGATTTGAAGTTTAATATGACTTTGAAAGGTTTTCATTCTGGAAAAGGCATATTCTTTTACTGTAGTTATTATGCTATTCAACTTGGATATTTCTGCTACACCTTTACTTTAGAAGTCAGAAAAAAATTAATTGTAAACATCAAACCTTCACATACAGCAGCTATAGACTTTGGCTACTACTGCTTTGAATGTCAAGCTACGGGTGGATCTGGCAAAAAAGTTTATAACTGGACATTAAATGGTGAATACTTGGCTGATCAATATAAATGGTGCTTTAATGGATTGTCAGCTGGTGGTAACATCATACAATGTGTTGTGACTACAGATACTCAGATTATCTCAAATATGGTAGAATTGGATTTAGCAAGTTATACAGAACCAGCAGATGGTACGGGTACAACTCATTTCACCACCTATTTTATTTTATTCATATTAACTGGCAGTGCCACACTACTTTTTGCCGTATTCATATTTCTTTATTGCATACGCAAGAAAAAACATGATGAATATTCTATCAGACATGATGATATTTCTATTTCTTCCAGAAGGCAAAAAACAGAAAATAAAAATAGAATATATTACACTAATAAAGGCAAAGAAGCTTCATGTATCCAATCTGAAAATGAAATTTATTACAGTATTAAAGATGACGATCAACCTTCAACCAGTAAACAGATGGAAGTAGTAATATCTCAAGCAAAAAATGAAATGTGTCATTTTAAGAAAAAAGACACAATAGTAAATGATCACATGTATTATAGCATTCACGATGATGATGATGATGATGATTATCAACCTTCGAAAAGTAGACCAACAGAAACAGTGAGAGACAATCAAGCAGATGATGAATCTTATAACTCTACAGTAGAACAACTTGAAGATGTATATTATTATAGCATTACATATGATGATGATGATCAACCTTCAACAAGTAGACAATCAGTATTAAGCAAAAAGCCACAAAATCATGAACATAAATCAATGAAAAAAAGAAAAATGAAAAAACCTTTTGGGCAGTTTACAAATTCTAATTGTGGTTATAACTTTGATGTCACCAATGAATCTCAAACAAGTGAAGAAAAGAAAATAATAGATGAATATGATGATACAGTTGACGACTATTTGACAACAATGGAGCTAAACAGCAAAAAAGTATATAGTAACAATGATGACGATTACTTAGAAATTATACCATAAGTTAAAAAAAACAGTGCATGGCATGGATTGAAATAAATTGTACAGTATAAATGAATTATTTATTATAATGAAAATAATGATGATTAAATGCTCATGATGATAATGAATAAATGTAAAAGTAAAATCTTTTTAAGGGGTGTCACGAAACCTAAGACCACAAAAGCTAAGACCCCCTAAGACCTAAGATCACGAAAGCTAAGACCCAAGAACTAAGATTACAAATTCTAAGATATACTACAGCTTAAAAACAATACTTGTTTATCCATACATAATTTTAAACATAGTAGGTTTTATTTATTACCATAAATATAATTAAATACTACCGCAAAACATAGATAAACTCACAACAAACTTGACGGGTTGTTTGTTGGTATATATTTACTCCATTGTGTTGGTTCAGAGGATGTTTTTCTTTCACACCTGCCTTTCTTGTATTTTGACTCCAAATTTGTTAACTAACTTTATCCTGAATACCACACTTTAAAATTAGGACTTATAAGTACTTTCAGAAGGAGAAACACATAAAAACAAATAAATAAATCCTTTAAATTGATGATTTTACAGACGTGTTTCTTTGTATACTGTAACTCCTCCCATGCTCAATGTTTTTGTTTCTATGGAGCGCCAAAAGAGCAACAATAATAGTACAAGTATAAAATCAGAAAAAAAACGAAACAAAACAACTTATTATCATGATTTTTAAATTAAATTTTGTTTGCGAGTATTTATTTTTTTGTACTAGCATGATTATACTATTAAGTATTATCATTACAATTTTAGTTTTACATTGTTCCATCCACACTGATGTAGATGGACTCCACAGAGTTTACAGCCCTCTATATAATTTTTGCTCTTTTGACGTTCCATAGAAACAAAAACATTGAACATGGGGTAGGCCTACTGTACTGTTAGGCTAGTCATGCGAAATTCGCAAACAGTATGTGTGCGAGAAAAACGTCTGTAAAATCATCAATGTGATTCTTTTTCATAAAAGTGCTAATTCTAAAGGTGTGGTATTCAGAATAAATGTTGGGAGTTAAGATACAAGGCAGGTGCGAAAGATAAATATTTGTAATCTTAGTTCTTTGGTCTTAGCTTTCGTGATCTTAGGTCTTAGGGGGTCTTAGCTTTCGTGGTCTTAGGTTTCGTGACACCCTCTTTTTAAGTCTGCAATTTCCCAAAAATGTTTCTTTAAAATAATATATATACTGTATAATATTTATTATATATTCCATTCACATAACAACCATAAGTTTCAACAAAGTAATGTATGGACTCCAATGTAGTACTATAGGACCAAGTGTGGAAAAGAGAAGTCTAGGCAATCAAGAAAAACATGAAAATCGTGAAATTTACTTGTATTTTGTAGACTGGACTAGTACTGTATATTTATATCTATACTATTAGCAAAAATACATGCCCTGGGTTTCAAATGTAGTTTAAAACCATCTTCTCAGTTTAATTCCATGAATTAGGAAAAAAGTTGTATCATGAACAATCACACAAACTCTCTCTTTTACATTTTTTTTTTTTTTTACCTTGAAAAATAATGTATAGTTGTTCAATGAATAAACATTTCCAATATCAATATTATTTTTGTTCAATATTGCTAATGTCACACAACTTGAATGTCAATATTAGAGTAAATGTGCGACCGGCAACAAATAGAAGATCAGTATCACCTTTGTCTTGTATGTCCAGAAAGGCAGAAAGGTAAACCTTACTGAGTACTAATTATTGGCGTAATACCTCTTATCCAAAGTTAAAGTTATTAACAGATTCTTATGTTAATCTGTCAAAGTATTTATTTGTATCGTTAAAAAGGAGAGAGTCAACCTTACTGTAATGTATTGTGAATCTATGGGCCCGTGGCCTACAGATAAAATAAAGGCAGGCACCATTGACTGGTATGTTGAAATTAAACTTAATAAGAAAAGTAATAATTGTTGAAAATTTAAGATCATTTTCAACTCTTTAGAGCATGGTCTTCCTTATAAACCTTTTTCTCCAAGCTAGTAAGTTTTGACTGGTTGATGTCTTACTATAGTATACCGTACAAAATACAGTAGAACCTGTGTTTTACGTTCCCTCGATTTTACGAACGCTTAAAATAACCGATGACATCATCATTTTCTTACATTGAGGGCGCAATTTAACAACAACAAAGCACACAAAGCCACAATCATGGCTGTGTGAAGAATTCTGCTGTGTGTGGGACAAGCTACGCACGTGCATTCCCCCTAAAGCAGCGACTGTTTTATTGATAGAAAACAATTATATTTTACACTTTATTTAAACATCGCACAGCCTGTATATACTGTACTTTTCTAGTTAGGCCTCACATCTTGCTAGGCCTGCTAGCCTAGCCTGAATAGTCTAGGCCTAGCTAGTGACCACCTCAGCCTGCATACTGTACAGAAGTAGGCAAATACGGCTAGCTACGATCTCTACGTATTTGGGGTCAATTTAAGGTCAACCTTGATTTTACGAATCCCTTGTTTTACGTACGCCTTTCGGTCCCGTACCGTATGTAAAATGGAGGTTCTACTGTATATTTTAAGTGGAGAGGCACTATTACAGTATGTCAACAAATGTTCTATATGGACAGTTTGTCTGACAGTTTTTGAATTGAATTACTAACGTTTCATTCACTTTAAAATATTATTTATCACTAGATATGTCATTGTTATACTTTTTCTAAAAACACTAAATAAGAGAGGATCAGTAAAACATTAAAATCAAATTAGAAAAACACATACATTATTCACATGCACAATCCTTTAGGGCACAAGTATCTTGAAAACAGAGCATTCTATACTGCAATTATTTCACTTATGTATAAACCCCAGTTTACCACTCTTATAGGACATTTGTTTTGGTGTTAATATCTGACAGCACAGCAGTACTCTTTACCGACTTAAAATTGTGCAACAATATGAAACACTCTGAAAAACTGGAAATTGGATTTTGAATTTTATAAACCAATTTATTAACCAAAACATTTTTACAGAAAGCAAAACTATGATCATAGTTTGTTGTTTTACTAACCTGAAATTCTGCAACAAAACCAGATTGCAAATCAGACTCAATGTTCCCTGGATCCAGGTATGCTATACTCATAAGAAAACCAGGCCCAGTAAATGCCCAAAGCTTGCGGAAACTAAAGTTATACTAAAAAAAATATAAAGAAACAAATCATTAAAGATTATAATAAAACATGAATCATTATTGTTTCCTGATGATCGCAGGAGTTTGTTTGTTTGTTGTTTCTTATTATTTTGTTGTTGTACAACAAGGATAACCCAAAGTCCTTAGACTTGTTTCAGTTGGGGTCCTTCTGGTGGTGAATTGAGCAGTACAACAGGATCCCCTACTCTCTTCGTAGATTGTACTGTGTTATTTAACGTGCACATAATCATCTATGGTTTCGCCATGTGTTCATGCAACGTCTCCCCTGGTAATTTTAAATACATTTATTTATTATTTTTGTTCAAGTTTTAATTTCTGCATATCTTTGATACAAAATTCTACAATACATAACACGTCCAATGACAGCATTCGCACCTGCAACTGCTTATTTATTCAAAATGAGGTAAAGATAGGTCATATAAAAACTGTTGAAGGTACTGAGACCATTTTAATACACATAACAACATAATATAAGTTAGGACCACTAAAATTAGTTTTATAGATTAGAACAGAGGATCATGACACACTATAAATCACTGAGGTGAAGATGGGTTTACTCATCCATTCAATAATGTGTTAATTTGATTTATAACATTCAATCAATGTTACTAGAATGCTAAAGTAAACAAATACTTCCATGGTACAGTAGTAAGAATTATTGTTAAATTTTATATAGCAACCACTCGTGTTTGGGGTAGTAAGGAACCACTATTTTGCCATGGAAATACAGATTTCCTAGTACCATTTATTTCATTGGTATACAAGAAAAGCTGTGGCAGTGAAGTACCTGTATAAAAATAGTTATATGAGGGCACTGTGACATATACAGTATGTGGTATACGGCTTTACCACGTTGAAACACCGGTTCTCGTCGGATCACCGAAGTTAAGCAACGTTGGGCCTGGTTAGAGCTTGGATGGGAGACCATCTGGGAATAGTGGGTGCTGTATACGGAGCTGGGGTCCCGTTAGGCATTTGAAATCAGCACTGCTAACTCTTATGGCAGCCCCTGCTGCATCTAGTATCTGCCTCAGACCTCTGGTCAAGGTGGGCACTGGACGAGAGAAGCCCTTGATCAATGTCAGGACCAATCAAGGTGCTTAACAGTCCTGGCTTTGTTTGTATCAAACCTGTTAGTGGCGGTAATTATCGCTGTTGGTTTCGATTGAATAAAAAAAAAAAAAAAAAAAATATATATTTTTTTCTATATAACTGGCAATGCAATGTACTTATATTTTAAAGCCATGATGAAGGCGCTATAAATTTGTATGCACTGGCAATGCAATATACTTTTATTTAATTTTATTTATTTTTATTTCAATACACACTCTACATTGGAGAGCCTGCCACCTACAGAATGAAATACATCATAAGAGCCCTATAACATGTTCATTGCAATACTTACATTTTCTTGTTCTGGAATAGGTACCTGTTCCTCAAAGTATGTCTGAGACGTACTAGTCTTTGGGTTATTCTCTGGAAGTGCTCCGTAAACTGGTTGTTGGCCTTCTTCTGTAAAAATAAAATGTACCATAAAAAAGCATTTAAACAAGGAAAATCATTGCAAGTAGGTAGTAAATGCTGTAATTAATTCAGCAAAAACATTACTAGAATTTTTTTCTATGATTTAGCAAAAGACCAAGACATTTAATATTGAAAGATAAGTTTTTTAGCACTGTTAGTTGAGTTTTCTAGGTCTGTATTAGCACAAAGATAAGAAGAAAAATCAACTACATCACCCTACTTATGACAATACAAACAATTCTGGGTAAACATATGGATTTGTGAACTGAGAAGATATTTCAAATAATTTAACCTTTTCAAATAAATGAAAATAAAAAAATATCTAAAAAATGAAAATTCAAATTCACTGCAAGTCCTCTTCCTCTTATCATAATTATTGCATTCTTCACCAAGAAATGTGAATTTTTTAAGGCATTTTAAAACTCAGCTAAAACCATAATGGACCGAAACAGTTGGGAAATGGACAATGCTGCAATAGGTATTATTTAGTTTTTGTAACCAGAAACAACTAAATTGTTAAAAAAAAATTTAAAAATAGGGGTAATAAATGTCAACTACATAGAAATCATCCTTTATTGAATATTAGATGAAAACCACATTGTAATAGGTACAGTATGCATGATGAATGTGAATAAATTTGACTAATTACCCTTACCTGGAATTAACGATGACTCACCATTATTTGTTGGTTTCTCGTAGGTAGGAGAACTTGGTATTTGCTGTTCAGAATCTTCCTCCATTATCGCTAGTTGTTTACTGAAGATAAACAAACATCACAATGTTTTTCTAATAATAAAATTGTTCCACCTCTTAGAAGCGGATCTAAGGAAGAATCACTACACCCATCTTTCTTTTTCTTGTTTTATATTTAGGCAAATTACAAAAGATAATCATAAGCGAATTCATTAACTATCCTTCTTAAAGGTGGCAATCCTGACAAACACACAGGATGTAAACATAACAAGTCTTTGGTAGTGGAGTTGCAATTTGTGAAAAAATCCTGACATATGACAGGACTTGAACCCAGGACCCTTGGATTGGTACCCAAGAATCATAACCATCAAGCCACAACTCCACTCAACTTGACAGCCAAAATGAAATATGAGTTTTATTTTTTTTGGCAAATAATTGACTATAATAACAAATAATAAAACAGCTCAAATAGGTCAATTTTAGTCAATGTACAAGCAAGCACCTTGGAGGCATACTGTAGATGCAGCTCCTTTGAAGTCTACTATTATTCGGTCCACCGTTTCAGACATTCTAAATCAGGATCCACCCTTCCAACAAAAACAACATTTTTAAATGAGTGTAAACAGAGTAAATAACAGCGATGCAATACACATAACATGAATAATTAAATAAAAGAGCATATAACTTTAGGAATTTCACACATATACAGCACTCTGTACACACATAAAAGACAAATGTAGTTAAATTAAATACTAGATCAGAAAATAATGTAGTATAATTTCTAAACTTCTACATGGCTAGTACTGATGGTGTTTCACCAATAATGAGTAAGTGCTATGATTTGAACCTATGATCCTAGAATGAAACTGGACACTACAATTATTTGAATGAAAAAATGACAAGCAAAATAATAAAAATTATGACATTTTTTTTTTTCTGAATTATGAACACGATCACTGCTAGGCTTCCACCGAGTGTACTTTAATCAAGGTAAACCTATTTATGGCCTTGTTTCTGCTGCCAAAAAAATACTGATATTTAAAACCAGATCACATCCATGGGATCAGTATCAAATACATACGGTACATGATCAGGC
Organism: Antedon mediterranea; assembly: GCF_964355755.1. NCBI lineage: Eukaryota > Metazoa > Echinodermata > Crinoidea > Comatulida > Antedonidae > Antedon > Antedon mediterranea. The sequence goes on along the minus strand of NC_092670.1, from coordinate 32,476,109 downwards.
CTAACAATATGCAGAGGGTGAAAACTTACTGTACATTACAGTAATAAAAAATAGAAATACCAAACATACCTATTCTAAAAAGAAAACGTGAATTTCAATATTGATAAACAGATACTGTACATTTATAACGATTAAAAAATACTTTTTTTATAGAATTTTATAGTCCTACGAATACCAACCTTTAAAAGAAAACACATTTACAATAACAAAATGTCTAGAGACAAAAGAACTGACTGTAGTAAAACAGTATTGTACTTGAACCTCACACTATAGTATAAGGTAGATAGATATGTATCTGTTCATGTGGTATACATGTGAATCCCAGTCCTATCATAAGTTGTCGACCTACTGTAAAGAATAACCATCCTATTTTAAGGCAGCCATAATGTCAAAATTATTCTATTAATCTTTAATATATAATAGTTTACAAATAGTTTGATAAAGTAATTGTATTTAACAAGTTAAATAAAATAATAATTTTGACATGGTCCCCTTACTTATGCAGGAATTTCCCAGAATGCCAGTTAGATAAAATCCATCATTTTGCGAGTAGCGAGATATGTTTATATATTTACTATACTGTATTCTTTCTAAAGATAATGCAATTATGTAACAACACTGGGGAAACTTTTCCTGGTGATGCAGCCCCTACTTGTGCTGACACCCATTGCTGATGTTTGATGAATTTAATGAAAAATGAATTTATCACCCACCAATTGATAAATTGGTTTGGTGTAATTTAATACCATTAAATCAATTTTACTGAGCTAAATTGTTAATAAAAAGATGCAAACACCTTGCCTAAAAAAAGTATAGAATTGAACATGTTAGTTTTCAAGATTTATTTTTCCACTAATATAAAGAATAGAAAAAAGAAAATATAGAATAAGAAAAGAAAAATCATACAAAATTCCATTACATTTTGAGAAATAGCATTCCACCACATCAATGGTGTCAAAAACAAACATGCACATTGACACACAAATGGTGATAAGATCAGATGTAAAAAAAGTTATATAATCTAAGCATTAAACTAGTTAATCAAAAATTTACAATGTATCAAAAATTGCCTGGTAGGGGCCCGGTCCATTTATAACGATTAAAAAATACTTTTTTTATAGAATTTTATAGTCCTACGAATACCAACCTTTAAAGGAAAACACATTTACAATAACAAAATGTCTACAGACAAAAGAACTGACTGTAGTAAAACAGTATTGTACTTGAACCTCACACTATAGTATAAGGTAGATAGATATGTATCTGTTCATGTGGTATACATGTGAATCCCAGTCCTATCATAAGTTTTCGACCTACTGTAAAGAATAACCATCCTATTTTAAGGCGGCCATAATGTCAAAATTATTCTATTAATCTTTAATATATAATAGTTTACAAATAGTTTGATAAAGTAATTGTATTTAACAAGTTAAATAAAATAATAATTTTGACATGGTCCCCTTACTTATGCAGGAATTTCCCAGAATGCCAGTTAGATAAAATCCATCATTTTGCGAGTAGCGAGATATGTTTATATATTTACTATACTGTATTCTTTCTAAAGATAATGCAATTATGTAACAACACTGGGGAAACTTTTCCTGGTGATGCAGCCCCTACTTGTGCTGACACCCATTGCTGATGTTTGATGAATTTAATGAAAAATGAATTTATCACCCACCAATGGATAAATTGGTTTGGTGTAATTTAATACCATTAAATCAATTTTACTGAGCTAAATTGTTAATAAAAAGATGCAAACACCTTGCCTAAAAAAAGTATAGAATTGAACATGTTAGTTTTCAAGATTTATTTTTCCACTAATATAAAGAATAGAAAAAAGAAAATATAGAATAAGAAAAGAAAAATCATACAAAATTCCATTACATTTTGAGAAATAGCATTCCACCACATCAATGGTGTCAAAAACAAACATGCACATTGACACACAAATGGTGATAAGATCAGATGTAAAAAAAGTTATGTAATCTAAGCATTAAACTAGTTAATCAAAAATTTACAATGTATCAAAAATTGCCTGGTAGGGGCCCGGTCTCACTTGGTAGGGGCTCGGTATCACCTGGTAGGGGCTCGGTATCACCTGGTAGGGGCCCGGTATCACCTGGTAGGGGCCCGGTATCGCCTGGTAGGGGCCCGGTATCGCCTGGTAGGGGCCCGATATCACCTGGTAGGGGCCCGATATCACCTGGTAGGGGCCCGGTCTCACTTGGTATGGGTCCGGTATCACCTGGTAGGGGCCCAGTATCGCCTGGTAGGGTTCGATATCACATGGTAGGGTTCGATATCACATGGTAGGGACCCGGTATTGCCTGGTAGGGGCCCGGTCTCACCTGGAAGGGGCCCGGTCTCACCTGGTAGGGGCCCGGTATCGCCTGGTAGAGGCCCGGTATTGCCTGGTAGGGTTTTTATGATATAAAATAATGACAGTAATTTCATTTGTCAACGCGTCAACAACAACAAACATCACTTATCATAGAGGTTGGTCTTCAATTTGGAATAAACAAAATCCGAAGTTCTTTACATTAAAAATGTACAAATGTAAAAAAAACGTACAATTAAATATTACAATAAAATTAAATATAATATTAATAGCATGTACAGTACTTGATAACATTTTATATTATAAAACAACTTTTGGGCGATACCGGGCCCTACTAGGAGTATGGGATCATCTTGTGATTGTGCTAGTCAATTTAGACATTGCACTGTGGCTGCTGTGGATCTATTGAGGATCTATCATTTTCCATAGTTAAACTGAGGCTGAATAATAGACTACACTTTTTAGATGAAATAAAACTTGCCACGCAAAGATTAATAATAATAACAATGGATAATATAAAGCATGAAAGAATGAGAGCATGTGTACTGTATGAATGTAAGCTAAATATTTAGAATAGATGTCAAAATGTAAGTAAGGAAATAAGCTTTTGATTTAATGCAAATCATTAGAACGTAGTCAGACATCTGCACATGCTCACAAATTTGACGCATTCTACAATATTTTTATATCATGCGCTGCTCAGTATTACAGTATGTTCAGATTTTGTAAAACTTCTTCTTTAAATGTGTGCAATTTAAGAATGTTACACATTGCAAAACACCCTGTAGTGTACGCCATCTACAGTGGTTCTACCCCACTTTCAAAATATGTCTTTATGTACAGTATGGTCTAGACTTTGATAAAACAATAAAGTAATTCAATTTACAAGTTTAAATTACAAATTATGAATGTTTTGTATTCTTTGAATAAGAAGAATATTTCAATTAAACAATTTCAACGCTGTAATCATCATTTGAAAAAGCAATGTTTAAACTGATGAAAATATCCTAATTATATTATTAAATTTATATTTAATTCCTCCAATATTCAATATTTTTTATACAATTCATGTGCTGATATAGAATCTAGCAGTAACACAATGAAGAACTCATTTAGTCAATAAATTAAGTTTATGAATAAGGTCAATTGTGAGCTTTTGTAGTACAGTAGATGCTGATCACGCTCTGGTAAATTTTGCGTTCATGCAACAGTACAGTACATATAAATAATTAAATGTTCCTTAAAATAATAAAAACAAAATAACTTGTTTACTTACTACATATTTATGGATGTGTAGGAATGTTAGGGATTTAATTGTTGACGTGTAATTTTTAAAGCGGGAATCAACTTTTCCAAGATTCATCCATAATTCCTAAAAATGGCAAAATCAGCACTGTGGTCATGTTACAAGAGTTGTCAAAAACAATCTAGATTTTATCTGATAACTTAACCTTATAAAACTCCTAGAAGTAGGAAGCCTTTTGCCATTTTCCCCTGACTATACATTACATGGAATGGAGGAGATAATTTACTGTACAAAGGAAATCTCAAAAATCAAATGTAAATAGTGACTGTTGTAGTCTAATATGTTTGCTAATATTCCTAGTTAGTATACTGTACTTTCGCACCTGTCTTGTATTTTTCCACTGAAAATCTGTTAACTTTTATTTTTATTTTAGGCTAAAAAAAAAGCACGATGATTTTTGAGACGCCTTCCTTTTATTTTATAATACAAATACTGTACAAAGTAAACATGTATTCTATATTGTAACATTTGTTGATCAAGTGTACTGCACTTTAACCCAAATTAAAAACATCGCCGTGGTTAGGATTCCGGCACCGGAACTCAACTGCCCAGCGTTAGGGAATCCGACACGCTATTGCGCATGCCCAGAGCGAGGTAATCGGCGACTCTATACTTGTCAACAGCGATGATGGATCATTTCATAGCTGCGCCACACGGCGAACACTAGCCTAGGTGCCTACTAATACTATAATAAGGGATCCACTAATCTAGGCTAGGGCTACCAGTTAGACGTGACCAGTGGGCCTATTTATTTTGTAATTAAAAAGTGGTTGCTTCATTCATATATACTTCATATCATTATGAATTATATAATTACATGACTAGTTTTATGATTTTTCAAAACGCATTTTACTGTACATAACAACATGCAATCACAAGTTGATTTGTTGACGGCAGCCACCGCGTGGATGTCAAAAAACTGTTCGGGAAGTCAGGGTCGCAACGCTAAAAACAGCATTACGATTCTTAGATAGATACTGATTCTTATTAATATCATTATAATTATTTTATCGCGTGGCGTAGTCGTATTTTAATTATTAATTCATGTATGGCATAGGCCAAGTTTCATCCATCGCTCGCTCCCCCCACGCAACGACTATCTAGGGCTACAGTAAATCCCTATTTAACACTCCGACTCTCGGTGGTACGACGTGTGTGTGGCACTAAAAAGTGCAAGCTATAATTCACTTCCCAGAGCTCTGGGCATGCGCAATAGCGTGTCGGATTCCCTAACAGTGGGCAGTTGAGTTCCGGTGCCGGAATCCTAACCACGGCGTAAAAACATTCACCAGCTGCTCACCGTTGATGATGAGTGACTTTGAAGTATTATGCTTAATAATAGGCTAGGTGCGAAAATATAGTAGCGCCGCCTAGCTAGGCTAGGCCTAGGCCTCCTACTCTAATAATACTAGGCCGCGCCTAGGCCTAGGCCTAGTCTAGAGAGAGGCCTAGCTAGGCCTATATTAGGATCGGCCTAGGCCTAGCTAGGCCTAGGCCTAGGCTAGGCCTAGAAACCTAGCCCTAGCTAGTATATCTTAATATGCCTACAGCTTAGTTAGGGTTACAGTAGTTTTATTACTTTATCCGTCATGAAAATGTTATTTTTAAAATCAATGTCATTACCAGTTAAATCCTCAAAACACAATTGAAGACTTAATGCTTGGGTTCAATCTGTTCTTTTTCACACGTACAACACATGACATGTTCATTCAGAATTTTATACCATGTGAAATAGCGGAAAATTTCTTCTATCAATATTTTTTATCGTGGCGGGCCGCAAATTTGTCAGAATTGTATGTTTACACATTCGTCGTGTGTGTCATCATGTCATCATCCTCCATCACGAACGTGTGTCCAAATAAGAAGGCCTAGCGCATAGGCTCTGCCAAGTTTACTACTGTATATAGGCCTAGGCCTAGGCCTAGGTAAATATAAATAAAGTATATCACAGTATTGTGGAATTAAGATGTTGAAGAAAGGCTTTTTACATTTATTTTGTATTATAGGCCTAATCCGTATATAATACTAAATAGTATATATGAGGCATATTATAGGCTAGGCCCCTACTAGTAGGCCTACTACTACTACCTACTCTAGGTAGGCCTAGCCTAGAGCAGTAGTACTACCTCCTACGGTTATCAGACGATCGGGCCAACGGACGATCGGGCCTGTCACGATAAATATGGTCCGGGGCCAAAATCGGTCCGGCCGGACCAGTTTTGGCTCTAAAATTGTGGCCAAAAGCAGTCCGCCACTGCCAAAATCGGTCCGGGCTTTTCTTCTGTCGATTTTAATTGAATTACTAGGCCTATGATGCTGTTTTAAGTTGTTTATGGCTAGAAAAATATCCCATGATATATATTAGTAAGTTATCTTGTCGGATAAATACTATAAATAAATGTATTTTATCTAAAAACATGACTTAGGTGTTCACTCATATTTCGGCCTGCCACACACTCACACGAACGGGTATGAGACGCTGATATTGCCAGCTAGATTTTATTTATGATTGAGGCCTTTTTCCTTCCTCAGCCTAATCAATATTGGATAATTGTTTTATAATAATTGTATTGAATTGATATATTGATTGATTAACCATAATTAATTAATAAATTAAATTGTTTTTAACATCATGGGGAAACGAAGATGTTAAAAAATGGATTAAAAACAGGCAGAGATACATATTGTATACAAAAAGCCTAAATATTAGTACTAATTATTGATGAGTTACTACTATAATAATGACTAATCATGGCCTTTTTTTAATGATATATACATTATGACTCATTTTGCGCACCATATATTTGTAAGACCGGACCATATTTGGCGGCCAAAAACAATCCTACTGCCCGGACCGATTTTATCCAGGCCGGACCAGTTTTGGCGGCCAAAATTGGTCCGGCCGGACAGGTTTTGGCAGCCATAAGTGGTCCCTCGGACTGATTTTGGCAGCCAAAACTGGTCCGCCGGACCGATTTTGGCCCGGACTGATTTTGGTGTGACAGGCCCACTTCAAGACGATCGGGCCCAAATCGTGAGACGATCGGGCCCATCAAGGGTGAAAGACGATCGGGCCCAACAAACAAGACGATCGGACCCAAAACATTCTCGGAAAATAAAAAATAAATAAATACGCGAATACAAACAACACAATAACAATCAAAATCAATCACATTTATTCATAAATCGAGAGTATTGGTAAGAAATTCTTAAAACCAGTTGTGTTAATTAGGGAAATTATGATAAAATCAGAAAAAATCTACTTTATAACCTTTTAATTAAAATCTTAATTACGCAAGAAAATCACGTTGACACTAAGCACTAGGAATGAAAAATGATAAAATGTGGCACATTATTTTATATAACAGCTAAGACGATTGGGTCCAACGTGGTTCTGAAAACACTGGACGATCGGGCCAAACTGGTATGACGATCGGGCTCTTTAGCTAGACAGAAGGCCCTACCTAGGCCTAGCTAGCTAGGCTAGGCCTACATACACGATATAAGACGATTAGCATGCTAAAAAAGAGGGATCCATCCAGCAGGCTATAGTCTATAGACCCCACTATGCCTATATTAAGTAGCCTAGGCGATGTACAGTATACTAACTAAACTAGCTAGTATACTAGTATAGGCTAGTATAATAAATAGTATTAGTAGGCCTATAATTTAGTATTTATTTTGATTTGTTCACATACCTTAATTGTGAATAAAAAGTAACTGGGAATATATTATTATATAGCAACTCTAATGTCATCTAAGTGATCCTACATTTTTTTTATGCAGTAAATTTGTTTTTAACTGTTCTGTATATAAATCATGTATATATAAATTAGGCCTACTAGCCTATACTTTAAAGACCCCTTCCCTGCAATTTTGGACGTTTTTTGGAAAATAATACATATATATCACTTTAAAAACATTAAACCATGTCATTCCTTGTCTTAAATGTACGTTTTATGGTAAATTATGATAAAAAGTGAGAAACAATGCACTACCTAAGTAGCTCGCGGCGATCGACCTCTCGTGGACGGTCTTAGGCCTAGCCTAGCTAGGCTTAGTTTTGTAGGCCTAGCTGGTAAACATCGGTAACGTACGAACATCGTACGCTACCTATATACCTAGCCTGACGTTGTATAGTTGCTGCATTAATTGTCTTTCTATTTTTGCCAGACTCCGTTGATACAAATTGGGGAAAACCCGGTATTTTCGCTGAAAAGTTAGGAGTCTTCCATTTGTTTTGGCCTCACGATCGATCGAAAAGTGGGCGAATTACAGGTGAAAAACAAAAATATCAATCCGCGCACAATGCATTTTGGGATTTATAGCGGGCCGCTATAATTATTAGAATCGACTTATTTTTCACATTTTTAACCGTTTAAAGACGAAAAAAGTTATCGCAATAGGATCATATAGTATTATTTTTACATTAAATATAGTTTGTGATCTTAAATTAGATCTAAAAAACGTAGGGAATGGGGCTTTAATCTTTCTGTACTTTTTTTTTTTATATAATTTTTCTTTACTTTTAAACTTGTAACTGGACCATTTTGGAAAGCAGTACTGGTCTGCGTTACTGAAAATGCAATCCAGTCAAAAGAAAGAATAAATAAATAAATAAATGCTGGAAGCAGCCTACTAGTACTACTGTTACGCATCTATCCTAACTAGCCCTACTATAGCCTATAGAATAGATCATAGTTAGAATTGATTGGATTGGACTAAACAAAATACTATTTTTAAATGTATACATTATTTTGTATGGTGTCAGATTAAAGCTTACTTTAATGAAGCATGGATATTTGGGAGGAAGACTTAGACACGCCTAGCAACTGGGATAAGATGACAAATGAACGATTTAAGGTTTGTTCTCAATTGTAATATTCAATCATTCAAATAATGAATTGTATGTGAAATTTATATTTATAAAATTATTCTTTTAAAAATGTTTACAGAAAAAGAATTGTATAGGCACCATAGTCGAATCTTGCAATTTCAATCACTTTTTTTCAGTTTGGGTACGCTGAGGGTGTTGTGAAGGGCGAACAAGAAGCGGTACAAGAGGGGTTTAATGCAGGCTTCAACCAGGCCTCAATTCATGGTCTTTATCAAGGGTTTCTAAAGGGGATACTGAGGTATTAACTTTACTAATCACTAGGTCATCATGTCATTTTGATGTACATCAATCATGTAATCAATGGAGAATAAGTGCATTAATAGCCGGCTTAGAGAGTTTTTACTAGATGGTGGGCTGGTTAAACTATGTTGCAGTAAAGTTTAGCTAAAAGGAAATTTATTGTGGTACTAAAGATGGAAAATCCTACAATAAAAGACCATGAAACTGGTCAGTCAGTTTGGTCTACAATTATAGTCATTATTTTAATTTATCCATTACCCATGCAAAATCAAAAGGGAGAGAGCTGCTTTATCTTGACCTTGATTGTGTAATTGAAAAACTCTAACTCGAGTATCACTCAATGTGTAGATAGAGGTTGAGGAGGGAAGAGCTCGTCAAAATTAAAGATCAGCTTGGGAGAAGGTTTTAGTAATAATGGTCGCAGTTGTAGAGTATTGAAGAGTATTACTATTAGGCAATAAAGAGTTGGTCTTAGCAAACACACTGCATTACTCCCTTTAAAATAGTAATTTTTAAAAAGCTTGTTTGTAGAGCCAGCATTTTTCAAATAGGAGAGCGCTAAAATATAATATTAATAGTCTGTCAAGATATAAATAAAAAAAGTAGTTTAGAATTTCATTTTAGCTGTCAAAGAGAGGAGCATTATTAAGCCCTGTCTACACTATAAAACTTTATGTGACAAAAAATGTGATGTGCCCATATATGGACATGATGATGTCATATCACTACCGTGTGCTCATACCACTACCATATTTGGGCACATCACACTTTTTTTGTCAAACTAGTTTGATAGTGTGGACAGAGCTTTATTCTCCTTGCAATCAGTGTTTATAAAATGATTGAATTTCTTTTCAATATTTTCCACAGTGCAGTGTCAACAAGTGACCAACTATACGGATCCTCACCATTTGAGAGTGATTCAAAAGTAGCAACACTAATTGAAAAGGCTAATCAACATTTAGAACAAATTAAACAATTGAAAACAAAAGAAAAGACAATAAACAAACAAGATAGAAGTGAGATAGTTAATCAGAATAACGAATCATCTATTGATTTATCAGGTGATAATGTATGCACTTGTTTGAAGAAGCACACTAAGGGAGAAAACCATGAGAGTTGCCTAGATGACCAGACATCTTCAGATGGTGAAATATGTAGTTGCCTATTAAAACAAGCTAATGAAAGAAAAGTGAACACTCAACCCGAAATAGATTTAGCAAAGAGTATACTGGGAGCGATCGGGATTGAAGAATCAGAATTACCAGTGTTTATAAAGTAGGCCTACTATACACAAGCAAAGGACAAGTATCTGTGGATATAGATACTCTGTGAGCATATTTTGGATAAGTTTGATCATTCCAGGGTTGTAACTCATGGCTGTTTCTACTCTACTCTCTGAGCCTCAAATAAGTCTTAGTTTATAAGCACGGTCAAGTTTATCCGTCATGTAATTGATCAGTTATGTACTGTTGGATGTGTCTGAAATAACATTTTTAAATAAATAAAAAAATAATATGTATATACTGTATTCATGTTTTGTTTAATGATTTAGTTCTAGACAACACGTTCTAATGATCGTTTTGATAAACGATTAATAATTTTGTTTGGTTCCCACTTGGACGCAGCACAAATAATTTGACCAATCACAAACAACAGTTTGGATGATCCACGGATCGTGATTGGCCAGATTACTTTCGGTGCACTTGCATTGCGTACAAAGGGGAACCAAGAGTCCACAAGACGTGCTTACGAAAACTCTCGCCTTTCTGTCTCAACGTATCACGTTAGTACTACATTGGCAAAATTAATGAATAGCTGTAATATTCTTCTTGCTTGTGTTTTCAAACATGCTGGGCCCATATAATAACTCAAAAATGTATTGTAGATGGAGAAGGATTCTATATATCTAAGCTTAGAGTTTGCGAATTTTCTTTTTCAGTTTGTACATTTTTTGATATGGATGAAATATTTCGTAAATAAAAGAAATTGAAAATAGGGAAATTAGCTTTGCAAACAAGCTGTTTTACAGTACCGCTATCTATCAAATGGCACCTTCAGGCCCAACAGAGTTTCATCTTAATAGAGGTGTCTTTGAATATGGGGTTTACCATAGTGGTAAACATATATTTCTCCTCGTTCATTTCCTCAGAGTAGAGGTGTCCCAAAAGAGGGGCTGCAATTAATTTCCATTTTATGCATATTGTAGTGGGCCTAATGGTAATACGATAAAGGAATACCATTATATTATAAACAGTATTAATTATAGTTCCAGTACAATTTTCGACGATTTCTCCCAATATAATTATAACTTACCTTAAAAAATATCAGTTGTCAATTGTACGGTCTATATTCTCATCGCTGATAATCCATAGACAATCCTTTAAAAATCAAACAACATCGCAACATTTGACACAGGGGTTGTGGGCTTGATACAATAATTGTTTGATAACACGCATGAGCAGGTTCCATGACTCCACATTTTTAATTCATCTCCCGGGATTCCGGAAATCCTGTATGTTACTTAATTCATTATGTCTATAATAATTGCTCCGATTTAACAACGATTGCTAAAGTCTTCTTTTCAAACTCGAAAACCATGAAACTTGCAAGAGATCAAAATACTAATATTTGTTAGCGCTTCTTTAGGCCTAAACAGTAATAATAAACATTGGAAGCAGTAAAAAGATCTAAGAATACGGACAAAAGTAATTGTATACTACTTACCAATGCCTTTGTAAACAGCGGTATTGTACGGTATTGAACAACAAATACTGTACAAACGTACGAGATAGTCTGTGAAGAATGCAAGTTTTAAGATACTAGGGTTTAGTACTGTTATTCCAATTTTTCACAATATCATTGAGATTGGATGGATTCCGTAGAGCGCCTGCTGACCGAAATTATAACCTTTTCATTCCTCGTTATAATTAATGAACACAGACATAGTTCCATATAGTACAGTGTACATGTGCATCTACAGCAAGTTGGTGGTAGGTAGGGTATTTCCCGCTGGCCATCTACCGGAACTGTAACTTGATAGTCGCGTAGGCTATTATGCCTACTTATTTGTTACTTTCTTTGCTAACCGTCTTAATTATTGATTACTGTCGTTGACTCGTTTCAATTGACATACATGCATTGCCTTTGTGTAACTTGGCTACCTCGTTGTAGATTTTATCATTTTTAAAAATATTTCTTCACTCAAATTCAAACGTAGATCCATAAAAGTATTAATAAATAATATTACTTTATGTAGGCCTACACTTAATTTCGATGTATATTTAAACTTTCTTGCTTTATTCAATAATTAAACCACAATAATTACCTATTAAAAAATATATTTTCATTATGCTGATTAGTTCGAATGCCATTGCATCGTGACAGCTGGTTTTTATTATCATACGTATATTCATTTACATAAATCAGTTCATAAGTATAACCTCGAACAGAGTTCGCATCTCATGGCGTTAGGCCTATAGAAAAACCAAACGTTTAATTAATTAGAATTATCACAATACATTATATCCATGCATCAAACAACAAAAACACGGCATGATCTGGTCTGAGAAAAACAATGAAATTCGAATTATTTTCTCAGTCATGCTTTAGTATTTTAACAATAAATTGTTTTGTTACACATGATTAAATATACATTTCTAGGTTACTGGCTTTTTGTTTAGTTTAATGAAGTATCTATTTTGACGATTAAGGCCTTATTTATAATTTGCTTCCGATACAAAGCCACTACGTATGTCCAGAGTGTCACTAGTGGATTGTCTATTGACACGTTTCTACGTTATGTTTTAGTACTCTAAGTTGAACATTTCAAATTACACAATTCTCACAAAAAATGTATAGAAAAACGATTATTAGAAAATGTTCACTGTATACATTTTTGTATTTTTGGGTCATCAATGTCACGTTTATATACAATTTGTTGCAACATATTGGCCTACAATCATGCTGCATTAGAGGACTATTACATTTCGTTGTATTATTCTTCCCTTCTTTCTTCCCCATACAAATATCGTAACTCCTTGTTTTTTTTTTTTGTAAACCATCTTTCTGCGTATTACTTGTCTTTGTTTAGAAACATCTAGTAAATCAGACAGGCCTCTTTAAGACATCGTCTTTATTTGTACATTCCAATCAACGTCTAATCCATCGTTTCATAACCTCCCTTCTTGAATATACTTACAAAATATACAGTACCATCCTGTAGAGTAATATCGATAAGTTATTTAAAACTGCCTAGATCTCTTTTTTGTTCAATGAGCCTTCCAATTACGTTTTACTTACTTTCCCATAATATTTAGAAAACAATGTTTTTGTTTTTAGGCCTACTACAAAATAGAACTAGATGTTTGTCCTACCCGCAAAACAACGTGTTGTCAATGTACTGAGTATTGGATAGGGTTATTATTCAGATTTTTGTAAAAAACAATAAATTCTCTTTACCTTTACTTTTACTGGGAAATCTTTCCAAAACTCTACATTTGGGAACGCTTCTTTGCCTTTTGCTCCTTTGAAAACATTGAAAGCGATTCCTGCAGCCACATACACAACAACCAATACAGAAAATCTTGAAATAGGAGTGAAAATAAGTGTAATACTCGTACTTAGCATACCAATGTGCGAGACCTTCAGTTCTCTTTATTTAATCATCTAATTCTTTTTTAATCTAATAATTACAAGAAATATAAACAAAAGTCTGTCAACAATCAAACACCAACAGACACCGCTTCTAATACTGTACTCCAACGTCTGCCAACAATCAAAATCCAAAAGGCACCACTTCTAATTACTGTACTCAACCTCTGTCAACAAACACATACCAGTAGACACCACTTTTACTTACTGTACCTAACAACCTCTGTCAACAATCAAACAAACACCAGTAGATATACCGCCTCTACGTACTGTACTCAAACTCTGTCAACAAATAAATAAACACCAGTAGACACCGCTTCTAATTACTGTAATCAACCTCTGTCAACAATCAAACAAACACCAGTAGACACCGCTTCTACTTACTGTACCTAACCTCTGTCAACAATCAAACACCAACAGACACCGCTCCTAATTACTGTACCTAACCTCTGTCAACAATCAAACACCAGTAGACACCGCTCCAAATTACTATACTCAACCTCTGTCAACAATCAAACACCAGTAGACACCGCTTCTAATTACTGTACTCAACCTCTGTCAACAATCAAACACCACCAGTAGACACCGAAACATATTATGCCAAAAAACAAAATTAACAAACAGCCTATAAATTTAAAACATGTACTGTACCAACAACCAGAACCCACCTCCTATTCTCATCTACCAAACCAAACACAGGAAACCAAAGCTTCTACTTATTACAATATCTGCCAACAACCAAACATTAGTATCAGCTCCAACAGCATCACCACTTCAATAATCACCATTTCAAATCACCGACCACCGGGCATCAGTCCAGACAAGCAACATCCACCAACAACAATAATTGCATTAACACTCTTCTCAAGTCACCAACGTGTTATATCAACCACACATCAGGCAAATGAAGACATCCAACACGCATGTACGTTTAAAAAAAAGATACTTACATAATGCACATAATAGATCCGGTACTAAGGCCAGAGTCGCCACCACCCCCAGTGCACCCATTAGGACAGGCACACTTAGAGGTCATTCTAAAGACCTGTAAAGCAACAGAAAAGTATGTATAAATCTGTCATTATTCAAAGTTGGTTTGTATTCAGTACCTGTAAGTGAAAGCTTTTGACACTTTTTAAAATTAAAAAAGAGTGATGTTGCCCTGGGCTACTTTATTTCAACTACCGTACTGTTGTACTCTAAGCACTTTGTAAATTTTAGGGAGAAAGAAATATTTACATATTGGTTTCCAAGATTTGGAGTTTCCCCATCTACAACTAAGGTCGGTTTTTCTGTTGTTCCACAAGTAAGCACGACTGTAGTTGTACTGTAGAAAAAAAAGTGTCATTATACTATAATATTTCATAAATTTAAAATGCACATTGTTATAGCATGGATCTAGCTCCATGGTTATACGAACTAAGCGAGGATGTTAATCAGGGCCGGTATACACCATTGTTTTTCCAAAGTGTTGAGGCACAAACCATGAATAATGCACAAACATAATTTTCTTTCATTGTGATTTTTTCTGCAAGTAAAAGTACGTCCTCACAATCCACGTTTACATTAGTCTGACTTAAAAGTGTGATGTACCTAAATATGGTATTGATATGCTCACATATGGTAGCCTATATGGGCATATCACATTTTTTTGTCACATAAAGTTTGATAGTGTAGACAAAGCTTTATTTCCGTCCAAACCCCAGTAGTGAAGGACCAAAATTAATGAAGGTTTAAGAAGTAGATGAATAATTGCGTTTAGGAGGGTTCCATAATCGAAAGTCGTCATGACTCTTAGTTTTCAAAGTAGACCTTAAATATATCAAATAAATAAAAGAAATGCTGGATATATTTGAGAATGAACTTACCACTCGGGAGCAGGGTGATTCGTTACGACGTAATAAAGTCTTAGTATCAATTTAATTGGATTATTTCAGTCGGATTGGATCAGAGGGATTCAGAGAGCATGAAAGCAGAACTTACCGTGTTGTCGAATCTTGTACGGCCTCATACGTTACACAAATCTTGCTCAGATCGTCATCACACTTTCCCCATTTTGCACTTTTTTGAGTGCCGACATTATAAGTTTCTGAGGGATCTTTTTTTTGACACACCTACAAGTAAGAACATAAAGGTTTCGGTATTAAAAACACTTTTAGTTATGTAACTATTTGTCTTATGGTTACTTTAAAAACCTGACTTTTAAAAAAATACAGTAATTATATTATTACTCGTTTTGTTCAAATAAAACAGTAACAACCAAAAGGCACTATGAGAGTGCATATAGCATTTATCATTATTATTAATATTATGGTTGACGTCGGTCGCTAACAACAATGTCAATTATTCTTACATTTATCTGAATGGAGAGTGCAACTAAAGCCAAGACTGTTTAAAGCAGATTGGTTGGTCCTATATTATTGATCGACTGCTTTTCTCGTCTCTCTGTGCTGACCTTGTCCAGAGGAAGGCAAGGGCCAATACGACTGAGGCATATACTAGATACAGGAGCTGTCAAAAGAGTTACCAGCTCCATATATTCAGCACCCGATATTGCCAGATGGTCTCCTATCCAAGCTAAAATCGGGTGCCAACCGGGCCCAACGTTGGTCGAGAACCTAAGCCTTAACAGTAGCCTATAATGTTCCTACATATAAATCTCCCTTGAAAATATATATTATGGTATCTGTATGCATAGTCCTACTGACAATTAAAATAACGTATGTATTACCGCAGAATCTACACAGGTAAGATCAGTAAATGGGTAACACGGGTTGTATGAATAGAGAAAATCGTCTGGATATTTGATTGGGCTGTATGATTGGAACCTGTAGAAAAATTAAAAACAAACATTATACATTATATTCAGAAATAATAATAAAGATATCAAATCATTTGTATGAAAGGAAGGGAAAAATAAAACAATGTGCCAATTCTAGGATTTGATAAGGGAATCTATAATATAGATCTTTAATTTGGGAAGAATTTAAATTTGTGTATAATTATTATTAAAATATTATTAATATGGTTATGCATCAACTAACCGACCAACCTAACCATATGTTGCAAAACAAAGTAGGCTTAAATATAGAAGATTAAATTCATTAAAATACAGACCATGCTTGTGCACATTTACAATAACTGAATGTATCAGGGTTACCTCAATCAGAGGCTCAACATTCTGTAACAGGTTACGACAGGGCTAGACATTGGCCTACTTACTGTATTCCGTTTGTTAGTCCAATTGGCGCTAAATTTATCAAGCCCTCATTCATCTGACATTCACATGCTAAATTATCAGTATTTTGGCAAAACTGAACTTGAGCATCAGTGCCGAAATTAAATAGTAGTAAAGGTAAAAACAGTTGGAAATTATACATTTTCAAATTCATTAGTAGGACGTATAATACCCGTTGAATATGATAATAGACCACGTGATGTTCGAAAACCTTTGGCCGGCCCGTACTTTCTTGTTTATTCTAACTTGTATAAATATTCCAATAGTCCAAATGTTCATTATGTTTGGGTTGTTGTAAATCATATTTGAATACTTTGCAGTAACCTTGATAATAAATAATATAGTAATCAAATGGTTTGGGGGTTGTTTGTTGAAGTTTTATATCCCAATTTAGCGCTATAGTATCGAATTGTTAGGCTTTTGTTAGCAGGATTTTCTATTTTGAGCGGTGTGGAGGAATGGTGTTTGGGCTACTAGACTTTAAATATTGTTATTCATGAATATTTTGATATTGTATTTGTTTGATATAGGCCTATAATATGTTATCATTTCAAACAGATCCATGGAGTATTTTCTGGGTTAAGTAGACGGTACATAATTGGTTTGTTTACAATATGTTATTATTTATTTATAAGGAATCGGGGAGATAATCAACAAAAGGATTATTTTGTTTGTTGTTTTAGGCCAATGGAGGAAACGGAAGTTTTGGAGAGCAATGAACTTGCAGCAAAAAATACAGAATTTAGGTGTAGTTTATCGATGGAAGATGTATTGTCCCCCCTAAAACATGAACAATTAAGATTAATTACATCACACCTTGGTCATCTTGTATATATAGTTTTAATAAGGTTAATCACTTCCCTAGACAAAAAGTAATGTTTTCTCTTCTAAAATGACAAAATAAATGGTTAAATTCAATCAAAAACCATTGGCTGGCAACTATTTTAGTTTTTCAGGTATATCATCCAATTTTGGTCAAAGTGGATAACTATTATGTGACATTAAAATAGCATACTCAACAACAAATGACGATATCATGATTTTTGTCCTCATAAAAGCGTTCATATCAGAAGTTTTTATAAAATTATCCAATTAATTATTCTAATTCACTTGACTAGTCGGGTTAAAGACGTGTAACAACATTTATTTGTTGAAAGGTGCTTCTTTTTTCCAATAGTCCTACGCTAAAGGAGAATTAGTCTATGCGTATTCACTATTAATTCCAATAATATTCGCCTAGTGGAAAACGAAGGTTTACTACTTACATGCGTAAGTATTGTGATGGCACTAGTTGCCCTCCGTTATGCATGATTAATTAATAGAATGACGTAATATACACGGCATAGCTACAAAGGAAGTTTGGTACTCGGGGTTCATTGTGGGTACGGGATACCTGTGTTATTATGCAATGTGTTGTAAATAAAGTACGAATGAATTTAGTATTATAATTGTCGTTATTTTGTACGTCTGCATATATACTAAGTAACTCTAACTGTAAACAATACAGAGTAAACCTAAATGGCTAACACTATATTATACTACTATTATTTATTTAATTTTTGTTTTGTTTTTATGTTAAGTTTCCACAAAATGTATGTGTTTTTACATATCTTCTAAATCCTCCTTTTGTGACACTTTTGTTCAACAATTCATCACGCCTCTGCTTAAAGAATACCAGTACCATCCTGTGGTCGAGAAAAAAATGTGTTTAGCAAGATGCATGATATCAAGTGAAGAAACTAAATAGTCCTAAACATAGTTGAGTCCAAATTTCAGTTTCATGAGAGACAAAATATAATGATACTGAAGCTATATTATTCACACTATTCCATGTCACGTCATGGAAGATGATTTTATTATACAAGCGTATACGGAGTGTGAATCTAATCTTAAGCGTGAAGAAATTCTTAGTCTGTATTAGGTATTTTTTTTTAATACGCCTATATATTGTTTTGGAGTTTTACGTTCTTGCATATGTGTCTCAGAACAAAAACAATGTCTATCTATTTATAAATGAATAATACATAATATAAATAAACAATAATCATATGAACTTAAATTAATCAAAATATTAATGCTCTAGTTTAATGTTTATTTATTATATAGAAAGAAGAATTTTTCTTTACCTTTACTAGCAATTCTTTCGCTTTGTCAGTAACTGCTCTTCGTTTGAAAATAAGAAAAGCGATCACAACAACTACATTCACAACGATCAGTACAGGAATCCTATGTGGAAATGTGTGAAAATATATTTGGTAATTAAGTTGTTTTTGTGCGCGCGTAAACATCACCTTCAATGCCTGCATCTGTGAATCAAGTCAGCACTTCCACACTACTAATACCTGATGATTGGACATCTCCAAATAGAAACCACTATTCCGAATCACAACCCCCTAATCAATCTACTAATGCTATATAATCAACCTCTGTACACTTCCAACAACTTCACAAAACTACCAACTAGGCCCTACTTCAATCACTACCAACAAGTATCACTCTGTAAAAAAACAACATCAATAGGCAGCACTTGCGACGACATCAAGCAATAAATTCAAACAGCTGTAAAACAACATAATAAATAATTCGCAGCGCCATTACCACATCTTTGCGTATGTAAAAACATTAACAAAATACTTACAAAATGCACAGAATAAGTATGACACTGGGGCCCGTTTCCTCGTCGTCACTGTCAAAATAATAGTTGTCACTGTCAAAATAATCGTTGTCACTGCCAACACTGTGGTTGTCACTGCCAACACCGTAGTTGTCACTGCCAAAACCGTCGTTTTCACTGTCAACACCGTCGTTTTCACTGCCAGCACCGTAGTTGTCACTGTCAACACCGTCGTTGTCACTACCAACACCGTAGTTGCCACTACCAAAACCGTCGTTGTCACTGTCAACACCATCGTTGTCACTACCAAAACCGTCGTTGTCACTGCCAACTCCGTCGTTGTCACTGCCAGCACTGTAGTTGTCACTGCTAATACCGTCGTTGTCACTACCAAAACCGTCGTTGTCACTGCCAACACCGCCGTTGTTACTGCCAACACCATCGTTGTCACTGCCAACACCGTCTTTGTCACTGTCAACACCGTCGTTGTCACTGTCAACACCACCGGTACACCCATTAATACACGCACACTTAGAAGTCATTCTCAGGACCTGTAAAATAATATGCCGTGCTCGTATATTCAATCAATACAAAGTTACCTATTTTCACTTTTCATTTTATGATTGCCGGAGTTTTTCCAAGGATTATGAAAGTTTATACAGAGTAGTAAGAAAGGAAGACTGACCATGCAGACGGTGAACCCTGGCCATAAATTCTCCTCAATTTTTTTCTACTTTTGTTGACAAACTCAATTAACTAGGTGATTTGTCACGTACCCACCCTCCCACTTTCGATGTCATTCAATTTCACTAGGAAGGGTATTTGGATTTTATCAGCATTTTCTAGGCTGTTTATAAATATACAGTAACAGTAATAGGTAGGCAAAAACAATAACAATTTTACACTAAGTACACAAATTATACATTATACAAGTATCAAATAATAAATACGTACATAGTGGGTGAGATTCTTTTCCCCGTCTACAATTAAAGTCGGCTTTGTTGTGTTCCCGCAGGTAAGTACGACTGTTGTTGTACTGTAGATAAATGGATAAAACAGAATATAATTACTATGATTTCGTAAATAGAATAAAAGAAACACATTTAAAACGCATGTTAAAATTAGTCGAGGATATTGTCGAGCTTACCGAACTACTAAATTTTGCACGGCAGCATATGTTATGCAAATCTTGCTTGGATTGTCTTCACACTTGGCCCATCTTGCACTACTTTGAGTTCCAGTATTATATGTCGTCGCTAGGTCTATATCTGACCATGCAAGATATGACCTACCTATTTGACATACCTACATTATAAAGTTATACATAAGCTAACTTTTATTTAAAAGACAGCACAAAGAGGACATGCATAAGCTCTGTCTACACTATCAAACGTTATATCACAAAAAAAATATCATCTATATTAATAAACTTATAAAACAGAAAAAAAGAAAAATCGTAAACTCTAAACTTAAGTATATAGAATGCTTCTCCATCTACAATACATTTTGGAGTTATGGAGCATATGTTTGCAAACTCAAGCAACAAGGATGTTACCACTATTCAACATACGTTGCATGAAACCATAGGTAGATTTTCGCTACTTCTAGAGACATTAAGTATACGGCGCAGAGCATTATTGTAGCATACATTATAATATAATATAATAATACCACATTTATATAGCGCCCTTTTCATGAGTAATCATGCTCAAAGGCGCTTTACAAGCATTATTACCCCAGTGTTTTTTGGGATCAAACACGTATGGAAACATACTCCCATAATGCAGCCGGTAACCAGCGCCAAGTTGTGTCTAGATCTAACTGGGTACCCATTTATACACCTGGGTGGAGAGAGGCAACGTAAGTAAAGTATCTTGCCTACGGATACAAGCAATGCGGCGAGAGTTGGATTCGAACCTAGGTCTGACGATCGGTAGTCCAACGTCCAACACACTGCGCCACACGCCCTTAATTATGTCATATTATTACCATAATTGGGCATATCACTACCATATTTGGGAATATGACACTTTTTTGTCAAACTAGTGTGATAGTGTAGACAGAGCTTTACACGTATCTGTCAACGACACAAGTCATACCAATAACTACTTAGGCCGTTCTAATAATAACGTTTTATCGTATGTTATTCAGAAAAAAAAGAGTTATATTACCGCAGAGTTTAAACAATTTTTGTCATTGAAAGCGTAACACGGATTGTATGAGTAGAGAAAATGGTCTGGATACAGTTCTGGCGAGTACGTTTGGAACCTGAAAACATATATTTGTATGTATACATTAGAAATAGCATGCAGAGAGCCGTAGGTGGAGATGCAATATGAGTTGATTTTACAAGGAAGAGGAGTTACTTAAAAACAATATCAATTACTACTAAAGAAAGCAGGGAATACAAACGGATATTTACTTTGGAAATGGGTA